>NW_023416401.1:12814480-17814480 GCF_014108235.1 Myotis myotis | reverse complement strand
CTCAAGAGTCACTAGGAGAGAAAAGGCAGTGAAGAGGGTGTCACTGTTTTGCCTTCAGATGTTATTAAAAATTACCTTTAAAAAGACTTTTAGGGAAACATAGTTGATAAAGGTCATTTTCACAGCCTTTCCTATGTATCTTTCTTCTTTGTCCTCTCTGTGGACAAAGGGGATTACAAGCCCTATCTACTCCTCTGCAGAATGGGATACTGTTGGGGTTTGCAGGAGCGAGGCCAGTGTCTTTTCCCCAGGGTGCACTTGTGCAAGACCCTCAGAACGGTCCCTGGTCCCAGGGCAGCAGTACAGCTGATCATTCCTGAGAGTGCACAGTTCATGGTTGAGCAAGCAAGGACTTGGCCTCCAGATTCACACATTAAATGCCAATTATTCTGGTTGAGGGTAGGGGTGGGGAACAGGAATTCCTACATGTTTTATGTGCTTGACCAGTTCACAGAGGAAGTATTTGCAGGACTAGTAGGTCATCCTAAAAAATTTTTTAATGGGGCAAAAGGAATCCTTCTTTTTAACTGATTGTTGTGGGGCGGGGGGCGGGGGGGGGAAGATAGGTGTTACATTAGAGGAAGCCTCTGACCTCTCAGTGGTTGGGTGGGTTGTAGGCTGAGCATCAGAGAGCCCTGGGCACTCTAACTCTCTCATCAAGAGGCCCATCCAGAATATAAGTATGATCAGGGCTGGGTTCTGAAAGCACAGGTCATAGTACCCACTACTAATTCATAAAGTACATGACAGTGGTGTCACATTGCTTCTTCTCAGATCTGGAGTAATACAGAGAAACAAGGAAAGCGTATGCCTGTGACTCAACCTGTGTGCTCTTTGCATCTAAAACAGGACCCAGATTGGCTGGCGGTTAGAGTTAAATGCATTCTTTTGTTTGCACAGGGAAACAGAACCTTTAAATGACTCATAAAAATAGCTGACAGTTTCAGGGGCCCCCAACAGCTCCCACCAAACCACAATGATGGGTTAGGGGTAAATGAATCTGCAATGTACTGATTATATTGCCCCTAACAAAGATGTGAGTTTACGGAAGTTCACTGGGCAGTGATGTTTTGAGGCATCCCCAAGCCTTGGGCAGTTGAAAAATTAATCAGGATATCGAGCAATAAAAAGTCTGCTTGGGTATCTGCTGCAGCCATGCAAAGCACTTCTTTTGTTTGGAAAGTCTTGGATGGGAAGACTGGAGTCTGTTTATTATGTTTTGCTATTTGCCACATCTACCCAATGACCCAAATGCTCCATTGCATGCAGTTTAATCTCAGACCAAATGCCGTTAACTATCTGAGAATGACTTCTTCGTATTTTTCCACAGTTTCCAACTGAAGCTATAATAGCTCCTTAGTCCACATCTCTGACCAGGTACTGTGAGAAATCACCACGCTTCACTGTGGGAGAGAGAATTGAGGGACGGGCTGAAGCAGTGACTTTGGAAGCTTCTATCAATGAAAAGAGATGATAAAAATGAGCAGTGATGGGAAGCAGCATAAAGTGCATTTAAAAAGAAACAGTGGTCATTGCAGTTCAATAGCCAAACCCACAGGAAAAAAGGAGAATAACAAAAAGCTCATTCTTGGTGTTGAGTGAGTTTGTTTATGGTTTTGTAGATGACTGCTCCCTTAGAGCATCCGATACACAGCAAAGCTAGAATTCGGGAATATGTGTGTGGGAGGCATTACAGTGAAGGGGTTTTTATTTTAGAGAAATAAAGTTACATCTCTTAAGATAAAGGGTGGTTTTTATGATTCCTATTTGATTTGAGGGACTTTAATACACATTAAAAGTATGTGAAATTAAAAAGTAAATAAATAAATAAATAAATAATGGGGATCAGCAGCTTTAAATAAAACCCAGGAATTTATGGTTTTATAAATAATTGTAAGATTACAGGGCCCAAGAAATGGAAACCAAGGACCCAGTTTCAGTATGAACAAAGTCATTGATAATAATACAAACAGTTTTCCTCTGTTCAAAACTCAAGATGAGCGATGCTGTTGGGTATTGAGTCCTGAGTCCTGAGTACCCACCCCCTCAGGGATAAGCAGGGTTGGTTTCGGGCTGGACTTCCTGGCTCATGACTTGTTCTAAACAGTTACCGGATGTTCTAACATCACTTACATTTAGGTCATTCTCTTTTCCTCATTCTGTGGATATATGAACTGCTACAAAATCATGAAGTTCCAGAGTTGTTGGCCTGGAGGGTGGTTTGCATGGTTGTGCATTCTTCTCAGCCCCGAGTGCTACCTTGGAACTCAACAAGCGAAGAGTAACCAGAGAAACAAAGTTCTACTTGGTGTTCCTCACATAAACTCCCAAACTCCATCACCCCTGAGATGCAGGGGGCTTACACTAACCTTTAACTGGGTTGTGGGCTCAAATGCCTCATATAATTTCCTGTTTAAAAACATTTTTACAAATCTCAGAGGCCATAGAACTACATGTTAAATTTTAGTTGATCCTCAGTCTCTGTTTATACTTGTATTATTACCGGATCCTAATATGTTTGTAAAAACTGGCTCAACAAACAAAAATGGGCACTGAAGAGTCAACATTCCATAATGCCATGTTTCTGAACCTGGGTGAAGAGGCAGGGTGAGTTATTAGAATCATATGTGGGGCTATTTTAAACTCTTTTTCTTGTCCTAATTCTGTAATAGGTTTGTAAGATATTCAGAAGGTATGGCCATCAGTACATATGGTCAGTTATATGTAGATAAAGAGGTAAAGAGAAATAAGCTGGCATACAGGTGCCTGATTGGGGAGCTTTATGAACTATGGTAAGCTGAATATTGGCTGAACTATGGTAAGCTGAGGAAGAAGCCAGCTCCAGACCCTGTGCATGCAACGGTGCGATATTGTCCACCTGGATAATATCCAAGTACATCTGCCTGCTGGGACATCTGTTTTCTTTCTCATATCTGAGCTGATATACTCAGCAGGGACAAGTCTCCTTCAGTTAATGATCACTAAGATTTCCATTTCCTGATTCAGGAAATGTGCTTCTGATGTCATTTCTGCTCCTAACTGCTACTATACAACTGCAAGCAATGCTGGCACTCAGGGGCTGTGACCTCTTTGAAACACTTCAAATGACAATTCAATCTGCAAATGATAAAGTGATGAAATGTTGAACAGGTTAAGGCCAAGGGCAGAACTCATTGTCAGGCCACTAGAGATCTATCTTCAGGTTAATGCTGATTTGTTGATTAGCAGCCCTCGCGTGTGCTCATCCAGCTAGCTACAAGCCAGTACACATTTATCCTATATAATAAAAGCCTAATATGCTAAGGACCATTCCTTCAACTGTTCAACTAGTCGCTATGATATGCACTGTCCACTAGGGGGCAGATGCTCCAACCAGTAGGTTAGCTTGCTGCTGAGGTCTGGCCAATCAGAATTGGGCGAGATGAGCTGGACACGCCCTGGAGGCCTCCCGCGGTCACTCCCCAACCCAGATTGTGCGTCGGTGGGGTCCCTCGGTCTAGCCTGTGCCCTCTCACAATCCAGAACCCCTCAGGAGATGTCAAAGAGCTAGTTTTGGCCTTATCCCCGCAGGCCAGGCTGAGGGACCCTACCTGTGTATGCATCCGTGCACCGGGCCTCTAGTACAAGATAATCTAAGAAGTGTAGCCAAATATTGAGTTGAGATCCAGGCATTGTGTGTTCAGGGCATCCTCCTTTTGACATTATCTATGTTAAAAATGATATTATGAGACAGTATTTGGGGCTGGAATATGATCTCCTGGCAAAGGCAAAATGACAGGAATGTTGGAGGGCCATGAGTGGATCTAAAGCTGAAGTCAAGTGTGATGCACTCACTCCTGTAGCACTGAGAACAGGAGAAGCAGAAAGTTCTGTTACTAGACAGGGAACCTGGGCCTGAGTGGGTCTTCCTAGGGCTGGTTGGTAGTGTGTGAGTTCTTGACTTCGTGCAGGAAAGATTTCACAATACAAGTCCAGGTGATTATGCGGGTACATTTATTAAAACAGGACAGTGAAACAAGGAAGGGCTTAGCATAGAAGAAGCAACAGGAGAGACCTAGGCTGGGCTGCTTTAGCTCACTGGGAAGACAGAGAAAAAGAGGGGCCTTGGAACAGTTTCAGGGTCTCACCTAGACAAGCTGTCACTACCCATTGCACCCCTGGTTCTGAGTTTCATGGGGACCCTTAGATTTTAGATGTGCACCTATGGGGGAAGAAGAGGGAGGAAGGAAAGGGCTCAGGTGTGCTCCCCAGAAGGAGAATGCACACTGGGTCCTTTGTCTTGAGGGTTTTTCTCTCTCTTGCTGGAGGAAATCTTAAGGGAGATCTCAGGGGAGGGTTTCACCAGAATATTCATCAGTTTTCCAGTTGTGCCCTTTTAGAGTCATGGTCAGTGCCAGGGCAGGGGCTCTTTGATCATTCCAGCTGGTCTTGGCATTGCCCACCTGGTTTTGCTGCTTTTCTAGGCCTGGGACTGAAATACAACTGAGGCCTAGATGTTATCTGTAGGGAGGTGACCTTCTGCCTTTGGCTATAAATTATTGGGCCAGTTTGTTCACCTATTTGTCTCAGTTTCCCCATTCCACTTGTCCTGGCATACTGGCCTGTCTCAGCTTCATGAAATGCCCTTCAGAACATGGGCACTCTGGGGCTGTGAATGGACTACAGTGGCCAGGGGAGTTCATGCCAAGTCCACTGCAAGGTCACGGCAAAGTGGAAGTCTCATTTCCCCAGACGACTCATCAGTGTCAGTCCAACCGCACGGGGATTGAACTTGCCCATGAGAGGAGCACGGTGAGTACTGCTGTGGAGAGAAGCGGCTGGTTCTCAGCATTTACTTCAAGTCAGTGGAGGGGAGCAAAGGCCACCATCCCGTCAGGTGGGGAGTGTGCATGCATAGAATGTCTCTCAAATAGGGAAAGGGTTCGTGGAAAGACATGTCAAAGGAAGGGAGACTTTCAAAGGGAGTGAGGTGCCAACTTAAGATTCACTTAAGAGGGGCCATTGGAGAAATGGCAGATAAAACAAATAGTGTTTTTTTTAATTGATTGACTAATTAAATCCCATTAAATTTGTAAATCTTTCCCCCATCCACAAATAAGTGAAATACATTTACCAAAAACCCCAAAAGGCTGGAAACAAGTACTCCAGGGTTCTGGTCCCACTGAATAAACTGCTAAATGTCTTTGAACTCCAATTATTCATTTCTCATTAGATATATACTAGGTTCCACCATGATTATCTAAAAGGAATGGTAGTAGGATCCAGTAGGTCAATTTATTGGCAGTGCCACACAAAGCTAAAAGTTTAAGTGGTTACAAAGTATCAGATCAGCCCAGCTGGTGTTGCTTAGTGGTTGAGCGTCAACTCTGGTTTGATTCCTGGTGGGGGCACATGTCTGATTGTGGTCTTGATCCCCAGTAGGGGGTTTGTAGGAGGCAGCCAATCTATGTCTCTCCTTCATCAATGTTTCTATCTATCCCTTGCCCTGTCCCTCTCTCTAAAATCAATAGATCAAACAAATGAACAAAGTAACATATGAGCCAGCTTCACTGCCTCGAATTCCACAATAGGCAATGAATCTAAAGCTCCTGTTTTTAAATCCATAAGCACTGAATGTTACTATTTTCTCACCAAGCGTTCAGCAAAAACTCTGTCTCCCAGTGGGGCATCTAAAAGCATCTCAGTAACCCCCTTTCCTACTATTGCTTGCTCTCCACACAAAAAGATGCATGTAGTAGACATGTAAAAAACATTTTGTTGATGCCTGGTTGTAGTTTAAATTGAGAGAAGTCCATAGATGTCATAGCACATTTAAACCTCTCAGCCATTCGTTAGAGAATTGGAGTTGTGTATGAGAGAGCGAGAGCGAGAGCGAGAGCGGGAGCGAGAGCGAGAGCGAGAGCGGGAGCGAGAGCGAGAGCGAGAGAGAAGAAGAAGAAGAAGGACGAGGAAGAGGAGGAGGAGGAGGAGGAGGAGGAGAACAAGGAGGAGGAGGAGGAGAACAAGGAGGAGGAGGAGGAGGAGGAGAAGGGAGGGAAAGAAAGAAAAATAGAAAGAAGTGTTTATTATTTAATATAGTAGAACACCCCATGTCTTCTTACTTTTTCTAATAACTGGAGACATCATTCAGTATCTGCCAGTGTTGGGAATCTTTAGTTAAACTGGGGATGGGATTAAATGTAAAAGAGACAGTCACAGAGCTATGCACTCTAAAGGAAAAACAGCTGAAACCTATGATGTTCTGGTGAACTCACAGAACCAGTCCAATATGCAAAACAAGTAGGTAAAACAAAACAAATTTTTAAAATTTAACAAATGAGCAAGCAAATAAGACTCTAGCATTATTTCTTCCTTTAGGAGTTTTCATCCAAATCTGCTGTTTAATATAGTGCCCATGAGCCCAGGGGTTTGTGGACCACAAGGAGGGAGGCAGGTCCAAACTGAGATCGCTGCAAGTGTAAGCACAAAAAGACACTGCACTTCCAGCACTTTGAATGAAAAAAAAAGTAATATATTTCATTAATACTTTACTATTACTATATTTTGAAATTTAAATATTTTATAGATAATGGATTAAATAAAAATAATTCAAGTTATTTATTTTTTTTAACTCTTTAAATGTGGCTTTGAGAAAATCTGAAATTACCTATATGGGGAACATATTTTTAAGCAGAGCTGACCTAACACATTCGAAATATGACCTTCAAAACTTCAAATAGTACAGGTGCCCTCAGTAAGGCAGTCCTCTTAGAGGTGATACAAAGGTCAGAAATCTGACCCAACACCACCAGCTGCTTTAAGAACATTGTAGACAGAGCTGAGAGATTTGAGAATCAAGGTAGGTTAGTAAACAGGAACCATGTAAAATGACCAAAAGAGCCATTTAAAAAAAGCCACTTTGTTGTGAGCTATAGTACGATGTAGGACACTTTTATACATTAAGTGAAATTTTAAATTTTATAAGAAAGTGTGCCTGCCTTGGAGAATTGAACTATTCTTTTTTTCATAATAGAAGTGAAAATTATATTTTAAATTGCGTCATTATTTTTACTTTATAAAATAGAACTGGTGAGATGAACAGCTATTTTAATTGCATTCTGCTTCAGTGAAATCCAGGACTTAAAAATATATATTTTTAAAAGCTATAGCTCTAGCATTTTTATTAGTCTGACTAGTGAAAAATGATATTTTTGCTTTTTGCAGGAATATCTTGGGCAAAGCAATAATGATCAATCCCTGATGAATATAACAATGGCTCCGGGCCATCACTGGGGAATGGCAAGAACCTCATTTTTATAACTATAGTTAAACACAATATAGGGGATTGTTTTGTTTGTTGGCTTTTCATAGAAATAACTCCAGTAAGCCTACTGAAAAATTGAGGTGGATTCATCCAATGCATATTTCAGACTGAAGGTCAGGATTGTAGACCTGTTTTCTGTTTGACCATATAAACGACTTCCCTGTCCCCTAACTCCCCAAATATTTCTTGTGCACCTCTCTGCCTGTCTTGTATTAGGTAGGAAAGACACTGAGCCAGATAATATATGGCCTCTAAATTTTAGTAGCAATGAATTTCCATTCCTAAACAACTTCCAGAGACCTTAAGGAACATGTCTAATTTTACCACCTCACCTTAAATTTGAAAGAGCAGAGACCCAGAGAGTAAAATGACTTGTTCAGGGTCACAAAAACTGTTTTCGGAAAATTCTGTGCTAGAAACCATGTGTTCTGACCCCCCATTTAACTCCTCTGTGTTGTAATATGTTACCGTATTTTAGACAGCCCATCTACAAAGAGCAGATCTCTTTTTTCTATCCCTTGCTCTTCTGATGCATATCACTTACTTATTTTTCCAAGAAATGCCTCTTTGCAGTGAAGGCAATGATTGTATTTAGAGGCTTACTCTAAACAGAACAAACCCAAGCAGAGAGCAGCCCTGGGCCTTCTCCATAGATCACAGCTTATGGCAGCTCCCCCAGGGAACACAGAAGCGCTTGGGCCAGCTTTAAGTGTAAGTGCATGTCACCATGATATACGGTGTCTTTGGTGTCCGTATATCATAAAGTGGAAGGGGTGTCGCCCATGGACGGAGAGCATCCATTCTCCTCTCCTGACACTGTGCCTTTTCTGCAAACAAGACATATCTGTGCGATTATAATCTTATCCTGGCTTCCTGGCTCCCTCCAGAGCTCGTCTGCTGTGAGGAGCAGAGTTGGTCAGCATTTTGAGAAGAGAAGTTTTAGGGTCATGCTTTGAGAAACAATGGAAGAGATGTAGAACTGAGAACATGTAAGATTCTCCCATGTGCATTGTTTTCAGCTTCATGTTAACATCTCAAATGCAGCAATTAAGAGCAAGTCCTCAAAAGTCATTCTTTTCAAGGGTTCAAATCCGTGATCAACCACTTCCTGGGCTTGTGGCTCAGGCAAGTGACTGAACACTCCTTTGTTTTAATTTCCTTACTGAAAAAAAATGGGAATTATACTACTTACTTCATGTAATTATGTGAGAAATAAATATACGAATGCCGGAGTCCAACCCCAGCAGGTCCAGGGGTCCCCAAAGGTGTGGACGGAGTCGGTGAAGAAGGAATGACACGGAGAGAGCGTTCAGTTGATGAGCAGCCTAGCCAGGATCTCTAGCCAGGATCTCCAGCCAAGTTCTGGTCTGGATCTCCAGAGAGGTTCTGCTTAGGATCTCCTGCCAGGGTCTGTGTCCATGTTCTCTTGCTAGGTTCTCCAGGTTCTCCAGCCAGGTTCTGTAGCCATGTTCCCTCGCTAGGTTCTCCAGCCAGGTTCTGTCCAGGTTCTCCAGCCAGGTTCAGTCACCAGGTTCTAGTCAGGTTCTCTTGCCAATTTCTGTAGTCAGGTTCAGTCCAGGATCTTTTGCCATGTTCTCTCCAGCGAAGTTCTTCTGTCTCTAGAGAACGTTCTGTGTAGGTTCTGTGCTTAGGTTCTGTCTCTCTTGGTTCCGTATACTAAGTTCTGTCTTGCTGTCTTATTACATCTGTATTTATACCAGTTGATTCAGTCCTTTCAATCTCTATTACAAAGGTTAGGGCGTTTCTTATCTCCATTCCAGGGAGTAAAGATTATGTAGCTTAAGCATGATTGTTCATAGTTAAAGTGATTAATTACCCACCTGGCACTTAGTTAAGAGGTTTTATTCCCTCCCTAGCTTCAGGGGAAAATCCCTACCTGGGGAAACAACCTTTCTCAGAGACCTTGGTTAAAACACATAGTGCCAAGAAGGTGAGCAAACATATTAAGAACAGTATGCCATATATGCCAGGTCCCTTGAAACAGCAAGCATGGACCGGCTCCCGGCATACGAATACAAATAGAAAACTAGTCTAGAGCATCAATTTTCTTGTCTTTAATATAGGTATTTGTAATCAGCATTATCTTTCCTCACCTAGGACTAAGAGGTCCTCAGTACAGCTATATGGTTAAAGAATTTTCTTTTAATATCTAAAGAATTTCATAAGCAAGAGGCACCTCAGGACTCACCTTCCTGTATTAGCTGGAGAAGAGAGTGAAGTTTGGAAAGAGATAATCCAGGAAGAATTTGGTCTATTCAGTCCTTTTTCCATCCACCCAACAACTGACTTTCTGCCTTCGAGTTTGGTAGTCTAATGGAATGTGCTTGAGAATTTTCTGTTTCCTTGGCCTAATGATAGATCTGCTTCTTTTTCATGGCCAAGGCTTAAGGGAAAAGAAAGGTAAGCCTAGCTTGTCCCTTAAAATAGAGCTTGTGAATGGACTACCTGAGGGGGCATAGGGCCTGAACTTGCCTTTCATCTGAACTTTACTATAGTATGCAAGCACATATATGTACACAAACACATACCCACATACATGTATGTAATATACTATAGCATGCATGGATCTTGGTTTCACTTAGGAAGAATATGATACTGACGGTATCAGGGCATCAACTAGGTCAAGGCAGTTGGGCCTCTCCTCTTCAGCTGTGCCTGGTGCAGAATGAAATCCTGAGCACTTCCCTAAACCTAGGTTCCTGTACAGATTCCAAAGTTTGGCCCTGTCTCCTCTTTAGTGACCCATTCTCAAACATAGCCTTTGACAACGTGGCTGTTGCCTAGAAACAAAAATGTAAGATTACTTAGGAGGATTTCCAAGGAGAGCAAAGCCCTTGAGCCACCTCTCCTGGTTTGACAGAGTGGGGGACTTTCTAAAGATGAGGCCTCACCCTGTCTCAGTGGGACAGACACTTCTCAGCTGACCCTGGTCTTCCTTTTCTTACATGATGCTGTAAGTTGTAGAATTTCTATAGCATTCGGAACTGAGCATTGCTCGTCATGGATGTTGGTCTTCTCTGCCGAGCAGAACTATAAATCCCCAAATTGGAATAGCAATTCTTCCCAAATGTCCTGTTTAGTGCAGTGACTACCACAGGGTGAGTTACGATAGAGAATTACTCAACAGTAGGTAAATTGATCAAATGTTGCAATCAGAAGTTCAGAAAAATCAGGCGGGCCTACTGATTCTTTATCTTAGGTCCAATTTTTATGGCCTATCATTCTCATCGCTATAACCAGCACCACGAGAGCCTCTGGTCCTAACATGTGGAAGTCCTTTTGCGGAGTAATCTGCCAGCACTTTTTGTGTGTGTGTGATTGGTACATCACTTCCTGGTGACTTTATCCACAGACAAACATTCTGAATAACAACCACAGCACCTGACCCTAAGCTACCACATACAAAAAATAAACACCAACTGTTTTCTGCAGGACAAACCAACAATTACTGATGCTGTAAAATTACCCAAACAATCCGTCAACCACTTTATTCCTTTTGTAAGAGGGATAAAAAGAGAAGATGGTTCCTCTCAATATGCTGATGCCGAAAAGAGCACTGACGTTTGTTTTCTGAGTGATGTTTGACTGGGAGTGCTCAGTAATTAGAAATATTTAATGTAGGCAAACAGCAGCAAGTTAAAATTGTTTTCTGCTTAAGTCTTGTCATTTGCCAGAAAGGAAATGATATGTTAGACATGTTGCACTCTTTCTCAGTATGATAGCAACTAAAGTGGCTTAAAATTGGATTCATTTATAAAGCTGGACACTATTAATATCATTCCCTGCATGATGGTAATTCATTTTACTCTGCTTTGTCTGGGAAGCAGTAGGGGCTCCATTCCTTATATTCTGTTTGCAGTCCTAACTAAGTATTCATTATAAAATACATATTTTTTATTTAGGACTGAACATCAAACATTTATGTGCTGTATTACACTTGTTTATCATTAGATCAATGTAGTGAGGTACTGCACGTCTTGTAGTTACATGTCTTCAACCTGTTAAATTAAGGTTCAGGAAAAACTCAGCTGGATCAAAAACCTGTCTCCCTCAGGGTTCTTATTTTACTGGTATTGCACAAAATAACCTAACTAAATGTAACTACACTAGTTCCCCATTGAGAAGAAAAGATGTTTTTCTATGTATTTAGTGCAAATTTGACATGACACATGTAGAAGTTTCATGTGAGATTCTGTTCAACCATGATCCTATAAACTTTTATTATTGGCAGTTGAAGGGGCTAGACACCAAGAAAAGAAAAAAGCGTGGAGAGATTTAATTGAATAAAATTAAGCCAAGTAAAATCTAACAAGAATATCAGGAGAAAAGAGATCTGTTAAATTGTAACCACATGTTGTAAGATAATAGTTCTAGCAAGAAATTAGTTTACAACCCTAATAATCAGATTTCAAACTTTACTTGATAAGCAATAGAATGTATGTATGTAACAACTACAAATTTGCCATTTACATCATGCTTTCTCTTTGGGAGCTCAAATATTAGAGAATTCACTTTATTCAAAATCACATTGTGTTCGGATATTGAGTTTAAAAGGAGCACATTAACAAAAACAATCAAGCCTCAAACAAATTATTAAATTGGGATTCCCCCCAAAACTCTGAAGTTCTTCTTAAGATTCATATAGAAATGACCCAAGAAAATTCATGGTGGGAACTTGAACCCTAATAATCCTTCCTAATCAGTTGTCGGCTATTTCCTGGATGCTGATTATTTACAAAGTCCTTTGTAGTAGTCAATGAGGAAAGCAGAGGGAGAGGAGGAAAAGGATGAGTAATTCTTAGTGGTAAATAAGCATGATCATATTGAAGAAATAAGTATAAGCATTGAGTTAATCTATATATATAAAAGCCTAAGTGACCGTTTGACTGTTTGACCAGTAGCTATGACACACACTGACCACCAGGGGGCAGATGCTCAATGCACAGCCATGGAAACATGGAACAGACTGATGAATCTCAGAGGGAAAGGGGGATGGGGAGGGCGGGAAGAGATTAACCAAAGATCTTACATGCATACTAGAGGCACAGTGCACGGATTTGTGCACCAGTGGGGTCCCTGGGCCTGGCCTATGGGGACTCCTCGAGGAGTCCCAGATTGTGAGACGGCACAGGTCAGGCTGAGGGACCCCACTGTTGCTTGAATCTGTTCACTGGGCCTCTAGTTAAATAATAATAGAATATGTCTGGATAGGCTGTCACATGGCAAGGTGTGTTCCACTGGTGAGGACGATGGCTCATACAGTTTTGCAGGAGAATGAGATTATAGCCATCTGAAGTCAATGGAGAGAGCTTAGCAAAGGGAGCTCTGTATCTGGGCCTCAAAGGATTGTTTAAAATGAGAGCAAATGCATTTAGGAAAGAGAGATAAGTATGAAGAAAGAAAGGAAGGAAGACAATTGAGGGTTTATTTGGAGCATCAAATCTAGATCGGCTTGCTGGCTGCAAAGGGCACTAGAAGAGTAACCGTGAAGATGGATAGGCTGGATTGTAGATGGTTTGAATAGCATACTAAGAATTTAAGTTTATCTTTTAGGAAATGAAAAGAAGCTAAGAGTTTTGCAGCCACACTTAAAGTGTTATATTCAAAAGACGTTGCTTGCAGCAGATAAGGAGCCTGGAGGGAGGGAGATGGGGACTGCTGTGTGGCACTGTATGGGATGGTGAGAGCCTGAAATGGATTTGTGGCAGCACCACAGAGAACTCTGGCATGACACAGAAGGAGGAACCCATGGGGTCTGGAAACTCAAGGACTTTGGGCAGGTCAAGGCATCAAAAACTCCACATTGACACACACACAAAAAATTGGTTAAGGTTTACCTACTTCTTTATTTATTACTGGTTTACTGACATAATTTTTTTTTCATTAGATTATATCATGGTGCCAATATATGAGGCCAAAATATTAATATTTCCCCAACAAATCTCAGATTTTTCTTGTTGACTAATGACTGTTAATCAATGAAAATTCTTTCTTTATATGTGTGTGTGTATACAGGGTGGGACAAAGGTAGGTTTACATTCTTCTGCAATAATTAATATAATATATACAAGTATATATACAATATATACCATATAATACAATATATACAATAACAATATATGATATATGATATATATGAAAGCCTAAGTGACCATTATGATTGAACAACCGGGACAACCAGAACAACCAAAAAACTGGTTGACCAGTCACTATGATGCGCACTGACCACCAGGGGGCAGACACTCAATGTAGGAGCTGCCTCCTGGTGGTCAGTGCATTCCCACAGCCAACCTCCTGTGACCCCTCAACCTCCCCTCCCCCCACCTGGCCAACTTCTTGTGGCCCCTCCCCCTGGCCGGCTGCCCACACCCCCTACCCCCATAGGCCTCAATTGCTGGCCAGGCTGAGGGATCCCACTTGTGGATGAATTCATGTACCAGGCCTCTAGTATAATATATAATATGTAATAGAATCTATACCAATAAGTACATAAATATAATAGAATGATTAATAAATAATAATAAATGAATAAACCCTGTGTTTTGCATACTCACAATTGCAAGCCTAGTTTTATCCCACCTTGTATATTTTTTTTCACAAAAGAAAAGGATTCTCAATTTAAGCACAGTTCAGTCTATAGAAAAAGTCTACATTCAAAGAAAGATTAAACATCAGAGCTATGTTTGAGAGAATTTTCTCTTCCCAATTTTATAAAGTGACCCATGTAACAGAGCAAGGTTTCTAGGGTTGACCAAGCTTTCTGTAGATGGGGTCATCTAGCTTCAGGATTTCTCACTCTCTCCTCTCTCCAGAACTGAGGGTCAATATACACATTTGTTCAAAGGTTTGCAATGTCTTCCGTAGGACTTTTAAATTTGTTTATTTCAAGGTTTCCAATCTTCCTCTTCTTTAAAGTATTTTGAAATTTCAAATGAGTGAATATGAGCCACTACAGAGGTATCTCATCTGCACAGCTACTTGAGCATCACCCACGATGCCATGCAATTCTCTTAGAAAACCTCCTCCACTCCTGGTCTTGTAAGAAACGCTCCTGTTTAATTCATGGAAGATCCCCCAACCCTGCCAAGAAAATCCCTCTGGCACCAGTGACTCTCCTGCACCATTTTTCACCTCTGGAGGTCTTTACACACATCAGCTAAATTCCTTCTCCAGTGCCCCTGTGAAGATGGTGACTTTACAAATTCCTCCTTTGACAAATTCCTCCCCAAGGAGACATTATGGATGTTGATGGGGAAAATACATCATGCCAAGATTATAACCCACTCAGAATGTGGAACCTAAGAGTTTGGAAGCTGAACAGTGCCTTTTAGGGCTAGAGATTTACTTACGATCCATCCAAAGTCAAATGGTTTGCTAATGTTTATAGCAGAGATGCACAATTAATAAGTGCAAAAATTGTGCTTCACTTCTGTTTACAAAGTGTATAGGATGTTTGTCAAAGCAAGAAACTTTGCTTTGATTATAGGCTACAGATAATGAAAATGTGTTTGTGTTTCACAAATAAATTTGATTCTAGTGGATTGTATTCCCCATCAGCGAATCAGGTTCAGCAAATATGTTTCCATGCTAACTCCCCAAATTAGACAGAAGGCTTTAGTTGACTAGAAATACAATAAGCTTAGAGAAGAAAGGTTTGCAGAGAAGCTCAGAAATAGACTTTATAATTGTTCTTCACAGAAATTTATAAGGACCAGCACTGGGTTGCTCGCTGTAAAGTATGTGTATCATCAACTTTTGGGGGGAAACTTCATGGAAATATTTTCTCTACTTTTTCCTAATTTTCTCAACAAATCATAGATAATTTTTCTAAGTTTAACATTTCTTTACGTTGGACATGAAGGGCCCGTATTAAAATGTTTCTGACAAGAAAACACCACGCAATTGTGAATAGAAAATGCACATCTAGAATAGGGAGAGTTTAGAAGTAGACTACATACACATATTTCAGAGAACAGAAGCACTTCAAAGGGATTCTGGCCAGGAATCCAGGCACATGGGATTTAAAGGCTTGTTATTCAGCCCCTTGGAGAACATCTTTCTACAGAGTCAAGGACAAACTGGCTACCAGGACTAGCAAGATATGTTTTACTTTTGATCAGGGGAGTGAGATGCATTTTCTAGGGTTAGATTCCAGGACGAGGTAAAATATTCTACATACATACATAAACCAATGAGAAGGAGGGTCTGCCTGGAATAAGGCTGAAAAAGAATGAGTGTTACCTATTTTGGCAAAAGCAAAATGTGTGACAAAGCCTAGCCTTCATGGTCAGTCTTAATATATGACAACCTGATACTGAATATTTTCACATTGTGGAAACTATAATTAAAACAAAGAGGAGAAAAACATTATTGTGTATTTTAATTACTGGAGAGTCTCTTTAAAAATTTCCTGGAACTGATTTGTTATCAAGGAAGGAATGGCCTAGAGAGCAAAACACCTATTAGCGCTTGGTCTCAAGCTAAAGAGTGAGGGGACAATGATGAATGCTAAACATGGGTAGTGGATGTAGCTTAACTCTGAGGAATGTTTGTTTCCTGGTACCTTCACCATTGCTTATTTGTTCTCTTGAATCTGTTAGAAGTACAACAGATTTCACCTCTCCTTAGAAATGAAATTTCAGCTTAACTTTGCAGTTTGACCAGGGAAACTTGTCTAAAACTTTGATTTTCAAATTCTCAACAACAGACTCAATTAAAAAACAACACAGAGAAGCAAGCTGCTTTGTCCACTTGCTTCTCAGATATAGAGCTTCGTCAGGCCTGAAAATCCTACCTCATACTTGACATATAAACACCTCATTTCCTTCATGACTGCAGCCAGGGATCTTAAGTGTGTTAGGCAGAAGGGACAATCTCTGTTAACCCATCACTTTCCCTTGACACTCCATGGATTCCAAAGCTTTTTGCTTACAAACCCTCAGCATTATTATTCATATACCTATGCTCATAAACCATAATCAGAAAGTTTGAAAGACCTGGTTTTACATCATTTTTAATTCTTACTTCAAAACATGTTTTTTCCTAAATTCCTGTATCTTTCTTTTCTTATATTTCTATCCCAATATTGCTTTATTCCCTATCTCTTCATATTCTCTCAAGTTTTATTTTTTTCTGGATTCTCATATTCCATGATTGGATATAATCAGCTCTTGGATTTAGTTCCCATGAATATTTTAAGACTGTTTCCAAATTGTCTAAGAGTATTAAAATTTTCATCTTGTGGTGAATGTAGAGTGTGGCTTTCAGGTACCTAAAAAATACTTGTTGCCATTGTTAATCATCCTAGAACTCATCTTGGCTCTATGGGGGCAATAGCCCCTGCCATTTAGGGAATGTGAGTGCTCTGGTGTAGAAGTTTTCTAAGAACTTGTGGGTGGTGGCTTCATTTCTTCTCCATTCATCAGGCAAGATTCTGGAAATATTTGTTTATTAAAAAAAAAGACAAAAGAGAGTTTAGTAGAATCTCTCTTCCCTATTAGTATACTGGAAGCATAGAGCTCGGAGATGGTAGAACCTATGCTGCTTCTCAGAATCAGTATACAAGGAGAAACCACTCAAGGGGTCCTCCAAACCAGCATCTACTTGTGAATTAAGTGGGAAATGAGCTTTTATTGTGTTAAGTTTATGTTGGTTTGTTACCACAGCATAGCCTAGACTAGTCTCACTAATACAGAACATAAACCATATATTTGGGAACTGAGAAATATTTATAAACATGAGATGTGTCTATGTATCGGTAAGTAGTTATGTTCCTATGCTATGTATGTGTGTACTTACTTGCCAATGACTAACTCCTTGACCCTTCCCATAGCTTCAATATATTCATCTACAGGAAAATGATGGGTTTAGAAGCTCCTTTAAGCTTGAAATTTCTTTGGAATATTGGCTGATGTTTATCCAAAACCATCTTGCATTTACTCAGGTCTTACCATATTCTGAAGTCTTTTTAACCCAAGAACAAAGCTCAGGGCTTGGGCAGACTCTGATTTTAAGTTCATCCAAACCATCTCTTTGTTGCCTTTGCCCCCTTTAAGAAAATTCCAGATGAAAGCACAAATCTGCCACATGAACTGATTTTCTGCACAGCAAGATAATTCTTTTAAGTAGTTTCTATTATAGGAAAATTAATTTCAAGGCACTTCATACAGTTCTAGTAAAATCCTTCCGCTCCACAGGGGTCCATGAGCAACATTAACTGTGCAGCGTTTGCTGGTTATGCCTCGTTATGACTTGGTGCAGTGAAGGATGTTTTTAAATTTTTTTTTAAGTTGGGCTTTTTGAAATGCATTATTTTTTCTTATCTCTGCATGAACATTTAAAGGAAACTGGAATTAGAGATATTTTCAACAAGGACACGATATTTTTTCCTACCTCATGTAAAGGAACAGAAGTTCTTTCTTTGGATAAAACTTTGTAGCTTATTTATTTTTATTTAGGTAATATTGTGTGTGTGTGTGTGTGTGTGTGTGTGTGTGTGTGTGTGTGTGTGTGGTATAACATTGATACATTTGAGGAGATTATTGAAAACCAATACAGAATTCCATGTGGCAGTAAACACACTCAAATTCCAGGGGTTGATAACAAAGAAAACTTCATCATCAAGCTCTCTCTTTTCCAGCTTCCTTAAACCTCTCAGAGGCGTTCTCAAGAGAACGATGTACATTGTCTTCACACAAATTTCCATTTCAGCATCTGTTTTCTGGGGGACCCTACCTAAGATACCGCCAAACAACATAGAGTTATTGTACAATGATATTTATCTTTTTCTTTCTTATTATAATTGAGAGGGCAAAAGGCAGAAAACCATGTGGTAAGGAGCCTGGTACTCAAGATTCATCTCAGGTGGAATGGTTGAATGTCCCATACTTTCCTGAATCCAGAAGATGATGTCAGGGCCTCACATTCCAGACATGGTAATACTGAGGATGGGATGCAACTAGAAACCAGGGGCTTGGAATGTCAAAGTCAAGTGCCACCAACACGGCAATGCTGCTGACTATTCAGCACTGTGTCAATCTGTGGAGGTGGGATGAGACCACACTGATGGCACAGTAACAGCTGGAAAGAGGTCCAGACACAAAGCTCTTCTTTGCACAGTTAGAGAGCTTGAGGCCCTGGTCATACTTTATTGGTGACCTCTAACACTAGATTTCTTGTCTTTTGACACCTAATCCATTGCTCTTATTTTAAAATTGTAAATGTTTCCTTAAAAGTATTCATTATCTAGAATTGAAGCTTGGTGATAAAAATAAATTTTGAAAATTTATAACAATTCTAACACTTATTATTGTTTCCCTCATTTAAAATTGAGAAAAATCCCCCCACAAAAATCTGCTTCATGAAATTAGAGATGAGATACAGATGATGATTACGGGACTTTGTTTTGTTTTAATTTACAAGCAAATTTTTAACTCATGGCTCATAGAACAGAGAAAAAAGTACAAGAGCGAAATCCCACAGGATCAATTAAGAACTTCAGAGAAGTTTCTATCTGTCTTTTTAGTGTTTCGTTGTTTCTGGGTCAGGTTGCCTGCTTTGGAAATCTCCCTACCTTTCTAGCACAGAACCATGCTAGAAAGGAAAATTAATTTGCCTTTATTCACCACAGTCCACCCTATAAAAGCCTTATTTTCTTTTTCTTAGGCAGGATGAATGGGTAGAAGTGGGGAAAGGAAGCTTAAAAGCATGACCTGTACTTAGAGGACTTGCAGAGAATATCAGTTTACCTTCATTCAACAAATCTACACAGGCCTGAAAGACACACGTTTGCATGTTGTAGAACCAACTGAAAACCTAATCAGAAATCAATTCTACAAAGGGGGAGACATTTCTTTTAGTCTGAATCGATTATTTGGGAGGGAAAAGACAAGTTGCAGGAGTGGGGTGGGGCTACTGTATCAGCTCAGATTCATAGGTTAACACCAAAGTCCCACTTGGATCATATGCCTTTCCTCTTCTGGAGCCCCCAGATATAGAAAAATAATGCATAAAATTGCAAGTTCTTATAAACCATCTAAATAAGGCCTTTCTTTAACAGAGAAATCAGCAGCCTAGTCAAGTGACCTAACCAATCTGGTAAACATCACACATTCAGTTGGCACATAGAGATGGTATTGCCTCAGTGAACTAATCTGGGCCCTCAAATCCCCCCAAAAAGGCAACCTGTGGCCACTCTATGGATCTGCTATAGAGCAAATGGCCTTTGATCTCAGTGCTGTAATTACTGACTCCACTTTAAGAAGAAACAAAGAAAATCTGTTTGTAAATGTCTCCAGCTATGTTGCAGGTTGTTATTTGTGATTCAGCCATAAAATCTAGGTTTTCAGCTTTTTAGATCAAACAATTCTACTAATATTAATTACTTTTGTACAGATTTTCATAATTCTTAAGCAGCCAGTGCTATTTAAAATGTTTTCCAGCTCAGAAGGGCCCAAGAAAGGCAATACCTCCCAGTGGAATAATTAATTTTTTACATATAGAGCAGACTCTAGATTCTTTTATGCCACTTGTCAATGGGAGGCAGACGCTGACAGTGAAAAAATGCTGGGCAAGATGAGGAAACCATAGCTATAAAGGAAAAGACGAGTCATTGCCTCAAACTAACTGATGCTTTCCAGGTTGCAGATCCTTTCTAATAAAAGAGAAACATGCAAGTTGACCATAACCCCAACACCCTTCCCATTGGCTAATTGGCAGGATATGCAAATTAACTGCCAACCAAGATGGGGGCCGGCAGCCAGGCAGCTGAAGCGAACAGGAGGCTTGTTTGCTCCAGTGATGGAGGAAGCCAAGGTTCCCCGCCTGCCGCTGCTGGGCTCTGAGCCGCACTCTAAGCAACTATGTTGAAATTATAGAAGCTAAACAAGCTCCAGAGACCTGCTTTCAGCCAGCTTCGGCCTCAGAGCTTAGAGCTGCAGTGATGGCAACAGAGTTTCAATTATAGAAGCCAAACAGACCCAGAACCTGCTTTCAGCCCTCAGAGCTGGAGCCGGCTCTCAGCTCCAGTGACAGCTATAGAAGGTAAATAAATCCCAGAATTAAAAAAAAAAAAAAAGAAAAGAAAAAAAGGAGAGGCTGGGAGCTTAAATTGCCCTCCAGCCTGAAAACAGCTCTCAGACCCTCACCCAGACTGGCCAGGCACCCAAGTGGGGACCCTCACCCTGAAGGGGGTGTGACCAGCTGCAAACAGACATCAGCCTGTCATCCAGGCTTGCCAGGCACCCAAGTGGGACCCCCACCCTGATCTGGGACACTTTCAGGGCAAACCATCCTGCCCCCACCTATCCTATACTACAGGCAGGGCAGGACAGCGCGAGCTGCCATCTAGGCCCCATGTGTAGCCCTGGGCAGCTGGGCATAAGCCCCGCCCCTGGCAGGGACCCCTGTGTGCCACCTGAGCCCCCAGCTGGGACCCCCATGCTGCCGAAACCCCGCACTGCTAAGCCTCGCCCCCAGCCAGGACCCTATGACTATCGGAGAGCAGGAAAGTGCCGCTGGGCCCTGGATTGCTGTGGTGATCCGGCCATCGGTAAGTAGAAAAGTGCGGCCTGTAGGCAGCCCCCAGCTGCGCCTGATCCAGGAGCAGGAAAGCAAGCCCGGCCTGCAGGCAGCCCCAAACTTTGCCTGCTCCCCAGTTGCCATGGTGATCCTGGAGCAGGAAAGCCTGGCTTGCAAGCAGCACCCCCATCCTGGCCATAGCTCAAGGGAGAGTACAACATGCAGTGGAGGCCAGGAACCTGAGAGATCAACACAGAGGGGCTCCTGCTCCAAGCCTCCATGGTGTGGCTGGGGGCAGGCCCCCAGCAGACACACACACACACACACACACACACACACACACACACACACGGGACACCTGCTCCGAGCCTCTGCTGCCAGACTGTGGCCATCAGTAGAACATCCGCTGAGGGCTCCCGGACTGTGAGAGAGGCAGGCTGGGCTGAGGGAACCCCACCCTCAGTGCACAAATTTTGTGCACTAGGCCTCTAGTATAATAATAAATGAGATGTATTTTAAACAGGATTTCTTTTAATAATGATGTGCTCCCTTCCTTACTTTGTTTTCTCCTTGACTGTTGTGCAATAGAACACAAGATAGAAGTTTCTGCCAAAATAATTACATCACAAAAGATTGTGGAAGTGCTTTGTAAATGCTAAATTTTTAATCAAATATTTATTATTAATTTTTGTTTTATAAGAAAGTGATTGCACTGTACCCTCAGAGAGTTGGATTGGATGTTAAAGAAATCTAGCCCAGCCAGTGGCATGGCTCAGTGGTTGAGTGCCAGCCTATGAATCAGGAGGTGACGGTTTGATTCCCAGTTGGGCCACAGGCCTGGATTGTGGGCTCAATCCCCAGTGGGGGGCGTGCAGAAGGCAGCCAAGTGATGATTCCCACTCATCATTGATATTTTTTTTTTCCTCTCTCTCTCTCTTCTCTGAAATCAATAAAAATATATTTAAAAAAAAAGAAATCTAGAGGTACAGAATATCACATCTTCTAGCCACTGTGGCTGCAGAGGACCACCTAAGATTGCATAACTTTATTGGATGATTTATCAAAACGGAGGACTATTGTTGAATGTCTAACATCATCAATTATGCAAAAATTACTGCAGTATATACTATCTATTAATTGGCTTATAGAACATGAATACATAGCTTGCCAATGTAAAAAATGCCGAATATGGAAATGTATCATTGGTTCACAGATATGCATAATTATCACCTCTTCCTGAAAACTACATCTGACTCTGATCATTTAATAAGAATATAGTGCTCATGAGCCATAGCACAGTTTACTAAACCTTATGAGAATAAGCAAGAAAAACCACATATTGAGAGATTACTATGATCTGAATACTGTGAGAGTTGTTGTTGGGGGGCGGGGGCAGGGGATATCTCAGAGTCTCTGCTCCCAGGGACTTACAAATTATGTCACAATGCAGCTTCTGATAAAATGAAATAACACCAAACTGATTCAGAAGAAGGAGAGACCACAAGGAGTTGATGTGATAAGTCCATGAAATATGGATTATAAATTGGTCCTTGAAGTATGGATAGGCAGTTCCTATTAACTAGAGAAAGAGTCAGAGAAAGATCCTTTAAGCAGAGGAAATATTGTGAGCAAAGCAAGGAGGATAGGAAAGGAAAAGCCAAAAGTATTGAATGAGGGTGAGTTAAGAAGTTTGCTAAAGTAGAGAGTAGATGTAATGGAGACAGTCCATAAAAGACCTTCATGTAGTATGACTTTGCATGTCGCATGTCTTAGATCTGGCTCTTCTGGAAACAAATGATGAGATGGACAAATGATGAGATGGAGACGATGTATGTAGTTCTCTTGAAAGACTGAAAGAAGCTGGGCAAGTGAGAGCTGGCTGATGAAATTCTTTGTTATTAATCATTGAAACTTCGTGTATGCATATTGGCATATGGGGTTCTGTATTGTTTTCAATAACTTTCTGAAATGAATTAATGTCGCACTATACAGACACACAAACACAAAAACAACATTACCTAAATAAAAATAAACAAGCTACAACGTTGTATCAGAAAAAATCATTTCTGTTCCTTTACATGGGCAAGGTCTATGAGCAACACTAACTGTGCAGTGATTGCTGGGTATGCCTCATTATAACCTGGTACAGTGTAGGATGTATTGTTTTTTCTAAGTTGGGATTTTTGAAAATGCATTATTCTTCTTCATATCCCTGCATTAGCATGTAGAAAAACTGTACTTTGAGATATATATATATTTTTTAATCTTTATTGTTGAAAGTATTACATATGTCCTCTTTTTTCCCTTATTGACTTCTAGCCTGCCCCTGTCCCCTAACCCAGGCCTTCACCCCCATTGCCTGTGTCCATGGGCTATGCATGTATGCATACAATTTCTTTGGTTGATCTCTTCCTGCCCACCCACCCTCCTCTACCTTCACTCTGTGATTCAATAGTCTGCTCCATGCCTCTATGTCTCTGGATCAATTTTGTTCATCAGTTTATTTTGTTCCTTAGATTCCACATATGAGTGAGATCATGTGATATTTATCTTTCTCTGACTGGCTTATTTCGCTTAGCATAATGCTCTCCAGTTCCCTCCATGTTGTCTCTAAGGTAAGAGTGCCTTCTTTTTCACAGCTGCTTAGTATTCCGTGTTGTAAATGTACTTTTATCTACTCATCTGCTGATGGGCATTTAGGCTGTTTTCAAATCTTAGCTATTGTAAATTTCCGCTGCTATGAACATAGGGGTACATATATCCTTTCTGATTGTGTTTCAGAATTCTTAGGATATATTCCTAGAAGTGGAATCACTGGGTCAAATGGGAGTTCCATTTTTAATTTTTTGAGGAAACTCCATACTGTTCTCCACAGTGGCTACACCAGTCTGCATTCCCACCAGCAGTGTAATAGGGTTTCCTTTTCTCCACGCCCTCGCCAACATGTGTAGTTTGTTGATTTGTTGATGATAGCCATTCTGACAGGTGTGAGGGGATACCTCATTGTCATTTTAATTTACATCTCTCAGATGATTAGTGACTTTGAGGATTTTTTCATATGTCTCTTAGGCCTACTATATGTCCACTTTGGAGAAGTGTCTACTTAGGTCCTGTGTCCATTTTTTAATTGGATTGTTTGTTTTCCTTTTGTTAAGCTGTATGAATCCCCTATATATTTTAGAAATTAACCCCTTATCAGAGGTATTTTTAAATGTAAGATAACACTGTTCATTTCACTTTTATACAACTATAGCTATACACAATTTTAAAATGTATTTAACCAAAATTGACCAGTCCTAGCTTATTTGACTCAGTGGATAGAGTGTCGGCTTGTGGACCCAAGGGTCTTGAGTTCGATTCTGGTTAAGGGCACATACCTAGGTTGCAAGGTCCTCCCCGACCCAGGCCCTGCTCAGGGCAAGTGAAAGAGGCAGCCAATTGATGTGTTTCTCTCGCATCAATTTTTCTGTCTTTCCCTCTCTCTTCCACTCTCTCTAAAAACAATGGAAAAATATCCTCGGATGAGGATTAAAAAAAATGGCCACGCTAACATTTTATGGATCTTTTAAAACTCAAAAGATAAATCAATTTCTTCCCCATGTGACACTTATTTCCAAATGAAATGCTTTGCTAGTAGAGGGAACAAATTTGGAAACTGGACTCCAATGTGTAGGGCATGGTATTGGGAAGAGGGTTGTGTGGTACTATGAAATCACATTTGTATCTCTTCTGCCTTCATGTAACACTAACTAGAAATTAGAAAACAAGAGGCCCAAATGAGAAAATAAATGTGATTTAAAGAAAAAGAAGTTGAGCAGGAGGGGGTGAGTTAGTAAAAGGAAAATAAAATTGGAGTCTAAAGTTGACAGTCCAGTCCTTCAGCTTTCTCCACCACCTGGACACGGAGGAGGTCTCATTAATTTGTTCCCAGTCTAGCTGCCTGCCCCAAGGGGTTAGAGTGAAGCAGCTTCTGATGAGTTAGAGGTGAGAGGCTCATTCCCCAGACCCACTCGCTGAGACATGAAAGAGACATCCAGTTCCCTGGCTGCAGGCTCTGCATCCAACAGCGCACTGTGCATAAGGAACAGAGTGCTTCCCTTGATCACTCCTTATCAAACTGTAGCCACGTTTATTGGCATGCCTATCAGGAGTGATTTGGTAGCCTGTCTTCCCTCCTGGACCATGAGTTGACAATATCAGACCTCACTGTATACTGTACAGGAGCCAATACGGCAGCAGCTGCATGAATGGGATAAAGTTTTGAGTGAGACTCCAGACAGCCTTTCAGTTAATAGAGTGAGAGCCTGGGTGCTATCTCCCCCAACTGTGGAAGAGACACCCTGATTGCACTCCGTAAAGCATGTCAACCTGAGATCTACACCCCATTTTCTAAGTCTGGTTCTTGGTGGGAAAGCCCTGCTAGTTACTGAAAAAAAAAAGGAAGCATAAGAGTGTGGGCGGATATGCACACACTTTATCAAAACATGGGAGAAGCCTTTAAAAAGCTCATCCTATTGTGGAGTGGCTACTTCCTCATCTGTGGACATAAAGAGCATGGTGCCATGAGTCTCTACGTCTAAACGTATGTGTGAATCCCCTAATGGTGCCCAGGCCTCACATTCCCCTGCAAGATACACGGCGTTTCCCTTGTTGATGTGTTATAATAAGAATTTGTGATCCTGGAGGGAGTGGCGCAGTAGGGCAGGGATCAGCATATGACTGTCAGTGCTGAGAAAGCCGGCAACATGGACTCAGTGTTAGAGCTGAGGTCTGTAACCTGGGCACAAATGTCTGATATGAAATATTAACCAGTTATCAGAGTAGGCTGACCACAAAACAAAATGTTGCTTGTATGGTCCATTTGCATAAAGGGTTAACACAGATACAGCTATCAAAAAATGTACTTCAGTTCCCAGAGACAGAAAAAAAAATCTTTCTATAAGCCAAATTTCCCCATAAAAAATGCCTCATATAAATTTTTCTGACTCTAAATGGGGAGGGAGTGTTGCCCATTCAATCCTCATGAGTATGGCTGAGGGAGAGGGGATGACAGCTACAAACTTTTCCATCTTCAACTAGTAGCTTGCCTTGAAACTAGATTGCTGTTATTAATGATGATGATTTTCGTTTACAACACAATTTTGGATTGTAATTATTTCCTGGTATAAATTGCTTACTCACTTCTTCCCCCTAATTTGTTAACCTATTGCTTCCTACATATTTTTGTTATTACTTCAATATTCGGGATAAATAGCTTACTTGTGGATAGAACTGTTCTTCAGCCACTCTTGATAGATTTTTTTTCTTCCTCTTATAAATGGCTCAATAAAATTGAAGAACATAAAAAGGGAACCAGAGGTGATTAAGTATGATATTTTCTCAAACTGTATTTGATTGCCTTGTAGTTCACATTAAGATAAAAGCTCTCATACTAATTTAACAAACAGCAAGCTTGATAGATTGCTATTTTAAGAGACTGGCTGAGGACAATACTTGGGGGCTCAATATGGAATCTGTTAGTGGGAAGAGAGTGAGGGTACACACCCCATACTCACTCGAAGAGATTATTGGCCTATTTCTCAAAGTTAGGGAAAATGTCTTTTCAAAGTCCCCTTCTCTAAGGCCTGCATGTATGCCTATTGGGAACATGGGTAGAGGGAGAGATGCTAAAACAATAAGCCCACAAATGTCCATTTCCAATCAACAGAGCTATAAAGCTTCAACTGAGTCTTTACCAACACACCTGCTGTTTGCTTCATTCTTTGCCAGTCGCTATGCAAACCATTCAAGAAAAGTAAAAACCCGTCTCCAAGAGGAGATTTCATAATATATGACAGGGTGCTACAAAACAATATAAGATATTTTAATTTAGAGTGTTTCAGATTTCAAGTGCTAAGGTAATTTGGAAGGGTACATGGGAACAAAATAGAATACCACATGATCTCACTCATTTGTGGATTATAGAGAACAACATAGACTGATGAAAAGGGACAGACCCAAAGACTGAGAAACAGCAATCAGGCTATCAATCCCCAGAAGGAAAGTAGGGGAGGGCGTGGGTAAGGGGAAGAGATCAACCGAAGGACTTGTATACATGTATATAAGCCAAACCAATGGACATGGACAAGGGGGGGATGGGAGCATGAGTTTGTGTGTGGGGGGGAGGTTGGGGGTTAATGGGGGGGATGAGGACACATTTGTAATACCTTAACTAATAAAAAAAAAAAAAAAAAGTCTCCCTGGAGGAAAGGGTCCATGATAGATGGGTGGACTTTAGTTACACAAAGAAGAAAAGAGAAGCAACTCAATCTGGCAGGAAATCATGATCTGTATTGCCTACTTCTAACTGATGGCACTGCCATAGTTAAATCATATCTCTATTACTTTCTCCTTGTTCTTAATTTAAGTCCTCCTTGTGCTGGGTGAGTGAACAGGTTTCTATTTGCTGAATTCATTCTATGTAATAATAAAATAATCTTGATCCTTAATGTGAATTTTTAAAAAAGAAATTGATTTTTAGCTTCAGAAATCTCGATTAATTGAGACCACTTAAACTGTCTGGCAGCCTGAGATTTAAAAAGCGCTCAGGAAAAGATGTGCAAGAACATGGAAAGGTGGCATTGCCTCCATTTCTCCTTCTCAGGGCATAATATTTCTCCTTGACCTACCCACCCAATTCCATCAGTTATCTAACTTAATTAATGCTTCCTTTAATTGTACATGAACAGGAAAGGAGAAAATAAAAGCCCAAAGGCCAAGAGATAAGCCAGAATATCATGGAAACCCTCAATCCTAGAGCAAGTCAGCACATCATGAAAATAAACAAATAATAGGCAGACAAAAACAAACAAATTGAGAGACTATGGAGCATACTGTGAAGCTGGGTCTTCTTCCTTACTATTTTTTAAGTTTTGACTATAGTGACTGGTGGAAATAGAGCCAATATTGGAAAAAGGATGGAGCATGGCTTTGTGTCTGATAGACTGTAGGCCATACAAATACGCATACACTTGCTACTGTTTATTAATGCATATGTGCTGTCTTGTATTCAAGAAAATGTTATTGAATATTTACTATGCACCAGATAACGTGCCACATATACTTGGAATATAAAAATAAATCTGACAGAATCCCTGTGTAGTACATGAGCTATAACTGCATTGTTTAAGGTTTTTGAAAGTAGTAGGTATGGGGGTACAGAGAGCATAAAGAAGGAAGTGATACATGTGTTATGGTTTATAGGAGGTTGATGACAGTATATAGGTCATAGAAACTTTACTGTGGTCACATGAGTAGGGTTTAAACAGAAACTGAGCGGGAGAGAAAAGAACTGCAAAATACATTTTACATAAGGTTGGGTCATGATCTAAGGCAAAGAAGCCTGTAACAGACAAATGTATTGGGGCGATTACAAGTGGTCAGGATGGCTGAACTCTGATGCTCAAACTTGTAAAGTCAAGTAGAGGCAGATAATTAAAGGCAGTTAATATCACACTTAAAAAGCCAGTTATTAACTATTTCAGTTAGTCAAATTTATTTTGTCAAAGCAATTATTTCATGAGTTCCAGTAAATAAAAGCAACACTGGGAAACATAACAGGTCTGAAGCTGAAGGACTATTAAAAACAGAAGACCCTTCTCCACTCACCCCATTTTCCCTGTCTTATGGTTGTTTAGATCTATTTGCATGTTTTTAAAAAGATAAATTTACAACCGTTTATATACCTCTTTATCCATTCACCTTTTTACTACCATGGTTTTTAAAAGGCCTTTTATTTTTAAATAAGAACAATTTTATAATAATGCTATTTAAACTTGAGAAATTCTTCTGAGCACCTAGAGTAACAGGGATTGGATTTAGTCTCATACATGCAATAATCAAGCAAAGACAAAACAAAGAAACAAAAACACAGAATATATGCAACAACAGTTTTCAAGTTACTGGACACAACATAGAGATCCCTGAGAGCCTGGGAACAAAGAAGTGAGCCCAATAATTGCCTTAACTTACTGCTTTGGGAGAGTTTTCAGGCCTACATACCGGGAAAAGGAAAATGAGCCGGGTCTTAGAAAAATTGCTGAGTGATGCAGACAGAACTGAGATTCTGGAGAGGCAAAGGTAGCTAAAGTTCATAGGACAAAGAACTGAAAAGAGCACAGATACGCAGGGAGTGAATCCTGGAGATCTGCGAAGAATTTGCCCTCAAGTATTTAGCAGAACATTGGTCAGCAAATGCATCTGAGGAAATTGCCTGACATAAAGGAAAGAATCATCCATAGGGGAGAGAATTGTCTGTTACCGCCAGTTGGACTGGAAATATGTATAATATATGGGACATTAGAGAAAATATTCATAAAGTTCTAGCCTCAGTAGGAAGGAATAATTAGCTCTATATAGAGTATAACATCAGACCCATGTAATAAACCATAGAAGCAAGGCCTGAAAGGATCAAATTGTTTTTGAGTAACATAATTACATCCCAGAATGAAGTTCAAGTATATTTGTAGAAATACACAAATTTCCAGCTCTTAACAAGGTAAAACTTACAATGTCCGACAGCTAACCCAAAATATCAAGACATTTAGAGGAACTTGAATACAGAACACATGATGAGAACAATAAATTAAATGAAATCAACCCACACAGGCCAGAGTAGCTCAGTGGTTGAGCACAGATCTATGAACGAGGAGGTCACAGTTCAATTCCAGGTCAGGGCATCTGCCCGGGTTGTGGGCTCAATCCTCAGTTTGGGGCATGTGGGAGACAGCCAATCAATAATTCTCTCTCATCATTGATGTTTCTATCTTTCTCTCTCTCTCCCTTCCTCTCTGAAATCATAAAAATGTATATATTTTTTAAAAAATAAAATAAAATAATTCAATAAAAATGGGCAAAAGGTTTGAACAGATACTTCCTCAAAGAACTGATGACAAATAGGCACATGCAGAGATGTTCAACATCATTTATCTTTAGAGAAATGCAAATTGAAACTATGATAAGGTAATAACACTATCTACCAATAGAATCACTAGAACTAAAAGATTCACAACATTTAGTTTTGGAAAGGCTTCGAAGAAATTATTATTATCAAACACTAGTGGTGTGAAGGTAAAATGGTATTTGTTTTTAGAAAATAGCTTGGTAGTTTCTTAAAAAGGTAAACATATATAATTGCATGACCCCACTATTTCATTCCTAAGCATTTACCTAAGAGAAAAGAAAACTTATGTATCAACGTGTACACAAACATTTGTACCTAAGTATTCATGACAGTTTCATTTATAATAGCTAAAATCTGAGAACAACCCAAATGTCCTTCAACAGAAGAACAAATAAAAATGTTCTAGAGTGCATGGAATACTACTCAGCAACAAAAATGAATGAACTAAAAATGAATGAACACACAACATCATGAATGTTTCTTAAAATAATTATACTGAATGAAATAAGCCAGACCAAAAAACAAAAAACTAACAAAAAACGGAGTACATGCTGAGTGATTCTATTTATATAAAACTCTAGAAAATGCAACCTAATCTATGGTGACAGGAAGCAGATTAGTGGTTGCCTGGGAAGGTATGTACAGAGAAGAACAAGGATAAATTACAAAGGAAACACAAGAATACCTTTGGATACTATATATATGTTTTCTGCATATTGATTGATTTGGTGATTCCAGGGGTATATATCTCTAAACTTATCAAATTGTACTCTTGAAATATGTACAGTTGACTTTATGTCAATTAAAATTCAATAAAGCTGTTAAAATAGTACTTTAAGGCTACATTATAAGTGTTTCCATATCCATCATCTCATGATCTTTTGATAACATTTAGAATACTCTATTATTCTGGCTTTGCAGAAACAGAACAACATCAGAGGGGTCTTATTTGATGGAGGCCATGCATCCTGCAAGTGACAGAGAAAAATGTTCATATCCTCACCCCCAGTGTGTCTTCGTAAGCCTTCAGTCCAATTTGTGACAGAAACACACTCAGAATGACCAGTCCGGTGAGCTAGTGTTACTGGTCATTTCTTATATCTCTTCCTGCATAGATTGGGGAGATTGGCTAGCTACATAAAATGATCTCAAAATATCATATGCTATCTAACTTTCACAGAATTTGTCTTTATTACTGATAGACATTTTTGTGATATTGCATAAGTACAGGGATTTAGAATTTGTTAACAGAAATGGCATCTGATTTTTAGTTTCCTCAAACCATCCAAGGCCTCTAAACTTAAAACAAGTATGAAGGCTTCTCATTTAACAATTAAATATGCACATCTCAGGTTGTTACTTTTCTGGTTATATAAATTCTTTTGTTTGTTTTGGCCTTTAATGTCCTATCATCAATTCATTTTACATTCCTTGAAGATAGGGACAGGGGCCATGCTGTTTTGCTTTCTTGTAAAATATTTCAATGGACCTCCATGTAGTCTTTTACTTTTACTATATAGGTAAATGATTTTGATGAGAATACTGATTTTTTCAGTTGATATCCAGATAGTTCATGAACATCTCTCTAGTCTTAAGCTTCCCCTTGCCTCATTCTCTCCCCATGAATTCCCAAGCTGCTACTTACTCTTCACATAAAGTAATTAATAGTTCATTTACAGGTTTCATTTTTATCTTACATCCCATTTAAAAATTACAAATTTAAAGAAAACTCATAAAAACAAGAGAGAGATAAAATAATTTGCTGGAATAAGGCTAACCTGATATCTATTAGAAAGAGATAAAAAAGAAATTAATATATTGTTTAATTCTTTCAACCAGAACAAGTATAATAAGAAATTAAGTTTGTAGAGGTTAATGTAAGAAACAAAATCTGGAAATTGTTGTACCTCCTACTAGAGAACTTTTATTTTTATTGGAAATGTTGAACTTGTTTCAAAATATTTACTGTGGGGAAATAGAAGTTTTTGTGTATGTTAGGTTTCCAAAATGGATAGTTGGTAGTGTGAACAGTAGCACAAAGAAAGAAGTCAGAATGATTAGGTTTGCTAATCATGGTGATGCAGTGGGTCAAGGTTAAGAGAGACAAGCACAGCCCCTTCCTCCCTGCATTAAATCCTGGGCCAGTGGAGGAATGAGCTGCCAGTCACAGTCTCTCTTCATTAACCCTTGCACACTTAGGATCTTTGCTTTGCTGTGCAAGTCTTTTAGCTCAAGTTCTTTAGAGAAAGCTCTATGAAGAAAACACCACAGATTTATCTTTTATGAATTATTCATCGTTATCATTATTAGCTCTCATAATTCCAGCCATGCTGCTCATGTGGCTCTTTTTGCTTAAGTCATATAAAACTCAGCTGACAAAACATTAGCAGGCACACTGTGGGGGACTTGGGGGACCGGTTTGGCTGATTACAGCTGCTGCCACTTCCACTTCCAGTGATTTTGTGGTATACATAACTTTGCTTTCAACTTTCAAACAAAAAGTTTCCAAAAAAGTCAAGTGTATCAAAGCAATAGCTTGAAGCCAGTAAGTGTTCTCACTCAAAGACTGTGATGTCAGGGCAGGGCCAGCTCCATGAGTGACAATAGCAACCACTCACTCTTTTTCCATAGTCCCTGGTGCAGGGGCCACAGTGATGGGCAGCTGATGTACAGTAGTATGGTAGACCATTTCTTATGACCTATGACCTCTCAAGCAGCCACAAAATTATTATATAAAATCATCTCTGCCATTGATATCCTAAGTGATACTGATACCGATCTATTCTTTGAATGTCAGTCTAACCTCATAAAAATGCAAGTATCTAAGTAAGAGGTTGCATCCCAGCCCCTGTCCCCTGATTATAAATCTGTTCATCAGATTTTTTCTTTCCAAGCCAACAACAAAGGGAATAAATCAAGAGCACAGCCTCTCTGTTTGGAGGGAGAGGAATTGGCAACCAAGGAATGCTGAGAGCTGGTGTGGCTACAACTCTGAGCTGGCCACCGCTGCTCTGTGTACAGGACTCCCGGGGTCCCACTGGGATGCCTTCAGATTTTGGAGCTGATCTGTCAGGCCACAGAGAGAAGCATGTTCTACACAGTAGTGCTAGCTTAACCTATGGTTATTTCTTTCTCCATCACCAGTACATGAAGAAACTCTAGGAAGAACCATGTGCAAGATACTATCAAATTGGGAAACAGTGTTTCTTGGGCATTTTGTTTTAGAGGATAAGAAAAAGAAGGTAGTGGCTATTTATAAAGCTTTATGTTTGATTTATTCCATTCAGCTGCACAATCCCCTTGCAAAATGAATATTATTAAACTTTTTTAATGTGTAAAGTGTAAGGGAAGAAAAACTTTTAATCAACCATCTCAGGGTCCTTGACTAAGTTTGAAAATCAAATTGATAAAAATAGATTAATAGGAGAAAACCATACAAATTTGTTTATTTATTAAAAGATATTTTTATTGATTTCAGAGAAAGAACGAGAGTGGGAGAGATAGAAACATCAATGATGAGAGAGAATCATTGATTGGCTCCTGCACGCCCCATACTGGGGATCAAGATCACAACCCGGGCATGTGCCCTAACTTGGAATTGAACCATGACCTCTGGTTCATAGGTCAACGCTCAACCGCTGAGCACACCAGCTGGGCCATACAAATTTATTTAAAATCTTTTACATGACATAGGAGTCATCATAAGGAAATGAAGCCCCAAAGAGACTGCTAGAACTGAATATTTAAGCTAGGTTTGATGAAGAGTTGACAGTCATGAAGGTATTTGATAGGTTAAGGCAGTGGTCGGCAAACTGTGGCTCGTGATCACATGTGGCTCTTTGGACCCTTGAGTGTGGCTCTTCCCCAGATACCACATTCGGGCATGCACATACAGTGTGATTGAAACTTCATGGCTCTCTCTCTCTCTCTCTCTCTCTCTCCCTTGACTGGAATCAAACCTCAGGCCCTTCACTCCACAGGCCAATGCTCTATCCATTGAGCCAAACCAATCTGCGCTCTTCTCCTCTCTTCTTTTTCCCTACCAAAAGGAAAGGAGAAAGGCAGAGGGCAGGTTCATCTATTTGCTTTAAAATAACCCCTCAATTGAAAACAATTCAGGCCTTAGTCAGGATTTTTACCTTTATCCTTAAAACAATAGGAAACCATTTGGCAGACTTAATTAAATGAGTGGTCAGAGCAGGTTTTCCTTTTTAAGTTTATTCTCATGCTGCATTGAGAATGGTCTGAGAAGGAATGGACAGGAAAGATTTGGACAGAGCAGTCAGGTGGTGATAGGTAAGAGAGATCATGGTGAACTGAAGAAGTGGTAGCAATAAGATAGAAGGAGTATTGGACAGGAGTGGAAAGTATTTCTAAGGTAGAATTGATAGGTCTTGCTGATGGGTTGAATGATCTTTTACCCTCTCCGCATCCACCCCCTTGGGCATTTAACTTTGAAGTGTCCTCTGCCTCTGTCTCTGGACTTGACCATGTGCCTGGCTTTGGGTAATAGAATGAAGCAGAAGTGCAAGTATGGTGCTTCTAAGTCTACAACTCGAGAGGCCTTGCTCTTTCTTGTGTTTCTGTCATCTCCATGAGGACATTCCTGAGGTAGCCTGCTGGCATGGAACAGATACGTGGCAGAGACTTGAAGTGCCCAGTCATCCCAGTTGATACTCGTCTAGATCAGTGGTCAGCAAACCATGGCTCGCGAGCCACATGCAGCTCTTTGGCCCCTTGAGTGTGGCTCTTCCACAAAATACCACGTGCGGGCATGCAAGAGTAGGGCGCGCATGCATGAGTTGAGTGAGACTGGCTACAAGACGGGAGAGTTGGAAGGGCTTGACTTCAGCGAACGTACCTCAGTCAGATTGAGAACATTTTTAGCAAAGGCCAGCTTAGGAGTACCCTAATTAAGTTAATAACAATGTACCTGCCTATATAGTTTAAGTTTAAAAAATGTGGCTCTCAAAAGAAATTTCAATCATTGTACTGTTGATGTTTGGCTCTGTTGACTAATGAGTTTGCCGACCACTGGGTTAAGGAATGTGGTGTAATTGTAGTAAATGAGAAAACAGCAAGGCCTGGTTGTTAAAAGTTCTCCTTGGGGTTTCTTTGTTTGGATTCTTCTCTGTGTCCCTTTGTTTTCAGAGATAAGTATGCTCCTTTCTTCTAGGCATAAGAAGGGCACCTTTCAAGTGAGGGTCTTCTAACCTGGTTTGTGGAAGAATGGCAATGGGGTGAAGGTGGGAGGTAGGAGAAAGGGATGCAGGGAGGTCACAGTGACCTACTTGCTTCTGATATTTTCTCAAGTTCCTTCCTTTTCAGTATCCAAGAAGTCATATTGTGAGGTAGCATATCCTGAAGCCCATCAGAAGAAACAGAGACTCAGAAAGCTTCTTCACCTCGATTCATTCATTTATTTGGCAAATACTTGTATCCTTACTATGTTCCAAATGCTGTTACATATGATGGGAATACACTGGTGAAGAAAAAAAAAGAGTAAATATTCTATCTTGAGGGCCTTACAGTGTCATGAGGAAAGCCAACAACACAGTCAGTGACAGATATATACTTTGAACCCACTTCTGACACACATTCCCCTCATTATATATGGTTATTAATCAGCAAGGCTAGTTTAATAAGTTCATTTATTGTATTTTCCATTATTTCTGAGCAGTCACTGTATGTCCAACTGCCACGCCAGGAACAGGGGAGATGCCATCAAGATAGCCACATTGTAAGGCTATTTTGAGGGCCTTCCAAAGCCCACGTTTCCTCTGAATTGGGGTAGCACAGAACTGGGATCACCAGTAAATCAGGGTGGGATTGGTGTCTTAAAGCTAAATATCAGTGAGCCTGCTGACGGCACTTGCAGGCATAGACCCGTGTTCTCACCCGCTCACACCTACACACACACTCACACACACAACCCCTGGTGGAGTGGGGAATTAGTCAGCGGAGGCCTGACAAAGTGCTTCCTACACATGCTGTTCTGTCAGGCGGCACAGCTTCTTGGGCTTCAGAGGTAATTACATGGATTTTCTGTCTTGTACTTGCAAAAACACAGCCCAGCTCTGCGCTGCCACTGCTGGCTCGGCGCTGACAACGCCTTTGGCTCTGGCAGGCAGCAGGCTGCAGGGGGATGTTTACATGCTCTCCTTTAAGAATTCAAACCCCAAGAAGACGCAGGAGGAACCGTGGGAGGAAGCAGGGAGAGAGTTTATTTGAGAGAAAGAAGTGTGTAGAGAAGTTTCTCTTGGATGACAGGGAAAACCATTCCAGAGGAGATGGGGGCACACAAAGTGGGGAGATGTCTGCAGAGAGGGCCACAATAATGCTTGTGTCCATGAGTTTTCTTTTCCTTCCCTTCCTCCATCAGCATAATTACTTGGCTTATAACATTCATTTTTCTTTCAATCTATCCTTCCATCAATCAACAGTTATTAGAAGCCACATGCCCGAATTTCTAGTCCAGGAAATGTGTCTTTACCTGGGGTGGAGCTAGGATATAACCCACAGCCCCTGCTCACAGGAGCTTACAGGGTGGTTGGGAAGACAATTAACTCATTTCAGGAAAATGAAAGAAGATGGTCAGAGATTTATGAGTAAGTGGGTATGGAGCACAGATCTTGATATTAAGCCTCTACCCACTATTAGGGATGTGCCCTTTTCTAGTCTGTATCTTCATGGGAATTATAACCACAGAATGAAATCCAGAAACAGGAATAAATAGAAAACAAAATGTACTGGGGCACTTCACCCTCTCAAGGCCAAAGAGGGACAGGGCATAGATGAAAGCAAGGTAACAGTTACCTGTGTTGACTAAGCATGGGTTTCTGAATTTCCTGTATCTACCGATTAAGTTTGGATGCTTCTATGTTTCACCGTGGGTTAGCAGAATGCAAACCCACACCCTGTGAGGGCCTTGGGGTCATCAGTAGCACAAATAATTAGAAAGAGGCCTGGACTGAAGCAAGGCTTTATGACTTTACTGATAATCGGTTCTGTGATCTTGAACAAATCACTCCACTCTCTGAACTCCTTTACTCAAACTATCTCTCTGGGTCTTCACTCAAACTATCTCTTTCTCTAATGCTTCCCACTCCCCTTCAGTCAGTCAAAACCTGGGTGGGTTTCCAGGCCTAACTCAAGGCCACCACCTACCTACAGCCTTACCAACCCTTCCAGCTTGCATTTACCTTTTTCTTCCGGAACCTCTACAGCAATGCATTAGATCTCAGTGGCTGAGCACTAGGGGTCACATGATGTCATTCCTTCATAGTTGTATTTATGGTTTTCTTCTGTGCTTCTGAGTGCTACATGGCATATTAAAGCTCCGGGTAGAGACTGACAAAACTGTTGTTGGTCTTTTATTGCATCTCTCAGAAAGCTAAATATGATTAGGAAAAGCCACTAGATTTGGATTAGATGTTTGGCCTGAACAAGGTAAAAACAAAGAGTCACCAAGAATATTTGTTAAGTGATTCTTCCCCAACCAGGCTAACAAGTCTAGACTCCCTTTCTATTTTGTTTCTGTGTTGGTTATCTTGTCTTTCTCCTTAGGGATTTTTCAGTAAATATATATATATATAAACACACACACACATAGTCACAAAGGTTCATCCAAAAAATCTTTTTTTACTTTTTGATAAACAATTTCTCTCTATTTATCTGTCTATCCTTTCAAATTAATGCATAGAAAATAGGCTAGTCTTTTAGTTCATTAAAAAGATATGGCTCACAGCTGCTTAATGATATAAGTGCTCTTTTATTCCATTTTAAGAATTACAAAACTAAAGCTCAGGGAGATTAGGTTCAAAGTCTTATGGCTAGTAGAGGACACTGAAGTTCAATCTAGGTCAGTGTGATTTCAGTCTTTCTATCACTCACACCTCATAAATAAATTAAATATATGTAACAAGCAGAATTAAATAATTCCTGAAGTATACAAAAATATAAGTAGGGGAATGAGTGTGTTAGATTTTAGAAAGTAAATTGGAGTAGAGAGAATGACGGATAATTTGGGAGGATTTTTGCAGTAGTTAAATTTAGGCATTCTATGCGACCTTAAACAATTTTCTCAGTGGTGCATCTGTGTAATATAATGATATTTAAAATATATAAGAGAGTCTCTTGAGTTAAAATAAGAAAAGAATCAGCAGCAAGTTTCAAGTGGAGACACCTTATGCAAGGGTTTAAAAAAAAATGATTCCCTTTGGGTGCTTCCGTAACTCTTTCAACTCACTTGAGCCCCATTTGTAGTAGTGAAGTAACCTGAAATAGACTGTGACAATAAATGAGCTTCGGAGAAAGAAAAATGAGGGAAGAGAGGCGGGGGGAGTGGAAGAGGAGGGGGGGGGCAGAGGAGCGCGCACGAAAAGTGGGGAAGTAGAATAGGGAGAGAGCGAGGAGCGTATGCGATGGAAGTAGGGTGAGGAGGAGGGGATGATGGCGGGTGGATGCGGAGGAGGAGGCGGAGGGGATGAGATGGCGGAAGTAGAAGGGAGACAGACGGAGAAGGACGAAGATAAGTGAGAGGGACGAAGGAGAAGAGAAGGAGAAGTATCCATCGCGAAGAAGCCGAAGCACTACGCCGACGCTGAAGCACTCCTAAACGAGACTCAGAAGCAGGACTCAGACGAAGAAGCAGAAGACTAATACAGCAGAAGCAATCAATATCAGAATCCTTCTTCTCTTCTGCTTCTTCTTCTTTCTTATGTCTTCTTCTTCTTCTTAGTCTCTTCTTCTTCTTTTTCTTATTCCTTCTTCTCTTCTTCTTCTTCTTCTTCTTCTTCTTCTTCTTTTCTCTTCTTATTCTCTTCTTCTTCTTTCTCTTCTTTCTTTTCTTCTTCTTCTTCTTCTTCTTCTTCTTCTTTTTCTTCTTCTTCTTCTTCTCTCTCTCTCCTCTCTCTCTCTCTCTCTCTCTCTCTCTCAGAATTTCTGTACTACCAGACACTCAGGAATAAAGAATTAGCCACAAAAACAACAATATTTTAGATTGGAGAAAACATTAGACTAGAGCTGTCAACAAAATCATTATATAAACAAATAGGTAATAACTGATTTAGGACATTAGAGAATAATAAAACCTAATTACTTGTATATGAAATAAAATGTATAAAAAATATGATTTACTCTGCAAAGCTCATCTAGAAATTGGAGGTACCAGATACTTTTGAGTTTGAGGCTTTCTGGTTGGGTTTGAAAATTGTGTGCGTGTTTTTTGAATTTATAAAATAAACAGAACCCAAAGTTTATTTCAAAGCCCATACTTTCAATAGAATTTTCCTCATATGTACAGAAGAATAAAGAAAATGTACTCTTGAGAGAAGGTGTACAATACACAACTCAGAGACAGAAGCAAAGCTGAAGGATAGGTTAATATACCATGAAAATGGCAGAATTGAAAAAAAAAAATCCCAAGATGTAGAACAATATTTTCAAAATCTACACCTCTCTTCCCTTAACAAGCTTCCCAAATTATGAAAGCCAGTCTTATATCCCCTAGGCAGAAGACTGGAATATTGGTTTATAAAGAAACTCCCCAATCCAAGAGAAAAGATTTACAGATATTGGTAAAGACAAAGAGGATTGGACAGCCAACTCCTCATCATATCACACTGTGTGATAAAGTCTACCATTCGACAAGCCTAACAAGCCCTGCCCATGCTACAGATGGTTTCTGGCCAGGATGGATGAACATAGGTTTCTAAATTGAAACAGGCCATTAAATTCAAGCCAGGGCATATCTTAAGGAATGTTCTGAATACTGTGGATCTAGGGAATATCTCATAAGCTATCAGTAAATCAGGATTTGTCTCAAACAAAGGATCAGAAATTAGAAGGCATAAAATTTCACATTGCAGCCTCAGAACTGGGAAGACAAGGAGACATGCTTTCAAAAGTCTGAGGAAAAACTACTTATAATTGGAATTTACTCGTGGCCAAGCAATCAAAACTGAGGGTTCATTGAAGGGGCTCACGTAATTTATTTCCCATACACCCTGACCTAAGAGACAACTAGAATATGTGCACATCCAAAATAAAGAAGGAAAAACAGAGGAATATAGGATGACTATTAAAAATAGGTAATTAGAATAATTAAAAATTAGAAAAGAAGGAACACCTATTGGATTCTATAATCCATGCCTGGGATCTGAGCATGGTTTTAATATTGTAAATACCCTACGGTGCTGCCAAACCGATCTTTCAAAGAAACTCTCCTCCAGAGCATCCTTACTAGAACTCTGGGGATCATGCTAAGTCAGAAGCCCCTGAAAATCATCATGGTTGTTCTGCCTTTTTGCCTTGCACTTGCTGGTGCCTCTGCTCAGAACTGCTTCTCCGCTTCCCAAATGGCATGTGAACATCTTTCAAGACCAAGGCCAGCATCACTCCACAGGCAGCCTTCACTCACCCTCAGCCTCACTTAGCCCTGACACCGGTAGGTAGCCCTGCTTGTGTTCTCATAACATCCATGTCACTCTCTTGCATAGATGAATGCACTCACTGATGTCAGTAGACTTTTCTTCCTTTTCCAAAAGATTGTGATCCTCTGGAAGGTGGATACCATTGTTTTTAATTAACCAATGCCTTCTGAGTTCTCATCATAATACTTAAGATCCTAATAGTTTCTTTTTTTTTAAAAAAAAATATATTTTATTGATTTCTTACAAAGAGGAAGGGAGAGGGATAGAGAGTTAGAAACATCGATGAGAGAGAAACATCGATCAGCTGCCTCCTGCACATCTCCCACTGGGGATGTGCCCGCAACCCAGGTACATGCCCTTGACCGGAATCGAACCCGGGACCTTTTCAGTCCGCAGGCCGATGCTCTATCCACTGAGCCAAACCGGTTTCGGCCCTAATAGTTTCTTATGTTATCTTCAAAAATATCTTAAAGGGGGATTCTTTAACCCATGAAGGGTGTGAGGCTCAGAGGGAATAAGTGACTTGCATAAGATCATACCTATTGTCAGTGGTAGGGCCGGATTCAAATCTAGGCCTTTGGAACCCTACACCGTGCAGGGAACCCAGTGGCTGCTCCAGTAATGAGTCTTCATCAAAGCAGTTTGGGGGTGGGATGCCTCAGGCCTAGTTCTGATCTGTCAGCAGCCAGCAGTCCTTTGTTCCCCTTTTCGAAGGCTCCTCCCTGGATCTGAGGGCTGCCTTTCTCCAGAACAAGCCCCTGTGTCTTGTCAGTGACATGTTGCTGGAGGTAACAAGCTGAAGCTCAGGGAAGTGTCCAAAGCATGCCATCTGAGAAGGTGGATTTTAATTGCGACCTGATCTATTTGGAACAGTTCGGATATTGGGAAATGTGTTTTTTTAAAATATGAACCTTTGTGCTTATGTTCTTTCAAATGATTCATACTTTACCCTTTCCCACATCTTCCTCCTAGCCAGCCACACACTAAAGTTGCACAAAGACAACGTTATGTTCATGTATTATTACTTTTTGACAGTTTGGATCAAAATTAAGAAAGACTGGTGTGAATAGTACCAAAGCCATTTAAATTACATCCCCATCCTAAACATTACACAAGAGTAAGCTGAGACAATCAATATTAGAAAATGTCAAAAACAAAATTTGTCAGGCAAGATGTTTTATTTGAAAACTTTAAACACAAAGAATCTTTAAATAGGTAGGAGCTAAAAAAAATTAAATCTTGTTTTGACAGTATTCATTTAATTGGGAGAAATATGTTGGAGTATATAGAAAAGTTATTTTTTAAAGACAAAGGAAATTTGACACAATGTAGTTTAAAAGATTTATTTTTGTTGAAAAACTAGAATTTTCTCTATGTTATAGTTCTACATCCTATTACTTCCATTTGATTCTGAAAAATGGAAAAAGATAACTCATATCTAAAGAAACATTGATTCCATTGCATTTTCAATTCAAATAAACAGTCTTCACTCAACAATGAAATTCATATAAAAAAGAAGTGCATTTTTTTCTCTTTTCCTCCTTTTATTTATATATCCACCATCAGACAAGCTATAACACTATCTAAACAACTGTATGCATTAACAAACAAACATAGATCAATAGCTATAATTTGACACACATGCACCATTCTCTATGAAAACATCAATAGTCTAAAAGCTGAGTGGGCATAGCTGGAAAAAATATGCTTCACAGACACAATGTTGGCAGAAGATTAAATAACCAGATGTCAGGGAGAGAAAAAAATTCAATGAAACTGAACATATATTGGAAATGTACAGGAATTCTGTAGAGCTAAATTGTTCAAGATTAATAATAAGAAAATTATCTTCTACTTGCAGTCATTCAATTACTATGTGTGCAAATATTTTGGATTGGATGTTTCCTTTCAAATATATTATTATCTACCTAAGGAGTGCTGTTGAGAGTCAAGGCAGAACTAGGATATGAGTTGCACAATGCAGTCCAATCTGAAAACAATATTTGAAGTTGGTATAGCACCTTTCATAAGTGAAACCACAGATGACTGGTGTCATTCAAATGTATTGCTCTGTGATGGAGCAATGAAAAGAGAATATATAACTTAGTATTGGGTGCAGGCAGCTGAGAGAAACCAAGTTTATGTAAAGCATTTGATTGAAAATAGATGAAATTCAGAGTGTGTCAATTCAGCCAGTACCTAAGCAAACTAAAAAGCAAATAAGCCATTTGCCATTTTATTAGTGAGGCAATATGGAATGTGGAGAGGCCAGTGCACCAGGGACAGGGGCCATACAAGCTTTTTTTTTTTATCATTTGCCAATGTTATTATATCAAATAATTCATTGTAATTAGATGCAATAGAGAGTAGTATATCTCCTATGGCTAATATTTTTAAGAGGTGACTCTGGACATTCCAGCATGCTCAAATTGTCAGGAATGATCACAGCAGGAGAAAATACCAGTGTTTTTTTTTTCAAAAACTTAGTATTTATTTCATGAAAATTTGCTTTATTATAGGTATATAAGCATTGTCTCATATACATCCATAGTTCTATAGTTCCTGATATTTCTTAAAGAGTGAAGTCTCATTGTCTCCTTAATCTTTATACATATAGGAAGGGGACACAATATATTAAACCAATGCACTTCTTTATGTAAGTGTTATATGTCAGGTTTTGTCTAGAAAATAAAAGAATGAAGAGAGGACATGGACTTCGGGATGGAGTTTAATATTGGATGAAATTACATAGGTCCGAGAGGACACAGAATAGAAAGCTTATCTTCCCAAAGCAAAGCAGCACCCATCTTTTAGAACACAGACAGCAAGACAGATATGAAGACTTCTGAGAAGAACACGGAACTTGGGATGGACATTCAGGAATGTATTAGGAAAGAGGCAAAGCAGGGTTTCAAAGTAGTGAGTCACAGATTTAAGAGTGGTGATCAAAACAAAAATAAAGCAGCAACAAAAACAAGGCCATTGGGATATACCTGAATATAAAGGGCAAATATAAAGACTAGGCTATATTTAAAAAGCTACCCAAATATGTAATGAGGAAAAGACTGATAGATATAGGGAGACAGAAGATAGATAGATGATAGATAAATAGGTAGATAGACAGATAGATAGATAGGCAGATAGATTTTTTTTAACATAAATCAATAATAAAAACATACCAACAAAATAAATTGATGAAGGACAGCGTCAGACATAGAACTATCCCATAAGCATACGCAACAATATTCAATTTCACTAGTAAGCAGAGAAGTGCTAAAAAACAAAAAAAACCCTGCTGTTTTAAAACTCCATCAAATTGGTTAATGTTGAAACAATAAAGAAGATAAAATACAGCATAGGGAATAGAGTCAATAATATTGTAATAACTATGTATGGTGCCAGGTGGGTACTAGAAATATCAGGGGGAACACTTTGTAAAGTATATAATTGTCTAACCACTATGATGTACACCTGAAAATATGACAAAAATAATATTGAAAGTAAACTGTAATTGAAAAATAAAATTTAAATTAAAAAAAAATAAAGTAAAGAAGACACCCCACCAAAGCCAGACTGTGATGATACAAGCGCTCTTTCTGTCAGTATGATACCTTAGGATTCTGTAGGGAAAAGAGTCGTAGAACTCTGCATTCCTATGAACAATTTCAAGAAATTAATTCTATGTAAATAATGATGAGCTTATGCAAAGATTGAATCGTGTGTTTGTTTTAACATGTACTCACAAGCATATCCTAGCATATAAACCACTCACACATGTTTATCACAGTGTTTCAGAGAAGCCTGGGCTGATATATAGGTCTCTTTCCAGGGAATTGGGGAAATGACATCTGCTCCAGGTCCTCTTCATCTTTGCAGGTTGTTAAGGGCATGGAGAGAGAGAGCTGGAGAGTATGACCCCATGGACCAGATCTGAGTGCCAGATAAAGTCTTCTGTGAGAAATGTCAGGACATTGATTTGAGAAAAATTCTCTGAGACCCTGACTATAGACTACACTGCTTTGGGTCCCCGGAGACAAAGTTCAATAAGCATTTAAAGTGGCTGTGCGAGTTGGATGTAGCATAGTGATGCTTTTATACATCTTGAGGCTTTGGAAATGTTGGTGAAACCAGAAGGAAGGCAGCCCCAGGAAAGGAGGGCAGTATTGATGGAGGAGGGCTGAGAGTTGCAGTAGCAATAGGCATTACCCCCATGAGTTCTTCTGGGAACAGATATCACCTGAGGCTGAGATGGAAGCATGAAAGAACTTTCCATGTGGGCATGCATGACACACCTGGGGATCCAGAGACAATTGCTGAGGCTCTTGCAAGTAATTGCGGCAAAGAAACAAACAAAAAAAAAGTGGCCAAAGACATTGTCAACATCGGCAAAAATATTTCCTTACAGAAGCCCCAAATAAGGGGCATAGCCAAATGCCATGCAATTCTCATACTGAGGCCAGGAAATAAATAGAAGATTCTGGAATTGAGTAGATGTAGCAACTTTGAGAATTCCCATGAATATCCTCAAATATGGAGCAAACTGACTATGCTCATCTTTTCCCTCTTTTAACTGACATGATGTAGAAATAACTACTTGGGAAAATAGGAATAGAAATGATAGGGCTGTGTCTCTGGTGGAAAGGAATGTTCTGGCTCTAGACATCCAGAGGGAGAAATGACTCAGTCTACAGAAATGGTGAGCACCCACTAACTAGTTGAAGTGAATCTACCTATAAGATAGGTGAAGCCAATCAGAAATGAGCACATCTCAAAGGCAGAGGAGGAGTTGAATGGAGGACTGTTGACAAACCTACTGAGCCCAGCTGCCTGGAATGGGGCCAGGGCTAGAATAAAATCTATATAAACATTTAGCCAGTTCATTTCTGCTGGTATTTATAAGCTTTTTTGCACCTGTAGGAACCAGGTCTTGGTGCCCTGACGAGCACATTGAACAACATTTTATCTGAATTCATGCCCATCCCCAGACATGCCCTCAAGGTATATAAAATATAGGGAAGAAAATAAATACCCAGGTCCCAAATTATAGCTCAGAGTATAAAGAAACCAGGCCTCAAATCTTATGGGAAGGAGTCAGAGTCAGTGTCTCTCTCTCTCTCCAGCACACAAACATTCACACAATCATCTAAAAAAAAGTAGACAGTCTTGACAAGCTTCCTAAAAGAGATTATAAAAAAAACAGAGGAAAAAGAAAAAGGAGGTTGCATAATTAAGAAATAATATAAAAGCAGTAAAGAGATGAATATACATTTTAAAAGTTCAAATTGCATATAAATTTTAGGAGGTTTTTTTTCTATAGTTAAGAAAAAATACCATTCGAACCTTGATAGGAATTGCATTGAATTCATAGATGGCTTCGTTACCATGAAAAGAAAGCTTAAGAAACTCCCAATGATGGCAAATGAGAAAAACAAAAACAAGGAGATGAAAGCCCCTGGACAGGGGCGCCTGACATACAGACGAGAGAGCCGAGGATACTGTGGATCTCTGAAGCAGGATGCCTCACAAACAACAAAGGACACTCAAAGATAATAAAGAATAAATTTCTTAACGTAAGAAATAAATGAGCAGTTAAATCAAAATATCCACTGTGCTGCAGGAATAATTAAAACAGAATATTTAACACTGTGAACTATTTGGGATTGATAATTTTCGAACTTTAAGGATAAAAGTAAAAATATTTCAGCTATCCAGGACCTGGAGAGTATTATGCTAAGTGAAATGATCCAGAGACAGACAAGTACCACGTGATTTTACTTATATATGGAATCTAATGTACAAAATGAACTAACAAAAAGTGGAGACAGGCTCATGGACAGAGAATAGACTGACAGCTGTCAGAGGGGAGGGGGTTAGGGGCTGGGTGAGAAAGGTGAAGAGATTAAGCAAAGAAAAAAAAGAAAAGAAAGACTTATAGACAGACAACAGTGTGGTGATTGCCAGAGGGAAGGAGGAATGGGGGGTGGGGTTGAAGAGGGTAAATGGGAGATTAATGGTGATGGAAAGACACTTGAATTGAGGTTATAAACACACACTATAATATACAGATGATATATTGTAGAATTCTATATAATTTTATTAACCAGTGTCACCCAGTAAATTCAATATAATCTCTAATCTCTAATCCATAATTTATACTCTATGATCTATAATCTATAATGTTATATAATATTATACATTATGTAAAATTATACAAATATTATATTGAATATGTAATACATAAATATATACATAACAAATAAATATATAAACTTTTATATTATAAACAAAAACATACACAATAAAATACACTGCAAAAGAGTCAATATGAGAATAAGTCAAATAGAAATACTTACAGTGATTAAACTGAAGCAGTCCTCTTTCTGGGCACATTTTGAGCATTGTAACACCCAACCACCAATCCCACAAGTAGAACTCACCTAGGAGTTGCTATGAAGGTACAGCTTAAAGAGCTGCAACAGGAAGTTCTTAATCAGTGTTCAGAAACATAGGCTCTGGCTGCCATTGGGAGCACAGACCCACACTGTTTCCATGGAGCCTATCCTGGGAGCTGACCACACACAGACATTTACCACACGGCTACATAAGGAAGCATACATATATGTATTTTCTCAATCATTATTTCACTCTTTGAAGAAATATTTATGAAACATAAATATGAGATATTTTATTTCCTCTAGGGCAGTGGTTCTCATCCTTCTGGCCCTTTAAATACAGTTCCTCATGTTGTGACCAAACCATAAAATTATTTTAATTGCTACTTCATAACTGTAATGTTGCTACTGTTATGAATTGTAATGTAAATATCTGATATGCAGGATGGTCTTAGGTGACCCCTGTGAAAGGGTTGTTCGACCGCCAAAGGGGTCACGACCCACAGGTTGAGAACCGCTGCTCTAGGGGTCTTTTACCTTTCCTATGGTTGTACGTTTCTAGTATGTTAATGACTTAAAAATAACCCCCGAAATAATATAAAAATGCCACAAGACAATACAAGACAAACTCAGTGTAGAGAAAATAGTAATGTTAGGTTGAGGTGATAATGAGAATAGCACAATGTGAGACCAGCCAACATGGATTTTATATCTAAATACATAGGTCAGAGCATTTGAGAGAAGAAGTGTGCACATAACTGCAGATTGGTGGAAGGTAGAGCAGAATTCCTAAGGGAGGAGTGGCAAATATAATCATAGGGAATCAAACTATGTTTTGCATGAGATGGGACCTCATCCATAGCCCACCTTGATTCACACCTTTCCTGACTGGAGTGTGTCATTTTCTTTTTGTGACTCACACAGGTGTCCATGACTGGAGGCCACGGCACAGCCCATCGATCTTAGCCAGCACTTCCCTTTCTTCTGTCTCAAAGAGCCCAGGAGAGACTCATTATCAAGGGGTATCCACAGACATTTTATCAAAATGTGAACCTGCCAACTCGTGCCTGGCTCCAGGGTGAAATTGCCATCATATTCATTGTGTAACTATCTCTATTTCCAGGAAAGTTGAATCTGTTATTCTTTACCTTGTCATTTAGTTGAGCCTTGATGCCTTTTGCCTTGGCTTTCCAGCTAATCCATTTTTCACCTTCCTGGTGAGACCCCTTCTTTTATTTACTGGTACAACTATGTATATTATGTACACAAGGAAAATCGGAGTCAACTGCAAATAGAAAAACACAGTTTCTAGGAGGTCAGATAAAGGCTCTATAATTTAATCAATATCTAATTAAACATATCTCCTTACACGTGTTACTCATTTATAAAGGATTTTATATCAGCCAGACTGTTTGTAATCATGTTTTTGCCTTCCTTCCAGCACTGTCTCATGGGTAGTTAGCCCAGGCACAGAGAGGTTTGGTGACTGAGTTCAAGTTATTATGGTATATTCTCATTGTCATAACTACCAATATTTCAAGGCCAAGTTCAAATGTCAGAATATCCAGGAAGAATTTCCTATTTCCTTCACCTGGAAATGACCGCTCCCTCCCCAAAAATCTAATCCAACCTCTTTGTTCATTCCTCACACGACATTTAAATGCATTACTTATCTAGCCAGGCTATGCTTTTTTCATGAAAACGTTAGCATAGAAGATGTTAGAATATCTTAATTCCCAAGCACTTTTAAATGAATACAATAGTTACTCAATGTTTCCTGCCTGCCTAATAGAAATGAAATAGCTGATGAATTTTTCGTAATTAAGGAAAAAACAAATGATTTGCTTACACAATGTTATAGGTCTTTTCTGCTTATGTGACTCTTCAAATGCTATAATTGTTTGGTCATACCAAAGAGACTTTTTTTAAAAAAAATTAATGTTTATTATATTCTCCCAATACATTTGGGTTCTCACAGGTAAGCAGAAATTAGAGGAAGCCTAAAATGAGCTCTAATCCTATTTCCATCAGAAGATAAAACATGTCTTCCTTTCATATATCCTCACTCTACTCTAATCCCAAGGCAGTAGTGCCTTAGAAAATGGGAAGTGAAAACAGGTTCACAGTCCTGGTTCATAACGCATTCTCTAGATGGGGGTTGGGGGATGGGGAGTGTGTAACACATTCTTAAAGTGGTCCGTCTCCATTTAGCCCCACAAGTGGCCCAGACTACTTGACTTTCCAAGTTTCTGTATCTGGTTTTAACCACTTTGTTGCAAGAAGTAGCCACTTCTCGCAGCTACTATTGTACCTTTCTCTAGCATCATCCTTTCATTTAGACAGTCTGAGTGAAAACCAGATAATCAAGCTTTTTTAATGAGCAAAATAAGGGCCAAAGAGGGTTGAAGGCTTGAAGTGAAGATATGGACTTCTTTCCCTGAGGGAAGTGGGTATATTTAGTTCATGACCTTTCGTCACAGGTTATCTGCCTTCCTCTTTCTTTTTGATACCTCTGTCCCACATCAGCCCAATCCATACTGCCCCTAGTGCTCTGCTGTACCCAATATTCTTAGCACCCCTGGTGAGCTAGTCCTTTAAGGGTCTAAAATGGCATCTGCCAGTAAGTCTCAGAATTGGACATTTTTCTCCTCCTCTCACAAATTAGATGTCGCTTCCCAAGTCCTGGCCTTTCTGCATCCCAGTCTAGTTGATATGATAAACATATTTCTGTAAATGGTGCTGATATATTAGTGTAATGCATTGTGCAAGTCTTCAGTGCATTCACATAAGGGCAGAATTCAGAGAGAATCATTTTGGATAAGGAGTTAATTCTCTTTGCCCCTCGGTTCCCTCCCCATCCAGCAGTCAGTCCACTGCTATCCTCTTATGAAAGGAATAGAAGGGGAATTGGAGCTCAAGCACTAGCTAGGTGAGCCAGCAGAGAGTTACCACCTCACACAATGGCATGTGCATAACTTTGTGTATACAGAGGAAAACAAATTTATTATTTTACTGTAATTCTTTAAAAAATTTATTTATTTATTATTCTTTTTTTTTCTTGATTGATTAAGGTATTACATATATGTCCTTATCCCCCGATGGCCCCCCAACCTCCTACTCATGCCCTCACCCCCATGGTGTCTGTGTCCTTTGGTTAGGCTTATATGCATGCATACAAGTCCTTTGGTTGTTCTCTCAGATTTGTCCATTTTACCCTGTCAATTAGTCATTGCACAGCTCTTCTCTAGGCACCCCAATTGTCCACCTGCATTCCTTAGTACAAACTGCAGATCATACATTCCTGATTTACTATATTTAAAAATAAGTCATGATTTCTAATCTTTGTCCTCTTAGTGTTTTATATGTCTTATTTGCATTTGTTAAATCACAGAATTTTAAAGCTGGAAGGAACCTGTACCATTTAGTTCAACTTCCCCCTTTTACAAACTAGGAGATACAGACACATTAAATGGTTTATTTCAAGGTCACCTGCTAATCAGATAACCAAGTCATAACGAAAACCAGTACTGAGTCCAGTACAATTGCTTAATGTCATTTACTGAAGTATTTTTGCCTTTAATGATTCCACATATAGTGTTACCTCAAATATTTGAATAACTTTCTGCTTCTTATCCTTCTAAAGTTCATTTTCTTGCTAATACTAATGTAGAAGAATGCCAAACTTGGGTACCAACTTGTTGGAAGGCAAACTGATCTACATATTCATGCTGGCTTTGATAGCTTGGCATGTCTCCAGCACACAGTAAACAGATAATGGGGAGGACCTTTATTCCAGATGCTGCATTTACAGGGTGGTATCTAATACATTAGAGATGTTTTCCCAAGTTTCTCCCTGTTAAATTAAATCATAATGATATCAAGATGAGTGTAAGCTGAGGCTATTTGTTCTGTAGATACAGGTAAACCTCCTAGGATACTATTATAGGCCATCAACAAAACACCCACTAAGGATGTAAATTTTCATTCTCTCTATAAATCTTCTGCTTTCATCGTTCATGGAGACTTCTGTCCATTCATACCCAACACTTCCTGACTCAGTCCTTGCACAGATTTCAGCAAATAACATTTACTATATCATTTACAAAACTGTTTAGGACTCAGATCTACCTAGGAATTTCTGCAAAGCTAAAAAAATAAATGTTCCTTCCATTGACCAAGTATGCCAAGTTCAAAGGTTCTCTTCTACCAAAGGTTTCAAAGCAAAGGATGTGCTAAGAATTGGAGTGTGTGTACTAAAACCTGTTTTCCAATATCCTTGAGGGAGAGATTAATTTTATGACCTTATAAATTGAAAAGAATTAAGTCCATTTGATAAACTTCATGGGCAATGCCCTTGCTCCAGGACCTGATCCTCCAAGACTATAACTACTATAAAACTTTCCAACCCAAACATAACCATTGGAAATTTAACAAGCAACTGACATTACTTGTGGCAGTATACTTCCTATGGGAATGAAAACATGCATATCTTCTATAAATATCATACATGTTCAGTCTACATGGGAATATAAGTGTGTTATGCACATAGGGTACGAGTTGTCTATCCAGTCGGTTCTTTACCATATACATGGCACTTAGTTCTCTGTGGGCCACTGAGGTGTTGGTCAGGAAGGTATGAACAGTGTTAGGGCATTCTATGGCAAGTCTTGTGTAGAGAACAGGCCAGCTATAATTAATTGTAGGTAGCAGTTAAAATAATTGTTTCCATGATGGGCCTTGTAAGACCAGGGGCGATTCAGGTGATAAACTGTAACATGGAGCTGGGTCTGCAAGGATGTGCTGCCCCATGTTCTGTGGTGTGATGCCTACAGAGTAAGTAGTGAGTCAATTGCTACCACATTGACTTAGCTTACACATCTTGCAGTGTTAGGGGCAAAGATGTTCCCCAGGCAGGAACCAGGTGGACAGAGGCAGCCCTGCTAAGGCTCCACCTCCAATGCATAAGCGGCAGGAGCAGAAATCAGAAAAGGAAGCTTGTGAATGTATTTCAGTCACGTCTCTGGACTCTCCAAAATGACTAGGGAACATTTGACTGTGGGGGGCCATATATCCCTGATCTGATTCATTTTCCACAGCCATTGCAAGAGAACTTAATAGATAGCTCCCAGTTATTCTACTCCTCATTCTTCCTTTTCTGAATAATGCCTAGAATCTGTATCACTCACAGCACTCCCTCTGAAATACCTCTCTAGTTGACTACTTTCTAGAAAACTTCACCCTCAAAACATCTTTTAAGTTGTGAGTTGTACTCTTCTTTCTAAATAGTCAAATTAAGCACATTGTACAGCTTCAAATCATATAAAAAAGTAAATAGTGAAATGTAATTCTTTCCTTCCTCCCCTTTATCTCCTCAGAGGTATCTACTATTACTAATTTCTTATGTATCTTTCCAGAGAAATTCTATGAATAGCTTAGACTTTATAATCTCCCTTGACAGCACCAAATATGTACTGTAATCATCAGAAAGGGCTTGAGCACATATATGGTGCTTAATAAATATGTATTGATTACTTGAAAAGATAGATTGTTTCAGTGTTTGTCAGAATCCTAGAACCCCAAGGACAGTCCTGACTCTCAGGGAATACACACAGTCATACAAATAGTTTCCCTTGCTACATGTGCCAAGAGTTAACACTGCTGGGGAATTTAAGATATATTATGCTATGGAGAGTAACAGACCCTGAAAAAGGGAGCTGAGCTCTGGCATTTTACACCTTGCAAAGACAAATGCTTTGCAATGTGTATTAAAAGCACTCTTTGTGATCAAAAGATTTGGCAAGTCACCCAGAATTCTTAACTTCCCCACCATGGCAGAAATCTCATTTGTATAACCTTTTAAGTGGGACTAGAGAAACATTTGCAACTTGATTCTCATTGAGCACAACTTCTACCTGGAAGTACAATCCAAATGGAGACCAAATGTATATTATTTTTGCATTGGACATGTAGTGCCAAGAGCAATGTTCCACTCCATTTTATTCAAGAGCCAAGTAGCTTATTCTACTCTCTCTCTCTCTCTCTCTCTCTCTCTCTCTCTCTCTCTCTCTCTCTCTCACTCTCTCTCTCTCACACACACACACACACACACACACACACACACACGACTTTTATATATTAGCTGGGCAATAATTCTTACACAAATGGTCCTGATTCAAGGGTTCACCATGCAATCTGACCTCAGTGGATGTGGTAAATTTCAATTCTTGGGGGTCCTATGGGGCAGATGTACAAAAATATTCAAGACAAACCCCAAGAGACTTTGGGGTGGTAGTGTCTGTGGTTGTGTGTGAATGTATCTTATAAACATCCTGGATTATCTCATATGTTCATGCTAATTTATTGATAGGCCTAGACTTCTGTTCCAAAGTCTGGGCTGCCTCTGCATTCTTTCACTATAATAGTCTTATAAACCACCAGCAGCTCCTTTGCCCAGTGTTAGCTGTTGTACATTTAACATTGAAATAACTATCACAAAAGTCCCATGTGATGTCATTTTACACACGAAGAAATCAGCAATCAAACATGAGAAGGCCAAAGGGGAAGGGGCAGAACCACAGCCACAAAGTAGGTGCTGGAGAGTGAAGAATTTGAACTGCAGGCAGGCACAGGGGGCCACAATGGGGTGTGATCCAGAATGGCTGTGTACTTAAGGCTGTGGTGCGCACAGGCCACTCAGATCCGGAAAAGTGTTCTATGGGGCTGGAAGGGGAGCATCTTGTAAAGACACTAGAAGTATAATGTCTCATGAAGGTGATTATGGGATATGAACCATATCCAGTGGTGATGAGGGTGAGAAGGAAAAGTCCAAATTGGACCACCCATCTACCTCTCTTCTCCCCCATGTTGGGCAGGGAGCAGCATATGAGCCAAAGCACTCCTGTTCCAAGGCTCAGCAAGCACCCACAGGAGGAAGATGTGCCTGGTGAAATGCAGCAACACAGAGGTAATTTCAAAAGTTTCACCCCCTCAGAAGCAGAAGAATAGTTCCCAGGAAGAGCTGTGTTGGAGTCTCTCCAGTGGTGATGATGAGTTACCACCAGAGACACAGCAGAAGGCTGCTGAGAAAGTGGCAGTCAAATAAGAGAGAGGCTCTCCTCTCCCAAAGAAGGCACTGCCCAGAGCTGGGAATCATGGCCTCCTGCCCGCCATGCCTCCCATAGGACAAAGACCAGTACTGAGCATTAGGGGAAGGCCAGGACACTTGGGACCTGCTGAATAAAGGGAACCTCTTCCAATTCTACCTCACTAGAGTCTCAGGAATTAAGCCACAGTATAATTCTGCATCTCTTCACATCAATATATGTATTTTTAAAAATAGGTTGTTACTGTTTTCTGAGAAAGGAAAGGAGAGTGAGAGAGAGAGAGATAGAAACATTCATGATGACAATCATGGATGGGCGGCCTCCTGCACAACCCCTACTGGGGATCAAGCCCACAACCTTGGCATTTGCCCTGACTGAGAATCAAACCATGAACTCCTGGTTCATAGGTCAAGGCTCAACCACAGAGCCACTCCTACTGGGTTCAGATATATTTTATCTTCTCTATTTGTGACACTTGTATCTTCAGCACAATATAACTATTGCTTTGATATGGACTACCTCATAAAGCAGTATCCACAAGAGTTCAGCAAGAAACCAGTCCTGCTCCTGCATGGTGATACACAAGAAGCTGAGGCTCACTTACCTGCTGAGACAGAGCCTTATGAAAACATTACTCTCTGCCAGGCGAAGCTGGAACTGCATTTGGAACACACCACATGAAAATGATGCTACTGCTGTAGAAAGAAGTCCTGCTAGCTGTCACACACGCTTCCAACCTCATCCATGCTGACTGGAACCAGAAAAGGCAAGGAATATTGTTGGGGGCCAGATGTAAGCTGGCAAGGTCCTTGCACCTGCAGGGGATAGCAAGGCTGGGACCCTTACCCACACAGTTTTCCCAGACTTGTTTGGATAGCGATTATCAGTAGAATGGGAGTAACATTTGTAGAATGAGAACAGCCTTTCATAGCTTGCCCAGAAGTCTGTAACTATTTACTGAGATATGCTGTACTGAGAACTTGTCCTTCTGCTATGTCTCTCCCTTAGAGATTAAGAGGAACAAAGAATACATTCCTCTTGACAGACCTCCGATTCAGTGTGTTGTGTATAAATAGGATTGTATAGCTAATAAACTCGCTTCAGTTCATCAAGAGAACTGGGGTCCTCCCGACCCCGCTTTCCTATCTTTCTTTCTTTTCTCAATTCCCACCTCCCTGCCTCAGCCAGGCTCAACCCTGTCAGGCTGGCCCTGACAGAATATGACTGAGCCCCTTGTATCCATGAATTACCCATGGAACCCATAGGTCTGGAGAATCAACAACACGTTTTAAAGCGGATCTTGTCAGCTACTTGATGGCTTATAACACTCCTACTCTCCAGGAGTAGCTAGACATTATCCACGACCTTGATCTCCAAAACAAAAGTTTACCTCATTGGATCAATCCCAGGACTCTTTCAAGAAAGTCACAAAAGATCATCGGGGACACTTTAGGCTCAGGAAGCTCCTGAAAGAACACGCCTCACCCACACATAAAGCAGAGTCTTGGCCCATAGTAGGTCAGTTTTGAAGCACTGGCTCCATGGGGGCTGACAAAGCAAAATGGTTGTGTCCTGAGTTTAGAGAGACCTTGGTGACCCAGGGGAATGAAGCAGGACCCCAGGGAAAAGTGTCGCTCCTCTCCACGTGATTGATCCATCTGCGGGAAATGTGCAGAGCAGCTTAGAAGGGAATCCAGCTGGGGGCAATCTTCCCTACAGCATTCAGACAGCGGAAACCCAGAACTGGCTTCATTCCTATTTTGCAAATGGTCAGCTGAGACGCCTGGCCACAGCAATGCCATGTCACGTATTAAGACATATAAGAGACCCTGTCCAGACCTCAGTCAGATTGTTTGGTTCTGTGCCACAAGCGTGCATCTGTCCAAGGTCACCTAGGGGGTGTTAGAGAAAACCCACGCCCTGATGATGATCCGCTCCTAGAAGTTCAGGGTCCTTTTCCTCCCTCAGCATCTGGCCTGGACAGCTTCAGAGTGAAACAAAAAGTCTTCTCCGGCAGCCAGGAGCCAGCAGCACCCTTTCCTGTGACGTACGACCTGCCCCCAGAACTGAGTGGAAGGAAAGATCAGCATGGATTTGGAACATTCCTTATATCGAAGCCCCAGATCCACAGGGGAACACGCGGGTCCCACCCTGAGCGTGGGGAAGCTCTGTGAAACTCGAGTGTAAGACATTGAGGCCCAAACCCCTGTTATACTGGGTGTTCACTTCCCTCAAAGTTTTCTCTGCACCCCTAGGAAACTCTTCGCCAAGGTCACTCTCTGAACATGGATGATGGTTATGGTTTTAGAGGTCATTATTAACATTTCTCACTAAAAAAATAAATAAATAAAAGTTATATATTTTTTTCATTTCCTTTTCTATGCTGTGTTTTGGAATGAGAGCTATTACACTTCACAATGTGAAAATAATATTTAAAAAATGATAAGGCCACTTGATATGTAGTATACGTGTCAGAATTTGTACTCAATTTTTCTAATTCCAAGCAGGAAAAGAAACTAATTAAATGGGACCCCTCTTGTGTGTGAACCACTTTGTGTGTGAATATATCTCTTCCTATGTAAACACATGTGAACAACAACATATGATTTCATTTAATGTACGTAATGCTAGTCATCTTCACACTTTTATACTGACTCATATCGAGAGATGATTAGAGAGATGTTTTTTCTTGATTGTTGTTTTTTCTTAGATAACATTTTAAATTGTAGGTAACAGAGGATTAAAGATTTCTTGGATTGGCTGACTTTATAATTACTTAATAATTTCAACACATTCTTATTTAGTATGTACCATTTGCTGGGCATTCAGTGGTGAACTAAAAGAAAAAAAAAAGCATCTTTCCTCCTAAATCATATGCTCTAGAAGGGCTAGACCAGAAGTTGGAAAACCTTTTCTGTAAAGGGCCAAATAACAAATGTTTCTGGCTTTGTGGGCCATATGGTCTCTGTCACAACTCTTCAACTCTGCCCTTGCAGCATAAAAGCAGGCTCAGACATAAGGGGGAAATGAGTGTGGCTGGATTCCAACAGAAAAGGTAGTTATGAACACTGAATTTTAATTTCATATAAGGATTATGTGTCACAAAACATTATTTTTCTTTCAATTTTTTAAAAACCTTTAAAAATATAAAAAGCAAGGGAACTTTCATAAAATGCATTTATGAAAACCCCACAGCTAACATCATTCTTAAAGTAAAAAAGGGAAAGTGTTCCCACTAAGATCAGGAGAAAGACATTGATGCCCATTTTTCCTCTGCTATTCAACATTGTACTGAAAGTTCTAGCCAGAGCAATTGGCCAACCAAATTAGATAGAAAGAGATAAACCTATCTCTATGATCAGATACCAGGATTCCATATATAGGAAATCCCCAAGAACACATCCACAAAAAGCTAGTAGAGCTAATAAACAAATTCAACACATGTTTAGGGTACAAGATTAACACACAAAAACCAATTATGTTTCTATACAGCTATAGTGAACAATGCAAAAAGAAATTTAAGAAAATAATTCATTTATAATAGCCTTCAAAAGAATAAAATACCTAAGAATAAATATAAATATAAAGTCAGGTACAATGAAAACTATAAGACTACAATAAAAGTTGCTGATAGCAATTTTAAAAAGACATAAATCAATGGAAATATATCCTGTGTTCATGGATTGGAAGATTTGATATTAAGAACTCAATATGATCTATAGATTCAAAGTGATTCCTATCAAAATTCTAATGGCCATTTTTTTTCAGGATCAGAAAATTCAATTCACAAATTCATAAAAAAAATTCCAGTGGCTCTGAATAGCTAAAACAAAATTGAAAAAAAGAAAAAGAAGAAACTCACACTCCAAAAAAAAAACACTACAGAAATCAAAACAGTATCATACTGGTGTTAGGATAAATATATAGACCAGGCCAATGTAATAGAATTGAGAGTCCAGAAATAAATGCATACAGCTGTGGCCAAATGACTCAACAAATCAACAATAAAATGGTAAGTAATCCAAATAGAAATGGGCAAAAAACTTGAAGGGCCATGTACTTCTTTATGCAAAAAAAAAAAAGATATACAAAGGTCTAGTAAGCACATGAAGAAAAACAAAGTGAATAATCCTAAGTCATTTTGGTAATATAAAACAAAACTACCATGAAGTACCACTTTTTACCCACTAAGATGCCTATAATAACAATAAAAAACTATTGTAAAGTATGTAGAGAAATCAAAATTGTTGTACATTACTAATGAGGATGTAAAATGGTTCAGCTGCTGTGGAAAACAGTTTAGTTACAAAATGTTAAGGGTACAGAATTACCATATGACCCCATAATTCTACTCCTATGTGTATACATAAAATAATTAAAAATATATATTCAAACAAGTTCATATATGTGCATGTTCATAGTAGGAACTATTCAAGACAACCAAAAGGTGAAAACAGCTCAAATATCCATGAATGCATAAATGGGTAAACAAATAGTGGTGTGTGTGTCTGTGTGTGTTTGAGTGTATTTACTAGTACCTTGCATTATATGTATATATTCCATTATATATATTTCCCATTATCTATACATAAATTATCTTTCATTATGCAATGGAAGATATATATTTAAAAAGAAATGAAGTAGTGATATGTTACAATGTGGATGAGCTTCCAATGCAACATGGTCAGATATTGTATGAAATAGTTATAGATAACTTTATGGAGACAAAGTTGAGATTTGTGATTACTAGGGGTTAGAGGTATGGGAGAATAGGGAGCAACTGCTTAATGGGTATTGGGTTTTACCTAGGAATGTTGAAAATGTGTTGAGATTAGATAATGGTGGCAGTTTCACAGTGTCGTGAATGTATTAGATACCACCAAATAGTCCATTTGAAATGGTTAGTTTTATGTTACCTGAATTTACCTCAATACATTATTCTTTTAAATGTGCTGACCCCTGATTAGATCAATGACAGTTAAATTTGCAACATATTAAAATCACCTTGGTAGTTTTGAAAATGCCAATTATAGGTTATACTCAAGGAAATTAAATCAGAATCTCTAGCTTTTGGATACAGAAATCAGTATCTATTTACAGTATTCTAGTGTATAATCAAACTTGGAAATAAGTGGTCTTTACCAGTGATTCATAAATGTTGTTCTGGGACCAGTTATATTAGCATCACTGGGTACTTGCTGGAAATCCAGTCACAGGTCCCACCCCTGACCAGCTGAATCAGAAACTTTAGGGGAAAAGCCACACATATTGGTATTTTAACAAGACCTCAAGATGATGCTGATGTAACCTCAAGTTTGAGAAACATTAGTCACTCTAGAAGAGTCTAGCTTGTCTTCATCTTTGATGTGCATAGCAATTTCCTGGGGATCTTTTTAAAGTGGGAATTGAGATTCAGTTGTAGGAAAGGACCTGAGGACAAATAAAGTCTCAGTTAATAGTTTTGTGTGTGCGTGTGTGTTTTTTTATAACTCTCTTCAGTGTTTCTAATATACAGCCAAGGTTAAGGATCACTGGTGTAGATTGAGAAACAAGCATTAAGCAAATAATGGCACAATTAATCAGTTAATCACAATTGTGAATGTTTTCATTTATTTCTTTAGATTGTTGTAATCAACATTTGAATTAGAGTTACTTAGTGCCTACTTAAAATATGTGCTATCTTTTAGGAGAAATGTGTATAATAAAATCTTATACTTGCCCTCAAGGGTTTACTAGTAGAGTCTCCCAGGTGAAATTAGAAGGTGGACACAGTATAATAAATGCTAAGGCTATGGTGGGAAGAAGAGTTAGCAAAATGTTTTGTTCTTTGTTTGGTTGGCCAGCTTTTATGATATAGTAATCACAATATAGATCTGTAAGTAAATCATAGGCTTTCAAAATTGGAAAGCATTTTATAGATTATGGGATTTAAAACTTTATTCGTTGGTACCCTTAGGTAGGAATAGAGTGACTAATTGGTGCATCAGTGGCTGTCGGAGAAGAAAGGAGCTAAAGGGGAAAAATAAAAGAAGAAAGGAAAGGAGGCAAGATGATGAGACTTGGGTTCTTTATGCCCTTCTGCCTAAATGAAATCTCCTCTGCCCTAGGTTATGTAGGGCATCCTTACTGAAATCTGCTTAAATATGGGTTCATTTTCAAAGAAAAAGCTTAACTACCAGTATATATACATATACATATACATATACATATACATATACATATATATATATATATATATAAAATGCAAAGATACAGTTGTATATATATATTTATGTACATAGACACACATATGAGTACATGTATGTACATATTGCAATTATTTCAACTTATAGGTGGGTACAAACATTTGGTATGGGGCAACAGGTTTCCCAACCTTAGTCATTATGTCCACTTGCAGCTTATTTAAAGAATATTGAAACTGATATTCCAGACCAAGATATTTGGTCTGTGTTGGTCTTAGGTAACAGCCATTGCATATTCATCAGTGATTCCCATGTACAGTATTGGATGGACAATCCTGGTGGACATGATTGTGGAAGGTGTTGCAGAGCCCAGAAACACTGAGCTAAGCTTCAAAGTCCAGAAGGTTGCAGAGAGCAGGAAAGAAAGAAGAGGGTTCCTGGACAAAGCCTTTTGAACAAAGGAACAGATCTGAAGACACAAGATTCATTTGAAAGATGAAGCCAGTGAGTCTGAACAAGGGAGAGTCATAGCACAGGGAAGAAACATAGGTTTTGAAAGGTAGACAAGGGTGGTATTTTTTAAACTACATTTTGAGATTACAGCCGTAATATCACTGTCTTCAAAAGCCATGCTGTGAAATGCTTGTGGCGCAACCATTCTGCCTCTGAATTCAATTTTCTTCCAATGTTTTTGACAGAGCCAGGCTCCTATAGATGACTTTCCTTCAGCTCCATGGGAACTTGGGGACTTAGAATAAGCACAGGACTTAAGTTTCCTCTCTGGCACTTTTCATAGGCATAACATTAATTTTGAGATATAAAAATAAAAAATAATAATAATGGGAACTAAATTAAACTCCAAGAATACTGACTTGAAAGGAGCATACAAATCATAAGTATGTCAAGATACAAATATTGCCTTGCCTTCAAATGAAGTGAAGATTAGATAATTTCTTCACTTATTTATAAAATTAGGGTAAATCTAATTTTTCATTGTCATAAGTTTCAGTCATCTAAAGGAATTTTCACTAAATGAAATGAGGATATATATGATTTGACATTAAAAATTCATTCATATTATTCAGTGCACTATATATAGTCTCTTTCTAACCCAGAGCCCCTGAACTTTTCAGTATCTTTCTATCATAGTGGACAAGGGGAGGATTCTATCATTAAGCTACTCCCAATATTTCAAAAGTCTAACAAAAAGCATATTTTTGCTCATGATGAAGTTCCACAGAACTAACACATTTTTGTTACTTTTGTTTTAGGATGGAATTTTTCATTTTTGTTGTTCAGGTAATGCATTTGGATGTTCTCTGTGTTTTTCAGCTAGATAGAAGTTTTGAGTTAGTTGCTGATTATATCAAGGATATGCAAGGCCATAAAATATGGAGGAGTGTTTTTGGTGATCAAAAAGTTTGGATAATGGTTATAACTATGTATATTTCTTTATAAAATGTTATGTTTTTCATATATATATCCTATATAATAAAAGAGAAAACGTAAATTGACTGTCCCTCTGCTATTCTCACCAGCCAATCAGGAGTGAGTATGCAAACTAGCCCGACAAAGATGGTGTGTTAATTTGCATATACAGGCCCGAGCAGCCTGGGTCCTGGGAACATCCTTGGGACCCAGGCCACTCCTAGCCTATAGGCCCGCACGTAGGCCTTGAGCAGCCGGGGTCCCAGAACGCCCCCGGCTGCTCAGGGCCTATGGGTACAGGTGCCAAGCAGATGTTTCTGCCTCATGGCCACTTGTGCGTGCACTGGCGCCAAGCAGCAGCCCAGGTCCACGCCCCGAGCCCAGCGTCCACAGTGCAGGGCTGCTGGTCTGGGAGGTGTGCTCCTGGCAGCAGCTGCCGCTCATGGCTCGGGGTGTCCGCATGCCCCCAGACCGGTGCCTACAACATGCAGTGCTGGCTGCAGGCCTCGGGGGCATGCAGAGACCTGGCAGCCGCCACGTGCATGGCCCGGAGTCTCCACATGTCCCCAAGCCCAACACCCAAAACATGGTGCTGGCTGCCAGCCTTGGGGGCATGCCCCCTCACCCCCGGTGGCAGGGACACATCCCTAACCCAGTGGACAGAACCCAGGGGGTCCTCTGCATATGAGCTGCAGAGGAAACACTTTTCTTTTCTTTTTAATATATTTTATTGATTTTTTTTACAGAGAAGAGGGGAGAGGGATAGAGAGTCAGAAACATTGATGAGAGAGAAACATGAATCAGATGCCTCCTGCACACTCCCCACTGGGGATATGCCCCAACCAAGGTACATGCCCTTAACAGGAATCAAACCTGCGATCCTTCACTCTGCAGGCCCGATGCTCTATCCACTAAACCAGAGGTCGGCAAACAGTGGCTTGCGAGCCACATGAGGCTCTTTGGCCCCTTGAGTGTGGCTCTTCCACAAAATACCACGTGCGGGCACGCACGTACAGTGCAATTGAAACTTTGTGGCCCATGCGCAGAAGTCAGTTTTCGGCCTGGGCGAGTCTATTTTGAAGAAGTGGCATTAGAAGAAGTGGGGGGTGTGGGTCGGTTGGGCGATGGGGGATGCGGCACAGGCGGGCTGCGGGATACGCAGCACAGGGGAGGCACGCGCGTGATTCATGCACGAGTTGAGGACGGGAGAGTTGGAAGGGGTCAACCTCAGTGAACATACCTCAATCAGATTGAGGACGTTTTTAGCAAAGGCCAGCTTAGGAGTACCCTAATTAAGTTAATAACAATGTACCTACCATATAGTTTAAGTTTAAAAAATTTGGCTCTTAAAAAAAAAATTTCACTAGCCGGTTTGGCTCAGTGGATAGAGCGTCGGCCTGCGGACTCAAGGGTCCCAGGTTCGATTCCGGTCAGGGGCATGTACCTGGGTTGCAGGCACATCCCCAGTAGGGGGTGTGCAGGAGGCAGCTGATCGATGCTTCTCTCTCATCGATGTTTCTAACTCGCTATCCCTCTCCCTTCCTCTCTGTAAAAAATTAATAAAATATATTTAAAAAAAAAAATTTCAATCATTGTACTGTTGATATTAGGCTCTGTTGACTAATGAGTTTACCGACCACTGCACTAAGCCAAACCAGTTTGAGTGTAAACACCTTTTCTGACCTCTCATTGGCTAAGCTCCCTGTATGCCGCCACTTGCAGTGTTCTTGGTAACTTCGGTTATAAGAATCCAAGAAGGTGATCTAGGGTTTTTCCACCACACTCCTGTAGGAAAAAAATGAAGGTCTGCTGCTGGAGGGGCTAAGAAATGTCATATCCTGTGCTAGCCAGTTTGGTTCAGTGGATAGAGCCTCGGCCTGCTAACCGCAGGGTCTGGGTTCGATTATGATCAAGGGCATGTAGCTAGGTTGCAGGCTCCTCCCTGGCCAGGGCCCAGGTCAGGGCTCATGCAGGAGGCAACCAATCATCCTCTCACATTGATGCTTCTCTCTGTCTCTCCCTCTCTCTTCCACACTCTCTAAAAATCAATGGAAACATATTCTCAGGTGAGGATAAGAAAGAAAGAAAGAAAGAAAGAAAGAAAGAAAGAAAGAAAGAAAGAAAGAAAGAAAGAAAGAAAGAAAGAAAGAAATGCCATATCCTATGAAAGACACATCTTGAAAATGCCTAAAGAAAGTTGTCATTTTTTCATGGTGAAGGGACTGGAGTCCATGTTGATGAAAACACCTTGTCGGCTGTGGTGGCTGGCAGTGGCTGCAGCAGCGGGGTGATGGGGCTGGTGCCTTCCCCTGATTAGCCTGGTTGCCTTCCGCAGAGGGAGGCCAGACTGCGGCTTAGGCCCGCTCCCCACGAACATCCCCTGAGGGCTCCCAGTCTGTGAGAGGGGACAGGCTGGGCTGAGGGAACCCCTCCCCAATGCACAAATTTTGTGCACCGAGCCCCTAGTCTACACTAATAAAAGAGAAACATGCAAATTAACCATCACTCCATCACTTCCACTCTGCTACACCCACCAGCCAATCAGAGAGACTATGCAGAATAACCCAACAAAGATGGTGGTTAATTTGCATATGCAGGCACAGAGCAAAGACTGAAGATGACTGAAGATGGCAGTGGCCACAGAGCTGGAGCGAGCAGGAGGCTTGGGTTGCTCCCAGCAATGGAGGAAGCCAAGCTTCCCACTGGCCCTGTACTCCTCCGAAGGAGGGACTGGGGCCTGGGCTCTGCTCAAGGATTGGCTGTGGGCCTGGGTCGCTGGGAACCACCCAGGCTTCCAACCAGCCCTGGCCTCCACTCGAGGAGCTGGAAAAAAAAAAAAGGAGGGGCTGGGAGCAGCCGGAGCAGAGAAGCCAAGCCTCGCTGCTGCAGCCGGACCAAAGGCCTGGGTCCCAGGTGCTGGAGGAAAGCCAGTGCCGGCAGCCAGGGGAAGGAAGGCCTATTGTGTGAATCTTTGTGCAAAGGTCCACTAGTATCCTATCTAATAAAAGGGAAACATGGTAATTGGCGTACGACCGCTACCCTTCCCATTGGCTAATCAGGGTGATATGCAAATTAACTGCCAGCCAAAATGGCGGCCAGCAGCCAGGCTTGCTTGCTTCAGTGACAGAGGACTCCAACGTTCCCTGCCTGCCGCTGCAGGCCTCTGAGCTGCAACTCTAAGCAACTATGTAACAAATATAGAAGCTAAACAAAACCCCAGAAACCTGCTTTAGTTGGGCTTCAGCCAGCAGGATCGCAACATTGTAAGCAAAGGCCAGAAACCTACTTTCAGGAGTGGAGGCCTAAGAGCTGGAGCCAAGCCTCAAAGCTAAAGCTGGCCCAGATTAAAAAAAAAAAAAAAGAAAAAGAAAAAAGGAGCGGTTGGGAGCTTCAGTCACCCCCAGGCTGAAAACAGACCTCAGCCCCTCACCCAGACTGGTCAGGTACCCCAGTGGGGACCCCCCACCCTGAAGGGTGTGTGACCAGCTGCAAACAGCCATCATCCCCTCACCCAGGCTGGCCAGGCACCCCAGTGGGGACCCCCACCCTGATCCAGTACACTCTTCAGGGCAAATCAGCCAGCACCCACCCATGCACCAGGCCTCTACCCTATATAGTAAAAGGGTAATATGCCTCCCAGCACCGGGATCAGCGTGACAGGGGGCATCGCCCAAAACCCCTGATCGCCCTGCTGCTCTGTGTGTGACAGGGGGCGGGGCCACAACCTCCCTATCAGCCCTGCTCTGTTCATGACAGGGGAAGGCGCCCCAACCCCCTGATCAGCCCTGCTCTGTGCCTGATAGGGGGGAGCTCCCCAACCCCCTGATTGCCCTGTGGCTCTGTGTGTGACAGGGTGCAGCGCCCCAACCGCCTGATTGGCCCTGCTCTGTGTGTGGCAGGGTGCGGTGCCCCAACCCCCTGATTGGCCCCGCTCTGTGCATGACAGGGGGTGGTGCCGCAATCTCACCATCGACCCTGCCTTGAATGTGACAGGGGACGGTGCCCCAACCCCCCAATCGGCCCTACCTTGAGTGTGACTGAGGGTGGCATCACAACCTCTGGATCGCCCTGCTCTGTGCATGACAGGGGGCAGCGCCCCAACTCCCCAATCGGCCCTGTTCTGAGCCCGACCAGGGGCTGCACCAAGGGATTGGGCCTGCCCTCTGCCACCCGGGAGCAGGCCTAAGCCAGCAGGTCGTTATCTCCCAAGGGGTCCCAGACTGTGAGAGGGCACAGGCCGGGTTGAGAGGCCCCCTCCTCCCCCCCCTAGTGCACAAATTTTTGTGCACCGGGCCTCTAGTAATCTATAAAAGTCTAGTATGCAAAGTGTCCCCTCAGGAGTTTGACTAGGAGACTGGGAGTTTGATTGCTTGCTATGATGTGTGCTGACCACCAGGGAGTGGCATGGAACAAAGGAAGGCCTTGGCCAGCAGCCAGAAGGCCTCACTTGGCCCTGATCGCTGGCCAGGCCAGGGACCCTACCCATGCATGAATTTCGTGCACCAGGCCTCTAGTTGAATAATAAAAATTAAATATATTGACTCTTCTTTTAAATTTGATCTTCTTTGGAAATTAGGAGGTTTTATGACCACTCAATGATTCTTTCTAATCAGAGACTCCATATACTAAGGTTTCTAAAAATGGAATTATAGGAAATGCACCATGAAAGATTCCCATCGGTTTGATAGGAACCACAGGAAATACCTACCACCAAACTCCCTTCTGCAGTACTCATTCCTTCATCCATCTACTCATTGATTGTGAGCTCCTTTCACCCTCTCCCAGATCACAGGTGCTCTATTGTGTCCCTTATGGGTGACAGACACATGGGCTCTCATTGAGTTCACAGCCTGCTGGAATCTTGGTATTGTTCATTTAATTCACATTTCACATTCTTCAAACTTGACATGAATTACTGCAGCTTTAGGATGATAAAATTAACTAGAGCAAACTAGGATTTGAATCCTAAAGAAAATGGGAGACTAGGAAACCAATTGGAGTAGTACTCATTTATTGAGTCAAAAACATGGAATTCATCAGAAAGAATGAACCAGGAAATTCCAGATTCTAGAACTCACACATCATATGTTATCTGACTGGCAGTATCTCTTGTACTGCTTAAATCTGACTTTTGTTTGTTGCTCCAAAACTATTTCTTAATGGGAACAGAATTTTCCTTGAACCTGGGATGGAACTAGACCTAAACTTATCGACCAAACAAAAACCATGATACAAAGTTTGTATCATGTATTGTAAAGTTTGATATGGTAGATAGAACACCAGGGGGATTGTGAAGGAAGAAAGAGGTCTGGCCCTAACTGGTTTGGCTCAGTGGCTAGAGAGTTGACTTGAGGACTGAAGGGTCTCAGGTTCGATTCCGGTCAAGGGCATGTACCTTGGTTGTGGGCACATCCCCAGTGGGGCGTGTGCAGGAGGCAGCTGATCGATGTTTCTCTCTCATCGATGTTACTCTCTATCTCTCTCCCTTCCTCTCTGTAAAAAATCAATAAAAATATATTTTAAAAAAAGAAGAAGAAGAAAGAGGTCTGCAGTGTTAGCTTTGTGCTGACATTTTGTAACTTTAGCTTGCTTCAGTGAAAATTTAGTTTAACTAAATGTTCTCTAGAATTGAAAGTACTTTATTCAATGAAGGTCAAAAATGTAGGAACAATTCACTCACTATCACTAGCCCAAATCTGGTCACATGGTGGACATTCAGTAAATGTTATTGTTACATTGTTGTGAATGCATTGAGAAGAATTACATCACAATAATTATGTAAGCTGTGCAAACAAAATATTCCTCTTGTAGCCCCCAAATCTATTTAAATTGTTGATAATTCTATAAACAGTAAAATAATACTCTACTGTATTTTGTTGTCAGGAAAATGGCCTTGAATATTTTAGAAATATTTGAAAGAGCAATGAAAAAAATTCCATTGATGTCTCTCTCTCTCTCTTCCTCTCTGAAATCAGTTTCATTTGATTTCAGAAGTCTCATTTCTTGGTTATTGTAATTGAGTTTTAGTTCATGTAGACAATTTATACTTAACTATGCCCCAGTCAAGAAGGAGTATTTTGCTATTGTGGCAGAAGAAAGAGTAGTTGCTAAGAGACATGCCTCTATGTACTAACTGTAAGCAAATTCTTCAGTAGAGAGTTCAATGTGTCGTATTTGCCAAGGCAGATGGGGCATATGAATAAGTTATCAATTCTTGATTTCATCAGATGTTTAATAAAACTGAGAACTTTTTAAAATATTTTTTTATTGATTTCAAAAAGGAACGAAGAGGGAGAGTGAGATAGAAACATCAATGATGAGGGAGAATCTTGGATCGTCTGCCTCCTGCAGACCCCACACTGGAGATCAAACCCACAACCCGGGCATGTGCCCTGATCGGGAATCGAACCCTGACCTCCTGGTTCATAGGTCTATGCTCAACCACTGAGCCATGCCGACTGGACAGGGAACTTTTTTTTATTCAGAGCTGTGAGAATCCCCAAGAGTTTTTATGAATGTTTTCTCTGGTTGGGAATGTATTTCTAGATATCACCTCTCCATGACTCCCTCAATTTAGCAGTAGTCCATTCTGCTTCGGGCCTGCAGAATAAAGAACATTTTCACCTGGCCAGCATGGCCCAGTGATTAAGCGTCAACCTATGAACCAGGAGTTCACAGTTCGATTCCCAGTGAGGGCAGATGCCTGGGTTGTGGGCTCAATCCCCAGTGTGGGGCCTGCAGGAGTCAACCAGTCAGTGATTCTCTCTCATCATTGATGTTTCTCTCTCTCTCTCTCTCTCTCTCTCTCTTCCTCTCTGAAATCAATGTAAAAATATTTTTTTTAAAAGAACATTTTCTACTGGCATGGCATTTGGAGGCACCAGAGCACACAGATAGATATATGGGCCAGGCCCTGGGCTAGTCACAGCTGCTAAAGGTCAGTAAACAAATCTGAGGTTAGAACGTGATGGCCTATCTAGTTCCCATGGATCTTGCAGTTAGTATTCCTGATCCCCGATACCTTTCACTTGGGCAATGTGGAGGGGACTTTTGCACTTGGTCCTTGGGGAAAGTGTAGTCAGTACAACTTCGCTCTATTTCTCTCTCTTTCTCATTGGTCTGCTCACCACCTCCAACATCCCACAAATTGGAATAAGTGTGTGAAACAGTAGAGCTTCCCTAACACCTAATGAAAAAGAAATGTACACAAACAAACAAACAAAACATTTTGCCGCCACCATCAAAGAAGTGAAAAGGAAAACAGAAGCAATAGGCACTTCCTGCAGTGGCTGAGAGCAAAGCCAGGTGAAGGTCATTCCTCAGATCTCAACTTTTGCTTTAAAAGCTGCGTTTAATTGTTAGTCACGATGCACTGTGGGCAGAACAATTAGTTGTATCTATATTAGATCTAAGCTGTAATTATTTGTTACATTAATCATGACTAGAGTGAGAATTTAATTAGTCACGAACATTAAGTGAATTTTTCTGAAGCAGAGGGAAAATGTTTTCTGTTGTTTGGTGCATCTGATTAAAGAGAGGGCACCGCGGCTGGCTGCTGAGGTGGAAGGGACTTGCAAGCCTTGAAGTCTGGAGCCAGGTGATCTCACATCACCGCATTGCTGTTTCCCATCCTAATGGCCAATCCGTGTGCAGGTTCCTCGGCACAGGGAAGGGAGGACCCTGGACATGGAATGTCACCAAGTTACTCAGAAGGGTCATTGATGTCAATGTTACCTAATTCTTGTTTGTTTCCCTTGTTTATTCTATAGCTCTATTTTCATGACGGCAAAGATGTTACTAGAGAAATCCCAGGAGATGGGGATGGAGATGCCCAGCAAGAAGTTACCATAGAGTTAGATTGGGATTTATCTCTGAGTGTTTTCAAAGGAGTAACCGAATACTTGCCACTCATCCAATCACACATGGCCTCCCAGTGCCTCAAAGCTGGGCCATCCATACTCTTTTCAAATCAGAAATGAAAGTCTTTCAGAGGAAATTTAGGAGGGGAAACAAAGCATAAATGTGGTGGCTGCAATAGAGTGGGTCACAGCGTTTGATAATGTGACACATTTAATGAGTCACATACGTAGGCCTGTTATCGCCCCAAACAGCTCTACCCTGCTGACTCAAGTGAAAACTTTTAGACAAACTCAGCGTTCTTTCGCTCATTACACTGACCTGTCAGAAATGACAACTTGGCCCAGTCTGGTTATTCCATGCTGACAAGGTACCATTCAGGCTTCACGGCAATAATGTCAGCTTTTAAAGGTGCAATGTACTTAAGGAAGCTTGTTTCTAGATTTGGCCAAAAAGAGCCATTTTCCTTGTCAGTGGTGAGGAATGCCTTAGTTTTCTTTAAATTAGGAGTCATTTTCATGGAGATTGTTCATAGGAAAACCTGCAGAAAGGAGAGAAGGCATTTTTTGAAAGGTTTAAAATAATTTAGCCGCTTGAGCAATGGTGTGATTACCTGGTGTGTTGAAGACAGCCAGGGATGCTCTGCTCAGTCCAAAGCACACTTCAAAACTACCAATAATGCACCAGCTAAAACTTCAATTTGATCATGAATTGTATGCTCCACCCTTTATAAGCAGAGAATAGTGAGTTGGAAAGTGTTTTCTGTGCTGAATCTGGAGTAAGGCCAAAGGATAATATAACAATATAACAAGATGCTATATTCCTGGGTCCAGAGGTAAATTTCTCCTTACCTTTGCCCAGGAAGGAGGGGCAAAAAGAATGTTAAGGCTAGCATTGGGCTTTACAGTAGATGGATCACAAATGTAAAGAAAACTGGTAAGAAGCTAGTAAATTGAGATAGGAGACAGTAAAACAGGAATACACTGACACTTCTGTCTTTGATTTTTCTCATTTATGCAACATTGTGGTTGAGTCCACTAATATGCCAAGTTCTTGGAATGACTGAAATTACATTTTGATGTGCAAATCTGAGTTGTCTTCACTGTATAATTTTTATATACTACTTCCAAAATAAGGTAGAAGATAGATAGATAGATAGATAGATAGATAATAGGTAGAATTGGTTTTGTATCAACTACAAAGACACCTAACCCATATTCACCAATGCTGGTTTGAATACAGCTTTACTGGTCTAATGGTTTTTTGCTCCCTGTTTCAAGATCCCTGGTTCACTCTAGAGCTTTCTAATGACAATGTCTTCTGTTGAGCCACACTGGGAGCTCATAGAAGACTATGAAAACACACAGTTGTTTGTATATTTTAATAATTACTATTTTCACATAAGGACTCTTTGAGTGGTCTCTAGACGAGATTCATATCATACTCAGACTCTAAAAGTAGCCAGTTATTTCCATGTGATGAAATGTGAGCTGACCTAAAACACAACTTAACTTCTCATTCTTCTACTTTTTTCTTTTAGCTAGACTCTTTCAGCATTATGGATAAGGAAACATATATTTCACTTCTTTTGTGCCTACTGTGTGACCCTGTGCAACAGAGAGGCTCACTGGACCTCTCTAGGCCTTGTTCTTCTTGTCCCTACCTGCCTTTTGGGATACATGTATGTGTCATATATGTCTCACAGGTGTGAAAAATAGTGCTTCAGTAGTACAAAGGAGAGAATTTAGGGTTTCAGATCATGGTACATCTTTTTTTTTGAATCATGCATTTAACTTATTCAGCACACTTACACATCCTTTCATTTCATCCTCATATGTTTATTTTTGTCATAAAGTATATTTACATATTATTCATATTTACAGTTCTTCTCTCATCAAACAAAACCAACAAAACTTCCACATGCATTGCATATAAATTTCTTATAACCCAATACTGTCAAAATATTTGCTTCCCCTTACCTATCTCACCTATAGTTTTGCAATCATAGTTCACCATTCTGGCTCCTTCCTCTGACTCTTACTCATGTATATGCATCAGTGCTTCTCAGATAATCTGTCCCAAAGATTATGCTTCTTCCTTTTCTGGGTTAGTGAGAAATATAAAGCCTTTCTTCCTACTAATAACTTGACCACTTTCTCTTTTCTGCTAGTTGATCTTAGGAATATCTTTTTTTTAAAGGAAGGGTAATTCAGAGACTAAATGTGTTTTAACTTCTAATGGGCAAACACAGCCTTAAATAGTGTGGCTCAGTTGTTTGGGTGTTATCCCAGGCTCTGAAAGATTGCCAGTTCAATTCCCAATAAGGTCACATGCCTAGGTTTTGGGCTCCATCCTCCATGGGGGGGGGGGGGGGGGTGCGGGGAGGTGCAGGAGGCAGTCAATCCATGTTTCCTTCTCACATTGATGTGTATCTCTCTCTCCCCCTCTCCTTTCCTCTCTAAAAACAAAACAAAACAAAATAAAAACAAATGATAACAACAATAAAAAAAAAATTAATGGGTAAGCACAATCTCTCCTGCATTGGAACTTCCTTTGGTTAGTAATGGTATCTCTGCTTTGTCCACTTTTTTCTGCGTCCTTCAACCTTTAAAGAACATTACATTTTTAAGTACTTTTTTTTTTTTTAACTGCAGGAAACATGTCCATTATATCAATGACAAAGGGAATCTTAGGTATTGTCCTCTTCTTTCTTTAAATTAAAACACAACATATTAAATAACTGAAATGTATGATTTTCCTTTTGATTCTATTGGGGTCCATATGACATTTTCTGAATTTACCCCAGTGTCCCATTGGACCATACATAGGAAATGCTCCCTTTATGACCTACACTAAGCTTAGTGGTGGGAGTCATAAATATTTTAAAAGAGTCAAATTCCATTCTTACCACACACAATGATATTATATAATATGTACGTACTTTTATGCTTTATTCATCAATTTTTATTTCTCAATTATTCTTTACAACTTTATTTTTAAAAATATGAAGGGGTTTTCATTGACCACACGTACTATATTTCACCTGAAGGCATATCTTTGCTCTGAAAGACTACTGTAATACATATTACCTCCCCTCTTTCCTTCTTTCCTTTCTTCTTCCTCTTTCTCTTCCTTCTCTCTTCATTTCCCCTCTTTTCTATTAATTTTGCTATTGTGGTGTTCTGTCTTGTCCCATCCCCTTCTCTTTACTCCCCTCATCAGTTTATCATCATTTCACATGGTAGTTTCTTTTCCTCTACCCCAGTGATTCTCAAATGGGAGAAACTTTGCACCCAAATGACATTTGGTAAGGTATGGAGATATTGTTGGTCGTCACAACTTGGGGGGGACAGGGGTGACAGTGGAATCTAATGTGTAAAGACCAGGGATCCCCTCAACAAAGAATTATCCAGTTCAAAATGTCAATAGTGCCCAAGTTGAGAGCTACAGCTCCTATCCCTGTTCTAATGCCTAATGCATAAACCACACAGCTGATTCTAGCTAATACCACATTCTTCCTTTTTAAATGTTTTCACTGTAACTTTTTCAAATGTTGCCGGGGTCCAGCCCCAGCAGGTCCAGGGGTTCCCCATAGGTGAGGACGGAGTCGGCGAAGAAGGAACGACACGGAGACAGTGTTCAGTTGATCAGCAGCCTAGCCAGGATCTCCAGCCAGGATCTCCAGCCAAGTTCTGGTCTGGATCTCCAGAGAGGTTCTGCTTAGGATCTCCAGCTAGGTTCTGTGTCCATGTTATCTTGCTAGGTTCTCCAGCCAGGTTCAGTCACTAAGTTCTAGTCAGGTTCTCTTGCCAGTTTCTGTAGTCAGGTTCAGTCCAGGATCTTTTGCCATGTTCTCTCGCTAGGTTCTGTCTCTAGGTTCTGAGGCCAGTTTCTGTCCAGGATATTTTGCCATGTTCTCTCCAGTGAAGTTCTTCTGTCTCTAGAGAACGTTCTGTGTAGGTTCTGTGCCTAGGTTCTGTCTCTCTTCGTTCTGTCTGCTAAGTTCTCTGTTCTAAGTTCTGTGTTGCTGTCTTATTACATCTGTATTTATACCAGTTGATTCAATCCTATCAATCTCTATTACAAAGGTTAGGGCGTTTCTTATCTCCATTCCAGGGAGTAAAGATTATGTAGCTTAAGCATGATTGTTCGTAGTTAAAGTGATTAATTACCCACCTGGCACTAGTTAAGAGGTTTTATTCCCTCCCTAACTTCAGGGGAAAATCCCTACCTGGGGAAACAACCTTTCTCAGAGACCTTGGTTAAAACACATAGTGCCAAGAAGGTGAGCAAACATATTAAGAACAGTATGCCATATATGCCAGGTCCCTTGAAACAGCGAGGATGGACTGGCTCCCGGCAAAATGTAGTATTCTTTTCTGAGAAAGCCTGCAGAGCACACATTGAGTAAAAAGTCCCACGAAATGTTCAGGGTGGTGTAAAGGGTTTATTTGTACATATTGTGCCTGCTGTCCTGAACCCCTCCAGGTACCATTTTCTAATGATGATCGGCCACTTGTAGATACGGGATATAAAAAGGGCCTGCCACACCACAAAATGAATGTGCCAACATGAAACGACGAGTTAGAAAATGTATGCTTAGGTCCTGATGCACCCCCCTCCTCCAGAGCTCATATCTGGTATTATTTGAGGATAAACCTGTATGTCTCTCAGACTGTAAGCCTGCTTTGAGCCCTGGATCTTATTTATCTTTTGATCCTCTAGCTCTGTGCCTAGCAGAGGACTTTACAATCATAAATCTGAATAAATATGTTTGAAGTAACACCATGGTCATCTCTCGCTCATTCCTCTTGTGACTTAATATTTTTCCCAGCCAACTACTGATTATGGCAAGAACATTTTACACCAGCTTTCTTGACACATGGTATATTTACATGGTTTTAATGAGAAAATTAGCCACATAAAAACTGCCTTTTACAAGTAAATACCCACAATACTCCCCTCTGATATTGTCTTCCATGATTTATCTTGGGACCAATAGAAAAATCTCCACCTCTTTTCGGCTTACCGCTGGGCCTTCTTAATGTATCCAGAATTTTTATCAGCATTTGTTGTTTCCAATCTCTAACGTGCTCTCTGCCCTGAAATTTAATCGTTAATCTATTTATTTTAATGTTCTGTTCATTCTATTTCTTCCACATGAAACTGCAACGAAGCATTCAAAATCTTTTTCTATGTTCTTTCAATGTTATCAAATCAGAAACACTTGTCCTTCATCAACAACATAATATTTGATTTTTATGGTGATGTTAAAAATCACTAAATAGGTTTTCTTATATAAATTATTAATTTTATCCTTTTCCATGTCACCTTTTTCTTTCTACAATAAATAAATAATTTTAGCAATATTTTAACCTGGCGATTGTTTATCTCAAATCCAACCATCCTTTGTTCTATTATGATTGCATTCTCTAAGCTTTTCACAGAGAGGGGCTTTGCCATTCTTTTCCCCCACTATTTTTCCTTTTTAATCTTGACCCTGTCTATACAAATTTTCCTCATCATTTTCTGTTTTCTTCCTCACCTATGTTTTATCTATGCTCTTCATGTAATACTTCTATAGCTTGAAATATTTCTCTATTTTTAACCTCTTTGCAAGTTTCTTCCAAATTCAACAGAAATTTATTTAAACATCTTATTAATTTTTTTAAAATAATCCTCAACTGAGGATATGCTATTTTTATTTATTTTAAATATATTTTGTTGATTTTTTACAGAGAGGAAGGGAGAGGGATAGAGAGTTAGAAACATCGATGAGAGAGAAACATTGATCAGCTGCCTCCTGCACACTCCCTACTGGGGATGTGCCCACAACCAAGGTACATGCCCTTGACCAGAATCGAACCTGGGACCCTTGAGTCTGCAGGCTAATACTCTATCCACTGAGCCAAACCGGTTAGGGCATGTTATTTTTAAATTGATTTTTTTTTTAGAGAGAGGAAGAGAGATAGAAACATGGATGTGAGAGTGAAACATCAATCTGTTGCCTCCCACACTCGCCCCCAAGGGGATTAAACCCGAAACTTGGACATGTGCCCTGACCAGAAATCAAACCCACAAAGACCCTTTGGTGCACAGGATGACACTCAAACCAACAGCCAGGGCTAAACATATTATCAAATTCTTAAAAATTAATGATCACTATTATAAAATATCATAGATTTTATTTTATATTGCAAAATCGTACAGACATTGTTGCTCCTCAATTCAAAAATCATTCTTTTCTTTTTTCCTCCTAATGACAGAATGTGTCTTCCAAAATGGTACTGAAAATGCCAAGTGCTTGCTGTCCCAATATCCCTTACAGCTATGGAAGCTTCGCAAGTCATTTCTAGCCAAAGGAGATGTGTGTGCATCATCAGAGAAGTCTCTGGATTAGCACACGTTCTCTAACATGACCCTTCTCCTGATTTTGGACATTATCTTGTGAAGAAATGATGCTGGGACATTAATGTTCTGTTGGCCACAGGAAAGTGTTGTCACTACTCCAGACCAGCAGCATAAATTTGTGTGAAAGACTCCATCCTCGTTGGCATTGTTATGTCTCAGAACCAATAATTTATGATAACACTTGCGAATATAAAACTAATGGCTGACATTTTTGGAGGGTTTACTGAATGCCAAGCATTTTCACTCAACACATAGCATCTAATTCTGTATATTGAGGTGATATTGGTTAACAAGATCATATAGCTTTGAAGTGGACACTTTTATGATACACACCCCCAATATCAAATCTAAGTGTTTTGAAGAACTATTTCCCACATTTTACATCTGAAGAAAGTGAAAACAAGGGGTTAAGTAGCTTGGCCATGGTCACACAGCTGGTCAGTGGCACAGCTAGAATAAGAAACTTGACAAGCTGATTTCATTGTTTATATTCTCACCATTAAGTTATCTTTCTCAAGGACCCAGAGGTCAGCCATTCCAGACTGTGTGGTGTATGAGATCATTGTGTCTGAGCTGCTTAAGATATTGTCCCCAAACATTCTTCTGCTTTTAAGGGAAAACTCCTTACACTCTTTATCTGCCACAGATATCAGCTGTCCTGGTCCACTCACCTTCATTAATTAATGGGCAATCATATTCTGTTATGTAGACTGTGTCAAGGAACCATCGTAAATCCTGTATTGCTACCTCTTCCTGCCATGTGGGCTGTCTGCTATACTGTCATCCATTTCTCTTCTCTTCCTCTTTCTGGTGCCTGGTCCCATCCACTTTAGTATAATTGCTTTTACTTTCTTTGTACCTGCTATGAATGTTTTCCCTTATTTTCTCATCCTTAAACTTCAGACCAAATAGCTTTTAGGGGAAAAACGAAAGGGCTCTCCTACCATTGCCTGCTCTCTCCAGGTTCTTACATATGTTTGTCTCTAACTGCTCTGCCTTCTCTCCCTTCTTTTCCTTCATAACCTGGATGTCATCCTCATTAGCCTCCCTCCTATTTTCTGAATCTCTTATCGGCTGTTTGTAGTAGCATGTTATTACTGAACTGTGAGGTCCTTAAATGAAGGAACTAGCTTATTTATTTATTTGCTATTTGGGGGCGGGGGCAGAGTTTGCATTCCTCTAAATTATCAGAGAACCCAGCACCCACTTGAAGCTTAATGTTGCCCCTTAAATGAAGGAACAAGTGAATGTTAACAAGACTTTAAGAAATTTTCCTGCATTAATTTGAGCAGATGCCACCCCCTCCATGGTTTTATTTTCCTCCCATTAAGAGTCCTGGAGTCTATCTCTTGTCCTCAGTCCTCTTTTATTATTTCATTTCCTCGTGCCATTCGGATAGATGTGTTCTTTTGTCCCCAGAAGCTATCCAAGGTCCTCTTTACAAATGGTACTTATTCTCTGGACCTAAAACCTTTTACATGATTATACCTTTCACTTAAATGATTTCCTGAGCTCCATCAGCAGCTGATCTTTAGATGTTCTCTGTGCAGCTATAACTCATCTCAGTTCTTAAATAAAAAGTGCCCATAGGCACTGCTTTATCCTCAAGTGAGGGAATAGGGTCTTTAGCCTTGGCCTGTTCAGTGGAATCATCACAAAGTTCTCTGAACGGTATTGGTCCTTTTTACTTCTGACACCGTCTCTAAAATAAATTCAATTTATCTTCTCATCTAATGCTCATATCAAATTTCTTGGGTTCTGGATTAAGAATTACAGCAAATATGTCCCTTGGTATATCCAATAGAATTAATAATCAAGGTCCCCATGATATGACACCTCACCAGGCCTCTGCTCTTATCTCTGGTGTCACTGTTTCCCACAAATCTTCCCATGAAATGACGTATCTCACTGATGGAGATGAATGCGTATGGCGATCTTTCTTCTTTTCCTCTTCTTCTTTACATGAATACTCATAAAACCGTTCCTTTGTTTTTCCACACTGTCATTTTTTCCTTCTTATCTTACTTCCTCTCCACTTTTTTCCTCGTATCCCAATCATTTGGCTTTTCTCTGTCCCCCCCCCCCCCCATAGTATTATGACTACTTTTACTACATAATGATGATTTTTAATTTTATCACTGCTACTTGTTAAGCACATATTATAAACCAGATACTCTACCCTGGTATGTATATGTAGGGTATCCCAAAAATGTATATACACACTGTAAGTAATTATAAAGACAATGTTTATTAAAATGCATTTCATTCTTAAAAATAAGTTATCAGCTGTTAAAGTGTATACACACTTTTTGGGGGACACCCTATATTTGTGTCTATGAGTATGTATTTTAAAACTCATAATAGCTAAACACATTTTTAAATGCAAAAACTGAGACATTCTTTTTAAATTGTTCCAGATCACATATGATCATAAAATTTGTGAATGTATACATTTCATTAAGTTTTCCTATGGGTCTCATATGTATGTGTATCATCATTGCCCAATGAGATAGGTATTATTTTGTCCTTTTTAAAATATATTTTTATTGATTTCAGAGAGGAAGAATGAGGAAGAGAGAGAAACATCAATGATGAGAGATAATCATTGATCCGCTGCCTCCTGCTCGCGCCATACTGGGGATTGAACCTGCAACCCACGCATGTGCCTTGACTGGGAGTCAAACCATGACCTCCTGGTTTATAGATTGATGCTTAACCTCTGAACTATGCCGGCCAGGCTATTCTGTCCTTTATTAAATTAGAAAACTGAAATTCGGTGAGATTAAAAAGGCTGACCTATAAACAGCATACTGAACACTGGACAAATGCAAACATGTGTTCACATGGACTTCAGGATATTTAGTTTCTAGCCAAAGCTTGAGGCTACAGACTATAGATATCCATTCTCATCTCTTGCCTCCCTCTGCCCATTATCAGTCTGAGAGACAGATATACAAACTTTGAGTTTGCTCCCATATGGTATTCTGAAAACTGCAGAAATTGCATTCAGCCCCATAGCTGAGCTTTGAACTGATAGGGTCTGAGGGACACCATAATTACACAATAGTGTCTGTTTTCTTAGAAAAGACTGCAAAGGGCCTCGCCCGCTCCTCCGTACTTGCTCTGGAGTGGTGGGATGGTGATTATCGGATGGCACTTGGTGGGATTTATAGGTTTCTTCCCAAACTACAACAACAAAATTCTGAATGGCAACTCACTGGAAAGGCCTCAGAATAGCAATACAATTTGACATGTTCAGCCCAACTGGCATGGCTCAGTGGTTGGGTGTTGATCTATGAACCAGGAGGTCACCGTTCAACTCTCGGGCAGGGCACATGCCCAGGTTGTGGGCTCGATCCCCAGTGTGGGGCGTGCAAGAGGCAGCACATGACTGATTCTCTCTCATCGTTGATGTTTCTATCCCCCGCTCCCTTCCTCTCTGAAATCAATTAAAAAACAAACAAACAAACAAAAAAACAATTTTATATGTTCAGTAATCAAAACAGTTCAGGAATAGGAGCAAAAAGAAAAATAGGCCTGGAAGTCAGTATGATAATTTCTGTATGGATTACATTTTCTTTAATAGGAGAGATGAGTGTCTGAGGTTCTAAATTTACTTATCATCTATATGGAGTCTGACCTCCACTTGGTACCAGATATCACTCTATTAGCCTCTCATAATGGTTATTTCCAAGATGAAGTTAGTCTTACATTATAAATCATTTGAAATTGTTGCTTGCTGATATATGTTAGTGTATATTGCTGAGATAGGAAATATCCGGTTGCAGAATATCTGCACCCAAATAACAACTTGAACCTAAAATTCTATCTGTAATAACATCCATTGTGATAATATGTGAGGGGAAGCCTTTCACTTGAACATTTGGAATGTCATGCTCCCAATGCCTTTTGTAACATAACTTGTTTCTACTGGATTTAGAAACACCTGATGCAACACTGACCCAGAGGCAGAGTCTGGGACACTTGTCCTGAGGTCGCATCATTGGACCAGTAACTAGTAGATGAACAGCAGTATCATTACCCTTGTACACAGACTGATATGAAGGTTCCCACTAAACTTATATTTTTTCACATGGCCTTTTCAGCAGCAGAGCCTCTCCTAAGAGGATTTGAATGTGTGATCTTTCTCTAAAGACTTTATCTTAATAATTAGGATTCACATGAATGAAAGGTAAAGACTTAGAGATTTTTAGTTCTCTCCCCTTATAATATAGATAGGAAGTTAAAAATTCAGTGAGAAGATATTATGTAATAAAAGTCACACAGCCTGACCGGTTTGGCTCAATGGATAGAGCATCGGCCTGCAGACTGAAGGGTCCCAGGTTCGATTCTGGTCAAGGGCATGCACCTTGGTTGTGGGCACATCCCCAGTGGGGAGTGTGCAGGAGGCAGCTGATCGATGTTTCTCTCTCATCAATGTTTCTAACTCTCTAGCCCTCTCCCTTCCTCTCTGTAAAAAATCAATAAAATATATTTTTTTAAAATAAAAGTCACACAAAATGTTGGGGTAGTCTATCAACAGGGTTGAAGGATCTCTCTCAGTCTCCAGGTGGAAAAACACACCCGCATTTCTTAAACAGTTGGTTAAGTTCAGTTTTTTCTTTAAAGAAAAACTACTTCTGATTCATCCAAAGTCTTTCCAGAGAGATGTGAGGAAAAGGTGAAAGCAGAGTCAGAAAGATATAACCCAGAAAGTTATCCAGGTTTCTTTGTCTACTAGGAATTTCCAGTTAAGATGTGTTTTGGCAGATGAGATTCAGCTTGGACAGCGATAGAACAGGACAGCTTCAAAGTTTATATATAGTAATGAGGCACCTAGCCCCAAACAATTAAGACCCTACATTAAGATATCTACATTATCCATCTGTCTATTTCAGGGGTCCTCAAACTACGGCCCGCGGGCCACATGCAAATACAAATATTGTATTTGTTCCCGTTTTGTTTTTTTACTTCAAAATAAGATATGTGCAGTGTGCATAGGAATTTGTTCATAGTTTTTTTTAAAACTATAGTCCGGCCCTCCAATGGTTTGAGGGACAGTGAACTGGCCCCCCATTTAAAAAGTTTGAGGAGCCCTTGTCTATCTATCTGTCCGTCCATCCATCCATCCATCCATCCATCCATCCATCCATCCATCCATTAACTTATCTCTATCCTTAATGCATTTATGAGCTGACAAGCAAGTAAGGGATTCTTAGCAATGATGAAACATAGCAATTCACAAATTAAAGGAACCAAAAGAACATCAAGTGCATCCAATATAATAAAAGGCTAATATGCAAATAGACCAAATGATGAAACAGCTGGTCGCTATGACATGCACTGACCAGGGTGTGCACAAGGAACATGGTGGGTGTCGGCCATGGTGGGATGGTGGAGCAGGTGAGCGGGGGCACCAGACCAAGGCAGAGCATCAGTCGCTGTCATTGGGGCGAATCTCTGGTGCTTATTGTAAATTCTTTGCTCCCGCATGCCCCAATCCCTCCCAGCACTTGCATCTGTTGCTGGTGTGAACCCCACTCGCACCCGCTGCCGGTGCTGCTCTGCACTGGCCCCAATCACTAGGTGCTGCAGCAGATGCGAGTGGCAGCTGCCAGCCCCGATCACCCCTGAGGGCTTCTCCATCTCTCCCTGCTCCTGAGGGACAATCAGGGCAGCAGCCGCCACTTGCACACACTGACAGTGCTGGCCCCGCTTGCACCCACTGCTAGCACTGGCCCTTATTGTTCCATGCCATCAGTGGGTGAGAGCAGGGCCAGCACCATCAGCTCTTGGGAGTGATACTGGCAGGAGTGGGGCTCTCGGCAGTCCGGGGACCTGGGGCCATGGTGGGAGGGGCAGGGTAGGGACATGGAGGATGGGCCAAGACCCACCCCTGTGCCTACTGTAGCTGTGCACCTCACAGTTCCTTTCAAGGTGTACGAATTCATGCACTGGGCCCCTAGTACATTATAAGAAATCCCTTCACCAACATTGCCTGGTAAAACTACAGAGCACTAAGACAAAAAGCCGATCTGAGAGAGCAATAAAGACAAAGAATGGGGAAAGAGAGAATGATTACCTTTAAAAGAGCAAGAGTGACAGGTGACTTCTTAATACCAATAGAAACCAGGACACAGGATAATGAGATACTAAGAGAACATAACTCTTACACATCTGATAAATGCAAGTGTTTGAGGAATTCTGAGTTCAAAGCCCACACTTTCAATTACAGTGCTATCCCTACTTTTATTTCCGCCAGTCAACCAAATATGGAACTTACTTGTGAAGGAAAGAAGAATGACCGCTGTCATCACCAGCTTTAAGACTTTAACACTGTCCGGTATTTATCCTCTTTCCTGCAGAATTGATATTTCTCCCACCTTCCCCATTTCTGTCTGTGCTTTCTTTCTTCTCCATTTCCTTTACTTTTGGCTTTTGATTAATTACTTAGTTCTTCCTCTTCTTCACCATCTTCTGTGTTTCTCCTAATGACTTATTAGAAATTTTTTTTTCCTTCTTAATCAGAGATGACTTCTGCTCATCAAGTCAACTGTAAGCCAGGGCCACTTTTATCACCTTATCTCTGTAAAAATAAATCTCAGGTAGCTTATTTTACATTTTTCAGGGTCCTCGCTACATGTGTGTTTCTTTTTCCCTAAAAACTTAATCTATTATTTTAAACTGTAAACATAATGAAAATATTTAAAAAGGTTTTTTGAGGCCACAATGCTTTCAAGTATATTATCTAACTTGAGTCTCATAATAACCCCCTGAATTAGAGGTTGTCTTTATTCCCATTTTATATTAAAAAATGCTGGCTTATTAGAGTTAAATGATTATCCCAATTCACACATCCATTGAACTAAACCTGTTTAAAACGTAAGCCACTTAATGAAAATCCCATACATGTTTTAATTTACAATTGAAACCGCTCCTGTCTCCTCATATCTTACCTGATTTATGTTCAGAGAGTTGATTTTCTAAGAAATGCTCACGGCACAAAGCCTGAGAATGATCTCAGGGGGTCGTTGCAAGTTCAGTGTCCTCTCCAGATAGAAATGGAACCAGTAAAGGTACTATTACTGTGGCTGTCCCCCTCATGAGTTATAAATGCAACAAGCTGATTATTATGATGATACTTCATTCCAATAAGAACTGAAACAGGACAATGAAATCATGATACTTAGCTCTTATATAGCACTATTCATCTTCTGAGCTCTTTACAAACAGTAATTAATTACAGGAGGGCAACAGAGAGTTCAGCTGATGGGATGATGCACATGCAATAAACCGACTCCTTCAGAATTAAGATTCAGAAAGGAAGTGCCTACTTGAGATCCAGACTGAAATCGGTGGGGAGGGGTGATAGTGAGGGGTGAGAGGATATTTTAGAAAATCCAAAACTCCCCTCCTTCTAACTTGTCAATATAATTAGCCTTTGAAAACAGGCTGCTACCATTTGAATTATAAGGTGATTCCAAGCAGGGAAGGAATGGAAGCTAGTGGAATAGTGAAAAAAAAAAATCAGATAAGAAAACTAAACTATATGATGAATTCCACTGTAAGCAGACAGTCCTTAAGAGTGCAAAAATAATGATCTGGTTATCAAAGAAGGAAAATGTGCAACTCATCTGCCTTTGTGTTACCTGGAGTTTCTAACTTGCATCTATTGTTTAGCAAAATGTATCCTGGTGGCTGAATAGGGCTGCTGATTACACTCATCTTAGGAAGAGGTACAGAGGAGGTACAGGGTGTGTGTTTGTGTGGAGGAGGGAGATGGGGGAGGCAAAAATAAAAAACACAACAATCAAGCTCCGTCTCATAAGATCCTCCTGTCCCCCTGATTCAGACTCTGTTCCTAGAAGCAGTCACAAGGTCAAGTTACTGACCCTGAGTCTGTCTCTTCAGGATTACTGAATGACAATCATTCCCCATCATGCTCTGTAACAACAAAATAGAAGGACCCTGGTGTCTGACATTTGTAAACAGATGTACTTTTTTTCTTTCTCTTCTCAGCATTTGCCTTCTTGATGCAATCACAGAGGCCTTAGAAAAGTACTGAAACACAATCAAAATTTTTGTCTCTGCTTCCCCAATTTGCTGGCCATTAGTAGGAATTCCAGTAGTGAGAGACAGTACCTTTGCCTCTACATTGACTGTTAATAGAAAATGGGATTTTAATAGTGGGGACCTTTGTCTCTGTCTAGATCTGAGCAACTTAGCCTCACATTCTAGTTCAAATCCTAACTCTGTTATTTACTAACTATGATGGTAGCAAACCACCTAATTTTCTGATCTTCAATTTCTCCACCTGCAAACTGGTAGCAGGGATTTATTTACTCATGACATTTATTTAAGGCTCTGCATTAGATTTGAGAATAAAAAGATGGAAGACACAATTTCTCCCTTCTGGGGACTCAAAATTTGGTGGCAAACACAAATAAATAAGCACTTATTAAAATAGGTGTGATAAATTGGTATTGGGGTTGTACAGAAGCCCAGAGGAGGGAATTCTGAACTAAAGTAATAGGGGGTGAGCAAATATATGTTGGCAAATGTTTAACAACCAGTTATCTGGAAAAAAAAGTGCGTGCATTTATATACAAGCCTATATCTGTTATAAATATTACTGATATTAAAATGTGCAGAAAAATAAACAATAAAATATACAATATTTAACAAAAATTCCATATAGTCTATTCTTTCTGAAGGGGAGCAAAATTTGCTACCCCAAAATAGGCCTCTTTGGCTTAAGGATTATTTTGGGCTATTAAAAGAGACATGAGAGAAGCTCTGTAAACCAGTAGAAGTTATCCTTTTGTAAGGGACATTTATAAGGAAAATCTCCATTTGTAAGAGCATCTGTACCAGGAAGAGAAAGATGATTCTGTTGCAGAAGACCAAAGAAAAACCAAGTGACGCTTTAAAGAAAAGGAGGGACACTGTTTAATACACCAGCGGACTCAGGGAATAACTTTCCAAATCTGAGTGAAGAAACATGCAGGCGGCCTCTCTTTATATCTCCCTGTGGTCCTTGTCCTGCAAATATGGATTATGCTTCCAGTCCTTTTTGCAGGCTTTGCAAGAAGGCCCTCAGGTGTTGGGGGTCTCCAGGCCATATCTGATGGTTTGGCCTGGCGCCAGCGTTAATAACCCTCCCTCCGGGGCAGTGCACTGTTCACAGTTTTATGGCCTCTGTAACAGGTTCTGCAAGACCAGTATCTGGGAAAGAGGAGGTAGTGACTTAATTATAGGTTATCAAGAATCTACACTGAGCTTGCTGGCATGGATTCCAATTGCTAGCCCCCCAAATATCAGGGTTACATTGGAATTAGCCCTTTTTAGCCTTCTCAATTCAACTCTAGAAATTCTTACCAATGAAGAAGGCAATGACTTAAATTTGTATACCCAACCTTACCCAACCTTATCCTGGTAACCTCCATAACTGGCTTCCCCTGACACCCCAACATCTTTCTTTTGTCTCTAAATGGAGGTGGTATTTAAAGTGTGGCTTCAATAGGCTTTTATGGAATTGCTCAATTTTCCTGGGCATTTCCAATGTATACAATAGGTATACATATATTAAACTTCTGCTTGTTTTCCTCCTGTTAATCTGTAATTTTCTTTTATGCGGTGGGAGGGGGGGGGGAGTGTCATAGCCAAGAACATAGAAGTATAAAGGAAAAATTATTTTTCTTCTACTACAGTTCTCAGAGAATCTTGCTATTGATTTTTTCTCTCTGTATCTTTAGCAAATCTATAGAAGCAATTGATAAACTAGTGTAGTTAGGACATGAATGTTGTTTGGTATTTTCATTTATGTTAACAAGTAAGATGAAAGTGAAACAAAAGAGGTATATGTCCAAACTTCACTCATTCATCAATGGTATTGGCAACTTCTTTGCCAAATTGAATAGCAGAATAATACTGGAAGCATTTTATTGTTGTTTTTCAGTTTTGTGTGCCATTCACAGAATAGTGCACTTTTAAGTTTAGTCTGCATTATTAACATTTTCTTAATTATTTTTTTTACTGTAGTCAATCAACAAAATAATAATTAAGTCCTGATATTTAGTATGTCTTTCACTTTAGCTGATTTCAAATTTCCAACATGTTATTGTTGACAGAAAAATGTTACCAGAGATTGGACCTCTGTTCAGCAAACTTGGTGGTTGATTTCTGGATAAGAAAGTATTCAGAGGGAAGACTCAAATACAAGTAAAAGTTTACTTAGAAAGTGACAGAGATAGAAGAACTGAGCTGTGGATGAAGTGAGGCTCTGTTGGCTCAGGAAGCAAGTTACAGAGACAAAAGAAGGGCCCTTGGAGCTTAAGAGAAAGAAAGCAATACATCTGGGGTAGGAGGAGAGGGGGAAAGGTGTGGGCTTGCTAGAGAGAAAGAGCTGCCCTGGGTCCTCTGCCCTGGGAGTTTTTATCTCCTCTCTAAATTCAGTGGCCTTAGGGGAGGTCCAGGGAAGAATCCAATAGAATAATCACCATCCCTTCCCAGGTGTGTCCTTTTAGGGTTGTAGTCCCCATTGATTGGTCGGCATTAGGGCAGGGGGTCATTAGCCATAAATGCTTGTCCTGATGTCAGCCATTGTGTCACCCCCACCTGGTCTTGCTGCTTTACTAGGCCTGGAGCTGAAAAACATCTGAGGCCTAGATGTTATTTCTAGTTTGACCAAAACTCTGTAACTCTGTCTCTATGGTCAACAGACCCCAGGAATTGTTCCAACGATTATTTGATGAGGATGAGAACTTCATTGTACTCAGAGGTTTAGCATTGACTCAGGAACCAAAAGGTTGCTGGTTCAATTCCCAGTCAGGGCACATGCCCAGGATTGTTGGCTTAATCCCGGGTAGTGGGTGTGCTGGAGGAAGCCAATCTATGTTTCTATCTCTCATTCTCTCGTCCCTCCTCTCTCTATAGAAATTAATAAAGAGCTATTAAAAAAAGATTTAAAAGAAAAAGTATATGCAAAGAATGAGAAGTTAAGGCGAGTAGGGAGCCTATCAGCAGCAACATACAAGAGAGGGCTTGCTACAATACCTCTCAGCTAGGAGAAGATTCAGTACTACAAGGTATGTGAAAGTTACCTTTCCACAACAAGTATGGGGAGCTTAACTTGTAAGGATCCAGAATGAGTTCTCAGAATGTGCCACTCTGGCAGGCAGATTATTTAGAGCTGAAAACAATTAAAGCCCAACAAAATAAAGAAGAGGTTTTTGTTTGATTGTTTTTTTAATTGATTAAAATGTTACCTTCCCCTTACCTGCCTAAAGGAATTTGGGTAGAAAAACCTGCTTCAGGAAGAGTGCCCTAGCATAGTCACATTGGAATCTATGAATTAAGTGTGGCAGACTGGGAGGATCCAAGCAAGTCTATCTGTTAGAGTCCCTTCTGTGTCCCATTGTTTCAGGTGGTCTGGTAAGAATTTGTTTACTACCTTTGCTCTTTCTCATTGATCTGTGAATTATTTCCTTTTCCTTTGAAGTCCCAGACCCTGCCTCCCTCTTCTTTGACCAGAATGACATATAAGCCTCAACTGCACAATGGGTCCTCAGGTCTCATATTCTTATAAAGCCCACATATATGCATATAAAAGAAATTGGGTTATTTTCTTCTGTTATTCTGTCACATGTTAATTTGATTATTAGTCCAGTCAGATCTTAGAAAGGTGGGCATAAAATTATTTTTTCTTCCCCTACAAAAGATAATAATAATTTTTAAAATGTATTTGTTATATATAAAGGGCTTTATCACAAATAACATTATACTACAGGATTCAAACCTATATAATTTTTGAACAAGAAAAAAAAAAAGAGCAAGGCCATTTTTACTACATATTTTAACAATCTGAACTGGAGACTATCTTCTATTTGTGTCTGAGAAGGATACTACAAATATTTAGGTGTGTTGATGTTGCTGCTTTCAACTGTAGTTAGAGTAGGAAGAAGGAAGAGAAAGAGAGAGAGAGAGAGAGAGAGAGAGAGAGAGAGAGAGAGAGAGAATATAAATAAAAATCACACATGGTACAGATACATGGTATAATATCTGGTATCCTCAATCTGACAGAGAGGGAAAATACTTCTCCTCAGAGAAGGACTTAAACTGGAAAACCAGGAAAAGAATTTCTTCCATATTGATGTTGATCTCAGAGACTACAGGGTAGGAAAAGGCAGGGGAGGGGAAGAAATAATGATTTATTTCAGCAATTTGGTCCCTGATGATCTCATTAAGTGCTGGAAATTTTTGATAATTGAAATTTTTGCAGAAGTTGGAAACACACATACACACATAAACATGTTAAAATATTTAGAAGTTCACAATGTACTAAAATATATTTTAAGAAAATTCTATTGATTGGCTACCTAAACCCTAGTCCCAATTTTTGTCTCCCTTTTTCCTTCCCACTATGGATGTTAGCATGTTTTCCCAGCCTCTCTTGAAGATGGCAGTGTCTCTGTGACCCAGTTCTGGCCCATAAGGCATAAACAGATATCTACTGGGAAAAGGGAAAAGCATCTGAAATGATTTATTTTTCTGAGAAAAAGGGATAAGTAGAGCTTTCGTGGACTTTCTTCTTCAACCTCTTTGTCCCTTCAATACAAATGTGATGTCTGACACTGAGGGCAATTATGTTGCAATAGTGAGGTAGTGAATATAACAGAAATGCCAAGGTCAATCCACCCTGACCATGAAGTACCAAAGCAAAACCAGCAGCCACCTTCCTCTTAACTTCCTATAATATGAGATAAATCTCTGTAATTTAAGTTGCTATCAAATAGAGATGTATGTTCCTTTCAGATAATCTAGAGATCAACAGAGCACCATACCTTCATCTAACAGGTAGAATTTAGGGTTAAATCATATGATAGGATGCAAATTAAACAGGTACCAAAGGTTCATGGCACATATAATGTTAATTTATTTGCAACATGAGCCCTCGATGGACTTCTTAGCCCAGGTTTTTTAATTTAAGTACAGAAAGCAATGCTTTCATTAGCTCCCAAAGAAAGGTTATTTCCTGAGTCAACCAGTAGCCAGTAGCCTGTCATTGAACCATGGGTAAGGACGTTTGGTCAGAATTCACTAAGGTTGGGAACCAAGGAATCCTTTCCCCATGCCACCTACTACCTGATCTCCAATTTTTGTTTCTCTTTAGACACCTGCATTCTCTCTCTCTCTCTCTCTCTCTCTCTCTCTCCCTCTCTCTCTCTCTCCTCAATTTCCCCCATCTACTTCTTGATTTATATTGTTTAAAACAAAACAAATCTAAGAGATGAAAAAGGGTTTGATACTATGTGCCACCTCCTTAGTATCAAAGCCAAAGATGATAACTTTAGTTTAGAAAAACAGATTCCTAATGCCTTAGTTTGCTATGGCTGCCATAACACAAAAGACTACAGAGTGAATGGTTTAAATTCATTTTCTCAGTGTTTTGAAAACTAAAAATCCAAGATCAATGTGCTGACAGGACAGGTTTCTTCTGAGTCTTTTGCCAGGGCTTGTAGATGGTCACCTTCTTGTGTTGAAATTTTATCTTCTTAGAGGGACACAAGTCAGATTGGATTAGGACAAACCTACCAGCCTCTTTATAATTTAATAATCTCTTTAAATACCTTATCTCCAAATACAGTTACATTCTGAGGTACTAGGATTAAGGCTTCAACATCTGTATTCTGTGGGAACACAGTGCAGCCTGTAACACCAATCTTAACTGTCCCTTGGGCTGTAAGGCCCACTGTGACAGAAGTTGGAAGGAACGAGGCATGTGGGCAGCAAAAAAGAGAAGACAAAAAGACATTTGGGACACATGATTTGGCAACTATTTCACTCCTACTTCCTCCTACATAAAAATTGCTACCCTAAGCAGAGGGGTAAATCAAGCTATTAATTAGTTGATTAGACAGATAAAATGGGTAAGTTCAACTGGCACATTCAAGATGTGTATATTATTCAATATTTGACAGGACAATAAGTGCTATAGCATTTTAGAGGGGTGGGGGTATGATTTTGTTCTGCTGAATTTATAGAGAAAGACCTTAGGATAAAATTGACCAGGAAAAAATGATTAGTAACTAAACACGTGGTTAGGAAGGAGAGGAATTTCAAGAGGTCTTGAACAGCATCATTTAAGGTGAGGGGCAGAAAAAAAGAATGACTTCTCCCAGGAATAGTGAGTATATTATTTTGACACAAGGGAATTTGTACAGAGGAGAGTGACAAGCAAGACTGGAAATATAGCTTGGGATAAGATTGTTGGGACTTTAGATATCATTTTAATCTGTGTCTGTTCATGCAGTTTTGCAAGAGTTAATCTGAACACTTTTCTGATGGGATTTTCTGAGTTGGCCATCTAAGAGCTCCTCCTGAATTAATACAGGGTTTGGGGTGACCTAGAAGGTCAACTCTTAAGATAATTAGTACTAAAGAGCTGCACTCTTGCCATGCTGCCATCTCAGCCTTCTCACAATCTAGCAATTTTTCATGATAAATTGATTCTAATAACATATTTTTGCAGCCAAGATACATGGTGGATCATTGTCTTGTCACTTTGATAAAACGGTTGGATTTTTTTTTTCTCCAGTCCAGACTTCACAGTATACCAGGTAAAAAATCTAAAGTTATGTCAAAGCAAACACAAATACAACAATTTCCTGCAACATGGATTGAAAAGTCATTAATTCTTTGAACAAAATAACCCATGACTATCACCTGTGCTCCATGACTTAAAATTCATTTTGTTTGTAGTTTAGTTTTTAGGGTTCCTTTAAAGCAGGGGTGGGGAATGTCTGGCCCATGAGCCATCCAAGGCCCACAGAATCATTTGGTCTGGCCCTGCCAAGACATTAGGGGTGAGTTAATTAAATGTTTGACCAAATATAGCAAGCTAAATGTTAAGCTGATAATTTTGTATTGCCTGCACATGATGTTATAAATATCCAAAATCGCCCTTGGCAGAACAAAAGGACCCCCATCCCCGTTAAGGATAGAAAACTAGCTGTAAATAAAAAACAGCACTGCCCATGCCTGGCACCAAAAATTTACTCAATTCAAGGGTGTTGAATGGACACTTGGATTCTTAACTTGGATTTTTATATCCTAAAGTCAAGGCCTTTTGTGATTCCAAAGAGAGGTCTGTATATAGATCCCAGCATAGGGTTTGCAATCCCACAAATGGGATAAGTCTGGGCTCCATCAAAAAGTCTGGGCTCCGTCAATTAACTCCTGTGTTCAGGAGTCAGTCCTCTAGCCTCCCGACACCCAGTGTCTGTATCTGAACATATGAAATGCAAAGTCTAATAGTGCTGAGAATATGAAACAAACATAATGAATGTAAAGAGCTTAGCACAGTGCCTGGCATGTAGCAAGTGTTGTCAGATTTACATATTTATAAAATGTTCATTTGTCTCTACATTCAAGATACCCAATTTAAAATGGACACTGATATTGTCAATGCACAGAATCATAATTTTCTTTTTTTACCCTTAAGATAAAATACACTTGGAAATCACCAAAAAAGGAAGAAAAAAAAAAAAAAAGAAAACAAAGCAACTACGATGACGCCACTTCCGGAGCGTGGCCTTCAAATAAGCCATTTCCTGGGCTGACCTGGGAACTGGGATAGGAGTTAGGTGAAGCACACAGCTAAGCCTCTGGCGTTTCTGCTGCCAAACTTGAACAAGCAGTCCTTTTGTAGGCTCCCCCGTGCCACTCTCGGATTATAAACTGTGACAGCAGGTTATGATGACTTTGCACTCTACCAATACGGTTGTTTCTCTTGCTACACCTGTTTTGGATTGGCGCCAAGTCTCTCTCCTCCAGCTCTCATGGCTGTATCAGCAAAGGGGAGGCTCCGTGGGCTGTTCCTGCCAGGACTTTGCCACCTGTGCTACCAGGACTACTTCAACGATGACATTCCAGACTTTAATGCCTCGCACCCACCTCAGCTTTCAGGAGGAGTCACAGGTAAGACTCAGCACTGCTTTATGACATTGAGCAGAAACTACAGGGAAGGCAAAGAAATGCTGCAGTTTGCATGTGTTTATAGCAGAACAATGGCCAGATTGTATGTGCCCATCCTAGAGGTGCTAACAGAGCTTACAATTAGCTAATTAGAGCATGATTTGTTTCTCCTGTGCTGGCCCAGGAAAAAGCTCCTGATAAGTTTTTCCACATGGGTATGCATCATGGAGGGGTAGCAGTGTTCATTGTATTGCCAAGCAGGAGATTATTCTGTAGTAGAAGGTATAGCTGTTGCCACCCTTTTTAGAGTTGAGCTTTTCTTTTCAACAGTCAATGTCAATTTGTTCTTGTGGTAAATGGAAGAATGCAGTGTGTCAAATTTCCCATTACTAAGTAATTTATTTTGAAAATATTCAAGTTTCTTATCTCTTACACTCATCTCGAGTGTTCTAGTGGAAGACCTTGGCAAAATCAAACATCAGTGTGGGTGTATTGGTAATATTTTTTTATTTGCTTTCTGATTAAGAGCAACCAGGAATTTTTAAAACTTCAGAGCAAGGTTTCAAAATGTAAACACTTTTTTTCTGCTCACTAATCCTTGGCTGGTTCTGATTTGATTCACCAGTAGATTAGCCAGCATTTAATTTGGGTCATTCTGTGTCTTGTAGATCAATATATTCTGTATATCATGACTTTAAGGAGTGGGCTTTGGCTGCTTTCTAAGGAAAACTGTAGACAAGTGGTTATTATTTAGAGTTTATAACACTGTTGTTAGCACCTTGTATTATCATTTCATTCTGCTGAAGATGGAAAGAATGGGCCTGGGTTCCTACACGTCTAGACTGCCTTAGTTTGATTCTGTTTCCTGGCTTTCAAATAGTGACTTGTATTCAAAAGAAATTAAAATGTCACAATATAAAAAAATAATATTTTTATTATAAAATAAAACACAAATACAAAAGAACCCGAAAACACCTCAGAATGTGGCTGAGTACATTATTATTACAATGTAATTTTCATTCTGGTCAAGAATTATAATCTTTCCAGCTACCCCAGAAGTACTTGCCATGTGTCTGGTCCAGATTGCAATGCCCTCACCACTTCATGAGAAACTATTCTCCTGCATTTATAGTAATATTTTTTCAGCATTCTTCATAGTTTTACAACCTAAATATGTTTTAGCAGACATTATAGTTTACCTTGCTCATATTTTGAATTTTAATAGTTTTTCTAAAGGTTTTTTTTTGTATATACTTCCCCACTATTCCTTTTATTGCTAAAGAACCTGTACCATTAGACTTATAGAGTCTCCCTCAGTCTGTATGTTGCTGATTGCACACATATGGTACAATTTAATAAGTTCAAAAAGTCCTCTATAGTTCCAGGAAATTGGCAAGTGGATCCAGATATTGGATCAGACTAAAATTAAATCTCTTTTACAGGCTGTGTTTGGCAAGCCTATATGAGAGACATTATATTTGGTTGGCTCTTTTTATGATCTTAGCAACCACTGATCATTCATGCCTATATCTATTTATTAAATAGAAGTTTCAAAATGATGATACCTAATTTTATCGTATTTGTTTTTGTGTGTAAGTTGTGATAATTTTATAAAGAGATGCATCCCTTCATTTATCAGTTAGTTACCCAATGGTGCAAGTTTGTTATCACAGAGACAAAACACCAGATCAATTATTTTCCTTCTTTTACTAATTTCTAAGGTAATGAGTTGCTTTCTTATTATCAAGGTGACCAATTTAAAAAATATAATTATGAAACCATGGTTTTAAACATATATGATGAAGTAGATTGAAGTAGGATGTGGAGGATAGATCAGTAATGAAATTACACTATTAGTCAGAAAAACCAAAATAATAGAATAAATAAATATGTACAGAATGGAATTAATTAAAAAACTAATGACAGTAAGTCCACAAACACTGATCAAGGGCTAGTATGCACTTTTTAAATGCAGAATTCCACACACTTCTGTGTCAAGTTTTGTGTAGACTCTGTAGAGCTGAATGATAGTATTTGAATGGTTTGGATGCCCAACATTTATTTCTAACTAATTTTGTCTTAACCTACAATTCTCCCAGTCCTGTTAGAGTATATCCAGACTTTTAATTTAAAATTCAGTGCTAACCCAAAACATATTTATAAGTTTTATAAGTGCTTCTATTCAACTGGTTACTCTTCTTCTATTATCCTTACCAACCCAAGCTCATGATATTTTATTTACATTCTCAAATTGCTCTCTCATAATGTTCTTCCTATCCTGATTATACTCCTTACTGTTTATTTTCTGTATCCTAGCTATTATTAAATTATAGCACTGGTCTGAACCCTCTTTTGATGTCTTCTACAAAAACTCTAACCATCATTTCCCTCTATCATTTTTCTATATACACATAGCACTGAGAATTGGGGCCACACATTTTGTCTCTTTGTTATAGCCAGTTTATCACAAAGGCTGCTTATTCCAAACTATCTTTAATTGGTTGCAATTGGATTCATATATATTATTAGTTTTCCTCTACAATAGGATTTATGAGCAGCACCTAAAACATAGAAAAAGCACTGCGACAGTGTTTTTCATAACAGTAAGGCTATATGCTTACAGGGTCCTTGTTGATTATAGATATTTACAATCTCATATTCTTCCTTGTATGTGTTGATAATAGTTTAGTGATGGGCCTCAGGCTTTCTCATGGCTTCCAAACACAGAGTTCTCTCTCTCCTGAGAGAGGTGAATCATCTAAAGCAATGGGCAAGGCACTCAAGTAAAAGCAAGGTGGACCTTGAGCAAAAACAGGAAGATTTAGGATACCTGTAGAAATACAAGTCAGCATTATATAGAGACGAATTAATACTTTGGGATTAAAATATCTGTGAAGGATAGAAGTATGGCAGACTAAAAATAGGCATGGAGTGATTCAGAAGCTAATCAGGCTCTGTCACAGATAAAATTAATAAGTAAAAAAGTTTTAACAAGACATTAGCTGTCTGAACAGCCCAGAAGGCCTGGGGAGGGAGATGAGAGTATTATGGCTCCAGCATTAACATCACTGTTATTAGGTTGGTGATGATTAACAGGATGTAGACCCAGAAGGAGCAAGGTGAGCCATCACAGGACAGCACTATGTCAGGAGATGATGTTCTAAAATTGGATAGCAAAGGTGAACTGTCTATTAGGAGGGACATCAGGCCCAAGGACATCGAATCGGGGCTGGACCAACCTGGGTAGAAATAAAAGTTATACCAGGGGAAAAATACAAGTGATAAAAAATAAAACAAAACAATTACAGTGAGACATAAATTTGTTACAAATAGCCACACCTGTTGGTCTTTGCTTTCCATTTCATGACATTCATATTTTGGGAATATCAGGCCAACGTTTCTTTTGGGTCCACTCAATTCAGATTTTATGATAACGAGTGAATTGAATCTATGAAGCAGAAAACCAAAGAACTTCATAATTGCTTCAACCAAGTAACCATTGGAATGTTTTATATAATTTATTATCAGGATAAATTGATTAAGAGCTCCCTACATTTTAGTCTATTGCTAGGGGTCATGGGAAATGAAATGGCAACCTGAAGCCTAGGTTTTCAGAGACCTTTACCAGATAGTGGAAGAGGAAACACCAACACATATGAAAAACACAGATAAATAAGTACATAACTGATGACCAATACATGGCATTGTGGAAGTACAGTCTTTTAGAAAATGAGTATATACTAATATTTTTAAACTTTCCAAAATGAGATGAATTGGTTGGTGTGGAATCCTTTCACACAGATGAAGATTTTGAGGTAGCAAAGGGAAGGGTTATGATTTGGTAGAAAGAAAATAGTGAATTAAAAGGATGGGTAAAAAACTTAATTTTCAGAGGAATCATCCTGGTTGATAAAATGTGTTTGCATTACATCAAACATCCCTTTGTTTTATAAAGTTAGATGTGTGCTTTTAGCATTATATTAAAAGCATTAAAAAATCTTGTATTAACAAATCGTTCTGATATAATACACATTGTATCAACCAGCATAATTCTTCTGAACTTTTGAAAGATTTTTTTTTTCTAAATACAAGTTATAGAAACCTGTTTAAAATGGGCTTTAAGGTAAGAGGAATAGAGCATTTTTATATAACACATCTGGAAGTGGAGACTCCTCAGACTTGACACAGTGAGAACTCCAAGTCTTCTTCTCTATGAATTTTCCTCAGCAATGCCCCATTCTGCGCATTCAATTAACCTTATTTCATGTTTTCACTGTTGTTGCCAAAAGCACATACTGTAAGAAAAAGAGAACCTTACTTCCTAGTCATTTCTCTTAAGAGAAAGGAAATAACATTCTCTAAAGCCTCCAGAAATGTCTTGAATGATCTAGAATCATTGGCATAAGTATTCAATTCCCAGAGGGCTGAAAGTGCTTATTTGAATGGAGAGGTTGAAGTGAAAGCTCAAAGAAAGACCACGTGAGGACATAGTGAAAAAGCAGCCCTCTGCAAGTCATAAAGACACCACAGAAGAAAACAAATTGGCTGACACCTTGACCTTAGACTGGTAGACATCAAAAGTATGGGAAAATAAATTACCTTAAACCAAAAAAGAAAAAATAATAATAGCTTCCTGTATTCACACCTGTAAAGCATCCTCTGCTTGTGGGATGCAAAACAAAATCACTTGAGAAGTAGAGCTTGATTTGCTCTTTGTCAATTAATGTTTAGTCTCAGGTAGTTCTTCAAATTACAAGTTTTACTGTTTAAATAGTTTTCTTTTTCCTCCAGGTAATTTTAAAAGAACAGTACTTTTTAAAAGAACAGTTATTTGAGTGCAATTTTTCTTTATTCCTTCTAATACCTGAAACATGCCTTAATTTAACCATTTCTTGCTGCTGTTTACCAACGACCTCAATTATTTATCTAATACATTGATGCAAAGAAGCTATCACTACTCCAATAGACACAAACTATGTTTTCTCTTTTATCAAGATTAGAAGTTACAGCCATTGATCAAGTCCTCTCCCTTTGCAGTAGATGGATTATGAATGGTATCTTTCCAAAGTTTGAGAAAGTACAATCTGCCATCACCTCTTCTGGAATATTTTATAAAGAATAATATCTGTCTTTTACTGAAAGTTGTGGTTGGCATACTACAATAAGAATAAAATGAGTTAAAATCTTCCAAAATAATACATTAGGAACACCAAACAGCCTATAAGAAAACTCTAAATAACCCTAGCTGGTTTGCTGTAGTGGATAGAATGTCAGCCTGCAGACTGAAGAGTCCTGGTTTTGATTCCGGTCAAGGGCACATGCCCTTCAGGCTTGATACCCAGTGGCGGGGGTTGGGGGGAGGGTGAGGAGGGTGTGTGTGTGCAGGAGGCAGCCAATCAATGGTTCTCTCTCATCACTGATATTTCTCTCTCTCTCTCTCTCCCTCCCTCTCCCTTCCTCTCTGAAATCAATAAAAATATATTTAAAAAAGAAAACTCAAAATAATTAAACACAAGAGTAGAGAATTGTCAAATGGAAAGTTTCACCCTTTGCTAACATTTTGGAGTATCTGAGCTTGATTTTATTAATATGGATTGAATTAATTTCTATGGGTGTAAAGAGAGGATAGCATTGAAGTAAGCACTTAAAATTACATAATTATGCTCAAATTTGTATCAGAAAAGTTAAAACCCATTATAAATACATCACCCTGTAGGACATGAACCTCTACTCAGCATGTGTTACCTCTGTCAGTCCTGTAATAATCTTAATTATGAAGATGCTGGGTGTCTATTTTCTTTCCTCAGGCTTTAGAACATCAGAACCCTTAGAAACACATTGCTGGCCCTCTACCAGAAAATCTTATGATGGTGAATTCTCTAAGATGCAAGTAAATTATGAGAGCTTTTGATGGCTCTAATTTTTTCATCATCAATATCTGTTTTGCTGCTTTGGCAGAGTAACACATGTAAACAGCTGCAAATGTCATGTGTACAAATTGTTACACAGATACAACAGCATTTGTATTTATCATGTGTATTGCAGTTTTCTAGAAACAATACAGGTTTGGCCTGGAACAATCACCAATGAAGATGGAATAATTTGGGTACCTGAAATCTGTATCAAAAGATGGCAAGGAAAGTAAATAAAATTGCAGTCAACTCTGCAAGGTCTGAAAGGCATCTAGGCATCCTAGAAGCACACCTGAGTGAAGGAACACCAAGAGACAAGAAGACTAGATCCTCACAGACTGAATAGACTACAAAGTGATCCTCACACTTTACCCTTTTGCCTTCATAACTACCTAATAACTTAGCTTCTACCAGAACTACTCTTGTTTAAAAGAGGGCAAATATAAGGTACAGATTCAACACAATTCTTTAGTTTGCTAGAGGAATTGACCTCACGGTCTCCTTAATTCTTTCTCAATATGCTTTCTGCCTATAAGTAATTAAAATAGGAATTTATTCAATGGACTCTGAGAGTTTGATTCTGGAGATAGTAACGGTCACTGTTGACTTCTCACCAGTATCCATTCTCTCCTTTCTGCTTCCTATCAGAAACACAATGGCATTCAGGAATCTTTCCCTCCTGTTTACATTCTTAACTCTCTGATTGAGGAAATGTTGATCTCAACACAGCTCCAGAGATGGGCTTATGTTTGTGTAAGCACACATCTTAACACTACTCCATGCTATTTTTTGGTGTTAAAATGGGCATGGGAATACTTACTTTCTGAAAAATAAGTTTTCTGGATGCTTTAGAGAATGTTATTTCCTTTCTCTTAAGAGAAATGACTAGGAAGTAAGGTTCTCTCTTTCTTACAATATGTGCTTTTGGCAGCAACAGTGAAAACATGAGAGAAGGTTAATTGAATGCACAGAATGGGGCATTGCTGAGGCAAATTCATAGAGAAGCAGAGTTGAGTATAGGACACAAGGGGAGAGGAAGTATCCTATTGTTCATTACTTCTTTCAAGCTTAGCCCTACATTATAGTAAACAGCCCATATGCACGGACAAACTCAGCTGGGCACACTTTGGAAAACAAATGGCTTCCCATCTCTTTGTTCCTGCCTTTACATACCTGAAAAGAAACTACTTTCTGGACACTATATCTTATTTATAGATTTATCTCAAGGCTGTCCCAGACTATTATGATTATGGGTTTCTCCTAACACAGATTATTATTATCACCTGTCTCTACATTAGCCCAGACCTCCCTGAGAAACCGAACCATTGACTGGAAGCCTTGTTAGCAATTAATGAAATTGCCTGGCTCCTTCTCAGCTTGCCATCCCCCAGTGCTCAGCCTCCCCAACCACAAGCCTTTCTTTAGAACACCTTCCTGTGTATGCTCAATTTTGTGCTCAATGATTTCACTGCTGGAACTTGAGTCCATGACCTTAATTACTTACATTCAGATATCCACAACAGTGAGATTGTTGTAGAAGCACCAATCTGGGGCATATTACAGTAATTTAGGACAGAGTTCACAAATCTTACATTGATGCCCCATCCCTTTCCTTCTAAATGTTGGAGGTTCACTCTGTAATGTTGCTTTGGGTGAATGAACAAATCTTTTCTGTCTTCTAAATATAGGTCTCTAGATGGTAGGAAGGTCACAGATTTATCTCAAGTTGATGAGATTTTGAGGACTTTAGGAGAACAGAAAAATACCGTATTTCTCATATTTATGAGTGTCTTTGAGCTCAAGAAGGGTCTCATTTGTATAGATCTATCTAATATATTTCTAGATAATATATTTAAGGAGTTTCCAAAGCAAGGCAAGGTAATGTAACCCTGAAAATAATATGAAAATAGCTCTATGGCAAAATGTTGTAAATATTAGTTGAACACAATAAGACATTTACTAGGGACTGAGGAACCAGAAAATTGTAAGCATTTAATAGAAATATCTCTTACTTTAAATTCACTTGCAGTTCCTGGTGAATGAAAGCTGCTAAAGGAAATGAGAAAACCATAATAGCAGCAACAAAATCCCTCATAAGTTTAATAGCCACCCACTGGTTGTAAATGTGAAGAGGACCTCTCCATCACAATGCTGAAAAGCAGAGGAATCCTCCTTTGTTATAAAAGTGGAAGAAGCCCCTGACCTCCAGCCCATTAAGGGGCAGGCTCTGAATACCACTTAGGTGGCAAAGCTTTGCAATGTTCTATAGAATTTTAATTTCACTTTCTGGAATCAAGTTTTTGTCCTAGCCTCGAATATGTTTACTTTTTTTTCTAATCCGAATTTCTCTCAGTCAGGATTATGTCATCTTTTAGGGGGGGGGGGGGAAGAAAACAGCAACAAAGCAAACAAACTCATAAAGGAATTTTTGACAACACAGTATTGAGTGTCTTTCTGGCCAATCTGGCCTCAGAAACACTTGCTACCCATTTCTCTTCCTTCCTGGAAAGACTGGGTTTTCATGTGTCTAAAAAAACAAAGTATTCTATAATGAGGCCACACAAAAGTCAGGGTTTGGTTTTGGAATGACTTGACAACCTCAGCTACATTTACAGAGGAATCTCATAGAGTTTGTAGAAAAGATGAAGGAACATGCTGTTCAGTAAATTTGCAAATTTAGTACATTTCCAAAACATACAAATGAAGTTAATTTTAATGGGTTCAGGCATAGGCCACGTTTTGCTAAGACATTATATGTAATAGTATATGGAGGAAAACAGCAGAATTGAGAAATATATCCTAGAGATTACTAATCTAGTCAAGAAGTATATACACAAAAAAACAACACTACCTATATCCTATATAATAAACCTATTTAATAAGGAGGTAATATGCAAATTGACCCTCACACTCTCACAAGATGGCTGCCTATGACCAGGCCAACAGGGGGTTAGTGAGGGACGACCAAATGACTGAACAAACAGGCTACATGGGGTGACCAGGCTGATAAGGGGTGGCAGTTGGGTGCAACCAGGCCAGCAGGGGGGCAATTGTGAGTGACCAGGCCAGCAAGGGGGGCAGTTAGGTGTGACCAGGCAGGCAGGCAGGTTAGTGATTAGGAGCCAGTGGTCCAGGATTGTGAGAGGGATGTCCGACTGCCAGTTTAGGTCCAATCCCTGGGATCAGGCCTAAACCAGCAGTCTCACATCCCCCAAGGGGTCCTGGATTGGAGAGGGTGAAGGCTGGGCTGAGAGGACCCCCCCTCCATGCACAAATTTTGTGCACCAGGCCTCTAGTATTCACATATTTGTTTATTATCTGACTACCTTATCTAGAATGTAAACTTCCTCTAGGCAGGGACTAGGATTATATATCCACCAGAACAATGCACATGACACAGTAAATGCTCAAGATCACTATATTGAAGGAATAATGGAAATGAACCTGAATGTCCTGTAAGCTCAGAGCAGGGGTCCTCATGCAAATACAAAGATTGCATTTGTTCCCGTTTTGTTTTTTTACTTCAAAATAAGATATGTGCAGTGTGCATAGGAATTTGTTCATAGTTTTTTTTCAAACTATAGTCCGGCCCTCCAACAGTCTGAGGGACAGTGAACTGGCCCCCTGTTTAAAAAGTTTGAGGACCCCTTGCTCAGAGGATGGGATATATACTTATATGTAATGTATTGTGTTCCCCCCAAATTCATATGCTGAAGTCCTCATCCCTAGTATCTTAAAATCTGGCAGTATTTGGAGATTTGACCTTAAAGATTAACTAATAAAATCATACAGGTGAGGCCCTAATTCAATATGATAGATGTCCTTATAAGAAGCACAGTTTAGGACACAAACACATGCACACAAGACCATGTGAGGATACAGAGAGAAAGTGGCCATCCCTGCAAGCCAAGGGGAGAGATCTCAGGAGCAACCAAACCTGCCAAAACTTTAATCCCATTCTTCCAGTCTCCAGAACTGTGGGAAAATAAGTTTCTGTTGTGTAAGCCATCTTTTGTTATGGCATTTTGTTATGGCAGCCTTAGCAAACTAATACAATACCTAAGACAGTGTTACAGACTGTCCAATAACATTTGATTTTAGATGAAAAGTGTATTTTGTCAGGATGTCTCATAGAATATTCAGGAAATTCTGATACAACACCGACAACCAGATCACTGTTTATGGTAAATTAATTTTAACTGGGTATCTTATATTTTACTTGTGAAATCTGGCAGCCCAAACCTATGAGTGATGGAGAACTAAATCACAAAAGGGAGAAAATTGGTAGGGATAGAAGAGCACTGAGGCCAAAGTAATTAACATGAACAAATCCCAATGGAAATTTTCACCAATTTTCCCAGTGTTTATACTGTAGCAGCCATCATGGCCCACAACCATTTTAAGCATTCAGAAATGACAATTTAATTATATATGGAAGATATAATTGCCATCTATTACTCAGTGGTTCCTAAACCTACGAGCTTTAAAAAATCAATTCTTGAGGACTCACCCAGACTAATGGGTTATTAATTTAATGTGACAAAAAACAGCTAATTGGCTCAATCTAAACACATCCTACACCCGTAAACCAAACTGGGCAGGCTGAGCTCTATTCTGTGGACATGTTCTCCACAATTGAACCTGAAACCTTGATAAACCCTCTGCTGAAGGGAAGGCCACATTTTAATGCCCCCCCCCCCCTAGGAACTATCTCTACATCTATATTTTATATGAAGTTGCATCAGAAACTAAACTCTTTAGCATTTTCTTAACAGGCTGAATTTATATTTATATATCTCTCATTATATATATATATATATATATATATATATATATATATATATATATATATATATATATCCATCCCCCATTCAAAGGCCACACGTTGTTTACTCATATCTTCAGAAAAAAAATCACTTCTACTGTTGTGGTAAACAACCTACTTCCCTATTTATAATGGTCTGGCCCTCTAGCAACTTCAGGGCAACATTATAGCTAATTGCCTACAAACGTCAGGTGGTCATAATAATCTGGCCACTCAGTGTATAATCACATGTGTTTTGCCTTAACCAAATTTTAGAATAATAACATAATTCTATGTGATTGTTACGGAGGTAAAAATAAATTAAGCATGAATTTTTACTTAAAATTGAAAACTATTGTTTCTTGGTAGTGTGGAAACCCTTAATCTTGACAAATAAAGCCACATGCTATTGACACAGGACACTGTTCAAAATAAATGTTATGCAACCCAGTGTCTGTTTAACTACTGCTTGCAGAATTTACTGAGTCTGGAAGATTATTTTATAACTTACATATTAAAATTCAGGAGAGGTAATTTGGTAGAAAGGAAAATGCAACTAACTACTCCTGTTGGAAGATAATTGGAAAATAGTGGTGAATAATAAATATATCTATTTTTCAAAGACATTGGGCTGATTAAAGAGGACATTATGTCTCAAAATCATGTAGGATAAGTAGCAGCAGGGGTCACAAAATGAGACCAGGAAGAAGGGGATTAGGAGAAAAATCAAATTGGGTATAAAAGTTAAAGGGAGTCCACACAGACACACAAGAAAAGACTGGACATATTGACATATTAGAACCATTCATATTGACCTGTCACTGTCATGTAGAAATGCATTCTGTGGAAACAGATACATATACGAAAGTATGGAGAATATTTGTTTTGTCTGCCCAATTCCCTTTCTCCTTCTTCTAATGAAAAATTACATTTACTACCTTTGAAGTAAATGAGACTGCTGGGGCTCTCAGTCAGTGCCATGCTCACATGGCTGTAGGAGAATGACTTTGGGCAACATGCATGCTAATCAGAAGAGTCCTCTATGTGGCCACATAGTTTGGCTCAGAGGTGCTAATGGATATATTCCAGGTCAATCAGACAGCTCATGGGGATTTTTTTTATATATTCCCTAGGAGAAAGAAGGTGCTTTTTCCTCGGATAACAGGCTATAAGGCTATGGCCTCAGAGCTGTCAGTGACTAAGTTCCCTGCCATGTACAGGGCCCTGAGAGATTGAAGCCAACACACACTCAGAATATGGGAAGATAATGCACAAAGTCTATATCCTTCTCTCTCTCCCTCTTCCTTTGTGCCTTTCTCTCTTTTATATACACACATTATTGCTGAGCCTTATTTGGTTGACCTTGTGGCTGGCTTTCCTCCCATTGTGTGTGTGTGTGTGTGTGTGTGTGTGTGTGTGTGTGTGTGTCTGCGTGCGTGTGTGCGCGCGCGCGCGCGCGTGTTTGTGGTTTGGTTAAATGGGCCAACTAAATTTCTTTTTTGCTTGACTGGGCTTGTGTTTGATTCTGTCACTAACAAATGAAAAAGTCTTGGCTGGTTCTGAGCATTATCTTTACTGTTATGTAGCATGAATTTATTTGAATTTTGCTAAATGCCATTCTAGTTGACTTACAGTTAGCTATTAGAAGGAAGGAGAAGCTTCCTGTTTATGTCTATAGCTATCCTTCTGTATCTGGAATCATTTTTCCTCAAGCTTCTACCTTTTAGCTCCTGTAAAACAGAACATAATGTTGCAAGGTTCCGATGAGGAATGGATATTCAATGAACTGCAGATTGTTCTTTCTGAAACATCATTATGCATGGCTGGGGCTGTCTGTTTGTGGTCTCTTAAGGATGCTTGGAATATTTTCATATTTGGATCATTGCTCAAGTTGCAGTTACTACCCTGAAATTTAGTCTTTCCTTCTCTCCTCTTGACTGAATTCTTTCTAGCTTTCAGCACCTTTCCTAAGGCTCTTCAGAGCAAGGAATTCTTTTGACTCAAGCCATAGCTGATTGCTTACCTTTGAAGGACATTACGTCCTTCTACATCTTCTTCAATTATCTTGACCATGCAAAGATTTTTATAACCGAGGAAAGGATAAGTTGTCTTTTAGAATGATCCTCTAACTTTTTTTTCTATAGAGATAAATCTGCACTTGAATTGTAAGTGGAGATTACATGGAGGAGGAATATTCCACATGGACCATAAAAGACAATAATCCAATATGATTAGAAGTACTAACTTCCTGATTTTCTTTTGGAATGACAGAGGCAGTTGAAGTGGAAGGTGAGATGGAGTGGGGAAAATGTAGATTTATTTATAACCACTCCTGATCTTCTTCAAAGCTCATAGGCTGCCAAGCATCCTTTGGTCTTGGCTCTTCATGGGTTTGATCCCTGACTGAAACACTGCTTTTAATTTTTAATTTAATTTATTTTTTCAAGGATTTCTGCCTTTTGGGAATGCAATTAGACTTTCTAGGACATCTGTCTGTCAAGAAAGATAATGACATTTCCAGTGCACATTCACTGAACAGGAATCTTAATCTAAGGCAGGACCTTAGGGGTTCCATGGAAACAACAGAAAGTCATGCTAGTCTGAGCTTGGTAATTTAAGAGAAGTGGCCATCCAGCTGTAGTTAGAAGCAGCTCCTCACACAGAAGTTAGCAATTATCCTCTTAGCCCAGGTGACAGATGGTAGGAAAGCATTCTCCTAGGCCCAGGAACTTGGCTTCTACATCTGTGAAGACATTTCTCATCATGCTTCTTTGCATATTCATATTATGATAGGCTTCAGTGTTATGGAGAGGATCAGACCCATACTGCCTCTGGCAGGCCTGTTCCTTCCTAATTCCATGCCTCTTCAATCTCCTTCCACCAAGCTCCAGTTACATCGGACAAACAGAATATAATCAAAAAAATAGTACACATATATATGGAATTCACACACACACACACGCACACACACACACATCTTAGACTCTCACTTAGCTTTAGGGGAATAATCCAGTATAAAATAGAAAATAATGTAAATTTAGGAAAAAACAACAAGCATATAATTAAACTATCAAAACCCACTTTTAACTGGCTAGCCTCTATGCTAAGTTTCAACTTTAAAGCCTTTGCTGCTCAGTTGGACCCCTGTTGACATTATACAGACTTAACCCGCATACCCAAGGCTCATTCTTACCTTGCTTTGTCCTCAAGCCTGCCTCATGACCAAGCCTGTACTCACTCCTAAGACCTTGGCTATGTCTTTTAGCAGGTTTTTTTTTGTTTGTTTGTTTGTTTGTTTGTTTTTGTGACAACTGCAAGTAATATAGCAGGAAGTCCTACACACACACACACACACACACACACACACACACACACACACAATTCTTACTGTATTTCATCAATAGTACAAATTAATTTTTAGGAACTTAAATTTAATTAAACATAATTAAATAATCTTTCTATCCTTTTAAAAAGATTTAGCACAAATGTATCCATAGAAAGCATGAGTTCTGCCCTGACTGGTTTGGCTCAGTGGATAGAGCGTCGGCCTGTGGACTCAAGGGTCCCGGGTTCGATTCCAGTCAAGGGCATGTACCTTGGTTGTGGGCACATACCCAGTAGGGAGTGTGCAGGAGGCAGCTGGTCGATGTTTCTCTCTCATCGATGTTTCTAACTCTCTATCCCTCTCCCTTCCTCTCTGTAAACAGTCAATAAAATATATTTAAAAAAAAAAAAGAAAAAAGCATGAGTTCCATGCGACCGTCTACATTTTGTCAGAAGCCTCTTGACATCCAAAGATGGAAGTGTCCTGGGAAGTTGACATGTGCATGGAGCATCACAGGGGCACACAGCTTCTCATAACCCATAAGATTTTGTTTGGCAGTTTTAGAATAGACATACTTTTGAGCCATGTAGTACACCAGTGTTCTGTTTGCATTTCCTTTTTTTATTAAGAATATTAGTTGGAATATCCATCAATGAAAGTAAAAAAGAAATCTGAAATCTTATCCAAAACTTCATGACACATGGCGTTGGTGCCTAATTTATAGGCCTTCAGGATGTATTGATTAGGCATACTAGCCCATCTGCCATAATGAAAATGTGATGATATATTCCTGAGATTTGGTGATTTCTATCCCCTGAATTATTTTGCCTGGTGAGAGATTATGCTTTGTTCTGTTATAATGAATTTTTGTTTCACTATAAGTCTTTTTAAGACAATATGATTCTTTGGCTTTCAACTTTAAGTAAATAGCAATACCGATGACTTGGTCAACCTTGCAACAAATGAGTGGATACCATTAAGCGAAGCTAATTAAGTTGGTAAATTCCCAGGCAATGATGAATTTATCTGAGCTTGTTCTCCATCCAGTAGCTGGCAAATGTAACTGAAGAAGCATCCTGGTTTTTAAAAAATGTTACAAAGCAGAGGTACGAGTCTTAGAATCAAAGAAATAATAGATCAAGGAAAAGTTCATGTTATTAATAATAATCTAAGTATCCCCAAACCCTACTAGTCTGTTGCTATGAATTGGGGAATTTTAGCATGTATAATTAGAAAGTAGCAAAACTGTGTCTCAATTTTTTCTGTTATTTCTGGGAACCCCAAGGATATCTTATTCTCAGAACCTCCATTACTCATATCTTCCTCCTTCCAGAGCTGCCTGTGTCCTCTATGGAAACATTCCTTTCTGGACGCCCCATTAAGGGTAGCAGGATCAGCCATTGGGCCACAGTGCAATGCCACCACCACTATCACTCACCATGGGTCTTCCTCAAGGGTGTGAAGAGAGAGCCCTTCTTCTCAACTCACCTTATCTTTATGTCTCCAGTCTTGAGTTTCAAAAACCCCATTGTCAGTAGAGTTATTTCAGCCTTTCTCTGCCTGTGACTTTTCTCTCTGTAAGAGGTAGACCAGAAGTACTAACAAAATGTCCTTCTCTCTTTCTAAACCTAACAGCAGCCTAGATATCAGTTGTAAGAGGTCTATCAACAGGCTGGCATGGTTATTATGTGTGAATATTTGTTGAGAATCTACCTAGTCCAGTGATGGCAAACCTATCACACGCGTGTCAGAGCTGACACGTGAACTCATTTTTTTGGTTGATTTTTCTCTGTTAAATGGCATTTAAATCTATAAAATAATTATCAAAAATACAAGTCTTTGTTTTACTATGGTTGCAAATATCAAAAAAATTCTATATGTGACACCAGAGTTAAGTTAGGGTTTTTCAAAATGCTGACACGCCGAGCTCAAAAGGTTCGCCATCACTGACCTAGTCCCAAGTGCTCAGATACTACACCACAGTGTAAAAGTTACTACAAACGTTAAGACAGAGAACACAAAACTGAAGAAACATAATTTTGGTGAGTATTATGAGAGTGAAAAATGTTGTGCTTTAAGAGGAAGTAATAAGATAAATGTATTTTATATGGGATTAGGATGGCCAGCAAAATCAAAGTCATAGGTGAGGAAGGGACTTTTATGCACCAAGTAGGAGCCAGACAGGTAGAGGAACAACATATGTTAGGCAGAGCATCATCAGGGAAAAACAGTATGAGCTGGAAATCAAGTTGGCATTTTCCAAAAGTGAAGACCCTATGGCTAGACTTCTGGACCAAAGTTGAGAGTGACAGTAACTTAGGTGAAATAAGTAATTATAGCCTTAAAGGCCGTATTCTATATATTCTAATTTCTATAGGGAATTATATGTATTCAACGCAATTAGATTTACTTTAAAAAGTAATCCTCAGGGAAAGTTGGCAAGACCGTGTCAAGATTTTATGTGTGTGTGTGTGTGTGTGTGTGTGTGTGTGTGTGTGTGTGTGTGAGCGCGAGCGCACGTGTTTTCTATCTTCTCTGTTTTAATATTCAGGTCCCAGAAAGGTTACTTTTGTGAGTGAGACAAAGAAGACACAATGTAAAATAAACATACCTTGTAAACTCAGGCTAATCTATATAATCTTAGACTGGACGGTTTTTAAGTAAATGTGTATTCATGTTTGATTTGGTTTCAGAGCTTTTCTTTGAAATCATGACTGTTCTATGACTAAGTCTGAGCATGCCTTTGAACATCCTGAAGGAAGGCAACATGGACAAACACAGATCTGACCTTGTGTATCATCTGTGCTTTAGGAAGAAGAAACTAATAAAGTTCTGGATTAATTGTTTCAGGAAGGCCTCAAAAGATCCAGTTTGGAATGACCTGACTTGGGTGGAAAACACTGCACAGCTGATCAGTTCAATTGAGTGTCAAAATTCAGCTGAACCCCAGCTTCTGGGATATACATTGCCAGCCACTAGAATACCTGAGGATGCATAACTTTGATATGTGAAGGTCAGCTGTTCACTTACTCTGAAAAGGAATGGACCCCACGCCTCCAAACACCTGATTAGCAAGGGAAGGCACAAACCCTGCAAGGCTCAGTCCCCAGTAACCCTATTTGGGAACGCAGTGTCCTGATTTGCTAAGGCTATAAGTTTTCAATCCAGGGATCATAGCTACACCTTGAATTCTAATTTCATTTTTTTCATTAAAATTTACTTCTTTCTTAATATTTTATATGAATCTGATTATTTAGTAGTTGTTAGCTTTTACTAACATGTTGTGTGTGCTTTTTAAAGAAAGCTCATCTTCAGTCAAGATATAAAGAAATAAATATTCCTAGCTTCAATATAGTGTTTTCTCATTAAATTTCAGTGGTTTCTAATAACTTTTCAACTTAACCTTGATTGCCTTTCTAATACTAAGGAGAAAAACACCTTCAACTACTTTTTCATGAGGACAATTATTCAGGATCTCTTAGTACATGCTGCTGTAAGGAGAACATGAAGAGAGTTAAATAGGCACTCACACTGACCTTGAGTAGTTTATGATCTAAGTAGAACATTATGATGCAGAAATATATCTTCAGGGAACGCATTAGAGACCTTACATTACTTATGTGTTTAAATTATGTGCAAGCGAAAAGGTAAGGGAATTTAATTCTGTGATGAAGAAGGGAAGAACTTCAGTGTGAGGGAAAGTATCAAAGAGTATCTCTGAGCTTGGGAAGACTATTTGAAGGATAATCTGCTTTAGAAGTATCTTTCTAGGAAGAAAAGGGTTTCATGGAATCAGGACTATAAATTTCAAGCATGAAGATTTATCTTAGGAGAAGTCTTGGAGGCAGATGTTAGGTATGTGAATGATGTTGTCCCTGAATATATTTTCTTAAAAAGCATGTTAGGTTGGATGATGGTGTATACAGATATTAGTTGTTAATAGAATATAAATAATGGAATGGAGCTATATGGGTTTAGGTCAGCTATGGAAAGATTTACTGGGGAGGCTACACTTGGACAACATTTTTAAGGAAATGTAGAAAATGAATCAATGTAGAAGAATAACTAGAGGCCATTAAGGAAAATAACAAAAGAGTAGATATGTTTGGAGAGATTTATTGGAATGTGTAAATTTGGGCCAGGTGATGGAGAGCCATAAATTCCACAGAGCAAATCAGTTTAACTGTCTCGTTTTAGGTAAAAAGTCTTGAAAGGGGAGTATAATCACATCATATGAACCATTTCTTCTTCCTGATCTTTGAAGCCCTCATTATCTTCAACTCCCTTTGTATTTCCAGGGCTCCCCCTTTTCCTCCTCTATGTCATGTGTCTTCTTCAAGTTGGATGTTAACACTCCCATGTTCTGAATAACAAAACATGTCTTGGCATGTACCTTGTTTGCAAACCACTGTCAGATACAGATTCAACCAGTCACAGTCATCAACTAATAACTTACAGAGTCACAGAAATTAGGTGGGGTAAAAAAGCTAAGAACAAATTTCTGTTTTCACAATAATTGCTTAAGTTCTATCCAAAGAAAGATGCCTTATGATTTGTGTCTGACATTGCCTACCCAGATCATCTAAACCTAAAGACCAGACATTTAAATGCTATTTCTGATGTTTCAGATTAAATTCTCTTTTTCTTTTAAAGTTCAGTTAAACTCTCCCTCTTGTACAAAGCTTTGACTGAATGTTTAGTACTATAAATTTCTCCTTTGAATGCCTGAGTTTATTCTGCTCAAAACTTTGAATTATATTCTCCGCAACAAATAGATCACACGGGCCTTTAGAGAGATAACTGAGCCTTAATATTTTCTATCTTTTCCATAACTGTGATCTGCACATAAGAGGGAGATTGCTAATGTGTTAATAATAATCAAACTAATTCAGATATATGAACTCTCCATCCCAACTTTTAATAATTGGAATTATTTTGCCATGGGCCCTGAGCCACACCATTCCATAGATAAAGTGCTGTTCACATCATTCCTTCAGCCCACTGCCATTTGAGAAAATGGCACCAAATAGTCTGTCTTGTGAAATGAGGCTGACCATTTTTGCTTGTTCTTTCCACTTTTGCTCATTTTAGGAAACAATAAAGACTAAGAAATGAAACTCTTTGAACAGCCTGGAAGAAAAATCCAACTTAAACCCTTCGTATTATTAACCAAACTCCAAACCTGAAAGGCTTAGTTTTACTTTGAAACTTCAAATCCACCCCATTCTTGAATAGTTTGAGCTTGACAAATCATATCCCCCTCCATCTCTCATTCTTGGCGGCTTCTGATCCTACTGAGATTGTGGGGAATATATGACAGGAGCAGGATGGATGAAGGAGATGGGGTGAGTGTTAGGGGTGGGGGTAGTTCAAATTTCTCAAATATTCTAGAACTTCAGTTTCACCCTAGAAAGAAAATAAATGGGTAATTGAGCAGAGAAAGTGGTTGGTGTTTACTCTAATAAGAATAAAATTATTAACAATACTTGATCAACTTGCCATCAATTAGGGCTGTTGTATTCCTCTTAATGGAGTATCTTTAGAAAATGGGAAGCCACAAGTGAGTTTCCACCTCCAGTTGTTGCAAAGAGGCTCTCTTCAAATGTGGCACCCAAATAATATCCCCCTCTATCTCATTCTCAGCAGCTTCTGATCCTGCTGAGATTGTGAGGAATATATGACCAGAGTAGGATGTAGGAAGGAGATGGGGTGAGTCCTGGGAATGGGGGGAGTTCAAATTCCTCAAATGGAGACATAGGCACTCAGTGTCTCTGTTCGAATATGGAGTAATAATACATCTATATTATTTTAACTTGACAAAGGAGTTAAATGAAAGCATAAGTAGAAATGGAAATATTCCTGGAGAAAATAAAAAAAGAAATTGTATTATTTTGTTTGACATAATTAATATTAGTGATCCCAACAATTAAAAGCAAATTCTATCATTCTAAAGTGTTGGCTTGTGCTATAATATTAACTTTCTACCTCTACCAGCTCCTCTCAGAGTTTCAAAGAAGAGGGACGGTGTGGTTTATAAAAATGACAGTGAACATTATGCCCATCTTCCCCTTCAGCCTACACATGGAGACACAGGCAGAAACACTCCGAAGGTTTACTCATGACGGGAGAAGACACATAAAAGTTTGATGACAAAGTAATTTTAAGAAATTAACTTTGGTTAATTTGCTTGACCTTGCTTTAAGAATTGCAGCTGTGCTGAGTCCACAGAGAGCTGCAGCCAAGCAGGCCTTAACCAGTGACTCTTTAGCAGATGCAGTGGTTTGCTATCATTGTTCTATCTTTCCTGTGCATAAGCTTATGCTTCCCCATTTTCTACCTTTCCTTTCTCACAACATAGATCTGCTGTTTGCTTGGGAATATCAATGTTTCTTTATCAACCTGGCTAACAGGAAAACTAAGATTATAAGAACCAATTCAACCATATACTTCTCAAGCCACTGAACTATAAGATTTTACCAATCCAGTTGTCATGCACTGGTGTGAATACTTTACAGGATAAATATTGAAATATTAAAAGTGGAATGACATTCTACCATATAACATTGTCCTCTGGCAAGAATTACTACACCATATTGTTGAGCAAGGTCCACATAAGGTCTTTCCGTATTCTACCATATTCCATGGGATGTAGAAAGAGCATGGTAAAGAAAATATAAGGTAAATGAATAGGCTTTCTTTAACCTGTTGAGTTTTCTACATTATGTTTGAATGTTGAAAGAAAAAAAAAAAACATTGTATGATGTGGTTCTAAATATATAGAGAGGAATAAATAAATATATCTAGGGAAAATATTTAATACAATTTTATCATAAACAGTGAAGGACAAAGCGTCATAAAGGGAGGCAATATTTCTATGCTTTATCAAACTGGGAAAATAACAACACCAAAGAACTATGATAAAAGGTGTTTATATCTATAATAATTAAAGTTTAATATGCTAACTAGACCGGACATCCTTCTGGACATCCTTCCGGACAACCTTCTGGATGAAGCTGGGGCTGTGAGGGAAGCCCAGGTCCCAAGTACCAGAGGGAAGCTGGTGCAGGCAGTCAGGGGAAGGAAGGCCTACTCTTGCACAAATTTCGTTCATCAGGCCTCTAGTAATTTAATAACTAGAGAAAACACTAAAACAGAAACTCAAAGAGATATGCCCCCCAAACACTATAGATAACGTAAATTGAAACAATGTTTAAGTAATGCACAAATTAGGGAGGAGAAAAGAAATCAAAGAAATGAAACAGCAAATAAACAAAAACAAAAATAATCAGTGCTAGGCTTCAGCTTTAACATACAAACTACATTAAATTTAAATAGACTATATTAAATAAAAGGTGAGATTGGCAGAGTCAATTAAAAATATGATCCAATTTTATGCTGGGTATACTAGTACAAAAATCACTTCAAATGTAATGATATTGACAGATTAAAAAAAAGAATAGAAGAAGGTGTATTATAAAAAATGTAATAAAAAAAAGGAGGCATAGACTTTCCAATAAATGGTGCTAGCAAAAGTAGACATACATTGGCAAAAATAAAATAGCAAACCTTGATCTAAGTTTCATGCTTTATACAAAAAATAACTGAAAATGGATCACAGACTTAAATTTTAGAACTTTAAAACTTTTAGAAAAAATAATCTTCAGGATCTGTAGATAGGATAAAAGTTCTTAGACTTGACACTAAAAGCGCAATTAATTCATAAATATGACTATAAAAATTAAAGTTATTTATTCTTTGAAACATCCTGTTAAGAGGAAGAAAAATCTACCTGTAGAGTGGGAGAAAATATGCTTAAGCCAAATATCTGACAAAGGATTGCTATCTAGAATATATAAAGAGTCTTTAAAACTCAAAAGTAAATGAACAAAATATGTACAAACCAACAATTGACAAAGGACTAGTTTTTAGAATGTATAAAGTACCTTCAATACTTAACACTAAAGTGAAATAATCCAATCAGAAAATGGGCTTTCTAAGAAACAGAGATATGTCATCAAAGAGGACATGAAGATGGCAAATAAGCACATGAAAAGAAATTCAACAGCATTAGGTATTAGGAAAATGCAATTAAAACCACAGGGAAACCCTTACCCAGTAGCTCAGTTGATTAGAGCTTCATCCCAATATGCCAACTTTGCAGCTCGATACCCTTTCAGGGCACATACAAGAAGCAACCAATGAATGCATAAGTGGAACAACATATCTCTCTCTCTCTCTCTCTCTCTCTCTCTCTCTCTCTCTCTCTCCCTCCCTCCCTCCCTCCCTCCCTCCCTCCCTCCCTCCCCTCCCCCGTTCTCTCCCTCTCTCTAAAATCAATCAATAATAAAAAAAAAAAATCCACAGAGAAAAAGCACTACACGCTTATCAGAGTGGCAAAAATAAATAATAGTGATAATACCAAAGGCAGGAAAGTATGCAGAGACACTGGATCATTCACACCTACCTGGTAGGAATGAAAAAATAGTGCAGCCATTCTGAAAACTAATTTGGCAGTTTCTAAAAAAAATACTAAGAATCAAACATAAAACTCAACAATTGCACTCTGGACATGTATCCCCTGAAATGAAGACTTACATCCATACAAAAACCCATACACAAATGTTTATAGCAGCTTTATTTGTAATGGCCCCAAACTGGAAACGACCCCAATGTACTTTAAGGACATTCATATTTAGGAATGCTAGTCAGAAAAAAAGGAAAAAGAAATGAACTATTGCCCTAGCTGGCTTGGCTCAGTGGATAGAGCGTCAACCTGCGGACTGAAGGGTCCCAGGTTCGATTCTGGCTAAGGGCACATGCCTGGGTTGTGAGCTCGTTCCCCAGTAGGGGGTGTGCAGGAGGCAGCCAATCAATGATTCTCTCTCGTCATTGATGTTTCTCTCTCTCTCTCCTTCTCCCTTACTCTCTGAAATCAATAAAGAAATATATTGAAAAAAAAAAAAGAAAGAAATGAACTATTCATACCACCTGGATGAATTTCTGGAGATTATGCTATTTGAAAAAAGCCAGTTAGAAAAGGTTACATGCCATATTATTTCATTTATATAACATTGATGAAATGACAAAATTATAAAGTAGAAAACAGATGATTGGCTGTCAGGAGTTAAGGAGGGGGTGGGTGGAAAGAAAGTGGGTGTGGCTATAAAATGGATCCTTGCTTTGATAGACATGTTCTGCATCTCGATTGCATTGTCAATATCCTCATAGTGATATTATAATGTTACAAGGTGTTACCATTGGAGGAAACAGTAAAAAGTACAAGGGGTCTTGCTGCCTTGATTCTTAGACTTTCCAATGTATCAAAAATTATCTGAAAATAAAATGTTTAACTAAAAATATAGGATGCCCAAATTGAATCTGAATATTGCATTGGATATACTTATAATAAACACTAGAGGCCTGGTTTTTACCCGGTTAAACAAATTTTTGTGCAGGAGGGTCCCTCAGCCTGGCCTATGCCCTCTTGCAGTCTGGGACCCCTTGAAGGATGTCCACCTACTGGCTTAGGCCCGCTCCCTGGGGGATTGGGCCCAAGATGGGAGCCAGACATCCCTCTGGCAGCCTGGGAGCCCTCGGGGGATGTCCACTTGCCAGCGGGGAGCAGGCCTAAGCTGCAGTTGGACATCCTTAGCGCTGCTGAGGAGGCGGGAGAGGCTCCCACCACCACTGCTGTACTGGCAGCCATCAGCCTTGCTTGTGGCTGAGCAGAGCTCCCCCATGTGGGAGCACACTGACCACCAGAGGGCAGCTCTTGCATGAGCGTATGCCCCCTGGTGGTCAGTGTGTGTCATAGTGACCAGTCATTCCCAGTCTTTCTGCTGTTAGGGTCAGTTTGCATATTACCCTTTTATTATATAGGATAGAGGCTGAGTGCATGGGTGGGGGCCAACTGGTTTGCCCTGAAGGGTATCCCAGATCAGGGTGGGGGTCCTGCTTGGGTGCCTGGCCAGCCTGGGTGAGGGGCTGATGGGTGTTTGCAGGCTGTTCACACCCCCTTCAGGGTGGCGGGTCCCCACTGGGGTGCCTGGCCAGCCTGGATGAGGGGCTGATGGCTGTTTTCAGGCTGGCCACACCCCCTTTAGGGTGGGGGTTCCCCACTGGGGTGTCTGGCAAGTCTGGGTGAAGGGCTATGGGCCATTTTCAGGCTGGCCAAGCCCACCCGGTGATGGAAGCCCCCAGTCTCTCTTTATTTTCTTTTTTAGTTTTTTAATTCTGGGATTTATTTACCTTCTATAATTGAAACTTTGTTGCTTTGAGAAGAGCTCAGAGCCGGCCAGGGCAGGCAGGAGGGAAGCCTCCTGCTTACTCCAGCTCCGTGGCCACGGCCGGCTGAAAGCAGGTATCTGGGGTTTATTTACCTTCTATAATTGAAACTTTGTTGCTTTGAGTGGAGCTCAGAGCCAGCTGCGGCAGGCAGAAAGCTGGCTTCCTCCATCATTGGAGCAACCAAGCCTCCTCCTTGCTCCAGCTCCGTGGCTGCTGGTCGCCATCTTGGTTGGTTTAATTTGCATATACTCACTCTGATTGCCTGGTGGGCGTGGCTTAAGGTGTAGCAAAGGTATGGTCAATTTGCATGCTTGTCTTTTATTAGTGTAGATACTCTTTATCTGAAATTCATATTTAACTGGGTGCTCTATATTTTATCTGGCATCTCTCTGGTACAGAATACATCTTTGCAATCTTTCTGTGGCATGAAGATCATGGTATGAGAGTGGATATGTGAGTATGCTCAAGGCACAGTGAACAAAATAAGGTGTGCTTAGCTTAGTGGTTTGATCTCTTTTAAACAACCTCTGTTTTGAGGTTTGAGTGTGTGCATCAGACCACATACTTAGTGTTCTTTCTGTAACAGGTTGTCACAGAAAAGTGGGAATACCCCATTTAAGTTTATGCAAAAGTAGCATTTCTTTCAAAATATTATTTGATGTATAGACTTCTTGGTCTTCCTTATGTCTTTCTCTCTCCTTACTTTTTGCTCTTGCTCTATCTCTTTTTCAAGTTCTCTAAGGCCCTGTTTTATATGCGAGCAGAACATAGAATTGAAGCAAAAGCTGGGTTTAAAAAATAGTCATTTCTATTTTATTCCAGCTAGTGCCTTATGAATTATTTATATCTGCCACAATATTTTAAGAATTCTCTCTTTCCCAAATTGTTTGTAAACACCCCTTTCAGAGCTTTAGCTTGACCCCAGGCACTCTGGAAGATGAGTCATCTGAACTCTTTCTAGCTTGTTTGCAGGGAATTCTCCTCCTATTCACAAATCTATCCCTCTAGCCTGGGAGTTCTAGAGAGGATATGCAAACGTGTTGCCAGCCCCTTGAAAGCCCAATAGAAAACAAGGGATTATTGGGGGCTCTTACACCGAGAAATGGAGCAGGCTTTGCTTACTGAAGGACAAGGACACTTTGCGGCATATGCTGAAATGCAAGGAGGCATATTCAGCTGCTGTTCCCGTTGGAGGTGGCTGGAGTGTTCCCACCCTCCCCGCTGTGCAAGGCACAAAATGTCATGTAGACATCATCAAGAATGAGACCTTGGCATATCAGTCATCTCTGCCTCTCCTGAGTCTGTTCTGTGTATTGTGTGCATCGGGTATCTCTCCTATCAATTCAGCTGGGCCTTTCTTTTGTAAAAGCAACTTTCTTTTCTCTGAGTTATTGCTCGCCTAGAATTTTCATAATAAGTTTGAATCAAAATGAACAATCTGCAAAGAATATAGAATGACAATGCATTGTACCTTCTCATCTTTGAGTTGCACACATAATGAGGAGTGAGTGAGTGATAACATAGTCTGCACAGCGCTAGGGCACTCCGCTTTGTGACAGAGCTATACAAAGGCGTCCCTCAGAACTTGTGAAGCAGGAGGCCATTGAGAGTTGTGAACACTTTGTATTGTTCAGTACCATTGCTATTCTGGAAAGTTTATAGTGGGGTGACCATAAGTCTTGCCTATAGCACATCACAGATAAACAGGAGATAATAGAAACATCTTCCTCCCTTCACCTTTCTAGCTGGCCACAAAGAAAAAATCTGCTATTTTTATTGCCTCTTGGTATGGACCTAATGAAGTATACTTTAACAAAGTTGAAAGTGCTTTAGATGGGAATAGCAATTTTTTATCAAATGAATACCTACCTTTAATTCATTATCTGGCATGCAGTAAGCATTGATGGCCAAGAACTTAATGAAAGAAAAATGGGTATAATTCTGAAGATTGGTCAGGAGAATCATTGCATTGCTAAAAATGATGGAGGTAGTGCCTGATGATGGTATAGGCACACAATGAACATTTGTTGAGTGCATGAACCAGAGAGAAAGGTGGGAAACTCTGAAGATAAACCCCTCCTACTTTATGATTTTGCCAATACCAAGCTTATATTCAATCACAAATACTTTTAGCTGAAGATGTCTTACAGCATCTGTAACTTCTGCCTTCTTGACATTTGTATTCCCCTATCCTTTTCCAGAGCTTTCATTATTTCTTATCTGGATGTCTTGATAATTTCTTAAAACTGTTCCTGACTCAAGTTCTTCCCCTTTTCAAAGTACCCACTCTGAAGCCGACCTTCACAAAGCATAACTATTTAAATTTCCCATAAGTGGCAATGACTCTTTATTACCCACAGGATGTAGTCCAGCCTCTTTAGGATAGTCTTTAATGCCCTGTAAACATTTGACCCAAACTACTCTATAATACTAACCACACATTTTGTCCACACCTTGCTTCCAACACACAATTTAACGTAACCAGTCTGTTCTTTCACGCCCAAATATGCCTTTCCATCCTTGTTTAAAATCTTAAATTCTTTTAAAAAAGAATTTCATCTCTGACTCATCTCTCCTTTTCATTAGATCTTCTCTGCTTCCAGTTCCCAGCACCTTGTGATCACTCTCCCTTAGAACCCCTGGAGTATTTATAATTACACTCACTGCTGATGTGGCACGTTTAACACCTTACCTTCCACTGCCATGTATCTCTAAGACCCTGAATTATGGTGGCCCAACTAGATGGTAAACACCTGCTATGGGGACTGTGCTTCGTAGCCTTTTTTAAAAAACTTCAGCCCTCAGCATAATTTTGTTCATTTATTAGGGTCCCAAGAAAATGCTTTTCTTCCCTCGCCCCCTTACATCTCATGATTCTGTAAGACATTCACAGAGACATCATTACAAACGCATGGCCCACTGGTGGCAAGGAAATGATTTCATCTTTGGATGTGCTGACAGGTGGTCAGCTCTCTGGACCGGCCCCATCTGTTGCCCACTGATAGTCAAGGATGCCATTTCTTGTGCCTGCCTGAGCTGTAGGCACGTGGAAGAAGAGGTACCAGCCTGAGACTCCATGTGCCGAATCACTGCTTACGTGTTTCAGTGCGCAACAGGGCTCAGCAGGGGGATTTTGCTCCCAACTGAAAGGTTGACAGCAAAAGAAATCCTCCATGCTTGTGCATGCAATGCAGACCAGTGACGCCTCGGTCTAGGTATTTATTTTCCCCTTGGAAGCCACTGTGGTTAGATTGAATAATGTAGGAGCATCTCTGTGGTCTCCATACTGATAGGAAAGTATGCTGCTGTCTGTGTTCTGTAACAGAAAATAAGAAAGGAGTGGAGGACAGATATGAATAAAAACACTGGATTTTTAAAATGTTTGGTTAGTTTCGTTTTAGACTTCTACATGGATTACATAATTTTATTATGGTGCTGACACTATGTGTGTAGAAATGTATGCCAGACAGTGGGGATGGGAAAGATTAAGTGGAAAAGGTGTTTACTATATTTCTAAAAAAAAATTTGTTAATACAAATATAGAAATATGAGGCATATTTTACAGAGAACTGGATTCAGAGCCTAGAGATCTATGCATGAAGAGTAAATCAAGTTCTGACTTGAACTTACTGGGAGGCCTTGGAAAGACCATTGACCTTCCATGAACCTCAGTTTTAAGACAGACATAATATTAACCTTCTTGACAAACACATAGGAGTGATACAAATATTATTTGATAGGATAGTTTGTGAAGTATTAAATATAATGGGAAAATAAGGTGTTGTATTTGCTGCTATTGCAATATGTACTGAGGGCAATATGTACTAGGGTTGCCCAAGCTGAGAAGTGTTATTAAGGAAAGGCTTTTTAGAATCAACAATGTTTAGGCAGAATTTCTGAAGATGCAAATGAAGAGATGGAAGAAAAACATTTTAAACTGTAATGTATATCACAAAATTGTCCTGAAATGGTACATGTCACCAAGGTTATGGTGGTGAATATTAGGTATCAAAAAAAAAAATCAACATGTATCTTTCCTTGGGCTTAGTTTAGTGTTCTGTGCTAAGGATATGCTGATGATGAATCAAGCATCCTTTGGCCTCAAGGAATTTACAAAGAAAAGGAAATCATTGCACTAAATGAGACAGTTGATCTAAATTTGACCAGAGGGTTGAAAACTTGAGGGTGTGCACATTTTAACTTCCATTTTTTCCCTACCGCTAATCAGATATCTGTACTTCCTTTTTTAAAATATATTTTTATTGATTTCAGAGAGGAAGGGAGAGGGAGGGAGACATAGAAATATCAACGATGAGAGATAATCATTGATCAGCTGCCTCCTGCATGCCCCCCACTGGGGATCGAGCCAGCAACCCAGGTAAGTGCCCTTGACCAGAATCAAACCTGGGACCCCCAGCCCATAGGCCAATGCTCTATAAACTGAGCCAAACCAGCTAGGGCTCTACTTCCTTTTTAACATCACTTAGCATTTACTTAAATTCCAGCTGTATTTTTCTCACTCTCCTTTCTTCTTCTTCTTCTTTTTTTTTCTTCTTTTTTTCCGTGGGTCTCTCTACAAAGATTGTCTAGTCACTGTGAATTATTCTGATTGATAAATGAACACTATAAGAAACCTTCTTCAGAACCTGAAATGTGAAACATACCTTTCAATGTTATAAAATATGCTAATGAATATTAATTATTGTGAGACTTTGGATTATGCCAAAAAGTGAATTGTGGCATTATGGGGTAGACAGGGGAAGATCAAGATCTAAAATAAATATGTCCCAGAATTAAAGGAGACTCTTCCAAAATAGGATGTTCTATAGTCAGGATCTGCAAGGTCTGTTAGCAGGCACAGGCATGTCCGAACAGGTCAGAGGAGCACCATAATGGGCAGTCTGACAGAGTTCTCTCAGCAGGCTGGTAGAATGGGTATAGCCTGGTCCACCATTAGGAAGCTCCATTAGGCAAGACAAGGCCCAACAGCTAGAAGGACCAATGTGCCAAGCAGGTGATCTGGCCCCAAGCCAGGAGACAAGGTAGAGTGAATTATTTGTCACTCAGGTTCATCTCATTCTGTACCTTTGCTTACACTATTTTCTCTACCTGCCACACTGTTGCTCACCTTCCATGACTGCCCTTCCCAACTCATTGTCCAAGGAACCTCTCAGAACATACGCTAGACTGTGCCAATTCTGTGTTAATTCTCTGATTTATAATCGCTGTGTTTTGGTTATGTGCCATTGTCTCTTCTGTGGCCTCCTAGCATCTTTTAAACATGCCACTGTAAATTGTCTTTTTTACTAGGCTGTTTCCCTCCTCTGCATCTCAGGACATAGCTCCGTGTCTAGCACCTGATGTTACTCAGTGTTTGAAGAATAAAATGTGATTAATAGGTGGATAGGTAGATGGATAGATGAACAGATGTGCCGGGAGCCGGTCCATGCTTGCTGTTTCAAGGGACCTGGCATATATGGCATACTGTTCTTAATATGTTTGCTCACCTTCTTGGCACTATGTGTTTTAACCAAGGTCTCTGAGAAAGGTTGTTTCCCCAGGTAGGGATTTTCCCCTGAAGTTAGGGAGGGAATAAAACCTCTTAACTAAGTGCCAGGCGGGTAATTAATCACTTTAACTACGAACAATCATGCTTAAGCTACATAATCTTTACTCCCTGGAATGGAGATAAGAAACACCCTAACCTTTGGAATAGAGATTGATAGAATTTGAATCAACTGGTATAAATACAGATGTAGAAGACAGAACTTAGAAGACAGAACCTACACATAGAACCTACAGACAGAACTTAGAAGACAGAACCTAGACACAGAACCTAGAGACAGAAGAACTTCACTGGAGAGAACATGGCAAAAGATCCTGGACAGAAACTGGCCACAGAACCTAGAGACAGAACCTAGCGAGAGAACCTGGCTGAAGAACCTAGAGACTGAACCTGGCTGGAGAACCTGGACAGAACCTGACTGGAAAACCTAGCGATGGAACATGGCTACAAAACCTGGCTGGAGAACCTGGAGAACCTGGCTGGAGAACCTAGCAAGACAACTGGACACAGAACCTGGCTGGAGATCCTGAACCAGAACTTCGCTGGAGATCCAAACCAGAACTTGGCTGGAGATCATGGCTAGAGATCCTGGCTAGGCTGCTGATCAACTGAACGCTGTCTCTGTGTCATTCCTTCTTCGCCAACTCTGTCCACACCTTTGGGGACCCCTGGACCTGCTGGGGCTGGACCCCAGCACGGATGGATAAAGGCCTGTCTAAAAGAACTGGAAAATAAAGTTGGACATAAGGACAAAATTAGAATTCGGATTTAAAGTGAAGTTCAATAATCACCAAGAATGTTGTTATTGTGAATTTCAAAATGTGGAAGGGTCTCAGTAACTTACTGTTTCCAGGTCAGGATTGGTCTAAAGTCACAGCCAAAAAAAAGTTAAGTGAGTTTTCAAGGTTTCAGAGCTGGTAGGTGGTAAAGAATTATTCACATACAGGTCATTCTAACTCTACATATCCATGCTTTCCATTTACCATGCCTTTAATTTCTCCCAGACAGAAGCAGTGTAGAATATCCATAATTATTAAGATCCCATATCTCAAGTTATACATCTTTGAAATGGATAATGCCAAGAAAAATCATTTTAAAGAATATTCCTATTTAAAAATATTACATAAGCATAATATTAAAAATAAACTAAACAATCAAAATGCCCTGGGGTAAATGAATAAACTAATAAATGGAGAACATCCAGGCAATGGAATGTTATTCAATGGCAAAATGGTGATAGGAGGTTTGGTCAAATTAATATAGTAGGACAGATGGGAGCCAAGTTTCTTACTATTGGAGAAGAGGTTATAATTATGGAAATGGAGAAAACATGTATGAATTCTAGTTATTAGGTGGGAGGCATCAGTGCAAATTAATGGAGATTATATATATATATATTAGAGGCCTTTTGCACAAAGAGATTCATGCAATAGGCCTTCCCTTCCCTTGGTTGCCAGTACCGGTTTGCCTCTGGCACCCGGGACCCAGACCTTTGCTCTGGCCGGGCTTCAACCAGAGCTGGCCACAAAGCTGTCAGGCTTCGCTCCGCCACTTGGAGCCTACGTATGCAAATTAACTGCCATCTTTGTTGGGTTAATTTGCGTACTCTCCTGATTGGCTGGTTAGCGTAGCGAAGATATGGTCAATTTACATGTTTGTCTGTTATTAGGTAAGATATATATAAAATTAATAGAAAGTTTGCTGTGAGATAAGGTATTACCATAGTTCCAAAAACCTCGCCTCAAAATACTTATTTACAAAGAGAAAATAATACCTTCATAGTGAAGAAATATGGAAGACACTCTAATTATGGAGTCAATATGAATATCATCATTAACGGTACAGATTGCAAAGGTGTGCCACCTGATGGGAGGCAGCAAGAACACATCACTCTGTGATAGTCCCATCAATGATGCATAACTTGATGTCATCACAAGGAAACTTCAGATATCCTCTCATTGTGGAATCTGCCCTAGAGTCTTCAATGGTGTTGAATTCACAAATGTCAAAGCTAGAGTAACTATTTCTGACACAAATAGAATAAAGAGATGTGAAAATTATTGCGATATGTGATTCTGAACTGGATAGTTTTGCTCTAAAAGACATTATTAGGTCAATTAAAAATTAAATGAGGTCTCAGTATGAAATAGCATTGGATCGGTGTTAATTCTCTGATTTTAATGGCTGTGTTTTGGTTATGTAGGAGAATTTTCTTGTAGGAAATATATACTAACATTCACAACTAATATAGCATCAGTTTGACAACTCATTTTAAAATGGTTTAGGAAAAAATTTATTTGTACTAAACTTTCAAATTCTGTAAGTTTTAAATTATTTTTATAAAGAAAGCAATTTTCCTTCCATCTCAAAACCCAGACACATTTAAAACTGTGACAGGTGTGAGAAGTTTATGAGCCATTTCACTGGCTGTGGTCTCCATTTGTAAAAGTTTGCATTTTGATTTGGAACTTCCCATTAGTACCTGATATCTTAGGATCTTGAAAGAAAGTACATTTTATCATGCCTTTACACTCTAATAGTTAATCTAAAACTTAATAAAACCAAACAGAAATGAAAATCATTAAACATTTTAAAAGGTTGTTTTAGGCTCAATCTTGTTGGGCTTGTGCCTGGCGACTGTATGTTCAATTGTGAATTAATAGAACAAAGTAAAGACTGTACAAAATACTGGGACTATAGCAGTGACTGAGTAAATTTAATTGACAGTGGTCTCAAAATTTTATGGTAGTTTTCAACTCTCTCTGCTAACAGGCACCCTTACATATATAGACTTGTGTAACTTTGTCATTAAACTTTTCTAGGCTTTTTCACAAATATAATAAAAATTTAAATGAAACCCTATTTCTAGAAAAATCAAACTCCATCTTTCCTAGCAGTAGTTACATTTCAGCCATTTGAGTAGCAAAACCAAAGAGAAACTGTTCCACTTGCTTTTGGCTATTTTTCTGTTCCAGAACCTCAACTCATGTGGTCATATCATGAAAGCATGTTTAGTACAACAAAATATCTCCTTGCTGCTTTTTTCCTAAGGATATATCTGTTATGTTTTTTGTACTAAGAATATACATTTGATTAAATTAAAAAACAAACTTTCCCAGTGACTCTTGCTGCTGAGTGGTAAAAATTGTGAATCTTAGAATATAATGGCCAACTCTGTCAAATCAATGGCATAGCCAGTGCCCCTCCAAATAGAAGCGAAATAACAGAATAAAATAGTTAAGAGAACTACTAAGGAGTGGCATCTTTTAAGAGATGCCAAACATTTTATAAACTTCACAAATTCATAGATGTTAAATGAGCTTGGATAACTGAATCTTCGCTATTTGTATCAAATTCCCAAAAACAAACAAACAAAAGATTGTCTCCTAATGGTCAGAAAATCCCCAGTGAAAACTTAAGGTTGTCATAGCTAGGGGAATAATTTAAAACCACAGTGAGCTAACACTACATACCCCCTGGGTGCATTCAATTAAAACAGCAACCAAAATCAACAAAGACTGTACTTACATTTAATTTAATGACCTTTCTGCAAGTTCTCACCTGCCAGGCTCTGCTCCCTGCCACAGCAGAAAGAGAGTTTCTAGTAAGATTAAGAGACAATTACTTGTGAGAGGAAGTCATTCTGCCTTAATAGGCAAAGACTTAATTCTTTGTCTGTCTCTGTTATTTGATATCAAATGGAAGAGTTGGACTGCTGATTTAGGGTCTCCTTGGGGTTCTGCCACTATTTTTCTTTTCCTGATCACAAGGGTTTGGGTAGATATGCCACTTAGAATTATGGTCAGTGATTAAGATGGATAATGAGTATTCCACATAAGAGCGAGTTTAATCAAGACATGCATTTACTTTTTCTCTCACATAACATTCAAGAAGTGTGAAATCCAAGGCTGGCATGGTGTCACTGTTCAACAACATCCTCAGTGGTCAGGCTCTTCCAGTCTATTGTGTGGCATTCCTATGGTGTGACCTTGTGGTCCAATATGGTAGCTTGAACTCCTGGAATCATGCCTTTATTTTGTCTAGCAGCATAAAGGCAGATAACAGAGAAGAAGGAGCAGTGGGTCACCATGGTCCTCTTTTCAGCTATGCATATGGCCATGGCCTGAACACACAAGTAGGGGCTGCGCAACTATGGGGGAAGTAGGGATGATAGTTAGCAATTTGGGAAACCATTAGCAGTTACTGCTTAAAGGCAACAGGTGTCTCGTGTTCTTGGCAAGTATGCTTGAGTGTGCTGATCTCAAGTTAATGTTGCCTAATTTTGGGGGGATGTGAGAAATGAATCATCTTATTAAATATAAGCCTTGAATTCCAAACCAGCCATCTTCCAAAGAGACCAGTGTTGGGGATGATATTGTGATTCACTTTCCCGGACTGTCCTTGTGTATTCAACTGCTGCCTCCAGAAACCAGATTGGAGGAATGGTGCTTAAAACAGTAGGATATAGGCATTTCTGGGTCCAAAGTAATAATCTCATTAGAACAACCATAAAACCTATACTCTAATTTCTAGTATGTGCTACACAGCTGGAGACCCAACTGATCACTAAATCAGGGTTCAATGTTTGGGCTTTCAGGTTTTCATTTAGACTCATAAGACTTCCATATATTCAACATCAATCAACTGATAAACTATGAATACAAAATGTTGCTCTAGATTTCAGAATTTTCTTTTGAATAAAAGGATGATTAGTCTCATTAGAAAAATGTATAATTTTTGTATATAAAAATTATAGAATATATAGGTTCAAAGAGGTCCTTGCCAAAGGAGGAGACACTTGAAAATTATATAAACACATGTGACTATCAGCTGAGACATCTGGAAGGAAACAGCCCGAGAGTTCCTTTGCCCAGAAATCTTGTGTGGTTTGGACATGCAGAATGGGCAGTGAAGTCTCACAGTTGCCTTCCTGCTTGAAATGGGTCATGTTTTGAAATCTTTCTGGTGTATTCTAGCACAGATGGGAAATTATAGAAACCGAGAATAGCATAAAAGACATCACAGTGCCCAAACTAATATATTATGATATTGGCAGAAGAGTTTATGCATTATTTTATTGTTTATTTCAATCTAGTTAAATTTAATTGTATTTCACAAATTGTATTCCTCCTCTCCCAATTCTTGCTTTATTTGGGAAAACTATCAAAATTTTAAACTCGTAGCTTTTACCATCTGATGAAACCTTAGAGGCTTTCAAACCCTAATTATTCATTTTATAAGTGCTCTTTGCCTTAAGTTTTGTAAATGGAATTAACTTGCTATCCTAATCTCAAGATAGCAAGTTTGTAAAGGAAGCAGCTAGGACAGAGCTTGGAATTTGAGGTTTCTCCATATTAATCATGTATAAGATTGAAAGAATTATCTAAATAAGGCCCAATGTATCCATGAGAAAGTTGCAGAGAGGGTTCAAATCAGCGTATGTCTGATTTGAACTGCTTTGCTTCCTATTCTCCCTATCTTCTGGTTAATGCAATTCCATGTCCTTTCCCTACCATTCCATTTTAAAACATATTTTTATTGATTTTAGAAAGGAAGGGAGTGGGATAGAGAGCTAGAAACATCAATGATGAAAGAGAATCATTGACTAGCTGCCTCCTGCAAGCCCCACCTAGGGTTTGAGCTGGTAACCTGGTCATGTGCCCCAACCAGGAATCAAACCATGACCTCCTGGCTCATAGGTTGACAATAACTGAGCCACACTGGCCAGGCATACCATTCAATTTTGAAGTACCTTTAATCAGTCAGTTTAGCTTTCAAAATATTGTGCCCAGGACTGAACACAGTGTCCTAGGCCTGGTTAGGCCCAAAAAGAAAAGACTGGCCCTGTGCTTGCTTCCTTTTGAATAAAATATGAAGCCTCCCCTTTTGCCTCCAATCATTATATTGCATGAGCCATCTCAACTCATCTCCAATGAATGAACAACTCTGCAAAGACTCAAGTCTGCTTGAAATGACCTCTTGTGTGTGCGGTGATTCCCAAGGCCCAGAGTGACAGTGGTTAGAGGATTTTAAAATGGATTTTTAATCTAAAAGAGCTTGGGGAATGTCATAGAGGTCATATTTGTTGGGGAAGAGTGTTTCCTGGCTGGTCTGTTTTTCATGTTTTATGGATTTGTTTCAGCAGCAATAGAGGGGCTTGTCACCTTTGATCGAAAATTTAACAATATAAGACAAAACCTTCCAGAGTCATTCTCACGTTTAGTCTAGCCCAGAACTTGTTTATGAATTGATATGATCAGCGTTTGCAGCTTTGTCCTCCCAGATATCAACATAAAGTGATTAGGGCCAAAACTTCCAAAGGTACATCTTCCATTATCAACCCAGAGAGTGGTCACCATGACTGAAATTGTGTAAATCTTTCTAGAAACTAAGTGCATTTTCCTTTGCCTCTGCCTCCTCAGGGTACAAGTTTGGTGTCTGCTGAGTTTTTTAACATTGCTCTTTCTCTGATTTAACAAAAATCTACTTCTTTCACATTTCAACATGTTCCTCTGAGACCTTGAATTGGAGATTTGTTGAGCAAACCTGTGCTTAATCTTGTGTTCCTTTCCTGATATTTTTAAAGATTTGTTTTGATTGATTTTAAAGAGATGGAAACATTAATCAGCTGCCTCCTGCACACCCCCTACTGGGGATTGAGCCTGAAACCTGGGCATGTGCCCTGATCCAGGTTTGAATTGGTGACCTCTCTTAGTTCATGGGTTGACACTCAACCACTGTGCCAAACCAGCAGGGCCCTTTCCTGATATTTTGGTTTTAATTTTAGATTCTATTTCTTTTTGGTCCCTCTCTGTCGTCCCTATTTCATTCTTTCTAAAGGGCACTGCATTGATTATAGGATCAAACACACCAGTTTTAACCCAGACTGCATACATTCACCCACTTGAAGATTAAAGAATTCCTGGGCATCAGTGGCCTTGTGTTGCACAAGCTCTCCAGGCCATCAGGGGCGGGCATTTACTGGTAGTCTCTGCTTCCTGACTCAGGACCATGGAGAGCCCCCAATCTCTCTGAGCCTTCTGTCCAATTGGTTAAATGAAATTGGTAGTCAGACTCACTTACAGGCTTGACAACTTCCTCACCTATGACCAAATATTATCTGTGATATTAAAAAAGTTTCTTTATGGCAACAGGTCAAAGATAATTTGAAAAATAAAATTCTTCGACAGTGTTCTTCTTTGTTCTCTCGGTTATTTGCAACCTCTGGACTTGTGAATGAGTCAGATAGATCTATTGTCTTGTTTTGTAATAAGAATACTCTGAGGTCATCCCCTCTCATATGCTTTTTCCCCACCTCCATGCCTCAGGCACACTTAATGTGCTCTCCTATGGGACATTGCTCGTCTTTCTCCATATTATCATTTCTGGGGTGGAAGTCATGTTTCAGAGTTTCAAAGGGGATGCATTTTGAAAGATCTTTTTCACCAATCCCTAACACCAGAAGTTCTGATATTCCAATGGGTACGTGTCTACTCTCCCCTCAACTGTCCATTGGTCTCAGCAAAGAATTACTGCCCCTTAAAAACCACAAAATACTAACATATCAGGAAGTATTAGAAAACCTATGTCTTTTGCACTTTTCATCCTCTGGGAGCTTATATTCTTTTTGTATATTGCTGTGATGAAATAAGAAATGGTTTTAAATGATATGATTTATAATCCCTTAGCGATTTTTAATGTTGATTATGAACTTGAGGCTTTGTTATAAATAGACCCTTTTTATTCATGTAGAAGTTTCAAAAGACTTTCAGAAGGTCAAGAAATAAAATGGCCCCATTTCTGTGTAAGCAGTAATGAACGTGGACTCAGGTTTGATTTGATCATCATTAGGGAGAGTTTCCTGAGGAATGTCTATTTCTGTACTTATTTGTACACTCTTGTTCTGGCCTTAGCTAACACAAGATTTCAGACTTCATTTCTAGAAGGAAAGGATTGTTACATTGCAAATTACCTTAGTTAACTTACTTTCACAAGTGATCGGGCTGAGCCTCCAACGGCCTCACCGAGGTCACATAGCACTGAAACCAGGCCTCTTTCCTCCAGATTCCTGGGCCTCAATTCTGTACCACTACCTTCCCTGGAGAAAGTGGCCTGGGGAGGGAACAGGAGTAGCACTTTCATTGTGACGTCAGATAATACCCTGCTTTTAGGCTTCAGATAATACCCTCTAAAGGAAGGTAGGGAAAGTAAGCAAAGAGTTATCTCTGTATTTCAGAAGCTTATAAAATGTTTGGGGTCAAGTATAGTTATAAAAGTGGATTAACATTTGGACACTTTCTTATGCAAACCTTTCCTGTTTTTGCAGCCCTTGCCTGCTGACAGTGGCAGAAAAGATGGGTTTTGCTTTGTGGTGGTGTTGTTACAGCCAGCAAAAGGTCTTATGCCTCAAAAGTGCATAGACTAGATCTGCGCTTGGCATTTTTCACTGCCAGCAAAACAGCAAATTGTGCTTGGGAGATGTCACTGAAAGAGAAAAGGTACAATGGGTTTCATTTTTTCCATCAAAATTTCTTGGAAATGAAAGACGGGTTCTCAGAAGCAGAAACTGTTTTGTATAGCTGTGAGGCTGCTTTGTGTAAAGTCACACAAAACATCTGGCTTGGTACTTTTTGGACCTGTGGTCATTTCTTTTGAAGCCCCTTTGCTTTTCAGTCATTGCTCCCTAACCCCAACCTACCTCATTCCACACTGAGCAAGTTTACAACAGAGTGGTGGTGGTGGTGGGGGGTGGGGTGATGAAGGATGGTGCACAGGCACGATGAAGAATGTAGTTCCAGAGAACAGAGCAGGAAGAAGGGGGGATCAGAGGTAGTGACTGAAGAGGTCACACACACCTCCAGTCAGAGCAGGCAGATGGGTGTCAATAGGCAGCAGCAGCACTCTGTGGGGATGAGGCTGAGGGTGATTCCAACTCATGTGCTTTATGCTAGAGAACAGACAGGACTGAGTGCCTGGTGCAAGCAGGGGTGGGTCTGTGTATGGGACAAATTTAAATGATGCAAAATCAAATGCTCACATCAATGGGACTTGTCACCTAGAACACAGGGTGTTCTTTCCATTAGATTGTTTTCATACATTTAAATGTCATTTCATGCATAAGAAAATGACTTTGCTAAAGGGTTTTTAAATATTTTCTTTAGTAGGTTGTATTAAGTGTGTTGTATTACACAATGAGATGGACAATTGTTTATAATCATTATGTAGGCACAATTGAATGGGAACAAACAAAAACTTATTAAAAATACACATGTCTAAGCAATTTTTATATAAAGGAATAATACCATTTCTTTTTTGGATTACCTCACAATTATAATATCAGGGTAATTAGAGGGATTTATTATAAAATGAGAATAGAATACTAAAGGAGACACAGCCAAGGAAAATTAAAATAAATAACAGATAGTTTATAGAACTTGTAGTCCATGCACTACAGTATTGACATAATTTGGGAACTTGTTAGAACATTTTCCCACCACTCCACGGACTCCCTGAATAGGAATCTGCATTTTAACAAGATCCCAAATGATTCATATGCACATTTAAGCATGAGAAGCACTTGTTTAAATGATCAAATGAATCAAAGAAATGCTGAAGTGATGAAGTTACTTTGTCTTTTTTAATAAGATAATTTTATCATGCCTCAATTCTAGCTGAATGATGTCCCTGAAGTCAGTGAGCTGTGCACAGATGCTGTGTAAATAAAGGACAGGCAACTCCATTGGGAGCTGGTGTGATGATGACTTGGGGTAGGAATTGTCTGGAAAGCTGTTCATATCATGGTAAACAATCACAGCGTCAAATAAGTGGATTGTGGATAGGTGACTAGTAGTACTAAACAAATCACTAAAATGGAGCAGCCCCAAACTGCATGGGTTCAGTTGTTGAAGAATGGATAATTCAGGGGGATCATGGAATTAACGTGAGGTTTAGAGTGGATGAAGTCAGTCTAACTCACTCTTCACATCTTTGAAATCAAGAAAGGACTTGCTTCAGAACATGGCAAATAGAGCCAAAATCATCCCACAATTGCTTAATTAACTAACTATGAAATCTTTCTGTATGTTTATGAGATAAGAATAAACAATGTTGCGTTCACCTCAACAAGTAATATTGTTCAGCTTTGAGATTCAACGTTGAGTCTAATGTGGTGGAAAATTAGTATGGAGAGCCAAATTGCTTCTTCCAGAACTAGAATTTTGAGGTAGAACTTATTACGTTAGGCATTTACACATAAAGCCTGGGTAAATCTCAGGGTTGACACAAATAAAACAAAACAAACACACACACACACACACACACACACATCAAAACCAAATGACAGAATGGCAAGGTGGTGGAGAACCCAAGAGTAGAGAGGAATGAAGGACTCTTCCTGGAATTGGGACATAGAGGTTAGTGAGGCCAAGAGTGAACTGGGAGAGGATAGGGATAGTTGATAGAAGCATGGGATTAACACTTATAGCAACTTTTTTTCTGAGACTGTCATGAAGATAGCCTTAGGAAGGGCTCTATATTAAAAATAGGATAGCTAAATATATCGGAAGGGTAGCGGTGTTGTTCTGGGGTGTTGTTCTGGAGAGGGTGGGACAGTAGAGATGGAGTGGGAGGGAAGGAGAGAGGAAGAGGAGAGAGGAAAAAATATATAGAATCTGGTTTCCAAAGCTCAGTCCTTTTTGATACTAGAGAATAGGGAGAATATGTAAGAAGTCTTTGTGAACCCACCATTAATGTTGAAAGTAGTGGAGTACTCAGTCTCAGCTATGATGTCTGGTGGTGGGCTTCTTAGAAGGACCTGAAGGAGGAAGCCAGGCCCCATAGGATAAGCAACAAGAGACAATTGTATGGATGAGCCAGCTGCCCCATACATAAGCAATTACCAGGTGCTATCCATGCAGAAAGACAAGAACCAACCAGTGCAGCAGTGAACAGAGGTGAATGACCCTCTCCTTAAAACACCTTTCCTGTTGGAGAAAAGGCAATGAGGAAGTAGATAAAGTTTGCTTGAACAGAAAGTGAAAATCTCCACCATTTGCATGGATGAGGTTCAAAAGCAAAGTTAATTTTGATTATAGAGATAAATAAATGTTAATTTTCGTACCAGTGACTTTTGTTTTTGTAAATATTGAGCCTGATACAAATGTATATTCAGGATAAAACTTTTACTAAAACCCTTTATTAGCATGAGTTCTCCAGAAAAAAAAAAACAAAAACAAAACAGAACCAATAGGATGAGTCAATAGAATATGTAGAGAGAGAGAGAGAGAGAGAGAGAGAGAGAGAGAGAGAGAGAGAGAGAGAGAGAGAAGAGAGAACTGGGGGGGAGAGAGAGAGGTAGATTGAGAGTTATTTTATGGAGGCCTACAAAGTCCACAATCTCCTCTGCAGTCTGGAAAACCAGGAATTCCAATGGTGTAATTCATTCAGTCCCAAGACTTGAGAACCAGAGCTCCAATGTCTCCAGGCAGGAAAAATTAGATATCCCAGCTAAAGGAATGAGAATTTGCCCTTCCTCTGCCTTTTTGTTTTGTTTGGGATGATACCTGCCCACATTGGTGAGGGCAGATCTCTTTACTCAGCCTGCTGAATGAAATGCTAATCTCTTCAAGAAATAACCTCACAGACACACCCAGAAATAATGTTTTATCAGCCATCTGGCCATCCCTTAGCCCAGTCAAGTTAACTCACAGAATTAACTCTCACAGACCCCCTAAAGACCATGTAGTCCTTTGATTTCCAAGCTGTGTTCTGCCATCTGTAGTTCCATGGGATGAGTACCATGAACAGAGGAGTAAGTCAAGCAGGTGAGATGCTCCCCAATCTTTCTTCCTCCTGATCACTCAATAACCTCACCTATAATGCTGGAAATCCTCTAATCTTCTCTAACTACTACCTTGTTTAAAGTTTAGGAGTCAGTGGCTCATGCCCAGCATTACCTTAGTTCTGGAGGGTATCTGAGAGCTGTGTTTTTCTCCATTCAGCCAGGGCTCTTCACTTCACTCTTCTGTCTGCTGGAGTTGGCACCCACTGGAATTGCCTAGAACAGCACTGCTGGTGAGAACTCTTATTGAGGGTCTTACTTCCTCATGTAGACAACTCTAAATGTTTCTATCTGTGTTTCGTATTCTGATCATGTCCTCTGACCTACACTGCCAACACTCTGTGGGAATGGCTGCTGGGTTGCTTTCTTCAGCTCAGGATCTAAATTCTGATTGTCTCAGGAAATAAGCTGATTTGGAAATTAACTTATTCTGTACTGGTCAGGATCTCCACCCTTCAAAAAGGACCCAATGACAATTCACTGGGAAGAGAATATGTCAAAAGAATTTAAATTTCTTTTAGTGACCATGATGCATCGATCATACTTTGCTCCTTAAGACCTTAAGTCTTTATAGGGCCACCTGCAAAGACAATAGGTCTGCATTCCTTGGACACTAGAATGAACTTAGAAGTTAAAGCACAACGTGTAAAGAAATAAAAGGGGGATGTGCAGGGAATGAGTAAAAAAGAGAGCAAGATGAAGTTGAAGTCATGGGAATTAATTTCACAGGAAGGTTGTTATTGCCCCCTTTAGCAGCTAAAATTCGCATACAGGCACATCTTAAGTAATGTGTTGAGCTGTCCAAGAGATAATTTGAATCCTGTCAAGGCAAAAAAGAATATGTTCACAAATTCAAGAGCAATATATGTGCAATTTGCACAACATCAATTTCTTTGGTTGTTTTTGGATGGAGCCATCACCATCAATTAAGTTAGTGACTCTTTGATTCAAATTACTTTTTGACATGTAGTCAACTAAATGGCTCAAACCAGCATTATTTTCTGCAGGGTTCCCTAGGCAGGAATAGGGAATGTAAACAGGTGGGAAGACAGAGGCATGGTGCAGCAGAAGCAAAGAGAACAGCATGGAGAAATATGGAGGCATTATTAGATGGCCTGGATAAGGCTTCTGAAAGGAGAGATTTGCATATTTATTACATTTCACTACTAATTCAGGATTTCTCTATTTGAGGTTGTCTCTTACCTCCACTTTGGACTGTTATAATAAGGTATCAGAGGTTAGACAAGGGTAAGGCTGTCTCATGGACCGTAGGACAGCATGTCCTGGCATGGAGATGAATTTGATTAAGAGTAGTGATAGCGAAAAGTGATATTATGGAGAATGTCACTGAAACATGTTTTTAGTGGCATGGAAGTTAGAGTTTCTTTCAGAGGATAAAGATATTTGATATTCCATAAATAAATGCACAGAATGGGATATTACCTCCAGCATAATTTTCCATATCATGATCAACATCAGCACCACAATCAAGGCCAATGTTATCCATGTTCAGGATAAACCTGGTTGAGGATTCTAAAATATATAGCAAATTCTTAGATAATAGAAATTAGTCCCATATTCAGCTATTCCCATTGAGACTAAGGGCAGAGACTCCTTTTCTTTTGTTCATAGCACTGAACCCAGAGCCTGTAACATATCTGGCACATGGTAGATGAAGAAATATTCAACGAAACATAACTCGTTGGATAAGTGTATGAAAGAACCAAAGAATGAATTAACTTTATCTATGATCAGCACATAGAAAACCTAATTTCTGGTCATGGCTCTGGATTAACTGGCAGTATGACCTTTGAAATTACTTCAGTTCTTTAGGGCTCTGTCATATCTATAATAATAAAAGTGTAATATGCTAATTAGACTGGGCAGCCGAATGACCTTCCGGACGTCATTCCGGACAAAGCAGCTGCTACGGGGACTGAGGCAGAGGGGGTTAGGGGCAATCAGGCAGGCAGACGAGCAGTTAGGGGTGGTTAGGCAGGCAGGCAAGTGGTTAGGAGTGATCAGGCAGGCAGGTGAGTGGTTAGGGGTGATCAGGCAGAGGCAGTTAGGGGCAATCAGGCAGGCAGGCAAGTGGTTTGGGGTGAACAGGCAGGCAGGCGAGCGGTTAGGGGTGATCAGGCAGGCAGGTAGGTAAGTGGTTAGGAGTCAGCAGTCCCGGATTGCAAGAGGGTGGAGGCTGGGCTGAGGGACTTCTTCCCCCCATGCATGAATTTTGTGTACTGGGCCTTTAGTCTCTCTATAAAATGGGATGATAACATGAACCTTGACCACCATGGGCCCCTGAGAAGATAGCATGATAAAAATCCTTGTGAAAATAGCTTGACAGTCTGGGAACACTGAACAAAGTAAATTGCTGTTTTTGTTTTATCATCACTTTCCACAGACATTGGTTCTTAAATAAGAACATTTCTAAAGGGAAGAAGCAGCACAAATCCCTTGGCTGCCTGCACCACAGTCCAATTTGATATTTCTTATGCACAAGATAAAATGCTTCATGCTAAGATATACAATTCCAATACCTTTGTGTTTACTGGTTTATAAAATTCAGGAGCATAAAATCCCAAGTTTCCCTGGGTTTTTGCCAAGCACAGAATACAGATGGAAGGCTGAGCATTAAGCCTGTTATGCCAAACTTAAATTTGGCCATAAATTGCTGGGTAGTTTCAGTTCAAAGAAACATGGCAGTATTATCTTTAAAGCAAATTACAACTGAAAACCAGAAACCAAGGCATGGAAAAAACTAACAGGGAAGGGAGAAAATGTTTCCAAGGAATTAAGGATAAGACAGGCTCCATTTTCAGCTCTATCTGAATTCTCATTTATGATGTCTCATCGTTCCTCTTATACTAAAATAATGTATTCATTCACTCATTAAATAAACATTTACACAATGCCCCCTATGTCCAAAGCCTGTGGAGGTTATAATTAAAAAGGCATACTTATTGTTCTGTATCAGTTAGGGTTCTTTGGTTGTAAGAAAATGAAGGAAAGGGAAGAAAACAACTCAGCTAACTTGCACAAAAAGACCTTGATGTAGAATATAGCAGAGCTCTGGGATATGCTATAAGGACATGGGGAAGCTCAAGATGTTTGAGAAGATGCAGAACATGCTTAGAGCAGATGGGAATCCAGAAGCCTGTTAGTAGAAATTGCTCTCCAGTTGCACCCAGATTCCACTGTTGAGATGAACATGCCAAAGCCACAGCCTCCACTTTTGTGGCACAATATTTAAGATGTAAGATCATGAAAAAGAGAAACTGACTGAAAGCATCAGTGTCTTCACCCCTAGACTGAACCTGGGCAGTGAGCTGAGGGGTCTGGTGGAAGGGCCTGGTAGGAATATCTCCAGCTTTTTGACCAGAAAGGTAGCCTTAGAATGGACAGATGTGCTGAGCATTCATGCAAACGCAGAATGGCAATTCCCTAAGAAGACTAATGTGCTCTCAGGGCAAGGGAGGTGCCCACACAGTGAATGCACTGCTCACCCTCACAGATCTGTGCTTTAAATAGAGGATTCTAACAGCACATGCAGGGATAGGCATGAGTAAAGCAATGCTAGAAACACTAAAGTTTAGAGAGTGCAGAATGGGCTGTTTGGGTTTAGAGAGAAGAGCAATTAAGGAAAGCTTCATTGGGAAGGGTAATAGTTAACATTGGGAGAATTTAGTCTTGGCATGGAAAATCATTCTTGTTTATTGTCCTCATTTTGCTGGTTTTGTGAGTTCTGACAGACCTTGAAGATCATTCTACTCACAGTCAGGAGCACCATTCCTAACTAGTCAGATGGAAAACAGGACCCCTTGGCACCATGTTCTAGACAGCTCTCTCCTTACAGATTCCAGAGGGACTGCCATGTGTGGTGTCATATTTGTAGCAGAATGGTCTCAGAACCCAGGTACATGAGGTGGTGAGAAATGCTTATTTTTGTCTAAGTTTGCTTTATTTTTCTTGAACTTGAGGACAGATGTTACATACTTTCAGAGAATTTTAAAATTCAAGATATTTTTGTTGGACCAATACACTTTAAGACAGTGAAGTAGAAATAGACTGGGAATAATTCCCTTTAAAGCCAGTGAAATCAAATAATGCTGCTAAGAAGTCAAGAAGAGTCCCTAATATAAATTCTGAGACTATCTAAGATGAACTCAAAGACTTTGAATGTTAAGATCCATTTATTCAATAAATGTGTGGTGATTCCCTGCCAAGTGCAAAGCCCATGGGAGAAAAGTGAAGAGAGGTGCAGTTGAAGCCATCCAGGGATACAGAATCATGTGCTGAAGGTGTTAATGAAAGTGCTAGTGTCTTCTGGGAGTTTCAGGCCATCAGCAGAGAACATTGGGAATGGGAGATGTCCTAAAGAAATGATGATAGCCTTGTAATTTTTTTAGTTTCACTTCAGAGTAAATAAGCTGATTAAACCACCCTTATTTGAGGAACTGAGACAAAGAGCAGTATCAGTTATGAAATGGCTTCAAAGTAGTAGCACTATCAGGTTTCAAAGGTAGCAAAGAAGTAGAAAAAAAATCTACAAAAGGAGGGTTCCAAAGTGAAAACTTAGGAAGTTAAAAAATTGGTAGAGACTGGTGGGCTTGTTCTGGGAAGGTGTGGGAGGTGCAAAGGGTGGGGGGAAAGGCAGCAAAGACAGCAGGGACAGCGTGAGTGCTAGGTTTTGTACATTCATTATGTCATTTGGTTTTTACAGGTAAATAAAATGGAAAGTGTCCTTTTTTACATTTTCCAAAATGAGAAAACTGAGACTTGGTATTTATTAAAATGTCTACGTTCGTACAGTGAATAAATAGTAGTATTTGCTTATTTGGGGTTACATGTTGTTTTTTTTTCATTCCACTACCACATTAAAATTTTTGATTTATTTTTCTCTCCTGAAAGATATGATCTCCGTGAGAAAAGTGTTCATGTTTTACTGCTGTTGATACTTTTAGAATATGGTATCTCATTTTGATTTTTTTTCAAAAAGTTATTTTAGTTATGTGCAAGATACCTGAGTATTCTTTCAAACTTGTTCTGATTCTAAAACTTCTGCCCTGCAGTCTATTTTTAATGTAGGCACACTTACTCTTTTGGGTTTTACATACCGTACCTAATCTACCACGGCCATTGTGTAAGTTATTACCCGTTGTTCTCCTGACGACTGCCAACGCCCTGAACTGGCCTCCTTTTGTCTCTGTATAGTCTAGTCTCAACTCCACATCAATAATGATCCAAATGAAATATGTTTGATTATGGCACTTCTATACTTAAAACCTATAAGTGGCTCCTCAAGTCATTCAAGTTCAGAGTCCATAGTTTGGCTTAGAAGGCCTCACAGTTACCACATCCCCAGCCTTTCTTTCTACTCTTCCTCTCACTTGGTCAGCCTCAGCCTCACCAGCCCTCCTCTGTTCCTAAATACAGTGAGCACAGTCCTGTTTCATGGCACTGCACTGACTGTTTGCCTGGACTTCTTACCCCCAGAGATCCATGTGTCTAACCTCTTTTGGATTTGGCTCATACTTCACCTTGTCAATGAGGCCTACCCTGAATACTCTATTTAAAAGAGTAACATACACTCGACCCCTCCAAGATTCCTGTCTTCTTTATCCCCTGCTATTTGTCCATTTTGCACTTATCACTTTCTTAGATGATACTACATAATTCTTATTCATCATGTTTATCATCATTACAGGTGTCCTCGTGCTAGAAGCTGAGTGCCACTAGTGCAAGACTTTTCTTTCTTTTTTTCTGATTTAGTCCAAGTACCTAGATGTGCACATTAGGTGATTATGAGTCTCAGATCAATGAATGAATGTATTCTGTTTTTGGAATAAAGTAAAATAAACTTCTTCCAAATGATAGCTGTATAGAGTCTGAAGAAGACTTCTGTAGACTTCTCTTTCTCTGTCTAAGCTCTTTTATCTCCTTATTCATTCTGCATTTTATGTGGTTTTCAGGTCTCTCCTCTCAGGATTCATTCTGGATTGCCTTTGTCCCTATCAAAGTGTGGCTCTTCATACTGACTTCTACTCTAGGTGTCACATTATTATTCTAGAACTCATGACTTCTTAGCTGACTAACTTAAAAAAAATCAATTGCATGCCACAATAACATCACTGAGATTAAAAATTGAAATTGATTTTTAAAATTCATTATGCATTAATTACACAAAATTATTGCTATGATTTTAGAAGGATTTTAATTGTCATTCAGATGCTTACTAGAGTCCATGGGCTGTACAGGTTTTACCTCTGACTTCGTGGGAGAAAGACCTCAATATACAGATGCCACTTTATATATATATTCCAGTTCTTTGCTCCTTGTTGCAATGGGCTCCATCCCTGACTAGTATGTTCCAGAAGAGCAGTTATCTACATGAGTTTGCAGGAAAGGCCTGATGGGGTCAGTGTTGATACTTTAGGGCTTTGATAGAGTGAAGGCCTTTATGGAAACCAGATATTGTCAGAGGAGTCACTCAGCGGCCAGGCCTTTTGAGGTTGATGGCCAGTTTCCTTATGACAAGTGACTAACAGGCTGTGAAACTACAGGGAAGATATATTCAGTACACACGTGGATGCTGATTGACTAGAATCAGATGGACGAGAGAGGGCATGTCTGCAAAAGCAAATGATGCAGTTATAGCCCCTTCACCAAGATGGCCTAGATTAAAATAAATGATAGATGTGGAAATGATGTGTGATTTCAGACCACTGGCATGAGGCTATATGTGCTTGAGATATAGATGAGATAAAAAGCTTTTTAATTTTCCCCCAGCTATGATTAGTCAAAAGAGAGAGCATGAATTTAAAAAGAAATTTAAATTGCCTTTAGAAGGACAGAGCACCAAATCTGGAATCACTGTACACGGGTTTTACGAGAGAAAAGCTCCCTTTACATCTTGCTCTTAGCAACGAATCAAGCTGAAGTTGTTCCAATCCTTGTTGGGGTGGAACCAAATCTTATATATGAGAAAGAAACCAACAAACATCTAGGGTTGACTGATCATAATTTATTCAGATAAGAACTCTTCCTCAGGGTATATGTAGGAAAATAGCATCTCAAAAAGTTAATGCATTTCTTAAAAAATCTATATTTAAGAATGCAAAATATGCTATAAATTGAAGTAAGGGGAACATTATCAAGAGTAATCATGAACATCTACTACTAAGAAAAAAACATAAAATACTGTATATTATTAGCACATGTGAGGAATGGGTACTAACTGGAGCATCCTAATAGATTCCTAGTATTAAAGACCTACCAACAAAGACAGTAGATGGTAAGTGCAAATACTTACTCTCAACTATCTGAGAAGTTCAAAGAGTGTGGTAACTGGGTGGGTTAGCCATATATGAAGGATAGCTAACACTGACATAAATAAATGAAGTTATATTAACCACCCACCTGCCTATCAAAAAATAGTCCCAAACAAAAAACCTATTAAAAAACTCTTTCGTCACATTCTTGATGTCTTTACACAACTGGAAATCATGGGATGATGCATAAGTTGACAATGAAGATGATGCTTCCTGTGGTTTCACAGTTAGATTATGGTTATTAACTAAAATTCATTTTACCCTTTGGTAGAAATTTGATCACTTCTGGCGGAATTACATCATAGAAGCATGCAGTGAATAAATCTCTTGACTATAGTGTGTGGCAGTTCCAATGGGAGAGAAAAATAATGATACTAGGTTTCAGGTATAACAGAGAATTGATTATCTTGCTCAATCTACACACATTATAATTCAAGATACACATCCAAAGTCCTACATCCTCTGAAACCCTTTCTCAATATTCACTTTCATGATTTACTAAAGGCCCGATGAACGAAATTCGTGCAAGGGCCTTGGCCCTGGCCCCCGCCCACTGCCGCTGTGGCCAGAAGCCTCTGCTGCCTCTGCTGTGGCCCCCGCCCAGTGTGGCTTTGTCTGGAAGGAAGGACGTTGGGAAGGATGTCTGGTCTAATTAGCATATTATGCTTTTATTATTATAGATGTTCATAGGATAATCTCTCTCACACACTTACACACTCAACACATCCACATATTGTAATTGACATAATATACCTGCTTTTTATATGTTTCTCATCCCCATCATTCTCTTTTAATTCATTTTTCATGGGCCATGTAGTGTATTCTCATGAGAGTGTCTGTTGATGCTATTAAAATATGATTTTTTTTTCTGCACAAACTCTTTTCCTCAGAGGAAGACTGTTCCAGTGACTTCCAATACCCTATTGAATCTCTACTTTTACCACTAATGAGATGGGATAGTTACCCCCATGATTATTATGTTTCCTCAAGTAATACTCTATTATAGCAGATTGGAGATTCTCCTGCTAACCTTGGAGAAGTAGATGCCACACAGAGGAAGCGGTATGACTGGGATCTGAGGGTGGTCTTTAGGAGCTGAGAGTGAGCCCTGGGCAGTAGCCAGCAGGGAAGTAGGGATCAGTCCTGTAGCTGCAAGGAACTGAATCCTTCCAGCAACCCAAACGAGTGGTAATAAGGGTCAGGTATTAATGGTGAGAAGATAAATGTCACTGGTCTTTTCTCTCTCACACTGGAATTCATTGCAGTTTGGATAAAATGAGTCACCTGCGTATGAGAATGCAACTAACACCGGTTTGAGGAGAAAAAAATAGGCACTTCTCTATTAAGCAAAATTGGGATTTCAAGTTATTATTTAAAACTTTCTACAAAATTTGACTTTATTTTGTACTCCAAATTATTGAATAGAAACGCATCATTTTAAAAAAAGAAAAATATGCATATGTATATACACACATGCATACATAGAGTTGACCCTTGAACAACATAGGTTTGATCTGCATTGATCCACTTATACGTAGGTTTTTTTCAATAAATATACAGTTGGCCCTCTGTATCCCCTGGTTTCACTTCTATGAATTCGACCAACAGCAGATCAAAGAACAGCATTTTAGATCCACAGTTGGGAATCTGCCGATGTGGAAGGCCAATGTATGCATTGTCTGTCCTACAACATTTTATACAAAGAAATTGAGCTTAGGCGGATTTGGGTAACTGTGGGGGGCCTGGAACAGATCTCCCTGTGGATACTGAGGAACAACTAAATTTTTGGCAGCATCAAAAGTTATATATGGATTTTTGACTGCATAGGGTCAGTGCCTCTAACCTGCACATTGTTCAGAGTTAACTGTATGTATATTCATGAATGTAATACCTCTGATGACCCAATAAAACATTCTAAGATTTCTATATAGTTGATGACAATCCTATTTAAATGTTATATTAAGAAATGATGTAGCCCTGGACAGTGTGGCTCAGTTGGTTGGGCATCGTCCTGGGCACCAAAAGGTTGCTGGTTAGATTTCCCGTCAGGGCACATACCCAGTTTGTGGGCTCAATCCCTGCTAGGAGGAGTGTAGGAGGCAACCAATCAATGTATGTTCTCACATCCATATTTCTCTCTCTCTCTCTTTCCTCCTCTCCCTCTACAAAGAAAATCAATAAAATATTTTAAATGATGTCATTGTCCATTACAAGGCTCATGGATTCAATGACAAATAAACTAGACCATTAATATGAGCAAGATGGATTTTATCCCTTTGTTCAGCGTCACAAAAAGTTAGACTGAGACTGATAAGAGCCCTGAACAGGGCATGTGGCTGGTTAAAGAGAGAGGTATCCATGGACTTCTTATGATTTGAGTTTTTTTTCATATTGACCTATATCAATATTGTGCCTATAAATTAACATTATGTGAGATTATTCATTCTTTTCCCTTTTCTTTCCCTTTTTTTCAGTTTTTTCCTTTTATTTTTATTTTTTTATTTTTCTCTTTCTTGCTCTCATTTTCTCTTTCTTTTCATATGCAGTGGAATGGGGATGAGCCAGTGGAAGCTTCAAATGCATGAGGTCCCTTTCTGTGTCATCCTCTACTATAAGGGCAGTACTGATATGACCTGACACTATCTGTAGACTGGACAAAGGAAGGGATGAACAAATGAATGAATGCATGAACCTATCTCCTCTGCTACTAAGACCTGGGCAACATTCGGATGGGGCTGCTGTGTTCAGAGACAGCAGCCCCATCCGAATGCTGCCCATCTGTACGGATTCCAGGTAGCCGGCAGGTCTCCCCTCCTCATTGCCTTACCTCAGCCCCACTGGTGACAGTGATGGAGTTGACAGGATGTCAGCTGACCCTTATTGATTATGCATGATCTCATTAGTAAAACCCCAGCCCAGTGTGACCTAATCCTTGCTGGGAAAGACTGTGATATATGAGGACCAGCACTTTGTCACTTGAGGTTAGGCAAATGGGAGGATCACTTAGTACCTGTGGTGCCCAAAGACACATCCCCTCGTGCTTTGGAAAGGCAGCCAGGAGAGCAAAGCACACAGAATCTATGTGGGTCAGCCAAATCACTGAGGGCCCATCCTATCTTGAAGCTAGTTATTTATTTATGTTTTGCTTGCTAAAAATGCATCCGCTCTGGTAGCCCTGGGACACTTGTCCCAGTAAATAGCAAAGTCAGAAATGGGGCAAAGAGAGGCATGCTTAGACCAAAACTGCTAAGATCTTTAAGGCCTGAGACTTTTATTTCCTTTGTTAGAATGAAGCATGGTCTCACTTGCCCCTTCCTTGCCCCTGCTCTCGGCTGCTCAGAAATGTAGCCTTGCCACCATGGGCTAGTTTTATAAGAGAGCGAAATCACTTACCACGTGTCACTCTGGTGAGTGTAAGGAACAGGAGTAGAATGACGCTCCAATAGCGTGACTGATCAGGTCAGGGACACTGCGAGCACATGGGGCCACTGTGTGAATTACAGAAAGAGAACCCGTCTGCCTCTGCGTGGAAGATTGGTATTTAGGTACCTCTTTCTCTGTACTGAGGCAGCCTAATGTTAGCCCCATTTGCTCTCTCTTGTGGGCCATCTTTGTGCATTTGCACAAACCGTGCAACCCTGGTCTTGAGTCCTGAGCACTGTAGGGCTGGCCCAGTCTCATCCCGAGGAACTTGCTGTCACAGATGTGCCATCAGGTTAGCTAGCTGTGCACGCTGAACAACTGTGGACAGTGATGATGGAAGCATGTGTTGAAACTGTGGAATATTTCATCTGGAAGCAAACACTTGGGGTCATCCCTGCTGAGTAAGGACACTGAGGCTTAGAGAAAGCAAGTTCCGTAAATTGCCCTGAGTAGTTACTGAAAGAGGAATAAGAAAGCCTAAACAAATTCACTCCCAAAGTGCTTGGCTACACTAAAGAGAAAACGCAATTTGTGTTCAGAGATAGGTGGCTCTCCCACTCCAAGCACAACCACTTACTGTTAATAGAGAAAAAAAAGTCCTTCCTTGTTTCGATCATGCTCTTTATTAGTACTTTCTCCTGACTGAGCAGTCAGGGAAGAATCATGAGTAAATATTGCTTATTAAACGCGTGGGTCAGGTTATCTGCCTATCAAGCAGAAGGGGTGGGCGTGCCCTGGGCCCGTGCTGCTTGCTGAGCGAGTGTTCCTGGCCTCCTCACATACACCTCAACCTTTAATAAGCATTGTGTTCCGTGCCCTTTTTAAAATGATTGAATTATAGCTTTTTATGGCTCCATAAAAGCCTTTATTAATTTTGGGAAGCTGCTGCATCTTCCGATCCTGTCCAGGCCCTGCTGGGAGGTTAAATTATTTATGCGGCTTCCAATTGGCTACATTGATTGTGTTCTGAAAGGAACAACAAGCAGGGCTTTTTGTTTCCCATGGAGGTTGGAGAGAAGTTATGGGAGAATCAAGAAGAGTATGGGTATCCTGAAGGGCATCACCTCAAGACCTCATGGGAAGCAGGTCTTGTGGTGGACAAGGAACTTGTTGGGCCCGCCTCCAAGCTCAGGGGGAAGGGATAGTGGGCTTTAATGGTGTCTGCTCAGAAGATGTGTCCTTGTGTCTGTGTACACTCATATGCATGTGTGTTAGCTCTCCTACCATGGCTTTCTATTGATGCTCTGAATATGAGAATAAAATATTATTTTTATAGACCTAACTAGCTCACAGTGTGCTTTCAAACATACCATCTCAGTGTTATGTTTAACCCCCCTATAATTGCATGTACTGCTGAAATAGTGATTTTACCATGTTCATTTCATGGGGCATAAGGATGTGTCTCAGGAAGTTGGTGTTGCCAAATGCTGTGTAATTCTCAATGGGCCACACTGAAAAGCCATTGGATCTTTTGTCTCCAAGGCCTGTGCTGGTTGCATGATATCTCTGCTTCCTGGTTTGTTGGCAGCTGAGGAGCTCATAGAAGAAATGCTTTCCTGGTACCCTTTCCACTGCCACTGCTCACTGAATTCCCCCCACCTTAAACACACACACACACACACACACACACACACACACACGCACGCACGCACGCGCGCGCGCGCGCTTCTGGGTTAAATGTATCCATCCTCACTCATCTCTTACCACTTCCTCAAGAATACCAAGGAACACAGAGGGCTGTTTCTCCTTCTCACCTGTTCTCAGATCATGCAGTCTGCTGCTCACTTCCTTTCTTTAGTCTACACTACTCTCCCACCTGGGCGTATCTATTGATTCCTTCAACTCCCTGTTTGAAAGTCACCTCTTCCATGTCCTTCCCTAGGTATCCCACCCATGCTGCCTGCAACCTCTCCCTGACTCAGAAGAGGACAGAGTGGGGCAGAATATGAGTGCCACCCCAGGTCAGAAGGTCCATGTGCTAACGCTGACCAAGTCACTTTCCCGCCAAGAGGCTATAATCTATGAATGGGGATACCTATAAAAAGACACATGTGCAATAAAACAAGCAAAACATGGGGGGTAAAATAGAAACATGACAACCATTATTTGGTTAGTAAACATTTCCTAGATTTGTACTGGAAATGTGTGTAGTGAGGGGAACATACATCTCTATACTTTTCTTAATTGTTTCTAATGCTATGACTACCCTCTCCTTCCCAAGGCTGCCACGAGCAACACATGAGAGGATACATTGAGAAAGGTCCATTGGAAATGAAAATTATTACATAATTTTATACAATTGGGACCCTTGCTGTAAGAAATTGAAAATAAATAATGGAGAGATAAACACATTCTGATTTTGTTGGGGAGGGTCCAACTAGTTCCTGGGTTTTGCACCAGTGAAGGGATGTGGGAGGGATTCCAGGCAGGAGAATGTGAGAGGGAAGGAGTGAGGTAGGACTGAGCATAGCTTTTCACTGAGGGACTGGCAGTAACAGGAGGCAACTAATGGATCTCAAGGATGTTGTGAAGATAGAGTTGACTCAGGAGAAACTTCTGAAAACTGGGTTTGGGTGAGAAGTAGTGAGACAAGACTTGGGGTACAGGGGAAGGTCCCTTGGCCTGGAGACTAGGAGAAATCTTGTTCCTAGGACTAACAGCATAAAGAAGATGAAGCGGTCTTGATGCAGAGTTGAACATTGTCCCAGAATATTCTACCAGCCTAGGAGGAGGATTGGTCTTAGACATACCCACGCTGTATAGATGGGGCAGATTTATAATGTGCAGCCTGGGGAATGGCCTTAGGGGCAGAGCCATGCCCTCCATCAGCGCAGTTCCATAAGGAAGCCAGTTCAAAGACAGCACCTGGATGTGTGTTCCCTTCCCCTCCTTGCACACTAACATATACTCAATGGAAACAGCTCCACAGAGTGAAAGGAAACCTGAAAACATGAGGGTTTTGAATAATACAGGGCCAATTTTTAAAACATAAATCCTTCTCAGTGCTCACTGAGGTGCTAATTCTAAAGATTTTTAGCCTTCTTAAATTCCCTTGAAATTCCATATGCTAGTGTCTGCTACTGTCTGGAGCAATCACTGAGAGTCACCGTAGTTTCTACGAACTCTGCCAAGTCCTGCATTTTATCCTGTTTCTACGTCTCCTCTCATTTCCCCAATTTTGCTCATGGCTACAACATTCTCTGTTATTTCCCAGGTATTGCTTTTCAATTTGGTCACCTGCTTTTGAACCCTACCCTTTATGTGACTGAATACCACTCACAAGCTACTGCCTTCCTCAGCAACACTGAGAAAGTGGTTGCTCCGTTTCTACAATCTGCCACTGTGTGACCCATGAACCTTCTCGGAGTCTGACTTGTCTGACTCCGTCCTGGGCAGCAGCCCTGGTTGCCTTGCAAATATGAAAGGTGTGGACAGACCTCTTCACATTAGAGTATTTGGTACAAACAAGTGTTGTCCCGAGATAATTAACATGTGAAAAAATAAACTTCATTTTTTTTCTCCAATATTTATTGAAGTCTCAGGGATGCCCAGCACCAGAGACACAGAGTATTGCAAAGCTCATAGGTCTGTGGTGTTCAGATTTCAGTGTGGGAAGGCGGGCGCTAACATGACACACACCTCAAATTTCAAGCGATGGTATTTCTGACATGAAAGCAAAAATCCAGTGTTTCTAGTTCAGAGAGAAATCCTTTTTGTTTGGTGATGATATTCTTCACATCAGCAGAGGTGAGTGAGCGGGGGAAGGGATCACTGGACCACTGACTTTTCCAAGACTGAGAACAGAAGCTGTCCATCCTCTGCTGCTCTCAGTCAGCTCTGCTGGCTGCTCATTTATAGACGTATTCTGTGTCAACCTGAGCCCCGAGTGCCGGAGTCCAACCCCAGCAGGTCCAGGGGTCCCCAAAGGTGTGGATGGAGTCGGCGAAGAAGGAATGACACAGAGACAGCGTTCAGTTGATCAGCAGCCTAGCCAGGATCTCTAGCCAGGATCTCCAGCCAAGTTCTGGTCTGGATCTCCAGCGAAGTTCTGCTTAGGATCTCCAGCCAGGTTCTGTGTCCATGTTCTCTTGCTAGGTTCTCCAGCCAGGTTCTCCAGGTTCTCCAGCCAGGTTCAGTCACCAGGTTCTAGTCAGGTTCTCTTGCCAATTTCTGTAGTCAGGTTCAGTCCAGGATCTTTTGCCATGTTCTCTCCAGCGAAGTTCTTCTGTCTCTAGGTTCTGTGTAGGTTCTGTCTTCTTAGTTCTGTGTTCTAAGCTCTGTATTCTAAGTTCTGAGTCTTGCTGTCTTGTTGCATCTGTATTTATACCAGTTGATTCAATCCTATCAATCTCTATTACAAAGGTTAGGGCGTTTCTTATCTTCATTCCAGGGAGTAAAGATTATGTAGCTTAAGCATGTTCGTAGTTAAAGTGATTAATTACCCGCCTGGCACTTAGTTAAGAGGTTTTATTCCCTCCCTAACTTCAGGGGAAAATCCCTACCTGGGGAAACAACCTTTCTCAGAGAGGAGACCTTGTTTAAAACACATAGTGCCAAGAAGGTGAGCAAACATATTAAGAACAGTATGCCATATATGCCAGGTCCTTTGAAACAGCAAGGATGGACCGGCTCCCGGCACCCGAGGGGAAGGCTAAGGCTTCCGCCTCAGTTGCACTTGTAGAAGCACAGTAAAGATGCTTGAAGATTAGGAATTCCAGAATGATGATCCCTAGAACTAGTCAGCTCAAGGGTATAGTGGTCGTGTCAGGCCCCATTGTTGAGGCTTCCCTGTACATCCTATGTTCTGAAATTTGGAAAACAGTAGGATGCTTGGAAAAATCACATATTTTGGGTCTATTTACCAAAATCTTGCTCTGGGTCTTTTTTTTTTTTTGAAGCAGTTTTTCAGGAAACATGGAGCTGTCAAGGTTAGGTTAAGACTTGGGGGACAAAGGGGACCCAACTGGCTTTACACAAACACCGCCTATCTGCCAGTTAGAACTCAAAGAAAATAGTTCTAAAATGATCTCAGTCCTCAAGGAAAAGGGGATTCATATGGAAGTCATTTTATTTAAAATACTCGATTTTAAAATTAATAGACACTTAATAAACACTCCGATAGTCTCTGACCTTCTCCTTCAGAAAGTCTTGGTGCAGACATAGGTAAGGCCAAGAAGGCGGTTCTGCCAGGGGACAAGTCTGGAGCCTGGTGAGGTCTGCTGGCATCAGGGTTCCCAGGAGACACCGGGAGGAAAGGCACATTGAGGGAGAGCAAAGGACACAGCCCCTTCCTCTTTACGCATGGCGAGTCAAGTCAGCGTCTTTCATTATTGCCTGCAGATCCCCACGTGCGAACAATAAACTTTAATCTGGTTGACAACAGTTTTTAAAAAAAAAGCACTGAAAGCAAGTTTCAGCAGCCTGACATACTTTATGACACTTATTAAAAAGACACACTTGTAAGTCAATTAACCTGCCCAGTGGTACCTTTTAACTTGTTTTCTAAGAGGAAAGGCAGCAGCAAAAGGGCAAAGTTTCTAGAAGGTTCTAAGTTGATTTTGTTTCCCCTAAAGCAAAAGTGGCTGGTCTTAGTTCAAGCTAATATACAGAAGCCAGCAGCTCCCTGCCTCTAACACCCCAAAAGTTCAAAGGAAGGGCGTGGTGCCACCCTTTCCTGGCTTTCACAGGTTATTATTCAAAGAAGAATGGAGGCCTGACTTATAAAGGGACACATGTGCGATAAAACAGGCAAAACATGGGGGGTAAAATAGAAACATGACAACCATTATTTGGTTAGTAAACATTTCCTAGATTTGTACTGGAAATGTGTGTAGTGAGGGGAACATACATCCCTATACTTTTCTTAATTGTTTCTAATGCTATGACTACCCTCTCCTTCCCAAGGCTGCCATGAGCAACACATGAGAGAATACATTAAGAAAAGAGTGGATGGGGATCTCTCAACCTCCAATAAGTAAGAAATTAATAAGTAAATAAGTGAATAAATAAGTAAAATTATCTTTCTTTGATTTCTTATACTTTTTTGTTTTTAGTTCCTCAAATTCTGTGATGCATAAAATGTTACAAATTTACCATCTCATGTTTCCTTCTCATAAAAATAAAAGGATTATTATCTTAAAAGATCAAATCGTTATAATTATTAAAATTCCATGGATTTAGCATAACAAAAATAGTAGCTTCATAAAAATGCTTACTATGGGTATTTCAGTAGCATACATTTCTTTAACATAAAATCAGGTACATTTTAGCCTCTGGGAGCACTGTAATTCCTTTTCTTTTTTCTTTTTCTTTTTTTGTTTTTTCTGCTTTTTGCCTTACAAACATGAGAACAAGGGTTTCTGTACTTTCTTTGCCAGTGAACTTCCTATTCTTGACTTTTGATAGATTCTGTCCTCTGACTAAGCCTTAGAGAACCGGGATTGGAAAGGCACGGGCAGTGGAAACAGGCTTATTCTCAGAGAAATTAAAAGCAAGGGGAGTATTGGCCTACTTAGTTAATACTTGAGGCGTAAGAAAAAATAAGAACAAATCTAAACAATTTAGAATTTGCAGAAGATTCAGATCCCACCTCCTCAAGGCCTTGTGATTTTGGGACTTACAAACCGATGTCAAAAATGCCTATGTCTTGATTGAGGTCATTGTGTCTATAAGCCTGGAATGCCTATTACATTTACCCTTATTGGAATTGAGGATATAAAGCAATTTAGCTGCATTTATATTTTTTTTAACATAACTTTTGTAAACTGTAATTGAAGTCCTACTAATGTAAGGTATTGTAGCAAAATCAGTTACCTGCAGGGATGTAGTGTTGTGTTCGGTTAACCCTGCGGGGAGGCTGACAGTAAATGCATTCATTGGTAGCCTAGTATTTGTAATCAAGCCAGAATAACCAATGTCTCCCTCTCTCTTCTCCCACCTCCCATCAGCAAAATAGAGGAGTTGTTGGGTCAAGCAAGGTTTTAGTTCCAAATTATTTTAAAGTTTCAGTGTATAGAAACACATTTTTATAGACTTGAAGTTACTTTGAAATAAAAAAGTAATTTAAAATACTTCTTCCATTGAAATGTATATTTTTAACCATTACTAGAATGCTCTCTATTTCTAACTTCCCTGCAGAGCCATAAAAGAGATGATTGACAGGTACAAATAGACACTTGAGAATGGCAGCACTAAACACAAAGTTCAACATCAAATGTCAGATTTGTGGAAAATGCAGACACCGGTTTTAATAGGCAAAGGATGAGTATCCCTAATATGCCAAGAGTTCATACAAATAAATTACAAAATGGAAAAACTCAATGAATAACAAGAAATAACATGAAGTTTTCCAAAGAATAAATACAAATGTGAGTTAAATATATGGCTAAGATATGAAATAATAATATAACATTTTAAATGTATTATATTCAAAATTAAAATATATGCCAGAAATTAAATGAACAATAATATTTCATTTAATCAAAAAACGTCTTCTACCCCATTATTGTCAGAACAGCAAATTTTCAAGTCTTTTTGAAAGCCATTTGTAATGTCTATAAAAATCTTAAATGCATGTAAAAATTGGTCATATAATTCTACTTTCAGATGTCTACCGTATATAAATATCTCCAGAGGTGGGTAAGAATGATCAAATGCTGCATTCTTTGAAACAATGCATGATGGGAGACAACCTATGCTTCCATCATTTCGGGAATGAAAAGCTGCATTGTAGCACACCCCCCAGTGGAAGATGGTCTAGAGCCACTTAAAAGGGGGAGAGTTTCATGTGTGATAGAGATTTTCATTATAGTCTGACAATCCTGAAACTTGAAAAGAAAATTTTTCTCAGCACTATGAATAACATTATTTCTTTTAGAAAAAAAAAATAATATAAGCGAAAAAACTTGTCTGATATCTATCACTTCAAATAACCAGTGTGCAAATGGAGATTTTTGCAGTGATGGGAGATTCTCTATTGTTTGAATGCCTTATTGAGCCCATATTGTATTTGTATTTAAAAAATATATATATATATATAGTTAAACTTTTTTTTTAGGTATGTGACAGTTACTGTGAAGAAAGTTCATGTAACTAACTCTGCTGTTCTTAAGTCCAAATACATCCTTCTAAAAATGCTTTTGTAATTCTAGCAGTAAAAACATCTAATTAATGCTCTCCAAAGCTCAGATATTACCCAGTCAGCTGCTGGTATATGTCTCATTATTTTTTCTTGTAGAAAATATGATACCTGAAGATGAAAAGAAAAAACTTACCCAGCTCTTGGCGCACTGTAGGTTTTTGAACACCATTATCAATAGCTAAAATATAAATGAAGTGAAGTTTCTCTAACTCTACAAGCATCTTACCATTTTCCAGCAGACATTCTACAGGCCGTGCCCTTTCAGACAGAAAATATAAATGGGTAAAGCAACCTGGGCAGAGAAACTCAGTGAAGGGCCATGTCCTGAGATCTTTAAAGATATATGTACAAATGTGCAAAGAAAATATAAATGATAAACAGGGGCAAAGATCCCACAAGATTTTAACAGAAAAACTGACTCGGGAGAGAATGAACATTCCATAATGTTGTAGAGAAATTTTGTTCAAATATCTAATGTATTTTTGTAAAAACATTTGGTATATGATTGAACAAGGATAGTGATAAAGCATTTGTTCTTTTACTAACTCAGCGAAAGAGCACATAATAACTCTTATAGATGGTAATAGATAAATGTCTGTGTGCTATTGCAAAAAAGTTTAAATAGACTTTCTTTTGATATTAAGTTAGACAGCTTTTCAAGGAGTTGCAGAAAAGTTAAAAAAGCAAAGCACTTAGTATTGAAACTGCTTCTTTAGAGAAAACAGAAAATAAAAATATAGTATAGGAGAATGAAGTTGAAGCTATAGAAATATTGGATAGAATAGAATGATGTCTTTTGAATATTTATTTTTTAAATCTACAGAATCACTCATTAAGGGAAGTATGAAGAAATGAAAAATGTCCAGGGTTGTAGATAACATTATGCATACCCTAGAGAAATCCCTCAATAATGAAAAGCCAAGTTCTGAATCACACAATCTATAAACTCTTTTCCCCTACAAATGTTAACTTTCAACCACAGAAGAAAATAAATTGGAAATTTTTACTTTAAAATGGAAAGAATTTTGTTTTCAGTCAGTTTATGCTGCTGCATATATTCAAATCAGACAGCAAAAAAAAAAAAATCTATAAGCTAGGGGAACTCTTACAGTATTTGACTAAACTGAAAAGTAAGGTACTCAATTAGAAGTTGATGTAAGGCAGGCTCCGGAAATGCTGTAGCCTACAGACTGTTGTTAGCACTCCTGGGCCCTGGCCACTCCTATTTTAAAAAATAAGGCTCCCTTTGCAAGGCCAACAAGAGGGCAGCTTTACTGGCACGCTCTGTGTTTCTTATTACAAGGTTTTGGTTCCTCTAAATTCCACAGTACATAGAATAAATTGTTGTCTATTTAAAAATATGTGCAAATTAGCCCTGACCAGTGTGGTTCAGTTGATTGAGCATCATCTTGTGCATGGAAAGGACACAGGTTTGATGCCCGGTCAGGACACATGCCCAAGTTGCAGTGTCAGTCCTTAGTTGGGTGCCTGCAAGAGGCAGCCAATCAGTTTCTCACATTGATGTGTCTCTCTCTTGCTCTCCCTTCCTCTCTCTATAAAAATCAATAAAAACATTTCATCTATCTTTCTATCTGTCTATCTATCTATCATCTATCTATCTATATGTAGGTATATAAACACACACAGACACACACAGGAAAGGCAGATAAATTTGCCTTGAATCTAACAAGACTGCTAAGAGCCTATCAAGTTTTCAGAATATCATAATGAAAACATGAAGCATCCAGAGCAGCAGAAGTCTCTGGCATCCATAGCTCAGAAAAGAAGGCTGTATGTAAAATGTGAGAGATGGCTTAACCAAAGAACTGGTATGCATATTTGCATAACCCATGCACACAGACAATAGGGTTGTGAAGGCCTGGTGCAGGCTGAAGGGGGTCATTGGAGGAAAGAAGGAGACATAAATAATACTTTCAACAATAAAGATTAAAATAAATAAATAAAAGTAAAATGAGAGAGATGGAAAGTGAGTTGATTATTTCCTTTAAGATCACTCTAAATTTTCCTCCCTCCTCCTTAAATAAGGGCTTTTGGGATCTCCTGCCAGTGTGATATGTCACAAGTCCTTAAAGTGTGGGTGGCCTTTTTTTTCTTACTATAGTGATGAGAGTTGAATCAGGAACCCTTTCCTGTTCTGAGGCTTTTCTTTTCTCTCATGCTTGTGCCAATATCACTGGCCACCCGCCATTGCTGATGGACCATGCCTTCCTGCCCCAAAGATGCTGAAATAGCATGTATTGTGAGCTCATCTAATGACCAGAGCCAGGTAGTGGTCTCTGACTCACTTTGAAAGGTTAGGACTGGCTCTCTATTGCATTCTACCGACACATAGCAATTTAAATGCATAAAGAAATAATGCGTACACTTACTTAAATACTTTTGTGTGATTCTCAACACTAAGGTACTAAATGCTACATAAGTCTGAAGTAATTGGAACCTCTGAACTTTGGGAACAGGAAAATCAAGGACCACGCAGTTTCGGAAGCACGTCAACTACATTTATTACTGGAAAGAATAAGTGGGGGTGTCACTCAGAACCCAGCAGGGCCCCTGAAGAAGAATGGTTGGATCAGGCCTGGAACAGGTGTGAAGAAAAATGACACTCCTGATTTCTACTAAGTTTAGAGAGCCTTTCTTCCCTCAGAAATAGGAACCAACTCACCAGGTGGATTTTCTAAGCCTTAGTTTAGGGAGGGAATAACCACACACAAATTGTACCAAACATTCCTGACAAATGGATGGCTCTGGTGCCTGAGGTACACGGGAAGGAAAGGGAAGGATAAAAATGGACACAGAAGTAGAAAGGGCCCCAAAATGAATAATGAAGGATGAAAGCAATCTGAAAAGAACACCTGCTAGACTGACAACAGAAGAGGAACAGGAGAGCAAAGTAAGATAAATGCTCATCTCAGAGATATGTAAGATCGAAGGCAGGGACGGGGAGGCAGGTATAAGCCAGTGATAGAAATGAATTACACGGTAGCAGGCTTGTTTCAACACACACTTGAATCAGTGCTATGCAGAGATCTATGATAACAGCCGGGCCATTTTGTCGATGCTCAAAATAAGCAGGAGTAATCAGGAGGAGTGGCGGTAAGGCCTAGGAGTTGGGGGCCATCTGTCTTCTCCTTTTCCAGGGCTCTGGTTATTATTAGTACAGCACAACTGTCACTATTCCAAGTTCACAGACATACATCGTTAGGTACAGTGGAGCTTCCTGATAAGTGAAGGTTTACCAATTTAAGGACAGGGACTTTATGTTAAATCTTTAAACGGAATCTTTTGTTTTAAGAGATTACAAACTATGTCATTGTTATTTATGTTAATTGCTTTTTTCTGGGCCCTGGCAAAATTAGATGTAGGTCTGTTTTAGATACTAAGTTATTATAGATTCTGTGACTTTCTATTTTACCTTTCATTCAAGACCAACTCAAAACTCATTTGTTCTAATTTTTATTTTTCTAATCACTCTACTTATCCTAGGCCTCTCTGTAGTTTTAACTTCAGGAGCTCTTATCAGCCCTAATGATATGATAGATTGTTATTTTTGTTTCTTTCCTAAGCCTTACCTCTTGCAATAGATTGTTGTTGCATCTTTGAGGAAAGAGATCACTAATTCATGGAATTTTACGAAAGGAATTTAGCAATCTAACAAAACCATGTCATTTTACAAATGAGAATTGTGCACTCACTGAGTTGTTTTATTTGCTTAATTCCACACAGCTAATTAGGGGCAAATCAGAAAATAGTATACAAGTATCCTGAAACCTTAGTGGGTATTTTCTACTTCAAAATATTAGTTCATATCTGGAAACTTTTATGTTTCACTTGAGAATGAAGGCATTGTGACGTGTATGGATGATCTTAAGTATGGAGATATGTTCAGAGCCTTTATTATTCCTATCTCTAAGATGCAGACTCTAAATAGTACAGGACTCATAAGACTTGTGATGTACGTACCATGAGCTTAGATTACACCGAAACGCTGTTCACCCTAGACTTCTCTAGATGACTGGAGAGGGACACAGTTGCTTAAAAAGGGGTGGACATTTATTTCCATTTGAGAACTGATATTACTCAAGTAAAGACTCATCTCAAAGATGGGGCCTTCAAGAGGGGGACAAGGATCATCAAAAGGAGAAATGCTCTGCAAATTAGTTTACATCTGCCACTCTGCTCTTTTGTATTCCAGGGCCCATTGACTCATGTCTGAGTTACAGAAGAGGCCTAATCAGTGGATCAGACCTAACAGTTATGTTTAACGAAAGTCCTCCTGAGGAGGGCCTTGCATGTGCCAGATAACATGCACGGTTCCCAGCTCAGTGTCCGCTGTAATGGTAGTTGGGGATCTGCTGCTCTGCAGGTCTTCTGCATTCAGCCTTGGGCTCTGGTGTTCCCTGTGCCGACATCATCGGCATCATCAGCCTCTATAGGAATGTCATTTCCATTAATAGAGGCATGGGCAGCCTTAGCAGCAGAGACCATCGTTTTCCATGGCTCATTCATTATTCTGATATCAACTGAGCATCCTCCAAAGACCTAGCACTTGCAAGATGTAGCTAATGACTCCCTGCCTCATTTTTTTTTTTTTTTTACATTATTGGTGCAGAGGGGGAATAGGGTCAAATAAACAGCTGTTAACAGTGCAGTGTGGATAGTGTTAGTAGATGAACAGGTGATATGGGGGCATTTAGGAGGCACATCTTAACAGGCTGAGTGGTGGGCAATGAGGGTACCTTTCTGGAGTAACTTAGTTTAATCTGAACCCTAAGGATGGTAGGATACAGTCTATAGGGAAGGCTATTATAAATAGAGAAAAAAAATATACACTAGCACAAAATGAAGGGAGAACATAGCATTTATAGGCAACTTAAGGAAGTTTAGCATGTGGTGTAGGCATGAGGAGAGATAAGGCTGGAAGGACAGACATACGCAACATATGTGAACTCTAGGAAAAACAATGCATTACTAAAAAGCTTTAAGAGAAAGCATGGCATAATCAGATTTGTGTTTTCAAAAATTGAGATTAATGCCACATGGATAAAATAGATTAGAAAACTATCAGGGACTATTGTAGTCCCTCAGATTGAGAGATGAACATTTAGGAGGCTGTTGTTATGGTTCAGAACATAGAAAAATGGTGACTTGGGACCAAATTGGGAAGATGATATTTGGGAAATAATTATGATATGGATATATTTTTAAAGTAACAGTTGGTAAGATTGGCTGGTCTGTTGGATGAGGGGTCTGAGGGAAAGCTAGAAGTCAAAAAAGATACTGAATATTGGAATCAACCTCTTAGATAAGGTTATTGAGAGGTGAATGATGGACCAATGTTACAAACAAGATTAGGAAGAAAGTAATGACATGAGGGAGATTGTAGGTCAAGTGGAGATAAGGGGCTTAAAAGACTCAGAAGTCTTATGTGAAGTGGTGGTCAGCAGAAATTAGAGGAGGACACTGAGAAGACAGAGGCTATCACCAGTAGTTCCCAGCCAGTGCCTGAGGGGGCAAAGAGGAAAGAGCAAGGGATAAGCCCAGAAGACGGGCTATGTCAGCACATGATGATCACTCATCAGGAATTATCACAAGAAACCTGGAGTATAATTTAAAGTAGGAGATTGAAAGTTCTTTTGATTGGAAGTACATTGAGGTGGAGCCAGAGAAAAATGATTTTTGTTATCATGGCTTTATCTTAACCCTCTTCTCCAATGGCCCGTGGAGCAGTTTTCCTTAAGTAAATTTTCTGGTGTAAGTGATCAATAATGTTAGCCTCTTTCCTCACTTTCCACTCTCCACCCCACACAGCAAAGTTCAAGGCTAAGATTTCAATAGACAGTCAAGAGAGCATTTTGACATAATGTTGATTGGTTGATTTAGAGACAGAAATGAATCTGTATTTCTATGGCTTCAAAACGATGAATTTTTCAACCTGCTATTTTAGTTGGTTATTTAGTGTGTCAAAGTAATTTGATGATTTGGTTAGTTCTTTTAGGGAATTGCACTTTTTGAGCAGGTTAAAAACAGTCTCAGATATGAAACACTGAATAGATCTTGATTTTTCATTGGGAGATTTCCATGTCAAAAGTGTTTCTGTCTGGCCCTAACCGGTTTGGCTCAGTGGATAGAGCGTCGGCCTGCGGACTGAAAGGTTCCAGGTTCGATTCCGGTCAAGGGCATGTACCTTGGTTGCAGTCACATCCCCAATTGGGGGTGTGCAGGAGGCAGCTGATCGATGTTTCTCTCTCATCGATGTTTCTAACTCTCTATCCCTTTCCCTTCCTCTCTGTGAAAAATCAATAAAATATATTTTTTTTAAAAAAGTGTTTCTGTCTGCAGATTAAATGGCAAGGCCACTGAAGTGTAAGCCAACTCAGACTTCCTCCCAATGCTCCTTAGAGAATGATTAAAATATATATATATATATATATAACAAAGGGGAAAACTCTAAGCCATGTTTTAAGATCCCACGAAGGAAAAGAAATGTAAATATACACATATACTTGCTAAAATACATTTTAAAAAAGAAAGAAAGAAACCTTTACAAATAACTGCAATCTCAAATGCTCTTGGGAATTTCCTCAAAGAGGGGATCCATTTTCATCTCTGATCTTTATGTCAGATTCACCAAGGGCGGCAGCTGACCCCAGGCACTGACGTTGAGGTGTTGTTTACCACTATTTGTGTTTATTTATTTATTTTGTTTTGTTTTCTGCATCTGCCTCTTTCCCTTCTGGGTCCTCCAGCGAATCCTGCTGTGCCGAGACATTTCAGGGCATTTCTTCCACATGGAGAAGCTAGTGAGGAGTAGATGATGACTAATTAATTAGATTCCACCATGGCAGAGGGAATGTGAATGCCTCCAAAGCCCAGAGAATGACAAGGATAGTTAATATTTTCACCATTTATCTGTCAGGCACAGCTCTAGAAATTTTCTTATTCAGTCCCTCACAACAACATAATAATAGATAGGCATTATGATTCTCTCCATTATCCAGAGGAAAACCCAAGGCACAGAGTGTGTAAATCCCTTCCCCCAGGTCCCATAAGTAGGATGAGTTAGAGCCAGAGTCAGCACCCAGGCTGTCAGTTTCTAGAGCCGGAGTACTCTCTCATTCACTCTCCTGGAAGAATATCTTTAATTTATTAAAGAAGCTACTAACCTAACTCAGATATATCTGAAGTACGACTTCTTAAAGCCCCAGTTATTTCTGAGTGGACTAATGTTAGATCTACTTATTATGAGACTCAGTTGTCCAATTCAAACTCAGACATAAGAGGCATTGACTCTGCTGTCTCAGAAGTCAGAATCTAGTTCCGGAAGCTTCAGAGCTCAGGGTAAGAGTACAGACTTTGACGTGATGCACACATGATTTTGAAAAACTCGTGGATCTGATACTATCAAGCTGTGTTGACACCATTGAAACAATTATGTTTTCTTACTAAGCCAAAATTCCTTCTCCTTAAATCGGTTTTAGTAATTCTAACCACAAAATGTTAAAGCAAGATTAAATATAATGATGTATATGGAACCTTTTGCATGACATCTGCCTTTGGTGAACAGTAGCTATTATTACCACTGCAATTGTATTATTTACACTTCTAGGAGCATCATCAGTTTAATAAGCATTCAATGATAAATCCAAGCTAGTGGTATGTACAGTATATGTTCTAAGAAGCTGAACTCTAATCTTCTCTCTTCCACAAAGTTCTCCCTGAGGGAGTACATGGAACAATTTTAAGAAATGCTTGTAAAGAGTAAATGGATTGAACGCTTCCTCTGAAATGATTTTCCCGCCTCTGAACTTGTATCTGTTTAACACCCTTACTGTCCTGTGTTGTTTTGTTTGTGTTTTTATTTAAATGTATGTTTATTGATTTCAGAGAGGAAGGGAGAGAGAAACATCAGTGATGAGAGAGAATCACCTGCCTCTTGCATGCCCCTACTGGGGATCGAGCCTGCAACCTGGGCATGTGCCCTTGACCAAAATCTAACTGGGACAGGCCCATGATCTGTACACTTAGCCAAACTGGCAAGGGCTGTGTTGTTTTTTGTAGGTCTTAGAGTCATATTGTGCTTTGTAACATCTTCTAAAAAGTAGTTTAATGTCTTCATACTATTTAACTATTCACCTATTTTAGGTCCTGTCTCCCAAATGATTTATTAGTTCCCAAGGGAAGAGGCTGTGTTATTTTCATATTTGTACATTTTATAATACCTAGTACATAATATTGCATATTGTAAGTACTAAAAAAATATATGTGTTACTTTTATTTTTTTATTAATTTGCCTGGATTTGATTTTATAATAGGTCTAGGAGGATTTTCATAGGCAGATAATGCCTTATGTTCTTCTATGAGTATAATTACACAATTCCATCATATTTTGCCCACTGGAGATTCAGAGGGAGGAGTGAATTGTTGGAGAATCGAATAAGCTGGCCTTTAGAAGAAGAAAAAAAAAGCGCTATTTAAGATGGATGATCACCTATTACTAAAAGAAAAATGACTCAGAAAAAATCTAACATTTAAAAATCTTTACTTTGTATCTAAAATAGTCTAAGGTATTAAGAATAGCAATTTTGAAGCCTTTTAAAATGTCTCATACAACATCATTGGTAGAAGTAAATATTTTAATCTCTGTTCAGTGTTCTACCTTTGAAACAGACTATTCTGGAAGAAAAAGCACATCATTGTGTTCATATATTGAATGGAAAAGTCTTGAGGCTCTGTCTACATAAGGAAGAAAAACAGAAAGAAATTACCTAGTAAGATAACAGCACAGAGTGCTCACCTTTGTCAGTTAAGCTCAAATAAGCTTAGCTTTATTTGATTGTTTTTATTACTGGCATTATTTGGGCTTTAACAATCATCTAGTAAATATTCCCCTTCGTCAATGCAGAAAATACTAATTCTAATAAAGACGCTGTGCTGGAGGGGAGTAAAGCGGATGCAGGAGCCAGGGAACCTGAAGCTGACTGCAGAGTTTGCAGTCAACTTGAGGAGGTGACTTTTAGGACAGAGCCATGGGGCTGTGTATGCTTATGATTGATGAGGAAACAGTGCTGCTGTGAATTATGCAGGCTCTGGTTTGTTGGAAATATCTACTTGGAGCAGTGAAGACATGAACTGAACTTCATTTAAATAATTTGTCAATTTGTTGGAATAATTCCATTACTTGATTTGTCAAAAGAGACGGAAATCAAACAGACCAGTCCAGAAAGATTGCTCCATTTCCTATACGGTCTACAAACAGCTTTTACCATCTATTTACCATTAAGACACTCTACAACAAATTGGATGGAAGGGAAATTTTAATTCTTTACCCAATTTATCCAAACTACATAGACACTTAGCTTTTCAGAGTAATAGTTTCGTAGAGCGTTTCATTAATTCTGAGTGGTGCTGAGCTGTTTTGGGATGAACCTGGGGAGAAATTGTGCTGCTTATGAGAATGTCCTATTGTTCCTGTAAACAAGGCACACAAGAAGGAGCAGATCTCACTGATGAGCAGTGATATTGTGGATATCAGCAGGCCCACACATTGAAGGTGCTCTATTTCAAGTGTTCTAGTGTCTTTGCTACACAGAGTCATACCAGAAAGGGTTTAGATATCATTTCCCACTCTGTAGTAAGAAAAGTTATTCATGAATTGGGCTTTGAAAAAGAACAAAATATTTAATGTAGAATGCTCACACACACAAACATAGAAAAGATATTTTATTTAAATAACTGTGTTTTTAAGAAAGTTGCCAAAAAAATATCTAAGTTTTAATGAGCACTTACCTTAGGCCAGTGGTGGCGAACCTTTTGAGCTCGGTATGTCAGCATTTTGAAAAACCCTAACTTTGGTGCCGTGTCACATATAGAAATTTTTTGATATTTGCAACCATAGTAAAACAAAGACTTATATTTTGTATATTTATTTTATATATTTAAATGCCATTTAACAAAGAAAAATCAACCAAAACAATGAGTTCACGTGTCACCTCTGACACACGTGTCATAGGTTCGCCATCACTGCCTTAGGCTGATCCTAAGACACTAACTATGGATCTCCAGATGGACTGCTGACATTATTTTTTTTATGCTCAGTCAGAGGGAGTAGCAAATTGCCAGAGGGTCCATTGCTAGTTAGTATTAGAGCTGAAACTGGGACCTAACTGACCCATACTTTTTTTATGATGAAATTCTCAGGTTATATACAATTATGTTGAGGAGATTAAAATGCAGCCACAATATAAATAAGAGTAAATCCTGTCACTGCTTATAGTCTGTTGAAGAGCAAGAAAAGAGTATGTCTATGTCCTTTGATGCTGAAGTGCTTTAGAAAGTTTGATAGCAAGGCTTGGGTTTTGAAACTGGATCCTACAATAGGCCAGAATGCCAGAAAATGTAATCATTTTACTCATTCTCACTTCTTTTTGGCACTAGTAATGATTGTACAATTTGTTGTACATACCGTAAGTGCTTTGCCATCAAAAAGATAAATATGAATATGGATTAAAATGGGAGAAGTCAATGGGAATTTGGAAATAGGAATCAGCCTTTTGTCCTTTCTCTATTGGGATCACATAAAAGTGAGTAAGCACATCCCATTTTACCCTTTGTCTGCATCATGTCCTAGCAACATACACACTAATTAGTTGCGATGGTTAGCTCAAGATTGTAACCGAAATTGAGGTATCTAGGTAACAGTGTCTGAAGGTGAGAATGATAAATGCTTAAACACAGGAGTTTTGTGGGGAGATGGTGTTGCAATATAAAAACTGGCAAATGTAGCCTCAGCTTCAAAATACTGCTAATTTTTTTTTTAATTTCATCCTCATCCTTTCTAACTATATCAATTCATCTCCCCAAAGAGCTGGATTGCCTCCATATAAGTTAGTCTCTGAAGCTGACAACTTCCATAAACTTGCAGTCAATGAGAAATACCAGTTATGGGCAGAATTTAGCACTTAATACACTTTATTTTATTGCTGAAAAGGGTTCAGTGGCACTAAGATGATTTAAGCCATCAATGAGATGCAGCGGAAACAGCCTCGTAAAATCATAGTTAGTCTGCGCCTCTTCTCCATGACTCATGGGTTTATTAAAAAATATCATTCTTGAGGGCCCAAAGGATGAACAACATTCCTCCAAGTCAAGACTCTTGTGCTTTAATCAATCAGCTTCATGATGCCATGCAACCTTCCAGGTCTCTGTTTCCTCACTTATTAAGAGGATGATAACTGGGCCTCCCTCCCAGGGCTGCTATGGCGATTAAGGGTTGAATTATTCTCAAGCACTTTGCAAATACAAGTGTTATATAAATGCTAAATACTAACCTATGGCTTTGATTTCATTAGCTCTTCACATTTGGAAGTTATAAGGTGAGCTCAGTAGTTATAGGGGTTCAGAGGAGAACTTTTTTTCTCTGTAAAAAAGAAATATATAATTGTCTATCTATTGGTATAGAGGATGTTATGTTTGCTTGTTTATCGAGTTAGTGATCATCAGGATGTTAAGATAATCTTTTTCTATTGTCCTGAAATTGGTACACAATTTCAAGAGGACTGACAAAGCCACAATAGATCAATTATGAGATTGGAAACTTTTCTATGTCTTACATAGCAGTAGCACAAGATCAGCTACCGCTATCATACTTTCTCCCCCCTCCTCCATCAGCCTATAAGAGAGAAAGCATGGGTTATGGAGGATGTAAGGAAAACAGTTCAGTGATTCTTTGGTTCCTGCCTTAGGTCAAGGGATATGGGGAGGGCATGCGTTGACCCCACTAAAATGAAGTATGGTTCTCAAGGACTCCATGGGAATAATTTACAATGACAAGAAGCAGGAAGAGGACACTTCCCTTTATTTTGACTTCGTTGGACATATGTGTGAGCTGGGTCTTCTGTGACTATTTAAATGGTGAAAAATAGAAGTGGAGAGGACAGAATGGAGAGATGGGGCCCCACCAAATAGCCTCTAATCCTGCTATTTGTCCGGGCAAAGATGTATGAATTTTCCTTGACCAAAGTGATATGGAAGATAGTCATATTCGAGCCATCTTGCCAGTATACCACCCAACTAACTGACGGTTTGGCAAAGCGCTGTTGAGTTGACTTAAGGGCCTGGTGCAAATGAGGCCTGGTGATATTGTATCACATCGCGTCACCCAGAGCAGGGATCTATACAGTGAGGAGTTCCAGGCGGATCCCCCAGAGATACATCAAAATGCAGAGCACATGAAACAAACATGCATATATGCTCTGAAAACTAACTGCAATATTTTAGACAGTTGGGCTTATTAGGTAAAGTAAAAGATAGTCAAAGTGATATTGCTGTAGAGTTAATGTAAAATATAAAATGGAAACGTAAAAGACTGAACTGTGTCTAGCAAGGAAACATGTCATGAATCATTAAATCAGATATTTAGTTTTCTTATTTCTACTATAATGAAATGAATATTTTGAACATGGTGTTGACCAATTATTTAGACTTGCATGCTCATCTTAGTGTTTAACTAGCTAAATAATCTTCATTATATCACTGAGAAATAAAATAACCAGTGGCATGTAAATATAATTTTTTATTTGAAGTGGTAATGATTAATGCTTACTGTGTGACAGATACTATATTCAGACCTTCACATAGACAGTGTTATTTAATGTTCACAAAGTCATATGTAATTGGTACTATTATACCCATGTCACAGAGGGGGAAACCTAAGCCCTGAAAATTTAAATGACTCATCAAGATCACAGTGATAGTAGGTATGATAGGTTTACTTGTCATGTAGTCTAATGGAATAGACATTTGTGAATTCCATTATTTAAGAGCAGATCATGAAAATGGAAACATTATTTTGCTTTTTCCTAAAGTGTATGTGTTTGGATCTTGCTCATGATGCATGGTTCATCTTTGTTCTGTAATCCTGAGGCAGCCAATGCTACTGATTACAATAAAAATCACACATCAAGGCAGAGACCACTATAAATGTGTGATCATGGTACATCATTAAGGACCTCCATGCTGCCAAAAGGCTACTATGAAATTTTTAATAAATTTAACCCTTTAAACTGAAAGGTAGCTTTTAAAGTTCTTCAAAATCTTTCCCCAAAACTTGAGACATTTTGACTACTCTGTTTGCTGAAGGAGTAACTAATTTACAAATGTGCTTGGTCTCTCTGTATCTCAATATTAGGGATTATGAATAGGTTATTCAGGGTGGATGTATGTAAAGAACTTGGAAAATGCTGTGTAGCACCCTCCTTCTAGGATTAGGGTACTTCTTCCCTCTTTTACACCATACAATGTGTGTGGGTAATCCTAAATCCACAACTTAAATTTACTATATAGATAAAGATATAAAATAATCATTTGGTTTTTAATGATTTAAAACAGAGCATTCTAACTGTGGAGCAAAGAACAAAAACATAAACATTAATAGAAATGACCACCATAAACCATGTACGTACCAGTATTGGGAGCTATAGGGAGCAGGGTTAAATAAGGTGCTCACTTTCAAGGAGACATCTAGTAGTAAATAGATCTTTGGGACTGATAAAGGGGCTACATGAACAAAGAACTATGAGTAAAATAGACACTTCTGACTTTATGATTGATACAAGCAATGCATTTCAAGTGATCATAAAAGATAAATGAGTTTCTTCTTTATATTTCTCTTTCTATGTGTATGCATGTGTGTGTATGTTTGTGTGCCCGTTTCCAAAGACATTTTCAAAACCTGACCCCAGGTATACCCTTTCCTAGAATAAGTGTGTGCCTTAGCATTGATTCTAATGTCAGTAAAGGAAGAAGCCATATGAGTAGCAGAGGCAGTATCAAAATCATTTGAAAAGGCCTATTTTTATAGTCATCAACCAGATAACTGGTCATATCCTAAACTTGCCAGTTTGGACTGTATCTTATCTTATTGCAATATATAAATATAAATATAAATATAAATATAAATATAAATATAAATATAAATATAAATATAAATATAAATATATATATATATGTATTAATTGATTATAAAGCATTTCTTTATGAAACCAAAATAGCAATAAACAGTGGAAAAATTTATTTCAGAATACCAAGCTTAGACCAACTAAGCAGGCCTTCTCAGGGCATTTAAAATGCTAATGTGAATTTCAAGTCTTCTGGATGGTATATTATTCTTCTCCATGTGCTTCTTATTCATTTACTAGAGGCCTAGTGCATGAAATTCATGCATGGGTAGGGTAGGGTCCCTAGGCCTGGCCAGCATCAGGGCTGATCTGTGGGGCGACTGGTTGGGCAACAGAGGGACCCCCACTGGCACTCATCTTGGCTGGCCTGGCAGTTGCCTCCCTCTGCAGGGAGACTGATGGGACAATCGAGGGCACCCCAACTGGCACCTGCATTGGCTAGCTTGGGGCCTTCAGGCTGGGGGCAGCTCCTGCATCGAACATCTACCCCTGGTGGTCAGTGCATGTCATAGCGACCAGTCATTTCACCAGTTGTTTTGCTGTTTGGTTGATTTGTACATTAGGCTTTTATTATATAGGACTAGAGGCCCGGTGCACAAAATTAGTGCATAGGGGTGTCCCTCAGCCCAGCCTGCACCCTCTCCAATTTGGGACCCCTAGGGGGATGTCCACAGGGATAGGGCCTAAATCGAGAGTCGTATCTCTTTCTCACAATCCAGAACCACTGGCTCCTAACCACTCATCTGCCTGCCTGCCTGATCACCCCTAACCTCCTCTGCCTGCCTGCCTGATCACCCCTAACCACCTCTGCCTCAGCCCCTGCGACTGTGGCTTTGTCTGGAAGGAAGGCAGGATGACTAGAAGATATCTGGTCAACCCAGTCTAATTAGCATATTACCCTTTTATTAGTATAGATTATTCATTCAGCAAATATGTAGTATGGCAATTACCTGCCAGATGCCACTCTATAGGACAGACAGACTGCTTCATAAAACTGCTCTAGAGGTAAGAAAGATGGAAAGGAAATTGGACAGCTGCTTATCTTTCCATATTGTTTCTAGTCAAGGAAAATGTTAACTAGAGAAACATTTGTGAGATTAAGAGTGAGATTATCAGCAGGAAGCCAGGCATCTGCCTACCTTTCTCCTTTCTGATAATTAACCATCATATCCTCACTTTCTCATCTTCTATGTATTGATATTTCATCATATAATGGCCACAAATAGCAAAAGGAAGGCTTAATAGCATTAGAATGAATAAATAATTATAGCCACTAATCTTCCTCAACCGATTATTTGTTCAGTGACACTGTTACATAAAACGAGGTTTACCTGATTTAAAAGGCATCATGATGTCATTTTTTAGTTTTCTGTGTGTGTCCTTGCTTCTGATACCCTGTAAGAGCAATATAAAGATGTACTTATTGCCACCCACGTAGGGGCAGAGGCAATAGTGTCATACAGACAGATGAGTAGTTTAAACCCAAAATACTCATCGGTTTGGACTATCAGATGCAACTTTTACACTTTAAATTTCAACATTTTAAATCCATTTTATGAGTATGAGATTACCTTTTTAACACGTTTGATCTAAAAAATACCCCATTTCTGCCCTAGCTGGTTGGCTCAGTGGATAAAGCTTTGGCCTGCGGACTGAAGGGACCCAGATTCAATTCTAATTAAGGGCACAGTACCCAATAGGGGTTGTGGGCTCAATACCCAATAGGGGTTGTGCAGGAGGCAGCCAGTCAATGATTCTCTCTTATCATTGGTGTTTCTATCTCTTTCCCTCTCCCTTCCTCTCTGAAGTCAATAAAAGTATATGTTAAAAAATAAAATAAATAAAAAATATTTCATTTCTGTCCACATTTGATGTCATTTTATAAACTGTCCTTAGCCAGCATATGGCTACTTTTGACACTCATTCACATATGTACACTTCATCTTTAATGTTGTCTGTCTTTAGTTTTGAGAATAAAATTATTTACAATGTTCTTTTATAGCATTCTTTTAAGAAATAATTTCTAATGACTGTCCTTTAAGAATTGTTTGTGCCTGGGAGGACATAAAGGCAGCCCTGTAGCCCCCATGCTCAGCTTGACCTGTCTGTAATTATGTGAGCAAAATAAAGAAAAAAAAACAAAACAAAAAAAACCTGCTCGTCTAGGAACTAGAAATACTTGGTAAGGCCTGGCCTGTGTTGCTCAGTGGTTGAGTGTCAACCCATGAACCAGGAGGTCATGGTTCAATTCCCAGTCAGGGCACATTCTTGATCCCCAGTAAGGTACATGAAAGAGGCAGCTGATCAATGATTCTCTCGCAGCACTGATGTTTCTATCTCTCTCTCCCTCTTCTTTCCTCTCTCTAAAATCAATTTTTTTTTTAAAAAAAGAAAGGCTTGGTAAGGCAAGTAGGAATTAAATTTTTGAAACATCTGTCTTAGGATCCCAGAGTTCACTTTTACAATATACATAAAATAGATTGTGAAAACGCAAGCAACTGACAGTCAACATTAAAAATCACACATTTATTGAGTACCCACTATGTGCCTGGCACTTTCTCATATATTTCTCTCCCTGAGTATTAGCTCTAGCATTTTTCTCTCTCTCTCTCTTTTGGAAAGCTGCTATTGATTTTTCATAGCCTATAGTTTCACATAACTATAACATGAACAAGGGTAGTCCATTGTGGCCCTCCTAGCCCCAGATTGACATGATATTTCAGCTGAATCTCATAGCTCATTGTCCTGCTTTTCCCAATTCTAAATTCTTGCCAGGGAAATTTGATTTGAACAACACAGCTTTTTGATCCTATTCCTAGATCCCAAGTATGACAGCATAGATAAGCATATATTTACTGAGGACTTAATGGCAGGAGAGCTCTGGACAGAAGTTCTTGGACAACAAGTAACAGAAGGACTAGTGGCAAATTAGCTGTAGCACAATGGCTTCATGTAAGCCAGGCTTTGCACCTAGAACCAGCAACAAGGAGAGAGGTGACCTCTTTCATGCAAGGGCTTTTAGGAGCAAGGACAGCTTTGTCTAAAACACCTGTCAGATTTCCTCTCATGTCTCATTGACATGGGGTAGATCAGAAGCATGTTTTTAACCTGACCACTGATATAAAAATATCAGTTATTGTGTCAAATTCCATTATTGGCTGATGAGTCAGAATATGTTCCTAGGCTTAGAGAGAGGTTTCATTCCCCTTTACTTAAGGAAGGGATGGATACAAATGACATTTGAATTCTATTAGAATAGGATGCTTAAAATAAATCTCATATTCCTTACTGGGTTATTCTGCCATTAATTTTCTCCTACTAGGACTTAACACTAAAACACTACTTGGTGAATTCCTCAGGTAGAATGAGAGCCATAGAAAGCTGGCCCAATAAAAGATAGCCCAAACTTTATAATGTCATATTGGTTGTCTAGATTTCATAGTGAATAGTACCTACTGTGAGCGCACAAATTTGTGTGTGCTCAAGTATACATGCTTATTTAACAACCTAGAGAACTTGGAAAACTCACTTTATCCCTCTTTAAAGACTGAATTGCCAAATCTGGAGGGAGAAGTAAGAGGATCCCCCAGTACCCTCACCAGACTCCATTGGAAGGAAGGATTCTGGCAGAAGGATTTGGAAGCTATGAGGTGATATGCAAATGTAGGACATTATCATGGCCCTTTCACTTCAGCACTCCAAAATCCCCAATGCAGCTACAAAATGTCCACAGGAAAAATATTTTCATATAAAACTAAAAATATGTAAAAGAATGGTTTGAATAAAAACTCTGTGGCTTGAGATTTGGTCTTATTTTGAAATGAGGTCAGCCTGGTTGGGTTTTGAATTTCAATAGAGACATTTTGCATGGTTTTCTGAGTTATACAAAGATATTTTAAATGTTGGTAAGAAGAAAGCCCCTCACGGATAGCAGCAGGAATCACACTGGCAGAGTTGAAGGAAGTCGAGAAACAAATGCAAAATGACGAGAACAAATACATATTTTCTCTCAGGGTGTTCAAAGAGCAGGAGAATAAAAGAAACCAAGGGAGATGGTCCTGGAAGGCAGCTAAAAATCCACCTGCAGAGACAGCAGGGCTCCTGTTGAAATGTAAAGGTGCTGGGTACAAGAAAGGTGTTCAGGTGTATGAAGCAATGACAAGGACACTGTGTCAAGAATCTAATCTATCGGGCTTCTGTCCTGGCCCAGCTATTATTGAATCTTTTGACTTTGAGCACGTTGTGACATATTGAGGACTCAAGTTTTCTTAACTGTGGAAGGAGGGGTTTGGGTAGGATGGGATGTCTCTGAAAGCAAACCTGGTTGGTGACATGAGTCTGGGATCATGTATGCCTGCACTCTCCATGCAAGCTACTGTTGACACATTAAGAGAGCTGCCACTGAGCCTTCTATAGACATAGACCAGTGGTTCTCAACCTTCCTAATGCTGCGACCCTTTAATACAGTTCCTCATGTTGCAGTGACCCCCAACCATAAAATTGTTGTCGTTGCTACTTCATAACTGTAATTTTGCTACTGTTATGAATCGTAATGTAAATATCTGATATGCAGGATGTTTTTTCATTTTTACAAATTGAACATAACTAAAGCATAGTGATTAATCACACAAAAAATATGTAATTATATATGTGTTTTCCGATGGTCTTAGGGGACCCCGGTGAAAGGGTCATTTGACCCCCAAAGGGGTCACGACCCACAGGTTGAGAACCGCTGACATAGATAATCGGTCATGCACACCGAGTTGTTTTATTGCTAGGGAGGCCCACACACACCAAAAAGTGGTCTCTGATAAGCAAATAGAACACCTCTATACCTTAAAGTAAATGCAAAAGGTCTTTTATATGATAAAACTCTAAGGAATCTGAAAATATGTATTTTTATAACTGGCCTATTGGAAAGTGGGTCTTCAACAAGGCCTCTAAAATTTGAAGCGACTTAAGCATGACTCTGAAAGTTGTGGTTCACTGGGGTCTAGATTGGAGCCCTGAAATCTTTACCAAAATCTCCCCATGCAATTCTTATGAGCTCCCAAGAGGAGAGTCAAAGACCTAAAGGAAAAGATGATCAATATGACTCAGTTCACACAAAAAATTGTTGTCATTGACATTGTCTATCATTTGCTCCTTAAAGCACACTGATTTGATTTTTAAATTTAAGGCTAGGTTACTGGATATAATGTATAGTTTTAGTTATTACCCTGTCTACTATACATAGTTAAACACTATATACTTAAAAAACACATAGGAAAACTTTAAAAACGTGTTTCATTGGTGTTAAGATTATGAATGACTTTGAAATTTCCTTCATATTTATCTTAGTTCCATCAAAACTCAAAGTCGAATTTGACCTCAGTCATGTCAACTATGTAGATAAGTTTGGCTTCGTATTTTGCATTTCTTTTTCCTTGAGACTGATTTTGTATTAGTGCATTGTTATTTTAAATACCCTCATTTTACTATGTACTTCTTCATTGCCTTACTGAAAAACGTGGGGGAGAAGGAAGAAGAGCAGATATAAGGGCAATGAATGGAGGAAAGAAAAGATGAATTAGAAGGGATAGAGGGAGAAAAGAAGGAAGGAAGATAGAAAGCCAAGAAGGAAAAAAGAAATAGGCAGACTCATCCGAAGAGAAAATCCTCTGAGCCTGATGCTCCAATGAATTTGGAAATACATCAGTTTGGAAAGGAAAGGAGCAAATCATTTTAGCAAAGATGAGTGAAGCTTCATGGAAGAAAATCATAATATGGGGTCAGAGGATGTGGCGTTTTAAATTATGGAATTATCAACATAACATTTCATAATGGTTATTGAAGAGACATTGCTAAGATTTCTTCAGAACAATCTTTCCAATTAAGAAATGCAGTATGTTCTAATTCCAAAGAAGGCAAAGCTTAAAATGCATAGGTTGGTGTGACTGGAATATCTGTCTCCTAGAAACTTCCCTCTGTTTACCGAAATGTGTGTGCTTTTTGTTTGTTTGTTTGTTTGTTTGTTTGTTATTTTCCATTGATTTTTAAGAGAGTGGAAGGGAGAGGGGGAGACCAAGAGAGAGACACATTGATTAGTTGCCCCCCCACACCCGCCCCCAACCAGGGCCATGGATGGAGCCTGAAACCTAAGTACATGCCCTTGATCAGAAGCAAATCCAGAACGCTTCAGTCTGCAGACTGATGATCTATCCACTGAGCCAAACCGGCTGAGGTCTGAAATGGTTTTGAATTAAGCCTGAGAGTTACTTATCAACTAAATTTTCTGAATACAGCATCAGAATTGCTTTGTGCAGAAAAACTTATTTTTATCAGGGAGAGAAAAGTTGAAAATCAGATTCTTTAATATCCTGTAATGACCCCAAATTGGGCTGATTTGCAGGATGTCAGGCTGTGAAAACTTGACTGGCACCTCCCAACTGTGTAGTTTTCCCAAATCAGTTTTACATAAATGTAAAGGTGTGCAATCTGCCAGTTAATATTAATGTGCTCATTTGCGGATGAGTTGAAATAACATGGCACGTCTGGGACTGGCCTCATTGACCCCTTTGGCAGTGGTGATTCATTAAGTGGTCACTCCTTGAGATAGCAATATCTGCTTGAGCAGCTATTAACATTTAGACTTTACCTAGGTATTTATTGCTTTTAAATAGAAATCTGCATTATGGTTAGCTAAAGACAGGCTTTTGCTCTGTGTGTGTGTGTGTGTGTGTGTGTGTGTGTGTGTGTGTGTAGAATGGAGACAGGGTGACATGAGCTGTAATAAATTCTGGAATTATCTACCTGATATAAGAATGTAGGAGAGTTTAAATTGAGAGGAAAATGGGTTTTCAAGTGAATTGTTACTAGCACCCTTGTGCAGAGCTTGAAATCCATTCCACACTCATCCATTCAACACATTTTCAGAGATACACACCACATTCCATTTAAGCCTGATGCAGGGGACAAAATAGAAAAAGATATCTCCTGTCTTAGTGGTGGGCAATAAACAGGTGAGTAGTAAACTTGTAGATGTACTGTATAGGGCATGTATAGGGTAAAGGAGGGTAGAGAGAGCCAAAGATGATGGGGACTTTAGATAGAGTGGTCAGGATTTTCATCTCTGAGGAGGTGAAACTTGAGCAGGGACCTAACAAAGTGACAGAAGGAATGTGCAGATATCTGGGAAAGAAGATCCCAGAGAGAGAAATCAGCAAGTGAAAGGACTTTAGGCAGTGGTAGGTTAGGCTTGTCTTGGGGAACAGCAAGAAGGAAGAGCAAGGAGGCCCAGCCTGTGGTAGAGGACAAAAAAGAAACACACAAAAAACTGCTCATGTAGGGACTATCAGCACCCCACTAGTTTTCAACACACTGAGAAATGTTGTTGAGATAATCTACTTATTCTCAGTGGAAGCAAAATTATTGAGAGCTAATACTTAATTCTAAATCTTTTCATTCTGAAACTTGTTCATTTTCTATACTCTACCTTACCTACTTTATCAATACCAAGATCAATTCATTACCCAAATCAAATGTCTATACTAGCCTTGCTGGTTCTTTTTTCATTATTTTATATCTATTTATTTTATCTCCTAATATATCCCACATGATCCTGTGGGGGGTGTAAGTCTTAATCTCCAGGAGCACTCCCAATCCCCGATCCGACCCCACAGACCTCAGCATGGAGCTGTGCTGGTAGTAATCAGTAACACTTACTGAGTCAAATAGGATCAACTTAATAAAGGGGGTGGGAATGTGTTTTGAAGTTATTTCTCATTATCCAAGCCAATCCACTGCTTCACAACCTGGTTCTCCAACAGTCAACCGATTTTTGTATCCTGTGTACGCTGCTTGAAAATGCAGTCTGAGGAAATCTCCCGTACTGAGCATTTGAAAATTGCTTCCAAACGAAATCCACAAGCATCCCTCAAAACCAACAGTTCTAGCAACCCCAAATGAATGGAGGATACGGGTTGGGAAGAAAGCTCTGTTCTCCGCTATGATGCTCTTTGCAGAAGTTGTGTGACTATTATCAGCAAAGAGTCGTCCTAAATGTCCTCCCTTTATTATACCTCTCCTTTTCTTCGTTTGTATCCTTCCTGCCTAGGTTTCTAAGCTACAGCCTTGGCTTCTGAAGATTATTCATATCAATATTATTCCAGACTAAAAACATTTAAGTAAATATCTGAGACTGGAAACATAGAGAGGATAATTCTTAGACAACATAAACTTCATTCTATGGTTCTGCCACCCTCCCCTCTCTCCTCCAATCTCTCTCACCCTAGTACATCTTGTCTATTTACTAACATTATCTCTTGTGTACTTTTACACTATATTCAGAATAAATGGTATAATTAGCAGTGGAAAATATGTTGTTGTCTTCCTGCATTTATTTATGTTCAAAGGATCATGTAAAGTTCTGCTACATTAAAATTTAATTCGAGAGAAAACAAGTTTTGTTCATTTTTCGATGTAATGCCCGTTTCTGTTCAGCTTGTATGAATGATAAAATATTATCAGCCCATGTATTTCTATTTGGTTTCTAGGCAATTGTGTAAACTAGTTAGGAAAAAGCAAGTGTTGCTTTGTTAGGCTGGTGCTCACAGAAGTATTGTAGAGACATATTTTATTTCGGGCACCCTGTCACCATGTCGACAGGGCCCAATCCATTATTTAGCAGTTAATTTGTTAATCGATTGACCAATTGGTCCAGGGAATTTTTACTCTTAGATTACCAAAAAGAAAAAAATAAAGGAAAGAAAGAAAGCAACAACAATAAAAAGCTTCCTCTGGAGGGTAAATTTAAGGAAATTGCATCAGAATTGAAAGTGTACTGGTGTTTACAGATCTAGATTAAATCTGACATAGATTGGCAAACAATGAAAGAAGTTCGCTGGCTTGGAGCATAAATATTTTGAATCTTACCAGCTGATGTTAAATCTCAGAAAGTAGGTAAACTGAATTGCCCTTCTGAGGTGGATGTGGGGGCACTAGAAGGGAGGGGGAGGTAACTCTAGGTTTGCTGAAAGTCTTCCCCCAAGGTCAGGGAAGGGACAGTATGGTTTCCATTCCTCAAGATCCTCTTACAGGGCTCACTTCTTCCTCCCAATCTTTAGCTGGAACTGCTAAGGGTATGTAACTGGACAATCAATGGGTCCAGGCTTCCTCTTACTACTTGAGCCAGTTTAGCAGAGACAGGGTTGAATCATATATGAGTGTTTATTCCAATGATGCTGGCAGTATGGGAGAGCAGCAGATCATTCACACAAAAATCTGCTTTGGACCCCACTATAAGCCAACTGCTTATACTGGGTAGAAGGATGAAAATTATCTGGGAAAGTAGGCCAAATGGTATGCCAAAGGGCAGTTTACAGGTAATGGGGGCTGGAGATTTGCAACAGCCTTCAGGTATGCAAAGGGGTGGGGTCTTCAAAGGGATGGCCACTTTGGTTTTAGCAACAAGGTGGTTAATCTTTCCATGATAATAATAGGCAGCTCCTAGATGTAGAGAAATGGCCTCATTTCCAGGTGAGCTCCCAAGTCCTACATGCAACTCCCGGCCCAGTGAGAATGGGCTTTCTTCCTCTCCCACCTCACAGAGACCTTATAGAACTTTACCACCTTAGGCCCCACCTCCCCAGAGGGAACCCTTCTGAACACTCATTTTATATTCCAATCAGCCCCTGGCATATGCCAGCAACTTCAAAAATAGACACAGGTCCACAAACCCCTCAAAAAAATAGTGTTAATGTGGCCTTTAAGGTCTTTAATAATAGAGACCAGGAGACCCAAATCCAAAAACAGAAGGAGGCCTTTCAGCTCCTAGCCACCGCTCTCACAAACCTCAAATGAAGGGCCGATCCTCCAACCAAGGGTAAGTTTGGGCCTAACCCTCCTCCGGGCCCATTCTTCAAATACAACAAGGAAGGACAGTGGGCCAGGTCCTACCCAAACCTGAGACCCCGGCCTGGGCCCTGCCCAAGGTATGGAAGGAAAGGCCACTGGAAATCAGACTGTAGTCTGGCCCCTTCAGCTTGGACCTCAGCCAGTCCAGCAAGGCCGCCCTTATCTGGTTTGGCATTCCCAGACCTCCTGAGACTGGCCACCGAAGACTGAAGCTGCCCAGGTCCTGACAAGGCCCCACAGACTTATATCACCAGGGCAAAGCCTCGGGTAATGATTGTTGTGTTGGGTAAGCCGGTCTCCTTTATAATTGACACTGGGGCTGCTTATTCTGCCCTCCCCAAATTTGCTGGGACACTTGTCCCCTCCTCAATCTCTATTGTGGGGGTCGAGGATTAATCTCAGAGCCATTAGCCATTAGCCATCTCATCTCTGCACTGCATCTTATTAAATACCCCCATCAACACTTTTCCCAATCTACCTCCTCACCGGGGCTACCAAGCATCACTTCAAAAAGCCCAGTTGTCCCAAACCATAGTCACCTACCTTGGTTTCATTCTCACCCCACAAAATCAAGCAATTACCTTAGCCCGTGGTCAGCAAACTGCGGCTCGTGAGCCACATGAGGCTCTTCAGCCCCTCGAGTGCGGCTCTTCCTAAGCCTTAGGAGTACCCTAATTAAGTTAATAACAATGTACCTACCTATATAGTTTAAGTTTTAAAAATTTGGCTCTCAAAAGAAATTTCAATCGTTGTACTGTTGATATTTGGCTCTGTTGACTAATGAGTTTGCCTACCACTGCCTTAGACAGTGAACACCTTATCTCCTCCATGACTGTCCCCTTCTCTAAACAAGAAATACTATCCTTTCTCAGGTTCACTGGAGATTTATTCCTCTGGGTTCCCAACTTTCGTTTTCTCACAAAGCCCCTCTATGATGAGCGATGGGACCCCTCACTGAGCCTTTAGATCCCAAGGCCAGCATTCTCACCTCCTTTAATGCTCTAAAAACTGTTCTTACCTCAGCACCTTCTCACACACCCCTTTCCAAAGAAGACTTTTTTCTTATTGCCCAACTGCAGATGATTATTTAACAGTCCTGCTACTATCAGAAGCTGAACTCATTATTACTCAAACATTATCATGTTATCTCTAAGGAAAAATGTGGCAGTTTTAAATCCAAATGGCTAGGGGCCTGTCCTAGAACAGGCTGTGGGGCCTCATTCATGTACCTTGCGCACGCCTCGCTCTCCCCCCGCCTTTTCTCCAGGCTCATATACCTAATTGGTAGCTTAAAAGCTTTGGAGCATTGCTGGGTTAAATGGTAAACATCTAAATATTTAAACAAGTTCTAAGTTCACTTGATTTTAGCTTTTGTTACAGAAAATCTATAAAGTAGATTTGGAACTGTTAATGTAATGTCTTTGTTGAAGGGGTGTTTCTTAAAAGTGAGAGTGTTCATAAATGTTAATCTAAAAAGTTCTGGCTGTTTGCTTTTGCGTTATCATTGGAAAATTAAGGTTTCTAAGATTTAATTCTAATTAAATTGAAAAGAAATTGTATGGTTTTGGTAATAGAATGCATGAGGCATGGACATGCATTTTGAAGGAAAAATAAAGTGAATTGAAGTTGTAAGAAGGTTAAGATATATAAATGACACAGGCCAGTAAGCCAGGACAAGAAGAATAGGGAAATGAGATAGTTAAACAGCAGTTTGCAGCCATCTAGTAAACCCTATCTTTCTAAACCAAGGACAAATAAAACTAAGAGAATAAACCTCATTTGGGTATATTAGACTACAATCCTTCAAACTAATTTCTCTTTCCTTTTACCAGACCATTTGTCATAATTCTTGTTCTTCTAGCTTTTGCCTCAATAATACTAAAATTTATAAGACAGTTTGTCTCCACTAGATTATAAGTCCTACTTGTACTCAGGAAATACCACCCTTAGACACCATCATAACCTTCTTTTGTGTCCAGACCTCATAGTCTCGCTGACCCGGAGAGCAAGGATGATGGACCAGGTACAGGTATAGGAACTCACTGGGCCAGAGAGCTCCAGATAACTAGCAAGGGACAAAACTGGGGAAACAAGAACCTCGCCCCCAGGATAACCTATCATCCCCTTTTATATCACTAGTCAGGTAACTTATACCCCTGATCTTTTCCTCCATAAAAATAACATCTAGGCCTCAGTTGTATTTCAGCTCCAGGACCAGAAAAGCAGCAAAATCAGATAAGTGATGCCGTGGCAGCATCATGACCAGCTTTTATCACCTAAATCCCTCAACAGGACCTCTTTTGAGCCTTCCCCAAGCAGTCTTTTGGGGAAATCTTGCTCCTGCGACCCCTCACTCCAATCAAGAGAAATCTATACTGTGTTCCAGCTGACTACAATCAAAGTCCATCCCCCTATGGTCTTGGTGTCCCCCTGAGCAGGAAGTAACTACAGAAGATAGGATGGTCCTCCCTATTCCATAAAACAAAAAGGCTGGAATGTTAGGTCTGATCAAATAATTGAATCAACCACCTCTCCCCAGGAAACTGACTTTTAGACCACTTCACAACTGACATTTCCTTTTGCTTAGACCACACTTCACTTGCAAGACCACATTCCACTTACTAAGACCATTATCTTTCCCCTCAAGACCCACCCAGAAAAAGCCCACCTAGCATCCTTTAAAATCTCTGACGCCCAGTCCCTGGGTGCTGGTGCCATTTTGGTTTTCCAGATGACCTAATAAATTCATAATTCTTTACCCCTTTTGGCCTCGTATGTTCCTCCTTTGGTGACCCTAACAAGGTACTCAAAGTAGCTTATTTTAAAAAATCTGTATTCAACTGAGTGAATTTGAAGATCTAATTGACTTCATTAAATTATTCAAAAATTGGGCCACATCCCATCTAGCAAGTAGAGAGGCGCTCCAAAGAGCTGCAGAAAAGGATTTTTTTTTTAAAGCAGAAAGGGGGTGGGACAAAGAAGTCATAAACAAAAGAGAGGATTATTTCAGGCAAGGTCACCTTCCTTTGGGTGAGGAAGGGGATTTACCAGGTGGGCTCCCTCACTAGTGTTGACAAGGAAATGCCAAGGTCATATACCTGGGAGGAACTGAGACTGCAGTTAGATTAGATATTAAGTCAAGGTTTGTTGATGTGAGGTTTAGCACAAGTAACTCTATTTTGGGCCTGTAGCTTCTTTTTTAACACTTAAAAAGGGCTGGATTGTAAAAATTACAATTAAAATTAATTTATATGAATGGTCAGATGAGATGTATACAAAACAATAGATACATAGATTGCAATTGCTATTAGTGAATATTTTAATAGAGAACTATGTCAAAACACTTTTTTGAAGTAAGTTCATTTTTCTCTCTAGGTTAACTTGCATTTATTTTTAACTGTATTCTTTCAAGTATGTATGAGTGGTGTCTGTGTGTGTGTAAAAGAGAGAGCAGTATTATTTTTCTTCTCCACTCATTTATTTTTCCATTAATTCTTTTTGATACCAAATGCTTTTTTTTTTTATATTTCATTTCTTCCCTGTCTGCCTTAGTAGTTTGAGGGAATTTAATTTGTGAAATATTCTGTTATCTTTCCTCAAAGTTATGTTTTGATATCATGCCAAAGATAAAATTTGAAACAAATAAACAAACAAAAACAAGCACATGTTCTACTAGTCCAGAGTACTGGTCCAGATAGTTACCTCCGTTATTAGCTATTATTCACCCATCTTACTCTATGAAGATAAGGGTAAGGTTGCCTTGTATCTACCTCTACTTTCAGACTCCACAAGCATGCTGCCTGTAGGAGGTCCCTTCAGAAAGCATTTCCAGAAATACAGAAAACAGAGTTCATCACTTACCTAGCCTCTTTTAAATGATTCACCTCAGGGAACAGAAGTTATTGTGTTTATGGTAAGTAGAAGTACTCCTTCACTCATTATTCCATTGAGTTCCAAAGACCCTCAGGGCCAAGAACATTTCCTCCACCTATAGTTGCACAACTTACCTCTGATAAGGGTAGTATTGATTAAATTACCTTAGGAAGTATGATCGGGGTGGGAGTGTGGACATTTGGGCATTTTGTCCAGGAGAAAAGCAAAAAACATGTTCAGCATAATCTCCTAAATGGGCTGGGCAAAACCTTTGTTAATGGAGCCAATGGAAGTCAGCAGCTTCCTCTGTGGAAACGTTACTTGCCTTAGCTCTCAAATGTCATTTTAAAAATTATATTTCTCTGATCACCCTGTTCCTGCTTCCTGGAAGGCAATTCTCCCTCTGATGTTGGTTTGACCTCTACTCACTTCTCTGTGTTGCTCCCATGCCAGCTCCTCTGGGAATAACTGCTTCTCAGTGGGATCAGCCAGTCTCTTCTAACCCCGCTCCTTCATTTCTATTGTTGTTATTGCTGGCATTATGTTGTAATTTAATTATCGTTGTCTAGGTTTGCTGTCCCCTTTCTCTAGCATTTGTCTCATTATACCAAACTAAGAGCTTCACAAAGCAAGGGAGCTAGTATTTCATCTTTCTAGCTCCAGCCACTCTGAGTTTCTGGTGTGCAGTAGAGCCAAATGTTTGCAGAGAGGAATGATACAATTCAGGATTATTTGAAGAATTTCCCTAAATCAGTAAAGAGTACATATGTTTGCAAATGCCCTGTGACAAAAGTTACCCTCTTGCAATAAATTCAGGACATCCATTTAATTCTGTTCTGTTCTTGGTAATATTCAAACTTCATTAGTTGACTCACATTTCAGGATTAAGTTGAAAGAACAATAGTACTCGAGATTTCTAGATTTTAGAAAAGTGGTGATCAGAGTTGAACATGCGTCAGTGTCGCGGGCTTGTTAAGCACATGTTTCTGGGCCCAGTTCCTGAGATTCTCATTCAGGAAAGGAGGTTAGAGTCTTAGAATGTGCATCTCAGATGATGCAGGAGACACTGATGCTGTCTGTTCTGGGACTTACATTGAGAATCGCTGTTCTAGATGCAAGTAGCTGCAGCTTCTACTTATAGGAAGACATTCGAGTTAGGCCCATGCCTCATTCCTAGGCAGAGTCTGGAGGTTTTAATTCATTCCTCAAACTCTGGCTTGGGGATGTTCCAAGTCATTGTCTCATTTTGCTAGAACACGACAGGGGTGAGGTAGGCAAACAGCCAGTATAGTAGCAAAGGGTTTGTGTTTTGATAGCCTTGCAAATGTTCTTAAAAGAAATTTTTTTGTGTGTGTTTTTTTTTTTCACAGACTTTTTTTTTTTTTTTTTTTTTGAGACTGTTCTATCAACCCCCAATCCACATGGTTACAGCAGGACTTTTAGAGGCTCTTTTAGTAACATAGGACCTCATTCCTATGGATGTGGTTGAGAGCTCCAAGGCAAATACCTGGCTGAAACTAAAGTAATCATTCTTGTCTGAGAGAATTTGAAATTGGCTTCCTGTATATGTCCCAACCTGGGGTCAAACCTACAACCCAGGCATGTGCCCTGATGGGTAAACAAACCCGAAACCTTTTTTTTTTTTTTCTGTATTGGACATACAGAAAATGCTCCAACCAACTGAACCACCTAGCCAGGGCTAGTCATTTTTTCAAATAACTTTTTTTTATTATTCAATTACAGTTGACATATAATATTATATTAGTTTCAAATATACAACATAGGGATTAACATTGATATAACTTATGAAGTGAATACCCCAATAAGTCTAGCATCTATCTGACATCATCCATAATTATTATAATACTAGAGGCCCAGTGCACGAATTTGTGCACTGGTGGGGTCCGGCCGGCCTGCCCCGAGCGGGGCTGATTGGAGCCAATGGGGCCAGGCCAGTCAGGAGGAGGGGACAAGGGAGGTTGACTGGCAGGCCCCACCCCTGGTTGGGGGGGATCCAATCAGGGGCGGGACCAGCTGGGTGGAGGGGCTACAGGTGGTTGGCTGGCTGGCCCTATTCCCTGGTCAAACTCCCAGTTGAACTCCAGGTCAAGGAGACAATTTGCATATTAGGATTTGCATATAGGATTATTGACTATATTCCCTATCTATGCTTTATATCTCCTATACTGTTTGTATAACTGGCAATTTACACATATTCATGTTTTTCCTTTTTCGATCACCCTTCTCCCAATCCTCCCCCCCTTCTGGCAACCATCAAAATGTTCACTGTATCTGTGAATTTGTTTTTGTTTCATTAATTTAATTTGTTTTTCATTTCCACATATAAGTAAAATCATATAGTATTTATTTTTCTCTGTCTGACTTATTTCACTTAGCATAATACCCTCTAGGTCCATCTATGTTGTTACAAATGGCAAGATTTCATTCTTTTTCATGGCTGAGTCATATTCCATTATATATAGGCATCACTTCTTTATCCATCTATCAGTGGACAATTAGGTTGCTTTCATATCTTGGATGTTGTAAATAACACTGAAATAAACATATGAATGTATATATCTTTTTGAATTAGTGTTTTGGGTTTCTTGGGATAAATACCCAGAAGTGGAATTGCAAGATCCTTTTTTGTCTCTTGTTAGAGCCTTTGTTTTAAAGTCTATTTTGTCTAAGTATTGCTATGTCAAGTTTTTTGTTTGTTTCCATTTGCATGAAATTTATTATTTCATTCCCTTACTTTCAGTCTATGTGTGTTATTCTATCTAAAGTGGTCTCTTGTAGGTAGTATATACATTGAGTGACCAGATTATTATGACCACCTGACGTTTGTAGACAAATTAGCTATAATTTTGCGCTGAAGTTGCTAGAAGGCCATATGCTTATAAATAGGGAAGCAGGTTGTTTACCACGACAGTAGAAGTGATTTTTTTTCTGAAGATGTGGGTAAACAATGTGATTTAACAGCCTTTGAACTTGGGAATATATATATATTTATTTATTTATTTATTTATTTATTTTTTTTTTACGATAATGCCAAGTTTAATCTGCCAAATATACAAGTTGGATTTGTAGAGCATGTTTTGCCTGGGTGCTGCACAGTAAACAGAGGTTTCTTGAAATGATCCATGGGTAGGGTTAAGAATGGGCGCTGGTCAGAAAGGTGGGAATGGGGCAGAGAAGGGCACAGGGAAGGCCATGGGAAGAGCCATGACCCTCAGAGACCCAGGGGTACAGGCTCCCAGATGACAGCCCCTGAGTGAGCACCCAGGCAACACAGATGGGCTGGTTGTTGCAAACTCACCAGCAGCAGCCCCCAGCACAACCACCCTCTACTGTGCAATCTACTGGACAAATTATATATATTGAGTGGCCAGATTATTACGACCACCCCATCAGTACTTCGTTGGGCCACCTTTTGCCTTCAAAATTGCGGCGATTCTTCTTGGCATTGACTCCACGAGATGTTGAAAGGTGATGCGAGGAATCTGACACCATGCCTGATCAATAGCACTGTCCAGTTCTGTGAGATTTGATGGTTGTGGAACCAGCTGCCTGATGGCTCTTTTAACTTCGTCCCACAAATGCTCAATTGGATTGAGATCTGGTGATTGTGGGGGCTACCGAAGCAAGGTAAAGTCTCCCTCATGTTCTTGAAACCACTCCTGCACAATATGAGCACCATGGCATGGCGCATTGTCTTGTTGGAAGAAGCCATCTCCGTTGGGATACGCCATCAACATGATAGGATGAACTTGATCAGCAATGATACTTTGGTATGTTGTGCTATTCAGACGTTGTTCCACACGAATTAAAGGGCCCAAATCATGCCAGGAAAACATGCCCCAAACTATAACACTGCCCCCACCATCTTGAAGGGTTGTACTCATGCGTGTGGGGTGCATGCTTTCATGCTGTTTCCACCAAATTCTCACTCTGCCATCTGCATGATGCAACTGGAAATGTGATTCATTGGACCACATGACTTTTTTCCAATGATCAACTGTCCAATCCTTGTGTTCCTGTGCAAATTGGAGACATTTTATTTTGGTAACTGCAGACAGCAAAGGTGTTCGAACAGGCCTTCAGCTTCCATATCCCATACGATGCAGTGTACGGCTAATTTGCCTACAAACGTCAGGTGGTCATAATAATCTGGCCACTCATAATAATATATATCCCATGTTCAAAGGCTGTTAAATCACGTTGTTTACACATATCTTCAGAAAAAATCACTTCTACTGTTGTGGTAAACAACCTGCTTCCCTATTTATAAGTGTATGGCCCTCTAGCAACTTCAGCGCAAAATTATAGCTAATTTGCCTACAAACGTCAGGTGGTCATTATAATCTTGCCACTCAGTATATATGGGTCTTGTTCTGTTATCCATATCGCACTCTGTCTTTTTATTGGAACATTTAATCCATTTACATTTAAAGGAATTATTGATGGGCATGTAGTTATTGCCATTTTCTTATTTATTTTTTTAATCTTTTTTTTTCTCCTTTAAGAAACCCCTTTAACATTTGTAATATATTAGGTTTGGTGATGATGAGTTCCTTTAGTTTTTTCTTGTCTGGCTAATTTTTGCTAGTTATTTTGAAAATCAGTGATCTCAACATATTTATACTGATAACAGTATTTTTCTTGAGCGTTTTGTATTTAACTCATATTGAGTGTGAGTGGGCGTGTGTGTGTTGATGTACATATACACATATGAGGAGGCAAATAAAATGACAAATTTTGAGAATTATCTATATATATAAAAGCCTGATATGCAAATTATCCCCACAGCAGTTTGACCAGGAGACCAATCGCTCACTATGACATGTGCTGACTACCAGGGGTTGGCATGGAATGAAGGGAGGCCCCGGCTGGCAGCTGGAAGGAAGGCCCAGGCCAGCAGCCAGAAGGACCCAATTGGCCCTTATCCCTGGCCAGGCCTAGGCACCATACCCGTGCATGAATTCCATGCACTGGGACTCTAGTTTTTATATAAATACATATGATATATATATATATATATATATATATATATATATATATATACACACACACACACACACATATATATATATAATATTCATAAAAATGGAGAGAGACCCATGAACCAAGAGGTCACTGGTTTGATTTGATTTTTAGAGGGAGTTTAAGTCACATATAACAATATCATTTATATGCACACGTTCACTTATTATTTTCAAAATCTTGGATCATGTACTTTCATATTCCCCTATATATAGATGATGCAGCATGACAAATACAATTATAATTACCTGCAATCAATACAACCAATTCCAAATGGTGAGCAGGATCTATGAAAAATGGTAATTTAAGATACTCCCACAAACCACAATTACAGAGACATAAAACCCTCCAGAAAGAAACACTTATCCCAACAACCTACTTATTACCACAGAGGAAACCTGAATTGAGTTTCATAAACTTTGCATTGAAGTTAGGTCTTTCATCTAAGTGAATGAAAAGCAGTAGTTAATACTTATCTGGTCTCAATGACTAAGTAGTCAGGAAAAACAATATCCATTTTCTGCTGGGCAAACTGACCCTCACAGCATGCATCCATTATCCAAAGCCATGTTTAGTTAAGAACTGACCTTCTTCTTGACCTGGGCTCTTGATCAGGGCAAAGGAAACTGTCAGACATCATTAAGAATGATTTCTTCCTCCAACAGGCTTTCAATCTAAGCTGTATTTTACTTGGAATCCAAACTCAGAGGAAAGCAGCAGCCTAGTACCCCACTAGACATGAGCAATAACATTCAAAAGAAAATTGCAAGCTGAAGATCTAATCATTAACAACAGATGGTTCAACTCGCATCTGACAAACAAGTTGTGTTGTTTGCTTTTCTTTCCCTCCTTATCCACTTGAACTTAGGGCTTGCATGTGAAAATGCTGGGTCCTACATCCACAGCATGGACTCACCTGATGGAAGGAAAGCTGTTATGGCCAAGGTTGATTTTTTTTTTTTCAATTTGAAACACAAATTGACATCTGAGGTTCAAGGAAGTGCAAGTTGAAAGTATGTCTGCCTATTTAGGGGTGTGTGTGGGAGAGAGAGAGAGAGAGAGAGAGAGAGAGAGAGAGAGAGAGAGAGAGAGAGAGAGTTAGTTTGGAGAGAACAGTGTCTCTTAATGTAGTCTTTTGACAAAGCCTCTTTATCTGGTCATATTCCTGTTCTTTGTCTGGTCTCCAGTCGGGGCACTTGCCCTACTCAAATCACAAACCAGAAGGGTTTTTGTTATGCCTGTCTTGAATCTGTCCTCCTCTTTTTTATATTGTTTTTTTAAAAAATATGTTTTTTATTTTATTTTTTAGCGTGGGGGGGGGGGGCGTAAAGAGATAGAAACATCAATGAGAGAAACATCATTGATAGGCTGCCTCCTGCATGCCCCCTACTGGGAATTGAGCCCACAACCCAGGCATGTGCCCTGATAAGGAATTGAGTTGGTGACCTCTTGGTTCATGGGTTGATGTTCAACCACTGAACCACATCGGCTGGGCTCTGTGTTCTGTTTTAAAAAAGAACTAGAGGATGTCATGTGAGGAATACCAGAAAATATGATGAGCATCAGAATTCTATATCAGAAAAAATCATAGGCATAATAAACATGCATATGTGGTCCCTAAATTGTAGCTCTTGGGGAGCAGATAATCAAGTTTTAGATTTTTCACCATTATGCATAGTGGGTATATCTTTAATAATTATCAGAATGAAATATCCTTTAAAATATGTAGATAAGTAGTTCCAATTTTATTCTATGTGCAACCCATTACTGTATCCTTAATCTTTAAATGAGTGGGAGGCAATAGGTTGCAGAAGCAATATAATGTATATTTTAAAAATAGCCTTAGTATTAACTAATCTATACTAATAAAAGGGTAATAATGCTAATTAGACCAGGAGACCTTCTGGGAGACCGGCTGGGGAGGGCAGTTGGGGGCCATGAGGCTGGCAGGGGAGGGCAGTTGGATGCGATCAGGCCAGTGGGGGGGGGGCACAGTTGGAGGTGAGCAGGCCAGCGGGAAGAGTGGTTAGGGGTGATCAGGCAGGCAGTCAGGTGAGCAGTTAGGAACCAGCAGTCCTGGATTGCAAGAGGGATGTCCGACTGCCGGTTTAGGCCTGATCCCTGTGGACATCCCCTGAGTGGTCCCAGATTGGAGAGGGTGAAGGCCGGGCTGAGGGACACCCCCTCAACCCATGCATGAATTTAGTGCACCGGGCCACTAGTCAGTTACATAAAAGACCAGAAGACCATGAAGAAAAATACTTTATCAGATTCTAGTGGTTATTATCCTCCATGACTTCCTTAGATGAAAAATTAGCAGAGGGATCTCTTGCTTTACTTAGAAGAATCTACTTCTTACTCCATTTAGCTTAAAAAGGGTCCCTGAGTCTCCTTTCAAACCCCCCAGTTACCCACTGGCCATGCCTCAGAGACTCTCAGGTCACCTCTCCTCACTGAGAAGTCCTTCTCTACTCATTGCTATCCAGAGGATATGGAGGAATCCCAGACTCCTCTGGTGGCTTCTCTTTTCTTCCAAGGACTTCAATGCTGATTGCCAGGCACTTATTTGCAGGAGTTCCTCCCTATAAAGCTGAGAAAATGTATGAAACAGAAGAAGGATAAGAACTAAAGTATTCTATGCCTAGCTTCATGATCATAACACGTATGAAGTGTGATATTTTGCATTGCCAAAATTAATCTTAGTAAAATGTTTCCGTTGTATTATTCAGAAAGGCACATGATCTCCTTTTATGCTTTTTTAGCTTTAATCTCCTTGCAGAAGGTTAAATTCTGCAAGCCACAGACTGGGAGGAGATTCTCATAATACATACATCCAATAAGGGACTTGTATTCAGCATATAGGTTTTCAAATTAGTAAGAAAAAGAAACGATCTGATTAAAAATAGGCAAAAGACATGAAGAAACATTTGACCACATCTCCCCCGTCCCCAATTCAAAAATGCAAATAGTATGTGAAATAAGCCATGAGGGAAATCCACTTTAAAACCACATTCATCAAAGAGCTAAAACTAAAGAGACTGACAATACCAAGATTTAGCAATTAAGCAAGTAGCAGTTGTTTATGTTGCTGGTGTGAGTGTCAGTTGATTAGACACTTTGGAAGATTGGTAATATCTATCAGAGCTTAAATGTGTGCCTCCTTTGTCACTGTGCAATCCCCTTTCTAGGTATAATTCAAAGATAAATTCGAATTTTTGAGGCTTTCTTTTGGTCATTTCACTTGTATAATTGTTAGCAGGAAGTAGAATTTCAGCACCTGCGCATCATAGACTGAGACATTCTGGCCATTGGGGTAAAACAAGGAAGAGAATAAGAGAACTGATGTAGACAGAGGCCTATTCCAATGTAAATTATCAAGTAGGGCTCAGGCTTTGATGGGAGAAGGTACAAAATGGTAATCATTCTGGTCTGGTGTCAAAAGCCAAGGGTACAAGTGTTTGGCAACAGTAGAAAGCACAGGCCCAGAATTTTTGGGAAGTTCCCGATATCAAAAAGACTTATTGGCCCTTGTTGAAGGGAAGTACATTAAAGTTAAGGTCCAACCCCAAGGAGAAGGAATTAAGAGAATTAACAGGTTATTTCAAAATCCAGGACATGCTGTTCTGATCAGGTCCCCACTCTGACAGTACCAGATTGCTAGTGTGGATACTAGAGTCCCTGATAGAAGCTCCTGCAAAGACATAATATGTTTCCATTGGAGAGGGTTTATCCTAATCCCTCCAGAGCCCATAAATGGAAATAGACTAGCACCCCTCTCTCACTCATGGAGAAGAAAAGCATACATACTTCATATATTTATGAAGTATAGTTAGTCCTAGTTCTAAATAGTTTGGGGATTGGACAAAGCTCAGGCAGCAGATGGTGGATTTTCAGTATGCAGACTTGTCAGGGAAAGCAGGGACAGTCAGTGGCTGACACTGGAGAAAAATATTTTTTTTTTTCTGTCTACATGCAGAGAGTCAATACAATAGATTAAAAGTATAGCCCAAGAGCTCTCTTGCTTTTTTTTTGTTTAATGTGTGCATGAGACTCCAGTTGATTGATTTGAATGCACTGACCCTCGATGGGCTGAGTTATCAACCAATACTATTAAACTATTTCATATGTCTCAGATGATGTTTATATATGTCACTGATACCACTGGTTAAATTTAACTCAACTTCATAACACAAGCTAGAATACTTTCTATGGAAGAGGAACTCAATGGTCAGGACTGGTTATAGTACATATATTTCAGTTTATTATTAATCTTGGCAAAATTGGGCATTTCCAAGGATACTTAAGGTTAACTGCCATATTTTAATAACCATATATATTTTTGAAAAAGCTCTACATTGGTAAGGATTGCCATACTTGTCAATAACATGTTGAGCTATTAATTCATCAGTAATTACAATCAAGAGGAACTTGACTGGGAGAGAACCCAGAGGGTTTTTGTTTTGCATTGCTCTATAGTTTTATCCCTTTATATTTTAATAATAATAATCAAGGTATCCGAGTTAAATTTTCAGTAATGACAATTTGTATGCTTTTGAGCAATAATCCAAAAATTAACAATTGCAGACCCACAACATTGATGGCTTAAGTTCAGTGACTCATTAAAATAGATTATTTTTTTCTTGTATATATTTGGATAATCTTAATGGTAAATGTTGAGCCCCTTAAGAAAGAGAAACAGGTCTTTCACATAGTCTTACTCCAAATTCTAACATGTTGGCTGAAACATCAAAGGCTCTCAGTGAAAATAAAAAGAATTAATGACTACTTATAAATGACTATTGTATTGTTTCCAAGTCTCCCTGCTGCCTTTGAGAAAGAGGGTTATGTATTACTGCTTCCAGGACTTTCACTACACTTTTAATGCTGAGATGACCATAAATCTAACTTTTCCTATAAAATGTAGACAGACATGACATTCCATATCTGAGCAGAAGCTCTGAAAGACACTGAGAGGTTTCACTGACTCTCTTGATCTTGGAAAGAAGCCTCAGAGCCAAATAGGATGGCATGAAACCTGCTGGTATGTAACTTGAGCAGGAATTAGACCTTTGCTGTTGAAGGCCACTTGGATTTTACAGAGCTGATGAATATACTTCAGTTATCAATTGAATGGGCAGGGGAAATGTGTCACCAGTTGAATGCTTAGCTTAGCCCAAAGCTGTGCTTATCTGTGTTATTTATAAACCTGATTAAGTAGTTGAATAGACTTCTCCCACTTATAGTAGATTCAGGAGAGGGTCTTTCTTACCTGAGGAAGCCAAAAAAATATACCTAGTAGGTTTGCACACAAAAGGAAAGAAATGGGTTGGGACTATGTCAGTTTATCAACCAGGAAAACTTTGGTTAGGGTCTAGTTATCATAGGGTAAGGAGACTTCAATGTGAAATGAGAATTTGTGCCTTTTTATTTATTTCCTGGTGAATTTCATTTGTTGTTTTTCAGAGCTTCTTAGCAAAGTTGTTCACATGCCTACCATTTTGGTTGTCTCAGGGTAAGAAGCTTTTTATTTTAACTCAGTTTTACTGTTGACAATAGAAGAAATTTGGATGGAATGCTTTAGTCTGCAAGTAACAAAAAACTCAAATCAAAACAGCATAAAAATTAAGGTGGTAAATAAGGTATGTGACTGAAAGACTAAAGATCAAGTAGGGCCCATGTTTTTTGTCTTTGATACCTTCAGTTCTGCTGCATTTTTCCTGTATTTGGGGGGCTAAAACTTGCTTTCATTGTGTTTATTTTTTTTTTTAATGGCACCTAACAAGAACTAAGACAATATTCTTTGTATCAAATTGAAAGTTTAAAAAGAAATGGTACCCTAAAATTTTGGAATAATATCCCTCACTCAGTCTGATTGGTGTAACTAGTCAACTCTCTTCTCTCAGGGTCATCATGAGTGGAAATGCCAGTCACTGAGTGGGTCAAGTTTGGATAACTGAGCCCGTCACTGACAAGAGTGATAGGATTGTGGTTAGCTTTCCCTGAACTGATGGGCTATGGGGTGATCAAACATTATTGGTGGTTCAGTGAGTATAATATAAAGTGATATGGATGCTGATAGTCAATCAATAGAGTCTAATCTACTGGTGTGGAGCCTAAATGCTGGGGAATAGAAAATAAAATAGATGTGGTAATAATTGTTACTTCCTTCTTCCAAAGTTCTCCTGTTTGCCTTCAGGATAAATTACACGTTCTTAAATCAATACTCAATTCATCTCTTTACTATCCTCTCAGTATATCTACATTTTCATATCTTCATGCTTATATCATTCTCTCTGCCAGAGATGACTTTCTATAACAGATCTACGTATTCAAGTTCTGCATATCCTTCAAGACTTGGTTAAATTATCTCCTCCTTGGAATCTGTCCTGATCAATTCAGCCCACAGTGATCTCATTTACCTAAGATCCATATAGTCCTTGTCAAAATTACTAACTTATTAATTAATTATATACTATCTTATGACATAACTAATACCTGACATTGCTATTGCTTACTGTTTCATTAACCTTTGTGTATAAGCCTTGCATTTCACATTTCACTGAGATTTGACTTATAAGAAAAGTGACCATGTCTTTTTAACTCCAGATAGTTTTTATAATTATCCACTAGACAGAATGTGTAGTAAAGTCTTATATATAAATTTTTCAGTAAATTTTGAATGATACTATTATTAGCTTTGTTTTCTTTTTCTTTTTTTGTGGGGTGGCAAGCAATGCTTTCAAAATTTTATTAATACTAGAATCTATACAAGTGCAAATTTATATAAGTGTAAATATATAAGCAAACCTTTTTTATGCAGCCTGGACAAATACAATTTGAAAGAGAAAATAACTATCCTTTATCCCCTAAGATGGTTTGAACCAGCAATGCCCATTTATAGAAAGATGTTCTTATCGCCAAAGGATTCCTCTTGGGATTGCCTCAGGTCTGGTTGTTTCTATAGCTCAGGTTCAGTCTCAGTCAAGTATAACGGACCAAGTTTTGGAGACTGATTTTGAAGAACATCAGGATCTCCTTTATTGAACTTTATCCTCTGGCTCTGTCCCCATGGATCATAACTGAGTCCTAGAGATGCCTTCATTAGTTCAGTGAATAAAAACAAAGAGGAAGAGGTTACATGTGTTTTTAATAAGTGAGGCAAGAATCAACAACTTGGACTTCATCAATTCACTCATCAAATATTTATTGAGCACCTATCATTTCCCGATTTAAAAAAATGAACAAGCTATATACTCTAAATCTAAGTTCCCAAAGTCATACAAGGAGGATATATCAAGAACAGAGCCTGGATTTCAGTTTTTACAGTCAGTATCTTTATGCATACTGCCTCCATAAAGCCCCCTTAGTCCCTCACATATTTTCCCAGATTTCTTGATGATCTGAGAGTTGAATGTTCATGATGGCTGCTGAGAAATTTGTCTGTCTGTGGCCATGAACTTCAGCAAAGGTATGTGTTCCACCTTGCCGGGGTCCAACCCCAGCGGGTCCAGGGGTCCCCAAAGGTGTGGACGGAGTCGGCGAAGAAGGAATGACATGGAGGCAGCGTTCAGTTGATCAGCAGCCTAGCCAGGATCTCCAGCCAGGATCTCCAGCCAAGTTCTGGTCTGGATCTCCAGAGAGGTTCTGCTTAGGATCTCCAGCCAGGTTCTGTCATCAGGTTCTCTAGCCAGGTTCAGTCACCAGGTTTTAGTCAGGTTCTCTTGCCATGTTCTATGCAGGTTCTGTAGCCAGGTTCTGTCTCTAGGTTCTTCAGCCAGGTTCTCTCGCTAGGTTCTGTCTCTAGGTTCTGAGGCCAGTTTCTGTCCAGGATCTTTTGTCATGTTCTCTCCAGCGAAGTTCTTCTGTCTTTAGAGAACGTTCTGTGTAGGTTCTGTGCCTAGGTTCTGAGTGTAGGTTCTGTCTTCTTACATCTGTATTTATACCAGTTGATTCCAATCCTATCAATCTCTATTACAAAGGTTAGGGCGTTTCTTATCTCCATTCCAGGGAGTAAAGATTATGTAGCTTAAGTATGATTGTTCATAGTTAAAGTGATTAATTACCCGCCTGGCACTTAGTTAAGAGGTTTTATTCCCTCCCTAACTTCAGGGGAAAATCCCTACCTGGGGAAACAACCTTTCTCAGAGACCTTGGTTAAAACACATAGTGCCAAGAAGGTGAGCAAACATATTAAGAACAGTATGCCATATATGCCAGGTCCCTTGAAACAGCAAGCATGGACCGGCTCCCGGCACCACCTCCCTTTCCTCCCCACTATATACATAAATGGATGCAAATACTTACCTGACTTCATTAGCTAATGTGCTGCAGGCAGCCCTCTGTCCACTGACTGACATAAAGACTGTTGTTTTGATCCTAACTCCCCTGACCTGCCTATTATCATGGTGCTCCCCAACCCAAGTGTTTTTAAAGGCCCTCTGAATCCAGTGTCCCAGCCCTGGAGGTCTCTGGTAGTTTCCAATCTGTTTTCAGTATTAATTTGATATAATTGATCTTGGAAAATGCAATTAGGCACTATAAATTATTCTTTCTCAATTAAATATTTAATCACAACAGAAACAATGAAGATTCTAAATGCAGGGAATTAGAATCTTTCTCTATGCAGAAAGCCAAAAGAAATGGGGGGCTATTTTTTTCCTAGAAGGAATAAATTATCTATAAAGAATGTAATAAAAATAGGAAATATTTAAACTTAATTTGTCAACCTATAGCTGGTTTATTCTGTTACAAGTCAATAATAATAATAACAATGAAACTTTATACTGGTTTGCTTTTATTCAATTATTTTATTTAATTAGTTGCATCTGTATGTACTGCAATTATTAACACACCAAACTATAAATGATGAAATAAGGTTAAACAGCAGTTCCCAAAACATGTATATTTTACAATGTAGGGGGGGGGGGAATCACAGCAAAATGTCATAAATAATATAAAAGTATAATATAAAGTGTCCAGTTTGTTATGAATTATTTTTGAATAAAGAGAGTGGAGACCAGAAAAAATAATAACTTTCTTGGAAGAGTCCCCCCCGCCCCCCAGTAAACAGGTATTTCCATCATAGGTGATTATAACTAAATGTTCCCAGTGCAGTAACTAATTTACCCCCAACTTTTCTATATATATATATATATATATATATATATATATATATATATATATATTTTTTTTTTTTTTTTTTTTTTTTAATAAAGATTCTGATGCCTCCAAGGAGTGGAGAGATTTGCTCCAGGCCAGCCTAGCACCTAGTTTATTAGAAAGCTGGAATTAGAACCCTGTTTTTATGAAGTCTCAGACTAGGCGAAGCTTTTCAACTTTATAATGCTCCCTCCCATTCTCCAACGATGATTATGAAACATCCATTTCTCTTTGATTCTCAGAAATTTCCCCCTATGGCTAACACAATTTGCTTGATATTTGAGGACAGAGCACAAAATAAAAGTTGTATTGAGTCACCGGGAAATAAAACTCTTACCCTATTTTGTGCTACTAAGTACAGCTGATACTTTGGATGCTGAAGGGCGATAATTTAAACAAAATTGACACTGTGCTGGTTTTATGGATTTCTAATGTGTTTCATCTTAGGTACATTGGACATATTGCTGCCTGGGCTTCTGTCGCATCTAATAGTGAGGTTTGAAAATTTATACAAATCAAAAACTGCAGGCTCCTTCTTCAAAAGGCAGGCACAAATACTTTTTTTTTCTTTCATATTAAATTTGTGTACTTAATAAAAACTATATATTTCAGGAAGAAAAGAACATTAGTTTAAAAATTGATTTAGTAGCCTTTAGTCTTTATTTTCTTGATATCAGGTGATTTCTTAAGTTTTTCACATTTTTACTAAATAGTTCTCTCTGTAAGCTTTATAAAATCGGCCTGTCTTGTGGAATTTAAGACTGAGTTGTCTGGAATGTCACATCTCAAAAACAAAAACAGAAACACAACAAGGTCAGTAACAACAAAGCAAAACTCCCAACCACTAAAACAAGTACAAAAAGATTAAAATTCCATAAGCACATTATAAGCAGAAGAGCACGTAGAGCTTTATTCAAGTTTTCTGGGGTCAGCTGACTACTTTGCCCACTGCACATTGCTCTCATATATTCTTTTAAGTAGAAAACAAGAAAATGATCCTATTTTCCCCTTGGCAGCCTGGTGTAGAGAAGGAGGTAAATGCACTTGTGTCTCTCTATTTCTGTCCCTATCTGTGTATTTCTCTCTCTTGCTGTTATAGCTTCTGTCCTCTAGAAAAATTTATATTATTCCCAGAACATGCAGTGTAAAAATGTGTCTGTCTTTGGGACTTTATGAACAAAGAAAATAATCGCAATTGGTAGTTTTTAGGGTTCCCAAACCCCATTACATGTGGTCTGACTTTTGTTTTATTTTTCATAATTTGTAAATCTGTTTACATTAATATTTCCTCAAGCATGTAAGCACTGAGGGAGACTTTTAATGACTGCATACATTGGAGAAAATAAAATTACAGTCCTGCATAGATAAGTGTTTCAGAAGCTGTTCTCTGGATAGAGCAGCTCTGTTTGGACCCTACGTTTCCAATGGGAGGAGCATCCCAAAATGCAAATAAAAGGATCTGAGATCCCAAATGAGCTAGGTAGGCTGCTGTGTGCAATGGGTGTACACAGTACTCTCTAGCGAGGTTTCATTTTCATGAGAAAATCCCACATGTCTTTGGCCTAAAATTCCCCATCTTTGTGGACTTTTGCTTTAGAAACTAATGTAAATTTTAATTATAATGCTTACTGTTTTGGATCACTTAATTATTTCTAAAACTGTGGCCTGCCATAGATATTTTGATACACTGTAGAAAAAAAAAATGGACCGAACATTTTAAACTACGATTGGCTCAGGAAAATCTGAATTGTGTAGCCACTGGTTTTATGTATCCAACAATGGATATGAATCTGGTTCCACTAAGGATTTGAGGCAGCTAACAAAAACTAAAAAAAATATAAGTAAATAAAAATGAATAATGGAATTGTAGTAAAGGGAAAACAAAGTATACACAATGGCCTTCTATTGTTTGTGGAGAAGATTGTCAGATTTTGCTGTAAGCTTCCTTGCAGTTAAAGCAAAGAGGCTGCACACCGTGTAGTTGACACACACTGAGTATTTGCTGACTTAATGGGATTGTTGATTCATGAATTATGGTTGAAATATTATTTGCAATATAACAAAAGTTTAAAAAATCAGATCAACTAGCTTTGTATGGTGTTTGAATATATGTAATATGGTGCATTCCACCATCAGTTCTCATTAAGTTGTGGATGCAATATATTCAATGCCAGCACTGTATCTAAAATGGCCATTTATTGCATTATTTAGGCATGAATAAGACCCATGCCTAAAATCAAGAACTTCTCAAAAATCCAAGGACTTATGAAAGTACATAAAATCTATATTCTTAAAATAAATTTAAAACTAAAAATATTAAGAAAAAATAGACAATTAAAAAATAAACAAAAATTTTTATTAGTTGCAAATAGATATTTATATTGCTGATTGTTTCATCATTTACAAATGGTTTGAATATTTTGATTCACTTGACCTCTCAGGACATTTCAATGTGCTAGTGTTTCTCTGTGGTCAGACAGAACGTACTTGAAGGTGATCACTCTATTCTTCTAATGGTATCCTATAAAATAAAAGCCTAACATGCTAAGTGTCCAGTTGTCTGTTCAACCAATCAAAGTGTAATATGCTAATGATATGCTAAGGTCGCTCAACTGCTCGCTATGATGTGCACTGAGGGGGCAGACACTCCGACCAGTAGGTTAGCTTGCTGCTGGGGTCTGGCCACTTGGGACTGAACAAGATGGGCTGGACACACCCTGGAGCCCTTCTGTGGTTCCTCTCTAGCTGGCCAACCTCCCATGTCCCTCCCCGGCCCCTATCATGCACCAGTAGGGTCCCTCATCCTGGTCTGCTCCCTCTCACAATCTGGGAGCCCTCAGGGGATATCGGAGAGCTGGTTTCAGCCCAATCTCACAAGCCAGGCTGAGTGACCCCATTAGTGCATGAATTTGTGCACTGGGCCTCTAGTATTGTAATAACAGCCTTTATTTCCTGGAGCATCATAAATTTATCTTGAGGGAGGAAGTGACTTCTAAACTTTCAGATAAACTTGGAAGAGAAGAAAGTGAGGATTTGAGGAAGTAAAAAGTTAGCTGTCAGGAAAGACATCTCAGAGGTTTCTTGATTTTCCAATTCCATTTGCTCTTAAAAAAATAAGTGAAAAGAACAATGTCATATGCCTGAGAAATTGGAGATTGATAAGTTCTTATAGTTTATGTTTTGTTTTTTTTAATTGTTTATGAACTGGCCTGACACAGGGAGTTAATCGCTGAGTATCCACTTTCCTCTTTAAGAAATGTTCTCATAATTTTGGAATCTTCATTTCCAAATTTGTAAGTGTGATATTTAGAGAAGGAGCTAAATTTTTTCCAACAGTAATATCCATGTCATTCAAAATAATAAATGTAGCTGTAGATGTGGAATCACCAATGCATGTGATCACCCCTGTTTAGAAAAGTCTGTATTCTAGAAACTGGGAAGTCTTTACTTACAATGCATGGTATTTAAGAAAAATTCAGAGAGCTTGAGTTTATTCTTTCCTAATGTTAAGTATAATTAAGACTCCCTCCCAAAAAAGGAATTTTATGTAATAAAGAGGGAATATGCTAATTGACCATCATGCCATCCCAAAGATGGCAGTGCCCACAGCCAATAAGGAGGGAATATGCTAATTGACTGTCCCCAACCTCAAAGATGGCTGTGCCCACAGCCACAAAATGGCAGCGCCCAGTCCCCTCAGCCCCACTGAGGTGGCAGGCATGCGGCAAGGCCAGGCCTGTCCCCAGGTAGGCTCGGCCTTGCTGTGTGCCTGCCTCCAGAGAGCCCCAGTACCCTCAGCCCCCCAACCACCCAGGGCTGGCCCAAGGTGCAGGCAAGCCTTCAATGGCGGCTGCCCAGCCACCCAGGGCTGCCTGAGTCTCAGGTAACCAGGACCAGCCGAGGATTGCACTGCTGGCAGTGGAAGCAGCAGAGGTGTGATGGGGCTTGCCTTCCCTTGATTGCTGGGTTGCCACCAGCCCCTGAGGGCTCCCAGAATGTGAGAGGGGGCAGGCTGGGCTGAGAGATGAATGAATTTTCATGCACCAGGCTTCTAGTCTATAATAATAAAAGGGTAATATGCTAATTAGACTGACATCATTCTGAATGTCATTCCGATGTCCTTCCGGGCAAAGTGGGGTTGGAGTGAAGCCCGGGTCCCATGTGCCCTGGATCCTGGGTGCCAGAGGGAAGCCGGTGCTGGCAGCCAGGGGAAGGAAGGCCTACTCTTGCATGAATTTTGTGTATTAGGCCTCTAGTGCTAACGTATTTTAAGGGGCATTTTAGATGACTACCCTATCAAAAATTGATAAACAAATTATATAATATCCTCCTCTCTTTTCTATTCAATTAGTAAATAATTACTGAGGAAGGAGCACTCTGCTCAGGGCTAGGGACAGGGGAATGAAGAGTTTTTTCAGAGCCTTGCTCATGAAAGGTGCTCGCTCATTCAATGAGTTTTGAGGGAATGGGTCTTCCTACCGATTTTGGACTAGCCTCTCCTCATACAAGACAGGACTGACTATGAGATTCCTAAGAAATCTGAGAATAGGAGGGTTTTGTTGATGGTTTTAACCAATGCTATTGGGCATTGGATAAAGTGATAACTCTTCTTTGGAAGATGATTATTATCTCATCCATCTGGGTTTGATAATTCTGTTTGTGCTGTGCTTGTTTTGTTATGTGCACCTATTGTTTATGCGTATTTGGTCTCTCCATCTATACTACCTGTATTTCAAGTGCAGGGACCATTCTTCCATTATTGCATCTAGCCCAGGACCAACTATTTACATATCTGTTGATGTGCAGGCATGGGGGTGCTGGGGAGGTGCCTTCAATAGTCCATGACAAAGGAGTCTTTTTGTCCCTCCACTTTTGTACTACCTTCTTTTTTCTTGATCACATAAGATAAAAAATGAATTATCAGTAGGTTGCTGTGTCTTTGTAACAATCCTGAAAACAGTGGAGCTGTATGTGTCCAGGATGCTCATTTGCTCTTTTAAAATCAGGAAGCTCTCAGTTTTAAATGTCATGCATATGTATGAGTGGCCCAACTGTTGCTCTTGCTTCCTTTCCTTCCTGGTGGGTGACTCCTTCTGAGAGTGCTACATCTGCCTTCCAGAGCCCTTTGGGGGTAGATAAGGGAGAAGGAAGGAGTTCTTTGTTATTTTGCATTTTCAGATGTCATGGTTTTTTGTTGTTTTTTTTAATGAATCCTAGAAAAATACCAGTCTTTGTCTTTCTATCTGTCTGACTCTCCCTCTCCTTACTTTTAACACCTCTTCCCACCCCCATCCATATAAGCACACGCTGCATCTCTTCTCCCTTTTAAAAGAGCAAAAATATGAGAATGAGAGTTAGGAATTTGCAGTGGCAGATATTTGAAAGAATACATTTCTCTGCTTTTTGTCTTTATATACTCCAAAGACATCCCACATACACAGATGTGACAACTTTTTTTTTTAAGCTAATTTGAGTGAATGCCTGTCTGGCAACTTACTCTGGGAATAGTTACACTTGCCCAAACTGCAGTTCGCTTTTGTAGAAGTGACACCGATGGCGTGTTATTGCTGCGCACTCAGAACAGAGACACCAGGAGAAGGAAAAAGGAAAAGACACAAACATGAAGTATGCATGGCTGTGTTTCCACGCATCTTTGTTAATTGGACTAGAATAGAGGTGTTTGTTTAAATGTGACTCTGCTTTTGTAAACATAGTCTTTTGGAGGCATCTGGCATAGACTGAACTTCTTTGTTTTCCTTAATAAAGACCTTCCTCAAATGCAGCAAGAAGGAAGCAAATCTAGGGTCTCCAATAAAGCTTTGGGTTGGGGGAAGGAGAGTGAGGTGGTTCCCATTGCCTAATTTATTTTTAAATTGTACCTTTTCCTCTTAGAGATACTTGTTTGTATCTAATTTATCACATTGCTCTTTCAGAGTAGGTGCTATGTGAACTTATGGCGAATTGAGTAATAGTTCGAGTTCTTGCCAAACTGCTTGATGAGGGCAGGTGAAGGCTTTTGTGGGTGGAGAGGAAGTGGCTATTCCTCTTTCTGGATTGTACACCCCGATTTCAAGTCATTCATGAAACAACTACACTCCTTTCTTCCTCCCCATCCATTCTTGGCATTCTCTCTCTTCTTCTTTCCTTTATCTTCTTGTGTTCATCCTTTAATCAATGCAGCTTATATTTCTTTGTCTTCTTATTTAATGCATTGGGGGTTTTGGGGAAATGCATAAGCAGTGGTTCTCAACCTGTGGGTTGCAAACAATGAAAATCATCCTGCATATCAGATATTTACATTACGATTCATAACAGTAGCAAAATTACAGTTATGAAGTAGCAACAAAAATAATTTATGGTTGGGGGTCACCACAACATGAGGAACTGTATTAAAGGGTCATGGCATTAGGAAGGTTGAGAACCACTGGAATGCATTTGTGGGCAACATAAAGAATATTATGTGCTGCTCTTACCCTCAGGAGTTTGCTACTTGGGAAGACATGATATGTAGGTATGAAATGTTGAATACAGATTCATGATTTGAATGGCAATATAGGAATATAAATCAGATGAGCCATAAATGCTATCAGCTTTTAGTTGAGAGATCAGCACAGATTGGATGGTTGGAAAAAGCTTTGTTAAGTTATTTTATTCTTCTGGAACACACAAGGCCGACATACACTTTCAGGTTTTATCAGGTTAGTTACCTTATGATGCCTTGCCTGTTTATCTTCCTGAATGTTTCCAAAATACTACTCAGCCTTTAAAGTTTTGATTAAACCTTATTTTCCCTGCAAAGCATTCTGTCATCTAGGCTGCCCCCCAAGCACCTGTCCCTGAATTCCTTGATATCAGTACTTGTCTACCACATAGTGACGAATGGACAACACATTATATAATTTGTACTTTGCCTTGTATGTATAAAGTTAGTCCCACGTTTTCACTCAAAATCTGTATTGTTTAAAACAAAGGACCTGTTTTGTACTTCCTGTCGAGCTCATAGCACTAAACACATCCTCTGATCCAGCCTGTTGTTCAATAATCATTTATTGAGTTGATTCATAGCCTAGACACCTTGGACAAATTCCTCTAGTTGAGGGTATCCCACATCTCTTCCAGATATAATATCTAATGAAGCTTTGTTTTTATAGCTTGAAGCCAAATCGTTCATACAGATATTATCGGAACAATTCCTGTTTTGCATGATCATAATAGAGATCAAAGCAATTTGGGGAGATACGTTCTCATGGAGTTTAATGGCCAACAAAACCGGACACCACTCACAGCAACAGGGTTGCCACATAGAATATGCTAGTGCACTTTTAGATGAGCTAACTACTTCTGAAATGTCTAAGACCACCTGATAAGTTTGAACCTTTAAGGATTATTTTGTTATGATTTTGCTTTAAAGGCATTTGAAAAGCCATTCGGTTGCAGGCAGCATAAGATGATCTCAATGCCCCTCAGGCTGTCATTTTAGAATTCGTGTATCCTTACACATACGCATACACAAACACATAGGAGTCATTGGGAGGTGGCTAAGTCCAATTTACCCTTACTGACAGACTCCCTGTCTTTCGATCAGCACCCCAATTTTCCCCTTTGTGCCTCCTGGGCTCAAATTCTGTTTGGCAAAGGAAGCAGAGCCATTGTGATTCCTGGGAGAGTATTTAAAACGACAGTTGCTGAAAGGTTACAGCAAAATCTATTAGAAAAGAAAAGTTGAGGGAAATCAGGTGAGCTCATAGAAGAAAACAAGGAAAGATTGGATCCCTTTTGGGATTAGGTCTAATTAAGGTGAGCAAGCAGCTGGGCCTGTTTGGAATAACAATTGTGCTAGCATGTCACTTTTTTCTGCTTAGTTGAAATTTATATAGTTTGGGAATGGTGGATATAAGAAAATTAGAGCTCATTTAGAATCTGTTGAAAGGACCGTGTGCCTTCATTATTAGTTTTGCATCTGAATTTTCCTGGGGCAGTCCTCTCTCTGTTATAGGTAATGGATTTTTCCCCAGATGTAATTGGATGAGTTTAATTTTTTCTTTCATTACCTGTCGAGGAGGCCTATGCCCCTACTTCCCTTTGTGTTTTATTAGGACTGTAACCCCTATTTAAATAAAGGCTTTGATTGTGCTTATATATGTTCAATCAGCACTTTCTGATTGAATAGTTCTGGTCACACAATGCTCTCGCCTCACATTTTTTACTAATTACATTTTCACCCTGACTAGGTATGAGGAAACCTCTGATGGTGTTTGTTTGCTGCTTTTGATTACACAGGTGATTTGGTCTATATACAGTTACACAGAACTGAGAAAATAGATTGTCAAACTATTATCCTACTGGTTTTTAATGGTTGACTTGATTTTGTCTTTTCTTTTACTGAAGGGATAGAAAGTCAAGTCATATGCTGGTATATATTTGTCAAGTAGTTCTTAAAAAAAAAGAAACAAATAAACAAAAGACATTTCTGATTTGTAGCTTTTGCTGATTTCCATGGTGTAAATACTCCCACCATGGCTAATTTCAATGTGACGTAATCGCATGTGGAGTTGGGAGGAGATCGATGATATGATCCCCAGAGCTGGTGTGCAGCTCCAGCCACCACAGAGACTCTGAGTCACTGAGGCTGCACCTTATCATCTTCACATTGCAGTGACGATGGATACTGGTTTGTAAGCTGACTCAATTAGAATGTGGTTTCAATGACTTCTATGTGGCCAGCATATTCATGTTCTGTAGTCAAAGCCATTTTGAGATGATTCTTCTGCCGGTACTGAGAACTCAGAAATATAATGCTAAGCCATATCATCTTAAATGAAATATGTTCCCTGAGTAATTTTTAAAATGTTTATGTATTTCATTAATATCTAGTATATAAACAAGAATCTCAGTGGATACATTGTACTAGGAGTCAGAAGACCTTTGATTTTTGTCCTAGCCATCTCTAATGTCTGTATTCTTGGGCAACCCATTTAATATCAGTGCTTTACCAATTTATTCATTACTTACGGAAAACAAACCATGGTTCAATTATAACCTCTCATGGAAACCTTCTCATTTTTACCTGGATGTTTTCATTGAACTTTCATGGTATTTTATCTTTATCTGCCCTAAAGGAGATTTATAACTAGACACTTAAGTGATAACATGTTTACATACATTGTATCTACAATATAACTTATATTGATGGATATTAAGAGTCTACAAGGAAGAAATCATGCTAATCATATCCATATGTTCCTTAACATTTAACCCAGGAACCAGAGCAGAGTGAGTACTCTGTTATTCTCATGGAAGGACTTAGTGGCTGATGGCCTTCTCCATTAGACACGGATATTAGTATGGTAACATGAAGTATTTCAAGGGAAAAACTTGAAATTAAAAGCTGTTACCAATGATAAATATTAATTTTATTTTATAAAATTATTTGCACAGATTTGTTAATAATAGTTAATGTTTAGAATGTAATACTACTCTACTGGGTTTTAATGGGTTAAAAAGACGAAAATTAATTTTATTCCTATATTCCCTACAACTACATTTTGAAAAACTTTCAAATAGCTGAAGATTTTAAAAAAAATCACTTCAGTTACATTCAATAAATATTAAGTGCAAGGTTAAGGTAAAGGTGAGAAAGACGCCTCTCCTAAGTTAGAGGAAGAGCCCATGGGACTGAGATGTTTTTTGCTTCCCAGGTCAGTCCTGATTCGCAGCATGGCCTCCGGGGTTGGTGGTGTAGACAGTCACTTGGGTCAGTCTTCAAATAGGATTCTGGCAGTGCTGAGCTGTGATGAGGTCTGTGGCTAACAGATGAGGAGACTGGGCCTTTTCTTCTGAATCTTGCCACTCCACCTTTTAAGTTTCCATATTTTCTTTCATAAAATAGAACAGATGATAGTAGCTACTTTGCTACCCAGTATCAAGTGGAATATATACAAGAAAATAACCTTAAAATATAAAAGTCCTATAAGAAAATAACCTCAGGCTTTTGTCTCTCCTTAGTCCAAAGACTTTCAGGCAATACATCTAACTATAATATTAGTCAGTACAATTGAGGAGGCTGTGGTGACTTTAATATGGAACTGCGTCTGAAGTGGTGTGGCGAAATGGTAGACTAACATAGTGCTGACACCTCCCACTACAAGTATGTCAAATGAAATAAAATGAAATGAAATATGACCAAAAACCACTCAATACATGGCTGAGTTAGTAAGAAAGACAGAGAAATACTCACTTTCCCAAAACGAAGAGAAGCAGTGAGGATAAGGAGGGCCAGAAACAGCTAGGTCTTAGATTTTAATCAATTTACAGAAAGATGAGACAGTGCCATGGCCTGAGATAAATGGGAAATAAGACATGAGAGTTTCTAAAATAAAACTAGGATCTGCCTGCAACAACCCACACAAGAATGTTCTTCAAACTATTTATATGAGCGAAATGTAAAACATAAATAAGCAAAGAAAAATGTTAAGGTGTTCAGCAGACTCATACCCCTACTTGCAGACCCCTCCCTACCCTCTGTCCTCTACCAACTCTCATTTGTTGGGATGTATACACTAACCTTTGTAAGTCAGTCCCTTCCTACACTTCACTATCTAAAGTAGGGGTGGGGAACGTCTGGAAATCATTTGGTCTGGCTCTACCTAGGCATTAGGGGTAAGTTAATTAAATGCTTGGCCAAATATAGCAGGCTAATTTTTAAGTTGATAATTCTGTATGGCCCGTGAATGCTGTTAAGAATATCCAAAAGGCCCTTGGCAAAAGAAAGGTTCCCCACCCCTGATCTAAAGCTAGATCTCTGTGTCTGGCAGAGCAAGTTTGTGTTTTGGCTCTGATACTTTTTCATCCATCATGTTATTACAAAATGACTTAGCAGTGGGTGGTTATGGGAGATGTCTGGGAGAAAAGCTTTAGCCATTGCCATCCTATTGTGCATACAAACTGCCTACATCCCTCCATACATATTTATACAGGCAGGAGACTTGGGTGGTTTTTTTTTTTTTTTTCCATCATGAATAATTTTAACAGTACAGACATTTCACTTTGAATCAACAACTAGTTTCAGAAGAATGTAATTGCAGCCAAAGAAAGTTTCTAGCTAAAATTAGTTACTTCTCATATTTAACAAACTACTGCCTGCTGCATTTCCTGTGATCTCGGCTTTCATCTTCCTCTCATATGGTCACATGTAACAATGCCTCCTTCACTTCCACGTCTATTTTCTTCTTGGCTTCTCTAAGTGTAAAACGTTTCGCTCCTCCTGCCAAGTGACTTTCCAAGGCTGTGCTGGGAGACACCAGTCCAACTCATGCTCACACTCTTGCTCATATTATCCGCAGACTTCAATGGCTATGAGTTCCTCTAGCCTCTGTATGTATCCAGTAAATGAAATGTGAGCTTTAGAGAAAAACAAACAAATAAATAAAAACACTGTGAGAACAAGAATTTAAACAAGCACAGCCTGTGTTTCTCAGTGGTTAAGCATTGACCTATGAGCCAGGAGGTCAGGGTTCCATTCCTGGTCAGGGCACCTGCTCGGGTTGCAGGCTTGATCCCCAGTAGGGGGCATGCAGGAGACAGCTAATCAATGATTCTCTCTCATCATTGATGTTTCTCTCCCTCCCTTTCTCTTTGAAATAAATAAAAATATATTTCTTTAAAAAATTTAAACAAGATCTCTGGGTACAGTTTCAGGCACACAATGTGTTGGGTGTTTTCATGAATTATATGTCATTTAATCTTTATAAAAGTTGGGGTAGTAGCTATGATTATTGATATTTATAGATGAAAAGTTTAAGCAAGTTGCTCACAGTTTACTGATAAATCCTCAACTACAATTACTTCATTTGACCCCTGGGAAGGTAGACCACTATCTTAGTCAGTTTGGCTGCTATAATAGCATAGCATAAACTAGGTGGCTTAAACAACATTTAATTCTCACAGTTCTGGAGTCTGAGAAGTCCAAGATCAAGGTGACAGTAGATTTGGCTCTTGCCAGATTTGGCTCAGCCAGACTTGCAGCTGGCTGCCTTCTTGCTATATCCTCATATAATGGAGAAGAAGCTCTGATAATCTCCTACTTTTCAGGTAAGGGCACTAATCTCAGTATGGGGTTCCACCCTTATGACCTCACCTAACTGAATTGCTCCCCGAAGGACGCCCTGTCATTACATTAGGGGCGAGGGCTTTGACATTTGAATTTGGAGGGGACAAAAACATTGTCTATAACATGGTTGTCTCTCTCTGACTAACTGTTTGAGGGCATTATAGTTACTTTTCAATTAATTAATTTATCTTTATTGTTGTAAGTATTACAGATGTCCCCTTTGGCTTTTTTCCCCACTGACCTCCTCCACCCAGCACCTGCCCTTCCCAAGCCTTCTCCACATTATTGTCTGTGTCCTTGGGCTATGCATATAAATTCCCTGGCTAATCTCTCCCCACCCCCACCCCAACCTTCCCTTTGAAATTCTTCAGTCTATTCCATTCTTCTATGTCTCTGGATCTGGAATCTAATGAACAGAATAAACTGGTGAACAAAATAGATCCAGAGGTATGCTTACTCTTAAAAGGAGCTGCCCTGGTTTTCATGGCCCACCTGTTAGAGACTGGAAATGGGAAGAGTAAGCACTGGGCTAACTGAAGGATGCATCCTGCCTTACACGTTAAGATTTGTCATGACTCTGGTTTGTGGGTGAGAGAGACAGACTGAGGATTTTATTAAGGAAACTTCTTTCAGACTCTAGTTCTCTCTCCTCTATCTTTTTATCCAGCTTCAGAACTCCTGTGTCCTCAGCATCAGATGGCTCTTCATCAACGTTTCCATTAAATGTTTAACACTTGGAGGATGTGTGGTATGGGGTTTGAAATAGGGGCTCTGGGATCTAGGACTCGAACCTCAAATTCCAGCTCTACCACATTCTAGATCCAAAACTGCACATTGCCTCATCTCAGACCTTAGTTTCCCCATCTGTTAATTGGGGCTATTAACCGTATCTATTTCACGTAGTTGTAGGGAGGATAAAATGTATGAAGCTCTTAATTTAGGTTAAAATATCCATTAATTCTGAATAGAAGCTGTCAATTCTCATGGTTCTTACCATAAATATTTGACATTTAATAAAATCTCATTTTATTTGCATGTTAAGCGATAGGCAAGTTTTTCATAAAGTTGTGCTTTATTGAAATGCCTCTTACATCTCTAAAGGATAATGCTAGATATAGTAAATTTATAAGCTACCTGGAAATAACAATCAGAAAAACTGAAGTACTAATCTGGCCCCTTATTTTTGCCTTCTTAAACTCCTCTATTGTGCAAAAGGAAACTTGGTTTTACAGAACTAGGAAGTGGGTGAAGAAAGAAACTGACAAAAATCCTGAAATTTTCTGGACCTCAATTTTCTCCTCTATTTTTGAGATGGTTGAATTGGAACCTTAGTAAACAATACCTACATTTTCTCCTCCTTTAGGCTTAAGTCTCTGTGACTATGATTATGTTTCCCATCTAATTCAGACTAAAACAAACAAGCAAAAATCTTTATTTCATTGTTGTCATTTTTTTTAAAAGGAATTCTGGAAGGCATATGTGATTAATTGGATTAATTTAAAAATGCGTTTAAAAACAAAAGTTGAGAAGTGTTTCATTTCAGATTTGTGTGATTTAAACTATAAATCATGGTTCCTGGTGAATTTAATTTTGGTGCCAAGACTATGTCCTTGGATCGGTTTCACAGAAGCATGTGAGAAGGCTGATGTGTGGGAGTGAATGAGTTTCCTGCTAGTTGATGGTGCCCCTGGGAGAGCCTGATCCCTGGATGTACTCAGAGATTTTTCCAAAGTGCCTATTGCTCCAAGGTCAGTGGGGCTGGAGAAGAGCACGAGTTCCAGCCATGACTGGGCCATGAGGGTTTGTGTAATGTTGGCCTCATTAAATTCTTTTTTGAATCTATCTGCTTAGTGCTTCAGCAGTACCGTTTTTCTAAACCTATGTACCTACTTAATTCTAACTATAATATAAAAATAAATTCCTCCTACTCTGCTACCTGCACAAGCTACTGTATTCTCTCTTTCTGTTCTTACCACTGAAGTTCTTGTATGCCCTGCAGCACTGGAATTTACTGCTGAAGAGGCAACTTTTTTTTTCTTTCCCCTATCATGTCATTCTTAGAACAACCCACACACTTGGAACTTTCTCTCCGTCATAGATATTGAAAGACAACTCTGTTCCTATCCTCACCTTTTCCTAGGGGAATAAAAGTAAGAAAATCAACTATTTATTGAGTAGAACTAATACATGAACTGATTGATGCTCATCTTAACCCCTTACCTTGGGTGGGTGGGGGCAGAGTGGAATGTAGGGACAGGGGTCAATGTTTGCTCCACAGATTCACTGAAAGGATGCCAAAATCTAGACTTGAAACTGAATGGGGAACTGGAGGAATATTCAACCTGAGGTTCCAAAATCTCCATAAAGTGTCCCTGAACTACATTGGAATTTAGCAAACTGTGCTCTATCAAGAATTTTGTGGTTGACAAATAAAGACAATGCAAAGAAAGAGAATTACAGGCCAATATCCCTCATGAACATAGATGCCAAAATCCTCAACAAAATTCTGGCAAATCGGATCCAGCATTACATCAGAAAGATCATACACCATGACCAAGTAGGATTTATCCCGGGGATGTAAGGATGGTACAATATCCACAAATCAATAAACATGATACATCACATAAACAAATTGAGAGATAAAAATCACATAGTCATATCAATTGATGCAGAAAAAGCACTTGACAAAATCCAACACCCTTTCTTGATAAAAACTCTCAGCAAAGTGGGAATAGAGGGATCATACCTTAACATAATAAAAGCCTTCTATGACAAACCTACAGCCAACATCATACTCAATGGGCATAAACTACAGCCATGGGCATAAACTAAAACCATTTCACCTAAGAACAGGAACAAGACAGGGATGTTCACTTTCACCACTCCTTTTCAACATAGTATTAGAAGTGCTAGCCATAGCAATTAGACAAGAAAATGAAATAAAAGGTATCCGAATTGGAAAAGAAGACGTAAAACTGTCATTGTTTTCAGGTGACATGATACTGTACATAGAAAACCCTAAAGACTCCATCAAAAAATTATTAGACTTAATAAATGAATTCGGCAATGTAGCAGGATACAAAATTAATGCCAAGAAATCTATGGCATTGTTATACACTAATAGTGAACTTACAGAAAGAGAGATTTAAAAAAATCCCATTTACCATTGCACCAAAAAAAAATTAAGATACCTAGGAATAAACTTAACTAAGGACATAAAAGACCTGTACTCAGAAAACTATAGGACACTAAAAAAAGAGATAGAGGAAGACATAAACAGATGGAAGATCATACTGTGTTCATGGATTGGTAGAATCAACACCATTAAAATGTCCATACTATCCAAAGCAATCTACAGATTCAATGTAATCCCCATTAAAATACCAACAGCATATTTCACAGACTTAGAATGAACTTTCCAAAAATTCATTTGGAATAAAAAAGAAAAAAACCCTGAATAGCTGTAGCAATCCTGAGAAAGAAGAACAAAGTAGGAGGGATCTCAACACCAGATATCAAGCTGTATTACAAAGCCACGGTTCTCAAAACTCCCTGGGACTGGCACAAGAACAGACATATAGATCAATGGAATAGAATAGACAACCCAGAAATTGACCCAAACCACTATGCTCAGTTAATATTTGACAAAGGAGGCAAGAGCACAATGGAGTAAAGACAGTCTCTTCAATAAATGGTGTTGGGAAAATTGGACAGATACATGCCAAAAAAAAAAAAAAAATGAAACTAGACCACCAACTTACACCATACACAAAAATAAACTCAAAATGGATAAAGAACCTAAACATAATATGGGAAACCATAAAAATATTAGAGGAATCCACAGGCAGCAAAATCTCAGACATATACTGGAGCAATATCTTCACCAATACAGATCCTAGGGAAATGGAAACTAAAGAGAAAATAAACAAATGGGATTGCATCAAAATAAAAAGCTTCTGCACAGCAAAAGAAACCATCAATAAAACAACAAGAAAGCCCACTGCATGGGAGAACATATTTGCCAATGTTATATCCAATAAGGGTTTAATCTCTAACATTTATAGGGAACTCATACAATTTAGCAAAAGGGAGATAAACAACCCAATCAAAAAAATGGGCAATGGAACTAAATAGATACTTTTTGAAAGAGGACATAAGACAGGCCAAGAGACATATGAAAACATGCTCAAAGTCACTAATCATCTGAGAGATGCAAATCAAAATGACAATGAGGTACCATCTCACACCTGTCAGAATGGCTATCATCAACAAATCAACAAATGACAAGTGCTGGTGAGGATGCAGAGAAAAGGAACCCTTGTGCACTGCTGGTGGGAATGCAGACTGATGCAGCCACTGTGGAAAACAGTATGGAGTTTCCTCAAAAAACAAAAAATGGAACTCCCATTTGACCCAGTGATCCCACTTCTAGGAATATATCCCAAGAAACTAGAAACACCAATCAGAAAGGATATATGCACCCTTATGTTCATAGCAGCCCAATAGCTAAGATTTGGAAATAGCCTAAGTGCCCATCAGCAGATGAATGGATTAGAAAACTGTGGTACATCTACACGATGGAATACTATGCTGCTGTAAAAAGGAAGGAACTCCTACCATTTGCAACAGCATGGATGGAGCTGGAGAGCATTATGCTAAGTGAAATAAGTCAGTCAGAGAAAGATAAATATCACATGATCTCACTCATTTGTGGAATATAATGGACAACATAAACTGATTAACAAAAACAGATCCAAAGACAGAGAAGCATCTATCAGATGCTCAAACCTCAGAGGGAAGGTAGGGGAGAGTAGGGGTAAGGGGGAGAGATCAGCCAAAGGACTTGTATGTGTGCATATAAGCATAACCAATGGACACAGACACCAGGAGGGTGAGGGCATGAGAGGGGGTGGGGAGACACTAGGGGGATAAGGACACATATTAATACCTTAATCAATAAAGAAAGAAAAAAAGAAAGTGACAAAAAAATAAAGTATACTAAAGAATAAAAAATATTTCACCACATAGCTCACTATTTTTTCATTGATTTTTAGAGGGAAAGTAAGTGAGAGAAAGAGAGAGAGAAATATCAATGTGAGGGAGAAACACTGATCCGTTTCCTCCCGCACCCACTTCGAGTCACAACCAGGGTGATGGTGTTCAACCAACTGAGCCACACCAGCCAGGGCAATAGCTGGCCATTATTTTGTTCTTCACTCCACTTGAAGAATTTTCCCTGAGTCTTTCCTGTAACCGGATTCCAAGGAGAGTAGTCAGTTGTTCTTTCCACCCTGACGTGGAGTGGAGGCAGCTGCCTTTTCCTAGGTCTCGCCTACACAGGGACAGGAGCCATGACATGGTTGGCCTCCTTTTCCATGATGGCAATTCACTTGATGCTGGAAAAAAGGAAAATGTTCTTCCCCAACTATAAAGTCAAGCTTTGAAAAGAAGAACCGAAAACACAGAAGTGAACGGTGAAGTGACAGAGCTAAAGGTCTCTGACAAGGCTGGAAATGCCTGGGATATTTCAAGGGGACTGCACTGATGGACCACGTTCAATCACAGGCGTATAAATGAGAGTTTCAGGGGAGGCAGAGAGGAGGAAGGAAAGGCATAATATGTATAGAAAATGTCCTTGAGGAAGATAAATCATTCTTGAACTCTGAAAAAAAAAGTTTTGTGGTTGAATAAACAAACTGTGGTGCCTCAAACCTATCCAATGCTTTCCTTGTATTTGCTCTTATTTCGCCTTATAGTGTTCTAGAACTGATTTCTTAGATGTTATCTCCCTGTCGTCTAAACCACAGTAGTATAAACTCTTTCTATTTTTTAATCAGAATTATCACTTTTATTCTGTATTTTTTTTTAAAAAAAATATATTTTATTGATTTTTTACAGAGAAGAAGGGAGAGGGATAGAGAGTTAGAAACATCGATGAGAGAGATCAATCAGCTGCCTCCTGCACACCCCCCACTGGGGATGTGCCCACAACCAAGGTACATGCCCTTGACCGGAATTGAACCTGGGACCCTTGAGTCCACAGACCAACGCTCTATCCATTGAGCCAAACTGGTTTGGCAATTCTGTATCTTAATTTGGATAACTGTGCCTACCTTTCCTTCTCCTTCTCCTCCCCCTCCCTTTTCTCATGCTTCTCGAATACAGGGACTACCATTTGTTCACTGTTTATCCTTGAACATGCCTAACACATTTCCTTGTATGCAGTGAAAATTCACTACTCACTACTTAATTGTTAACTGGGGCAATGAAACTTTAATGCATCATGGAGCCTCATGGCAAGCAGAGAAAATGTGGGTCAATAAATGCTCTATTAGGCAGGCCAGGTTTTGGTATCCATCTCATTTTGCCTGACCGATTCTTCTGCTAATGTATAACCCAATTTGATTAATATCAGTGTTCTTTGGGTGGGACATCACCCACATGTAAAATGAAAACACTGTTATTAAAAAATCTCCAGGACTTTGCCATGTTGCCATATTAACATATTTCTCACATTCAGGGGTAAGACAGGGGCTCTAGTCAGAGCTCTAGTCTAAGTTTCCTACTTTCTCCACTCTCCTTTTTCCCTCAGCATTTTCTCTCCATTTTCCTGATGCTTTATTCCACATATTGATCTTTGCTTATCAGCACCTCCCATCATAGTGACTCCCTTGGTTAATCTTCCTAAGCACTCTGCCCCTCTCTCATCTCCCCCTCCCCCGAAACAACCTTAAAACTCTCACCTCTTGAAATTGTTCTTGTCTGAAGAGCACTTCCATTTCAAGATAACATACTGTATTTACCCTGCAGCATGTTTTTCTCAGACATAAGACAGGGGCCGCATTTATAGACATAGTAGAAAACATTAATAGAATGAAAAAGTAACTTGGTGTAGTCACCCTGGAGGAGTGAACACTATTGTGGATCCTGGGAAGGAGAAAAGCACATGCTAGGATGAAAGGAGAGCCACACCCTGGGCTAGCAGGGGAGGGGCTCTGGAGGAGATGTCTAGGGAGCTTTTCCCTGAGTGGTGGAGCTTGAGCAAAAGAGGAGCCAGAACAGCAAGCAGTGTGGTTGAGCTGCCAGAGCGAGAGCAGCCATTCATGTTGGCCACTGGTCCCTCCCACTGTTGTGCTGTGTGAGTCTTAAGTGTCTGAGTGCCTGCAGGAGGCATTGTACAGATTCTTTGATGCTTTGTGGGAAATTAAAGGGCACCCAAACAACTACTGCTGAGTTTAGTCAGTTGCTGTCTTTTTCTGACTCTCTCTGAATACACTGCAGAACACAGTGCAAAGCAAGTCCTTTAGACCATTTTTTCTCAAGAAGGCAGCCTGATCCAAAGATGTAGCAGATAGATGTACAGGATAGCTTGACTACTAAGATGGGGCAAACACCCAGGCTCACTTAAACTAGTGAAAAAATAATAACATACTTCCACAAATTCAATAGGCTATGTATAAGGAATAAATTAATGAATGCTTCATACAATATTCCAGCAGGGATTAGAGATAATATTGTATCTTAAAAAAATGGAATAAAAATTAATAAGAGAGCTTGTCTATAAAAAAATATATTTGATAAAAACCAAAACAATAACAATTAAATACTCAGTGTATGTTATGATATAAAAAATGAGCACAGAAGACATGAAAATTGATGATATAAAAGGTCTTGCCTATTTCTCAAGAAAGTGTCACATGAGATTAAAGAGATGAGAACTGTGTAGATAAGAGTGTCAAGAGTGTCCTGACTAAAGCTCAGTGGTTACAGCATTGGCCTGCGCACTGAATGGTCTTCAGTCAAAGGCATGTATCTGGGTTGTAGGTTCAAACTCCGGCCCCAGTTGGGGCATGTGCAGAGGGCAACCAATTGATGTGTCTCTGTCACAGAGATGTTTCTCTCTACCCTCTCTCTTTCACTCTCTACCCTACCCCCCTTCCCACTCTCTGAAAATCAATAGAAAAATATCCTTGGGTGACCATATTAAAAAAATAAAAAAGACTGTCAAGTGGTATTAAGGAGCCATTACCATTAGGCTAGGCAATATGGGCCAGTGATTCTTTGTGATATTTTCATTTAAATATACAGTCGACCCTTGAAAAAGTTGGGGGGGGGGGCACGTTAAGGGCACTGACCCCTGTGCCATCAAAATATAGTGTGTAACTACATTTGACTCTTTGAATTGTCAGATTCCCAACTACAAATTGAAAATACATACATTTATATAGGTTATAAATTTTATAATATATTTAAATAACAAAGTGGTACAGTATCACTAGACCAAGAGCCAAATGAAGAAAATTATCCGTTATTTGGACCACCATTTTCCACTGAGAATATGTTTGCCAATTTCAGAAGAAGCAGCAGAGAGTTTGAGAAGTGCTTTTGACATTCATGGGAGGCTACATGATCACAACATTCGCAGTTGGCATGCAAAGCTCACCATGGGTAGAATTCCTGGTAAAGTCCCAGTACATTAAATTATCCATAAAACAAATCTCAACAAAATCTAAAGGGCTGAAATCATACACAATATGTTCTCTGTCATAATAAAATTAAGCTGGAAGTCAACATCAAAGGGATAATTAGATATGTTTAGAATTTAAAATATATACATTGAAGTATATAAAATATCAATAACTCAAGATGAATATCATAAAACATTTGAAACTGACTGACTATATATATATATATCTTAGATACAAGAACTTACAGGATGCAGCTAATCAATGATTAAGGGAAATTTTATAGTCAAATGTATACATTTTAAGATTTCATTCAAATATAATTGACATATAGTAACATTGTATAAGTTTAAGATATGCGATGTGTTGATTTGATACACTTATATTTTGCAAAAAGACTTAATTAACACCTCCATCATATCACATTATTACCTTTCATTTTGTGGTGAAAACATTTAAGATCTACTTTTTAAGAAACTTTCAGGTATATGATATAGTATGGTTAAGTGTAATCATCATGTTATGCAATAGCTTCCCCGAATACATTCATCTTATAACTGAAAGTTTGTATCCTTAGACCAACATCTCAGTTTCCCCAGCCTCTGGTAACCACTATTTTACTCTCTGTTCCTATGAGTCTGACTTTTTTATTCCATATATAAATGATATCATACAATATGTGTCACTCTCCTACGTATTTCACTCAGCACAATACTCTCAAAGTCCATCGACATTGTAGCAAATAGCAATATCCCCTTCTTTCTCATGGCTGAGTAATACTCCTTTGCATGTGTGATGTCTTCTTTACCCATTCCTACCCACTCATCTGTTGATGGACACTTATATTGGTCCATATGTTGGCTGTTGTGAATAAGGCTGCGATTAACATAGGAATGTAGTTATGTCTTTGATGTCCTGATTTTATTTATTTTGTATATATGTCGTGAAGTGAGATTGCTGGATCATAAAGTCGTTCCATTTAACTTTTTGAGTAGCCTCCGTACTGGAGGTTATATCTCAATTCAATTGATTTGAATTTTTCTGATAATTATTGATGTTAAGCAATATTATTGTATAAGCTAAAAAATCAAACAAAGTCTGTAGTTCATATATTTGAATTAAGAAATGAGTTTTGCAAAGTTGCTAGTTGCAAGACTAATATACAAAATGTAATTGCATTTCTACATACTGAACATTGCTTAGCTAGATAATCAAATTAACAGTAAGCATACCAATTTTAATAACATTAATAAATAATAAATGGCAATTAATAAATCTAACAAAAATGCAAGGTTTCTATTCAGAAAACTATAAAACAGTACTAAGAAAAAATAGAGACCATAAATAAATTGAGAAATCATCCTTCTTTATGGAAGAGAAATTCTAAATATTTCCCAAATTAGTCTTAACATTCAGGGTAAACACAATGAAAATTTCATAGATTTTGAAGAGAATTTGAGAATCTGATTCTAAAGTATATATGGAAATTCAAAAGGCCAACAAGCACCAGGATAGTCCTGAAAATAAAGGGCAATTAGAGAGGGCTTAATCTAAATAATTAGAACAGGACTGTTTGGTCAAGAATAAACCAAGAGTCTAATGGAACAGAATAGAGAGCTTAGAAAGTATGTACCATGATATACAGACATTCATTTAATGACAAAAGTGTCCCTAGAGAGCAGTGCAGTATGGAAAGTGATTTCAATAAATGGTATAGAGTTAGTTGGATATTTATATAGAAACAAAATGTAAACTGGACTAATACCTCATCCCATACACAGTAATCAGTCTATAAGATATCTAAATGTTGAAGGAAAACAAAACAAAACAAAAAACACCTATTAGATTATGTAAGGATACTGTCTTTTTGACCTTGGAGTAGGGCACAAAGTAAAAATGATTTAAATACCACAAATATTAAAGAAAAAATTCACTTTTTAAAACTACAATGACATTAAGAATGTGTATTTATGAAAAACATCATTAAATGTGTGGGATTCAAGTTGTACTGTGCAAAAGGACATTGGAAGCACATACGATGAAGAAAGACTCTATAGTTAATAATAGAATCCTTGGTACCCAGGCTGATGCTCTAACCATTGAATACACCAGCCAGGGCAGGAGGCCCTATTTTTTAATCACCCCACTAACATCATTAGGCTAGAACTCACTTCCTTTTCCTATTATGTGTTGCTAATTCAATAACATTAGTAACCTCCAAATATATCTATTATGTACTAATCACCACACTCCTAGCCCTCCAGTGAGTCCATTTCTATGAGTCTATGGTTACTTGTGGTTTCCAAAGTGTCTAAATAAAATTAAATAATTTTGACATAGATATGTTTGGTCCAAGCTACCCTAAACTGACATTTTATGTAGACCTGATTGGCAAGATTTGACATATGTTGTTAGGCTGTAAGAAAGCCCTTAACTCGCTATTTTATATTTACAATTGGTCATGGTAATTGACTAGATCTTTCAAGGTGAGATCTGTGTCAAGTCTGCGTAATTTTAAAAGATTGAGCTGGTTACTCTCTGGATATCAGCTTTTTTCAGCCCTAATGTCCTGGCATTGATCATTATGAGTTCTAAGACATGGTGTTAATAACAGAATTAAAGTACTATGACTTGTCAAAACTTAAAGCAAAATGAAGGTCATTCATGTATCCCAATTTATGATTTCATGTTCATTAACTTGCCCCTGGATCTTCCTTGGAGTGAGAATTGTGTAACAGAAATAAGCCTAGAATTGCACCTCTTTAGGAGGGAGTACAAAAAGACTGAAAATGGAAAAATAACATAATAGACATATTTGAATTAATAACATATATAGGCCTGTTTGGTGTTGTATAGTATTATTCAGGACTAATTTCTTCCCATTTTTCCTTACCTTTTCCTCCCAGTGTATATAGATAAGTGCATTTGTTGTCTTGAATTTTATATAACTCAATCAATAGATGTAAATAGTTGGAATAAGAACAATGCAAGCAGAAATTATTTACCATATTCACAAACATTTCTTAATTTGAAGCATCAAAACAATCTGGATTTTTATTTTTTTCTGTGACTCAAAAAGCAAATGATTTATTCCTAAAATTTAGACAAGGACTATATTGGAACATAGTGATTGCAGTTCCAGAGAATTATGGCAAGGTAATATAAATTTTTTCAATCAAGATCCTCATATCTTGTTAGTAATATGTCACCACATTAACATATTAGCAGTATCCCATTGCATTGTATTAATATTCATATCATCAGAATTTATTGTTGCTTATACAGTGTTAAAGTCATATCACATTAGTGACTTTCATATCAGATTAGTGAAAGTGGATCCTAATAAGACTTTCATATTCAATTACTAAGGTAACAGTTTTGTCTTTCCAAGTCACTTCTAACTCAAGACCGGAGTACAAATTGATAAATGTGGTAATAAAGCAATCTTTCTGGCTGAAGATGGATGGCCCCTGGGACCTATGTGGCTGTGAAAATTGGACTTGAATAAAGGGGCCACAACTGACAGGAGAAAAGTTCTACCCTTTGCCTACATGGCTGCACTTCTGAAGCAAAGACATCATAAACTTAAGAAACCAGAGATTAAAATATGTACCTTGCTAATTTATAACCATCCCCCACCATCCTGTTCCAGCCCAATGATTTGGGGCACCAATAAACAAACAAAAACAAGATAGAGATTAGAGATTAGAGATAGAGATGACAGATATAGAGATAGAGATAGAGATAGAGATAGAGATAGATAGAGATAGAGATAGAGATAGAGATAAAGATAGAGAGAGAGAGAGAGAGAGAGGGAGAGAGAGAGAGAGAGAGAGAGAGAGATAAAGATGAGAGAGAGAGAGAGAGAGATAAAGATGAGAGAGAGAGAGAGAGATGAGAGAGAGATAGAGAGAGGCATAAATGAAAACTGCCTATGAAAGTGGTAAGTGGTTTTTATTCTTAGTAAGTTATCCCAGAAATTACTTTAATTTGGAGGAGTTTTACCTGGCATTTGGATAGGTAAGTGAGATATAATTGTAGAGACTCCTCAATAAATGTGTAATTATTCAAATCATTAGATTAAACGTAATCTTAATACCTATTGTAGGCTCTAGAAGAAATAGAAACTATGAACATTTCCATAATTGATTTGATCTTTCTGATCACAAAGATTATGCTTTTTTTTTTTTTTTTTTTTTTTTTTTTTTTTTTTTTTTTTTACCTTTTAATCCTAGCACCCCCCTCAGCATCTGCTACATTGTACACATTCCACATGCACATTTTGGGTGAGTGTAGAAATGGGTAAATTAGTAGGGCTTATGCAGAGAACATATTTGCTAAAGCAAAAGGACATCTTTCAGACCTCTCAGTTCATTTGACAGTCCATTTGACACTTGTTCAAACTCAACTTCTTGTCAGATCTTTGGTCCCTTAGTTTTGGGGACACTACTTGATGGGGCCTCCTGTCTCCTTATCCACTGTTTTCCTGTTACAGGGCCACATCAAGTTATACTCTTCTCTGCACAGCCAGCCTTGTTGATTGGGTATCAAATTTCAGTGTGTATAACATTTACCTAGAGAGCTTAAGCATGTTAAACTCCAGATTGCTGGACCCTACCCCTGCCATTTGAACTAGAATCCCAGGGGTGATTCTAATTTACCTTCCCCCTTACTATTGTACCTCCCGTTTTATTCAATCTGTCAAGAAGTCCTATGGGTTTCAACTCCTGTATCCTAGTTGCCTAGACCACTACTAGATTAAGCAATACCTGCCTTTTTAAATGTCTTCTTATGTCTAGGAAGATGACAATTAAAATTCTTGGTTATATTTTATTTTTGTAATTTCCAAAATTTGACAATAATTTTTCCCTAAATTTCTCAATTTATATAAAATAAAATGCTAAGGAATAGGTAAATTAAATATAGTATTTCATAAAAAGAGGTGGCATAGTTTTCTAGGACCATAGAACCATGGGGCAATTTTGCTAAGTCATCTATTTTTAGGAATTACTAGTGCTGTAGGTTTCATAGGGAGAGAATGGAAATAAAGTGATATGCCATATATATAATTTTGGGATAAATTCTGTATTTGATAAATTAGGTACATATGAGTAGATCTATATATTGTGTGGCCTGAAGCTTTTATGAATTTGCAGAGGCCACTTTAAGAAAGTAGTAGAACTTCATGGACACAGACTTGCTAGAGAATGGAACAGTTTTCAGGCATTAAAATGAAAATATGGATTGTAAATAATGAAAATATGATTTTGAAAAAATATTTCTGCCCGAATGTCAAGTATTATAAATTAATTATTTTAACAGCATAGTTTCTTTTGAGAATATAATTTTTAAAATCAATAGCAGCAAACAGAACTACAATGTTGCTACCAATATCCATTTTTAGAAGTGTCAGCCAACCCTTATACACTCACTGTCTCTCTATGAAAAGCATCTCCATGCGACACAAAGTTCCCAGGCCTAGCCTCCCAGCTTTGCGACTATTCCCCCATGTCTCACTTTGTAAATGTTCATTTGCTTGTAATGGCAATTTATGTCACTGTGCATTATACGGATGGCCTAATTCAAGGCCAGTATGCAGCCAGTGGAGATGTCTTCACTGGGAGGGAAGTTGGTTAATGGTTGGAACCAGGATGTTTTATTGTACCACATCATTGAACTGTATTTTCTACAATGGCTTTTTACTGACTGCACCTAAAAACATTTCATTATGCTCAATCATATGCACTCATTCTCATTAGAAGGTTATCATTTCCCTGTAGCCCTACCTGCGCGTTGGCAGTGATGCTATGAAGGAGTTTCTTAGAACATTCTAAGAGAAGCATTGGTTTTAAAATGAAAACCTTTATAACCCATTATGTTTCTAGTGGTTTAAATAAATAAAATGTGTCATCCTTCCTTGAAGGAGATAGTGCCCCTGGTCAAGGCCTCACACATATGGAAGTGGAGGGGGCAAGCTCTAGGACCTAGGACTCCAAAAGGCCTCTCCTAGGTCTCTCCTCCACCAGTCTCTCCCACTGCACCTGCATTTTTTTTCCTACAGGAAAGCTGTTTCTGGCATCTCTTAAAAAAAATCTCCCTTCTCCTTCCCTCCTTCCCTCCCTCCCTCCCATCCTCCCTTCCTCCTTTCTCTCTCTCTCTCTCTCTCTCTCTCTCTCTCTCTCTCTCTCTCTCTCTCTCTCTCTCTCTCTCTCTTTCTCTCTCTCCTTTCTTTTTTTCTATTTTTATAAAAGCCTTGGAGCAGCAATCATATTTTGTACTTTCTGTTTGGTTATGCAAATTCAAAGATAAATTATTCAATATTATTAACATTAAAGAAAAATGATGTAAAGTGAAGATAATATATACAAACAATCTTAGAAATGATATTGGGAAACCCAATAGCTATATAAACAAAATGCCAGTGAAGCACAAAGAAATGGCAGAGACTCCGCTGAAGAAGTCACAGGTGTACCTGAGGGCTAGCAAAGGGGCCAGCTTGACAGAGGGAAGCACTGAAGGCAGCCAGTGAGAGAACAGCATGTGGGAGAAGGTGCCAGAGGTCCTGGTGTGTTTATATAAAAGTGAGTAGGTTTAAGTAGATTGAGCAGCTCAGTGGAATGAGAATGTGAAGGCTATATGGTGGGTCAATACTGAGGAGGATCAAAGATGGGTGGATACACAGGGATGGAGAATAAGTCAGAGTTGGGTAAAGGTTTATATTGTGACTATTGTTAGGTAATGATAATGAAGGTTGATGCATTTTTGGAGTATTGATATTGTTATAAGTATCAAAGTTCTCTGTATCAAAATGTCATCATTAAAATGACTATCTTGCTGTAGAATGTATCTACTGCATGTATCCTAGCTACTATCTCTGTCTCCCTTTTATCAGCTTTAGAAAGCAGTGAGTTAACCAATCCCATCAAAAGTGTCATCAACTGAAAGTCATCTGGAAGAAGGATTTTTAACATTATCAATTTCCTACCCTGAAAAAAATGGCTTGAGATTAAATATTAAATACATACACACACACACACACACACACACACACACATCAACCTTTCTGTCAGTTTCTCTCCAAAATTTAATAGGCTTATATATTAAATCTACATAGCATAGAGTAATTTATTCATTTAATTACTGAAAGATAAAGTTTGTATGACATTTACCAGCAAGAATTCACCGAAAAGTTATTTCTAAAAATACATATTTTATAGATAAATGCATGCTTGAGATTTTTCTAGGGCCAAATTGACTTTGAAAATTTTCAACTCTTAAATTGTGATTACTTAGTAATGGTTTCATTTTAGGGTATATATCATACTTTAAAAAAATGTATTGAAGCCAGTCTAGTAATTTCTTAAGAGGAAATCACAGTCCTTACTCTAGATTTTTCATAGGTTGTTGAGATGTAGACTGACCATCTTATTTCATTTGTGAATTCTACATCCTATGGGATATTCCTCTTTGCTTTTCCTGCTTTTCTAAAAGTAGCTCAGAGATAAATTTATCACTCCCAGAAGTTTTAAAAATTCTCACTGTACATATATCAGAGTATAAATTTTACACATTGTGTCTTTTTATTTGTTTTCATTTGTTATTTTTCACCTTGGCATTTTTAAGTTATCTCTATTGTTGAAATTATTACAGATGTTTTTCCTCCTTTTTTCCCCCTTTGACCCCTCTAGCCTCTGCCCCCTTCTCAGTCCCAGGCCTTACCACACTATTGTCTGTGTCTACGGGTTATGCATATATGCATATAAGTTCTTTGGTTAATCTTTATCATCCGCCCAACAACCCCCACCTTCCCTCTGAGATTCAACAGTCTGCATTTTTAGATGTTTATTTCTATTTTATTGTTCCTAAATTTAGTGTTTATTTCATTATATGTTCTACAGGCTGCCTAAAATCTAATTTTAATCAAATGCAATAAAAACATATAAACACAGGAAGTGTTCTTCACATAAAAATAAGCATAAGCAAATATGACCCTGTGCCTTTCCACGTTATGGATGAGGTGTTGAGCTGAGTGAGATAACGTGAATGGGGATGCCACCTACCCAGAATTGAAGTTGGGTGCTAGAGGATAACAGATGGCCATGTGCTTATCAGCTGCTAATTTGGCCGCAAGGCCCTGTGTTCTATGTATGAGAGCACTGCATAATTTAATAAATAATAGCGATAATGATGACAGACAGGAGGAGAAAATTGTAACTATTGATGAAAAAAATACTACCTGTGTTCAGTAAAAAATCAAAACAGAGAATCTGGCTTGCTATCCACCAGAGGATGCTGGGAGTTTAATAATTAAAGGCTGCTTCTCTAGAGCCTGGAAGCTGTCTCTCCCTCCTCATTGCCAATGAAATATAATTCATTTCACCTTGCCCCCACCTTTAGAAATCAAAGTTCAGGCATCCGTAGCAGATGCATTTGAAGGGTGAGGTCTTCTTCCCCCTTGCAATACCATGTCTCCTCTTCAGAGATCATTCTCCTGTTCTATTAATTATTGTGCTTCGATGACATTATTATTCATGGGCTCACATTTCAAAATACTTGACTTAGCTCTGGGTCTGGAACTAATACTAATAAGTACAAGACTGAGTAGTGGGTAAAGTTTTTTTCTTCTTTTTCTTTTCCCCTTCTGCACACAAAGAAAGAGGATACTTTTTTTTTTCTCCCCCATAATTCAGCTGCCTTGCACTTTCAATCAGAATTTAGCCTGTTGGCTCATTAGGGGCAGTGCCCATAGATAAATGCACGTCTAGGGCATTCCTAAGAAATTGAAAATCCCAATTCCAAATTTCCAAGAACCATCTGAAGAGGAGGCTGACTTGTTTAATTGGCTATGATTTTAATACAACTTACAATAACATTTGTTTTGGGGGGCAGACAGTCTTTACTCACTGGCATGGAATCGGTGATTGCAAACATGGAGCTGTGTTGGTGAAAGGGATGCTGGTATTTGAGGTAAGATTATATTATAATGAGATTGATTTTTTAAAGCAAACATAGTAGAATACATTCATTCAAAGAAGACAAGTCCTCATCAAAGTAGCCAACATGAAAAGATATTGTATCAATTAATAGTATATTCCCAATTATCTGCTGTTTCTAACTAAACAGACTACTAGTATTATCAAGAATCTGCCCTAGCCAGTTTGGCTCAGTGGATAGAGCATTAGCCGGTGAACTGAAAGGTCCCAGGTTCGATTCTGGTCAAGGGCACATGCCTGGGTTGTGGGCTCAATCCTCAGTGGGGACTTGTAGGAGACAGCCGATCCCTGATTCTCTCTCATCATGGATGTTTCTACCTATCTCTCTTTCTCTTCCTTCCTCACTGAAATCAATAAGAAATATATGTTTTTTTTTTAAAAAAAGAATCTGCTGGCATTGGGTCACCTGTTCTATGACAATAAAAGCAAAGTCACTTTCTATTTCTTTGCTCTGCCATCCAGGTCACAGTGGCTTTTGACTGTTATTTGTTGTCCCAAGGTCACATGATGGCTGACTCACCTTCAGGGTAACTTTATATACAAAGTGCAAAAAGGTGGGGCAGGCAAGCTTCCTCCTGCTTCTTTTCTTCTTATCAGGAAATTAAAAGACATTTATCTTTTTACCTTCTTATCAGGAACTGGGTCTCAAGCCTTTGCTAGCTGCGGAGAGGTTGGGAGAGCAGATATATGACTTTATATTCCCTATTGTGGGAAGTAAGCAGGGGAGAAGGGTACTGAGGTTAGCAGTGGTGCTGACCAGAGAAACGTGTCTACCACTGAACAGAGAGTTACTCACACAAGGCTTCATTATTTAGGGTTCTTCTTTGTTAATGGACTTCATTTTCAAACAAATTTCCCTTGTCCCAGAGACCATGTCTGCCTTTGTTTAACATTGTTTAGCTGCCAGCATAATGCCTCTGAGTACATTTATTGAATGAATGAATTCATGAGTGAATAAATGCACCAACATAGTTTCTTCCCTAGGTACCTACGGGTATGTTGTATGTGACTTTCAAGCAAAGAGGGGTGAATGATAAATTGGCAACTGAAAATGTGAAGCAGAGGGAGCATATATTTTTTTCTTTTCCTTTTAATGGATGAAGTGGTGCGAAATATTTTGGAAAGAGGATCAGAGGTGGACTGATCAAACCTTGCACGCTCATCCAGCCCATGTCTTCTTTCCTGTGTCCCCAAAATCTAGACACTGGGGCTGCTCCTCACAATTACCATGGCCTCGAACTGGACTGAGGGACCTGATCCTGTCCCCTACTGATCTATCTCCTGGTCACTCATGCTATTTCTTCCTGCCAGTACCATCGTATTGTTGTGTCTGCATCCTGGCAGCTCCAGCTAAGGAGAAAGTTGCCTTTAATTCATTAATTCCTTTTTTTTAATAAAGACTTTTTTTTTCCTTTTCATCTAATACTTATAAGCTACGTGTCAATCTCCAAAACAATACCTCCACCATTGAAATTGCTTCAGCCGCCTGTGAGTTTATTGAAACTCCTTTCTTTCAGTGATTTAATTTTTGAGAAGCTGAACTACTGGGGTTGTCTTTGTAGTTTATGTCTGGGAACCATCCTGGCTGGCATCCCTTATAGCTTAATTGAACATCTGTGGAATGATGGAGACAGACACTGGATGTGAATAAAGGACTGTGACTAAAATTCTCCTGAAACAATAATTCCACCACATACAATTAAAAAAATATAGGTGGACCAATTTAACTCTGTCCATGGATTTGTAGTTATTTTCTTCCCTTAAACTTGCACCTCCTCTAATTTCATGTCATCCTCTCACCTCAGCCCCTACCACCTTACCTATTTTCTCAGGTTCACCAGTGTTGCTTCTCCCCACAGTCCGAACAAATTATTTAAATTACTGTTGCATGTTATACATTTAGAGCTGTCATAATCATTATTGAGGTTAATCAGTTGAGTGATACGATGAATAGGATGAATATGATTACTTCTCTTTAATAGAGTTAGAATAAACTAGGGTACTATGAGGTTAAATGGGATCAAGCCAGCAGTGCAGCCAAAACTAAAGCCCTTGTGTTCTCAGTCTTAAATAATATTTTTAGCAACATAAACTCAAAGATAGGAAACAACAACAAAAAAGACATTGACAAGGTAGAAATATTACTCTTATTGTATTATCTTATTATTGTCTAAATACGAAATGCAACAATGTCTCTAGCAAAATTAAAAATACTATGAGTTGTGCCCAGCCGGTGTGCTCAGTGGTTGACCATCAACATATAAATCAGGAGGTCAGGATTCAATTCTGGATAGGGCACATGCCTGGGTTGTGGGCTCGGTCCCCAGTGTGGGGTGTGCAGGAGGCAGCTGATCAATGATTCTCTCTCATCATTGATGTTTCCATCTCTCTCTCTCCTGTGAGAAATCAATGATTTTTTTTTTTTAAATACTAGGAGTTGGTAAGGTGGCAGCATATGAGACCAATATGCAAGGGTCAACTGTATTTCTATACAACAGATTAACACATTTAGAAAATGTAAAGGTTATATAAAGCATGAGTTAAAATTGTAGGTTACTCTGCCCTCACATGTCTACTAAGTCAGAATTTCTGAGTGGAGCCCATAGAATCCTACTTAGTTTTGCAGGTGATGCCTTTTTCTTTCTTTCTTTCTTTCTTTCTTTCTTTCTTTCTTTCTTTCTTTCTTTCTTTCTTTCTTTCTTTCTTTCTTTTAACCCACTAATGTTTTTAAATTATCATCTCAATTAAGAGAGAGTCACACTATATTTTTTGATCAGTAGTAAAGTCTTAAGCATATAGAAGAAAAATGAATCAATCTAAGCAGATCTGGGCTCTGCAGTTGGGTTTTATTTGTTTGTGTGATGATTCAATATTAAATGATTTCCTAATATTAAACTTCTCTGAAGTTTCTAGAGAACATCCAAGTTGGATATCAGGAATTCTTCCTTCATATGTTGTTGGGTTGTAGATGTTAATGTGTTGTGAATAATTTGCCCCAAAATTTAAGATAAAAAGTTGATCTACAGGATTTTCCCTCATTTTATCTTTATCAATTTTTCACATCAGGGTCATACTAGCATCATAAATTTAGTTGAGGAGAGTATCTTTTTATTTTATGGTAAATAGTTTTTGTAAGTTTTTTCATTCCTTAGGTGAGATAAAAAGGCTATAAAACATAACTGGAGCCCAGCCTGTGTGGTTCAGTGGTTGAGCATTGACCCATGAACCAAGAGGTCATGGTTCAATTCCTGGTCAGGGCACATGCCCAGGTTGTGGGCTCAGTCCCCAGTGGGGATAAGGGGTGTGCAATGATTCTCTCTCATCATTGATGTTTCCATATCTCTCCCCCTCTCCCATCCTCTCTGAGATATATATATATACTATGACTGGTGTGGGGCGGAGTTTCCTTCCCTTGAAGAGACGGTATCATTGCCAGAGGTGACGTCTTTCCTTCTGGAGATGAAGTCTTTTTAGGGAGAAGAGTCTGGGGTGGGGGGTGGAGGTTGTTTCACGATGGCTTCTCTTCCTCTTCTCCTGCCGAGCTCATGCTTTTTGTATCCTCTCTATGAACACTTGATAGGCTTCGAAAAGGAAAAGGCTAGGAAAGGGTCCCCCACCCTCCTAATGCTGCAGATGTCAGGAGCTTCTCTCTTGCTAGAGCACACTCAGGCTCCAGGAGCTCATCAACATTACTGGTTGAGTCCTCTGCCAGCTTGTGGCATCTGGCCACTTTTGCTCTAGGTAAGCAAATCTCAGATCTTACAGTTCTCTGAATGCAGCTTTATTCTAGATCATGGAATGATCATTTGTGCTGTTACTTCAGTTCTCTGAGGATTCCAAGAAAAGTGGTAGGTACTCAGTTTTTTCCAGCTTTTTCTCGTTGTAAAGTGGGGAATGATGACTCCTACCATCTTTAAATGTTGAATGAGAAACTGAAAGTCTGTACAGGTAAAGGGGAACATTGTGCCCTTACCGGTTTGGCTGAGTGGATAGAGCATCGGCCTGCGGACTGGAAGGTCCCAGGTTCAATTCAGGTCAAGGGCATGTACCTTGGTTGCGGGCACATCCCCAGTAGGGGGTGTGCAGGAGGCAGCTGATTGATGTTTCTCTCTCGTCGATGTTTCTAACTCTTTCCCTCTTCCTTCCTCTCTGTAAAAAAATCAATAAAATATATTTTTTTAAAAAGGGGAACATTGTTGTGCTTCACCTTATTGCTCTTTGCAGATATTACTGTTCTTTACAAATTGAAGGTTTGTGGCAACCTTCATCAGACATGTCTGTCAGTGCCATTTTTCAAATAGCATTTGCTCACTTCCTGTTGCTGTGTCATATTTTGGTCATTCTTGCAATATTTCAAACTTTGTCATTATTATTATGTTTGTTATGGTGATTTTGATCAGTGATCTTTAATATTATTATTGTACCATTGACCCTTGAACAACACGGGGGTTAAGGATGCTGATGCTGGAATAGTAAAAAATACAAGTATAACTTAAGTTGCCTTTCTTCATGTGCAGATTCCAAGTCATGAATTGAGAGTAGTCAAGTTTCTAGGAAATTGCAGAAATGCTAAAAGATATTAATGCTTCCCCAAAGAAAAAACTCATCCCAAGATAAAGAGGTGGCACATGTCCTGGGAGATTTCTTTTATATGTATATATGTATGTATGTATGTGTATGCATATGTGCATATTATTTACACGTTTTTCCCTAACGCTCTGATGTTCTGGCCACAGAATGTCAGTGGCTATTGGAGAACTGGCAACTCTTTTCTTTTCTTTATTCTCCATTGTCAGAGATGTTGGCAAAGTTATAATTTATATTCATCTGATTATCAGATTGTGGAGTGACGTGTCCCAGAGAGCTGAGTTGAGCCCAAGAGCTGCTTCTGGAATGAGATAAACAAACAAACAAAAGAACTTCTCAATTCAGCAGTTTCCCAAAGTGTCTGATTCATATATGAGTCATTCTCATGAAGTGGATAACATTCGCATTTACAAAGTCAGAAATGAAAATAAAGTTGTTTTTAATTTAGGAGACAGAAGAGTGGGATGAAATATCTAGCTCAAGAGGATCCTTCTGAAAATGGATTTCTAGCAGAGAAGTTTCACCCCTGTAACATAGAGATGCAAATTGTGCCTCCCATAAGCTAATCAAGACTTTTTTTTTAAGCAAGAAAGCAAAGGAAAACCAGTCTAATCCTGAGTAAACCTGGCTTTTTCCTTACTTATTGGGTCTCACAGGAAAAGCAGATTGCAATGTTTAACTCTCTAATATATGTAATAAAAGATTTCAGCAATACTGTCAAGCTGACTACTTAGCCATTCAACTCCTTTCATATTATACACATTGCTATGTGCTGTCGCTTGAGATTGCTGTGTGCAAGAAAGCTCTGTTAGGACAGAGTAATTTGATGAATGTCAAAGCCAAATGTATATAGAGAGATATAGATATATGGGATGGGGCCAATCTAATATCTATTTGACTCTCACACAAATCACACTTCCAACACATTTCAACGAATCACCATTCCATATCAGGCTGGCAGACAGACACACTCTGGACATGGCCAGGAAGAGAGATTTGGGATGTTTCAAACATGGCCCCCTGAAGGGCATTTTTTGCAAAAACATCAGAGAGTTCAATACTGTATTATTTCTGCAGTCAATTTTAACCAAGGAATTTAAATGAAAATAGTACTCTATCTAATGTCTCCATGCAAACATGGCTGCCTTCTTCTGACTCTGCAGAGAAGAGCCACCCTTCATAATACCTTTTTTCTATATTTCTAGAAGTCTGTACAGAAATGGTTTGTGCTACATGAGAGTCTTTATGATTGGGTTGGGGCGCACAAGGGCTTCTCAGGCACACACATTCTGTCTGCATAGCCTTCCTTACATACAAAAGACAAGCAAAGGGCTTGCAAGTATCTGACACTATTCAACAGCTGGGACTGAATTATTGGCCTAGGTATCTATCTTTGATAAAGGTACCCCAGCTCTACTATTAGGGCTATTCTGGAACAGCTGTGAGCAGGTGAGGCAGGGTTACTATGATACTGAGATAAAACTTAAAGAGTTGTCAATTTAAGAGTAGCTGTTGCTACCAATTCTCTCTTATGTATGATCCTTAGGTTTTGAGAATATAAATATTTTATATTGAATTAATTTACATATACTTTTTGAACAGGTGTCTGTGACATGCCCAGATTGAATTTTATCTGAAAAAATGAAGTGTGTTTTACTTTGTGATCTGACTTCATCACTCTTTATTGAGTCTCAATTCTTTTATGTTCATTGATATTCCTGAGGATACTATCAACTATCAAAGTATGAAAATTATCTGTAGGAACCTAACTGTGAAAGGTTCCTTGTAGCACTACGATACGGAATTATTTGTTTGGGAGCACCTTGATATTTCCTATGCCAAATGCCTTATTTAATTTTTATTAACTTATTTATTTTATTAAATTTATTGGGGTAACATTGGTGAATAAGACTATATAGGTTCCAAGTGTACATTTCTATGATACATTATCTGTATATTGCATTATGTGATGATTTGACTTTGGATGAAAATCCCTTATTTTATAAATGAGAAAACTGCCACAAGTGATTCTTCCCTCAGGCACAAAGCTACTGAAGGAATTAACTAGATTAATTTTCCACATACATCTGTTCATTAAATTCACACAACACAAGACTAGCTTGAATGAGAATGGTTAGAGGTAGATCACTGTGAATGTACAACATTTTAGCACACCCTCCTAGTTAGTATACCTTGTTTCTTCCCAATCCCAATCCTGGGCATCTAGAAAACTCTGAGCTTTATTGGAAACCCAAAAAGCATGTCTACACTACTCAATATAAAAGATAAAAGGTAAAATTATGCATCTTAGTTGATCAATTTATGTGTGTAGACAGTACAAATTAAAAACATGGATTCCAGACTAGATTTCCTGGTTTAAATCACAGCTTTAGGAAGTTACATAATGTGTCTGCTCCTTAGTTTTCTCCTTTGCAAAACTGAAGTAATAATAGCATGTAATTTGATAGGATCATTGTGAAACTTAAATGTCTTAATACATAGACATTTAATATATATGTAAAGCTTATAATATAGTACCTGGCCTATAATTAGTGCTGTAAATGTGAGCTGTCATTATTACCCTCCAGTTGCCTAGGGCTGTAGGAGGGGACAAAGAGAACACCTTTGTCAATTCAGTGTCTAGATAGAAAGGAATTAGTTTATTTAGACTTCTTGCCCAAAATGTTCCTCTCTCTTCGTGTAGCTTCATAACAGCATGCTGTTTTCCTTATCGTTCCCTTTCCCTAGGATAGCTGATTTTCCTGCTCTGGCCTCTTCACCTAGTTAACTCTTCCTAATTCTTACATAGTTTGAATGCATATTCTCTAGGAGGCTCTACCTAATTTGAGTTGCTCTCTTAAGCAATTATACTCATCTTAATCATATTTCTGGATAATTCCATGTACTGAATTATATTGAAATAATGTTTACTTGACTATATTCATCTACCAAACTGTACGTGTTCATGTTTGGTGCCATAAACTCATTTATATCCCCAGAGCATCTATATATTAGATGCTCAATATTTATCTGTTGAAATAAACTGAGTTGAACAAGCAAGAAGCACATTTATATTTATCTTAGAGTCTAGAATGAGGGATGAAATTAAGGGAAGGAATGTGTTGAGTTACAGAAGGAAGGAAGTATAAGGAACTAAACTGAAGTCCCAAGAAAATAGTTGTGTAATTGAATTTGGTACAGAATTCAGCTTAACATATACAAAAAAATAGACATTGCACATCACAGGTTAATATTCACTAAATAGCAATATAAGAATAAAGGGATCGACCAATCAATACATAACTCATAAGCAAAATATCACAAAGAATGTACCCATTTTAGAGAAGATAAAGGGGATTGGATCAATACGAACAAGTATCTAGAGGTACTCGAAATAAAAAGATGTAAGAATGTATTTATAGTGATGTAATGGAATAACCTGATTATTTGAAAACAGTCAGGTTTCATGATTGGTATTCTTTTAATCAGCCATTCCATAAAATTGTATTTATTGTGCATTATGTGTCAATCTCTGCTCTCTGTACTTGTATGCTCACATCAACAATTGGGAAAGGTGCTTGGTCAAAAAACTAACCTCAGACAAGTCATGGCCAGAAACATATAGAAAATAAACCTTTATACCTTGGCAGAATAGCCTGATCCCAGGCCTTTTTTTTATTTCTCTCTGATCTTCCTGGCTGTCCGTTTTAAATACTATTTTCTTAAATGCAAAAATGAACATCTGTTTGTATGATCCCACAGGGAAATAAAAGCATTAATAATTCAGTTCACTGCCACAGCTCTGCTAATAGCCAGAAATGCTATAGATGGAGTAAATTTAGATCCACTAGATGTTGATCAGCTTTCATAAAAATACACCACAAATATAAATATAACTAACAAACATTGCACTCAGGGTCCCTGATTTTCACAGGGCATAAATCAGAATAGCAGTGGTAGAATTGTTCGTTTAGGTTACTTAGAATCTTCAGCATATTACTCATGACTTGCCTTTGAGTCCACACTATCTTTTTTAGCCTCTTCTTACATTATGGGTTTATGCCTTCCTTGGTCCAAATACAATGCAGTCTCTTGAAAATTAAGTCATTTCTTTGGCTATTCTTGGCTGCCCTAGCATGGGTTTTGGCACAGAGTACATAGTTACTTACAGATTTTAGAGGGGCTTTAAGGTAGACTTCAAAGAGACTTCTACAGTGAGAAATGTCGGTCAAAAAAGAGAGATGGAGGAGAGGTTGGTGAAATCCAGAAGGAAGGGACTACATGGATGAGGAATATCATTCATGCTCTCAGAAGTCAAGTGGGTGGCAGTGGCTTTATCCACAGATCACCTGCTTTTACTTAAATGAATATCAGTGACCTCCTTCCCATGGCCTCTACTATGGAATTCACTTTAGGGGAATCCAGGGCTGTGATCTCTGGGTTGCTTTAGCAGGGTCATTTGTGCCCAAGATTCCAGTTGGTGCCCATGCAACACATCCATTAGCATGAAGTAAAGAAATCATAGCCATGCACATCTACAGAAATGTGGGTGGAAGAAAAAAGAGAAATGGGGCTGGAAATGGATACCCTAAGCTACAACAGTAGGACAGTAGTTCAATATGTCCCCCTTACACAAGCATCTGGTGACCATAAATAGGCAGTAAGTTGTAACATGGAAATCACATAATGCATCTAGGTGTGGATATTTGAGCTCTATCAGTAATGCTGAATTTGTGTGGGCTTCTCTTTCAGGAATAGGAACATGTGCCAATGATTTTAAAAAAAAAATATGATGATTGTGAAGATAAAATCAAATAACATTTCTAAAAGTGCCTGCATAGTACTTGGCTCTCAGTAGATGCTCAGAAATTCTTAGTCTTTCTCTGCTGAATCTTCCATACTGTCAGCCTGAAAGGGGCATCAGATGGCAGGACTGTGCCAAGGCAAATAACACCGAACCACCTGACAGGTGGCTTATTCCTGCTACTTTATGTTCCACTTGGGCCAGCCACTGAGGCATCTGGAGGCTTCAGTTTAAGCAGAGGCTGGGGTGAGACTAAGAGTGAGAAGTATCCAAGAAGCACTGACTACACACTGCAGAGGCAACTGAGATGTAGGGGCACAGTAAATGTCTGGGGTAGCAGCGAGTGGGTTAGTGTAAGTCATAATTGGTCTATACAATGTAGTTTCATTGTAATTTTTATTGAGATCTACAGGTTCAGATATCAATACCTTGTATTTCTCTTCAGTATTATAACTAGGAGGCAGTTATAATGGCAGCTTCTTCCCCCTCCATATGTGATGGAACCTCTATGATGACAGAAAGCTTTAAGAACCTTTAAATTCTTAGTCATCTTGTGTATATTTTTATCTTTTTAACTCCTATAGCAAATCCCCCTCATACTGCTCCACTGCACACTTTGGTTCATTAAGAGACCGTACTATATTTAAGGCTACCAAACACCACCTCACTCAATACCTCACTTTACAAATGGGCAAATAGATGAAAAGAGACTCATTTGATATCAAACACTAGTTGGGGACAGGGCAAGGACTAATTTTATTCCTACTTTGTAGCAATATTTTTCTTTTTTTTCCTGTAGGTCTTATTGTTGTCAGCCTAAACAGGAAGCTCCTTGTAACCAGGGGCCATCTCCTCTCCTTGTGGTGAGGAGCTTTCTTATGGGACTGCCCCCGTGGTGATACAACAGATAATTCAACGATTCCTTTCTCTTTACCAGCAATTTGTTTTCCCACAAATACAACAGCTGCCATCTCTTTGCCTGTCCCTTCTGAGGTTGCCAACATGGCTGGGGACATCCCAGTTTGTGGGCCAACCCTGATGCTGCTCTGACATTCACTTGCTAGAGAGCTGGTCTAAAGAAAGTGGGCTTTGGTGACACAGGGTACAGGGGGCTCCCCAGCAGCAGAGGTAGAGCCACACAGATAAGCTCCTTTACCCATTCCATTTCACACTTCCAGTGAGACCCCAGAGCACGGAGCTACTGCAGGTGCCTGCTGGCGTGTCCCCTATCTCCTTCATGCACACCTTCCTCATCACCTGAGTCTGCAGTGGTTCTCCATCTGAACTCCCCATTGTCTTCCACTCATTTATCAATCAAGTGTTCACTAAAGGATGGTGCTCTTTTATCTTCTATTCTTTTTATTTTTATTTGATTTATTGCATGACATGCCTTGACTCCCTGCCTAGACTGTGAGCTTACTGGGGCTAGGAAAGATATTATTTGTTTTGTCTTCTTCATCTTACCTCATATGGTACCTGGTACAATAGTGTCAATAAATACCCATTAACTAATGATCATTGAAACTGTTTTGCATCTGATTTGAATAGGCAGTGCCTCCTGTAATATATCTTGGGTTCCTTTTTTTTTTCCCTCCTTTTTGCACACAAAGAGGGAAAATTTGTTTCTCTCTTAAGTATATATTTCTTTTCTCTCTACTATGTCCAGAAAGATTAGAAAATTAAATCAATATCTAGTATTTATTAAGCACTTACAATATGTTAAATATCATAATTAGAATTGCATTACCAACATCAATTTACAAATGTGGAGATTATTAACACCAGCCTTCCCAGGTTGATTGTGAAGATTAAAGGAGATAATATCCTGTGAACAGGAAAACATGACTGAGATATGGATTGTTATGAGGATGAGTCAGTTTATCATAATGGTGGGATTTCACTCTGGAATACTGAAAGACCTATAGGACCAGATATTTGAAGATAAGTTCCAATGAGGGAAAATCTTTAGGAAAAATCTGGGGTGCCAGGATAGATGGGGCACAGATTTTGGCCAGAGAGGGAAAAACAAAACAAGTAAAGGTTCCTAAAAATATATTTCAAATTGCTGGTATGTGCTAACCACTCTATTTCTGCCTAGAGCCACTCCTGTTCTTTCTCTAAAATTGTGAACAATATGCCTTTGATCTTGCATATTTTTCTCAATCCAATCATTGTTTTCTTTTCAATCTAGTTTCACTTATCCTGAGGGCTGCTAATTCAACAATGGGTCTGAATACTCAAGCTTAAATAATATATATTTTAACTTGTTTTTAAAGGAAAGCTCTGTAATTCCTGTAAAAAAAATGAATCATTAATTCTGCCATGACATTATATATGAAATCTACCCAGGAGCTCCCAAATACTCTGCAATTCAGAGGAGTCTAAAGTTCAGCAAACCAAGCTGATGTAATATTACATTTGCCCTTTAAAAAAGGTCAGAATATTGTTCAATTGATGCCAACATCCATGAACTAAATGAAAGGGGGCCTGAGAAGATTGGATGTGGTTCGGAGTTTTACGGAATTCATGAGGCTCCTTAGTCACTGTGAAATAAAACTCCCTAGCAAACCTTCTTGAGAGTAAATCCTGGGAGTATTTTGACATTGGATATGAGCAATCAGCAGGACTATTTTCATTGAGTTTGGATCAGCAACGCCATTTTTCAGTTTTTAAAATTCATAATGCATTATCCCTTCCCCTAATGTTATTATTTTTATTTTTTATGAGGAGTCAAGAAAGAAATGAGACTTGGGCCTATGACAAAGCCACAGCTAATACACAGGATCTGGGAATTGTGATTTAGCATTAAGACAATTGTAATATTTAAATTTTCTAGCTTTTTACTTTGGGCAAGGCTAGTATATATGTTACACCCATAAGTAGTCTTCAGTGCAGCTATCCTCAACTGTAATTACTTAGATTTTTAATACTATTTTTCTGCATACTATTTTGCCCTTTTTAAAAAGAGTATTTTTAAGCAATCAATGTACTAGGATGATTTTAAAAAGTCAAATCATAGTATAAGTTTCAAAATGAGAAATGCTAGGACCACTTTGTTCCCAATTCCCACCTCCTAAAAACAGATTCCTACCCTTTCAGCTGTATTTTTCCTAACTTACTTTTAAATATCTGCTTACACTGCTGTATTTCTAGGGAAGTTTTTGCTCAGATGACTGGCTCTCTATGGCTGGATGTGGGGATTTGGCACTATTACATGCTTCACTTTTATACTCCTCGTTTCTTCCACCTCCCGTGTGGTTATGACACAAAGGCAAAATTTGTCCTGTGTACATTATTTTGTAAGAATTGTTCATGACTGAACCATGGATGTACTATGAGCACACTTTCTTTCTTGTTCCATATTTTGTCATTGCTAGAGGTGGTTATCAGTGTGCTGGTAACTACATCACTAATTGGGAAGATTTTTCAGCACTTAGCCTGGAATCAATGTTCATCATTTTCATCCTCATTCCATAGCCAGACCTCAAGAGCACAGCCACATCTCACTGGAAGGCTGTAAAGTAGAAGCTAGGAAGGATGTAGAGAAAATGAAGAAATAGGGATTTGATGAAACCTTTCAGCAAGATTTTCTTTCTTCCTTTTTTTTTTTTTAAATCTTCTTTGTATTTACTCTTCTGTACTTGTTTTAGTTGTTTCGTTGGGTTGGAAGACAAAGATATATATTGTGATGCTTAATTAACCATGTTCAACTGAAAGTTTTAATAGTGTGATTTTTCCCTCCCTCCCTGCCCTCCTCCCTTTCTTCTTTCCTTCCTTCTTTTTAATTTTCAAAGATCTAGAATAAAGGTTTTATCTTTTTTCTTCTCAATAACATGATCTGTTAATAGGGACATGCTTTCATTCCTGTGGTTATTCCCCATGTACTGTACTACAATTGTACTATAATTAAAAAAAAAAAAAAAAAAAAGGTTTAAGCCCTAGATAGTTTGGCTCAGAGGATAGAGCAGCCTGCCGATAGAAGGGTCCCAGGTTCAATTCCAGTCAAAGGCACATGCCAGGTTGTGTGCTCAGTCCCCAGTAGGGGGCATGCAGGAGGCAGCTGATCAAGGATTCATCATTGATGTTTCTATCTCTCCCTTCCTCTCTGAAATCAAAGTATATATTATTAAAATAAAAGGTTTAGCATCCCTCCCCCAAACCCCAACCCCCAGCTCACACAGAAGTGAAGTCCAGACAAAAAGCTTCTGAAGCTTGCCTATCTGACTGTAACTTCTATCATGTTCTTTTCCAGTTTTTTATGGGTGTGGGTGGGTTTTCTGTTGTTGTTTGTTTGTTTTTTTTTGTTTTGTTTGCTTGTTTGTTTTTATGAAAGCCAGAGAATAAAACAACAGGGACTAGTGTCAAAAATACAATTTGTTGAGCAGAAATATGCCTGTTATTGTTTTGCAAATTTCTATTAGGCTTGGCTAGGCACCATACCTCCTAAATCTCATTTGATTGTTTTTATCACCATTTCCATGTCATATTCAGATGAAAAGATGGCTTCTGACCTCTGACTCTTAAGAAAGCTCTCAGCATGACCCATCAAATACCCATCAACACAGCATAATGGAACCTTTACTGCTGAAGGAACAGAGAAGCAAGTATAGACATGAGATTCACATATTGTTGTACACAAAGCAGTGCCAACAACAGATAAAGTTGGCAACAACAGCACCATCAAAGATATTTGAAATAAAATAGAATCTACTTTAATTTCTCTAATTACATAATGACATTAATGGAAAAATTGGGGCAAAATTGGGGTTACAGTTGTTTGTATGGAAAAGAATACAATAATCTATAAAAATAAAAGCGTACTATGCTAATTTGAGTGGACAAATGAACAACCTTCCAGATGTCATTCTGGACGTCCTTCTGGACGAAGCCTGGCGGCGGGGTCTGAGGCAGAGGCGGTTAGGGGCGATCGGGCAGGCAGACAGAGTGGTTAGGGGTAATCAGGCAGGCATGCAGAGTGGTTAGGGGCGATGAGGCAGGCAGGCGAATGGTTAGGGGCGATGAGGCAGGCAGGCAGGCAAGTGGTTAGGAGCCAGTGGTACTGGATTGCGAGAGGGTGCAGGCCAGGCTGAGGGACCACCCCCCACCCCATGCACAAATTTCGTGCACTGAGCCTCTAGTGAATAAATAATAATAATACAATAATACTGTCTGTGTTGCATACATTCACAACTATAAACCTACTTTTGCCCCACCCTGTATGTTAGCATAAGGGACTGTCTGTTATTCTTATCATTATGTCTTAATACACATCAATACCACAATATCTTAAGAAATATATTTTTAAAATACAGGTAAAAAAGTCTATATTTTGATCCAGAAACTTTACTGAGTTTTATACAGCTTAACTCATTCAATGTTCATAACTTTCTGTTTAGGTTCCATACACTCCCTTTTAAAAAGGTAAAATTAAGAATGGGAGAGGTTAAAAGAAAAACAATCTGGCATTCCCTTTTGAGAGTGGCATAGAACAAGACCTAGTAAAGAGGGAGACCAGGAATAAGTGACAGAGAAGGAAGCCGCATGCAGAAGACATGGGGAGGAATAGATCCTTAAGAGAGATTCATGTTTAAGAGAGAAATGGAGCCGAAACTGGTTTGGCTCAGTGGATAGAGCGTCGGCCTGCGGACTGAAGGGTCCCAGGTTCTGTTCCGGTCAAGGGCGTGTGCCTGGGTTGCGGGCACTTCCCCAGTGGGGAGCGTGCAGGAGGCAGCTGATCGATGTTTCTCTCTCATGGATGTTTCTGGCTCTCTGTCTCTCTCCCTTCCTCTCTGTGAAAAATCAATAAAATATATTTTAAAAAAAAAAAAAAAAAAAAAGAGAGAAATGGAATTATATTGGTGAGGAAGAATTGAGCTAATTGTAGCTATTGTTGCACAACATGGATGGCTAAACTGAATAGTATTTGAAGAATATCATTAGTGGAGAAAGGTCTTCTTTAATCAGAGCAAAGGTAGACTTTGTCTTAAAGTCTTATCCTGGGTCTTTGTCTGCTCAGTGCTCATCTCCCAGGGGAGAGAGGTAAATGAAGTCAGTTATAGGGGTGTTTGTCTGCACACAGACATTCCTCTGTACCTGGAAGAGTCCATGCTTCTATGCAATCAAACAGGCCTGCTGCCTTTCTTCATTCTGCTGTCATTGAATTCTAATGGAGAAAAACATGTATATCCGTAATTCACCCTCCTTGCTGCCAATGGTGCCTATATTCCTAACAAAGTTTTTCAAGACAACTCCTTTTATCTCTCTAATCTTCTGCCCTCCTAACTAAATGGTTTGTTCTTATTAAAAGTGGCTGCTTTAAAGATGCCCTTTTCTTAATGAAATCCAACCAAATAGTTTGTTTTGCCCTATTTCTTCCCATTTTCTTGCTTCTCTGGCAGGCAGTCTACCTGGTATCCATAAATGCCATTCTAGCTTGCTGTCATTTAACCCACAGTTCATTATTTGCTCTTCTTTTAAATGCATCCTTGATAATTTCCTCAGAATGTCCTCCTCACCAGCTGGCCTCTTCCCTGCAGATTTCCTGTGGCCAAATGTCACACCTAAGCTCCTGCACCTTTGGTGATTTCTCCCAGCATTTGTTTAGACCCTATCAATCATTACCTCACAACAAACAACAGCGTTGCAAATGGAGAGCAAGGCTCGCCCAGTGATTGATGCTTCTGGATGCCTGTCTTCTCTCCTCATGAGAATCCGCAAGCCCCCCTTTCCCCTTTATTTTGAGGGCTCTGGCTGTACCTGCCATGGCTTGTGGGAAAACAAGGTTAAACTGCCAATACCAGGGTCTCTCTTCTTTTTCTCTTACTGCATTTCCTTATCGGCTGTGACAATATGCCACAATTAATGATAGCAGAAATACCCACATTTGATACCGCATGCATCACACTTAGGCTTGATGGATTAGCAATCAAGGAAATTAATTCTGCTATTACAAAATAACATCTGAACTTTGAAGTTAGGCAGTTATGTTGTATAGGCTTCAGTTATGAATTCAGCCATAAATATAACATTAGGCAAGCTTATTTAGGAGCAGAATAGTTTCAATATTGTTGGATTTTTAGTTTCCCAAGAAATGGTTTGCAATTTTTTCCCATACCAACCATCTTTATTTCAAAAGGATATAAAAATTATCAAATTTCAAGGTCTGAAAGACATTCAATGATATTGTGTATTTTTGACCAAGGAAGTAATATTTCTAATAGATTGCTCATGATCACAGGCTCTTCAAAAACCAGATCATTCTAGACTAAGTAATTCAGTTTTGACAGAAGTCATTAGGCTTATTGTAGTGTGCTTCTATTGGTTTGAGAAGCCCTTGATTCGCCAAAGGCCACCTGGTTATCTGTGTTTCCTGCAATATTTCACGTTTGGTTGTTTTATATACTTTTTATACAAAAGCATGAACTTTGGAGTTCTCTTTCACTTGCTCAAAGACCTGGTTCTCAAGTCTCTAGGACATGTTCTGTTGCAGTGCATATACACCAACCATGGGATTGCTGAGGCTGCCAGGTCAACCAAGTAAAATAAAAATCATGCCTATATGCTATACAATGCAGTAAACAATCAAGATACATGAAAGTCTTCTATTAAATGCAGTCATATATTTCACAGGGAGGTAATTTTCTATTCAGCCTTGGATTACACTGACACAGTCATGCTTCTATAGCCATTGTGGGCACAGACTCAACTAACATCAGTGGATCTATTTGTCCCACTTTTGTTCACTTAAAGCCATTCTGCATAGGACTGATGTGGTAAATGGCCATTTCACAGCTATCTACTGATCTGGCTTGATCCACAGATAGATTGTAGATTTGAACTTCTAGAGACTCAAATGAAAGGCAAAATGTTCCTCTATATGATAATCATTTGGAGAGAACATAGAGAAGGAAGAGGAAATCAGGAAGGGTGTTGACTTTTACCCTTTACCACATCATCTACAAAAGGGTCTTGATCTGCTGATTTTCTCTAGTATCTTTTCTTTGCTGTGAAGCACCATGGTTCTCATGAAAATGCCAATTAAGCAGAACTTCATGAAGTCTACTAAATATCTTGCTCACCAATACCTCCATTATTTTGGAATTAACATATTAAGTAATATTTGGAATCAGGGATGAGGCAGCTAAAGCATGTCATAAAAAAAAAAAGTATTTGCTCAGGATATTCAGAGTCTAATTAAGTACTCAGAAGTATGTCTGAGAAACTTTAGAGAATTATTTTAAACATTTTAGACACACCAATTTTTATTGTATTGGTTTGATTTATTAATTATGAAATATTATTTATCCTTAGGATGGTTTCCCTGGAAGCTGTACATGGTAATACTACACAATATTCATTATAGAATGTGTCATAAATATTGCATTTCCTTAAAAACATTCTGATAATCATATTTCATAATTTAAACTGTCATTTCACTCAAGTAGTTTAAATGAATGAACTGCTTTCCTAATTGCTTGACTTTTTGCTGTTTTCATAGTTTTATTCCATTTAGTAAAACACATACTTGTTAGCAATTTCTGTAAGGCATCAGCTGTGCTGGTTCCTAAGAGTTAAGGACAGTAACAGTTAAAGATTACTATTTGTATCATGCCTAGCTTACTCTAAAGTGGATCCATGGATGTTAGTTGAGCCCATGTTCACAATGGCTATTGTAGTTAGAAGACAGGATGCTTATCAGTCTCGTTTTGTACAAGAGTAAGCTGAAGTCAGGTGCTAAGTACATTCATTTGTCGCAAATCCAAATCTGGAACCCAGTAGCCTCTACATTCTGCCCATTATACATTACTATTCATTTGCCGTAATTTTTGCTTTTGACATTTGTTGTAAGGGCCGCAAAATCAAAATGGATTTCTACATATAACAAGGCAGTTAAAATGTATCTGAGGCCAGGGATGATCTAAGGCACATGTACCATTGAAGAGAACTTTTCCTTAAACAAAATTTAAGTTTCCATGTGACTAATACCTTTTTAACAACTGCTTCCCTGACCCTTTTCATTTATAATTTGATATTTTAAAAATACTTAAAAATACACTTAAATTGAGAGTAACCAAATTTTCCATTTGTTTAAGACACAAGTTATCCCAGAAATTTGACATAGAAATTCTCCGAATGCCAGCTGCCTCTTATTTTCATGTTCATCCATTTGTGGCTACTCTAAAATTCCAATGAAAATTGAAAACCTATCGTGAAATAAATAAGATTTGAGGACAAAAGTACAGTGAAAAACTGAACAAAATATATGTAAGTTTTGTTTCCTGATGGCTGCCATGTGACCATGATTATAATGTCATGTTCTTCACAGTTATTTGATCAAGAAGGTGATGAAGAAGGAAGGAGCATGTTTCACTGCCTTTACAAAATGCAATTTTTATTCCCCAGAGTGACGGCAGCATGATTTATGTCCATGAAGTTCGGTGAAGTTCTGGATGGTAGTTTCATAGTGATATGCTTCCTTCAAAGCTCACATGCTCTCACTTTCCACATACAGAAGTGTATCATCCGTACCACAAGAGAGGAGCTTCTCACTATAGTAATACTGATTCTGCAACACTCTATATTTCTGAAAATATATTCTAATGATTTTTTTTTGCTTATAATGATTGCATATTGAAAGTAGAGTGAGTGTGCATATGTGTGTATATCTTGTGTATGTAGGCTTAAAATAATATTGAAGTTCTTTATTATACCTAGCCTTGTTTCTCAAAAACCAAGTTAAAACTTAATGTAAATAGTGTAATCATTAATTGATTTAATTAGCCCAATATTTTGTTTTCAAAACACAAACCAGGCATTGTTTATATTAAGAAATATCACTGATAGAATTAGGCATCCACGAAGCATCCAGTTTGTTGATCATTTGTTGTGCCATGACACAGGTGGGAAAGAGAAAGATTGTAAAAGTCAGCTTACAGCCCTGGCTGTTGTGCCTCAGTTAGCTGGGCGCCATCCCATGTACTGAAAGGTTCAAGTCCTGGTAGGGGCATGTAGGAGGCAACTGATCAATGTTCAGTTCTCACATCGATGTTTTGCTGTCTCTCTATGTCCCTGCCTCTCTAAAAATCAAGATGAAAAATACATATTTTTAAAAAGTTAGAATCAAGAGCAGGGTAGACAAAAATGACTAGTGAGGAATTTCATGTTTTCTGCAAATATTTTATTCCCTCTTCCTCTCCATGGGCCCAATCTATTCACTTCATCTCTTCGTCCAAAGGCCATTCCAGAGAGACTCCCCCCTTCATACACTGTCTTCAGGCCATAAATCTACTATTTTCCTTCCTGTTTTCAACTTTTGTCTTTCTCCTGCTCCTCAGCACATGTTACCCAGTGATATCCAGGGAATCCTTATCAGATGGTGTTCAATCCCCTTTGGCTACAGCCATAAGCTCTTCAAGGAGACAGGTGACCAGCACGGCAAAAATTTCCAGCACGTCGCAAGAGAAGGTGAAGATAATGTGATAGAGCAGAACTTCTTTTTTCTCTTGGTAACATAAACATTCCATTTAGAAAACTACTCAGCATTATCCTAATTATAGTATGGATGGATGGTTAAGAGTATTAGTTCCAGAATCACACCTTTTGGATTCAAATCTTGACTACTCTACTTACTGGTCACATGACATCAGACAAGTTATTTAAACTCTGTGCCTCAACTCACCTAGTTATGAAATGTAGGTATCAGTAGTGCAAACCTTATAGAGCCACGATAGGAATCAATTTCTCAACATATGGTGAAAGTACTTAGAACAACAATTGACATATAGTACTGAGTATATATCATTTACTGATAGAAAAGTACAAATGAATGTATTTCATCCTCAAACAATACTAATGATAGGTATTAGATTGTTTGAATGTGATAAAAAGAAACAACAACTAGGAAGTGTTTGAGCCAGCATTTGAACTCAAGCTGACTCCAGGAATTGCAATCTTTTTATGATGATTTCATCATTACAATCTTTTTATGATGATTTTAACCTTCTCACTCTGTTGAGAAGGCCTAATGTTATACCTAACAAACTGGTTATATGAACAAGAGCTGTCCAGGATGTCCCTGGGCACGTGTAATCATGCCAGTGTCACTAGTCACATCCCACAGAGAGTTGCCTTCTTTGTCTTTGTGAATGTGGATTCAGTGCCTTTTGCTAAAGTGTAGGCATATGCCTTTTGTACCACCAGCCCCTTAACTCAGAGGCCCACCTCTCATGAACGGTAAATACACATGTACAAAGATTACTATGGCAGTAATCCCGTCTCATGGGGATATAAACCCTTTTCTGGAAATAAACAGAGAAAAGAAATCCTCTGACAACACCAATTAATTGTCATAAAAACCCCACCATAAAAGGCAGGTACTTATGTTCTCCTTACAATACCTAACAGCTTTGATGAACACACTGCACTTGATTATCTGCTTATTCATAACAGAGAATATTTTAAGTTTCAAATTAGAGAAGAGATAAAGGTTTTGTTTGAATCAGGGCAGACTGAAATTGGAAAGAAATTATAGTTAGTAACAAAAGAAAAGTTATACAAAAAAATCAGACTAAAGATACCGGTAAAGTATATATTTCCAGATAGTAGAGAAATAATCATAGTGGTAACTGGTTTATCAAGCAACAGTGAAATGATGTTTAGGGTTTGCTGTGATCAGACAGCTTAGAAAGATTTCCATCGCACTATATTGAAATAAGCTTATTTTCCAGATTCTGGTTATCTGGAAAATACCTGTACCTTTATAATGCCAGATAAATTAAATGATAATGTAGTATGTTCTGCATAGAACACAGCTGTTCTATGATGATCATTAAGCATATACATTTTCTTGTTAAACTGAATACTCATTTGAGTAGAGATTGAAATTTCACCAGGAGGCTATTCATAAGAAGCATTGGTCACTCTTGATAGTATGCATCATAATTAGTTTTATAGATAGTACACTTAATGTGCAGAGTAGAGAAGTAACATACCAGAAATCTGGAGCCTGCAGATACTGCATCTTGTACAGAAAATAACTTCTGAAATACTATTCTGTTCTTCTGCTTCCTTAGCTCATAATTTAGTTCTGATTGAGAATGGGGAAAAAAAATTTCAGAAGATTCAGAGGTTCAAATCATATTAACAGTCAAAAGTTGGGATGTGTCCTCGAATCTCCTCGGCCTGAAAATGTTGGCTAGAAATGCCATGAAAAACACAGTTTCTTCACAGCATTTCTGGCAGTTCAACTTCCTGCTCCTGGCTGCAAGTTCAAGTGCAGAGACGCATGAAATTGAACAATGATAATAATAAAAACTTTTCTGAAATCATTTTGAGGCTGCAAAATGTGGGGTTTTAGGTCTATCTAATCTGGGGAAATGGCTCAAGTATAATTTTATAGTCAAATGGATTCATCTTTTTTTTCTTTTTTCTCATTTGGTTCCTCTCACATGATCATTTTATCCCTTTATTAAGGAATTCAAACTTCAGTGCCACTGAACTGATACCTGCTAATTATTTGGAGTCTGACTAGTTCATTTGTTGGCTAGCAAGACCCCTTTGTTCTGGCCTTTCTTCGTGAGCAATAGGAATTTAACTCAATGATCTCACTCTTCTCTCACGTGTGCTTGGTGATGCTGTGAGAAAACTGATTAAAGTTATGAGTGAAGTACAATAAATTTGGAAAATTGTCTCTGCATTTCATTCCTTCAGGACCTTCTTTGTCTTAATAGTGGGGAACATGATGTTAGAATCTGTGTCCAAACACGCTTGGAGCTATTGTCATTTCTGGAGAAAAGATTTCTACATTAAAAAAGGTGAATACTTCAGTATTAAACTTTTCATTGAATCTCAAAATATTGTTCCTAATACAGGAACTTGTAGAAGGGAAAACAGAGGTAACATTATTTGTCCTCTTTTCAATCTGGTTCTTTTTTCCCCTAAAGTTTTTTATTTATTTATTTTTAGGATATGAAAAGGAAGTCCTCTTGGATGAATAGTAAAGTTGAATTAATGAGCTGTTAAAAATTGTAGTCTTATGAAAGATATGTTTATGGTACCCTAATATAAGGGGATGCGAAACATTATCTATCTGTTACTTTTATCAACAAAGAAAGGGACACTTTTCTGAAGCAAATTCTGCTAAGCTAACATAACCCAGAGGCTCCCCGGAGACATTTTGGTGCAGAGCCTCTCAATTATTCCTGATACATGATTTAAGATGGTACAGATGGGAAGTGATGAACAAAGAATACATTGATGCATTGAAATATCTATGATTTCGTGAAGGAGTTACCCAGAGTCCTAACATTATGTTCTGTCAATCATATACGGGCAGGCTCTATGAAAGGTTCATTTTCTTAGAAGCTGCAAATATCGAAGACCCTTTAATATTTTGCACATGGCATTTTGTGTGGTCGTATAAATGCTCTGTTCATTTTTCTTTCCAGACATATTCATTTAGTCAGGGATTATTTTTATATAGACGGATTATGGTGATTAGAAGTTTCCAAAGGAGTCTGCATTCACAATAAATACTGATGATTTTCACCTACTGAGAAGTTGTGTATAGTAGTTTGTTTTCCTAGCTCAAGACCGTAAGTCTACCTTTAGAAGCAGCAGGGTCAATCAACCACAAAAGAACTGCTTTATGCGAAACCCAGTAACTCAAATTGCCAGAAAAAAGGAGAAAGTAAAGAATTTTAAGAAATGACCACTATTGACTAGTTCATATGGTGGTTAGCATTTGCCTTCACCTGTGGGATAATTGGACCAGGGGATTGCAAATCCATAGCAATACAAGGCTTTCCTTACAAGACAGTTAATGCACCATCAATCAGCTAGTAGGAATGGTTTTTTGTGTTGCAATTTAAGTATGTTTTCATTCAGCTCATTTGCACTTCAAAGCTGAAGTCAATAATTCAGGCCCAAGTAGGTGCAATTTGGGCTATTTCCTTTTTGTAGCATAGGAACACAAGCTGAGAAAATCTCTCAATTCATTTGCACAGGGCATTACTGGCCAGAGGTGCAAAGCTGACTAGCTTCTCTTTTCCTGTAGGTAAGTATTATTGCTATGAATAAAGCCTTTGAGAGCTAGAGGCTCCAGGTAAACATGGTTTGCTCTCTGTTGGTGATCAATGGTTTTATTACATAAACTATAAGGATACAACAGATCTTGAGATCTTATCTTCAACAAAAACACTTGTGAGGTGAATTAACAAGCCCAAACAATCATCATCATGGCTTAAGGAATGTTTGGTGAATGGGAAGAAGGAAAATGCGATGGGAAAGGAAAGCTCTGTGTAGCTCTGCAACCAAATGGCTAGATTATTATCAGCAAGGGCATGCACCAGAAAGGTGGTGGGAAAGCAATTACAACCCTTTTCATTCAAGTAGCATTTAATAAAAACTCTCAGTGACTACTGTAGTACCATGGGGCACCTATGGAACATTGCACTTCTGGTAACTTGTTCTCTGTTATTTTGTTGGATCTGGCACGGTGGCTTGGGCGGCCCTGGAGCAGACACAGGCGGGGGTTGGAGGACACTGTGAGTCAGGCGCGGGTCCGGCCGCACACAGTGCCGGTCCAGCCTGACTCCCACGGTAGGGCAGCCGGCTCTGCGAGAGTCAGGTGCGGGTTCGGCCCCCTGCGGGAGCCTCCTTGCGAGATTTCAATCACGCGCTGGGCCTCTTGTATGCATATAAGCTCATTGGTTAATCTCTTCTCCCCTTCCCCTAATCCTTCCCTCTGAAATATGTCAGTCTATTGCATACTTTAATGTCAGGATCTTTTTTTATTTTTTTTTCTCATCAGTTTATTTTCTTTATTAGATTCCACAAGATTATGTGATACTTGTGTTTCTATGACTAGCTTATTTCACTTAGAATAATACTCTCCAGGTTCCTCCATGCTGTTTCAAAAGGTCAGGGATCCTTCTTTTTTATAGCTGCATAGTATTCCATTGTATAAATGTACCACTGTTTTTTAATCCATTTTATCTACTAATGGGAACTTTGGCTATTTCCAGATCTTAGCTATCCTATCTAATAATAGACAAACAGGGTAATTGACTGTACCTTCGCTACGCCTCCCATTGGCTAATCAGCGTGATATGCAAATTAACCGCCAACAAAGATGGCAGTTAATTTGCATACGTAGGATCCAAGCGGTGGAATGAAGACTGCAGGTGAGCCAGAGCCATGAAGATGGAAGATGGAAGGCGGCTCCGGCTGGGGTTGTGAAGACGGAGAACGGAAGGTGGCTCTGGCCAGAACGAAGGCCTGGGTCCTGGGTGCTGCAGAAAAACCGGTGCTGGCAGCCAAGAGAAGGGAAGGCCTATTGCACGAATCTCTTCGTGCAACAGGCCTCTAGTAGTAAATAATGCTACAAGCCTTCTTTTATGAGCTATGCATGAAGTTCTCTGAGAGATGATTACATTTAAAGTAATTGGCTCAACCTACCAAGCTAGGGTTTCTTTGAATTATTTTTAAACTAACACTATTGAGTGTTTTCTTTATGCCTGTAACTGTACAAAACACTTTGCATACATCACATGATCTCATTTAATCACTGCAACATCCTATTTGCATTGTACCTATTTTACAGCTGTAAATATTGAGGCAGAGAGAAATTTTGACTTGCCCAAAGTTAAGTCACATGCTCAGATTATTCTACATATAATTAGATTATTATACATCGTTGTAAACTTTGGGAAAGATTTATTGAAAATGTTTCAAGATGACTGAAACAGGCAATAACAACAAAGTAATTAATTGAATTTGCATAAAACTGAGGAAAGGAAGTTCATTTAGGAGCAATGTGATTAGGTTGGGGGGTCTCAATATTGGTATTTAATGATGGGAGGATAAATGAGATGCCATTTCAGGCAAGGAAATAAGTTTTAACTTAACTCAGATTTCCTGATGGCATATTACTTTTCTATGCTCATGACATAGGGTGATACACTTTGTTATGCCCAGAATTCAAGATCCCCAAGAAACCACGCCAGGGAGCCAGTCCGATGCAAAAGCAGAAGGTCTTTTACTGAGTTAGCTAACCCGACCCGGGCCTCCAGTCGACGCAGCGACCGGAAACCGAATGCCACCCATGAGAAAATCAGGGCTTTAATAGTGAGGGGAGGGGAGCTGACTGTGGGCCCTGCCGATTGGCCAGGCGCAAGTCGGGTCTTGTTACACAGGATGTGGTCATCTCTATGGTGCTCACATCCCTTGCTTGTCATTGGTTAGTTCAAAGAAATCCCGGGCGTGGCCAGCAGGGGCCTGGGTTTCTGGGAAGAAGGCACTCTTCTGAGCACATGGCCTCTGCCCCAACATGGAGGATCCAGGGTAAGATGGAGGGCATAGCCCTCGTCCTTTCATTCCCCCCTTGTCTTGGGACTTCCGGCTCAATCATGAGACGGACTGCACTTTTATTTCACCGTCGCTAGGGGCCCGTAGTGAGCACACAGAATTATCAACTGAACTATTTTATACACTTAACAAATGGTCCGGTGGAAGGGAAAGAAACCATTTTAGCTTTAACAACTTCTATTGAAATAGGATTTTTCTTCTTAAAATTCCTCCATGGCTATTAAAGAAAACAAAAAATAAATCCTGAGCATTGCCAAATTTCGGAGGAATTACATAAGGAGAAAACCATATTGATCTACTCTAAGATTTTCTGACTTTCCTTGCTAATTCCTTTTCATGGATTTAAAACAAAACAGCAACTATTGGCATTAAACTTTCTTTCTATGTATAATCACGCTCTAGACCGTTTATTCTAAACAGGCCTTTCCCAGCTTTACTACCCCTGACATGGGCATGATGACTCAGGCCTGCAAGCAGTACACAGGCTGCCAACTGTCAACTGTCTTTCAACAGAGACCCAAAACCTGATGAGCATCCTTTACTTTTGGGGGTCACCCCCCACAGTTCCCTTCCAGGACAGCCAACACACACTCAAGCCTGCAAGAGAATTAAAGGTCAATATAACATATCAATACAATAAAACATGATACTAGACATGTGATACTAAAGTCTATTTCTGATCTTCCTATGAATTGTCCTTGTCATTTTGGAGCCGTGTCCATGAAGGTGCAGGCATTATCTAAATCTATTTAATGTTACCAGCATCACGCAGGTCGAGCACGCCGTACCTTGAGCTTGAGCGGGTTGCGTTGATCTCGATCGACGCTCCATTTGGTGATGAAGTCTTTCCGGATCATGGAGGGGTCTGCTGACCGGACGTGAGTGTGATGAACCCAGGTCGCGACGCCGTCTACCTTGAGAGCAGTGGGGGTTGTCAGCACCACAGTGTAGGGACCCTTCCAACGTGGCTCAAGGGTTTCTCGATGATGCCTTCTGACGTAGACCCAATCTCCTGGTCTGTGTTGATGAGGAGTTGGGGTTGGGCTGGTCTCATAGATGGCGCAGAGATGCGACCAAATGTCCTTGTGCGCCCTCTGGAGCCCTCTTAAGGAAAGAGATAATTCTTGATTTTCAAATTCAGCGAGTAAGTCAGCTTTAAGGTTAGGAATGATAGGGGGTGGCCTGCCAAACATGATCTCATAGGGAGTAAAACCCAGGGTGTAAGGGGAGTTCCTCACCCGGTAAAGGGCATATGGAAGGAGAGCCACCCAGTCCCTGCCAGTCTCCATGGTTAATTTGGTAAGGGTCTCTTTTAGAATTCTATTCATTCTCTCTACCTGACCTGAACTCTGGGGTTTATAAGCACAATGTAATTTCCAATTTGCCCCAATAGCCCTAGTTACTACCTGCGTTACCTGTGAAATAAAGGCTGGCCCGTTGTCGGATCCTATCATAGCAGGAAAACCATACCTGGGTAAGATGTCTTCCAGCAGCTTCTTGGCCACCGTCTGAGCTGTTTCGTGCTTGGTTGGGTATGCCTCTACCCAGCCAGAGAAGGTGTCTATGAACACTAAAAGATATTTATAACCATATTTCCCTGGTTTAATTTCAGTGAAATCGACCTCCCATTGTGCTCCTGGTTTGGTGCCTCTGAGCCTGGTCCCTCTTTCATTTGATCCGACCCTTGCGTTTGTAAGTTGGCAGGTCTTGCAGGCAGACACAACCTGATCTATCTTGGTATTCTGCTGGTGAATTTTGATCCTGGCATGTTGGATTAAGTCCTTCATTTTCCGGGTTCCCAGGTGAGTGAATTGGTGCATATGTTTTAATATCATGTCCCCGAGCCAGTCCGGCAGTATAAGTTCTCCTTCTGGTGTATGCCACTATCCCTTTATTTCCTGGGCTCTGGGGAGCTTTCTGATACGTTGCAACTCTTCCTGGGAGTACTTGGGCTGGTCTGGTAAGACTGGGTCCCCTGGGTCTGGGAGTTGTAAGGCCATGGTAGGGACCAAGGTAAGGGCTACTGCCTTTGCAGCCTGGTCAGCCTTTTGGTTGCCTTTCACTACCGGGTCATCAGCTTTTTGGTGTCCCTGGCAGTGGATTATGGCTAACTTGGCAGGAAGCCATAAGGCCGCGAGCAGGTCGAGAATTTCCTGCTTATTTTTTATTGTCCGTCCCTCTGCTGTCAATAGCCCTCTTTCCTGGTAGATTGCCCCATGAACATGAGCTGTAGAAAATGCATAACGGCTGTCTGTGTAAACATTAAGCTGTTTTCCAGCCCCCAGTGTCAGTGCCTTGGTGAATGCAATGAGTTCTGCTCTCTGAGCTGATGTCCCAGGGGGCAGAGCCTCCGCCCACATGGTGTTCGTGTCTGTGACCACCGCTGCACCCGCGTACCTGCACCTGTTCCGCACGAAGCTGCTTCCATCCGTGAACCAGGTGGCCTCTGCATCCGGGAGGGGCCGATCGGTCAAGTCCTTCCGAAGTCCATGTACCTGCTCCAGGATTCCCGCACAGTCATGTAGTGGGGCATGTAGGTCAGGGTCAGGTAGCAGGGTAGCAGGGTTGAGGGCTGCACTGGGATGGAACCGTACTCTAGGGGGGTTGAGCAGCAAGCTTTGATAGTGGGTCATGCGAGCATTGCTCATCCACCTATCGGGAGGTTGTTTTAGGACCCCTTCAATGGCATGCGGGGTTGTGATCCAGATCTCCTGTCCCAGGGTCAGTTTGTCAGCATCCTTGACTAAGAGCGCGGTTGCCGCAATGATTCTTAGGCACGGTGGCCAGCCGGCAGCTACGGGATCCAGCTTTTTAGACAAATATGCTACTGGGTGACTCCAGGGGCCTAAAGCCTGGGTTAAAACTCCTTTTGCTACTCCTTTGCGCTCATCTACAAAGAGGCGAAAGGGTTTTGTAATGTCTGGTAGGCCCAGGGCTGGAGCAGCCAAAAGAGCTTTCTTTATCTGATTAAAGGAAATTTCTTCTGTCTCAGTCCATTTAAAGGCCTTCCCCTCCTTGGTGGCTTCGTATAGGGGCCTGGCGATCTCAGCAAAACTTGGTATCCAGAGGCAGCAATAGCCAGCCGATCCTAGGAATTCCCTCACCTCCCTCCGGGAGGTGGGAGCAGGGATTTTCAATACTGTCTCTTTTTTAGCATCTGACAACCGCCGTTGTCCGCCCTCCAGTATGTATCCCAGGTAACTCACCCCCTTTTGGCATATCTGAGCCTTCTTCCCCGAGGCCCGGTACCCTAAGGTTCCTAAGGTGGCCAGCAGATCTTTGGTCCCTTGCTCACAATCTTTGGCGGTATCGGCAGCAATCAGGATGTCATCTACGTATTGAAGAAGGGTGAGATTGGGGTGTTCCCTCCTGTACTCACCGAGGTCTTCATGCAGCGCCTCGTCGAAGATGGGCGAATTCTTGAATCCTTGGGGCAATCGCGTCCAGGTTAATTGTCCACTGTAACCTTCCTCGGGGTCGTGCCATTCGAAGGCAAACGGGGGTTGGCTTTGAGGCACTAGCGGCAGGCTGAAAAAGGCATCCTTCAAGTCTAATACAGTATACCAGATTCTAGAGGGTGCCAGAGAGCTTAGGAAAGTGTATGGGTTAGGAACGGTTGGGTGTATATCCAGGACTCTTTTATTTACTTCCCAGAGGTCCTGAACTGGCCTATAGTCATTCGTATGGGACTTTCTGACTGGCAGGAGGGGGGTGTTCCAGGCAGATTGGCATGGAACCAGTACCCCTAGGCTTCGCAGTCTCCGGATGTGAGGCTGGATTCCCTTCCGAGCCTCCTGGGACATAGGGTACTGTTTGACTCTCATAGGGCCTTCTCCTGGTTTTAGTTCTACCAGTGTTGGGGCCCTGTGGGCGGCCAGCCCTACTCCCCCCGTCTCTGCCCAGGCTGTGGGGAATTCTTGCAGCCACCTGTCCATATTGTTCTCTACTGGGGGAGCCCCCTGGTGGAGGCGATATTCATCCTCCAGTCTCAGAGTCAGAACCTGGATGGGGTGGCCTTCACCATCGGTGACCTGAGGCCCCCCTTGTCTGAAGGTTATTTGGGCTCCAATCTTGCTTAGCAAGTCTCGTCCTAATAGGGGGTAGGGGCATTCTGGTATTACCATGAAGGAATGGGATACCCGGCCCATTCCTAGATCTACTGTTCTTCGGGTAGTCCATGAATACTGGCTCATGCCAGTTGCCCCTTGCACCCAGGACTTTTTGCTGGCTAGCTTCCCCTGAGGTGTGCGGAGAACCGAATGTTGTGCTCCAGTGTCGACAAGGAAGTCAACAGGCGTCCCCTCCACTTTAAGAGTTACCCTGTGCTCGGGGAGGGGATCCGAACCCCGACTTCCCTAATCACTCAGTCCTTCCAGCTCCAAGACCTCCACCCGGTCTGTCTTGTTCCCCTTTTTACCGGCCTTCTTTGGGCATTCTCAGACCCAGTGCCCTATCTCTTTGCAGTAAGCACACTGGTTCTGTTGCAGCTTCCTTTTCCCGTCCCAGGCAGTTCTCTTACCTCTTTCTTGGCCATCAGCAAGCTGGCGAAGGTGGCGGGTCCGCTCCCCAGGGGACTCCATGGTGGTGGCTAGCAGAATCTTGGCCAGGTTTCAAGTCTGCTTGTCACTGGCAGCCACCATGGCGCGGGCTTGCCTATCCTCAGGGGGCTCTCGGTTATTGAACACCTTCTCTGCTACTACCAGTAAATCCTGTAAACTCTTTTCTCCTAATCTATCTATTCTCTGTAGTTTCTTTCTAATGTCCATGGCTGACTGGTTTATAAAACTCATGATTACAGCTGCCTTATTCTCAGGGGCTTCTGGATCCATGGGGGTATAGGTGCGATATGCCTCCATGATCCGTTCTAGAAAGGCAGCTGGAGACTCATCTCTTTCCTGCTGTACGTTCCCTACCTTGGTCAAATTGGTGGGCTTTCTAGCAGCCCTGCGGAGACCTCCCATTAGAGTCTGATGGTAGACCAAGAGCCTCTCCTTACTTTCTGCCGTGTTGAAATCCCATTCAGGCCTAGTTAAGGGAAAAGAGACATCTATCTGGGCCTGGTTTGTGGTTGGATTTCCGTCTACACTGGGAACCATCTTTCGGGCCTCATTGAGGATCCTTTCTCTCTCTTCCGTCATGAACAGAACCTGTAAAAGCTGCTGACAGTCGTCCCATGTGGGCTGATGGGTGAAAAGAACAGAATCTAGCAAGTGAATAAGTCTCCCCGGTTTTTCGGAGAACTTAGGGTTCTGTGCCTTCCAGTTATAGAGGTTGCTAGTTGCGAAAGGCCAATAAATATGGGGCTGGTTGCCATCCGCATCTGGAGGTCCAGCGGCCCGTAAGGGCAGGGTCTTGATAGTGGAGTCGGGTGCTGCGACAGACAGCTCCCGCTGAGCTCTTTGCCGGGTGAGAGGTGGGCCTCCTACCAGAACCGGAACCGCGGCCATTCCCGGAACACCACCCCCAGCCATTCCCGGAATTGCGTCAGCTTCCCGTGACGGGGTAGGATCGAATCTCTCCCGCATCCTGTGGAAATGATACGGGGGAGGAAAAATCAACTCTTCTCCAGTTCCCCCCTGCAAAACCAGGTAGGGGGGAGCTGGAGCTGATAGCAGGGTGGCTTTCTTCTCCTTCTTCTTCTCCGCTTCCTGCAAGGCAAGAATGGGTTCTGGCTCCGGAGGGTGTGGAGGTAGGAAGGGCCTAAGCCAAGGTGGTGGATTTTCCACAAGGTCCTGCCAAGTAACAATGTAAGAGAGTTGACCAGGATGTCCCTCTTTGGGCTGGGAGACGACGTTCCTAACCCGGCGAATGGTGGGGAGATCGAAAGTCCCCTCCGGCGGCCACCCAACATTAAAAGTCGGCCACTCCCTAGAACAAAAAGTCCGCCACCGGTCCTTCCGGACCTCCGCACTGAGGTTGCTGGCCCTTCCCTTTACCTCTTTAAAATGATCGACCATAATGCTTAAAGGAGTAGTTTGAGCCTGTCCCATAATGTCCATCCAGTAAATCCACAAAATAAAACCGAAAAAACACAAACACAGACAACTAAGGGGCCCGAAAATATAGTGTTCCAACTCCATGGAAGCGAAACCAAAACAAGCTTCCAACTCCATGGAAGCAAAAACCGAAAACGACGGCTGTGTGCCAACCAGCGGGAGCGACCCGACTGTCTCAGATTAAGGGGGGTTTCTACAGACCTTCCGACTCCGCGGAAGCAAAGCTATACCCTTTCAGATGGAGGATCGAAGCGCCCCCCGACTCCTCCTGCCTGTCTCAGATTAAGGGGGTTTCTACAGCCCTTCCGACTCCGCGGAAGCAAAGCTATACCCCTTCAGATGGAGGATCGAGGTGTCCCCCGGTTCCTCCCACCTGTTGATCCTGTGCATCCACTCAGATCATTATTACAGGCATTTACAGGCATTTACAGATTTCAGAAGTGAGCTCACACCGGATAGATACAAAACAAAACACACGACACAAACAAGACCTACCGCGGTCAGTCAGTCCCTCCGGACTGGGGGTCCCCTCGATGGTGTTGGGGATCCCGGCGAGCCCCCAAAATGTTATGCCCAGAATTCAGGATCCCCAAGAAACCACGCCAGGGAGCCAGTCCGATGCAAAAGCAGAAGGTCCTTTACTGAGTTAGCTAACCCAACCCGGGCTTCCAGTCGACGCAGTGACCGGAAACCGAGTGCCACCCATGAGAAAATCAGGGCTTTAATAGTGAGGGGAGGGGAGCTGACTGTGGGCCCTGCCGATTGGCCAGGCGCAAGTCGGGTCTTGTTACACAGGATGTGGTCATCTCTATGGTGCTCACATCCCTTGCTTGTCATTGGTTAGTTCAAAGAAATCCCGGGCATGGCCAGCAGGGGCCTGGGTTTCCGGGAAGAAGGCACTCTTCTGAGCACATGGCCTCTGCCCCAACATGGAGGATCCAGGGTAAGATGGAGGGCATAGCCCTCACCCTTTCACACTTGTGTTATTCTTTGGGATACATACCAATGACTTCTTTAAAAGAGGATATGAACTTCTTCAAAAGGGATAACTCAGCTTGGGATAATGCCTACCTAGCTTTTCATAGTCTTCCTATCCTGGACCTCCCCCAACTATTTCATCATTTGTCTATTCCTTCTCCAATACTTGTCTTTGTTTAACTTGAGTCATTTGCTCATTGCTCTCAGATTACCCTATTCTCAGTATAAAACTCCAGGTGTTCCCTTGCCTGGTATGTCACCTCCTGTATCCTCCCATCATTGGGAGGATCTTTTTATCATTGAATAAAAAGATCAACTTTTATGTGACCCTTCCCACCCCACCATCACTTTGCTTCTAAATGAGCTTCCTTTCCTCAGTTTCATACACATTTCTATCTCTCTATTCCTCTCCAGCTCTCTAAAATAAGTAAAAGTATATTTTTTTAAAAAAAGAAAAAAATCACAATTGATTATATTTGTCTGTTCTTGTCTGTTTGTTGTCATCTTGAAACATTTTCAATGCGTCTTTCCCAACTCTCACACCCATATGTCTAATATCTTACTGTGGATTATTGTGACCATTTTACACACAAGCATTGAGGCTTTGAGAGATGAGTTATTTGTCTAAGGTGATGCTAGTGGCACAGCTAGGACCCACAAGTCATGGATCCTGAAGTCCTGTTTATCTCACATTATGATGACTGTTCCCCTTAGAGTGATCTCCCCCACCTCACTAATTCACACAACTTTCAAAGATATTCTAGTGTTTGAAAGAACCTAGTAACATCTACAGTGACGTCTGGAGTCTCAGCAGATAATGTCAGGCACACCGGCCTGATGTGGGTGGGCAGGCAACCTTTCTCGGATCCCTCTAATCCTCATGGGTAGAAATATGCACATCAGGACAAGGATGGGCTCCCAGGTCATCCTTCCTGTTCTGGAAACCTCATTCAAGGATATTAGAATAGTAAATGTGCTGCTTTTCTGCGAAAGTAAGATATTTTAAGCAAAAGTTTCCATAGAGACTCTTCAAATTTGCATGTTTTCCTTTGTTTCAAAATTACTGCCATCATCTAATGAAGAGAAATAGGTTAAATTAATCAAAGGAAAATTTTAGTCTGAACATAAAAAAAAAAGTCTGCTAATAGTGAGATCCATTAGACTCTATTAGAAGCCCCATTGATTGAGTCATTTGAAAGAAGACTGATGATCCCCTGAGATCATTCTTAGACTCCCCCAGGCCAGAGGAGAGAGGAGCAGATGGAACACACAGGCCCCTCAATTTCTAATGTGGGTGAGTTGTTGTTGTTGTTTTTTTTTCTTTCTGAATTCCCTCATTTTGTCGCCTTATCAACAAATCCTGCCATCATTTCACACACATCTTTGTAGCATGTTTCCAAAGCTGTTAAGAGAGATCATTTCCTAGGGAGTGGGAAACAATGTCATTTTGTCATTTTGGGGGGGGACAGGAAGGGAAGAACAGGCAATCTCTGCTCTCTGAAGCTTTCATGATGAAAAAGGAAGAGAAGAGAGAGGTTGGTGGTTCACAAGGTTCAAGAAGCAACTTCACTCAGCTTCCTATGCAGACAGTGACTGGAGACTCCACAGTCAGCCTCCCTCGAAATTAACTAGAAGAAAGAACAATTTGGGACCACATCCACACCCCTAAACTTACTGGCACTAATGAGCTACATGAACTTAATCATTACATTATATCTGAAAAGTAAAAGGGATTTTAATGATCACCAGGTATAATCTCCTTCTTAATGCAGAAACTCCTTTTAATTACAGAATTCCTGTGAGATGGCCATTGGAAGCTCATTATTTCATTGAACTCTCTGTCCCATGATTAGTTGTTTCATTTGCTAAGAAAGTCATCCTTTTATTGGCCTAGGACATTTATTTCTTAGTATTTGCTTTTCCCTTTGGAATAATAATATATGACAAAATAGTAATAATGATGATTATTAGTAACAAAATTTTTTTCCTATATACTATCACATAATATAATTTGCATGTGTTTATGTTCTGTTTAATGTTTTATTAATTTCAGAGGGAAGGAAGAGGGAGAGTGAGATAGAAACATCAATGATGAGAGAGAATCATTGATCAGCTGCCTCCTGCATGTCCCCTACTGGGGACTGAGCCCCAAACCCAGGCATGTTCCCTGACCGGGAATTGAACTGTGACTTCCTGGTTCATGGGTCGACGCTCAACCACTGAGCCAAACTGGCCAGGGCTATGTTCTTATTTATTACCACAAAAATCTTATGTTAGAGGCATTGCTGTTTGCCCTTATTTTACAGAAAGAGGAACTGAGACCTAGAGTGCTAAAGTGACCTTGTTGAGGGTCATACAACTTAATAGATGGGGAATTCGGATTTGTGCCCAATTCTGCTTGATTGCAGAACTCAAGCTCTTACACGCTTTGCATAATGGACACAAAAATGTTTCCAGCTCCTCATTTTATACATTCAAAATCCATCGTCTCTTCATTTCTTTTTCTTCTGGTTTGCACATCTCAGCTCCCTTAAGCATTCCTTAATTAATAGGACTTTCAGTCACCACGTGATCATGGTTCATTTTATTTTGGAAATTTCTAGTTTCATTCCGAATGCATGGAACCTTAAACTGGAAATATACTAAAAAGTGCTTTGACAAGTGCCGCATATAGAAGATTCTATCGTCAGCCTCCATCATTTTTCCAAATCAATTTTCTGCATCTGAAAAAGTTATTAATAGCAAAGATGATACTTGACATCAGAAGAACATCAAAGTACAAAACTTTAAAGAGATAGAAATACAATTGGGTTTGAGTAGGCTGTATTTTCAGATTAGTAGGTTTCCCTTTATTTGAAAGAACTCCATTTTTCTGTAGAAATGAATATAGAACTTAGTTTAAATGATTTCCCAGTTGATTTGAGAACATGGTGCTGCATCTCTCTTTGATGACATTTGGGGTGAAGGCATTCCCATCTCAGCTGCCCACAAACAGCCACACAATGGGCACATCATTCCTGTGGGTTCCAGAGCCCCAGTGTAAGCTTCTGGCAAAGCTAATGTTGCTAAGAGGAGCTTAGGCTTTCAGATTAGTCAGGAAGAGAAATGAGAGCTAGGTGTGACTGTCTTTGGGTGGCCAAGGAAAACCAAAGAGCAGGCAATGCATAAGCATTATTCTCACAACTATCATGGGAGTCAGACCGTTACAAAAGTTACTGGACGTGAAGCCTTTGCTTGGAATTCTCAAGGAAGCTCTGATGCTGACATGGAAATTGTACTGAACAAGAGCAAGTCTCTGAGAAATTTCCAGGGAGATGTGGGGAAGTAAGCTAGCATACTTTCAAGGAGCTCATATACTTTCCCAGCAAGTAGCAAGACCAGAGTCTAAAGAAGCAGATAGAACTCAGTAAAGGAAGAAAATAGTCATAAAATTAGTAGTTATAGTAATAAAATATTATGTGTCATAGAATAATATCAGTGATATAAGTTATTAAGCAAGAGAACCTCTGGAGTTAGGCTATTGCTATGCCTTGTCCAGGCGACTTAATGATGTCTATGGCAAAAAGGGTCTTCAAGAACGTGTCCTGGGAAAAGCACCCCATTGGAATGAAAAGTAGAAACTAGTAACTGTCAGGAGTTCTGGGTTGCCATTCTGATCATCAAGTAGTACTATGGTTGGGACACTGTTGTGATTAAATTAAAATATATAAAAATTTTAGTAGTAGCCAGTGTGGCTCAGTTGTTTGGGTGTCTTCCAGTGCACCCATGGGTCACTGGTTGGAGCACATGCCCAGGTTGCTGGCTTAATTCCCCAGTTGGGGCATGCAGGAGACAGCTCATCGATGTTTTGCTCTTGCATAGATGTTTCCTTAAGCCCAGCCTGTGTGGTGTAGATCTATGAACCGGGACCCCTCACTAAAGTAACTGGCAAAGTCTCACTTGGATGTTTGTTGTTATTCTTTCCTTTTTTATGTTTTAAATGTTCTGATGTTATGTTTAGAAGTACATTTTTGTTTTTTTGTTTTTTTTCACCTATCCTTCTGTGTAATTAGGGTACCCTTTAAATAGAAAGATTCATGCCTTTCTTCAAATATGCAAAATTCCCCCGAGTTATACATTGCTTATTTCTTCTCCTCTATTTTCTGTTTTCTCCTTCTGCACCTCATAATTGTTGGTGCTGATTGGTATCCTTGATTGTTCTCCTGTGCCTTTTATATTTTACCCCATATTTTCTGTCTCTTTGTCCTTTGTAGAAACTCTATGTTTATGTAGAGATTCTTGACTTTTATCTCACTGTTGTTATTTTTTATACATCATCCTTTAACTCTCTCTCAGAATACTAAGTAGATTTTTCAAGTTTCTTCTTTTCTGTGAGTTATTTCTATTTCCACTGGGATTGTTGTGTTTGTTTATTTTACCATTTTAATGCTGCTAATTTTTTCATATACCTGGGTGATTGTAAGTTGCCTGTGCATATATAAATAGGAAGTACTGAGTTAACTTATCCAAGTAGTGAATTGGATTTTCTCTACTGCTATATATCTCTTGTTTTCCCTTCAAGATTTTTCAATAAGGAAGCTGACCTGGCCAGGTAGGCGCTTACATCGCTAGGGAGTCAGGGTTTGGAAGGGGGTTACCAAAATGGGAAGAAGGTAGTGGTTTTAATTCTACCTAAGCAATGAATTACATTTTTTAGAAGAAGGGGTCATTGTTTTCCTTATGGTGATTATTATTTAACTTTGTTTTCTTTTGACTTGGGTCAGTGTGTGATTTCTTATACTCCTAGGAATGTGGGAGAGAAAGGAGAGGCGTTAGGAACTAGATTGGTTCCTTGATGTAGAGAAAGAATTTTAGTCAGAGCCTCTATTTTTCTCCACCCACCAATTTTGGCTCACTTTCATGATCACACCCTCATATTTATACTTACTAATTTTATTCCAAAAGCCTTTGGGGTTTGCCTAGAAGATTAGCTCCCTCTTTCACTGCTATCTCTTCCTGTATTAATTCTGGGTTGTTGATTGTTCAATTACATGGTTCTCATCCATTTTCCATCTCCCCGAAATGCTTTGAAATCTAATGTTGAATAATGACTCTTCTCCCATTCTCTTTCCTAGTAGGGTTTATAGATTTAATTCTGTTTTTATTCTCTCTCTTTTTTTTAATAAGAAGTGGAGGCAAATGCAGGCATTTGATCACCATATTAAACAAGAGTCACCCTGTGTACTTGCAGAAAACAAAGGGCTGTATTGCATTTCTTTGGATTTGCAATACCATCGACTGTGTTCTTACTGAGGGCCATGTGTGATGAGTCAGGATAACTAGAACACAGATGCATATTATTAGTGTTTCCTGTACACAAGGCACATCGATATCTTTCCAAGGTTTTTAAGTTGCTTGAAAAGAACACCATAGGATAATGAAAGGCTGATGAAAGTTAGGATTTGAATCAATAGCCCTTTCTCTTGCCATATCTTTTCTTCTTTTTTTTCAACTGAGACTTGGAAAAAATTGGATGTGACAAATAACAAAATCCCATGATTAAACTAGCAATACTGCTTTTGAACATACCAAATTACAATAACTAAATTGAAAAGAAACTAAAAAGAAATAAATATAGTATCATAAAACTAAAACATTTTAATAGGTTTTTGTTTGTTTGCAGTTTAGATGTTGTTATCTCACAGATCTTGAATTCAGGTTTTATTCTTGTAGTTTCCTACATCTATAATTAATCCCCAAGTTGTTTTCCTCACTTCTTTATGAGAAATACACCTGGTGCTTCTGAAAATAAAAATATACTTACAAGTGCTTGTGGGTGACTTATTGGTGCTTATATCCAGCATAAGTGGGGTGTATAAAATCATGCCTACTCCAAATGTCCAGTAAAGCAGCAGCATGGTTTATATAATTCCTCCAGACTTCCCTTCTGTCCACCTGCTTTTCTTAAATCACCCTGCTTTGGCGCTCCCTGCATTCTAGACTCTCATGATGGAATCTGGTCCTGGTAGTGCTTTAACCTCCTCCTGCCTCTGATATTTCATTGGTCTCTTTTTCTCATTTATGATAATCTTGTTGTCTGTCTTATTCGCAGTTATATGGTCAAGCCTCTTTTGACTCCACATTTCTTAGCCTTTTTTTTTTTTTTTTAAGATTGGACTAAATGGTACAGTTTAATGTAGATGAGGAGAAGAAGGAAAAAAGGAGGTTTTTCTGTTCTGAGCTCTGTGCATCAAACCAGAGACAAATACTAGAAGCATGTAAGGAGAAAAACTGCTGGTTAAGGCCAAAGTGGTTGTGGCGCAAGGTGTGTGGAGTGCTAGAGAATAGAAGTACATGGGGAGATGTGTTGGAAAGTCACCTGAAGGTGGCCTAGGTGATTATCAGAAACAAGGGCTGGAATTCTCAGCTGTGCTTTAGTGGGTGGTGATACTTTATAAAATAGAGAGTACATTTGAAATTGAAATTTGAGTCTCATCCTATTTATTATCCATTGAAATCAAACATGAATCATTCATGTGTTTATCAAAGATTCAGTAGACACATACTATGCAATGCATTTTAGTTAAAAGTATGGGAAATTCAATAGTGACTAAGGCATTACCCTCAAAGAACCCAGGAGAGTGGGATAACTATACATGTAATGGAGTGATGGAAGAGAAGAAAGAGGTGACAGTGTTTTGTACATGGCAGTATAAATTATTTACTTATATTTTATTTAAAAAATATTTTATTGATTTCAGACAGGAAGGGAGAGAGAAATAGAAACATCAATGATGAAAGAGAATCATTGATTGACTGCCTCCTGCACACCCTTACTGATCAAGCCTGCAACCCAGGCATGTGCCCTGACTGAGATCTCCAGGTTCATGGGTCGATGCTCAACCCCTGAGCCATGCTGGCTGGGTGCAGTACAAATTATTTAAAACTGAAAGGATACAATGTATTTGTGGCTGTAGTTTTTTTTTTTAAATATATATTTTTTATTCTAATTCTTGGATCCACAAAATCAAGTCAACCCTTCCACCCACTGGGGAGCAAATAGGAGGTGAGAAATAACAAGGACAGCTTGCCAGCCAGCTCTGTTGTAGCCTAAGGCAACACATAAAGTAGAGTTTTCACTTATTGAAAGCATGCTGAGGGTGGCCAGAAAAGAAATTCTTGTTAAATCATTGTTGTTTGTCTATAAAATGAGAATACTTACTTAATAAAGATATTTCAAATTGTGCCATCTGGCAAGTCATCTTGCCTAATTACAAGTCTAAATCTATCCATTGGTTTTCTCACAGAAGTTGCAGATACCATTCTACTCTTTCAATCCTCTTTGAAAACTAACATGAAACATGACTCACCCAGCTCTAGATGATTCTTTAGATAACTATACCTTTTAAAGCATTTTGCTCACTGATGTGTTTATTTGTACTCCTATAGTGTACTTCATTTATATTGATCCCTTTTGGCAAAGGGAAGGTCAGTCTGTGGTTAATGTAACTCATCTTATTAGAACACCCAAAGCCATCATTATAATATGACCTAGTCGTTTTACTCACCAGAGTTGTTTCTTTTTCCATTCTCTTTGCCTTTGGTGTTCCAAGAATCTGGTTAATTCTTGCATTTCTAGCTTCTGAGTACACACAGTGAGAGGGTAATGCCTTCTTGTAACAATAACTTGCCACATAAGTAGTGATGCTTGTAACCCAGATTAGGTCTAGGGACCTGCTTGCCCTCTGAATTGTAAGGTTGGATAAATTGTGAATAAAGGGAAGACACTACCAACACCCTGAGGATTGCTCAACATCTGGGGGTGGCATGCACAGACTACAATGAGTGGGGCTGCCATCCTGTGGAGGCCTTATGCCATCTCTATTCTTTGCCCAAATACAACAAAACGACTAGAGTAAACACTGAGTTTGTTTAGGGAAAGGTACCATCCCACTGCTACATAGAAGGGAAAGTTGTGACAAATATCCAGGTTATCTCACATCAGTGACATAAGTATACCTACAGGAAAAATAGAGAGGAGTGTTTAAAAATGAAAGTTCAGCGCTAACAGGTTTGGCTCAGTGGATAGAGCGTCAGCCTGCGGACTGAAAGGTCCCAAGTTCGATTCTGGCCAAGGGCATGTACCTTGGTTGCAGGCACATTCCCAGTTGGGGGTGTGCAGGAGGCAGCTGATCGATGTTTCTCTCTCATCAATGTTCCTAACTCTCTATCCCTTTCCCATCCTCTCTGTAAAAAATCAATAAAATATATATTTAAAAAAAATAAAAATGAAAGTTCAGTCTCCTCATTCATTGAAATCAAACATAAATGATTTGTTAATTTATCAAAGATGCAGTAGACACATATTATGTATAATTTATTCTGCGACTTTTATGGAAAGTTCAATGGTGAGTAAGGCAGTGTCCTCAAAGAAACCAAGGATCTGGCAGGAGAGCAAGATAAATACATATTTGATAGAACAATGAAAGAGAAGAAGGGGACAATGAGTTGACTATAAAAGTATCTATTTTCAGGATATCAAAACTGAGACATAGGTTTTATGATCTAGACCACAGGTGATATAAAAAACAGCAACATAATTGATGATAAGTATATTTGTATTTACAGAGCATACAGATGTCTTTTTATAGATAAGTCTTTGTGTAGTTATATATGATATTGTGTGGCTTTTAATAGATAATAGATATAAAATATATTTTAAAAAATATAAATATGAGTGATGAATGCAGTGTCCTGTTAGAAAAATGGACAGATTATGATGAAAAAATAATAAATGATGGGTGACTAGTGTAGAGAGTTAGACAGAGTGCAAAGGACAATTTTTATTTATTTATTTATTTATTTATTTATTTTTTAAATATATTTTATTGATTCTTCACAGAGAGGAAGGGAGAGAGATAGAGAGTCAGAAACATCGATGGGAGAGAAACATCGATCAGCCGCTTCCTGCACATCTCCCACTGGGGATGTGCCTGCAGCCCAGGTACATTCCCTTGACCGGAATCGAACCCGGGACCCCTCAGTCCGCAGGCTGACGCTCTATCCACTTAGCCAAACCGGTTTCGGCTACTTATTTATTTATTGTTAATCTTCACCCAAGGATATGTTTCCATTGATTTTTAGAGAGAGTGGAAGGGAGGGGAGAGACAGAAAGAAACATCTATGTGAGAGAGACACATTGATTGGTTGCCTCCCGAATGCGCCCTGACCAGGGCTGGGGATCAAGCCAGAACCAGTATGTGCCCTTGACTGGAATCAAACCCAGGACCCTTCAGCCTTGCAGGCTGATGCTCTATCCACTGAGAAAAAACCAGCTAGGGCTATTTTATCTTTTAATATCAAATATAATCACGTTTGTTTGAACCAAAAGTTCATTTTTTAACTTTACCTGAGGATATTTTTGTCACTGATTCTAGAGAAAGAAGAAGGGAGAGGAGAGAGAGAGAGAGAGAGAGAGAGAGAGAGATGAGAAGCATAGATCAGTTGCCTCCTATATATGCCCTGACCTGGGATAGAACCTGAGAGGGCATGGGAGAACACTGGGCCTAAAAATGTATTTTAATTTCTGATATTTCTGATATTGACAGGGATGCAGTTAAATTTTACAAGAGGTAAATTTCAGCATAGAACTTCTTTGTGCTTGATGAAGTCATGGTAACAATTCCATTCAAGTCTCTATTAAGCTAGTTTTTTTGGGGGAACAGAAAAAGGATAATTTATGTGCTCAGTTTCTTTCTTTTCTTAATTTTGTCTTTATTTATTGATTTGAGAGAGAGAGAAACATCTCTTTTTGTTGTTCCACTTATTTATGCATTCATTGGTCGATTCTTATATGTGTCCTGGTCAGAATCGAACTTGCAACCTTGGCATATCGGCACGATGCTCTAACCAACTGAGCTACCAAGCCAGGGCCTATTTTTCCAGTTAATATAAATTTGCTCTTATTCTTCAAAGTAAAAAAAAAAAAAAGTTTTCTTAAATGTATTCCTAGAGATGCAGGCAAAAATATAAACATTGATAAAAATGAAAGTACACTCATTCTTTAATTGGCATATAACCTTGTTTCTCTCATCCTTTAGTCTTCTCTTCAGATGGGCTCCAGAATTTGACTCAATCTGGAATCATGTTCCGCTACACTAGCTCCACGAACTAGCCAATTACCTATGAAGGTTTCTTCTTGGACGCCCTCAGTTAGCTCTGTTCATTCAGTGGAAAACTTGTGGTACTGAATTCATTCTAGATGACAGGCAGAAAAATTTGTACTATTTGAATGGCAACTTAAATATACAATGCACGGTATTTGATTAAACTTAAATTAATTTAATTTAGCTGTCAAAAACCTCAACAAAGATGCTTATGTTTCCTGTGATGTCTATTTGATACATAGAGGTATGTGTGTATGTGTGTGTGTGTGTGTGTGTGTGTGTGCAAATGTGTGTGTACATGAGACTGTACAATTTTCCTCTGCCTTTGTGATGAAAGTTATATTTGTTATTTTCCTTTGTAAATGTTAGAAAAATATTTTATATTAACATATGTAAGTTGTAAAATAATATGATAGAAACTATTGTCATTATAAATTACATCACATAACTTTCACTAGTGTTTCTTAGGATTCCTTCTGTCTATTCAGAATTCTGCTGTAACTATGCTTAGACCATCTATCTCCTAAGAACAGAAACACACAAATTGATAGAACAATTGTCTCTAGTATACTCTCCACTATAGAGATTTAGCCAATCAATAACATGTCAAATCGCAGGACTGGGTGGAGGATATGAAGGCATAGGACATATAGTTTCTACCTCCAAGTAAGTTTTCCAAGATTGTGATTTACTCTCTTGGAAAATCCAATGAGTATTTACCTGGACAAATAACTTTATATGACAATGTGAGAAAGACCAAGAGTGCTTTAGGAGTTTAATAGAGGATATAACTGAGGAGACTACATATGGCATGCGAGAATTAAAATTATCCAGCAGTTTAATATAGTTGATATCCCTCTGGAAGGAAGCATCGTCACTACAAAACTGAAAAAAGTTCCAGCCTGTGTTGCTCAGTGGTTGAGCTTCAACCTATAAACCTGGAGGTCATAGTTCCATTCCAGGTCAGAGCACATGCCTGGGTTGCAGACTCAATCCCCAGTAGGGGGTATGCAGGAGGCAATTGATCCATCAATAATTTTCTCTCATCATTGATGTGTCCATCTCTCTCTCCCTCTCTCTTCCTCTCTCAGAAATCAATAGAAACATATTTTTAAAAAACCTGAATAACGGACGGCAGACAATGGGTAAGAGATCTTATATAGTAAGAAGCACAAGTTTGGTGATAAAGAGCTGGGGAAGGAGAGGGGAAACATAGAGCAAAAGGTGGTGGATATTAAGGTAGTAAAAACATTGACCTCAATCTGAAACTGTTTTTCCTCAATAATAACATTTCAGGGAATTTCAAATAACTTTATTTCAATATAATTTACATAATTTATCAGTAGTTGTTGGGATATAATTTTGTCATTTATAGAACAACATTTTGATGATAATCGGGGGCAACTTTTCTCATCCACTCCTTAATCTACTCCACTTTACCCCACAGATGGGTCTCGAGGCGGCTGGAGCACAGTGCAAGGCCCTGCTGAGCATGGGTGACCATTGCATATAGTTTCTGAATGAGTGGAGGAAGGGGGTGTCTGAAAAGCCACATCATACAGAGATACCAAGCAAAAGAAATGGATACTTATTTTGATGTGTATTTTAGGGCAGCCAACTTTTTAATCAACAGGATGAATATGTGGAAAACCGAAAAAAAGCAAGGGCATTTTAAGTAGAAGTGGGAGAAAACAAAGAGATGCCAAGCACTTCCTAAAAGATAATTGCAATGAATATTTAGAGGATGCCTCTGCTGTGAGTGGGAGGGCAGTCATCAAAACCACCCCCTTTGGTATAGGAAATTGAAAATAAGTTTAATAGTAGTGTCTTCATCAGATACAATTTGAGCTGGTTTCAGGATTTAACTTGGTTTATGTAAATGAACTTCATTCCATAATTCCATTCTAAATACTGGGACATTTGGATCCAACAGAATATATTTTTTTTATTTTATTGATTTTTTACAGAGAGGAAAGGAGAGGGATAGAGAGTCGGAAACATCGATGAGAGAGAAACATCGATCAGCTGCCTCCTGCACACTCTCCACTGGGGATGTGCCCACAACCAAGGTACATACATGCCCTTGACCAAAATCGAACCTGGGACCCTTGAGTCCGCAGGCTGACGCTCTATCCACTGAGCCAAACCGGTTAGGGCATGGATCCAACAAAATATTAAAACTGAAAATGCTCCCTCTGGCTTCCCATGTATCTGTAGCACTGGTGTGAGAATGTAGCTATAGACCACCTTATATTGTTTCTGTCTGCTTTCTAGGGATCAGCCAAGCTATAGTCCATTCAGAGTGTGTATCTGGCAATGTGCACATGTATCAAGCAAGAATTGGCCCTTCTCTTTAAGGAATTAGTTATATGGTAGATGAGATTGAACTCACAAATGTGAAAAAAATAAATGATTATATCACTGAAGTGGTATTCTCAACAGGTAACGTTTGCATTTGCCTGTCACATGGTAAGAAATGAGACCACAGAATATTGCCAGTCACAAAGGAAGCATGCTTAGCTCTCGGCAAACTCTCTAATTTGCTTGTATGAAAATGACCTTACAGGTTCTTGCTTCCTCCAGGATTGATTTTCTGACAAGAGGTATGTGTTCTATATCCACCTTTAAAATGTTCACCTAAATGTTTTTCTCTTACCTGCGCAAGTTTTTTACCAAGCTGCTTTCTGGAAGTCATTGAGTGTGTGGTGAAGAGCTGAACATAGTCCCATGGAGATGGCAAGGCTAGGCAAAAGTTTGCATTGTTACTCATTTGCTGGGTGTTTTAGCCTAAATACTATTTGTGGCTGTTCCTCAAAATATTTGTATTTCAAAGCTTCAAAGTGTCACTTAAATATGTTTTCCACAGAGCCTAATTGAGGGCTTTGAGAACATAGTGTTTAAAATATATTTATTTAGTCAACAAACGGGCCGTGATTCTCAGCCTTACCTATCAGAGAGGACCTGACATGTCATACTCGATTTGTTGTTTCTCTGCTGGTTCCCTCATTCCCCTTCCCATTCTTCCCTTTGAAGCTTGATTTTGAAGACCACAATTTAAAATTGAAGGTGAATCTTTACTGACTGTCCACTGTTATTTCCTAGCTCTCTTCTGGTTTCTATGTCTAGTTGACCAAAGATATGTGCTATTTCTTCTAAAGAAGGGGGTGTGATCTCTGACTAATAACAAACACTGGTACCAACAGGTACCCCTCCACCAGAGTCCTAACTCCCTCTCGTCTGTAACAAGTAGGTGACTGCAAGGTAGAAATTGAGCCACAGACTCCAGGCTGTGCCAGCAGTTCTTGCAACAGTATCTGCTCTTCACAATGCAAAATATCTAACTCTAAAGTAAAAAAGCAAAGCCCTTTGGGCCTTCTTAATATTTTAATTATTTGTTGACATTTTTATTTATTTATTATTTTTTAAAATATATTTTTATTGATTTCAGAGAGAAAGAGAGAGGGAGAAAGAGATAGAAACATCAAGGATGAGAATCATTGATTGGCTGCTTCCTGCACGGCCCCTACTGGGGATTGAGCCTGCAACCCAGGCATGTGCCCTGACCAGGAATGGAACCTGGGACCCTTCAGTCCTCATGCCAATGCTCCATCTACTGAGCCAAACTGGCTAGGGCAATGTTGAAATTTTTTAAAAATTTCTCTTTCCACTTACATACCTTCACATGTAATTGGAAGTAACACAATCTGCATACATATATATATATATATATATATATATATATGTAGATTGCAACCTGTCACTCAAGAAATGAAAAAAATTACATATTTTTTGAGTTCCAATTAATATAGAGACTTCCAAATTACCCAAATAAATATGATGTGATGCTGAAAACAACATTTACACTATGTATAAAAAACTGGCTTAATTTGTTTCTCATTCATTTATTTATTTAAGTAACCTTGCTACTTAGTTTCTCCTCTATGATGTATATGGTGCTTAGTATTAACTATTAAGCATATTTTGTTTCTATCTGAGGATTGAATTTTTATTGTAATGTGTAGCTTCCCTGCTCACAATGTGCAGTAGCTCTTTCTAATTATATATGTAGAACTGGTGATATTTTTAAATAATAAAATACTAAACACAGGCATGAAGTCTGGAATTCCCACATGGCAGTGGTGGCTGGAGAAGGCAATTAAAAAGGTGAAATCATGGTAGTAGTCGGCACTTGATCATAGAAGAGGCAACTTCAAGATGGCAGCACCACCTCCTCTGATTATTAATAAATAAATATTGACATTAATTGAGCACTTTTCATCTTCAAAGCACTTTACAATTATTAATTAGTCCTCTTAGGACTATTTGAAATATAATTTCTGAAGTTTGCATTTAAATAGGATACACATGATGGTGTTTTTTGGCTTCTTGTATAAGGCTTTTTAATTTTTTTTTAATTCTTAGATTAAAAAATGGAATTAGAGATAGTAGCATGGATGTAGCTAAATAGACATTCCAAGAAAGGTTATCTCAGGACATTGAGTATGGAGTCTAGAGGAGCTTCATTTGCATGTTCTCACAGCAATAGACCTAGGTCATGGCTCAGTTTCCCTAAAGGCTTTCAACCAAGGAGAGGTCCTTATAGGTCATGAATGAATCTACTTTTGCACCCAAACCTTTGTACAGAGTGTTTTCTATGCCTGGAGCTGCCACTCCAACTGTTGCCATTTTCCCTTTGCCTGCTAATTCCTATGCATCTCAGTTTTATAACATAGAAGTGTGTCCTAAACTTTGGATTAAATAAAAGTCATTCAATAACTGTCTATGAAGTAAACAAAAAATTAAATAATAAAGACATAAATCCCTGTCTGGTAGCCCATAGACTAACAAAAGGACCAAGATTATGTGAATAACTACTATACAGTGTAACAAGTATTTTTTTTTTAAATTAATATGCATTTTAGTCAGTTTATGTTTACAAAAAAAAAAAAAAAAAAAAAAAAAACGAGGAAAAAGTACAGAGAGTTACAATATTCTTCCTTAACACAACCTCTGAACATTCCCCTACTATTAACATCTTCCATTAGTGTGGCACATTCGTTAGAATTGATGAGCCAATACATTATTGTTAATTAAAATCCACAGTTTTTATTAAGATTCATTCTTTATCTATACATTCTATGTATTTTAACAATTATATAGTGATATGTATCCACCATTATAGTATCATACAGAGTAGTTTCTCTTGTTGTATGTTCCTTTGTGTATCAGTTAATAAGAATTTGACTTCTTTGTAGGCACTCACCTTTCTCGCAGACCTGCATTTCAAGGAAGTTGTTTGTGTCCCTTTGGTGACTGCTTCTACAAACACAGAAACATCAGTTTTCTTGACTCTACTGAGAAAGGAGTTTCTCTGTCCCCAGAGAAATACATTTCATTTAACCTGACTTGAAGATAAGACCAGGGTCTAAGGGCTGGTGATGAAGGGAGGATGTTTGCAATTTAATCCAGTTTGACTTAGAAGAGGCATTTCCAAATATATGTGCCTGTCATGCATCCTGTCCAGTTACGGAGCATTCTGGCACCTTTTCTGTTTGTGACACCTATCACCTTCCTCGCTTCTGTGCTGTTCAGGATCATTGTAGGCACCACAGTAGCAGCTACCCCATCTGTGAAGCTGCAAATGGATATACTGATGGTCAGTGGAGAATTGACTCTATATTTTCAAAAAGCAGCTTGAGCTTGTTGAACGCAAACAGATATACTCTCTTATGTGCCTTTTTAAAGGATCCATAAACCATTGTTGAACTACAATCTCCTACTTAGTATACAGGGACAGTTCTTTCATATCAACATAGGCATCAAATTGCTTTGTGATTATTTGTCTGTGTCTTCTCTCCTAGACAGTAATTTACATAATGAAAAGAAACTATTGTTTTTATTTACTCTTAGATCCCTCAAATATTTGAATTTTGCCTGCCACATGATAATCTGAAATTCTGAATGAATTTAAAACACAAAAATAAAAACAAATTTAAAAAATAGATATGGGGAAACTAAATAAACTAGAAAATCAAGTTTCTGTAATTCTTTAAGGAGATGGTTTGAAAAAATGTCTAACTTTGCTACTTAATCCTCACACCTAATGAATTTGTAATGGCACAGAGAAGATGAAAGGAAGGAGAAGGTATGCTTATGCTTTGTAATATCGCGGCATAAAACCTTGATGAGAATATTATATGTGCCTCAAATTTGGCCTCCTTTTGTCCTTGAAGTTCCTCTAAATGTCACATTAAACCACTAAGGATAAAGACACTGATGATGAAAAGGGCAATTTTCCATTCCACCAGTGAGGAGACCTCATCTCGTGACCTAGAGAGGAAATTTCAGAGCCCCCTCAAGGAACCTCAGATCTGCCCAGAGATCCGTAGCTCCTTAGGGGCTCAAACGCAAAGGCTTTCTGTTTGCCTTCGGGCATCCTGTGGATAGCTCTCCCTGGCACCCTCCTGTATCTGGACCAGGTGTCCCTATTAGGGCTCCATTAGCACGTTACAGCCTCTCTCATTTTCCTCTCACATTGGATTGTAATTGCCTGGATACTTGCCCATTTTCTCCACCAGGCTTTAGGCTACATTATGATAAGAAGCCTGTTTGCCTTGCTTACTGTTGCATCCCTTATGCCTCGCTGAGTGTCTGGAATATAATATAGGGGGAGGCAAGGAAGGAAGGAAGGAAGGGAGGAAGGCAAGTAAATTAAGAAGGAAGGAAAGCAAGTCTCACATCTAGAAATCATAAACTTTCTCTCAAAAGCACTGGTATATCAAAGGTGTAAATGTTCCTCTTAGACGCTTGACTCATAAGAAAGCCCTTAGCTTTTTGGGAAAAGCAAAAGGCCTACTTAGCAAGGTAAACTAGTTGGCCCACAGCTCTTTTGGAACCATCCTTGATACTATGATTAGCTTTGATATTGCCTTCCATCTGTCTGACCTATATTGGATGAGGGTGGATTCACTGACCTCAGCTATAATTTATTGCTACATTCCATGGGATGCCTAATCGCTACAGCCACATATGGTCATGTCTAGCACTAACAAACATTGTGGTCTTGTGTTGGTGTGCATTGTGTTATCCTAATGCCTTTCCTTGGCTGACTGTAGGCCACATTTGGTTTTGTGTCTTTTCTGTCATCTGAGATGAGTAACTTGCTATTCATACGGGGCAGACTGTCTTTTTCTACTTACTACATATTTCCATTTTTTATACCTATCATGCATGTCTTATTGCTCACATTAAATGAAAGAAGGGACCATGCCATATATTGGGTTGTTATATCTTTCTATGGTTAGCATATTATGGAACACAATAGGTACTCAATATTTTTAAAAATGATGAAATGTATGAGAAACAAAGGGACTTTTCTTATCAGAAATAGAAACAGAAATATTTCTTTCTAATTCAATTCATATATACTCCTTTTAAGCCTCCAAGATTCTGGGGTTTATATTAAGAGTTTAAGGTATTCAAGGGATAGTTTTCAAAAACCAGTGGCTATATTTATAGGTATATTATGTATGTTTCTATTGGGTCAAAAAACCCATAAGTGCTTTCTTTTTCTGTTGGACACTGGACTCATGGAGGTAAAGGATTCCACTGTAAACACTCTCCTCTCTGTCACCACCCATGCAGACCTACTAGGCTCCATCCTCATCCATGCCCCAAGTGACACTCAGCAGCAAGAAGGTCAGAAACAAAAAGCTCCAAGTTCTTAAGATTTAAAGGCAACTTCTCAGGACTTAGATTGGAGCCCCAAACCATATAAGGTTGTAAGGTCAGAGCTGAACTGTTTTTCCATTTTATTGCTCAAGGACAAGAGAACTTGATGCATGAGACTCCAGCCCCATAAACCGTCTACTGAGGTGGCCATTTCATCACGTATGGTTGCAAGTTGAGTACTGACCACACAATTTAAATTGACAGCGGCAGGGCCCTGGTGGGCATCTGAGAAGCGATGTCACATACAACATCCTTTTCCTAATTATTAGGACCTGGACAGGTGGCAGGAAGGGAACGAGGGGTGAGGTGAGGGGGAGAGGGAGGGGCGGGGAGGCACAGTGACATTTCCCATCTCAGGAGTACAAGATTCATTACCTCTGATGAAAAGTCACCAGGCTGCGGTGAGTCCTGACATACTTCGTGACAGGAGAAAGTGACATGGCCGTTTGACATTCAGGGCTAGAAGGTTGCCGGTCTGTAATCACTAGTTAAAATTGAATCTTGTACATTGCACCCTGCCAGCACAGCTCAACTCTTGATAATTATTTGGATGCTACTGTATTTGGATTTTATTTCCCCAGCAGAGAGGGGAAGTTGGATTTATAGTTTACTGCTGGTTAAGATTGGAACAAGCTAGATCTTTTTTTATGGTTAATATGGCAGAGCCAAATAAATCTAGAGATGTTTTTGTCCCCATTTTAATTCTAAACCACTTGAGAGTGGGGGTGGGGAGCCACAAAGAAATCAAAGGGTGCGTCTTCTAATTTTCCGTGAACAAGCTACAATTCTGTCTGCGCTAATATTTTTCTCTTTTTCCCCTCTCACTTCATGATGCTTTAAACCAGCCATCTGGACACAGACAGGGCTGGGAGACATCATTTTGCAATAGCTATAGCAAGGGTTGCCTCTTGGATGAGAATGGAGATGGTCAATGCCACTTAACAACCACTTATTCTTTACCTGGGGGTCAGGAAAAGGACAAGAGAAATGTTTTACAGTGGGTCATTTTGTTGTAATTACAGAGTGGCCTTGAACTGTTGATTTGCATACAAGCCTGCTGAGATTCTAGTAAGAATATTCTCTTCCACTACACCCACCTGGATGCACAGAACCCTTTGGTCATTGCAAGAGTACAGCCTATATATTCACCCCATTAAGCCCAGGAGGATCCCCAATATCTGGCTTGACAGGTGCAATCTAACATTTTGAGGAGTCACAAGCTACCTCTTCGCAGGAAGGTAAAGTGACAGCCAGAGCTCACTTTATGTACAGACAGAATAGGTGTTGCCTGTGCCCTAGGGATTACCTGGGCCCTGTGAAGCAGACTGCTGGCCTGACTCAGATATCCTCACCATTCATTTCCTCAGTGTCTAACAGTCCGTCATTAGAAAAGCATAAACTTCAATAAAAACATTGTGTTCCAAGGGTTCCAAAATAAGGGACCACTACTTCTTAGAGAAAAAAGTACTTCTCATACACAGCCAGAGCTAGGTAAGCATGGTGAAGAGTCTGCTGGGAAGAGGCCTGGATTCATTGGTTGGCAGGGGTGGGGGTGGGGGTGGTGAATATGTCAGCTGATAGTTGTCCCATCACTAAGAGGTCTCATTACTTGCATACCCATTAAGTTTGTGAGACTGATGTATGGAATGAGAATGTAATTCACAGTGAGGAATAATAATGCAACAGGATTTTGAATGTGCAAAGGCCACACACCGTGCAGACATTGCAGGTAAACAGGCCAAATCCTAAACAGAAGGTGTCCTGGTGATCCACGAATGACCAGGAAACTTAAGATGGATCCAACTCTTCACCTCTTATTGATAGCATAGGTGTAGCCAAGGCTGTCCTCACCAAATCCAGGACTGCCTTATGGAGCTGGAGACAGTCCTTAGTGTAAAGTTCCATTTCTCCTGAGTAGGGCACTGCTGAGATGGTCACTGACAATGGCTCATCTCCTTTGTTCAGTTCTCAGTAGTAATGCCACCCCCTTTGCTCACTCTCCACTTACACTAGACACTGTTGATATCAGAGCTCAGTTTTCAGAAGGCAGTTGTATTTTTCTGCTTTTCAGGTCACTTACAGACATAAGCAACTTAGAATGAATAAATTCATTACTTGCTTTATTCCTCTAGACAGTACACTGATAGAATAGTGCACCTGAAGGACAGGTCTCTTGTTCAAAGAATGGAGTTTTGAATAGGGACAAGTCTAGGGAAGTCATTGAGTTTTGAGAAAGTTGGCCATCATATGGAACAATGCTAATACTTGGGAACATACATAAATAATTAAAGGAAAAGAGTACAGGACAAAGAAGAGAGACATAAAGAAGGGAAAGGGAGGGGAGGGGAGGGAAAAGGGAAAGAAAAAACATGTATATTGAGGGGATGAAATCATGCCTACAATCTCCTAATGGTGACAGACTCAATAGTGACTTGAACACTGTGGTTGCTAAGATGATGATCTGGCAGTAATGAATCTGAGGTGTTTGGTTTGGTTGGATGGTGTGTGGTTAAAGGAATAAACTTATTTTTTAGTCACAACACACCTCAGCTGCTCCGAATTTGTAGTGACTGAATTAAGGATAGTTTTTCTCTTCTATGGCCATCAGTTACTTTATTTGGAAGAACAACCTCAATTATTCATTCTCTAGGCAAAAACACAAAGCTGTAACTATTAAGGGATGTCATCAGCAGTATTGCCTATGGAAAACCAAAGGACAGGCCCCAGGACATACTCCTTTCTACCCATAAATTTCACACATCATGTATGGTTCATTTCAAGGCCCCTCTTCCATGAAGTCTTCCCTGACTTACCGAAGTTGATCTGTCCTTCTCTATATTTCTGTAGAATTTATCTTTCTAGTTTTAATGCATCACCTGTGCTGGATTTTAAAGTTCCTTCTGTGTTTCCTGTTTATACATCTTGCTTGAGCGATAAACTATAGCCTGGAGCTAAGAAGCTTTCAAGACCTAAAGTTAGTCTTTTAAACCTTCTGGAAACTCAATTTTCTCATCTACTAAGATGAAGAAACGGAAATATGGGCCTCACAGGTCATTTTCAGTTCTCATATTCTGAAAACTATGTTGTGCTTCCGTTGTCCTTCTCCTTGAAGGGAAATATATTTTCCTTTGTTTAATTTGCAAAACCCTGTGTTCAATCCAATAGAAGCAGAATGCCATTAGAGCAATGCTCAGGACTAGACTCCAGGCACACCATAGACGTATTCAAGTGACAGCCCTCCAAATACAGCAACAGAGCTGAGCTCCACCCAGTGCAATTGTCTCACAACGTGGCTCTGCTGGTTCTGCAACAAGAACATAGGAACTCTGTGCTTAGATAGGTTCAAATTGTATTTTTTGAAACTTTTCATTCAAAAATGTTATGTCACCCGACTCTTCCTAGCCTCCTCTCATTTGTGCATGTTTCTGAGGAGATTGAGCTGTCTGGAGCCTGTTCCTCACACAGAGCCCAATGGGGAGCCTTCCCCACAGCTCTTGGTGCAATTAGCATCCTGGAATATGGAGCAGAAATGATGCTGAACACACAGCTAAGGCTAGATGCCAGTTATTGCCGAACACCAAAAAGAAGGAAGAATGCGAAAGTAACAGCGCTCCCAGCTGAAAAGCGCATACACCTGCAAACACACACCTGGGAGTGGGGGCGTTGTATTTCGGCATCATTATTTTATCATGCACCTAGTGTTCTTGTGGAGTATATCGATTACATGCATTGACATTACACGACTGGTGATAACCTCATCAATATCCCACTGAAGTGGGGAAATGGGGAGAGAATTTGTGGCAGCCTCAGGTGAAGCCCACAGATTGGACAACTGGGTTTGGATAGATTTTCTTCACTTTCCTTGGAATCTATGTCACCCAAGAAGGAAGATTTTTGTCACTAAGCGGGGTCAGAGCTTACTACTTGCCTTAGAAACACAAGGGACAGGAGCCTCCTTGTCCCTGTTGTCCCCTGGCTGTGCCATCTGATAATCCAGCAGCACCTCCCCTCTGCCTTCCAGGGGCTAATTCAGATGCAGAGGGTAAACATGGCTTTGCCTTTTGTGCCGCTCTCTTAATCAAAGTGATTTTCTGAAATGCACCTGTAGGAAATAGACTCTTCCATTTCGGTTTGCACAATGTTTAAGTCCCTCCTTAAAAACATCAGGAAAACAAAACTGTCCCCACCCGAAAGGCCTCTTCACTGGTCTTGAAAGGATTTTCTCGGCTGTTTCCCTTAAGCTGCCTTCTCCTTCTGTGCGACTTCCCAGTCCCATTCACAAACTGTTGCCATGGCAAATAATTATATCACAGATGAATTGTGTATACTTCCTTTTCATAGCTGGAAGAGAAATTGTATAGGAAAGGGGAAAAAATCAAAATCCTTTAAAATTACAGGGGAGATGGCTGAGGCAGGCTTGCCTCCTAGTTAACATAATTAGCTCCATGAATTATAAATTGATGTTAGAAGCTGCTCTTCATGACAAAAGGAGTAATTATATTTACTCATGTAAAATTAAACAATACCAAAAAAATTAATGGGACTCACCAGAAGCTCTCTTGACATTATAAAATGCAGAGATCTGAATATCCCACGATCTGAAGTGATTTAAGCAGCATAAACTTTACTGTTGCTCAGATTTGCTGTGCAGAGATATATCTCCTGGCTAGTTTATAATTGAACTCCCATGTTCAAAAAACCATATATACACACACAAAACATCCACCAAAAACAACCCTTAAATGGCTTATTTTATAGACTGTTGCGCAGAAATAGCGAGATTCTCCGTACCTGAGCGGAATGTGGAAATAGATTCCACAGATGGATATTTTTTATTGATTATTTCAACGTCAAAGCCTCTGAATAGAGGGTGACCTATTTATTTAAATAACTCTCAGTTGTGTCTAATAGTGGGCCTGATAGGAGAGAAAGTTGTTTGTCAACTAGCTGTGCACATCCGAAGAGATTTCCCTTGGGGGGAGTGGCGATGTGTCAGAGTGGCCCTGGGTCGGAATGGCAGTGCGGTGGTATTTCTGCACATGCTATCCAGGCACTCTAACACCTATGATTACCAACATTTCAAACCCGTGGGTGCCTCACCCCAGACTAGGAAGACAGAAAAATAGACAGGAGCCACACTTGTACCCAATTTTTTAAGAACCATTATGGATATTTATAGGCAATGTTGATTCTTTATAAACTTGTGGAGCACTGTTTTCAAATATTTATATCTTTAAAAAATGTTTTTTGCAGGGGGCGAGGAGAGTTCTAGACTTGCTAATCAACAAAACTAAATTATCCTCTATAAATTCTTACTTTGTTTATTGTTCTTATCTTTATTCATAATTTGTGTACGTGTTGTATTGCCTGCATTTCCTCTGTCAGGCCAGACTCAGTTCCACTCTGCATGCTGGGCACAGGTTTAATAAAACCAATCACATTTTACCCAGAAAACACTTTTCATAGGATCTGACTACCTTCCAATATGCTATGAAAGCTTTCAACGTATCTGTTCACTTCTACCTGCCATTACATTTGGAACTCCTCACACTACTTATTCCTTGTAAGGTAAGTCACAGGAGCCTCCTTTAAAATATATGACTTATCCAGCATATTGAATCTACTGACTCAATTGTATGAAACAAGGGGAAATAATACTTACTTGCATCCTAGGTAGAAGGGCATAGGATGAATACAGGTAGGTATCTTTGAAGAAAACTTTAGTAGATGCATTCATTCACCTATTGACTTCTTTTGGAGGAGGAGGGGGGTCAACAACATTTATAATTGTATACTGCATGCAGGAATAGGAGGAGAAGAACAAATAAAATCAAAAACTATTTCCTATATTCCCAGAAATTATGAGTTCTAAAAACCCAGGCTTTCATTTGGAATAATATGTAGCCAAAATTATGTTTACAGTGAAGGCTTGAGAATATGACAAAATGATTAAATCATACGTTAAGTGAAATAGCAAGATGTAGAACTGCTATTCTGATGATGCCTGGTATGTGCATATGGGATGACAATCTGTCACTGCTTTTCCTTCTGGCCATTCTTCCTACTCCTGAACTTCCCAGAGTGTAGATGATTCACTCTTTATTGGAAATATATTCTAGTCTGTCCCTCATTTTGTTTTTGAGGATGTTAATTTAGGCTACTCAATAGAATGGTGGGTGGTGGGCTGGGAGGCTAACCTCAGGAAAGAACCATCGTCTTGCATTTCAGGGTATCACTGAGGGCCCATCAGAAAACAGCTGGTGCACCTAAATGGAGTGATTGTGGAGAGATTAATAAAGGGACCATTTACAAAAATATAGGTAGGATTAAGAGAAATCAATAATGGATGGTGCAGTTTTTCAGAACTAGTGACAGTGAGGAGCCCTCACCATCCCTGAAGGGGACAGGGGAGTAAGTGGTCACTAAAACTTGGAAATGGAAGCTTTAAGGAAGGAATACTGACCAGGAGTTATAACCTCTGGTATAGGTAGGAACACTCTACCTGCCCTGTGTCTTCTGCAGGTATTGTTCATTGGAAAACCCCAATGAGAAGCCAGAGGGCAATTGTTCTTTAGTTTATGAAGATCGGTTTCTTGGGACATAAAGCATAATGGAGAAGGGTGAAGTGTAGGTTTAGAGAGACAATAAATAGCTAACACAAATGTGTGAATAGCACAGACCAGGAGACAACTTTTTGAAAGAATAGAAACTTTTTCACTGTAGAAAATTATGTATTTCCAAGTGAAAAATTCTGTCATTAAATTTAAAAAATGATGCTTAAAAATATGATATGAATCATTACAATGGACTGTCTCTTTGATTTTACTTTGCAGTTAAATACATTTTTGAACCAAATAAATCATTTAGTCTCATCAAATATATTTTGACTAAGTTTTTAAAACCCAGATTGTCTCACCAATAAGACCGTTTCAAGAATAATTTTGTTTTATGAATATTTGAATGAGAGAATGAGTGGTGAAATTCCCTGGGGAAATTCTCTCTCTCTCCTTGGTGGCATCCTTGATTGGATTTTGCTGGATTTTTGTTCATAATCTTACTTTCTTCACCACAGTAAGCTCTGCTTTCCACATCTGAGGAGATCAGTCTTGTTTCCACTGAAATTATGTGCCTTAAGGCTCATGCTATGTTTTACATTAAGGCTATTGGGTAAAAAAAATATATTTTCTAATGAGGTGGCATGGCTGACTTTTATTTAGCATTATGATGTTATCATTTGTAAGTAACTCATTAAATATATGTGCCATGGTTATTTACTCTAGGGAAATTTTTTACTCTGGGCATTTTCTTTTATCTTTTTTTTTTTCTTCAGGCAGCACACTGATATTAAATAAATAATAGCTTAGACTGTTTCTTTTTAAATAGGCAATATTAAATTTTATCTTTTTAAAATTGACCATCTCTGTCTTTGTTTCCTAGACTATTATCTAGTAAATTTTATCAATCTATCTCTTTTAGCTGTGATTATATACCACATAACCACATAACCACCTAAGGGTTTTTAATAATACAAATTGTCTTTGTCACTAATACCTTCTCAGGGTGTAGATAATAAGGGCCCCTAGAGAAGAGGAACTAGAGTTAAAGAAAGAACAAACAAGCTTAGGAAGTGGGATTTATTTTCAGATCAGATGTGTGCAAAAGTCTGAAGATACCCAGACAAAACAAGGTCAGACCAGGAACAGAAAAGGCCTGTCATCTATACTGTCACATGAGAGGCACCTCGGAGAGACCACAGCACCGTGTGTTCTCTATATCTTAATTCAGTGCTGCCATTGTGCCCCTCTGGTGCTCCCAGTCTGCCAGTCCCAGTAGATCAGCACCAGTCATGACTTCTGCAACTGTCTCAAATATCAGAAGTCTTAGCTCAGTACCTCATTTTCAATGGAGAGAGACTTTGAAGGTATGTGTTAATACTCTGTAATGTGAAAAGAACATGCTTTCTTTTCTATTATGTTTACATTAAAAATTTAGTGCATGATGCAATTTGGATCTGTAGACTTTAAACATATAACATTACTCATGCTTACTCCTTCTGTGGGAGTCACCGAGGATATTTAGAGATACAGTTTTATAATAATAATAACAACTATGTATTTTATAATTAATTCCAGATAGTGTGGTAAACACTAGAAAGACATTATTTAATTTTATCCATTTAAAATTGTAAGGGGCATTATTATGTCAACTCTACTATTAAGGAAATTGATGTTCAGAGGATGTCTGAATTACTCAAGATCACCAGCTAGTAGCCAGTGTGTATTCTGCAATCCTGATGACTGTCCATTGTCCATTGTTGAAGACATACTTTTCATGATAAATTTATAAAATAAGTATCATATTCATGTTATTGACAAATAAACTGGATTTGGAGAAGATAAGTGACTTTTCTCAGGTCATGCAGGTGCCAAACTTGTAGCTGGGAATTGAACCCAAGGCTGCCTAATAATGTCATGAATTTAAACATTCATTATCTGCCTAACTCATTCATGAAAATTTAGGGAGTATTTGACTATCTGCTTCTTTAGGTCAGAACCTGCTTCTTTTCCCATACCTTTCCCATAGTTCACTGCCCAATCTAGGCAGTAAAAGTAAGCACTCAGTATTCCTTGTCATCCATCTGAAGGTCAGAGGAAGAAGCTAGCTTATTTAAAGTTGTGTGTGCATCTGGAAATGGTGGAGATCACCCACAGTTAGAGGTTAAGTATGGAGTGAAAATCAGATCGCAGCGTTTGAAATAGTAGCTGCATTCACATCTAAGCTCTCCATTGGCTGAATGCTGAGAAACCACCTCAGTAACAAATGTTGCTGGAGGTCTGAACGACATTCATAAGGCTCCTTGCCTGCTGGCTGTAATCCTCATCAGGGCACGCTCCAAAGAGAAGTTATTCCACCTAAAGCCTGTCAACTTTTATTAGATCACCCTGGGCATTAATTTCAATTTTCATGTTTCTGCACCATGAAAAAAAAAGGATGCAAAAAACTTTGTATGTGCCAAAGCTTACCTGCCAACTGTTGGGGGGGAGGGGGGTGTAGGCAGAGGGGGGGAGGGGGAATTTGATTTCTATTGAATACTGCACTTTGGAATGAAAGAAAACGTAGTCTAAATGAAGCTGAAGCTCCCAGTCACCTATTCCTATATTACTGTGAAATCAATTATGTAGGCTCTTTCGAAAGTTACTGATTGTAGCAAATTGAATGGCCTTCATTTCAGCATAATTTGGAGAGGTTGATGTAATCAGAGACCTTACACCACAGTGAGATACAAGATTCGTGATATTCAGATGGGAAAAAGCTACAGTGGTTAAGCTTGTTCCTTACCTTCCGCTTACCGGCTGTAAGGCTCTCATAAGTACAAATGAAATTGTTTTGAGTGAGGCGGTGAGGGTTCTGCAGGGATGTGTGAGGGGGTAAGGGAATGGAAATAAGGTTTCTGGAAATCGCACTATTGTCTTCATATGCAAGGAGGCTGCAGAATCTAATCCTAGGCCTAATTGGCTGCAAATGAAACACTTTAGTATCAAATCTTGAGTTATGCCTCAGAACTGAGGTTCAATCTTAGATGGAGGAGAGGTGAAATGCTTGATTTTTCTTGCTGTGAATGTTTGTTCCACTTCATTCTTTTGGAAGTCGAGAGGCCCAAATAATTGCTCTTCAAATTATAAGTTTATTCTCTCCAACCCACAGACATTTTTTGGCTTGAGAAAATTCCCGGCAGCTTTGGTTCCATTACATTTGCCTAAATGAAATGTATTGTATGCATTTACATATGGGAAGCAGCATGTTTGTAGTCAGGTGCTTCTACTTTGTAATAGGCCAATTGGCACTGCCCAATCCTGAGACAATATGGCTTGTTCTAAACCATTGGCAAAGTGACCATCCTCCATCAAAGATCTTTGTGTTATGTGAGCACAAGTCATTTGGCCTTTGGGAGGTACAAGATGGTAAGCAGTAATATAATTCTTACAGTGCTTGGGACTTAGTCCAGCTTTGAGAAGGCGTGTGGCTTTGACTTGGAGACCGACGGCAGGACTGTTTCCTTTTGTCTGCGTAAATCTGCGCATTTGTTCTTCACCAATTTCAAAAAGCCCAGCTTTAGAACATAGCCTTGGCAGCCATTTTCTCTGAGTACTGATGGTAACTCTCTTGTTGGGAACCTACCCTTCGCCAGAGTTGAGAGACCTTGATGTAGTCAGAGAAAAGGAACTTGTGTTCAATCTCAAATCCTTCTTCCTTGAACCCATGGTTTATCCGGCAGGGTCTTTGCAAGTATGTAGGATATATTTTGTAGGTTAATTAAATTTCAAAATGCATTTACGTCAGTGAACCTATAACAATGAGAAAATATTAGTTATTATCCACTCAGCTGGCTTGTTAGAACTTTAAAAGCAACAGTCACACTTTTTGCATAGAATACATCTGGCATATATTAGGTATTCAATTATTTATTGCTTGAGACAACATAATATTTTAGAAAGAGAATGGATTAGAGATCAAAGGCTCTAGGACTATTTCCCTTCACCACTGTCCTTTAGGGACACCTGTGGCCTAGTCAAGTTGGCACACAGAGCTGACCATCTCACAGCATTCCTCTACATAAGGGGAAATGGTATTCCCACGGAGGTGGGACACCATGCTTCCACCATCCCTTACAGTTAGGAACTAGATTCATGCTCAACTCCAACCATGAAGGAATACCATAATTCTGAAATTATTGTTATTTTCTAATGCCATTCATATGAGAAAAAAACACAAAGAAATGTTAATAACATTACAGGGGAAATTTTGAACTATCTCTGGCAATCTTCACATTTTTACATAGTAAATACTAACTATGCCAATTCTGTCTCTCTGTTGCCATAGGTTCTATTGCATTTCTACTTTGCCCATATATTTTACTTTATATAATGAGAAGTTAAAACACACACAGAGTGTTTTATTACCTCAGTTCTATCATTCACGTAAACATTCACTGAAATACAGTGAAGAAGCATGATGCAACTTTTGCTTGAGATTATTTTATAATCATCTAGGGGAGAAAATCAAACACATACACATATTAGAGAAAAATAAGATTCTAATCCTCTACTAGATTTTGTGTGTGGGGGGGGCAATTAGTGTCATAAAGAGGAAAGTCAGTTAGAGTCTAGAATTTTAACAAAGGAGTGACACTGGGATAAAATAAACCTTGAGAAGGCAGGAAAGCATCTCTGGCATGGATAAAACACACATTTAAACTGGTTGATGAGAGTGGGCATCGTGTATATTAGTGATATTTAAAAATTCGGTCTGAATCTTTGGGATTTAACATAGTCTAACTACATTCTAGCTCCTTTATCACCCTGATATGAACACATTTCTTAACATATACAATTCATCTGATAGTCTAATATGTAAAATATCTAAGCAGACATCTTCATGTAAATCTAAAAGCTACTATTCTGCTTTTCTCTCATTGTTTCATATAGACTGTGTTATGATTATATAATCATTGTCTTTGAAAATAAGTATACTGGCTGCACTATCCCATCCTGTAATATCACACTCAGTATCTGTGTTCATTTTAAACGAAATGCTATCACATTATCCATATTAATCTATTTCATTGTAAAAACTGCCAAGGTGTTCTGTCATGTATGAGTCACCTTACAGGCTCTACCAGGCCAGTGACAAAGATTCACCCCATAGAGGTTTTTCCCAACACATTATTAAAAAGATCAGAGAAAGTACCTAAAGTAATTGAAGAAGTATGATCTCTAAAAATAATATTTTTTAAAAAGCCACAAACCAACTTATGAGTGCCCTGTTAGTGAAGACATTCGAAGAGTGATGGGTAACCTGTTTTGTTTGTTCTTTCCAGGCGGCTGGCAGATAAATCATGATTTAGACCAGGGTTCAGACTCAAAGATTCCTGTTTCCATTCATACTGCCCCAGCCTCTCACCACTCCCATAGACTTTCAAACTTTCAGTTTCCTCATCTTTAAGATGAAGATAATAAAACCTACCATATTCTTTTGCCATGAGGATTAAACTACAGAGTTTCTTAACAATACTTAGTTCAGCATCTGGAAGCCATTGTAATCCCCATTCCTCATGTCACCCATTGTTATTAGCTTTGCTGAAAAGATAATCACTTCCAACTGCCAAGATGCAGTTAAATGTTAACACCTCCAAGGTCCTTTTCCTGATCTCCCTAGTCAAAAGTATTGCTCTCTAAATCTAATACATAATTGTATTTGTACATCTCTGTTAATATTTATCACACCATCTCAATACATATTTAATTTCCTCTGCTTCATTGTCAGCTTCTTGAGAACAGGGACCACAATGCAATTCACCTGGATATCCTCAGGAAATGAATAGGGTAGCAACACTAATGCACATTTATTGAGGACTAATATATGTCAGATGCTCTCTCTGTGGCTTTTTTATTTTTATCAATAATCCTATGTCAGAGGTAGTAATAGTATTCCTAGTTTGGAGTTAAAAAACAACAACAGCAACAACATCCCTGATATTTAGGATGGTTCAGCAATTTGCTGAAAGCACATAGCTACTGAGAACTTGAGCTAGGTTTTGAAACAAAACTGTATAATTCCAGAACTCATCTCTTAATCTCTGTATTATGAACATGGTGGTCTTTATCTGAATCTAGCCTTTGGCAGTGGAGAATCTTTTTGTTATTTCTGCAGTAATAAATCTCTCTATCTTAGTTAGGTGATAGAAAGAGTCCTAGATGGAAATTGGCATAGCATCTTCATCCTCGGGTTTAGTAACAAAACTACTAACCAGAATGCACTCATGTCACCTGTGAAAAGCTAGATCCAGACATAACCATTGGGAAGGCCTAGTGGTGGAGATGGGCTTTACTGCAGACCAGAAGGGATATTGCAGAAAGGTAGCTTCAGACAGTGTACTGAGACAAGTAGCCACTATCAGGCAGATCCAGTAAGGAGATGGGGGAGCATCTGAACAGGGAGATGCAATGTGAACATGTTTCAGAAATAGAACCATATGCTGAAATCCACTAAGATTGCATTTAAAGTTCATTTCTATGGATTATCAGTCTCTTAGAGGAACTTATTAGAGGAAGGCACGTTTCTGGTCCAAGAGGGACTATGTTTCAAGATAGGGACAGATTTTGAGAGTATCAGGCAGAGATCCAATAACCACACAAGAAAAAGAAGTTGCTAATTACATCCCAGGATCAAGACAGGCAAGTTGTATGCTAGAAAAAGGTACAAAGTCATAGACAAACTAGAACCACTGTTGATACGATGCTGAGCCAATTGAAATAATTGCATCTTAATGCTAAGCTTTCGGTGGAGCTGATGTTATCTTCATTATCTCTAACTATAGACTGTGGCGGGAAAAGAACTTGGCAGATCTGGATGGGCACATTTTGTAGAGAGAGCCAAATTGGCTTTTTGAATTGTATTGAAATGAAAGCAATGCTAAAATTTAACATAAACACCTAAAGGAGTTTTCTAAGCAGGCCCATAAACAAGATTTTATCTCTGATAGACAACAAAAGACAGAGATTGCACAAAAATAATGATGGCATTTCTATTACTGCTTCAATTATAACTTTGTTTTTCAAAGTCCAGCATTTTCTCAAAATCACCCAGAGAGGTCTGAAAGCACCATTTTCTGGGCCCCACCTCCAGAGTTTGTGATTTAGTGTATCTGTGATAAGAGATCATAATTTGAGAACCCCTGAATTAGAGTAAAACTTCTCTTGAATATCACTAATAAGAATTGATATGAAGTCACCAACACTGAACAGGGAGTAGAAAACACTACAGAGAAAAACCAGGCTGATTAAAAGATGAGATTCTTTCATGGAACTCAAGAAATCTTAAATTACGTTGGATTCATCAATTCCCAGATTTTTGACTGGCCTCTTCAGATCTAGCACACTTGGTTCATATCCCAGTCTTAGCAGTCTAGATTCCTGTTTGAAATTATATTTTCCAAATATATCCTGAGCTGGGCTCCTACTCCATGGCTATTTTGTTTTTGTGCACATGTTAACGTGACATTATTAAATTGTTTTTCCATGAAATCAGTAAGGTGTCCTCTCAAACAACCTTGATTTTCTAATTATGCACCTAAATTTACCTAACATTTTTGAATCATATCTTTAATGTGAGGGAAAATATTGGCAAATAAAATGGTCGTGAGCACAGAAAAGAAGTGAGGCCCTCACAATTTGGCTCAGTGAATAGAGCATCACCCTGTGAACTGAAGGGTCCCAGGTTCAATTCTGGTCAAGGGCACACACTTTGGTTGCAGGCTCCTTCCCAGCTTGGGTAGGGCACATGCAGGAGGCAATCGATTGTTGTGTTTCTCTCATAGCGATACTTCTCTGTCTTTCCCTCTCTATTCCACTCTTCCTAAAAATCAATGGAAAAATATCCTTGGGTGAGGATTAAAAAAAAAAGAAGTGAAGCACAGTCACATTTCCACAAGGATTAAGATAAGTCAGGACTAATAGTCACCAGCAATGGCAGAGCTGAGAAGCAGGTGTCCAGCATTAATCCACACAGTGTCATGACGTTAATAGGAGTCCTGTGGCTTCATTCCCAAGCACCACTTTGAACACTCATCCCAAGATATGAATTAATACAATGTAGTTCCTGCACTGCTGGGTCTTATTGCTTAATTAATGTGATCATAATGACAGCAGGGGACTCTAAATTTTCCATGTCACTTCATGTCCTATAAAGTTTCAGTAGAGTAATAGGCTTCATAAGAAGATGAGTCATTTGCATATGAGAGTTTAAGTGGGAGGCTTAGAGGCAGTGTCCACTACTAAAAAGAGGTTATGCAAAGATACCAGCTGAGAAAGACATATGATGTGCACAAAATTTTAATATTTATGGATGAGTATCTCAGAGTTAAATTCTGATGACTAATTTATCATTCATATGTACCAGGTCTTCATTGTACCCCCAAGAGAGAAAAAGTGTGCTAACTTGCTGTACCATTGATTATCCAGTTTTCCTTTTGACAGATGGGTATAAACTCTCCCTATATACAAAGTATTGCCCTATAGTATTCTGGGTGTGGTGGAGTAGATTGGGGGGAACAAGTCAAGGAAATATTCCATATCTTTCCACAGTTTTGCACAGAAAAAATTTCTTTCAAGTTTCTAAATTTACTCTCCTTTTTATGTCTTTATCCTGCTTATTATCTGTAATGTTGCACACTGTTGATTGTCTCTTCTCCTTAAATCTTTTTTCTTCCTTGTCTGTACTCCCACTAACATCTTCTTGTCCTCTTTCTTTAATCCCGACACTACTCTTATTCTTTGACTATTAAAATAATAATTCAATCAAATCCTCATCTTTATTGTTTCTTTGGGTGTTTCATGTATTTACACAACTTGAACTATTATCTATGATAAGACAGTACCCCAAAAGTAAACTGGGGAGCCAGGAAGTGAAATGTGTGGCTAAACTATACAGGACATGCAATATTCCATCATAGCCCCATGCTGCATTTGAGCAAAACTACCTCTGCACTAGTGTTTATAAGGTAACAACAGAGATATTTCAAAATAAAACTAATAAAAATAAACTAAAGTAATCCCATCCTTTCATGATGTCCAGCAGCAAACCCGGTCACAAGTGAAGTTATGAATTAGATGAACATGAAGATATTTGGAAGGGCATCCCTTTGGTTTCTGCACTAGGATTATGCATACTTATTGGTATAGGAAATTACTTTTCTGAATTCTTACACTGCCTGTGGTCTAGAAGGCTGTATCTTCTATTTCTAAATTCAATGTGGTTTAAAAAGGGAAGGATACTCATTTTCCCCAATGTATAAACTTATGACATAGTAAAAGTGATGGTCTGCTTTAATTGCTTGGGCTGACAAGAAATGACACTCTCATGATCTCAAGTTTTTGAGGTTTAAGAGTCATCAGGAAACTTAATAAATGACATTTAATGTTACCTTTCTAATATTATTGAAATAAAATATTAAAATTCACAAAAAAATGGAATGTCTATTTCCCTGAGGTTATGATTTAGATGCCATGGGTTTTTGAAAATGTAGATTTTTGTAATCAGACAATCTTTAAACAAACTAAATACATGCAGAAAAAAAATGTCATACTTGAGACCTTGGCACCAAAGATTACCTAGTCTCCAATATGTATCAAATATCAGGAATGGAATGCATAAAAATCCAAAAGGACAGCATGTGTACCAAAAAGCAGAGAAGGGTTTTGTAATAGCATCAGCTAAACTAAGTAAAACAAAAAGGAATCAGAAAGACTCTTTAAAGGTGGTTTTAATTACAAAGTCAATTCAAACACTTACATAAATAATAATAGGCCAAGAAAAATAGAGATATGCAACTTAAAGGAAAGTAGGATCAAGTATATTTAAGTCAGAAAGTTCCTGCCCTAATTTTTACATAGTTCTTATGGGACAGAAACCAACCCTAGTAGATAGAACTGATTCTTGCCCCATATGTGGGAATAGACAAAGAGAATCTGAGCACCATAGAACACTAGAATAGATCTTTGATATCACCATGCTCAATAATCTTCATTGTTATACATGAAGAACCAGAGGCCCATACAAGGAAATACATGCCTAGGACAATGTAGTGTTAAAGTCACACCTGAAACAAAACTACACCACCTAATTTCCAACCCAATTATCAAAACTGTCATCTGAAGTTAGTGTCGATAAAACCCAAAGAACTAATATTAAATGTGTATATATGTATAAACTGATTTTAGGAGGTTTATACTATTTACCTTTTTCAAGGTCTTGGTTGTAGAGAGGGCATTAAATTACAGACCTTAGATATACAAGAACAGAAACAATATTGAGGTCATGGACCACATTTGCTTACTCATTTTACCTTATGATTCACTGACCTAAACTTTGATCCCTCACCCAATATATTATTTATTTCTAAAGGTTCTCTCTGTATCTTGAGCAAGAATAACACTGAAATCTTGGCCCCAAATTAAAACGAATGGTCGTTTGATGACGCATTCACCTTGGGAAGAAATTTTGCCCTGGACTACAATGAATTGAGATCAGCATTTATACCACTGACAATCAATAATAGTTTGGTTTCTTAAATCCCTGTCCAGTGTATTTCATTTTTGCAATGAAAGATCTAACTCAAAGATGGAGTATATATTATTTAATAGAGTAATGTACAATTTCAAAAATTGGCACTCCTATTATTTTTTTGCAGCTCTATAAAACCATTTGAAACCCCATGCATTTCTGTATAACTATTCTCACACCAAATGCTAATTTGTAGGCCAGTTTTTGAAGCTGTTTTGTAATCTCACAAGTCACTTGGAAGTGCCCAGAGGGGCCCCGAGGGGCGTCCTTATGTTGTAACTGAATTCATATATTAAAGACTTTGTGAAACTATTTCTGTTAGTGAAATATAAGTCCAGCAGAATGATAATGGCTGATATGTGCTAATGTCTTGCATCCCCTGTGACACTAGATTTTGTACATTATTCCAAACCTAGGTGATAATCACTTCTGCATGGCCTAAGGCTTGACTACAGAGGATTGGTGACCAGTTGGAAGATTCCACAGGAACATATTTCTGTAGGAGAATTTTTAAACATCCATCTAGTTTTAACTCATCTGAAGAGAAGTCCAACTTGATTAGGTGGTCAGTAACAATGATCTGACATCAAATAAACTGATGACCCAGAACCCGAAAGCTCGAAGGCTGACATCTCAGGAGTCTATGGCAGGAGCTGTAAGAAACAAGGAAAAATTGCACTAACAACTTGCGGGGCTTTGGAATATGGTAAGTGTCATATTAACTCTGAGTGCAAAATGGAGAGAGGTGGGCCCTACCTTACCTTGCAAACAGGTGAAGATTGGACACCTTAGGCTTCTATTGATTTGGATTCTCACCGGGAGTGTACATTGAAACATTCCCAGAGATGGTGGCACCTAGCAGAGACCAGCTAAGACCAGGTTGCCCAGTGTTGCAATGCGGGTGCCAAAAATGTGACTGCAACCTGGAGAGAGAGTGACATGACTTAGAGAAGCATCAGTTTGCTCAAGGGAAGTGTGCAATGCGGCAAAAGTGGTGATTATAAACAAAAGTGGGGTGCCACCTATGGATTCTTAGATGTGCTCTAGGAGGATTTGCAGGAGACTTCTACTTAAATTAGAGGACAGAGACCCATTATATAGTCATTGTTGCTATTAATGAGTATGCACACAGGTGTATAGGACCAGAGAAAGTTCAGTTGTCATACTTGCAAGCTTTGCCTCCTAATATTCACTATTCACTAGCCAGCCATGGGCATTAATATACCCTGTAGCACCTGAGTTATTTTTATCATAATCTCAGATTTTTCATCCCTGAAGAGCAAAGCCAATATTCTGACTCTTCTCAGAATTTGCATATCAGTTAACACCTAATCAACATTACTGTAGACTCATTTGTGTCCTTGCTTATATTGTCCTAAGTGCCTAAAACTGCAGAGATGTGCTTTTAGGTTTTTCAAGAGTAGTTTTTATCTCCCTCACTATCCTGTAAAGTCTGAGATTGTTGGGACTTGTATTTAGTTTAGGGTAGTTTCCACTGTGTTATAGCAATGACAGATATTCAAAAGCATGAATAAAATATTTAATTTTCCATCAGTAAAGCTATGATGCTCTGACACAAGAACATGCCCAGTTGCTGTTACATGGTTTGGTTCATCCATTTACACTGTATTGTAGCCAATAATAAATAAATGGTTGAATTCTTCCTCTCAGTAGGGTATAAGAATTCCCTAGGACAATTTCTCATTTGTCAGAATTGCATTTTGATAAAAGTACAAAGAGAGAGGTGAAAAAAAAATGGATGGAAATCTGCTGATAAATTTAAAAAAAATTTTTCACTTAAAAAACAGCAGTAAAACAGCTGAAGCTCAAATGTAGAGAATCATGTCTCCTGAAAATAAATATCCCCCAAGCTCATAAACACCAAGGCTAGTGGTCAGGAATGAACAGATGTTTATTGCCTCATGCACCCTCTGCTACTCTGGGATAATCTCTTAAATATCCCAAATCCAGTTTGAATTTAAATTAGATTCATATTTTCTTTCACGATTATTCCATTAAAAATATCATATGATTAGCCAATTAAATGGAGGGAAAAAAATCAGTAGGAGAGCAATCCCCTTTAATATTTTCAATTAAGATGTAGTGTGGCCAATAAAAACGGCTTACATTTTCATTTTATGGGTACCTATGGAGAGCATTATGACACAAATGACTCAGAAGAAGGTAATCGTTTCAAAATATATTGTAGTGGAAGACGGTAAACAGTGCAGTGTGTTAGCTTACAGGGGGTGTGATGAAAATATAAAGTTTTTTTCAAAGGGGATTCATGTTTATTTTATAGTCTTTTAGGGTGCTTGTGCCTGCCAATTTACAACGCGTATTTCTAAAATGCCATGGACTGTTCTCCCCTAGGAAAGGGTGGGAAGGTGAGGATATGTCCAGTAGGGGATAATACGTTTTTAAGGAGAAGAGAGTCCTGTAGAAACTCTTTCCTGTCTGCAGCCTGGATTTGAAATGGAACTTCATTAGGGTGTAGTATAAAATCTTATGTTCTTATAGGGCCATAAAGGGAAGGCTGGGGCTACATGATGTCAAATACAGGAAGAAATATGGAAAATTTCTAATTCACAGCAGAGCATCAGACATTTTGAGATCTGTAACCACTGAAATTTGGACTGAATTATTTCGCCTGACTTCTTGAAATTATGTGACTTCAATTATTAATCTTAATAGTTTTTAATGGTTACAGTATGTCTTAGCATTTTTTAATAAGCTCTTGTGTACATGAAGAAATAGGCTAGCAATGATAAATTTCTCATGGGCTGGGAAAGGTCCTCCACTCCCCGATATTAATTTTTTCTTCTAGTTTGATTTAGAATTTAAATACTTCATTTTGACTGAGAAAGAGTTTATCAAGACACTATTGGCCAAGGATCATTTCTTGCACATAAGGATTTAATAAATATTTACTTAGTCATCTATAGAAAAGAAAACCAATAGTATTGAAAATGTTTCTCAACAAACTGAAGCAGCATTAAAAAAAAAAAAAAAAGCAACTGGGGATTAAGATACATACTGCTACTAATAGACATTTTAGACCCTTGAAATATTCTTAAATAGCCTGGCCAGCATAGCTCAGTGGTTGAACATAGATCTATGATATGGAAGGTCATGGTTTGATTCTCAGTCAGGGCACATGCCCAGATTGCAGGCTTGATCCCTTGTGTGAAGCATGCAGGAGGCAGCCAATTATTGATTATCTCTCAACATTGATGTCTCTCTCTCTCTCTTCCTTCCTCTATGAAATCAATAAAAATACATTTAAAAAATATTCTTAAATAAAATGTGCTTTTCATGTGCAAGATCCTACACTAAATCTTTAATATATATTCCTCAGTCTTTCCCACAGTCTAGTGAGATTGGTATTGGTATTGTTACCAGGCTCAACAAAGGCCACATAGCTTCCAACTGGCAGCTAGTTGGAGTGTGATCACAGTTTCTATAGCCATATTTCTTTATAATTCACTAGAGGCCAAGTGCAAGAAATTCATGCACGGGTGTGGTTCCTAGGCCTCGTAGGCCTGGCTGGCAATCGAAGTGCAAGCGTCTGGTGTGGAAGGGCAGGTCCCAACTGACCTCTGGGCCCATGGCAGCACCTGGGCCCCCGGGCCCCCGTGCAACCCCCTCTGCCTGAGTCATTGGGCCCCCGCCAGGCTCCCTCATTGCCTGGGAGTTGGGCAGTTGCCCCGCCCCCGCTGCCACTGCCGCTGCTGGCTGCTATCTGTGGGGAGATCAGCAGAGCAATCGGCCCCCCTGACATCACCGCTGGTTGCCATCTGCAGGGCAATTGGCAGAGAGGTCCGGCCCTGCTCACACCGGCCTTGGCCTGGTGCTGCCCACTCACCTGCTCCACCATCCTGCAGCAGTCATGCTCTCATCAGGGCCTGTCAGAGCCAGCAGCACCTCCAGTGCCACCCATTGCCAGCGCTGTGATGCCGACACCTGCCATGTTCTGTGCTGCCCCTTGTTGTCAATGCACGTCATAGCAAGCGGTCATACTGGTCAAGGGGACAATTTGCATATTAGGCTTTTATTATATAGGATTTTATGGGAACATGTACATATCACCATTCTAAGCCCAGGAAATACTGGAATAAATAGAGGTGAGCAATGCCGGGAGCCGGTCCATCCTTGCTGTTTCAAAGGACCTGGCATATATGGCATACTGTTCTTAATATGTTTGCTCACCTTCTTGGCACTATGTGTTTTAACCAAGGTCTCCTCTCTGAGAAAGGTTGTTTCCCCAGGTAGGGATTTTCCCCTGAAGTTAGGGAGGGAATAAAACCTCTTAACTAAGTGCCAGGCGGGTAATTCCCTGGAATGAAGATAAGAACCGCCCTAACCTTTGTAATAGAGATTGATAGGATTGAATCAACTGGTATAAATACAGATGCAACAAGACAGCAAGACACAGAACTTAGAATACAGAACTTAGAACACAGAACTGAGAGACAGAACCTAGGCACAGAACCTACACAGAACCTACAGATAGAAGAACTTCGCTGGAGAGAACATGGCAAAAGATCCTGGACTGAACCTGACTACAGAAATTGGCAAGAGAACCTGACTAGAACCTGGTGACTGAACCTGGCTGGAGAACCTGGACAGAACCTGCCTGGAGAACCTACCAAGAGAACATGGACACAGAACCTGGCTGGAGATCCTGGCTAGGCTGCTGATGAACTGAACACTGTCTCCGTGTCATTCCTTCTTTGCCGACTCCATCTACGCCTTTGGGGAACCCCTGGACCTGCTGGGGCTGGACCCCGGCATCTGGCGCCCGAACAGGGACCCCTAGGTAAGCCCCACTCTTGGGATGGATAGGACTCCACCGTAGGAAGAGGGTGGATAGTCTTCGCCGACTCCGTCCACACCTTTGGGAACCCCTGGAACAGGATTCCCCTAGGTAAGCCCTCCCCATTGAGAACCCCACACTCGGGACGGATAGGACTCCACCAGGGTACTGCAGACCCCCCTATAGAGGATAAGTAGGGTAAGAAGGTGGATAGTACAGAACTTAGATTGAGAAGATGTGCCATACTGAATCCAAAGAAAGACTCTGTATTGATCTTTAGATTAAGAAGATGTGCCATACTGAGTCTAAAGAAATAAGACTCTGTATTGATCTTTTAACACATATGCTTGCTAGCAGAGGAATTAAGGTTACTCCCAGTCAGATGGAACATTTTATACAAGAAATACGTCCATGCTTTTCTGAGGAAGGAAAGGTGCCCGAAAGGTAAATGTAGAGGCATGGGAGAAGGTAGGCCCAAGGAGCCTTATCCTTAACCCCACTGCAGCCTTTCCACCCTGGGAAAGTGCAGGATTGGCAAGCTCTCCCTGGGGTGATAGATCAGGACTCAGGTAATAGCGGAAAGCGCCAATCCTACTCTTAAAATGGATACAAGAGAGCATTTCGGGTTTTTCTTTTTTTATGCCCGCTTTTAAAAAATAAAAAAGGGGGAATAAGATGCCGGGGTCCAGCCCCAGCAGGTCCAGGGGTTCCCCAAAGGCGTAGATGGAGTCGGCAAAGAAGGAATGACACGGAGACAGTGTTCAGTTCATCAGCAGCCTAGCCAGGATCTCTAGCCAGGATCTCCAGCCAGGTTCTGTGTCCATGTTCTCTTGGTAGGTTCTCCAGGCAGGTTCTGTCCAGGTTCTCCAGCCAGGTTCAGTCACCAGGTTCTAGTCAGGTTCTCTTGCCAATTTCTGTAGTCAGGTTCAGTCCAGGATCTTTTGCCATGTTCTCTCCAGCGAAGTTCTTCTATCTGTAGGTTCTGTGTAGGTTCTGTGCCTAGGTTCTGTCTCTCAGTTCTGTGTTCTAAGTTCTGTATTCTAAGTTCTGTGTCTTGCTGTCTTGTTGCATCTGTATTTATACCAGTTGATTCAATCCTATCAATCTCTATTACAAAGGTTAGGGCGGTTCTTATCTTCATTCCAGGGAATTACCCGCCTGGCACTTAGTTAAGAGGTTTTATTCCCTCCCTAACTTCAGGGGAAAATCCCTACCTGGGGAAACAACCTTTCTCAGAGAGGAGACCTTGGTTAAAACACATAGTGCCAAGAAGGTGAGCAAACATATTAAGAACAGTATGCCATATATGCCAGGTCCTTTGAAACAGCAAGGATGGACCGGCTCCCGGCAGAGCAAGTCAGTCAAAATCCTTTCCCTTGGAGAATTTACATTCAATCATATTTTATGTATAAATAAAATTGTTCCTCAAGCTGTTCTTAATAATATGATGGAGAATTTAAAAAATGTGAAACAAAACATTGCACCAGCCTTTTTCTCTCTCTCTCTAGCTTGTGCTCATATAGAATGGGCCTATGTTTTCTATTTTTGTATTTATCCAGTAATTATGCAAACTCCATTAATAATTAATTCAAATCTCAGACTTCAGGGACAAATTATATTTTTTCTCTGTATACAGAAAAATTAAGAAGAACACTACAATTATTTTTGGCAACAGACAAACAAGAAGTCTAGAAGTTTGTTTTGTTTATTACTTCATCCCTATATAACTGGTTTAGATTTTTCAAACCATTGTGCTATTTTGTTTTCCAAAATTATCATATAGAAAGTATATTAAGTTTATTTATCAGGGCTTGGTATATGGGGGAGGGATGAAAGACAGAGCACAGAAGATTTTTATAGCAGTGACACACTCCTCTGCATCATACTCTAATGGTGGATACTGGTTATTGTACATTAATCCAGACCCATAGAATGTATATTATTAACAGTGAATCCTAAGGTAAACTCCTGACTTTGGGTGATTTTGATGTGTAATTGTAGGTTCATTTACTATAACAAATGTACCACTCTGGTGAGAGATGTTGATAAAGGGGGAGGCTATACATGTTTGAGAGCAGAGGTAATATGGGGAATCTCTGTGGCTGTCTCTCAATTTTAATGTGAACATATAACTTCTCTAAAAACTTAAGTCTAAAAAAATACTTGTCAGTATCAAGTGGTGAATGAGGATGGAGAGCAAGTCTAACCCTCATGCACTACTGATTGGAATAATGAATTTTATAGCCACATTAGAAAGCAGTTTAGCAGTTACTTATAAAGTTAAACATGCACTTATCACACAACTCAGCAATTCCATTCTTAGGTATTTATTCACGTGAATTGAAAACATATGTACTTTAAAGTTTCCAGAAGCTTTATTTATAATCACCAAAATCCCAGTTTCCCTCCAACAGGTGAATGCATAAACATTTTGTGTACATCTATGCAATGGCATACCAATCAATAATAAAAAGGAATGCACAAGTGATTCACACTACACACCTGAATCTTAAGAGCATTTTGCTAAGTGAAAGAAGAGGAAAAGATACATAAGTTGTTTTTTTTTCTTTTAAAAAATTATGTATCATTTTACAAAAGGTGAAACTATATAAAATATATCCAAAGTTTGCAGGATTTAGGGTAGGAGAATTGATTGTCTACAAGGAAAAGCATGAGGACATTTTGGTGGTAAAGGAATTGATCTCTATAGTACTGTGATGATGTATAGATGGGTGGATGCATTTGTCCAAACCTATAGAACTTTACATCACAAATGATAAACTTTAGACCATAAAAATAAAAATAAAAGGTCAACTAAGATGGTGGAAGAACCCAAGATGGAATGAAGATTGAGCCAAATAACTCTAATATTATTACAAATTAGTAACATAATTGAACATAAGAAGTACATAGCAAATATATAAGAAAGGAGCTGGTCTAAAAAAGCTTTGGAAAACAATTGTTTTTGCAAATTATTTCCTAAAATTAAATCAAAATAGAAGTTAAAAAAGAAATTTATATTTATAGTATCCATATGTTGAAAATATACTATTTATAAGTTATAAAATATTTAGTAAAAATGTACTATGTTGACATATCTATATATATAAAAGGCTAAGTGGCTGACTGTCCATCTGTCCGACCATCTGACTAACTGATAGGCCGGTGCATGTGACGCGCACTGGCAATTTAAAAATAAATGTTGACTCGCACATGTTTGATATTTGCCCCCATCTGACACTGGCCTTCCATTTAAATTAATTCAAAGACAGTTTCCAGTGATGCCAGCATTTGTGATGACTATTAATAAATCATAAGGACAAACTCTAGACAGAGTAGGACTATTTCTACCTGAACCTGTTTTCAGATACGGTCAGTTATACGTTGCTTTCTCTCAAGTTTGAAGAGTGTGTGATGTTAAAGTTGTAAATACTTCATCACAAGGGAAATTAGTCAAGCACTCTGAAAGTGCTTTTACTCTTAATGTGGTATACAGGGAGATATTAGAATAAGTTTAATCAATTTATCAGTCATTGTTTTGATCAATGTTGTTTTTGTGTCATGTTTTTGTTGTTTTGTGTCATGTCTTTGTTGTTGCTATGTCATGTTGTTATTGTATATTTATTAATAAATTTATATATTACTTTCATACACGTTTTACTAATTTTCTTTCATCTCTGACACTTCTATTATAGAGAAAGAGCAAATAGCGATATTAAAATATTTCTTCCAATTAATTTCCTTTCAATGTGCATGAATCTGTGCACTGGGCCACTAGTATAACATACTTTACTTTTTTTGTCATAGATATTTAGAAGAGTATTTCTTACTTTATAAGCAGTATATCAATGCCTAGTTATCTTTTTTGTTATTGATTTCTATCCAAAACACACTGTAATAAGGTATCAACGGATGGATATGTTTAATTTATTATATATACACATATGTGTGTGTGTGTGTGTGTGTGTGTGTGTGTGTGTGTGTGTATATATATATATTTATTAGCTGCCTGGGGCATGAAATTCGTGCATGGGGGGTGAAGGTGCCCTCAGCCCAGCCTGTACCCTCTCCAATCAGGGACCCCTCGGGGGATGTCCGACTGCTGGTTTAGGCCCGCTGGGATCGGGCCTAAACCAGCAGTTGGACATCCCTCTCACAATCCTGGATCGCTGGCTCCTAATCACTCACCTGCCTCTTGCCTGGTCGCCCCAAACTGCCCCCCATCCTGCTGGCCTGATCGCTCCTCACTGACTCTAGTTGCCCCCAACTGACCCCCCTGCCAGCCTGTTTGCCCCTTATGGCCGCCCCCTGCTGGCCTTGTCACCCCACACAGCCTGCTGTCCAGTCGTTTGGTTGTCCCTCACTAACCCAATGTCAGCCTGGTCTTAGGCAGCCATCTTGTGAAGGCATGATGGTCAGTTTGCATATTACCTCTTTATTATATTCCAGAGAGACTTGCTTTATGAAGTAATACATGGTAAAATTTTGTGAATCCTCCATATGCATTTGAAGTAAAAATACAGTCTGTAATTTATTGGTGAAACGTCTACATATGTCAATTAAGTACATCTCGTTATTTGTATTCAAATCACATATGTAACTTTACTAATTTGTTTGTCTGTCTTTTGTTTGGTATTGCAAGAAGTATACTAAAAACAACTCATAATAATCATGAATTTTTTTCATAAGTTTCTATTTTCTACATTTTAATTTACTTTTGCTTTATGTATTTGCATACTGTGTTATTGAAGCCATGGGGATTTAGGATTATGTTGTCTTCCTAATGGACAAATTATTTTTTATGAATGGCCCCTTAAATATTGCTTTAGCACATATCACAAGTATTTATATGTTGTGTTTTCATTTTAAATCAGATCTAATTACTCTCAATTATTCTTCTGGATATACTTTTATTTTACTCATAAATTATCTACAAGTATATACTTTACTTTCCATATATTTATGAACTTTCAGAAATATATTTAATTATTTATTTAATTCCATTGTGATCAGAGGATAATTTCAAACATTTTAAATGTATTGAAATATTTCTATTTATTTACTTTTATTGTCTCAGTATATGGTCCATCTTAGAAAAGTTCTGCATATACTCAAAAAGACTGCATATACAAAAACAAAAACAAACAAACAAACAAAAAACACCTGTCTGGGTTTAAAGGGTTCCTTAATATCAAGATTGTATGTTGTACTTCTTTTCTACCATCCATAGCATGTAGGTCATTTTATATGTATATAATATATATTCTGTGAATAAGACATACTTTTATTACCAATAAAAGATATAGATCAAGATTTGCCATTAGACCAAATAACGTTAAAATGATATCTGAACTTAACTGCTTCAATATTAATTTATATGTAATTGCAAGATTTACTACTCTGATAAAATATATACAGTCCTTAAAAAAATTACCTTAAATAATAATATATAAACTAAAAATAACTCTTGGGATTTTACATTAGAATGGGAGGTCTTATACCATGTGTCAGACATACTTTATGATCTTGTTTTTCTAAGAGGACAATATGAATCTAATTCTGAGCTTCTCAAGAGAAAAAAAGATATTGGCATTTAATTAACACCATAAGGCAGACAAACATAGCTCAAGTGATCTTTATCTCTGATGTTTACCTTAGATGCTTTCAGGAATAGAAAGCTTTCAACAATTTCATGCTTTTTGTAGCCTCTTTAAGGTACCTTCAGACATCATACCCATAAACTACATGCCTAATATAGATTTATTTATGGAGACACTTGCTGGGGATTGTAAGAGGCTGGTTTTTATTATTATTCAAATATTAAATGATTATAGTGAGTTACTTATGTAAGCACTATTGGGAGAATATACGTTTCTTTTATGAAAAATAAGAAGTTTAAGTCATCCACATGAAAAGTACTATAGTAATTATTTCATAAGCCTAGATATAATCCTACAGGATTTTAGGAAATTAGCTGAACTGACTTGACCAAAATTATTGACTTTTTGACTTTATTTATTGGCTATTTGGTACCATAAAAATGGAAGCATAAAGTTAGGATCTTCAGTACAAAATAAGAAAAATAGTAATCAGTAATTTGACAAATATCCCAGGAAATATTTTTGATCACCTCCTATGTCCCAGGCTACAATAAAAGTTGAAGAGATAAAGCAGGAAACAAAACTTAAGGTAATTTAATTGGAGCTTAAGAAGAGACAAGGAGTAAGCAGATAAATAAATAAATGAACTAGAAAAATATCAGACAGCAATATAGAGAGAATTTTGAAAAGGGTGACATTGCCTAGCTGGTTTGGCTCAGTGGATAGAGTGTTGGTCTGCAGACTGAAGGGTCCAGGGTTCAATTCTGGTCAAGGGCACATGCCTCGGTTGTTGGCTCAAGCCACAGAAAGGGGTGTGCAGGAAGCAGGCCATCAATGATTCTCTCTCATCATTGTTGTTTCTAGCTCTCTCTCCCTCTCCCTTCCTCTCTGAAATCAATATATATATATATATATATATATATATATATATATAAAAGGGTGACATTATATAGAATGTGAAGTAGAAGGGTCCAATTTTGATTAGTTAAACTCAAATCTAAAAGACAAAAAGTGAAGTATGGAATAATAAGGGAAGAGGGGTTTTGTTTTGTTTTTGTTTTTTAGGCTCATTCAAAGACCAATGTAATCTACTAGTCATCTACTGTAATCTACAATAATCTATTATTCTATATAATAAAAGCCTAGGTGGCATCATGCCCTCGCACGACGCCCTTGCACAACGTCATCACAAGATGGCCGCCACAAGATCGCCACCACAAGATGGCCCTGTGCACAGTGGAGGCGGGCCCAGTGATTGCTCTGCGTGGTGAGGCCTGGGGGTCTTGTGGCTCTGCGCAGCATGGAGAAGGCAGGTCCTGGCATCTCTGCCGCCTCATGTGAAGGAGGCGGGTCGCAGTGGAGGAGGCGGGTCGTGGCAGGGGAGAGCAGTTGGTGGTGATCAGGCTAGCAGGGGAGCAGTTAAGCATCAATCAGGTTGGCAGGGAAGTGGTTAGGGGGCGATCAGGCTGGCAGGCAGAAGTGGTTAGGAGCCAGCAGTCCTGGATTGTAAGGGGGATGTCCGACTGCCAGTTTAGGCCTGGGGGGTCACAGACTGGAGAGGGTGAGGCCAGGTTGAGGGACACTCTCTCCCCTCGTGCATGAATTTTGTGCACCAGGCCTCTAGTTTAACTTATAAAAGATTACTTCTCAAGATGCTTACTCAATAGGAGTTGGCATATTTTCTGCTTCATCATAGCCTGTTAGGGTCTCAAGCTTAGGCTTCTCCTGACTAAAATCCCACCATATTTTGTCTGTGCCATGTGAAACACAAGGCCGTTATAGATGGTAAGGCAAGGAAAGAGAAACTAGGGAATCACATGTCGTCTTTCCACTGACTTAGCCTGAAAGAGACATGTCATTCCTGCTTATATTTTATGGGCCAGATCTTATCAAACATCCTGCTCAATTGTAAGGGGGGCTTAGAAGTTAAACTTCATATGATTAGATTCAGAGAACAAGATATTTGTGAACCCTGATAATATCTCTCTTAGGTAGAAAAATAGCTTGAAAAATAGAGACAGAGTCATAGAGAGCAGGCTGACAGCCGAGGCTGGAGGAGAGAACTCATGGACATGGACAACAATGGTGACTTCAGAGGGGAGGAGTTGGGTGGAAGTGGAAGAGGGCATAGAGGGGATAAATGGTGATGGAATAAATAAACAAATACATAAAATTAAAAAATAATGTAAGGAACACAATCAAATGGCTAGTGCAGGAATATAGAGACAAGGAGAAAGTCCTATAAGGTGAGGTTAGAGACAGAGGAAAGGATTTTTTAAGGGTTCTGTGAGCCAAGAGTTAGTAGTTTGGATTTTATCCCACTTAGGATAAAACAGGAAGCTACTATATGCTTAAAAAATTATCTGATTTGCATATTTAGAAGTTCCTTCTTTGTGGTATATGGAAAATGGATATTGGTCACAATATAGAAGTTGGCCAGTAGGAGGCAACTGAAAGCTTTCAGGAAATGCGTTGATGTGAAAGTTAATAATAAAGAGTAAGAGAAGTAGATTCATTGATAATGTGTTTTACAGGTAAAATTGACAGGATTTCCTGATGTGTTGGTTGTGGAAGAAAGTTTAATGTTTAGATTTTGACTTGAGCAGTGACATGGTGTCCATTTACTGAGACGGGTGAGACATGTGTGGGTTACAGGTTTTATAGTATAAATCCAGGGCTGTCTTTTGCATTCATTTGATAGTATTTGGGACCATTAAATGTATGTTGAATAAATACTGTCCCTGGTAATTCAGGTAGTAATTGAGAATGGAAAAAACAGATTTTTGAGTCTTCAGCATTATCTGGTGTTTTTCAGCCATAGGCAGGAAATTTACCTAGGAGTACCAGATGAGTGTTATACAATAGTTTTATGGTTGGTATGGGACTAGAAAGAAAGCAAGTGTCAGGATTCTTAGTTTTAACCTTCCTTCCATTGTTACATGCATTTTTTTTTTTCTGGAACAGACTACACACATTTTCATGATGACAAACAACATGGTAAAGTTTCCAAGGAGTAAGCCTTAAAAATGGCCTGCCCTACTCTCTAATAAATAAGAAACCATTTTTAAGACAGCTGCTATTTTCTGGTGCAGAATGCATCTCAACATTTCCTGGCTGAGTGGTTCTGGAGGCTGCTTCATAATTGCATCTTATGTTACTTATTGAAGGGCCCACAATTACTGTGCCATCTTTCACAGCAAAAGATGATTTTGTTGACCCTCCATTGCCAAAGCAGGGGAATTAGAGAATGGGTTTTAGATAGGTGTGCATATTATCTTGCTGAGTTTTTTTTAATTCTCACCTGAGGATATTTTTCTATTGATTTTTAGAGAGAGTGGAAGAGAGAGGGAAAGACAGAAAAATATTCATGTGAGAGAAACACATTGATTGATTTCCTCCTGTACGAGCCCTGACCAGGAGCCTGCAACCGATGTATGTGCCCTTGACCATAATCAAACCTGGGACCCTTGGGTCCGCAGGCCAACATTCTATCCACTGAGCCAAACTGGCTAGGGCTTGCCTAGTTTATTTATTTTTTAATTGCATTTTTATTGATTTCAGAGAGGAAGGGAGAGGGAGAGAGAGAGAGAGAGAAACATCAGTGATTAGAGAGAATCATTGATTGGCTGCCTCTTGCATGACCCATACTGGGGATCAAGCCTGCAACCCAGGCATGTGCCCCTACCAGGAATCGAACTGGTGACCTCCTGGTTCATAGGCTCAACCGCTCAGCCATGCTGGCTGGACTTGCCTAGTTTTTGTTTGTTTGTTTGTTTTTTTAAGAAACTAACCAAATAATTCTGTTAGAAAGTCTTTGTGATATCTATTTAGCCAAATCCTACTTATCAGATACAAACTCAAGTCTGATGTTCAGTTCAATCTCACCTTAATGATCTCTGTGTGTTTCATTTTGATGTGAAAATGTGTAAAACTCAAATTCTTAATCTAATGTTTTACATATATATACTTCATCTTCCATAAATTATTATGATGTGTGACTTTCATTTTATGTTCCTCTTTGAATTTTTAAAATTATCTATACTTGCTTGGAGAGCATAGGAGTGTCCAGTAGATTATGTTTTCTCATAAATTGTGTGTGTGAGAGAGAGAGAGAGAGAGAGAGAGAGAGAGAGAGAGAGAGAGAGAGCACCGAGAGGGAACAAGTGCCAAAAATTTTGTGAATCCATTTTTGAAACAGGGTATATATATATATAATATCTATGCTTTTGAACAATTTGAAATTTTTGAAATATCCTAAGATATATATTTTATGTAACTCTAAATATTTTAGAATTTCTGAAAAAACCCCTTCCTCTCTCTAAATATAAAATAAAATAAAATAAAATAAAATAAAATAAAATAAAATAAAAAACACACCAAAAAAACTTTGCAATAACTAATTATTGCAGTGGGGGTTTCCAAACAGGAGAAAATTGGCTAAAAGTAATTAGCTTATACCATTTTAGGAAGAAGACTTAAATTTCACTTCTGATTATCAGTCATATCTACGAGGAATAGCCTAAGTTACATTTGCTTACATTCATGTAATGAACTAAGTTAAGTTTTGCTTACATGGCTTAGATGGATTTGTCAGCTCAGGAGATCTCTAAGCCTTCTCTTTTATTTTATTTTATTTTATTTTATTATTTTATTTTATTTTATTTTATTTTATTTATTTTAAATAGCCCATTTACCATCTCAAATATTGAGAGGCACAATTTACTCATATTACTATCTTTAAAAATAATTATTCTGATATTTAATATTGAAAAATTATAATCTATCAAACTCAACCTTGCACAGCCGTTCTTGCTCTACTGCCTTAAAAAAACTAACTAAATAAATTATATTAACACCATAATTTTGTGACTATTTATACATTTATTTGGAAAAACTGACTGACATAATATAAATTACTTTAAATATTTTAAAGTAATTTGCTTTACAGCCAAGTTAAATGTTTTAACTCACTATTTATGATACACAGGCATGCTTACTATCTGAGACAAGTTATATTATTAATTCTAAGCTTATTTCTGTATACTTAATTTTCTACATATATAATTGAGAAATATTATTTGCAATGATAATTTGTCTCCTCCTTTTTACTGACTGCTATCTTTAATACTATTTCATATCTTACTAAAATGGCCAGAATTACTTGAAAAAGTCTTCACAAAAATAATGACTACAAATTTGTTGAGAAGTCTAAGTTCACATGGTGACTTTTAAATCTGTGGTAATTATAATACATATTATTAAGTATTACAATATGCTTATAAAATTTCAAATGATTAAATTATACATTTTATAATATTAAATCTGAATCATTGGATGAGTATTCTTTCTTTAGAATGATTTAAATTACATTGTTAATATTTTATTTAAGATTTGAATGTATGTACACACTGAAACCTGAAGGTAGAAATTGTTGTTATCCAGGTAGTGGAATGTAAGTTTCAAAAATAAATTGAACAGTTGAGATTTCCTTATATTTTCAACCAAATTATATCTTATACAAATTATTTTCTATTTGAGAATTTTAAGTAACTCAATAGTAAAACTAATTGTCCTTGTGGGAAATAAAAGCTATCATGAACTTGTCAACATCTTTGATTATTTTTTCATTATTTGCTTTTTGTATTTTATGGTATGTTATATTTTCCTAGAAATTAATAGATTTTAAAATTCTAATAAAAATTTTATCAAATTCATTATAAAGCATATATAGTTTTGTACACCTTAAAACTCCATGTCTCAGATTCTTTTTGTTTTAACTCTCATTATAGTGCCATAATTTGTATATTCTTATTTTGTTTTAAATATCAGATTTTTAACTTATATGATGTTTTAAATTTTCATATTAATTATTTTGATTTATTTTTACTGTATACTGGGTTGTTATTTTTTACCTATTCTTTTCCATAGTGACTTGGCAAAAGGCATATTTTAGTACTTTTTTTTTTAATTCTCACACGAGGATATGTTTTTTAGTGATTTTTAGAGAGAGAGGAGTGGAGAAAGAGGGAGAAACATCAGTCAGTTACTCCCATACATGCACCAATCAGAGATTGAACTTGCAACCTAGTTTTGTGCTCAGACAGGGAATTGAACCTGCAAACTTTTAGGTGTACTGAAGAATGCTCCAACTAACTGAGCCACCAAGCCAGGGCTATATTTTAGTACTTTTTCTGTTTAATAATTAATGCATGTGAAGCTATAAATATACTTTGGCAAAATCCTATGCATTTTGATCGGTTTAGTTTGTTTTGTTTTAAAAATCATTTTAAGAGTTAATAATAGTTATTATGCATTTCATTCAAACTATATCTTAGGTTTTGTTGTATGTGCTTGGTGTGTTTTAATCAGTTCATACTCTCTCATTTTAGAGATGATAAGAAAATGTAGGTGCAGAAAGTTGGGTAGGTTGGCCTAGGTTTTAACAAGAAGTGATGTGCCTGAAATTTTAAGCTAAGTTTCTTACATGTACTTGACCAATATGCTCTTTTTCAGAAATGGCTGGTCAAGCAGGAGGAATTCTTGTTTTGTTTGCTTATTTTTCATTATTTTTTATTCATTTATTTTATTGTTTATCTGTTGTAAATAGTGCAGCATTTAAAATTTTCAGAATGATCACTCAAGTTTTATTATGTCTAATCACTGGAGTTTACACCTGTAACTAATACAATATTATATTGAAAAATTAAAAAAATGATTTTAAAAATTAAAAATATAAAATAAAATGTAAAAAATGTATATATGATGTTCCCTTGAACACTTTTCAGGCAAACCCCAATCCCAACCACTCTTCTGATTTATATTAGCATAGAATCTTATCTGTTCTAGGACATATAACTAAGTACTCTTTTGTGTCTAGCTTCTTTAGTTAAACATAAAATTTGACATTCCTACATTTGGTTGCGTTTAACTATGGTTCATTCTTTTTTTATAAACTTAATGAGAGTAATCTATGTATGGATATGTCTCAATTTTATGTTGTTGTTGTTTTTGTTTTTTTCCCCATTATCTCTTGATGGACAGTTAAGTCACTTCCAATTTAGAGCTACTAGGAATAGAGACTTTCAGGACATATGTTTTCATTTCTCTTGGGTAACCACCTAACAGTAGAATCGCTGTGTTACAAGACAGGCTTATTTTTAACTTTACAAAAACCCTTATTTCCAAAGCAGTTGCTACATTTGTAACTCCCCCCAAAAATCGTGAGGATCTTTGTTCTGTTTCCTCAAGAACATTTTGTACTAAGATGTCCAGATTTACCATTACTAGTGGGTGTGAAGTGATATCTAGTACTGGAAATTTGCTATTTTCTGATATCTAATAATGACAATCTATTTTAAATGTGCTTGCTAGTTATTCTTTTGTCTTAGTTTGTGAAATTCACAAGTGTTTAGCATTTTTGGATTTTTTTTTTTACATTTTTTTTTTAGAATTTCTTTTTTGTTTGTTTTATTGCTTAAAGTATTACAAAGGGTATTACATATGTGTCCCTTTTTTCCCCCACCCTTGACAATCCCCTGGCCTCCCCTACCCCCCAGTGTCTTATGTCCATTGGTTATGCTTATATGCATGCATACAAGTCCTTTGGTTGATCTCTTACCCCCCTACCTCCTGTCCCCCAACCCTCCCCAGCCTTCCCGCTGCAGTTTGACAATCAGTTTGAGGCAGCTCTGCCTCTGTATCTATTATTGTTCATAAGTTTATAATGGATTTTTTTTATTTGTAGGAATTATCAATATATTCTGATTAAAGTCCATCATATACATTTAGGGAACTGTTTTCTCTCAATCTGTATTTTCTTAATTATTTATTTGAATGAGCAGATGTGTTTCATTTTGATATAGTCCAGTTTATCATCTTTTTCCTTTTGTTCTTAGTGCTTTTTGTCTTATTTAAAAATAAACAAACGCACAAACAAACATCTCTCTATCCCAAGTTTACCTAATATTTTCCTGTATTTTGTTTGAAAAGCTTCAGACTTTTAGCTTTTATGTTTAGGTGTATCTATGATCAATGTCAAATTAATGTTTGTTTATGTTATCAGATAGAGGATTGGGATTCATTGTTTTTATATTTAAAAAACATATTTTGATTGATGTCAGAGAGGAAAGGAGGAGAGAGAGAGAGAGAGAGAGAGAGAGAGAGAGAGAGAGAGAGAGAGAGATGATGAGAGAGAATCATTGATCATTGATCAGCTGCCTCCTGCATGCCCCACACTGAGGATCGAGCCTGCAACCTGGGCATGTGTCCTGACCTGGAATGGAACTGTGACCTCCTGGTTCATAGGTCGACACTCAACCGCTGAGCCACTCCAGCTGGGCGGGGGCCCTTTTGTTTCCTTCATACAGACAGCCAGTTTTTGCAACATCCTATGTTGAAAATTATTTTTTCCCCATTGACTTGCCTTGATGTCTTTGTCAAAATCAAATTTTTGATGAACAAAGATGTGAAGTAATTTGAAAATCTTTTGTTGGGACTAATTTTACTCATGAGGTTTATTGGTCCTAATTAACATTTTCTTATACTATTCTTGTCAGGTTTTTAGTAATGTTCTCATTTTCATTTCTAATACTGGAAGTTTTTATTTTCCCTCTTCTTTCCTTTAACATTATTCTTGTTTTTAATTAAATTTCCTAATATATATAAATCATTTGGCATTTGCTGATTTTCTCTAGTGTTTTTTTTCCATTTTCTATTACATGGATTTTTTTCTTTTCTTTTTATAATTTATATTCTACTTCGGGTTTGTCTTGATTTTTCTAGATTTGCAAGTAGGAAGCTTAGTTCATTAAATGTAAAATTTTCTTCTTTAATAATGTAAACTTTTTAAAATATAAATTTCTAATAATTGCTTGAGCTACATACCTGAAATAATAGTATGACATGCTTTATTATAATTCATATTGACTTATTTTCTTATTTTCATTTCTCCTCTGACCCATTAGCTATTTAAAATACTATTGCTATATTTTCAAATATTTGTTTTTAACAAAAAGTATACTGTATATAATTACATTATTTTGAAATTTGTTCAGATTTTCTTTATTGTCCAATTTATATTCTATCTTTGTGACGCTTAAAGAGAATGTGAAGTTTACATTGTTGTATTTGGTATTGTATAAATTTTAGTTGGATATTTTTTTTTATAATGCTATTCAAATCTTCTGTAATTTTATTGAATGTTTGTTCTAACAATTATTGACAGAAGAGTATTCTAAACCAAAATTATAAATGTCTCATACCTTCATTTCTGTCAATATTTTCTCTGTTATAAAATAACCTCCTTTTTAAAAAATATTATTTTTCTTTTCATTCTTGCTTCATTGCCCAGAAGAGGAACCAAAAATAATGTGGAATACAAACTCTGTCAATCATCCTTGCCTCATTCAGTCTTCAACAAAAATCATTCAATCTTTTACCAAGAGCATTACCCCTGGACATTCTGAGATCAGGTTTGTGGAATTTTACTCTATTTAGCCATGGGCTTTTACTTAGCAAAGACTCAAGGCGACCTCATATTGATTTTTGGAGGCCTTTCTCTGAATATAAGTACATCCTTTTTATATTTCTGTTCCACAACTTTCAGTTGCCTCATTATTCCTATCTCCAATCTTCATCTTTTCAACTCACTGGGCTCAGTGACTTGGTACCTACAATTGTGTGATTATTATGTATGAAATCTACATATATTGTGAATAGAATATTTTATTATACTTTAATGGAAGTTGCTTTAGATTTTACTTTGTCTAAAAAATAACTGTACTTTTATTCTTATCTTTTTCAATACTGACCAATGAATAGTATTCATTTACTTTATTTTTAACCATTCTATCACTTCTTTAAAAAAAAAATATTTCCTCTTAGCCTTAATCTTTCTCCCAGTTTGAGATTTGGTATTTTTATAAGTAGATTTTAATTAACTTATATTTTTAAAATATATTTTTATTGATTTCAGAGAGGAAGGGAGAGGGAGAGAGAGATAGAAACATCAATGATGAGAGAGAATCATTGATTGGCTGCCTCCTGCACACCCCCTCCTGGGGATCAAGCACGCAACCTGGGCATGTGCCCTTGACAGGAATCGAATCTGGGACTCTTCAGTCCGCAGGCTGACACTCTATCTTCTGAGCCAAACCAGCTAGGGCTACTTGTGGGATCAGGCCTAAACTGACAGTCAGACATCCCTCTTATAATCCGGGACTGCTGACTCCTAACCACTCACCTGCCTGCCTGCCTGATTGCCCCTAACCACTTCTGCCTGCTAGCCTGATCACCCCCTAACTGCTCCCCTGACAGCCCGATTGCCCCCAACTGCCCTCCACTGCCAGCCTGGTCACCCCTAACTGCCCTCCCCTGCAGGCCTGGTCACCCCAACTGCCCTTCCCTACAGGCCTGGTTGACCCCAATTGCCCTCCCTCCTCTGCAGGCCTGGTCCCCACCAACTGTCCTCCCCTGCAGGCCTGGTCCCCACCAACTGCCCTCCCCTGCATGCCTGATCACCCCCAACTGCCCTCCTCTGCAGGCCTGGTCACCCCCAACTGCCCTACCCTGCTGGCCTGGTTGCCCCTATCTGCCCTCCCCTGCTGGCCATCTTGTGGTGGCCATCTTGTGCCCACATGGGGGTGGCCATCTTGTGCAAGGGCATGATGGTCAATTTGCCTATTACCTCTTTATTATATTGGATTTATGACATTACTTTTATTGTATTTAGTCATTTGTTGAAGTGTGTGCATTATATGCACACACACAGATGTAATATAATTTAGTCTTAGCCATTAAAAATGATAAAGTAGATATTATTTCTATATTAACTTGCTGAAGTTTTTTAAAGTTAAGTAACACAAAAGCCTGGAAATGAAATGAGGTTTGTTAAACTTGTAAGCCCATTCTCTTGAACTGTATGTCAATGATCTTTTCATTTTTTGTTTCTTATCTTTGCATTCATCATATTTTCTTTCTGAATCAGGTTATTGTGCCTTAATCCAATCTATCTATGAGTTTGTTTGTTTTTCTTATATTAGTATTTTTAGACGGAATGTTAGGTGCTATTATTATGTCATGAAAATCTTTAAAATTTTATTTTATACTTTTAATAAATAAAATATATATTGTACTATTATTTTGAGATTTCAGAATTGGTATCTTTCTCCTTAACAGAGAGTTTACATTTGACTTTAAAGATTTATAAGTCATTATAAGTTTTCTGGGAATAAGTCTATAGTCACATAACTTGTTTTTTAGTGTCTTCTTACTTTCTCATACAAGCACCTAAAAACAGAGCATAAACAATTGTAATTAGGACTTGCTACCTTTTTTCATGAATATATGAAATCAGCAGATAAAAATACAGAATTGTGCCTGTCAATAGATAGAATGTGTCAAAAGCTTTAAAAAAAATCTCACATTGTCTATGTTGCTGCTGGTTTAAACTTTCTTTTAGAGTAATAGCAGGTCCAAATGCTAGTATCAAATGCCCATTCAACTGATGATTCAAGAGACCTCAACACCTGGACTAGTGGTCTAACCCTTGTGTAGCAAGCCAAACAATGAACCTAGGTCAGCATGCAGGGCTACAGGCGCCCTTTCTTTCCTCCCCATTGCCACTCAGTGGGCATGGTGTACATCTATCCCGCTTCTCCTTCACCTGCCACACTTCCATTAACTGATCGTGGTCATGTTCGTGACCGAGGTTTCAGTTAGCCTCACCCTGCCCACGTCCCTACCAGAAAATACGTGACATAGGCTTGCACAGTCTCACTACTCCATCTCATTGGAATCAGTGCATAGTTTTGAGGAAATATTACCCATGTTGCCCCAGAAGCCTCTGACTTGTACTCCACCAAATTTGAAAAATGATTTGCTTTCCCAAATGTTGCTCACACACTAGCATGGATCTGAAATTACCAGTGACACTTGGTAACCATTTCGAGAAGGCCTGCATGGAAATAAACCTAACTTATAGGAATTTAGTGATGAGAGATGGAGTTGGAAGAGAGAGAGAGACCCCAAGCAATATCAGCCTTGTATCCAGAATCACCTCTGGATAATTTAAAAGAAGAGGTCAGAGCGATTGGCAATTTTATTTTTCTGTAAATGACCAGATAGTAAATGTTTTTTTTTAAAGTATTGAGGGCCAGATAGCCTCTGCTCAATTATTCAACTCAGCTATTGTAGTGTGAAAACAGTAATAGATGATATATAAGGAATGATTGTAACTTAGTTCCATTAAAACTTTATTTATAAAAACAAATAAAGTTTGTTTCCAGTGGTATAGAATTGAAAATATATCATTTGCTGTCCTAAGATTCTTGATTTAAAAGCTTTCAGTCTCTTTTTGTTGTTAATCCTCACCAGAGGATATTTTTTCCATTTAGTTGTTTTGTTTGTTTGTTTGTTTTTCTTTTCTTTTTTTAAGAGAGAGTGGAAGGGGGCGGGGGGAGGAAAGAGGTTAGAGAGTGAGAAACATCTATCTGAAACATATCAATTGGTTGCCTCTCTCACCCTCACACACCTGACCAGGGCTGGGGACCAAACCTACAATCCTGGTTCAAGCCTTTGACTAGGAATCATACCCAGGACCCTTTAGTGCATAGGCAAATGCTCTAACCACTTAGTACACCAACCAGGGGAAAAAAAAACCTTCCATCTTAATTGTGAAAAATATACCTTCCATGTGTGGCATAGCCTCTGTGATCAATAAGCCTGTCTTTCCTGCCCTACTTCCTACTCTTTTTCAAGTAAATGCAGCATTATAATGGCTATAGGAGAAAAGTGTTTTTGTGGCTCAGGAAAGGGACAGCGTTCTGCCTTATTAAAAAAAAAAAAAAAAAAAAAAAGCAATGCGCTTGCAGTGGACAGAAAGCTGCTTTGTTCTCTGTTATGTTTCCTGGGTCTCTGGGAGAGATGCCTTCTCCCCATTTTATTTCCAGGGGAGCAGATTTCTCCACTTAGGGAACTGAACAACAGGAGAGCCATCTATTATTTTCTCAACCCAGTTCAGCTGTCTTTTTACTTCATGCCAAATCTTTTCAGATAACAGCCAAAGATTGTCTGTCAGGTGGCTTTTTTTTTTTTTTTTTTATGGGGAGGGGTGGTGAGTGTTCAACGCCTTTCTGTTTTTCTTCCAAATCATTTCAGCAGAGACTATAGAGTCCGTGGTCAGAGCTGCTGGATATATGCTGTTTTGGACCCAGATGTTGTCCAATGTAATGTAATAAACACACTGCACAGCTTTGGGGAATTTATTTTTTTAGTCTGAAGTTATGGAAAATAAAGGGGTGAAAGGGCAGACTCTGGCAGTAATTAAACTTTCCCAGAAGGCCATGAGTCCCCCAAACTCTCAGCAAACTTATTAGAAAGGGCCCTATTCAGAGACAGGTGCCGGCCCCCATAATTCAGGAGCATATGCATTATCTCAGCCTGGGGAATGGGAATAAAGGGAGAAGCATTCATCAGAACCCTAATCAGTGAGCGACACAATAAGGTTGATCTCACCTTATTTAGTTAGGAGCTCACACGGAGGCAATATCCAGGTTGTCGCCATTTTCATACTGATTATATCAGGAAAAATGAGGGTCATGATTCAGATTTGGCAGCTGTGGTGTTCTCTCGTATGAGAAACTAATAAAAGGACACTAAATCTTGATATACTTATCACATTTGGGCTGTCAAGAGTGTATAATCTTCTCCAGAGTTTCTTGGTCTGGTTCAGGGCAGCATATTTCATCAGAAGTCCCCCCACCCCACCTCTCAGAGCATGGCCTCAGGAATCAGACCTAGAAAAGCAAGCAGGCTTGTTATGGAAACAGTGTCCTTATTAAGGGTTTTTAAACACACACACACACACACACACACACACACACACACACACACACACACATTATCTACACGCTGATTTCTGATTTAATTTACTTGGGGGATGAAGGAGCTTCTGATTTGTGGAAATCTTTGCAGTAAATATATCGATGCGTAAAACTATGTGTTTTAAACCCACTTCCTGTTGTCACTTGTATTCTTACACTATATAAAGAGTGGGACCAGCAAAGAGATAGCAAAGACCACTTCATCTCCTAAGTGCAAAACAGAAACGTGTAGCTAATTGTGCGCACCGGTGGGCGCTCCTGCAGGTGCACCTGCGGGGGCGCCTGCGCACAGACCACAGACAGTGTTCGGGCAATCCAGGCCTAAAGCTGAGCGGGTGCGGACAAACACAGTCAATTTTAGGTTTGCTAGGCAACGCCTCGCTTTACCAAAGACTGGGCAAGGTAAACCGCTCCGAGCAAGGACAGGTATTGCCACACTTGTGGGGTGATTCTTTGGGCTGCTAATGGAGGATCTTCTAACTACAAAAGTAGAATGGAGGAACTAATGGTGCTTTGTGTTTCTTTGTTCTGTCTGTTTCAGGACATCTGGATGCGGGGCCTCTCATGGTGTAGGAGCTGTTTTATCACTGCACGTGGCTCTCTGAGGTAAGACTTTTCACTAAAGGCCCTAGACATCCCCCAAGATGTCCCGTGGTCCTCGGCTTTTCCGCTTTTGAGCATAAAAGATCTCAGAATTGTTTTTTGTATCTCTATGTGAATGTGTGACCATTTGCATGAACATATATGCATTTTATGTACACTCTTTGAAAACATATTCTTAAAAGATATAGGCTTCTAGATTTGGGAGAAATCTAGCCACTATTAATGTAACCTCTGAACAGAGACTGTATGGCTTATTGGAAAAAATGCTAAACTTCAGGTCGTTAAACTTAGCTTTGAGCTTTACCACCCCTCTACCAATAGTTTAGACAGCAGAACTAAATACTGAATCCAGTTTTGGGTCTGAAAATGGAGGGCATCATCTGTGCTATGTGCTGCACTAGATCGTTGTAAATATGAGAGAAAAATGTCTTTGTAGTATATAATGCACTACAAGAAATTTCATTGAAATCATGAACCTTGTTTACTTAACTTATTTCATTGGCTAGCTTCCTAATTCACAAAAGTCCCAAGACTACTTTTAGAATACTGAAAAGTGTTTTGTTTCCTTTTCCTACAAAATTATCTTCTCAGTGTTTTGTTTTTCTGTAAAATACTCTTCTCACAGATAATCTGCTTACTTCCTTCAGGTCTTTACACAAAGCCAGCCCTCACCAACTTATCTAAAATGAGTTCCTTTTTTTCCAAACTTTATTACTCTCCATTCCCTTGTCCTGCTTTATTTTTCTTCATAACTTCTTCATAACTCTTATCATCACCTGATGTATCATATATTTGAGTCTCTACATTTCTTTTATCTACCAAAACTTGAGTTCTTTTTGTTGACTATTATAAGTTCTGTTCTAGATTAATGCATTTCATTAAAAGGCATCCAGTAAATATTTCTGTTAAATGAAATATATAATGATACATTCATAATACAGTAAAGGTAATCATGATAAAAAAGAGTGACTCCAGTGTAAGTATTAAAATTTCAGTTTTTATTACTGTGGGAGAAAATCTAGTTGTATGATTAAAGGAATCTACAAACACTCTTTACATCAAATTGCTTGTTGCAGTAACATGTAGGGTTGACCTTAAAATATATAGATGTTTTACCTCTTTCTTCTAGCAGCAATGCATTCCTATGCCTGCTATAATAACTCATAGTTTGAGAAAGATCTGCCAAATATCTAAGGACATGTTTACCATATATAGTTTTGAAGCTCACAGATTTGTCCAGATTCTAGAATTATATAAGATATGTATCAGTTTTTAACCAGAAGATATGTCCTAAGCATCAGTAGAGATGTGTCTGAGTTTATAGTGCTTTCAGTATGTAAGTCATTCTTACGGCATCATATTCTTATATTGTTTTACGGTTGCTAGGAGCTTGGCAACCATCTCAGGAATGCCCAGACAAAAAAGAGAATTCAAATTCAGCCCACTGCTCCTATGATGAAATGACCTACCTATCATTAATACCTATGCTCTATCACTATACTTTCTTTGTCTGGTTTAGAATTTTAGTGTCTGTAGAACTGGAAACTTTTGTATAGAAACACCACTACATACTTTTTAATGAAAAAAAAAAATTGAGTTTCTTCCTTGATAATTTGAAATATGGGGAAAAAATAGAGAACTCAAGTATTGCTTCACATTTAGGAAAGAAGAAAATGCTATGATTGCTATCCCCATTGCTGAATTAAATGGCATAACAAGGTAGGCCAAGTACATTTGACCTTAAAGTAGATAGTTAAGTAATATCCAAAGGACACAATGGAACTTGGAGGAAAATGCATCTCTATCAGTTATTCTTGTTATCATTGTTGTTGGGTAATATGCATAGTTGGTCTGATTTTTAGTGAATTATTTTCCCAATATATCTTTGCAATAAAGGATAAGGGCCAGTGGTGTCCCCTCTTCTGAAGGAAATAAGAATGAGAACAGGGCCTCTGGAGTAGTTAGAATGGCAGATGCTGTGTGTGTGTTTCTGCCTGTAAGTGTCTGCTAAGTGTTTGAAACAGACTTTGTGAATACCCCAATAAAGAATAGTCTTGTAGAGTTTAACTTGGTAATTAAGGCTTAAAAAGGAAATAAGACTGTTGTTATCCTTGGGAGGTAAGTTTCTCTTGAGAGTTGTGTTTACTGATTTAGGTAGAAAAATGGTTATATAGACACATGCTCATTGCTTTTGAAGTCAACCCAAAATGCGTATGATTCACTCTCTATTGTTTCAGTAAGAGCTTTAGAAATGTGCTTGGTAAAGTTTGGAATGTATCATGGAAGGGTTATTTTACTTCTGACACACTCATCAGCTATAAACATTAACAAAATAATAACTATTTATATAGCATTTCTATATTTGCCGGGAGCCGGTCCATGCTTGCTGTTTCAAGGGACCTGGCATATATGGCATACTGTTCTTAATATGTTTGCTCACCTTCTTGGCACTATGTGTTTTAACCAAGGTCTCTGAGAAAGGTTGTTTCCCCAGGTAGGGATTTTCCCCTGAAGTTAGGGAGGGAATAAAACCTCTTAACTAAGTGCCAGGTGGGTAATTAATCACTTTAACTACGAAAAATCATGCTTAAGCTACATAATCTTTACTCCCTGGAATGGAGATAAGAAACGCCCTAACCTTTGTAATAGAGATTGATAGGATTGAATCAACTGGTATAAATACAGATGTAACAAGACAGCAAGAGACAGAACTTAGAACACAGACAGAACTTAGAATACGGAACCAAGAGAGCCAGAACTTAGAACACAGAACTTAGAACACAGAACTTAGATTGCGAGAACATGGAAAAAGATCCTGGACTGAACCTGACTACAGAAATTGGCAAGAGAACCTGACTAGACCCTGGTGACTGAACCTGGCTGGAGAACCTGGACTGAACCTGGCTGGAGAACTTGGACAGAACCTGGCTGGAGAACCTAGCGAAGGAACATGGCTACAGAACCTGGCTGGAGGACCTGGAGAACCTAGCAAGAGAACATGGACACGTATCCTCACTGGAGATCCTAAAGCAGAACCTCTCTGGAGATCCAGACCAGAACTTGGCTGGATATCCAGACCAGAACTTCGCTGAAGATCCAGACCAGAACTTGCCTGGAGATCCTGGCTAGAGATCCTGGATGGGCTGCTGATCAACTGAACGCTGTCCCCATTTCATTTCTTCTTTGCCGACTCCGTCCACACCTTTGGGGACCCCTGGACCCGCTGGGGTTGGACCCCGGCATATATTTATGATAATTTGACATCTACAACAAAGATTATTTCGAAAAACACAAATTCTATTATCAAAATATGGACACATCAGGAATTAAATATTCAAAACATCCTAGAATAAGTAATGTTAGGATCAACAAATATTTGTACCTATACACTTACTATAAGTCATTTGAATTTTATAAAAATCCTTTTTATAATATCCCTAAGAGACAGTACTGTTCCATGATGAGCAGTATCTTTCCCATTTGACAGCTAGAGAAACAGAGGCACACAGAGGGGAAATAAAATTATACAGACATGCCTCAGAAACTAAGTCAAACATTAATGTGAAAGTTTTGCTGTGTTTTATAGGTAAGGTTTTTGTGTGTACTTACAATTCACCCAATTTTTCCTACATTCTACACTGGCCTGCTCTGTTTTAAGGGATAGGTTTAAGGAGGCTGTTGTTTTTAATACAATTTTGTTTTGTTTGATACTGATGTGTTTAATCATTATTGCTGCCGGCTATTGTTCCTTTTCATGTATTTTAATACTTTAATCAATGGGAATTTTATTGGTACTTGTGCCCTGAGGCCATTGAAAATGGAGGGTGCAATTTTATAAATATACAATTGAAATAAGGAAAAATAAAACAGATGGGCATGGAGACCATGTTGGTAATAAAGTGATAAAGTCCTTCAGGAGCTGAAGAGGGAGGTTTCTTTCCAGATGAGTGTTTGCACTAGATTCTGAATGTTAAAGAAGTCGTTCAGCTTTTGTTCATTGCATTTTCTCACCTAAAATGTACTTCTCTCTTCTGCTTCTTTAAAGATCATTCCAAGTCCAAAATTCCATATAGGACATTAATCTAAATAAGAGGTATCTTTTGAATATCTTAACTGATTTTTATAAATATAAGCTTTATGCATTAGTTTTGTAGTTGATTGTATTGAATGTAGTGACTGCCTTTCTGCTGGCTTATACTTCCTTATGTTTGTTTTATATCTAGTTCATTTTATCCTTTCTATATACTTGTTTCATCTTATTCAAATAGATTTTAGAATCCTGAGGACAGATGTCATATCAGCTTCTTCTTTGATACGTCCCCCAGGAAGTGATATAGTTTAATTCCTGTAACTTTTTTATACATACTCATGGAAATCCATGTGTAAATCCAATATTTTAAAAAGCTTAAATTACTCATTTGCCATTCAGTTTATATTCCTATTCTTTAGTTCAATAAGCAGAGAGAATAGTCCATCTTCCATCTGCACTTCCACCTCTCTGCCACACTTTGCTCACACTTGATTCCCTGTTGTCTTATTCTAATAAAGATGATACCAAACTGACAGTTTACCACCTTCCACCCTGTTACTGCCATATAGAGGTCTGAGGGGGTGCTGAAGAAAAGGATCTTCAATATTAATTATATCAAACTCTGAAATCGTTCTGGGAAATACTATAATCTTCTCACCTGTATCTTTAAAAAAAATTAAGAACAACCATTGATTTACTAAATTTTAGTTTTTGGTTGTTTTTGTAACTGCTGGAAGAAAAAAGAAATGTCATGATCTGTCAGGGCTCTTTAACAATAAGGATAATCTGATTTCTTCATAATCATGAAATTGATGGATGTGGACAGGTAAGTGTTCGGTGGAACTGACCTTCAGATGAGGAAGGAAGTTTTCACTCTTCCCCAATCGGGCTGAAAGTCACTTTTCTTTTAATGACTCCACTTAGCGCAGCAGGATCAAAGTGATCATCACCAGCAGGTACTTAGACAAGAGTGCGAGGTTGGATGTGGACTGCTCTATTAAAACACCCCCTTCTAAACGGGGCTTCCTGGAGCTTAAGTGCCCATTGCTGCAGAAGCCAGGATACCATCTGCGAGTGCACAGCAAAGCTCCCAGTTCTGTCTAATGAGGGGAACTACATCAAGTAGACCTCCTTAAATAGATGAGAGATCCATGGCATCTAATGGACAATTAGTTAACTTCATTCTTCAGAGTTTTTAAGCATCTGATAAATGGAGTAATAAAGAAAAATGTTTCAAGCGAAACAATGAAAGAGAATGAAAAGCAGCCTAAAAGGAAATGATTTCTAGGTTTTATATGTTTTCAGTATGATTCTGTGCTTGAAAGTAAAACAACAGTGTTTGCTTTTTCCACCCCTTTGTTTACAATTGTGGGGTCTACGGCCATCACCATTATATGTGCTTAGAACAAATGCTGGGTCAGTTTTCTCAAATGCACATTGAAATAAATGAGTGCATTACAAACTTTGTCAAATTTATAAAATATTACTCAATTGCACTCAACCTGGAATGGATCTTCAGGTTACCTGTTCAGTTTTGTTACTCAAGAGATGGTAAAAATGAGGCCTAGAGAAAATAAGTTGTTCTTTGAGAAGTCAGTTCTAAAATGCAGGTTTGAAGATTTTTTTTTGAGTTTAGTATTTGTTTCTCCATCCCAGTGTTCAATTTAAAGGTATAAGGAAGACAGATAAAATGATGCTATTGTAAATTCAGTCTATATAAATAAATTTATATTATTTTAAGGTAAAATATAATCAATGAGTTTTAATTTCTTCAGCTTGATTAAGAAGCCAATGGGAAAAAAATATGGAGTTTATGTATATTCACTCTCAAGGAATGTATATCTAGTTAGGAGAGAGATTCAGGTACAAAATGATAGAATGCAATGTATGAAAAAGGACCAAACTGGGTAATACCTGCTCTCAGTGTACCAGCTGGGAAGACTCAGAGGAAAGTTAGGGCAGGTCTCTCTAACTGGTCAAAAGGATATAAGGATGCATGCCCTTAGTTGCAGAATTGGGATTTATGAATGTGTGGTGTTAACTGACTAAATACAGAATATTTTTAAATGGTCTCCATTTAATTGCGGGACAGTCAGTACAACTGCTTTCCTTATTTAGAGAAGTGAGATTTGGCTTACTGAATATAGCATCAGATACAATGGACACAGTTAATACTAATAGCAATAACAAAACAACACTGTTATTCTGCTCCTTATCTTCTTGAGTACTTAGCACAACCCCATGATTTGGGAACACTTCTTTTGCCCACATTATAGATGAAGAAATTGAAAAACAGAGAAAAGCAGATCAACTCCAACAGTGTCTGGCTCAAAATTGCAGGCTCTCTACTGTTAAATTTTATTCAGAGAATTCACAAATATTATAAAAATACACATTGCTAAAAAGCTAAGATTAAACCATTAAATACCAATTTGTCTCTTATCATCATGCCATTTTTTTTTCAGTGTGAACAGAACAGATTCCAAAGGAAATCAAATTTTACCCAAGATTTTCAGATTCTAATATGAATTTACTCTATTAATGTCTCCTTGCAGTTCAGCTCCAGAGGTTGGTACCGATTGTGGCTGCTCCTGAATCGGGAGACGTGAATACGCCCTGGAGAACAGGGGCTGTCATTAAAAAGTTGCCATCTGTCTTTTTTTTGATATCCGCTGTGCTGCAGTAAGTCACAGCCTTTCCCGATCCTTTCAATGACAGCTCATGGTAAGATAAACTCGCCATGATAAGATAAATGGCAACTTTTTAATGAAAACCACTATGTGTGAGCTGCTTGGTTAGGTTACAGTTCCTCAAAGTGCATCTCATACCTTATTCCCTAATATCAAAACCAATGACCTATTCTTCAAAGGATTTTCTTTTCAGTTCTGTGCCTCCATGATTTACAAAGTTCCCTTCACCTTTTTGGTTAATATCCTCCCAGAATGAGATCTTAAGTGACCCTATAAACTTAACTTCTTACACCCAGTTTTTTGGAAGTGTTTGTTTGGAAGACAAAGACAGATTTTCACTATTTTGAAAATCATGTTGGAGTAAGGTTGGCAAAGTAAGTGAAAACAAGCAACTTGCATGTATTTGGATTACTTCCTTCTCTGTAGAGATAGAAGCACTTTGAATAGTGGGAAGAGTTGGATTAGAACTATTCTGTAGCTGAATGGAACGTGATTTCTCCAAGTCTCTGATCACCCACCTGCCAGGTGGGGATGTTCAGCACAATTCAGTCTAAACCTGGCAGTAATGCCACGTCAGTGTGGGGTACCAACTTTCCACAAAGATACCTCCTTGAGGTCCATTCTTATTGCTGCTAGCATCCCTGTGTGTTTTTCAGATTAGAAGGTTAAAAGTGACATCCTATGATATTTATAGGACCTTATACAATAGTTAAGATAGTTCAAAGAACAGTTAATAATTTATAAGCTTATTACACTAACACCATAGCAAACACAATAATGGTAAAGCTACAAATGTTTTTCTTCTGACCATCAAAATTCATATCTAAATTCCCAAAATTATTTTGCTTGCCTCAGACACACCATTCAAGGGATCAAAAAAAATGTTATTGTTTTTTTACTATGAATTTCACAAAGCCTTGGGGTCATCACTGTGAACATAGATTTCTGGATTTTCACAGGCAGGGGTGGAAAAGTAATGTGATGGATAATTGACTCAATTTGTGCTGAACCAAACATATGGAATTACAAATATTTTTTTAAAAAAATATTTTAATTAATTTACTACAGAGGTATATATTGGTATTTGCCACTTTAGCCTCTAAAATTTAAATGAGAAATTATATTTACATTTTTTACTTAACAAAGCTTTGATTAAGCCAACTTTTTAAATACTTGTTTTACTAAAAAGAAATTCTTATATAGTGAGTGACTAAATGATTAATATATAAATAAATGTGTCTATATGTGTATACATATTATATGTATTTACTCAAGGATTTTTTTGAGCACCTATCATACAATAGACTCTAATCTGGGTAATTAAAATTCAGTGTTGAATAAAAGAAAAGTCTCTGCTCCCATGATGAGAACTATTATATTTGAGGTTTGTGGGGAACAATGATAAATACTATGGATTTAGAGATCAGTAAAGTCAGAAAACAAGGAAGTAAAATATAGTAGCAAGTGTTATGAGATGGTAATGGATGATTTCCCTATATAATCAGTGAAAGGTGGCATTTGTGTTACTATCTAATCATGGGAAGAGATCTAGGGAGGGTAATTCCAGACAAAGGGCCCAGGAAATGCAAATAGTAAGGAACCTCACATATGTGAAGGTGGGAAGGTATGTCTTTGAGCTAGAACATTGCCAATAAGAGGAAAAGTCTTAGGAAATTAAATTGGAGAAGTAGGTAAGAGTGAGATTATATAGAGTCCAAGGCAAGTTTCAGTTTATTCTAAGCATGTTTGGAAGCCATAGAAGGATTATAAACATGAGTGTTACATGAGAATTGTATGATCTTAATTAAAAAGATATTACTCTCTCACCCAGCCAGTAAGGCTCAGTAATTGAGCATCATCCTATGAACTAGGAGGTCACAGTTAGATTCCCAGTCAGGGCACATGCCTGGGTTGTGGGCTTGATCTCCAGTAGGGGGCATGCAGGAGGCAGCAGATCAATAATTCTCTCTCATCATTGAGGTTGCTATCTTTCTCTTCCTCTCCCTTCCTCTCTGAAATCAATAAAAATATATTTTTAAAAAATCGTAATTTGGAGAAGGTATAATAAACAAGGAGAAGGCTATACAGTCTCTGAGCAATGGAGAGTGATTTATTCAGAGGTGATAGTGGTGAAAATGGAGGAAATTGATGAATATGACAAATGTTCTAAAGTATCAACCAATTGTGCTGATGGATAAGACAATGAGGGAAATGGTAGGGGGGAGGGTAGAGGAATAAGGATACCATTTGGGTTTGGGGCCTGAGCAACTACTTGAGATGGGAAAGTCTGGAGAACAGAAGGTGTATTTGGAGAAAATATCTGTCTGTTTTGCTTGTTTATCATTTACTTATATGTGAAGTTTGAGATGCTTGAATAGATAACCAAGTAGCAATGGCAAGGAGGCAATTGGATATATGAGTTTGGAGTTTAGGAGAGAGCTAAAGTTCAGCAATAAGATTTGTATGTCAGAAGCATGTTTTGGTAGTTAAATGAAATAGGAGTGGATGGGTTCCCCTAGAGGATATATCTAGATAGAGGGCAGGCAGATGAAAGGATGAGAAGAAGGAGCAAGTAATGTTGACTAAGTCAGAATAGCCAATGAACCAGATCAGTATGCTTTCAAAGAGCTTGAAAAAAGTATTTAAGACATAAAAGAGTAGCTAATTATGTAAAATGACATTGAAAAATCAAATAAAAGGAAGACTGAAAACTGACCTTGGGACTTGGCAAGTAGTTACTTATACAAGATGTATACACATACATACATATACATACTAGTATACACATGAAACAATTGAAAATTATTCATGATTCTAAATCTCAGTGCTTGCTGCATAACTCTAGTCATGAAGCAGTCAAATGCTAGCTCCTTATGTGGTTGATAAATGGAATGACCTGACTTATATTACTTTTTGCTACATCTATGCCTGTGGTTATAATTTTACAGAGCCTGCCCATCCTTTAAAGTTTTTTAAAACATATAATTTACTTTTCATGTGTTTAGACCCATTGAGATGACCTTATAAATCTTTTCAAGCAACCATATTTTAATTGATAGAAGTAAACAAAGTGAAACATCATCATAAATGCTAAACGAAATAGGGAAAGTAACAATTTTTACCCTTCCCCCCCACCCCCGCCCGAATAGTATATGTGTTTGTAATAAAAGGGATGAGAAGGCAGGACAAACTCAGGAATTTTTATTTATTTAATTTCTTATTCAATAGGATGCCTGTTAATTCTTTGCAAGTTATTTTGCTTTTCACAGTGAGAGGTTCTAAATTTAAATAAGATATTAAAAGATGAAGTTTAAAAATGATCTTAGCCCTAGCCAATTTGGCTCAATGGATCAAGTGTCGGCCTGTGGACTCAATGGTCCCAGGTTTGAATCCGGTCAAGGGCATGTACCTCGGTTGCAGGCTTTATCCTTGGCCCTGGTCAGGGCACTTACAGGAGGCAACCAATCAATGTGTCTCTCTCACACTGATGTTTCTCTTTCTGCCGCCCCCCCCCCCCCCCCGTCCCTTTCCCTCTCTTTGAAAACCAATGGAAAATGTTCTTAGGTGAGGATGTGAGGATTAACAAACCAACAAAAAGTCATCTTATATTTCTCTGTAGTTGACCAGAATATATTGATTGATTGATTTTATCAATAGCTTTCCTATTTAATGGAGTTAGAATTGAATTGAATTTTGGAGATCATCTACAACTACCTTCAATAAAGCCAGTTCTCAGTAGTTGTCTCAGTATAGAAAGGAGAGTTTTGAATAATAATTCTAAACACAGAATTCGCAAAGGATAAACAATTGTGTTAACAGTAGAAGATACAGACTGTGGAACATTTTGAAGCATTGCTTTTCCAGTTTTGCTCTTTTGCTCTCTAACTTATTATCTCTCCTTTCTTTCTTTCTTTCTTTCTTTCTTTCTTTCTTTCTTTCTTTCTTTCTTTCTTTCTTTCTTTCTTTTGTCATTCATTCATTCATTCATTCATTCATTCATTGAGGTTGCCACTGGCACAGTACTGTGGAGTGTTCAGTTCTCTAGAAGTTACATGGGTACCATGGCTTGGGCTGCAGTTTAGTCTCTGCCTGCAGTCAGCAGTGGGCACTTACTGTATCAGCTGAACCCATGTTTCCTCCCTTCCCTCTCAGTACAGTAGCACTGGAATAGACTAATCTTTTTCACTTTTGGGATGATTTTGAGAATGGAGTGAAATCTATGGATCCTTTCAAAGGGGAAAATGCATAATCACAAATTCAAAAGTATTTTTCATATGGTCTCAGGTGTATAAGGACTTCTGGAGTGGAAGGCAGCCTGATTTAATATCTATGACTTCAGATGCCATGGAGAGAGGAACAGGGGTGCAGCCAGGGAAAGAGTGGCTTACAGCCTCATGCATTTGAATGAAAATCTGTTCTTCTACAGAAATAGGCAGAGCAAAAAGGTGGCTTCAATAATCCATATGAGTTCTTAGCGAGCCATACTCATATGCTGGAAGAACAGAGACCCAACTCACATTGATTTGCAAATCTTGTTAGGCCTTTGCTTGGTCAAGTGTGAATTTGTTCTTTTTTTCTGCAATAATACAATAAATGCCTCTGATTGCACTTGGTGGTCATTCCTGGGTCATGGCAGGGATTCGCTTCAGTCAATAAAGAGCATGCTCCCCCTTGGCCATCATAGGTTTCTGTGGCATTGCTCTCTAAAAGCAAGCTCTTGGGAGGTCTTCTTTTCAGCCTTGCTGACTTAGGCACAATTCAAAAACACAACCAAAAGTCTGATCATCTTATAAGTCAGTATCTCAGATCTCATCATAAGCACTGAGCTTTCTCTGCATTTAGAATTCGCTAAATAATATCAATTCTTAATCCTTAGGACACACTCATGGCACCATATAGATGCATACTACCTAGTAATTAATTCACCTTTTTAACTTTTTCCATAACCACCAGGACAATGTCAAAGGGAAAATTAGCTGCTTTACTATAAAGTACTTAAATTATTCTAAAGCAAGAGGTGATATAAATCATATAATTAAAACAACATTTATGACTATTTTACACAACTGTGTCCCTTAGCAGGAGTGACAAATATATGATGGGTTTTGATGGACAACTTGATTCTCTTGAATAGAATGGTGATGCACTCTTTTATTTTATTTTATTGCAAATACCTGTCTTAAGTAAGGGAGACAGTAATTTTCAAGTGAAATCTGAGTTGCTAGTTTGGGGTAAGAACAATGGAAACATAATCTTAAATTCCAGGTAATTACATTTTTCAAGGCTTGAGAGTTAGGGCTGAATGAATGGATGGATGGTTCCCTGGGATAACTGGATACTAAATATTCATGAGGTTAAAGTTACTAGTAGTTTTACTTTGTCAAGGGTTACAGGGCACTTTGAATTCCAATAATATTTTTTGAAAATAGATTATTTACTAGTACAAAGGCGGACTGGGAAAGAGGCTCTGAATGACAGAGGAAATGATTTTCTCATTAACAAGGCAGTGGTAAGAACAGCACCTGCCAAAAGGAAAGGAAGCCAAATGCACACATCAAGGGTATTTTCTTCAGAAAGGTGGTACTTTTAAGGGAAGATAGATGCATCATTATTTAGTCCGATTGAAACTGCTATTCACAGAGAAACGTGAAGCCTGGATGCCCCATCTTCATGGGTGGCAGCTCTTTCCTGTCAGCCACAGAGGTGGGCCCACAGCCTCCTCATTCATGCCACTTCTTTCTGTTACCAAGTAAATGCAGCATCATTTCAGAGAGAGCTGATGTTAATAAAATTAGTCGGTCACACATTGGAGCATTTATTGAGATCCTCTGGTTGTACATTTCCAGATCATAGTCGAGAAAGAAAACAACCTGTAGACCAATGAGAAAATGCATCAAAAGCTGCAAGGGCAGCACATTTTTTTCTAGTATCATCTCTTCTGGGAAACATTACCCTCCTGTGCTCTTCCAGACCATTGATTCTATTCTGAACCCATAAAAAAGATATTATAAATCAAGAGAAGGAGGTACTGGTAGAATACTCTGAATGGTTTATAAGTTATTTTGTGAACAAAATTGAGACCATTAGAGTTGCTGAGCAGCCTTCTACCTCTAATCATTTTTTCCATTAACCAAGTCTGTTGCCCACTCTAGAGAGTGGCATGATGTTTATAGCAGTATCATACAGTAGAGTTCTGAAGCATCAAAAAGGCCGTGCTTACCAATTGCTACCCACTTTATATACCTTGTAAAGGTGTCAGTGCCCAACATGAGTATCCCTTCCTCTTGCCATTTTTCCTAGGAAATGAACCACCGATTAGATCTCTCTAATATTAAAACAAAACACACACACACACAAACAGACACACACACTGATATAATGAAAGTGATACAAAATTAAAAGTCAGTAAACAGTGGTTTAAATCCTAATTCACTTCAAGTTACTTTTATAGCCTTAGGAAAAATTGCTAAACAAAACTAAGCCTCATTTTCCTTCTAAGGACAAAGCCGAAGATGAAGCCATGGGTATCTCATAGGATGCTACACAGGAAAAAAAAAAATGAGGTTGCATATGTGGAATTCTTTATAAAACAGAAAAAACATTTTTATTATAAAAGCAAAATATATTCATCACCATTTATTATCTTGTTATATTTTCATCATCATTTCTAAATTTCCATTTTTTTATTCTAATGAATTCCATGTGTGAATTGAAACTATGTTCTTATTTCTAGGTTTACGTAGATATCAATTGTTTCTGCAGCCTAGCAGCCATCCTTCCTCTCCTGGTAATAGTTGCCTAATTTCTGTCTAGGACCATACTTTGCTTAACCATGCATGCATATCACCTCATAGGTTTCTAAAAGTCTTGCCTCTACCTCAATGCAGATTAAATGAATTAGATATAAATCAAGCAGTGTTGTATTTACTTGTCTTCAGATAACTGTTTCAAGGATTGGTCTTCAATAAAACTTGAACAGGGAATGCTCTTCCTCTTTCTCACTTGATATCAACTGGGGAATATATAGTCCTGAGAGCAACTAGCAGCCATCCTGTGACTCTGTTTAACATATGTCAGGGAAAAAGTCTTCGAAGCTACAGACCTATGGCTTGAAAGACAAAAGAAGATTTGATGAGATTGTCTAAAACTCCATGTCAAGCTGTGACTGAATCCATATCTGCCCTGTACTATTCAGCTATATAACCCAGTGAATATCTTCCCTTCCCCTAAGTCAATATTGGTTATGTGTTTTTTGTCTTTTGTAGACAAAATAACTCAAATACATAAACTAAATATAATTTCCTGAATCATATTCTTGAAAATCTAATTTTTTAGTGCTTCTGTGTGTTTTCAGGCATCCTCAGAAAACCTTTACGCCTTTATACACTTAATCCTCTCCTATAGCTCTCTGAGAGATATTATTTTTATTCCATATTAAAAATGAGGAATTGCCCAAGCTGGTTTGGCTCAGTAGATAGAGCATTGGCCTGCTGAATGAAGGGCCCCAGGTTCGATCCAGTCAAGGGCTCTTGCCCAAGTGGCAGGCTGGATCCCCAGTGGAGGGTGTGCAGGAGGCATCCAATCAATGATTCTCTCTCATCATTGATGTTTCTATCTCTCTCTCCCTCTCCCTTCTTCTCTGAAATCAATAAAAAAATAAAAGAAAAAGAAAAAGATGAGGAACTGGAGATGCAATTGCTCAGGGTCACACAACTAGTAAGGGGAGGAGTATATAATTGCAGTCTGTCAACAGAAACCATGTTTTTTTTAATGCAATAGGGGCTCTATTTTTTTATGGAAAAATTCTTATCAATACATTAGAAGCAAGAATATTGAAATTCTTGGACAGTCTTGGAAGTTTTAAGTATAGGACCTCTGCCCTTGGACATGCCTCCTTTATGGGAATCTGTGGAAACCAGGAAAAGAGACTCAATAAGGGGTAGAAAATTGACCCTAGAATAGAAATTAGGCTAGTGGAAACTAAAGTGAAATTAAAGATTTCCAGGGTGGCCAGAGGAGAGAAAAATCGTCTTCTGATTATACCCAGCAATTTCACTGTCACATGGCTTGCCTCTAAATGGAACATGAATGGAACATTTCCAGTGTTCTGCTATAGCTTCTCCCCAACCACTCAGACTGTAACTCCCTGCTCAGTCCTGCCCACACATGAGGTACTGTGGTAGAAAACCTAGAAGGGCAATAGAAGGACAGCTGCCTTATGCTAGGCTTCAATACTTGTTCCTGGTGGGAACTTACAAATGTGGAAGAGAATGTGTTACAATCAAATGGTACTACAGTTCTGATTCTTAAGGACTTTTAAAATACCTGGAACTTTGTGTTCCTGAATTAGGCCATTTTTAGCAAAGTTTGGGGACTTATTTTATGCCCAGCACACAATATGCAATCATGGCTGAGCTCTCCTAATAGTTATAAATGTGCAGCATAGTCCGATAGGGTTCACTTCTTTGTTCCTAGGTGGTTACATATCATCACTCAGAGGAATCACTTAAGATAACATTGATGTATGAATTATTTTCTCTGACCAAAAGGAAGCTCTTTCCAGTCAATTGACACTCAGTCTTGAGTGTCTGAATGTCTTACAGTTAAATTATTAGAAAATGACATTGAAAGTAGGGAAGGGTGTTTTTTTTTTTTTCCCCTTTACCTGTCTTCTGAATGACTTTAGTACACAGTTGAATGTATTTTCAGCTACTCGCTCAATTTGAGTAAATACTTAATAAAATTTTTATTTAAAATTAAAAAAATTGAATGTCAAATTCTAATTCCAATTGTCATTGCTACTCCATTTTAAATAACTAGTTATTCTCACCCACTTCTTTTCTGGATTACAGAACCAATGTGGCCTTCAAAGGGAGAATGAAGTGCTAATCCGTGTCCCCATTATATCTTGGCTGTGTTGCTGCAAGACATTATGGGCTTTCTTGACTGTTTACTTAGGCAGTAAATCTTGTCATTACATATACTACATCTGTCAGGTTCAAGACAACTGAACAAAAACCCTATTTCTATTATGAACCTTTAATTTAAATATCTATAATTAAAGAAGTGCAAATATGTTATTTGAGGCTTGAAGCACTGGTGATTTGGAGACACACCATTTAACTGTGTTTGTTCAAAGTAATAATTTCAAAGGTGAGGGAAATGGAGGGATGAGGCATTGGGTCCAAATAGAACAAAACCCACCTGAGAGAGACAGTGCCTCATATTTCGGGCCTCATACCTTTGCGTCCACCTAACCATACTGGAAGGATCCTTATCTCTAAGAAAGAACAAGTGCTACAAGATTCAAGTAGAAATGGCTTAGAGCCAGGGGTGGGCAAACTTTTTGACTCGAGGGCCACAATGGGTTCTTAAACTGGACCGGAGGGCCGGAACAAAAGCATGGATGGAGTGTTTGTGTGAACTAATATAAATTCAAAGTAAACATCATTACATAAAAGGGCACGGTCTTTTTTTTTTTTAGTTTTATTCATTTCAAACGAGCCAGATCCGGCCCACGGGCTGTAGTTTGCCCACGGCTGGAGGAGGCACCTAAACAGTAGATATTTTGATCCTTGAATGCTGATTCTGGTTCCTTGGAATTTTTTAAATGAAGCCACCCAGTGTTTACAAGCAAAATTAATCAAGAGCAGTTGTCAGGGAATTAGACGCTACCACCTTTCACGTCCTCTAGATGTTTATCTTTCAAAATGAATATTAAAAATGGCTGTCAAGCCCCAGCCGGTTTGGCTCAGTGGATAGAGCACCGGCCTGCGGACTAAGGGATCCCAGGTTCGATTCCAACCAAGGGCATATGCCCAGGTTGTGGGCTTGATCCCCCCCAGTAGGGGGCATGCCGGAGGCAGTCAATCAATGATACTTTCTCATCATTGATGTTTCTATCTCTCTGTCTCTCTCCCTTCCTCTCTGAAATCAATTAAAAATATATATTAAAATAAATGACTGTCAACTATTTGGTTTTGAGAAAAGAGAGCTGAAGGCCAACTCTCTTTTCTCACACTCTCCCCAGGCTATCTCCTTTTCCCCCCTTAATTCCTATCTCTTCAACTATAACTCCCAAATTTATCTCTCTAGCTCTAATCTTCCTCTGTCTTTTAGAATTATGTTACCAATTTTATTTTATTTTTTAAAAAATTATAGCCCTAGCCAGTTTTGCTTAGTGAATAGAGCATTGACCCACAGACTAAAGGGCCCAGGGTTTGATTCCAGTCAAGGGCACATACCTTGGTTGCAGGTTCCCCGGCCCTTGTCGGGGTGTGTGCAGGAGGCAGCCAATCGATGTGTCTTCTCTCACCTTGATGTTTCTCTCCATCTTTCCTTCTCCCTTCTTCTCTCTAAATAATTCAATGGAAAAATATCCTCGGGTAAGGATTAACAAATAAAAAAGCAACAAACAAACAATAACCTTTTAGCATCTATTCCTGCTACCTGCAAGTTTCTGTGACTTCCAAAATTTATAAAACTATACATTTTGAAATAATTTTAAACTTACAGAAGAGTTTTAAACATAGTACAGAGAGGCCCCAAATATTCTTCACCTGATTTCCCAAAATGTTGACATATTACATAACTGTAGTTTAATGATCACAACTAAGAAATTTAGCATTGCTACAACACTATTAACTAAGCTACACATTTTGTTTTTCATCGGTGTTCTACTAATGTCTTTCTCTCTACAAGTATCTTATCTAGGACACAGCATTGCATTTAGTCATCATATCTGTCTCTTCTCGTGTATGACAGTTTCTTGGTCTGTATTTGTTTATTTTGGCATTCACATTGCTGGTCAGTTACTTTGTAGAACACCTCTCAGTTAAAGTAGGATCATTGATGTGTCATTTAATATTTTGTTAGATGAGGGAAGATTCAAGTGAGGTATCAGAAGAAACTGAGTGGGATTGGAATTTTTCTGTCAGCAAGTTATAAATGGTCTGAGTTTATCTTATTTATATCATTCCTTTAAGCTCAATTTTCTAAGTCACATATTGTCACCATATTTCCTTATTCATTTAATGGATAAATATACAAAGTATGATTATTATGTACATCTGAACGAAGACATTGATGTGTGTTTGTGTGTGTTTCTGTTTCCATTAGCATTCTGATTCCTAAATCTCTCTATTCACTGGGTCACACCAGTTGCCCAAGTCAGATTACTTCAGAAGAAGTGTTCAATTACCCAGCAAATAAACTACTCAGTAGAATAGACCTCTGCACTAACGGAGAGGGTGGATCTGAGCATCTATTCCTGCTACCTGCAAGTTTCCATGACTCCCCAAATTGTATCTTTTTCATTTTCCTTTATAAGACATTGTACAAGAGAAACACAAAGTTCCTTAGGAGAAGACTTGGGTTGTTGTTCCCCAAATATCTTATTAATATCATGTTTTAACATTGTGTATTCCTTGAATATATCTCAGTTTTATATTTTCTTCTCATAGGATCTATTATATTTGCAGGGCAAGTGTATATTACCCATTTTCACAGATAGTGAAACTGAGGCCCCGAAAATGATGTTATATACCCTCAGTTCATAATGTGTTAATATGAGTTTAGCATCTAAAACAGGATTTGATTTATAAATCCAAACTCTTGAATCTTTCTACCGGGTCAGGCATAATTTTCTTCCAGTGAACTCAAAAGACATTAAAAGCCTAAATCATAGGCTTTTTGACTGAGCTTAAAAGCAATAATAACTGAAAGTTCAGAGGAAAGGAAGAAACAGTAATGTTTAATGTCATTGAAAATGCAGAACTCTCTCTTATCTGCCTGCCTTGCCCCTTGATCTTTTCTTTATATGGAATCAATTAAAGTCTTTTCATCCTATGAATGTGCTCAGCATCCTTCAATAATCCATAACTATTGATTCTGTACCAATTATTGACCTATACCCCACAGAATTTGCAAAAATATCAAGAACAAAGTCTGCTAATATTTAATAAAATGCTCATAGGTTTTGTGCTATGTGTTTTACATGTTTCACCTCATTCTATCCACTGGGAAGGCAAGTGCCAGACTAGACTTCAATGGTAATCTGTATGTCTGGATAGGAAGAGCTATTTCTATGGCAAAATGCTTCTTCTCATTACAATATTTAGAACATACAAACAAAAAGTACACCTCATAGATGCTTAAGTCATGAACAGACATTGATTATAAATAGCAAAGTTATTATGAAATTGAATAAAAGTTCATGTAAACCCAGGATTCCACAATTCTCTCTAGGTAATTCCATCTACTTCTGCAGTTTCAATCTCCACATGATGGCTTAAAAACTCATCTTTGGGCTAAACTTTAATATCCTCCTACTTCTCCAATTGGATTCCCACTAGGATCTCAAATAAAATGCATCCTCCTCAGAGCTGTAAATGATACCACATTTTGAATTTCCCAAGCCAGACATAAAAAATTCACCCTCCTTGCCCTAGCTTGTTTGGCTCAGTAGACCCATCAGCCTACAGTCTGAAGGGTCCAGGGTTTGATTCTGGTCAAGGGCACATGCCCAGGTTGCGGGCTTGATCCCCAGAAGGGTGCATGCAGGAGGCAGCTGATCAATGATTCTCTCATCATTGATGTTTCTACCTCTCTATATCTCTCTCCCTTCCTCTCTGAAATCAATCTATTATATAAAAAGCCTCTGGATGTCATGCCATTATGCCGTAATGACCTATTAGCAGGAGGCTGTGTGCACGGGTGCATGGGACCTAACTCTAGAGGACTTGACCGGAGGTGCGGGTGGGTTTCTGGGTCCCATCAGGGCAGTGGGCAGGTTTCTGGGTCCCGCCTCCTACAATGGCAGTGGTGGCAGTGGCCTTGGGACTCTTTCTATATTTGTAGGGCAAGTATATATTACCCCTCAATGGGTCCCACTGAGCTGTGGGACTCTGGGTTCTGGGTCTCGCATGATTTCGCATGCTGGGCCCCTAGTATGAACATATTTAAAAAAACTACCCTCCCTTTCCCTATTCTTCTCTCCCCTTACAATCTTATTGTTCTGCCCTATTTCAAGGCAGTTGAATCTGTGCCCCCCACTCCCTTTCAAGCCCCATTGCCCATTACTTTGTTCAACTTCTCCTAATTTCTTACTAAATGACTGAAATCATCTTCTAAGTTCTCCTCATGCTGGCAAGCTTGCCTCTTCAATCTATTGCTCAATAGCATCACCATATTTGTCTCTCTCAAATGATATCTTAGCCTATCACTTCCTATAACAAGGCCCACAAGGTATCTGAGTATGCCTCCTGTGAACTTCACCCTTTGAACTCTGTCATATACTTGCCCATCATGCTCTCAGCAATTTGAAATACACTGAAGGTTCCCATTACACAAAATTAGTTGCAAAATTGAGTGCATTTATCAATAATTGGTTCACGGTCAAAGTCTCCTTTGAAATACAGTATTCCTATTCTAAGTATACTGTATTCTGTTTCCACAAATCCAGTGCAGACAAATTTTCCTCAATAATTAAAATACATCTTCCTTTCATTGGCTTTGGGGACACATTCATTTTAGTCCATGCATGGTAAGCATGTTTGTGATGTGACTTCCATGTGCTTCCCTCCTCTGGATACACAGGTATTCTTTTTCTGTGTTTTCTGACAAAATGCATGCTGTGCTTTTCTAAAAGTTTACCCAACTTTCACGATGCAGCCTTGCAGCCATGTGGTCCAGACTCCCCGATCACCCCCTCAGTGTACTGTGAACTGGCTCTCTCCTTTTGTGATCCCACAACATTTAGGTAATCATTTTACATCCTATCATTTGTTTCACTGTCATATTTATCTTATATAACAGAAAAATATGTGTGCTTTGCTTTTAACAAGGATATGAGCTATACCTTTGGCAGCAAGTCATTTTTTTTTTTGTTTTGTTTCTTTATGCTTTGGTCTTAGGATATTGCCTGATATGTAGTAGGTGATCAATGAATATTTATTTCATAAATTAGTATTACTATGTACAAATGTTTGTATGCTGCACAATAGATGAATCAAATCTTTACATAAGAATCTTAAAGGGCCTATTTTGTATGCCTAACTTGTAGAAAGTATAGAAAATAAATCTGGCTAGAAAAGGAAGTCACTTGGAGGTGGAGGTTCCTGCGCAATTATCCATAATTAAAACCTATGGGTGTCCAGAACTCTTACCTGTTTCAGGAGAGGGCCATCTGTAACATTTTTTCAGGGTCAGCCATGGGATCCATTTTGTCCTCTTAATTTGTCCAGAATCCTGGAGTGCAGCTGAGGTGGAAATATTCATGTTCTCCTTGATATTGGCTATAAAGAATGCCCTGTCTTGTCCCCCAGTTCACAGACCTCACTGATGAAAACATGTCCAGCTCCAAGTTCTTTTCCCATGTTTCTTGCAAGAGTTTTCATTCCTGAATTGATTGCTTTTGATGTCAACTTAACTTTGATGTTGCCACCCTTTCATCTAGTCGCCCAGTGTGTACTGTGGGCTCTCATTTTGTTCCTTCTATCCAGCCCTCTTTTTAAAAAATGTCTGCCCTTCTCTGTATTTGTCCCCATCATGTAATCCCAATAATTTAGTGTTCAGGTTAATGATCCTGTAGTCATAAAATTAACAATATTTATAACAATGTCAACTCAATATTAAAAAAGTGTCTGTATCTTTAAATCTAAGGTATGGGTCCACAACATAATGTAACTCTCTGTATGCCTATGATCATCAGCTTTACAAATTTTAATTTCCAATTTTAGAGTTGATTTTATCAAACTCCTCATTTAGGGTATGCAATCATAGTTCGCACAGGACATTATTTTGTTTTACTTTTTATTCTCTTTTTACCTAATCTTTATTTCCATTCCAACCTTTTTCATTGACTCTGTCTTTCATATCAAATGTCTTTTATAGTAAATACATAGTTATTCTTTATGGATGTATTAATTTAATATATGTATTTAATACTGTGTATTTACAAAAATTTATTGAGTTACAGATAGAATTATATTTATCTTTTTTTGCTCAATATTTTTCAAATTTTGTCTAGGTTGCCAAATATACTTGGGGGTTTTCCCTTTAACTGTTCTATGCTGTTATCAGCTGAATTTTGTTCCCCCCCAATTCATATTTTGAAGTCCCAACCCCCAGTGTCTCAGCATGTAACCATATTAGGAGAGAAGGTCTTTAAAGAGATGTAAAATGAGGCCCTTAGGATAGCGCCTAACCCTTTTAAGAGGAAGATACATTAGGGGCACATGGACGCAGGGAATAAGTCCTGTAAACAAGCTGCATGAGGTGGCCTCCTGCAATCCACAGAGAGAGAGAGAGGCCTTGGGCGAACCCACCCTTGCTGACATCCTGTATTCCCAGCCTCCAGACCTGGAAGGAAATAAACCCCTCTTGTGTAAGCCAGTCAGTCTCTGGCATTTTGTTATGGTAACTAGCAAACGAGTACACGTGGTATTTCATTATCTGTGTGGATTCTATACATACATATACAGATATGTCTAATCTCACTCATACCTCCTGCTGTAATAATGGTCACTCCACCTGTAACCAACTCTCAGAACCACAGACATGGCTGCAGTGAATTCACATATAGCTTCCGTGCAGGGCATTCTTCAGGGCAGATTTCCATGAAGTGAAAAGCGGAAAGAGGGTTTGTACTATCCATATTTCACTCTGTATGGCTAGCTTGATCACTTAAATGGAGGCATTATGCCATCTTCCTACTGGTAGCATATGAGATTTCCTTTCTGTACATAAGTTAGCCAAATAAGTATCATTTGGGAACCCGATTTAGAACAATCTGAAGGTTGTCAAATGGCCCTTATTGTTTTACTGTGTATTTTTCCTGATTCTTAGTGAGAATGCTTATGTCTTTCTGTGATTTGACCACTTTAGTGGTAATTACCTAATCAAGTAGTTTGCCCTTTTTGTTTATTTTCTTCTCCTTGTCTTATTTATTTGCAGCTATCCATTATGTATTTTATATTTGAATTCCTTATTGATTATAGGTATTAGAAATATCTTCTTTTAGTCTATCAGTTATTTTCTGACTATGAATATCTTATCCATTAAGTTCATTATACATGATATAGTTAAATAGATCGAATTTTTTCTCATGGTTTATGATTTAAGTAATGTCTTTTCCCACAAATCAAAAAGATTCTCTACCATTTTTTCTATTATATTTTGAATTTTAACTTTTAACTCTTTGAATTAATTAAACTAGATTTAACCATGATAAATGGAAAAAGGAGAAAACCATATTTATTTTTCTACATATCCTACCTAAGACAATAAGTCCAACAACATCAGTTAAACAGCCCACTTATGTACACATACACACACACACACACACACACACACACACACACACACACACACAAATACACCACATTCTTCCTTTGATTCCATTGCCTAGCAATTATTTGTACTGTTTTTATTAATTGGCTTTGCATAATATATTACTATTGATGGGGTAGAATGAGGCTCACATTTTTCTTTTCTATTTCAAAATTGATGTAACATTCATGGACATTTATTCTTTCACATAACATTTAGTATATATTTCTCAAATTTTTCAGAAAGGGATCTGTAATTTATTTTCTGAAGTATTAAATGTATCCATTAATATCTGTATGTTCTGAAGCCACCCTTTCTATGAACATCTTATATATCTGCATTTATTTGTTTTTTACATCCTTTAGTATATTTTAATGTTACCTACAAAAGCCTATGCATTATTTAGTTTAATTTTCAGCAACTTTATTTTCTATTATGTCATCTACTTAACTATTCATTATATTGAAATATCCTACAGATTTTTCAAATTGATCTTATAGTCAACTACCTTATAATAAGATTTTTTTAATTGTAATATGTTTTTGATACACACACACACACACAAATATACCTCTTTCTTCCTATCTATCTTTTTACTATTTTAAAGGAATCTTAAATTTATCCGTGCATGCTCTATACATATATATATAAATAGATAAGTATAGATATCTATTTATATATCAGAGAGAGACAAGAGAGATAAACATATGTGTGTTAATATAGATAGATTTATACATGCATATATTCTGATATATATAAAGAGATTAAATATATGTCTGTTACACATATTGATAGAGATAGGGTTAGATAGATTAACATTTACTATTTTACTATATAACATGTTTTAAGATATAACCTACTTAATTTGGGTGTATTATTTTAGGTATTATATTCAACTCTGTGTCCTGCGACACGCTCCAGACTCTGACAGGAGGGAGATTTTCATATACATTTTACTAATTTTTTTGCATCTCTGACACTTCTATTATAGAGAAAGGGCAAATAGCAATATTAAAATATCTCCTCTAATTAATTCCCTTTTAATGTGCACAAATTATGTGCACTGGGCCACTAGTTCAGGAATAAAATGGGCCTGCAATTCGCTTTCTCTGAATTATTTTTACTTGAAACAAATGTTTATAAATAATAATACTGAAATTACTGTGTATAAGAACATACAGGATTTAGCTCAAAAATAAACAACAGAGGGAAATTTATATGCTACTATCAATGTTTGAAAAAGGAAAATAAATTAACTACTTTTTATACCTAACTTTTTATTTGGTTTTACATAAAGTATTTGTATTTGAAACTGCTTGCATATTAGAATCAACTGGAAAGTTTTAAGAAATGTTAATACCTGATTTCTAATGCTAACAGTTTGGATTAATGTAACTGTACATTAATAAAATCCAGATAGAATAAATTCTTGCATTTTAAAAATACAAACCTGTATTTTTTTTATAAAGCAAAAACTATTACTAGCTTTCAAAGTGGGATGACAGTCACTATCAGGAATGCAAACGGGATGTGTTGTTTTCAATAACTAAAATTTAAAGATGGAAATTTTAGTACTGACATTTTTTTAAACCCACCTCTTTATAATGAAATATTAATCCATTTTACTTTACTTTTTTTCTTTCCTGGAAAATAATTCTTAGCTACATTAATTATTTGAAATAAGCAAATAGAATTAGACCATTTTGGAAATTACCAAAGCTGAATTTGAGTACAAAAATTGTGTGTGTGTGTGTGTGTGTGTGTGTGTGTACGTGTGTATACTCACTCATGACTGCATATATTTTGGATTGACTTTGGATATTAGGGTGTACTAGTACATTGTAGACAGTGAAATCTGAATAATTCACAGTAATATAAGACAACTTTTATTTCTTTTTCAGATTATAGTCTAAAAAGGGATACAGGGGAAATGCACATTTGCTGTTATCAAATCTAACATTCAAAAATTATTTATACAAAGAATACATTAAATAGAGGTTTATTATTTGTTTTGTAAAATGTTTCCGATAGTATTTATTTTTTCTGAATATACTTTTCTTTTAACTCATGCCTCCAAAACCCCTTCCCTTTGGTAACCATCAGATGATTCTCTGTATCTTTGGGTGTGTTTCAGTTTCGTTTTGTATATTCATTTGTTGTTGTTTTTTTGATTCCATATGTAAGTGAAATCATATGGCATTTGTCTTTTTATCCCAGACTTATTTTGCTTAGCCTAATATCCTTTAGGTCCATCCATGTTGTCTCAAATGGCAACATTGTATTCTTTTTTATTGCTGAGTAATATTCCATGGTATGTGCATATGAATGCATGTATGTACCTATATATGTACACACACAAAAAAAAATGTGCAATATATATTACATCTTCCTTTTTACATTCATTTATTTTTGGACACCTTGATTTCTCCCATATCTTAACTATTAGAAATAATGCTGTAGTGAACAAAGGGGTACATATCTTTTTAATTAGTGTTTTGTTTTTTTCAGACAAATAATCAGAAGGAGAGTTGCTGGGTCATATGGTAGCTCTATTTTTAATTTTTTAAGGAACCTTTATATTGTTGCTTTGTGATGTTGGTCATTTTTTCATATGTCTGTTGGCCATCTGTATGTCTTCATTGGAAATGTCTATTCATGCCCTTTGCCCATTTATTAAAATTGGATTATTTGTTTTTTTGTTGGTTAAGATGAATGAGTTCCTTATATATTTTTGATATTAACCAGTTATTGGATATATTATTTAAAAACTAGAGGCCCGATGCCCAAAATTCGTGCAGTCGGTGGGGGGTTCCTCAGCCTAGCAGTCTCAGCCTGGTAGTCGGACATCCCTTTGGCAATCCGGGTCCCCTCACTTCTAACTGCCCACCTGCTCAGTCCTTACTGCTTGGCTTGCCGCTCCTTAGCACTGCCATAGAGGCAGGAGAGGTTCCTGCCACCGAAGCTGCACTCGCCAGCCATGAGCCTGGCTTCTGGCTGAGTGGCGCTCCCGCTGTGGGAGCACACTGACTACCAGTGGGCAGCTCCTGTGTTGAGTGTCTGCCCCATGGTAGTCAGTGCATGTTATAGCAACCGGTCATTCTGATCCTTCTGTCATAAGGGTCACTGGGCTTTTATTGTATAGATGTCTTCCTCTCTTCGGTATGTTGTCTTTTCATTTTGTTAACTGATTCCTTTGCTGTGCAAAGACTTTTTCATTTGATATAGTCCCATTTTTTGCTTTTGTTGCTCTTACCTGAAGAGACATATTCAAAAAGATATTGCCAAGACTGATATTAAAAGTGTACTGCCTATGTTCCCCCCCCCCCCCCCCCCAGAAGTTTTATGGTTTCAGGTCTTAGAGACTTTTTAAAAAAAGAGATTTAGGAAATTGCCTTGGTTACCTCAGAATAGCATATATTTTTACACAATATAAAATAATAGAACAACACAAAAGGAAGAAATTTATCATTTTACTTACATACAAGTATTTTAAAGGTTTTATAAATGGCAATAAAATAAACAAAAATGGCCAATAATAGTCAAATGCTTAAAATATATAAACATTTGAATACATACATACTAGAGGCCCAGTGCATGAAAATTCATGCACTGGAGGGGGTGTCCCTCAGCCCGGCCTGCCCCCTCTCACAGTCCAGGATCCCTCAGGGGCGGGAGGCGACCTGGCAATCAAGGGAAGGCGATGCCCCATCACACCTCTGCTGCTGCCACTGTCGGCAGTGCAAGCCTCAGCCAGCCCTGGTTACCTGAGCCTCGGGTGGCACTGGGCGGTTGGGCAGCCACCATCCGAGGTTTGCCTGTGCCTCGGGCCAGCCTTGGGCTGAGGGGACTGGGCACCACCATCTTGTGGCTGTGGGTGCCACCATCCCTGAGGGTGTGGCAGTCAATTAGCATATTCCCTACTTATTGGCTGTGGGCACTGCCATCTTTGAGGGCATGGCAATTATCATATTCCCGCCTTATTGGCTGTGGGCACTGAAATCTTTGCTACGGCATGAGGGTCAATTAGCATATCCCCTCTTTATTAGATAGGATGCACATAAATGCATATATATGAAAATTAAGAACCCATTAAAATATATTGAGAGGGCTCATTTACATTTAAATGTTCAAAAATAATAAGTGAAAATGAAAAAAAATAAAAATTATACATATATTATAATCTTAATGTTTTAAATACACAATCATATGCTTACACATGAAAGAAGAAAGTAATACCAAATTATTTCAGTTTTGATTTTTCAGGTTATTCAATGAGTGAATGCTTTCTCTTTTCTTGCGTAGTTATTGATTATTCTCTTCTTTCCAAATTTCTACAATGACCCTGTATTCAATGTATTTTCTGAAAATGAAGGACATTTGAAAATGTAAAGTTTCAGATATAGTGAAGCCATTTGACTTTAGCTCCTTCCAGCCAAAGTCATGTCACCATATGATTAGGTAAACCTAGGATCTGCCCTGATACAGAAAATCTAATATCTATGAATGACAGTCTCCACTTTGCCAAGTGGGCAGTAAATTGTTATGTAGAAGACAGCATGAAAGGAAGTGTGTTCCAGTAGATAGAATTAAACACTATAATGACAAGAACACGAATTATGTTCATAATGTAGTAACTTACTTTTTGTTCAACTTTGAAAAAAGTAATTTAACTTATGTGTTTCAGTTCCCATTAAATTGATGGTAATAATCTTTCTTTGTTAACAAAGTGCTTTGAAATCACTGTGTGACAAGTAATGTATTACCAGAAAGTATTCTTATTTCACTCTGCATTGTAACCTCTCAGGAACAGGATCTATGCATCATTGTATTTCAATGTCCAATGTTGGGGGAGTGGGGATGAGAATATGATTGAGAATAATATGGAAAATACTGTAATGCTTCTCTGTAAGTCCGTGTTATGAACTTACCTTGAATGTTGAATTGACTAATAGTACGTTCACATCGAAGGAATGACAAATGCAAGGAAATTGCAGAGAAAGCACAGTGGCAGCACCCTATTTGTGAGGAAGGCAGGGATAAATAGAGGGTAATAGAACTTACTACACAAATATAGGACTACATTTCAAAACAGGCAACAGAATTGTACGTATAAGTGAAGAGATAAAAAGACTTACTTTTACCCTGTGATGACTTGACGTTTAATTGAGGGACTTTCAGTTATAATAAACTAGAGTCCCAGTGCACATATCTGTGCACCGGGGGGTCCCTTGGCCTGGCCTGCACCCTCTTGCAATTCAAGACCCCTCGTAGAGCCAGTTTTGGCCCAATTCCCGCAGGCCAGGCTGAGGGACGGGCATCTAGTATGCATATATGATCTTTGGTTAATCTCTTTCCGCCCTACCCCTTGCCTCCTTCCCTCTGAGATTCATCAGTCTGTTCCATGTTTCCATGCCTGTGCATTGAGCGTCTGCCCCCTGGTGGTCAGTACTCATATAGCTACTGGTTGAACAGTCAAATGGTCAAACAGCCTCGTAGGCTTTTATATATACAGATGGGAATGCCATTTTACCAAGTTAGTGCCTAGCTATTGGGACTCATTGTTCAAGAAGTGGCAGAGAAAGAAAATATAAATTGGAAAGAAAAGTTAAAACATAGGGGTATATACAGATTTGTCTGTATCCATATTGGAGTTGCTAGTGCCATTGGAGCAGGCATACTTTATCAAGTCATTAAATGCTGTGGTACCTGCTTGGTGAAGAATGCCCTGATACAGAAAACCATAAAGCTGAGCAGAAATATATTTCTGAATTAAATACATATTCTTATTGCTCCACTGGGAACTTACATTTTTTAAGGAAAAAAATAAATGTTAGTAAATATTTATTCATTACGTGTGATAACATAAGACCAACAGTACAAGATAACATCTGAAAAATATGTGTAAACCCTAAATTATATATGACTATTTCTATACTCTTGCTAGCTTTTGTGGTTTATTTTTATTGTTATTGTTTTTGATTTTTTGGAAATAAGATTACATTCATTCTTGGCTTGGTAAGGAAATTTCACCTATGACTGTGAATCTAAAACATCTGTCACACCATAGTTCTGAAAAACTCACAAAATAGTATTTCATTCTTATTGTTTTGTAGGTGGCATGTAGTACCACAATAAATTCTAGTAGATTTGGATTCAAATCCAACACACCACTTACAATTCTGATAAAATATCTGATTAATTTTCAGAATTTTTCTAAGACTCTATTACTCAGATATCATATAGAAGTAAGACACCAAACTTAAAATATGCGTGGGCCCTGGACAGTGTGGCTCAGTAGTTTGAGTGTTGGCCCATGCACCAAAAGGTCCTAGGTTCAATTCCCTGTCAGGTCACATGCCCAGGTTTTGGGCTTGATCCCCAGTGGGAGACATGCAGAAGACAGCTGATCTCTGTTTCTCTCTCACATAGTTGTTTCTCTCTCTCTTTCCCTCTCCCTCTCTCTTACTCTTTCTCTCTCTAAAATCGATAATATATATATCTATTTAAAAATGGCATGTATATAGAAATGGCCAGCAAAATTTGAGGCATTAAGACCTGTCAATACGTATCAGATTCATCAGCAAATAGGGACTTCAACAGTTCATGATTATTTTAGTAATGTTCAGCTAATTACAAAATTCTCTATTGCCAGATTTATCATATATATCACCAGAGTAATATAGCAAATTCATACATTGTGGAGATCACTGCAGATAAATCAGGAACCATCAATAACCTTTATTCCCACCTTTCTTCCCACCCACGTTCTTCAGCAGTTGTTTCATTAAAGACAACTGAAACATGTTTAACAGTTACAGAATGAATTAGTCACCAAGTGCTTAAATGCTCAATCTGCTTTGCTTATTTTAATGTCTGGAATAATAAGACTTGGCAATTTTACACAAGTGAATTACATGAACCATTAAATGCTAATATAGTCTTTAGTGATCAACTTCTCTATAATAAGGTAGAGAACTCTCTTATATACTTACACAAATGGTTGGAGTGTCATCTAGTGCACCGAAGGGTCTCGGGTTCAATTCCCAGTCAGGGCACATGCCCAGGTTGTGGGCTCGATCCCCATTTGGGGGGCATGCAGAAGGCAACCAATCAATGATTCTCTCTTATCGTTGATATTTCTATCTCTCTTTCCCTTCCTTTCTGAAATCATTAAAATATTTAATAAAAGAGATAAGCAGACATAGTTTTTACTAATTACCAAACACTGTTTAGTGCAGCTTACAGTGAGACTCCATATAAGCCCCTTTTCTATCCCAACAGAATATATCCAAGAGGGAATGAATATGGTGTAAATGGTTTCCCTGTACTCTGGTATAAATAAGATCATTAGATTTATGAAATAAAATGGCTTCCTTATAAACTGCATAGGGTCATTTTCTTCTATCATAATACTCATAGACTGCTATTTCATATTAGATGGATTTCTTTTGAACCAAACATATTTTAATGTAAGCTACAATTATACTTGCTTCTCTGGGGCAAGTCTCTAGATTTCTTTACTGTGGATCTCTTTACAGTTGTGCATTCTTCTCTGTTCATCTGAAGGTGAATCTGCACAAAGAAAATGAAATTACCTCAAAAAAAAAAAAAGACTCAAAAGCACTCCAAATAGTGTTGTATTAACTCTAAATAAAGTTTGCCTAGGGTCACACAAGTTTAGGCTGTCCAGATTTCAGGGTAGATGACTCCTATTCAATTGGATTTCTGTAATCACAAAAGGTGTCCCAATAAAAGCGCATCCTTCTAAAATTTCTACTATTACTTCTCTGTTTGAATGGTTAAGTCATTATATCACCTAGAAAATATGACCATAATTTAATATTTTTGCAGAAACTATTTTCTTCATTTTCAGGCAGTGTGGAAACTGGATGAGAATAAAAGGATCTGAGAAAGGATTCAGTACGATAGTGAGAGTGTACAGAAATTTTGGGGAGAAGGAGAGAGAGGTCATGGACAACCCAAGTTTTGTGAGGGCATTTCAGTTACAAAAGGAAAATTGCCAATCTGTTTCTGGCTCTGAAAGCCAAATGGAAATGATTCAAGGGAATGTGATTGTATTTCATTGCATTGAGACATAATAGTTATTAAAAAGAAATAACAACCTTGCTTCATAGCTACAGCAATTTATGATATACTACCCTTTTTCTCAAGGAACTTAAAACTTAGCTGAATTCACAAGCATATGGAGTTAAAACTAATGACAGAGTTAAAAAGAATATAAGAGATTCGCACATGTCACTCCATAATTAACAACAAATGAACAATGAAGAATACATGCGGCCTGCCTTTATTTTTTGGTGGCACAGTCAGGGTAGGCCTCAGGGAAGTAGCATTTCTTTGGGCTCCTCTTAGAAAATCAGCAACTATAGCAGCTAAAAATAAAAGAATAAACAGAAGAAATGCATTTTAAATTAATATTCAAATGATTTTGAAATATTCAAGTTGAGCTACTGTGAGCATCAGTAATTACACCAAAAAATGAGTAAATGTTATAATTATAACTGCAGTAAAAATTATCCAGCAGTTTCAGGAAGAGGCTCTGCACCGCATATTGATCAGCCGTTACAGGGCTTGTCTTAAGGATGCAAGCCACCTGAAGAGAACATAAATCCGGAGTGTTCACAGTGACTATTCAGGCGGCTGACTCACAGGACCGTACAAGTAGCCAAGCTTTCACGACTACAAGCTCCTACTGTTTACAGCAAATGTAATAATCTTATATTAATGTATTTCCTGGATTGTATCATGGGGAAAAAACTCCTCTCCACAGTTCTCTAAATTTCTCAATTCAAAGCAGTTAGCTAGGGAAGTTTGGGATAGAATCACTGTCCTCCATTTATTGGCCCTGATCCAATTCTAAAAGCATGGTAATCGCATTGCAAATATGATGTCTAAGGTTAGAAATCTAGGCTTATAACAGTGACAGGGAGAAGTGAGAACAGAATCGCCTGCTACTCTGCCTCTGTTTACTTCCATTCTCTGCAGCTTGACCTCACCCAACTCCAGAGACTGCCCCCAACCCCTAGACACAACTTTGATCTTAAAGGTACCTAGGCTGGCTGCTGGGAGTCTTTGCCTATTCTCACCACCCAAGTCCTGTGTTTTATGGCTTTTTCTGCACAGATGGTGATGGTCTCCTTTCAGGTTAAGTCAAACTCCTCAGCACTGCATTGTAGGTTCTCAGCCATCAGAGTATACAAATGCCTAATGATTTTCTTGCAGAGGCTCTCAAATCTCATTGACGGGCCCAGTTTTTCCACATCTCACTTTCTCCAACCACTGAAGTCAACTCCCAGTAGCCTCCTCACACTGCATGCCTCTGTGACTGGTTCCCTGATAACCACACGCTTGACCAACCCATGGTCTTCTGAAGAGCTACTGGCATCTACACATACTTCATTCTCTGATTGACACCTTCTTTTCAACTAATGTATTGAATTTCATCTTGTCTGCCTAGCTTGAATGTTATGTTCTTTAAAAAAAAAAAAAAGTTGCTTGTTAAGTATGTTTGCAGCCCCCACACTACCTACCACATTGTAATGTGTATGAAGTTGAATAGATATTTATTGAGTAGATGGTGAAATGAGCAATTGAATTATTGAGTCTCAGGACATCAGAGGACTCAGAGATTCATGGAAATTTAAATGTGTAATAATAAACATTGATGGGTTGAGAAAATTTGCTTTTTATATTTTACAATTGTTAGCCTGATTTAATGCAGCATAACTATAAAATTTACTTATTTTTTCTGGGATTTTAATGGAGCTTATAGTCTAGTGGAAGGAAAGAAAAAACAAGTAAACAGTCAAATAAACAAGATGATTTAGCATTAATTTTGCTACATATGTATTATACATACTATATATCACTAGTTTATTGATGATTCTAAATTATGCAGTAGGATATAAATATGAATCTTTTCCCCAACCACTGATTTCAATGCTGCTCTGCTAAGTCTCCCTTTTCTGTCCTTTAATGACATCTTGGGCAGAAACCATAACTTTCCAGTTGATCTAGCTATAAAAACTCAAGCCATTTTAAAACTTTAATCTTAAACTCAATTTACATTCCATTTTCTTCCCTTTCTCCAGTAAGACTTCCAGCCAGAGATCTGGCTGAAAAGAATAGAGGAAGCATGTGTATGGTCTGGCTCTCATAGCCCTCACCCTAGTCTGCTGCTGACGTCTCTTCAGCGAGTGGGCAGTCTCCATGAATGAGGTCGGGCTGGATCCTGGATACCTATATTCAAGTATGTACTTGTCCCAGTGAAAAGTGCTCATTTTTGCAGGAAGAAGCCTGCTCCCTTTCCTGGGCCTGCCATTTCTTTCCAATTCTCCCCTCTTCTCAGTTAGGCACAGGGCCAGCTCTCAGGCCATTGCTGAGGCAAACATTCACAAAGTATACTGAATGGCCCCCGTTCTGTAGGAAGAGTGCCTTGGCTACTCATTGGCTTCTGGGAGGGAAAAGAGGTGAACCAGGTAAATCCTCCATACTGAACATGGTACTCTTCTTAAGACCAACCACATCCCTGACTCTCATCCAAACTTGTCCCCTCTGTACTGAATCACCTTTCCTTCTCTTTGCATACTTGGAAAAACAAAATCTTGCCATGTAAGTGTGCATTAAGATATTTTGATCATGTGCTCTACAGTCTCTTCAAGTGGGAATGCTCGGGTTGCTTGACAGTCCTTTCCTCTGATCTTTGGGCTCTGGTTCTCAATGCTTAGTACCAGGAAATATCCTAATAGAGGGTCATTTCCTCTATTTTTTCTTTTTCCATCTTCCTTTCTTTTGAAGTTAGAAAACTGTAAACTTCTTTTCAGCTATGTGCATAGTTGTCACCATGGTGACAGTAATCCAAGACAAAAAGATAATAAGATGTAGACCAGGGATAAGGGACAAAAATGATTCAAAAGCATAACTGCATAAAGATATTTATAGGCGTCTCAGCCAGGCTAGCCCATCCCCCGCCCCTGCACCACCACCACCACCACCACCACCATCTGCCTAACCCAAGGAGACATCCACTTTAGATAGCTGGATTGGGAATAAGATTCCTGTTGGTATTTGGAGAAACTATTTTCTTGGACACTTGTAGCTTTGAAGATGGCATCCCTAACCCTCACCCAACTCAGAAGTGCAGGCTCTGAGTTGCTATACTAGCTTGTCCAGCTGCCTGCCCAATAAGAGATCCATGTAACTGACAAAATCCTGAGTCATCACAGTGAAGCTGAGAGTGTAGAAATTCAATCCTAGCAAGAGTGCCTGGATTTCCACCGCACTGATGCTTCTGGCAGCCTCGGGTAGTCTTGTGTACCTGTATCATCTGCTTGTGGTCAGACTTGTGATTGGTTTAGCAAATACATTGCTCCTGGCACATGAGAAAAACAACAATTAACTTTTTAATAATGGCAATATCATACATTAAAATGCAATTTTCAGGCCTTGACTAAAACTGCTTCAGGGAGAGAAGGAAGGACTTCTTTTGCTGCTTATTAGAAGTGAAAAACAAGAAATAAAGTGGGTTTGTTTCTCTTACACTTTCTATTGTCTCTCCATAGTGTAAGTGCCCTGACTGGGGGATCAAACCAGCAACCTTGGCATACCGGGATGACATTCTAACCAACTGAACTACCCAGCCGGGGCTAATGTTTCATTGTCCTTTTTAGTTTCTCTTTGCACATTCTTCTAAAAGATGTCATCTACATCAAGACTTTCCTACAAACCACATATCCAGAACTCAAAATCTTTATGTCTCTGGCCCAAAGCTGTTTTCTTAACTCTAAACTTAAATAACATATTGCCTCCAGAACATTTATACTTGGTATTCCACAGTGATTTTAAACTCAGGGCTTCTAAGACTGATATCAAAATATCAACTTCTTTCCACAGTTCTGGATATAATTACCTTCCTTTGCACCTTAATTATATTATGTGTTTTCTATTGCAGCATTTACCAGATTTACAGTAGCATTTTATTATAGCATTTTCCAGATTTACTATTTATGGCACACATAACAAAAAAACTAACTCAGCACGGCTTATACAAAAGGAAATGTGTTATCCCTTGTAACAAGTAGCCTAAAGGTTGGGAGCTGCAGAGTTAGTTAATCCAGCAGGTCAATGATGATATCAAGAGCCTTGATCATTTCAGTCTTTCTATTGTACCATTTTTGTTGTGTCATCAGGTGATTGACACAGGTTTAGGCATCGAATCCAAACATGTACAAATCTAGAAGAAGAAAACATCTTTGCATCTGTAACTCTTTTTAAGAGCAAATAATATTTTCACAGAAGCTCCCAAGCAGACTCACCTTCATTATCCAGGATTGTAAATCATGTTCTTTTCTCCAGAAATCATCGGAAAGCAGGATAGGGAAAGGAGGGTTTCACACCTGCTTTTTCACCACTCACTCTCATCTGATTAACTGCTCCCTATTCTTTTTTTTTTTAATCTTTGTATTGATTTCATAAAGAGAAGGGAGAGGGAGAGACAGAGAGAGAGATAGAAACATCAATGATGAGAGAGAATCATTGATCAGTTGCTCCCTGCATGCCCTCTACTGGGCATTAAGCCTGCAACCCCGGCATGTGCCCTGGCCAGGAATTGAACAGTGACCTTGGGTCTGGTTCATGGGCCCATGCTTAACCATTGAACCACACTGGCCAGGTATTCCTCCCTATTCTTAAATTTCTTCATCAGATAACCCCTTTTTGATCAATCTTCTCTCTCTTTTGTACCAGGCATTCACTTTGTCTTGTCTCACTCAATATTTTAGCCTTTCTTAGTACTTGTAATGATAAGCTTAAATATTTATTTGATTATTTAATTGTTTCTCCACTGGACCCAATGTATCAGGAAGACAGACAATGTCTATTTGTTCACAGCTATGCTTGTAATATTAGAAAACTTCCTGGCACAAAGTATTAATACATAATAAATATTCATTGAATAAATGGATTAACATAGAGGAATGAGAGGTTTGGTTATATATAAGAAAAAATAGATTCTCCATTCATATCATTGTGACTAGAAGATCAAGTTCTATCTTGATTGTGCATTGGTGAATCCAAGCATGTCGCAAGTTGGGAAAGCACATAAACACATTTAAAAAATTTATCTATATTTACCTAAAACAAAAGCTACTGAGAAATAGTCAGAATAGTTTAGTGAGGATCACATTGCACCATAAGAAATTAATTTCTTCAATTATAAATGTGATGTACTGCATTGGAGCCTTGCACTCATATCCTAAAATGTAACATCCCAACATAGAAAGGCTTATGTATTGGGCAAACTGCTAAAAGTGGCTCATCTTCCCACTAGAACAGCAGTTCTCAACCTGTGGGTCACGACCCCCCTGGCGGTTGAACAACCCTTTCACAGGGGTCCCCTAAGACCATCCTGCATATCAGACATTTGCATTATGATTCATAACAGTAGCAACATTACAGTTATGAAGTAGCAACAAAAATAATTTTATGGTTTGGTCATAACATGAAGAACTGTATTTAAAGGACCAGAAGGTTGAGAACCACTGCACTAGAAAGTGGTCACTTTACTATGCATCAATAATTACAATAACAGATATTGAATTATTACCATATTTTAGCATATGTGAAATATGTAACAGAGAACATCTTTTTTAAAAATCTTTATTGTTGAAAGCATTACAGATATCCCCCTTTTTTCCTCATATTGACCCCTTCTAGCCCACACCCTTCCCCACCCCAGGCCTTCATCATACATTTGTCTGTGTCCAGGGATTATGCATATATGCACACAAACTCTTTGGTTAATCTCTTACCACCCACCCACCCACCCCAGCCTTCCCTCTGAGATTCAACAGTCTATTCCATCTTTCTATGTTTCTGGATCTATTTTCTTCATCAGTTTATTTTGGAGAACATGGCATTTTCATTACCATTATCTCATGTCCAAGCAGGATGTTTTTTAGATTAAATTTCTTTTTACAAAGATAATATGCTCTCATTCTAACACTTAAAAATGCATATTCTTGTGTAGATATATTTGCATAAACAAAATACACACATATGTACACTTATAAATGCATACACAAACTTAAAGTTTTATTTATCAGTAGCCAGAAAAGTGGTAGGTTTTAGTGTATATGACCATTGTGTTCTTCTATTGATGGTTCTTTTCTTTATTAAAAGTTCTTGGACCCTCTCTTCCCACTTCTCTGATATGCACAAAATACAGCTTCTTTAAAAAAATTCTGGCAGATATTAATGTTTGACCATTGTAATACATATATTTAATTTAGTTATGTAAGTTGGTTGATTATTCTCACACAAATATTTAAGCACATAACCAAACCAGCACTTACATAAAATATCCTATCTAATAATAGACAAACATGGTAATTAACCATACCTCTGCTATGCTTCCCATTGACTAATCAGGGTGATATGCAAATTAACTGCCAACCAAGATGGCGGCCGGCAGCCAGGCAGCTGAAGCAAACAGGAGGCTTGCTTGCTCCAGTGACTGAGGAAGCCAAGGTTCCCCACCTGCCGCGGCTGGGTCCTGAGCTGCACTCTAAGCAACAATGTTGCAATTATAGAAGCTAAACAATCCCCAGATACCTGCTTTCAGCCAGCCAGCCTCAGAGCTGGAGCCGCAACAAAGTTTCAATTACAGAGGTAAATAAATCCCAGAATAAAAAAATAAAAAAATTAAAAAAAAAGAGAGACTGGGAGCTTCAGTTGCAGGCTTGGCCCACCTGAAAACAGCCCTCAGCCCCACATCTAGGCTGGCCAGACACCCCAGTCGGGACCCCCACTCTGATCTGGGACACCATTCTGGGCAAATCAGCCAGCCCCCACCCATGCACCAGGCCTCTATCCTATATAGTAAAAGGGTAATATGAAAACTGACCCTAACAGCAGAAAGACTGGGGATGACTGGTCACTATGACACACACTGACCACCAGGGGGTAGATGCTCAATGCAGGAGCTGCCCTCTGGTGGTCAGTGAGCTCCCACATGGAAGAGCTCTGCTCAGCCACAAGTCAGGCTGATGGCTGCCAGTACAGCAGTGGTGGTGGGAGCCTCTCCTGCCTCCTCAGCAGCGCTAAGGATGTCCGACTGAAGCTTAGGTCTGCTCCCCGCTGGCAAGTGGACATTCTCCAATGGTTGCTGGGCTTCCATAGGGATGTCTGATTGCCAGCTTAGGCCAAATCCCCTGGGGAGCAGGTCTCAGCAAGCAGATGGTCATCCCCTGAGGGGTCCGGAGAAGGCACAGGCTGGGCTAAAGGACCTCTCTCCCCCCTCCCCGCAAGTGCACAAATTTTTGTGCACTGGGCCTCTAGTGTTTATATAAAATTATTAGAAGTTCCTTATTAGAAGTTTCCTGCACCAGGGGGATATCAATGGGCGCTAGCCAGTTAATGCACATTAGCCATAATTCATAACTGCAAACTGAAAGCACAAAATGACATTGCCCTCTGACATTAGACTCAAGAGTTTCTTCTCCCAGAGTCTCACCATCACCATAGACCACTTTAGAATTCTTAAAAGTTTTTATGTTGAGTAGAAAAAGCAAGGGGTTACTCCACTTCCTTAGTAACAGTATATTCTCAGAGGGCAGCCCCTGGCTCTTGGGTAACGTGAGATTATAACTGAGCTTCCAGTTGCCCTCCTGTTGGGTGAGCAGGGCCCCCACCACCAGTGTTCAGGTGGTGGCAATGGAACTTAATCTTAGAACCCGAAATCCTAGGAGAACGAACAGCTTTCTTCAAGTTTAATGGCTAGGAGTTGGTTCTTTTTAAGTATTTGGGTGAAGAGTTAAAATTACAATTCTTCGCTCTCTTCTCTCATTTACTATTCATTCTATGTGGGTGAGTGGGGGATAGTGAACAATAAATTGCACTACTTAGAGATGTAGGCTAAGCTGTTTTGGGGGCAGCTGTGTCAATAAAGTACACACATAACATCAGTTTCCCATTACACACATCATTCAGAGTCACTTATTACTCAGTGTAATGGAAAAGAGGGAGAGCAAAATCTACAATGAAAAGAGAAATTGAAGTACAACCAATAGCACCATGAGGCATGGAGTCAGTTCTCCCGATAACAAGTGCTTCTGGCATTAATGAACCTCAGAGTCAGGTCCCAGAAAGCTGAAGACCAGATGGGGTGCAAGAATATTGGAAACACATTTTGTAAGGTAATTGGAAATAAATAGATGACTGCCCCCACACATCGCCCTGCAGATTGTGGTTTAGTTCAAGAGTTTTGAAGGTGAGTGTTTCTGTCTGTTTGCATTGACTTTGATGTGGATTTTTCAAAGTGCGTGTGATAGGAGAGTCACCATATGGGTAGGTTATCACAAATGAGTGTTCTTGAAGCTTATGTGAAGGGGGCATACCTATTCCTGCTTCCACTCCTCTCTGTACTGAAGTGTAATCCCCTTCTACCTATTTGGTGGCAAAGCCTAACAGCCGTAGAACCACACCCCAACCAGGTGAGGCTCCTTTACCAAATAGATCAGCGGTTCTCAACCTGTGGGTCGCGACCCCTTTGGTTGTCGAACGACCCTTTCACAGGGGTCGCCTAAGACCATCATGCATATCAGATATTTACATTATGATTCATAACAGTAGCAACATTACAGTTATGAAGTAGCAACGAAAATAATTTTATGGTTGGGTCACAACATGAGGAACTGTATTTAAAGGGCCAGAAGGTTGAGAACCACTGAAATAGATTTCCAAATAGCTGCAATCACCTATTTGTTTTCTAACTGTAAACAGAATCCAATTTTAATTGCTCTGAGAAGGCTGGCTAAAAAAAAATGCATCTTTCTTTAGAAAAGGATTTATTTTTGATGCGCATACACAAAATATATGCCTATTGTATCATTTTAGGGGATTTCTAAAATTTAAGTTTCCAAAGGGTTTTGCAAGATTTGGTACTAGTCAAGGATTATTTGGGCAGATCTGTCATATAAATTTTGAAAGAGCTCACCATCCATTGTTATGAAAACTTAGATTTTTACAATTAGATTAAGAGGAAGGGTCCCAGTAAATTGAATTATCATCTTATTTTCTAAAGGAATTCCATGGTGTTTTTATTTAAAAATGTATTATACTTTCAGTGTTCAGTATTTCTTAATACATAAATGTCACTATGTCCCATGCATTTTCTCTTGTTTGATATGTGTGCATTTTCAATTTTTTATTTCTTTTCATTTATAACTTTGATATCTCTTTGCCTCAAGGAGTGTTTATTTTGCACCCCAACATGAACAACAATGAATTACCAAATTTCTACTTATCCTCACATTCTCCTTTCCAACCTCCCAAATTAGTGATGTCATAAATTACATGAAGTCTAATAAATTTATATAAAATTGATTCTTAGGATTTAAAAATATGCCTTTAGAAAATGTTATTATGCCTTTGTGTGCTTTTTCAACTTTATCAATAACTTTTGAGATCTCACCATGAAATAGAGGGTAGTGAACCATCTCTTTTCATCCTTATAGATCTTTTTTTCTTCTTAATATAATACTTAAATTATATATTTTTCTTAATTATTTAATTACTATGTTTATAACTTCTAATAATATACTCCTATTACTTAGTTATAAAGTTTTAAAAATACCTATTGATGCTATTTACCAAAAATGACAAAGAAGTCTACCTACTTATACAGAATCTGATCATCTCACTTCTTTATGCCATTAGTTATAATTTTATTTCCACAACATGATTTCTATTATGTAAGATTTTTTTTTTTCTCTAAGCCAAGGGCAGATCTGGGTTTCATGGATCCCAAAGCATGAACAATTTGGCTCTCTTTAATTTAAATCATATAAAACTATAATTGAAAAAGTCGGTTAAAAAACTACTATTTCTTTTGACTGAGAAATCACAACAAATTAGAAATGTCAAAAAGCTAATAAATATAAGCTTCCCAAAATCTAGGGAAATTTCATATTTGTATTAACCAACAGTGAAACACACCTTAATAATACTTCTGTTTCTCCATTGTTTGGCTTCATACCCTTTGATTACCTTTTCATGTGACAATGGATTTATATTTTCTACAATCCAAGCAAAAAATGTAATTCAGGCCCTGGCTGGTTTGGCTCAGTGGATAGAGCGTGGGCCTGCAGACTGGAGGGTCCCAGGTTCGATTCTGGTCGGGGGCATGTACCTTGGTTGCGGGCACATCCCCAGTGGGGGGGTGTGCAGGAGGCAGCTGATCAATGTTTCTCTCTCACTGATGTTTCTGACTCTCTATATCTCTCTCCCTTCCTCTCTGTAAAAAAATCACTAAAATATATTAAAAAAAATGTAATTCAGTCTTTTGTCTAGAATGGCCAATTGATTTTTTTTTTATCTAGAAAAGTTTCTTACAGCTTCACACTTTATTTTTTAATGATATGCACATTTATATATACTTATAAAATTTAGCATAACCTTTATCAGGATATCTTTTATAATAATCTATATGATTTCAGAACATTTACATTTTCTTACAACAGGATTAAACACTCTTTTAAATAATAAAATAACATTAATCTATGTGTTATTTATATTTTATCTGTTTGACCTGTGGCCACTTTTCATTCAATTCCCTCTGGAGCCTCAGACATAATGGCAAGATGTGTCACTGTGTACACAAAGACACACTCCAAAGTATGATTTGCCACACAAGCAGGTTTACTGATTTTAGCACAGATGCAGATGAATGCTTCAAGCACAGGATTTCAGTTTCTATTTCACATGGCTTCCATCAAAACTGTTGAAAATGGCCCAGCTGGTGTGGCTCATGGTTGAGTGTTGACCTATGAACCAGGTGATCCTCACAAAGCCCAGTCCTCTCACACCTGCTGCAATGACAACCAGTTTTCAAAAATATCACATTACAGTGTCGTAGAGGGTGGTTTTTTGTTTGTTTGTTTTTTACTTTTAAAAATATTACTATGTGTCTAAAGTAACTTAGAATTTACTATCTTATATCCTTTTATTTTTATTTACAGATTTGTATTTTAGTCATTGAGATTGTTTTAAAGAAACCAAAAAAAAAAAACAAACCCTTTATTTTGTACATTGTAAAAGGCAAGTTCCACTTTAGTGAAATGTACACAAGGATTATTTTTCAGTTTAAATAATAGTAGTTAATAAAGAGAACCTCAGAACTGTTACACTGTATTCAAATTCAGTGGTAGCTGTTGAGCAAGATCAACTAAGACTTCAAGCATTTGTGAGAAGACTCTGGTACTCAGAAAATAAATGGTTAACTGTGTGGTTATATGTGTACATATATGAATTTCTTAAATAAGAAATTAAATAAGTTTTAAAACTTAAAAAATGCCAGAATTGAATGATACTGTCCTGGGATGTGTGATTGGACTTCAGTGTGATTGAAGAATTCTGCAGTACCACAGGAACAGGAGACTAAAGGATGTCTCCTGCTGCTTCTCGCATACCTCAGGAGTCCACCTGCTGGAACCTCTGAGCTCTCACTCCTGTACGCCAATTGCCAATGCATGGACAATGGAAGGGTTGATGCTCAGGGGACCTGACAGCACAGAGCAGAAAGACACCAAAATATTCCTATGCCCCTGAGTGGCCCTGTGGAGATAGAATTTATAAGATATGGAAATGGAGCCATGGAATAAGGAGGGATCATTTTGGTGTCCCTGGAGCCTGTAGAAGTGAAATAAAGCAACTGTCAGAACAAAAGGCCCTTCCCTACTGGCTTGCATGTGATGGCATGGCAATTTTGATTGTAATTCTTTGACATCCTAAGTCTGTATTGCACCAAAGAAAAACAAACAAAACAAACGAACAAACAAACAAAAAAAACAATTATCTTCTAGTACATGTGGTCTTTTTTTTTTCTTTTTTTTTTTTTTATCTGATACCCTCTCTTCCTTCTACCACCTTCCTCTTAATCAAAAGGTATTTTCTGAGTTACAATCATTTTTTGGACTTGTTGTACACACTCTTAATCTGGGCGAATAGAACCAGTAGAGAGCTGGGTGCCGGGAGCCAGTCCATGCTTGCTGTTTCAAGGGACCTGGCATATATGGCATACTGTTCTTAATATGTTTGCTCACCTTCTTGGCACTATGTGTTTTAACCAAGGTCTCTGAGAAAGGTTGTTTCCCCAGGTAGGGATTTTCCCCTGAAGTTAGGGAGGGAATAAAACCTCTTAACTAAGTGCCAGGCGGGAAATTAATCACTTTAACTATGAACAATCATGATTAAGCTACATAATCTTTACTCCCTGGAATGGAGATAAGAAACGCCCTAACCTTTGTAATAGAGATTGATAGGATTGAATCAACTGGTATAAATACAGATGTAATAAGACAGAACTTAGAATACGGAACCAAGAGAGACAGAACTTAGAACACAGAACTCAGAACACAGAACGAAGAAGACAGAACTCAGAAGAAGGAACCTACACAGACAGAAGAACTTCGCTGGAGAGAACATGGCAAAAGATCCCGCACTGAACCTGACTACAGAAATTGGCAAGAGAACCTGACTAGAACCTAGTGACTGAACCTGGCTGGAGAACCTGGACAGAACCTGGCTGGAGAACCGAGCGAGGGAACTTGGCTACAGAACCTGGCTGGAGAACCTGGAGAACCTGGCTGGAGAACCTAGCAAGACAACATGGACACAGAACCTGGCTGGAGATCCAAGCCAGAACCTCTCTGGAGATTCAGACCAGAACTTGGCTGGAGATCCTGGCTGGAGATCCTGGCTAGGCTGCTGATCAACTGAACACTGTCTCCGTGTCATTCCTTCTTCGCCGACTCCGTCCACACCTTTGGGGACCCCTGGACCTGCTGGGGTTGGACCCCGGCAGCTGGGGGGAAAAATACAGTTCCCTTCAATGCCAGATGACACCAAATGGGTTTAAGGCCAGTATCTGAAAATATCTTCCATGTAGGTGTTTCCATTAAGGAACTATAGATGAAAGGAGCAAACACTCTACCATATATTTTGTACCTGTTAAGTGCATGGTATAGCATCAGGTATTTTATGATTATAAAAGAGTAATGTCATAAGTCTTCTCTTCAATGAGTTTTCAACCTATCCCAGGAGTCTACATTAAAATACACACAGTGATTACAAACAATATGGGGTAATGATTTGTCAGAATTTGATTCTAGATCATACAGCTATAAATAAGATTACTCTTTATGTGAACTTGACATTAACATGCATATCACCTTGGACCATTTACTTACAGCTTCAATGACCATCTATATATATAAAAGCCTGAGTGACCATTACGACCGAACGACTGGAATGACCAGTCGATATGATGTGCACTGACCACCAGGGGGCAGATGCAGGAGCTGCCCCCTGGTGGTCAGTGTGGTCCCACAGCCAACCTCCCATGTTCCCTCCCTGCATCCAACCTCCTGCGGCCCCTTTCCCCAGCCAGCCAACCTCCCACACCCCCTCTGCCCCCCCCAGCCAGCTAACCTCTGCTGGCCCCACCCCTGGGCCAGCCAGCCCCATCGGCCCCCATCAGGGGGCCGGCCCACCAACCTCCTGCAGTCCTTCTCCTCAGGCTCCGATTGGGGCGACCGTCAGGCCAACCTCCCGTGGTCCCTCCCGCCCCAGCCAACCAGCCCCCCAATAGGCCTTGATTGCCAGCCAGGCTGAGGGACCCCACCTGTCATGAATCCGTGCACTGGACCTCTAGTTATATAATTAGAGAGCTTACAATTTCTAAAAGGCCCAGAACTGGGGACCCTATAACCACAATAACTTGATATTATAGGAGTATTCTTTGAAGAACCATTAGTCATTTAAATATCACAAATGTCTGCTTTCATACATCTAATGATTGAGATTAAAAGTTTTTAAAATGACCACGTATGTAAGTAGTTTTTACTTCTTTCAGTCCAGCCAATTCGTTGCCTATTATTGCCTAAAATTTTTATAAAATGTTTATGGTTTCTTCAGGTAGTTTAATATGGTGTAGATACTCTTGGAGTTGACATGTGAGATATTAGACAAGTGCTCATAAGCACACAAATAATAAGGACTTAAAAATGTGTCAGTAAGTTCTCAGTGGGGCTATTGTAGTGTATCCCAACATTTGCTGGGTGCTTTATGAAATGAGCAAGTGGCTTTTTAATTGAAAAATCTATTCATGACCCAATGAGATTCATACACCAGGTAAAAATGCCCTTACACATTTCATAGATTCTGATCCAATGCGTTACGTTAGAGACTGGAACAAAGCCTGCCTCCCTTGTGCTTTCTACACTTCTCGGGTGGAGGAGGGGCAGGAAGAGAAGTGCTGCAAATTGAGTTCTGTTTAAAAAGTAATTTTAATATGAACGGGTTGCATCACCCTTGATTTTATAACTACTTTGGAATAAAGTGTAGTGATTGCATAATAGTCTATCAAATGGGAGGTTGATTAGTTCAGTTGGTTTTATATGCAGTGTAGCCATTATTTTCTACTAGAATGGAAGAAACTGAGCGAAACTGTCACCATCATGGTGATGCCTGGCAGATGGGAACTGGGGACCAGTCCCACTTGTAATATGCAAAGTCTGAAGAAAGTAATAGCTAATTCTTTCATCTGATCCCCTATTCTCAAGTCAATATCTTTCAGAATCGTGTTTCTTTAAGCATCAGAAGTATGATTCATTGGGACCCTTGGTGATCCTATCTGTCCCTCCCAACTTGAGTTATCGTGTCCTGCAACTTACTTTCTCTTTAATCCCATAGGCTAATTTGGCTGTTATGTTTTATATACCTTGGTATTTTGTTCTGGAAATTTTTCTTTAAATACAATCTTTTATTTTCCTTGAATTTCACTGTTTCTAGAAAATGGTCTCCCTCTCATTCCAACACAATTCTCTTCCTCAGTAAAAGCCTTTAAGGTTCATGGCGTTTGTGTATGTTGCTGGCTGCTGGTGAACACGGGACAGAGAAAATAGTGACTAATATTAGAATCATGAGTGAAGATATGTTTTATTCATAAACTTTGCACCTCCAGTGAAATTAAAAGCAAAGTAAAGGGTCGAAGCTGTGAACCCTTTTTCCTAGAGCCTGTAAACCAATAAAGGCTTTATATTAGCTATCGATATCTATCTCTGAGTTGCCTTAATAACATCTTATTCCCTGTTTTCACCAGCCATCAATAATATTTCTGCCTGCTCGCTCAGACCCCTATCTCTGCGTGCAATTGCATTATAAGGGTCTATAAGCCCAATTTGCTTCACATTCTTATTTTTGGAAAAGGCTGGCTGGCTTTTGTAATGAGAGCAGCTGCCAAGGAGGCTTGACAGAATTTGTGGCCCATCTGGCTTATAATCTTCACTCAATATCTCAGAGGCCTAAACTTTGAGACCTGCTGATAAGCCCGGGCATCCAGGCAAGCGATGGCAGCCTTCTCTGTGATTTCTCATTAAGGGCAGGGACATCTCTCTGGGAATCTCTCATATCCTGGATATCACATAATTCCTTTTTTCATTTTCTAATAAGTACAAGAGAGTCAGAGGTTTTTTTCACTGTAGTATCTTCATGTTCCCAGATATGAGTGAACATTCATTTGGAAGATTTTGACATTTAAGTGTTTGGGTTTCCTAAAATATTTGTTGTTATTCCACCCCTTCCCCCCACCCAAAACAAAACAAAACAAAACAAAAAACTAAAGAAAACACCATGAAATAGATAAGAATATAGTAAACAACCATATAAATAACATTGCATTGCTATAGTAAGTAATATTTTAGATTTTAATGATGATTTTTTTCACTGTATGTTTATACACATTTTTCCATCACAGTGCTATTGTGTGGCACAGTGGTTTATGGCAGACGAAAATAGAATCAATAGCATAGCCACTGACTTACCAAGCATTGATTGGTCTGGTTATTTGGTGGTTGACTAAAATGGGAGAAAGATAGAGTAGGGTATTGGGGGTGGGAGAGTGTATGGGAGTTTCACTGAAAGCATCCTCTTTCTCCCCTAACTTGCCTATTGAAGATTAATTTTAGAAATAATATATAGTAATGCATTACATAATAATGTTCTCTGTCCAACTTCTTTAATAATCTCTCATGTTGTGTTTATTGTTTGTGATTCACTGCTATGTCCAGAGAAAAAGGTGACCTATCCCCTGTCCCTAGAAGGTTACAGCTTGTGGGTCTGAATTTATTGACTTCTAAACTATAGGTGGAAAACTATTATCTCCTCTAGTAGGGCTGCAGGAAGTGTAGATCTGCATCTACCAATGTAATTTAGTTTGAAAGATTAGCAAGGCTTTATTTACTATGCTATTTATCTTCTCTTTCTTGTTGAAATTGCTTTTTCTATATTTTCTTATTTTACATGTATTTTTTATAAACTTGAGATGATAGTGACAATATGCTGATCAAAAAAAGCTCCCATGGGAAGAACCTGAATAACTCATCCAAAAAAAGAAAAAAAATCTGGGCAAGGAGCAGGGCTGGTTGCTTAAAAGACAGAAGACTGGATCGTTCCTGGAGTCAAGACATAGCAATATTTTTTTCTTATCAATTATTCAACAAACATTGATTGAGCACAGACTCTGGATCAGTTGCTATAAATGCCATTAAGGAATGGATATTTGCATGGATTAGAAAAACAACAACCTATTTAGCCAAAAGAAGATAAAATGGAAAAATCAAAGTTTTAAAGCTCTGCTGAAGAGGGTAACTACCCTTAACATACTAATGGGAACACATCAAACAAAACAAACCCCTTAGAAGCATAACCAAGGCATTCAGATCTAGAGTCATTAAGGGACCAGTCAACAAATAATGTCCTAAGACCAGGTATGGCCATATTTATGTCAGAGAGAACCTAAGGGCAGCAAACACAGAAAGAATGTCCCACACCCTGAGCCATAGTTGGAAACAACTTTGAGGAAGAACTAAGGGTTCCATCATCCTGGCCTTGGAACCAGCTCACATGTGCCTGGCTCAGCATCTTAGTATAAATGGAGTTGGGGAAGATCTGGTTGCTGAGTGGCAGAGCTCATAGGGGCTTCTATTAGGTATTAGTGGAATTTTAGCCAGAAATCTTTGTCATTGACAACCTATTTCTAGACTATTATATTCCTTTACTTTACTCTGTCTTTTAAATTACTCAGTAAAAATAACTCTAAAAATTGTTATTAACTTGTCTTCAATGAACTAAAAACAAAAGGAATCTCACCCAGTGTTGTGTGAGGGAAAATTTATTGAAGCTTTATGGTTGCTGACATCATTCTTAAGCCAATCTCTCACCTTTCTCTCCAACATCCACATTATCAAAAGCCATGTCCAGAGGTCATTAACTCCTTTTGGTGTTCCAAATCTGTTTTCCTGTGTCTCTGTATGATAACAGCTTATCCTATATAATAAAAGTCTAATATGCTAAATGTTCAGTCGACCTGTCGACCATTCAACCAATCAAAGTGTAATATGCTAATGATATGCTGAGGCTGCTCAACCGCTCACTATGATGTGCATTGACCACCAGGTGGCAGATGTTCTGACCTGTAGGTTAGCTTGCTGCTGGGATCTGGTTGATCTGGACTGAGTGAGATGGGTCAAACATGACCTAGAGCCCTCCTGCAGTCCCTCCCTGGCCCCGATCATACACCAGGGGGGTCCCTCAGCTTGGCCTGTGCCCTCTCACAATCTAGGACCCCTTGGGGGATGTTGGAGATCTGGTTTTGGCCTGATCTTGCAGGTCAGGCCGAGGGACCCCACTGGTTCACAAATTCATGCACCGGGACTCTAGTATTGCTATAATCACTCATTTTTCTGTCACTTGAAAATATGCTATTATTTAAAATTTCCTGTCATTTAAAAAATATATTATTAGGTTTTATTCCCCATGTGTCTATTGCCTTTGTATTCTCAATTAGACCATCCATCTCATGAAGTTATTAACTCAGTGTTTTGCACATAGTAGGTGCTCTGGAAGCAACTGTCAAATCATTGGTTAATTCACTGATTGTTTAACAAATGTAGACTATTCAAATTTTAGAGCTTAGACCTAGTAATTGAAGTGTTCAGTCACAAAAAATCCTAAATCTTCTATAATAAAATAACAGCTTTCTAATAATAATCACCTGCAAAGTTACTAAATGTATTAGAATGACTCAGACTTTTAAATAATAGCCTGTGCAAACATAGCTACATCCTTTCACAAGCAGTACAATTTTAATCATGCTCATAGCATATTTCACTCTATTTTCTGACATGGATGTGATGATATAGAAACTTTTAAGTAAAAGTGAAATAGGGCCGGAACGGGTTTGGCTCAGTGGATAGAGCGTCGGCCTGCGGACTGAGGGGTCCCCGGTTCGATTCCTGTTAAGGGCATGTACCTGGGTTGCGGGCACATCCCCAGTGGGAGATGTGCAGGAGGCAGCTGATCGATGTTTCTCTCTCGTCAATGTTTCTAACTCTCTATCTCTCTCCCTTCCTCTCTGTAAAAAATCAATAAAATATATTTAAAAAAAAAAAGTGAAATAGGAAGATCCTGAATGAAGAACTATGTGAGAGAATATCTCCTCTCACATCTGTGTGAATAAAATACAGCAGCATTTGCCTGCTCAACCTCATGCTCAAGCATTAATTTAACACTTTTTCCCCAGAAATTGAAAACTGTTAATTGACTTTTTACAACTGATGTTGAAACTTTTTCTACTTCATGCATCATGAGATGGGAAGGCTGTGCTGTTAGTGGGGCTCAATGGCTTGTCCAAGAAGAGGTGACAAGTCACTAAATGATAGACCCAGATTAGATTCTATACTTTATAATGTCCTGTTTTCATTTCTCTAGAGAAATATTGCAGTTGAAAGGACTTTGTCATGATCACAGTTTAGCTACTTTTCTTCAGTGATGTAAATTTTCTTAAATGTATAAAAATGCTGTATCTAAAACAGACTTTAGAAAGTGAAGTTTAGAGATCAGTTGTTCTTCTAGTAGAAGTCATCAAATCAGGATTCAAGAAAAATTCTCATGATCTTTAACCTTTGTCAAGATACAATATAAAATAGAAAGGAGAAGGAGAGTAGAAATAGAGATATACCCTGATATTCATCATGTGCCCACTATGTGCCATGCCTCACATTATCCAGTTCATGGTTTTTAGATGACTTTATTCATATCTTCTAACTACAACTTCAGTCCCAGGGTTCCCATTATTCAAATGAGGAAAGTTAGGGTTGTGTGCATTGCAGGTAGGACCTAACACCAATGAACATAATCCAATCTCCACTTTTCCAGTTAGTCTGAAAAGATTTCCTAAATAGAGTAAACTTTAGAAAGTTGCTGAATAAAATAAGAGAATGCCAGACTGTTGTGGTTCAGTGGTTGTCAACCTATGAAACCAGGAGGTCATGGTTTGATTCCAGGTCAGGGTACATGCCCAGGTTGTGGGCTCGATCCCCAGTAGGGGGCATGCAGGAGGCAGCCAATCAATGATTCTCTTTCATCATTGATGTTTCTCTCTCTCTCTCCCTCTCCCTTCCTCTCTGAAATCAATAAAGAACATATTTAAAAAACTAAATAAATATAAAATGAGAATGACTTTTCAGGCAACTATTGTAAGAGTTTCAAAAACAAGTTCTATTTTAACATAACACTTCATAGAGATTTTTACAAATACTCCATCTTCTTCTCCCTTTGGGCATATGTAAAATTACCCTTTTCCATGAAGGTAGGAGGGGCCATGGGACTTGTTTATACCATAAAATATGATAACATTAGACACATCCAGGTAGAAGCCCTCAGAGGAAAAGTACTCCTTGCCACTCCCTTTTTCCTGTCTTGGACATGGAAAAATCATGTGAAGGAGCCTTTGTTGGCCTGGCCCTTGAGTGACTAAGATCTGTGGAGCCTTGCTTGTGTTGACTCATCTGGTGAACATTTAAAAAGATGCCTTGATGGGTCAGGCTTTCCTTGTTAAAATAAATACAAATAGCAAAATTTTGGCAATAGAGAGATTTGGCTTTTAATGCCTGTTTCTGCCACTTATCAGTTGGGTGACCATGGATAATTGCTTCTGTAACCTTCAGTTTCCTCACATAATATGGTCACATAACATCCTATATAATAAAGAGGTAATATGCAAATTGAACATCACTCCAACACACAAGATGGCCACCCACCCCCATGTTGACACAAGATGGCTGCCACAAGATGGCCGGCAGAGGAGGGCAGTTGGGAGGGACCAGGCCTGAAAGGGAGAGCAGTTGGGGGTGGGGACCCAGGCCTGCAGGGGTGGGAAATTAGGGGCGACCAGTCTGGCAAGAGAGGTCAGCTAGAGGTGATCAAGCTGGCAGGGGAGGGCAGTTAAGCATCAATCAGGCTGGTAGGCAGAAGCGGTTAGGGGTAATCAGGCAGGCAGGCAAGCAGTTGAAAGCCAGTAGTCCTGGATTGTGAGAGGGATGTCCGACTGTCCGTTTAGGATTGGGCCTAAACGGGCAGTTGGACATCCCTCCAGGGGCCCCAGGTTGGAGAGGGTGCAGGCTGGGCTGAGGGACACACACACACACCCTGTGAACGAATTTCATGCACCAGACCTCTAGTCTATATTATGAAGTTGTCATAAATTAAATGTGGGGATGTTTAGAAATTGTTCAATTGAGTGCCTGTTACTATTGAAGTTTTAGAAATACCATAGAATAAATCTTAGTTGTCATCATCACCATCATCTTCCAGAGAGACAAGATATTAATTCTAACAATGTTTTTCTAAGGGGGTTTTGAAACAAAGAGAAAAGCTTTTGTGTTGATTGGAAACTAAGGAGGACCTATAGTAATAGCCTCAGAGTGAAAAGACAAGAGCAGTGACACGTGAAGTCCACAGACCCTGTGTTCCTGCTGAGTAAAGGAGAGACGAACCACCGGCTCCACTGAAGCAGGGAAAGGAAAAAATAAAAGTGAAATCCAAAATAACTTCTGTGTATTATTTAGTTAAATTATTATTTCTTGAAAAAATATATTTTTTTCTAAAAATATGAAATAGAAATAAAAAGCCCATACATTCCTTTGTCTTTTCTTCCTGAGCATCTTCAGAGTCATGAAAATGACTGGAGGCTGCTTCAGTTGGGTGAATTGATGATACAGGCATCTGGGTGTGGATCCCTACCTGACTTTATGAAACCCGAACAGAAGATGTTACTAAAACAGAAAATAATAACCGCAGCTTCGAGGGACTAGTGCCCCACAACTGAATGCCAGAGGTTTTGCCAAGAGTCTCAGCAGGGAGTATCCCATTGAGAAGTGCAGCCTGAAATCACCTCCCAGGAGAGTGACTCTCAGAACCTGGATGTGCTCTGAACAGGTGTTCTGGCGAGTGCTGCCAACTGGATCCTTCATGCTGGGAGACAGCCTCACAAGTATTCTGAAACCTTCAAAAACAAGGCTTGCAAGTAGGAGCTGGGAGAACAGCATACACAGAGGGGGAAAATACCAGCTTTCACAGACTAATATGCTTTTATATATATTCATGTTCTCCATGTGAAAATTATTTACTACGAATGGATCTATAGCATAGAATAATTATTATATGATTCTCAAAAGAAACATACCTTTACAAACTTAGACTTATTTAACCTAATAAACCACTGATCTCTTAAGTCAACTCCATACTTAGATATAAACCACCAAAGCTGACCTCTTCCTATAAATCAGCGGTTCTCAACCTGTGGGTTGCGACCCCTTCGGCGGTCCAACGACCCTTTCACAGGGGTCGCCTGAGGCCATCCTGCATATCAGATATTTACATTACGATTCATAACAGTAGCAACATTACGGTTATGAAGTAGCAACGAAAATAATTTTATGGTTGGGTCACAACATGAGGAACTTTATTAAAGGGCCAGAAGGTTGAGAACCACTGCTATAAATGGAATAATGTGAACCAGGCATATGGGTTTGGCCACTTCCAACTGGATTACATAGAACAATGATAAACAGGACCTGGCTTTCTGAGGCCTTTCATTCTAGTTCTTCCCCCTAGTGTGTCATATGTCTTGTAGAGATCACCAGTCTGTCCTGAGAATCAGTGTCTTTATTTGTTAAATATTTTTTAATTGCAGACTGTACTTATAGTACAGTTTGGTTGAAAGAATCAAATAGAATGATATGCAGGAAAGCTTTTAAAAGCTCTGAAACACTATAGAGATGCAAGAAGCTATTATCACTGGAGTTATTTTAGAATAACTGAAACTACATTGAACTTGCATTTATTTCCCTACTTTCTTTGTACAGGTATAGCATGTACTTACTGTACAATTATCAGCTTCTTCTAGCATAACTCTCTAAAATTCCCTATTGCATAAGGCAAGGATGAATTGTACTTTATTATACTTCGTTTTGTTCCTGAATTACTTCATACATATATATTCTTTCCTACCTGCAGGGGCCATATTTTCTTTGGCTTCTCCTTTTATGTGGCTCCATCTGTACTTGGCAATGCTGTGTTCAGAGGGTACTCTCTGTTAATTATTTTACAACTAGAAACTAAGAAGCTTATTGAATAGGTAAGAGGCCTAAGAAAAAAAGTCCCACACTTGTGTGGATATAGTAAGGTAAAGTAGAAACTGCTTCCAAAAGAAAATCTACTTCGAGTTTCTAGCTGTCCTCCAGTGCTGGAAGGCTTCATAATGAAGTTTTTAAAAATGGCAATTTCTAGTCAAGATAAATATTGATTCATGATTTTCTGTTGTCTTATTGTCCAGAAACAGAAAATTAGAACAAATGAAAAGCACCCCCCCCCCCACACACACACACACACACTCACAGGTTCCCACATGCACCCACATAAACTCTGCTAAAGCTCTTCCATTGGGTATTTCTGTATCAAACCCGATCCTTCCTGGAGTCTCTTCCAGACAGCAATCTCTAGCCTTTTTAACACTGAGATGTAATATCTACAAGAATGAATGTCCCTTATCTGTTTTCACATTCTCAAGTTTATTACTGATTGCTATTTCACTCATTACATAAAAATGGAATGGTGAGAATTGATGACCTTGGGTCACAGCTAAGGGTAGAACAAGCGGTCTGACCCCAAAATGCAACCTTAGCCAAGCTTAATGAGAGACTAGCCTGTGCCTTTTTGCAGCAAACCCCTGGAGGCAGGATCCTGGCTGTGTATGGTCTTGTGATTTCGCAGGGAGGGCTCGCCAGCTCAGTTGGCTCACAGACTTTTCATGTAAAGCCTGTGGAAGCCACGTTGTTACATTTTCCAGTTCTAGGCCTTTGCCTTAGAAGGGGAGCTCCTAAGAATACCTACTCTGAAAAGGGTATTGAAACTTACTGTGTCCGTTGTGTCCTGTGTGAAGGGTAGAGAGACACTTGAACCTGCTTTGAAAGAGGACTAGTAAGAGCCTTCATGCGAGGGCTACTGATTACAAACCAACTCCATTAAAATTGCCATATTATTAATACACCTAATGAGAGCAGTAGCTACAATTTATTTAAACCATTTATGCCAATGGAGCTAACATACACCATTTATGCAAATGTTAGCTTATGATATCATCCAAGGCATATATGTGTGTTGTTGTTTTTAATTCATCATATGATCTGTGATCATGAAATTTTAGTTGGTTAAGATAAATTAACTGTGCAGGTTACCATATTTCTTTTGGGTCCCTCGTGTTCATAAAATTTTGCTTAAGAAGAGATGGTGCAATTATAAGACAGGTGGTTACCTGATTTACCCAGCACCAGCACAAGGATCATGACTTCAAATGTGGGCATTTCTCTGATCAGCAGCTATATTAAAAATATCCATGCATATAGACAAATACTGTACTATAGCATAAATGGATAAAAAAGTGATTGCATAAGAACGTTTTGTTGCCCTAGTTTAAAATGTCATTTTTAATGATGATATACCAGCCTTAGTCACTTTCGACTGCCATATCAAAATACCGTAGACTAAGGGGCTTAAACAACATCTGTTCTAGAGGCTGGAAGTTCAAGAACATGGTGCCAGCATAGTAGGGTTCTAAGGACAGCCCTCTTCCTGATTTGCAGAGGACTGCCTTATCATTGTGTTCTCACATGGTGAGGGTGGGGATACACAGAGGAGAGAGAGAGAGAGAGAGAGAGAGAGAGAGAGAGAGAGAGAGAGAGAGAGAGAGAGAGCAAGTGCACCCTTAGGCATATAAGAGCAATGACTTAGTCATGAGGGCCCTATCCTTGTAACTTCCTGGCACCCTAATTACCTCCAAAAGGCTTCATTTCCAAATACCATCACATTGAGGGTTAAGGCTGCAATACATATATTTTAAGGAGACATAAACATTCAGTCCATAACATTTACCACAGGATTTTTAAACAATAGGAATACATTAAATAATTTTAAAGAGCCACTGAGGTTCACCCAATTAAGGCATTTTGATTTTAAAAAATACTTGAAATAGCTTTTTATTAAAGCTATGAGCTTTAATTAAGAAGAACTAGACTGTGAAATGAATAAACGTTTCACCATAAAAATATTCAGCATATTTCAAACAATATACAGCTTTGTTCTTACAGTGGGATCCTGCCAGATGCCATCTACCAACACCTCTTCAGGGAATCCCTATTGCGAAGAGGTATCATTATCCCAGTACTGGATGCTATCTGATTTTGTCAGTCTTTTGACACATTGCTGCCTCCCAGGACCACACATGATACTTATGTATCCCACTAAGAAAGGCTGCTGGGAGTTCTCAGTCTCTGACTACAACACTCAAAGTTCAATCCTGATGGAAAAATGTTCAGTTACTGTATTATTCAGGGTTCTCCAGAGAAACAGAACCAAAAGGAGATATAGCTAAGGACTTTTAGGGATTTAAGGAACTGGTTCACTCAATTGTGGAGGTAATCTGCTTTACACATAGTTCAGTCATTTGAATGTTCATCTCATCCAAAAAAACACTTTCACTGAAACATCCAGGGGAATGTTTGATCAATTATCTGAGCACTTTGGCCCAGCTAAGTTGACACATGAAATTAACCACCACAGTTACTTTATGTCAAGAATTGATGCTCCTCTTAATTTTTTTTAAATCAAACTCCAATCAGGTTTGAATGAATTAACATTTTTGAGCATGCATCATGTATTAAGTTTTGGGGCAGGTACTTTTACACTCATTTTATTGATGCACAAGACAATCTTGTGGGAAAAACTTTAATTTTATCTTCATTTTACAGATAAGAAAATTGACACTCAGTTGTTTTAATTGATCATGTGCAAATCAATACTCAGGTTACAAGTTTCCTGGGAGACTGTCTATTTTTATGCATTTCTAAATTCCATGTCATGACACAGTGTTTCTATACCTTCACTTTCCCAGTGAGGAACAACGAGATTATCTGTGCCTGGAAGCTACCATACTTCTACCTCTTTCCTCCCCTCCCCATCTTCCCTATTGCTCACTGCTTCAAACTAACCCTGTTATACTTCGGTTGTGTTTCTATTGTCTGTATTGTCACTACTAAAACAGAATAATATTATCTACCAATGTCTAGTGTTCCTATATGTTAGATACCGTACTATAAGTTTTAAATATATCATCTAATGTCATTCTTTGTCATAGGCATATACAATCACACACACACGCACGCACACACACACACGCGTGTGTGAATCTACACATAAAATATGTCTATGAAACTAAAGTGAATTTAAAATAAGTAGGTCTAAGTAAATTGCTCCACATCTAACAATTAGTGAGCCATTAAAATGAGATCTAGCTACTGCTGAAATCCATGTGTGAGACCAGTATCCTGTGCTACCATTCCACCCAATATCACACAGAAATCAAGGTCCTTCAGCCTTCATGTCAGCTCTTTTCATCCCTGTAAAGATTCTTGTCAGAATGGGAGACTAATTCCTAGCAGGAGGTGGGATATAGAATAATATGTCTGCCCTAGGTTCAGATAGGGGCCCAAATACCCACACTGCTACTACATTTTCCCTTACTCTGTGGATGTATGTGCCTCGTTGGTCTAAGGGTCCCTCTCACTGGGTCCTTTGAGGGTATTCCAGTTCCCCACAGTGAAGTCTGAACTCAAATCCTATCTTATTTTCCTAGAGATTAAACTCCACTCCTGATGACTTTTAATATTGACCTTTGGGTCTTTAATATTGTTGATTGGGGGAAGAGGGAGCGTCATTTTATGAGATTAGACCCATTTGTCCAAAACAATAAGCTCTATGAGCACAAATACTTTTCTTTCTCTGTTACTGGTATATCTCTAATGCTCCTAACAGTGCCTGACAGATGCGGATCCTCAATACAAATTTTTGGATAAATAAATTAATTTAGTGCAAATTTAATGGGCATTTATTGGGTTTCCAGAATATTATAATTTAGATAGCTGCCCTTTATTCTTTGTGAGTCTATGCCTTCATTTGTTTGGATTGCTGTAGCTGGGTGATTTAACTAACATTTCTTACAGTTCTGGAGGCTAGTAATTCCAATATCAAGGTACCAGAAGATTCAATGTCTAGTAAAGGCCCACTTACTACATAGTCATCTTTTTACTGCAAACTCACATGGCAGAAGGACTAGGAGAGCTCTCTGGGTCTCTTTTATAAGGGCACTAATCTCATTCATGAAGGAACCACCATCTTGACCTAATCACCTCTCAAAGGCCCCACTTCCACATACCATCACAATGTTCATTAATCTATGAGTGTTGGGGGGACACAAATACTTAGTCTATGACAGTCAGTCACACATTCAGCCTATGCTCTCTAGACTCATATCCACATTCCTAGCTAATGTATACCTGCATGCCAACTCTTAGGTTGCAGTCATAATTCTATCTGATTCAGGGTTTTCACTGATAACAGCATCATACTCACTAGTTGTAGATTATTATGAGCCCATTGAATCATCCTGCCTGTAATATTTTGAATTAATGCCCTTCAATACCATCTTGATTGACAACTATTTGCCTTGTTGAAGGTATTCAGCTTCATCTTCCATTTGGCTATTATGAGAGTCTATTTTGAAGGACCAGAAGGTGGGGGATATAAGAGAATAAAAATGTATTCTCTTCAGTGAAGTATTCAATATCCCACAAAACCTGGTTCAGAACTGTCTTTCTAACAATGTTTTCCCTGGCCAATCAGTCAGCACAGTTCACTTTCACAATTCTAAGCTTCTGTTTCTTCTCCGCATCATTGTGCTTCCCTCTTTTTCACAATCATCCAAATTCTATCCAATCTTTGAACTTCACTCTAAAATCTTCTTTTTCTGTGATGATATCCCTGACTAGTCATCTGACAATTTTTAATTAAACAGCCACATCTGAGGTGCCAAGCTAAGTTTTCCTTAAGTAGCAGGAGTAAAGCAGGCACAGTCTCTATCTTTAAGAAGCTTAGAGCCCAGGAAAAGGAATGCAATGTCAGAGGAAGCCTACAGGCTCAGAACTATAGGGAATTTAGAGGAAGTGAGGGTTGCTTAATTCTTAACATTAGAAGCCAGTCTTGAGCGAGCAGAGTTGGAAAGAATGAAAAGTTCTTGATTATAGAGATATCTGAAGGGCATATTAAGTGAAACAGACTTCAGAAAAAAATCATAGCAGCATATGAACACCTATAATTCATTTGATTTGACTAGTCGTTAAGGAATTATGAAAAAAGAGTGTCAGGAAAAAGGGTAGACAGGTTGACTGGAGCTAGTTAATGGGGAACATTAATGCCATTCTAAAGAAGTTAAATTTTATTCTGTAGACAATGAATGAGGAAAGTCTGATATTTTAAAAATAAATGGGATCATATAAAAGGATCTGTGCTTTGGGGGTAAAAGGACAACAGTATGGAATTGAATGGTGATCTAGATTTGAGTTATAAAGAATACCTAAGGACTTCCAAGTGCTTTTAGCAATATTACCTTTCCCAACTAAGATACCCATAGCCTATGGCATCCCTGAAACCTGCATAAGGGTTTAATCCTGAGGGAGATCATAAGTATAAGAAATTCCTCCTCTTCCACTGAGGCCTTCTCTGACCAATAAATAGCATTGAGTTTGACAGTCCTCACATCTGTCCCTTCAGTATCCCTGGACGTATGATTCCCAGGTCTTCCATCATCACAAAGGCTTGCATATTTGTCTAATACTTTTAACTATTTAATGTAACTCTTAATCCCATCCTTTCTCTCTTTCTGACACTCCAAATCATTCTAAGGTACATTTTGGACAGTGGTTGCTGTTTGGCATTGGATCCTGCCTGGCAGCACCATTTACAGGCTATGTGATCTTAAGCATGTTACTTATCTCTAGGTGATAAGTGTTGAGAAAGACAGTCTCATGCGTGTATTCTTTGGATCCCTGCTAGGCCACATTAGAATAGGCCTTGAGCCCTGGCCAGTGTACCAGTGTAACTTAGTTGGTTGAGCATTGTCCGGTGCACCAAAAGGTTGCTAATTTGATTCTGGTCAGGGCACATGCCTGGGTGCATGTGGGAGGCAAGTTATCAATGTTTCACATCAAAATCTCTGTCTCTCTCCTTTCCCCTCTCCCTTTTCCTCTCTCTCTCTAAAATTAATAAAAACAACAAAAAAGAATGGGCTTTGAACCTGAAACCTTTCCTTACCAAGAGTTAGAGTCTACACAGCCTCATGTTGGGCTTTTCACCTTGTGAGAAAAGTCACCTGTTTCGGACTCCATGAGTATTTCTTTGTTTTGCTCAATGATGTATACCAGTGACCCAGCTTTTGGTATTTCAGGCTCAATGGGAGAGAGGGAGTCCTGCTGCAGCTAGTGCATGAGGGCCAATTGCCCTACATCAGCTGTCATGGGCACCTAATAGCCATGAGGGAGCAATGCACATGATTAGAGCTGCTGATCTTGCTGTCTTTTTTCTGTGTGACTAAAAGCGTTGTTCCATCCAGTGTTAGACTGTGTTGTGTTTTCATTGGGGACTCTGATACCACGATGCAGTGGGGAGAAGTATTTGGATTTATAGTTTCCGATGACTGACATTATGATGATCTTTGCTATCTATCATACATGTAATTGAAGTTCTCCTCTGACATTGGTTAGGGATGCATATTGTTCTGCTTGACAAAAAGCAGCTCTTTGTTGCCAAGTACATAGCTGAGGAAGACTTTGCAAGATTGACTAATTTCATCTCATTGGGAAGTCAAAGTAAACCAAGGAAATATGGCTTTGGCCAATAGGAGGAGACAAAAGTGATGGTGTACTAGGTCCAAGCCCTGGCCATAAGAGGCCTCGTTGTTTCTGCTTATTCCTGTTATCTCTACCAGTGCCATGAGGAGGCCCTGCCTGGGATAGCCCATTGATTTCAGGAGTGGTTGAGAGACTTGTGGAGCAGAGCTACCTGCAGCCCTTCAGCCTCGATCATCTGATTTTTTAGTGAAATGTGCTGTCTTTTTGTACCAATGGCAGGTGACTCACTGAGAGATCCTTCCACGCTGATCTGTTTCCCATAGCCTCCCGTGAGCTCCAGATCTGTCAACTTGACTCAGACACAAGTGACAGCAAGGCGCACATCATATCTAATTGATTCAAAACTGGATTTGGGGTAATTGTAGCATAATTAGCCAACTTTGACTCAGGCCATGTCTTCATTTCTTTCTTTTATAGTATCATCTCTAGAAATCATCACTATGTTCATTACATCAGTCTCACGAATGAGACTTGAGTCAAATAAAGTGCAACCTCTCCTGACCATCCAGACCCACTCTGGGTTTTCCCACATGATGAAATCCCTGTGTTCTGAATTCCTAGTACTCTAGTCACTGATACCTATTATTCTACTTTCTCTATTGCTTCAACTGTGCTCATGTTCTTCGTTTAATTACATGGCTTAGTTTTGAGGGATAGATAGACACAAATTTGTTTTTATTAAAGAATTTTTGAATTTATTTTTAGAAAGAGGAGGGAGGGAGAGATGGAGGGAGGGAGGGAGAGAGAGAGAGAGAGAGAGAGAGAGAGAGAGAGAGAGAGAGAGAGAGAGAGAATATGACCTAACAGGGGATTGAACCTGCAACCTGGGGATGTGCCCTGACAGGGAATCGAACCTGCCACCTTTTCATGTATGAAACAAGGCTCCAACCAAGTGAGCTACACCAGCCAGGGCACAGACCCTAATTTTTAAATTTCCTTATTCTCCTACATCATTAATACTATACCCATTTATTAGTATAGAATAGGTGCCCAGATAATCTTTGTTAATTTTATGTAATATTTATGCACTATAATATTTGTGCATAATAACCTGATGGCAGAGTCATTGGCCTGAGTCAAAAAATAAGGTGACTTCATTTCAAGGTCACAACGGTGGCCTGAAAGTATTGCTGATTTTGCTTTAAATCGAGGTGTTTGGGGAACTGTCAAAGACTTCGTTGTGTCATTATGGACATCTGCTAAGAATGCCAAAGGTAAACAAGCACCTGAAAGATATATTCGCTTGCATGTAGTGGGAAACAGCAGCTCATTAGCTCTCTGCTTAGCTCGTTAACTCACCAGCTCGTTAGCCCTCTGCTCGTTAACTACTTAGCTCTGATTAGCTCTGCTCACTTCCTTTTCTGATCACTCACAGTGTGAATGAACTGTAAATCTGCCAGAGCAACAGATGGCCATTTCAGGTCCAGGGAGGAAGTTCGGAAGGTGGAGGACAGAGCCTTCCTAGATGTTTCTGACCTTGAAAATATTCCATTTTATGGAAGTTTGTGAGTCATGGTACAGAAAGAAGTGGCACAGTTTTATTTTAAGATGCAAAAGAGTTCACTTAAACGTATTCCCTGGGATGATGCAAATTTACAATTACAGGGCCATGTAGGCTTGTTGGCATTGGTCTACCTGTCCGACAGAGACTCTGAAACACAAGAGGAATCCACGAGTTTTTATATTGAGTATTTATTGTTGGTTTGTCACATGCTCAACCCTGTGCTGGACACTTACGGGGAGTTCAGAAGGTGCTACTTAAGAGATCATGTGGAAGAGACAATATTTACTAGTACATGTACAAACCATTGGCGAACACTAAATCTCAGTTGTTAATCAGAAGTTAAATTGTATAGTATAGGATATATGCACTCAGGGAGTTCAGAAAATAAAACACTGATTATCAATACAAAAAAAAAAACATACACACTTGTCCCATTCTTTAAGTTATTCAAGCAAAGTCACAAATTTGGCTTACATTGCCTTAATAACCAAAGTGTCACATTGTCCACCTAGTTGTAGCCAGGTCAAGCCTGCATTTGAAGAATATTTGATTACCTGCGCAAGTGATATCTCACATTTACTTGCTACCAGGTGCAAAATACCACATTGGTAATTCGTTTATTTTACCCAAACTTTTGGGCCTCCAGGTAGCCAAAACCTTAAGGGCATATATTGTCTGGAAATGATGACAAATTAAACAATCTTTTGTCAATCTTTTCATTCACTTGTCTATATCTGCAATAATCCACAAAGTAGTTGAGATAGCAGCTACTACTAATAGCTTATTCTAAATCTGTTGGTCATATTACCAATCAAGACTCTAGAGATAGTAGAGAGGATGATTATATTTTGATACAGTAGAAGAAGGTACAAGAAATACATGGCACCAAAGCCGGTTTGGCTCGGTGGATAGACTGAAGGGTCCCAGGTTCAATTTCAGTCAGGGGCATGTACCTTGCATGTACCCCAGTAGGAGGCGTGCAGGAAGCAGCTGATTGGTTTCTCTCTCATCGATGTTTCTAGCTCTCTATCTCTCTCCCTTCCTCTCTGTGAAAAATCAATAAAATATATTAAAAAGAAAAAAAGAAATATATGGCTAGGGTTGGTACGCTGAAAAATAGTGCTGGGTAGAGCAGCCCAGTAAAATTCCTGGGCACAGAGGAGCAATTGGGATTCTGGACACCTGAGTTAAAGCGTCTTGTTGGGGGTGGGGGACAGACAGTAAAAGAGTGGCGGGCTCTGCTCGCCAGCTGTATCTGCCTTGCACTGTTGTGGATGACTGGTTCTATCTGCAGAGAGGGGCTGCTGCCAGCCATGCCACCTTGCCCTGCTAGGCAATGCTCCATTGATTTTAAGCCATGCAGATACAGTCTATTTTGTTGCTGCCACATCATCTAAAAAAAAATCAAAAGAGAAAAAGAAAAGTAAGACCTTTTTTACATGCCTGGGGCTCCCTTATTTCTGCTGCAAGAACTTTTGAAAAAGAAAACATAAACAAAATATATTTCCTGTCTGCCCATAACAAACAGAGACTAAAAATACTGTTACAACTGTACAATAGTTTAAGGTCAATGTATTCCCTCTTCATGGCCATGAAAACCGACCCACATGAGGCATTAAAATTCATAACACATGAAAATTAGGGAGTCCTGGAAGCACTTTCTTCTATATAAGTACAAATTTTCTCTGCCTACATCTAGCATTTAAGGGAAACCATCCAGATAATTAAAATGCCTATAAATGAAATGTCAAAGTTAAATGTTTTTTCTAAAGTCTTAATGCTTAGGCAAAGTGAAACCTTTATTCTAAAATAATACGCTTTAAATACTAGCAGTATCTTGCGAGGGAGTAGAATAATTAAGGTTTGCCACATAAAATGGGTCCACAGGTCTACGTGCCGCTCCACTCAGTGAGTAACCTTTATGAAGGGGAATACGATAATCAGTGTGTATTTTTTGTCCTTAAACACTGCCATTATTTTAACTGGGAATCTAGATGCTGTAGATAAAGCTAACCGCACAGTGCACACAGAGCAAATTAATCACACAGATCCAGAAAACAGAGTTGTTGAATTGGGCAGATTCTGATGTGGTCTTTGTATATTTGGCTACAGTTTTTACCCCTGTATTAGTGTATTATTATTTGATTTCTTCTGTGTATATCACCCTCACCTGAATATAGATGCCATGTGGGAAATGCCCCTGTGAGCTCTGCCCTGGTTTGGGGCAAGCATGTTGCATCTGAGCTGTGGGATAGTTTAAGTACAATTTAGTTTCTTGGTCATGATGTGAATCAATCCAGATCATGGGAGAGGCTGTCCAGTTTTCTAAGGATTCTACTGCTGTCCACAAGGTTTGGATCAAACATTTCACACACCATGCTCATACAAAACCTTTCATTAAGACTTTGTGGCTAGGCCCTTTGAAGGCTAGGGCAATTGTAATACTATCAACAATAAAATTTTTATTTAAAAATAAATAAAAAATAGGGCAATTGATTTTAACAGGTGACATTCAGTTACCATCAAAGCTGACCTCATTCTCACCAACGAAGCATCAGCATATGCCCAGGATAGGGTCTGAGCAGAATGTAAAGGACTATGATTTTATAAGTCCTTCCAGGGTGTCTTCTGGGATAATGCACATCATCTCAACCCCCTGCATCCACTTCTCCTCTCTGATGCTAATTAGGCAAGACTGCATCTTGCCCTGCTGCCCGCCTATCTTCCTCCTTTTGCTGGCTGGTCATAAACTTCCCAGTGGGACAGAGCAAATAGTTTGGTGGACAGTCCTTAGTTTTTTTAGAAGATAACCCTGACTAGACCAATTTCTGCATACTGCATTGCTTTAGCTTTTAAAACAGTGTTATTTATTTATACATTATTGTTCCACACAATTCTAGAAGGCAAATATGCTTGTGCTTATGTATTCCTCTACTATTCTCTTAAGAAACAGAAGTGTTTATAAATATTTATTGAGACAGTACTTATTAGCAAAGTCTTTGGGTGCTAATGAGGATTGAGGGCGGGGGTGGGGGGATGGAAGGACCAACAAAATATTCTTTTAGCAGAGAATCAGGAGTAAGCATGCAAAGCTTAAATAATTTTTGAATTTAATGTATTAAAATGCCCTCAGCAATGATCAGATTTTTTTTTTTCTGAAAGCTCCTTAGAACTTGTCATTTGGCAAGTGGAGATGGTTTGCTAGGTAGAATTTGCCTTGTTCTACTGTGATAAGCCATAAAAGAGAGACTGTTTTGCTAGCACAATAGAACTCCTAACATAAACATTATTTTTTTTAAATCTTCCATTTGATTGTAGAGAAATTATTTCAGTACTAAAATGGATTTTTCCAATGAAAATGCTACAAAACTTCCAGAGTCCTTTGCTTTCTCTAAAAGTCACTTTGTTTAGAAGTTCAATTTTGGTAGATCATAAGATAATTTCATCATTTGGGATGTTGGTACCATAATGTGGGGGCAGTATCTGCTATCCTCTCTACCTAATCCTATGGGCCCTTCACCAATCACGATCTCATCTCAAGGCTCCAGCATGTGCCACTGCTGCATGCACCTACTAGAGGAAGGAGAAAAGAGAAGCCACCAAGTTCTTTTGATGTAACCATCATTTCCCCAAATCTGTTCTTTATTTAAAGCAAGATTTAATTAAAGAGTCATAGGTTTTAAATAGATGCAGAATTTTCAGAGTCATAGAGGGATTTGAAATAGCATTTCTGGAAATTCAGGGAAGAAAAAGTTAAATATGACAGCACAAAGGGAAGGAGAGTAAGATGGGCAGAGGACTTGCAGAAGTCTTCTACCAGGTAAATACATGCTTTTATTTGGGATAGAATAGACATTCAATGATCTCATGTAATTGAAGATAAATATTGTGACTCAGTGGAAAGGGCATCACTTTGGAAATGACACAACAAAGGCAACCTATATGCTAAGTGTCCGGTCGTCTGGTCATCCATTCAACCAATCAAAGTGTAATATGCTAATGATATGCTAAGGCCACTCAACCGCTCACTATGACTTGCACTGATAACCAGGGGGCAGACGCTCCAACCAATAGGTTAACTTGCTGCCGGGGACTGAGTGAATTGAGTCTGACACACCCTGGAGCCCTCCTGCGGTCCCTCCACGGCTGGCCAACCTCCTGCATCCCTCCCTGGCCCCTATCATGCACTGGTGGGGTCCCTCTGCCTGGCTTGTGCCCTCTCACAATCTGGGATCCCTCGGGGGATGTGGGAGAGCTGGTTTCAGCCCCATCCGGCAGGCCAGGCCAAGGGACCCTACTGGTGCACAAATTTGTGCACCAGGCCTCTAGTATATAAAGTTTTATGTTATTTAAAGCATGTGAAATTCTTCTGTATATGCTGCCCTTCTGCTTTTTCTTTCTGTTCATGCCAATGCTGAATTCCAGAAACTGAGTTATACCCACAGAATATAATTAATTTTTTACTTTTCATGAAATATTGGGAGAAAGAGAACACTGTTTTCATACCAAGGAATCATGGGTTAGGAAAAATGGCTGCAATTTGTATTTTGTATTTTGTATTTAGGTTGATGTTATTTTGAATCCTGATTTTATTGACTGTCATATGGGTAGATATGACACTTCGCTACTTTCAATCTCAGGGTTTATTTTTTGTTTTGTTTTGTTTGTAACATATGATTCATAAATCCTCACACTACAGAGATACAGATATACCAGTGCTTAATAAAAAGGAACTCATACATAAGAATAGGGTCACCTCCACTGCATTAATGAAGGCAACCTTGCTACCTTTAATGGCAATATATGACACAATGCAGGTTAACCGATAACAGCAAGATTTGTGTGTGTGTGTGTGTGTGTGTGTGTGTGTGTGTATGTTGTGGTGTGTGCTATGGCACACTAATACTGAATAGCAGAGGACTTAGGTTGTGAAATCAGTCTGAGGCACTGTTTGAGTAGGGTGGGGAACAGCGAGGGAAAGAAACAAAGGATGGGTGATGGGTTCCAGAAAACTGGGCCTATTACTAAATTCCCCACCCTCTGGGGCCACATCTTACTTGAACTGTGCTTTCTGCCCTGGCCTGCTTCATGCAGCCCTAAGCAAGGGCTTGTGATCTGGTGCACTAGTCACTCCGAGCAGAGTGAACCAGCTCGCTTTAACACTGCTCTGCACTGTAGCAGACAGCTTTGCTGTTGAGGTTCTCCATAACCAAATTACGAGTGCTCTGTTCCTCTCCACTGCCACTCTAATGAACTTTAATAATGATTGTATGGAGTCTCCTTGGACCAGGCTTTTTGTCTCCTTGGGTGGCCATAGTCTCTGAATATTTCAGATCTTGGAGATATTGTGGCAATAGAGCTTCATGCAAAGACAAAAGGAAGTTTTACCTGACTGGGAATCACTGTGAGGAGCAGAGCAAGTCAGAACAGAACTCAAGGAGGAGAGGAAGAGTACATACTTAATGAATGTAGTATTTGAAAAGTTTGAAATATTGCATAAGTCTCAATTGCATTTTCTCAAGTCAATGTAAGATCCAGGCAGTGGACCTACACAGTGTAACTAAGGTGAATACCATTAGTGTGCAACTTCCCCAGCAGTCTCTATGAACCCAGTTTTGCTGTGTATTTCATATGTGAGTATTTCATATCTGGACCCTATCTCCAGATTGCTTATCCAAACGTGCCCCATTGCATCCCACTAGAGGGAGGGGAGGAAAAGCATAGGTGATACAAAAAAGAAAAAATACTCATTTTTTTTTATTTTTTTGCTTTATTTTGATTTGATTAATATTTAAGAAGAACTTACCATTTTTAAAAAAAAAAAAAAAAAAACCTAAAACAATGTAATGATTAAAATTTCAGTCTTCATCGTCCCGTTCAAATTTTGTTATTTATTAGATGTGTAATCCTTGAAAAACTCATCTCCAGTGTCCCCACCTTTTAAATAGAAGCAATACTAACCACTTCAAAAAAACCAGTTATTAGGTTTAAAAACATTGAATACAGTGTCTGAACTATCTTAAGAGCTAAAAAATATGTTTCCTACATTATCATGTGCTCTTATACTTATCACTCCTTCCTTATTATTTCTTTCTTCTTTTCCTTCTATTTACTTCTGTTTTTTTATTCTCATCAATTAAAATTGAATAAATGGCAATTAATGCTAGATATTTACTAAATAATTTTATGTATTATCTACTTTAATTCTTACAAAAATCATATAGGTTAATTCACTTATTATTACAATTTTACAAATAGGGAAATTGAGATACAAAGCAGGTTGTACAACTTGGATGATCACTGATTTGCATTCAGGAAGAATTACATAGTTCTGCTCATTAGCACTATGCTATATTGCTTCTCATCTTAATATTTTTAACATCACAGCAAGGTTTTCTCTTAGGTTATAATGCAACATTTAAACCTCAGTGGAAATGAGATTTAGAGCTTTACTTTTTTTAATAGATTGTGACAGAAAGGAAAGATCATGCATATCTAAGCTTCATAGACTAGGCAATGATAATTGAGAGAAATGATATTGGAGGCTATAACAAGTCCCAAGCCTGTTTTAGGTAACCAGTATTTCCCTGTATGTAAAGACAATGCATCCTCCCTCCCCACATTCACTTTGCTCGAGGTGAGGAAGAGCAAACAGGACTCTACACACAGGAGATGGCTCTAAATGTTCTTCTTTCTTCCAGCTGATGGCTGCCAACCCTGCAAGTGAGAGCACCATGTTAACGCCTGCCTCTGTCTAGGGGAACTGCATCTTCCAACTCTGCCTCTCACTGATTGTTCTGTCTGCATGGACATCCAGATGACTGCTGGTTTACTCAGTGGTCTCTTTCTATAGGATATAGTTATACTTTGTCAACTCAATGTACATTAAGTTTGCTCACTGTGAAAGAAGTGCCTAAAACAAAATTCTGATGTTAGGAAGAGCTGAGATGCTGATGTCAACAGATGACAAATTAGAAGCCTAACAATGCAAGAATCCTTACGGTATAGATTTTAACATAATTATCAATACATTCCTTTCAGCTATTTTCCCATTTTAATTGCACACAGTTTATGTCTTTGTTTTATGCCACTATTTCTATGAGAGGAGAATGGAAGCAGCGAGATGAAAATGAAAGAATTATGCAAAGGAATAGAAGGCTTGCCAAATACAGAATTTGTGGTTTCTACTTTGTGCATGATTTATGCATGATTACATTTTTCAGTGTATTATCCTGCAAGCTACTTCATTGTATAGTCCCAGTTTGTCTTTCTGGTGTCTGTATTTTAGATAGAGACAAATATGCTTCTTTTATTTTCATTCTTGAAGCCAATAACTTTTTGGGGGGAGATATGGAATTTCCTTGTATTATTCCTATTTGACTTGATGTTGAACCTTTTCACCATCCTGGCTGGTCTCCTCCTAACTTATTCAAAAGATAAAGGCAGATATAAGTACTTCAAAAGCATTTTACTCTTTGCTTCGCAGGATTAACAGCTTATTTCATTTCTGTCTTAGTTTAGTCAGAAAAAGGGCCAAAGCTGGAAAATAGGTTGTACTCTTGCATGCCATAGTCAGCATGGATGAAAAAAGGACTGATGATATTGTAAGATACAAAGAGAGAAAATCATAACAGCTCATTTCCTCACATATATTTACTAACTTCTGGGCTGAGGAAGGCAGCTACAACAAAAGTTGTATATTGAGAAGGGAGATGGTACCCCAAAGTAGGAGAAACACAGAAATGGGGAAAGAGACAAGTATAAGCAGGCAGACACTCAGGATTAGGGAATATTTGTCAACAGAAAACAGGATCTTATCATCAGGATGGGCTTTACTAATTCTAAAGGGGCTTTAATACGTCCTTCCTCATGTCAGTATCAGTCTTGGCATTGAGAACAAGGTATGTTTAAGAGTTGGGACCTACTATGGCCCAATGGGAATTTTCAAAAACTCATTTTCTACAATCTAGGAGAAAAAATATGAAATAAAATGTAATCAGTGATCTTATTTTTAAATATTACCTGGAAGAGAAAACCAGGAACTCATGTTGTATAATCATACTTTATGACACCAACTTGAGATTGTTATACAACACCCATTTTCTTTGTCTTCTTTATGGCAACCTTTGGTACACTCCCACAACACTATATCTGTTTCTGCTTTTTCTTGCCTATATGCACATGCTTCAAATATTCTTGCCCTCCAGTTCATGAGTATCTATGCTTTCCTATATCTCCCTGACCTTGGTTATCTCTTCTCTCTTTATGATCTTACGTTTATTGAAAGTAATGTACCCATCTTTTGGTGCATGGCCTATCTAAGACCCAATTCATGAAGTCTGTCTTTCCCAGTATTTTTCCATTAAAATCACTGGAAAAGCCCCATGTTGTATTTTCTTTCTCATGTTCTATGACATGTATGTATGTATGTATGTATGTATGCATGCTCTGGAATACCCAATTAACCTTTGTGAAAACCAAATCTCCCCCATAATTCAGAGTTTTAATTTAGAAAGGACAGACTGAGTGTTACCTTAACACCAGGACAAAAGGGACAGGAGATACAGTGTATAATCTGAGTGGCCTATGCAGAGTTCTAGGTCTCACAATGTGAAGTGCAGACAAAGCTTTGTGTGTGTGTGTATATATGTATGTGTGTGTCCCAGGTAATAATTAATCTATACTCGGGTTAATCCCATTTTTAATGCCCTCTGAATATATTTAGGCAGAAAGGAAAATCTTTTTACCTAGATAAAAAGATGAATTGACTAAACCCAAGGAAAGGATGAACCTTCTTTTCCAGTAATTTATATTGGAAAATATCATGTGACATTAGAGGTATGTGTGCATAGACACCTATGTATGGATGTGAATTTAATTGTTTCAAACTAGCTTTGCAAACTACTGAGGAACAAACATTTAAAAATAATGTTGGTCATGAGTAGGCAAGTGCTAAACTTAAATATGTAGCCAATAACTCCATGTGTCAAGGTATTGCTATGATGTCAAGCTCCCCCATTTTACACCATAATATTTAGATTGACTATCTGCAACACCTGCTCTAATTCTGGTCCTTAACCCTAGATTCTCCTGTCTTTTGAAGTAAAGAATTAGTATTCCGATATGAAAGAGCTGGTCTACAGAAACTTTTGAAGAGAAATGGGGTGTCCGCATTTGTTTGGTTCATGACTAATCTGGGTGGAGTGGGTTGATGAAAGAAATAAAACACATGGTTCCCATTCTGACATCTGAGCTGTTTCCTAGAGCTTATCATGCATGACTTGCAGACAAAGATATGAACTCATTTCCTGAGCACTATTTTTTATTATAGGGTCTTAGTGTCCAGTCTCATATGAGGTCCTATCTGTTTATTTTCCTGCATGACACTTCTAGAGAAAACATGTGCCCCACAGTAGCTAAAGTGCTGGAGAATCAAGCATTGAGAAAGAAAATGAGAGGTACTGGAGTTCAATTGCATAATAATTGCTTATGGGACATTCAAGTAGTGATGGCCAATAAATTCAGTTTAGTTAAGAGATCAGAGCTTCAGACGTTTATTTGAGCATCTACATGATATGAACAAACACATCAGAGTGGTAATCAATCATGGATGTGGAATATATAAATGTTACCTCCTAGGTAAATTGTCTAGAGTGAGAAGAGGAAAGAGCTAAAGAAAGAATGAAAGACTTGCATACATTTTGAGTATGAGTAGGATAAAATAATGCATCCATGAAGGTATGGTAAGAAAGGTAAAAGAAGAAAATGGTATGCAAATCCAAGGAAGAAAAATTCATAGAAAGAAAGAAATTGTCCACAGTATCAAATACTTTTCCAGAGCAATAAATACTAAGAAATATCTTGGGATTGGACAATTATTTTAGCAGAAGTAATAGTAGATCATCTGGAGAGTTATCTGGTTATAGGACTAAGTTAAGAATTACAAGGTAAATAATTGATTATGTGCATGGGCCAATAGTCAAAGAGATGGAATGGTTTTATACCTATCAGGTCATAGTGTCCAGCATACCACTCTTGGTCATGGGGAACTAGGATAAACTGTGTCCTGGTCAGATAGGCTGGTAGCATAAAGGTTGATACTGAGGGTTAGATTTAGGGTGGAATGTTCAATATAACATTTGATTTTATTGCAACCAACAGAGCTGACATGATTTTATTGATTTTAGTTGTACAGGAGTACAGTGTACATAGATATAAATGGGTCATCTTAAAGCTGCAGAATCTGGAATACCTAGCACTAGATTTAATTCAGATAGTATTTCCTGAATATTAAATTTTAAAAGGATGGAAAAAAATGTTAGGGGTGAGGAGGCAGGGAGTGAAGAATGGAAAAAACATCGTCTCAGTAGTTCCTATAATCCATTTAATGCAAGTTATTTATGAATAATGATCATTTCATTTCCTTTTTTGGCATAACGTAAACCATGCATGAAAAAAAGAGTGGGTGGGTAGGAGGTAAACAAATATAAGAGAGGTTTTCATTAATCAGAGAGGCTTTCAGGAGGGGGTAACCAGTTGTCTGATTCTTATTATCAGCCTTCAGATAATTCTAAATCATATAGTTAATTTTTAGTCACTATTTTAGACATACCACTGTTAATTGTGGACTATAGTGCAAGTACCTGTCACACTCAGCAACCTCTGTACCCCAGGAGTTCTCTTATTATTAATATCATTCCCATCATTGCCAAAGGAATTACTAATAATTAGCTACCTGAAGTCAGAAACACACATAAACCACCTGCTTTCCCCTTCCCAATTCATGTCTTTCTTTCTTTTCTAATAACACAATGAAACAATTACCATCCATTGTGACAAAACAATCACTCCCCTAGCAACAGGCATCTCCTTCTATCACTTCAGTGAGGGAATAATCAGAGAGCAGATATGAATTTTTGAAGGAGAGAGAACATATTTATATATAAATACACTAACAACCAGCAATTTCTAGGTGACAGAAATAGAGAGGAATAGGAATATTCTCATAGATAAGGGTTTCTTTTTAAATGTTAATTTTTGTCTGACTATAAACTTCATCTTTTAAACCCTTTCTCCCATTATTATTTTCATACCTAGAGTGCTTACAGCTGAACTCCAGTTCACTGTGACCTTTCTGAAATCACAAGCCATCCTTTCTCTTTGTCACTGTGATAATGGAATGGATCAGATTCTTCCTGCAGACATTATAATGGAGTTCAACTGTCTATGGCATATACTCATGAAAAATGTGAAACCTTTCTCATCGCCACCATGTGCCTCCACAGCGCACAGCAGATGCCCTGCCTGGAGATGCCCATATGGCAGGCTGGTATCGGTGATATTTCCTCTAATGTCAGGGGAGCCTGCTGTATGGAAAGGTTGTTGTGGGTGCCATTTGGAGGCTTAGGTACAAGTGCATTGAATGAGAGGCACTTTATCTGTCTTTGCCTGTGCCCCCTCCACAGTGCCAGCTCGGCGCTGGAAGTGTCAGGGACACTGGGCACTCTTTTACTACCCCTCCCCGTATATACATTCCCACACCTATCTATCCCCTTACAGATGTCCGATGTTCCTTTAACAGTCTAGATTTTTTTCAATTGAACTGAGAAATTATGTATAAAATGCAAACATAGCAGATAAGGATGCATGCTGACTGAAATCCTCGTTACACAGATATCAGTATCAATCTTGGGCATTACTCTGTTTCTAAAATAAAAATGCATTGTGGGCTATGTACCATTACGGTAAAGGGGCAGCTAGGGTGGGGTTGGAGAAGAGAGGAAAAATATTTTAAAATTCATATTTACAACCAATAAGTAGCAATTTCATGGGTTCACTATTACTATTACTCATTGTTATTATTTAGCTAGGCATGTAAGGCTTGTGAGGTGATGTACCCATTAATGAAGGGACAAAAAGAAGTAAACAGACTTCTTGGAGATTCAGTGAGTGGACATTCAAGCCCTATGGATATTATATAAGTTATCAATAATAATAATAATAATAATGAAAGCATAATATGCTAATTAGACCAGACAGCCAAACGAATTTCTGGATGCCATTCTGGATGTCCTTCCAGATGAAGCCGTGGCAGCGCAGGCTGAGACAGAGGCAGTTAGGGGTGACCAGGCAGGCAGGTGAGCAATTAGGGGTGGTCAGGCAGGCAGGCAGGCAGAGTGGTTAGGGGCAATCAGTCAGGCAGGCAAGCAGTTAGGGGCATCAGGCAAGCAGGCAGGCCAGCGGTTAGGAGCCAGTGGTCCCAGATCGCGAGAGGGATGTCCGACTGCCGGTTTAGGCTCGATCCCACAGAGATCCCTGCAGGATCAGGCCTAAACTGGCAGTCGGATATCCCCTGAGGGATCCTGGATTGCAAGAGGCTGCAGGCCAAGCTGACGGACCTCCCCTCCCCTGTGCACGGATTTTATGCACTGGGCCTCTAGTACTTATATAAAGTTATACTTAATATTATGACAAGGATAATACATGTTTAACAAAAGATAATAAATTATATAATCTGGATGATGTTGGTGGTGGTGATGATGATGATGATGATTTAATGAGCACCCTTTATCTAGTCTCTTCTAATTCTTCATAGTAAACCTCAGATTCAGACTCGGTGACAATAAGCAATCCAGGAATTATTAAAAATATATATTTTTATTGATTTTAGAAATAGAGGAAGGGAGAGGGAGAGAGAGAGAGAGAGAGAAACATCAATTGGTTGCCTCCTGCATACCCTCCATTGGAGATTAAGCCCCCAACTTGGGAATGTACCCTGGCATGTGCCCTGATCAGGAATCAAATGAATGACCTCCTGGTGCATGAGACAACACTCAACCAAATGAGCCACACTTGTCAGGGCTGGGCCAGGCTTTTAATGCCATTGCTATATTATCCAGGAATTACAATATAATGATCTTTTATAAGTTTTTCATACTTTTCTGGAGGAGTGATATCTGCAGGATCATTCTCACCTATATTAATTTTATTACTACTGTTGTTCTAGCTCCATATCCCTGCGGTTTCATGAGTTATGTAATAATGGCTCACATTTAGTCCAATCCCATCATAACTATGTGTTGGTAACCAGGATGCTACCCTTTTCTTTCAGACTATATTCATCCCAGAAGGACTGACCTGGAATAATTGATCATGGCATGGCGCACAGTAAATCCTTTGTAAATGTATTAGTCAATCTCAGGTTACAGAGGGAAGGTGAGACTGTTGAATGCTAAACTAAAAGTTCTTCGAAGACAAAGATGTTAATGTTCCCACTATACACACACACACACACACACACACACACACACACACACAGGCACACACGAGTACTTATTTCAGTGCCTAACACAAAAGTGGGACTTATGAGAGTTCAATGGAGGCTGTGTTCTGGAATCTCTGATCTGCGTATGACTTAATGTATCTCATGACAGATGGCTGAGTCTTTTGTTTGGACAAGGTCCTGTTGAACAACCTTTCTAAGACAATAGGCAGATGAAATATCACATTCCTCAAGTTGATAATGACTAAGACATTTTATAACTGTATACAAATTGGCTCTGGTTTCCTGCCAGTGGTTTTTCTGGTACATTGGATGAAGTTTTGATTGCTGGCTAGCAAGTGCATTGACTTGATACATGATCCCTGAGGTTTCAATCATTTTGATCACATTCTTGTCTCACTGAAAAGTGCAGTTGTTGGCATTCACTTCTTCCCTCATTACTGCCAACTGGCTCTGGCCTGACATATTTATTTCTTTTATTACTTCCTCACTCTAGGTTTTCATAATACAGCCTAAAACAGTCCAAGCACATTGATTATATACCAACCTAGGCCATCAGGAAGGTCTTCACTGGACTAATGCAATTCATTAAAGTTTACTAAAAAAAACAACAACAAACAAAAAAAACACAACTCAATAATTAATTACCCTTGTGCATTTTTATTATTCACATTGGGTCAAGTTTCTACCCTATTTCTATTGAGGACAAAAATACATGATATTTATAGTCATATGGGCTATCTTGTACCTTTTAATTCATTGATTGATACATGTACTTTTTCAACAATTCTTCATTGAATCCTTAATTTGTGCTCAGTACCGTCCAAGTTACTGGAAATACAATAATGAACAAAAGCAAATGCAGTCTTTGATCTCAAAGAAAACTTATTCTAATAGTAGAGATAAACATCAATCCAGTGTAAAACTATGACAATGATAACATTCTAAAGTTGAAGTCCATGGTTCCATGAGTAGTAGGAGTGTTTAACATAGTAAGAGATGTTAGGGACCTCTTCCTGAAGAAATGACTTTTGAGCATTGAGATTAATGACTAATGATAGGGAAAACCTTCCATATTGGAGGAGGAATAAGTGCAATGGCACTGAGATGCAAGAGAAGTTTGATCATAGGTTCTGAAAGGAACAAAGAGAAGACTGGAGTAACTGAAACAGAAAGAATGATAAAGCTTAAGGGGTACATAGGGAACATATCATATTAGATCTTGAAGGCCAAGTTAAGAAATATCAAGTAGAGCCCTAGCCGGTTTGGCTCTGTTGGTAGAGTGTAAGCCTGCAGACTGAAGGGTCCTGGGTTTGATCTTGGACTGTGTAATGCCCTCTGTCAAAAGCATGTACATCAGTTGCAGGCTCGATCCCCAGCCCTGGTTGGGGCATGTATGGGAAGCAACAAATCAATCTCTCTCACACATTTATGTTTCTCTTTGTGTGTCTCTCCCCTTTCCTCCCACTCTTTAAAAATCAATGGAAAATTATCCTCGAGTGAGCATTAACCAAAAAAAAAAAAAAAATGAAAGAAATGTCAAGTAGAGTTTAAGAATAGAGATATGAATGATTTTAAACTGAAAAAGGATATGATTCTAATTTGCATTTTGAAAATAACACTGGCTAGAATATGGAAAAGAGATATTATAAATGGAGAAGAGAAGAGATAAAGATAGACCAGTAAAATGGCTAATATAAAAATCCTTAGGGAGGGAAAGGATGGCAACTGGACAAAAGTGGTAGAAGTAGATATGAAAAGAAACAGATGGGATAAAAGAGTATTTAAGACAGTGATATATATGAATGAGACATGGAATCAAACATGCATCGTTAGTGTCAGGGTGATTCCTAGTTTCCAGATTGTATAAATTAAATGTATGGTAGGGCCATTTGCAGAGATAAGAAACATGTAAGATTGTTATTTCAAGTTTTGTTTTAACCATAGCAATATTAAAGTATCTTGGGAATATTTAGGAGAATATGTCAGATGAACAGGATGGCTAAACATATCTGAAGGTTAGAGATATCTTACCTGAACATGGTATTTGTGAATTATCTTCTTATACTTGGAATTCTAGTAGTAGGAATGGACGAACTTGCTGAGGCAGGGAGTGTGAATGATAAGAGATGTGTGAAGAGGACTCAGCTTTCACAGTTTGAAAAACTTTATACAACAAGAATGCCAGGCCTCTCCATTAAATTGGTAATTTAGTATTTAGGATGGCCTAGTACAGAATTAGGAGCAGAACTTGGACAAATTGATAAAAGATAAATGAGAACTTGAAGCATTATAATAGATTTTCTAGTATCTAAATATATTCTTATTATAGATTTGTCTGTATAGATTGACACTATGATAATTACCTCTTTTTTTAATCCTCACTCAAGGATATGTGGATTGATTTTAGAGAGAGAGGGAGAGAGGGGGGTGGAGACTTTGATGCGAGAGAGAAACATTTATCAGTTGCCTTCTGTACACGCTCCCGACCAGGGATCAAACCCACAACCTAGGTATGTGCCCTGACCAAAATCAAACCTGTAACATTTTTATGTACTTGATGACGTTCTAACCAACTGAGCCACCTGGCTGGGTGGACAATTACCTCTTGATTTTACCTGAAGATCATGATAGTAACTGCTTATATATGATATTTCTTCACCTTTTTCTGTAATTAGAGACGGGAAAGATATCATTCCTAATGTTGGTCAATGTCCCTTATATGAAAACCTGAGAAGCAAAATTTTCTTATAGCTTTTATTTGCACTTACAATACTTCTGATAAAGTATCTCTTCCTGCTTGCCAATAATCATGCCATGCATTCCCCTCAAGCTAAACCCCTAGTACCTTTTTTTAAAAAATGTAAACTTCTTTTCTTTCCCTTCAAGTCTCCCTTCTGCTTTGCTCCTGTGTGTATTTATATCCCTCAGTGTCTAGGCTTCCCATCACTACACTGTCTTTGCTGCCTTCAAATGAATGTAATTATGTAGGTCATTGTTTTCTCTCTTCTTCTAGCTTCTATAGCTTTCTCCCATCCTCTCATATCTTCTCCATTGGGGTGTCCACAACTCAGATCTCTCCACTTTTTTATTATTTTTAAAAGGTGGGCTCTTCATCCAGACTCGAGAGATAAACCCAAGCCTCTGAAGATAGACTTGTGAGCCATATGGGAACTAAACTATGACTCGTCCGTCCAATGCACTGTGCAACTATATAAAAATAGACAAACGTAAATATTCCTGCTCTCTAGCTTTCTTATAATGTACCTTAATCATAGGGTATCTTTAAAATCCCTTTCCCCTTTAAAGCTTGAAAACAAAAACACAACTGAGGTTTTCATGGAAGGTGGTATGATTAAAACAATTAAGGAGAAATAGGAAATGAAAGTGCTGTCTGATGGAAGCCCATCCTCTCCTTCCCACCCCACTTCTACATGCTCTAGTTAATCACATCTAATCTCCCCATAACTTTTCTGAAAAGCAAGACTATAATAATGCCAATATACTTTTACGGATTATATGCCAATGACCATAATGTCAATAATGTCAATTGATTCTTATTGCACTAATTGGTTGCTTTGAACACTTGCATACATTTGAACTCAGCATGTCACTTGTGCTGGCTCTCCACTCCATTTCATAGATTTGGGCAATGCCTTCTTTGAAATCTCCCTGGACAATGAGCACTAGGAAAAGCTGATATATAAGTCTTCCAAAACATTCTTAATTAATCATATTTGAGTAAAAATGATCTGTACTCTAATATTTCAATATGGAAGAAATACATATCTGTCTTTAGTTAGTATATGATGTTTTTTGATGTCTACCAATTCAAACAAAATAAAACATTAAGCCAAGAGTCATGAATCTCACAGTATAACGGAAAGAGAAGGCATGGATATAGCAAGCTATAATATAGGCTAGAAGAGAGTTTGCCTTGGGGAAATTCTATGAAGGTGCATTGAAGAGAATGATACCTTTCACTGGAAGACTTGAAAAGTGTCCTGATGGGAGTGGGAGCATTGTAGAAGTGAGCAAACATAGGCACAGAGAGTGGAAAGAATGTTCAAAATTCTATGAGTATCAGGCAAATATAAGTACAGGAGAATAAGGTTGTGAAGCTGGATTAGGACCCACCATGGAGATTATAATGCCACATAAGTAGAGCGACCCTTATCCTGGGATATCTAGAACAGTTAACACCTGCTGTTATGAATAGCAACATTTTGTCTGTCAAATGCACCTTGTTTAGAAAGCAAGCTATATTATTATCCTGTACATAAGGAGCAGTGACAGGGCTATAGAATGATTTTCGTAGTGCATCCAATAGAAGTGCAGAAAAGTTTATAGTGACCCTGAATAAACGGATTCTATAGACTGTTGTGAGAATGTTGTATACAACTATGTCCTTCTTAAAGATTTACAATGCATGTTTACAAGTCCTGTGGTGTAGAAACTATTTAAATGTGTTGACAATATTTTTGACCACAAAAATCTTTTAATCATAGGACACAACATATATCACAAAAGTGAGAGTGGCTGTCTATTGATTGGTAAAGTGTTGTAGGATAAGTGTTATGTTATAGAGAGATTAGTCTTTAGTAGGCTGGGTTAATAGGTGACAAACACTAGGGATGCAAGAAGAATGAGGTTTTTAATAATTTAGTTATATCTTAATTCAGTATGACCAATTGCATTTTTCAACAATGGATGCAATAGCACTTACATTGCAGGTGTCCCCATCAAGAGATGGAGTATAGGAAGAAATAAGCTGTAGTATTGCGAGAGGGCCTATGGATGGCCATGTGGTGATGTCCTGAGGGTGGCCTCTAGGATCTGAGAGTGGTCCTTGGCTAACAGGTTAAAAGAAAAATGGAGACTCAGTCCTATAACTGCAAGGAACTAAATTCTGCCAACAAATTGAATAAATTTGAAAGAAGATTCTTAAGTCCAAGTGAGACCACAGACCTGGCCGATGATTTCTGTCTTTCTTTCTTTTCTTCTCCCTCCCTCCCTCCCTCCCTCCCTCTCTCCCTCTCTCCCTCCCTCCCTCCCTTTCTCTCTCTCTCTCTCTCTCTCTCTCTCTCTCTCTCTCTCTCTCTCTCTCTTTCTCCCCTTCCCCTTCCTTCCTTCCTTCCTTCCTTCCTTCCTTCCTTCCTTCCTTCCTTCCTTCCTTCCTTCCTTTCTTTCTTTCTTTCTTTCTTTCTTTCTTTTTTTTTTCTGGCTAACAGCTTGATTTTATTATTTTGAGACCCTGAGGATAAAATCAGTTATGTCATGCCATGCCTGGACTTCTGACCTATAGAAACTGGGAATTGTTTTAAGTTGCTTAGTTTGTGGCAAATAGTTATGAAGCAACAGGAAGCAATATAAAAGAGCTGGTGTCTACATCTCTTCCCCTTGAACCTGGGTCAACTTTTATGGCTGCCTAGACTGAAAGGTTGCTGTACAAATTATGCTACTAGTCTTGCTAGCTTAGGTCATAATAGGTGATACAAATTTTATCTAACTCTCTCAAGATCGGCACTTTTGGATCCATGAGTCACTCTTTAAAGGGCCAGCTCCTCTAGATCTGCCATGCTGGAAAGACCACTAGAGATAGAGAGATGTCTTGAGGATCTCCGTTTGTTTCTCTGCCCATCCTTTGTGTCTTCCCAGCTCAGATGCCAAAGACATGAGTAAGGAAGACTTGGAGATAATGTCAGGCTCAGACAGTGTCTGATTATAACTGCACGATACTCCCTGAGTAAGAACTGCCTAACTGATGCCAGTTAGACCCCCCAAAATTGTTAGAGATAATAATAAATAAATTTTTTTTATTAATGTCACAATATTTGGCATGGAATGTTACAGGGCATTAAATGACTGGATCAACTGAATTTATAATAACTTTCAAACAGTCACAAAACATGATTAAATAAAATTTAAAAGTAGGAGGGATAGACTAAATTTAAACAAGAATGTAAACGTGGGAAAAATAAAATGGATATACATGTGAGGTTAGTCCATAATTCATGGTGTATGTTTTTTGAGTTGGTTAGAGGGGACCCTAAGTTTGGTTCTAAACTTCCTAACAGCCATGTAAGCACCTTGATTTCTTGCATCATTGGAGCTGACCAAGTGGGCGGAGTTTCACATTAGAGAATTATGGCTTCAAGGGTAATCGGTGAAACAGAAAATGAGCACAACACAGGGAAGATCAAAGTCAACAGAAGACAGGGGATACAGAAAGTTTGAAGTAGGGGCACAGCAAAGGAATCAAATAATATTGGATATGAACAAAAAATTATAAAGGAAAAGGACTTTTCAATGGCATTGATTTAACTTGACAAAAAAGAACAAAGAATCCAATATGATTCTGAGATTAAAAGCTCATATAACTAAGAGAATGGTGCTTCTGTAGAGGAAAAGGTGAAAAACAGAAAGAAAAATGCTTGCTAGATCAATTTTATTTGTAGATGGCCAGACATCCAAACAATAATATTCAACTCAGTAGGCAGATTGAAAGGAGGAATGGATGCATAAAATTAGTTAAATTGCAACAAGTTCTAAGATGTGTTAGTTGTTTTCTTGGAGGTGAATGTTGAAGCTGTGACAGTCAATAAGATTGTCTAGAAAAGTGTTTTGGCAGAGAAAACAATTAAAACCACAAAGTTTCAAGAAAGCATGAGTGAGTAAAAGACCTAGGGAAGAGGATGGACAAAGAAAAACAAAACAAAATATGGAATTAAAAGTTGCCTGTTAGTTATAATTATTCCAGAATTCCATCTTTTGTTTTTAATATATATTTTTATTGATTTCAGAGAGGAAAGGAGAGGGAGAGAGAGATAGAAACATCAATGATGAGAGAGAATCATTGATTGGCTCCCTCCTGCATGTCCCCCACTGGGGATTGAGCCCACAACGTGGGCATGTTCCCCAAACGGGAATCGAGCTGCAACATCCTGGTTCATAGATTGCTGCTCAACCAATGAGCCATGCTAGCTGGGCCAGAAATCTATCTTCTTTATGATGAAGGAGGAGAGGAGGATGGAGAGGATAAAAAGGAAGGTCAAAGAAGAGAGAGGAAAAGAATGAGGAAGAAGAGAAGCAGTAGTAGCAGATGAGAACATTGCCTTAATCAGACTACAAAATATTGGCCTCTCTAAGTCCTCCAGCTAACTCAGAAGAGGGAAAAAAATTGATTAGGGTTTTGGATGGTGGGGTGAGGGGCCTGCTTATAATGCTCACTGGAGCCAAGCAAGGTTGGTCCCACTTTTAGCCCTGGGATGAGCTAATCAAGCTGGTTCTGTAACCAAGATGCCAACTGTGCCTCTCTGCTCCCTTAATGTACAGCACAAACCCATTTTCTTGTTTGATTTTGCTCCTTTTTGGTAAATAATTTACATAGTTTTGCATTAGCTCAATTTGCAAAAATTGAGCAAACAGTGCAATTTTCTGTAATTATGCTAGTGCAAGACAGAAGTAAAGTCTGGCTGAGAGAGGTTTTATCTGAACTGAAAAGACATTTGGTGGAAATGGAGCATGAGAAGAAAATGAAGATCTGCTTAAATTGGCTCTGGCCAAAGCGAGAAAGAATAGAACACAATTCAGCTAACACTCTAACCAAACGAAAAGTCTTTGTTTCCCCTCTTTTGCTCTAAAGCTTGTCAGGTGGGCATATGTACACTACACATATGGTGTTACGTCTGCCCTCCCAGAGAGGGAAGATGCCATTGCAATGGCAGTCAATGTGATTTTTGCACTCATAAACCCACGTACTGCTTCATTCACTAAACTTCACTGTTCTTAACTTTGGCCCTCTATTATACAAATCTTTCATTCACTTACTATCCTCAAATATCCTATAGGAACAAAATTATGAAATTAAAGATCGAAGTTAATTTTGTCAAGTACATGGCTTTGCTAGTCAACCAAGTGCATGGCCATGGCTAGATATTTGTGATAGAATTTGGAGAGCCTGAGAGATATGTAATTGTTTACAACACTGGTTATGGCTCATCAGGGTATACATTTCAACATCTTTACTAATCTCTGAATTGTGAAAAATTTGTATGATTAGACCTTTCAGTCTTCTGTAACCGGGATGTGGTCTAGAAAGGGATGGCTTGCTTCTATAAATTAAGGAATGAAGAGGAAACTCCACATTTCTCTGTTAATTTGATATATTTAGGCAATGGGTCTGGTTGAATCTAATCCCAAATTAGTCTTTTTTGCTTGTTTATGTTAATTTACATAGTCTAATCTGACTGGGTCCCATCAATATCTAGCTATGGCTTTGACAAAATCCTTTATCTCAATGCCTTCATTTACTTATTTTGAAATGAGTATGCTGTGTTTTATGATCTCTAAGCTCCCTGGCAACTCATTATTTTTTTAAAATCAGAATTTCATTATAAGCATTTAAATTAAATATAGATATCTATCTATAATAAAAGGCAGGCGACCATCCAACCCTCTGACTGGTAGCTATGACACGCAATGACCACCAAGGGGCAGACGCTCAATACAGGAGCTGCCAAGTTGCGGTGAATGGGCAGAGGAGATTCTCCGGTGACACACCTGGAACTGGAGAGAAGGGAGCCTGGTTCCAGGCTGCATCACCTGAGAACTGCCCTCTCGCAATCTGGGACCCCTCAGGGGATGTCAGAGAGCAAGTTTTGGCCCAGTCCCCACAGGCCAGGCTGAAGGACCCAACCTGCCAGAGGAATCCCGCTCACTCCACAGCAGCAACCCGTGTGACTGGCCAGGAAGGTACTGTGGGAGGTTGGCTCCAGGGTGTATCTGGCCCATCTCACCCAGTCCCGCCCCACCAGCCACCTTCTAATTAATTGCCTTTCAATGTGCACAAATTCATGCACCAGGGGCACTAATTATTTTTATAAAGATCTAAAGGTAAACAAACAATCACTTTTATTATGTGTGTTCTAAATGAAACAAAAACTTTGCAATCTAAAATTCAGGGAATGGCCCTGATGGTGTGGCTAAGTGGTTGAGCATTGACCTGTGAACTAGGAGGTCACGGTTTGATTCCCATTCAGGGCACGTGCCCTAGTTGCATGCTTGATCCCCAGTAGGGGGCATGAAGGAGGCAGCTGATCAGTGATTCATCATTGATGTTTCTCTCTTTCTCTCCCTCTTCCTTCCTTTCTTAAATCAATAATTAAAATATATTTAAAATTCAGGGGATGGTCTCCTCTCTGAAAATTAATATAGAGGTTAATTTGAATTTTCTTTAAATGAGCAAATTCCAATAAATCCCATTGTGCATCTATGTATTTTTGTAGAATCATATAACCACTACTGTATATAATATGTATGCATATTAATTATGTATATAGTATTACTGAAACAGATATTTTCTTATTTTAGCCTACCCAGCATTAGTCACTTATTTTGCTTACAACAACCCCCAGTTTGCTTCTGCGGTATTATCTTGCATCAAGTTCACATAATTTTACTGAGACTGTCAAACCTCATGTCCCACTTTCTCAACACATGGGTTGATCTAGGTTTATCAAACACATATATCATTCCCCTGATCTTAGTTATTGGTAGGGGCTGGGCATAGTAAACTAATCAATTATACTAATCAGAATCTTCTTTAAGGTTTGATGTATGGATTTTTCCATTTGGGTAATAACACACAAGAATATAAGCCTCAAGCTTACCAGACACTGTATTTCTAGCCATGTTGGGAAACCTGCCTGAGACTAAATGATCATTCTGAGAGATTAGAGATGGAAGGTAGAGTGAAAAGCAAGAGAAAAAGATAAAGGCAGTGATGTTGTCTGGACTTGGCTATACATACACTCTAATTCACTGCCCTTGCACTGTCCAGCTATGTAAACCAATATACCACCTGTTGTAGAAGATTAGGTCACTGTTCAAAAGTACTCCTTCCCTTTCTGACACCTCTCCAGGGGATATCTCCCCTCACTAAGTTTCTGGAGTAGTTTGTTACATACTGATGTGTGTGTGTGTGTGTGCGTGTGTGTGTGTGTTTGTTTTTTAATATCACCTAGTTTGAGTCAGGAATCAGTTGCTTGCTACTGAAATAATTTTGACTAATATGGAAACTTTTATTTATTTGAAATAAACTTGTGAAATAATAGTTAATATCAACTTTTATAATTGAGAAAGATTCTAGAATCTGTTTCACTTTGAAATTTTATTTTATTTTTTTGGGTTAATCTTCACCCAAGGATATTTTTTCCATTGATTTTTAGAGAGAGTGGAAAGGAGAGGGAAAGACAGATAAAAACATCAATGTGAGAGAGACAGAATTATTGGTTGCCTCCTGCATGCACCCAGACCTGGGCTGGGGAACCTGGGGCCCTTCAGTCCACAGGCTGATGCTCTTTCCACTGAGCCAAACCGGCTAGGGCTCACTTTGAAATTTTAGATGTAATAGATAGGAGGGAGGTAAAAAGAACTGATGAACCAACCTGAAAGCATAAGAAGTTGTTAGGAAAATGAGGGAGAAGTGGAGTGATATCAAAAGGTAGGGAGCACTAGCAATCAGTAATTCTAACTACTTCAATATTTTAAAACACACACCGTTAACTTAAGGTTAGAAATTATTTAATTAATATTCTACCTACCCTATCTATACAAAGAACAAAAATTAAATGTTAACGCAATTGAAAAAGAAAACTCCAGAAGAAAAGCTGTAATAATGTGCAGGTATTATCTTTAAAGCCCTTTTGGACAAAATAGAGTGTTTCTGCCTTTCTTTATTCTGTTTAATGCTTCTTCTCAATGGTTGTAATAGCTAATTGTCATATAACCAAGTTGACTGTAGATGAGCCCATGGAATTCAATTGTTAATTAAGATCAGTGAAATAGCCAACTTGATAGCAGAATTGTTTTAACAAGAGAAAGTGACAACCTCATTGATTGATTTTTTTTTCCTGGTCAGCCTCTGAATAGTCAATATGATGCCCATATAGAGTGAGTGAGTTATTTATTTATTTATTTGTAGATGTATGGATCAAGAGTAGCCATACCCACACTTATCATAGAGACTATGAGATCCTAGACTTTAAGATGATCATGCAGAGGAAAAAAAAAACTGTAAAAGAACATTTAATGCTGAGGAAAAGATTGAGAAGTTAACTGTTAACCCTTTACATAGTCACAGTAAGCTTCCTTTTTTGCACTTCTCTTAAAATACACTTTAACCTTGAACTAGTTTCTTTGTAGGCGTGTGTGTGGATGAGAAAAGGTGAAAGAAGATTAGACTTTATTAATTTTAGTTATTCCTGTTGCTTTCCCCTTATTACTGGTGTTTCTCCTTCGCCTCCTCCTTGGATAGCAGAGAAAGAACACTACAAAAAGCAATCTTTCACACAAAATAAAGCCGCTGCCCTGTCCTGGGTGTGCTGTCAAGAAAAAAATAAGCTGTGTCTCTCCAATAACTGTGAAATCCCTTTGTCCTGAGAGAGGGCTACTTTCTGAATCTTGGCCAAGTCATGACTTTCTTTATAAATGCAGCCCGTGTGATCTCCAAAGGGATAAATGATGAATAAGGTGGAGGCTATTTATAGTCTGGCTAGGAAAAACAATTTCACTTAACAAGGATGTCGGTTAAAATAATTAATGTAGATCAAGTGGGCATGTGAATAGAGGAGCCTGTTGGAAAGTGATTAAACAGACAACCTGATCCAGGAAGAAATATACCACTCGGACACTGGAGAATCATTTTTCTCAGTGACTGGGGCCGCCATTAGATGCTCGCCCAAGGCCATGAAAAGACCAGGGCAGTGCCTTTCCAGAGCATACACGCATATTGGACAAAACAAGTGGGTTTGTGTTTAGAACCTCTAAGTGGGTCTATTTAAGTGGGTTCCCTCGTTTTAGATCTTTCTTTGGTTTTCATTCCATGATAACAGATACGTAAGTGAAATGTGTGGCTTTCATTTGGCAACAATTTATTAAGTACTGTGTACATTTTTACCATGGTAATGCATACTCACACCAGATAGATGTTTTCTTTGAATATCATTTGTTAAAAGGAAAAACAAAAGAACTAAAACAAGGAAATTAAATTTTTAGGTAAGTCTAAGTAGGATTTTAAAAGTAAGGTATACTAGTCTGTGTAGGTGTGATCAGATAGGAATGCATGAAAGGCCTTGAGGAATCAGCAGGATTGATAGGCAGAAGGAAAAGGCTATCCCAGGCTTGTCGACTAGCCTGGCAAATAGGCAATGTCTTTGAGAGCACACTCAGGTGTTCCTCCACTGGAGGTGAGGGTGGGAGTTTCTCAACTAATTACTAAAGTGACCATCCAAACCTCAGTGCACTTTCATGTGAAGAGTTTGGAGAACTGGTTGTAGTCTACAGAAAGTGCAGTGAGTCTAGGTCTCATGAAGATCTTTGTTCAAAACAGAATCATTTCAAACAATTGTCAGGTCTTCATAAATGTATCTAAGCCAACATTTTATGATCTACATTCCTTGGCATTTTACATATTATTTTCCTGGGTGGCAAGATAGCAGCATCTTTTAAAAATAAAAATTAAATAAACACAAAAACTAAAGAGATAATGTTAGAACAGAATTCTGTAAAATAACATGAATAAGTTTTTTTTCAATGACTAATTTAAATTAGAGTCTTCTTGCTAAAAGCAAAAAAAATAAAAATCATGATATTAAAGGTTTCAATTTCACAACTTGCAACCCACGCTTTGCCTCACCACCACGGTTTCCTTCAGAGAATGTGTCTTAGACAGATGGTAGTAAGTTAACAAGTCTAGACTGTGGGCGTGTATATCTGCATTTGCATCTATATGATCATATAGAAGAATTTTTTAACTAAAATGGCATGCATCATTGGGAGGAACTCCAGGACGTGACGACTTCTCTATACTCATTTGAGAATGGCATGTGTACAGTTCACTCTGGACACTGCAAAAACTCTACCACAGCTGGAATGGAGAGCAACAGCTGCTTATCAGCACACAGCAACATGGCACAAGAGTTCAGAATCATAAATGAAGAAGACAGCCTTCCAGAGACACTGCAGGGGGAATTTAAAGCAAGAGGAAGCAATTAGCTGAGTTGGAACAGAGCCAGGAAAGCAACACAAGATTCTCCCCAACTTTGGGAAGGAGAATACAGTGTGTGATACATGAACATGTTCCCAGTCTAGGCTCACAGCAGAAAATGCTAGGAGAAGGGATGAACTGGTCATAAGGTGATCCCATTTGGACTGGCGAAGGTGGTAGGGTTTCCTGAGTTCAACCCAGAATATCCTAATTTTTCCCTAATATGCCTCTTATCCAAATATGCACCCAGCCCCAACCTTATTTGGTTTATGAGATCTGACAAGATCGCACTTTGAGGAAGGAGGTCTGTAACGCTCTCTGACAGTGCTTGACTTGGCTTTTAATAGAAATGGGCAGAAATGTAGAGACCTTGTGCATTTGAACACACAAGATCAGCCAGCTTTCATCACAGATGCTTCAGAGCCTCTCCGTGGCAGCTGGAGTGGAGACCTAGGAGCTGATCTGGAAAATGCGTCCTTTCTTTCTAATGGGAGCCACCACATCGCCTTCCTTTAATTACATCATGTCATGTTGCGTTCCCATGTGAAATGACAGAGGAACACGTGGTGACCTGGGATAACAGTGATGAATTGCATCCTGAACAGAGGCTGGCTTTGAGAGGCACTTGATGTGGCAATGCAGGTAGTTTCTATGTCTGTGGAAGTCATGGATGATTTTCCCTTTGCAAGTCACAAATATTGAATGGTAAGATTATGTGCAAACCAGCAGAGGCTTTTGCCAGATTTTATTTTTATTAATGAATTGTAATAATCATTCTACACTGAAAATAATAAAAGTTTTAATTATTAATAAAAGCAGCTACTAGCAAAAGGATTAATTTCCCATAATCGGATTAAATGATGTAACTAACATCAGAGAGGGGTTCAGTCTAATAGCTGTCTATTTCCTGAATTTGAAATTAAAGGAGAGCATGAGAGAAAGTAACAATTGTCTAATCTGCCATTAGGTAGAATTATTTACATTAAGTTTCTCTGAAGTTCTAATAAAGACTGGAAACAAACATCTAGATTTGCCCTGTACAATATGGTTGCCACAAGTCACATGAGGCAATTTAAATGTAAATCAACTAATAAAATTAAAGGTTCCATTCCTCAACTACAGTAGCCACATTTCAAATGCTCTATAGTCACATGTGCTAAGTGTCTGCTGCTGTATCATACACTACAGATACTACAGTGAACATTTCCATTATATATATATATATATATATATATATATATATACTAATAATAGACAAATATGTAAATTGACTGTCCATCCATGATTTTCACAGCCAATCAGGAGTGGGTACGCAAATTAACCCGACAAAGATGGTGGGCCTGTGGGCAGTGTGCATGTGTGCTGGCGCCAAGTGGCCAGGGTCCTGGGGACGCCACTGGAGTGTCTGGTCCTGTTAGCCTGGCCTGGGGGCAGCTGGTGTTCCCAGTCTTTTTGGTTTCTGCAGCCCCTGGACCAGAAACAGAAACCAAGAGCATGGGGAGCACCAGGCGTTCTGGGAATCATTCTGGTGGCAGCCCCTGGACCAGAAGTGGAAGCCCAGAGCGTGGGGAGAACCAGAAATGCTGGGAATCATAGTTCTGGTGGCAGACGTGTTGTGTGATCTCCTGGACACTAGAGCAAAGTGAGCCTGGAGCAAGTTACTGTTGCAGGTGGGGGATGGAGGGAAAGCAAAAGTGTAAGACTTAAGTAAAGTCAGAGTGTTGAGGAAAAATTAAAAGGAAGATATCTTGCAACTTCTCAGAAATCTCCACCAATGGAGCAAAGCAAAAAAAAAAAGAAAGAAAAAAGAAGAAGACCTCTTTTATTCTGTGAGCACCAAACCAAAACTCCTGGATGGGAGAGGTCTCCCCTGAGGGCTCCCAGATTGGAGAGGGTGCAGGTTGGGCTGAGGAACCCACTCCCCATGCACAAATTTTGTGCACTGGGCCCCTAGTGTGTGTGTGTGTGTGTGTGTGTGTGTGTGTGTGTGTACCTATATATGTATATATATATATATATATATATATATATATATATGGCATTTCCATCATATATGTACATATACATTTCTATCATAAATATATATAAAACATTTCCATCACACACACACACACACACACACACACACACACACATCTCCATGCTCCTGATATCGCATATATGTTGGCATGTAGACTAAATATAAATATCTGGGTAATTGAATGCATTTTTCCACTTTTTATACAGGTTTATTATGACATAGAAAATGTTCATCTTGCTCTTGCAGAATTACATGTTTATTTCTTCTTAACCTGGTATTATTTGTGAATGGTGTGTTTTTCCCCATTAAAATGCCAAGAATGCAGGCTCCCTGGAATACAAATGAACACCATCATTAGATGAATCCATGTTTGAAATTTAGTTCCTGATGTTCTCAACAGAATGGAAACCAACTTTCAGAAAACCCCTTTAATTGTCCCCACAGAGGGATCATGTTCTGACTTTTTACCTCAGAAAGACCCACTTTGATGATTTCTGAGTCATGTTTTTCATAACTCTTAACCATCACCATATACCTTACCAGAAATGTAAAAAATGTCTGCATTTTTTTCTTACCCAGACACAGAAATAGAAAAAAATATTTCTTTTTTACAGTTATTTGTAAAATAGTCCTCCACACAATAAAAATAAACTTTTGGAAATCATATCGAAGAAAAATATTAACTCCCACATTCTTTCAAAAGTTTTCATTTTTGCTTCCCATAAAAGTTTTGTGAGATGATTAAGAAAATATTTTTTCCATGTCATGGATAGCAAGAAGGGGTCCCTTCTCCTCTTCCCCGAAGTTGAGATCACAGCAACAACACTATTAATGTAGTGGCAGATCCAGGATTGGAAAGAAGATATTCTGATGTGGAAACCAGGGTTCTTCCTTAGTAGGCTGCATTTCTCACCTAGAATCCCAGCTTTCAGAATCTCAGAAACACAGAACTGTGTGCAGAAAAAAATGGGGTTTAATGAATTAAGCAGTGAGTAACTTCCAGCTGTTGTCTTCAACGACCTTCTTCTCTATGGAAAAGCATTAGATGGTTTAAGCAAGCAAGGGTGCTGCCTCTCTCCTGAAACTCATTATTGTCAATAATGTTATTTTATTACTAAGCTGCGACTAGCTTTTTAATATACCAAACAAGTATGGGAAACTACTGTGTATGAGTTACTGTGCCTTTAACATTTTATAATTACAAGCTAGGAACTGTTAGGATGTGGTGGGTAAGGATGAAGCATTGTACTGTAGCTGGAAAAAAAATCAATATCTGCTCCTGAGATAGGGTACTTGACCAGAAAGGATATTGTGCGATATAAAAGAGCAGATATGAAATACTATTTCTCTGAAGTTTATTTTGTTTAATCTTATTGCATCAGCAGTGCAGAACACAGATCAGGTAGATCTGCAAAAGAACCATAATTCATTGTTGATTTTTGAAATTATGTGAAATTGTAAATTATATATTAGTTCCCAAGATACCCTACTCTCCCTTGTAATTAGCATTCTTTTAAAAAGTGGAATATGTTGTAAAAATGAACTGATCATCCTTTACATGGTAGCCTATTTAATACCCCAATCTTAGCCTGGTAAATTTGGCAATTAATTAACCTCTTTGGGCTTCAGTTACCTCATTGAGATAAATAATCTGGACATCAATCCTTAAATGCCAACTCTACAGCTAAGTGAGGATATGATTTCCTGTATTGACCATCCCTTCTAGGTCCCCTCTTGCTTTTTAGGAAATGTCAGGACTCAATTAGAAATCTTCCATTCAGGTTCTTTAGCCTAGACTTACACCAGCACACGCCTTACCACACATGCCCAACCCACCCCATCTCCCTGGCAACATATGTAGCCTGAGACTGTCCTGTTCTAGAGGGCAACTCAAGCTCTGACCTCCCTATTTGCTCTGAATCCCTGAAGTTTGCTCTCTCCAAGCAAAATTAACTCTGGCCTATTGCCTAATTTTCACAGAATAGACAGTTGTTAAGTGTGGGAGCTGACAAAGACTCTCTCCTTGACCAAATTTTAGGCTTCTTTGAACTATATTTTCCACTAGGCCTAGAGGCCTTCCTACCTCAGTTTTAGCAAAAAAATCCTGCAAAGTCAGTTTAGCAAAATCCCCCACTCCAGCCCTCAACCCTTGATATCTCATCACACTCACCTGCCTTTGGCAAATATCCTGTTAAGGCAGTTTAGCAAGAACCCGCTACCTTGATATTTCCTCTTAGTAATTTTCCATCCACTGACCCCTCCTCCCTTATTCTACTCATTGGCTATATATCTCCACTTGTTTTGCTGTATTTGACATTAAACCCAGTTCTATACTCAAATCTCTCTTCTCTTATTGCAATAGTTGCTGAATAAAATCTGATTTTACTGCTTTAATTACTGTCCTACTCTGGTTATAACTGACAAAGATCTTACATATCTGACATAACCAAATTACTTTACAGAAACCAAAATCAGAAAACTTCAATGATTGTGCATTTTCAACATAATTAAAGATATATCCAAGATGAAGCGGGGTCTCCTGATCACTTTCCAACATTTTCCCCCTTTGAGTACATATCTTACCCATCCCCTAACTTCTATCCTGGATATATTCTTAATGATTCTCATGTCTCTAACTGGTGAAAATTTCTCAGTACACACTCTCTCAGAACATACTTAATGTCTGGCTCTTTCAATAGAATGCAGTTGAGAAACCTGATGTTTGGGAAATCTGTCACCCTCCTTTTCAAACAGTGACAATGTCACCTAGAACGTGAGCACAGGGTTCGTCAGGTACCTGCCTGCTAGGTACCCTTTAACTCTCTAATTTTATTATTTATTTATTTATTTATTTATTTATTTATTCATTCATTCATTCATTCATTCATTCATTTATGTAGGTATGTATTTGTAATTCTGAGAGCATTGTAATTCTGTCACACATTTCTCAGTGTTTATGTAGAGAGATTATTTATTAATCTGTATGTCTTAGAGCTTTAGTCACAGGACCAAAATTAATCATGTACTGTTAGGAATCTCTCTCCATGATATTATTCATATGTGTTGAAGCTAAAATGGACTTTAGCGAAAATGACTTCAGGCCACCTCATTTTGTGCAGGTGAATGCTGGACCTCAGGTAACCCCCTTGATTTTCTATCCAGACTCTTATATATAGCACTCTGCTCTCCATGTGAGGGGGACTATGCTAAGCAAATGATCTGGAAAGACTGACTGGATGAGTGGATGAATCAGTGAGGCAAAGGCATTGAATGTTTCATTTTTTTTTTCTATAGCAGAAATTTCACTTTATGCCCTCTATTCCTTTAATGACAAACCAAAATATTATGAAGTGTCCATCTAGTTAGGATTATAGATTGTCTATATAGAGTCAGCAGAGGTGATATTTCAAATCCCCCAATTGAAATAACTGGGGAAGTCCTAGCTGGTTTGGCTCAGTGGATAGAGCATTGGCTTGTGGATCAAAGGGTCCCAGGTTCAGTTCTGGTCAAGGGCACTTACCTTGGTTGAAGGCTCCTCCCCAGCCCAGGTCCTGGTTGGGGCACTTGCAGGAACAACCAATCGATGTGTTTCACATCAATGTTTCTCTCTTGTCTCTCCCCCCTCCTTTCACTATCTCTAAAAATCAATGGAAGGATATCCTTGGGTGAGGATTAACACATGTACACAAAAAAAGAATGGCAAGACTCCAGATACAACATATCTAAGAAATAAACACACACACACAAAGAATGGATCAACATTTCTTTAAACAGCAGAAAGCTGAAAATAAAGCTTAAACCAGAAAAGTTTCTATTACTCATGTATCAAGGCATGGGGCATTGGCCACTCTAGGGCTAGTACAGGTCTTCAAGTGCCTTATCAAGGAACCTTCCTCCTCTGTTTCTCTATTCCACCATCCTTAGTGAGGGCTTATATCTATAATCACAAGATACTCATTTGCCTTTAATTATTGTTGCCATGTTCTGAGAATTCAAAAAGGCTTTATATTTATTCAAATTTCTTACAAAGGTTTTCTCATTCTTAGTCACTAAAGGAGTAGATTTAAAATATTACATTTTCTAACATGTATAATGAGGAAAAGTAAAAGAGAATTCCTTTAGAATTGTTGTTGAATGATTAAAATAAAGCATTCAGATAGATAGATAGATAGATAGATAGATAGATAGATAGATAGATACCAAGGATACTTTGAAAACTGAAAATCAAATGCCATAATAAAAAAGAAAGAAAGAAAGAAAGAAAGAAAGAAAGAAAGAAAGAAAGAAAGAAAGAAAGAAAGAAAGAAAGAAAGGAAGGAAGGAAGGAAGGAAGGAAGAAAGAAAGAAAGAAAGAAAGAAAGAAAGAAAGAAAGAAAGAAAGAAAGAAAGAAAGAAAGAATTGTGTTTCAGTTCTGACATGCAAAGAGCTCAGAAGTTGTCACTCTTCTCCATACAACAGGAAAATGGTGTACAAAGTGAAAATCAATTACTTTGAGGGGAGCCATCAGAAAACAAAAATTATAAGTACTTTGGAACCCTGAAATCTAGAGAGACAGAAAAGATGACTTACAATTGAATTCTCAGAAACAATGCAAGCCAGAAGGAAAAGGAGGGAAATATTCATTGTTGAGAGAAAACAAACAAACAAAAAAACTACCAACCTGGAATTCTGTAGCAGAATTCTGTAATGTAAAGGAGAAATAAGGACTTTTTCAGCTAACAACCATTGAAGGAATTTGTTGCCAGCAGACCTGCCTTGCAAGAAATATTAAAAGAAATTCTTTAGAGAGAAGAAAAATAATAAGATCAGACACTTAGATCTACATAAAATAAGAAAGAGGATCAAAGAAGAAAAAGATGAAATAAAAATGTTCATTTTTCTTATTCTTTTTTCACCCAGTTTCATTGAGAAAGAGTTGGCTTACAGCACTGTATATGTCCAAGGTGTAAGCAAAATTATTTGAATTACATATATTGTGAGTTATATAAATTTAGTTAATACCCATCATCCTATACAGATATATTTTTTTAATTCTTAATTGATCAAACAGATAACATTTTGTTCAAAGCAGTATTACCAGCAATGCATTTGATTGTGTATGTTATGTAATAGCATACATGTATATTAAATAAATGTACATGGATTAAAAAGGTAAAAAACTGAATTGAAAGTAAAATGTTTTATTTGCAGACAAAATGTAAATAAATATGTAAAAAGTCTGTTGAAATCTACAGAATGCTGCTTAAGCAAATATGTTAGTTAAATAAGGCTGCCATGCAGAAGATTCATTTCCAAAAAACAATTTCATTTGTATATACTGACACAGAAAATTGAGAATTTTAAATTTGCCATTTACTATGTTGTCAAAAAATGTAAAATACTTGGGGTTAAATCTAGCATACAATGTATAACACCCTTATGCTGAAAGCTACAAAATGTTGCTGAGCAAAATTAAAGAATACATAAAAAACACATTCTTTGTTTACTGAGAAAACTCAATATTGTTTCAAAATCAATTTCCCAGACATTAATGTATAGATTCAACAATCCAAATAAAAATCTCAGCAGGATTTTTGTAATAACTGACAACCTAAATCTAAAACTTCACAAAATGCAAAGGACTTGAATAGTAACAACAACTTAAAAAAAACAACACCCAAAAAACAACATTTAGAGGGCTAAAACTACCTGAATTCAAGACTTATAAATCTATAATTATCAAGACAGTGTGGTATCGGTGAAGAGATACACACATAGATTTAATGAGCAAAATAGAGTCTGGAAGTATACTGAAATTACATGGAGAACTGATTGCCATCCATAGCACATACTGCTAAGGGAATGAAAATATAAGCCATATTTTCTCTTGTGAAAATAATTGCAAAACATATCTCTAATATAAGACTTACACTTAAGATACACAAAGAATTCTAAGATGTTTCTTAGAACTCAGTAATAAGAATGGAAGTAGTCAAGTAAAAATATGAGTAGACATGAACGCATAATTCACCAAAGAAGATGTATGAATGAGAAATAAATGTTAGGAAGTGCAATTTAAAACAACAGTGAGAAACCACTGTACACCTACTAGAATGTCTAAAATTAGAAAAAGATGTATTGTGAAAAAACTCTTTTTTAAAAAAACCCTCTTGCCCTAACTGGTTTGGCTCAGTGGATAGAGCATCAGCCTGCAGACTGAAGGGTCCCAGGTTCGATTCCGGTCAAGGGCATGTACCTTGGCTGCAGGCACATCCCCAGTAGAAGTTGTGCAGGAGGCAGCTGATCGATGTTTCTCTCCCATCGATGTTAACATCGATGTTTCTAACTCTCTATCCCTCTCCCTTCCTTTCTGTATAAAATCAATAAAATATATTTAAAAAAAATAAAATATAAATAAAAAACCTCTCTTATACTCTACTTATGGGGATATGACATGCTAAATTCACTGCTTATCCTATATAATAAAGAGGTAATATGCAAATTAACCCTCACACCCTCACACCCTCACAAGATGGCTTTCTACAACCAGGCCAACAGGGGGGTTAGTGAGGGACGACAAAATGACTGAACAAGCAGGCTGTGTGGGGTGACCAGGCGGGCAGGGGGGGCAGTTGGGGGTGACTAGGCTGGAAGAAGGGGAAGTTTGGGGTGACCAGGCCAACAGGGGGGCAGTAAGAGGCGACCAGGCTAGTGGGGGGGGGGCAGTTAGGGGCAACCAGGCCAGCAAGGGGTGGGTGCAATTGGGGGTGACCAGGCTGGCAGGGGCTGCAGTTAGGAGCGATCAGGCCAGCAGAGGGGGGCAGTTGGGGGTGACCAGGCCAGCAGAGGGAGCAGTGAGAGGTGACCAGGCCAGCACGCAGAGGCAGTGAGGGGCAATCAGGCCAGCAGGGGGGGCAGTTAGGGGCAACCAGGCAGGCAGGCAGGTAAGCGATTAGGAGCCAGCAGTCCAGGATTATGAGAGGGCTATCCGAGTGCCGGTTTAGGCCCGATCCCCGGGATCAGGCCTAAACCCAGCAGTTGGACATCCCCCGAGGGGTCCCGGATTATAGAGAGTGCAGGCTGGTCTGAGGGAACTTCCCTCCACCCTGCCCCCCGCACAAATTTCATGAGCCAGGCCTCTAGTGGGGATATGAAATGGTACAACTACTTGTGAAACAGTTTGGCAGTTTTCTAAAGAGTTAAGTATGCAAGGGCGGGGAAAAAAAAATTAAAAAATAAATAAATAGATAAATAAATAAATAAATAAATAAATAAATAAATAAATAAATAAATAAACAAAAAAGAAAAATAAGTAGCATATACTCTTTTAATACATTCTAACTCCAATGAAAAATGTTATACCAATTTTATCTACCAAAATAATTTTATTTAAAAATATATTTATATTTCTGATCATTAAAAAAAAAGAGTTATGTATGTATCTATTATATGACCAAAATGTTCCACTCCTACTTATCTACCCATGAGAAATGCTGAAAATATATGCCCACACAGAGACTTGTTCATAAATGTTTATGTCATCCTTATTTGTGATAGCCAAACATTTTAAACAATTTATATGATCCTCAAAAGGTGAATGGTGAAAAAAATGGTGATGTATCCATACAGGACAGTGAAATACCCCTCAGGAATAAAAAAAGAATGGACTGTTGATGCAGGTCACATCAATGAGTTTCAGAATAATTGTGCTGAGTGAAAGAAGCCAGGTGAAAAAAAATACATAATGTGTGATTGAAGTTATATAAAATTTTAGAAAATTCAAACTAATTTACAGTGGTAAAAAGCAGATCAGTGGTAAAAAGTACTTACCAAATTGTACTTTTTAGTCCTAGCCAGTTTGGCTCAGTGGATAGAGCGTTGGTCTGGATCAAAGTGTCCCAGGTTCAATTCCAGTCAAGGACACTTACCTTGGTTGCAGGCTCCTCCCCAGCCTAGGTCCTGGTTGAGTTCGTGCAGGAGGCAACTAATTGATGTGTTTCTCTCTGTCTTTCCATCCCTTGTCTAGTCTCCCTAAAAATCAATAGAAAAATATCCTAGTGTGAGAATTAACAACAACAACAACAAATTGTACCTTTTAAGTATGTGCAGTTTGTTGTATATCAATTATACTCTCTATACAGTTGTTTAAAAATAATGAATAAATTTCAAATCATTTTAAAATTTAATATTATCTTCTATTCAAACCAGAAAATAATAGTCAATAATGTTTAAAAAATTACTAATAGGCCTGGCCAGTTTGGCTCAGTGGTTGAGCATCGACCTATGAAGTAGGAAGTCAGGGTGTGATTCCCAATCAGGACACATTCCCGGGTTGTGGGCTTGATCCCTAGTAGGGGGTGTGGGAGGCAGCTGATTAATGATTCTCTCTCTTGTTTTAATTTGGGCCCAGTTAGCCACAAGTAGTCCTTCTTAGTATATACTCCCCCCTCCATACCCACCTACCCTAGCTCAGGGTTGAAAACTTTTACATTATTGCACAGAGCAGTGCTAGTAGGTCGTGTTAATCCACATACCACTTATCTCAGTGCGGAGGTTCATAGTATCTACCAAAAAAATGTAATGGTGAGAAGCTAAATTAATCTTACCTTTAATTTCAAAAGAAAAAAAAAATGTTCACTATTACCACTTCAATTCAATGTGGCCTGGCCTGGCTGTTGCAGTCATCTAAGAATAATAAATAAATCCTAAAGGCATCAGAAAGGTAGATAGAAAAGTATCATTATCATTGTTTATGCAGAAAGTGCAAGCCAATCAATAAATATGCTCTTAGAATTAATAAGAGAGTTCATCAAGGATGCTTGTTTCTGACTCAGTATATAGAAATTAATTTCATTCATATAATTTTATTATAATTTTAAAATTGTACCTTTTAAAATAAAAATTATTATCTAATATAACTATGATTAATCTTATCTGAAAATTTGCCAGAACTTTCTAGAGAAAATTATTAAGCTTTATCAAAGAGAACATATATTGTAAGATTGAATTTCTCCCACAATTACTAGTATATATTGATGGACTTCCAAAAAAACAAACAAACAATCAACAAGTTTGTAAACTTATAATAAAATTATTATCATAGAACTAAGGTCTTTGAATTCCCAAGATAATTTTGAAGAATAAGGGTATTATCAGATATCAACACTTAACTGAATATACCCTATTTCATCAAATAGAAGACATATAATTTTGTTTGCCAGTTAAACTACATGCCTTAGTATTTTCTAATCTCAAAATGCACACAAATGTACATTTATGGTTATTTAAATAATTATTATGCTTGCATATATTTATGCATATATGTATGTATAGACACACATGTATCTGTGACATATAAAGAAAAATATAGGTTAAATAAATTGGCTAAGGTATTACTGAATTGTTTTGTTGGTTTTTTTTCTTTAGGACTAAATTTTCTGAATTACTTTTCCATTTAGAGTCATCATTGTCCATATTTTTCTTAAAACATCATTGCCTGTGTCATCAAGAGTGGCAGTCATTCTCATTTGTTTAAAAGTGCTTCACTATTATCTCCTGAATTTTCACCCAAGCGGTGGGTACCTGCTCCGTCAATTTAATGCTGGCACTTGGTTGATATTTCTAAAAAGTATCGATTGAAAATTTTGGAAAACTACTGGGACCCATATTCCTTACTCAAATGGTCCTAAATGATTTGTTGACTGCAACTTTGAAGGATTATGATTATCCTGTCATGCCACCAGAAATAACAACTAAATTAATGCGAAAGTAGGCACATAGCATATTGCCCATCACAAACACCCTCCTGGTTTAGAGTGATTAAAGGATACCATCAATTTTAAGGTGTGTCCCAGTTGCAGAGATGTTAAAATATGAAAAAAATGCACATGATAATTACTGAAATATGGCAATGTAGGCAAAGTTTTATTCTTGTTATTAATCAGCAAAGAATGGATATGGAGCATTTAATAAATGAAGAGATACATTCAACTGTGGTTATTTGATCATGATTTGTAATAATAAAATTTAAATTAAAAAATCTGGAAATAACAAAAGTACCACCATCTGTATGATGAATAAGTAAATTATTGGGCATTTCTAAATGGGATAATTTACAGGCATGGAAATAAATGAATGCTGACTATATTTTTCAATATAGATAAATCACAGAAACAAAAGCAGAATAGATAAGTAAATTATGTAAATTAGAACAACAGAATGCAATGTTAAAATGAATTGAATAGAGCTCTATATAAAACATCATTAAATCTCATAAATATAGCATTGAGATAAAAGTATGTAAAATATTTTATTAAATTATGGTATCATAGCTATAAAGGTTAAAAATATAATGCCATAAATTACAAAAAAATAATTTAATATATAAATAATGTAACTAATGGCATAGAAAATTAGGGCCATAATGGAAAAAAAAATAAAGAGAAAGGGAGACAAGGGACAAGAGGAATAGAGAGAGAAAAGCAATTTATATTAGGAAAAGAGGAACCTGTGGTATCCTTTGAAGGATATAGATTGATTTTATATAAGTAAAGATAAGCAGAAATATTGCCTAAACTCATGTAACTAAATATTTCAACTTTCAACACCAGTGTTTTGCATAATCTGTTTTCCAGAGGGTGTACTAATTCTGAGGAACATATGACCAATATTTGGATAGAAAACACCATGTCAGTGCATTGGTTATGCCATTTTATTTTCTCATAAAAGTTGAATCATTTTATTTCAAGGCCCACATTGAAGAGATAATTGTGCTGGGTGTTGTGATTTAATCTTGGTGTAACAGAATCTTGTTCAGCCATTTATCTCAATAATACCCCAAATTCTGCCTTGTCTTAAGTTGAGTAGTCCCTTTCATCCTCATTATTGTGTTTATATGCCCATCTAATAAAAAAGGTAGATCCTAAAGATTTTGGTTATTCATCCTTGAAGGTTAAATTAATATTAGTTCCTTTAAAGAACAGAGAGCAGGGAGAATTTCAGCAATAGCAGCCTGTTTAGCTCTTTAAAGACTTTCTTTGGTAGAAGTGGAATTTCCAAGGACTAAGGTAAAACAATATAATGTCCTTCCCTCATTTGCTTTCTTTTACTTACAGAATACATGTGAAGCATACATGAACCAATTAAGTTATAAGACAAGAGTGTATTAGAATCAATTTTCCCTTCACACCACAGTAGATACTAAACTATGTAAACTACTTTATAGTCAATAATATACTTTGGGTTCTACTGGTCTATTGACCCACACAACAATCAGAAGTGAGACTGGTGTTGCATTTCTTGTGCTGAATATGGGGAAATGAACTCTTGAAGTTTGCCCTTTCTGAGTTGGCAGGCAGGAGTATTTCCACAAACCAAATAAAACTGGAAGATCTTGCAAATACATGAGGATATTAGCCAGAAAAAAAGTTTGTTTTATGTTTTGTTTTGTTTCTGTTTTTGTACATCACACTATTCAGGGTTCCGTATATCATTGACTAAATCCAAGGAAATAGCAAACACAAGCATTGCCTGTTGGTTTGCAAATTGGCCCCTGTACACAGAGGGCAAGGAGGGGCTGAAGAAAGAGGCAGGCTACTCCGGAGGTTTACTGAAGACACATCTTGAGTAAGGAATTATACTAAGTACATCACAGGTTCCAAGTTAACAAGAAAATAGACCAGCCAGGAAATCCTTTGAAATTCCATCTAGTGTTTACATTTATAATTCCGTTTATATCCATAATAATTAAAATGAAATTAAAACAGAAAGCCACTTAAGTAACATTTAACATAAAATTTCATAGGTATTCACATCTGAATGTGATTTATTGGCAACTTCCAATAAATTACATTCAGATGTGAATGTAATTTATTGGAAGTTGCCAATAAATCACAGTTTGCTCTTTTTAATACACTGTTTCTGTGTCATAGGTTTTTACAAGAGCTTATATGAGATCTGGGCCTGTCCACCAAGGTGCATAGAAGTGTGTTGAGCAAGATACGTGTTAATGTAATAATTACCAAATAACTTGTTCAAACAATAAATATCACAGGTTTTCAAGAAAGGGAGCTTTTATTGACTGGTATTATTAAAGAAGGCTTCATTGAAGGGGATAGATCTAAAAGAATTGGAACCTGGAGAGAAATTGTTTCCAGAGAGCAGTGATGAGACATGGTGGAGGAATAATGAGGACACCATATGGTCTATAGAGGAAATTATAGAAATTCAGATTAGAAATATATAATGGATCCAAACTGTGGAGGAGATTTTTCATACTGCTAGGAAAATTCAATTTATCATTGTAGCTGACTTCAGTAGCTTGACAATACAACACTAACTATTAAGTGCTTTCTATGTTTTTGACAATTTCTCCCTCCTTTATTGGCTTTCCCATTCTTATCCCTAGATAGTACCTTTGCTACAAGGGGTTATATAGCTTCAACAAGCACTCAGTGTTTACGAGTTTATTTGCGCATTGTGTGTGGAGTTTGTGCACTGGCATCATTCCCTCTGTTTTACAAGCAGGACTTGTGGGGAAATGTTTGGCAGCCATGAGTTCAGTCTCTGTGCCTGTGTCTCCAAATCCCATTTAGATCACCTGGCCTTGAAACATCTCTTACCCTTAACTTGGCTGATGGCAAGTTCCCTTGACCTTTGATTTCACTTTTCTGTACTTGAGACCCTTGGCTGTGGATTTGGCTGACTGTTTAGCCCTTGGCCCTTATCTATTAATCTTGCCCTGGAAAGCAAGGCTTGCTCTCCGACCTCTGATGCCAGCCTTTCAGGGTGAGCCTGCCTCTTCCCTATGCAGGAGATATCTTTTTGCTTGACATGCTCATAAAGAAATCAATGTGACCTGCAGAACTGCTGAGGCTGGGAGATGGAAAGGGTCTTCATTAGGCCAATCCAGTCTGTAATCAGATCTTCTTCAGTTTGCAGGAAGTGATGTGAAATTATTACTGGTCTGCTGATCCAGGAGGCTGAAGGAACCCTGGGGAAAGTGAATGCTTCTCTCTCTCCTTTTATTACCAGGACAAGCCTCTGAACTATCGCCAAGCCCTCTGCACTTTCTTCAACTCATACAACTTCTCCTGAAAGTGCCATTCCTCCTGGGAGAACCTTGTTCTAAATCCTCCAAAACTGGTTCTTTGTAGAAGTCCTTTCAAAATTTTTCCCGGAACCTATCCTTCAAGAAATTAGAATATTACAACCAAACTTTAATTGGTCTTTAATGTGTGGTGATAGATAAGCCAAGCAATTCCTTTTTGTGATTGTGTAACTGCAAAGAGCAGATGAGGTCCAGGCCTGCAGAATGCTCTTTTGAATATTCTACAGCATTCTGAGAATGAAGTTCACTTCCAGAAACATTAAGAAATTATATACGATCAAGCCTGTATATATGGTTTTAAAAAATGTAAATTAATTCAAATCTATGACAAACAGTGAAGTTCCTGGTAGTAAAATGCTTGTTTGTGGCAACCTGTTAGGACAACTGAAATTTCAGATTCTTTAATTGTCACCAGTGTATATAGTATCCTGAGTGCAGTCACAGTCTGTCCTGATAAATGCAATGGTTCACTTTTCATTGTAGGGACAAGCTTTGTGAACTTTGGTTTTCAGCAACACAGAAGATACAGAATATGAAAATTTATTGTTTGTTTCAAGTATTACAGAAGGCCAATGAAATAAGAGGTCTTATGATTTAAAAAATAAAATTACTGTCCTAACCAGTTTGGCTCAGTGGATAGAGCATTGGCCTGCGGACTGAAGGGCCCCAGGTTCGATTCTGGTCAAGGGCATGTACCTTGGTTGCGGGCACATCTCCAGTTAGGGTGTGTGCAGGAGGCAGCTGATCGATCTTTCTCTCTCATCGATGTTTCTAACTCTCTATCCCTCTCCCTTCCTCTCTGTAAAAAAAATCAATAAAATATATTTAAAATAAAATAAAATAAAATAAAATTACTGGTATGAAACAACACTATAAGGCAGCTCATGCCTGATGAGTGTTGCAAACTATGAAGTAGAGCTTGGGTAGAATTTCAAAAGGTAGAGTGGACTTTGGAAAAGGGAGACTTCTAAGTAAAGAAACAGCATAATTAATATGGTAGAAATTTATTTTGGGGAATATGACTAGACTAGTGTAACTGGTGCGAAGAATATAGTTTAGAAGATAAGTTCAGATTCCCTGTGAAACAGTATGCAAATATGACAAGGTCATATGTGGGGGCAATGATGGCATTCAAGAAAGCCAAGCTGTCAAACCATTTCTCTGTCCTTGCAAAAGAGCATGTCTGTCAGGGAGTTGTAAATGAGCTGGATTTGTGTTAAGTCTGGGCAGACAGGAGACTTGGAAACAATCCAGTGCATGCGATTGACGCTCGCCATTTACGGCTTCCTTGATAGCCTTCCTTTCTTCAAGAATAGTTCCCAACCTCTGCTCTGATTATCTACATCCTCTCCGTTCATAAAGTCCCGTCTTCTTAGCATCGCCTTCCTAACTGCTCTACCCTAAGTGATCTCTCCATTTTCTGAATGTCACTAGTTCTGATGTTGATTAGAAAAGATTTAAGACTAATTTAGCAGTGAGGCATTGCATGAAGTGAAGAGGGTGATGCGGAGTGACATCGGGGCCACTTAGAAGGTCATTTTTATATCCACATCTGAGGCAATGAAAAGATGAATGTGGACAGAGAGATTGGAAATGGGAACAAAAGATGTTAAAGAATCAACATGAATTAGCTCTTGGATAAGGAGAGGACAAGAAAGGAAGAAATCCAAAATTAGTTGATTGTTTTGAGTTTGGAGAATTGCATTGACACCATTAAGAGTTTCTTAAGGAAGCAGAAATCCACAGGAATGAGTCTGAGGAAAGGATGAAAGCAAAGACCTGGAGTACTGCAAGGCAGATGCCCTCGTGGGAGAAGTGTTGGAGCTCTGGGGGTAGATGGAGGTGAGCAGCTGGGACTCTGGTGAGGGCTGGACTTTAAGATGTGAAGGCCATCAGACCAGTCAACCAGTGACTTAGTTCATGTGTATTAATCAGTTGGTACCTGTGGCTAATACTTTGGCTAATACTACTTTCAGCCGAGGGGGAGCCTTGAGTCCTTATTGTGACATTTTTAAATGTTGCAAAACTGAAAAATTACAGGGCAAAAACTGCACCTGCAAAATCCACTCTGCAGCATTTTTGGCAACAGCATTTTCTTTTTCTTCCTTTCATTTCAGTCATTATTGGGATTTTTATTCTAGGCAACTTTTATCCCTGACTCAGAGAGTCCAATATCTACTTTTAATGTTTTCAAGAATTGAATCTATGCTCTTAAACAAACAGCCTCTCTTCTCTGTTATTTTCACCTGATACAAAGGCTTAGGGTTTAGTCCAAACAAGGAAGCCCAGGCTGAAGACATCGTTATCAGTTTTGTGTGTTGTTGTTGTTTTTGTTGTTGTTTTCTTTGTAAAGCTATTCCTTTCTATCTATGTATTTTCCTATCTTCTGCTCTAAAAATTAATATACCTTTCACACGCACACACAAAACCTACATACAGATAATAAATAAGAAGTCCCAAGCTTGAAGCTTTTTAGGATTTCAATTTGATTATTTTAAAAATAAAACCGCTGTCAGCTTTGTTTGTGGAGAGGGTTTAGCAGCTCTGTTTACTCTAAAAGTAATCACTTCTTGATTCAAACTGCTTTACCAGTGAATAGAATATCTTAGGACATTAATTATATGGGAGAGAAGTCAGCAAGAAGTAGCTGTTACAATTCATTACTGTATAAGAAATAGCAAGAGATGGGAGAAAATGTAAAGACAGAGATAATTGTTATTGCTTGGCTGAGAATAGGATTGGGGTAGATGGATTGGAATTGGTTTATCTTTCTCCTTCATAATAAACTGGAACCACAGGCCAGCGAGGGAAGTTAAGTAAAGGCAGCCAGCCGTCCACAGGTTTAATGCTCTGGACTACTGCAGACAAAAGATTCGCCTGGCATCAGCATTTTGGGGAAAATATACATTAATATTTTTTTATAAAACAATTTATATTCGTTCATAAATTGAGTTGAGTAAGGCCCCATGAACTATTTTGCCTTAGGTTTATAAACTTTTTTTTTTTTTAAATAGCAATTCTTCTCAAAGGAGAACTTGCTGGGGACCAGAATATGTCCGACCTGGTCTGGGAGACATTGCAGTGCAGCTTGGTCTTCAGTCATGCACCTTTACCCTGTTCCTCTCCCTCACTGAGGCCTTCTGAAGCCCCGGAGGAACTCTGGCTCTCTACAGAGCTCAGTATAAAGCCATGATCTAGCTACCTTGGCTCTCTCTTTTTACAGATGCTAAAACCAAGACCTAGAAAGAGGCACTTTTTTTTTAAGTTTATTTAATATTAGGGGCCCAGTGCAAGAATTTGTGCACCTTGAAAGGTACTGTGGGCCGTGAGGCTGTAGTGGGCACAGGGGCGGGTCTTGGCCCATCCTCTGTGCCCCCACCCGGCCACTCCCACCACGGCCCCCAGTCCCTTGTCTGCCAGTAGCCCTGCTTCCGCCACCACCACCACCACCACTGGTCCCATGCACTGATGGCACCAGACCTGCTTGCACCCGCTGATGGTGCAGAGCAATTAGGGCCAGTGCCAGAAGTTGGGGCAAGCTGGGCCAGCACTGTCAATGGGTGGGAGTGGCAGCTGCTGCCCTGATCACCCCTCAGGAGCTATCAGGGCTGGCAGTTGCTGCTCGCATCTGCTGACAGCACTGAGTGATCGGGTCTGGTGCCAGGTGCTGGCAGCAGGTGTGAGCAGCAGCTCTGGTGCCGGCTATGGGTGCAGGCAAGGCCGGTGCCGGAAGTGGGTGCGAGTGGGGCTGTAGTCGGCAGCAGGTGCGAGAGGCGGCTGCCAGCCCCTATCACCCCTCAGGAGCAGGGGGAGGTGGAGAAGCCCTGAGAGTGATCAGGGCCAGCAGCCGCCGCTCACACTTGCTGACAGCACTGAGCAGTCAGGGCAGGTGCTAGGCACTGGCAGCAGGTGTGAGCAGCAGCTCTGGCGCTGTCAACAGGTGCGAGCACACAGTGGGACCACGGCACATGGGAGCAAAGAATTTTCAGTAACCACCAGAGGCTCACTCTGATGACAGTGACCAGCACTCCATCTTGGTCTAGCACCCCTGCTCACCTGCTCCACCATCCCGCCACCCCTAATGCCCACCATGTTCCACGCATGCCTCCTGGTGGTCAGATCACATCATAGTGACCAGTTCAGTTGTTCGGTTTTTCACCTTTTGATCTATTTGCATATTAGGGTTTTATATATAGAGATTTTTATTCCTTTTTAAAGAGAGAGGACGGGAGAGGGAGAGGGAGAAACATCGATATGAGAGCTGAACAGTGATCACCTGCCTCTTGCATGTCCCCTACAAGGGGATCAAGCCCACAATCTGGGCATGTGACCAGAGCTGGAATAGATCTGGCAACCTTTTGGCACATGGAACAAAGCCTGACCAACTGAGCCACACCAGCCATGGCAAGACAGATTTTTACTGTAACTTATTTCATTAAATTGTGAGGAAGCTAACTAAAGAAAAAGTCTCCTGGTTCAGTTGGATTGTTCTTACCATATACCTCCTACTCTCTGAGGACAGAGAAATAGTTCAGTGTCATTAGCTCAGCATCTCCTAACCTCCTTCAGGTTTATTCAGTCCTTCACCTATTTTGATATAGTTGTTGAAAAGTTAGTGTATAGCAGGCAACCCTTCAGAAAGCAAAGCATATGATAATTTAACCTGGGGTCCTGTGAGCATCAGGTTGGAAATGATTTCAAAGTAAGACATGGTGTAGACAGAACATACAAATGTGCTTGTTTGTATTTTACTTGTTTTTTATGGGTGTTCCTGACCATGAAGAAAGCCATATTTGTTGGTGAATAATTCCATATTTGTTGGTGAAAGTGCATATTGGTGTGTGAAGGTGGAGGATGGTCATTGTAAGACATTGCATGACCAATTGGAGGCAAAGCTGAAAAGTGCAGTGTGTGCAAGATGGGGTGGCTTTGTTACTGAAAGGAAAGGATCTCCATATGGTTCGATAATGAGACAAAAGCTTTCTTATTAAGGGGAAGTAAGAGATATGAAGAGGAAGGGAAAAGGAAGAGAATAAAACACAGGGAAGGAAGATCACTGCTGGGGTAGCATGCTTCTGAGAGAAAATTAGGGATAGTGAAAACAAGAAAAGAGTCCAGTAACATTGAAAAAGTGGCCAGGTCCTGCCATGGTCAGTCATTTGGGCAACATGGAATCCTACTGGATATGTGGCAGGGCACTCAGAAGGCTGGCTTTGGGATTTGAAAGCAGATGACTGGGTTCTGAAAGCATTGTAATTTAATCACTGCCTCAGCCCTGACTTAGTGAATAGTGTATTTGAGAAAGATGTGATTGGCTCAACGTTTGAGAGTCGACCTATGAACAAGGAGGTCAAGGTTCCATTCCCATTCAGGGCACATTCCCAGGTTTCTGGTTTTATCCCCAGTGTGGGGCATGCAGAAGGTACCAATAGATGATTTTCTTTCATCATTGATGTTTCTTTCTCTTTCCCCCTCTCCCTTCCTCTCTGAAATCAATACAAATACACACACACACACACACACACACACACACACACATACACACACACACATATATATTTGTATTATATAATAATAAAAGGGTAATATGCTAATTATACCAGATAGACCGGACGTCTTCTGGACATCATTCCGGACGTCTTTCCTGACAAAGCCGGGGGTATGGCTGGCCTGCAAACCACCCACGGTCCCTTGCCCAGGCCAGCCCCATCACCCAGCAGGAACCCCCACCTTGATCCAGGGCCCCCTTCAGGGCAGGCCAGCCAGCCCCCACCTGTGCACCAGGCCTCTATCCTATATAATAAAAGAGTGATATGCAAATAGACCCTAATGGCAGAATCACCAGAATGACCACTGGACCAGTCACTATAAGGCACACTGACCACCTCTTGGTCCCTTTCCCCAGCTGGCAGGCTCCGATTGCCTGATGGCCACCCATGGCAGAGGTGGGGCCAGCGAGCTAACAGGTACAGCCAACCTCTTGGTCCCTTCCCACAGTGGGGGTCGGTGGTGGCAGGGGGCGGGGCCGGCTGTGGGACCATACCTGCGCACAAATTTTGTGCGCTGGGCCTCTAGTATATATATATATATGTGTGTGTGTGTGTGTGTGTGTGTGTGTGTATGTATATACATATATATATATTTTTTTTTAATTAAAAAAGGAAAATATGTAGTTCTTAAATCTCCATACTAGAATTCAAGACCTCCCACTTAGCTTTAACTGATCTGACAGATTACCTTACCTTAAACCCAAAACCTGGAAGCCATTCACATAGGCTCCCTTTGATTTCTTCCATGGAGACTGCATGCTCACCATCCTTTCTTTCTATCCCTCTCTCCCTAGGTGTGCCATAGTTTTCAAAGAAGAGGGTGAGACTGCTCAGGAAACTACAATTAATACCTCATTTTTCACTGTAATTGATGCTAGCTGCAGAAAGAAGCATGCTGTGTGTATGCTCCATGCGTGCTGTGTGCCATGGTATCCTGTGGTCTTCTCTTTCCTGATGGCTGCACATGCCAGTCACATGGTGGAGTCTCAGGGAGAGGGCACTGTGCACAGCACAGCCTTCCCTCTCACGGCCACGCTCTCACCACAAACACTCTGCCAGCTCTGCTAAAGGTAGACACGCTCAGCAAGTGATCTCAATGGCAACTGGATGAGTTCTTGCCCTACCTCTGACATTAATTCACTAGATGATTTTCATAAATCACTGCATTTATCTTGGCTTTAGGTCACTCTTTTGGATGGTTGTAATAATCCATAATCTACTAATCCAATGGAGTTATTTGTGGGACTGAATTACATTAATATGTAAAAGTTTCTGGAAGAAAGGAATAGAAAATATACTAGTGCAGGGTATTATTATTAGCGTTATCAGATTAAGAATCTTTACATATCAGTATCTCCATTGTTCTGTTCTAGAATATGCATATTATAATATTGCAAATTACTCAAGTATAATTTACTAGTAATTTGTAAATGTCAGGTAAGGAACTTTATAAAACACACTAGAGGCCCGGTGCATGAAATTCATACACTCGGGAGGGTCCTTCAGCCCAGCCTGCACCCTCTCGAAGACTGGGACCCCTTGGAGGATGTCTGACTGATGGCTTAGGCCTGCTCCCTGATTCTTGCTAAGCGGTGCTCCCCCTGTGGGAGCACACTGACCACCAGAGGGCGGCTCCTGCATTGAGCACCTGCCACATGGTGATCAGTGTGCATCATGGAGGCTGGTCATTCTGCCATTTGATCTGTTTGCATATTAGCCTTTTATTATGTAGGATGGTATCAGATAAGTTATATAATGGTGGATACCAGCAATTCATATAGTTCTACCCAATTCCTTTATAGAGAATTATCTTAATCGTTGCACATATTCATTTATGTAACAACTGGACAGTCACTAATTTACATTTATCAAATTCAAGTCTTTCCTAGAACCATCCACTTTGTAACATTCTTATAATCAAGGAGTATCCAGTTTGTGAAGTAAAGTGGCAAAGTATTACAATTAAATCTAATAATTTCATGTAAATATAGGCATGGAAGTGAAAGCAAAGTGAAAGGAAGAGGCTTATTACTATTGTCACCACAACCTAAAATGAAGAGAAAGCCCTGGCCAGTGTGACTCAGCTGATTGGGCGTTGTTCCATGCACCAAAAGGTTGAGGGTTTGATTTCCTGTCAGGGCACATGATTGGATTGCTGGCTCCATTTCCGGTAGGGGTTGTCCAGGAGGTGGCTGATCCATGTTTTGCTCTCACATTGATATTTCTCTCTCTCTTCCTCTCTCTCTCCAAAAATCAATAAAAATCTTTTAAAAAATGAAGAGCATAATGGCTTGGGTCAATTTCTGGGTTCTCTGTTCTGTTCCATTGGTGTATATGTCTCTTTTTGTGCCAGTACCAGGCAGTTTTGAGAACCATGGCTTGGTAATATAGCTTGGTATCTGTTATTGTGATCCCTTCAACTTTGTTATTCTTTCTCAGGATTGCTGTGGCTATTCGGGGTCTTTTTTTTTTAATTCTAGATGAATTTTTGGAGAGTTTGTTCTAGATCTTTGAAATATGCCATTAGTATTTTAATGGGGATTGCATTGAATCTGTAGATTGCTTTGGGTAGTATGGACATTTTAACGATGTTGCTTCTACCAATCCATGAACACAGTATATTCTTCCATTTGTTTATGTCTTCCTCTATCTCTTATTTCAGTGCCCTGTAGTTTTCTGAGTACAGGTCTTTTACCTCCTTAGTTAAGGTTATTCCTAGGTATCTTAATTTTTTTGGAGCAATGGTAACTGGGATAGGACTATATCCCAAGAAACTAGAAACAGAAAGGATATATGCAATCCTATGTCATAGCAGCACAATTTACAATAGCTAAGATTTAGAAACAACCCAAGTGCCAATTAGCAGATGAGTAGATTAAAAAACTGTGGTACATCTACACAATGGAATACTATGCCACTATAAAAAAGAAGGAACTGTTACCATTTGCAACAGCATGGTTGGAACTGGAGAGCATTATGCTAAGTGAAATAAGCCAGTTGGAGAAAGATAAATATCACATGATCTCACTCATATGTGGGATACAATGATCAACATAATTTGATGAACAAAAATAGATCCAGAGAGAAATGGCAGGGGAGGGGAGAGGTTAGAGAGCAACCAAAGGACTTGTATGATTGCATATTAACATAACAGATGGACACAGACACTGGGGTGGTAGGAGCTTTCCCAGAGTGGGAATGGCTGGGGGGTGGGGGGACGGGGGTCAATTGGGGAAAAGGAGACATATGTAAAACTTTAGACAATAAAAAAAAGAAAAAAAAAGTACAAATAAAAAAAATGAAGAGACACACCTGGCTAGTGTGGCTCAGTGGTTGAGCATCAACCTATGAACCAGGCAGTCATGGTTTGATTCCCAGTTGGAACATTGAGCCTGAGTTGTGGGCTCAATTCCCAGTGTGTTGTGTGCAGGAGGCAGCCAATCAATGATTCTCTCTTATCATTGATGTATCTATCTCTCTCTCCCACTCTATTACTCTCTGATATCAATAAAAACATATTTTTAAATGAAGAGACAAATTTAGAAACATACATGGTTTGTTTTCAAATCTAAGCCTAGGCATATTTAGGAGGTTATGTTTTACTGATCTCTTATATTTTAAATTGTGCTAAAACAATTTAATAAAACAATATATAACACAATATTCATTATAACTATTTTAAACGTAGAATTCAGTGTCATTAAATACATCAAGAATGTTATGAAGCATTACTAAAATCTATTTCTAAAACTTTTTCATCATCCTAAATGAAAACTCTACCCACTAAACAATAAACCAATGCCACCCCCCCATTCTCCCTCCCCTCCCCATTCCCTAGTAACTTCTAATTTAATTTCTGTATCTGTGAATATTCCTATTCGAGATATTTTACATAAGCGCAATCATATAATACTAGAGGCCCGGTGCATGAAAATTCATGCACTGGAAGGGTGGTCCCTCAGCCTGGCCTGCCCCGTCTCACAGTCTGGGAGCCCTCAGGGGCCGGAGGCAACCTTCACTTTAAGGAAAGAGGAACCACATAAAAACATTTTCTTAAAAAGACAGCCCCTTGGTAGATTGTATTGTTTACTCTAATTTTTCACCTTTGCTTGTATACATGCCCATTGCCATATGACTGGAATTCCTTCCAAAAAGGCAGAATACATTTTTCCACACATTGATTTTTCGTCTGGACCAATGTGTATTTCCCCACCACTTGATTTAGTTAGTAGACTGAGATAAATGTGGCAGTGTGATCAGGGGAAGATGATGCCCCATCACACCTCTGCTGCTGCCACTGCTGGCAGTGCAAACCTCGGCTGGCTATGGTTACCTGAGCTTTGGGCGGCCCTGGGTGGCTGGGCAGCCACCATTCGAGGCTTGCCTGCATTTTGGGCATTGACTGGGCAGCTGTCATCCGAAGCTTGCCTGAACCTTGGGCTGGCCCTGTGCAGCTGGGCAGCTGCCATCCGAGGCTTGCCTGTGCCTTGGGCCGGCCCTGGGCAGCTGGGGGGCTGAGGGGACTGGGGGTCTCTGGATGCAGGCATTGCCATGCACCTGCTGCCCTGGCGGGGCTGAGGGGACTGGGCACTGCCATCTTTGAGGGTGGGGCAGTCAATTAGCATACTCCCTCCTTATTGGCTGTGGGCATTGCCATCTTTGAGATGTCCTGAGGGTGAATTAGCATATTCCCTCTTTATTAGATAGGATATGATTACATATATATGTTTGGTTTCTTGTGCATAGCATGATAATATTTTCAAGTTTATCCTTTTATTGCTGAATAATACTTAATTGTACATATTTACTATGTTTTGCTTATCCACTCATCTATTATGGACACATAAGTTGTTTCTACCTTTTGGTTCTTGTGATCAGTGCTGAAATGAACATTGGTGTATAAGTATCTATTTGAGTCCCTGTTTACAGTTCTTTGGGGTATATACCTAGAGTGAAATTGTTGGATCATATGAGAATTCTATGACTCTCTTTTTCAGTAACTAGCAAACTATGATATAGTAGTGGCACTATTTTGTATTCCTACCAGTAATATGTAAGAATTTCAATATCTCCTTGCCAACACTTATTTTCTTTTTTTATGTTATAATCATTCTATTAGGTGTAAAGTAGTATCTCATTGTAATTTTAATATACATTTCCCTGATGATCACTGGCCTTGACCAGCTTTTCATGTGTGTTTATAAGCAATTTGTATATCATATTTGAATAAATATTTATGCAAGTCATTTTTCTATATTTTAATTGGATTGTTAGTTTTTTTGTTGTGGTTGTCACATTATAAGAGGTCTTTATATATTAAGAACATTAAATCCTTATCAGATATATGATTTGCAACTATTTTATCTCATTATGTAGGTTGTCCTTTCCGTTTCTTGATAACATCCTTTGATGAACAAAAGATTTTGGCTTTGATGAATTTCAAATGATGAAGTCCATTTTATCTATTTTTCTTTTGTTGCTTATGCTTTTAGTGTCACATCTAACAATCCATCACCAGATTTAAGGTCATGAAGATTACTGCTTTAAAACTGCAAGTCAGAGAATACAAATGAGCCAGTAGTAATGTGATGGGTAGGAAGCACAGAGATGTGGTGGAGGCATATTACATTCTGGAAGATGTTGTTCCTATACAGAGTTTAGCAGGATAAAAACGGGGGAGTCCTGGTGACAGACTATTCTGGGTACTATATCTCAAGAACTTCATCTGTCCTAAAAGAGAGAGGGACAGGTAATAGAAGGATGGGGATCATTGCAATTTAGTGGCATAAAACCACATGACATGCATGCCTTCTAGATACTAGGAATTAGGTAAATCCTCCAATAGGTATGAAGGGGATTTTACCAACACACAAATGGACAGACTATTACTAAGGCAAATTCATATAACCTATCAGTTTTACAAGTCATTGAATGGACTTATATTATAGTTTGCTCCATAGTGAGTTAAAAAGAGAGGGAAGAATAAAAAAAAAATAAACAACTAAAAAAACAAAACGCTTTACTGTAAGGAAAGAGGAACCACATACAAACATTTTTTTTTTAAAGACAGACCTTTGGTAGATTGTATTGTTGACTCCAATTTTTTTACCTTTGCTTGTATGCATGCCCATTGCCATATGACTTTGGAATGCCTTCCAAAAAGGCAGAATACATTTTTCCACACATTGATTGTTGGTCTGGACCAGGGGTCCTCAAACTTTTTAAACAGGGGGCCAGTTCACTGTCCCTCAGACCTTTGGAGGGCCGGACTATAGTTAAAAAAAAAAAAAAAAAAAAAAAAAAAAAAAAAAAAAAAAAAAAAAAAAAAAAAAAAAAACTATGAAAAAATTCCTATGCACACTGCACATATCTTATTTTGAAGTAAAAAAAAACAAAACGGGAACAAATACAATATTTGTATTTGCGTGTGGCCTGCGGGGCATAGTTTGAGGACCCCTGGTCTGGACCAACATGTATTTCCCCACCCCTTGATTTAGTTAGTAGACTGAGATAAATGTGGCAGTGTGCCAGTTCTGAGCCGAGCCTATGAGTGCTGCATCCTTTGGCTTACTTCCTTGCATATATTATAAGCATGAGAAAAGTTGGCGTAGCTAGCCAACTGGTTGGATGTAAGATGAAGGATAAGTAGAGCTGAGCCTGCCTGTTCAATCTACTCCAGTTGATCCCAGTCTAGATGCATGAGTGTTGATGGATAAATTTTTTTTGGTTCATTCAGTTTTGGGTTGTTTTGAATATACAGTTGTTAATCTGAAACAGATCCTTCAAACTGATCTATTGCAGGAATCAGGAAAAAATAAAAATGAGAAAATTCTGAAAATTTCAGAAGTTGTAAGATTTGGCCTTCATTAAATACATGCAGAATATACGAGGAAATAACTTTAGAGATGAAAAAATATGATAAAATTAAAAAATAAGATAAAAAAGTGATATAAGCCTGTATTTACAGTAAACCAGTCACATGTCAAAAAATAAAAATATCAACAAGGGAAAATAATATAATTCATAGATAAGATGAACTTGAATACCTCAGAATATATAATAAAACACACACACACACACACACACACACACAGACCAGATTATTATGACCACCTGACGTTTGTAGGCAAATTAACTATGATTTCGCGCTGAAGTTGCTAGAGGGCCAGACCATTATAAATAGAGAAGCAGGTTGTTTGCCATGACAGATATGGATAAACAACGCGATTTAACAGTCTTTGAACATGAGAGATTATATATACTGAGTGGCCAGATTATTAGATTATTATGACCACCCCATCAGTACTTCGTTGGGCCACCTTTTGCCTTCAATTCTGCAGCGATTCTTCTTGGCATTGACTCCACTCCACCAGATGTTGAATGGTGATGTGAGGAATCTGACACCATGCCTGATGAATAGCACTGTCCAGTTCTGTGAGATTTGATGGCTGTGGAACCAGCTGCCTGATGGCTCTTTTAATTTTGTCCCACAAATGCTCAATTGGATTGAGATCTGGTGATTGTGGGGGCCACCTAAGCAAGGTAAAGTCTCCCTCATGTTCTTGAAACCACTCCTGCACAATACGAGCACCATGGCATGGCACATTGTCTTGTTGGAAGAAGCCATCTCCATTGGGATACGCCATCAACATGATAGGATGAACTTGATCAGCAACGATACTTAGGTATGTTGTGCTACTCAGATGTTGTTCCACATGAATTAAAGGGCCCAAATCATGCCAGGAAAACATGCCCCAAACCATAACACTGCCCCCACCAGCTTGAAGGGTTGTCCTCGTGCATGTGGGGTGTGTGCTTTCATGCTGTTTCCACCAAATTCTCACTCTGCCATCTGCATGATGCAATTGGAAACATGATTCATTGAACCACATGACTTTATTCCAGTGCTCGACTGTCCAATCCTTGTGAGAGTTCTAACCATAGTCCCAAGAAATCAGTTTCAAGAGACAACTTGATAGATTCTGACAATGGTTTTAGTTGCAAAAATACAAAACCATTTGTACCAAATCCATGCAGAAGAAAATAAAGGATACCCCCCCAAAATTGTTTTTCCCCAGACTTCTCTTCTCTAACCCTAAATTTTGGAAGATAATAGAATAAATGTTATCATTCATCAATTCATGACAACTTTGTATTTCAAAATTATAAGGTAATAGTTAAGGCTAAGAGTAAAAGGGTTTTAAAATTTTACTAAATAATTATTAAGTTGACAGAAAAATCAAACAAGATTAAGGGTTCACAGAGTTTTCCAGGTCTAACATTCTGTGCTTCTATTTATAATTTTTGTGATTTTCAATTTAAAAATTTACTTTCATTATACTGTAGATTATAAGGTGGTTTCTCTAGCCCCAGGGATAAGCTTGGCACTTCAAGTTAATCTTCTTTTTTATTCTGTCCTAGAATCACAAATGTGGTTGGTTGAGCAAGAAAATGTCAAAGAAACAAAAAATATTTTTTCTTCCTCAAACTATTATATTAGGATAAACTAATAATTATAGACATTATATTTCAGCCAAGTTCCTCTATATAAATTGCTCATATATTATCAAGTAAAATATGCAGTATACTCTCAAATGAAAATAATAAAGCACAAAAATTTTTATTCAATGCACAAAGTTTTTTTAAAATATATTTTATTGATTTTTTTACAGAGAGGAAGGGAGAGAGATAGAGAGTTAGAAACATCGATGAGAGAGAAACATCGATCAGCTGCATCCTGCACACCTCCTACTGGGGATGTGCCTGCAACCCAGGTACATGCCCTTGACCGGAATCGAACCTGGGACCTTCAGTCCGCAGGCCGATGCTCTATCCACTGAGCCAAACCGGTTTTGGCGCACAAATTTTTTAACACTTGTTATTTATGCATTTTCTTCTTTCTGTATTTGCAAATGTTCCCAAGTGAAAAACGAAACATGTAATATTTTTATAAAGGAAAAGTCTTTATTTAAAAAGAGGAATGTGTTCTATATACTTCCACTTTGGAAGTTTTTGTGTGATCTAGTGTTGACAGTATTATTTGTATGTTAGTAGTAAAGCTTACCTAACAATCTTGGAGAAATGATGTGAGAAGAAACAAGTGTTTCTTTAATTCTGCTGCAAGTCCTATATTCCACTATACAAGTGACAGTTGTGCCACTGATTTTAAATCACATAATGCTTAGTATCTATTGTCAAAGAGAAGACATACAGATCAACAAAATGATAAAATTGTGTATATAGTAATAATGTACCATTGTATTATGATTATTTGTAACTGCTCATCATGTTTCTATTATTTTTTTCTATTTATAACATGCACATTTGTGTGTATATGTATATATAGCTACTATTCCCAATGTCATTATAATATCATTTCTAAAGACATTTATCCCATTGTCTAGAAATAGGAAGTTAACAGAATTTGAACCTCCAGAAATAATTATAAATTGTAACTAAAAAATACAGACCAGTATTTGACCTACAGTTATTGCCTTGGACAAAGCTCACCTGAACATCCATTCCCCTATCTATGATATTCATGAGCCTATGGGCGGATGGCACTGCCTATGTCAATTACTTTTAAATAGTTTTACACATCATGTATAATCTAAGATAAAGTTTCTGGAACACTTGAGAATTCAACTCTAGTCATTACCTTGTTGTTAATTTGGAAGCATATTATTGAAATAATACTATGCTAATGGTGGCTATAAAGTTGGGAAATTATTGTTGGTGTATTTGAAGTGTGGTCTCCTTGGAGAGCAACTTCAGGAATAATACCTAAAACCACTGCAGTGCACTCTTGAAAATAATTTTAAAATAAAACAAAACACTATTTTCAACTTTCTCAGACACTTCTAATGAGATTAGAAATCTTTTTTCATGTAGTATTAAACATTAGGATGACATTTATATGTTTTTCCCCTCATTGATTCACATTTCTAGTGTTTCTCTCTCCCTATTAAGCATAGGTTATAGGATTTTAATGGAATTCTATAATTTAATCTGAACCCTGATGTTTTAGAAAGTTTATGGTCTAAAGAGGCAAGGAATGGTCAGTTAGAGTGGGGCTAAACCTGCTATTTAAAACTGTGGCAACTTCTGAGTTCCACTAAATAAAGGCTTGCAGTAATTTGTGCATTTGTTTTACCACTGTTCAGGAAGCAACTTAAATGTATTTAAGAAGAAACTTCTTTTTTGAATCGAAGGATTTCTAAAAGAGAAATAATTTTTAAATCATAAATGAGTTGCATTTCCTGTAAAAGACTGAGACTGGGATTGGATGAAAAACAGAAGAAAGTATATTTTCCCTTTTTAACTGGTCCCAGGGAAGTGGGAGAGGGGAACTCATAACCTTGGGTATGGGAGCATAGTTCAGAGGCATACACATTAGGAGAAAACTTACCCTCCTGCCAGGCATGGGAACAACTAGGCAAAACAGAGGGTGGTGGTGGTAAGGGGCTTCTTTAGGAGGAATAAGACCTGTGATTCTGCGATAGTTGTAGCTTGTAGTCAATAGTAGGCTTATTTTCCTGCCTTCTCATTCCCTTCTGTTGTCCTCAGATCTTCGAAGAACCTGTCTTGAAATTTCTTACCTTTGGCGACCTGGTCTTTATTCTGCTTTTAGAAATCAGGTAAGAGAGGATTATAGATATGATCATTAGGGACTAGAGGAGTATTATACAGGAAAATACCCACTGGTCGAGATCCATCTGACAGTCAGATTTGCAGGATGTCTCAGTGTTGAGTAGTAGGGATCCCCAGAAACCTGGGGAATCTAGTGAAGCTTAAATTTCCTACAGACCTGTGAGATGTGGGTCAGAGGATTATTATGTTCACACTGATGGCACATGACTGAAAATTAAGAAATTGGAGTCTGAGCAACAGAAATAAGACTTTAAGAAAAAGTTTTATCAAAATCTATTTAAGGTGTTAACTACAAGAAATTATTTCGATATTTTTTCCTTTGCTCATGTTTAATAACTGAATCTACCTACTTGTGTATATTTTTAGAATTGTGTGTGTGTGTGTGTGTGTGTGTGTGTGTAGTAGGTGTTATGAGAATCTAACAGAGGCAAAGAAAGAAAAATAAATATATATATGTATATATATGTGAATATTAGGAGGCAGTGTATGTAATTCGGCATAATCAAGAATATAAATAGGTGGGAATATCAGCAATATGGATGAAAGCTAGTCAGGGGCTAGATCACGAATAGACTTGTATTCCAAGAGTAGACCTTTGCAAGCCGCAGATGGTGGCCCAAATTCAGATAACAGATGTACTTAAAAAAAATCTTGCCCACACGGTATTTTTCAAGTTAAAATTAGTTGCCAAAAAAAAGTGAGAAGATCCAAATTTCTGCCTCTCTTGAAATATAAGGAGGAGTGCCAATATTGTGTCTGGGTCGCTGGACTACAACAATGGATTGAAGATGAAAAGCAATTCCCTTCTTAAGTTTTTCCTTTTCTGGTGACTGACTGGTTTCTGTTGGCTTTATATTTGTGACACTTGATGAGGTCCTGGGTTTTTACAACATCACTCACATTTCCCTATGCCCCAGATTGGCTCTAAAACCCTCCTACATCTACCTAGAGCCCCCTGACTTTTTTTAAACTTTACTTTTATTTTTTACACTATTATAGATGGACCATCCACATCCCCCACCCCCCACCACCATTTGTACTCTTTCACCTAGTCCCCTCCCCACTTTTCCCTTTGGCTATCACCACACTGCTTTCTGTGTCTATGTGTTATGTATAAATGGTTTTTGGCTAATCCCTTTACCTTCTCTCATACATTCTCCATCCCCCCCTCCTCTAACAGCTGTTAGTCTGGTCCATATATCCACCCTCCATTTTTATTTTATTTGTTAGTTCCTTTCGTTCATTAGATTCCACATATTAGTGAGATAGAAAGATCATATGGTATTTTTCTTCCTCTGACTGGCTTATTTCACTTAGTATAATAATCTCCAGGTCCATCCATGTTGACACAAAAAGTAGGATTTACTTATTTTTTTAAATATATTTTTTATTGATTTTTTACAGAGAGGAAGGGAGAGGGATAGAGAGTTAGAAACATCAATGAGAGAGAAACATCGATCAGCTGCCTCCTGCACACTCCCTACTGGGGATGTGCCTCCAACCAAGGTACATGCCCTTGACTAGAATCGAACCTGGGCCCTTTCAGTCTGCAGGCCTACGCTTTATCCACTGAGCCAAACCAGTTAGGGCTAAATTTACTTATTTGTAATGGCTGTAGTATTCCATTGTGTAAATGTTCCATAGCTTCTTTATCCACTTATGTGCTGATGGGCACTTGGGCTGTTTCCAGATCTTAGCTATTATAAATAATGCTGCAATGAACATAGGGGTACATATATTCTTTTGAATTAGTGTTTCAGAATTCTTAGGATATATTCCCAGAAGTGGGATCACTGGCTCAAAAGGCAGTTTCATTTTTATTTTTTTGAGAAAACTCCATACTGTTTTCTACAGAGACTGCACCAGCCTGCATTCCCACCAACAATACATACAGATTCTCCTTTCTCTATGTCCTCGCCAGCACTTGTTGTTTGTTAATCTATTGATAATAGCCATTCTGGCAGGTGTGAGGTGATATTTCATTGTGGTTTTAATTTGCATCTCTCTGGTGATTAGTGACAAACATTATTTCATGTCTATTGGCCATGTATGTCCTCTTTGGAGAAGTGTATATTCAGGTCCTTTGACCATTTTTATATCGGATTATTTGTCTTCCTGGTATTAAGTTATATAAGTCCTTTATATATTTTGGAAATTAACTCCATATCAGAAGTATCATTGGCAAATATGTTCTCCCATACAATGGGTTCTGTTTTCATTTTGTTGATGGTTTCTGTGGCTGTGCAAAAGCTTTTTGTTTTGATATATTCCCGTTTGTTTACTTTTTCCTTTGTTTCCCTTGCCCCAGGAGCTATATCGGCAAACGTATTGCTACAAGGGATGTCTGAATTTTTTATTGCCTATGTTTTCTTCTAGGATTTTTATGGTTTTAAAACTTACATTTAAGTCTTTTATTCACTTTTAGTTTATTATTGTGTATAGTATAAGTTGGTGGTGTAATTTCATTTTTTTTGCCCAATTTTCCCAACATGCAAATGAAAACGAACAAAAAAGATGGGGTAGCAATACTTATATCTGACCGAATATTCTTCAAAACAAAGGCCATAACAAAGACAAAGAAGGTCACTACATAAAACTAAGGGGGTCAATCCAACAACAGGATATAACTCTTGTAAACATATGCACCCAACACAGAAGCACCTAAATATATAAAGAAAATTTTGGTGGACATTAAGGGAGAGATTGATAGCAATACCATCACTGTAGGAGATTTTAACACCCCACTGTAATCAATGGATAGATCTTCCAGACAAAAAATCAACAAGGCTACAGTGACCTTAAATGACACACTGGATTGAAAGGATTTAATTGATATTTACAGAACATTTCATCTCAAAGCAGCAAAATATACATTCTCAAGTGCATATGGAACACTCTCAAAGATAGATCAGATGTTATAACACAAAATAAGTCTTAACAAATTCAAGAAGATTGAAATTATATCAAGCATCTTCTCAGGTAACAATGGTGTGAAACTAGAAATCAACTACAATTAAAAAAAAAAAACTGGAAAATATTCAAACACATGAGGCTAAATAGCATGTTATTAAACAATGAATGGGCTAACAATGAAATCAAGGTTGAAATAAAAAATTACCTGGAAACAGATGATTTTATTCCTCTCACTCTACTTACAGTGCCTCACAGAAAGGTAGTTGCAGAATATTGTGTTAAATATGTTAAAGCAGTTTCTGAAAAATGACTTTCTGAAGTGTGTAACAAACACTATGAGACCACATGATGTTCTCTCCAGGTCAAGAATCTTAGAGTAAAACAATAATTTGGGAAAATTGAATGTTCTTCTCTTGAAGATTTTGAATGCATTTTAACATATTAAGATATCTTAGAAACTAAATCTTTTCCAACAACAATCACTTCTCCTATACCAACTTGGTGTCCTACAATTCAACTCAATTCAGACATTAAATTCCTGGAGTTAGTTCAGACTCCATAGATTAGGGACTCAGTCCCATGAGACTTCCCTTACTTCAAACACCAACCACAAGTTTTAGGTATCACCAGGTTACTCAGACTTCTGCCCAACACACTACAAGCTTGGGGGTTCCCATGATACCCCACTAGGTTCAGTAATTTTTCAGAACAACTCACAGAACTCAGGAAAGTGCTATTCTTAAATTACAGCTTTATTATAAAGGATGCAACTGATATATAGCCAAGTAGAAGCAATATTTAGAACAAGGTAAGGGAAGGGTACAAAGTCTCCATGCCCTCTCTAAATGCACCACCCTCTTAGGATACTGATATATTCACCAATCCAGAAGCTCCCCAAATCTCATTGTTCAAGATTCTTTTTAAAAAACATATTTTTATTGATTTCAAAGAGGAAGGGAAAGGGAGATAGAGATAGAAACATCAATGATGAGAGAGAATCATTGATTGGCTGCCTCCTACATGGCCCCCACTGAGGATTGATCCCACAACCCAGGCATATAACCTTGACCGGAATTGAACCAGGACCCTTCAGTCCACAAGCTGATGCTCTATCCACTGAGCCAAACTGGCTAGGATTCAGGGGTCTTTATCAAGGCTTTGTTATATAGGCATGATTTATTAAATCATTGGCTATCGCTGACTGAACTCAATCCCAGGCTCTTCTCCCCTCCCTAGAGTTCAGGGGATAGAGCTATAAATTCTAACTCTCAAATCCCCTGGCTGTTTTTTCTAGCAACCAGCCCGCACACTGAAGCTATCTTGGGGTCCCAAGAGTCACCTCATTAGCATAATGAGACACTCCTATTCTGCCGGGGTCCAACCCCAGCAGGTCCAGGGGTCCCCAAAGGTGTGGATGGAGTCGGCGAAGAAGGAATGACACAGAGACAGTGTTCAGTTGATCAGCATGGTTGGGTTCTCTTGCCTGATTCTATTGCCAGGTTCTGTAGCCAGGTTCTGTCTCTAGGTTCTTCAGCCAGGTTCTCTCGCTAGGTTCTGTCTCTAGGTTCTGTGGCCAGTTTCTGTCCAGTGTCTTTTGCCATGTTCTCTCCAGTGAAGTTCTTCTGTCTCTAGGTTCTGTGTAGGTTCTGTGTCTAGGTTCTGTGTGTTGGTTCTGTGGCCAGTTTCTGTCCAGGATCTTTTGTTATGTTCTCTCACTAGGTTCTGTCTCTAGGTTCTGTCTCCAGTTTCTGTCCAGGATCTTTTGCCATGTTCTCTCCAGCAAAGTTCTTCTGTCTCTAGGTTCTGTGTAGGTACTGTGTCTAGGTTCTGTGTCTAGGTTCTGTCTAGGTTCTGTGTTCTAAGTTCTGTGTTCTAAGTTCTGTGTCTTGCTGTCTTGTTACATCTGTATTTATACCAGTTGATTCAATCCTATCAATCTCTATTACAAAGGTTAGGGCGTTTCTTATCTCCATTCCAGGGAGTAAAGATTATGTAGCTTAAGCATGATTGTTCGTAGTTAAAGTGATTAATTACCCGCCTGGCACTTAGTTAAGAGGTTTTATTCCCTCCCTAACTTCAGGGGAAAATCCCTACCTGGGGAAACAACCTTTCTCAGAGACCTTGGTTAAAACACATAGTGCCAAGAAGGTGAGCAAACATATTAAGAACAGTATGCCATATATGCCAGGTCCTTTGAAACAGCAAACATGGACCGGCTCCCGGCACTATTACTCTGGAAATAAGGGACAAAAACCAGATGTATTTTTTATTTTACCTTAGAAGTCCTTCAGGAAACATTCTGTTTAATGTAACTTGATATAAACCACACAAATTTGTGAATGGAACATTTTTGATAACCAGCTTATATTCCATGAAGTAAAATTTGAAAACATGTCTATATATGAAAGGCTTATATGCTAAGTGTCCGATCATCTGACCAGTCACTATGACACGCACTGACCACCAGCGGGCAGATGCTCAACGCAGGAGCTGCCCCCTAGTGGTCAGTGTGCTCCCACAGCAAGAGTGCCGTTCAGCTGATCAACCCATCCAGGTATCCCACCAGCCCAGTGGCAGCCACTCACTCCCTCAGTAGTCCTGCAGGTCCAATCTCCAGAGAATGGGCCAGGGACCAACAGACCACTGCCAGCAAGATCCCAACAGTGCCTCTGGCCTCCTGGAAGTTGGCCTCAGACACTGTGGCCACTTCCCCTCCCTAGATGCTCTGCAAGGAAGAAACAATATAAAAGCAGCCGCCAGGTGACTCCTGACAACAGTCAGTGGGACAGATCTGGATCCCAGGCCAGCAAGGGTGTCCCACCACCCTCCCGGAGGGCCAATTGTGTCCCGACCCCCACCCCTACCCCCTTCTGGACAGGTGTCAAATGCAGGGCTCACAGCTGGTGAGCACCTGCTGCAGGGGAGCGAGCCTCTCCCTATCAGGACCTACTGGGCGCAAGCCCATGGCAGGTGCAGTGGGGGGATGAGTAGGAGTGCTGGGTGGCATTGGACTGCTGGTTTCTGCTCAATCCCTGCAGGCCATGCCAAGAACCACACCTTGTGCACGAATTTGTTCACCGGGCCTCTAGTCTTTTATAAAATTAAACAGAAATAAAACAAAAACAAAACCACAAACCTGCTGTGTCTGGATTCAACCATTTCTGAAGATGACCAAATGGTGTTTAGCTGAAAGTACACGTCCCTAGTGCTTTCTGATTTCTGGCATACCTTAAAGAAAAATGTAGATAAAAACACAGTTTTTAGCCTTTCCAGATGTGCTTCCAAATTCTAATTTCTGAGTTCAGGACCAGGCACAGTGTAGGCAGTGACTAAGGGGCTTTGGCTGGCTGTCTACCCTGGCTTTCCCTCTAGGCTGGCTTGTAAAGGCTGGGATTGCTTTACATTAGTGCAATTTTACCCAAAGAGTGGTAACAGAACAGATATGTGCGCGATCTGAAACTCCTTTCTGTTTCACCTCCCTTTACAAATGTGAAGGCTAACAGTTCCAATACGGGCAGTAAGTGGCTTATCTTATTTATTTATTAATTTAAGTTATTTATTGTTTGAAGTATTACATATAGTATTACATATGTCTCCTTTTTCCCCATTGACCTCTCCCCAGCCACCCCCAACCCCCAGCACATGCCCTTACCCTCCTAGCGTCCGTGGCCATTGGTTATGCTTATATGCATGCATACAAGTCCTTTGGTTGATCTCTTATCCCGCCCCCACCCCCGCTCCACCTTCCCTTTTAAATCCAATGAGTTAGTAATTTGATTTATCTGTAGAAATGATCACTTCAATATAGAGATACCTTATCGTCTTCCTTTTTGTATTTCAAATGCTTTCTTAGAGTAAGTTGTTCCTTTTCCATTTCTAACCCATATAGTCAATATACAAGTGACCAAGAATGTAATAATTGGCTTCCAACAAGACTCTCTATTAGTAAGAACAGAATGGTAATATCACACCTACCTAACTCCTTTAATGTGGAATAGTGAAGGGAATGAAAGCCTTTTGCTTTTTCTGAGCAAAGTGTTGATTCAACACTTGAAGCCTCCTGTCTACCCCAGTGATCAACTTCAGCTTCTGCATTCCCTTCCTCCAGAGATTTCCTGGACTCACCCCTCCTCTGGTTTGCTTTCCTAGGTGTGCTTACCTAAGGTTCCTAACTCTTTGCACCTCCTCAAGTTGCTTGAGGAGTGAGACTCTTTCTTCACCCCGAAGGCTATTCAACATCATATAAATATGATGTAAACCGTGGGCTTATTTTTGATCTTTCACTTCCCTGTTGTGACATGTTAGGCAAGTACACTACTTGCTTTTTTATCGTAGCTTTAATGTTCTCTGTAAAATGAAAAGGGCAAAACTAGAAGCTTATACTGCTCTATAGGGCTGAGTTTGGAGTACAGAGGAAGTTATGACAAAGTAGAGGGAGCACCAGGATGGCTCGCTGAACCATATCGCATGGATGTACTATGTTCAGACGTGTTACATATACGTCTTATACCTCCTTGATGGGGGTTACTCTTCTTTGGTGAGAGAGGCAGACACTACATGTAAGAGTAAAACACCGGCATGGATCTCATCAGCTGTTGGATTTTATCTGGTCTGAATCAAAGTCAGCAAGGCAATTAGCAATTATTGATTCCCCAGTATGGTATATAGACACTATGACAGTAGCTTTCAATTGTGCAATTTAAGCCTCACAACAACTTCATGGTTATGTACAATAAATTATCTATATTTTATGGGTAATAAAACAAGTTTATTTAGAAATAACCTAGTGAAAGCCAACCAATCAGCATTAAAACTGACACTCAAACTCAGGTTGACTTGCAACCTTGTTTATTTCATTTATTTTGCATTGTGTCTCCCCAGATACAGCATGGTGGGGCCCACTGTAATTGTACTTATTTAGAACTAGTGGTTCATATTCTTAGCCACTGCGTTTGTTTTTTTTTCTAAACATGGCCCTGTTGTTACCTCCTCTATTTTCTTTGATAAGTAGATTGGTTCATCAAAGGAACAGAGCATCCCATATAAACAGAAAAAAAAAAAAATAGCAAAGGCCCAAACACTCAGTAAAGCTGGTTCCACAAAATTTTATTTTAATTCTCCAAAGTACTTACTTTTGTCTGTAATACTTAGAAGTCTTCTAACATTTTTTACTCATGCTTTGAGTATAAATGTTCTCACTCCTTTCTTTATTGATATACAAAAATGCAATAGAATTAGGTTGGAAAGCAGTATATTCTGTGAGGCAAACTAAATCACAAGCAAGTCATGTAGATAGGTGCTAGGTATATTGATTTCTGTGTACAAAATGTCCTTTTCCTGATTTGTTGATAAAATTTTAATGTTATACCTGTTAGAACTGTTAAATACATCCTCCAGCCACGGGGTTCTTATTGGTGTTATGGTTTCCACTTTGATCATTTGTTTTCTTAGGACTTTCACATTATGTTGGAAATTGGAATGATTGTGGTGATGCTGTGACCAAAGGGGCCTCATTGCATTATCTTTACTTGCTGCTTTGAGCATTTAGGTCAGAACATGGACAATTTCCAGACTGTTCTAGGTACACTTTAAAATTGATGATTAAAACTCAGAACCCGTTACAATTTGGAATTAATATCAAGGCATGATTTTGCTGTGAATCTGGAGGCTTACCAAAATAAATAAATAAATAAACAAACAAACAAACAAACAAATAAATAAATAAATAAATAAATAGTAGGAGAGACTGTTTCAGCAGATGGGCTAAAATTATATTAAAATCTAAGTGGACATCAAGAGAGGCCCTTCAGTCAATAAAAAGTCTATGGTTTATGACTGGGCAGAAAATGTGTGACAGGGTTAAAGGTAGAGCCCAAAATAAAGCAACATGCACCAAGCAGATTATTCAGAGCTGTTAGTCTTCTGTTTAGATTGATCTCCTGCTGTTCTTTTAAGAACCTGGACCACCAGATTATTCATGGTTGCTGCACCAGACTCTGTACTCACATGTAGGCATGCTGGTACCCAGGCCTGTGATGCTCCCATTGTACAGGTCATAAATGGCCTGCTCTCTACTTCCCAGTCCATCTTTATCTAAATTCTTCCACCATGTAAATTAATCTCTACTGCAGTCAATCAATGTATGTCAAATGAGCATCTATCTCATTTGCTCTGCACTATTATGGGGACATATTAAAAGGCTAAGAAGAATGTTAGAGGCAAGGAACCCCACTGAGGGTCCACATTACCAAAGGAGGCCTCCAGCACATGTGTGAATGTGTGATTTGAATTGCAGGGGATTTGGGTTGGCATGAGGTTTTTCAGATCTCAGCTGCCACCTATACAACAATTTATTTTCTATTAAACAACAACAACAACAACAACAAAACACAGTATCAATAACTTAAATCATTTTGATCAGGAAACTTCACATCTTTGAAATAATATATATATATATATATATATATATATATATATATATATATATATATCCTCCCCCTTGAATTTAAGCTGTTAAAACAATAAGAACAAATATAAAGACAATGAAAGTGAAATAATATTTCAAAACTATAACTCTTACCTATTCCTGCCCAAGGCTCTGAATCTAAAGTCTACTCTAATTTTGTTGAAAAGGGATATTAGCTCAGGTATCGTGGCCTCCTAACCCCCAAATGAGACTTTTGTCTCCACATAATCAGCAGTATTGAGAATTGAAACGGGAATAAATCTGTCATTAAGTGATTCAATGACATTTAAAGCCTTGTGCATATACCACTGGAATGACTATGAATCTTGCACTGGAAGTCATATTGTGTAGTGCTAGTGTTATGCATATATTCTTGAAAAAATTGAATTATTGGAAAAATGAAAAAAAAAATAAAGTAACATTAAAGAACAAGCAAAACATGTAAGCAAGGGAGTTCATGATTAAGGTGTCTCTGGAAAACCATTAAGCCCTTCTAAGCAGGATTTTGTTTTCTTCCTTAATCATCTATTGTACAATAGTCTATGCTTAATTTATATATTACTTATTGTTTTCAAGATGATGTATCTCATTTTGTGCAGAAACAATGACCAACACTTCTTTATTACCCCCTCAGCAACCAGAACAAAACACATAAAACAGGGAAATCACTTAATTGGAGTATATGTTGAGTAAGTAGTTGCACTCAATTATAGAAAAACATTGGATTATTTAGTTACTCTTTACTCATCACTCCATTGATGACAGTATCTGAATAAAGCATATATGGGTAAGATTGAATCCACAAATGAGGTAGGTGGCTTTCCAGTCCCAGCCCTGGTAGGCCTTCATCATTACTAGAAAAAAGCATTAGCACAAGAACTAATCTGAGTCCAGTTCACAAGACTCTTCTCACCCTATTCACTTAATGTACTCAGATAAGGTGTCTATTCAACAGTTTTTTCTGCCATTGAGTAAATATTAATATCATTCTGAATTTCTAAAATACTATGAAATTCATTGACATAGAATTTTATGTAAAATAACTATAGTCATTCAACATTTGGAATGAAATAAATAAACCAAGGAGACTTGTTTGCTTTAAAATGTGATTATTATTCATATGTAATTACCTGGGGAGGTGTCAACATAAGAATGTTGAAACCGCCTGGCCAGTGGTTGAGCATCAACCTATGAACCTCCCAGGATGAACCAGAAGGCAGGAGGTCATGGTGCAATTCCCCATCAGGACACATGCCCAGGTTGCAGCTGATTGGTGATTCTTTCTCATCATTGATGTTTTTATCTCTCTCTCCCTCTCCCTTCCTCTCTGAAATCAATTATATATATATAATTGATGCTGAAACCTGTAGAGAATTCTTATAAGAGTTTGTTTGAGCTATACATATGCCAAAGGACATGATCTCCAATGCTCCTCAGAATAACAGTATTGAAGCTTCTTTCATGCATTTGAAATTAATGAAGGAAAGTAAGGACGATTACATGGAGGTGGGAAAAGGCAAGGCGAGGTTGCATTACAGAAAAGTTAACAAGATTATGTGTTCTCTTTAAGGTGGTTATGCTTATTTCAAAGGTGTAGTAACCTACTTACATAGAAACAATGGACAGGGCTTGCTTAAATCAAAGATAAAAAGTTATATGCCTGGGGTATAACGACCCACCCATCATGACCTGCCCAGATAGGGATTTATGATCAGATCACTCTGTGAGGTTACTTTCCCCAGTGGGTATGGCTAGAGTGATGGGAATCAACTTCACTGATAAGGAATCTCATATATATATATATATATATATATATATATATATATATATTTATATATTTATATATTTATATATTTATATTTATAATTATTTAAACAGGAATAGTTATGCTTTAAAGGAAAACATAGAGGGAATAAATCATGGAATAAAAATGAAAATTACAGTCTAAACACAGCCCAAACCAGACTGCTGTTTTCTGTCTTCTGTACATTCTTATGTGGACATTGTATGTACATCTGGCTTGCGTGACTTTTTAAAAAATGTAATGCTAAATTCTAAATATGAGAGAATACACTCACATACATGTGTGTGCACACATACACACACACACACATGTATACAAAATCCTCACACACATACACCACTAACTTTGGCCTGACAAAGCTTTCATGGAGAACCTAACAATGAAATACCTTCAGCAGTCTTTGCCCCACCTGCTCACCCCACTATCTCCACAGTCCATCCCTAATGCTATCTAGTGGAAAAGGGAAGGCAGCCTGCTTCCATTGTTCCTCTGTTTAAGTGAGATAAGATCCTCACTCTGCACATATTTTCCCTTTATCTCCACAGTCCTTGTGACTCAGCTTGTTCTTTGTTTAATGCCTTTATTTCTTGCTTTGTTTTGCTTCTTCATATCTCTCTAGGTTTTGAGATCTTTACTGATTTCAAGAGCTGGTCCTTTTTTTTCTTCTTCTTCTTTGAGTCCCTTCTTTGTTTGTTGTTAACTGGTTGGCTTATAAATGTGTCCAAAGAATATGGAAATTCTATTTTTTCTCCTTTGTCTTTAGAAACTAACAATTGAAATTTACTTTCAATATTATTTTGGCCATCTAGTGATATACTTACATTCATTCCCCTTCCCACCAAAACAAAGCTTCTTTCAACAAAGACCTAAATTGACAGGCCACTTATATGTAAGATAATTTTGAATTAATGTAGCAGCATGTGATATGCCTGTAAGTACCACATATCTTGTTTCTTCACCTGGAAGATATACATCCCTTATCCTTGTCTTTATATTGCAAGAGTTACTATTTCATATAAAGGAATGATTTTTTGGAATAAAATGGACTCATCTATTACAGAATGGGGATAGTTTGCTTCATATCACAACTTGGTGTTAGTGAGTTAGCCACATCTCTAAATCTGGTCCTTACAATATCACTATCAACCAGGAGGATAACATTAAAAGGATTGAAGTACAAGAATGGCTAATTCCAAGGTTAGAGGATAACCTAAGTGGGAGGTTTCCATTGCATAAATTATTAAAATCAAAGGTCTTACTTGGATAAGAATTTGAATGAAGAATCAACACTTAAACATGAGGATATTAAACTGAATCTAAATGCAAAATCATATAGAATATATACTAATATGCTCAGAAATATGGTAACTAGTTTAAGGGATGAAACATAATCAACATTTATTATCCTTGGCCCTAGCTTATCATGTAGCTAGAGAACCAAGATTGAAAAACATGAAGAAGAGAACTAATATAATAGGAATATAATTACATGGGAAAAGTGCAGTGCAGATTATGTTATGAAAATCAGGAAGGAAAGAGATTATGTCTTGTGACAGCACTCATTATGGGGCTATTGTGGTCCATTTGCTTACACTCACCAAAGCACAGTTAAACAAGAACAGGAGTTTGCAACCGAGAAAGTAAGGGTTTACTAGTTGAGGAAATGGTGCCAAGCCCAAAGACACAGGTGAGCTAGTGCTCAAAGACCTGCTCCCTGATGGCTTCCAATGGATGAGTTATATAGGGGAAGAATCATTAATCATGGTGGCTAAAGGAGTTGCAGTCCTGGGCTCTACTGATTGGCTGGGGCCAGGGTAGGCAGTAGGCGATCATTGTGTCAGGTCTTAATGTCAGCCATAGTATTGTTCTGTCAGTTTTCATGAGGGTGTGATCTGTAGGCTCCTTCTGCTTCCATGGGCTTGGGAATGAAATGCAACTAAAGACAAGATGTTATCACAGGGAGAGGGCATTATTGACACCTCTAGACCTGAAAGTCCTTTTCATACATAATTGAAAGGGAACAATAATAATCATGACTAAGATATAACGCTGGATTTAAATCTCCCTGTAGGCCAAGATCAAGACATGTAACCCTCATAAACTATCTTATGGCTAAACACATTAAAATGACAACGAAGGGGGCTGTTTTTGAAAAGGCTAAGTGAATATAATCAAACAAAAATATGTCATGTCTATTTCATCTTTGCTAATATAAATATAATCTACGTCTGCCTAATGCAGGTTACTTGTCCCATAGAAATAGATGCAGTAAGTTTTGTAGGCACAAGAGCGTGTATTATCCATGTATAATAAAGCTTCATTTGCACCCTGTTGTTGGGGAGCACAAGAGATTTGTTTGGAAAGGTCAAGGAATAATTAGGGGCACCATCTTTAACACTCCCCTAAATATCCCTTGTGATATTTTAAATATGTATATTTCTAATATTCCCCCACACCAACAAAATATCTTAACATCCAGCCAGTGTAGCTTAATGGTAGAGTGTCAGCCTATGGACCGGAAGGTCACAGTTTGATTTCTGGTCGGGGGATATGCCTAGGTTGTGGGCTCGATCCCCAGTGTTGGGTGAGCAGGAGGCAGCTGATACAGCCCTCACCAGTTTGGCTCAGTGGATAGAGCATCAGCCTGTGGACTGAGAGGGCCTGTTATGCCCAGATTTCAGGATCCCCAAGAAACCACACCAGGGAGCCAGCCATGTCCGATGCAAAAGCATAAGAGTCTTTTATTCAAACCCGGGCTTGGCTCCCCTACCCTCCTTACTGACGCAGCAGCAAGTGGCAGAGAGAGCTAGCCCTGTGGGAAGAGGGGTTTTATAGGGGATTGGAGTAAGGGGAGGAGAAAGGACTGTGGGCCCTGCCAATTGGCCAGGTGCAAGTCGGTGTCTTGTTACACAGGATGTGGTCATATCTATGGTGCGCACTTCCCTTGATTGTCATTGGTTAGTTTAAAGAAGTCCTGGGTGTGGCTAGCAGAGGCTTGGGCTTCCGGGAAGAAGCCTTGCTGAGCACATGGCTGCCCAAAAATGGAGGGTCCAGAGTAAGATGGAGGGCATAGCCCTTACCCTGGGGCAAGATGGAGGGCGTAGTCCTCACCCTTTCAGTCCCAGGTTCGATTTCAGTCAAGGGCTCATGCCTGGGTTTGGGCTCAGTCCCTAGTGGGGGGCATGCAGGAGGCAGCCAATCAATGATTCTCTCTCATCATCGATGTTTCTCTCTCTCCCTCTCCCTTCCTCTCTGAAGTCAATAAAAATATATTTTAAAAAGCAAATAAATAGGTTTAGTACCTAATGCTGGATCAAGTGTTCTGTACATTTGTGTATATGAATTTGGATGATAAAGTAAAGGTTTTTATTTTTTAACGAAAGAGAGCATGGTCATGCCATGGAAAAAGCATTTCTAGATCAAGGATGATAAAAGAATGTAATCGTGTCAAGAAAGCTTTGAACAAAAGTGAATTGTGAGTGCACCCCTGCATTGGAGTTTTGTGACACGCTGTTCTTGGCATTCAATCATTCTGTTGAAAATTGGCAGTGCTCTTTATGCTCAAGTGACCAGAGCCTGGCAGGGATATTGACCATCACAGTAGCCTAGAATGATAAATGAAAACTGAGAAGGTGAAATTGGCCAAAAATACAGGTAAAACATTAGTGGGTTCTTAACAGACCTAATAGTAGATAACTCGAAATAATTACAAAGTTTCAAAACATCTGCAGTGTTGAGAATCTACTTGAGCAGCTTTGTTAGTGGATGATCTCTGCATCTCTGAGAATATTCAAGCATGAAGACACTTAAGGAATTCTGTGCTAAGAATCTAGAATTTGGTGGGAAATCATCACTTCCAGGTTATCAGACTACTCAACCCAGGGGCTGAAAGACTTGGGACACTAGAACTATGCAAACTTGGATTAACAACAAGAAAAACTAAATAAAGCAATTACTTCTATGAACTTTCAATGGCCTTTCTCTTGTCCATCCCCAGGGATATTGCTTTACCCTGTTGTGGTTGAGAACTTCAGAGGTAAATTTCTAATTTATCACCAGGCTTGCATCCAAACCACCTATCCAACTGATATTAGCAATGTCCTTTTACTTCCTGATTAAAGTGCAAAGTGCTTTAAACATTCAGCATAAACACATTTGTTTATTTCTTTCTTAATTTGGGAGGCCGCTATTTTGGCAGAAACCAGAGTAGAGGAATCCAAGGGGCATTGATTTCTTTCTTCATGACTATTTAATCAGTTAAAGTGTGTACCACTTGCAAGTGCTGAGATACTGGTTACATTTTAATAAATGTCCTCTTTGGTCGATCAATACTTCTCAGCCCCAAAATAAATAAATAAATAAATAAATAAATAAATAAATAGGCTGTTCTCTCATAAGTTAATGGGGAGAAAATCTTTTTACTATCGTCAGTCATTGTGACAAACAAGAATATGAAAAGTGTTAATGAAATGACCAACTGTCTATAAAATAAAAGACTTGCAAGACAGTCTCCTTTCTTCCCTTAATTTGATGAAACAAAATGGAAAATTACACTAGTGCCCATCCAGCGTGAAATGATGTTAACAAGCAGAAAACAAATGCTATAATGAAGGACTTCTAGGATGTACTATGTATAGTCTTACTTGTAAAGAGAGAATTACTGGGCAGAGCTCTAGCCCTGAGCAACATCCCACCCCCTACTGAGAATCACAGCTATCATCATGTCCCTGGGGAAGCAGCACCATTCCGCACAATAGGACAAATTGATGTTCACAGCATAATAATTATCCATGTGCTGCAAACAATAGGCCACACAATTACCAACCAGGGCAATGCCCTACACAGGCAAAGTGAAGTTGCAAAATGAAGCAATTGTACAGATAATTGGGGCAATAGCCCCACAAAAAAAGGATGTGCACAACTTATTTATTGAGCATTGTTTGTGAAGGAAGAGTTACAAATAATTGAATTTTCCGGAACATTGAAACTTACCATTTAAGCACAAAATGCTTCATTTTTAAAATACATTCATTGTGAATGAATATCTTAAAAGATATTACTCATTTATTTTCCCTTTTAAACAGAGTATATAAATGTGATTTCATTTTGATGGCCCTATTGATTAAACCAACAAGCAAATCTTTTGCTAAGGAAAGGTGACCCAGAAACGACTAACTGGACTTTCAAACACATTCAGGAAGTGCAGAACACACCCCTGTCTTCTACATAAGGACAACACTGGACATATAAATATGCTGTTAGCCAACTATTGAGAGAGTTAACAGGTTCCTACATAAATACCTCAGGTGCAAAGCAACATACATCAAATGGCATTCCTAAAATTCAGTGGGATACAGGTGTAGATGTTTTAAATAGTTTGATGTCAGCTTTTATACATTTGTTTCTTTTCTTCCTAGAGAGTTGAGTATAGTGGTCATGTCTTTGTCATGAAGGTCAAACTGCCTGAAGTCTGAGTTCTTAAAATCATTATAACATTTTGTAATCATGTATCACCGGAAATCTTATTCGAATCTTTCTGAATGGCTGGATTCTGTTAAAACAAAAAAAGGAATAATTAAGATCCTATACTGCTGTGATTTTTAAACAAGGTTATCCATGCAAAAATATTTAGCCTTCATTGGCACTTAATAAGTGTTCTATAAATATTAGCAATTTAAGTAAGAAACAGAGGAGGGAAATTGATTAAATAGAAATCTTGAGATACAGATATAAATGGCAAGCATGAAAAATACTGTAAAAGGACATGGGACAATTGCAAGAACTAAAGGAATAAAGAAAGGAGTAAAGGAAGAGAATTTAAGGATACTGTGCTTTTAACCATTCATGTAAAAGTTACTGTTTCAGTATTAATAAATATCTACTGATCAACATCACAGACTAGACACAATGTCAGACACTATCAAATTACATATACCTTATTTTGCACCAAAATCTTTGAAATGGAATCTATCACTGTCATTGTGTAGATGAGGAAACCAAAACATAGAATAATGAAACACTGTAGGTAATATGATAAAATTAAAACATATTGTTTAAATATATTATTTTTTGGCTCTAAATCCAACGTGCGTTTTGCCCTATCAGAGATCCCACATATAATTTTTTTTTCTTCCTTCTCTCCTCTTTTTGATTCATTTTCTTCTTTGCCTTTAGTGGGATTTTTTTTTAGAGCATTTCCTATGTGTGAAGCACTGAAATGAGAGAATAATTAAAATTAGGTCTTTGCCCTTAGATATTTTACAGTCTATGAAGGACAAAAGCACAGGAAAACATGCATAGAATATAACAGATGACTTCTCCCACAGGCATGGGAATGAAATGCTATTGTTTCTTACATCTACCACTCCGCCTAGAAGGCTGTCTCTTCCTTCACAGGCTCTGAGATCCTAATATCCATCTTTCACACTTCAGGTCAAATCACCCTCTTCTTTTTTCCTTTACACACACTGTGATCTTCCTCTTAAATCTTTCCATGATTACCTGAAAAGCCCGGTAAGATGCACAGTGCTAGGTCCTGGGCCCAGACTATAAGAGTTAGTATCTGGGATGGGCCACAGGAATTTGCACTTTACATATGCTTAGGTGATCCAGACACTGACAATCCAGGGACCGTACTCTAGGCTCCATTGACTACCCTACAGCACTCCTTCAGCACTTGGCAAGCATTTCCCCCTGGTGTTAGCTAATGTTCCCATTGCATATGCCCAGTTCCCTACTTAGTCATTTTGTCCCTTCAATAGAAGTTTTTGTTTGTTTGTTTGTGTGTGTGTGTGTGTGTGTGTGTGTGTGTGTGTGTGTGTGTGTGTTTAGTTTGTTGTTTCTCCCACAGCTAGTAGCATAGTAGTAGGTGTTTCACTTGACTGGTTGGTTGGTGCAGATACTGTGTGTGAACTCAGGTTATTGTGTAGAAATGGAGGTGAGCATATGTAAATATTTGTATTATCATATCTATCAAACAAGATCTCTCAAATAATGATACTTACAAACTTTTTCTCATCCTTATTTGCAGACTAATACATAGACAGTTGCCTTGGAAACACTCACTCTGAATATTCTAAATTTTCTATAATAAAAAATCTTGCCTTTCCCTTTTCATTTACACAGTCTCCTTCATTTTTGTGTTTTGCTGAGAATACATCATGAGATCTGAATACTGATAAATGTCATTTTTGAGGACATAATTATTGCATTCATGTATTACTTTTTTCATAAACCCATTTTTATCAATCAAGTTTCCGAAGAACAATTTTCTAATAAAAATAAATGTTTAACTAATGCTATTTAAAATTATGTTTTAACTAACCTCTGTATAGTGTCCATTTCTTTTTTATTAACACATTTTAAAATCATATTTTATTCCCCCTTCCCTTTATAAATTAGAATTAAAGTTGACATTTCCATGTTTGATTTTAAGAAACAGAAGAATCAGGCAACTTTTTCAAGATATGTCATTGAGTACAGTCTGGCCTTAACAATTCTAAAATATATGATTCCAAAAATCCAATTTCTGGGCATAGCCATAACAAGTTGCATTTTCTACTAGACTCAGCACACTCTTCATTAGTTATTGTTACTGTTTACTCAGTTTTGAGCTAGACTCTCCCAGAGTGCCAATTATGTCTGGAGAGTTAGTCCATAGACCACCAGGCGAAGAACAAGTCTGACAATTATCCTATTAATTTGATCTATATTTACATGTAGACTGTCAAACCAGATAATTCAGTACAAATAACTCACCCAAAGGACTTATTATTTGGATTGGTTATCTCCATAGATCAAATTAGACTCTAATAACTCCCAAATCTCCACTTTACTTTATGTCCTAAAGATATAACCAAAGGTGATTCTACCTGTTATAGCCCATGCATGCCAACCTATCCATTTGAAGAAAAGTGGATTCAACTCTCAAAGTTACTACATATTTACTGCAAAGTTCTTAAAGTCTGGAGGCGTCAAGAATAGTCACTAATAGGGATTATAATTATTTTCCTTAGATCAACCAGAATGTATATTTCACTTGCATTACTATAATCTCTCTTTTGTGTAGTATGAACTCTAAGACCGGTGATTGGAAAGAGCTACTCTGTGGGCGCTTCCTGGGAAAGGGGTTAACATTTTCACCAAAAGGAATGAATGGCTAATGATTGAACTTCAGGTGGATACGTACATTGGTGCTGGAGATGTTTTGGAGGGGGGGCGGTGGGGCTCAATCATCAGGAAAATGAATGAGGATATTAAGGCAAAGCCAACTGCTAAGTTATTTGAACCTTTTTGAATCACATGTCAGCATACCTAACTGAAAAACCTGAGGGAGTATGGGAGTCCAGTGTCACACTGGTAGATTCCAATCCCTCCTGAATAGGAGCTATTATGAACACTTGCTTTGATTTCACACCTACCTGCTAAAAGATGTTATCACCCTGCCAGTTCTCTGAAGGAGATAGGTCTTTCTGGGAGAAGGAGAGCAGGCTGACATCCCTGAAATGTGCCCTGGGTTTTGCAGCTGGAAAAGACATAGATCAGAGTGGTGATTCAAGAAATTTCTGTCCCACATGAATTCTGATAAATATGCAAGCACTAAAACATTAAGCTACCTTTGTCAGCAATCTTAGATCCTATTATTTTTTCACTTTCCTGCTAAGTTCTTTTATTAGTCACAATGATAATGATGCTAATAATAATCTACTTATTCCAGCTCCTGCAATGATCCTTAATAATTTATGATATCCATTTTTGTCAAAAATTCAGCACAATTCAACCTAAAAAAAGGGGGGGGGGCAGGGGAAGGAAGTTACACACAGAAAATGAATTATGCACCAAATTGTAAATATTCCATTTCTTTTGCTGATCTAAAACTCCCCAAAGAAATATGAACACTTGATTTAAAATTCAGCTGCAGTGACATTTCCTAGCTGGAAAGAATACTTGCACAAATTCACAAGTATTTGCAAAAAGATAACTTTTTTTTTTGGTGGTTACTAGTACATTCTAATGTGTTTTTAAAAACTATCCTGTGCTTATATTCCCAAAAATGAATAAAATATTTTTTGGTGAAAGCTTATTCTGTGAATAGATTTTTGCAAAATTTCCGCCAGAAGGAACTTTGCATTTCTAGGGATAACTTTATGATAAGAGGCATGTGGCAGCGACTTCCTGCCTGGAGAGTGGCAAAAGTCACATCAATGCCTACTATGGCACCGCAGACTTAGCTGTTAGTTATACTGGCCAACTGATATGTCACAACTGGAAACTATGAGCCCACTAAAGTCTAAAACCCTACCTGTTTGGTTTTCACCAGTGTTTTCAAACATGAAGTGTCTAATAAATTAAGCTCACAGAAGTGCCTTCTAGTGACTTTTTTGTTTCTTTTTATTGTTTGATTGTTTCTTTAAAATGTGCTCTTGGCTTGCTAATGTTAAATGATTTCTGATGAATTAAATATACCAACTGTCCAAGTAAGCATGTAGGAGAATAAGTAAAAAATGTAACTTAGTCAACATCCTTCTTTATTTTTAATTCTTTTCAGAACACACAGATGCATAAACACATTATTGCACCCTAAATATCTTTACACTGCAGTGAATAGTTGATATAAACATTGGCAAGAATAGGTACATCAGTTGTAATAGCTTCTGTTGATATTAATGTATTTAACATTCACTCAACCCATACATGCTTACTATGTATCTCAAAGCTTTTTCATGCACTTTAATAACACAACCCTGATAAACATCATGGCAGGGGTAGTTACCTCACTTTCTTATGGATAATTTGAGGGTTATAAAGTTCATAAATTGGAATTCTAGGTTTCTGCCTCCTCCCATTAATCATAATTAACTGTCACATAAGAAAAAGTATACGGATTCTTGGTGTCAGAATCACCAAGGGGATTTTTAAGAAGCCTTTTAAGAAGGATTCTTAAACATCCATGCTCTACAGTTGGCTGGTGTAGCTCAGTGGTTGAGCACCGACCTATGAACCCTGAGGCTGTGGTTTCATTCCTGGTCAGGGCACATGCCCGGGGTTGCTGGCTCGATCCCCAGTGTGGCACATGCAGGAGGCAGCTGATCAATGATTCTCTCTCATCACTGATGTTTCTATCTCTCTTTTCCACTTCCTACCTCTCTGAAATATATATATATATATATATATATATATATATATATATATATATATATATATATATCCTAAATCTCTAACACAGAGGAATGCAGTACAGAATCAGAATGTCAGAATGTGTAGGATCAGGACCTAACAATCACATTTAACAAGTACCTCAAATAGCCTGCTTCTGGGAACTTTTCCTCTAAATACCTCTGGGATTTATTTGGTTGTTTGTGTCATCAGCATTACCTGGTACATCCATAAATATTCTTTTAATCTGGAATAGTGGCAACAGAGAGAGCCTCGGTCAGACATCTCAGATGAGAGGAAAAGATGAAGCAAGGCAGTGGCTTCTCGTCACAGGAAGGCCTCTGTTTGAAATAGAAACTCAGAAAGAAAGTAAAGACAGCAACAGAGAATCCGCTGCAAGGGAGACCCCGATGTGCATAACCCAAGTTTCATCCTTCTCTCACCTTCATAAAACACGAGTAACTCACCAAAGATTTTCAAATGGGGCAAAAGCTAGTAGAATGGAATTAGGTAGATTTTATTTAAGTTTTGGGAACTGGATCCCACAAGGTAGGTCCACATCAAAATGTGAGTGATAAAGTTTGCTTTTAACATTGTTTTCACTTCCCCTTGAAAACGCTTCCTCTTTCCACACCTGCATTTTCCAGTCTCGCACACTGTACTAGTCCTCTGACAGACCTTGGGGCCCACATGAGAGAGTCTCTAATGGTGGAGTGTGAACCCAGTGATTGCCATTGAGGGACTGATGCCACATTCAGATGGAGGTATCATGACCTCATTCCCACACCACCCAACATAGATGTTGACTCCACATCTACTGGAAAGACACCTCCAGAACCTTAAATTTGTGGCCAAACCACCCTGTTTTATTCCAGCTTTTGTCACTGCAGTTCCTCTCTAAGGCCAGGCTGGACAGGATTGGAAATAAAATCACATCTCTGATCCCTATTTTCTATACCTTGAGTTGTGTCCCTTAACTGTCAAGTCAAACTTTTTAGTTTAGTTTTAGTTTATAGTTTCACCCACAGTGAGGCAGCAAGTTGATGGAACCTAAAGAAATAATCAATTCTGGCAAGGGGAAAAAAAATCAATCACACATTTTTTTTTTTATTTTTTTTTACTTTTGTGATTGTTTATTAAAAACAAACAGACATAAAAAACTAGCAATTGGCCGGAACGGGTTTGGCTCAGTGGATAGAGCGTCGGCCTGCGGACTGAAAGGTCCCAGGTTCGATTCCGGTCAAGGGCACGTACCTGGGTTGCGGGCACATCCCCAGGAGGAGATGTGCAGGAGGCAGCTGATCGATGTTTCTCTCTTATCGATGTTTCTAACTCTCTATCTCTCTCCCTTCCTCTCTGTAAAAAATCAATAAAATATATTAAAAAAAACCCAAAAAACTAGCAATTGACCTTTTATACTTTTTTCTATAATTCTGTTGTTCTTAAAGAAATCACATTGCTGAAAAACAAAAAAAAGATAATTAAAATAAAATTCACATTCAGGTTTTTATTCTCTCTTCCTACTATTTTACAAATATATCTTTGCTAACTAACAGTGTTGATCACAGGCTAAAATGATATGCAATACACAAACACATGCACACATACACATAATTTTCAATGAAATGCTGACATTATTGCAATAGACAAAATAACCAGATATCATCTCTCATACTCTCTCTCTCCTTCACCAGTCACCCTCCCTTTTCATCTTTTGGCTTATCAATATATCAAAGAGCAAATATGATGGCTTCTCTATAGATCTGCATTTCAGATTTTACTCACCTCTGACCTATAATGTTCCAATTTAGCTCAAGTACTTTTATTTATGCTGTTCTGTAGACCTATACATTTTGATCAAAGAAATGACACTCGCTGTTCAGTGCCTTCAGAGAGCACTTTGCAGGTACCATCCGTTCAGAAAAAGCAGTCACCCAATACATGAGATTGTGACAAGGTATAATGTAATGGTAGTTATGCGAACCTCCAATAAACCAGTGCTACTTCACAGATTACTTGGAGAGAAAGTCTCTTAGCGTGCTTGAAGAAGTATGAAATGAATTTCATTTCCTTCTCATTTGCCTTGCTTCTGAAAGGTTTCATGCAAGATATGTGACCAACTATTATAGTACTAATCCATCCATGACAGAGCTCAATTTTCTCTGAGAATTTACTTCTGAATGGGCTTCCGAAATACTTGAAAGCTCAAAATTAAAGTACGCTGAACAGAGCAGCTGCTGAGCTGTGACAACTGTCAGTCAAGAACACCAGTTGGAACAAAATGGAAATTAGGTTGTATTTTATTTTATTTTATTTTTAAAGTGATCTATAATGATGAGGTGGTAAAGTTTTATAGCCCATTTCCAAACAAGAACAATAAGGAGGGAAGTGGCGGGAACTGTTGTTGTGAGCTTTTCTCATTACCGCAAATGGAAATGGGAGCTTGTGTTATGGAAACTAGGAGTGATGTGCAAACACGGTGGCTGGCTGCATGTACTTTTGTTCTGGTGGGTGAGAGAGTGGTGGAAGGGGAACTGTCTGCCAGTCACTTGAGATAATGTCTATAAAACAAATGACAGTGCCTGTCGCATTTCAGTACTCGGTGAGGAGCGGTGGTCCAGGATGTCACTGCTGATGCTGCCTATGCCAAAGACGGCTTTGATCCATCCAAAGGCAGGATTTAAAAAATCCAACCATGTGACTCCAAAAAGCTGGGGGGCTAGGGATGCACTGGATTAAAATGGAAAACATAATTGGCAGAATTGCCAATCGTTCTAATTTGCGGAGGTGAAGTTCCTCAGATGCTGGAACAGAAAGCTTACATTCAGGGCCTCGCAGGTACCCAGGCCTGAGCGGTGTGTAGTGGACATAGAAGAACAAGTGATTTCTATGTATTGAGCTGGACACCTAATCTTTCTAGTAGCAGCATGGAGCAGCGGGGAAGAGGGTGAAGAGCAACACTTCCAGAAACTTTTCCATTAACAATAGGCAGCTGCTTAAGATGGAACGTAAGTTTTTGCTTAAATAACAGAGATTCAATGAACAGAGCTATGTAAACAGTAAATGCATGCTACTTGAGTTGAATTAAATACTTCCAGGGTGTTTTTATTTCTCTCTCAGAGGGCCTGGCCACAACACTTCAAGGGGCACTGACATCTAGGGGGCATGTGAGTGCTTGATAATGCCTTTCATGAGATATAACTCTCCATTCTTCTAAGAGGAGATGATGCATGGGAGAGTTGCATCATTAAGATACAGCATACTTCTGGGTATGATGATGCCAAACAGGCTGATGAAATGAGGGCGGAGTATAAGATAACAGGGTAGGGGCAGCCAGCAAAACTCATTCTGCTTATTCTGCCAGGGCTCCAGACTTCCTGGGATTTTATGTTTTCTGGTTTGTTTGTTTTTTGGTTTGTTTCTTGTATAAATGGAGGGATTTAGTTTTCCCCTGCTGTAAGTCAACTTTGAATATCAAATCCAATGAAATCAACCAGATAAAGGGTAGAAAATGATTGTACGGTTTTCCACAAAGCACCAATTAGCTTTATCTCCCAGGGATTGTGTAATAGGTGAACATTTATAACAGGTTAGTACATTTCAAAACCCTCTTTTTCCCTTCCACCTGGGTGACAAAATAGTAAGGCAGGGTGTTGCAGAACCATATGTTCTAGTCTCTCTCTGTGATGACATTCAGGACACTTGATTTAAAATGCCAGTTCAGTCTGAGGCCCGGAATGATGGAAAATTATTTTTTAAGGCCAAATTGAACAGGTTTAAAACATCTTTCCAATTTTAGCTACTGAGAATAAGCTTGGACTTAATATTATACTTGACTACAATAATTTAAAAAGGTTATTTAAACCTGTTTTAATAAATTAAAAGCTTGGAAAGGTCATTGCAGTAAAAGAATCATTTAGGCACTTATATAAGCATGAGGTGTAAAATATAGCTTGGCATGGAAGGCCTTATTTCCAGAATTAAATTTTAAAATCTGATGTGTTTCTTCAGCAAAGTGTTTGAAACAAGAGTGGTTGAGACAGGGCCAGAAGGGGAGAGGATGAAGAACAATGCTTCCATAAAGTTCTCAGACTATAAAGAAACCAAGGATTCAGTGTCACAGTTTCTGGAAAGGAATGCACTCTGAAGCTGAAGAGAGATTTAAGGAGCAGATCTATGGAGACAGGAGATCCAATTCATGAGAGTCGAGTCAAACCACTTTTAGAGGGGAAAAAAATGTTTCTTTTTCAATTTTTGGTGCAACCTTTTAAGAGGTATTGACAACTAGGGGGGAACAGTATGGCAAAAACCTGGTCATGATCTTATTTGATACATGGTTGAAAGACTTGGGCAATTGACCTGGAGGACAGAAGACTGGGAGAAGAAGGGCTGGTATAGGGCTTCAACAGGACAGTCACTTAAAAGACTCTATGTGACTCTATTTACTTGTACTTAATATGGATGTTTAAATAATCTAAGGGAGCAATAAATAGAGAAAGGCCTTTGTCTCTCTATGTCCTAAGAGTGTATATAAGATAAGTAGCTGATGTTGCCTTGAGTCAGTATGCTATGGAGGAATTAAGAGCATGGGTTCCAGACACTTATAGGAGGAGAACCAAGATGGCGGCATAGGTTAACGCCGGAGTTTGCTGCTTTGAACAACTACTTCAAAAGTAAACCAAAAAACGGAAGGGACATCACCCAGAACCACAGGAACGCTGGCTGAGTGGAAGTCCTACAACTAGGAGGAAAGAGAAACGCATACGGACACTCAGAGGAGGCGCAGTGCTGAAGTCAAATTCTGAGGTGCGGAGTGCGCGGAGCGGGCTGGCGGCCGAGGGCGCGGTTGGCGTTTTCAATCTGGAGGGAGTCGCAGACTCTGAGCTCCAGATCCGGGCGAGTCTTTAGCGACCCAGACTCAAATGGGAGAAGCGGGACTGTCTGGCTTCGGTGAGAGCGAGTGCAGCTTTCTCTCCGAGCTTTGCAGCGGGTGCTGGGACTCAGAGAGGCAGAGCACCTGGGGACAGGACTGAGAGTCGCCATAACTGCTCTCTCCAGCCCACCCTGTTGATCCTGTGCCACCCGCCCCGCCCAAGCCCTGCACACAGGCATTTGCCAGATAGCCTCAGGCAAAGGCTAGATTAGCACCTCCCTAGAGGACAGAAGTTCTCTCACTGCTGACACAGCTGATTCTCATAGCCACTTGGCCTGGAGGTCAAACCCTCCCTGGAATTAGCTACAACAATCAAGATTTAACTATAAGACTGCGAACAAAGACCACTAGGGGGTGCACCAAGGAAGCATAACAAAATGCGGAGACAAAGAAACAGGACAAAATTGTCAATGGAAGATATAGAGTTCAGAACCACACTTTTAAGGTCTCTCAAGAACTGTTTAGAAGCCGCCGATAAACTTAATGAGATCTACAAGAAAACTAATGAGACCCTCGATCTTATATTGGGGAACCAACTAGAAATTAAGCATACACGGACTGAAATAACGAATATTATACAGACTCCCGACAGCAGACCAGAGGAGCGCAAGAATCAAGTCAATGATTTAAAATGCGAGGAAGCAAAAAACACCCAACCGGAAAAGCAAATTGAAAAAAGAATCCAAAAATGCGAGGATAGTGTAAGGAGCCTCTGGGACAGCTTCAAGCGTACCAACATCAGAATTATAGGGGTGCCAGAAGATGAGAGAGAGCAAGATATTGAAAACCTATTTGAAGAAATAATGACAGAAAACTTCCCCCACCTGGTGAAAGAAATGGACTTACAGGTCCAAGAAGCGCGGAGAACCCCAAACAAAAGGAATCCAAAGAGGACTACACCAAGACGCATCATCATTAAAATGCCAAGAGCAAAAGATAAAGAGAGAATCTTAAAAACAGCAAGAGAAAGAAACTCAGTTACCTACAAGGGAATACCCATACGACTGTCAGCTGATTTCTCAACAGAAACTTTGCAGGCCAGAAGGGAGTGGCAAGAAATATTCAAAGTGATGAATAGCAAGAACCTACAACCAAGATTACTTTATCCAGCAAAGCTATCATTCAGAATTGAAGGTCAGATAAAGAGCTTCACAGATAAGGAAAAGCTAAAGGAGTTCATCACCACCAAACCAGGATTATATGAAATGCTGAAAGGTATCCTTTAAGAAGAGGAAGAGGAAGAGGAAGAAAAAGGTAAAGATACAAATTATGAACAACAAATATGCATCTATCAACAAGTGAATCTAAGAATCAAGTGAATAAATAATCTGATGGGCAGAATGAACTGTTGATTATAATAGAATCAGGGACATAGAAAGGGAATGGACTGACTATTCCTGGGGGGGAAAGGGGTGTGGGAGATGCGGGAAGAGACTGGACAAAAATCGTGCACCTATGGATGAGGACAGTGGGTGGGGAGTGAGGGCAGAGGGTGGGGCGGGAACTGGGAGGAGGGGAGTTACGGGGGGAAAAAAAAGAGGAACAAATGTAATAATCTGAACAATAAAGATTTAATTAAAAAAAAAAAATAAGAGCATGGGTTCCAGTTCTGAGCTGCCTAAATCCCAGCTTGACCTCTAAGTTCTCTGTAGCTCTGGACACATTAACACATTTATCTGGGCTCTACTTTCTGTAAAAAAATGTATGAATGTATTAGTATCACCTGAGAGTGCTGTCCTGAACATTCAGCGGGCTGATATTTGTAAAATACTTAGAGCAACACTTGGCCGATAAAGAGTGTGCAGTAGATATGAGTCACTATCATGATATACATGGGAAAGAACCTTCTAGCACTATGAGAAGTTGCAAAATGAGAAGACATACTTGAATGCCTATCTGTCATGGTGACCATAGCAGGTGGTTGGTTTATGGTTCCTTCCAACTCAAGTAATTTAATTAAATATTTCTTGAGAATAAAGAATAATTTTAGGAGGTGCTTGAAAATAGTTCTTCCTCTAGGAATAGCCCAATCCAACATAACCAGGTTCTAGAGGAAAAAAACACACACAAAACTAACACACAACTTTTCAGAGTTTATCTCTTTCTCTTCCTCTTTTTCTGTGATCCTAAGAACCCAGAGCCATAGTGGCTAATATGGAGATGGGCTGAGTTTGTCCCTCAGCCATATGGAGAAGTAGCTGAACCCTTGTCTTCTGGGTTTTCTTTGTTCACAATCTGTACAAACACACATAAGAAATATATCTATGTTTCCTTGTTCTCATCTACAGACAGTACTAAGAGGATTTGGAAGTCAGGAAAAAAAAGGCACAGAGTCATGGAATGGAGGAATCTTTGTCCATGAATCATAGCAATGAAAGCCTCCTGGAGCTCTTATAGGAGCAAGAAATTAACTTGTATTAAACCCTGAGGTTTGAGGCTTAGCCCCCTTTTTTTGTTTGTTTTGCCTTGTCTACCTTGACTAAAAGATCAGGGAAATAAATATTGTCCCTTTTTTGGTCATGAATGAAGATATTGAGACTTAAAGATACTAAGCTTCTTGACTCCAGTCCCATTCATCCTTTTCTTGTTGCAATTGGGGTTTTCAAGAACTACAACCAAATAGTAACAGTGGAAAATTAGTTAGGCCTACAGTATACAAAGCACTATTTTTATTGCTGTGCATGTATCACATCTTTTACATCCTTATATGCTCCTGGAAGGTGAGCATTGAAATAGTCCCATTTAACTGGTGAGAAAATTAAAACCCAAAGGTGTAAAATAATTTTCCCCAGGCCATCACTTACTGGTAGGTAGGTGGTGGTGTCAGGATTAGAACTCACATAACATGACCTTGACTGTGAATGTGTGCCCAGAATATATACACCACAGGCTCTAGATAACAGGAATTTTACATCCTTAAAGGACTCCTGCCCTATGGGAACCTGATCAGCATGGAGAAAGGGCAGGAGTGAGAATCATATCCAAGCTGTACTATGTGCCTCCTGCTTTTGATTTTGCTTGATTTTCAATGTAGAAATTGACATCATCCAGGAACTTTGCAGGACACTCTGTAGTAAGTAGTAAGCAGAGGACTGTTGAGCACATGAACGCAGAAATTTGAATACCTGACATACAGCAGCAGTTGACTTACCTGCTTCTGGTTTGGGGTCTTGGTCTCTGTTTTCCCTGTCATCATTAAATCAACAGTGTTTAAATCAGTCCTATTTACTCATCATGGAAATCATGGATAATAATGATTTAAAATATACTGAATTTATATATACTTTATTTTTAGTGAAAAACATAGTATTAGATGTAATTATTTTTGTCATCTGATACAGCGAGTAGCTTTCCTTTCCTATGGTTGTCTCATATATAAATTCTCCAGTTCTTACAATTTAACTATTCTCTTTTATTCTGTTCTTTTATTATTAGATCTTCACAAAACAATTAAAGGACACACCATTTTACTTGTTTCCAAACTCACAACACACATTCAATTTTAATCTATTTAGTAGTATGTGACACATAATATTCTATTTTGAAATACTATAAAATTTTGAAATGTATTTAAATTTCTGAGGGTATTAAATTTTATCTAAATGTTGTTGGTATGAACTTCTTCAAAGCAGAAACATATTTTTATATCCATGATAATGCACAGGGCTTTGAACTTAATAGCTATCCAAAAAATGCCTAGTTATTAACAGTGGCCAAATCACCCAATATTGACAATCCCATACCCCAGCAAAGACTGAGGTTGGTTGAAGTTTATGACCTTTGTCAAGAGTCTTCTGTGTTTTGTAGGAAGAATTCTGGTCCTAACTAGAAATCGCCAAAACTGGTTTGGCTCAGTGGATAGAGCGTCGGCCTGCAGACTGAAAGGTCCCAGGTTCGATTCCAGTCAAGGGCATGTACCTGGGTTGCGGGCACATCCCCAGTAGGAGATGTGCAGGAGGCAGCTGATCGATGTTTCTCTCTCATTGATGTTTCTAACTCTCTATCTCTCTCCCTTCCTCTCTGTAAAAAATCAATAAAATATATTAAAAAATAAATAAATAAAAATAGAAATCTTCTAAAAGACTAAGAAGTAAGCTAAGTCATAAGCCAACTGATGTTCATTGTGGCTATCATGTTTACCTGGAACTTTCTGTAACTCCTTAGCATTTCTAGAAGTATCAGTTATTTGATACTCCCTGATGGAGATGACTGAGGACTAAGGAGGTGGGCACACCAAAAGCTTCTGGCATTGAGATTTCCCACCCGTCGGCTGGTGCCCACCTAATTATGGTTTTGCCATGCGTTACTTTCACATTTATTCCCTGTGATTACAGCAGGGTAGGACAACAAAGAATTCTGTATTATCAGTCACAGGAAGTAGAAGTGGAACGTAAATATTTTTCATCTGCCAAGAAAGTATTTTTATTCCATGGGCATAGTGGTTTTTGTATTTAAAATGACAGATCCTGTCACAAAGGTCCTTAATATTATATTGAAAAGATATCTGTATTACAGCAGAGGTTAAAAAACTCATTTATTTATAAGACTCTCAGGTCCTGGAGAGGTCTTCTGCCTCTTTCTCCCTGCAGACAGTTAATATCATCAAAAATAAAAAGCTGTTATATTATATGACAAGGCACAGTTGTATTAAAAACAAACACAGGCTGGCTGGTGCCAGAAATGTGCTCTGGTGGGGGGGAACTGTTGGATCTAATTGGGGGGAAAAAAAGTAGGTGCTGTTTTGTTTTGTTTGTTTCCATTATTTTCTTCCAGTTATTTTTTTAAAATTTTGAATACAGAATCTGTTTGATTAAAAGTTACACAAGATAAAATATGCTTTATTTCATGGAGTTTTCAGGTTAAAAATAATAATAATAATCCCCCAAGGCATAGCTGAATGATGAGAATTAGTCATGGAGCGGGATGGAGGCATGGCTTGTCTGACCTAAGCTACAGAGATGCTTGCTACATTAGAAAGGTGAGATAAACCCATTAAAAGAACGGGCTGAAGGGAAAAGGACATTTCTTCACTCCCTTGTAGCCTTTTATTGCCTTCATCCCTACAACTTTGGAGCTTAGGTAAAAAAGTGAGGAAACTTGGAGACTGATGGTCTGCCTTACTGAACACATGGTCGGTGGGATACAGGAACATGTTCACCTCACCTCAAGCACACACTGGGGTTCCTCCACAAGATCCCAGTGATCTCCTGTGTGAGCCACCAGCTCACCAAATGAAGCCAGTGGCAGCTGGTCCTGCTAAAGTAAAGACCACAGAGTAAATGAGCCTCAGAAGTCAAGTGGGACTAACACCAATTGCCACAGACTTGTGAGAGGCACCTGAAAACACATGAGCAAGCCTCCTAGAGGGAAACAAATGCAAAACCGAAGTGCAATTCAGTGAGAAACCAGTTTCGTCATTCTACTCGAGCATACAAACGGGAAGGAGAAAATAATATGGCCAAGCCCTTAGACACAGTAACAATTCCATACAACTTTTCTTCTCTAAGCCAAAATTCATAACAGATGAGGAAGAAAAAGGGGTCTAAGATGACTTTGAGGAAAAAAAGCTGGAGGGATGGTGATAGTTTATTTATTTATTTATTTTTAATTTGTCTTCTCTGCTCTCGGCATTCTCCCACTCAGAGCAATGCTTTCTGATCCCTTCATGCTGCTGGTTTGTGTTTGAAGGAAAACCAAATGAGATCAAGGATTTGATCAGTCAGGCCAAGGTTCATGTTGGATCAGTTAGCTCAGCAAGAATCGAGCTAGTACTGCTATAGAGATGGCATTTCATTGAGTGCAATAGGGAATCCATAGTCTCCACTCTAAAGCACCTACAAGCAAAGCAGGAAGGATGGATGTGCAGAGAAAGGGTTTTAAAAATAGTGCCAGTGACAGTGATACAGAGAGTGACAAAAGTTTGTAAGCGGGAGACTTAATTTTAATTCAAATACAATTTTGTTTTTTTATCTTAGTTATCTGAAAAAAAAAAATCCATCATGTATCTAGTCTACCTGAAAGGCAGACCTAGTTTATAAATATATTTTAGTGCAAGTGCAAGCATTTGTCTAATTCTATAAAGCAATGGTGATATAAACATGCTCATTTTTAGAAAATCTGGGACTGAAGAACAATGTTTACTATTCTAATCATTCTGCAATGAATTCTCTGAACTGTGGTAATACTGCCTCAAAATGCAGTGGTAGCTCTTTGCAAGGAGCAATCCGAGGTGTGCAAACAGGAAGAGGGTCTTTACCAGACCCTGACCTTGTTGGCACCTGGATGGTGGGTTTCCTGCCTCCAGAACTGTGTGAAATACATTTCTGTTGTTTATAAACCAAGCAAAAAAGCACATTAAAAAAAATGTTGTCATAGAAAAGGTGTAAAATGTTTATTTTTAGAGAAGTGGAATGGTGGGCCATGTAAGGGTAGATCTTTACTAAGTCACATCATGGAAAAAGAGAGATAAAATTGCTCTAGCTGGTTTGGCTCAGTGGATAGAGCATCAGCCTGTGGACTGAAGGATCCCAGGTTCAATTTCGGCCAAGAGCACATGCCTGGGTTGCGGGCTCGATCCCCAGTGGGGGGTGTGCAAGAGGCAGCTGATCAATGATTCTCTCTCATCATTGATGTTTCTATCCCTCTCCCTTTCTCTCTGAAATCAATAAAAATATATTTTTTAAAAAAGAGAGAGATAGAATTGATATAGGGCTTGTGACTTAGACTTTTTTTAATATCTTTTGTATTGATTTAAGAGAGGAAGAGAGAGAGAGAGAGAGAGAGAGAGAGAGAGAGAGAGAGAGAGAGAGAGAGAGAGAAACATCAATGATGAGAAAGAATCCTTCATTGGCTGCCTACTGTGGATCAAGCCACCAACCCGGGAATGTACCCTTACCAGGAATTGAACTGTAATCTCCTGGTTCATTGGTTGACACTCAACCACTGAGCTATACCAGCTGGGCTGACTTAGACTCTTTCTAAAAGTTTTCCTTCACTAGTCTTCTTGGCCACAGAGAAATTTCTTGAGCTCATATGTGTATGTTTACACAAATTTAGACTCTGAATTCCTGGCAAAACTAGTTCTTTTAAACTAGTTATTTTCCATGTGGTATGAAGTAGCACATGAACTGTATGTAACAAGCCTTCCCTGCTTCCTTCTTTTCACACGACTACTAAACATACCATCTTAATAAAGCTAGTACTCCTCTTTTATTTTTTAATATATTTTTATTGTCAGGGAAAAGGATAGGGAGATAGAAACATTGATGAGAGAGGAACATCATCTATTGGCTGCCTCCCACACGCCCCCTACTGGGGATCAGGCTGGCAACTCGGGCTTGTGCCCTGACCTGGGTCAATGCTCAACCACTGAACCACACCAGCTGAGCTACTCCTCTTGTTTTATTCCTGAGTACTACTACTGAGAATATTATTTTTGACATATATGGGTGTGGCTAGACATTGACATTTGGCTCTGAACTGGTGGCTGAGATCAGAGTTTCTAATTGAGGGTTTTACTGGCAAGAATTCTGTTCCATTCACATGGCTCTCTTCCTTGAACAAGGATATAATATGAACAACATATTTTGGTGCTTTTTAAATTTTGTCTTTTCCTGACATAACTTTTTAAATGTGGAAACCTCCTCTGCTCAACTTACAGAGCAATGGCTAAAATTTCTTTATAATTCTACTAGAGGCTTGGTACACAAAATTCATGCACAGGGTGGAGAGGTCCCTCAGCCCGGCCTGCACCCTCTCTAATCCGGGACCCCTCTCAGGGGATGTCCGACTGCCTCTTGTAATCCGAGACCACTGGCTTCTAACCACTCACCTGCCTGCTGCCTGATCATCCCTACCCCCTCTGTCTGCCTGATCACCCCTAACCACCTCTCCCTGTCTTCATGATCGCCCCTAACTGCTCCCCCACTGGCCTGATTGCCCCTAACCACCTCTGCCTCAACCAGCACCTGGGACCCAGGATTCCCTACCTCTTGCCAGCCACAGGCACCCAGGACCCGGGCCAGCTTCACCTGGGCCGGCTGCAGCCACAGGGGACTGCGGGGAGGGTGGCTTGTTCTTCTCCTGGGCCACAGGTGCAGCCACTGGCAGCTGGGACCACGGGGACCACAGGGCAGGTGGCTTGTCCCTCTCTGGGGCTGGGCCGCAGGAGCAGGCACAGCTTCTGGCACCCAGGACCATGGGGCGAGGGCTGCAGCCTGGCTGGTCCCAATTCCTCTCTCGAGAGCTCATTTGTACCTGGCTGGCCCCCATTTCTCTCTCCCCAGTGTTGAGTGTCTGAGCAGTTACTGCATGATGGGGCATGATGACCCTTTGCATTATTAGCTCTTTATTTATAGGATGGACTTTTTTGAGGGAATGAGTCCAAATCAGGGCTTGATATGTCCTTACATGGAGAAAATAATATCTTGTGGGAGCAGGTGGTTAAAAGCTGGTATGTACATGGCATGAGGATAACAGGATGTGGCTTTAGGCATGTTGGGCTCCATTTCTGATGTATTGCAGTAAGCTTTTGTGGCATGTGGATGATGTAGAAGGCATAGTGTTAGCTACTGTGTCAGGTAGGACCCAAACATGAAGAAAATGTGGTTCTTACTCACCAGGTTTTCCCACTCAATTGAGAAAGAGCCATTCATTAAACACCCTTAAATTCAAAGGAAGTGATTATTCATATCCAAACACAACAAATTGTTATGGCTATAAGCAAAGGGAGATAACAGTTCCAAAGGGCATAATTGTATTAAGTTAATCAAAACTTATTTGGCAAACTTAATTTTTGCAAAGCGGAAGCCAACAAATGTGGTTAAAAAGGGGAAGGGAAGAAGTAGGCAACAACTGGATGATTAGGCTAAATGTTGCCAGAAATCTGTTTTGAAATATCCTGAATTCTCATTTTTTTTCATTAATTTTTATTTCACAATTTCATGACCTATAAGCAACATCATTGGCCATAGAAATATTCTATATGTTTAGGCTAATCACTTTGTCAAGTCTGCTTCCTGGGATGCATACTTCTGTTTTTAATAATCTTTATCTAAGCTGTTATTCCAGGGATTCTAAATTGTGTCAAAATAACGTAACACAATGGTGTTCACTGCTCTTTAAAAGGCACTCCTACCTCAGGTTTAAATATTCTGTCAGACCAAATTTACATATATGGAAATGTCTTTAACATTTAAAATAGACAAAGGGTGAGCCACAGTTCAATCAAACTAATGGTGAAGGTTCGATGTGACTCAGAATTCAGATGTTTGGATAAAGGAGCTGGCAATTTCATAGTCTCTCTCTTTCTCTCTCCTTTTTTTTTTTTTTAAGTTTCTTTAGAGACCAAATTAGATAAATTGCTATCTGACCCATTGCTTGGGGATAAACATTAAATGGTTTATCTAGGCAACCCAATCACCTCCAGCCAGAGTGGAGAATTGGCCTAAATAATGAAGGTGTGTGTCATTCATCTCTTTGTCTGGCTCGTGGTAACCTTGACAGGAATGAGTGGAGACATGCTGATTTGTATACACTCAATAATTCAAGGTGTTTGCTTATCTTTCCTTGTCAGATGCTGCTCATCCCAAGTCCATGTTACCATCTAATTAGCCATTTTTTACTTTGCTTTTCCACAAAAAGCTTTCTTTTTTATTTCATGAATTTAATTTGCAATCACCTTGCTTCTATAAAATGTCACAGTTATTTCATTTGTTAACATGTTTATTCGTTTTTTATTTGTATCTATCCTTGAAATGCCTTCCCCCCATTTTTGATTCACCCTCAATGTAATACTCCATTTGATTTTGCTTTTTGAAATATAAATGAACTATTTATAACTAAAAATTATTATTCCTCAACTGTGCTTACTGAAATCAGGTAATAGGTATTTTTGCCTCTGAATTCTTTCTCTGGCATATTTTCATCAGCTTTTCATGCTTTTAGTGCTCTTTATAGAACACTATGCTTTTTCTGCTGTTTGGGGTCTGACACTAGTTGTTATAAGTATTCTTCTCTTTCTGAACATTCAAGGGATTAGCCCCTCCCTAACCCCTTGGTCTTGATATCTCCATGACTGTTCTCGACCAATGAAATATAAGCAGAAGTGTCAGAAATATATACTTGTTTGTGTGCGACTCTCCTCATAATTCTCTCTCCTGCCTCAGTGACCATAGACATGGTGCAGAGCTGAGCTGCAACCTGGAGGACAGCTGCCTGGGAAGCAGAATTTGCTGGAAGCCTTGGTCGAGTACAGGACAAACTTTTGTGATTTGGGAGGTTGTTTGTTATTTCAACATAGCCTTACTATAATCTAATTGATACACTTTCTTTGCAATTATTATGAAAAAAGTATTTAGGCAGTGACTCTCTATCAGTTGTAAATATTGTGCGCCCAACACTGTGCAATATTATAAGGGAAGTATAAAAGATACTCTATCATAAATTAGTGTTCGACCTCACCACAGAGGCAAGGCTGACAGACACAAATAACTGAAAGGGAATCGAGGCAAGTGTGTGAGTAAATGCTTAGTTGTGAACTATGGATGTCAAGTGCTCTAGAAGCTTCAAGAAGGTGGGAATTCCAAGTGGGATGCAATGGACCAGCAGAGAGTAGGAAATAAGGAATGTTGAGATATGGAAAAGACAAAGCTAAAAGCAAATACAGTAAGACAATAGGTATGACATGTGGTAAGACTAGGTGAAGGCGAGGTTCCAAGTAAATGGACAAGGGCCTCTAGCCCATCTTCATTGTTCTCCATTTCTTTTAGGTGGCTATCTTTTTCCCCCAAATAAGCTGTGCGTAATTTCAGATCAAGGAATAGACTGTTTTTCACTTCACCTCCAGCAGCAGTAATAACTTCTGTTTAAGAAATGGTCCTGTTTATATAGATTCAGATGTGGTACATCCTAAGCAAACAAAGCCTGGGTTCCTGCAGGTATTCAGAGGACCCACCTAAGCACCATGGATACACTAACAGCCCCATGCATATGCTTCTTCCTCCCAGGAATTTAAGGTGACAAAGAGCCACTCTCTTTGCCCTCTTCTCAACTGGGCCTAAGTCTTGACAAGTAAAGACGTGAACACACACTAACATTGTTTCTAACAGCTCAAGGCTGCATCCCTAGGATGCCTCTTTAAAGAGCCTGCCTGAGAAACTCAAGGCTGTGAAAAGAATGTCCTGTTTGTTCCTCCTATATCAGGGCCCATCTCCCAGCCTCTGTGGGCAAGAAGGAGCCTAACTTTAATAAGTGCCAGTTTAGCATGGACCAACCTCTCCTTCGTGCTTTGTGTAACATTTCACCGCCCTGTCTCTGCTGAGCCTGGCTCAGCCCTCTCTATTCCCTCTCTCTTAAAACCACCCGGTCACCTCTGTACTAGAAGTTGAGCAGAGTTCACACTGGCCTCTTGTCCCTACTGCAGTAGTATATGACTGATTAAAATCTTCCCTTACCATTTTAACTAGTGTCCAGCTTTGTTTATCTTTGACATGACACAAGAAGAAAAGCATGCATGAAGATGGCATGCTAAGAATGGAAATTCATGCCCTGGCCGGTGTTTCTCAATGATTAGAACATCAACCTGTTCATAGAAGGGTGAGGGGTTTGAGTCCTAGTCAAGGGCACATACCTTGGTTGCAGGTTTGATCCCTGGCCCTGGTAAGGGTTCATTCAGGAATCACCAATTGATCTGACTCGCACCTTCCTTCTCTGCCCCTCCAACTTTCCTTTTCACTCTCTCTAAAAAGCAATGGAAATAATATCCTTGGGTGAGGATTAAAAAAAAGAATGGAAATTCATGAAATCAATGGTGTGTGTGTGTGTTTGTTTTTGTTTGTTTGTTTTTTCTAATACATAATAGTAATACCAAATCCACAGCCCAACTTTTCAGTAAGGGTACTCTCAACACTCCATCTCACCTACTGTGCACCGCTGCCTTCCCAGTCACCTTACTGAGCACTGAGGGTGAGATACAACACCTCATTGTTTGAATTTTTTTCTGTTGAAACCTAAGACTGTTTCCTCTAGAATCTAGTCACCATTTTGATAGCAATTAACAACATTTTAAAGTGCAGAAAACAATTACCTAAAGTCTACCATAGGTATAATTTCAGGGGTCTAAGATAACTGAGAATTTATTTTTCTTAAAAACTTTAGAAAATGGTTCTAGAAATTACGCTTTCCTTTCCATGTTATGTAATATAATGGAAATTGTCATTGCATACACAATGATTTGGATTAGTTAATTCAGACTAAACAAAGTTTTGATCAGAAAAATTTTGACAGCGAGACAGGTTTTATAACTGGGCATTGAGGGTAGTTTATATGTTACTACATCTCATCTCTTCCATCTAGATTTTTAGAGAAGTGACATTGTTTCCTTCTTATCCTTCCTGCTCATATCTTATATGTTTTAGGACATTAATATTTCTGGAGGATATTTATTCATCTTCTCTTTTAGAAACAGCCCCATGGTCTTTAAAAAATGCTGGAAATGGTGTGTGGGGCTGAGTAAATCTCTCTTAAAGGCTCCATGATTTAATCCTATGATCCGACTGAGTGGGAGCAGTTGACTTTTCACTGTCTGTCTTTTAGTTCTCACTATAATTACGGGGGGGTAATTACCCCCCATTGTAACATACACACTTCCTGTGAATGTGCTCAAACTGATATGTACTAGAAAGAAAATAAGCCATTTTAGGCCTCTGGTAAGACCTCCTTTAATCAGAGCTATGTTTTTGCTTGTCCGACATTCAAAACCTCACAATTTACTAAAAGCCCTCACATTATTTTGCAAAATGCTTCTGACCAGTTGGACACTGGCTCATCATTTGATTCAAACCAATGACCTAAGTCTCAAGTGCTCCATCTAGTAGACCTGCATAATCATGCAGCTTCCTACACATTGTCCATTTTAATTAAGGGTGTGCTATACCCATTAGAGAAAGTTTATGAGCCAGAGGCTGAACTAATTTGTTCATGTACCAATCCCCAAAATGGAGCTTTAGCACCTCAAAAGAATAGGAATAATAATAACAACAATAATAGTAATGAAAGTTGGGTTGCCTTGAACACCAACCTCCTGCTAAGTGCCCTTTCTCTATTTGAATTTCTTGCTAATTCAATGCCATTAAAATAGATTCTCTTAAAGACTCTGTTCTGTCAAACACAAAAAAGAGAGATGTATGGAGTGTGGGATTTAATTATCACTGCTTTCTATCTCCAAATGTGAGTTTTTCTGAGTAATAATTGCCCAAGTTTGTCTTCAAAAGGCATTTTAATAGTGCTAATACTAGTAAATATTGCTCATTTTGATACTGATGTTCTGTTTTAATGGTTCCCATGGTTTCTAAAAGTCATTTCTTATTGTTTTACTGTAGAAAGAATCTTACTTTAATTATGTCATAATTGTTTGGAAGCCATAGAATCTTAATTAATGCCAGTGGCTTCAAGGCACAAACCAAATGTAGAGTTTGTATTCATGTTTGTTTCTTCAGCTCTTCCTGCCTGAGAAAAGGCCCCCCATGAGCTTTTCAAACTGCAGACATTCATAGATGTTTTTAAAACACTGGTTATGTCATTCTTTTAGGTTTTTTTTAAGTCAGATTTATCTCAGCTTCACCTCAGATTTTAAAGGTTAATAAGCAATCAACATTCTATCTTTGCAGGGAAATCTTTATCTCGAGAATATAGTTGTTCACTCTCCAAGGTAAGAGCAGAAGCCCCCGATTGCTTGTTAGGTGGGATGGGATGAACTCCAAATGTCTTCCCTTGGAATTCCATGACTGCCACAAACCAAGTGTACTGTCGTCTCCTGAAAAAAATCGCTCCAGTTAACATACAACCAACTGGTTGACTTCATACTTCCCCACAAATGCATTTGCTCATGCTCTTCCCACTTCCCAAAATCTTATCATGTCCCAGTTCAAATCCCAGAACCTCTCCCGCCATATTACACTCAAGCACAAATGACTGTACTCCACTGGTTAGACTCCAGGAGTCACAGCTTGACTTCATATTCCATATACATTCATGGTTCTTTTATCTTTTAAAATCACTCCAGAGAAGACCATATCTAAAAGCTTTTGGGTTTTCTATGGCATTTTACATAAGAATTTGCTTGAAGCTGATTCCCCTTAAATATTGGTTTAGTGATTGCTTATGGACTTTTCCCTGAGGACCTGGCAAGTTTTCAAAGATACATCTAGAAAACTGATCCCTGCTTGATATCAAAGAATTAGCATAGAAATTCAATCTCTTAGAAGCAGAAAGCTGGAAGTGACTTAGAGATTGTATTTTCATACATTTAATAGAAAAAGGAAACTTGTGCCCAGAACATTAAATTGTGTTTCCCAGGGTCCCACAACTAGTTAGTAGCAGAGCTGTAACTAGATCACAGGTTTCCTGACTCTAAGTGTTCGAGTTTTCCCTTGTAATTTTCACAAGTATCACATCAATCACTTTCATTTAGCTATTCCAAATAGCCATCTGATTGTCTTAGTCACATCCCCATTATGCATGCTAGCTGGTACACAAGGAGTAGCTATATGGAAACCATTGCTAATCTAACATCTCATTTTCTCTTTAGTTTCAATCTCCTACACAAACTGAGATTTGAATAACAACAATTCATTTATCTGAATTGATTTGCAAAGCGTTTTAGGTTTTCACTCAAATGGGGAGGGAAGTTGTGCATGAGCCCCTGAGGAGTTGGGGGGGGGGGAGTGCAGGAATAAAGGGAAAATGGAGAGGGCAGCAGCATGACCTCTGAACTTGGTTCAGCTCTGTGACCCATTGCCTGAGTATGGCCAATAATGCTATTGATGTCACATGAGGAAACAGCAACCCTGTGGAGGTCAAGATCAGAAATGTTGATGAAGTGGGACAGAGAGAGACTATCTCTTCATTCTCTTAGAAAATAGCCCAGATGAGGAGCTATACAATTCAGTGACTTTGGAAGTGGCAGAAGGTGGTGTTCATTGTTAGCATTGACCTCTGAACCAGGAGGTCACAGTTCGATTCCGTGGTCAGAGCACATGCCCGGGTTTTGATTTCAGGCTCAATCCCCAGTGGGGGAGAGGGGTATGCAGGAGGCAGTCAATCAATGATTCTCTCTCATCATTGATGTTTCTCTCTCTCTCCCCCTCTCCTTTCCTCTCTGAAATATATATATATATATATATATATATATATATATATATATATTTAAAATAGCCCTCTTATTATCATGCCCCAGGCCTCTACCACTATATTTGTGACCCTAGAACAAACATTTTACTTAAAATGAATAAAAGATTTCACAGATAGAAATCCTATCATCATCATCATAATTGCTATAGTCAATGTAAGTCACTGGCCAGGATGAGTATTGAAAATTGCTGGTACATAGGATGGTATTCGAATGAAAGTGGTATCTGAATCAACTTTGGGGAACAGGTATATGAGAATTATTATGAACGTATTTCTGGACTCTCTTTCCTCATGTTTACCATCCATTATCTGCCTTTGTTCTCGTTCATGCTATTCTTTTTATAATCCTTTTTTAAAAAATACAAAATCAATACAACTTTAATTACAAAAAACCCATGGTGCCTCTTGAAAAACAGAACAAACAAAAAGGGGCATTTTGAAAAGGGGCTCGTGATCTGAGAAGCCTGACCTCAGGCCATCCTATTTCTGAGGGGTGATGTGGTTGATCTGTTGGTCCCATTATAATGATTTACACATCCATATCTGGCCCCTTTTGTTCTCCAGCAGGCTTTGTGTATGGCAAATGGGGAATTGCATACCAACCAGGGGTTTGACATTTACAATGCTTTGTAGCATAAGATAGAGTCACATCTGGGCAAACATTGTCCCTGGTGGTTAGTGGCTCATATCATCTGTGCATAGTCTGGCTGCCAAAATGATGAGCACTCATTAGAAATGTCCCATTTACTCTCAGAGCCAAATAAAAGCACAAACTAATCTAAAATGAACATTCACAGGGTGTGTGTATGTGAGTGTTCAATTTGTGCTGGCTTCTTCCCGGGGCATAAGGCAGCTTGTTGTTGTTTTTTTTCTTTGAATATTGTTTATCTCAGTGGTCTGAATCAATGTGAGTGTAACAGTGTAGAAAAGCAAATCCTTGATTGTGTGCCTCAGCCTTAGTGGAGGGACATTATATGAAAGAGCCAGATGAAATTCTTTTGCCGATTTTTAACGTGTATATACTACACATTAAATTAAAAACTTTGTTTACTACTTGACACAGCCTCAAGTTTATAAAGAGCCCTGGGGACAATTTTCATGAAAATGAGGCTTTCTCTGAGCAACTGGACTTTTTGTTTAATTTGGTTATTTGTCTGGGTTACATTTTCTGCAAATTAAGTACCTGATCATGAATCTATCTTTAAGTTGGCTTTTAGGAAGATAAGACACACAACTACCAATCTAAAGCATTCTAAAGAAATTTATAGCAAACACATTAATCTCATTCTTGAATTTATCTTATTCTCTACCATGATTTTATGCCTTCCTAATTTTTAACTTCTTTGTGCATTTATCTTGCAGAATAATGAGCAATTTGTTAGTCATTCCTTTTTGGAACAAGGTCTATATAAATACCTAAAACAAATAAAGTAAAACAAAATAAAAGTAGTCTTTTACCTCAAGGAGCCCATAAATTACTTGTGGAGACCGTATAAATTTAGAGAAAGATAAAGATATAAGGAGGTCTACACTAAGTGCCAATACATTGTAGACATTTAAAGCAATAGTACCTGCAAGGATGGGAGATTAATCTGGGTTGTAGGACTCAGGGGAAATTAATAGCTGAGATGGAATCTAAATACCGGATCTCTAGTCAGTTATATAATCCTGAGTGGGACAGGAAAACCCAGCCATGAAACTACACATGACATAACTGAGTAAGGGAGTATGCTCCTTGCTAGGCAGACTGAGAAAGTTAGAGGTCTTAAATATTCAGAATTTCTTTTGTCATTCTCATGGTCTTCACTCAGACCCTCCTTGGCCTTATTTTAGATACAATTTCAGCACACTTGTTTTTGTTTTCTCAGCTCACAGCAGATTAGCAGCAGTAGGAACTCTGAGGACTTGAAATGATAGCGTGATGACAGTGATGGAGAAGCAAAGAGCAGAGACACAGAAACAGGACTGCTAAGTTTGGAAGCCCAGGGACATAGGGTGAATGCATCTCATACCCCAGCAGCCCTGAACGCAGCATTCTCCACATGCCAATACATGATTTTGTAAGAAATGACTTTTTTTATGTGATTAAATCAACTTAGGATAAGAAGATAGGTCAAGCCCTAACTGGTTTTGCTCAGTGGATAGAGCGTTGGACTGCAGACTGAAGGGTCCCAGGTTCAATTCCAGTAAAGGGCACATGCCCAGATTGCAGGCTTGATCCCCAATAGGGGGCATGCAGGAAGCAGCCAGTCAATGATTCTCTGTCATTATTGATGTTTCTATCTCTCTCTCCATCTCCCTTCCTCTCTGAAATCAATAAAAATATATTTTTTTAAAAAGAAGATAAGTCATATTGAAGAACATGAAATAATCAGAAAATTTTTCTAGACAGATAACCAATATCCCCCAACCCAATTCCACTGGCATTTCTGTGACCATGTTCAACCACCATCCTTAATTCCATCACTATTATTATGAGAATGTTTTTAAAGCCACTTTTCCACAGTTGCATTCCTTATACCCCAAGGTAATTTTATACAGATGGTTATTTTTAGCTTCTGATTCTTTCAGTTTTATGGTCCTAAAGCTCTGGTCCAGCTCTCAGTTGATGGGGGCTGGGCCAGGGGGAGGACTTAGGCCACCACCTCACCTCATGCCTCCAGTGCTGACACATTATGGTTGAATCAAGCCTTCTTTCCAAGGAAAAGTTTCTGTTCCTTATGTCTTCTGTCTCCAGTTGTCCACCTTAGGCCACATTTATACAGATAAACAAAGACATAAGAATTGATCTTTGGATTGGGCAACCTGGTTGCCATTGGCCACCTTGTCAAGAACAGTTTGGGGCATGTTGGAGATGACTTTTCTCAAAGTAGCATAAAAGTAGATGCATAAAGGACATAAAGGCGGCACTAGAGACAATGTTTTGAGAAGTTTTGCTTAGAAGGGAGAAGAGAAATGGGACAGTAGCTAGAGTGGGATCTAAGCTAATATGAGGCTTCTTTTGTCATCGTTGTTACTGGTTTTTGTTTTCTTTTAAACTGGAATATGTCTTGAGATGGATGGAAATGATCAAACAGCAAGGAGAAAATTGTTAGTACAGAAGTAAAGCCTTTGAATATGTGAGAGGGATCTCCTGAAAAGAGGGAGAGCAAAATGTGGAGCTACAAAAACATGCAGGCAAGGACTAGCTGGGGTAGAAGTCAGCTTCTCAGAGGGTTGTCTATACAAAGCTTCCCGCTGGTCTTCTCTGGTCTTCTACGAGAGATGCCTGAGTGGTCACATAACAAAAAAAAGAAAAAGGAAAAGAATGGTAATTGAACTTTGCACATCTTGGGATTCCAGTTGACACAATTTTATCAAGTTAATTTTATTGCTACCAAAGTCTATTTTCAAAGTCTCTCCCGGAGAATGAAAAAAAAAAAAAAAAAAGTTTAAAGAAATAGAGCATGCTGGAATGAGAAAGCAAAGGAGATTAATGGGCTCATTTTCTTCCTTTTTGTAAATACAGTTTGAAACCCTACCAAAACCAACCCAGACTGAAAATAAACTGGAGCACCAGAAACTCACACTGGCAATTCAGTTGTCATTTAAAGAACAGTCCCCTGGCATTACTAATGAGGGTCATGGCACTCACATAAAGAAATAAGGATTGAAGAGGGAAGAAAGGGGAGACAAGAAGGGAAGAAGGTACTGGGAGGAGAGGGAGAATGAGGTAGGGAAGAAAGTTTTAGGAAGAGAAGACTAGATGGGAAGAAATGGAGAGAAAGGGTAAATAGCCAAGAGGGATAGAAAGAGATTTTGTTATAAACTGTTATCATTCCTTTCTCCACACTTGCCAATCAGTGCAGCAACATGCTGTTAGATTAATATGTAGCAGCAGCCCAACCTCACAGAGTCATGCGATGTTTCAGTCTGGTGTCTCACTCCCCAGATATAATCACTACTCAAAATAAAGACACATGAATAATGTTGGTATTTTTGTTAATGGAGAGCGCCTTTGAGTTTGGCTCAGAGACAATGGCTCGTGGTTGCATCTGATTATAACTCATCTCCGTGGGGGTAGAGAGAACTGTTGTAAATATGTGAGAAATTATGAGCTTCTTTACCAAGATGAACTCTGTGATTATAATGACACTTGGCATTTACACATTTTGTAGCCTTTCTCATCTGAAAATAATGGAGCTACTTTTATATTATAACTAGATGTGTGTGTGTGTGATCCCTGTTCCTTTTCTCTTCTCTCTTTTCTGCATTTCTTTCTTCCTTCCTCTTCCCTCTCTGACTTCCTCCTTCCTTCTTTTCTTTTCTTTCTTTCTTTTTTTTTTTTAAAATAAGAGGCAGCTATTTGGAGTATTATCAAGATAGCTAAAAGGTCTATGGAGAAAGGTAGTCTCAGAATGTGAGCTAATGTGTTAGGAAGCGGAAGGAACGCAATAGGTATGGCTGTTAGCTCTCTAGGAGAAAGTGGCTCGTGTTTGAAAGTTAGTCTAAAAGTGTCTCCAGAGTCCAAAGATTTTTCAGTTCCCTGAAGGTAAATCCATCCCTACTTCGAAAGAGTTTCCAATATGGCTTAACTTGAGAAATAATGAAAGGCTCCTAATCCGTCTCATGCAATATTTGGGATGCACTTATGCTAAAATGTTCTTTGTTGTTTTTCTGAAATTCAAACTTAACTGATGTCCTATATTGTTATTTGCTAAATCTGTCAATTCTACCACAGCTACATCCCAGTGGGCTAAAACAGAGTACAGAATTGGACTGTCCACAGGTTAAAAATTGACCTTTGGGCTGCTCCTTAACTAGTGCATGCTGATGGTCTCTGGTCTTCCATATGCTAGACTGTGATCATCAGAGCTGCCTTCTGCCTCCAGCTTGATGCTCCCAGGGTTGCCTATTGGCACCTTTGCCTCCCAATCAGGGAATCCTGCAACTCCTCATCCTGGGATTCCTAGCCTGGCCCTGTAGCCAAGTAACTGGAGCAAAATATACAAATGAGTGAAGAAGATGGGCTTCTAAAAATCTTAATTAGCTGCATAAGCAATGGCCTTTACTCACAAGGTTGTTAGAATGGCAAACCTCTTTGCAAAAGTTAGAGACATAAGGTTCCATGACTGGTACCCTGATGTAAAACAATTTTTGGCAAATTGTTTTGGGGAGAAAAAATTTGAAAGAAAATGTTGATATTTGCTTACTTGCTCACTATAGAGTTTAGTCTCATTGGCCCTAAAACTCTGAAGACTGTCTTTTCTTTCCCCATCGCCCTGCCTTCATCTCCCCTTAAGAATGACCCAGTTTACCTTGTCTCAGGGTAAAGCTTAGTTTTGGCAGTCAGCAGATGTCTTTACTATTCAAAATTGCTGCAGCAGCTGCATTGCAGTCCCCTGCTCAGCAAGCAGGTTCCTGGTCAAGTTCAAAAAAGGAACCAACCCTTCATTTGTGGGATACTGTGTTGAAGTCAGACTTCAGAGACATGGCTTTGTGCAGCCTCCTGGGACTCAGCTAGGTTTGAATTGCCGTGACCTCCATGCCCTTACAACATCACAGAAAACACCATCACGGTGCCCACTAATTGGTCACCTTGATGTCAGTCCCAGCATGGAGATCAAGGACAGAGCCGGTCCTGGAAAGTGAACTACACACGCTCTCCGAGGTGGTCTCTACAGGTCAGGCTAGCATCCTGCTGAGAGCACAGTGCGAGGGAACCTTACCCCAGGACTACTTGAAACATGGCTGTGCTGCACGTGAACAAAGGACAGGTGGCCTCACGCATGACCCTTTCCTTGCTACCTACTAAGTCCAAATTGTCAGCCTTTCACACCTATTATGCTTCCATTATCTGTGAAAAATACTAAGTGCCATGCCCTGGATGTAACATGCACAAAGCAGATGCCTGAAATTAGTTTCTGCTCATTGGTTTTAAAAATTATTAAGAATATTTTATTTTTAAGGTAGCAAATCAATCAAGAATTGATGGGGTATTACACACAGGTGCATTTGGGAAGCTCACTGTAATAATAATCAAGATTTTTTTTTTTGTTTTTAGAATCTAAATGCAATGTGTTTTGTGAATAACTTACATAGTAGTAAAAACAGTGGGGAAAAAGCATAGGAAATAACTTGAATACATCTTTCTTTTATTTCCCTTAGGTTGAATACATTTGTGGGTTACTATTCTCACCCATTTAAAGCAGGCATTTTAGGTGGTGGGAATGACTAGAATTAAGTAGAAATTCTAAATTTCTAATCAAAAAAGAAAAAAAAAATGTGATAACCACTGCTGAGGGTAAGATTTATTAAAAGTGCTTTATTCTATGGTTCAATTTACCAAATGAAATATTGTATGGAGTCCACTTAGGTAATGTAAGATTTTCTCAAAGTGTCCTCATCTTCCTCTGCTCCCAATGCCAGGCCCAGGAGCCTCTGGAGGATTTATTTCTGTCCTTAACCCGGGGACCAGTGCTGCAGGAGTGGAAGACAAATATTAGAACAGGAGACACTTTATTCAATTAAAGGTCTAGACATTCACAATCATCTCAAGAACTGACCCAGAACTCCTAAGGACAGAAACCACTGAAAATAGTAAGGACCAAAGTCTCAGATGCCCTGTTAAATGAGGAAGAAGTGTAAGCTTTCTTCCACAGACAGAAGAGGGGCCCAAGGGGCCTCTGCTCACCTTTGGAGACAAAAGTAGTTAAAGATCTTTTGAGTAACTTAGGGAAAGCAAAACCTTTGGGAGTTGTCTGGGTACGGTATGATTCTCCTTTAGGGGTTTCCATATGCTGGGAGTGGGTGAGAACCAGATGGAGGGGTGGAGCAGCCGTTCACTGGACAAATCCAGATGTGGGGGGCAGAAAACCCAGGCTGCTACGTGGCGTTGAATGGATGGGCAGGTCATATAGAAATTGAGGCACTGTGTGTATGTATTACTGATTCATGAGAAAACAGAGACATTTTAAGGAAAGATTCTTTTCCATGGACCCGATACAGGATTAAGGAGCTCACTAAAGCAAAATTAGGAGAAATAATTCAGGAACTAGGAGGCAGCGTCAAGTCAGTTATCAATATTCTAAAGAATCGGCCTAAACGTAAGAATTAACTTTTCTGTTTCTCTATCACCGTAGTGTGGCCAGTGATCAAAAAGCTAAGGAGAGGTCCAGGCAAAAATAAGGAGGGAGGAGGACAGGCAGAAATAGCAACCCAGAAGTAGCTTGTGCCAGCCTTTGTCCACCTGGGACTATGGCAAAGAGTCAGCAACAGTGCACATGATTCTGCATATGAGCTAATAAAACCTGGCTGGGAGCAAGACACAGGGGATATGCTCAAAGGTTCCCCTCCCTAAATCTCAAACAAGCCACAGACTTCAATGATGTCTAATCGGCTCACTTGCTTAACTAGTTTAACTAGCTTTTTAAGTACCTTTCTGTCTCTATCCTTCTGTGATAACAGATTCAAGAAGGAGCCTGAGAGAGGGGAATAAAGAAACACTCGAGGAATTGTTTTGTGGTATGACTTCATTCTCAAAGGGACTTGGAGTTCCAACCTTAATAAAAGCTTAGGTAACTTCCAGGATTGTGGGAATAAAATCAAGGGGCCTGAGGGCTAAGTCCTTGTTTCTCATGCAAGAGGACTATTGAGGGTTCATCATCTCAAATGTGAACTCCGCTGGGTAATCAGTCATCCCCATGGTAACCCAGCAACTTTTAATTGTCTTTAATTAAGGGGCCACAGAGGCAATCAACTACATTTCTAGCACATTAATGAGGGAGGCATGAAGTGCAAAATGGCTACCAGTCGTAGATGGTGCTTATGAAAACGAGGAATCCTAGCAGAATTTCTAAGGGAAAATATGATAGGTGGTACATTCGTGACTCTGCAGGGTCTAGGGAACCCAGACTGAAGAGGTGAAAAATAAGAAAAAATCAAGAATGTCTGAAAAAAAAAGAATTATGAGGAATAAGTAATAGAGCAACTAGTATCTTTTCTGTTAAATTATTTTTAAAAATAGAATATAATGTGCATTTGGGATTCTTAGACATTAAAGACCAAAAAAGGACAAAGTGAGCTAGTTAAATGAAACTACAGAGTAGCTTTGCCATAAGCCTGATATTGAATTACAAAGTAAAATTGGAAAATATAATTCTGAAAGCTTGACTACTTCAAGTAGCTTTTTCTCTGATTATGACATTGTATATGAACCACTTTAAAAAACCCCACAAAACTATAGCATTTACTACCTGAACGTTTGTTTGCCTAATTATAAATGCCAATATAGCTTCATTTAGAGGGTGGGGCACCCTGACTCCTTGAGACAGTTTATGAAGTGACTTTATACATATTTTCTTGCTTGGTTATTAGCACATTCCCATGAAATATTTTTATGTAGCATATGCCTGTACCAACTTTCACAGTTGAAGAAAATGGGCAATAAGCTCAGCCTGGCTCTGGCCAGTCAGTTGGTTGGGTATTGTCCAGTGTACCAGATGTTCCACTCTCACATCAGTGTTTCTCTCTCTCTCTTCCTCTCGCTCTAGAAATCAATATTTTTTTTTTTTTTAAAGATTCAGCCTGGGCTCTATTGCCCAAAGTAGCAAAGGTCAGCCTAGACCTGTGGTCGGCAAACCGCAGCTCCCGAGCCACATGCGGCTCTTTAGCCCTTTGAGTGTGGCTCTTCTACAAAATACCACGTGGGGGCGCGCACGTACAGTGCGATTGAAACTTCGTGGCCCGTGCGCAGAAGTCGGTATTTTGTGGAAGAGCCACATGTGGCTCGCGAGCCGCGGTTTGCCAAACCGCAGTTTGCCGACCACTGGACCATACATCTGTCTAGGATTCAGTGTTCTTACTCACTATCACATGTGGCCCCAGGCAGGGACACCACTTACACACCTGCCTGCCTCCTCTCAGCCTTTCTGAGCATTCAGTGGCTAGTCAACGCATATTCTGACCTAATTCAGTAACTTCAAATTAAAGACTGTGGTTTTGAAATGGAGCAAGAATGGAATCATTTTCACTAAGATTTAAAAAATATAAATATGCACTATAGGATTATTTATTTTCATTCACAATCTCATTAAAATAATCTTAAACCATATTGTTGAAGTCATATCCAGTTCTTTGCTAGGTGCCGTAAGGAAAATTTGGAAGAAAAGATGTTTAGGAATAAATAATTACTAGGGGCTAGACTGCTCTCATTCTTCACAAGGAGATTTTCCCCAGCCTTTCTTGTACATTCCTCCCCACTGACAATAAGGCTTGCTTGCTCTGGGAGCTGACCCTTACAGTTAGACATTTCGGTTAATACTTATACCAACCAATCAGTTCACAAAAATCTGAAGTCAACCACTATGTGCAAATCCAGGTCCTTTGACAGAAAAAAAGGTACAAAGCAGGTCCTGTTCTCAAGGAGTTTATGGCTTATGTGGGAGGTAAAGCCCACACAGGAAAAAAATAAAATAAAATAAAACAACACTAACAAAGCAGATGAGCCCATGGAACAGGATTTATTTATTTATTTTTTTTGAGACTTATCAGGTGCTGATAGAACCTGCTTGAAATTTTCAGGCATTCATTTCATTATTTTCATAACAGTCTGGGATGTAGAAATGATTATCATTCACATTCACATCAGAAGTGAATACAATCAAGTTTGTCTTCAGCTCAAAACTCTCCCATAATTGATCTACTAAAGCCAGTAGTTGCAGCGTTCTTACAGTGGCTACAAAGCCCATTGGGTGGGATCCTGTCTCCCTCTTCTACATCCTTCCTAAGCCCCTACCTCTTGCTCCTCATCTCCTACCACTCTTTCCTCAGTCCCCTTGCTCTGGATACATTGACTCCTTAATTCACCCAGAGGCATATCAAGTGTGCTCCCACCTCAGGCTCTGCTGCTTCCAGGGCTCACCCACACTGCATTTCTTCAAGTCCTTCAGTTCTCTTCTCAGACCACATCTTATCAAGAAGACCATTGAAAACTTCTCTAAAGGAAACTGCAGGCTCCACCCTAGTAGCTAATTCCTACACCTGGCTTTTCCTTTCTCCAAAACCTTCTCATGTTGACATATATTTAGATGTGGATCAATCTGTTGCTTCTCTCCCTGGGCTAGCAGGAACTTTGTTTGGTTCACTATGTCTTCCCACCATCTAGGGTAGAAACTAGCATTGAAAGGGCTCCAAAAATATCTGTGGAATCATCTGGACAAGGAAAGTAAGGCTTCAAGAGTTTCAGTAATTAACCTAGCCACAGCACCACAGTGGAAATGGGGCAGGATTTCCATCTTTAATGATACCTGTCTGGATGATATTTGAGAAAGAAAGACCACTTCAAGCTGTGGGCAAACAGATCACAGAACTTAGACACTTAGAGTTCTGTCTCTAAACTGAAATTCTGACAAATGTGAAAGAAGGCACGAGGTTATTTATAGTGGATCCACATTTTTTAAAATGATTAGTCTCCAAATACATCAGTTCATTCACTGTGTATTCTATATGTACTCAGTGCTTGGCATTGCAGACAACGTTATTTTTTTCTTCTTCTGGGAGATAGGTAGATATATGACAGGTAGGTAAGAAGGTAGGTAGATAGATGATAAAAAGATATACAGGTAGACAGATAGCAGGTAAAATTATTCAATTATGTTGTTGCTGGTGTTCTCATCTCTAAACCCAAGTATTCCACTTCATGCACCCTTCCAGGACCCTAAAAACTGCAACTTTATAGATATTTATCCAATGAAACCTCAAAGCAACCAAAACTACCATTTTCTCAGGTCATTACTACACTCTCAGTATCCAATAAACAAATTGACATTAAATGTATTACTATTTTTGCCTGGACTGCGTAGCTCAGTGGTTGAGCATCAACCTATGAACCAGTAAGTCACAGTTCAATTCCCCATCAGGGCACTTGCTTGGGTTGTAGCTTGATCCCCATTGTGGGGGTGTAAAGGAGACGGCCAATCAGTGGTTCTCTCTTATCATTAATGTTTCTATCTCTCTCTCCTTCTCTCCTTCTTCTCTGAAATCAATAAAAATATATTTTAAAAAAAGTATTACTATTTTACGTTTCCAGCAAAACTTGTGCATTTAGAGAGCTCCTGAAAAGATAGCAGTAATGATAGAAATTGCAGTGGTGTTTTGATCAAAGAAGAGACCTGTAGTCCTCATATGGCGCTAGTGGGTTGTTCTGAGCTCTACCTAAACACAAAGTTGGCTTTGGCCTGGCAGGTAAACAAAAGCGAAAGGAAAGGAAGAAAATGGGCTGTATGGCTTAAACGAAGATAATTTTCTGATTCTGTTCCCTTTCCCTTTTTTGTTTTTCACTTTCTATCAATATTCTTTCCTCTACAAGGAATAACCACTCACATGCACTAAAAAAATGTCATTTTTGAGTTTCTCTCTGGGATAGTTTGACAAATGTCCAGGCAGCATGGGGGGCACACACCTCTGTCTTTCCAGGTGGCTTCACAGTGAATCAGAAAGAAAGCAGCGTGTGCTCTGTCAAGACAGAGGCTATTGTGACAAAATATAATACAAATGTGTAACAATGGCAACAATAATGGTCCTATGGAGTTAGTACTATTTCTTTTCTTATTGGTTTTGGATGTTCAATTCCTGTTTACTTAGAAATTACTTTGAAAGACTATGGAAATGTAAGTAAAAAACATGGGAGTATAACTTTTTTGTTTCTTTAACTTCTCTCAGTTAATTAAATTAAAATGGGGACTCTGCTGTTTTCAGCTTTTTAAAAAAAATAGCCAATTGAAATTTAGTCTTTTTTGCTTTAGCATGCATGCCCTGATGCTAAATTAATAATCAGTTGTAGGCACTTCCGGTCAGAGACTATTATGACTTTCAATAAAATTCAACCTAGGACCACATGGTAGATAAAATGACTAGTGCTCAGATAAGAATAACAACTGTGCCATAAGTAACAAAGGGTTAAAACCTGTCTCTGCCCTCTCTCTCTCACTCTCTCCCCCTCCTCTGGCTCTCTCTAACAATTACAGAGAGACAGGAGGCTCAAGTGTATTCTAGGACCAGTAGATGTTATAAATCAAATTAATTACTTTTGCCCCAAACTGTCCTCGGTGGAGGATTTTTGGCTACTGGACTGTTAATACCTCTTTACTTAATCACTGTCCTATAATGCCGTCCCCCTGGTAGAAGAGATGAACTGGAGAAATGGCCATCTTTCCACCTTTCTCAAGGCCCCACGAGACCCTGATTTACAAGGTGAAATTGTTATGTATCATCCAGCCAGTCTGCCTACCCCTCAGAAGCCCCTGTTTTCCTTGGGAGCAGACTAGAACTCAGGGGAGTTGATGTGGTAGGTGCCTTTGAAAAACCTGTTTCTCTCTTACAACTGTACCTCTGCTTTTAATACATTGTGAATTTCTTTGGATGTTAAACCATATTTGATGGATATTCTATCTATCAAGACTTTGAATTTTCCATCTCTTTGATCAATTAGGATTCGTCACCTCAATGGTTTACACCAATGGTCACACCAGATTAGTCCAGCTATCAAAGACATAACTGCTCAAGGACAAGGCTACATGGAAAGTAGTGTATTGAGTCAGGGGTATTTGTTTACGAGAACTTGTCCGTGTGGCCACTTCCCTCTTCATGTAGGCAAGGCTGTCATTTCCAAAGGAAAATGGAGAATGCCAGAGGAAGGTCTAGACAAAAAAATAAATCCTGGACATATTTACTACTCATATTTTAGTTTATATTACATGTAATTTATTTTTTTAAGTGAATGGCCTTATTTTTCTCATGAAGGAACGCTGAAGCTAACATTAAGAAAAAAGGCCTTCTCTGATTAAGTGCCACTGATTATGGGGGGGTCTAAGACATATTGTGAATAAAAGGAGTACCCCATATTTGAATACAAGATATTCCTCACCCAATTCATACATACACACCCAAACCACCTGAGATCTGGCTGTATGGAAACAGCATTTATCAAGCCTTATCTCCAGAAGCCCATCCTGGCCTCTGACCTCAGGGCCTCCTTAGATGGAGTGTTTTCCAAGCCCTGTGATCTGAGGAGGACATTTCTCCCTCGGGTCTTTTCCTCAGAGAAGGTTTTAGGAGAGAGCTCGCTAGATGTTTCCAGGAGTGGTGTCCTGAGGACTCTGAGATTCTCTGTGGAGAAGAATCAACTTTAAAGACTGCAGTGCATTGTGGGAAATCACTAAATATTGGCATCTTTCTGTGAGTTCTAATTTCTCTTCTACTAAGAAGAGTAAAGTTAATAATTAGGAGTTGTGGGACCAGGGGCATATCATGGAATCACCTCACACCATGTCATTGAATGTAATGTACAATAATCATGAAAATGGTTTAGTAGGGGTTTAGAAGATGGAGTTTCCTCGTAGGTTGTGCTCATTGTTTGTCTTTCTCTTTGTTCTAAAGGGTTAATGTCTGGAACATGGGTGATGAAGCAGAGGAGAACTCTTTTGCGTAGCAATATATAATTTAAAACCCCAGGGATTGTTTTTGGTCAGTTTCTTGCAATCTGCAAGATAACTTTTTTTCAATTTATTTGGAATTAGTCAAGTGCACTATTGAAAAGGCAGAGTGAATTGATGCTAAATAGTTTTTGGAAGATGTAATTGCCTGATGATTTGTAAATAGCCAAGCTTATCAAAAAAGTAATTTAAATGTTTTGCTGACAAGTTTGTTCAGTTTGGTAAACTCTGTAAACTGGGGAGGCCAATTATTTGCCCACATTAGCATGAGAATTCTCTTTGTTTGGCTAAGTGATTTGAGGGCCTAGGGTTATCTAGAACTTTGGAATCTGAACTTTTAATGACCTGTTACCCAGCATAAACATCACTCATTGGATGATAATGCCAAAGTTTTTAAATAACTAAGCTTTAGACATCACTTGATTGTTTGCAATGTGTTCTTTATTGTATCCATGTCTATCTGGGAGATAGTAGGATCATGTTGTGTCTGTTTCCATGTACCCCCCCATACCATGTGTGTGCTAAACTCCAAAGAGACCACTGTTCATCATATGAGAGAACTCTGACAAACACATTCATATAAACATGATAGGGGTTTGATCATTTTGATTATTTCATTCATAAAAGTAGTATAATAATTTTTAAAAATAGGTATTTATCAGGTGAGGTATTTGCTAACCACTTTATTGCTTTCTATACATTTTTTTCAACTCCCAGCAGCTCTGAAGGAAGAAACATGGTGTCCCTCAACATCATAAAGTAGATATTTCATAGCTGAATAAACTAAATTTTAATGTTGACTTGATATGATCGTCCTATATAATAAAAGCCTAATATGCTAATGTCTGGTCATCTGGTCAGCCATTCAACTAATCAAAGCACAATATGCTAATGATATGCTAAGGCCACTCTACCGCTCACTATGACGTGCACTGACCACCATGGGGCAGACACTCCGACTGGTAGGTGAGCTTGCTGCTGGGGTCCGGCCAATGGGGACTGAGCGAGATGGGCCAGACACGACCTGGAGCCCTCCTGCGGTCCCTCCCAGGCTGGCCAACCTCCCGTGTCCCTCTCTGATCCCAATCGTGCACTGGTGGGGTCCCTCAGCATGGCCTGCACTCTCTCAAAATCTGCGACCCCTCGGGGGATATTGCAGAGCCAGTTTCGGCCTGATCCCGCAGGCCAGGCTAAGGAACCCCACTGGTGCAGGAATTCGTGCATGGGGCCTCTAGCGTTTTTAATAAGTCACCATGCTGAGACTTGAAACGTATGTGCTGACTGACCTCAGGTGTTAACCAGTGGGCAATATTGTCTTAAAACATTAAAAAAGCCCATAATCAACTCAGACATTGTGCGTTTTCAGGATCTGGAATGGATACATCTGGACATACCTAGTATTGGTTCTAGAATTATTTTAGATCAGACTTAGGGACAGCACTCTGGAGGGAGGGTTTAAAGCTGCATTTGCATATTATTTTACATAAATATTTTAAAAAATTGGAATGGAGGTAGAGGGGCTGATGGAGTTTATAAGTTGACTGAAGATCCCGTACCCACCAACCCAGCCAGTATATTCCTTGTCAACACCACTTATTATTAGAAGAGAGAATGAGCCACACTTCTGCTGCCAAACATCTTTGAGTCAGACTTACAGAAAGATGAAATATGTTTATTCCTTCTCCCAAGACTCTCAGAGGAGGTACTCATGAAGAATAGGATAATCTTATAATGTGCAGGAATATCTGGAAGGGAGAAGCTATTACTTCAATATGTGTATGAACATAAGAGTCTAGGTATGGAATCATTTGAATCACCTACTAGAGCCAAGGGTCCTGGGACTGTACCCAGGACAAGTTTAAGAAGAGTTGGGATGACCTCATGTCAGGTCTTCTTGCAAAGAGTAGGCTAGCATGCAGCATTATGAGAGAGGATTCAGAGAAGCCTGGGAGGTAAGAATAAAATGGAATAAGAGAAAGGAGTGCTGAAAAGTAGGGGGAATGTATAGAAGAGAAAAGTACGCCTGTTTTGTTTACTATCTTTCTTCAAAGGTAGCTCTGTTTCTAGGGTTTTCCTGTATTTCAGTTAGATCTGGCTGCATTACCAGGACTTAGAATGTACCTGCAACAGAGAGAAGGAAAGACACCAGCTGGAGGTGTAGCAGGCTCACTGCTCTGCTGTTTTGTTCTACTGCATTGAATGAAATGAATCTTTTCAAACAGGTGAATTTTCCAACAGAAATGGCCCAAACAGCCTCAGCTCATTGAATAGAAAGTGTAATGGTGATCTAAACCTATTACCTTCAATGGAGTCTGTGACATTTTCTTCCAGCATATTGATTGGGGAGAGAGAGGGAGAAGGAGAGAGAACTTTTTCCTCCACTCATTGTTGCGTCAGTCATTGTAATGCTAGTCACAATGCGTTAAAAAGCATTCAGAATCAACAGAGCTGGCTCTTTTGTAGCAGGAGTAATAAATTATTTTACTGAACAGAATTAAAATGCTGTTTAAAATCTTATCGGTACACATTTTTAAATTTCTCACCCAAATTTCTCTCCTCCCCAAAAAATTCTTAACAGTTTTCAGCAAGAACACATATTTTTTATCAAAGGGTCTGGCATATATTTTGCAGTGAAAAAATGCTAATGCCATCTCTCGAAAATGTCCTCCTTCTTACTAATGTTCATTTCAAAATAATCTGCAATTATAGTTGAGAAATTTCAATTTTATTTAAATGAATGCGGACAGTAACAACTTCGGAAGGGTAGAAATGCTTCTCTTTTTTGTTTTGTTGGTTTCTAGGCATCTGTTGTGTTATTGTTCTTATTGCATAACACAGTCTCTGCAGGGGGAAAAAATAGAATCAAATCCAGCCTCGTTATATTGAAGTGTCACTTGTGTGAAGGTAGTAATAGTGTTCTATTAGGATACGATGGAAATATCCCAGTTTCATTGACAATAATAAACAGATTATTCATGGAGCTTGTGGGGATATGGAACTTTTAACAAACCCCTAATTTTCAGGTAAATAGTATTCACCATTTTCCATGAACTACTAATATTCTTTATTTGGCACAAGCATTTATAGGTAGGAAACACTATCATGAATTTCAAAGGAATATACAATAGCAACCATCTCATAAATAGATGAGAGATGCATGGAAGTTCCCTGGTAGGAAGGTACCTGCTGAATTATCTTTATTAATAATGGTATTAACTTGTATTAAACCCATTTGTTTAGGTTTTTATCTTAATTAGGTCCATTCAACACCTTGTCTCTAATATTTATATGTACTTTTTCTTTGTCTCAGTATAAACCTATTGCATTTTATATTATCTGACTTTTATAATCTTGCCTATTACTTACAAGAAGTCTGCTACTACAGTTGTTCCTAGGTGTTTTCATAAACTAATTTAACATCTGTTAGCACTATATAACAGTATCAACCTACAAATGGCCAATAGAAAATAGTATTGTTGAAAATTATCATGTAGATTGACATAGTTACATTAGTAATTGTAGGATCCACTCCATATTTCATGGTAACTTGATGAACAATCAGTGTTATCTGGCTGATTTTCTTTTCAGTATTGAATGAAATCTACATTCGAATGTAACTGCATTTAAGGCAAGAGATCATACAAGCTACCTGTGTAGTAAATTAATTCATAATTGTGCTGAATTAAAGACTTCACATAGATAATTCAGGAAAAATAGTTTTCTAGTATAGAAATAAAGACTCACTCAGTAGACAGGTGAAAATTGAAAGGACTTTTGAGATGTTGCTTTGTCATTTTGGTCTCCATAGACAATTGTAAAGAAGTAGCATTCAGACAGATCCTACATCCCAAAGCAGACTAGCCAAAATTGCACAGATCCAGTCTGGTAAACCTTAATTCCAGTTCTAGTTTCCCCAAATTAGGTTTTCTGGACTAAGGGAGATAAAAACATCCAAATTTCTTAACAGCCCACTGGGGGACCCTACATTATTAAGCCAGTCAGCATCTTGTTGAATTCCATATATAAGTCATCTACTTATTCCTCAAACTTACTAATCAAATAAAGTAGCATTTAAAGAAACAGAATAAATATGGAACTAATTTATTATTATTATTATTATTATTATTATTAAACTCAATGGCTTATAAGTTCAACTAACAAGGACAAATATGATGATAATAAATATTAATTCAAATCAACATCCAACTCATTTTAATTTCAGTGCTATATATTTTGCTTTAAGTAGTCATATTGTTTTAAATGTTTATTACATATTTTCCATTTCCAGTGACCATCATTTGCTTCCTGTATATTTGAGTTTCCATAGGGTACATTTTTTCTCCATCTTGAAGAAGTATCTTTAGCATTTTCCTGTGTGTATGTGCACAACTGATAATGAATTCTCTTAATTATTGCTTATTTGAAATTTAACTTATTTCACTTTCATTTTTTTAATGATAGTTTGACCAAGCTACTTCTTCACTGTAAAGTTGAACCTTCTCCTAACTTTAAAAACTGCCATTGCCTTGTGTCTGAAAGTTTGGGATTTCATTTGAACTTTATTTTCTTCTTGTGTTATTTTTTTTCTATTCATTAAGACTTTTTAAGACCAGCTTTAAAAAGTTTTCTTCTAGTTGTTTCACCTTCTGAAGCAGGTAAAGCAGATCACATTTCAATACACTTACTTGGACTTTCCTCTTGCTTTTAAGACAAATAAGTGGTTTAGTGGAAATGATTCCTTACTTTTCATACCCCATTTCAAGTCTGTAAGGTGAAGTCCACTGACTCAGATATTTATACTTATATTTGAATTATTAAACAAGGTGATGAGATGATTCTATTCTCCACTTTACAATGAAGAAACTGAAGCTCAAAAAGTAAATTCACTTCAGGAAGATCCCAGAGTGAAATAGTCACCCTGAGGCTAAAGAACAAATTTCCCATACTATTTCCACGCTTTTCCTGATCTTTTATAAACATACTAGAGGCCCAGTGCATGAATTCGTGCACCGGTGGGGTCCAGCTGGCTCACCTCGATTGGGGCTGATCGGGCTGGGCCAGCTGAGGGGAGGGGCCGTGGGCAGTTGGCAGGCTGGCCGGGCCCCCTGGTCAAACGCCCAGTTGAACTCCTGGTTGAACAGACAATTTGCATATTAGTCTTTTATTACATAGTATCTGTTTCTGTGGCTACTTCCCAAAAGAAACTGTATTACCAACCATATTAACTTGAGTTTTAATATGTTTTAAACTTAAGTGTTGCTAATTACAAGTAATGAATTACCACATACCTTTTCAACAAGGTGTTCTATTTGACCTATCTGGTCCAACAAGGTCCATCTTCCCCATTGCCATGTTTATGACCAGCACATTTCTGATTAGCCTCAGATTATAAACACTCTCCAAGAGGGAGAGGACAGCAAGAGAGTGAGGGCAGTTTACTCTGTGCATGGTTAAGGACTCATTTCTTTTGATTAGGTATTGATCATCTACCTTAACTGTTTATTAATTAGGGCCCTGGGTTTGGGGATGCCACCAGCATATTCAGAGAGAGAGAACTCGATCGAGTTCTCACAGTTCAGGTGGCTTTGGGAATAATGCACTACACCGATACTATCTTTTCTGCAGGCCCAAATGAGGGGCATTTTTTAAAAGCACATTCTGTAGTCCTCAGGCCATGTAGGGTCCCTGGATATGTTTTTGTAAAACAGTGTAGGAAAGAAGAGGACTTTGGGGAAGACTAAATAATCTAATGGCCACAATTCGCTGCATTCTTTTCTCTGATGGTTACTCGAACTAGTGCAATTCGGGCTGTGAGCACCTGGAAGGAAATGCCCAGCCAGGCACTTGCCATTGAAATATGGTTGGAGAGCCATTCCTGCCTGTTTCACCTTGTTCTTTTCTTTAGGGTTTTCAGCCTGAAACCAATCAACCCGAAGCCCAATTGAAGAAGGAAACTACACTCACAAACTGTGGGAAACTTGGATGGTTCAGTGGGATCTAATTTGTTTTGTGTAGGAAAAAAGGACAAAAGAAAAAGTGGTGTGTGTGTGTGTGTGTGTGTGTGTGTGTGTGTGTGTGTGTGTGGAACTTGGAGTCCTGGGGATTAACAGGAGCGGAGCTGACTACATACAGCATGTTTGCAGAAATAAACAACAGTGTTATTAGTGAACATAAAGCCCGTGATAAACAATGCCATGATGTTCCATTCATCCTAATAGGCAGGAGCAGATAATTGGGACAAATAAAGTGCTAAAACAGTCCATAACCACCTTTCCGAGAGACTCTCTGAATGAGTGAATTGCCCGCATGCTGCAAGGCACAGCTGTAGCCTGGGATACCAGCTTTTGTGTTTCACTAAAAGAATATGCTCCCGTGGCTAATGGAAAACAACAGAAGCTAAAGATGATTGCTGGGATTGTCAGATTTTCCTCCCCCACCCCACCCCCTTTTTTAAAGTGGTAATGAGTTGACAAGGAGATAATTCCACAACATTCCACAAAGCCGTAAGAGAGCTCTTTGGAATACATTGCAAACTAAAGTCCCAAACACTCCCAAGGATGGGGACTTTTAAATCTAAACTCAAATGCAGTTGTCTCCATGTGGCAATTTCTCCTTTCCAAACCTCCCTGGACAAACTGTGTTGTCCCAGCAATGGGCTTTTTTTGAGCAAACCTTTCTTGTTCCCAATTAGAACCTCATTCTGACAGTTCTGTTCCTTGGTTTGCTTGGTTTAATTGACCCAGTAGATAAGAATTTGGCAAAACTAAGATGTGATGTTCTTCCTATGGCAGTAAAGACAGGTAATCATCATCTAGTCATTTCTTTTTCCAGCCCAAGTTTCTCTATTTTTCTCTTTAGAGATTACACTGGTTTACAACTCCAGATATTGGCTGAAGTAAAAGAAAATGCTGAATTGGTGTTGAAAATCACTCAAGTTATTTAGGCCCAGGAAGCAGGCAAGACTAATTGGAATTGTATTATAAGTGAATTTAATGTATTCATTCGACTACTCAACAAATATTTATTGAGTGCCTACAACATAGGCATGATTTGTTCTCCTTTTTCTATGTATATTTACCCATTTTCTATACCCATTTTCTGCAGCAGCAACTATAATTAAATTATCATACCTCAAAGGTAAATCATTTATATTCTTCACCATTGAGTGAAATATTTCTCCATTCAAACTCACCATGTCCAAAAATGCAACCTTGAACTACATGGACCAAAATACCATAATATGGAGGAATAGAGAGAAGGGGAAGGAGGACACTGGGGATAAAACTTACACTAGTTTCACATATATATAGTTTCTTGATTTTTGGGGAAAAAATGAGTAAAACCAACAGAAACAAACAAAAAATCCAGAAGCTGAAAGCTTTACGATAACAAATATGGAATTGATTGGCATAGAACAAAATCATTTAAATGGGGAACTAGAATATCCAAAATGTTTTAGGAACTATTCAATCCAGAAGTAGATCAAGTGATCTGCCCACAGGAATGATGTTTGGTGCCTGGTTATTCTAATGGCAATTAATAGTTCTCTCCCTAAAACCAATTAAATGACATCAAGCATTACCTTTAAAAATATAAACACTGAAATATTTATTCAACACATGGCTATTATTACTGATGGTACACAATGTTAAAAAAGGGGAGGGTGATCTTAGATTGTTGTTTGCTCTGAGAATACATTGATGTCAACTGCATTACAACCACAGTGAAGTAGGTGGAACTCAAGGAAAACAGAAATATGAGAATGTGTCAAACTTGTCTGGTATGTGTAATATATTATTAATTATTTTTATTATTGGAATTTTTACATAATATATCTCTAAACCATTCCCTAAAATACAAATCCCTTCAGCAGAAGTCATTTATACCACTGGGAATATTCCTTTATTGTATTGCCGGTGGTCTACATGGATTTCATTTTGCCTTGTCTCCATTAATGTTATAGTAATGCTATAATTTTATTTTACCCAATGAAATACTAAATGCCTTTTTAAAGTATGTAAAACCAGAATATTCAGCTTTACATATTTATTCAAATTTTCAGATATAGTCTTAGAATAAAAAAGACACAAAAGGATAATATAGCACGTGGCTTATAGGGCCAAATGAAATAAATAGTTGAGTGGAATTGAACAGGGTAGATCTCAAGTTCAGATAACTGGGGGATTAAAACATCACTTTCATTTAAGGGGTGATTTATGCATTATGGAGACATACCATAACTAAATGTGGAAATGCATGAAGTGGGGATGCATGGGGGCATTTGATAATATAGGACTGTGATTTTGTGTCCAGTGAGATTGGTCACGTGACAGTGTCTCCTTTGTACTTACTGGTCTTTTTGTTCTCACCTCTGCCACTTCATCAATCCAGGCATGCCTGTCCTGTACCCCATGTACCTAATCCTTATCCATTCTTCAAGGTGCAGAGGTGTTCCTAACCACCTCAGGGCACATGCTGGGCTCTCCCTCTTCTGACCTTCTATACCTTTTACTGGTCATATCATCCACTGATGTCGAGAAGATATGGCTTCTGTTGTCTTTGTATTAGTAGATCGCCACTAAACTAAACTCCCCCCACCCTGGTTTTCTATTGGACACGGAACTTGTTACAATGGCACAATCACAGAAAATTCTCAGTTAAATGCCTAATGCTATTTGTTGTATCATTACACGATAAGCTCTTTGCACCGAACAAGTGCACCAGTTCATCGCTCACCACCCTCTGGACAGATCTGGCCCATACCTCTAGGCAGTGGGAATGGGCTTTGTCATTGCATTCCAAGCTCAGTTATTGGAATCAGATGCACATTGATTGTGAGTAAAGTTATTCCAATCTGACAGCTGTCCAGCGTCTTGTTTGTGGAGAGAGAAAATGCAAACTCATTGACTGTGTTTCTTTTTCTGATGGGCCACATGATAAAGAGAAAGGAAAACAGGAAGGACCTAATATCATCATCATGGCAGTCAAAAGTGTGCCCACTCTGAGCTTGGTCCTATGGTCAACCTTGTCAAGGTGGTGTGCCCACATTCCCCTGAAAACAAATGTTGCTAATTCTAAAGGAGTGCAGAAAACCGAATGGTTTTCTCTGTCTTCTTTGCATTAATAGAAGATATTGGTCTCCAAGGCTGTTATTGTACCAGCACTTTTCACTGACACTAAAATCCATCTTCTAATATGAAATCAGTATCAAAACAATCTACGGATAAGATATTTCTAGCTGAGTTCATGGGTTTTTCTCAAATTGCAAATTTATTATTTTACTTTATTTTCAGGAATGGAAAACATGACCTTTCTTCTCTTATTTTATCTTAGCATCTTGGATTGGTAAATACATTCTATCTTTCTCTAGATATTTTATTATTATTATTACCATATTTCCACAGCAAAAAAAAAAAATGAAGAGGGAGAAAGAGCAAAAAATAAATATAAAATAGACAAAAGAAAGAAAAATGCAGAATATCAGTCAGGCTCTGTGAGGTTCCCCTAAGAATAGATTACCTAGTCTAATGTTGTGGAAAAATGACTGCTATACATCAGCAGAAGAGGTCAGGAAATTAAATTTTATGTGTCCTGCCTGGAAAAAAAAGAGTTTGGCTGAAAAATAGAATCCTTCATGGCCTGGTGGGAATTTTGAACATTTCAATTTTGTTAAAAAAAATTTCCAATGGTGAAAGTAACCACAATTCAAGGTACAAGGTAGATTTTCTAAACTAAAATGAAAGAATATCTATCAAAGGCCATGTGGCTGCCAGGTATCAGGTCCAGTCCCATGAGGTGATGGGAAAGTGACAGGAATATTTTGGAGAGTTCTTGAATTCTGTGAGGAACTGGTTATAGAAAAACTGTGCTGTCCTCTATACTTGTTTGTAATGCCCTCTAGGAGGCAGTACCTTGGGCTGGATGGCATATGAAAGGGAAAGAATATTGTCTAAGTTATAAGTTTAAGTAGAAATTCTTTCAAAATATTTTTCTTGTGAAGAGACTGCACACCTTCTCTCCCCAAGTGTCTGCTTCTCAAGTCATGTTCTGATTCTTTTGATTGTATTCTGTATTTTTCACCTTTCTTTCTGATTTCCATAGAATTTGCTTGAAGCCACGATACCTCTCTTTTCACCAGGGATAACTAATGGACTGGTACCTCTGACATAATTTTACTGCTACCTTCTAGTCAAAATTTTCTATACCACTGTGAGATCTTCATTCTTTCTACTTGTCAATACTTTGTATGTATCCACAAATATATACTAATCTCAATAGCAAAAAACAACTTTTTTTTTTTTTTTACTTGATTCTCCTTCTAATTCCTTCCTTTAACCTTCCCTACTTTTAATAACCTAACGTGGTGAATGAGAAGTGAAATCTCTGGCAACCATTTTTTCATCTTGATTATCAGATCTTTCTAGTCTGACTTCTTCTCCCACCTACCTTAGAAAATAGAAGTAGTTTACTTTTTCTTTTTATTTACATAATTTTTATTTTTCCAATTAAATTTTACATACAATATTATATTTCTCTCAGGTGTAAAACATAATGATTAGACATTTATATACCTTACAAAGTGATCACCACAATAAGTCTAGTACCCATATGACACCATAAGTAGTTATTACAATACTAGAGGCCCGGTGCACGATTCCTGCATGGGTGGAGTCCCTTGGCCTGGCTAACGATCTGGCCAATCAGGTCCATCTCGCCAGTCCTGGAGGCCAATAGGTCCAGCTGGCTAGGAGGAGGGACTGCAGGAAGTTGTCCAGCTGCAGGGAGGAATCAGGGGAGGTTGGCGGGCCACAGGAGGTTGGCTGTGGGAGTGCACTGACCACCAGGGGGCAGCTCCTGAATTGAGCATCTGGCCCCTGGTGATCAATGTGTATCATAGTGACTGGTCCACCAGTCATTTGGTTGCTTAGTCTTTTATATATAGATTATTGAGTATATTTTCTGTGCTGTACTTTACATCACCATGGCTATTTTTTAACTGCCAATTTATAATTCTTAATCCTTCCATTTTTTCACCCATCCCCCAAACCCCTTCCTATCTGGCAGCCATAAAAATGTCCTCTGTATCTATGAATTTGTTTCTGTTTTGTTTTTCATTTATTTTATTTTTTAGATTCCACATATAAGTGAAATCACACTTTATTTGTCTTTCTCTGTTTGAATTTTTTTACTTAGCAAAATACCCTCTGGGTCCATTCATGTTGTTGCAGATGTCAAGATTTCATTCTTTTTTTTTTTATGACTGAGTAATATTCCATTGTATTTATGTACCACTTCTTTATCCATTCATCTATCGATAGACACTTAAGTTGCTCCCATATCTTGCCCAGGGCCACTTGGTATGAAGTGATCTGCAGATAGTTCTTACTTGTGCTGTGCTGGGAGAGGCTAAGCTGAAAACTGAGGCCAGCTGTAGTTAGTGTCAGTATTGGGGCTACTTAGCAAGAGATATAGGACACACTGAGACCAGATGCTCCTTTTTTGGGGTTTGTGAATCTTTGAGAGATTTTAGTAAATTTCACAGCATGAGCCAAGACAGTCCATTTGCATGGAAAAGCCACTGGAAATGTCTGGGATGGGCCTAAAACTAAAGTCAGGGAGGGTGTCAGGAAATCACCAGGGTGTTAGCCAGGTTGATGGAGACTCAGATGGAGGCTCAGCAAAGGAACAATGGCTTATGCCAGAACTTCTGTCTAGGAGAAAGTTTACCCTCCAACCCAAGTCCTATCGTCAGACAATTCATTCCCTCCCCATATTTCCCTGGTGCCTTTCAAGCTGCTACCCCAACACTGGAACTCAGAATGAGTGAGTCCAAGTAAGTCCATGCATGGGTCCTTTAAGAGGAATGTATGGGACTCCAAGAGCCTTTGTTCTCACTCAGCCTTAATTCCTGCTGGTTTTCATAGCCATAAGTTATGGGGATAGTCTTCCCAGCCCTTGAACCCTGGGCTGGGAAGCCTGGTATGGTACTGGGACCCCTCACTCCTCAGGAGAACCTCTTCAGCTGAGATATCCCTCCCAATTTTTAACCACCACACATGGGTATGGGACCAACCTTTTCCACATCTCTGCCCCTCCTACCAGTCTGTATGTGGCTTCCTCTATATATCCTTAGTTATAGAAGTTCTGCTCAGTTAGACTTCAGGCAGTTCTCAATGATGGTTCTTCTATAGTTTAGTTGTAATTTTGATGTGGTCAAGGAAGGAAAGGAGGCGAGCACATCTTTTACCTACTCTGCCAACTTTCTAGAGGAGAAATAACCTTTTCACAATCAACATTAGTATTCCTCACCTCCCTTGACACTCATCATTACTTGTTACTGTTTCTACCCCTTTGAACTCCTCTCATTCTTAGTCTTTAATCACACAGCGCCTTCCTCATACCTTTCCAATATCTCCTTTCTTTTTCTTTATCTTTTAAACAAAGACATTCCCCATGTCAAGTGCTAGATTATGGTTAGCTTTTTTCTTCTAGCTCTTTTATCTCTTTTTCTTAGGATGAGATATAACCTCTAGTAAATTCTATTTCTTGAGAGGTGGTGAAACAAAGAGGTTGGAAACATGCATATGGAAGGAAGTTTGTTTCAAGTCCTAGTTTGACATTTTTTTTTTTAGCTAAGGAGCTTTAATTATCTCACTTAAACTGTATAACCTCACTTACAAATTTTCAAAAAATATCTATGTCAAAATGATAGAGGAATAAATAAGAAACTATATGGAATGCCCTTATAATTGAATACATTGCGAATTCATAATGAACGGTTTCATCCTTTCAATTCACACCATCACTCATTCCTGTTCATGCCCTCCTTACATTTCCCTTAATACATTACAATGACTTCTCTCTTATATAGTCTTTCTATTCCCTTGCTCTCTATGCAAACATCCCATCCCCATTTCTCTTTCATCCTGAACTCTGTTGTTGGAATTTATTTTTCTGAAGCACTGCTCAAATCATGTCCCACCCTGATCCTACTCTCATTTATATACTTATAAACCTATATTAATTATTCACTGCTTATGGAATAAAGTTGAAATAACTTAGTCCCAAATGCCTCTCCTAATGTGGCACCTACTTCCATTCTCTATTTCCAACTTCAACTTGATACATCTAATGATAACGTATTACCAGATTACCAAATGTCCTCTGAACATGCCATGAAATATGTGGAGTCGCCAAAACCGGTTTGGCTCAGTGGATAGAGCGTCGGCCTGCGGACTGAAGGGTCCCAGGTTCGGTACCGGTCAAGGGCATGTACCTGGGTTGCAGGCACATCTCCGGTAGGAGATGTGCAGGAGGCAGCTGATCGATGTTTCTCTCTCATCGATGTTTCTAGCTCTCTATCTCTCTCCCTTCCTCCCTGTAAAAAATCAATAAAATATATTTAAAAAAAAAGAAATATGTGGAGTCTATGGTTTTGTTCTTCTTATGTTTTCTACAGCTGATATTCCCGTTATATCACATTTAGTCCTCTAGAAATATCAGGAATGATTAGTGTTTATCCCAAAAGTCACCTGCCAAATTATTTCATTTTCTGGAAAACATTTATTCCTACTTTAATCCAGTATATCCCCTGATAAATTATCAGTTATTTTGAAGTCAGGTATTGATGTTTACTTATTTTGTATGTAATTTAATAATGAATACATTATTGCATCTTCCTTCGTGTTTTCTGAATTAACAAAAAAAACTTTTGTTCAACGGGTGTAAATTATGTCTATTTTAAAATGATCTATTGTTGGATAAGAAGTTTTCAATGTTTTCTCTACATGTGATGTCATCCACTACATGTCTTATCATTGGTTTCATATTTTCATTTTGCCATCAGGTTGCAATTTATTTTGCCACAAACTGCTTTTGACTCAAATTTATAGTCCTATGAAAAAGGAAGGAGACAAAATACACTTTTTTGCTTAAAGTTTTTCAGTGGCATGGTACCCTGTTTCCTTCAAAAATAAAAACCTTACTTGATCTTGCTCTTCCTTCTATTTCCGATATCCCCTTCTAATTCTATGTCCTTTGTTTACTTACTTCAGCTACTACTGGACTCATTATTCCCTTAAAATTCAGCCCCATTTCGATTTCAGATCATATGCATTGGCTAGCCCCTCTAACTGGAAAATTCTTTCTCTAGATTTCTATATGATTCACTTCCTCTTTGCCTTCCTGTCTTTATTTTACTGTCAACTTCTCATTGAGGCTTGCCCTGGCCGCTATAGTTAAATGTAGACTACTCTCCTACCTCCAACACTCCTGATCTCTCTTAACCTGTTCTATTTATTTATATAGTACTTATTACTTTCTATGAATTATAGACTATACTGTATAATTTCTTTCTTTTTAAAAAATATATTTTTTATTGATTTCAGAGAGGAAGGGAGAGCAAGAGAAAGAGAGAAACATCAATTATGAGAGAGAATCATTGATCAGCTGCCTCTTGCATGCCCCACACTGGGGACCAAGCCCACAACCTGGGCATGTGCCCTGTCCAGGAATCAAACAGTGATGTCCCGGTTCATAGGTTGATGCTCAACCACTAAGCCATGCCAGCTAGGCTCTACTGTGTAATTTCTTCCCTGCTGACTCTTTTCATTGACAAGGAAGGAAATTAGCCCTTTAGACATGTCAGAGACACTACCATAGGAGTTATTTTCCCCCAGCTATAGTGGCCATAGTGATGTAGAATAATATGTGCCATCACATTCATCTCAGCTATGTTCAAATAGGCATGTCTTAAAAGTAAAATGATAACTTTAACGACTTTATTTGCATTATTGATAAACACAATGTGTTTCTAATGCATATTATTCATTGACTAGTGGCCAAATCAAATATCTTACTGGCATTTTCAAAATTACTTTTCTTTTTTTTAAGTGATTTTTTTAAAACATTTTACTCATACCAGAGATGATTGCTACCTAGATTTATAAGCATTCATAATTTACAAAGTTATTAACTATTACCTTGTTTAATGAATCTTGAAATTATCTCTTTACTTATCCATTTATCTACTCATTCATTCAACAGATATTTATGCCACACAATGTTCATTACATCAGTGAAAAATATGACAAAACTCTTCTCATAAAACCTATGATCAACATTCATTCATATAGAAATCTTGATAAAGTGCTATAACATGTAAACATTTTGCTTCTCCATGAAACTATCTTACTAAAATGTGCCAAATCCCATGTTTGTTAAAATAACACCAGAGGTCAGTGCTTGCAAAAGCCACATATTTGCTACCTCTCTTTTATTTCATCACTAGAGACCCAGTGCACAAAGTTTGTGCACTGGGGGGAGTCCCTCAACCAGGGCCTGTGCCCTCTTTCAGAGGGGGATGTCCAACTGCCTGCTTAGGCCCACTCCCGGTGGATCTTAGTGCTGCCATGGATCCAGGGCTTCTGGTTGAGCAGTGCTCTCCCTGTGGGGGTGCACTGACTACCAGGGGGTAGCTCCTGTGTTGAGTGTATTCCCCCTGGTGGTCAGTGTGTGTCATAGCAACCAGTCGATTAGCTGTTTGGTCGATTTGCATACAGCCTTTTATTATATAGGATTACCCTTTTTCTTTTGTACTGTTTCTATGGAATTCTACCCACTAATTTTAAAAAAAAGTCACATTAGTTCATAGTTTTACTTTAAGCTACATTTACTGGGGAAACCAGCTAACACAGAAATAAATATTCTTTTTTGGTACATCTGTGATGTTATGTTCATTCACTAACAACTCTGCCTGTGGTCTACTAAAATGTAGTCAAGAAGCATAGATTCAGATGTGAAAGTGATGGTGTTCAATTAACAGTGAAACCAAATAAGATGTTCTTGCTCATGTATTTTTGATTCTTGAAGTAGACATGACTATTATGTGAAATCTTAATAAGGACATTCAATAGTAGGCTGTAAATCTCTCATAGAATTCTTGATACACGGAGTGTCTTCAATGGATATTTCTGTACCTAGTTGATGTCATACTTCTTTTATAAAAGCTTTTTATCCTATCCCTACATATGCCAAATAGTTTATCTTAATGTGACACCTAGTCAGCCCCAAATTCAACTGTAGAAAGAAATTATACATTAAAAAATACATATATACATACATACATACATATGATTAATTCATTCTTTCATTCATTATCATTTTTACCTCTTAGGATATACTAGGTGGTCTTCTAGACATTGAGTATATAATGTTGAATAAAACAATTATAGTTTCAATATTTTCACTGAAATTATAGTCTAGTGAAAAGGAAGCCTCTGTACTCCAGAAAAATAAAATACTTAAAAAGCTCCACAGGTTTACAATCCTTACCTCACAGCATAATAATGTATACTCCCATGCTTTATTCTCCAGTCGTACCTCATGAAGACATTACAAAGACATTTTTCACTGGATTATTTAAAAAATAAAACAAACAAGCCAAGCAGATTACAATATTTAGAATTATTAGTACAACCCTCAGGGAGAAAAAAATAGTATTATCCATCACACATCTGGGAAAGAAAAATGAAGTTGAATTTATAATTTATTTGCAGCAGAGGACCAGTTTAGCAATAAAAAGGAATAGTGCTATGATGGTATGACATCACAGCCTGAGACATCAGATAAATGTAGACTAGAATATTTGGACCTCTTCCTTGATGAATGGGATCCTCAAAACATGGCTAGACAACTTTATAGACCTAGCAATTACCTGAAAAATTTGCTGCCAGATAGCTTCCCATTCTTCTTCCATTAATTTAAAACTTCAGAAGCAGTAAGTTACATTTCATTCATAAATTGGGTGAGATGTTAAATTAGAGAGATGACATCTGAGACACTCAAGACTGTTAGACTTGTCATAGTCAATATAAACCACACCTCTCTCACATGTGTGGGAGATACTCACAAAATATGGTAAAGCTTATACCCACACAGACTTAATATGAAGGTTTGCACTGTGAGATTCAGCCACAGTAAAGACAAGGATAGCTAACAGCACTTGTTCATAGTTTAGGTATTGGTGGCAGAGTACAGAAACACAAGCAAAGCATACATTTCCAAGGCATTTCTAATCACTTATTACATTCACATCTAACCCCTTGAACCAAAGATCTTCCTTTGTCATAATAGATGTATGTGTTAAAATTTTACATAAATAAGAAAGCTGATGAATTAAGTTTTTAAAAACTCACTTCACTTTGTCATTTCATTTAGTGAAATAAATTTCCAAGATGTATAGATCCTTTAAAAGTTTTCAAAATATAAAATGTTTCATATAGTTCTTTCCCCAAAATAACATTATTATTACATAAATAATAATATTAATTATTGATAAGTATTATTTTATTACACATTAATAAATATTATTTACCTAAATAAATGTAAAAAATAAACTGATAAGTGAAACAAAATGGAGAACAATAGGTGTTATCCCTCTATTTCTAAATCATTCAAATAATGAACAATATAAAGGATAAAAAGTTATTTTTTACCTATGAGCTATGCTGGGTTTGTGGGTGCACATGCATATGATTAATCTTAGAAATGAGACTCAAGTGCTAGGACAGGAAATCAGGTTGACTTTATGAACTGCAAATGTGAGCTTAAATGTAGGGATAACAATAAACCTCTCTTGTTTGTTTCTTTGTTTGTTAGAAACTTCTAGGGAGCATCAATAAATGCAATTTGCAATAAATGACTATTAGTTTCAGAGGTGACATTACAGTAGAAAGGTATCATCTTACCATAACTAGAAATGTAAATTTAGGAAAATGGTGACTTACTGGTGATTTGGAGCTCAGTAGATAAAGTTCAGCATGACTTTGACTCTATAAAAAATTGATCTTTGACTGAGGTGAACATAAAATCTATGCTTCTTATACCCAACATGCTGCAAGGTATAGAGGGATCATTACTCTTTGAAAGATGAAAAGAAAACAAGCTGAGTTTCTTGGTTTTGCTATAGAGATCAGCATTCAGAATCCACCTTTCCTTACTCTACCCTGTCAGGTACAGATCAGCATGGGCTCCCAGGAGAGACAATGCAAAAATTTGCATAAGCCTACATGCCACTAACTGTGGTCTTCTGAGCAATTGTGGGGGGGAGGAGAGAGGGGAGTTTGTGTTTAGAATTATGTATTATTAGGGAGGGAAGCTAAAAGTCTGTGTTCAAAGACAAGAACCATGTAGCAATAGGATATTGTACCAAATATAAGAAATAGAAATAAGGGAATTGGAGATATGGCAAAAGGATAAATATAACCAAAAAATTAACAGAAGGGTAAAAGATATTAAGATGAGGGGTTCAGAAAGCCATTAACACTAGACAGGAATCAAGAGAGAAAATTGATTTGATTGCCAATTTAGGAATAAACTTTGAAAGCAAATATAAAACTAGGATTCCTATTACCATTCCAATAAATGGCTCAGGAATTACAAGCTCTGGATTTGACATAGAGAAAGGATGAGTTATTTAAATGGCTTGTTTCATTATTTAGAAGAGTGAGTAGGATACATTCATCAAACAATATTTGAGCACTTACTATTTTCTAGGTATTCTTCTTAGGTAATTGGAAGACCTGTACACAGAAAAGGTTAAGACACCATGAAAGGAACTAAAAAAGATACAAAGACATTAAAAGGTACTCTGTGCTCATGGATTAGAATAATTAATATTTTTAAAGTATATATTTTTATTGATTTCAGAGAGGAAGGGAGAGGGAGAGAAAGATATAAACATCAATGCCGGGAGCCGGTCCATGCTTGCTGTTTCAAGGGACCTGGCATATATGGCATACTGTTCTTAATATGTTTGCTCACCTTCTTGGCACTATGTGTTTTAACCAAGCTCTCTGAGAAAGGTTGTTTCCCCAGGTAGGGATTTTCCCCTGAAGTTAGGGAGGGAATAAAACCTCTTAACTAAGTGCCAGGCGGGTAATTAATCACTTTAACTATGAACAATCATGCTTAAGCTACATAATCTTTACTCCCTGGAATGGAGATAAGAAACGCCCTAACCTTTGGAATAGAGATTGATAGGATTGGAATCAACTGGTATAAATACAGATGTAACAAGTCAGAACTTAGAAGACAGAACCTACACAGAACCTAGAGACAGAAGAACTTCACTGGAGAGAACATGGCAAAAGATCCTGGACTGAACCTGACTACAGAAATTGGCAAGAGAACCTGACTAGAACCTGGTAACTGAACCTGGCTGGAGAACATGGACAGAACCTGGCTGGAGAACCTAGCGAGGGAACATGGCTACAGAACCTGGCTGGAGAACCTGGAGAACCTAGCAAGAGAACATGGACACAGAACCTGGCTGGAGATCCTAAGCAGAACTTCGCTGGAGATCCAGACCAGAACTTGGCTGGAGATCCTGGCTAGAGATCCTGGCTAGGCTGCTGATCAACTAAAAGCTGTCTCTGTGTCATTCCTTCTTCGCCGACTCCATCCACACCTTTGGGGACCCCTGGACCTGCTGGGGTTGGACCCCGGCACATCAATGATGAGAGAGGGTCATTGATCAGCTGCCTCCTGCACGCACCATACTGGGGATTGAGCCCACAACCCAGGCATGTGGCCTTGACCGGAATTGAACCCTTCAGTCCTCAGGCCAACACTCTATTCACTGAGCCAAAACAGGTGGGACTAGAAGAATTAATATTGTTAAAATGTCCACACAACCCAAAATGATCTACAGCTTCAATGCAGTCTCTATCAAAATTCCAATGATATTTTTCACAGAATAGAAAATAATCCTAAAATTTGTACAGAACCTTAAAAGAGCCCAAATAGCCAAAACAGTTCTGAGAAAGCAGAACAAGGCTGAAGCATTACACTTTCTGATTTCAAACTACATTACAAGGCTATAGTAATCAGAACAGTATGGTATTGACATAAAAATAGATGCATAGATCAATGGACTAGAATCGAGATCCCAGAAATATACCCATGCATATATGCTCAATTAATTTTTATCAAAGGAGCTAAGAATATATAATGAGGAAAGGATGGTCTTTTCAATAAATGACACAGGGAAAACTTGATCTCCATAGGCAAAATAATCGATTCCATATCTTATAAACAAAAATAAACTTAAAATAGATTAAAAACTTGAATGTAAGACCTGAAACCACAAAAATTCCAGAAGAAAGCATAGGGAAGAAAGTCCTTGACATAGGTCTTGGCAATGATTTTTTTTTTTTTATTTGACACCAAAGGAAAGCAACAAAAGCAAAAGAAACAAGTGGGACTAGATTGAGTTAAAAAGCATCAGCATAGCCAAGAAACCACCAAGTAAACACAAACAATGGAATATTGAGAAATATTTGCAGACTACATATCTCTTAAGGGATTAATATCCAAAATACTAGTATACAATAAACACAGTTCAACAGCCAATGACTAAATAAACCAATTAAAAATCAGGCAAAGGATCTGAATAGACATTTTTCCAAAGACATATTATATAGTCAAAATTCACCTTAACCATTCCCTCCCTGTCAGTTACTGTTAATGGCTTTGGTTTCTGAGACATCAAATAGGGACAGAGCTTCAAACTCCTTCCTGGTCACTCACAAAACCATTGCATACTGGGGAGCGCTTCAGGCAGCCTGACAGAGTCACCTTACTATTTTGGTGGTCTCATATTACCTGTCTCCATTACCTTATTCTAGACCTTTAGAATTTTTCCAAGCTCCACGGACTCTTCAGTTCTATAATGTGCATTAGTGGGAGCACAGTGGTGGTTAAAGGAGGATGAGGATGAGGAGGAGACAGAGATTCGTGCTGTTGTCTCCCATCACTGCTGGGTTTGGAGGAAAGGAGGCCATCAGGCTGACAGATGTGAGGGAAGACCAAACACACAGGATTCAAACTGGCAGGACCTCAGTGACTTGCCTTCCTATCCAATATCTACTCGTGGCTGGAATAATTAAAACCCAGGAGAGAGCCAGCAGGATGGATAATAGAACTTGGTAATGACCCTTTTTGTTTCAACAAATTCATATAGCAGTTCCTGAATTTTAAAAAGTACTGTGCAAATCGATTTGTTAGCTGATAAAAAGTGAATAGTAATTAGTTCATAATAAAACGGCCCATTTTCATGCTGGCTAGTGTATTGGGATGGGGGAGAGTTAATAGGATTTCTGAGGCCAAACTCACTCATGTAAATCTTCTGCTGGACCACCTTAGCAAAGTTATTAAACCTAATCTTACCAGAAGGGCCAGAGCTCCAGATTTCACCACTAGTATTCTTTTTTTTTTTTTTTGGGGGGGGGGGGCGGTGTCAGGAGGGGGCAAAGGGTTTTCTTTCCAATGTCTCATTTCCTGTCCCACAGAGCACCACATTAGGTCATGAATGCATCAGTGTAAATTTGTTATCCGCATTCTGATTGTAATCTGAATGTCCCAGAGAGTTCTGCTTTGATGTAGAAACAAGTTTCTAGGATACTGGAGGGAAATACAGCTCTTATTTGATAATTAAATGATAATTATTTAGTTTTTCTCATTAATCTAGCACTATAGTAATTCCTAAAGAGATACCTTGTTAAATTTTAAGGTATATATTATGTCAATTTTAAAGGTTATAAAAGAAAAATATGAGGCTGAAAGAGGTCAAGTGATTTGTTCCAGGTTTTACAGAACCCAGAGCAGATTGACTCCAAAGTTTGTGCTGCTTCCACAATATTGTATCTTTTTAATAAAGAAACACTTGGATTCAAAGTGAACTTATCTAGACTTAAGAGAACCTTCTGAGTAATAGCACCTAATGAGGTTATATCATTTGAACCTCATAAAGATGTTGGTAGGATTTGTAAAGAGTGATTAGCCATGCGCCCTGGAGGAAGATCTGTACTTATTTCATTAAACAACTCTCTTAACCGTTAGAACATGTTGTAAATTGAGACTGTAACACACAGCAGGGGCTTCCAGTAACCCACTGGGATCTAGGACATTGTCAGTGGGTCCTAGGAAGAAAGTGCTGTGCCCGGCAAAGAAGTTGTATCCAGACGATGTGGCAGGGACCAATGGAATTTATGTTATTCCATATCCATGGAGCTCAAAGCAGCAAGTAGGCACCCAGTGGTCATGTTAGAGCACAGTGGAAGTTGCAGTGTTTTTTTTCTGGCAGCCACATGGCGCAGGGAAGCAATGTCAGAAGTGATGTTGTGGCCTTGAGGACAGAATAGCTAAGTGGTAACTAGAGGTAGTTTGTGAGCACAGGTAAGTATTGAAATAGGATCCCAGAGGTACTTGGAGTGATACTTTTCAGGAGGTCAAGGTTCAGACTTGGAACGTATGGTGGAAAACCATTGAAAAGCTGATGCCATAAGTGTTATCACATTGTAATCACAGCCTGGTGAGACCAGGAAAAGACTGCTGATGATTTACAAAGTCAATGACATCAGATTTTTGTTATACAGGGGTTGGAAAAGTGTCGTTATAATTGTGAGTATGTGAAACACAGAGTTTATTCTTGTATTCTTTTTATTTTTAATTCGTTAGTATTAAAAGTATTACATACGTTCCTTTTTCCCGTTGTCTTCTCCCAGCCTTTCCCCGCCTCCCAGCTTTGGCCTTCATCCCCCACCCCCATTGTCTATGCCCATTGGTTATGCCTACATGCATACAAGTTCTTTGGTTGATCTCTTTCCCCCAAGTCTCCCCCCTGCCCACCTTCCCCTGCCTTCCCTCTGAGGTTTGAGTGTCTGTTCAATGCTTCTATGTCTCTGGATCTGTTTTTGTATTCTTGTATTCTTATTTATAAATTATGAATTATTTGTATTACAACTGTAAACCTTCCTTTGCCCACCCCCTTTATTCACGTACAAAAGGCAGAACCCATCAGGAGATCGGGGTACTTGGTTTCCCTTTCCACTGTTAAGTAGTGCCTTTTTCATTCTCCTTTTATTGTGCTTTTATTTCTGCTACCCAATTCTGCTCTAAGCATTTTTTCTTTAGCTATACAGTATTACCATTTTCAATCATGCTCTGATCAACTGTTACTTGCTTCAGTGATTTGAATATTTCTTCTCAGATTATTTTATCATGTGCATCACTGTACAACATTATTTTCAAGTTTGTAGAGAGAAAAACACTACTGCACCTATGTACCTCTATTTCAGTTTCTCCTACATGAAGGAGAATTTATCAGACAACATCTGAAGGACACCGGACAAGCTCTGTGTTCAGTCCCCCAGACTCACTCATGTGTATCTGTCCCTTGGGTGAAACTCTGCAACTGGAAAGGACCTCACTCATTTCTATGGCAAGAGGCCATTGGGTTGGGAAATTATCCCCCAGCCCCCCGCCCTTTCTCTATGAACTTCCAAGATATGCATGAGGTCAAAGAGTTACTTGGTTTTCCTAAAGAGTGCAAATATCTATACAATAAATAGTAGTTTGACTTTGAGGTGATGTTCATGAGAAGGTAGATCATGTGCCTTTAGCTTGAGAGTTCAGTTTCTGGATCTCCTATTTCAAATTGGTCAGGTACAGGGACAGAGGCACAAATCAGTGAACTCATTGTTATGAGGAATATGATTATCTCTGAACGTATTCAGTGAAAGCTTTGCATTAAATGCCTATTGATGAGCTTATTTGTGGAAAAAAAGGCCCTATAGTAGTTTGTGCTGATATGTCTTCTTGGTATAAGAAGGACATAATATTTTATATACATGTAATATTGTGGAACATTTGGAACATTTTCAAATAAAACCAATTCCTTGATTAGTCACAACTGTGTGGTATAATAGGATGACATGCATCAATTCAACCTCCTAGGAAAAGAGAGACAGAAGGTAATTTTTTATCCAATATGACAAAACTAACAACCCTAGTTTTCTGTCCAACACAATGCATTGCAAGTAGAGTTTTGGCCAATTTCAGTTTAAAAATACACCATGTTTTCTTTTTATAGACTTCACTGGTTTGAAAGCAAGTCTGAAATACTAAAAAAAAAATATGATATAGTTAAAAAAATAAAAGGGGGATATTACCAATGAAGTCTCTAAAGAAACAGGTAGAAATATTTAATATAGATAATTATGCAAACAAGGTTTTCATATCCTAAGTTTTAATAAAATTAGGTTTAACAAAGTCTCCAGGGACTAAGCCCTAAGGAGTTTATCAAGATGAGCACTCAACTGAGAAAAATTGAGCTTAAGGCTAAATTGATTTTAGGGTGAAAAGTGCAGTGCCTATCAGGGATCTATTGGAAAGAGATGGACTTATTTTTTTTGGGGGGGGGGGAAATAGAATAGCTCCACAGATTTGAAAAGTTCTTTTTGTTTTGTTTTGTTTTGTTTTGTTTTAAGCCTGGAGATAAACTTTAACCATGCTAATAAAATGGGCCAGCGTGCAGCATGAGTGAAGAGAGAGAGAGGAAAATGTGTATCTATTTTCTTCAACTTAAGAATGTTTGCACTGAGGACTCAAGGGTAAGATATGAAAGTATTTACTGAATCCAGGTCAGATGTGTGGTTATGAGATCAGCTGTTTGTATTTCTCTCTGTACATTGCCATGGTTTGGGAAAGCAAGAGCATTATTTTATGCTGGTTTTTATTAGTAGGGAAGACTTAAAATCTCTGTTTGGACATGTCCTTGAACCCTTGGCAATTTCATATAAAATCGAGTTTATTTAAATTTTCTATTTAGTTCTCTAATAGATCACCAAACAGTGGTTTAATCTCAGATGAAGATATTTGAATGGATGACCTCTATCAGACTCTTGTAATCTTATATGGAAGACATTAGCAACATGTATGGTAAATTACCTGAATATTACTATCACCATAAAAAAAGAAATATGGGCTGGCCAGCATGGCTCAGGGGTTGAGAGTCAACCTATGAACCAGGAAATCATGTTTTGATTCTTGGTCAGGGCACATGTCCAGGTTGTGGGCTCAATCCCCAATGTAGAGCGTGTAGGAGGCAGCCCCATCGATGATTCTCTTTCATCATTGATGCTTCTATTTCTCTATTCCTCTCTTTCCCTCTCTGATATCAGTAAAGTATATATTTAAAAAAAGAAATACAAACTAAATAGACAAATCCTTATCTTGTTGCAGAAAGCTATTAAATATTAAGTCTTATATCACAGAAAATCCTTCAATGTTTTCTCTTTTACCCCCAATATGAATAAACTACTTGCATAGCATGGTATTAGCATGTTCTCCATGAGGATTATAAAAAAACTATTAATATGTCACCAAATTATGATCATTACAAAAAAAACAGTCACTGAATTCCAGTTCCAAGCTTTAGTCACACTTAATCTAGTCTGATCTTTTTGGATTAGATTAAGGAAATTTCATTTTATTTTAATGAAATAGAATTAGTACTTCTTAAAATGGAAGGTATGTAATCTTAAGAAATAAAAATCTTAAAAAAATAAATAAATAAGGTGAGGACATAGGAAAAAGAACTCAGGCATGTTCCATGATCAGTGTGTGAGAGAGAGATCTCAAATGGAAGGAGAAGGAGAGAGGGAGTTCAGGCATCCTTGACATCTCTTTTTTGTTGTTTCTAATAATTTGTAGGAAAGCTTTTATATATATACTAGAGGCCCGGTGCATGACAATCGTGCACTGTCGGGGGGTCCCTCAGCCTGGCCTGCGCCCTCTCACAGGGAGTGGGCCTAAGCCAGCAGGTGGACATCCCTCAAGGGGCCCTTAGGGCTATAGCGGAGGCGGGAGAGGCGCCTGCCACTGCCTTGCCAGCCCTCAGCCTGGCTTCTGGCTGAGCAGCACTCGCCTTGTGGGAACGCACTGACCACCAGGGGGCAGCTCCTGCATTGAGTGTCTGCCCCCTGGTGGTCAGTGTGCATCATAGCGACCGGTCATTCAATTTGTGTATTAGCCTTTTATTATCTAGGACTGGCTATGATCGCAAAAAGACTCATTAAATATGTTTGCATTTTTAATTGTTGGTCTTTGGAAAAATAAACACAATAGTATTAGAGACTTTGTCTTGCCATGAGATGGAGCTCAAAACTCCCTCCCTCAAAGAATTATTTCAATCAAGGACCACAGGTGGTGGGAGAAGGGTGAGAACTTCAGTGTGAGCAGGGAAGCTGACTCTGTCTGAGAGCAGGCTGATTAGATATATATTTGCTCTGGCATTGGGGCAACTTTTCTTTCCCATTATCCCCCTCCCCCCACTCCCATCCCTTAGTGCTCTTGCTTTTGATTTTCTTTCTTTATCATTGTTATCCTAAAATCTAGAGGCTATAGTCTAGTCCACTGTCTTGCTCAGAGAACCCTGGGGCACTGGTTAGATTGTCTATACTTGAAACCAATCTCACATCTTCAGAATTGGTTTTTATGAACTTGAAATCCTGGTAAATGTACTTTATGAGACAGCCTTCCTACCTCTGCAGTCAGAAAATCTAATTTACAATTAAGTATAAGAAGCCCTGGCCCTTAACAGAGACAAGTTATTCAGCTATGATACTTTTAGGCAAGAGTTTTGTGGCTTCATGTGGTCTAGTCCAGTTCCCAAGATACAACTTAGATTTTGAGGCCCCGAAATCCTAGCTATTTAGGATTTCATTTGCCTCTACTTCTGGGCATTTATCTCCCTTGTGGGTAAATGACTATAGCCATAGTGGTAGCTGATTAGCCACTAAAGATTTGGGAGTACTACCCTGAACCAGTCCAATACAGCTAATTATGAGATCCACCTCCAACTTTTTTTCTGTCTCAGAAGAGATTTGAGTATCAAGGACAATATATTTGGTATTAGTTCATATTATTCCAGGTGGTTTAAACAGGTCCAAGTTCATTCAGCTAATTTGATGACCTTTAAAATGTAATCTGCCCTGATAAGAGTCAAAATGCTCCTTAGTACAGGATACCAGTTTTAATATTAAACAAGTGGATACAAAATACTGTTAATAGGAGATACATTCTTTATGCATAGGATTATTTTATGTTTCTGATGAGAGAAAATGAACATTTGCTCAAGTGAGATACTGTCTTACCTGGGTTCCACATGAATAAGAAAAGGCATTTTGTTTTAATGTTCACAAGTTCACACAACTGTCTTCAATAGTAATTGTAACATTTTAATTTAGTGTGCACTTTTTTTATGCTTGACATTGTTCCAAAGAGGACTTTATTGATATTGTGTCCTTTGAACATCATTCTATTCTATCAGGTATGTGGTGTTATCATAAGTATTGTACAGATGAGGAAACTGAGACCCAGAAAGCTTATCTACCTTCCCCAATGTCACACAGCTACTCAGGGAGAAAACCAGAGTACAAACATAGGTTTTTGTTACCATCAGTCATACCTTTTTTTTAAAAATATATTTTATTGATTTTTTACAGAGAGCAAGGGAGAGAGATAGAGAGTTAGAAACATCGATGAGAGAGAAACATCGATCAGCTGCCTCCTGCACATCTCCTACTGGGGATGTGCCCGCAACCCAGGTACATGCCCTTGACCGGAATCGAACCCGGGACCTTTCAGTCCGCAGGCCGACGCTCTAGTCATATCTGTGTTTTGAATCATTATGCCATGCTCACTTTCAGAAAGACCACAGTCCTAGCCCTATATATTAGAGAACAACAAAAAGAAACTACAACTGTGATTTCAAAACCAAGTTCTCTCACCTTACACCATGTTACCCAAGCTATGGTGTCTTCCCTTGAGTTTCTTGAAAAGCCACAATAAATTATGCTGAAATTAAAGCATGCTAAACAATTAGAACTAAGCATTCTAAAAGTGAGAACTGCTCACACTCCTGCTAAACTACCTTCATAATAGTAATACAGTAGACCAGTGTATGGGACATGCATTGAGCAGGTCATCAGAGAACCCAAATTTTCATCCTGACCCAATCACTCATCAATTATAAGAACTTGGTGAAACAAAACATTTAGCTCTTATTTGTGATATAGGCATATGCAGCATTTGTACAACCACTACCATGGGATGACTTTGAAAGAAAATTCCCATCCTATCTAATAATAGACAAACATGTAATTAACCATACCTCCGACATGCTTCCCATTGGCTAATCAGGGTGATATGCAAATTAACTGCCAACCAAGATAGCGGCCGGCAGCAAGGCAGCTGAAGCGAACAGGAGGCTTGCTTGGTCCAGTGATGGAGGAAGCCAAGGTTCCCTGCCTGCAGCTACTGGCCTCTGAGCTGCACTCTAAGAAACAATGTTGCAATTATAGAAGCTAAACAAACCCCAGAAACCTGCTTTCAGCCAGCTGGGCCTCAGAGCTGGAGTTGCAACAGTGTTTCAATTATAGAAGCCAAACAAACCCAGATACCTGCTTTCAGCAGCCGAGGTCTCAGAGCTGGAGCCGAGCCTCAGAGCTAAAGCTGGCTCTCAGTTCCAGTGACAGCCATAGAAGGTAAATAAATCCCAGAATAAAAAAGAAAAAAAAAAAAAGGAGAGGTTGGAAGCTTCAGTCACCTGCCAGCCTGAAAATGGCCCTCAGCTCCTCATCCAGGCTGGCCAGGCACCCAAGTGGGACCCCTACCCTGATCCAGGACACCCTTCAGGGCAAACCAGCCAGCCTCCACCTGTGCACCAGGCCTCTATCCTAGATAGTAAAAGGGTAATATGCAAACTGACCCTAACAGCAGAAAGACTGGGAATGACTGGTCACTATGACACACACTGACCACCAGGGGGCAGACGCTTAATGCAGGAGCTGCCCTCTGGTGGTCAGTACACTCTCACATGGGAGGAGCTCTTCTCAGCCACAAGCCAGGCTGATGGCTGCCAGTACAGCGGTGGTGGTGGGAGCCTCTCCTGCCTCCTCAGCAGCGCTAAGGATGTCTGACTGCAGTTTAGGTCTGCTCCCCGCTGGCAAGTGGACATCCCCTGAGGGCTGCTGGGCTGCCAGAGGGATGTCTGATTGCCATCTTAGGCCCAATCCCCCAGGGAGCGGGCCTAAGCCAGCAGGTGGTCATCTCCCGAGGGGTCCCAGACTGCGAGAGGGCACAGGCCGGGTTGAGGGATCCCCTCCCCCCCCCCCTGAGTGCACAAATTTTTGTGCACCAGGCCTCTAGTCTATATATATATATAAAAGGCTAAGTGACTGTCCGATCATCTGACTGGCTGGTACATGTGATGTGCACTGGCCACCAGGAGTCAGATGCTCAACTCAGGAGCTGCCAAGCTACGGTGACTTTGCAGCAGTGGTTCTCAGGTGACACACCCCTAAACCAGAAAGAAGGGAGCCTGATTCCACCTTCGCCATGGGTTCTGTTGTTGCTGGAGCACTGTTGGCCCCAAATCTGGTTTACTGCTGAGCTGCAGTTCTTCTAATTAATTTCCTTTCAATGTGCACGAATCTGTGCACCGGGCCACTAGTGTAATATAAAAATATATAGCACATTTCCATACCTGTGTATTTTGCATGCAATGCATATGTGCATACAAGTACAATATGTATATTTGCACATATGTGTATAAATTAAATAATTTTTAAGTGACAACCCCCCAAAATGTCAGATATTGCTATAATGTAACCCCACATGTAATTTGGGGGGCTCCAAGTATACTTTGGCTATGTTAATGAAATTAACCTTTTCCTAGAAGACTAGGGCTCAGGGCAGAGTTTGACAGAGCCCACTGCATATGAACTGGCACCCCTTCTGTTTCCTATGAACTCACACTGTGTTTTTATTAATGTTGTAATTTTTAATTAAATTAGCAGAAACTTTATATAATTTCCCTGATTCTAGTTTCCCTCATCTTTTAATTCTTTCTCCAAAATTTTGTCAATAGGTTAGCTTTCCTTGATTATGCTTTCAAATCTCTATTCTCCCATTGGAATATAATAATTATTCCCTATTCTCTAGTGCATGAAATAAAATCCCTATGTGCATGACAGTCACAATTCTAAAAATTCCTTAATCTCCAATTTATTTATTTATTTTTTTGTCTTAGCAACACAGGTGTACTACATTTCCCAGACTCCTTTAGTGTTAGGTATTTCCACTAGCCTGAGTTCTGACAGTGGGATGTGATTGGAAATTCTGGCCCTTAGGACATTCTTTGCATTTCCCTATGTTTTTTCTCTCTTAACTCATCTGCAACCAAATGTGGAAGATCAAGTGTGGACTCGATCAAGAAGATATTGTAGCACTAGCACATGGCAAAGCCACCAGATATAAGGAAACTAGGTTCTTGTATATCTGAGTGGGGCAAAGACTCCCTTTTCTACTGCTGACCCATGTTGGACTCTGACGTAAGTCAGAAATAAACCTTTGTTTTATTTATATGTGGTGTTTACTTACGTAAACAATTTATTTGATAAAAATGCACAAAATGGAGGACAGAAAGGCAGCAGTGTGGAAGGGGACATTTTACACCTTCTTATATTCTTATTTACATGACATTTAATGTAATGTCTTAAGGTCCTGCCTGGTCAACTTCATGTTAAACTGTGGAAGGACAGGAGACAGTGACACTTCTTATTTCTGCAATCAAAGAGCACAAAGTAAGGCATGTTGCTTTTCAGTAAAATGCTACTGATTAAATGTTTGATTAAACTTAACTTGAGCCTAGACCCCTGCTGAGTGGAGAAAGATTTTATTGCTGCCCTGCAGCAGAGAAGCAGCTATATTCTCCTCCCTTAAATAGATATTTTAACCTGTCCAGAAAGAGGAAATAACTATATCCTCACAAAGGAGGTGTTGGGAAGTTTAATTAGCCAGTGTTTATAATCTTCTTTGAAGCTGAAAAGTGCTAATTATGTTTTTTCCCACTTTAAGAGTCACATGGACCATATCTTAAGAGCTTCTGAGTTAGGGAAGTTTTACCTTCACAAATTGAGATGAGTAGATTTTGTGAACACACATCCCAGCAAGATAGCCTTAGGGTTGACCAAGTAACTCTGTGAAGATGAGAGGTTTACAGGTGAGCTTGTAAGAAAACATGCTGAGTCTGTTAATATTACACATCAACAGGAGCCACAGATGGAGTATGGCTCCATGAAGAGACTTTCTTTCCTCTAGGGATCCCCTGCTGCTTACCTGTTCCCCCACTGAATCAGTGTCATAGCTTCCCATGCAATCCCGTCATAGACCCTCTTAATCCTCCATATCTAAGCATGGGTGGAAAATTTAACTGACAACTTACTAGAAAGAACTAGATCTAGAAGTAATATGTAAGTCAACCGAGGAAAATCTTATGGGAGGCCATTGGGCCTACTCATGGCCAGTATCCATGTAAGAGTGTCATCTAGCCCTATCACCAAAGAATGTTTTCAAGACTGTTTTAACCCTTTAAATCCCAAACTAAAGATCCTAAAACCAAGATGTTAGAGTTCCTGTCTTGTCTATCAAAGTCCCACCCTCCCGTTTTTCTTTTTGCATTTTTCTTTCCAGTTTGAGGTCCTCATGCCTTTTTTTTTTTTTTTTCAAATATGATTCACACTAGGAACATCAATTTTCTTCAAAGGGGCACTTATTCCCTACTAAAAAGTACACGATCTTACCATATGGCTTCAATATACCAACTTTCAAATATATATATATAAAACCCAACTTTCAGATGACATATTTTTTTTAACACAAGTAACCTCAAGGTACTCCAGGCATTTATCAAAGCGCTTAATCCATTGACTATGTTTATTGCAACCTAACACTTACTGTGAAAGTCTTTTATGCATAGCAAGACTTAGAGAAAAGAATAGCACACACGTATGTATATGTGCATTTATAGATCGCCTATTTATTAAAAAAAGAATGAAACTTCAAGGACAGCAATACATCTAGATGCCTTATACTCTAGTGGACACTCATAGAAAGGTAAATGACAGGGTCATGTATGTCCAATGACATCATTAGATTGCCATATTTAGTTATCATGGGAATCAGTCCCTTGTTCAGCTGTCCAGGTTTTAATCTGCTCAGAGAATTGTTCTTGACCTGAAAGAAAGATTGGCAAAATGCCCCAGTGGAGGATGGCATTAACTTAGCAATCCATGTCAAAATTTTACTGAAATCATTAGTGGTTAAGTAAAACTATTCTACATGAGGGGTTGAGACTTCCTACCTTATTGATTGTAAGTTAATTTTGGTGCTCCATTTTCTAGGCTTAACCATTTCCTGGTGATACATCTATTAAATTTATTTAGCTACTTATTCATTCAATATTTTGAAGACAGTATTTGCTGAAAACTAACTTCAGAGTTCTTTGCTGGTCAGAATAATGTCTGAACCCTAATTATTAGTCCATGTTAGTGTTGTTTTTGTCTTGTTTTGTTTTGTGTTGTTTTTGTTACTCGGTGAATAACTACTTTGTTTCATTTGAATTGCTATGGTTACTAGAGCTCTGCCCATTCTTGTTTTTCCTATGCTTAGTTGCATTAGATTCAGTATTTGAAGGGGGAATAAAGACCTGGAGTGGAATTATCAAACTATACGATCTTTTTAGAATTTTGTTCCCTTCTTAAATTCTGAGTCTATTCAGGGGATATACTTTTCAGTGGCAAGTGGAGAAGAGGGAGGGAGGATGCATCCGGAGCTACTCATGAGAGTTGGTGGTGTGGATTCCTAATACTTCTTCCTAATCTCAAATATCCCCACACTATTTGCCAGTGTACTAACATTTCTTGAAAAGCATATGTGTTATCCATAGAAAGAGAAGAAATCAAATAATACTAATAGTCAGATGCACTCTTTCTGCATTTGAAAAATATAAGCTAGCAACCCAGATCTTCTGCATTTGCATCTAGTGGAAAATTCCAGTTCAGAGCTTATTCCTTGGATGCCTTTACTTACTGAGGACATCCAGGAGTACTCAACAGAGCCTCTGTTCCTGCTGTTTTGATTCTAGCCCTCCAAAATCTCACCAACTATGTCCCTGTGGCCAGTCTCAGTAGATGACAGGTAATATCTTTCCTAACTACTTTGCCATCAATATCGTGTTTTCAGGTTTTCACTCTGTGATGAGTGAATCTGCACCATTAACTGTACCAACTCAACTCAACCCATTCTGCATTTACTCTGCTTTATAGATATTGAGCAGGAATCTATTCGAATCAAGTTAAAGAGACAGATGCAAGCTAAGATAAGCCAAAAGAGGGTGGAGGTTATTATTCAGGGCATGCTTTCCTTAGGTTAGGGGGGAAAAGTGCCAGTTCTCAGGAAGGGACTAGAATTATAAATGGAAAGTTATTTAAAGAATCTCTCTTCTTCTCTTATCTCTGACTCTTTCCCTAAATACAGTTAATGGATTTTGATGTGCAGATTAGACTCTGTGAGTTGTTAAGATACCATTTAATCCACTGAATTTTTGAACCCTCTTCTTACAGAGAATCTGAATCAGATATTGTTTGATCCAGAACCACTGGTATAACATGGGCCATCCCATCTTCTCCTTTTTTTTTTTTTTTTTGGCTCATTGGTGTGGTTGAGTGCATCACTCACAGCAAACTGTGCTTTGCGGTGAACCACATCAAATGACATTGAATTCGTGGTTTTCATGAGGCTGAAGAGAGTCATGAACTTCCTTCCATCTCTGCAGATTTCACAGCCCAATAATCTTAATATACCCACACATATTAGGGGGCAGATATTAACTTACACACTCTCCCAAAGCGTTATATTGGGATCAATATTTCATTAGCACTCTCTAGAGCTAATGATTAAGCTATGGACCCAATTCCCTGCAGTGAGTCATTGACATTTGCACTGTGGCCTGTGAGGTAATCTGCCCTTTTAAAAGAATGAAAAAGGTTAACCCAGACCCTTGTAAACCTTTATCAATGACTTGACATCATTAAAATCTGTCCAGTCCATTTTGTGGCAGTCAATCAAACATAAAAATCCCTAGAGTAGTAGGCTCTCGATTGTTTTTAACTGAGAAAATCAAGCCAACAATCTCTTGAAAAGTATTTAAATATCTAATATGTGTCCCAGACAATACAATTTGCTATAGAAGACACAGACAAAAAGACCTGCTGCATGCCCTCACAATATTTATCGACTAGCTGGGATGTCAGATTAAAACCAAAGACTAATATAAGGCTTGAAGTGTTAGCTAATAACCAAAAAGAAGAAATAAATGAAAACAGTAGTCATGAAAAGTCACTTCATAACTTTCAAAAATTATATCTTACGTACTTTGCATCATGAAAACAGAGAAAATACAATCATGATAAATTGACTTTGGTTGCATTTCTAAAAAAAAAATATAAACTCTTAATAGGTTGGAAAGAAAGGAGGATCACTTTTGATTTGTCTAGAGAGGAAGGGGGAAAGGTAGTGCATAATAAGAAGAAGCTGGAATTGCAGGAAATAATGTTTTATCCAGTTATTTCTATGTACTTGAGCCTGACCACTGCAATGTGGGGAAAGAGTTAATGTGTGAGCTAGAACTGAAAAATTACCAGTAGAACCTGTAGAATTGAGAACCAAAACAATCATTTTCATTAGGTGTGAGAGAAATCCTGTTTATAGTGTACTGTTTAGGTAGAAGCTGCAACTAGCTGTCAATGTGAAATCTAACAGGTGCATCCTGCCTCCTTCAGAACACTTTTCCTCTCCTTGCAAACACTGCAGGTGCATACAGATCTATTCTCCAACAGGTGGACTTCTCCTCCAACAAAGCTTTCCCTCTCAGGCTTTGCTCTTGCTACTGAGGTAACTATAGGCTTGTTTGTGGCAGCTTCCAAAACACTGGCATCTCCTGCATGTGTCACCCACAGGCTTCCACACCTCCCACTAAGCATCAACTAATTTCTCATTTGCCCATGCCCTCAGAATGACAGGTCCCACAGACAGCCTTCCCAGAGGCTTCCTTCTTCCTTGGCAGTAGAGGTGGTGAATGTCAGAACCCTATTCTGTTAGCAGACTCAGTTTAGTATTAAAAACTTTGTCTATGACAGCAAACAAATGTTTTGGGGCATGGAGAGGAAGACATATCTTAAGAAAGAAAATGGCTGGGCCATTTGTTCCATCCAGTTGTGGAGTGTTAGAGAAAAAAGTTTATCTATTCCGGCCTCATCAATGCACTAAGGAAGAGCATGGAAACCTGAGAGGCAAAGTGTCTAATCCAAGATTTGACAGAAAGTTATTGACTTGAGGTGGTATTGTCACTTAGGGACTTGTGAGTCCTTTTAAGACAAAATACATGCAGCTCCAGAATTCTTAGAATAATGCTTTGTCCATAATAAATCCTAAGAAAATGTTTTGAAAGAAGATAACATAATCCCAGGATTGATTCTTAACTGAAATTCTCAGAATACTAAGTCAGTTCCTAATTTCCTTTTGGTTAATTCAATCTGTCTTCTACTATTTTACATCTAGAGTTCATGTAAAAGGTACTTTTGTTTTGTTTTGTTTTGTTTTGTTTTGTTTTGTTTTGTTTTGTTTTGTTAATCCTCACCCGAGAATATTCTTTCCCTTGATTTTTAGGGAGAACAGAAGAGAGAGGGAAAGACAGTGAGAGAAATTAATGTGAGAAAAACACATTGATTGGTTACCACCTGCATAATACCCGACCAGGACCTGGGTTGGGAAGGAGCCTGCAACTAAGGTACGTGCCCTTGACCAGCATTGAACCCGGGACCCTTTGGTCTGCAGGTCAATGCTTTATCCACTGAGCCAAACCAGCCAGGGTTAAAAGATACTTTTTATCTTTAATTTTCTATTTCTCCTCCAATAAAGCCATTATTCCCAATCAAGTTGAATATTTTCCTGTACCTTTGGAAAATAAAAAAAATATATATATTTTCTCCACTTCTGCCTACTATCTGTAATCCTTTTAGGTGCTCTCCCTCCTTTTTTTTCATCCTTAACATTGAGCTTTCTTGCACAGTATCTTCAGGCCTGAGGTGAACTGGCCATCCTACCATTATTTGATGAAATGTTTAAAACTAAAGAAATTAAATCCATCAGTTATGAATTGTATATTTATATATCCCTGAATATTAGGCAATTGATCATTATCACAAATCAAAGAAGTAATATTTTCATTAGAAAGCTTTTAAATTTTATTTTGGAGGAAAATGTCATGAATATTTAAGTGACAAAGCAAAGAGAAGCACTAGAAATAATATAAAACACAAAATATAAGTGACTTCTATATAGCCAATAAGTGCAATAGCAGTAAATCCTGTGGGATAAAATGAGTAGGAAGATCTACTGGAATAGGGGAGATATGAGATGGCTTATGTATGGATCAGACTTATAAGCCAAATGAACGGGGTGAAAGTTTTCTAGGTGAAAAGAATATTGGGGCCCTGACCGGTTTGACTCAGTGGATAGAGCATCGGCCTGAGGACCAAAGGGTCCCAGGTTCGATTCCAGTCAGGGGCATGTGCCTTGGTTGCGGGCATGTCCCCGGTCGGGGTGTGCAGGAGGCAGCTGATTGATGTTTCTTTCTCATCGATGTTTCTAATTCTCTATCCCTCTCCCTTCCTCTCTGTAAGAAATCAATAAAATATATTTTTAAAAAAAGAATATTGGGACAAAGCGTTAGAAACAGGTATCCATCTGTAAGTTATAATTAAGTGTTGGTGAGTAGACTATATTGGTTAGAACAAAGGGCATGCATATTCAGGAAGAAAGATGCAGAGATTGATGGGCTGAGCTTGGGGCCTTTAATTTTGACTTATGTGCTTAGCCAGGTAACAATCACTAGGTGATCTTGCTTTCAAAGTGCTCATGTTCTCACTGGGGAGTTATACCTGCATATAGAGAACAACCAAGATTAATTTAATAAAATATGGAATCATTCTGGGAATTAGGTGATACTAAAACAGCCTTAAAAGATGGATTTTTTTTTGGAATAATATGACCAAAAAGACTTCAAGTAGCCTAGAATTTGAATTGGTATTCAAGGGGCATTAAGAGTTTGGATTAGCAATGAGAGTGGGATGTATTACAGGGAAAAACAAAAATGAAAAAGAGCTTTTGATATCTTTTTATTACTTTGCTTGGTTCTCCTACCCCTGTCATTAATTTAAAAAAAAATAATATTTGACTATTTAAAAAATATATCAAATGCACCTTCTACTCTGAGAGAGGAGAGCACACACACAGTAAATTTTAATGCTGTGCAGTTAGTGTTTATGAAGGCCTCAGTGCAGAATAAATGCTCTACTAAGTTTCATCTCTTTTTTCGTAATTAATAATTATTGATTTTTAAAATGTCACTTTATGTAAACACTAAATATTTAATAAACATTGGTGGTAGCTGCTTAATTATGAAATCTCTTTATGCTTTTTTTTTTAAGTTCAAGGACCAATTAAAGAAACAAACACTTTGTACTTTTGAGTACTTGGTCTGAAACAATCACTATAAGAAAAATGATATTGGAGGGAATGACTAGAAACTTACTGTTGTCAAAAAGCTGATATAACGTGGCTGCATACCGTTGGGGGTTGGTTAGATAACTTTGCCACCTAATATATATATATATATATATATATATATATATATATATATATATATAATATTTTTATTGATTTCAGAGAGGTAGGGAGAGGGAGAGAGAGATAGAAACATCAATGATGAGAGAGAATCATTGATTGGCTGCCTCCAGCACAACCCACACTGGGGTTGAGCCCGCAACCCGGGCATGTGCCCTGACTGGGAACCAAACCGTGACCTCTTGGTTCATAGGTCAGTGCTCAACCAGTGAGCCACTCAGGCTGGGCGTCACGTAATATTTTTGAAGATACCCATGGGTTTTTGTTTTATTATCCTCATGGATCTATTGTTTTTGAAGGGGGGATTTGGAAAGATTTACAAACTACTCCATCTCTTTCACCACCATCAGAAATATTCCATTGTATGTATTTAATAGATGGCTACTTTTGAGTGATGAAGTTATAAGTAAATTCCTTATATTCCTGAAATGTAATAAAGAATATCTAAAGCAGTGGTTCTCAACCTGTGGGTCGCGACCCCTTTGGGGGTCGAACGACCCTTTCACAGGGGTCACCTAAGACCATCGGGATACACATATATAATTACATATTGTTTTTGTGATTAATCACTATGTTTTAATTATGCTCAATTTGTAACAATGAAATTGGGGTCACCACAACATGAGGAACTGTATTAAAGGGTCGCAGCATTAGGAAGGTTGAGAACCACTGAAAAAGAATCTCACACAATTCTGCAATTCTAGAAATATGTCCTTTAGATCAGAAGAAAAGGTAAATATGGAATTTAATTCTATCAATAAGAGTCCTCAAAGAGATTAAATAGAATAGTGCTAAACAAATAAACAAAAAGAATAATGCAGGACCATTTTTCCTGAGATAAAATTATATTGCCTGAATTAGTCTAAGCATAATGATAATTATGTAATGTAAATAGTTCAGGGAAGATAATTAAATGATTAGACAATGTAAAAAATAGGGCCCACTACCAAAAACTATAGCTTGTGAAAATGATTCAGAAAAAAATATTTAATTGCATTGGGTAAGAGCATTATACTAATTATGGAAGATATTTATTTTACATTTAAATTATTTTTTCATAATAGATTAATTAGTGTTTTATATTAGAATTAGAAAATATTTTATACTTGTAAAATTAGTTGTTCCATAATTTTATGTGTGTAAGGATAATACGAGGTACACTAAGTATAAGACAGTGTTCATTTGACCAAATTATAGGCCATGACTTTGTTAGTTATTATATGAATACTTCAAAAGTTATGATGACATATGATTAATGAAATAATGTTTAAGAAAACAGATAAATTCTCCTCTCCCCATAAAATTGCTTGACGTGTTGACTTCCAATTTTAACACACATGTAAACAGCTTTGAAGTCATCACTTCCATTCTTGAAACAAACAAACCTGAACAAACTGAAAATCAACTCTTATACTGAACTCAGAAGACAACAGATGTCTCTGTCAAACCAAAATTCTGGAGAGAGAGGTAAATGTAGAGAGTCCCAGGAAAGATGCATTGAGCAAAATGAACAGTGGAAACACAAATAATTTTCACAAATTGCTAGAGGCTGAGGTACACTAGAATGAAAGTGAGAAACTTATAGAGGCTGCCTTCTTGAGGGGGCATTTTTTGTAGGCTTTACCTCCAGAGACCCCCCAGGTTCTCAATGTGAAGAGTCAAGAAAGTGATGTGGCAACATGACATGATGCATTTGTCAGCACCCACTGAACTGTACAACACAAGAATGAACCTAATGTAATCACATTCTCAAAAGTCACTTGTGAGATTTCCTACTGATGTAAATAAATCATTGAATAAATAAATAAATGGAGAGAAAGGAAAATACTCCTGGCAGAAGAATTCCAACTAACTTATATAGATACTCTCCTCTCAAAAGGTGGAGTATAACCGTCCACTCCTTATGTGTGGACTGCACATAGTGACTTCCTTTCTAAGAGAAAAGTAAAGGGTCCAATGGGTGAGGCTCAGTGGTTGAGCTTCAAGTATGAACCAGGATGCCACAGCTTGATTTTCAGTCAGGGCACACGCACGGGTTGTGGGCTTGGTCCCTAGGGGAGGGTGCGCAGGAGGCAGCTGATCAGTAATTCTCTCTCATCATTGATGTTTCTAGCTCTCTCTCCCTATCCCTTCCTCTCTGAAATCAATAAAAAAAATAGTTGTTGTTTTTTTAAGAGAACAGTAAAGAGACAAAGAAACAAAAAGGCTAATTTTACATGAGAGAAACCCAACAAACACTATTTTGGCCAGGCGATGAAAGTCAACATCAACAATGACAAATCATGTTGATAGTATATATTCATGGTATGATGTGATGAGAATGTCACTTTACCACCTCCCCAAAACCCATAACTCGAGTCTAATCATGAAAAAGCCATCAAACAAATTCAAAGTGAGGGACATTTTATAAAACATCTGACCAGTAGCCCTCAAGGTCAAAACAGAAAAAGTCTGAGAACTTGTCACAATCAACAGGAATCTAAGCAGGAAGGATAACTAAATGCAATGTGGTTTCCTTAATGGAATTAATTATAGAACAGAAAAAGGACATTAGGGAAAAACTGAAGACATATGAATTACATGTGGAGTTTAGTTAATACTAACGTATCAATATTAATTTACTAATTATAAGAAATGCATCCAGCCCTAACCGGTCTGGCTCAGTGGATAGAGCCTCCGCCTGTGGACTGAAAAGTCCCAGGTTCGATTCCGGCCAATGGCATGTACCTCGGTTATGGGCACATCCCCAGTAGGGGGTGTTAGCAGGAGGCAGCTGATCGATGTTTCTCTCTCATCAATGTTTCTAACTCTCTATCCCTCTCTCTTCTTCTCTGTAAAAAAATCAATAAAATATATTTTTAAAAAATGCATATGAATAGCATAAGATAATAATAGGGGAAATTGATTAAGAAGTGTATAGGAACCCTATTATCTTCATCATTTTTCTGAAATTCTAAACTATTGTAAAAGATAGTCTATTAAGGAAAAAAATTTGACATGAATTGTCTTAGTGTGGGAAGGTCCTCTAGTTTGCGTGATTTCCATTTATAATATCCAGACTTAGTGACACATTAAGCCCTTATAACAAAGATTTTAACAGAGAAACACATACACTCATAAAAATGCACATACACACATACAGTAAATAGGGTAATGGCAAAAGGAAGCACAATAAAAGTGGCAGGACATCCAAGATATGGTGTCTTTTTAATTTACTTCTTCATCCAACGAACCCACATACTTCACTTTCCATAACTCCTGTCATTTTGCCAAAAATTTTGTCATATAAAGGCCAGTTTTCTGATTTCCATTTGAGCATACTTCAATGCAGCCTAACATATATAAACTATTTATGTTCCAGCTCATGGAATGGTTTATTCCTTCGCTTCCCTGAAATATCTAATATTAGAAACTCATTTACTTTATGGGAGTTCTTTAAAAGTTGGATAAGAAAAGTAAAACATGTCTTGCCCTAGGCCAGTAATAAGTGACAATCTGCACATTTAATATAAAAAAATGATTAATTTTCATAGATAGTAGTGTAGTCTGGTAAAATCTTGTAAATTTGCCTTTTAAATAGGTGAAAAAAAACTAAAAGCTTAATAAAAGTTTTTATTTATAGAACATTTTCTGAGTGTAGATAGAGTGATGCTGTTTTAAAGCTGGGAGGGATTTTTTTATTTATTTATTTATTTATTTATTTATTTATTTATTTATTTATTTATTTTTATTAGTTAAGGTATTACAAATGTGTCCTCATCCCCCCCATTAACCCCCAACCTCCCCCCCACACACAAACTCATTCTCCCATCCCCCTGTTGTCCATGTCCATTGGTTTGGCTTATATACATGTATACAAGTCCTTCGGTTGATCTCTTCCCCTTACCCCCGCCCTCCCCTACTTTCCTTCTGGGGATTGATAGCCTGATTGCTGTTTCTCAGTCTTTGGGTCTGTCCCTATTCATCAGTCTATGTTGTTCTCTATAATCCACAAATGAGTGAGATCATGTGGTATTTATCTTTCTCTGACTGGCTTATTTCACTTAGCATAATGCTCTCCAGTTCCATCCATGCTGTTGCAAAAGGCAAGAGTTCCTTCTTTTTTACCGCAGCATAATATTCCATTGTGTATATGTACCACAGTTTTCTAATCCACTCATCTGCTGATGGGCACTTAGGCTGTTTCCAAATCTTAGCTATGGTGAATTGTGCTGCTATGAACATAGGGGTGCATATATCCTTTCTGATTGGCGTTTCTGGTTTCTTGGGATATATTCCTAGTAGTGGGATCACTGGGTCAAATGGGAGTTCCATTTTTAGTCTTCTGAGGTAGCTCCATACTGTTCTCCACAGTGGCTGCACCAGTCTGCATTCCCACCAGCAGTGCAGAAGGGTTCCTTTTTCTCCACATCCTCTCCAACACTTGTTGTTTGTTGATTTGTTGATGATAGCCATTCTGACAGGTGTGAGATGATAACGCATTGTCGTTTTGATTTGCATCTCTCGTATAATTAGTGACTTTGAGCAGGTTTTCATATGTCTTTCGGCCTTCTGTATGTCCTCTTTCGAAAAGTGTCTATCTAGGTCCGTTGCCCATTTTTTTATTGGATTGTTTATCTTCCTTTTGTTAAGTTTCATGAGATCCCTGTAAATGTTGGAAATTAAACCCTTATCGGTGGTATCATTGGCAAATATGTTCTCCCATGTAGTGGGTCTTCTTGTTGTTTTGTTGATGGTTTCCTTTGCTGTGCAAAAGCTTTTTATTTTGATGTAGTCCCATTTGTTTATTTTCTCTTTAGTTTCCATTGCCCTAGGAGCATTATCAGAGAAGAAATTTCTTCGGGATTTTTGACACAGGTTTTTGTCTTTCAGCAAAGCAAAGACATGACCATCTAGGTCAGTGGTCTGCAAACTGCAGCTCGTGAGCCACATGCGGCTCTTTGGCCCCTTGAGTGTGGCTCTTCCACAAAATACCGACTTCTGCGCATGGGCCACGAAGTTTCAATCGCACTGTATGTGCGCGCCCGAACGTGGCATTTTGTGGAAGAGCCACACTCAAGGGGCCAAAGAGCCGCATGTGGCTCGCGAGCCGCAGTTTGCCGGCCATGGATCTAGGTAAAGGAATCATTCTTAATGAACCCATTCATTTTATGTATGCAGCTAAAGTGGTAATTTTATTGGTCTTCAGTATTAAAAGAGACAAATATTTTTTTCCATTTTAACATTATTGATTTAACTTGTTTTTAAATGGTCAGAAAGAGCTAACTTTAGTCCTGCAAGATTTAATGACAATAATTCCAAATAAGCGGATGGTGAGAACATGAGGTTTCATACATTTCCAAAATGTATAGTAGCATTTCAGTTCATCCAGTCCACTGACACCTAACCTTCATAGCATATTTATTCATTTATTTATTGATTAATTTCTTCAAACACTCCTTTCACTTAAAAAAGAAAACACATTTGTTAGACTCCTACATAGATCATCCATCAAAGAGGCAATGACATTTATATACTAGAGAAAGGGAAAAATAATATTATGAAAGATGTATCATGTATAATATTTCTAGACAGAGAGAAGTGATAAAGATTTTATTGTTGAGTTTATTCACTTGTTTATTTACTTACTATATTCTTGTTTTATTCACTTTGAGGGCTAAAAAAGAATTATGGAAGCATGGTGGCAGCCCTTTTAATTTACCGAGTGCACTTTGTCCATTAGAAAAATACCTTCTTGTTTACAGCATGCATATAATCAGATTCACTTTCCTCACCACAGAAAAGCAAATTCCTCAATACTCAGCACATGTCTTGTCTTGTTCTTACCAAGTGAAGTAAGTGGGTGTGGTTTGATAAGAAATATACACCGAGTGTCCAGATTATTATGACCACCTGACATTTGTAGGCAAATTAGCTATAATTTCGCGCTGAAGTTGCTAGAGGGCCAGTCCATTATAAATAGGGAAGCAGGTTGTTTACCACGACAATAGAAGTGATTTTTTTCTGAAGATATGGGTAAACAACGCGATTTAACAGCCTTTGAACGTGGGAGACATATATATATATATATATATATATATATACATATATACTGTATGCTTGATCTTTGTCCCTGGTTCCTGATGTGGAGGTCCTGAATCTCTTAGAATTCCTGAGTGACAGGAGCATTTTTTTTCTAATGAGGCAATTCTTGGTGGTCCCCTAGATAGCTTCAGGATGGAAGCTGGTTGCAAGAATGACCAAATCTTAATTACAAGCCTAGAACATTCAGCCCCATTGTTCCATCCCTGAAGAGGGGAGATGTGCTGGGAAGGTGGCACACTCAGAGAGTGCGGGGAAGCCACATTCATCATCCTCCACACCTGGCCCTATACATCTCTTCCATTTGGCTGTAAACTAGCAACAGAAACTAAAGCACTTTTCTGAGTTCTGTGAGCCTTTCTAGCAAACCTGAGGAGGGGGTCCTAGGAGCCTCCAATTTACCTATAGCAGATCAGTCAGAAGTGGGGTGGTCTGGGACTTGTAATTGACATCTGAAGTAGAGGCAGTATCATGGGACCGAGCCCTTTAACTTGTGGGATCTGACCCTAATTCCCGGTAGATCATGTCAGTATTAAATTGAATTGTTGTTATTACATTTTGTTGTTGTCACAGAGTTGGAGAAGTGGTGTTGGAGAAGACACACAGAGTTAATGACTCCTGAGGAAATATAAGACAAATGTGCGAGGTTAGGGGATTAAACTCTGTGTCTTCTGATGCCAGAGGCATTGCATTCCAACATGTGTGGTGTCTCTGGTGAGTGCTCAGCCCTTGTGGGTTGGCAACAACTCCTAGGCAGCCTCATAGGGTCATGGACAATTCAGAAGTAAGGCAATCAAAGACCAAAAACAAGCACTTTGCCTGGGAATATGAGTTACTTGTGCAGTGGATAAACTGTAAGGCCTAGTGGACATTTCTCTATGGGTTTGGCTTTCTGAGACATGAGAAATGGCAATTAGACAAATTCCTGAAGCAGATGAATGTGGATACAAAAGTCTTTATTGAGATGACAATCACAACAGGATCCAACACGAAACAAAGGAGTTGATAGAGGTACCATACATGGTTATGTTGAAGGCAGGTGCTTTAATATAATAATTAGTTTCACCACCGAGCAAATATATTTCTGTAGCTTGGAAAGAAATAGCATTTAGTTAAATTCTGATGAGGATGAAGCTTTGCTTCATTTGACCAAGGATGTTTAAGTTTTGAACAATAATGTGTAATATAGAAAGTCTTTAACGGCAACCTTTTCCATTCTAACGAGTGCATAATATTGGTTTTGCAATCATTTAGTAATTATATAAGGAGGACATATTTATTATGAATTATTGATTTTATAATTACTGCTGCTGGTATTCACATTATTACACAAAGAAAATCTTTTAATATACAATGCTCTTCACCCTCAGCTGGCGAACAGATAGTGCGATGCAATTTAGAGAGTAGCCAAGAATAGATTTTTATCGGTATTTTTTTTCCAACCAACTAAATGGTTTACTTTCTGAAAAATATTGCTAATAGCACTTAAGCAGAGAGGAATGTTCAATTTCAAGGTCATTCCTGGCAGTTGATTACAGTCACCCAATGAGCACAAGGTTCCTATTTAACTGTTAAGTTATTTTTGCCACACTCATTGCTGGGAATTAAAAGTTATGGCTGTAAATTTGCTGCTAGCTAAATAGACATCAAAGGCCACAATCATACACTGGATCATGACACATAAAGATATATCTCTTATGAAATTGATTTTTCCCCATGTGCAAGGCAGCTTTGCATTACTCTCCTAGTGGAGGTTAGCAAAGGAAATGTCTAGGCAGGCCAAGTGTAATTGTCAGCATAGTTTATATTCTAGGCAGAGAACTCCTTTTATTATTTTTCCCTCCATGAAGATGTGCAAAAAGGGTTGTCTAAGCATATATTTTGATTTCACTTGCCAACAGATTATGAATAGTTGATTTAAGGTCACTGTCACCCCCAAATGGGAAAAGATTAGGTTTCTGAAGACCAGAAATATTAAAAAGTCTGCCCAAACAATATTTGCTGCTCACCAGAATTTAAAATCACTGATTTTCAAACCACAAACATCCCATAGAGTTTTGTAAGGGCTGTAAGTCTATTATATTGTTTTAATCCATCAGATTCTCACTATCCTGGGAATATGAGCATCAAATAGAATTATACAGGCTTGATTAGTGGTTTTCTTTCTTCTGGATAGTGTGTTGCTATTATAGAAGGATCCGTACTTTTTATTTTTACAAAAAAAAATTGTAAATGTGTCAAAATAAAATGCCTAAACAATCAAATCATATTTTAAACACACGTGGGTGGAAGGCTTCCACATGGGGTAACTTTATAGTCCTGGGCTCCGTGCATGTCACTGTTGTGATTGGAAGCAGATCATTAGAGCATCATCGGAGACAGGAGACTGGCTGACCGCAAATCTCCTTCTTTCATCAGCAAAGTAAGACTAGTTATTATATTTCGTGTGAAAGTTAAATTCCAAACTCACCAGCCTGACTTTTAAACCTTCTAAAATCTCGTTCTAACTTTAGTTCCTAATTTCTCTTACTATACTCCTCCTCCTCACACTACAGTCAGCCTTACCTTTCACTTTCGATAATTAGGACATGTTTCTGCCCAGCCCATTCCAGCAGTTTCTATCATCCCTTTAGATGGTTGCTATTATTTATTTTATTTAAATCTTTATAAGTAATTCTGTGAGGTATGTATTACAACCCTCATTTTATGGAACAAAATAAATAAATAAATAAATAGAGTCAGATAAATTAAGTAGTGTAGGCAAGGCCATACAACTAGGAAAAAGAGCCTGCAAAGATCTGAATCCTGACCTTGAGGTCTATATTAGATTCTACACTGCCTTCCCTGATATTCCTGTAATGCAATCAAGGGGATTTTAAAATATTGCCTGGCTGGCATGTCTCAGGGATTGAGTATCGACCTATGAACCAGGAGGTCATGGTTTGATTCCCGGTCAGGGCACATGTCCTGGTTGTGGGCTCGATCCCCAGTATGGGGCATGCAGGAGGCAGCCAATCAATGATTCTTTCTCATCATTGATGTTTCTATCTATCTCTCCTCCCTCTTCCTTTCTGAAATCAATACAAATATATTTTAAAAAGCAATAAAATAAATAAAATATAAATTAATAAATAGTTTAAGAAAGTTTTCAATAAGAAATATTATGTCTCTCTGTCACTATTAATAGCATCTTTATTATCTTCCTCTTTCAGTTGATTTTTCCATTCATTTATATCCGTACAAGTGCTAAGAACCATTCATAAACCAACACCAGCCTCACCTGCATATCAAAAAATTTATGGCTACTTCGGGCCACATTAATTTCATTGTCATCATCACAAATTATTATTTTATATTTCTATTTCTGAAAGATTCTGAGTGGTTTTCTGAGTCACCTTATAACTAAACTCAGATTTATTTTTTATTAGAGATGGACAAACTTATGCCAAAGGACTAGAATGATTTTTTTTTACTGTGGCAGAGAGTCCTATCAAACTCCATTATAGAGGCTGACTTTACTGATGTTAGTCAAAGTCCGGCCATTAATGTAACACATTTCTTACACTCAGAAGTTCATTGGCAAAGATCAGCCTCTACCCTGTGCTTTGATAGTGTGCAGAGGACTAGAATGACTTACTGAAGATTATTTATAATAAAGGAGCCTTGGAACTTGATAATTTCTGGCTCTGGCCAAGTTTAACCTTCTTTAACTGGTATAAATCCACAGTTAAAATCCAAACCCTCTTATACCACATACAATTCAATCACACACACATATAACTTTTCAAGTAGGCTCACCCATCTAACATCCTAACCCAGAGTCCATTCTGTCTAGAGTCATGATTCTGAAAATAGCAAGGGAAGATGGGCTAGGTTTGCACAGCACTCAATTTGATTGTGCAGTTATTTCATTTTGTCCTCTAAGTTCATTTTCTCATAATAGCATTTAGTTAGTTAAAGTAGAATCAGTGTCATGAATTTTTTTCTTTCTTTTTTAAACCATATAGAACTCAACACATTATCATTAAGTAAAGAGTATTCAAGAGACATTGTTTAACTCAGAATCCTGATATTCTACCCATCATGGTTCATTCACATCAGTATATGAATACATATGGAGACTTGAATAAAAGCATCAGTGAAGATAGATTATGTATTGTGTCTCCTAAGGTAAAAGGAATGGGAGTTTTTCTTCTTTGATTCCCAAATATTTGGACACAGAAACAGGTGGTGGTATTGTTGAAATCTTGGCTGTCTCCACCCTATCTCATACTAATTTAAGCATAATCACGTGAAAAAAAAAAGTATTAAATAAGAATGCAGCATCCACCTTCCAGGTACCAATAATGGAATTTTCTTAGCTCTCATAAAAGTTAAGAAGGTCTCAGTGGGAAATCAGTTGTTACCCATCAATCATTTATTTTCCTAGTTCTTGTGATTCTCTTCCTTGAGGTAGAGAAAAGAGAAAAGGGTTCAGCTCTTATCACATTTCCCCAACTAGAGGAAGAAACTCAGATTAACTGTGATGCTATAGTATACTCTGGGATATGGATATGTGCTCTTGTTCTTAGTCCCATATTTCAATGGGTTAATTCATTTGTTTCATATTTATGAGTCAGGTACTCTTCCAAGTACTAGGGATATGGAGGTGAACAGGTATACTGGGGAAATATATGTGTATTTTTTAAAAAGACACCAAAGTAAATATATATGCATATGTTAAAAAAAAATGTTTTAAATTATGAATAAAGGTAAATCTTGTCAAAAGAAGAACCCAGGGTGATTATAGAGGAGACTTTCTGAAATAATGCAGTTTTGTTGTTGTTGTTTTTTAATTAGGGGGTCCTAAAAGACCGTTTGGAGAAATTAGCATGGAAGATGTAGGCATAAAATGCCTAGGACTCTGGGGATCTGAGCAGAGAGCAGCAGGTATGAAAGACCTCAGATAAGTTCTTGTGCTCAATAAAAAAAAAAAAAAAAAAAAAAAAAAAAAGAAGTGTACTGGGCAAAGAAGGGGGGAAAAGAGATAATTGCTTAAAATAAGATAAGGAAGGCCAGATGAATTAAGGTCTTGTGATGATAATAAGGAGTAGGGATTTGATTTAAAGTATAAATGGAAGCCATCTGAGGATTTTAAAGAAAGAAATAACATGACCTGATCTACCAGTTGAATGTGTACAAGATTTTCAGTTTTGGTAGATATTGTGGAGAGTACAATGATGGAACAGTCAGTGGATTTCACAATGCCCTTCTGCTTTAGGATGTTTATACTGGCCTCTAATATATATATATATATATATATATATATATATATATATATATATATCTACATATCTATATATCTACATATCTACATATCTATATATCTATATATCTATATATCTATATATCTATATCTATATATCTATATATCTATATATCTATATATCTATATATCTATATATCTATATATCTATATATCTATATATCTATATATCTATCTATATATCTATATATATCTATATATCTACATATATAGATATATATACACACACACATATATATTTTAGAGGCACAGTGCACGAAATTCATTCATGGGAGGGAGTAGGGTGGGCAGAGGGTGTCCCTCAGCCTGGGCTGCACCCTCTCTCAATCCAGGACCCCTTGGGAAGGGTCCCTAGCCTGGCCGGCGATCAGGGCCTATTGGGGCTTTCCTTCCCCTGGCTGCCAACAGCTGGCCCAGCCCCTGCTGCTGCCACTGCTTGCCATCTGTGCAGCACTGCTCCCCCTCCCCAGCCACCGGTCACCTCCCTCTGTGGGCAACAGGCATGAGATGCGATCGCTTGGCTGGCCTGGTCCTCCCTCTAGCAGTGGTTCTCAACCTTCCTAATGCCACGACCCTTTAATACAGTTCCTCATGTTGTGGCGACCCCCAAACATAAAATTATTTTTGTTGCTACTTCATAACTGTAATTTTGCTACTGTTATGAATCATAATGTAAATATCTGATATGCAGGATGTATTTTCAGGGGTCGCAACCCACAAGTTGAGAACCGCTGCCTATGGGGTGATTGCTGGTTGGCCCAACACAGCCATCACAGCATCACTGGCTGGTGGCATGGGCTTCCCTTTGTGGGGTGATCGATCACGGGGCCCCCAGATCAATTGCCCCACAGAGGGAGGCCTCACCCACCTCAGCACCGCCAGCTGGGTGGCCTAGGGCTCCCTCTGTGGCCACCAGCCAGGTGGCCTGGGCCTCCTTCTGCTGGGTGATCATGGGGCGATGGTGGGGCCTCCCAACCAATCTTATCATACTCACCTTGGCTGGCCTGGCACCAGTGCATGTCATACCATGATCATCTGGAAGGTTGTCCAAACAGTCATTCTGCTGTTTGATCGTTCAGTCGATTCGCATATTAGGCTTTTATTATTATAGATGTGTGAGAGTGTGTGTGTGTATACATAATAAGGAATTATATTTCAGGGAGATATTCACACACTCATAGAGGTAACCAAGGTAAAACACATATCCAGTTGGAATGTTGTAAATATTTCTTATGAAGCTGTTTTGCTTGAATTTATGACAAAGTGGAATATAGATGGCTTCCTTTCATTTACACAGTTTCTAGAGCAGCTTATTACCATTCTATTTTCCAAAATAGATTTTTATTTTCCCATCTTCTAAATATGTGATTGTTATTTATGTACCTTTCATTTGTCTCCAGATGTTCAGCTTAGTGACACTCAATCAAACTAATGAATTATGAAATGAAACTAATAGTAACTCAACTTTTCCAAATCGCTGATACAGAAAGTAATACGGAATTCATTACTGGATTTTCAGAATGGTGGAAGATTTCTACACATAGCTTGCCCCAGGGTCAACACCTTGAGGTTTGAGAGCTAGCTCACCCTTTGAAGCTTCACATCAACTGGTCACAAAATTGGGTGCAAGTCGTGTGTTAAACATTTTACATGCTAGTGTGACATCATTTCTCGAGGACTGAGGGTCTTTGATTATAGAAACAAGGAACTACTATTTCCTCAAATGGACACATATCACTATTTTTGAAATCTGACATTTTGATCATTTTACTCTTTTCTGAGACAGAAAGGCATGCCAGACACTGTTGACCTTAAAATAAAAGGTATTTTACAAGCAAAAGAAAAAATTTGTTTATTTAGAAATAGCAGAGAATTATAATTCAGGACATTCAAGCTATGGCAAAACCATTTTGGACAGGGGCAGTTGGGAGGAGCATGTATAAACAGAGTCCATTGGAGGAAACCGGGAATTTGAAGTGTAGTGGCTTTTCATTGGCTGGGTTGTGACAGTCTCTCATTGGCTGGGCATTACTGGGGGAGGAGAAAATCTTTTTTCCTTCTGCTGTAGTAGTAGAGTATAAACTATTGTCCTATTAAAGATGTAAGACACATCTCTTCCTGTTTGAGGTAACCAGCAATGAGTGGTAGGATGTGAGAGCTCCCCTTACAGGCCTCTTGACTCCAATCTTGGCTGAGGTCTCCTTTGATTCATTTTCACAACATCATCAACATCCCTAAATAATCCTGCATATTGAACCAGCCATCAGTATTTATCTATACTTTCCAAAGCTTTTCTAAAAAAGTACATCTATATTTCTCTCTGAAAATACATCACACAACCTTAACTACTTTGATCAGAATTCCTTTTTTCCATAATGATATAGTGAAAGAAATGGTAAGTTAGATAAGAAATACTACATTGGATGAGAAATGATAAGCCATTTTTAAATTTTCCCATATTTAGTCAAGTTGACTTTTCTGTGTTTCCTGGATAAGTTACTTCATCTCCCTAGGGCACACTTTTTTCATCTGCAGAATAAGGAGATTATAGTAATTGATTTATAAGGTATGGTCTACCTCCAAATATTATGGTTGTGTGTTTTCTTGTGTTTTTTTTATTGTCTTGTTTCTTTGATTTAATTTGTTTGCCCCCATCTAGCATATATGAAGACGCTGATAAAAGAGTCTTCTTATTCCTACTTATAGTCTTTTACATATGTGAAGATTAGAATGGATGTGCCACTCTACAGTGTATCATCCTTTAAGACGAAATACTGTGTTTACTTTCATTAGGCTTCACACTGTCAACAAACATGTTATCAGGAAGGTAGGAATGCCAGGCCAGGCAGACAGTTATACAGAATAGTCTTTTCTTTCTGTTATTGCGATGAATATTTCGACTGTCTGCCAATCCACAGAACTTCGGAAGGCATCCTGAGAACTGGTAATTCTAGTCAGTGCTTTGCTTTTCATTGTTTTCTACTTTTATTTTTGTTTATGTCTTTTAAAGTATCCCCATGTTCTTTAGCTTTCAGACTAAGTCTTAGTTTGCCAATACAAAGAGCCAACTTTGCCATGTTAGAGGGGATCATTGCTGTTTTGGACAAAGTCACAATATCCTTCTCAAAATGCAGGGCTAAATATGGTAGCATAACTTTTTATTATCTCTGTGGCATGATTTAGTAAAATGGCAGATCATTCAGAAATCATTCATATGTGGCCTTGAGATGTATTAGAGGATGCATCTTTGATCTCCCTTTCTAATTATGTTTTGCTTTGGTCTAATGTTACAGAAATAATTTGCATTCCCAAAGCACAAACCCAAGTCACAACAGAGGAAGGGGACTTAGAAAAAAGCAAAGGAGAGAGAACCAGGATAAGTTTTTCTAATGCCATGGAGAATTCATAGCAAATTTGTATGTAAATAATCCAGATTTCATTAAATTCACCCTTTGTTCTAGAGGCCCACTTCTCTCTCTTAATATTGCTCCCATTGCTCTCTTTCTCAAAACCAAAGTCATTATAGATCAAAAAATAAACTTGAATTTGTGAGTATCTTCTATAAATACAGAATTATACAGAATTATGTTGAGAAAACAAGTCTCTTGCCATTCTGAAGCTTCCAGTCAGTGCTGACACCTGAAGCCAAAACATATACAAGTAGAAATTAAGAGATTTCAGCTCACGATAATATCATATAATAATTAATTGTCCAATTATTGTGGTGCAGAGCATCCTTGCTATAAGAGATTAAAGGAAGAGATCAGTAAGAGCTACTAATGTGAGAGACAGTTTCACAGGGGTATTTGAAATGGGGTTTAAAGTCTGAGCAAGGTTTTAATAAACAGAAAGAAAAAGAGAGAATGACATTCCATATTCTAGTGTTTAGAAAAATGATTTAGAAATACACTATACTATACAAATATCTATCATTTGGGGGCAGAAGCTGGGCAAACTTAACTTATTTTACCCAGATAATTTAAATAAAGAATCTTGAATCAAAATGTTACCTCAAAAATTTGAAATGAAAGAGGGGTAAATTCCCCTAGACAACAGTGTATGTTCGCTGTTGGAATTCACTATCTCCTCCAGCTAAGCACAGTAGCTGGGTTTAAAAGAATTTTAAAGTAAAACAACATTTGAAGTTTTGTGCTAAAATAGGGGTGATCAAATCCTATGCTTTAGGGCATCCAGTTTTTGCTGTAGGGCCCTAGTGGGAATTTTTACCCAGTCTCATTGTCATGTTACATCAAGAAAAAGCTGCGTTCAAGATCAGGTTACTGATGTCCTGGGTGAGCCTAGCCTTAGACAGAAAATATATTTCTATGGACTTTGACCTATTCCCACTTTCCTGCACCTCAAGATTCAGATAATCTTCTGAATCCAAAGGCTCTGCTTTCTTGAATCCTAGCCCTTGAGACCAACTGGAATAGTTTTTGATGTCAGTAATTTCATTGCTTTTCAGAAAACATGACTGTAAACTATGTTTCTCATATATTTCACCAGCTGCAGATCTAGATCCTATGAGATTCTTAGTTTTGTGGGGAGCCCAGGGGTGGAGACAAAGAATGACAGCGATGAGATGGGAAAGGGCTGGAGGTGTGAATAAGAACAATTTTTGAACATCAACTTTCCTTACCTTGAAACAATTTAGAAACTATTTGTAGAGATAAGGTTACTTCATAAGAGACATACAAAAAAAAAAAAATATGTTACCAAGAAGGGACAATGAGAGACAGTAAGGTAAGTCTGAAATGAGACAGTATGGTATGAAAGAGATTATCATCTAATGCCATAATCTATGGAAAACACAGTGTCATGGAAGGAAGGAGTTGCTGCTTTGACTGGCATTATTTAGTTATAGGACAGCGAGTGAAGGAAGAAGGCCAGTGTGAGTCCCCTTATTTTAGCATGCATGCATACCCTTTTTTCCATGAGGAAGAGAATGAGACTATGGTAAGCCAGGTAAAATGGTTTCCATTCTTTTGAAAATCCTAATATATTTTAGAATCTTTTTTCACAAAAACCAGCCAGTAGATTATGTTAACTCTATTTTTGCATTTGGCAAACAATCGCAACACAAAATAAGGCTCATGTTGGGTATGGTTAGCTGCTGCATGTCTCAAATGAAAACAACCACGTGGGAAATTTTACAATATCCCAATGACTAGGTAACACTCCTTCCAATCAGATCAGAATATTTTAGTAGGAGTCAAGCATAATAGTTTTTAAAGAATCCAAATTCATTTTAATGTGCAACAATATTTGGAAACTGATGGCTTACTTGAAGACAAACCAAATTTTCTTTTATCCCAAATGTATCTTAATTTTCTGTTCTCTTAAAAGAGGTGGATGGCACATAACTACACTAGAGATTAGGCCAGTGATGGCGAACCTATGACACGCGTGTCAGAGGTGACACGCGAACTCATTTTTTTGGTTGATTTTTCTTTGTTAAATGGCATTTAAATATATAAAATAAATATCAAAAATATAAATCTTTGTTTTACTATGGTTGCAAATATCAAAACATTTCTATATGTGACACGGCACCAAAGTTAGGGTTTTTCAAAATGCTGACACGCCGCGCTCAAAAGGTTCGCCATCACTGGATTAGGCTTTCAAGTCTGTGCAGACCTGAGTTCAAACACCAGCTCTGTACTTCTTTGAGAACATTATTTTACATTTCTAATTGTTTCCTCGCCCCTAAGTAAATAACAACCACTTCCCAATGTTCTGAGATGACAGCTGGGCAGGATCTGGATAATTCTGTGTGGTGTTCAGGAAACACTCGCCCCTTTTTTTCTTGCCTCCCAGTTGAATGAGGAAATTGAGTCTGCAAACAACAGCAACTTGTCCCAGGTTCCAGAGCTAGTTGAAAGCACAGCAAAACCTAGATGCATGCCAGCCTCTCTCTTTCAAGCATTGTTTCCATTACAAAATTTTAAGGATGGTTTTGGGGAAAACAATAACAACATAGTGAAAACTAATGGCCAGGAATAAATAAACCGGTCTATGGTTTTCTGCTCCCCTACCTGGAAGTCACCAATGTTGCTCTGAATCAAGCTTATGATCTGCTTAATGTGTCCCTGCCTCATCATATGCATTCTTATCCTCCGTTTTTGTAGACTCTTTTACATTAGCCTGATTCCTATCTTGAAACCTCTACCTACCAGACTATTTCTTTCTCCGTTTTTTCTTCTCACAAAGGGTGTTTCTTCTGTCTTAGTTTTTGTGGTTGTTGTCTTGTTTTGTTTTCATCAGAATATAACTCATCCTTTAAAGAGAAAATTAAATGTACGTGGTCCACAAACTATTTCTTATTTCATCTCCTTATTAACCTTGGCAGTATAATAAAAATAACTCAGGTCTTAAAGTTAAAACTTCTGTTTCAATCCAGATGTGTACTAGCTTTCTCACCTCCCTCTACCTCATCCCAAGGGAGGAAACTAGTGAACATCTGGATTAAAACAGAGAATTTTAACTGGGGCTGTTTTGAGGATTTCTCAAATAAAAGAAAAAATGCTTTGCAGAGCACCAATATGTCAAAAAGATTGGGGCAGACTGTTCTGATTAAGGAGAACAAAACATCACAAATTAGATTTTGTTTACAAGTATATTTTTGGTTTATTTCTATATGTGAAATGTAAAATAACAACCATTTAGTTAATTCGAGCCTAGTAAGTGCCCTAAGTTTTATCAATTTTCTAGTTCTTTTAGGAGAAAATGGTTATTTCTTCTTTAATTATTCAGTTGATTGTCAATTCTATAATTCATTTAGCCCATGCAGACTAGGTCTCAAAGTTTTAATCCAGAGCCTGTCACTCACTTCCTCAATGACCTTGGGCAAGTCACTTAATTTCCCCACATCTCAATTTCTTTGTCTGTAAAATTGGGATAATAATCTTGACCTCACAGAGAGGTTGCATGAATTAACTGATTAATGATTATAAAGCAATTTGAAAATACAGAACACTATATAAATGCTAAGTATTGTTATTAAGCAAATCAATTCAGAAAATCAAGATAATGACATTTCTTTTCAATCTATTTCTTAAAGTGCTTAACGCCTTTGCATCTAAGCTCCCTGTTGTAAAAAAGCAGTTTAAATATTTATAACTTGAATTTTTCTAGTTTAACCACTTCCTACTGCCTACCAGAGAAGAAGAGAAAAACATTTTCTTGAGCTAGAATTGGAAGATTTCACTCACTTTGACTTTTTGTTTATATTCATTTTAAGTCTGAAAAAAAATTCTATACATCAAGTATCTATATCTATCTATGTAATCTATCCATTTACTGGATTCCTGGAATTTCAAAGCTGATGAAACACAAAAGGCTTTAAAATTCCAATCATCTCGTATTGTTGATGTAAAGAAAATATTCGGAGAGATAGAAAGTGATTTGTTCAATTTTATGTGGGCAATTTGTCCCTGAGCTGATTTCTAGTCTCAATTCCTGACTACCTAGCCTGCAGGAGCAGAGCAGATAATAAAGTAGGTAGAAACATGAGCCCTGACTTCAGGGATCTTAATTGGAGAGACCTAGGTAACTGATAGCCTGAAATATTAATAAATGTTTACTTTAAAAGCAACATGAAATAATTTGACCAATTTTGAACTGATTTATTGTGGAGTTTGTTCATGTAATTTTGGAGGTATAAAACTGTTTGGATTGACCATTGTGCAACTTCCAACTTTCATCTTCTTGGCACTCACTTAATTCTGTTCCTTTTCCTTAAAATGAGGTGAGCTCAAGAATTAGATTTCTATTTAGAAATTGAAATAAAAATTTGAAGGAAAGATATAAAATTTGGATTATATTTTTAATTAGAATATTTCAGTTTTATGTCCATCTCAGTCTACTAGCTAAAGTAGCCTTAGCCACTCATCCTCTCCCTGGAGCATGGTTCCCTAATTTTTTTAAAACATATTTTTATTGATTTTAGAGAGGAAGGGAGAGGGATAGAGAGACAGAAACATCAATGATGATAGAGAATCATTGTTAGCCTACCTCCTGCATGTCCCCCACTGGGGATCAAGCCCACAACCCAGGCATGTGCCCTTGGCCAGAATCGAACCTGGGACCAGTCCGCAGGCCAGCACTCTATCCACTGAGCCAAACCGGCTAGGGCTAATTTTTTTTTAAAAGGTCAATGTAAAAACATCTAAAGGATCTCAGTGTTAAAATTCTGAATGATGTGTTGTCTGAAACCAGAGTTGAGAATTCCTCATGTAGATATTGGATTTTGAATAGGTCATAGACAATAAATCTGATTGTAAAACCAGTCACACTTTAAACCAAATGCTCATTTGAGGTTTCCTATCTTCAACAAAATACATTTGCAGGATGTTAATACTGGAAGGAATATTAGAGATCATTTAAACTGATTCCCTCATTTTATGTTGAAAAAACTGAAGTCTTGAAATATTAAGTAAATAGTCCAAGGTCACAAAGTCAATCAGTGAGGAAACCAGGTATAAAACTCAGGTTTTTGTGAATCGTAGTTGAAGTACTTTCTTCTAAATCATTAATTAAGATGACATTGGGGTAAATGACCCTTTTCCTTTGAGGTTAGAACATTCATAAAACAAAAGAATAGTTAAATCTTTAAATATTGCTTCTCTTGGTAGTCCTCTTTTCACTCTACACATGGGTTTGTTCAGAATCTTTTAAAAGAAGGCAATTACTTTTATTTATTTTTTATTAACCATAATTGTGCCTTATATAAACCTCATTGGCTATGATACTGCCACTGCAAGTCCTTTGAAATAAAAAGCCTCAAATGTCATAGTGTCTAAAACACCATCATCAATACCTACCTTTTATTTGATGACCTGTTGATAATAGGTTTCATGCTTTTTTGGTTGTAGTTGTTGTTTTTTGCTAGATGAGTTGGGAAAAGCTTGTCTGTTTTCCTTGAATGTTTGGATTAAGCAATGGAAAGCTCACAGCCGTTGCTTGCACAACTTTGGCTTTTCACGGCAATTCTACAGATCTGGACCTGTGTAGAAAGTATCTAATGCCATGCACAGAGTAACACTGGCCTGCCAAAATAAATGTTGCCAATTTGACATCCTCTATTGAGCAGTTGAAATTATCCCTCCTCATCAAAGGAAATCCTTCCACTGGCATATGAGGGCTTTTGAGCTAGTTCTCATCACAACCGAATACATTTGTGAATGTTTGAGAACCTGTAGAATCCAATACCCAAAGCCTTACACCCAATGTCCTGAAGTATGAAATGGGGAACCTTAATAAGAATGCCCTCTTCAGCCCGGCTGGTGTGGCTCAGTGGCTGAGCGTTGACCTGTGATCAAGGAGGTCATGGTTCAAGCATGGTTCCTGGTCAGGGCACATGCCTGGGTTGCAGGCTCGATCCTCAGTGTGTAGTGTGCAAGAGGTAGCCAATCATTGGTTCCCTCTCATCATTGATGTTTCTCTCTCTCCTTCTTTCTTCCTCTCTGAAATCAATAAAAAAAATATTTTTAAAAAGAATGCCATCTTTGAAAAACATGAACAGGAAAGTGGAAATACTTTGTAGATGTAGATCCATGGATCTCCTTGGGCACCAGTTGATGTTCATAGCTTTGCTATATATAATGCTTAGTGTTCAAGGGGGGAGCTTTGTTGATAACACAGTTTTTCCACAAGATAATGAGCTACCACAATGGCTAATCATTGAGAACCTTGTATTTATTTTTTAAAAATTGTATCAAGCAGATCAGGTATCTGACCATCAATTCTTCAAATCAGGAACCTATAGCCTCAAATGCTATTTTCATCACTCCTGAAGTCTCCCTTAAGATATGTAATCCCCATTCACTATCTCCATTTCCCTCCCAGGGGAACCTTAAACTTGAAATATCTCAAATCTAACTCACCATCTTCTCTTTCAAGCTGTCATAGTCAATTACTTAATTCATCAAATGACTCTTCATAATCATTGTAACCCACATATAAATCTATATGCAATATGATAATGTGGCTTTTAGGAAATATCTTGATAAACTCCATATTTTTGAATGTCTGAAACTTCATTATGTGACCCTCTCTGGAAAAGTAGCAAATCAAGTTATCTGCCATTTACAACTTAGAATGAATGGGGGTTTTTTTTGAAAATACCCTAGTACAGTTTTCAAATAGATATTTCAGGGTGGAATAGTGGACAGATGTCAACCTAGATGATATAAGTGTGTGTGTGTGTGTGTGTGTGTGTGTGTGTGTGTGTGTGTGTGTGTGTGTGTGTTTACTTATGTTTTGGTAACAGTGAGAAATCAAGAGAAGATTCCAACAGTGAAATGTATCTTTAATCCTTTCTCTCCCAAAAACTTTGCAACTCCTGTCTCAAAAAAGCAATCCACCAGATTAGCAGTCCTCAATCCTCTCTGTGTGAAAAATACAGATGCCTGAGTCCAATCCCCAAAATTCTGATTCCACTGAGTTAGAATGGTGCCCTGCCGTTGACATTTTTAAAAGTATCTCCAGGAAACTATTGTACATCAAGGTTCGAGAACCTGTGCCCCAGATCCCTCCACACCCCTGCTTCCGTCATCAACTTCTGGCTTCCTCTGACCTTGATGTCTAACCACCTTTCCATGAACAGATGTGAAAGTGTTCCTCTAGAGCAGTGGCTCTCAACCTTCTGGCCCTTAAAATACAGTTCCTCATGTTGTGACCCAACCATAAAATTATTTTCTTTGCAACATCATAACTGTAATGTTGCTACTGTTATGAATCATAATGTAAATATCTGATATGCAGGATGGTCTTAGGCGACCCCTGTGAAAGGGGTCGTGACCCACAGGTTGAGAACCACTGCTCTAGAGCTACCGGACCTCTCAACATGGTGAAATGAAGCAGTGATCTCCACTGTCTGTATCTCCTCTAAGTTCCACAGTCCACAGCATGGGATTAAACATGAATGCTTTCCCCCAGCAGCTTCCCAGCACTTCCACTGGAAGAGATGAACTTGAGCACTGAGCACACAGGCTTGCAGGGTCCTCTGTACATTTACCTTCGACAGCAGTAAAGCTGATTTAGTGGTCCACGGCCACTTTGAGGTGAGAGTCCTTTGGAGAATTGGTTGAGTGCCATCCCACATTCAAACATTCACAACCATTTATCTTTTACAAACCCATAGCCCCCAAAAGTTTATAAACCCCACTGGGTCCAAGAACCTTGTTCTTAGAATACCTAACATTATTATTTTTAAGAACTGACATTTCTAATCAGATGAAACCCTATAGAAGAGTGATTAAAACCATGGGCTTTGACTTTGAGCATAGGGTTTAAATTCCAGTCTCTGTTACTCACCACTGGTGTGGCATTGGACAAATTATGCCATCTTTGTGAATCCCATTTTTGTTTTTGGGGTTTCTGTTTTTGTTTTTTTAACTAAGTGCAGTATCATGTTCTGGATGAATATAACTTTGAGAGCATTCAATATCACTGCTGATGTATTAGGGCAACCAAGGTGTTTTTCCCTTTCTGTCACCTTATATTTACTGTTTGCATCTATTTAAAAAGTACATAAATATTAGGAAGTAGGCCTGAAGAAAAAAAAAACGCATAAGAGCTAACTATAGCAAGTTAACCAGAGAGATGGAGTAGCCACACAAACAGTAAAAGCATGAAAATGGTCATTGTGGACCAAGAACAAAGGCTTGGATTCTGATGCTTGGTCCCACCTTCTTCTCCCTCTCCTGCTTCTATTTGGCTGACCGTGCCTTAGACTGGTCTTTATGAGATTGCCTAGTAGTTCTCTGGAGATGACTGTCAACAGCTGGCTATTGGGCATTGCCGTGCAGGGTTAGGTAAGACCTCTCCTTTCCTGCTGGCATCATGAAAGAAAGACCAGAAGGGCTGGGTTTGGGGATTTGGAATGTTTATTACCAACTAAGATCATCTTCTGATCCATGACTGAAATTTGCACAAGAAAGTAGAAAAGGTCCGTCACCAAGTCCTCCTTATAAGAGTACTGCTTCCTGCAGTGTAAGCGCCAGGATAGAGGTGCAGAACCTGGGTGCTCACAGATCCATAGGGGGAAGTACACAAAGGCTCTTTGGACCACACACAGCGCTAAGCTTGGTTTTGACAGGCAAATGAGACGATAAAAAGGCATCCAACCTTTCCTTAAGGAATGTAAGCACCTCAATGCAGGGCGGAAATTTGCATTAGACTTTCATATTTGTAAAGAAATGTATATAAGTTATTCAGCAGACATAAATGTTTATACACTCATTTTTTGAATGGCAATTTTTAACCAGCGTATTAAATGGTCTCTTATTTCTTGATATACACTTTTCTCAGTCTGGGCTTACAATGTTGTACGTGGTTTTCTTTTTCTTAAATTCTTGAGTTACTAATTTGAATGTATCATTCCTGCCACAATGGAGTAAGAGAGCAAGGCTGAGCAGTCGCATTGCATGAGGGTCTGTTGGCAGCGGAGGGCATTGAGGGGGGATGTGGAGGAAAGCAGGGCCCAGCTTCCAATGGAATGACTTGCTGAGGATGCACTACTTGACATTCTTTCTGGTTCACACAGTCTGGCTTAGGCAGGTAGGTAGAAAGCAGGCTATTGGTGAAAACCAGGTACTATTGGTCAGCTGCTACATTATAAAATTAATTTATAAATTATCAAATTAAAAAAGATAAGCAATCACACATGGATTGTGCAGCTCATTTATAAGGAAACTGATTCATAGACTTACATTTTCACACTCAGCTATTTACATTCAGTGATTCAATCTCATGGAGACTGTGTGACAAGATCAAAGGACATGAATTTTCTGTTACCTTTCTGAATTTTTTTGTTAATGTAACATGAACAGCTTCCTAGCTATCAAGTTACAATTACCTTGCAGTTAAAATATAAGACTTAAAAAAAAACATATATTCATCATAGCTATCCAAGTAGTACATTAGTAACACTCGGAACAAGTGACGAGTCTAAATTAAATCAAAAGGCAATCACAAGAGTAAGAGTGTGGGAGCCATAGATCATTGCACAGGGAGGTCAGCGAAGTCTGCCAGCCTGAGGAAATGGCTGGTCCTAAAAACCCCACTTAGGTCTCTCTTGACCCTTAGCTGTTTCAGAAGCATGAGAAGCCTCAAGAGGTACAGTCTCTTTCAATCATCAGGAATCAGTTAGAAAACCAGGCATGACTTTAAGGAGTCAGGACTAGGCCATGTGTCTCCAGACCTCTTCCCACAGTCGGTGGCTGAACCTGGAAAAGCCAACGCTAGACCCTGAATCCTTTTCAAAGGCAGAACCCCTTCATAAATGTCTATCACCTCAGTGGAAACCTGGCGGACGCCAAAGACAACTTCAGATGAGGGATGCAGAGAAGCCGCCATCTTTACCTACCCATTGTTTTGTGGGTCTAGTTGACTCCACTAATGAGCAAACACAGAGTGGCAACACACATAAAACCCTTCACATTTACCCCATGGATTGCTAAACCGAAGGGAGGCGGGGAATCAACTCCAATTTCTCCCATTGCTGAGCCTTTTTCCTTTTGTAGTTCCAAGGTCTAAATAACTGCATAAAACAAATCAAGGGAAAACAGGGCCCAGCTGCCTGTGGCCTTTGATGATGAAAGGGGCTCTAAGTCAGTCACTCAGCTGTTTTATTACTTGTCTTTAAGGCTGATGAGTCCCAAGCAGACCCGCATCGCTGAATTCTCAATAAAGGGTTAGTGCTTGTCCTGCAGAATAATAAGAACCGCTAATGACACCAATTAAGAGCTGTAAATGTCATTTATACTTGTTTGTTATTTTTCAAATCAATAAGGCTGGAAAGACACAGCGGCTGAGATAATTTAGATTGGAACCGTTTGTGGGGACATTTTAATAGATATATTGCAATCGGGATTCTTGTTCTCCTTTGGAGACATTGTGCTCCCCACTGGGTCAATTCTGATATTTATTCAAAGCAGAACTGCCCTCCCCCCAATAATTAAACACAGGGGAAACTATTTAGGACAATAAAAAGTGAGACAAGTATGTACCTTCCATAATCTTGTTCATTAAATCCCTTATTTGAAAGGCTTCCGTTTTATCTGAGACAATATCTTAAAGTGGCATCGTGAATAATTTAATGAAAATGTAAAGAGAAATTCCAAAAGAAAAAACAGTAATGCAGATGAGAGCACTGTGCTCTGATGCCATAAAATTACAGGGCACCCGTTTTTATAAGGGTCTTATTCTTTTGCCAGGTGTCCATGGTAGACTTGTAATTAGTGCATACAAAAAGTATGCCAGTGTGCATGAGGCGTTAGTTTTGCCAGAACATGAGGCAGTTGGCCAGAACCTTAGAGAAATGTATTTTTTTTTTAATTCCAAAAGGCACAGGAGTCATTGAATCCCTGTTCTAGCAAGAGAAAGCTGTTACATATTTCACTGATGAGGCAGCAACCAGGGAAGGACAACTCATTCCCCATAAAACAACTAACTTGTACCCATTATCATATCTTAAAGGGACATCTCACCTCAAAGTCTGAATAGCTAACCAACGTAACTTCTGTGGTACATGTTAAATTCCATAATATAGGGTATTGTGTGTTCTTAAGCTTTTCTATTATAATTTGGATATTTACAAAGATTATAAAAAGTGACATGTGGAATTTAAAATTTCCTATCCTAATTGTCTACCTCTATACCTATTCTTCTCTGGGTAGGTTTTCTGTTTTGTTTGAAAAGTCATAAGTACATGATCTTTTGAAGCTTTGATTTTAATTACTTTGAATAGGACAGTAAAATCGCCAAGCAAGGAAAAAACTCTTAAAAGTACAAATTGGGAAGTTACTGTTTAAGCAATCAGTGATTATTTTGTGTTAATGTCTACCTGACAATAAAATAGCTAAAAACTTAAAGTTTTAGATGCTCAATTTATTGTGGCTACATAGCACTTATCCAGTTTGCTTATTCACACTGTGTTAAGCATGAATATCTGAAGTTGTAAATGCAAACAATTTAAAAAAATTTAGTTAATTAATTTTTAAAATTAAACATATACTGATGTAGTAAGGGAAATTAAAGAACGTAGCAAATATATTTTAACCATCTACGTTCTCTGGTTGACTCATTGGTACACTTATTGTTGGCTTTTGGGGTGTTTTAACAGTGTGATATCATGAATAAGAGAAATAAAGGGAAAAAGAGCTGAAAACAGATCTAGACATCTGTCTTGGTATGATGCTTGGTTAGTAGAGATTTGATACAAATCTTGATGTTCAGCATTCTCAAGCTTGTCTTTGTTTTGAATAATGTAACTATTATACCCATAAATTGTCTCTAACTTACTTCTACATTCCTGGTCCTACTATCCCATTATACTTTCCCAGTTTTCTCATTTAGCCAAGTTTATTGACTTGTTGTCCTCCAACTATTTCTCACAGTCTCTTCCATGTCATTGCCTCCAGCTAGAATGTATTCTAATTTGCCTTATCTCCAGCTATAAAAATTCTACCTTACATATTTCAGCCCTTTCTTTCATAAGGTATTACCTGATCTATCCAGTTAGACAGTGTCTCATTCATTCATTTGTTCATTCATTCATTTATTCAACACAAACCTATGCCATTTTTCTTTCTTCTTGAATTTGGTTTCTTTTTGCCAATGGTGAATCAGGGCATTTTAATAAGTGGACTGAATCAGGAAGAGCTAGTGTTGAGATGTTGCTTCATATTGTTTTAGCGCAGATTTGTACTCTACAAGTCACCTGTGCCAATGCTGGAGGTCACAGAGTCGGGTGCAAAGGTATATAGGATCCCTCTACCTCGTTTGATCTGTAAAAACAAAACAAAAAACAACAACCAACTAACAAACAAACAGAACAAAAGGAACTGTAAAAGTCATCCAAAAGCTCAGTCATTATCTCATGAGCTCTGTATCAACCTGAAACCATTTCTCAGAGTGCAGGGGATATGGTGGTATCAAATACTAATTAAAAACTCAAGACCATCAAAGTAGTACGTGTATTCATGGTGGGGTCAACTTTGGCTCGTTGTACTTGGTACCACACACTTTCTTCTTGATTCCTCCTTTTCTTTCTCATTAATTCCCACTCATTCTCATCTGAGGTTCTCTGAATTCGCACTTTCTTTCTCTAAGAGAGAGAACAACTAGAAAACATCAGATAACCTCCCTTTCTCTTGGAAGACAGTTCATGGGGAGAAATCCTAAGGAATTCATCATTGTCTATGGCATGGCAAACACCAGAAAGGTGGGCAAGATCGAACATTTTAGGGGCAAATAGCCTTAAATTTAAATAAAACTAATTAGAAAACTAACATTTTAACCACTCTATAGAAAGGTGAGTGTGGCCCAGGGACTTGGGCTCAATAGTCATCTGTTTGATGATTGCATTAACTCATTCATTTTCCAAAGTTCAGGTACTTGCCTCTGTTATGGACAAATTCTATATAATAAAGAGCTAATATGCAAATGATCGTTGTGTCCTCATGCCCTCGCACTGGGGCTGGGGGACCTGAGGCCACGCTTCCTGCCCCAGCGCTGATTCTGGGGGACCTGAGACAGGGCCAGGGTACTTGAGGCTGGGACGGGGGACCTGAGGCTGCACCCCCCGCCCAGTGGGACTTAATGGGGAACCTGAGGCTGCACCCCTCCGCCTGGAGCCAGGGTCAGGGAATCTGCAGCTGTGTTTCCTGCCCTGCAAAGCTTGATGTGGGTAGGGCCGGCTGGGTCTGGGTCTCATGCGATTTTGAGGCCCACACGGATGGGTGGGGGCTTGAACCTGGGTCCCGCGGCACACCATAGACTCTGACAGGAGGGAGATTTTCATATACATTTTACTAATTTTCTTTCATCTCTGACACTTCTATCATAGAGAAAGGGCAAATACCAATATTAAAATATTTCCTCTAATTACTTCCCTTTTAATATGCACAAATTCCGTGCACGGGGCTACTAGTCTATATATATAAAAGTCTAAGTGACCATTTGACCGGTAGCTATGACACACACTGACCACCAGGAGACAGATGCTCAATGCACAGGCATGGAAATGTCGAACAGACTGATGAAGCTCAGAGGAAGGGAGGAGGGGGTAGGGCAGGAAGAGATTAACCAAAGATCTTATATGCATACTAGAGGCCCGGTGCATGAAATTCATGCATGGGGTAGGTTCCCTCAGCCCAACCTGCATCCTCTCACAATCCAGGACTGCTGGCTCCTAACTGCTTGCCTGCCTGCCTGCCCGATTGCCCCTAACCACCCTGCCTGCCTGACTAATCACCCCTAACTGCTTGCCTGCCTGCCTTATTGCCCCTAACTGCTCATCTGCCTGCCTGATCGCCCCTAACTGCTCACCTGCCTGTCCGGAATGACATCCAGAAAGTCGTTTGGCTGTCCAGTCTAATTAGCATATTATACTTTTGTTATTATAGACTAGGGGCCCAGTACATGGATTCATTCACTGGTGGGGTCCCTTGGCCTGGCTTGCATGGATTAGGCCCAAACCAGCAGTCCAACATCCCCCTAGGGGTCCTGGATTGTGAAAGGGCACAGGCCAGGCTGAGGTACCCCACCAGTGCATGAATCTGTGCACCAGTCCTCTAGTAATCCAGTAAGGCATTGTGACCCCAATGGCAGAATGGACATCTACCATCCATATGGCTTTTTCTTTTTGGAAAGAAATGTCCAACTGCTTTCCCATATATGGGAGTCAGGGGTCACTAGTAAACAATATTCTCTGTTCAGAGAGGATTTGAGTGTTCTCTCTTATCAAATATAGGTCAAGGATTCTCTCATTTTTTTGAAGGAAGGGGCCCCATCTAAGGTCAGGCAGTTCCTAAAACTATGTATGAAGCTATACTGGGGATGGCTAGAGAGCAGGAGTTGGCAGCAAGCTGGAGAAGACAGGGCCCACCTCTAGGCAGCAGCTTCTTGTTGCCAGGCAAGAATGCAGGCTGGATGTTGCTGGATCTTCAGAAAAGGCAGAAAATTGATTTTTTTATGTGAAATCTCCTAAATTTCACATGTTGGCTTAAAAATATTAATATGTTGTAAAAGACAAACTATATATCTATGGTCCCTATCCAGGCCATAGACCACTAGTCTGCCACATCTGGTTTTTCAAAACCAATGTGTGGAATGATAGAGGCTGTTTGAAAGCAATCCTCACTCCACCCCTACCCTCCAAAATTCTCCCTTGCTGGCTTGACCCCCACAAGTTTTCTTGTCCATTAACAAAAAAATATATATATTTCTTAAGGAAATTCCATTTTCTATGGTGAATGAGAAAAATCCGCAAATACACACCTGGGGACTTTTAAGGTTGCTTTTCTGGATAAAAATGTTGTCTCTACAACAAAAGGAGTAGTAACTCTTACCTGGTTCACATGCTTATGCTTGTTTATGGTAAACACTATATCAATTCTGAATTTAAGTGTTAAAAAGTAACAAGGAGGAGTTTCAATTGTCATTTATAACTGCACCTAAGAATTTCCTTCTGCACAAGGCTTGCCTACCCTAACTAAATACTCGGTGATTTTTTTTCTTATTCTAATGCTCTTAATTAGATTTATAGACTCTTTCCAGTGTTTTATGTTGATGAGGGGCTTAGAATACAACACACAGGAATAAAATATCCCCACTACCTAACTTGTGCTTTTGCATGTTTTATTTTAGTGAATAATGAGTCTTAAATAACGTTCTGAATATGTTGTCGAGGATGTTCTAAAGAAATATGGACTGATGATGTGTCAGGAAACATTAATAAACATACAACCACATGGAATTGGTGACTGAGAGAAAGTGATTCATTGGGCCATAAACCATTAAAGAATTTGGGTCATGAAGGCCTGCTACAAAAAAAAATGTATTTAGAAAGCAACAGTTATACATTCTCATTTTTAAATTTCCTTTCTCTCCCTTTTAGCTTGCCTAAATGTTTTACAATTGAAGGTAATCATTGTATAACATTCTCCATCCTGGGGTAAAGAAATGTACTCTGCATAGTTTCCTTTTCACATGACACAGCCATTTTCATGGTTATAGCTAATTAGCTTCCTTTCCACATTAGATACAGAGGATGTTTAAGCAACGTAAACTAGCTGTCATCCAGCGGCATCATAATCAAAATGGCATAAAATTTGCCATAAAACCTGCAGCTAATAACATTTATAAGGCACCTTATTACATAAGGATATTGAAGAAGCTCAGACACTGTATATCACAATTCCTCCCCGGGGACCTGGTTCATTTTCCTAATGACTGTGTATGGGTTTACTTTAGCAGCTTTTATGCCCATGCCTGAGCACAGAGCTTACCCAGCCAGACTGATAAGAACTGAGGAAGAGTGGCATCCAAACACAACAACAAAGTGCTAGACCTGTTCCAAAATGAATCATCAATATGGCCATCTTTGTCATTCACCACCTAAGCCTTCTCACCATTTCATGGCCATACTGGTTCTACTTATTTTTATTAAATATATTTTATTGATTTTTTTATAGAGAGAAAGGGAGAGGGATAGAGAGTTAGAAACTTTGATGAAAGAGAAACATCAATCAGCTGCCTCCTGCACACCCCCTACTGGGATGTGCTTGCAACCAAGGTACATGCCCTTGACTGGAATCGAACCTGGGACCCTTTAGTTCACAGGCCTACGGTATATCCACTGAGCCAAACCTGTTAGGACTGGTTCTACTTAAAAAAAAACAAAAACACATGTTTTTATTGACTTTTAGAGAGAGAGAAAGGAAGGGAGAGGAAAAGAGAGAGATATGGATGAGAGAGAAGCATTGATCAGCTGCCTCCTGCACGCCTCCTACTGGGAATTGAGCTCACAACCCAAGCATGTGCCCTGACCAGGAATCGAATTGGTGACCATTTGGTGCATGGGACAATGCTCAACCAACAGAGCCACACTGGCCATGCCATACTGGTTTCAATATTCGTTCATATTTTAGCTTAAGGTATTTATACCTGCTCTCTACTTGAGAGACTTTAATATTCCCTCCTCCATGCCTCACTCCTGTAGCCTTTATGCTTCCACTCACCCTCTAAGACTATCCTCAAGCCATGTTTCCTCTATGGGCTTTCCTTCATACCTCTGTCCCACATTGATCTTTACCTTTGAGGGGTTTTTTATATGTTTTTATTGATTTTAGAGAGAGAGGGTTGTAGAGGGAGAGATAGAAACTTCGATAAGAGAGAAACATCTATTGACTGCCTCCTGCATGTTCCTTACTGGGGATCGAGCCTACAACCTGGGTATGTGCCCTGACCAGGTATCCAACCAGGGACCTCTTGATTCATGAGTCGATGTTCAACCACTGAGCCACACCAGCCAGGCTACCTTTGAATTGTTACTGCTTTTGTTATCTGCCCTCCACAGTGTGTTTATTCCTACCCACTTTTAAATAAACAAGTCCCTCACAAACTAACACACTCTGGAAGTACATTCGGGCCACATGTTTCCATCTTTTGATGATATTTGACCAGTCCTGTTTAGGACTTTCTTTTCCCTTGTTGGCTGGTGCCTGGGCTCCTGCCCATGGTTCAGTATTTACACATAATTCCTGACTTGCCATCCTGACTCCTGCCATTTCAGGGTCTACCTTGTTTCTGGTATCTTTTTCCATTGTCTTCCATAGACCTTCTGAACTACAACTCAATCACTGTCTGGCAAAAACAATTGTCCCCTGGAGGCCCTAATTCCAGTCCCACCAGTCATATCTCATGCAGCAATTTGAATATCAAGCATAATCTGCACGGTGAAGATTTTTCCATTCCTCCCTTGACTCAGTGATGTCTCTCTGGGAAGTAAGACCAACCTTTTATCAGAACCACCTCCCTTATCTGTGCTCAGGAGTTTCTGAATTCCAGATAACTTAGATCCTGTCAACTATGGTAATCAGTTTAGCTTATTTCCTATCATGCGATGTAAACATTATGTTATACCCTGGCCAATTTGATGATTATGCCATGGAGAAAGCTTGCCTTTTATTTATAACTAAATTATAAACTTCTTATGAAGAAAGATCCTGTCAGTACAGTTATTTATCAAAGCTTTAATGTGTTCTCTAGTCCTAGGCATGTAGTAGTGCTCAGATATTCATTAATGATTATCTTCCCCAAACAACTTGTACACAGCATGATGCTAATGCAATAAAGATATCATTCTATCATCTAATAAAATCTGGCTACCCACGAATGGGAAAAGTACCATAGTTACTATTTATAAGACATGTCTCAAATCCATCTTAAACCTTCCTTTTCTTACCATGCCCCCTGTCTTTTTACTTTAAATTAGATTCTATACATCACTCAATCCTCTGTTTATAATTTCTGACTTCATTTCCCAATCTTCTTGTTCACTCCTGCTTCTTGATTCTTGATTTAAAGGACATTTCTGGTGGCAGGTGTCCTATGCTTGATTCTGAAGTAACTTCCTGTGAACTGGCCAGAATACAGTCTGGTTGAATGTGCCCTTTCAGCTTGAGGTCTTTTCCTTCTCCCATCTCTGGATGATTGCCTTTTACAAGCTACATGCTCTCCCACTCCTCTAGTGCTGCTCACACTCTTACCTTGGAGCATCGCATGCTCATTTCCATGCCTCCCTAGACATATACCTTACTTTCCCCACCTGATATATAAATGTGGATAAAGGTAAATAGATATGATATAAAACATATATCATATATGTAAACTCAACAGTTATGCAAAATATTATCATGGGAAGTTTGAAAAGATTGTACAAATTGGAATCCATGCACTTAATTGGTAATGTTATACATCACGGAATGCCAAAAATATGCCAGCAGCAGGAGAGCATCATTGTACTGCTCCTCTTATTTGTTAAAGGAGTGTGTGCATTATGGATTATAAATTACTAAAGGCCCAGTGCACGAAATTCATGCACAGGTAGGGTCCCTAGACCTGGCCGACAATCAGGGCTGATCAGGGCCTTCCTTCCCCCGGCTGCCAGCTGCCGGCTGCCGGCTGGGGCCTTCCTTCATTCCATGCTCATCATAGTGAGTGGTCGAACTCCTGGTCATTGGAACTCCCAAGGGAGTTGCATATTAGCCTTTTATTATATAGGATTATAGTAAGAGAATGGGAAGGATTGAGAGGAGATTGCATTACAATGTGGCATGCAGATCTCTACAAAATATTTATGAAAGGTTTGAAATTTCTATGGAGTCCTTGGACATCAACTGGTCAAAGATGTTTCTGGAGACTGAGGGAAGCCACAGAATAGTTGAGTTAGCTTAAGCAAGGACATTGATCTCTTTATCTTCAAAAGCAAGGGTACATTTTATATCTAGCAGTCATGAAAACAAAAGTGTAGGTGCTATGAACTTTTCTAGGGAAATTCTTTGCCCTCATCAAGCATACCTTTTAATGTGATTAAAGGGTTCACAATACACAAGTGAACAGAATCTACAGTGTGGCAGATGTGGAGAAAACTAAAACAGGGTTAGGGATTGTCTGACAAGCCTGGGTGCTCTAATTCAAGTAAAAAGGTCCAGATGGATTTTACTGATGTTGTGATATTGGGCTCTCAGAAAAAGAGATGAAGAAGAGAGCCATTAGGATATCTGGAGAAAGCATCCTCCAGGCACAGGAAAAGGCAATGAAACGGATATATTTTAACCTTATCAGACAATACCAAGGATCCTTGTGATGTTGGGTGTCACAAATTTAAAGTGGTGTCAGCTGGCATGGTTACATGTTTTTTGTTTGTTTTGTTTTTGGCTCTAGGGCTAAGAGTAGCTGGGGGATAAAATTTAACAAAGCTTAGCATTTTTTTCCAGGTAAGTATAACAAAGAGAAAGAGGATAAAGATAGTTGAGAGTTACATTAAACAAGGAAATAATTCTAAAAATGGAATCTCAAATAAGGGGAGAAGGAAATGAAGGCATGGAGAAGGAGTCAGCAACACTGGAAAGGTGACAGAATCAATCATAGGTCCTTGTGAGGTCAACTTATTAAATCTGATATTTAGAGTGTAAACTCTAAAGGTGGGTAATAGCCATCAAACAACGGGATTCTTAAAACGGAAGCTCTAGAGTGAGTGGGTCTGTTATGTTGGTAAGGTCCAAGGTGTAACTATGCTGACAGCAGAGGTAAAATGAAAGTCAAGATCCTTGCTGAAGAGGGATTGCAAAGGACCCCGGGGGCAGGGTTTTGGAGACCTGAAATTACAATGCAGGATGAAACTGAAGTGATGGAATGAGAATGAGCCAGGAACTAAATTATTTCAGCAATGAAACAGAATGGCCACCCAAACCTGTAGATGGAAGCAATAAGGAGAAAATTCCTTAATCTGACAGCATGAGATTAGGAAGGAGGGACAGAAAGACACCCACTCTACTCTGTGAGAGGGAGTAGGTATTCTTTGACAGGTCTGTTGGAGAATCATCTTTGGTCAAAACCAGGCTTTCTTTTGATTATCAAACACAATGACCTCTTTTTATAACAAATATTCTCTATTGTTCCTATAAATATTTCTATAAAGTCATAGATAATTTAACTTACATGCACCATAACTTTAAAAAAAAAATAAAAGTGAAGGAGAAAATAGAAGTCATTCTAAAATAGAGAAGTCATTGAATTATTTTAATACATAAACGGTCATGCACATTGACCCTAGAAGTCACAATGTGGAGGTCATATGCACTGTATTGGTGACAGCTGCAAGTGAAGACAGATAGGGCTGTGTTTTCTGGACAGCCCTGATACCAAAGGCAGTGTCACCATCAGTGAGTGATTTACTGAGATGGTGACATCTCTGGAAAAATTCTAAATAAAAAAAAGAATGGCTACCCTTGATTTTCACTGGACACTGTCATGCATAGTATCACTGGGAAGTACTATTTTGAGTTTACAACCTAGACTGGGTTATGTTCTAGCCTCAGGTACTACTAACCTGGGTTTTCACCCACATGGATATAAGTGGCACACCAGAAAATAACATGGAATGCAGACCAGCTCTTTCTTGTGCAGTATCATCCCCTGATGCTTTGTGCCACCCCTCAATGCCAGTCACTGTGAAAACCACACACATTTTTGAAATGCATCCATCCTGTTTCTCCTGAGGACATGAAGATTAATATTCATTTCAGTTTGTAGAATAAAAGAGGAGCTAAAGAAAAATCTGAGACATAAATGAAACTTTGAATTGTGATCAAGTCAATTCTCAAAGTGATTAAAACATAGGACATTTTGGACAAAAGCTAAACTTGAATATACACATATACTTTGAAGAGTGAATATTGTCCATAAAATGTTATGATTCAAACATTAGATATGTCTCTCTTCCACTCACTGCCAGACTTAAAATACACAAGATTAAAGAAGAGGGAAGCAAAAAATGCTCAAAGGATACTGCATATTGTTAGCCCCCCCCCCCCAAAAAAAAAATAAAGCTAAGAATTTATAAATTCTTTGGGGACTTCCATGAACTTCAGCTGAATTTATCATCTAATGAATATGCCTTCTGTATTTTTACTTAATGTGTATGGACCACAAGGGCATATACATTTGCACACATGTATGTTTACATTAAGGTTCAACTGGAAAAAGTAGCCCTTTTGTGAATGTGATAACAAAGCTTGAAGTGAGTGTTTGCATCCATATATCTAACCTGCTAATCAGTTGCAGCCTCTTGCTCATCCCCAGTATTTCAAGGGCTCTGGCCACATGGAGGGTGATGATGGTGGTGATAGTAGTGGAGAGAAAAATCAAACTGTAGAGATTGACATATTGTAGTTCCAAATGCTATTTTCAACAACAACAAAAAAGGTTGAAATATCTTGTTATTCAGAGGTGAAACAGAACAACAGAACAAATCACTTGCCATTTTATCAACATTCATCACAAAATTTTCACCATCAAAGTGTTTTCAAGTTATAAAATAAATACAGTTTAGTTCTGTCTTTACACATATACTTACTAGTCTGTGCTTCTATATACAGTGTTTGTAGAAGTAGGCTTACAGCTGTTTGTATGGAAAATAATACAATAATTAATAAATAATAATACAATACAAGAATAAACTGTTTTTCGTATTTACAACTGTAAACCTACTTTTGCCCCTCCCTGTATGCACATGTGTTTGGTGTTCAGAGATAAGCATAGTTTGTTTGTTTTTTCCTCAAATATTTCAGAACATTTTTCAGATATGTAGCTCTCTTTTCTCTTAGCTTTCTAAAGAATTGAATGTAAAGGGACAAATCCTTTTTAATTTTTTTTATTCATTTACACTTCAATCATTTATGTTATTTAATAGCTATTTGATATTCAAGAGCCTTTGGGCCTTTTCAAACATGCTTTGCAAAATCTTTTTTTTTTTCCTTTCCTTTTTTTCTTTTCTTTTGCTCTCCTAATATAAGAAGGAGAAGTGGAGAAGTGATACTAGTAGCATTTTGCCAAAGGCAAGCCAGAGTGAATGCCAGGGGAAAAGGGTGCTACTTTACTCTAAACTTGTGAATGTTGAGTTATATCTAAATTGGAGGAAAAGAAAACAGTTAGTAGCTTGCTGTGTGGGCGTACTCAGGCCCCTCTGTTTGGTAGTCACATGTGCAATCTGTATAGTCTTAGAGAAGGAGAATTTAAATCTCATTCTAGAAAAACTCCCTGCACAGAAAGATGATTAGCCTATTTCTAACCCCCTTCTCTCCCTGCTCCTCCTCCTCCTCCTCCTTCTTCCTTTTCTTTTCCTTCTTTCTTTTTATCTTGTGAAAAGTGTCATTAGGTCTAATTATTCTCTTAAGATCTTTTTTTTTCTCATGTTGGGAAATGGGGATATAGAGCAGCTTAAAAGAATCATAGACATTTAGTTTTTCAAGTGGTAAATATTTTTTTTCTATTAACTTTTATGCTAATAATAATCCAGCCTCTAATTTATTTAAGATTTGTGAACCTCACTGACTCCTAAGGGAGAAACACATATCCTTAAAAATTAGCAAAATTTATCCACTTCTCTATGAATCTTGGATATTTTCCCTCTTTAAGGGAAAGATTAAAAAATATAAATTCAAAACAAGTATGAAAGTTAATATTTATTTTAAATGGCACGTGAATCACAACACTTTATACATATTTAAAACTATTGAAATCCATAAAAACTGCATACTTGTATTTATTATAATACTAGAGGCCTGGTGCATGAAATTCGTGCATGGGGAGGGGGGATTCTCAGCCCGGCCTGTACCCTCTCCAATCCGGGACCCATTGGGGTATGTCTGACTGCCAGGATCAGGCCTAAACCAGCAGCCAGACATCCCTCTCACAATCTAGGACCACTGGCTCCTAACCACTCACCTGCTTGCCTGCCTGATCACCCCTAACCCCTCTGCCTGCCTGCCTGGTTGCCCCTAACTGCCTTCCCCTGCTGGCCTGGTTGCCCCTAACTTCCCTCCCTTGCCGATCTGGTTGCCTCTAACTGCTCTCCCCTGCCAGCTTGGTTGCCCCTAACTGCCTCTTCCTTGGCCCCTGCCACCGTGGCTTTGTCCGGAAGGACGTCTGGATTGATGTCCAGAAGATGTCCAGTCTAATTAGCATATTACCCTTTTATTAGTATAGATGTGTATTAACTGCCTAGTGCACTTATCCACTATTTTCCTGAAACTTTCTGACTGCTGATCCTTTGATCCCCTCTCCATATGACAACAATTTTATAACATATTTTTATGGAGTGACTAGGAAGATAATTCAGTCTTTCCTTTAGCAATGTTTGATAGAAATGTATTTTTAATCATTGATAGCTTGTTCAGTTCTACTCAGCATCATAACTTGTCTTTAATGTTACATGAATTGTTAAATCTATTATAAAATTTGGGTAAACATCTCTCATATAAGCTATAAGATATCAGGTTATTTCAAAGTGTGTGTGTGTGTGTGTGTGTGTTGTAGTGACAAATCTGGAATTCTCTGTGGCTTGATAACATACATCTGTGACAAATGTGTGTGTGTGTGTGTGTGTGTGTGTGTGTGTGTGTGTGTGTGTATTTGATATCAGAGAGGAAGGGGGAGGGAGAGAGAGATAGAAACATCAATGATGAGAGAGAATCATTGATTGGCTGCCTCCTGCACACCCCCTATTGGGGATTGAGCCTGCATCCCGGGCATGTGCCCTTGACCAGAATCAAACCCGGAACCCTTGAGTCCACAGGCCAATGCCCTATCCACTGAACCAAACCAAAATGGTGACAAATGTCCTTTTTGTAGGACATTTAAGAGCTTTATGTCATCTTCATCAATGTTTGTACTTTGTGCCAGATGGTCAAGAAATTAATAAGAACCTACATAGTTGCAAAGGGGAGGGCTATGTTAGACAGGATAGAGTGTGAGCAAAGGTGTGTCCTGGCACCAACAAGGAGAATAGTTAGAATGTAGTGAAGTGAAAAGCCCTCAGGACAATGAGACCAGGAGTGTGTGCTGGAGCCAGGTAGGGAGGTGGAAGAGAGAGCTGAATGATGACTAGGGGTTCAGACTATCAGGCTTTAAAGTTAAGGAAGTGACATCCTGTTAATAGATTACTACGGATGTGAAATACAGCCTTATGATCACTTATTCGAGTTCCACCAATTCATTTCTTGCAAATGGACTAGCCTCTAGAACCCAGCAAAGGGCAATTTAACCATACACAGAAGTGACTGTGTACCACACAACTATAACTCACTAACTCCACATCAAATGTCTCTGTAAACTAACTTCCCCATACCCAAATTTCAAGAAAGCCTGCAGCAACTCTAAGGTCACCTGACAAAGGGCTAAATTGGCAGAAGAAAAGTCACAGTGGAAAGAAAATGTGGTCTTTACCTACTGGGGTAAGAATATCTTTGCAAATTTTACAAAATTTATGACAATGTAAATTACTGCATGGGTTGTTTTTACATCTGGCCCATGCAAGTGAAGCATCCTGCTTGATGCATGAGGCCTCCCTGGCTTGAACTGAATATGCCTCTGCCTTTCCCCTTTCTGTACTTTGGCCCTGGTCCTACACTCTGGAGGCTCTGCTGCATGAGTCTTTCAAACATCTGACTACCGCTGCATGCTTTTGTTCTTAAATCTTGTCTCCTAGATAAACACCCTCAGCTTGGTCTCACACTCCAGCTTATTTAAAGCATCTCCTCCTTGCTCTCCCCATCCAGGCCTCCACGTTGCTATTGCATCTCTGTAACCTTGGGAACCAAACATAATAGTAGGCTTTTGGCACTTATGGCTTGCACGTTTGTTATTTCAACTATTCTTAAGTGCTTAGATCACAAGGTCTGTTAGAATCACATGCTGGCAACTATGTGGGAGTATGGCACGCTCTCATCTACAGCTGATGGAAATGCAAATTGGCACAATCATTGAAGGGAAGTATATTGGGTGACAGCTATTAAAATAAGAAATCTGCATACTCTATGATCTAACATCAGCACTTAACAGGTTCTGCCCTAGAAAAGCAGGCACATGTGCTAAGTGAGTCATGTAGGAGAACATTTGCCAGCGTTGTTTATATCAGGGGAAATCTGGCAACCATACAAATGTTAATTTAGCAGGGAAATGACTTTAAAATGTGGTACATTCACATTATGGCATAGTGTAGAGACAATCAATAAATATATAGATTGATAGATTTACAGATTACCAAGACATACTTTTGACTGAAAATCAAACAAAAGCATTAGATTAATACACAAAGCATAATGTATTTTTGTAAAACAAGCAAGCACAGAATACACATTAGCATATCTGTAGAAAGATAGAGCAGTAATTGATATATTTGTGGAGGGCCAGATTTGGGAGGATTGGTTAAAAGAAACTTTTGTGTAGGTATACATATGCACATATCACTGAGTAACTACAGTTATCTAAAATAAAATTATATTAGTTACAGAATAGATAATGCAGCATTACTATTTCCCTGCTGTCACACAAACCCACACACACACACTATGGCACAATAAATTTGGGGTTTGTTAATGGATCTGCTATAAATGATTAAAGTTCATTTATACATATTGATTCATAGTCTATTATGTTTATACTAGAGGCCTGGTGCACAAATTCGTGCACAGGTGGGGCCAATCCGGCCAGGCTGACCGGGAGGAGGGAATGTGGGCAGTTGGCCACTCCTGGTTGAGGGGACAATTTGCATATTAACCTTTATTATATAGGACTAGAGGCCCGATGCACAAAATTCATGCAAAAGTAGGCCTTCCTTACCCCGCTGCTGGCACTGGCTTCCCTCCGGCACTGACACCCGGGCTTCCCTCAGGCCACCAGCAGGCACCCGGGACCCATGTTTCCCTGCAGCCTCCAGGAGACACCGAGGACCCAGGCTTCCCTCACAGCCTTGGCTTCATCCGGAAGGACGAAAGGATATCTGGAAGGACATCTGGTCTAATTAGCATATTATTCTTTTATTATTATAGATTATGCCCCCCCACACACACACACACACACAAACTCGCACACTCAGTCCCAGAAGAGAGTCTGTATGATTGGATAAATTGATATGAATTTAAAAGTCTACATTTAAAATATATATATACACACAAAGGACACAAACTATCCTAGAGTATCCCAGAGTCCTGTAATCATGTCATCAGAAGTAACCAATTGTCATTAGGATAATATTAACCATCTCATGAAATTCTCTGGTGAGGTTTTAGATTTTAGGGGAAAAAAGATATCTTTAGGGTCTCTGACCAAGAATAGACTTATGAATACGTATTTGCAAAGATGAGAGAGGGCCGAGGGGCTTGGGGGGAATTCAGGGGCAGTAGATGCAAATAATGGTGGGATGACCTGAGACTTGCACTCTGTCTTCTCTGCTCTGCGCTTTCATTCATGGGCTGCAATTGACTGCACCCACCTCCTCTGGACATCATACATGAAATATATTTTCAAAGCATAAAGTGCTTTTCAAATGCCAGACATTGTTACCCTCAATTTGGTGATTAACTAATAAATGCAAGATTGACATATTTGTGCTAACCATAAAAAAGAGAGAGAGAGAGAAAATACTGAAAAGTAAGTCCATGTTGGCTTGGTGAATGGTGACTGAGCTTCCTAACATCTGAAGCCTGGGACCACATCCATTGCTTTGACAAGTCAAAGGAATGAAAATAATTGTCCTTTATGTAGACTGTGTGAGATTTTTGTTTCTATAAAAAGGGTCAGCTGAATGACTACTGCTAGGCAGCATAAACCTAAAAATAGGTGATGCTGGCTTTGATTATTACCATTAAATTGTAATTGGAACTCTTGTTCAAATGACACGTTCCTCTCAACCGCGATAGTCTGAAGCAGTCAGACAGGAAGAAACATTCATCAGAGGACCATTTAACTGGAGGTATATTGGACCAGGATGTTAAGGTTTACTCTCTGCTCTCTCTCTCCAACAAAATAATAGCTTCTCCATCCTTTCATTTTGTTCTCAAGCCTGAAGATGATTTGTGCCAGGCAGCAAAGATCGGAATCTAATGCTTTAATGTTGTTTTAGCATAGTTTTCATTTTTAATCTGTAGATAATCTGAACATAATAGACTATGAATCAATATTTATAAATGAATTTTAATAGTTTATAGCAGATCCATTAACAAACCCCAAATTTATCGTGCCATAAAAGTAAGGGCAAAGCCGTGGCATGTAGTAGAGTCTTATAGTTCCCCATAGAATCGCTAGGCACTATGGATATGTTGCTTCACGCTGCACTTTTCTCTGGGATAAACACAGAAACAGTAAAAAGGGGCTAAGGCGCCGCAGGGGATGCAAAGCAGACAGGCTGCACAGCCTGCAAGGGAGCCTTTTACCAAGTTACAGTGGCTGTTTCAGGGCAACCAGCTGTGCATCTGGAATGAGCTGATGTAAAAAAGTCGCTTTTAATACAGGATCAACATTTTCCTTGGACATTACTTCAGTTGCTTTCAATTTTTATTAGGTCATTTTCAAAATTTATCCTCTTACCACCAGATATGCACACAATAAATATTACAGTGGTTTGCCCTCTTTTTTTTTTTTAATGGTTGACTTGAATAAAGTCAAGTATAGTCAAAACTGCCAGGTGAAGTGTTCCTGGGCCATTCATCTAACCACAAAAGATTGTGAGATGTGTGAGCCCCCTCCTCCCTCCCCTCCCCCACTGCTCCCTTTAACAGGGTATGCTGTTTCTCACGGAAGCTTCCTGGATAGTTTCCTTCCTACACACCAGCAGCCACCTCATCAGCCAAACAGACACACTCTCCCACAGACACTTATGTGTGTACACACAGAGATGCACAGAAGATAGATTTGGTGCATTGGCTTGAATATGGACCTAGAAGTCCTTGTGAAGCCTGACACTGGCAGTTCTTTGTAAAATTGACCAAACCACCGGGGCACATGGGATAACTGTGCAGGACCTGAGAAAGTACTATCATCTATAATAATAAAAAGGGTAATATGCTAATTAGACTGGATAGACTGGAGGTCTTCCGGACATCCTGCCTGACAAAGCTGGGGGTGTGGCCAGCCTGCAAACCGCCCATGGCCCCTCACCCAGGCCAACCCCACCCCCAGCGGGGACCCCCACCCTGATCAGGGGTCCCCTTCAGGGCAGGCCAATGGCCCCCACCCATGCACCAGGCCTCTATCCTATATAATAAAAGGGTAATATGTAAATTGACCCTAATGGCAGAACGACCAGAACAACTGCTGGAACAGTCACTATGAGGTGCACTGACCACTTCTTGGTTCCTTTCCCCAGCTGGCAGGCTCTGATCACCTGATGGCCACCTGCAGCAGGGGTGGGGCTGGCAAGCGGGTGGGGTCAGCCAACCTCTCGGTCTCTTCCCCTGGCCTTCAGGCACCGATCACCCGATGGCAAACCGGGAACCGGGGGTGGGTTGCAGCGGGGGATGGGGCCAGCTGTGGGAAGCTGGGGAAGATGACCCTGATTGCAGCCAGGCCTAGGGACTGTACCCATGCACTAATTTCATGCACCGGGCCTCTAGTTTTATATAGTGTTCTTAAAATTCATTTTAAAGGCTAAGAGTGTTTGAGAATTAGCTCAACCTCATCGGTTTGGAGATTGATGAAATCTTTGTGCTATGGAAACCAGTGGAACTGCAGGAAAGATTTAGTGTATTTTCTTGGCATTCCTAGAGACTCTGCATTAGGAGTCAATTGCCAAAGGTCCTATGGCCTCTGTGAGGAAGAGTCAGAACCAGCATTCACATCACTGCATATTATTGTGCAAATTAATACTATTTTGAAAAATAAAAGAGTTTGCATTTCCTCACTATTTCTCCATGGGCATGCATGCTCTAGTTCAAACCTGGAGAACAGCTTTGCAAAGTAGCAGCAAGACAACAGCATTCTAGGCTGGATGGACTTTATATTTCCTGGCTTCAAAAAGCATGTTCAGAAACTGGTCAGATCCCAAAGAACCATGTGATTATCGGTACTGTCCCCAGTACTCGTCATGGAGGTAAAGGGATCACCTTGGATACTGATCTCCTGAGGGATACTGTTTACCCCTAGTTGGCTCTGTGCACCCCAGACTTGTGAGTGGCTATGGTCCAGCTAACTCAAATGCTTTTGAATAATGTACGCACTTCCTCTTCTGATGTGATGCTCCTTCTCTCAAACATACTGTTAAACATACTGGCCATACTTCCAATTTGGGAAGGAAGTTTTTAATAGCTAAGCTAACTGGCAGGCGCCTGGTACTTTGGTGTGGAAATAAAATCTGGTTGTGAACAAATTGTGAATACTAATTCTATAGCAGAAAATAAAGTTTCAGAGGATAGAAAAAAATAAAGAAAAAGAGATGGAGAAAAGAAGAGCCAAGGAGCAAGGGCTGTTCAGCCATTTATGGCTAGATTTAAATTGTTTGTTATAACTCTGCTAATGCCCCCAATGCCTAGAATCCCTTATTAGCCCTAAGAGTCTTATGCTAACATTGCCTACTTTCTTCTGTATGGACCCAGTTTCAAGCATGAGCTAATCCATGTACTAGTATACTGAAGACTAATTCCTTGCCACTTTATACACAGTGGATAGATATATAGGTGAAGGATCACTTACTCACAGGAAACTCCTATGGCTCATCCAACAGCCCATGCGGTAACAGCACATGAGAGCACTTCCCACAAGGACACCTTATGGTGTCTGGTGATGCATTCAGCTTTATGTGAGTGAGTGTGAGACACAGAGAGAAGGGCAACACAGTAGCAGGGCACAAAGGCAATGAGTCCTGGAGGGGAAAGGTAATGAATAAGAAATTATGAGGAAAGAAAAGTGAATTCAGTAGTAATGGCTAGACAAGTGGTCTCAGTAGAAAGAGAAAGAAGAAAAATTCAACGACCATAGTGGAGAACGTCAGAGTTGGGGCAGCTGGCAGCCTTTACTTAATGGCACCCCAAGACTTGTGGTTGCGTCATAAGACATTCTGTCTGATCTCTAGAGCTGAAAAAAAGGTAATTCTAGCAACTCCTTCCATCCAGAAGGGTTGTAAATGAACTATCAGGTACCACAGCCTTGTAGAGTACCTGCTGGGATGCCTTGCTCTTCCTCAAGTTCCCCTAAGGCCAATCTTTATTACCTGAGTTAAATTTATACACTAGTAAAGACCAATGCATTCTGCTCTACACTTGCCATAAATATTTGTAATTGAACTCTGAGGGCCATTTTCAGGCTGGCCACACACCCCAGCGGGGATCCTCACTCCGATGGTGGCATTGCCAGCCTGGGTGAGGGGCTGAGGGCCTGTTGCAGTCCCCTTCCTCTGTGGCCAGCCCTGGTGACCAAGCCTCCCATGCACTCAGGCTGGCTCCATGGCCACCGCCCACAGGACCCTCCTTCAGCAGCTGGCCAGGGTAGGTGGGAAGCTTGGGTTGCCCCGGTGATGGCTTCCTCCATCACTGGGGGTGACCCAAGCCTCCTGCTGGCTCTGGCCTGCTCCATGGCCACTGCCCACAGGCCCCTCCTTCAGCAGATGGCCCAGGCAGGCGTGAAGCTTGGCTTCCTCTGTCACTGGGGGTGACCCAAGCCTCCCGCTGCTATGGCTAGCTCCATGGCCACAGCCATCTTTGCCCCGCTAATTTGCATATTCCCTCCTGATTGGCTGTGGGGCATTGTGGTGGTATGGTCAATTTACATACTTGTCTATTATTAGTGTAGATATTCACTCTACAGATTTTGACTCACATAATTCTCATAACAACCCTATGAGATAGGTACTATTGTCCCTACTTATAGGTGAGGCAAACTGAGGCACAGAGAGTATAAAGACCTTGCTGAAGACCTCACAGTAAGTGAGGGGAAGAGTAGGGATTTGAACTCATTAACTTTGCTCCAAATTAGAGCTTCTCAATCACTACATTACATTGCTACTCAAATTTGAATTTGAAATCTTTAATTTTAACTGATTATCAAATATTTATTAAGTATCTCCGCTAGGCAATGTGAATCCCCCAAATATGTATTTCCTAAATCTAAGAAATGTACAATAATGCTCATATTTCAAAAAATATAAACAAAGTATATAAACAAAGATTGAGCCAGGTTTGACATTACTATAGTTCTACCTTTTCATTTTTGTAGTGATTTAAAGATATTTATTTACTGCTAACTAGTGAAGCCCAATGATCAGTTCTTTAAATATATTATCTTTAATGATCACAGTCATTTTTCAAAGTATCCCAGTTTTTACTGTAGGCAATCAGGCTAAGGAGGTTAAAGATTACACAGTTCACGGTCACTCTTGTAATAAGTGAAAAGCCCAGGAAACAAAAATAGGTAACTCAAGGCTACAGACACCTTAGTGCTATTCAAATAAATGAATGATCAGTATATTTCTTTCATCAAGAGAAAGGTTCAAGGAAGAAGTTTGATTTGATCTTTTGTTGTTCTTATTTATGCATTGGGTTATGGGGTGATATTTACATTTTTCAAGGCACTGAAAGCTGAGGTGGGATTGGGGTCATGGGAAAGACATCATGAGCAAAAGTTTCGAGACATTCTGGCCTGGTGGGGAAAGACTGGGACATAAATTTGGATAAACTAAGTGAAGTCAGATTAAGGAGGTCCTGAAAAACAGCAGAGGGGCTTGGACGTAATGTGATAAGAAATAAGGCTCTGATGGCTGTTGAGAGGCAGAGGACATGATAAAAGCAGTGCTTGGGGAAGATTAATCTGTCAACAGTTTTCAGGATGGATGCTATTTTAAAGATTGTATATTGTTATAGTACTTTATGTTTCCTTGGGGGTGTTTTGTATGTATTTTTCTCTCCTCCATAAGATGATATACTCTGTAAGGCAGAGCCAAGCTCTCAGCTTTCTCCGTTTCCCACAGCATTGAGCCTGGTGCTGATCTGTTACTCTTGATGGTTAAGATGTAGAAAAGCCACCTAGTGACCAGGGATATTCAAATAATTTAGGCCAGTGGTTGGCAAACGGCCACATGCGGCTCTTTGGCCCCTTGAGTGTGGCTCTTCCTAAGCCTTAGGAGTACCCTAATTAAGTTAATAACTATGTACCTACCTATATAGTTTAAGTTTTAAAAATTTGGCTCTCAAAAGAAATTTCAATCATTGTACTGTTGATATTTGGCTCTGTTGACTAATGAGTTTGCCGACCACTGATTTAGACTGTTTAAAACAGAGCAATGATATCTTCCCCAGGCTAAATTAAAAGGTGTTTTTTTTTTTTCTTCTGAGTTAGAAATTTCATAAACCTGTGTCCAGTGACCAAAGTAAATGAAGAGGAGAAGGTGTAAAGGGAAATGGAGAAGGAAGAAGCAGTGCTGACATGAAATGGGCCAACACAAGTGCTGACTTTTTAGGGCCCAGAGGCTAAAATGATACTGGAAAATGACCTTGATGTCCATGTGGGTGGTAGATTGAGTAATTTTGGTAGCCACAAAGACTGACAGCTGAAAAGATTGTACCATCCTCTCCTTATGTTACCGCCCAAGAGTTCTCTTCCATACCCCAGTTCCGCTCCCAGGGTAGGCAGCTGCTCCATGCAGCCCTCTTTAGAGGATTGCATTATAAATTTAAAACAATAAAAGGAATTAACAATATTTGCCCTGGTACAGTATAAGGCAATGACTGCACACAAACCCTGTCTGTATAAATCCAACTTCCTTACACTAAGAAGAAATTGAGACCCAAAGGGAAATGATAAGTCTAACAGCTCATCAGGCTGAAGGAAGAACTGAGACCAGAATCCATACTTCTGGGGTCACAGTCTAGCCTTCGCTCACTGTCCTCTTATTCCACCTGCCATTTTGTTTAGGACATCTGTTTTTATTTCTTTGTCTCCATCCCTCAAGAGCATAAAATAAAGTAACGATTTCTGACCCACATTTGTATAATGTCAGAGGCTTTTCTGGGTATATTTGTAGGTGGAAGCACATGCACCCTTTGTTTCCTGAGTCTGATTTTCCTTCCTCTGTGATCTGAGATTTGCCGAAGGGAACATAACTGAATACCCTCCAGGACAAATCAGCATCACTAGAAGCGGCTGCATCCCACACTTGCTTAATGTCTGCATTGCGAGGGTAATTTATCCTTCTAATTTCATAATGCAACACATCATCACATTTTTCCTTCAGACCCTCCTTGCAGGCCTGATACCTTATGCATGCACATTTTTCACGGAGTAAAGGGAACATCTTCGTTTCCATGGTTTCTTTATGATCATGGCTAGTCCCTGCTTAGATAATCTCCTCCACCTCCACAGTGGTACTCTTGATAATGGGAAGTTCAGCTAGCGGTATAGTTTACATCACCATCTATGGTCGGTTAATGGCCGCTTTATTAGGTATATCCAGTGAGATGATGGGCCATCCGAGAGTATTAACACCTGGATTTACAGTCATCATGATGGAACACATCAAAGTTCTTTACTAAGCTGAATTACTCAATAACATCTTTGAAACATAAATAATCAAGAAGCCTCATTTTCAAGCCTAAAAGCCAGGAGTCTGTCTTGCTAATTGACCATGATGGAGTTATAATCATGAAATACAACACAGAAAATCTCTCTAGAAGGCTGCCTTGGGCCTATAACGTCAATAAAGCACTGGTGATCCCATTTCCAGACTCGGGTTCTTATGAAAGGCTCCTTCAAGGCAGGCTCATGTTTTGAGATGCAGATCTTTGGGGAGGTGTTTTGCATGTCTAGTTATTTCACCGAATAGATAGACAAGAACTATCTCCATGTAATTAAATGTAAGCTCCAAGATATTTCCAAAGGCTTCTGGGTTTCTCAAGATTGATTTATAGGCTTCAGGTACCCAAGGAGATTAGTTAATTAATCAAGAAAATATTAAAAATGTATATAGAATAGAGTAGAATAGTATAGGATAAAACAGAATAGATACAATAGAATAAGCTACAATATACTGGGATTCAAACAATAGATGCCTGGAATTCTATATAATAAAGCAGTAATATGCAATTTTACCATCACACCCTCACACAAGATGGCCACCTCCATGTGGTCACAAGATGGCCAGCAGGGGAGGGCAGTTAGGGGCAATTGGGCTGGCCAGGGAGCAGTTAGGTGTCAATCAGGCTGGCAGGGAAGTGGTTAGGCGGTGATCAGGCTGGCAGGCAGAAGCGGTTAGGGGCAATCAGATAGGTAGGCAGGTGAGTGGTTGGGAGCCAGCCGGATTGTGAGAGGGATGTCTGAGGGGTCCCATATTGGAGAGGGTGAAGGCTGGGCTGAGGGACACCCCCTCCCCGGTGCATGAATTTCGTGCACTGGGCCTCTAGTGTAATATATTGTACCTTGCTTCCCAAATAAAGGGGAAGAAAAGACATTAATATAGGATTAATCTTCAAGTACACAGTGGCCAATTGGATCAATATAGATGGTAATAATTATTAAATTTCCTAGTATTAAAGCATTATGATCATCAAACAATTTATCTTTAAAATATTGGTAAAGCAGGCACAGCTTTTATCTTACAGATTTTAAAATTGAAGTTTGGAGGGATTAAGTTAAATCAGAGATAGAACCCATGTGTTCAGATTCCCATGTAGTGCCTTTACATATCCTTGGTTCTTAAATGTCATATTTTCCTTGAAGCTCACATTTATCTGGTATCTCTATCTATCTCAAAGATGTGCAGTGATGGGCCATGATCATTTTACATGGTGCTTAAGACAATGGGCATGGTAATATGGCTTACTCTTAATGCTAATATACCTAGATTACTCTATGGACTAATAAAAAAAATATTAGGCACATGCTGACCAACCACTATCAGTTGCTTCAAGAAATAGTATTTATAGTTCAACTTGCATTATCAGGAAATAAAATGGCAATCAAGTCTTCAGAATAATTGTCTTCCAAATATTGTATCATTTTCAAATATCAAAGACTATGCCACATTTACAAACCTAGAGAAGAAGTAGTCATCTATTGAAAAATATCCAGAAGACCTTATGGTTTGATGAAATAGAGAACTAAGTTGAAGGATATGGACTCACTTTTGGCAATACTTTGTTGGAAGTCTCTCTTACTAACATGATTGCTGTGTCAAGATGATGCCAGAGCAGGAGAGAACACAACTAGAATATGTTATCATCAAGTAAAAGAATGAGGTGACATGATTTTAAAAAGCAATAAGGGGAAGACATCAGAGAAATCTGTGTTAGAGTCTTTTCAGAGAGAGTAATTAATACATTTCATATGGAATCAACTCATCGAGGGATGCAGTGGAAGTAATTAGTATGAAGTTTTAATAAAGGAGTTAGACATGTATTTAGAGAAAAGTGAATGCTGTGAAGTACAATTAATAACTGTGAGTCTTGGATGAAGCATACAGGACATGGGCTTTCTGGCTGCTTTTCCCTATTCCCCCATCAGCCAGTCAGCTAAGAATGTGCCTTAGCAAACACTTTCTACAGTGGGCTCCCAGGAGTGTCTTGTCTGTGGAAATCAGGGAAATCTAAAAACAGCACTGTTCTGTTTCAGAAAGGTAAATGAACCTACTATGGAAAACAGAGGTGTGAAAGGCCTTGGACAAACTTATTGCAAGCTCCAGCACACACTTAGTGAATGGAATTGTGACTTAAAACCCCATACTGCCCAGTGTCCCTAGAGGCCAAGAATAACAAAGTACAAGGACAGGGTGTTTAATGAATGGCAATGTGGCTTATCCTGTGCTGTCCTTCTTATCCTATCCCTGCTCAATGGAACATAGAAAAGCAAGAGCATGAATTGGGCTCATCAGCCATAAACATTTGTATACATGGTCTCCCTTCTTGGGGCAAAAAGTCTCTGCCATACCAGGAAGAATTTCCAAATGAATGAGTGAGCCGTACAATCTATGTTGGCAGTCAAATCTGATCACCCATATAGTCAAATACATGACCTCTTAAATAAGAATTGAGCCCATTAACTACAACTTATCTATGGCCTGCTAAGTAAAACAGACTCTGTTTTGTTAGATACTTGCATGATTTAGGTTGAAGTCATGTATAGAGAAGGGCATTGAGAAATAACTAAGAATCTCTCAAAAGGAGCCACCTAAAGAACCTCACTCCTCACCCCAGTAACATTCCATGGTGGTGCCTCATATCCTAAGATTTGTTTTTGGTTATGTTGGTTAATAAAGACTCTTCTGGTGGTGGGATATCCCTCATTGAAAATAAAAGCAGATAAATATTGATTAAGGTTTACCACATTTATGTCTTTATGCTATTACTGCTCATTCAATATCTCATTTAATTGCCACAACAATCAAGAAGACAGGTATTAGTAATAGCATTTTATAGATGACAAAACCCTTTAAAACCACTCAGCTGTGTTTAGTGGCACAGCTGAAGCTCTAACCCAGCTCTTCCTGGTGCCAAGGCATGGACATTTACCTCAGTGATCTCTGAGAGTAGACTCCCATGGAATAAAATTTAAAAAGGAGAGCCTAGGGGAAGCAAAGGTGCAAGAAGGGCGTAAAGTGGTTGCCTCACAGCAAGAGGAATGGCAGCATACAAGCCTTTCTCTCTCTCTCTCTCTCTCTCTCTCTCTCTCTCTCTCTCTCTCTCTCTCTCTCTCTCTCTCTCTCTCTCTCTCTCTCTCTCTCTCTCTCTCTTCCTCTCTCTTCCTCTTACAGAGCTAGTAGCCCTACCTATGTCTGCTTTGCTTTGTTAATGACAATGAAAAGCAATACAAGTTGTAATTTGGCCAAGTACTTATTTTTCTTTGGGGTAAAATGTTATACTACAGGTTGCATCTTCTATTAAATAAACAGAGTGCTGGAAAGCATGCTGGAAAGACAACTAGTTGTCCCTTTTACCTTCCTTTTATGTCTTTTATCTACAAATGTAATTTTGAGAATTGTCACCTAAAAGAAAGAGGAAACTCTACTGTCCCTTAAATAATATCATTACATCTACACTTTACCTATTTGTCAAGTTAAATAAATAGGTATTCAGAACTGAAAAATACACACACATAAAAGTAGTTGAGAACCATTAACTTTTGTAAGAGAGATGTTTCAATGGGATTGAAGAGGAGTGTATGGATTCTTCCAGAACCATGTTATAAAATAAGATATCTAACTTTAGGAGGCTAAAGGTGGATTGATGTAGATTAAGGGAAACAAGCATGAATACCCAGCAAAGAAAGCTAGATTTTAAGTTTATTCATCCATTCACCCATTTCTTCATTTGACAAATGTTCCTTGAACACCAGCCTGCGTTGGTCACAATATTATGTGTTGTTGGTATAAATGTTGAACAGTCAGGTATTGTTTGTTGAGTTTTCATTCCAGTGAGGAAGACAAATTATATGTAAGTAAATTAAGTACAATTTGTGAGAAATGCTATGATAAAAACCAGTGCAGTGATAGAAAATAACTAAAGGAGGTGTAGGAGAAGAAGTGAATGCAGAAAAATTTTGTCCGGAAAGGTAAAGCAATCTGACAGGAGAAAGGAAGGTATTGAATGCAGAAATAGAAAACTAGCATTCCCTTTTTATAGATGAGTGTGCACAAAGGCGTTGAAATGAAAACAAGCTTATTTTTGCTCTAATGATGGACGCTGAAGTGGCTGGGGCATGGTGAGGAATGGAAAGACTGGACCACCAGGGCTCTGTAGGATATGCGTGACATGAGAGATTCATGTTACGTAGATCTGTTGGTTAGAGTCTGAGAACGGACCGAGAGTCAGAACAAATGCAAAGAAAATAGTGAAGAATTTACTATAGAATTCATCCTAGATATGTCGGTGGCTTGATCTAGAGGGATGATTAAGAGGTAAGAGGAATTGAGAGGTTCAAAATAGATTTTGGTTTTAAATTTGTGTGGTTGCTTGATGAATTGGACATTATTTGGGGGAGTGGTAGATGGCAGTGTTTGAAGAATGTGTGTGTGTGTGTGTGTGTGTGTGTGTGTGTGTGTGTGTGTGATGTTTTATTTTTATGCAGAAACACCTTCCTCAGGACCAGGAATTTAAGAGTCAAGAAAGGGGTTGTTTGGTTAGGAAATAGTCAACTTTGTAAAAGATCAGTGAAACATCTGGATCTTCTTTTCCACAAAGAGTCAAAGAGGAAATCACCACTAAGTCCTCTTCTCAGTTTGTACTGATTTTACTCTGAAAGGATTGCTTCAAGACCTGTCAAAGGAGAGCAGTTGCAGACCAGTAATACTTGAGACCAAGTTGTAGGGACATGGTAAGTCACATAGGGAAACCGTAGGGTAACACTGATATATAAAAAAGGCTAATATGCAAATTGTACCCTTGGGAGTTCAACCGGGAGACGGGAGACGGGGAGTTCGATCGCTTGCTATGACCACTGGGGGGTGGTGCAGAACAAAGGAATGCCCCGGCTGGCAGCTGAGGAAGGGAGGCCCAGCCAGCAGCCTGAAAGGCCCCAATCGGCCCTGATCACCAGCCAGGCCCATGCACAAATTTTGTACACCAGGTCTCTAGTATAAAAATAACCATGTGAGAAAAAACAAAGTGAGTTCCATTCCCAGGAGGTGTCTGAGATTGACTTCAGCGCTTTGCTTTGTAAGTGGACAGACTTCGATAATAGATGAGAAGAAACAGGTAAAGTTGTGAAGTACCTGAAAGAAGACTGAGGACAGTCAGGAAAGGGAAACACTCGGAAATAGGAATCTGGTCAATAGTCTACCAAAAGTCAAGGAATTCAAAGTGTTGCTGAGGACCAGCTTCTCTGTTGACTAATAAATAGCTCAGTGATTGCCATTCCATCTGTAAAAAGTAAATTACATTACTCATGTATGTACTGGTGCAATAAATGTGGATTTACTGAGCCCCTACCATGTGCTAGGTTGCCCTCTCTAATAAGTAGTAAATTGGGTTGTGTTCTTTTCTATTTCAAAGAAAGCAAACACAGCAGACAATTGCTCACAAGGCAACTCCAGGGGCCCTAGATAGCCACATTGCCTACCTGATCCTCACCTGTCCCATCCACCTGTTCTTCTCTTTTTTGGTTGTTATCTCAGAACTTCAGTTCCAATTCACAGGAAGTGAACAAGCCAGACACTGTCCTTGTCTTTATGGGTGATTTATTCTGAGGGTGCATGGAGAGCATGAATTAAGAAACAGATTGATATTCATCAACTAAACACAAAATACAAAATTAAATGTAGAATTTCAAATACTGTGTTATTTTTAAAATGTAAAAGTCAATTCAAATGACTTGGTTTCTTTCCCCTATAATTTTTATAATACCTCATTTGCCTGCCTGGCATATCATAAAGTTAAGGTTAATAATTCCAGGTATATGAACTCAAGCATTTCAGAGTGTTCTTCTACTCCCAATTAATCCGTTGTAAGAGAATGTGCTTCAATAAATCTTTGGATTTCTGCTTTATTTTCCCAATCACTATATTCTAGTCTCTCATTAATGCAATAGCAATGTCTGCATCAGCTGAACACTTCAAATGTGTTATATTGACTCTCTGGGCCGTGAACCCTTGGCTCCTTGCTAACACCCCTGACTGTATCATTGGTGCTGTCTCCTGGCTCTGAGATCTGCCTAGGGACCCACAGAGAGCATAGCTCGCCCCTGGATCTCCCTAAAGTCTGTCCTCCAGTTCAAACGTCAGGAGGTAGCAGGTTTGCACCTCTGCTGAGGTACAGGGAAATCTGCTGATTGCTGCCAAGAAATAAAGGTCAGTCACCAAACTCCACCAAGCAGAGGAAAGCCTGTGAAAACAGGTTATAAAGGCAAGTGAAGAACTAACACATTCACTTCATGCTGTACTCTTAAGGAAGTAAGTAAGATGTTGGCTTGGATTTCCTGTTCAATGAAGGAAGTTGCAGATGGGAAGAACAGTCAACCACCCACTCAGGGAAATTTCAGGGCCATCAGGAAGCCACCTTGCCTGTTGCCCCCTCAAAAACCCCATCTGGGCTCCTCCTCGTACCTGGTCGGTGCCTCAAGACTCAAAATGTATGAGAAGACTAACTGATTCACAAGGAGAGGCCATGAGGTGCTCCAGTCTAATTGCAATATATATATTTTTTTCTGCTGGCTCTATTATAAGTCCTGACTCCAAGCCTTCTTTAGGTTGCAAAGTCAGCACATTGCCTGTGGTGCTCCAAAGATATTTCTTTCTCCATGTTTCATATTGGCTCCTGGAAAGATGACCAGGCCCTTTTTGTCTGAGGTGAGGAAGGGATGCAACCAAGTCTGAAGGAGTAGGTTTTCCTATCAAGCAGGGGAAATGCTTGAGGTGGCCTTAGTGGTTTGGAGTTGCACTGAAATAGAATTGCTCCATTGAACTTAAGGAGCACTTGATTGTCATGAGTCCACAAATGCTTGAGGAGACCTCTGTGATGATGGAGAAAGAGGATCAATGGAATCCATTCAGTATATTTCAAGCAATAACTTTCCTGAGCATGGCAAAATCTCCTTTGTGCTATGTTCAACATGTTGAAAGCATATTTATATTCAAGATGACTTTGTTATCACAAAAGAGTAATGGTAGTTAGGCATGAAAGGCCATACATTTTTAAAAATGTCAGAAAGTAATAGATCTAATAATAATCTTTCTGAGAACTTTTAAAATCACTTGGGGCTCCAGATTTGTTGATAATTTCTGCCTACCAAGGTACTTTCTCCTAAAGGAGTTGCTGTAAATGGATTTGCATGAAAAGGGCCTCTGGGCATATTCTTGAGGCAGCAGAAATGATAAGAGGTAGAAAAATATGTCATCCTTCCTAGCTGGAATGGGCAGAAAGGAGCCATATGGAATGAAGAGCGGTAACAGCTATGTGGAGCAGGAACATAACTCGGTTACAAGAAGATACCTTTTGCCCTTTAATGGGCTTTTTTTGTGCTAAGGACTTTTACTTTTATCTCATTTAATCATTAAAGTGACTCTGTTTTAAAGAAGTTATGCATCTTACCTGGGTAGCTAGTGGTGAGAACAAGAAGTGAACTTAGTATTTGGGCCTTTGGGAAGGAGAAGGTATTGATGAGGGTGGGCTCTGCCATAGAAACCATCCTTAGGGTCTTGGACAGGAATTGGCATGTGGGGGGTCTTAGTGGGGACTGCCCAGAACCAAGGTTCAGCTTTAAAGGAGCTTTATTTAATGTGGGGGTATGATTCTGCAATCTACAGATTTGGGTTGTTTCCTTCCATTTGAACACAGAACAGAGGCATTAAGGTGGATATTTGTGATTATTTCCACAAAGCACCCTGAAGTAGCAGGAATGAGCTCTTCTGGAATCTTCCTTCTCATTTTCCTGTCTGATGCACATCTACAGTTTGAGCTGAGTTAAGTCAGAACCACTGCTTCACACCCTGCAGTATTTGTTCATTTGTACTTGATTTTTATGCATCAAATGCAGTGTTCCAGTTGTTTCCCTTGCTGACTTTTCTTCTTATTCCACTCAGGCAGTCTTTGTGTGGTCTTCAGGGACTCTGATCAAACTGGGTAAATGCACGGTCATTTACTTTTTATCCCAAAATTACCATGGTTGGGATGGGAGTAGGGTATTTTGAAGACTAAACCAAGAGAACAAGTTAAAGCATTTAAACTTAGACAAGTGTGTACAGGTTTGTCCCAAACCAGCAGCCTGGTTTTTTTTTTGTATTTTTTTTTTTTTTGCATGCAGTTGGGTGTAATATAAAGCAACCATTATGAAACCTGTCCTCAAAGGCTCATTGAAGACTAAATGGATTTCTATAATGTGCACATACATAAAATAATTGCGTGAAGTGCTTTATTCTAAATTGATCAGAAAATTCTCACATGCATACACATTAACACACACTCCATAGTTTTGTGCCATATTGAAAGCATGGGATTTCACTAATCAATTTGTTCACCTGGCATCTAGAATAGAAGAAAAAATAAGCATCCCCTTCTTCCTTTCAGAATCCTTATCATCCAGATGTCAATTCCATGTCCTGTTCCCTCAGGAACTTGTTTGCTAGGCAGTTGTCATAATGGAAAACATCTGCAAACTTATTTTACATTAAAATTTTAAAGACTAACAATGCAAAGTGCTTCCTATTTAAGTGGGCACATGAGGTCTTTACAATTTTAGAGTCAAAGGTAGCAATCTCTAGTAGGAACAAGAAAGAGATGCTGGTCTGAGAAGCAGGAGATACACTCCAATTCACTCTGTGTGTTTAACGAGATCCATGACCTCTGGCAGGGAACTCGGTTTCTCTGGTGGAAGAAAGAGGAATCTGAAGTAAAGAATTAGGTGTCTTCCAGGATGGCATTTTGTCATCCATGTTTCTGAAATCATCAACATTCTAGGCGCCATCACAGATAAAGAGAGATGAGAATTTTCACTAGCCTTCCACAAAAATTACTCTACATGAAAAGTTATAAAGCCTTTACCTCTGCTCTATGTCTCTCTCTTTCTTTCTCTCTCTCTCTCTCTCTCTCTCTCTCTCTCTCTCTCTCTCTCTCTCTCTCCACACACACACATACACACACACACAGTTGTTCCTATGGGAAATAATATAACAATTAGTAAATAGTAATAAGAATAAACTGTCACATACAACTGTAAACCTATTTTTGAATATATATATATTAACTGTCTACTGCTATTTTCAAGAAATAGATATATGACTTTTAATATTCTAATCACAAACACTTAGCTGCCAAATAAGCTAGGTGTCCAGTAAATGCAGATTAATCTGTGTGTTCAATGGAGATATGTGTGCCTTCTACTTCTGAATGAGCTCAGTCTGAGAAATCCATTTAACCTTTAGCTTCAAGTTTGATGAACCTGTAGTGCAACTGTACTTTTCCTTTCCACAGAATGGTAATAATAACAATAAAACAAGAGAAAACATTGAAATTGCAAAGATTAATTTATTTTAAATCTCAAATGACAGTTTTCCCTCTGTAAAGCTGCGACTTCACTGCAATACAGAGACAAACCAAGTCATCAGTTGTGAGCAATTGCATTGCAATGGAAGTTAAACATATATACTGAGAAACATAAACTGAGAGTTAGCTATTGCTTTTTACTTGTGAAAGTTCAGACTGAAAATTTTTGAAACCAAAGCCAGTTTCCTATTTTGTACTCATAATACTTTACATCTTATCTCTACTCTGATGTAGCATACAGTTGTTTCTCTGATTTGCCTCAAATCAACTTTTATGATAAGGGTCAGAAAAGATGTTTTTACTTTAGTTCCCAAGATCTCTGCTGTTTGTTAGTGTTAGAAATAGGTTCAAACTGCTTACATGTTTTAGACTACGTGGATGTATTTAAGATGCTTTCATAGTAAACATATATGAACATTTTAAACATACTATTTACTTATCCAAGTGAGAAATGAAAAAAAAAATACATTCAATAATATCAATACCATGCATATGTTGATTGATATGTACAATTCAGAGTAATGGGTATTTTTTCCTTCTCAAAACTGATTGTTTTGGTGAAGTTTAGATACCTTCAGAAATGGTTCCCATATAGACTAAAGTTCTTAAATAGAACAGTTTTGGACTTGTTGTCCAGCTAGGAACTTCAGAATATTTATATATTAACAACATGTTTAACTGAAATCAGATTTCGATTCCGAAAAATAGCATGAGAGGTTTTTATGGTCTATTTGATATCAGATCATCACTCACAGGCCTTCTCATTTACAAATTGATTGTTTTGACTTCATAAGTACAGAGATGTCCCAAGAATGTTTGATGATTAAAAATTCCTGTGGTAATTCACAAAAGTGATAGCCATTGGTCAAATAAAGAAAAAAAAAACAGAGCAATTATTCTACACAAGAATACTTATACACAGAGATAGAAGAAAACACCTTTATTTGGGTTGTCAATCTAATTTAACTGATCATACCATTTGGAGGAGGTATGAGGGTTTCAAAGTATATAAACACTCTCTAAACTTAAGAAAACTTCTCTAGTATTCATGTTAATATGCTTGCATAACATGGCATAGGTAACAATGAATTTGAGAATTTAAGTTGGGGAATAGGAAGACTCCCTATTCAGACTAAATTCCACCAATTAGTTAAACTAAAGAATACACAGCCATCAAATTGTTATGATAATACATACACTACAAAGTAAAGGGACAGGAGAGAAAATTATCCCTAGGATTTTTGAACCTCATGTCTCAAATGTGAAATATACCAATCATCTTTGGTTTTTATTATTATTATTACAAATGCAAAGGTGTTTAAATATGAAGATGCCAACTGAATTGGATGTTCAAAATGTTATAAATGAACATGAGCTCTGCCATCCCAGAGTCAAGGAATGATCTATATTGTTATTATCCTGGAGAAGAAAGCGATTTATACAGCAGTGACAGTGCACTCAGCTCTGTACAGTGGGTGGGGGATGCCTGTCTCGGTTCAGTGGGCTTCCTGTCTAAATAAGACCAAAAGCAAAACAGGATAAAGACAAGAACTACATTTATCATCAGAGCTACAGAATTAATCTCATCCATTCCACTAATCCAGCTCTATATCTCTTTACCCAAAGGGGTTATCCAGACACCCTTGTAGGAAGAGGGGATATCATCCATTCTCCCTACCACAGTCCAAAACATTCCCAAATTTAGCACTGCCTTCCTATATTTCCTGAGATCTCACCCCAATAACTGTGGCTCTTCTATTCCTTCCTCTTCTCTGTCTCACCAGGTTCTAAAGATTATTCCCAAACTAGAGGCCCAGTGCACGAATTCGTGCACCAGTGGGGTCCCTCAGCCTGGCCTGAAGGATCAGGCTGAAACTGGCTCTCCGACATCCCCTGAGGTGTCCTGGATTGCAAGAGGGTGCAGGCCAGGCCAAGGGACCCCCACTGGTGCACGATTGGAGCTGGGGAGGGATGCAGGAGGTTGGCCAGCAATGGAGAGTCCACGGGAGGGCTCCACGAAGTGTCCAGCTCATCTAGCTCAGTTCTGATTTGCCAGACCCCAGCAGCAAGATAACCGACTGGTCAGAGCATCTGCCCCCTGGTGGTCAGTGCACATCATAGCGAGCAGTTGAGTGGTCTTAGCATATCATTAGCATATTACGCTTTGATTGGTTGAATGGTCAACCGGTTGACTGGATACTTAGCATATTAGGGTTTTATTATATAGGATGCCCACAATGTGTATAATCATCCAGTGTATTTTCTAATTGGCAAATTTTCCTTCCGGGCTCATGGTGATGGGGAATAAACTGAGCAGCCATCTTTTTTTTTTTTTTTTTTTTTTTTAAATTTCACTTATTGTGGTGATATCCTACCTAATAAAAGACAAAAAGGGTAATTAACTGTACCTCCACTATGCTTCCCATCAGCTAATCAGGGCAATATGCAAATTAACTGCCAACAAAGGTGGCAGCCGGCAGCCACGCAGCTGAAGCGAGCAGGAGGCTTGCTTGCTCCAGTGATGGAGGAAGCCAAGGTTCCCCACCTGCCGCTGCCCAGCTCTGAGCTCTGAAGCAACAATGTTTCAATTATAGAAGCTAAAAAATCCCAAGATACCTGCTTTCAGCCGGCTGCAGCCTCAGAACTGGGAGCGCCAGTGACGGCAACAATGTTTCAATTATAGAAGGTAAATAAATCCCAGAATAAAAAAAAAAAAGAAAAAAAGGAGAGGCTGGGAGCTTCAGTCACCCACCAGCCTGAAAACGGCCCACAGCCCCTCACCCAGACTGGCCAGGCACCCCAGTGGGGACCCTCACCCTGAAGTGGGTGTGACCAGCTGCAAACAGCCATCAGCCCCTCACCCAGGCTGGCCAGGCACCCAAGCGGGACCCCCACCCTGATCCGGGACACCCTTCAAGGCAAACCAGCCGGCCCCGACCCGTGCACAAGGCCTCTATCCTATATAGTAAAAGGGTAATATGCAAACTGACCCTAACCGCAGAAAGGCTGGGAATGACTGGTCACTATGACACACACTGACCATCAGGGGGCAGATGCTCAATGCAGGAGCTGCCCTCTGGTGGTCAGTGTGCTCTCACATGGGGGAGCTCTGCTCAGCCACAAGCCAGGCTGATGGCTGCCAGTACAGCGGTGGTGGTGGGAGCCTCTCCTGCCTCCTCAGCAGCGCTAAGGATGTCTGACTGCAGTTTAGGTCTGCTCCCCACTGGCAAGAAGACATCCCCCAAGGGCTGCTGGGCTGCCAGAGGGATGTCTGATTGCCATCTTAGGCCCAATCCCCCGGGGAGCAGGCCTAATCCAGAAAGTGGTCATCCCCCGAGGGGTCCCAGACTGGGAGAGGGCACAGGCCGGGCTGAGGGACGCCCCCCCCACCCCCTGAGTGCACAAATTTTTCTGCACTGGGCCTCTAGTTGGTAAATAAAATGATATAGGTTTCAGCTGTACAATTCTATAATACATCATCTCTATATTATATTGTGTGTCCAAGTCAAGTTTCTTTCCATCACCATTTATCTCTCCTATACCTCTTCTACTTCTGGTATACTTCCCTTCCCTCTGATAATCACTATACTGTTGTTTGTGTCTATGTGTTTTTTTGTTTGTTTGTTTGTTTGTTTTTTGTGTGTGTGTGTTTTTTTTTTTGTGTGTGTGTGTGTGTGTGTGTGTGTGTGGTTTTTGTTTGTTTGTTTGTTTGTCTGTGTGTTTTTTCTTAATCCCTTTCCCCAGCCCTGCAACACTCTCCCCTCTGAGAGCAGTCAGTCCTTTTTCTATCTATGAGTCTGTTTCTATTTTGTGTTCTAGTTTATTTTGTCCTTTAGATTCCACACGAGTGAAATCATATGGTACTTGTCCTCTTATGACTGATTATTTCACTTAGCATAATGCTGTCCAGGTCCATCCATTGAGCAGTCATCCTTAATGGGGGAAGGATGGCACAGCCAACCAAGCCAGGTGTAATTACTAGTGTGATTCATAATTGACAGATGTTCCAGCCCTATCAGTATCACATTCAGGAACTATTTGTCTTTACTCTCTTCCGTGAAGTTTATGTGTAGATTGTGAAATCTTTGAGTATGTAGGGAGGGGAAAAAATGAGAGCTTCTCTCTGAGGAAAGCATTGTTATTCATTAAACAAATCCTTTCAATAAATATTTACTGATTTCTGATCTGGGCCTCTGAGGATGGATGAAGCACTTTTTCAATGGAGTTAAGTATAGAGCAGAGCAGTGTCGAAGGAAAGACCTTAATGAACACGGCATTAAAACAAGGAGGTATATATTGGATGGAAAACTGATTACAAAAAATTTAATTGGAACAAGGAGTTGCTACCTGACCTCATTCTAACTCTTGAGCTCTCACATGACCCTTCAAATGTTATGTATGTGTGAATGCATGTGCATTCATATATTATCAATAAACATGCTCTGATTTGGAAAACTGATTGTCCCTAGTAAATTATTCTTTAAGTGTCTCTTGACAGAGCAAAAAGGATGAAAAGGGGACATTTTATCATAACTGACTGGTTAAAATTGGTGATGTGGTGACCTCCTGTCTTACTTTCCTCTTGAACCTTATACCCTTCTACTACAAATCCCAAATATCAAATGCCCTCTAGCCATCAGCAAGATGGAGTAGCAGAACCAGTTTAAAGGAATAAATTTTAATTTCCTGTGCAAAAAAAAAAAAAAAGGGTAAATTGTTATTTATTATTATTTATTTGTATGACATGAGAGTAGGCAGCCTGAAGGCATATGGACTTCAGACTAAGAAGCTATGATTATTATCCTGATAGTCAGATTTTACTCATGAAAACTCTATGAGATTCTATTTTATTTTTTGATATCATGATAATAATAGCAATTTTTGGAGTTATTTTTATTAAATGACCTAATGGTTTAAAAGTACAAAAATTATGTCTGTCACAAAGTCAGTTATTAAAAATATTAACTGAAGCAGCGATGTAAGTTTACTCAATAAGTGTTAATTTTCATCTCATGTTTTTGCTTTTCTCTTCCTTCTGCTTTTCTTTTATTGAGCTCTTTCTTCTTCCTTGGACATTGGTAGACCCCATAACACTTATTGAAATGTCTTCTTCTGTGACTTCTCAGAATATGTTTCAATGAAATTGAATGCTAAAGGAGTGAATAAATGAGGAAGTGAATTAATGCCGATTATAATGTACTGTCTACTTGTCCCCATCTACTTGGGAATTTGTAACAATATTTTGAAGTTTCACTAAAATGACACATCCATCTAGGGTCAAAATTTTTCCTGGTGGTCATTTTTAAAATTAATTATTCTATTTTGAAAGTAATGCATTGCTTTTAATTTCATGTTTTCTTACAAATAACACATTGCTTTAACCTCTATGGTCTTTTAAAAAACAGTGATCAGGAAATCCTGCTTCTGCTCTTTCAGGGATTTAAAATTTTACCATTGAAGAACAGTTATGATTTTAATAAAATAGCTTCTTTGGTCACAGAGATAGTAAGGCCACTGAAAACCAAAAGACAGTGTGGGCAATACGAATTTAAACAAAGCTAACTACACAGCGATTATTGTCAATGGAATTCGGTAAGTTTTGATGGCTAATATTAATCCTGAAAGCATAGTTTTGTGAACATGTAAAGGGCCTAAAGACCTTGAATGTTGAAAAGAACTATAGATCTTCAAAGTCAGACAAAAAAATGAAAAAAAAAGTATTAAAAATTTACAATAGTGGTATGCAATAGAGACCTGAATAATGTAGAAATCCTTGGTATGAAAGGGAGGAGTTGGAGAAAGGACTTGCAAATCATTCTATTTGTAGAACTTTCAAAAGTAGTATATTTTAGATTTACTTAATGAGCAATGGGTTGGCAGGTCTAATTTTTTAGATTTTTTATATGTATTTTTATTGATTTCAGAAAGGGAGAGGGGGAGAAATAGAAACATCAATGATGAGAGAGAATCATTGATTAGCTGTTTCCTGCATGCCCCCTACTGGGGTTTGGGCCTACAATCCAGGCATGTGACCTGACCTGGAATTGAACTGTGGCTTCCTGTTTCATAGGTTGACCCTCAACCTCTGAGCCACAATGGCCAGGCTCTAATTTTTTTAAAAAACTAAGAAGTCACCATCATATTGTCAGATGTTAAGGACAAAGACAGAGAAGGATGATAGAACATTATGATTATGGGAAACAAAATCTAATCGATCTTGTAGAAGTCTTTTGGGGCGATTTTCTGAACAAAGCAAATGCTAAGTTCAGAGTTAGGAATTCAAACAGAAGGAATAACCAACCATGTATATGTTTTATCTCAAAGGGGAGGGTCAGTGATACAAGCCATATATACTTGCCTATGGCATTTTAAGTCTCCTGTTTAGTGCTTTGTTTGTCTTTAAAAGGGGGGACTCCAGCGTTGGATCAATTCCAGCATTGGAAGCAATATCAGGACAGTAATTCAAAACCAATGCAAATATCTTATCATATTCATCTCAACTATCCCAGGAGACTAAAGGCCTGGGAATGGAATAGGATTCATAAATATTTTCTGATGAATACAAATTTTTTATTTTACTAAGATTTTTTTTAATAACATAGCTTTTTTTTCATATGAATCAAATTAGAATTGGTTTCAGGTGAACCCTGAGAGAATTTCTGTTTTAACCCAGAAAGAAGGGAAACATACACACACAAACACACAGGTTCACAGCTACATGTATATCATTCTCAAACTCATCCCTGCCTTCCATGCCCATGGAACACTCTGTTCTGTAGACAAGGAATCCCTGGGGTAATCCTTCTTGAAATGTACATCCTTTGGGGAAAGTGTTACTTTGTGATGTGACTTTTTTTTTTTTTTTTTGTAATCATACCCTCTCTTAGATGAAAGCCTATATTTAGATATTGAGCTGGTTGAACAATTCCACATAATATAATTTTTGAATTTAGATATGCTCTATGTGAAAATGAATGTCATGTGTTTTTAAAGGATTGGTGAGTTTTATTTTAAATCCAGCTGGCTCCATAAGACAGGGGGCCCTAATGACCCTTCTCAAAACTAGCATTTGGTGACACCAACTAGATGACACTAATGGCAGTGGTCTCTCCTTTGACCTGATGGAAAGGACACAGCTCTCCCAAGACCTGTGGTTCTCAACACCCCTACCCCACTTTACCTGTAAACCTCCCCTTTTCTAGCCTGGTTATGCACTTTTATAATCCAAACTACCTCTTTGAGAAGGCATACTTGAGTATATGCCTCGGTCTAAATGTCCCTTTATTATGAGGGTATAAGAAGTGGTCTATGTTTACTTCAGAAACCAGAAAAGATTAGAACCCAATTTTTTTAACTTTGTTATCCCAAAGCACACATCTTAACAGGCTGCTTGATCTCTGTCTTTCTTACATTCCTTCTAAACTTTTTGTTGGGTGTATCAAAATAATTTATAATTAGAATCATGATAAACTTGTCTATGTGGCTGGGTTGCCAAGGACTTTTAGGGAATCTACACACTCAGGACCTCTAGGGATTCACAGTGGTCAATCAGAGACACTTTGGGAAAAAATATATTAAAATGTGAGAACTATTAATACCTGGAATATTAAAAAAAAACAGGATTATAAGTATTACTGATTTGTAAAACTGAAATTGGGAAACATCAAGAAAATTTCCAAGAGTTCCATAACCATGAATTTGTTCATTGATAAATAGATGACAGATAACACAGAAGTGTGCTACTGACTAGAGAGTTATTCAAAGATGAAAGATGTTCAACTCCTGCCTTTGAGATGCAAATATCGGTCACAGCTCAAGGATAGCAGAGCTGTAAGAGAGCAGAGCCGGAGTAGTGCAAAAGAATGACGGTCTTCTTCCTGAGGATGAAGCAGAGGACTTCAGAAAGGAAGCGCACTAGAGCTGGAACTTTCCATGTTAAAAGAAAAAAAAAAAAAGGTGAAAACAGGGTTAGAGTGAATGAATATGTCTCTTTGGATACTCGGTCTCCAAATATGCCAAAGGGAATCTTGGTGGAAACGCCTCCCATCATGCAATTCTAACCCATAACTGCAAACATCATTGGACCCCTGCAGCCTAGGTGCTCACAGCTGCAGATGGGGCAACGGAGCTTCTCCTCGCTTTGGTCCAGCCTCAGTTTGAGAAAGGCCCCGTGCACCAGCTTTGGGATGGGACTCTTTCAGCCTACCTACCCCACCTCTTTCGAAGCCAAACTGCTTTTAAATTGATGAGCAACTGGAGAAAACCAAATATCCTCCTCTAACCAATTATACAGGATGCTCCCATTTCTAGTTTGCTTGCCTCCAACTTCCCCATAGCAACAGCCTCCAATCAAGGCCTGCCTTAGTTCTTCCTCTTTTTCTACTATAAAGCCTTCCCAGTCATCTGCTTGCCTTTGACTCTTTGCAAAATGCAAGTGAGGTGGTTGACTCACCCATTAAAGCAATCACTGAATAGGCTTTGCTTGTTCGCTTTCACAGATATTACAGGGTCGACTGAATGTCTACATATGAAAACAATGAATGTAGATTCCCCTTCCTCAAGACATATGCAAAAATAAAATCCAGGTGGATCATTGATATAAATAAAAAAGAAAGAAAATTAATGCAACAACGTTAGTCATCTTTAGGACCTTGTGGTGAGCAAATGTATTATTTTAAACTTTATACCAAAAAACCTAACACAAGAATAAAATTGATAAATTTAACATTGCTAAATTTTAAAACCAATAATAATAATAATAATAATAATAATAAAATAATCCCCGAGAGTCAGGAATTTGGTGACAAAAACAGAGTTGAGAGTTTAGCAGAAGTCCCATTAGGGGGCCTGTCGCCAGGATGGTGGTGTGAGTGCCAACTTCAAGCCTTCTCCTGTGCCATTATATGCCTGCAATTTTATGTCTAGATTTCTTTAGTTCCTGTCCATTTTTGTGAACATAGTTCTTCAGCATTCCCTTTGATTTTGTAAGCTCTTCAATAACTCATAATATCTATTCTGCATAAATTTGCCAGAGTTGATTTCTGCTCTTTGTAACCAAAGAAGTCAGTTATTTTTTTAAGGTGTCAGAAATAAAGTATTGCAAATGACTAGCCCCCAAATGAAGAACAGGCTAAGTAGAGAATATATAGTGTAGGAAAGAGAAGGCCTCCATATTCTAGGCTGGGAAATTTGAAATACTTACTACTTGATAGTAAAAAACGATGTTTGAACCCCAGCTTTTGTATATTGGAAGTCAGATCACTTATATACCAAGCATAACAATAGCCTAGGAAAAAGAAGCAGTATTTTGGAATACTTGCCAGCTTTAGAAAGAAACAAAGATGCAAGCTTAACCTGATAATGGCGATTTCAAAAGCAATAAACATTAAAATGCATCTTTATTCACAGAGAACCTCTTGTATTGTAAGATGTAAAATTTCAAATGCTGCCTTGACATCTTTGACCCTTACATTGTCCCAAAGGCCTAAGTGGGAGTTCCCTGTTCTTGTCAGCTATGTCTCCCACCCCATGAAAAAGGTTTCCACTAAGCTAATTCCCCTATTAGCCAGCTACTCCCCACCCAGCTCAGACCTCAACCTAATGGGCTTCACCTCCTTGCCAGCCCTCAAAATCAATCTATGAAGCCAGTTACATCCTCCCACAGGAACCACCTCACTCTCTGGTTCCTACAAATCTTGACTCCTATAATCCCTCTGATTCATTCTGCTCCCAGTCGAAACCCTTATGGCCCTGCACAGCATGCAGTGTCCTCCTTTCCCAGGTGAGAATGTAGCTGACTAATAAACTCTGTCACTCTCACCTGTCCTGTGTCAGATGCCATGTGTTCTGTCATCTTGCATTATTTGGGGTGGGAGATACCTCCATTACCAATGCGGTGAACAGGAGGCAATCAGACAACTTCTCTGCCTGCAGACTGAACCAAATGGCTCAAAGTCTAGACAGATGGAGTCCAAAAGGACTAGAGGAACCAGATTCTCTTTTTCAGCTAAGATTTGCACAATAGAAGTTAGGCAGTAGATAACATACTATGATACAATCCAAGCTTACCAGGCCTTTTCAAGCATGTTCTCAGAGTATTCTAAGACTACACAAAGGACAGTCAAACTGCTTATGGAGATGCAGCATGGGGACAAGAGCACATCACTAATATTTCTTCATCAGAGTCACCTAAAGGCAGAAGCCATGTTCAATATGTACACTTTTAAAGCAAGTGCCTCAGCGATGCCCAGGCATGGACCCTTTTACTTAGGATACAAGGAGCCCTGGAATGAGGTACCCTGATGAGACAAGATCTATGACTCCAACTATAAGCCTATTGTGTTCCAAAGCCAATCAATCAGTCCCTCCACTAGACAGTTTGGTGTGGAGGTACAAAATCTGAAACTGCTACAGTGACTTTGCAATTATGAAAATAAACCTGACGTTATATGTAGAAGGCAGAGCCAAAAAGATCAGAAGTAACTGTCTTCTTGGTGTTTTTAAGCTACTGAATCAAACAGATTCTGAAAACCAGCCCTTGGCCTCCCCAGGTATATGAGACTATAAATCCCCTTTATTGTTTAAGTAAATTTGAGTTGTTCTTCCTGTAATTTGTTCTTGTTGATATAAGCATTCCAGTCAGGAGCCATTAAAAATAGTTTTCTTAAATACTACTTAAAAATGAGATTGTAATTATTGAGGTATTTCTAGACACCTTAAGATTTAAATTAGATTCCTATCCTGCTGAAATGATCAATTATTGATGGTTTTTATGGAAATAAGTATTCACAGCTATGGAGAAGATAAAAAACAAAGAGACTCAGAGGCAGACAGGAAACAATATTGGTAGAAGGGCAGGGAAGATATGGAGACAGTTAAAACCAGGAAGTTCAGATGAGTGACACATATGGGTGACACAATTGTTCAAAGATGAAACCATATGGACAGGAAAGATTCACCCATACAAGTCAGGAAATAGGCAAAAGCTTTTTTAAGAGCATCAGGATGATTCTGAATGGTGTAGTTAAGAATTTTGGTCCATGTTTCTAAAATTTGATTAAAAACTATTAAGCAGGACAAGGATTCTCATTCAGAAGGAGCACAAAAAAAGGCCAAGTTTTAGCTATAATTGTGTTCTTCAAAATTGTGAAATATCCAGGATTAAATTCCAGTGCACTTCTGTTCTGTTTGTGATTTTCCTCCTACTTTCTTTTGTGCTCCATTTTTATATATCCATAAAAACTATTTTTTTATTTATGAACTCAGAATCATAACATGTATTCCATCCCATCCTCCAGGTGGGCTTGTCCAAATACAAAATGAGTGAATTTGTATACATATCATACTGACGGCTTGCTTGATAAAATCTGAGATGAGAACACAAAATTTCTAAAGGAAGGCAGAATCTGTAGGTAGAATGGAAGTACCTGTGAATAGAACAAGGTTTTCCTGAAAGGAATGGGGTGAATGAACCGACCACATTTCTGCTCATTATTCTCATAGCTCCCCATCACCTACAGAATAAACCTCAATTCTGTGCACAGCATACAATCATTATAAATGCTCCACCTACCTGACTAGCCCAGTCTATGCCCATTTTTATACCTGACACTTCAACAAACATGAAACATGTGTACTTCCTATAATATATTCCTCCGTATTGTCTGAAAATATGTTATTTTTGTTTGGACTATATTTTTACCTACCTATTAGCACCAACACACATACATATAACATCTTTAGTAAAACTTTTTGTTGCATATCCAAATTGGTTTAAATGCCCCAGTATTCCTCAATTACCTTGCATTATAGTACAACATTTTTTAATTTCAACCATTTGCTTATACCCTGGGCCTGTAGAAGGGTACCTGTATTGTATCTATTCTCATGGTGTCTACTTTGCACTTTACACATACTAGGCTCACAAAAGAAATATCTGTTGTATGGATGAATGAATGAATGAGGCCAAGATATTCAGCTTTACAAATTGATAGTAAAGTGTATTATTTATTTTGATGTGCACTAGAAAATTCTTCTGAAACACAAAAGAGTTCCCATTAATACACAGACATTTAAATATTATAATTCTTTTTACTTTAACTTATGAATTTGTCTCCTGTTAAGTGTAAATGCTCTTTGAAAAGATAACTATTACCCATTTCTAAGCTATCCTAGATTTAGCATGTTGACAACTAAATTCATTCCCCTAGGTTTACCTACTCTTCCTTGACTCCCTTTGGTCTAACTAAATATGCTGCCTGGGGAAGTTGATCAAGCTCTGTGCTCAGGGTCAGTATTTTTGATCAGTTATGATTTTTAAGCTTCTGATAAATTATTGAAAGTTTCTTATGATGGGCACAAGAGCACATATATTCCTAAAAGGGAAAGGAGAAACTCCATGAAAGGTGATTTAAGAAATTTAGGGTACTGAAATTTCAGAATTTCAAGTACAATACACTGAAAGTCAATGTTCCTGTATGGAAAGACATCGATGGTGGGTTTCCCTGGTCCACAATAAATTACAATATTTTAATGATAGAAATAAAGAAAGTCTATGCAGAGAAACTAGGATTTGAAATATAATCAAGATACAAAATGAAATAATACAAGACTTTAAAAAATGACCCAAGTTATTTCAATTGAACCTCGCACTCTGACCTCCATTAGTTTCTTTTGTTTGCTTCCTAAGTGGAGTAGACATAAAGTAAACCCCCTCGATAGGTTTCCATGCAGAGAATGGATGCTGATAGCATCACAAAGCCCTTACAAGTAGCCACATTGCTTATCGCTGCCAGATGAATTATTCACAATTTCAGCTTTTTTCAACATTGGGATATGGAAAGAAGGTGAACTTCACAGTCATCTTTGCACTTCTGGGGTCAACCAGGCACTTATCTTCAGAGTGACAGAGGGATGTTAATTTTGCAAGGTCCACTACTTCCCTCTCCTGCAAGGGAAACCCAACCAAGACCTTATCAGTCTGAGTGATCAGCCTTGAAGCTAAATGAGAAAAAACTCACCTTGGACAGAATAAACCCAGGTGGGGGAGGATGAATATTACTGCAGTAAACTTGCAGCTGTAGATATGAAACTGCCTTAACTTTGTACATAAGTATCATTTTTACCTTTTAATTGGGATTTTTTCTCTTTCTGTATCATCTTGGAAAATACTGAATTCAAAGTCTCCTGTTTCTCTGACTTCATTACCCTAGGATGCTAGTAACCCCTGAGCCATTTAACTTCTCCCCAATTACAGGGTGTATTTAAGGCCCTGTTATAAAATTGGCCATGTTTCTCTTTAATCATCTTCTTTATGCTCTTTTCCCCACTACTGGATCTGTTTGTCCTCCTCCTGCTTGTTTTAATCTTACTTGCTGCTCTTAGCAAATGAAGTAATAACTCCTTTATAAAAAAAGTTAGATATTTTATATGCTTTTTGTTATATGCAGAGGAAATTTTACCTAAGGAAGACACAAAGCAGGAAGTAACCCAAATAAGTTAGTCTCTTGGTAGTTTTTTTTTTTTTTTTATTATTGTTGTTGTGTTTTTGTTTTGTGTATGCTCACTTTGTTTACACTACTTTCAAAATCATTAGCCCAGTGCTTCCTATGTGCCACCCTCTGCAAACTGGCAACAGATGAAAAACACAGGCACTGTCCCTACAGAGAGCACCTTCTAGTGAAGACACAGACGTGGGATAGTTATGATAAGGGTGATAAAGGGAATCACTGAGGCAGAGTAGGTATATGAGCAACAGTTTTCTACTAGGATTCTCATACTGCTCAGGATGGATGTTTTTCCTTAGAGTCTGAAGGCTCAGGGAGTATTTGAGCTATCAACTTCCAAATTTTCAGTGGTTCATGTGTTACCTGTCCTGACACTGCTCTTTCTCCTGGGTTTTCCTTTTCCACCTACCTTCTCACAATGGTCATTCCCTAATTTTGAATAAAAGAACAACTTATTAAGGAATAGTACCTTCAGTTATCAGAACCTACATACAAGGCATCAAACAAAGGAATACTTCAAAGTGTTGGTCTGAGCTGAGAAAGTGAATAACCTGATGACTAAGAAATCCTTTTTATAAATCAGGTGTTTCCAATGCTTTCCTTTGCAGCAAAATTGAAGGAGGACTAATTCAATCATTGGTGTATGCATTATTAAAAAGTAAATTTTAATGCTAGAGTATTCATTGGTTGATTCTTATATGTGCCCTGACCAGGGGTGGAACCTGCAACCTTGGCATATCAGGACAACTCTTTATCCAACTGAGCTACCTGTCCAGGGCCCAGGGTGCATACTGTGAGCCATGCTTCAACAATATCTAACTACTTGGAGTTCCCATTCTCTCTCTCTCTCTCTCTCTCTCTCTCTCTCTCTCTCTCTCTCTCTCTCTCTCTCTCTCTCACACACACACACACACACACACACCTGTGTGATCTTTGTACCTGCATTTTTTTCTCCCTAGAATACACTTCACTTTCTGTCCTTTTTCTTCTTAGACATTCCTACCCTTTCTGCAAAAGTTAACAAATCCTCACTTACTTTATGATGCTGACCCTCTTAGGCAGATAAAGATGCATGTTTCTCTATCAAGTTCATTACTGCTGCTATTGTATTTAAACTGTTAGTGACATATTTTGCCACCAGATTGTGTTTATCCCCAAGACAAAACACACTGTAAGGTGAATGGATGATATTAAATGAATATTTGTTGAATTAGTGGCCTGATGCAAGAATCAATTAATGAATAAATCTATACCAATATTATTTTTTCTAATCCTCACCTGAGGACATTCTTGGAGAGAGAGCAAGAGAGAGAGAAGGAAAGAGAGAGAGAGAGAATATCAATATGAGAGAGAAACATCAATTCAATCAGTAGCCTTCCGTACATGCCCCAATCGAGGATCAAACCTGCAGCCCAGGTATGTGCTCTGACCAGGAATCAAACCTGTAACTTTTCAGTGCATGGGATGACACTCCAACCAACTGAGCCACTTTGGTTGGAAACATCAATATCTTTTGAACTTTCTGTACCAATAAATTGCTACACACAAAGGGGAAAACTGGGTTCCAGACATAATTTCCAAAAAGGTATTTTTGGCCAAAACCGATTTGGCTCGGTGGATAGAGCGTCAGCCTGTGGACTGAAAGGTCCCAGGTTCGATTCCGGTCAAGGGCATGTACCTGGGTTGTGGGCACATCCCCAGTGGGGGATGTGCAGGAGGCGGCTGATCGATGTTTCTCTCTCATCGATGTTTCTAACTCTCTATCTCTCTCCCTTCCTCTCTGTAAAAAATCAATAAAATATATTAAAAAAAGGTATTTTTGTTTGTTCATTTGTTTGTTTTTATTAATCCTCACCTGAGGATATTTTTCCATTGCTTTTTAGAGAGTGGAAGGGAGAAGAAACAAAGTGAGAGAAAAACATGGATGTGAGAGACACATTGATTGATTGCTTCCTGCATGCATCTCAACCAGGGCGGGGGATCAAGCCTGCAACCGAGGTACATGCTCAGAATGGAATCTGGGACCCTTCATTTTGTGGACCAATGTCCACTGAGCCAAACGAGCTAGGGCTCCTTTGTATTTTAAAAAGACCTTCCAAAGACATTCTACATTACTTCATTATATTCTACTATTGGTGGTGACAGTGCTAGCATTTTTACTGATAATTTCAGGAATCTTAATACCAATCACAGCATCAAATACAAGAAATAAAACAGGATTAAGAACATGGTTGGAAGAGGCACATTGAATCGAAACCTCGTTTCTGCAACATATTGCATAAGCTCTTATTTCTCCTCCTTTCCTGCTGACTCCCACCTCTCTCACTTGTTAGGGTATTGTCCTCACAGTTTTCATGGGACGAGTCTGATATTGTTGGAAATGACACTCTAAGTAATTTAAGTACAGGATAGTATGGGCTGATGAAGTACTGTAATTTCATTTTATTGCCTCAGTGGCAACAGTAAATAAATGCACAGCATAACATGCTGAGATAGTCTATTGATCTTTTCAGTCAATATTAGATGAAAATTTCTAGCAAAACATAAAATTACAATATTGTTAGAAAAGATATTTTGAGCTTTTAATACAACAAGCAAAATTGGAAGGGTAATTGTTTCATTTCATACATATCTAATACATATGTAGATAACCAAGAACTGAATTCACAGCCAATTAAGTCACATACAGTAATAATACATCTATCACAAGGTTACTTATTATGTTACCTCTTGTACATAGTTAGCCTAAGAGTGGGATAGGCTTATATGTTTATGTTTAGGCAAAAAGATGTCATAAAATTCAGGTGAAAAGTCTTCCCCAGAGATAAAATATTTTCTTCTTCTAAGGGCACATTTTCAAGGTATAATCTTGACTATCTATTCAACATAATACTGCATACAAAAATATGAGGTACATATTAGAGGGGATTTCAAGAGAAAGACAAATTTTCATAATAAATGATGGTTGCTTTTTAGAAGTGAAAGGCATGCTTCAGAAAATATGGTTAGAAACAAACCAAAAAAAACAAGCAAAGAGTTATGAAACCTTTCAACATTGGTAAGATTGTTTCACATAACTAAACAACTGGTTTGGATATTTTGGATTTTAGGTTTCCTAGAAAATAATTGATAAGAATCCTACATTGAGAATCAAAATTATTTTCAAATGTATACAAATTCCACCTGAAAATGTGTCATGTCTGGAAATTGATTTCAGTTTTTCTGTCTCAGTGAGTTGTTGACTCTATATTGAGATATGTTTGCAATTAGAAAACTTATCAATTACATTCACCCAATCCTATATAATAAAAGGATAATATGCAAATTGACCCTAACAGCAGAATGACTGGGAATGACTGGTCACTATGACACACACTGACCACCAGGGGGTAGATGCTCAATGCAGGAGCTGCCCCCTGATGGTCAGTGCACTCCAACAGGGGGAGCTCTGCTCAGCCACAAGCCAGGCTGATGGCTGCCAGCATAGTGGTGGTGGCGGGAGCCTCTCCCGCCTCCCCAGCAGCGCTAAGGATGTCTGACTGCAGCTTAGGCCTGCTCCCCACTGGCAAGTGGACATCCCCCAAGGGCTCCTGGGCTGCCAGAGGGATGTTTGACTTCCAGCTTAGGCCCATTCCCCTGGGGAGCGGGCCTAAGCCAGCAGGTGGACATCCCCCGAGGTGTCCCAGACTGCGAGAGGGCACAGGCCAGGCTGAGGGAATCCCCCCAAGTGCACAAATTTTTGTGCACCAGACTTCTAGTCCTCAATAAATGGATACTATGTGCCAGACACTATAATAGGAACTTGAAGAGGTGGAGAGATGATTGGCATACAGTTTCCATTATTATGAAATGAAAATTTTAGTGGAACACACACTGAAAACTTGGGAATGGTTGCCATGTCCCTTTGAGGGGTATATGAAGAACTTAGATTTTAGCAAATTTGAGATGGGAAATTCAAGAATATGTCACCATAGCAAATGATATTTTGAACTATCATTTATTTATTAAATATCTAAAATAAAAGTTTTTTTTTAATTATAATTCCCTCCAAATGAGTATAGTTTCCTACTAAGGATATTATAAACACAATGTATCCTTTTAGAATCTAAAGTTGTTTTTTCAAGAAACAAATTTTATTTAAATAAGTCATTTAGCTAAGTATTTTTTAAAAGAAGTATTGTTGCAGTTAAAAATTAAATGATCTCCTTGAGACATTTCCCCCCTCATTCTCCAATATTTCTTCTTCCCTTTTGATATCACTGCTTCATTGCTTCAGATGTTAGAGAAAAAGGATTAATCCTTCCATACATGAGACAGAACTCAGAATCAAAAGTGAATTCTGAGCCAGGATATGTTGGAAGTGTATTTTGTTTAATAAAAGTGTATTTTGTTTAATAGAAGGATTAAATTTTCACATGGAATACCATGTGTTAATTCTGGGGCTTTTAGGGTCTTTATATTCTGTCATTTCAATAGGATTAAGCTCATCTTGGTTTCTCTCGCTGTAGAGAATGGATCAATCTGGGAGGAAGCAAGTCCATCATTAGTAACTAATTTATTAGGGGAAAAGTGAACATCTATGAACTCTGCAGTACAATAGAGCAGATAATTTTTCTGTTTGTTTTTCACATAAGTATATTAGGTACCTAGGTGGTCAGAGATGTTAGAATTGCCCTTCCGCATGAGGAAGTAAATGCAAAATCAGAGAAAAGAGGAAACTTCAGAAAGTTAAGTGAGTCACTACGTATTTAAATGAGTCATAATATACCATAAAGTGGGTGAATGTGTCTTAACTTAGAAGAGCAAATATGTTTTCATGATTGAAAATACAATTAATTTGACAATAAGAACTTGTCAGTGCTTATTTCATTACCATTCAAGAAAGATAAATATACATAAAATTCATTCAATTCTATTTGTTCTAATTTTTTGCCAATCAAATGACATTGATATTACCAGGTTCGATTCCAAGATACTTTAAAAAGGTGTTGAGTTAAATGATACAAAGTTGTGGGACATGCTCAGTGTATGGCTCAGTGGTTGAGCATCAACCTATAAATCAGGAGGTCATGGTTTAATTCCTGGTCAGGGTACATACTCAGGTTGGGGGCTTGATCCCTAATAGGAGGCATGCAGGAGGCAGCCCGATCAATGGTTCTCTCTCATCATTGATGTTTCTATCTCTCTCTCCCTCTCCCTTCCTCTCTGAAATTAATACAAATATATCAAAGTTGTGGAACAGAATAGTTTCTCAGTGGCTGATTACACCAGAATCACTATAAATGTGGTGCTTGGGACTGGGATTAGGTCAGTCATCCCTCCAGGAGCCCTTGGGTACAGCACCCTCATACTTATGTGTTTTCTTCCTTCTCAAATATATACCAGAACTATCATACCAATAAAATGTTTCAGGAAGAAAACTACATTGTTGGTTACTGAATGATTGCTTCTGAAACTTAGATAAAAGCTTCTAGACTTGCCTGAATTTGGGTCAAAATCGAGAATGCTAATGCCAACCCCTGATAGTCTGTATTTATAATGCAATAAAGGTAAGCAGAAACCAACAATGATCATTTGATAAATTATTTAGGAGGCTTACTGTGTTCAAGAAGCCATTATCAGTATACTAGAGGCCCGATGCACGAAATTCATGCACTCGGGGGAGGGGAGAGTCCCTCAGTCTGGCCTGTACCCTCTCATGGTCTGGGAGCATTCAGGGGATGTCCGACTGCTGCTGCCCACAGGGAGTGGGCCTAAGTTGGCAGTCAGACATCCTTAGCACTGCTACAGAGGCGGGAGAGGCTCCCACCACCACTGCTGCTCTTGCCAGCCATGAGCCCGGCTTCTGGCTGAGCAGCGCTCCCCCTGTGGGATCGTGCTGAAACTGGCTCTCTGACATCCCCCAAGGGGTCCTGGATTGCAAGAGTGTGCAGGCCAGGTCGAGGGACCCCACTGGTGCACGATCGGGACCAGGTAGAGACATGGGAGGTTGGCCAGCCAGGGAAGGACCCCGGGAGGGCACCAGGACATGTCCAGCCCATCTTGCTCAGTCCCAATCAGCTGGACCCCAGCAGCAAGCTAACCTAACAGTCAGACTGTCAACCCCCTGGTGGTCAGTGCATGTTATAGCGACTGGTTGAGCAGCCTTAGCATACCATTAGCATGTTATGTTTTGATTGGTTGAATGGCCAACCGGTCGACTGGACACTTAGTATATTAGGCTTTTATTATATAGGATAAGGACCAAAAAATTAAAAATAAAAGTCTTTGATTATAGTTTCAGGCTAGCAAAAATAACAATCATTGAAACCAAAGCTAAAAGGAAGCTTTAGAGTTGGCCTAGATTCAGAAGATAAGGATGAAGACTTCTAGTTGCCCTTGCCTAGGAGAATGAGAATCTCTCTTGCCACTCTTCTCCTGAATGATCAACCAGGATTCAAGCTCCCATTAGCATTGTTCAGAGATTTAAGCTCCACCTCGCCCTGCCTGGGCTGAGCTGCACATGTGATCACCCAAGCACTGGAAGGAGTTTGTGAGGCACTGTGTTTAATGGGGAACCCTAACCCCCTGCTCGTTGCTGCCTTGAGGGTCAGTGCTGCACTTGCCTATACTGAAGAAACATTTGTTGGTATGCCTGATTTTGCTTATGTTCAATTCTACTGTTTTGTCATTGAGCATCAGCCATTGCTACTACTAACACTTAGACTTCAGTTACAATGTTAATGATAACATTTTAAACGTACATGTCCTTTATTCATTTCAAAATATTTTCACTCTATTTCATGTGAATCCTCATGATAAGTCTATAAGCAAAGAAGAGAGTGATACTCAAATAGACGAGAGCTTTGCAAATCAAAGTGTTTGGATTTTCAACAACAGGTTATTTCTGGGAGAGGATAAAAGGGGACATAATTTCAACAATAAAGATAAACAAACAAACAAACAAACAAACAAAAAGATCCAGCAAATGACTGATTCCAATTTCTCCTCCGAGGCACTTTCTGCAATTAGTCACAACCAGGCACTCTGAATCTCAGGACTCTGAATCTCAGGACATGCTTTCTTTTAGGTGTACGGGAGAGAAGTCTAGATACTTTGAAAACCAGAAGACAGGGAAATCACACAAGCCTAGCGTTATTTCTTCCCACTTCATGATGCTTCTTTTTTTCTTTTTTAATATATTTTATTGATTTTTTACAGAGAGGAAGGGAGAGAGATAGAGAGTTAGAAACATCGATGAGAGAGAAACATCGATCAGCCTCCTCCTGCACACCCCCTACTGGGGATGTGCCTGCAACCCAGGTACATGCCCTTGACCGGAATCGAACCTGAGACCTTTCAGTCCACAGGCCGACGCTCTATCCACTGAGCCAAACCGGTTTTGGCTCATGATGCTTCTTAACCTTCTCACGCCCATGTGGCCAGAGGAAAAATAGCAAAACAACATTGTTCTTTACAACTGACATCAATTTTAATTCATTTCATGCATGCAATCGGCAACTACCTGCACTGGTCCTGCCTTCAAGATTCTTTCACTCCAGCAATTCAGAGCTACCAATCACATGTACAGGGTTAGGGAAGGGAAATGCAGATATGAGTAAATGCAAAAAATAAAATAAAAATGAAAGTTTAAGGCAGAAACATAAACAGCCCATTTAAAACACTTTTATTTCTCTAGATCTCCTAAGAGGAGACAATGAAAAGCTTTTTAAGTGTCTGGAGGAGAAATTCAGGGAAAATTTAAAAGACAAGAAAGGATTAGAGGATGATTTTTAAACAGTACATTTTAAGTGCTTTCCTTTTGAAAATGTCTGAGAGAATTATTCTGTATGTACAACCAAATGTGCAATTCCCTTGGACATTCATTCTGTTTTATTACCTTAGCAGCCAATCATGTAAAGGAAGTAGGCTCTGGCTTTTTTTCATTCTAAACAGGAGAAAGCAAGCTTCAAGGACTTGAGATTGCAGTGTAATTGGGAAGAAAAATAATCATAATTAAAAAGGATGATGGGTTGAAGGGAAAGAGAAGGACCCAGAATAAGAGAGCTTAGCAACTCAGAATGTAGCAGAAATCATTGTGCCTGCAAAGAGGGGCATTGATGGCTTTATTGCAAACCCCTTAGAACAGGACTTTTACACAGTCACCTTTGGATCACCTCCTACTAAGGAAATATTTTGAATTTAATAAACTAAGGATAAATGTATGCTTGTATGCCAACATTGTGTATCATTCCTTCTGATGAATCAAAAGCTATATTGCTCATTGTCTACTGAATTCCTACAAATACAGGACTGAAAAGCCCTAAAAGTACAGTTGACCCTTGAACCCTTCAGGTCCATTTATACGCAGATCTTTTTCAATAAATACCAAAGTACTGTAAATGTATTTTCTCTTCCTTATGATTTTCTTAATATTTTCTTTTCAAGAGCTTACTATATTGTAGGAGTGCAATATATAATATATATAATATATAAAATATGTATTAGTCAACTGTCTATGTTATCAGTAACGCTTCCAGTCAACAGTAGGCTATTGGTAGTGTACTTCTTGGAGAGTCAAACAGTATGCACAGATTTTCTACCACACTGGTAGTTGGCACCCCTAAGGCCTGCATTGTTCAAGGGGCAGCTATAATTTAATTTAAACTATACACCTTGTGCATTATAGTTATTTTTTCCCTCTGTATCTTGCATTGTCATTTTATTAACCCTTTGTATGCCATAAGCATCTATAGACACAAGTGGCAGACCTTCCTCACACACCATAGGCGTCTACAGCCGCAAACCTCTCATATCAACTCTGGTCACCCAATTTTTAAATCAGACTTGTTAGTGACTTCACTGGGTTTGTAAAGAAAATTATGGTAACTTAAATTTGTAAATATTCCAGTGCATATAGAAGAAATCCCAATATTGATATATAGGGCTGCCACTCAGACACGCGAGAGATAAACACTGCAACACTTGAGATTTGTTTTGTTCATTGTGACATGAAATTTATTTGTGTTGTCATGAATTTCACGACTAAAATGGTAAACATGGTGTGCATTCTTCATTATTTTTTTACAGATTTTGTCTTTGGAGCATCAACAAAATGTAGTGTTTTGGAGGCTTTTTGTGTCGATAGTTTATTTTTATTTAGCGCTCGCTTTTGTTGATATTTCTATAGAATTGAAAATTATCATTATTTTACTATTGAATTTATCATTGTAATATATTGTACAAATAAAATTCAATCCCCATAAATGAAATCAGATGAAGAAATAATTGAGCTAAGCACTTCGCAAGAAGAAGATGGCATCCTTTATTCAACTCCAGAGTCAGATGATTTTTTTAATCAAATTCAAAATATCGTGGCATATGGGGATGGTTTCCATTTTGGACACATGGCAGTTAACTGGTTAATGGGTCATTTAATAAAGAGAAGTTATAAATTTTAATATACTCAATCATTTTATTTATTTATTAAAAAGATTGTCTTCTCCTGTCCTGTGGGACTACCTATTACAATATAATATCTTATAGGCTAGTTCCACTTGATTTCAAATTTACAGAAATTCTAGTAGAATTGTTGCACAATAATCTATAGAGAATTGTACCCATGGCAGTCTAGGGATTGTACCCTTTTTTTAATTTTTTTTTTCTCACCTGTGTGGTGAAATAAATTTACATATAGTTTTATAATAAATTTCATGGTTTTGTCTTTCTTTCCGCATTTCATTGCTTAATAATACATTTCAGTGAGTTCCTCTGCCTATCTCATCCTGAGTTTGTTATGTGTCCCATGAAATGTTTATGCCATTCCAACAACAGCAAAGCAGCTATTGGAAGCACTTGCTATTGCTCAATGTCCCAGCGCATTCTGTAATTTCATAAAAAGTCAACCAGGGAAGTGTGGGTGGAGATCTTAGATGTGCATAATGGGAATTTTTTTGTAAAGAAGAATGGACACTGTTGCTTTGTCATTTGCATATAGATTCCCCCCTACTGCTCCCTGAGAAAATTAAGAGCTTCCACCCTATCAGTTTCTTAAACAACTTGAAAATGTCCACACTTATGTCAGCACTTTTTCGACATCCTAATGATGCTTTTGCGAGGACTATGGCATCTACATGGCTTGTTACCAGCCTAATGAAAAGTTGCTTTAGGTGTCAAAATAAATCTAAGAATGTTCTACACTTTAGCTGACTGCAATACATCATCATGGCCTGCCTAAGTAGTACAAACTGCAACATGATAAAGCAGCTAACAGAAACCTATGAGAACCAGTAGCTGGGATAATGGCCATTCAGTGTAAGGATAATATAGTGGCAATAAAAATTTCAATAACCAAAGGTTACATACCATACTTTTTAATGGAGTTCTTGGCTAGCTGAGCTTTCTTCAACTGTAGACCTCTAGGTAGGGTGATTCATTATGAGCATTCCTCCAACTTTCTTCCCACTTGGAATGATATTAGTGAGTTTCTGCCTCAGGTCTTGAGATTCTCTTTTGTTTAAATTTTCCTTTTTTTCAGAATTGGATTGTTGGGGTCCAACCCCAACAGGCCCAGGGGTTCCCAAAGGTGTGGACGGAGTTGGCGAAGAATGAAGGACACGGAGACAGCATTCAGTTGATCAGCATAGCGAGGTTCTCTTTTTATTGTCCTGTTACATCTGTATTTATACCATGTGATTTTAATCCTATCCATTCTATTCCAAAGGTTAGGGCTTTTGTTATCTCCATTCCAACCTATTGTTCTGTTAAGCTACAAGGAAGTAACTGAAGGAGATTATCCTAAATAAAGATTATGTAGTTTAAGTGTGATTGTTTGTAGTTAAAGTGATTAACTACCCGCCTGGCACTTAGTTAAGGGGTTTTACTGATTCCCTTCCTCAGTCCTGTTTAATCCCTAACTCCAGCGAAAAATTCCCACCTGGGGAAACAACCTTTCCCGGAGAGCTGACCTTGGTTAAAACACATAACGCTAAGAAGGGGAGCAAACAAATTAAGAACAGTATGCCATATACACCAAGTCCCTTGAAACATATGCTGTGCAGGTGTTTCTTCCCTTCAGCGACTATGTCAAGCAGCAAGGATGGACCGGCTTCCGGCAAATTCCCCCTTTTTTATTTTTTAAATGATAGTGCTTGTAAATCAGTGGCCACCTCTTGGATTGGGTTATTTAAGACTCAGAAGACCTGTTCATGACTTTGCCAACAGGTCAGTCTGAGGCTTAACCCTATATCAGCTCCCCACATTGGATTATGCTTTAGCTGTACTTATAGGTAAATCTCCAAATGCACCAAATGGGATTGTCCTAAAAATGTAGTGGACTCAATGGTTTTGTGATTTTTCTCAAATTAACATATTATTTCCTGCAAACTGAAAGACAGGGTTGTCAGACTAACTGGGGGACACGTTTTGTTGTTTGATCATTTCCTACTGACTTCTTTTTCTTAGACTGGAGTCTCACCACTCTGAAACCCACATTGTCCTGTCTACCATTGCACTTGACATCGGTATGCTCTTTACTGGGATTCCTCCTCACCTTCACAACTCACTGAAGCTTTACGCATTTGTGCTTTCAGATCCACTGCCTATATCAAAGGTCTTCATTTCCGTGAAAACTTCTCTGAGAGTTTCAGCCAGAATTTTCCCCCTTTTCCACAAGAATACTCATAGAAGGGTTATTATAGGGATGTTTATCCTATAGTCAATAATTAGGCCAGAGTATTCTCTTAATTGTAGACAAAATCCTTTTACCCAATATAGTATCTATGGTTGGTTTGCTAATTTAAAGGGTTAAAGCAGTGGTTCTCAACCTTCTGACCCTTTAAATACAATTCCTCATGTTGTGACCAAACCATAAAGTTATTTTTTTTTTTTAGGTTTTTCTGTAAAGATAAAGTTATTTTTGTTGCTACTTCATAACTGTAATGTTGCTACTGTTATGAATCATAATGTAAATATCTGATATGCAGGATGGTCTTAGGCAACCCCTGTGAAAGGGTCGTTCGACTGCCAAAGGAGTCGAGACTCACAGGTTGAGAACCACTGGGTTAAAGTATAAAATATTTTTAAACTATTACTTTTTAATCTGTTATTCTAACTTAAAAGAGAACTACATAAAATAATTCTTCAATCTCTTAGTATTGCCCAAGACTTTTATTTGAGTATATATCTGGTGATTGTAATTTATCACTATATTTCTGATGTAAACTGTTCCCTAATGCATCATTTATGATTTCTGCATTGAAGTTCTCTGAAGTGGAGCAGCATCTTAAATATACTTTTGTTAATAAGGAAAATCACTTATTGACAATTATATTTTTTCTCAAACATTTATTATTGTCCTGCCTCGACTGAATTTGACAGAAGTATTACATGGTGGCTCTTTTTATGATGAACAAATTGACTTTAGTAAACCCTTCTAAGATATTATATTCGTTTTCTATTGCTGCATAACAAACTTAGGCACTTCATACAGCATACATTTATTATCTCACAGGTTTCGAAGGTCAGATGCCGGGCACAGCTTAGTTGGATCCTCTGCTCAGAGGTTTGTGTCAAGATTGTATTCTCACCTGAGGCTCAATCAGGGAAGAATCATCTTTGAAGCTCTTTCAGGTTAGTGGACAAATTTATTTCCTTGTGGCTTTGTGACTGAGGGTCCCTGCTTCTTACTGGCTGTTTGTTGGAGATGATCCTCAAGTCACAGTGGCTGACTGCAGTTCCCTGCCACATGGCTCACTCCGTAGGTTGTTTACAACTTTGCTTTCTGCTCCTTTAAGACCAGGATAAGAATCTCTGTATCTAGTGTGCTAACATGGGTTATTATGTAATGCAATATAATCATGGCAGAAATGTGCTATCATCTTTGCCATATTCTATTGGTTAAAAGCGAGTCTCGGTTTTCACATGCACTTAAGGTGAGGGATTGTGCAAGACTATGACTGGTTGCGGTGACCTTAGGGTATGTACATCACAGGCATTCAAATTAAATTACTTCTCTTAGAAATAATAACTTTTTATATTCTTCTTTTAGCAGTTCATTTTATATACAATTAAATTATTTACTTAGAATAATGCATAACATGAGTATGACCCAATTTGGGGATAAATACAACTGAGTCTTTGGAAATATACAACTCAGTTGATTAGAGTAAGTCTTCAGCCTCCTATAGGACTCCATAATGATGTTTTATAGAAAGAATTGACAGTGGTCATAAATATAAATAGGACACATAATTTCATTGAGCTGATTTGTAATCCACTTGAGGTTATGGCTCATGACTTTACACACACACACACACACACACACACACACACACACACACACACACACACGCGCTATACATACTATGCTTTGTATGTAGCAATCTCTCAATAAATAGGAGCCAGATAAAAGAAGCTGATCAGGCATTGCAATGAAAGTGCCATACAAACTATTTAGAGTCAGTAATTGGTAAATACAAAATGATGAAAATTTTATATTCTACTAGTAAATCAGACTTATTTTCTTACAACTCTATTCTTCCCCTTAGCTTAATGTAGAGCTTTCAAAACTTTAAAAAGTAGTTTCAGATTGCTCTCCTTTATCCTAGTATAGTTTTAGTTTCTTCTTTTAATTTGGTTGATTTTACACTTACTGTCTTTATGTGTCTGATTGCTTTGTAGTACTACTCTAAGTAGGTCCTTTCACAGAAATAGGCTCAATATTTAGCTTTTCTAAGGCTGCTTCTCCAGTTATGCCCACCCGCAATCCTCATACCCATTGAGTATGTTCTCTTTTGTTGAAGAATTTAGGCATTGAGGTGCTAAAAGCTATATAAATAATTAATGGACTGGAGACACTTGGATGCATAATTCAATTGTATTAGACAAACAGATGAGATATGTTAGAGCAACAGCATCAGCTATAGATGGGAGACTTCTTCAGCACTCCTAAAATACAGGGTTGAGAGAGTTACTGGTGTTACAACTGGGATGAATTACTGTGACCAGCCGAGATATAATAATGGTATGAATTATTGAATTGGCATCTTCCTGAGACAGCTTTGGTCACAGCCTTGCTATGTTCTGGAGATGATAGAAGGAGATTTGTGTGATGTAAATTTATAATCAAATGGTGTTCAGGATGAAAGATGACCTCCAAGGTTATGAACCTGAGCAGGAGACTGTATCATCACATGAAAAAGGGACAGTAAAATATGAAACATTCTTCAGTCAGTTGGAAGCCAAAGAAACTCTACTCTCTTACAAATTTAACTCTAGGAAAGTTTCAGATAGGCTGAGACAGAATGTGAGATACCAAGATAATCTTGCTTTAGGCGGCCAAGGTGAGGAAAGTAGATCTGTGCAATATCAGCTTAAACATGTTTCCTGAAATTATGCCTAAAGGAAGGATTAGCAACTAATTAAAACATTTGGGCTTTGAGGAACACAGGAACCCAAAACACACACACACACACACACACACACACACACACACACACACACACACACGACACACTGCATTTGCCTGGGAAATAATTAGATAATTTGGGTCCCATATATAGTGAGAATCAGGGTATTTTGTTAATGTACTAATGGTTTCATTATAACCCAATCAAAAGGATACCATTATTTTGGAAAGTGATCTGAAACATGTGCTTCTGATCCTGCTGACCAGAAGAGCTCTTTTCTTCTTCTGAGTTCATCTAGCTGTGCAGGAGGAAGCCAGACACAGTAGGAACACATTCTTTTGCCATCATTTCTTGACAAGCTGAGTGATGGAGATGGATCTGGGAGGCAGCATCTCCTTCCTGAAAACAAAGTAGCCTTTAAAAAGGGTTGTTAAACTGCTGTCTCATGTTTGATTATTCTGTCCTCAGTAAAGTCCTTTATTTTTTACTACTAACTGGTCATTTTTATGGATGACATTATTTTAGTCCGATGGCTGTTTCAAGAAACAATAGGTCAAAAGCAACAAACTGTACTATAGACCAGAACTGGCACTATTGAGAAAATTATTGCAAATAATAGACCATGATCAGTTGTTGTGTCAGATGTCCAAGGAAATTTTAGGGTAAATCTCTTATAGACATATATTAATTTGATGTAATGAAATAGTAATTTATACCATCCAATAAGACATTTTAATGTCTTCCCATAATTTCAAATTACATATGAAAAATACAGTAACTCAAATTAAAGTATTTTTCTAACTTGTGATCAATTGCATTGCATTTCCTGGCTGTTAAAATTGTGTTTTATAGCATCAATAACAAACATAGTAAAATACAGTTCCTTATTAGGTCTCACATCTTTTTTTTTTTTTTTTTAAGAAAGGCAGTATCCTACAATTTTTATCTTCCAAGTTAGTTTCTTTTTAAAAATGACTTAATTGTTCTTATACTGTGTAATAAAGTGAACAGACGGTATTGGCAAAATTAATTCAGAAAAAAATAACCACACAATTTTGCACTTTTATTTTCCTCTGTGACAACAAACATACATCAAAGAAAACTGGAAAAAAAAATATACCTAGAATAAGGAATTATTATTACTTATAGAGTATCAGGAACAATGAATTGTAAGTTCCTTGGTTTATTGTGAAGATATTTAAATCACTGCTTTTATTTTTAAATAATTAATTATTTTTAGAATTTTATTTACTTAAGTAGTAATTATTTAAACCTCATACTCAAAAGAATTAGTGTTTAGCTTGTCTGCATTCTTTCACCTCCACTGTGAACTATGTTTTCTTTCCCGTAGTGTGCATGGAGGCTCCCAGCTGTCCTCTTTCCCCCCTCTGCCATTCTCCAGCCTAGGAAGAAAATTAACTTTTTTACTTAGGAGGAAGGGAAATAATTTAGTAAAATAGCTTTTGGAGGGGTTTAGAAATTTCTGGCCTCTCACTAATTGGAGAGTTGATTTTTATAAACACTAATTTTTAAATTATGTTTTTGTGACTCCAAAGGCTTATTCTGTACAACCCAAAAGTTTCTTGCATCATTATGTCATCTAGTGGAATAGAATATATGATTGTGACAGTATGAATAGCTCTGACATGTGATGGTAAAATAGCTTATGCAGTAGGCAAGCATCCACAAAAGTCTCTTTACTTAAAAAATCCAGAAGAGGAAAATGCATTTGGCAAAGGACACAGGATTCAGTACTTTTTATTATAGTTCACTAAACATTAACTTATACATTTTTAAAAGAAAATAAATCTTTCATTAAAATCTACTAATACTGACATGACATGACTTTTCCTGGCCTGTACAACTAGGGAACTTAGGGATTGTTCTTATAATTTTCTGTGAGCTTGTGTCCTGCACCCACCATGGTCAATGTCCATTGCTTCATGCTGAAACCTTACCTTTGTGGAGTGTGCAATCCAGTTAAGGAAAAAAAAAATCTTACACATGAAAATACCAATAACAGAGCATGATAAGTGTTATGATAGAATTCATAATGTAGAATATGTTTTAAACTCTATACACTGAAAAGCAATTTCCCTGTTCACTCTTACCTCCCCCACCCCCAAATATATAGATTCATGGTTAGAGTATTACCTTTTACTGGTGCGTACAGTAGTTTTGAATTGTAGAGTTGTGTGAGGACTCTTTTCCTCTATGCATTTATTAAGGGTGGATGACGTGCTCACCTCCTGCTAGCAAACATTTTCTAGATTGTCTGGTTTCTCAGAAACCCATGAATGAGCCTGGCAGTTGACATCTTTAAATTACTGATGACCTGTAGCATTAATCCTTTCACCTTGCTAAGGCATGCCTGCTCGGCCATAGTAATCAGGCTTTTTTGCTCATCATAATCCCATTAACAAATTGAAAGATAGAACAAGATTTTTTTTTTACCAATCCCTCTGACAGGAAGCAGTGCAAAGGGGTTATAATTATGGATTATGTCTTTTATTATACATTGGAGCAAGCACACATTAGCCTAATTAAAAACACAGTGTGAATATTCAACTGCATCGAGCTGCAAATGTTTAAGGGCTGTCTGTAACAGCTGAAAATATATTTTGGTCTATAGCAAATCTCGTCAAGCTGTATGGAAAACTGAGTTCAAGAATTGAGGGTTGCACATTTTTGGGTTGGCAGATTTACTGAGACCTCATCATGTAAAACACTTGCTAATCTGAGACTCAGAGAGACAAAGCATACCTGAACGAACCACAGGACTAGAAAGGAAGGCTATGCTGATGTCTACTGATGTGAAGAAGTCAGATATTAAGCTTTACTAAACCTCCCAATCTGGCTTGGATACTTTTAGAAGAACCTACTAATGAATAGAAATCCACAAGAGACCTAGAAAGAAAGAAAATACTGCTTCAGCACCATAAGAAGCTACCCTATTGTCAACTTCAGAGATATTGGCTGGGAATCATAGAATTGTGGAGATAGATAAGCATCTAAGGCAATAGTCCAACTTCTCAAAATTAGACAGAAAATCCAATAGGTGAAATGACTGGCCTAGAGTCAAGAGCAGACAAGGGACAGAGCTAGATTAAGACAGTGACAAACATTTGGTCAGGTTGCTCACTGTATAACTCTATGAAGTGCCAACCATGAAAACTACAATGAACAATCTGTAGAAACCCATGCAGTAGCCCTAGGTGTTTCCATGGTTCATAGTATATTTCCTGGATCAATACTTTCTTAACATACCTCCTTTAAGTATTGAATTTTTTTCTTACTTCTCATAAGGATACTCTTCTATCTCTGACCTAAATTCCTTTTATTGACATTTAAACTGTATTCTCCTTGTTTTATGGAAGGTTCTTACTATCTGATAAAATACTTTAAAATGTGTTATTGTACTATTGACCTCTACTGATAAAAACTCTTTCCCATTTTATATAAACAGTGATCCCTGGTCCAGAAAATGCACTGCTATGACTTAACTTTGGTGCACTGACATAAATATGTTCATCAATCCCCCTTACATCTGGATCAAAGCTAAATATAAGATTACTGAGTAATGATCAGTAGAAATATAATCTTGCCATGTAATACTATGTATGACAAGGATAACTAAATGAGTATGATACATGCTATCATCTGCCTGTGTTGGCAACAAGGTGACAGGGTCTAGGTTATGGCTTCAAATAGATTTTGGATCTTTCCTAAACGTGTTTTCTAAACATAACAATCATGCTGTACCTCTCTGTTCTGAGCTGCCATTTTCTTTCATGTGGATATCTTTAATAGATTACACGATGATCACCTATTTCTATAGTTGCCTACCTTTAACCCATTCTCCACACAGCAGTCATACAATATTCTTAAAACAAAATCCTTGTTATATATTCTTCCCTTTAAACTGTTTCAATAGTTGCCTAATACTGCTGAGACAGAGAGCAAACCCTGTCCCAGTGCTCTTGGGGTCAGGCCAGTTTGCCTGGCCATCTTCCTTTCCCACTTCTCCACCAAGATATTCCCTGTGTCAGCAACTTTGAGTCAATAATTTCCTCTTCCTGGAAAGCTTTTTATCTTGTTTTTAGAATAACAAATGTGATTTCAACAAGGAATTCTTTCCTGTCTCACAACTGTGTCCCATATCCAAAGCAAGGCATTATGTCTTCTGTTTTCTGGGATTTCTTATAATTAATATATTTATTGTTATAATTAACTTAATATTTATTTCTTCCCCTAGATTAAAAGTTCCATGAAGTCCCAGACATGGCCTTCCTTTATCACTGTCCTGTTCCCATTAGAGTGTACAGTGCCTCCATATAACACATAGTAGACATAATAAGTATTGTGAGATGAGTGAATGAATGGCTGTTGGTTAGCATCTAATGTCAGCCATACACATTGGGTTAGAAATTAATTAGATCAAATCTCTTAGACTGCAGTGCGCTTGCACATCCTGTTTCATGTACTTTGAATAATCTTCTTTCTGCTTCACTTTAACTTCAGTTGAGTCTTCAGAGCCCAGTGCAAACATCATTTCATGATGATTTATAACCCCAGGCTAGTTCCCTCTATTGGACTCTTATGGTGTCTTCCATTTCCATTTATATATAAAAAAAAAATTATGATAACCTTACATTCAATTGTGCAAATGTTTGATCATTATTTTGCCTGCACTTACACTTCAAGAGCAAAATTAACAGGTATTTGATTTACCTATATGCTAGGTTCTCAGGACAGTGCCTACTACATAGTAGGCCTTAAGAAAATGTTTATGGAAAATGAAGTAGATAAAGGGTTAAAGATTAAGCAAGTTTCTTTACGGGATCAAGATGTCCATTATGGCCCAGCCAGCATGACTTAGTGGTTGAGCGTCGACCTATGAACCAGGAGGTGACAATTCAATTCCCCATCAGGGCACATGCCCAGATTGTGGGCTCGATCCCCAGTGTAGGGCATGCAGGAGGCAGCTGATCAATGATTCTTTCTCATCATTGACGTTTCTGTCTTTTTCTCCCTCTTCCTTCCTTTCTGAAATAAATAATCCTATATAATAAAAGCCCAGCAAACGAAAAGGCGGATCGATCAATACGACCAGAACAACCGTGGCTACTCACCCTGGCTGGCCCCGCCCCCCAGTGGGGACCCCCACCCTGATCAAGGGCTCTCATCAGGGCAGACCAGCCCAGCTGGCCCCCACCTGTGCACCAGGTCTCTACCCTATATAATAAAAGGCTAATATGCAAATCGACTGAATGGCGGAATGACTGGTCGCTATGACACACACTGACCACCCAGGGGGCAGATGCTCAACACAGGGGGAGCACCACTCAGCCAGAAGCCAGGCTCATGGCTGGCAAATGCAGTGGCGGTGGTGGGAGCCTCTCCTGCCTCTGCAGCAGCACTAAGGATATCCAACTTCCAGCTTAGGCCCACTCCTTGTGGGAAACGGGCTTAAGCTAACAATCAGACATCACCCAAGGGCTCCCAGACTGCTAAAGGGTGCAAGCCTGACTGAGGGACCACCCTCCACCCCAAGTGTATTAATTTCGTGCACTGGGCCTCTAGTAAATAAATAAAAAAAGTCCACTATCAAAAGTGTTATTTTGATCATAATAGTGGTTATATGTGTGTGAATGTTTGTCTATTAACACTAACTAAAGTAATCCAGATTCAGAGGGATAATCCACTGTTTTATTGAATAAATATTCTTTTGACATATGAAAAAGCAAAACTATATTTTTATGTTGATTTATGGTTTTGCTTATTGACTCAGGCTCCTCAGAGATCTGTGGGTAGGGTCACTTCTTTTTGTTTAATCAGAATCCTCACATTTCAATATTCACTAACTTGTCCACTTGTCACTCACATCCAAGAAAAGATAGAGTTTACAGGCAGATATATCCCACAAACACTCTGACAGCCTCTGTAAGGCCAATAGACAGAAAGGAAGCTGCCATCAGGTCATATTAATGACTTCATTTACACATGGCCTAAACAAGAAAACTAAGAAAGGCCATCTGGCTTTGATGCTGAGAAAATGCCCCAGGAGATCCTAATAAACCCTCCCTCAGTATTCTTTTCTCCAGGCTAAATGACCCAATTCTTCCAGGATTTCTTAATAGAGTTTATTCTAGAGTATGTACTACATTTCCTGGCCACTATTCCCAGTGGTGGCAATAAGTAGTTCCTTTTAAGCTGTGTAATTTTTTACTTCTTATCCAAAAGTAGGGTACATAAACACACAAAATCATGGACTATCAGAGCTTTAATGATATGTCAAGAACATGTAAGTGCATTTTCCCTTAAATAATGAGGAAACAGGCCCATAATGGCTGTCTGACTTGGGCAAGGTCTCCCCAATAGGTATAAATGATTGTCTCTCAGGTACTAATGAATATGAATATAGTGTCTCATAGCATGTTTCTATAAAGAAAATATATACCATATATATATATATATATATTTAAATATATTTTATTGATTTTTTTTACAGAGAGGAAGGGAGAGGGATAGGGAGTTAGAAACATTGATGAGAGAGAAACATCGATTAGCTGCCTCCTGCATACCCCCTATTGGGGATGTGCCCACAACCAAGGTACATGCCCTTGATCAGAATCGAACCTGGGACCCTTCAGTCCGCAGGCCGACGCTTTATCCACTGAGCCAAACTGGTTAGGGCAAAATATACTATATTTTTTAAAAATCCATCAGGATCTTAGTTTCCTGACTGCCATTGATTTGACAATGATATTTCTAATTCTATCTGTATCATTTCTTAATGATCAGTTGTCTAAACAGTTAAACTGGTGCTATCCAAATTTGCCTGTGATTCTATTAAAGAGTAATTACTCTCCTCAGATACTTACCTTCACTTACATATGCATGCTGATAAGTCCTGGCTGTTGGAAAAATACATATAGTAAAATGTGGAGATGTAATTTTAGACATGTTAACACTCAATAAGCAATCCTTCATATATTAGATGCTGTCTTCATTGTTTTAATTCAACTATTATGACATTTTTAGCATTGCAAGTAGTATTTAAAGATGAAATTTAAGAACTTTAGTGCTTTAAGTTCAGTAGCTCTTCACATGGCACTGAGCTAGTCCTTCAGAGAATGGGAGTGTGTGTAGAGATTCTTGTTGAGAGAATTAGCCATCCAGGCAGAAATATTGGATAACCAGACTCATGACTGGTGGTCTAGTGTTCCTCTCGCATCCCCCAGCTCTTCCTTGTCAGCATCCCATCATAAATAGCAGATTTTTCATTGATAGTATTAAATAAGTGTAACAATTACATATGCCATTTAGTTTATGATTTATCCCACTGTTTCATGTAACTATATTTAAAATCATGATTGAGACCAGTTGACATATTATCGTGCACATAGAAATAATATACATTATAATCTTAAGATATTATATAATAACTATAATGCTAGTGAAAATAAAACATCCTAACTATAGGACTTCTTAACTCCCTTTAATAATTATTATTTCAGCCCGCAGCATGGCTTTGTGGTTGAGCACTGACATATAAAACCAGGCAGTCATGGTTTGATTACTGGTCAGGCAGGGCACATGCCTGGGTTGCAGGCTTGATCTCCAGTGAGGGGCAAGCAGGAGTCAGCCGATCAATGGTTCTCACTCATCATTGATATTTCTATCTCTCCCTCCCTCTTCCTTCCTCTCTGAAATCAATAAAAATATATTTTAGAAAATAATTATTATTTCAAAACAAACCACAGAATATCCGGGATACTTCAAAACATGTAGAATTTCATGGAAATTGAAACAATGAGATACCACTATGTACCTATTAAAATGGCAAAAGTTAAAAAGACTGAACATTTAAAATGTTGTGAACTATGTGGAGGAACTGAATCTCTCATACACTTCTGAGAGGTTAAATAATTCAATCACTTTGGAAATGACTTTGGTAGTTTCTTAAAAAGTTAACTCATTGCTTTGATTGTGATCATTGTTTCACAGCATATCTTCCTTTAGAATTTAAATTTATAATGCTTGTCAATTATGCCTCCATAAAGTTTACAAAATAAACTAAAGAATTTTATAAAAGTGCATTATTATTAAACAAAAAATGTATGAGTTAATTAATTAGTTCAAGAAGTTAGCAAATGAAGCAATAATTTAGTCCTATTGAGGCAAAATAAAATAAATAAATAAAAGGGCGGGGAAAAAAAAGACACATATGTAATACCCTTTGTAATACTTTAAGCAATTAAAAAAATAAATTAAAATAAATAAAAATAAAATAAAATAAAATAAAATAAGACTGAAATAAAAGAAATATAACTTTTTGAAAATGAAACTTGTTAAATAAACCAGAGACTCTTTATATACAGAAAAAATATATAAACTTCAAATGTGCATAACAAAGAAAATGTTAACTAAAACAAGTTTAAGAATTAACAAAAAAGAAGATGGCATAGTTTTAATAAGCTAGTCATAAAAAAAAAAATCTGTCAAGCCCTCTGAAAATAATGTTCTAGGTGAATGAAAATAACAAAATTGATGCCAAAAGTGATTTTTAATAATGAAGGAAATATATATTTTTTTAATAAATTATTGTCATTTTTTAAAAAAAAATGAAGCCTATTTAGTTTGTCTCATTGGTGATTTCTTTCAAGCCTTTATAAAACATGCATTCCTGTTACATTTATACTATTTACAAACAAATTGCAAAGCAATAATAAACTATTGGTCAGGATCAAATAGACATATCAGTGGGAACATATACTTAAGGTATTCCTACTGAAAGAGACAAATAAAATAAGGCAAAGGCAAAAGGGAAAAGATAAGTGTACAAACTAAAATGAAAAGATTAAAGAAATATTTTAACTCTTTGAAAAAACTATACACTATAATTTCATATTCACTGAATTAACAAATAATAAAAAGATTGACCAAGTTTTGTGTTAGGTTGTGACAGTACAGGGACTCTAAGTGTGTTCTTATTTCACGATTAGAAACTAGTCTTGAGATTGTTAAGAAGGGTACAAATATGAGTGTGCACATTTGTTCATAGTAGCACAGTCTATATTTGCAAAAGTTGAGCAAAAGACTAAAAACCTAATGGACATTGGTTAGATAATTTATAGCATATTCATATATATCAGTGTGCTATGTAGCCACTAAGTCATGATGTAGATATATCTGACATGGGGGATATTTTCAAATTTCTCAGTGAGAAAAATAAGATTATATTTAGAAATTAGGGTTATTCTCATTTTTAATAGTGATTGGTATGTATATACACAAATTTAGACACCTACTTCTCTTTTTAAAAGATCTAAGAAATTTTAGAGAGACAAGGTGGTGGTTGTAAGATATTTCCAAGAAAGTTAACAGCATTATAGTAATTGATAAGATGGAGGCAAGAGTTTTTTATTTTATTTTTTATACTTTTTAGTCCTTTTTGTACTTTTTAGTCTTTAAAGAAAATAGTAGCTTAAAATATTATCAGGAGAAAACTATTTTATTTTGGGAACCTAAGGGTTTTAGTCTCTGAGTAAACTGGAGAAGTCATCTATAGTTCTGTCCACAGGGGGAAAGGATTCTGATTGTGATTTTGTGCCTCTTGTTAATCCATCCACAGAGCCAGCAAGAGAACATTGAGGAAAGGTAGTTGCCTAGTATGGGGGTGGAATGCAACTCAGGGGTTCCAGGAGACTGCTATCTGCTGATAAGGGGTTGATGCTACACTACACAGTTCTCCAAATGCATCTGTGAGAAAACAGGAAAAAGAAAGTTAATTTTTTTCCCCTCAAACCATGAATTTACCTGGGTTTGTGAATACATGGCATTTACTGAAATTAAATTCTCCAAGCTATTATTGATTGTAACTTATTGCTCCTCCTTTCTTTAAAATTCAATGAATGGAAGAGCATGAGAATTGGTAGCTACATGTAAGAAGTCAGGATGGCATGAGAAAAAAAAGTCTACTTGGAAGTCCATTAGGAGACCATAAAAGCTGCTTGCAGATTTGCATCCCATGGTTAAAAGGTTGCCTTTTTTTAGTAACCAATAATGACACATTCTGAACACAAGCCCTAAGCTAAAATCAGACAAACATTAAACATGATTATGGTGCTCCAGTTATAAAAACAGATGTGCGGGGAAGCACACAGTACAGGATGCTTCTTTGTTATCCTATTGATGTGGAGACCTGACCCACTTTACACACAATTAGGGAGCAATACAAAACAATGTGTGGTAGGTGTTCAGTGGTACAATTTAGTTAAGAAATGACTCCCAAGATATAATAGGATGAAGCACAGAAGACTTCATCCAAAAAGTGGATCTTCCAAAAGCCCTGTGGCCTCATATTTCCAAAAGAATAGCCCTACCAGTCACCCAGAGAATGAACTGCTCTGGAATCCAGGGCTTAATTGTTGACTCCCTACTTCTTGCTTATGCCCCAGAGTTCATCAATAACAACTGAAAGCTCCATGTATCTCATCTTCATCGCCACTGCTATTACTTGAGTTCAGTTGTCTGTGAAGTCTTGCTTGAATTATTGAAGCAGTTGCCTAACTGGTATCCCTGCCTCTTGCTTTGTCCTCTTCTAATCTGTGTGATCTTTCTAAAGTGCACCTCTGAACCTACCAATCTCCTCCCTAAAATACTTCAATGACTCCCATTTCCAACAGCATAATTTCCAAATCCTTTAGGATGACACAAATTTCTTTGTAATCAATCCTCTCCGCTTGTCTCTCCAGGCTCATCTTTGCTGGTCCCTTGACACTTCATCTCTTCATCCGGAATGATTTGCTATTCCCAGCACGTAGCAAACTCTTGTCACTGTGGGGCACTTCACACATTGACTTCTCACACCTCCATTAGATATCCTCATGCTCCCTTTAATACCTGGTTAACTTCACTTCAGCCTTTAGAATTCAGTCTGGATGCCACCTCTTCCCAGAAGACGTTCTGTCTGACCTCATGTGTCAAGGATTGATAGTCTTCCATCTCTCCTATAACACCCCACATGTACCTCTGGTTTAGGGTCTGTCTCTGTAACAGTTTACATGTTTCCCAGATGCTCTGTCAACTCTATGAGGTCAGGAATTACATCTTATTCATGGTAGTTTCCTAAGGCATATTTTTACCTTATGTCCAATAGATAGGATGATGCTCAGCCAACTGAGCCACACCAGCCAGGGCCCCACATTCTTAATGTAAATTAGACTGAATTCCTACCAGTGTGCTAATTCAATATGCCAATCAGAATTACATTGTCCATTGCAAGTTTTTCTGTATAAGTCATTAGAAGATTCTTGAGATCAAAATCTGTTATTTTACATTCTATGTTGTGCCAAGCATTGTATTAAGCCCTCAGTAGTTACATTCATGAGAGGATATGGACTTGAGTTCATGGGTAAAGGGTTAATTTGTTCTTCAGAAGCAGAAGTGTGGGTTCAGGAATACAGACAGGCCCAAAGCACCAAACTCTACATTTCATAAATTTAGGAAAGTTTTTCAAAAGAAGCTTAATGCACAAGACTTGACATTTTATTAATAATTTCTTTCTTGGGAGACTCATGCAGCCCAGGCTGTTTTCAATTCTTTCAAATCCTCTCTTCTACTGATGCAGTTAGAGCAGCAAATTCAAAATAAAGCTAAAAGAAGCCTGACGCACAGCCTCTGGACAGTCATTTTTAGAGTTTATGAGTACCTGCAAATGGTCAGTGAGCTGGTGGTAGCATGATTGATTCTATTTTTAACAGTTGACTTCGTCAGAATCAATGGGATTGACCAAACCAATTGTCAAGTCAGCAGCAACAAGAGCCTGGCCACACTGAAAGTCTATTTATGTAGCCCCTGGCTCCAGGTGGGCATACACCTCCAACAAAGCCTTGAGACAGGGAATAGATCTCCTAGCTCTAAAGGTGCCCAAACTCTTCTCTCAGGGCCAGCTGACCCTTTTACCATAGAAACTTAGTGGATGAAAGACCCAAAAGTAAATTATGCAGCTCTTTAGCACCCTCTGGTGTCTAGTCTTCCAAAAACCCCAAATTCTCCTGGATTTTAAAAATTTAACTGATCATTCCTGCCAAAAGCTATGTACCGCCTGTGATGTTCAGAAATCCAGAAGGAAACTTTCTTTAACCTGACTTCACCATCCATGTTGGCTAAAGAATACTACTAATGGGAAAAACTTTTCCTCTAGTATCTAATTAAGGAGACCGAGCATCACCTAGGGAGAACATTTTTACATCTTATAATATAAAAATTGCCTGCTTCAACATCTGAAATGTATATTGGGTTATACAATGTAAAATTTTCTAGAACATGATTTGTTTATAATGGAATCATTAACTATTTGAAGTACTTCAATAAGAGGATGGAAGGGGTAGATAAAGGGATATTAACCAATCTAGCATATTGATTTTTTTTTTTCTTAAGACTCCTGCTTCCTATGCTTATCTATTGGAAAGTGTCATAAAAGAGAAATGCTATGGAATGGTAATCAGATCTGGGCTTGAATCTTCTTTTCAAGTGGAAGTGTGACTTTGGACACCTCACAATCTCTATGAACATGTTTTCTCAACTATAAAACAAGAATATAAGCATAGGTCTTCTTTGTCATCTGGAGGAAAAATAATGGAAATTTAAGATCCTCTGAGGTTGTCAGGGTTTGGGTTTCCATATTACCCACAGAAGACAGAAACAGAAATTTCATTATCTGCTTGCATAAGTTTAAATCTTTTCATAATAAAAAAAAGTTAAATGACTTGCTGTTGGAATCAATTTTCCATGTTCTCCTGAATATCAAATTAATCAGACTCTATAGCAATTCTGAGAACCTAAGAAGAATGGCAAATTTTCACTTTAGACTCCCCTGTGATTAGATGCTTTAAAATAAGCACTGGTAGTTCAATAAACTTTCCCCTTTTTTTAGAGTGGCCTTAAGCAATGTATGAGAAGAAGTGAATTAGAGAGAGGGATTTCTGCAGAAAAGTGCCAAATGTTCTTCATATGTTTTTATTATAACTGTGCTCACTTATTAAGATCCTACTCGGTACCAAGAGTTTTAGGTACCTCATTTTATTTAATCCTCCTAACGTTCTTGCAAGGTAGAATTTATTATTCTCATTTTGTAGAAAAGGAAACTAAGCCTCCAAGATACAAAGCAATTTGTCCCAGTTAACACACAGCCTGTGGAGCTGATATTCAGACCGACTTTGTCTGAACCCAAGCTGCTTTTCTTTCCACTGAAGAAGCCTCTTTTCATTTAGAGAGCAAAGGAGGCAAGAGAAGGAATGCCTAAACCCACTGTTCTGACAAAGCAGTTCAAAATATCTTTTGTTAACAACAGATGGTTATGCAAAGTCCCAGAGGCAGGCAACCCAAGGTCCCTGCTTTGTCTCCCTGGCCATGAGGGGCTTGCAGGCTTATGAGGGACCCTCCCCCCTCAGTAAGGCATAGTCTACAATGAAGCAGCTCTGCTCATTCATTCACCTTTCCCCAGATTTTAGTTGAACATATACTGCATGTCAGGTTCTTCCAGGACTACACAATGAAACTGGAGTCATTTTAAAATTCTTTATATGTCAGAAGAAATATAACAGACGCCTTCAACTAAGCAGTAAGATGCAAGCAACTAAGCCTTGCTCATCCCCTTCTGAGGATCCATAAAAGGTCAGCGTAGCGAGAGGAATTTGTGCCCACATCTATCTGCTCTTTAGCCGCTACACCCAAGGAAGCTCTTAGTTCCCAGACTGTCAGGAAGTGAGCTTCAGATAGAAAAAGAGAGTTGGAATGTTTCCACAAACAGGGAAATTCTGTTTCCAACACTGTATAGAATCATGGTTCAGTCCCTGATGCATTACTGAGAAGTCTAAACACCTGCCTGGGTTTCAGATGGTCTCTCTACCCTACCTCTTGAACTAGCACATCTCGCCCTAACTCATCTGAGAGATCTGGGTAGCAGGACCGATGTTCTAAGGCCAAAGAGGGCCTACTCGCTATAAAACCTCTGTGGTTTTTCTTGGTAAGGAGAGAATTAAACAGGTGTCTGTTCCCTGATATTGCTTTTCCATTAGCATACATTTCCCTTCCTGGATGTTGACAACATGTGTTTCATCATCTGGGACAGAAGGAATTGAAAGGATTTCTCCACTGTTTCCTCCAGCCAGGGCTGCTTATATGCCATACTGGGCCTTTGGAAAAGAAGCCAGTTTGTCATTGAGAAAACTGTGGGAGGAGGCAACCCAGGCGGGACCTGAGCAGTGGGCTGGAAATTCTTGGCACTGTGGAGCTTCAGCATTTTCAGAGTTGAGAATTCTTTCATGACTTGCAGACCTAGAAATTAGAGACTACAGGGGAAAAGAAAGAGAAGGGCAGGTTAACAGGGCAAACACAGATAGGATGTTCCGAATGGAAGGCACAAGTGCGAATGCAAGGACAGTCTCCTCCCGCAAAGCTCCAGAGACATGGAGCAGTCAAGCTTTTCGAAGAGCAAACAATGTTATCACATTTAATTTTTTTTCTTTGTACTTTTCTTAGCTCCAACTAAGTCCCCACACATTTTTCTAGTTCTGTATCTCAGAATTGCTGGATTTTACTGTGTTTGAGGGGGAAAAAAGGAACTATAAACCTAAATTATGGCCAATCAGATTGTACTCACAGCTCAACTGCTAGACAAATTGCAGCTCATGAAATTTGCTATGGGTCAGGAGACTGAGTAATTTTATTTTAATCAGTCTTATTTGAAGCTGGAATGCCATTGAAGCAAGCCCCCTGAAGAGGATTTCAGAGGGGATGTAGACTGGTCATTTTTTCTCTCTTCTCCTCAGCCCCCCAACTCCTTTTTTTTGTTTTATTTTGTTTGTTTTTGTTTGTTTGTTTCAGGTCTCTGGGAGATAATGAGAAATAAAAGTTGAGATGCTTAAATTTTGTTTCAGTTCTAAAGGAAAGCATGTCCAGAGCTGAATTAGCTTCAGCCTTTCTTGCAATGCAGGGTTCAGCTGTCCAATCCTGTCCCCAGCATTCATTTACACAGAGATGTCCCAGGTGGACCAGGACCCTGAGAACCGCAAATGCTCTGCTGATCTGCAGGCCTTGCCTTCTGTTCGGATTCCTGGAACATTATTCCATGTCACAGGAGGCCTCCCAGGCTGCTGCTAAGTTGGATGGACCCGTATCTCTACAACACAGCTGCCTCCTCAGCAAGGGGGACCCAATAAGGCCTTTCAGAGTCATTGGAGGATGGGATAGAAACAGCATTCACGATTCTCAGCAATCCTGGGGATTAGTAATGGGATCTTTGCCAGAGCTTAGACCACAGGATCAGACCTCAAGAGAGGGGCAGGCAAATGGTTGCTGCATTAGGTCAAGAGGCCAGGTCAGGTTGTCACCCACTCTTCCTCTGACTTTGAAGCCCAGTTTGTAGAAGGTTCTATACAAGGTGAAATGTGTGAGCAGGGATAGTCTGCTTTCCAAGAGAGAGCAGTTAGTAACAGCCTAACCTGCTGTTGTCCATCAACTCGCACTATGTGGAGTCCTGCATAGGATAGTTTTGAAAAGCCACCACCTTTCCATGTATACCCAAGGTGCACAAAAGTACTTCTTGTGTGAGTGACTAAAGGCCTAGAGCAGTCTATGACTTTCCTCTTCTTGATCATGCTTGTTTTTCTTTATAGTTTTCATCTCAAGTTTATTCACTTTCCTTTTTAGGCCAAAAAAATTGATACCATTAGTTAAATTGATACCATTAGTTAAATTGATACCATTAGTTAAATAATGATAGCACAATAACTCTGGCAAACCAAGAAATGAAGAAACACATAATAGACCAGTTTGACATTGTAGGAAGCTTATCCATTTACTCATGTGTTAAATTAATCAAGAATTATTAGCTTATATTTCAGGCCAAATACAAAGGATAGAAAAATAAGAAGACATTATGATCTCAAGTAGTTGAGGCTTCGAGTGACCAATTGTCTGAGGTGGTGTGAGGAATAGCTGTGCCTTTGTGCTGGGATGAGACAGAAAATGATGACAGAGCCAGCTGGAGAGAGACCATTCTACCACAAATGAGAATAGACAGCCTGGTCCAGTAAGGTAATACCTTTGATAGTAGTATTAGCTAACACTTAGTACTTACTATGTGCCAGGAACTATGTGCTTTACATATGTTACCACATTGTCACTGATGTGGACACTCCCATCTTATACAAAAGAAACTCAGTCACACGGTGTCTATAACATATTCAAGGTCAGCCAGGTAGTGAGGAGCCAAATCAAGATTCCAATTCAGATGGTCTGATTCAAATGCGTGTGAGGTCAACTATTCCACTCTTTCTGTTCAGCATGAAATAATGGTAAAGCAGGGTCAGAAAGAATTAGGAAGAGATTGTAGATACTTAATAAGCAAAGTCTTTCAGCAGCTACCAAGTTCTCAATAAGAACTTCAAGTTCTAAGAGAGACTGGCAAGTGTGAGACAGAGCATTGGCTCCAGAGGTAACTTGGGCAGGACTCAGCAAAACATTTCCTACCCAGGTAGCACAACTGAGAGTCAAGGTTACTCCTGGTAACTGAACTCCATGAGAACAATGTAGAATTACAATTTTGAATGAGGGTACCTCATAAAGCTACATTTGTAGAAAGTCAGACTTATTGGTGAGTCAAGTACTTCCATCCACTGAGTCTTGCCTGTGGTCAAGATGAATGCAGATGAATGTGGCATACTAGAGAATACTGACAATGTCAGCCATGGTATAGTTCTCCAAACACCTGCATCAAGGATTCTGAGATTAAAAAAGATCCCTAGGCCTTTGTTGAATTAAAATTGCTGAGGAGGAGTTCAGGAAACTTCATTTTATAATAAATCCTCTACACATTTCATATGGACACTGAAGTTAGAGAATTGAGCTCAACTTTCAGGGAGGACTCAAAGGACATTGGCAATGGGGATGGGGTGTCTGCAAAGGCTAAAAACAGAGACTCTAGCACCAGGTGTGATGAGGTGGACTGGAATGGATACTCCACTGGGCAGGACTGTTGCAATTGTCATATCTGAAAAGTAATTCAAATTTGCTTTGAAAACCAAATACATTTTAAAAGAAAATATAACACTGGCTTACACATCTAGCCTTAAGTCCCATTTCTAGGAAGCATTAAATCATTGTATTCTTGACATGATTCTAAAAAAATAAACTTTCTTACGTATTTTAAAGGAGCTCAACTTGTAAATTTGTCTAAATCCTCAAAGGTAAAGTCCAAATATTTACTCCTTAATGAGTGAATTAGAATAGCCATCTCTACATTAAACCCACCTATTTTTAAGCTTAATTGGGACTCCCCTGAAACTAATAATGGTGTATCTAATAAGCTCTTCTAATTTTCACTTAATGCTTTTTCCCCTTTATCTAAAGCCTATTATAATAAAGAGAAAAGAAAGATAAACAAACCAGAAAAAAAATCAGCTTATCCAAGAACCATTTTTTCTTTATGCATTTATATTTTATCAGGGAAGACATACAGTTTGTGCTAAAACGGTTGTTTAAAAACAAAAGTTTTTCAGTTTTTTAAGAAATTGATTTTATCACAAAGCAAGTAATTATCACAAGCATTTAACAGTAACTTAAATGATTTCTCGACTTCATTTGTAAACTCCCGAAGGATGCATTTGTTTGCTGGAGTCTGAGCAGACATTGCAAAATGTATGATCCTCACTTTGTATTTCCCCAGCATCCCCAAGTCAGCCTTCCCTCCAAAACCTGACTCACTGCTCTGATGTGCTTTGTTGACTGAAAACATTCTCTACATAAACTTCATGGAGTTAGTGCTAAGTTTCTGCAGTGAACGCATTTTTCATGATTAAAAGTCATAGCATGCTTCTCGTCTGGGGAACAGAGTTCTAGAGCAGTCTTCAGTTATGAGCTCCTAAGTCATAAACAGTTTTAAACTTTGATTCACTTCAAAATACATGGGTTTAGCACCAAAGTTGCGGTACTATGAATTTTGTACTAATATTTTACATTAAGGCTGGGATTTGATATAAAACAAAAAAAAGGTAAAGAGATTAGCCAAAGAACATATATGCATAATCCATAAACACAGACAGTAGTGCGGTGATGGCCAGAGGGAAGAAAAGGGAGGGGGGAAATGGAGACATATGTAACAGTGTCAACGATAAAAATAAAGGGAAAAACAAATGACCTTACGAATGTAATTTTTTGCAACCTTTGCACACAAGCAAGACTTTCCAGACATACCTGTTTCAGCCAGAGCATCAGTAGGAAACAGATGGTATACTCAGATTACAGTAATTCCAGGAGGATCTAACACTAAGGTGTGGGCTGGTACAGAGGAAGCGTAAGTTGTACAGGAACCTGGGATTTGCACTTGGGAGCTGTTACCGCCCCTAGGCCTGAAGGACAAGGAGAGGAAGAAGTTACCAGGGCCCAGAAGCACAGTGTTGTATTAAACAAGCCCCCAAAGAAGTGATCTTTGGTTGAGGCACAGATATCGCAAGGAAACCTGAGAGGGAAGGAGTCAGGTAATAAATGCCTCATCTCCTTCTCCCTCTTCCTTCTTTCCCATCTGCTCCGGAGGCTTTTTATCAATTAAACCCAAATAGAAACCAGAGGTCCTGGGAGCTTCTTAACGTGGTCCATATGGATCAGTCAGCCTTGCAGGACTGAGAGAGGAGGCAGAGGAGAGGGGTTACAGAGGCAAATTGATATTTGGCATAACCTGCAGCACCATGGTACTTGCTGTTGCTGTGTGTGAGACATTGGTTTCAATACCTACTTCGAATGTGCGTTACTTTAGGCCAGTGGTCAGCAAACTGCGGCTCGTGAGCCACATGCGGCTCTTTGGCCCCTTGAGTTTGGCTCTTCCACAAAAGACCGACTTCTGCTCATGGGCCTCGAAGTTTCAATCGCACTGTACATGCGCGCCTGCACATGGTATTTTGTGGAAGAGCCACACTCAAGGGTCCAGAGAGCCGCATGTGGCTCGCAAGCCACAGTTTGCCGGCCACTGCTTTAGGCCAATTACTGGGGCTCACTAATTACTCCCTTGCAGGGGTTAAATGAGAGAATATACTAGTATGAACATCACTAAGCCCAGTGCCTAGAGTAAAGGAAGAACTCAAGGAAGATGAGTTTCTTTTTTAATATATTTTATTGATTTTTTACAGAGAGGAAGGGAGAGGGATAGAGTTAGAAACATCAATCAGCTGCCTCCTGCACACCCCCTACTGGGGATGTGCCCACAACCAAGGTACATGTCCTTGACTGGAATCGAACCTGGGACCCTTCAGTCAGCAGGCTGACATTCTATCCACTGAGCCAAACCGGTTAGGACAGGAAGATGAGTTTCTTACTCTACAGTCACTTGCCAACTGGTTTTCCATAACTATTTGTATTTTCTCTCTGGTTTCTCCTTTGACAGACATCAGATACACACAAAGGGACTGTCTTACTTTCTGAGAAAAATATGAAGGCACTTGTTTAATAATTAAACCCACAGCTTTAGCTTCTTTAGATCAATTCTAAACTAAATGAATAAACCATCAATGGGACAATAATTTTCTAATGATATATTTAATAGAACTGCATCCAATCAGACACAATTTGACAAATTTGGACTTTTTTCAATATGTATTTTCTATAGTAATTGATAAGAAATGTTTCTCAGAAATTACTGTTTTGTAATCAACTGATATCAAGTCTCTTAAAATATATTATCTCTGATATCTTCTAAATAGCAAAAGTGAATGAGTATATATTTGTTACTCTTCACAGATGAGAAATCTAGAGCTCAGAGAGATTACAGGACTATAAATAATAAAACCAGGGCCACAAACATAAAGTCTGAGATGTGATTTTAACATTTATCCAAATTCTGATTAAAAACTTGCTGTGTTGCCGAAACCGGTTTGGCTCAGTGGATAGAGCGTCGGTCTGCAGACTGAAAGGTCCCAGGTTCGATTCCGGTCAAGGGCATGTACCTGGGTTGTGGGCACATCCCCAGTAGGAGATGTGCAGGAGGCAGCTGATCGATGTTTCTCTCTCATCGATGTTTCTAACTCTCTATCTCTCTCCCTTCCTCTCTGTAAAAAATAAATAAAATATATTTTTAAAAAAACACAAAAAAACAAAAACAAAAAAACTTGCTGTGAGTGAATCAGTGCTAGGCACAGAGGTTAAGAAATATAGTAAGACTTCATCATCCTCCCTCAACTAACATGTTCCCAACTCTTTGCTAGGTACTGGGTGACTTCTAAGAATAATAATGCTTTCAGCCTAAACAATGGTTTAATTTTACTTGAATCTGGAATCTTGTTTATTTATTCAATATTTATATATAATTGATGTACCCAAGGATATATGTTTTTGTAGATATTTTTGCATGGTTGGGAGCACAGATATGATAGCATGACTAAGTGGTCTCCTTGAGGTAACATGACCAACCTAACTTTTTAATCAACCACAAAATGAGAAACTAGAAATCCAAGAATAATCACAATTACCTGCAAATTTAATTCACTCATGCATTGATGTGTCTTCTTCCACCTCCTTCTTCCATGCTTCTATCATTCCTTTCTTCAATATTTCCTTCTGAAAATACTTATAAAGCAATGGCTAGATTTTTATAGGTTGAAAATCAAACCTGCACTGAAAAAAAAATTGTCATCTATAAGAAATTTCCAATTTAGAGGGGAAACATGCAATCGATTCAACAATAGTCATAAAATATAATTGATATGAGATGCTTAAGCACAGGATTCTATGGTAGCATAAATAGGGTGAGTTGCTGCAGGACTATTTGAAAATTGAGTAGGGTAGTTTCAGGAGAAGTGGGGGTTCATGAAGACAGAGCAGAAAAGATAAAGCTCTCTGAGTGGTTGGGAATGACTGACGCCTATTAATGAGTGGCAGGAAGATGGAGAGGGGGAAGTAAACACTAGCAAAATACTGAACAGCCTTATTTTCTGTTCAACAAAATGTAAAGTTCCAGGGCCTTCTACAACACTAATATTAATTTACTAAAATTAGCTTTACAAATGAAGATGCTGAATTGTGAGGTGTTTAGAATAACACACATGATACAGTAGGACTGTATCTTTAAAGGATAGTTTCGATTTATTTTAGATATACAAAGGAGTTCTATTCAAAACTGGAACATCTGCTGTGGCATGGGTACCTCCATCAGAACAGATGTGTGACCAATCAGAAGAGTTGATAGCAGGTCAGTACACACAGAAAATCAATACTGGCTGTACAGGAATGAAAAATGCACTGAGGCTTGGGATCACTTTTCAAATCGAATGATCATGAGATCATTCTAACCTACCCCCCACACGAGTCCACGAGAGGAGCTCTCTAGTCAGATCAAGCTGTCTCCTATACCTTTAGTGTTCCTTTGGAAAAATTTGGCTTAGCAGATAGAATGTGAGCTTTGGTTCAGTATAGATCAGTGTGAATCTACTGTCTATCTCTGTGACTTTAGGCTAGTTCATTAACTTTGCTGAATTTCTTTCTTTATTTGGAAAGTAAAATGAATAATACCTACCATGCAGAGCTGTTGTGAACATTAGAGATAATTTTATAAAATGTCAAGCATTGTGCCTTGCACATAATAGCTTCTCAATAAATGGTGGCTGTTATTGTAATTTATTTCTCCGGATTCCTATTTGGCAGTTCCCAAGCATTTCTGCACTCCCCAAGGTGCTGTCCTACTTCCTGCTCTATGTTTAGTTGATGTCAATTAATTTCTTCTAAATTATTACCTGGTGGGGAATCTAGGGCCCTGGCTCTGACTCTTCCATTGGCATACTTAATAACCTTGAACAAGTCACCTACATTTTCTGGGCTTGTGTTTGTATAGCTGTAAAGTGGAGTTTTGGTTAGATAATTTCTAATATTGCTTCCAGGCCTATGTTTATACACTAAGTGGCCAGATTACTATGACCACCTGACGTTTGTAGGCAAATTAGCTACAATTTTGCACTTAAGTTGCTAGAGGGCCAGACCATTATAAATAGGGAAGCAGGTTGTTTACCATGACAGTAGAAGTGATTTTTTTCTGAAGATATGGGTAAACAATGCGAATTAACAGCCTTTGAATATGGGATATATATATATATATATATATATATATATATATATAGAAATAGCCACATATATGTGATCTTAAAATTTGATTTTGATCTTTCCATATCGGTCCAAAAATAGTGTCAAAGCCATTGTGACAATATTTGGATATAACCAAAGAAATAAATGGAAAGAAGTTGGTGTGTTTTCTTGATGAAACTTTAAAGTCCTTTCCTTTTGAAGTCAATTTTTTTTTATAGACAGAAACAAAATGAAAAAGAAAAAAAGGAAGAAAGAAAGAATGAAAGAAAGAAAGAAAGAAAAAGAGTTATACCAAAATGCTGCCAAATGCATGGATTATACAAATTGGTTACCCAGTTGGGATCTAATAATTCCATTTTGGCAAGAACCCCACATACATAGCTATTTAACCACTGGCAGCAGAAATAGAACAATATGACTGTCAACTGAATTGTAGAAAAAAGGATAATTATCTCCAATGTCAAGATGGTTGACAATCAAGGAATGGACTATACAATCTGACATAAAGGCAATGATCTGGATAGAGCCACTCCTAATATCACCTTTGCTCATTTGTCAAATTTGACTGCAGGCCATGCTCAACTGACCAGAGCCTGCATTGATTTGTTCCATGGAACTCGCTAGATCAATCACCTCTAGTCAACATTATCTTTTGTGCCCAAACTCACAAAAAAATATATCCTTTTCTATCTACTTTAAATATACTGATTATTTCTAGCAAAATGTTGCTTTTAATTTAAAATTTAAATGTAAAATTTTGTTCTTAAATGAGGGTCAAAACTCTATTTAGAGTTAATGCATTATACATATAAAATTTTTCCAAAGGTTTATTTCTCTCATCATCTTCTTCTTTACCATCATGTTGAGAATCCAGATAAATGAATGATACATACTTCAGTAACAAACACTTATTCTGAATATTTATGTATTTATATTTAAAATATAAAATTCAAATAAATATTTTTGAGTAAGTAAATGAGCTAGAGAATGAGCTAAATTCTGGTTGTATTGTAGGGAATGATATCAGCAAATTCCCTTCTTTCGTATTTATTTTGGCCTAGTATGAAAAAAAGAAAATAAAGAAGTGCATAAAACAAATGACTGTGAAAGAATTGCTCTGAAGCAAACAAATGGAATGCTGAAGAGTAGACTAACTCCTTGGCAATGTTGAGCAAAGTTTTAGAGAGGCTGCCCATAAAGCCTCATTGATTAGGTGACATTTAAATTGAGAGCTTAAGTCAGAAAAGCGGCTAGTCTTATAGCAGAAGAGACCATTACTCATTCATTTTGGGTGGGGGTCTTGTGCCAATAGTGACTAATTCCAGAAGGTGTCAATATAGATCCATGATCTCAGAAATTTCACCATATATAAGCTGGGAGATGGAGCATGCACACACTAATATATATATAATCTTCTTGGTTGAATGTTTCAGCAAATTGGAAGTGAGAGGTGAGGGGAGAGGGAGAGAGAGAGAGAGAGAGAGAGAGAGAGAGAGAGAGAGAGAGAGAGACTGTCCTGCACTTGGAATAACCAAGCAGTGACTGTGACCTGTGGGAAAGTTTGAATCACAGTAAAAAGAGGGAATCAATTACCAGAAGATGAGTTTTAATTAGAGTTCTGATTATGATTTAGAATAGGATGTGTGTATTAACTCTACCTATAACATCCCCCCTCTAGTCCAACTTTAGAACCAGGAAAACAATGTTTGTTTGCTTATTATTTAATTGCTTTGCTTATAAATTCATTTTCTAGTAGAGTGCTCTATTCACAGTGGGCAGTCAGAAAATGTTCTCATTTGCTTACCCGAAGAGCTTAAAACGAAGATGTGGGGTCCAGACATCCCTGTTCATTGTAATTAATAAAATAAGCTGTGTTAAATACCAAATATTAAAGTGGTATTCAACCCAAGCCAGGATTCTGAGAGATCCCAGAGATGTCTCATGGAGGCTGGGGCAGCAAATAACCAAGGCAACTTAAATCAGTTTACTTTATTGAACACTCCATATCCTATCTAATAAAGAGGGAATATGCTAATTGACCCTCAAGTCATTGCAAAGATGGTGGCGCCCACAGCCACAAGATGGCCGGCAGGGGAGGGCAATTGTGGGTGATCAGGCCAGCAGGGGAGGGCAGTTAGGGGTGACCAGGCCTTCAGGGGAGGGCAGTTGGGGGGGGACCAGGCCAGCAGGGGTGGGCAGTTAGGGGTGGCCAGGCTGACAGGGGAGGATAGTTAGAGGTGACCAGGCCAACAGGAGAGGACAGTTGCGGGGGGACCAGGACAGCAGGGGAGGGCAGTTGGGGGGGACCAGGCCAGCAGGGGTGGGCAGTTAGGGGTGGCCAGGCTGACAGGGGAGGATAGTTAGAGGTGACCAGGCCAACAGGAGAGGACAGTTGCGGGGGGACCAGGACAGCAGGGGAGGGCAGTTAGGGGTGACTGGGCCAGCAGGGGAGAGCTGTTGGGGCGATTGAGCTGGCAGGAGAGTGGTTAGGGAGTGATCAGACTGGCAGGCAGAAGCAGTTAGGGGCAATCAGGCAGGCAGGCAGGCAAGCAGTTGGGAGCCAGCAGTCCTGGATTGTGAGAGGGATGTTCAACTGCCGGTTTAGGCCTGATCCCAAAGGAATTAGGCCTAAACCGGCAGTTGGACATCCCCTGAGGGGGTCCCAGATTGGAAAGGATGCAGGCTGGGCTGAGGGACACCCCCCCCCCCCGCCAGTGCACGAATTTTGTGCACTGGGCCTCTAGTATGAAGAATAATATTCAAGAGACTTCAATTAGTGTGCTCACAGGATGAAAGAATTCAGGGAGACTGGCCTTGCAGTACTGAAACCAATTACAGGATAGATGATATATGTGTGTGTGTGTGTGTGTGTGTATATATATATATATATATATATATATATATATATATATATATATAAAATCACTAGCTGTGTTGGAAAAGACATCTTAGTCATGCTAACTCCTTTTCTTTAGAAGTTGAGGACAAGAGCAAGAGGGACATAATTTTTCTGTGCTGACTTACAACTCTGCACAAGAATCCTTAAATATTTGAAGAAGGGTGTGGCCAACCCTGCATTTTAAGGTCCCGGAGCTCACAGGTGGTCTTATGATGGAAGGTGGATCCTGAGAGCAACTGCTTGACTGTAAAACATTTCAGGGCTTACATACATTTTTCAAATACAGTTAGAATGTAGTCACATTGGAATTGCTCCAGTTCTGCACAGTGACCCATGTGATTTCGGACCACAGAGGGTGGTTGATGGATGGTCAAGGTTCACTACTTTATGTTGGCATTGAGTAGTTAAACTATCCCCTAACACCCACACATCTCATCGAGCTGCCTATAAGCTCATCCTTTTTCTCACAAATCTGTTTTTGTGTTTATTTTGGATACCATGTTTGGTTACAATGAGATAAGGGACTCATTTTATTAAATATAAAACCAATTATTTAAATTTTAGTGAGCACCTCTAATTTATAGTACCTATAATTTGTTGAACAACATTGCACATCTATATATATAAAAGCCTAAGCAACCATCGCAACTGAATGGACAACCAAACAGGCTGCATGGGGTGACCAGGCCGGCAGGGGGGTTAGTGAGGGGTGACCAAATGACTGAGCAGCAGGCTGCATAGGGCAACCAGGCCTACAGGGGGGGCAGTTGGGGGCAACCAGGCCAGCAGGGGGAGGGGCAGTAAGGGGCGATCAGGCAGGCAGGCAGGTGAGCAGTTAGGAGCCAGTGGTCCCGGATTGTGAGAGGGATGTCTGACTGCCAGTTTAGACCTGATCCAAGGGGTCCTGGATTGGAGAGGGTGCAGGCTGGGCTGAGGTGACCCCCCCCCATGCATGAATTTCATGCACTGGGCCTCTAGTCTATATATAAAACCCTAATATGCAAATAGACCGAACAGTGGAACAACCTAACAACTGAACAACTGGTCGCTATGACGTGCTCTGACCACCAAGGGGCATGCACAGAACATGGTGGGCATCGACAGTAGGTGGCAGAGTGCAGAACATGGCAGGCATCAGCCGTGGCAGGATGGTGGAGCAGGTGAGCAGTGGCGCCTGACCAAGGCGAGGCTCTTGTCGCTGTCATCAGGGTGAGCCTCTGGTGGTTACTGAAAATTCTTCGCTCCTGCGCACTGTGGTCCTGCCAGGAGCTCACACCTGCTGCCAGTGCCCACACCTGCTGCCAGCGCCAGAGCTTCTGCTCACGCCAGCTGCCAGCACCCAGCACTGGCCCTGATCGCTTGGCGCTGTCAATGGGTGCAAGCAGCGGCTGCCGGCTATGATTGCCCCTGAGGGTTTCTCTACCTCCCCCTGCTCCTGAGGGGTGATCGGGGCAACAGCAGCCATTTGCACCCGCTGACAGTTCCGGGCCCATTTGAACCTACTGCTGGCGCTGGCCCCAATCACTCCACACCTTCAGTGGGTGCGAGCGGGGCCAGCACAGTCAGTTCATGGGAATGGTAGCGACAAGGGCAGGGCAGCTTGCAGACAGGGGACCAGGGGCCATGGTGGGAGAGGCCATGCAGGGGCATGGAGAATGGGCCAAGAACCACCCCTCTGCACACAGCAGCTTCGCAGCCCACAGTTCCTTTCAAGGTGTATGAATTTGTGCCCTAGGCCCCTTGTAGCTTTATAATTTTAGATACTTGTGCATTGATTTGGTGAGCATCAGGATGATGCTCTCCGACCAATGATTCTCCCACCCTATAGCACCAGACACCAATTTTACTATTGACTATTTATTGATTATCACTTAAGGTATCTCAGTTCTCTACAAATTTCTTTTTTAGATATAAACATTTCACTAAGAACTAAGATTCCAAGTCACTGTTAGCTAGTCACCTGTTTTAGATTATTAGTTAATAAGCTCTTCTCATACAGTATAATATAGCTGAGGTTCAGAACTAAAGGGCTGGGAACATTGGATCTGGGGGGGAGACGTCACTGGGTTGGTCTGGCCTGACTCTGATACTAGAGAAGAAAAAAACACAAAAGGCACAGCTGAGAGCTTGGAATTTAGATGCAGCACAAAAGGATTCTGAGAGAAAAGGGAGGTGGGAAAGACCAACACATCTCAAATTTTGCAAAAAGATGTACCACTCTATCAGTCCATGTTCTCAACCTTTCACCCTTTCGTCCTAATAGGGGTGAATCTGAGGCTCAAAATTGCTGGGGTCTGTGCCCTTTCTTCCCTTGCCCTCAATCTGTGTGTATATCTGTCCCTATTTCAATGTCCAGAGAGCACTCATCAACATGAAAGCCATTTCAAAATAAATGTGAGATCATTCAAAACATAAAATCTATAACAAGATAATATTATTCTAGTGGTAATCTTGCCTCAGAATATGCAAAAGTCTATGTGGGTAAAAATAAAATATGCAAATGTATGCAATCTCTATTCAATTGATCACGTAGACCTAATAAGCATTTACACCTACAAGTGGGCACTCAAGAAGAGTTGAGAGATTGTGTGGATTTTGCCCTGCAGCACATTTTCCTACCCCACTTTTTAAATAACAGGTCAGTTCTGCAATTCCATGTCATGAGAGAGAGGCCACATACAAATTTTCTCTTGTGCTGCTGAACTTTCCCAGGAATGGGCAGTTTGCTTAACCACCTGAGAAAGAAGCATGAGGCAGATGCAGACACATGCCAGCAAGAACCCAGGAACACCATTGCTGGCTGCTGGCATTCACAGACTCCAAATCTGCAAAGGAAAGCAATGCTAGTCCATCCAACTGTGCTGACCACAATGTTAACGAAATTTCCTTTACACAATAGTTTTGCTGAGGTCAGGTGATTCCCTCACTGGGCCCTGCTGGTGAAATTGCAATGGTCAGGGAAACGTAGGGTGGCTGGGAGCTCATCAGCTGGATAGCTGTGAAAACCACATTCAGAAAGCTGTCAGTTGAGAGATGTTTTCAACATATCAGCGGTATGATGTCCAGATAGCAGATTGCATAACAACTAGTGCAGCAAATAGATTGATTTTTCTCCCCCCGGAGGAAAATCCTTGACACAAGGAGGTGATCCAGAGCTCGAGCAGACTTTCTCCATGTGGCTCCTGCTGGACTTACCACACTTGAGTGCCAAGCAGAAGGTGGAATCCAAAGTGCCAGGCAGCCTCATTTTTAACTGAAAATGAGAGACTCTCCCCCAAATATAAGAACATATTTCCCAACAAATCTTTCTTTAAAGGGGCTAATAATCTTCTATTTCTCAGAAGCTGTGCAATTTTGAACACCTTCAAATACAGTACTTGTTTCGTATCTGTGAAATGTACATTTAACTTGAAAACTCTTTTGTTCTTTTCCTTGAAATTTTCTAATATTCTTTTATTTTGCCTTTTCCAGATGATAACTTAATAACATCAAACCTCTGAAAATGACAACTTTAATTTCTCTTAAAGCTATTTTTCACTGCGTAGGGTTTTTTTTGTTTTTTTTTTTACAAGTTATGGTGCAGCAGAGTTGATGGAATTCTAAGAAATTAATTAATCAAATTAATCAAGCTGCCAGATGCTTAAATATGAAGTACTGTAAATTAGATATTGTTTTTGACAGCCACCAATATTGAGTGTAATGATCAAATGGGAAATATGTTCGTTTTCTTCCCCACTTTGTTTCCTGGTTTTCGATTCTTTTAGTGTGTAGTTTTCGATTTAGTTAGGCCAGGAATAAATTATTGGATTCAATTATGGAAATAGTTACTTTCAGCCAAAAAGACTATATGGTGGTAAAATACCAGCTGTATGTCTATTGGTTAAGTTGATGAAAACTGAGTCAGCAATGTTCTTCAAAGACGCTTAAAATTGTGTATTTTAGAGCTATAAGTAATTTCATGATTTCGTCTAGTTCAGAGTGCTGCTTTCAGGAAGTTAAAATGATATTTCTGTTTTATTGTACCTGAAGTTCAGAACGAACAGTTAGACTAGCAACTTGAGGTCATAAAATTATGCTGGAGAGATCTAGAATTCAGGATCCTGCTTCATGATACAGCATATTTTTGGTATGCCAGGAAAACAAATAGGTTTTCCTAACATATGCTACCATTCTCTTCACCCATGTGCATGTCAGTCATTATTAATCAATGATGACCTGCTTTCCCACTGGGTATGGAAGCAGCTTCAGAAAACATTGCATCTCATAAAATAGTTAAGCAATCCTCTTGGCTGATGGGATTAAACTTATTTCCTGCCTTTATGTTGGACCATGTCCCCTTTAAAAACAGCCTTGGGAGTCTCTGATTCAAGCCTTGCGATAGGAAATAGCTTCTAACTGAATTTTTAAAGTTATTTGGGTTCATCACTTATAACAAATGTACCACACTGAATGCAAGATGTTAAGGGAGAAACTGTATATGTGGATGAAGTTGGGAAGGAGGCATATTGGAACGCTGTGTAATTTCTGCTCAATATTTCTGCAAACCTAAAAGTGCTCTAAAAATAATCTATTTTGTTAATTCAGTAGATTGACTGACCTAATCCTATTGTTGATCCGAATGGATCACCACGTGGTACATTATGCATGTCTATTACTAGGGGACAGAAAATGCACCAGGATGGACAAGCCAACCACAATTCTCATTACCTGATGAGTGTACTTTGAGAATGCATTTAGAACAGGAAACTAAACTGTTTTTGCTGTATGCCCATGGTGCAAGTATTTTTTTCTTGATAATGGAATAATTACTAAGGCATAACAGTTGTCACAACACTTTTCTTTCCTTTCAGTTTTCCTAAAATTAGCCAGTTTAACCTGTGCATTATGAAAGGCAATCTACTTCAAGTGTGTGTGCTATGATTCAAGAGTAAATAGGTCCCATAAGAAAAGTTTAAGAAAGTGATGTTGTTTAGCTTGGCAAAGAGGAGACTAAAGGGTGCTCTGAGAATTGTGTTTGAAATATGATGATCTATTAAATGGAGGACAGGAACCAGCTGTTCTTCATCTCCAGTGAGAAAATAATAGGAAACTGACTCACTAGAAGGTTTGTATTTGGGTATAATAGGCCTTCCCTAATTAACCCCACTCCTTTTCTGAATATTACTTTATTGTTTTACTAGAGACTTGAGTCTTAGCATCTATATAATAAAAGCCCAGCAACCATATGATGGAATGACCATAACAACCAGTCGCTATGATGTGTGGGCCTCTGGGGCCACCACCAGCACTGCTGCCAAGCCCAAGGGCTCTGGGGCCAGTTGTGCAGCTGCCGCCAAGGCACTGGTAAGGAAGAAGGCGAAGGTGGCCAGCATGTGCGTGCAGCTTGAGATGAAGGCTCTGTGGGATGAGTTCAATCAGCTGGGCACCGAGATGATTGCCACCAAGGCTGGCAGGCCAGGGTGCCCCTCTCCCCGCTGAGACCCTCTTCATGTGGCACCAGTCTTGGGCATTGGGCTTTGGCCCAATCTATGCAAACGAGACTGAGAAGTGGGGTGGGGGGTGCGGCTTGGGCACCTGCAGGTCCTTCTTGGCATGGGCCAGCTCCTTCGCTCTCTGAGTCCTGGCTCTAGTAATAGCCCAGCCACCTGGTGTGCCGGGCTAGAGGGTACTGCTCAGGGAGGCCAGAAAGGTGGTGAAGAGAAACCCTGTGGACCTGCTGCCCGATTAGCAGCTCAGGACCCAGCACTATCAGAAATGGATCAGCTCAGAGCACACCGAGCTCAGGGGGAAGGCAACTGCCTGTGAGGGGCCTTGCCACCTCCCGGCTCCCGGTGGATCCCACCTCAAAGAAAACTCGGTGTTTGGTTCCTTATTTCTGTCTATCCCAGCTAAAAAGGAGCAGCTGGGCACATTTTAGGGGAGAATTAAGACTCTAAAACAGTGTGTTCTGTTCCATGGAGATTGCTACCTAGTTGTCTTAGGCCTAAATTCCCGGTGATTGTGGGGGCCTGGCTCTGCCACAATCCAATTGGCCTGTATTTGTTGTAAAAGCCCAAAATGAAGAAGGGGGCCATGTTTTCCAATGCAATGGATTTGACCAACAGACAAAGGCAAGTGCCAGGCTGTGTCTAATGTACACACAGAGACACCTGCTCTGAGTCTGCCTGGCCAAAAGGAGCTCAGGCCTGTTTGCAGAGTGTTCTGGTGGTTTCTGTTTATTTGCTGAGGCCATCCTCCCTGGGAAGCCTGGGGCCCAATCTCAGCTTCAGCTCAGAGGGTCTTCTTCAGGCCCCTCCCCCTGGCTGGCCCCATCCCTGATCTGCCCCCCTGAAAGCCCAATCAGGACGGGGCAGGCCAGCCAACCTCCCATGGCTTCTCCGCACCAGCCGGCCCGGCCAGATCGCCCTGATCGAGGCAGACTGGCAGACCCCACCTTTGCAAAAATTCGTGCACCAGGCCTCTAGTCCTATATAATAAGGCGGTAATATGCAAATTGACTGTCACACCCTCGCACAAGATGGCCGCCCCCATGTGGTCACAAGATGGACACCACAAGATGGCAGGGAAGGGCAGTTGTGGGTGATCAGGCCAACAGGGGAGGGCAGTTGGGGGCAATTGGGCCAGCAGGGGAGCAGTTAGGCATTAATCAGGCTGGCAGGGGTGTGGTTAGGGGGTGATCAGGCTGGCAGGCAGAAGTGGTTAGGGGCAATCAGGCAGGCAGGCAGGTGCGTGGTTGGGAACCAGCAGTCCTGGATTGTGAGAGGGATGTTTGACTGCCGGTTTAGGCCTGATCCCACAGGAATCAGGCCTAAACCAGCAGTTGGAGATCCCCCGAGGGGTCCCAGATGGAAAGGGTGCAGGCTGGGCTGAGGGACACCCCCCAGTGCATGAATTTTATGCACCAGGCCTCTAGTATAGTATAAGAGTCTACATGTAATAATATTTCTCTTTTATCATTCTTTCCAAGATATTTTAGTTTTTATCTATCAGGAAGCATGAACTAAACTGCCATGAACTAAACTTCGTGTATAGGATTTATTTCCAAGTTCAGTAAGCAACCCAATGGTATAATCATTTTCCTAAGGACTAGGTTAAGAAATTCTTATGGTCGATTTGGTGTCTTTATGATATGAAAACAAACCTAAATTTATTCAAACGCTCCATGGTGAGCCAAACACCAATAAACATCTCTTCTCTCTTAATCACACCACCAACCCACCAAACATATGCCCCTCAGAGAGCTCCTGCTCATTCCCTGAGTTGTAACACATCACCACATTTATCCGCCCTGCATCATAGTCCAAGGCAGTATTTCCACAGGTTTAGAAGAGAAACCTAGAATAGCATGGTAATCTTTGTGGAATATTAATTGCATCAAAATCACATTGTTACTGGAGAAATGAGTGGGCCAAATTTCCCTGTCACTCCTGGGAGTGGGGTTCTTGGGGTGCTGCTGAAATAAGCATTTTCCGAAGCCCCTACAGGAGAATGAGATGTGATAAAGACTTTATTTGTGTGGAGTTGCATTCCTGGGGTTCCAAAGTTCCATGTCCCTTAACCCAGTCTTGGAAAAGGGGTATCTGTGATTCAGCAAAACCAAAAGCAAGGCCAATGTCCAGAGTTTCCTTTCCATGTTGCAGCAGGTACAGTGCAGCATCAGGCTAGATTCAGTCCATCAGTCAACTATGTGAGTCCCAATGGCCGTGAGCTATGTGGACAAATGCAGAGCATGCGAGCCATATATGCCAGGAGTCAGGTACAAGCAGCAAGAGAGAGAGCCAAGAGAGTGAAACTTCCTTTGTCTAGGATTTTAAATATTCAGATTCCTTGCACTTGCAATGGCCACGCCTGTTCCGGCCACTGACTTGTTTCCATGTGTTACTGTCAGGCAAGCACCTTCCCATGGCACTCAAACCTTACTAGGCATGTGTCTAAACTGCCTTTGTCCAGTCCCTTTCTCCATTAATCAGCAGGAGCAGACTTGGAGAGTGTAAACTATAGTTTTCTGGTAAAACTGTAAAAATGGCATCCCAATAGTGTTTAGTCTTGCCTTTACTCCTTTTCTGTTCAATAATAACCAGATTACTACAATGGTATCAATATCATTGAGTAAACATACAGTAAGCCTGTTATATATAATACTAGAGGCCTGGTGCACGAAATTTGTGCACAGGCAGGGTCCCTGGCCTGGCCAGCAATCAAGGCAGATTAGGGCCTTCTGGCTGCTGGCCGGGCCTTCTTTCATTCTGCGCCACCTCCTGGTGGTCAGTGCATGTCATAGTGAGCAATCAAACTCCTGGTCTTCCGGTCAAACTCCCGAGGAGACACTACATATATATATATATAATGATAAAAATATAAAATAATACACACAAAAAAGACCTGATATCTTCTCTTAAGAGTTTACCCTTCAGTGGTGTAGAAAGAAATTTGCAACTGTGAGCATTCTAGTCTGAGGCAGAGGCTGAGTAGACAATGAAGGTTTTCTGAAAATATATCCATGAGTGAAAACAAACAGAGCATCATTGATTGCAACATTGGGACCCACAGGGAGGAAATGAGGCTTCAATAAGATGAGGTTCACATTACTTCTTCCAAAGAGAAGTCAGGAACTAGACAAGAGATTTGGCCATCCCCACATTCAGAAATTTAATCCCATTGCAGGAGTCCTTTCAACACAACCAGCAGGAAGAAGAGTGGGCATGATTAAGAGAGCTTTAGGAATTAGGATAAGTTTGTCCTAAGTGTTTCTTATTTTTGTTTCCCCAAGTCTGCCTTTCTATAACCAATAAAACCTCTAATGTGAAAATGGCTTGTGTACTTGAGTAAATAAGTCACAAGAAAGCAGAACCTGAAGAAAATGTGTCTGCTGCCCACATCAGGCCTAGGTGAGAAGAAAACCATGGGCAAGAGGCCTAGAAAGAAGAAGGGTAGCCTAAGTGCTACGGCCTTTCATGAATAGAGGGAGTCAGAGACTCAGAACGCATGGCTCTTTGCTGAGAAGTGGAAAGTGCCCCGTGAAACTGCATAGGAAGATACAGGTAGCTCTAAGACTGAGGATGTGTTACTTTACATGTAAACAAAACACTACACAACAAAAGGAGTGAGGGAATCTTGGAAAACTTGTAAGACATAGCTTTTGACCAAAGGTAGAGAAGGAAACTTAGCAACTTGATTTAGGGAGTGGCCAATTTTAGGAAAATTCTAGAAAGTGTTTACCCACTCCAGAAGTACCAGTTAAGGCTTTGGGTAGTAGGAGATCAGGCTCAAATGTTAGCATTTAAAAAGGTCAGCCTCATAATTGCCCTCTAGCCCTAACTGAAAATCTTTGAAGAAATTAAGTGTGAAGAACTGATGGAAATGGTGGTGGGTCATTAATATGGGAGAGAAATTACAGAATAACACCTATATGTGTTATTATTTGAAAATGCCCCAGTCCTAAATCTGGGAATGATAGTAGGTAAGTAGTTTTTTTTTTAAGATCCTATAGTTGGAAATCTGTCTTGTGATCAGGCCTCACCCATAGTGAGCCTGTGATAGCACAGGTAGGCATATTCATAAGGATAGTCCCTTCATCAAATAACCAATAGGAACAGGTGGCAGATACTGTCAAACAATTTAATCACTTTAAAAATAATCGATTTTTTTCCATGGCACTGAGATGACTATCTAGTTGAAAACTAATTGAATCCTAGCCAGTTTGGCTTAGTGCATAGAGTGTTGGCCTGTGGACCAAAGGGTCCAGGGTTCAATTCCAGTCAAGGACATCTTGCAGGCTCCTCCCTGGCCCAAGTCCTGGTCAGGGAGTGTGCATGAAGCAACCAATCAATGTGTTTCTCTCATATAGGTGTTTTTGTCTGTTTTTCCCTCTCTCTTCCACTCTCTCTAAAAATCAATGGGAAAATATCCTCGGGTTAGGATTCAAAAAACACAAAAGAAACAGAAAACTAGTTGATTATTTTTTTTTACCACTTTGCTTTTTCTCTTTATCATTTTAGAACATTATAAGATAAACTTTAACTAACTGTTAAGTATACGACATTGAGCACTGAGTACTTTTTAATATGATTTTATCCAGAAAGCTTAAACACACACACATACACACACACACACACACACACACACACACACACACACACACTTACATGCACACATGCATTATGCAAAGTCACAGTGAAGAACTGAAATAACTTTTACTTTATTTCTGATTTTAGAACAATCTTTTCCCAAAATATTGTAGAAATCGTGGACACCATATTTATCACTCTCTTGACATGAGTAGAGATTTTAGAAACTCTAAATCTTGTTCTAAGTACCCACCTTGGTCAAAACATTGATTAAGGCTTAATCTACATTTCTCCTGAAATAATTAAGACATATTAATTGATAGAGTAACCTTTCTTATCCTCAACCTCCCTCAAGGTCTTTTGTTTATGACTGATTTTAGGATGTGAGTCAATAGCTGAGTTCAAGTGCATTCCAGGTTCCCCTTCCAGCTCCGCCAGGGTCCTTGAGCAGGATCTTGTTAGCACCTGAAAAGTTTGGCACACACTAAGGCAATTAGCTTCCTTTTGCACCTAAATTTAACTCCACCCCATGCAAACTTGCAGCTGTTCTCTCTCATTTGTTACTCAAATGATCTCACTGATAAACACTGAATCATGAGGCTGAGGCAACAAAACTTTATTGGCCTCCTGGGGACCTGGTCCTATCTCCTTAAAATATTCTCTTCACTACCTTTACTTGGGGAGTCATTTTCCACATTGAGCATTGGGAACTTTGAGTATTTGCAATAATGCCTTTCCACACAATAGTGGAAAATAAATGAGTCCCTTTAAACTGATTAGTTATAAGTATCAGATTTTTCCTTGATTTTTAACTGGTGATTAGAAAGTATTTATTTCATTAAAGTATTAACTCTGGGGAACCAAAGTAATTAAAACCTAATTTTTAACCTGTTAGATACAAAGGTCTGCATAAACTAGACCTATGTACAATATAATAAAACTATAGCTTTTATTGTGGTATTTGGGAAGTACTATAGTCCTCAAATGGAACCTAAAAGTTCCAGATTAGATAGTATTTTTGAGGATTGTGTTATCAAAGTTGGTCAAAGAAACTGAAGAGGAAATGTGTAGGTCAGACATTGAAATATGAAAGTATTTGTTCATTCATTCTTTTGAGGTTCAAATTCAGCATGCTTTTGTCAGGTGCCTACATACCTTGAATGATATGTAGAGAAGTGGGGCATTCTAAGGGGCATATTGGCTTGAGCGGATTCAATTAGGTGGAAATGTGGACTAGTATAATGTTAAGAGAACTGAACTTGACAGAAAGTCTCACCTGATACCCAATATGAGGAAGGATTTCCTGCTGGTGAATGTTCAAATGTGAGAAAGTACAGGAGTCAGAGCATTTTGCACATGGAAAACCTCATAGTTCTGAGTTATGGTCCTTTTATCAAAATTATTGGGAACATTTTGTTATTATATCCAACATTCTTACTTTTCTCATCCACAAAGAGGGTGTATTAATTTTATATGCTGAGTAAAAAATTACTACACACTTATAAGTTTAAAATAGCACACACTTATCTCCCAGTCTTTATGAGTCAGAAGTCTGGGCATGATTTTGCTGGGTCCTTTTGCTTTGGTTTCACAAAGTTACAATCAAGGTATCTTTTGGGCTGACTGCATTATCAGATGTTGGCTTAACCAGGGAAAATCAATTTCCAAACTAACTCAGTTACTTCAGAGTTCATTTCCTTGTGGTTGTGTTACCTGTGGTGAATGTTACACCTCAGTTGTTTAGTTCGGCTAAGAAATAATTCAGAGCCAGGAGCTCTAATGCAAAAAGTTTAGTTAGAAAGTCCCAGAGGTAGAAGAAGTGAGCTAGCTGGGCTGCATGGACTCAGGCAACAAGTTACAGAGGCAAAAGAAGGATCCTTGGAAGTTAGGAGAAAGAAAGCAAAGATATGCACCAGAAGAAAGAAGAGAAAGAAAGGTATGGGCGTGCTCCAGAGAGAAAGAAAGCATGCACTGGGTCTTTCCTTTTAAGGGTTTTTAATATTTTCTAAAGGTTGAGATGTTAAGGGAGGTCTCAGGGGAGGATCTTAATCGAATATTATCTGCTTTTGGGTGTGTCTTTTCAGGGTTGTGGTTTCTGCTGATTGGTTGGTGCTAAGGTAGGGGGTCACTCATTAATCAATGCATCTGGTTCTGATATGATCCATGACATCATTTCTGTTTGATCTGTTTTACTGTGTTTTTTGTTGGTGGTGGTGGTGGTGGTTTTCTTTTTCTTTTTTGGCATTTTTCAAAACAACTAAGTCCTAGATGTAATCTATAGTTTGGCCAAAATTTTGACCAAAATTCTGTCTCTGTGGTCAACAGATTCCAGACATTGTTCCTAAGATTATTTGATGTGGGTCAGAACCTTATTGCCCACATCAGGGTGTAATGCTTAAGGGAGTGGTCATGCAAGGACTTGTATGATAATCACAAGAAGCTATTCTCTGGCTCCCTTATCCCTCTTCTAAATTGCATTACATGCTATGGGGGAAAGGTCACCCTGGGGTCAAAATCCTAGCCTCTAACAGTTGTTTTCTCTAGTCTTGACAATTGCTAAGCACCTGGGACTTTCTGCCCTGGTTATATGCTATACCTAGCCTTTTGTTCTTGCTCTGTGCATGCCTCTCTAACTGCCTGCTCTACCAGTTTTATAGAATTGAGAGCTCCAGCATCTTGCTAGCCGTCACCTAGAGGCCATTCTCAACTCTCCAGCTCCCTGGCATGTGGCTTTCTCCATGGCAGTTCACCACATAGCAGCCTGCTTCTTTAGGCCAGTAGGAGAGCAAGAACAAGTCCACTAACATGACAATATATATATATATATATATATATATATATATATATATATATATATATATACATACATATATATAACATAATTTAATGGTGTGAATGATATTTCACATTCTACTGGTTAGAAAAAAGTCACAGGTTCCATCCATATTCAAGAGAAGAAGATTATATAAGAATATAAATGCCAGAAAATGGGAGTCATGGAGCCGCCTTAAAGTCTGTCCACCACAGAGTGAGTTTAACATTCAGAGTCCTTAATCTTGAAAAGCAAGCAATCAACATGGTTCTATCCATCACAGTTCAGCCCATCATCCTATCCATTTCACAAAGATCCCCAGAGGTAAGAAATATAGTGCTATAAAATAAAGATGATATTGGAGGGCAACCTGTTAGGTGACTAGTGAGTGATGAAGTTGCTGTTCATCTCGCTATTATTATTTGTGGCGTGAACTTCTGATTTCTAATCTTAGCCATGATTCAGGATCTATTAATGATGATGGTCCTAGTTTTTCTTTAGCTTGTTCCTCAGCTAGTATATGATGATGATGTGCATCAATCTGAGAAGGGCAGTATGAGATTCATCATATGAAGAATTCAGCCCAATTTTGTATAGAAATACTTTTGAGTTAGAACTCAGCAGAAAGTAGCATCAATCTCTAAGGAACTGGCACAAACAGTGTTGGGGAGGAGATAGAGTTCTAATTTAATAGAGAGAAGTGAAGGTAACTCTACAAATAAAAGAGAAATCTTTATAAGAAACAAACTATTTTGCAGGAAGCCCAAATTAGATTAAATTAAAGAAATAGGGGATATTGTTTAGCCAACACATTTTTAAAAGGCTTTGAAAAGATTCTACAATCTTCTCTAGGTGGGCTTTAAAGCTAAAATTGGTGTATGGTTTAGGATGAATTGAAAATGTCCTTGACTTTTATTTTCTTGGATCCTATTTATTAAACACACATCATCTAAAAGTGTCAACTTCCTTCTAAAATTACAAAAAAAGCAACTTTTAATTCCTTATTTAGGAAAAATGAGGTGAACTATTCTGAATTCTGTTAATATAAGAACAGTGGTATCACACTAACCAGGGTAGGTTGCTTAACATAGAAAGGAATAAAGGTGTCCTTTGGTACCCAAGTTAGGTCTGATTTTTTTTTTTTTAATTTGTGGAACATTTGCATCTGTGACTATGCTTATGTATAAGAGATAAATAACCATTATTAAAAGGCTTAAATTGAACTAAATAAAATTAAGAAACACAAATGGAAAGTAAAAGAAGGAGAAAGTGAAGAGAAGAGGAAAGATGAAAGGAGGAAGAAAATTAATTTTCTCCTTTAAGCAGGTCACTTGACCAAATTGATTGGTTAATTTGTGGTTAAGACTGTTAGATGTCAAATAATACTTAATGTCATGGATTCTAACTGGACAGGACATCAAGGCCAATCTCACAGCAGGTGTGTAATTCACTTCAATGTCCCTGACAGATCTTCATCTAGATTCCTCTGGAATCACTGTGTTGACAAAAATCACAATGCTCTCTCAATTATTTTGTTTCGTTTGCATGCTGACAAAGTTCTTTCTTATTTCCACCCTTGTTCTTTTTCATAGGACTAATATATTTTTTATGGAGTAATATATATATGAAAGTTTTACTTTAACATAGATAACCCTTCACATATGGAGGATGAACACCAAGATATTCCCTTAATATTCTGTTATTTTTAGTCAGTATCTAGAATTTTTCAACTGCTTAATTTATTAAGCAGCCTTAAGTTCTTCCAGAAGATTTTCCTATCTCTGACACTGTATATAATAGAGAAGAGATGAGCTCATGATGGGTCAAACTCTTTAGCTAGATATGGATGGAGTGTTGACTTGCCTATGAATTTAACTTCAAAACTAGTTGCCTAATCAGTTCTTCACACAGATACAGACTGACTCATAAAACAACAGATGAGTGAGCACACAATAAAATCTAAGTTGCAAAGGCCATTAAACACTAAAGATATATTGTGGAGTAGAACTTGCTTAGGTAAGAACTTCCTGCCCAGTGCAATGCCATGATGATTAATGTGTGCATATGTGAACTTTATGAAAAAGATAATGAATTGATTGTGTTCATAAATGATGCCATTTTAGACCTTTTTGCCTTCTTCTGCTCCCTTGGGAATAAACTGACCACACTCTGTTAGTTAAACAAATGAACATTTAATTCTGGCCATTCTGCCAACCAAGTTAGAGTAAAATGTAACCATTTATCAAGGGAAAAGAAAAGAAGAATAATGAAATGGCGTCTATGTTGGGAAAAAAGATGAAGACCAGTAGTTAGTGAGAAAGGGAGGCTGGCCCAGTTTCTAACTAGAAATAAAATAGAGGTAGAGCCTCTTGCCTGGCTTGCCTCCATACTTTGGTTTCTGCCTATTTTCGTATAAGAGAGCTGATTCTGATGTCATCATGAGTCTTTCTTTTTCCTTGAATTCAACTTTTTTTTGGCAATTTTAATTTTAATAACAGCTCCTGCTGCTTCTTGGGGGCCATTCAATCATCCAATTGATTGTGAGTGGTAGTAAAATAATTAGGGAATCTGTAAGTGGAAAGTGTAACTTGAGGGTCATTTGTGATTATCTCTTTGTCTTTAACCCTTGGCATTTTAATTATGATGTGGCTTGTGGGCAGACTCAGTGAGCACCAAAGCCCCACTGAAGCAAGTCGTGCTCCATCGGGGTATCTTCTGCTCAGCAGCTCTTCCACTATAGACACAGCTGGTCCTCACAACCGATTGGCCTGGAAGTCACTTCTTAGTGATGCCAACAGCAATCAAGGCTCAACCACAATAAGACAGTGCACATAGCCTACACAGTGGTACACCTAGAGTGCCCAGCTCAGGTGACTGGGGAGGCTGAGCCACTGGGCCCTATAGGACACATACAACACCAGGCCACTCTACCAATTCTAGGAGACATAGCAGCTCTACTGAATACATAGAAATAAACACAGGGAAGCAGGCAAAATGTGGAGACAAAGAAACATGTCACAAATGAAAATAAAACAAAAGAAATCTCCAGAAAAAGACCACAATAAAATGAAAGCAAGCAAACTACTGGATACAGAGTTCAAAACAATGGTTACAAAGTTGCTCAAATATCTTAATGAGAGCTTCAATGGACTTAATAAGACTTTCAAGGATCTTAGTGAGTATTTCAAAGCATTAAAAAAGGACCAGTCAGAAATTAAGCACACACAAAGAATAATTTACAGGAGTTCAACAATAGAGTAGAGGATTTAAAGAATCAAATAAATTATTCTGTAGATGAGGAAACAAAACCACCCAATCAGAAGAGCAAAAAGAAAAATAAAGAACCCCAAAATTTGAAGATAGTGTAAGGAGCCTCTGGGACAACTTCAAGCATACCAATATTCGCATTATGGGGGTGCTGGAAAGAGAAAAGAAAAAGTAAGATATTGAGAGCCTATTTGAAGAAATAATGACATAAAACTTACCCTACCTGGTGAAAAAAATAGACTTACAAGTCCAGGAAGCACAGAGTCCCAAGCAAGAGGAACCCAAAGAGGCCTACACCAAGACATTAATATTTAATACACCATGTTATCATAAATATTTTCTTCCCAAATAAAATTTGAAATTTCTTATTGACACATATAATGTCTTAGTCATCTTTTTGTCCTTATTATCGGACTGACTATATGTCTGAAACACTGAATTAAATTGAACAATTGAGACTGCAAGTAATGAAAAGTGTTATGTTACAGTAGGAATCTCATTTTTATTTCTAAATCTTATTTTATTTTTATTATATTCCTTTAAAAGCTTTATGGCTATCGTTCTTAGCTTATATCTCTAGCTATGTTCACACCAGAAGTTAGAGTAGGATTTTTTTTTTTTTCAGAGATATAGTCAACCTTTTGGTCTATAAAGGTTAAGGTTGTTTAGGATTGATCACCTTTCACCTTTTTTTCTTTGGAAGACCCATTTGGCTAGCATTTTTACTGGTATGCATATGAGATGGAGTTTGAGAGAAGAAGGAGTAGGTTATAAAAGTCAAAAACACAGGAAAGGTTTTGTATTGGGCATAAGGAGAACTGAAGAACCATAAATCTGAAGTGTATGTATTTGAGACCCTTCTAAGTCTAGTGATCTTTCTAAGCTTTCCCAGAACCAATTTGTCAAGCTTCTCTCTAGGCATGCTGCCCACCCCAGTTCTTTGGTATCTCACTGATCAGAGATGGCTGCTCCATAGCAACCGCCTTCTCCCCATGGTCCTTCTCCTCTCTGAGTTAGAGGATTCCCTTCACTGGAAACAGGTGCCAAGACTGTTTCCACTTCCTCCATTTTCTTTGCTTTCTCAAATGGTGTTAAAGAAAGTCCAAAATTTTGTCATTTTACTTTTATATCCCAATGTACCTTTGATATGTAATACCAATACTCATTCCTCTGTCTTCCAAGGAAAGAACATGATTGTTTCCACACAGAAGTTACAGAGGAAACTCCCACCGCACTGTACTGTCATATCCGATAATCATTTAAACACCAACTCAATCTAAGGCACCAAGATCAGAGGATTCAAGAACTCTGGGAGACTTTAAAAACTTTTCAAAATTAAGAATTTATTGTTACTGCAGTATTCCCTTGCTACTTAATTTTCCTGAGTCTCAGTTTAGGAAAAATTTGGTCCTTTAGCCTTGAACACTTCATCTCAATCAATATGCTATTCTCCCTAGAGATCCCAAATTATTCTTTTCAGATATCTTTTTTTATCTGTCCTTGGAAACAACACAGGCAAATGGAGTTTGACTTCCAGCTGTCAAATCAAGTGTTGAGGCAAACCCTGTGAGCGTGAATCACTCGATCTCGCCTTGTACAATCTGGGTAATGTGGCACAGTCCCAGGAATCCTCCCCTACCGCCAAGAGAGAGAAAGGAGTCACAGACAAATGGTATAATTTCAAAAAGTTGGATGATCGATTTATTTATTTTAATTAGACAATACTCATTCACACACAAACCAGCAGCTAAATAATGAAGCCTTATTATGCTCCTTGGACTTCTTCGGTCAGGCAGGGTTAAATTTTGGAAATAGGATACTGTAAGTGGACCACCTTGTTCTTGCGCTTTAAGAACTGACCTTGGACCTCACTATAATTCCATCACTGGCAATCCAGGCTGTGGAAAATGTGGTCCGGAGGTTGTTTCTCTGTTTCTTTTAGGGACTAAAACTTCCTGGTTGATACAGGTTAGTATTCAAAGTGTAAGCTATTGATCACATTGCTGACTATGATATAAAAAGGTTGTTTTTCAACGGAGCATTATTTGAAAATCTTGGGGGTCATTATAAATGTGTTATTTATATGTTAGCTTACATATTGTCTCTGTTTAGGTCCAATTCCTCTACTCCCTGTGTAGCTTCCAGAGTACTCTATGCCTTATAAGGTGCATAGCAAAGAAAGCAAACAAACAACACCCTTATATTTTTCCCTGATGATGGTTGTGGAAGGTCAAGAATGATATTTTTAGGAAAATTTTAAAAACTAAATGTCTGATCAGGTTTATAGACATTATCCAGATATATTTCCATGGTACATTCTTTTTTTCCCCCCCAAATAAGATGGTAAGACAGAAACAGCAGGCCTTTATTTTCTATCCTCCACTGTCCCAAATCTTCAGACTCCATCAAAGCACACCTGGAGCTCCACCTCCCACATCGTGTTCCCTACTGGTGCCAATCTTCCAGCTAACTCCATTTCCCCTTTGTAAACGCTCGATGTGCTGACCTATTTAAAAATATAACTCAGGTGCCTGGCGAACCATGATGCCTGCCAGCTCTCCAGATAAAGAGGATCCACTTATTAATCTGCTCTGTCTCCATCTGCCTGCTCAATTGGGATTGACTGCTTGCTGTCCAGACTGATACCAGAGAAATCTGATTGAGGACAAGAATCTCTTTGTACGTTTCCCCCACTGATAAGGCACAACAGGTCTGCTGCAGCCAGGGAGTTAAGCTGATGTGACATGATGTCGGATGGCCTGCCATTGTACGTCAGAAATTAAAAAGAAAATATTCTTTCAAACCGGAATTCCTTATGTGATTTTTATTTCCTTGGGCTTTGAGCAGATTGAGTATTGAATTGCTTGACTGGAGCCCATGGATAATTTAATACCTGCGACATTCGTCCCCGGGTGAATTTCAGGCACATTGGACTTGTTCAGCATGGCGTCTCAGTTCTAACCATTTCATGGAAATCTTGTAAATATTGATTGATGAAATCCCAAAGAAATACTGTTTCTAACTCCGACTCTGAAATACTCCAGAAGGAGAGACTTGATCTCTGCTTCTGTCCTCCCTACTCCACATCTAGGAGTGTGAGAAGCAAATAAAAATTGCGGCCCTTCTTTTAGACTTCTCAAGTTACAACAGTCAAATCTTACAACTTAAAAAAAAGAAAAGGTTTTGATCCACTAACCTAGGATTGAATAAAAAAATTTAACAAAGCATGAATATCAAATAAGTTAGTAAATAATACATAAATAAGCACAAACAATGTCAGTGGAATCAAGTGTAATTTCTTGGGAAGCTTTTTGAGTCTCTCAACTTGATATATTGGCTGCATAATGTTAATTATCCAGAAGAATGTAAAACTAGGATATGTATATATGGCTCTCAAGCACAAAATGGTTAGCATCCCACTTGCAAAGTATTCATATTTTAGTATGTAGTTGTGCTTTTATTGAAAATGCAGGTAGAACCAGCCTTGGGATACATCTGGAATCAACAATGAATGACTTACACAATTTCTAAAAAGCATTTATTAATTAAAAACCAAGAGACACACAAGAGTTAAAGATCTTACAGAAATTCATGTTCAGTAACAAGGAACAAAATATTATCACTTTTTAAATATTCGGCTTTTACTCTTTAGTCAAAGCTAATCATTTGTTAATTTGTGTATGCTCCAGTGCATAAAAATTCACATGTGAATGAAATGTGTGGCTGATCCTTACTCCTATAAATTAAACAGTATGAAATGTAAATACTATTGGAGAAAATAAAATCTCATTTATCCAATGTAAATAACACTGAATAAATTAATAAATTGACTGGCCTCTCTCTGATAATCATTTGTGATGAGAGTTTATGTGTGTGTTTGTGTGGGACTGTGTGTATGTGAACACATAATATATTTGAAGCACTGAAAAGAAAAATAACTTGCTTAAACAGATGAAAGATGGTACCTTGTTACAACAAAAGGAACGTAAGTAAAGAATATTTTTTTTTAATTTAGAAATTATCTTGACAAGTAATACTTGTATAATAGAATATTTGCTCAAGATAATATACTAAAAGTTCTTTACCATGCTACTTAAACACTAAATTATAGGAAGCTATACCCACAAAAAGATTAATGCAAGAAAACAATAGTTTGTTTTACTTTATTGAAATATAATTGACATAATATTATATTGGTTTCAGGTATACAATGCAATGATTCAATATTTGTATATATTGCAAAATAGCCATCACAATAAGTCAAGTTAACATTCATCACCATACATAGTTACAATTTCTTTTCCTAGCTATTCAAATATGTAATGCATTACTAACTATTGAGACCATGCTGTACAATACATCCCCAGGACTTATTCATTTTATAACTGGAAATCTGTACCTTTTGACAACCTTCACCCATTTTGCCCCCCACCTCACCTCAGGCAACCACCAGTCTGTTCTCTGTATCCATGAGCTCAGTTTGTTTGTTTGTTTGTTTCTAGTGTTGTGTTTTGTTTTAGATTTCTCATATAAGGGATATGATATGCTATTTGTCTTCTGTCTGACTTATTTTATTTAGCATAATGTTGTTAAAGTCCATTCATGTTGTCTCAAATGGCAAGATTTCATTATTTTTTATGGCTGAATAATATTTTAGACACACACATTTTCTTCAGCCATTCATCCATCAATGGACATTTAGGTTGTTTCTATGTCTTGACTATTGTAAATAATTCTGCAATGATAATACTGCAGTGAACAGGGGGGTGCATGTATCTTTTCAAATTATTGTTATTATGTCCTTTGAATAAATACTCATAAGTAGAATTGCTGGACCATGTGGTAGTTTTATGTTTAATTTTTTTGGGAATCTCCATACTGTTTCTATAGTGTCTGGTTGCACCAATTTACATTCCCAGCAAGAGTGCACAAGGACTCTCTTTTTTTCCACACCCTCACCAACATTTGTTACTTCTTGTCTTTTGATCATAAGCATTCTAACAGTATGAGGTGATATCTCAATGTGGTTTTGATTTGTATTTCCCTGTTTTAATCTTGCCATATTAATAGAAAGTTTATTTGGATATTGATTGTTTCTTACCATCATGGACTCCATTTTTCCTTAATCCAGAGTGGAAGAGGTTAGTCCATTCAGTGCATAATCTTTAGACTAGTCAGAAGTTGGGTTGTGCATTTATGGACCTTTTCTAGATGAACTGAGCTTAATAGAGGGGACATGGGAGGAAATTATACTTAGAGTGTTTCCTAAAGTCACACACCCAAAGTCCATTCCACACATGTAGCTCCTTGCTTATTTTCCTCTGGTGACCTGACTCAAAGGAAAATATCCAATGAAAACAGTCTCAAACCCCAATGAGAAAAAAAAAATGACAAAAATAAAGGCAGTGGGTGAGGTCATATCACTGAAATCATTTTATTCTGCAAGTTCTTTGGGAAAACAAGATGTCCATGACCAAAATAATAGCATTTGGAATGATCTAGAACAGAAGTATACATACTACAAACTATGAAAACACACAAAAATCTGTAGGATGCAAGAAAATTAACTTGTATTCTGTAGCGTCATAAGTGAACATTTCTGTCTGTTCCATCTTGTATGCCACGCAAAATTATGTACTTTGATGTGCAATAGAAGTATCAATCAACACCTGGCATGAAGAACTCATAGTGACAAGTTTCTTTTTGAAGGCAGTGACATATCAATCTAAAGCAGGTAGATGAAATTTAATTTTTTAAATGCTTCCAGAGAGAAAATTACTTTGTAGACTCCTGAAATATAAAAGCACTGGAAGAGAGGAATGAGAAAATAAAAGTTGCTTATTACTAATTTGCCATTTTGGTCCAAGGAAAATGTTTGCAAGCAAGGTTGCTTATATCTTAAACTGAAAAAACATTATTTTTTTTCAAATTACATATTATTTTTTTTTCTTATCAAAAAGCTTTCTTGAAGCCAATCAACATGGGAGGCCAGAAAGTTGATAAGGAGGTCATTATAACAACTCAAGTGGAAGATATAAAACAATCCATTTCAAAGGGTAGAGACTATTTCCTATCAACATTTGCAGCATGATTGATTATTTGGCAATTGCTATTTCCCCTTTTCCTCTATTCTTATCCCCAAAATGCTCTGTAGTAGAAAACTTTGACCTTGCTGAGAGAAATAATAACACTACATATCTGCACCATCCGTGTGATTAATGCCGCCCTCTGAAAGGAGCACCTCGACTGGCAAAATACAACTAAATGCATGAACACACTGAGGAACTCTTTGCCTTGTTCACCTTCTTTCTAAATAATTCATCAGTTTAATGATAATGACATTCAAATATCATAATTACAGCCGACTCTTTAAAAAACATCAATTTTGGGTACAAATTGGAGTAACCAGCCCCCACTCCTTTTCTCATCATTAGCTGTTAATGCCAAAATATGATCTTTATTCATTTCACTGACATAATATAAGACCAATGTACATTTCCCATTTTTCATAAAATTTTCATCTGCACTATTAGTTTCGCTGATAGCAGACTGCAAAATGTTGTTAAGCTACAAGATGGAAGACACTGCAAAAACCTCAGCATGTTAAGAAGCCATAAAATTTTATTCAGTTCATTTACTGCTACAGTCCAGTAACCCTATAGTATGAGTGTGCTATTTTTATTGTGTATTTATTTAAAGGTTGAATATTGTGTTCCCTGGACTAGACATCTAACTGAGTTAATCTGGATTCCTAATACACTGAGTTGAATTTTAGTTTGGGGTTTATCATTTTCTTGAAAGTGTTTTTATAATTTGGTTGTTGTGAAAGAGATGATAACAGAATATTGCAAACAAATGCTTGGCTATGGAGAGGTGGCTCATTTGTGCTTAGAATTAAATCACAAGAGTATGAGCTTCCCATGATGCTGAGGGGAATGACTCTTTCCCCTCCTCTTCTTCCATCTCCTGTCTCTTCCAAAACAAACCTCGGGGCCCATTGCAGTGAAACACAGTGTAGCAGGCCTTGTATTGGAGGGTCTGGCACTTGGCTGGAAGTGCTTGACTGCTCACACAATCCTGCAGAAGTCATTCATGTTTTGCACTTATTGCTTTGGCATAAATAGGTAAGATATTCTTTAGAATAGCTTGAAGGAGAACCTGTTTTAGGTCTACTCATGAAACCATGGCCATCTAAAGTGAATTTGTCTGTTTTCATGCTAGGTTATGTTCATATCCTATCTAATAATAGACAAAAATGGTAATTAACCATACCTCCGACACGCTTCCCATTGGCTAATCAGGGTGGTATGCAAATTAACTGCCAACCAAGATGGTGGCCGGCAGCCAGGCAGCTGAAGCGAACAGGAGGCTTGCTTGCTCCAGTAAAGGAGGAAGCCAAGGTTCCCCGCCTGCCGCTGCTGGGCTTTCAGCTTGCACTCTAAGAAACAATGTTGCAATTATAGAAGCTAAACAAACCCCAGAAACCTGCTTTCAGCCAGCTGGGCTTTGGCCAGTAGGACCACAACAGTGTTTCAATTATAGAACAAACCCATATACCTGCTTTCAGTAGCCAAGGTCTCAGAGCTGCAGCTGGGCCTCAGAGCTAAAGCCGGCTCTCAGCTCCAGTGATAGCCATAGAAGGTAAATAAATCCCAGAATAAAAAAAAAAAAGGAAAAAAGGAGAGGTTGGGAGCTTCAGTTGCCCTCCAACCTGAAAACAGCCCTCAGCCCCTCACCCAGACTGGCCAGGCACCCCAGTGGGGACCCCCACCCTGAAGCAACAAGATGGCAGCTAATTTGCATATTGAAGGCGGGCGGCAGCAGGCGAGGCTGTCCCGGTCTGGGACCGGATCTGTGACCCTGCTGGGTGGGGGGCAGTGCTTGAGGCTGTCTGTGGTCTAGGACCCAGATCCCTGACCTGGCAGGCGGGAGGCGGTGCTTGAGGCTGTCTGCGGTCCGGACCCAGATCCATGACCTGGCAGGCGGGGTACACCCCGGGAGGCTGTCCGCGGTCCAGGACCAGATCTGTGACCCTGCTGGGTGGGGGGCAGTGCTTGAGGCTGTCTGCGGTCTGGACCCGGATCCGTGACCTGCTGGGCGGGGGGCAGCACGTGAGGCTGTCGGCTGTCTGGGACCCAGATCCATGTCCTGGCGGGCAGGGCGGCAGTGCTTGAGGCTTTCCGTGGTCCCGGGACCCAGATCCGTGACCCCTCACAGTGGGGCAGCAGCTCGCACAGGGACGGATCGGCAAGGGTTGGGCAGGGCAGGATGCCTGGCTTCCGCCCAGCCCCAGTCACTCTGGGCAGGTGAGCAGCGCAGAGAGCCTCTGGACAGGGGAGGCAGGCCGGCGGAGGGCGGCCTGTATTCCCCACATGGCAGTGGTGACAGCTGTAAGTGCGCCAAGTGGAGCCTCCAGGCTGAGCTGAAGTAGCGCCTGCAGGCCATCAGTGCCCAGGAGTGGCTGCACAAGTCCCGCCTCCTGGCCCAGAAGGTGCAGGATCGCAGGGACAGCCACCGTGGTGGGCCAGACTGACGTCCTCCTGGCCGCACCATGGGGGTTTGCGGATCTGCAAAGCCAGAGGCCTCCAGTGTGCACATCCCCCCTGGCGTGTGAACATCCCCCAGCACACTGTCACTCTCCCATGCCTGCAACAGTTGCAAACCAAGGCGTGCACAAGTTCCCCCCGCCTCTCCACCTCACTTCCATCAACCCAGCATGCCTAACACCCCACAGGATGTGCACACATCCCCTCTGATGCACTCATGTCCTTTGACGAGTGTCTGGGTGTTCTGGGTGCTGAGGGTGGGTGCCTGTGAGATGACAGTGAGAGGGCAGAGTGGTGATGCCCTGTTCCCACGGAGGCCAGTGCAGCTATGAGATCACCTCTAGGGGGTTAATGCAGGTGCTGAGGCAGGAACAGATAGAAAAACACACCTGGTGGGCGCGGGCGGCCCTCGCTGAGGTGCCTTCGGTCAGCGTTCAAGATCAAGAACCCAGAGGTGGAGAGGAATTCCGTCTTCTCAGTGAAACAGTGGGATAGTCGGGGTGACTGTAGAGGAGGAATGTGCACTTTGGGTGTCAGCACCCATGAGCGAAGGCTGCCCTGACTGAGCCTCCCTTGCTTGGGGCCTAGCGCACTCCTGCCGGGCAGCGGGTGACAGGATGTGCTTTTCCAAATTAATGAGAGAAAACGTTGATTCTCCTGCTGCCCATGAAGGTGGAAAGTGAAGTGGGGAGACATGTGGGGAGTGAGCGAGGATCCCGTCTGGGGGTCCCAAATCTGCTGATGGTTTCTTTCACCACTGACTAGAGACATACAGGGTGTCCCCCCAAAATGTATACACACTTTGAATACCTAATGGTTTTAAGCATAAGAAAGAAACAACAATGGAGCTGTTATCTGTTAAAAGTGTGGGCACAAACAGGCAATTGGACGTTCCCTGAGGGGTCTCAGATTGGAGAGGGTGAAGGCCAGACTGAGGGACCCCTTCCCCCCACCTACCCAAGTGCGCGAATTCCGTGCCCCAGGCTACTAGTTACTTTATAATATAATATAACATTATGTTATGATACATTACATTACATTACATTATATTATTATATTATATTATTATATTATATTATTATATTATATTATATTATTATATTATATTATATTATATTATATTATATTATATTATATTATATTATATTATATCATATCATATCATATCATATCATATCATATTAATTATATTATATTATATTATATTATATTATATTATATTATATCATATTATATTATATTACTAGAGGTCCAGTACACAAATTTTTTCATGGGTGGGGTTTGGCCGGCCTGGCCCCAATCGGGGAGGATCAGGGCTGGGCCTGTTGGGAGGAGGAGACGGCAAGAGGTTGGCCAGCTGGCCCACCCCAATCGGGACCCTATCGGGGCTGGGCTGGCTGGGGAGAAGGGCCATGGGCAGTTGGCCAGCAGGCCCTGCTGCCTACTGGGGTAGGGGGGTCAATCAGGGGTGGGGCCAGCCAGGGGGAAGGGCCATGGGGGGTTTGGCCGGCTACCCTGCCCTCCATTGGGGTGGGAGAGGCCAATCAAGGGTGGGGCCAGCCAGGGTTTGCTGGCCACAATGGGCATCATAGTGACCAGTCATTCTGGTCATTACAGCATTATGGTTGCTGTCTTTTTATATATATGGATATTATATTATACTAGAGGCCTATTGCATGAAGAGATTCGTGCAATAGGCCTTCCCGTCTCCTGGCTGCCGGCACCAGTTTTCCTCCGGCACCTGGGACCCAGGCCTTCACTCTGGCCAGAGCCACCTTCCATCTTTGCTGCTCTGGCCGGAGCTGACTTCCATCTTCGCGGCTCCAGCCGGAGCCTCCATCAGTCTTCAGCCTTCGCTGCTCTGGCAGGAGCAGCCTTCCACCCTCCGTCTTCGCAGCCCCAGCCGGATCCACCTTTCATCTTCTGTCTTCGTGGCTCCAGCTCACCTTCAGTCTTTGCTCCGCCACTTGGAGCCTAGGTATGCAAATTAACCACCATCTTTGTTGGCGGTTAATTTGCATATCATGCTGATTAGCCAATGGGAGGCATAGCGAAGGTACGGTCAATTATTCTGTTTGTCTATTATTAGATAGGATTATATTATATTATATTATATTATATTATATTATATTATATTAATTATATTCCTAGAGGCCTGGTGCATGAAATTTTGTGCACTGTGGAGGGGGGGTTTCTCAGCCAGGCTTGTGCCCTCTCACAGTCCGGGACCCCTTGCTCCTTACCACCCACCTTTAGAGGAGGCCAGAGAGGCTCCTGCCACTGCCGCTGTGCTCGCCAGCCATGAGCCTGGCTTCTGGCTGAGCAGCGCTCCCCCTGTGAGAGCATACTGACCACCAGGAGGCAGCTCCTGCGTTGAATGTCTGCCCCCTGGTGGTCAGTGCACATCATAGTGACTGGTTGTTTCACCATTTGGTCGATTTGCATATTGTCCTTTTATTATAGAGGATTGCAGCACCAGTTTTGCCAATATATGGACTATATCTAAATATCCCAAGGGGCTTCCACAGACTCCCTTAATTTTGGAACAAGGATAATTACACAAGTGGTAACTCCATTACAATATAAAATATTGTCAAGTAAAACCAGAAAATCACAAAGGGGAGTAGAAGGGGCGGTTGTTCAGTGGTATCCCACCCTCTCCTTTGGCATGGGGTGTTGGTTGCACTAGGCATAGCAAACTCCCAGGCTGTGCATATTTCTCAGGCCCCAGGCGTAACTGTTCCCTGCTCAGTCCCAATTAAAGGCCACATGGAGACTCCAGGTGCAGTGGATAGATAAACTAGCAACAAAAACTACAATAGCAAGCAGGCCAGACAAATGATCTACAACATCCATAATACATTCCTTCTGTGTCTGCGACTTGTTAGGAACCTAGAAGACAAGCCTGTCCCTACTTGGTCCCCTCATCTATAATACTGGCTGATAATAGAACCTATGCCAGTTGCAGTGTTTTCTCTTGAAAGTGCAAAATATGGGGCTGATAAAAGCAAAGTGTGCATTTTTAAAGGCACATGAGAGAGAGATTTAAATCACCAGAGAGTTTGTATTTATTCATTCCAAAGAGGTACAAAGGCTCTGTCTGGGTAGCATTAGAGAGTAAAGGTTCAAAAGGAATATGCGAGTCCCCAGGAGACAGGAAACATAAGAATGCATTAAAATGAGATGGAGCATGTGTCCCAAAATAGCCAAATAATGACTATTCGTAGTTACTATCTTGTTAGCATCGATTGTGGAATATTTGAGGGCCTGAGAGAATCAATGTATATGGTAAACAATCACCTTCTAAACTGAAATGTCAGAGATACGATACAGAATAATGAATATAAAACCTAGACAAAACTAATGAACAAACAAGATAAACAAATTAAAGCAGATAAGCCAGGAAGGGTGAGTGACTAATGACTGAGTTAGGCATAATCCCAGGGAAGATCTGTCCATTTGAACAGCCTTTGCTTTGTGGTGTCAATGCGGGCTGACAGCTGAGCCCTGCATGCATCCCTTTAGCTTCTGTGATATAAAATCTGGACTACGGATGTGAGACGAGGCGCCAGGTATTCAGGCAGTGGTGTTGAGAACCACTTCCAGATTTTACAATTTTACGATCATCCATCTATCATTCCCAGAGATGAAAGGTTATGTCTTTCACTAACTGTGCACCTGGTACTGGGGTTGTGTGCTCAGAGACACCCCCATCCCACCCTAATGGTTCCAAACAGGGTTTTCTCTCTTTCTTTTTATTTTTTGGTTTGCTTTAAATTTTTTTAAAGGGTGCTAGAAGTCTTACATGATATCTCTTTCAATTCTTCGTATTTTGTGAACCTTTCCTGTTGTTCTATTTTGAATTGATTTGTGAACCTCTTTTTGTGGCTAAATGAGTCAGCAGAGATGAGATGTTGATGGATCTCATTGGAGTTGGGTCACCGTTGTTCTGAAATAAAAGGAGCCAGTATGCTTTAATGGTATACTCCATCACCAGAAAGGCACTGCTCACAGGCCCTGATCGCTCACAATCCCTTATGTCCTAAAAGAGCATTATTAGGCAAAACCGAGATTTTGACACAGTCTGATCTCAATGGTGCATCTCTTCTTTTATTTTGCCCTGAGTGTCAGGTTGTCTGTTGATGCCTTGTGTCCTGAAACTGCAATTTTCACTGTCCTTCTCCCTGCCCCATATATTCCTCCGTTTTTATATTTACTTTTTTCTTTCTTTATTATGCTCGCTTCAAAACTGATGTATTGTGGGTCTCATTTCATAAGAAGTTTTTTGTTTTGTTTTTAAATAGGTGCTGTCACTGTGGAAAAGATCTCATATTAATTGAAAATGTGTGGATAATAAACATTGAATGAGAGCATTTCATATTAAGGATATTTGCTTTGGGCAGGAATCTCTCCCTTATATAAACAAGATTATATATATATATATATATATATATATATATATATATATATATATATATATGGAGAGAGAGAGAGAGAGAGAGAGAGAGAGAGAGAGAGAGAGAGAGCTCTTTTTATTTATATATATAAACACATTTATATTAGTGGTGGGAATTTCAGACACAATGGCAAGCAAGTGGCAGGAATTTATTTAATCAGAGTTGCTTATCTGCATACCATGTGGGGAAATACCCATTCTGCCTGCAAATAGGTCTTGCCCAACTTGGTGTTTTCTGAACTTTCAGTCTCACTTTTTTTAAAAAAAATAATAATAAAGAGGCCATAGAGTTACAAAAGAATAAGACTTTCACTTAGGTCCTTAGGTCCTGGCCAGCGTGCTCAGTGACTATCAGCCAGAACACCAAAGGGCACATACCTGGGTTGCTGGTTTGATCATCTGCCCAGATCAGGGCACATGCAGGAGGCAACTGATTGATATGTCTCTCGATGTTTCTATTTCTCTCTCTCCTTCCTTTCTCTGACTCTCCCCACTCCCTCCTCCCTTCCACTTCTGTGAGAATCAATGGAAAAAATATCTGAGCTGAGGATTAAAAATAACAACAAAAAAGACTTTCACTTAGTAGCTTCAACAGAAGAAACTTTAAATTATAATATTTAGACAGTAAATGAAATACACCATTTATAATGCTGTGGTTTGGCATTGTTCTAGCAATTTCATAATTAGATATGGTTTTGGAATCTCTCAGAAAAGGGCATGTAAAATCTATCCCTCACTTTACCTAATCAATGACACCATTGGCCCTAGGAGGCATTCAGATCAGGCTCAACTCATTGCCATTTTTATGGATGATAGGGTTGCCACACCATCCTCCTTGCAGACCAAGTTGGAGTCTGTACAATCACTGAAACAATCCGCTGCACCAGCCTGAACACCTGGAGTCACGTGAAAAGGCCAAGTCAGACATGTAATGGGAAAGGCTTTCTAAGGTAGACTCTAATGGTTTTATTCTTGTTTAACTGGCTGGGGTCAAGAACCTGGGGATATTGTTGAGGTCAAATATTGCAGGTTAACATCATCCTGCTGTTTAGAATCCTGTTGGATCCCTTAATTAAATGTTTTATGAGGTAAATTGAAAAATTAGCTCCAGATTAATCAAAGTGGCTGATGAAGTCAAGGTGATGTACAAACAATGGGTTCTTTCTGGGGGAGACTTATTTTCTCCATGGGTCTCACATATTTCTGCATGTGTTAGGAGCAAACACACTGATTGCCTTTGTTCTGGGTTATCTTCTCAAGGATGTTTGTATAGGGATCTGCTTTGGAAAATAGAGCCAGTATCTCCCTCCAGAACCAAAAGCAAGTGTACTTACTGCCATAGAAGACAGAGATAGCCTCCCTCCAGAGCAAAGGGCAGTCCTGCTTCCTGCCCAGTATAGTAAAGATAATGATTCCCTTTGGGGCTAAGGGCAGACTTGCTTAATGTGCATTATAAAAGACCTGGCTTCCCTAAACTAAGGGTTTTTCTTTTAAAATGCAACTAGTATATGTGTAGGGGCCACTTGGCCCTCTTTACATCACCCTATGGGATTGGGGCTTAAGGAACCAGCACAAGAAATGTTGATATTCTCACTACTGCTATTGCTGTGAGCAATAAAACCTTTTGTCTGTGACTCAGGAGTGTCATGTCTTTGCCTATATCCATGAAACTGGGCAGGCTAACTTGTTAGCTGGCAAACAGGGTAAAATCACATCCCTTCATAGTTCTTGATAGCCCCTGATGGAACAGTAGAGGACTGTCTTCTTCCAGCCAACCATAGTCATTTTGAGGATCAAGTATTAGTATTCCTTTTGAGTTGTGGCTTCTATACATGTTATCAGGGGATATTCAATCTAGATGTGATCTTACAGACCATCCCTCATCATACAGATGAGAAAAATTTAGACTCAGGTTTGTTTACCTAAAATAACATTGCTATTTATTGGCAGAATTTGAGCAGGTGCCAGTTTTTCTGATTCCTGTTTCTATTCCCAATATATTTTACTAAGTATAAGAAAAATAAAACTGGAAAGTCTGTGTTAGCCTCAAGTGCATATTTGATAGATGGTTTTTTAATGGATAAATCATAAAATGGTGAAGGAATATTGCCTATTCCATATGATGAGGAAGTAATAGTTTGGCACAGGCCTTGTATTGGATCTAGCAGTGATTTTCAAATCAAAGATGGGAACACTTTTGACAGGGTACTTTTTCTTCCTGGCTAGCTGCAGCAACATTTGCAAATGCTCTGAAGTATTTGTTGGACCTTAAATATGTCGTGTGCATGGACAACAGGAATGAACACCTCTTGCATTCATCCAAAATACAGGATTAGTTCAGCCATCTTTTACACTCTTGGCAAAATCTTCCTTGAAGTGACAATAATTTAACCTAATTTTTCATTTTCTTTTGAGCCTCTACACTCTTACCTCTGAAAGCCAATAGCTTATTTTATGTCTTCTCCTCTTGGTTACTGTACTCTTCAGAATAGGCCATGTTATATACAGTGTAACAACCAATCTCCAAATCTCAGTCTTAAAATAAATTTTATTTTTTGCTCATTTTACATTTCTACCACAAGTCTTCTGAAGGTTTTGTCCCGCTTTATCCTCACTCTGGGACTCAGGCAGACTGAGCCTCCACTACCTTGATTGAGCACTGTAAATTGTCATGGCAGCAGCTCTTGAAACATTTGTCTTGAAAAAGTATTGCTGTCACTCTCATTTCCCTGCCTGCACGTTCACTACAGTTATACCTAACTTAAGGTAAGAGAGGAACGCAACATTATCATGTGCCAGGAAGAGGAAGAAGAACTACAGTGAGCGATACTAATGACAACAACAGTTATACTGATTTTGACCCCAGTGTTTGCTTAGCAGCGGTTCTCAACCTGTGGGTCGCGACCCCTTTGGCGGTCGAACAACCTTTTCACAGGGGTTGCCTAAGACCATCCTGCATATCAGATATTTACATTACGATTCATAACAGTAGCAACATTACAGTTATGAATTAGCAACGAAAATAATTTTATGGTTGGGTCACAACATGAGGAACTGTATTTAAAGGGCCAGAAGGTTGAGAACCACTGGCTTAAGGTTTTGTCTGAATGGTACTTCCCCTTACAGAGCTTTCACTCCTATCTGGGCTATTCTCATTTCTCATGTTAATGACCTTTGCCCTTGCTCCAAAAAGTTTCAAGGTATTGCCATGATGAATTATTGCAAGGTGATATTATGTTAAGAATAGTTAAGGAAGGTATGAAAACCTATAAGACATTATTTAAATATTAGAAGCCCGATGCATGAAATTTCTGCAAGAGTAGGCCTTCCTTCTCCCAACTGCTGGCACAGGCTTCCCTCTGGCACCAGGGAACTGGGCTTCCCTCTGGCCTTGGCTTTGTCTGAAAGGATGTCTGATCTAATTAGCATATTACCCTTTTATTATTTAGATTTAAGTATTATAATGTTGTGCTCTGAGGTGGAAACTGTGTCTGGGTTCATCATCTCCAGTACCCTCCTGACTTAAAGAGAAATAAATATTTTTAAAAGTAGTAATGAAACTGAAGTTCTGAATCTCAAAGCAACTAATGAAAACACACATAAACTCCTTAGATTTTTTCCTTTTCCCCAGGGCTCACCTTTTTTTTAGAAGGAAAAATGTAAGAACCCAGTTGAGATCATAATTTTTTCCTCAACTCTACAGAAAAAGAGGTAGGTATTGCTGGCCCCAAACTTTAAACACCAGGAGACCAAAATGACACTTCAATTAGTGGGGGATTTCTTGAATATATTCTTTGGTTGCAGGGTTTTCTTCTCTATCACTTTTTCTTTTGGTGGATTTTTAAGTGTGTGTGTATATGCGTGTGTGTGTGTGTGTGTGTGTGTGTGTGTGTGAGAGAGAGAGAGAGAGAGAGAGAGAGAGAGAGAGAGATTGATTGAGGGAATTAGTGATGCACTAGAGCCTGATCATACATATCCATGCAATCCAAATTAGTCATGATGAGAACATTTACACCATGGAAATTGACAATACCACAAACACAACAAATCAGGTTTGTTGTTTGTTTGTCTTCCAGACTGTATTACATGCACACCCCTGGGAGAGATAAACTATAAGCTATAAAGAAAAAAGAAAAAAAATAACATATGTGAAGAAAGAGAACACAGAGGGAACTGTTAGAGGGAGAAAGAAAAATAAGTGAGTTTGGATTTCGAAGGAAAATTTTAAAATCTGAGTTGTCCTACATTGAGGTCCATAAAAGTATTGTTTTTTTATAAGTAAAAGTTTTTGTTTACTTATTCAGTCTGAAAGTTTTGGATTTTTTTTTTCTTACCAGTAATAGGTAAGTGGGCATTAAATAACTAAACATGTGCCTTCCTAGGAAGCAGATCCAGCTGCTGCTGGTACAGAGTGAGAGCCAGGCAGGTAAAAACTCTATGCTCCAGATAAATGGACCTGGTCTGACTGAGCGTTAGGAACATTAATTTTTCCACCTGAAAGACAAGCAGATTGCCACTCAGTCTGTTTTCAGAAACACTGAGCACAAATTCAGTGATGTTTATAATGCCACCATGGAAGCTTGTATTCTTTAAGGATGATTTGATCTCTGTATTTAAATTGCAAAATCTCTTACTCATCAATGCTTTAAACATTTGAATCTGAGTTTGAATGAGCAGCCAATATTATTTAGATAGGGAAAAAGATGGCTAAAACATCCAAATGCCAAGTCTGTGCATTCCCCCCCTGCGTCATTCAGATGCCCTCACTTACAAATATTGAGGGAATCAGAGTTTGCAACCCCAGAATGGCATAGAAGCCTCAACTATCCAATGTACCCTCAGGTCCAATATTATTAGGGAACCCCTGTATGTACATACATAATGAAGTTGGCCTTTTTCTCCTGTTAATCTGTTTCATTTTATTTTAAATATATTTTTATTTATTTTAGAGAGGGAGGAAGAAAGAGGGAGAAAGAGAAACATCAATGTGAGAGAGAGACACATGGATTGGTTGCCTCCCATACCCAGCCCAACCAGAGATCAAACCCACAACCTGGGTATGTGCCCCGAATGAGAATCAAACTTGCAACCACACTGGCCACAGCAAAGTATCTCATTTTAATTTGATTATCAGTCTAGCCAGAAAAAATTAGCAAGGTAGAAAGAAGGAAAATTATGTTTTACTCCCCCATTATATAAAAAGATAATCAAACAAAAGGAGAGAAAATATAAGTTTTGGTTAGAGTGCCTTATAGTTAGTTATATGAAAAGACCTTGAACATCTTGAACTTTCATTTCCTTGCCTCTGAGCTAAGCAAGTGAGCATTTAACAAATGAAAAATAATAGATTTGATATTTTCCTCTGCTAATCCATATCAACGTTTAATTATACACACACACACACACACACACACACACACACACACACACACTAGAGGCCTGGTGCACGAAATTTGTGCACAGATGGGGGGGCTCCCTCAGCCCAGCCTGCACCCATTCCAATCAGGGACCCCTCAGGGGGTGTCTGACTGCCGGTTTAGGCCCTATCCCCCTATGGTCGGACACCCCTCTCACAATCTGGGACTGCTGGCTCCTAACCATTAATCTGTCTACCCGATTGCCCCTAACCCTTCTGCCTGCATGATCGCCCCTAACTGCCTCTGCCTGCCTGATCGCCCCTCACTGCCCTTCCTGCTGGCCTGATCTCGCCTCCAACTGCCCTTCCCTGCCGGCCTGATCTCCCCCCAAATGCCCTCCTCTGCTGGCCAATTTGATTCTGATTGGTCAGTTTATATGCCAGTCAGGGTCAAAAGCTCTGCCTCCAAATCAGCCATTGGCTCCTCACAGTTGATCCAGAGTTGGTTCTGATGGGTCAGTTTCTATGCCAATCAGTGTCTCTGGGCCTATTGCAAAAGCATAATGCTCATGTTTTCTTTGTTATTGTTTGGGCAGATTCAGGAACCTGGGAATTATTGATGTACATTTTGTGGGGTGTGTGTGTGTGTGTGTGTGTGTGTGTGTGTGTGTGTGTGTGTGTGTGTGTTGTTTTTGTTTTTCAGGGAAGGGATTTGGAGAAGTAGTAACCCACCCAAAGCCTTCTATAATACTTACTAAACAATTTAACCTGAACTTTTTGCTCCTGACAGGCTGCTCAGCCTATTTTGATGGGTTCTTGATCACTCTGAGCTTGGCAGTCGTCTATATCTTATCTCCCTGTCCAAGCTCCCTCTGCACCTCCTCCTTCCATGTGAGTGCATAAACACAGCATGTTTGCCTCTCTCATTCCTAACCATTCCCAAAGGCATGTAGTAGCCTCCATTCCATAAGCAAAGCCCCTGTTACCAAATATTCTGTCTCCCTCTGAGCTCTCCTAGAGGACATTCTCTTCTTGGAACTAATTTGACACCTTCATTCTGCCTTGAGTTACAATTTGACTCTGTTTTTATGTAGGTTTTATTTCCTTACTTATATTATGAGAACCTCAGATATATACACCCGTTTGTTCATCTTTGTCTCCTCACGGTGCCTAGCACAGTCCTATATATAAAGTAGTTGTATAATGAGCATTTGATAAAAGCATGAAGCAAAGAATTCATTCATCACTCAGGTAATTGGGTCTTCAAGTCACTGGCAGAGTGTTGCTATTTCAAAGATATAATAATTGTCTTTTACAGATTCTTAGATTCTTTTGTGAAAAGAATATACAATCTATGTGATCAGGAAAGTATTTCTCCTGCTTGATTGCCTATTTTGAGTGAAATTTACATAATTTCTTGAGGTCTCCTGCTCAGATTAGATCAAATTCAATTGGCACTTTGATTTACACACCTATTAGGCTCTTCTTCTGTGCTAGATATTATGTGTACAATGAAAAATGCCAAAAGTTTTTGCCTTCAATGAACTCATATCAGAACGTGGAGGATAGGAAATAAGGAAATAAATTATTGCAGTATTACAAAGACACTTTTAAAAGAGGCATGTACAACAAAATATTAGAAACAGAAAACGAAACACTCTCTAGTCTAGGATATGCCTTGGGATGGGCAAGGAAGGAACTGGGAGGAAAGGGTTAATCATTTAGCTTACATTCTTTTCTTGCATATACATGGCATCTAGGAAAAATCAGTCAATCTATCAGTATCTATCACATAAATAAATGTGTTACTTAATTAAAGATTAAAAATTCTTGCACTGGCCAGGTGGCTCAGTTGATTGGAGCAGCACCAAAAGGTTGCAGATTTGACTCCTGGTCAGGGCACATACCTATGTTCTGGGTTTAATACTAAGTTGAGGAGTGGAGCATTCAGGAAGCAACCAATTTCTCTCCCCCACCTTCCTCTCTCTCTATGAATCAATAAAAAGCATCCTCAGATGAGGATTAAAAAAAAAATAAGATAAAAATTCTATAGTCTTGACTGATAGTTATTTGATTTTTATTTTTCAGATATGTTGCCCAATGTATAAAATAGTGAAAGTAGGAATACTCCGGTTAGATTAGGATGAAGGGATTCATTTCCCCTTCCTTCTTTCATCTTTTTTGCCTTGACCCTGTAAAGGGATATAAAAGCATCATTTAAAACCTATTGACAGCCCTGGCTGGTGTTGCTCAATGGTTGGAGCACTAGCTTGCAGGCCTAGGGGTCATGGGTTCAATTTCTGGTCAAGGGTGCTTACCTGGTTGCAGGTTTGATCCAGGTCAGGGCATGTGCAGGAGACAACCACTTTTTCATTCATATCTCTATCTCTCTCTTCCCCTCCCCCTTCTCTTCCCATCTCTCTGAAAATCAATGGGGAAATTATATATATATATATATATATATATATATATATATATATATATATATATATCCCCTCATTAACAAAAACAAATTAAAATTAATAAAAATAAAACTTGTTGATAAAACAAATACTTAGAGTACACATTTAAACATTCTATTAAGTCATGAAGACTGGGTAGTTGAGAGCATGTCCCTGTAATAATGAAGTACATGATTTGAAGCATAAATACCTCCAGCCCCTGTTATCATGAAGTTAATATAAAGTTTAAAATTCATAAAATACATGAAGATCTCTTTGATTATTAGAAAATAGAGTGATAGACACACAGGTCTTTGCTTCTCCTCCCTTTTGCTCCCAGGGGTCTGGATTCCTGCCAACATTCACCTGGAAGGGATAGGCAGAGGAAGGAGGAGGCAGGGCTATGGAGTTGTTATAGTTGTTAGGCAGTCTTGAACTGGGAAACCCTGCTGCCACCGTGGACATTCCAGGGCAGCTAGCACAGGCAGAGAGACCACACCATCCTGAAAAACAAGACTGCTTGCGACTAGGACCCTAACCTCACCCCCATCCATCCAATCTGGTCTCAGATGCAAGCCAGCACCCTACAACCACTTGAGACAAAGACCTGCAGACCCACAGACACCAAGACTCCAGACATCCTGGCTGCAGATTATGGTGAGTCATTGAGCCCATCCCCGTCAGCCTGCTGTGGTGGCATAGGACCAGCCAGACCCACTCAGCGCAATCAAGCTTTCTACCAACACAGGGTGGCTGTGCAACTTAACTTTGACTCTGGGCATGGGCACACGGGAGTTTGTTTCCATGGTGCAGGAGTGGTCCTCCTGCCAAAATAGGGCAGCTGCGCTACCTGACTTTGACTCTGGGCATGCGGACATGGGGAGTTTGTTTCCTGTGGTGCAGGATTGGGCCTCCTGCCAACACAGGTTGGCTATGCAACCTGGCCCCCCAAGCAGACTGGGGACCCTGATTCTCTGCATGAGAGGCAGCACTGAGCACCAGTGACTTGACTCTTGGCATGCACATGTGGGGACTCTGTTTCTCATCATGCACACATGGGGTCCATGATTCTCAGTGTATGTACACTGAGTGCCTGTGACTCCAATTCTCAGCGCACTTGCACACAGGGACCCTGATTCATGGTGTAAGGCTGCACCAAGAGACTCAGATACTTGATTCTCAGGCATGTGGACTCAGAGTCTCTGACTCCAGGCACATGCTAGGGGTCTTTTATTTTCGGCATACACCCACAGGGACTTATTTTCAGCACGGTGTATGTGGGGTCCCTGATTCTAGGTGCACGCATGAGGCCACACTGAGTGCTGGTGACTCTGATTCTTGGGGTGCATGGCTCCCACTGACCCATGGCAGCCACATGTCTCAGTGTCAGAGCTCTTCAGTGACACTGAGTTCATACAATGCTCCCACTGCACATGGCTCAGGCCACCACAACTCCACATTTGGACCTTCTGGTGATAGTTAGAATGGGGAGACAACAAAACAATCCTCAGAAGAAAGAAAAAAAGAAATTGCCAAGAAAGGAAATAAGTGAAACTAAGGCATACAATGTGACAGAAAAAGAAAACAACTTATGCAAAAATCAGGAAGAAATCAAAAGTGATATAGCTACAATCAAAAACACTATGGAATGTTTCAACAGTAGACTAGAAGAAGCAGAGGACCGAATTAGTGAGTTAGAAGATAAGGTAGAGAAACAAGCTCAATCTGAACACCAACTGGAGAAAAAAATTAAAAAGCAGGAGGAGAGCCTAAGGGAGCTTTGGGACAACATGAAATGAAGTAGCATACGTATAATAGGGGTGCCAGTAGGACAAGAAGAGCGGCAAGGATTAGAGAATCTACTTGAAAAAATAATGACAGAAAACTTCCCTGATATGGGGAAGAAAAAAGCCACACAAGTACAGAGAGTCCCAAGCAAGATGAATCCCAAAAGACCCACACCAAGACACTCCATAATTACAATGGCAAATGTTAATGACAAAAAGAGAATCTTAAAGGCTGCAAAAGAGAGACAGAGAGTTACCTACAAAGGATCCCCCATCAGATTATCAAATGATTTCTCAACAGAAACACACTAAGCTAGAAAGGAATGGAATGAAGTATACGAAGTGATGCAAAGCAAAGGACTGAATCCCAAAATACTCTATCCAGCAAGACTATCAATCAAAATTGAAGGGGAAATCAGGAGCTTTGCAGACAAAAAAATGCTAAGGGAGTTTATCACTACCAAGCCAGCAATTCAAGAAATGCTAAAGGGAATGCTGTAAAAAGAATAAATAGAAAGGGAGGAAGGAACACAGGCATAAAGCACAGAAATGGCTACAAACAAGTACGTATCAATAATAACATTAAATGTTAATGGATTAAATGCTCCAATCAAAAGACATTGAGTGACTGAATGGATAAGAAAACATGACTCATATATATGCTGTCTACAGGAGACCCACCTCAGAATAAGGGACTCACACAGACTGAAAGTGAAGAGATGGAAAAATATCTATCAGGCAAATGGAAATGAAATAAAAAGCTGGGGTAGCAATACTTATATCTGACAAAATAGAGCTCAAAGTGAAGACCATAACAAGAGACAAGGAAGGCCACTTCATAATTCTAAAGGGATCAATACAACAAGAGGATATAACTCTGGTAAACATATATGCACCCAATGCAGGAGCACCCAAAAACATAATAAAATAAAATAAAATAATAAAATAAAATAAAATAAAATAAAATAAAATAATAAAAAAAAAAACTTCTGGAAGATATCAGGGGAGAGATTGACAGCAATGCAATCATAGTAGACTTTAATACCCCATTAACATCACTGGATAAATCTTCTAGACAAAAAATTAGCAAAGAAAACAGCAATCTTTAATGACTCACTAGATCAGATGGACTTGACATCTTTAGAACATTCCACCCCGAAACTACAGAATATACATTCTTCTCAAGTGCACATGGGACATTTTCAAAGATAGACCACATATTGGGACACAGGCAAAGTCTCTTCAAATTAAAGAAGGTTGAAATCACATAGGCATCTTCTCAGATCACAATAGCATAAAATTAGAAATCAACTACAATAAAAACAATCACAAAAATTCAAGTGCTTGGAAGCTAAATATCATATTATTAAACAATGAGTGGGTTACCAAAGAGATCAAAGAATAAATAATAAAAAAAATCTTGGAAACAAATGACAATGAACAATCCAAAATCTTTGGGACACAGTGAAAGCAGTCATGAGAGGGAAGTTCATAGCATTACAGGCCTACCTCAAAAAACAAGAAAAACTGGTAATAAACCATCTAAATCTGCAACTTGAAGAATTAGAAAGGGAGCAACAATAAACACCCAGAGTGAGCAGAAGGAAGGAAATAATAAAGATCAGAGTGGAAATAAGTGACATAGAGACCAAAACAAACAAACAAACAAACAAAAGATCGATGAAACCAAGAGCTGATTCTTTGAAAGGATAAGCAAGATTGATGAACCTCTAGCCAGGCTCACCAAGAAGCAAAGAGAGGGGACCCAAATAAACAAAATCAGAAACAAATAGGCAAAATAACAGACCCACAGAAATACAAAGAATCATAAAAAAATATGATGAGCAACTCTATTCCAACAAACTGGTCAACCTAGAAGAAATGGACATATTCCTAGAAAAATATGACCTTCCAAAATTCAACCAGGAAAAATCAAAAAATCTGAATAGGCTCATATCTATGGAGGAAATTGAAGCAGTCATCAAAAAACTTTCAACAAACAAAACCCCTGGATCAAATGGCTTCACAGTGGAGTTTTATCAAACATTTAAAGAAGAAATGAAACCTGTCTTTCTCAGACTATTCCAAAAAGTTCAAGAGGAAGGAACACTTCCAAGCTTTTTTTATGAAGCCAGCATTACCCTAATCCCAAAACCAGAAAAAGATAATACAAAGAAAGAGAATTACAGAGCAATATCCATCATGAACATAGATGCCAAAATTCTCAACAAAATCCTAGCAAATTGGGAGAGTGAGGGCATGTGCCAGGGGATAGGAGAGGCTGGGAGAAGTTCAATGGGGAAAAAGGAGACATATGTACTACTATTTGTAATATTTTAAACAATAAAATAAAATTTAAAAAAAGAAAATAGAGTGATGAATATCATAATCCCAAGAGGTGATATAAAGTAAATAGTTAATCCTATGTACTAAAAGCCTAATATGCTGGTCAACAGGTAGGCCGTTCAAGCAATCAAAGCATAATATGCTAATGATATGTTAAGGCCGCTTAACTACTCGCTATGACATGCACTGACCACCAGCGGGGAGATGCCCTGACTGGTATGTTAGCTTTCTGCTGGGGTCTGGCCAATCAGAACTGAGCGACACGGGCTAGACAAGCTGTGGAGCCCTCCTGTGGTCCCTCCCCAGCTGGCCAACCTCCAGTGTCTCTCCCCGGCTCTAATCGTGCACTGGTGGGGTCCCTTAGCCTGGCCTGCACCTTCTCGCAATCCTGGACCCCTTGGGGGATATTGGAGAGCTGGTTTGGGCCAGATCCCACAGGGAGAGTGCTGCTCAGCCAGGAGCTGGGCTCAGGGCTGGTGAGCACAGAAACAGTGGTGGGAGCCTCTTCTGCCTCCACGGCACCACGAAGGATGTTCGGGGAGCGGGTCTAAGCCATCAGTTGGACATCCCCCAAGGACACAGGCTGGGCTGAGGGACCGACTCCTCAAGTACAAGAATTTAATGCACGGGGCCTCTAGTATATAATAAGTTGGGATAGAGATAACACTAACATAGCTAATCAAGAAATATATTGCCCTGGCCAGTGTCACTCAGTTGGTTGAGAGGTCACCGATTTGATTCCTGGTCAGGGCATGTGCCTGTTTTCAGATTGGATCCCCCAGTACAAGGCATGCAGGGGACAGCCCATTGATGTTTCTCTCTCCCTCCCTCTTTCTTCCTTTCTTGCTAAAATCAATGAAACATTTTTCTTTTTTAAGAAACATATTCATAAGAACACCCCTCTAAGAGTTGAGGTTGGTGCCAAAAATAATAATCATTTCCCAAAATAAAGGCATGACACTCATGAGAGTCACAGTACAAGCCTGAATGACTTATGTAGTTAACTTGGGATCATTTTTTTATGTTTCTGATTGTTTAGATGTTGAGAAATTAATATTTCCATGGGTAGAAACATGGCCACAGTTTTTTTTTTTAATATATTTTATTGATTTTTTACAGAGAAGGAGGGAGAGGGTTAGAGAGCTAGAAACATCGATGAGGGAGAAACATCAACCAGCCGCCTCCTGCACACCTCCCACTGGGGATGTGCCTGCAACCAAGGTACATGCCCTTGACCGGAATCCAACCCGGGACCTTTCAGTCCACAGGTCGACACTTTATCCACTGAGCCAAACCGGTGTGGCATGCCACAGTTTTTTATCCCCAACTGCTATTTCCTCTTTCTCTGCATAAAAAAAAAAAAAAAAAAAAAAAAAAAAAAAAATTAATAAAATAAAGTGGTCTTTTTCTGTTGAGGTCACTGTGAACAGAGTCAATCAGAGTATGAGCAGTCACACATTAGTTTCAGCTTTTGTCTCCCCAACCCTCCCTGGTTCACAAAAGTTGTAGATGAAGAGTTCAGGTTGGATTGGGTGTGTACACAATTCACATAGTTCTAAGGGAAAGAGAGTTGGCTACTTTCTTAAAACTGTAAAGCTAGTACTATTCATTGGAAGGAGGTGTGTGTTTGAGATTTTCTTCTATTATGCTGTAATTAATAACTCAGGGGAAAATGGCAAGAAGATGGTCCGAGACTACAATTACTAGGAACGCAGCCTGTTTTACTTTCCTCTGTTTACAAACTGTGAGGAGAGAAAACAAAAACAAAAACAAAAACAAAAACAAAAACAAGGCACAATACTAACCTATATGGGATCTTGGAAAAGAAACTAGTGACTGAGGAAAGCTTTGTTCCTTGTATTACAAAGTATCCAAAGACTGAAAGTCAAAGAACTTGGATTTTCTCTTTCTGTTTTGTTTTGTGTTTTTCCCTTTGGGCCATCTGCAAGTGAACCGGTCTAAATTGGTTTAATCAATCAATAGGAATTTGCAATTCTATGCTAAGTGCAGTGAGAGATAGTAAAAGACTACCAAGTACAAAGAAGTATTCTGTGAAGTTGGGATGTATAGGAGGTAGGCTCAACTGATCCTTTTTATGTATTTATTTATTTATTTTTGTTTAGTAAAATTGATTTTTTAAAAGGACTGCATAAATGTTACATCGAATTTGCTTACATTTTAATATTGCGAAAACATGCTCCTACATAACATTTCAAACATGTTGGAAGTGAAACAAAAGACAGAAAGGATGGCTGAGCCATTTATCACCTGGTCCTTTGATCAAGCTCTCAGATACCTCCTGAGGGGCTGGTTACCAGACCTGTCCGTATTTCCAATATTCCTCCAACATCAGCTGTCACAGAGGAAAGATTACACCTCTGGTCAGTAATTATAATCTAGGCCTTTATATTTATAGGGCTAGGTGATAAAGGTGAATATAAACTTTATAAAATTCCTTTTAAAAATATTTTTATTGATTTCAGAAAGAAACGGAGAGGGAGAGATAGAAACATCAATGATGAGAGAGAATCATTGATTGGCTACCTCTTGCAATGGGGACCCAGCCCACAACCTGGGCAGGTGCCCTTGACTAGAATCAAACCTGGGACACTGAGCCAAACCAGCTAGGGCTTCATAACATTTCTTAAACTGAAGTGCAAATTCTGTGAGCACTCTATCATCCTACCACAACTCACAATAGGATCCCAGATACCTGCTATCCTCTCCACTGGCATAATACTATGCAGACATCGCCTCTGCTACTTTGTTCAAACTGTCCACCTGTCCTGTAAACCCTAACTTACTGTTTTTCTTATAACTGTACCAGTAATATGGAAATTGATATTTTATCCTAAAATTCTCAATAGCTGATGTATATAAGCTAACTTTAAGTCTCTTCTCACTTGAATACCATAATCTTACAACTTTCATCAGAAGAAAACACTATTAATAATCTGGTGTTTATCTTCCCAGACTTAAAAAAAATATATTGAATTTATTGGGGCGACACTGGTTAACAAACTTATACAGGTTTCATGTGCACAATTCTACAACACATCATTTGTACACTGTATTGTGTGTTCACCACCCCAAGTCTAGTCTCCGTCCATCACCATTTATCCCCCCTATATTCTCCTCCACCACTGCCCCTTGACTTTTTTTTCAAATGGAAGATTTACTTTCTCATCAATGTCTATCCCATGCATGTCTCTTTTCCCAGGAGAGCTTCCTTGATCCCCAGAGCTCACCACAGGGTCTCCCACACTTGATTGAATACGTCTTTCCCCCATGCTATTCTTTTGTCACTGAATAGCCTTGAACTGTCAATTAACTTTTCATATAAAAAGGTCATTTTATTCCAGCAAGTACTACAATTTCTTTCACTTTGAATTTACCTGTGTCCTAGGCACAGTGATTATATATATGTCCTGTGAATTATATATATATATATATCTTTATATGTGCAAGATAACACATATAAAGTTGTTATCTTGGAATGCCTGTGAGAGTTTTAAAGAGAAAAACTGAAAGTGTGATACAGAGTCTGGAAATCACAAAGAACATGTCAACTAAGCCCACACCCTATAATATGCTTTTATTATCAATAAGTGCCGTAGATTCTGTGGGCCACTTTTATCTGAAAAAGGGTGATAAAGAGTGTTTTTATATCCCCTCCAATAAATGCTTAATAAAAAAAAATCTTTAGAAAATTGGACTGAAATAAAAATTCATCTTTTGAAAATTTAAGAATTTTGGCAATCAAATCATTTCCATTCAAACTTCAGACTAATGCCTCTGAATAGCTACCTCAGTACCGTTCACATTGTAGACATTAGTTTTGTTAATTTCCTCTCTTACAGAAGATATGGTTAGTTTATTGTCTTTGTCTTTTTATTTTATTATTCTATTATTGGCTAAATCATCAGAGAAAATTGTTGAGTACATGAGAAAACTGGAGATTTATTCAATTTAATCAAAGTTTAACTAACTTGGAAGTCTGGGAGGATACACACAGATATTAAAGATTTTATCTATAGTAATAAAAGCATAATATGCTAATTAGACCAGACATCCTTCCGGACATCCTTCCGGAAAACCTTCAGGACGAAGCCAGGGCTGCGAAAGAAGTCCAGGTCCTGGGTGCCTGCTGGAGGCTGGAGGGAAGCCTGAGTCCTGGGTACCAGAGGGAAGCCGGTGCCAGCAGCCAGGGGAAGGAAGGTCTACTCTTGCATGAATTTCGTGCATAGGGCCTCTAGTATGTATACATTTATTCAGGCATACAGGATGCATGTGTGGTAGGTTTGAGTAGTAAAAAGAGGAATGCTGTCGCATTCAGTGCTTAAACTCACTGGTCTTGTGACCTGGGGTACCATCTTTCTCTGGGATCCTCACTTGCATAATAAGAGAGTTGGAGACCACTTGGCTAAGTAGCAAACCTTGCCCAAACAAATATTCAGTTTTGAAATCATACTTAATGGAGAATAGATTTTAACTGAAGGTACTATTGTTACCCGACTTTACTGCAAAATCCTAGGCTTGCTACTTATTTTCCTATCACTTCCTTCAAAACTAGAAAAATAACCTTTTTTTCCCCTTTGACTCTTGGCATGACTACTGGCGACAACCAACTGCTGAAATGCTTGAATAAATAGAGAAATAGGAGATTTCTTAAACAAGTGAATTATTTAAATCTGCATATGCAATGAGACCTGTTAGGCAAAACTTCTGCTCAGTAAGACCCCCAGGCTCTTAGGAAGATATTTGATATGTAATTTCCTAAACTGCTTACTGTAGTTTTTGCATCTTATTGTTTATTTTGCACGAAATTGTATTGTCAGTAGGAAGGTTCCCAGAGAGAGTTTTGATTGAAATATGCTTGGATGAGCATTAGGCTTTATTTATTTATTTATTTATTTATTTATTACATGTAATAATATTAAATCTTCAAGCTATTGCAAGTTGGATATTTGCCAAGATTTGAATCAAAATGGTTTCTTTTTGTATTTTCATTCTGTTTGGTTTTTAAAAATAATTCACATTTTCCCTTTAGTTAAGCAAAAAAAGATGTAAAGTTAAATGAAATGTATGTAATTAGTAAGCATAAGCTTTTCTAATACATGCATGCTCTGTTTCTGGGGTAAAAGTGAGTTCCTTGATTTCCTTTATCCTCACAGCTTCAGCTTCATTTGTCTCCGCCTAAAGAGCTTCTACCTACCCTGTGTATTCAGGTGAATAGGTTAGCAGGTAGAATGCAGAGGCAGTGGGTCTAGAATTGTGTTTGTCACTATAGTGAAACCAGAAGACATATGCCCCTGCTCCTCCTGTTATAGTGAGCTGAGAAAAGAAAGAAAGGCCTGGAGCTTTATAGGGGAGAAGGATAATTCACAGGACAGTAAGAAGGGCGGATGTGTGGTAATTAGCTCTTTGTTTTGCCATACAGATAGGTCATTCAGATAAAAGCTGTCTGAGACAGGCCCCCATCTAAATTATTTCAGATAGGTAAGGGAGAGTTAAAAGTTTTTCTTGAATCTGATAGGTCTTGATTGTCTTCAGCTCAAAATAATTCACATGCCGAGGTGGCACATTTTGGGGGGGACAAATTATATCCCTCTTTCTTCTTCATAACCAATCACAGTTCTAAAACCAATCACATAAGGTGAGAGTCCAATTAGAGAGCTGCCAACAGATTAAAACAAACAAATAAAAATCTCACAAAGGCACAGAATATGTTTCATTTTAAAAAAATCTTTATTGTTGAAAGTATTATATATGTCCCCCTTTCCCACCATTGACCCCTTCTAGCCCACCCTCACCCCGGCCCCAGGCCTTCAGTACCTTATTGTCGTGTCTGTGGGTTATACACATATGTATACAAGCTCTTTGGTTGATCTCTTCCCACACACCCACCTACCCTCACTTTCCCACTAAGATTCTACAGTCTGTTTCAGTCTGTGCCATGCTCCTATGTCTCTGGATCTATTTTGTTCATCAGTTTATTTTGTTCATTAGATTCCACATATGAGTAAGATCATGTGATACTTTTCACACAAAACATGAAGTTTTTCAAATATCCTAATTTTTTCTTCTCTTTAACTTTTTTATTGTTGTTTTTCATGCTCTCCTCCCTGATTTTCCTCCTTTCTCTTTGTCTTTTTTTTCTCTCATTGCTCCTTTCTTCCTCCATCTCAGATTTTCTGTGCTTTTCTCTCTGGCTCTTTATTTTTTATCTTTATTTAGAGAAATTTTCAAAATCTACAGCTTTTTTTTAGATTCCAAATAGTCTGGTGCCTTTTTCTACTTGTTTCCTTGATTGATAACTGATTTTTAGATGATTTCTGGGTTAATCTATGAAATCTAATGTGATAAAATACAGTCCCTAGTAAGATTATGGCCCAGCTGTTTTGTTTTTTTAATATATTTTATTGATTTTTTACAGAGAGGAAGGGAGAGGGATAGAGAGTTAGAAACATCATCGATCAGCTGCCTCCTGCACACCCCCTACTGGGGATGTACCCACAACCAAGGTACATGCCCTTGATCAGAATGGAACCTGGGGCCCTTGAGTCCCCAGGCCTAAGCTTTATCCACTGAGCCAAACTGGTTAGGGCAGCCCAGCTGGGTTTTAATTAGACTGAAAAGTGGATACCCATTTTCTGTAGGTTTACAGGGAAAATACAAGAAGGAAGGTGGAAAGCAGGATCTCTGCTGTCTTGCAAAGAATTTCAAGTCAAGTTTGTCAACATAAGAAACATCCAAACCTGTAGAAAAATTTTATGAGTTTATTTGAGCCAAACATATGCCAGGGAGCAAGATTTCAAATGCTGTCAAGAATAACAGTTTTTCAGCTTCTTTTATGCTTTTGATATTAAGGATGAGATATAAGGAAGATTGTAGGAAGTAAGGTGGGGATTAGATTACAGGAGAGTTAAGATTATGTGCTTTCTTAAGGATTAATACCACCTTTGAGGGGTATTACTTGTGGTATTTTAAAGGTGTATTAATCTAGATGCATAAGAACAATGGATAGGGCTGGCTTAAAACCTTTCATTAAAAAAGTTTTAGGCCTGGGGTATTACTACTCACTATCACCTGCCGGGTTATGAATTTATGGTCAGTTCACCCTGTGAGGTTACTTCCCATTGAACCCCTTTTGTCATCCACAATCAATTCCTGTATGTTCAAGCTTCTCTGTTCTATGTAATTTATCTTCTATAAAAGTGTCCATATTATTTGATACTCTGTCGTCCATAATTAGGCACTTAACTAGGCTATGATCTGTCAAGTGTCTTAATCTTAACCCCACCCACCCCTACAATGGAACATGTATTCTTGGTAAAAGGAATGACACTATGATTTGTTTAGATAATGACTAGGCCATATTGGAGAATCTAGTAAAATCTCATTAAATATTATTTCTGTGATTAGTGAGTTGTTAGTTTACTAATGTCCTAATTATGAAGGTCTTTCTTTAATGATATGGGTAGTATAGGAACAAATAGACTCAGCCAGAATTATTTAATCCTGGGCTACAGAGTTCCAAGTGAACAAATAATTTCTAAAGATAAAGGGAGCTCCTATCTCTCTGCCCTTTGTTTAAACGTTGACAATACAATGGCCTCTCAGCTCCTCTACCAGGAACAGATAAAAAGTATTACCACATTCATTTTAGCATGGACCTCCAAGTTCCTCATAGTCACATTTCCTCTCTGAGACTAGGTCAGTTTTCTAGATGATTTTTAGGAGGAAAAACTACTTTAAAAAATCTGCCTCTACTCTATAGAGACTGGAGAGGTTTAAACAACCACTTGAAGGAAAGTATAAGCTCAGTTGTTTGATGGAATGAAAATATTGGTTAATACGCCGACTGAATTATGACTTAATTTGAATATTGTATTGATTAGCTTTAGGTTTCAGTAATTCTTGAAAAGGGTCTTTACCATTACCCTAGTAACTGAACACTGGATACAGTAATAAAGGTAAGACCACTGTTCATCCAACAACAGACCAGGAGGGAATTAAGTGCTTGGCAATAACAATGCACCTTAGAAAGTACAAGTCTTGTGTTTAGGGGGAAAGGCTGATTGCTTTGGATTTAAAATCCATTGTGATTTTTCTTGTGTGTTCTTCTTTCATTGTGAGGTTTAACACTACTTCAATGAGCTGTTCCAATGTTGTCATCTCCTACTCCCTCATTACTCTGAGCCAAAGATTTATTGTTCCCTAATTTGGAGGATTTTGCTTGCACACAATTATGTTGGCTTAATTGTAGTTCATTCTTCCTCATATATTGTTGTATGACCTAATGCTCACTTTATGATGGGCTATCACTGTCAGGCCTAATCCCTGGAAAGATGTAAGTACATTAGAATTCATTACAAAAAAAGGAAGAAAAAACCTCACAGGTTTGGGTTGAAGAAAGCTCACAAATGGGGAGGCAGCTTAACCTGCTGCTACTGCCTTTAGAGACAGAAAAGCAAAAACCAGATAAAATGGCTCCCAGTGCAGCCTTAATCCAGATCTGCAACACATTAGTCACCTAAAGTTTGATCATGGAAAATACTAAAGTTAAGCTAGAACCAAGCTAGAAAAAAATCTATAATAATAAAAGGGTAATATGTTAATTAGGCCAGACTTCATTCCAGATGTCCTTCTGGATGAAGCCAGGGCCTGAGTGAAGCCCAGGTCCCAGGTGCCAGAGGGAAGCCGGTGCTGGCAGCCAGAGGAAGGAAAGCCTATTCTTGCACGAATTTTGTTCATTGGGCCTCTAGTGGTATTATATTTGACTTCCTGCACTCTCTCAACCTTTGCTGTTCTTTTGTATCTGGACTTTCCACCAGCAACATTCCCCTCCATCTTACCCCACTCACCCTTTGTCACTCCCAGCATTGGAAGCTTTTATTCTAGCCAGTTCTCCACAACATCAAAATTCTATTACAGGAAAGCACCAGGAACTCACTAACTCTTAGGTGATTATCTAATCTACATTTTGGGTGAGCCCGAGGTGGAAATGACAGGTTGGTCAGTGTTTCCTAAACTTGAGAATGAATTAGAATCACCTGCAGGACTTGTTGAAACACATTGTTGGGACCCATCTCAGGGTTTCTCATTCAGCATTCATGAGCTGGGGCCCAAGAATTTGCATTTCCACCAGTTTCTGAAGTAATGCTGATGCTACTGATCTGGGGCCACACTTGGAGAACTAGTGAGCTAATATTCTGCCTGCCATCTTCAAATGTTAGCCTCATAGGAAACAAACTGACCTCACAGGAGATTATCATCCAAAACTGGCCTTTCCTCCCTCTGTCCCTTACTCAAAGGTTGTGAGCTTGCCATGCCAGAGGATAACCTAATCCATAGCCTGAAGTGACTTCCAGTAGATTGCTGCTCTTTCTAGAAATATCTGTTTCCAAGGGAAGGGACCATGGCGGATCCTGATACAGAAAAATAATGAATGTCTTGGGGTACAATTCAGGGACAGAACAAGATAGGATATATTTCTGGACAAAGAAGACCTGAGGGGTGGCCTTTCCATCCCATACCTGGACTCTCATACAGCAATGCCTGACTTTCTGAGGCTTTTCCACACCAAGGCCCTATCACAGAGGAGAATAGACACACGCCTCTGTGTTTCAGGAAAGGATTGGGATATCATGAGAAATTGTTGTCTAAAATTTTATGTGTTTGTCACTCATATATAACATAGATGTACAGTTAATGTAAATATGGTTTTGAAAAAATATAAAATATCTAGAGGCCCAGTGCATGAATTTGTGCATCAGTGGGGTCCCTTGGCCTGGCCTGAGGGATCGGGACAAAACTGGCTGTCTGACTTCCTCCAAGTGGTCCCAGATTGCAAGAGGGCGCAGGCCAGGCCAAAGGACCCCACGGGTGCACAATCGGTGCCAAGGAGGGATGTGGGAGGTTGGCCAGTTAGGGAGGGCCCCCTGGTGGTCAGTGCACATCATAGTGAGTGGTTGAGTGGCCTTGGCATATCATTAGCATATTACGCTTTGATTGGTTGAATGGCTAACCGGATGACTGGGCACTTAGCATATTAGGCTATTATTATATCACATGCTCTGAATTTCTCACCATTGCATAAAACTACATTTTATGAAGGCATTTATCACTGTTGACAATCTCTTGGAAGAAGACTTATTCTAGTTTTAGACTTATTCCTTCTCATTTATGTGGATGTGTTCTTCTTGCATTTTGTATGAACACGTTGCTGCATGGACTCCTTTATGTGTTTCTGCACTCCTTCTCCCTTCAGAGATTAGGTGTGTGCTGTTGAATCCATCGCTTCAGGTGTAGTCAACCTGCATTGGTCAATTGGACTTGTTATTGCTGTTAAACTACCAATGTTTCTGAACATGTAGTCAAAATAAAGGAAATTGAGAAAATAATTCACTGTGGTCTGATTTTAGAGGAGACTGAAGGCCTTGACATCTCCATCCTCCAAACTCACATTTCTTCTTTTCTTTTCATTTATCTTTATTATTGAAGGTATTTCAGATGTCCCCCTAAACTCCATATTTCTAGTGTGTCACTTGTAGCTTCTATTGACATATAACAGTAAAGCTTATACTAGTGCATGGCATGTAGAAGGTATTCAATACATGACTGAATATATAAATGAGTGGATTTATTTACCCCAATGCTATGATTCAAAATAAATTGCCTGGTGTTCTTAGATCGATGGCACCTATGACTGGTTTCACTTACATGTCAATGTTCTGAAGGCTCTTAATAGCCAGTTTTGATATGCAATGGTTCTTCGATACTTAAGGCAGGAGAAGTAGGAAAGTCAGAAATGCAGATACAGGGACCCTGGAGTTGGCCCTCAGGCTTACCTCCCCAGTGGTCCCAACCTGTGATGATTCAGCTCTAGTTTTCTGTCTCCTCTGACTTGAACCTGAGACTATGCTGGGTAGCCTTTTGACTCCTGTATATGGTTGCTGAGAATGTGATCATTAAAAGATTGATTCAATACTAAAGGAAAATTATATCTGAAATTGAAATTACATCTGAAATAGAAATTACATGTGAAATTTCATAGCACAGCATCTGATCTATAAGTTCTAGTAGGCATTCAATATGCACTTGATTCGTTTGAATCAAAGCACTGTCCTTAGATTGTTGCCTATCCAGTTTTCCCTTTGCTGTTTTTGTTAATAGTCTTACTTCTAATCTAATTTGTGATCTACTCTGGGAAAATTCTGAAGAGGTGGTTTGAATAAAACAGGAGGGGAAGGAAGGAGGGAGCCTAATTCAATGAAATCAGGCAAACTTAACTACCCAGAAAGTTGCCAGGCATCACTGATCAACAAATGAGTAGCAGATCTATATTCTGGGCGAGGCTCCTTATGAGGGTAAGGGACCGTGTGAACTCCTACCTTGCCTTCAGGAAGCTCAAGTGTGGCAATGGCACTTACCGATATCATTCTCAAATACAAAAGAAAATATCTTTTATGTTCCTTCTCAGCACATTTTTTCTGTCTCCTCCTTTACCTTCCCACCCCTACTCCTGTCACCTCACAAGCTCAGGTCCCACTCTGACACATTACTTTAAAAATCAAGCAAGTGATTCTATTCTCTTTTTTTTCCCCTGCCCTAGGTTATATAAATTATCTGACTAAAATGTTCCTATACCACGATCAACTTTATTTTTCTCTCAAATGGATCATGAACAGATCCCCTTCTCTCTTTTTTCTCTGTAGTTCACCAGTAATAACTTAGGTATTTCCCATCAGACAACTTTTAACAACATAAACCCATTCACTCCAGTTTTATTGTTTCCTCCTCTTTCTATTAAACCTCTTTTCCATCAGCACAGAGTATTTTCTCTCGCTGTTTTTCTTACACATTAACTTTTTTTATTCTCACCCTCATTATTACAATCGTGATTTCAACAATAAACTAATCATAGCTTGAAATTTTAAAGTTTTATTAGTGACACACCTGTAGTAAGGCAAGGACAGCATACAATTTGAAGTGGCAATTAGGGATAATTAAGATCCATTGCCAATAACATGCAAACCCTTGAAAATACTTCTAAGTCCCCTTCCTTGTGTATTTCTGACAAACACACATAACTTTTAGAAACATTTGCTGTTTACTCCCCATAATGTTAACAATCCCTCGCTAAATGAACTATAGTGATGGTAAAGATCTGGCTAAAATGCGATCTGTTCCCCTTAATTTCTAGGTCAACAAAACTTTCTGGTTACCATTTCTGGGATATTTTTCTTCATTAAAAAGACATTCCTTGAGAGCTCAACGTTTTTCCATGTCACTGAAATCTGAAGTGCAGATAAAACAGTTTAAATTATTTTATTCTGGCTCTCACTGCAGTAAAATGTAATTTGGCTGAAATAATGAGATTCAATTGCTCATAAGTAAACTGCAACTTAAACAATGACAGTTGGGCAGTATTTGTGTTGAGCCTCCTAGTACAGAAGGAAAATTTGTTATTGACTTGTTTTTGACATATTTTCTATAGATTCAAAATCTGGGAAAAAGCTCCTCCCAAAAAACAAACTACCAGAGAACTAACCTGAATTCTTACAAAGCACAAATTCTTGTATATTAAGTCCCGATGTTCTTTTCAAACACTTCTCAACTTTAATATGCTGACATCAACTAACAAATGGCTTTGTATCATTTATTTTTCAATTATCCAGATGCTAAACTCAAATATTTTGACCGGCACAAATTCCAATTAAGCCTGATTATATTTCTTTGGGAGAATCAATTAAGTTATTCCTTTTAGTGTTTTGGAAGGCAAATGTCAAGCCATGTGGATTGCAAATAACCTTTAGAACACTTAGAGATTTGCAACATATGTGATACTCCCATTACCAGACATTTCCCTCCCTGATCCCTTTGAGGCATAGAAAGAGCAAGTAGATTTCACTTGAGTGACACTTGTAAGTGGGAAAAGATCATTTTCATCATCTCCAGTCTCCTTTTGTGAATCCATCTCTATGTTTTTAAATGTCCTGATAATCTTGTCATTTAACAGCCATTCTCTTGGCATGGTAATAAAAGTCAGAATTGATAGTCCTGTTCTGTGGCATCTTCCTAGGAAAAATAAACAAAAACAAAACCTATAAATTTTGGTAGGCAAATAGGGATTAAGGACCAAATAACTGTGTAAAGTAGCCAGATACGGATCTGGTGCTTGGAGTCCTCTGTTGCCTTCTGACAGAAAGAGTAGACCCTGCTTGCCTTTCTTACTGATATCCTTCATGGGATTCCTTGGTGGTGGTGGTTGGTGGTGAGTGAGGCTTTCCTTCTTTAGGAAAATGCTGGCCTTCATTGGCAAGAGAACGGAATATGCTGCCATCCCTCTGGCATTCTATCCACTTCAGTCTGCTCTGCCTGTGGCTCTTGACATTGCCCTTTTGGACCTCTGTGTTGTCCCTCAGATTCAACTCTTTCCTCAGTGAAATGTAACTAGTATTACCAAGATGTACCTTTTGAAGAAGTAAAACATTTTTTTTTATTCAGATAATAATAGATGCTGACAAAATGCCCACCCTTCCAAGCCTAGAACAGATTTTATCTTTTCCATTTAACCTTCTCTGACTATTCAGGCTTCTGTAAGGCTTATGACGCTGCAATTCTCACATGGTAGTGTTACTTAATAATTTTGCAAATGAAATATGCTATGTCACTATTTTTATCATATCAGAACATACATCTTCAAATAACTTTCATCCCTTGGGCAAATATACAATTATGTTAGTGATGCTGCTATAGCTCAGAATGTTGTTTGAATTCTTCTTTTGTAATTTTCTTCAAAGCCTGTAGCACTTTTTTTTTTAAGATCTGAATAGTGGTAAATTTCATCTCTTGCAGAGGAATTAAATTTTTAGAAAAAGCTAAAAGTCATCCTGAGCCAAGTCTACTGAATAAGATGAGTGATCAAGTCAGATAATGCACTTTTGGTTGAAAACATGTTTTGATTATAACCTAATTAGACTTACATTCTTGTGCTGCTCATATATTAACACTGAGAGGAATTCCTAAACTGGGGTCTAAAACTGAACCATGGTGGTTTTCTTTAAATAGTTGACTAGCCTTTGCAAATGATACTTGCAATAAGGGATTAATATCCAAAATGTATTAAAAAACTGATAGAACTCAACAATAAAAAAACCACAATCCAATTTAAAAAATGGGCAGAAGATCTGAATTAACATTTTTCCAAGGGAGGTATACTGATAGACACATTTGAAGATATGTTCAACATCACTAATTTTTAGGGAAATGCAAATCAGAACCGCATTGAGATATTACCCCATGCCTATTAGAATGGCTGTTCTCAAAAAGAAAGAAATAACAGATGTTGGAGAAGTTGTGGAGAAAAGGAAAAATTGGCCCTTTTTCCTTTTATGGAAAGCTATTATGGAAAACAATATGGAGATTCCTCAAAAACCTTAAGAATAAACCATCGTATGACAAAACTTGAACATAAAGTCAATGCAAAAAAGTTATAAATGAATGGTTAATGCTGTATTATTCAACTGAAAAAATAGCTTTAATATTCTAGGAAAATGAAGAAATTGGCCAGTTAAGTTCACATTTAAGAGATGAAGGGGAGATGTAATGTTGAGAGTTTAGATTGTGAGAGACCTAAGGAAGTGAGAAGGATGGACTCCTTATGGTATAGTATGAGTAACAGACTTCAATATTGAAGGTACACAGAATGTGAAACTTGCCCTACATTATTAAAAAATCTATAGGACAGTGAAATACTATGTAGGAGGATTTACCCCTATATATTTCACATTTGCCAAGTCACAATAAAATAATGATGGAATCCAAAAAAGGAGTTTATTAAATTGTTTTGATCTGTATTGGGAACTCTTTTCAAACGTAAAATATCTCCAAAGTAATTACTCTCCAACTCTTATTAAAACAGTGCCTTGACAAGTAAGAAATGGAGGAGTCATTCACCGTCGACCCTTTGTTCTCAGGAAGTTTGAAGAAGTTACTAGTCCATGTTCCTTCTTCCTTTTGCATCATGCCATCTCAAGGCACATCTTGTTCTAATATTGCTCCCACCCCTTGCCAATATTGCACATTTTGTGGTTGTCAGGACCTGCTTTCAAACACAGTGGGAGGAGATGTCTGGAAATGAGGTGTCATGAGACCCAGTGTTCCTCATCTTGGCTTGGCTGAATGGCTATCCTGGAAAAGCTGAGGATCATTGCCCTCAAGGTGGTTAACTGGGCTCCCTGGAGCATTGTATTGTGTCCTAGTAGGTGAGACTCCTGAGAGCGGCTGGGGGCAGTAATGGAAATCATAGCAGTTTATTGTATTCCATTCATCATGTCATGCTTGTTAGCATGCTGTTTTATTGCCACATTGCTCCACAGTAGAACTATTTTAGTGTGCAAACTCTACATTTTTACTTTAATTTGCCACAAATGTGATATAAAGATAAACGAGTTTATGTTTCTCATTCACCAACAGGAATTGTCCCCAGTGATGAATCAAGATGGGACCACAATCCTCCACAATGCAAATTAAAATGATATTTTCAAAGAGGGAAATGAACTAACAAATGTTCAATTTCATTCAACTTTATAATTTCCAGAAAGACACGTCTGCAAAGTCATGGATAGGTGCTGATACTTGAAGAACGATCACTGCTTGGTTAGGGAAATGCAAATGATCCTTCATTAGACAGCAATGAAGATGGGGCACACTGTTTCTTAAAGGTGCCTCTGTGTCAGATGCTTCATAGTCAAGGCCCAGTGGAAACTTTTCCATGCTCTTCCTAAATGGTTGCATGTTTTTGTGAATATCAAGCAAATTGGTACTAACAGATAAATTCCTTTCCCCATATATATTTTTTAAATATGAAGAAAGAGGACACCCTTGCAATTGCTTTCAAAACCATTACATCAATCAAAAAAGCATTTATTGAGTGCCTGGAATGTGCATACCCCAGTAGTACAGGCAGTGTAAACTAATACATATTGTGAAATAATATGCATTGTAACTCTGATCTTAAGCAATATTAAAGTTAAATGTTTTGAGTAATGAGTAACAATCATAATTTATTGACTACATGTCATTGTTAGACATTGTATTATATATTTTAAATTTATATCATCCTCATAGCTTTGGAGTATACATAACAATTCTTATCTTATAAGTGAGGGAACTAATTAGTAGGACTGATTAAGCAACTTTCCCCTTCACACAGTCAATGAGTAGAAGAGCTGGAATACAAACTCCCATTTCTCTACTGTTCAAGTGTAAATTCCAACACACCGCATCAACTCTTTGTATTAGTTTCCTAGGGGTGTTGTAACATGGTACTAAAACTTGGTGGCTTAAACAACAGAAATTTATTTCTCACAGTTTTGGAGGCCAGATGTCTGAAATCAATCTGTCAGCAGGACTGATTCCTACTAGATGGTCTGCGTGAGAATGTATTCCATGTTCTAGCTTCTGGTGTTTGCAGGTAATCTTTGGTATTCCTTGTCTTTTAAGGCATAACTCCAATCACTGCCTCTGTCTTCACATACCATTCTTTGCTTTGTTTGTGTTTCTTCTCCTCTTCTTATGAGGACACAACTTGGTTTGATCAAGGCTCACCTTAATCTAATATGATCTTATTTTTAGCTTGATCATATCTGCAAAGACCCTATTTCCAAATATGGTCACATTTCTAGGTATGGCAACATATCTCTTTGAGTGACACAATTCAGCCTGTAGCTCTATATTGCATTCTTCAAATTTATGACTATATTGAAAAGTTGTTAGAGCTCTTTAGAACCCATAATCTTGCACATAATAGATGCTAAAAAAAATTCATTATGAATGTCATCCTTATTAATACAACAACTTCATGCAATAGAAGCTGAAATTAGTCCCAAAATATCTCCTGAGTTAGAAACCTCGATCAGCTGCCTCTTGCACACCCCCTACTGGGGATGTGCCCACAACCAAGGTACATGCCCTTAGCCGGAATCGAACCTGGGACCCTTGAGTCTGCAGGCTGACGCTCTATCCACTGAGCCAAAGTGGTTAGGGCTGCATTTATTATAAAAAAATAAATGAATAATTTCAGACTAGGCTCTTCCCATATGCAATTTATAGAGAGACACTAAACACATGTAATTGTACTTGTGGCAAATGCTATAAAGAAGAAATGCATTGCACTGGTTATAAAAGTGCTGGATCACAAACTTTTATCTAATTGCAGAATGAACTTTGGCATGAGAGAATACAAAACACACACACACATATGTGTGTGGATTTGAAAGTATTCTCTATAGAATACCTCAAAAATTTTTATTATTGCAATTAAACTAATTTTATGAAATGTATCCTCTGACATATTTTTGATGATTTGCAACAAACTGAACCATTATGGCTTCATGAAAGCCTCATATTTGTTGATTTCTTATGCAATTAAATACCGATCTGAAGATTTCCCCCCTCTCTAAATATTGATTGTGGTTTTAAATACAATGTGATAGCAATGTGAATGCAAGCCCACATTGGATTTTTAACATTCTCAAATTTAGCAAAATAAAGAGAAAAGACAGAAAATAAGTGTCTACATAATATTGATGGTTAAGTAGAAAGGACTCTGGATTAAAAGTTATATACCGTGAGGCCAAAATCACTTTGATTTCATTTTGTGACTCTAAAAATGAAAGTATTTGAAACAGATAATCACTAAAGATTGTTCCAGTTTAAATATTTCATGATTAAAGTTTAATTATTCAACTTAAAGAACCCACTATTTATCTCCTTGATATTATATTATTATTTTTGAGAGACTAAGGAAGAGTGAAGGCAGTAGACAGTTGGAATTTGGAATGTCTTTGAATTGACAGAGAAAAGAGAGAGCCCATCAGCTCTAGGCAGGTGAGCGCAGAGCAATTGGGTCTCAGTCCAGACAGGGTTCAAGAAGGCAGACTCTGTCTCTGGTAATAGAGGCAAAACGTGTGTCTGTTGTGATTTTGTTCTAAACCTAGTATAAAACAGATGTTGTGTTATACTTTCTGTCAGAATGTCTAAATAAAGAGAATGGATGCTACTTTTTTCCTTCACTACCTCAATTTCAGAAGCCTTAATTAGGACATTGAAGTTGAGGTTATTTTCTGTGTTTGAGATGGAATTATCATGAAACCATTCCCAGAGGTCCTCCATCTTCACCCCAGCTGCTAAGGAACACTCATGCCCAGCACACATTTCATTCTGACATGGAGGGCATCATCTCACCCCTGGCAGAGAAGGTGTCAAACCACAAGATTCTGTCTAAAGAGCTTAAATCATTTTCCTAAAATCTCTGGTCATGTGTATGATTGCTCTGATTTTGTAGCCACAAAAATGAGAAACCTAATGTGAAAAGCGGTCTCTTTAAGGTTTTAGTGGGCCAGTGGTAGGTTTACATTGCATGCACTTCATAGAAATAGTTAAAGTAGAGCACAATGAGCCATTTCAATCCCAAAGATGTTTAATTCAAAGATTATGCTCACATCTCATTAGATATTATGTGTGCAATGGCTCAGTGTATCAAATAATGTAGGAATTGGGGAATTTGTGTCATTAACGTAGCCACTCCAAGTCTGCACTTTCCCATTTATGGTGTGGAAGGCTAAATGATAATACTGTGAAATCAAATTCAGGAATAGAGACTCGTGCAATATGGGTAGCTCTCTCAGACCTATTCCAATCATTCCTTATTCTACCCAATGGCACCATAAATGTGGAATGTTTCAACCATTGCTCTTATACTGTGGAGACAATGGAATCAGTTTGATTATAATCATTGGTATATCACAGTTTTCCAGCAATTCATCTTTGTTGAGTACAGCAGGCAATTTGTGTGTGTGTCTTTTTTTGTTGTTGTTTGTTTGTCTTTCTGTTTGTGTTTGTTTTTTGTTTTTGTCAGTGTTGATTGAATGGTACTACAAGTCTGACAGACTATTGTTTTTAGAGTACATAGCCTTGAATGTATGGACTCAAAAGCATGCCATATATCAAAAGATATACCAGTTTTGTACTCTTTAAGAGGAGTCAGGACCCTGGCACACTGCTATTTTGTTTCGCCAAATTATGAACACATACTTATCTTCAGGAGTCAGGAAACATAAAATTTCCAGGAAGTGTCAGGAATCCTAGAATCATAAGATAATCTATATTTTTCATCACAATGTATTTATTATTTTAGAATTGTAGTGAACTACAACAATAATAAATAAGGAATTATTTTTCTGTGACAGGATTATGTATAATTTTAGGGAGTTATCTGTTTTTTTAAAAGGACAATACATTAATAAATGAATAACTACATTTGACTCCCTCCTCTGAAGTAATCACCATCTTAAAATGGTTATGCAACCTTCCCAAGCATTTTCTTTATATATTTACTATGTATTTATAGCCACAACATACCTGTTTGACATCTTTTAAAATGTATAATTTTAATTATTGTTCTTCAGCCTGCTCTTTTCACTCAATTTTAAAATCAAATTTGACAAAGTAGATCTCATTTGTTCCTGTTGATTGCTATATAGTATTTCCTTGTTGGGATACAGCCCAACTCCCTCATTATCTCCCTTTACTGCTAAGTATATAATCTTCACTTGTATTAGTAAATCGCTTGTGGGCTTCCATTTACATGTATTTTCACCAATGCTTGATATTTAATGACAGGGTATTTTTTCCAACCTGATGGGTGTGAAATGGCACCTCATTGCTATTTCAATTTTTATTGCCTGATTCCTGGCAGAGTTAATTAAGCAGCTTTCCATAAGATTACTGATGATTCAAGTTTCCTCTTTAGATATTGTTTATAGACAAAGGCCATTTGTGTAGTATTTTCTTTCTTCTTAATTTTATGTAGGAATTCTTTTTTTATGAAGAGATACCCTGAAGTTTAACTTTGGCTTCAGTATTCAGATAGAAAAAATATGATACCTGCTTTCAGTCTCAGTCTTGGACTTTGAAAGACAAAGTAACCAAATACCCACTTCATTTCAAGCCCTTGGATCACTGCTCAATGGGGACATGGCTACACACACTCCCATTACCTCTAATCAGTGCAGTGATGCCAGGGATATGAACATGGTGTGGTCCTCGAATTGATAGTCAACATCTGATATTCACTAATATTAATTTCCAAATTTAGGTGAGCCTTCTCTATACAACTTGGAATGAAAACACCGATGCATTTCTTCAGGCAGTTCAATTATAATCATATTAATTTATTATAATAGTAAACTATTGAAATAATGCTGATTTTGAAAGCTGCTAATTTGGTATACAAGAATTATTAAGAACTTCCAAAGAGTTAAACAATATTAGCAGCAATTATGAATAAGAGAGAGTGCATTAAATAGATAACATTAACAAGAACATAATATCCGTTTTGAGCCAGCAAATGTTTATAAAATTTTAAATGTTAATAAAAAGTCAGGATAATAGAAATTAGATTCTATCATAATGCTAATCTTTAGGAGCATTAAGAGCTATATTTAATTTTTAGTTATTTGATTCAGCAGAAGCCAGGAGTTTTTCAATAAAAAAGTCTTATTTGAGAAGAGTTCAGATCTTGTGAGGATGAATTAAAAGCAGATTTTCAACTTTACCACCTCTAAATGTCATGAGGAGGAAAAATTGAAAAATCATGTGCAACAATATCCATGATAAATCACTTTTGATCTCGACATAGTGAAGAATATAAGAAGTATAAACACTAGAGGAAAGAATGGTAGAAAAATAAAATAGCTCAGACAAATTTTCTTCTCACTTACACAACTTCAAAATATCATTCCTTAAAAGTGTTCTTTAGGAAGACAATTTCTTATCCCTTTGAAACTATGGAAGCCAACATTTTTAGCATTGTTGAAATAATTTTTAGAGACTATTTTCAATATCAGCTGCAGAAGGATTTTTGAGATGTGCCTAAGCTTAAAAATATCTTCTAGAAGTGTTACTGATTTTCCTCTCTGAAGTACATTTTGGTATTTATAAATGTATTAGTGATGTTATGCCATGCCTGCTGCAACTGAACTTTGCTTTTAGTGTGTCAATGTGACTGTAGGGGCCATTAGTAGTCAATAGTGCAGAAAAATTACTGTTCCTGCACCATGATGTCAAACTTGTAATTTTAACCATTCAAATTCTTAATAAGTAAATCACCATAGTCATAAATATCAAAAATATAAATCTTTATTTTACTATGGTTGCAAATATCAAAAAATTTCTGTATGTGACATGGCAGCAGAGTTAAGTTAGGGTTTTTCAAAATGCTGACACGCCGAGCTCAAAAGGTTCGCCATCACTGGGCTAGGATCTAGTGTCAGATTTCCCAATGCATCCTTTACAATTGTAAGTGCCCCCGCAACCCCAGCTCATCATCCCTGTGAAATCACCAAGCCTGCATCCCAAGCCTGTGAAGGCATCCTGCCCCAGGGAAATGTCCCTTTGATGCTCTCTCTCAAATAGTAAACCCTTTATTGTTGCTGCACCACTAGCTGCATTTGGTGAGCAGATTCCCCTTACAGAGTTTCTACAACAGCCCAGGGGTAGGGGGTGGAGCTTAAACACTCTTGAAAGCAACAAACACAAACTTCTTGCACCTGACTGATTTCTCATGTAGCTCAGTGGCAGCAACAGCACCTCAGTGTCTTTATGGGAAACTTGAGGGCTTCTAGAAAGCCTGTACCTCCCCTGGGACGATGCTCCTATTTGGATTTACCTTCCCCATATCCTTGAACTTGATCCGTTAGTGTCTTTCCACCAGTCAACTCAATGTCCCAATTCTACAACTACAAAATACCTAGCTAAATATGTTACCTAAAATGACATTAAAAGACATTAAAACTTCCATAAATATGTGGAAATAAATAGAAAACTATAAATATACTCAAAATGTTCATCATTATTAGGTATGGAAAGAACCTCAGACATCCTATATAATAAAAGCCTAATATGCAAATTGTTCCCTCCCGTGATCATTCAGCCTGGAGTTCAACCATGAGACTGGGAATTCGATGGCTCACTATGACGTGCGCTGACCACCAGGGGGTGGCACAGAATATGGTGGGTGTTGGCGTCGTGGTGTTGGCAGTGGGCGGCAGTGGTGGTGCTGCTGGCCCTGATGGACCCTGATGAAAATGTGACTGTGGCAGGATGGTGGAGCAGGTGAGTGGGTGGTGCCAGGCCAAGGTGGGTGTGAGCGGGGGCCCAATCGCCTCGCAGATGGTGACCAGCTGTGGTAATGGGGGGAGGGGCCACTGCCTAGCTCCCAGTCACTGAGGGAGCCGGATGGGGGGGCGTGGCCCCAATTGATCACCCTGCAGGCAGGATGGTGGAGCAGGTGAGGGGTGGGCCAGGTCAAGGTGGGGTGCCAGGTGGGGCTGCGGGGCTGTGAGGCTGGGGGTACAAGCTGGGACTCGATCTCTGCAGGCCACCCCGAGGGACCCCACCCATGCACGAATTTGTGCACCGGGCCTCTAGTGATGTAATAAAATTCCAACTGGATAGTGAGTGGGCCATTTACTCAAGGACTCTCCTTCCTAAAGAGGCACATTTTGATTGTGGCCCACTTTTACTATTAGAACATTCTCCTTATTATTCAATCAAAATCTGCCTCTTTACTATTCTTCCACCAACTCCCATTGTGCTGTGTGTATGTTTTCAGAGAAAAATCTAACCTTTCTTTCCTACCTGAGTCCTTCAAGTATTTAAATATAATCTTTAGCTCTTCTTTATTTCTCTTCTTTTTTTGTGTGTCCTATTTTATTACAGGACTCATTTCATTCCATGGTCCCCCATAGTACACCATAACCTCAAAATTCTTCTCATCTTATGTGTTATGTAAAAATCTAACAGCATCCTTCACCCTTCCTCTGCTCTAACTGCCAGGGGACCACGGGATTACTATCTTCCTTTTCTTCCCTAGACACTCAGCATCCTGGAATCAACCTCAACTTGTGTGGACCTCTTATTCACTATAATTTGCCTCTTGGTGATTAATACTGAGCTTTTGCTCTCACCTAGCATTTTTAACATGCCCCTGTTTTCTGCTCTCCATACTGTACACCAGTCCTTAGGCGAAACACTGGTGTGTGAGGCCCTTGAGGGGAGAAGCAACACATTTTTCACCTGCAAATTCCTACTACTCAACACAATGTGAGGCACCTGTCTGGTTATCATGAATGTGTAATGAGTGAGTGACAAATGAATTAATAAATGACAGACATAGTTCCTTTTTATCCTTTTTATAGAAATAGTTTTTAAACATGTTTACTACTATATATTCAACTCCATTTCTGCTTCTAAGTACAGAATATTACCATTTTCTTATATTTTAATGGATCTAGATAAAAAGCACGCAATTCAGTTAATCATACTCTACAGTGCATGGCACACTACTGTCTTCGGCCAAGGACAGACTTCTCACTTATTCCTATCAAACTTTAGCATGGTGTCTGGAATCCATTACTCCTGACGATTGTAATTTGTATTTTCTATGATTAGCTATCTCACATAGCTTTGTATCATTTGCAATTGTGTTAAGCAGAGTAAGAGGATTACAATACAAGAAACAACAACAAAGAATAGGTGATATATTAAGTGCTGAATTGTAAGCTGCTGACACTTATTTAAATGCTTTAAAAATTTGGCAGAGATGTAGAGCTTGAGCATGTGAACTAGATAAGAAAAGAGCAGAATCACTGCGATGTGAGCTGGGTCAAGAAGGCTGTGGTGAGACTTGAAAAAGAAGGACCTGTGAACAAGGGAAAATAACAGCCCTGCATGTTTGCCAGATGAAGTGGGGTGAGCCATCTGAAGGGAAGTGGTAGGATATTCATTTGGAGAATTTGAACCAGGATTCCTCTATCTTCTTACCCTTCTCTTTTAGTGCATGTTATGGGAGAGACATTCAAAAGATGGACCTTGTCCTTTCTCAGAGCTTTCCTATAGAAATTACTTTGAAATTTTTTTATTTGTTTTAGAAAGAATACTTAGAAAAGAGAGGTAGTATGTAGAGTAGTAGAAATGCTTTCTGTCGTGCTGCTGCTGTGCCCTCCTTCCATTCCAAGCAGATCCAGCCTTTAAGAGAAGACCTCATTCCTATTTTTATCCTAAATTATACTCCACCCTGAGGACTTTTCCACTTGTTGACAATAGAGAAGTCACACAGATGGTTACTGTCTATGGAACCTGGAATCTCATATTTAGTGTGGATACTTCATTATTTTATATTGGTCCTTTCCTTATCTACTACTGTGATACTGATGAGCCTCTTACTAGTGGATATTGGACCTCCATCAGCTCTGCTTCTAACACTCTAAATTGTCTAAATAGCATGATTTTGGTTTTTGCTTCATATTGACTGATAAAATATATAGAGACAGATTTGTTCCTGTTTACTATCAATATTGGTATCATCATATAATTCATGCTTTACCTTTATTACCTACATTTCTTTGACATCAGCCTTGCCTTACTTTTACCTCATTATTATGTCATAGTACAATCCTCCAACCTACCTTCACATCCTGGACATCATATCTGAGAACTACTGATATAAATAATTTTATCTAAATATGGGCATTGATCTAAATATACTACTTGACTTGTGGCTAAAATAAATAAGAACTGGCTAATCAAAGTCTATATGTTAAACTTTTATTAACATCAAATTTTAAAGCTCAGTTTCTTTTATTGCATTGTATTTGCAATGCATCACATTGTGTGGATAATTTGCAAATGATAGTTTGATAAAGCAACTAAAGAGTTACTATATGTGTTTGTATATACGTATGGTAATATTCTCAAGTACTAAAACAATAAAGGTAAGAAAGGACTTGGACTGCATGTTTCTTTTCAGCTTACTGTACTTCCTTAATTACAATCAAAACCACAATTCTAGAATTTATGACATTATCAGGTTTCAGAAGTGGAAACATTAAGGTGACTCACATCCAGATGCCTGATTCTCCCAGGGCACTTTTTGGAGATATTCAACAATAAAATAATAATGTAAGAGTTGGTTTTCTATCATCAAAAACTTCCATGCAGATTTTAGAGATGACACAGTCTATTCTATTTAGTCCAACCTGTGAGAAGGCCAGAAATGAATTTTAGAGGATGTTCTGTTGAGCATAAAATAAAACACAGATGATAAAACATTCTTAATATCTGCATATTCCTTTGACACCTGAAGTAGCTATTCCACATTTGGGGCTATTCAAAATACCACTCAATAGTTTGATTGTTTCTAAATAATGCAAATTCTACTTTCCCAGTTACAAAATGATAATAAAAAATAAATAAAGCTGTACTTTCTGTTTCCCCTTGCAGCTGGATTCTACCAATCAAGTACTCCTTAAAAAAAAAAGAAATAAAGAAAAGAAAAGAAAAAAGAAATGAAAAGAAAAGGTTTGTAATTGAATTACTGGGGTGGGTGGGTGTGGAATTGTGCAGTGAACCCATTTGCTAGGTCAGATCAAAGTAGATTTGATGAGGTAGGGAACAGCATTGATCAAGGCTTCCTGTTTCAATAACTACCTGCCCAAGGAAGAGATAAAACACCCCAAGGTGATTCTGGAAGCTAGAATCTCTTTCTACCTAAACTACAGGAAGTGAGTTCTGTTGTCTGCAACAAGAACCATGCCTAATCCAAGCTTACACCATGGATCTATCATATTTTAATCTAAAACAATCTTCACAGTGTGCCTGTTTTACCTCCTTGGGGGTTTAAATTTTTATGTTTCTTGCTAGACATTTAATACATGACTGTTTTCTTTCTATAAGGCCATCAGAACTTAATGAGGCATGCAGAGTAATTTACACATCTAGAAACAAAACATGGACTAAATTAAAGAGTTAAAAAAATAGAGGTATAAGTATCAAGTGTATGGCGATGAAAGGAGATTTGACTTTGGGTGATGGACACACAATACAATATCCATATCATAGAATTGTATACTTGAAACCTACATAATTTTATTAACCAATGTCACTCTAAATGTATATAAATATATACACATTTGGAGAGTATTGTCAGCACAGTATACTTGGCTTCTATTACCCTACAATTACAACCTAATCTTTACATTTTACATTTTTAAATATCACCATTCTCTAAAAGCAATAATTACTACATGCACAAGTGGGCACAGTTATATGAGGTAATTAGACTTTATAAAACAATCTATAAATTAATCAATAATCATTTATGAAGACTATTGTGCAGCAACCTTGGCTCTATACAAGTAGTCCAATATATTGTCCACTTTATATTTCTACTAGAGGTTCAACATACATAATACCACAGTTGTGGAAGCATCACTACTAAAAGGAGAACCAACTGGCCATACTGGAAGAGAGGACTAAGGTTCTATGCCTGGCTCCATCACTTATAAATGTCAAGCTTTGGGGATACTATTCTGAATCTCAACCTTGACAGTTTTGAACTGAGAGGGATATGAGATAATATTTGGAATATACCACTATGTGCTCTAAAATGTCTTTTTTCCAACTCACTCACCTGCAGACAATTCAAAATGCAGTTCTAGCCTAATCCATTCATTGAGCCAGTCTTGGCCCCCCAAACTGAGAACATTATAGCATCATCATGAAGACACAGTGAGGAGTGGGATTGCCTTCCATTGCCAATGGCCCAGTACTTGGGTGTTTGTAGCGTGAACCTCAGACATCTGTTTGTTTACCAAGCCACAGCCTTCCCCTAAGCATCATCATATTCACTTTGGATTCCTATTTAGCATTTCATTATCATCCCCTGGGGGTTGGACCCCATCACCTCAGTTTCTAGCCATGGATATGACCCTTTGCCAAAGGACCATCTGGATCAGTACTGCTGCCATCCACCTGATTGTCATTATTACCTCTGCCTGAAGCCTCCGGCATGTGCCCCAGCAGGCAGGGCTGCTGGGCACTCTCAGATATGGACATTGGCCTAAATCAAGCCTGAGATAATGATACATCTTCCAGCATCACAATGGAGGCTGCTAGTTGCATGCCTCAGGGTCAAATCCAACAAAACTGCTAATGTTTATTAAGTTTTCCTATGTGCTAAGCACCATTCTAAACAGTTTGTGTACATTATTTCACTTAATCTTTATAATAACCATGAATTAGATACTATAATAATTACAATTGTTTTGTACATAAGTGAATCTGACCAAACATATTTAGGCAATTTACCCAAAAAGTGGTGAACCATGTTTTGGGCAAGCTCCTAATGACTGGACCATCTAATTAACACCCCATCTCCTGCCCTGGAAGGTCTTGGCTTCAGTTGGCTGAGGTGTTAGCATTACATGCATGTTATGAAAGATATTAATTACTATTATAATAGTATTAAACAAGGCAACAACATGCATTTAATACAACATAAATAATCTATTTTAAAAATTCAAACCAATATTTATTTATATTGAGAAGATTTCAGTCATAGACATTATCCAGATAACTAAAATTTACTATTCAAGTATCCAAATATTTTAAAGCATTTTCATTTAAATTTTTTCTAAAATATACCATAACCTTTCCAAAGTAAAAAATTCAAGGATGAACATCATAGATTATTTTCTGATCTCTGGGTAAATGAAGTAAAATAGACCTTGAGAGAAGGTACCTTGTGAGGGTATGAGATTTCAGATTTTTAGAGTGTATTGATTATTCAGAAGTTGTTCTGTTCTCCAGGTTCTCTGTTCTATCCTAGGGATTGAGGTGCCACATGAAGTAGGAGGGACATCAGTGGCCATGCCAGTGCCTAAGCAGTAGCTTGAGGGAAATGTCACATGGGTTTGGGTGGAGCACAATGGTTCTTTGTTTTTCTCCCTTCCTCTTCCCTCTACTAAGCCCTCTTTCCTAAGATACTTACACATGTAGCCTTCTTTTGCAGCAGAAAGATTATGATATGCATTAGCAATTAAATTAATCTTTAAGTGTCCCTAAATGACCATATTCAACTAAACATATTAATATGAAGACTAAGACAAGCTAATTTCTCCTTTTATCTCTTTAATTCTTTGTGCATTGTGTTTTTCTTTCATAATTTTTTTATTCATTTTTTTTTCTTTTTTCGATCTCTTGACATGAATATGCTGCAATGGATACTGGGTATCTTTCACATTAGGTTACTCTAGCCTTTTGGGTGCCAAATGAAACAAAGGGATGGTGTTTCTTTGGACTAGGACATTCAGTTATCCCATAAGCTTAACTTTAGCTTAGTTAGAAAAACAAATGATGCCTTTGAGGGCTTACCTGGTGCAAGAGAATAAAAGTTTAACTTCAGTTTGGAGGCTAATATTGAAGCTTAATAATATATGATAGCCTTAAGTGTTCTTTCTTACATATCTCTCCTGACATATAAAGATGGATTGCAAAAGAAGATAAGCAGCCTAGGATTCAAATTCTGGGCAACTTTCCACTTTGTAAGATAATAATATAAAAAGATGTATATTTTATTTAATACATGCTGGGGCCAAAGGCTTACTATCAGCTCAAGTGGCAATAGGATGACCCATGAAATCTTGAAAGATTAAAAAAATAAATAAAACACCCATCAGACATGTGACATGAAACTGGCAGACACATTGGAACATGAACGTGAGCCAGAAGATCATTCTACTAGGGCCGTGGTCGGCAAACTGCGGCTCGCGAGCCACATGTGGCTCTTTGGCCCCTTGAGGGTGGCTCTTCCTAAGCCTTAGGAGTACCCTAATTAAGTTAATAACAATGTACCTACCTATATAGTTTAAGTTTAAAAAATTTGGCTCTCAAAAGAAATTTCAATCGTTGTACTGTTGATATTTGGCTCTGTTGACTAATGAGTTTGCCGACCACTGTACTAGGGAATATTTAAAGTGAATACAAGAAGCACTAGATAATAGTCCAAACAAAGTTTAGGATCCAAACTGATACAGTAAGGTGAAAATGGAAGAAGCCAAGGACAGAAGCAAGAGACAGAGGGTTGGTATGGATCTTCACAGCCAGGGAGGAAGCAGGGAATTTCAGGGCTATCTGGCAGTATGAGGACTCATCTCTAGTAGGACTCAACAGGAAAACAATCAGTGTTTTCTGAACAGACTCAGTTTCTTCTGCCTCTCATACTACCAGGGAATTTAGAGTTTCCTTGCTCCCTATTGCCTCCCACATTTTTATAATCACACCCTTACTTCTCTGTCTCCTAATTAGACACTGCTGGATGGGAAATGGGTATGCATTTTCCCTTTCTGTAGGTCCAGCTCTATCCTCATGGCTGGGACAGGGCAGACACTCAATGAATCATCAAATGAAAAAGATCTTGAAATTTTAAGGTATAACTGTGTTGATTCCTGGTGAGGCAGTGGGGATTTGCCCATTTCTAGTTTCTCCTGGAGTACAAGTGGCCCCAGACTCTGGAAAAAAGAGTTAAAACTACAGGTGTGGATAATGATCCTTACAGTAAAGTCTCAGAGTCCCAGAAAACATGAGATCCTCCCTCCAGGGAGAATGTATTCCATAAAGGCACATGAGGAACCATTAGAAATGACTTATGCTAGAATGGAATGCAGTCTGGATTTGTAAACTCAGCCTTGGGTACTAAGCCTTCAATAAATATTTGCTAAATGAATGGATGACCCTGTCCAAAGAGGTTAGTTCCTGCAATGCTCAGGAGAAACCTCAGATGTTCTTGGTGAATAGACAGGAATTGAGAGGTGGGAAGGAGGGTGTGGGGGGAACGCAGTAGCATTTACTGAAAACGTTCTCTATGCTAACAGGTACATTGCTTCATGGGCAAATTCAGTTCTGATAACTTTTACTTCTAAATTTCTCTGTCACCTGTTGAAACTTTCTTCGAGCTCTGCCCTCTCTGTTTGTTCTATGGGAATGTCTTAAAGATATGACTGTCATTGCCATTCTGTTTCAGACTCGGATCTAAATAAGACATGAGCTAATCGTATAGATATCTGACTTATTTTCATCCAGTTTTTGAAACCAAGACAATATTGTTATTTTTTCTCTTTGACAAGCAAGGACATTAAACTTGGTCCTGATAAGGAATCTGACAGTAGAACTTTTGAAGGAGGCAGTAAAGTGTTTAGGACACAACTAGCTCAAACCCTTTCTCTCTCCTAGCATTCCACCCACACAAAACTTTCTCCATGGAGCCATTAGTTGGAAGAGACCATTCTCTGATCCCCATACTGTGGTATTTTGAAACACAGAGACTACATTCTTATAATAGGAGAGAAGCAGAACTTAACCAATGCAAAATAAAGAGGATTCTAGAAAACATATGTAGCAATAACTTTGCATAAGGATTTGAACACTGGCAACAACAACAAAAAATCTTTTAATTCACTATGCATTGCAATGTAAGTTGCTTTTTCACAATGCCTTGGTATGACATGTGGGATGAAGAATCTATTTTTAAAAATAGAGACAGTTCTTATCTCCTGATCTAGGCACCCTTTGCTACAAATTTTCTTAGCACATTTGCCTCTGAGAAGTTTGCAAACAAAGGCAAAGACAGACAAAGAACATATGCTAAATTGATCATTTTTGTGTCTGCATATTCACTGTTTGAGAGACAAGAAGCTGCTCAATCTGATCTGGGGTATGATTATACTGTAGTCCAAATTGAAGTGTCTGTGGAAATGGATTGGGCGAGCTTCTCGGTTGTCAGTCATATCACTTATTCCGCGCAGAGCGAGATGAGGGCACTCATGGGAAACAGGGGAAGTGGTTCTGCGTTACACCTAGACAGATGGGTGTTCCTCTTCTGCAGGGGGGCCCTGGAGGCCTCAGAGGCCACTGCGGTGAGGAGCAGGGAGAGCAGGTTCCAGTACTGCCTGGGCGGGCCCTGCTCAGGGAGAGCTCCAGGGCATCCCGGGGCTCACATTCTGGATCAAGCCTTCTTCTCCAATCTAATCCTCACACATGCAGCTCCAAGAACCGGGCTGGGGGTGGGGGTGGGGCGAGGGGTGGGTTATGAATGACATCCATATGCTTAGAGTGAGAGGGTGTAAATGTGAAAATCTAAATAATGAAAGATTCAAGTAGCAGTTTAAGACAAAAGTAAATATTTGATGCAGCAAAGAGTTCTGTGCAGAAAAGAAGGGATTTTTCTGTGAAAAATTATGTTTCGGAAATGGATCCTCATCATTTATCAAAAACAATTTAAATCAATTTTAGGTGTTAGCTAGAGATGTAAGGATATAATTAGCTGTGCTCTCTGGGCAGTGGATGGAAGATTGCCCTTCCCTTCTCTCTTCCTACATGTTTCAGTCAAGGTCCCCCAGAGAAACATAACCAATATGAGATAGATCTGTATAAATAATAGATAGATAATAGATAATAGGTAGATAGAGATAGATGGAGATAGATAGATGATAGATAGATAGATAGATAGATAGATAGATAGATAGATAGATGATAGATAGATAGAGACGGAATTTAAGGAATTCTATAGCTCATACAACTGTGGGAGTTGGGAAAGGTGAAGTCCGGAGGGCAGGCTAACAGACTGGAAACTCAGACAGTGTTTTGATTTTACAATATTGAGGCAGAATTCCTTTTTCTCTGGGAAATCTTAAGGCATTAAGGTGTTTTACTCTTAAGGCATTCATCTGATTGGATGAGACCTACAGACATTACTGAAGGTAATTTCCTTTCCTTAAAGTCAACTGATTGTAAATGTTAAGCACATCCACAAAATACCTTCACAGCACTATCTAGACTCCTGTCTGATGAAACAATGGAGCGTCAGTGGTTATCCAATGTATTGTAACCACCACAGTACCCTGGAGGGTTCACACACACACACACACACACACACACACACACACACACACACAGCAGTCTATGATGCAGTTTAAGTACCTTAAAATATATTTGTATTTTTATATTTTAAGTGACCCTAGTTTTTCCTTCTATTTTTTAAATCCTCACCTGAGGATATTTTGTTGTTGTTTTGAGAGAGAGAGAGAGAGAGAGAGAGAGAGAGAGAGAGAGAGAGAGAGAGAGGTGAGAGAGAAACATCACACTGTCTTGGGCCCACTCACTTATTTGAACTTAATCACATCTTTAAAATCCCTATCTTGGAACAGCCACATTCTGTGGTACTGGGATGTGGGGTTTCAATGTATGAATTTGGGGCAAATGCATGTCAACCGGTAATGGTGAAAAATACCACAATCTGTCTAAGATGTTGAGAAACACATTAGCTTATGAAGGCAATCGAAGTAATTGATTGGTTTGATTGTTCGCCCTGGCTCTACCAGAAAAGATGGCTACATAGAATTTAAATTTGAAAGCATTCCTTTTAGTGTTACTTTCCTCCCAGCTCTGTGGCAGCCCAGGCTGGGGGTCAGGAGTAAGGCATAGATAGTTACTGCTCACTAAATATGTATAAGTTCTCCCACATTTCCCAGCCTCCTTGTGACTAGATAAAGCCAGGGGACTAGTTCTTCCCAAAAACTGTGAATGGAAGTGATAAATCTCCCTCCAGGCCAAAGCACTGAAAGCTGGTAGGCAGCCCTGTAGCCGCTCTTCCTCTTTGGGGTGACTGTGGAACCTGGGTGTTGGGGTGGCTGAAAGAAAGATGGAAGCGGCCTGAGTTGCTCAGGTGCCCTTGGAGGAGAGTTGTTTTGTGGAGTTGTTGGACTTGCGATAGATTTGTGTGAGCAAGAAATAAATTTTTTAAAATAATTTTTAATGTATTAAGCCACTGAGACCTGGAGTTGTTTATTACAGCAGCACATGCCTAAGCTCATCCATACCCTAAAAAAGAGTATAAGGGACAAGTGCAATTGTTGGTGTGTGTCTACAATAGCAACTATGGGCAACAGATAGAAAATGAGAGTGCTGATCCCTTGGCAGAGTGAACTTTCTTTATTTTTGTTCTTTTCTTTTTCATTTAGGATGGAAAGATACCAAGAAAAATCTTCATCTGCTTCAGTATTTTACCTGGGGCTGGTCTCTGAACCTAACAGAACCACCTTTTCTCCCTGGACAATTTGCACTTCAGAACAGCATTTGGAACTAAGTTTTCATAAGGTAGAAAGTAATTTGATGTTGAAAAGGTAGAGCCAACCATACATGAATAAATGCATATCCATTGCATATTAATAATGCAATATAATAATCTACCCTTCTCACTTTTAGAAGACTCCTCTGAGCCCTTTCCCAATGTTAAGACAGCTCTGAGCTCCAGGCCAATTCTGACTTTTTTCTCCTTGTTTCTAAGAAGTGCTCAGGAAAGTTACAAGCAGACTGCAGGAAATCCATTGGAAATGAAACACTGACAAAGTTCTTCGAAACTAGAGAATGATGAAGCAAACTCTGTGTACCTATGTCATTCCTGAAATAATTGAATGCACAATGGTTATTTATTCTAGATAAGAAAGAACTTAGAAAGAGTATGATTACTGTGTTTAATTATCTCAAGGAGTGTCATGTATGTGATTGTAATGGTTAAACTACAAAAGTAACTTGGGTTTATCATTTGTTTTGAAACAGTAGCAACCCCAGGGTTTAAAATAAAGGAGAAATGACTGTCTTTAAGGGCTAATATAGAAAAAAAGTCTGTTTGGTTCAATGAAAAAGTTGCCCTCTACGATCTATAGGATCTATTCATTATTCACTCAACAAACATATGACCAATATTGGGTTCAGTGTTCAAGTATACAGATCAAGTAAGTTATAATCCCTGGTCTCAAGTAGCTCATATTCTAGTAGGAGAACCAGGTAGATAAACAAAAACTCAATGGTGGACAGAGAAATAATGTATTTCGGCACATAAAAAGAGAGACAAATTTTCCTGGAGATTGCTGGAGGGTATCTTTGAGAAGGTAAGGCTGGGATTTCTGAAAAAGAAAAGGTCAAGAACAGACCATTGCAGGAAAAGTAAACAGAATATGTAATGGCACAGACTTTGAAAAAAAAAATGTGTCCTATGTGCCATGATTAGGGAAATGTAAGAAATGCTGCATAGCTAGAGCCTACTCATGGTGCAGGATGAGGCTGGGATGGTAGAGATGCCAGGATATAGAAGCCTGGAGTTTATTTTGGATTTTATACTATAGGCAATAAGAAGCTATGGGAACATCTTAAACCCACGAGAAGCTTAGTCAGCTTTGTACAATTTCATTGATTCCCAGAGTTCAAGAACTTTAATAGTTCTTGCTATATATATTTCAATAGTATATATTTTTTCTTGGCATAGAAACCTTTGTTTTTGAAAATCTCTTTTTTTTCCAGTTTTATTACTCCAACCACACATACTAGTAAGTGTCTTACGATAAGGATTATCTTAAGATACCTCTTTTTCCTGGTATTTCTTATGGTGTCTGGCATATGCTTGCCTATAATAGATGTGCAACAAAGGGATATTGCTAAGACTCTATGCTTTAGGCCTTATAGAGGTCTCCTTGTGCCATGGAGGCAATTCCATAAAAGAGCTATGAGGCTCACATAGCAAAGTCTGATACCTACCCAGCAGGTATTCAATCATCATGTAATAATTCATTATACCTGGCATCAAGTCCAAGCCATGCCACTTACCAGCTGAATACTTTACCAAATCTAAAACTCAATGCTTTCTTGTGAAAAATGGCAACTATAATATAATTTTAACTCACTAGGCTTTTGTGAAAAGCTGAGGTGATATAAGTGAGATTGTTGTAGTAATTATGAAAAGTATAAAATAGATGATGAGGATGTCAATGATGAAGGTGACAATAAATTTGCAAGTAGGCAGACATACAAAAATGTTCTCTACTCATATTGTTTAGGGGTAGGAACATAAGAAATAAGCAAGTCTTTCTTCATCACATTAAGCCAAGAAATATTTTATATCTATACCATGGTCTAAATTTGTCAGTGGTGCTCCCTCCCAATGTAGCTTCCAGCAGAATGTCATGTTGCGCAAAACAGAATAGGGGGTCAGAATTGCTAGGTGCTGGTTTGGACTCCATCACTAACCATCGTTTTTTACTTTCACAGCCATGAAATGGATAGTATTATCATTTTGGCCTCCTCCACAAGATTAAATTTCTGGTCAAATTAAAAGCTATCACAATGCACCACCAATAGTATAATGCAAACAGGCATACTATTCTTATAAATGTAATCCTGCCTGGTGCAACACGAAACTCATTCAATGAATTCTGTGAACACACTTAGGCCAACAATGGTGAGGCTGGGCACCTCACAGTTATAACCAGCAACCACATCATCCATATACACCTACTCTAAGTCATCCTTATACACAAAGAAACTTTATGCATAGAAATGTGTTTGTTTTTTTCCCAATCACCGGGATTGTAGGAGTGAGGTTATTGCAGTTGTATGGGCACATAAAAAAGACAGGAAATGAAATGTCAACAGCAAGTGCAATACCTTTCTAATATATGTCCTTCACTTATTGAGACAGTTACCAGGCTCTTCTTGAAAGAAGAATGATTTGTTTATAAACCAGATACATTATTTCAGCTCTTTAGAGGAGGAAAAATGTCTTCATCATATTTTTTTCTCTCCCTGCATCATTGAAGAAAATATTTTCTACATTTCTTTGAATACTCATTCATTTACAACTAATTTCTGGGTACCTACTATGTGCTAGCTACCTATGAGAACATTGAGGCTAATCAATTTGTCCTTGCTCCCAAGCACCTTTCAAAATTTGTGGGGAAAGCCAGTCATGTAAATACATCAGAGCAATAAAATATTACAGCTGTTATGATAGAAGTATATGCAGCATACACAGGGAGACACAAAAGGGAATGTTTAATTCTGCCTAGGGAGAAATAAAAGACTTTATGAAGGAGGTGGCATTCGAGGTGATTGCTAAAATATGAGTGCTTTTACAGGCAGACAGCAGGGAGAATAGCTTCCTTAGCTGAAGAGAATGGAGAACTTAAAGTAGCTCAGTGCAGAATGGGTCAGAGGAGGGGATGATCTACTTACTGAGTAAATTATGAAACCAAACTATACAAGAACAAATCATGATCGAGTTTTAGAGTCATATGGGGAAATTTGGACTTTATTATGTGAGCAATGAGAAAATCTTTGAAGATTCTAAGCCAGGGAGTGACATGAGCAGCTTTCTCCTTTAGGAAGGGATTGTGGCAGTTGGTGAATAAGAAATGGGAGATCTTTGCTGTGGTCCACATAAGTGAGCATGACCTCCTGGGTCAAAGCAGTTATTCCCTCTGTCATTATTATGATTCTTATTAGGTAAAGATGATGAGATCTTTGTCCCTAGTGCATGGATGAATGGAGGAACCACATTCTTCTAAATTATTACCAACCTCACTTCTGTACCTTCAGCCTCTGCCTTGTTTCTAATCTATCAGCATTTAAAGATGCATAAGGGCCATATCTTAAATACAAAACAAACTTTCAGCTACCCACACAATTCTATCATCCCCTTCCCTTTTAAACCTATTCAAAGTATTATCTTTCTCAAAGTCCATATCTCCAATTAACCGCTCCAGCCAACTAGAAGCCCTCAAAAGTCCTCTGGCCTTTGGGAGGAAATATATTGGTAGTAAAGAGCTCAGGTTCTAAATCCACACTATCACTTCGAACTTCACAACTAGGTCTCTGTGCCTTTATTTCCTCTTCTTGTAAAATAGGGATAATGGTATCTCTTTAGAGTTTTATTTTGATTATTAAAAGTTCAGATACACAGAAGGTATTTAGAATAGTGCTTGGTATTTGGTAAGTGCTCAATAAATGTTTGCTAATTTTGGGACTGGTCAGTCAACAGTATAAATTTGTGTGTATTCAGAAACAGAGAGAATAGGGTGGATTACTGTTGTCCTTAAAGGTTTCATAGAAGAAGTAGGACTACATAGGACCTTAAATAATAAGAGAAGTATTTGGAGAGATAGCAAAACAAAGGCCTATAAACCAAAATCTGTCTCCACTGTTGGTTGAGTAAGCCCATATAGACTATTACCCACATGCATAGCACTGTCTACACCCCGTGAAAATGCAATAACCCAGACGCAGAATGTGTTCACAGTATATAGCTTGCTCGGAGGGTAAATCACATCAAATATTTTTGAAAAATAAGTTCAAAAGGCACGGTCATAGTCAAATATGCAGATATGGGACACGTCATGCAGGACTTTACATAGGACTGGCCCACCTCTGCCCCTGGTGCTGAGTGTTGAGGACAGACCTCATTCTCCCAGACTACAGCCACATTTCCAGTTCCGTTATTAGAGAGCAGCAGTGCCTTTGATAATTCAGTGGTTGGACAGGTTTCTTGACCCACTTGTTTCTGTCATCAGACTTTGCCAACTAGACACCCGTTCTGCATTGGAAAGGGATCTCTCCTACTCTAGTGCGTGTGCCTCTGCATATCTGGAGTCATAAAGTTTGCATTCAGCTAGATAAAATCATCATTCCTGAGACCAAAGTAGGATTACACATGGCAGTCTTTTTGAATGGTTGGAAAGGAGTACGGCATAGTGGTTAAGGGCATGGCATCAGGCAATAGGAAGCTCATATTCAAATACTAGGTGTGGGATCAAAGGTAAGACCCCTCACCTTCCTGTGCCATGATTTCTTTATCTAGAAAATGGAGATAATAATGGTATCTACTTTAGAGAGTTGTTATGAGACATCTAGCAGGTGGTAAAAATTAACTTCTGCCATTATTAAGATTCTTGTTAGGTAAAGACTGTGAAATCTTTGTCCCTAGTGCATGGATGAGTAGGTCAAAGCTGTTATTTATGGAAACCTCATGTACACCACCCTGCTTAACTACTTCAACCAATGTATCATCAAGACTACGTATGAGACTTTGTTGTGAACTTCCCTGAATGGTTAGTTTAGGTTTTTATCTAAACATTTTGATTTTTATGCACTTAGAGGTTAAAAGAAAAAGTAGCCTATATTAAATGCTGGTTAAAGTCTGTTTTAATTAATCTGTTTTAAAAAAAACAAATCCACACTTCATAAAATTAATCTATTTACAATTCACATACAACAGTAGTGACCTCTCTCTCATAAATAAATAAAAAATTCCCAGCATGGAAATGCATTAGCTGAAATAAGTGTTTGATCCTTTCAACCAAAGCCCATTTCCTTCTTCCAGCCAGAAAGCCTTGAAGTGTGAGTATTACACTACTCGCAGATTTCTATGTAGGCAGGGGATAAATAGTCCGCTTCTGTAATTAATAACTATTAAAGCTGTTTGACTGATCATATCTTTGGGCTCCTGAAATCTCTTCTGTGCAGGTGTGCATTAATGGAATCCATTAAATTCATATATTTCAACAGATAGTAATTTACGATCTTTTATAAGATCTGTCAGGAGCCGCAGCAGGAGATACAGGACTGTCTCAGGGCATCACAGAAGAAACCAGGCTTCCTCCCTCTGAAACGACTTGCCTGTATGCACTAAATGTGAATGTCAATGCACCGGGCAGTCACATTAGGAGCCTCCTATTCCACTCACTGTCTGGGAATATGCAGAATAATATTTTTATCACTGGGGAAGCCCTGAGCAGGGCTGAACAATCTTCAGAGATACTGAAGAAATAGTGTGTGGGAATGCTAACCATTTTAGATTTGCCATATAAAAAAGGGGGAAACGGAGACTATAAGGGGGCTCCTGGAAAGGAATGGGTTTTCCTAGAGATGAGTCACTCTCCCAAAGCCAAGTGTGTCTACAAATTCTCTTAATGGGGAAACCTCCCCATTCTGATTATTTCCAAGGAAATCAAATCAACCTTGACTGTTTTTCTGAGTTTCATCCTCTGGCTCAGCCCTAAGACAAGCTCTGCTTGCTCAGAGATGGGGCATCCCTTCAGCAGGGCCAGGTTTCTGAATAGTCAAAGTAGCCAGCTGCCTTTGGGGGCAAGTGTTGGGATATGTTTTAAGAGTGACAGAGCCATGTTTACAATGTGAAATTCTACTTAAGGGCTTTTCATAGCAATTGAAAGCTGAAGGCAAGCCTGAAAAAAACTAGTGATGATATTATGTAATCATCAAAGAACATCTGAGGGGGTCATTAGTGGACAATCAGCTTAAAGCAGAAGATGGGTGAATGAGCACAGGTCGGGGTATGTAGGAAGTTGCTCTGAGTCACAAGGGACAGAATGGCAAGAAGAACTTGGGGAAGTAGAAGGCAGCAGCCTGAAAACGTCCCTTTCATATGGTTTATAGTTACATTGAAACTGTTTCCTGGTGGTTTTGAAAGTTGAGAGAGGGCCCAGTTGAGATAGAAGCCTGTAGGATTGCAATGAATCTCTCCTATTTATGGAATTCTTTGACCAATGAATTCTCTGAAACATTTAGGTTGAGAGTGATGGGGCCTATTTTGAAGGAGCTAACTGCTGGGGTCCAACCCCAGCAGATCCAGGGGTCCCCAAAGGTGTGGACGGAGTTGACAAAGAAGGAATGACACGGGGACAGCGTTCAGTTGATCAGCAGCCTAGCCAGGATCTCTAGCCAAATTCTGGTTAGGATCTCCAGCCAAGATCTGGTTTTGATCTCTAGCCAAGTTCTGGTTTTGATCTCCAGCCAAGTTCTGTAGCCAGGTTCTGTCCAGGATTTTTTGCCATGTTCTCTCGCTAGGTTCTGTCTCTAGGTTCTGTGTTCTGTTGTCTTGTTACATCTGTATTTATACCAGTTGATTTTAATCCTATCAATCTCTATTCCAAAGGTTAGGGCGTTTCTTATCTCCATTCCAGGGAGTAAAGATTATGTAGTTTAAGCATGATTATTCGTAGTTAAAATGATTAACTACCCACCTGGCACTTAGTTAAGGGGTTTTATTCCCTCCCTAATTTCAGGGGAAAATCCCTACCTGGGGAAATAACCTTTCTCGGAGAGGTGACCTTGGTTAAAACACATAGCGCCAAGAAGGGGAGCAAACATATTAAGAACAGTATGCCATATACGCCAGGTCCCTTGAAACATATGCTGTGCAGATGTTTCTTCCCTGCAGTGACTGTGTCAAGCAGCAAGGATGGACCGGATCCCGGCATCTAACTGAGCCTTATCCCTAATCACAAGTTAGTCCATGTCTTCTAGGCCTCAGTGATGACCTAGAATTTACATTTTCTTAGAGATTCTTGAGGAAACACAGAGATACCTGCTTTCAGGGCCCACCTAACAAATCCTGGACACTGCCATCCAAATGAAGTCAGTGTGTGTGTGGTAAGGGCCCTTGGGGGGGGGGGGGTGGTATATTTTAATTTTGTTTTGTGTCTTTGTTCAAGATTACATATAAATGTGAACCTCTTAGTATATGATGGACCTTATCTTATGGAAACTCACTACTTACTACCTTGATTAGGGGAGTTACTTATTTGTTTTAAATTCTGTGTTTTATAGAACAACCTACCATAGAGAGATCTGTAAATAATCCACACCCCACACTTTACTACCTCCAATCATCAAACATGGGATTGTTGAAAATGTGACTCTTGAATAAATATGGAACAGGATGATGATGTAAATCTATGTAAACTAATATGCTCATATTCTGGCGAGGTTATAGTCAGAATTTCTTTAATGAATCTCCTTATTGTATTCAAATACTTCTAGAGATATTACAGGCACAATTAATCAGTGCTAACTACTTGTATTAATGATTCAGGCTACATCTTTCAAACAAAAATTTGTCAAAATAAATATTTCAAGATACTTGTTAAGGGCTAAGTGTACAAAGAAAAGTAAAACATGGTCCTTGCTTTTGAGAAACATATTTAGTGAGAAAGTCGGAGAGCCAATAACTACAAGACAGCATGATAACCATTAATAAAGGTCCATAAACCAGTGCTGGGGGGAGATAAGAGAGACACAGATTTTTCACAAGGGTGGGGTGGGGGCTTTAGAGTCCTGAGGACATTTGCTCTGGAGACTTGAAGAGGTCTTTCATCCACTCAAATGTATTCATTACATGTCAATTATATTCAGATGCTAAGTAAATGGAATTGAATTTTGTAAGAAGGGAGAAGGAAGGTCAAAGCAGGAAGATCAGATCCAATCTGGAGCCCACAAATTGACAGTGAAAGGGAAGGGAATTAATATTAGCTGCCCATGTATTATCAACCAGGTGTTTGAGCCTCCCAGCAAGTTCATTTCAAGTATTTTTATTCCCACATTACAGATGAGGAACCTGAGTTTCAGAGAGGTTAATTTGCCCATATTCATAGCTCTAGTATAAAACAGAGTTGGAATGTCAATGCAGCTGGTCTCTTTGCAGAGCCACGGTCATCCCATCCCTGTAGCAGATGCCTTCTTATACATAGAAACAGAAACAAATCAAATGAAGAGAGAGTGAGGGATGGCACCAGAGTCAATGCAATTTTGGTAACTGGGTACTTCATGCTTCAGCTGGAGATGGGAGCCTGAGAGGCTGTAGAACATAATGGGAAAAGCAGGGGCTTTAGAATTAGAATGAACTGGGTTCATATCCTGGCCCTACACTGACTGGCTATGCTGTCACTGATTCTCAGCCTAATTAGAGGTGGAATTGAAATAACAAAATCCATGCTATCAATGTGTAGTGAAGTCCAATATTTATGTTAAAAAATATAACATACAGCAGTTGTTTAATATTATTTCAGCTTTCTACTCTGCTCCGCTATTTTATCTTCTCTGCTTAGCTATTTCAGCACCAGTGTTAATTACTTAGACCACTGTTTCTCACTACTTTGAATAAGATTTTGTTGACTTGAGCTTGTTTTAGAGATTGGCCTTTCCGTGGTAATACGGGGTGGCCCAGTGACCTTGGCCATAGCTGAGAGCACCCACCACTTCCACAGAAGTGGTTTCTGACATTGAGCAATGTCAGACAGTGACTACTTGGAAGCAGAAAGACAATGGCCTTAAGACCAGGCCCCTGAACTAAAGTAAAGGAAGAAAATAAGTGTTTAAATTGTGGGGTGGCTATGTTTAATCAGGCTAAGAACCCACTTGTTGCATGACCTGTGGGGACATCCACACAAATGCACCTGTGATATAATCGGAAGTGCGACTTTAAGAGAACTGCTTCAAGGTCAGGCTAGAAAGTGGAGTAAAAATGAACTGAGTAGTACTTCTAAGAGACTGACTCCAGTTGAAAAGCTGGCAGAATCAAAATCACAGGAGTAGAACCATCCAATTGGAGAATTTTTGGAGTGAGATATAATCTCTTAGGTGATGGTTAAACCCAGACTGGACATGGCAGCAGCAAATGCACTCTAAGGAACAATTCTGGCGGCAGGAACAAGTTGGCCTTATTGCCTTAATGGATCATCCCTTTCTCTATCGGCTGTGATATGAGAGCTGATGAGATCCTGCCCGAGGCAGCGCAACTGTCTCAACACAGATTGTCTCTCCATCCACAGGAGTAAACACTTTACTGAGAGATTTAAAGTGAAATTTAGAATTACAGGAAAGTGCCTAGGAAATGAATATTTTTTTTCTTCAGTGAATTCTTAAGAGGGCTTGTCAGTAAAGTTCAAGCAAGCAGGTGTGCTGAAAATTTCTTTAAAACCAAAGAGACAGTAGGAGGCATGCATATGCCAGAAATCATAGCCCCCGTGAGAGAGACAAGCCCATTTTTCAGCAGGAGCAGCTGTTGGTGCATCTGCAGACAGGTTGTTGTCAGGAGTGTTGAGCAGAGAAATTTCAGGAAGAAGGCGTTTATGAGGAGGGAAGAGGCGCGAGGTCTCTAGTGTATGAGATTCAGCAGGGAAACTTGGGGTGTTCGGCTAAATCTTGCGCTGACATTGTTAGAACTAAAAATTTCATCTGAGTTTGAGAGATTGGCAGGAAGTGGCACTGAGACTTTAAATCGGAGTTTGTTAAATCCTGAGCAATAAAAATTGCAGTTCACTCTAATGAAACTTTCTGGGAACACTATTAGTATTAAACAGGATATCTCTCCCCCCAGAATAATGCTAAATCATAGTCACAAATAACTCCAAGTCAAGTTCTGCACAAGGCAGAACATGATTGTACTTTTTAAATTAAATTCACTCTTATTGCTTTTGAGGTTGCCATTTTCTGAAATTAATAGGAATTACATACATGGGCCAAAGGGCCACAGGTGGCCAAACTGTATGGAGGGCATGAAGGTGTAGATGACAGAGGTAGGTGGGGAACAAAATATCTTTATGAGGCATTTACTTCATAGGAGTAGATAGAATAAAATGTCTGTTAGAGTCGTAGGATTATAGGATTAAATTTTACAAAACTATTCTTGATTTTAAAGCTCAAAATAACACTTTGTGTTATGCTACATGAAAATTTAATTATTTCTTCTCTGTCTCTATAAGCATCATGTGGACCAAAATTAAGTCACATCCTTTATATGGTTCATTGTGTCCACCAGGCAGGTGCTCACTCCTTACTTTTTAAATTAAGTGGTAATGTATAAATAAATCTTATGAGACTATATTTAGTAGTAACCATCTTTATTCCACAAGCCACAATGTGAATCATTTATTAAAATTTAAAAACATTTATGTGTGAATTTAGCAACATGCACAAAAGGTGGACCCGGCGGGCATCAGAGCTCTGCTGAAGTAAGTCTTGCTCTGTGGGATGGGTCCCTGAACAGCTATTCCTCTGTGATCGTCTCAGCCAGTCCTTGTACTTGATTTGCCTGAGGATATATCCCTTTCATTGACATGACAACAGAAATCAAGGCTCAACTACAATAGGAGGGTGTACCACTGCATTAAAAAGTCATCTGGGACAAGACACCCCGTGCGATATGCCAAGGATCTCACACCTCCTCAAGTTCACAGTTTGGGTGATCAGGAAGATTGTGACACTGGACCCTACAGAGTACCTACTACATTAGCCCAATCTACCAAGTTTGAGTGATGTAGAAGCCCTATCTAATATATAGAAACAAACACAAGGAAGTTGCCAAAATGAGGAGAGAAAGAAATATGTCACAAATAAAAGAATAGAACAAAATTCTGAAAAAAGAACTAAACAAAATGAAGACAAGCAACCTACTAGATGCAGAGTTCAAAACACTGGTTATAAGAATGCTCAATGAAATTAGAACTTCAACAGAATTAATAATCACCAATCAGACATGAAAAATACACTAACTGAAATGAAGAATAATTTATAGGAATCAACAGTAGAGTAGAAGAAGCCAAGACTCAAATCGCAATTTGGAATATAAGGAAGCAAAACCAACCAATCAAACAGCAAAAAGAAAAAAAAATAGTTTAAAAAATTAGGATAATGTAAGGAGCTTCTGGGACAATTTCAACATATTATGAGGGTGCTAGAAGCAGAGGAGAGAGAGCAAGAAATTGAAAACATATTTGAAAAAATAATGACAGAAAACTTTCCTAACTTGACAAAGAAAATAGATGTACAAGTCCAGGAACCTCAGAGAGTAACAAATAAGATGAACCCAAAGAGACACATGCAAACACACATCATCAGTAAAATACCAAAGATTAAAGACAAAGAGAGAATCTTAAAAGCAGCAACCGAAAAGCAGTTAGTTACCTAAATGGGACCTCCATAAGACTGTTAGCTGATTTCTCATTGGAAACTCTGCAGACCAGAAGGGATTGGCAAGAAATATTCAAAGCAATAAAAAGCAAGAAGCAGCCACTAAGAATACTCTACACAGTGAAGCTATCATTTAGAATCCAAGGATAAATAATGAACTTCCCAGACATGCACAAAAGAAAGCTAAAGGAGTTCATCACCACCAAACCAGTATTACGTGAAACTAGAGGTCTGTGCATGAAATTCATGCATGGGGGGGGGGCTCCCTCAGCCTGGTCTGCACCCTCTCACAATCCGGGACCCCTCAGGGGATGTCCTGTGGGATCGGGCCTAAACTGGCAGTCAAACATCCTCTCACAATCCGGGACCGCTGGCTCCTAACTGCTCGCCTGCCTGCCTGATAACCCCTAACCTCCTCTGCTTTGGCCCCTGACACCATGGCTTTGTCTGAAAGGACATCCAGAATGATGTCTGGAAAGTTGTTTGGTTGTCTGGTATAATTAGCATATTATGTTTTTATTAATATAAATCTTAAAGGGTCTTCTTTAAGAAGAGCCCTGGCAGGTCTGGCTCAATTGGTTGAGCATCATCCCATGCACAGAGAGTTGCTGGTTTGATTCCTGGCCAGGGCACATGCCCAGGTTGCAGGCTTGAACCCCAGTGGATATGTACAGGAGGCAGAAGATTGATATTTTACTCTCAAAATTCCTTTCTCTCTCTCTCTCTCTCTCTCTCTCTCTCTCTCTCTCTCTCTAAAAAAAAAAAAAAAAAGTAAAAAAGAAATCTTAAAATAGAAGAATAAAGATAAAAAACATAAGCAATAAAATACCAATAAATACATATCTATTAACAATTGAATCTAAAACACAAAATAAATGATCAAACATAAAAAAAACAGGCTCATACATACAGAAAGAACATTTACATTTTGATGGTTGCCAGCTGGGAGGAGGATTGGGAGGATGAGTAAAAAAAGTGAAGGGATTAAGAAGTATAATTTATTTGTTACAGAATATTCATGGGGATGTAAAGTAGGGAATATAATCAATAATATTTTAATAACTATGCATGGTGTTAGATGGGTATGAGATTTATCAGTATGATCACTTAGTAAGTTATATAGTGTCTAATAACTGGGATGTACACCTGAAACTAATATAATAATGTATGCCAACTATAATTGAAAAAAAAACACATGTTTTAAATTATCTATAATAATAAAAGCATAATATGCAAACCAACTGAATGACCGAACAGCAGACCACCCAGATGACCTTCCGGACGACCATGCTATGACAGCCACTGGTGCTAGGCCAGCCAAGGCAGGTGCGATGCGTTTGGTTGGGGGCCCGGCCATTGCCCCATGATCACACTGCAGAGGGAGGTCCAGGCTACTGGCCGGCAGAGTGATCAATCGGGGGGGCTCCATGATCACCCAAAGAAGGAGGCCCAGGCCACTAGCTGGCGGGTTGTGGTGGGTAGGCTGGGCCTCTCTCTGCGGGGTGCAATGGATTGCCCCAAAGAAGGAGGCCCAGAAGCAGTGCTGTGGTGGGTAGTCTGGGCTATCCTTCAAGCCTCCCCAGCCAGGTGGGCAGGGCCTACCTATTTGGAGTGATCGATCATGAGGCTTCTGGGCTGTGAGAGGGCACAGGCTGGGCTGAGGGACCCCTCCTCCAAGAGTGCAAGAATTTTGTCCACTGGGCCTCTAGTAATTTAAATAAATATATGTAGATGGCTCTAAGTTATTTAAAAAATAAACTAATATTGAAAAATTGAGTAAACATTCAACTGATAAAGCTAGAAAAATAATATAATTAAAACAAACAGTAAATGTGAGAAAATAATGACAATTAAAGCATGTATTAATGAAATAGAAAACAAAACCAACACAAAAATATAATAATTCCTAAAATTGAAACTGTTTCCAAAGAAGGATTAATGAGAGAAGTTAAAAACTCTCTGGTAAGACTTCACAAGAAATGCTATATAGCTCAACTTTTAAGAACAGAAGGTGAAGATAATTTCAAAAATAATATTAATTTTAAAACATCATAGTAAGTATTCTATATAATAGAGGTAATATGCAAATTGACCATCATGCCCTTGCACAAGATGGCCACCCTCATGAGGCCACAAGATAGCTGGCAGGGGAGGGCAGTTGTGGGCGATCAGGCCAGCAGGGGAGGGCAATTGGGGGTGACCAGGCCTGCAGGGGAGGGCAGTTGGGAGGGACCAGGTCAGCAGGGGAGGGCAGTTGGGGGTAATTGTCAAGCAGGGAGGGCAGTTGGGGATGATTGGGCTAGCAGGGAAGGGCAGTTGGGGCAATCAGGCCAGCAGGGGAACAGTTAGGTGTCAATCAGGCTGACAAGCGAGTGGTTAGGGGGTGATCAGGCTGGCAGACAGAAGCAGTTAGGGGCAATCAGGCAGGCAGGCAGGCAAGTGGTTGGGAGCCAGCAGCCCCGGATTGTGAGAGGGATGTCCGACTGCCAGTTTAGACCTGATCCCACCCACAAGGATTGGGCCTAAAGCAGCAGTCGGACATCCCCCAAGGTGTCCCAGATTAGAGAGGGTGCAGGCTGAGCTGAGGGACACCCTCCCTCCTCCCCCCCCCCCATGCATGAATGTCATGCACCAGGCCTCTAATATGTAATAAAAGCATAATAATGAAAAAATTAACATGCTCATCAGATTAAAAAATATTCATTACCCTGGGAGACGGAAAGAGCCAAATGGGTTAGTGAGTGGTAAAGGTCATTTCAATTGAATTTGCAACAATTTCGCTTTTAATAAATCTGGATAGCAGAACACACTTCTTCATGTTTTAAAATTTTCATGATACATAATAAAAAAGAAATCATAAATCTGTGTTGCATAAAAGATTGACCCTACTTCTGGTCAGAAACGGTAACACAAAAATAAAACATTCTCATGATTCATGGGAATTTGCTGACACACTCCACTAACTCTTTTTCCTATTAGTCTATATTAGCCTAAATCATCAATTATTGATGATTATTGATTATATTCATTGATTACATGTAATTGTGGCCACAATTTTATATATTTTACATTGCATTCCCAAATCACAAAGTTTAAAAGAGTTCTTACTATTTATTAAGTACAGACATCTAACCAAATAGAGGGCCCACCTGCATCATTCTAAACACTTATTATTTTGTTGAGGAGCTGATGTCACAGATTATATATATATATATATATATATATATATATATATATATATATATATATAGTCTCCCTGGAGGAGTTGCATGTTGGAAACAACTCTTTAATTTAGTCTCCTGTTTAAGAAAAAAGTTGTCTTTGTTAGGTTGAAAGCAGAAAGTGTAAAGTAGTTATAATTAAAGTCTATCAGGTCCTTACCTGACTTTATAGGCATAAAAGGTCAACCCTGTGCAATCAGAAGTGAGGTGAGCAATGCAGGAGACTCTGGAACTGGGATAGGGCACTTGATACCAGAAACCAAAGAAATAGAAAGAGGCCCTCACCTAGTTACCAGAGAAGAGTGCCTACAAGTCAGGTTTTTATTTTTTTTTAAGATGGGAAAGTAAGGGGAGACCCCCTTCATTGGCCAAGTGTGCAGTGGCTGAACTCATAGTAGCTGGATACAGAGTTAAGAGGAAAAAGAGCCATCAAAGAACCATCAAAGCAGATGCCTACACATCTCATTTCTCCTTCTTTTCTTTCCAAAAGACATTTTTTTTTTTTCTGCTGGAGAAGCACATCCACAGCCATGACAAAACCCTCATCTAAAACCATCTATCAATTTGAAGCGGTTTCTACTTTACAATCTCAATGCAGCCATGTCTATCTCCTTAGAGGGAACATACAATGGAAATGCAAAGTACTAATAATATATACATCCTACATTCTTTCACAAGGGTATTGCAAAGACTAATGAGTATTGTTCAAAAGACCTTAGCGGCCTTCTGATGAAAAAGGTGGGAGACACAAGGACTTTTGAAGGTTTTATTTTATTATCCTTGTTGTTGGTATAATTGCAATAGTTAAATAGTCTATCAAGCACACTGTCAGCCTAACATCTACTTCTTTCGTCTTCCTTGTTTATGCTTGAAAGAGAAGCCTATTGCTTTCTATAGGTCTTGGATATGATAACCACTTTTTATTCTGCTGTCAGTGCTACGGACCAAACTTTGGGTTAGTTAGCTAGCTGAAAAGACAAACTCGACCTCTGGAAGAATTTCCTGACCTTCAGAACATTCTTCTTTCCCTTTTCCACTCCTAAAGAGGGCTAGACTTTGTATTTTGATAGTTTGTCTGATCGGCTACGTTTGCTCAGGAAGCTCTGAGAAGCCAAGGTAAGCAGCAGAAGACGTTTTTTTCTCCCCATCCCCCTCCTTCAAATGGAGCTAGCCATCTTTAGAGATTTCTAACAAGGTAAACATACCTAAGCTCAAAAGTATGACTCAAGAATAACAGTGCACAGGTCTTTGTTTATCTGCAAGTTGATTTCTCTGCCTTCATTTCTCCTGGTTTCTGGGAGTTGTTTTGTATTGCTGCCTACTTCTCTCTTGTTATGTATGGGCTGTCTCTAAAATCCCTTATGCTGATTTTCCAGGCACATTTATTTATGTTCACTCACTAATTGAAAATCTTATATTCAAAGTTATTATTCTGATTGATGTCTGTCATTTTGATCAAGCAGTAGCTCACAGATGCTTTGTTAAAACCATTTTACAAGTGAGTTTATCATCATGCGTTTCTCTCCTGACCTTCTGTATGGCTGGTTGCAAGAAAACTCAGTGGAGGCTCCAAAAGAGGAGGTGTTTGGAAAGCCTCCCAAATTCAAGGTTTACTGTAGCTTCACTATTAAAACAATTATATTTCAGATATTGATGACAGTAATGCAGTCAGAGTCAGTGCAGGGGTACAAGAACATGTAACGGTAATCTCCGCTAACCAAATATTCTACACAGACAATATTGTGGAATGGGGGTGGGAGACAGGCTAAGTAGTGATTGCTACTAAAAGATGCAATATGATGCACTCTTGTTGGAAGTACCCTGAAAGAGTCCATGCTTCCCTAATTAGCCGATACCACCCCATATATTGATTCTGCAATGCCTAATGGAGCTGCATATGAAATGTATGCCATTGAACATAAGGAAAAAGATATTTTACTTCAAGGAACAGTACCAACTTTAGCAGCTCTGGAAAGAACAAGCTATTTTATTTAGCTGAGCATTAATTTACTCTTCAAAAAGATTATGTTTTCACTGTTGATCTTTAAAGCTAATGAGTATGAATGACATAGAATTTTATTAAAATATACAGAAATATCAGTATTTGTTCTGATCATTTGTCTTTTAAAAGTGATCATAATAAAAGCCTAATGTTGCTACACCCTAAACCCAAAACCCTACCCCTAAACTCTACACCTAACTGCTAACCCTAACCATAAACCTACACTAAATCCTAAAACTAACCTTAAAACCTAAATTCTAAATATAACATAACCATGATCCTAAACGGAAAAACAAATCCATACCTCAAACCCTAAACTCTAACCCTAACCATAATCAAAACCCTAGCAGCAAAGCGACAACCCTAACCAAACATAAAACCTAACCTTAAAACTGAGTGCTAAACCTAACCAAAACCCTAACCATAAACCTTAACCCTAATCATGAGGCTAAACCTAAACCCTAACCCTAACCCTAACCCTAACCCTAATCCTAAACCCCAACCCTAATGATTAAGTTTAACCCTAACCCTAACTCTATCCCTAACCATAACCCTAATCCTAACCATAAACCTAACCCTAACACTAACCCTAATCTTTAAACACTAACCCTAACCCTAATCCTTAACCCTAACCCTCACGATTAACCTTAACCATAACCCTAACACTAATTCTTAACCATAACCCTAAACCCTAACATTAAAACTAAACCCAAAACATAACCCTAACCCTAACCCTAACACTAACCCCAATGTTAACCTTACCCTAACCCTAGTCTTTATACCTAACCCTAACCCTAACCCTAACACTAACACTAACCCCAATGTTAACCTTACCCTAACCCTAGTCTTTATACCTAACCCTAACCCTAACCCTAGCCCTAACCCTAACCCTAAACCCTAACCCTAACCCGAAACCTTAACCCTAACCCTAAAACCTAACCCTAACCCTAACCCTAAAATTAACCCTAACCCTAATCCTTAACCCTAACCCTCATGATTAACCTTAACCATAACCCTAACCCTAATTCTTAACCATAACCCTAAACTCTAACATTAAACCTAAACCCAAACCCTAACCCTAACCCTAATGCTAACCCTAATATTAACCTTAACCCTAACCCTAACACTAAACCCTATCCATAACCCTAATCCTAACCCTAACCCTAACCCTAACCCAAATCCTTAACACTAAGAACCCTAACCCTAACGCTAAACCCTAACCGTAACCCTAACCCTAATTCTTAACCCTAACCCTAAAACCTAACCCTAACCCTAACCCTAAAATTAACCCTAACCCTAATCCTTAACCCTAACCCTCATGATTAACCTTAACCATAACCCTAACCCTAATTCTTAACCATAACCCTAAACTCTAACATTAAACCTAAACCCAAACCCTAACCCTAACCCTAACGCTAACCCTAATATTAACCTTAACTCTAACCCAAAACCTAAACCCTAACCCTAACTCTAACCCTAACCCTAACCCAAATCCTTAACCCTAACACTGAACCCTAACCCTAACGCTAAACCCTAACCCTAACCCTAATCCTTAACCCTAACCCTAACCCTAACCCTAACCCTAACCCTAACCTTAAAACATAACCCTAACCCTAATACTAAACCAAAAAGCTAACCCTAACCCTAAACCCTAAACCTAAAACTAACCCTAATCATTAATCCTAACCCTAACTCTAACTCTAACCCTAACCCTAACCCTAATTCTTAACCATAACCCTAAACCCTAACCTTAAACCTAAACCCAAACCCAAATCCTAAACCTAACCCAAAAATAAACCATAACACTAACTCTAACCCTAATCCTAAACCTAAGCCTAATCCTTAAACCTAACCCTAATATTTAACCCTAATCCTAACATTAACCCTAATCCTTAACCCGAGTACTAATGTTTAACCCTAACGCTAATCCTAACCCTAATCCTGAACCCTAAAACTAACCCTAACCATAAAGGCTAAACCTAACCCTAAAACCTAACCCTAACCTTAAACCCTAAGCCAAACCCTAACCCCAATCCTTAACCTTAATCCTTAACCCTAACCCTAAACCTATTCCTTAACACTAACCCTAATATTTAACCCTAACCCTAATCTCAATCCTATTACTGAACCCTAACTCTAAACCTAACACTAAACCTAAACCCTAACACTAACCCTAATCCTTAACCCTAAAACTAAACCCTAACACTAAGCTGAACCCTAACCCTAACCCTAAGAATAACCCTAACCCTAAAACCTAACCCTAACCCTAACTCTAATACTGAATCCTAACCCTAACCCTAACCCTAACTCTAACACTAAACCCTAAACCTAACCCTAAACCTAATCCTAATCCTTAACTATATCCCTAAACCTCAACCCTAAACCTCAACCCTAATTTTAAACCTTAACTCTAACACTAATGTTTTACCCTAACAATATTCTTAACCCTAATCCAGAACCCTAACACTAATCCTAATCCTTAACCCTAACAATAACCACTAACACTAACACTAACCCTAACCCTAACCCTAACCCTAACCCTGAACCCTAACCCTAAAACCTAACCCCAACCTTAACCCTAACCCTAAACCCTAACACTAACCCAAACCCTAATCCTAAACCTTGAACCAAATTAAAACTAAACCAATTAAAACTAAACCCAAAACATAACCCTAACCCTAACCCTAACACTAACCCCAATGTTAACCTTACCCTAACCCTAGTCTTTATACCTAACCCTAACCCTAACCCTAACACTAACACTAACCCCAATGTTAACCTTACCCTAACCCTAGTCTTTATACCTAACCCTAACCCTAACCCTAGCCCTAACCCTAACCCTAAACCCTAACCTCTAACTCTAACCCAAACTAACCCTAATCCAGAACCCTAACGCTAAACCCTAACCCTAACCCTAATCCTTAACCCTAACCCTAACACTAACCCCAATGTTAACCTTACCCTAACCCTAGTCTTTATACCTAACATTAACCCTAACCCTAACCCTAACCCTAACCCTAACCCTAACCCTAACCCTAATCCTGAACCCTAACCTTAACCCTAACTCAAACCCTAATCCTTAACCCTAAAACTAAACCCTAACACTAACCTGAACCTAAATTCTAATCCTAAACCCTAACGCTAACCCTAACACTAACCCTAACACTAACCCTAATCCTTAACCCTAACACTAACCCTAACCCTAACCCTAATCATTAACCTAACCCTAAAACCTATCCTTAAACCTAACCCTAAACATTAAACCTAAAAGCTAACCATAACCCTAAACCTAACCTTAAACCATAAACCCTAAACTTAATCCTTAACCCTAACGCTAAATGCTAACCATAAAACTAACCCTAACCCTAATCCTTAACCTGAACACTAACCCTAATGTTAACCCTAATCCTTAAACCTAACCCTAACCCTAACCCTAACTCTAACCCTACTTCTAATCCTAACCCTAACCTTAACCCTAATCCTTAACCCTAACCCTAGCCCTAACCCTAAATGCTAACCCTAACCCTAACCCTAAACCTTAACCCTACCCTGAACCCTAATCCTAACCTTAAACAGTAAACCCTAAACCTAATCCTTAACCCTAACATTAAACCCTAACCCTAACCTAATCCTTAACCCTAACATTAAACACTAACCCTAATCTTAAACCTAACCCTAATCTTAACCATAACCCTAACCCTAACCCTAACTCTGACCCTAACCCTAAAATGGCCAACTCCCAGTTGTACAGGTCACCCTTGTCCACCAGGGTCACTTTTTAAAGTATTGCTGTTATTACATGGAATAATATCTAAAATGTGTTTTAGATTATAGTTAAAAGTAAAATCAGTGTTTATCAGGTCATTTTCCATAACATGTGACCTTCAGAGAAGCTTGAAATGCTGAGGTACTTAGATAGGAGATCACTGAAAGGTGGAGAGGGACTCAGGAGAGGGGCAGGACAGCAAGAGCAACTTCTCAAGCACTTTGCACATTTGGTAAATCTTACCAACTCACTTGTCTTGTTACTAAAAAGTTTCACAAAGTATATGTTACTCTATAATTGAATATACCACATTTCAATAAATCCAGTTAATGCTGCTAATGATATTCCTGCTTTGAGATTAACACCCATTCACATTGTTGAATTCATTCTATCAAGAGGCTTATTTTAATTTTTTAATTCAAACTTCCCAACCATATTTGAATCACAACTTTTTATTTATCACAAAGATTCAGGCCCAAGAAACTATTACTTTCTGAAACAGTTTATAAACCCTGTATTAGATCAAAGGCCTCCTGTGATTAGGTACTTTTGTCTACATAATTATAAACTATTAATGTTGAAAAGACTTTGAGTTTATTTAACCCAACCCTGTGTCAAATGCATACATTTATTTGCTACAAGAGGAATTCCTCTTAACACATGAGAACTCAGACTTTGCTTAAATATCTTTAATACTGCATCATAAAGCAGAAAGACGACATCTTTAATTATTGGAAAATGATTCAGATTGAGTGAAAAATTTTATTTCTGGTCATTTTGTAAACAATGACTATAAATTCTCTTAGAACTCTTCTCCCCGTTCTTTTACTAATTTCTTTTAAAAATAATAAAGTTCTTTTTTTTATGACAGGCCCTGTTTAGAGTCTAAACACTGGGAATATTTTCATGAAAAAGGCTGAGAAAGTCCCTGCCCTCAATGAGCTTACATTCTATGAATGAAAACAAACAGGCAGTAAGCAAGAACAAGCTATACCAGCGGTTCTCAACCTGTGGGTCGCGATCCCTTTGGGGGTCAAACAACACTTTTACAGGGGCCATCTAAGACCATCGGAAAACACATATATAATTACATGTTGTTTTTGTGATTAATCACTATGCTTTAATTATGTTCAATTTGTAACAATGAAAATACATCCTGCATATCAGATATTTACATTACAATTCATAACAGTAGCAAAATTACAGTTATGAAGTAGCAATGAAAATAATTTTATGGTTGGGGGTCACCACAACATGAGGAACTGTATTAAAGAGTCGCAGCATTAGGAAGGTTGAGAACCACTGATCTATACTAATAAAAGGGTAATATGCTAATTAGACTGGATGATATTCCTGACAAAGCCAGGGGTGTGGCCGGCCTGCAAACCACCCTCAGTTCCTTGCCCAGGCTGGCCCACTCTGCAGCAGAGACCCCCACCCCAATCAGGGGTGTGGCTGGCCTACAAACCGCCACAGACCCCTCTCCCAGGATACCCCACCCCCCAGTGCGGACCCCCCCACTCCAATTGGGGGTATGGCCGGCATGCAAATCAGACCAGGCTCCTTGTCCAAGCCAGAACCCCACCCCATCGGGGGCATGGTTGGCCTGCAAACTGCCCTCAGCACCTCGACCAGGCTGGCCCCATCCTCAGCAGGGACCCCCACCCAGATTGGGGGCATGACTGGCCTGCAAACTGCCTGCGGCCCCTTGCCCAGGTTGGCCCTGTCTCCCAGCAAGAACCCCCCCCCCCCGATCCAGGGTCCCCTTCAAGGCAGGCCAGCTGGCCCCCACCCATGCACCAGGCCTCTATCCTATATAATAAAAGGGTAATATGCAAATTGACCCTAACGGCAGAATGACTGGGAATGACCGCTGGACCAGTCACTATGAGGTGCACTGACCTCTTGATCCCTTTCCCTGGGTGGCAGGCTCCAATCACCTGATGGCCATCCACAATGGGTGTGGGGCTGGCGAGCGGGAGGAACAGCCAACTTCTTGGTCTCTTCCCCCGGCCTTCACGCACCACTGATCACCCAATGGCAAATGGGGAACTGGGGGTGCGTGGCGGCGGTGGGCAGGGCCGTCTGCGGGCAGCTGGGGAAGATGGCCCTGATTGCAAGCCAAGCCTAGGGACTGTACCCACACTAGAATTTCATGCACATGGGCCTCTAGTGATAAATTATATGTCAGTGATAATGGTAGGGAGAAAGTAAAGCAATTTTAGAGGTAGAGATGAAGAGTGGACAGAAGGGATTTGTTATAAATAGTATGGTTAGTGAATGCCTCTCTGAGCAGGAGATGTCTGAATAGATACCTAAAGAAAGTGAAGAGAGAGAGAGAGAGAGAGAGAGAGAGAGAGAGAGAGAGAGAGAGAGAGAGATCAGGAATAAAAAGCGAGGTCCCAAAGGCAGAGATAAGATCAGTGAGTTAGAGGAGGATCAGCAAGGCTCCTTGGGAGAAAGGGAGGAGAGGGATATGAGGCTGGACAGTTGTCAGAAGCCAGATGGCAGGGGTGTGGATTCCAGGGTATGTCCTGGGAGTGTTTTCAAGGTGGGATGGGAGCTACTGCAGGACCCAAAGAAGACGGGAGGTATTATGAACATAAAGTGTTCAAAGGAATCACTTTGTGTAGAGAACAGACCGTGAAGTGAAGAGCAGAAGCAGGGAGACAAGTACAGAGACCGTAGTCATGGTTGAATACTCCCCAGACACATCATCTTTTGTAGCCTCTCCGGGCGCATGTTCCTCTGTACAGTCTTCCACTGTAGCTCCAGGCATTTTCAGTGTACTTGTTGGCTTACCTGCCCATCTCCACTCAGTTCTGCAGAGGCAAGGGCCATAGTTGACTTTTCTTCCTCTGCCTAGCACCCAGCCCAGTGTTGGATACATGCATACTTCAATAGAGTCAGGCAGGATTTCCTACGTCTTACAAGCATCAGGCCTTAAAGGTCTGCATTTGAAGGAAATCATGTTAATTTCTTTATCTAAAAAAGTCTCTGTGAGTTCCGTCGCTTCATACCCACATGCCAGGTAAGGTATACCTCTCTTATGAGGTCATCTGTAATAGGCAGTGAGGAACACATGGGCAGAGCAGGAAGGATGGGGCAGGTGCAGAGGGTAGAGAGTCCTGGGTGGCTAGATACGGGCAAAACTACAAGCTCTTGCAGGATCATCTCCTTAAGCATGGACCACTAGAGATGACATCTAGGCCTCAGCTGTGTTTCTGCTCCAGGCCCAGAATAACAGAAAAATCAGTGGAGACCAGGGCCCTGAGGAATAGTCTTTGAGGTCCTCCCCTGAGATCTCAGATAAAAGCCCTTAGGACCCAGCTGGCTCTCTCTATAGAGCAGCCCACACCTTTCCCCACCCTATTCTGTGCCCAGGCACTACTCCTCCACTAGAAATCTCTGTCTCTATCTTTGTCTGTCTCTCTTCTCCTCCCTCTTCTCTTTCCTACTTCTCTCTCTCTCCTCCGCAGTGGGCCTGAATCTCTAACTTGTTCCCTGAGCCCATCGCTTCCATGGCTCACTTCTTCTACCTCTGTGACTTTCTAAATAAACTTTCCCTTAGAATTTTAGTCTTGGCTCTGAATTCTTCTTTTAGCCAGAATGTAAGAACCTAGGTTGCTGGTCAGCCTTTTTTCTGCTGCTACAATCATAACTTTACCTGTGTTACTTAAGCATTTCCCTACCTTATTTATAATTTGTTGTATTGGTAATCATTATTCTTTTTCTGCTCTTTTCAGTTTGTGGCCAAAGAAAGCATATATATATATATATATATATATATATATATATATATATATATATATATATATAATCTCCAGACCATATTGACTAACTCAGATAAGTGACTAAGCAATGTTTGCCAACAAAAGGAATTTGAGAAACTTAGTGCTATGCACAATGTTCAAATTACTAGAGTTCCTAGTTTAATAAAGAATTCTTATTTTGGGGATCAAATAATATTACAGTGTTTTAGAGTAGTTAAAAGAACTTGTATTCTGAAAAAATGGGGGAGTGTGGCCAATCTACCTAAATGAGAAGGCAAAATTATAACATGCACTTCTGTGTGTGTGTGTGTGTGTGTGTGTGTGTGTGTGTGTGTGTGTTTAAATACTAGAGGCCCGGTGCATGGATTCGTGCACTGGTGGGGTCTCTCAGCCTGGCCTGCACCCTCTCGCAATTCGGGAATCCCTCGGAGGATCTCAGACTGCTAGTTTCGACCAGATCCCCACAGCAGGCCTGCAGGGATCAGGCCAAAACTAGCAGTCCAACATCCCCCAAGGGATGTAGTAGTGTGTGAATTGGCAGGTGGCCAGGGAGGACCCTGAGCCCTGGCCGAGCACCATGATGCTCCTGTTCATCTTGGCCCTGCTGTGCCTGCCGCCGCCGCAGCTCAGTATCTTGGTAGCTCTGCCATAGAGGCAGGAGAGGCTCATGCTGCCACAGCTGCACTTGCTAACGTGAGCCCAGTGTCTGGTGCCTGTCAGCTGAGCAGTGCTCCCACTGTAGGAGCACACTGACCACCAGGGGGCAGCTCCTGCATTGGGCTTCTGCCCTATGGTGGTCAGTGCATGTCATAGCTACCGACTGGTCATCTGGTAGTCCAGTCACTTAGGCTTTTATATCTATCTATACATATAAACCCTAATATGCAAATAGACCGAACAGTGGAACAACCGAACAACCAGTCGCTATGATGTGTGCTAACCACCAGGGGGTGCATGTGGAAGATGGCAGGCATTGGCACAGGCAGCAGAGCATGAAACATGGCGGGCATCGGCCATGGTGGGATGGTGGAGCAGGTGAGCGGGGGTATCAGACGAAGGTGGGTCACTGGTTGCTGTCATCGGGGTGAGCCTCTGGTGATTAATGAAAATTCTTTGCTCCCACACATCATGGTCCTGCCTGGCACTCTCACCTGCTGCTGGCACTGGCCCCGATTGCTCGGCGCCGTCAGTGGGTGTGAGCAGTGGCTGCTGGCCCCAATTGCCCCTGAGAGCTTCTCCACCTCCCCTGGTGCCTGAGAGGCAAGTGGGACAGCAGTGCCACTCGCATCTGCTGACAGTACCAGCCCTGCTCACAACCGCTGCTGGTGCCAGCCCCAATCACTGCACTGTCAGCAGGTGCGAGCAGGGCCAGTGCCATCAGCATGTGAGAGTGGAGGCGGTGGGACCAGGACTGCCAGCAGACAGGGGACCAGAAGCTGTGGCGGGAGGGGCCTGGTGGGGGCACAGAGGATGGGCTGAGACCCTTTCCCTGTTCCCACCACAGCCTCATGGCCCACAGTTCCTTTGAAGGTGCACGAATTTGTGCATTGAGCCCCTAATCTATCTAATCTAATAAAAGAGAAACATGGTAATTGGCATACGACCGCTACCCTTCCCATTGGCTAATCAGGGAGATATGCAAATTAACTGTCAGCCAAGATGGCGGCCGGCAGCCAGGCAGCTTGAAACTAACATGAGGCTTGCTTGCTTCAGTGACGGAGGATTCCAACGTTCCCCGCCTGCCTTGCCAGCCTCTGAGCCTGCAGTTTGAAACATTTTAACAAATATAGAAGCTAAAAAACCCCACAGAAACCTGCTTTCAGCGAGCTGGGATCTCAGAGCTGGAGTCAGAGCTGGAGTTATACATTGTTTCGATTACCTACTTTCAGCAGGGGAGGCCTAAGAGCTGGAGCCTCAGAGCTAAAGCTGGCCCAGAATTAAAAAAGAAAAAAAGGAGCAGTTGGGAGCTTCAGTCACCCGCCAGCCTGAAAACAGCCCTCAGCCCCTCACCCAGGCTGGCCAGGCACCCCAGTGGGGACCCCAACCCTGAAGGGTGTGTGACCAGCTGCAAACAGCCATCATCCCCTCACCCAGGCTGGCCAGGCACCCCAGTGGGGACCCCCACCCTGATCCAGAACACCCTTCAGGGCAAACCAGCCAGCCCCACCCATGCACCAGGCCTCTATTCTATATAGTAAAAGGGTAATATGCCTCCCAGCACCGGGATCAGCGAAGCCGACAGGCCTCCCGGCACCAGGATCAGTGTGACAGGGGGCAGCGCCCAAACCCCCTGATCGCCCTGCAGCTCTATGTGTGACAGGGGGTGGGGCCACAACCTCCCTATCCGCCCTGCTCTGTTTGTGACAGGGGAAGGTGCCCCAACCTCCTGATCAGCCCTGCTCTGTGCCTGATACGGGGGAGCTCCCCAACCTCTGATCGCTCTGTGGCTCTGTGTGTGACAGGGTGCGGCGCCCCAACTCCCCGCCCCCCATGGGCCCTGCTCTGTGTGTGACAGGGTAGAGGCATAACCTCCCCATCGGCCCTGCCTTGAGTGTGAGAGTGGCAGTGCCCCAACCCCCTGATCGGCCCTGCTCTGTGTGTGACAGGGTGCGGCGCCCCAACCCCCCACCCCCACAGGCCCTGCTCTGTGTGTGACAGGGTAGAGCCATAACCTCCCCATCGGCCCTGCCCTGAGTGTGAGAGTGGTGGCATCCCAAACCCCTGATTGGCCCTGCTCTGTGGATGATAGAGGGCGGCGCCCCAACCACCTGACCCGCCCTGCTCTGTGTGTGACAGGGGGCGATGCCCCAACTCCCCTATTGGCCCTACTCTCTGAGTGATGGGGGGAGCTCCTCAACCCCCTGATGGGCCCTGCTCTGTGCGTGACAGGGAGTGGTGCTGCAACCTCCCCATCAACCCTGCCTTGAGTGTGACAGGGGGCGGTGCCCCAACCCCCCAATCGGCCCTACCCTGAGCGTGACTGGGGGTGGCATCACAACCTCCCGATCCGCCCTGCTCTGTGCATGACAGGGGGTGGCGCCCCAACTCCCCAATTGGCCCTGCTCTGAGCCCGACCAGGGGCTGCACCTAGGGATTGGGCCTGCCCTCTGCCACCCGGGAGCAGGCCTAAGCCACCAGGGAATTTTCTCCCGAGGGGTCCCAGATTGCGAGAGGGCACAGGCCAGGCTGAGGGGCCCCCCTTCCCTCCGAGTGCACAAATTTTTGTGCACCAGGCCTCTAGTATATATATATATATAAAAAGCCAGCAACCATAATGGCCATAATAACCATAATGACTGGTTGCTATGATGCCCAATGTGGCCAGCGAATCAGCCCAATCGGGGTGGGGCTGGCCGGCCAACCTTGGGACCCCTGCCCCCTGCCGGTATGCACCTGATTGGACTCTCCCACCCCAATCAAGAGCACGCTGGCAGCCAAATGCCCCTTCCCTTCCCCCCAGCCAGCCCTGCCCCCAATCAGTCGCCCCACCACTATAGGCCCACAGCCCCTTCCCTGGCTGGCCCACCCCTGATCATACCCTCCACCCCAATAGGGGGCGGGGCTGGCTGGCCAACCTTCTGCAGCCCCTCTCCCTGGCCGGCCATGCCCCTTATGGGCCCCCACCACCCTGATCGGTCCACAGCCCCTCCCCTTGGCCAGCCCGCTCCTGATTGCACCCCCACCCCAATAGGAGCCAGGGCTGGGTGGACAACCTCCTGCAGCCCCTCCCAATGGCCGCCCCACCCCTGATCTGCCCCGATTAGGGCTGGGCTGGCCGGACGCCACCCATGTACAAATTCATGCACTGGGCCTCTAGTCTATACTAATAAAAGGGTAATATGCTTATTAGAGAAGATGTCTTCTGGACATCCATCCAGACAAAGCCACAGAGGCTGCGAGGGACTAGGGTTGGTGCTGCATAGGAGAGGTGGGCTGCAGCTTTGTCCAGAAGGTTGTCCGGAATGATGTCCAGAAGGTTGTTTGGCTGTCCAGTCTAATTAGCATATTATGGTTTTATTATTATAGATTGAGATTCATGAAACTCAAAAACTAGAAGTTTTAGACAAGAGAGAGATCATGTAAGAAAAAAATTAATATGGAATATAACACCTATCAATAATGTATCAATATTTGTGGTTGTATTTAACTAGATTCCAAATCCTCTGGCTGATGAAATCCAACCTCCCTCCCCTTATTTTACATTTTTTCAATTGAATTCAGAGATGACAGGAGGGGGAGAGAGAGATAAAATTATTAATGATGTGAGAGACTCATTAATAGGCTGCCTCCTGAACGCTGGACACTGGGGATCAATCAGGCAACTGGGTATGTTCCTGACCGGAATCAAACCATGACCTCCTGGTTTATGTGCCCATGCTCAATCACTCAGCCACGCTGGCTGCCTCCCCTCCCCCCACCCCAGCTTTTTTATGTTAAATTCCTCAGGCAGGATAGAAATCAGCTGAACTTTCAAACCAGTCAAAGGAAAGTGTATTATTTCCATTCTCTTTTAAACACTCTAAGAAGAACTCTCTCGTTCATAATAGCTTTGTTTATTGCGTAGTACAGTGTGTTCTAATTATCACCCTTGCCTCACTAACCACACAGCTTATGTTCCCACACTCATCAGCTATTTTTATGCCTCATGCAGAAATGAAGAGAACGTTAATAAGAATAATACTTGGGGAATAGCAGTTTTGATAAAATTAGGGGGGAAATGTGCTTGATAATACAGGAAATCAGAGCATTTGAGTTAAATTGAAATGACCCATTACCAACAGCATACTTTCTTTTCTATAAGTTGTGATTTGCTATCAGTCCTTAATCTGTTTCTTTTCTTCTTTCTCTAATAATTTGTTAGGTTATTATTTTATTTTGCTGCTTATTTTTTTGAATATGCTTCACTCTTTTTCCATTTTTTTTTAATTAAAAATTCCTTCCATCTAGAAAAAAAAAAAATCCTTCCATCTTTCTTGCTCTTTCCATATTTTGAAATTCTCTTACTTCCAATTTCTATTGCTATGGAGGCTTCTCATTTTTTCCTTTGCTCTTTTTATCTCTCTCCTTTCCCCCTCTCCTTCTATCTTCTCCTTAATAACTTCCCCACTATATGCACAGAAAATATCTTTTTATACCTCTGACTGGCAAGAATGTATATACATATATATTGATATGGGAATTAATGCATTTTCAGCACAAGAAATGGGACCAGCGGGAATGTCAAATGGAACATTAGAACATTTTTAAATCACCACATAAGCTGAGTAAGCCTTAAATAATATTTTCATTGAAAATAGTCTAAATTAAAGAATAAGAACAACTAAGTAATAGAAAGGGAAAATGGCTATAAAAATGATTATTTCAAAAAGTAATATATTACCACAGAAGAGCAAGCAAAGATCTTCCCAATCTGTGTCAATACGATTTTTTTTTCTTTTTTACAGGAGCTTTTCTAACATATATAATTGGAAGACATCAATGCTGACATCAGGACCAGCTGAGATGACTAATGACCCCTGCCCTGCTGCCAACCAATCAACAATGCTGAAAGGATACCCCTGGAAAGCTGAGGAATAAATGCCCTTAGGATGGAGGACCCAGCACTGGCTCTCTCTCAAGAATGCCGGCAATTTTCCCCAGCCCCTTCTTCCCTTCTTTCCCCTGTGTGCCCTCACCTTTTCCTGCTTCTTCCTCTAGCCTCATACATCCTAGCTTTCTTTCTCCTACGTTCCAAGGGCCCTTCTTTTGCTTCCCTGACTTGTTTCCTGTGCCCAATAGCCCTGCTGGCTCACTTCTTCTATGGTTCACTTCTACCTCTTTGACTTTCTAAATAAACTTTTGCTTGGATTTAAAGATATAAATAAATACAGAAATAATATATATATATATATATATATATATATATATATATATATATATATGATATTTCTTATAACCTGAGGAGGCAACATGTCTCCCCTCATCAAGAACCATGAACCATGTTTGGCCTGGCCAGCATGGCTCAGTGGTTGAGTGTGGGCCTATGAACCAGGAAGTTATGGCTCAATTCTTGGTCAGGGCACATGCCTGGGTTGCTGGCTTGATCCCCAGTGTGGGGAGTGCAAGAGGTAGCTAATCAATGATTCTCTCTCAACTTTTATGTTTCTATCTCTCTCTCTTATTCTCCCTTCTTCTCTGAAATCAATAAAAATATATTTTTTAAAAAACACACAACAACCACATTTGCTGTGCTGTTGATTTTTTTACCATTGAAATCATAGTTACTGTTTTTAGAAATCTTTTCTAGGATAGAAACCTTATATGAATTGGAAAGTAAAAATACACACAAGAGAGGAAGGTTGCTAATTAAAAGGAAAAGAAATGGCAAGGCAAGATCCAGCAGTCTGGATACAAACGTTTTCGGCGATGACTAAAGAACATTCTTGGAAAGATTACGTCACCTCTTCCCTCGATCACTGAATGTAATCAACCCTGTGAATTGATTGAAGTTTGAAAAAATAGCAGCTAAGACTTCTTTCACATGCTTATAATCAGCTCCTGGCAATCTTCCACTTTAGAAAAAATGGTCACCTAGAGAACCTTGGTGTGATGTAGAAATATTTCAGTTAAATATCTATGGATTAATTGCATTTAGGGCTGCCTCCCTCAGAAGTCACTTACCCTAGCACCTAAAAGGGGATTCACTTTGCAAGGGTGGGAATGGTAGCCTAGTGATGCCTCTTACCCCTGAACCCACTGTCAGATCTAGCACCCATTCTAGTCCTGCTTCCCAAGGCCCATGGTATCTCTAGCCTCTTCCCTCCATCCCAGGTGAGCATCCCTTGAACAAGGTTATTGCACTACAAACAACAACACAAAGTGAGCAGCCTCTCCCTTCTTCCTAGGATGTCCCTGGCCTAACACAACCATCATCTTCCTTTGCTTCCCCATAGCATGCGTCTCAGAGGAGACATACTATGGAGCCAAAGAAGGTGCAGTGTAGACGGACAGATCACAGACTGGACATAGCCTACCACCTCTGTGCATACAGTGGGCAGTTGATAGATTTGGGACACAAAACTAAACAAGAGTCATTTTGAGCTTTGTTTTCCTTCTTTTTGTTCTCTTAGGGCAGAAGCACTGGGGTGCCATGGCCACAATGATCTGAGAAAACAGGATGGAGCTGAGAATCTCAGAAAGCCCTCTTACCAGGCCACTGGCCTGCCAGGCTGCCAGTCAGGTAACACCACACTCATGGGATCCGTGGTGGGGAAAACAGTACCGACAGTACCCGTGGCAAGGAAAACTTTCAGACCTTGTTTTCAAAACTCACTTGACACAGCAAAATTATGGGAGAAGGAGAAACAGTCCCATCTCACTACATCTGTTCCTGGCTAAATATCTGTGTGTGCAGAGAATCACCCAGAGCAGGAGAGGGACAGGCTTGGTTCCTACAGATGGGGGGTAGCTTGAGAAACTGGGGTGGGGCTAGGAAAGTGAGAATAGGACTGAGGCCAATTCTATAGCTGAGGATAAAATCGAATGAGCTGCTAATGACTGAGGCTATGTACAAGCCCTCAGGGTTCCCATGGAACTAGGACTTAAGTCTGGCTGTTACAAAGGGAATTGCAGAGAGGGATAGTACAGTGATGGGAAGCATGAAGAAACAAGGAGTTGGGCCTAGAAGTTTATCTGGAACATTGGCTTTTGTGTCTGGACCTGGGAATATAATTCCAAATTCAGTAAGATTGAGAAGCATGGGAGGCCATTGACTATTATTAGAACTTTTCAAAATTATTTAGATACTAGTAGCCCTGCACATGAATCCATGCTCCAGTAGCTCTCTGTGGGGCCTGGCCACTCTGCACCTGCTGCCCAGAGGCTCTCCATGGCCCAGAGGCCCTTCCGCAGGCAGGGTGGAATGCTTGCCTCATCGCCGTGGTAGCGAAGCAAGCATTCCGCCAGGCCGCTCACACTGCCCACTCTCAGCAGCTGCTCCCCTGGGACTGGGGGACTTCAGCGGGGCTGAGAAGACTGGGCACCACTATCTTGTGGCTATGGGTGCCAACATCTTTGTGATGGAGCGATGGTTAATTTGCATATTACCCTTTTATTAGATAGGAAGGGTGCCACTGGATGGCAAAAACAATGCAGAGACTGTCCAAGGTCCACCCTTATAACATGTGTTGGGGAAAGGACAAATTACATACCCAGCCATGGCTTCCCCTTCTCTTCCCAGTGTGAAACAGGAGTTCCCATCGGGTCCTCTGCTGTTCCCCTGCCCACTCCCAGATTAAGACACTAGAGAAGAAGCTTGTTTCCACATTTCCAAACAAACTAGTGCATTCACACAGTCACAGTCCTTTGAAAACATCAACTCCAACTCATCAGACTGGCTTGCAGAGGAATCTATAGCATCTTAAAATGTTTGTGTGTTTAGGCTGGTGATGAAGAACTGCTTTTTTTTTTTTCCCCAAAGAAAACCATTTCCTGGTTGTATACACAGAAATGGAAGAATTGCCTTGTTAGAAACCCAACCATTTGTCCAGCAGAGCTCAGCACATGCCCCTTTGGCCAGTAGATAATATGTTCAGGGATATACATGCTACCTAAACCAAATCTGTGTGTTCCTTCCCACCCTCCATGGTTAAGACCATCAATAACATCATTGCCTTCTTTCCCCTGCCTTTTACCCCATTAAACTAATCTTTTGACCTATGAGGAAACATCTCCCACTTCTTGCTAATGGTAGGACAAGTGATTCTCATGCTAAAAAGTCAAAGGATAATTCTTTCTGGTATCTTAAATTAAAGGGTTTATCAGGAAACATTTTCAGGGCTTATTTTCAAAAGGAAATAAATGCATCCTGTGTAATTTCATATACTTTATACAAATATACAGAATAACCTTCAGTTCACTCCATCCATATGCAAAAACAGTCATTTGTGGAAAAACTATTTTCTCCTCTGTTAAATAGATTTCAGTTGCCTTAGGTTTTCCCCATTTCTCTCCGTGGGTCTTTCTGTCAGCTGTTACTATCAGCAATGATTAAACATAAGCAAGCATTGTGATTTATCACTGATAGACTCATCACTGATGTGAACATTCTTTAGTCCCAAGGTCAGATCAGGTAGATAGCAGGACAAGTTCATACAGGTCTATGAAGCTGAGTTTCTGTAAAATCATTGATTGTCATATCATTACTGACCCCCCCCCACACACACACACACATGTGTCTAAATCATCATCTTATGAAATATAGAGCTTGGATTCAGTTAGGCATAAAAATATTTGTATTTTAACTTCTTATAACTTCAAACAAAGAGACAAAGAAACTCATAGAGTTTCTCACTGTCTTTCTGAAGCTCATATGGAAATCTCCCAGAGAGAACACCATTATATTATTTGCTGCCTCCAAATATGCATATGAGATATATAGAAAAATATATTATTTTAATCATCAGAGAACAGAAGACAGCTGACCATGGGACTACATATTGTAAAGTTCAAATTTCTCTTTGGATTTGAGTAAGGAGCCCACATTAGTTTAAAATCTTTACATCAGACTCCTTTTAACCTTTTGCATCTCAAACTTTCAATTTGAGAGATATAGAATTTATGTGATCTTTTCTGTACACTCTTTTGAACTACTACTCCCCTCCCTTAATTTCTATGACTTGTTGAGCACTCCTGATTCATTCTCCTACTTTCTTCTCAATCGCTTTATTCTCCACCTACCATATATTTTTATACATACACTATGTACTAGATGCCTATCGATGCTGTAAAAATTAGCACAAACTTAATGGTTTAAAATAACAGGAATTTATTCTCTTATAGTTCTCAAGTCCAGAATTCTGAAATCAGGTTTTGCTAATTTTAGGTATTGGCAGGGCTAATTCTTTCTGGAGGTTTTGGAAGTCAGTGTATTCTTTCATGTTTCAGAGGCTGCAGATTTCCCTGGCTTGCAGTTGCATCACTCCAATCTTTGCTTTCACTGTCATATAGCTTTCCCCTTCTTCTATAGTCAGAGCTCCTTCTGTCTCTCTCCAATAAAGACACTTGTGATAACAGTTAAGTCTACCAGGATAGTGTCCCCTTCACAAGAGCCTTCAGTTAATAAAATCTGCAAAGCCTCTTTGCCATAGAAGGTAACATTCATGGGTTCCAAGGACTAGGGCATGTATAGCTTTGAGAACCATTATTCATTCAGCTTACTGTAGACTGCATTCTCTTCTCTTCTGTTTTTACCATCTTGTGGTAATATCTTCTCTACCGGATGGCCTTCTTGATTCAGTTGACTTCTATTCTAAATCTCTAGTCAAAGTCTTTTAACATTCACACTTGAATTTCCAAGTAGCTGTTGTACACTTCATTCAGATGGTATACTAAAGCAAACTAAAAACATCTGATGTTTAACTTAAAGACTCCTTCCCCTCTTCATGGAGATAAATACATATCCATCATTCTCATTATTAGCTATATTTGAACCTGGAATAATATGGACTTAGACATTTTTTTCTCCACAATGAGTCACTCATGTATATTCTAGAGAGTCTTCCTTTGATGTTATTTCATCCTCTCCCTCTTCTTTTTCCAATGTCTACCTCAGTTGAAATCCCTATTGTGCTATGCCTTACATTATTTTAACAACTTCTTGATGAACTTCCCTGTCCTTGGTCTTTTCTAATCCAGTTTACAATGTATGTTGTTTCCAGTAAAGTCCTCTTTCACACTACTTGGATTAGAGCCATTCTCTTCTTCAAAATAGTCAATAGAGTTTTCAATGCCCTGAGTCCAAATTAAGTATGCATGAAGTTAAAGTAGCCCAACTTTTTCTAGATGAGCCCTATTTTCTCCTATGTGATAATCTCTATAGATTAGAATTAAGCCGCCTCGTCTCCTCTTTTATGGATTTACTGATGTATGTGACTCTTTCACCTTGAAATGCCCTTATACCCTCCCCTTTAGAGTCCCCCTCAAATGCCTCTTTACCCATGATGCCACTTCTCAAGTCAGCTACCTCTTTTCTTAAGTCAAAGTGATTTCATAACATGAATATTGGCAGTCACAAAATACTTGTTTAAATAGATTAACCAACTTGTATATAGAGAAAGGAAACAAGTATGATATGATTCATAAAACCTTTACCATTTCAAAAGTTTGCAATGTGTATCTTTTAGAAAAAGTCAGATATAATATTCTCAGAGGAATATGTAAATATCCTTGCACATGATTTTTTGAAATTATATATTAATTTCTCAAGCATCAGTTTCTCAATGTACCTCATTCCTGCATTTAAGAAGCAGGATAGAAACTTCAAAAAAATTTTTTTTAAGTTCTGCCTTTTTTTCTTTTGCACATCATTTGAGTTTGATGGATACCAAGAGACATATATCAGATCCTGAACAGGATCCCATTGAGAGTTCCCATGGCACTTCAGTCACTTAGTCATGATCTATGCTCTCAACAGTTGAAGATAATGACTTCAGGAACAATCTTTCAAGGGTTTCATATTAAATGAGATGAAAGAGCAGGCACGGCATTAAAGCACCTTGTTATTTGCAGAGTACTTAGAGTAACCTTAAATATGGAGATGATCAAATTTCATGACCTTTAGTTTTAATTTTTCCATCATATCTTCTTGTGCAATTCCTATTTTAATAAAGATATGTGTGTGTGTGCGCATGTGTGTTTCTGCCTAAATTAGCTCAGTCACTTAATTAAACATTAACACCTTAGAGTTAAATACAGAAACCAAGAAATGACAATATAAATATGCTTATTTTTATTGTATATTTATCTATTTTATCTTTATGACCTTATACTTTCAAGAGACTATTATTTTTAAAGTCTGCTTGGTGCACATTATAATGTGAAAAGCCTCCATCTTTGATTTTCTTTCAACTGTCCGGCATGTTTCAGTTTGTAATAAAATGCAGAGCTCATTAAGTTCTATTTTTTACAAAATGTTTTATTTTTAACATTAATCACTAATAGCAAATCTTCCCATGACAATGGAATAACCTTCTTCAGAGTATAAAAGAGTCCCCAAAAGATGGTAGAAGAATTTGAAAAAAAAAAAAATAGAGCCTAGGGTAATGACTATTTGCATATTTGCCCAGAAAGAACCACATAGCCCTCCTAAACTCCATAAACAGATAGCAAATAAGCATTTCTTACTTCTGATAAATTAATGTGCATAGGTCCACTTATATTCAACAAAAGAAAGTATCATACCATGCACCTGAGGAAAATAATGTTTATTAAAGCCCACTCCCAATGAAATCTGGGAAATGTAAACTACCCCAGGGAGATACCAGAATAAGTAACATCTTGTGTTTGAAGATCTTTCAGACTAATCCATCTATCGCATAGAAATCACATACTGCCTACTGCAAGTGGCCCTATGGCAGCTCCCTTGTTTGTACAAAGTGTCTGAATTAAAAAGAGAGGCAGTGCGAAAGAGAGAACAGTAAATCTGAGTTGACCTAAATAATAACTATATATTTTTTAATCATCTTGAAGTGGAAATTGCCTTCTTGACTTTTAAATGAGATTCCAGCAAAGCACCCAAAGGTCAAGTGTCTCATGATTTTTGTGTAATGGTGGCTCATTGTTTTTCCTCTCCATTTGCACTATGAGATAACCCGATCTATTTGTTTTATTACCAGGCTTCCTCGAAGTAAATTAATGGGAGGAGGGCATAGGCTGTCTGCACTGCTCAGGAGGCAGCTGGTAGTTGTGAGAGAGACATTCCAATCTACATCTGGTTGTATATGGATCCTAACAACACCCTTATTAATTTCCCTCAGCAGTTTGCTCTTGAATTTTTCATATTATTTATATACATGTTCTCAGTGTTTCTGTGTCTTTTCCATATTTGTTTTCTTGTTTGGCTATTAAAAATGTAAGTTCCTTAAGGGAAATCACTGTATCCTGCATTTCTTTTGTTATTTTGGGCTTTATCAGTAGAGGGTAGAACAAATATCATTTGCATGCAATGAATGCTGTTTACTGACTGGCAAGCATTTATTTCCTGAATAAAAATGTCACATTCAGCAACTGATTTTGAAAGACTCTAAAGATTACTCCTGAAACTTGGCAACTCCTCCAAGCGGATAGTCACGTCTATAGGATTATAGGTACACAGCTAATAAACTGCCCTACCCGTATGCTTCGATTTACAGATCTTCCGAAGACTGGTTCTCTTTGGGTCACCACACTTGCCAGTTTGGACTTTTGAAACCTCCTAATATGGGCTGACATAACAAATTAGCAACAAGAAAAGTTCAGGGAAGGACAAGTGTGAGAAAGTGTGCCAAATATATTAGCATTCGTCTTGCAACCTTGTCTCCAGTTTGTGTGAAGTTGATGGTTGGAGGTTACGCTTTCATTAAAAATTGACAACATTTTAAATGCTAATCAAAACTGCTTGTCCTTTCTACTTCTATTTATCTTGGAATGGGGGGAAAAAGAGAAAGAATGGGAAAAAATATAGATGGCTTGCTTTGAGCTACAACAAATACCTTTTCCATTGCCCCCAGGCCCCTGCACCGCCTCCTGTGTAGGATAGATAAGCGCTATGCAGATAGCGTGTCAGACCTAAGACTAAGTGTGAAGGAGTCAGGACTGGAGTTACAGAGGTATGTTTCAGGAGGAGGATAAAGGAATCCTGTGTGTGTGTGTGTGTGTGTGTGTGTGTGTGTGTGTGTGTGTGTGTAGGGGTGGCCTTTTCATGAATGTTAGGCAAGAATTGTGGAGGTGTAGTTATTTTCACAATTGGTCATAAGAAATAGATTTTACAGAAAAGAAGGACCATGTGGTATATGAAGGAATAATACAATAAGACATAATAAAAATAACAAGAAAAAATCTGTTTCAAGCATGAATAGCAAAACTTGATCAGTGATGAACCCTCAGAGACAGTATACAGCATTCCAGAACATCCTTAGGAAGGACAAAAGACAGTAAAAGAAAATGTGTGGCTTAACTTTCTTTGTCCCCCATAGCTTTTTAAAAATTTATTTTTAAAATTTTTATTTTAGAGGGAAAGGAAGAGAGAGGGGAAGAGAGAGAAACATCAATGTGAGAATGAAACATTGATTGCCTGCCTACTCCATGGCCCCTTTGGGGGATCAAACCCACAGCCTGACCCAGAATTGAATCAGCAACCTTTTGGTGCATGGGATGATGCCCAATCAAGTGAGCCACACCAGCCAGGGTTCTCCCTAGCTTTCTTGACATATAATAGACAGGTAACATTGTATAAGTATAAGGTGTACAATGTGTTGATTTGATATATTTATATATTGTAAAATGATAACTACCATTGCCTTAGCTAACACTTCCATCACATCACATAATTGCTATTTCTTTTTTGGTGGTGAGAGCATTTAAGATCTACTTTCCTAGCAACATTCAAGTATATGACACAATATTATCTAATCTAATAAAAGAGAAACATGCAAATTGTCCATACCTCCACTACACCCACAAGCCATGCCCACAAGCCACATCCACAAGCCAATCAGGAGAAAATATGCAAATTAACCCAACTAAGATGGTGGTGGCCACGGAGCTGGAGCGAGCAGGAGGCTTGGGTTGCCCCCGGCAACGGAGGAAGCCAAGCTTCCTGCCTGCCCTGCCAGCCCTGAGCTCCGCTCAAGGCTACAAAGTTTCAATTATAGAAGATAAATAAATCCCAGATACCTGCTTCCAGCCCATGGCTGTGGCCAGCCTGAAAACGGCCATCAGCCCCTCACCCAGGCTTGCCAGGCACCCCAGTGGGGACCCCCACCCTGAAGGGGCTGTGGGCAGCCTGAAAACAGCCCTCAGCCCCTCACCCAGGCTGGCCACACCCCCATGGGGTGAGGGTCCCCACTGGGGGGCTTGACCAGCCTGCAAATAGCCATCAGCCCTTCACCCAGGATGGCCAGGCACCCCAGTAGGACCCCCATCCTTATCCAGGAGACCCTTCAGGGCAAACCAGCCAGCCCCCACCCGTGCACCAGGCCTCTATCCTATATAATAAAAGGGTAATATGCAAATTGACCCTAACAGCAGAACGATGGGAATGACTGGTCACTATGACACACACTGACCACCAGGGGGAAGACGCTCAATGCAGGAGCTGCCCCTGGTGGTCAGTGAGCTCCATATCCTATATAATAAAAGCCCAGCGACTGAAACAGTGGAACAACCAGAATAACCAGAGACCAGAATGACCTTGGCTCCTCAGCCTGGGTGGCCCCACCCCCAGCATGGACCCCCCACACTGATCCGGGGCCCCCATCAGGGCAGGACGACCGGCCCCCACCTGTGCACTCGGCCTCTATCCTATATAAAAAAAGGGTAATATGCAAATTGGCCTCAACAGTAGAACGACAAGAACAACTGCTCAACCAGTCACTATGAGGCGCACTGACCAACTCTTGGTCCATTTCCCCAGCTGGTAGGCTCCAATCCCCAAACTGGGAACTGGGGGGGGGTGGCAGGGGATGTGGGTGGCTTCATGCCAAGGCCCCTGCCCCCCTGGTCGCTCCCACACAGAGGGTGACCTGTGATGGGAGCGGGGACAGTGAGTAGGTGGGAATGGCTTATCTATTGATTCCTCCCCCTGGTCAAGAGTCTCCTATCACCCGATGGTTAATGGGGAACTGGAGGTGGGTGGCCGTGGGGGGCAGAGCCGGCTGTGGGCAGCTGGAGAAGATGGCCCTGATCACAGGCCAGGCCTAGGGATCATACCTGCACATGAATTTTGTGCGCTGGACCTCTAGTATATATATTGCATATCTTTTTTTATTAAAAAAAAATAAAAAAAAATATATATATATATATTTGAGAGAGGAAGGAAGTGGGAGAAAGAGACAGAAACATCGAGGATGAGAGGGAATCATTGATTGGCTGTCTCCTGCATGCCCCACACTGGGGATCGAGCCCACAACCCAGGCATGTACCCTGATGAGCGATCAAACCGTGACCTCTTGGCTCATAGGTTGATGCTTAACCACTGAGCCATGCCAGCTGGACCATGTCTTCTTTATCCATTTATCCTTAGACAGTCATTTAAGTTGTTTTCACATCTTGGCTATTGAGAATAATGGGGCAATGAATATGGGAGTGCAGATATAAGTTGGGTATGCACAGATATGTGTTTTTCAATGTTTAATATGAAATTACTTTCTTTCCACTTGTTTTCTGGCTTTTCAGGAAGAGGGTAAAACACAATTCAAAGAGGACAATATCTCAAAGTTTAGTATATACTAAAAGATAGTCTATATTTATAAGCAAAAAGTAGTCAGTTGAATTGAGTTTCCTTGTCAAATAAACCTACAAACCTACATATTTAATTGCTTCCTAAATTGAAGATTCATTAGACCAAAGAGTTAAAGTGTGTATACATGTGTGCATTCACATGTGTCTGTATACATGTATGCATGTGTTTATTTATGTATATCAATAGAGCTTAAGGATCTATAATTAAGAGGACTTTATATAGAATAGTTTTCCTCAGTGCATTCTATGGTCTAATTTTATGTTTCTCAAATGGAGCCCTATTTGCATTCTAAATAGTATAATTATTTGTTGGGTAGTACTGTTCTGCAAATGTCAGAAATATCCTGTTCAAGATTAAGCTGGGAATGGCAAGACATCAATGTGGAAAGACTTCTCCTCCTCCTCTTACTCCTCCTACTCCTCCACCTCTTCCTCCTCCTCCTCCTCCTCACCTTCACCTCCCCTTCCCCTTCACCTGCTTCTCCTCTTTTGTCTTCATCTTCTTCAACTCTTTCATCTTCATCATTATCTTGCACTACCATAAAGTTAACATACCTCATCTCATTTAATCATTCCAACAACCCTAAAACAGTAGTTATTTCTCTGGTAAGAGCTGTGTTAGAACTTAAAACCAGGTATAAATGATAATAATGTAAAGGCTCCCAATCATTAAACTAAGTATGAACCTTCCTTAGTAACCCATTACTGATCTTTATTCAGAAACCAATCTTTGTCTGGATCTATTTATATTTTTAATGAATAGAAATAGTTGGGATAATGAGTTCCATAAGTTTATCTCCCACTGTGTTAAAAAAAAATAGTTCTTTCCATTTATCCTAAGTCCTCCTTTTTCAAGCTTCAAAGAGGGCCCTTTGTTCTGGAATTTGATGAATAAGTCCATCTCAATCCTCTCTCTATTCTTTTGAATTTTATAGACCTGTAGACTTTGAGTTTGTTCAGCTTTGATTTTTACAGACTGAAGAGTCTGATGATACGATGCTCCCAAAGAAAATATTTCCACTCATTCAGTCATGTCATTTCATTTCTGTATTCCCTAAATTTTCTCTAACTACCTTTGAAACAAAAGACAGTTCAAACATAACACAGCCAAGCAAAGCATTGCTAATTCCTAAAGGGGAGCCTGGCCAAGTGGGTTGGCTGAGCTTTCATTTCACCTTTCTAATGATGCAATAGAATCATCTGATCTAACACATGGGGCTCAATTTCCAACTTCACAGAAAGAATGATTGTAAATAAATGGGAATTATCCAGTGCTCCATTCATTACCCCCAGATTTTGAAATCTGGTTTAACAGTTGTTGCTCTGTTTTAAAATGCAAATGACCCAAGAGAAAGGCAATGTATTATTGTTTTTGTTGCTATTGTTATTCTCTCTCTCTTTTTAAATCATTAAAAGCTCAACATTCTTTCAGATTTCTGAAACGAGTGCCCTGAATTGTGTGGAGAGAGATCACCACATTAGGAGCTCTTGGCCCCACCTTGGGAAAACTGGTTTGGAGAAAAAACTCCCCTGCCCCTTTTGGAAATAAGATGGTGACACAAAGCTGTTAAATCCCACAGACAGTGAAGGGTGTGCCAGGAGGAAGGTAAGAGCCAGTAAAAGTAAATTTAAAGGCAGAGGCCACCCAGGACCAACATTGTCTTTCCTTCCAAGGCAGGTGATGGTACACAGATTCCACTGAAATTTGCTCCCATCTTTGTATGCTGCTATAGTGCTTGGCTTAAAACCGTCCATGCCTGAGTTTTCTTAGCTCAAAGACCATCTGATACCTGGATTTGTGTGACAATCAAAACAGCTTGGAAAAATTACGGGGAGGTGCTTTGCATCAATAAATGCAATTTATATGCTAAATAATCACATCAAATAGATAAAGCCTCCTTCCACTTTCTCAAGACTATTGCAATGTCAAAATTTCAGAACCAAAATATAGTGAAATATACTGTTTAGTGTTTATTAAGGAGGAGGCCCTGGAAACATTTTATGGATTTTTTTCCCTGACATTATAATTGCAACAACAAGCCTGTGCTGTTATAATCACCCTTTACCCTTCTCAATGACATGGTACGTGCTATCATTTCATTAATATAATTTTACAGAGAGAGGAACTCGGGATACTGAGAGGGGCAGCCATTCCCCAAGGTCACACTGTCAGTGCTGAGCATAGTGCTAAGGAAAGGCAACTAATTCTTAATTCAAAGGATACTATTTAAGTTGATGAGATATTCCTGCGGTCGATAAATTGGGGGCCCAAGCGAAATGTGGACAACCAGAGTGGCATGCCAAGATATAAGTGAGAGACACAATGGTGAAAATATCCCCGCTGCTTAGGAAAATAATGGACAGCAAGATCAGCGTATTCTGTAACTGGAAACTGTTCAATTAAATATTCATTTCATTTCACAGTCGTTTTTGAAAAATAAATCTGTTTCTTTTTACCTTTAAGCTCAGTCGTTTTATGCATTAGGTTGATATGCATAACAAAATGTGGACTATTTTTTAAATCGGCAGATAAGGGCTAGTATGTCGTTCCCATTTAAATGTTGAAGTTGTAACAATCATGTGCTTTTAATTCATTTCACCTTCAAAGATCCACATGTTTCCAGTTTGTAATAGATGGCAGGATGTGTTAGGTACACTGAGTCTGTCTGATTCACAGCTTTCTAATCGGCTATTTAGAGTTTACACCAAGCAGAAAATCAATGTATTCAAAATGTAGTAGCTCTCTTGTTAACTCTAGTCATTTGCTTAAAGAGTAATGTCAAGCTGATAATTGAAATATGGCTTAAACCATGCATTTTAATTCAAAAGAAAATATGTTGAGATATTACACATTTGATCTTTTCCTACTCCAACCCCAAAGGGCACATTTTGCTTGCCTGGCTCACAGTTGCACTGAGGAATAGCTGGTCCTGACACGAATGCCTGCTCATGCCAGTGGTGGGACTTTACCCCCTTCTCAGGGGTGATATGGCCTTGCCAAAAAGCTGTGAGCTTCTAGGATGACTATTTGTTAGCCTCTCTGAGCACTCTGATTTATGTTTTCTTCACAGGTGGGGAAGTTGCTGTACTGACTTTATGGAAGTGTGTCCCAAGCTCTGCAAACATGCTTTGGTTGCCTTGCTGTATTAGGAAACACAGGGGCATTTTTTGTCAGATGATAACTGATGGCGGTCTTGTGTTTGAATTTGAACACTTGGCATTTAGAAACTTCACGTGATCTTTGAAGTTCACTCTATATGTAGGGCACCCAGTCATGTCATTGGATAAACAGTGAGGTCAGACAAGATTTTTAACCTATAAAAATATATGCATATATGCATAACCCAGGGACACTGAGAATAGTGCAGTGAAGGCCTTGTTGGGGGTAGCTGCAGGTCGAGGGGTCAGTGGGGAAATAAGGGGGGCATCTGTAATACTTTCAATAATAAATTAAATTAAAAAGAAAAAAAAAGTATTAGGACAGGAATACCATAACAATTATGTTCCAATATGTTTAAAGTTATTATGTATGTGAAGGATATGACTTATTTGGTGAGGTCCGATATAAAAGGGGGCTGAAAGTTTCACAGAAATAAGTATTAATGTAAATGATGTAAAAAGTAAAATGAAATACCTTAGTGATAACACTTCCCTGAGGTGATATTTTCCTTGATAAAACAGATCTCAGCAGATCTCAGAGGTTGTTTGAAAGACTTGACCCAAATACAACATGATGAAGTGTGTGTGTGTGTGTGTGTGTGTGTGTGTGTGTGTGTCGGGGGGGGGGGGGCGGCTGATGTCTGAGGTCTCTTCTACTCTTTAGACTCAGGCAGGTGGTGCCAGTGATCATGACACAGTTATTGTCTTCTGCTTGTTTTGAATATAACCCTTACCATCTTTCCTTGACATTTTTGGTGCCTACTGTAGTGCTTTGTACACAGTGAGCACAAATGAATGCTTAAGGGCCTGATGACTGGAATAGAATGGGTGGGAAAGCAGTTGCCACTGGTAGCCAGATAAAGAACAAAGTCCTGGAGAAGCTATCCGCTACTTCATAATTTATCTTTAGATCAACCATTGCTGTTCTCTCAGTGGACATCACTAAGTGAAATTGCTCATTGCTAGATTTAGAATGTCGATGCCAGATATGTCAATAAACAAACAGGAAGTTACTTAATGTGTTGAAAATATGTTTTGGAGCTGAGAAGCAACAGGAAAAAAACACACCCACACTTGTATCTTGTTGAATTTTCAGGAAGCCAAAAATGATGGAACATTGTTATCACATATGGAATATGGTCAAACAGTTGAAGTGAGAATTTCCTCTTCTATTCAGAAGGTCACTGTATCTGTACCCTGTATTAAGGACAAAATAAAATGTAAGATATCTTTCTGGCCCTCTCTCAGCTTTAAATATATCCCTTCCAAAATCTTTACTTTTAGAAAAGGCAAAGGGCATAACTAAGAAATAAGAACTTTTCTTGCAGGCCTGATTTACAATGGTTCTCAACAAGGGGCGGTGCTGCCTGCAGGAGACATTTGGCAGTATCAGGACATGTCTTTGATTGTTAAGGCTGGGGGTGGGTGTGGTGCTGATACTTAGTGCATAGAGGTCAGCAAAGCTATTTAAGATGATACAATGCATAAGACAGCTACTTTTAACACAAAACTATCTGGCATGAAATGTCAATGGTGCTGAAGTTGAGAAATTTGGGGTTGTAACTATGAATGATTTTACCTAGTGAGGAATCAGATAAGAAACTATCTAGAGAATTCAAGTCACCAAATTAATTTTTTTGTAAAACAAAACAAAACAAAAAATACAACATACAAGTAAGGTACTTTTTGGCTTTATAGTTCCTGGGTCCTATTTTGACTTTCACTTCCTTTGATACTGAAAATGAAAGCACTAAAGTGAAATAAAAGAGAAGGGGGATAAAAAGTCATTGGAGAGAAGTGGACAAGGAGAATGAGAGTGGGGGAGAAGTATATAAAGGAGAGAGGGAGAAGCAAAAGAAATAGAAAAAGAGAAGTGAAAGAAGAAGAGGAGGAGGTGGGCTGACAGTATACATCAGAATTCTACTTTTATTATAATGAACATATACTATTTAATTATTAGAAGAGTACTCTAATTCTCTTTTTTTCTCAATTCTGTCGATTTCCTCAAAGCAGACAATTAACACATCTGTCAAGAGAAATGAGACCTCCCTATATTGACTGTCACATGAGTACAAGGCCAACATATATTAAAAATAGGGCCTCATTTAAGGTATCTTCTAAAATCAAGTCATTTTTGTTCCCCACATCCTCAAAGGCAGTCCCTCACCATTACCATCTTTTCCTAAAACTCAATCCCACCCGACATGCTCTTTATTTATGTGTTGGCTTTAGAAACAAAACAGCTTCATTAAAATATAATCCACATGCCATACAATTCATCCAATTACAATGTACAATTCAGTGCTTTTTAGTATATTCACAGATACTTATAACTATTACCACAATTTTAGAATATTTCACCATCTCCAAAAGAAACCCTGTAACCCTTTAGCTATCTTCCTCCTAAGCCACCCCTAATCTACTGCATCCAAATAGAAATGCTATTATGGACATATAGTGCCTTCCAGAGGTTTTTTTTTTTTTTAAATTAACTTTTAATTGAATTTATTTGGGTGATATCAGTTAATAAAATGACATAGGTTTCAGATATACAATTCTACAGTACATCACCTCATGGGCTTTCCTTTTCCTCTAGCTCTCAACTGGTGACATTCCCCCAGCACAAAATTGTAATGTATATAGTAAACCTCAGATTTAGTAGCTGTATAGTAGTTACCACTTCAAGAGTCTATTTCTCATTAGAAGTTCTGACTATGTAGACGACATCGTGATGCAGTTCTCATTCTGGGCAGGGATGATTGACCATGGCCTAATGATGTGTGGCCAAGATATAACCACAGATACCACAGACAATATATAATGGCACAAGAGATACAAAGTGGATGGTACCTATCATTTATTCAGTACCAGTGGGGGGCCAGTTCATCATGCTTTAAGACTAATGCTAAAGGAAAATAAAATGTGGTCATTGTAAATTTGAGATCAGTTCTCTCGTAATATAGCAACCTCCACTCTGGTGTGCTTAAGCGGTCTTCATGCATTGTGAGGTCTGCTTCTGGGGTTTTTAGAAGCATACAACACATCTAATAAAACTGCTTTACAAAAATAAGCTTTACTACCCAACTTCTGTAATTAAGTATGTTTATTATAATAGAGATACAATTTACTGGATCTCTGAAAGCTCGTCTGTATAATTAATAAGGAACCATGTTTTAATGAACATTTATTAGCAGTATGAAATACAAAAATCTTATAGATCAGCTGCCATCTAGGAAAACTTCATTTATTCCATGAGACTAAGAAGCTTTGCATTACCACTATCAGTGTTGGGGTCTCGACAGCTCAACAATCTGCTCTGTAAAAACTCATTAATTCAGACCCCCATCAATATGGACACTGTGATAATTCAGAAAGTAGTGGGATTGAAGTTCATCTGTATTATCTATGAAAATGAGTTTGTTCAATAAATTATTTGTGTAAACAAGACTATATAAAGGTCTATTTAACCACTTAGAAGAATTTTCTTCAGATAGCCTAGCACCATGATTTGCTTATACACAGTTAATATGCCAATTATAAATAAATCCTATTTATTTACTCAAACAGATTCAGTCTCTAGCTTGCCAAAAGATGACTGAATAAATGTTGAGAGAGTATGAAATATAAAGTGATATATTAAGAAGTTGAATAGATATAAAGAAATATAGGCAATGAACAAAACTACTGAGAATGTCGTATTCTATCCAGTCTAGTGATTCCTAACACTGGCTCCATATCAGAAACATCTGGGAATATTTTTAAAAATGTTAATACAGGCTCTGTCCCTTAGATTTCTGATTTAATGAATCTGGGTCAGGGCCCAGACAAACATTAGAAAGTGATTATTTGGAGTTAAAGCATTGCAGTTCTTCAAATAGAGTCTTTTAAAATGCAAAAGCTCCTGTGAGTACTAATATATTAAGTTGTTGTCAGGCTTCTTGTCTTCCTGAACACCATTATCAAGGCTGCTTTCTTCTACTCTCTTAGCTCTGAGGCCAGCAAGGACCTACCAGTATATGTGTGGCCTGCATTATCCTCAGGGTGAGCTTGCATCCTTGATGGCCCAGGACAGGCCTGGTTTATGCCTGTCATTCTGGCATAATTATTAGTGGTGTGCCCTCCATGCATTTTGAAAACTGTTCTGGTTTGGACATTAAATTATATCTCATCCAAACTCTCCTATCAATCTCTAAGTCCCTCTTTCTCATCTCTTGAACCCACCTCTTCCTGTACATCCACACAAACACTCTTTTAACCCAGACTATTTTATTTCCTGTATCCACCCTTGTCGTTTCCTAATACCTTACCAAGGGGGGATTCTCTCCTGGCAATTGGTCAAGTTGTCACCATTACCATTGAAATAAACCTTAGCATGGTAGCCAGGTACTCCAATGAATTGTTGCCTGCCCATTTTCAAACCTCATCTCTAGCTCTTCTGCCCTTCCACAGTCCAATGGGTCCCTCTTTATATATATTAGAGGCCAGGTGCATGAAATTCATGCACTGAGGTGGGGGTGTCCCTCAGCCCAGCCTTCACCCTCTCCAATCGGACACCCCTCTCGCAATCCAGGACTGCTGGCTCCCAACCACTTGCCTGCCTGCCAGCCTGATCACCCCCTAACCATTCCCCTGCCAGTCTGATCGATGCCTAACTGCTCCCCTGCTGGCCCAAATGCCCCCAACTACCCTCCCCTGCCAGCCCAGTCACCCCTACCTGCCCTCCCATGCAGGCCTGGTTGCCTCTAACTGCCCTCCCCTGCTGGCCTGATTTCCCACAACTGCCTTCCCCTGCTGGCCATCTTGTGCCCACATGGTGGTGGCCATCTTGTATGAGGGTGTGATGGTCAATTTGCATAATATATATATATATATATATATATATATATATATATATATATATATATATATATATTTCAGAGAGGAAGGGAGAGGGAGAGAGAGATAGAAACATCAATGATGAGAGAATCATTGATTGGCTGCCTCCTGCACACCCCACACTGGAGATCAAGCCTCTAAGCTGGGCATATGCCCTGCCTGGGAATCAAACAACGGCCTCCTGATTCATGGGTTAATACTCAACCACTGAGCCTGAATGTCTGGGAAACGGATCCCTCTTTCTATTCCTCTGTGCTCGAGGCATGCTATCCTTTCTGCTAGTTTCACCTCCCCACTTCCTCAAGTAGCATCCCATATTCCCTGGAGCACTAAAGACAAGAAGCACATTTGTAAGAAAGCATTCTCTGACATTCCAGGGAACAGCAACATTAGGGTGATTTCTCTGTACACGCCTCTCTTATGGTTGTGATCGTATTGTTCTGCACTTGTTGGTTTAGTTGTTGTGTTGTTTATTTTCGTATGTCTGTAGTGACAATCTATATTGAAGAGTGAAACTCATATTTTTGTTTTCCAGCCTTTGTTTCAGGGTCTTCACTTAGTAGAAATATCTCCCAATATTAGAGATAAATTCAAAATAAGAATCAAACATGAAGGAATATGCTGAGCTAACCACTATGTTGTTTCTGGACCTCTGAGTCTAATATTATGTGAAGTTCCTAACATGTTGCAGTGACTTTGAGTAAAACATTTACCCTGCATCCAGGTTTAAATAACTATAAAATAGAAATTTTAGTGTGGCTTATGTTCCTCTACAATGCAGTGGGGGTATATTCATTATAGACTGTTTGGAAGATGATTAGTTTTATGGATGTAATAATAATTGTAGATATCATAATGAATATAACCATTATTTCTGATTCCCAGAAAATCCTAAGTAAAATAGAAATAATAACATAAAAGATACATATACAAATAATAGCTCTTATCCAAAAAATACACACTGATGATTGAAAGTGAGATATGTCTTCCAATCAATATAATTAAACTCTCATTCTGACTGATGTCCTAAGATTTGTCAAATATATCTTTTTTTTTTTAATCCTCATCCAGGGATATATTTTTTTTTATTGATCTTAGAGAGGGAGGTAAGGAGAGAGAGAGAGAAAGAAACATCGATGTGAGAGAGAAACTTTAATCGGCGCCTCCCATATGCGCCCTGACCTGGGATCAAACCCACAACTTAGATATGTGCCCTAACTGGGAATCAAACCCACAATCTTTTGTGTATGGGAAGACACTCTAACCAGCTGAGCCACCAGGCCAGAGCTCAAAAATATCTTAATTGAAATAGTTATAAGGAGACCAATTCTGTTAAAATCAGAAGTAGACTTGGCTTTAATTCAAAAAATTCCAAGCTCCAAAATTGAGGTCTGCTGAGAAATTAAATTTAATTGACTTTATTTGACTGGTTTTGTCAGAAGCTCCTTCATTCAAATTTACTGTGTCTACTTAGATCCAACTTTTCAAGGAAAATTTATTTCCAAAAAATAAAAATAGGTTTGTAGAATCATTTAAATTTTGTATATTACTTTTATAAAAGGTGATGCATGTGTGAAGGAGAGATGGAGGGAAAGAGGAAGGAAGAAGAGAAAAATGAGAAATTTATTGATTAAGAAATAATGAACATCTGGTCTCCAAATATAAGGTACCTTATGTGACATTGTAGACTGCAAAATTTACAATGACAAATTAGTTTCATAAAGCGCATTTTGATTCTGCAAGCATTTACTTATTTAACTATTATAAAGATATTAATAACTAAAATCTTTGATAATCATTAATGTTTAAAGCACAGATTTTGCTATGAGACTATGCAGGCCTATAACAAGAATCTGAAATTTGGCAAGGAGCAAAGGAAGCTGTGAGTTAGTAATTATTGTGCTTGGAGAAAACAAAAGCTGATGGTTGTTAATTGTGCATGTCAAAGAGCAGACAAGTAGGTGACTTCATGGTGAGTACAGACTAAAGTGAGATATAATCAGCAGTTTCTGTCTGTAGTTTGAACCCAAAATATGTAGATCATCATAAAATTTAAAATTAAAACACTTGGTCTAGGTCTTGAAGAAATTAGCAGGTGGTTGCTAATTCATACAACAATCATCTTGAGGGCTCATATTTCCCCATCTTCATACTGTGAGGCAAATTTACTTTCTTGGCTGAGCATTATCAGAATGCATTGATAATGAGACAAGAGATAAAAGTTATGAACCAAAAACAGACAAACACACCCTGGACTGAAGAAGCAAATTTTCTACCAAGCTTATTAACCACTCTAGAGTGTGATTTCAGAGGCACTGAGAATCTCTCTTCTAAATTACTCTTGTGTTTTCTAAGCCTAAATACCCCCTCCTTCACTGTAAGCACTCCAGGACAAATGTGCTTCTTGATCTCTTAGCAGCCTCAGAAAATTGAGTGTGATTAAAGAATTAGAGAAAAAATGGCAAAGGAAGGGAGTGGACTGGAGAGAGGAAAATGCTACACAGCTACCTGAAGGAAGAGAAAGGACATGCATTGATAAAGGGAGTGGAAAGGCAACTTTGCCAACTCCAGAATGTCGATGTGTTAATAAGCTAGTGTGTGGCCAAAGCTCTTGACCAGAGGCTTTGCTTAAAATTCATAGACACCCTTTTTCAAAATCTATCTAATTGTCAAGCATAATGAATTGTGAGAACTGCCATTTTGCTCTGTATCTGACCTTGTAAGTAACAAATATTCCTTGGTTTACATGTCTGGAAAGATGACAGTGTGGTTGGAACTATGGGAGGCAAGCACCATCTATTTCCCAAACCACCTCCTCCCTACTCTCAAACCAACCATGTACCCAAGGACTTTCAAAACACCAAGCTTTAGTTTGCATATACAGATGGCTGCATTTCTAGTGAAGGGGACAGGTGGAAGCCCAAAAGGTGAATATCCTTCAAAATGTAGGATGTGGGGAATTTCCAGGGATCTATTCCATCAACAGGGCAATGAATGATGGGACCTGGTCCTTATCAAGCTCCAATGAATAGCCATAGAGAATTAACTTCAAAGACTGTCTAAATAATTCACTACCTTCAGGTACAGTACACAACTAAAGTTTCTGTGGACCACAAAAATTAATGTAAGCTATGTACCACACAGCCACAGATATAGTGTTTACTCAGTGCTCTCTGTGCCTTTGCCCATACAGAGCTTATTTGTTTTGTGTTTTTGTTTTTTTAAAAAAACTTTTATGGAATTGGACACATATTTTAAAGCTAGTAAACTGCCAATCTGTGTATGCAGAAATCATCTATAGGATAACCACACTTGCAATTATCCAAAGTGACATAGCAGGAAGCAATTAAGCACAAAGAAAATCAACCCACATGACATTTCAGATTACAGATGGCAGCAGACAACACTGAGAAACCATGGTCTCGGCTAACCACCAACTCTGGAGCGGGAAGAGGGAGCCTTTCTCTTGCCCTATCCGTGATACCTGACCATGTCCTTGACAATATATCCTGCTCTATGAATTTTATCTCCTGACAAGTCCTTCATCAATGTTCTTTTAAAAGTAACTAAAATCCTCTTGAAAGTACAAATACTCTTTACATTCAATGTCCTCCCCTGAGCTTCTCAGCAGGCTCACCTCCAGCTCTCTGGATCATGTCTCTCAGTTCCTCTGCTCAGGAGAATGGAGTTGGAGTCTGCCCGGTCATACTTGCAAACCCAGCAATGGCAAACTTCAATATTCCTGCACAAATGTCTATAAAAAACTGAGGGATAGAATCTTTCCTCCTGAAGCAACTTGCTTCACAAATTTATTTATTTTTCTTGTGCATCTTTTTTTTTTAAATCCTCACCCAAGGATATTTTTCCATTGATTTGTAGAGAGAGTGGAAGAGAGATGGAAAGACAGAGAGAAATATTGATTTGAGAGAAACACATTGATTGGTTGCCTCCTGCACTTGCACTGACCAGAGCCCTGGAGAGAGGAAGAGACTGCAACTGAGGTACATGCCCTTGACTAGAGTATTGGACCCGGGGACCCTTCAGTCTGCAGGCCAATACTCTATTCAATAAGCCAAACTGACTAGGGCATGTGTATCTTTTTTTTTTTTTAATTTTATATTTGACTTGCTTCATAAATATAATGTACTTTTCTCTACTAAAGTATTTACTAATTTGAGAAACATTAAATCTTCTAGCTGTCAAGTGAGTATAATTCTGCCTCTGTGTTCAATGCGTATTTTTGTACCATTATCATTCAAAGGGCATCAACAAGACCGTCAATCCAAATTTATAACCAGTTTCCAAGGTATTTATAATCTAGGATTTCCTTTTATTCATATATCTATCTATCTATCTATCTATCTATCTATCTATCTATCTATCTATCTATCTATCTATCTATATAGATAGATAGATATATGCACATTTTTATTGATTTCAGGAAGGAAGAGAGATAGAGAGATAGAAACATCAATGATGAGAGATAATCATTGATCAGCTGCCTCCTGCACACACACACACACACACACACACACACACACACACTCCCTGGGATTGAGCCTGCAATCTGGGCACATGCCCTGACCTGGAACCTGATCTGGAATTGAACGGTGATCTCCTGGTTCATAGGTTGACGCTCAACCACTGAGCCACGCTGGCTGGGCTATTCTTAGATATTTTTCACTGTGCTTCTTAAATTGGCCTTGCTACTGAAAAATCTGGATCTGTTATGAACTTGTAATTAACATCCACAAAATCCTCTCCAGAATCCCAGAAGTTGATCTGGATACATATTTTCTGGGCCAGAATGTCATCCATGTCAGGCTCAAACCAGTAAGGTCAGTTGACTGGTCCAGCTTCCCTTGGAGGTGAGGGTGACCATTCTCTCAAAGTAAGGGAGGAAGAAGAGACAGGCTGCTGGATGGGCATACAGTGGTACTCAACACTTGGACATAAAATGAGCTATGCTTTGGTTTGACATTTTACACAAAAGGATGTCATGTAAACCCTCATTTTATCAGGTAGAGGACTGAATTTATTGCCCTGGGAAGACACTGAGTATCTACTCCAACTCTACATTCACACCCAACAATACCCCAACTTGAGACAGAAAGAAAGCCTTTCAGTAAGCTTAAACCAACAAAGAGGTATTCTGTAGAAAATGGGAACATAAAAGTCATTTTTTTTTCTATCCACAACCAACATCAATTCTGTCAACTTCACCATATTTCAGTTCCAAAGAATTCTGTTGTGTAAGGAAGTGGTTACAGATCCAGTTGCTAACTTATCTATTACCCATGTACTGCACTCAAGTAGTTAGCCAGTCTCCAGTCCCCTGCTTTTCCTGAGAGTCTTTGCAGGAGACCCGGCTGTCTGTTTCTTTGCTGTAAACTAGTCAGTTTAAAAGCAGTCCTAGGAATGGGACCTGTTCAGGAAAGAATGGATTTTATGCCCTGCTTATTGCTTTCCAAATGCCAGGAGTTTTTCAGAGTAATAGCAACTGGTGTAAAAAGAGAATTTGAAATAAAAGAAGCTTTTATTGCCCCAGAAAGAGGCTGCCCATAAACTTTCCACCTGCCTTAACCACTGGGGAATGTGTATGTGTGTGTGTGTATATATCAACAATGCCTGGCCAATGAGAATTTACCTTTCCTATTAGCCTCATATCCTATATGATAAAACAAACAAACAAACAAACAAACAAAACAACAACAACAACAACAAAACAGCTGGAAAACAGGGTCAAACCTCTTTAATTGCGGTTGTCAAATGCATTCCAGCCCACCACTCCATGAATTCTGTCATCAAGAGGACATTTTACTGCTGGCTCCGAAGCCGTGCCCTCATGCAAAACCTTTCATCTTGGAATATCAAAGATTTCTGCAAATACTAATTCCTTAATTAAGCCTCTCAGTGACTGTTCAGAGAAAAGAAAAATGTCTTTCAAGGGGAAAAATATGTAAACTTCGGGTTGTTTTGGTGCAGCTTCAGGGAACAAAGGGTGCCATTTCGCTCATGTCATTGTGACCCCCCCCCCCTCTCCTGCGCGCGCGCGCACACACACACACACACACACACACACACACACACACACAAATCAATCACCAGAACAGACCTTTCTGTGAAGATGCAAACATTTTTCAGGTGAATGCTTCACAGGTTTGTCTTTAGTTTCTAATGAACCTCCTTCGTGTCACTTGGTCACATCATTTGTCTCTAATTCTGTTATTCCTTTGTTCTCTTTTTCTAATAGAATGTGAAACCTTGTGAACTTGCTGAGATTCATGGGTTCACTTCCAAGTTGCAGTAGCAAACTGTGGTGCTGAAACCCCACCCGTAGGGAAAGGGAGACCTGCCCTGGGTCTAAGACAGGATTTCAAGAAACTGTCCTCAAATGCAAAGCCAATAAAAATGTTTGACTATGTTGGTCTTCATTAGTAGAAATGCTGAAACTCAAAATGAATCAAAATAAAACATCATCACTCCAAATGTATACATAAATAAAAGAGACTGAAGAATATTTTCTACCAACAGGTATAGTTTAAGTAAAGTCACAGCTGATCTAGAACAAGCATGTGGCTGTTGCTTAGGATTTTTTTTTAAGTGTAGCTGATTTTAAGATAGGCCCTTATCTGCTTTGCAAGAAAACATCATGAGCTGGTATAGGGAAAAGATACTAGAAATGTGGGCCCAGAATTGCACTGCCACCCTTCTAACCAGAATTAGACATGTGCGTCTAATTGTTGCAATTTCTGAATCCATCTAAATGCTTCTGAGGGTTAGCAATATCAAAAAGAATTGTATTACTTGGTCATGAATACCCCAGGAAGTAGATTGTAAACCACACTTAGAGCCACCATGACTAAACCAATTAACCAATATTTAGTAAGTGCATGTAAAGTACAAACACTGTATTGGTATCACATTTGATTCTTTCAGGGTTCTTAGCAATTAAAATTTGTATTCATAGCAGCATTATTTACAATAGCTAAGATCTGGAAACAGCCCAAGTGTCCATCAGTAAATAAATGGATAAAAAAAACCCTGTGGTACATTTACACAGTGGAATACTGTGCAGCTATAAAAAAGAAGGACCTCTTACCCTTTGAGGCAGCATGGAGAGACATGGAGAGAATTATGCTAAGTGAAATAAGCTAGTCAGAGAAAGACAAGTATCACATGATCTCACTTATATGTGGAATATAATGAACAAAATAGACTGACAAACAAAATAGATCCAGAGACATGAAAGCATGGAACAGACTGAGGGATCTTGGGGGAAGTGGGGTGGGCAGGAAGAGATTATCCAAAGAACTTATATGCATATATGCATAACCCATGGACACAGACAATAGTGCAGTAAGCTGAGAAAATTCAGAGGAGAGAGTGAGAATCCTGTGGGTTAACCTCATCAGGAAATATAACAGGATGTAAATGCATGATGTGAGCTTTAAAAGTCTGGTAAGATTAGAAGGGATAGAATCTGAAGGAAACAATCTGGGTATATAAACAAGAGTATATCACACAAACACGATCAGAAAACTAAATGACAAAGGAATGTAACCTGCGGAAAATGAGAGGAGGCTCTGCCTAGGCATGGTGGGTAAGCAAACCACATTTTGGTTTCTTTGAACTTTATACCAAATAAAATCACCACATTCTGGTGAAGAGATTTGCAAGATTTACATGAGATAATTAGAAATACAGTAAAAGACAGTTTGACTGGAAGATATTATGAGTCAATGATGATGTATGTGGCTATATGGAGACTAACAAAAATTGAGTTATATTAGTAGAGTTATGGTGCCTTGAAAGCTAAAGAATAATATAGATCATAGTTAAAGAACTGCACTTAATTTAAGATATCACATTTTAGTTATGAACCAAATCTATCAAAAATGAATCCAGGTGAGACATTGAACTAGCAACTAGTTTTTATAATTAAGCTACTAAAAGCTCTGTCTTTTGAGAGATGGTTGAGGTGCTTACCAGGAAACAGGATGTTGAGGATGCCCTAGCCAGTTTGGATCAGTGGATAGAGCATCAGTCTGCGGACCAAAGGTCCCAGGTTTGATTCTGGTCAAGGGCACATACCTTTGTTGCAAGCTCCTTCCCGGCCTGGGCCCTAGTCAGGGCTTGTGGAGGAGGCAACTAATTGGTGTGTTTCTCTCATATCAATGTGTCTCTTTTTCTGTCTTTCCCTCTCTCTTCCACTCTCCCTAAAAATCAATGGAAAAATATCCTCTGGTGAGGCTTAACCAAAAAAAATGTTGAGGATGTATATGGAAGGGTTATATATATACTGAGTACTCTCAAAGAGAGTGGAAGGAGTGTGCTGCAGGAATCTATTGGACTTCTATTCTCAATACAAAATAACTCATTACTTATAGCTACACAAAGTGGGAAATGATGATGAAACTATCACTGGAAATATTACAGCTGAACTAAATGACCATATTTATCTGTACCAAACAAGGGACTTCATATTAACTGCAAAATTGTACTATAAGAATCCAAAGGTCTTTCTGACAATACAATTTTATTAATATTTTGATTCCATCCATCAAACTTTCTTTGCTGACGATGATACTCCTTTGCACAAATTTAATCGAATGCTAAATTGTGTGGCTGGTTTCCACAACAAACACTTGCTACGGGAGTATTCAGGATCTAGTCATTATACAAGTTCCATTTGTAGTGAAAGGCATTTTCCATGTTTTCTCCACTTGAAAAAGAAGACAATTTCTGATTTTGAACCCAAATCAACAGTTTTTTATTGTGTTATGTGGTTTGTTTTTGAAGAAGGTAGAAGATTGAAAAATACAACTGCATCTCTGATTTTGCATTTCTATGAAAATGCAATTGCAAAAAGTAGTTATATGTCAGCTATTTATAACAAATGTTTTCTGTTATTCCATCCATAAGACTTCCTAATTGTTGGACTTGTTAGCTTAACTCTAACATCTTCAAATTCAAATAGTTTTATTATCATTATTAAAAACAGAAACACCTATCTGTGAATTGGATGATCAATTAATGGCCATATGCAGTAATGAAGCTATTGCATTAATATAAAGTCATTAATGTAAATGCAAATGACCCAAGGCTGCAAGTTTGAATTTAATAAAGCAGCAGAATCAACCCATTCGATCTTGGATGTTTGAATTGCACTCATTCACAGACTGGGATTTCCATTCATCTATCATATATGGCTGCTGCTACTCAAGGCTGCAGGCCACTCAGCAGGTAACATTTTCCTGCTTCTATTTCCTCCACATTTGCCTTCCTGATGAAGGTGTTGGCTTATGCTTCTGTGAATTAAGTTGTGCTCATTTTCTTCCAGCTTTATGGCGACTTATAAAACAAAAATTGTTGAGTTATTTGCATGACCTTTTATATTCATTTTCCATAAAAGCATGTGCTTTTCTTGTAAAAGATACTAGTGCCACTCAGCAGTGTAAAGGGTTAATTGTTATTTTAATGAGTGACATGCAGCACTGGGTACGGAAGTGATTTTAAAAGCTACAAGCTATAAAGGTCACATATCAGTGAAGTAGCAAGTTTTTATGGCATATTGCTAGGAACCTGGTTCATTCTATGCTCATAATGATGTTATCCTTTGCCTAGTGCAGGCCACATGCTTTGACAGCATATTAGACGTTTATATTAGAAAACATTGTGTCTTAAAATCTTTCCAAATAACTCAGTGTCCAACCATGGAATTATGTGATTGGAACAACCTCAGTTGTAGACAGCATATCAAAGATTAATAGTTAAACTAATAAAGTTATAATCCAATGATAGAAGTTTAGATTAGATTTTATTAAATGTCTACAGAGATAATCCCATTGGGTACAAATGATTGTGTGCTCACAATTCCAAATAACACTGAGTGCTACAAAAACAGTACACAGGATTATGTCACAGGTAGTGACACTTAAATGGGTGATACTAAGAGGCCACCCTGAAGACGGAGCATTAGAACTAAAACTTCCATGCTACTGAGGAGTCAGAAAGGTTAAGCTAAGGCAGAGGGAATAATAAGTATAAGGCCTTAAGATGAAACTGAAGTGTTCTGTTGGAAAAACATATAAACAGGGGAGTAGAATATAATAGAAAAGGGAAGGAGTGGCTCATCATGGGGCCTGAAGGCCACAAGCACATGGAATATGGAGTTGGGTTTCATTCTAAGGAAAATAGGAAGTCATTGGTAAGGTTCAGATGTACAGGTGACATCATTCTAAGTAACTGTTGTTATGGAGAAAGGATAGTAGGTTGGCAAGAGTAGGAGGAGGGAGATAACTTAGAAGGTTCTTCATGTTGTCCGTTTGAGAGATGATGATGGTTGAGCTGAGCATCAGTGGAGATGAAGAGAAGTAGACAGACCTGAAGTAAATTCTGTTGATAGTGAGGAAAGGACAGTGGCTGCATTGCCTACATCAACACAGATTTGCACCCTTGCAAAGTGAAATTCAGTGTTTTTGTCAGTCTTTCAGCTCCTTTGACCTCTTGCATAAACTTCTTGGAGAGAGGGGATTAAGAATCATTTTCCCTTGTATCTTCTAACAGAATACAAAGATAGATATTTTATGCCAAGAATAAATTTGTTTTGGGGATCTGTTTCCACAGGAGGTATGGTGTTAAATGTCTCAGCTTACATAAATTTTAAATTAGCAATTGGTGAGCTTACTGATCACTGGAATTTATACTTGAAGATCTTTGGGGAGATCAGTTTTGCAGAAACTAACCAAGGAATTGACATACGTTCTGCAGTAACTGGAAGAATATAAAAATAAGAGATAGTTTAGACACCATGGAGAGGATATAAAAGTGGCTTTCAGTGAAGGCATCTTCTCTCATTTGCAACAGGCCAGGATTCAGATATGTCACCTGGTTTTGCTCACTGATCAAAAGAGATTCAGATTTGAAATAAGACTAAGGGACACTATGACCCAAAGAAAAGACTGATCAGGGTCCTGGCAGTTGGTACAGAATTCCTAGCTGCTTGTTATGTAAGGATAATTTCATCTGCTTTCAGGCAATAAAGGAGAAAAGCAGCCTCTGCTTTTACGATTTGCCAATCTTTCTTCTGCACAGCCTGCTCAGCCATTGTCTGGTTATAGGAGTCTGAAGCATGTGTGGAAAATCAGCCCATTGCTGGTCTTTTCTGGTAGTGACATTATCTTCTCTACCCAGGGGCTATCACAGGTTCTAAAAGAGTCTTGCGAATGGTAGAGATAGGAGACTATTGGCCCAAAGATTTTGTTTCTTTTAAATTCTTTCCTTTTACAAATGATCAAAGATAAGTTTTTTTTTTCTTTAAGAGATAGAACCCAGAGGATTTCTAATATATACATCTCTCATCCCCCACCCCCATCTTTTTCCTGAATCCTTAACATTGTGTGTAATATTTCTCCTGTACTTTTCCTACCAATAGTACTATCAGTAATATCATTTTCAAATCATGGATTGCCACAAATTTCTGAGAGCTTACAAATAGTAGGTGATGAGACTCAATAAAAGTCCATTGGCATCTTCATTCTCAAAGACCATATACAAGATTTAGGGAGAAGAATAACTTTTGTGCATCCCCATTGGTCTTTTATCTCTTACTTAAAATTCGGAGAAAGAAAAAAACATCTTCCAGGGCGAAAGTCAGAACTGAATATGTCAAGTAGCTCAACCAATGCCACTTGCAAGAAGATGCTATAGTAAATAGTTTGGTGGCACCAGTTACTGAGGCCATCCTCTCATCACCATTGTAATCAAACAAAAGTCTAAATTCTCTAACAGTATTGTTTCAGTACTTAAATAAGGAGCTGTCACTAGGAACAAGTGATGTCGTCAAACACATGGTTCCCACCTCATTAGTGAATACTTGACAATACTACCCTCATCCACACATTTGTGCTTTCTCTCATAGCACTGACCTCAAAGTATTGTAATATGTGTCTCTCTCACAACTCCTTAGGAGGCTATTGGAAGGCAGGGGGTTTCTCATATTTACTCCCTAATAAGGGTGTGCACAGTGCCTGGCACATAGTAAGTTCTCAATAGTTGCTAAATAAATCACACATCATACATACTTTTAATGCTCTAATTCAATGTAAATTGTTATCCTAAAGATGTATTCATTTATTCACCAAAATTATTAGCACATGCCATTTAAGCTTGGTGAGTCAGAAGGGAAAAGAAAAATAAACGATCTTGAAATGTTTATTTACAAGGATTGTGTGTGTGTGTGTTTGTGTGTGTGTGTGTGTGTGCGTGCGCGCACAACACTGGGAGAATATGTCTAGATGAGGCTTAACTAATTGCTAAGATTTTATGCATTTTAGTTGTAATAAAATTTATAAAATGATTTAATCTATGTTAATTTGAATAATATGTTATATTTTCTGGACTCTGATTTTGATCACCTCCAAAAGAGGGAGAGGTTCTTACAATACTTTTGTTTCTGATAACAGAACTTCATTATATCATTATGGGGTGGAAGTCAGATAGAATATATTTAAAACTGACTTGGACCTTTTAAAAAGAAAGCTGCACGGTTATAGATTTGTTTGTGTTTTTCCATTTTATGCATCTTGCTCATCGCTGGTCCCTGTGGGCAGCCGAAATGAAAGGTCAGGTTACTGTCAACTGTGAGAAAGCCTGTTTCAGAAATGTTTCCCGCTGAGACCTCCCTTGAGACGTCACACCTTGACATGTGGAATAAGGTCTTAGGGAAATGCCTTTCAAATTCATATGCAAGTATGCCTTGTCATTACGTGCATGTGGATGTTATATTTGCCTGAGTATATGGAAGCATGCAGGTGTTATATATGTAAGAGCATATGTGTGTCCACGTGTGTTTTGTGTATGTGCATGTGAGTCATGTAGTGTGTACATATTTATGAAAGGGTGTTGTACATATGTGCATTGCACGCATATGTTTTAGTTATGCATGTATTATACATGTAAGTAATTGTGTATGTGCTGTGTGTGTGTGGCGGTTTCCATTTCTTTCCAAATATATTCTTAGGACGTGAAAGAGAAAATGTGTTATTATCTGTGGAGAATACAGCTGCAAATTAAATAGATTAAAAACAACCTTTCCTAGGTTGTCAGAGAAAATGTTGAAGGGCTTTCAAAAAGGGAAGGAAATCTCTAGGGCAACCATATCTATATTTGCATTGCTTGTTTCAGAAGAAAGACCAAGAAAACCAAACACATCCACACCACACGCTTCTGACACAGAGTCATCTTTTGAAAAATGCTGGTTGGTAGCACCTCCGTGATGTGCCTGCCTGTGACATTTTAAGATCACAAATTGCTGCTAGGAAACACTCCCTCTCTTCATATTTACACTTAAAAAACCTTTTCTTCTTAATGGTTAATTAGGTCACTAATCAAAAGAAGCTCTTAAGAGGAAAATGAAATGTTGACATTTTGCAATTATTTGCTACTGTGAATAATACATAAACATATTACTTATGGAGAAAGTGGCTTTCAACCTCCTTTTCTGCCATGAAAGCTCCTGCTGACAGCAGAATCCCTGTGCTGTTTCGGGCTGCCACACCACCTCCTTCCTGCTTGCATTGACTTTTTCACTTTGGGTCACTTATGTGTCATTATACTCTGTTTTTCCAAAACGCAGAATCAGTGATGGAGTGTGTGTGTGTGTGTGTGTGTGTGTGTGTGTGTGTGTGTGTGTGTGTGTGAAGTATCTTTTTCTTGCCTATTTTATGTCATGGGTATTAACATAGTGGCACATCTCTAATTAATTGAAATAGGAACTCCTCTAAAATCAGTTTAATAAAAAAATAGATACTATTCTAATATTTCATTTCTGCAGCAAGCACTTCCTGGGTCCTTCTTTAGTGCCAGGATTGGGATCAGTACATGAAGATACCTGGGACACAGTGTCTGTCCACAAGGGTCTGAGGGAGAGATGAAATACCTAGGATGAACTTAGAAGCATATCTGAAATATTTGGGTTCTCAATCAGTTTTCCTTCAACACTTCACATGATCTCTTCTGTCATGTCACCTCAATCAAGTAATCCCACTGTCAAAATCACCACCAATAATTTTACCACTCCAAAATCTTGATTTCAAGCATTTCTCAATATAGATACAACCTTCTATTATTTCAGCTCACCACAGGATTTGACACCAGTGTATTATTATAATGGCAGCATCTCAACTTTCTCACTATCATCAACTACACCCAACTGAATTCAGCACCCCACATTTCCAACCATTGTCAACACTACCCAACTGAATCCAGCACCCCATCTTTCCAATCATCATTAATACTAACCAACTGAATCCATCCACCATCATGTTTGGTTCTGGATTACTGTATAATCGCATCTCTGGCTCCCTGGACTCCAACTTTGTTTTGTTGTTGTTTTATGTACTTTTAATGTAAATTTGGTCATACCATTTACCTGAACAAATGGTTGTGGAATAAAATAATAAATCCAAGTCCATTCACTTGTGTTGTCTACACTGCCCCATGCTACCTTAGGCCAGCAATTTTCAACCGGTGTGCCACAATAATTTTTAAAATGTGCAATACCTGACTACTTAGTCAGGGCACTGACCTTTTTCCCCTTAGATTGTCAAATAAAAAAATGACAACAGCCAACACAACATTAGCTATCCAGTGTAATGAAACAAAATTATACCCATTTTTTGTCAGATTGGCAAAAAAAGACAAACATATTTTTTTTTGGTGTACCACAGAATTTTAGTAATTAGTTTATATGTGCAATGAGATGGAAAAGTTTGAAAATCATTGCCATGGGTTAACATCCTCAGAAAGCACAGTGTGAAGACCTTGGCCTTTTTGTAGTTGTGTTAGGTTTCTGGGGTTTCTTAACAAAATACAACAAACTGAATGGCTTAAACAACAGAAATTTAGTCTCTTTCAATTATGGAGACCAGAAGTCTGAAATAAAAGTGTCAGCCATGCACACTATCTCTGAAACCGTCTAAGACAGAACCCATTATTTCCTCTTCCTACCTGCTGGTGGATGCTGGAGATTCTGGGTGTTCCTTGGCATGTAGCTATGTGTCTCCAATTTCTGCCTCTGTCATCACATAGACATATTCCTTGAGTCTATGTCTCTTTTCCTCTTCTTGGAAGGCAGTGGTTACTAGATTTAGTAGCCCACCCTTATCCAGTGTGACCTCGTCTTAACTAAACTAATTATACCTTCAAAAAACCTATTTCCAAAGAAAAAGTCATGTTTTGAACTTGCAAGTGGAAGTGAATTTTGCAAGGACACTATTCAAATGACTACAGTAGTGACTGAGTCCTCTGGAAGACAAATGCATTCACAAACATGAGTCACTCAAATTCTCAAAGTCTAGGTGTTCACATCTTCTAAAGGGATTCGTATTTATCTGGCTTTCTTGCTCATTGGTCATAAATGTTCAGATGAAACATGTTAGTGATGAATATTTGCACACTACAAGGATCTATACACATGTATCAAACATTTTGATTGTATAGAAAGCATACTAAAATGTATAATTTTTGAAATATATTATTTCATGCATAAATATGAAGTGAAACAATATTTCTGCATGTAAAAATTTTAGTTCAATTCATTATCCTAAATTGTACATTCAATTTCTAGTATATATTCAAATATATGATAATTAATTACTAGTATTTTATATAAATGGAAGAGTTTTTGAAAATTATCTCTTATACTCCCCCATTTTAATGATTAGGCACTTGAGCCTAGAGAAATTAAGTTACATGTCCACTTTTGTCCACCCCATTGGTTACAGAATGTAAACCTACTTCTTCTTACTTCCAAGTGAGATGAATAGGTAATATATGAAGTCAAATTATTTGATTGGCTCATGACCATCACTCTCTCCTTCTTGAAGACATTCTTCTGGGAATGGTACCCTTCATACAGGAGGCACCAGGTAGACTCTGGAGTTTAAAAGGCTAAATTGAATTCAACTAAAATATTGACTACTCACTTAACACTGTTTATGTTTCTTAATCTCTCCCAGATTTGGTTTCCTTAGCTGTAAAATGAGAGGAACAACTTTTATGCATTGAGTTAATGTAAATAATATTTTTAAAGGGAATAAATTGAATTTATTAACTATATGTACATACATAGACTAAAGGAGAATAAGTATACATAAATACATACACATACACACACATACGATAGCATGGCAAAAAGCAACACTGAACACAGAAGAGATGATGATGATGATGATGATGATGATGATGATGATATGACCAAAATAACAGAGAAATAATCACATTTGCTTTTGGGGAAGAAAATATAGTACTTTTTTTTTTTCATTGGATTAATACAAAGCACCATAGTTTGATCCCACTAGGTTCTTTGCTTATGTTATCTTATAAAATTTTCTCAAAAAACCCAGGTAACAAAGACCACAGGTTTAGAGATAAGAATATTAAGGATCAAAGCATTTAAATAAATTGCCAAAAGCCATCCACTTAATATGTGCTAAAGGTGGATTTCAAATAGGTGTCTGTCCAAGGGCAAAGGTTAGGGTCTGTCTGAGAGCTGATATACACAGGCTGCGAAATATTCAGGGTTGCAGAAACTAGAACTGGGGTATTGACCAGAGCATTTATTCAGAAAGCCCTATTGACATTCAGGCACTGATGGACGAGTTAATAAATGCATGCTTCTGCACCTGGGAGTTTCCGGACCCCTTCCAAGCTCAGATTCTGCCTCCGCTCTGCCTCTAGGGATGACTGCTTGATTAATGAGCTTCCATTCATAAAGCTTTCTGATGAGAAATGTGTGCCATTGCTGTAAGTGGTAAGTCATATCATTGTTTGGATTGGTATTGAGACCTGCCGGCAAAAGCTCTCCCCCTGTGGCTAGGGAAATGGAGGGATAATATAATCAAATCTGTGGATTCATACTCGGCAAGTCTGTGGGCTTATCATAGGAGGCCGGCCACTTTGAGTGAAATGCAGTGGGTTTCCTAGCTAGATGTTATGTGTTCCAGTTCCCTATGTTTATTAAATATTTTCAAGATTAGATCTTAACCTAATTCGTTTTGAGTCTTTGGAATTCATTCTGGTTTAGCTCACAGATGAATGAAACAGCAGAATTTAAAGAAAATGCCAGTGCATTGGTTCTCTCTGAATATTTTTATTTGGGCAGAATCTGAGTAGGAAGAATAAATTTAAAATATCATTGGGAGATATAGAGAAAAATACATAGAAATTTAAGCATAACCTCTTGCATATGAGCCTCACTGAAGAACTTAGGAAGGAATGTTGTGTATTTGCTAAGCTTTCAGCATCTTAGAGTATGTACCTAAGGATGCATCTAGTTTTCATTGGCCTGCTTATCTGTCTGAAATCTCTAAGAGTGTATCTACACAGTGATAAGATAATGAGCTGATTTTTTAAAAAGTGTTAGACAATCTATTTCATTTTTTGTAGGATGCTAAACAACTTCTTTGATTTACTTGAAACAAACTTTCATTTCAAAGTACAGCAGACACAGTCCAAATAAAAGTTGACTCATTGGTCCATTCTGTATTGATAATTACATGAATCAATACTTTTAATTATTCAGGAGTTTTCAATAGATCTGACTTGTGCACAATGTGTTGTTTCCAACCACGTATATTTGCAAAATATAGTATGCTAACTTGCAAGACCAGTCTTAAATTTTGCTCATTCATTCATTCACTCATTTAAGAAATGTTAATGGAGCAGCTATTACATATGAGTGCTGGTTGTAGGACCAGTGGGTCTATAAGAGGTAAAAGTCTAAGGAAGATTCAATATTGACCTAGGAGTTTCTTTAGAGCTGTGACAGTGACATGCAGGTGTGTTCTCATTTCATTGTTTCAGAGACTGCATAAATAGGTGCCCCATGAATAGGAATCACAAAACATACACTTAAAGAAGTTGATGGGATTCACCAAATGATGTGTGGTTTGATATTTCAGTCCTCTTGTTTCTTGTATACCACCTGTCATGGTTTCTGAAATGCCACCTTAAGTGAATTGTCATTTCTGTAATCTTAAAGATGATCTAATGCACAAGATAATTTTCAGTTCAAGTGAAAATATCTTCTTGACAAAGCAGAATAAGCAAGGGCCAAGCCCCCTTTAACACACCAAACACCAGAGACACACATATAGCATATCTACACATTTCCTGAGGAGACATTTATAACTTGTCTAAAATACACAATCCTTAGTAAACACAAAGGGGAAAAAAGTAAATCCACAGTGGAGAAGCCAGTTGGACACCTGATAATCAAGTGATCAAAATGAGCATCAACAGTAATGGGATCAACCCCCAGGATGCACACGTGGAAGAGAGCAGAGAGAAGCACCCAGCAGTGCATTCAGTGAGAGTCCTGCCAAGGATGCACAGGCTGAATCTAATCACAAGGAAATTTCAGAAAAATCCAAACTGATGGTCGTGCTGCACAACAATTGGCCTGTAAATACAAACTATAAAATTATAGGCCACAAAAAATTAGTTTCTACTCCCCTTTTCTCAAACACATGAAAGCACTCACCACCAGAAAGATTTCAACAGCTTGGCGGTAGCAGCTGCCCTGGAAAAGAAAACAATAGAGAAATGAGTCATTCTTAATGAATTTTGCCAATGAGATATTAATTCAAAATATAGCTATACAGGGCAGGGGCAGAAAATTTTCATTGGGTTGGAAAGTTTTCAGTATCCTAGAAAAAAGGACATTAGAATTCCACTAATTGAAACTCCAGAAAACAAAACAAAACAAAATTTTTCATCTACTATTAAAAGCTAGTCAATGAATAACCAAACACACACACACACACACACACACACACACACACACACAAAACAAAGTAATTACTAAACAAAGATGTATATATTGGAGGTCCCAGAAGTACAAGTTGCTGAGGGTAATAGAAAAAGCTCTGAGATAAACTCCTGTCTCAACAAGTTTATGATCTAGATGAAAAGAGAGAGATACACATAGATATTCTGAAGCAGATAGGAGGGCCTTGACCTCTCTCATTTTTACTTGGCTTGACACTGCAAGCTGCCAGATCTCTGACCTAGATATGGTAGATGCACATCTGGCAGGGCTTGATTATCCGAGTTGCCTCACTTCTTGACCCTGTGCATGTATGTGTTCAGCTAAACCGAGCTCACCCAGCCACCAATGAGGCCCCACAGAATCCTCTGCCCGTTTCAATTCAAATCTGCTTTATTTTCATACACTCTTAGGATTCCTGCTTTGGAGCAAGAGGCTGGGTTGTGGGATGAAGAGGAAGCTGGAGGAACAAAGAGAAGGGAGTCCTGATTATCTCCTTGTTGCCCTTTTCTTTGACATTGTCTTGTTTCCCTGACCACAGCCGTGTTCTGCCAGATGTGTTTCATTTTCTGCATGATTTCATCTGGATGAGCATTTCAAGCTGCGATTTCCAAGTTTGATCTCCTCTTGTAGACCCCGTTACTACTAAAAAAAATAGGCTTTATAAAGTTCAAAGTGAGTTAGAATGAGCAACGACTTAAAATTCGTTTCTTTCTCTTCCTTCTCTGCTGTTGGCTGCTTCAAAGAATATCAAATTACTGTACGTTGCACAGCAAATGTCTCCAATGGGCATTCATTTAAAATGCATTCGGGAAGTCAGTCTTCCAGCTCAGAGATTTTATGGTGAAACCTCTTGTTGTTGATGTGAGAAACTCATTCTGTGAGCAGAGCTCCAGCAGCACTTTTCTCCCATATGGCTCCCAGCTCATTGTGCTTGTCCTTAAATAGTGACTGAGGTGATCTGATTTGCTTCCAGATTATTTGAGGTAACAATTGGACTGTTTTATCCAAATGCACTGTATTCCCTACCACTCCCCTGCCACTAAAATTCCCCTGAGATGCTTTTGTAATTCTAGGTATGTCTTTAAAGCAAATGAAACATTTTTTTTTTTAATACAAAGCATACAAATTCCCCATCTCTTCCTCTTCCAGAATTATAACCACAAACCATTCTTGCGAGAGTAGTCAGTGTCTCTGGGTCTGAGGTGAATAAGTGCTAAATTTCTAGATAAATACTTTTATATAATTTGGTAAACATGGATTTTAGGGCTCTTAAAGTCACTCCTAAAGGAGTTGAAAATACAGGCAAAAAGAAAAGTGCTTGATTAGCTCTATAAGATTAAGCAAATTTTTGTTTTAAATCTACATTGCATTAAATATTTAAATAAAGTGTTCTGCATTGGATACAATTGATAGGCAACTTAAACATCATATTGTGATTTGCACATAAAGTTAAGTTTCCTAATTGGAAAAATAAAATATTTCATAAATGCTTTTATTATAAGCTGATGTAAGCAAAAGCAAACAAACAAAAAAGTGAAAATAAAAATGTGTCCAAAAGAGATATGCCAAGAAACTTCCTTAATATGGACCTAACATATTTTAAACATATGATTACATAGACACTGACCAGGCTGAAACTAGTTGTGTCAATATCTAACTATAAGGCCACATAGTTTTGAATGCAGTTAAAATAAAAAATACTGCTAATGTGGAGGGAAAGTAAGTGCCTCTTCAAAAGCAAATCGATTCCCATCTATAGAAAATCACTAGCACTTTTAAAATATTAGTTTTAAATGTCGGTGCAAATAAAATGCTAGTTATACATAATTTGGATCTGCCCTTAATGTGGGTTCTTCAAGAACCTCTTGGCAAACATGAAAGAAAACTGGCTAATGAAAGAGCTAGTCCAATGTTCTATGGTGATCTGAACTAAGTAAATTATTTAGTTACTAGAGGCCTGGTGCCCAAAATTCATGCAATCAGGGGATCCCTCAGCCCAGCCTGTGCCCTCTCACAGTCTGGGAGCCCTCGGGGGATGTCCGACTGATGGCTTAGGCCCGCTCTCCATGGGGAGAGCCATCAGTCGGACATACTTAACACTGCTTCAGAGGCAGGAGAGGCTCCCACCACTGCCACTGTGCTCGCTAGCCATGAGCCCAGCTTCTGGCTGAATGGTGTTCCCCCTGTGGGTCAGTGCATGTCATAGTGACCAGTCGTTCCACCATTCAGTCTATTTGTGTATTAGCTTTTTATTATATAGGATGAGTTTGCACCAATGACATGAATGCATACTGGTAAACAAAAGCTGAGAATACTAAGTGTTCCTCTTTTGGAGAAATTAACTTAGATTTTTTAAATGTATTTTTATTGTTGAAAGTATTACAGATGTCTCCTTTGTCCCCATTGACCCATTCTACCCTGCCCTGGCCCCCAACACCCCCCACCCCAGGCTTTCACTGCACTATTGTCTGTGTTGTTGCATTAATATACATTGTTCAGAGTTCCGCCTTCCACCCCCACCCCCACAAGTAAATTTGCACCCTGGCAATAACTTGTAAATCCCAAGTAAACTTTATGTCCCCATTTCAATGTTTGTGCTGAGGAAATGCACTCTCATTTTAATATTTTCTTTAATAAAACATTACTCATTTCTTTTTCTTGCTTTGACTTATTTACAAATGAATAAAAAAAGTTCTCCTTCCTCCTAGGATGTATAAAAAGTACAAGTTTCCCCTTCCATCTCCCAGGTCTAATTATATTTAGAGTGTTTCTTTATCCCAGGGGGAAATTCACAGCTTTTTGTATTTCTGAATCACAGGGAAAAAAAAAGTTGCAAACACAAATGTGTAAATCCTCAAAATGACATTGATTTACAGGCATGCTTGAAATAAAATATTGAATTATCTTCAGGGAAATGGGGGTCTTGGTGCTTTGTGACGATTCTGATGCCGGTCTGGGAGAAGGCTGGTGCTCAGAGCCTGAAAAGGCAGAGGGGCTGTGTGTTCTGGGCTTGGCCATGATGTTCATTCTGTATAGAACAGGTAATAACAAGAACCTGTCCAAGCAGGGTCTGGGCATATACTTGAGCACTGAGCATTAAGCATCATAGCCTTGAGAGCCATAATGAAAGAGCTGGATGTCTCTACTTTATAATGGACCATGGGAGCTAGAAAAAGCAAACAAACAAAGAAAGGACGTTTACTCCTAAGAGAGGTCTCAGAGATAGATATAACTTAATTTAAAACATTAAAGAAATGTGACATTTCTTTTGTTTTGTGCATAGGGGTGAAAATATACCTATTATAAAAACACCGTGAAATAAGAATATGGAATATACAGGTTTTCTTCTTTAGAAAATATAGTTTTGTCAAGACCCTTATGTTATTATAACACATTTCTATTGATTTATTAAGGATGGGATTAGTGTTCAGGGATTATTACAGTTTGGGGATTAGTGCAGGGAAAGTATTACAGCTTTGCAATATAGTTTTTAAAATGCTGTCTTGACCCAGTTTTTTTTTTTAAATTTTTTTTTTAATTTTTTAAATATATTTTATTGATTTTTTACAGAGAGAAAGGGAAAGAGATAGAGAGTTAGAAACATCGATGAGAGAGAAACATTGATCAGCTGCCTCCTGCACATCTCCTACTGGGGATCTGCCCGCAACCAAGGTACATGCCCTTGACCAGAATCGAACCTGGGACCTTTCAGTCTGCAGGCCGACGCTCTATCCACTGAGCCAAACCGGTTTCGGCTTGACCCAGTTTTAAGACTGTGCTTAGTAGCTGGTTAATTCCCATTTTTGAGTAGCCCATTAAATCTACAACCCCAATTATCTCCCTTGTTGGATTCTCATACTCTGGACCTCTATACACCCACCCTTATCACCCTAGATCTGGGTATCAAGCAACCAGAGGCAGCCCCTGTGTTCCACAGGCTTCTAAAACTATTCTAATTGCTAATCCTAAACCTGCTGAGCCTGACTCAGCCATTTCTCTCCATAGAAAGCACAGTGAAGGTGTTTGTCCACAGTACCCCCTCTCCTCTACCTCATGACTTGACCCTGGTGCTTCCCCTGAATGGTCTTGGGAACTCTGAGCTCACCAGGGAATTCAGAGCTCCCCAGGAAATTCTGTGCATTGAAACTGAAAAATCCACCACCCACCCCCCCCCCGCCCTCTCTCTCTCTCTCTGTCTGTCTTAATATGCATCTGGCTGCATACTTCACCAAAGGTAATGTATTCAGAACACGTTTTTCATGCACAATAACATTCATCACCAGAGTCACTTCCGTGAGCATCTGAGGTTGGAAAGCGGGGTCAGTAGCCTTTTGCTGGGTCCTAGTGCAGCTTCCATATGATTGCTTCTTCATATAAACGTCCTCCTTTTAAGTTCTTGCCATTTGAGTTAACCATTCCTCATTCCTACCTTATTTAATAAAAAAATTGAATCCATTTTTGCTCTTGGTTACCTTCTTCATTCCAAGTCCTGCCATAATTCTGGGTGACTTCAACACCCATTTGTCTATGCATTCCACACTCTAACATATTGTTTCATATTTCTTCTTTGACCTGCTTGTGTCTATAGATCTTCACCTTTATTCATCTTCAAATACACTTTTAAAATCAGTGCTGAAGTCAGAATTCTGAAATCACTCTCATTGGGGTAAAGTCCAGGTATTAATAGTGAACCAAAGGCCATTTTTTAAAAGGTCAATATAGGTGAAGGGATTAAACAAAGAAAAAAAAAGAAAGACTCATGAACACAGACAACAGCATGGTGATTGCCAGAGGGAAGTAGGTGTGGGAGGAGATAGAAGAGGATAAAGCAGGGATGAATGAAGGAGACTCGGGGTGGTAATCACTCAATAAAATATACAGATAATGTATTGGAGAATTGGATACCTGAAACCTATATAAATTTATTAACCAATGTCACTCCAATACATTCAATTTAAAATAAATAAATTACTTAATTAAATTAATAAACATTTAGCCACATTAAAAATAAAACGAAAATATATAACATATGAATATAAAAATTAAAAAAAAACTAAAGAGGGATATCACTAGAGGTTACAGATATTTAAATAATAAGGTAATATAGCAAATAACCCTATGCAAATAAATATGACAACTTAGATTTAAGAATCACAAATTACCAAATGTTACCCAAGAAGAAATAGATAACAAGAATAGTGTAATTCTATTAAAGAAACTGAAGTTATTATTAAAAACGTTTGCAAAAAAATAAATCTCCAAACCTAGATTGTTTCATTGGTGAATTCTACTGAACATTAAAAGAGGAAATAAATAACAGCAAGCACACACAATTTCTTCCAAGAGAAAGAGGAGGAAACACTTCCCAAGTCATCGTATATGACAATAGTTACTCTAACCCCAAGATCAGATACAAACAGTACAGAGAACAAATGAGCAAACAAAAACCCTACAGATCAAGTTTTCTCATAAACATAGACACAAAAATTCTTACTGAAATACTAGTAAATCTAACCCAGCAATATATAAAAAGATTAATAAACCATGGCCAAGTGGAATTCATCCTGGGAATGCAATGCTAGAGCAAATCTAGGAAATCAATCAATGTAAACTACTATATTATAGAGTAAATATGAAAAAACACACATGATCATATCAATTAATGCTCAAAAAGTTTTTGAATAAATTCAACCTACATATGATAAAAAATCAGCAAATTAGAAATTGAAGAGAACTTCTGCAACATTATGTAGATTATCTCTAGAAACACAATAGTTGAAAAATATTTCAAATGATAAAAAATTATTTTTCCCAAAGATTATGAATAAAACCAGTATGTGCAACCACTCTTACACATCATACTGAATTTCCTAGTCAGTCAAATGAATGAATGAAATTAATCTATAAGACATACAAATTGAAAATAAAACCCTGTCTATTCACAAATTATTATATTGTTATAAAAGCATTGTAGAAACATGAAAGACAAGTTATAGACCAGGCAAAACAATTGCAAACAGATATCTGACAAAAAAAAATATGTATCCAGCATATATAAAAAATTATCCACATAGCCTGGCTGGTGTGGCACAGTGGTTGATGTTGACCTGTGAACCAGGAGGTCACAGTTCAATTCCTGGTTGGATCACCTGCTGGGTTGTAGGCTTGATCCGCAGGAAGGGGGATGCAGGAAGTAGCCAATCAATGATTCTCTCTTATCATTGAACTTTCTATCTCTCTCTCCCTCTCCATTCCTCTTTGAAATAAATAAAAAATATTTAAAAAAAACTATCCAGATATACCTAAAAATTGTGTAGTAATATGCTGGAGAGAAATACATAAAATTTTAACAATAATGACAAAATTATCAAGTCACAATAGTAACAAAACAAACAACAATGTTAAAAATATGCAAAATGTTTGAATAGATATTTGCAAAGGGGGCATACAGAAGGCAAATAGCACATGAAAAGATGTGCAATAGCATTAGTCATTAGGGAAATGCAAATTAAATCCATGGTAAGATACTGCTACACATCTATTAGGACAGTTATAGACAAAAGCGAAACACACACACACAACAACAACAACAATAACAACAACACATTGTAACTATCCTGGTGCTGGTTAGGATGTGAAACAACTAGAACTCTCATATATTCCTGATGGGATTCAAATGTTATAGCCATTCTGGAAAACTGCTGAGAATTTCACATATAGTTAAACATACACTTATTATACCCCACTGTGATTTACCGTAGGTGAAAACTTATATTCATAGAAAAACTTGTACATGCATGTGTATAGTAGACCTATTCATAATTGACCCAAACTGGAAACAACCCAAATATTCTTCAACAAATGAATGGATAAATAAATTGTGGCAAATATATGCAGTGGGATACTACAAATACTAATACATGTGGCAACATCAATGCATCTCAAATGAATTATACTGAGTGGAAAAGCCAGTCTCCCAAGGTTACATACTGTATGATTCCATTTATATGACAATCAAAAAAAGGCAAAACTAGAGCGCTAGTGAAGAGACAAGTGGTTGTCATGCTTTAGGGACCACTCCTCAGTGGTTTGGAGGATGCCGAAACTGTTCTGCATCCTGATTGTGGGGAATCTGTATCGATGTCTAAACTCAGAGCTCTGCACCATAAAAAGCCAATTGTAATGTATGTTAATTTAACAAGTGAAATATTTGAAAATATCCACAGAGGAGAACAAAAAAATTTTCATTTGCCTCCAGCATTTCACGCACACACCAGGCACAACTAAAAATTTTCCAGTATTATTTTGTTCATATTCTAAACTGTCTGTGAGAGTAGGAGTGTGGTCAACAGTTGTCTTAGGATCAAGGCTTGGAGGTAGGTCGACCCTTGTATATCAGGATTCCAAGGGCATGGTGAAGAGAGCTGCCATGTTGCACCCCTTGTGGGGGAGGGTAAAAATTTCCATCGATATCACAGCAATGTTGCCCTTGGAGTACCACTGATCATGAATGCCTGGCCATCACAGAACAATATCTCTCACCTTCACCCCTCACCCACACATTGCTTATGAAATTCAAGTTTCATTCTTACTGGAACTTTATTTATCTGAAGATTCTAATGTTTATTTGAAATTCCAATTTGGAGAGAGGTCACACTCATTCTAAGTTATTACATTGACATGCACACCAAGTAATGTCCCTTTTAAACTTTCTTTTTTTTTTCCATTTTATTGTTTAATGTTGCAGAGAATAAAGACATTATGTAATGGGGAGAGTCAACTGGGTTGTTTTAACTAAAATTGTGTCTTACAGAAGTTAAAAGGTTATAGAAGCTTAGAAGTCAAAGTAACCGTTGGTTTTCTTATTTGTAAAATGGCAATAGCAGAACCTACCAAATGGGAATGTCAAGGGTTACATTAGTAGGCAAATGCACATTGTATGTTATATGCTTTCAACAAATATAAATCATTTTAGCTGGTAGGAAGAGGCATAGGAACACTGGAGTAATTCAAGGTTCTTAGTATTTCATTTTGCTAGAGCAATAGGTCTAAACAAATCCAATTGTAAGGAGAGCTTAATATTCCATGGCCTCAGATAATGATTATCAGATCTACTGCCTGCTTGCTTTAGTGGGCTGGTGGCTTTTTGTAAAGCTAGCTAAGTATTATTAGATCCTAAAAAATAAACATAAAATGCCTTTTAATTCTTCAAGTTGTGAAATTATATGCAGTCTAACCCTGAAAGGGATTCCCACAGTGTGGTACACACTAGCCCAATTAACTTATTACTGCTGTTCTGAAAATGTAAGCTGGGGCATGGTAATAGCCCCCTCTTCCCAGCAAGATACAGTCTTGCTTACCATTATTCTGAGAGTCTTTGACGCATATGAAAAGGTTCATGTCCAAGCCAAATTGAATTAATTTTTTTTCTATAAGATTCTGTGAAGTGCTGGCAAATACTTTCTAAAACTCAGAATCCCTTAAATTGTGCTCTCTTTCTCTCACTTCTCCTCCCGTTGACATTACCTAGAACTAAGTATCCATATTGACCAGAAAACAGCTCCGTTGTTTTATATAGTTGTGAATAATTTGCTTAAACATTACTGTGTAGAATGACACAGTCATTTAAAGCTAGAAGTGATGAAGCAAATATGGTTTTATTCATGGATTAGAAATCATAACCATTTTTTTAAGTTTTTTTAAAAATATATTTTATTGATTTTTTTACAGAGAGGAAGGGAGAAGGATAGAGAGTTAGAAACATCGATGAGAGAGAAACATCGATCAGCTGCCTCCTGCACACCCCCCACTGGGTACATGCCCTTTACCGGAATCGAACCCGGGACCCTTCAGTCCTCAGGCCAACGCTCTATCCACTAAGCCAAACCGGTCAGGCAATAATAACCATTTCTTAAGTTTATTTTCTAGTAAACATTGTACATATTTCTTTTACCTCTTAGCCAATACACCTTAACCCATCCTAGCTTCTTCCAAATATACACTGAGTGGCTAGATTATTATGACCACCCCATCAGTATTTCGTTGGGTCACTTTTTGCCTTCAGTACTGCGGCGATTCTTCTTGGCATTGACTCCACGAGATGTTGAAAGGTGATGTGAGGAATCTGACACCATGCCTGATGAATAGCACTGTCCAGTTCTGTGAGATTTGATGGTTGTGGAACCAGCTGCCTGATGGCTCTTTTAACTTCGTCCCACAAATGTTCATTTGGATTGAGATCTGGTGATTGTGGAGGCCACCTAAGCAAGGTAAAGTCTCCCTCATGTTCTTGAAACCACTCCTGCACAATATGAGCACCGTGGCATGGCACATTGTCTTGTTGAAAGAAGCCATCTCCATTGGGATGCACCATCAACATGATAGGATGAAGTTGATCAGCAATGGTACTTAGGTATGTTGTGCTATGCAGACATTGTTCCACACGAATTAAAGGGCCCAAATCATGCCGGAAAAACATGCCCCAAACCATAACACTGCCCCCACCAGCTTGAAGGGTTGTACTCATGCATGTGGGGTGCATGCTTTCATGCTGTCTCCACCAAATTTTCACTCTGCCATATGCATGATGCAACTGGAAACGTGATTCATCAGACCACATGACTTTTTCCAATGTTCAACTGTCCAATCCTGTGTTCCTGTGCGAATTGGAGATGTTTTATCTTGGTAACTGAAGACAGCAAAGGTGTTCGAACGGGCCTTTGGCTTCCATATCCCATATGATGCAGTGTACAGCTAATTTGCCTACAAACATCAGGTGGTCATAATAATCTGGCCACTCAGTATATATTTTTTTAGCAATGGAACGTAAATCTCTAGTCACTAGTGTTTCTTCATGCAGTTATGCATGTGTTCTCAAGCATTTCCTAAGCTTTGAAAAAAAGCAAAACCCCTTTTACCCACCCAGATTTATAGTAGAACATCCAACTCTGTTCTTCTGTCAACATCACCCAACTGGCTCACCTTTTCATGTCTCTATCTCTCCATTCTTCAGTGAAATGATAAGGTCTTTAAGGCAGGCTGTATGATGGTATAAAATGACACTATAGTTAAGAGAACATTTATTTTGTGATTGACTCATTGCTCTATCCGACTTTAAGAGTATAACTTAGACTAGTTGCATAATCTCTTAGAACCTTTATTTACCCATTTATCAAACGAAACGCAACTACGGTTTTTAAGATGCCTGATAAACAGATGTACATTGTTATGTTTGTTTCTTCCTCCTATGTTAATATCCTCACAGGCAAGAATTCCAAAGAAGTGGCTCAAATCTGCCCTTAATATTTGCAGACACCATGTCTAACATTGTGCTTGAATGCTTTTAGACCAGACATGCCCTTCTAGTTTTTCCTTGCCTACCACTCTCCACTTTACATATGTGGCCACCTCGTCATTATGTTACCTGCCTACTTCTTGGAGGCACTTGCATTTGCTAGAATCCTTAAATCAAGTGTTTCATATCCAAATACAAAGTTCAATACACAAATGAATAATTGGTAAAGAAGAACCACTTTCTCTGGTGATGTATGCTTCTGTCAGTGTGTAGGGTGACATTCTTTAACCGCTGAAGCAATAGCTGTTCCAGGACAGTCACTGATTTCATTTGTCACTTTATTGTCAGAGTCAGAGAAGTGAATTAAAGCCAGAGCTGTCATTATCATTTTTTGAGAACATTCCTTTTCCAAGCCCCAGTTTTTAGTTTGCTGTTTGTCTGGATAGAAAAGCATTTCTTAGGAGAAAATGGGGTCTTTGCCTTTCCTCATGACCTTCCCATTTCTTGAAACATCAAAATACCTTTTCCACAAATGGAGCCCTCCAAAAGTCACAATTCCAAGGCTAGACCATGTGCCCTGGGTGAGGTATGAAATCATCTTCTTTTACACATGACACCTGTACTCAGTTAGAAGAGAGAATGGATCAAATACCAGAAGGGTGTACTGTGTGTTGACAGATCTACCAGGAATTCCAAGTTTCTCCAACTTTCACGCATTTCTGCTATATGGACAGATGTTTAGCAAGATCATTGCTAGTTTACAAGGTCTTTCATGAATTAGCAAATCTGTCCTTTTGATGGACAAAGTGTGACTTGCAAAGCTTAAGTCTTGTTAGATTTTAGTCTGCACTCATCTTCTTGGTCAGTGACCAGTATATATAGTTAACAACCTACAGAAATATACATATACAGCATATATAATATACCCAGTGGTGACATATATTTATTATTGTTTGCCTTTTTAAATTTCCTTTTCCCCTTCAAAGTGTTAGCTGTCTCTATGTTCAGGGAAGAAGGCACAGAGAACTGCTGAAATAAAGGAAGGTGACTTCCCATTCTAGCACCTCCATTCTTAAGGCTTAAAGAAGGATCTGACTGTTCAAAGGAGCCACAAGGAGAAAGAGATACAGTGGAGCAAGTCAGGGAGAAGTGGGCAAACAGGGTTTCACCGGGTTCTAACAAGGTTTCTGAACTCCCTGGGTATATCTGTAGAAAGACAATACAACACAATATCAAAGAGATAGTTGCTATGACTGGAGCGAAAAGGGCCATTTACAGCCTCCCAAATATTCCAGGTCCTTTTTGGTATAGTGACAGCAGAGATGGCTGCACCCACAGATGAGATCTGGAAACCACAGATAGTGGCCATGTAGGTGAGAATAAAGAGCTTCTCAGTGGGGACCTCTGGCTAATATATAAGAACCAAATGTCCTCTCAACTAAAAACTCTTCTTCAATGCTAAGACTCACTGAAACTTGGCTTGACCCTATGCAGTGAGGGTCAAAGGAGGTGAATCCTCACAGTTTCTGCCAGTCCATCAGAGGGTATCTAAAATGCAAGGAAATGTGAGTAATTTGAAAATAAAATTATATTCAGGCACATCTTAGTCTTTGGATGATGATTGTTACCATGTAGTCGATTAGCTAAGAAGGTAATTACCAACGTCAATTGAGAGAGAGCGGTGCCTGCCATAGTTCCCACTTACATCCTAGTAGGGCCTTCTCACATTGTGGGCTTCTTGATCCCAGACAGCAGGAACTCTGAAGAGAAGGATAATGTAATACTTTTGCCTTCTCTCCTCCTCCACAGTGAGATAGTTTTGGTACTTCTTAAAATCAAAGGTAAGACTCACTAAATATGGGCAGTAGGTTCTCAGTCAGACTGTGAGAGAGATGTATTTGGGACGGATGATATTTCAGATGCCACTTGCATGCCACTTTTTAAGAATAATTTTTGTGTTGTGGTCAAACAATTAACACGAGACCTACCCCCATTACATTTTTATGTCCAATACAGTATTATTAACCGCAGACACAGTGTTTTATAGCAGATTTCTAGAACTTACTCAGTTTGCATAATTGAGATTTTCTGCCCTCAGGCCGTGGTTACTCATGCCATCTCCTCTTCATTCAGAGGAGAGTTCTGGCTCTAACTCAAAAGATAAACTCCACCCCAGTTGCCTATGTTCCTGCTCTCTGCCACCATGCTCTGGCACAGGGGCATTTCCCTGACAGAAAAGGTCTAAGGTATCTTAACGTGACTGACCGCCAGGCAGTTGTCATTGCAGTTCTTGGTGTGCTGGGAGAGAAAAACACAACATATGTACATATCCAAAGTTCTCTCGCAGGGAGAAAAACTATTTTGTCACCTCTCAAAGTGACAGGCATCTCTGGAAACCCCACCGACCTAGTCACGAAAGGCCATGGGCCTGGAGGCCAGAGAGAATTCATTAAGTGGCATATTCTTCACACAAAGCTGGAGGTGGCCTCTGGGTGACAATCATACATTGCAACCACCTGGAAAACACATGAAAACAAAATGAAATCTGTACCTCTCTCTCTCTGACTTATCCCTTCTATTTCTTCACATTCCCTAGCAGGCAAAAAAAAGTAGACTTTCACTATCAGCCTGTGTATCATCAAACTAGCTTGAGGAATTATCTACTCTCAGCATGAAAACATATTTTATGAACCAAAGTAATTTAATTCCATCCAAATTTGAGTGAGGACCCTGTCTGGTGAGGTTCTAGCCTCTGTCACAGGAGTAAGTGACAGCTAGGGGAAGTGAGGAGGTACTGGGCTGACTCACCACATTTCCCTAAGAATGGATGTGGTTTAATGACTTACAGAGCACCAGAACCTCGCCAGAAGATCCCAAACACTGTGTAAACAGAAAGAGGAAGGAATGATCCCTTTGCCTCATCCCTGCCTGGGGTAGGGAGATTCTGTTGGCACTCAGGTGCTGTGAGACCCAGTGCTGGCATGCTGAGCTCCCTGCTGCCCTACACCAAGAGGCATGCAGGCCAAGTCGCTGAGGACAACAGCACATTTTACTAAATCTGCGAAACCTATCTTTGTTTGGAATGTCATGACTTACCCTAAAAAAACTGGAATAGCAGAACAAATGCAGACTTTCCTGGTAAAATGGCTACTGCCCTCCCCCCACCCAAAGCAGCTGTTTGTCCTGTTGTAAAGAAATATAAAAAATCATAAATTCATAGACAGACTTAGACGCTTTCAAGATACCCTGCAATCCTCAATGTTTGCAGGCAAACTGAATGTCCTTGATGAAGTTAGCACTCTCTTTCTCTCCATCTTTCTTTCTGTCTTTCTTGCTCTCTTTTTTCTATCTCAGTTTTTTTTTTAAGTCATATCTTATGATTTAATGAAAAAAAAGTGGAGCTTATGTTTTTCAGAAACATTGGATGTGGCACATGTTCAGAAAAAGACGGTGGGGGTGGGGTGAAGGAACAAATCTCTTGTTGTCATGGAAGAATATGTATTTGAATAAGCCATTCTGTATTCACACTGCCAAACCTAATATATGTCTTTCCCCCCGTAATATGAATCAAAGTCCACTACTATTTCCAGGATACTATGTGGCAAAAGTGTGTTTCCCTTATGGTCTAAAAGTTGCAAATACCACTATGTTCGATGTTAGAGGACATGTGTAAAAAAGATAAGGTTCTTTTGTGACCAAACCCTTGTGTTGTGCTCCACTATAATCAGATTCCGTTGGTCAAAGCAGTGGTTTCTGGCAAACATTACCCGAAGCCTGGCTCTTTGGAAGATATGGAGTCAAACATGGACACCAAGTGGAAAATATTTAGTAAAAAGTTCCATATTCTTGGGTATTTGCTGAAGTATTTTTCATTTGTGCAAACTTATGGCTTGACTCCACGGGAGTCACATGTGAATCTGCAAGAAAATGTAAAAAGTGTAGGTGAAGGCAGGAAATGGAACTATTACAGGATACAACACCTTCCTATAGAGACATGAGGAAAGAATATTGTGCAAGGGAGGGTAGTTATTTTTCTGAGGAAGAAAAAAAAAATCTGTATTTGTGTTTAGATTGTAAAAATCTTCCCTCTGGTTACTTATTTGCCCTTTAGTTTCTCTACAGTTTTAATGAAGATAGTCATTCAATATCTGTTATTTGGTTATGGACTTCAGGTGCTAAATAATTCCATTTCCCCTCTGCCCCCATCATCCTTGTTCCTCTTAAAATTATGTATTTCCTGTTAAAGATAGATGTTCTTTGTTTCTGAACATTGTATCATTTATCATAGTGATACCATTGCAATGAACCTAGTTATTAATAACAGGAAAGGAGTAAAGGGGAAAGCCAGCCATTATAGGCATGCCATTTGGACAGCTTCACCAGGAAGCTAAAGCTTTACACTCCCCAGGGGTCCAACAAAGGGAAGATAAACACATGCCCAGTAAAGTTGGGGTGACAAAGGAAAGGGACTTGCCTATCAGTCACATGTGGGAACAAAGATCATTGGCCAGAATGGAGGTGACCACTGCAAGCTCATGAAGATTTGGAATACTTAGCCCCTCAAACAAATCTTGGCACATTGCACTTGACTGCTAGCTTGTAGGGCTCTTTGTTCCTGTTTCCCTGAATTTACCCTCATGGCCTACACACAATGACTAATGGACTATAACTAGCCCAAAGCTATACCGGACCCAGCTCCAACATGGAAAGGAAACTCTGGACACTGGCTTTGCTTCTAGCTCTACTGAAACCCCAGCTACACTTCTCCCATGCCTGGATTAAAGAAAATGAGATTTTGGAAACCCAGGAATCTAACTACATGCAAATGAAAATCATTAGTTCTCCTGTGCAAGTCTCAGAAAATTCTTTTTCTTGAGATATCATAAGAACTCTACCTCCAGCAGCACCCAGTGGGGAAGGGAACACCCCACTTTCTCCAATAACAATAGCATACTTAATTAAAAAGAAAAAAATATGGTTAGCTTTTTGTAGTGAATACTGAGGACTTGAAATTCCTAAAATATGTAGGTCTTGGCATCTGAGATTGTGGATTGTGACAAGAAAAAAATTCTGAGATCTTCTAAGTTAAAATAACAGCAGCCAGAGAGTAAAGGCAGCAGGACCGTGAGCCTGTTACTATGTGGACCAGCCTGGGCAAAAGACTGCTCACACTCCTGGAGATTTAGGGTTAATTTCCAGGTGGCTATTTCTGCGGTTATCCAGAAGAGAGAAGAGCCAGGTTCCCTCAAATCTCAGGAGCCTCCACTTCTTATTTACAATGAGCTTTACAGACGTGGCTGTGGTCTCCACTGCACCTACCCCAGAACTAGCCCTGCTTCACCTTCCCCAGAACTCCTGTCTATGACTCTATGGTAATGTAAATCCTTTCAGAATGCCTTCCAAAACTCCTGGAATTTGAACATGTCTTTTCTACCTAGCCATGTGGCTGGTGGTTTAGACTCCATGCCCCAATACCAGGTCTCTTTTTGTTGTTTTTGCTAACAATGGTTTAATAAACCCTTTCTTTTAAAAAGATGTTCAACCATGGAGCTTAAATTGTTTTTGTTTAACATTTGTATAATCTCAGAGAGCACTAGTTACCATATTGACAGTGAGAACAGAGCTCCCCGGTGTTGTAAAATTCAGTGGCCCTGGTCCCCCTTAAATATGGGTCACCAATTATGCAGGTACCATGACCATGGCTCTAAGCCACTAAAGCAGCACAGGTCAGAACGGTTGAAGAGCCACTCCACTCACTACCTGCTATCTCTTCCTGTACATTGGTTTCTGCTTCCAGCCAGTGCCCCGAATTACCTAGAAGGAGTAAAGGATCCCCGCTCTCTCCTCAATGTTACTCTTGGTCTCTTGGGCTTCTTAGGTGGAAACTCTTGGAGAAAATAACACCCTATTCAGCAGAAGAGACTTGGTAAGTGGCTCAGGGGTAGCGTCCCCAAGTCACACTTGGTTTTCCAGGGATGCTGCTTGCCCAGATGCCTCTCTCCTGGGTTTGGATGCATGAACACTATGCATGAGGGCTCTGCATGTCTGCCAAGTTCTGATTTATAGAAAGAGGTTGCTACTTATAGAAGTTTCAAATTATTTTATTTTATTTTATTTTATTTTTTTTATATATTTTATTGATTTTTTACAGAGAGGAAGGGAGAGAGATAGAGAGTCAGAAACATCGATGAGCCGCCTCCTGCACATCCCCCACCGGGATGTGCCCGCAACCCAGGTACATGCCCTTGACCGGAATCGAACCTGGGACCCTTTAGTTCGCAGGCCGACGCTCTATCCACTGAGCCAAACTGGTTTCGGCGAAGTTTCAAATTATTTTAATCAAAGTCATTACCTGGTTTGTCAGGTGGGACCCTACAACAACCAGATCGGGACCCTGGCTTATCGCAAGACTCAGTCTTTTAGAAATGATTCTTCCCATTTGCATGTGCTTCTCCTGCTGTCCTGTTCCTCCCACCCTCAGTCTTAGACCCAACACTCCTCTAAAAGAGATGATCTAACAGGATGGCTTACTTCTCATTCAATACGGAAAGACCACGTTAGTAGTCCCTGGCCTCCTTATGGTGGTCAGTATAGTATATGCCTTTGGCTAGCACTTTGTCCCTGGTTGTAGCCAGGGCATGTGGGTCATTTAACAAAAGGTATAGGAACTTTGAAGGAGGCAGCATAGCTAGATTTCTTCCTTACATTGTGCTTGTAGGAATGACAATGTAAGATTCTTACCAACACGTTCCTTTTCCTAACTTATTATAGTGTTTGTTTAAATTGGTGGGCTACTTGCCTTATCTCCCTCACTAGTTAGTAATCTCCTTGGGTAACATTCCAATATTCCAGTGCTTAGTACGGTACTTTTCAGAAAAAAACTGGCCTGATAAACATGGAGGGAACTAAATTTAACAAATGGAGAGAGCCACTCATTTGAGTTTCTAATACCAAATGGCCTTGGCTATTCTGTTTTAAAATATTTAGCAGTTCAGTTAAAAACGCCCCTGTGAATCTTTTATGACATCATTTATCTTTCCATTTCTTTTCAGCTTTAAATTGTGCTGCCAGATTTATTTGCTGTGGTATTAGGTTTCCGTGTCTTCCCAGTTCTAGCCCAGCTCGTCTAATGCAATTCAGTCTCCTTATTGCAAGACTCAGACTCAAATATTAAATCAACATTTGCCATTAAGACTCCACATTTGTCTATGGCATGATGATTGGATTCATCTTTTGGAAAGGAATCTATATGAATACATCTTCTCTAATAATTTCCAAAGATAATCTACCCCCACTTATGTGTGTGTGTGTGTGTGTGTGTGTGTGTGTGTGTGTGTGTGTGTGTGTGTTTAATGTGGACTTAGGGACGCTGTGAGTTGCTTTCCACTGGGCTGCCCAAACATCCACTGTCATTTCATTGCTTTTACCTTGTGATTTTCTGATGTTTGCTGCCAAATAAATTGTTTCAGAGCAATGCTGTCTGGTTTGCCCCTTTTATTAAAAGCGGGATCTGATCAGCAACATTCCAATTATAAAGGTAAAAAGAGAAAGAGATAATAAGACTTCGGATGAAATTGCATCTGGACAGGCCTGTAGTCGAGGGCACTAATAATTCATTGCATATGTATTTGTGCAGAACATGCCAGGAGTGAATTCCACATCATTAACAAAGTTCTCTATCGATCGCTCACAATCTGGCAGCTGTAACCAGCAAGGTGCAGAAGCAAGTCTTCCTTGTGCTGAATATGTATCATCATGGCCCATGCAAGGCCCTTCTCTGCCTATGGGGTCTGCCAGCCTCTCAGCTGCTTGGAGAGCAGAACGAGGGTTTGCATTCGGCTTTTCAAGTCATTTCTCTCTGAGACAGGGATCTTGCATTTTAAACACCACTGCACAAAGAGCTTGGGACTCCTTCCCAGAGCCAGTTCTCCTGGTTCACTATGGAGAACAGAGAGAAATATGTCACCTCTGAACACAGCCACAGCCAGTCCTGGAGGTAATGGGCTGAATGAGGCATCTGTGGTTGCCACTGGCTTTCTCTCTGCTAATGGTGAGGGGGAGGTAGGGGCTGAGAAGGAGCTTAGTAAGGCCCAGTTTAGGGACTTCTTACATTTTTTTAAAGTATGCTCAAAATTCCTTATATCATTTTTGAAAATGAAATGCATTACAGCACTTCTTCATAAAATACTTGTTTTGATTCTTGCAACAAACAATCAGCAGGCAGCTCAGTGCATGGGGTGAGAGAAGGGCAATGGAGGCACACTCTCTCATCGAATTGCAGTGCAGCTATGTATCAGCTCTGGGATTTTGAGCAAGCTATGTAACCTCTGGAGCATCATTTTCCTCATCTGTAAATTGGGAAAACAATAGTGTCTACCACCTAGGGTTGCTGGGAAAAAGAAATACATTGATACAGGTAAAGCTAAGGAATGTGCCTGGCACAGAGTAAAACAGTGGATGTTATCAGACTTCAGGAGAACTGGGGTTTCTCTCATCTAACCTAAGTGATGACTGAAACTGGACTTTCATTTACCCATGATCTCACAGCCAGCTAAGTGGGAGAGAGGGAAGAGGCACTGACGTCTACAGATGTCTGAGCAGCTGATGCTAAACTAACCTTTTAACAGATCTTTTTGGGGGGTTGAGAGGAGTTGAGGCTTATTAGAATACACACATTTCAATCTTTGTTGGACTATCTGATCTGAAGCCGTTTTATGATAATCAAAATTATTATCAAAGGCTGATTGAGCACCTGCTATGTGCAAAGCTTTGATAAAGACTTGGAATAAAAAGCAGAAGTTTTGCAGCATGGTTCCCATCCACCTATCAACTGTGCTGTGTCTGAACAGGTGGCTCTGACCAAGGGTGCTAGCAAGTGGGAAGGTCCACTGGGGATGGGGAGGGCCTGGGTGCAACCCATGCCTCTTCCTGGATGAAGTAGAAACGGGAATTCTACACTTAAACTAACAGAGGACTGGACACCGTAAGGCAGCACAATGCTGAGGACTCCTGACTTTGGTCCATTCTATAAAGGAGAGTGGCAGTCACAGGGCATCCATAGGACTTCCTTTGGACCAGAAACTTTCCTAAGGAAAAACAATAGCAATTTTCCCCTTTCTGTATCTAATGCATATTTGTCAGATGTTCAAATACGGCAAATACTGCTGGAGCATTATGGGATATACAAGCAATGTAGACTCAAGTCCTACACTTAGCAAACTGCCATCTAATTAGAGAACTATGTCATGTAGGGATTAGAGACTCTAGGTATAAATTGAAAAATTCTCCTAACAAACAGCATCAATCAAATCAGAAAACAGAAAAAAAGAGAAAGTACCATGTGAGCTAAGAATTAAGAGAAATGAATACATCCAAATCAACAAAAATTCTCCCCCCATCTGAGACCTGCCTTTTCAGAGAGGATGGGGAACATGTATGTGATGGAGGAAACCTTTTGCAGGATGCAAGAACTCCCTTAAGGGAAAACAGAAACAAAGCTTAAGAATCGCCTCTGCTTCTCAACAGCCTCTTCTCTGCCCCATTTTCTGCCAGGACAGGTCACTCCTGGAAGCCCCAGCCTCCACCATTAATTACCCTCTAGGTTTCTATTTATTTTTCACCTTAGAGAAAAAGGAGTTGGGAAAGAAAGGATTTCTTTTTCAGCAGCACATTTTGCAGATTTCCACCCCTGCACCACCTGCCTGAGAGATTGAAGAAAGGGGAAAGGAGGGCGAGAATCAAAATAAAGGGAGGAGAAAAGTGGTTAAAAACTTAATTTAATATACCACACCAAAGATGCTGAAAAATGCATTTAGTTCAGAACCTCCACCACTAAGTACTGTGAAGTAGCATTTAGCACTAATAGGGTTTCTGCTTCATCAGCTACAATAATTATTTTCCTTACTTTGTCTTGGACATTCTGTATAATGATCTCCATGTTTGGGGGGCTATTTTTGTAAGCGAAAACAAAAAGCAAGTGTGTGATTTGCCTCACCTCCTACATCTGGCTGGCCTTCCTCCTTTTCACACACCTAAAATGTGTCTTCAGCCTCTCGCAACCACCAGCATGACTTTCTTGACTTTTAAGAGCATCCATCCCCACCCTCCCATCCCCACCCCCATCCGCAATCTAATTGGCAATTTGCCACCTCTACCCTTTTCTTCAAAGCTACATCAGCTTCCCAGCAACTTGCAAGAATATTCTGTCCCTTGCAAGAAACCCCAGAGAGGCTCATCTTGAAAATGTGCAAATGCATTATTTAAAAAATGATATTGAGATCAAACTGCGATGTGTGTTTACTAGTATATCTTTTTGATTTCTATTTTGGTCCTTTATTAACTATCCCCCTACCCTGCTTCTCTAAGTGTTTGCTACAGATTTTCAATCACACCCACTGGCAAAGCCAACCCACAGGGAAGTGCTCAGCAGTGCTCCTCCAGAACCAGCCCAGCCGACGAAAGGCAGATGGAAAATTCCAGGGGCTCCGATCTGAACATTTAAATGATCATTTATCGTAACACAAATCTGCGAGATATATATTTTTAGCTTCCTGTGCAGAGCAACAGCATTCAGACCATGTGAAGGATCCTGGTGAGGATATTGCACAGAAAATGCTTTGGAGGAACTATAGAGGATGAGTTCAGGAGACCGTGAGAGGGACTCGGAACAGCAGAAATGCAATTTATAATGACCCCTTCCCCTGAAACTCCGTCTTTAAAGATTGTACTCACAGCACTATTTTCTTGTTTTGTTTTGTTTAAGTATATTTTTATTGATTTCAGAGAGGAAGGGAGAGAGAGATAGAAACATCAATGATGAGAAAGAATCATCAATCGGCTGCTTCCTGCATGCCCTACACTGGGGGTTGAGCCTGCAACCTGAGCATATGCCCTGAATGGGAATTGAACCGTGACCTCCTGGTTCATAGGTCAACACTCAACCACCGAGCAACACTGGCCGGGCTGTTATTTAATTCTCACATGGGGACTGGAGCCGTAGTAAGGTTATATGGTTTTGCATCCATTTTACAGATCTTGAATGACTTGGGGAAATCTGCGGCAATGCTCGAGTAAGACCTTTTACCCCAAGGAGGGTTCTCTTTACACTGCTTTGTATCCCAAACACGCTAACATATTACCTAGCAAATAAGGCCACACTTGGGAACAGGTTCATCACTTCAATATTTAGATACTATTCAAAGACACAATTTCAAAACAATATTTTAATATAGCCATTAGTATCCTCAATGGTAGGCAGCAAATGATTGCATATATCATAGTACATGATTTCTTTGATTTAAAATTCTTTAATGTATAGTTTCCACATTCTAAGATGAAATATAAGAACGAATAAGATACACCAGAAGTTCACTCACCAGCAAGTCCAGTCCTAAATCACTGATCTCCACCACACTAACCCACCAATGATAGTTAAAATAGTTTTTCCTAGAGCCAGCACTCCCTGCTTAGGCTAAGGACAGTTTTACACAAATGAAACATCAGAAAGATGTCTTAAACTGAAAAAAAATGTCATCTGTGAAATGCTATCTTCATTTTAACAATAAGAACACATCAGATTCCAAAATGAAGACAGACCCTACAAAGAGGAATGGTGGCAGAATCTGAATCAGGTGCTACTTATAGAATATTCTCAGGATTGCTTGTAAACAGCTTATCATGTCACAGTGTGCAATGCTGTGGACTTGTCTTTAATGTTCCTTATCATTGGCTGTGTCTTTGGCTCCTAAGAGAAACTCCTAAAAAAAGAGGCCATAGTAATATGGAGTTATTAATGAATAAAAGGATTTTTTAAAAGAGAGGAGCAAGCCTACCTCCTTATTCCTTCTTCTATTTCAAATCTTTCTGTTTTTTTGTCCAGCTATTCCTTTAGACATTTTAGAGCTACTTTTACTGCTATGATGTTTTCTGAATTACAATCTACATTTGCACTTGGCTGTGTGTCTAAAAAAAACCCAAACAAGCAAATAAGTAACATATATAGGGCATTTTTATGTGTCAGGCATGGGGCATGATTCTTTACATGTATGATCTCATTGAATATGCACAATGGCTGTATGAGGTGGATGCTGCTATTTCTGTTTTATGGCCTTCTCTCTTGACTTCCCCACATTGATGTCTAAGAAAGAACACACATCATTGCCCTCTAAAATCATTGGTGCCCATCTTCTCTATTTTAATGAATGACATCATCGCCAAAAATCTTGATATTTTCCTCTTTTTCCCTCATCCCCCACACCCACTATATCAGCAGTCCTATCCACTCTATCTTCAAAATATATCCTAAACTCCTGTCCAGCTGTTTGTGCGCCATCCTGGTTCAATCCTCCATCATTGCTTGTCTAGACTAATGCAGTAGTCTCCTTTACTGATATGCCTGTTCCATTTCTGTCTTATTATAATTGAAAAGAGTGATCTTTTAAAAATAAAAATAAAATTTAATGTCCTCACTATAAACCTTATAATGGCTTCCTATAACATTTAGAATAAAATGCAAGCCCTGTATCTTGGCCTTAATGATCTGGCCCAGGCTAATTTTTAGACTTAATCATTCTCTAACTTGCTCTTTCTTTCCCCAAAATACTATTTCTTAAACCCCAACTTAGTCCTGTCTTAGCATCTCAGCACTTGTTTCCCACACCTAGAAAGTTCTTTAGCCTTGTACATGGTACATTTTATTATTCAAATCTCAGCTTTACATGGAACCTTAAGAGCCTTTCCCTTTCTGCTAAATATAAAGTTGTCACTTAGGCATTCATAGCAGTTATCACTGATCTTTTCCTTTTTCACTTTCAAATTTGCTTGTTTACGTCTGTCTCACCCTAAGAGCAGGGACTACGTTTACCTTATTCACCATTAGGACTGACTACATAATTTCCAGGGCCAACGGGAAAATGAAAAGGTGGGATCCTTGTTAAAAAATTATTAAGAATGTCAAGATGATGGCAGCAGGCATTCAGCCAAGTTCAGAGCACTCTCAGCTCAGGGCCCTGCACAAGTACCCAACCCCCAGCCCATACAGTCTTTGATCACTGTACTCCCAGCTCATAGGAGATGTTTGAATTAATTTTTTTGAAATTTTTGAATAAGCTATTTATTTGTTATTTGATAATTCAATTTATTTTCTAAATAAATGAATAAATTGATAAAAGTGGAATTTAGAAAACTGACCTGGATAGAACACATTTGTTAGACACAGAGAATATAATGTTGACTTGGGATGAAAACTCAGGCATTCTGATCAAGCATTTTCCCTCAGCCACTTGCCCACAATGCATCCCAAGGCAAATGAAATCCAGTCTCTGGGACCAAAGAAAAGGAAATCCATCCTTTGCCTTCAGTGAAACTTAACATCATACAGAAATGAACAATGTCACCAAACAGTTACCACTCAAAAGAAGGGTGTGTTAAGCGTTTTAAGAAGGGTATAAACAAAGTTATAGAAATAGGAATGTGAGGAAGGAGAGTGTTTAGAAGTTGTAGCTGATGTGGGCTTTGGAGGGTGAAAGGAGTTTGGTATGTGGGGAATGAGGAAAGTTCATCATATAAGGCCCAATAGAGAAGGCACTCAGAACACTTGGACACGTGGTGAGAAGTCCAGGGGGATTGAGGAAAAACTCTGAGAAGGGCAGTGGAAAGAGTAAAGCTGACACAATAGATAGGTACCAATTATGGTAGACACTTAATGTGTGGGGCCTTTACTCTTTCAGTACATAATGGGAACTCAGGGTGTGCCATTCTGAAATAAGAACTTGAGAAAGAAGAATCTGGCTCTAGTGGACAGAGGGAGCAAGTGAAAGAAACCACAGACCATTTGCATGAGCCTCGCTTGGGTATTGGCAGCTGGGATTTCAAGGAAAGATAGGATAATGGGAATCACAGAGAAAATAAAAACCTAAATGATTAATTGAATGAGGGGAAGGAGTAGAAATTCCAGGCATTGATTCTGAAGTCTTAAATTTCCAGCATACCTTTTATGTGCTTGCTGATATACGTGCATTATTTCTAATCCTTATAACAGATCTGAGAGGGATAGTTGTTTATTTATTCACAAATTGCAACAAAAGAAAGGTTAGGTCTCAGAGAAGTGAATTAACTTGCTGGAGGCTATACAGTAAGTGCAGGAGGTAGGATATGAACTCATATCAGTGTGGCTTTACTATATCCTGTCTGGGTAAATGGGGAAATCAAGGTTTCAAGCAAAGAAGTTAAGGCTTGCAACTGGTCAGGATAGGTGGGTATTTTACTGTCATATACAGTCATATTTGTTATATATATATATATATATATATATATATATATATATATATATATCCCCACATATTATATATATATGGGATATATATAATGTCCTGCTTGTTTGTTCTGTTTTCTTTCTGGTGTGTGTGTGTGTGTGTGTGTGTGTGTGTGTGTGTGTGTGTGTGTGCATGCACATGCACAAGCACTTTTACAGTCAACAGTACAGGACTGGTCATTCAATAAACATTCTATAAATTAATTTAAACAGTATGAAAAGTTGCAACTCATGGTTGGGAGTAAAAATACCTGTATTTCAACAGAACAAGATCTAATTAACTTGGTAAAATAAAAACCAAAAAATTTAAAAACTAAAACATTTTTAAAAGGTCATTTTAGTAGATTTAGGATTTAAAAATAAAGAATTTTCCTGATTTTGCACCAAGGGGATATAGAGGAGTGATAAAGAAATATTCAAAGAAACATAAGCTATTTTGCTGTGGTAAAACTCTTCTCAGTTGAACATTATACTCATTACCTGCCATGAACACATCCTGATCTTTGCAATGTTTTTTCCCCTCCTTTTTTAACAATATAGCTCATTACCAAATAAGTTGATTTCCTATCCCATGTCTCATCAAAGAATGTTCCAATTTATGCAAAAGTCACTTGCTTTAGAGTAAGTCACCATCCTATCAAAATATGAAGTATGTATGTCTCTCTTTGGGAACCATATGACCATTTAATTTAACTTAATTTAGAAAAAAACTGCATCAAATATTGTTTTATTTTCCTGGGGGAATACATACTTCACAAATGAAGAATTCCCAGCAAAGAAGCTCTAAATTCTACAACCTGACAACAAGTTCATTTACATAGATCCTTTCTCATTCTATTGACATGTGAAATCAAGTTTATATTTATCCTCCATCTAAATACTCCTCATTAAATATAAACAGCACAGAGGGAAAGGTGATAATGAACTTCTGTTCTTATTCCTAACTAGAGACCTGGTGCATAAAATTCATGAACTGGAGAGGGGTTGTCCCTCAGCTTGGCCTGCACCCTCTTCAATATGGGACCCCCCAGGGGATGTCCAACTGCAGGTTTAGGGATCGGGCCAAAACTGGCAGTCGGACATCCCTCTCACAATCTGGGATAGCTGGTCCCAACCACACACCTGCTTGCCAGCCTGACCACCCCCTAACCTCTCCCCTGCCAGCCTGTTCGACGCTGCACTGCTCTCCTGCCGGCCCGATTGCCCCCAACTGCCCACCCCTGCAGGCCTGGTCACCCCTAACTGCCCTCCCCTGTTGGCCTGGTTGCCCCTAACTACCCTCCCCTGCAGGCCTGGTTCCCACAAATGTCCTCCCCTGCAGGCCTAGTTGCCCACAACTGCTCTCCCTTGCAGGTCTAGTCGCCCACAACTGCCTTCCACTGCCGGCCATCTTGTGGCCACATGGGGTGGCCATCTTGTGCGAGGATGTGGCAGTCAATTTGCATATTAGGCTTTTATTATATAGGATGAGGACACCTTGGGAAATGAGAGGGAAAGAAGAAAAACACAGTGAATTCACAAGCTAGGACTTTCTAATCAACCTTGGGTAGGATCAATGAATCAATAAAACTGTTTTGAGTAAATTTATCTACACTAATAAAAGACAAAGATGCTAATTGACCATACCTTTGCTACGCCCACCAGCCAATCAGAGTGACTATATGCAAATTAACCCAACCAAGATGACAGTTAATTTGCATATGCCAGCTGGGATTGAAGACTGAAGACAATGTAGAAGGAAGCCAAGCACTGCAGAAGGGAGCAAAGTAGAGGCACGGAGACAGGAACGGAGCCAAGGCGGAGGAGGCAGGAGGCAGGAGTGGAGCCAGGACGCTGCGGGCGGCCGGGGCGCGGTGGGCGGTGGGGGCACGGAGGGGCAGCGGTGGAGGGCAGCAGGTGGTGGGAGGAGGGAGGAGGGCAGTGGCGGGGAGGCAGAATAGGTCCTTGACATCAGGGAGGGGCAGGACCTGAGCACATGGCGCAGAGGTATAGGACAGGCTCCGTGGGAGGGAACAGAGCGGATCTGCGTTCACACTCAGCCTCGGACTCCAGTTTCCTGGTGTGTCAGGTGGCCCTCCCACCTTCACTGGGTTGAAAGTTTCAGCTCAAAAGATTGAGAACCTCCAGGGTGGTTGGGAAGGCAGTTGGGGTGGGCGGGGGGGAGGGGGGAGGTTTGAGGCCGGTGGGTGAGCAGATTGGCTGGAGGTGGGGCAGGAGGGCTCCCAGATTGGCTGGATTCAACAGGGTAGGGCTAACATTTGAGAGGTGCAAGGGGGAGTGTAAGGGAGTGTGCACTCGCGTGTGCCACTGGCCTGCCGGCTTTACTCTTGCACGGTGACTGTGGTGGTGGCAGCGGTTACTACCCGAGCCCAGAGGGAGCAGAGGCCAGTGGAGCAGAAGGACATCCCGGCATCCCAATACCAGATGGCTTGGCCCGCGGGTCATGGCCAAAGGGGAGGGCGCCGAGAGCAGCTCCACAATGGGGCTGCTGCTTACAGGCATCCTCCAAGTGGGTGAACGCCAGGCCCAGGGAAGGTGAGAACCTGGCATCTGGTGGAGGGCAAGGGGCGGCAGTGTCCACGGAGCATGCGAGCTGTTGGGGGCGGTGGACATGGCCCTGATGGCAGGCTAGGCCTAGTGGACCCTACACGCACACTATTTAATCATGCTCTGGGCCTCTAATATATATATGGCTATGTGCTAGGTGCTGGGATAGGGAAAGGGAATACAGAGGAATATTCTGGCATTTGTGATGACCACTGTCTATTTGGGAAGGTGACATAGCCATTAGAAAAGTAATTATTCAAAACAATAGAAATGAAAAGAAAGGGAAATAGGGGTCTCGTAGAAGCAGATAGGTAAGGGGGCAATCCATGAGTCTCATGGGAGTACTTTGGGAAATGAAGGTGGGTCATATAATAAATATGCTAATGCAAAGCTGTCTTTTGTGGTTAGCCAAACACAAATGGGTAGAGAGATTTCTTAAATGTCACTGCTTTCTGACAGCACAAGGCTCAGGTAAAGTTTGATATTGTCATTTGCTTCCATCTTTAAGCAGAATCCTTGCTCACAATCCTCTCAGCTTCCTCCAGTTTTATCTGTGGCTTTTTCTCTCTTGTTTTCTCAGTTGCCAACTCTAATTCTCCTTTTATTTTTTTTCACCATGGTCTGCTTACACAGGTGAAATGTTCCTAGTCTAATTCTTATCTTGCTTCCTATCTATTTCATCTAAGTGATTTTTAGTTCGAATTGGTTGATATCTTCTCTTAATATTCTTAATGACTCTCCTTGTCTTGAAGGAAACATTTTCAGTACTTAAGTAACTTCATAATCTTTTACCTGAATGTTCTTGAATAACATATGTCATTGACCTTTGCTTGGCCTTTCTCACAGTGAAAGAAAATTTTCTCCCAACTCTGGAGAAATACTGGCTGGATCTCTTTGCCACTGGCTCTGTTCTGAATTGGAAATATAGACCCAGGACAAAAAATGATCAGTTATAAAGGAAAATAGAGAGCTTAACTGTGCTTTAGTTTCATGAAAGACAGATTAGGAGGAAATGAACCAGAGGGACAAAGGAAGAATTTAGGTGATCAGACTGAACAATAACTATTGACAGGAGGGAAGTTATTACTAAGTATTAGGACAGGTTATCAAGGATGGTTATAAAAAGTGAAGAAACTTCCAGGCTGCCAGAATCCATCATCTTAAACAAGCATAATATGTACTGATATTTCTTTAATAAAATATATACAGAAAGAAACATATTTGTTTTACAGAACCTCAGCCATAATATAGTAGCTTTTCACTCCTCATATCCCAATGACATGATCTGAACCTCCCATTGCATTAATGCACATCTAGCTTCCACCTTTGGATGCTTAGAAGCAGAAGGCATTAAATTATGAGTAGAACTCTAGACATATATGTAAGACTGTCATCTATTTTCTTTACTTTTAAAATGATTTAGAGTATATTTAAATATTGTTACCTTGCTACAAAAGGGATTCTTTTATCAGATAAATATCTGCTATTATTATTGCTATTGTTATTGGGAGAGACCACAACTCGCTCATATGTAATGAATTCATTGCTAACACATGATATCTAACACAAAATGCTGTTCTAACCTCTCGATGTACCTCTGTGGCCACAGGTTTGTTGTTGTTGTTGTGTGTTTTTTCAGGTCCAAAACCTGTGTGTTTCTGAACTTTTATATTCCTATGCAAATAAAATGCAGCTACAAGGATGCACACCTCTACATCCACAGTTAATTACACTCCTAAGGACTCTTCATTGTCTTCCATTTACACATAATTAAATCCCCTTGCTCTTTATCTGCTCCTGTAAGCTTTAACATAGAAATACAGTGAGAAAAGGAAAACAATGAGCGCCACCCCATCCCACTGCACACGGCCCCCAATCCAGCGTGCTGGGTTTAAAGGAAAATCCTTCATTTGCTCCAGTTGTCTATGCCAAGCATTTTACAGTGAAACACCCCTGCAGTGTGTTCCAATGGGTTCTCATTTGGGGAAAGAGGATGCTACAGAGGGGCGATGGCACTTTCCATGCCTGCTCCTGAGCCATTTTAAAGGGAGTAAAACATGCAGAGAAAATGTTCAATGGATTTTATAGCCAAGGATCATGGTGCTATTATCAGCTTCCTTGTGGGAAATGGTAACATGTATTCATATAAACACAATGGGGTTGAACATCACCTCATAGTCATTCGGATGCTTCCCCGTACCCAAGCAACTCACACACAAATGTCTATTTGCTCTCCCCATAGCTCTCAGCAACCACGCTCCCTAACCCTCACAGGCCTGCTTCTGCCCAGCAGCTCAATGATCAGTTTAATCTTTGTTTCGTAAGCACATCCTAACTCTGCCATTCGCCAGAAATTCACTCAGTTTTGATTCTTATCTAGACTATTTACCTAAGATGTTGGATAGCCTTCTTCAATTTTTTAAACCTCATAAACACAAAAGTGCAATAGTCATTGTCTTATTTTGTTTGTAATCAAAATTCTGGAAACACAAGAAAATAGACAATAAAATAAAATAAATCAAACCAAAGAATAACAACAAAGAATTAAGCACAAGTACAATAGTCAAGGAGAGAAAACAGATTCTGATGCCCAGCTAGAACTCCCATTTGACAAAGCAGTGGTTTTATGGAGATTAGAAAAAAAAAAAAAGACCCTTATCTGCTAAATACCTTAATGTGTTCAGATAACTGTGCTGAATACTCAGCTGTGGGTATATGAGGGCAGCTGGCTTTGGTGGGTCGATCTTCAGACCACAGTTCTGACTACTGGGAGGTAAGTCCTAGCTCTCCAGCTACCAAGTTAATCTGAACAACAAACTGTAATTGAGAGTAGAGAATAATCTTTACATACTCTTCCTGAACAAAATGTCACTGTAAAATGAATATAGCTATATCTGACCTAACATACCAGGAATTTTGGAGAAAATCAAGTGAAGTAAAATCAGTTGCAGAATCTATTTCTCTACACATAGGTTAAGACATTCTCTAACTAGAATCTTACAAGTGGAAGGGCTTTGGAATACCCATATTCCAACTCTCACAGCATCCAGGCTGATGTCATAGTTAATCAAGGAGGAAGACATATAGTAAGACAGTCTTGAGCCTGAAGTAAATACCCCAATTATTGTAACAGCTGGTTTCTGTACCATACCTCATGGATCTTTGACTACCTTGGTTGATCAGTGTTTTATAATTTTGGGTCACTATATATATACCCAAGGTCATGAAAGCTGGTACTGATAGTGTCTTCCATGTTAATTAATTGATCCATTAATCAATCATTTATTGAATAATTATAATTTTATTTTGCATTAAATATATAAATATGGAAAAGTTGCCCCTCAACTTTAGGAGCTCAGATATCATTAAGGGAAATATCTATATCTATCTATAGCTATCTATATCTATATCTATATTTATATTGTTCAATTATGGCTGATAGCTGCTTTAATAGACGTTCACAAAAGGGAGCCTAAAGGGAGATATAAACACTTCACAGGGCAGAGGACAGAAAGAGGATTCAGGAAGAATTCATAACCAGATGAGCAATTAAGGTAGGTTGGATCATAAGGGTTTGACGTGTTGAAAAAGAGGAGGAGGATGGATGTGCAGAAAGAAAGAAGTAAGAAATATCTTGTCATGTTCAAATAACTATAAACAATTTTTTAAAGACAAAATGGGAAAAGTGGAGGGGGGAGGGGAAGAAAGGTAGGCAGTAAACTATATAGGTTGAGGATATTAAATAGCATAGAAAAGTTTAGATTGTATCTTTGATGAGAAGAAACCACTAAATGAATATATTTTACTTCTCTTTTCCAAGAAGAGTGTTTCATGGGGTGTGTCTCTACCCAGGTCATTCCTAGGAAGAAATGGAATTTTCAGAAACAAAGTCATGGCCTGATCATCTCTAATCTTTTAATTTTCTTTATAAGTGTGAAATCAAGTTTATTTTACATAAACTAAATTTATACAGGAAAAAACACAGCCAAGACTATTTGAAAATTATATGTGAAATAGGAAAGAATATTTTTTCTTGGTGCTGGGATAATGAGTCTGGTGATAAATGGAAGTTTGTCTGAGTACAATATTTAGATTTTGAAAGCTACTCTGGTTAACCAGTTGACAATCTCTATTGTTAGCACCAGGGACTTCTTTCTAATTGCCCACCTGAGGGACCAATTTTGCAAATAATTCAGTTCTATTTCTACACTCAGAAATAGTCAGATTATTGGTTATCAGGTTGGTGGTCAAATGTAATTTCATTTTTCTAACCCAATGATTCCTTTGAATTAAAAAAATAAAGGATTCTAAAACACTATATAAAAATTATTAAACTAAATTTTTAAATGAAATGAAGGCTAGAAATCAGGAAAGTAACTGGGTACAAAAGTCTGCTTTATTTCTGAATATTTCACTCTTAGTCACAGAACAAGAGATGACACATAGGCTAATTCAAGGTGGAGAGTCTACTACTAGTAGACAACTTCATGAAGTTAGGAGCCTGAAGGACTTTACCCACTGCATAAAAGGAGAAGTTAAGAAAGCTTGCCTATCTTGATCCTGGCATTGGGTAGATGGGGAAAAATTGATAATAACCCTTAAGAATTTATAATCACAAGCTTGTCTTTATATAGGTTTGTGATCCTATTTTACTCTTTTTATGTGGTTGAAAAAACCTCAAGTAAATAATTTAATTTTAAATGATCACGGGCTAGAAGAGACCTCCCACCCCCATTCAACATACACAAATCTTCAATGACTATAAACAATTGTAACCCATCTGTTGCAGAATGCTACCTTTACTACTGACAAAACAATAGTCATAAAAATAATGTTCAAAGGAAAATGAGAAGCTCATAGTAAAAAATATTTATCAAAGCATTATGAGTTAAAAATTGAAGAGACAGCAAATAGTAGACTCAGACTCACAAAGACTTAAGATATTGTAAGTACCAGACACAAAATATAAAGTAACTGTGTTTAGTATATAGACAAAAAAAAATAAGTGTTTAAAAATAAGAGAAAGAAATAAAAGAGTACATATTACTAACTAGATTTGGAGTAGATGGTACTTAGAGAAACAAAATATTTGAAAATAAAAGCAATAGATGCATTAATATATTAGATACTACTAAAGGGAAAATTGGAAACATGGAAAATAGGCAACTATTTTTTTTTTCATTTATCTGTAACAAAACTCAGAGAAAGCCAGATAGTAGTAAATATGAGAGTCAAAAGAAATGGAGGATAGAGTGAAAAAAGTCTGACAAATGCAACCAGAATTTCAAGACGATATAATAGAATGGCTAAGAAGTTAACTTAGAAGGAAGAATGCTGAAAATATATTAGATTTATTGAAATATATCCTTAGGTTAAGGAAACCCAATGAATTCCAAGCACTGTAAATATTCAGAGCCCTTCTGGGGTTCAGACCAACATCTTTATATTCAGAAATCTTAAATGGCATACTCAAGCACTCAAATTTCCAAAATACCCAGCTTCTTATAGCTGAAATACATAATTTGCATTTAATTTGTTCCCTCTTCAGTGGTAATAGAGTGATATTTGACATTATTAATAAATAGAGCTTAAGTTTTCAGAGTCCAGAAGGCCATAAGTTAGATAAGAAAGATCAGAGCTCCATGAGATCCTTAAAATATCTCAAAAAGGAAAATGGAAATAGTTGAACAGATTTTCTCCTATTTTTGCGAAGAGCACATTTTCTGTTGCCAATGGCCCGCTTATTCTTTCCTTCCTACTTTGCTTTGCTGGCCAAAATGGAAATGACAAGGTGTTGTACTAAGCAGTTTTACAAAATTGATCTGGCAAGACTAATCTAGACCCTGGTCCCTAATCATTCGTCGGCATGCTAAATTGAAGCTAGAAGAGAGCAAAGGTTGCTCTACACATTATCTGGGTCCCAAGTTAACAAAGACTTGATGATGGAAGGCTGGGGGACCTTTCCTTTTTGCAGAAGCTAAATCACTCTTTAAGAGCAAAACCTGGTATAGGTGATCTATTTGTTACCCAAGGAAACGGTCATTTTCTTAAGGTGATTAGGCATTCACTCTAGAGCAGTGGTTCTCAACCTTGGCTGCACATTAGAATCTCCTGGGAATCTTTTTAAAATCCTGATTTCTGGGCCTCATCCTCCGGAAATTCTGTTTCTTTGTTATGGGGTGGGGCCACAACATTAGTAACAAAAGAAACAATTTCCGGAGGATGAGGCCCAGAAATCAGGATTTTAAAAAGATTCCCAGGTGATTCTAATGTGCAGCCAAGGTTGAGAACCACTGCTCTAGAGAAAAAGTTAATTATCAAATTTTTCTTTTCTTTTCTTTTTTTAAAAATATATTATATTGATTTTTTACAGAGAGGAAGGGAGAGGGATAGAGAGTTAGAAACATCGATGAGAGAGAAACATCGATCAGCTGCCTTCTGCACACTCCCTATTGGGGATGTGCCCACAACCAAGGTACATGTTCTTGACCGGAATCGAACCCAGGACCCTTCAGTCTTCAGGCCGGCGTTCCATCCACTGAGCCAAACCAGTCAGGGCAATTTTCTTTTCTTTATGTTGTGGAGGTGGGGAGGGGGGCAGAAATAGGATAATTTATAAGAATTTTTTATGGATGATTTTTATAAAATGATTTAAAAAAACTACATGTTTATTTTGCAATGTGCAAGTCTAAACTACCAGTAAGGCCCATAACCCAATTATTCAACTTCACTTAGCATCTTTCAGTATAAGATACACCTGGTTTTTAGCAGAGTATAAGTTATACAAGCTTTAATGTGCTCAGATGTGCATCTATCTTCCTTTACACTCTATCTTAAGCCTCCCATCACCAATCCCATCACATTCTTCTTAACTTTTCCAGCTCAAACTGATTTGTTGTTCTGAACTTCTGCAGTACACATTTCTATGCTATTTTTTTTTTGCCTGCATTTTACTTTATTTTTATAGTCTGTTTATTTTGAGTACATTTCATGTGTAAAAGGTTTTAAATTCTTTGAGGTGAAAAAGCCATGACTAGTCCTTTAGACATCCTTCTGTACCTAGGAGCTGTTAAAAAAATTACTCCATGCATTTCTGTCTCATGTTGTGCTGCAATGATTTATTGAACATGCTTTATTTTATTTGTAGATAAATACATGATTTAAATAACAGATCCAGTTTTATAAATATGTCCTTTCCCCTAAACTGAAAGTTAGTGTTGCTAAATGGTCACAAACCCAAATGTGTTCCTTAGGAGAATCAAGACTTTCTGTGTAAAAACTCATTAGGAAAACAATCTCTGCCATCAAGCTATAGACAATTTAATTAAGCAATAGCATCTTAGCATACATGTAAAACTTAAGGGCAGTCTACATTAGAATTGACAGATAATTCAAAAAGACTACTTTAAAATTAAAATGGGTTTAAAAAGTGGGTATTTTTGTTGTTTCACGTTTGACAAATATGAACTAGTGTTACCCAATGTTCCCCATAATTAAAGTAAATGAGGGAGCAAAAGTAATTATTTGGTTCATCAAATGATTGATTACACCAGCTTGAAGTCACCACGTACAGGATTAAATTTTCTCTGAAATTATCGGAGTTGTAGAATGAGAGGGTGGGGGAATTAGGAGCATATGAATCAACTTCTCTTTCAAGTTTAATAAATGTGTATTAAAACCTAAGTTTCATCAATTACTAGTTACTTGATTTGGAACAACTTGCTTAATTTATTTGGTTTAAGTTTCCTCATCTCTAAAATGAGAATAGAAATAACTACTTTGCAGAATTGCTTTGGAGATTAAATAATCTAATGAAAGTAAAGGTTTCATCATTATCTGTAGCTTGGTTGATACTTGGTAAAATCATTATCACACAAGGAAGCCATCTCTCTTGCAATATATTTATGTAAAGTAAATATGGTTACTACCTTTTCTGTTAAACCTGTCAATCATCATGATAGAGACTCTTTTAAGAAAGCTGGCCTGCCTATGTATAATTTTGAGGGAGGAGCCCCCACCAGCTATGATTTATACTACTCCTTGTGTCTGCCTTTTTGGATGGGAAGTGCTCCAGACTCAAAGGCAACCAATCCTTATGTTATTCAATAATGCATGCATAAGTAGGCTGATATGAACCCTTATTCACTGTAATTAAATTCTACCTATTTATACGATGCCCATTTGGAGCTTCCCATCTTCCTAAACACTGCCTATACAAATATCTCTTCACTAACTCCAAGACCATTTTGTAATATTTAACACTACCATATGTTTCTCTTATGCCTGAAATATGCATTGCTAGTTAATTTTTATTTTAGTTATTCTATGTGTATATCTAATTCATCTTCTAAAAACCAAAGTTCTCTGAGTGCAGGAACTAAGGCCCTGCATATTTTTGCATTCCCTTCATCTTTATTACACTATATCTGAGTAGCAGGATAGAAAAAATGTGAATGAACAAGAATAAAATGAATGAAAGAGTGAATGAGTTTAGTGTGGTCAAAAGGTTTATATAAGATTGCTCATAGGAACCATAGAGGAAAGTTTCCTATTTTTTAATGAGTAAAGCAGTAGCTTTTGTGCATTAGTTTCTTTAAAATTGAGTTCCTCAATTTATCCTATGGAGGTTGTTAAAATTACGTTTATCAATAACCATAAAAAACTTTTGGGTGCGAAAGTTTATTTGGGGTACTACAATGTAATAATCACAGCCTATCAGAGCAATACAGGGTCTTTAAAAACTGCCTATGCATCTGATTGTGTTAAAGAGGATGTCACAAGGAATAGACTTACTATTCCAGGTCAGGGGCAGAGGAGGTCTTGGCACAAGGTATTTCAGTTGGAATTGTTTCCTTTCAGTTCTCTTTAATCTCAGGGGAAAGGAATCTTTCATCTCTTCTCCACACTTGAACAGTAGGTGGGCAGACACTGAAATTTTTCAAAAGAGTGAGTGTGTGGGTAAGTCACTTGGAAGAAGTTCAAATGTCATGTATATTACTGATGTTGACAACTCTAAATGCAGGACATGGGGGAAGCAATCCTAGCTGGGGTAGAGCTGGCATTTTCAGGGTATTTTATAAAATATAAATGTCCTGACAGTGATCTAAAGCCCTAGTTCCTGAGGGCTTTGGTGTGTAACTGTGATGTGTGAGGCCAGGCATACACAAAGGCTGGGATGGAAGATTTTGCTCAAGTAAAATTGGAAGCAGCTTATATCTGCCACTTCTCAAATCAACTGCGGCTTCTTGAGTTGGAAAACACCAGATTTGCTATTCATTGTTTTTTTTTGTTTTTGTTTTTGTTTGTTTCCACTGCTGCATTTGCCTTTCCAGGGTCAAGATGAAGTGAAACCTATTTCAGAAGCATACACAAATAGTTTTGAAAGCATTTGGCTGAGTTTAATGTTGCTCTCCTAAATGTCATGGGGCATGTGTCCATGATGCCTGTGTGTGTATGTATGTGTGAATCCATTCATTTGTAAATGGCTACATTCATTTTTACACATAGATATCAGCTTAATCCAAAAATAATTGTTAAGATCATTCAATATGAGCATAGGAGTTAAGTTTCTGGAAAAAGCACAGTGAAAGTGTGAAATTAACTAAATTTGTTAACTAAGGACTTTTGGGTATATGGGAAAAACCATATCTTTGAAAGAATGGGCCATCTTTTTATTTATATTTATTTTAATATCTTAGTTTACTTACACATGTCTGTAAGTCATTACAGAAGGCATTATATGCAATTTTATAATACTTATGTAAATAGATTGAACAAATTACGTAGGTGAGGACAATCCCTTCTTTCCTTCCCTCTTTTCTTCCTCCCTTCTTTCCTTTCTTTCTTCCCCAAATTATGGCCATCTGTTTTGTCTTTTCCATTTTGGAGCTCATCTTTCACATTTGTGGTTCTGTATTTCTTTATACCTCAGGTTAATTTTATATTTGTTTATGCAAAAAAGAAGATTCCTCATATCTGAATTATCTTTCAAAATTTTAACTTTAAGTCTGTGGATATTGCTAGTTAGCTCTTCTTTGTTTCAGAGATGTAAGTTGTCTGGAGATGAAGAGTTCCATTTGAAAAGATAGGAGAGGTAATGGTGCAAAAGAAAACAAGAAATAGAGAAAATGAAAATATGTTCATTTTTGTACTGGTGGCAGTTAAAGTCACTGTTTGGGAAAATGAAAATGTATTGTGTGTTCAATGGTTTACTCTCTAGATGTTCTTATTTGTCATGCATAAGGTAATGTTAGAATGTGATATGATGATATAGACACAAAACAATGATGAAGAAAGAAAGGTATGCTTGTGCCTTCTATCCACCATCAAACCATATATTTCTTTGGGGAAGTGACTTTACCTTTCACCCACTTTCCCAGACATTCTCTTCTATCTTTTCTTCTCCTCTCTTCTGGTTTCCTCACAACCTGTACTCCTCATTCTAGCCTGTTGATTTTCCAGATAGAATTCAGTCTTTGCATTTAATTAGCTCAATTAAGTGAATTCACTGTCAAGGAATAAACACAAATTCAGCTTTAGTTATGACTCCTGATAGGCCAGAATCACTCAAGAGAACTCTGGGGACAGTGCTCAGATACCCTCATGTTGCAACTATTCTAGAACAAGAGGACTGAACATTCTGCTCAATCCCAATTCAGTTTGAAGGCAAATTATTTCTGGACTATGAACTTCCTTTAAAGAGACCCAGACATGCATATTTTATTTCATGAACTTGGAAAATCAGAGGTGAAATGACGAGCTTGGATTGCAATTCTTGAGAGTATGGCCTCAGGTCAGTGTGAATATTTAATTTATTCATTCAACAAACTATATGAAAAGTTAGATATTGCTCTTGTTCCTGGGCTTATTAGAGGTGAACAATGCTGAAAAGACCCATGTGCTCATGGAGTATGTATTTAGTGGGAGAGCATAGCTCACACAAATATATGCCAATAGATAAGAGAAAACCTGGAAATGTAAGCACTAAAAGAGACACAAAGAAGGGCGATATACTGAGTTAGTGCATCACAGACTTCGATGTGCATATAAATCAACTGGGGATCTTGTGACAATGCTGATTCTGATTCAGGAGTCCTGGGTGGGGCTCAAGACTCTGCACTTCTAACAAGCTTATTATTTTTCTGTTAATTCCACCAAAAGATATATTCAATCATCAGTCATTTGACATCCATTTGATACACATGGTCATGGGAAGGCCAGAGGCATCATTTGCTCCCCTCCAATTCTATGGAATTACTACCACTGACATATTTTAGACAGTAAAAAAGTAGTGCTTATTCAAAATATATAAGGGATAATCTGCTAAAATAAATATATTTATCAACTGTACCAATGAATAGAAAGAGAGAATAGAAAGAACATGTATAGGTTGGCCAGGAAGGGTGAAGTCAGATCTTTTCCCCCTGGCTTCTTTGGGCTTCCCTGGGTGTCTGGCATTGTTTCCCTGCTGATTAGTGAGGTGTCTCTAGGCACATTAATGTGGAAGGTTGGATGTGTTTGACAATAAGTCAATGATTCTTTTTGACACGACTTTAATAGTACTGAAGAAGTGATTGTAAGATGATGCCTTTTAATGGGATATAGATATAAGCGACCTGCTTTTTATGACAAAGGTCAATGGTATTGATGGGTAGTGTAGAGAAGATAATTTCCTTGGCATGGTAGGAGACAACTTGCATGATTCATGAAGGTATCTCTTTCCCTTTCCTTTTTTTTTTTAAATCTCTCTCACAAGGAAGAAAGAAGAGTGCCCCTGCCAATTTCCTCCAGCTGCCACTTCATTTGAAATAAGGAAAAGGTGATATCCCACAATAAAACGAGTCACTGCTCAACAATTGATGGTAACCTCTAGCTGGCGGAGGCCTTCAGAATTTGACAATCATATATGGAATGAGTTTTCTTTTATTATGAAGGAAGTAGATATGTGCCATTCCAACGGGGCATACAAGCAGTCAGGGAGCAGAGGATGAGTGGCAGAGACTGGAGGAGGGCAGATGGCACGTGAGATGAATTCAGTAGGGCATCCATATGTGTCTACATGGTACTTACAGGTCGAGCAATAAAGTACCAGAATCAGCTCTGCAGAATTACATTTTGTTGAAAGGTCAGGGGCAAGCAAAATGAAGGGTAGCCTGTGGGCAAAGGGCTGCTTCTGGAAGCAGATCCAGCTGGCCTTGGGCTGGATTTAGAACCACTGGCTAATCATGGGTCAGGCAGAGAACACTGTGGATCCTTCGAGACAGTGCCCATAGCAGGGCAAAGAAACTCTCAGCAGAGATTCTTCTGCTAGAGCTTTATATTCTTGCACCTTATTGAATCCTATATTTTATGGTGGATGAACAGACAGGACATAGAAAAGAGTGTGGAGAAGACAGAACAAAGAAAGAAGGGAGCCCTAGCTGGTTTGGCTCAGTAAATAGAGTGTAGGCCTGCAGACTGAAGGGTACTGGGTTCCATTCCGGTCAAGGGCACGTACCTTGTATCTAGGTGCAGGGTCCTACCTGGCCCGGGCTCTGGTTGAGGCCCATGCAGGAGACAACCAATCGATGTGTTTCTCTCACATTGATATTTCTTTGTCTTTCCCAATGGAAAAATATCCCCCTGTGAGGATTAAAAAGAAAGAGAGAGAGAGAGAGAGAGAGAGAGAGAGAGAGAGAGAGAGAGAGAATGAGAACAGAGGAGAGAGAAAAATAATATGAGGGGTGAGAGAGGGGAAAGCAATGAGATAAAAGGGAGTGAACAGAATTTACACATAGTGTCTGGGAACTAAATATTCCTGCAGTCTGCCTTTCCTACCCGAGTAGGATTCTCTCCTAAGCCACATTAAGATAGTTTTACCAAGGACTCTTCCAGAGAGGTGTGTCCCACCCTGCCTCTTGCCATCAGCCCTCTCGCTACCCAATAGAACATTGCAGGATCCGCTTATTTTAGAAAACTTTGGCTAGTTTATCTTACCCATAGTGTTTCCCGTTCCCTAATTTAAGTCCGTCCATTCACATGGCCTCTCCTTGATTTTTATTCTAAACTGGGCTGTGTTTTCTTAGATGACTTATGCCCCTTTCCACAACTCCACTGCATGCCTGCCTCTCAAACTTTTCTCTGTGGGCTGTGGATGTCCTCCCCCACAGCAATGAGGGGATGTGATTGAACAATGGTAGTTGATAGTGAAAAGAGTGGTATTGTTTAGGATGGTAAGATATTATGAGTCTTGACACACAAGTTTTTTGCTAGTCATCTAAGTTCATTGTAAGAACTCAGGGAAGGATAAAGCTTTGCCACTACACAAATGACATCAGTATTACTCATCCAACTCACTCATTCTTCAGTTTCTTAACATTTTCATCTCAGTGAACAACTCCATTCATTTCAGCTACCCACTTCCAAAGAAAAAATATAGACTTTGTCAATAAAATCAAAACAAACTAACAAACCCGCTCCACTTCTGAAATGTAAAATTCTACCATGTCCCAATCGGTTGTATTTCAGCTCTCTTCCTTGGTTATTATCACAAATTTCAATCTCACTGATACTCTCGTATATTCATCTGTTTAGCGTTTTGGTGTCATACCTCTCCTATCTCCTTGTCCTATATCATTCATTCTGGCTTCTGTTGTCTATACAACAACACTATTATCAACCCAAAAGTCTTCCTTCTCAAATAGTTGGCTTCTAAATACTGTTGAAAAATCATGCAATATCATGTTTCAAAATATCTCAAATATCCCATCACCTCAGCCTTGGCTCCCTATACTACACCACAGAGAAAATAGAGGATATTCTATTTGAACACCACCAACTTCCAATATCTATCTAAAAGATAGTCCTCTATCTCCATTTCTATTTGAAAGAGTTTCCTTCTTTCCCATCTAAAACTCAACTCACTTTTAGTCAAATATGCCTTCTCTTAAATTGCTTTCTACTTGACTCAACCTAATCCCAATTATTTCCCATTTGTTTTTAAACATAATAGGCCCCTTATATCATTAAAAAACACACCCACAAACCTTTTCCTCTCTCTCGCTTACTACATCCTTTCTCTATATGACTAAACTTAAAAAAAAAAAAAGATTTGTCACCTTTCATTACCTCAAAGTCACTCTTTAACCCATTGTCTTGGATTATGTTCCTATCATTTCATGAACTCACCTTTGCCAAGGATACTAATGGCATTGTTGTTAAATCCATCATCTGATTTATAGTTATTTTCTTCCTTAACTTCTCTTCAGTCTTCAACTTTGACAATCATTCTGTTCTAGAAATTCTCTACCCCCTTGGATTTCATAAAACCATGCCTCCCACATCTTCCATCACCCGTCTGTAGGCTTCTTTTCACTACTTTTCCTCTAAATAGTTTGTAAATTTTGATACTCCTCAGAGACCCAAATTTTTCTCTCTATCTACATCTTTTCCAATAGATCTCAACTTGCAAATCACTCTCACCTTCCAAGGACTCCAGAAATGGGGTTGTATCTCCTCAAAGTTATCCTTCCAAAGTAATAACTCGTTTACTGCCTATGTGCATTTATTACAAAGCTTGTTATTGCTAATTTACAGGAGGTATCCTCATGATACTATGGACTCCTTGGAACAAATATTCTCTTAGTTTTGCTCTTATAACTTCAATGCTTAATTCTATGCCTGCCAAACCTTAGTCACATTACAAATATATCTTGAATGATTGAGATTGTTTATCCTGACTGTAATTGCAGAGAATGATTTTCTGAAACTTCTAGGCTTTCTGGCATAAAATTGGAATACTTGAAAACCAGTATATTAGTGGGTTCAATAGGGTGGGTAAATCTAATGGCAGTTTACTTAATTATATGACACTAAACTACCAAATTTTGTTCTTCTCTCATCATTTGTTTGCTGTGTGAGTTTGAATATATATAATAACTCACATCTCCTGTGTTTCTTTTATTTTTTTATTTAAATATTTAAACAATTAAACAACTTGACTCAATTCTTCTTAAAGCATTTAGGAAAATGGCCTTAATATAAAATTACATATATAGTCATTTTAGATTTTAACAGTAATTACATATTTCTGGCAACACAAGACAATGTTTATGTCTGGATATATGTGTCTACATCTATATCTAGTTAGGTATAACTTGATTGACATTTTGCTTGACAAAAAGGTAAAAATTACTAATAATGATGAGGCTATAAGCAGCACACACAAAGTTCTATTGTGGAACAGAGAAAATTGATAAATTATTTTTTCTGTTCATATATATACTTCCCAAATTAAATATTATTGGCTTAGTTTTTACACTGATAAAAAATAACTAATAGTTACTTGCATTTTCAGCATTATATTTCTACTAAAATTTCTTGCCTTCCATTTCAGGAAACTAGTTGCAACTAACATTTTAACTTGCTAAAATATTTTAAGCACAAGTTGAGAGATCTCACCCTTTTAAAAAGAATGGAACTGTAAACAACAATAAATATATATATAATTATCTATTTTTCTCTTTCACCAACAATAAATACCATTTTAATTACTAAATGATGTGATTGTGTGTGAAACATGTCTAATACCATAGCAATTTTCCAAATATAAATCTTGGATAATGGAATTGTTTTCTCCTACAGAAGAAAATGTTGATTCATGTGTTCATGAATACTTTCACTTGTGTTTTTTTTTCTCAAAAGGACCAAAAATTCATAGAATCATAGCATCTTAAAGCTGGAAATGCCTTGGTGTTTGTAAAGTCCAAATATCTCATTTTACACATGAGAAAACTGAAAACGGATTTCCCTGTCTCCACCAGGGAGCTAAGAAAGTGCTTTCCAGTTTCTTCCATGACATATAATTCTATTTCATACATCCAAGACAGAATCTATCACTTCTAATTCCCCATTTTGTGTATTACCCCATGCAAATGTTGAGGCAGGCCCCAAAAAGTTCAATTCCCTGGCATGGCCTCTCTTTCTCTTCTGTGACTTTAAACACACTCTTTCTTTCTAGCTGAACTCTCCCTCTTGTATAGTTCCTACTTTAAAATTCAGCTAAAGGGTTGCTTCCTCCAGGAAGATCCTTCTGATCTAAAAGATTGAGACAAGTGTTTTGTTTTGTTTTGTTTTGTTTTGTTTTAATTACATCTCCAATACATTCTTTTTTTCTACCTTAGTATGTACATTGTTCAATTGTAAACACAGACTTACTTCTCTGCCCATCTGTTCTCCAGGGACGAGCACAGTGTTGGCTCATAGTTGGGACACAAAAAATATTCATTGCATAAATGAACAAATTAATGAATAGAAGCCAAATACTCTTAGATGCTGAAACTAAAGTAAAAATAGAAAGGACATTCATTATACTGGGCAAGGAAGGAAAATAAAATGCTTCCAATTGTTAATTTTTCCAATTAGTTTTGAAATTTAACTTATTGTCAAACTTCATTTCACTTAATGACACATGAATGCTTACATGTGGGCGTGCATACACACACAAACACACATATATATGAGAGGGCTTGAAAGGGAATAAACACATTCAGTAAAAATTCTACCTACCTGACAATTTCTCAAACACTGCAGAATAACTCTCAGAGCAAATACAATAGAAGAGGGCCTCCAATGACCTCATACCTCTAGAGGATGCTGCCACAAAGCCAACCAAAGCCAAAGACCACTGTCAGAGTATGCACAGGGAGCATTAGCTGCCTCTCTGGACTGCCTTTTCTGACCCAAGTTTAGCTTAGGAGATGCTTAAGTTCTGGCCTTACCTGTATCTTTGAAAAGCACTTACTAGTCTTTGTCAGCAATCAACCCAAACCCCCATCAATTTCTTTGAGAAAAAGCTACCTGATCCAGCTGACAAAATGATGTATATTATGAATAATAAATTTCTCAAGGGCTTCAACTCACATTATTTACTGGAAAACCATAATTTATAATGTTTACTTAAACACTGGCTCTCAACAAAACACTTTAGAAGCACTTAGCATCTTGTCCCTGAGCAGTTTGCATCTGAAATTTAGACTGCTTACTTTTGTTGCATGGAAATAATTTTAGTATGCTCGCTGCTACCACATTCACCACCAAGACCACCAATGTCAGCCATATCTGTAGTCATAACCAGGTGGTGATGTCTTGAAAAACACAGCCTACATCTTGGAAGTAGCAACATCACTGCTATGTTAGCAGAGCAATGTTTGCCAGAATCCACTGCCTTGTGAAAGATGAGTCCTCTCCATGACTCCAAGAGAAAACATGAGACATTTATATACAGGTGAGGAGTCCCAGCTGTAATACTTTCTTTAACCTCTAGAGTCTTATTTTTTTCATCATCTGATACACTTTACTGGTTGCTTTAGCATTTAAAATGAATTAAGTGCTATTAAATCCCATTTTTAGGTAGTTTCATCAGTACAGCCTAAGGGAATATAAAACAAGGAGCTTTCTTCTGGCAGAAATCCAGTTACTAATGGTGTTAAAATGCCTTCGCATTGCATTTAAGTCAGTAGTTAGGTCAAGTAGACAAACATATTTTAGAATATGTTTAAATAAGCACTCCATTTAGTGTTTCTTTTCAACGCACACATTTTCTCTTCTTTATTCTCTTTCCTGGCGAATACAGAAGGTGACAAAGTCATAGGCACAGGGACTTTCACATCTGGAAAAACTGAATTTCTCAGTTAAACTAAGGAGATCTGAGTCTAATGGTGATGATGATTAAGAAGAGGATATCAGGGGAGATGGTAGAACATTCTAGAGGACAAAAAGGATGATAAGGGCATGAAATCATCACCATGTAGACCTGCATCAAGGAGATGTGTCCCTGGACATTTGACTCTATCTTGTTTGCAGAAGTAAGAAATCTGGCCACCAGTTGTGAATATAAATTTAGGTTTTGTTTGGTCTGTGAAGAAAATGAGTCTCAAATCTCATTTACAGCTACCATGGTTTTGGCAGAGAATGATATCACTAAAGCAACTTAACAAGGGCAGTGGCATTTTAATTGTAAGCATCTAACTCTAAATGAAATTGGGGTATATATTTTTGCAGAAAGTGGAGGGACTTAAAAAAGACAGGAAATGAAGACCATAAGGAGAAATTTTCTTTGCTAAAATGATGTGTGCAAAGTGATACTTCTAGACAAAAATGAAAGATTTGGCAATCCTAAATTATGATTTAGGTGGAAAGTATATGGAACAAAACAAAGGAACTCTTAAAGCAAATAAATTATTCTCAGAAAAAAAATAATCATAATCCTGTGGTAACAAATAGAATGAAAATTAATAAAAATGAAAATTGGATGTGATTTTTGTAAAATGATGAGTGAGCGTGGCTGGTTGAGCATCGACCTATACAGGAGGTCATGGTTCGATTCCTGGTCAGGCACATGTCTGGGCTGTGGGCTCAATCCCCAGTGGGATCTCCTCAGTGAAGGAGGCAGCCAAATAATGATTCTCTCTCATCACTGATGTTTCTATCTCTCTCACCCTCTCTCCCTCTCTCTTCTTCTCTGATACCAATAAAAAAATATTTTAAAAAATGGTGAGTGAAGGACATAAAGTGAAGGACAGTTTTGAATACTGCTTGTATATGTTCCTATATACCTAGCAATGTGTTGGGTAAAGAGTAGGAGATCAATAAATGATTTCTCAGTAAAGATGACTCATGTATGTATGTGTGTATGTGTGTATGTATGTATGAGTGGGTGGGTGCACAGATGGATAGAAAGAACTCTGCCTACATAATAATCAGGTCAGCGATGGGAAAATTAGGGAAATTAAAGAGGGAAGTATCCTAAGGTAGGAAGTTCTTAGTGCCACACTATATCTCTCACAACTGCTTGAATTAAGTTAACATATTCTTCATGATCAAAGGGACATTGTCATATCGATGTTGCCCATCAACAGGTCTTGGTCAGCATCCACTAATGACTCAGCCTTTTAACATGTAAATGATTTGAGGACTAAATATAGGATGTAGTTCAGAAGTAGTTGCTTCATTTAGAAACAGATATGTTTGGATGAACTGTGTTTGCTGAAATACATAATGATTTGAGATACCAGTTTAGAAAGGGTATTTAGGATCTCCCCTCTCTCTTTTCAGAAGCTATGAAACAGAACCATGTTACCCTTAACATAGTAACAATATTTGATCTTAGATAAACTTTTATTCTGTGTTTTTGCAATGTATTCTGTATCCTCCTTTAGAGTTAACAGATCTTTCCTTGAACTCTTCAGTTCTATTATTATTCTGGAGTTACTATCTGAAGTCCTACCCTCTACCTCTTCACTTTTGCTTCTTCCTCTCCAATGGGTATGGAATTTTCCTTTTTCTTCATTTCCTATGGCCTTCACTTTCTGGAACCATAGTGACTGGTGGCCATATTTCAAGTTTTCTCCTGTTTAATGTGCTACCTTAGGATAGATATTCATATTTTAGTGCTTATAGCATCTTGCCATGGCTTGAAGAATAGTAAATACTATGGATATATTTACTTGACAATAAGATAAGTATTCAATATTTTATCTTCCACATCTATTCTGCACACATTTTTTGGAACCCAAATATTCCCTTAAAACAGCATTCACTACATAGAAAGAAATTTAAAGAATATTTACACTAGATTTTCATTGGCTTAGTAAGTTAGCACATGTTTGACCTCAGTTATATGTCAGGCATTGTTGTAAAATTCCTTAGGACTTTTGAACACTTAAAGGAAAGTGAAGAACATAATTTTATGTTTTCTAATATAGTCCATTTATGAAATTAAAGTAGTTTTTCAAAACTATACAGGCAACACTCGTGCTTTTAAGAACAAATGGACATGGGTGGCTACAGTTTGGAGTTCTCCTCCAGCAATCTAGGTCAACACACTTGACCTTACATTCACACAATAGGCTTAGGTGTTTTTGAGATACTTCTAATGGGGTCCATAGGCATTTAGCAATTCAGTTCTCCTGCAGGAGAAGAAACTTCAATGTGCACAGATTTCATTTCCCCCCATTAATGTAATATTCAATTGAACTAAATTATCCTGTAGCAGCATTTGATCATGCAGCTATTGGATCTGGCTTCATTTACTTTAAGGTTAGTAAAGTCACAGCTTAAATTGCTTAAGAGTTGGCAGCATCAAAGTTTCCTCTTTTTCCTTTATTAACTCCTTTTCTTGTGCAGAGTTAAAAACTGGCACAGGAAGTGGGAAGTCAGGATGGAAGAAATACCACAGGTCATCACCTCTACTTTGGAAAGGCCAGTGAGGCGAGGATGTAAAAAGAAACAAAAAAATGAGATGCTCAAGACTTTTCTTGTTTAAGCTAGTTAATCCTCAAAGGAAAACCTAAATCATATTAAAAAGTATGAAAATGGTAAGAACAGTAAAATGAAAAACATCCATTTAGATAATTATTTTTACTAAATGTAATAGAGTCAGGTATGGCATTAGTGTTTGGACTTGAGAGAAAAATTACCATACACCTCATTTTCATTCTAAGTGAATGGAGGTGACTGTTCTAAAGGGCATAAAGAGAATTATTCTTCTCTCTGTAGGACTTTGACTTTCTGCAACCAGATGTAAAACGATGTTTACCTTCAGAAGATAGGAGAACCATGAAACTAAGTTAAATGAGAAAATCCAAGGACAATGAGGGATCTAAAGTTGATTCACAGAGGAAGGGCTGTGAGAGATTCTGAGAACAGAGGAGCTAGGCTTTGCTAAGAATGTCCTCAGATAATGAAAGTCAGACATGAAAGCAGGTTGGGAATACAAGCTGGGAAGTAAAGGAGGTCTTACTAGTATTGGAAGCCAGAATAGGAAAAGCAGATTCAGAAGGTAGTTCTGAGGGGGCAGTGGTTTACTCTCTTCACCCAGAACCAGGTTTGTAATCCAGCAAAGTGATTTTAGTAATTCCCATTCGAGTCAGAATGAGGCATTGGGTGTGAACAACAGGCAAGGCTAAACAGTAAGATAAGTGTGTGTGTTTGTGAAGAGTCAAAAAAATGCAGCAGGGTGAGGGTAGAGAAGTTGAGGGGTACACTGCAGGAGACAGATCTGGCTACAGATCGGTGCAGCTCAGTTTTCTACCCTCTCCTGTGCCATGGGGGGAATGTTATATTTTAGGCAGCATTTTTAGATATTTAAAAATTTTCAAACAATCCCATTGCCACCAATTAAAAACCACATCCAGACTTTTAGAAAAGGAGTAGTCCCTTCTCCTGGTAAAGGTGACGAGCAATCATAGATCGTGATACATTCAGACAGGGAGAAACTGAGAAGATTTTGTTCCAGAGCCTCAGGCCACAGGCCTGCTCATGGAAAGTTTTCCAGGACTTTATTTCCCATACAGAACACTGAGGATGGTCATTTAGAAGTCATCAGCAGAAAGATCCCTTAATGAGCCATACCGAGTTGGTCTATTTTAAGACAATAAAGGTGGAACTCCCTTTCCTGGGAATTAGAAGTTGGGTTTCAAGGAGTGCAGTTATTTCAAACTTTGCAGTTGGTAGGCCTTGGAATTGGTGTAGTATAATATCACTGTGCTTCGGACATGGGAGTTACTCTGGATGGAAGGCACCATCTACTCTTCAAAGAGCAGCGTAAAGGTTTTAATAATATTGAGTTGCAATCGCTCAGTGACAAGGATACTCCATAGTTGTACATTTGACAGGGTTTAAACTCATGAGGGTACAGTTCTGCCGAAACCAATTCCAGCATGTTCAGCAGGGCTGAATCATCTGGAGTGGCAATGGCATTTCCCCAAGCCTGAATAGGATACATTAAAATGATTGCTTACTGCCAGACAGCTAAAAGGCATCTTAATCTACATGTTATTGCCTCCTACTGGCCAAACACCTGTACAGCCGTAGGCTAATTCCCCCATTCTGACAATGCCCGTGTACGAAAACCCTGACCCTTTTGAAGTGTATATCTCTGCCTCACTTCAGGACAAGTTGTGTTAATAAAAAGCATGGGTCCTGAGACAAGGAGACCTTAGACCTTAGACCAGTGGTTCTCAACCTTCCTAATGCCGCGACCCTTTAATACAGTTCCTCATGTCGTGGTGACCCCCACTTTCATTATTACAAATTGAACATAATTAAAGCATAGTGATTAATCACAAAAACAATATGTAATTGTATATGTGTTTTCTGATGGCCTTAGACGACCCCTGTGAAAGGGCCGTTCAACCTCCAAAGGGGTCGCTACCCACAGCTTGAGAACCGCTGCCTTAGACCTTAGCCATTAGATCTTAGAAGTTAGCTCCTTCAGCTAGGCTCCTATGACCCCCAATGCCTTTCAAAATTATATTCCATCTCTGGACTCTTTATTAATTTACACACAGCCTTCTCCAGATTGCTGAACACTTCTTAATGCTGGAACAAGAACCCCGGCACAGTTCATACACCATAACATTTCCTTCTGAGTTTGGAAAGACACAATAACATGCACAGACACAGCCTATTATGGGAAAGCCTGCATGACATGTGATGTCCAAAGACAGACAGAAATGCTATCAAGCACTAAGTAACCACCAAAAATCCACTCTTAAACAAATTGTGTAACTGTGTGTGTATTTTTATATTTATTTTATTAAACTTACTTATACCTCAACATGTGACCTTTGGGGTCATGGGGATTGGAGAAGATTTCAAGGAAAAAAATAATGGTTGCTTTGCTTTGGCTTAACTACTCTTAAATAGAAAACTTCTAAAATTAAATCTACTAGTTAAATAGAAAGACATTTATTTAAGGAAAAATACTGCTCTCAAAATGTTGAAGTGCCCTAAGGCTCATTCCTGGGATCCTTTATCTCCCCTCCATAGGTATAATATCATCTACTCCCATGGCCTCAAATTCATCTATATGATAATGTCTCTCCAGCCTTGACCTCTTCTCCCATCTGCAGGAGAATATCTCTAAGGGATTTCTAATATGCATCTTAAATTTACTATGTTCAAAACAGAACTTTTCTATACCTTTCCCATCCCTCACCTTCAGTCACTTCTTTCCTCAGTCTGTCTCATCTGCTCTAGATAATTATTCCACCAACTAACCAACCCTATTACTCAATTCCCACCCCCCCCCAAAAAAAGGCACCCTCGATCCCCCTCTTTCTTTCTCTTTAGACATCAAATGCACAAGCAAGATCTTCTGACTCTGATATCAAATCATATCCAAGATCTGTCCATCTGTTCTCTTCATCCTGTTTCTGCCAACCTCATGTGCTGATCTCCTGTCACCTGCCTCATGGGTGTTTTAGAGCCTTCTAACTTGTCTTCCTGCTCCCGCTTGGTTCATTCTCTCACACAATTGCCCAAGTAGTCTGTAAATATTGTAAACATGATCATGTATTCCCTGGTTAAAATCTTAAAAATGTCATAATGCATTAAGAATAAAATGCAAATTTCTAGTTGAACAGGGCCATTGCCTTTATTATCCACTATTGTGTGCTCAGTGCCAAGAAAAGTATGTCACATGGTTGATTCTCCATAAATATTTGCAGAATAAATAAATGCCCTTCAGAGTTCTCATGCTGATTTTATAACTATAGGTGTCACTGTGTTTGAGGCAATTCGCTTCTTTGAGACTCACTGTCCTAATTTGTAAATTGTTAAATTGGGACTATAACTAGATTCTTAGATACATTTCAGATTTAATGTTTTAAGATTTGGAAGTCTTTAATAATTCCACAACCTATCTCTGATACCAACAACCAGATTGAGTTGGGGATGAAAATAAACCAAAAATATAAATTTGCTCAATTTATTTTCTGTCTTGTACTTTGATTGGTAATTAGATAATTCTGCTGCTAGACTATAGGGAATACTTCAGTAGTTGTTTTATAGTCTAAAACTGCAACTTTTTTTAAAGTTTCTTTTTAATTCAGATATAAAAATTCATTGGCTTTTTAAACAGCAATTGAAATTTATATTGAAACAACTATGCATAGTTGTTTAAAAGTATTAAGATAATATTACATTGAATAACATGTGGGCAGATCTTTGCTTAAATTCTACATCTGCTCCTCAGTAGCAGCATGATTTGGGGAAAATATTTAACCTCTTGGCCTTCAGTTTCCTCTTATTATAAACTAGAGGCCTGATGGATAAAATTTGTGCAAGGGCCTTGGCCTTGGCCCCTGCCCACTGCGGCCACAGTCAGGGGGCCTCTGCCGCCTCTGCCACGTCCCCTGCCCACTGCGGCTTTGTCTGGAAGGAAGGATATCTGGAAGGACATCCAGTCTAATTAGCATATTATGCTTTTATTATCATAGATGATAGAGTAACACTTAAGTTATGGGAGTGTTATGAAGATGATGTTTCTTGCGTACAAAAAAAAGCACAATTATAATCAATTGTCTTCTCCCTTTTCTTTCTTCTTGTTCATTGCGTACACTTCTATTCAAATATCCAGGCAGCTTGCCATTCCCCTTCACACCCCCAACTGTACTTAATAACTTCTTATTCTAACAGTGATTCTGTAATCAGGCTGCAGGGGACTTATCGCAATGAGAACAGTTATGAATTAAACTTTTTTGGCATTTTGCTAAAACTTTTCAGGAATCTCCTGGTACCCCAAAACTCCCCTCCATGCCCCTGCATAATCATGGCATGTGTCTTAGCAAGAAAATTATAAAATAGCTTAAAAGCTAAGGGCGGCTGAGGCTTCTATGCTTATATTTATTTTCTACCAGGACAAGAGAATAGGTAAAAATTATATATCTTATCTGTAAGAAACATTATAACTCCTTATCTGTAAGAAATCCTATTGTCTTTTGCCCAATGAGGAAGAGAGTTTTCTCAAAATTGATTGCTTCCCTTGTCTTATAATTTCTGTTCTTAAGGCACTCCACTCTCTCCAATCTAATCTTTGTATTACATTTGCATAAATGTGTTCCCATACCAATCCCTCAGTCCTAGGATTCATTTACTGGCTCTTTAGATTCCCATTTAAAATAAGTCTAAAGTTTAAAATGTTCAGTTCTATCAGAGAATCATCTTTTAAGGAGAAACAGATATTGAATCAAACCAGATAATAGAAATAAAGTAGACAAAATAAGTAATTCTCATTTCTCATCTCCAAAAACATCCCATGAGGTTAGATGGCATAACTAGTTAATGACACATTGGTGACTAGAACCAACTTCTACCAATTCCTATTTAATGTTTTGAATAATGGGCTGATTTCTACTTTGCAATGTAATATACAATTCCTGTATGTGAAAGTGTGAGCAATCATGGTGTGTTTATAGTTTTTCTCAGTGCTGAGTGATGGAGGACTTCAGTACATGGCCCCTCTATTGAGTGAGCACACCAAATGGAAAAAGAGAAAATCAGAATGACCTACCACGATCTAAGATATATAATTGTCATTCAAGCAAGAACATTCGTTCATTTTATTATGAAACAATATCAACAATATTTTAATTCATTCAATTCAACAAGATAATTATTTATGGAGCAAACTACAATTAGCACAGTGCTTAATCCTACTAAGTGCTTATTAAATGTTAGTTATCATTATTGCTTCATCTCTGTATTCCACATAATCTACAGTAGCATTTTATAAGATACTTTACTCATTCAATACTCTCAGCAATTCATAGAATTATTATTAACTTTATTATTATTATTATTATTATTATTATTATTACTATTACTATTACTATTGTTATGGTTGTTATTAGCATCATCCCTATTTTACAAGTGAGAAAATTGAGCAAGGCATACATATCATCTCTGCCACTCTGAGCCAATAAGAGTTTGAGGAGAGATTACAGATCACCTAATTGCATCTTGCATCTGATTCAATGCCACCCTCTATAACTTTAGGCAGAAGGTCACACAGTCCTCATATGAACCACTACAGTTTCAGGGATCCAATATATAACAGAACAGCCTATTTTATGTTTTACTCACTATACTCTTCAGATGTCTTCACATGTTGAGCTCAATTCTATCTCCCAATAATTTCTATCAGTCTTTTGTTAAACTATTTGGAGCTTAAACATACTTTTATTCTTTCTCTTCCATGGGTAAAATGATGGAAAACTGCCATCACATGTCTCCTTCTCTTCTTTAGCTAAGCATCCAATTACTTCAACAATGTCACATCTAGTATGTCTTGCACTTTACTATGTGGGTTGCTTTTCTTTCTGTACAGTCCCATTTATCAATGTCCATTTTTGAAAGTGGCAGTCATAACTTTATAAAATACTTGACTCATGGTCTAGATAGTGTAGAGCATAGTGGGACTATTAATTCCTTAAGTCTTCATCCTATAAAAATTCTATTCAATTTTCAAGTTTCAGCCTAAATGTAGCCACTTTAATATGAACATCATCTTCACTAAGCTTGGGAGTAGACATTATTTTTATATCCATTCATATAACAAATGCCATCTATCATATACATAGAATAGGTCTAGTTAGTCAACATATTGTAAAGAATAAAACAAGCTAATTTTATTCTTTTTTTGACCACCAAGAAGCCAGACATTAAACAAATATATGCAAATTTATGCATAATTACAAATTCTATAAAGTCAAAGAGCAGAGTATTAGGGTAGTAAATAGTAGAGGTACTTGGGAGGTGTTATTTTATGTAAGCTCTGGAAAATATCTAGATATATCCAAAGCATTTATGTGAGTGAGTGTGTGTATTTTTGTGGGGCTAGGGTATGTGGCAGGCAGTTGATGCTTTAGAAGGATGGACTGAGTATTTTGTGGAAAGGAAACATCAGGTCTGAAAATCCCCAAGGCAGGAAAGACGTGGCATTTCTGAAGAAAGAAGTGAAATTCACCATCCCTAGTATGGTAAAAAAGAGATTGAATGACAGAGGTGAAGAGGCAAGAGAAAGGACACCTACTCATGACATGACACATTTTGCCTTGGATACATATTGATAACCTTCATAGAAATATATATTCTCATCCAGGTTAGTGATCATGCTTCATCTTTGAAGCCCTCACAAAATTTAACAAGATTGTGTTAACTTAAAATGAATAGACATCTCTATCTTTCATATCTATGTACTGATAATATTGAGCAGAAGTAACAAGTATAAAATCATTCCATATCCCAACCAAATATATTTCTTCTATTAAGAGTGATTTATTAATGAATACCTTTTAAATATGGATATTCAACTATTTTCACTCAACCCCTATTTTATCTATGTTATATATTAAAGAAATCACAAATAATTTTTTATTTTGTTTTATTTGCATTGCTGGAAATGCCACTGGGGACTCCTAATAAATAATTTATTTTTAAAACATAGAGTTAACATCATATTAAATTGTGAAAAACTTGATGCTTTCCCAAAAAAATCAGATAAAGGCAAGGATAATCTCTTTTACCACTCCTTTTCAACATAATAGAAGTCTAGCTAATGAAATAACACAAGAAAATAAAAATTAAACAGATTGGAAAGAGAAAAAAGGCTCTCTTTGTTCACAGATAACATAATTATTCATGTAGAAAATCTGAAAAAATTGACAACAAATCTCCTGGAACTAATAAACAATTTTAGCAAGATTGTAGAATACAATGTTAATATAGAAAGAGAAAATCAATTACTTTCTCATGCATTGGTAATGAACAAGTGGAATATAAAATAAAAAATACAATACCATTTATATTAACTCTCAAAAAAAGGAAATAACTAGGTATACATTTTACAAAATATGTGCAAGATGCATATGAGAAAAAACCCTCAAAACCCTGATGAATAAAATCAAAGAAGAACTAAAATCAATTTAAAGATAGTCCATGTTCATGGAAAGGAAGACCTTTATTGTCAAGATGTCAGTTTTTGCCAATGTGGTCTATAGATTCAATGCAGTCTCAATCAAAACTATAGTAATGTTTTCTTGTGCATATCAATAAGCCGATTCTAAAGTTTATGTGGAGAGGTAAAAGATCCAGAGTAACCAACAGGATATTGAAAGAGAATAAAATTGGAGGACTGACACTACTTTCCTTTAAGACTTGCTGTAAAGCTATAATTATTAAAGCAGTGTGCCATTGGTAAAAGAATAGACAAATAGGTCAGTGGAACAGAATAGAGGGTTCAGAAATATTCAAGTAACCTTTAACAAAGGGGCAAAGAAAATATAATTGAGCAAAGAGTGTTTTTAACAAACTGTACTGGGATAATTGAACATCCACGTTCAAAAAACAAGTTAAAAACACAGACTTTATGCTCTTCACAAAAATTTACTCAAAATAGAACAGAGGCCTAAATGTAAAATACAAAGTTATAAAACTCCCGGAAGATAACTTAAGAGAAAAGTTAGATGGCTTTGGATATGGCAATGACTTTTTAGATACAAGGCATGATCTATTGAAGAAATAATGAATAAACTGGACTTTAATAAAATTAAAAGTTATGCTCTGAAAAAAAGCAATCTCAAGAGAATAAGAAGACAGGCCACAGACTGGGACAATGATATAGTGACTTCTGGACTTATAGTAAACACCAATCAATTATGATAATTAATTTACACCCACACTGAATGACCTGGAAGTTTCTGCTTCCATTGCCATTTTCTCATTCTCTCTACAGAATCCATTTCAAATTTGAAATGACTTTTGACCACATTATGATTGTTTTGGAAGAACTTTCTGTATCAGGCCATCTTATAGATCATTGACTAATTAGATTGCCTGGCCATGAAATTAGCACTCAGGGCAGTCCAAACAGCTGAAGTGAGGAGAGGGGTCAGATGATAAAGAATAGAATTCAGAGAGTTCTCTATTCTACTGAGGAGATGTGAGCAAACATTTTTTTTACAAGCCAAGAGGTATAGATGGTAATAAGACTGATACGTCTAAAACAAAGTTTAATAAATAAAGTCCTCACTTAATGTCATTGAGAGATTCTGTAACATAAGTCAAACAATGTACAACAAGACCAATTTTACCATAGGCTAATTGATATAAGCAAGAGTTAGATTCCTTCAGCATCTCACCAACATAATAACGAAACGACAATGAATGAAATGACAATAAATGAAACAACAGTACTCATGGATTCACTGTACTCTGTGCCTGGGACTGCATCTGGTACAAAAAAATGAATAAGGCATCTTTTTTTTTTTTTTTTTGCCTTTGAAGAGTTCATATTCTAGTGTGTTAAAGAGAAATTTCACACACAATGAGAAAAAATCGGTGTGTAATGGTTATGATAAAGGTATATGCTCTCTGCTAGAGCAAAATAAAGGAAGAGGACTTAGATTGTTCAGATGTTAAGGAAAACTTATTTCACAGGATATGGTCCCTGAGCCTGAATCTTAAAGTATAAGCAAGAATCAGAAATTTTAAAAAAAGGTGTAGATAAGTCATTGTGCAGCTCAGAGACACGTGTGAACAAAGACAAAGAAGCCTGGAGAGCACTAGAGAGTGCCTCTCCCCCTATGTGTACTCACCACTACTGGGCATCTATGGAATATCACTGATGTTTGATACACCTATGAGAAGTAAGTGTGAAGAGAAAGAAAAGGATATTAGGGAAGGTAAATGAGTGGTTAAAGATAGGAGAGAGAGAGAGAGAGAGAGAGAGAGAGAGAGAGAGAGAGAGAGGAGGTGGAGGAGAAAATGAACAAAGATTAAGTGAATTCCTGGGAGGGGTGCCTATAAGCAGATGAAGGGCCTTGCTTTCCTGAGACCAGAGGTTAAATAGAGGATCACAGGTTGATAAACATTTAGATTAGGAGCAGAAAATGAGGACCATTTACCTAATGGCTTTACTTCTGTGAAGCATTTGAGGGGCTCTATTGCTGTAGGGAAAGGCCTTTGGAGGTGAGAATCTTAAGGAGAAGCCCAAATTTTGGGTACACTCACTAAAGACATTCAAAAAGAAAGAAAAATAACTGGGGGAAAATAAACAAAATAACCAGCAATTAATAAACATCCGGAGTAAATAAAATATCAGACAACATAAAAGGTCCATCTAAGACTGTGTGCTGTAACTCAGTGACAATAAGGAAAGCTGGGTGATTTTCACCAACAATGTCTTGTTCTCTGGCTCTGGGAGGAGGGAATGTAGATTGCAGTGTTGATCTATTCCCCATATCTCTCCATGAGAAATTCTCAACATTTTCCAGAAGAGAAGGTGGAGGGTCTGAAATGATTCAGAGATCAACCTTGGTGCTCAGACTGGCAAAGTTAATGGGAAAAGCTGGGTGAGGGGCATGGGAAGCCAATTTCTAGGAGAGTGCAGGGGACCATTGAAGTGAGTGGAGGACTTTATACTATGGGAGAACTGGCCCAGGGGAGTGGTTATTAGAGGGCTATAAGAAAGAGGTTATGTGACAATTTCATATTATACTATGATATTGCCGGAAGTACTGAGATAATAAATATGGTGACTGATGCAAAGGGGTCTTATAATGACACCAATTAGGTCTAATATTCAAAAAAAGCAGGATAGAACCCAAATGACAGAAATCTTTTTACTCTCCTTCTGCCACATGACCTGGCATGATTATTTTTGAGGAAGAGTAACTGTCTATCCATAGACTTTTGTTTCATATGTTCCTGCTGCCCCCCCCCCGCCCCCCCCACACACCTCTTGCCACCTTAATATTACTTTGGAACCGCTTTGCTCTGGGGCCGGAGAACCCCAATAAACAAAGTTGTAGACTGTGAAAATGTACTTTATTTGGTGTCCAGAATCAAGGTTAGTTATGATTGTATACATATTTCATGACCAGGGGCAGGAGAGGGTGTTTCTTGTCCTGGTATATTTGCTGAAATTGTGGATCAGGAGCATCAAGGAAACAAGACCCCAAGAAGCCTTCATTCCCCCTCCCCCTTTTGTTACAAAGGTTTCCATGATGCTAGGAAGAGATAGAAGTCCTGGAAAACAAGAGAATGCACTATATTATGAGGGAATGCAATTAAAAATATATATATTTTTCTCTCTGAGTTAGCCTTGGTGAGAAAATTTCCCAACTCATAGTGTGTTCTCCAAAATACCACACACCATAGTCTGCCTTTCCTAGTTCATCCCGAGACCCTTCCACGGGGCTGCAGTGTGTAGTGTCTGGTGGTAAAGAGTTCCCAGGTATAGGATTTCCAGCTGAGGACAGGTCAACTGTGGGCCTGGGTGCAGACACTCGAATTGGTTTAGTGATAAAGGTCCCCAGCTTTCAAGTTGTGAAGCCACCTCTGCCCTTTGCTTTCAGATACATAGTTAGTTTCTGGTTGATCACAGTTAGTATTGTTGTGCCCTATGGATGGCTGTATCCTCGGAAGGAAAATTCCTATGCTAAGTCAAAGTCTGCAGCACTGAGACCGTTCTGCCTAACTGAGTTTTCCAGTCTTTGTTCCTCTTGATAATCCTTACGATTTGTGTATGTACACAGAGCTGCGAGCTATAATCACCCCAGTTTTCTATCTGGCGTAACTGAGCTGTAGGGACACAAAGAACCTTCACCCACAGTGTACAGAACTGCCAGAAGCTGGGACTGAGGTCTCAGTTCTCGGATCCTGCCGCCTCCCTGCAGGGCCCTTCTGATCCCAGGGAGGGAGGAAAGCAAGTGTTTGCCCAGAAATTCATGCGTGCTGTGTGTGTGTGTGTGTGTGTGTGTGTGTGTGTGTGTGTGTTTGTGTGTGTGTGTTTGTGTGTGTGCATTCAGGCCACAAGGATTTTTGTCACCATCCAGAATCATTGGTCTTTACAAGATGCATTCTCCAAGTGACTGAACCCCCCTCTCTTTAATTTTTATTAACACACTCTAAACGTCTATGTGCTAAGAGAGAATATGGAGTCTGAGCTACAGCATCTGACCTCGAGGCCCCGCCAGCTGTGTCTGTCCAGCTTGCTCTTCTGCTTGACCTGCACTCTGGGGAGGCGCCGGGCTGTTTAGCCCCCATATCCCCTGGCAATCTGTTCAGGAAAACAGACCAGAAGGGCTGCTGAGGGCTGCGCCAGCCTCAGAGTCCTGCTGCCATCTAGGGATGAGATGCAGCCTTCCCGCCTGCAGGCGCTGAGCAGAGCAAAGTGCCCTCTGTCCCGGCCCCGCCCGCGGGGCCGCTCTGCCCAGTGAATTCCAGGTGATGCCCAACACAGACCCCACCCGTCGCCTGCTGTAGTCCCCCCCGCCCCGCCCCTCCCCCGCCCATGCCACCAGGCCCCGCCCAGCCAGGGACTACAGAGTGGAAGCCAGGGAGCTAGAGGAAATGTAGACAAAAACAGCAAAAGGAAGAAAGAGAGCAACAGTCAACAGCTAGGTTGGGAGGGACAGACCTGCAAGGACCGGCACAGAAAGGGGGAAGGAAGCAGATCAACAGGGTGCATCAGTGAAACCAGACTGTGCCTTATTAACATGCCATGCCTGTGTTTAAGGAACTTGGTCACTGTCAACAGCTGGTCACCCCATGCAGCTTAGGGGGCTTTATCTTCCACCCATCATTTAAAATATTCCCTCTTGCAAAGAGGAAGGAAGGATACCACCTAGTAGAGACCCTACAGAAAATCCGACAGAGGAAACGAAAACTAACTCCAGAGTTAACTTTACCTAGAGTGCTATGGTGTAAACATCTTTTCCTATAAGCAGAACAATGGGAGAGGGTTGACTAAAGGGGGAAGGAGGAGGGGCACCTGGATTGGGAAGGGGCCCTGCTGTTGACTGGGAGGCCCTGCTGGGAAACTTCAAATCAAATTCCTTCTAAAAGGAAGTGTTATTAAAAGTAACTTTAATCCTTCCAGCCAGAAGGCTCATAAAAGCATACAATTAAGTCACACAAATGACAAGAGCATTTTCTCCCTTACCTGTTTCCCCTTCGGAGAGTAATTACTACAGGCCAGTCTTGTCTCATTTTGTGCAAACAGAAGCCGAGAGCTTTCATAGGTGCCAGGTTCTCTCTTACTCTCCTGCTTCTTCCTTCCCCACTGCCCCACCCCAAACCCAATTCAGTGCTTGGTACCAACCAGCCTGCCTGCAGATCCCGTCAAGAACAAAGGGGCGAATTTCAATATTTCCTCTTTGTGCAAGGTTAATTGAAAATCAAAAAGTCACTTTTCAAATGTCATATTAAACTCGCCACTGCATCAATTTCCTTTTGGTTCTCATCTCTATAGGCGAGAGAAAAGTGTTTTGGGGGATGGCAGGGAGGCGGGAAAAGTATAGGCACAAGGAAGAAAAAGAGGAAGAAAGAAGTGAAGGGATTAAAAAGAAATTGCAGATACACACAGACTTTGATTGCAGATACGCTAACGTGCAGTGGAAAATTGTTACCACAGCATCCTCAGTCAAAGGCAGCCTTTGCTTTCGATACTGTTACTTGATATTCCAGAGACAGAATTGCATCCTAAACCTAGGGAGATTAGGCCTCCATGTTTTTATCTTTTCGTAGACAGATCACAATATGATTGTCATAAATGCAGTGTTTTAAGATCTTAAAGGGTAATGTAATAACCTAATCATAACCATTCCCCTTTCCCACTTCTTATTCCTCTCTGACACACACACACACCCACACACACACACACACACACACACATGTGCGTGCACATACACACACACACATTCTGTGCACACAAACACATCTTCATAGCTGGAGACATAGCTCCAGATGGCCAGTTTTTGACTTTTGTCACAGGGTACTTCGGAAGCTTTGGGATGCAGTTCAGGTACTCAGCATGGTTAGCTTTACTGCTGCTCCAGTAACTGTTCTCTTTCTTTAACTTTCCTGAGAATCAGTTTCCTTACCTACAAAATGGGGCATCAGCTCTACCTCCTAAAATCACTCCTCAGACTCGATTAGGTGCTACACGAACAGAATAAGCACATATTAATTATTTAACCAGCTCCCTAGACCTGGTCTTGTTCTTCCCAGTGTTACCAAGGTCTACAGAATGGCCAGGAATAGGACTCTGCTGCCAGGCCTTACCGTGCCCACTCTGTGGGCTTCCTACACACCCTGCTGCTCAACTCCAATCACTTGCCAATCCTCCATGAAGCCAGTTACCTCCTTTCCCAGTGGCTTCAGTCTCCCTAAGGATCATACTAATCATGGTAGGCTTGTCTAGTGGGAGTCATTGGATTTGCCACAGACTGAGATTTTTAATATAACAATAAATAATATTTTAGCTTCAAGGGGTAAAGAAGCAGAATTATGGAATAAATTCATTCTAAAATAATCCAACTGCATTTAAGTTTACTCCTTTCCTTTTTAATACTTTTGCGATATTGTGGCAATATCAGATGTGTCCACCAACTCTGAGTAAAGGTAGGCAAGAAGATGGCAGCTGTCTAAACTCATTAGGATGCATATACAGAGAGAAGCACTCTAGCACATTGGTCATCTAGCTTGTGTTAAAATTCTACTAGCATTTCCTTCTTTGCTAAGATTAACTAGAGAGACACTGTGTATTACCCCTTGGCCTTCTATGAATCAAATCTGTGTGAATACATGCTGTGTCTTGTTGGATCTCCTTTTACTTAAAGGTCTTTATTAAAATACTTCATCTACCTCACATGTTTTCTTAGCATGCCCAGATACAATTGACCACTTTTTCTTTGGGCAGAACTTGTTCCCTTATAAGCTTCTATTGTTATATCTGTAATAATTTGTGGCACACATTTTGTTGAGATATATGTGTCTTCTCCCCACTCTCTAAATATCTTGAAAACCAGGACCATATCACCTGTCTTTCTTACCGAGGAACTTAGGGGTAGATGCTTAATAAATACTTTTAGGAAGTTGAAGAATTATGAAAGAGAAAATGGATCTTGGGCTGTATCAGCATAATATCTAGACATTTCTCAAAGCAATCCTATATAATAAAAGGCTAATTTGCAAATTGTCCCCTCAACAGGGAGTTCCACAGGGAGTTCAACCTGGAGTTCAACCACGGGGCCCGCCAACCACCTGCGGCCCCTCCCCCTAGCCGGCCCAGCCCAATCAGGGTGGGCCAGCCGGACCCTACCTGTGCATTAATTTGTGCACTGGGCCTCTAGTTTAGTGATTAAAAAAAAAAATAATTAATGGTTGTATTTGGTCAGTAAAAACATAGATGACTGGATGAATTAATACCTTCAAGTAATTATGTTAGAATTTGTAGATATAGTCTAAGTAGACATAATATATATGCCCAATCCCACATGTTCTTTTATTGGTGAGGCTGCTTATTTAACACAGGGTTATGTTGAAAATGTACTGACATGACCTTTTTTTTTTTTAAATCCACTTGGGTTGCTTAATGTTCAACAGACCTCCACTCCCATAACACCACTTCCAAAGAGGAAGAGATAGGAGAGAAGGAGTAAGAGAGGAAGGGAGGGAATGAAGAAGGGAGGAAAAGGAAATAAACCAACAATATTAACTGATAAATTTACTTTGGATTTGGAGTGAAATTCTAGCAAAGTAGTTGGGGACAACTCTAAAGGCTATCTTTTAAATCTCTACATTATTAAAACATTGGTATAGAATAGCACCTTATTTTCCTTATTACTATTGTGTTAGTTTTCCAGGAAGAGATTCTTTCGAATTTTAATAAGGCTCTTATGACATGAATTGACACATAAAGACAAGAGTGAGATTTATTTACAATGCTTGTACTAAAGATATCTGGATATGCATAGTGAAGAAAAAGCTTGAGAACTTGGTTTTAGTTAAACTGGAATCTTGCCCTGACACCTAATATAATCTTCTGTATAACTTTAGGCCAAAAAACCGAAATCCTTCAAATATTAATTTTTCTTCTTCTGGGCAATGGTATGATAATCTTGACTGAACACTTTGATTGTGGTTAAGAATCACATTAGTTAATGTCTGCAAAATTGTTGTGAAAAAATTATAAGCACAATGGAACCAGAGGATGCTTTCATATGTACTATATTTTAATAACTTATGTGAATATACTGAATGCCTACTGTATGGTGACTTTTTTTTTTCCTATTTTGGGGCCAGAAGCTGGCCTGCAGTTGGCTTGAATCGTAAATAAAAGTTGCTAGATTAGAGGTTGCCATATTACAAATAACTTTTTTATTATGTTCCAATGATACACATGTAGGCTAAAATCTCAAAGAACCATTGTTGTTGAGAAGGTGGATATAAATGCAGCCGGGTCTGCAGGGGACGGGAGCTGAAGGTGGGACAGACAGGATTTTCCTGACCCGTGTCTTTGCCCATTTGCCTTGCATGCTTTCCGTTTTCTTCTCTTGCTCTCTCTCTCCTAAAAAGTCTCTGTATCCCCTTTACTGCTAGTATTTTGTGAGATATTCAAAATGTGTGTTTAATCCATCCAAGTTTGTAGTCTCCTGTGTCAAAGCTTCTGCTTAATACTGAGTTAATGCTTGGCTGTGCCAAAGCTTGAAGCTTTCAACGCAGCCCCGAAACCAGCTGCGACACATCACTTACACGGAGTCTTGGACTCCAGAGACTGCTGCCTGCATGGAGTAAAGGCATCATTTTTTAAGGTGTTCTCAGAGAAATCTCAGACCTGTGTAGGGTGTAATTGGGGACTGTGACAAAAAAAGTTATATATTTACAAGAATTACCCAGGTGGAAGCAGAGTTGTTGTTTTTTGTTTTTTTGTGTGTTTTTTGGGGGGGAGGTAGGGGGTGTGCTTCCTTGAAACTGACTTCGGAACATCTTATGGCCCCTGAAACAGGTCTATCCCTTTGGGCGTTATCTACTTTTGATCATGTATTTCTTTTCTTCCCTTAGCCATCTTTCCCTTTTCAGGGAGCTGGGGTAAATACATTTGATGAGGAAGACATTTTTTTTTTTCATATTTATCGTCTTAAAAATTGCTGGTTTTGGAAGGAGGAAGGCCTCTGGGATACTTTCACTTCAGCCACTGCTTCTCCAGGTGTGGTGCAAGGACCAGTGGCATCAACATCTTCTGGAAGTATTTTAGAAATGGAAATTATATGCTGAATCTGGGCTTTAACAAGACCCTTGGATGATTTTGATCAATACTCATGTTTGAGAACCTGCTCTAGGTTATTTGGATTCAGAAACTTCTGATATTGTATCCTTGGAAGATGGTCATACAATCTCATTCAAAACATTTTAAGGATGGGAGACTTGCTACATTAAAAACAACCTGTTCTATTATTAAATGCTGCTATAAAGTTCTTTTAAAATCTATTAAGCAGATATTTACTTCTATACCATTTATTGATGTTTGGCATATATAGTAGGTGGCCAAAATACTTGTATTAAAATTAAGAAAATATTGACCTTAGTTTTCTGTCTTCCAGATACCTAGTTCAATAAATTCACCTAATCATTGTTCCATGAGGCAACCAATCACATATGTGAAAAATTCTGAGATGCCCAAGTGCTCTCCTTTTAGGATAATGGTGGCTAGAGCTCTCACTTTCTCCAAAGAAGACACTGGACCCAGGCTTGATCATTTCCTGTGGACTCTCCTCCAGTTATGGGCTCTTTCTACATGTGGAATAATGAAAACCTCAGGACCTTTATTTATCATATGGAAACAAACCATATTTTCTTAACTTGTATAGTGAAAAATGATATAATAAACTTAGAATTTCAAATTTACATGTTAAAACTGATATTATTCTGACCCATTGAGCTTCTCTTTTATTATTTCTTTGTTGACAGTTTTTCCTGTAATTTATTGATCTAAAAATGATGAAAAATAATAAATGCTTGCTAAAGAAAAATATTTAAACCAAGAAAGCATAAGAGAGAAAGCTAAATACCATGATTACACAACTCAGAATAAATAGCAGTCTCCCCTACAGAGGACAGTCAGCAGAGATATGTGATAGTTTCTTGTGAACAGATGGGGCAAGAATTAGGTTAATTTAAAATATATAATATAGATCTATTTTCATAAATAATTTTACAAAATTTGGATTATATTCAAATAATTGTATAATCTACTTCAAAAAGTAACTTTTTACCTTGAAAATTTTCTTACACCAATATGTGTTCATAAAACATCATAATTCTTCATGACTGCAGAGTGTAAAGAACATGTAACATGATGATGTTAAAGGATTTCCTATTATGTGACTATTATGGGCTAAACTGCTTCTCTTCTAAATTCCTATGTTAAAATGCTAAGGCCCAATATATCACAATTTGGCTGTATTTGGAGATAAGGTCTTTAAAGAGGGATTAAGCTACAATGAGGTCATTAGGATAGGCCCTAATCTAATATGACTGATATCCTCATAAAAAGAGGAGATTAGGACACAGAGTACACAGGAGGAAGGGCACATGCAAACATAGGGAGAAATCAGCTATCTACAAGCTAAGGAAACTGGGCACAGAAGAAACCAACTCTGCCAACACCTTGATCTTGAACTTCCAGCCTTCAGAAATGTAAGAAAGTAATTTTCTGTTGCTTATGCCTTTCCATCTGTGGTACGTTGTTATGGTAGCTTTAATAAACTAATATAGTGACTAAAAATCTGACAATATTTGCATTAATAAATAATGCTTGTAAATCCTGGTACATAAATAATCATTTACTTCACTGATTATTTTCTCAAAATCAATGCCTAGAAGTGGAATTATTTGGTTCAAATGTGATTAGTTAGTTTGGAATGTTAACTAATTCCAGTGGTAATTAATTCCAATGTTAATTGGATTCATTATTTAGAATGTTGATTTTTCCATAGAGGGTACTGATTATTCTTTACACCTTTCTTCTCTCACAAATGGAATACACTTTATTCTTTATCTCCATGTTAAACCATGCAATTTTACATTATGTTAGAGAGAATATTATAAAAATATTTGTCTTACAAATAGTGTGCAGTCACAAAATGTAGAAAATATATTATAAAGAGATAAGATATGAATACATTTATACAATGGGATACTATTCAACAATAAAGTAGACTGAAATGATATATACAACCACTTGAATAAATTGCAAAGGCATTTTGTTAAGTAGAAAACGTCAGCCTGAAAAGTTTACAATAGTATGTGATTACTTTTGTGTGACATTCTGGAAAAATTAAAACTATATGGAAAGATTAGGATTTGGGGGCGGGTTTAACATAATAAAGGGACAGTATAAGGGAATTTTGGAAATTTAGTGAACTATTCTATATCATTACTTTGTTAGTAGTTGCATGAATCTACACCTGTTAGAATTTATAAACTGTACACTTGAAGAAAGTTAATTTTATAAGTAGGTCAATTAAACTTAAAATATTTTAAATATAAAAATAAATATTCTTCATATCTGTATATAGCAATATCTGTGGGATTTTAAGCTCTTAAAATAATTTTTCTTGATTTTTTATTATGCACATAAATATTAATTTTGTGCCTGATGTTTTCTTCATAATATTATATTGTGTTATTTATTTGTTTGTTTTGTATTGTTTTTCTTAAAGAGACTATGCAAATTAATAGGTCTCAAGCCCCTGCAAATCCAGATCTGCTCCTGAAGTGCAGGAAGAGATCATATTGGACATATTGTATAGTAACAAATTAACGAACCTATATTTGTCTGTTTTCCAGGGACTTCACTCCAACATCTTAACATCAGCCATTGGTTATACACAAGTTCACTGTAATTATTGTGTGTACAGAAGGTGGATATAGGAGATTTCTTAGACACATGACCCTTTATGATCAGAACCATGAAGGAAAATATGTAATCAGAGTCAGAGGTAAGAAGGTAAGGTTTAGTGATGGAAGAATAACAAGGATGAATTGGGGTCATCATATGGTGTCTATTTCTTGATGGAGCCTTCCCTGGCCATGCCACAGAAGGTGCCTCTCATGAGCTTTACCCACAAAGCATAGTTGGGAGGACATTCAAGTCTATGGTGGCAAATGGTGAAAGAATTCCCATGATGGAATTAGGATGGAATAGGCTTCCATTTGCAATGCAAGTTTCCATATTTGCTGTAGAAAGTGGTTTTTACTTTGATTGGAAATGAAATACTTTAGTAAAGATCCACCGAGAGTGTAAAATAACCTGGACATCCATGAAGCATAACTATGCTGATGCATTTTAATTCTTGGCTTAGATTAAGGATTATGTGTAAAGGACAGGGACCCCAAAAGAGGAATTCTAAGAGTCAGAGAGATTCTGGGGTCCTTGGGCTGTGAGTAGGACCATGTTGCTTTGGAAATTGATGATTTATCTCAGTCAACTCTAGCTGGATAGGAAATATGGGCCATATTTATAAATATGTAAAGGAGACCGATGGCATGTGGACTCTGTGAGTAACAACTACTGGTCACCATGCCCTAAAGTGGCTCAGAACTGGAAACAGGACAATGATATCTTACAGACAAAGATGAGGAGCAGATGGGCTCAACCAAAGAATTATACTAGAGATTTTTGAGACATGTTTGAAGTAAGTAAGTTAGCCAGAATCTGTGGTCCCCACTCACAGAATGATGGAATGATAACATTGTAAAATTGAAGCACGGGGGTGTCACCTCCCTAACAGAGAAGAGACATATTACCTGTGATGAGGTGCCTATGGTGAGAGAGAAATACACAATGGTTAGCAGGTTACAGTAAGACCGCTTAGATCTGAATCTGATCACCCTACAATTGATTACTCATATAACTCTGCAAATGATCTAATCTCTCTTAGCCTTTATTTCCTCATCTGAATCAAGAATGAAAAATACAAACTCTCTCTCATTGATGTGTTGTGGAGATTAAATGTAACAATGTTCACAGAGTATTTTATACAACACCAGCCATAGAGTAAACACACACTTGCTATTTCTGTTGTTCTTTAGCATTGTGTTTGCCATCTCCAGTGAAATTTGTCTCATTCATATGTGTGTTATTATCATCATGTGCTTCTGAATGACAGGTATACATTCTGAGAAATGTGTTGTTGGGCGATTTTATTGTTATGTGAATATCATAGAGTATGGTATAGCCTACTGAATACCTAGGCTATATGGTACAGCCTATTGATACTAGTTTATAAGCCTGTACAGCATGTTACTGTACAAAATAACACAAAATTAAATCAAGCACAAGAAAAAATGATGTGTTCAAAAAACATGATGAACACGAGATTTCTGAGGCTGCTGTGAGTATAACAGGCATACTGTTATAGAGCAAACTTATTTTATAAGTAGAAAGAGTACACTTTAAAATAATAAAAAGTATAGTATAGTAAATACATAAAGAAGTAACATAGTTTATTATCATTGGCAAATATTATGTACTGTACCTAATTATATGTGCTATACTTTTATATCCTGGCAGCACAGGTTTTCTTATACCAGCATCGCCACAAACATGAGAGCAATATGTTGCACTATGATATCATTATGGCTGTGACATCACTAGCAAAAGGGATATTTCACCTCCATTATAATCTTACCAGAGGCCCGGTGCATGAAAATTCATGCACTGGGGGGGGGGGGGGGGGCGTGTCCCTCAGCCTGGCCTGCCCCCTCTCACAGTCTGGGAGCCCTCAGGGGTGGGAGGTGACCTGGTGATCAGGGGAAGGCAACGCCCCCATCACACCTCTGCTGCTGCCACTGCTGACAGCACAAGCCTTGGCCAGCCCTGGTTACCTGAGCCTCGGGCGGCCCTGGGTGGCTGGGCAGCCTCCATCTGAGGCTTGCCTGCACCTTGGGCCGGCCCTGGGGAGCTGGGGTTTGAGGGGACTGGGGGACTCTGGAAGCAGGCACACAGAGCGGCCGGGCCTGCCTAGGGGCGGGCCCAGCCTTTCTGCACACCTGCCGCCCCAGTGGGGCTGAGGGGACTGGGCACTGCCATCTTGTGGCTGTGGGTGCCACCATCTTTGAGGGTGTGGCAGTCAATTAGTATATTCCCTCCTTATCGGTTGTGTGTGCTGCCATCTTTGAGGGCAGGGTAGTCAATTAGCATATCCTCTCCTTATTGGCTGTGGGAGCCGCCATCTTTGCAGTATTCCCTCTTTATTAGATAGGATGGGACCATTGTCATATATGAGCTTTGTTGTTGACTGAAATGCTATGTGACGCATGACTGTATAATGTCTAGCTTATTGTAAGTGTCTAATGAACATTATCACATGGGAATTGTCTGAAATTTAGATAGCTTGGATAGGAAGCCCAGTGGTTCCATTGGAAAAGCCTGGATAATGGCCCTGGAACATGCATTGGCGATGGGTGATCTTGGAGTTTAGAGTTCATAAAATTCACTGGGTAGAGTGAGTGGTTCTTCACTAGAGCAGGTAATGTGTGGTAAGTGGGAGTTAAGGAAGACTATGTCGGAATGTCAGAGAGGGAATCACCATGCTTACCCAGCAGAATTTTATGGCTCAAAGGTCTCCAGCCATTGGAAGAAAGGAAGGATGTAGGACTTCCTTATAGATAGAACTCCCATCAGATAACCTTGAGGTTATAGGGTTCATTAGGTTTAGTGAACAATTCTGTTACCATCTTTGTTTCGTTACGTTATAGTAAAACCCATTCTCACAAGCCTTTCATCAATTTTTTTGGGGGGTACAATAGTTAAGATGCTGACAGCTATGTCCAGATGGAACAAGGTGAATTCCTCATTGCAGCTTCCCAAGATGTTAACAAATAATAGCTTAGACAACTCTCTTTTTCAGGAATAATCTTTGCATCCATGTCATTGATGTTAATATTTTAAAAAGAAGAAGTAACAACAAACCTCTAAGATTAAATAATGATTTTCTCATTTTTATATCCCATACTTCGTATTTTATAGTATCAATATATGTACTTGATGAAATAACTCCCTAGAAGCTTTCTCTAGGGGAATAAAATTTTTCTGACCATCTCAGGAATATAATTACCAGGAACACTACTACTAATCAACAATCATACAGGATATTGATTGTGCTCGTCTCATCTTTTATATCAGCCAAAATATGCAACCATTGGTGTATAAATCATATTTATCCTGTTCTTTCTGTTTGTCATAAACCTCTGCATTCAAGATTATCACGCTAGTCCTGCCAACATAGAGGCTCTTTTTTTTAACCTTAACCAGCTGCACAACAAAGCAAGAAACAATGGAAGGTAAGTAAGCACTGGCCATAGAGGCAAGGCTGCTCCCTTGAAAACCTTAGGCATCTGGATTTAGCCTTTTCCCTATAAGCCCACCGCCTCCCTTAATTCAGACACACATCAGAGAGAAAGCAGTATTCTCGTATGAAGGCAGATGGAAACTGAGGCACAAGGAGATTTAAAATGTATCTGATATAGCTTGGGCAGAATTCACACAGAAGTTAGAAATGAGTTATTATTTTCTTTTTTAATATATTTTTTGTTGATTTCAGAGAGGAAGGGAGAGGGAGAGGGAGATAGAAACATCAATGATGAGAGATAATCATTGATTGGCTGCCTCCTGCACGCCCCTACTGGGGATCAAGCCTGCAACGCAGGGCATATGCGCTTGACTGGAATCGAACCCAGGATCCTTCGGTCCACAGCTGATGGCTCTATCCACTGAACCAAACCGACGAGGGCAGAAATGATTATTCTTTATTGTAGCCTATGTAATTCTGGGAACTGGTATGTCCAACCAGTTGTACCTTAGAACCATAGAGGGCTTGATATATGGGGCTTGCATTACATAAAGCTGGGGACTTTATAGAAAGCTCTAACTACTTTCATCACTACCATTATTAGTGCAATCATCACCCCTCTTTCAATGAATTTGCTGAATTACGGCTATTTGTCCATTTATTTGATTTCCACACTGGATGCAATGGCAAAGATGACATTCCTCACATCTATTCAACCAACAAGCTCAAAGTCATGTCACAATAAGTGCTTATTGAACAAATAACATTCCCATGTTTGGCCCTAGATACTTTTGTGCACATTTTAAAATTTAATAGGGATTTACAAATGATGTAAACAAAAATTAAAGTAAAAAATTTGCCATGTGAGGCATTTATTTCTACAAAACAACATTCAGATTGGGGATGAGAGAATAACTCAGTACCTGGTTCTGAATAGAAATGAAGAAAGATACTTTTGGCAAGTTGATGCAGCATACAAGGCCAAGCAAATTGGGGGATGTTGTCTCCACCTGGCCACAGGTCTGATGGCACATTAAGCACACTGACGGTTACTGGCATTGTATGAGATGGTCTGCGAGACTGTATCTGACTTTTAACAGAAAATTCAACAGAAACTAAGAGGGTCATTGAATGGCGATACTCTGTAGGAACAGAGGTCAGACTCTGTAGTATCCTTTGGAGGAAAAATGTACATAAAGTAATGTCTGGTACTCAAAGAGAGAGAGCACAGTTCTATTTGGAGCATTTGGGAAATAATAAGAGTTAGCAGAATTAGGGTCCTCTTGCAAAAATGCTACTTGCATAAGGTCGCAGGGATGCTATGTGAGCACCTGGCTTCTTCATACTTGGTATAGATCGTGCTTGTCCCAATTGGTGGTGTCTGAACATTTTTGAGGGGTTTATAAAGTGGCTTCCTCCTCTGCATCAAAGACATCTGATTTGTCTTTCTTCATCTTCCCCCCACTTATATACACTCAATTCACTACATTTGATTTCCTTAGAAAAACACATCCTTAAATATTGTAACCTAATTATCCTACTTGCACTCCAAAAGCAACCACAAGGCTGCTCCCTGGAAAGTCATGTTTATTTGATTAATTCCTGAAATGTGCTCTTTATCATGAATTTCTCTCTTGATCTGACTTTTCTAGTCTGCTCATCATGAACACAAACCATCCACACTAGTCCTTTCACAGGCTTTACAAATCTTTTTAATTGAAGAGTGCACATGCATGCGCGCGTGCGCACACACACACACACACACACACACACACACACACACACACACGTGTACGCGCTTTGCTTCTTTTTCTAATTTATTTTCTGTCTGAGTTTCCCCTTTAACACTTCATGCTGCCCTCAGACCTGAGAGTTCTACCATCTGTCCTGGGTGGAACATGTCCCAGCCAGTCAACAGGATTCTAGGATTTAGAAGCAGTCCAGCTTCCGGGAGGGTTCATCCTGCTTATTGATCTACCACAGTAGGTGTCAGTTCAATCAGAGACTACCAGAACCACCGTGCTCCCCAGTGCCCAACAGTGCTTGACTTCCTCTATTGCCTCTCAGTAGAATTCCAGATATTGTACTCAACCCTTAGGCTTTGAGACCACTCGTCTCAGACAGTGTCAGCACCCACCCTGATTGCTTATACCAGGCCAGCTTTCCCAGTGGTATACTCCCTTGCTGCTGTCAGATACCTTGGGACCAAATTCATTCAAGTTGCAAACCCCTCCTGAACATTTGTTTGAAAAAAGTTGTCATATTTCATTAACTTAATCCCTTAAAATTAGGCTTATAATGTATTCCTTCTTGACCACTAATTTAAGACCCATGTCTCTCCTTTTTCCTCTGAAGCCTATCATCCTTCCCCCCCCCCATCAATTTCATATAATGCAAAATCTACATTGCAAATTTAGCAATTACTCCTGATGCTAGGCATTAATGTAATGCTGTAAATGATCTCTTTATATTTTCATTTTTCCAGGCAGGTGGTAGAATTGCACATCCATACACCCTTTGAGTTTGCACATGTCCATTTGACTTTTTTTTTCTTTTTCTTTTTGTCAATGAAACTTTAAGAGTCAGTACACATTCATCTTGCTCTTACTTTGGGGATTGTGAAAGCATAGAAATGAGGCCTTCCTTGGCCGATCTTCTGGTTGGATATGTTAAAAGTGGAGCCACCCAACTGGCCCATGATGGACAAATAATGAGTAAGAAATGAACCTAATGCTTATTGTTTCTGATATTTTGAGTGATTTATTTTCTTTGCTTTATTCTCTAAGGTTCTGATGTCCTGGGTTACATTGTCAATAGGATTGTAGCACTTAGAAGCAAGTATCTTGCTCTATTTGTTTTATATCTTCTATGTATTTGAAAGAAGGTTGTAGATATGTAGACAATAATTTGTTTGTTCAATGTGAATTGATTGAATATATATCCTTGTTTTATCTCTGTGATGGTGATTTCCTTTTCTTTAAGGAAGAAAATTGGGTAATGGGAGTCCTGACTGAATATAGTTAAGGTCACTTGGTAGAAAAAAATTTGCCAAAATACCTAGACCAGACATATTTGTTAAGCAGTCATGGTAATTCAAAGTGTTTTTCCCCTTCTTATTGGCAGGAAGCAACAGGTGGGACTCTGACAAAGAAGATCTCAGATAGAAATCACCTAAGAACTCCATACTGAGTGCTAAGGTGGACTTGTATTCATATTAGTGAGTTTCCAAGTCCTGAACATTGGAATTTGACTACAGATGAAAAGCAATGCTGGCTAGAAGCTGGTCAACACGCAGGTCACACACAGATTCTTTGTGGGGAAGCTGGGGGTCAGCTCACAGGAGAGTCGTGTTGTGGAAGACCCAGGAGTGCAATAGGTTTTACTTTTTAAGCAGTAACCCATTAAAAATGAAAACGCGAGGAAGCCTTTGATCTGTGCTCAGAGCCCTAGAGATCCAAAACCAAAAATGGAATTAGAATTCCACAGTCTGAAGGTTTGTGACCAAACTCATAATCCGCAGCCATACATCTCGTTTTCTTACTCAGTCATGTTTTTTAAGATCTGAAATAAGTTTCCTTTATGTCATGACAGGTTTTACATTAACTTACTCAAGTCTCCAAATTGCAACATTAAAGCAGATACACAAAAACAAAAATTCATTCATTGACATTAATTCTTTTTATAACTTATGAAAAGAGGAAAGAACCAGAGGTTGAAAATCTTCAAATTTCTTTTCAAGTTAAAAAATGTTAAAGTGTGTTTTTCCTTCATAGTTTTTCTATTTTAAGAATTAAAATGGACTATATAAGATTTCCATGTACATAAATACCAGAAACTGTCCATTAAAAGAAAAGTATTTTCTTATTCAGGAAGGTATTTCCTTGATGGGTTTGTGTTCATCAATAAACTATATCTTTTTTTAAAACATGCAGACATGTAAGGCTACTAGAATCTCAACCGATTCTTAGAGTAGATTTTATAGGAGCTGCTAAGAAATGGGGGAATAGAGAAGAAAATGTATATTTCAGTTTGTCTGTAAGCTGCATGACCTCTGGTGAGTTACCTAACCTCACCTCTCCTCTCAGCTGACTCAACTGCAATATAGGGGTGAAAATAATGCCCATTTCATTAGGTTTTGTTCCAACTACATGAGACAATGCTTGCCAAACTTTAAAAACACAGTCTGGTATTTAAAGAGTGATGAATAAATGTGTTGCTGGTATTCTTCATATGCTTGTTGTTGTTGATATTACACAGTAACTTTTCCCCCAAAAAGTTGGTAACTTCCTAATCTCAGAATAACTGAAAAAGTGTAACATCTCAACTAGACCTGAGATACTAGATAGCTGCTAGTTGGCAAGAGTAGAAGGGAGGGAGGAATGTTACATCAAAAAGGGTATGTCAAACACACGAATAAGAAAATGCCTGCCAACATGTGGAAAGAGAACAAGTGAATGTTTACTTAGATTTATGATGATCGCCATGAACAGAGCTAGTATGGCCTCCCTACAACAGAATTTTGTGTCACTTTATAGAAAATTGTATCAACCTATCTTGGATTCAAACCAGTGGCTTCATCTTAAAAAATGAGACAAACACAGACAACAAAAACAAAATAAAAATTAAACCACAAAACCGTAGTGATAAGATAATCATTGTAATTCAACCAAAAATGAGTTCTTAAAGAGCATAGTTATTCTAAAAGGACTACACCATTTCTGTTTTTATCCATCATCCAGGAGATGGCTCAAGTCTTGAAAGAGGCAGCATGAAAATAAGACTAGGTTTGTTCCTGAGAATATTCTGGCTTTCTTTCTCTGATTAAAAATCACAACTGCTTCTTGGTGGTGGAAACTGTATATCTCAAAGTCACCAGTAAACCAGGTTTGCATGTGTTTTCATTTTTAAAAATTAAAAAAACAAAAAAACTGAGCAAACCTTTCCCTGTGCATTAAGCCTTCTGACCTTTATTGAAATAACAAAACAGTCACTCAAAGGACACAGGGATGAATTAAAGGTAACTTTCTATTTGCCAGCATTCAAGGGGGCATAGCTTGCCTGCTTTTCTCAGAGGGCTGTTCTGAGAGAATGTTTGCAAAACAGTTCTCTCAGGAAGGTTGTTGAAATAGAATTTTAAAGAATCTAAATGTCTGGATATAAAAAGTTTGATATGTTAACAATGGAAAACAGCATTTGAAGACTTAAGACTGCCTTGAAGAAACAATATCAAAAAGCATATGGGGAAAAGCATTTAGAATCTTGAGTTTCAGATCTGAGTGCCTTTAAGTATTAGCTTAGATTTAATTAAACTAGCCAGCTAGAGGTATCGTTGTGTTTTCTTGGTGTTGTTGGTAGTGATGGGTCATATTGTTTTATATTTGTTTTCACTCCAGAATTGTACTTAAAGTATACATGCTTCTGAGAGAAAGGGAATTGACAAATCTTAAGAAATCATTGACAAAACACTCAGATTTATCCCTTTCTTCTGTGGCTAGGTCGCATGTAACAACTGTAATAATTTTTGAACTGATCTTCTGCTCTAGCCAGCTCCCTCTTGAATCTATCTACTATATTTATTCCATGTTTATCTTTATAATTTCCTTATGATTTATTTACTATTGCTACAAAATCAGGTATAAAAGTTTGTTAAATATTCAAGGTCATAAAATATGGTGCCATTCTCACTTTCTATGTGACCTTTTATTTTCATTCCTACATATAATTTATTTTCCAAGAAAAGTGGATTTTTTCATTCTTTAAACACTTCTCACTTTTTTTTTCTTTTGCACCTTTGATGACATGGGTCCTTCCTCAGAGCTCTTATTATGCTGCCCTGTACAAAATTCTGGTGTACACACACACACACACACACACACACACACACACACACACACACACACCAATTGAATAACTTTTGGAAGGTGCCCAGGTGGAGAATTCACTGATTTCACTGTTTCAGAAGCAGTATTGTGTCCTAGTGTTAAGAATTGTCTTGAAGCTGTGCCAAGATTTGGAGGTAACACCATTTCTGCTTATTTAATATTAGAGGCCCAGTGCACAAAATTTGTGTGGGGGGGCGGGGGAGGTGTCTCTCATCCCGTCCTGCACCCTCTCCAATCTGGAACCCCTCGGGGGATGTCCTAAACTGACAGTCGAACATCCCTCTTATAATCCGGGACTGCTGGCTCCTAACCGCTCACCTGCCTGCCTGTCTGATCACCCCTAACCACCTCTGCCTGCTGGCCTAATCACCACTTAACCACTCCACTGCTGGCCTGATCGCCCCTAACTGCTTGCTCCCCAGTGCTGGACTAATTTCACCCCTAACTGCTTGCCCCCCTGCGCTGGCCTGATCTTGCCCCTAACTGCTTGCTCCCCTGATGGCCTGATCGCCCCTAAACGCCTCTGCCTCAGCCCCCGCCACCATGGCTTTGTCCAGAAGGAAGTCAGATGACCAAAAGATATCCAGTTGACCCAGTCTAATTAGGATATTATCCTTTTATTAGTATAGATTCCCTTGGGAATCTGTTAAATGCATTACTTTGACATGAGACAGTTGACCATACTCTACCTTATTTTTCATCCTTGAAGCTATAATCAATAAATCCTAATGTGAATGAATACTGTATATGTAATGCTATCCACTGTCACAAACATGGAGAGAAAATCCCTCCTGAGGTTTAGGACTGAGTGGGAGATAAAAACTTCTCTATCTTACTTTGAGAGAAATTCTAAAGTTGGCCACATAAGTATCCAATAGTCCATTATTTTAGCAAGAAAGCAGAGAGCATAGGAGAAGCCCAGAATCTTAGCCTCTCATTTCTAAAGAATCAGACTTCAGCTACACTCTCCATATTTCTCCTAACAGACCTACTGTCTGATTCTAGAAACCTGGAGGTCATGTATTAACTGCCAACTATAAGAAATATGATTCATTTCTAAAACTCCATATCAGAATGTCACATAATTCTTACCTTTATTTTATTGTTATTTATTTTTTTCTAAGAATTCAAGGGAGAATTAAATAAGGCTGAGTGAAAATGATAAATTTGTATCAATAAATATAAATTCTAGTGATAGATCTGCCACCACTTTATTTATAAGCTTAGAGCAGGCTTTTATTCCGTGTGTACATGGCTTTCCACTTGTAAAGTGGGATAATAATAATTATCATGCAAGGGTATAGTAAATCTAAATTGAGATATTTGATTTGATATATACCACACATGTACTATCATTGGCTGCATCATTCTTAGATTTACTCCCTCTTACTAAAAAATTATACGTTATAAAAATCTAAAGATCTCTTTAGTAATTGTAAGATGTATTATTATCCTGTAGACTATAAAAAACAAAATAAACATCTGTGTATTTCTGTGTGATACAAATAAATAAATCATGACATAATTTTCTCTGTTCTTTTTGACTTGCTTGACAAAAGAATGACTTTCTACTTTTCAGTAATGGAACAAATGTAAGAAATTGTCCCTTAGATGCTCAGACTGAGATGATGCTGTACTATGCAAATTCAATATGTTGGTAAATTTATGGAGTTATCATAATTGTTAAAATATATTGGTCTCTTTTTATAGGGAAGACTCAAGAATGGTCTGCGAATGTGTCATTTTAACCATAATAATGCATAATAGTCAACCCGATCTTTATAGATCAAGGTATTTCTAATAAGAATAAGATACTAAGCTTACGGCCCGAACCAATATGCTCAATTAATATTTGACAAAGGAGGCAAGAACATACAATGGAGCCAAGATAGTCTCTTCAATAAATGGTGTTGGGAAAATTGGACAGATATATGCAAGAAAATGAAACTAGACCACCAACTTACACCATACACAAAAATAAACTCAAAATGGATAAAGGACTTAAATGTACGACAGGAAACCATAAAAATTCTAGAAGAATCCAAAGGCAACAAAATCTCAGACATATGCTGAAGCAATTTCTTCACTGATACATCTCCTAGGGCACTTGAAACTAAAGAGAAAATGAACAAATGGGACTACATCAAAATAAAAAGCTTCTGCACAGCAAAAGAAACCATCAACAAAACAACGAGAAAACCCACTGTGTGGGAAAACATATTTGCCAATGTCATATCTGATAAGGGCCTAATCTCCAAAATTTATAGGGAACTCATACAACTTAACAAAAGGAAGATAAACAATCCAATCAAAAAATGGGCAAAGGACCTAAATAGACACCTTTCCAAAGAGGACATTCAGAAAGCCAAGAGACATATGAAAACATGCTCAAAGTCACTAATCATCTGAGAGATGCAAATCAAAACAACAATGAGGTACCATCTCACACCTGTCAGACTGGCTATCATCAACAAATCAACAAACGACAAGTGCTGGAGAGGATGTGGAGAAAAAGGAACACTTGTGCACTGCTGGTGGGAATGCAGACTGGTGCAGCCACTATGAAAGACAGTATGGAGTTTCCTTAAAAAAATGAAAATGGAACTCCCATTTGACCCTGTAATCCCACTTCTAGGAATATATCCCAAGAAACCAGAAACACCAATCAGAAAGGATATATGCACCCCTATGTTCATAGCAGCACAATTCACCATAGCTAAGATCTGGAAACAGCCTAAGTGCCCATCAGTAGATGAATGGATTAGAAAACTGTGGTACATCTACACGATGGAATACTATGCTGCTCTAAAAAGGAAGGAACTCTTACCATTTGCAACGTCATGGATGGAACTGGAGAGCATTATGCTAAGTCAAATAAGCCAGTCAATGAAGGAAAAATACCACATGATCTTACTCATTCATGGATAATAGAGACCATTATAAACTTTTGAACAATAATAGATACAGAGGCAGAGCTGCCTCAAACAGATTGTCAAACTGCAGTGGGAAGGCCGGGGAGGGTTGGGGGGCAGGAGGTAGGGGGGTAAGAGATCAACTAAAGGACTTGTATGCATGCATATAAGCATAACCAATGGACATAAGACACTGGGGGATAGGGGAGGCTAGGGGACTGTCTAGGACGGGGGGATAAAATGGACACATATGTAATACCCTTTGTAATACTTTAAGCAATAAATAAAAAAAAAATGCTCAGGAAAAAAAAATGCTCAGAAAAAAAAAAGAAAAAAAAGAAGAAGAAAAAAAAAAGATACTAAGCTTAAAATAAGGCCAATCCATGGCTCTTTGTGGAAAATGAAATAATTTTCACTCAATTTAAATGAAAAGAGGCATTTCTTAAAGATATAGAAAGTCACATGGAATTGAAGAGGAGGAATTTGACTTAGCAGTAAGAACAACTAGAGCCCTGCTGGTGTGGCCCAGTGGTTGAGTGTTGATCTATGACCTAGGAGGTCACAGTTCAATTCCGAGTCAGGTCACATGCCTAGATTGTGGGCTTGATCCCCAGTGGGGGGTGTGTATGAAGCAGCCATTCCATGATTTTCTATCATCATTGATGTTTCTATTTCTTTCTCCCTCTTCCTTACTCTCTGAAATATATATATGAAATTAAAAGAACAACTAGAAACTCAAACTCCAAATAAACTTCCTCTCAAAATTTTTTCTGTATTTCATTGTTTTCTGCAGACTGACTACTTATATTTTTCTAACCTAAAAAAGTAAGCAGATATACCAACAACTCTCAAAGCATGAGATACATACCTTGTTTCCAAACCAAGCTACAAATGTTTAGGTGTGAGACCATATCATATTTCTGTTGAATGTTGCAGAAGGCCTAGCATGGTGCTGCATATGCAGCACCACTTTATAATAATATTTTATGTAGGTTGTTTTGCATGTGTAACTACAAGATTGTGCTTAGTTTAATCAAAAATGGCCTAACTGAGTTTATTTTTCTGCATCTATATTTTTTGAACTCACAGAAAGGTCAGGTAGTCAGATCAATAGAACCAATCATTCATGTTGAAGCAAGTTCTAACCCTTTCAGTTATATTTATTTTTTCAGTTACTCTTTCATATGTGTATGAAGGAAACCAGGCAGGGCAGCAGTTTGAGATAGCTGCAGGGAAGAGAGTGACAGCAGGAAGGAATTGACTGAAGTAGTTAGCCAAATGTTATGACATCCCAAACCTCAAAGGAGGAGAGTACTAGTAAAGGCAGGGTAGACTAACACACATCATGAACTATCACATTCAAATCTTTTAAACACTTATTTACAACCTAAGAATTTTTTTTTTTAATCTTGCCCAAAATATTAATTTAATTTAGAATTGTCCACACTGAAAGTTTTGAAATAAACTATTAGGTTAGAAGTATTTTATAAAATTATATTTCTATCTACACATGTATTGATTAATAGAGTGGCTAAATATATTCACATTTGTAGTTGAAATATTTAGAAGTGAATACATAGCATCAACATTTTATTAAGACATTTTTCAACAATTAGAATACGTTGTTTTCCTCAAAATCATTTACAGATATTTCCACTTACTACTTTTAGAAAACACATTTGGAGAGAAATGTAGGAGTTCTTAATTTTCTGTTACTATTAGGATCAATATTATTGCTGATTACAATCATTTCAGTGTCATTATCTGTAGGAAATCTTAGAATCCTAAGCTGATACTAGCCACTTTATAAAATGGCATCTCATATAGACTGTTTCGTGTCTGCTTTTGTGAGTTACCACCCATTGCTACATATTTGGTATTTAAAGAAAGATGTGCTTCTGATTTAATTACCCACTTCTAACGTGCTCAATTTAAAATTTAATTTTCTCTCTGTTTCCAGGAATGCTTTTTGATGTGGCTAATACAAGGATGGTGATAAATGCATACTTTCTAAAGGATCAGACTCTGTTTCAGGATCCATTACAAATACCCTTTTTATAACAATACAATAAGTTCGAAAGAACTGAATCTTTTACAAAGTTTTAGAAATGCTTCTCCTACCAGCTATACCTTTTAGTTCTTAGGATAAATCATGGCTAATGTCCTCTTATGTGATGGTTTTTGTTGGCAAACAGATGAGTGGGAGTTGGGAACTCAGGTCTAACCTACTTACATCAGAGGGAGCATTAGCGCAAATATTCTTAAGTAAGCATTCATTGCCTAATCAAACGAAACTGGCTTACTCAATGTTCAGCAGCATGTCTTTTCAAATCCTGGCTCAGGCTCTTGACTAATGTGGGCTGCTCACTCGGATCCCACTGGGGCTGCAGAAATCTCCTATTTCCTTTCATTTTCGGGTATGCAGCTGCATTTCTAAGCCATGACTACGTTGTTAAATGAATCATTGATTTGGAAAATCTAAAGTGACCTTCAGCTTGTTCTCCAGCTCTATCTCAAGAGAAGAGAGGCAAAATCAGCAAAATATTAGAAAGAGGCAGGTTTTCCAAAGGTGTTTGTGGCATATACAAGGTTGGAGACCACTTTATATGTGTGTAAGTGTGTGTGTATGTGAGGGATTATCTTTGATCTTCAGAAGTGGCATTCTTCATAATAATCTGTGCTCTGGGTATAGCTCAACAAACAAAGGCTTCATCTTCTTCTAATACAGAGGCAAACACTGGCCTTGGCTTCTCCGCTGCCCATTAAACTATACGCTACTCAGACAAACTGAAATTCTTCATTAAAATGGTTTAGACCAATTCTGGTTACTTACCTAGTCAGCGCAATGATAGTTTTTCTACACAATCAATACTATCAAAAGTTACACAACTAGAAATCCTATTTTCATTATTTTTTTAGCTTCACCTTTAATTTTCAGTTATAGTTGTGGGGAATGTTTTGTTAACAATTGTAGACGTACAATTGTAGACAGCCCCATGGAGCAGCACAGCTTTTTTTAAACACTGACTTGCTCCTCCTCATGATGGGTGACCTAGTTAGACATATCAATATTCAATGGAACATATAGATTGCCCTGATGGAACAGCTCAATGAAGTTCATGGAAGGTCGGTAGAAGATGCAGGTACCAGATCCAGTGAGTTACTAATTGGTCTCATGCCAGAAGTGTCATTTATCAGTACAGTCCAGTTAACCTCACTTGCCTATTCCCTGAATTCGTCACCCCTTAGGAGCTGGGTGTTTCCAAAGGTATCTCTAGCAGAGGCAGGTATTGGAAAAAGAATTGATAAAAAAAAAATCAACCCTCAGGTAGAAATGACTGACAAGTCTCAACTGCCTTAAAACTGAAAGGGGTTGCAGTTTACTATGCTTGCAGGTTTTCACTGTGTGATGGGAGTCATAATTCAAGGTTCCTCAGAGATCACCTAAAATGAAAGAATAAGTTAAGTCCTTCTCACAATACATGGGGTTTTTAAAAATGAATTTCCTGAGAAGTGGAGTTCATTTATTATTAACTTCCTTTTAGAGCTCAGGAAGCAGAGGCTGGGGAAGGTCTCCTAGCAGACCAGGGTACAGCCTTCTGGCCTGTAGGTTCAGACACAATTCTGTGCCAGAATTGACCAGTCTTCCTTATCTGTTGTGAGGAACCACATTCCTTTCATAAACTCCTAAAACCAAAGCACACTGGCAAACTTCTCTCTTGCCTCTGATTTGTCCTAATTATATTCTCACGTCGAGTCATTTTTGCTCTCTCTCACCCCATTCTTAATGTTCAGGTGAGGGGTGAAGGGGCGTGATGACTATAAAAGGCAAGCAATCGATATCTGGGGTTAGACAAAGCTCTGTAAGGCAATCTGCAAGCCAGAGCAAAGCTCCTCGTGTCCTTAGCTGTAACCTTGGCACATGAAAAGCGACTTCCATTCCATTTTACCAACGTTTCGGTCAAAGATCAATTGCCATTGTAATTATATCATATATCACAGGACGGGGAATCAGGGAGAGGGCAGGCCCTCTAAACTAATACATATCATTAGCATTTAAAGAACACGAAAAACAAATTGAACATTAGTCCTTATGTAACTCTTTTTTCTAGAGCAAATAATTTTCCAAATTAAAATGAATAAATTAATGAAATTGCTGCATGCTTGGTAATGTTGGCTAGTCTTCAGCAAAGTTTAGCTCATTGGACTTCTCTGTCTGATCATTATAACATCTAATCAAAGGGAGCTTAAATACTTCAGTGAGCTCTCAAAATAAATTTGATCTCCGCAGCTCAGGTCTCGTGGATTCCTGGGGTTACTGACTGGGTGAGACATGTTTTTGTTTTAATCCCTGTCTCAGCTCAAAGAGGATTAATGCCCATAATTCTCCTATCCCCATTTAATTGAGAAATGAAGTTTGAAGAGGTGCCTCCTGGAACACTCCACTCTGAAGTATGACCTTTTCACTGTCTACACAATAAATCTTCTTCTGCTCACGCACACTTACACAAACACACACACCCTGTTCTAAAGAAGGCGAGAAGAAAGACATTGGGTGTATATATTTGTGTGTGTTTGTTCCAAAACACCCAACGTTGTCGTTGTCTCTTTTTCATCTTAGAATTATCCTAATGAAGGCATTCTCTGGAGAGCTCAAACAGTGTCTCAAAAAGCTGTTCCCTTACCTTTTTCTGACACTTTAATATCCCCATTGGCATAAATACCCCTTTCATTAGTACAATGTAATTCTGGCATTAATGTTGCATCATTGGGATTTTCACTTTTGCTTTCCACACTAGTAGAGGTAAAATGTCTGAAGGAAAGAGAGAAGGCAGGCACGATACCCTGGAGCTGTTTTCTGAGCAGCTGGACAGGCACTCGTAGAAAAGGGCCAGCATTCTGAATCCGGATCCCTCCTTGTGTCCTTAGAGACACAATGCTAAGATCTAAGGCAGAAAGGGCACCAAGAAGCACAGGCCGACTTAATGTCAGCCTCACTTCTTCCCTCCCAGTTGATGTGAAGATTTAATGAAGCAATACCTGTGAAGTGCTTAGCATAGGCCTGAGCACATAGGACAGCGTCAGCAAATGCTGGCAGCTGTCATTTATATAAATAAGCATCTTACACCTAAAATAATCATATACGTAAGTCTTAACACTTCAGAAGGACTACATCTGACACTCAATGTCTTTCTTAACCTCATCTTGGATGTGACATACCATCACTTTATTAACGATAACCTACTGGTCATGCAGACCAAACCTAATGTGGATGGCATGACATAAGGGCATGGGCACTAGGAAGAGGGACCCTTGGAGGCCACCCTGAAAACTGGCTGCCACACTACCTATGGGCTGTGGAAACCTCTATCAAACTGCTTTCTCTTACATTTTAACCTCCAAGGACCAGATTTGTGTGACACTGTTGTGAGTGGGATGTCAGTAAATGATAATATACCCAGAAATAATAATATTTAAAAAATTGAATATCTGTTACCAATGTACAGATGTTTATATGTGATATGGTACTTGAGCTTTAAAATAAACTTTTAAAATAGGCAACAGAGTAGGTACTACTATGATAATTTCCCAGATAAGAAAACTGAAGATCAGAGAGATTTAATGATTGACCCAAGTTCTCAACTAGGTATCTCCCTAGCATTCTCGTGGCATTTCTTCTGCTAGGCTAAACTGCTTTGTGTATGTGTTAAATGTCTACCTGCTTATGTGCTGGGCGCAGGGTTTGCAACAAACCACAACTGTAAGATTTTCGTCTTAGGGATATTTTTTTAAAATCACTAGATTTCAGCAACTGATATGTGCTTCTTTTTTCTCCCATTACTTGTCACATACAAATGTGTCTATAAGTGTATAGACACACATGCACACACTCCTTTTTCTGGTTTCTTATATTAAATTTTTTTCAGAAAATACTAGGGGTCATTTTGTCACAGAGAAGTACCCATTCCGAGTTATATTGTCAAAATCTTTAATTTTTGCAGGGTGGCTCAGTTGGTTGGAGCTTTGTCCTATTCACCAAAAATGGGTCCTGGGTCCAGTTCCCAGTCAGGGCACATACCTATGATTCGGGTTGTTTTCCTGATCAGGATGCAAGAGTGATTTATATCCTGGATCCTTGTCCAGATGGACTTGAAGAAAGAAGCCATGGACAAAAGGTGGTAGATGAAAAGGGGGGAAATTTATTGGAAGCCAGTACAGACTCCCACACAGGGAGAGGGTCCCATGGGGGTAACCCACCAAGCTCTTTTTTGCTAATGTTTGTAAAGGCTGCAGTTCTTTGTCTCTCCATACTGCTTTCTAATTGATCACTCTTTTGCAGAATATCAGCTTCAAAGCCCAAACCACATGTGGTGCCCCCCTCCCTCTTTCCCCCTTATTTTGTAATATTTCTCTATCTCCTATGAAAATCTGTTTTCCTTTTTCTCCCATTTGTTGGCATTTTACTATCCTCTGAGAAAGTTTTTCTTTTTCCCCCATATCCTGTGGATTTTCCTTATCTTCTGTGAATGGAGATCTTCCTCTCCCTTTATCCTGTGGCACTTTTTTTTTTTTTTTCTCTGTGAATGTATGCATTCTGGCAGTTCCAAGCACTCATTTATGCATTCCTCCCCCATGGGCCCTCTTTATTCCTAAAATTCCTTAAACCTGCATATTTTATTCTGAAAATCCTTTCACCTAGGTTTCAGGTTTGATCCCTGGTTGGGGTGTGGGTACATATGGGAGGCAATTGATTGATATCTTTTTTTCTCTCTTCCTCTTCTTCTCTCTCTAGAAATCAATTAAAAAACCATATCTTTGAGTTGTGATTTAAAAAAATTTTATAGTTTTTCTCTCTTTATTCTAAAATAAATTATAAAAGCTTGTATGCTTATATTCAGGCTTCATGCAGAATTTTTCTTACTTGGGGGGAGTTTTCAACTACTTCTATTTGAACTACTAGCCATTTGTATGGGAAGAAAATGAATACTAATGGAAAAACCCAGAATGGATTTGGAAAATTATTATAAGCATTTTGCCATAGATTTGGGCCTTTGACAGAACACCTGTTCAAGGATGGGAAATCCTCTATTTCTCTTCTGCATTTCTTTTTCTGAATAGAGCAGAATTGAATAACCAGGGTTGATAAAGGATTCAGAGAAATTGCCTTACTACATAATAGTGAGCCCATGTTCTAACCAATGGGACAGAAACTGGTCTTCTGTATATCTAAGTAGGCAGCCATCCATTAACAGATTTATAGCAGAGGTGCTGGGGGAGCAGACAGTATTAATAAAGGGGAAAATCTCTATAATTTTTGCTTTCTGCAACACCCTTTACCTCACCACCAATTAGCACACTCTCTATCTAAACTCTGGATTCCTGCAGATTTATTTGCACCTCCAGACATTTTCTAGGTAATTTCCTCATGCTTACAATACACCCCTGACTTATTTCTGAATATTCAAACCCTACTGACCCTCCTTGAAGCCTCCTCAACTAGTAATACATGGTCATTTACATCCTTGCTACTGCTTATGAATTTCAAAGTGCTTTAACATAAGCTAATTCTGTGATCCTCACACAACCTTAGAAGTTTAGCCCCACAAGTATTGTCTTACTATTTTCATGGATGAGAAAAAGATCAGAGTGGTTCAATAAGCAAACAAGGTCATAGAGCTGAAAAAATGTAGCACTGGAGTTGATCTCTCTTTTAGTGAAACCTACTGCTTCACCTGCATCTGCAGCCTTCATGTGATTTTTATTTCTGAGTCCTTGGAGCTCTTGGAAATGTGACATTTTAAAGTAGCCTTTAGGTTCTGTCTTGCTGTGCATATATCTCACTGATAACCTAGAAGTACACTTATATACCACATTTTACATGTAACTTCACTGTGCATGCCTTCTTCCTGTGCTTAACCAAAGATGGAACCATGGGAACAATGGAACTAATGGGAAGAATGTTATAGACATCATGGGCACTTCTCTCTTTCCTGCTCCCAGCAATTCTTGAAGTATATAACAGAGTAAATTGAGATTTAGACTTATATACTTCATTCATTCATTCATTCATTCATTCATTCATTCATTCATTTATCCTTTCATTCATTCAGTTAACATAGTTCATGTACTGTGTGATATTCCCTGTTTTAGGCACTGGGAATTCAAGTTGAATGTGTCATATTCTTGATTTCAGGAGCTAAATTTGAGTAGGGGAACTTCCACTCTTTCTTTGAAATAGAAACAATCATAAACACTAATGTGCACGAGGGAAATAAATTACTCATTTCTTCCACCTACGTTGCATTATGAGTAAGCATATGTCTGTGACTGAGCCAAATATAGTATAGATCCCTCCTGGAGGACACTCTGAAATGGCTAAATGTTATTCCCCTTAAACTGAGCATTATCTGTCAGAATTTAATTTGTAGCTTGGGGAATGTCCCCCATTTCTCTTTTAGACTTTAACTTGAATGAAAAAAAGGAAACAATATGAGGATTATCAAATATTTCAGGAATTCTGCTATGGGTAAAGATGAGAGAAAACCATGTATTCTACTTAGATATAAAGTATTTCACAAGAATATGAAATCATTTTGAACTGCTTAGTTCTCTTATTAGTTTTTTGATAAACAGAAGTTAGGACTTAAAACTTTCCATCTGCTTTTGGCCTAGTCAACCTTGGACCAGTAGAAATGTACCTTTCAGGAGTGTATTCAATAGCCACTCAACACTGTGTTCCCTATGTTGCCTTTTAACATGAATGGTCCTTTGGTCAAAATTCTTGCTCCCATTCTCAGAGCTTCATGTCCTCATCACTTACTGGATTTGAATTCTGTACTGTTTTTGGTTGATATTTCATTAAATAAATAGTCAGTGAACAACCACTACAAATAAAGTACTTTGGGGAATTTAGTGGTGAACCTCCAACAATGGAAGTAATATGAAAACAATAGCAATCATACAAAGCTCAATAGAGATAGTCCTCACAGGAAGTAATAAGAATTGGAATGAGATACTAGGGGTGAGAAGACAATTACCATCTCAGAGGAGGCTACGATGGAACTGTACCTCAAAGAATAAATAGGGTTTGCACTAGAGAAATCAGAATGGGAAGATATAACAAACTAACAGAACAGCCTAAGCAGGTAAGAACCCCAACCCTGATTTTCTATAACTATGCATTTTATTGGACAATAGTAATATTGATTCTCTGTTTCATATACTTAGTATATTTGTAATATTTTTTTTTATTTAGTCCTGAGTGTATTTGTCATATAAGAGTCTTCTACGTAATTTGAGAACAAAGTGGAGATAGAGTCATGGATACAGAGAACAGACTGACAGCTGTCAGAGGAGAAGGGTGAAAAATAAATAAATACTCATGGGCACAGACAATAGAATGGTGATTGCCGGAGGGAAGGAGAAGTAAGAAAGATACAAGAGGGTAAACGGAGGGGGGATAAATGGTCATGGAAGGACACTTGACTAAATACAATAGTTTACAGAAGCTGTATTGTAGAATTGTATATATGAAACCTGTGTGATTTTATTATCAAATTTCACCTCAATAAATTCAATAAAATAAAATAGTTGATATCTTTTATAAAATGATAGTCTGTATTAAAATTCAAGATTTAAAATCAAGGCCCACATTTTTTTTAAAAAAATCATGATGTAATACAATGCTGCCTTATTGGTAAATTCTCATATTTCCTGAAAATCTCATCATCTCATGGTGACATTTCAAAACTGCCTTCATAAAATTAGGAGGATTCCAGAAAGCTTGAAAACAGAGAACAGCCTTAGCCGGTTTGGCTCAGTGGATAGAGTGTCAGCCTGCAGACTCAAGGGTCCCGGGTTCGATTCCAGTCAAGGGCATGTACCTTGGTTGCAGGCACATCCCCAGTGGGGAGTGTGCAGGAGGCAGCTGATCGATGTTTCTCCTCATCGATGTTTCTGACTCTCTATCCCTCTCCCTTCCTCTCTGTAAAAAACCAATAAAATATATTTTAAAAAAAGAGAGAGAGAACAGATATTCTCATGATATATGATCTTCCTGGACCTCTACCTCACACACTCCTAACTTCCTTTCAAATCATATAGAAAGGCCGATTTTTCCTTCTTTGTACACAACATTCATTGTTTTACCTCTCTCTGGGCTATTATTTATTATTTAACTCAGTTACTGTATTATTTAAAGAAAAAAGTAGTTTTCAGTATTGCCTTATGGGAGATGCTATACAGGGTAAAGCGATATTGATTGCATTGTAGCTATTAACTACTGTTCTGAAAACAAGGAAGGAGCGTGAGATAGTGAATCAGGGCAAGAATTATCTTTACCCTTTTACAAACTAAAAGGGGAATTATCAACTAAAATTATCAAATAATCCAAAAAAACTTTAGAATTTCTTCTTTAAGATTCATAAAATCAGCTTCAATGTTTAAGATAATGGGTGAAATCACAGAAATGAGAATGACCCCAAAGAACAAAAAACTTACCATATTTTAAGAGGGTATACAATGAAAAATCAAGCTGTTTTAATTTGACTTAATCCACATTTTCAACATTAACTACTAGTTCTTCACACAAGTACATTGTCTAGTTAGACTATCTGGAATTCTTCATATATCTTATTCTAAAATTTTCATATTTAATAACAATATACATTTTCATATACTTTCATTCCCTGGTGTTCCTCCATTTATATATATAGTTGGATTTCTGTTCTTGTTGTGAATGTAGATATTAATGGAATACTCTTATAAGTGAGGATTAACCAAGCACATAAGGATTCTATAGATTATATTTCACAAAGGGAAATATTCCTAAATGAATCTGTAAGAAGACTTAGGAGGCATAAATAACCCAGTGGAGTAAAAGTAATCAGTAAAACATAAAATCAAACTGAGAGAAAAGTAGCAGATGCCAAATGCTCAGTATGAAGTCAAGGCTTAGGGACAGTGGAATTCAGAGTAGAGAACAGAGGTCAAGAGATTAAGTGGGAGGTTATTTCTGGAAAAAAAAATAAAGAAGAGCTGTAATTTATCACTGACATTTAATTGGCCTCCGTGGTAAGATGCATTGAAATACCACCAGTATTTAAAAGCCTATAGCTAGGGCAGAACTAATCAATCACATTTCCAATTGGATTCATCCCTCTGTTAAGTGTTGTGGCAATAGAAAATATGTGCTTCTTTAAAGGAAGTTAGAAGACCCATGTACACATAAATCAAATAGAAAATACTGTTTCAGGGCTCAGAATATTGCTTTCCATAGTCCTTGTAAAACACCTTGCTCATAGTGATTGATCAGCAAACACTTGTTAAGTGAACATAAAAGCTATCTGTGTTTTCTAAATTCTATGTACTACAGAATTTGAGAAGAGGATAAATTAAATGAGGGAGAGTTAATGAGGAAGTTATAAAAGAAGATGAGTCTTGAACTATTTTTTTTTTTGATAGTAGAAGAGAAAATAGGAAGGAAGAATGAATTTGAAGAAAAATAAAGATAAGTAAAATAATTTCTTCCAGAAACATACTTGATTTATCCCTTTCTCTAAGTAATATCCCCTAACATGTTTCTGGTTTTTAAAAAAAATAATATCACATAAATGTCCTTTCCTACTTGCCATGTACATAAATCCATATGTAAGACAAACTCTTATCCTCTTAAAGCCATGGCAGAGCTCAAGAATGACCTTGAACTAGCTGCTCTTTGGCCTTCTGTCTCCTCACCCTGTGAAAGGAGAGGACTATAGTCCTAATCTCCATGGTATCTAAGTCTGAAGCAAAACCTTACCTCATTGTACCATTGTTGTTGTTTTAAATAATACCCATCCAAAGATATTCATGCTTTGTGGTCAAAATAAATGTATTCATTTCTGTACATATTAAAGTTTTTACTAATTTGCTCCAATACAATGGAAACAATAAACTCAATAATAACAACAAAATAGCTAATTAAGTTGATGATTGTTTAATTTTACTTTTTATAAAGTGCATGTTTTTATTTAGATGAATATGATGTAAATTATAACCAGCTAGTTGCAAATATCTCATTTGAAGTGTGTGCCCAATGATGGAGAACTGCTGAAATGTGAATTCCTCATGCTGCTGCTCATTGTGAGAAGAGGCAGATATGGGACCCTGTAGTTGTCCATGGCCTGATCATTGCACGAATGATTATTGTGAAATGAGGGACTGATGTTTGTATATATCTGCATGCACAGAGACACACTAGTGGTGCATTTTATCAAATTAAGAGAAACAAACAAATATACTATGCTGATAGCAGTTGTTCATTCATATACTCATTCATTCATATATTCATTCTTCCATTCATTTATATGCAAGATCCTTGTAAAACAAAATTGCAAAAAAATCATATAACATAGCATCATGAGTATCACATCCTAGGAGCACAAATAAGTAAAAGGGAACTAAATTTTTTTAAAAAAATATATTTTACTGATTTTTTTTACAGAGAGGAAGGGAGAGGGATAGAGAGCTAGAAACATCTATCAGCTGCCTCCTGCACACTTCCTACTGGGGATGTGCCCGCAACCAAGGTACTTGCCCTTGACCGGATGGCATCTCAGTCCACAGGCCAACACTCTATCCACTGAGCCAAAACCAGTTAGGGCTTATTAAGTATTAGGAGCAAGCACTATGTCAAGTGTTTTGCATACACCCATTGTATTTAATCTAAACATGCGAAGGATACACAGGCAAACTTGGATGTGACTTTTGAGATAAGTCTTAATAATAAAGAATGGTCATTAAAACAAGAGCAAAGGTGTAGGATTTGAATGTTATTCCTACTGTGTTGGAGGAATATGAGAAAGTCCTCCATATCTTAAAGAATGAAGCATACTTGAAACTATGCTAGGAGAAGAGATGAAACAGTAAACTGGATCAAATGCTTAAAGATTTTGAAATTAATTTTAAAATAGAAACTTCTGCTGTGAGCAACAGTAAAAAGCAATTAAAACCAAAATGCTAATCAATTCCATGTTTTATAAAGAAAAATATGATATAATTGATAATGAGAAATTGGAGAGGAAGGAGACTGGGGTGGAAAGTGGTTGAAATACCCTATCACATGAGGGTCTGTGAGCCAAAATAATGAGAACAGTATTGCACAAGAGGAGGTTAGTTAAGAGACATTTGGAGAAAAAAAGAAAAATATAAATAAACAACTGTACTCTGCAACCTATTTGTGCTAGCAGATGTTATTGTTCCCTGACAAGTAGACATGTAGAATAAAACTATCAAATTTATTTAGAAAAGCTGATGGAAGCTCTTGGATGAGATGTGTGGCCACAATGGTTTCTTAATCAGTTATCTTACTACTTTAATTACCCTGAACAGTACAAAGCTAATTAATTACAGATCTCCTCAGCAGGAGCCTGCCTCAATAAATTGACATCATGGTAAAATACAGATCAGAAAGCACCCTTTCCACAGGCAGGGGAACCAGAAAGACAGTCCAGAGGTGTTGAGCCAAGCATTCTCTGATTCTTCCCCTACATTCAGACCATACTTCCACCCCTACATGGAGAAGAGGAAGTGGTGGTTGTGGAGTGTAATCACTAGTGTGTCAGTCACCTGGGGATCTTGTTAAAAATACAAATATTAATGAAGTACATCTTGTCTAGTCCCTTTGAATTTACAAGAATCTCCTGAGAAATTCTTATGCGTATGGCCCATGGAGTAGTTAGGGCAGTTACTGTGACAGTTTTCCAATGTTGAAGCACGCTTTATGATTCTCACTACAACATCTTGGTTGAATAGGGCTCTAAGTCTCTGATTTCCTGCAAACTTCAGGACCATGAACATTTTTTTTCTTTCTTTTTGCACATTATAACTGGGCAGGTTCACAGTAACCAGTAATTGCTGGAATCTTGATAAATGTACCTTAACACAACTATAAGAGGATAATTCAATTAAATACTCATGAACCATCCAGAATTAGAAATGTTGATTCTAACTCTCATACTTTTCATATATTCTTCCTTCTGGCTTCAGAGGGTTTAAATATTTTTAAATTAGCTCATTCTGCCGCCAGAGGTCTTCATTTCTTCATTTGTTTTATTTGATCATATTAGCTTATAAGCTGACCCATATATTTTTGGGATGTATTTGGGGACAGAAATACAATAATGAAATTAGCATTTCTTCCCCTAGAAGTTGGGCTTCAGTGTGGCTCTACTTAACTGGCATCTTTATTTTCTTCATCACAGTGCTTTGCACATAATAAATCCTTAATAAATATTTTTTATTGATGTATACATTTAAAATTTTTATTATTTATGTGGGTCTGAAATATTTAGTTTCACAAATCTATGTGGTTTTTTTTCCCCTTTAGAATTTTACCTAATTCTTTCTTCTTCAAAGTGCTAGCAAGTATCTCAAGTTTATCCTTTCAGCTTGGAGGTGATAATTCTCCATTTTGGGGGAGATGGATGCTAAGCTCCAGCATTTTACACTTAATTAAAGCATAAAGAATGCTTAATTAGGGTAATAAATGCAATTAAACTATTTATTATGGAGAAACTGCTGCTCAATTTTTAAAGCAACAGAGAGGAGATGACCATATGGGTTAATTAATCAGTGTTAACTCTCATTTGATGAATACTTTGAGATTCTCTGATACAATAAGACTATAAAGATACCATTAATTGTTGTTTTTATGTCTAGATAGAATATAATTTGGACCCTACTTCGTTAGCCCTATTTAACAAAGTTTTCACTTGCAAAGTTGACTTTAGCTCTCTCAGGGTATAATTATCTTGTTTCTATCTCCTGATAGTAACTTAGACTATACTACAATAGAAGAATGTAAATATCAATTTTCAAGATTTTAAGATATTTGTTTACATATTGAGCAATGCCTTTATTTATTTATAAAGAATGATCATTAAATATATTTTAATTCTTTATTTCTACTTTATTTATTTTAAGAGAGAAGCATATTTTTTTAATCCTCACATGAGGATATGTGGTTTGAATATGTTTTCTATTTGAATTTTTAGAGAAATAGGAAGGGAGAGGGAGAGAGAGAAACATCAATCAGATGACTTCAACAAGCACTCAGATGGGGAATGGAACCCATAACTTAGGTATGTGCCCTGTCCAGGAAAGAAACCCATAACCTTTTGGTATATGGAACAATGCTCCAACCAACAGAGCTATCCAGCCAGGGCAAAGAGAAAAACATCTTTTGCTGTCACTGTTGTTAAACTCTGTGAGTACCAATATTTTTCTGTGACTAGAAAAGACTACTGAAAAGACTACAACCTTCTACAGTATGCCACTGAGTCTTACTTTCCCTCAGCCACTGCTTACTGAATACCTACTGTATACCCTCTATAAAAGAAGCTTTGGTTGCTTTCAATGACTTTTATTAATATATCTGTAATAACGGTTGAGCCTCTTTCTCATACCTAGTGTATCATATTTTTCATTGGATTCAATTTCTGGTTGGAAAAAGAATCAGCCAGTGTCTGATATTTAAATGATTAGAGGAGTTAACAATTCTGGCTCCAAAGGCACAGGTAGTGATCTCCTCTCTTGTGTATGTACCAATAAGATGCTGGTGAGGGCGGGGTGGAAGGGGACACTGGGTGGCAGGAGAAGACAAAGGTCTGTGGCCACCATAGCTCTTTGTCAGGCTTTACACAAAAGTACTGACTGTACTATAATAGGAAATCAACTTGCCAAAACATTACAAGAGGCTGAAGCTTCTAACTCACTGAAATTCTACTTAAATTATTATATGCTTGGATGGCTGCAAGAACAACAGATAGCTGTGTAATTAATACAAACCATGTCAGCCTCCCTTACTTTCTTCTCATCTCCATGCAGACCAGTAATGAGGCACCTCCTGACACACAATCACAACACACTGACAAAGCATCCTGGTGTGTGAAAAAGACACAGAAAACTCCAAGAACCGTGACAATGCTAGCAAGCACAGTTCCTCTTCACCAGATTTTACATCCCGGGCTGTCCCTGCAATAGAGGCTCCTTTGGAGTAGTCATTATCTCCTTGGCTACAGACAAACTTCCAGTTCTGAAGGGCTCTTAGTATGTATCACATAGAAAGCAAAAGTTGTTATCTAGAAGAATTAGTTTCTTCTTTCTTATGTTACTACTAGAGGCCTGGTGCATGACATTCGTGCACTGGGGGGTGGGGGGGGCTCGGCCTGGCTTGTGCCCTCTCGCAGTCCAGGACCGCTTGGGGGATGTCTGACTACTGGCTTAGGCCCGGTCCCCTGTGACTGTTATTTAAATGATTAGAGGAGCTAACTCTGGCTCCAAAGGCACAGCCAATGATTTCCTCTCTTGTGTATGTACCAATAATATACACATCCTGGAGGAGTAGGCCTAAGCTGGCAGTTGGACATCCCCCAGGTGTCCTTTGCACTGCTTTGGAGGCAGGAGAGGCTCCTGCCATCACTGCTGCGCTCACCAGCCGTGGGCCTGGCTTCTGGCTGAGCAGTGCTCCCCCTGTGGGAGTGTCCTGACCACCAGGGGGTAGCTCCTTGCAATGAGTGTCTGCCCCCCTGGTGGTCAGTGTGCATTATAGCGACCCGTCGTTCTGCTGTTTGGTCTATTTGCATATTAGGGTTTTATTATATAGAATTCCTGAGAAAATACTGAAAATGAATACAATTACACATTCCACTGCTTATTTTCACCACTATATGATGCATGTGATCTGAAATCTGATAGTTTTTTTGTTGTGGCCTCATCCAATAGATTAAAAAAGATAATGAAGTTAACTTTTGTTATTAATAAAAAAGGGTGGAATTTTACCTGATATACCACAAAATGTAATCCGTACCACTGTGCTTTATTGAGTCTGTCCATGAGTAGCACCATCCTATGTAATAAAAGGCTAATATGCAAATAGACTAAACCACAGAACAACCAAACAACTGAGCGTTATGATGTGTGCTGACCACCAGGGGGCACACACAAAACATGGTGGGCATCAGCAGCAGGCGGCAGAGTGCAGAACATGGCGGACGTCGGCCGTGGCAGGATGGTGGAGCAGGTGAGCAGGGGCGCCAGACCAAGGCGGGGTGCTGGTCACTGTCATTGGGTGAGCCTCTGGAGGTTATTGAAAATTCTTTGCTTCTGCAGGCCGCAGTTCTGCCCGGTGCTTGCAACCTGCTGCCGGTGCTGGCCCTGCTCCCACCCACTGACAGTGCCGGAGCCACTGCTTGTACCCGCTGCCAGTGCCCAGAACCTGCCCTGATCACTCAGTGCTGTCAGTGGATGTGAGCAGCTGCTGCCGGCCCCGATCACCCCTTAGTGCTTCTCCACTTCCCCCTATTCCTGAGGGGCAATCAGGGTCAGCAGCCACCTCTCATACCTGCTGCCAGCAACGGCCTCTCTTGCATCCGCTGATGGAACCGGAACTGCTGCTTGCACCCACTGCCAGTGCCTGCCCCGCTCGCACCCACAGCTGGTGCCAGAACTGCTACTCACACCTGCTGCCAGTGCCTGGCACCAGTCCCAATTATTCAGCTTCATTAGTGGGCTTCTGAGGGGCGATCAGGGCAGCAACTGTGGCTTGCGTGGGAGGGGCCGAGACCCACCCCTGTGCCCGCCGCAGACTCGCTGCCCATAGTTCTTTCAAGGTGCACGAATTCGTGCACTGGATCCCTAGTTAATTGATATGCTTAGTGCACTCTTTATCAAACTATGCAAGTTGCTACAGGTAATATTTAAACGCATAAACCACAGTTTTGAGCCTTTAATTGACTTTAATACAATTAGTGAAATAAAATTTATATGCAGAATTATTGAATGAAATACACTCTAATTCTAATTATAAAAGACAAACAAGATACAGGATGGGATATCAGTGCCTGAGAACAGAATTACCACAGGAGAGAGCAAAACAGGTAAATTCCTCTAGGATCAGTAGACTCTGAAGGAAGGACTTTCCAGACAAGAGGATATATGTGAGAAGCAAGAAGATTCCATACTTATAAAAAATAGTCACTAAGAATGTCATAATAGGTAGTAAAATGCAAAGCAATAATGTTCTGCACTGGAAATAAACTTGGTTATTAAAGAAAGGAAGACATAACCAATAGAAGTTATTGTTAAAGACCATGCAACTTATGTTCTAGATTTTTAGAGAAGTCTAACAGGCAAAACAAAAGTTAATAATTTGAAAAAAAAAGATAAGGCTAATTGATATTTCTCATAGCATAAACTTTAGCCTTTATGAGAATTCATTTTTAAAGAAATATCAATGGAAAGTGGAACAATCCAGTAGGATATTTTGAAGGTGATAAATAGGTCTTGACTTGCATTTTTAACTAGTAGCTAATATTTGAATTTATAGAGATAGGAATAAATACCAGATGGAAGTAAAGCATAATATAAGTCATGAAGTCATATTAGTTATTGTATGTTTATGGGGCAATATAGATATTAACTAAAGACATAATGCAATATGGAATAGTGATCCACTGAAGTTTAAAAAAATAACAACTGATAGCCCAGCAGGTGTGGCTCAGCGATTGAACATCCACCCAAGAACCAAGAGTTCACTGGTTTGATTCCTGGTCAGGGCACATGCCTGGGTTGCAGGCTTGAACCCCAGTATGGGGCGTGCAAGAGGCAGTCAATCAGTGATGTTTCTCTCTCCTCATTGATGTTTCTATCTCTCTCTCCCTCTCCATTCCTCACTCTCTAAAAAAAATCAATAAAAAGGTATTTTTTAAAAACCCGATAGAAAGTGTTTCTTAAGGTAGATTAATCAAGGGCAGTGGTTCTATGCTTTAGATTTTAGGCACCAGGGAGGCTATGAATATAAAGCCACATGTTCATGTGGCTCCAAGTACACATTGAAATGTGTGTCTACAAAATAATAAGTATATCTGCAATACTCATATCCTTTAAATATGTAGAAGTGTGACTAATACAATGAAAATAGATTTAATAAATGAAATATCACTTAATCTTATGCCATTCTATATTTTCTCAACTAACAGGTGTTATTATCTCGTACTGAGGGATGCATTGCTTCCTTAAAAATGCTGCCAACTTATGTTTCATTTGTTTTTCAGTTATCAAATATAAAATGTATGTCAGATGCTTAACATTTTCATTTATTTTACTTATTGATTATTTGATATTTAATTTTTAATATTGTTACTAACATAAATATGGCCATTAAAATTGATATATTGTATTGTTATTTCTTCTTAAAGTTTTAATAATTAATTCAGAATCCATTTTTAATGTGTAGAGTTATAAAATATGTACATTTTTGAATGACACTAATATCTTCTAACTCTATTTGTCCCCACAGAATTTGTCTCTTTCCTTCATCAAGTAGCATTTGTGGTGTATTATTGAAGACCAGAAAGCAAAGGCATGTTTAGGATTTAGCTGATAGTGGCACATTTCGAAGCCAAACAAGCTTGTTTCATTACCCCAGACTTTGGATTTTTATCACTTACAACATGTCAACTTGCTAAGCACAAATATTCCATCCTCCAAAAAGCACTAAATATTAAAAACAAGATTTGATGAGCTAGAGTAAACAGGATGGAAGTGATATAATGATACAGCTCAAATTTACCAAAAAGTTTTATCACAGACAAATAGTAAAGAAAAAACAATAAAAACACCAACTTGTTTCCCAACTTCACTCCTCACCCTAGACACACAACTGTTGCCCCCATAACTTATTTAGAAACAATAATAAAAGGGTTTTGTTTTTTTCCAAATAGAGATTGCTTGTGGCTATGCACTTGATAGTGGGATGTGTAGTAAATTTGATGTTGAAAAAAAATTGATGTTGAACTAATTGCACTTTGATTTATGACCTTACTGTTCAAGCTACATTGGAAGGAAAGGATTAACTCAGCAAGTCTGGATTGATCAAACCCTGGACATGCCAAAGACAGGCCTGTCTTCAGGACTGACCCTTGGCCAGCTCTTTGGAGATAGTTTCTGAGCCTGATAATAAGGTTGTTTTGTATGCCTGAGGTCTTGGCCCACACAGACCCATTAAACCATGTAAGTTTATTCTGACAATATGATTTCTGGTAAGTGCTTGTTTTTCCCCTGGAATTGAGAGGGACTGGAGTCTGTGCAGTTGAGAATATTGAACCTGGACACTGGCTGATATGATTACACCCCAGTCAAATCCCTGAGCACTAAGACATGGGTTAGCTTCCTTGCTTGGCAAAGGTGCAACCTGTGCCTTTGCCTTTGCTGACTTTTGTGTGTACCCTTTTGAAATAAACCATAACCATAAATAAAGCAGCTTTTTATTTCAGTTATGTGAGTCCTTCTAGAGAATTATCAAGCCTGAGTGTGGTTTAGGGACCCTCATCACACTAGTCTTTTCTAGTTCTCAGTAAAGGCTTACCTAATTTGAACCTCATTGTTTTTCTTCTACTCTGAACTCTTGACACTTATCAATACCAAAGAATTCAAGGGTTTTGTAGAGCTCTCACTTGAATTGTTTATTATTGTTTTTTATATACTCCTTTTTCAGTTAAATAAATTACTTACTTTAGCACAAAGGCTGTGATTGCTGCTTTCTCCAAAAAACTTGATATGTTTTCATAATAGTCAGCACTAACTAGGCACTCAATTCATGATTTTACAGTAATGATTAGAAAAGAAACTCATGGAATTATTGGTGAACTAGAAACATTTATTAGTAATTGATCTAATTATTTTATCAACCTATCTGCACTTGTCCAGAAATATTCTAGATTATATAACTGTACGGCCTAAGCACTGATAAAGCCTATTTTGGCCAATTTGTACCTATGTACCTAACATATAGTCAAGTACCAAATGTTTATAAAATGAAGGTGTTAAAAGAAAGTTTTCTATTGGATTTTGTAAGAACCTTAGTTGAATTTTTTTCAGAAGACCTAGGAAAGATAAACTTTTGGAAATTCTGAGTTTGAATTAAATACTTTAGGTTGAAGGATTACTTCATGTATTTGAAATAATCCTGATGGTTACCTCAATCATTTATTTTAATTTTTTTGTGCTAGTTTAACATCATTTAGTGGATATTTTATAGGGCATAACAAAATGTCTGTGCCATACTGGAAGTAACTCTTGTGTATTTTTAAGTATCAAGTAAAGGCACTTTAATATGTTGTTTAAAAAAACATTTTACTGTTGAACCTTGTACAGATCATAAAATTCAGCTTAATACATGAGCAGAGAAAGGATGTGAAGGTGGTAACACTAGGTGTTATTAGGCTAATAGAGCTGGTAAAGGGACAGATGGTTAAATTGGGAGTAAATATTTTTAAGTTCAAAAGATTATGTAGATCTTTGACTCATTTCTTAAATCCTATTACTCAGAAACATTTCACTAAGCATAGTAACATTCATATGCATAATATAATAATGTGTTTGTTGTCATAAAGTCTCTCTCTTTGCCAATATTTAAGATTATTCTAGAAGAAAAAATGTAAGGCAGTAAAGTCAAGAATATTCTGATGTCTGCAATATGTGCCTAATTTAGTTCTTACTCAGCTAACTTCAGCAAATAAAATTTAGTAAACTATGTTCCTTCTTGCCTGTCTTTTTTCTGCTAGGCCTCCCTCCCTTCTTCTCTCTATTCTTTCTGACAATAAATATTAAGTACTTATTATGTGTATGGCACATTTTAAAACAATGAAAATGAAACAGTAAATAGGTCAGGTAAAGTATCAGCTAACTGAGCCTGTATTTTGTTAGAGAATAAAACAGAATAAAGAAAAAATGATTTGATACTAATGAGTGCGATTAAAAAAATAAACAGCATAATTTGGTAGAAAGTAGCTTCCAGATATTGAGTGGCTAAACAGAAACTGAATTATGAGATAGAACCAGTAGTGGTCAAAACTGAGAGGTCATTTAAAACAGATGGCACAACCACTGCAGTGACTATGAAAAAGAACAAACTTGGGGTGATCTAAGGATAGACAGCAAGCCAGTGTGGCTCTGACTGGGGAGGGACTGATAAGGAGAGTGAGACATAAAATAAGAAAGATGGGCATCACCTGATCATATGGACCTGTGTGTTCCAAGGTGTGAGTTTATATTTTATTCTAATATCAAGAAGATACAATTAGATTTTAAGCAGAGAAAAAGCATTCTCCAACTTACAATTCTAAAATGTTCTTGACTCTAGTGTGTGGAATAATTTATGGGGGTAGTAAAAGTTGAGGAACAAAATCTGATGAAAAGGCCAATGCAATAGTACAAGGCATGGTGATGGCTTGAAAGAAGATGATCAAAGAGAAAATAGATACAATGTGCATAATTTGGAGAAAATTTTGTATAGGAGGAAAAAACCAATTGGTGCTTCATGATAATTTTGATATGGGTAGTGAAAGGAAAATTAAAATAAAAGGGGACATGACTTTTGGCTTAAACTACTTAACACTATGTTGTTGTTTTAAGAAATGATTATATGGCTTAAAACATTTCTGTTTTAGTTATGCCTAAAGAGACACCTAAGTAGAGATGCCAGATATATAAAATAATAAATTGTTTTGTTTAGAAGCTAGAAGACACCAGATTTACACAATGATTTGGCCGGAGGGATGTCAAGGGGGAAAAAAAAGGAGACATATGTAATACTCTTTGTAATACTTTAAGCAATAGAACAAAATTTTTAAAAAAAGTTTATAGAAGATAGTTTAAGCCAGACAATGGATGATATTTCTAAAATTATATATTTAAAATTTTATATATTTATATATAAATTATATAAAATTTTATATATATATATATATATATATATAATATTAGAAGGATTAGAAGGGTGTCAAAACTCAAAACTCTCTGGAGTATTCCAACATTTAGTGATCCATTGCAAGAAAAATCTCCAGGGAAGCATATACAAAAATATTAAAACAGGAGAACGTATTGTTACTCATTGGAGAGAAGAGTTTCAAGAAGAAGGAAGTGGTTAACTATTTTAAGTGGGAGGTTAATTAAAGTAGGTAAAGACAAATGATCATTGATATAGATAATGGATTAGTTGTTAGAGACCTTCTGAGGAGCAGTTTCCATGTCATGAAGGGACATCAGCTTTTTAAGAGTAGATTGAGGAAAGAATTTGGCACTAGAGCAAGAGGAGGCTGGGACTTTAACACTTTCAAGAATTTAGCATATAAATGTGGAAATAACTGGAATAGATATATGTGAGCTTTTAAGTTTTTCTTCCTTTCTCTGTTTCTTTCTCATTTTATCTTTCTGCTTCTTTCTTTCTGCCATTATTGACAGAGGCTAGAAGACACCAGAATATGTATGCATGCTCATTAGAATAACATTGCCATTAGGGGTAAAGTTTAGGGATAAAATGGTGACAGTGCCGATACTGAAGTAGGAGTAGGAGTAGGAAGTATCACTGAGGAGCAAAGTTCCTTTGAAATTAAGAGGACATGGAATCTAGAACATTCAGTTGAGGTATGGAATCTTATAGGATCATAGGAATTTATCCATTAATCCATTTCCAAAATGCTTGTTTTTCCTTTTGGCTATATAATATAATTAAATTATACTATGATGGCTTTTGTGCTGTGTTGCCCAGATTTTCCCCTTTAGAAATGAATAGGGTTAGAGAGTTGATGATTGGCAGTTTTCAGTTGAGACTCACTCCATGGAATGCCCTTGTCTGAAGAGACTAACTCACCTAAGACTTGCCCCCTTCCTGTTAGTAACATGCATCTGGTAACAGGTCAAAAGTCTACCTCATGTGCCCCATATCTGAATATCTGTTGAACAATATCCTCTCTCAGAGTTTTCCACAGATTTAGCCAGGACTTTTCTAATAACCAGTAGGCCAACTTTTGTCAAATGCTGCTCCTTTACTCATCCACAAGTATTGATCCTGAGAATACCCTCCAATAAACACAAAGATATTTATGTGCAAATATCTATCTCACTGATTCTTTGAAAGCCAACCTATGACATTTGTTACCATGAATGACCTAAATGGAAGGCCCTTGTGGAACTGAGATTTTTGGAGATGCAGGCAATGAGAGCTCCATCACTAGAAATAGTTATAGAAGCACTAAAACTGACTTCTGTCAGCGATAGTTCAGGCTTTTGGAGGTGTCAAATTGAGATGGTATATTGAAAGAAAGGAATGAACTAGCAGTGCTTGAAAATTATGGGGAAATGATAATTATAAGAGCTATAGAATTTAATGTCCGATGTTAGGGAATACTTATGTCTTGAACAAAGAGAAGGGAAAGCTAAAGGAGATGTATCACCAAACGTTAAGTATAAATCCAGAAACATCCTTGCCATAACAGCAGAAAAGACTGAGAATCAGGCCCAAGACTTAATGGTAAGCATAGCAAAGTTGAATCCTCAACTTTAGAAGATAAGTAGTAGAAGTAGTATATCATGAGCAGGGACATACCCCAGACTCCTCTGTACTTTTGAAGTGGTCCACTCCTCTGTGTTAAAAGTTAACGTTCCTCCCATGCCTGAAGATGATGCAGGGGTTTCTACTTTGAAGGACAACACACCATTACTTCCCTTCTCTTCCTTACCGAAGGATTAAATCACCCTATAACTTATTCAGGGAATTGTTAGGACTACTAGGAGAGAAAAGGGATCTTATCTTGAAAAAGCTGAAGGACTTAACCTTTATATATAGGCAGGTGTCAGAAAAGTATGTACGGGGCGATGATGCTGGGGGATAGAGCATAAAATTTGATAAGTGATCACTCCTCCATAATGTATAGGATGTAACACCTGTAAAAAAAATCCTGTAATATAATACTAACATATTGCTAGGGTGACCTTTGTAAACTTGGAAAAAGAAATGCCCATAGCAAATGATATAGGCATGACAGTACTACTGTGGCAGATGGGCGAAGAAGGGATCAACAGGCTCAGAGTTTGAATATGCTACATACAGCTAGAAAGTAATAAAATGTGCATTTTCTAAAGGAGGACCCATAGGAAATATCCTCTGTTTATCAAAAACAATAATTAGTATTCTAGTGAAAGTGACCCCAGCATCACTGAGAACCTCAGTGGTGGTTGTTCTCTCTATATCAGGGATGATGGTAGGAGGTTTCACAACTGGGCTCACTGAACATGGGTTTGATACAATCCTCATATAGTAAATGTCAGGCATCACTGTTCAACAGTCAGAAGACAAGTGGGTGCAATCATTATAAAAAGCAGCAAACTCATAGTGACAGACAGGGATCCATATTTGTAGAGAACTATGGAGACGGTTCATAGAACAAAACATCCCTATGTGCAAGATAGACAGGCTGCCTACAAAAATATTGCTTAATGTATACAAAAAGAAGAAATCAAGTATGGATAATCAAGAAGGTCAGGGCTGCTGCCTCAATAAATAAATCATTATTCCCTTACCAAAATTACAGGCTTCATCTATTTTTCATCTCTTGTGATCTATTAACTAAAAGAGAACTGGATCTCTGGGGAAAACAAACCTACAACAACATGGGAAATATATATGGAAATGATGCTTTCAGTCTTTCCCCAAAGAGAACAGACCAGATGAGCAAGATGACGAGTACATTGAAGGCTGAAGGCCTTTTGGGAGACAGTTCTCCATGGGTCTCCAGCATTTCTGCATGTTTACAAGCAGAGGCACTGACTGTCATTGTTCTAGACCAGTGGTTGGCAAACTGCTGCTCGCGAGCCACATGCAGCAGCTCTTTGGCCCCTTGAGTGTGGCTCTTCCACAAAATACCACATGCGGGCGTGCATCTACAGTGTGATTGAAACTTCGTGGCCTATCCACAGGAGTCGGTATTTTCTGGAAGAGCCACACTCAAGGGGCCAAAGAGCCGCATGTGGCTCGTGAGCTGCAGTTTGCCGACCACTGTTCTAGACTATCTTTTCAAGAATGTTCGTATACTAAAGAGAGTTGGAAAATAGAATGTCTCTCTCCAGAGCATAGGGTAGGTTTTATATAATATTTACAGTAAAGACAAAGTTTCCCTCTGGTACTTAGGCGAGGTAGGCTTACTATTCATTTTAAAAGATTTATGTTCATTAATCTTAGAGTTTCTCAGCTGTGATGCAAATCCATAGTGTACACAACATTCACCTGGAACCGTTTTCATATCCCAGTATGCTTTGGTGTCAAGGAAAACTGAGGCAAATATAATGTCCATGCTGCTTGCTATGTTGTGAGTAAGACACCCTTCATCTATGATCAGGGGTTTGTGTGTTCATCCAAACCATTGCAGGCTACAATTTTAGTTTGTAAGTAGGATGAAATCTTGTATCTTTTACAATTCTTTTTTGTTGTTGTTAATCCTCACTCAAGGATATTTTTTTCCATTGATAATTATAGAGACAAAAAGGGAGGAGGAGAGACAGAGAGAGAGAAATATTGATTGGTTGCTTCCCACAAGCACTAAGACTGAGAACCTAAAACTGAGGTACATGCTCTCGACTGGAATTGAACCCGGGATCCTTCAGTCCCTGGGGCAGAAGCTCTATCTGAGCCAAACTGACTAGCATTTTCATAAGATTAGAGACTTGCTACATCAGTAAAATCTTTAGGATCCAATATTCTCAGGCACAGGACATCATTATATTCCTCATCTCCCTGTACTAACAAAAAGAATAAGGAGACAAAATATCTGGTAGGTCTCTATGAATTCTGGAAACAACATTTTCTGCAGTTAGGAATATTCCTTTGACATGTATAGTAGATGACCTTAAAGGATGCCAGTTTGGGTGGAGTTCGGAATTTGAAGGGACTCTGCATCATATATATTTAGGCTGTAGCATGAACAGTACCTCTGTTGGAAACAGATATTGTTTGGAGAATATGGAAAGCCTCAGTAGGAGAATCACAATGTAACCCACTAAGTTTCTGGACCAAGACCATACCAACTGCAACAGAGAATGAATGATATGCCTTCAGAAAACATCTCCTGGCTTGATGTAAGGCAAGAGATAAAACAACTTCATCATGTGTCATGAAGTGAGTTTGGGACCAGAAGCACCCATCAAGAACTTAACTCTGTAGTACCATCAACTAGTAAGACTGAGCAAGATGAGCAAGATGGAGAGTCCATTGAAGGCTGAAGGCCTTTTGGGAAACAATTCTCAATGGGCCTTTTCAACAATGATCCATTTTTACATGGAAGTAGTACATCTAGGCCAGTGGTCGGCAAACTGCGGCTCAGTAAACTGTGGCTCATGAGCCACATGCAGCTCTTTGGCCCCTTGAGTGTGGCTCTTCCACAAAATACCGACTTCTGCACATGGGCCACAAAGTTTCAATCGCACTGTATGTGCGTGCCCGCACATGGTTATTTTGTGGAAGAACCACACTCAAGGAGTCAAAGAGCCACATGTGGCTCACGAGCCGTGCTTTGCCGACCACGGATCTAGGCGAAATCATAAACAGGTGTGGAGCTCACAAGTAAGCTGCAATAGTAGGTATCCCAGAACCCTGTGCCATTCACTATGTTGAACCAATGCCTCTTCTTCAGACCATATTTCTGATTGTATGAGGCTCACACCCCATATGATTGGCTAACAGGGAGGAAAAAGCCTGTGTTTATTTCATAGGTCCATTGGCTCAGTATTGGGCACAAACCAAAATAGCCTGCAACTGCAATGTATCCCTTCTCAGTGATTGCTATAAAAATAGTTGTGAGTGGAAATCCTCCCAATAATCAGAGATAAATATGAGATTCCTGGCTATTCATCATGGATAGAAAGACAGGTGGCCTGAGGTTAAAAACAGAAATGACTGGGTTAGTTGGGTGGAGCCAGGGAACTGGAAGTGGAAAGATTAGAAGATCAAGGAGAAGTGACTCTGAGGAAAAGGAATATGGAAAGTTCTATGTGTGGTCATAGTGTCTGAATATCTTTGTAATACATGCGAATGCCAATCAGAGAACATACATTTCAGAAAAGTCACTAGAAAACCAAGTAAACAGATACCTAGTGATGTCATCCACTTCTGGTCATTTGCCATCCTAATGCATCTGGAGATTAAGGGAGAAATCAGAACTAGACAAAACAAATCAGGATTTATCGGTTTCTTCAATTTACTATCTATCCATGAATAATGTCTTAATTCCATCACTTGGATGCAACAAAACTGGCTGTGCAATGGGGTTCCATCTTCTCAACAGGCCCCTTTCCACTTGATCCTTATGACATTCATTATGCTGTGGATTGAACCTGCAACCCAGGCACATGCCCTTGACTGAGAATTGAACTCACGACCTTTTGGTGTGTGGGCTGATGCTCTAACCACTAAAAAACCACTGGCCAGAGCACTGTAGCACTGTATATATTCTTGAAACCACTCCACACTTTTGTTTGGGAGAATGGAGTCCACTAAATACTAATTTTGTTCTCCAGCAGATAGAATCAAATAGAAGAGTTAGTTGTAACATATTTGTATCTTATAAATACAGGATATAGAATCAAAATAATGATTTTGAAGCTGGTTATATCCTACATTAGCTTTGAACATGAACAAATTACTTAGCCTCTCTGAATCTAAGTTTATTCATTTTTTAAAATGGTTTAAATGAACTAATTTAGAGGAAGCTTTATACAAGCTTTTGTACAAAGAAAACATTCGATAAATATAATAATATTAGTAGTAATTTCTATGCTAAAATAATGATAATGGCTATTAAAATAGAATGTTATAAGGATTAAATGAGATAAATATATTATTTCATATTTGACTCACTAAAATGTTATTAGATCTTAACTATTTTCTAGTGATATTATTAAAAGATGAGTCTTATTTGCATTGTGGACACACTTTGTATTAGCTTAATATTTGCTTACACACATTTCTTATCCTTTCACTACAAAAAAAATCAATATTTTCAACTCTACATAAAGTACAGTCCTGTCAAACATGTGAATTTAATCTCAGACTGACTGGGATTTTGTGATAATTCAGACAGTGGTATGTTGAAATATTTTTCTTTGCCATGGAACAAAAGTGTTTATTGGAAAATAAATGGTTACTATAATAGAACCAAAACAGAAAATTGAAGGTGCTTAAGAGAACAAAACCTTACAGTTATTTAATTATTCATACCGAAAGGAATAATATTGAGAACTTATAATGGGTAAGCACTATACTAAATGTTTAAATTTAATGTTTATACTATCAATGTTATGCATGCTTCTAGTTTTATTGTTTTTAATCACAATGAACATACAAACATTTTATAGAACTTGTTATTATTAAAGGTATTTACTTCCCCTCTATTTTCTTCATTCCTGTATTTCCTATTACCAGATAAAACTATTTTTTTTTTTTGCCTTTTAATAGATATGTTTGCTATTTTCTTCTACATCTCTAAATGATACACTTATATAGTTACTTTGGAATTCTTTACAAAGATGAGATCCTAGCAATCTTTCTCATACCATTTTGCCCTCACGCATATATATTCTTCCTATCTTTTTGTCACTCACAAATGATTACCTCATACTTTCAAGTAAATCGGTATTTAGTAATTTAAATATTAAGTAACTTTTTGTTTCTCTTAAGTTAATGTTTTTTTGTTTACAATAGTTTCCTATTAATTTTCACGAGTTTATTCCATATGTCCTCCTTTTGTTAGAATTTTATTTCAATACATTAATATCCTTTAGATATTCTTTCTGTCATCTTCTTGAAACAGTTTCTCCTGATATCTTCTGACTGCTTCTAACTGGGTTGAAGCAGTTGGAATCTAGCTATCCTTTGGAATTTTCCTTCACCAGGATCTAGCAGGGGTGGGCAAACTTTTTTGACTCGAGGGCCACAATGGGTTCTTAAAGTGGACCGGAGGGCCGGAACAAAAGCATGGATGGAGTGTTTGTGTGAACTAATATAAATTCAAAGTAAACATCATTACATAAAAGCGTACGGTCTTTTTTTTTTTTTTAGTTTTATTCATTTCAAACGGGCAGGATCCGGCCCTCGGGCCGTAGTTTGCCCACAGCTGATCTAGAGCATTTCCTTTGCTTATCTACTGTGTCAGGATCCATGTCTCCATTATGCCATATCTCCCTTTTTTATTTACTTGTTTGTCTTTCTTCTATCATCACTACTGATTGACAGTGATGAGGTGTAGTATCCTTGGATGGAAATAATTTCATCTCAGAATTTTGTAAATCTTTCTCCATTGTCTCTTAATTTTCAGTTTTGTTTTCTTTGTTCTTAGATATTTGATGCCACTTTTTGATGTCAGTCCTTACTTTCTGGAAACTTTAAAATAACTTGCTTACACCCATCATTCTGAAATTCAAGATGCTGTGTTTTTGTATAGATGTATTTTCATTCATTTTCTTGGGCTTTTCATGGGCTCTTCTCTTTCAGTCTGGCATGCAATTTCCTTGATTCTTAGAAATGTTCTTAAGTTGTTCTTCATTATTTTTTTGCTTGGGTTTCTCTGATCATTCTCTCTTGAGCTCCATTATGCAGATATTGTACCTTCTGTACTGGTCTAGTAATTTTTATGTTGTCTCTATTATTTTTCATCTCAGTCATTTGTTATTTCTGATATAATTGTCTTCAAATTTATCTTTCAATATTTTTATTTTATTTCATTTCTTTGATTATAATTTTCATTCACTAAAGCTTGTGTTTCTTCTATTAATGTTCTTTTTTATTATTCACTCCTTATTTAAGATTATCTATTTCTCTGAGGTTACCTGGATACTGATCTTCTCTTACCTCTCTTATGTATTTTTCAAAATTTATTTTTCCTGCCTTGTCTCATTTTCCACTTATTTGTTCTTATTTATTTTTCCTGGCTTATTTTCTGGTTATCATTTTCTGTCTACTTACATTTATGAGTGTAAAGTAAGATGCTTATTGGAACCTCAGAATGCAAAGTTGGGAAATAACTGTGATGTTCACTCAAGGTAAACTAGTTTGGCTATTTCACTGAGAAATCATTGATGTCAGCACATTTACATTTTTTTTTCCATGAGCCAGTCGTGTTTTCCAGAGAAGGAAGGCTCTTGACTTCTCTGGCTGCAGGGCAGCTGGTTGGGTTAGAAAAGAAGGGTAGTAGTATTAACAGTTGCTAACATTATGATGCACAGTACAGTGAACTCTTCCACAACTGTGATTGGCATGGTCCTGTGTAGAGTTCACTGCAATTCCTATCTTTGGATGGTGTGAAAGGGGTGGTTATTTGCCTATGCAAAGTAAAAGAAGGAATCTAAATCTAAATCACTGTTTCTCACTGGGAGCAGTGTATATTTATATTTGGATGGATAATTCTTTGCTGAATGGGGTCATTACATATAGTTCAAAAATTTATCATTGCAGATCCCAGTCCTCTGAATGCCAAAGGCTACCCCTTAGTCATTGTGAAACCCAATGATGCACTCCCATATTTCCAGCACTCCCAAATGAAACAGCCTAGACTGAGAAGTGATTTCTAAGTACACTTTTATCCACTTTTATTACTTTAAGCCCTGTATAAACCTATTCCTAGAGATATCACCAATTCTTGAGATTTTTAACATTTCTACCATGGTGCCACCAATTTTGGAGTATTTTGGGGTTTCTCCCATGAAAATTGAAATGTTTCTTGAATTTTCCCACTGCCAGTTTAAATTCACCTTTTGGGGGCTAGATAAATAGTTTCATATTGTTCAACTTTCCAGCTTCCAGATTTTAATATTTTTGTGTTTTTTATCTTTGTGGGTTTATATAGTTTTTTAAAGACTCTTTATTGTTATTTTAGTGGGGTTTCAACAGGGAAAGGAAGTTAATGAGCACATTCTATCTACTGTCTTTAGCTGTTACAATAAATCCCTCTTGTGTACTATTTCATTTATGTTCACAACAACCATCGAGGAAGAAATTCAAATTAAGTCCATTGTTTTTTAAGCTAAGGAAAATGAGGCTCACAGAGCTTATATTTCTTGCCTATGTGGCCCAGCTATTAAGAAACAGAGCAATACATTTAAGCCAGTGTTCTCACACCCGGCTTCCTGTTCTCAGAGGCGTTTTGAGGGTTTTCTTCTGTTTGCCTATGCGTGTGGGTAAGAGGCAGTTTCTAGAATTGGGTGTGTGGGTTCTTTCCCAAGGTCTCTTGGGCCATAAATAGTCAGAGGCTCCATTTTGCATTGGTTCTCTTAACCCTGCTGACCTATGTGAGCAAAATACCAGATGACCTTTAAAGTTAGCCTGTTTTTAAAAATTTTCTTCAGATTGTGCCATATGAGAATTACTATCAATACCTTTCTACCCCCTGTTCAAACTCCATGACTTATATCTATTCCTCAATTGGATGGAAAACTTTAAATATATTTTTTGACAGGGACATAGATTCTTTAGAAAATCCAACTAAAGTAATAAACTCCCTCCTAAAAATAATTCTTTTACATAAAATTTCTGTATATATTTTTAGGGAATTTTCAGATTATCTGAATCCAGGGTGAGAGCCCAGGAAGTTTATAGATTATTTTAATTTAATAATAGTAGAACTATATTCTGAAAAGTACCCACCCAAATTTTTACTCTTTTGTATATAAGAACTAGAAAGACTGGCATTCTTTCCCTCAGGACTTTTAAAATATGCTTTTGAAAAAGATCCTTTGAAGCTACTGTAGGCATAAGTTATTTTAAGTCACTCTTACCATTTTTTTTCTTTTCTGTTCTAATGAACAAGTTAACTTCTAAAAATCCCAGCTCATAATAGTGACTATGAGAAAGAAGGTAGGGTAGCTGTGTGGAGGCTTACCTGGTCTCTTGGGACTTTCTAGAATGTTCTCCATTGATAGAATAACTTAAACATCTAAAATTTTCCTCCTTACATGTTATAGCACAGACAATCCACAATAAGTTTCCTTCACTCAGTATATTGTCATAGTTAATTTTACGTGTCAACTTGATCAGGCATGGGGTTCCCTGGTATTTGGACAAACATTATTCTGGGTATTACTATGAAGGTGTTTTAGATGAAATTGATATTTAAGTCAGTAACCCCAGCAATGAAGATTGCTCTCTCTTATGTAGGTGGGTCACATTCAATCAGTTGAAGGTGTGTAGAAGAAAAAGGCTGACTCTCCACTAAATGAAATATTCTTCCTGCTTGAGCCTTCAAACTGGTATAACATCTATTTTCTTTCCTTTGGACTTGGACTAAACATCGGCTCTTCATGGGTTTCAAGTGAAACTACACCATTGGCGCTCTGGCTCCTTAGATCTTAAACTGATGCTACACAGTTGTTTCTCTTGGGTCTCCACCTTGCCAACTCATCCTGGAGGTAGTGGGGCTTATCAGCCTCCATAATTGCATGAGCTAATTCCATAGGATAACCTTCTCTCTCTCTCTCTCTCTCTCTCTCTCTCTCTCTCTCTCTCTCTCTCTATATATATATATATATATATATATATATATATATATATAAACTGCAGGTGAGCAGTTAGGAGCTTGTGGTCTGGATTGTGAGGGGGTGTCTGACTGCCAGTTTAGGCCCAATCCCTATGTCTGACTGCCGGGTTAGGCCGGATCCCTGGCAGTTGGACATCCCACAAGTGGTCCCAGATTGCAAGAGGGCACAGGCCAGTCTGAGGGACCTTCCCCTCCCCACCCCATGCATGAATTTCATGCACTGAGCCTCTAGTGTGACATATTAGTACAGGTAAGAAATCATACATCAAAAAAATGCTGGCTTCAAATTACAGTTCCCCCTCCTATTAGTTGCATGAGTACTGCTAAGTCACTTTATCTGTTGTTCAGTTTCTTCTTTGCTAAATATAGAAAATAATACCTTACATTGTTTTCTTTTGGAGCCCTTATGAAAAGTAAATGAGATGATATAAAAGACATGATGTGCACTATGTATCTAATAATTACTACTAATACATTTGAATACCAGAAAATCTTTTAAAAAGGAATGGAACATGATTTTGTTAAGGAAAAGAACAGTTTTATCAGCACAAAAGAAAGTTATACCTAATATTTGTGCCTACAAGCATGTAGGTATCTGTGCTATAGATTTACACAAGCAGATTGGAACTGTTTGCTTCCTTTCTCTGTGCTTAGCTGGAATGGTTCCAGAATGAAAGGGATACTGATTAATCCCTCAAACCCCTATAGGCCTAAACATCAATGGGATTATCTCAAAAAGCCTAAAAAGAGACAGAAAGATCACAGAATGTTAGAGCTAGAAGGGATCATCAAATCCAATTCTTCCCTGCCCCTGTTTTTCTAACTCCCCAGATACAAACAGAAGTTTTGGATGATCTGCCTGAGTTCATTTGAGTAATCAGTGGCAGAGCAGGTATTTCAGGTCAGCCTCTGAACTGCCCATCCCACTGTCCCACTTGCCCCCTCAAACCACACTGGTCTGACTTTGGTGTTCATGTGTCTGAGGAGGCTGGGGCCTCCTGAATGTGTATCCTTGCCTCCCTGTCAGCACAGGTGGATTTGTGCACAGAGGTTTTTCTGGCCTGGAGTTTATTTAACAACTTCTGGAGAGAGGAGAGGGGGAACACTGTGTTTTGGCCCCTAAAGGAAGGTAATTATAGGAAGTAGGGGAGTATATATAAAGGCATATATTATTTTTACTTTATGAGAGCTCTTTTATTGGGAAGAGCACTTCCCAGGCCCCTTGTCAGAGTGCTAAGGAAATATTCCCCACACATGGATACCTGGCTCCTCTCCCTCCACATATTAAGGATATTTTCTTAAGAGTCAAACCATCTCATTGTAAATAAAGCTACTTGGGGTGGTATGGAGTGTGGGTGCCTCCAAGTGTCACTGAATCACTTGCTGCCCCTAGGAAAAAGAGATGGAAATGCTTCATTTCTTAACTCTTAGAACCGCTCATAAAGCTTAGGAAAAAAATAGTAATGGGAAAAATATACATGGCTACTTTGGATTTTTTTAAGACTTTATTTTCTTAGAGCAGTTTTAAATTCACAGAGAAACTGAGAGAAAGTTACAGAGATAGTCCATATACATACACTTAAACTCCCAATTACTAACATCAGACACCAGAGTGGCACAGTAGCTACAACTGATGAACCTACAGAGTGTACATTAGGGTTCACTGTTGATGTTATACATTCTATGGTATTCTTAACAAATGTTAAATGGCATGTACCCACCACTGTAATACCATGCAGAACAGTTTCACTGCCCTAAATATCTTCTGTGCTCTGCCTATTCATCCCTTCCACTCCCATAATCACTGGCAACACTGATCCTTTCATTGTCTCCATAGTTTTGCCTTTTCCAGAATGTCACATAGTTGGGATCTTACAGTATGTAGCCTTTCTAGGCTGGCTTTTTTTTTCACTTAGTAAGATACACTTAAGTTCCCTCCATGTCTTTTCATGAATTGATAGCTCACTCATATTTAATGTTGAATAATATTCCATTCTGGATGTACCACAGTTTATCTATCCCTTCCCTGTTTGAAGGGTATCTTTGTTGCTTCCAACTTTTGGCAAATTTGAAAAGAGTATGCTTAGTTTTGTAAAAAAAAAAAAAAAAAAAAAAAATTAAATTGTCTTCCAAATTTGTACCACCTTGCATTCCCAACAGCAATGAATGGAGTTCCTGTTGCTGCACATCCTCACCAGCATTTGGTGTTGTCAGTGTTCTAGATTTTGGCTATTTTAATAGGTGCAAAGAGGAATCTCATTGTTGTTTTAATTTGCATTTCTCTGATGACATATTCTGTAGAGCATCTTTTTATGAGCCCATTGACCATCTGTAGATGCTCTTTCATAAGAAATCTACTAAGGTATTTGGCTTATTTTTCAATTGATCATTTGTTTCCTTATTATTGATCTTTTTTGTATATTTGGGTACCAGTCCTGTATTTTTTATGTGCTTTATGCAAAATTTTTCTCCAGTCTGTGACTTGTCTTATTCTCTTGAGAGTGTCTTTTGCAGAACAGAACTTTTTAATTGTACAAAGTGTAGCTTTTCAATTTTTTCTTTCATAGATGGTGCCTTTGGCTTTGTACCTAAAAGTCCTCTCCATACCCAAAGTCATCTAGATTTCCTCTTATGTTATCTTTTAGAAGATTTATAATTTTACATTTTATACTTAGATCTGTGATCCATTTTAAGTAAATTTTGTGAGGAGTGTATGGTATGAGACTAGATTTATTTATTTATTTATTATTTTATTTTATTTTATTTTGCATGAGGTATCCAGTTGTTTTAGTACCATTTGTTGGCTGAGATTTCTTAAAAAATTTTAATAGAAAGAACACTGGAACTGGTCCTGGATAAAAGTGTGAATTTCATTTCCACTGTCCTACCAGTTTCTCTTTCTATGCTATTTACCCTACTTGTACTATTTGTCTGAATTCTCAGATTCCTGTGCTTCCTCCAGCCTTTGTTAGAGGGAAAAGGCTATTCAACTTACAAGGTGTTCAGGAAATCCCATTATTGCTCTTTTAGGATTGTTTTCACTTTAAGAGTGTTTGAGGAAGATGGCATTATTGCCTTAAAGGGGGCAGCCTCTTGACTACATTTTCAGTGGTGTCATCAGAGTCACTGGGTATTTGGGAGTGGCATGGTGGTGAGTTTGAATTTTGATAAGGAAGAGAGAAAATATTTTATATGTATGTATATATAAAATATATTATAAATATTAAATATATATATATTTAAATTTGGTCTATGTATTGATATTTTTGCCATACATTTTCATTTAAAGGCTCAGACCACAGAGGAGAGTTATACATTCTTTGCATAACCTGCAATTTTCTAAAACTTTGAGTATTTGCTGAACCGCACTAGAGTCTTGAATAAATCTGCATTCAGAACTACAATACCCATTAATATCACCACTAATAAAACACAATTACACAAAATTAAACAAGCATGTTAAAGGAAATGAAAGAAATAACCTATTTGTTTTTTACCCTGGCATTTATTAAACTAGTACCCAAAATGGTGAGTCCAAATACTCCTACTTTTTAAAAAATATATTTTTATTGATTTCAGAGAGAAAGGGAGAGAGAGATAGAAACATCAATGATGAGAGAGAATCATTGACTGGCTGCCTTCTGCACACCCCCAACTGGAGATTGAGCCCACAACCCAGGCATGTGCCCTTGACAGGAATCAAACCTGGAACTCTTCAATCTGCAGGCCAATGCTCTATCCACTGAGTCAAACCAGTTAGGGCTACTTCTATTTCTTTTTTATTCTTCCTAGTCATTGTTATTCTGACTTTGGCTCCTGTTGCCTATGCTATTTCTTGGCTCATTCCTTCAGTGAGAAATATCTAAGATGTGAGTTTCTATCTTGCAATGGATGATCCGACACTCTCTGCCATTTGTTTTAAAGGTATGTAGCAAACAGCACAACATCTTCAGAAGCATCAGCTAATATTGTTTGTAGTAACAGCTCTTTGACTTATTTTATCAAGTAATGTGGTGCCCTGAGATTAATTTTGGCTGGCTTAGCAGAGGATATTAAATTCTCCTTACATATATATCATACTCTATCTTACCCATTGTCTTCCCCACCTCTTCCACATTTCTCCAATCATAATGCATATAATCCTCAGTAGCATTTCCTATACCAGACTCAACAGATATTGCACAGGACTCATGGTTTCACTTCCAACTTTGCAGTCATCTTTAGTTTCTCCTAAATTTTCACGCAGTGTAGAACTAAGATAGAGACTAGAGAAAAACTGCAAATAGAAAACACTCCCCAGTTCCCTTGGCAGAATGTAAGCTCTCCCCATAAAGAGAGACTCTGAGCTGTATTCTGCCAGAGGCAAATTTATCCTCTACTCATACACTGCCGGGATATTAGATAACTATGGTGATGTATGTAATGTTTGCCTCATGTTCTGAAAGTCCTGATGTTCCTTATTCCTGATACTCTCATTTCCAACAATTTCATTCCATTTTCTTTGAAGCTAACTTAGTTTAATACCTCATGACCTCAGACCCCATAAACACCCTCAAGACTTGTTTCTCTGTCTCTAACCTATAGCTTTAACTACAGGCTTTCCTTGTACCGTGTTTACTGTCCTAAAGAACAGATTTCTCTTCTAAGTTCCCAGGTCAGGACCCTGAAATGGTTTCCAATTGCCTAAAAGAGAATCTGTGCAGTCCTGAGTTCAGTGACATTTTCAAGTACTGGCATCTTTGCTTTTTCTCATGCTGTTCCACCACATAAGCCTGTCATGGTAGTCAGTGCATTGTCCCACCAAAAAATCCTGGTGGGTTTAAGCTTCGTATGTAACACATATCCAGATCAATTCTGTCTTCCCAAAAAGTTCTACTTTTTTTCCTATTCAGATCTAATACATCATCCAAGTGTTAATTCATTTTTTTTTATTTCTCTATGAAGCCTTCCTAAGCAATCTGTAAGAATTTCCCCCCTCTTATCTTCATCCACATTTATTACTTGCATTAATCATGTTGATACAACTCATCAATGCTTTTAGTTATTTTTTCCTATGTGTCTCTTTTGTTTACCCAGCTGTACAGTTAGTCCCACAAAGCAGATAGAGTAAGCTCCCAAGAAGACATATGTGATTATGTTTTCCTTACCTCAAACTCTCCAGTAGCTCCCCATTGTGGCTAGAATCAAGTCCCAACATAAAGGCCTTCACTACCTGTCTCATGACTACCTCTCTAGCTTCATTCAGTAACTGGGTTTACCATTTATTCTTATTCAAACTCTAAGATAGCATACGGACTTTACTAATTTTAGATTCTTGCCTGCTGTCTTTTTTAAAAATATGTTTTCATTGGATTTTGTGGAGTGGAGGGGGGGAGAGGGAGAAAGAGAGAGAAACATTGATGTGATAGATAAACATTGATCAGTTGCCTCTCATAAACACACTGACCAGGGATTGAACCCACAACCTGAATATGTGCTCTAACTAGGAATTGACTGGCAATCTTTCATTGCATGGGATGATGCTCAACCAACTAAGCCACACCAGCTAGGGCTTGCCTCCAATCTTATATACAGTCAGACATCAAATCCTTGCCCTTCTGCTTGCTAAAGATCTTTAGAATCTGCACATTTGTCTCCAGTCCTATTGCCACTAATCTATAATATGGCAACAGTCACTCTTTTCTGAAACAGTCACTTACCCTTCTCCTGTCCTGGGTGATTTCATAAAATAGACTACTGAGTTTGAAGTGATTCTGAGTTATCAAAATAGATATTTAGAGTATGAAATTGAATAGGCATATTCTGGAGTAAAAAGTAAAATGAGAGTCAGTGTCAAATTTTAACCACAGGAATAGATGACAGGAAGAATGAAGAGTAAAGAGTGAGTCAAGAAGAGGGTGTAAAGTGAAATAAGCCAGTCAGAGAAAGATAAATATCACATGATCTCACTCATTTGTGGAATATAATGAACAACATAAACTGATGAACAAAAACAGATCTAGAGACAGAGATGCGTCAATCAGACCGTCAAACCTCAGAGGGAAGGTAGGGGAGGGTGGGGGTATGGGGGAGAGATCAACCAAAGGACTTATATGCTAGCATATAGGCCTAACCAGTGGACATAGACAACAGGGGGGTGAGGGCATGAGCGAGGGGGTGGGGGGTAATGTGGGGATAAGGACACATATGTAATAACTTAATCAATAAAAATTAAAAAAAAATTAAAAAAAGAAGAGGGTGTAAGGCAGAATACCAAAGATACTTTCTATCTATCTATCTATCTATCTATCTATCTATCTATCTATCTATCTATCTATAAAGAGCCAGGGTCCGTAATGACCAAAACGACCAAATGGGTGACTGGACGCCAGGCTGTGCGCACAGCAGGCTCGGGTGGGTGGGGACTGGCGAGCAGGCTGAACAGCTGACCTCTCAGAGAGAGAGAGAGGTGGGGCTGATCAGCTTATGCTGTGGCTGCCAGCAAGGCCCATAGAGAGAAGCAGGGTCTGATCCACAGCCTCCTTGGCAGCTGCTGATCAGCCTTTACCTCTCTCTCTCTCTTCGGGCCTTGCCAGCAGCTGCGCCTCTCTCTCTCCAAGAGGTCCCCAGTTTAGCCTGCTTGCCAGCAGCCTGGGGCGGCTGCTGATCAGCCCCGCCTCTCTGATCAAGCAGAGATAGGCCCAGAGACATTGACTGGCATAGAAACCGACCAATCAGAACCAAATATGGGTGAACTGCGAGGAGCCAATGACCGCCTAGGAGGGAGAGTTTTTGACACTGACTGGCATAGAAACTGACCAATCAGAACCCTATCTGGGTGAACTGCAAATGCAGAACCTAAGGTGGGGGTTGAGGAGGGGTTTTAAAGGCAACAGCTCTTTGGTATAAGGTGTAAGAAAATGGTTCAATTTTTTAATGACTGGCTTGGCAGTATAGTGCATATGGCTGGCTATCAGTTCAGATATAGGGATTATGTATTTTTGTCTGCCAAGAGCATCTCCTCCTGCTGAAAAAGTCTCCCCCGCCCACCATTTAAGCAATCCTATCCTATATAATCTGTCTATACTTATAAAAGGGTAATATGCTAATTAGATGGGTCAACTGGCCATCTTCTGGATGTCTGACTTCCTTCTGGACAAAACCATGGTGGTGGGGGCTGAGGCAGAGGTAGTTAGGGATGATCAGGCTGGCAGGGGAGGGCCATTGAGGGCAAGATCAGGCCAGCAGGGGAGGGCAGATAGGGGTGATCAGGCAGGCAGGCAGAGGAGTGAGGAGAGATCAGGCAGGCAGGCAAAGGCAATCAGGCAGGCTGGCAGGTGAGCAATTAGGAACCAGCAGTTTCAGATTGAGAGAGGGATGTCTGACTGTCAGTTTAGGTCCAATCCCACAGGGGAGAGCAGTTAGGGGTGAGATCAGGCCAGCAGGGGAGGGCAGTTGGGGTGATCAGACAGGCAGTCAGAGGCAGTTAGGGGTGATCCCACAGGGATCAGGCCTAAACCAGAAGTTGGACATCCCCCAGGGGTTCCAGATTGGAGAGGGTGCAGGCTGGGCTTAGGGAACCCCCTATCCCATGCACGAATTTCATGCACCAGGCCAACAGTATATATATATATATATATATATATATATATATATATATATATGCCTAAGTGATCGGCTGACCAGCCGACTGGTCAGTAGCTATGACATGCCCTGACCACCAGGGGGTAGATGTTCAACATAGGAGTGGAAACTGCAGGCATAGAAACATGGAAAGGCTGATGAATCTCAGAGGGAAGCGGGGGAGGGTGGAAAGAGATGAACAAAGATCTTATATGCATACTAGAGGCCCAGTGCATGGATTCCTGCACTGGTGGGGTCCTCAGCCTGGCCTGTGGGGATTGGGCCAAAACCAGCTCTCTGATATCCCCTGAGGGGTCCCGGATTGCAAGAGGGTGCAGGCCAGGCCGAGGGGCCCCGCCAATGCATGAATCCATGCACCAGGCCTCTAATTTAATAATAAATGGAATCTGAGAAAGAACAGCCACAAAAAGAGCGAAGAATGAATCTGGTGGGGTATCATAAGAGACAAGAGAAGAAAGTGATATGAAATAGGTTGAATTGTGCTGATTCTTGAGAGTGGATCCAATATAGCTAGACTGAGATCCAATATATTGTAAAATCTGTGAAGAGAAAAAGGTCAAACGTATTGTGTATTCATTATATGCCAAACACTTGACCCATAATAATTTATTTATATTTTCTAATGGAATAAGGTAGATTATTGCCTATGAAGAAGTATGGAAATAAACTAAGATGTTCCAATGACATGTAGGATATTAGAGGCTCTTTTTCTGTTTGATTTTATGTTGTTTTTGTTGTTGTTCTTAAGTTGAGAGAGACTTGAGCAAACTTTAATGCTGATGGGTGGAACCTGTACAGAATCAGGGATTGCAAGTGAGAGAGAAGATAGAGACAGTGAGTTCAGACAAGGCAGGAGGCAATGGATGCCGGCAGAGCCCAGGTGGAGGGGTATTAGCCAATAGCAGAAGGACCACAATACCTTCTTTTTGCTCCTGAGCAGTGCTGGATGAATGCACGGGGCTGCCTGGAAGCTGACAAATAGAAAACCTTGCCATTTCTGTCTAACAACTTCATTTTCTTCATTTTGGGTAGGTTGCAGTGGGTAAGTTTTTTACTGGCAGTCAGATGTTAGAGGTAGTGAAGTAATTAATACATTTGCAATCTGAAGAACTGGGTTCAAATCTCCCAGCTTTGATGATTTTTCTTATGGTATCTGAACTGGCCTTTTTCAGTTACCAAACCAGGTTCATATCCCTCAATGCAGAGGGTTGTCATGGCAACACCTAACCCAGAGCCTGTCACATAGTAGGTACTCCAAAAACGTATAGTTAAATCTGAATCTGCATTGCCCTCCACTTCACCCTTTTAGCTTGTTGAATTAGAAACCAGTAATGAGCTGTTTCAAAGCTTTCTGCCAACAGCCATTGTAAGGATAAAAAGGGAGAGGGTGGGGGAGAAAGCTTTGGTGAGTAGACAGTGATATTTTCTGTAGAGAGGACTTAGTGCCCACCGTGCCTGGGGCCATTAATGAAGCCTGGCTCCTTTTTTCTCATTGCTGCAGCCATTCAAAAGGAGAAAGTTCTTCTTGGCAAGGAAGTGCTATTTTCAGAGACAAGATTAGGCTCATTTTGGGCAGGAGTCGTGCTTCTTCAGTCCCGGCACCTCTGAAGATTAGGTTAAAAGGTAAGAAGGAATGACTCAGAATAATTGCATTGCTTTCCTGTGAACTTTAAGATCTTTTAGCGGAGGAGTTTTACAAGCAGTGATAGATAGTCATGGAGAGAGGAAAAGTACAAACCCAAGGGACAGGAACGGTAATGCCTGACTGAATTTGCACACAAAAAGAAGCTTGGCCAGCCTTGTTATTTTCTTTTTTAACCACCCCCAATTTCACAGGAATATTTTTAATAGACCTTTATCTTCCCAGGTCATGAAAACAGATCCCCCCCCCCATCTACCTTCACTATATAACTGCATGTCTTATAAAAAGCAGATGTTGGAAATTCCATACTGAGAGCATGCACATGTAAAATTCAATTCTTATTTTATAATTGGGGAAAATACATCCCATAATGATGTCTCTCAGTCAGAATCCAATATCTTACCTCTCAGCACTAATCAAGCAAACTATTGAATAGTACTTATTGATTCCTTATTGAGTTTTTAGTTTAATGCTCAGCTACTTGGGAGATGCAGCAAAAATAAAACTAGACAGTTTCTAGACTTATGATTTTACAATGCACTTGGAGGGAAAAGGCATGGTTCCACTATACACCTGACAGTAAGGAATAAGACATAATCATAGACATTTCAGTACTATTTGTACTTATTATTTTTACTCCCTTACTTGTTCTCTTGCATTCATTCACTCAGGTCGCATAGTGAGTCACCTGGGAGGAATCCTTGGTGTCTCCCTTTTTCTGATCTACCATATCTGATCAATTGCTAAGTCCTATGGTTCCTACTCCTAAATATTTGGGGAAGGCATCCACTTATCTCTGGTTCCTGTTGTCACCAGCCTGTCTCAGCCACTGTCTATTCATACCTGGAATACATCAAATTTGATAACTGGTTCCCTGACTTCCAGCCACCCTTTGCCAATACATACTCCATAGTGAGCCAGAGTGGTCTTTCTAAATGCCAAATATAACAACATACTCAAGTTCACACACAACCCCATCTTCCACACCCTTTTTCTCATGTATGTTTAAGGTAAACTGTTTAAAACCATCCCAAGACAGAGGATGGGCCTTAAGACAAAGCCTGGGCTCCTTGCGGTAGCTTTATGGCACTTACTGCTCTGGCCTCAGCTTGAATCACAAGACTTTTCATCAAATGCCAGACAAATTAAAAAAAAAAGGATGTACAATCTGGATTCACTGACTCAGCTTTTCCTTTGCTCTCACCCCTGGTCATAGTTTAATTTTTATCTTCATATTTGGAAAGCCTGGCTCCATTATCTTGTACCTCTATTGTGTTTTGAACTCAGTCATAATAACCATCAGTTTATTTTAATTACTTGTTTTAGTCTTCGTCCTCCTCTGTCCTTCAGTAGAGTAGGGCTCAGTTTGATTTTTTTGCTATCTTCCCATCTGAAGTTGGACCAATCCCTGGCATTAAGTAAATGGTCAATAATTAATAGTTGAGCGAATAAACATGAGACTGGGTAAAGGTAAAGGTAAAATTCTGTGAGAGAAGGGTGACTGATCTATAAACCAGCAGGAAAGGACTGAGGTTGGGTAGGATTTGAGAAAGCCACAGATAACATTCCATTCCAGGAAATCACATTAGGAAAAGCTATAGAAAAGCGATACCAGCGTGATCATGGAGAAAACACCTGTTTGACAGAAGCAGTAGGTGGATGGTGGAAATTCTGGGAAACTGGAAAATTGACCTAGAATTTTTTGGGGGTGATGGGGGACATAGAATATAGAGGACCTTGATAACAGGAAAGAAATTTATACTTGATGAGTTAGTATACAGTATATGAAATATTTAAACATTTGACCTCACATCTAGAGCTTGTCAGGGAGAGGAGAAAAGCTTGTATGAAGGACTCTAAAGCTCTATTCTTTCTCCTATTCAGTTAATAAAGCAGCAAGAAATCCTCTTTCTACAATTCTTGAATTGGAAGAGAACTTTTAAAAATTCTTTCATTGGCAGGCTGGTTCCCACAAAGCATAAGCTCATAAGCTGGGTAGCTGATGGCTTAGTCTAAAGAAATATGCTTTCTGTCTGAGCTGTATAATATTATAAGTTATCTAACCTCCATAAACCTCAGTTTTCTCCTCTAAAAAATGGGGATAAAGGTAATTGGATCTATCTCATAAAGCTGTCATGAGGAAGAAGTCATGTAATTCAGGTAAAGTGCTTGTCTCATAGTAAACATTCAATGAAAGTACCTATTATTTTCATGATAAATACTACTTCTTTTATTATTTTGCATTCACAGTTTCCATTCTAAGGTAAAAAGGTTCAGTGTGAGTTATGTACCCTTGTTAAATTAGTTTTCTGATTGTGGTTTTTGATTAAATGTCATGTAGGATTCAAAGCAGAAATAAATAATCATGCAGACAAGATGTTATACCACAAAAGAACCACAGAACACAAATGAGGGAAATGTTACCATTTGTGTCACTGTCTAATTCACCTGAAGGACTGGGAGGCATTCAGAAGAACTTGATGGTCTGTGAATTAGTAAGTGAGTTAACTCATTTGATCAAATATTCAAAAATGACAAATCAACAAATGTTCTCTATTCATTTATGACAAATGTGATTCATACAGCACACAATAGTGTTGATGACAGCAGACACACATGCAAAGACTGTTTAGCTCTCAAATCAGAGTCACATTTAGGGCCACATAGAGATGAATCAAGACATTGTATGCTCTGGGATAAGACACTGAGAAATGGGAGGCTCTGTGGAGAGGAGGAGAAGGCTAGGATCCAAGCGAGTAAGGGAGATGGAGTTGATGGAAGACATTGGTGTTGAAAAAGATGTTGGGTTTTTCCAAGCCAAAGTTCCAAGAAAGTAGCAAGCTCAGGTACAGATTATAAGCATAAGAAAGTCAGTGGTGGTCAGAGCAGAATCCCTAACAGAAAACTTATTGTAATGGGTCAGAATCCCATCTTGTTGTGGAAGAACAATTCATTTGTTGAAGTTCCGAGCCAATGCCAGGCCTTGAGGAGAGAAATTGAGTTCCTTAGGATAGATCTAGCCATAACTAAATAGGGAGATAATGCAATACAAGTTGACTGACATCTAAGGTCATAGACTAAGATCAAACCTATTTTGTTGTTGTTGTTGTTACTAGTCAGGATAAAAGAGAAGAGGAAGGTGTAAGAATTAAATATGACTTAGTAGAATGGCTTTCCATATGTTTCAGTAGGATACTCTTACTGAATCTAAAGCTCATCCTTATTCTATCAGGTATTGTAAATATTGGTTGCATGATTACCGTGGGCCGTCAGTAGGTGAAGAATTGGAAATGTCACAAATTCCAAAGGGATAAACTTCCCATCTCTGTCAACATGGGCTCAGAAAATAGGACCATGGATCTGTGGTTGCATTTATAAGAAAGCTCAACTTTGAAGACCTGAAAAATGGTACAAATAAGAGAATCAGAGCATTGACTACAGGCCTGCATTGTCCAAATCAGCATGGACAGGCCTATGTACTATCAGACAATACCATATTATTCACTGAATATGACAGAAACAACCATATATACTCTTAATGTTCTGAGTGCTAGGAACCTTCTTGGTAAACTACATTGGCTTGGGAATAAAATGAGAGCTTCAAATGTTTCTGATTGGATTATAGTACTTATGCACAGGTAGTTCTTGGAAACATTATTCTGGTTATTTTATAATTATACTAGAGGCCCAGTGCATGAATTCGTGCATGGGTGGGGTCCGGCCGGCCCAGCCCCAATCAGGGTGGATTGGGGCTGGGCCTGTCAGGAGGAGGAGACAGCAGGAGGTTGGCTGGCCAGCCCACCCCGAATGGGGTGAGGGGGACATTGGAGGTAGGCCCAGCCGGCCCCACTCCTGAATGAGGTGGGGAGGGCCAATCGGGAGTCAATAGCTGTGGGAGGGGCCATGGGAGGTTGGCCAGCCAGCCCCACCCCCCATTGGGCAGGTTGGCTGGCCGCAATGGGCATCATAGAGATGGGTCATTCTGGACATTATGGCATTCTGGTGGCTGGCTTTATATATATACTAGAGGCCCAGTGCACAAAAAATTGTGCACTCGGGGGGCGGGGGGGGGGGTCCATCAGTCCGGCCTGTGCCCTCTCACAGTCTGGGACCCGTCAGGGGATGATCATCTGCTGGTTTAGGCCCGCTCCTCGGGGGATTGGGCCTAAGATGGCAATCAGACATCCCTCTGGCAGCCCGGTAGCCCTCGGGGGATGTCCACTTGCCAGCGGGGAGCAGGCCTAAACTGCAATCGGACATCCTTAGCGCTGCTGAGGAGGCAGGAGAGGCTCCTACCACTACTGCTGTACCAGCAACCATCAGCCTGGCTTGTGGCTGAGCAGAGCTCCTCCCATGTGAGAGCGCCCTGACCACCAGAGGGCAGCTCCTGCATTGAGTGTCTGCCCCCTGGTGGTCAGTGTGTGTGTCATAGTGACCAGTCATTCCCAGTCCTTCTGCTGTTAGGGTCAGTTTGCATATTACCCTTTTACTATATAGGATAGAGGCCTGGTGGACGGGTGGGGGCTGGCTGGCTTGCCCTGAAGGGTATCCCAGATCAGGGTGGGGGTCCCCACTGGGGTGCCTGGCCAGCCTGGATGAGGGGCTGATGGCTGTTTTTAGGCTGCCCGCACCCCCTTCAGGGTGGGGGATCCCACTGGGGTGCCTGTCCAGCCTGGGTGAGGGGCTGAGGGCTGTTTTCAGGCTGGCGGGTGATTGAAGCTCCCAGCCTCTCCTTTTTTCTTTTCTTTTTTTATTCTTGGATTTATTTACTTTCTATGGCTGTCACTGGAACTGAGAGCTGGCTTTAGCTCTGAGGCCAGCTCCAGCTTGAGGCCTCGGCTGCTGAAAGCAGGTATCTGGGCTTTGTTTAGCTTCTATAATTGAAACGCTGTTGCCATCACTGCTGCTCTAAGCTCTGAGGCTGACTGGCTGAAAGCAGCTATCTGGAGCTTGTTTAGCTTCTATAATTGCAACATTGTTTCTTAGACTGCAGCTCAGAGGCCGGCAGCGGCAGGAGGAGAACCTTGGCTTCCTCCATCACTGGAGCAAGCAAGCCTACTGTTCACTTCAGCTGCCTGGCTGCCGACCGCCATCTTGGTTGGCAGTTAATTTGAATATCACCCTGATTAGCCAATGGGAAGCGTTCAGGATTATGGTCAATTTGCATTTGCATGTTTCTCTTTTATTAGATAAGATATATCTATCTATCTCTCTCTCTCTCTCTCTCTCTCTCTCTCTCTATATATATATATATATATATATATATATAGAGAGAGAGAGAGAGAGAGAGAGAGAGAGATAAAACTTTAGAAAGTAAATAATTACTAGAGGAAACCAAATAACTATTTTTTCCTCTTTATTTGTTTCATTTGCAAATGAATGTCTGTGTTATTAAGAAGGTAAAACAGGTTTTAAAAATCTAAGCATTACCTTTCCCTTATTTGTTTAAAAATTATTTTATAATAGCAATGCAGCTTTTGATTTCTTCTCAAAAGCTATAGTGTGTTTTTGTGTTTCTTGCAGCATTTTGTATGTGCAGACTGTCCAATATATTTCTGGATATTGATAATTGATATATGCTTTCACTATTTATAAGAAAATACATAATTGGAGTACTTCTTGAACTCAGTGGCTTAATGTATCACCGAAAATTAAAATAAAATGCTATTGAACACTTGAGAGATGCTAATAGGTGAATCATGATGGTTTAATATCAATAAAAATACATTTTTATATGATCATTAGAAACTATCTTTAAAGGTTATCTGTCTTCATTAAAGACCAAGATAGTGGACTAAAAGACTAATTTAATATTATTTTTCTTATCTTTAACTTATTTTAACTTTCCTTAGGCAATAGATGTGCAAACTAAGATCACGCTTCTTTAGCTATTTAAATCTATATATAGTTTTGTAAAACAGAAGAAAAACATACCTTTAAGGAAAGTATTTAGGTGCCATGTTCTTGGACCAAGTGTGCCTTTGTAAGTCTAAGAACTTCTCCCCCCTAACCAGGGCCCTTGTGTTCCAGAAAATAAAATGGACAACAAAAAATATTTTTAGTTGTTTTAAAAAGAAAACACAGTTTTAAACTCATTTTTAAAAACTGCTTTCAATAATTGCCACTTTCACAGCGTAGGGGCTGAGCCTGGCTGAGAGGAGGGAAAAGGGATTATAAAAGCTGTGCACAACTTGTCTGGTTTGGCACATCTACAGCGGAGTGCTGCAGCTTGCCTGCCAGGATGGTGAAGTCAACACTTAACTAGCATGTGTATCAAACAAAACGTGCTTTTGGGCAGCACATTTTTAAAAAATTTCTCCCTCACTGTCCCACAAACAAATAGCCTGGTTTCTGCCCAAAATATTCAAGGAAAAGGCTGTGCTTGCCTGGGGCAGAGACCATATGCCTTGACTTCCAGCTTCCTTCCATCAAAGCTGTGCAGTTTGGAAATTAAAATCTACAGCAATAATGAAACATATTAAAATGCATGCAAAGTCTTGAGGGCTTATAATATGCTAAAAACTGGCAATGCATGTTTACATCCATATATCAACTTGGATGTGCTGAAAAGATTTAAAGTGTAAAATATGCAAATATGTGTCATATTGTCACACTTGGTCTCTCTAATGGAACTCCCTTTCATCTCAAGTCGTCTTAATTTCATGAATATTACATGGCCCTCACACCTTTTACTCCTGCTGTTGCTAGGCTGAGAAGATTATGAAAATATGTTAATAGTAACTTTCATCAAATAAAAGTTGCAATATTCCAAATAAAGCATTTTTCCCTCCTCTTAAAATACAAATGGTGAAGGGTTTTACGCTCTTTAGTTCCCCTGTGGGAGCCTAGATAACTATAGGCCAATTAAATTAATGAGAAAAGACTATGTGAATGACAACATTTGTGCATAATCCTGTCTGGTTGCACATATAGACAAGTTCAGAGAGGTATTTAAAATATTCTTGAAAAATAAAAATCATCCCAGCTCTGAGATCCTGATAGTATATAAACATGGTTTTGAAATTAGGCTGTCCTACACAGGAGCCCATGATTTTATATTTAATTGTTGAAACACTATGGGAAGTAGGAGAAGAGGTGAAGTTTAAGGAAGCTGACTTCATTTATAAAGGTGAAAAACAATGATAAAAATGGACTCCCAGATATAATAATAGCAATAATAGTAATAGTAATAATAATAATAATAATAATAATAATAATGTATTCTATCTTGTATACACTGTCCCAAAAATTTTAGAATGACAGTCTTGTTTCTTTATCTTGATATCTGCTGCAGGGCTCATTGCTTGGTGAATGGCAAAAGCAAAGAAAAGCATTCTTTTTGGACCTAATTCTAACCAATGGGTAAGAACTGTTGGCTCTGTAAAATGGTAAGAATCTTAGATTGAGTGACACTCTGGGTTCCATAATGGAAAATCAATCAAACAAACAAAAAACCTTAGGGTTTAGTTAGAATTTTATTTTTGAGGAGAACTGGATGTAATAAATTTGAAGAGATCATTTTTAACCTATTCATGGATTTTTTTTATGAATAAAGGATGGGTAACTAAAAAGAAAAAAAAAAGGTTATTCTGACAATATATTTGCCCAAGAGTGAAATGAGGAAGCTAACACTTGATAGGAGCCAGCTCTGTGGCCCAGGAAACTTTTATATGGGCTCTTATTCTTCAAAGTGTTTGCATGGATGGAAAGGAAGGATACAAACAGGAAGCCAGTACTTGGACGCTTGCATTGGAAAGGTTGCAGTGCAAAGTACGCTGGGCTCCAGGACTCCAAGCGTAGAGGTAATAATATAGGAAACCACAAGGTACAAGAAGACTGCAGGGAAAATAAGCTACGGCTGAAGAGAGATAGCATAATGCTGATAACAAAGGGAAGATAGAACTTCATAACTGTTTTTGTGTGTGTGTGTGTATTTGTGTGTGTGTGTTTCTGAATAGCTGTTGTTATTGTTGTTTTCATTTGCTTTCTTCTGTATTGTGACTGTTAGGCAAACATTAGAAAGGAAAGTGTAGCCCTTGCTAGGTGAAGCCAGAGGAAATAAGCACATATATAGTTTCATTTGGTTTTATTCTATTTATTAGAAATTCCTCTTTTTTAAGTAATATGTATAATCTTAGTGGAAAATTTGGAAATTTCCCCAATTTGGAGAAAAATCAACATTCTATATCTTTCTCCCTCACTCAAAGCCGATGTCTCTATGTATTATGCAAAATTTAGACCATACTCTTTAAACAATTTTATATGCTATGACTTAAAACCAAATATTATCTCATGAATAATTCCCTACATCATTAAGAATGCTTATAAATCTCAGTCAGTTGCTACATAATGCTTTATAGTATGTTTTCATCAATATTTGGATATTTAGTTGGTTTTAACATTCTGTAAAATAATTAAAATGAAATCATACAATAAAATACAATATTTCTACATTTATTACTTCTTTTTTCCTTCTTGGCTTAAATGTACAAGTACATTTCAAAAGAGAACATAGATAAGACTTCTCTGACTAGTAGACTGAACTAGATTATTCAAAATAAATTCCTTTTGAAAAACAATTAAATGGTCTGGAAACAAATTAATGACATCAAAACTCATTAAAGAAGGTGTCCAGCAGGCAGTTAAAAATAACACATTATTCAAAGAACAATGAGTAAGAAGTAAAAAAGTCAGAGAGCAGAAAGATACTGACTCATACTTCAGACAGAGGAAATGTCTAAAACAGATTAGGTAATGACCTTGCTTACTATGTTTAAAGGAATAAAGAGTAACCTGAAAATACCTGTAGGGCAGATGAAAGTATATAAGGGCAGTTTTGAAGAAAACAAAATAGGATTGTAAAATAGAATTAAGCACATTTAAAACTCAGTGGAAATGCTTAGAAGTAGAAATGCCACACCACAATTGAGAATTAAGAGCCACAACCACATCAAAATTAACACTAAACTGTAGAACGACCAGCATTCAGAACCACCTGAAACTGAGATGAATGGAAGCATTACAACCTGGAAATGAAAGAAGCCACATTAAGACTGGTAGGAGGGGCAGAGATGAGGAATGAGCTGGCCCCACACCCTGGTGAGGTGGATAAAAACTGGGAGGGCCCTGGCCGGTTTAGCTCAGGGGATGGAGGTAGGCCTGCAGACTGGCGGGTCCAGGGTTCGATTCTGGTTGGAGGTGCATGCTGGGGTTGTGGGCTCAATTTCCAGTGAGGGGGCATGCAGAAGGCAGCTGGTCGGTGATTGATTCTCATCATTGATGCTTCTATCGCTCCCTCTCCCTATCTCTCTCTGAAATCAATAAAAATATATAAAAGAAGAAAAAACAAACAAACAAAAAAACTGGGAGAGATATCTAGGCTGCAGAGGTCCCTCTGAGGAGCAAGGGGTAGGAGCTCCACACCAGGTCCCCCAGCCCAGGGTTTCAGTGCTAGGAAAACAAAATCCCTAAAAGTCATGCAAATCAAGAGGTTCAACTATCTGTGTTCACTTTAAGAACGCTGGCGAAACTGCCCAGTCTGCCAAGGGTATGTATATCTGAAAAGACACCAAGTATCTGAAGGATAACAACAGCTGTGTTGCTTTCCACACCTAGTAGATGGATTCAGTTCCAACTACAGGTGACTGCTGGGAAGGAGCCAGAGGGTGCTGATCTTGGGCCTCTCTGCTTCTTCAACATTTAAAGCCAGTATAAAAAACGAATATGGACAATACCACTCTTCACCATGACCAAAGTCCCTTCTGAACAAGCTAGCCCACTGGGCCTGAGCCTCAAGCGGAGATTATCAGCGATGGCATAGCAGACCTTTCACTTACAAGGATGCACTTTCACGGGGCATCCATTATATTATCTGTCCTAAAGCTCATCTATTTTTAACTGCCCAGATTTATTATAAATGGTATAGCAAAGCTTATAAGGTCATGCAATCCTTGATTACTACTCCAGTAAATTAACCCAGATTCATTTTAATGAGATACATAATTTCTTGGTTGATTTTTTTTCTTTTCTTTTTCTTTTTTCCCCTTTTGATGAGGGTTCATCTCAGTGCAAGCCCAGGATTTGGTAATTGGTTGAAAGATCCTCATTTTTGTCTCCTGACCTTGCTCTCTTTAATGTCTGCATGCAGCAAAGTAAGAGTTATTCTAAGAGACCAGAACAAATAGATTCATAGTGAACACCCAGAATTTAAAATGCACCCAGAAAAAAAAAAACTGGTCATAAGTTTTCAGGTTTATTTTCCTTCTGCATAATTTATTGCCACAATGTGCACACGAGTGATGTCCACAGTCTAGAGCTTTAACACTTATAATGGGAAAAGAGCGAATAACTGCCTGATTATATAAGCGAGGTAGAACCACTACCAGCAAAAAAGTGAAATTTTGTTAATGAATTGTGAGTTTTGTCTGAGTTATACCAAACAACCTGTATAAAGTTTCCTTTTCCTCTGCATTGATTTATGTGAACAATTAATTTGACTGTTGACACAGGCAATGAAAAGAGGAAATAAACCATGCTTATGATTGCTTATAATTTTTACATCCTCAGAATTCCAGGTAGACAATTGGGTGAATTCACCTAAAACCATTTAAAGCAAATCATATGTTTGTAACCCTGAATCTCATTTTTAACACAACTATAGCTGCATATTATTCCAAAGAAAAATATGAACAAATAAATGTGTCAGTAGACACGTTATTCCCTTGATGAAGGATCAATTGTCCCAAACTTTCTGAACATTATATTTTATGAAAAAATACTCAGACAAACTGAGCTTTACTTTAAAAAAAAAAAACACACATATTTTATTGATTTATTTTTACAGAGAGGAAGGGAGAGGGATAGAGAGTTAGAAACATCTATGAGAGAGAAACATCGATCAGCTGCCTCCTACACACACCCTACTGGGGATGTGCCTGCAACCAAGGTACATGCCCTTGACCGGAATCGAACCTGGGACCTTTCAGTCCACAGGCCGACGCTCTATCCACTGAGCCAAACCGGTTAGGGCCTGAGCTTTACTTTTATGGGGGATTCTCAAGTACAGCTTTGCTAACCTGCCTTTAACAACAGGTCATTTGTCACATAGCCCATATCTATAGAATTATTTGTATAATAATAACAATAATAATAACTATCATATTAATAGATCTTATTCTTAAAGTAACTTAGAATTTAAAAAAAATGTTTAGTTTTTCTTTTAGACACTATATAATAGAAGTTACTGAACCAAAGTAAGTTTAGGATTGGTGTTTTATGATTGAAAAATATATCACCTTTTACAGTATGCCTATCATCAACTACAAGAAAATGCTATATTCAATTTTCCATTGATAACTTCATTTGCTATAACTGTCTTTACATATTATTCATATGTTTTTAGTCAGAAAATTATAATATTGGGAAAAGTAGGAATTAAGTGCTAAAATTTCAGTAGATATAGATGAAGAAAGTAAAAATCTGAGAAGTGACACTGGTGGCCAAATAAAAATGAGACCCAACTTTCCTGATCTCTAACCAGGTATACTTTCTATCAAACATTGGTTTTTATCATCAACCTAAAAGAGAGTCACACTATTAGAAGAAAGGTACAGAATAGAAAGGAATGTCAATCATAATGAAAATTAGGGTATAAGAGTCTCACCAACTAAAGGATATATTTTTTAAAGTTCAGAATTATGTATATGAAGGCAAAGACTAACATAGCCAGATTTTTTTTTTAAAAAAAAGCAAAACAACAACAACAAAAAAATAAAACACAGCTATGAATATAGAGACACCAGAGAAAGGGATTTTCATTTTCTAGTTTATTCTAGAATGATACAATTGAGAGAACTTTTGAAATATGAAATAATTTAATTGGAGGCAAGCATTATTTCACCTAGAGGCTAGCGCACCTATGACTTTAATGAAGAAGGATATTCATCAATCAGCTGTGATATGAATTTACTAGTAGCACTATATTCAGTGGTTATATGAATGTATGTTTGGAGACTTACAATAGGTAGGTTGAGCCAAACAAACAAAACAAGAATAAAAATGTGTGAAAGAGTTTTAAATAACTGTCAATGGATGTGACATTATTTTATTGGAGCCACTACGGTTCTAAAGAGGCTTCTTCAAGTAGTTAAAATCAGCCTCACAAATAAAGCAACCAGAGCAGTTTTGAATGGAGAATGGTGAAAAGGTTAAATGAAGTGAGGCAGAAAGCTACTCCCAGGAGGGAAAGAGATGAGCAAGGTAGAGAAGACAGAAATGCTAGGGCTCCAGGAGGGCTCAATGAAGACAGCCCAGTTCCCAACAGAAAATGCATGCTGAAGGACTTCGAAATGAGTAACAGAAAGGCCATTGGTGGGGCAACTTATACAATCTAATTGGAGGTGCTTGTATTTATATATGATAAATGCCTAATAGATTATGGGGAGAGGCAGAAACTTGTAGGGTATTGGTAAGTTAGTGTGCTTAATTTGTTCCTTGTTAATAGTTTCAGAATCCTGGGCTATATGGATTTTGATATTAAATTTAACTACAAATAATATTGGAGCACATTTTATTCTGTGTTATCATCGACAGAATGTAATGAGCAAGTCACCCAAGTTTTTGTTAAGTCGGTTATTTAAAAAAGCTACATGGCCCGGTCCACATGGCTCAGTGGTTGAACATTGACCTAAAAACCAGGAGGTTACAGTTTAATTCCTGGTCAGGGCACATGCCTGGGTTTCAGGCTCAATCCCCAGTGTGGGGCATATAGAGGCAGTTAATCAATGATTCTCTCATTGTTGATGTTTCTATCTCTCTTTACCTCTCCCTTCTGCTCTGAAATCAATAAAAATATATTTTAAAAGTAAATAAATAAGCTATGTGATAAATGACTTTAAATTGATGACTATTGCTATATATATAAAAAGTCAGTGACCAAAATGCCATAATGACCGGAATGCCATAATGACCAGAATGACCGGGTCGCTATGATTCCCACTGCTGGCAGCAAACCAGCCCGATCAGGGGGTGAGGCCAGCTGGCCAACCTCCCACTGTCTCCTCCTCCCAACAGGCCTGACCCCAATCTGCCTGATTGGGGCTGGGCTGGCCAGACCCCACCCATACACAAATTCATGCACTGGGCCTCTAGTATACCAATATTTAAATACATATATTTAATATCTGATGGAAGAAGCAATATGAGTGCAGACATTATACTAAAGTATGAGATAAACAATCATTCATAGTTAAAGTTTTAGAAAAGTCAGGTATATTTTCACAATTTCTGTTTTATAGGATACATAAGATTTGTGTATATAATTTATTATTTGTCTATTTAATCCATTCCTAGATGTCATCCAATAAACATTAAAACATAGGTTCATACAATCCTTGTATAAGAATGTTCATAGCAGCTGTATACATAATAGCATAAAACAAAAAACAAACAAACACATATGCGTATATATAGGAGAATAGATTTTAAAAATCTTGATATATTCCTACAATGGAACAACACGCAACAAACTGACTACTGATATATTCAATAGCATACACACAAAAATATTTTTCTGAGTCAAAGAAATTGGAGTAAATAATACTCTTTACAAAAGAATAAATAATGTATGTTCCATTTATATGCTTTCTAGAGTAAGCAAAACTAGCCTATGGTGATAGAAATCAGGGCAGTGGCTGCTTCTGTGGTGAAGGGGTTGACTGGGAAAAATAATAAGAGAGCATGGTGGGTGTTAGAAATGCTCTAACACTTGATACACATTTTTCAGACAGTACACTTAAGATCTGACAGTTTGCTGTGTGTAAATTTTACTCTAATAAAAATCAACATCCATAGTTGTTTTTCTACATCTACTTAGCTCACATTGGAATCTATATTGAACCTATATTAGAAGTGCTACCATTTTATGTTCTCTTCACTTTTTGGTTAATGGATGGTTGGAAAGATTTTCTTATTTTTATAGAATGTGTGTTTATTGCTTCAAGATAAATTATTTTAACAATTTTGGAAAATTTTTGTGGTATTCTCCATAAAAGAGGATATTAACCTGGGCAGTGTTGCTCAGTGGTTAAGCATTGACCTGTGAACCAGGAATTCACGGTTCGATTCCCAGTCAGGGCACATACCTAGATTGAGGACTCCATACCCAGTTAGGGGCATGCAGGAGGCAACTGATCAATGATTCTCTCTCATCACTGATGTTTCTATCTCTCTCTACCTCTCTGAAATCAATAAAATATTTATGTATATATATTTTAAAAAGAGGATATCAAATTTTATCAATTCATCTCATATATTTCTGAATAAAGGTTTTAATGAGGTAAGGTCTAAAGCATAATATTAACATCACAATCATAAAGTGGGTTATGAACGAAGAAACCTCTTGACTATTCTTGAACTATTAAATGTATCCAAGTTTCTCTTAACTATTAAGTATAGCTTGTCATGCCTTTCTTTATTTTTCCTCTTCTTCTTCACGACATGATGCTTCGTAGCTCTGGGCTACTATCACCTGTAATTACAGTCTCCCTCTTAACATCTCAATCAACCACTTCGTTATTCTGGTCTATTTTTCCTGCAATTTGCAGTAAGCTCATCCCAGAAGTCATAACACTACCAACATATACTCAAGTGGCTATATTTGGGCAATGAGTCCTATAGTATTATATAAGTTTAAGAAATTTTAGATGTTTACAATATGGTTTATAGAAGATGGCTTACTCATTTTAAGTGTTCTGGCTATTAGAATTAAATTCAGAGGTATTTTGTGTACCCTCTAGAACAGTGGTTCTCAACCTTGGCTGCACATTAGAATCACCTAGGAATCTTTTTAAAATCCTGATTTCTGGGCCTCATCCTCCGGAAATTCTGTTTCTTTGTTATGAGGTGGGGCCACAACATTAGTAACAAAGAAACAGAATTTCCAGAAGATGAGGCCCAGAAATCAGGATTTTAAAAAGATTCCCAGGTGATTCTAATGTGCAGCCAAGGTTGAGAACCACTGCTCTAGAAGTTCAATGAGAACAATGCCCTAAATATTTGGACACCAAACTTCTCTTCCTAGTTATATCTCAAATATGCCCTCTCCAGCAGTTTATTTCATCCCAAGATCATGTTTTGCTCATATATAGAGAAATGGCTTCATTAAAAATAAATCTAGGTTCCTTTCCAGCTCTAATTATAAATGTGTGTTTATTATGGTTTGAGTTTAAAAAGAGATAAAGCAACCCAAACATAAAGTCCCCCAATCGCGTGCACTGCACATAAACATTTTATGATTAAAGATCAAACATGTATTGAAAATTTTTATGGAATTAGATTATCTCCAGTGACCATATCACTGTCCTGCTTACATCTTGTTAATAATCAAATATGAGGGTTTAAAAAGTAAATAATAACAATTTTTTTCAAGGAATCTTATAAATTTTTTTTAACCCTCACCTGAGGATATTTTTTTCTTTGCTTTTCAGTGAAAGTGGAAGGGCGGGAGGGAGGGGGGATGGAAAGAGAGAGACACATCAATGTGAGAGAGACACACATGCACCCTGACTGGGGATGGGGAGTGAACCTGCAACTCAGGTATGTGCCCTTGACTGGGAATCAAACCAGAGACCCTTTGGTGCTTGGGCTGACTCTCTGCCACTGAGCCACAAAGGCCAGGGCAAATCATATAACTTTAAATACCATTGATCAAAACTACATTAAAACCACAAAACTGCTGACAAATACCTTTAATTGTCAGTAAATCGATAGGTTAAATTAACACCGAGCAAGAGAAGGAATAAAAGGGAATTGCTACTCTTGATATAAAAAATCTTAAAATAACACACAAATAAAATAACAATGTCCTGTTTTTTGTTCTCCAGAATAAGATATTAAAACAAAAATTTAAATGAAAGCAGTTCATGTTGAAGGTGATTTCAGTAGGGAGCAGGGAGCAGAAAAAGAATGGAAGTCAATCACACATGTATAATTGAACCAGTTACCCCTGTGGCAAGTCGAGTTCCATCACACTGGGTAACTCTGAGAGCCAGGTTATAACAGGCTTCTCAATTATCCCAACCCAGGTGCCAGGAAGCAGCATATTGATCCTTCCTCTCCCCTCACTCACTGTTTAAGGGCAGATTCATAGAGCACTCAAATCTACACATGGACTATGTTTGAAGTATCTCAATACCCTCACTATTGGAAAACCTCTTCCCTAGTATAATGACTGAATCAAGTTAATATTTTTCTCCTCACATTGAAAATACAGGTCAAAGAATCCAATTCCTTTTCTTGAAATCACATGCCTGAATATTATCTGAGCAAGAACTAGAATCAAAATAGTCTCACTCATGAGTTAGAATTTATATTTTATATTATAAATGACTTTTTCTCCAAGTGTGATGTTCAAAGGAGTAACATCAGCATCAGTTGGAAACTTGTGAAAAATGAAAATTCCAGGGCCCCACAAATTCAGTGAGTTAGTCCCAGTTATCTGTTTTAATCAAAGGAACTCTGATACATGCTAAAAATTGATACCTGCTATTAAGATTTTATCTATACACAAATAGGAAGTGACATGTCCCCCTCTCTTTATCACACACACCCAAAACTATGCTGGGTAACTTTTAAAAATGCATTGCATACTGTATTTTTCTTTTCTGGCTAAATTTAAATAATGTATTCACAATTGCATATTTATCCACAGATTTTTATTAAAAGGTCAATATCCTATATAATAAAAATCTGATATGCTAAGTGTTCGGTTGTGAGGTCAGCCAGCCGTTCAACCAATCAAAGCGTAATATGCTAATGATATGTTAAGGCCACTCAACTGCTCACTATGATGTGCACTGACCACCAGAGGGCAAACACTCTGACGGGTATGTTAGCTTGCTGCTGGGGTCCGGCCAATCAACACTGAGTGTGGTGGGCTGGAAACACTTTGGAACCCTTCCATGGCCTCTCCCCAGATGGCCAACTTCCCATGTCCCTCTCTGGCCCCAATCATGCACTGGTGGGGTCCCCTGGCCTGGCCTGTGCCCTCTCCCAATCTGGGACCCCTTGGGAGATGTTGGAGAGTCAGTTTTGGCCCGATTCCGCAGGCCAGGCTGAGGGACACCACTGGTGCACAAATTTGTGCACCGGGCCTCTAGTATTAACATACTTTCCATGTGAAAATAATCTAATTTGGAAGCAATTTAGTATAAATAAAATATAGGAATACTATGTTCACATTTGTGTGACTTTCTGAAAAACACTTTTTTTCTTTGGGCCCAAGTTTCTTCAACTTAAAAAAAAAGAGTCTTGAACTAGATGCTTTTTAAAATTCTATCTAGTTTCATATTTTTCTGCTCCAATGACTAGTTGTAAGTGAAGGATAATCCCAGCAGAATGGTGAAGATGTCCTATGTAGATATAGTTTTGGATTCATTGCTGGACAATTGTTTAAGGAAAAGAAAACCCAGAAATATATAGCATTTGGCTGGGGTTTGAATGATAGGACCATCTTCACATATGTATGAGTTGGTATTCCAAAGTCTTTGAAGTTTATATATTATCTTGTCTTGGTCTGAAAAGGCCAGTCTTTGACACTGGCAATCCCCAAGACTGGTAATGGTAGACCAGATTTAAGCATCAGGCAACTACAGAGAGGTTCATCTGGTGTGTCACAGGAATTTTTAAAACATGAAATACCTGACTATTCAGTCAGGGAACTGACCTCTTTCCTTAGATTGTGAAACAAAAACAAAAACAAAACAAAAAAATGACAACAGCCAACATAACAATAGATGTCCAGTGTGAATGAATCAAAATTATACCTTTAAAATTATACCTATCTTTTGTCAGATTGGAAAAAACAAGCCTCTTTTTTAGTGTGGCACAGAATTTTAGTAATTAGTTTATTTGTGCCCTGAGATTAAAAAAAAAAAAAAAAAAAAGGTTGAGAACCACTGATGTAGACTCATGGCTGACTCTCTGCACTGCTTGCTTTGGCAACTCCTTTTCTGGCCTATCAGAGCTGAGCTTTGCAGAACTCTTTCTAATATTTAACTAACATTTTCCCTGATGCAACTTCAGGTCCTTACACTATGTTCTCTTCTTAATAGTGTGAGTCACTGGCACCATCTTAAAGAGGCAGCTTGCTTGTAAATAAGGTTCAATCAGCGGATTCTCCAACTGATGCACTGCAGCTTACTGGTATGCTTCCCCCACAGTGAGCAAAGTAACTTTGAAAAGTACAGAATCACTCATCTTCCCCCAAAGGGTCATCACACAGAGCTACAGGGTAAGTCAGTGGTCAGTTCCACTTCTTCGTGTTAGCCATCAGAGTCATCTGCTGATCCATGGGATTCATTTTAAAGTATCATTGGGACACTCAGAGTTAATGCACAAGCAAACAAAAAGAGAATGTGCATCATGGCAACCTATACAGGCAATGACTTCTCTATTTGAGAAGATTGAAAAGAATGTCTTTTAAGGAATCACTAAGAGCTCTCTAGTCAAAAAGTGCCCAGCGGATTGTAAGAATGTAATAAATGTTATTTGAATAAGTGATTAAAATGACCAAAGCCTGAGCCCACCCTGGAGTCCTGCTGAATGTCAGAAAGACATCCAAGAGTAAAGTCAGGATGGTATTGGCAGAAGAATCAGGAAGGCTGGAGACTCTATCTCAGGTGGCAGGGTCATTCCAGGCCACTCCAATCTCCTCTGATATATTTTAAGAGAGTCATGTATACAAGTAGAATTGACAAGCAAAATATTTAATTTTATTTTTATTTGCTGAATCTGGCAATGCTAATACAAGCCATAGTCTTTCTACTTAAACCGAGAGAGCTGAAGGAAGAAATAAATCATATCTTGACCAGAATAAATAATTAGCATAGAAATAGAAACCTTATGAAAACATTGTAAATTATGTATTCCCTTCCGAGATGAGGTAAACATTACCTCCATTTGACAGATGAGAAAACAGAGTGGATGAGAGATTTTTCATAGGCTCCTAAGCAATAATAGCAACAGGGCCAGTGCACATGGCTCCTGGTGCTGAGAGAGAGTATCCTATTCTTCCTGGGCTTTCTACCATCAACTTAGAGGGTGTGGATGGTGCTTATCTGCCCCACATCCAACGTTTCTCTCCTCAGGATCTAGGACCAGAATTTCCTCTGGAAAACCATCCTTATTTTATTTTTGTCCTGGAAGTTTGGATGGGATTTGCCCTACTACCAACTCCAGAGTTTGCCATTATTGGTATAATGCATCAAGATATAACAATGGTTTTGATGAACGATGCCTAGACTTGCTCATGCTCTAAGCTGCTTCTAACAGAGTAAACTTCACAATTTTTCTGAACTTGAAACAAGGAAGCTTATAGCCCAGGGAGCTATTGACAGCCTTGTTGAAACCAGAGAAAGAAAGGCTGCAGTAGATGGAGGAAGACAAAAGAATTCAAGATGAGCAATGTAAAAAGAGGAACTAAGTACTCTTCTCAGTATATCAGAGCTCAGTGGATCTTGGACAAGTTCACGTTTATTTGCTGTACCACCTTCCCACTCACTCTCATGCCAGTTTACACTAAGGGTATTCTCTTTACTGGAGCCTTTTTTAAAAAATGTAATTTTCAATTCTCCCTTTACATCCTTTGTTTTACATCTTTGTGATGATAACCCCTGAATACCTGAACACAAAATTCTAAAAGAAGCATGGAAACCAGTTTTGCTTATAGAACAAAGAAACATAGATTTTATTTTTAGAGAAGGGCAGCTAGAGAAAGGCCAGCTCATTGACAATTCAAGTTGACCTTACCATCTAGCACAATCTCTGTTTTAAAGTCTTTCTCTAGATTAGAGTTTCTTCCTCTTCAAGGAATGTTTCCTGGTTGATGCCAGTTTCAATGACCTCTGGGTCAAACAGCCTCAATTACCATGTGACCTGGTATAGGAAGAACCAACTTAAGGGCAAACTGAAGATGTTGCTGTCAGACAGACTGAAGGTTTGCTGCTGTTCATGGAAATAACTGAACATGTAGTCATGACTACCCCGTATTTCCGGGCTTTTGCAGTCAAATTCTCCTCTTATAACTAGATAAATTCTAGTGCTGAAAACAAAAAATAGGCTAATATCAAAAGAAAGATGGTGAATGTAAGAAGGCATGGTGTAGTTTTTGTTTGTTTGTTTGTTATTTCTGTTATCCAAATAAATGTATTAAATAAGTCAAAGACTCCATCCTGAATTATAGTGCCTAGATAAAAGGTGAATTTGGATTTTAATCAATCGCATCTTTCCCTGAGTCCTTTAACATTGCCATTTGATACTCGTTTATGTTATATTTTCTCTTGCAAGTTTGTATATCTTCATTATTTAAACTTGCAAAGCTCTGCAATCTGGAGGTCTCACCTCTCATATCCTCCAAGGTGCTTAGTGCAGATTTTTACCTAGTACACAGAGACAAAAAGTATCAGTCCCTATGTTTGAAAACCTGGATTGAATTGTTTTCCTGATACTTAGGAGATCTTACCCTAGTTATTCTGCCCCATCATTTATAAAATGGGGATGATAATTGCTGTTGCTCAGACCTCACTGAATAGCTGAAAATCTCACAGAATAATGAACATGAGCTTGTACTTCGATGCAAAGCTGTGCAATGTCTATATTACATCTTCAGATCACTGTTCTCTTCCTGTTTGTTATTTTTTAACTATTTTACACCTCTTTGTAAATTGTAGGTAACTGATAAACACGCAAACTATCTTGTCCAGTAGAGTTTCCAATGACTTCTCTCTCCACAACAGAAAACACTATTTGCTATTCAGTGAAAATATTTGCTTTTTTAAATTTTCCTTTAAACAGGTTATACCATCTGTCTATTCCTGCATATGAGAAATATCAAAACTTTAACACATGTTTTTTATATCTGTGGAAGATAATTTTGCCTTATTCTGAAAATTATTTTTTAACAATATCAGAAATTTTCCACCAAGGTGACTAATGGATTCACCTACCAGAGCCAGGTAATCTTCCTCACCAGAGAAGACCATATTGTGGGTGGTTCAGGACCCAGACATGACTACAAAGAGGTAATAGAACTTTAATGGCTTTACATTTCTCTAATGTTAATTTTACTCTTTACTAATTTTGTGATTTACTTTTTAATGTTGAGAATTTAGTTTTATAGTGTGATTATTTGATGATCTCTGTACAAGTATTAATTGTTTATAAAAATCTACTTTCTGCTGGGTGAGAGACAACAGAGACTCTGGTTTATTAATCATTTTTTGTAGGAGTTGAATTTCATCATCTGACCACTTGATGATTTTTAGTCTTTGTTAGATGAGAGACAGAGAATCTGGTTTACAAATCTCCCTGTCTGTTTTAAGCTCAAATGAAGTATGAATTTGATAATTTATATACTCTTCACCCTTGGATAACTTTTAGAGTTAAACCTTATATATTTGTCTGTATGTCTTAGTGTCTATATCTCAGACTTTTACCCACGATTGTATAGATGAAAATGGTTTCCTACTTTTAGATGATATTGATAAATAAGGCTATAAAGCCTTTTAAAGGAACTTGTTTTGACTGGCTTATAGAGATAAATAAGCACTTATATAAACTGAATGTTCCTCAAACGTCCAGAAAATAAGGAAATTGAACTTTAATATTTTAAATGGGCAAAAAAATGTATTTTTTTTTTAAAAAAAACACGATTTATAAATATCTTAAGAATTCGAGAGAACATAATTTAGATGAGTTTGGCAAATGAGACTACTTAAATATTTTGGTTTAATATAAACAGCTATGTGTTCTCTGATTTATCAGTATTAAATATAATAAAAATACACATTTTTCTTCTCTGTGGGTATGTTTCCTAAACTAATACAAGTTACTGATTAAATAAGCTAGCATTACTTCTCCTTAATGTTCAAGATTATGAAAAATGTAAATCTGTGTTTTGAATCTGTATTAAGATTAATTTTATTCACACAGTTATTGTGCTTTGTAGTTGTCAGCTTGAAGAAAATTTCTAAGATCTTTAGGTGACTTAAATCCTTGGACTGATATTTAATCAAGTCAATTAATGCACATTCATTGGATACTTAGACCATTTCTAAGTTAGACAGAGCATTGAAACACTGATTACTAAGCATTAATTTTAGTTTATGTGCTTTTGCTTCTTATTTATATGCTACCCAAAGGCTATATCTTTGTAGCTGTTAGGATCATGTTTGTGGTTGTCACTTTGAGAAGTTGCACTCTAAGGGTTGTGTGTATCTGTAGAAAGCCAGTGTCTGTCAGTTTGTAGTCATTGCATTCCATTTTTCTCAGTGAAATAAAAGTTACTTTAGTTTGAAGTTCCAGTTACTATAAGTAAATGAGAGTGTCCTAGGAGTGGTAGTGGCAGAAAGGTACAACTTTGAATACAGGGTGACATGATGTGTTCTTATTTAGTAAGGGAAAAAGAGAATACATAGTTCTGTTCCAAAGTAAAGTGATTGCTCCGGAATCACAAGAGGGTGGTGAGGAACAAAAACCTGAATAATTAGAGAAAGTTATAGAAGGTTCATGGATAGGGAGTTTTATTCTCTTTCGGGTGTACTATGTGCAAATAATGAATGTAAAATGCTATGAAATATAAAATCTTAGCAAAGTTTTCTCAATTTTGATGGGCTTGCTTTCTTCATTTACTGTGTATTGCCTTGACCTGTGTACATAATTCTGTGTCATCTGCACAGATTATATGTTTTTACCAGAATAATTTTCTGTGCTTTGTGGTCACTTTATTACGACCTTGATTATTAAGAAAAAACAATAACAACAAAGGCTCCTCACTAATGAAAGAGCTAAGGTTATTTACAATCATGTTACACTTTATGTTTATTTAAAAGGTTTTATTGTTGTTAGTTTCAAGTGAGTAAACAAGTATTATTTCCATTTTAATGTGTTTAAATATCATGACAACAGTTTTAAAATTATTTTTGGCCTTTCTAAAATTGAATCCTAGATGTAAAATGAAATAAAGTAAAGTAAAATGAAACTCTCAGACTTTAAAAAAAAAATACATTGATTTTTTTTAGAGAGAGGTAGGGAGAGAGAGTGAAACATTGATTGGCTGCTTCCTGCACCTGACCTCACCATGGATGAAAACTACAGCCTATGAGTGTCTCAACTGGGAATCAAACCTGCCACTTTTTGTGGTAAGGGACAATACTCCAACCAACTAAACCACCCGGTCAGGGCAAAACTCTTATACTTTTGGCACCAAAAAGTATCTTTGAAGCTTCCAAAAGGACTCTTGAAAAAATCACAAAAGATTTGTACTCCTTATAAAAGAAAGATGGTAAAATGGATTTATTTGATATGTCAGCATTAATAAATTTTATGAAAGGAATTGTCAAATCAGAAAATATGCTCCTCTGTTCCTATGTTAAAATTTCATGGGTATATTATTGATATAAGGAAATTGTATGGCTCCAGTTCCTATGGCAATGCCTTAGCTTTCCTGCCGGGAGCCAGTCCATCCTTGCTGTTTCAAGGGACCTGGCATATATGGCATACTGTTCTTAATATGTTTGCTCACCTTCTTGGCACTATGTGTTTTAACCAAGGTCTCTGAGAAAGGTTGTTTCCCCAGGTAGGGATTTTCCCCTGAAGTTAGGGAGGGAATAAAACCTCTTAACTAAGTGCCAGGCGGGTAATTAATCACTTTAACTACGAACAATCATGCTTAAGCTACATAATCTTTACTCCCTGGAATGGAGATAAGAAATGCCCTAACCTTTGTAATAGAGATTGATAGGATTGAATCAACTGGTATAAATACAGATGTAACAAGACAGCAAGACACAGAACTTAGAAGACAGAACTTAGAAGACAGAACCTACACAGAATCTAGAGACAGAAGAACTTTGCTGGAGAGAACATGGCAAAAGATCCTGGACAGAAACTGGCAACAGAACCTAGAGACAGAACCTAGCGAGAGAACCTGGCTGAATAACCTAGAGACAGAACCTGGCTACAGAACCTGGATAGAACATGGCAAGAGAACCTGACTAGAACCTGGTGACTGAACCTGGCTGGAGAACCTGGACAGAACCTGGCTGGAGAACCTAGTGAGGGAACATGGCTACAGAACCTGGCTGGAGAACCTAGCAAGAGAACATGGACACAGAACCTGGCTGGAGATCCTAACCAGAACTTCGCTGGAGATCCTGATCAGAACTTGTCTAGAGATCCTGGCTAGGCTACTGATCAACTGAACGCTGTCTCCGTGTCATTCCTTCTTCGCCGACTCTGTCCACACATTTGGGGACCCCTGGACCTGCTGGGGTTGGACCCCAGCACTCTCCCAGACACGTTTCTATCTATCAGGGTCCTGGTGCTGTTTTGCCTTATTATATTAGATAACAATGTTTTCTTAATCATTGTTTCCATGCATGACTGGAACCTTTTATTGAGTATTCTTATATTCATGTCAATATCGTTATTTGCATAGACTCCATAGCATTTACTATCCTTTCGCAGAACATAATTGGAAACATTGGTTTATATGACCAAGTCTTTTTCTGGAATGTCATATTTGACAATGATACTCATTTAATCAGCTAAAAAACATCCAATTTAAGGTAACTAAGCTTGCCTTTTCATCAATGGTTACAAAGCCCCGTTGGAAAAACTGGCCTGGTACCTGGCTTTTAGGGTTCTAAGTCACAAAAGTGAGTAAGAGCCATAGCTGGTTTGCTAAGTGCTTAGGCCGCTGGCCCATAGACACATACCTCAGCTGCAGGCATGATTCCCAGCTCTGGTCAGGGCAAGTTTAGGAGGCAACCAATGAATGTATCTCTCTCACATGGATGTTTCTCTTTCTCTCCCCCTTCCTTCCACTCTCTCTACAAGTCAATGGAAAGATATCTTCCAGTGAGGATTAACAACAACAACAAACAGTGAGTAATAAATGTAATTTTTAGGCTAGTCCAGGAAGCTTAGAATATTATAGGGCCTTGCAAAGTAAGGAATTTCTCCAATTTATACTATAGGCAAAATCCAGTAGAGTTTCTCGGTTTGGCTTTCTAGCCTAAAGAGGCTATTAAAAACCCATTATGAAATTCCTTATGCAAATTTCAAGTAAAACAAATATATAAAAATCTATGTGGTAAGTTAGTACTCTTGATGCACCTATGTCAATAATCAGGCAAACTCTAATGAGGCCAGTCTTATTTTGTAATCAAGAAAAATGTTTGAAATTATATTTTATCAAATCAAAAGAAACTGTATAAAAATATTATAATGTAAATCTATGATAATAAAAGCATAATATGCTAATTAGACCAGATGACCTTCTGGATGAAGCCCGGGTCCCAGGTGCCAGAGGGAAGCTGGTGCTGGCAGCCGGGGGAAGGAAAGCCTACTCTTCCATGAATTTCGTGCATCGGGCCTCTAGTTTGTATTATAATGGGAAACTATCCATTGTCTGCAGAACACTTCTATGAACTGTCTGATTTTAGCCCTGTTCATTATATTGAACTCTCTTGCATCTGTTTGCTAATTGTAACTAATATGTAGGCAAAAGATGTCTTTTCCATAGAGTTTCTATTCACCTTCACTCTCCTTTGTGGAAAAACAAAATTTTGCATTCATTTGCAATTAAATTCCTTTATTCCATATAAATTGTGTGTGTGTGTGTGTGTGTGTGTGTGTGTGTGTGTGTGTGTGTGTTTCAACTTTTTCTGTGAGCTGGTTGTAATATCTTCCTGGTTTCTTCATAAGAGAAAATTCAAAACTTTAACATATATTTATTTTTTTACATCTGCATGCCAGTCCTGATATTATCTTTTTCTTAATATGTTTTCATAGTACTATATAAATGTCACATGCTACTAATTATTATCATCCTTGATCTGCCATTAGTCACTTCTTAAGGACTATTAAACAACATTAGCAGTAATAAAAGAAATAAGTGCAAAAACTTTATCATTGAGATTATTTAATGACATGTAGATGACTATTTTTCATTAAATTAAACATGTTTTATATCTCTTTAGGTGATTTAAAAAATCCCTTCATATCCATTTATTAATTGGAGGGGGGATTTGCTAGGTGGGGACATAGGATTTCTCAATTGTATCTTGCATTCACCATTGTTCCCCTGCCCAACCCTCATCTGAATAAACTGAGCATCCTGTTTGCCTTGCCTTACCTGTCCTGCATGAGTTCTCAGAAATAATTGTAACTGTTCTGGTATTTCTTCTGCCAGCTTTTCCTCTGCTCTGGGATGATTTTCACTGGACCTCACTCATTTAAGTATTTTACATTATCTTGATATTCTGAGCTCATATACTGTTTCTATTAATTATTTTTTTCTCTTGATAGACTTTGCTTGTGTAGTCTGAGGAGTTTATCTTTTTCCTCACAGAGAGCCCCAATTATATTTTCATGTCTGTATTTCTGCCATTGACAACACTTTAGTGTTGCTCTTGGAAAAGTAAATACCCCTAAAGTATAGAGGGGTATACTGAGATTATTTCAACAAAAAGGTATGTATTTTGTGGAACACTTTGTTGTTATATAATTAGAGGCCTGGAGCACAAAATTTGTGCATGGGGCCGGGGGGGGGGGTGTCCCTCAGCCCAGCCTGCACCCTCTCTAATCTGAGACCCCTGGCTCCCAACCATTCGCCTGCCTGCCTGCCTGATTGCCCCTAACTGCTTCTGCCTACCAGCCTGATCTCCCCTTAACCACTCCCCTGCCAGCCTGATCGATGCCTAACTGCTCCTCTACTGGCCCGATTGCCCCTAACTGCCCTCCCTTGCCGGCCTGGTCACCCCTAACTTCCCTCCCCTGCTGGCCCAGTCACCCCTAACATCCCTTCCTTTCCAGCCTGGTCACCACTAATTGCCCTCCCCTGCAGGGCTGCCCCCCCCCCCCCAACTGCCCTCCCCTGCAAGCCATCTTGTGTGTTGGAGTGATGGTCAATTTGCATATTACCTCTTTATTAGATATAATATACTATAAATTTACAGTAGTTTTGGAAACAAGATGAAATGTACATAGAGATTATCTGTGAGTTGTCCTGCATCATATGAAAGATGAGCAAAAATAGTCTATAGTCTTAGTGTTGAGATAGATTATAATACTCAAAGCAAGCAATGGACAATTTTAGATAGCTAATAGATACAGATAGCTAGGGATATTGATATCTATCTGTCTATCAGTGAGTGGCTGTCTTATAGGTTTTAGACAAGAGTGCTTTGGACTAGAACTTGAATGGTAAGATAGTCTGAAATGGTTTTATGGTTCCTGTGGGATCTGAATGATGCTTATTAGTGTGGGTGGATCTGTAAATCATAGACAATGAAAGGAAAAAAATGACTCAGTGTGAAAGTACCAAATGAAATTCAGGTTGACTTGAGCAGGACCTGTCAGAATGTCATCCATATCTGTCATGTGCCAACTCATGGCCTGGGCCTCCTCTTTCAACTTAAATAGATATAGATATAGATATAGATAGATATAGATATAGATATAGATATAGATATAGATATAGATATAGATATAGATATAGATATAGATATATTTGACTTCAGAAGGGAGAGAGAGAGAAACACCAATGATGAGAGAGAATCATTATTTGGCTGCCTCCTGCACACCCTCTATTGGGGATCAAGCCTGCAACCTGGTCATATGTCCTTGACTGGAATCGAACCTGGGATCCTTCAGTCTGCAGGCTGATGCTCTATCCACTGAGCAAAACTGGTTAGGGCACCTCTTTCAACTTTATTGTCACATTCATGCAATAAAGAAAACAGCACATTCCTAGAAGTTTGTTTTAAAAATTGGGAATAAAATGTATACTTGTCTCATGTCAAATTAGAATGTAGAAGATAGTAGAGATTTTTATTATTTTTGGAAACAATTGTCTCCAGGCTTCATTTAGTAAAGGTGTGTATGTGTTTTCATGTGTTTCTGTGAGTCTGTCTGTGTGTGTGTGTGTCTGGGAGAGTCCTTCTGTAAAATAGAGCATTTCATTACATTGAATTACTTCTTGTTATCTATAGAGAGAAATGTATGTTAACCCCATCCCAGTTGCTTCATTCCTCTTATCTGTGCTTCTTAGCCTTGGGCCATCATGAGGTCTCTCTAGCAACATTTACAGAAGTGAGTTCCAGAAGCTGGGACTATCTACTTCAGGAGGTGAAGCTTGACTGAATGTGTACTGTGTGAAAGCAAATGCTCTTCTTTTGTTTTCCAAGGCAAATCTGGGCCATGGGCACCAGGGCCAGGGAGGAAGGGGAGTTTCCTGAGGTAGGTTCCACCGTTATAGGACTGAAGCCAGGGCTGTGGGCTCCTCTGGCTTTTAGGACACATATGTACTTAAAATAAAGGGATCTTGATTTGGAAATTTCATTTGAACGTTCGCTTTTGGAAAGAGTGACTATAACGTTTTTTGTGCTGCCTAGAAGAAAATGTTTATGAGGCCAAGAAGTGTTGACACATTATAACGTTTCTGTAGGTTTTCTGTGGGCTTCTTAGATGGAGATTATGTAGAAAGTACAATATGTACAAATTTTAGTATAGACATTTGTGGTGAGGGCCAAATTTGAGTTATTTTGTCTTCTCCAGATGTAGGGCATAACTCGAATGAGTTGGGAATAGGGGGGCAGCTGTCACAGATATACAGAATACAACTTCTAATGGGGCAATTCAAATGGGGATATGCTCAGTCTTGGCCTAATCCAATCTCCAAATCAGTATAACTCTGAGCTACATTTTCAAACCTTACTCCACTAATTATTCATCTGTAATTATCCTATGCTTTAGAGAAATAAAATCACAATTGCTAAGAATTGGTTGAATAATATCTGCTTAATGTCTACCATGTGCAGGGTGGTATACTGCATGTTGGGACGGATACCCAAGAGTATGAATCTGAAAACTAATTTAAGGAGTTTATAGTCAAGTTAAATAAAAGAGAATATTATTAGGTGTCCAATAAGGATAGCTAACATCACGGGGTGTTTAATGTTTATTCTGCAACAGGTTCTATTTAGTGTGAGTTACATGTACAACTCATTTAATGTCTACCATTCTCTTACAAGTTAGGTAATATTGTCATCCCATTTTACAGATGTAAAAACTGAGTCACGGTCAATTTCAGTAACATATCCAAGGTCACAGCTAGTGAACAGGCTTGCTAGGGTGTAGGGCCAGGAGGTCTGATTGATACATGCTCTTATCCACTGTATACATGGGAGAGACAATGCCTGCTTCCAGACCTAGGGGTAGTAGGTCCCAATGAATTTGGTTTTGCACAAATGGCTTTGAAAATGAAGAATCTACATTGTATTTATAAGGATGGATAAGATGTGTTGGAATTTGAACTGGCACAGTAGGAGGGAGACAAGGCCAATGACCTAGTTGGGGGATAAAAATTGGCAGGCTATAGGAGTTCATTGTTTTGAAATCTGACCATCCATCCTTTTCCATCCATCCATCCCATTCCATATTTCCATCTCACTTTAATTCTGAGTGTAAGTATAGTCAGAGCATGAGAATGAAGGTTTGAGTCATGAGGAATGATATAAGGTGCGGTAGGCTGGGGTTAAGAGGTGATTATGAGAGCTTATACCCTCTTTCCTGTCATTCTGATGGAAGGAACTGAGTCCAGAGGAATTGGAGAATTAAAATCCAAGGCCTCTACAACTTTCACTTCTACCTCATACAATTTCTGTAATAGATGGCTCATTTAACTAAAAGTTCCAGTTCCATATTTTAAAAATATAAAATAAGAAATGGTTCTCCAAAGAATTATATTTATGTTCTTTATCAACTCTGGAAGGAGGGAGAGAAGTGACTCTATTAAAATGTGCTTTCTATGTTAAAACTTAACCTCCCTTCCTTTATGAGAGGGTGGCCATAGTGCCAAGTAAAAATGATAAAGTCCCCATTATTCCCCAAGATACTTAGTATAAAATAATCATAGCACCTCAAAATTTTAAACTAGGAAAAATCACAGGAGTAATGGTATTTACTGTATTAATGAGTAAAGGGACTTTCCCAAACCATAGCTCTGGTTGTTGGCGGGGGGCTTAATAGGAACAATTTCTTCAGCAAGTAGATTTTTTTTTTTTTACTAGAAATGGAGCTCATGTGTCTTCTAATCATGTATGCCTTGCATGGTACCCAGTTCAAACCGGCATTGACATTGATGCATTATTATTAATAACTAATATTTTTCATTGATCCTATAAACTCCTAGAAAGTCTCTTCATTCCCCATAGATCTAGCTGAGTATCTTGCACCCAATCAATGCATTTGATTAACTGACGTCGGGAAGCAAGGGGGGAGACCCAAATTACTTGCTCTTGGATGAAGATGTGAGACTCAGCTGATTCTTAATCTTGAGGCATTCAATGGCTACTCCAAACCTGAAGATTTGTGTGTGAAGGGAAGTTAAATTGAAAATTTACTTTAAAATGTGTCTGCACAAGAGGGAGTGGATTTGAAAATTTACTTTAATTCTGACATCTAAAGGAAATCTATGGAATGAAGCCTCCTATTAAATGAAACTCAACATAAAAATAAATAAATAAAAGTTGGCACGAATACCCCTTGCTAACAAAAGCTGCTGAATCTCCGACACCTCTTACAGAGATTAATCCCTTCCTACAGGCCAAAATCTAATTATAAACCATTCTAATTAGTCAGGAAGTAGGGCTGCTGTTCTCTTGGAGGAAAATGTCTAGGAAGGGGTACTATTGGTGCCTGAGAAGAACGAGGCAGGGAGAATTTAGGTGCCAATGCAAGTCAGTCGTCACACCATAAAGCTTATTTGCTTGTATCCATTGGCTCCTTCCTGCCTGTGTATTTTTATGGGGCATCTGCAGTTTATTTTGCTGCATTAAGTTTGCTGTAGTTCCAGTTTCATTATAGCGAGCCTTTAAACCTAAAATAAGCGTTATGTAAAATATTACTTTTACTTTACATTAAATGGATTTTCAAAACTTTCAAGTGCTCTAGGGCAAAAAGAAGAAAATCTTCTAGGGAATAGCTTTAATATTCCAGATATAATGAGTTTGTTTTACATTCTCTTGCTTATTTTTATTTCCTCTGGACTGTTTTCACTCTGGTTCCTTTCATATCCCAGTTAGCAAAGGAATTGACCAGAACTAAGAACAGCCTCAGAGCAATAGAAAAAACGCCGCTGTGCTTGCCAGATACTGGCCGACCACTGATTACTGCCCAAGGGGACTTTGTTTCCTTTATAAACTTCTTGGAGGGTTTTCATCACCAGGGTTTCTCTCTCTCATGAGAATCTTCAGCATGGCATTGAGGAAAGCATGAGCTTTTAAATTTTCTTATTATTTTAATTCCTGGGTTTGTATGCCATTTTAAAGGGTGAGATGAAAGAAAGGCCTCTCCATAATACCAACATCAGGAAAATAGCGTCCTGATGGATAATACAAATGTGATGAACCTGGAAACTCACCTTAGGCAAAGGTCTACACGAGTCATACGGGATAAATACAACAACAATCTGTCCTTTTCCTTACCTTTTACCTATGGAAATTATACAAATTCATCAATTTGATTCTATGGGGAAAGTTTGGGATTAAATAGGTTGTATGTTAGAGTCTTATCAGAAAACGGAATTCACCCCAGGTTCAAATGACACTAATGAAGGGACTTTTTATAGAGATGTGTGCAGGTCTAGGGGGACAAAGAGAAGATATGAAGGCACTCAGAGATTAGCAACCATTTTAGGCACTTAGTGACCAGCAACCCTCCCTAGGGCCAAAGGACTTGAGGGTGGCAATAGTGTTAGGGGTGCCCACTGGGGATTGGAAATATGGAAGGGGGACATGGTGTAAGAACACAAGGTGGTACAGATGAGTGTGGAGGAGTGAGAGAGAGAGAGTGTGTGTGTGTGTGTGTGTGTGTGTGTGTGTGTGTGTGTGTGTGTGTGTGTGTGTGTGTTTGAGGGGGGCAGGAGCAAATGCAAAATTACCAACAGTCAAGAAATGAATATATGCATTAACAGAAGTTCAAGGTAGATGTTTTTGTCTACCTGCATAGGAAACTGAGAAATAATAATTTTTTATTTTAGGTTTTATATTTGCATAGTGGACTTAATACTTCACTTTTAAGGAGTCACTTATTCTCCGGTTTGTGCAGGTGCAAGGTCATTATGTGAGAAATAGTGCCTCTTGCCCCCTGGGTGCCTCATTGCTTCATTTTATTTCCTGTGGAGCGAAGCGGTGATCTAGGTCTGGTCAAGCTGGAGTGGGTTTGGCAGAGAGATTCCACTTGAGAAGCCAGGATTAAAGTCACATAGGGACTGTGGTGAGGAACTGTACATAAAAATGCAAACTTAGCAATCTGAGAACAGAAATAATTAATTACTTAACTATGCCAGTGGTCTTGAGGCTGATAGGCTAGTTACACTGAACTTTACATTTCTTCCTTCCTTGTCCCAAATATTTCAGGTGCTTCCCTTTTCAAGCCAGGTGCTTCCATAGCTCTGGATTTGGACCTCTATTTTTTGTGCTCAAACTACCCAGCACATTCTCCAACCCAGTCTCTATTTTAAGGCTCTAATTTTCTCTTTAGAGGGTCAACGCAAAGATGTGTCCATATTGGTGATTCCTCCCTCAAAAAGAACTAATTATTTTCTTAGCTGAAATATAAGTTCCTTTAAGACTGGGAGGATATCATAGTGAGTATCTATTATACTGTAGATAATTTCAAATAACAATCTAAATTGTGGCTTGGAATGCTGATCATTATTTATGCTGACTGTCAATATTTACACTTCATTTAAGGACATGGTAGGATTCCATTTCCCTGCCCTCTTGAAGTTAGGAATGGGCATGCTAGTTGCTCTGGCCAATGATGTGTGATGGTAAGTGATACATTTAAGTTAAAGAATAAGCCTTTAGAACTAGTGCATGATTCCCCACATTTCCTTCCAACTTCCAAGGTATTCTAGCTGTTAGAGCTTCATGAATCTACCTCCTTGAATAGATATGATTTGCTATAGATCCTCCCACTGACCCAAGATGGACATGTTAGGTAACTGAGAGAGGAAAATAATTTGTCTTAAGGCACTGTAATTTTGGGTTGTTTATTATTCAACCTACCTCATTAGGACTAATCAGCAGTTTTAAGAAATACCACTGATATGGACTGAATGTTTGTTTCACTACAAACTTCATATGTTGAATTTCTAATCCTTGATGTGATGGTTTTAGAAGATGGAGACTTGGGAAGGTAAACAAGTAATGACAGTAGCAACTTCATGGAAAGAATGAATAATCTTAGAAGAAGAGACATGTCACTTGCTTCCACTCTCTCTGTTCCCTGCCATGTCAGGATATAATAATTAGACAGCCATCTATAATCCAGGAAACTGGTTCTTACCAAAACCCAATCATACTGGCATGCTGATCTCAGACTTCCTCCAGAACTATGGGAAATAAATTTCTGTTGTTTATAAGCCACTCAGTCTATAGTAATTTATTATAGCTGCCCAAACTGACTCTGAATACCACTGTCTAGTCTGATGGAATACTTTAATTCCCACGGGATGAAAAGAAAGGAAGAAACAAAAAACACAATAACCAAAAACCTTATCAAACAATGTCACATAAAATAGTGAACAAAAACAGCATATAGGAACCTCAACAGTGATGTCCTTTAAGGGATATTAGGAAGAGCAAATACAGCTGTATGAACAAAGACACGGCTGTGCTTTGGTGTATGTGTGTAGAAAGAGGGAGGAAGGGGCCGTGAAGGAATCCATTTGCCTCTTGTAGAAGTTCTGAGATGGAGAACTGTTCTGGAAATATAAAAGCATAAGTAAAGCTGGCCCAGATTATCAAGTGAGCAGAGTTCATAAAATCCTAGCATCAAAGGATTGGAGCAAGATCGTCAAAGGTCACTTGGTTCATTCACCTCCTTTCAAGTAGGATCACACCAAAACCATCCCAGAAAAATGAGTAGCTCTTTTATTTTTAAAGCTTTCTATAGAAAGAGATTTTCCCTGACAGAACTGTTTTTCAGCGTGTGTTAAAATCTCTGTTCTGAATGATACACCTCACTCTCATTCAGGACAATCAATATAACACCCAGCGTCTGTATTGGTATCTTAGGGTTGCCATAGCAAATTACTACAAACTTGGTGTCTTTAACTACAGGAATTTATTTTCTCACAGTTCCGGGGCCTGGAAGTCTAAAATCAAGATATCAGCAGGGCCATGTTCCCTCTGAAGGCTCTAGCGAAGAATCTTTCCTAGCTTCTTCCTAGCTTCTCGGGTCTCTCAGCCATCCTTGACTTTTGTCTTGTAGCAATATCATTATCACTCTAATTTCTGCTTCCATTGTCACATGGCTTTCTTCCTGGCATGTGACTCAGTGTATCTTCATCTCTTTTTGTAAGGGCACCAGTCACTGCATTTAGGGCCCGTGGTAAGGCAGTGTGAACTCATCCTTACTTAATTCATTACAACTACAAAGACACTATTTACAAATAAGGTCATATAAGGAATTTTTAAGTGGACACACATTTTTGTATGAATACTATTCAAAATGCTACAGCATCCTTTGTACCACTTGTCCTGAAGCTGAAAACATCTATGACTTTTTTAAAAAATTGCACCCATAATTGATTTTCTTGTAGTTAATGTGAATTTTATAGTGCATCTAAAGGAAAATTTATTTATTTTTCTTGATGGTTTATATTAATACAAATCATTTTCAGGTATCAATATGAATATAGCCACGGCACCAGTTTTTGGTGGAAGGAGAGAAATCAGCCTAAGACACAGGAATTGAACTTGGAAAAGTAATAATCTAGTCATACTGGTTGATTAAATGAATGAAATAAATACATTTTATAAGTCAAGATGTATTATGACTTAGTATATAGTGTGAGTTTCTCTTGGCCATAAGAGAAAGGCAAAGTGGGATACATTGAAGTAATCAAAGGAGACTTTAGAAAAGAGGAGTTAGATATAAAGAATAGATAGGATTTTTACAAAAGACATATTCTATTGGGAGAATTACATGATAAAACAGTAGAATGGGCAAAGCAGTGTCAGTCAATAGAGTCAACTGGCCACAGAGATTTATCCAGAGAAGAAAATTTGTAAAGAGAACAGCTAGACTTTGGTTTATAAAGGTGAACCAGTTCTTCATGTGGAAGACTTTCAATGTCAGATTAGTAACTCCAAGCACCATCCTGATGGCGTTGGAGAGAACATGGAAGTATTTGAACCTTAGAGAGACGTGATGGCCTAGCCAGCATGGCTCAGTGGTTGAGTGACCTGGGAGATCAGAATTTGATTCCCAGTCAGGGCACATGCCCAGGTTGTAGGCTCAATCCCCAGCGTGGGGTATGCAGGAGGCAGCTCATCAATGATTTTCTCTCATCATTGATGTCTCTCTCTCTCTCTCTCTCTCTCTCTCTCTCTCTTTCTCTCTCTCTCTCCCCTTCTTCTTCTCTGAAGTCAATAAAAATGTTTTCAAAAAGAGAGAGAGACGTGATGTCGATGTTGGGGGTGAAGATAAAATTGCTTGCAGAATAAGGGTTATGTTTTAGGTATGAGAGTGTACATATTTTTGCAATGGCCCAAGAGATTTCTGAAGACTTTTTAATATTGAATGTTGGAAAGTAACATGGCTGCTCTCACATGGAAATCATTTGTCCCATAGAAGGGATTCTGCTGATGGGTTTGTGTGGTTTTCTAATAATGGTCTCAGAGAGAACACTTTCCTTTCCCATGTATCCCTTCCCTCCTCAGCATCTGAGACCATCACCACCACCCCAGTGTGTGAAATTTGCTGCTTTGGCAGCTCTCCACTTAACCTGAGTTCCATTTAAAAGAATAAAGAAAAGTACATTCTTAGCCTTCACTGTTGGGAAAAATCTCCTTATTCAGCAAAAGATAACGTAAGGTTGCCCCATTAACTCAGCCTTGCAGAAAACATTCTTGTCAGTTGGCATGAGCTTTGTTCCTTTCACCTCAGGCAGGTGGTAAAGGCCTTTTGCAAAGGAGGATTCCAAATTAGGTTAAGCACCAAAATAGGGATATGGCCTGGCTCACCCGGGTGCGGAGAGATTGGACTGTTGAAGTATATCCAAGTTCACCTCTTAGAGCCATGTTGCAGTGCAGCTCTTGGGAGAATAAAAATAGAGAGAATGGTTGACTGTGCTGCCTTTTCAAACTTCTTTATGCTGGCCTTGCCCTGCAAATGATTGCCTGCCTTATTCTAGCCAGGCATCGCTTTCTCTGGGATAACTCAATGTCACTTCCTTATCAAAGCATTGGTTACCCCCAGACATGAGAACATTAACAAGGTCTTCTAGAACACTGAAACTTTCATAAGACATACAAAGATGATATTCAAATGGTGAAATATAAGATCACAAAATATGTGTGTATAAATATCATACACACACACACACACACACACACACACACACACACATAAATAGCTAAGACTAAATATACCCAAATTAAGTTGCGTGTTAGCTATTTTCATAACTTCTTAATATATAATTTTCAGGAATTTATTTTTTCAGTCAGTATCCTTCTTAAGTAGAATCACTCAAATCATGGCAAATGACTGTAGGGCATTTTCACAGCTATATATTATTCTGATATGTTGTTACACAACAAATTTTATTACTGTTCTCTTTATGAGAATTTGTGTGTGTGGTTTCCCCCAAGATTTTTGCTCTTATAAATGGTGGTGCTATAAACATTCTGTTGTATGTCTTCAGGTGAATATGAGCAAGTGTTTTCTCCTGGGTATGTACAAAGTAGTCATATTGCTGGGGTTATAGGTTATACGAATGCTCAATTTTGTGATACTATTAATCCATGTTCCAAAGTGGTTGTACCAATTTACAGTATACTCTTAACCAGCAGTGTTTAAAAATACCCTATAGATCTTAAAAAAAATTTGGTAATATAGACATTATTTTTTTTGCCAGTCAAATGGCACTAAATATAAACATGCTTTAGGTTTTAGTACATTACTCTCATTATTTTGAGCCCCTCATATACTTAATGACTGCACATGTTTCCTCACATTTTTAATGGGTATGGCAAGTTGTCTTTCTGTCTAGTGCCATTTCTTAGTAAATTTAGTCTGAGTAACAAAAAGCTAGAAACTCATTTTTATTTCTTTGGATTTCCCCAAATAGTGTCCACAAAAGTCTTGCCAGCAACAGTTTTCTCTATAAAATGAATGGATTCTGTGACTTCCTTGTCTCATCAGTAGGAAAGCCTAAAGGAAGAGTTAGAGTTTTTATGAAGCTGTGTTGGACACAAAGCAAGACTAAGTACATGCTACCTATGTTTTGCTTATAAGGAACTTGAAATCTTAAACACCTTGATTTAAGCCCCCATTATTTCTCCTACCACCTACCAATTTATTTTTTACTTCCAGATTTTGTTTTATTATGGCCAAAGCAGAGGTATAGTTTAATTTTCATTTATAACTCTCAAAAAACTGAGATATATTAATGCATATTTAACATATTAATAATAATTTTATTTATAAAAATGAGGAAATATTAACCTAACATATTAAAAGTTATCATCTCTACAGTCAGACTTGTCACTGCCCATTGGACTTTGTGCTTCTCAGAGGCAGCCTCTGTCTGACCACTTTTCGTATTACAGTGACTGAAGATGTACACCACACTCAAGATTCCTGAATTATGCTTCCAGTTTTTTAGTATCTAACTTCAAAGCTATTCAAAAGAAGAGATCTGTGGGTTACCCAGCTTCAAAGCATACTTGAGATTATTTAACATCATTAAACAGAGCAATCTAGGTGACAAAGACACTAGGAGGCTAAAGTCAAAGCAGTTTAAAAGACATCATACATCATTACCTTTCTATTATTTTTTCCTCTCAATTTTACTAAAGCCTCTCACCCACTCAAACACATGTCCAAAGATCATGCTATGGGGTGTGTTGTGTGTACATGTAGGGAGAAGGGTGTTCTGTACTCACAACTCAGCCTTATAATTTCCTCAGATTTCTTTGCATGTCTTAAATTTTCCCTGATATATTTACCTCCATTACATTGACTAAACATATGAATTATTCTTTGAACTAATAGTCTATTTCCACAAGTCATACAATGAGGTACATCTGTCACAACATCTGACAAATATCCAATGTCAAAGATATGACCTAACAAGTTTTCTAATTTTTCTCATATTTTAACATTTATCGCTCCTTAGTTCAGTAGCATTTGTCAACCTGCTCTATCCATGGAAACACTTATTTTAATGCTCTCATTCTTATCCACAACTAATTTTACATTTTTGGCTATTATAAATTTTATTTTGCTGAGAAATATTACTTCAAGAGACTGAAGCCCAATGAACTCCCAAAGACAAGACTCTCAGAAGGAAAAGTACTCATTTTCTTTACAGACTAGAAAAGATGAGAACATATATATATATATATATGTATATATATATATATATATATAATATATAATATAATACATATAATACATATAATATATATATATGATAAGGTTATTCATCAGTTTGTCAAAATGTAAATTGTCCTCTCTTTATCAAAAAACATAAATGAGCTTTCTAAGTTGAGTATAACTGCAAAGATGTATGAGGTATTATGAATTTATTGCATATGGAATATAAACATGGGTAAGCATGACATTAAGTTATAAATATATATAATTTTTAAATTGTGTCTCATTTTATGTATGTTTTCTTCAATTAAAGTTATTAAGAGCTACACTAGCCAAATATTTTATAATTGATCCATAATACTTATTTGATAGGTGGGGGGAAAATGATTTATTGCCCAAATATAGATACTTTTGAGAATGACAAGTGATGCTATTAATAATTAGGCAGTGATAATAGGCATAAATAAGGACTATGACAGGAAATGAAGGACAAATAGTCAACCTAGACTTAAGGTGTAGAGGACTTAAGTGGCTTGATCACGTGCCTTTTAAGTGTCACATAACACCAGAAATCAGGTGCATTAGAATTAGGAATGCATTGGAACAAATAAGTTAATTACAATCTAAAAATGTTGCACTGATCATTTTGCCTATGTCTGAAGATGATTCACATGATATCACTAACCTCACCTCAGATCAATGAAAGTGATGTTTCAATTGCATTCTCTCAATTTCTCATTGGACTTGAGATGGTAAAGGATTCTGACAGCATGGCTCCCTCTTGGGAAACCCAAGCCAATGTGACATAATCCATTCTGATTTAGCCAACTTGTCAATGAAAGGCATGATGACCTTTTGTACATGTAAGTACTCATCTCAACAACTCCCTGGGCATGGGTGGGTGTATCCTGGGTCTAATACAGAGAGGAGTGATCAATTGAGTTGGTCTTTTCTCCATTATTATTCCTGTTGCCCTACTTAGTACTATGATATAGGAAAGACATGCTTACTAGTTTTCCTTCTTTAGTCTTCAGTGTACCACAGACGGAACACCTATGGGATATCAGAAATATGCAAGGTCTTTCACATATCTCACTCTTATTTATTGTTTTTGAGATTTGAGTAATTTTTCTTACCAAGTGAGTCAAATGAATTTGTTTCTGCATCTTACAGACTTCCTAGCTCACCAAAGGCATGAAGGCAGTGGTTCTCAACCTGTGGGTCGCGACCCCTTTGGGGGTCGAATGACCCTTTCACAGGGGTCGCCTAAGACCATTGGAAAACACATATATAATTACATATTGTTTTTGTGATTAATCACTATGCTTTAATTATGTTCAATTTGTAACAATGAAATTGGGGGTCACCACAACCTGAGGAACTGTATTAAAGGGTCACGGCTTTAGGAAGGTTGAGAACCACTGAATTAAGGTTACATGGGAAGAAGCCTCTACAAGACTCTCTCTACCAGTTTTCTTGTGGTTAGTGAAAGGCTTACTAGAAATTCTATTTCCAAAACCACTCCTGTTATAGCCCCATCTTCATTCACAAACAGAAAGGAAAAGATGAAATTTCTGCTATATTTCAGTACACCTACTTCAGAACAGTGAAGACATATTTGGATTTGCTTATGCATTTTACCAAAGGCAATTTGTGGAGAGAGTTCAGGGTGAATCTTTGTTTCCTATAGGCAAAATCTATTGAAAAGTTGTATGGATGTAAGTCTTCCCTATGCCTTACAGGTATCTTATCACAAAGATTAAAATCTATGAGAAGGAATAATTCAAGGATATCAATTATTTTATTTGTAAGGAAGAGGCAGGTAGCAGCCTGACAAAATTTAAAGACTTTGTTTTCAAAGTTTCAAGTAGCAAGAGGAGACAGAAAATTTTCAAGAAGAAAACAACATTTAATATGAGATTTGAAGAGATGGGTGAATTTCTCACTTAGAAAAATAAAAGTCAAGAAATTTTTCTGTCAGAAAAAATAGCATAGGTTGCAGCATGGAAACAGGAAAATATATAAAGGATTATAATCAGGGAATAGGCAAAACCAAACCTTTGTTGGAATTTGGGACCAAAAAGGTAAGTGGTACAAAGATAATGGTAACTAGGATTATTTTTAAATCCCTTCTCAGAAGAAATTAAAAATGATCCATCCTATTTTTTTTAAATAAAAGATGAATTCTTTCTAAGATATTGGGTTTCTTGTATTTAAAGCTGTTTCATGAACATTATTTAATTTAATTTTCATAATATATCTGTGATAATTTCATTTTTGGGATAGAGAGCTGAGATAAACAGAGGATTATTGCTACCCTGGTGGGACAAGTAATGTCCTCATTTTCTCTCTCCCACTGGAAGAAAGTGCTTGGTCAAAGAGCAATACCTTTCCACATGCAGGAGGCTTGCTTTCCTGTTGAGATTTTATTTGGGTTTTGAAAGTGGGGCAATGAGTTTATCAGGAAACTTTAGTAGATTAAGCCACTGCTTCAACCATGCTAATAAGGCTGCTGCACTCAAACTGTGAGCAGAGCCTTGCCAACTCCAAACCGCTGCTGCCTGGTGAGCTCATCAGTCCACCTGCCATGCACCTAGCACTTCAGTCTTGGCTCCTAGGCCCAGTAGACTGAAAATCAGCTCTAGCTACAGGCCTTGGCCTCCTATACACAGATGCTATTGCCTATAGTCCTCACTGCCATCTTCAGACCCAGCATCCATCCTCCTAACACAACTGACCATTTTCTAGGCTGGCAGAGACCATTGTGCAGATGGGATCAGTATGAATGTCCAAGTGGAAAATCAAAGCAAATGCAGATGGGAACACAAGGTGTAGACCAAACCCTGGATCCAAATATGGTGGGGGTTTAGCAAGAGTGAACGTGCTAATTAGTGACCTTGGAACCATCCTCATTGGCTAAGTAATAAATAAAAATTTATCTGAGCTGGTTTTACTAGTAAATCCAATTCAGGGAATATGCCCAAATGCAATGGATTCAGATAGTTTTAATCCCTAAAAAAAACATTGGATTCAGCTAGTTTTATTCCCTGAGGGTCATAATGCAGGTGCATGAGATAGTAGGGCCATACATTATTTGCATATGATTAGCATGTAATTCACGTTGTTCTATTTAGCCTCTGTAGCTTGTTCTCAGATTCTTTCAAGTGAAAATTTATTTATTTATTTTCTCTTTTGGGATGATCTTGTTTAGTTATTCCAAAGATTTGTTTTTTTTTCCCCCTAAGTCTTAACAGAAATACATAGGAGGAAGAATGCATCATGAAATCAGCATCATGTACAGCAAATCTCCTAGGCTTAATATAACACAATCATCAGTGTTCTGAGCTCTCTGAATTTTCTTTCTGCAGTTCTTTTCAAAGGGCATCCATAAAAGGACAGGGCATTCTCCCAGAGTGGAAAGTGTACTAGTTTTGCTACAGAAAAAATATAGCCATGAATTCTAGTTTCCCATGTTTCTAGCAAGTGAACCTCTCCGAGTCGTCATTGCTAGAAGTAATGGGAGAAAAAAATGACTGTCTTGTGGTCCTCACGTGGTGATTGTTAGGATCAAATGGCATAGGGCATGCAGATACATATGGTGACTATTGAACCTGGTTTTTTTTAAGTTTTTTTATATGATGTTCATATGGAATTTAGCATTGATTTTGATTTTTTAAAAATATTGCATTAAAATAACTATTTATCTTGAATACTGAGTATTTTCATGACTCTCAAATTTTGTTCCTGCAGTGAGTATTTTAGTTCTCTTACTCTAGTCCTCAACCTGGACTCTTATCTGTATAATAAAAACCTAAGCGACCATTACGACAGAACGACAGGAATGATCACTATGATGTGCGCTCCCACAGGGGGAGCCGCTGCTCTGCCAGAAGCTGGGATCATGGCTGGTGAGCACAGCGGCAGCGGTGAGAGCCTCTCCTGTCTCTGTGGCAGCACTAAGGAGCAGCTAGCCAAGTGGTAAGGAGTGAGGAGGTGGGCAGTAAGGAGCGAGGGATCTCAGATTGCAAGAGGGATGTCTGCCTGCTGACTAGGGCCTACGCCAGCAGGCAGACATCCCCTGAGGGATCCTGGACTGCGAGAGGGTACAGGCTGGGCTGAGGGACCCCCCCCCCCACCACCACCACCCAGTGCATGAATTTTATGTACCGGGCCTCTAGTAATTCTATAACAGAAAAGGTTTCAGACAACCAGATACTGCTGCAGGAGAGTTGAAGAGAGCTACTGAGTGTACCAGATATCATCATCAACTCAGAAGCAACCCTAGTACACCAGGGCATTTAGAAAACAGTGTTAACATTTTTAACCTTGAATCCCTCTCCAGAACAAATTTTTGCTTCTGGTCTCTCATTGCCCATGAGGATGAAACACCAATTTCTTATCCTACCTTCAAAAATCATTTGCTGCACATTTAGTCTTAATACACAATTCTTCTGTCCATTTAGTTGATTGTTACTACTGCTCAAACATCCTACTCTCATTTCAGATTGCAGAGTCTTTACTCTCTTGTTCTTCCTCCCTGTGCTTTTCTTTTTTCCAATTGAGTAGAAAAATACTAACCAGCCTACATGTTTCAACTGTATTCTTACTTCACTGCAAGGCCTTCCCAGGGATTCCAGCTGAAGATCACCTCCCTTACTAATATATACAGTGAGTACTGCCTCATAGTACAAAAGTTAAGTACATCAGCTTTCTATCATTGCTGAATTATTTTGTGTATATGTTTTGCTTAACTTTTGTTCCAATTAGCTGGTAAAATTCCAAAGGGCAGAGAACATGTCTTAAGTTTTATTTTCTCCATATGACTATTACCCATGAAATTTTACGCACACACTTATTTACTCACACACACATACACATCTTCTTTCTGTTTCAGGGTCTCTGGCACTCATATATTTCAAACAATAACATTAATTCCATATAATTTCTCTTTAATCAGTATGGTTTATCTTTTAAAAATACTTTCCTTTTTTTTAGAAAGAGAGAAAGGGAGAGAGAGGGGGAGAGAGAGAGAGAGAGAGAGAGAGAGAGAGAGAGAGAGAGAGAGAGAGAGAGAGAGAGGTGATAGTGAAACATTGATCAGCTGCCTCCTGCACACCCCCTACCAGGGAAAGATGAACCTGCAACCCAAGCTTGTGCCCTGACTAGGAATCAAACTGGCAATGTTTTGGTACACAGGGTGATGCTCAACCAACTGAGCCATACTGGCCAGGGTGACTTCTAGTATGGTTATATCTTGTCCTAAAATATCTCTAATAGTTTCTTGTGAAATTAGTTGAGTTCTCTAATTTGATTATTAGCTCTTCTGTGACAGGAAATACGATTTTCCCCTTCTTCTGGATCATCTTTAACAACCTCTTGTCAACCACTGAATTTTCTGGCAACATATGGCTCAAACTTGTAAGGAATCTACAGATACCTCTGGCTGGATTAGAAAAACAAAAGCAACCATTAACTTTTCCACAGATATTTTATCCATAAAATTGCTCCATATTTGAGGAATTCACTTTTTCTAACTTAATCAAGGTTTAAGATATTTACCTTTACTATGATCTTTGCTGAACAGTATAGAAGAGTTTTTTAGTTTAAATCTGTTTCTATTATAGCGACAAAAATGTTGACAGGAAATTTTACATGCATATATCCTTCCTTTATATTCTACTTAATTTTTCATAATATTATTTTTACAGGCTAATAGGAACACTTTTGAAATTTGATAACACTCATAAAAAAAAGCATCTTATTAACTGTATCCACTTTTGCCAAGCAGAAAAGCATGGGAACAGAAGGTACTGGGCAAAGTTTATCTCTAATTAAATTTTATAAAATATACGTTACTCTCAAACTGGAATAGGATCTCAAGAACAGATCAATACAGGGGCTGCAGGAATGGTGGTCACCTTATTAAATCTGGCCTGGTTGCCAGGGTTTATTTGTATCATGTTTATCTCCATCTTTCTTAAAAACAGTTTTTCCACTTGCTATAAAGTCATTCTTCCAGAAAGAAAATATGCTTTTTAAAATTTAGTCAAGTGACCTCACTTTTACACCAAATATGAAGAGAAAAGGACCCTAAAAGAGAAATTCTTATGCTAAAATTTTACTTCCAAAGTTGCAATGCATCATCTCGAAGTCTGTAAATTTTAATTGGAGCATTATTTTTCTCCCCTAGTGGAATTCATCTTTCATATTAAGTGTTTCCCCTTTATATTAGCTACTAAATGATTAACTCAACTGGTGATGTACTGGCTTATATGTGCCAATTTTTAAAATTTTAGTAAAGCCAATCTTTAAACAAAGTACTTATATAAAAAGTTAAATTATAATTCACTTTATCTAAATATATTATATTAAAAACAAAAAAATGAATACTCAACACATATATTCTTAAATATTTTACTAAGTTGCTATTAACTATGCTTTTGAGGGTCTCTATAGTGGAAATGCAATATAATGGTGTGCTGTGCTACATCTCTTCCCAGCCCCATATTCAATTGAATCATTCTGGTGGCTTGGAATTTATAGAAACCAGCAAACACTATAAATTAGGCCTTGATTTATTGCTCCGTTGATAGTCTTGACTTAAGAAAGTGATGGAGCAAGTGTTATTGCTGTTCTGAAGTTGATGTTTCTTTTATTAAAGTACTAGAGGCCTGGTGAATGAAATTCATGCATGGGCGGGGGTGGGGGGAGTCCCCTCAGCCTGGCCTGCACCCTCTCCTATCTGGGACCCCTTGGAGGATGTCTGACTGCACACCTGCCTGAGTGCCTGATCACCCCTAACCATTCTGCCTGCCTGCCTGATTGCCCCTAACTGCCTCTGCCTGCCTGATGCCCCTAACTGCTCCCCTGCCAGTCTGATCACCCTTCACCACTCTCCCCTGCCAGCCTGATTGCCCCTAACCATTCTCCCCTGCCAGCCTGATCTCCCCTAACTGCTCTTCCTGCCTGCCTGATCACCCCTAAGTGCCTGTGCCTCAGTCCCTGACACCATGGCTTTGTCTGGAAGGACATCTGGAAGACATCCAGTCTATCTGGTCTAATTAGCATATTACCCTTTTATTAGTATAGATAGTTGTCAGAGATATTATATTAATTTCAGGTGTATGACATAATAATTCAACATTTATATACCTTATGGTGTGATCAACACAAGTCTAGTAACCATACAAAATTATTAGAATATTATTGACTATATTCCCTATGCTTTACATTGCATCTATATGGCTTATTTATTTTATAATTAGAAGTTTGTAGCTCTTACCTCCCTTCACCTTTTTTACCCATCGTCATGTTCACTTCCCCTATGACAACTATCAGTTTGTTCTGTGTATCTATAAGTTTTCTGTTTCGATTTGTTTGCTTATATTTTTAAATATCACACATAAGTGAAATCATATGGTATTTTAATTTCTCTGTCTGATTTATTTAACTTAGCACATTACCCTCTAGGTCAGTGATGGCGAACCTTTTGAGCTCGGCCTGCCAGCATTTTGAAAAACCCTAACTTAACTCTGGTGCCGTGTCACATATAGAAATTTTTTGATATTTGCAACCATAGTAAAACAAAGACTTATATTTTTGATATTTATTTTATATATTTAAATGCCATTTAACAAAGAAAAATCAACCCAAAAAATGAGTTCAAGTGTCACCTCTGACACGCGTGTCATAGGTTTGCCATCACTGCTCTAGGTCCACCTTGCTGTCAAGAATGGTAAAATTTTATTCTTCTTTGTATATATATATATATATATATATATATATATATATATATATATATACCACATATATACCATTATTTATACCACATGTTATTTATCCATTCATCTATCAATGGGCACCTAGGTTGTATCCATATTTTGGCTGCTGGAAGCAATGCTGCAATGAACATGGTGGTGAAAGTGTTATTAAGACAGATTAAACTTAAAAACATGTTGTTTCAGTAGCCCTTACATTGTGAAGGGCATAAATCAGGAAATTTTTTTTCCAGTATTTGAAAACTATTATCCAATGAAGTGAAGAATGTCATTTTTGAATAAGCAAAGTGTCTGCAAGTCTTCATTATTTTATTCCCTTCTTCCTTTAAATAGACACAAACTATCAACCTGCATCAAATTCAACCTGCACTCATAGTCATGTGCAATCATGGTTGACCTGAGCTTTAGGGATCATAAAAAATCAACAAAACATTCTAAGAGCATCATTTGGCTATTTGGTGTCTGCAATAAATGTTGCATATTTTGTAATTATTTATAAACTATGTGCCATACTTTTATTTAGTTTTTCAAATTTATAATATGTATATGGAGAGAGAGAGAGAGAGAGAGAGAGAGAGAGAGAGAGAGAGAGAGAGAGAGAGAATATGCCTTGGAGGGGAGAGAAACCAAACCAGCACAGTATTGCTAATAACTAATGTGTTATCAGATAATTATATAAAACTGCAGCATTCGAGGAACTATGGCATTACATAAAAATTGACATACAGATAAATATAAAAGGATAAAGAATCTAGTAGTAGATTCACATTTATATTATCATTAACTTTGCAATTGAGGAGTCAAAGCACTTCAATGGGTAATGAAAATTCAAATTCAACAAATAATGCTGCAATAACTAGATATCCTTATATGATGAAAAACATGCATATACAGAGAGGATACACACACACACACACACACACACACACACACACACACATATTTCCTCTATATATTCCTATATATATCTCACATAGGGACATAGGGGTTTGGATTACAAATGTACATGCACTCATCAAAACTTAATTAATGTACACTTAAACTTTTTAAAAATATATTTTATTGTTTTTTTACAGAGAGGAAGGGAGAGGGATAGAGAGCTAGAAACATCGATGAGAGAGAAACATCGATCAGCTGCCTCCTGCACACTCCCTACTGGGTATGTGCCTGCAACCAAGGTACATGCCCTTGACCAGAATCGAACCTGGGATTCCTGAGTCCACATGCTGACACTCTATCCATTGAGCCAAACTGGTTAGGGCTTAAAATTTATTTAAATGTAAATTTTAGCTCAAAAGGAAAAACCTATAATAACATTCCACTATAATTAATCATTTGAATTATGAAATATTTAGGGGCGAGTGTATTGATATTTGAAATTTATTTTGGAGTGCATCAAAAACCTCGATAGTTCATATAGGATTCATTGTTAAACTCTTTCAACTTTTCTATATGTTTAAAAATATTTGCAATAAAATGTTTAAAAGGTTAAATATTAATATTAATTAAGAGTTTACTATGTGTTCTTCACTACTCTCAATGCTTTCCATGTAAATGCTTTTATCCTTACAGGAATACTTTAGTGTAGATTCAATTTTTATCTTAACTTTAAAGATGAAGAAAATGGAACAGAAATAGATTAATTGAAAATAAATAAACAAGAACAAATCTTCATCCATGTAGTAAGTAACTTACACGGAATTAGAAGGGATACATAGAAAAGCAACAATTGCATGAAAGAGGTGCAGATACTTGGGGAAAAGGAACCTATAATCCATTTTTCTTTTTTTCTACATTGGAACTAGGTAATGTAAGAAAAGATAATTCTCCTATCTGAAAGCATAATAATATGGGGAATACAGATATTGCATGTGTATTAATTATGTTAATTGTGAAATATAGAGTGTGTCAAATGCATGAGAGGAAGTATGATTGAAAAAAAGAGTTTGAGTACTCAGAGGTGGACTTGAGATCCAATCAAACTAGGGACTCTGATACCCCAAAACTGTCACACATAGCAGCGTTCTGCTTTCAAGAAAGAGGTCTTGTATAACTTCCTTTGAGTAATATAAAAATTAAATGCATTATTTAATATAGTTTATTATAGAGTCAAAGCTACATTTTAAAAACAAAATGTATACTCTCAATTAGACAATATCCATTGAGGTTTTAAAAGTAAATTATACATTTTTGTCATAATACCTATATTGTCTCAAAGGGTAGAACAAAAATAAATATTACTAAGAGAAATGCTACCTTTCAGCCATATAATTATCTTAATTGGCCCATACCTTGTTTCTTTTTTCTCTGTTAGAAAGAAACTAATTGAATTGTCAATTAGGTTGTGTAAGGTAAGTGAAAAGAGTCAGGTTATATTCACCAATCACATCATTGTTGCTTCCTTTAGTCAACACTCCTTCCTCTTTCTCAGACACAAATGGAATGTAGGGACTAGGGAATCACATGGTACAGTTAACAATTAATAACATGATAATAAATGCTAAATTTTCTTTTCCCCAATTTAATCTATCTTTCCCGAAAATTTTTAAATATTTTTTTTATTATCAGCAAATATTTAATTTCATTTTAATACAGGAGCCTTATAAGTCATATATTTCCTCTCTACTTTACAAATGAGAAATATAGGGCTCAGGAAAAGTTAAGGAACTTTTACAATTTCTGTAATACAATAGGAATGCAAAAGAAGATCCTCCTTATAATAACACTGTTTAAATATTTTGATTTCAAAATAGCCTGCATCACATCAGGTCCAGAAAAAGTGGAGAGAGAATGACATACTAAATTTTTTAAAAAGCCAGAAAAAACTACAATTTAATATAATATGTAATGTATAATATATAATATATGACATATGACATGTGATATATAACATATAACATATAATTAATATATAATATATAATATATAACATGCAATATATAACATGCAATATATAATATCTAAGCATTAACTTCATATCAATTTAATTATTTTTATTTAAATGCATTGTAATCAAGAGTGTTCACTATTATATTTTGACTGATACCTATTAAACATTATAGTTCTGATTGTTCTTCTAGCCTGTTTCATTTTTGAGAAAGGAAATCTGAAAAGGATTTCTGGAGTGTTTTTCCACAAAGTTGCCCTGAACTAAGATGGTTCCAGGAATTTGTGCACTGGTTCGCTAATATCCTTCCTAGGCTCTCATCCCATCTTTTCATTTTGTCAATGAGTGAGTGATAACTTCTCTTGGTCATTGGACAGCACCTACAAGATTGTATTCTCACAATGGTGATGCCAAAGGAACATGGGACAAAAGTTCTCTTCTTATGTTTTATAGTGGAGCGAACTTTTCCTAGAAGTCTCCAGCAGACTTTCTTCCATGTCTTTTTGGCTAGAATTGGGTCACTGGGCCACTGCTATAGACAGAAAGGGCTGGGGCATGAGTATCTGGTATTTGAAACCTCTATTTTGGGAGGACAACTTTGAGAAGACAGAGGCGATTGGTGTCTACAACACTAGCTAGTACAAGAAAATGTCATATTTCTTAAAACAGTAACTACTGATGGAATTTAAAAATCAAAGACCAGGGATTCTTTTAAAACAAGGAGTACTGATTAACCTAGTAACCCTAAAAGTACATATTAGATTACTCTTCCTAGGGATTTGGGATCTATTTCTTTCTATTACTGGTTTTCATTTCCTGAATTATTCTCCACATAAAAATTAGAAAGCAAAGGAGTTGTATTATGATTGCCAAACTGAAGCAGACTGTTACAGGTAAATATCAACTTAAAATTATGGCAAAAATTCACCCTTTTCTTCCCTAACAGAAGAGTTTCTGATTAAGGCAATTTCCAGACTAGAAATTATAACTGGTAAGTCTAATGAAGAGAAACATAATATATGAATCTTTTTTCTTTTGAATTGAGATGTGACCCTTAGTTTTTAAAAGTTTATTTAAGCAGCCTCTGTTCCCTGAGAGAAATAAGAACAAAATTAACTATGTTTATGCAACTATGTACATATACACGTATCCATAGAGATATTATAGATAGATAGATAGATAGATAGATAGATATAGATATAGATATAGATATAGATATAGATATAGATATAGATATAGATATAGATATAGATATAGATATAGATATATAGATATAGATATATATATATATATATATATATATATATATATATATATATATATATAGATAGATAGATATATAGATATGTAGATATATACACACACCCACACAAAGACACACACACACTAGAGGCCCAGTGCACAAAAATTTGTGCACTTGGGGGTCCCTCAGCCTGGCCTATGCCCTCTTGCAGTCTGGGACCCCTTGGAGGATGTCCACCTGCTGGCTTAGGCTCGCTCACTGGGGGATCGGGCCCAAGCTGGCAGACATCCCTCTGGCTGCCTGGCAGCCCTTGGGGGATGTCCACTTGCCAGCAGGGAGCAGGCCTAAGCTGCAGTCGGACATCCTTAGCGCTGCTGAGGAGGCAGGAGAGGCTCTGGCCACCACCGCTGTACTGGCAGCCATCAGCCTGGCTTGTGGCTGAGCAGAGCTCCCCCTGTGGGAGCACACTGACCACCAGAGGGCAGCTCCTGCATTGAGCATCTGCCCCCTGGTGGTCAGTGTGTGTCATAGTGACCAGCCATTACCAGTCATTATGCTGTTAGGGTCAGTTTGCATATTACCCTTTTATTATATAGGATAGAGGCCTGGTTCATGGGTGGGGGCCGGCTGGTTTTCCCTGAAGGGTGTCCCGGATCAGCATTGGGTCCCCGCTGGGGTGCCTGGCCAGCCTGGGTGTGGGGCTGATGGCTGTTTGCAGGCTGGTCAAGACCCCTCCAGTGGGGACCCTCACCCCATTGAGGTTTGGCCAGCCTGGGTGAGGGGCTGATGGCTGTTTTCAGGCTGGCCATGCCCACCCTGGCAACGGGAGCTTCCAGCCTCTCCTTTTTTACTTTTTTCTGGGATTTATTACCTTCTATAATTGAAACTTTGTAGCCTTCAGAGGAGCTCAGAGCCGGCCAGGGAGGGCGGGAGTTAAAGCCTCCTGCTCGCTACAGCTCCGTGGCCATGGTCAGCTGAAAGCAGGTATCTGGGGTTTATTTACCTTCTATAATTGAAACTTTATTGCTTTGAGTGGAGCTCAGAGCCTCTGCGGCAGGCGGGAAGTTGGCTTCTTCCATCATTGGGGCAACCAAGCCTCCTGCTCGCTCCAGCTCTGTGTCTGCCGGCCGCCATCTTGGTTGGGTTAATTTGCATATGGTCACTCTGATTGGCTGGTGGGTGTGGCTTAAGGCATAACGAAGGTATGGTCAATTTGCATGTTTGTCTTTTATTAGTGTAGGTATATATATCCACAAAATGCCACTCGCTTTAAGACAGCTGGCTGAATATCTCTTTCCTTTAGCAAAATGCTGATGAACCAACATTGAAGGTTCATGCAAACAAATTCCCTGTGGGACGAATTTTTTATTTGTATCATTATTAATATTACTCAGTTCTGAAAATGATGCCTTCAAAAGATTCCACTGTCCTTTGTTGTGTGGGAGTGTATCTGATTTTGATTAGCAAACCTGCACACTTCCTCTAAATTTCCTTCTGAGCTTGTGCAGTTAAAATAATTATAATAAAATCTATTAACTGCTTGTTACTGCAGGGGGAAAGGCACTGCATCCAAGCTTCCATCTGCAACCATTGATTCTGAAGTGGTGAGTGACAGTTCCCCACTGCCTAAGTAGGTTATAACAAGCTAGCTCCAGGCTGCAGCAGCCAGTAGAGTGCAGAGGAGAAACGACTGGCCTCCAAACTTGTCTTAAGCCTAAAGAAAGAAGGAAAGGGGGGGAAATCTCTGCCAATAACTGTAGTGCCTGTTCTCACATTCAGCAGCAGGAGCTTTGTAATTGCCAACTCCCTTTAATTCCCACTCACACCTTGGGGGGACAAGGCAGAGAACTCTCTCTAACGGATAGTAATAAAACTATTATTCATCTAATCACCCACAAACACATGTGTTTCTTTTGTAACAACTCTGTGCCCTCATTCCCATAAAACATACACACACGCATAAGCCAACTCATGCAAATGAAAACACAATAGTGAAGACAATGCAAACCAAAGAACAGGCTGCTTTGCAGACATACAAAAATTCCACCTCACATTCATTCATTATACAACAAATTCTGATGAATTCCTATCAACCCCTCACACCATAGTGGATGCCTTATATGTAGTGATAAAAAGGATCCACACTATTATTTATATCTTTCAAATGAAATCAGTTCTTTTACTTCAGTGATTGACCTGAATATATCAGGTGAAAGTGTATTTCAAATAGGAAGCTGCCCTCATTTCTCTCTTTGATTTTGCATATGGCTATATATGAGCTATAAGCCACACATATAACCAGCTGATTATAATCTTTTTTCATGTTATTTTGTGTGTATATATCATGGTGCAAACTCAAATTATCTGATTTCTCTATGTCAATTTCTGTAAAACGCGCACACACACACACACACACACACACACACAAATACACACACACCCTTATTGTATCAAATGCTCCACAGGAATTATATTAGTGTGCATAGGTTAGTATTCCAGTATTATTAAAGAATAATAGGTCAATTCTTTCAACTGTGTGTGATTATAAAATAATGAGATTATGATATGGGTAGGAGGCACCAGGTATATCAATACAGATTAGTACTGCCTTCTAGCCAATATTTTACATATTGGCAGTCTTCCCACTGAAGTACTGGGGCTCCAGGAATATGGATAGGGTATTACAGTGAATTAAAATATAGGTTTTAATAGTGGCTCCATCAATTTATAAAGGAAAGAGATAATCTGGTTGGAATGTGGTATTGGTGCATGTGTCTTAAAACTACATTTTCATAACAATACTGATTTTATTTGGTTTGTATTTTTATTTGGGTTTGCTTTGATTATGAGATAAGAATTAATAGAACGTTGGGAATTTTCACAGCTCCATGGCACTTCTTGAGCCGTTGGTGACTGGTTTGTACCCAGATCTGTCTACAAAGCTCATGCACTTAATTACCCTACAGGTATCTCTGATAAGGGCTTAAGCAAAAAAGAAAACACACACACACACACACACACACACACACACACACACACACACACGGACAGACAATAGTATGGTGATTACCAGAGGGAAGGGAGGATGTTGGGTAGAGAGAGTACTGGGGGATAAATGGTAATGAAAGGAAACTTGACTTAGGGTGGTGAACACACAATACAATATACAGTTGATGTATTATAGAATGAAACAGCTCAAACCTATATAATTTTATTAACCAATGTACCCAATAATTTCAATTTAAAAAAAAGCACATTGTTGAACTGGGGAGAATTGGTTCCAATGTCTCCTTTCCAAAGGATCTCAGGCTTCTGAGAGCACCATACCCTCAGTCTCCTTGCAGGCATGAAAAGTCCTGGAACACTTTAGGCAATGACTACAATAGAAATGTGCCCATTTGATCTGTAAGGGGAAGTGGAGGTCAGTGGCCTCAGGGGAAGACACTGTAGCAAAACTATCTCCCCCACAGGATTGACACAATACCTGAAAATTCACCAACTGTGATTGGGTTCTTAAGGAAATATATGTAATCTGTAGCATTCCCTTCTGTCTGGTTTATAATATTGAGGAGACAGAGAGGGGGAAAAAAAGCTAGATAGACAGGGGTGGAGTCAATGGGGGCAGAGGAATTGACACAGGAACCCATCGAGGCAGAGTTACTAAGACACCCCAACTGGGTGGGGAAGGAAGGGCATTTGTGGGAGAAATAAGCTTTAAAATATATAAATGATACTAAGACAGCCAGGTTGCAGATAAACAATCACAAGGAAGTGAGACATATAACCAGTCCCAAGGATGTTGCTAAGGCAAAGTTCTTTGGAAGGATCAACCAGGAACTAATGAACATATGTACAAAAAAGCACATTCATTTCCTCCTCTTTCTGCACCATAGATTGATGGCAGTGTGCTCCCCTGTGCCCACATGACTTTTGACCAGGTGGGCCTCCACACATGGACTATTACACTTTAGTTAGCTTGACTGTAACATGGAAAGGGAATTCTGGACACTGGCCTGCTCCTGGAACCCCAGCTGTATCTTTTCCAGGACTGGCTTCTCTCAATAAACTTGGGTTCCACTAATTGTTTCTGTCTGAGACTTCATTCTTAGATTTTGTGAGACAATGAACTCAGACACAACACACCACATTTTGGATTCAATATTTTGATTATAACTTCTCGCGTGGGAAATATAAATTTTATTACTTTATCTTAATTTTTTTAGATTGACAATTCTCTAGAATTGTCCTGATTTCAATAAATAAAATATGTGAATAGCATTATGGAGACTACTCAAGAGAGGAAACATGGGAAGTTATGCAGAGACAGTGAGTCCTGCTTCAGTGGTAACATACCGGCCCTTGGGCAGGATTAAAAAGCAGGCAGGCATTACTTCCATGACAATGATTTCAGAACAAGAGCCAGGAACAGAAATGGGAGAGGGATGCTTAAAAGTAAATTCCACCCAGTTTTCAGGTTTCCCAAGGGCAAATCCTCTCTTAAGATTTATCCTAGAACAAGGAGGCAACTTAGACTCACAGACCATTAGACAGAACTATGACAATAAGGAGCATACAATTCAATTATAATTAGAGAAGAAGAAGCTGAAACTCTGAAAAGGTAAGTTAACTGCTGATAGGAATAGTATTCCAGAGAAAGGGAACCCTGATATTTCTGGTCCTTCTATCCATCCATGCTCATTAATATAATTACAAGTATTTTTTTTTTCTTACAGATTTCAACATAAATATAGGGAAGGGATAGAGAGAGAAAAAAATAAGTAGGAGTAATGAAAGAAGTGAGATGGGTATAGAAAAAAGGATTGAGAAGTAATGCATGATGCCATGGTGGATGTTCTGTTTATAATTAGTAATGAGTGCATACTGCATTTTATTTTTATTTTCTAAAATAAAGTTTAATGCAGAAATTTTATTTTATTTTATTTTATTTATTGATTAAGGTATCACATATGTGTCATTATCCCCCCCATTGCCCCCCACCTCCCCCATTCATGCCCTCCTCCTCCTGGTGTCTGTGTCCATTGGTTATATTTATATGCATGCCTACAAGTCCTTTGGTTGATCTCTCCCCCTTACCCCCACCCACCCCTACCTACCTTCCCTCGGAGGTTGACGATCTGATTGATACTTCTCTGTCTCTGTTTTTGTTCATCAGTTTATGTTGTTCATTATATTCCAAAAATGAGTGAAATCATGTGATATTTATCTTTCTCTGACTAGCTTATTTCACTTAGCATAATGCTCTTCAGGTCCATCCATGCTGTTGCAAATGGTAGGCATTCCTTCCTTTTTACAGCAGCATAGTATTCCATTGTGTAGATGTACCACAGTTTTCTAATCCATTCATCTGCTGATGGGCACTTAGGCTGTTTCCAAATCTTAGCTATTGTAAATTATACTGCTATGAACACAGGTGTGCATATATCCTTTCTGATTTGTGTTTCTAGTTTCTTGGGATATATTCCTAGAAGTGGGACCACTGGGTCAAATTGGAGTTCCATTTTTAGTTTTTTGAGGAAACTCCATACTGTTCTCTACAATGGCTGTACCAGTCTGCACTCCCACCAGCAGTGCATGAGGGTTCCTTTTTCTCTGCATCCTAGCCAGCACTTGTCATTTGTTTATTTGTTGATGATAGCCATTCTGACAGGTTTGAGATGGTACTTCATTGTTGTTTTGATTTGCATCTCTTGGATGATTAGTGACTTTGAGGTATTTTCATATGTTTCTTAGCCTTCTGAATGTCTTCTTTTGAAAGTATCTATTTAGGTCCATTGCCCATTTTTTGATTGGGTTGTTTATCTTCCTTTTGTTAAGCTGTATGAGCTCCCTGTAAATATTGGAGATTAAACCATTATTGGATGTGTATACTGCATTTTAAAGAGCCTCAGATAAAAAAAATTCTGAGGAAACACCCTCTGATAATAATTTTAGAAATCAACTACCAAAAGTTTTCAAGAGCTGGAGTTTCCCCTTTGGCTTTCAGCTGCATTCAAGGTTGAAAGATCAGAGGCTGCATATTGGGGAGATGAGGATTATCAAACAGGCATTGAATAACTGGCATCCTATAAAAGGTCATCTCAAGTCAGTATCAGAGAAATAAAAAGACAGACTAGCTAATTTCCAAATCTCATAAAATGCACAGATGTTTGAGATAAAGGAGATTTTCTACCCAATGCAAATATTTTCTCATTTTGCTGTATTCACTGGCTATGGATTTCTCTAGGGACTTTGATCCTCTGGTGAAGGAATCAATTCAAAAATCACTCATGAAATCAACTGTTAAGAAAAAATAGTTTCTTGTATAAAAAGCATTGTTACTCTAGAAAATAAAATCTGAAAAACACAACTTGAAAACTATTCTGGAAAATCAATGTTTTCATTCAATTCAATTATATTTCATTCATTCCCATTCAATGCAATTCCTCTACTAGGCGCGTCCCAACACGTGACCCCGTGTTGGATGCTACGAGGACCACTGAGCAAAGTATTCAGCTAATATAAGTTTTTGAGGAGGTTTTAATTTTATTATAGTGAGATCAAGTACAAACACATCATGCATCTGCCAACAGTGTGAAGTCAACTCCAGAGGCCAAGAGAGAGGTACCAAGGGCAGAGAATTAAGAACATTGACATGCAGAAGATGAACCTCAAGTTGAATTTGAGGAATGGATTTGATTTGAAGGATGGGAGGGGTCATTCAGGATTGGGAGAAAATCATGGTCAAAGGTACATGAATAAGAAATAAGAACAAGAGTGAGGTACTACTGTATCCTTTAATATTAAGGAACTAAGTTTACACACTAACACCATGGCATCCCAGGATTCCATGTATTAATGAAAGTCAAATTGAGTATTTTTTTTTTTTTTGGTGTATGTGTCCCTAAAACAGCTTTTAAAAAATTTTTTTTAAATTTTGTTTTATTGCCTAAAGTATCACAAAGAGTATTATATATGTCTCTTTTTTTTCTCTCCCCTTGACCTTCCCCTGGCCTCCCATACCCCCCAGTGTCTTGTGTCCATTGGTTATGCTTATATGCATGCATACAAGTCCTTCGGTTGATTTCTTACCCCTCCCCCCAACCCTCTCCGGCCTTCCCGCTGTAGTTTGACAGTCTTTTTTAAGAGATGCACAAAAAGAATATAAAGGAACTAAAAGAAATTCATAATGATTCATTATGAACTGTTCCTTAGAATGGTGCAATTAAACATGGAGTATGAGAGTTGGATAATTATATGTTTTCAAATAGGGACTGATGACATGTAGAATCTTCTCTGAGAATGGGAAGTATAACTTGTTCTTTGAATCACACACCTCACCAAAAAAAACAATACAAAACAAAACAAAACAAAAACAAACAAACAAACAAAAAACATTGAGAACTGTGACATACTGATAGAGATTTTGAGAAACCTCAGTCTTTAAATTTCCAAATTTCACTGATTCTGCTAACAATAAACACTGTAGATAGAGATTAGAATAAAATGCATTTTTGCATAGCATCTACCTATGTCAGAAGAAGAATACACTTGTTGCTCTGCATTTCTGGAGTATGTAATCTAAGGCTATATCTATACAGGTATTAAAGTGAAAAGTTGAAGCAATCAATAAGTATTTGATACAAACAAAAGAAAGGAGAACAAATTCAAAGGACAACAAATTCAATGGGCAATTAAATTTTATCTCTCCAGTTAGGCACAAGTGAAAATTCACAAGTATTAGTCAATGGGAGCACAGAGTCATATATATATATATATATAAGCCTAAGCGACCATTTGACTATTGGACCTGTAGCTATGGCACTCACTGACCATGAGGAGGCAGATGCTCCAACCTGGGGTCCTGCTGATTGGGACTGGGTGAGAGGGACCAGACATGCCCTGGAGCCCTCCCATGATTCCTCCAGGGCCCTGAGTGTGCACTGGTGGGATCCCTCAGCCTGGCCTGCACCCTCTTATAATCCTGGACCCCTTGGAGGATGTCGGAGAGCTGCAGGCTGAGTGACCCCACCAGTGCACGAATCCATGCACCAGGCCTCTAGTTAAAATATATTTCTAAAAACGCTAAAGTAAAGCAGTCTCTAAGCACAAAGTTTATGAAAAAGCTAAACACAAAATTTGTTGCAAACCATAAGACTTTTCTAATCTTACTATTGCTGACTAGGATGGTTACCAGCCCACTGAGCTCAATAACACAGGGCACTTGTTAATTTTGTTTGTTTACTTTTTATTTTGGCCATAAATTATTTTCTTCTAATAACATTAATGAAAAAAATTGGTTATTGTGATTGAAAAATAATCTCCTGCTTTGAAAAATAAATGTGCCTGCTTCATCTTGATACTTATTTTCACTAACCATAGGAGATCATTATCTGGCCAGAGCATTCAGTTCCCTTCATGTTCCACAAGCTATTTCTGTTTTCATTTTAAGGGAAATTATTTGTCAGAGAATCTATGTTCACCAGGTCTCATCAGAATCAAACTGGCCAGTGTGCATAAGAATCAAGAACTAAGCTTTAGCCCAGACAGTGTGGCTCAATAATTGAGTGTGGACCTATGAACCAGAGAGGGGGATGTCATGGTTCAGGTCAGGGCACATGCCCAGGTTGTGGGATCAATCCCCAGTACGGGATTTGCAGGGGGAAGCCAAAGATTCTCTCTCATCATTGATGTTTCTATCTCTCTACCTCTCTCTCCCTCTCTGAAATAAATTTTTATATATATATATATAAAGCCTACATTTTACAAATTTTTTTCTGAATCAATTAGCCACTATAAAGACCTCTCCCCCTCATACCCTTATATTGTGGGATTAAACCTGTTGATCCTATGTTGTCTGTAATTTGTTTCAAAATGTGTTTCTAATTATTGTAATTGTATTTGGGAGTTGTTTTTGTTTGCGCATTTCCTATCTTTTATTGTATTGAGTAATGAATATTGAGTAAATATCCACTCTCTTACTTATGGATATTTGGGTGGTTTTCATGTTTTGTATTGTTATGTTGCTGTTGTTCATATCACAAAATAAATGTTCTTGTGTGTATCTCCTGTGTGCAAAGGCTAGAGAGGCTTTGGTATGCATAATTAATTTATGACTTATTCTAATATCTGTAGTCTTTATAGTCTAAATTGTTTCTATAATTATTATTATTTTATAGCTATTACTGCTTTTGACTTATATGTTTGGTAATTTTGAATTAGGAATTATATTTTATTGAAGTTAAACTGTGAAATGCTAGACATATTATTCCAGAAAATGTTGCTTTGTGTTCTTTTGGAGCCAGGGAATGACACTGGACCTGCCACTATTTTTACTCTCTTTTGGTAGATCTGTGTAATGTTTCACCACAAATTCAACTCCTTAGCATCACAGAAAACAAACTTTTTCTGTAGATGCCAAAGCTGATGTGATTTACATTAGGCATATTGTCTCCTTTGTCTACAGTTTCTTCTTGCTTCAAGTCACTATCATTTATTTCTTTACTGAGTTTTAAATTTAATTATTTTTCCTTATAGCTCCCTTTGCTCTCTTGTTAGCTCAGCAAAACTTTCAGAATTTTGTTTGCAGAAATGTTTACCCATGTTCTTTCTAAGTTCTAGGTCCTGCATATTTCTACTATTCTTTATAGAGAATCACTTTCTTAAAAAATGGAAGCTTCTACCCCCTGAAAAAGCTAGTTCCCTAAGGATATTCAGTCTTTTTGTGTGCTAAGTTAGTAATGAAGGAGGGGGTGGGCAGTGATGTTTGTTATTTTTCATTGAATTGAGGGCAGGCAATGCACTTTCTGTGTCTTAAGCCAAAGACTCAAACTTAATTTGTATAAGAGTAAAACAGAAAGTAACTTGTAAAAGTCTTATTTTAAAGTATCAGAGAAGTTCGTTTTATGGTTTTAAGGACAACTTGAAAATGTGCATTTCTCACCAACATAAGTGCTTCTGATTCATGTTGTGTCCATAGATAATACCTTGAGACCCATCAGCATTACACCCATAATGTTTTTTGCCTAGAATGCCCTTAATTTCATCACCCCCCTTTCCTTTCTGTTCTTTCTAACTTATTACCATTCCACTTTTAATGGTTAATTATATTTACTTGATATCTTATGTTATATGCCACCACCTCCAAAATGCTTTCTTTCAACTCCTACCCAAAAGTGACACTAATGTATACAGCATTTTACATTCCACTTCTGTATTGTATATTTTATTTATATGTTTATTAATTTGCTTTATAACCAGGCAAAGTATTCATAGTTGGACTAGATTTCTTTATATTTAATTTCTGCACCAGGCTTAGCACTTTGTATGATGTATTGCAAGCACCCAATAAAATGTATTCTGATTGGCATTACCTCTCTGGTAGAAAAATAAAATACACATAGCACACTTTTTCTTTGAAAACCTAATTCTATCCTAACAAATGGAAGCAATTTCAATATCATAGACACAACTATAGAAGGAGATCCTACCTGTATAACCCACCTCAAAGAACACAACATATCTGTCTTCAGTCATTTGATCTATACAATGGAAGTATTTGCTTTGTTAAAGAGAAATAGAGCCAGCCAGTGGTTAAAGTGGAAAAAGCAGAATTTATTAGAAACTATTGCAGCCTGGAAAAAAGAGACCAACATAGAATTGGACTCAATTCTGAATACTGCAAGATTGTACTAACAACCAACAAGTAGAATGGGTTAGTGGATAGACAATTACTAAGAGGAGCCATCAAAGGCAAGGGGATTCTTACTAAATATATCTCATAAGATTCCTGCCAAAGACAAGCCAGGGTCATCAGATATCTAAGGTGAGAGATGAGGATTTGATCAGATATTGAGAGCAATTCGATATCAGCGATGGGGATTCTTTGCTAAACTGACTTAGCAAGATTCTTGCTAAAACTATACTCAGCAGACTAATGATAAGGCCCAAGGCCAAGGCTCAGGTGGAAAGGGGGCTTGGAGGAACCTTTCTAAACCTTGGTCAAGGAGAGAGTTTTCTTCTTTATTGATTTTTTTTAATGTTGCGTATCATAGTTGCTATCATATTATAATAAGAATCTATGAGAACAGTCTACAATTGAAACTACTACATGAGAAGAAAATATCTGCCGAGGTTTTATCTATGTGCTCCCTAACATATTTTGAGGAGAACTGCAACCAGAGGCCAATTTTTTAAGTCAAAGGCAGATATTAGCTCTTTAAATGAAAACACCAGCAGTATATTCAGCACAGCTAAGGCACACTCTTTCATCTCTTGCTACTGTAGCATGCAGCAGTTCCCTTTGTGTAGAAGGACGAGTGTCCGACTTCAAAGGACGAGGATTTAGTAGGACTTCAAAGGTGATGTGGCAGATGGTACACAGGGAAGCATGGCCCAATGCCTATTCTCACATTAAAAGGTGTGTGTGTTTTTTTCAACATGAACTCTGTTGACATTTACACATGATAATGAGTCCGGCATTTCATCTGCCCATGCTTCTCCGTTGTAGTCCCGCATTAGTTATCCAGTGAACATGAAAGAAGCCTGGGAGCCATCTTGAACAAATGGAAATGTAGACAAGATGGCATTCAGCAACCTTTCAACAAATATCAGGCTTCATTCATCCCAGTGTCTTCTTGTCAATAAGGCAGACAATTTCAGGGTCATACATAGCAATTCCATTTAACTCACCCATTTTGAAATCTCTCTAATGAATGCTTGCCTTGCATGTAACATTATATTAAGTGCTATGGGAGATTCACATTAAGAATTTTACAGGGTACCTGACTAAGGAAATCTATGTGATATTTTAAAGACACATATATGTGAAGCAACTTAAGGTCTATACAAGGTGCTCAAAGCCAATGTACACTTACTGAGACTTCACCAAGAGGAAGTACATGCAGAATATGTTTGTCGGAACTTTCACAGAGGAGGACCCTGTGCCAGACATCTAGTGACAGGCAGCTGCTGAGTTACTCTCTATCTTAGGCAGGTAGGATTCATGAGAAAAGGGAACGGGGGCAGAATGGAGTAAAAGGAAAAAGATGCAAATAATGATACCGCAGTTGTTGTTGATTTGTATGTGTGTGTGTGTGTGTGTGTGTGTGCATGCATCACAAGAAGACAATTTTAGAACTGTTGACCTTATTTTTACTTTACATGTTTCTGAAATCTAAGCTAAAATTTTTCAAAAGCAAAGAAAACTTAGGAAAATATAACCTATTATGATTGTATTTTTTAAGCATTAGAAATTTAAATCAACCTTCCAGTGTGTATTCTTATTGTATTCCTAGCTATGGTGAGTCTAATGAGACTCACAGGGAAAAGGGTTGCTGCAAATTCCCTGTTTGAAGTTATTTCTCCTCTATACACAAAAATACAGCAATGGTAACTAACAAATTCTTCATTTTTTAAACTATGAAATGGAAAGATCATTCATGCCACAGAGCTTATGCATATGGACTATTTAAATTGTTTTCAGTTAGTGTGTAAAATATCATTCTTAATTCATTTGGCATTTCATTATTTTGGTTCATCTAAATAAATGAATTCTGAAAGGTTACTGTGGAGATGCCTATCAAGCATCTTATCTGGCAATGAGTAGAAGAAAAAAATGGAAGCTGTGTACACTGCAAACTCTAATCTAAATGTGTCATTAGATGGAGAACAAGTTGTTAATGTCGCCCTTGAAGTCGACCTTGTCAGAAAGAAATGTAGACGATGCTCCACAATCTTCAGTCTGAACTATCGTTCCGACTTTCTCATCATCCTTCTCTCAATGTGGAAATACATCACTGCTTTTAACTAATGTTCCAAACATACCAAGAACACACAATTTTTCATACCAATACAGCTACTGTGGCTACAGTAACCAGGGTTTGACGTTGTCTTTGGAGGACTGAAATAAACAAACTACCCCCATCTATGGAAAACTCAGAATATATTAAAGGTTTATATTATGCAGAAAAATAAATCTCACATTTACATATAAAGTTAGCCTGATGTTAAAGGGAAATTTTATAACAGAAAATAATTTTAAGATGATCCATCATGCTTGGGTGGAACAATTGGTACAACTGGGGGAAAACTGGGTGTAAACTGACTTTTCATGGCTGGCATTTAAGTATTTGGGTAGAGCACATTCTCATACATATTAGAGGAAGCCAAATCTGAGGCATGATCTACCCAAGTTGAAGATTAAATCATTTGCAATAGAACCTGTATTTTTTTAATATTCCATTTTCAGGTTGCTATATTTGTAAAGGCCAATGTGCATATTAACATAAATATAACTTTAGCCAATGAAACTTTTTGATGAAAATTTATACAAATTTCTAGAACATTGAAAGAGTAGTCCGCAGGGCTAGGTTTTAGTGTTTCTAAACTTTAGAACTATATGAAATAAGAACGTAAATAAATCTGTAGCCTCTCTTTTGTTATCACTAAGTGTGGGGTCATATTAAATCTCCTTAATTCTCTCACTCATTTCTTTAAAAAATATTTTATTGAACACTATATACTGGGAATAATTACAAAACAAACATACATAAAATTTATGTTTGTGAAACTTATAATGTAGTGATGGAGAGTGACATTTAACAATCATATCAATAAATATATGTATGCTATTGAAAAGACTGGAAAACCATTCAACAAATAGGTTCTATTCTTACTGGACAAAAAGCTAGACTATGTTTTCCGCATTTTCTTGCAGTTAGATGGCCCAATAATATAGTTGAAAGCAACACATACAACTTCCAGTTCTGGCCCTTAAAAGTCTCCTCATGCATGTTGTGATTTTTGATAATTTCTCAAATATTTACCATATTGATATTGGTGACATAGTGATTTTGGAAGTCATGTATTAAAAATACTATGGTCACAATATGGAATGAGTTTGGGTTCTTAAATCACTGCCTGGAGAAAGTCCATCTGCCGGTGGACTTCATATTAGTCAGAAAACATGTGTTACACATTTTTTAGTTAGATTGGTTCAATAGTTAATAATACTTAATAAATATAGATATCTGGACCTTCAAGTAAGTGGTTTCCATAAGATAAACATAAGAAGAATAAAATGTGTGATGTTGGGTTACTAGTTGAGTTCTTGAGTAATGGGAAGCAAGAGAATGTCTTTCGCAGGCTATAAAGATAGAGAGCCATGCTATTCAGAAGCAAAATGTTTGGTAAAACTGTCTTTGCAATAACTTAGAAGATAATGTATGTGTTGGGACTAGAACTATAAGGCAAGTGGTTAAGATAGCCAGAGAGCTGGTGCAACATGGCTATAATTGTCTACTTTTAATAATATGTTATAAGAAAAATGGGGTCAAGTAAAAATTCACTGATATACAAACAGAATTCGCTGATTTACAAACAGAATTGCAAAAGGATACAAAGAATACCATTCCTGCCCTAGCTAGTTTTGCTCCTTGGCCTGTGAACCAAAGAATCCTGGGTTTGATTCTGGTCAAGGGCACATACATTGGTTGCAATATCCTCCCTGACCTGGGCCCTGGTCGGGGCTTGTGCAGGAGGCAACCAAGCAATGTATTTCTCTCACATCAATGTTTCTTCCTCTCTTTTCCACTCTTCCTAAAAATCAATGGAAAAAACCTTGGAGCTAGGATTAACCAAAAAAGTACCCCTTAAAAGGGTTGGAAAAGCCAAAAATTTCTGGACTTCAAATAGAAAGAAGAAAGATTGAAAGTGAACATGGCACAATAAGACTTTTTAGCTGAAGTAAATGACTCACCTCTGCTTCAAAGATCAAAGTAAAATAAAAGGCTTCTTATGAAAATTATTTTCATAAGAAGCCTTTTACTTCATAGTCTCTAAGTCTTCATTAAACTAGTAGACAGAGATGTGAGAATGCTGAAGCAAATAAATGGATAGGCATGAGAAATACATCATAGGAAAATGATGGGCATTGATACTGCCAATAACTGTAAAGAGGCCAAGGTTTTACCTTACTTGGAAGCTAACAATTTTGCCTGACACAATTTCATGGATTCTGGGAATTCCAGGTCAAAGACAAAGAAATGTTAATTCACTACAACAGTTATAGCTAAGATTTAGCATTGTGGCTTTTTACCCCACCAGTTCCCTGTGTCCAAGTTCCCATGGAACAATATGAAGGCATATATACACAAAGTGAGTTGCATTATAGTACAAGTTCCTGAATTCCTGGAACCCAAATCCTATATAATGAAGAGGCAATATGCAAATTAACCCTCACACCCTCACAAGATGGCTGCCTACAACCAGGCCAGTAGGGGGGTTAGTGAGGGATGACCAAATGACTGAACAACCAGCTGCGTGGTGCGGCCAGGCCAGTGGAGAGGTGGCGGCGGGGGGGGGGGGGGGGGCAGTTGGGGGCAACCTGGCTGGTAGCAGGGGGCAGGTAGGGTGACCAGGCTGGCAAGGGGGGCAGTTAGGGGAGACCAGGCAGGCAGGTATGTGAGCAAATAGGAGCCAGCAGTCCAGGATTGTGAGAGGGATGTCTGACTGCCGGTTTAGTCCCGATCCCCAGGATCATGCCTAAACCAGCAGTAGGACATCACCAAAGGGGTCTCGGATTGGAGAGGTTGCAGGCTGGGCTGAGGGGATGCCCCCCATGCATGAATTTCATGCACCGGGCCTAATCTAGCATGTTATAATGGGTAGTGAGCATGCTGGATCTTTGCCTGTAAGGACATACCATATCTATCTGAAGATTTTAAATAAACCTGCTCTTTGCTTCAGAACCAGATACTGTCTCTAAATTCCAAAGCTCTTTGCTAGACAGACATCCTTGAAAATATGCCAGGATAAAAGGCATTACATGACTTTCTCTGCAAGATGTACACAATTGTGATAGTTGCATGGAGAATATTTCCCAACAAATAGTAGTACATGAAACTTTCAAAAACTAAATAGATCAGAAGCTTACTAACTTTCTGATTAAATTATATTAACAAGCCACAAGTCTGAACTGAAGATATTAAAAAAAAAAAATTTGAGTCATTAGGAAAAAGCAAATAACAACAACAAACCTTAGGCCATCAAATTTGTAAAGTGTGAAAACGGTACATCCCTAAAACTGTACATCCCTAAAGAGGAATTTTTGCAAAATGCCTACTCAAGGTGACTAATTATATTATAAAAGAAAGTATTACATATTTCTGTGAAACAGAAAGAAAAAAAATATCAAAAACTAAAAAAAGAGTTAGTGAGGTATAGAATCTCTTCTGGTGGCCAAATATGTATGTATGTGCATATATATATATTGGAGTACCCTAAGGAGAAAGAAGAAAGGAGTAAATAAAAGCGATATTTGAAAAAAATAATGGTCATAATTCCCCACAAATTGTTGAAAGTTATAAAGCCACAAGTTAAAGAAGCTCAATGAACCTCAAGCAAAAAAAGCATGAAAAAACTATATCAAGACATATAATAATCAGATTGTTTAAAAGTACATATAAGAAACAAATGTTTTGAAGCAGCAAAAAAAAGTCACTTTTTGCACAAAGGTAAAATAAAAAATAATGACCGATTTCTCTTCAGAAATAATACAAGTGAGAACAGAGGGAGAAATACCTTTAAAGTATTAAAAGAAAAACTGTCAACCTAGAGTTCTATAATAAGCAAAAATCTCTTTTAAAACAGGGAAAATCATATAGCATTATATAACTATCTTATAGCAAAATCATGGTCTTAAATTAATGAACCTTTTTCTTAAAAAATATATTTTATTGATTTTTTACAGAGAGGAAGGGAGAGGGATAGAGAGTTAGAAACATCGATGAGAGAGAAACATTGACCAGCTGCCTCCTGCACACCTCCTACTGGGGATGTGCCTGCAACCGAGGTACATGCCCTTGACCAGAATCGAACCTGGGACCCTTCAGTCTGCAGGCCGACGCTCTATCCACTGAGCCAAACCAGTCTGGCAATGAACCTCTTAAGAATCAAGAAAAATAAACATAAATTAAAAGTAAATAGAACAAAGGAAATGATAATAGTCAGATCAGAAATATAAAATAGAAAGCAGAAAACTATAGAAAAATCAATGAAACCAAAGTTGATTGATTCTTTGAGAAGAATCAATAACAGTGATATACTTCTAATCAGAATAATCAGGAAAAATTAGAAAAGACACCAATTACTAATATCAGAGATGAAAGATGAAACATCAATAATTAATCTAGTGTTTCTTGATAGCCACACACAAAATCATTCTACAGCTATTAAAATGTTAGGAAATATGATGGACAACATTAACCCAATACCTTCAAAAATGTAGATGAAATGAACAAATTCCTTAAAAGACACAAGAGAGAACATCATTCAGCTGTCTCCAGCAGGGATCAAGCCTGAAACTGGGGCATGTACCCTGACCAGGAATTGAACAAGCAACCTCTTGGTGCACAGGACAGTGCCCAAACAACTGAGTCACACCAGCTAGGACTAAGTCATATCTTATAGTCACTTGTCAAATAAAGTCCATAGCAAACTAAAGCATGCTAATAAATCTAGTTCCCAGAATTAGCTTAGACCATGCCTACGATCACTTGGTACATTTCTTGTCTTCCAAGTTATTGCAGCATACATTTTATCAAACATTTTAACACTTCAAAAACACTCTTATATCTTCAATAATTGTTTCCTTACCTTTGTCTCCATGTTCCGAGAGCAGTGTGGTGGCTCATAGGTATTTTGTTACAGCACAAGAACAGTCTCCTGGTATCAATTTATGCAGCAGTAAGCATAAGCATGTGTTGCTTCAGTTTCCAGCAGTTCTGCATGCTCCAGAGTCGGCAACAACAAAGAATTATTTCTTGCTCAGTTTACTTGTTCACAGTGGTTCAGGGGTTGCTGTGTTTCAGAATTTCTTTACTCAGTTGACAGCTGTCTCTGTGACACTGCTAAGTTCATGACTGAAGAAAAAAAAAAAAAGGAGTATATGTGTAGAGAGTACATATGATTCCACTCAGAAGTGCTATAGGCCACTTCAGTTTCCATTCATTGACAAAAACTATTATGCAATCTCCTGTGGGGTATTATGGGAAGAGAGAAGATGTTATAACTGCAATGATAAACTATGGAATCTAAGTTTGGTATAAAGGATATAAAGCAAGCAGGGGTTAAAGTCTTAAATCAATGTATTTGAGAGCTACATTGGTCCTAAAAACAGCAGGTGTTATACTGCAGCTATTTGATAAAAGGAGCTAGAAAATATATAAGAATTTGATTAGGAAAAAAGATAATTAACATTTCTGAAGGAAGTATTCTCTGATTAAATCAATATCATAATATCACTTGTCTTGGATTTGGCATTCTAATATTTGACTTGTCTCTATCTTTAAAATTCTGGAACTGAGAAAATGTCAATAGGAGTGCAATTTATGTACAGTGGCATGCTGTTGTTTTTCCCTAGTGTTTTCTTCTGCAAATCTTTGAGTCAGTGTGGATAACTAAATATCTGTTTGAATAGATTGATGGATATTAATTGCAAAGACAACTGAAATTAGCATATCGATCAGATAGAATTTCCTTTTCATCTTTGAGGTTCATTTAGCATCCTCATTTGGTTAATCCTGCAGAAATCTCTAGACATATGTTCAGGTTGAAAATTCTCTATTTATTTCTCTATCTACTGCCACTTTTTAAAAATAAAAGTAAAACATGAAGGTAATGCATCAGAAATAATCTATTATTAATAAAGGGCTAAATTTAGAAATTTTCTTAAGGCAGGAGGTTTTGAAATGAATTCAGCAAACATAATTCAAATTTGGGCCAAACTTGTACTTCATAAAAGGTGCACTATTCAATAAAAAATCCATAAATGTCAGAATAAAGTCACAAAAATCTACTCTTTTTTTTTTTTCTTTAGAAAAGATAATTGTGAAAGAGAATAAAGTAACTGAGAGGAAGCTATTGTATTTCATGATCAAGAAAACTTCAATTGTGTTATTTATTAGTTTACACTGTGTCAGCTCTGCCCCTATTTAAAAGGACATGGAACTCATTGTGTGGCACCCCAGAAACATGGGATCACCAGGAGAAAGAGGCAGCCATCATCTAGAAAACAAACAGTGAAATGAATTGCTATTTGTCACCTTTCTAATTGTTCTGTTGACCCGTAGACCCCATCTACTCGGAGTGGTTTCATGTACAATTCTTTAATAGAGTACAAAAGAGAAAAGAAATACCTGCATTTTTAGAATGGGAGTCATCCCCCAAAGGTTTCCCCTTAAAAGTAAAGAACTGTAGCTCTGTTATCTTTGTGGTCAAATTCCTTTTTCTCTAAAAAATAGGAAGAATGCTCTTTGAGTATGATTTTCTTTCTTTCCCATCAGACCAGAGTGATAAAAGATAGATACTAACAAGTGGAATTAGACTCTCCGCTCTGCCTAACCTTAGATTAAAAAACAAAAAACAACAACAACTACAAAAAAAACACCACCAGAGGCAAATGAGTTTGTCAGCCATTTTCCTCCATTAAAACAGAGAGCATAAGGTTTGAGTAATTCCTTATATGCTCCTACCCCAACCTAATTAAAAGTATGAATAAGCAGTTGATCAGCTCCATGGTGTGGATATCCTCTATGGAAAATGTCAGTAGCCCTGTTTGAATGGTATAGCCAATGCATTTATGTACTCCATTTCAGGAAGGTGAGGCCATGGTAACTGGTGGCATTTATCTTTTCTCCACCAAAGTAAAGAATGTTAAACAATCTATTATGAGCCAAAATCTTTCACATCTGTGCATCTCATCAACCATGATCAGCAAACATTTTTGAAATCCTAATAATGGGCTAGTCATTAGGAAATACATAGATGAAAAAAAAATCTTTATAGATAGTTTTCTGTTTCTTCCAATTGTCCTATAGTACCTAGCCTATAAGGTGAGAAGGTAAGAACCTTGTGGATGTAGGATAGTGCACCTCTCAAATCTGTTCACACAGTTGTAGGATGCTGGTTAAATGCCCACAGAGAACTAAAAGACATGGGAAGTTATATCTTGCACAAGAAAATTCACATTGAAAAGCTATCTCTTGATATTCTATACTAGAGGCCCGGTGCACAGATTTGTGCACCAGTGGGGTCCCTTGGTCTGGTCTGTGGGGATCGGGCTGAAACTGGCTCTCCAACATCCCTAAGGGGTCCCACATTGTGAGAGGGTACAGGCCAGGCTGAGGGACCCCACCAGTGCAAGATTGGGGCCAGGGAGGACTTCAGCATGTGTCTGGCCCATCTCGCCTCATCCCTATCAGGGCTAATTGGGGCTGGCTGGCTGGGGAGGGACTGTGGGAAGTTGGCTAGGTGGGGAGGGACCTTGGGAGGGCTCCAGGGCATGTTCAGCCCATCGTGTCCAGGCCTAATCGGCCAGACCCCAGCAGCAAGCTAACCTACCGGTTGGAGCATCTGCCCCCTGGTGGTCAGTGCACATTCATAGTGACTGGTCGAACAGTCAAATGAACAGTCAAACACTTAGCATATTAGGCTTTTATTATATAGGATAGTATAAGTGGTGTATATTTTTGTTTGTTCAATTTTCAGTTTGTTTTTTAATCAAAGGAATGTCTGTAGATAATCTCATACTTTCTTCTCTTATTGATCCATACTCTTCTGTGAGATTTTGGATTTGGTTAAATGCCAGTTCTGCAGGCATAACTTTTCTTTAATCATATAAGTATATTTTGGTTAAAACTAGAGATGTAGTCTATAAAATGAATCATAGTAACCTGTATTAATATTAAAAGCAATTCAGAACCCATGTATACTATCTTACAACTAAACCAAATGCCAGTCATAGGAATACAACCAAAGTCCTGGTAATTAACACAGTCACAGTCATCATTTTCTATGCTTAATCTGACATTTATTTTCCTTTAGACAATTGTTTTTCCTTTTCATTTTCTGTTTCTTCCTTTTTTATTTAATGATCAACTTCAGATAAATATTCCCACCCCAAATAATTAGGTAAGTTTGGTTGAAACCTTTTAGGTTTTAACTACATTAACTAAATTTATATGCCCTTCATTCTGATGTCACATAGCTATGTTTTAGTAATAGTTGACCCTTATGGGATGCAGGATTACAAAGGCTTAAACGTTAGAGAATCCTGAGATTTTATTACAAAACAGTTCTGTGAGGTAATAACTAGTGATCCTCACTGTTCGTATGAAAAATTAAGACTCGATGTTATTGAACTCTCGGCAATAGATTACACGTTTTAGTTTGCTTTATTTTCTTCTGTTTTTAAAATATGTGGATGGGCTTTGTCTATGGGGGAATGAAAGGACAATAAGTGGGATAACCGAGGCACTACAGAGGAATTTGGCCTCATCAGCAGAGAAATGTTGATTACATTAAAAATGATTTTTAAAAATCTATTCAACAACAGAGCTATATTATTTTGATTATATTTTAGAGCAGTAATTCTCAATATAAACTCATATAGAAGAGGTACCTGCTCATATAGAAGAAGTAATTCAAATAATAGCCCTCACCTAATTCCCAGAACATTTAATACATATACATAATTTTCCTAATTTTAAGATATCTCTCCATAATTGTCTCCATAAAACATTAGAGTAGCTACTATGAGTCTGCTAACAATACTATTTGAAAGAAGAAACAAGTTACAAATGAATATTGAGAGAAATATGTAGAAAACACTTGCATAAGCCTCTTCAACAACTTTTATTTCCCTCTCTTGATGGAAGCATGAGTACTTGGTTAAGATTATAAAGTATATATAGCCATACCTATATTTTTATTTATATATAAATATATTTTTAGTTCACATAAAAATTATTGATATTTTATTATATTCAGCGCAAAGCAGTATAAATTCAGGGCTATAACATCTAAGTTTGAAAGCATTTATTCCACCTTTCCAATTATTTGCTTATATAAAACTTGTTTTCCAATTCTCAATTCCTTTAAATGAGTGGTCCAGGGTAAAAGTATTGGCATATGTGTTTTCAAATACAGTTTAATTAAATGCTACATACATATAAAGAAGGACATAGTCATACAACTTTTCCACAAAGAATAAAATTTTCAAAATCAAACTGATAGGATTAATATAGTCAGAATTGTTGTATGTTTTGAATATTCATGCTTACATTTTCTCATATTAGAATAGCAAACTATGAGCAATTGATTGATCACCCAAAGTTACCCTTAAAGAGAAAAGGAGACAGAGATTAACAGAAAGAGAAAGTGACAGAGAGGAAAGCCTACATTTATAGGCATGGTTCCCTTTACTTGTCAAAAAAATCTATTGCGGATTCTGGTCAAGATGGAGGCATAGATAAATGTACTCACATCATCCCATAACCACATCTAAATTACAATTAAACTACAGAACAACCATCATTTAGAACTACCTGAAATCTACCAGAATGGAAGTCCTAGAATTAAGGATATAAAAAAGAAGCCACATTGTGCCGGAAGCCGGTCCATCCTTGCTGCTTGACACAGTCGCTGCAGGAAAGAAACATCTGCACAGCATATGTTTCAAGGGACCTGGCGTATATAGCATACTGTTCTTAATATGTTTGCTCCCCTTAGCGCTGTGTGTTTTAACCAAGATCACCTCTCCAAGAAAGGTTGTTTCCCCAGGTAGGAATTTTTCCCTGAAGTCAGGGAGGGGATGCCTCTCCTAGAAAGGTTGTTTCCCCAGGTAGGAATTTTTCCCTGAAGTCAGGGAGGGGATGAAACTCCTTAACTAAGTGCCAGGTGGGTAGTTAATCACTACAAACAATCATGCTTAAGCTACATAATCTTTACTCCCTGGAATGGAGATAAGAAACGCCCTAACCTTTGTAATAGAAATTGACAGGATTAAAATCAACTGGGATAAATACGGATGTAACAAGACAATAAACAGCAGAACTTCGCTGGAGATCCAGACCAGAACTTGGCTGGAGATCCTGGCTAGGGATCCTGGCTAGGCTGTTGATCAACTGAACACTGTCTCCGTGTCCTTCCTTCTTCGCCGACTCCGTCTACACCTTTGGGGACCCCTGGACCTGCTGGGGTTGGACTCCAGCATCATTGAAACTGATAGGTGGAACACAGACAAGGAATGGGCTGGTGCCACACCCAGGTGTGGCAGATAAAATTGGGAGAGATATCTCTGCTGCAGAGGACCCCCAGAAGAGTGCGGCGTCCAAGTCCCACACTAGCCCCCAAGCCTAGGGTTCCAACACCAGGAAGAGAAGTCCTCATAACTTTTGGCTGTAAAAAACTAGTGAGGATTGTGGCTAATGGAGATAGAGGGCTGCTAGAATCCCAGGCAGCTCCTCTTAAGGGGCCCATGCTTGTACTTACTCAGACTCACTCCCCCTGAGCTCTAGCACTAGAGCAGCAGCTCAAAAGGCACCAGAGACATACAGGGAGAAACTGAATGTCTATAATCAGGGGCAGCTTTCTCTAGGACAGAAGATGGCAGAGGTCATTGTTTCTTTTCTGAGCCTTTCCCCTACAAAACCCATAGGCAGATGCCATATCTGAGTCTCCACCAAGCTGACTCTACATCTTTGTCCCACCCTGGTGATTCCCTGAGGCTCTGCCCCACCCAACTTGCTGGTCAACCAAACTGTTTCTAATAGCCTTGGCGAGCCCTGAGTCTCTACCTAAGTAGCCCCAGGCCTGGCACTAGTGGCAGCTGGCCTTGGTTCTCAACTTAGTCTCTCCTGGGCACCTCCAAGTCCTGCACAAGTATCAGTCATTTGCTGATTGTTTTGTAGCACATGGCAGCTGACCCTGGGTAGAACACAGTCAGTGGCTGGCCTTGGACTGAACCTCCTAAGAGGCCCCAGAGACAGTGCTCCTGGTAGACAGCTTCAGATCACATTGACTCACCACCCAATTACATTCACAAGCTATATAATCAAGACACAATGGGCACCAGAGACATGCTAAAGTAAGCACTGCTCTGTGGAGTGGGGCCCTGCACAGCTGATCCTCCACAGTGGCCGCAGCCAGTCCTTACATCTTACTGACCTGGGAATAAATCCCTCCCATTGATGAGCCAACATCAATTAAGGCTCAATTACAAAAGGAGGGTGTTCAAGACCCACATTGGTGGGCTAGGGGGTGGTGGTGCACCTGGAGGGCCCAGCTCAGGTGATTGGGGAGGCTGTGCCACTGGACCCTACAGAACACCTACTGTGTTAGTCCATGCTACAAAGCCTGGGAGATGTAGCAGCTCTACCTAGAAACAGGGAGGCTATCAAAATGAGGAGACAAAAAAAATGTCCCAAATGAAAGAACAGAAAAAAACTCCAGATAAATAACTAAATAAAATGGAGACAAGCAATCTACTAGATTCAGAGTTCAAAACACTGGTTATAAGGATGCTTAATGAACTTAGTGAGAATTTCAAAAGCATAAAAAAGGACCAGTGAGAAATGAAGGATACACTAACTGAAATGAAGAATAATTTACAGGGAATCAATGGTAGAATAAGTGAAGCTAATAATCAAAACAGTGATTGGGAATATAAGGAAGCAAAAACACCCAATCAGAACAACAAAAGTAAAAAATAATCTGAAAAAATTAGGATAGTGTAAGGAACCTCTGAGACAACTTCAAGCATACCAACATTTAGATCATGGAGGTGTCTGAAGGAGAAGAGAGAGAGCCCAAGAGGCCCCCACCATGACACATCATAATTAAATAGCAAACGTTTAAAGACAAAGAGAGATTCTTAAAAGCAGCAAGAGAAAAGCAGTTACCTACAAGAGAGCAAGAAATATTCAAAGTGATAAATAGCAAAAACCTACAACCAAGATTACTCTACCCAGCAAAGCTATCACTTAGAATCGAAGGACAGATAAAAACCTTCACAGACAAGAAAATATATGAACAAAAAATGGCAATAAGTACATACCTATCAATAATCAAATTTAAAATAAATAAATAAATGAACAAGCAGAACAGAAACAGACCCATAGATACAGATAATACTTTGGCAATTGTCATATGGGAATGGGTTTGGAGGATGGGTAAAAAACGTGAAGAAATTAAGAAGTACAAATTGGCCCTGGCCAGTTTGGCTCAATGGATAGAGCGTCTGCCTGTGGACTCAAGGGTTTTAGGATTGATTCCAGTCAGGGGCATGTACCTTGGTTGCAGGCACGTACCCAGTGTGGGGTGTGCAGGAGGCAGCTGATCGATGTTTCTCTCTCATTGATGTTTCTAATTCTCTATCCCTCTCCTTTACTCTCTGTGAAAAATCAATAAAATATATTTTTTAAAAAAAGTGAAAAAAGGGACAAATTGGGTGTTACAGAATAGTCATGGTGCTATAAAGTACAACATGGGGAATATAGTAAATAATATTGTAATAACTACGTGTGGTTTCAGATGGTTGCGAGCTTTATTGGGATGATCACTTAGTAAATTATGTAATGTCTAATCACTGGGTGTACACATGAAACTAATGTAATGTATGTAAAAATATATTGCAACACTGCACAGTCATAGTCTACAAAATTTTACTTTTTAATAAAAATTAGTAACTTATGTTAGTGTAGTTTTTATATTAAAGTTACAACAGATGTGAAAATATATTATGGCATTACTTAAATATTGCTTAAAATAAGTAAAAACAGAACAGCATTTAAAAGTTTCTTCATTTTTTCTAAAAGTCCAAATCCTTTGTGATGATATTTTTGTTAAATATAATATATGTTATATATCTATATCTCACACATATGCATATAAAAAGAATATTAAGATAGCTTCTATATTTTTAACGTGTCAAAATGTGAAAATTAGACACTTTCACTTTGCTTGAACAAGTTGGCAGGAATTGATCTAAATTCTAAGAAGCATACATCTTAAAAGGAAAAAGCAATTCTTACTCAGTTAATGTGGTCTGAAAATATGGACTGTCAGAACATCAATTTAACTTAGTAACTAACCAGAAACCAACGGTCAATAAAGAGTGATACAGTTATGTTTTTATATCTTGTTAAAAATGTAATTAGGAACACATTCATATATATATATTATATTTATATACATAAGATCCTGAAGAATAAGTTTTATATATTGACATATATCATCCATGCATTTTTATCTTGTCACTGAAAAAGACTGGGCCAAAGCTTTTAGAAATAAAATGTGAACTCATTTTGAAATACCAGCAGTGTTTGAATTTTAAATTAACCTATTTACAATAAAACTATGCCTGCTGATTGCCATCATCTTCAGGAAAATTAACAGTAACGATCATTGGTGTCATAATGCAATTTCCCCGCAAAAATCGCATAGGCTTCATTACTGTTTACATAAATTGTCATAAATACCAATTATGGCTGAACATAAAATGTAATGCTCTTTTTTCTAATCATAATCAGACTATTGTTCTTCTAATTCAGATGCTAGGGGAATAGGGTTTGGGTTCAACCTTTGTTGTGAAGGAAGTGTCTCAATGGTAGGTAGTTTTGCTCAAAGTTGGCCTCTTCTCAAATCACTCACTCTCCATTTGAATCATGCAGCCCTTGTCCCCATTCAGCATATCCTCTAATATATTGGGAAGAACCTGGAGGCATGCTAATGGCAGATGAGGGTGGTATACATTCTAAGTGTCAGCCGAGAGGTGGCTTCTGGTGGAATTTATAACAACATTTGATGTAATTACATGTAAACCCCCATAGAAAAATAATGCAGTAACAGCCCTGTGAGAGGGTGCATTGGCAGCACCAAGTCCAGCTTTCCCTATAGGTCAGCAGAACAAATAGCCAGGAAAGGCAATACTCTGTTCAAAGGCTAATTTTCAAAACAAATAAGAGTTAAGTTGCTGGCAGGGAAGTAGAGGAAAAAGCCAGCAAGAGAGATTCAGCATCCTTACCCTGTTGTTCTCAGCTCCAAAGGTTATTCAGACAAAAAGTCAGAGCAGGGGACAATTCTCTTTGAGGACAAAATCCTGCCTTTCACTTTCTATTATCTGGCAACCCATAGGTGAAAATCGGGCCTATTTTGTCTCATGGTAGAATGCTTTCTACTTGTCTACTGGTTTATTCTTCCCTTTTCTTCTGGATTTGCTTTTTTTTTTTCACCATTTATTTTTTTAAAAAAATTTTGTTTTACTGCTTAAAATACAAAGAGTAGTACATATGTCTCCCTTTTTTCCCCCTTGACCTTCCCCTGGCCTCCCCTACCCCCCAGTGTCTTGTGTCCATTGGTTATGCTTATATACATGCTTATTCTTTTTTTTGTGTGTGTGAGCTTGACAGCTTTTCTTTTTTTTTGTTTTTTTTTTTGTTTTTTTTTTGTTTTTTTTTATTGCTTAAAGTATTACAAAGGGTATTACATATGTGTCCATTTTATCCCCCCGCCCTAGACAGTCCCCTAGCCTCCCCTATCCCCCCATGTCTTATGTCCACTGGTTATGCTTATATGCATGCATACAAGTCCTTTAGTTGATCTCTTACCCCCCTACCTCCTGCCCCCCAACCCTCCCCGGCCTTCCTGCTGCAGTTTGACAATCTGTTTGAGGCAGCTCTGCCTCTGTATCTATTATTGTTCAAAAGTTTATAATGGTCTCTATTATCCATGAATGAGTGAGATCATGTGGTATTTTTCCTTCATTGACTGGCTTATTTCACTTAGCATAATGCTCTCCAGTTCCATCCATGACGTTGCAAATGGTAAGAGTTCCTTCCTTTTTAGAGCAGCATAGTATTCCATCGTGTAGATGTACCACAGTTTTCTAATCCATTCATCTACTGATGGGCACTTAGGCTGTTTCCAGATCTTAGCTATGGTGAATTGTGCTGCTATGAACATAGGGGTGCATATATCCTTTCTGAATGGTGTTTCTGGTTTCTTGGGATATATTCCTAGAAGTGGGATCACAGGGTCAAATGGGAGTTCCATTTTCAGTTTTTTAAGGAAACTCCATACTGTCTTCCATAGTGGCTGCACCAGTCTGCATTCCCACCAGCAGTGCACAAGTGTTCCTTTTTCTCCACATCCTCTCCAGCACTTGTCGTTTGTTGATTTGTTGATGATAGCCAGTCTGACAGGTGTGAGATGGTACCTCATTGTTGTTTTGATTTGCATCTCTCAGATGATTAGTCACTTTGAGCATGTTTTCATATGTCTCTTGGCTTTCTGAATGTCCTCTTTTGAAAGGTGTCTATTTAGGTCCTTTGCCCATTTTTTGATTGGATTGTTTATCTTCCTTTTGTTAAGTTGTATGAGTTCCCTATAAATTTTGGAGATTAGGCCCTTATCAGATATGACATTGGCAAATATGTTTTCCCACACAGTGGGTTTTCTCGTTGTTTTGTTGATGGTTTCTTTTGCTGTGCAGAAGCTTTTTATTTTGATGTAGTCCCATTTGTTCATTTTCTCTTTCGTTTCAAGTGCCCTAGGAGCTGTATCAGTGAAGAAATTGCTTCGGCATATGTCTGAGATTTTGTTGCCTTTGGATTCTTCTAGAATTTTTATGTTTTCCTGTCATACATTTAAGTCCTTTATCCATTTTGAGTTTATTTTTGTGTATGGTGTAAGTTGGTGGTCTAGTTTCATTTTATTGCATATATCTGTCCAATTTTCCCAACACCATTTATTGAAGAGACTATCTTGGCTCCATTGTATGTTCTTGCCTCCTTTGTCAAATATTAATTGAGCATATTGGTTCGGGCCGATTTCTGGGCTCTCTATTCTATTCCATTGATCTATATGCCTATTCTTGTGCCAGTACCAGCACTTTAATGGTAAAGTCAGCCCGAAGTTCCCACCCACTTCTGATTCAGAGCAGTCCTTAAGGATTAGAATCAGAAGAAAAATAATTCTGTTGATACTTTGAACAGTGCTGGCCATGTGTGTTGGTGCCAACACACAATTACATGAGTCCAAAAGGAATGATGGGTAACCTGCTGATGTCCTCCCATACCTCAATACTGGGCAATCTCTTTATTTTCATGAACTCTGGTAATTTGTCTTAGTTTTACCCAATTTTATCCTGGTTGAGTAAAGCAAGTCATACTGATATATCCAGTCAAGTTTAATGAAACAAAATTAGGATTGTTGATTTAAGAAGAAAATAATAAATAAATAATAACTGGTAGAAATTGCTTTTCTGTGAGAAATTAAAGTGTAACAAACAGAAATTCAGTAAAATTAGCTGCTGTTGTTTTACTTTATAAGCTAGAAAAATGCCAAAGGTAAACAAACAGCATCAGCAGGGAGGAGAAAATGGAACTTTTATTTTTTTTTTAATCTTTCATAATCTCATGCATTATCGGTAACAGGGTGAGACATTTTAATACGGTGTGATCATCATTAAAAGGCAGAAATTTATCTTCTCACAGTGAATTAAAGTCCCAGAAGGAAGTAGGGAAAGCGAGAGAAAGTGAGAGATGCTCATAAACTATTTAATGAAATACTATTGTTATAGTTTCCCTTATTGTTTTTGTTTTAAAAAAATTTTTGATGTTGGACAAAACTGGTTCCAAATACACCCAGATAGCACTGGGAGCCTATGCATTTTGAGAAGTCTCTACTGTGTTATGACTTTGTTTAATAATTTCTAATTATGTTCTACAACACAAAATTAAATATTTCTGTCTCCATTGTGTGTACTTATTCATGAGCTGGGCATTAATTGTAAAACAATGTATCTTGTTGTTTATTTATACCAGATGTGAGTATTTATGTTGCTCTGTTCTGGGTTCCCAGCTAGGTCTTTATTTGTATATTGAGCTGCCTGGTTTTGCATGAAAATGGTTTCTGAGCTCCACAATTCATCCCCACTCTTGTGTTTAAAACAACACCAACAACAAAACAACTTTTTTTTTTTTTTTTTTTTTTTTTTTTTATAGAGAAAGAATTTATGAATAACTAAGAGATTTCTATTGTGGCTCTTCTGGTCCCTCACCAACAAGCCAGCCAGAATGGGGGCCAAGAAAATTCAATTTGGGATTTTCTCCACAGTTTAAGATGCTGGCTTCTTAGAAACAAGAGCTTTGCTTCTGAAATACATTTGCATACTGTTAATTTTCTATTTATTGATTGACTTTTTAGAATATATGAGTTTGTTGGGGTCAAGGGGAATGTGCTTTCAGTGTGTCCTTCTGTGCCTACCTCCATGGTATGTAACACAGTCAGTGACCATAAGAATCCCCTGATAAATAGTTTTGAAAAGAATATCTTGCCTTTGCATTTTATTAGCATAGTGGACAATATACTAAACTTAACTTAGGGGTTACATTGATACAAAATGTAAAAAGGTGTCCTCCAATGCTGTCTAATACCCTCTTCCACAAAATACCACGTGCGGGCGTGCACATACAGTGTGATAGAAACTTTGTGGCCCATGACCAGAAGTTGATATTTTGTGGAAGAACCACACTCAAGGGGTCAATGAGCCGCATATGGCTCGCAAGCCACAGTTTGCCGACCACTGGCCCAGGGCAACAGTTTTATCAATTTCTGTGTGTTCTTTAAGAGATTTTTTTTTTTTCTATTTCTACAAACCCAGAAACATATATATTTCTTTCCAATTTTAATACAAATTTTAGCATGCTTAGTATTCACCACTTTTTCACCACTTGACATTCTATCTTAGAGATTTCTCCATATTAGATTATTAAAAAAAAATAAACCTCCATTCATCCTTTTTTATCCTATCTAATAAAAGGGAAACATGGTAATTAGCTGTACCTCTGCTACCCTTCCCATTGGCTAATCAGGTCAAAATGCAAATTAACTGTCAGCCAAGATGGTGGCCGGCAGCCAGGCAGCTTGAAGCGAACATGAGACTTGCTTGCTTCAGTGACGGAGGACTCCAGCGTTCCCCGCCTGCCTCTGCCGGCCTCTGAGCTTACAGTTTGAAACATTGTTACAAATATAGAAGCTAAACAAAACCCCAGAAACCTGCTTTCACCCAGCCGTGATCTCAGAGCTGGTGTTGAAACAGTCTTTTGATTATAGAACCCAAACAAACCAGATACCTGCTTTCAGCAACCGAGGCCTAAGAGCTGGAGACAAGCCTCAGAGCTAAAGCTGGCCCAGAATACAAAAAAAGAAAAAGAAAAAAAAGGAGCGGTTGGGAGCTTCAGTCACCTGCCAGCCTGAAAAAAGCCCTCAGCCCCTCACCCAGACTGGCCAGGCACCCCAGTGGGGACCCCCACCCTGAAGGGTGTGTGACCAGCTGCAAACAGCCATCATCCCCTCATCCAGGCTGGTCAGGTACCCAAGCGGGACCCCCACCCTTATCCAGGATAAACTTTAGGGCAAACCAGCCAGCCCCCACCCATGCACCAGGCCTCTATCCTATATAGTAAAAGGGTAATATGCCTCCCAGCACCAGGATCAGCATGACAGGAGGCAGCATGGAACCCCCTGATCGCCCTGTGGCTCTGTGTGTGACAGGGGGTGGGGCCACAACCACCCTATCTGCCCTGCTCTGTTTGTGATAGGGGGAAGCTCCCCAACCCCCTGATCGCCCTGCAGCTCTGTGTGTGACAGGGTGCGATGCCCCAACCCTCCCCCCACCACTGGCCCTGCTCTGTGTGTGATGGGGTAGAGCCATAACCTCCCCATCGGCCCTGTTCTGAGTGTGACTGGTGGCGCCCCAACCCCCTGATCGGCCCTACTCTGTGTGTGACAGGGGGGAGCTCCTCAACCCCCTGATGGGCCCTGCTCTGTGCATGACAGGGTACGGAGCCCCAACTCCCCTGATGGGCCCTGCTCAGTGAGTGACAGGGGGCAGTGCCCCAACCCCCTGATTGGCCCTGCTCTGTGCATGACAGGGGGTGGCGCCGCAACCTCTCCATCGACCCTGCCTTGAGTGTGACAGGGGGCGGTGCCCCAACCCCCCAATCGGCCCTACCCTGAGCGTGACTGAGGGTGGCATCTCAACCTCCTGATCCGCCCTGCTCTGTGCATGACAGAGGGCAGCACCCCAACTCCCCAATCAGCCCTGCTCTGAGCCCGACCAGGGGCTGCACCTAGGGATTGGGCCTGCCTTCTGCCACCCGGGAGCGGCCTAAGCCAGCAGGTCGTTATCTCTGGAGGAGTTCCAGACTGCAAGAGGGCACAGGCTGGGCCGAGGGACCTCTTCTCCCCCCTGAGTGCACAAATTTTTGTGTACCGGGCCTCTAGTAGATATATAATATTCCATTATATGGATATGCATAAAGTATTTAATAAGGGACCATGTTTTATTTCTAATGTTAAACCAGCTATACATAGCATAATGATTGTCTAAGACTTTTCAAAGTAAACACTTGCAGACCTCCAGAATGAGTATGACAATCTGGTGACATGATTCTTTGTCAGTGCAATCAGTGATCAGGTAAACACAGCCCATTCTTAAGTAATGTACTTAAGAGAAAAGCATGACTGATTCAACTATTTTCAACATGAAGAAATAAATTAGTCTTTAAAGAGCATTTTCTTGGATTGTACAAGTGGGAAAAGTACCCGTCTTTGCGACAGTGCCTTCAGACAGATGAAACATGATGCATGATAGGGGCTCGCTAGGGACTCCAGTCTACAGGTATGTTTTATTTTGCTCAATTAAAAAGCATTCAATGTAGTTGATATCATTAACTAATTTAGAGATGTAACATAAAAACCTGTAGCTGTAGCTTTTGTTGAGAAGCCTGCTGGTCTGGCCAGAGTTGGCCTCCCTTCCTTCACAACAGCAGCCTCTGGAGCTGAAGATCATTGCCCTCTTTCGCCACGAACATCAGGGCCAAGATTCCCTGTGACCTGCCCTGGATGACTTACATTATATTGCCTGGATCCAGGATAGCCATTTAAATTTGCCACACTTGGACTCAAGTATATAAAATCATAGGCAACCAGAGAGCCAGAGTCCATAACTAATACCTTGTAGGATTAAGGACTCCAATAATGGTAGTGCTCACTGTGATGGTAACACAGAATATAAATTCCTCATACTACGTAAGATTAATCTGAGCCCCACTGAACATTTTCCCTCCCCTTCACATTTTCAAATATGCTTTGCTTCACTCAATCACACAGACAGCTGGTGTCATTTCCAGGTCATGAGTGAAGACTTGTATAACTGGTGATACAGAAGGAAGTGAGGAACAAATACGAGTGTATCATTAGGGGGAGTCTAATGACACCCTTATATGGTGGACATTTTTAACCACATGAGGCAAAATAATGTAGGAAATCTGGAAGATCTGGGAAACTAAACCAAGATATTGAAAGACCTTATATTTCCAGTTTCTGACCATGGGGGAAATACCCCAGCCCTGCCCACTGTAGCCATCCTGTCCCACCTAAAGGAGAGGAAAGAAAACAAAACAGACACAACTGAGAAGCACTTGTGAAGGATACAGCCCAGAGGCACAGGTTCACTAGAGACTGATACCTAGTCCTAGGACTATAGATTCTTCCCTCCCCCTCCTCTTAACCACCACATCACGGAAGACCTCATTACCAAAGTTCCTTTTACCCAGTACATCACATTCAACGTTCAATAAAATATTAGAAGGCATACAAAAGGGGAAAAAAGCCCACAAACAACAAACAAATTAAAAAATATTTGTAGAGGAAGCAAGCATCAGAACCAGAATCAGAGATGACAGTGGTGTTGGGATTATCAGACCAGAAATTTAAAGTAATTGAGATTAATATGCTAAGAACACTAATGAAAGAGGATGTTGCTTACTAATCTGGAAATTTAAGAATTGGGTAGGTAGCCCTAGCTGTTTTGGCTCGGATAGAGCGTCAGCTTGTTGACTGAAGGGTCCCAGGTTTGATTCCGGTCAAGGGCACATGCCTGGGCTGCAGGTTTGATCCCCAGTGGGGAGCGTGCAGGAGGCAGCCGATCAATGATTCTCTCTCATCATTGATATTTCTAGCTCTCACTCCCTCTTCCTTCCTCTCTGAAATCAATATATATATATATATATATATATATATATATATATATATATACACACACACATATATAAATCAATATATATATATATATATATGAATTGGGTAGATAACTTGTATCCTTTTGTCTCTTACACTGTGCATTGTGCATTTTTGATTGACCTTGGATGCCAAAGATTCCCACTCATTATGGAGGGAAAGGAAGGCATCGGGATAGGGAAGACGAGCTGTTTAAGGGCAAAGACAAAATCCTGGAGTGTGAGGGTCCTGCGGCAGAGCCAGCTTCACAGACTAGAGACCTGCTGACAAAATTATCCTTTAAAATGCAGGGCGAGTCCAGAGGTGCCACCTGCCACCTAAGTGCCATGAGGGGAGGAACCTGGGAGTCTGCCTGCCCCAGCAATTGTAATGTGTGCCCATAGCTCACTTTCTTTCTCTTGTCTTAGGCTTCCCAGGTATATCTGAAGATCTACTGCCTGGACCCTGAGACACTTGAATTCCACACACAAAAAAAGGGATTACACATATAAGGGAAGGCCTTAAAAATGTATGTCCACAAAACTTAAATGATGCGGTTTATGTTCTCTAGAAGGAGGGTCAGCAAATTAAATATTTTGTACTCCTTCTGTCCTGTTAATCAGAGGAAAGGGTTCCAGTCCTTGAGTGTCTGCCACCTCTGCACTCTCACAGCTGTGGTCCCACAGGAAGAAGCACTAGGAAGGAATCCACCCTGGCATCCACCCCTGGGTTTGCTCAGGAAAAGGGGAGACAGCTGAGTAAAAGACTCCCCACACTTTAAAAGACAGCTCAGAATATAGAAAGCACTTTTGTTTCTTGCATCTTTGCCTATTAACAACCCCAGTTATAATCAGACCATGGAGATGAGAACTGTCAAAAAGGAATGCTATCCACCCTCACAGAATCTGGAAGTGGGGGCAGTGCATTGATGGGCTTTCACCTCCAAGTCTCTGGTTTGATTCCAGATATAACGAGATTGACCAAATATCACTCTAATTAGAAGACAATAAAGTTCCATAGCAAAATGCATTCCACAGTTTGAGCTTACTTCAAGGGGACATTTGTCTTCATTATGGGATGTGCGTACTTGGGTCTTGGCAGGCATTGGTGCTTTAAAGGAGCTTGTGTCATAATGAGCCTAAAGATGAAAACCTTTGCCCAGTTCTGAGCACCTAGGGCTTGCCCTGAACATGAAGCGTCAGCCTTCAGGTGCAATTCAGCTGGCCCTGGCCAACCTTCTATACTGCTTTCCTGTAACTGTTCCAAGCCAAGAAAAGGAATAAAAACAGCCATGACAGATTGTGGGAGTGATAAAGTTTCTGAAAATTAGAACAGCTAATAGGGCAAGTCTATTATTGCTTGAAATTTCCTAAGGTTTGGTACTTTCCCCCTTCTCTCTCTTCCTCTCTGTTTTTAATTGAAATGTGAAACCCTGTAGGGGATGTTACCAATTGAGTCAATAGCAAGTCTAATGCTTAGGTGTACAGCTTATTTTGTCCTTAAGTAATATTTTTTTCCTGCAACTTTGTGTGGGTCCTTTCCTTTGCCCAATGGAATGGTTGTCATGGGATGCAGTGGTTTGCCCTTCTAGGGCAATTTTAGGGTCACTGATTATTCAGGTTCAACAGCTGCTGGCAAATGGACCTTTTGGATGTTGAAGTATTCCTTTTTCCCATGTCCTCCCAGCCTGCCTCGCTCAGAATTGCAATTTAAGTAAACACATTCCTATCCTCTTTTATATAAGCAGCATGTTGGGAGTACCATGCAAGAGCCAGCCATGGAGATGAAAGAGAGAGTGTGAGGAACCAGAGATGGTGACATCTCCCAGTGGACTGAGATGTATGAGAGGCAGTAAAAAGCAGAAGACAAAGAAGGTACTATTGACGCCCAGATATGTCATTTTATTCTACCTTGGTAATAAAATGGAAATATTATTTAGAAATAAATGCACTATTACCTGTGAATATGCTAGGTAAATGGTTTAGAAAGTCAACCAGTCATTCCCCTAAAATTATGCAATTACAAATTTTGAAGTCAAAAATAAAGTCAGAAGGCAAATGATAGATAGATAGATAGATAGATAGATGATAGATAGATAGATAGATAGATAGATAGATAGATAGATACAGATGATAGATAGATAAATTGATAGAGAGATAAACTGAGGCTATATTCTAGATTATTTTATTCAAATCTACAAATGGTCCCTGACTTATGATGGTTTAACTTACAATTTTTCTATTTTATGGTGGTGGTAAAGCAATGCACATAATAAATTACATGAGATATGCAACAGTTTATTATAAAACTAGAGGCCCTGTGCACAAAAAAATTGTGCACTTGGGGGGGAAGGGGGGTCCCTCAGCCCCGCCTGTGCCCTCTCACAGTCTGGGACCCCTCGGGAGATAACGACCTGCTGGCTTAGGCCTGCTCCGGGTGGCAGAGGGCAGGCCCAATCCCTAGGTGCAGCCCCTAGTCGGGCTCAGAGCAGGGCCGATTGGGGAGTTGGGGCACCGCCCCCTGTCATGCACAGAGCAGGGCACATCGGGAGGTTGCGATGCCACTCTCAGTCACACTCAGGGTAGAGCTGATTGGGGGGTTGAGGCACCGCCCCTTGTCACACTCAAGGCAGGGTCGATGGGGAGGTTGCGGCGCCACCCCCTGTCATGCACAGAGCAGGGCCAATCAGGGGGTTGGGGCTCCGTACCCTGTCACGAATAGAGCAGGGTCCATCAGGGGGTTTGGGGCTCCCTACCCTGTCAAGCACAGAGCAGGGTCAATCAGGGGGTTGAGGAGCTCCCCCCTGTCACACACAGAGTAGGGCCGATAGGGGGTTTGGGGTGCCCTCCCCTGTCACGAACAGAGCAGGGCGGATAGGGAGGTTGTGGTGCCGCCCCCTGTCACACACAGAGCCACAGGGCGATCAGGGGGTTTGGGCGCTGCCCCCTGTCATGCTGATCCCGGTGCAGGGAGGCCTCATGGCTCCGCTGATCCCGGTGCTGGGAGGCATATTACCCTTTTACTATATAGGATAGAGGCCTGGTGCATGGGTGGGGGCTGGCTGGTTTGCCCTGAAGGGTGTCCTGGATCAGGGTGGGGGTCCCCACTGGGGTACCTGGCCAGCCTGGATGAGGGGATGATGGCTGTTTGCAGCTGGTCACACACCCTTCAGGGAGGGGGTCCCCACTGGGGTGCCTGGCCAGTCTGGGTGAGGGGCTGAGGGCTGTTTTCAGGCTGGTGGGTGACTGAAGCTCCCAACTGCTCCTTTGTTTCTTTTTTTTTTGTATTCTGGGCCAGCTTTAGCTCTGAGGCTTGACTCCAGCTCTTAGGCCTCCGCTGCTGAAAGCAGGTATCTGGTTTGTTTGGGTTCTATAATCGAAACAGTGTTTCAACTCCAGCTCTGAGATCTGGGCTGGCTGAAAGCAGGTTTCTAGGGTTTTTTTTAGAGTCTATATTTGTAACAATGTTTCAAACTGCAAGCTCAGAGGCCGGCAGCGGCAGGCGGGGAACATTGGAGTCCACCGTCGCTGAAGCAAGCAAGCCTCATGTTCACTTCAAGCTGCCTGGCTGCCGGCCGCCATCTTGGCTGGCAGTTAATTTGCATATCGCCCTGACTAGCCAATGGGAAGGGTAGTGGATGTACTGCTAATTACCATGTTTCTCTTTTATTAGATAGGATAGTCTTTGGCTAGATGAAGTTTGCTAACTATGGACTAATGTAAGTGTTCTGAGCATATTTAAGGTAGAATATGTTCACCTTCGGATGGTTTTATTGTGACATCACCCCATTGTAAGTCAAGGTGTATCAGCTGTTGGAGAAGCATGTGCCGTGGCCATAGGTCAGCAGTGCACAGGCTCTGGAGCTATGTTTCCTGAGTCCACACCCTTTCTCTATTGAGAGATATTGAATGAGCTACTGTTCCTTAGATCTCTTATATGTAGAAACGTGACCGACCACTTTGGAAGGACCTTTGGAATACTATTTGGAGAGAGAAGGGCTCAACTGACATGAAGTATTTTTTTTTCCCCTTAAGTTTCTTGTATTTCTGCCTCAATATTTTTTATTACACCCTCTTCCTACTTTTGAACAGTTCCCCTGTCCTGTATATTTGAAATGCATGCTTTATTTGATTTCCTTTGGTTTCAGGAGGTTTTCCCTGACCCTTCAAACCTTTATGGTATCTCTCTTCTCTTAGCTCCTAGAGTCCTTATTGGTGACCCTCAGTTGGAACTTAATCATAAACTGCCTGTTGAGATTATTTTTTCATTGTTTATTACTTTCTAGGAAGCAGCATGAACAGTGGAATGAACTGAAACCTTGGTATCAACTGACATGGGATGGAGCTATTGGTCCACTATCCCCAATAACCTCATTTAATCTCTTTGAGCTTCATTATATTAACCTGCAAAGTGAAGATGATGATGATAATAACACCTACCTTATAACTGTGAGGATCTACAGAGTGGTCTGCAGAAGTTCTTGATAACAAGGAAAATTGATTTACTGCTCTTATATGTGCTCTATTCTACCCAAATTAAATATATGGTCCTTAAGAAATTAAAAGCTTTAAAGGATACCTTTCAGCATTTTATATAATACTGGTTTGGTGATGATGAACTCCTTTAGCTTTTTCTTATCTGTGAAGCTCTTTATCTGACCTTCAATTCTGAATGATAGCTTTGCTGGGTAAAGTATGAACAACAAATACACATCTATCAACAAGTGAATCTAAAAATCAAGTGAATAAATAATCTGATGAACAGAATAAACTGGTGAATATAATAGAATCAGGGGCATAGAAAGGGAGTGGACTGACTATTCTTGGGGGGGAGGGAAAGGAGTGTGGGGGGTGTGGGAAGAGACTGGACAAAAATCGTACACCTATGGATGAGTACAGTGTTGGGGAGGGTGTAAGGGCAGAGGGTGGGGTGGGAACTGGGTGGAGGGGAGCTATGGGGCGAAAAAAGAGGAACAACTGTAATAATCTGAACAATAAAGATTTAATAAAAAAAGAAAAGAAAAGAAAGTAAATGGGTGGAAAAATTATATTGTGCAAGTGCTAACCAAAAGAAAGCCACTGTAGCAATATTAAGAATAGAAAAAATAAAGAGGCAGAAATCTTAAAAAAAAAGAAAGAAAGAAAGAAAGAAAGAAAGAAAGAAAGAAAGAAAGAAAGAAAGAAAGAAAGAAAGGAAGAAAGAAAGAAAACGCTTTGTATTTCAGAGTCCTATAGCATCTGGCAGGATGTTTTGTCCCCAACAGATACTCAATAAATATCTAGCGATTGTTAAGTTGATATATTGAATAAATACATTAATTAACAGAGATGCTGTTTGAATAAAGTTTCATGTCATGAATAAAAATAATTAGAAGAGATACAAAGTACACAAGGCAGATAAAAGATAAAATCAACCCAAAGAAAGGGATTGAGCCTTGAGTGAAAGTAAAAGTATTTGTATCCTTATGGTTTGTGTGTATGTATAGGGAAGGAGAGAGAGAGAAAGAAAAGAGAAAGAGACAAAGACTTAAGAACTAAGAAAAAAGCTTGATTTTATAAGGTGTTTATATTTTAAAAATCTCTTAAGGTTCATGATAAGAGAAGAATGCTAAGAGGAAATCTTATCTCCTAACTACATAGGGTACAGCTCAGAAATAGACAAGGTGATACGTACATACATTGCCTCTGGCTTTTGGTGCTGATGAAATAAAAGTTTTTTACGCGATTTCAGTTTAAATGTAGACGAGTGTTCTTTCCTTTCCTTTCCTCACCTGTCTCTTCCTTTTCATTTCATTAACTAACCCTATGCTCATCCTTACTCAAATTATGGAATGAGTGGTTTATTTGGTTCTGTGCCATTCTCCCACTTCAGAGTTGGTATTTTCTATTTAGCAAAAATAAACCAAATCCATCTAAAGGTGACACTTTAAATAGTTGGGTATGACCAAACAACCAACGTGTCTGTTTACCTAGTTGGGATGGTATGTTATGGAATGTAGTCTGGCTTGACTACAACACACCATTTATTGAGGAATATATAAACAAATTAGAAGGATCACATGGGCAGGATATTAGTATAAATAGGCTTTCCACAAATCTGTTTCCCAGGGATGAAAATTATCATAGATCTATACTTACAGGCTGAGTGCTTAGGTGCTTGGAAGGCTGGCAAAACCTTGTACTTGGAACCGGATATTATGCAGAACAGTTGTTCTCAAATACCTCCTGTTTAAACAAATATTTTCTACCATCAAGTGTAGTACCTTTAAATGAAATTCATGAATAATATAACTTACAGAATGCAGAATTTTAAAAAAACAATATTGCATCCAAACTTAAATTTTAAGATAAATAAAATACACATCATCTTGTTGTATGTGTAACATACAACAAAATAATATTTATTTTGATATTTAAATACATAGCCATAACTATTCTGGGACATGTAATAAAGTAGTTGGCTGCTTTCACCTATACATATTATCTTCACGAAAGAATCAACTATAAATTATGCTAATGGAGCATGTGATATTAGAATTCAAATACCAAGAGTGGTATTGTCATCAATGAAATCATTTCTAAAATAACAAAAAGCTATTAATAATGTTGTCAACAAAACAAAATAGGGTCTTCCTTTGATTTACTGGGTAGTTTCATTTATTGAAAAGCCAGTGTATATTAAAGTTGACTATGTTTAAATATAAAACAGGTCTAGAGTCTAGGCTTATATACATGAAAGACTGGTGAGACATTCATTTGTGTAGGACCTGGGATATGTTTTTGCATGTGATCTTTCCACTCATGGCAACAGATGAATTTCTTTTGGTTGCCAACCACTAGATTCCAATAGTGTTCATCAGTATCTTTAAAAACAAAAAAGCCCTTGAAGAGTAGTACTGCCTCTATTTATTATTTTGGGGAATGAAGACTCATGAAAGTAGAATGGAATATTATTCAGCACTAAAAGGAAATGAGTTATCAAGCCATGAAAAGACACGAGGAACCTTCAAGGCATATTACTAAGCAAGATAATTCAATCTGAAAAAGGTTAAATACTGCATGATTTAAAGTATATCACATTCTGGGAAAGGCAAAACTTTGAAGATAATATTAAGATTAGTGTTGGCTTGTGGGAGGTCAGAGGGAAGAGCTGAATAGGTGGAACACGGAGGATTATTAGTTCAGTGAAAATATTCTGTATGATATTATAATGATGGATATATGTCATTATACATTTTCTCCAGCCATTGAATGCACAGCACCAAGAGGGCATGCTAAGTTAAACTATGGATTTTCAGTGATTAAGTTGTGTCAATGTATGCTCCTCCATGGGGGAAAAAAGTATCATTCTTATGAATGGTGTTGATAATGGGGGAGGCTATGCATGTGTGGGGTCAAGTGATATATAATAAATCTCTGTACCTTCCTCTTAATTTAGTTGTAAACTTAAAACAACTCTACAAAACCAGTCTTCAAATAAATGCTAGACATACTAATCCTAATCTCTATGGCATAGTATAAATGACCAGTACAGAGCAGGTATTTAGTGAGCAAAAGACATGGTATGGGAATAAAGGAAGAGAGATAATTACTTTGTTGAGAAGTGAGACTCCACAGAGATGTTGGGCTTTAAGAGCAGAGACTGGGAACCTGGTATATAGCTCCCTTGCAGGCCACCTGCAAGACTATAAGAGGTCATGCACTTGCCGCAACTGAATAATTCTCATCAGCCTCTTTCCACAAAGATTTCTACTATGTTCAGTACTCTCTGATACCTCAATGCTCACACATTATACTGTCTGGACTCATGCAGTTTATCTACCCTGTGATCCCTGTTTTATCTAATTAATTTGATTTTAAATGAAGAACAATGCCCTCTATCTTTTTATATTCTCCACACCACAAAGAACACTACCTTAAAAAAAAATCAATAAGTGCTCACTGAATGGCTTCCTGATAACATCAACAAACCAAAATAAATAATGTGAAAATCACAAGTGGATTTAGAGACTAGCACAACCCCCAAGCCACATTCTGAAATCCAGAAAAGTTAAGCAATGTTTCCAAGGTCACACAGTGGTTGGTAGCCATCCAGGACAAGGACTCAGGTGTTCAAAGTCCCAACCCAGTATCTTCCATTATATCATGAGCTGTCTCACAGAGCCTAACAAATTAGGCCTTGGGAATGTGATGTTTCCCATCGTCTTCATTTTTCTTTTAAATTTGGCACACGCTTTTTGTTTATTGGACCATCTAAACTTCTACTTTTTTATTGTTCAAGGGAATTGTCCCCAGAACTATCAACAAAAATGACAGGGATATCTATCCGTCTGCTCATTCATCCATCATGTACCTCAGTACAGTTATTTACATAGCACAGTGACACTGTAAGCAAACACAGTGGAGGGAAAGAGAAAGAGAAAAGGACAAAAAAGACATCGGGGATTTTTATGAGCCATTTTCCTTACAGTGTGCAATATCCAATAAGCATTATGTATACAGTAGGTGTATTCGTCATGGTCTATATGATGTTTTGGTGATAGTGCCTTGGCCATTATCAATAGAGCCATTATAAAACACACTACCCCCACTTCTGCTGAAATGCATACATTGGTACATTGCCAAATAGTTGCATGTGACGGAGAAATCTGCAAGAGTTTATTAGACATTATTATACTGACAAAACAAACAAAAAAAACATAACAGTGGAAGCTTTTTGTTAAAGAGGTAAATAAATCCCCAGAACAAGTGCCTCTAATTCAAATCCTTACACTGATGTCTTGCACCAAGTTGTTAATAAAACAAATTCTATAGTGTGGTTTTGCATTTATTTCATTAATTCCATTGAGAGTACACAAACATATCACAAAATAGACACAATCACACACAACAAACACAACAATGTACACACTGTCAGAGGCTCACAACTGGAATTTAAGATTGCTGAGCTAATATCGAACTCAGAGAACAGTCCTCAGAAAAACAGGTCTTTCCTATCTCATGTATCGTCTTGGAACATCAATTAAATGACTGAGCACATAGTCAGTGCTCAGCAAATGGACTGAAATATTGATTGTTTTTTAGAAACTGTCATAATCGCTGCAGAGTCTGTTTTATAGCCAGGAAGAAATTCTATGGTCATCAAATGATGATCAATTTCTTCAAGGAAGTGAGTTAGATCCTGAAGGAAAGATAGGCAATTTGGCAGCTACAGGATTTTAGATTGCCATTCTGTCTTTTTTTTTTTTTTTTTCAGACAGTGTGTCAGGTGGTAGAGTTGAAGGGAATGGGGATTCTATTTCGTTAGTGATAATTGTGTTTCTGTCCATAAATCTGAGAGGAAGCAAGCTGGCTCACCACAGGCTCTTCTCCCTAATTCTCCTGCAATACCATTCCTATACCCAAACATATACACACTGGGATCAAAGCTGTACTTCAGTAAGAGTCAACCAGGCTAACTCTGGACTCCAAATCTTCTAACTCTGGGCTCCTGTCAAGAGTCAGAACTGATGCCTGTTTCTCCTTTCAATCTAGCTAAAGGCAACTTTTCTTTATCCCCTTTCCCTCTTTCTAAATGTATTTATTAGCCACAGATGCCATATGTGGCTAGTCTGAACAGAAATTCCTGTTTCAGGGCATGTGGGGCATTTATTTGACAGCTATCTATATATATATAAGAGCCCAGGGACCAGAATAGCGGAATGACCATAACGACAGGAACGACCCATGGCTATGATGTGCACTGCAGCAGCCAACCAGCCTGATCCAGGCCCCGATCAGCCCCCAACACCTCAATTCGGGGTGGGGCTGGCCAGCCAACCACCCGCAGCCCCTCCCCCATGCTGGCCCGGCCTGATGTGCCCCCATTGGGGTGGGCCGACCAGACCCTGCCCGTGCACAAATTTGTGCACCAGGCTGCTAGTGGAGTATAAAAGAATTGGAGGAAGGAAGGCGTAACTTTTACAGTTTTTTTTCCAGTGGGGCATAAATTAGATCTCCTTTCATATCCTTCAATATGTGTAACCAAATAATTGAATTCTCTTAAATTTCTTCTGTTAAACTGCTTCTTAAGTACAGGATTGTGGAGAGATGTGACCATGATTTAGACACAAAGAATTAGAAGTAGAGCTCTACAGGTTAGCTACTCCTCACAGAAATCAGATCTCAACTGCATGATTATTGGAAGATTTTGGTGGGACTCCAGTTGAGTATTTTCAATGATGATTTTTCATATTCATCTGAAAACTTGCTTGGCTACCACTTTCATGCATTTGTTCTGATTATGTTCTTTAGAGGAGCACAGAACAACTTCACTTCCTTCTTCACTGTCTCCCACTAAACTACATGATCAGTAAGTTTGTTCTTACATCCCTCAGTAAGTACATTCTCCTCCATTCCGAATACTACCAGTCCTCTCAATAGCTTTCTGACTATAGTTACAGAACCTCTAAAGTTCCCTACCCCCACATCTGAACATATTTTATGTTGTGAATATACTTAAACTATGACTCATAATCAACCATAACACTCCTGATGCAGTCTGATAATAGTAAGCAATGAATCACTATCCATGTCCTATGATAAAGCTTGTATGCACACCCTAATCCACACTCTTTCAGAGGCAGTTTGCCCATTTCCTATGAGAATTAACTCTGGAGTCAGATCTAAATGGATTTAAATCCCAGATGAACCATTCACAAGCTAAGAGACCTCATGAAAGTTTTAATCAATCAGTTTTTCCCTTATGCATTGTTTTTAACCAATGCATTAAACATCCCATCATGTATTCTTCACAGTTAAATATTATCTTTCCAGTCGAGGTGCTTTATTGCAGATATTTAATATGTTTTAAAATCTTAGCCAAGCCATTCAAAGTTTTCATAATTGAAATGGTGCAAGCATTCATTCTTTTATCAGCTTTTTAACTTCTGCCTGTTAGATAAATATGTCTTCTATACCCTTGATCATTAAAGAGTGATGCAATGCCAGCATCACCTGGAGGTTTATTAGAAATGCAGACTTTTAGGTTCATCCCAGACTTACTGAATCAGAATTTGCTAAACAAATTATCTAAGTGATGCATCTTAAGGTTGAGAAGCCCTGCTCTTAATTCATTACCCAGAGAACTGAGGAAAATATTAACCAATATAGCACATTGGAGGGTGACTTCCAAGTCAGCAGTGGCCAGGTAATAAACTCTTTGTATATGTTCAAGAGACAGAGAAGCATTGATCAGACCATCAAACCTCAGAGGGAAGGTAGGGGAGGGTGGGGGTAAGGGGGAGAGATCAACCAAAGGACATGTATGCATGCATATAAACCTAACCAATGGACAGAGACAACAGGGGGGTGAGGGCATGAGTGGGAGGATAGAGGGGTAATGTGGGGATAAGGACACATATGTAATACCTTAATCAATAAAGACATTTAAAAAAAAGAAATATGAGAAGACCAAATGGTACTGTAACTTAAACCATGTTACATCACTCCCTCAATGTAGATTATAAATATTTTTAACACATCCTGCTGGTCTGAACCCATTAGTGTCCTGGTTACACTTGGCTTTCCCCCAATTCTCCTAGGAGAGAGGTGATCAGTACCTGTAAAACAGGTAGAAGCTCCAGCCTTGGAACTAAAGGTCTTAGACTGAAGTTTCAGCCTTCATATTTACTACTCTCTGAAATGTATTTAATTTAAATGATCTGGGCCTTCATTTTCTTATTTATAAAAAGAAGAACTGTCAACATTCTCAAAAGGTGGTTAAAATGTCAATTAGAAATGTATTTGTAGACTGTGTTATCCAGGAAAAGCATGAAAGGAGAAAAGCAAGTGATGGTGATAGAAAGATGTCCCCTTTTGATTCTGGTGCCTTCTCTACTCTTACAAAGATATTATGCACACTCGATGCTTTGTATATGCTTTGTGATTACACATGGAAATCCCTGAGAGAAATATTAGAAGTAACTAGTGGCATTCATTTCTGTCAGCACCAAAATTGCTATTTATTTTCACCATTGACCCATCATGGGGTTGGCAGTATGCTATCAGGACATTAAAAGCTGCCCTTAAGTCGCTCACCCACTGGCCTGCGATGGGGTTAAGTTGCGGTAATGGTATTATTCCTTGAGGGCTTCTAGTGGAGCTATAGTTTTCTTCTTTTCTTTAATCTGGGTCAAGGCTAATGTGTGATCCTAGGAGGGTTCATATATTAGCTAGTTAACATATTAGCAGGGGTTATTGTCTCTGATTAAGACATTATCAGTCACCGTCCGGTAGCAAAGAAAAAGGCCCTGAGGGAATGGGCACATTTTAAGGAAAGATAAGCAAAATCAAAAGCATGAGAAATAAGTTTGGGGCTAGTTAAAATTTTTGTGCCATGGCTTCAAGACACTAATTAAGACTGTGTCTCCAGAAGAGGCTTCAAGAAACAAAATATCCAATTTAATATCTTTTTCAAGGGCCAAAATTTGCTGGTAAAGTGGATTCCATATGTAGTTCAACATGGGGTTTACGTAAAAATATTAATATTAAGGTCCTTTAGATTGCTTTGATTTAAAACTAGTGGTTAAATTCCCTCTTTATAAAAAAGGCTGTTCTTTTATCATAAACATAAAAAACTCATTTGGGGAAATTTATCTCAGTTTTCATTTACTTTTATATATACATTCACATACACATACATCTACTCTAGAATAACTTTCGATTTAAAATAAAACATCAGTTCTTCATGTTTTCTAATATTTTTGGGCCCTGGAAAAATTTCATCTCATAGATTTATAGCTGTAAGATGATAATATTGAAATGCAAGTCACAAGCTTCAATTAGGTACAATCAGAAATCATGCGGTGACTTCATTAAGTATCATTAAGAATGATCAAAATATTGCTCTTAGGAAAAATACATCAAAAGCATTGCATTTACACATTGATTAAACAGGATCTGCAATTTCTAAAATCTGGTACGAGAAAAAAGAATGGAGTAAATTAAGTGCTCATATCCCACTTAGCAACAAGGGAGCGCTTAGCAACTGGCAAAGGAAGAAAGGAAGGGAGAACAAAATCTGATCAGCCTCTGAAACTGGGGTAGGGATCAAGAAATGACAATGTAACTAATTGGGGTTGGAGGAGAGGTTGCTGTCCCAGGAGGGCAAGTTGACATCAGCCTGCTTTGTGTAATGTGTTTATTTTTAGATTTAGGAAATGAAACTCAAAATTAGGAATCAGGAGCACAGGAGAGACTGTGCTCCACAAACCAAGATTGTGGCCAGAGTCATCTTTGGTGACAGGTATGTACCCGTATACAAACACTTTTCCTGTTTATTTCTATGCTCAGATGCAAAGCCTAGTCCTGTCTTCACGAGGTCTGAAGTCATAACGAAATTTGCGGAGGATTGAAATCATATCCCTTTGAGAACATTTTAACAACTGTGTGGTTCTAATCGTACCTCTGATCTGAAATTCCTTTCCCATGAGCACAATTCCAATCCTTAGCATCTCTGAAGGTTCTTCATAATCTGGCTAAATTTACGTTTCCTTTTAAGCTTGCTCTGCCACTTCCTATCTGCGCAGAGGCCGTGTTCAGCCATTTCTTGCACCTTGTCACGTTTGCTGACACCTCTCGCCTAAAACTCAGGGTGTGCTTTCCTTTTAGTAAGCCCTTTCCGGTTTTTTGAACGTTGAAATCTCTCATAGAATCTTAACGCTTACCTCTTTGTCCCATTATGGTAAAAATCCCATGCTAATTTTTGTTTACCAAAGAAATTCCAAAGGAACAGACATTGACAATGTAATTTCAGACATTACAAGAAGTATCTCTGGAGGTAGTAAACATCCAATAAATATCTGTTTAATGCAGTTAAATATATGAGCAAAGACCCAAATCCCAAAAACAAAAACCCAAAGATGAGAAATTGAAAACATTTTTTTTTCTGTAAAAGACCAGAGAGTAAATATTTTAGGCTTTTCAGGCCACTAGTTTCTGTCGCAAAAACTAAACTCTTCCATTGTAGCATAAGAGCAGTTATGGAGCCATTCCCATACCCGCCTCCTCCCCGCAAAGAAAAAAAAAAAATTGAGCAAGTCTGTGATCCAATAAAGCCTTATTTATGAACACTGAAATTAGAACTTCACATACTTTTTAGGTGCCATGTATTATACTTTGCTTGTTTTCAACCATTTAAAACTTTTTAAACAATTAGCTCAAGAACCACACAAAAACACTCAGCCAGCTGGATTTAGCCCTGATGTTGCTCATCGCCTGTTTCAGACCCTTCTTTGACAAACACTTTATATAAACCTCATTTGGATTTTTGCCATCTACAGTTCTCCTAGCACATTTGTCATTTAGCATAGTTCACATCCACGCCATTGCTTTATTCTAGCTGTATCCCAAGCAGATAGTCCTCCAGGCCACTGGTTAAGGTATACCTCTGTGCTGGTAGTACTAGTATGTTAGGCTTGACCTCCGATGCTTGTAAAGATTGTGTATCCTGAATAGGCAAAGATCTTGGCTTGCTTTTTCTGCCAATTTTAAAACAAACACAGCCTCTGTGTGATCCAGTGTTTGACAACCATTTATTACTTAGGCACATCCTGTATTGTCACAATTAATTTTTCAGTAACTATCAAGGTACGTCCTCAGAATCCAAATTTTTTCCTGATTTGCCATCTTCTCATCTGTCAAAGCAATTTCTTACCTTATCTAAAGCATTTTAATTACTGTAAGCAGAGCACCATTTCTGAACTTCCTAATATTACTAGATTGATCTTACTAAGTTTGCCTCTTCTTTCTCTCCTATATGAAATCATGAACTCCCATAACCCTCCATGGTAACTCCTTTTCTCATACCCCTAGAATTCCACACTTAAGTTAGATACATTATGATTCTGACTTCCTCTGTCCAGGCTGTTAGAACAAAATAACATAGAGTGGCTGGCTTATAAACAACAGACATTTATTTCTGACAGTTCTGGAGACTAGGAAGATCAAGGTGCAAGGAGATTTAGTACCTGGTGAGGGCTTGCTTCTTAGTTCATAGATGCCCATCTCTATCCTGTGCCCTCATGTAGCAGAAGGAGGAAGGGTGTGCTCTGGGGACTCTAATAAGGACTAATCCCATTCATGTGGGCTTCCCTCTTGTGACCTACCTCTTACCAATGTCCGCACCTCCAAACTCTGTCATACTGGGAGTTAGGCTTCAGTATATAAATTGGGAAGGGGGGTACAAATGCTCAGTCCATAGTAAATACATGTAATAATATTTAAAAGAAGGACAATGACAAGAGAAAGGGGCATAAGAGCATGAGGGGAATAAGAAAGATAATGACAGTAAAAGGGAATAGACAACAGAAATAAAATTAAAAAAACACAAATATAATCTATAAAACTTTTTCACAAGTATTATTGTTTATGAGCTGGGAAACTACTTTCTTAGAATAAGACTTAATCAGTTAAAAAGAGAAAAGAGGCTCAAAGCAGATTTTTTAACCCTTTCCCCTAAATCATACTCAATTCCAAAATCTGATAGAAGATATTTCAGACGGACAGTTCTTCCTTCTCAAGTTTCATCTGTGACTCTGAGCATCCTATCTGGATAGAAATCAAATTCTGGTACAGCATCAGAATGTTCTAGCCTCTTACAATGGCATTTAGATCTCTCGGCTGCTATTTCACACAACATCCAAACCTATAAATATTAAACTACATTTTTGGGCCCTAACCTTGATGGAGGGCAGATACCATTTAATATTGCTAAGGGAAGAGAAAAGGTGCAAGTGTAGGCAAGGGAAAGAAACAAAAAATAAACCAAAAATGTCAAATCTGATTGATTAAAAACTAGGTAGGCAAATCAGCAAGGGCTAGTCCAGCATCACTGGAGTGAGGTCAGACAGGGCTGCTTTAAAATTATTTGGTATTTTCAGAAATTGATTAGTTATGGAGAGCATTATGAAGTAGCTGTGCACATTCATTTAATGGGCCAGTGCCTCTTGTACAGGGCTGGAATCGTCACATTCAATCTCATCTACTCCTTGTTAAGTTGTGCTTTCTTCTGGAGCATGTTTATTTATTATAGATGCTATAAGCATAAACTACAAACTAGAATAATAAATAATTTCTTAGATGGGAATTTGTAAGGACCTCCTCCCCACCCATCTTTTCACTCCCAACCCCCAGTGTGACTAGCATCATTGGTTATAGGCCTAGGAATGTCTGTGGGCCTGAAGACAAGTCCTTTCCTGTCCTAAGGTGCATGTCCTGACTGAGCAACTTATGTAGAGGGAAACTGAGGGGCACGAGGATGTCCTCCTGTTCCCCCAAAGGTGTTTCTTAGTCATCTGCTCTTTGAAAGAAAATTCTGCTAGTTCTTTGAGTTAGGAATACCCTTAGCAAATATAAATAGTCTTGGGAGATTTATTATGAATTATTGTGTATATACAATTTACAACTTGATGTAAATTCATTTGTTTGAGCACTCTCACAGTAAGCTGGAGAGAAACTCTAAAGAAAAAGGTTGCATGATGGAGAAAGAGAGGTGTGTTTTGGAATATGGATCCTGGACCAAAGGGCTATTGAGAAAGGTGAGAAGGAAGGAGTTTAATGAAAGTGGGCAAACACACACACACACACACACACACACACACACACACACACACACACACACACACACTCTACTCACAATCAAAAGTTTATCTTCATGTTTAAGTTCCAACCTGATAACTGCCTAAAGATATCTCTATTTATCCAGAGATCATTTCAAAACTCCCATTATGATACGGGGAGAGTCCCCACTAGAAACTCTGCTGGTTTATATCTACACAGTTTCTCATCTCATTCATCAACACTGAGAACACACCATCCATACCCATCCCTGTATGTCTCTGTAAAAGTTTTGGCATTTATCTGAAGCTGCAGCTCTATAATCTCTGTTCTTTATTTTACTGACTAAAATTGTTTTACTCTTATTTCATATTGACCATTTTTGATGATTAATTCTATCTTTACAGTTATGTTCTCAGATGGTTTTTATTTCCCTCCCATAGATTACAAACTGCTTTATGTCAAGAACTCACTCCCCTATGATTCTTATATCCTCAACATATGTTTATATCTGGGACCCAATACAACTAGAAAATCAAGAACTTACCCCCATTTTGAAGTAGCCCTTCAAGGTGGACGTTGGGTAGGTTTAGGTACTGAAATCACTGACATATCCCACAAACACAGAAGGGAGCTCACTACTCTGAGACCCTAGCGCTATAGATTTCATATACTATTTCTCCAAAGGGAATCTCTCAGGTAACTTTCCAAAAAGTAAGATAATTCCTTTAGGATATTTCCTTCATAAGAATAAAGATATAAAATGCATCCACACAAGTAGCATCCAATGATGAACAGCATACACCTTCCTAGGCTTGTATTTGATAGCCATTGCACAATGCCTTTACTAATTAGGCATCCTAAGAGCCTAAAGTCCCCTTGTGTTCACCGGGCAACAACTGTGACCCATGTCCCTGGTATCACAGTATTCATCCCCAGAAATAATTACCCTATGACCAAGGCAGGTGTGTAGGTGCATCCCAGGACTCAACAGAACAACACGCAAGACCCTAAGGCAGTATTTCATATTCAGATACAAGCAGCACATCACCAGTTTTAATAAACCTGATGAAAGGTGAATAGATTCGATATGAAAGTCAAATATAGCCGAAACCGGTTTGGCTCAGTGGATAGAGCGTCGGCCTGCGGACTGAAAGGTCCCAGGTTCGATTCCGGTCAAGGGTATGTACCTGGGTTGCGGGCACCTCCCCAGTAGGAGATGTGCAGGAGGCGGCTGATCGATGTTTCTCTCTCATCGATGATTCTAACTCTCTATCTCTCTCCCTTCCTCTCTGTAAAAAATCAATAAAATATATATTTTTTAAAAAAAGAAAGTCAAATATATTTGAGGTGCCCCTTCTCTGAAAGTTCCTCTTTACATTAAGACTTTGCCAGTGATTAGGAAAAATGTCAGTGCTTCGGAGAGAAGCAGAGCCTTATTCTCTGCTCTCCTTGGGCGGCCAGCTCTCTTCCCCTTTAGTCCAGATGGAGGCTTTGTTCTCCCAAAGTTGCTCAGGTGCTGTGCCTGTCCAAAAAGGGGAGGTGAGTGAAGCTTTAGGAGCCTGCACCTGTTTAAAAAGCGACACTGCTCCAAAGCCCCTAAAATAGCCAGGCAGCTTCGATATTCCCCAGGCGTTTTCAATCTAGTTGGGTAAAACAAAAATTGCATAATTTGTCATTATTTTCAAGGAATGAGATGTGCCTTCCACAATCCCTTTTGAGTTAAATACAATGATGCTGAGCTTCCTGTGAATGACAATGCCCCCTTTCTCCAAAATAATGGGAATAAAGGACGGGGAAAGAAACACCAGATTGATTGCCTGCAGTTTGCTCTGGTATTTGTTATTGATGCATTCTTTGCATGCATTTTAGGGATAATAAGCAGAAAAATTATTTTCTCAGGTCTTCGATAAAGATAAGTCAAATCTTCAGGGTAAAGCTACGACCAGAAGACAGGACTTCTGAGCTGACTTCAAGATTCAAAATAAGTAAATCACATCAATTTAAGCAAGTCACAAGTCATATAATCATTCAATTTCCTCATCTTTAAAATGCGAATTAAAATGATCTTCTGTAAAGAGATCACATTTAATGATGAAGCTAAAGTGAAAAAAAATTGATAAGAAAGTGCTCTAAAATGTTAAATATCTTCTATAAATGTAAAGTAGTTTCCATGAGAAATAAGAGGTGCATCAGGATACTCAGGCGCGCAATCTTTCTTGCTAAGGTGAAAAGCTTGACATCCAGGCAGCAAAGGGAGTGAGGAGCACAGAAAACACCTCAGAACCATCACTGGAAAGCAGGGGCATTCTAAATCTCATCTATTAAGAGGAGAGAAAAAACATCTAAAAATCTCCACCATATTTTTTTGTGCACAGTGCCTTTCTGCTGCCACTTGGTTACAACAATAGTGGAGAAAAGTGGGCCCATAAAGCAAGATTGATTGCTGGGAAGATGATCAATTGCTGCTGTGAAAGGGGAAACAAACTGATAAATGCTTTTTTCCCCTGCTCTCTTCACAACCTTTCGCTAAAGCTGTGCAAAATGTGTCATGCATAAAAAGTATGCAATTTTCATGTAATTAGAGGAACACAGATGAAAATGAGTTCCATCAGAGCAATCAAGGATGGTAATGTGGTATGTATTTGTCAGTGCCTATTTGTCATGAAAGCAAAACCCAACAAGTTCTATATTTTATTTTATTTTAACTCTGAAAATCATAAATGCCATTTGCCATGGCCAAATCTATAAATTTCAATAACCCCCCTTTTTTTGGAAAAGTGAAGTTTTGGAACTGTAGATTAGAGCATTTTACTCTCTTACAGAATAGAATGCTGTTTTATGAAAAACACTGAGATTACAGATTTATTCCATATAGGGTCAGATTTACAGTGGGAGGTGATAGGTTTATAGTTTGCTATACAAAAACACACTATAATTTATTTTCTCTAAAATACACTTGCATCTTACAGTAGTAGCAAGAAGACATGCATTTTCCCTTTTTCCTTCCTTCTTTCCTACCTCCTTCCTCCCTTCTTCCCTCCCTCCCTTCCTTCCTTCCTTCCTTCCTTCCTTCCTTCCTTCCTTCCTTCCTTCCTTCCTTCTTTCCTTTTTTTTTGGTCATACATTTGCTTAGTTATTATGTTATTTATAACAATTTATTTATATCAAAATTTTGCCAGGCACGCTAAACTCTGATGACATAAACAAAACAAAACAACAAAAAACATGATCCATGTTTCCAAGTTGATTACACTTAAGGGGAACAGAGACACATAAGCAATTAACACAGCAGGATAATATCAGAAAGGAATAGCTCAGGGAGCTTATGGGGAGTTGAGTGAGTTTCCGTTGGCAAAGCCTATGGGAAGATTCAGTTCCCACATTTAGGAATTATTTGGACCAGGTGTGAAAAAGCCAGTCTTGGTACAGGAACAAGGGAAAAAGCTGTGAGGTTCCCTGGCAGCTTCTCAACTTATTGTTTCTATGGAATGTTTGAGGAGGTAAGTAGTGAGGCCAATAAGAGAATCGTGGAAGGAAAAATGAGGAAGTTCCTTGTTGGCCAGGCTAGGAAGTTTGATCCCTGTCTTCAGGGCTATGGGAAAACTTTTAATGTTGAATGCATCAATGTGGCATCATCAAGTCTGTGTCTAGAAGGGCCATTCTAGCAGCAGCATCGAGAAAACTTGTTATGAATCTATTACTCTAACTCAGTTGAGAGAGAGTTATGGTTGAAGTCAAGGTGTACAGTGACCAGGTTTGGAATTTTTCACAGAATTTATTTAATGCAGAAATAGATTGTAAATAAGGCATGAAGAAGAGGGAGGACTTTAGGTTTTAATGCAGGTAACTGGGTAAATACTAGTAGTGATGCCTTTTACTAAATCAGGGCACACAGGTATAAAAAAAGCAAATGTATTTTGAAAGATAGTGAGTTACAACTTGTACCTGCTTACTAGTAATATGAGATAATGGTGGAATGTTTAAGATTGATAATCATTGTATACATAATTTGCATAGTACAAAACCAGACATGTTTCCCCTTCTGAAACACTGTAAGCTTATAAGGTTATCAGAGCTAAGCTGAGAAAACCATTCATTCATTCATTTCATTCAAAAATGAATACTGAGCCTTTATACTGTCTAGTTAAAGCAGTGGTCACACACAAGAGCTAGTTATGAAATCACACTATTTGGACTCAAACCCTACCTCCACCAGTTATGAACTTTTTGACACAGAGTATTTGCATTAACCCCAGTAAGCTGTATTTTCCTTATCTGTGAAATTGGAGTAATTATATACACTCAATAGAATTAGTTATAAGCTTTAAGGGAGATGAAGCACATAAAGTAATAGCCCAATTCTGGATATATAGTTATAAAATTAGCATTATTGAAATCCAAGTCACCAATATATATGAGAAGTCTATAATATAAACAATATAATAATACATTCAGAAAATTTTACCTATGTATTATTTATTTTTTTATCTAGTGGCAACTAATACTAAATAGGTGAAACTTGCATCTAAAGCTTTTAGGAAATTACAATTTGATAGCACAATATAGCAAAAAATCCACACTAAAGACCCACTACTGAGAAAATATGGGAAATATTTATATGTCCATGTGTAGTATTAAATATAATAAAAGTATATTAACTCATATTTGTGTAGTGCTTCCCAATTTACTAAACATTTTAACCTATATTGGCCTATGATATTATTTTCTTATTACTTTTTAAATGTTTGGTAGAATTCACCTGTGAAACAATTCACCCGCACTTTTTAATTTTTTTCCTTAAAGAGTTTCTTGTTTTATTTTATTATTATTTTGTTACCGATTTAATCTCATTAATACTTGGTCTATTTGGATTTTCTATTTCTTCATGATTCTGACTTTGCAGGTTTCTAAGAGTTTAATAATTTAAACTCCTTTGTTCATAGTAGCTTCTTACAACTTTTTGTATCAGCTTGAATATCTCCTCTTTTATTTATAAATTTTTTGAGTACCCTCTCCTTTTTCTTGGTAAGTTTAGCAAAGCATTGCCTATTTTTGTTATCTTTTAAAAAAAACAGCACTTAGTTTCATTGATGTTTGTTTGTTTTTTCTCCACATCGCTTATTTCTGCTTGAAACTGTGTAATTCATTTTTTATACCTAACATGCAGTTTCATTTGTTCTTTTTCTAGTCCTTAAGATGCAAAGTTAGGTTTATTTGAAATCTTTCTTCATTCTTTTTTTTTTTTTAAATCCTCCCCCTAAGTGTGTTTTTCATTGATGCTAGTAGTCAAACTCATAACCCTTTGGTATCTTGCTCCACCCTTATTTTTCATTGAAACTGCTTTACATTTATAGAGGATATTTAACATTTTAGAGCACATAAATTACTTTTTAAATGTTAGCTTCATAATTAAATGTGATCTCTTTGGAGAAGATCATTTTAATTTGCGCTTTAAAGAATGTTTTAGTTCTTACATGGATCTTGTCTATATTTTATTAGATTTATAACTTAGTATTTCATGTAAATGGTATTATATTTTAAATTTCTCATTCTACTTATTCATTGTTGATCTATAAGAAATGGGTTAACTTTTGTGTATGAACCATGTATCCAATAACTTCGCTGTAATTGCTTATTCGTTCCAAGAGTTTTCTATTAATTGTTTCAGATTTTCTATGGGGATGATTATGGCATCTGTTAATAAAGATTTCATATATTCTATGGGGATGATTATGACATCTGTCAATAGTTTTATTTCTTCTTTCCCAATCTGTATAACTTTTATTTCCTTTTCTTTACTTATTGCATTAGCTAGTAATTCTAGTGTGAAAAGAAACAGAGAGGGCCTATCCCGACCTTGTTTCTAATCTTAATGGGAAAACTTTTAGTTTCTCACCATTTAGTATAACTATTAGTTATAGATTATTTTTAGATTTCTTTATCAATGGAGGAATTTCTCCTATGTTCCCATTTTACTGAACCTGACTACATTCTTCTACCTGAATTGTATGCTTAGGACAGTAGGAGAAGTGATTATTCTTAAAGATAACTCACTTTGCATGAACTCTCAGTCATTTGAGACCTGTTTCAATGGGGTCTTGTTTCTAAATTCATAGCAAGTTAATGACCCCCCATATTTTGACCCCTTTACCTCACTTTCATAGTCAAAGAATAGTACCTGAATTACTGGCCTGTTGCATATTCTGAAATGCAAGTCAGGTTTTATTTGGAGAGAAGAACAAATGAAGTAAAGTGTAATGTGGGAATCTGGAGACCATACTTGTATCCAGAGATAGGCAGAAATCATTAGGAGATTTCATTAACTCAGAGTCAATACCCCAAGTTCTTTTCTCTGATCCATGCAAAGGTTTTAAGACAGTGAAAAGCATAATTTTAAGAAAAATATACTAATATCAAGTAGGAGAGTTTTTTTTTTTTCCCCCTCAAGACCCAGATGGAAGATGTCAAGAAAATAAATTTGTCCCCCAACTCTATCCTTACCCCCTACTGATAAACAAACCTATACCACTGGGTTTGTTTATTCCAAATTGGATAAGCATGTGCTCACTACCAACAAAACATTGCTAGTTTCACACTCCAATGATTCTCAGGCCATCTGTCCAGGTATTAAGTGATTTGATTCTTCCCTCGGCTCAGATAAACTAGTGATCAAGGACGATCTCTTAAAATCCCCAGCCACAGAGACTCCTTATTGAGGTAATGAGGAAAGGCTTATGGCTCTATACAAGAGAATCTGAGAACAAGAACTGACATAAAGCAATAAGAGCACTTAGGAGGTAGACTTAACTGGAGGCAGAAAATCTGAGTTCTACTAGAAGTTTGCTCCCCAAATATGTAAATAAGGCACTTCAATTAGCATTAAACTGATTAAAAGAGAGTCATTGAACAAATATAAACAGAGTCCCTAACTTTTCAGGGCACTGAACTAGGTATCATTGTAAAATTAAAGATAGGTAAAAGTAAGCCCTTGATTTTGAAGATTTTCAATAAAAGTGTTGTTGTCAGACAAGGACACAGAATGTGATATAAGCCAAGTCATGACAAAAAGAGAAATTATACAGAAGGGATGAGAGAGAGTGGATGAAAACATCTAACATTTCCCAGGTGGGTGGAGATCAGTGGTTGAACATTGACCAATGAACCAGGAGGCCACAGTTAGATTCCAGGTCAGGACACATACCCAGGTTGCAGGCTCAATCCCCAATGGGGGATGTGCAGGAGGTAGCTGATCAATGTTTCTCTCTCATCATTGATATTTCTCTCTCTCTCTCTCTCTCTCTCTCTCTCTCTCTCTCTCTCTCTCTCTTTCTCTCCCCCTTCTTCTCTGAAATCAATAAAAATACATATATTTTTTAAATTTTACATTAAAGTAGATTTATGATTCTCAGGCTTTGTCAGGACTTGATATATAATTTTCATGTGGATTCCACACTCTCACAGGCCATGACATAAGTAAAGAGACTTTAGATTTTACATAGAAAACAATACTAACTTTATCCCTTTCTTTCCTACTCAAGAAATGATACTAGAACTGTGAGTAAAATTATAACATACTTGGAACGATTTAAAATTTTAAGGATTTAACTATTATTATCTAGTATTTTAGTATACTTCAAAGTTAAAGAATTCATAACAATTGAAAAAGGTTGAGACAGAGTTTTGAATCTTTGAAGTTTTTTAGGTCAGAAATAAAAAGGGTAAAACTGAATAATCACGAAATAATATTGATAGCATTTAAAAAAACAAACAAACAAACAAAAAAAACGGGTAGAAGATATAATCAGCCAAACTAGCAATTTACTATAAAAAATATGAACGAGGCTTCTGGATAACACTGAAATGTAGTTTTAGCTACTTATACAAAAATGGATTTATAATATAATTAGAATAAGCAGTTTGCAATCTAACTGATAGGATTATATAGTGATATTTATTCTTTTGCTGTCTTCTTGATCCTCTTAATGACATTGGATCCACTAGACATTGAGGAAGCAGAAAATAAGTAAATTCTAGGTCATTGCTAACAACAGGAGACACAAAGAATCACTATCACAACTTGAGTATCGAGCCCTGTAAGGGCAGTTGAACAGAATCTGAGATGATCTCTACTCACCAGCCCCAAATTGGCCTCAGTGCTTGGGAAGCAATCTATAATAATAAAAGCATAATATGGTAATTAGACCAGACAGCTAAATGACCTTCTGGACATCATTCTGGATGTCCTTCCGGATGAACCCACTGTGGCAGGGGCCGAGACAGAGGCGTTTAGGGGTGATCAGGCAGACAGGAAAGCAGTTAGGGATGATTAGACAGGCAGGTGAGTGATTAGGGGCAATCAGGTAGGCAGGCAGAGTGATTAGGGATGATCAGATAGGCAGGCAGAGTGGTTAGGGGCAATCAGGCAGGCAGGCAGGCAGGCGAGCAGTTAGGAGCCAGCTGTCCCAGATTGTGAGAGGGATGTCTCGCTACCAGTTTAGGCCCGATCCCGCAGGGATTCCTGCGGGATCGGGCCTAAACTGGTAATCTGACATACCCCAAGGGGTCCCAGATTGCAAGAGGGCGCAGGCCTGGCTGAGGGATGCCCACCATGCTAGAATTTGGTGCACCGGGCCTCTAGTCTACACTAATAAAAGACAAAGATGCTAATTGAACTTACCTTCGCTACACCCTAAGCCATGCCCACCAGCCAACCAGGGCGACTATATGCAAATTAACCAACCAAGATAGCGACCGGCAGCCATGGAGCTAGAGCAAGCAGGAGGCTTGGTTGCCTGGGTGATGGAGGAAGCCAAGCTTCCCGCCAGCCCTGAGCTAGCTGAGGCCTCTGCTCATGGCAAGAAAGTTTCAATTATAGAAGCTAAATAAATTCAAGATACCTGCTTCCAGCCAGCCTCCACTGGGAGCTTGGGTGGCTGGGGGTTGTGGCCAGCCTGCAAATAGCCATCAGCCCCTCACCCAGGCTGGCCACACCCTCATGGGATGAGGGTCGCTGCTGGGGGGCTTAACCAGCCTGAAAACGGCTCCCCAGCAGGACCCTCCACGCTGAAAGGGGCTGTGGCCAGCCTGAAAACGGCCCTCAGCCCCTCACCCAGGCTGGCCAGGCACTCCTATATAATAAAAGGGTAATATGCAAATTGCCTATAACAGCAGAACGACTGGGAATGACTGGTCACTATGACACACACTGACCACCAGGGGGCATATGCTCAATGCAGAAGCTGCTCCCTGGTGGTCAGGGTGCTCCCACTGGGGGAGCTCTGCTCAGCCACAAGCCAGGCTGATGGCTGCCAGTACAGCAGTGGTGGTGGGAGCCTCTCCCACCTCCTCAGCAGTGCTAAGGATGTCTGACTGCAGCTTAGGCCTGCTTCCCGCTGGCAAGTGGGCATCCCCTGAGGGCTCCCAGGCTGCCAGAGGGATGTCTGAATGCCAGTTTAGGCCCAATCCCTCAGGGAGCAGGCCTAAGCCAGCAGGTGGTCATCCCCTGAGGGGTCCCAAACTGCGAGAGGGCACAGGCTGGGCTGAGGGAATCCCCCAGAATGCACAAATTCTTGTGCACCAGGCCTCTAGTCTATCCCATCTAATAAAAGAGAAACATGGTAATTAGCGTGCGACCGCTACCCTTCCCATTGGCTAATCAGGGTGATATGCAAATTAACTGATAGCCAAGATGGCGGCTAATTTGCATACATAGGCCCAATAATGGGAGGCAAAAAGGGAAAAACAGAAGCATGGTGGCAGGGCTTCCTTTGCCCGCCCCCCAGACAGTGATCACCATCAGAAAGCCCTGCAGGCCAGGTGACACCCCGGAGCAGGGGTGCAGGTGATCGCCATGGTGATCAGAGGAAGAGAGAGCCAGGGTCAGGGCCAGGGGTGCCGACTGGCCTGCGGCCCCCTGATCTGTGATGCCAAAAGGAGGGGCGGGGCCCCAGGCACAGCGGCACCCTGGCACCGGGTGCCCCTGTGCCTGCAGTCCCCTGATCTGCGATCTTGAAGGGAGAGGTGGAGTCTCAGGCACGGCTGCACCTGGGGGACCAGGTGCAGCCGTGCCTGCGGCCCCGGATATGCGATCACGAAGAGACGGGCTGGGCAGCAGGCACAGCAGCATCCTGGGAACTGGGTGCAGGCCCAGGGTGCAGTCTGCCTGCAGCCCTCTGATCTGCTATCGGGAAGGGAGGGGCGGGGCCACAGGCATGATTGCACCCAGGGCATCCGGTGCAGCCATGCCTGCAGCCCCCAATCTGCAATCAAGAAGGGAGGGGCGGGGCCACAGGCATGGCGGCACCCAGGGGACTGGGTACTGAGGTGCCTGTGGTCCCCTGATCTGAGATCAGGAAGTGAGGGGCGGGGCCACAGTCAGGGGAGATGGGGGCTGGTGGGGGGACCACAGAGGTCAGCCAGCCCTCAGCCCCCAACCGGCTCTCCCTGGGAGTCTGGATCGGAGGCCGCTCTCCCTGGGAACCCAGAAATCCACCTCCCAGGGCAACTGCGCAGAAACCAAGCCTGGTGAGCCCTGGAGAGGGCAACCTACCTGGAGGCAACTCAGCTTTTATAGTTGAAGTCACCCTGGATGGAGGACGGGGGGTAGCAGGGATCAGAGTCGGCCAAGTCAGCCATGGAACCCTGGGTCCCTGCCAAATGACTAGAGAACATGGCCTTCAATGGTCCTCGGTCACTTGCTGAGCAGCAGTCAGCCTGGACCAGGAATCAAACCCAAAACCTGACAGAATAGAACCCAAACCTTTGCTGTGGCAGAGGAGCTCCGACCCACAGCAGGGGCCAGGGCACACCAGAGGGATTTTGTTGAGAGGCCCTGACAGGCAGCACCGGTGTGCCTGTGACACCGCTCCTCACTTCCCGATCTCAGATCAAGGGACCACAGGCACCTCAGCACCTGGTGCCCTGGGTGCCGCCATGCCTGCGGCCCAGCCCCTGCCTTCGGGATTGCAGATCAGATGGCCGCAGGCAGGCTGCAAACTGGGCCTGCACTCAGTGCTCAGGGTGCTGCCATGCCTGCTACCCCGCCCCTCCCTTCATGATCACACAGACAAGAAGCAACCAAAGAGAGTATAGTAAGTGGACAACATACTGATGTTTCTCTCGCTCCCTTCCTCTCTCTAAAATAATCAAAAAATAAAAATGAAAATAAAAAATAAACCCTCTGGCCCTAACCAGTTTGGCTCAGTGGATAGAGCATCAGCCTGTGGACTGAGGGGTCCTGGGTTCAATTCTGGTCAAGGGCATATACCTTTGTTGCGGGCATATCCCCAGTAGGGGATGTGCAGGAGGCAGCTGATCAATGTTTCTCTCTCATCGATGTTTCTCACTCTCTATCCCTCTACCTTCCTCTCTGTAAAAATCAATAAAATATATTTAAAAAAATAAAAATAAACCCTCTGGCTTGCAGAGTTGCTAAAACAGTTAGAAAGCAAAGTCTCATCCCTTCCCGTTCATTCAACAAATACTTCATATACTCCTTCAATAATCACACTGGGAATGGGTGTTTGTTTGTTTGTTTGTTTGTTTGTTTTGGTTAATCCTCACCTGAGGACATTTTTGCATTGATTTTTTTGTTGTTTATTTTTTTATTTTTTTACAGAGAGTGGAAGGGAGGGAGAAAGAAACTAATATGAGAGACATCAAATGGTTGTCTCTTGCTGAATCCCTGACCAGGGCCCTGGATTAAGCCGGCAACCTAGGTATATGCCTTCAATTGGAATCCAACCTGGTACCCTTCAGTCTGCCTGCAGCAGCACTATCCACTGAACCAAACCAGCATTTTTTTTTTTTTTCTCTTTAAGTCCTCCTCTAAGGATATGTTCTTTTCATTGATTCTAGAGAGAGAGGATGCCGGGAGCCGGTCCATGCTTGCTGTTTCAAGGGATCTGGCATATATGGCATACTGTTCTTAATATGTTTGCTCACCTTCTTGGCACTATGTGTTTTAAACAAGGTCTCTGAGAAAGGGTGTTTCCCCAGGTAGGGATTTTCCCCTGAAGTTAGGGAGGGAATAAAACCTCTTAACTAAGTGCCAGGTGGGTAATTAATCACTTTAACTATGAACAATCGTGCTTAAGCTTCATAATCTTTACTCCCTGGAATGGAGATAAGAAACGCACTAACCTTTGTAATAGAGATTGATAGGATTGAATCAACTGGTATAAATACAGATGTAATAAGACAGCAAGACACAGAACTTAGAGTCAGAACTTAGAATACAGAACGAAGAGAGACAGAACCTAGGCACAGAACGTACACAGAAAGTTCTCTAGAGACAGAAGAACTTCGCTGGAGAGAACATGGCAAAAGATCCTGGACAGAAACTGGCCTCAGAACCTAGAGACAGAACCTAGGGAGAGAACATGGCAAAAGATCCTGGGCTGAACCTGACTACAGAAATTGGCAAGAGAACCTGGCTAGAACCTGGCTAGAGAACCTGGCTATGCTGATCAACTGAACGCTGTCTCCGTGTCATTCCTTCTTCGCTGACTCCGTCCACAATTTTGGGAACCCCTGGAACAGGATTCCCCTAGATGCAACAAGACAGCAAGAGCCAGAACTCAGAACACAGAACGAAGAAGACAGAACTCAGAAGAAGGAACCTACACAGACAGAAGAACTTCGCTGGAGAGAACATGGCAAAAGATCCTGCACTGAACCTGACTACAGAAATTGGCAAGAGAACCTGACTAGAACCTGGTGACTGAACCTGGCTGGAGAACCTGGACAGAACCTGGCTGGAGAATCTAGCAAGGGAACATGGCTACAGAACCTGGCTGGAGAACCTAGCAAGAGAACATGGACACAGACCCTGGCAGGAGATCCTAAGCAGAACTTTGCTGGAGAGCCAGACCAGAACTTGGCTGGAGATCCTGGCTGGAGAACCTGGCTAGGCTGCTGATCAACTGAACACTGTCTCCGTGTCATTACTTCTTCGCCGACTCCGTCCACACCTTTGGGAACCCCTGGACCTGCTGGGGCAGGACCCCGGCAAGAGGAAGGGAGAGAGAAAGAGAAAGAGAAACATTGATCAGTTGCCCAAGCAACCCACAACCTGTGTATGTGCCCTCACCTGGAATCGAACTCATGACCCTTTTGTGCATGGGAGGACACTCTAACTACTCATCCACACCAACCAGGGCCTGGAGGTACAATGAGTTCCCTCAGGGGGAGTGCTGCTCATCCAGAATCCGGGCTCATGGCTGGTGAGTGCAGCAGAGGTGGCAGGAACCTCCGCGGCAGCACCGAGGAGCAGCGAGATGAGTGGTAGGGAGCAGCAAGCAGGCGGGCAGTAAGGAGCGAGGGGTCCCAGACTGTGAGAGGGCACAGGCCGGGCTGAGGGATTCCCCCCACCACCAGTGCACAAATTTCATGCACCGGGCCTCTAGTATATATATATAAAAGCCAAGTGTCCAGAACACTGGAATGACTGGAACAACCAGTTGCTATCACGAGGACTGCGGCGGCCAACCAGCCTGATTGGGGCCCTGATTGGCACCCCCAAACCTCCCATGGCTCCTCCCCCCAGCCGGCCCCACTACTGATTGCCCCCCGACCTAGATTGGGGGCAGGGCTGGCGAGCCAAATTCATTACTTCCTGACAGCATTGTTTAGAAATTAAATGAGATGATCTATAAACATCCATGTAATAAACACTCAATGCATTTTCTTTACCTTAATTTCACATGCACCTGACATTAGCCCATCCATTTGATATGTTCTAGTTAGAGAGCTATGTGGGTTTACATAGAAGATAACTCTCTGTCCAGGACTGGAAATAGTAACTTCACTTCACCATCCATGTACTTATGGGGCAGTAGCAAATGTTAAATTCTCTTCTTTACTTTGCTTAATGCACTTAAAACCCTCTTCACCACACCTTCTATGATAAACTGGCCTACAGGGCCATTTGCAGAGAAATAAATACGTAAATAAATAAATAAATAGATTCCCCGAGCCAGCTTGGAGGAATGTTTGATAATCTGAACCATTACGGAGGTGAAATTTCATTACACAGATGGTGACATCCCGATGTCTATCATCAAAACACAGCAGGTAGAAACTATCAGCCAGGCCCATTCCCTTCTATAAAATCACACTTATATTAATGTCACTACAGATTTCATTATGCGGAAAATAATATTGCACAGGTCTCCAGCACTTGGAGGACAGAGGGGTGGTGGGTGAGGGTGTCAAGGTGGCGAGGAGACAGTGAGGGTATAGTCATGTGAGGGTGGGAAAAGAGACTGTTTGTGGAGAGGCCATGGAAAAAAATCTGAATGAGGGCGGCCTAGGACTGGCAGAAAGACAAAAAGGTATATAAATGTACACATAAATGTATATTTTAAACATCCTTGTAGACTCTGCTGCCAGTTCATGCTGCTACTTGATTGACTCGCCACCAGACATCCTGGGCAAGCCCTGATAGGATGTTTAAAGGGCCTCCTGAAGGAAGCTAGGAGATTTACAGTTATTTTTTATTAATTTAGTATGACAGGGATCTCCACTTAGGCAAGAAGATGTTACAGAAATCCAAAAAAATGCTACTCTATTCGGACAGGCCTCTCTATCCTCACCCCATCTCTCTCTCTCTCTCTCTATTTTTCTCTCACTTTTAAGCCTACACAAACATCATAGCATCAGGGATTAATAGTACAACAAATTAAGAAACAAAGGAGAACATCTACTTACTTATATATCTACTAGAGGCCCAGTGCACAAAAATTGGTGCACTGGGGGGGGGGAAGGGTCCCTCAGCCCGACCTGTGCCCTCTCACAGTCTGGGACCCCTCAGGGGATGACCACCTGCTGGCTTAGGCCTGCTCTCCGGGGTATTGGGCCTAAGATGGCAATCAGACATCCCTCTGGCAGCCCGGCAGCCCTCGGGGGATGTCCACTTGCCAGCGGGGAGCAGGCCTAAACTGCAGCTGGACATCCTTAGCGCTGCTGAGGAGGCAGGAGAGGCTCCCACCACCACTGCTGTACTGGCAGCCATCAGCCTGGCTTGTGGCTGAGCAGAGCTCTTCCCATGTGAGAGTGTCCTGACCACCAGAGGGCAGCTCCTGCATTGAGTGTCTGCCTCCTGGTGGTCAGTGTGTGTCATAGTGACCAGTCATTCCCAGTCTTTCTGCTGTTAGGGTCAGTTTGCATATTACCCTTTTACTATATAGGATAGAGGCCTAGTGCATGGGTGGGGGCCAGCTGGTTTGCCCTGAAGGGTGTCCCGGATCAGGGTGGGGGTCCCATTTGGGTGCCTGGCCAGCCTGGATGATGAGCTGATGGCTGTTTGCAGCTGGTCACACCCCCTTCAGGGTGGGGGTCCCCACTGGGGTGCCTAGCCAACCTGGGTGAGGGCCTGAGGGCTGTTTTCGGGCTGTCTGCACCCCCTTTATGGTGGGGGTCCCCACTGGGGTGCCTGGCCAGTCTGGGTGAGGGGCTGAGGGCCGTTTTCAGGCTGGCGGGCGACTGAAGCTCCCAACCTCTCTCTCTCTTTTTTTTTTTTTTTTCTTCTGGGATTTATTTACCTTCTATGGCTGTCACTTGAACTGAGAGTCAGCTTTAGCTCTGAGGCTCGGCTCCAGCTCTGAGACCTCAGCTGCTGAAAGCAGGTATCTGGGTTTGTTTGGCTTCTATGATTGAAACACTGTTTCAGCTCCAGGTCTGAGGCCCGGCTGGCTGAAAGCAGGTTTCTGGGGTTTGTTTAGCTTCTATAATTGCAACACTGTTGCTTAGAGTGCAGCGCAGAGGCCAGCAGCGGCAGGCGGGAAGTCTTGGCTTCCTCCATCACAGGAGCAAGCAAGCCTCCTTTTCGCTTCAGCTGCCTGGCTGCCAGCCACCATCTTGGTTGGCAGTTAATTTGCATATTGCCCTGATTAGCCAATGGGAAGCGTGACAGAGGTATGGTTAATTACCATGTTTGTCTACTATTAGATAGGGTACTCTGCTATCAAAAGAGGGAGGAATGAGGTAAGGTTTATAAATATCTAAGCATTATGTTGTACACCTGTAACAATATTTTATGTCAACCCTGATTGAAAGATAAATTATTTTGTTCTAAAAAAGAGGACAGAATGAGGACTACATGAGAATCTTACAGGGTGGGGTGGTTTTTCATTACTCTCTCTCCATTCCTACACTCCCCCTTTCTATCTAAACACACCCAAGATAATTTACTTCCATTTCTGATATGAATTAGGATGCCGCATTACTTTTCTAATTAGCCCAAATAACTTCACTTGGGCATCTCTAATTTACCTCCCAAGCTGTGGTAAGATTGGTTTTTCCATAATACAGATCTATTGTGTTTAGATTCTGATGAAAAACCTTCAGTGCTGCTTTTTCTGACTTACCGGATAAGTGCATATTCAATATGACGCCTGGACACCTTACAAAAAAGGCCCTGCCCATATCTCCAGGACTGGGTTTCATTCAGTGTCTATATGGTTTGCCCTAGAGTTTTTTAGTTTTTTTGTTTCTTTTATACTCACACAAATTTATCATTTTTTTCTAAGCTCAGTTCTTGCCTTGATAGCATGAAGATTTCCTTCCCAATATCATGTTCTTCCTTTGCAAATGATTTTTGATTGCTCACCATTCATGGGATATACAGAACTTGTCTCCCCAATAACTTAAAAATGTTGGCAGTTTAGTTTTAGGTACTATTTTAAACCCAATATACTATCCCATTGGTGTATGTCATCCTTACCTTTCTAAGCTCACTGAGGAGGTATCATACTCTGCATTATATGGCTTCCGTGACTTGTCCATTTCCTGGTACTAGTTATCACACATATCTTGATTTGAATCCTACCCAATCTTAAAGAACAAGTTATTTCTTATTTTCTCTATGACAAGTTTTCCTTAAGTATTTTGGTATCTACTCATCTCTTCTCTATTTTTATATTTATATAGAATTCTGACTTTGGCATTTTTTTAAGACATGCATACCAGTTTGATCTCATTAAATGGAGTATATCCTTCATTTGTTATAGCATTTTTATATCTCAATACTAATCTCAAAGTAGGCAATAAATAAATGATGAGGAGTGGCTGAAGCAGGAATGAATTAATCAATACTACTGTTTATTAAGTAATAGTTGGATAGATTTTATTTTTTAATGAATATGTTATGTACAGGGGTGGGCAAAACAGGTTTATAGTTGTATGGAAAAAGACATGTAGGTTATGATTATTACAACAGATTTATTAACTCAAAGGAATGTCACTCACAACTGTAAACCTAGTTTTGCCAACCCCTGTATATGATATATATATATATATATATATATATATATATATATATATATGCTATGTATACATAATGTCCCATTCATATTGTTTTTCAGTTTCAAGAACCATAAAAACTCAGTTACCTTTTTGCTGAGGCTATTTCATGCCTCAAGATTAAACAATTATAATGTCATTCTCTTACTGTAAGGACTCTGCAGGTGTTCTTCCTGGGGTTCTTTCATCTTTTTTTCACACTTCTTTTACAGAAAATTGGATGAAGTACATGACCAAGACTAGGATTTAACTTTTATAATATGGGCTGCAGAACTTTAAAAAATGCCCTCAGGATCTAAATGAATGCAATCATAATTGGGGTTCTCAAACTTTAGGGTACCCACAAATCAATAATAAGCTGTTTTGACTCTCATAAAACTCACAAGGAGCTCAGTTCAGTATGCTTGAGGGAACCTCTGGAATCCCAATTTTAATACAGATGTGATTCCCTGCAGCTGAGGTGCAGAGCACATTTTGAGAAATATTAGAGCTCAATAAATAGAAAGTTGTAAATATGGTAGAAAAGTTATTAATCTGCAAAACTAACCACCAGCAAGTTGATAATCCAGTCTAGAGCTTTTTTTACTTTCAAAAAAGTTTTGAGTTTCAAATTATGTGCCATTACATTCATATCTGCACTCCCTATCAAAAACTATACTTAAAAAATCACTCACTACTCTATAATCATATGACATCTAAGCTTTGATTTCATTAGTTAAATTGAACATTGATAATATAATTTAAATGGCTACAGAATAGGTAAAATTGGTATCTTCAAATTGTGTTCCTAATTAATCCAAATTAATCTTCAGTTGATGGAACATACTTTCTTTTTCTTTTCTTTTGGTTAACTTTTCTTTCTAGCATTAGTCATTTTTTAAATATGCAACTCCCATATTTATCTTTCTATTAATCAATTTCTTATATATCTAGTATGCACACACACACCTGAGTTCTAAGGACAAACTTACTGCACTACATTCTAGCCTTAAGTCTTACCAAACCCTTTATTCTTGACCAAATTCATAAATGGCTTTGAACTGACCTACTTTTATTAAGGTCAGTATTATATAAGTAGTCATCCATGAGTAGAAGATTATATTGGTATAATTTATATAATAAAATTTTGATTTGGAGTTGTAGTCAATTCTTTCAAAGAATTTGAATTCTACCTATCAATCACAGACAATACAATTTAACTGAATTGAGGTAAAATGTAGCTATAATAAATTGCATGCATAAGTGTACACTTTGGTGAGTTTTGACAATGTACACATGTATTTATTTACCATCACAATAAATAACATTTCTGTCAACCCCATAATTTTCCTGTGTACCTTAAAATTCACTCTCCCCTACCTCAACACCCAATGTCAGGTAAATACAGATCTCATTACACTCATTCTGGACTTCCAGAATTCATATAAATGTAATTATACACTATACACACTTTTACACCTGGGTTCTTTAACTCGTCATGCTATGGTAAAGATCCAACCATGTCGTTTCATATATCAGTCGTTTATTGTGTTATTGCTGGGTAGTATTCCATTAGATGGAATTACATTTTGTTTATCTGTTCACCTGTATTTGTATGTGCAGATTATTATTAAAAAATACTATGAATATCTGAGGACAAAAATGTTGGTGCAGTTTGAAATTTTAAGGACTGAACTTGTATTTGACTGTCAACCATGAAGTACCTGGGATGACTCACTAAGGAATTTGAGTGTTAATATAGACTAGTATTCTCAGTATATGCATCACCTACATCAACTTTACTTAGATTGCATGATAAAAATCAGATTATTGATCCCCAAAACAGGCATGTGGGATCAGAATCCCAGGATTTGTCTTGGGAACACGTATATTTAACAAAGCTCAGAGTGATAATGGTACAGTTTACTCATCTTTGCCAACTCTGAACTCAAAGTTAGCCTCAGTTAGGGTTAGAGTTAGAGTTAGTTAGAGTTAGAGTTAGAGTTAGAGTTAGAGTTAGAGTTAGAGTAAGAGTTAGAGTTAGAGTTAGAGTTAGAGTTAGAGTTAGAGTTAGAGTTAGAGTTAGAGTTAGAGTTAGAGTTAGATTTAGAGGTATATATCACAGATGGAACCACCTTCCAGCTCATGTAAAGAGCTCAGAATGCAAGAAACAGTAAGGCCCATGAAACTTTTATGAAGGTTAATATTTCAAATATTTAGAACAACAGTAGACATTGAGGGGATAGCAATAGTGAAAAATAAAGAAACAAAACCAGTAAGCAAGAACTCAAAATTTCCTGATAGTGTATCTGGTCAAGATCACTGATAGGATAAGCAGGCTTTAGTATGGATACTCAAATAAAAGTGTAGGGAACAAAGCTCTACTGAAAATGATATGACAGGGGGCAAATTCTATGCCACTGAATTTTGCAGAATTTCCTCAACAACAATGCTTCAAGCACTAAATAGTTCTTTCATCATTTTCTTTAAAAGATATTTAATTTCTATTCACTTTTCTCAAAAAGGAAAATAAAAGTAGAGGAGGATAAACAAAACAAGGAAATAAAATCTCAACAGAACCTTTTGCTTCGTTGCTGCAGAACCTGGCTCTCCACCTCTGCGCCTGCCTTTGGAGTTTCGTCCACTCGCTGGGGAGAACACAGAGGCACATGTTTGTCTGCCCAATGTGGAATCAAACGCTCAGCCTCTCCTCAGAGAGGCTTTGTTGGCAGTCACACATGGATCTGCTCCAGGACCAGCAGATTTCAGGCCCCTGGAGAGATGCGAGATTGCAAAGGGCAGGGAAGATTGGCAAAAATATTGACTTTGATATTTTATCACTTCATATTTTTAAAGAGTAGAAATGCACTGACAACTGCACCTTTCTAATCAGATGCTAACAGAGGTTCTCAGTATTGCACACCCGCTGGAGACTGCAATACCAACAAAGCCCCACACAGAATGACTTATATGAGAGCAAAGTAATCAGCAGCATCCCTGTTTTTCTCTCTGGTTGATTTCTGTTCATTTGGGTGGCACTTTACAGGATCCTATCATGGAACTTTCTAACTTCTGGCTATTTTCAGGTACAATTCTGACCTCATTTATCTCTTCAGGGTATATATAGCTTCCTTGACTGTTACTATGTAAATGGTGATAAGCAGCACTCCAAATATTTTTCCCACCACTGGTCCTGGTACCAGATATTTCATCTAAGGAGAAATATTAAATATTATTCAGCATTTGGGAAAATGTATTTATCTGGAAATCATATCCAACTTTCGGTTGTCAAGGAAGAAGGATCAGAAACTTGGCTTTTAATGAAAAAATTTAACCCTGTTTCTGTGCACTATCCCTTGGGAATGGTGGAAGTACATGTAAGTATCCCTTCTTGAGTCAAACCATAGCAATTACAGCAACTGCAGCCCATGACATATAGTATTCCTGTTGCACACTGCTTTTATCATGATTAGAAAACCAAGGTTGCCTTTCACAGACACACACACGCACACACACACACGCAAACACACACACACACACAACCCCAAAGAACACTACAATAATGGGGGGAAAAGCAAGGAAAGGTCAGGCATATAAGAATGCTAACAAGACATTTTCTTTTATAGAATCCTTTAAATCCATTTTATCTGAGTTTTGCAAAAACAACACACACACACAAAATAAACAAAAACAAAACAAAAAACAAAACAAACAAACAAACAAAACACACAGATCAAATCAACCAGAAAATACTTTATGAGTGAGATTTGTCAGGAAATACTATCTCTATAGAACATAAAATGGGAGGCAGAGAAATCTATTTCTAAGGCCATGTCACCAGCCAGTGCCAGGGAAGGCATTGTGCTCACTACTTATCCCATCTGTTTCACCTCACCATGAGTTCAAGGTAAGCAGTAGCCCTGGACCAACAAAATATGAGAAATGCTCATTGTATCCAATTGGTAGGGATGGTGACCTGATGGAATTAAACTTTAAGAGACATTGGGCATCGGCACCTCAGGAAGCTCACTAAGTTGTTCAGTCCCTCTGTGTGTTCCCTTTACCATCCCTTCTCTGTAGTTTCCCTCAAGATTTTCTCAGACTCACACAGCTATTATCTGTTTTCATAGCATTTTCATCTTCCACTTATTAAAATCTGCTCCCCAAGCCTACCATCTGGAGAGAATTTGGAAATGTCAATCCCATGGAAGTGATACCCTCAGGTGAACTTGAATTTGTACAAGGAACAATGATGATGGTATTTCAGCCATAGCAAATGGCTATAGAGGAGCATTTTAGAACAAGAAAGCTATCTAGGATCCATCAAATCATACCTCATCATCTGTTCTTCCTAACATGTGTAGTTCCCCGGGCGAGAGTACAAATAGAGATACACATAACATATGCTTAAATATTTAAATTTTTATGTCAAGCCAACAAACTATGAAATTATATTTGATCCTCCTACTTTGAAAAAGATATCTTCATAACAACCGGAAAGGGTATATTTGAATTTAGAATTCTTTGTCTCTTCAGTGTTCTGGGTCAGAAAAAACACAGTGTTGGGAGAGCGCACGACCCCTTTCTCTTCCTATCACCACTCCGTCCAGCAATGTAAGTATACACGTGCATGGACACTGGAGACTGTATATCAAATTCCATTGACACCAGTTGTAAATACTCTCCCTTTGACTACCCCTTGGCCACTTCATCAAAAGACTTGGGAATAGGTCTGCACAGTCCTTAGAAGTGAGCTTAGAGCTATTTTAGCAGGGAATTCCTAGATCCAAGATACCTGAGACATGATCTAGAAGAGGAAGAGGGGCTCTATGTGAACACATTTACACATGTTCATGAACATTATTCTCTGTGTGGAGACACAGTGAGAGGAAGGTCAGAAAATAGTTTTCTAGTGCTGGGTCTTGGCTTATGGTTCCTCTTGCCTGAGACTACTATGGCACTGCTCATTAGATCACAGCTGGTCTTGGTGGGTCAGCTGATGTAGAAAGCACATTTCATGCAAGGTCCAGGAGAGAGAAGATATGATACAGCTTTTGAGAGTCTAAAAGTCTAATTTATAGCAAACTTGAAAGAAATATTGTTATGATGAGAAATCTTTCCCATACACCTCATTCATGCTTTAGAGGGTGAGACCAAAAAGATTGAGGAGGTATTTGAGATTCTTTGAAAGATTCTATTGGGAGAATTTAGAAGCAACATTGACTGCTGGAGAGGGAGGAAAATGTGTTAGCAGTCTTCAGGGAAGGTGGCACTTCTACAACAGATGGGCCAACTGAATTTTTTTCCCAATGATGATTTTATGCCTTTGGCAGAAGTCTTCAATGTAATTTAGAAAAGAGGGAAAACAACATAAAGACAACTGATGCTGTTCTTTAAAATTAGGGGAAGGAAATAAAAAATAGAGTTATTAGTTAAAAACATAAAATATTTTTGACATTTTATGAAAAGAATTGCCATCAAAATTGGCAGAATAAAGCCAGGTTTCAAATTCACATTGTATTGGGTCAGTTGTAGGATATGAAATTCCCTGGAGGAAAAAAACAAAACAAAACAAAAACAAAAACAAAACACAAACGGATCACAAATTAAGTTCAACCTTTTCTTCATTCTCTTATTTCTCTTAACCTGTTTTATAGTAATTTAATTGCCTACAGATGTTTTTCTCTGCTTCCTAAATCCAAATTGTCTATTCACCCTCTTATGAACATGTTTTAAATGTGAATTTGAACATGTAATTATTAAGTACTTTTAGCTGCTTCTCATCAATTGCATTTAAATTTTCTACTTATTTAGCAAATGGTCCCTGGTATCTGGTCTTAATAAATTTTTCTGACTTCATTTCCTGACTACCTCCTCTAAATAAATCACAAAAATTCTCCTGTAATATGGCATAGTTTCTTAAGCTTCTGAACCCCTGCATATATATTCTATTCCTCCTATCTGGATCATCTCTTTCTGCCATACTACACTTGATGAACTTCTATTTTATTAATTCTTATTTTTAAAATCACCTACTCTTCAATATTTCTCAACTCCCCAAGAGAGAGTTAGTTATTTCTTCCTTCGTGTTTGCCCACAGATTGGCCACGTCGCCAGGAGCCCAGGGTACTTGCCAGAGAGGTCTTATCTTCAGTATTTTTTGTAAGTGAAGACAGCTACCTCCTTTTAAATATCAAAGGACTGCTTAATTTAGACATAACCTATGTCCACAAAATAACATCTACAAGAAGAAGATACCATGATTCCTGTCTCTGTTTTTAAAAGTAAGACTTTCTTTTCCTCAGAAGCTCCTCAACAGAGCTACATATTAGGTCATATGTCACCCCTAAGCCATTCACATGTTAAGGTAAAGAACTTGGCATAGTGTTATCTTCCCTAAGAGGCAAGTGGAAAGATAGAAGTGGAATTGCTTTGATAACGTAAGATGAGAAAATGAGTATTAGGATTAGCAACCAACACTATATGTTCCAGAAGTGAAGTGGCTTGATCTGATGGGATTCACTTGTGCTGTAGCCTGTCATGCAGGCACTGTCAACATAACATTTACAATTTAAAAACAGCAACAAAGCTAAGACTATTGGAGGATTCCTTACTGAAAAGATGAGTGAACTTGTCCTCCAAGATGTGGTCTCTGTTCTGAAAAATTATCTGTTATTTGGTATTGTTTTCTCTCCCTGTAGCAATGCTTAAATTTTGAGTCCATGGTTTAGAGCTGCAAGCTTGAAGCTCTCATGATTATTCTTAAAAGGTACCTCTTAAAATATTTGTTTTCTGTTTCTCTTTAGTAATAAAATCCAGAAGAAGTATATCTTAACTCAGGAAAAAAACAAGTGTTTCATTAGGTTGAAAATTGAAACTTTATGTTAGCTAGCCATCTCAAAACTTATTAATTTCATAGAAATAGGTGAAAAAAGTGCTATGATGCTATACAGAAATATTAAGAATTTTGGTACCAGGTAAATTTGAGACTTAATGCAACCTCTGTGTAGTTCCTATATAACTATGTTCAATGATAAAATGAATAGCAGTCGATCACCACATTCACAGGCAAGACCATCTAGACTTTGGATTCCTGATGATCAAAACTTTGTCTCATACTACTGGTCTAAGATTTCTGGCCAACTGAAGTTCTCTATTAGGTCAGAAACTATAAAATGCCTTGGGAAAAATAATACAAAAATACTAGCTAAGGTATTGTGATAGGCAGTATAAATGAAGGATATTAATTTTATCTGTGTTTAGTTATTATTGCTGTTGTTCATATATGTTTGCATGTGTCCCTTTTTATACATAAAAGATGTGGCATTGGTAGCTACATTTATTATCTAGTCTATGGCTTATTGATGATCTGGTAACATCTGGGTGGGATTATGATGGAATTAGAAGAAAAATATGCAACATATGGAGACTGTGGATTCCAAGACAAATAGCACTTAAAGGAGCTTGTCATATTCCCTGTGGATAAAGTAAACAGAGGTGTCTTTCAATTGTCTCCCTGCTGGAAGGCCATGGTTGTGTTTATGTGTGTCCTGAAGGATAATGTTAGACAGGAACATCCTTGACACTATACATGTAGAAAGATGGCAGCCAATGATATGAAGGATAGAGTATCTGAGAGCCAATCAGTAAGTGGACAACTGGGGCAACAGATGCAAAGTGAACCTATCGCCAGTCAAACTATTCCCAGTATATCTTTCTTAGGAACCTGCCCTATCCACAGACCAGTGCTTGTGAAATAAGTACTGAAATATTCTTCAAGCATAAATAGCCATCGATTGAATCAGGATCAGATGCCCTTGTGATTCAAAAGTAACAGGGCCAGATTTTGCAGTATGAACAATAGTGTGTGCCGTCATAAATCATTCTACCAAATAGGGTTAATGCTAATTACATAAGCTATTCAGACTAACTTCTTCTAAAATTTGAACTGAAAATATGGAGAATTTTGAGTAGGCAGAAAATGGGCAAAAACACAAGAGCGATGAATGTACAATGAGAAATGTGAAGTTCCTTTGCCCACCTTGCCACCAAGATAGGAATTTCATGGGAGCTGGGATCAAGAATTGATTGATAATCAGAGACTTCACTTATGTGTCCTCCCTGGTAAATAAAAACAAAGATATAACAAACAGTGAATTTACATTTTGATGGGACCAAACAACATCAAAAAAGCTCTGCAAATAATCCCCTGAATAAAAATGGTCACATTAATATGATAATATTAAATTGTGTATAACAAAAGGCCCTATGGGGTAGCCTGAGACTGCTTGGGATAAGTAACTGATTATATGACAAAATACAACTATTGGTGAGATACTGACTCTTCATTTATAGGATACATATACATATGTATCTCTGTTCATGTATATATTAATACTTATGTCATTTATCAAGTAGCTATGGAGAGAAAATTACTTCCTCCCATAGCCTACTGCAATGAGTTTTAGGGGATGTATAAGATAAATTATTTCCTCTCACCTCTTTTGTTAAAGCTGTTTGGATCACATATACTACCCGTAAAGGTTTGTTAAATGTTTATTGGGTGATAAAAGTGCAAGACAGTATAGGATAAAATGTATATTCATGGCTGAACATCAAAATAATTCTGAAAAAAACTTGTAAATTCAGCCAAAATTATCAGCATTATACGTATCTTTTTAGAGAATTGTTCTGTCTTACAGATAGCTACTTTTGTTGTTGATAGGCTCCTCCTAAGGTGGACAAAGAATTATATTTCTATAAAACAAAATATATCTATCTGATTTCACTGACTTCATTATCTTCCTCTTAATATTCACCTTTTTAAAATACCCAATCAAAGGGCAGATATAGTTGAACAATTGCTTACTCATTAATCATAACCCCTTCAATGGATTCAATGTCACTTTTCTCTGTTTTTCTGCCCTGACTTCTTCTCCTTCAGCTTCCTCTAAAAGGTAGGAATTACTTAAAATTTTCTTACTGTGTTACTTGACCTAAACTCCCTGAAATCAATATTTTTTGTTTGTTTTTTTTTTCTTGTTTTCACTATTGTGTTCTATGGTCCTCATTAGGAGCTTGGTGTGTATATATAATATTAGTAAAATGGAGGGAGGGCCTGGCCAGTGTTACTCAGTGGTTCAGTGTTGACCCATGAACCAGGAGGTCACAGTCAGATTCTTGATCAGGGCACATGCCCCAGTTGCAGGCTCAATCCTTAGTAAGGGGTATGCAGGAGGCAGCCAATCAATGATTCTCTCTCGTCATTGATGTTTCTATCCCTCTCTCCCTCTCCCATCCTCTCTGAAATTAATAAAAATGTATTTTTAGAAAAATGTAGGGGAAGCTATGCTTTTAGTCTTGATCTCCCTCTTGAGCTCCAGACTTGCTGATTTATAGATCAATGCTCTGCATGGATAACTTCAGGTTCCCCAATCAAGATTTGTATGCACATATGCATAACCTGTGGACACAGACAGTAGTATGGTAGGCCTGGAAGGGGATGGGGGTGAGTGGAAGGGGTCAATGGGGGCAAAAAAGGGACAACTGTAATACTTTCAACAATAAAGGTAAATTTAAAAAATTAAAACACATGGTATTACATGAATGGACCTAGGGGCTATTATGCTGAGTGAAATAAGTGAGACAGAGAAAGGCAAATAACACACAACTTCACTTATATTTGGAATCTAAAAACAAACATCAACAACCAAAACAGAAAAAAACAACAACTCATAGATATAGAGAACAGACTGATGGTTGCCAGATGGGAAGGAGGTTGGGGGGGTGGGGCTTAGTAAAAAAGGGGAAGGGATTTAGAAGTACAAATTGGTAGTTACAAAACAGTCAAGAGAAGGTAAACCAGAGCATAGGGAATATAGTCAATAATATTCTAATAACTATGTATAGTATCAGGTGAATACTAGACTTGGTGGGATCACTTCATGAGTTATATGAATGTCTAAACATTAATGCTATATATCCAAAAGTAACATAATACTGAATATCCACTGTAGCTTACAATTGTTTAAGCTAAAAGAAATTCTAAAACAGAAATAAACAATCAATAAATCACCTTCCAATCAAAATAAATACAAACATCTTTTATCATTACTAGTACCCTGGTAATGGAGTCTCTGGACTATTGACCATCAGAGTGAAATCATACAAATAGAACTCCCAGTGGCCTATTTAACACCACAGAGTTCTCTACCAGGAGACCTAACAGAATCAGTGTCTTCTGATCTCCAGTGCCTTCTCTCCTCTTCATAACAGGCTTCTGAAAATCGTTATCTTACAAATACACTGCAAGTTCTTTCTCTTTTTTGAAATCAAAATATGTTGCTATTTAAGGCAGTGCTTATTTACCTGGGGTGGGAAATTATTTACAAAAATCACTCAGAGAATTTTCAAAATTTCAAACAAGAAAACATACACTACTTTTCTTACATGGCATTGTCTATCAGAAAATAGTTTTGAACGAAACTGAATTTTTTGGCCCAAGGAAAACAGACCACCCCAGAAACAATAAGATGTGTCACAATAATTTACGATTTACAATCCCTTCCCCAGATCTCCTGTTGCCCTTAGCAATCCTTAAAGCAGAAACAAACAAAACAAATCCTTTCAGCATATCTTCATGAAACTGTCTGGGATGTGACAAAACTTTGAGAAACAGTTTTGTGATAATGGTTTTGCACTTTATTGGTACTTCTCCAGAGGAGCTAGTGAATGGCTGCTTTCAAATACATAGAGCTATCAAAGGCTAAAGTCAATAAAAACCTCTGGAGAATAATTGGGGAGGGAGGAAAAAGGAAAAAAAGAGCATAAAAGGAATGAAAAGGAAAGAAGGACCTATAAATATCAAAGCCTAAGGAGTATATTTTGTAGGAACAGATGATGCAAAACAAAATTGGGAATAGTTATTGGAGGACCAAGGGAGGCAAATAAAACAATGAGATATATGATGCCTGTCCTCTTGCCTCAAGTCTAGCTCATCAAACAGTTTTTCATTCCATTTTGTATATATGAGTTTCATCTGACTACTGCCAGCAGAAAGCGCTTGGATTTTCTGACTTTTTTTTCCACTGTCAAAAAAAATAATAAGTTGATGAGATTCAAAGGCAGCTAATATAACATCCTTTTCAAGAAGGAGAAAAAAATACAAATTGAGTTGTGTTGATGAATAAAACAGTTCTATTTTTCACATTCTTGAAAATAATAGTAGCACTAATGATCATAAACAATAAAGTAGGTTATTATGTAAAATACTTGTCTGGATCAGAAGGCCAGAATTTGTTGAAAAAGTTATGCTTAATTTTACTGCTTAAAATACCATGGATTGTATTATGCAATTAAAAGAACTTGGAACTAATCTTCCATCTCTGGGAGTACCTGATAAATTACCAAAGAATATCCTGGGGAATCAATCTGCAGGCCTGGTGATGGCATGAGCTGATTTGGGCTGTGGGAACTGCTAGGCACAAGAATTACCTCTGCTGTACAATGCCCACAGAGTGGGAAGGCACTTTTTGCCTGGAAAGAATAACTCACATGGAGTGGGGGGGAAAGGTATTAAATCAGAAAAGTCAAGGAGACTGGCTATGGTGTGCAAAGCAGGCAGGCCAGAGGGAGAAGATGCCAGCTAATATGAGCAGGTAGCTCCTCAGACACCTGGTGAGGATACCATTTTGAAGTCAAATTCTAGAAGCCTAGAATCACCAAGGAGTAAAAAGAGCCTACACAAAATGCCGAAGATAGTAATTCTGACCTCTTTAGAGGTCACAGAGAAAAATCACATGCCAGAGAAAGTGAATGCAGTGGAAATAGAAGGATAGAAACAATTAAAAATTATGAAGAGATCAGGTGCACTGGGAGTAGAATTTTAGATGAAGTAGCTTAGGTGGTTCCATCTTTGTATTCATTTCTTGGCTCTGGCATCAACTAGTTCTGGGACCCTTCACACATTCTGTAAGCTTCCAGTATCCAGTTTAACCATCGATAATGTGAGAGGATAACACTAAATGCTTTCAAAGTACTGCACAACTCAGAGACACTATTATTTTCTATTCACGATAGTGTTTGCCATTACATAGTGCTCTGCACCTCCAAAATGTATTTATGTGATAGTGTTTGCTTTTTCAAACAGTCCTGTGTAGTAGCTCCTATAGAAAATGCTATAGCTCATTGTAAAGATAAGAAAATAAAGGCATAGAAATGTAAGATGACTTTCTCAAGGTTGCTTAGCTAATGAGCATCAGAACAAAGACTAGAAATGTTGGCCAGCTGTAACTCCATCACACTATTCCTTTCAGAAATTTTTATTTAAAAGCTTTATGTAAGGGAAATAATTATCTTAATGTCTTACCTGAATTTATTTCCATTGCTTTATATCAACAGGAGTTGAGAACTAACTAAAAATATAGAAAAGAAAGTCGGGCTTTAAAAAGTAGAAAGCCTGTACATTTGTATATTGAAAGAAAATGTAAGCAAAGCTAAACAGCCAATTATTTAGCAAATTTATATTGAAGATGGGACAGTGTGCAAGGTCTTATGCCAGGTGTTGTGGAAGAGATATTTTTTAAAGGCATTTTAAAGATATTTGGCCAGCTAGGGGCTTCTATAATCTTACAGGAACGTCATATAGGTCTAAAGGGGATCTCATTACAAATGTAAACTGTAATCTAGGGCTTAAAGAATAATGTTTAGAAAATTCAGAAAAAGGTCAAATCAAGTCCAGTTCTGGACAAGTCAGGAAAAATCTGAGAATTGGGCATTTGAGTTTGGAAATAAAGCAGAATATATTGATAACTTTTAAGGGTTAGAAATCTGTCAAATTAAGTAGTACATATCGGTTAATGTAGGAAACTAGATATGAGTGAAAAGATAATTAGAGCTCTTTGCAGATCACTGTAAAGTGGTAGCCACAAAAACTTCACGAGACACCGTTCACATCTTGCCTTATCTTCTTGTCTCTTTTTCCTCACCTTTATTCCTTGTCCTAAGTTCTGCTTTCAATAGACCCAAGATAAGATAATACCAGTAACTATATGTATTTAATGACACAGTACACTCCAATACAAAAGAGTCAAATAACTCTTATATTAATATAAAATACTATGGGTTCATAGAACTAGGTAAATCCATCAGTTTAAGTTTAATTCTTCCTTAGTTGATAATGTGTAGGGAGGTGTCAACAAGACTATAGATATTTTAAGCATGCAAAAAATGTATTAAAACAAACATTTGTAAACCTAGCTGTAAACCTAAATATTACATGAGAAAAAATATACAAAGTGGGTGGCATAGTTATTCAATGTTATATTTTTATATAGTTACTAGAGGCCTGGAGCACAAAATTCATGCACTGGGTAGGGGGTGGGGAGTGGTCTCCTGAGCCCAGCCTTTGCCTTCTCACAGTCTGGGACTCTCGGGGGATGTCTAACTGCTGGTTTAGGCCCGCTCCCTGCATCCCTAGGTCCCCTCCTCTCATTTTCAAGAAATAAAATGTCTGCTGTGTGCCCACCTTTTGGCATAGCCCCTGCCTGCCGCGGGTGCCCCCTCCCCCTGCAGGCAGCAACGAGAGGCTCCTGGGCACCCGTCTTCCGATACCTTACATGGACAAATGTGTGACAGCAAAGTCAGGAATTCAGGACCCTGATGTCAGTTTCCAGCTCTCAGGGCACCGCAAGGGGGACCAAGGGGAGGGGGCGGGGATGGTGTGAAGGAAGGAGGGGGAAAGGCACCAACCAGCAGTCGCTCCTGTCCTGCTGAAGTTTCACTTTCTGTGAATTCTCTTTCGGCCCCTGTGAGCTTTCCCGGGATAAGTAGCTTTAGCAAGCAGGGGGACAGCCGGGTGGGGCAAGGTAAGGACTGGTTGCATGGTCTGTGGCACAGGACACGCTGTGGGGCGTGGGGCTGGACCTGTCTGTGGCTGGGGACAATGGGAGGGGGAGTGCCTGGGCACCTCCTCCTACACCTTAGCCTCTGCCTTCAGCCAACACCACCACCACCACTGCCCCGGCTGCCTCCTCCCAGAGGTATTGTTGCAAATCCTCCTTCCTTTCCCCCCACCTTCTGCCCCTCCACCCCCCGCCCCAGGGTGCCTTGGTAACCCCCAGCCTCCCCAGGCAGGAGGGCCTCTGGGATGGCAGCAGCACGGGTACAGGGTATGGAGTGTGCACCCTGCCCAGGTGGAAGGGCCTGCCGTGCAGAAGTGCCAGCTGTGGTGCAATCATGGGGTACATGTCATTGAAGGGAGACCCCAAGTTTTGGGGAAGCTCAGATTGCCGTCTGGGCAGGGTTGGAGCCCTTCCCTGTGTGACACCAGCCTGGTCCTTTCTGGGCGCCCAGGAGGCGGGGCCACACCCAGCTGCTTAGAGCTTTCATGTAATCCCAGTTGTCACCATGGAAGGGGCCTAGAAATCCAGTTATCCAAGCCCCCATTTTACAGTTGGGGCAACTGAGGTACAGGGAGAAGGAGGGCCTACCCGGAAGTCAGTCACTAGAGGCTGAAATGTAATGAAAATAAATGGCTCCCAATTCCTAATTTCCATTCTCCAGCATTTCTCCAGCATCCACAGGCCAGCAGGGGGGGAAGTTGGGGGCGCTCAGGCCAGCAGTTGGGGGCAATCAGGCTGGCAGGCAGAGTGGTTAGGGGTGATCAGGCAGGCAGACAGGGGAGCAGTTAGGAGCCAGCGGTCCCGAATTGCGAGAGGGATGTCCAACTGCCCGTGCAGGATCAGGCCTAAACCAGCAGTCTGACATTCCGCCAAGGGGCCAGATTGGAGAGGGTGCAGGCCAGGATGAGGGACACCCCCCCCCCCCGGTGCATTAATTTCATGCACTGGGCCACTAGTATTAAATAAACACTCTATTACATCTAAATTATAGATTCTCAAGATATAATGCATAGAAAAGGCTCAGGAAAGCCCTATCGTAAAGAAATCTGTTTAAATTTCATCATAGCATTTTCCAGAAGAAAGATATTTTAAAATTTGTTGTTTCATTGAAAATGAACATATTACTGACATAGTTTTCTGTGAATCTAAGTTTTGGAGATGCAGGGATATCAGTAGAGCCTTAAAATCCTAGGATTGTAATGTGCAATGTGGTCTCAGCAGAAGGATTATGCTAGAATTTGAGATCCATACACTATCTTCTAGCCAGAATCAGTGAGAATGAAACCCCCTGTGACAGAGGACTCAAGAAGAAAGGAACAAATATTGTGGCCTCCTGCTATGGAAGTGGTGAAATCATGTTTTAGTGAACCAAGAGACTTGAAGTGTGGTATGGAGCCCTGGGTTTGAGCTTGGTGAAGAAGAGCTTCTGATGTGTCTATTGATCATTTACAGAAGGGTTTTTCACCATTAGCAATATTGACATTTGGGGCTGGAGAATTCCTTCCTGTTGGAAGGTGTGCTGTTCATTGTGGGATGAATATTTAGTAACACACTTGGCCACTACCCATTAGAAGTTGTAATGAGGAGGCAAACTTTAGGAAAATCCCATGCCTTTACAGGGGCACGGAGAATATATATATACTAGAGGTCTGGTGTACAAAAATTTGTGCACTCGCAGGGGAGGGGGGTCCCTCAGCCCGGCCTGTGCCCTCTCACAGTCTGGGACCCCTTGGGAGATAATGACCTGCTGGCTTAGGCCTGCTCCCGGTTGGCAGAGGGCAGGCCCAATCCCTAGGTGCAGCCCCTAGTCGGGCTCAAAGCAGGGCTGATTGGGGAGTTGGGGCGCTGCCCCCTGTCATGCACAGAGCAGGGCGGACCAGGAGGTTGCAATGCCGGCCTCAGTCATGCTCAGGGTAGGGCCGATTGGGGGGTTGAGGCACCGCCCCCTGTCACACTCAAGGCAGGGTCGATGGGGAGGTTGCGGCGCCACCCCCTGTCACGCACAGAGCAGGGCCTGTGGGGGGCAGCTGGGGCGCAGCACCCTGTCACACACAGAGCAGGGCCGATCAGGGGGTTGGGGCGCTGCCACTGTCACACTCAGGACAGGGCCGATGAGGAGGTTATGGCTCTACCCCATCACACACAGAGCAGGGCCCGTGTGTGTGGGGGGGGTATTGGGGTGCCACACACTGTCACACACAGAGCCACAAGGCGATCAGGGGGTTGGGGAGCTCCCCCCTATCGGGCACAGAGCAGGGCTGATCAGGGGGTTGGAGTGCCTTCCCCTGCCACAAACAGAGCAGGGCGGATAGGGAGGTTGTGGCCCCGCCCCCTGTCACACACAGAGCCGCAGGGCGATTGGGGGTTTGGGCGCTGCCCTCTGTCACGCTGATCCCAGTGCCAGGAGGCATATTACCCTTTTACTATATAAGATAGAGGCCTGGTTCATGGGTGGGGGCCGGCTGGTTTGCCCTAAAGGGTGTCCTGAATCAGGGTGGGGGTCCCCACTGGGGTGCCTGGCCAATCTGGGTGAGGGGCTGAGGGCTGTTTTCAGGCTGGCGGGTGACTGAAGCTCCCAACCGCTCCTTTTTTTTTTTTTTTTATTCTGGGCCAGCTTTTGCTCTGAGGCTTGGCTCCAGCTCTTAGGCCTTGGCTGATGAAAGCAGGTATCTGGTTTCTTTGGGTTCTATAATCAAAACACTGTTTCAACTCCAGCTATGAGATACCGGCTGGCTGAAAGCTGGTTTCTGGGGTTTTGTTTAGCTTCCATATTTGTAACAATGTTTCAAACTGCAAGCTCAGAGGCCGGCAGCGGCAGGCGGGGAACATTGGAGTCCTCCGTCTCTGAAGCAAGCAAGCCTCATGTTCGCTTCAAGCTGCCTGGCTGCCGGCCGCCATCTTGGCTGGCAGTTAATTTGCATATCGCCCTGATTAGCCAATGGGAAGGGTAGCGGAGGTATGGCTAATTACCATCTATCTCTTTTATTAGATAGGATGCCTAAGCAACTGGCCGACCGTTTGTTAGCTATGATGCACATTGACCACCAGGGGGCAAACACTCAACTCACAGTCATGGAAACATGGAACAGACTGGTGAATCTCAGAGTGAAGGGGAGAGGGGAGTGCAGAAAGAGATTAACCAAAAATCTTACAGGCATACTAGAGGCCTGGTGCACAGATCCCTCAGCCTGGCTTGCAGGGATCGGGCTGAAATGGCAGTCCAATATCCCCCAAGGAGTCCTGGATTGTGAGAGGGCACAGGCCGGGCCGAGGGACCCCACCGGTGCACAAATCCATGCACTGGGCCTCCAGTATACTATAAATATTTGGAGAAAATGAGAAGGCAGCATGTAGGGAAGGGGAAATGGAGTGAAAAGGGGAAGACTTAAAGGACCAAAGGACCGAGAAGGAAAGATGAAGAAAAGAAGAAATTGAGAAGGAAAGCTGTAGAGACAGAAGGAAGGGGAGAGGGAAGAAACTGTATAGTGGAGGAGTTGGAGGATAAGGTTGTCTGAGGTCTTTTCTAGCCCTTCATAAGCAGTGTGAGCTTTAAGGACAAAAAGACCTGGTTTTATACATAGTTTGTATCTTTTTACTTCACCTTCAGTAGTTCAGTTAACCTCTCTGAGATTCCTCTTCTTGTTGGCAAAATGGGAATTACTATTTTGCAGGTTTATTTCACATACTAGAGAAAATGCATATAATAAGCTTAGCGCCTTCCTGAGACTTTAATAAATGGTGTTTTTTTCATTATTGCTATTTTTTATTTGAATGTAATCACGTGCTATCTTTTTTTTTTCTTCAATTAGTTTTACATATCTATTATTCTTACTCTTACCTTTTACCTGCCAGCTTATACTAGGTCATCTTGCCATATTAAGCAAGTTTAAAATCTCAGAGGTTTAAATGACAGTCTATTTCATGTATATTTTATGCCAGAAAGGTCCCTTCCTTTATTCCCTTAATTCACCCTTACTCACAGACTCAAACTGGAAGGCCAATGAGTATCATGGTAGGAGGACAACTGTGTTCCTGCTCTCCAGCAATTCTTAAGCAATCCCCCAGGATGTGACACACATTCCTACTGCTTCTCACACTCACATTTCTTTGGTTAAAGCAAGACTCAGGCTACATGGCCAACTTCAAGGTGGCAGTGACATGTAACTCTGACATATGCCCAGAAAAGGGGATACTATGCAAACTATCAAAGGCACAACATCTCACTAAAAAGCGCCCATACCTCACTAACAAAGGTGTCTCGTTGGTCAAACAGGGTTGTCATGAACATTACCACGGTCAGTACATGCTGAACATATAGAACAATGTCTAGCATATGGCAATCATGCCATCATTGCTAGCTGGCTCTTGAGATCTATCATTATTGGCAACTCTTCTAAGACCTGAGCCATGGCTTGTGCTGCCTTGCTGCCCCATCAGCACTTTGCCTAGTGCTTTGCATAATCTACTCACTCAATAAAATATTTGTTGAATTGAATTGAATGGTGTTGCTGCAACATGGCTGGGACCACCCACCAGCTGGCAGACCATGCACATGTAGGTTTATCAGTTTCATTTCCCCTGCCAAACACCAGTGCGCTCCACTAAGCATCCCTCAGCTGCGATTCTCCATTTTGGCAACCTAATTGACCTTAATGTAAATGTTCCCAGCCACATAAAACATGTTGTGAAGTGCACAACAGCAGTCACAGTTGACTGCCAGCTGCCATCACACTATGTATGCAATTTATTCCTCCACAAATCCTCCTGAACATAACAAATAACAATGCCTTTCTTAGAAAACTCCCAACAGTCAGCACACAGGATAGTACTGGCACATTTTAATGACCTCTGCAAAGGGAAAGAAAAAAGATATACAGACTTTAACAACAAGAGCCTGCATCCTGATATACACTGTTTCCTTGGAGCCTAGGAGAGGGTCCTTGCCTATCTGGAGACTAATTGGATTCTGCTCCTTTGTATTACCTGCACAATTAAATATGAGGCCACTGGAGAAAATGTGCATTAGTAAAAAGGTGAGTTCAAGTGTCAGCTCTGCCCTCATTCTGAAGGATCCTGAGCATCCTACTCCATTTTTCCGGGTAGTACTTTATACATCAGTTGAATGGGGAAAATAATGTTTGCAGGATTTCTTTTTTGAAAGCTAATGAAAGCCATTGACAGAATATGAAATATGGGAATGCTATAAGTAGATAGAAATGATTGTGTAGCTAGTGGAAAATAGCAGTAAAATGCTTTATTTTATTTTTGGTATATTCATTTTTTTTCCTTAACTTTTCTATGTTGATCTCAATCAGTGTTCTCCTGTAGGGTGGTCCAGCTTCCCTAAAGGTCATGTGCAATGAGTAGCAGCAAATTAGAGCTGAAAAAAGAGCACCCAAATCTCAGCCATGTCCTGGAGAGTTGATCCTCCCTGGCTTTGTGTTTTCGTTATCTGCAGCTAAACAGGCCAATGATTTTCTGGTGGCTTTTAGCTACATAGCTAATTTCTATGACCCATTTTCCTGTGGATTCATAATTAAAGGGTAAACTTGTACAGAACAGCTACTTAATGACCTGCCATGTGCTAATAGGACATTTTAAACTAAGTCACTCAATTATGTTGACCAAACCCTGGGAAATGTATCTAGAAAAATAATGTAGCCAAGCAAACAATCAAACAAACAAGAGTGAGATTGAAAAAAAAAAGAAAGAAACACAGAAAGAAAGAATGAAAAATGCAGATAGTGGGCAACGAGACAGAAAATAAGTAAAACATGGTGAATATAAAGACGAAACCAGATAAAACCAGCCCCTGGTTGATATTTCTTCTTCCAAAGTAGCCAGGAAGCAAAGAACAAAGACATGGAAGAACAGGAGGCTGGCAGTTTTCACTGCTCCATTTGAATCTTGATTTCACAGGCGGCTTGCTTCTTTCATATGATCACAGACGTTTCTAAATATGGGGTATCAAACTTTTCTAATATGTACTAAGTATAATGGAGACTAAGAGTATAAAATAACTACTGTAATTTAAAATTCATTGCAATGAATTATTCTATACTTTGCTTCCTTTATTATCATTATTTTTTTTTTTATATATTTTATTGATTTTTCTCAGAGAGGAAGGGAGAGAGATAGAGAGTCAGAAACATCGATGAGAGAGAAACATCGATCAGCCGCCTCCTGCACATCTCCCACTGGAGATGTGCCCACAACCCAGATACATGCCCCTGACCGGAATCGAACCTGGGACCTTTCAGTCCGCAGGCCGACGCTCTATCCACTGAGCCAAACCGGTTTTGGCTATCATTATTTTTTTTCCCTGCCATTTCATTGTCTATACCTTTCCTTTTAGGACCAATGATCAACTACTTTTTTTTCTTTCCTCATAGATTCTTTAGATAATTTATATTTTTATCATAATTTTAATACAAGTTAAAAGATCAACAAGAGAAATAACCATAGCTTATATTGGTTGTGTTTTGTATTTTTCCCCCAACTGTCCAGTGTGGATTAGGCTAGATAAGCAACTTTCATGTTAAATTCTAATTTAGAACAATGTACGCAATGAAGTGACGGGTGAAACAATATTCATCATCAAACTTACCATCCTTTTGTTGCTTTTTGGAGTTTTCCTTTGTCATCTAAAAAAGGAAATAAAGAAGAAAGAAGGGAAGAAAGGGAGTAAAGAAAGGAGGGAAAGACAAAATAAGAAAAATACAAAAACAGAGATTAAAGACCTACTTTGTTTCAAGAAAAAGGTCAAATAATGTATACATTGTGCAGTTAACCACCCAGTGATACTTGGAAGCCACTATTGTTGGCATTTCCAGATGGAAAAAAATGGCCTTACTCAGGTTAACTTTTATGAAGTCATATGGCTATTAAGCAGCGGGTGTTTATTTGATTTCAGACTCTCATTTGTTAATTTACTGACATATTAACAAGAATGATTTGAATTGTGCTTTCCAATATGGTAACTGCTTATGTGGCTATTTAAAGATAAACTAGTTACAATTAAATAAAATTAAGAATACAGCCCCACATTTCATGAGCCACATTTCCAGTGCTCAGTTGCCACAAGTGCCCAGGGGCTACTCTCATGAGCAGTGGAGATCTAGAACATTCCTCTCATTGTAAAAATATTCCATTGGCCAGGGCTGGTTTAGAATGTGGTCTTTTCATGGGTCAGAAATTGAATGTTTTTTTTTTTTTTTGTGAGGCTTGCCACTGTACATATATTGTGATTTCCTGCTCTTCTCTGAGAAAAATAGTTTACTCGACCAAAAATACCAATCTTTGATTCTTTCAATGCAGAGGAAAATAATGCCCTGACATTGAAGCCTAAATTCTTGGTGGACCTCTGCAAAGGGGTGGGTAAAATTTATGGGCACAGCTGGTTTGCAGTTGTAAAACCCTATAATTTTTAATGCAAAATGGCATCTGTGCCTGCTAATTGGATACTTAGGCACACACACATAAATTGCCTGGGAATTAGAAAGGTGTATTTCTTAAGTCCTGCCCACATTTGCCATTTGACAATCATTGCTGGGATTCATTTTTCCTCCTTGTTATTCTTGTAGAGGGAGTGGAAGAAAGCTTCTTCTTGTTATAAACATTGCCCGTTGGGAATACATCCTTCCTCTTAATCCAGCTTTAATCCTTTCAAGCTCTGAACTAAGAAACCACTGTCTGTTGTGGTAGCTGCCATTCTAAATAAGTTGGAGCTCTGTGATCATTGCCACCTGTCTGGTAAGGAAAGGAAAAAAGCAAACTTGTAATGCCACAGGCAACCCTGCCTTAGGAGTCGAATTCGAATGTTATGCTGAGGCCATAGAAAAGCAGTCGGGACAAAGCCTTGCCTAACCTGTGTCTGAACATTTAGCTCTCTGCTAGTATTCTCTAGTTTGCAATGCAATGAGAACAATAGAATCTAAGGATATTTTGTTAGAAGTTTCATGCAAAAGTTTATTAAATTTGTTCTCATAATTATTGTGAGCCCTAGAAAAGATGACTTGAGCTCCAGAGCCTATACTTCTCCTACCTGAACAGATTGCTTTATGATTCTTCCATGCACTGGTAATTTCCATGAGAAAGCTTTCTAACCTGGTATTGACAATTACAAACCATAATCAGAGGTGAAAAAAGGCTCACCCACTCTGATATGTGGTAAAGCCGATACTAGCTATCTGGGAAGAAAAGAAACACAAGAAAGTAAACACCCAAATGCTGGTATATCTGCCCTCTTTATGTGAGCACTACAAAGTGTGAAACATGAATGCAAAGAAAGAGAATGGTTTTCAGAGATTTAATCCCTTTAGAATGGAAAGCTTTGGTTGCAGTTTCAGAAGCCTTTTCACCTCAAGGTCACAGCTTGACTCTCATCTGGATTTACGTATAGTGTTCCCATTCAATTAGTTGTGAGCTCTTTCTGCAGTAATGCCCCTTGCATGGCATACATTGTTTATGCACATTGGGCCTTTTGCACATTTGTCCTGCTCGTGTGTGTGTGTGTGTGTGTGTGTGTGTGTGTGTGTATGTGTGTGTGTTAATCCTCACCCTAGGATATTTTGATTTTTAAATATACTTTTATTGATTTCAGAGAGAGGAAGGGAGAGGGAGAGATAGCAACATCAATGATGAGAATCATTAATCAGCTGCCTCCTGTGCGCCTCCTACTGGCATGTGCCCTGACTGGGAATCAAACCGTGACCTCCTGGCTCATAGGTCTCTGTGCTTAACTACTGAGTAACACCAGTCAGAGCTGCCCTGCTCAATTCTTGTCTGCTCTCCTGGTTAATATACCCTGCTTTTTAAAATTGACTGATTGGGTTATGATGGGTGGTTTATCCTCCCTTTTTTCTCTGCCTAGATATAATCAAGTTGGAATCAGATTTCCTGACCCTTGACACTAAATAGGAAAAATAAAAAGAATGGCTTCTAGAATGGGGTTGTGCATGGAGAACATTGGCACCTTGGCACTAGGAAATACAGGTTCTGTTTTTCTGCTATTTTCAGCCAATATAGGAGAATCAACTGATTTTAAAAAAAACAAAACACCTTTTTATTGAATATTTAAAACAAAAATATACGGAGAAAATTACTTTGGCATATATATGCCAAAGTAATTTTCTCCATATATTTATATATATAAATATGGATACATATATACATATATATGTATATGTATATATATATGTATATATATATATACCCATATGCACATATATATGTGTGTATATATATATATATTTAAACAGATGGCCTAAATATACTTAATTTAACTATAATTATAATTTAATTAATAAATATTAATTATGACCTTATGTAAAATGCACTGGAAGGAACTGTAAGTGATAAAGAATTCCAGGCCTTCCTTTAATTATTTAATAAGAATAAACTTATAATTGTGAAAAAAAAAATTAAGTTCAGAGTAACATGATGACAAATAAGTAATACATAATATATCCTTCAGGAACTCAGTGGCAGAGGAGTATTGTGGTCTGGGTTAATTAAGGCAGACTTCCTACAGGAGGTAGGACATGAATACTATATAGCACAAGAGTGAGATGAGCAGAGAAATTAAATTGTAGGGCATTCTAAAAGTTGGAATTTGAAAATATGTTTAGGGTGAGCTGTGCAGAGGGAGATTTGAGAGGCATGGAGTATGATCCTTTGAGAAGTTTGGAGATATATTGAAGCATTGATTTCTTTTTTCATATTCACCTGGTCAATCTTTACCTTCTTTGTCCTCGTCCCCTTGCTCCCCCTACTAATAAGAGGCACCAGACCCAGGGCTGCAACCCTGTCCTGCAGAAGCCACAATGTCTTAATCACGAAATTCTGAGATGACCTCTGAAGGCTGTGAGATAAGGGCCCCCGCTGAGAATTTCAGCAGAAGAAAGCCAAGCCTCAAGCCTAATAGTGCTCAAATTGTGGTTTGGGGCTTTAACATTTTTCTTTCCTTTTCTCTTAGAGCCATCAATCGCCTTCTACAGACATTGAATTCACTTACAAAGTTAAAAGAGAGAAATAAAGTGGAATGCAATGATCGGGAAATTCCATTTGTTTTTTCCCCCTTTCATCATTTTGTTGAATGTGTGCAGAACTATATGAGGTTATTCATTTGTACCCAAACAGGAATATAGGATTTGCCATATTGGATCAGCCCATTGGTCCATCAATGTTGTACTCTCACTGCCTCTGGCACCAGATGATATATGAAGCACTGGAGAGAGCAAACTCCACGCCCCCAATACACACACACACACACACACACACACACACACACACACACACACAAATAGACAGTCAATTGTCCAGTGCGATATATGGGGTGAAAGTCTTAGCTGCTCAGAATGGCACTATATGAATGTAATACATATTTAAAGATGTCTAAACAGGAAGGAAAGTGCATGTGGTGAGAACCCATTTAGGCAGTTCTTACCTTCGGAAATTGTGCCCAGTGTCTTCCTGCTCACTTTCAATGATAATAGTGGAATCAAACAGTCCTGTTCCAGATATATTAAGACGACATTCTACAATAACTGACACCTTTCTGCTTTCTCTCTGGTGAAAGCATAAATGCAGTCAAAATTAGGATTTGATGTAATGCCTCAGGATCTGACACCCCTTCCTTTGGTAGTTACGAAAATGGGCTCACAGTCTGTTTGATTACTTTGGCTAGTCACCCATTCACTCCAGGAGAAGACTAGATTGTACTGTGTGGAGATTTTTCTCTCCAACATGAAGACTCCTACATTAAAGGTCCCCTGGGCTCAGGATAGCCGGGGAGTTGAAGCACCTGAGTAAGGACAATGCAGGTGAGAGCTCAGAGTGTGTCACAGGTATGGCCAGCTGAAATAATGCATGTCTTCTGAGATGGGGGGGACCAATTATTTCTTTATGATATGAGATATAAAAACACGATGTTGATATTTTTTGTCCTAGAGGGGAATCTGAATGAAGTATAAAATAATTTATCTGACATCCCTCAAAATTCAATAATTGTGCTGTGAAATAATATTCTTAGCTTTAGCAATGACTTACAGGGCTGGAATTGTACTCAGCTATGGAGAAGACACAGATCCCTGATCTGAATATTAATTATGCAAAATTATTTCTCGTTTCATCAGGGATTTTCAACCTAAGGCCCCAGCCAGACCAGACCTGTTGCTAATCTATACTAATAAAAGCGTAATATGCTAATTTGACCAAACGTCCTTCAGGATGTTTTTCCGTCCTTCTGGATGAAGCCAGGGCTGTGAGGGAAGCCCGGGTCCCTGTTGCCAGAGGGAAGCCAGTGCTGGCAGCTGGGGGAAGGAAGGCCTACTTTTGCACGAATTTCGTGCATCAGGCCTCTAATATTATAATAATGATTGCAAGGCCAGCTACATATTCTGTGGAGCTCAGTATAAAATAAAACTGCAGGGCCCCTCAGTTTGAAAAACAGAAAGAAAGTTCCATTAAATATAAAGATTGTTTTTTTCTAGACTCCCATTCAAACTGTCTTTGTGGTTCTGTGCTCCCCCCCATCTAATTAGTGAAAAGCTAAATTTAAATTATTAGCCTGATTTTTACCATGCATCATTATATTGTACAATGCCAGTTTTAAATGCACATATGAAAGCACTTAACTTGTATGTGGAATCACCAAAAACTCACAATTCGTATTCTGAGCTCATATATATTTTGCTCTTAGCAGAACAGTAGACACTACCACAAAGGTAACTGTTTTCATTGCACTTTCTGATATGCATATATTTTCAGGGGTGGGCAAACTTTTTGACTCCAGGGCCACAATGGGTTCTTAAATTGGACCGGAGGGCCGGAACAAAAGCATGGATGGAGTGTTTGTGTGAACTAATATAAATTCAAAGGAAACATCATTACATAAAAGGGTATGGTCTTTTTTTTTTTTTTTTTTTTTTTTTTTTTTTTTTTTCTTAGTTTTATTCATTGGCCCGTGGGCCGTAGTTTGCCCACTGGCTGAAACTCATACTTTCTACCCTCTGCCTAATGATAAGAAAGAATTGAAAAGAAAAAAAACTGTAGGTTGCACTATTTTTCCTTTCCTTCTAAGGCATTATTTCCATGTAAATGGTTAGCGAATATACAGGGAAATAACCTGAATAAGAAAGGACATGATAGGGACCCTGGATTTTTCATGATTCTTAGACTGCAACTGTCTTCATTCTGAAATCAAAGCAAGTTCTGGTTCAAAAGGAAAGAACGGTCTCTTGGGGAAAGTGTGGCCTCACTTAGTCGTAGATGTAACACATGTACTTTGTACTATTGAGCCTTACTGAACTCCACTTCACTTTGGGTTCATAAGAATTCTGTGCTCTTGGTACCTTGTAAATTTTAAATGCAAATTCTTGTAAGGAGTGTTGGTAATGATGCATATTTTGAGTATCTCCTCTCCTCATGTGCATGTGCTATTGTCCCACTGAACCTCACTTATAAAACGCAAGTTCAAAGATAAAATTATTAAGAATTCAAAATGGTGACTAAGAGCATTAAGCCAAACTTGGAGCTCTCCTGAGACAGAGATCTGTGCAACTACACAGTTTGAAGCCCATGAAGCTAGATTTGGTAATGATATTAATAATAAATTTAACAATGTGTGAGGCTATATATCATATCTTTAATTTTCATAACTGCTCTACTTTACACGAGGAAATTGAGATTTGGGGATGTTAAACAATGAGCATTTAGGTCCTCAATATTCAAAGCATGGTTCTCTGTATGAGCATCAGCATCGGCTGACGTTTTTTGGAAATGCAGAATCCCGGGTCCCACCACAGACCTGCTGACCCAGAATCTGCATGTGCACAAGACCACCAGGTGAAATGTGCACACGTTAAAGTTTGAGAAGCATTTTCGGTGCCATCTGATGATAAGTGAAAGGGGCCAGAATTTATATCAAGTCCTATCTGACTTCAGAACTCAAACATTAAACCACCCCTCTATTGCCTAACATAATCCAAGCTTATTAGTATTCTGGTTGGCCACAGTCATGTGTATTAAAAGATAAATCTAAACTACCAGTTGACTGTGACCTGCACCACTGGCCTGGAAAAGGCTACCGTGCCTTCCAGTTTTACAAACTATGGTCACATTTATAAATCATATTCTTATGGATCACAAAAATCATGATGAGAAACATAGGAAGGGATGTATTTCTGAAGTTAATGTAATAGGTTTTAAGAGAAGATAGGTTTTGAGCTGGACTATTTAGCTTGGTCAAGAGAAGTTGCAATGAATGAATGTTTTCAAACATGAAGTACTATGCTGGATGAGCACGGATCAGTTAGTTTTGGATCCTCACATAAACTTCTGAGGTGGATGGACAACCTTTTTTCTCCTGGATAAAATCAGTCCATATGCAGGGAGGGAGATTTTGCTGGGGAATGTTAACTATCCTCAATTCAATTATACTTTATGCAAATGAATAATGCATTTCATATATGTTAAGTGCAGAACACTCTTTGGTTCTGTAGAGAATAATAGTGATGCAAGATAAGAACCACTATTATGCAGAAAGAAAAAAGAAACCTGTAAAGACAGTGTCTTTTTTGGCAAAAAATAATTGTAAATGCATAACAAAATGATTAACTATTCTTCAAAAATCATGGAACCTAATCAGACAACAGAAAATCTACCTGTGAAAATGAGGAGGAAACTGGTCTTGCAAGGCGTGTCAGGCCATAAAAACTGAACAATGCACTGCCCTGGGGGGCAGGGAGGGGGGGGCGGCGCGGGGGAAGGTCATTAACGCTGGCCCCAGGAAGATCATCTGATATGACCTGGGAACCCCAACACCTGGGGGCCTTCCTGTAAGCCCACAAGGGGGAGGAACCATATCTGCAAGACAAAGACCCCAGAAGATTATAAAAAGCAAAGCCTCTGTATATTACTGACTCTCTGATTTGGAAGTTATTTCCCTGTGTCCACTAGTCACTAGTGTTAATAAATGGGTCCCTCCCTTTCTCTAGGAAGCGTGTTCGGTTTTTGTTTGCTCTTCTGTAACAAAAACAATGTTCTTCTCTCTGGTTATATGGAGGCCTGCAGTCAGCGTCCCAGCTGTAATTCTCTCTGACACAAGAGATATTACAAATGTGAAAAAAATGCTCAAGTAGATTATAAATAACAGTGTAAGACACAGTGAATTATATTTTCTAATAAATGACATTATATTATAAGACAGAGGTTGGGGGGAGTTGTGTGGAAATGCATGGAAGCAAAGAACATGTGAATGCAGTGAATCCATGATTTCTCCTCTCTTCTTAGGAGTGAGGTGGAGGGAGCAAGGGAGGAAATGAAAGAGAGAGAGAGAGAGAGAGAGAGAGAGAGAGAGAGAGAGAGAGAGAGAGAGAGAGAGAAAGGAAAGAAAAAGAAGAAAGAAAGAAAGAAAGAAAGAAAAATAGAGGAAGAAAGAAAGAAACAAAAAAGGGGTGGGTACTCATGTCATGTTAAGTACAGTGTACTAAGGGACTAAAGGACAGAAAAAGGCAGCTGGACCTGGAGAGATAAGGGGATGTCTGTCACCCAGGGAAAGCCATTCCAGATTCCATGGAGTGAGTAATGCAAATGTTACTTCTCCTTGAAAACAAAGAGGAGAAAATCATACATGCTTATTGCATATTCACTGTCTATCTGCTGTTTTATTATAGATTACTCTAATGAAAACTCTAAGTATTAGTACTGTAAAGAGAGATCTAGGTTAGGCCCTTAATTAGCCTATTTTATTGTTGCCTTAACTTCTCTGAAGCAGCTTTGCTTCCCTGCCTACTTCACAGGATTTTGGGGGGAGACTATCTACCAAGAAACATAAGAAAGCATTTTATAAAATGGAATACATCATTTCTTTGGGGATTTCAACACATCTTAACAGATAGCTGTTTGCGAAGATATTCCTCTCTTAACAAAAGAGAAAAGACGTTACTTTTTTATGGAGGCATTGTGAAGTGAAGTGTTAAAGGAGGAACATAAAAAATTAAAGTCCTGAAAACACTCCACAAAGGAGAAAAAGGGTGCTTTTGTGAGCAAAGGTTGGAAATTATTTATCTGGATTGTTTGTCTCCATAGTCAAAACTGATTAAACAAGAACTCTGCTTATTGTTGCTTTACCTTAATATTGTCAGGAGCTGAGGTGAAGACTAAACGGGAGCAGACCCTCAGAGTCTAATTGTGCCCTCGAGGGACATATTTTTCACTCAGGTTGCCTCCTCAAGTTAAAGTGAATGGGGAGAGAAAGAAAACAAAGGAAAGAACAGGAGTCAACGGGAAGATAGTGAAGGAGAGAAAGAAAAGTCCTGATATAAGGACAAAGAATACAAAAATAAATGGATAGAGAAGCCAAGAGTGAGGGGAAGGATGAACTTAAGCCAGACTAGGAACAGAGAATAAAGAAAGAGTGATAGAAAAATGAAAGACTGATTCAACAGTCCTAAGTGAACATGTTCTCAGAATAGTGAAGCATCAAACTTCACTTATCTTTAAACTTGCTTCTAGCAAAGACTACTATTCACTCTGAAGTCTCTCTTCAACTTTCCAATAGTCTATGATATCAATGAAAGTCATTACAGGCATACCTTGGAGATATTGTAGGTTTGATTCCAACTACTGTAATAAAGTGAATACCACAATAATAATGTGAATTCCAAACATATGTGTTTTGGTTTCCCTGTGTGTATTTATATATATATATATATATATATATATATATATATATATATATATATATATATATAAAATTCTTTCACAAACTGCCTTCATACATACCTACCCAAACATTTTAATACCTCAAAGCCACACACTTAGGGTCACTTCTCCACTTATATTTTTTTCATTATCTTTACTGTTTTCACCATAGTTTACACCTAATTCCTTTCCATTTCTCTATCTTTTTCTAAAATTCTATTATTCAAGGTTCCAAAATTCGGCAAAGGTAGAGCCATTGTTCAACATACTCAAAGACAGCAAAACTTTCTAACCACTTCTATTAATGTGACATATTCTCTGGAGAAAGATCTCTCACTCCCAAAGGGATGTACATTTTCTGGAAATTCTGGTGCTACCGGGTAACACAATGCATTGCATCTGGGCTTCAAAAATTCCTGCCCACCTTTACTGGGACCTGTGCTGCCTGAACCAATCTGTGTTTCAATTCCAAGTCTCAACATTATCCATACTGATTTGAGTATGAATAACCAACCAGCATCATCCTAGCTTCATACGTCCTCAGTTTCCTCAGAAATTTGGCTTGGCCTCCATGTGAATTCCTCACATCTAGGTGTACTTGGAGTATCACACATTAGAAAATAAAAATGACAATGTCTCCTCCTCTGATCCAGGCTTCATAGAAAGACTGTAATTCTGCGGCTGCTTCCTGAAAGGTCTAAAGAAGAAGAGATGGGGCTCTTGTTTGATACTCTGTAAACAGAGAAAATTCCACAGAAAGCCATTATTTCCCTAAGGACAAAAAAAAAAAAGGGTACTTCTTGCAAATTCTGCCAATCATCTCTTGATGAGGGAAGTGGTGATGGCCTGTCATTAGAGACAGGTAGTTAACAACAGCAGAGCCCTCCTCTGCTGGTTGCAGAGATTTTAGTGGCATGGGCATACAAGTTAACAGTCTCAGAGACAGCAGCATCCAAACTATAAAAAAAGATGCAGATTGTGGCAATAAGGTTCAACAGAACAATACTTTTTCCAGTCAATGATATTGATAGAGATTCCCCAATGGAAGGGATTTTGAGTGGGGTATCCATCAAGGTTCTGGCTGGACACCAAAATTTGGAAGAAACATCTGTCAAGTAATTTTCCTTTGTGCCCCAAAGTTCCATAAGAAGGGGATCAAAACCATTTGTGTTTCTGTCTCTTGGTTCCTCTATAGTTCCACACTCAGTACACCACTTCTGTTTGATCTCAGGCTCTAGAACGGATCTCCTTTTTAGACTGAGGGAATCTAAGAAGGTCTGCAGCTCAAAAACAAGTACATCTCATTCAAAGTCCTCCTTTCTACTCACAAGAACTAAAACCTTGCGGTCTAGTTACAACTAAACTGTTACTAAAACTTTAGGTCCACCAGCACAAACATTTGTTTACTTCTTTAGAAAGGCACGCTGTTTGTGCACTTCAGTCTTCCTAATTGGGTGCAGGTTATTTGCAACAGTATACTCCTAATTGTAAATGTTAGTAGGCTTAGGTATTCTTCTTCTGTCCACTGCATGTACCCATTCATTTATTCATTCAAAAATTTCTACTGAGTTTCTGCTATATGCCAGACACTCTTTGGGGATTAGGAGAAGAAGAGAGCAGAGCAGAAATTCACCAGATCTCAGATAACCTCTGGCTTCTCCACTGAACTTTCTTTGATCTCCAACCCCCAGACTATTTTTGGTAGGTCAGCTGAGATGCCTCTAAGGACAATCTCTCCTGGAGTCTCTGACCCAGCTTCCCACATAACTGTGCCCTCAACCTAATGGATCATAGAATGAGCTTAGCAGCACCATCCGTGTTGCTGATCTCACAGCATCCTCACTAATTTTGTCAGCCACACGATTTTCTCCGTTGCCTCTCGCCCAAACTCGTCTGTTTTGTTTTTGCTTTCCAACCTAACAAAGCCACAGTCAGATCTCTGCCTTATTCAAAACAAGCCATTTGTGAGGAAGCCTCAGATAAAGTGTTTCCCATCATTTTCCTTAAAGATCTTGGCATTTAACAGAGAGGGGGAAAACACAACAAAAGAAAACTTTGTTACGAGACCGGCAGTAAAATCTCTTTAAACTGCATATTCACATTGTTCATGGATCAGCAAACACCCCAGTTTGTCTGTAATTGAAAAAAAAAAAGAACATTTGGCACATTTCTATTAAAAAAACCTTCCCCTTCATGAATGTTTAAACAAATTAACTTGAACAAGAGGCAGTGATATGCATATCAAAAACAATTCTTAAACCTGAAGTTAACTAAAGCATGGGGAAATCAGTGTGCAGGCAGGTATTCTTTCTGAATTTCACACTAGCAATCTCCTTAGCACCCTTTCCCCTTTCAAGCAAGGTCTTTTGCTTTCATCTTCAATGCTCTCAGAGCTCTGGTCATTGCTAAAGCATTCTTGGTTTACTAAAAACCAAGGGTGACTTTGCATGACCATAGTCAAATTAAGCCGGGACATTCTGTTCCACTAATTAGTCTAAAGCTCTCTCACTGGTAATTAATGGTGCTCCGCTGATGTCTATTTAAAGGAATCATCTGAAGTGTATATCCAGTGAGATCAGTTCTACTTGCATAAGGATAGTGTTACTCATCCCAGTATATGGACAGAAAGATTCTAGTACCAGTTCCACACCCAACTAACTAAGTTGCTTTGAGCAAGTTGCTCCAGTCTTTTCGTCTGTAAAATGGAGTAAGATGGCATCTAAATTCAATGATCCTAAGAAGCAGCCAGATCTGATTTTATCCTCATTATGTAACTTGAAATGTATGGGCATGGTATAAAAGACTTAGAGGTCACATATCAAAGTAAGATATATACGCAAGGTATAGTATCTCCTCAGACACTTTACTAATTGAAGAAATCTATATATTCTCAGTTTCAGAGTATGCATAGTTTCTGGGATCATAGTTACAGCCTTTCCGTTTGTATTTTTCTTAAAAAAAAAACCACAAAACATTTAGCTAGACTTTTATTCCTCTTGTCCCCTGAGATTTGGATGCTATAGAAAACACCTGCCACACTGCAGACCAGTCTTCTCACTGCCTTGGGAACTCCATACTCCGAGGGTATTCTTTCCAGGCAATGTATGCTGAGGTTACTGCCTTTGATGGTGCTCATCAAATCCAGTTTGGATGAAAAAAAAAAAGAAAGGAAAAGTGAAGGGAAAGGAGAGAAAAGAAAGAGAAAAAGAGAAAGGGAAAAATGAAAGAAAGAAAGAAAGAAAGAAAGAAAGAAAGAAAGAAAGAAAGAAAGAAAGAAAGAAAGAAAGGAAGGAAGAAAGAAAAAAAGGAAAGAAAGAAAAAAGGAAAGAATGCTAGAAAGATGGGGGCAAAGAAAGGGAAAAATACTTACCTCTGGGACTTTGGGGTGTATGAGTTAACAATTTATACAAACAAATTACAGCAAGATTATCTCTTTCCATCTTATAAATAGAATAAAATGATTTTTGACACTCTCTAAATTTCTTCCTCTATTTCTCACCATTGCCCCAATTTCCTGTTAGTTATGATTATTACTAAGTAGGAGAGAGATTTCAGATTCATTGTGATCTACCAAATAGTCCTTAGAAATGACTAAGTCTGTCCCTGCAATGGACATATTAGAGTAGGTAGCTAGATAGACATGAGCCCAAATACTAGTATATTGAAGTACATGCCCTTATGGTAGCAGTCATCTCAGGTAGAAACTGTAGTTTTACTCTAACCCTGCTGTTTGGCTTAACAATAGAAAAGTTATTTTGATTTTCTGAATTATATAAATCATCCCATTCAATTGAATGCCTTATTGATTGTAAAGTGAATATCCCATTGATTGTGATCTTACTGGTTTTAAAAAGCAAATTCCTCTGTACCTGGGAACCAGGACAGCACAATTATTCCAAGGCCTGAGGGTTCCAGATAATGTTTCCCTATCAACTCAGTGATCCAAAGACCCCAAACTTGTAGATAACTAATCGACTCAATCTCGCTTCTGTAACTGCTTTGTGCAAACCAGGGACCTCATTCCAAACCCTGGGATGTAATCAATACCTTTGTGATTTCTGCCTATATAAATCTGGTGTTTCGGCCATCTTATCACTGTGAGATTTGGGAGAGCGAAATGCCCCCTCGTAGTCCCAGATTGCAATAACTGTGACTCTTTAATTCGACTTCTTGAGGCATCCTTCTGTGATTCGCGGGGTACATTACAACAGTATGGCTAAGATCAAGGGGAAGATTTGGGAGACATGACAAACAAGAATTAACCAAGAATTAGTAGACTCAGGAGTGAGGAAGGGGGAGACTTGAAACCTCCTCCAGAATGTGGTCTAACACATAGCTTAACATCAGGAAGGGGCAGCCTTGAAACCTGAGGAGGAATTTTTTTTTTTTTTTGTACAACACAATTCTGGGGTAAAAAATTTCAATTGCCCAAATGAGCTGGGCACTTGGTTTAGCTTCAGTCTGCTAAGCTGCCCAATTGGACTATATCTGCATGTAAATAAACTCTTGCCTGATTTGCTGCTATTTGATATATCCCTTGTTTGAATTCATTCCTCTGAGAAAACAACTCTAAGAAACAGATGAGGAAATGGAAGTAGTTGGTATCTGGCAGAGTCAGGACTCATATGCTCTCCCCAACCCACATCCATTACCCTTAGCCCACACCATTGAACCATCTTCCCATTTTCAAATGCTTTCTGTTTCCAATAAAATTCAAGGAAAAGTCAAGTCATAGGAGATGTTCAGAAATTAAGAATTGTGTTCAGGTGAAAGGAAGCAATCAATCCTATATTAACATGGAATCAGAAGAAAAGAATGAGAATCATTAAAAAGTTGAAGCAGAGGCAAAAGAATGGACAAAGGATAGACAGACTTTAAACCTACAGGAAGTAAATATTGAGATTTTTACTTAAATTTACAACAAACACAATGCTTTTAAGGTTAGCTGACTATAGAAACTGTGTATTAAATGTAGAGATTTTTGGATGAAGCTGTCCTGTCTCTAGAAAATTCCATTTCTGCTTTGAAATGTGTGTGTGTGTGTGTGTGTGTGTGTGTGTGTGTACGTGTGTGCATGCCTGGCACTTCTCTCTCAGTCTCTTTCTCCCTCTCCGTCATATTTCAGAGAGAACAATTACCCCAACTACTCTGGTTTTATTAAAATCATGACAATGAAGGGCAAATCCTCATACTGTTAACTTTAAAATGTTACAAACATTGGTTTCTTGTTTTCCTCTGCATTTCTGTTTGATTAACCCCCTCCCAGAGATAAGTATTATGAATAAATACAGATTTAATCTGTGGAATTCACCGCCAAGGGAGCATGTGAAGCTCGGTGAATGGAAGAAAAGAACGACATAAGAAGAAAGACCTCTCTGCCGATCAAACCTTTCATTTCCAAGCAGAAATAATTACAGTGATGGTCAGTGGGGAGATTTGAGCAATTTACAGAAGTATAACTGGTTCCTATCAACACGGTTTTATATTCAGGGCCAGGCATAGAACTGCAGGTCCTGAAGCATTGCCTATAATCTTTATTTCATTTTTAGATGTTATGCTGTAATAAAATGTAAAAAGGGAATACATAAAAAGTTATAGAGGTGGAAAAAAACATGGTTTGAAGTTGTATGGCATTTCTTGACAGGGCATGTTCCTAAGGATATGCAGAGAATAACAAATGCCATTTGAAATAAGTACACTAGAGATCTGAAACTAGATTGAAAACCCAAGTCAATTTTCCTGAGTGTCATTTGATTAGCTTTCTTATATAGAATGGAGGTTTAAACAATGCTGGGATTCTGAGTGCAGAGGTGCTTGGGAACACAGTGAGAAATGGGTTCCTCCCACCAATTTCATTGTGAAGGCTTTACAACATTATCTTTTCACATTCTTCCTGTGTTTTTCAATAATCCATAAATGAAGCAATGTCAGAGAAAATGTGATTGATTGTGGGGAAGCATGCATGCACACTCACGTGCAGTAAGTTATTTTTCTATTCCCTTTCCAATTTGTCCCAGAGTTGCTTGAGGCAAATACCTGTAGCCTATTGCAGGTATTTGGTAGGAAGATAGAAACAAAGTTCTCATGCTTGAGGGGGAATCTGTGCACAGGTAACACACAACTCAATTGTGCCTAGTGGCTATTTTCATCTAGGGAAAAATTTCTGCTGTTTTGCCATGATGTTTATTCTGGTTTCTTTCTTTTTTTTCTTTCTTTTTTTTTTAGGCAATTTATTTTCTATTTTTATTTTTTTTAAATAAATCTTTATTATTCAGATTATTACAGATGTTCCTCTTTTTCCCCCCATAGCTACCCTCCACCTGGTTCCCACCCCACCCCATGCCCTTACCCCCCGCCACTGTCCTCATCCATAGTTGTAAGATTTTTGTCCAATCTCTTCCTGCACCCCCCACACCTGCTTCCCCCTGAGAATTGTCAGTCCACTCCCTTTCTATGCCTGTGCTTCTATTATATTCTCCAGTTTATTCTGACTTATTTTTTAGAGTCACTTGTTGAAAGATATTTGTTGTCACTTTGTTGTTCATAATTTTTATCTTTACATTTTTCTTCTTCTTCCTCTTCTTAAAGAATATCCTTCAGCATTTCATATAATCCTGGTTTGGTGATGATGAACTCCTTTAGCTTTTTCTTGTCTGTGAAGCTCTTTATTTGACCTTCAATTCTACATGATAGCTTTGCTGGGTAGAGTAATCTTGGTTGTAGGTTCTTGCTATTCATCACTTTGAATATTTGTTATCACATCCTTCTGGCCTGCATGGTTTCTGTTGAGAAATCAGCTGACAGTCATATGGGTAATTCCTTGTAGGTAACTAACTGTTTTTCTCTTGCTGCTTTTAAGATTCTCTCAGTGTCTTTAGCAATTGGCATTTTATTTATTTATTTTTTTAATTGTCATATATTATCTTTATTTGTGAATTTTCATAATACATCAAAAGAAGTTTTAGAAATTGAACACCAGTAATAGACCTCTAGGAAAAAGCACATATCTTTTAACAAGAGATGTGTAATGCTGTTTTATCTAAATTGATTCTATGTGATGTTTTAGAAACTGAATTGAGAATTCATATATTCACAATGGACTTTGTTTTATGGTTATTTTGTGAAGAAAATTGTTTTTTTTTTTTTCCATTGCATTCAAGTATTTATTTATTTTAATTAAATCTTTATTGTTCAGATTATTACATTAGTTAATCTTTTTTCCCACCATAACTCCCCTCCACCCAGTTCCCACCCCACCCTACGCCCTCACTCCCCACCCACTGTCCTCATCCATAGGTGCATGATTATTGTCCAATCTCTTCCCTCACCCCCCCCCCTCAAGAGTAGTCCATTCCCTTTCTATGTCCCTCATTCTATTACAATCGCCAGTTCATACTGTTCATCAGATTATTTATTCCCTTGATTTTTAGATTCACTTGTTAATAGATATGTATTTGTTGTTCATAATTTGTATCTTTACCTTTTTCTTCTTCTTCCTCTTCTTAAAGGATACCTTTCAGCATTTCATATAATACTGGTTTGGTGGTGATGAACTCCTTTAGCTTTTTCTTATCTGTGAAGCTCTTTATCTGGCCTTCACTTCTGAATGATAGTTTTGCTGGATAAAGTAGTCTTGGTTGTAGGTTCTTGGTATTCATCACTTTGAATATTTCTTGCCACTCCCTTCTGGCCTGCAAAGTTTCTGTTGAGAAATCAGCTGACAGTCGTATGGGTACTCCCTTGTAGGTAACTGATTTTCTTTCTCTTGCTGCTTTTAGGATTCTCTCTTTGTCTTTTGCTCTTGGCATCTTAATTATGATGTGTCTTGGTGTGGTCCTCTTTGGATTCCTTTTGTTTGGGGTTCTCTGCGCTTCCTGGACTTGTAAGTCTATTTCTTTGACCAGGTAGGGGAAGTTTTCTGACATTATTTCTTCAAATAGGTTTTCAATATCTTGCTCTCTCTCTTCTTCTGGCACCCCTATAATTCGGATGTTGGAACGCTTGAAGCTGTCCCAGAGGCTCCTTACACTATCTTCGTATTTTTGGATTCTTTTTTCATTTTGCTTTTACGGTTGGGTGTTTTTTGTTTCTTCGTATTTCAAATCTTTGACTTGATTCTTGCGATCCTCTGGTCTGTTGTTGGGAGTCTGTATAATGTTCTTTATTTCAGTCAGTGTATGCTTAATTTCTAGTTGGTCCTTTATCACAACATCGAGGGTCTCATTAGATTTCTTGAGGATCTCACTACATTTATCGACGGTCTCACCAGTCTTTTCGAGGGCCTTATTAAGTTTACCGGCGGCTTCTAGACAGTTCTTTAAAGACCTTAAAAGTGTGCTTTTGAACTCTATATTCAGCAGTTTGCTTTCCTCCCATTCTGTCGTTTGTGTCCTGTTTCTTTGTCTTGGCATTTTTTATGCTTCGCTGTGTCGATAGAGTTCCTTTCTGTGCTAAGTGTCCCAATTACCTGAGGTAGACACTCTTGGTGCACCACCTTGTGGGCTTTGTGCACAGTCTTGTTGTAATTAAGCCTTGATTGTTGTAGCTATCACTGTGAGGAATTGACCTCCAGGTCAATTGGCAGTGAGAATCAGCTGTGTCTGCAGTAGGAGAACTTCTGTGCTGGAGACACCCCTCTGGGGCTAGACTTGCTTCAATGGGGCTTTGGTGCTCACTGAGTCTTCCCCCTGAGTGTGTCTTTTACGGTTCCACAGAGCTGCAAACTGGATGGTCCCACTCTGACCTCTGGGCTTCCTGGCTCCTGGATCTCTAGGGAGGTGCTAATCTAGCCTTTGCCTGAGGCTATCCAGCAAAAGTCTCCCTGCAGGGCTTGGGCGGGGCAGGTCCCACGGGATCAACATGGCGGGGTTAGCAATCATGGCTGCTCTCAGTCTTGCCCTCAGAGGCTCTGCTTCTCAGTGTCCCCGTAATTGCTGCAACCCCCACGGAGAGAAAGCTGCCCTAGGGTTCTGAGCGATGCCAGACAGTCCCGCTTCTCCCGTATGAGTCTGGGTCCCTAGAGACTCGCCCGGAGCTGGAGCTCAGAGTCTGAGACTCCCTCCCGATTGAAAACGACAACCGCACCCTCAGCCACCAGCCCGCTCCGCATGCACCTCCGCACCTTAGTATTTTACTACCACACTGCGCCTCCTCTGAGTCTCGGTATGTTTTACTCTTTTCTCCTAGTTGTAGAACTTCCACTCAGCCAGCCTTCCTGTGGTTCTGGATGATGTCCGTTCCGTCTTTTAGTTGTATTTTTGAAGTGGTTGTTCGAGGCAGCAAACTCCAGTGTTTACCTATGTCGCCATCTTGGTTTCTCCAACCCCTTGGCATTTTAATTATAATGTGTCTTGGTGTGGTCCTCTTTGGATTCCTCTTACTTGGAGTTCTCTTTGCTTCCTGGACTTGTAAGTCTATTTCTTTCACCAGGAAGAGGAAGTTTTCTGTCATTATTTCTTCAAATAGGTTTTCAATATCTTGCTCTTTCTCTTCTTCTGGCACCCCTATAATTTGGATGTTGGTACACTTGAAGTTGTCCCAGAGGCTCCTTACACTATCTTCCTATTTTTGGATTCTTTTTTCTTTTTTCTTTTCAGGATGGGTGTTTTTGTTTTCTCGTATTTCAAATCTTTGACTTGATTCTTGGGGTCCTCTAGAATGCTGTTGGATCTCTGTATATTATTCTTAATTTCAGTCAGTGTAGGTTTAATTTCTGACTGGTCCTTTTCCACTTTTTGGCATTCACATTAAGATCTTTGAAGGTCTCACTACGTTCCTCGGAGGTTTGTAGAAGATTCTTGAGTAACCTTATAACTGTGGTTTTGAACTCTAGGTCCAGTAGTTTGCTTTCCTCCATTTCTATCATTTGTGACATGTTTCTTTGTCTCCGCATTTTGGCTGACTGCAAGGACCCGCTGTGTCTATAGTGGAAGAACTGCTGTGCTGGAGACACCCTTATGGGGTAGGACTTGCTTCAGTGGCTTTTTGGTTCTGAGTCTGCCTCTTAAGTGTGTCCCTTATGGATGTGAGGAGTTGAAATCTTGTATCTGACCACTGGGTACCCTGGCTCTTGGATCTCCAAGTCAACCACTGTGTGAGTCCACCCAGCAGAAGCTACAGCGATATCAGCAGATTTCTCCTCTTTATTTGGGGTTTGGAAGTTTTGGAGCTCTATGACCCAGCTGCAGTTTGTTAGGTTAGGCTGCAAAAGGGCAGGTGGTTCCTTTGCCCTGCTTGGGTGGGGATGTAAATTGAGTGGGGCGGGGTCTCAGAGAATCACCAGGGCAGAGCAAACAGCAATGGCTGTCGTCAACCATCTCTGCTACTCTTCGCAACTCTGCGTCTCCATGTCCCTGAGTCCCCAAGTCCCACGCCCCCACAGTAATCGTGATCCTTGTGAGCAGCTCTGCGAGAAAGCCACCCTCCCTTTCCAACCCATTGCAAGACAGTCCAGTTTCTCCCCGTAGGAGTCTGGGTCCCCAGAGTCTTGCTGTAAATGAGTTCAGTGTATTCAAGAGCTTGTATCTCCTTCCGATTGAAAAAAACTGCACACCCAGTTGCAGCGTGCCTCGCGCGCATTTTGTACCTCTGCTCTTGGTGCCTCTGCACTTCCTACCTAGTCTCAATGTGCTTTTTTCTTTACTTCTAGTTATAGAACTTCCACTTGGCCAGCTTTCCCATGGTTCTGGATAATAGCTGTTTTGTCTTTTAGTTGTAGTTTTAATGTGGTTGTGGGGGGCAGCATGTACAGGTTTATACCTTATGCCTCCATCTTCATTGTCTATTCTGGTTTCTTGAGACAGATTAGAAAGGAGGCTTAGATAGTATGGAACAATTAAGTTTAGGATAGAAATCCTATATCATTCCCTAACCCTTTTGGTCCCATTTGTTTTGTCTACAAACAGAACAGAAAATTTGTACATTATAATGACCACACTAGCCCCTAATCCAGGTGTAAAATGTTGATGTTATCATTAATTTAATAGGTTCTAACGTTGATAATATATACTCAGAAAATATCATTCCCATTACTTTTGTTTCTTCCATACATAAGAAAAATCTATCTCTATTTACATGTAACCTCCTGCACCCTACAACAATATGTGAATCCCTGTCTTGAAACAATTACATTTCTTTTTTTTTTTTTTAATGTATTTTATTGATTTTTTACAGAGAGGAAGGGAGAGGGATATAGAGTTAGAAACATCGATGAGAGAGAAACATCGATCAGCTGCCTCCTGCACACCCCCTACTGGGGATGTGCCTGCAACGAAGGTACATGCCTTTGACTGGAATCATACCTGATACCCTTCAGTCCTCAGGTTGATGCTCTATCCACTGAGCAAAACCAGTCAGGGACATTTCTTTTTTTGTTAATTGATTTCAGAGAGGAAGGGGGAGAGGGAGAGGGAGAGAGAGGGAGAGAGAGAGAGAGAGAGAGATAGAGAGAGAGAGAGAGAGAGATATCAATGATGAGAGAATCATTGATTAGCTGCCTCCTGCAAGCCACCAGGGGGAATCAAGACTGCAACCAGGGTATGTGCCCTGATCTGAATGGGACAATGACCTCCTGGTTCATAGGTCAAATGCCCAACTAGTGATCCACACTGCCCATTCCTCTCCTGCCTTCAAAAGCTCCTGTACCTTTTGTAAATTTTGTCAGTTTGATTAATTTGTTTCTGTCCCTAGTAATTCATTTGAAGGGACTGCCTTCAGTTTCTTAATCTCACAGAATGCAAACACTTGATGGGTTGTGTCCAAATCTCAATACTTGAGTTCTGACAGTCTAGGGATATGAAATGAAGATCAACTTTAACTCTTTTAATGACCAACAGTCTATTTTCTGTCTTAATCTTCTATAAAGCATTTCAACTGCCCACAATTGTGAGGACATAGTCTTTAATGGACAAGATATTTTCTGAAGCATCTAGTTTTAATCCAATGAATGGCTGGATTTGTTTTCCAGGCTAAGGGACATGCATCTAATAAGGGTTGAATATGGTGCATATGTATTTAGAACATCCAAGTTTATCTTAGAACTAGAGGACCGGTGCATGAAATTCTTGCACTGGGGGGGGGTGTCCCTCAGCCCAGCCTGCACCCTCTCCAATCTGGGACCCCTCGGGGGATGTCTGACTGTCGGTTTGGGACATCCCTCTTACAATCCGGGACTGCTGGCTCCCAACTGCTTGCCTGCCTGCCTGCCTCATTGTCCCTAACTACTTCTGCCTGCCAGCCTGATCACTCCCTAATGAATCCCCTGGCAGCATGATCGACACCTAACTGCTCCCCTGCCAGCCTGATTGCCCCCAACTGCCCCCCACCCCCCCGCACTGGCCTGGTCACCCCCACCTTCCCTGCAGGCCTGGTCCCCCACAACTGCCCTCCCTCCCCTGCAGGCCCAGTTGCTCCCAACTTCCCTCCCCTGCCAGCCATCTTTTGGTGGCCAACTTTGTCCACATGGGGGTGGTCATTTGTGTGAGGGTGTGATGGTCAATTTGCATATTATGTCTTTATTATATAGGATATGTCAGATCTTAGGCACTCCCTAGCCTTTCCTCCCCCTTTCGCACTAGGTATGGAAGATGCTCTTGAACTCTGACTAGTAATAGTACTCTTGACCAAAATGCTATTACTTCCCTAGCACTGAATAAAAATTTCAAAGGTATGAGAGATGGCGACTTTAGTCCAAAATATGAAGGGGAAACCAATGATATAATATTAAATTAGATGGGTCTATTTGAAAATGATTTGAATTGTGAGCTCAAATGCAGTCTTTGAAGGGAGGGTAGATTTCTAATGTGGCAAGTTGAAGTAACTGAATAATAGAGTATTTGGATTCTCCTGGAGAAAAACATACAAAGCAAAATAATTTATTTGACAAGTTTGACTACTGAATAGATTCCAAAATATTTTTTTAATTTTCCATTTTATTTTGATTATGTACAAAACCAAACTGTAATGAGCGGGCATTTTCTAGCTATCCAATAGAGTTGCCATAACTATTCTTCATAAGAGTACAACTGACCTTATTCATGCAGACCATGTCATAATTCCCAATCAAATACTAAAGATACAGAAGTCAAGTGTCTACACTACTTGCTTAGGGATGCTTAAGTCTATTGACATTTTCTTTCAAATGCAGTGTCTGCATTTCCTTGTTTTATTTCCTAGATTAATTTCTCTATTACCATCATCAGATTATACTTTATGACTCCCTGGAGGAAAAATGAACACATGTATACACACACATACATACAGTGCTCCAAGATTTAAACAGGTAGGATTTTTAAATTGAAAATCAGTCTCTGGCTGGTCTCCCTAATCTACCCTTCAGCTAATACCTCTGGTCCAATATAGATTGTAAGACTCTGGGGAAGTGAGTGTTGCTGATTCAGCGGATTTCTGGAGTTTGGTTAAGCTACAGATAAACTCTTCATAGATTATCTCTGGCCCATAGAAAATCATTTTTGCTTTGTTGCTTTGTTTATAATAATATGATACCATCTCCTTTACTCTCACCCCAACAAGCAAAAACAAAAAAAAATGTTTTTAAGGATTTCCTCACTAATCATTTTGTTGTTGAGCAACAATTCTGAATTTTCTAAAATGCTGATCCACTGGGCTGGCCCCTGCCCCATTGCCTGAGTGTGTGCAATAAAACTAGAATCAGAGATGGTGTTAGATGGCAGCTTGGAAGGGGAAATGACACCTCTAATAACCAACAAGAATGGCTAGTGATTAGCTGAAATAAGAATAATTAACAGAAATGACAAGTCTAATAAATTTTCACTTAAGTGTTGTCATATGGCACTTTGGGTTTTTAGCTTTCCATTTTAAATATTAATCTCAATGGGGTTTACTTTAGATGAAAAGTCATATCCAGTATGGAGATGGAAATAATTCTACACACACACACACAATCAAATTCTGTTTTATCAGTGTCACTTATGCTCTGATCAAGAGAAAATGGATTAGGACCTCATATTATTCCCCTAAAATATATATTCTTTTTGTGTATACCTCAGTTATTCAGCTCAAAACCATTCAGCCACAGAGATCAAAGGGAAAGTGGTTGTTTTTAATTTACTTTGATATCTTCAAAGATAAGAAGGTCTCATCCCTCCCCTCTTTCCCCTTCTTCAGCAACAGACAAAGAAGGTTAAATCCTATTAGCATGTCCTATATAGCTAGTCGTAACCTAAGTGACCTGTCATGGCACTAAATGCCTACTAGAACTTTGTCTGTACTTGCAAGATGGAAATTTTATGCATCAATGCTTTTATGCATGCATCTGATTTGGGAAGTTCACTGCTTTATGGATATGAACATTGTGATCATGTAAATTGATCTACATAATGGGATTTTGTGTGTGTGCGTGCATATATCTATATGGATATGGATGTATGCAAGTGTATTCTAAAAGGAAATATAATACATGAAATGTTAACTTTAATGATATGAAATGCATTAAATTCAAACTACCTTGCATGTGTATATAGATGCGTTATGTCTCTATCATTGTGCTCTGCAGGGATTTAAGGAAGAAAAAAAAATTCATCATATACTCTGATGTGCCATGCTAAATGAAAGTGCAACATGGCACTATCTAGGCAATAAATAAGGTCCAAGGAAACCAAGACTTATGAAGCTTTTAAGGACAGCCCTTAGGAAAACTGCAATAAAAATGAAATTTTATTCAGGGGCCTATAGCTTCTCCTTTCAGCCCCTTTTGTCTCAAAACTATCATCTAGTGAAAACCAAGAGTTCTAAATGGCAGAGTTCTGCCATTCTTCTTGCCAAAATTCTTTCACCATTGAGTCTCTTTGCTTCGAAGTCTAGTAGACTTAGATAAACTAAATGAGCTAAAGCATTAATTCTTTAAAGGATTATTTTTATGAGACAATATAATGTCTTACCCCAGGTCCAAATTGAAATTATTTTTTATGAAACCTGTGTTGATAACCCTAATCCTTGCAATTAGTTTCAGGTCTGAAATATTCTGAGAGAGTTGTATTCTGTGTATTTACCATCTTCAGAACCGTGTTTTGTATGCTTCTAAATGGCTTAATGGAAACTGGTTGTTCATTCTTCAAAACTGGATTCAAATTGCCCACCTTCCTCTTTGTCATCATTGACACTTAGTAGATGCTCAATTCATATTTAATAATGATGCTGATGCAGAGATATTGATAATCTCCAAATAAGGCTCTATAGATTCATTTGTATTCTATTTCTACTTCCTGCATAAAGAAAAAAATAATATAACTTATAAGATAAAAAAATTAATGAAGAAATGAGCAAGCTTGAGTTCCTGTTCCAGACCTTCTATTGCTCAGATAGCAGCAGAATTATACAAGTTATTCTGTGGATTCATCCTAGAAATCATTGTCTTTTGATCAAAAATAATTTTATGGCCCTAGCTAGTTTTGCTCATTGGATAGAACAACAGCCTGCGGACCAAAAGGTCCCGGGTTCAATTTCGGTCAAGGGCACATACCTTGGTTGCAGGCTCCTCCCTGGGCTGGTCCCTGGTCAGGGTTCAGCTCGTGCAGGAGGCAACCAATCAATGTGAGATGTTTTTCTCTGTCTTTCCCTCTCTCTTCCACTCGCTCTAAAAATCAATGGAAAAATAATCCTTGAGTGAGTATTAACAACAAAAAGAATAATTTTATATATTTAATCAGTTTGTTCATTTGGAAAATATTTATTTCAAATGTTTTAACTATGGAGAAGCCAATGAATCAAAATTAGTCTTTGTCTTTAATTTTCCTTTCTACACTATAGAAAGTATCAGTAATAAAAAAGAACAAACACTAAATTCAATGGCATAGTTGCCTTTCATTTATGATATTGGCCCAATAATAATATAGACCATATTTGAATTCAAAACTATATTTAGGGCAGTGATGGCACAGTGAAGCCCCCTCCCCAAAATTCATGTCCACCTACAACCTCAAAATATGCTTGGCCCTAAATCCAATGGTTAGTATCCCTATAAAACGTCATGTAAATATACACAAAATAGAAGATCGTGTGAAGATGCAGGTAGAGATTGGAGATATGTAGCTAAAGTTAAGAAACACCAAGACAACCAAAGTTAGGAAGAGGCAATGGAGGATTCTACCCTAGAGGCTTCAAAGGAAGCATGGCCCTGCTGACACCTGAATTTTAAAATTCTAGCGCAGTTACTGGTTGCTATTTATGGAATCCCTAGGAAATTAATACCATTTAAATGTTTGATTGTTTTTGATAAATGAATATTACATTCCCTTGTCCATCAAATATCTGGCCCAACGACTTAAAATAGGCATGGCTTAAGTCTAATTTTTGATAAACTTAGTAAACATATTTATCAAGAAATATGTACATATACAATGAAAAATTATATATATATATATATATATTTATATATATATTTCTGTTTGGAGTTGTTTAGATTTTGATCATGTCTATTAGTCAGCAGAGGCTAGGTTATACAGCAGTAACAAAAATCAGTGTTTTGAAAAAAATAGTATTTCTTGCTCATAATTCATATCCATTCTGTTAGTACAGGATACTCTTCTCAGCTTTATCCTTATTCTGGAACCCAATCTAAAAGTGAAAGAGGTCTGGAGAGTTTAGGATAGGCACTCAAATATCTTACTTTCACTGACAACCTGTTAAAGAGAGCTAAACATATTATTCTATTCAATTTACAAGAGGCCAAGAAGAGCCATCCCACCATGAGCCTAAGGCTAAGAACAAGAATAACATGACGAACAGCACTCATGACCACAGTCTCATGCCTAGCGAACTCTCAGATTCTGAGACATTCTCTTTTACTTCGTCACGCTTCTATATTGTAGGACAGTGTGGTACTCAAATTGTCGGTTAATGCATTGGTGGATAGTGTTTGTAAAGCTGTTTGTCAAACTAATCAAGAAGCATATTTTAAATCTCTGGATGAGATACGTTTCTATTTTGCATTTGCTCTTGTAATTCTAGCTGCCTTAAAGCTGAATTACACTTGGTAATATAGTGCCATTATGGGAAATATCAAAAGAAATTTAGGGTTGCATAAAGAAACATTATATACAATGTAATAAACCCATTTCCTCCCATTTTCTAAATTTATTACTTTACATTTAGAATTTTTGCAATTGTAGTTACTTAAAGATAAAAAAAAATAGATGCATTTCTAAAAATAGAAACAATCATATATGGAGCTACATGAGAAAATGAAATACAGTTCCTATAGCCAAGAAATAACAAAAAGATGATTCAATGACCTTCTTTAACTTATGACTGTCTGTGAACAAAGTTTTTCTGAAGAAGATACTGTACAGTAGGGGTTTTTAAAAGGTTTTGTTTTAACTATAATACAGCATGGAGAAATGTATTTAAATGAATACTCCCTAATTGCCTCAAGGTTACCATTCGGGTGAAGTTTCTGTTAAGAAAGTTGCAGCAACATCACAGCTGGAGCACACCAGAGACCGGGCAACTTGGCTGGTAGAAATTTCACCCATCTCTTGGCAGGAATTCTATACCTCCACTTACTGGCTTTCCTACCAGAACTTAGACTTGCTAGTGTCCCTTCACTGAGACATGTCCATTTTTTCCTACCCCCAAGTCCTACCCCATTACAGGAGCTAACTGATTATGATCCAAGCTTCAACTGAATAGACATCTTTGCTTAAATTTATGTACAATTCTGGTTTATGCTTGACCAATGTATTTCCAGTCAAGGTGATAACTATTAAGTAAAAGTAATACTTTTAAGTTTAAAGTATGACACCTTTCAGAAAAAAAAAAAGTTACATTGAAGCTTGAAGACTTCAAAGGAATAAATGGGTAATATGAGAATGATAAACAGAGAGGGGCAGGTTTTCATGTGCATTTCCCTCTCACATCACATCGTGGGGCTGTCATCTTTCATACATCTAGGTAAAATCTGGCCTTTCATTCTCCTTATGGAATATGCTTTGAGGACCTCACAGACTTACCACATATTGAGATAAAGTTGAAAATGCTTTTTAATCTTGATTTTTGCTGTTTAGCAATGAATTTCCAGAACAGTTGATAGCTGAAAACATCTTTGACAATGCAAATTGTATACTGACCCTTTTAGCTGTGGTTCTAACTAAAGGAATAAAATATTATAAGCATTTTTACTTCTTCTTTCCTTCTCTCCATCTGTTCTCCCTTCCTTTCCTTTTTTTTTTTTTTGTTTCCTTTTTAATAAGGGATCTGGACAAGGAAACTTTTTAGTATTTCCAAGGCCCAAGAAGCAAAACACTGGGTCTAGTAGGGCACACCAACAATGTAGCTTTGTAGGCTTCTATGCATACTTCTATAGAACAGATACATTTCACCAATACCTGTGTTTCTGAGGTATTGACACATCTCTCTATTTGAGCAACAAGCAATATCATTACAAATATAAATAAGAAGCATTGCTATTGTTTTGTCACCATCAAAATAGCATATGCATTTATGACAGCCTCAGGGGAAAGTGGAATAGTGAGTCAAGGTTTAGAGGACAGGTCCCTGGGAACCACTCTTGTCTATGTAATTTACTGCTAACATGACCTTTGTCAAGTGATTACAGTTCCCTAGGGTCCACTTTCCACCTTTTGCAATGGCTTGGTGTAATGAAACTGCTGTTAAAATAACTTAACTAAATACCACTTATAGGACATTTTATCCTCTTCACTCATTCCTGTATCAGGGAGTAGAGAACAGGGACAATATATTCAATATATTTAGAATTATATTTAGGAAATATACTAGACCCAAATGTTTCACGGTTTTTTTTTTTTTTTTTTTTTTTTTAATCTGAACTCATTTATTTATATGCTTATGTAGAGTAGCCTGTACAACTCCTTTGTGACTTCTTACTCTTCACTTCAGGTGGGTGAAAATTTCATTGTTTCCATTAGATTTTATTATCAATATGGTAAAGGCATCTGTTTCTAGAGGTATAAATTTCTATCAGCATCCTATCCGTAGAGCACAGTAGTCTAATTTAGGGAGAAGAAGGAGAAGGAGGAGGAGGATTGATAGAGGAAAGAGTAGGGGAAGGAGGAGGGAAAGGAGAAGGGAGAGGAGAAGGAAATGAGTTGGTAAGCAACAAAAGAAAAAAAAAAAAACAATGTATGTGACATCTCATGAACACTCAAAAGCCTAATGCAAAAGCTCAACTATAAAAAGTCTTTTTAATGCGTAGAAGAAAATTTCACAAACTCTGCGTACCCCATTTAACTTAACACAAAGTCTACAAATTTTGCTTATCTGTTTTTTTTTGCTCAGAAAAAAATTAAAATCATAAAATTCTAAAAAGTTTTTAGAAATATTAAATAAGACATGACTAACCTCAATCCAGGGAAAACAATACATGAGTGCATGAGTGGAAACAGGGTGACTAAAATTTTTTGTAAATGTGGCAAGAGAGGACTGTGTATTTCAATAAAATATAAATTTGGTTTTGTAAATCTATTATTAAAAAAGGATTTTCCACTACATCCAAATCATATGCAAATTGCCAATCATTTTGAGAAAATACGCATAGTGATAAGACATGATTCATTTACTCTAAGGAATTCAATTGGGAAATAAACCTGGACACAATTCCAGTGCAATCACCCATTTGGGGATATGCTGAGTATAGACTCACACTCAGGATTACTTAATTCAAAACACAGGTTTTAAGCTCTGGGCCAATTTTATAATCAGGGTCAACTGTGGGTCTTACCTGAGTGTGGCGGTAGGAAAGTCAATGATATGTAGGGAATAGGATATAGAGTATCAGAGTCTCATTGGTCTTAGTGACAAGGACTACTCAAACATGACATGTAGGATCAACAGGAGCAGAGCAAGGACAGAAGGCAATCATGTTTTTAGTAGGCGTGCTGCACAAGATCTCTTAAATTGCTACTTACTATTTTGGACAAATCAATTATGGGGAGGTCATGGGATGCTAGTTTGATGTAGTTCCTTAAGTGGAGTGACTCCAAGGGCTCAACTCTGCACATCAGTAAGCAGAGGTATTGTTTGTAGAGCTCCTGGCTCCTGAATGTGACAAATCCATGTGTAATGGGCATGGGGAAGGAAGGTATAGAATTGTAACAGTTAGCTATGCAAGTACTTTTCACCCAGTTAACCAAGTAAGGATTTTAGAAGCAAAACGTCTCCTGCAGTGTCATTTGACAATCAGATTGAATACCGTGGAAACAATAGTTAAACCTTATATTCATGAGTATGTGACGAAGACTTTTTCAAAATAGAAAAGGAAGGTTCATCTATAAAGAGGCTTATTTTGATGCAAGTAACTACTTACTTGGCACTGTTAGGGGAACAAAGGTTATGGCATAAAAGAGTGCTTAAAAGATAAGAAATAACTCAAGGAAACATTGGGTCAATTTATCCTCAGTGCTCCAGGCTTCCATTGGTGCAAAGACCATGAACAGTTACAATAAAAAGTCAGTGAATGAATGATTGGTAATTAGAAATAAGGTGCCATCACTGAATGGGAGCCCACAAAAAAAGTGTGAATTCAGTATTTAGAGAGGGTCCTTCAGTAGACAGAATATAGGATTTACATTTATTAAAAACAAGAAAGAAATAAGAAAATAACATCTGTCTCAATAAAACTGTTCCCAACTTCTTCTAGATTTCATAATATTGTTTCTAAAATAGGGAGTATAGCTAAGATCCTTTAGAGTCCATGCTCAGTAAGTGTCTCAAAATGCCAAGAGCCAGTAGCAATAAAGGATAAGTGTGTGAGAAAAAACACACATCTAATTTAGGATGAAGAGAAGATTAGTGGCTGTCATGGCTGTGAATCAATGCATAGCTTAGGATGTGGTTTCAATACAAAGAAGATGTTTCATTTGTTTCCTTGCTTTTTGTTTGTGTTCATGAAAACAAATATATATACAGGCAAATTTATGGCATAAAATTTCAGATGATTCTACCCTTGTTTAGAATGTTCGCCCATGAGCTAGTCCCAAACCAGTCTTAGGTCCTATGATGATGTGTCCTAGACATCATGAGACCAATAAAATCTAACTTCTAGCTAGTCACACAAATCCTTCTCTTCTTGCATTGTCTTAGAACTCTAAAATCATCACAGTATACTAGTAGATAAGGGTGACAGAGGTAATATAAAATTGCTTAATTAAATATAACTAACAAATCCTCTATTATTGGGCTTACTTAGAATTTTTCATAATCTCACTTAAGTCTGAGACATAAATGCCTATTTCTTTCTGTTCAGCCAATTTCCCACAATGAAGAGGAGCAAAGCACCCTTTTGTTTTGCTTTTGTTTGCTTTTGCTTTTTATTTTCTTGTTTACATTTCAAGAGTCAGTGTGTGTGTAAGCCCAAATAAAGTAAAACCATATTGTCTAAAAGGTACGGGAGCTGAGTAACAGACTGGCCTCCTTCACCAACTGCATCACTCACTCCAAGCACAGGTGATTCAATTTTTTGCCTCAGCAAAACTGTAGATTACTACATGCTATAGACCAGTGGGTTTCAACCCTGGCTGCAAATTAGAATTCCATAGGAAGGTACTTTAAAATACCAATGCTCAGGCCTCCACCTGCGACAGGAAACCAGATTCTTTCTTTGGCCCTGGTATGTGTGTGTGTGTGTGTGTGTGTGTGTGTGTGTGTGTGTGTGTGTGTGAACATGTTTGTATGCATGTGTATATGTGGTCACCTGTGCATCATGTGTGTATATGTGCATGAGATACGTGTTTCTGTGTTTGGAGTGCTTGGCATCCCTGGTGATTTGAATATGCATGAGGGAATCAGGGTTGAGAACCTAAGTCAAAGGTGCATTCATTTTCATAGGTACTTACCAAAAGTAAAATATGAGACTATCACATTATGAATAAGGAGTAAATAAATAAGAAATGAAAAAATGTGGAGCTACTATTCTGTAAGAAAATAATGTTCATAATAAATATTCTTTAATGAATAAATGGCATCTTTATTTTTATACAGAGATAGATCAAGTGGGAATGTGAAGCCAGGCTAATCTATGTTCTAAAATAGATACTCACCTATGTCCCCTCTAACACATGAAGAAATAAATAATTAGCATCCTCAAGTTCAATAGCAGATACATGCCACAAATAATTTTATCCTATTTTTAAATTGGAATTTTAAATCATCTACTTTAGCCTGAGGAATATTTCAGTAATATATCCCCATTCACACACATTCAAAACAGTTTTTCACAGAACACTTGCACTTTACTACATATTTACCTTTTACTTATATTTAAACCCACAACCTGTGACAGGTATAAAACCTCTGATAGAGTTTTGTTTTGCTTACTCACGAAGGACCTGTGAGAAAAATCTTTGGCCACATGGCAATAACAGGGAATCTTCCCTGGGTGGATCTGGATAACTTGTATTAGACTCTTCTAAGTTTTCCTGTGTCTTACCCATGCTCCATGAAAGTTTTCCTTGGGCAGCTAGCACCTTGCTTCAAGATCATTATCACCTCTGGTGAGCTACTGTCAGTCTCAGCTTCCCAGGTTGCATTATGCACCTCAAACTGGTTCCTTAATTTGTTTATCTAAGTACAGATTTTCTCTAACCTCAGAGTCCTTGTGTGGCTGTTCTTTGTCATGTTTGATATCCTCTGCTATTACAATAGCCACAAGGAGAATTATATTTGCTGGAGAGAGTCCTCCCTCCATTCCACATCAGCTGAACATGGATCCCTGCATGAAACACACCCTATCACTGACTCTGCATACACTATCTTATATTCCTCTGGGAGCTGAGGTTTTCCACTTGCCCACAGTGGAGACTGCAAAGGCTATAGTTTCACTTGGACGTCAAATAACATATTTTAAGATTATCAAGTGATCAACCGATTGTTTTAATATTTAGAAGCGTTATTTCCACATCACTTGGTAAATGAGGAGCAGCAGGTCACTCAACAATAAATATTTTGCAAATGACTCCTTTGCTTACTTTGCCTTAGACACAAATGACCTTGTACGTGCATACTTCATTTAGTAGGAAAGTCACCTCTAACTCTATCACCATCCCTCCAAAAGAGCAAATCTGAGACCAAGCATGGGCTGCCAGACGGTCACTTCCATTACTGTCTCCTCGGGCCACAGGCACAATATATCTATGTAACCAGTTCATGTGTTTATATAAACACTTTAAAACACTCGATCAATCACTTCTTCCTAGCCAGCACTTTTGTTAGGGCAGTATATGCCCCTGACCTACTAGAGACTCAATGTAACTCCTTCCTTTCATGAGCTCAGGGTTTAATGGGCCAAACACAACAATAGCACAGATGAGCAATTTCAAGAAGTTCTCATGATGACCAGGATCTGTGTTACAGAGATTCAGAGGACATGTGTCAGAACACACTTCCTGCCTTTAACAACATTTAAAAACATATATATTATACTATTAACCATTAAAAACAAGGAAGTACCCAAGGCTGACAGCTTTCTCTAAAGCAGTGGCTCTCAACCTTCCTAATGCCGATCCTTTAATACGGTTCCTCATGTTGTGGTGATCCCCAATTTCATTGTTACAAATTGAACATAATTAAAGCATAGTGATTGATCACAAAAACAATATGTAATTATATGTGCGTTTTCCGATGGTCTTAGGCGACCCCTGTCAAAGGGTCGTTCGACCCCCAAAGGGGTCGCGACCCACAGGTTGAGAACCGCTGCTCTAAAGGTTAAAAGAGGTTATCAGTCTCCTTCTAACTCTAAAATGCTGTGTGGGAAGAAATTTACCAGTTTTTAGTTTCCAGAAAGTTAACTTCAGTTATAACATGTTCCATTAAAATCTGTGCAATAAGCTACATTGCCGTCTATGGTCTGAAAGAGTAAGATCAGAGACTTTCCAGGCATACACATCATTCTAACTAAATTGATAACCAAGTAATATTTTATAAGACCTCGTGCCTCTTACAGGCTTTTCATTTCTCCATTGTTCCCTGTACATATGCCACCTCTGCCCCCTCCTTTTCTTATTCCTTGCAGATTTATTTAGAATCAGTTTCATACTGAAAAGCATGATTGAGAGCTGGGATTCTTGATGTGTGCTTTAAGACCAAGAAGCTCCATCAGGAAATACAATCTGACCTCCATAGACACAATATCTTTGGAAATTAAACAAGAAATTCTTTTCCGAATCAACACAAAGCACAGCATAGCCTGCATGGGGGAAGCTGACACACATTACCACAAAGGCCGAGGAGCATAAAACCACTGATCCTGCAGTTGCAGGGTCATAAAAGGCTGTTTTCTATATGCAAGATATTTAATAGTGGACATTTTGAATGCCTCATCTCAGAGAAAGCCTGGGTACAAGGGACTCAATAATTAGATCTTTCAAAATATGGGGAGTCATCATGTCAGAGAAACAGATGATCTCCCTACCACTCCGATACCCCAAATCCAAACAAGCTCAGTGCATTTTGACAATTTGACAGTTGATACAGAGAAAGGCATTTCACTCTTCATTTTAATAAGAAACAAGGACCTTCAGATGAATACAGGGCTCTCCCAGGAGCCAAAGTGTACATTCCCATCAGCTGATCTCCACTGGGGTTAGGCTGCTGGGACCAGACTGGATGCCCAGAGGGTGCCATTTCCACTGGTACTAAATAGAGCTGAAGTATTCTAAGTTGATCACAGAGCTCAGGCTCATTAGAGGCAGTATTTCAATGTTGTATGAGAGTGGTTGGAGAGTAATATTTAGAATGAATTCATTGGTGCACAAGAAAAGGTGCCCTAACATTTTATTAAAATTACCACCTGGAATATGCATCAAATCAAAGATGTGATTTTTTAAAAAATATATTTTATTGATTTTTTTTACAGGGAGGAAGGGAGAGAGATAGAGAGTTAGAAGCATCGATGAGAAAGAAACACCAATCAGCTGCCTCCTGCACATCTCCTACTGGGGATGTGCCTGCAACCAAGGTACATGCCCTTGACTGGAATCAAACCTGGGACCTTTCAGTCTGCAGGCCAATGCTCTATTCACTGAGCCAAACCAGTTTTGGCAAGATGTGATTCTTTATTTTAGTTACACACACAATGATAATATATTTGATATCATTATAAATTATACACAAGTTTTTAGATTGTTAAAACTTCTCCCTTTGACAATGAGTCTCCTTCTTAGAGATATTTTTTTTTCAACAATCAAGTAAAGGTTTAGAGAATGTAGAATAAAGTCTAGCGCTAGCCCCATGTGGGGAAAACACTGGAAATTGATGGTGCTATACTGGAAAGAACAAGGGATGAGGAAACATGAGGCTTGATGTGTCCTTTTAGATTTGCCACTTAGATTTAAACATAGGCGCCTCCATTTCCTAATACAGAAAGGGAAAACTCACATCTCTGCTGCCTACAGATATTGAAATAATGAATATAAAATGAGAAAATAAGTTTTTAGCAAAAGCACAAAATTGCTGTTCCATGTCAATCTCATGGATGTATCTTATTCTTAATACCTAATGCATTTCCCTAACAACTACTTATTTATTAAGTTAATTGATAAATGTATGAAGAATAGAAACACTATCATTAATTTTTATTAGATTTAGCAAATGATTGTTCAACACTTCATTTGAATCTGCCCTCAGAGCTATCCACAACCTTATTGATGCTATCCTTCTCCACCTCTATTGATTTGTCTGCATATTCTTGGTTTCTATCCAGAGTTTCTCTGATATTGCCACTGTATCTTCATTTCTATCTGTACTGCAGAGATTGGTGAAAATGAATATTTTAAAACCCAACTAAAGTGAGTTTTACATGACTTTAAACTAGATATCTTTGAAGTCAAAAGTTTTTAAATAAAACAGAGCATTGAGCTCCTAACATCTTCTACATCTTAATTTGAACATCTCCTACAGTGCATTCTGAAGTGCTCTTCCCAGGACAATTTAAATGGTTAAGTCAATCATTACCTTGAATAAAAATCTTAGATTTTATGATTTCTTCATACCTATCCTTATTTGGCTTTTTAATTTTTACTTATAATGAAACAGTTTGTTTTTCTAATTTAAAAAACAATTCCAAATTTTAGAAAATGAGGTCATAGAGACTGCTGACCCTAGACATATCTGTGCAGAAGGAAACATGGGCAGTGCTCAACTACCTGACATCTGATTCCTATGACATTCAGTTGACACTCTGGACCCAGGAACCAATATAACCCCTGACATAGTTAGGGTTCCTTGTTTCTCCACCATGATCTCAAATTTGTCTGCTTTGTTTGCAATTCCCTTGGCGGTTTTACTGGGTTAATTTGACTGTTAATGGTCAAAGTCCAAACCCTATTACTTAGAAATTCCCAGAGGACAAATTCATAGGAGAATGTGATTCTCCCATAGTTCATAACTTGTCAAGGAAAGAAGCAAGGATGGAATGGGGCTCCTCACACCCAACCCAAGGCTCTTTCTATTGTAAAACGTATGTATATTGAGTTAGTCAAGCATTTGAGAAGTAATCTACTGTACTTACTATCTAACTAAATTGCAAAAGAATATGAAAGGATTTGAACCATTTCAGTATGGATGCCCCAATTGCACTAAATAGTAAATCAATTTTGGCAATGCACATATATAAGCAAACCAAGACCCAGAAATTGGAAAAAAAATTCAAGTATAAAACTCTTTGTAGCCAAACTGGTGTTGCTCAGAGGACGAGTGTCGACCTATGAACCACAGGTCACTGTTTGATTCCCAGTCAGGGCACAGGCCCAAGTTGGTGGTGGGGGGGGTGGGGGTAGGGGGGGGGAGCATAGGATGCAGCCAATCAGTGATTCTCTCATCATTGATGTTTCTATTTCTCTCTCCCTCTCCCTTCTTTCTGAAATCAATGCAAATATATATCAATTTTATAGACAGTACAACTAGATAATGTCAGAAAAATCAGACAAAATGTAAAAATAAAATAAATCATTTACCTCATTCAAGTTTTTTTGTGTGTGTGTGTTTTGTTTTTTTATTTTTGTTTTTGTTGTTGTTTTGTTCTGTTGTGTTTGGGGTTTGATTTCACTTCAAATGCTCAATTCCCCTGACCTCACTTGGTCTTCAGAGAAGCCATCATAATGCAGCAGCAGGCTTCTCCCCCTGCCTCCCTTGGAGCTGCATTCCTGCGAAGGTAATCATTCCCCAACTGACAGAGCAATTTCTCCTCCCAGAAACAGTAGTAGAGCACATTTCTCTGAAGTTTTGTAGAAGTGGTCAGCTGCTGTCACTAAGGATTAACTGGTCTCCAAATAACCAGGAGCATAAATCAAAATGGGAGCAGGAAAGACAGACCCTCCCCACCAAGTCTAGGAAGGAAAAGGAAGTGGGTCCTATGCCTTCTTTCATCTTCTCAGCCACACCCACATGTGGAGAGCAGCTTCATTAGCACAGTCATCTTCAAAGGCAAAGGACAGCAAAGCAAGAGGGGGAAAAAGAGAGAAAACAAACCCTAATGAATAATTGGCAAACCATCTGTCTATATGTGTTATCTCCCTATGTTACCTTCACAATTTCCCTTTTTAAGTTCTCATTGATCTAAGCCCAAAGACATTAAAGCATGTAATATATTCTGGTCCAATCATGAACAAAGTCATCCCAGTGTATCTGGGTTGGGCAAGCCCTTAGACCAAGCCCCTGGCTTATCTAGAAAGGAAACTGAGACCCAACATTTTAGGTACCTTGGCTAGGATCCTGGAGCTACTTATAAAGAGAGCCACGGCTAGACGTCCCATATTCCAACTACTTCTTCCTTCAGCATCCTTGCTAGGATAATATCTTATTAAAAATTATCTTCCCTTCACAGTATGCTCTTTTGGGCCTTTTATAGCTGCTTTCCATAATGTTAGAGCAGAAGCCTGAGTTTTTATCCTCTTCTATCAAAACTTGCAATTGGAAAATGTTTTACATCTGTCTTTCACCACTTAAGATGAATGAGGATCCTCGCACCACCTTCCCCGAGGGTGTTCATGTTCAGCCATATATTCTGAATCATGGAATGGAAGATTTTTGTCCCTGTCAGAGGATGTGGCATCAGTGCAGACTGTAGGAAGGGGTGGCGTGTTTTTGACACTGGTTCCTCAGCTACGGATATCTACTATTAGGATTACAAAATGCACATGTCACTTTACCTTCCAGAAAACTACATCGGGAATTGGTTAATAATTATTAAGATGGGGAAGCTTGGTTTCATAAGGTATAACCTCCTGGAAAATCCTTCAGTTCAGAACAGCAGTCACCAGAGTTATGTAGAGTCACTCTACTTTTCCAGAGGAGAAAGTAAACAGTTTCTCTCTCTTTTCTTAAATCTAAATAAATGCATCTTCAGTGTCTTTGCTGTTGTCTCCATTTCAGGGTCTCTCTGCTCTGCCTCCGACCTCCTGGGGACTCAGAAGAGGGAACATCTGTTTGTCTGTTTTGCTCCCTTTTGCAGAACCTGCTAAATAGGGAAGAAGCTAAATTTTTAATGTTCCCGAAGCCCTGTGTGTGAAACGATGATATTGGGTTGCAATTGAAGAAGAGTTTTAAGACAGGCAATTTTATACCAACTTACATAATGCATGCCAAAGTGTGAGGCTGCTATGGAATCGCATCTGCAATTGGGAGCTGCATAATACAGCCATAGTATTTGAATATTATCAGATTGTAAATGGCGCAAATGTGGTATTAAGTGTTTGTGAGGGATGAATTATGCCCTATTATATGGCTGAGACCCTGGGAGCAGTGGGAGCAGCCGGTGAATGGCGGGTTTCTCTGATTTATTAACATGGTAAGTTGACTGGGATTATGCTTATTTTTATGTGTGGCACCATTACCAGTTCTGAGGCACTCCTCTAAAGAGGACGCACACAGGGAGGAGGGATGATGGTCACGTGCCTCCGCTCCCACATGCCAACAGCACCTGGAACATTCCACATTGTTTGGCTTTCTTTGGGAGGAATAAGAAACTGAGAGAAATAGACAGAGAATGAAAACAAATCTCCATAAACTAACAAGAGAGTTTGGGAAAGTGGGAGGTATGGAAAAGGAAGGCTCAGGAGGGACATGAGCACAGTCTGTAAGTACCTTCGAGGTAACTCTACAAATGAAGGGTAGAGCTTATTCCATCTCAGATCATGGCAGAAGTGGATGAAATGCCTGGAGCTAAGAAAGAAGATGCTTGAACAGATAATAAGAAAAGTTTATAGCAGTAAGAATGACAAGGGAGTGGCATGGTTTCCCAAGAGGCAGAGCAGACATTCAAGGAAGAGGTTAGGTAAAATGCCAGCAGGGCCGATGCAGTGAGGAGAGCAAAATGGATAAAACAAGTAGTTTGGTGTGCCTGTTTCTGGAGATATTGATGAAATAATAAGTGCTAACAGTTTACTCACTGAATGCAGTTTGCCTATGTTCATTACAAAATCTTTTCTCTCCAGTGACAATATCATCTTTAAGAGGCAAAGCCTCCAATTAGATTGCCAGCTGGCAGGACACAATCAACAAGCATTAACAAACTTATTTCCCCTACAAGCATCCCATCTCTGGACTTTGAAACCCTGAGGGAGAGGCTGTATAAGGTAATATAGGCTATGGGTTAGGTAGAACTTATTGAAGGAGATGAGCTCTGAAGAATAGGGGATTTAGCCTGGCCAGTGTTGCTCAGTGGTTGAGCATCGACCCATTAACTAGGAGGCTATCGTTCAATTCCTGGTCAGGGTACATGCCTGGGTTGTGGGCTCGATCCCCAGTAGGGGAAGGGGAGGTGCAGGAGGCAGCTGATCAATGATTCTCTCTCATCATTGATGTTTCTATCTCTCTCTCCATCTCCCTTCCTCTCTCTGAAATCAATAAAAACAAGCAAACAAAGAAAAAAAGATTGGGGGATTTAGAGCATAGTTTCATTATTTATTCATTATTTATTACATGATTATTCAAAAAAGGATTTGTGTCAGTAGTTGAGGATTTAAACAAGGAGAGAAGGAAGGGAGATTGTTGTTCTAACTAGGCATGCCTCATGGATTATTCAATTGTCTCCCAATAAACAACATTTGTAGCCAAGCAGCCCTCTCAGGTTGCAGGGATGAAGCATCAAGTTCTCAAGGGTCAATGGTTATTCTTAGTGGATAAGCAGATGGAATCATTATACTAACAAGTGATGTAAACTGAACATTTCAGAGGTGTCTCCATATCAGTAAATAGAGTGTTGCATCTAACCCCTCTACAAATTCAAGAGGGCAGATGACACACACAACACACTCTCTTGAATCCATTGGAAGGGCAAATCCACTGGGTGAAGAATCACGAATAATATCTAATATATGTAAAGCAACCTGAGCCAGACTGCAGACTGATACAAAAAAAAAAAAAAAAAAAAAAAAAAAAAAAAGTGGCTCTAGAACTGTGGTGTCAGGAGCAGGGTGGGATTCAAACCATTGCAGAGGAAATCCTTTAGATGGCATCTCTCCTCACCCTCAAATCTTTGTCCAAGCAATGAACAACGGTGATGCCCAGACAATCATAATGAGTGTTAGCACACAAGGTGGAAAGCAAGGGCATATGACATGAACGGCTGCTAAACCTCAGGTGAATGGGGTAACTCTACCCTAAGACATTGCCACCTCTCCTTCACTGCAACCCAGACAAAATATAAATAGTAGCAGTGTGATTGGTCCATAGCCCACAGAGCCTGTGCAAACAGATACAGCATTTTCAGAAAGGTAACAGTCGGCCCTACAGCAAAGATAAACACACAACCGCACATGGCCAAATATTAGGGGGAGGCACACATCATGAAGGAAAGGCAGAAAGTGCAGCAAATGGAAGTACATATGGTGAATAGAACAAGAGCAATATTAAAGTAAATATTAAACATATCTTGTGGGAAACACAAGAGATTGTTATAATTTTTTAGAAGGTTCAGTTTGAAAACTTGGAAACTGAAAATTTAATTCTTATAGATAAAAGTTAACAAAAAGCTGACTAGTGTTCTATTCAAAATACTAGAGAATATTTTTTTTTTCAGCAAGGTAGAATTGAGGAGACCATTCCCCACCTCCCATGGAATATAGAAGGACAAAGATATGAAAGCATGGCTGCAGAAATTTGTACATATGCCAAATAATGTTCTAGAAAGAGATCATAGGGGCATGGAGGGGGAATTAGACAAAGACAAATTTTAAATTTCCCAGGACTAAAAAAAGATATGAATTTCTAGATTGAAAGAACCCACCAAATACTGTGTAACTTAAAGGAAGGAAGGGAGGAAGGGAGGAAGAAAGGAAGGAAGGAAGGAAGGAAGGAAGGAAGGAAGGAAGGAAGGAAGGAAGAAAGAAAGAGAGGGAAGGAAGGAGGGAGGGGGGGGGAGAGGGAGGAAGGAACACTACACATAGAAATAGCACAGTGAAAGTTTAAAACAAATATAGAGAGTCCCCTAAATGTGTCTTAAGAGAAAGAGTGTAAATGGGCTTTCAAACAAAGCATCCTCTCTTGATCTCTGATTCCCATCAGTAACACTTCATGCAAGAAGGCAACTTTCCTCAAGATTCTTAGAGAAATTTGTGTTGAACACTATTATTAACTTTTAGGTCAAAATAAAGACATTTTACGATTTTTTTAGGGCATGGGTATTTTACCATCCATAATTCAACTCTGAAAGAATTACTAGACCGTACATTACAGCAAGTAAAATAAATGAATCCTATGGAAGGAAATGGAGTTTAAGAAGCAGCAGTGAGAAAAGAAATCAATAAAATGTATTGCTAAGTCTAAATGAGCATTGATTACAAAATATCAACCTGAAACTAAAATCACATATGAAATTGATGTGAGAGAACATCACTAAACATACAGCAGAGAGTGACTTACGAAGGAACAGTTATTCAGCACTTTATTATTTTTTTCATCTTTTTCTTCATTCATGGCCTTAAATATGGTCTCATCTTTCTTGTTCTGGCATAAAATGGCAAGGAAATCCTTACTTCTCTGAAATCCTATGGTAGGCATTATCCCATTTTTTTTAGATGTTTTATTTACTCCCCATTATGTGCATTGTAGCACAAGATAGATTATAATCTCCAGGGAAATGAGTTTATCTATTTGTAAATTTAATAGGTGCTGGTTAGATTAAGGATATAGTATAGTTTTCTGTGGTGGCTGGTACCATGGATTCAATTAGGAAGGAGCAATGATTATACAGAGCCAAAAATCATGCAAAAAAAAGTCATGCTTCAATAAAATAATTTGTCAACATGGTGATGAGAAAAAGATAACCTTTATAACACACACACACACTCAGACACACACACACACACACACACACACACACAACAAACAAAACCAAACAAACATACAAAACAGAGCTGCCTATCTCAATTAGCTTAGATAATTGTCTATCAGAGACTCACACAAAACCTAGACTTTGTAAAAAATCCCAATACTACCAAAAAAGGCTCTGAACCTTCAGTTGCTGCAAGAGCCCCCTGAAAATAGCTGAGATAAGACAAATTCACCTTCTTTAGTAAAGATACTAAAAGAAACCAGCACAAGATCAACAGATATTATGAGGCAAATAGAAAAAGAACTATTAACAACAACAAAAAAAAAGGGTTGCTAGGTATAAACAGAAATTTCATAAGTTAGCTAAAAGAGTGGAAAAATAGAGATTTCCCAAGTATGTATAGAAGAACAAATCTGGTTATTTATCGACATAACAACAAGGGACCACTGAGAAGTACCTGGTAGTGAGAAAGGAGAGGGCACCTGGACAGGACAAGGCCACATATAATTAAACTAAGGGCCCAGTGCATGAAATTCATGCATGGGTATGGTCCCTAGGCCTGGCCAGCAATCAGGGCCAATCTGTGGGGTGACAAGCGGGGCAATCAGGGGCCCCTGCTGGCACTGCATTGGCTGGCCTTGTGCCGCCCATTTGCTGGCCCCACCCCTTCCACCACCAGAATGATCGGGGCGAGGCAACCAGCGGGACAATCGTGGGGGGCAGCGGGACAATTGGGGGGGGCCCACTGGCACCCACCTTGGCTGGCCTGGGGCCTGCCAGTTGGGGGCAGCTCCTGCATTGAGAGTGAACCCCCTGGTCATCAGTGCACATCATAGCGACCAGTCATTCCACCAGTCTTTCTGTTGTTTGGTTGATTTGCATAATAGGCTATTATTATATAGTACTAGAGGGCCGGTGCACAAAAATTTGCGCACTCGGCGGGGAGGGGGTCCCTCAGCCCGGCCTGTGCCCTCTCCCAGTCTGGAACCCCTTGGGAGATAATGACCTGCTGGCTTAGGCCTGCTCGTGGGTGGCAGAGGGCAGGCCCAATCCCTAGGTGCAGCCCCTGGTCGGGATCAGAGCAGGGCCGACTGGGGAGTTGGGGTGCTGCCCTCTGTCATGCACAGAGCAGGGCGGATCAGGAGGTTGAGATGCCACACTCAGTCACGCTCAGGGTAGGGCCGATTGGGGGGTTGGGGCACCGCCCCCTGTCACACTCAAGGCAGGGTCGATGGAGAGGTTGCAGCGCCACCCCCTGTCATACACAGAGCAGGGCCAATTAGGGGGTTGGAGCTCTGTACCCTGTCACGCACAGAGCAGGGCCCATCAGGGGGTTGGGGCGCTGCCCACTATCACCCACAGAGCAGGGCCGATCAGGGGGTTGGGGTGCCAACACTCTCACACTCAGGGCAGGGCCGATGGGGAGGTTATGGCTCTACCCCGTCACACACAGAGCAGGGCCCGTGGCGGGGGGGTTGGGGCGCCGCACCCTGTCACACACAGAGCAGGGCCGATCAGGGGGTTTGGGCACTGCCCCCTGTAATGCTGATCCCGGTGCTGGGAGGCTTCACGGCTCCGCTGATCCCGGTGCTGGGAGGCATATTACCCTTTTACTATATAGGGTAGAGGCCTGGTGCATGGGTGGGTGCCGGCTGGTTTGCCCTGAAGTGTGTCCTGGATGAGGGTGGGGGTCCCCACTGGGGTACCTGGCCAGCCTGGGTGAGGGGATGATGGCTGTTTGCAGCTGGTCACACATCCTTCAGGGTGGGGGTCCCCACTGGGGTGCCTGGCCAGTCTGGGTGAGGGGATGATGGCTGTTTGCAGCTGGTCACACACCCTTCAGGGTGGGGGTCCCAACTGGGGTGCCTGGCCAGTCTGGGTGAGGAGCTGAGGGCTGTTTTCAGGCTAGGGGTGACTGAAGTTCCCAACCGCTCCTTTTTTTCTTTTTTTTTTTTTTTTTTTTTTTTTTTTATTCTGGGCCAGCTTTAGCTTTGAGGCTTGGCTCCAGCTCTTAGGCCTCTGCTGCTGAAAGTAGGTTTCTGGCCTTTGCTTAAAATGTTGCGATCCTGCTAGCTGAAGCCTGGCAGGTTTCTGGGGTTTTGTTTAGCTTCTATGTTTGTTACATAGTTGCTTGCAGCTCAGAGGCCTGCAGCAGCAGGCGGGGAACGTTGGAGTCCTCCGTCACTGAAGCAAGCAAGCCTCATGTTAGTTTCAAGCTGCCTGGCTGCCGGCCGCCTTCTTGGCTGACAGTTCATTTGCATATTGCCCTGATTAGCCAATGGGAAGGGTAGCGGTTGTATGCCAATTACCATGTTTCTCTTTTATTAGATAGGGTCATCCTATATAATAAAGAGGTAATATGCAAATTAACCCTCACACCCTCACAAGATGGCTGCCTATGACCAGACCAGCAGGGGGGGTTAGTGAGGGACAACCAAATGACTGAACAGCAGGCTGCGTGGGGCGACCATGCCAGTGGGGTGCCATGAGGGGTGACCAGGCCAGCAGGGGGGGCAGTTGGGGGTGACCAGACTGGCAGGGGGAAGTTAGGGGTGACCAGGCCAGCAGAGGGGGGCATTTGGGGGCATCCAGGCCAGCGGGGAGGGGGGGCAGTAAGGGGTGACCAGGCCAGCAGACCAGGTTTGGGCCTAAACCTGGCAATAGGACATACCCCAAAGGGTCCCGTATTGGGAAGGGTGCAGGCTGGGTTGAGGAGAACCCCCATGCACAAATTTCATGTACCAGGCCTCTAGTCTATAATAATAAAAGCATAATATGCTAATTAGACCAGATGTCTTTCCAGACAACCTTCTGGATGAAGTTGGGGCTATGAGGAAAGCCCAGGTCCCAGTTGCCTTCTGATGGCCAGAGGGAAGCCAGTGCCGGCAGCCAGGGAAGGAAGGCCTACTCATTCATGAATTTCATGCATTGGGCCTCTAGTAGAATAATGAAACTACAAAGAACCTAAGGGAACTTATTGTTCAACATTTCAATTTATCATTTGAGAAAACAGAGTTTTCCTATTTGCTCAAAGGTTGAGCCAAACAAGATAGCTTTAACTAATGCTAATGTTCCTTCGTCTATACCATATGGTTCATTCAGAAGGTCATGTGTTCATATTTTTCCCTTCACCCATATTTGTTTACCCAAATTATATTTGAAAAATATAATGTGATATACAACACATATACAATAAAATCATGTTAATATTTTGCCAATTAATTAATGCATGGCTATTTCCAAAATCCTTATTATATATTTCCATTGTCAGATTTTTCTCAACTATTTCTCGCAATTTTCTGCCCCCCAATAACATTTTTCTTCATAAGAAAATATTGACTCTCTATTGAAATAATAAGATCTAAATTTATGGAACGCCTGTTATATGTTAGGTTTAACAACTTAGTGAGTATGCATCATGATATCTATTTTATAGCATAAATTAAAACTTATAGAGTTTATGTAACTTTACCAAGGTGCTGCAACTAGGCAGTAAATTTAAAAACTGGTTCTGCCTCATTCCAAAACATGTGGTTTTTTTTCCCCCTCTCCCCTATTATGCTACTTTATCTCTTAGACATATGTCTATGGGAAAATAATAAAAATTTTGCCATAGTTGTGTAAAATTTCCTGATAATATTTGTGCCTTTTGGCTTTTCATATCACATCCAAGCAAAATTAAAATATCAGTCATTTTCAAGGTCACCCATCACTGTAGATATTTATCATTGTCACGAACTATTTAACCTGGAGTAGGTCCACAACTGAACCTTAAAGTTATCTTTTAAAAGATAGATATACTGGGCTAAAATAAGGAAACTGGGGGCAAGGTGAGAGAACCCTTAAGGTAATGAAATATGGAGTCATTAGCACTATAGGAAAGTAACATAAGCAAACTGACAGCACAGAAGGAAAGAAAATTCTATTGTTCTTTGATACAGCAGGAAAGAAGATACCAGGGGCAATGCAGGAGGCTGGCAAATTTCAAACAAATTAAAGGCAATAACCTTAAATATAGTGATAATAGGTCTGTGGGATTCACTACTGTAGGATATCTTTAAATCAAATAATAATGCTGGAGTACAGAATGGATAATTTAATGACCAATAACCTTGCTGGTGTTTGGCTGAAGAAGATACACAACATCTCATGGGCCTGATCTGATCAGCCCAAGGGCAAGGAAAATTTAATTTTCCCATGAAGCAGATAAAGTATTCATCAGAGTAACTAGAGCTTGCTTTCTCATATTACTAAGACCTACTTGTGGACTGGATTCCCAGCTCAGGTATTAAATATTACTTTGCAACGGGACCCATAGGAAAGTGATAGAATGGTGTCAGCATAAAAGATAACTTTAATTTCTTTCTCCAGTAGTGGGGGTAAATTGCATCGTACCATTCTAATACCCTCTCCTATTTGACAAAGTTTACTAAATAACTGCCTCAGACGTAAGATTTCAGCTTTTGATCTTAGGAAGATGAAGAACATTAACCAATAGGTTGTTTTATGCTCTAAAAGCATATACATGTACAGACATCTATACATAAGACCTGTTCATCATTTTTCTTATTTATGTATCTTATGCATATTTCCATCTTAGCACATAGAAATTCACCTTTTTTAGTCTTAGTATTTCATTATGTAAATAAATGTTCATAATACTAAAAACAGATAACTATAGAGAACTTCTCAGTGAAAACATAGGATATTTCATTTTCTTCTTCCCATTGATAACTAACATTATTGCATATACATCTCTGAGCATATGTGCAAGTATCCTATATAATAAAACCATAATATGCAAATCGACCGAACAGCAGAATGACTGGTCGCTAAGACACGCACTGACCATCAGGGGGAAGACGCTCAACTCAGGAACTGCCCCCTGGTGGTCAGTGCGCTCCCACAGGGGGAGCACCACTCAGCCAGTAGGAACCTCTCCTGCCTCCAAGGCAGTGCTAAGGACCCCTCAGGGGATGTCCGACTGCCAACTTAGGCCCGGAGACATCCCCCGAGGGTTTCCAGGCTGCGAGAGGGCACAGGCTGGACTGAGGGAGCCCCCCCCCCAGTGCATGAATGTCATGCACCAGGCCTCTAGTATTTGAATAATGAAGTCCTTTGAGTGGAATTACTAGGTCAATCCCTATATAAGTATATACTCTCAATATTGGTAGATGTTACAAAATTGCCCAGAAAATTGGTCACATCATATTGTACTCCTACCAACAAAGATAGGATCACATTTCCCTACCTCCACACAAATGTTCTGATATTTATTTTTAATATTAAAAGTTAAAAATAATTATTTTTCTCTTTTACTGATGTGTAATAGTGTGAGGCTGCACACCATTCCATATGTTAAAATCACTTCTTTTTCTATTACTTCACCATTTAAGTTGTTTTAATTTTTTTTTCCTGTTTGGCAAAAGCCTTTCTTTTATGAATTTGTGTTTTTTAAAGTGTTTAGTATATTAGCCCTTGCCAGGCCTTTTTAGACATTCATTTTTAACTCAGTATCTCCAAGATCTCTTAACATGATTGTATTCAATCTATTAAACTAGTAATCCACTGAGATATTAAAGAGTTAAAAATAAACAATATTTGACTAATATGCATTTTTCTTTTTTCTTTTTTTCCTATTTGGTAAGATGAGATGCAAGGGTGCCAATGCCAGCCACCAGGGATTAGAAGAGTAAAATTAGCCATAGTGGGAGAGAGAAAATTATATATTTATTATTTATTTGGCCATCCACAGATTCATCCAAGAAACATTTCCTTACTGGGAATGTTTCCCAGTAAAACTTACTGGGTTTCAGTCTTTCACTAGGTCTAGGGACAAGATCATTTTTGCTTTAGCACATTTAATCTATTTCTAAGCAGATTTTAATCACAGAAAATATAATTGAAAAAAAAAGTTGTACATCTTCAAGGTTTCTATGCTTAATAAATGTTTCTTTTTCAATGTGTCCATTAGAAATGCATTGAGATGCTGGTAATAACTCCAAATAACAGTAGGGCTTAATTTTCACTAAGGGAGACTCCCCTATCAAGTCCACAGGTTGGCAGTGCAGTGCTGGTATGGCGGGTTTTGTATTATGGAGGACCCTTCTGTCTTTTTGTTTTGCTATTATCATACACGGCTTCCACTTTTAACTCTATTGGCATAAAATTGCTGCGGGATCTCCAGACATTATATCTGTGTCCCTACAGCAAGCAGGGGAAGCAGGTATGAAGAAAGGACCACCAGCTTTCAAAGCAGTCAACTCCTTTTGAAAAGTTTTCTTGACCGTCCCACCCAATGGTTACCGTTTAAATCTCACTGAGCATGTTAATGAACTTGATTGTGGTAATAGTTCCAACAATGTATAAGTATATCAAATTATCACAGTGTACTTCTTAAACATATACAATTTTTAAATTATACCTCCATAAACGTGAAAAAAAATGAACCTCACTGGCCTCTTTATTAGTAAGGAAGTTTAAGAAAATTGGTTGTTAATGTGGATGTAGTTTTTACTCTTTTTGCTTTTTCTTAACCCATACATGTTTATAGTTATCAAAAAAAAAAAGAGGGGGCGGGGTAAAACTTAGGCAACAACTCTGCCTCACCATAGATAGTTTAATTCTATAAGAGGAAAATTTCAAAATTTTATCTTCTTTAAAAGACAAAGAAGAATGAGGAGGTGTACCTGCCCCTAACGTTGATGCCTGTGCTGAGGCTGCTGTACAGAACACGCCCACCACCTGAGGTTCAGAGCAAAATAACCTCTGCTGGGTCAGAGCCAGGCCCTCAGGCCATCATATTCCATATTTTTTTCATATTTCACATCTTATCTCTCTCTATCCTTCCTCTCATTCCTCACACAAAATAAAAAACTGAGTTTCAAGCTATGTTTTCTTCCTTCTGAAAATCACCAAAGTTTAGATCCGTGTTAATTAATCTACTTTTCTGCCTTTTTTTTTTCTTTAGGCTTAAATTCCATTCTTCCTTGTGACTAAAGCCCGATCAGTCTTCTAAATCAGGGGTGGGGAGACTCTTCTCTGTCAAGGGCCAGTTGGATATTTATAACATCATTTGTGTAATATAATCCATTTAATATAAATTTATGTTGCTATGAAAAGAGCTCCTAGATTTATTAAATTTGAAATCTCATACATGTGGTTGTCTTGACAGGGCCAGACCAAATGATTCCATGGGCCTTATGTGGCCCTCAGGCCAGACCTTCCCAACCTCTGTTCTAAATCATCATATTAAGTCTCTTTCCCTTTAAAAAAAGTTCTCATTGAATTTACAAATTCTACTAAACATTAACAAACAAACCATAAGCATGACTCTGGCATATAAAACCATCTACAATCTAGTCCATCTGTTCTTGCCAATATGATTGTTTGAAAGTGCCGAGCTCATCCTCACTCTGCATCTCTCCTCATGCAGTTCCCCTCCCTGTCCTTGCCAAATACTCCAGAAGCTGGTTGAAGTTCCCCTTGGTGCACAAAGAAAGAATGATGGCGTGTTTTCCACGGTAAAAACGAGTCCTTCTGTCCCTGGACACTTCTCTGCAGAACATATTGACACATTCTGGTTTGCAGCCATCTTCTTAATGTTTGCATTCTTTGTTTGCATTGTTTACACCTTATCCAATATTTTGACTGCCTCCTCTGAATACGCTCTAGTCAGTCTTTGAACACATAGTAGGTGCTTAAACATATTTGTTGATTGAAACTAATTTATCTTCCCCGCCTATATAGTTCTTTTGTGGTCAAAAATCCCTTTTCTCAGTATGTCTGCTTCTCAATTTCTAACCAAAATTGTATCTGGGTCCAAACTCCCAATCTGCTGTTCTCAGAGCCAGAATGCATCTCCCATAGAGGTCAAGGCAGGCCACAATTGGCTGACGATTAGCATAAGGCCTGAGATGGAACTGAATTATTAGCTCCTTTTTAACTGGGTGATTTCCACTGGGTTTTATTTTCTGTTTGCTTGTTAATAGAAATGCCCACAGGCAGTGGCCCCAGATCCAAAGTATGGGCCTAATAGAATCTAAAAGTTCATGTTTAATTTGAAAATCAGACTCCCGTTGGATTCCCAGCATTGCCAAAATTCATCTGAAAAACAGAAAATGTCATTTTCCTTCCACCTTCAGAAGCAGCTGAACAAAATTTAAATACATCTGGTTATAACAAACAAGCTAGAAAGTGCACCACAATTGGGACCGGCTTGCACCCAGATCCAATTTTTGTGACTGAGTTAGAAAGCCCTTGAAAAATGGGGCTCGTGGTGCAATCCCTGCTGGGGCTTTAACTGGAACCTCTTTGGCAAGAAAGACTGAAGTAATAAGTATGAGTGACATTTTCCCAAAGCAGGTTAAATACCCCAATAGAAACCTAGAGGAAATTATACTTAAAGGTTCTCCCAGGCAGCTTGAGTCAAATTGACACCTCTTCTTTGCATGTGCATTTCCTGCCTGAAAAATTACATGATACAATTTGTGGGCTGAATTAGATGAGTGTTAATGCCACGGCTTTTGGAGCTAAATCAATGTGACAATAATCGCATCATTTTGCTCATTTCCTTGTTTGTTTGAAATTTTCCCTCTAAAATGTAAGTTGGGACTACTTAAAGTTTCTCATTGGCAATTTCATATAGGACTAGAAAACTTGTTAAAGGTAGACTGTAAACTTGAAACTCTACCTAATCAATATGGAGATTTGGTATGACGGTAATTAAGGCATGGATTTTTGAGCCAGTTTGTAGAAAATGCTAGCTCTACTACTAACTAGCTACATGAGCTTGGGCTAATGATTTAAACTGTGTGGTAGTTCCTTCATCTGGACTTGGAGTAAAGACTAGATCATGTCCTTTTCTTTCCCTATCACCCCCTCCTCACCTCCAAAAAACAAAACCAAAAAACCCTCTACTGCAGATTAATATGCTCTCAGACTCCCAAGCCTCCACATTTGGAATATACTTTCTTCGGAGTATAAGTCACTATTTATGTTGCTTCTTTTGTCAGGAATGTCTTCCTCTTGCCTCTCCCCTCTTATATGTAAATGTCTATGTTTTAGGATCTGGCCTATGAATTGACTTTCCCTGGTACTTTCCACTACATCTTTACAGTCTTCTTTCGAATGTCTCATTACTACCTCTGATCTCTTTACCCTTCAGCCACATATATATTATATTCATCTACTGCCATAAATATTTATCTAGCAATGCCCTTACAGCAAAGTATCTATTCCTCCCTTTATTTTATACCTTCTTTAGCACTTAGAAATATTAGTCTGTGCCTAAATCAAACTTTGCAAAAGAGTTTTCCATGGTCATTCATATATATTTAAGATGTAGTGCTGTTGCCTGCAACCATGAAGATATTATTTGGAAAAAATATCAGGAGACTTATTCTTTTGTTTTTGTTGTTAATCCTCACCCAATGATATTTTTTTATTGATTTTTTTTTGTTTTTTGTTTTTGTTTTTAGAGATTGTGGGAGGATGAGGAAGAGACACAGAGAGAGAAACATTGATTAGACACATCAATTGGTTGCCTCTCACACCTACCCTGACCAGGGCCAGGGATCAAGCCTGCAACAGAGAGATATGTGCCTTTGACCAGAATCAAACCCAGGACTCTTCAGTCTACAGTCCAATGCTATATACACTGAGCCAAATGGGCAAGGGTGAAACTTATTCTTATATATTCAGGAATATTAGAAATGGTATGAGAGCAAGGGACTTAAAATTACTTATTCAAATTTTATTCTAATTTATAAAAACAGCTAGGTTATCTACTGAGTACTGTTTTTGGGCTCTCTTCAGTACTTGAGCTTTTCTGTTTTCCCAACAAATGAACTGTCAGAATGGTTCCCTTATTTTCATTTCAATGCCTTATTCGAGGATATTGACCTGAAGCAGTCTTGTCAGTCCATTTATGAGAACAATCTATATTTTAATTTTTCCCTTTGCTTTGGATCAAACTCCCTTAGATGATCATGGCTCCATGATAATGCCATACTTGGCAGCTTTGCTCTACAGTGTTTTCTTTGACTAGACACTGTGTAAATCTATACTTATTCATTGCCCTTGATTAACATTTATTGACTTGTTACTGAGGATGATTCTTTTGCCCCTGATAATTGCTCTGTTTTTCTGAAATTCTTTCACCCGTTTCACTCAATGCCCATTGTTGTGTGGCCACCTCCACATGGCTAAGAGTTCTGTCCCTCTCCTATACGTAAAATTACTTAACATAGCTCCATGAATCTCTTGAACCCTCATTATATCATTGGTAAATAAGAAGATAAATGCAGCAGAATATCAGTTGCTAGACATTCTATTAACAGAAAATGTTTATTAAATGGCACTTTGCACTTCTCCAGAAAAATCTATAATAATAAAAACATAATATGCTAATTAGACTGGACAGCCAAATGACCTCCCGGACTTCATTCCAGATGTCCTTCTGGACCAAGCCACAGAGGCAGGGGCCGAGGCAGAGGCAGGGGCCGAGGTTAGGGGTGATCAGGCAGGCAGGCAAGTAGTTAGGGGCCCATTCAGGGCCCCCATCAGGGCAGGCCGGCTGACCCCCACCCATGCACCAGGCCTCTATCTATAATAATAAAAGCATAATATGCTAATTAGACCAGACAGCTAAACAACCTTATGGATGTCATTCTGAACGTCCTTCTGGATGAAGCTGCAGTGTTAGGGGCCAACGCAGAGGCAGTTAGGGGCGATCAGGCAGGCAGGTGAGCAGTGAGAAGTGATCAGGCAGGCAAGAAGAGTAGTTAGGGGCAGTCAGGCAAGCAGTCAGAGTGGTTAGGGTTGATCAGGCAGGGATCCCTGCAGGATGGGGGTTAAACCAGCAGTTGGGGGATCCCTGTGGGATCGGGCCTAAACTGGAAGTTGGACATCCCCCGAGGGGTCTCAGTTGCGAGATGGTGCAGGCTGGGCTGTGGGTCCCCCCTTCTGTGCATGAATTTTGTGCACTGGGCCTCTAGTTATATATAAAGTTTAGTGATAGTTGGTCACTGAAATAACAATATATACATTTGGAATCTATAATAATTTTAATTATAGTTGTTGTATACTAATACTCAGGGGATTACTATTCCATGTATGTATTGTATGACAAACATCTTAATCTGAATATTATAAAAACTAAAATTCTATGTAAACAAACTTTATGTAGAGTCATGTGGTATTAATTTGTAGCTTTCCTTGGATGCTTTGAGTCTCAAAAGTCTTTATGTTACATTAAAACACACATTTTTATAAAATAATATTGGCTGTAGGTCATGATGAGGCAAAGTTAAATCGTGGAGTTCATTGAAATTCTAAAAGACACCACACTCAATTTCACACAATATTTACCTTTATCATAAGCCTACATTAATATATCCTTAATGATTCCACATAGTGCAAAACTCCGGGAAAAATCTTAAAGGAAAACAGCAGACATGGTTAATTTAGTGAATACCATGATGCATATAGCTCCATTAGCTTGTTTTTGGTAACTTTGTCTGAGTTATATATTCTTGTTACCTTTTAGTATTCTATCTTCATTCTTCACATCCCTTTTTCATTTGTTTCCTCCTATCCTTTAATTTAAAAATATTTTTCCATTACAATAGACACTTAAAATACTAAAGAGAATGAAACTCAAGTGATGGCAAGATGTATCTAGAGTACATACATAAAGATAAGAGCTTTGGAATTCAACACAACAGTTATTTTTCAGGGGAAAAAATGTGAACAATTATAAGGACACTTGAGTAACAAATAGTAACAAGAAAACTAATAAAATCGAGTTCAATGATATGTGGTTTTTTTTAAAATGATAATAAGAAGAAATTTTTATCCTGATTATAAAAAGGGTTCATTTCTTTTTGAGAACTTAACACAGAAGCAAGGGGAAGGATGTCGGCATGTATTCAAACCAAGAAACAAAAAGAGGTAAGATTTTGGAGGAAAGTTCCCTATTTAAAAGTTCAACTGGCAGTGAGTCATCCTGCGCAGTCACAATGAGCCTTTGTACTTACCAAATGGCTTTTGTACAAAGATCTCACAAGGCGAAGAGCTGCAAAGAACATCTATTCTCATTTCAGATGGATGACAACTAAATCAGAAAGAAGGGGGCTGAATAGAGATAGGTTTGAATACTTCATTACGGCCTCTCAGTAACTTTTTTAAAATTAAAAAAAAAAGAAGTGTGTTTTACATATCATTAAGTGATCGGGTTTAAAGTGTACAATTCCATGAGTTTGGGGAAATGATCACATTTATGTAATTCTAACCCCTATCAAAATATACAACTTTATTTTCATCCCAGAAAGTTCTTTGACTGGTCAATCTACACTTCTCTTCCCAAGAGGCAACTACATTCCTCCTTTTAAGATTAATCTGTTTTACAATTTAAATTAAATTGTAAAATATGTGCATTAATGTTGCTGGCTTTTTTTATATATGTCATACTATTTTATAACCTTTTTTAGAACAGTATTAGGTTTAAAGAAAAATTAATAAAATTATGCAGAGAATTCCTATATACCTCACATCCAATTTCCTTTATAATTAATACTAGAGGCCTGGTGCACAAAACCTGTGCATGGGGTGGGGTCCCTTAGCCTGGCCTGCATCCTCTCCAATCTGGGACCCCTTAGGGGATGCCCGACTGCAGGTTTAGGCCCCATTCCTGTCCCTCTCACAATCCAGGACTGCTAACTCCTAACCACTCACCTGCCTGCCTGCCTGCCTGATCACCCCTAACTGCCTCTGCCTTGGTCCCCGCCATCATAGCTTTATTCAGAAGGATGTCTGGAAGACGTCTGGTCTATCCAGCTAATTAGCATATTACACTTTTATTAGTATAGATAAGTATGGTGAATTTATTACAATTAAAGAACCAACATTGATCCATTATGATTAAGTAAAGGCTGCTTTTTATTTGAATCCTTAGTTTTTCTGTAAGTCCTTTCACTGTTCTAGGATCCCATCCAGAACACCACATTAAATGTACCCATCATGTCTTCTTATGTTTCTTTGCTATGACAGTTTCTCAGAATTTCCTTGTTTTTATGACCTTGACGTTTTTAAAGATATTTGGTAAAGATATTTAAAGATATCCTGTAGAATGTTTCTCAATTATAGATTGTCTGAGGTTTTTCACATGATAAGACTAGACTTATAATTTTTGGTGAGGAAAACCACAGAGGTAAAGTGCCATTTTTGTTATAGCATTCAAGAGTACAAATTATCAAATGTACCTATCACTACTTACGTTGACTATAATCACCTATCTCAGGTGATGTTTATGAGGTTTCTCCACTGTAAAGCTAACACTTCCCTCCTTTATATCATAATAACTTGAAGTTTATTCATTTTGTTGCACATACTAGTAACTTGTTCCTTTGTATTACAGAGTAGTATCTCATCATATAATCTATAATAATCTATAATAATAAAAGCATAATATGCTAATTAGACCAGACAGCCGAAAGTCCTTCTTGACATCCTCCTGGACAAAGCAGCAGTGGCTGTGAGGGCCAAGGTCAGCCAGCTAAGGCAGCTGCAAGGGCTGAGAGCAGGCAGTCGTGGTGGCTGGCAGCGGCAGCTGTGGCAAGATGATGGGGGTGGCGCCTTCCCCTGATTGGCTCAGTTGCCTAAGCTGTCAGTAGGACATACCCTAAAGGATCCCAGACTGTGAGAGGGGGGCAGGCTGGGCTGAGGGACCCCCCCTCCTGTGCATGAATTTTCGGGCACTGGGCCTCTAGTTATACTATAATTTATTTAGCCACTTTATGGTCAATGAATACAGTAGGTGCCGGGGTCCAGCCCCAGCGGGTCCAGGGGTCCCCAAAGGTGTGGATGGAGTCGGCGAAGAAGGAATGACACAGAGACAGCATTCAGTTGATCAGCAGCCTAGCCAGGATCTCTAGCCAGGATCTCCAGCCAAGTTCTGGTCTGGATCTCCAGCGAAGTTCTGCTTAGGATCTCCAACCAGGTTCTGTGTCCATGTTCTCTTGCTAGGTTCTCCAGGTTCTCCAGCCAGGTTCAGTTACCAGGTTCTAGTCAGGTTCTCTTGCCAATTTCTGTAGTCAGGTTCAGTCCAGGATCTTTTGCCATGTTCTCTCGCTAGGTTCTGTCTCTAGGTTCTGAGGCCAGTTTCTGTCCAGGATCTTTTGCCATGTTCTCTCCAGAGAAGTTCTTCTGTCTCTAGAGAACGTTCTGTGTACGTTCTGTGCCTAGGTTCTGTCTCTCTCAGTTCTGTCTTCTTACATCTGTATTTATACCAGTTGATTCCAATCCTATCAATCTCTATTACAAAGGTTAGGGCGTTTCTTATCTCCATTCCAGGGAGTAAAGATTATGTAGCTTAAGCATGATTGTTCGTAGTTAAAGTGATTAATTACCCACCTGGCACTTAGTTAAGAGGTTTTATTCCCTCCCTAACTTCAGGGGAAAATCCCTACCTGGGGAAACAACCTTTCTCAGAGACCTTGGTTAAAACACATAGTGCCAAGAAGGTGAGCAAACATATTAAGAACAGTATGCCATATATGCCAGGTCCCTTGAAACAGCAAGCATGGACCGGCTCCCGGCAAGTAGGATCTTGGGTTACATTGGAGATTCATTTCTACAGCGCGACGTAATGCAATTTACTCCGTAAGTTGGAACCCAGCTACATAAGCACCTATGTCACTCACATGCGGGCACATACACAGCAGTAATGAAGTGAAACAGTAAAAAAAAAGAAAAAGAAAGATAACAATTCCTGACCTTTACTTGTGGTAAATAAATAAAAAACATAAAGCACATACGTACATATGTCTAAATGATGGGAACTTTTTTTTTTTTTTTTTTTTTTTAATAAATGGGAGATGGCGACATAGCCACAATATGATGTATGTCAAGCCTGGCATAACCCAAGGACTGCCTGTATTTGTGTTTTTCCAATTTGGAGTTGTTATGAACAAAGCTGCTATAAACAGTTGCACACCCATTTGTTTCCATGTACACATGCTTTCCTTTCTCTTGGGTAAATACTTGTAAGTATAATGGTTGGATCATAGATTTAATATATATATCTAACTTAATGAAATGCTTATACAATTTTACAATCCCATGAGCTAGATATGAAAGTTTCATAAAAATATCATAAATATATAGAATTTTTATTTGTCAATTACACCTCAATAAAGCTGAAACAAACCAATAAAAGTTTAAAAGAATTAATAATACATAAAACTTAGGTACTTTCTAAAGTGAACATTTTCCCCCCACAAATATTTATACTGTGTGGCAGTCATTCTATTGATATTCTCTCCCACAAAGTGAGAATTCTTTCTGGGTATTTTTTTACCAAAGATATTTTGAAATATTGAATCAATATCCACACAGAGATATTTAGATAAGTTAATAAATGCCAAATTTTCTGAAGTGAATTGTTATAAAAATATAAAGATTTCATTAACAATTTGAAGTTAGAATTTAAAGGTTTTACCATTTTTTCCTCTAGTGAGATCTGACAGATCCTTTTTTCTTTTAAAGTTTAAAGTATGCCATACTTATTTTTTGCTATCCTACAAAATACCATTCATAATTTTTATCACTGTACACCTAGTAAATACAATACTTATATAACCCAGAATTTTATAATTCTGTTTATATAATAATTAATGAGTCTATTTGCAAATTGATAATATTTAGAAGATGAGGATATCAAATGCTATCTTGTGTCTCAAATAATCCAGTCAATACTTCAAAATTTTATGAAATCTGTAATTGAGAGCCATCTAAACATGTCACCATCTCATAGTATTGTCACATGCTATGTTCCTTGTATTTTAAGAAGACTATCTTACTTTGAGTCAAGGACTTTTGTACAAGTAGTTCAATTAAGAGATGAAGGAATAAGGGATCAGTGACTATTAATTAGGAAAAGTGGAAAAGTGAATTTCAGTGAGCCTTTGAGATGACTACTATGGATCACACAGGCTGTGACCACATCTACAATATCACTCAAACTTTCACTCCCTAAAGGATGGGATGTAAGAGCTTTTATATACTCACTGGTTGAAGGCTACCCTTGGATAAATATCCTTGGAATTCCAAGCTGCTCTAGTGTACAGAATGAGTAAGCTCTTATATCATAAGTCAGACCTTGAGATGGAGAGCTCACTTGGGTCTAAGCATTTATAGCAGGAATCAAATTTAAGCTGTCAGAGGTACAATTGAAATCAGAAGTGCAATAGCATATCTAATTCTAAGTCAACATAAAGTTTTGATTCAAAGTCTTAGAAAAAGAAATTTACTATTAAAATAGTTTTAAAAAAAACAATATTAGATTATTGTAGCTGGGCCAGGGTGACTCAGTGGTTGAGCATCCACCTATGAACCAGGAGGTGATGGTTTAGCTCCTGGTCAGGGTACATGCTCAAGTTGCAGGCTAGATCCTCAGTGTGGTATGTGCAAGAGGCAGCCGATCAATGATTTTCTCTCATTGTTGATGTTTCTATCTCTCTCTCCCTCTCCCTTCTTTTCTGAAATCAATAAAATATATATTTAAAAAATATTAGATTATCCAAAAATAATACAATTAGAAAGATCACATAAGAACCTGATATTAGAATGAAGAAAGAAAACCTTCCTGGGAGAGTACTTGCTGCTTAATGAAAGATGTACCTCAGACTGTGAGGAAATTCCCTCTGCCCTAGGAACTTAGTAAATTTGAATATTGGAAAAGTAACAGGAGGCTCAGGAAGTGAGACTTTAGAATGGAATCAGTATGGACAGTCTAAAAGAAAATGACAAACATAAAAAAACAAAAACATACACAAGGTGAAGAAACTCAAGAATTCAGATGGAGTCAAGACCTTGACCATAGAGGTAGGTTTTGACATCTCTAAGAAAAAAGGAAACAATTTGGAAATATAATTAAAAGTCATTGAAAGAGAGAAAGGAGAATAAAAACAGGAGATAACTATGGTAGTCCAATCCAGAGTAAAGCTAAGTTGAAGTGTGTTGTTATATGCTGTATAAATTAAAATGTTGTGCTTTTTTTCTGCCTAAATGCCAGAGTGTGGTATATAGATTTCAATCAATCACTAATGACACTGACTTCATTATATAGATTTGAGACTTGACAAAGCATTTAGTTATATCATGGCATTTTTCATTGTGCACTGAGCACAAAAGTATGCTATATGTCTATCACATCTATAATATAAAAGGCTAATATGCAAAGTGTCCCCTCAGGAGTTCGACCAAGAGATCAGGAGTTTGATCGCTTAGTGTGACATGTGCTGACCACTGGGGGCAGCACAGGATGAAGGAAGGCCCTGGCCAGCAGCCAGAAGGCCCCCATCGGCCCTGATCGCTGGCCAGGTCTAGGGACCCTACCCATGCTAGAATTTCATGCACCAGACCTCTAGTAATTAATAAGATCCTTATGTTAGGGTATTTAAAATACACAATAAATTGAGTATATGTCATTATAAGTAACCAAAAGTATATATTCACACAAACATACTATATACAACCACAGACTTTGTGTTATACTAAATTTAAATTTTGTTTAGTTTAGAGATCAATAGGCTGAAATACCTTAAATTCTCTTTGGAACCGGACATTTCCTAAAACATATACACATAATTTAAAAAATAATGTTCATCATTGCACTAAGCTACTAACTAATGTTCTATATTGATGATAAAACATGCAAATTATAAATAAATGTGATTTTAATTTTTTGTGTGTGTGCCTGCAATTTGTAAATTAAACCTTCTACATTAGAAGTGGTCCTAATTTCTTGTTAGATTACCATTAAGCATTGACTGTATTTATCAGTCCTTTGACTGTAGTTGGATATTGACTAAAGATTGAGTATGGATCCTAACACTGCAACATGAACACACATACTTTGTTTCCTGTGGTTTGAGTCATAGCCACTTGTTCACATATATTTTAACTTTATGCATTCAGAATACATTCCCAGGTAAAAAATTTAACCAGAAAACATTCACATAATGACGTATACCTCTCTGACTATAAACATAAATAGTGGAAAAATAGTATCCTTGGGTAATTTAGCTGTTCTTTTGTCCTGGTTGCCAGTGAGTGGCAAAACTCAGAAAAATGAGCAGTTCTCAAATTAACCCTTATGGAGGGTAAAACCATTGTAACATTTCACTGCCCTCTACAGGATGCAAACATAAGTTGTTTGGGTGAAACTTTCCTTCTTAGTGCATGATTTGAAAATGAAACTCTCAATCAAGGATCCAGAATTAAAACAACAGTGGCACAGCAAGACGGGGGGGTAGGTAAGATGCAAATTGAGTTTTCTGTAAAATTAATGAATTTGTGAAGACATACAGTACCCAGCAAGATTTCCCCAAACTGAAACTAAATAGTAATAAAAATGCCACAGTATGATAAGGTGGCAATAACACGAGAGGTTTTATGAATCGTTCAAACGAGAAAAAAAGAGAGAAAAGAACAGGAGAAAGGGAGGGAAAATGTTCTTGAAAATGAGTGGGTGTTATTGTTTGATCTCATTTTTTTTCTCCCTCTTTGTTTGTTTAATTTCACTTGATTGCTAAAATGAAAAGTGTCTGCAAAAATGATGGATTAATTAGAAGCATATGCAACCTTGTGTTTTTTTTTCCTTACAAAGAAAAATAAAAGAGTGTGTTGTTTTTTTTCCTTCTAAGATCCCCTCTAAAGCCTTCACTCTGTACCATAGTGGGTTTTAAAAGTCATTTACATAATAGGTAACAAAAATCTACTCAGCAAAACACTGGGCTTTCTAAGCACAGGATATAATTATGTTGGAAGAATGATATTCCATTGCCATCTCCATTTTCAATATACATTTATTCTCCCCATACATAGCATGGAACAACCAAACACATATTAACATATATCTCATAGGTGTCCACCATTACAGTGACAAGGTAAAGGAGTTAGGGCTGATGGGGGCTAAGAGGAGAAAAATCAAGGAAAGAAAGAAATATTGCATTCTATTCGTGGCATATATGTACCACCTGAATGGTATTTTTCATTATCTTCTGCACTGGGAACATTCTATTATTCCACTGGGAAGTCATAGCAGAAGAGATATAATTATCGGCAGAGTAATGGGGATGCTCTTGCTAATGGCCAGCTATTCAAATATCTCAATATAATCGTCTTGCCCAATCTCTCCCCATTGCATACTCTTCTGGAGAAACTCATCATTTTTTCCACTTACTCCAGCATAATGAATTCATTTTGCATTTTCTTTGTGAGAAATTAAGAGGAATCGCAATATAATGTGTTGACATTTGAAATTCTGCACAGAAAAGTTTAGGCTGGCAATTTAGTTTAATCGCAAGCTAGCAGGGAGAGCCTGCTTATTAAATTAGTTTCCTGTGTATAGAATGCGCATTTTCTTTGTAAACCTTTGCCTTTACACCATTATGTTTGGATTTTTCCCTCTTCTTTATAAGTCCCAGTTTTCTCAAAAGAAAAAAAAATGAGTTTTTTTGTTTCCTTTTAGGGCAAAATTTTTGACACCAAAGATGAGCATTGAGTGAGAGATCTTTGGTAAAGTGAAAAAATAAAATCAGTGAGAAGTTGCCTTTAAGGAAGGCCAGCCACCAAAGTGTTTCTATTTCTCAGCTATTAAACCACTCATTTTGGCTACTCTCAGGAAATTTTCTTTCTCCTTGTTAGATTGAACCTTTTCTATTTTCTCAAATTTAAGTTACCATTTCCATATTTTTATTTTTATTTTTAGGCTTTAACACATGTTTTATAATAAGATTTATAAACTGCTAATAAAATAGCTATTCCACTTTCTCTAGGGAACTCCTGTTATCTGGGAAGGTGCTAATATAAATAAGTCATAAAAAACTGCTATTGAAATTAATTGAACTAGAAGACAGGTTAGCTTTTCTCTCATCCCATTTGAGAACCTTAGTTAAATTCTGTCATTTGTGGGGGAAGGCGAAGCTAGGTGTGAAACCTGTGTCATGAGTTGGTGGGGAGAAAGAAAATAAAAAATGCCTCCTTTTAATTACCTCCCTATTATGTCTCACAGTCTTGCTTTTATTTTCTTTCTCTAAAATATTTTCATATCCAAGCAAATACAGTGTTAATATAGCACCCTAATATTTTTGAAGAAGACACATATTTGGGAAAATTATTGAGAGAGAGAGTAGCCATTTCTCAAATTCTCTCCAGTCCTTTCTGAACAACACACAGATTAGAATTGCTGCATCTCTCCCTAGCTCATTGGCAGCTGCTGGGAGGGGTATAAGGGAAATATCACATGATGTCCACTTCAGCAAGGGCAAAAAAAGTCAAGCTGAGAATTTACCATGCAACCAGGAGAATTACTCTTGAGTCTGTGAGAGTGAAAGTCACGCTAAAGTCTCTGGATCCATCATTACCCAAGTCACCCCTGCTCCTTATCTTGTGGGAAGTAGCTAGACTCTCTCTACTTCATATGCTGCTCTTGACTGCTAAGGCTATGCCTAGCCGCTCCAAGCCCTTCTTCAAAGTTAGCCTAAAAATTTACCTTCTAATTTCAATTACACTTCAATTTCAATCTTTTTACTTTAATGTTCCATTGAATGCCACTATTCTTCTTTTCTTCTAACTCTGCATATTATCATCTATATAATAAAAGCCTAAGCAACTGTTAAAGTGGAATGATCAGAATGACCAGTCGCTATGATGCACACTGACCAGCAGGGGGCAGACACTCAATGCAGGAGCTGTCCCCTGGTGGTCAGCGCGCTCTCACAGGGGGAGCACTGCTCAGCCAGAAGCCAGGCTCACAGCTGGCCAGCACAGCAGTGGTAGTGGGAGCCTCTTCTGCCTCGCAACAGCACTAAGGAGCAGTGAGCAGGTAGGCAGTAAGAAATGAGGGGTCCCGGGCTGTCAGAGGGCATAGGCTGGGCTGAGGGACCCCCATCCCCTAGTGCATGAATGTTGTGCACTGGGCCTCTAGTCAATAATAGAATCTGCTGCTGTTACTTCAACTGTCAAAATAGTTCTACCATCATAACTATTATAATATGGGATCTGTCACTTTGTTTAGAATATGGTCCCTTGGCCTAAAATATAGGTCCCTTGGCCTTAAAGAAAGATGGTTTTATCTTTCATAATAAAGACCTTACATAAAAGAATAGGGATCTTAATTTATATTTGTATATCTCCCATAAGCTTAAGGGAACTAAAAAGGAAGTAAAGGGAAAGAAGCCCACAAAACTTCCAAGGTGTGACAGCGAAATTGCTCTGTATCTGTGTTATTAATAACTGATTGTCGTGCATTGGGTTTTCAAATTTCAATCCATAATTTATTTTTTATTACTCACAGAGAAGCAAAAGGAAGCAGGAGACATATGAGTAACTGCTTGAGGTATATGTTTGAGAGCATGCTCATCAAAAGGAAGCCCTGGTTTACAGTCTGAAAGGCAGTATGTTATTATAGCAAGAACACTTAATCACAAGTCAGAAGCCTGTGTACCAGTCTTACTAACTAGCTTTGTGACCTTGGGGCTATAAATTATAAGGTTTCCAATTCATCCATAAAATGAGGAAAGGTAGGTTAGGTTTTGTGCAATACTACTTCCAATTTGAAATAACTCTAATTACATTATTTGGATTTAAAGTCTCTCTAAAAACAAGGCTAGCAATGGACAGTAGACATAAATTATTATCCTTAGTAGTTTAATTTCAAATGATTCATTTTAAAGAAGTTTCTGATAGCAAGTAAAAAAGAGGTAATTACTTAGAAGATTCAATGAAGAAATATAGCAAAATGGAACCAAGCAATTCATCATTAGGGATTTATTGAATGTCTACTCTCTTAAATATTATGAAAGATCAAAAACATTTTAAAATACTGGAAATGATATTTTGCTTTCATTGTCTCCTCTCTGTGTGTATGTGAGGATGAAGTTAACCCTTTATAAAAATATGAAGTGGCAAACAGTATAGTTCTATAGAATAGTACAATAGAATTTTAAATGACTTAAATAAAGGAGTCTTATGAGAACAAGATAAAAATGTTAGAAAGATTGGTGGTACTAAAATTAATATATGACGAGGAATTCTCATTTCAGGAGGGAAGAGAAACAGGGCGTTCTGTTCTAGACTTGACTGAGAGGTGATAGGCAGATTCTCTAATGCAGTGTTCAGGAACCATGTACATAAAGAATAAGCCCTAGACACAACTGAGAACCTTAAATGGTCCCAACATGTTTTGGAAGAATTGATGATAATGGATATCAAAATGCCTTAAATAGATAGTTCACAAAAATAGAGGATCTATCAAGACATCCAAACCATTAGACTTTCTTTTCCTAAACACTACTATGGAGCTCTCTTTAGCATGACATAGAATACATGTCCGTTAATTTATAAATATAGGGTCCTGCCCAGAGCAATTACAGAGAGGGCAATTAACATGCAGTTCCTAATAACTTCTGAGGTCACAGTTGCACTATAATAATTTCATTATATATTCAATTTTCCCAGCATTTTTTTTTTCATGTAATGAAAATATGGATTGATGGTATTTCAAATAGGTGCAGGTGAGGAAAATAAGTCTTTCTATCCAAATCTCCCAAATTTTATTAAATAAAAAAATTAAACAGGTGCATAAACTATGTTTGGTTCTATAGAAGAAAGCAGGGGGCAGTTTCCAAAGAATTCCCTATGCTCCTTTTAGGATACCTGATAAGTAATTTATGGCAGTTGTTCTCAAACTTTTTGCTCAGATACTACTACGAAACTTTTGACAAACTATTTACTCTCCCAAATACTGAAGATGACATTAAAAGTTTTCATCATAAGCTTATACTTATGATACAGGGTACAAAAGAAGTGCATTATAAATGTTGACATTTCAATATAAAGTTGTTAAATTTATTAACTCTCTCTCATGGAATCAAAATATTGTTATTTGAAAGCTGCCATTATTATAAAAACAGATGAAATACAATTTTTTAACAGTGCTAAAATTTTCAGTGTTTTTTATTCTCTATGAAGTTATATTTCCATTATACATCCCCAGATAATTTTATCATTTAATATATTTTTATGCTTGGAAGTATTTTATTGATTATCCTATCACCTTTCTCTGCAACACAATTATGTATATAAAATGCACTTTAATATTTTATTTCTCTGACTATGAAACACTAAGAAGAAATTAAAACTTCTTTCCAATTGAGTTATTATTATAATTATCACTAATATACAATTGATCAAAATAATACAAAAAGATCATTATGATAAATAACATTAAATAGAAAATGCAAAAGTTCATTGGAACTACATATTTTAATAAAATGGATGGATCTGGACATTTTTCCATTAGTTTATGATGTCATGGGTGAATATTACTCATTGCTACCATGAAACAGTGCTTTTCATCAACTTCCCTCATTGTCATTTTTTAAAAAATGTGTGAGTACCATTTAACCTAATGAGCACTGCAGGACTTATATATATATATATATATATATATATAGAACAATGAATGTCAAAATAATCAGCCCAATTACAACCATCTTCCTGTGAGAAAAAAACAACTTTATCTTTAAATTTAAATAAAAGTGTTAATATATCTCAACCTTACAATATCTTACTCTGACTTTTCATTGAGGTAGATATATAGATAGTGAGATAGGTAATTAGGGGAATAGAAGATAAAGTCACAAAATCTTGACGTGAGTTTTTGGTCTGAATACAATAAAGCACCTCTGGATTCAATTCTTTAATTATCTTTGCTTTGCTTTCTTAGGACCCTCCTTTAGCAGCAATGCACTCTTTTAGAGTACTCTGGGGATGGAAGAGTCAAGGTCATTAAATAAAAATTTTCATCACACCCTCTATGTTACAACATCTAGAAGTTTTTAAATTCTGTGTAATGAACCATAGAGAGTTATAGTTTTTTGTCGGGTGAAAAACAGCTCACAAACAGGAGAATTGACCTCAAATACTTTCTTGGGTTGTTCAACTTTAGAATAAAAAAATTATGTATAAATTTGAGAATCTGAAAATGTATCCTCTGAAATTATTGTCACCCAATGATCCCTAGAAAAGACCATGTATTTTTCGACACCAGCATTCTCCAGGATAAAATCTGCTCTAATAAAGAAGATCCGACCCCTAAACCCCAAAAACAAATTCTACTTTTTGTATAACAGCATTGTTTCCTCATCTTAGCATAGGTGAATCTTTCATTATAGACCCCCAACAATATGCTACGTGCGAGAAATCTATTGTATAATTTAATTCTTTCAATTCTTCCAAATCTGTGAATTATTTACAATTTATAGCAATGTAAACTGATGTTCAAGGAGTTTTATAAAGTTTTTCCTTATTTCATTAAAGAGAAAAAGGCCAGTGTGGAATGCAACTGATAGGATTGACTCAAGTCCTCTGCCACTATAATCTGTGTTATAATTTTTGCGGAATCTGTAGCTCTAACACTTTAAAACCCTAAAATAGCAGTTTGGACAGAGCTCTAAGTGATGCCTGAAGATAAATAAGATTGACAAACCTTTAACCAGATTCATCAAGAAAAAAAAAAAAAAAAGACCCAAATAAATAGCTTCAGAAATGAAAGAAATGAAAGAGAAGTTACAACAGATATTCCAGAAATATACCCCAGGATTGTAATAAAATATTACAAAAAACTCTATGCCAACAAGTTGGCCAATCTAGACAAAATGGATAAATTCCTAGAAATACAATCTTCCAAAAGTGAATCTGAATAGACTGATTACAACTAATGAAACTTATACAGTAATAAGAAAACTCCTAGCAAACAGAAGTCCTTACATAAAAAGAGGAACTAGCACCTCTCTTCTCAAAACATTACAAATAATTAAAGGGGAGGGAAGTCTCCCAAAGCCATTTTATGAGGCCAGCAGTATCCTAATTCCAAAATCAAATAAAGACACGACAAAGAAACAAAATCATGAACCAATATTGCTGATGAACAATGGGAAAAACCTAAAAGTATTTCCCTTAATATTGGGAACAAGACTGGAATATCCATTTTACATAGCAAAAGGAAAAAAAAAAATTGTTAGTTCATCTTTCTCATGCTTCTTACTCAAGTTGGCCATCAAATTTTGAGTACCATTGACATTTTTTTACTTTAAGGAGTTCAGAAATCATCACAAGATGCAGGCCTGGTACCCTGCAGTTATGCTAGTTAATGCAAATGTTTTCAAGTGGAATTTTAGGATTTATTACAATATAATTCCCTTGGCCATTGATTTCTTAGAATTGTAAGAAATTTGCTGCTGGAAAACTCTCCCAATTGTATATGGATGGGTATGAGTATGTGTGTTGATGGAACTTGGGAAGTGAGGTGGGAAAGACAACATTTGTTTAATTTTTGTCTTCTCATCTAAAAAAACAACATATTTTGCCTCAAGAGGTTCTTATAATGTGGCAGTAAGTTCTGTGCTCTGCTCTTTCAGAAAGAATGACACACTAATTGTCACTTCGAAGTCTTACAGTTTGTAAACTTGTCTTACACCATTAATTTTGGAGCCATCTTCCAGTGTCTTTCAGGGAGAAATTAACAGTCAACTATGTTTGGTTGATGAAAATTAGAAAATGCTTCTAAAAATTAGAAAATTAAAAGAAAATTGGAGCATTAAGTGGTTAAAAATCAAAATGCTCAATTCTGGTGTATTACTTGTCAATAAAAAGTAAAAGGACAATACTAGGTAGTGCCTAGCTTGGTGTAAAACAGGAAAAACAATACCATAGAATTAAAAAAAAATAATTTTATTTTTAGACAAGCACTATCAGCATACAGTTGGCACATAAAGAGTGGAATTTTGCCTTAACTGGTTTGGCTCAGTGGATAGAGCGTCAGCCTGCAGACTGAAAGGTCCCAGGTTTGATTCCGGTCAAGGGCATGTACCTTGGTTGCGGGCACATCCCCACTGGGGGGCGTGCAGGAGGCAGCTGATCGATGTTTCTATCTCATTGATGTTTCTAACTCTCTATCCCTCTCCCTTCTTCTCTGTAAAAAATCAATAAAATATATTAAGAAAAAGTGAAAGTGTTCCAAATACAACACACACACACACACACACACACACACACACACACACACACACACACACTATGGATGCCTACTCTCTAGTTACAGAATTGAAGACAACCTGAACTTTTAATCTATATTTTTAACAAATTCATTTTAAAGTTTTGGCAGAGTTATACACTTAATTACTATATGTCATTTCCTAAATATAAATGTAAACACATTAAAGAAATGGTGAATAGTCCTAGCCGGTTTGGCCCAGCATTGGCCCGTGGACTGAAGGGTCCCAGGTTTGATTCTGATCAAGGACATGTACCTCAGTTGCAAGCTGGATCCTTGGCCCTGGTCGGGATGCATGTGGAGGCAACCAATCCATGTGTCTCTCTCACATGGATGTTTCTCTGAAAACATCTTTCTGCTTTCTTCTGACATTCTTCACAATTTCCTCTTCATGTTATCCTGAACAAGTTGCTCCCCAGATGAAACCAGTATTGAGATTCTGGGGCAGGTAGGAAATTCTTGGGTATTCAAATCATACCCACCCACAAATAATGCTCTTTCTTTTCCACTGCCTTTTCTGATCTTTGAGTCCAAAGAGCACTCTCCCTCTCTCTTAATACTTTGACTGGCCCCTCCTATGTGTTGTGGCTTGACACTTGTTATATATATATATGGAATATGTTGTGCAAAACTCAAACAAGTCCTATGAAGTAGACACTAGTAAGAAATTTGCTAGAGACATAAAGTAAGTTATACATGGTCATAGCATTTACACATTTTGGAGGCAGGATTTAACTCCATAAATTTCAGACTACAAAGTTTGTTCTCCATCTGTTGTGTGGCACTGCTTATCAGAGGCTTCCAAATTGATGGTTAGGGAACCTTAAGACGACAAAATCAGGGGCTTGAAAACGTTAATTCTAGTCCCAGCTCTGTTACTACATTTGGTCTTAGTAAAATTAAATGATGAGCCTCAAGATCCTTAGTTAAAAACAGTCCTCTTCCAATTCTTGCTATTGTTTTTACCACAACTAATGGAGTAGTAACCATTTACTTGCATTGGCTGAAAGTGAGGAAATATGTACACTGAATTGCAAACACATGATATTTACCTCTTGTAACATTACTTTGAGGAATTATTGAGTTTAGAGATGAGGAATCTGGCATGTTACTTTTTATGTGGCATAATTGAAGAATCAGAACTGGAATGCAAAGTGAGGCATGTCTGACCAGAGTATACATACAGTTATTCATAACTTCCGGCTGCCCTGATGTAGGATTCCTCAAGAAACAGGCATTCAGAACATGAAAAAGGAATGAATATCCTGGAAGGTTCATAGTGGAATAGGAATAGAATAGTGCCTCAATGATGTCATCTCTTTAGCAAGGATGAGAAGCAGGGGAAAACCAAATTGAATAATGGCTTATTCTCAGGAAAAGGCCTGACATTTATGAGAGAAAATTTAAAGAGTAGACAATATGGAAAAGAAACACATAAACCAATATAATCTTAAAATATTTAATACTATAGGCCCGGTGCACAAAAATTTGTGCACTTGGGGGTGGGGGGTATCCCTCATCCCTCAGCCTGGCCTGTACCCTCTTGCAGTCTGGGACCCCACGGGGGATGTCTACCTGCTGGCTTAGGCCTACTCCCCGGGGGATCAGGCCTAAGCTGGCAGTCAGACATCCCTCTGGCAGCCCAGAAGCCCTCAGGGGATGTCCACTTGCCAGCGAGGAGCAGGACTAAGCTGTAGTCAGACTAAGGAGGCAGGAGAGTCTCCCTCCACCACCACTGTGCTGGCAGCCGTCATCCTGGCTTGTGTCTGAGCAGAGCTCCCCATGTGGGAGCGCACCGACCACCAGGGGGCAACCCTGCATTGAGCATCTGCCCCCTGGTGGTCAGTATGTGTCATAGTGACAAGTCATTCCCAGTCATTCTGCTATTAGGGTCAATTTGCATATTACCCTGTTATTATATAGTATAGAGGCCTGGTGCATGGGTGGGGGCCGGCTGGTTTGTCCTGAAGTGTGTCCTCGATCAGGGTGGGAGTCCTGCTGGGGTGCCTGGCCAGCCTGGGTGAGGGGCCAATGGCTGTTTGTAGGCTGGCCAAGCCCCACAGTGGGGATCCTTACCCCATGGGGGTGTAGCCAGCCTGGGTGAAAGGGCTGAAGGCTGGTTTCAGGCTGCCCACAGCCCCTTCACAGTGTGGGGGGGTCCCCCTGGGGTGCCTGGCCAGCCTGGGTGAGGGGCTGATGGCTGTTTTCAGGCTGGCCATGGCTGTGGGCTGGAAGCAGGTATCTGGGATGTATTTATCTTCTATAATTGAAACATTGTAGCCTTGAGCAGAGAGAAGGGCCAGCCAGGGCAGGCAGGAAGCTTGGCTTCCTCCATCGCCAGGGGCAACCCAAGCCTCCTGCTCACTCCAGCTCCGTGGCTGCCACCATCTTAGTTGGATTAATTTGCATATTTGCTCCTGATTGGCTGGTAGGTGTGGCTGGTGGGTGTAGCAGAGGTATGGTCAATTTGCATGTTTCTCTTTTATTAGTATAGATGATATCCTGCTCCTACTTTTTGTTTCTTTTCCTCTTGCCTTCCCTAGTTCAGTGAACCTGCAACAAAGAATTACACATGATCCTTCTCCACACCTATGATTACATGTACAGTTGACCTTAAACAAAGTGGGGCTTAGGGGCACTCACATCCCACCCAGTAGAAAATCTACTTATAACTTTTGACTTCCAAAAACCTTAGCCACTAATATCCTACTGTTGACTGCCATCATTACCAATGGCATAAACAATTATAAAGAAAATCATAAGGAAGAGGAAATACATGTACAGTACTGTATTGAAAAAAAAAATGTACGTATAGTGGACACATGCACTTCAAACCCATGTTGTTCAAAAGTCAACTGTACATTAGAACTTATAGCAAAAGTCTGTGCAATATTTAAAAAACCAAGAGATGACACTGAAATCTGGAGAAAGTGAAATACAGCTAAAGAAAATGTTGAACAGGAAGCAAATCTTGGGAGTAAGTCTAATCTTCCTCAGAGAATGTTATCTTCATGATCTGCAAGGTTTCATCAGAAAGAGAAAGCTAAAAATAGAAAGTCTGGGTTAAGTGAGTGGGATATATGACTTTTTAAAAAAAAAGAAAGAAAGCTACTGACAGCTTAAATGTTTAGAAAACTCTCTGGCACAAGGTCTGAAAGAATAAATTACATCAAGAGCTGTTTTTGTGTTTTCTTTATTTTGGAGGAGTGCAGTGTGGATTGATTTGGAGTGACCTGTATTTAAAAGCCTCAGCATTCGTGGAAATTGAAGAGTTCTACTGCACTATCCTCCTCTTCCTCCTCACCACAGAACAAAGCAGTAACTTTTATACAATCTGACTTCTCAACTCCTGTCTTCTTATTTTTCTCAATAGAGCAGGACAGCAATCCATTCTGTTCTTGCTCTCTATGACCTTCCTGCCATCCCTGGATTTCCTGTTTGTTTGTGTGTTTTTGTTTTTTTTCATTTTTTTTCAGGCTTCTCTCTACTCTACTGAGAGTATATATATATATATATATATATATATATATGGGGGCTGGGCTGGGGATGCGGATGTCAAGGTTGAGAAGCTGTTAAATCCTGCAGCACCGTTAATTGTTCACTATGCATTTTTAGTTCATGCCAATAACATTATCTGGTAGAAAGACAGCTACCATGACTACAAAGTACACATTGCAGTGTTTGGTTAAACACACACACACACACACACACACACACACACACACACACATGCACACCCAAAAAGCTACCAGTGATAGAATAAAACATTTGTTCAAGAGCATCGGTCTGTGGACCAAAAGGTCCTGGTTTTTATTCTGTTCCGGGGCATGTACCTTAGTTGCAGGCTCCTCCTCTGCCCGGAGCCTGGTCAGGGCATGTGCAGGAGGCAACCAATTGATGTGTTTCTCACATCAATGTTTCTCTGTCTTTCCCTCTCTCTTACACTCTCCCTAAAAGATCAATGGGAAAATATCCTCGGGTGAGGATTATAACAAAACACATTTGTTCAATTCAAATTGAAGCAACATTCCATTGGATTGTGGAAGGCTGCTATCGAAGCCTAAGAACAAAGCTAATAATCCAGAAAGGGGGGCATAAAAAGGATGGAGGGAATGGTTGCATGTATACTTAGATGCCCACTTAACATTTCAGGCAGAGGGCTACACAGGGGAGTTCTGATAGTGAACTGGTGTCATTATCAAGTACCGTGTATTAAGAATTATTTCACAGAGCTTCAGTAGGCAACATTCTAAAAAATTATCTGCAAACATGTAACTGAATCCTCATACCACTCAGTTGATTTTGCCACACAATTCATGAAGAAAATTTTTCTAATTTACATTTGGTCTTCCCATGAACAAATCTATTCTACGAGCATCTGCATCCCAGAGGAGGGTGGGGTTAAGGTGGAGAGATCAACCAAAGCACTTGTATACATGCATATAAGCCTAATCAATGGACATAGACACCAGGGGGGTGAGGGCATGAGTGGAGGGGATGGGGGGCAAAGAGGGGAATATAGAAACACATGTAATAACTTAATCAATAAAGAAAAAAAATAAATAAAATTGTTTTTAAAAAAACATCTTTCTATTACATTTGTGGAAGTGCCAATTTTCCCACCTCTTACGTCCCAGAACCTAACCTTACACTTATTGTATTTTTGTACCTTTAAAAGATAAAATATTTTCAGATGAAATTTTTATTTTTCATATGTTTCCTCTCTCTACCAAATCATTCATACACAACATTCTGTCCATTTAATGTCCACAAAACCAGGAGTTACATGTGCTTATTGAGCACTTGAAATGTGGTTGGTATGAACTGAAGGATACTGAAGAAATACAGAGCAGATTTCAAAGATTTAGTACCAAACACACTAAATAATGCCATATATATCATTAATGATTGTTTTATAATGGTTACATTTTAAAATAAAGGTATTTTGAAAATAATAGGTAAAATATAATATTAAAATAAATTTATTATTGTGTTTAAAATTATGCTTCTGCCTCTTTTTTGGGGGGGCTTACATTTTGGTCAGTTATTTTTTGCTTTTGTTGTAGAATATCCTCTGATAGTTTCCTGAGAAAACTTTCAGGACATGCTTTAGGAGTCCCTTTCTGTCTAGCCATGTACTTATGTGTTGGATATTTATCATAATCTCTATTTTTCTCCCTAACTAAAAAATTTCTCCAAGAGATAGCCTCTGTTCCCTTGGCTTTCAAAAGAGGCTACATGATAACGACTTCTGAAGTTCAATCTTTAGACCATAACTCTTCACAAAATTTGCAACTACTCTATCCAGCTTCTTATTGGACATATTCATTACTTGAAAGATATTTTACAGACATCTTAATTATAGCTATAATCCTTGACACACATGAGCCAACTTATATAAACACACATACTTGTTTGCCTTGAGTCTTCTCACTCCTAGCAAATTATACCACCCAATACCTAGTTTCTCAAGTAGAAAGAACATAAGTCATCCTTGATTCTTTTCTACTGACCATCTAACTGCAAATCCTGAATTTTCTGCCTCTACAATGTTTTTAAAATCTGATCATTCATCTCCATTTCTAGTGGAATCAATTTTGTCTGAGTTTCCATAGTTGTGTTCCAGGACTATTTCTTAACTGGACTTTTTGTTTGCACTCTATTCCAATCCAACCCATTCCCTGCAACCAGAAAATCATTTAAAGCATAATCTTATTCTAAATATGCTTAAACTGTGCTTAAAATTAAGTACATACTCATGCACATGAGTTATATGAGTCTTCACAGTATGATATCATTTAGTCTCTCTAATCTTTTCTCATACCACTACTGCCTTGCACACTCTGATCTAGCTCCTCCTAAAAATCAGCCTCTTCTCAAAATTACCAAGCACTTTCCTGCCCCTAGGTTTTTGCTCTTTGAATGACTGGCTATTTTACATTCAGGACTATTTTGTATTAAGAATTATTCTAAATATGTTTAGAATAGTTGCTCAATAAATATGAAATGAATCAGTAAGTAAACACTGTGTGCTCCCGGGAGCTTATTTCAGCACATAAATTCAGGCTTTATGACTATTGTCAATATATGTCAGGTATCATCATATTTTAAAGCTTTTCTTAAATAAAAAATACGGAGAATAATAAATTGGCATTTGTCATCAGTATATACAGAGAAGTAGAGAAAGTCTGGGCAGAGGGATAAGTGTATAAGTCTAGACAATAAAAATAATGTTTTTATTGTGAAAATTTAGATTTTTAAAAAATAGAGCCACAAATTGAGTACCCCTGGCAAATATTTATACTTTAGGTCATTAAATGAAAGATGTGGAAGAGAAGATGGGCATCCATTTTCCCTATATCACTATAGAAACCTCTCATACCATAATTGTCCATCATTTATTTCTGCACTTCTTGCCTCACCATCAAAAACAAAACAAAAACAAAACAAATAAAAAAAAACACTCAAAGAAACAATAAAAAAGAATGAAAGAGAATCAAATGTTTGTTATTCAAGTACTCCTTAGAGATTTCATTTTGAGAAATAAATAACAACTTGAAAAATTTGGCTAGATAAGAGAAAAAGAGAAGAAAGAGAGAATCTTGGATGGCATATCAAAACTGTGATAGCTTCAGCTCATTTCAATGACAAGAAAACAACTGATCAAGAACAAGTTATGGAAATAAAATGGATGTGTGCTCAACTTGTATAAATGTCAGTTTTGCTTGATGGCCCTGTCCATTAAGAAATAGAAATTGGGAATTTGAAATACTATATACTAAATTCTGTGAAATAGCTCTATTGTTATGTAACAATTTCAACCTGCTAGTTTTATTCAGAAGTTGAACTTTTCTGTAGCTAATTTAAAAGAATCACTGATCTCAATGAATTGCTAAAGCATTAGTACAGCTATTATTAAAATGGGTAAAATATCTCAAACCACAGAACTCGCTGTTTGAGCCTAATTCTAAACTCTTTCAAAATGTTCTTTCTTCCCTCTAAGTTGAAAATTGAATGGAGGTGGGTGGAGAATGACATGCCAGGAAATAAGATTCTGATTTTGCAAACTTCTTTAAGAATTCTGATTTGTTCTTCAGAAAAAAAAAAAAAAAAAAAAAAAAAAAAAAAAAAAAAAAAGCACAAACTAGGTAATTTATTTTTTTTTTAATATATTTTATTGATTTTTTACAGAGAGGAAGGGAGAGAGATAGAGAGCTAGAAACATCGATGAGAGAGAAACATCGATCAGCTGCCTCCTGCACATCTCCCACTGGGGATGTGCCCGCAACCAAGGTACATGCCCTTGACCGGAATCGAACCCGGGACCTTTCAGTCCGCAGGCCGATGCTCTATCCACTGAGCCAAACCGGTTTTGGCAAGGTAATTTATTTAAAATAAGAGTTATATAGCTGTAATTTGCATTCCATTAATCTGGTCTTTAAAAGTTTCCTTCTCCCCCTATTTCCAAACCGTCATATCACACTATCATGTTAAAAAATGTTATTTCTTGCTACATACTACAGAACTTTAGAATTAGAAGGGAAATTAGAGCCACTTGAGTCAAACAGTCTCATTTACCAACTATGAATCTAGAGGCCAGAGAGTTTACATGTCCTGCAAGGACTACTCACATAATGGCAGTGCCAATTCTAATCGTGGATTAATCAAGAAGTGACTTCAGGTGCCCTAAAGGTATCATTACTGAGTCCAGTGGGAAAGGTGTGAGAGATCAGGGAGTGTTGGAACCAGGGGAGGGCAAACTTTTTGACTCGAGGGCCACAATGGATTCTTAAACTGGACCGGAGGGCCAGAACAAAAGCATGGATGGAGTGTTTGTGTGAACTAATATAAATTCAAAGTAAACATCATTACATAAAAGGGTACGGTCTTTTTTTTTTTTAGTTTTATTCATTTCAAACGGGCCGGATCCGGACCGCGGGCCGTAGTTTGCCCACGGCTGGTTGGAACCAACAGAAAGTGCATGCTCACATGTAGGAGTTGACCAGTGAGCAAATATATTACATAGGTAAGAAGTTGGGTACTCAACTTCAAGACTTGTGATCATGATATACCATATTGACTCTATTTTAGTTCCTTTGGCATTTTTGCTGAGAATCATTTAGAGCATGTTCTGAATTAAACCACTGTCAACTTGCTTATTTATATATCCTTTAATGCCAACTTACTTTGGTTCAGAGAAAAATATAGATTGATAGGTTGGACTAAAATAAGAAGCAAACGACATCAGTGAACTGACATTTTCCTTTGCTTTAGGAACTTGTTTATTTTTAGCAAGATTTAAAAAAAATATTATGTATTTTATTATTATTTAAAGGTAAATGGTCATTGCCATAGCTGGTTTGGCTCAATGGATAGATAGAGTGTCGGCCTGTGGACTGAAGGGTCCCAGGTTCAATTCCAGTCAAGAGTTTGATTCCGGTCAAGGGCACATACCTCGCTTGCAAGCTTGATCCCTACCCCTGGCCAGGGCTCATGCAGGAGGCAACCAATCAACGTGTCTCTCTCACATCAATGCTTGTCTCTCTGTCACTGCTCTTCCCTTCCACTCTCTCTAAAAATCAATGGAAAATATCCTCGGGTGAGGATTACAAAATAAAATAAAATAAAATAAAATAAATAAAACAAATACATAAATAATAAAATAAAATACTAAAGGTAAATGGACATTGAAATTGCATTAGTTCTGTATGCGACTCTATAGCAGAGTATTTTTTAAAATATTATTTTTCAAAATATTCCCAAGTGTAAAGTGTTTTTCTTTTCTACTCTGAGACTTCCTTGCCTATCATTTCAAACCACCCATTATTATGGCTCTATCTAAGAAGACTATGTTTATTGCTTCCCGTTAACTAATGTCTGCTTCAGTCTGATCAATCTCGTTATTGCACCACCCTCCCATAGGGTTTTTTCAAACCTGAGCCATACTTTGCACCATTCCAATGGCTTAGAGCAGCCATTTTCAACCCGGTGTGTTGCAAGAATTTTTAAAACATGAAATACCTGACTATTTAGTCAGGGGCACTGATCTCTTTTCCATTAGATTGTCAAATAAAAAAATGACAACAGCCAACACAACAATAATGTCTGGTATGAATGAATCATAATTATACCTATTTTTTACCAGATCAGCAAAAAAAATAAACTATTTGTGGTGGTGCAGAATTGTAGTAATTAGTGTACATGTGTCATGAGATGAAAAAGGTGGAAAATAGCTGACTTAGAGAACTACCTTGACTGTCTCCTCAAAGCCCATTTCTTTAGAAGGCTAATCTCTTCACCGATTCCTAGGGAAAACTATGGTTCTCTCTGGGTGACTGCATCTCCGTGCCAGTTTCTCCTGACTGGCCTTCATATCGACAGCATTTAGCACTCTTTTATTTTTCCCAAAGAATTCTTGAGGTCAAGAAACATGCCTTATACTCTATTTATTTTCCATAGTTTCTAGTCCACTTTTAGGCACCTGGTCAAAGGTTAATAGTAGAAACTACTTAATTTTAAACTCAAAGTCTTAGGTCTCAAAGAGATTCAGAGGAGGAATACCCACAATCTCACTCTTTTTATACTTGGAAAGCAGTGAAGGCCTGACAGGTGGGCTAACTGGCTCAAGCAGATGCTGTGCATGCACACTTGGGACTATAATCATATCTCTTGAGTTCCAGGGCAATATTTATTTCACTCTCCACAACCTCAATCACAATACTCAGAGGGCATTAAGAACAGAAGAAAGAGTAAGGGTGCCTTAAAGAATGGACACATATTCTTGTCTGGATGCATGCCATCCAGGCCAGGCATCCAGAGTGTCAACTCTTAGTTCCTTCAAAAGAATACCACCTGAAATAAAGCAACAAGCAGTGAGGACAGCTGTCAAGTCCCAATTTGTAGTTTCTAGTAAAGATCACAGCAAAAAAATAGACTCCAGATTCAACTTGTCTTTATTTCAACTCCTCAAGGGCTCAGCACTAGCTAACTGCTGGAATTCAATGCAAGCATGTGGACCAGCTTTAGGCTCCTTCTCCTCCTGCCTGGTTACCCAATTAGTTCCTTGTTAACCACACACCTGCAGTGCCTTTCCCCTCAGGCTCTGCTCCCCTCTGTGCAGCTTTTAACCCCTTCTGTACACATTGTTTAAAACACTATTAAGGTGTCCCCGTGGATGCCTGACAGAATCATTGGTGCCCCTTGGTTGCCAAAGTAATTAGCTTACAGGGACATCTCATCTAATATAACTGCAAAATCAGGAATAGATCAAACTCCCCTGCCTGTGAAAGCTGCTGGGTACTGGGAATGTAAATGTTATTCGTCCAGGTAATCAGGTAGCACAGCAACAAAGAGAATGTCAGAAGCAAGATACCCAGAGATTTCTGTCAAAGGAAAGATAGGAAAACCCCGGTCTTATCAAACCTGAATCCCAGAAAGAAAATCCCTGGGAGGCAAGGAGAATGGCAAGTCAAGGGAAGACACCTTGGCATTGTGCTGGTGACTTTTCACAGCAGCTCCGGCCTTAGATCTCCCAAGCCTGGGATTGTAGGAGGGAAGTGGAGATTGTGCTCTGAGGAAGGGAAGAGAACTAAATGTAGGAACAGTAGGCACTTCTAGGGGTGCTGATTGGTCATAAAATCATAGGTCTGCTCACAGGCAGAACCTGGAAATTAAACATGGAAATTGATTAATTTTGTGTTGGCCACCTTTTTGTAGATCTTCCCAAAAATACAATGAGATTGGGTAACCTTCCTTAGTGCTACTTTCTACAATCTGAAAATCTTCACCTGCAAGAAGTGCACCTCTTCTCATATTAATTACTGAAGAAGAAAAACCGAGATTGAAACTCCAAAGGGCCAAATAAGCAGGTTTCAAAAAACAACAACATTCCAGCCTATTGAAGACCAAGAAATTGTATGAAGAAGCCTGGTTATTTTAAATAACAGAAATGTGTAGATAATATGTTCAGAGTCATGTAGTGATCATAATTGGGAGAAGGGAAACAGAGAAGTCACAGAAAAAAAAAAATGCAAAAGTCCCATTAGTTCAGCCCAGCCAGTGTGACCTTCAAACTATGAACCAGGAGGTCAAGGTTCAATTCCCAGTTAAGGCATGTGCCCAGGTTGCAGGCTCAATCCCCAGTAGGGAGTGTGCAGAAGGCAGCCAATCAATGATTCTCTCTCATCATTGACGTTTCTATCTCTCTCATCTTCTCCCTTCCTTTCTTTGAAATCAATGAAAACACATATTTTTTAAAAGGTATAGCTCAAGAGCTTGGCATTAACTAAAATTATTTATTAAATAATTAATTTGTCCATATTCAACAAATAAAGTGATAAATGGAAACAGTAAAAAAACAACTTGGGCTAAATTATTTTTCCTTTTAGGTTTTTTGTTTTGTTTTGTTTTGTTTTGTTTTTTATCTTGTTACAAGACTGGAAAAATCAGAAGTTTCAATAACAATAATGCTGAATTTCAGTCAAGTTCTTTTCTTTTTAAAAAGATGGGGGGGGGAAGTATTAAACATTTGAATAAGATCAGTGCTGGTTGAAACTTGCTTCTTAAAGAATAAATGTCAGTTCAGGGAGAGAGCTTAGGTCTGTGTTGCTTTTACCCACACATGGGCACTACATGCCTGCTCCACAGAATTTGAAGAAACAGCAGTGAGCAAGATCCCAATTGGCAAAGACAGACTCTTCCTGGCCTTCATGGAGATTATATAAATTTGACTTATTTCATTAAAAAGTAGGTGGAGAAATAGAATTATGATTAAATACTTAGATTTTACAAAATCAGATGAATAAGTTATCGCATCAGAGGCTTCAGATTAAAAAGGTTAGACTAGAATGATGAATGTAGCAGAGATAAATGTAAATTTGAAAATTTATTTAAAACCAAACTCAGTATGTCCCTTGTGATTTTGATGTTTTGGTTGACTCCAAGATTAGAGGAGGTTTGAATGTGTGTAACTCTCAAAATAGCTAATCAAATCCTAAATTGTATAAATGAAGGTCAAGTTCAGTATCCAAAACTAGAAGATAAATTTGGAAGTTTTCATGTTGTGTGGGTACCACTGTTAAAAGTAATATGTTTAAAACAATTTAGGGGAGGCAAAGCATGACATTAAAATGTTTGTGCATCCTGTTATATGAGAACCTAATAATTTGGAACATTTAGGTAAGAAATTGAAAAGAGTGGAACATGTTCACTAAGAGAATGATGTAATTGTTTAACTAGGTCCTTAAGACATAATGAGGGTCAAGGGTTGAAAATTCACAAAGATATAAATGTTGGTGCTAATAAAGAAAATCATACATCTTTACTAATCACATAAAATAAGAGAGGGCTGATGTTTACTATGGTGAATGCTAAAAATGACCAAGTTCATGCTGAATGGCAAGCTGTCAGGAATATTATAGGAAGGATTTCTCAATTAAAAAGGATTTGGGCCTAAGTGACCTCTAAGATTCCTTGTAATTTTCTAATTCCAAATACATCAGACTATGCAATAAAATATTTCTTCTGCCCATTTGACTTCAAATGAATGCTTCCTCTTGAATTACTATTCTATAACCACAAGAGATGAACAGTTATTAAGTAGGAATGGTTTCTCCAATTTCTCTTGCCTTGATCTATGGATGTTATCATCTCAGAGTTCAAATCCAATAACAAGTGAGTCTAGCATCTCAATCAGCCCATATTTTACCTCATTTATTGTACTTTTAATATTTTCAAACAAAATATTATTTCTCCTTGATGAATCCTGACGTTGCTTTTATCTCCTGTTTGTTTTTTATTTTGTTTTGTTTTGTTTTGTTTTTCCTAAAAACAATTCAAATCACTTTATTCTAGTCACATTTTAGATTTTTGGTCAACTTAGCCTGCAGTTTCTTTTCATCTTTAATTTATGCTTTATAGGGGTGGGCAACAATAGGTTTATAGTTGTGAGTATGCAAAACATAAAGTGTATTCTTGTGTTATTATTAATTGTTTATATTATTTACTTGTATTACAACTGCAAACCTACTTTTGCTCACCCCTATACTCAGGACCATTCCAACGTTGCCATGGTTTATGATATATTAGGGTAATTTCAGTGGTGTCAGGGCACTAATTCTCACCTTCACTGGTATTTAAATTCCAGAGTGTCTCTGCAGTCATTTTGTTATCAGAGAAAAACATGGGTGGTCTTTTTCCATTGTGAGTAGGAGCTGGGTTCTTAGGGAACTGCTGGAATAAGCATTTCCGGAGGCCCCCACAGGAAGATGAGATGGTAGAAAGTTTTATTTCCATGGAATTACATTCCTTCAGTAAAGCTAAAATCAGAGACAGTGTCCAGAGTTTCCTTTCCATGTTGGTGCCAGGTCCAATTCAGTATCAGGCTAGTTAGAATCTTAGTCCATTGTGTGTGGTGGCCATGGAAGCAAATGCAAGAGAGTGAGAGATGGGCAGCAAGAGTACCAAGGGTCCCAAAAGCACTGGAGCACAAGAGCACTAAGAGGAGCCAAGAAAGTGAACTCCTTTGTTCAGAGGAGTAAATATCCCAAATTGTGCACCCTTGCAGTGGCCATGCCAATTTGGGGCAATGACCTGTGGTCTCTGGTGTAACTGACAGCAAGCACCTTCATTAGGTTACCTCAAATTTACTGGCCATGCATCTATTCTCCTCCCTGACCAATCCCTGCCCCAGTGATCTGTAGGAATAGACTGGTGGTTCCTTGGGGAGTGTTAAGCTTTAGCTTCCTGGTGAAGCCGTCTAACTGACATGCCTATAATATTTGGCCTTCTCCCCTTGGCTTCTTTTCTGTTATTAATAACTAGGCTAATTACAAAGGTAGCAGCTTCTCTAGAGACTGACTTCCTGTCTTCTGCTGCAGAACTGTGGAACCTCTCTGTTCTGTTGGGTGAAGGGATCCTTCTAGACAGGGGTGGGCAAACTTTTTGACTTGAGGGCCACAATGGGTTCTTAAACTGGACCGGAGGGCCGGAACAAAAGCATGGATGGAGTGTTTGTGTGAACTAATATAAATTCAAAATAAACATCATTACATAAAAGGGTACGGTCTTTTTTTTTTTTAGTTTTATTCATTTCAAACGGGCCGGATCCGGACCGCGGGCCGTAGTTTGCCCACGGCTGTTAGCATCGCTCCACCCCCACCTTTAGACATACTTGTCATCTCCAATCCCTGTATTTTTCCAGACTTGTGAGGTACAAGTATGTTTGCTTTTTCCTAAATTATTCCCTCAGCAGAATTGCAAGGGTTTTTTGTTTTGTTTTGTTTTGTTTTCTTCTGTTCCTTGTTCTACTTAGTCAATTACCACTGGTTCATCTGTTTCTCATTTTTCAACATTTTTTTGACATCATTTGTCTGGAGTCATTTTCTATCTTTTTCTTGTTGTCCTCATGGATTTATAATTTTTATTTTAATGTGGTGTGATTTTTAGGAAAAAAACAGATGTGAACATTTGATCTGACAGGCTAAATCATAAGTCTCTTCTTTTTTTTTTTCATTTTGAAAGCTTTTGAATTTTTGTTGTTGTTGTGGTTCATTTAATCACATATTGTCTCTTATTATTTAAAAAATTGTCATGTTAAAATCAAGAAAATGGCCCTAGGTTTTTTGGCTCAGTGGAGAGCATCGACCTGCAGACTGAAGGGTCCTGGATTTGATTCTGGTCAAGGGCACATGCATGGGTTGCAGGCTCGATCCCCAGTAGGGGGCATGCAGGAGGCAGCCGACCAATGATACTTTCTCATCATTGATGTTTCTCTCTCTCTCTTTCTCTCTCTCTCTCTCCCTTCTTCTCTGAAATCAATAAAAATATATTTTAAAAATCAAGAAATTGACAGGCAAATGAATCCAAATTTCAATAGTGTATGTTTCTATTCAGGGGAAATTATATATGGTAATAGTTCTTTTTTTCTATTTTGTAGTGTTTTCTAGATATTGCTGTAATAGGCAGTTAAGTAGGCATGAACAGAGTAGGAACAATAGGACTGGTACCTAGCAATGGGTAAAACTGGTCTGGGACCTTGACCTTAGGATATAACCTTTCCTCCCCTAGCATATTGCTGGTCATGCAGTTTAGACACCTGATCTTTCATATCTCTAGTCACGTTTTAGAACCCGTTACTGGAGGAACAAGGGGACCGGAGAATAGCATGATACGACTCCCACCCAAGCCCTTGCATGACCACTCCCTTAAGCATTAAGCCCTCAAAATAACATCTAGGCCTCAGTTGTGTTTCAACTTCAGGCCCATAAAAGCAGCATGGTCACATGGGGCAAAGCCATGTCTGACATCAGGACCAGCTGAGATGACTCATGACCCCCTGCCTGGGTGCTGACCAATTGGTGGAGTCCACAACCCTGAAAGGACACACCTGGAAAGCTGATTAATATTCTATTGAGATCTTTGCCTGAGACATCCAGATAAAACACTCAAGACAAAGGACCCAGTGCATGCTCTTTCTCTTGAGCTTGCCTGTGTGTTTCCCCTCGCTTTCCTCAGGCCCTTTCTCCCTGCCTTTCTTTTTCTAAGCTCCAAGGGTCCTTCTTTTGCTTCTGTAACTTGTTTTCTGAGCCCACACAGCCCAGCTGGCTCACTTCTTCTACCTCTGTGACTTTCTAAATAAAATTTTGCTTGTATTTGAGTGTTGGCTCTGAATTCTTCCTTAGCCAGAATTCAAGTACTGAGTTTGCTGAACTGAGGTCCAATCGCCAGTAGCAGCTCAGTGCTATTTTGCTGTTAAAGTTAGATTTACAATTTTCATAATAAGAAAATCTAATTCAAATCACCAAATATTTTTATTCCATCTTCTTTTTCTTCCCACATTAAAAAAATAACTTAAAGAAAATACTGTACTCAAAATAATTAACTACCTTAGTTTTCATATTATTTTGATAGTGTGGTTTAAAATTATTGAGAAGAATGATTATAACATGTACACAGACAATAGTGTGGTGAGGGCCTTGGGGTGTGGGGACAAAGTGGAGGGGGTCATTGGGGAAAAGAGAGAGATATATACTACTTTCAACAATAAAGATAAATTAGAAGAAAAAAGAATGGTTATAAAATAAAGCAAGGTACTATGGATTGAAAGTATATTGAGAATAAGGTACTTTAAAATATAAATCAGAGTTCTGAAATTTAGGACTTTGGTATTAGGCAGATCACCTTATTTCTTTTAGAGTATTTGTTATAAGATTTATATCTAGGACATTGCCTGCAAGCTCATGGCAATGTGAAGTTAAGGCTTGGCAAGCTCTGCTCAAATGATTTGGATTTTGAAGAGTTAATATTCACATTCCAGATTTTGGAGGGAGGGTCTCCTTTGAGGGATTGTGAGCATTAAGCTTCACACTTACTTAAATGTTCTCCATAATAATCCCTGGATTTGTCCTTGGTGGGGGCTAGAGGCAGTGGGATCCCTAGGGAAGATTATTGTTAGCATTATTATTTAAAAAATAAAGTAAATAAATAACAAGAAATTCTCTTTAGGGAACATACTGCCTTGAGCTTTGAGATATGGATATTTTAATGGGATTTTCAAAATTTTATTGTTGTTTTTGCTAACAGAACAGATGTGGATTTAAAAAAAAGAAATGACATGCTACTGGTCTCTAAAGCAGCTCTCCCGCTCACCCACCAAAAGTGAGTAGCTCAATTCATAGAATATATTTTTGTGACATTTTTACCACTTTTGCTAGTTCAAGTTCATTTCATCTTATTTGATGCCAATAATTTATTCTATTTTATTTCATGACAAATCATTCATCTTTTCCTGAGCCTAGGTTATTAACCCTTTGGATGACATTTTTAGTATATACTAGCAATATTTAACATATTTAAATTGGTGACTTAAATTTCTGCACCTAAACTTATCCCATTATGCATGTAGTTACATCTTATACAGCTTTAAGCTTTTCCTCCTTTTGATTGCCTCAAAGATAATTGATATTATACAGACTTCATCAAATGATCAAATGTAATATATTAGAAATCAATGTAAAAACCAACATAAAAACAGCAGAGAAAAGAAGACAGAGGAAGAATGAGGAGGAGAAAAGGAGGACGAGATGGTAGGAGGGGAGGAGAGAAAACTAGCATCTAAAATCCATACTAACCACCACAGACACTCCTTAGTTTGGGAAGTAATTAAGAGTATTGTAACCAAAATCAAAAGAGGGAAATTCAATTATTTGGATAGAATATATATGCTATACTTCAAAATCTATGGAATCAGATAAAGTAGTACTTAAAGGAAAACTCATGACCCTAACTGTACATACTCAATAAGCCTTCAATGAAATTTTGTCCATGCAATGTTTTTCAAACTTATTTAGATATTTTCAAATGTACAGATGTGTATCAAAAATAATACAAAGCTCTGGTGGGGAAGAGTGTTGGGGGGTGGAGGGTTTGAGTAAAAAAGAAAAAAAAAACTCATGGACATGGACAACAGTGTGGTGATTGTGGGAGAAGGGAGAGAGGGGAGGTGGAAGAGGGCATAGAGGGGTAAATGGTGATGAAAAAATTAAATTACAATTTAAAATATGAATAGTACAAAGAAATATTGAATAAGTTCAGATTCGCCAATTTTTCCTTACTTGCTCTATCATTCTCACTTTTTATGTGTACATATTTATTTTTTCTATATTTCAAGGAAAATTAGATATATTATACCATTTAACCCTAAATTCTTCAGAATATATTTCGTACAAATAAGAAAAATACTGTAGTGCAGTTAATAAATTAAGGAATTTTAATATTGATAAGAGAATACTAGCTAATCTATTGCCCATCCTCATATTTCATCAAAAGTCTCAATGATATTCTTTATCCTAATTTTATTTCCATGATCCATTTCAGAATATGCATTGAATTTAGTAGTCATGACATGACTCACTAGGCCAATTAATTTGGAATAGTTTTGTAACCTTTTTTGTCTTTCATTAAATAGTTTGAAAAATGCAAAAAGTCTATTTAGTTTTAGATGTTCCTCAGGTAGGTTTCTTCACAATTAGACTCAGGTCATTAATTCTTGGCAAAAATACAATAGAAGTAATGCTGTGTTTTTTCAGTTCACCACTCCAGATTGTTGATTCTCCCATTATTAGTGACATTAACATTGATCATTTGATTATGGTGTGTCTGCCATTTTTTTTCCATTATAAAGTTAGTGTTTTTCTTTTTGAATAAAAGCTTTTATTAGGAGATTCTTTGTGTCTATCCAAATATCACTTTCCTTATCAAATATTTGCATTTGTTGATTATCCTTATCTGAATCATTAGGTCTCTGATAATTACAGAGTAGTCATAGATAGTACAAAGAGGAAGGGAGAGGGAGAGAGAGATAGAAACATCAATGATGTGAGAGAATCATTGATTGGCTGCCTTTTGCAGGATTGAGCCCAAAACCCGGACATGTACCCTTGACCGGAATCGAACCTGGGACCCTTCAGCCTGCATGCCAATGTTCTATCCACTGAGCCAAACTGACTAGGGCGAAAGTGGTAATTTTGTTTTTATTAATTTTAGAGAGACAGAAAGGGAGAGGGGGAGAGATAGAAACATTGATGAGAGAGAAACATGAACATCCATTGGCTGCCTCCTACACACCCCCTGCTGGGATGGAGTTGGCAATCCAGGCATTTGCTCTGACTGGGGATTGAACCAGTGACTTCTTGGTTCATGGCACAATGTTTAATCCACTGAGCCATGCTGGCCAGGCCAAAGCGGTAGTTCTGTAACATAATAGTCTCTACATTTAGTAGTAGTCATTGCACTGTAAAAAGAGCTTCCTTTTAACTAGATTTGTTTATTGTTTATGTGGTCTTTATCAGTAAGGACTCATGGATTTCTATTTAATAGGTATCAATTCTTGACAAAAGTATTTTATGCCTTCTTAGGGTAACTTAATTGGAATTTGAGATTCTTGAAATAAGTGCCTGAAATTCAGGCAAATTGCTTTTCCAAAAAACAAGATTTGAAAGTCCTGCCATTAGTGTATTACAATGCTTACTTCTCCACTAGCTCTATTTTCCTGTGTTTGAGATTTGTCAGTATCATGAGGGGACCATGGAAGCTGGCATTGTATTTTATAAAATGTGTTTGTTAAAGAGATTGCAAATTTATTTTATGTTTGATTTTGATATGCTCACTTGTATCTTCCTTTTTTATTTTGGACTGTTGGTATTTTTTTTCAATCAAGGATACATATTTTGACATACAATTGTCCTTAAAATATCTCTCCTGCCAATCACATGTGTGCTGCAAATAAGTCCCTGCAGCCCTTCCTCTCCACCTCATGAAGTTTCTCTAACTTTCTTTTCCAAAAATTATTAGGAAGATGGCCAGTCTCCAACTCTCTTATCTAAAACCCAGCCCCCTGGGTCTTATTTATTGTTTTCAACCTGACATCTGGTGCAGAGGCTGCCTCTGTAGGGCCGTCATCTGGCTACTAATTTCTGTTTTACCCCTGGACTCTGTAACTCCAATTAGCTTCAACTCTGTTCTGTAGCCTGAGGATAAGTCCTGTTTTAAGCCTCATATTCCCTCCAGGTCCAATAGCCTTGGGTTCTGCTTGGAAGGAAATTTTGACAAAGAGAAGATACATTTGGAAGAATACAGATTGTGGAGGCTTTTACTGTGGAGCCAAACTTTTGGGTGCTTCTTCTAGATTTGTGTTTCTCCTGTGTAGTCCTGGAAGCCCCCAAGACCCTTGTAGATGGTCAGCAAGAACAAAACTATTAAAATGAAGACATAACACTTCTTTTTTACTCTCATGAGTGTACTGTGGAATTTTCTAGCAGCTACATGATTTCTGATATTGCAACAGATTGAAGGTAAACATATGAGAATCCAGCCATATTCTATTTAATCATCCACTAAATAGATTTGCAAAAATTAAAACAATGATGCTCTTCTCGCTAAAACTAGTTATTTTTAAATGTAGTTATTTTTCATTGAAATATGCTATTGGAATGTAATTGATTTTTACATTTTTATTTTTAAATTATTTATTTTTTAAGTTTAATTTCTAAAATGATATAATAGATAAAACTTACATGAATGAAATTAGTGCTGTTCTAATCTTAAAATAAAAAAGTGACCTCTTTGCTGAAAAGCCATCAATAAGTACACTGTAAGTAAAAACTCTTTATAATTGCCATCAACCTACATTGCAAGGATGGAGGCATGCCCCCATAACCAGCCTCTACACACCCACTTCTTTTTCCACTTGGGAGGTGTTATTTACCTTCTTTCATATCTTCCAAGGAGTCAATTTCTTTCCAACCATCACCCTTAACAGACGTTGTTCTCTTAGTATCCTGCATGGCTGTATCACCTCAGGTCTCCTTTAAAGTCACTTCCATAGAGATACCATTCCTGGATTACTGTCCATCCAATCTTTTATAGCTCTCACACTGTCTTTGTAAGCACCTTGCCCTTTCCCCCATAAACCTTGTCAATTTAGTAAGTATACCAGGGAGCAAAACAACTTAAATAAAGTAAGTTCTTGGGCATAGCTGATCCTCTACCTTCAGCAATCCACTCTACTGCTCACTTCTCTCTGGTTTTCCATTATCTTCCCAAACTCTGAGGAGCACTCATTTTCTTGTCAGTTCTGTAATAGATTCAAAATTGCACATTTGAAATACTTTTTTTATAATGTTAGTTATTTTTAATGGGAAAGTTTTAAAATTCTGCCAGGGTTGATGATTTCTGTAGTCTTTCCAAGGACATTTGAATCTTTTTACACTAAATTCTAAGCATCAAAAGGAGAAAAAAATTATATGTTATACACACACACACACACACACACCCACACAATGACATCACAGATAGCCCACAAATACACTGAAATACAATGATTTATTTGATCAAATATATTGTGATGATTTGTGATTATTTATATATGAAAATTCACATATTGATATTGTCTGAGGTGTATTTATCCCTATTTCCATCCCCATTATCATAAAGCATTTGCTAAATGACAAGTGAATTCAATAAAATTTGGTACAGGATGAGCCTGGGATGTTATAACAAGAAAAGGTTTGTCAGGTATGATACCATTCTTACTGGATCTTGTAGGCTTCTGGGGTGGTGAAGGGTTTAAATGGAACTTAAAAAGAAGAGTTGGCCCTAACCGGTTTGGCTCAGTGGATAGAGTGTCGGCCTACAGACTGAAAGGTCCCAGGTTTGATTCTGGTCAAGCGCATGTACATTGGTTACAGGCACATCCCCAGTAGGAGGTGTTCAGGAGGCAGCTGATCGATGTTTCTCTCTCATCGATGTTTCTAACTCTATATCCCTCTCCTGTCCTCTCTGCAAAAAATCAATAAAATATATATATATTTTTTTAAAAAGAGTTGGCTTAGAAGATTAGAGGGAAGGAAGAAATCCACTCAAGAAAAAAAAAAAATTAAAGGCCCAATTAAAGATGCAGAGATGTCTTTTGCTTGTTTGCAGATTGCTGAACCACTCAGGATGCTAGGAATTGATTAGTATTTCAATCAAAAGAAAATGAAGATACAAAAAGTAGATCAACTGTCACAAGAGTGGGTCAAAGATCCACCCTGAAAAAGAGTATCTACTTTCTATCCTTTGCCTTTTGTGTTCTCCTCAGGTTTCCACTCAAGAAAGTACATACATCCAGGAATGCCAGTGTATTCATGCTGGTCATGGAGAAAAGCGACTTGTCAAACCCATTCCCATTAAGGTGAATTTACTTTGGAGGCTAATTTTCCTAGAGAATACTTAATTTTAAAACACAGATTTGATGAAGAAAATGCAGGGCCTAAAGGATTCATGACTGTTAGCAATGGCTGCAGTAATAGAGGAAACATATAGCCCACAAATACACTGAAATACAATGAGTTATCTAGTTCTCTCAAATGACACTATCTAGGTACTTAACTATTCTTCATCTTTCACTTTGTACAATACAAAACTCTAGCCAAATCTCATTCAAGGCCACAGTGAAATGAGCCTGATTCACACAACTCTCTCAATATTTTTGTCCAAATTCCTTCCCCTACTTGGCAGGTCTATATGGGTAGCCTGGTCATAGGAAAAAGTATAATTTTTTGAGCTTATCAGAAATGAGACCAAGTTCTGTCACATTCTCTTCCTATTTGGCTGTTTCTAACCAATCACATTCTCAATGATATTGTTTGTTCATCTGAAAATGAGAATAATTGGCACTGCTGTGAAAATTAAAGATAACAAGAGTACACATGGTGGGCACTCTATAAATTAGCTGGTTTAATAACTATTATAGTTGTATAATAGATGATCCAATTGCATGAAAATACTGATTGATAAATATAACTCTTTATAGAAAACATCTGATTCTTCCTCTTCATATAACATACTAGGTATGTTATTCATAGTACATACACAGCCCCTGCTTCCTTTTCTATGTGCATATCCAAGCTATCTACCCAGTTACAACACTGTCCAATCAGAAGAAACAGTGGCCATAAACAAGTGGGGAGGCCATATTTGTATTACCAGCTGCTATCAGTCCAATATTTGTTTATATTAAGGGTCTATATTAATTAACACTTCCGCATTGTTGTTTTTATTGATGCCATCCACTGTTCATAACGTCTCCTCACTGGATTCCCATAGCACATTTTTATATGTCCATTTTATTTTGAGAATGGAACACTTTATAATTAATCTATTTCCCATATTACAATTCCCATACAACATCCACCAAATAGGCTGTACTCATTTTGAGGACAGGGAGCATGTCCCATTTCTTTCATAACTTATAATCATATCATGGGCAATCCTATCTAATAAAACAGAAACATGGTAATTGGTGTACGACCGCTACCCTTCCCATTGGCTAATCAGCGAGATATGCAAATTAACTGACAGCCAAGATGGCGGCCGGCAGCCAGGCAGCTGGAAACTAACATGAGGCTTGCTTGCTTTAGTGATGGAGGAAGCCAAAGCTTCCCCGCCTGCCTTGCAGGCCTCTCAGCTGCACTCTAAGCAACTATGTTACAAAAATAGAAGCTAAACAAAACCCCCGGCTTCAGCCAGCAGGACCGCAACATTGTTTCAAATACAGAAGGGTAAACAAAGGCCAGAAACCTGCTTTCAGCAGTGGAAGTCTCATAGCTGGAGCCGAGTCTCAGAGCTAAAGCTGGCCCAGAATGAAAAAAAAAAGGAAAAAAGACAGGTTGGGAGCTTCAGTCACCCATCAGCCTGAAAACGGCCCTCAGCCCCTCACCCAGGCTGGCCAGGCACCCCAGTGGGGACCCCCACCCTGAAGGGTGTGTGACCAGCTGCAAACAGCCATCATCCCCTCACCCAGGCTGGCCAGGCACTCAAGTGGGGACCCCCACCCTGATCCAGGACACCCTTCAGGGCAAACCAGCCGGCCCCCACCCGAGCACCAGGCTTCTATCCTATATAGTAAAAGGGTAATATGCCTCCCAGCACTGGGATCAGCAGTGCAGCGAGGCCTCCTGGCACCGGGATCAGCGTGACAGGGGGCAGCGACCAAACCCCCCTGATCGGCCCTGCTCTGTGTGTGACAAGGTGCGGCGCCCCAATCCCCCCCAGGCCCCCACGGGCCCTGCTCTGTGTGACGGGGTAGAGCCATAACCTCCCCATCGGCACTGCCCTGAGTGTGACAGTGGCAGCGCCCCAACCCCCTGATCCGCCCTGCTCTGTGTGTGACAGGGGGTGGTGCCCCAACTCCCCTATCAGCCCTACTCTGTGAGTGACAAGGGGGAGCTCCTCAACCCCCTGATCAGCCCTGCTCTGTGCGTGACAGGGGGCGGCGCCCTAACTCCCCAATTGGCCCTGCTCTTAGCCCAACCAGGGGCTGTACCTAGGGATTGGGCCTGCCCTCTGCCACCTGGGAGCGGGCCTAAGCCAGCAGGGCGTTATCTCCCGAGGGGTCCCAGACTGTGAGAGGGCACAGGCCGGGCTGAGGGACCCCCCTCCCCCCCGAGTGCACAAATTTTTGTGCACCGGGCCTCTAGTCTATAATAATAAAAGCTTAATATGCTAATTAGACTGGAAGTCCTTCCAGAAGTCCTTCCGGACGACCTTCTAGATAAAGCCTGGGCTGCAAGGGAAGCCCAGTTCCCAGGTGCCAGAAGGAACCCGGTGCCAGCAGCTGGGAAAAGGAAGGCCTACTCTTGCACAAATTTCATGCATCAGGCCTCTAGTACCTACATATTAAAGGTATTTCAAAATATTTGCTGAATTGTCTTGAAGTGAGTCTGCTGGGAGCAAAGACACACACATTGCTCTCCAATCACTGTTGAGCCCTCTTTTCATCCCCAGCCAGTGACCCCTCAATAAATGCAACTGTGCCTGCCATTAGTTTGGTGATTGTGCCACTGTGGCAGAATAAAAAGGACTTTCTTATTCACATCAACACAATTCTGAAAAGGAATATGTTTCTGAGTGTGGTTGCTTTGAAGAGGAAAGTTTCTCTAAGAAGAAGCTGAAAGAGTTTGCTCCTGCTCTGACTGCATTTTTCAATCATTACTGTTTACCCCTCCAGTGCGTCTGCCCATTTCCAAAGCCAGGCTCATGATTCTGATGCACCATCATGGCTAAATACAGTATATCATTTCAGCAGGCTTTTCGCATTGTGTTATTGTTAATGATGCTTTTTATTTACCAGAACCATAGACGATATGATATTACTCTCATTCAGTGAGCCTGGCAGGAGACTTTTTAAAAGTGTAATGCATTCACTCTAATGTCTCTGATCAGGTGGATCCGGCCTGGAAAAACTCCAAGTTGGATAATTACATTTTCACTACCTATAATTTCCACCACCCCTTTGAGAGCTTGTAGCATTCTTCTCCTTTCATGCTTCAAACACGTGTGGTGTTTGCTGAACACCATTTTAAAAGGAAAAGAAAATCAGCCAGTTTTAACCTCCAAGAGGGGAGGGGAGGACCACCCAAAATGGAAAGGTCAGAATGAATCTTTCTAAAATTGTGACATCATTGAAGTTTGTCTTTATTTTCCCTCATCCCTTCAAAACCTGTGTCCTTGTTAACCCCTTTTCCATGAACCATCTTCTCTCACCTTCAGATAAACAGTGTTTTCATGTTATTATAATTTTCCCAAAAATGAGAGAAAGCGATCTCAGAAAATAATTCTTTTTTATAATATATTTTTTATTCATTTTAGAGAGGAAGGGAGAGGGAGAGAGAGATAGAAACATCAATGATGAGAGAGAATCATTGATCAACTACCTCCTGTACACCCCACTCTGGGGATTGAGTGCCCAACCTGGGCATGTGCCCTGACCGGGAATGGAACCATGCATGACCTCCTAGTTCAAGCTCAACGCTTAACCACTGAGCCATGGGGGTCAGGCTAGGAAAGGTATTCTTATTAAAGCGTACATATTATGTTTGATAAGTTCTCCAGAGGTGTATGAATTTTAAAAAAGACCATTGCTGCAAGCAGCAAGACATAATACAAAGGATGCATTTCTAAAGGCAGGATTTTAGAGCCCATATCCTAGGAGGGGAGAGATGCTCTCCAGTGGTGAGAACAGCACACACACCTTCAATTCCCTCTGGTGTCCACACACAAAGACAGCAGTTTTTAAGGTAAAAAGAAATACTAGATTCTACATTGTATTGTGTCTAATAGGTTACATTAGCATACAAGACTCTTGCACATAACATGACAGGGTCAAGGAGAATGTTTGCAATGTTATTAATGTAAGAGATACTAGGATCAATTTTTTTTTAAAGATTAAAAGCCCCTAAAGTTAAGTGATGAAGGTGAATGACTAAGCTAAATATAATAACATCTGGGTACAAAAGGTGTGACCTTGAGATCCATAAAATAACAAGACAAATTTTCAATCCTGACTGGTAGAATCAGAAAGGCGGCTGTGGCAGGGTATCAATCCTTATATCATAAATAGATGAAGGAATGAGTTTCATAGAGTAAGTAGCTCTTCCTTGAGGGTGTAATGCTCATTTCAGTGGTGTTTCACATTGGTTTTTCAATGGACATTATGTGATCTGCTCCTACTCCTTTTATATGACTTCCTTTCCTTTGAAAACCTGGGTGCTCAGAGGATTCCTAAGATACATTTCAGCCCACGCAAACACCCAGGTGAAATCTCTACCTCAGTGTTACATGGACTTAATATCTAGGAAATTGCACTGCTGACAATGAGAGCTGACATGTCTGTAATGGAGGAGCCTGTTGTGTATTTACAGAATATTAATTCAGTCTATAAAATTAAAGCAGTCAAAGTCAACTAATGTAGATTTTATTTGATACATTTTCATTTTCTCTTCCTGATATGCCTCAATTTTGTGGATTTTATGCAGGCTTACCAGGGGAATTTGTTATATATCATACAAGATCACCTTTCTTTGCTTTTCTGATATTACACACAGCATGTGCCAGTTTTATCTAGAAGTGATTTGAGGCAATGCTGGGCAGAATGATGGGTTTCTCTGCTGTACTGGACTCTGGGGGCTCTCAAGGGAGTTGGCCATACACCAGTTCACATCTGGAAGAGGTGATAGTGGACAGAATCAACTCTGTTTTGGAAGGTCTAGAACAGGAGCAAATTTTTGAACAAGGTGATAATTTAAATTTTAGAGTGTTGCTTTTTAGGTGCTGGCAGGACACACATGGAAACATTCCAACTGAGCATACACATTTGAGAGTGATGCTATTAAAAACTAAGGGAAAATGATATTAGGAGGCCCATTATTTTTTTTTTTTTGAGTTCCTTTTAAATGCAATCAATGGACCTGTATTTAACTTTTGAGCTTGTACTCAAAGTACCCAATTCTTTTGCTTATCTGGTTCAACAGTCCTTTCTCATGAATTTTGCTGATCTCTTGTTCTGTTTTGGCAGGAAATGTGGCTCATTTTCTAAGCCCAGTATCTTGTCCTTTTAATTCAGGTTTGGGTTAGTGTGACCTTTGAATGCCATCAGTCCACAACTCCTGGCATTTTCCCATTGGTTTTAGTGCTACAAACATAGTCCCTTAAAGACACATCTGAAATCATTATTGTGTTGTGTCTTCATGTTCCATGACTCCCTTTCAGGACTAAAGCCTTCCTGTATTTTTTTCTACTCCAACTTCACTATTTGATTAAATATCCTTGTTTTTTAAAGCACAATTTACCAGCCTCCCTAACTTGGCGATTGCCTTCTCTTTCAGAAATCTTATTCACACTAACAGAGTCAGTCCTACTAGACTGTTACTTACTACCAGTCCTTCTAGTCATACTAGTCAACTACCAGTAGAGCAAGGACTGACAAACTTTTTGTATCAAAGGGCAGAGAGTAAATGTTTTATGCTTCCTGGGGTATACATTGTCTTTTTTGTGTGTCTTTAGCATATTTGCATATTCTTTTTTGTATTTTTTGGAATGTTTGTATTATAATCCTTTGAAAATGCAAAGAAAAACCTTAGTTTGGATTATTCAAAAACTCACTGATCCCTATACTAGAGGCTAAAGGGAGGAACAAGAGTAGATTCACATTCTGTAAAGAAGACTGAGGACAGATGACCATTGCTGCTGAAAATTAAGGAGATAAAATTGGTGGTCTTGGAATAGGTAATTTTACTAGAACATTGCTTTATAGAGGAAATGCAATCACTTTCAATGTATTTTTTTTATAAGTGTGACTTTTCTTTTATCTGACTTCAAGTAGAGTCAATATATCCCTGGCCTTCAAAACATTTAAGTTGCCCCATGTGTCTGTTATTTTCCTTCAAATCAAGTGGAGTGTGTTTATAATTCTTCCTCAGAGAATAAAGCCATGTTGAGTAGATTTGGAATGGGACTGGACTTCATGAGTAGGCAGTGTTTGAGGAAGGCTGTGCACTTAACAAGCCTTGCAATAAGATGACCTTTCAAAATGCTTTTCACACTCTTGGCATCCCACTCTTCTCAAGTTACTATTTTGGATCTTGAAGGATTTTGTTTTATCTTTTCAAGTTCATATTTAATGAAAAATATTAACACCATAATCCATGTTATCTGTCACTTGGCTTAGTCATATGGACAGACAGATCTTTTGAACACATCTTTGCAGGAGAAAAAAACAATGAAGGAAATTGAAAGCAAAGAGGGGTACAGGAATGCCAGAAGAGAGAGGGGGGGAAAGGCCAACAACAACAACAACAAAAACCTCTTACTACATTTTCCTTGATTGGACCTACTTCAAGAATCTTCATTTTTAGTAACATGATTATTGACTACTAAGTATTAGAAATCCATACTGATATCCAAAAAGGTCAAACTGAGGAAGGACCATGATGTTCAAGATAGTATTTTTGCCTTCAGAGCTGTTGAATTAGCTTGGCCTAAGGTCAAACTACTTCCTAAGAAATCTCTGATGCCCTCTATCAAATTCAGAAAAAGAGAATGATCTGTTAATAACAATTTTTCTTCTTAGTTGGTTGGATTAAACAAGCCAGAAACACACACACATACACATACACACACACACACACGCACGCAGAGGAGCCAATTTTCTTGGCCCGGTGGAGCATCCCCAGAGAGTGAAACTAGGAATTAACATTACTAAAACTAAAAGGGCATGATAAAACAATTCAAGTCATCTGTGACTCAAAAGAGATTCTGATTCTTGCAATAGGGGGTGGGTAATTTAAAGAGTTTATTTGAGATTTCTGATACTATATATACAGTGTCTCAGGAATTTGTGTTGTTATCATTGAAAAAATTCAGCTGGTGCTTCAGGCTATCTTTCAGTGTTTTGGTATCCCTTTGGTGCCTAGCACAGGGCTTGTCCATTGCAGCAGTGAAATAAAAATATATTGACCAATTGATTAAATTTTATCCCCAAGCTACCCTTGAACCTCTTAAATCTCTTCCATCTCAAATTTGTCACTGTGGACACATGAGAAAGGGAAAGGACAATGTTCCCCTCTGTGCCCTGCCTTAGTCACTCATTGTCCTTACATCAAGTTGTGGAGATTTATTTCTTTTAATCAGCCCTGATCAAACAATCCCTCTAACCAGTTAACCTTTGGGTTGTTTTCCCTTTATTTCTGAAAATTTGTCTTCAGCTGTCTTCTTTCAAGTTCAGGAAAAGCCAAAGCAATACAATAGGATAGTCTAGTAAACAGACCCAAAAGGAGGTAACTTAATTAGTAGAAATATGAGGGATAATATCTATCCTCCCACTCCTGCTCTAGTCACACACACACACACACACACACACACACACACACACACTCACACACACACACACACACACACTCACATGCACACACAGGAGCGCACTCTTCCTCATAGTGGCTTATTCTAAAATTCTAACCAATAGAAAAATATACAGGCACTTGGAGTGCTCATATCCCAGGCCCTAATCAGGTGATTAGTACCCCCCACCCCAACCCCTCCAAAAAAAAGCCTTGACAAATAGGTAGGAACTGAGGGCAGAGTCACTAGAGGAATTTCACATGAGGTAGAAAATAAAGACAGGGACTAGGAACATGGCAATATGGTAGATCATAACTTACGTTGGTGCTCCTTGGTTAAATGTATTTTATTTTTTTAAAAATAGTAAGCTTTTAAAATGTTTTCTGGTGCCCGTTTAGCAAAAATGGCATTATATTTTACATGTCAATGTGTTTAAATTTTTTTAATTAAAGAAAAAGCAGTGTGAAGTCACCAGAAGCAAACTTGCTGAATTCACAACTTATTTTGAAGAAACAGTACAATGTTTTTAAAAGTTCCAATAAAATGACATCTCTTTGAGTTTGTATGATATTAGGTCACTTTGAGTCATAATTTATAGGTCTAAATTTACCTAATTTTCCAGACATTTAAATTCCTATGTTGACAATGTGATCAGTCAGAGACATTGTAGGCTAATTCCTCTTTGTTTTAAAGTTACATATTTTCATTGGGAATTCTAAACCCTTAGGGAATATAAGAGTGACAGGCAAACCAAAGAGCATTCTCTTTCTTAACAACAGCAAAACTCCAAGAATATGCTCATCAAATAATTGTCAGACTTGAAAACATTCAAAAGTCATCGTCTCCTGTGATGTGCAGAATAATTAGGTGCAACATCAGCATGACATCAGTGGTAGATAATTTTCATCCATAAAATGTCATTCTCTCACATTAACTGGAGGGTTGTTGGAAGTTTTTGTCTCCATTTCACCAGACAGAGTACAAAACATTGTGACATGCTTAATATTTCTTCCGCCAAGATGTCCACTCCGATTCCTCACCCTCTACAGAGTTGTTGATTTCATCCTGCATTTAGCTGCCAAAAAAAGTGATTGCATGTGCAGCACCAGTAACAAAGTGAAAATGAATTATGCATCAGAAGAAACTGCATTTGAGTCAAAAAACTTAGACTTCAGCATCTTCAAATTACAATATGATTTAAGAAGGAATACATTTAAGGAGATAGCAATGGACTGAGGTGAAGGGGTCAGCATTGGCCCGGTTTAATATAATTTAGTTTTCAATTATTTATTTTTTAAAGAGCTACTAAGCACACTGAATCTCTTTAATGGCAATGTCAAAAGTATGGAGACTGGAGAAAAGCCATGAATAATAGTGACAGATTGTTATGCATGGTAATGTTAGAGAGCCTGCTTCAAAATGATGCCTTCACAGAGCAGGGAGAGCAAACTGTAGCACCTGCTCCAAAGCCAGGGACATGGCTCCCTTTCCCACGCTTGACTCTGCCTCCTCGGAGACCTAACTGGCTTTGTCAAGCAGGCCATTAAGGCAATCTGTCCATGAGAATTCTGTACTCCTCTTGACAACTGGAACACATAATTGTTTGTTTAAATCGCCACCTTTAATTTTATTGACAGTAAAATTGATTCCATTAGAATATCCTCACACATTCTTCCTGCCATAACTAGAATTGTGAAAAGTGCCCGGAGGACCCTAGGCAACAATTTGCCTCTCCTTCAAGAAATCAGTCATCAAGTTAATGGATTTGAGCTCCTTTGGATATATAGGCCAAAAATATGTCATAGATGTATGTGTTTTCAAAAGTCTGATGTAAATGAAAAGTGCTTACTAATACAGAGGAGCCACCCACTTGTTAATAGTTCTGCTCCCGTACACCCACTATTTACTCTTGCTCGCTTACAGCCAATGCATCGACTGAGAAGTCTGCCTTTCCCTGTGTTGTTTCTCACTGACAGGAGTAACTCAAGTCTCTCATTGAAGTGGAACAAACATCTGATTCTGTCAAATGGTCATTCTGCCCCACTTCTGCAGGCTTTTAGACACGTCCTAGGGCCATGCCATTTTCAGTCCTACCTCCCCTGTCTTAGAAACATTTGTCCCGCCAGCCCAGTCTTTCCTGGCTTAGTGCCAAGCGACAAAGCCCATGTCCTATGGAAAAAAGAAAGGCACTGTCAAATGGGAAAAAAGAAAACAGAATTAGGAACCAGGAGGGCAGATTTCTAGTCTGGGCTCCTATATGTTTATTTAGACAACTTTGTGACATTGTTTACTCAACTTTGAAATCAATGGTTTGAAAGCATATATATGTATAAGCATATTGCTTATCTTTTTAGTAATGGAATATTTTTTCTTTTTAAAGCAATTTTCTTTTATCTACCCCATGAGTATTGAGCAGACAGAAGCAGGCCCTGCCAGTTGGTCAGAGATGGGAGCCCCCAGTGTCCAGGTTGCTTCCCACTCTCAGTGAAGCTCCCTGAGAGCGCTGCAGAATCCAGTCCTAAAATACATATAATAGCACACTTTCTGAAATTCTTTCAAGTTCTAAATGTCTAGGATTTCCTCATTCTGTGAAACATTGTACTCTACACTGGTACTATTTTAAAATGCATCCTACTACCACCTGTATTTTTAAAAAAATACACAAAAATAAACTCAAAATGGATAAAGGACTTAAATTTAAGATGGGAAACCATAAAAATCTCAGAAGAATCCATAGCCAGCAAAATATCAGACATATCTCATATCAATACATTTACTGATACAGCTCCTAGGACAGGGGTGGGCAACCTTTTGTGAGTGCATGCCAAAACAAGCAAAATCTCTGACTCAAAATTCTTCTGTGTGCCAACCCTAATTTTTTGAGAATATGTTATTCCTACTTGATATCTCTTAAGGTGTACGTATGTGAAGAACCTTGAAGAAATAATAAAATTCATTTGAATGACAAAAACACAGTATATGATGATGAAAAATACATTTATTTTTAATGTATACATGTACACTGATAGTCCAACAGAAAACTTTATGACTCCGTTTGATATTATCAGTGGGACTTTTGCTGCTGCATCACTGATGACAGATTTTACATCAGGCTTATATTTCGTGACCTTCAGAGGTATGCACAAGCTAATACTTTCATCCGTCAGGCTACTCCTATTACGAGACTTAACAAAATTCATCACTGAGAACAAAGATTCACAATTTTAAATGGAAGATTATAAGAGAGGGTTTCTCGTGCCAGCAAAAGTTACTGGCATGCCATGTATGGCACGCGTGCCAGGGGTTGCCCACCCCTGTCCTAGGACAATGGAAACTAAAGAGAAAGTAAACAAATGGGACTACATCAAAATAAAAAAGCTTTTGCACAGCAAAAGAAACCATCAACAAAACAACAAGAAAGCCCACTGCATGGGAGAACATATTTGCCAATGTTATCTCTGATAAGGGTTTAATCTCCAACATTTACAGGGAACTCATACAACTTAACAAAAGAAAGATAAACAATCCGATCAAAAAATGCGCAAAGGACCTAAATAGACACTGTTTGAAAGAGGACATACAGAAGGCCAAGAGACATATGAAAACATGCTCAAAGTCACTAGTCATCTGAGAGATGCAAACCAAAACAACAATGAGGTACCACCTCATATCTGTCAGAATGGCTATCATCAACAAATCAACAAAGGACAAGTGCTGGAGAGGATGTGGAGAAAAAGGAACCCTCCTGAACTGCTGGTGGGAATGCAGACTGGGGCAGCCACTGTGGATAACAGTATGGAGATTCCTCAAAAAATTAAAAATGGAATTCTCATTTGACCCAGTAATCCCACTTCTAGGAATATATCCCAAGAAATCAGAAACAGCAATCAGAAAGGATATATGCACCCCTATGTTCATAGCAGCATAATTCACAATAGCTATGATTTGGAAACAGCCTAAGTGCCCATCAGCAGATGAGTGGATTAAAAAAATTGTGGTACATCTACACAATGGAATACTACACTGCTGTAAAAAGTAAGGAACTCTTACCATTTGCAACAGCATGGATGGGCCTGGAGAGCATTATGCTAAGTGAAATAAGCCAGTTGGAGAAAGATAAATATCACATGATGTCAGTCATTTATGGAATATAATGAGCAACATAAACTGATGAACAAAAATAGATCCAGAGATATAGAAGCATTCAACAGACCATCAAAGTTCAGATGTAAGGCAGGGGAGGAAGGGTAAGAGAGTAACCAAAGGACTTGCATGCATGCATATAAGCATAACCCATGGGCACAGACATTAGGGGAGAGAGGTCATATGCTGGGTGGTGGGAATTGCCAGGGAGAGGTCAATTAGGGGGGAAAGGAAAGATATGTAATACTTTAAACAATAAAGATTTTTTAAAAAAATCATTGAGATAAAAAAGCTAAAACTAGAGCAATAGTTAAGGAGATGGTTTCTTAGAAAAGGAATTTACTTGTTTTCAATTGTACATCAAAGTGTTTCTAAGTGATTGCCTAGCCTGTGTGGGGCTGGACCAGATTGCAGCTCTTCAGAAAGGTTGGCATAAGAAGTGTGCATCGTGTGTGCCCATTTACCACATAGATCCAAGGAATAGGATCTGTTCCCACTGCCAGGAGCAATTGCCAGGTCACTAATAGTTTTTATTTCCATTTCATTTTGCACACATGAGCCTGAGAAAGGCAATGCTTCCCTGAGTAAGCAGTCAAGGCATCTCTGTCCTTTGGGAATGAGTGTAGGGCTTGTGGTGATGAGAACACACCACTACTTAATTACATTAACAGCAAACTGCCAATGGTGTGGTATCAGGAAGGAGTCAGAGTTTCCTCAAGCTCAGCTAACTATAATTTGGAAAACACACTGTAAAAACCAAGTAACTAAAAACAAATAAGTAAAAACTTGGATAGGGATCAATCTTGCTTGATATCTACATAAAAATAAACTATTTTTATGATGAAATGTTCAGAGGGGTTACCTGCTATATAATAGTAGGTCCCAGCCTCTTTGCTTAGCCCTGTTCTAGGAAGGTCTTTCATCTTTTTCTAATGGGAAAATAAAATTTTAAAAGCAAAATTATATTTAATCTATTCAAGTTAAGAAAACTGCCGAAACCGGTTTGGCTCAGTGGATAGAGCGTCGGCCTGCAGACTGAAAGGTCCCAGGTTCGATTCCGGTCAAGGGCATATACCTGGGTTGTGGGCATATCCCAAGTAGGAGATGTGCAGGAGGCAGCTGATCGATGTTTCTCTCTCATCGATGTTTCTAACTCTCTATCTCTCTCCCTTCCTCTCTGTAAAAAATCAATAAAATATATTTAAAAAAAGAAAAGAAAACTAAAATATCTGCAATTAAGAGAGAATTAGAAAGAAGACTACTGTAATTTATTTTAGAAAAAAGTGTTAAAATGGAAGTTAAAACTGAGTTACTTTATCTCCAATAAAAATGAGAATCTATTTATTTCAAGGGTTAGCTTTCTCCAGAATGCTGTATGGGGTTTGACTTTTAATATTTTGTTTTCATCATCATGCAGTCCTTTCTCTCCAGTCAACAAGAGCTACATAGTACAACCCTGTTTTGCTGAGGGTGATAAAAAGAAATAAAGAGAACAAAGCAGAACGAACTATTTATCACAAGCCAGTGCCACACAGATCCTGAATCCACTTTCCTGCAGATCTCAGATCCTAGAAAAGAGTAGAAGCTTTATGCTCAGCTAACTTCCAAACAATGAGCTAAATGCTAAAGAGTTAGCTAGTTATAGTGCATTATCTTGCCCCTCCCTCTTTAGAGAATAAGTGAGAAAGAAAAGTTAACTATGTCTTAGTGAAAGAAAAATAATTATTCTGACTGATAAAAAATAAATATGTTTCTGGGTATGTGTGTGATTGAAAGTGACTGAGTACCTTCATCTTAATGAACTGATTAATCCTTAGATCCAATGTAACCTGTCAAAGGCAGCTTCAGCACTTTGGGATCTTCACTGGTTTGGTGGGATATAGCTAATTCTCCACGACTCACTTGAATGCCACACTTCTTTTTGATTAAATAGAGTGACTCACTCTACATAATCATGACAGCCATCTGATTGATGCTGATAACGGAAGAAATGCAAATAATCACATTGAATTATTATCCTGTGAAACCAGTCAGAAGAAAAATGTAGGGTTGCATATCACATGACCAATATGATTTCTCTGGTATATATATATATATATATATATATATATATATATATATATATATATATATATATATATCTCCTATCTAATAAAACAGAAACATGGTAATTGGCAATTGGCGTACAACCGCTACCCTTCCCATTGGCTAATCAGCGAGATATGCAAATTAACTGACAGCCAAGATGGTGGCCGGCACCCAGGCAGCTGGAAACTAACATGAGGCTTGCTTGCTTTAGTGACAGAGGAAGCCAAAGCTTCCCCGCCTGCCTTGCCGGCCTCTCAGCTGCACTCTAAGCAACTATGTTACAAAAATAGAATCTAAACAAAACCCTGGGCATCAGCCAGCAGGACTGCAACATTGTTTCAAATACAGAAGGGTAAACAAAGGCCAGAAACCTGCTTTCAGCAGTGTAAGTCTCATAACTGGAGCTGAGACTCAGAGCTAAAGCTGGCCCAGAATGAAAAAAAAAGGAAAAAAGGACAGGTTGGGAGCTTCAGTCACCCCTCAGCCTGAAAACGGCCCTCAGCCCCTCACCCAGGCTGGCCAGGCACCCCAGTGGGGACCCCCACCCTGAAGGGTGTGTGACCAGCTGCAAACAGCCATCATCCCTTCACCCAGGCTGGCCAGGCACCCCAGTGGGGACCCCCACCCTGATCTAGGACACCCTTCAGGGCAAACCAGCCAGCCCCCACCCGTGCACCAGGCTTCTATCCTATATAGTAAAAGGGTAATATGCCTTCCAGCACTGGGATCAGCAGAGCTGCGAGGCCTCCCAGCACCGGGATCAGCGTGACAGGGGGCAGCAACCAAACCCCCCTGATCGGCCCTGCTCTGTGTGTGACAAGGTGTGGCGCCCCAATCCCCCCTACCCCCCACGGGCCCTGCTCTGTGTGTGATGGGGTAGAGCCATAACCTCCCCATCAGCCCTGCCCTGAGTGTGACAGTGGCGGCACCCCAACCCCCTGATCTGCCCTGCTCTGTGTGTGACAGGGGGTGGTGCCCCAACTCCACTATCGGCCCTACTCTGTGAGTGAAAGGGGAGAGCTCCTCTACCCCCTGATCAGCCCTGCTCTGTGCGTGACAGGGGGGAGCTCCCCAACCCCCTGATCGACCCTGCTCTGTGCATGACAGCGGACAGCGGCCCAACTCCCCAATCAGCCCTGCTCTGAGCCTGACCAGGGGCTGCACCTAGGGATTGGGCCTGCCCTCTGCCACCCGGGAGCGGGCCTAAGCCAGCAGGGCATTATCTCCCGAGGGTTCCCAGACTGCTAGAGGGCACAGGCCGGGCTGAGGGACCCCCCTCCCCCCCGAGTGCACAAATTTTTGTGCACCGGGCCTCTAGCATATATATATATATATTTATATATGACTGTTCTTCTTGGCATTGACTCCATGAGATGTTGAAAGGTGATGTGCGGAATCTGACACCATGCCTGATGAATAGCACTGTCTAGTTCTGAGATTTGATGGTTATGGAACCAGCTGCCTGATGGCTCTTTTAACTTCATCCCACAAATGCTCAATTGGATTGAGATCTGGTGATTGTGGGGGCCACCTAAGCAAGGTAAAGTCTCCCTCATGTTCTTGAAACCATTCCTGCACAATACAAGCACCATGGCATGGCGCATTGTCTTGTTGGAAGAAGCCATCTCCATTGGGATACACCATCAATATGATAGGATGAACTTGGTCGGCAATGATACTTAGGTATGTTGTGCTAGTCAGATGTTTATAATGGTCTGGCCCTCTAGCAACTTTAGTGTGAAATTATAACTAATTTGCCTACAAACGTCAGGACACTCAATATATATATATATGAAGAGGTTATTATAGAAAATAAATCCACCTTGTTTTGCTTTCCTTCATTTTCATATAAACCCTGTCTGAAAAGTTTTGTCATGTTTTGTAGCATGTGTGAGATGCCCCTTCCCTTCCCGAGGCACACTGACATCCAGCCTGACAGCTAAACAGCACTTGGAGGGGAGCAGCATTGCCACCACCAAAGACTATGTCTTATTGGCATAAGGAGTTTTTTAGGCTGACTGGCATATATATATATAATTTTTCAGAGAAGGGAGAGGGAGAGAAAGAGATAGAAACATCAATGATGAGAGAGAATCATTGATCCTTGGCTCCTGCATGCCCCATAATGGGGACTGAGCCTACAACCCAGGTATGTTCCCTGACCGGGAATCGAGCCATGACCTCCTGCTTCATAAGTCAATGCTCAACCATCTAGCTGCACTGCCCAGGCTAGGCTGATTTTTTTTGACAAACTGAAGATTCTGGAAGTTTGTCTTTTTACCTCCTCCTTTATTGCCTAAAATAATTTAGACCAGAAGTCTTACAGCAGAAGAGAGCTATTATGGGAGATAAATAAGAAGAAAACAAGCAAGGTGTGGTGGGCTAAGGGCCTGGTGGTCAAAGCTCTTTCCGTGTCTCCACTTTCTCTACATGACTGATAAATATTCAAATAGTCACTCTCCACATCTCCCTGTTAATTAGCTGCCTTCCTTGTGAAGCCCAAAGAACCCCCTTTTTCTTAGTTCATATAAGACATATAAGCCTCAATTGCCTGACTATCTTTGACACTCTTATGTCTATGTGAGGCTCCTGTATGTATATAATGAAATGGTTTTCTTCTGTTCAACTGTTTTATGTTATTTTAATTATTAGGCTAGTCAGAAGAAATTATAAGGGTAGAGGGAAACTTTTTATTCCCAAACACAGCTAAGCAGTATCAAGATTCTGTTTGTTAGAAAAAATTTTGTAGTTTCATAGAATCAATGACAGAAAAAAAAGTTCCTGGGTAGTGTGATAAAGTTCCTAAGCATGACCATATGATTTAAGAAGGGGTTGTGTCATCACTTTCCAAACAGGTAGCCTATCCTAAAGCATGAATGTGGCCTCTAAATTTGGCAGAATGCTTCAAAAGTGACCAAAAGGTTTGCTTGAATTTTTTATGATATTGCCTGTCCTTTTCTTGTGGTGACAACGTATAAATGAAGGATGTTAGATCACTAAAGAACATAAATGCCTATCTAGTAGAATCCTTTCAATTATAGCTTTTTAAATTGGTCCTAAAGAAAGTAGAGAATTTCTAAACAAAGTCCAATGTTATCTCTTTGGTTTAAGAAAATAGGAAAATAAATGATAATCCTATATAATAAAGAGGTAACATGCAAATTGACCATCACTCCAACACACAAGATGGCCGCCCACATGTAATCAAAGATGGCCCCCCTCATGTGGACACAAGATGGCCACTACAGATGGCTGACAGGGGAGGGCAGTTGGGAGTGATCAGGCCTGCAGGGGAGGGCAGTTAGGGGTGACCGGGCCAGCAGAGGAGGGCAGTTGGGGGCGACCAGGCCTGCAGGGGTAGACAGTTGGGGGGGACCAGGCCTGCAGAGGAGGACAGTTGGGGCAACCAGGGAAGCAGAGGAGGGCTGTTAGGGGTGACCAGGCCTGCAGGGTAGGAGAGTTAGGGGCAACCAGGCCAGCAGGGGAGGGCAGTTAGGCATTGATCAGGCTGGCAGAGGAGTGGTTAGGGAGTGATCAGGCTGGCAGCAGAAGTGGTTAGGGGCAATCAGGCAGGCAGGCAGGCAAGTGGTTGGGGGCCAGCAGTCCTGATCAGGCCTAAACGGGCAGACAGACATCCCTCAAGGGGTCCCAGATTGGAGAGGATGCAGGCTGGGCTGAGGGACACACTCCCTCCCGCCCCATACATGAATTTCATGCACTGGGCCTCTAGTACAATATAAGGGAAGGAGCCCTTTCTAAAGTCATATGAGCATTGGCTAAAACATGCAGCCCTTGCCCTGTTCAGGGTTTATTGTTGTTTTTCCTCTGTCTTGTAGAAAGTCTCTATAAAGAGATTTATTCATATTGTCACAGTCTGCCAGATATGCATCTCTACTCCATATGCTAAATCTCACCTCTGCAGTTTAGGTATGAATTTTTATTTCTCAAGGGCTCATTTTCTATAAGCATATGGAAAGGACTTACCAATTTGTACTGTATATTTCATATGCATATCTAGCCAGTCAATGGCAGAGTGGGCACTAATTATCAGATACAGGTGATGGTAGTCATGATGACTTTTAACATTATTGAGGTAGACAGTGTCCTTGTCAGTGTCCTAAGGAATCTAGGAGTAGAGTATGCCACTATGACTTGATACTATTGATCCAGTGGGATTGGCCATACATGCCCAAGTGCTGGAATTCAATCAACCTCTGGGTATTGAAAACCACGAGGTGGCAACATAGGAGTTTTGTTCTTTTTGGTCCTTGGGAAACTGCTGGGGGTAGGGAAGCCTGTGTGACAATTATGCCTTTTTTCTTTCGCTCTATCTTTCCAGCTTGTTTCATCAGCATATTTTTTTAAGTGCTTTGAATGTAGATGGCTTCTTCCTGCTGAGCTAGTCAAAGTGCTTTACATACATTATCTCTCATTTGTCCTCCTCTAATCTCCAGTTTTTGCTAGAAGTCAAAGGAATCAAAGGAATGTCCTTTTTCCCTTTTTATTTGTGGGGAAAACCAAGACTAGCACAAGATTAAAAGTACAGAAGAGTGACTTTTGCAAAATGGCATCCAGCTTTGGAATTCCTTTAGAACCCAGCAAAATAGAAAATGACATATTTGTTTTTCATCACTACTGTCCACCTAGTAGCCCACTCTCCTTTCTTACATAAACCTAAAAAGGCTACACTTGTCAATTATTTTTTTCCCATGGAATGAGCCTTGTGGACTGTCTGGCTTATGAAAAGTGAGCAAACATGATTTTACTCCCTGGCTGAAAGGTCCTCCTTGGTTCTCTATGTCCTCTCTCCTCTATCAGTAACCTCTATGAGGCAGAGCCATCCCTGCCCTCAGAAAACACACGCACACACAGAAGATATTGGTGTAAAAGAGAAATATTGAATAATGGAGATTCAGTGGTTATTTCTTATATCAGTATACACTTACTCTATTTTCACTAATACATCTTATTTGGGTAATACTTAAACATAATGAAATGATAAGACTGTGCTTCTTAAAAATTTCCTTGGAATCATAGAGTGTACAAACTGGACAAAAATCACATTCCCATCAGGCAAATAAGTTAATTCCTATAATGTAGATTACTACAAATCAATGAAGTAAGTATATGTTGCTACAGGTATTATTCCTAGCACTTTTCTATATTAAAAGTAATAAATTGTACCGATTTTTCTTAATGGAAAAAATAATACATGTAAATTAAAAATAATACAGAATACAAAAGAACACAATGAGGGAAATAAAAATAACCTATTCTGCTGTACCCAGAGATAACCACTATTATTATGTGGAAGCTTTGTAGAGTAATTTTTAACAAACTAAACATGGAAGGTGGTTGTTACACCTTTCTGGTTCCATAACAAGAACTGCAAAGCTAATAATGCTTAACTTTTTTAAAAAATTTAACACCTATCCCAAAGTTCTCAAAACAATAAAAAAGTTGCTGAAACCATCAACCTAAAATGCCAAAATCTTAATTAAAAAAATAAATGTTATAGTTTTTCAATGTTAACTGTGAAAAGGTAAAGTGGGGCACATCACAATTTGTGAGTTTATCTAAGCAAAAACTGATCTGATTTGATCAGGATCACAGCCCTCATTGTCCTCACTCCCTATAGCATTCTCTTCTCTTGAAGGTGCCCTATGATGAAGGCAATCTGTTCCCCAAAGTTAGCACTCCTATCCTGAATCAGCACACATCCAGTGACTATTCAATATCAGAATCTTTGCACCTTGAGTCAAGACACCTCTGAAGAATCTTCTCAGCCCCAGAGTTCTCCGTGAGGTTGATGGAGGGCTCTGTTGAAACTACATCAGAGTTTAACTTTTCTTTTATCCCAATTCCACTTCCCTTATTCCCTTAAAGGTTTTGTTTCCAAATTATTACCCAAACAGATCTCCTGTAAACAATTTTTTAATAAGAGTCTGTTTTCTGGTAATTCTCTGTGATAGCATTGTTTACATCATCTGCAGTTATAATTTTTGGATAATTCAATAAAAATATCCTTCATTTCCAAATCCTACCAAGCTCCCAGGTACCCTAAATTGTGAGTGTGTGGACTATGGTTGGATTATGTGCTTAATTCCTTCTCACTGGGTGAACATGTGATGACTGATGGGGGAGAATGGCCTATAACATTCACATCAAACCTTCTGCCAAGTCCTATCATTGGTTTTTGAGCAGCTCAGTTGTCATCCAAAATTTTGGAACTAGATTTGGACATCCTCTTTAAGCAAGAAAACTAGCAAGAATCCAGACTATGGGAAAGATGATTGATATCATGGAGTGTCAAGCATTTAATCTCACATACACAGAATGTTTAAAAAAGCAGATTTAGCACCAAGAATACAGTCACACTGGTCATCCTATATAATAAAAGGCTAATATGCAAATTGACCGAATGGCTGAATGACCAGTCGCTATGATGCACATTGACCACCAGGGGGCTGACCCCTGATGGTCAGTACTCTCCCACAGGAGGGGACCAGCTTAGCCAGAACCCAGCCTCATGGTTGGTGAGCTCAGCAGTGGTGGCCGAAGCTTCTCTTGACTCCATGGCAGCCCTAAGGATGTCCACCTGTCAGCTTATAAGCCAGTAGTTGGACATCGCCTGAGGGCTCCTGGACTACAAGAGGGTGCAGGCCAGGCTAAGGGACCCCGCCAGTACATTGATTTTAAACCCAGTGCAAAGTGATTGCATTTTGCACTGGGTCTCTAGTATACAGATAAAAAGAATAAAAAGTGTAAAGATAAAGCTCCTTCTTATTAGCAACAGAGCTGTCTTGCAATTAGAAAAATATATCCTGTAAGTTCTTGAGTGCATTGGAGTGATGGTGACCAGAAGCCAGAGATGCTGTGAGAGAGATACTTGCATAGTGCTGAGGTTCAAGGACAGACCATCAAGCACCTGTCCTGTTCTGATTTTTGTAACATTATAGGCTTGGACAAGAAAGGGTCTCAGTTTGAAGTTCATATCTAAACATTCTGGTAATCTACACAAAGAGAGAAACCTGTGCACCGATATAGAATTCAAGTTAAATAAATGAAAAGATAAATCTGTATGCTAGCTTTGAGAGTTGTAGATACTGATACAGATGTTCAATTTATGTAGAGAAAGCACGATAGCTATTGTTTATTTATTTTAACTCTTTTAGAGAATTACGCTGTATGACTATAGGACAATGTAATTATCATTTTCTTCATGGAAGTACCAAAAACTTTATATGTTAGCACACACTGTGATTCTAAGATATATTTTTGAGCATTCTGCAACTGCATATATGTGAGGATTTCTCAATGAAACATAAATAAGAATGGTATGGTTGGATCTCAATGTGTGGGAATCATCTCTTTTTACATTATCTTTCTTTCGTTATTCATTAAGGTATTACATATGTGCCCTTATCCCCTCAATGACTCCCCCCACTCATGCCCTCAACCCCCTGGTGTCTATGTTCACTGGTTATGCTTATATGCATATATACAAGTCCTATGTTTGATCTCTCCCCCTTACCCCTCCCCTCCCCTACCTTCCCTCTGAGGTTTGAGCCTTTCATCGATGCTTCTCTGTGTCTGAATCTGTTTTTGTTCATCAGTTTATCTTGTTCATTATATTCCATAAAAGAGTGAGATCATGTGATATTTATCTTTCTATGACTGATTTATTTCACTTAGCAGAATGCTCTCTGGACCATCCATGCTGTTGCAAATGGTAAGAGTTCCTTACTTTTTACAGCAGCATAGTATTCCTTTGTGTAGATGTACTAGCATTTTGTTTTAATCCACTCATCTGCTGATGGGCACTTAAGCTGTTTCCAAATCTTAGCTGTTGTGAATTGTGTTGCTATGAACACAGGGGTGCATATACCCTTTCTGATTGGTGTATCTGATTTCTTGGGATATATTCCTAGAAGTGGGATTACTGGGTCAAATTGGGAATTCCATTTTTATTTTTTTGTGTGGAAACTCCATACTGTTCTCCACAGTGGCTGCACCAGTCTGCATATCCACCAGCAGTGCACAAGGGTTCCTTTTTCTTTGCATCCTTGCCAGACTTGTCCTTTGCTGATTTGTTGATGATAGCCATTCTGACAGGTGTGAGATGATGACTTATTGTCATTTTGATTTGCATCTCTCAGACGACTAGTGACTTTGAGCATGTTTTCACATGTCTCTCAGCCTTCTGTATGTACTCTCAAAAATCGTCTATTTAGGTCCTTTGCCCATTTTTGGTTGGATTGTGTAGCTTCCTTTTATTAAGTTATATGATTTCCCTGTAAATGTTGGAGATTAAACCCTTATTGGAGATAACATTGGCAAATATGTTCTCCCATGCAGTGGGCTTTCTTGTTGCTTTGTTGATGGTTTCTTTTGCTGTGCAGAGCTTTTTATTTTGATGTAGTCCCATTTGTTTATTTTCTCTTAGTTTCCATTGCCCGCTGTATCGGTGAAGATATTGCTTTGGCATATGTCTGAGATTTTGCTGCCTGTGGATTCCTCTAAGATTTTTATGGTTCCTGTCTTACATTTAAGTCCTTTAACCATTTTGATGTTATTTTTGTTGGTGGTCTAATTTCTTTCTTTCTTTCCTTTTTTTTTCATATATCTGTCCAATTTTCCCAACACCATTTATTGAAGAGACTGTCTTGACTCCATTGTATGCTCTTGCCTCCTTTGCCAAATATTAATTGAGCATAGTGGTTTGGGTCGGTTTCTGGGTTCTCTATTCTATTCCATTGTCTATATGTCTGTTCTTGTGCCAGTACCAGGCAGTTTTGAGAACAGTGGGAATTATCTCTTTTAATAAAAAATTTTCAATGATTTGCCAAAGTGATTGCATCAATATTCACTCCCACCAACAGTATGTAAAAATCAGTTACCTTGCCCTAACTGGTTTGGCTCAGTGGATAGAGCGTCGGCCTGCAGATTGAAAGGTCCCAGGTCCGATTCTGGCCAAGGGCATGTACCTTGGTTGCGGGCACATCCCCAGTAGGGCGTGTGCAGGAGGCAGCTGATTGATGTTTCTCATCGATATTTCTAACTCTCTATCCCTTTCCTTTCCTCTCTGTGAAAAATCAATAATATATATATATATATATATATATATATATATATATATATAATCAGTTGCCCTACAGCATCAATGCTTGCCTGACTTTCACTGATTTTCTGCCCTTGGGCATGAAATATTCCTTCATGAAATTTTTATGTTTTACTGTGCTGATTATTGACAAATTGAGGGTCTTTTCATATGATTATGTGGTATTTCTCCTTTCTCTTCTGTGAAATGCCAATTGATTACCCCCAGTCTGTGTTTGTTTGTGCCTGTATGTTTCAAAATCTTTTCCTTTCACTTCCCCCAAAATATATTTTCTCATTAAGTAATAAAAATTCTTTATATTTTTATATCATCTTCATTATTTATATGTGTATGAAATATTTCCTCCAGTTTTTGGTGTATCTTTTTATTTGCTTAAAAACCTTTTGGGAAATGGGAATGTTAATTTTAATATATTGATATTTATAGATCCTTTATTTTATGGTGGCATGTATTAAGTCTTGTTTAAGAAATTATTTTTTATGCCAAGGTCTTTAAGATACTTTTTAATATTATTTTGTCTTTATAATTTAGACATTTACATTTTAATTTTTAACATACATCAATGATTCCTATCATAGCATAAAGTAGAGACCCAAATAATTTTTTTTTTATTAACAAGTGATTGTCCTGGTAAAATTTACTAAAGACGTTTTCTTTTCCACTACCCAGCAGTGCACCTGGTCATTAATCAACTTCCCTGGAGACCTGGTCTATTTCTAACTTTGTAGGGCCCTTTCTCTTCATTATCTCACTGCTGCCCACCCCCTTAGATTAATCACTTTAACTTCTCAGTAAATCTTAATATTTATGTTTTGACAATTCTTGATATTGCGAATGTAGTTTACTGTTGCACTTTACATTCCCATACAACTAATCATTAAAAAAGAAAACAACAAAACATCAACAACAACAATGAATACCTATTGGGGTTGTTGCTGGAATTGCATTGTAGCTATAATTCATTTGGTGAAAAAATTACACCTTTTCAAAATTGCATCTTCTTACCTATAAGCATTATATATGACTTCATTTATTTCAATATTTACTAATGTCTTCCAATAAACATCAATGCATTTTCCCATAATGGCTTGCTAATTCTGTTTGTAAACATTCATACTTATCTTTAATTTGTGGTGATCATACAGTGTATTATTTTATTTTGTATATATTCCAATATACCTATATTATAGAAGTGCAATTGATTGTAGGTACTAATTTCTATCTATCAATTTGCTAAATTCTCTTATTAATATTTTTCACAGCCACATGTCCTTAGGAATGGTAATCTGACCATATAAAAGGAAAGTTTAAAACCCTATGAAAAATAGAGGCAAAAATACATGCTTGAATATATGGAAAAGTTATAGCCAACACCATTCCAGTGATGGAAAAAAATTACAATAAAGTCCTCATGAATGGATTTTTACAAATCCAGCTTTTGTGTTTTCACTGGGTTGTATCTCCTGCTAAGAAATTGTGTTCTGCCTTGTTCAGATACCATGTTCTTTTCTCTCTGGGATGATGCTTTGGGGTTTATGATAGATAGAAAAGTAAAATCTAACACATTTCTCCCCACCTCCCTCCCTTCTTCAAAAGAAACTGCTCTGTTTGATCCTCTTCCTGAAGTTCATATTGACAGGACATCAATCATTTTATTTGTATACCACTTTTCACAGCACTAAAAGTGCTTCACAGAACTAGTAACATCCCATTTCCCAACTTAGACTGACAAATTATTTGTTCAAAAGGCAAGCTTATCAAGCCTGCACTGCTTACCTTTTCTGTGCACAGAGCTATGTTGGCCGAATGTGAAATAAGGGTAGAGTCTGGCGCCCCTGTCCTTACACAAGCAGAGGTGCTGTAGAATTCTCTTGGAATGGCAGGCTGCAGGCTCCTGGGGTTCTGAGAGGCCATCTGTACCTGCAAGGAAGAGGACAGGTTAGTTTTTCCAATGGCCTTTCATAGGTAACTCACAACCATGGGATTCAAATCCTTGGTTTGAAAACTATCATGGAGTCCCCATCATTCTAAGGGCTATTCTTAGCAACCAAGTCTCAGTGGCTAAGGGGATTTGAAATAAAACTGGACAATTTCTTTATTAGCAAAACATATAACCAGGCTTTTAAAAATCATTCTTCAGCATGGCTCTTCTGTACTGCTCAGGTTTCTCTTCTCACTTTCTCTGCAGGCATTTCATCTCTCTTCTACCCTAACCACGTGTTCATTTCTTCCTGCTTATGACTAATACATTTTCCTTGTCTCTTCAGTAATTAGATTACATTAACATGATTCCTCTCTCTAATCTGAATAATACAACCATAGATTTATGTTCCTTTATTTTTTCTTTAATAGTATCTTAGAGATAAGTTAATATTTGCATGTATGTACCTATGCTATAATAAATATGTGTAGGAGTCTCAACATTGGGCCTGAGTAACATGATCATGTGAATTTCTATTTGACTTCTAGAGTCCAGCTGTGTAATCATGATGTAATGTGTATAGCACCACACACATACTCCCCATGTTTAAATTAAATTATTATGTTGTTGTTCATATGTAGCTTTAGAAAATGTCCTTGTTGCCTATGCTGATGATCTTCCTATTGAGATATTGTTAAATATTTCAAATCAGAGAATATACATCATTATTTCTTAATGTCTCCTAGATATAAAATAAAGAAATGTGTATATTTTTAAATATGTATATTTAGGTAGAATATATAAAATTTTTGAGTGACTGTAACTATTGAGAAGTAAAATAATTTTAGTCTATGTACTCCAAATAGTAGAAGAGTATGGCAACATTAAGTTTGTACATGCTTGTATTATATATATATATGGTATATACATTATAGTTATTTTGGAAATTATTATAATTATTTATATATCTATAGGAATTGATACATACAATTCATATAATTATTTTATAATGGTAAATTAATTAGATACTTGTTATATATATCAAATTTACACATAGAATTTGACTCAATAATGTAAAGCTAATTACAAGATTAAGACTATTTCAGTAGCTATTAAGAAAAAAATACATGTATAATTCATATTTTATTTCAGTAGGTTTACTCTTCAAAAAAACAAAATTCAATGATTTTTCACTAAAAAAATGTTATAGCCTAGAAAATATATTTATACTATTTAACTTGTGCAAATATTTTCCTCTCAACAAATTTTTCTATTACTATGTACATTTATAGTCATAAAACAACCTTTAAGCCACATTTTAATAAGCCCTAAAGCAGACAAAAATCAAATGCAGATGTAGAATGGGAGCCAAACAGATGCTGAAAAACCCTGTCTATATCCTAAAGGAATCTATTCTCGATCAGAAAGAAACTTAATTTCTACTATAAAGAATTTGATTATGTATTGTTATACAAAATGTGATTAATGTTTTGTGGTGATTAATCAACTGCAAAATATATAATTATGCCATCTGTATTTTTCCAGCTTCTTGTCACTTACAAATTCTGCAGGGGAGTTGGGAGGTGGGGTGTTGAGAACTTGCAGCATTTGAAGAGCTTTAAAGCCACAGGAGACTACTCTGGGGAACAGCACAACTTAGAGGCCTCAGTGCTTATTCTAGTGGAAAAGAACTAAGAGCATAAACAGAGATCTCCAATGCCCACTGGCTCCCTGCAGAACAGAAGACTCATATAAGGGAGGCCCAGGCCTCCCAGATGTAGCTCCCCCATTTTCTAAAGAGGCCATTTGCTCTTTTTTTCCAAGAACAGGTTACAGACTTTGTCTTAACTAGTAGATGTAATGGCCCCAGCGCCAGGAAAGGATTGATCATTTATTTCCACATGCCAATAAAGTAAATATTTTTGCATTTCTATTCCACTACAACCCAAGATGAAAGACTGTGATTAAGGTTTATGCCATGACTCATATTCATGTCTTCCTAGCAAATGAAAACAGAGTTGTATTTACAACATGTCCCAGTTGGAAAAAGTTTCAGTATAATTGAGAGTTGCTTATTAAGTTGAATTCTACAGAATACCTAGGGTTTTAATATATTATTTTGACCTAGATAATGCTAGAAATATGTTCCATTGATGTTTTTTTTTTATTTTTTTTTTATTTTACTATTGCTTTTGGGCGAGCATTTTGCAGAAGCAGCTTAAAAGGAGTTCTGCTTCAAATTCCCAATGGTTTTTAGTAAGAAGAATGGCATTCTACTTGTGTGCTGAATGGCAGCACAGGGAGATGGAATGATTTTCTTAAAGCACGCTTCCTTAATCCTGGATATACATCAGAATCACATGGAATTAGTTTTTTAAATGCAAAGTCTGGGCCACACCTGCAGAGATTCTGCTTTAATTGCTCTGGAGTAGAGTCCAAACACTGGTGTTTTTAGAAGCTTACAGATGTATTTCAAGTTATGTTCATCCTCAGTGGATTTCCAAAAGCCAGGAATTCTTCAAGTGTGGTCCTCAGACCATCAGTTCAGCGTCACCTGAAAACTCATTAAACATGAAAGCTATCAAGCTCCGTACAGGCCTACTGGGCATGAGATTCATTGGTCTGTGATGCAGTAACCCTCCTCAGGAACTTGATATACCCTAGTCGTTCCTCAAAATTTAGCCTGCATCAGAATCAGAATTTTCTGATGCTGTATGTTTAAGATGAGGCTCAAGAATTTGTACTTCTAACGAGTTTCCATGTGACACTGAAGCTGCTGGTTGGGCATTAGACTTTAAATATGACAGCATTCAAGTTTTGCAGTAAACATAAGCTGAGTCTAACATGACAACATAGTTATATAGTTTTAAATGTTATCTATTACTCCTTTTAATATAAGAATTATGCTCTTTTTTTAAATAGCATTTATAAGACCTTTAGTTTCAAACCCCAGGTAATTCTCCAAAGGCTCTGTCCAGCTTCTAGAACCAAAGCTCTGTGCATGCAGGAGCTTATCTGACTTGTTGCTTGGTGAGTGTGAGTTTAGAATAGTTTAACTCTCAACAACACATATGGAATGAAAGAGAAAATAAAAAGGATATTTTCATTGAGCTCACTGGCAACTTAAATCTAGAAAAAGAATTGACTAACCCTTTTTCAGTAGATGATTCATTTACTTAACAAGCTGTTATGAAATACCATTGATGAGATTTGTTTTGGTTAAAAACTTAAATATGTCCAGTTTGGCAACTGGCAATAAGCAGTCATGTATGGGCTACATTTTTGTTGTTGTTGTTCTGAACTAGTTACAATGAAGCTGAATAGACCTAAGCTGATGCAGCCACTTCAATTCTGTTCTGTTCATATGGTCCTAATATCTATAAACTTTACATCCTTTCAGCTATAAAATTATGAACCTCCATCAGCAACTAACACAGAACAGAGCAGTTCACTGACACAGAAACACACACACACACACACACACACACACACACACACACACACATCTTCTTCCTTGTTCCTTTGTACACAGGTTCTGATCATGATAACAATGCAAATGGAAATATGGACGACTATCTATGATGGTTTAATTGGGTCTGGGGACTTTTTCAATCTTTTAAGACTATGGATATGATATACTTATAAAATAGTAAATAATAAGATGTAATAATTATTTTTAGCAGATAGGTTACAGATTAATTTCCTATTTTATCTCCTTTATCAGGAGATAAGGAAGAAAAAAATCTGAGAGAGTATAATTTAGGAAAAAAAGAGGGGGGCTACTTTGTAGGAAAGTTGACATGGATGCAATCTCAAAAACACTAATCTTGCTACAACAGGGCTCCTCTTGCCCCTATATTGCTTTTAGAGGGGTTTAGATGAAAATGTCAAATAAAATTGTTTATGGATGTAAGAGCAGGGAGTTGATTTTTTAATATCATGTCCACCTGTGTATACAAAGAGAGCATATTTAGCATTTTTGCCAAGATTCCATAAAGATTCATCTTCTGACACATTTAGCATATTTTATTATGATCTCAGAAAGTCTTTAGACTTACTAATTTAGTGAGGGATATGTGATCTGGACCATTTGCTCAAGTCATTGTTGGCTATCAAAAAGTTCAACAAGAAACGATATTCCCAAATGCTGATAAACAGCTTTATCACCTATCATGATGACTCAAAAAGAAAGACAATACTTATTTGGAATTTGAAGATGATTCCAAAGGAGAAAGAAAAAAGAATCATAATTCACCAGTATAGAAAAAAAATACTTAAAAATGAAAAAAATATATTTAAAAATCACCCCCAAACAACCTAAATGTACAACCAGTCATTCCAATGACTTTATAATCAATCTTATACAATGTATTATATATTGGCCGGCCCACTGTTGCTCAGTGGTCGAGCATCTCGGTTGGATGCCCGGTCAGGCCTTATTCCTGGGTTGAGAGCCTGATCCCAGTGTGAGGCGTGCAGAAGGCAACTGATCAATAATTCTCTCTCATCATTGATGTTTATATATTTCTCTCTCCCTCTCCTTTCCACTCTGAAATCAATAAAAATATATATATTTTTTAAATGGATAATAATGTGTACATAGTAAATAAATGAATTTGAAGTATAAGATGACTTTTAATACTGGGCAAAAACAGATACATATTTAGCAATTTAAAAAGAAAAATGAAAAGAAGATAAAAGCAAGAATTTTCATCACAAATTGTGATAGATGTGCAACAATTTAGTCACTGACTTTCAGTTGTACAGTCCTATATAGGGCTAGAATGCATAGAAAAATCAAGAGTTTTTACACATTCTTGCAGTACTTACTGTTTCCATGACTTTGACAAATGTCTTTGTAATGCCAAAAACTTGAAAATATCCATTTAAAGAATTTATAATTTGCACATATTAATAAATGAATAAAAAAGTACTATTTGTATAAATATAGATTTTCTTTAAAAATTTTAATGTTGAATAACGAAAGTTGTAGAATGGTAAGAGCAGAAAGAAAATATATCTATAAAATTTAAAGCCAAAAAAAAAAAAATCATGGCTTAAAAATACATTAGAGAGTATGCCCTTACAGGCAAGATTAGAGAATATATTGACAAAAAAAGGAAAGGTGATTTTAAGTAAAAATTGATTTGACAGAATCATGCGAAAATACATGTGATTTAAATAGGCAAACTATTATTAGTTTTTATACTTAATAATGTCTGGAGGTTCATTGCATCATTTTATTTTTTGGGATATTAAAATGTTTACAAAGTTGACGGGACAAAGAAAATGCTACCATACAGTTCTGTATCAGAGCAGTGAAGAAAAGGTGCTGATTTCTTCCTTTAGTGGACAAGTGCTTATTGGATGGTCATTATGATTAAACTGACAAATTTTTTTGGTCTTCAAAGGCTTTGCATCTTTAAAGCCCCACCTGATCAAGAAAAATCGAAGGAGGCTGGAGTTCTAGGTAAAATTTCCTGTTTCTATGGCATTTTGAAATTATTCTAGTCTCTGCCATCCATCCTCTCTTTACTATAAATTTTAATATCATTGTAAAATGAGATTCAACCCAAGGAAAATACAAATATTATTTCTTTTCACTTAATGGTTAAATTCTACTCTGTGTTTTGATCATTACATCCTACTTCATAAGAACTAACAACTAATACTTTGTTATAGAACTTCATGTTTCCAAAGATATCAAAGCTCGGTAACCAATTAAAGGAGACCATTAAGGAAATATATTGCAATTAAATTTACATTCAGCAGACAGGACTTGTTGATAGATAAGAGGAATCTGTTAATTGTGGGCTATTTATTTATTTTTACATTTTATCCTGTTGATTATCACAGCATGAAGCATTATTTTAGATTAAAAACATTGTGAGACATTAAATTTAAAAATGAAAAAGCCAATATGCACAATTAAACAATTACCACTTTCAACCTAGACTCACAAATGAAAATAAATAGGTAAGACAAGAGCGCATAAACACTTAGGGGGTCTCAGTTATACTCACTGCCTCTGTGGCAGCTCCATTAACTTGAAACCTTGAGTTGTTATTAAGAAATTACTTTCTTGCCTCAGGAAGGGAGTAGAGTTATACTTGTTCATAAACCTGGGATATATCTTCCTCATCATGAGTAGATATATGTTTTAACATGTGGCATTTCACAAATGTACAATCTACCTCCTTTCTCTCAAAATGAGTTTTTAAAAATTTTTGAAGAGTATAGTAAGTATCTAAGTGAGGCAAAGCCAATGCTTCAAATACATCGTGATGATAGAGAAAATGAAACAAAAAATAAATAAATAAATAAATAAATAAATAAACAACAGTAATAGCAATGACAAAAGCACTTTAGGCAGGCTCCAAACCCACCTTACACACTGTTGTCACCCAGGATTAGAACAGATCCTGAGAACAGTGAGCACAGCCATGGTTTCAGGTCTGCTGGCCTCCCAGACTATGAACAAATAATGGCAATGATACTCAGTAATGGATTATCTGCTTGAACACACCCAGAGGACAGAGGTCAGAATAGTCTACCTTGAAATGGGTTTGAAAAACCAGAAATTTAAGAATGGAGGAAAGCATGAGTGTAAGGTCAAAGCTATGAGATGAAAAATTGCCACAAACTACAGTGGCTGGCTGAAGGGAAGTGCAAACTCCCCAGTCACTTCGCCTAGTAAAGATCTGAACCATAACTATAAAGCTTGATGTTCATGAGGTAAGGGGGACAAAGCCAAACTCATGAGACAAAGACAGGTAATAAAAGGGAAGATAAAGTAATGAGAAAAATAGAAACAATACATGGGCACACATAAAATTTCCCATTTGCCCAGCTGCTGTGGCTCAGTGGTTTAGCATCAACCTAGGAACCAAGAGGTCACCAGTTCAATTCCCAGTCAAGGCACATGTTTCTGTTGCAGGGTCGATCCCCAGTAGGGGGTGTGCAATAGGCAGCCAAATGATGATGTTCCTCTCTCTCTAACCCTCTCCCTTTCACTCTCTCTAAAAATCACTAAAAACATATTTAAAAATAGATAAATAAATAAGTAAATCAATAAATACAATTTTCCATTTAAATGAGCATTTTCTCCAAAATTGCAAAATCAAATGAAAATCAAATTTGGAATATATACATTCCAAATTCCTGGAAAATTTTTTCTAGATAATAGTAATTTTCTGTAAAGTCTTAGAGTAGTTTAAACATACTAAATTATAATGCAATAAAATTTAAATTTCCCTCCAAAGAAGGCATAATGAATTTAAAGCACAACAAATGGTAGGAAAATATTTATAATACCTCTAAATGACAAATGATTATTCTCTGGTATATATTAGGAATTTAGCAAATTAATATGGTAAAGGACAAACAACTCAAAAGTTATAAACACAGTACCTAAAGGAGGGAAGCATGTTCATTTAAGATATTGCAACCACACAGGAACTTCATCATTTCTTTAATATGACTTTTTCCTTTATTCAAAGTGGCTTTGTGCAGTCACTTGCCTCCTTTCAACCAGACCCTTCCACCTTTGCACTTACTAAATGTCCAGACCCTTAATCATTAACCCCTTAGGACATCAGGTTCTGGTCAGCGTCAATCTGTTTTAAGAATAAATCCTCAGGACTGTTGATCAAGGGAACAGAATCTCTGTGTTAAACTAAAGTTAATACTTGACCTCAGTTTTTTTTAGCTCCAGGCCCAGAAATGCAGAAGTACCTTATGAACCACACCTTCAGGAAACCAGATCAAAGAGCCTATGGCTAAGATAAGGATTGGATACAATGATTAACTACTCCCTACCCAGTCCTCAACCACTCCATAGAGCCCATGACCCCATATCCCTTAGTCACCATGACAAATGATTTCTCCCCTATCTAATCATCATCTAGGGGCAATAGGGAGCCAGGTCCTAGAGCTGTGTCTCCAGGCTTGGCTCAATTTCCTTCAATAAACCTTTACTTTCTTTGCTCCAAACTCCTGCTAGTGTTTTATTGTGCTTTGATAGGTACAGGCTAATGAACCCTTTAGTTACATGAAAAGATCTCCAACTATAATATTATCAGGAAATGAAAAATATAATATTTACTTACATTTGATTGGCAAAATTTAAAATGTCAGTGAATACTATGGGTTGGACCTGATGTCCCCTTTAGTAGCCTAATATAAAACTCATAGGCGATATTACCTACCTATACATCATACTTTAAAAATCCCAATAATATAAAGTCATATTATTATAATATATAATATAATAATTAAAATATAAAATCCAGAAAAGTAATTTATAATATTATTAAATAGTTTAATACATAAATGCTTGAGCATGACAGCATAATGTCAGCCATTTGCATCTATATGACTGTGAAAAGTACAGCACTGAAAATAGACAAATCCTGGAAATTTTTAAAAAAATATTTTTATTGATTTTTAGAGAGTAGAGGAAGGGACAGGGATAAAGAGATAGAAACATCAATGAGCGAGAGGAACATTAGCAATTGGCTGCCTCCTGCTCAGCCCTTACTGGGGATTGAGACTACAACCAAGGTAGGTGCCCTTGACTGGAATTGAACCTGGGGCCCTTCAGTCTACAGACTGACACTCTACCTACTGAGCAAAACCGGTTAGGAAAATCCTGTAATTTTTTAGAGAATTTAATGACCACAGTTACTGTCATTAAATAAGTATGTTATGCTTTTTTTAAAAAATGTAGTAACAGACTTTTGTACATATCTGTACCTCCTGATAAAACATATTTATTTTTCTACAATTAACACAGTGGTTATAGTCATTGAAAGTTCAATGTAGGTTACAACTAAGTCAAAAATCCTTTGGATTTATACAGAAACTGATTTATGTTACCAGCTCTGATAATTACACACAAATTTGGGAATTTTTTATTTGTTTATTTTCATGAATGTCCTGTAATATTTTCAAAAGTTCTTTGAGAATTAGAACACCTTTTCATGGGGGACTGTCACATGCATTGCTACTCATATGACATTTCTGACCCCCACCTATGAAATGCCAGTAGCACTTTCCAATCATCATGAAAACCCACAACTTTGCTACAAATTTCCAGTGCCTCTCAGAATGTGAGACCACCTACTGTGAGAAGCTCTGATTACAGCAAGGGAACTCTTTTAGCGCTTTGATTGTGATATAAATCGGTGCAATTTACAGGGTGGTTTATTCATCTATACCAATAAAAGCATAATATGCAAATCGACCAAATGGCCAAACAGAAGAACAACCATCCGGATGACCTTCCAGAGGCCACACCATGACACCCACTGGCTCCAGGCGATGTGATTGGTTGGAGGTGGCCATCGCCCCATGATTGCCCTACAGAGGGAGGCCTAGGCCACCAGCTGAGTGGCACTATGGCAGGTAGCCTGGGCCCCCATCTGTGGGGGCGATCCATCATGGAGCCCCAGCCAGGTGGGAAGAGCCTACCTCTTTGGGGAGATCAATTGTGGGGCTCCCAGACTGGGAGAGGGCACAGGCTGTGCTTAGGGCCCCCCTAACCCATCCCCAAGTGCATGAATTTCTTGCACTGGGCCTCTAGTTTATAATAATTTTAAAGGTTTTGTTCTCTAAGACCAAGCTATTTCACTCACAAGCATATACTACAGACAAACCCTAGCTCATGACTTGGGGGAGCCAGACATGAGAGATTATAGAAGTACAGAGAAAATTTGAAACTACTTAGATGTCTATAAACAGGAAGAAGGATAAATAAGTTGTGACGTATTCTTGTCGGAGACTACTCCATAGATATACATATAAATGATAGGATGACATATGAATTGATTATATTTTAGATACATAATACTGAGAAAAATTTATAGCAGAAGCTGGACAGTGTAACGTCAATTACATATATTTTAAAAATATGAAACCAATACTTTACATTGTTTAATATACATATGTATGTCATAAACAAACAATTACTCATGCCAATGTTGAGGCAGGCTCTTCCTCAGAAAGGGAGGAAGGGGAATCTAGTATGTTACTTTCCTAAGGAAATGGCTCAAAATAGATGTGAAAATATTTATGTTGTTAACAAGTTTTTGTGAAAATGATTCTTATATTAGTCTCTATAATTAATTATAGTTATTTTCTCAACTATATTGTCTTAGTTAACCAGAGGCAGTATACTAGTATCTTTCAAGGCATGGGGGTTTGTTGGTAACAAAAGATAAAAAGTTGTGGTTTTTTTCCATAAGTCTTTCATCTTATATTTGAAATATTTCCTTATAAAATTTTTTTTCCCACAGGTCTTTTTTGATAGCCTCACTTCTTCTCTGTATCATATAAAATCCATACTGTTTGATGGATAAAACAATGTTTCATTCATCTTTTTTTTCTTAGCTTCTAGCATAATGTCTACCTTGTGTATCATAAGAGAAATAAATAGCTGGAACATGAGGGTAGATTTTGTATGAAAGTAAATACATGAAGAGTGTGTTACAGATAAAATGACTTTGCCCTGTGCCAGGAACTTTATTTTAGAGAGTATTTGTCCTGAAAAAAAAATAAATTTATGCTAAAATGGATGTGTTTTCTATAATCTCTCAATCTTTAAAAGGCAGAATGGATTTTCCATGTTATTTCTACGTATTGCAGCCATTCTGCAACATACATGAAAGCAGACAACCTACCTATGCTTATTTTCTCCTTTTTTATTGCAAAGGTTTATTACAGTAAGAAACTGCAAATAGGGTAGTATTTAAAGCTATGTCACAGCAGTTAAAAATGTTTATTTCATTTGTGAGCTTTGGACAATTGCAGACTAGCAGAGACTTCACAGCAAACAGCATAAAAGTCATAAGGCAGGGAGCTTTCAAACACAAACCAATGTGTAATGGAGGGATCTGGAGTAACAGGGGGTATGTAAGAATGATGCAACATCAAAGTGATAAAATAGAGAAAATCTAATCATCTTATCTTACTTGTGACTATAAATTAGCTAAATCAATTCTAATGTAAATTATTATTTATATTTTTTGTATTAATTTATTTATTTTGTTTGCACATTCACTTAAGATGTTGACAGCCCAGGTATCTGCTCTGAGGGAAACCTAACTAAGAACTAAAGTCAAAATCTGGAACTCAGAATATGCAGTTTTTTTCAGAAGCACCTCTTGAAAAATAATGCCAATACAATTCCTACTGCTGCCTAGGTAGGCTATTTATTAAAAGTATTCAATAAATTTTGTTGAGTAAATAGATTAATTGGATTTGTCACAGCAGGGCATCATGCTTCATTTAGCCCAAGAATTGGCTTCCATCAGTAGCATTAGATGTTGTTTTAAAGTTGCAGGAATATCTATCATAGTGACAATTCAGAGATTAGCTTTATTTATGAAAGATACCCATTTCTATTTAAGCCCATTATGCACTGTCCTCATTGATTTATCTGGAATTTTATTAAGGTACTTCCACGTAGACCCTGTTCCACTGTGTAATAAAAACACTTTATTAACCCCAAATTTATTACTTGAAAAATGTTAGAGAAGGGCATGCTGGGTTGAGTAGTCCATGATAGTTATTTGTATTTTCTTTCCACCCACACCATATAATAGTTTTGAACTTCAAGCTCTGTGCCTCAATTTTCAACCTTCTGTCAATCACTAATTCATTCATTTGGTTAGTGAGTCAGTCAATAAATGTTTAAGTAGCATTATGTGTCATGTGCTGGCGATTGATTAGTGACAAAACATAAGAAGTCTCTACCCTCATGAGGCGACTACAAAGGGAAGACAGACAGGTAACTGAAGAAAAAAATATCTAATCTATCTTTCATCTAATTATGCGAGACCATGGAAAGTACCAAGAAGAAACTGAAGCAGAAATGGGTAATTGGAAGTGCCTGTGTGCATGTGCGTGCATGTGTGTGCATGTGTATGTGTGTGTGTGTGTGTGTGTGTGTGTGTGTGTGTGTGTGTGTGTGTAAGGGGGATGAAAAATGGTGATGGTGGTGGTAGGCAGGTTGTGGTTTTAAATAAGGTGACCAAGAAAGGCCTTTTTTATTGAATTTATTGAGGTGACATTGATTAAAATAATATAGGTTTCAGATATACAATGCATCAACTGCATATTGTATTGTGTGTTTACCACCCCAAATCAAGTACCCTTCCATCACTCGATATCCCTCCTTTACCCTCATCTACATCTTCCCATGCCTCCTTCTCTCTGGCAAAGCCTTTTTTCTGAGTATGTGGCTTTTTTGAGTGAAGTTGGAAAAATCAATGAGAAGAGCTTTCTGGGATCAGCAAGTGCAAAGGTCCTGGGAGTGGAGTGGAGGGCTAGTGTATTCAACGACCAGAGACAATACTGAGATAAAGACCTCAGACGTGTTCCTGAACCTCTGAAGTCCAGTCTCCTTTTTTGTCTATCACCTTGATAGACCATCCTATCAGTTCTCTTTGCTGTGACTCTTTCTTGAGTTACAAAAGCCAGGACTGCAAGGATGCATTCTGGTTTCCTGTAAGAAACAGTCACTTTTGGAATTTGGATCCTTCCCCCATAAAGCTATGTTTTGTCTATCCACCTCTTCCCAGTCCCTCTCCTCCCCAGCAATTTTATAGTATAAGTTTTCTTTAAGGTTCACATAGTTTGAAATGGCTTAGTCCTTTTCAAATTGTATATACTACTGTCAATGTTAAAGGGGGTTATATAGCTATATCCCAAAAGGCAATTGTGTCTTCCTAGAGGAAAATGGGTATCTGAATTTCACTTACTGTATGAAATATCTATTGCTACAATATACTCGGGCTAAAGGAATTGTTTAAATAGAGGACAAAAAAGAAGAATTGCATCGTTTTAGTTTTGGCACATTATAAGCTGGCATTTTTTTAAAAATACTACTTGACTACTGTGCAAATAATTCCTGATCTATATTGATCTGTTTTACAGTGAGCACAAATGTACCATGAGTATATCCCTTGGTTATAGAATCTTTCTGAGTTACTAGACATGTTTTCCAATTTGTTTTACCCTTGAACAAACTGAAACTCAAAATTTAATGTTGAAGTCCTATCTATAGAGTGCTATTTGTAAGATTTACACGCTCATTCAATTAATTATAAAAACACAGGTGAAAGCCTGCCTGTCTATTCTGATCCACTCATACATTGTTCCAACTTGTTATCATTACTGTGGCTGTGAAATGTTATATCTGGTACTATTAGCTGCCTCTTACCTCTTTATTTTTTTTCACTTTTCTATAGCTTTCCTAACTACTTTAACTTTATATTGCTAGAACATAAAATTAACTGGTTTTCTTCTAAAACCATTGCGTTTATTATTTTAATTTTCTTTATGGGATTATAATTCATATAAAATATAGTGATCTTTTTATTTTGAATATATTTTAATTGATTTTAGAGTGAGGTAGGGAGAGGGACAGAGAGATAGAAACATCAAAGATGAGAAAGAATCATTAATCAGCTGCCTCCTGCCAACACCCTACTGGGGATGGAGCCCTCAACCCAGGCATGTGCCATGACCAGGAATCCAACTGTGAGCTCCTTGGTTCATAGGTCAATGCTCAACTACTGAGCCACATGGGCTAAAACATAGTGATCTTAGCTGTATAGTTCCATGGGATTTACTCATGTAATCACCACCACATTTAAGATAGAAAACATTTTTATCATTCAAAAGGTCATTTAATGCCCCTTCCAGTCACCACCCACCTCTGGCCCCACTGAGGCAACTGTTGCTCTGCTTTCTATGAGTGCAGATTAAAGTGGTATTTTCCAGGGTGTCACAGAAATAGAATGATGAAGCATTGTGCTCATTGGTGTCCAGATTCTTTGACATGTTTTTAGGTTGATTACATTGTTGTCTACCAGTAGTGTGTTCCTTTTTGTTTCTGAGTGCTGTTTCATTGCATGATGTATCATGATTTGTTTATTCATTCCTCTATTGATGGGCATCATCAGGATTTTTCAATTTTGGGTTATTATGTATAAAGCTTCCGTAAATAACCACATGCAAGTCTTTGTGTGGACATATTTTCATTTCTCTTCCACTTAGTGGTATAATTACTCTATTGCATGAAGGCGTATGTGTAACATTTTTAGAAACTGTAAAACTCCTTTCCAAATAACTTGAACCATTTAAAATTTCCTTTAGCAAATGTTACTCCACATCCGCACCCACAATTTACATTGTGTGTGGGTTTTAATTCTAGCCATTCTGATAACTGCATAGGAGTGTCACTATAGATTTTATTTAAATTTCTCTCCAGGGTAATGCTGTTGCATATCTTTTCATGTGCTTATTGGCCATTTATATATTTTTATTTCTGATGTGTCTGTTTGAATTTATTTTTCCTCATTTTAAAAATTGGGTTTATGTCATTATTATAGAATTACACAAAGATACCTTACAAATTGTCTTGAAATTTTATTTTCTTAGCAATGTCTGTCAAAGGGCAGTTTTCAATTTTAATAAAGTCAATTCATCAGGTTTCTCTTTTATGACTAGTTCTTTCTAGGCTCAATATGAGAAATGTTTGCTTCCCACAAGGAAAAAAATTCCTTCTGTGTTTCCTTCTGACATAAAATGTTTCTTCTGTTTCCTTCTGGAAGCTTAATATTAGTGTTTTCATTTAAATCTATAATCTATTTTGAGTTAACTTTCATTTTATGGTGAGGGTAAAGTTTGAGGCCCCATATATTGCATATGCATATCTAGTTATCTCAGCACCATTTGTTGTAAAGATGTTTTTCCTCTTGATATAGTTTTGTACTTTTATTGAAAATCAATTAACCATGTCTGCATGGATCTGAACTCAGATATACTAATAAATTGATTTCTGGAATCACTCTTCTACTATATTCATTGATCTATATATCTTTGTGTGTGTGTGTATGTGTTTAACTATTTTTTATTTATTCATTAAGGTATTACACATGTGACCTTATCTCCCCATTGCCCCCCAAATCCCCGATCATACCCTCACCATCCTGTTGTCTGTGTCCATTGGTTATGCTTATATGCATGCATACAAGTCCTTTGATTGATCTTCCCGGCTCCCCTCTCCCCTCCCCTGCCTTCCCTCTGAGGTTTGATTGTCTGATCGATGCTTCTCTGTCTCTGGATCTGTTTTTGTTCTATTCTTACGCTAATAATATATTGCTTTACTTTTCTTTTATACTAAGGTAATATATCTCATTTTGTTCTTTTTCAAGATTGCTTTGGTTATCCTAGGCCATTTGCATTAAAATGTGGATACTATCGAAAACAATCTATAAATTCAATGCACTTCCCATTAAAATACCAACGGCATATTTCACAGACCTAGAATGAACTCTCCCAAAATTCATCTGGAATAAAAAAAGAACCCGAATAGCTGCAGTGATACTGAGAAAGAAGAACAAAGTAGGTGGGATCTCAATACCAGATATCAAGCTGTATTACAAAGCCACTGTTCTCAAAACTGCCTGGTACTGGCACAAGAACAGACATATAGACCAATGGAATAGAATAGAGAGCCCAGAAATCGACCCAAACCACTATGCTCAATTAATATTTGACAAAGGGAGCAAGAACATACAATGGGTCAAGACAGTCTCTTCAATAAATGGTGCTGGGAAAATTGGACAGATACATCCAGAAAAATGAAATTAGACCACAAACTTACACCATACACAAAAATTAACTCAAAATGGATAAAGGACTTAAATGTAAGACAAGAAACCATAAAAGTACTAGAGGAATCCAAAGGCAACAATATTTCATACATATGCCAAAGCAATTTCTTCACCGATACAGCTCCTAGCGCATTGGAAACTAAAGAGAAAATAATAATAATAATAATAAATGCAACTACATCAAAATAAAAACCTTCTGCACAACAAAAGAAACCATCAACAAAACAACAAGAAAGCCCACCCCATGGGAGAACATATTTTCCAATGTTATCACTGATAAGGGTTTAAACTCCAACATTTATAGGGAACTCATACAACTTAACAAAAGGAAGATAAACAATCCAATCAAATAATGGGCAAAGGACCTAAATAGACACTTTTCAAAAGAGGACATTCAGAAAGCCAAGAGACATATAAAAACATGCTCAAAGTCATTAATCATCTGAGAGATGCAAATCAAAACAACAGTGAGGTATCATCTCACACCTGTCAGAATGGCTATCATCAACAAATCAACAAAAGACAAGTGTTGGAGAGGATGCGGAGAAAAGGGAACACTCGTGCACTGCTCCTGGGAATGCAGACTGGTGCAGCCACTATGGAAGACAGTATAGAGTTTCCTCAAAAAGTTAAAAATGGAACTCCCATTTGACCCAGTAATCCCACTTCTAGGAATATATCCCAATAAACCAGAAACATCAATCAGAAAGGATATACGCATCCCTATGTTCATAGCAGCACAATTTACCATAGCTAAGATTTGGAAACAGCCTAAGTGCCCATCAGCAGATGAATGGATTTTGAAACTGTGGTACATCTACATGATGGAATACTATACTTCTGTAAAAAAGAAGGAATTCTTACCATTTGCAACAGCATGGATGGAACTGGAGAGCATTATGCTAAGTGAAATAAGCCAGTCAATGAAAGAAAAATACCACATGATTTCACTCATTTATGGAGAATAAAGACCATTATAAACTGATGAACAAAAATAGATACAGTGACAGAGTAGCATTGAAAAGACTATCAAACTACAGTGGGAAGCCCAGAGAGGGTTGGGGGTGGTGGGGTAAAAGATCAACCGAAGTACTTGTATGTGTGCATATAAGCATGACCAATGGACAAAAGACACTGGGGGGCAGGGGAGGCTGGGGGAATGCCAAGGGGGGAAAAAGGGGACATATGTAATACTCTTTGTAATACTTTAAGCAATAAAACAAAATAAAAAAATAAAATTCACTATTAACAAAAAAAATCGGTTAAATATTCCTCATATTGAATATATTCTCTTGTTTATCTGTAGACTTTTTCCCTATCCACATGTCTTACAAATATTATATTAAATTTAAGTTGTAATAATTAATTTTTATTAACAGGCAATTTATTAAAAGGCAAATACAGGGTATGTATTTTTTCCCCCTCTATTTTGTTTACTAAATTAACCATTGTTTCATATTTATGGTTTATTTATAAAACTTTAAAATTTATTTGTTTCAATACATGTTTAGCTAATATATTAATTTTTATTTTATTTTCCTCTACTTAGGTTTATTTTTGGTTTGCTTTCCTGTCTTTCCAAGTTTACAAACAAGTCCATTTATTGCCATTATATTTTTAGTGATAAAGTAGTTTAAGACCTTTTATTTTCTAGTGAGAAAATATTTAATAGTCTCTTTGATAATTTCCAATCCTCAGTACTAATCCTTTGTTGCTCCCTCAATTTATTTTCCCTCCACTCCTCCTCTACTAGTTTCAGGTCATATGCTGATCAAGAAGTATGTCAGTGTCACACCACCTATGAAGATCTATCAGAATCTCTCAGTCTACACAGGCTTCCTTGGAGTGTGACATGCACTGGTTTTGAGTTTGTTAACTGTGTGAGTCATTTCTCAGATTGGATAAGGTGATGGAGAGTGTGGGGAGAATACATAGAACTCATCGTCTCCAGTGCCTTTATAACTTGAAAATACTTTTCATTTTTCAGGTTTGATACCTTCAAAATAAGCAGGTGAGAGAAGTTGCATATGTTTTGATGGACACTAACCTATAGAGGTCAACAACAGGGTGACTGATCACGTTTGCTTCAACTGATGCTTTATTGCCAGTCTTGAATATATATGGTCCAGTATTATTCCTTATATTCTTAGATTGAGGGATGTTCCAGTTATGACTCATTATTCTCCTGAATCTGACTAGTTAGCATATTTTAACTTGAACAATGACAATAATATTGCGACAGATTGAAAACCATTATAGAAACAATGACAGAATAGTAGTATCTATTTCAGAAAAGGAAAGAATGGGTTGAGGTATGGAAACAGAACATATAGAGCCCTCAGAGAGTTGCTAGTGCAAGCAGGAAAAAAAAAATGGGAAAAAAAAGGAATGAGAAGACACCATTGTTCATGGTACGCATGCCATTGTTAACCATTCATTTTAAGTAAAAACATAAAGTTATGTCTACTTGCTTTTTAAAAAAGCTCCTCTGGAGATAATTAACTAAATGTAAGTCTCTCTCTACAGCAAAATTCTTCTGTTTGGCCCCTGACCAATAGGTAATGCCATTCCCATAGATACTGATCTAATTTCTTCTACCTGGCAAAGGAGCCACAGGAAAAAGTACAGCTCAGTCTCTCTTTTCCAATTACCTTTACCTACTCCCAACAGGGTTCTCCCAAACAACACGTCCAAGGATTCTAAACAAGATGTTTTTTGTTTGTTTGTTTGTTTTTGAACATGTCCAACTTGGCTCAGCCTCCCTGCAGTGCAGTTCCAATATGATTCAAAATGATTCTGGAATAAAATCAAATGACTCCTGCTTTCTTTTTATCATCTACTATGAGGAAATTTCTAATCTCACAAGGTAAATTTCTGATTTATTGGGGATACATATTCAAAAAGTATATCTACACTTGAAAAGCATAACAGCTAAACCCTAGCCTATATAGCTAAGTTAGTTGGGCATTGTTCCATGCAATGGAAGGTTGTAATTCGATTCCTGGTCAGGGCACATGCTTGGGTTGCCAGCTTGATCCCTGGTAGAGGGTATGCATAAGGCAGTTGACCCATGTTTTGCTCTCCCATGGATGTTTCTCTCTTTCTCTCTCCCTTTGATTATACACTATTGGAGGTATTCTATATTTGTGGATAAAGTTGGCCCTAACTTCAGCACTTACACTGTGGTTAAGAAAAAAAATCTGTTTTTAAATGGGAAAACTGAAAAATATTTCAGAAGTTCATGTTTCTTCTCTAGTTTCTTCCCATCTTGTATTGATAGGTAAGATGTTAAATATTTCTAGAGATATAAGCAATCCACGATTACTTTAAAACCAACGTACAAATGTTTTCACCTAATATAGTAACAAAAAATCAGTATTACTAGGACATCTGTTGTCTCCCTACAGTTATGTCAGACTATAATGTTGTTGTTTTTTAAGCTGGTTTACATTACTAATTAATCAAAGCACTATTGAGAAGTCTTTGAATCTTCCTGTCATTCCACTATAACTCTTCAGGATGCTCTATTAGAATAGACATCAGTTACTTTGAAGATAGTCAACAGATTTTCTTCTGTGGTGTCTGTCTTCAACAGAATGATCCTAACCCATGAAATGTAATGCCGTGGAGAGAAGGAAATTAAATAACATATATATATTTTTATTGCCATTTGTCATTCACTTGTGGGAATGTAAAGAAGATAAATCAATATACTATACTTGGATCAAGTATATGATGTCATATGAAACAGTCATTTTTTATTAGCTGGTGGGATATTATATAGCCATTTCTTTAGAGGCAACAACTAAGTTATTCCATTATATAGTGTTCTAAACCATATGTACAGCCTAGTGTCAAGTTGTAGGCAAGTATTTATACTAGTATATCCATGATATTAGAATGGGTTCATTTTCCTTCCTATGGTTTTCATAAATATATATATATATATATAAATATAGATATATCTATCTATATATCTATATATATTTATCTATCTATCTATCTATCTATCTATCTATCTATCTATATCCTATCTAATAAAAGAGAAACATGATAATTAGCGTACAACTGCTACCTTTCCCATTGGCTAATCAGGGCGATATGCAAATTAACTGCCAGCCAAAATGGCAGCCGGCAGCCAGGCAGCTTAAAGCGAACATGAGGCTTGCTTGCTTCAGTGACGAAGGACTCCAACATTCCCCGCCTGCCGCTGCTGGCCTCTGAGCTGCAACTCTAAGCAACTATGTTACAAATATAGAAGCTAAACAAAACCCCAGAAACCTGCTTTAGTCTGCTGGGCTTCAGCCAGCAGGATCACAACATTGTTTCAAATGCAGAAGGTAAACAAAGGCCAGAAACCTGCTTTCAGCAGCGGAGGCCTAAGAGCTGGAGCCAACCTCAGAGCTAAAGCTGGCCCAGAATAAAAAAGAAAAGAAAAAAAGGAGCGGTTGGGAGCTCAGTCACCTGCCAGCCTGAAAACAGCCCTCAGCCCCTCACCCAGACTGGCCAGGCACCCCAGTGGGGACCCCCACCCTGAAGGGTGTGTGACCAGCTGCAAACAGCCATCATCCCCTCACCCAGGCTGGCCAGGTACCCCAGTGGGGACCCCCACCCTGATCCAGGACACCCTTCAGGGCAAACCAGCCGGCCCCCACCCGTGCACCAGGCCTCTATCCTATATAGTAAAAGGGCAATATGCCTCCCAGCACCGGGATCAGCGGAGCCGCAAGGCCTCCTGGCACCGGATCAGCATGACAGGGGGCAGCGCCCAAACCCCCTGATCGCTCTGCGGCTCTGTGTGTGACAGGGGGTGAGGCCACAACCTCCCTATCGGCCCTGCTCTGTGACAGGGGGGAGCTCCCCAACCCCCTGATTGGCCCTACAGTGTGCATGACAGGGGGTGGCGCCGCAACCTGCCCATCGACCCTGCCTTGAGTGTGACAGGGGGCAGTGCCCCAACCCCCCAATCGGCCCTACCCTGAGCACAACTGAGGGTGGCATCGCAACCTCCCGATCCGCCCTGCTCTGTGCATGACAGGGGCAGCGCCCCAACTCCCCAATCAGCCCTGCTCTGAGCCCGACCAGGGGCTGCACCTAGGGATTGGGCCTGCCCTCTGCCACCCAGGAGCGGGCCTAAGCCAGCAGGGCATTTTCTCCCGAGGGGTCCCAGACTGCGATAGGGCACAGGCCGGGCTGAGGGACCCCCTCTTCCCCCCGAGTGCACAAATTTTGTGCACTGGGCTTCTAGTGTATGTGTGTGTGTGTGTGTATATATATATATATATATATATATATATATATATATATATATATATAATATAATATATATATTATTTACATCTTTGTAACCTCTACATCAAAATCTGTAATTAAGGTACCAATATTTTTTCTATGCTATTTTAAAAAATCATTATCTTTCTAAGAACTCAAATGTCCCCTAGCCAAAATTTTCCTTTTTTTCTATGCCTGCATACACATAGCCACCTAACAATCCAGTAACCACTATAGCTTTATTGTTATTTTCAGAGCTCTGCCACTGTTCACCAGGAAAAGAAACACCTTCAGCCATGACCCATGCATCTGAGACAGCTTTAGCTTCCAGAATATCTACTCTGAAACTCATCAAAATGGAACTATTCAGCCCTCTTCCTTGTTTATCTTAGCTACCTCCATTTTCCTCTTCTTTTGGAAATCATCTGTTTGTGTTGTGATTCTATTCCTGCCATACACATCTTCTTCTTTATAAGACTGACTGAATCACCTTTTTCCCTGCTTAAAAATTACTGAAAATGGTGGGTGTTATTGACTTGACCATCAAAGTCATATGTAGTATAAACATTGTGTGTTTCAGCATCGAGCTAAGAAGTTGGTGAACTTAATAGCGGACAAGATACAAGGCTTTGGGGAATTGATCCCTTTATTGCGTTTTAATTTTCTCCCATTTGAAAAGAGAAAATCTCAAAGAGTCAACATTAATGAATGAAAATTAGTTGGAAGGTGTGGCTTATGTGTTAGGGGGCAATGGAAAATCCCAGGCTGCAAAAAGCAGAGAGGATATTAAGAATAATATAAAGAACATATTATATAATTCAAAGATCTTTGTTATATTATGGTTTATTATTCAAACTGGACATTACTTTCCCTATTCAAAAAGTAAGGGATCCTTTGATTTGTTCTAAAATTATGTTTCTTAAGGTATATTTGAGGAGGAGTGGGAAGCAAAATACAAACAGAAGACACAGAAGCAGGGAAATTACCTAGGCATTTATTCACCTTCCCACCTATCTAGAGAGAAGAGAGAGAAGCAGGCATACCAGAGATGGGAAACAGAGCAAGTTCCATAACTGTTTTTCAGGGTGTATGCAGAGCAGAGAATTGTTTTTTAAAAAAAGTACAAGTAAATTGCTTTTTATTTTATTTTATTTTTATTTTTTGCATTTGAAATATCAACAAAGGACCAACTCTAAGCTCCAGAATTTCATAGATGAGTGTGGATGGTAAGACTAGAGTAATAGAAGGTAACAACGCACTAAATAAAAAATAAACTTAGAAAATTGCAAACATAATTGACAACTCTCTATATATTTTTTTTATACTAAGTGATCTTTCCAGCCCAGACCAACATATCTATTCCAGGGAGCATCAAATATCGATACCCAACCAGGATAATAAAAGGAGAAAACCTGCTGGAGTAGGTCTAATTGGCTAAATATTTTTCTAATTTTTTGGTGAGGAATAATGCATATTATTACTTGATAGTCTCTGTGTCTTATATGGTTCATTATATTTTTACTTAAATTAAGTGTATCAAAATATGCATAGACATATCACACTGTAGTTAGAATACTAAAATGAATGACATTGTTGTCATGAAAAAATTCTAAAAGAAGGAATGCCCATTGATTCAGTTTCATAAAAAGATATGAACATAGTGCACCTGATTTGACAATAGTCATGTAAGCCCTGTCCTAATGAGGCTCTTTTCAAATGGCAGCTTAATAAGGGTAACAGCAATCTTCATATTCTGCACATTACTAGCATGTTATTTTGACAATCAATAAGTTTACAGATTAATCATTCTGGTTATATGCATAATTGTAAAGTATTTATATAACAGCTACTTTACCCATTGTCTTTATAAACACTAAGGAAGATAGATATTTGATTATATCTCTCCAGGTAGCATAGACTAAATTATAATTCATTTGAGGTTTATGCAAGAACCAGAGCACAAATATAAATTGGGAAGATAGGCAGGCAGATAAGACAAAGCTAAGGTGATGTTGTGGTCAACACTGATTAAAACCCCCAATCTAGATGACCTCTAGAATGTTTCTAACTCTACATTTACCTTCTCTACCATGCCTCTTGCTGTTTTGAAGTGACAAAACATCATTGACACCAAGAAGTGAGGATCATAAGAATCACAGAGTTTAGAATTGGATGTGATATTGGAAATCTATTCTAGTCTTATACAATTTGCTTTTCTTAGAGATTGTCTTTCATCCCAATCTGAAACATGTTTTGTCATCCCCATCCAGGAACAGCCAAAAAATGGTAGTGGTAGCAGGCTAGATTTTCCCTTTGTTTTTGAAAGTAAGAATAATTTTGCTTTTATGTGTCTTATATAATAAATTACTAAGTAAGATATTTTAAATAAGATCTTAGATAAAATTATTTGGAAATCTACTAATCTAGTGCAATATTCCAACTCATGTGTGGGAATAATCTTTTTCCATAACTGCAATTATTTGTTAGTGACAGAGCAGATTAAAGTTTTAATTGGTATTACAAAGAGGGCTTATTATTTAAATTGAAATTTATATTAACACTAGAGGACTTGAGGCGGAAATATCATTATATCTCCCATGACCTTTTCATTGTTCATACAATCTAAATAATGGCTATGCAAACTTATGAATAAAAAATATGCATGTGTAAAAAACGGGCATATAGTTTCAATGTATGCTGTTCTAATTTTATTTGCTCTTTATTTCATATATTTAATACTTTCACTATGTAAAGTCATAGCTAAATAGACTTAAATGTCCTATCAAAGTTTTCTACTAAAATGAAGGCACTTATTCAAAAGCCCAAGGAATCTAAGATGAATAAGACAAAGACAGTTGATTTTGAAATGAAAACTTTGTAGTACATTGGAGGTTGGACATGGGAACTATATTAAAGATGTCTTTTATTTTCTGTAATCTAATGCTTTGACCTCTGGGTTCTTACTGACCATGAGGGTACTGCCATTGTCAGTTATTCAACTCCTAAAGATAAAATCTTCCAGGAAGATGATTTTCAAGTGCAAATTAACCAATCTACAGCCCATAAGGTATTGTCTTCCCCATCAGGTTCTCACTCTTCAGGTCAATATCTACCTTCCCTAATCACCCAGGCAGGGCCTGGGCCCAAAATGTAGGGACAGCCCTATGTTCAGGGCTTAATGAAATGATTCAAATAAATTCAATCCTAAACCAGCTTTTCCTGCCTCACTGATCGCTCCCCCTTGAAAACACAATAAAGACATTGTCTACATTTCCCCTTTGATTTCTCTGTCTCCTGACTTACCCAGTTGCTTCTCCATGTGGTCCCTGCATGAAGTCCATGCCTCTTGTTCCTAGGGAACTGTAAGTAAACTTTACTCATGACAGTCATTTTTGTATCTGTGTCTTAACCACACTTGGTTAAAACAAATCTTGGGTAATATTAAAAAAAGGAAGTAGAATTAAATTGTTTCAAATTCTACCTCCTTAAATTCCTAAATGTGTGAGACTGAACAAATTAGCAAATCCAGGATCTTGTGTTTCTTCAGCTATATGTAGGTGAAACTATTGTATTTCACTTAAATAATTAAGAAATATATATAATAAAATTACTTGTCTCAAATTATATTTTCAGCAAACATGAGGTATTATTATAAAATAGAAAAAAACTGGTATGTTAACTATGATTTGAAGGCCTCCAAATTTTAAATTCATTCAACATACTACAATGTGTACTTAATGAACTGTAACTACATTGCCACTCTATATGTCTATCTTCTACATAACCACCTAAATATTATTTCTCAACTAGTAAATATCCTCATTCATTTTAAAAGGATAACATATCACTGTATTGTCAGTGATCTGCCTTCTGACTTGGTGAATAACTAGAGAAGTAAAGAGGTTTACTAACTTGGCTAAATAATTTCACAGTACTTTTCTCTCTCATTTCTTGGAGACTGACATTCAGGGATGAAAGCCTCCATTCTCAGATGGCAATTGGAGAGTTCCTTACACAAACCCAACCCTGTTTTCACCCAAGAACTCATCAGACCTAGGTCCTTTAACTAATGTACTGAAATGAAGGCCTGAGGTAGCCCAAGCTCCCTCTCATAAGTATTCATTACTGTTTCTATATAGTTTGAAAGAATGACAACACACACACACACACACACACACACACACACACACACACACACACACGTAGAAACAGGAGAAGCAAAGAAGATCAAAGAAGAGAAGAAAAAAGCAGGAAAAAAAAGTTGTTGGTTTTCTTCTTCTTTTTTTTTTTTTTAAGTACACTATAGATTTTTTTCATTAAAGGTTTCTTGTCACAGCCCTCACATACAGTAGCTACAGGGTAATATGTGTGGCTTGTAGGTGAGTTTGTTCTGAAACTCTTACCTGGCATGTTTTTCAATGAGGAACTATTTGCCAGGAGGTGCCACACTCAATAACCAGCTTTTCCTGCCTCACTGATCGTTTTATACTGAACCAGGGCATGACCTGTGCTGAAGTGGATCAGGGGACAATCCAGCAGTTGTGATTTGAGTGTTCCTGGAAGGCTCCAAAATCATATCCTCAGGAATCAGCCTTCATCAAATTCGTTTTGAATACATTTTTCATGGGTATGTCACCCTCCCAAATAGTAATAATTACTATTATAGTAAAAGTAGTAATGCTAAAAATAATAAATAGAAAAATGACTTAAATAACACATACCAGAGCCTTTGTATATCATTTACTTTATTTAACACCATTTCAAAAAGTGATAATTAGGTAAGAAGACATAATGCAAAAGAAAAAGAAAGGTAACCAGCACAAAATAAAACCAAAACAAGTAACTTGTTTTTTGTTTGTTTTTTATAAATTGCCAAATATCGTTGTTGTTGTTTTTGTTGTTAATCCTCACCTGAGGATATTTTTTCCATTGATTTTTAGAGAAAGTGGAAGAGAGGGGAAAGACAGAGAGAAACACTGATGTGAGAGAAACACATCAATTGACTGCCTCTTGCACAAGTCTGATCAGGGCCCGGGCTGGGGAGGAGCTGCAACCGAGGTATGTGTCCGGCACCAGAATCAAACCTGGGGCCCTTAGGCAATGCTCTATCCACTGAGCCAAATCAGCTAGGGCCAAATATTGCTATTGTTGTTTTAAAATAAAGAATATGTAATGGAGTTCAGAAGGATGAGATGTAACAAATGAGAAACATTTCATCTTTCTGATATCTCCTTAAGTCAATATGTAATTACTGATGAACTACTATGTCTTATAAACTTCAGTAGGATGAGAAAAAGTTACAAGTATGGATCTTGAACGGGAGAGTGGCCATGATCAGAAGCCTATACATCCCGGGACTCTACAACCACAATACCCAGGGACCGGCTGCAAACCCAGGAACACCGGATCTCAAGCAGTGTGAATATGTGGACTCAGATGAGCTCTGCATCTTCTCACGAAAAGGTCAGATTTCACCTAGGGAAAGGAGAGAGAGCTACATAAAAGATACCCAGAGAAGAGAGATCATGGGGAGACAAAGAAACAGCCCACACATGAAAGAAAACGAGGCATCACCAGAAAAGGAAGTAAGTGAAATGGAGGCAAGCAATATATCAGAGAAAGAGTTCAGAGAAATGGTCATAGAGTCACTGAAAATGGAGGACAAATTCAACAATATGTGAGAGCACCAAAAGGAAATGAAGAAAAACCAAGAAGAAATGAATAATGACATTGCTGCTATAAAGAACTCAATAGAAAGCATCAACATAAAACTGGAAGAAGCAGAGGACCACATCAGTGAGCTAGAAGACAAGGTAGGAAAAAATACCCAAGCAGAACAGATTCTGGAAAAATACTTAAAAAACAGGAGGAGAGTCTAAGGGAACTTTGGGACAACATGAAACAAAACAACATACGCATAAACCTATTTGAAGAAATAATGACAGAAAACTTCCCTGATATAGGGAAGAAAAAACTCTCACAAGTCCAAGAAGCTCACAGAGTCCCAGACAAAATGAACCCCAAAAGACTGACACCAAGGCACATTATAATTAAATTGGCAAACACCAACAACAAAATAAAAATCTTAAAAGCTGCCAGAGAAATACAGAAAGTTACCTACAAAGAATCCCCCATCAGACTAGTGACTGATTTCTCAACAGAAACACATCAGGCCAGAAGGGAATGGAATGAAATATACAAAGTCATGTAAAGGAAGGGTCTAAATTCAAGAATACTGTATCCAGCAAGGCTATCAATCAAAATTGAGGGTGAAATCAGGAGCTTCACAGACAAAAAAGGACTAAGGGAGTTTATTACCTCCAAACCAGCAATGCAAGAAATGCTAAAGGGTCTGCTGTAAAAAGAAGAAATAGGATGTGAAGAAGGAACACAGGTATAAAGAATAAACTGGCAACAAACAAGTACCTATCAATATTAACTTTAAGTGTAAATGGATTAATGCCACAATCAAAAGACATAGCGTAGCTGAGTGGATAAGAAAGCAGGACCCATCTATCTGCTATCTACAGGAAACCTACTTCAGAAAAAAGGACTCACACAGACTGATGGTGAAGGGATGGAAAAAGGTTTTTCAGGTGAATGGAAATGAAAAAAAAAAAAAAAAGCTGAGGTAGCAATGCTTATATCTGACAAATTAGATCTCAAAGTGAAGGACATAAAAAGAGATAAGGAAGGCCACTGCATAATACTAAAGGGAGCAACCCAACAAGAAGATATAACTCTGGTAAACATATATACACCCAATACAGGAGCACCCAAATATATAATAAAACTTCTGGAGGATATCAAGGGAGAGACTGAAAGCAATACAGTCATAGTAGGGGACTTTAATACCCCACTATCACCATTGGACAAATCCTCTAAACAAAAAATCAGCAAAGAAACATCAATCCTAAATGACTTACTAGATCAGATGGAATTAATTGACATCTTCAGAACATTTCATCCCAAAGCCACAGAATATACATTCTTCTCAAGTGCACAGGGGTCATTTTCAAAGATAGACCATATATTGGGTCACAGGCAAAGTCTCTTCAAATTCTAGAAGATAGAAATCATATCAAGCATCTTTTCAGACCACAATGGCATAAAACTAGAAATCAACTAAAATAAAAACAATAAAAAAATCAAACACTTGGATACTAAATAGCATGATATTAAACAATGACTGGGTTACCAGAAAGATCAAAGAAGAAATAAAAAGCATCATGGCAACAAACAACAATTAAAACACAACAATTCAAAATCTATGGGACACAGTGAAAGCAGTCTTGAGAGAGAAGTTCATGGCTCTACAAGCTTGCCTCAAAAAACAAGAAACAATGGTAATAAATCATCTAACCCTACAACTCAAAATGTTAGAAAGAGAGCAACAAGAAAAGCCCAGTGTAAACAGAAGGAAGGAAATAATAAAGATCAGAGCAGAGATAAACGACAGAGAGACAAAAAAAATAATACAAAAGATAAACAAAACCAAGAGCTTGTTCTTTGAAAGGATAAACAAGATTGATGAACCTCTATCCAGGCTCACCAAGAAGCAAAGAGAGAGGACCCAAATAAACAAAATCAGAAATGGAAGAGGTGAAATAACAACCGATCCCACAAAAATACAAATGATTATGAAAAAATACTATGAATAACTCTATTCAAACAAAATGGACAACCTAGATTAAATGGACATATTCCTAGAAAAATACAAGCTCCCGAACCTCAACCAAGAAGAATAAAAAAAACTGAATAGGCCAATAAATACCGAAGAAATTGAAACAGCTATCAAAAATCTTCCAGCAAACAAAAGCCCTGGTCTGGATGGCTTTACAGCGGATTTCTACCAAGTATGCAAAGAGGAACTAAAACCTATCCTCCTCACACTATTTCAAAAAATTCAAGAGGAAGGCACACTTCCAAGCTCTTTCTATGAAGCTAGCATTACCCTGATTCCAAAACCAGATAAAGACACCACAAAAGAAGGGAACTAAAGACCAATATCCTTGATGAACATAGATGCTAAAATCTTCAACAAAATTATAGCAAATCGGATTCAGCAGTACATCAGAAAGATCATACACCATGACCAAGTGGGATTTATTTCAGGGATGCAAGGGTGGTACAATATCCGCAAATCAATAATTGTGATACATCATATAAACAAAATTAGAGACAAAAATCATATAATCATATCAATTGATGCAGAAAAAGCATTTGACAAAATCCAACACTGTTTCTTCAGAAAAACTCTCAGCAAAGTGGGAATTGAGGGATCATACCTCAACATAATAAAAGCCCTATATGACAAACCTACAGCCAACATCATACTCAATGGTCAAAAACTAAACCCATTTCTCTTAAGAACAGGAACAAGACAAGGATGCCCACTTTCACCACTCCTGTTTGATATAGTACTAGAAGTACTAGCCATAGTGATCAGGCAAGAAGAAATAAAAGGCATCCAAAATGGAAAAGAAGTAATACTGTCCTTATTTGCAGATGACATGATACTATACATAGAAAACCCCAAACACTCCATCAAAAACTACTAGACCTAATAAATGAATTTGTCAATGTAGCAGGATACAAAATTAACACCCAGAAATCTATGGCCTTTTTATACATCAATAATGAATTCACAGAAAGAGAAATGAAAACAAACAAACAAACAAAACAACCTCATTTACCATTGCACCAAAAAAATTAAGATACTTAGGAATAAACTTAACCAAGGACATAAAAGACCTGTACTTGGAAAACTACAGGACATTGAAAAAAGAGATAGAGAAAGACATAAACAAATGGAAGAACATACCATGTTCATGGATCAGTAGAATTAACATCATTAAAATGTCTATACTACCTAAAGCAATCTATAGATTCAACACAATACCATTAAAATACCAATGGCATATTTCAAAGATCTAGAACAAACTCTCTAAAATTCATCTGGAATAAAAAAAAGGACCCCAAATGGCCACAGCTATCCTGGGAAAGAAGAACAAAGTTTGAAGGGATCACAATACCAGACATTAAACTATATTATCAATCCACAGTTCTCAAAACTGCCTGGTACTGGCACAAAAACAGACCAATGGAACAGACTAGAAGACCCAGAAATTGACCCAAGCCATTATACTCAATTAATATTTGACAAAGGAGGCAAGAGCATACAATGGAGCCAAAACAACCTCTTTAAAAACGGTGCTGGGAAATTTGGTCAGATATATGCAAAAAAATGAAATGAGACCACCAACTTACACCATACACAAAAATAAACTCAAAATGGCTAAAGAACTTGAATGTAAGATGGGAAACCATAAAAATCCTATAAGACTCCATAGGCAACAAAATTGCAGACATATGTCATAGCAATATCTTTACAGACACAAATCCTAGGACAAGAGACACTAAGGAGAAAATAAACAATTGGGACTACATCAAAATAAAAAACTTCTGCACAACGAAAGGAACCATCAACAAAACAACAAGAAAGCCCACTGCATGGGAGAACACATTTGCCAATGTTATCTCCAATAAGGGTTTAATCTCCAACATTTACAGGGAACTCATACAACTTAACAAAATGGAGATAAACAACCCAATCAGAAAATGGGCAAAGGACCTAAATATACACTTTTCGAAAGAGGACATTCAGAAAGCCAAGAGACAAATGAAAACATGCCCAAAGTCACTATTTATCTGAAAGATGCAAACCAAAACGACAATGAGGTACCATCTCACACCAATGAGGTACCATTATCAACCTATCAACAAATGACAAGTGCTGGAGAGGATGCGGAGAAAAAGGAACCCTCCTTCACTGCTGGTGGGAATGCAGACTGGTGCAGCCATTGTAAAAAACAGTATGGTGTTTCCTCAAACATTTAAAAATGGAACTATCATTTGACCCAGGAATCCCACTTCTAGGAATATTTCCCAAGAAAACAGAAACACCAATCAGAAAGGATATATACACCCCTATGTTCACAGCAGCACAATTTACCATAGCTAAGATTTGGAAACAACCTAAATGCCCATCAGCAGATGAGTGGGTTAGAAAACTATGGGTACATCTACACAATGGAATACTATGCTGCTATAAAAAAGAAGGAATTCTTACCATTTGCAGCAGCATGGATGAAACTGAAGAGCATTATCCTAAGTGAAATAAGCCAGTCAGTGAAGGAAAACACCACATGATCTCACTCATTATGGATAATAAACAACATTATAACCTGATGAATAAAAAGATAGATACAGAGGCAGAGAAGCATTGAACAGACTGTCAAATTACAGGGGGAAGGCTGGGGAGTGTGTGTGTGTGGGGGGGGGCGGGTGTGGGTGGAGCTGGGGGAGGTAAGAAATCAATGAAGGACTTGTATGCATGCATATAAGCATAACTATGGGACACAAGACACTGGGGGGATAGGGTGAGGGCAAGTGCCGGGGGTAGAGGGGGCCAGGGGAAGGTCAATGGGGGAAAAAAGGAGACATATATAGTACTATTTGTAATACTTTAAATAATGTTTTTTTTTTTTTTAAAGTTGCAAGTATAACTGGAAAATTAAACATAAATGAAAAATTAAACCAAAGCATTTGGTTAGTAATACAATCTGAGACAATGGGCATTATGAGGTGTATAACTTGACAATAAAAACCTCCTTTCAATTCTGATGGAAACCCCCTAGAAATAAAGCATTTGAACCAGAGATGCTTTGCACCACTATAGGCCTCCATGGATAAAACTCCAGACAATAATTCTGTTGAAAAAAATAATTTTCTGTCTCTTCTGGGGATTTGATTTTGATGACTATGATAATTGATATTTGTTTATTTTTTATTAGTTATCCAAAACTCAAACATGAAATATCTGACAAAATAATCCAGTAGTTCTGAATGTGTTAGTCAATCAACATCAGACTCAGAGAGCTCATGATTGTCCTGGGACATTTTATATGATTAAAGAGTACCCCAAGCCCCCAAATATTATAAAGAATAAGATTTGTCAAAAACCATGTCTGTTTATTCTAAATCTCCCTGTGTCATCCTTTGGTAACTCAGAACTCAGGGGATTTACTGTTGTGTGGAGGGCAAGACTCATGGAGTGAGAATGTCATTGTGTGCAGGAGACAGAGTTTTCTGAATAGTTGATAGAAATTCAAATGAGGAGGCTAAAAACAGCAGGCCAATTTGGGAAGAGGTGCTAAGCCTCAGACAAGGAAGCCAGCTGGAGATGAAGTAGGGTCAGACATACAAGCATATCCCTTTCATTAGTCTACAAGTAAAAAATGAACAAAAATAAGTGTTGGTAAGGATCTATAGAAATTGTAGACCTTGAATATTGCTCTTATGGATGCAAAATAGTGGCATCACTTTAGAAAACAGTTTGGTGGTTCCTCAAAATATTAAAAATAGCTGCCATATAAACCAGATATTATATTCATAGTTATATATCCAACAGAATTGAAAATGTATGTCCACACCACAGCTTGTACACAAGTGTTCATAGCATCATTATGCATCATAGTAAAAGAAATGGAGACAACACAAATGTACATCAACTGATAAATGGGTAAACAACATATGGTATATCCATACAATAGGATAGTAATTGGCCTTCAAGGAATGAAGTACTAATACATACTACATTATGGATGAATCCTAAAAACATTATGCTAAGCCAAGTGAATAAAGTCAAGACATAAAAGGCCACATATGACATCATTCCAGTTATATGAAAAGTATAGAATAAGAAAATTCATAAAGACAGTAAATAGATTATTAATTTCTTTGGACTAAGGAGAGGGAGAACGAAGTAGCTGCTAAGGGGTGTACATTTTTTGTGGGGAAGTTGAAACCATGTTAAATTGAAAAATTAGATAGTCATGGTAATTGTAAAACTCTGTGAATATTCTAAAAACTACTGAAATATACTTTAAAAGACTAAATATGTGATAGGTCAATTATATCTTAATGAAAGTGTTACAAATAAATACACTTGCTCCCTACAATGATGAAAATATGTTATTGGATATAAAAAAATAAGATTTCCATTTAATTTGAATTTGAGAAATGCTTTTAAAATGCTGTCTATATGCCAGGCAATTGCTGACAATAATGGGTGCACTGATGAATCTGAAATTCCTGCCTTTGATGAGTCCACAATCAGGTAGAGAATAGAGAAAAATGTGCCTATTATCATTTGTTAATTATTGTTATAGTATATGAGCTATGTTGATAAGTACTTAGAATTAGTTGATGTGAGGAACAAATCAGAGACAATATCAGGGAGAATATGACCTTTGATGTTGGCATTTAAAAGTTCGCTGGAGTTTTTCAGGATAACAAACATGAGAGTGACAGGGGAGATCATTCCCAATAAAGGAAATGTAGAACATGTCCAGAATAATATAGACTAATCTATGATTAAAATCTACCTACTAAGATGCTATTGATTCTAAGTGCTACAAGAGTTCAGAGAAGGTATTGTTAATAGGACGGCTAGGTAGCCAGTTGGGGAAAGCAATATTTTATAGATATTTAAAAACTGTATTATCCCATGTGTGATTTTTGTTTGCTCAAATGAGAAAGTTATTCATTTTTTATTATGGAGTTCAGGGAATGCTCTGCCTCTAAAGATTCATGAAAGCCATTCATATAGACAAACATGAGTTGTTTTTATTTTCAAACTAGTGGCCTGGTGCACGAAATTTGTGCGGGCTTGGGGGGGGGTTTCCCTCAGCCCAGCCTGCACCCTCTCCAATCAGGGACCCCTTGGGGGGTATCCAACTGCCGGTGTATATATAAAACTGGCAGTCAAACATCCCTCTCACAATCTGGGACTGCTGGCTTCTACCTGCCTGCCTGCCTGATTGCCCCTAACCACCCTCCCCTGCTGGCCTAACCTTGCCCCCAACTGCCCTCCCCTGCTGGCCTGATCTCACCCAGTTTCTGTCTCTGTTTTTCTCAGCAGTCCTCCAGGACTCCCTGCCTCCCTGTCTCCCTCTTCCTCTTTCCCAGCTGGGAGGGGGTGGGGCCAGTGGAGGCCACTCCACCCTCTGCCCGCCTTCCCTTCCATCCAGATCTCTTCAAGACCAGTCTGTTTTGTTTCCTCATTCTGAGAGAGGCTCCAAGAGCGAGCAGGGAGGGAGGGAAAGAAAGGGAGAAAAGGATGTGAGCTGGTGGGCACTGTGTGTGTCTGTTCATGTGTGTGGTTGTGAGTGAAAGGGCTGGCCCCACCTCCCCCATCCCCATCTCTGCTGCCACAAGTCCCCACCCACCAGAGCCTGCTGTGCACACAGCCTGGGCTTTAGGTCGAGCTTCCGGTCATTGTGGATGTGACAGACCCAGGGTTTTTATATATTAGGATTGTTCTGAAAACTTTAATTGGATAGCATCTGAACATTGATGTGGAGTAAGTACCATTTACATTAGTAATCAGACCTCAACCCAGCCCAGTCCCTGTCCAAGTATGCATCTTGGTTTCAGTGACTCCTATCTTCCCTGTGGATGTCTTGCTCCTGATTCACACCTTTAAAAAATACAGATTTTTAAAATATATTTTTATTGATTTCAGAGAGGAAGGGAGAGGGAGAGAGCGGGAGAGAAACATCAGTTATGAGAATCATTGATCAGCTGCCTCCTGCAAGCCCCACACTGGGGATTGAGCCAGCAACCCAGGCATATGGGGGAATTGAACCTTGGCCTCCTGGTTCATAGGTCGATGCTCAACAACTGAGCAACACCGGCTGGGCAAAAATACAGATATTTTTAAGTGTTCAAGCCAAATTCATACTGAATAGAAGCTTTATCCCAGATGCAGTTAGAAGACATGTGTGTTACAATGACCGACGTCCACAATGCTCTGTCCTCAACAGCCCTGCTCAGCTCCTGTGGACTCATGCCTGTGGTTTTATTTATGGAGTCTATCCATCTCGTATTTGGTCTTCCTCTTTTCCTGTGGCCCTCTATCTTTTTCTCAGATTTACTCCTTTCCTAAAGAACCCTGCCTTATCATAATGTGGCTGAAGTAGGACCAATGCAGGTTTATCATTTTTTTTTTTTTTGCCTCCAGTTATGTTTTAGACTTGATTTGTTCTAGGCCCCGCTTGTTCATCCTTTAGGGGTAAAGGGTATCTGAAGAGCTCTCCTGAAACACTATATTTCTTTTTTAAAAAATATTTTTTATTGATTTCAGAGAGGAAGGGAGAAGGAGAGAGATAGAAACATCAATAATGAAAGAGAATCATTGATCGGCTGCCTCTTGCATGTCCCCTCCTGGAAATCAAGCCCACAACCCAGGCATGTGCCCTTGACTGGAATTGAACCCAGAACCTTCAGTCCACAGGCTGATGATCTATCCATGGAGCCAAACCAGCGAGGGCCAATATCATATTTCAAATGAACCTTTTTTTTTTTTTTAATTAACAGCCTTTTCCACTGTCCAATTTTTGCATAGTAATTGGGAATATTTGCTGACAGGTTGGACAAATAGGGAGATAAAATGCACCCTTGTCTGACACCTTTGCCTATAGGAGACCTTCTGTCTCAACATATCTGTTTGACAATGACTTTCTGTCCACAATACAGGTTATGTATCAGGGCAGTCAAGTGCTATGGAATGCCCATTTCTTTCAGAGCAACACATAGTTTTTCATAATCCATATAGTCAACAGCTTCACTGTAGTCTGTAAAACATAGATTTACTTGATTTTGAAATTTTTTGGTGCACTGGGCCTCCAAGTTCCTAATGACTGAATTCTACCAACACACACGTTGTATTTAGCTTGCAATGTATTTAAAACAAAAATAAATTTATTTCCAAAAAGTTTTTAATAAAAGTGTTAAATATGGGTTTCAAGTTTTGACTCTATTAAAAATCTGAAGTTATTGTATCACTGGATGTGTGTTTCTACCTGAGAGGGAGAAAATAGTTGACTGGATGCTGTTTTCTGAAGATGGGACACTTACAAATAGTTCAGTGCAGATTGCTGCCACATTTTGGTACCTGAAGGAACTGAAGTTTATATTCTGACATATAGGAGGCCCTGGTTGAATATTTTAATATTTGCTAGTTGATTGATTACTCAAGGTCAAGTTTAAAGTCCCAAGTCAACTGAATCAACCTTTTCTAATGAAGCTCTTACAGTCCTTCTTTACTATTTACTCCTCTATATTGCCCACGTTAGCCTAAATTCATAAACCTACTTACTGCCACATATGAATTATAGTAATTTCACCACAGAATATTACCTGCAATCCTCTAGAAGTGGAGGAGAGTGTGCCAGAACCATTAGTTTCATGGGAACAAAAATTGCTCATTTATAATTTTGTGTGTGTGGTCTATGAGCTGTAAAGACCACTTAAGGTCACTGCTTCATACAGTATTAGGTAAACATTTAAGAGGTAAATACTTTTATCCATCTTTGCTTCCAGCAAAGAAATAGACCATGAAAACTCTAGAGGGCTCGCTTGATAGATGTTTTCACTCTATTATTCTCCCTGAGCTGAGTTTTCAATAATGTTCTGTATAGATGCAGGTAACTGGACCATGCTCAGTGAGTGTGAAGGAAGAAAGGTAGATGGATCTGTGAAGTTAATGAGAGAGAGAAATCTCCTTTTATGTGCACAAAAAAAGTTTTATTCCCAGAAAAATAAATATGCCCATTAATTTATAAATTTATAGACAAGTTTGAAAGAAGAAACAATTATTAAAATAAAGCTATTATGTTAATATGTGATAATTGACATTGGTTAGTGGTTATATGCTATATCTAATACCTATGGTTATTTATCTTCTAATTATAGATAATAATCACATTTTCCTTATATTTGTCACTATGTTAATGGTATATCACTTGATGGTATGTCAACTTGATATATCTCAGTTGATGGTAACTCTACCTTGATCAATGAAAATGACACTTTATTGATGCTGAAGGTCAACATTTTTAATGTTTATTTTTATCTCCCCTGTGATTTTTGGTTCGTATCCCTAAGGTGTTGAGTTCTATGGACCCATTAAATAGTAATACAATCTAACTTTTGTCTTATTTAATGTAATTATGTTTTTCTAATTTACTCTTTCTCTTTTATTTTTTTTATAATTTTCATATACAAGGCGTTTTACTTTTATGTAACCATATTTTTTAATTCTCCTTTTGACATATTCTTTCACTTTTATGGTTTAAGCATTTTTTTTCTACCTAGATTGAGAATAGTAAAAATGTATTTGTACCAGGTATCTATTAGACATTGGGCATTATGACAGTCATTGGTTATACATGGCCAAGCAAGGCTAGAAACTTCTATCAGGCTTAGGGCTGATACAAAATGATAGATGTTTCAATAATGAACTTCATTTTCCCTCTCTCTTTCTTTGTCCTCTTTTCCATCAAGGCCACAAAGAACTTAATATCAGCAGTATTTGAGATTTTAGTTATAGATGATCATGGGGAAAACTACTGTTTTCTTTATCACTCAAAAATTTCAAATATAAATTAATGGGGAGACCTTTCTTACTAATAAAAAGTTTTAGTGTAGCCCTCAGAGGAGCAAACTCAACTTATTTCTTACACAGACAGACACACAGACACACAAACACTTCCACACAGCGTCTTACAATTGCCAGGGAAGTGTTGGAGGTGAAAAAGAAGAAACCAGAGACACGTCTCTGCCCATTAACAAAATTAAAGGCTTTATTTTTCCAGGGAGAATGTGATTTAAGGGCTAATCAGCACCATGGTCCTTGCACATTATCTAAGAAAATAGAAATTACTGGCTACTGAATCTGTGCTTGGAAGCTCTAGGGGGAATCTCTGCGGGCCCTCTGATAACTTTTATGCCATGCTTGAATATTCTTCCCCATGTAATTGGTTTTGTTTGCTATATATAAAAAGCAGCTGCTGGCTAATCGTCTGATTCTTTCTGTCCGTGTTTGAGTAGGACAGTTTACTTGTGCAGATTAAGCTTCTAGTGTTCAGTTTCTCCCTACCCTGCTGGCAAGGACTCGAACTGCTCTATTTGCTTTACACAGTCCCTTTAAATTATTTAATGGCATTCACATTCACATGTCTTTAGAACATTGACTCCAAATGAGTCACATTCAAAAGAAAGGCTTTACTTTTAGGCCATTGAAATCAGAAACAGTATTATAGGGAGAGTGATTCTAAAAGTAGATTTTCATTCATTCATGTAGGGCACTACAAACTCTTCTCCAAGTTCTGTAAGTTGATTGCTCTTCAGTATCAAGGCAACCCTTTATGTAGGATAAAATAGCCACTTCTCACTTTCACTGAGGCCAAAAATGAGGGCACAGAAAAGAACACACGGGGCAAAGGTATCTGAATGCCCTTGATGTTTCTTTCCTTTGGGAATATCTATGTGAAACTGCCAATGTAACCTCTGTCTCTCTCGAGGCCAGCACAGAGAGCTCTGAATGAGAATCTTATACTCTTCCAAATTGTTCATATATATTGTATGGGGAACACCCATCATATTAATTCATATAGGGAATATAAGTATTAGAAAACTGTTATGAAAAAATAATCTAAGTAGAAAGTAATCACACACACACACACACACACACACACACACACACACACACAGCTGATTCAAATAAAATGCCTGCTGCAGAAGCTTGGTACATATCTATTTGTTGCTTGCCCTGGTGCCATGGTGGCAGGTTCCTGGTTTTCTATGTGTTGTCCCCCGTGGTTTGGCAAATCGCGGCTCGAGAGCCACATGCGGCTCTTTGGCCCCTTCAGTGTGGCCATGAAGTTTCAGTTGCACTGTATGTGCGCGCCTGCACGTGGTATTTTGTGGAAGAGCCACACTCAAGGGGCTGCAGTTTGCCGATCACTGTGCCTAGTGCAAGAGGAATGAGCATGTAAGAAGGTCTTCCAATTAAGAACTCCGAGAACAGTAGTGACTTTTTTTAGCCCAAAGGGATTAGGTTACTCTGTCCACCTGTGGAAATCCTGTGTCCATATGATCAAATGACTTTCCTCAGCTACATCTATTTTCTGTTCTCAAAACAAAGTTTAAAAAAATACATCAATGGCAACAGGCAGAGCTTCCCCAACTTCAGGAAAGTAAGAGAAGAAAATCTTAGGATTTTTTTTTTCATCATGCTTTCCCCTTTTCTGCATTTCGTATTTACCTATCCCCACACACTTTACCCATTCGTTGGTCACTGGCTTTCTTTTTTTTTAGTTAATTTGCTACTTTATATTTATTTTTTGTTAATCCTTACCGAAGATATTTTTCCATTGCTTTTTATAGAGAGTGGAAAGGAGGGGGAGAGACACAGAGAGAGAAACCATCAATGTGAGAGAGACACATCAATTAGTTGCCTCCTGCATGTGCCCTGGCTGGGGCCCAGGATCAAGTCTGCATCTGAGGTGCATGCCCTTAACCAGAATCGGATCAGAGACCCTTCATTCCAGGGGCCAACACTTTATTTACTGAGCCAAACTAGCTAAGACTGCTAGTTCATATTTCTACTTTCCAATCCTATTACACAATATCAAGAAATTGTGTGTCAGAAATATTTCTACTTTCCAATCCTATTACACAATATCAAGAAATGGTGTGTCAGAATATCTCTGTTTTCCTGAACTTGGTGATAGGAAACCAATCCCTTTGTCCTTTAACCTCCTAAAGTCATTTTACCCCACCAGCCATAAATGTGATGATCTGGATGTAGGTAAGTTATAATATAATGAAAAATAAAACAAGGATTTGGATTCAGAAGAACTAGATTCTTTGTCCCAGACCCTGTCCCACATTTGCATATTATATCATTTTTGTTAATCATTTGATTTACATAAACCTTGATTTTTCCTTTTCATAAAATATTCTAGAACTATTTGGAATGAATGAAGTGAAATAAATAAAACTACCTTTTAAATTGAAAAATGTTTGGCTCAAATTTGAAACTAAAGCCCTATGTACACGGGGCTACTGCTCCCGGGTGAGGGGTGGAGAAATAAAAGGCAGCCCATGTGGAAGGACCTTAGAGTAATTGATACTGGAAAAATTTTAGTCTAAGAGAGTGTTGGATAAATACTATGAGGAAAGTTGAGAAAAAAATCATAGATTGAGGAAGAGTTAATAAGGAGTTATGTCCTGTTCTATTTAAAGTAGCACCTTTTTAGTTCAAGTCACATTCATATAGTACAAAGGGAAAAATATGAATACCTATGATGGTCAGTTAATTTTAATTTAAGGCAATTAGAAGACCCAAAACGTTAAAATGAAAGAAACAATATTAATGCCAATGGAATTCCCAATTTCAAATGAAAATTAATATAGGAAAGCCCACCCAGCCCAGCCAAAGCCATGACATTTGTGCTTGGATTACCTGAATAATTGTACTGTAATTTAATCTGAAAGTAAAGAGCAGAGATAAGGAAAATTTCATCTCTTTTTCTACAGGTGAATTTCATTACAAATATACATTCTACATCTATCAACTTTTATTTAAACCAGCTAGCTTTCAAACAGGTAGAAATGTACTGATGAGTTAATGTCATGAAAAGTGGTCAAAATTTAAAAGACATTTAGAAAACTGAATAAATATACCTAACCTCTAGGAAAAATCAAGTGATGAAAGAGCTATGTGGTTGCTATAGTTATTGTCAACACTGACCCAATCTCGCTTTGCTCAAATATATAGAACATTACACAATGACTGAACTTGTTAACTAGAATGATTACATAGTACATAGCTGAAGCAATTTCAGAGGGTATGTATATACAGAGGGTAGTTTTTCTTAGAGAATGAGAGAGAGATAGATAGATAGATAGATAGATAGAGAGAGAGAGAGAGAGAGAGAATCCATAATGTAATACTCTTTCATTCTAATGCCAAAGTCATTAAAGTAATAAAACAATATGTTAACTCCCTAATATTCTGTGTTTATTTGTATAATAGTTTTCCCAGAAGACAGTTGTATATCCACATGCAAAAACCATGAATTTAAATCCTTAATATATATATATATATATATCACTATATATAAACATTATATTTGAACACTATATATAAACATTAATTCAAATGAACCACTGACTTAAATGAGATGAATTGTAAAATGTCTAAAAGAATACAGAGAAGAAAATCTCAGGAATTTGGTTTTGACAGAATTCTTATGTACAATGCCAAAAAAAATTCATAAAAGAAAAATTGATAAAAAAATTTTATCAAAAGATAACCAGTAAGATAAAGATAAGTAAAAACTTGACAACAGTTATCTGCAAATTAAATGCCAATAAACGAATGGCATTTAGAATATATGAAGTTTTTTCTTAGGTTAGTAATAAGACAAAAAACCTCAAATGAATAGGCAACCATTAGCAGATTCATTTTCACAAATAAGTTATAGAAATGGCTATTAATCACATTGAAAAATACATCTTTAGTAATCATGGAAGTAGAAATTAAAACAATGAGATACCACCTCATATCCAACTAGAATAGTTCTATTAAAAATATAAACAATAAGAAGAATTAAAGAGAATGTGGAGAAACTATGACCCTCATATATTGATGATTGAATGATTAAATGTGAATGTTAAATGGTATAGCCATTTTGGATCTTGGCAGTTTTAAAAAATTGAACACAAATATACCATACTAGAGGTTGGTGCAAGAAATCCATACATGCTAGGGAGGAGTGGGGGGAGGGGGCCCTCTGCTTGGCCTGCATGCTCTCACAATCCAGGACCCCTCAGGGGATGTCTGACTGCTGGTTTAGGTCCGGTCCCCCCTAACCCCTCTGCCTGCCGGCCTTATCACCCTTAACCGCCTCTGCCTGACTGTCTGATAGCCTCTAACCACTCTGCCTGCCTGCCTGCCTGATTGCTTGTAACTGCCTCTGACTGCCTGATAGCCCCTAATCAATTTCCTTCCTGCCTGGTCAACCCTAACCACTCACCTGCCTGATCACCCCTAACCACTCACCTGCCTGCCTAATTGCCCCTAACCACTCTGCCTGTGTGCCTTATTACCCCTAACCACTAACCTGCTTGCCTGATTGCCCCTAACCACATCTGCCTCAGCCCCCACTGCCGTGGCTTCATCTGGAAGGACATTGGGAATGACGTCTGGAAGGTCATTTGGCTGTCCAGTCTAATTAGTATATTATGCTTTTATTATAGACTAGAGGCCCGGTGCACAAAAATTTGTGTACTCGGGGGGGGGGGGGCGGGCGTTCCCTCAGCCTGGCCTGTGCCCTCTCACAGTATGGGACCCCTCAGGGGATGATCACCTGCTGGCTTAGGCCCGCTCCCCAGGGGATTGTGCCTAAGATGGCAATCAGACATCCCTCTAGCAGCCCGGCAGCCCTCGGGGGATGTCCACTTGCCAGCGGGGAGCAGGCCTAAACTGCTGTCAGACATTCTTAGTGCTGCTGAGGAGGCAGGAGAGGCTCCCACCACCACCGCTGTACTGGCAGCGATCAGCCTGGCTTGTGGCTGAGCAGAGCTCCTCTCATGTGAGAGCACCCTGACCACCAGAGGGCAGCTCCTGCATTGAGCAACTGCCCCCTGGTGGTAAGTGTGTTTCATAGTGACCAGTCATTCGCATAGTGACCTGCTGTTAGGGTCAGTTTGCATATTACCCTTTTACTATATAGGATAGAGGCCTGGTGCATGGGTGGGAGCCGGCTGGTTTGCCCTGAAGGGTGTCCCGGATCAGGGTGGGGGTCCCGCTTGGGTGCCTGGCAAGCCTGGATGATGGGCTGATGGCTGTTTGCAGCTGGTCACACCCCCTTCCGGGTGGGGGTCCCCATTGGGGTGCCTGGCCAGTCTGGGTGAGCAACTGAGGGCTGTTTTCAGGTAGGCGGGTGACTGAAGCTCCCAACCTCTCCTTTTTTTCTTTCTTTTTTTTTTTAATTCTGGGATTTATTTACCTTTTATGGCTGTCACTGGAACTGAGAGCTGGCTTTAGCTCTGAGGCTCAGCTCCAGCTCTGAGACCTCAGCTGCTGAAAGCAGGTATCTGGGCTTTGTTTATCTTCTATAATTGAAACACTGTTGCAACTACAGCTCTGAGACCCGACTCGCTGAAAGCAGGTTTCTAGGTATTGTTTAGCTTCTATAATTGCAAGATAGTTGCTTAGAGTGCAGCTTAGAGCTGGGCAGCGGCAGGCGGGGAACCTTGGCTTCCTCCATCACTGGAGCAAGCAAGGCTCCTGTTTGCTTCAGCTGCCTGGCTGCCAGCCACCATCTTGGTTGGCAGTTAATTTTCATATCACCCTGATTAGTCAATGGGAAGCATGTCAGAGTTACGGTTAATTACCATGTTTGTCTATTATTAGATAGGATGACACAGTAATTCCATTCCTGGGGATCTACCAAAGAGAAATTAAATATATGCATATACAATAGTACTTATAGGTGCATTAGTCATAATAGTCCCATGTTAGTATCAAACAACCCAATGTCCATCAAGTGATGAATTTATAAACAAACATGTTTTATATTAAATTCATTAAATACAATTCATCAATAAATAAAGAATGAAATCATGACATATGCTACAACTGGGAAAATACCTCAAAATGATGCTAAGTGAAGGAAACCAGAGGAAGAAGACCCACATATTATATTATTTTATTTTTATGAAGTAAACAGAAAAAGCAAATTTCTATACAGAGAAAGCAGATAGGTGGTTGTCTGCACCTGGAGATGGAGACAAGGATTAACTGCAAATGAGCCCTAAGACACTTTTGAGGTTATATCTGCATGCCTACAGGAGTGGAGAGTGGCAGTGTATGTACTGGCTTTTGTTATTTTTTTCTTATATGCAACATGAAGCATTTGAAGTAAATGGTTTTTACTTCTGGAAATGGCACTCTATTTCTGAAGCATGATTCCCACATTTTTCAGGCCAAGGATTATTAGAATTGTATTTGTGTGATTCCTGGGCTCTCTACCACCTTCCGGATCTCTTTTTCCATGCTAAAATTCTTTTTAAAATCATATACTCACTGCAACACATACCAGTATGAGGTCATTTGCATTTTTTAAAAAACATCTCATCTTATTTGTAAAGCAGATTCCTTTCAATATATCAAAGCACATACTTTCACTGAATCCATCTGAGCCCTTTTAAAATCATCCTTCTAAGCAAAATACTTTCATTTAAAAAAATGAACATTTCCTGCACCCAAGTTAACTTTTGTGTTGAGTTGAAGCAATATAAAATATCAGCTCAAATGGTAAATGTGGGAAGGAACTATAAAGGAAAGCCAGGGAGAATAAATGAAAAATGATTCTAAGTTCTGACGTGTGGTATTAAAGATGTAGTGCACTGTCGCTGAGAGGAGCAGCTAGTTCTTGGCCCTTTGTATCAGGGAAACCAGTGATGTTTTCTAGGTTTAAGTCATGAACAATTTTAACAATCCTTGAATTCTGTGATAAATATCTTTTAACTAGAGGCCAGTTAACGGGATTCGTGCACTGGTGGGGGCATGGTCTGCAGGGATCGACCCGCTGTGGGAATGAAGCTCATCCTGGTCAGCTGAGTGGCACTCCCACTGTGGGAACACACTGACCACCAAGGGGAAGCTCCTGCATTAGCGTCTGCCCCCTGGTGGTCAGTGCACATCATAGCGACTGGTCGACCAGTCGTTCTGGTTGTTCCGCCATTTGGTCACTGGGCTTTTATTATATAGGATGACTTGATGAGAAATAATGGCAATGGATATTTTTAAAGACTTAGATGTCAAATGGATCAATAAAATCAGCCTACTCTCAAAGAGCTGACTATATATATATATAGCATATATATATAGCATTTTATATAAGACTAGAGGCCCAGTGCATGAAATTCGTACACGGGGGGGTCCCCTCAGCCCAGCATGCATGCTCTCCAATCCGGGACCCCTCAGGGGATGTCTGACTGCCTCTTGCAATCCAGGACCACTGGCTCCTAACCATTAACCTGCCTTCCTGCCTGATTGCCCCTAACCACTTCTGCCTGACAGTCTGATCACCCCCTTACCACTGCCCTGCCAGCCTGATCTACACCTATCTGCTCTCCTGCTGGTCTGATCACTTCCAACTGCCCTCCTCTGACTGCCCGATAGCCCCCAAATACCCTCCCCTGCTGGCCATCTTGTGGCGGGCATCTTGTGACAACATGGGAGCAGCCATCTTGTGACCACATGGGGGTGGCCATCTTATGAGGGTCAATTTTCATATCACCTCTTTATTATATAGGATAGAGGCCTGGTGCAAGTGTGGGGGCCAGCTGGTCTGTCCTGAAGGGGGTCCTGGATCAGGGTGGGGGTCCCCTTGGGGGATGTGTCCAGCCTTGGTGAGGGGCTGGGGTGGTTTGCAGGCTGGCCACACCCCCATTGGAGTGGGGGGATCTTTGCAGGTGGCAGGACCAGCCTGAGCAAGGGGCTGAGGGCCATTTGCAGGCCGGCCATGCCCCCACTGGGGTGAGAGTACCCACTGGGGGGCATGGCCAGCCTGGGCGAGGGGCTGAGGGCTGTTTGGGGACAGTTTGCAGGCCAGTCAAGCCTGCTGCTTTGTCCAGAAGGACATCGGAATGTCTCCAGAAGGTGTCCTGGTCTAATTAGCATATTACTATTTTATTAGTATAGATTGATCACAATCATGCCCTAACTGTTTTGGCTCAATGGATAGAGTGTCAACCAGCAGCCTGAAGGGTACCAGGTTCAATTCTGGTCAAGGGCAAGTACCTTGGTTACGGGACATGTCCAGTAGGGGGTGTGCAGGAGGCAGCTGATCAATGTTTCTCTCTCATCGGTGTTTCTAACTCTCTAACACTCTCCCTTCCTCTCTGTAAAAATCAATAAAATGTATTTAAAAAAAAGATATTCATAATCAAATCCTAAGTAATATGTACAGATTGTATAGATCTTAAACACAGTATGAGGTTTTGAATAAGCACAACTTCCTTCGTGTTGGAATAGTAAGAAAAAATGTGGTAGAGTATCTAGGCAAGCAAAGAAGCATGGAATGGAGAGAGACCTAGGTGATCAAACAGCACACGCTAATGACAATATTCTACACCACTCCTCCTCCTCACCTATCAGACACTCTGAATGTAGTGGGGAGAGGAGGATGGTGCAGAATAAAAAATGAAATAGAGCTGGAGACAAAAATGGAGAGATGTTGGTCAAAGGGTACAGTCCTCAGGTATCTATACTAATAAAAGGGTAATATGCTAATTAGACTGGATGTCCTTTCAGACAAAGCCATAGTAGCAGTGCCAAGGCAGAAGCAGTTAGGGGTGATCAGGCCTGCAGGGGAGAGTAGTTAGGTCAATCAGGCTGGCAGGTGAGGACAGTTAGGAGGATCAGGCCACCAGGCAGGTGAGCAGTTAGGAGCCAGCTGTCCTGGATTGTGAGAGGGATGTCCCCTGTGGTGTCCAGGAGTAGAGAGGCTACAGGCCAGGCTGAGGGACAATCCCCCCTCCTGTGCATAAATTTTGTGCACCAGACCTCTAGTCTATATATATAAAACCCTAATATGCAAATAGACCGAACAGCAGAACAACTGAACAACCAGTTACTATGACATGCACTGACCACCAGGGGGGGTGCATGGAACATGGCAGGCATCAGCAGCAGGTGGCAGAGTGTGGAACATGGCAGGCATCAGCCGTGGCAGGATGGTGGAGCAGGTGAGCAGGGATGCCAGACCAAGGTGGGGCACCGGTCGCTGTCATCCGGGCGAGTCTCTGGTGGTTACTGGAAATTCTTTGCTCCCATGCACCACAGTCCCGCTGGGTGCTCACACCTGCTGCTGGTGCCATACCTACTGCCAGCACAGGCCCCAATCACTCGGTGCTGTCAGTGGGTGCGAGCAGTGCCTACTGGCCCCAATTGCCCTGAGGGCTTCTGCACCTCCCCCTTTTCCAGAGGAGCTATCGGGGCAGCAGTTGCTACTCACACCCATTATTGGTGCCAGCCCCAATCGCTCCGCACTGTCAGCAGATATGAGCAGGGTTGGTGCCGTCAGCATGTCGGAGTATTGGTGGCAGGAGCAGGGCTGCTGGAAGACAGGGGACCAGGAGTTGTGGAGGGAGGAGCTGGGCAGGGGCACAAAGGATGGCCTGAGACCTGCCCCTGTGCCCACTACAGCCTCATGGCCCACAGTTCCTTTTAAGGTGCACGAATTCATGTACTGGGCCCCTAGTAAGATAAATAAGTTCTAAAAACCAAATATGCAATATGGTGACTATAGTTATAAAAAAGCATTATATATTTGAAATTTGCTAAGATAAATTTCAAGTGTTCTTACCACACATACATACACACACACAAACATAAGGGTAAACTGTGTGAGATAATATATAGTTAATTAGCTTGTTTGTGATAATCATTTCATAATGTATACATATAGCAAAATATCACATTGTATATCTTAAATATATAGAATTTTTTTCAATGATCTATACTAATAAAAGGGTAATCTGCTAATTAGACTGGACATCTTCCAGATGACCTTCAGGAAGTCCTTCTAGACAATGCCTTGGTGGTGGGGCTGAGGCAAAGGCAGTTAGGGGCGATTGGGTCAGCAAGAGAGAGCAGTTAGGGGGATCAGGCTGGCAGGGGAGAGCAGTTAGAGGGATCATGCCCGCAGGCAGGTGAGTAGTTAGGAGCTAGCTATCCTGGGTTGCAAGAGGGATGTCCAACTGCCAGTTTAGGCCCAATCCCACAGTGATCAGGCCTAAACTGGCAATCGACATCCCTCGAGGGGTCCCAGATTGGAGAAGGTGCAGTCTGGGCTGAGGGACCCCCCACCTCCATGCACGTATTTCATGCACTGGGCCTCTAGTACTTTAATAAATCTGAAAAATAAAAATAACAAGAAAATTCAACCAAGAACAATTTTGGGGATTTTTCACACAGTCAGTTTAACTACAAATAATAGTCATAATCAATGAATTACTGGTTATTCATTATAAATTCCAAAATCAGTTAACTTTCTTTTAATCTTCAGAGTGAGGAAGGGTGAGAGAAAGAAACATTGATTAGTTGCCTCCCATCTGTACCCTGACCTGGGATTGAGCCCACAACCTTTTGGTGTACTGGATGATGCTCCAACCACCTGAGCCACCAGGACAGGGCAGTTAACTTTATTTTGAAAAAATTTGGCAAACAACAAGCAACCTAAGTATTTACAGATGTAACTGTACCCCACAAACCAGGCTCTCTGTTTACCCCCATAAGTAAGACCTTTTTTTCCCCCTAACAAAGTTTAGTTAAATTTTAGCTATATTGAAACTATTCATTCCCTATAACCATAAGTTGCTTAACGTTTAAACTGAGGGACTCGGCAAAATTGAAACTGAAATACTGAGTCACTAACCTGTCACTTACTAGTCAATACGCAGTTTCTGAGAGGCTATAGATAACATCTTAATGCAATGCTTTTGCTTCCCCATAGGAACAATTGGTCATAAAATAGTAATTTATAATCTTACTTTGCAGACAATAATGGAGACTCCAGACCATCCGCATGCATGTAACCCTCCAATGGTTTCTAGAATCTACTCCTTGAGATCTTATTGGGAAAACAAAGGCCACATAAATTTCCTTCTACTCTCCTATTCCAACTTAAAAATTCTTAACCTGGTCCAGCAAGTAAGAAAGTTTTGGGGCCCCAGTAGATCTACCATCTTCTCAGTGGGCACCTCCTCAATCAATAAAACTTTGCTAAATTGCCGGGAGCCGGTCCATGCTTGCTGTTTCAAGGGACCTGGCATATATGGCATACTGTTCTTAATATGTTTACTCACCTTCTTGGCACTATGTGTTTTAACCAAGGTCTCCTCTCTGAGAAAGGTTGTTTCCCCAGGTAGGGATTTTCCCCTGAAGTTAGGGAGGGAATAAAACCGCTTAACTAAGTGCCAGGCGGGTAATTAATCACTTTAACTATGAACAATCATGCTTAAGCTACATAATCTTTACTCCCTGGAATGGAGATAAGAAACGCCCTAACCTTTGGAATAGAGATTGATAGGATTGGAATCAACTGGTATAAATACAGATGTAACAAGATAGAACTTAGAAGACAGAACCTAGAGACAGAACTTCGCTGGAGAGAATATGGCAAAAGATCCTGGACAGAAACTGGCAACAGAACCTAGAGACAGAACCTAGCGAGAGAACCTGGCTGAAGAACCTAGAGACAGAGCCTGGCTACAGAACCTGGATAGAACATGGAAAGAGAACCTAACTAGAACCTGGTGACAGAACCTGGCTGGAGATCCTAGACAGAACTTGGCTGGAGAACTGGCTACAGAACCTGGCTGGAGACCCTGACAAGAGAACCCGGCTATGATGATCACCTGAACGCTGCCTCTGTTTAATTCCTTCTTCGCCGACTCCGTCCACACCTTTGGGGACCCTTGGACCTGCTGGGGTTGGACCCCAGCACTAAATCTTACAGCAAACTCTGACATGTTGAGTTTTGGCTTCACAGGAGTGGTAACAAAGACATCAACAGGATTTAAATTCTAGTAATGTTGTTACTGGACTAAAGGGGTCTATTTGCCTGTGTGCATCAAAGCCCAATAAAATGTGAACAGGAGATTACAGCTAAGAAAGTAAAAGTTTATTAGTTCAGGAAATAGTTTACCTTTGTGTGAATGGGGGTGTATGGGAGGGGAGGGGCTGAGAATACTTGAAATTTATTCTTAGGAAATGTTAAGTATATAATATGTTTTATTAACTATAGTCACCATGCTGTACATTAAGTTTTAGACTCTATAATACTGAAACTGCCAGTTCAGTGAAACCTACATCAGAATTGTAGATAAACACCATACTGTTTTTTTTTTTAAATTTGCATTTGCATTTTCAGTTAGCCCTTTTAATATCAAATACATTCAGCCTCACTAACACAAAAGCTCAGTGTTCTTTCATTTTTCAATATACAGTAATTATGACCATTTTCAGACTTTGTTGTTGGTGTGAATTTCAAAAGTGACCATTGTAAGGCAGATGATCCAGCAATGGGTTTCCAGAGGTTGATGTGATCTATAGTCAAAACATCTTAAATTACCAAATTTCAAAGTAATGTACTTAAATTCTTTTGGTTTCCTTTATAAACAATTACATTTAATCAAAAGCCTAGTGATTCAGCTGATTGCTTATTGAGAAGGTGAATTTCTGTGCACTGAGTCTATGTTTAGCGTGTGTGTGGGTGCCTGTGTGTGTTGGGTAGGGCTTAGAGGGGACACTTCAAAAGACTGAGGAGGAGAAAAGGTGGAGGAGGTGGTGGAGATAGAGTTAAATCCCACTCTCAAAAAATCATTGAGTGGCTACTCTGTGTAAGAAAATAAACCAGCAAATGTGGTGAATATAAAAGCCCAGGCCAGAAATCTCCTTGTTTCAATGGGTAATTTTTAGGGAACTAATTTAAGCAGTCCTTTCAAGACCCAGAGCAGCAATTTTTAAATTGTGCTAATATTACATTCGCAGGTCTTAGCGGAAGCTGGGGAGCCAAATGGGGCTCTTGGGCTCAACTCCTTCAAGCAGAAGAGCTTTATTTTCATCTGTTTTATACAGTTGACATCTGAGTTAAATGCTTTGAATAAAGAGTTCCTTTAAGAAAAAATTGAAAATGATTTTATAATTTTGAGCTCCTGGAAGACAGGGATAGCAGGTAGAAACACCTTAAAAAGGAAAGTAGAAAAATGACTTAATTATGCCAATAATCATACATTACAAAGAAAATATAATAAGTTAACAATAAATATAAATAATTATGATAAAAATAATAAAACATCCTATCTTTAACATTTTATATTTTAGAACTTTATAAAGAAGATATTGTAAAGATATGATATTTATAAATATGATGTTGTTATTTAATGGAATATAAAATGAATTTTTAATTATCTAATTGACTTACCCAAATAATTTTTTAATTTTCAGCTAAAAGAAAATATTATTTAAAAATATATATTGAGTGCCCTCATAGTACCATGGAATATACAAGGGAGATTCTTAAAATAGTCACTGGCCTTAGCAAGGTAAGTGTACAACGGAGGAAATAAAACTTATGTTATACAAAGAGTAATAAAATTTTGTTATAATCCTTTATTCTAAGATAAGTAAGGAGTTAAGTCAGAAGTTGGTTATGTAAATTTAAATTTTCCAATGGTTTTGGAAGATTATGAAGCTTCATGAAGAATCAAAGATTTGGATTATTCTTAGATCACAGGTTGAAAAAGATATGAGAAGATAAATGTTGACACATTCACACATTAATTTACCTTGCTTTATCATTATTAACTCCTTTTATTGTATCTAAACATATAGTGTGATGTTTCCTAAATGGTGGCCATAATTTCAAAAGGAATTATTAACATACCTGTATTAGATTACATTAATATAATCTGATTTTAAAATATTCAAAATAGTGACAACCATATCTGTCCCTTAAATCATGTATGATACCATGTGTTCCCAGAGAACAAGTTAGAGGCATATGAACATCACAAGAATAACACCCTTTTTTTCAGCCACAAAACTCAGGAAAGAAGGCCTGAGTGTCAAGTAGTCCAGTTGCATGGGTTTAATAGGACAAGGCTCCATTTATTCCTAATGGAGCCATCAGCGTCTTTTGTGATCTCAGTAATTAAGAAGCCAGTTTGATTCCTCTGATTATGGACTTCCTCAAAGTTGGCTGCTAGGTCATAAAGGAAATAGAAAGATACTTTGGAGAACTAATGGCTGCCCGTGTGTGCTGAGTCAGTCTTGAATTTAATGAGAGGCTCAGCTAACTTATGCACGACTGCTTTGAGTCTCTGAGATGATCTACTTTAATATGTTGATTGCTTCTTCTTGGGCATCGTTTTCCCTATAGAGACATGGGCCATTTATGTAGTTTTAGAAAATTAATTCTATATGGGAGATGAGAGAAAACTTAGATGGAGTAACAGTAGAAATTCTAAAGTGAAACTGTGTGTGTAGAGACTTATACTAAACAAAAAAAAATGCATAAGAGGGAGAATTTCTGTGATATTTCAGTTGAGGGATGGAGACTGGTGACTTCATTATGGACATCATTAGTATCGCGGTGTTCATGGGAAGACAGCAGAATGGTTTAAGGACTCTCCATGGAAATACTATTTTATCCCACTTATTTCCTCCCCACCCATCTCCAATTTTGTTTATGTCTTCCTTAATGAATGCCATAGAGCAGTGAAAACAAGAAAAGAGGATTAGATGGCACAAAACAGCAAAGCAACATGAATCACTATGATGGATTTCATTAATTAGAAATTGAAATTAAAGACACCAACCTGTGTGAAAAAGTGAACCTCTGAAGGTTGTTCCAGGACATTGTCTGTTCTAATTTTCAGAAGTTAATTCGACAGAAATGTTTAAAGTATGCTGTGTAAGAGAAGTCTGGTGACTCAGAATAAAAATCACAGTGGGAGAAAAAGAAGCTTTTTGCCATTTTCCTTTCCAGGGCATGCTTTGATTAGTCAAGCACCAGAAAGCCAAATTTGGGACACTGCTGAAGTTCCTTCTATATAAAAAACTAAAAGGGTTTTTTGTTCACTGTTCACCTAGGAGGCATGTGTGGTTATTCAACGGATTTTTTAATTGTAAGAACTTTCTTCTGAATAAGCTCTTCTGAATCACAAGATCCTCTGGTGAGCAAATAATAAGAGGTGAGAAGGTGGAAAGAGAGGGGCAGAGGAATGAGAAACAGAATGATCTCAGTTGCTAGATGCATATTAAATAACTTGTGCTCAGTTGAAACAAGTACAATCTCAATTAACCAGCGATCAACTATCTAGAAATTCATATAAACTGAAAGGGTTGTTTTATAACTCCAGCTCCTGGATAGAAAGAAAATAAATAGGAATAATAATAATAACAACATGAAAAAAAAGGAAGCAGCAGAAACATCATGCCGGTTATACTTTACTGCTATCTTCCTTTCCAATTCCCTTTTCTGCCCAGCTCTTTGCCCTGGGAGGTTGGCCCAGTTTATTGTATCTCCTGCACTGCCTTGCTCTCTTGCATGGTGTAGGGTTTCAATGAATAGAAGTTGATAGCAAAAGATTAGATGTCAGTGAGAGAGGAAGGTGAGCATATTTCTCCCTTAGTTTCTTCCCTACATCACGGTGATGGTTGCATTTATGGCTTCTTCTATAGCACAGCTTCTATCAGTCATTCTTATTTTTAATATATATATTTTATTGTGCTTAGTGGTTGAGCATCGACCTATGAACCAGAAGGTCATGGTTCAAATCCCACTTGGGCACATGCTCAGGTTGTGGGCTCGATCCCAAGTGTGGGACTTGCAGGAGGCAGACAATCAATGATTCCCTCTCATCATTGATGTTTCTCTCTCTCCCCTCTCCCTTCCACTCTGAAATCAATAAAAATATGTTTTGTTTCTTTTCAGAATCTCAAAAGATGGTCAAACTCTCCACCTTGCTCTATATATTCCTCCAGCTTCTCTTATCCTGGAAGCTAGATTGTGTCCCTAACTGCCTTAAAGGATAGAATGAAGAGACTTATGAACAAGGTGTGAAGAAAATGTTCTACTTACTAGGGATAAATTAAAGACTATCCTGGTGGAGATAGGAGCCAAGAAGAAAGGCCCTGAAAAGTGAAATATGCTGTGATAAAAGAAGCCACTGAGGTACCTGACAACACCTGTTATTTTGCTTGAAAAACCCAAAGGAAGACTAGCAGAGGAAACTCCCAGTTAGGCTCCAGCCAACATAGAAGTTTGTGAGATGTAATAAAACTAGTGGCCTGGTGCACAGATTTGTGCACATTGAAAGGAAATTAATTAGATGAAATATTTTAATATTGCTATTCGCCCTTTCTTTATAATAGAAGTATCAACCAAATTCATGATTGACAAGGATAGATGGAAGCACATGTATGAGACTGGCGCCAGTGAGGGCTTTATATGTATTGCACATGTGCAAGTCAACTTAGCCTTTTATATATATAGAATAAACTTGCTTAATTAGACCTGCTTTCTGATGTAGCTAAACTTTTCCAGCCCAGTGAAGCACTCCAACTTCTCTTTCAGGTAATTGTCAGCAACACAGCAGTATATATCAACACAAAGCAGATTATTATTGTAGATCACACAGGGAGAACAAAGGGTAAAATATTTAACTGCAGCAGTGTTTGACTATATTCTGCGCAGTGAGAAAATCTGAAATCATTTTCAAGGTCCACAATTTCTTACTTCTTTTCAGTTGGTTCATGTCTAAGCTTTCTAAATCTCCATTTTCTGACTAATGAAAAGAAAATAGGATTCCACCAAGTAACCTATCTACCTACTCTAGGACTTCTGTGAGAATCAAATGAGATGAGGCCCAGGAAAACGCTTTACAGACATTTGATTAAAGTGTCAAATGTTTGTATCTGGCTATAAAGCAAGTCGTGTTCCTGGGCTGAAGAAACTGGAAAGAGGCTAGTTGCTAGGAAGAGGAAGTCGGGTGTTGCTACGTGACGTCATTACCCGGCGCCCAGAGCCACCATTTCTGGGCTGGGCTAGGCTGGGCTGTGGACCGCATTTTGCACCATGGGTTCTCTCCGCAGTGATGGTTGCGATTTGGTGGGCTGTCGCCCTGGGGTGATGATGGGGCCAGTTTCCCACTTGGGAGAAATCAAGTGTTGCTTTGTGGTCACCAAGTCTGTGGTGCTATTTCTCTGTAAATGGCCAGTGTGTGTCATGGCAGCTCTTGTATTGAGCATCTGCCCCGTGGTGGTCAGTGCGTGTCATAGTGACTGGTCAGATGGACACTTAGCATTATAGTGTGTTAAGCTAAGGTGTTTAAGCTACTACATGTACATGTTGGGGTAATTTACAATGCAGCATTAGATAACTATACAATAATCTATTTACTAGAATTGTAACTGTGAAAAGTACTTAATCTTCCTGATGCTCAATTTTATAATTTTCAAAATGTGAATGATAATAGTTAACTATTCTACAGTTTACTTTGAGGTCTAAGCTAAAAATGAAATAAAATGCTCAAAGTAGCTCTTCAGCATAGAGCCTGGAACACAGAAAATAGTCAATTTTGTTCTTATTGGTAGCATTTTTATTACACATTTTTTACCTTCACCTCCTCAGATATACAGAAATGCAAAGAAATAAGAATTGATGGGATGTCCTTCAAGAAGAACAAAGTAAGAATACTTGCTCTACCAGACATTAAAAATTATCATAAGGCCACAGTAACTAAGACTGTGCTATGGGCACAAAAATAGACAAATAGAGAAATGATATAAAACAGAGAGTTGACAAACTGACACAGCTATCTAACACCTGATTTAGGAAAATGATGGTGCTTTAGAACAATGGGAAAATGCAGTACTATAGTTCCATTAAATGGTGCATGGATAATTAGATATCCACATAAAAATAATTGCCATGTAATTTCCTTTTCACCATATTAAAAAATCAGTTCCACATTGATTTTTAGATTTAGATGAAAAATGGAAAACAATAAATCTCTTGGAAGATAATATAAGAGAATATCTCCAAATCTCTAAGACTTTGATATAGGAAAATACTTTTCAACAAGATATAAGAAATACTAACTCTTCCTTTCCCACTCCCATCCCCCACCCCCCAAAAAAGATTGAGATATGGAATTAAATCAAAAGAGAATTTGTTCATCAAAAGACACTATTAAAAGAACAAAAAAGCTAACCAGAAAGTGGAAAAGGACCGTTTGGAACACACTAATTACAAGGGCAGATATCTGAATATATTATATACTTCTACACATTAATAAGAAAAATATTCTAAAAGAAAAATGAGCAAGATAATTAAACATACATTTCACAAAATATATTTTAAAAAGTTCAATGAAGGCCAAAGTTGCTCAATTATATTAGCAATCAGACTTATTCAAACTACATTCACAATGAGGAAATTCTTGATGAATATGTCATTTGGTTGACTTTCCTGTAAATGTTATATTTCTGAATATAAAAACTTTTCATTTAAAAAACAGTAATACAGAAATACATATACTCGCCTAGAACTAGAACTTTTCCAAAATGTGGATGGAAATGATACAGAAAGTCAGCATGAAAAATAAAGACACATAGTAACAGGTAGCTCAAAAAATATTCCGCCTGGAATTATAAACCCTATGCCATTCAGCAGCTGTATGACAATAGGCAAATCACATATCCATTGTCATTTTCTGTTTCTCTATGTTAAATGTGAGCTCAGTATACATACTTCTGTGATTGTGGTGGAAGCTAAATAAGATTATCTGCAGTAAATGTTAGATAAATATGTGGATGGAAACTTAGGAAAATTGAATAATGTTTCAAACATTTATCTCTTTTCCAATTTTATTTTGTGTTAGTTTTGGAGATCTTTATGCTGTTGAAGAGAGGAAAGAAAGAAGACACGGTATGGAGAAAAAATAATACAATGCAATTTGTGAATGGCTAAAAATACTGCTAGTTCAGGTTATTTTCTTTATAGTCATTATTTGAAATCCTTAAAATTAGTGGTAAAATATTGTCGAAATGGCCTTGTAACTTCTTGGACAATATTTGATGTTAAAAAAGAGTACATTAATGGGAAATCTCCAAATATTTAGCTGATGTCTGTCCACCTTTTAAAAATATTTACATAATTTAAAGTCAAATTATTATAGAGAATTAGAAAGTTAATTTGTTTAGAAGAACTATACCCAAATCCATTCAATGAATTGATGAGTGCATTATTAGCAAGGTCTTTGCACTTCTTCTCACCTTCTCTCCCACATCTTTATTCCTTTTCATTACATTCTTTTCTTCATAAAAATGCTAAAGTTATTTCCTCAGCTTTCTGTATCCTAATCATGATATATTTTTCTCCTTTAAAATCATTTATATTGGGATTCCTAGAAATTAATGATGATGATGATGGTGAAGATAATGTCATATTATTGTTAATGAAATAATGAAGAGTACTAATGACAATAAGACACATATAAAAGAAAAAAAAATCAGGTGATGATGGCTGACTGGAATGCCAGAATAGAATTATTTATATCCTTGTTAAATTCAGCTGAGATGGAACAAAGCTTCTAAGATGGAGTGTTTATTTGGGTTCGGAGGAGTTTGGCCTTCCCATGGCTCTATTCTCTGAGTCATTTCATTTCTACACCCTCTGTGCACACTCTCTATGAGCACCTGATCCCCCAATTAAGGCCTACACCTGCAGCATCCAGACTTCCATCCATTAATTGCTGCCTTTAATACCCTCCACAGCCCAGAGGAACTTCTGTGACCAGAGAATCAACACAACAGGGCAACTGCTCCCAGGAGTCCGAATTGTAAGACAATAGTAGCATTTTTCAGAAATCCATTAATTTTCCTCTTATTGGGGTTACTGGGTCATCCACTGTGGGCTTGGATAAACACATTTACCAGTGTGGCACTGGGTGGAACAGTTGGCTTCCCCTCCCAAATGGTCAATGACTGAAAAGGGACTGAAGCCTTGCAGGGAGAACAGGGAGTGGTGGGAGGCAGTCTCTTCAATACCTAGCAGACACACAACTGAGTGTTAAAGAGTTCCTGGTGGAGAAATGCTTTCAATTCAGATCTTGCCTTTTTAGAAGTCTAGAATTGGCCCTAGTCAGTTTGGCTCCGTGGATAGAGCATCAACCTTTGGATCGAAGGGTCCTGGGTTCGACTCTGGTTAAGGGCACATTCCTGGGTTGCAGGCTCCTCCCTGGCTGGGGCCCTGATTGGAGCTGGTGCAGGAGGCAACCAATCAATGTGTTTCTCTCAGATTGATGTTTCTCTCTGTCTTTCCCTCTCTAAAAATCAACGGAAATATCCTCAGGTGAGGAATAAAAATAAATTAATTAATTAATAAAAGTCTAGAATTGAAGGGCATTAGAGCCAGGTTGCCTCAACCATTATTTCAGACCATACCCATACAGATCCCTCTTCATTATCAGAACAGCTCAATAATACTTCTTGCCAACATGACAGACCTCTGAGTGAAACCACCGGTGATCATGTCTAAAGTCATGTGAAAAATGGAACTATTTTATTTAATCTTTAATGAACAGAAATAGATCCAGAGACACAGAGAAACATGGAACAGACTGTCAAACCTCAGAGGGAAGACAGGGGTGGGGGTGGGGGAGGGGGGCAGTAAGAGCTCAACCAAAGGACTTGTATGCATGCATATAAGTAAAACCAATGGACACAGATAGTAGGGGAATGAAGGCATGTGCTGGGGGGTGGGAGTGGCTGGGGAGAGGTCAAAGGGGAAAAAAGGAGACTTATGTAATGCTTTAAACAATAAAGAATTTAAAGTAAAAAAAAGTGAATTCACAATAGTTAGCTATGGTCCAGAGATCATTGATACCTGTGTCAGTTATCCCTTCTAATCAAGGAATACAATCTAAGAAATTATTTTTAAATTGTCAGAATTTCCAAAATTTGATCTTCCACAGCAAATTTGCATGGATGTGCACCAAGTTCATTAACCTTATTATGATAGCTCCAGTTTCTCCTGATTTATTTCTTGTAATTTTTTTCTAGTTGACTGAATTGAGACAAAATAGGTTGCAAGAAACATAAATAATCACAAAGAATGCAACGATTCTTGAATCATATTATTGTAAATAGCATTTGTTTCTGGATGGAAATATTTTTATGTACAGCCAGACTTCATGGGTTCTTTAAATTACTATTTGTGGCTTTGGGCACATTTCCTTAATCCCTCTGATTCACTTTTTTTTTTTTTAAATATAATATGAATTTGGAAATAGTATCAAACCGTGGATTTTTGTGATGATCAATGTAAATCACTCAGAGGAAAGATTGACACATATAAATATACGTTGTTATTATTGCCATTACACACACAGTTATTAATTCTACACAAGATTATTAACCCAGATTTTCATTCTACTTGTCCCACCTTTCCCAATCCAGTTTCTCTTCCCCTCATGCTTTCAAAGTGGAATCACATAATCAGATCATTGGAGTATGATTGTGTTGAACATGCTTAGTAGGGGAAAATATGATGAATAATTTAAATTACCAAAGTAGTATTGACTTTGAATAGGTAACTAATAAAACAACAAAACGTGGCGAATGTAGCCTGCTATTACCTTGGTTAGTAGGATTTTCGTTGCTTATAATAATTTCACTATATTTTCCTGTACTTCAATTCTTTGCTAGAAGTTATTTTTTTTTTTAATTTTTCAATATATTATTATTTATTTTAGTGAGGAAGGGGGAGGGAGAGAGATAAAGACATCGATGGTGAGAGACAATCATTGATCAGCTGCCTCCTGCATGCCTCCTACTGGGGATCCAGGTAGCAACCAGGGCATGTGCCCTGATCAGGAATCAAACTGTGACCTCTTGGTTCGTGGGTTGATTCCCAACTGATGAGCCACACTGCGCTACCTTTTCTTTTTTAGAAAAAAAATATTTTTTAATTGTTTTATTGCTTAAAGTATTACAAAGAGTATTCCATATGTCTCCTTTTTTTTTCTCCCCTTGACCTTCCCCTAGCCTCCCATACCCCCAGTGTCTCGTCTCCATTGGTTATGCTTATATGCACGCATACAAGTCCTTCGGTTGATCTCTTAACCACCTCCCCAATCCTCCCTGGTCTTCCCGCTGTAGTTTGACAGTCTATTCGATGTTGCTCTGCCTCTGTATCTATTTTTGTTCATCAGTTTATAATGGTCTTAATTATCTATAAATGAGTGAGATCATGTGGTATTTTTCTTTCATTGACTGGCTTATTTCACTTAGCATAATGCTCTCCAGTTCCATCCAAGCTGTTGCAAATGGTAAGAATTCCTTCTTTTTTACAGAAGCATAGAATTCCATCATGTAGGTGTACCACAGTTTTCTAATCCATTCATCTGCTGATGGGCACTTAGGCTGTTTCCAGATATTAGTTAGCTATGGTAAATTGTGCTGCTATGAACATAGGGGTGCATATATCCTTTCTGATGGGTGTTTCTGTTTTCTTGGGATATATTCCTAGAAGTGGGATCACTGAGTCAAATGGGAGTTCCATTTTTAGTTTTTTGAGGAAACTCCATACTGTCTTCCATAGTGGCTGCACCAGTCTGCATTCCCACCAGCAGTGCACAAGTGTTCCTTTTTCTCCACATCCTCTCCAGCACTTGTTGTTTGTTGATTTGTTGATGATAGCCATTCTGACAGGTGTGAGATGGTACCTCATTGTTGTTTTGATTTGCATTTCTGCTTTGAGCATGTTTTCATATGTCTCTTGGATTTCTGGATGTCCTCTTTTGCAAGTGTCTATTTAGGTCTGTTGCCCATTTTTTGATTGGATTGTTTATCTCCCTTTTGTTAAATTGTATGAGTTCCCTGTAAATGTTGGAGATTAAACCCTTATTGGTGATAACATTGGCAAATATGTTCTCCAATGCAGCGGGCTTTCTTGTTGTTTTGTTGATGGTTCCTTTTGCTGTGTCAAAGCTTTTTATTTTGATGTAGTTGCATTTTTTTTTATTTTTCTCTTTAGTTTTCAATGCCCTAGGAGCTGTATCGGTGAAGAAATTGCTTCGACATATGACTGAGATTTTGTTGCCTTTGGATTCCTCTAGTATTTTTATGGTTTCCCGTATTACATTTAAGTCCTTTATCCATTTTGAGTTTATTTTTGTGTATGGTGTAAGTTGGTGGTCTAGTTTCATTTTTTTGCATGTATCTGTCCAATTTTCCCGACACCATTTATTGAAGAGACTGCCTTGACTCCATTGTATGTTCTTGCCTCCTTTGTCAAATATTAATTGAGCATATTGGTTGGGGTGGATTTCTGGGCTCTATATTCTATTCCATTGATCTATATGTCTGTTCTTGTGCCAGTACAAGGCAGTTTTGAGAACAGTGGCTTTAAAATGTTCATACTACCCAAAGAAAAAAATGTTTTATTAAAAATAGATTTAATGAATGTCATGGAATTTATAATATAACTCAACTGAACTTTTGGAGTCATACATTTTACAAGAAGGCCAATTCCAGGAAGAAGTTAAGAGATGTTCTTACTTGAGGTATGGTAACCACACCACACAGACTTCGGCAGAACTGACATCCATTTGTAAAAGGAGGTCATTTTCACTACTCTTTTTCTTTAGAGAGTGATACTTATTATGTCAAAGTTTAAGAAATAAAATAGTGGTTTTTCACTCCTCAGTATTTCGAGTTTATCATTGGATGGAAGGTCATGATGTCCTATGGTTTCTCCCTCAAAGTTATACTACACAAATTATTCATATACAATTTGCAGTTGATTTTATGATGGTTACAGATAGGAGCATTTTATTTTCTTGCAAATAATGCTTATATTAGATCAGTCTCTATCAGTTTCCCATTCATGCTTCATACTTTTCTTACCAATTTTTTTTATGCCTGCTTCCAACGGGATTTAAGGAAGCAACCTTGACTTATTGATTCATTCACATATTATTTACCAGATTATATATTAGGTATTTCTTATATTCCAGCTACCATACTAGAACATTGAAGAAAACAATGAGGCAAAAAATTCATTTGTTTCACTCAAAAATGAATATCAAATGAGTGATCAAGACTAATATAGAGGTCACTGTAATGTGGAAATATAAAGGTCTCCAGAATGTCATTCGCTATATTTACCATGACATTCCGAAGCAAGAGCAAACCTCTAAGATTAGAATAAAATCTTTTTATTTGGATTTGTTTAACTTAATTTTGCACTTTAGACAATTTGTCTAAGGGGCTTAGAAACATAATTTATGAGTTGCTCAAATATTTTTTTGTAAAAATATTTAAATACAGTGCTTTTTTCTGAAAACAAATAGAATAGGAAACACATTTGCATAAGAGTGAAGTTGGATGATTCACAGATATATCTTGGTTCCCACAAGATAACTCAATTCATATTCATTTAAATATTTTAATGTATCCCCCACCAACTATATGTTCAGTGCTAAAAGAAAAAACAGTAGAAAATCATTTAAAATTTAAATAAGGTCAAAACATTATCTCTTAGCAGTCAAAAACAATTGAAGACATTATACAATGCTGCTTAATATAATAGCTCTGAGTGTCACGATATTAGAGAAATTAGTTACTGGGGTTAAGCAGAGTTACTGGGGATGAGCTTTGGTGAATTAATAACAATTCTATATGTGGAAAAGGAAAGTATGTCCCTATCTTCATGTACCTTTCTTTATTTAATAATGTTTTTATTGATCTCAGAGAGGAAGGGAGAGAGAAAGAGAGAGAGAGAGAGAGACAGAGAGAGAGAGAGAGAAACATCAATGATGAGAGAGAATCATTGATTGGCTGCCGCCTGCACACCTGACACTGGGGATCAAGCCTACAACCTAGGCATGTGCCCTGACTGGGAATCGAACCAAGACCTCCCAGATCATAGGCCAACACTCAACCACTGAGCCATGCCAGACAGGCTCCACATACCTTTCTTTTTTAAGATGTCATTTTGTTTTTCTACATAGTCTTAATTTCTGAAACTCTTTGCTGGTCTCCAAAAATGGTTGGTCATCTGCCCCATTATCATTCTTTCAAAATATTTCACAGAACTGTATCTCATAGGACTGGATTAGAAGATAGGCCAGAGTTAGAGAAAAATCTAAATTTCCATTAATATGATTTTTTATAGAAACATGCAAACAACCCCACATTACCAGAACAGGGAGATGTTTGCTGCCATAGCATGCTTCTGACTTAATAAAATTATATAACCTGCAGTCTTCCTATTTTGTGTCTCTCCTTTCTCTCTCTTGACTTATTTCAGGGAATTTCATCTAAATCATTGCTTGTTGGACAGTCCTTTGTGAATCATAATCTGCTCTGATACCACCATCAGTGAAAATGGTGCTGTCAACATTTATGTCAACGCTGAGGTTGTAATTTCTGACAGTAATGTTCCTGGGCTTGATCTAAAACTCTCTGTTCACATTGATGGAGCTGCCTGTCAGAGTCCCTTCTGCCTGACACTTCTAAGTGACAAAGAATGTGGTGGGACTCACTCTAGGAAAAAATCTCATTCCAAGTTCTCCCATTAGGTCCATGTCTCATCCGAAAGCACTGCCCATGTTACCAAGAGATAAATGAATGCACAGGAGCAGGGACTTGGGTCAGCAGTAGGTTGCTATGTAATGTTCATAACATATCTGTGGAAATAAAATATACCAGTGGTGATTTATTCCTAGGACTGGATCTTATAAAAACCCAATTTATATATATGAAACCCCATTAAAGAACGCTGGTCTTACTTCTTGTTTCCAATATTGTTTCAACATAGCTTACTTCTTGTTTCAAATTACAAAATTATGCCCTAAATTTCATGATTTTTATGATTAAAATGCTTCATTTTTAATATTTCTGCTACATCATACTCATCACTATGTCCCAAATGAGTTGTGTTCCTTCACACATTTTTGGGGTCAAATATATCTTCTTCAGAAATTACTTCTACTTCTATGGAAGTATTTGACTAGTAAAATTTAAAGAAATATAATATTACACAAAGCTAGAGAGTATTAGCAAAACTGGTGCACTTATATATTGCTCATGACACTTTAAGTGGATATAAGCCTTTTCAAAAATAAGTTAGAATTATATCACAAAACCCAGTAATTATACACTTGGAGACACATTCTATGGGGGTAATTCAAAATAAGATAAAAGCTTGTATACACAAAAAGCATCTGTGGTCACATTACTTATAAGTAAATGTCCAATAAAAAAGGGCTAAGAACATTATACTACATTAAATCAATTAAATTGTATGAAACATTAAAAGATAGAAAGTTCACTTTATAATTTTCTACCTCTGTGACCACATCTCAATTTCCCTTTTGAACTGCCTCTGATTGTGCAGCCCAAATATAAACATCCTCTAAATGTATTTGCACACTATTTTTGGTTATGCAACACCACTCAGAATTCTTCTGTCATAACACACTTCCTACAATGAATATGACTGCACTGTTTTTCCTACCATTACCCCTTTGTGTATAAGAATTATGCCTTTGATCATGGTATCTTCAAAGCCTAAATATTGTAGACTATCAATAAGTAAGAACTGAATTGCTTCACATAAAAAAGAATGTCTATAATTCCTTGGTAAATAGCAAAAGAAAAGTAGAAAAGTACACATACAATATTGTAAAAGAGTCAAATGTATGCTGATGTTGAAAACAAGAAGTCACTGTCACAAAGCAGAATGAAATTGATACCAGAATTAGATGGCTGTGACTAAAAGTAATTTCAATGTTATCATTTCCTTTACTATGGTTTTAAATCTAAATTAGAAATAATAGCATGTTTAATACTTAATTGTAAATCATAATTCTATTAATTAGATGATTTAAAATAAAGATATTATTCCTTTTCTTAACTTCCATTTTCTGTAAGTCTATGACAGCCAGGTGGTGGAATACATTCATCTCAGATCCATCTTCCTCATTTACAAAATGGACATACAAATACAAATAATGCTCTCATTACAGCAAGCAAACAAACTAGCCAGGAAATATGTATGCAAGTAGGATGGAGGAGCTCTTCTGTGTCCAGGAGAGCAGTGAAATTCAGTTCAAAGTTCCTCAGATAGTACCCAAAGTAAGAAATACTGTGTATTCTCTGCACAAGGAGAATGTTTTCTCTAACTTGCTCCTAATCCTCAAGTAGTTATTTGTCTCGATCCACAAAATAGACAGACTTCCTCTGTATACAAACCCTTCCTTCTTAAATGTTGATAAAATAACAGATTTTGTTAAAACTGGCCTTCTGAAGCTCTACTTGGGTTTGTGATTACCTGTCTCCAATTCCAAAAACGACATCAATTCAGTGAGTTTCCACTAATGTACTTCCACAATCTTACTTAATAATTCAAAGTGGTAACCTTATATTTTAAAAAAAAACACAACATGGTAAAATCAAACATTGTTAGTATATATTTCTCTGAGCTTTCATAAAGCCATGTAGCCATACCTTCCCTCTGGGGTTTGACAGTCTGATCAAAGGTATGGGAGGGTGGGGGTAAGGGGAAAAGATCAACCAAAGGACTTGTATTCATGCATATAAGCCTAAGTAATGGGCACAGACAACAGGGAGGTGAGGGCATGAGTTGGGGAGGCCAGGGGGGGATTATGGTGGGATAAGGACACATATGTAATACCTTAATCAATAAAGAAATTTAAAAAAATACATGTAGCCATGAATCACCCACCAATTTAGAATCCAGAACACTTTCCTCACGTGAAAGATTTCCTTACATGGCCCCGTTGTAGTCAACTCCTCTCTCTAATCTGCTTACTGGTAACAACTATACTGTTTTAGGTTTCTATAATTTTGACTTTTTTTCAGAATGGCATATACATGGTAGCATATGACATTTAGCCTTTGGAGTTTGGCTTTAACTTAAGAGAGTGCCTTTGAAATTCATCCATGACTTTGTACCTTTTTGTTATGAGTAGTATCGCATTGTATGGGTGTACTGGAGTTAATTTATCCATTTATCAGTTGAAAGACATTTGTGTTATTTCCACTTTGGGGCAATTATCAATAAAGATAATAAAAATATTCATGTACAGATTTCTATGTGAACATATGTTTTAGTTTCTCTTCAGTAAGTTCTTAGGTGTTGGATTGTCTGGTCATGTGGAAGGGAATATTTAACTTTTTAAGAAATCCCTTTCCATGCCGAGACCAGTTTGGCTCAGTGGATAGAGCGTCGGCCTGCGGACTGAAGGGTCCCGGGTTCGATTCCGGTCAAGGGCATGTACCTGGGTTGCGGGCACATCCCCAGTGGGAGATGTGCAGGAGGCAGCTGATCAATGTTTCTCTCCCATCGATGTTTCTGACTGTCTATCTCTCTCCCTTCCTCTCTGTAAAAAATCAATAAAATATATTAAAAAAAAAAAAAGAAATCCCTTTCCAAATTGATTGTACCATTTTGCATTCTCACTGGCAGTGTTCCGAGTACTCCTTATCATTGCCAGTATTTGGTATTGCCAAATTTGTTCTATTTTTTTCCAGCCTAATGTGTGCGCGATGGTATCTCATTGTGTATTTTTGAACTTCCTTAATAGCTAATGACATTGAACATCCTTTCATGTATTTATTTACCATGGGCATATCTTCTTTAAGGGATGCTGTTTAGTCTTCACATCTTGCTTTTTGATGTGTCTATTCTGCCTAATGTAATAACCACTACATCCGTGATACCCACCCCACCACTGGGCTGTACAAAATCCTTCTGAGTTTGGATCCTTAAAACCTCTTACTGAGAAGACACTTAAGAAATGTTCCATCACTGGGCAGAGGGAAATGAAAAATAGTGGGTGAATCTCACAAAAGATCATTCCCTACTCCCAAATTTCTATGATCATCTCAAGTTCAAGGGAATGACAACTTTGGCAATGAAATCTTGTATTGGCTTCTCAAATGAGGTTCTGCCTTATTTTAATGCAATCTATTCTATAACAAAATGTAGATAACTGTGATTAAGAAAACAATGCTTAAGGAGTTATTTACTACCTCTTCTCTGCTCAGGCTCTATTCACTGTTCAGAGAAGTCACTAATATTGGAAGCATTGTTCTCTAATTTTTGAAGGTTTACTATGTATAGGGCACTTTGTTAGCTGCTCAGAAAATGTTTGTTAAACTGAACTAAAGGTAAATATGCAACTCTATATATTAGAAATGAAATTTATAATTTACACTAAATAATTCAAATATTTCATACCTAAAAGTCACACTGGGATTTGTTACTAAGTAAGCACTAATGGCTTGTTAGATATAGCAGATGACAAAAAACTCTGGCCCACAATACTTCATGGTTTTGTTTGGAAAGCATACTAGTACATACATGAAACAGAGAACAAAACATGTACTAAAAAGTTCTAAGTTACATATTGACAATTGCATAAATGTAATGACTGAGATAACTATAACCATAAAATATGGCTTCCTAATAAAGACAAACTATAATAGGGGCATGATAGATGGTAATGCTAATAATTATAATTTCTTTCTTGGGCCCAAAACACAATGAGCCATAAGAATCAACACAGAACAAACAGTGGGGAAAAAAAAAGAATGCTAATTAGGTCCTGGAACAAAACTTGTCATCCAGGAGATAAAAGGATTGGAGGTTAAATTTGGCAACTATGCCAGGCTTCAGGTGAGATACAGATGTGAGTGACAGGGAATGTTCCCCAGGTTCACAGATCACATAGGGAGGGACTATGCCAGTGATATTTAAAAGAGCAAGCTGATGGCAGATTATGTTGAGTGGAGTTGGTAATAGCATTAAGTGCTAGACATCAGTTCTGGAAGAAAAAGAAAGAAAGAAAGAAAGAAAGAAAGAAAGAAAGAAAGAAAGAAAGAAAGAAAGAAAGAAAGAAAGAAAGAAAGAAAGAAAGAAAGAAAGAAAGAAAGGCATAGGAATATGACATGTGCCAGTGCAAAAGCTTTATTTATTTTGCTTTGGTCAAGATGAAAGCATAGATACATCATCCAAGGAGTGAGTATTTGATAAAGGTCTGTGTTAACCACTGGGACACAAGACAACAGCTCTGGGAAGGGAACTATTTTTGTTTTATCTGGTCATGGAACAAGGATGAGACTTTGAATAAAGCAACAAATGGGCTTAACTGAGGGGAGCTGGAAAAGATGGAATCGGGAGAATCTAGTCAAAATTGACACTAATGAGCATGGCTGAAGGATAAAAAAGGATTATAGAGAGTTTTGATACCGGATATTCAGAATTTTAACAAAAAGAGGTTAATGGAATCCCCCTTTAATATTATATGTTGCCTGCACTTAGGCCACATATTTTACCTTACTGGTAGAGATCGAGTCATTTTCAACTGGTAATTACAGAATTCCCTCCTCCTCCCCCAGGACGGGAGCCCATTTTACAAAGGCAATATACAAGTAAATAAAGGCACATTGGAGCCAGACCTGCCAGCTCTTGGAGAGCTGATAAAATTTGATTAAATTCTTCTTTTGTTGTTATTATGTTTTCATCACCTTTGTCATTGTGTCTACACTTCTGAACCCCACCTGGGAGAGCAGTAACAAGGTATCACGAAACTGGCTTTTCTCACTCTAATTCCAACCTGCCAGAAGCAGCAAGCACAAGAAATCTCAGGAGAAAACCCCTTGTCATACAATTTACTGCCCAATTTTGCAAACCCGAGAGGTTTAGCTACTAGTAGTTTCCAGATTTTCCAATATGCTTACTAGTTTGGGGCTATTTATTCATAATACACTTCTAAATATTCAAGATCAAAGCTATGGGTTTTCAGCTTAGAGGGGACTGATGAATATTCCCTGAGGATTTCAGGGAAAGAGGGGAGTTCCATATATAGAGGATGCCATATAATTCTACTTCTCTGCTACTGCCTAATGTTTACAGTGAAAAAAGGCACCACTGCAGAGCTAAAAGAGACCTTGGAGATAATCTTATTTAATGAGTTCATTGTGGAGAAAAATTTGGAAAATGAGTTATCCAAGATCACACAGTTATTTAGTAGAAGAATAGATATAAGAATCTGGGTTTGCAACTCTGCCCTGGCATAGCCTACATTCAGAAATTGAATTGAATTCAATTCAACAGAAGCCCAGAGCTGTTCTACAAAAGAAGTAAAAGGCATAATATTTTTCCTCAATAGCCTTATGCTGTCTACAAAACACATGGGTAAAGCAGATGATTCTTTTTGACTCCACACAATTCTAACCTAAAGTGAATCCATTGAAACAGTAAATGTGAGGGACTCTAGTCCAGAGACCTTATTGAAGGTGGCCATTAAGTGATCCTAGAAAGGATGGCAAAGAGATATATGGATAGAGAGGTGGGTTCTTTCTACGCTATCTATTTAAGTAGCAGGGTGCAGGGCCATGAGATTAAAAAGTGAGAATGAGGATCATATACGAATGTAATGAAGACAGAGGAAACTATACATAGTCCCATTTTGAAATTAATAAGACTTAGAGACTTAGATATTTGAGTTATAAGAAAAGCATGTAATTTACTTGTAGAATCTTCTTCTGGGCTTCTTAAACTAGTATGCAGTTAAGGTAAAATTGTATCTAGAGTATCAAGTAGCTGCTATAGATCTACTTGTTATTTTGTTTTTGAATATGTGAATTTTAATGTAATCACATGGGAGAAGATGGTCTATGAGTATTATTTACTTTTTAGTTTTTATGTTAATTTTTGTTTTGAAATATTTAAGACTCACATGACATTTCAAGAGAGAACAGAGAGTTTCTATGTAACTTTTTTTCACTTTCCCCACTGATAACAGTTTATCTAAGTACTAGAGGTCCCAGTGCATGGCATTTGTGCACTGGGCGGGGGTGAGGGGGGGGTCCCTCTGTCTGACCTGTGCCCTCTCACAGTCTGGGACCGCACAGGGATCAAGCCTAAGCTGGCAGGCAGACATCCCCCAACGGGTCCTTAGTGCTGCTGCAGAGGCGGGAGAGGCTTCCACCACAGCCTTTGTGCTCACCAAGCTGTGAGCCCACTGACAAGCCCGTCTTCTAGCTGAGTGGCACTCCCCTTGTGGGAGTGCACTGACCACCAAGGGGCAGCTCCTGCGTTGAGCATCTGCCCCTGGTGATTAGTGCGCATCATAGCACCAGTTGTTCCACTGTTCGGTCGATTTGCATATTAGCCTTCAGTTTTATAGAATAGGGTTAAAACTAGAATTTTATATTAGTAAAATACTATTATTTATTTTAAAATCCCCATTTTTTTTAGTTATCTTTTCTGAAATATTTTACTGGTTAACCTGAGAGCTGGCAAGTAGAAGGATCAAAGAAAAAAATTATCTAATACTTGATTTAATCAGTGCCCTTAAAAATACAGAGGGCATGCACAGAGGGGCAATTGAAGAAATTTTAAAGATAATTGATAAACATATGGGCAGGATGAGGAGAAATGAGAAAAGATAGTGAAGCGCCCTGTAGTAGCCACAGTAGCCATTGGTAGCCCTTGCTTAAGATGCCAGTGAAGGGAACAATTAAGAAAACTCAGAGACAGTGAGACTGTTCTCGTAGCAGGTACATCAGATAGGAACTGTGCAACTTGGAAAAGAAATGCATCCACTGTGTATCTGTGGTCCTGCAACAAGTAAGCTGGGAATAAATGCCCCAAATCATCTTTCCTCCCTCAATCTGGTCTTCCACGGGTTCCTCCTTTTACCCCAAATCAACCAGAACCCAGAGGATAAGAGAGAGCAGTCTATCCATTTAATAGAAGTTAACTTCCCTGAACACTGAGTAGAGTGAGAAGAATAGAGGGGAAAACAGTCCAGAGGGAAAACTGGATGTACAGTGTAGTAACATAGGGAACTGATTTTGATCAAAGTGCTAAGCTAATTCAATGGAGAAGGATGTTTTTCAGCAAATCATACTGGAACAATTTATTTCTATACACACGCAGAGATAGATATATACAAAGAAAGCAAAAACAAAACAAAAACACCTAAACTTTAATTCACATATTAAAATTAACTCAAAAGGAATTGCACAGATTTACCATTAAAAAATTGATTAAAAAAGGAGAAAAATCTTTGTAACCTTGGGGTGGACAAAGAATTCTTGAATAGGTAAGAGTATAATCCATTAAGAATTTAAAAGAAAATGTACTTTATCAACATTAAAACCTCCTTTATATCAAAAGATAAAAGTAGATAGTTAAAAGAATAAAACAATAAGCTACCAGTGGTAAAACAAGATATTTATAAAGCATCTGTATATATAAAAGGCTAATATCCTAAGTGACTGACCTTCTGACCAGTCGCTATGATGTGCACTGTCCACCAGAGGGCAGACGCTCAATGCAGGAGCTGCTGAGCTGCAGTGACTTGGCAGCAGTGGTTCTCAGGTGATGCAACCTGAAACCAGAGAGGAGGAAGCCCGATTCCTAGCGGGGCCCCATGATTCCACCCTTGGCCATGGGTTATGTTGTTGCCGGGACACTGTCGGCCCTGAATCTGGTTTACTGCACACTTGCATTTGCATTCCACACCCTGTACAACAGCAACTTTGTAGAGTGTCCTCACACCCCAGGAGAGGCCTCTCAGGGGATGTTGAAGACCTAGTTTTGGCCCGATCCCCAGGGGCCAGGCCAAGGGGGCCCACCTGCCAGAGGGACCCCGCTCACTCCATAGATGCCCTTCAGGCCTCAGCACTTCCCCAGGTGTGGCTGGCTGGAGAGGGACCATGGAAGGTTGGCTCCAGGGCTTGTCTGGCCAGTCTCACCCAGTCCTTCTCTGCCAGCCACCTTCTAATTAATTCCCTTTCAATGTGCATAAATCCATGCACTGGGTTACTAGTACCTAATAATGAAACTGGGACCTAAACATACAAACAAGTCTCAAAGCTGATCAGTAAGAAAACAAAACAATTTTTAAAAATAAGCAAATTATTTGAACAGAGAAATAAGATATAAAAATGGCAAATAAATATGTGAAAATATTCTAAATATCATTATCCATTACAGATAACTAAATTAAAATTATAATGAAATACCACTGAATACTCATTAAAATGTTTAAAATGTAAAAGAGCATCAATGCCAAGTATTGGTAAGGATATAGAAGACTGGATCAATAACTTTGCAAAATAGTTTGGCAGTTTCTTAAAACTCTAAATGTACACCTATAATATTACCCAAACATTCTACTCATTTCTAAGTAGTTATACCTCACACAGAGGAAAAAAGATATGTTTACACAAAGATATGTACAGGAATGTTCATAGCAGCTCTACTTGTAATAGTAAAAACCTGGGAATAAGTAAGTGAATAAATAAATTGTATTATATGGATACTAGGGGCCTGGTGCATGGAATTCGTGCACAGGGGGTGGGTCCCTCAGCCTGACCTGCATCCTCTCCAATCTGGGAGCCCTTAGGGGAGCCCTCTACAATCTGGGAGTTTCTGTCTGTCTTTGCAATCATATGAGTGAATTGTCTGAGACCCCCAACCCAGTTTGGTTTGGTGCTCACAGAATAATAGAGGTCTTTTTATTTTTCTTTCTTCCATTGGTGAAGATTTCCTAGAAGTTGCAGGATATCTTCCTTTTAATTTTTCCTTGACACTCTGACTTTACTTATGTCTCTCACCTTTGCTTCCCTTCCATCCCCCACCCGCAACAGTAAGTTGCTCCAGGCACACTTTGCTCTAGTGTCTAAGACAGCCATGGGCAAACTGCGGCGCGCAGGCCGGATATGGCCCATTTGAAATGAATAAAACTAAAAAAAAAAAAAAAAAAAAAAAAAAAAGACCGTACCCTTTTATGTAATGATGTTTACTTTGAATTTATATTAGTTCACACAAACAATCCATCCATGCTTTTGTTCCGGCCCTCCGGTCCAGTTTAAGAACCCATTGTGGCCCTCGAATCAAAAAGTTTGCCCACCCCTGGTCTAGGAGATCCAGCAATGCATCTGCACCAGAAATATGATTCCCAGAATTCTTGGTGCTCCCCGCACTCTTGGTTTCTGCTTTAGGTCCAGGGGCTGCAGAAACCAAAAGAACTGGGAACTCCAGTCACCCCCAGGCTGGGCTTATAGGACTGGACACTCCAGTGGTGTCCCAGGGACCCCGGCCGATCGGTGCCAGTGCATGTGCACACTGGCCACAGGCTTGGAGCAGGCAGGGTACCAGGGATGCCCTCCGCATTGCCCCAGCCACACGGCGGGGGGGGGGGGGGGAGGGGAGAGAGCGGGCGGGCATTTCACCCCGCCCCAGGCTGCTATGTACCTGCATGTGTGCATGCTGCCCACAGGCCTGCCATTTTTTATTGGGTTAATTTGCATATTCACTCCTGATTGGCTGTGGGCATTGTGGAGGGACGGCCAATTTACATATTTGTCTATTATTAGTGTAGATAATGGAATATTATTCAGAAACAAAATATTATGAACTATTGATACACACATTAAAAGAGATACGCTATTTTGAATATACACTGTATGTTTGTAAAAAATGATCAAGTAAATGCAAACTAATCTATCCTAAAAGAAAATAGACCAGTGGTTTCCTGGAGATGATTAGGAAGAAGGCATTATAACAGGGTGAGAGGAATCATTTTGGAATGATGAATATATTCACCATTTTGATTATGATGATTGTTTCACAGATGCATATGTTTGTCAAAACTCAATAAACTGTGTACTTTAAATATGTACATTTCATGATGTGTCAATTATACCTCATTTATACTCTACTAAATATTCCATATTCCAGTCTCTTACTTCTTTTAGTCTTTCTCATGTTATCACAAAATCCACTCTATTTCACATTCCAATTTTTAGCCTTTCTTTTGATATAAGAAGTTTTGTATTTCATAAAATAAAGCAACAATGGACTGATAAATTTTAATTAAGAAATTATATATAGATCCAGGTATAATTTAAAAAACAACAGCAAAACCTCTCAACTTTATCCTATTGTATTAAAATTATCAATCTTTGTCTTTCTCTCCTCTAATTGACTCTGTAATCTCTGAGTGACTTATTATACCTTTAGTACAATTCTGACAGTCATCTTTTAATATGCAATTTCATATGGATGGATAAATGAATGATGTCTAGTCTTAAGGATATGACTAATATTGGAATCAAGACAAAAATCTGTCTAAACTTATATAATATCTATAAAAACTCACGTCACATCACATTGGGCCAAATAGGCAAAAAAAAATTTTGCCAAGATCAACAGTCTTGGACAGAAAGGGTGTAAAACAGTATAGGTTACAATTATGGCAGCAACAGAATCCAAGGGGGATGAAGAAGCAAGAAATAGTTGAAGTGGATGGAAATCACTTGACTATTTTCACCACATAGGCACGCATCTCCTGCTCTTTCTACTGGCTTGACACTCCTCCCTCTTTTAGCTAGTCAATGGGGTGTTTTTATTCTTTAAAGGGATTTCTGTTGTTCCTTTGTGCTCTGTCTGGCATCTGCCATCTCTATTTCTCCTTCTCATGGCTACTTCAGAAAGGTGGCTTTCATGCCTAAACAGTGGGGTAAACACCAGTGTGAGAGACCAGTGGTTCCTAGTCAGAAAAATACTATTGAGATTCTCACTGGTTTCTTGAAGATCTCACTGAAGTGTACCTCCTACTTTACTCTTTGTGTTACAGAGAATATTTTTTAAAAGACTCTAGCTGGTCTGTTAAAACCTTTTTCTCTTAAGGTGTACCGCTTTGTGGCTTTCATTATGAGCATAGTACAATGACTCTTGATAAATTCTCTTCATCGGTAAGAATCAGCTCAGCTGAGGATTCCTACTTTTAATTCTATATGGAACACAAATGGTTCACCTAATTTTCTGTGCTATTACTGAGAGAATATGTTGCTTGCATTTACTTACACTAAACTTTCAAATTTTGAGGGTCTTCTTTAAGGTATGTGACTTTACATATGGACATAAGGGGAGTTCAAGGTCCTGAAGTGGAGTTGGCAATCACTTAATGAAGAGCTGACTTCAGAGTGAAATCATTTCTAGAAACCACATGATTATCAGAATAGGTGGATATATACATAATTAGCCATGCAATTGGGATTTTGCTGTTTGGAGACCATCCACTGAGAATTCCATTTGGGGAAAGGATCTGTAGTGATCTTCCTCTGAAAGTTAGTCCAATTATTGCCTGTATAGATCATCTGCTAATTAATTACACAGTATCTATAATAATAAAAGGGTAATATTCTAATTAGACTGGATAGTCCGGACATCCTTCCTAACTAAAGCCAGGCAGCACCGCCTAGGTCCCAGGTGCCTGCAGCTGATCTCACTCATATGTAGAACCTAATGAACAAAATAAACTGATGAACAACATAGATCCAGAGACATAGAAGCATGGAACAGACTGTCAAATCACAGAGGGAAGGCAAAGACGGGAGGATGGCTGGGAAAAACTTGTATGCATATATGCACAATCCATGGACACAGTTAACAGTGTGGTGAAGGTCTGAGGCAGGGGGCAGGGCATGCTAGAAGGGGTCAATGGGGGGGAGGGGACATCTGTAAAACTTTCAATAGTAAAAGGAGAAGTAAATATTAATGGATGAAAAGAAAAATGGGTATTGTGGACCAAAAGGGGCCACATGCTAAGCTGACTAGCTCAGGAAAGGCTTGTGTGGCGGCTTTGCAAACTCAAGAGATCTAAAATAATGACAAATGATGGTCTGAAATTAAGAATTTTTAATTAAAAAGCAGTCTATGGTGGATAGTATGCCCTAGGCCAGTATCTTCCCTGACAAAAGTCAATCTTTATCTTAACTAAGCATGTCTGTAGCCTTTTGCATCTATAATAACATCATTGAAATGTCAGGGTAACTTGTAACTTGCCTTTTTCTGGATCCCCCAAAATATAACCAATGTGCCAGGGCAGAGACCACAAATTCCTTCATCGTTACTGTTATTATGTTAATTGTTGGTGGCTAACTATCCTGTACCTGTACCCACTGATGTGAAAGAGCCATGTGTTTATCATTTTAAGTTTTATTCCATCCCAGAGGTTCTCCCCAGCTTTGCTTTCTCCCACCTCCCTAATATATCACCAATGGATTTCAGGTAACCCACTTGCATCTCCTCCTTTGAGGTTATAAAGTACAAAGCAAGGTGAAAAACCACCATTCTCTGGAGCATTATCTTAATTTGTTGAGATTCTGTTTCCCAGCAATTGTCAACAGTTAGGGTCAAACACACAAAAATTCATTACAGTTTTGAATGTTAATAGTATTTAGGAGGCATAACTAACTTTTCATATGAAAAGAATGTAGCAACACGGATTTTATGGACTTTTCTAGATCTCATGAGAAACTGCACTATGGGCTTTAAACTCAGGTGTTCATTCTTAAGATCTTGTTAGATTGACACAACGCAGGGACATAACAGATGACAGATGTATTTGTTTTCTGTGGCTGTTGCAACAAGTAAGCAAAAAAGTTGGTGGCTTAAAACAAGAGAAAAAAAATCTCACTGTTCTGGAGGCTGGAACCTGAAATCGATACCAGTGGTACAACAACATCAGAATGTCAGCAGAACCACACTTTCTCTGGAGTTTCTAAAAGAGAGCTATTTCCTTGCCTCTTCCAGCTTTTGGTGGCTGCAGGTATTCCATGGTTTGTGACTGCCTAACTCCAAGCTCTAACTCTGTAATCGCATTGCCTACCCTTCTGTCTGTTCCTATCTCTTATAAGGACATGTGTGATTGGTCTTAGGGAAAACCCAGAGGATACAATCTGAATCTCTTCATCTCAAAATTTCACTCAGCCACATATGCAAAGATCCTTTTTCCAAATAAGGTAACATTTGAGGTTGCAGATATTAGGTTCTGACATCTTCGAAGCAATTATCAGCCTACCATAACAGCAATCACTGCTGTGGCTGTTATTAAACGTAGCATCATATTTATAACTTTGACTTTGTGATTAGACAGAGCTGAGTTCACATCCCTGTACTATCAAAGTCATATTGAAGAAATTATGTACTTCTCTGTGTTTCAATTTCCCCATCTGTTAAATGGGATATGCATGAGTAGTATCTCACAATATTGCCACAATGATTAAGTAGCACAGTGTATAAAAAACTTTAGCACAGTTTGGACTTAGTAAGTTCTCAATAAATTACAGCTATAATTATTTTTATAAAAGTAATAAACCCTCTAAGCTATTCAAAACAAAATGTCAGTTAATTTAAGGGTAACAAAAAATCATAAATCTTGACTGCTGTTTTCAGAAGCTTACATCTAATTGGTGAGATAAAATTTACATGCATACAAGAATACAAGAGAAGTAAGAAGTGCATACTAGGGATCATAAATGCTAAAGCTGTTTAAAATAAGTATCAATCAATGAAAAGGTCATTTTTTCCCACAAAGAAGGCTTGAATTGATGGGGCTGACAGGTATATATGCAAAGTCACATGAGAATGGGGAGGGGTGGTAGCAGGGAAGGATAGGATAGGATCCGACAACTGCTAGATGAGTACACAGAGAGTCTATGAAAGACTGGAGTCAAGTATTCAATGGGGAGCTACAGGCATATTGTGCTCAGCAGTACACTTATCTAGAAGCTCCATGAAGGAAATAAGACAATAGTTCTCTCTCTCTCTCTCTCTCTCTCTCTCTCTCTCTCTCTCTCTCTCTCTCTCTCTCTCTCCCTCACACACACACACACACACACACACACACACACACACACACACACACACACACACTTTTATCCCTTAGTTTAGTGCCTGGCTCCTAAGAGTTATCCAAAGAATATTTGCTTCAAGATTAAATGAGAAGATAAACGAAGACTCAAGTGACCAGTAATTTAAAAAAAAAGAAAAAAAAGTTTCCTTGATGCTGTGACTTGGGCAAGTAGGTTTCTAAACTGTAATACTATTGACATTTTGGACTTGAGAAATTTTTGTTGGGTGAGGAGATGCTGTCCTGCTCATTATTCAAAGTAGATTTTAACTATCCCTGGCTTCTACCCACTTTCTCTCCATTTTCAATCCTCCCCAAGATGTGGCAATAAAAATGTCTTCAGACATTGCCAAATGTACTCACGGGAATGAGGGGAAGTCACTCCAGTTAAAAAATATTGGATTAAATCAAATGAAGAATTGTTGGAATTCATTTCAGTTGAGAAAGTTTTAAAACAAGAGAAGTTGGCCCAGCTGGCATGGCTCAGTGGTTGAGCATTGAACATATGAACCAGGAGGTCATGGTTCGATTCACGGTCAGGGCACAAGCATGGTTTGTGGGCTGGATCCCCAGTATGGGGCATGCATCAGCCAATCAATGATTCCCTCTAATCACTGATGTTTCTATCTCTCCCTCTTTCTTCCTCTCTGAAATCAATAAAAAATATATTTAAAACGAACAAAAAATAAAAAAAAACAAAAATGCAAGAGAAGTTGGAATAAAATCAACCAAATATACTAATAGAGTTCCAGAAGATATACTCTACTGACTTTACCTAGTGAAATCTAAAAATCAATTCCCCTGACAATATAATTGTATAAAATCCCAAATACTTTTCTTTTTAAATCCAAAGACCACTAACTAAAGTGTTTATCCAGATTTGTCATCACTAATAGGGTATCCATGAAAGAGGAAGCATCAGCCTGCCAGGACTCTTTGGAAGTCTGTGTCCTACAGTTCTGTACCCTCAGGTTTGCTCTACAGAGGACACACTCATACCCAGGGGCACCAGTGCATATCCTGTTATCAGAAGTAGACCTGAGTGAAAAGGAACAAAGAAAACACACATATTGATTTCCACTGCATTAAATGCATTTACACATCAAAGGAAAAGAACACAGGAATGTTTCAATTTGAGTTACCTACTTAAAATTCCATTATTCAAACATTTTCATATTCTCTAGCAAATTTGGTTATATTATTTTGTTTTTTACTTTCATAGCCAAATGGTTTTCTTTCCTGGGCTGTGTTTCCTGGAACACAATGAACCTGGCTATGGCCATAGGAAGAGTATATGCATAACAATACAAAGAAATGAATTTGGAAATAGTCCCCACTGTAAAATTTAATATTAGGGACTCCAGATAGAGTTTTCATTAACTCATGCTAATAGAACAAAATGTGAACTTGTAAAAAAATAAGTTCACAGATAATACAAGAACCTCTCTGTTTTAAGCATTATTTAAAACAGTTCTAACTCCAGGTACAATTATTATGTCACTAAAATTTGAAGGAAAATTCCCCATTCCCTATTTCTTCTTTCCTTTTAAAGTATGAAAGATTTATGAAAACTAAAGAGAAACCAGAGTATTTTTTCTTTCCTTTTAAAAGAGAAAAAAAAAAGTGTACGATTCTATAATACATCACCTAAATTTTGTATTGTGTGTTCACCATCCCAAGTCAAGTCTCCTTCTATTTCATAGCTTATTTTCCTTGTTGATTGAACTAGTCTCTGTATATCTAATACATTGATGCTTTTATGTGGGTAACTTACTTATCTATTTAGTCAACAAATATTTGGTACTTACTGTGTATCAGAGTATTCAACAATGATATTATCAAGCTGAATATCCTACAGATTTCTTATTCTCCCTGACCTTATTTTTCTCCTTATTGAAGGTTTTATTGTCTACCCAGATTTATTTCAAAACCTATTTATCCATAAAAGTTTATTTTCTTTTTAAAATGATATGATGAATGTATTATTGCTAGTATATTTCTTAATGATACATGGCCCTTTTCTGATAAAAATGTCATAATGATATTTTAAATTATAAATAGTGAAAAAATAGTTGTTTTTTTTTAGTATTATGATGTGATTGGGACCAGCATTATGTGGGAGTAAGGCTTATGATAACATCCCTCTAAACACATGATCTAGGGAGTCTATATTTATGAATCAGTGAAGTATATGCTTTTCAAAGTCATCCTGTTCAGGAGCCCATGAACTACTTTTCTTGTCTTTTGAGAGGAAGAATATTGGAGAATTTGGTTATTTGGCCAAAGGGAATTAATAAATGATGGGGGAAAAAGAAATATTAACTAGTTATTCAGCTCTGTCTCTAATGTACACTGTATATTTTTTAGATGAAAACTCCAACTTCCCAGTGGCCCAATTTAATTGAGTTCTTTATAACCCCAAGAAAGGACTATTTGTAGTTGAAAGTATCAGGAGACTGAAATATAAGTTAAGAAATGACTGAATAGTGACTCTATTTCCAGCTCTGTTCTAGACCCTGTGGTAATGCATAAGTGATGCTGTAACTCATTTCTGCATGAGACAGCTAAGCAGTGCAAGCATGGAATACTCCAGAGTGTCATAGTGGATGGAGATCAACCTGAGTTGTCACGTTCAGGGATGACTCCATGGTGAGTTTCCATACATTCTTTGATTTGTCTATATGTCACATAGAAAGGAATATGTGAAAATAAGCTTTAAGAATATTAATATACTCCAATTTGCTTTTATGTATGATTGTATAGTTCCTGAGGATAATATTTGAACTGAATGTATTTTGATAGCGCAACAATATAATTTCCATTTCTATACAGATCCGTTACCTGCTTTGTTGTATTTTTTCTATATTTGGTTATCTATCACTCACCATTCAGTAGATAATTATCATCTCATTATACCTGTACCTTAAGATGGAACAAGCAAAATAAAACCAAGGGGATATGAAGTGAATCCAGACAATTTCATTCCATTGAACCACAGTGAAATATAATTTGTATTTTTTTTTAAGATTGTGAGAGGCTGCATTTAAGAATACTTAAATATCAGTGCTAATAGAAGGTAGATAAAAGGATAAAAGAAAGTATTCTTTACTCAAAAAATTGGTTCATATTTTCAAAATTATTTTTTTTATCTAAGTATTCTAAAAAGTCCTTGGGGATTTTCATAATAAAAATGGCTCTAAGCCCTCAGACTGTCCATAACAGGGCTGCAATAATATGAATCACACAGAGGTAGTTTTTTGAAACTTAATTTTCAAAAATCTGAATCTTTTCATTTTGAGATGGTGGGAAGGCCATGCTCTTTCACTCTGAGTGAAATTACCAGCGTCTGGTATCTCTGTCTGCTGTACATGTGGCCAGTAAGGGTAGAATACAATATTCTTCCTTATTACGCATGTACTGAATAAATCCAGAAGTCTCTAAGAGATCCTAACTTGATTTTTGTTTCTTTATGGCTCTATGCAACACATGCTTAATCAGGTGTGTTTATAATTTGAGAGCAGTAAGATGATTCTCTATTCAAACGTATCTCTTCTACTAGTATGCCAAAATTATCAAATGCCTGGCAGTAGACATCCCCTTTAGTTGAGACATTGATGGTTCTTATTAAAATGCAAATATGTTACTAGGTATTATAATGCAAATATATCATGAATTTAATCAATTTTATCCAGACAATAAGAAGGATGTTAAGACAATGGGAGAATGAGCCTATACAAGAATATTTATAAGGTGAACGATGAGCAAAGGCCTGAACCATGGGGCACTGCTGTGAGGAAGGGTTAGGTAAGGCAGCTCAGAGGAGCAATTCTAGGAAAGAGGATAATATTCTGGAAGCACTGAGACTTGCAAATCTGTCTCAAATATTGATATTCAAATCATAGATACTAGCTTAGCCAGCAACCTGAGCTGAAGTGTGTGTGTGTCCTGGAGAGTAGGGAAGAATCATATCTTTATGGATTACATAGACTTCCATTCTGATCCTTTAGATTTACTTTAGAGAGTGCCTTTGAGACAGAATTTATTACTTTTCTGGACACATAAAATGACTAATTTTGAGCAAATAACATAACGATGATTTGGGGGAAATGGTTCTATTTTTGAGAGATACTGGGAAAACAATGTAAAATAAAACAATAACAACAGTAATAATAATGATGATGATGTTTATGCAGCAGACAGTACACAGAATTAGACCATCCTATCTAATAATAGACAAAGATGGTAATTGACCATACCTTTGCTACATCTCTGATTGGCTAATCAGCACAAATATGCAAATTAACCACCAACAAAGATGGTGGATAATTTGCATACTACAGGCAGGATGGGACAGTGTGTGCCGCCAGCATGCTGCCATCCAGGGCAGGCCGACCCCGGAAGACCCAGAAGCCGGGCAAAGTGAGCTCAGCATCCAGCTTGGCTGTGTGGAGGGAGGGAAGGGGAGGGTCCTTGGTCTGGAGTCTGGGGCAAGGAACGCTGGGCTTATAGCGATGTAAGCCCAGTGTTTGCACTCTGGCCGGGCGAAGGAAAGGGAGGGCAGGGTCTTTGGACCAGAGACCACGGCGAGGAACGCTGTGCTCACTGTGACCCAAGGCAGTGTCCATGCTGAAGGAAGGGAGGGGATTGGCCTCGGGCCTGAATCCCTGGTGAGGGATGCTGGCATCATTGCAGGTAGCTATGGGTCCTCCCCCCACCCCCCGCCCAATGCACAAATTTGGTGCATCAGGCCTCTAGTCTAATCTAATAAAAGAGAAACATGCAAATTGACCATACATTCGCTATGCCCTAGCCCAGGGGTGGGCAAACTTTTTGACTCAAGGGCCACAATGGGTTCTTAAACTGGACCAGAGGGCCAGAACAAAAGCATGGATGGAGTGTTTGTGTGAACTAATATAAATTCAAAGTAAACATCATTACATAAAAGGGTACGGTCTTTTATTTCAATAGTTTTATTCATTTCAAACAGGCCGGATCCAGCCCGTGGGCCGTAGTTTGGCCACGGCTGCCCTAGACACTCCCACCAGCCAATCAGAGTGACCACATGCAAATTAACCCAACCAAGATGGCGGCCGGCAGCCACTGAGCAGGAGCAAGCAGGAGGCTTGGTTGCCCAGGCGATGGAGGAAGCCAAGCTTGCTGCCTGCCCTGGCTGGCTGTGGCCTCCACTAAAGGCAACAAAGTTTCAATTATAGAAGATAAATAAATCCCAGATAAATGCTTCTAGCCAGCCTCCACTGGGAGCTTGGGTGGCTCAGGGCAATGGCCAGAATTCAAACAGCCATAAGCCCCTCACCCTTGCTGGCCTACCACCCCAGCAGGGACCCCCAACCTGAAGGGGCTGTGGCCAGCCTGCAAACAGCCATCAGCCACACACCCAGGCTGGCCAGGCACCCCAGCAGAACCGCCCTCCCTAAAGGGGGTGTGACCAGTATGAAAACGACCCTCAGCCCCTTACCCAGGCTGGCCAGGCATCCCAGGGGGGACCCCCACCCTGATCCAGGACATCCTTCAGGGCAAACCAGCCAGCCCCCACCCATGCACCAGGCATATAATAAAAGGGTAATATGCAAATTGACCCTAACAGCAGAACAACTGGGAATGACTTGTCACTATGACACACAGTGACCACCAGGGGGCAGACGCTCAATGCAGGAGCTCCCCCTGGTGGTCAGTGCACTCCCATAGGGGGAGCTCTGCTCAGCCACAAGCCAGGCTGAAGGCTGCCAGCACAGCAGTGATGGCGGGAGCCTCTCCCGCCTCCTCAGCAGCGCTAAGGATGTCCAACTGCAGCTTAGTCCTGTTTCCCACTGGCAAGTGCACATCCCCCGAGGGCTCCTGGGCTGCCAGAGGGATGAATGACTGCCAGCTTAGGCCTGATACCCGGGGGAGCGGGCCTAACATAGCAGGTGGACATCCCCCGAGGGTCCCAGACTGCGAGAGGGCACAGGCCGGGCTGAGGGACCCTCCCGAGTGCTCAAATTTTTGTGCACCGGGCCTCTAGTACAAAAAATAAAAAAGGACAGTGAAAATTGAAAGAGCAGCCAAGCCGGTGTGACTCAGTGGTTGAAAATCAACCTAGGAACCAAGAGGTCATGGTTTGATTCCAAGTCAGGGCACATGCCCAGGTTGTAGACTCAATCACCAGTAGGGTGCATGTAAGGGCAGCGGATGGATCAATGATGTTTCTCCACATTGTTTCTATCTCTCTATCCTTCTCCCTATTTCTAAAATCAATAAATACATATTAAAAATAAGAATGAAAGAGCAGAGAGGAGGAGGCAGTTGAATTGGCCATGGAAGGTGTCCATGGATGCTATACTCTTGTCCTTCCCATGGTACATCCTTGCATTTTATCTGTAAGACTCATTTAGACCGGTTACAAAGGCCAAGACCCAGAATTACAAAGTCATCTGGAGAAAACATCTTCAAAGTGGAAAGGTATTTAAACATAGAGTCTAGCCCTAGCTGGTTTTGCTCAGTGGATAGAGCATCAGCATGTGGACTGAAATATCCTCGGTTCAATTCTGGTCAAGGGCACATGCCTGGGTTGCAAGCTCACTCCCCAGTAGCGGGCATGTAGGAGGCAGCCTATCAATGATTCTCTCTCTCTCACCATTGATGTTTCTATTTCTCTCTCCCTCTCTCTTCCTCTCTGAAATCAATAAAAACATATTTAAAAATAAAATAAAAATAAACGTAGATTTTAGTGTTTCAGCCTTACTTTCCAGACATTATAATAGACATTCTTTTTGTCTCACCTCCTAAGTAATAATATCTAAGACTTTCATGTCCTATCACATTCACTCACTTTTAGTATTTTGACTCTTAGAGGATTTAAATGCTGATAACTTTAATTTTTTATTTAGTTCTCAAAACAATCTCTGCATTGATAATCACAAAACTGAGGCATAAATGAATAAATTCTCCAAGGCACACGTTATGGACCTTGGATTAGTGTAACCTCAATAAGCCTCCTATTTCTCATTGGTTGAGTCAGTAAAATGAAAGTGGTGCTACCAGAATTCAAGTTTTTCCTAGCTTTTAAGTTCTATGACTCACTCCTAGTGAGGCTATGGGGAAACAGTCAATCTCATATCCCACTGGAGGGTACAAGCATAGATTGCCTTAGAGCAGAAAGCCGCCAATGTATTAGTTCACTTCTAAAAATTTAACCCAGATACAGAAGATCTAAAGCAGGGGTCCTCAAACTTTTTAAACAGGGGGCCAGTTCACTGTCCCTCAGACCATTGGAGGGCCGGACTATAGTTTAAAAAAAAAACTATGAACAAATTCCTATGCACACTGCACATATCTTATTTTGAAGTAAAAAAAACCAAAACGGGAACAGATAAAATATTTGTACTTGCATGTGGCCCGCAGGCCGTAGTTTGAGGACCCCTGATCTAAAGGGAAGCTGTGATAGATTAGAATGGTTATTTGAGATTTACATATGCTAGCATACAATTTGGTAACAACTTCAATATCTAATAAAAAGTGTTTAATTATTTGCATTTTGATACATGATCATGCTCTTATTAATATCATGTTTTTAGAGAATAATTAATGACATTGAAAAAGCTCACAATACAATAGTGAGAAAAAATAAAATAATATATAAAACTATAAATGAGGAACTATCCAGTCTTTTTTTTAATCCTCATCCAAGGATATTTTTTCCATTGATTTTTAGAGAAAGAGAAAGACAGAGAGAAACATCTATGTGAGAGAAACACATCGATTGGTTGCCTCCTGCAGGAGTCCCCACAATGGCCCAGGCTGAGGAGAAACCTGCAACCAAAGTACGTGCACTTGACTGGAATCAAACCCAGGATCCTTCGGTCTATAGAAGGATGGTCTATCCACTGAGCCAAACCAGTTAGGGCAATCCAGTCTTGATTTATATTTATGTGAGCATGTATGCATGTATTTACATTATTTAAAGGTAAATGCATGCAAGTGTTAGCTTTATTTTGGTAACATAATTGTACATGATTCCTATTTCCAAATTTTGCCAACAAGCATTACGTTTTTATTTTGTTATTTATTTTATTTTTCATTCTCACCTAAGAATATTTTTATTAATTTTAGAGTGAGAGGAAGGAAGTGGGGAGAGACAAAAAGAGAGAAAAACATAGATCGATTGCCTCCTGTATGCACCCCAACTGGGAATCTAACTGGCAACCTGGGTATTTGCCCTGACTGGGATTGAACCCACAACCTTTTTGGTGTATGGGGTGAGGCTCCAACCAACTGGGCCACCCAGCTGGCACAACATTATTTTTTTATTATCAGAAAAATAAAATATTTTGAAATAAAATATATTTAACAACATATATCAAATTGCAGGAACCATTTCCTTCTCTCTTTTTCACTTCTGAGCATCCTAGACAATCAATAAGATTATGATTCTCTGGACCAGCCCTCCCCCAGGAATTGGTGACATTCTTACTGAAATCCTTGGGGAAATTTCTGAAGTGACCATATACTTTTAAAAATGACCGTTCAGCGTTCCTGCCTAAAGACTATGCTGAAGGCACCAAGTTATCCATGGCCTGTGACCCTATTCCTGGAGGCCTGTGTAGCACTATTAAATCCATGACCACCTGATGCTGCCTTTAAAAGTATGTAGCATATTGTTTGCACTCAATAAATTTTACATCATGATCATTGATAATAATAATAAGGTGATAAAAATAACTTATCTCAGTAGCACGGATGCAGTAACTCTTTATGAATTCCAGGTAAGTAAAGCAAGTGGTGAACAAAACCAGAATGGCCACAGTACTAGGCATGACCAACCTTCCAGATCCACCTGTGAAGCAATCTTATGTGTGCATACACATGGGCCTGCAGTAGTGGCCGGTTGTAATTCTAAGAATCAGGGCTGATAAAATAATGTAAGGCGAACTGGAAATTATTTCCTGGCTCCAATTTTCTCTGAATTGCATCTATGCTATTATCATAACAGGGTTTGAAAAATCTGAAAATGTCTTGTACTTGGTTATGGTCTATAGGTAAACCCAGTATGAACCTGTTCCATTGTAATTCATCCCGATATTAGTGTTCTTCCCCCCTTTTTACTGTTGTTAGTAATTATCACCTTATTGTTGCATTCAGATATTTTAATATTTTATTTTGCACTGAGAATGTATTTATGATTTCCCCTTTATATCATTTTTTTGTGAATTTTCTAAATTATAGCATCATTTGCTTGAATTTTTAAATATCACCAATAAGGAATGTTAGAAAATTAGCACTCCTATGAGCAAGACTCTGGTCCACTTCTAGGAAGCAACAGGGGAGTAGAAAAAAGAGGCCTGAGGACTTAGTATGCAATTATTTGTTTTTTCTATTATTTTCTTTTTCTCTTCACAAGAATACAAGTTATAGGAGAGCACAGTTTTGTTTTGACCATAAAATAACCCCAGTATTTGCAAAAGTGTCTGGAACATAAAGAACACACAATAACTATTTCTGAGTAAACAAAAGAATATTTATAAAAAGTTGTCTCCTAGAAAACTCACATCACTATGAGAAGATAAAACAACAAGTCTAAAAATAAATAAATAAATAAGCTTATTAAATCAACCAGATTCAGCCAGGTTGTTGGGAGTAGGCTGATTTGAGAACATTTAGTCTAACAGGTTACATAATCCCCCTTATATCTTTCAGAGAACTATGCTAACTTAATTATTTTCCAAGTCCCTGACACTGACCTAATTAATTCCTAACACCTCATTGTGACAGATCAAGTATTTCTCCTTGCCCATCTTTCATCATGCTTTGTGATCCAAGACATCAACTTTAAGCTTACTTAATCTAAAACAATCACATTTGAGCAGCAAAAAACAACCCAAAAAACAAAAAGAAACAAATAAACACAGGATTGGCCACGAAAGGGATAGTCACTAAATATCTATTGTGTTAAATTACATATTCTATTTGCACACCACCCATAATAGGAAAGGAATTCCTATGTGTATAAGACAAAAACAAAAAGACTTTTAATGATAATTGTTATTACTCAATAATCTCTCTTTGTTTTCATTTAATACACAGAGGAAGTGGATTATGCATTTTCAGTGAGCTTTCAATTATATAGCTGTAGATAGTAAATAAGGGATAGACATATGTGGAAGAATTAAGACTATTCTAACTTCCCCTGACACCTATTTTTAAGTTTTGCTGAAAGTCTCTGTGTGTGACTAGGGAACTAAATAATAAAATACATGATCAGACAAAATTCAAGAATGGGTTTGTCTATTGTTGAAATCCTACTTTACAAACAGCATGCTTACACACTTGCAGATAAAGATTCACTCATATATTGGAAAACTGTGTGTGTGTGTGTGTGTGTGTGTGTGTGTGTGTGTGTGTGTGTGTCTTTTGCACAGGATGCCATGTCTCCTTTGGCATGTAAACTGCTATTTGGGGTGAAATGTCCAGAGTAAGACCTAGGAGCAGGCACCAGAAGCAGCTCTGGATTTTATTGTTTACAGACATGTATCTGTGATCCTGAATTTGAACAGGTAAATTTATTGTTCATATACTTCAAAAGATTTACATTTGTCATCCTCAAAATTACTCATAGACTTCCTCATCTGAAAATATCCTTATGGGTCATTCTGCCAATACCCATTTTGATACATGAAATTCACTTACTCCACACTGAATTACGTGGTCGTCGAACAAATCATGGGATAAAAAATTTAAAAAAGTAGAAATTCAAGACCTGCAGGATAAATGGGAAATAGCAGCAAAAGGAAAGACAGGCCAGAACCCAGGATAAGAAAGGACAATTGACTTTTAAAAAATTTGAAATGGAGAAATGATATCAAGCCTGATAGCAAGTTGATCAGTGTCACAAACCATCACCTCTTATATGGAAGGGAATCGACTAGACTCACCCCCCTCCCCACTCTTGCCTCTTTCACAGAACAATTAAAATCATGCTTTTTTTTTCAAAACACAGAGAAAGAAAGAAGCGTCTGGGCACGTAGGGACATCAGTTGTCTGGTTCTGCAGACAGGTGCGTTTGTCATGCCCTGGGAGCAGTGACAGTAGTTTCACTTTATTAATTGAGAAGATTATACATCCATGATATCCACATTTCCTCATCCTCCTAGACAATGGGGTGGAGGAGGGAAGTGGACATTCCTTGGTTAAGCAGGAAAAAGAAAACCCCTTTTCTGTTTGTTTTATTGCATTCTAATTAAGCATGATGGGAGTGAGAGGTCCTACAGCAGTGCAGCAGGCTTGAAACGCTGACAAGGTCAATTATCTCCAGATAAGCCCCGCACTAGCAAGGATTAATAATATGACTAATATTAATTGAATGTGAGTTCATTTGAGTTTTATTTCCCATTTTAAAGTTCTCTCAGTGGGTGTGCACACCATGGTGCACGAAGGATGATGGATGGAAGTGATGGAATCACTAATAAGTCCTTAGACCCCCATGGCCCAATGGGCACATGGAGGTGGCCGGTTTGATTTTCTACCTTAGTTTCTGGCCACCACCACTCTGGCAGGAACCAGAAGGGGGCTAGTTTTATAATGTAATTTGTTCCATGAATGAAGAAAGTGCAAGAGACTTCGGTCCTATGATTTCAGAATTTCCCAAATGAAACTGAAATGCATTTTAGGGTGAATTAGATCTAGTTGATTTGCATAAAAAAAAGAAAGATAGCAGTCATGCTTTCTTTAATGGCCTCCAGCCTCACAGGTAAGTTGGTTATTATTTTTTACATTATGTATAACTAGAGGCCCGGTGCACAAAAATTTGTGCACTCGGGAGGGTCCCTAAGCCTGGCCTGTGCCCTCTCGCAGACCAGGATCCCTCAGGGGATGATCACCTGCAGGGAGCGGGCCTAAGCTGGCAGTCAGACATCCTTCTGGCAGCCCGGCAGCCCTCACGGGATGTCCACTTGCCAGTGAGGAGCAGGTCTAAGCTGTAGTCAGACATCCTTAGTGTTGCTGAGGAGGCGGGAGAGGGTCCCACTACCACTGCTTTACTGGCAGCCAACAGCCTGGCTTGTGGCTGAGCAGAGCTCCCCCTGTGGGAGTGTACTGACCACCAGGGGACAACTCCTGCATTGAGCGTCTGCCCCCTGGTGGTCACTGTGTGTCATAGTGACCAGTCATTCCCAGTTCTGCTGTTAGGGTCAATTTGCATATTACCCTTTTATTATATAGGAGTGCCTGTCCATCCTGGGTGAGGGCTGATGCCTGTTTGCAGGCTGGCCATAGCCCCTTCAGAGTGGGTGTCCCCCCTGGGGTGCCTGGCCAGCCTGGGTGAGGGGTTGATGACCATTTTCAGGCTGGCCACAGCCCCTGCAGGGTGAGGGGTCCTGCTGGGGTGCCTGGACAGTCTGGGTGAGGGGCTGAGGGCCATTTTCAGGCTGGCTAAGCCCCCCAGAGGGGACCCTCAGCCATGAGGGTGTGGCCAGCCTGGGTGAGGGGCTGATGGCTGTTTGCAGGCTGGCCACGGCCCCGAGCCACCCAAGCTCCCAGTGGAGGCTGGCTGGAATCAGGTATCGGGGATTTATTTGTATTCTATAATTGAAACTTTGTTGCTGTGAGCAGAGGCCACAGCCGGCTCAGGGTAGGCGGGAAGTTTGGCTTCCTCCATTGCCTGGGCAACCAAGCCTCCTGCTTGCTCCAGCTCTGTAGCTGCTGGCCGCCATCTTGGTTGGGTTAATTTGCATATAGTCGCTCTGATTGGCTGGTGGGCATGGCTTAGGGCATAGCAAAGGTGCAGTTAATTAGCATCTTTGTCTTTTATTCATGTAGATGTTTGTTCTAATTGTGTGTATTTTTGTGATGAAATTAGAAAAATATGTCCATGGGTAAGACTTGTTGCAAATGAATTGAGAGATGGAGGGTAAGCTTTTATTGGGGATTGTGATCTTGTAAGGGATGTTACTGACTTAGAAACTGAGATGCTGCTACTTTCATTCAGTTTCTCCCTCACACATCTGCATTGCTTTATATCCAGAAATATGACCTTAACATCTCCAACTCACCTCTCTCCTTAGCAGAGTTGCAGGTGGTATGTAAGAGGGGACAGTATTCTAAAGCACAGAAAACATAATAATCCCTTATTTTTGAGCATTGAGTCTATAAAATGATATAACACTTTATTTTACTAATCTTTAGTATTTGCAATGTATTTCTTAAGTACAGCCAAATGAATACTACACATGGAAATGAAAGTGAGGCAACCGATGAAACTAACCGGAAGTGCAACAAAAGTAACAAAGGACCTAAAGTGACTGGAGGGCAGCTTGTTGAAACCTTGACATCAATTCATTGCATCTGAAATTTTAAACATAATGTCAATCTTCAAGTTAACTCTTTAAATGTGTCCTACCTACCTCAGCTAAATGTGAAACCTCCCTCTCCTGAACTCATAGTTCAAAATATGGTAGCTCTTATTTGGCAACTAGGTACTATCTTTACAATGCGCATAACTGTTATTATAATTCAGCTCATATGTGCATTTTTGATCTTTTATGTGCACTAGTCTTAGCTCCAGAAGAAATACATCTCTTGAATACAGGGGCTTTTCTTAAACTGTTTCATATCTAGCAGAATACCAGGTAAGGCAGAGTATGCACTAGATGCTAAATATTTAATTGAGTAACGAATGTTCCAACTCCAGCATTCAGATTATGATGAGCAATCAGTGACAGGCATATGCAAGATGTATGTGGAGGTGTTTTTCTCCAGGTAATCTTGATACCACTAGAAAATCATCTGGATTTAGCAAATGATGATCTCGCTGGGGAAATGGGTAGGAATCATAGGACATGGTATCTACTACTCAAAACTAACACCCCATTGCGAGGAAGGGGACTAAGGGAGGGAGGGAAAAAGCAACTTTTAGTACAGAGAAGGAAGGAGAAGAGACTCTTTAGTGGCAAAACAAAGCCATAAGCCAGACTCCTTCAGAGGCACCGGAAGTTCAGAGCAATGAAAATAGGCACTGTAGAGGTAGAACCATCTGCAAGTTGACATGTAGATTGCTTAAGGAGGGGTATGGGGCAGGGGAAGACAATGACAATTATTCAGAAATACCGATGAGAAAAATCATAATTAAGGAAAGCAAGATTTACATAGAATATAAATAGTTAGAGGTCTTGTTCTCCATTTTGCTTATTTCTTTATTTTTCTTGTGATTTACCAGTTAGCACCATACAGGAAGTATGAGAGAGCCAGGGCCCAATGATAAAATTTCAGATGCACAACCGGCCCAGTGATTCTGTCTGCTTATTCTTCCTCCTCCGTGAATGGGGTTGGCAACTATGACCGCCAAAAAATGACAAGAGTGGGCGGCTAGCATATTACAGCCCGAGCGTGTGACTGGGACTCATTGAAAACATATCAGGAAGGATGAAGCCCTTCCAATTCAGCTGCACATTTTGCTCTGCAATTTTAAAAACCAAAGTACCTGAAGTTTCTATTGAAACACATCACAATGTCTCATCACCCGTGTCTTTTGGAAATGTGATCTGACATTGCCTTCCCCATTTCCCATTTTCTCAGTTAAATGCAAGCACAGTTGTAAATGATCTTATTGTAAAAAGGGTTTGGATTCCTTTCTACTTCATGGCCATATGCTTTACCTCTGCCCTCTCTTAATGCATTTCTCTGAAGCGGGGGCTCAGAATCCAGACCACATCATTCTACCTACCATGATGGTGACAATGACACATTGAGTTCAGAGAGAAGCACACTATGTGCTTCTATTTGGGAACACATTGCTTAGATGACATTTAACTTTTTTAACATCATAATCTCTATTTGTCCTTATTGAATAGTCTCTATCCTTACTGTTTCTAATTCTGTTAGATGATAAGGATCTATTCAGGGGTAGGAGAAGGCACACAAATGTAGGAAGCAGGCAGTTCTAACTTTTTTGCCTGATGGTTGAAGACATGTGACATTTCTCTTGCCAGTGGCTAAATGTTGAACTCTATATTTTCTTCAGGTACCTAAAAACCATATTATTCATTTTGAAGCCTCTGTCTTCAGAAATGGGGGAGGTAAAATTTTCCTCCCTCTCATCCATGATCCTAGTACAGTTTTTGTATATTTTTCCCCTCCACAGTCCTGACAACTTAGATCATTGGGCAGGCATGATATAGAAGACTCTGCATGTGGTAGTAGGTGAAGCCAAGCCAACTTTGAATGATGCATGAAGCATTGAGTTTGAATTATAAGTCTGCAAATTAAGACCTGTGTATTTTTGGATGAGTCATATGCCTTTTTGACTCAATTACAATCCTTAAAATGAGAATATTATCAAATATTATAAAATCTTATAATTAAAGAAATATAAAGCACCCATTTCTCAGCAAAGTAGGAAAGAGATGGGGGTCACTTAATTTATCTGGAACCCTGATCTCTTTAGCATAAAATGGAAGTACCCAACTAAATAACACTGTATTTTTGTTGTTGTTGCTGTTAATCCTCACTGAAAGATATTTTTTCCAATGAATTTTAGAGAGTGTGGAAGAGATGAGAGAGAAAAATATCAATGTGAGAGACACATTGATTGGTTGCCTTCTGCACACACCCCGGTGATTGAGTCTGCAACCCAGCTATGTACACTTTACCGGAATTGAACCAGAGACCCTTCAGTCAAAATGCTAGTGCTCAAACCACTTAGCAACACCTGCTAGGGCTAATTAATACTGCATTTTAAGGGTACTGGCACTCACCTTGTGCTTCATCAACTTTAGCTCATGGAACATTCATTTCAAATCTATAACGCTGTACTCATATTGCCCTTATGTGAGAGATTAGGAAACTGAGGCTTAAAGAAATAAATTATGTGCCTGAAGTTATACAGCTGTCTGGTAGAGTTGAAAATATTTGACTTTAGAGGGCTACTCTCACTCACTGCAGCATGTTTGACAGGTATTACTATCCCATATAACAGATAAAAAATACACGTTTGGGTGAAACAATGCTAAGAAAGAGGGAGATAAAATCCATGCCATCTATACACTGAAATACTTCTTAAAATGTCATTGGGGAAATTTTACCTCAAAGACAACCATTATATGTAGAGAACTTTATTGTTTATGCAGAAGTAGACGTTTAATCTCCGTGAAAATATAAATATTGAGGACACCTTTTTAATTGACGCCATTAGGAATTGGAACTTGTTTTTCAGAATGAATTTCATTTTTTGCATCTCAGTTGTTTTGGATATCACATGCTATCATATACAAAAATCCTTTGCAAAGTAGGAAGGCTTATGTTTATGCCAGTTAAATCAGTGGTCCACATAGCAGTAGGTGATTTAACAACCTTAGCATTTCTTTGTTGCCATTTCTGAAGAAGAAGGTATAGGAGGGGATTGTTTTTTCAAAGCAAACATTCTTAGAAGCAAAAGGAACAATTGTCATGCTGTTCATCTGCGGTAGGAAGAGACATATGTACCCTTATTTGGACAGTTGTGTATAGAATATGGTAGCAGATTAACAGAGAAGATATATTGCTAAAGGTGAGAAGTGACTGGTGTCAACAGATAGAAAAGGAAAGTAGAAGAACTACTAAAATGAAATGAAAGTGTTGCAGAATTCAGAATACAGGACCATTACCAGAGGGACAGGCATACAAAGTTGGACAACCTACAATCATGATTTTTGTTCATGAAGATGAATTTGAGACAGCAAGAAAGTGAGAAACTATTCATAGTTACTGATTTAAAAAGTCAAAGAGCTTAATTACTTAAAAAACAACTTCTTCCCCCAACTTTAACATAAATACTATTTTTTTGCTTTGTATAAAGAAGTAACCTTAATTTTCTAAAACAACATAACGTTGATGAAGCCTGTGTTATTACAGCTGAAAGCAAATAACTTTGGATCTGTATGGCAGATGATTGACTTACTGCCTGAGATAAAAATATTGTAACATGAAGGTACCTTCCACATATGTTCTTATTATTTTCAGAGAGGAGAAGGGAGAGGAAGAGAAAAACATCAATGATGAGAGTTACCATTTGGCTCTCTCCTGCAAGCCTCCTACTGGGGATCCAGCCCACAACCTGGGCATGTACCCTGACCTGGAATGGAACCATGACCTTCTGGTTCATAGGTCCACACTCAACCACTTACCCACACTGTCCAGGCTTAAGGTACCTTTCAATAGAGTGATTGAAAATGACTACAAATAACTATCTATGCTGAGGGCCAATACAAAAAAGTGGTTGACTAGAGAGTGTTATCTCATATAGGGAAATGATGACCAAAACTGCCACCGCATCAAACGGACCCATATTAGTACTCAGCCACCCTTGTGTTCAGTCATAATATTGATTGATACCACTAGAGGAAAAATCAAATTCCCTTGCATCACTTAAACCAAAACAACTGGTGTGTCACATAATTGTGTATCCTTAAATGTGATGATGGGTTTAAAGTGATTGAGAAGCCCTAGTCTAGACAAGAAATAGAGGAATTACAGGTTTGAGTGAGAGCCTATTTCAGTCTGGTGAGCTAATCCAATTTCATTATTTCAAATATCATCCATTTGCTGATAACTTGTTTTCCCAGCCCATACTTTTCTCCTGAATTCTAGACTTATGCCTCCAACCAGCTAATCGACATTTCTTCTTTGGTTAAATACTAGAACATATTTCAAATGGAATGGTAGTGCCTGAGTTGTCTTTAAAGATTATTGCCGGTTTGGCTCAGTGCATAGAGCGTTGGCCTGTGGACTGAAGGGTCCCAGGTTCAATTCTGGTCAAGGGCATATTTCCAAGTTGCGGGCTTGATCCCCAGTAGGGGTCGTGCAGGAGGCAGCCAACAAATAATTCTCATTGTTGCCGAAACCGGTTTGGCTCAGTGGATAGAGCGTCGGCCTGCGGACTGAAGGGTCCCAGGTTCGATTCCAGTCGAGGGCATGTACCTGGGTTGCGGGCATATCCCCAGTAGGAGATGTGCTGGAGGCAGCTGATCGATGTTTCTCTCTCATCGATGTTTCTAACTCTCTATCTCTCTCCTTTCCTCTCTGTAAAAAATCAATAAAATATATTAAAAAAAATAATTCTCATTGTTGATGTTTCTATCTCTCCCTTCCTCTCTGAAATCAATAAAAATATATTTAAAAAAAGATTATTGGAATATGTCAAAGAAGAGAGGAGGTCAACTTACACACACACCAGAACAGAGCTGTACAAGAACATGGCTTAGATGGACTATGAGAAAAAGTAAAGTCACAATACAATTAGGATAAATGGGAAAAATATTTTGCAGATGGCAAAACAGTATATTTTATCTCTAAATGTGATATAAGAAAGAGAATGAGGAATTCTTCACTGTCTCTCTGAAGAGTTCAGATTGGACACAAAAACAGAGAAGCTAAACATTTCAGCTTAATGGCTTTTATAATTTTACTATTGCAAGTGTCCCCAAGATTATAATTTACAAATCACCTCTGGAGTCTTCAGATTTATAAGTAATTCCCCAGTCTTCAACAGAAACAGAAGAGAAATCAAAATATGCAGGCACAATGTTTTTGGATTTTGTTCAAGTTCTATGCTAAGTCAAGGCACACATAGTTCAAAAGTCAATCAGGTTGTATTACCAACCCCTACACATGCCTTGGCATAACCCTCATCATATTCAAGTGGCTATAACTTTTATTACTACAGCCCAAATGTAACTCTTCCCCAACAGCAATGAGCTTAGAGGCAATATAGCAGGAATCTTCTTTTACATCTCCTCTTTACCTAAAATCTTTATTGCCAGTACATTGCAAGCACAAGCATGAAAAAATAAGACAATTTCCAAAGACAGTCTAAAATCCCAAAAGGTAAAATATAACCATCTGGAGTACAACAAGCACATCATATTTTCTTTCTTTAGCAAGACAGTTCTGAATTTTATAGAAGGTATCCCAGTAGGCAAAGACCTACTAGCTGTTTGTAACTCCTTAAAAAATTAAAAAAAAAATAAAACTTCAATGTTTCTTTAATGTCACAGTCTGAATTATAAGCAGCGAGTTGGCACATCTCTCATTTTATTCATTCTAATTACAATTGCCTTGTCACTGAGATGCCAACCTGACGAGGAGCAAATCCCCAGGGGCCGCTTAGTAACAGGAAGGTTGTCTCCAGTGGAATCAACATGACAATTTCTTTTCTCCCTCTTCAAAGTGGAGAGTCCCCCTGGACAAATTCACATTTGATTATTTTCGCTAGGTTCTGTCTTCAACTGCTTGATTAGCATCTCACTCACCTAAGAAATTAGACTAAAGTTTGTGATCATTAAAGGGAGACAAAGCAGGTGCATGGGTGTCTGCTCATGCATGCAGCACACCTATGGAAATCCATTGTCTTAACTTGCACCAAGAATTGGCACTGACTCTACTTTGAAATGGCCACTTCTGTGTGCATGTGTGGTGTGTGCGTGCGTGCGTGTGTGTGTGTGTGTGTGTGTGTGTGTGTGTGTATTACAGTTGATGTTATTAGAAGATGATCTATTCAAACATCTCACTCCAAAAATAATAGTCAGAAGTTTGAAAACCAAAGCAAAGGCATGGTAGTTGGTTCCATAGGTGCCTAATTTTCCTCTTTCTATAGCAGCTGTACTTAGAGATAAGACCACTGTGCCTATTTCTACTAAAATATTTAGTATGAAATTGCATCCTGTCTGCTAAAACATATTTCTATAAAATGGTGTAATTAACCTTAAAGGAGAATGAAAATATCAAATCAAAAATATTCTGAGAAAATTACCAGAATAGTCTCCCCTCATTTCATCACCAACAGTTGTTTGTGATTGATCAGTGATGCAGAAAATGGGGGAGAGAATGTGCTAGAATTCTGCTTTCAGAATCATACATTCTACATTTCTCCTGATGTCTTTCTTTGCCACCCTAGTTGATAGGACAATGGTTGTTGAATCTAGGTGTGTTTAAAGGGCAGATAGCAGGGCACCTGGTCCTGCTTCACTGCAGATGAAGTGTAGCTCAGAAATCTGTACTGCAACAATCATTTGGGGTTATTATATTAGAAACACTATTGTAATTATTTTCTCAATTCTAAAATTTTATAATGATAATGTCTGTATCATAAAATTGGCCCATAGCTCAACAATGGTACACTTTTAATCATGATGTATGTCAGCTCCTCCCAAGTAATTTCCAAGAACGGATTGTCTATTAACATTTTATCTTTGCTCCACAACACCCTATATGTGCTCAGCAAATACTTGCTGATATGAGTTGATTAAGTACAGAAACTAAAGCCATTTTGTTTAAGTGTCTTCTTTCTAGAAACTGAAGTTTCCCTTGCCAACACATTGACCATATCCCTTTAGAATTCTAAATTATTTTATAAGAACATTAGTTTGTCCAAGGAGATTGGCCATGGATGATTAGCTCTCCCATGAGACTGCAGATTACTTGGTTATGTCTCTGGCTCAGATGAGGTGAAATGATTCAGTGTTGTTTCTGTCCAATGCATGGTTGATGGTCCAGCTCCTCTACTCATGGCCACTTGAGCCATTCAAGCTGAAAAAATATACATTTTTCTAGGACTAGAAGGTCAGTTATCAACAACAGAGTTATCTCTTCCAGGAGATAGATTAAATACTATAGCCTTCAATATTCATGCCAAATGGTAGGTGCACATCCCCCCATATACTCAGAGATTAGCAAATTGAATTGTCAGCTTTTTAAGTGACAATTTTGTGCCCAATAGTTTAATGCTTCAAGGAATGTGGGCACTGAGTTTCTGTATTTGCTTTCAAGTAGCTTGCATTTTAATTTTGGAAAACAGATGATACATATGGATAAATTAAAAAAGAATAAAACTCAAAATAACACAATGATAGAATAACTCTAAGTATGTATGCCATTATTTGCCAAAGAGTAAAAGAGTTCTAGAGCCATTAAGGGAAGAGAGAAAGGATCTGTCAGTGGTGTGGTCTGACAAACTTCACAGTGGGTGTGGATCTGGCTGATGGAAACAAATGGGTAGGTTTGAATACAAAGGAGATTTACCAGCCTAAGCAGAGATGACCCTGGCAAGAATTATGAGGAAGACAAAACTTGCCTTCTTTCCTTTTCTTTGTCCCTGCTATAAACCCACACTCATTTAATAGTTTAACCCATCACATTAGATCTGCCCTCTCTAACTAGGGATACTTTCATTCTCTCCAACTACCAACAACTTATCAAGTATACTAGTACATTCACCTATTTTCTAACTCTTATAGATTATATTGTTTATTAAACCTATTTTTTACTTTACTATTATATGACCTAATTCACATTTTTAAAAGTTTACACAACCCCTTCACTCATTGTAACTTCTCCCAAGTATTTCATCACGTATTAACTAACAAATAAAGGAATCCTTATAAATATAATAAATGAGAAACTCAAAGGAAGACCAAGATAACATATCAGATTCAGATGTAGCTTTAGTTTAGGACATGAAAGGAAAAAGAGACTGGGGAAACTCTCAAGTCCCACAGGAGGGCTATAACTCATTGTAGAGCAAGTCCTTAGCAGTAGGATGTCAAGTCTAAGTAGGGGAAGAGGTCTATTTTTCATTTCACCAAATGCCTAGGTTTCTCTGTGTCCTACTAACACCTGATCACAGCAATAGCGTACCTTAGTCTAACTCTATCCAAAATGACTATGGCTTCCTATTACTTATGAGAGAATGGCCCTTTTGAGCTTCTATAATGTGATTCCTCCATATCTCTTCAAACTGTCGCCATGACTAGTTGCCCATACTGTCCGTTTCATACATCATTCTCTTTGGTCATTTTGTATTTTCCTGGCTGGACATTTTGCTCAAATGCTTCATTCTACATGCAAAACCTTTTATTCTCCTGTTAGATCTGCCCAAAGTCATCCCTCCAGATCCCACATAGCCCAGGTTTTTCCAGACATGTTGATTCTTCTCTCTTCTACACCCTGGAATGGAGAGGCACATGCACTGAGCATATGTGGCTGATTTGGTTGCAGGTGTGCAGGTCTATCTGCATGTCAGCAGAGCATTTGAAGAGACCTCAGTCACCTATTTAGTCATAGGAGCTGGAATTAGCTTGTTTTGGGAAAAGTCTCAGTGGCTGGACGTGGTCGACCCAGGAGTTAGTGGATGCTACAAGAGAGATTTCAGATCAAGCCTTCCTAATCTATTTGATTGTCCCCAAAAAGACTTTTCCACAGTAGGAGTGAAACATCTCAGATGCTCTTCTCTTCCAGGTCCTACAGAGTCACGTGATTTGCACTATTTGGGCAGGTTAGAAGTTATACAAAAATGCAAGCAGACAAGCATTTACAAAACCGTTACCCTTTATAGGAATATGATGTGATTCTATGTATATGAGCCTCAAACTTTTTAAAGCCATTGGCAAAGAAAGTTCTCTATTTTTCAAATCACTGCTTCCAGCCTCAGTTTAATAGCAGATTAAGCAGTCAGTCTTTCTGGGCCTGAGCCAATAAAACTCATTTGTACTATTTAGTGGATGGCTCCGGTGATCAAAGATGGTTGCAAAGCCACCTTTTCCCTCAGGTAACCATTCAACTACCAGGAATGTGTTCCAACTATGAGCAGCTTGTTTAAAAGACAAACTCAAGTGTGACTTGAAGCTAATATAAATCAATCACCATTAAAACCTTTTGCAATACAGCTCTATGCTACAGTTCTCATGTCAAATACCAATGAGCATGTCATATGTTATTATTCCCTAGAACTTTAAAAGAATGAAGATATTCCCGGCCATTTAGATAAGCACATGCACAGAAATATGATTAAAGGGAGTGAAAATAAAACTGAACCAAATTGAAGTTTTGTCTTTTGAGGCACCATTAGACATTCCACAGTTATATCACCACTTTCTCAGTTAAATAATAAATGCATGTATAACTGAGGAAGGAAAAGAGAGGAGTAAATGATGAGGCAGGTGTGGAGGGATGGAATGGTAGCCTTGAGAATCAATAAGGTTGGGAAAAAAAAACACCAAGAAGGTGAGTCTCCATACGGGCACCTGCAGAATAGCTGACTGACTCCCAAACTAGAGTATTCACAGAAAGAGTGGAGGGTTTTCTTGTATAGAAGGAATGCAAATGGACTAGGGTTGGAGTGATTTCCTGATAATGTTGGAAATGACAGAAAATGTGTTAAAATAATTTATAGGGTCCAGTTGTACTTGATCAAATGATTAATGGGATTCCATCTGCTTTCTAAATATTCCCACCTTCACTAGTTCCTCTGAAATTTTGCCATTTCAGTCAAGCAAAATTTATTAGCACCCACTTACAGTGATTTACATGCAGAATGATTTGCCTGTCTTTTTCCTGGGCTATTTGCATGCCTTTATTAGGAATGTTGCTTATTTGGGGGCACATTTGATTTATAAGCATTTGGCAGCTCTGCCCTTCTATTCTTTTTTCTTTTTTATTTATGTAAGTGCACAGTTATATTCCTAGGGCTCATTCACTCTCTAGGAAATTAATTTTTTAAACTAAAATTTTCCCATTTTGTTAAAAACGTGCAACAAATTTGATTTCATCTCCTTTGCTTGCCTACAACAACAACAACAACAAAAAACAACACATAGTTAAAATCAGGACTTCCCATGTTATATTTTTGAATTAAAGTGTGAATACAGTGGCTGTGGGCTCCATTCTATGCCTTTGTTCTCTTTCTGCTACCCAACCCTATCTTTATACTTTATCTCAAAATACGTAGATGTCACTTTTTAATTTTTTTCTCATATGCAAACCACATCACCCCCTTCCAATTATGTCTCTCTACTCTATTCTTCACCTTTAGAGAGTCATTGCTCACTGGCCTGCCCTTAACTGTCAAGAGGAAAATGTTCTAATAAAATTATACCACCAGATTGAGGACGATGCCTGCCTCCATGAGGCAGCTGGGATTTGAAATAGGACAGTTAGAGAGTCAACGCCTTAATTATAACTTCATCATTTATAATGAACCATTCACACACATTATCTAATTTGATCCTTAAACCATTCTTCAAGATAATTATTATACATATTCCAGTTTTACATGTGGGAAAACTATGACTCAGGAAAAAGAGGTAATTTAGGGGAAGATTGTGAGAAGTGGGATGTCCCAAGCCTGGTCACCTATCACTGAACTCCATATGTTCCCACTCCTGCACTGGCTCCTTAGTACTAAGGGGCATTGCAGTAGTAATGGAGTTTTATTTCTGGAGCAGACCGTGAGGTGCATTTTTTTCTGGACTGAGCAACTTTCTTATATCTTTTGAATCAAATTACCTGGACAGCTTCCTATTCTGCCTAAAAGTAAGTGAGGAAGAGGATGAAAAAATACATTAGGGAAAGGCTGAGTGCAACTACAGGGGAATCTAATTTAGGAGGTGATCTCATGAGGCCCCATGCCCACACAAAACAGTCCACAGCAGGCCATTCCCATCAGCTTCTCTAACAGCTATTTTCATTTTTAGTCTAACACCGTTCAGTGACCTTGTCTTGTGGCACAGTCAGATGACATTACCAGAGAAACAGGAGCAGCAATAGCCTAATTATACAATTACATATTCATTTACCCCCTAGAGTGTCTAAGACTTTTCTGAAGCCAAACAAGAAGTGGTTGGCTGGAATCTCATTTTAAAGGATTGCCTCACCTCAACATACAGGAAACTTGTCCACATATGAAACATAAAATTATTAACTGTGTTGCAATGGTAGATGTTATGAGAAAAATAAAATTACTGAAGACATTTAAAATTTATAGACATGTAACCAGATTTAGAAATTTATAATTAAGTCAGCATTTATTTGGCAAGGTAAGTTTTATCAGTGTGAGATACTTCAGACTCGGATTGTGTCCAAACATTTTCTTATTTGAGTAAGTCATCATCAGGACTGCCTTCATTTTTCTATCTATGCTGTGCTTGCTCTTTTTGATATTAGGGATAAGATATACTTGGAAAGAGTAGTGGCTTTTGAGGAAAAAGAGATTTAAAAAAGGAGGAGAACAAGAGATCATACCTTACAAAATAGTCCCTCTCAGTATTATCTGTATTAAAATTTATTGATTCATGATTAATTGCCTAGTTGTCTTTCTTGATAGTACTGGCATGTGCTGAAATCTATAGTGGGGTGGGTAAACTTCTGTAAAGGGTCAGATAGTAAATATTTTACTCTTTACAGACTACATGTTCTGTCTCAATTCTTAACTCAATTCTGCTGTTGTAGCATAAGTCAGCCTTGGGAAAATGTAAATGAATGGATATGATTCAATAAAACATTATTTACCAAAAATATGCAAGAGCCTGCATGTTGCCCATAGACTGTATAGTTTGCTAACTGCTGTATAATGTCCAGAGGGTATAGAAAGGCATGGTAATACATTAGGGGAAGGCATGTCAATGTTTCTTTTAGATTTTCTCCATTTTTAAAATTATTACAACAAACTAAATGGGTCTTGTGAGTTTAGTATTTTTCATAGTATCCCTGAAATTCAGTATAAAATTCTTCTTCAGAGTGATATACAAACAAACAAACATAACATATAATTTTACTGAAAAAGTATCTCTAATAACTTCAAGGAAACATTCCAAACTTAAAAAAACAACAACAACAAAAACATTTAGTATCACTTCAGTTGCTAAAAGTTGAACCTCGTAATGCATTTCTGAGATTACTCTACTATAACCACACACAAATCTTTACATGTACAAATCTGCTTTATTGTTGTCCCCTGTCTATCCATGGCTTTTGTTCACGTCATACTCCTGTCTTTTGAGAGTTCTCACCTAGAGTGTACCTCTCCCTTTCTGTTAGATCTACTTCAATCTTTCAGGGTTCATCTATGTCCCATATTTCTGCATAATGCACAGTCAGTTACTCTAACTGACCACTCTTTTTTGCATCTTCCCTATCCAGACTTCAAATCTAGCTCCTTTCACATATTTCCATGGCCCCAATGTGGGTACCAGTGTCTTTTACTAGTACATGTTCTCATAAACAACTCTTCATACAGAGAGAAAGCACTTGCATTTTAACCCATTTTTTTTTTTGCCCCTGGCAGGAGGGTAGTCATACTACCAATTGTTTGCATATAACAAGCACCTATGAGACAGCTGGACAGACTATAAGACTAAATTTGGAGATCAAGATGCTGTAGTCATTGTTGCTACAGTGCTGTTTGTAACTTTTTACATCAGTTGATTCACATGGACACTCAAAGTAGAACATCCATATAATTCTACAATGCTTTAATCATTTCAGCTACTATTCCCTGTTCTTGGAAGTGAGGTTGAATATACATAAGTAGCCTTGATATTATCTCTACCTTGCAATTAGATAAATAAAAGCTAAGATATTTTAGATAACCTGCCCCAATGGCATAGTTGTCATTCTTATTATAGACTACCTACAGTATGACATAATCAGTCAAGTGTTGTCTCTGCTGGACAGTCTGCCTCTTTGACTATAAATACAATCCTTATGATCAGAATTAAGTGATCAAAGATAAAACAATCTTTTAGAAATAACAAACAAAAACAAACATACAGAAGCACCAAAACATTCTTGCTCTGAAAAATGTAACCAGAACAGGTGCTTCCTCATGGGCACTTTGCAAAAAAACAGCCTATTTGAAAATGCTCATTACATTCCCTTTATTTCTCTACCCTCATTCCTTGATAATTAAGGAATCAAATGCATGGTGATGATAACAGGACCCCATGCCTAAAGTGACCATCCCCATCTGCTCCTCATTCCCCACCTGAAGCTATCATCTTCCTTTTAGGCCATCACCTGGGGCAGCTGGAAAGCTGAGTGCAAGCTCATAAATATGAGGTTTTGAAATGCAGCCAGATAGTTGCAAACATTGTAATGGCCGGGGGTTTTAACTCCTGGGGTATTGGCTTCCTTTCCTTTCTGTGAAGATGCATTTTCATGTTTTGTGCTCCTATCAAATCTTCAAAAGTCTGCAATATGGTTTTCCATTGAGGATGAAGAAATGTCACATTTCCTCCTATTCACAATATCCTTCCTAAGCCTGAAAAATGAAGGAACCCTTGGGTCTCTTATCCATTTTATCTTGTTTGTAGAAAATACCAACACATACACACACACACACACACGCACACACACACACACACACACACACACACACACACACCACACCATATTCCTAAATGCAACCAGCATATGATTATTCTTTTATATGTTTAATGATGAAAATCAAGGGAATAAATAAAAATCAAACAAGATTTGCTGACAGATTTGCTAATATATAATAGGGGAGAAGAAAAGAAAATTTATGGCATATTTTGAGCCTGATAGCAATGAGATATGGGGTGGAGAGTTGATAGAGAATGTACTAAAGGAATGTCCTGACATAAAATCTAAAAGAAAAAGAGAAAAGAACTATAAAAGGGAAAACATTGTGACAGGAGCATATCAAACCATTGGAAGTCGTCTATGAATAACTGTAGGAATAATGCATACTGAATTGAGCAGACAGTTCCTCTAATTATAAATCTCTAACAAACAAACTATACAGACTTCAGTAAGTATTTAAAACAGTTCTATAGTTTTCTATATTCATCTATGACGTAGGAGTAGCAGTGATAACACATGTGTGAGCTTCAAAGGACATTTGTGGCAGGCATCATTGTTTACCTCCCAAAAGCCACCCCCACCAATCTCATTCCTTGGTAAATACCTCAAACTGTATTTATTATTGGATAACTATGACCTTCTTGGCACTTTTTATTACCCTGGAATGGAAGCTAATTAGTTTAAGCAACCATGGCCATTTATCCTGCTTGCCTATTCTTAGTTCATTCAAGGGCATATGACCCAGGCAGACCTGGCCAATAATTTTCTAGGAGACATCTACTGGGGAGTTTCCAGGGCAACACAGTGGCAGGTGGTGAGCCAAGACTCAAACCCAGGAAGTCTGACTCAGTCTTCTTTTGAAAAATGAACAAGACAGACCAAAAGGTCATTTCTCTCTGACTCCATGGCAGATATTCTTAAATCGGTATATAAGAAAGAATACCTGGGAAAGTTTACTAAATGTAGATTCCAAAGCTCCCCTTTACCTGTATTATTAAACTATTTGATCAGGTTTTTTTGTGGTGAGGATGAACTTGAGATAAAACCATGAGATACACCACTTAAAAGGACTTACTAATTATTGCTCTGCAACTGGAACTGAGGAGTGGGCAGTTCCTTAACCCTCTTGTATACAGTGATTCATGCATTCTGGGGAGTTGTATTAATTTTGTATTCTTTAATCCCATGGGGAAAAATGTATTATTTTTAAATGGTCTATGTTTGGTGAATAATGTTAGATTTATATTCCTTGCTTAGAAATACTATGTACCAACTGACTATTATTTACCAGAGGCCTGGTGCACAAAATTTATGCATGGAGCAGGGGGTCCCTCAGCCCAGCCTGCACCCTTTTGAAAACTGAGACCCCTCAGGGGATGCCTAATGCTGGTTTAGGCCTGATCCCACAGGGATCCCTGCAGATCAGGCCTAAACCGGCAGTTGGACATCCCTCTCACAATCCGGGACCACTGGACCCTAACTGCCCTCCTGCCTGCCTGATTGCTCCTAACTGCTCACTGGGGGGTGGCCATCAGGGGCGAGGGGCCTTGGTCATTCTGGTCATTCTGACATTTCCATCACTCGGCTTTTATTATATAGGATTTGTATATACTTGATGTAATTACAAGGGTGGTCATTAAAATGCTAAATTTATTTATTCTTCTAGAGCAGTAGGACTTTGGGAAATGATGAAGATGTTCTATACCTGTGGTCTTCAGCACCAGGATAAATTAGCCAGGTCTGACTGTTTTGAACATTAAATGTACCTGGTGAGGTGGAGGAGCTAAATGTATAAATTTATTTAATTTTTAATTTATATATCAATTAGCCACTGTGTTTAATGGCTGCCCTATGAAGCTTTAGGGTAGTGTGTATATGTACATGCAAGTATCTTGGAATTTGAATATTTAGTTTATCTTACTGATAGTCTAATTTGTAGAATGGTGGATGCCATGAATTTCACTTCTTTTGAGGATCTAACACATGATTCTAACCCATTATATTCATCAGAGTGAGGCACTTTCTTCACAGCCTTGACATTCCCAGAATGCCCCATCTCCGGGAGGCAATGCAATCTCAATGTCAGACACCTACATGGAAGCCAGCTTCATAGAATTCTGACAAACAATAGTCTGGAATTCTGACAAGCTGCCACAGTGTTCCCAGGAAAGGAACTGCCTTTACCAAGAGACTGACTCATTCATTATTCTGAAAGATTAAGTACCAAATACCTCATTAAGGAAACTGCAAGCTGAGAAACAGATAACAGCTGGAGAAAAGGGGGGGGGGACCATTTGCAGATGAGAAAGTGGTGAAGGTAAGAGCTAATTGGTTCTGCACTGAATGGGTCTTGCTATTTTCCCCAATCACCCAGGGCCACATTTTGTCCTAAACAGATGCCCATGAGTTTTGAGGTTCTGGCTGCTGTAGGAAAGTGGTACCCACCATTCGAGTCCTAATAGGATTAGTAGAAATGGAAGACTGCTCAAGAAATCACAGGCTGGTCTCTTCCATGTGAATGAGAATTGACTGGCACAAATGATTGATTAACATTGACAAAGCCATATGGGTTCAAATCATATTCCTTTTGTTCACACTTTCAAACAATTCAAATTCTATCCTTCCTTAAGTTCCAGCAATGAAGGTTGTTTATTTTCTCCAGGAGAGCATGGCAGCAGTGTGAAGGATTGGGGTGGGAGGTGAGGAAGATTTGCAGAAAATGCAGACTTTGATTCTCAAGTCACACTGGCTGTGTGATGCTGGAAACAACTTTACCTTTGAACCTGTGTTTTTTTTCATCTCTAAAACTGTCTTGTTAGTAGGCTTTCAAGAATCGAGTCATTACCAATTATACAGTTTCTACACACCCTTCAAGCGTTTTCAGTCTCACACACTATTTGGATTGTCTGGTATGTAAGTGTAAGGTGTTCTATCATTATCATTTCATATTAGTTCTGCCTCTCAACTAGCATGTAAGCTCTCCTAAAGGCAGGCACAGATTGTTTCAGTGTGAGGCCCTTACCACACCATGTTCAGGTGAACATAACTCACCATTAGTCTCAGCAGAGCTATATTTTTCCCACCTAAGTCCCAGTTGTTGAAGGAAAGTGTGAAGGGTGTTGAGAGTATTAAGGCGATTGGCTCCTTGAAAGAGCTTGTCAAGATTCACATAAGGTTCAGAGCAAGGTACTTCAAGTGGGATGGTGGGGTTCAAAAAATGGGGTTCAGTCCTGGGAGTCATTAAGAAAGGCGGGAGTCATTAAGAAAGGTGGTAGTCGCCAAACCGGTTTGGCTCAGTGGAAAGAGCATCAGCCTGCGGATTGAAGGGTCCCAGGTTCGATTCCGGTCAAGGGCATGTACCTTGGTTGCAGGCACATCCCCAGTAGGAGGTGTGCAGGAGGCAGCTGGTCGATGTTTCTCTCTCATTGATGTTTCTAATTCTCTATCCCTCTCCCTCTGTAAAAAAATCAATAAAATATATTTAAAAAAATTAAGAAAGGTGGTAGTCGTTAGTACTTTCTTCTTTGGGCAATAAATCCTATTTCCTGGGATCTAGGGCAGAACCACTGCATAGGAGGAGAAAGGTCTGAGAAGAGCAAAGTGGGTACCTAAATAAGAATTTGATTTCAGTGCATAATTCTTATCTCAATATAGCACTAGGACGTCTGACAAAATAATTGTTTGAAATTCCAAGGTAATAGAAGTTCAATTATAGGCAAATGAGGCAAGAGGAAATGTGTGGATTAAGGACAGATGCAAGGGCAGGTGGATTCATGGCCAATGTCAATGTCTAGGCACTTGAAGAGCAGAAAAGAAGTCTATGTTTGGCTGGCGCCTTAGTCCTGGGTCTAGATGGATAACTTTAGTCTAAGTCCCACTAGGTTGGCAGACAGAGAAAGCAAAGCACACATCTGGCACTGGATGTGTCCTGCATGATTAGGACTGACCTGCCGTGGCATAGCATAGAGCCTAGAGGTAGAAAACTTCCTGGAGGATTGCAAGTGCGAGTTGCTGGGTAAAGAAGATTCAGAAGAATCCTGTTTTCATAAAGGGCATGTGATTCGCAAGGAATGAATGTGGGTCTCCTGGGTACCTACTGCCTCTCCTTTTGCTGACCTTTTCCTTGCAAGTCTAGTTGGCCATCCACATATGGAACGTTGAATAATGAACAACCAGTGTGGTCATGTACCATGGCTGCTCAAGTTGGAATCACAAGAATAGAGTACTAAATTAGGGCCAGGAGACCCATCATTTTCAGAAGCTGGGGAGGCTGACAGCTTGATGGCTGCCATTGTAGGCTTTGTGCCCAAAAGACCTGGTGTTCCCTGGACCATGGAGAACCCTGAGTGTGCTCCGCAGCATTTCAAATTGACCTCCCTCCTCATTTCAAACAACCTGGATTAAGATTTGAGTTTCTATCTTGTCTAACCCCCTACTCCGTGCTGTGCTTGGGTTTTGTCTGCTTTCTTTTTCTGCCACTACAGTATCCCCCCAGGACAAGAGGACTTTAGAAAAGAAGCCTGCCTTTCCTATCAATTCTCCTTCCCAAGTGTTGCAATTTGTTGAATCCTGTAATTCCCATCTTTCTGGCAGTGTGAGAGTATGTAGCCATAACTCAGTCTCCCACTTACACATGCACGCGCATGCACACACACACACACACACACACACACATTTTTCCCAGACATGAATTGAACCATATCTGTTCAATCCTTTTTGACACTGTATTTGGGGCCGAGCTTTGCATATTTTAAAGTGTACATTTTAAAGTGGTTAAGAACATAGATTCTGAAATCACAAAATCCTAGGACAAAAATATGATTCCCAAGTTATGAGTTTGGTCTAAAAAAATATAGCAAATTAATAAAATGTATTAAGCATTTGATTCTTTCCATTTCTCATGAAGAAAATAATAGTAACTCATATCATTGTGAGACTTAATATTCCCTAATACTTAGTAACTACTCAGTTAATGTTGTCTCTATTATGTAGTATAATGAATATTATTATAACATTTTTCCTATTATCTCCATTTTCAAGTCCAGATAAGATCCTTGGTTCAAATTTTTCCTAATTGCAAGTGAATTGCTACCTTTAACAATTAACTTCAACTCCACAAAATCAAGCTCCTTTGGGTGAGAACATTTCCTTGTTTCTTAAGTGTCACCAGCATCAAAATGATTCATAGATTAACACATTTAGACATTTAAAATTTATGTATGATTTTTCCTATATATTTTCAACTTTTTCAACACCACACCACAGACCACCAGATCCCATATTGGACATTTCTGTTTTGCAAAGTTAACACACTGTTCTTTGATCCAAGGTAAAAAATACAAAAAGAGCATAAAACAAACAACAACAACAAAAGCAAGCTTAATGCTTAATTTCCCCAGTGATTCTTCTGAGTGATTATTACTAGTTAAGTCATATTTACTATTTAGTATAAGCAGTATTTTAGCTATACATTTTATAAACATTTCCCTTAGATTGTTCGCCTAACACACTCAAGTGGGTCAGATTTTATAATTCACTTATTTGCATAACAGGAAATGGAAACAAGTTAATGTGGGATTTGCCTATGATAGAAAGTAAAATGAGAATGAGGGTGTGATGGAAAAGTTGGGTCTTAATCAGACTTGCCACACAGTGGTCACCAGATTACATAGAGCTTGCACAGTATTGCCACAGTCCATAATATATAACCCATTGCTTTGAGTAGGAAGATAGAAAAAACAACACTTCCTCAATAGTAAAATAAGAAACCAAAGAATCTTAGATGGGAATACTGTGGGTTTCCATGAGAATGATGCCAACTTGATGAAACAGTGGCTCCCTACTTCCTCTGCATTCACACAGCAACCTGGAGCCAGATTGGGATGTGTTCCCCCAGGGGAATTTCCTCTATCCATCCTTTGCCCTGTCTAATAAACTCAGCCAGGTCAATTTCCTTGAAATTCTCCTCGAAACCCTGAGGAATGTTCCTTTTTTATTTATTTTCATTTATTTATTTTATCTTAACACCCACTAGTGTTTGGCTGGGAAATTACTGAGCAACATTTCTTTCTGGATAAGCTCTGAGGATTCCATATAGGTCATTTTCATTCCTCTCTCTGACATTCTACATGTTCTTTCTTGTTTTGCATTGCACCTACCCACACAATCTCATTTCTCCTTTCTTCCCTGGATTAGCTCTTCCTTGTTGAAGTCTTCTATCCTTCCTCCATCTCTGAGATCCTAGGACCCTTGTTATCTCACCTCAGGGACTGAGCTCTTGTTCTTACAAGGTTGTATACTTTTGCTATTGCTTGTGCTTGTTTTTGCTATTATAGTTATTATATACCTTACAATATTTCTTGTGTTGTAGTTGTTGTTTTAATCAATTGCATCTGAGAGCTACTGTGGAACAGAGATCCTGCTACAGAAGTCCTCTATTCTTAGAACCCAATGACACCAGCTAGAAGGGACTTTAAATGTCATTTGAGTAGTTTCTCAGTAGTATTTTAAAACTGCAGCCTTTTGGTTCAAACATAGAAGCTTTCAGTTAGAACAGTCCAAAGCTGGGTAAACTGCCCATAATAGCCTATTCTGTTTATGTTGTTTGCCCATTTCTCTAGAGAATTTCCAAAACTCTGAGGAGCAGAGTTTGAAAGTCACTGAAAGGCATTCTGATTTCATAAGTGAGGAGGCAGAGGCTCTGTGAGAAATTGAGGTTATCTGCTCAAAGACACAGAGCTTATACCTTGTACAGGGCTGGCAAATCAGTCGATCAGGGTAGGTTCTAGTTGTAGTGAATGTGTTGGTTGTTTGCCAGTTGTCAAATAGCAATTGCCTAAGCTTCACTTTAAGAACCAAAAAACAGGAGGGAATATTGATTCATAGCAGGAAAAAATATGTACTACAACACAAAACAGATCTTTAGTGATATATGTTTATGTATGCTAATATATATTTTTATTTATTTCAGAGAAGAAGGGAGAGGGAGTGATAGAAATACAAGTAATGAGAGAGTATCATCGATTGGCCACCTCCTGCACACTCCCCACTGGGGATTGAGCAGGCAACGTGGGCATGTGCCCTGGGAATCTAACCATGACCTTTTGGTTCATAGGTTGATGCTCAACCACTGAGTCACACCAGCTGGGCTATGCTAATATTTTAAGGGTTTGGAATATGAGACAATTCTTGCTTAGTTATTGCCACCAAAAACCTAGAGAAATTAGGAACTTTCATGAGCACAGGCCAACTAGGAATCTTCCTTGCTTGCTGCTATGCTTGCTGAATTCTATCTGCTTAATATCACTCACCCAAAGTGTCACTTAACTAAATAAAATGAGCAATAGCCTTGCAAATGGAAATCACATATCTCAGGAATCAACAGCATTCTTAAAGGGGTCCTCTCTTTTGAACCAAGTAAAAATACAGTATGAATATTTCCCTGTTTCTTTGCAATGACTCGGAATGAACTGAAGATATATAACCCCACTGTATTCATTATAATGAACTCAATCCTTGGAAAAACTGAGTAATTTGAAAAATTCTTAAAATCACACAGAATAAGACTATAATTTTTCCTTTGCTTATTAATTGAACAAGTGCCACTTTATATTTAAAATGTAATTTGCCTTATTTAGATATGTCCTTGTACCCTGTAAGCCTGTAGGTTTAAGAAGTTTGCATTGTGGATCCCAAGTACTTGTTGATTTTCTCCTTCTGTGAAATAGTAATTGAAATACAAAATTTAGGGGTCTCTTAATTATTACCACAAAGCCATTTCTTGGTAGACAAAGAACTCAAGACATTCTGTTTTGAAGGTGACTCAGAACTCCAAACTGCAAGCTATTATCTGGATTTTACTAGCTATTTTATAGCCTATCCCCTCCGTTTTTCTCACTTGCAAAGAAAAAAAGTCAACATACTATTTGGGAGACAATGTACCTGGAAGACTGATCCATATACATGGAGTTCAACAGTAATATATGTAGTTCACAATACTGAAAGCTCTAATGTGGAATGACATTTTGCTTTCAAATATAATACTGTATGTATTTTTAATAATATTTCTCTAATATTTCCCTGTTTGTTATTTTTACTGGTGTTGATCTTTACTGCTTCTGTGATCTTTAACTTTTCCTAAACACGTCCCTCAAGAACATCTATTCATTGACTTAATTTCATTGAAAAACTGTGAAAATATACACAATTTGCATCTTCAAGTATGTGTACCAACTATCCCTTGGTCTTTAACTTGACAAACAAGTGAAACTTTGGGTTTAATTACAAGGCAAATTTTGATCTAATAATTATAATTTTATGGTTAAATGGAATAATAGTGATGGGCTAACCCAAAAGTTAAAGTGATATAGGTGAATCTGAGGCTCTACTAGTTATAAGTCCTCCTGTATTGGAAACAAGAATTGGGGTGGGGGATTAGAGCTACCTAAAAAACCATACATCCTGGACAGTTTGTGAATCCCTGATCAGCCAGGTGTTTATCCTCGAATGCAGATTCCCATTGGTGTGAGCACCCTCAGCCAGTCAGGGTTCAACACCAGCTTCTTTACCATTGTAAACTGATCAGATGCATGGTGCTTTCATGTTCATTTGTTCCTTCTGTGCTCCCTGTGCCTACTGGCCTCCCACCCTCAACTCCCATCTCACTTTATTATCTGGGGATTCTAGGGCTCCTGACCCCGCTGGACTCCTGAGTGTCCCTTGGATCAAGATGCATTATTGTCTGAGAGTACATGAGTTTGTCCTACCTTTGCCTCGAGACTTGAGATGATATTTTCTCCTGGAACCCACTGAGACTTCTCTATCTTTGGAGACTCTGGGGAAATCCATGGTACCTAAGACAACATTGAGAATTACCTTTAAATAATTGGAGATTAAAAATAATCAAAACAGTCTTGGCTAGGTGGCTCAATTAGTTGGAGTGTCATCCTGTACATATAAAGCTTGAGGGTTGTGGATTGTGGGTTTGACCTCAGGTCAGAGCACATACCTAGGTTGTGGGTTTGATGCCCAGTCGGGGCACATATGGGAGGCAATCAATCGACTGACCACCCGTATAATGAGTGGTCCCCAAAAACTTGGCTCACCATGTTTCAGTGTCAACCCAAAGCTGAGACATAATAAGGGCGTAGCCAGCGAGTCTGATTATATGTTTCTTGTTTGATGACAAATCTACTCATTTTGTAGCAACACTTCTGTAAACATCTACTAATTTGTTTTTGCGACTGATGCAGATTTAAAAAATATATAATTCTATGAGGTGGTGAATTAGATTTTTTTTTTTTTTCAGTAAATAACCATTAACATACACTCTGCTCATCTGACCTTTTGGATTAGCGGTTCTCAACCTGTGGGTCGCGACCCCTTTGGAGGTCGAACGACCATTTCACAGGGGTTGCCTAAAACCATCAGAAAACACATATATAGTTACATATTGTTTTGAGATTCATCACTATGCTTTAATTATGTTCAATTTGTAACAATGAAAATACATCCTGCATATCAGATATTTACAATTTGTAACAGTAGCAAAATTACAGTTATGAAGTAGCTACGAAAATAATTTTATGGTTGGGGGTCACCACAACATGAGGAACTGTATTAAAGGGTTGTGGCATTAGGAAGGTTGAGAACCACTTCTTTAGATAAAATTGCCAAGTCTGTTTAGTGAATCAGAAAATTCAGTTAATTAATATTTTTGGATACTGATTTGTTTTGTTTGTTTACTGCAGACAATGGGTTAGTAGAGCATCTAGCTGATTTGATTTAAGTGAATAGATCAGTTGTGTATGCGGGCTGTATCTGATTTTCAAGGACCAAATATATCAGAAAAACTGCTCTGAATAGAAGAAATACACCACATGATTAATTTGGAATTTGTCAAACAATTATTGTATGATCCTGGAGAAGTCACCTGACATTTTGGTCCCTATTTCATTATTGGTATCATCCATAATACTCTCATCATTGGAAAAAAAATAATGACCTTGGCTTCACTTAGAAATGTTTATAATTAGACCTATGAAACATGGAGGAAAGTATTTTAGTTTTCTGGGTATCACCAGGACATTTTTAGGTAATAAACTATTTTTTAAAAATAAAATATTTTGATAAGACCTTGAGTCCAGAGAAAGACACAAGGACATGCATGTCTCTGGAACCTTAGGCAATTAAAACTCTTCTGCCTAATCGGTCAATCTGTGAATTTGCTTCACATATATTGGAGTAAAAAAAGAAACTAGGAGATTGAGAAGAATGATATAGACAGAGGAGGAAGTTCCTAATGACAGAATAGAGAAATAACTTTTTACAAATAAAGATGTATATGATTTAACTTCAAGTAATTTGCACTGCTGTGATATCAACTCTTCTTCCTCTCTCCTAACTTCACTCTCCCCCAAACACTCCAGCAAGGACTACATTACTGTCAAGTTCTAATTCCGCAGTGAGGTTAATATTGTGTAGAATGAGAACAACTAGTATAGAAGCAGTTTCTGGGAGTTTATGGTGGTTTTGAAAAAAAAATGCCAGAAAATGCACTAGAAACTTAGGGAAGTGTTGGTTATCCATAGGCTATGTGGAACTGAACACTATATAAACTCACACAGAATACTTAACAACTCTGGGAGCTAGGTAACCAATGATCAGAATCGTTCAGGCAAGGGCAGTGAGGCACATGTTTTAAGTAACTTGCCTTGGGCCACACAGAGGCAGGACTAGGATCCAAACCTGGCTATCAGGCCATCAAGCTTATGGTCTATGTGATATTGATTCTTATAAAATTCACAGTTGGCATAATCTGGAAAGCATTTCAAAGGGCTGGGAGACTAAGGTCAATAACTGAGTGACAAAATTCTAAAATCATAAGGTGATCAGTTCAATTGGAATACAACTTAAGAGTCACCAAATTCTAGCGTGGCTCCTGCCTCTGTTGTCCAGTCACTACTCTCTGCAGTGTCCCTCAGACTGAGTGAGGTGGAGATTGTCTCTTACTAATTGAAAGTAGGCAAATCAGACCCTTCCAAAGGGAATTAGGCAGGGAGTCAGGCATTTCAGAGTCCCAACCTCATGCCTATCCACTTGGACTGCTTCTCCTACTAAATATAGGGAGGTATTTGCATTAATGGATTCCAGGATAAGCAAAGCAAAATCTCATACTTCTCTTATCATTGACTCCAGATTGTGTTCTTAGTCAGTGGCGTCCTAAAACTCTCTTCACATTCAGCAGAAGGTTTCAGAATAGAGTCCTTTACCCTCTGGTGATTGTAAAACAAATACATTTCAAAGTGTGAGCATCCATACTCTTTTCCATGTGGGGTAAAAATGCTTTTGCTCTATATGAAAGCAAAAGAGTGCTCCTCACTACACACAAAATACTAGTTCTGAATAGATTCAGAAACTTTTCTTGCTTTTTTGATGTCGTGTGCATATTTGTGGAGGGGTATCTCATACGATATTGCACAGTCCTTGGTGGAACTTGTTTTTTAAATGACCTCTGAATTGAATTCCTTTGTATACTCAACCACCACCAACACACACACACACACACACACACACGAAAACAAAATTAAAAATATTTTTGTTTGCAATATTCACTCCTGTGAATGAATGTATTCTGTTTGCACATATGTATTTTTATTTTGGGTTTTTGAGGCTTTATGTATTGTCTGTGTGTTTCTTACATTTTGTTTCTTTTTATATATGTAATATTGTCCAGGAACAAGGGTTTCTTTTTTGGTGTGATATTTGACATTGAGTCTTAACCATCAAAAATAAGATTTCTGACTGAAGGCTGGGCAAAAGAAACTACCATTGTAAAGGCTCCAAATAAATCACTGATTACCAAAAGTGGAATTGTAGTCACTTGGGTTATAATATTAAGATGCCCAAAAGGAAACAGAACAGTCTGTAAAAGTAGGTGTTGAGTGCCACTTGTAAAATTCAATGTGAGGATGATCTGAATTTGAACGTTTTTCTAACAGCTTTTTTTCTTTATCAAATATATGTGTTTTTTTAAATTTTTCCCTGATGAATCTGTTTATATATTATCAAACTGAATTTAAGTTTTGTTTTGTTTTTGCTGACATGTCTAACTTCTTTAATTTGATTTACATTATTTTTTTTCTTTTTGTTCTTGCTAATATTTGCAACACCTTCCAATTTAGTGTTGCTTCATGTTTTAATTAGTATGTGGTTCCCTCCCTCCTCCTGTCATAAATAAGGTATTAAATAAAGCCACCTCTCCTAACTGCAGATGCTCTCCTCACCAATGCTTCTCTCCACCTGGACACATTTCCATTCACCCTTGCCTACAGTTTACAATCAACCAAGCAGATCATATAGCAGCATTCTTTTTAAAGTTTATTTATACTGTATTCTGTAAATGTACCTTTATTACATGTTTTTCATTCAAACTACATGAATCATTCATGAAATCAAACCTAGTGGAAATCAGGACAACATCAGGGAATGAAACCCACCAGCTTAAAAAGTATTGGTATAAAGGGTCATTTTTTCAATGGTTGGGAATTTGAAACGGACAAGATTGATGGAGTTTGCATCTCAGACACAGTAGATAATCTATGGGGCTGGAACAATCACTTTTGATTCCTAAAGGCTGCAAAAATGCATCAATGGATAGACAGACATGTTTATTATTCCCAATAAATGCTCTGGGTCTGACAATTTTTCTTAGTTTAATGTATGAATTTCATTTCATAACAGCAATAAGACACTTCAGGCTGTGCATTTGTTAGGGATTATTGCACTTCTTGGGTGGTTTAAGTCATTCTGCCTTTAGTCTTATGCCATATAACATGACCCAAGGCACCTTATAAATAGCAGAGCGATGCACTGCCTGTCATGTGTTATAGCTTGAATAGCCTTGTAAAGGGACATGGATTATAGAGGTATGATAATAACTATAAAACAGGAATGGTAATTTAAGTGCCTGTGTTGGATAATCTGTATGATTAGTATTTTTTTATTTGGGTCTTTTGTGTTTCATTCTATTTTGAATTCTCATTTACTGAAATCGCTGCTCAACAATACAATGTGCTAATGGGGTTGAAGGTAATTTGAGATCTAATTTAATATTTTAAGCCTCTTCATTGTTTTGTTTACCAATTAGCTGTCAGAGGGTAGGCTGAAATTAGCTGACTTACATGGCAGCCAGCAGCCTCATTGGCTCAGAGACCACAGGTTACCACCATAAATGGCAGCAAATACTCCAAGGGCTGAATTCTTCAACTCCAGATAAAGCACTTGCACAAAAAGAACACCTAAATGTTTCTATACCACAACTGGAAGAGCAAACAAGCACTATTTGTATTTTAAAGCTAAATTTGTACATTTATAGTATACTAGAGGCCCGGTGCACAAAATTTGTGCACTCAGAAGGGTCCCTCAGCCCAGCCTGTGCCCTCTGGCAGTCCAGGAGATCTTGGGGGATGTCTAACTGAAAACTTGGGTCTGCTCCCCACAAGGAATGGGCCTAAGCCAGTAGTCAGGCATCCTTAGCACTGCTGTGGAGGCAGGAGAGGCTTCTGCCACAGCCGCTGCGCTCACCAGCCTCAGCTTCTGGCTGAGCGGTGCTCCCGGTGTGGGAGTACACTGACCACCAGGGGGCAGTTTCTGCATTGAGAGTCTGCCACCTGATCATCAGTGCATGTCATAGCGACCAGTCATTCCGCAGTTTGGTCTATTTGCATATTAGCCTCTTATTATATAGGATAATATTAGGCATGACGAGGATTTGGCATTTGTTAATCAGCATATTATTATGTCAGATGCACTTTTTAAAAAAAATTTGATTCTTTATATCATCTAGATTGTGGTATAATGGTATCAAAATTTTTCCAATTATGTTTTTTGTTTGTTTTCAGTCATTTATTATTAATGAAATAATGTCAAATTTAACTGTCAAGAATCTGGGTTAATGAGGGGAAATATATTAATCAATGTTGGGATAAGGTTTCTGGGTGTCTGGCCTCCTCATTAGCTGACTTGGACAACACACTACCTACAGCTCAGCATGAGCTGTTTTCCTCATCACATCAATGGGAAAACTATGATCTCAGTGTGCTTAGAAGAAGGGCAATAGATCTATGTGCCTGTCTTTCTGTCTATCTAATCTATATACCTATCTACTAGCCCTCTGACCAACCTAACTACCTATCTATCTAACCATGACATGTGAAGGATTATGGAAGACACCCTACCACCTCACACTTCCTATAGCCACTGACCCCCATGACACCCAACTGTCACTTCATTTCAAGACAGATATTTATTTCCCACATCTTCTCATCTTGCATAAAACAATATAGCTATTACACAGAATCTCTGAATTATAGCATTGGAAGATACACTAAGAGCTTTGAAAAATCAGTTTTCACCCATGTAGGGGTTCCCATCACAAATGCTGGATGGATGAGCATTTTCTCCTGTCAAGAATTTCCACAACTGGAGGGCTGCAGCTAGACCTTTCTCAAGTTATATCAAAATATTCCTCTTTATGATCTCTTCACATTGGTCAAGGTCTAACCTTTTATGCCAACATGGAAAAAAAAATGCTCTTCAGCTTCTGAGTCTAAATTCCTATGAAGATTGAACACTCAATCGTTCACTTTTTAAAGCTATTTTTAAACCCAGATAGGAGGTTCTATAAGGCACATTGCTAATTGTTGCATGTATGCTTAATGATGAAATTCTGTGGTGACTGCAGAATGTTCTGCAAAGCAGTTTATAGATTAAATTTTTCCATGTTTCATTCAGTGAAAGAAGAAAGACAGATAACATTGACAATAGCCTCCTTTTAAATTCATGTAATAGATCTAATATGGCACTCTGTAGCATTTTGCAGAGCTGTTCTTTTTATTTTATCAGGATTGGAGTAGTTACTTTTTAACAAAAGAATATGATTGAAAGAGCGCAATAAAAAAGAACAAGTACCTTGGTATTAATTTTTATAATTTTCATCCTAGTAATATATAGACTATCATGCATATTAGTAGATCAAGAATCATAGTTTTTGTTTCCCTTTATTGCTCTTAGAAATTGCAAGCCTCCCTAGGGCTAAAACCACGCCTAATTACTTATTTTAGCAACTATAATATGTCTGCCAACAAAAAGATATATTCCATTGATGCTAGATAAAATTAGTTACTGATTAATAAACTTTTCTTCCATAGTATCCTTAATAAGCAGCTTGAATGTAATTTCCACTCTACCTTCTGGCCACACCTCCTTCTCACCAAAGCTTTCTTCAGCTTACTATAACCCAAAGTCATCTTTTTTCTTTATGTTTTGTTTTGTAATAATGGACTGGCCAGTGTTAACAATTATTTATATGTTGCATTGTGCAGTAATTGCATTGTCACTTTGAACTATTTTTGTATGTTTTATGTAATTATTTAATCTTTACTTGTTTGTCTTTATTGACCAGTGGAATTTTATGCCACCAATTGTCAGCCTGTTCTTACAGGCCCTTGCATTTGCTCAGTAACTTGCACTGGGCTAGCCATATGCAAAAACACACAAACTCTGTTTGCACATTTTTATCAGTTACTTAGGTGGCTTCTTTAATTATTTCCAGTGTCAATACCATCCAACCTTAATGGGAGGGGGTAGTAAATGTTAGAAACATTGAAACTGACATACAATATCTTGTGTGGTTAAGACTCAGTCTGAATGAGGTGAGATGGAATGTGCTTTATCATTAGAGTCTCGTTTCAGAAGCTGCACAATGACAGCTCAAAGCTCCCCCACCCCCATATATATTTGAATGCTCAGAAAAGATAAGAAAGCCTGAAGAAGAACAGATGTGTTAGAAGTGTGAAATGGATTAACATCAAAGTCCCCTGGGAAAAATCTGAAACATGAAATGCAGGCTTCTGACTGACAAGAGCTATTCAGAGAGCGTTCAAAGCCCGGCAGTGCACTTCAGGCTGTGTCTCTCCCGGAGAAAGACAGGGCCTGTTTCATACATAGGCAGAAAGAGAAGCCAGGGATGCATTTGATATGAAGAGTAGTAGGAAGAACTTCCTCATATAAAATCCTACTCACCCATCACACTGACTCAAATGTGCAGTATTTATGACTAGTTGGTCTGTTCTTTGGAGGCAGAAAACAGCAAGTCCCCACCATCACTTATAGTTCTCCCATGACCTCACAGTTTTTTAAAGACTCGTTCAATAGTATAAGCCAGGGACTAGAAACTATGCAATTTCTTCAACAATGTCAGACAAGTTATTTGTGAATAAAAATACTTTTGGCAACAGTCCATTTTGTTTTGAAAATATGATCCTGGCCATTTTATAAAACTGACAGCTAAAGTCAGTGAAAGCTTAAATATGAAAATCGTGAGTATAGTTGGAATCTTAAAAAGGAAAAAAAAAAACAAGTGGGAGAAATGACCAGGATTTGAGAGGATTCTAATTAAAGACTATTCCACCCATTATTATAGATCTTAAAATGGAGCTATGACCATGCTTTAAGTAGTAGCCCCAGAAATCATTGTCATGTATCTGCCAAGTAATTACACCTTTGATTCTTCTTTTCAAAATTTCAGTGAAACATGTATACAAAAACATCCTCTGGTACTTGACCCTGCTGCCCAGAGAGGGATTATATTCAAAACTGTGACAAGCTTTCCTTTATGAAGGCGAGTTTGATATTTGAGAAGAGTCAAAGATTAGATTTACACTTGTCAAATGGGATGATTTTGTTTTCCATCATGAAAGTCAATTCTTGTTTTTCTGGAACAATAGAAGAAAGTAGACAGTGTCTCCTCACTTCTAACTAAGAATCCTGGATCAACTCATCTCATATCGCACATCCACTAAGAAAACTAAAGTGCTGCTCCAATATTTTATACACAAAATACAATATTAACTAATGAACTGAGAGAGTCAACAAATACTCATTAGAAGTCTATGATGTTATTGGAAATGTTGTAGGAGTACAAGAGAACAAAAAAATTTAATCATGACTCCTGAAGTTCATACCATGTAATTGGCTATCCAAATTAATCATGGCACACTTATTATAGTTTGCTTGTTATTCATGGCGACCTCTTTCCTTTGTATCTAACCTGTCTCTCCACCAAATTTTAATTATATTGAGGTAAATATGGCTTAGGCCTGCTCCCTAGGGGAACGGGCCTAAGCTGGCAGTCAGACATCCCTCTGGCAGCACAGCAGCCCTCGGGGGATGTCCATTTGCCAGCGGGAGCAGGCCTAAGCTGTAGTCGGACATCCTTAGCACTGCTGAGGATGCAGGAGAGTCTCCCGCCACCACCGCTGTGCTGGCAGCCGTCAGCCTGGCTTGTGGCTGAGCAGAGCTCCCCCTATGAGAGCGCACTGACCACCAGAGGGTATCTCCTGCAATGAGTGTCGGCAGGAGACACTAGTGGTCAGTGTGTGTCATAGTGACCAGTTATTCCCAGTAGTTCTACTGTTAGGGTCAATTTGCATATTACCATTTTATTATATAGGATAGAGGTCTGGTGCATGGGTGGGGGCTGGCTGGTTTGCCCTGAAGGGTGTGCTGGATCAGGGTGGGGGTCCCGCTGGGGTGCCTGGCCAGCCTGGGTGAGGGAATGAGGGCCATTTTCAGGCTGGCCACACCCCCTTCAGGGTGGGGTCCCCACTGGGGTGCCTGGCCACCCTGGGTGAGGGGCTGAGGGCCATTCTCAGGCTGGCCATGTCCCCCAGCTACCCAAGCTCCCAGTCTCTCCTTTTTTTCTTTTTCTTTTTTTTTTCTGGGATTTATTTATCTTCTATAATTGAAACTTTGTAGCCTTGAGCGGAGCCCAGGTCTGACCAGGGCAGGCAGGAAGCTTGGCTTCTTCCATCACCGGGGGCAACCCAAGCCTCCTGCTTGCTCCAGCTCCGTGGCCGCCACCATCTTAGTTGGGTTAATTTGCATACTTGCTCCTGATTGGCTGGTGGGTGTGGCTGGTGGGCGTGGCTTGAGCATAGCAGAGGGACAGTTAATTTGCATGTTTCTTTTTTATTATATAGGATTGGAATTTTCTGCCCATTATTGACCCCTGACACTGTTATAAACAACATGTCTGATACAAGTCAATTTATAAAGTAGACCTTTTTTTTTTTTTTCATTAACTGGCACTTCTTATATTTTCTCAAATCTGGCCTGGGTTTTGCAGCATTTCCACAGCAGTGGCACTTGCCCAGTGAAGGATTATATATTAGGTATATAGAGTCCACCTGCCAGAAAAGAAATTATTGATAATATCTACCTCCCACTATCAGAAAGTTACTTCTCCCTTCTTTCTAAATAATGGACATAATTCCAAGATAATTATCTTTAATACTTCTATATCTAACAAGTAAACTTATTTTATGATGTTTTCATATTTTTAGGTTACATACATTTACCTGCTTGTGAAAAAATAGTAGGAAAAAAATGGTAAAACTTTATAGAGAAAAGTAGATAATGCTACCCTAACATTTTCAAGGCATGCAAATTAATTTATATATCTAGATCATGGGGATGGAGAGATGATCCAGTTGTTGAATGTTAATAAATTACTAGTTGTTTTCCTATGTGATAATGTACATTATTTCATTTAACACTCACAGAAGCCCTCTGAGATGCACATGATTGCAAATTTTACAGTTGAGGAGGCTGAACTGCACTTGTATTATAGTAAATAATTTGCATGAGTAGGACCAGAAGCCCATTCATGGGTTTCTAAAGCCCAATATTTTCTAATACGTTAATGTTTTCTCTATAAAAATGGCATATATTTGCTTAGAAATGTATACAATAGCACAAAAACAAAACAGCTAACATTAATCAATATTTAACATGTCATAGGTCATTTGGAGTACTGCTATAAATTATATATATATAGATAGATAGGTATCTCCTAGATAATAAAAGGGTAATATGCAAATTGACCCTAACAGCAGAATGACTGGGAAGGACTTGTCACTATGACACACACTGACCACCAGGGGGCAGATGCTCAATGCAGGAGCTGTTGCCTGGTGGTCAGTGTGCTCCCACAGGGGGCGCTCTGCTCAGCCACAAACCAGGCTGATGGCTGCCAGCACAGTGGTGGTGGCGGAGCCTCTCCCACCTCCTCAGCAGCACTAAGAATGTCCGACTTCAGCTTAGGTCTGCTCCCTGCTGATAAGTGGACATCCCCCAAGGGCTCCTGGGCTGCCAGAGGGATGTCTGACTGCCAGCTTGGGCCCGATCCCCCAGGGAGCGGGCCTAAGATAGCAGATGGACATCCTCTGTGGGGTCCCAGACTGCAAGAGTGGATAGGCCGGGCTGAGGGACCCCCCGAGTGCACAAATTTTGTGCACCGGGCCTCTAGTATATATAGAAATAAATAAAAGCCTATGTGACCAAATGACCAAAGGACTGGTTGCTATGACACAAACTGACCATTAGGGGGCAGGCACTCAATGCAGAAATTGCCCCCTCATGGTCAGTGTGTTCCCACAGGCAGCCTCCCACAGCTGGCCAACTTCCTGTGGTCCCTCCCCCCGGCCAGCCGACCCTGATTGTCCCTGATCAGGACTGGGTGAGATGGGCCCCAATGGGCCTCAATCGCCAGCCAGGCCGAGGGACCCCACCCGTGCATGAATTCTTGTACCAGACCTCTAGTCCCATATAATCATCAAGACAATTTGAAACAAAATCTTTAGTATTCCTATTTTAAAGAAAAAGGAGATGAGACAAAGAGAAGGTACATAATTTTGGAAATTTTGCACAAATGCTAGTGATGGGCAGGTATTTAACCTCATGTCTCATTCTAAAGTTTACAGTCATAATAACTGTGATAAGTGCTTAACTATGGTAAGTGCTTCCACATTTATTATTTTATTTGAGCCTATAAAACTTTATGAAGGGGTAGAGCATGCATCCTCTCATTTTACAGCCAGTGAAATGGAGGGCTTGACTTGCAGAGAGCTGGGAAGTGGCAGGGCAGTGTTTTAAACATGGATCTTGAGACACCAGTGCACATACTTGTCATGATATTTATAAAATGTATAGGAAGCCATGTGATATTTGTATAATAAGAGATAACATATGATGTGACTTTTTGTAAAAGAAGACATACGTTCCACACTCTGTTCTACAACTTACATATGCAAGACACACTGAGCATCATGAAAAAAGTACAGGAAGATTCAAAGTCTTCTCATCTCTCTGAACCTGATTTCTATGCCATCCACATCAGACTAATAATAGCCACATCAGAAATCTATTGCTAAAGTCAAATGAACTAATATCTGTGAATGCTCACCTCCAGCCTCTGTTCAGCAAACTATGAGGACTTAACAATATTTTTGAACAAATAAAACACAATTGTTGCCCTCAAGTCACTTACAATCTGCATGTGGGATAAATGTATTTCTCATGCAGTAATAGCAAAAAAATGAAGAGTTTGTGAAAATAAATATGAGTGAGGAATGGTATTATCTGACCAACATTAGGAAGTGAGGCTGAAATGGTTCTTCAGAGATCAGCTCTGCCTTTGAAAAATGGAATTATAGACGAAGAGAATAATATGAAAGTGATGTCTGTGTGTTTCTTAACCAGCCACCTGGGAAAAGGGTCTCCAGGACACATTCTTCTATCTCAATAATTTTATAGGCATAAACAGAGTAGTTGGCTTCCTACTTAGTGCCCAAAGCTCACCATTCAACATTACTTCTTTTTAGTCCATTTTTCAGGCCTCTGGTAATCTACTGTAAAAATGCACTACCTTATGGAAAGAGAAATGCTATAAATTCATACCTAGCATTCACATATTTCCATGTATAAATTTCTCATATTGTTACTCTGTTCAAAAGCTAACTGAAAGCCATAGACTAAGCAATGGACATGTTTAAAAGAAATAATGAGGGGGCAGAACAGAGGGATGATACCCCTGGCTGGGAGTTCTGGTAAAGGATTCCTGACAGCTGGAGATATTAGGATGGGACTGGGTATTCAGAGGAAAAGGAACCTACAGGTCTGCTGGTGGCCATGCAGTATCTAATTTTCCAGCTTATGCTTGAGCCCCATCAACTGCCTTGTCTGAAGAAACACAGTATTTGCTCAGAAAACCCATAGGCTATGAGGGACAGGAAAACAACAGAGGCAGTCCCCAGGAGCCCAGGCTTCCCTGCCATCCACAAACGTCATTCCCACTGTCTTCCTATCCCAAGCAATTGTCATTCATATAGTACCTCTTTGATTTGACCTAAATAAGGACAACCTATGTATGTATGCGTTTACTGACATCTTGAAAGCAGAGACCTTGGTTTTTCCTAAGGCCTCATAAAACAGAGGTTGTTGGTGCTAAAAGACTCATATAACCTCCACACTTACTTTTTCCCAGCAAGCTGACCAGATTGGAACTAATTTGCCTCAGGGTTTTCTTTGCCCACCAGAGTCCACTCAGTCCTGTGAGCAAGGTGCACTTGACTGAATACCTCCTGTTAGGATGCCTTTAAGCAAGGGCTGATGTGAATGTGTGGATAAATAGCTGGCCATCACCTCGGGTAAGATACATTTGATACAAATGCTTTAAACTGACTCCTAGTGTCTTCCAGTGGAGTGTTGCTCAACCTGCCCAAACTAGTAACATGCTTAATAATACACCATTTAATGGTTTTGTCCTCTTTCCTTACTTTTCTATTCCCTTACCAGAGTTTCCTGGGATCACCTCCCATAAAAGCTATTTGCACTTGAATCATCATGTCAGAAAAACATCCTACCTATTATAGAATTTCATATAATATAGGTGAAATGTGCGCCACAGGGTTCTTTTCAAGTCCTGGCACACTCTTTGCGAAATGTAGTAACACGACTTCACAGCATTTCATAGTTTTAAAAAAAAACAAAAACCTTTAAAGCCACTTTAAATAATACTGCATTTCTACCCAAAGAAGCCAAATAAGAAACCCATTAATAGTCATGCTTTGCTCTTGTGCATAATTTTGCACTTTTTAAAGCACTTTCCCCTATTTAATCATATTTGATCCTCATGACAACCTTGTAAAAAATGTAGGGCAAATGTTAGCTTGAGGGGCAATGTGGAGTGGGGGAAACTGTTCTCTGAAAATGGGAGTCTAGAGGCCTGAATCTGTCAGTAATGAGCAGTACAACCACAGGCAATGCCTTAACCCTCTCTGGGCCTCAGTATCCTCATCTTGGCATGAGGGGCTGGTCTATGGGATTTCTAAGATTCTTGCAACTATTAACATTCCATGAGCCCCAAAAGACAGAGATAGAGGGTAGAGTAAGGGGGTGTGAGATAGACTCCTTCGAGTTAGACAGTGGTCAGCAGCAGAACCAGGTTTCAAAACAAGATCCAGTAACTTTAGAGAAAGGGTTAATTAAGTAGTGAATGATATGTAGCACTGATGAAGAGCCGCTCATACTAGGCATGGTGAAACAATATGTACCACATTTCCATCAGTCCCAAACAAACCCTATAAGGTAAGTTTTATTTCCAATTTACAGACTAGGAACCCTAGGCTCCAAGTGTTAGTGTTACTTGGCCTAGGTCACAAGATATCAGTGGACTTACTGATATTTATGGCACATTTACGTGATACCAAAAATGTCCTATTCTATTAAACAAGTGGTTTTTCCCCCCCAGCACATGTCACAAAAGCAATCAAGAATAATATGACAAATTAGAAGTTTGATATCGATGGGTTCAAGCCATGATAATATTTTCTCATCTATAAAATGGACATAATTATTCCCTTACGATTTTTGAGATGATTAAAAGGTAATGAAGAATTAAAATCATTGGAATATGATATACTCTACTGAGTATATGTTACTCTTCTTCCCTACTCCCTGTTAATTTTTCTACCAAACTAGTAACCCTAGCTTCCTACAAAGGCCAAATTGGCAGCTTCACACCGCTTAAATCTGCCTCTATCCTACAAACACATAAGGGGAAGACTGGGAGGTTAGGTGGTACATGGGAAACATGAATATCTTGCAAATTTATTTATTTTTGTCCTGTCTATTTTATGATCTAGCCTATTAGGTTTGTGAAAATATTTACCTTCATCTATTGTTCCAGGAGTCTTATTGTATTTAACTATTTTGCCTTATCTAACTTTCTCAACCTTTAACCAAGAGCTGGAGTGCGTTCCATCACAAGCATGTGTCTGCAGGAATTGGGTATGAAGGAGATTATTTCACTCAGTTTCGGATTCTGCTATTAAGTGATTCATAACTAGTGGACTATGACTGTACCATAAGGCTAGTGGGACATGTTACACATACCAGGGAAATTATATAATAATTTTAGCTTAAATAACACCAGAAAAAAAGTTTAATTAAGACTTTTAATTAATAGTTGAAAGATTAATCAATCAATAATTATAGAAATTATTATAGGGTATAATTGAGCTTAATTGGAGGGGGCTGATTAATGATCAGAATAAAACTTTCAAATTCCCTGTCTTGACAATATTCAGAAATGATGGATTTTGGCTCACAGAATTAAAAATAAAGGCCAAGATTGGAGATGCTAGTCCTTGGCAACCAGACCATGAAAGGGAAAACACATGAAGTAAAAGAAATGATTCTTTTTTTCAACTTGTACATCATTATACTGATGATTTGTATAACTTTGAGATTAATATAGAAAATATGCATCTGAGGAAGTCTACAGAAAAAAAAAAAAAGAAATTGCTTGAGACAGTTTTCTTTGGCAGCTAATTTCTCAGGAGTGTTTCTCTCCATCTCCAAGGGCAAAATGATTGTGTGAATTCAAATGGCATTCTTATCAGAGCATCATAGGAATAGATTTGGTAGAAGATCAGACATCTCAAGGAGAGAGTCCCTGTTTATAGAATGATGACCCCTCTCACTTCTGCCTGATCTGTTACAATCAAATCCTAGTGGCTACTGGGACCAATATCAATTGTACCTGAAGATGGTTCAATTCTCTTTGGAAAACAGGTAGGTGATCTCATTTCAAGGTCATCTAACTGATGAGGATGAATCTCACATTGCACAGATGGAGATGCATATGCTCAGAGGATGGGGGGAGGGTTTCTGAATAGAGAGAACCACATTATTGATCCCACACACCATTCCCAGGAAACCAGCCAAATATAGTCCCAACATCTCTGAATACATGCAAGCTTAGTTGTACAGGAAGACAATCTCACAAAGTATTTTCAAAAGTATTTCAGCCCACTAGAAAATCTACTTTGGCTACAACTTGGGTATTGACTGCTCCCACAGTTACCAGTGACTTATACTCATTTCCTTTTGCTCCCCTACCAACTTACATGTCTTAACCTAACTGCAATCCCAATCAAGAAGTGTATGGACTTAATCAATATGAATATTTATATTGATTAACTACTGTATTTGTCCAAACATAATAGTGATCACTGTGGTAGATGCAATAGACATATTTTGTACTCCTGTCTTTAGCGTCTATAAAGGTAACATTCATTATTAACTGAGGGAATGATCTAGTAATAAGAGCAATAGAATAAAACCTAGCAGTAATTCACCCATGTTTGATATGCAACAAACTGCAAAACATATCCCAATATATCTTCAGAACTTCCTAACAACACGTTTGAAAGACTAGAATTTCTCCTTATGGAGCAGAAGGAATGTATACACATTTAAGATTCATTAACTTTTAATGACAGTTGAAACCATGGAAATTCATAAATTTGTCAAGAAAGAGAATGTATCACAAAAGGAGTAGAAACATTAATTGCATAAATCTTTTTAGTTCAGTGGGGAATGTGTAGAGCCAGAGATTTGGACACCCCCTCTAATTGTGAGTGAAACTCCCTTCCTCCCTTCCCCGTGTGTTGTGCTGGTCAACCTTGTTGCCATCTGCTCTCATCACAATCCAGAGTTTTGACAATGGCTTCTTATTCAGTGCACCACTACAAATGAAAGTAAGAGTCCGTGGCCAAAGGCCTACGACTGTTGGGGGACATTTAATTACCTTAAAATCTCTACAACCTGGGGAACATAATGGTTAATGGTGTAATCAGATGCAAGGTGTAGAATTTTAAATAGTAGAAACTGTGTCACTAGAGTAGATTGTCACTCACTGGAGATGATAAAACCCTCTGGCATAAATGGTGACTGGAGCATACCTTAACCATTCATAAATCAATTCTTGATAAAATGTACTCGTGTATAACTAAGTCGATTTTTGTATGGTAGGTTGAATCTGAAGATTATAGAATACTCCTTGTCTCAGTGGAATTGTGGGCAGAGTTCTATTCAGAAAGAAGAGTTGGAGCTGGCTACTCCTTTATAAAGAGTTGAAGTGTAGGTATCCCAACAATTTACACCGGTATAAATTGGAACGATGCTAAGGCAGCCTCACAAGTAGAAGTATGAATTAGGCTGAAGAATTTTCTTCAGTGTCCCTAGATTAAGCAATTTTTTTCTGAGTTGAAGGAATTCCAGTTTTTGTTGAACATTGCTATATTTTCTGGCAAGAAAATGGAAAGGGGAGCACTTGGAAGGGCAGCCTAATAAAGTAGGTTGACCAGGAGCAGGGGCTGTGATTTTTGAAATCCTGAAAAAAAGAAGACTATAAGAATTGTGAGCCCAGTGAAGGACATTCTGATCATACTTTCTGGTACCTTATCTACCTACCTGGTGGCCTTCGTGGTACCCTGTATACAATAGCGTGTCATTGACCTAGTTGGCGTAGCTCAGTTGGTTGGGCATCCTCCTGCGCACGCATGCACGCGTGTGCGCACCCCCCCACACACACACACACGGGATAGGGGATGTGCAGAAGGCAGCAAATCAATGTGTCACTTTTACATATATGTTTTTCTCTTTCTTTCCCTCTCCCTGGACTTTTTCAAATCTGGTTTTTACTAGGGAGGTCTCTGTGGATTTTTCAGATAAATTGGAGTCCAGATTTGTATGGCTTTAAAACTAGTCCAATTAGAGCTTCTGAAAAAGTGGTTTCTGAAAGCAATTGCCTATGACTTTGCATTATCTAAAACAATAAGCAAATCTTGGCAAAGTTACATTCTTCCTGGGGAAGTCACTTCCTCATCTTGTAGTAAGAAATCTAACTTCTTTAGAAATCAAATTTGTCTAATCCAAAACTTTTGATTCTGTGATGCACACATGACTTCAGAGAGTGGTGAGCCTTCCTGAGAGCAGACATGTGCCATATCTGGCTTACAGATGGCTCCTGCACCCTGTCTCATTTGATATTTCTCTCTGTTCTGCAGTTAGGTGGCTCAGATTCTTAATTAAAAAATTCACTTCTATGACAGCTTTTATAAAGCAAATATCTACACAAGGAGGAAAGAAAAGAGAACAGAAGGAGGAGGGAACACGGTCTGGTTTCCACCAGATACTGAAATGTTCTACTAATCTTTTTCGCACCTTGTGGAGTTTCAATTTTCCCTTAAAATGTGGATTAAACAAAGTTGCCAAAAAACATATGCTGCTGTGTCAAACATTTCACTTATTTGGGAGGCTGAAAGCAGCTTGAGAGGGCTCACTGACTCTGCCTGAGGAAATGGAGCATGGTGGTTTGGGCTTTATACTGGAACCTTCTCCTTAAGGCTGAGGTGTGGGCACCAGTGGTGTCGCATGGGATGGGCCATTGGTGGGCTGCAAAGATACACCAGGTCCTTGTAGATAACAGAGAAACCAGGCCCTGTTGCCAGTTTGGATACTGACTATACTTGTTTGGACGGTGATCTTATCAGATATCACAACTATTCATGTTTGTGATGAGTCAGTACTTGATACAGGGGACCTCCAAGGCAAATCCATTGGCTGTAAGCAAACTCCTAAGATAGTGGCAGCTTTTTTCTGCATGTATACAAGCCTGACCCTCTAGCCTACCATGTAATTAAGAACAAAATCATGCTATTTCATGGAAGTATACTTGTCAATGTGGCACACAGAAAGTGGAAGGACAAAAAGTTGTGGGTTCTGTCACATATTCCAGAAACTTGACTTTTAACTTTATCCTAACTCACTAATAACCCTAAGGATGACTTGGATTTAAGAACAACATGGCATTTTAATAAAATATGTGGGAAATAATTGTTTTGACTCATATTGCAGAGACCTAAGGTAGCAATTCTTTGCAAATTCTAACTTTGGGGCTTTGAGATATTAATTTAATCTATCTGAACCTCAGTTGCCTCATCTGTCAAGTCATATGTCTACCCTATGTTTTTTTCCAGTAATGTTTTGCTAATAAAATAAAATATGCATGAATATTTAATTTACATTTTGTCTCTCTTAGTTCTTTGATAGATTCATGTGAATAACAGTAATAGCATATATTTTTAGGACATGTACTATTTCCTAAGCAATGAGTTAGAGTTTTTAGATAAATCATGTCAAATAGTCTTAAACCAACCACTCTGTAAATTGGGCAATAGTATCCCCATTTCATAGACAAAATCAAGACTCTCACAGACCTAAAATAATTTGTCCTAGATTGTTCTACTAACACTTGTTAGAAGAAGGAGGAGGAGGAGGAGGAGGAGAAGAAGCTCAATTGGTGATTTCCAAGTCATGTTCTTTCTTCTATAATGTCTTCTGTCATTGATAATGGAGTAATGTTTTACCCAATTGTTATTCCTCATTTTTTTAGCATATTATATTTGAATATAGTGAATATCAAAATTCATTTTCCTGGCTCCCAATAATGCCAAAATGTTTTTAATTAATTCATGAACAAAAAATACGATTATTAAATAACTTGCAAGTCAGGAAACATTGAGTTAGCTTCTCTATTTTTTCTTTGTCCTAGAACATCACTCACTTTAAAAAATGTTTATGCATTAATTAATTAACTAATTAATTATAGAAACAATTAGAGCACATAATCTGGAGTTAGACTTTCCTAGATTGAGACCCAGCTCCTACACTTGCAAATTTCACCCAATTTACTCAACTGTTTCATAATTCAGTATATCATCTACAAGTTGGAAAAATATAGTACCAAATGGCTATCGTGAGGATTAAATGACTATGTACAGTGCTTAGAACAGTTTCTAGTATATAGTGAGTACTATAGAAGCATCAGTTATTTCTCTTATGTATCAGTGGATTTCCTTAGCAGTGGAGTTATGAGGGGCACATCTTCCTGTCTAAATTTTATCCTCTGCTTCCTATATATAGCAGCTATTATTGCCTACACTAACCTGCAAGGGAACTAATTTCTTTCATTAAATTATATCATTAGAGCCCTATTCTCTTCTTTTCTGGGAGACTTTTCAATCTTCCAGAGTCCCAAGGGGGAGATAAATTACATATGAAGTTTGTAATAACCTTAATTCAGAGAAAAAAAATGTATAGGACAGAGTAAGTGGCAATGAGAGAGTGGGAGTGCATAAGAGGCCAGGGTCAGGAGGATGTAACTGCTGTGTGGTGGGACCACACTAACAGACACCTGCTTTCTTCAGGGATTTGTCTCTGATTTGTCTTAGGAGCAGAGCAAGTATTATTCAGTGTGCTGGCATCTTTATATGGAAATCACAGCTGTCTGTCTATCCAGCTTTGCCCTTTTTCCTGAGTTCCAGGTTCAGGTGGTGTCTAACTTCTCCTGAAAGCCTCTCATGGTACATCAAACCCAATATTGCAAAATTAATTAATGGCATCTGTTCTCAAGCTCACTCCTCTTTCTGTGTTCCTTTCAGGAGATAGCACTACCATTCACTGTAACACAAACCAGAATCCTGAGTGTCAACTTGAACTTTTCCCTCAGCCCCTTCTGTTTGATAGAATTTTTGTTTTGATAAATATTTGGCTTTTTACCCTCCGTGTCTCAATTTGTATTGCTTCTAGACTGACTCAGAAGTTTATAATATCTCACTTGGATTACTGTATGAGATACCAGACTATTCTCCTTTTCTTCTGCTGAGCCCATATCTAGTGTTAAAGAGCAATTGACATGGAGCCTATGGTTAGCTTATATCCTTCACCAAATAATCATAGTCATGTAGGCAAAAATTAAAATGGTATTGATTTCCCCCATAATGCTAACTCTCACCTTACATAAAACTTAAGCTTTCTTAATGTCATTATGACTTTTCAGCTTCCTAGCCAATCAGCTACAAACAAGTCAACGTATGTAATAAAAAGGAATATGTCTCTAGTAACCAATAGCAACAAAAATGTACTCCCTCATTCATGCTTTATAAACTAAGCTGTAACTACTGAAAGCTGAGCTTCTACCTACTTTCATTTTAAAGCGTTCCTGTTTGCGAATGGTTTGTACCTTGCTCAATATAATATTCATATCAGTTATTTCATTTTGACACTGCCTTCTTCTGCACTGGCATTAAGATACTTTTACTATGAATAAAATTATGCCACTGTTCTTTTACATACTGCATATTTTAAAGTTGAAATGCCATGGCATTGGCCACAGAGCTTGCCAAGTCTATGCCCTGCCTCTCTACTCCAATGTGTCTCTCAGCCAAGTCCACATTTCTCCTCGGTGCTACCTCCTGCTGGACCACAAAGCATCTTGAGCGCAGAGATGGGGCATAACTTCCATTTAGTATCCCACATACCTAACACAGTGTCTGGTTTAAAGCAAATGCTGATTAATTGATAAATGAGTATCATATGGGAGTAAGTTTTTTTTTTTGGGGGGGGGAGGGAGGCTACATTATCAGCTGAAGAGATACTGCAGGCAAAAGTATTCTCTGCTTCCTGACCAGAAATATTTATTTATCTATTTTTAAAATGCATTTTTATTTATTTCAGAGAGGAATGAAGAGAAAGAGAGAATCATCAATAATGAGAGAGAATCACTGAACGGCTGCCTCCTGCATGCCCCACCCTGGGGATGAAGCCTGCTTGCATGCCCCACACGGGGGATCAAGACTGCAACCAGGCATGTGCTCTGACTGGGAATCAAACCATGACCTTCTGGTTCATAGACTGATGCTCATCCATTGAGACACACCAGCCAGGCCTGACAAGAAATGTTTAAAACAGATAAAGAAATATGGCCTCGAGTGTAAAGAGACAATATGCAATATATCAAATGTAATAGGGAATGCATAGGACAACCTATAGATAACAATATGCAGTGTCGGCAAGCATTAGGGCACTGGGGAAGTATCTATGAAGAATCTGTAAGGGGCCTGTTTTCTCAACTCTATATGTGACCTCAGGGTACCTCACTGTGCTTTTGCTTCAAAGGGGGCTAGTTCAGAGTAGTTGACATCCCACATCTCTTCCAGCTCTCCAGTTCTATGAATTGTTGGCAAAAATTATATAACCTTATCATGATTTGAGTTTCATCTTGATTTACTCTATTTCTATAACAATTCTTTGAGTTTTCAACATATCTTAAAATATAATTAACATAATTTCAAAACATGCTGTGATGCTGGAGAACATTGCCCTTGGGTATTAAAATATAAAGCAATTTATTGAGCACTTATTGGGTACTTAGCAGAAGCACCATAGTGTTTTGGGTGCAGTGAACATTGCAGACTAGGATGAAACTGCAGTCCTAAATGACTCTAAAATCTAACTGAAAAAGTAAGATTAAAAACAGGAAAGAGAAGAAAGTAGATATTCTAGGGCACTGACCTTGTTCAGTGGCTATAGTAATACCCTAAATACAGGAGACACCAAGGTTGTGGAGTAAGGCCTGATGGTAAAATCATAAATTTAGTTGGACCTTTAAAGTTTTCCAAGAGTAATGACAAGGGAGAGTATTATGTAATCAGGCACTAAGCACCAAATGGACACCATCAGATGTGTACTGCAGATTGGAAGGAAAGGGAGAGATGGTATTTGGATCGCAGTGTGGAGGCTTTGCTGAAGAATTGGCCCACTCAGGGAGGCTAGGATGAGAAAAGAACTAGACTTGCAAACATTAGGGAATTAAGCAGGCACAGCAAACAAAACAACACGGAGACACTCCAGAGTGAGAGTAGAGAAGCACACAGAAACAAGGATAATTCTACCACAAGAGAAATGGATATAAGGAAGAATGGTGCCCACCACATTCTGTGGTTAATTCAGAATGGCAATCTGACCCATCCCTGAGTGACCTCCCTCCTTGAAAATCACAAACTTGGAAAAAGCACACAATTAAACAATATGAATCAGACTTGCATTTTTGCATCATATTTAATGATTCATCTCTCTCATTAATGCCTTTATTCTGTTTGCTTGGACCTATGTCTATAAATCAATAAATAAGAGCTCTACCCCCTGTCTGTTTGTTAGTTCTAGAACCAATGCCCCTTTAAATGTAAAAACTGGCACCTTATCTTCTTTTCTTCATGAGTGGTTTCATACTCCCAAACCAAAGACCCTTTTTCTTCTTTCTACAGTCTGGAAGCTATATTATTGAAGGAATACTCTCTACTCAGTGAGCAATACTTTCTTCCTTGCAGGAGACTATATGGATACATATATTTTGTATTCTTGCAGCCAAAATATCTGGGTTCTACCTAAAACCAAACCAAAACAAATAACAAAATAAAACAAGACCCAAAGCAAATGGAACATTTAGCTAATCTGTCTATGGTCATAATGATTTACTCACCCAATAAAATATAGATTTATCTAAATTAGATTCATCTAAATTCTCTTTACTGTCATCCCCGTTAGAAGACATGAAGGCTTTCTTTCTTGTTGATGGAGGAGCTGCGCTTCAATTTGCATCTTGTTTACTTTTGTTCTCTCTCAGTCCCTGCCAGCTCCCAGCACATCCTGCTCACTCTGACACACTCATGGATGTTCTTACAGGGAGATGGCCCGTCCCCAGCTGATGGAGAGCTCCCACAGAGGGGTATGCAGCCTCAGCTTCAGATTAATGAGCTATTTGACTGGGACATGACGTTGGTTTCACAGCAGTTTTCCTTAAATGTGGTGCGATCAGGAATTTGAAGAAGTTTATTCTTAGCTCTTTCTTTTGGCTGCTGCAACATGTTAACAGCTTGTGTATTTTGTAATGCCTTTTTTTCATTGCCATGGTAACCATTAAAACTTAAGGTGTATGTGACTAGCGATCTGGCCAAGCTATTGGTTTCTGGCATGCTGGAAAGCAGTGCAAATGAAATCACATATAGTCGGCTGTTTTTTACAGGTGTGCCTTGCCTTAATTAACCTGGCATATAACCAACCCTCCATCCCCCCAAAAAACAAACAAACATTAGTATAACAAAATATTAGGAGCTGACTTTTCATGTCAGAAATAGAATTAACAACAGAATTCCTCTATACAGTAAATTCCTTAATTGGTTTTAAACTACGATTATGTTGACCACTTGCATATGCAGGCAACTCTTAGGAATAAATTTGCAAGCCCCGAGTCTTAGGGAATGGTTAATAGTTTAATTTCAGAGCCAAGTTAATCTGGTAAGTATATATTCCACATACCTCTCTATATGTTTGGGTTTTGGTTTTTAATGTTGCATGATATGTTCTATCAAAATGGTATGGTAAATTAATGAATTCTTAGCAGATTTCCTTCATGTCTCCCATGCTAAAAAAATCCAGGCATTTTTGTGATGCAAAGCAAAAACTAAGCAAACAACTGAACATGTCCAATAGGAACATCAAAAAAGGAAAGACAACAAAAATTACTATCCCAATTATGAAAAGGTCAATGGCCACTTAATATAATCTGTTTCTATTTCAATTTTATTTTTCCAGTTCTCTGAGTGTTTATTCTCTTTAGTACTTCCCTAGACATTGTAGGAGGTACTAAAAACTTATGAGGCAAAATTCCTATTTTCAGTGAATTTGGAAATGTATTTGGAAATAAAACTTACATAAAGGAAACAAAGATAAAATATATTTACATGTTAAATACCCCAAGAAATAGGATCTGTGAGAAAGTGGAAGAATTACTGTGAACTTCATAGTTAGAAAATTTGTATATAAAATGCAAAATTTGGACTCTATATGGAAAGATCAGTTGAGATTTGGACAACCAGACAATAGGAATAGAAGAACGTGTTATTGTTGTTTTTCTGAAGAAATATTTTTCATAACATTGCCATTGAGATGGTTGCCTGAAAGTGTAGGACAGGGTGAATACTGGATGAGAAAATGATTCATCCTCAGGTTAAGATAACATTTTGCTTAAAATGTTGACAGTTTTTAGGAAATATGAGAATATTTCTTCATTGCTCAAATGAAGATGACAGTCTTTCTCTGTCTAATTTGAAGATGACAAGTCCATGCTGAGCATATAACAAAGTCCGATGCACTCTTATCTTAAAGCAATGATATATGTTAGCAGAGAAAATATGTATTTAAGCAACTTTGCAGGCATCATCACAGTACTGCCCAAGTCAGAGAAATGCATTTCTTAACAAATATTTTAAGCACCATCTTTCTTCTCCTTCAACCCAATCCAGCCACAATAATTAAAATGTAAATTGTGGTCCTAGTTGAAATAACAGGCATGTGACCCAACATCTACCTGGTGAATAAAAACTACATTTTGAATAAGTCCATCTTCCGTGTTGCTTTTCACAAAGGTAGCCTCTACCATTGTCTGCTTCCATTCTCAATCACTGGCAGGTGCTTTAATAATAAGAAGAATAAAACTCATTCATTACAGACACCCAAAGAGCATTGTGAAAAAAATCTTGATGTTGAAACTGGCAGGGCTGCCCTGATTTTATTATCTCTCCTAAAAGTACAATAGATTTCAACCTTTTATTTGCAGGCTCCAAGATTCTCTGGCCCAAGCAGTTCCTGCTTTAAAGGGCTCTGCCTTGCCAGTCATTAATAGCAATAGAGTTTTAATGAACCCCCCTAAATTAATAGGGCTCCATTAAACAATGAGAAGTTAGTTTAAGGAATAGCTGACTATATAAAGGCTTTAGGAAATGGAACACCCCACTGTATGATTAAAGGAGCAAAGAAAAGTTCTCTACTTTTCCAGTTTCAGTCATTCTCTTATCAGACAAATGACCCCAGACAATTATTTACTTTGCTGGTAGAGACAACAGGACAAATCATTATTTCTCTCTCAATCTCTCCCCCTCACCGTCCCCCACACACCTTTCTCCTTCTGGCTCTCCATAACATGAAATTCTACCTTAAGAATATACACTTTCTTTTTTAGCTTAATGTATTTATTTTTGTGAAAATGGTACCACCACGATAATGCAGGGCAAATGTAATCAGTCCCTGGTATCTCTGTGTGAATGATTTTATTGTTATTCAATAAAGAAGCAGTCTGTTGGGTCAAAATGCACAAAGATCGCAGAGCACTTGGAAATACATAGGAATGAGAGTAAATGCCCTGAAGTGGGCAAAGAGTCTGATGGTGAATTAAAGGCAAGTGTGCAACTTGTTCAGCAGTTTGGAGAACTATATTCTCTCCTGGCCTTAAATGACAGAGTCAATTTAGTTACACTAATTTTGTTGCATCTCAATTTCCTTACCTGCCACATAAAATGGTTGTACAAGATAACCTCTAATTTCCATTCTAAAATTTTATTTATATTGTGATAATTGAAATTTTCCAAGGATCAGTCCCCTTAGTGAACAATTGCTAATAGACATAACAGAATAGATTAATGATAGGATCAGCCAAATTAAGTAGCCCTACACTATTAATATTGATCGTTACTATTTTCACTAGAGCCCTGTCTTGGGCAGAATTCTAAGATGGTCCCCAAATTCCCACTCTTCTGTAAATACTGTGTATATAATTTCTTCTTCCTGAGGTAGGAAAAACCTGGGAATAGGATGGAATACCTGTTTCCTCCATTAGGTTATTTTATAAGACTCTGTGCTGGTCCATTAGAGAGAGAGGAGAAGTTAAAGAGACAAACTCCTCCTGGCCAGGATGAAAGCAAACATTGCTTCTGGAAGTCATGAGGCAAAGAATTAAGGCTCACTTCTAGGAGCCAAGGGTAATCCTCTGCCAGCTGCCAGCTAGCAATCATACCGCAAAAGGAAATGAATTTTTCCAATAACTAGTGAGCGTGGAAGAGGATCCCACGCTTCAGATAAGAACTACAGCCCCAGCTGACACTCTGAGGTCCACTGGGTGAGACCTTGAGCAGAGTATGCAGCTAGCCCATATCAAAACTGACGCACAGAGACTGTGAAATAGTAAATGCATGTTATTTTAAGCGGCTACATTTGTAGTGATTTGTTATAGAGCAATAAAAAACTAACACTGGCCCCTACTACTACCGTGTATTTCTGAAGGTTGAGTTTACAGAAGCAAATGCAGAACGTCTGATGAGAGAAGACACTGGGAAAACGTGCACCAGTGGATTTGACAGAGTTAAGACAAAGGGAATCTGTGGGCAAAGACTGATGAAGGTGGGTTTCCTTTGGTCCCTTCTGATCTCCATGCAGACTGGTGTGCATGGCCATGCCTACCCAGTCCCTGGTGTGTATGTGCTTGTGTATCAGTATGATCACGCTATATATGTTTGTATTTGTTTAGTAATGAATCACATCAGATGTTTTAGAGGTAGTTGTTAAATCCCTTATAATGGATATAACCATGCAAGTCTGCCATAGGGGAAATTTGCGCTTGACCTCAGCTGGTGATCAGCTTATGCCCTGAAGCATAAGAATTGATAGGGCCTATAATTTTATCCAAGCTAATGTAACAGCAGCTGCTGTCCTTGGTGCAGGCGATCTGATTAAATTCCCAAATTAGGGATTGCCTTTTGTAACCTGAATTCTGTCATGGTGGTAAAAATCTGACAATAACTGCTCTCATTTTTACCTCTTCTCTCATTGAGTGTTTTTCAATAGCATCCGGACCACCTCAGACTACTGCATATTCCTCTGGCACTTTATTAGAAATTGGGAATTTTGTAATCCTATGCAAAATGAGATTGCATGCTTTCTAATGTAAGAAAGGAGAGAGAGGCAGGCCAATTCAGCTCTAAAACTGCAATTGTTTGCCTACCTCCAGGGACACATCTTACAGATTGCCATGAAAATAAATTGGAAAGTTTACAATTCCAAATCATTGCCGGCCATGTATTACTTCACAGGCAAAAACAAACACTACCACCACCATCATCACCATCAGGAACAGGCAAAACTCATCCAAAGACTTTCATCCCTTCATGAGGGAAAATGCATTACAATTAGATTTGACTATAACCATTCAGAGAGGATGTTTGTTTTCTGCTGCTTTTAAAAGTATTTATTATTTATTACTATTTTTTTCCAAGATGATCTCCTTTATTCCTTCAGGAAAGGAACAGTCTGGCTCTCCGTGTCATTACCAAAGCAGAGCGAAAGCCTTCAAGTGCGGACAGCGGCAATTTCCACCATAACAGTCAAGCCAGCAATTAGAGCCGTTTGTTACACTGACAGCAAAGAGAACCATTTTCCAGCAGCTAGGCAGCTGAGGAAGAGCTGGGGGAAGCGGGAGCCTGTTCATTTGCAGGGGACCAACGCCACACAGCAGCTGATCCTGGAATAGCAGGCAGTGTGGGGAACCTAGGCTGTGAGGGCTGACATCCATTCTGGAACTTTAGGGAAAGGTCTGATTTTTGCTTTTTCTGACTGAGGATAAACTTGGATCATACATACTGTCATTTGGGCAGAGACAAAGAGTTTTGATTTGGCCCACTTTCTCACTTAATTGCCTAGTGTTTTATTGGAAGTATAAAGGTGTATGTTTCCATGGCCAATTCTGGATTTGAGAGAGTATTTTCGTGCTCAAAAAGCACCTCACAATAGGACATTTTGCCAACAGAGCCATGTTTATTTTACAGCCTAGGTATTTGAAATGTAACTGCAATGTTTTAATGTGCTGCCATTTGGTCATTTTCAATGATGTTCAAATTTCTTACATTATGGTTTAGGTTTCATTGATAGCCTGAAATGTTGCTTGATCTCTTTTCTTTTCCCCTTCCTTCCTTCTTGTTTCTTCTTCTTCTTAACAACTATACTTTAATTAATAGCATTGGGTTTAATTCACCATTCCACAGTGACACACTGCACTCCTTGACCTGTCAGTTTCTCTTTGGATTTTGATTTCTTCCTGTCTCTAATGAGGCAAGAATACTACTTTCTTACCTCAAAGAAACCATCTGAGAATTAATGAAACAGTGTGAAATGTTTGATCTTCTCTGAGCCAGGTACTTTTTCCTCCTTTGTTCAAGAGCTATTATTACAGGAAGATTAAATAAATAGCCAATTACAGGTAATTCTTAGACATTGAATAGGCATCTTGCTAGATATTTTTTTGTGGCAAACACTGGAACACATCAATTTCTCTGTACTACAAGAAAAAGAGCTAGATTATAAAGCAAAGAAGCATACAGATTCCTTTTTTCTAAGAAGAGAAATACACTAGAAGGGGTGGTTTGTATAGAAGTCTGTTAGGGATGTTTCAGGTCCTGCTTTCCTGCCTGCTTCCCAGAAGCAGGTATGGCTAATGCAGAAACAGTTCCGGGGAGGGTTGATTTTCTCTTCTCTTTGTTTCAGGATGGATGAGGCAAGGTGTTCTCCTTTTAGTTGTTTTACAACTGCACAACTTCTGCTCTGGCACCCAGGCAGCTCCCGCTAGAGTCAGAGGTGAGGTCATGCTTGACTGCAGAAATCTAAGATCAATTTGTTGTCTCACACTTCAATGTTAAATGCAGCTTGAAATATAATTGTGAGTCCGTGCACTCTTTGCTTTAAGGAAGTGTTCCGGCATCTCGGATCTGGGAGTGTGGTTATCGGTGATCAACCACAACGTGTACCCTAAACCAAGGCTAACCAGAATTTTCAGGCTGAGAGCGAGCAAGAGAGCATACAGGTGCAGGAGGAAAGCCAGAGCATAGAGAAGGAAAAAAGGGAGAAAACAAAGAGCTTATCATCATGAAAACACTGTGAAAACACTGAGGGACTTGAAAAGTACTTGGTCAAATTTAGAAATCTGCAAATAAAAGTCAATCATTTGTAAATGATTTATTATTTATTTATTTGCTACTTGAAAGGTTTTTCCTTTCAAGGAAAATAAATTCTGCTTTAAAGGAAAAGTATTCAGTACCACCCAGGGCAAATGAGGGCAAATGACTTATAATTTTCCCTTTTGGCAATATTTGCTTGCCAAATGAGACCTGCCTGGAGGACTGTGTGTGTGTGTGTGTGTGTGTGTGTGTGTGTGTGTGTGTATGTGTGGCTTAATGGGCAGTGTGAATGGACAGGTGGTTCTGAACTGGGAGGCCGAGGAGTTTTAAGATGCCATTTGAATCAAGCAGCATTGGCTGCACTTCGGTGGGGAGTTGCTCGGGGTTGGTGGCGGGGCCTTGTCCCACTTGGGGGTAGCCGACTGTTGGTTTGTTGGCACCAGGTCCGTGGTGCCGTCTATTTTTAAATGGCCAGTGCACTTCATGGCAGCTCCTGCATTGAGCATTTGCCTCTTGTTGGTCAGTGAACATCATAGCTACTGGTCAGATGGATGGATACTTAGCCTTTTATATATATAGATGGAAGGATTTGGAGGAAGCTCAAATAAAATGATGACTATAATAGCTCACTTTTCATGGCTACATTTTGGTGTCAAATGCAGCAAAGCTTACACATCATTGTATTTAATCTTCCCATTCTTGGATAATAAGTATTCCAGTGTTAAGGGTAAGGAAACTTAAAACGGTAATATTCTGAAGGCCACAGCCATTCATCAGAGAATTACATTCAAACTCAGGTTTGTTTGCCTCTGAAACCTTTGTTCTCCTGTATATGAAGTAAAATCTGTCTCTCTGTACACTTTGTTGATGCCCTACTCTGTGTGGGAGCTGTGACAACCCTGGGATCATAGCAGACAATAGAGCCAATGGAGTCAAGCAGGAGAGACTGTTCAAACAAGTACTTGTATGGTTCTGTGTCCTGGATTCTCAAATAACACTGACATTATTTCTTTGTTTTGAAATCCATTAAAGAATTTGAAGATGACTCTCATGTTCCCTCAAGACTTCTCTTTTCCCAACTAAACACCTACAATTCCCTTAAGCATTTATGTGAGGATTTGGTTTCGAAACCGTGAACCATTTTTATTTTTTGTTTTAACTATTTTTTTCCTCTATCCACATCAAAGATAACACACATTATTAATAAGAGAGAGAGTATGATCCAGTCTCTTGGGAGACATTTTAATCAATTCTGTTTTCATAAAAACTGTTTTAGGTTCATTTCATTCTTTGATTTTTCTCTTTCAAATTCCTCCAGCAAGGATTGGGAATTGCAGATACTTTTCTAGTCAAACCACCTTTGCCACCTTTACACGGGATTTAGTATGACAGCCAGAACTGTGGAATGTGAGCACTATTGTGGCCAAGGCTTTAGAGTAGGTCACGTGCTCCTGCTAGTAGGGTCAGGCCACTTAGGTCTTCATGGATGTAAATCACTCTACCCTGACTATGGAGGGAAACTCAATATTAGTCGTGGGTGTCAGCTATCAGTTTGCTATTGTCTATTAGTAGCTGCATAGCTTCAACAAGCAATTTGAAATGCAAGGCCCAGAGAGGTTAAGGGTCTTTTCCAAGGTCACTGATTTCATGTAAGAGAATCAGAATTAATACCCTTGCTTCCTGATTTCCAGTTCAATGTCACATCTTCTGTAATCTTCACTGGATCATTCCACAAGTGGGAACTAATGTGAGAGATTTTTTACCAACTCCGCAGGCAGCCAATTCCCTAGTGTGATCACCCCACCACAGCAACTAGCTCCTCCCATATGATATACACAAACATGCATGCACACATACATTCACACAAAATCACATGTACATACACTCACATACACTCATAAACGGCATTTAAATACATCTCGTACAGGAGCACACCAGTCATGCACATGTACCCACACTCAGATACAGACACATACACACTATACACTGGCATACACACTATTGCTAACAGTTAGCTTTGAACAAACATTTCCATGCTTGACCTAAAACACTCATATTTATTCTTAAAATCTGATTCTGGGGGTCCCTCTTTTCTGATCATTCTCCCATTGATAAACCATGCCCCCTCCGTATCAATCAAGGTAGCTCACAAGTTCGTCCCTCCTATTACATGTTTTGTAGCTCACTATTTTGGGGCATTTCCTTTTTCCCCTCTGTGTAGAATATACCTGCCTTCTGGAAAGAACCATAGTTTGCTTTCTTTTGTTTCCCAATAACCTACCAGAGAGCTTGTCATAGTAAGTGTTTTCTGAACTGAAATAAACTGCTGATTCTGTAGCTACAAGCAGTTGACAAGGAGGTGTCCTGAGGGAGGAGGTAGTACATATTACCTTGCTGCTCCAGGATTTCCCCTCACCTTGCATTGATTTTCTAACCATTGTTGGTACTAGAATTACTGTGATTCATTCATTCAGGTAAAGAATGTTTCTGCCTAGTGTGTGATAGACAATGTGCTAAGTGAGGGTAGCAGATCTCAGTGTCAATTTCTCCATCTTGGAGGAAGCTGATGGGAGTGTGGTGTGGGGCAGAGGAGTACAGAAATCCATGAACACTGCCATGACGAGAAACTACTAAGACAAGTAAGAAAGGAGCACTATGGAAATTCTGAGAAAAGTAGAGTAATTTGGGAAAAGTCTAAGCCAGCCTCTGTTCTCTGTTACTGGTGTCTGCCAGCTAGTATCTTCTCTTTAATTGGGGCTTAGACAGTTCCCTATATCTCAAACCATAGAGAACTCTTTAGTCATATGAGACTAATGTGCTTTGTCCATGACCTCTGAATATCACCATATATAATTTCACTTCAACCCTGGCAAATTTTTATGTTGCAGATTACTGTCTCTCTTTGAAATTAAAGAAAAAGCAATGCTAAAAGAAAGATCAAAATACCACATATACTGAAAAATCCAAGTAGCTCAACTATTTTTTTTTTTAGTTTTAGATGAATTCAAGATTAAAAATTGGAGCAAAGAAAAAGGCAGTGAAGAAATAAAAATGTTTTTTAATGGGAAATAATGTAAAGTATAGATTGATTCAACTCCTATAAAGGCACAGAGGAAAACAAGGACAAGGAAAAGCTTTAGAGAATTATCCCACCACATTCCTGCCTTGTCTTCAGGTTTGCAAGGGCAGTAGGGACTGTTATTTTTCCTTTTTTTTTGATCTTTTATGTCAACAGAATGAGTACATTCTCCCCTACTCTTCTCTCTGCAGGATTCTCTAACTTATTATTGAATAAAATAATGTCTGCAGGTTAGACAAAGAAATGCAGCTCTATATGTGTGTCACAGACATGAGAAAGGCATGCATTCACTCTCCAAATTTTACCACCACTTCCTATTTTTTCACAGCACACACCCAAGCTGACATCTACTGTCTGACCTTATGGAACCATTAATGGAAATGTGTCATTCAAGTTTAAGAAAGGCTGGAAACACAGGAAACATTGGAGAAGAAACACAGTAGTCTAACAACAGCCTGGAAGTCAAATTCCTGCCAGCACAGCTGCCCAGGAGGAGTGTGGTGAGGGAAAGAGACAGGGATCAAGAAGGACAGGTCATTGTGAGAGTATTTATTATGGGAACATGGAGGAGTAAGAAATAACTACTAAGATGGGATAGAAAGAGTCCTCAAAGATTTATCTTCTCTGTACACTCACATCAACTTCTCTTTCTTCCACCAAACCCTCCATAAAACCCCCATGTCTGCTCATGCTTTTCAATGATTAGAATACTATTGTCAGATATACTCATAATTAAAAACCTGAATGGTGGTTCTTTATATATTGTTATACTATTTTCTTCTTGTGCCTATGTTTATGCACATGCACACACACAAACACACACGCACATACACACACACACACACTTTTGCATTGTGGATTGAACATACAAATTAAGAAAATATTTATCAATTGTTCTAGTGTTTTCTAAACACTTTCATAAAAAAATGTGTTCTAGACAATCTCACAAAAATCCAATAACTTGGGTACTGCTATTATTGCCAATATATCACAGACAGAGAAACTTCATCGTAAAAAGAGCTAAGTTAATCAGTAATAACAAACCAGGTAGTAAGTGAGAGCTTGTATTCAGTCTTTTGATAGCATAGTCCACATTTTATAACACATCAGTTTACTTTTGATATCATTATCATACTGGTTTCCAAGACTCTAGTTCAATTTTATTTTATTCTAGAATACCTTTTTCTAAAGATAACAATGTACAGAATAATATTCCTTGATGTTTGTTATGATAATAATAGAGATCATATATTTTGATAGCAAAAAATCATAAAACTTTGAAAAGCAGAATGGACCCTTTATTTTACTCTTTGTTCTCATAGTGTCTACTACGCCTTACCCCAGAGAGCCTAGAGAGCATAGAATGTGTGCAAATAAATCAAGCTACATGATTCATAACAAGTAAAATACAAGCCATTTGTTTTATTTGTGCCTTCTGTTATTTTTTGTGTTTTTTCAGGTTGTTTCTAATTCTGGCATGCTTATACAAAACCAAAGCTCTTGGACACCCATGATTCTAGCAGTTCACTCCCACGCAAGCCATTAAGGGTGACTGAGGAAGCCTCTCTGACACGTAATTTTTAATTCTATTTTTTAGCTGCTGCTGTTTCAAGTAAATACCAAATATGAACAACATCCCACCCATCCTATTCTATTACATTACAAAATTTATAATTGCTTTAACAAGATAATATAATCATCTAGGCATTTATTATTCAAAAAGTGCAGGCACCTTCATTTTCTAAAGGGCAAGGAGAAAATGGCTTCCAATTGGACAGCAGTTGACAATGAGAAAAGAATTCAGCCCAAATGAGTATTTGGGCTTCTTTCTGTGATAGATGCCACCTCTCAAAAAGCCTGCTGGCCTTCCAGCCACATATGCTATCCTCTGGAAGACTTGGTTCTAGTTACCACTCTGGAACCTCTCTGCAGCATGAAAATGAAGTTACAAATGGCAGGTAAGTATAAAATCTCCCCGGAAAATTCACCTTTGCTCTAAGGTGATAGCCTTTGTACACAAGATGAACCAAATTTAAGAAAGTTTCTCTCTCTTAGTGTGAGGAGTTGTAGATAGTAAGCCACCTCTGATATTGTGTGTCTATGTGGGGGGAGGGAGACTGTAATCCCTCAAGCAACGTACTTGGTATTTTTTCAGTTTTAAAAACATATGAATGTTATGAGAAAGCAGGATTAAGAGAGAAAACCTCCAACATCTTTCCCCAATATCTTATCTAGTGACCAAAGTGATCATAGAATGGGGGAAGATATGTACCATTGCTGACTGAATCCTGGCATGTGTCATGTGAACAGAACAAAATGAAAGGAAGACACAAGAGCCAGTCCAGTGAGGGACCTTCAGACTGAAAATCAGGGAGTCAGTGCTGATGTTCTTGGTGCACAGTGAGAGGTATGAGTCTGCATATTGATAAATCCCCCTCCATATATTCTTCCACCTTTCCCATGCTCATGTTGATTAATAGAATCTGGGGAAAGGCAAGCTGTAAGAAAGCCTAGAAGTACAGTAACAGGAGACATTTTCAACCTCGATATTTCAATTGCAACAATGATGAGCCTCCACACACAGACATTTAGAAACAATAGAAATATTTTAAAATTTCACCACTCCATAGTAAATTTCAGAACCAGACTAGAACTCTCCACTCTCCTCACACAGATTAGAGAAAAAATTACATAAACTCAGAAAATAAGCATATTGTGGAACAATTAAATGACCAGGAAAAATAATTATGTTAGGAAAGATGAAAATTTATAGATAGCAACTGTTTTTTTATAGATAGTAACTGGTTTTTTTTTTCTTTTAAGAAAATATGGGTTGCAAAATGATGAAACAACAGACTCATGACAAAGGCAGTGGCTTACCTGAAAGTACTAATGCAGGCATAAAGTCACAGTGCAGATTCAGGAAAAGCTCACTGAGTAGGAACGATTAGAATTGAAATGATGGAAAACCAAATAAATCATACGGACACAGGCTTAAGGACACTCAAATAAGAGACAAAAACAGAAGAAGGAAGGAAGGAAGGAAGGAAGGAAGGAAGGAAGGAAGGAAGGAAGGAAGGAAGGAAGGAAGGAAGGAAAGAAAGAAAGAAAGAAAGAAAGAAAGAAAGAAAGAAAGAAAGAAAGAAAGAAAGAAAGAAAGAAAGAAAGAAAGGAAGGAAGGAAGGAAGGAAGGAAGGAAGGAAGGAGAGAGGGAGGGAGGGAGGGAGGGAGGGAGGGAGGGAGGGAGGGAAGAGAAGGGAAGGAAGGAAGGAAGGAAGGAAGGAAGGAAGGAAGGAAGAGAAGAAAGAAAGAAAGAAAGAAAGAAAGAAAGAAAGAAAGAAAGAAAGAAAGAAAGAAAGGAAGGAAGGAAGGAAGGAAGGAAGGAAGGAAGGAAGGAAGAAAGAAAGGAAGGAAGGAAGGAAGGAAGGAAGGAAGGAAGGAAGGAAGGAAGGAAGGAAGGAAGGAAAGAATGGAGAAAAAGAAGGAGGAAGAAAGGAAGAAACAAACTAAGAAAGAATGATGACATAGATGAGGAATATCAGTGGAGATCACCTTGTAAACTGGTATTCCTAAAGAAGAGGATAAGACAAAAGAAACAGAAAGAAATCTCCACAAATACAGTAGAACTAAATTTAACTACATTTAACAGATAGAAGACTTGCTCCTGTAGATGGAAAGGATTCAATGTGTGCCAGGTAAAATTAAGTCACAATTTCTAAACATATGCCAGTGGCTTAATTTTGCCTGGCATTAATGTTCCACATGGAGCCAAGCACATACAAACTCTAACCACAAAGTCTACTTAGTGTTTGAGGACTGACATTAAATAAATACCAAAATTAGCTGAAGTACTTCAGTGTTCATGTCAATAAACAGGCTGAATGTAGCAGAAATAATTAAAAACGGTCACATGAAAAAGCCTTCTAAGTTTAATAGAGGTGACAACATGTGAAGGTCATATATTAATATTTCTCCAAGTGGATTAGCAGAATCCCAAGCTTTAAGTGAACCTGAGGGTTATATACCAAACTTCCTAACTAAATCAAAAGTCCCTTATGGCATTTATTTCTCTGTACTATCCTGAAGTAGCATTTGATAAGGTGTCACTTTTATTGATGATGATGACAATGACAGTGGTAATGTCAATGAAGATGACGCTACTCTGCCCTAGCAGCACCGTGGTCCTTGGTGCAGGACAGACTATGAAGAGATAACAGATGAGGAATGACCTTGAAGAAGACTTACGAGTAACCTCAAAGATCAGTAAAGCTGCATTTTGATAAATTCAGTGGGTAGAATAATAATGTTCTATTTCCAAACACACATAGGAGTCAAAATGAATAGATTGAAAGGCAGAGATTTCCCCCCAGCTGTGCAGGGATCATCAGACCATTATTGAGATGCTTATCCTTTGCAAAATGGTTTGTGTTGAAATTATTTTTTTAAGAGCATCATTTCTCTTAGAAAAACTTCATTACTAATTTGCCAATTGAATATCCCATAAGATATTGAAAGGCATTAGTGAATATAGAGTGAGTATTCTGATTTAAAAAAACATGTGCATCCCCTGTTGTTCAATAATAATAGGGATGAATAACATCTACTTTAGGTTTTCAAATGTAATTTATGGTGATAAGATTTTTAGACAGGGGATGGATGAGCTGATGGATGATATACATATAGCTGAATCTCAGGTAATGATTGTGACATGTTTTGCATTAGGTTATGATAATCTGAAAAACAATCTAAGTAATATTTAAAAAAACTGCCGTGAAAGAGAGTGAGTTAATAAACTCCATTATAACAGTGCCCTGGGTTTTGTATTGTACATCTTTAGTTCTATTTTGGAAGGTTCCCTGTCAATCCAAACTTAGCCAGTTCAATCTTCAGCGGGGTTGGGAAGGATGATATTTACAAAATTGTAAGATTTAGCATTGAATAACCCATATTTCATCTCTATAAAGAGTAATGATGACAGAAAAACATAAAAGAAGGTAGAAAAGTTAACTCCTGGTATATCTGATGACCCATTTATACTATTCTTTCAACTCAAAAGATACCCTCGCTCAGCCCTTTAATGACATATTCTTCCGATATTCTTCCCTTTTTTCTCCATAGATTTTTCTTTAGCACAGCCATCATTAATAATTACATACGTAAGGATTTGCTAATGTATTTTTTTTTTTGGTCTGCTTTCCCACACCTGCCAAAGGACATAGGAAAACCCCAGGAAAGATTTTATAAGTCCCTGCAGACAGCAAATACGCATATAGTGCACAGATCCTGGTGAGCTCAGAGCCTGATATGGTAAGTTTCTATTAGTATGGTTGTTAGAGAAACAGATCAAGTCCCCACCTTAAATGTCCTGCTCTAAGGTGAGGCCAAAGAGAAACGAAACCAGCTCAGCTAGATGTTGTTCTAAATACCAACTAGGCAGCAAGGCACAGTATTCAAAAGGTGAAACTAACTAAGGTGTACCTCAGACTATACTTGTCCCAGATGATTCAGTCTGGTGGAGAACACATAAGAGTTCAAATGGATTATTCCATCATGAACAGCCTGAGAGCCTTAGCATGGCACCATGCCCCCATTATTCCAATAGACCCCAGGGCCATGCTCCAACTCCAGCACTAGGTTACACAAGCAAATCAAAAGGAATGTAAAATCAGGAGTCCTTGGTAGATGAAACGTGGGTCAAACAAAAGCTAATATTAATTAAAAACTTCTCTGTAACTTTTCCATATAAGAATGTAGGAGTCAGGTAGAGAAAGGAAGCATAAATATTAAACTCTCCTTTGTCTCAATAAAGCCTGGAGTCTCCGTTGCAAGATTGTCTTCAACATGGGAGAAATTGCTACACACCTAGTTGGCATTGACATAACTAGAGAGCTCCACCCTCCGCCACCAATGCTATAGTCACTGGCTCAGAGTTGGGCATAGTCATTGTCCTTCTGCAAAGAGTGTGTATGGAATGTGTGAAAAGACTGTGCTCATATCTATTCTATGATCAGAGTCCCCTTGATCCTGGATCTTTGGTAAATGATAATATTTTGGAAAAGTTTGATATCAAAATGTTCTTTTCCATGAAACCATCACACTATGATAATTTATAAATATTAGCCAGTAATGAATAGGACAGCGGTTCAACCTCATTATTGATACAGTAAATCCACGGGGTTGATGAAGGCATATGACCTCCTTTTTAACATGGTTTTCATGGAAACATGAGTTCTGAGTTCCAAACAAGAGGGCCTTACAGAATTATCTGTATTCATGTCAGCAACAATGTTATTGATGCTAGTTTCTGGCTTTTATTAGCCTTGATATGATAGTCCTCATGAAAGTTTTTAAACAACTAAAACAGAGAAAATAACTTTGCTGCTTCACATTTTTTCCCCCAAGGACCTCCAGAAGACCTTTTCATCCACTGAATAACAGTGAAAATCCAGAGGAATATGCTAGCAGCTAGTATTTGAACCTCAGAGAGAATGAAAGCAGTCTCGCCTCTCTCACTCCTAAACCCATGAGACTAAAAGAAAAGAGAAAGCAAGCCATCAAGTCTGAGCGCTTTTATTCAACCCCATGACCTATGATAACATAAAGAAATGCATTTCTGTTTGGTGAGATCTCATTTCCTAAAAGATAAGCCTCCTGTATATTGAAATGTCCTCTATCCCCCTAGGGCGTAGGGACCCCAAACTTGAGAGTGTTATTGCTGTCTATCCTTAGTATATGCTCTTTGGAAAGTCTTTTAACATTTCAGTGCCTGCCTTTGCCCTTCTGCAAATTAATCTTGTAATACCCATTTTGAAAGAGTGATAGGGAGTTTTTGACATGTGTAACAAGGACTTTGAGATCCTCAGATGAAAGAATCCTGGGATGTATAAAAGCATTATCCTTGTTGGATGTGCATTTTCTCCTATGGTCTAACTGAGGGGAGGGATTAGGGGAGATTAATTGTGCATATGATCTGTCTAATCGGTTAAGAAGAGCGCAGAATGCTCATGACCTTCAAGAACACCAAATAAAACTCTATGTGCCAAGTCAGTTTCCTGAGTTTAGTTTATTGTTTCAGCAGATGTTAAGCTAGGGGAGAAATGGAAGTGCTTGGCTTTTCTGAGACAATAGATGGAACACAAAAGCAAAAGCCTTGGAAACATGCATGTATATAATGTAGTACAGCAAAGATGTTGGGCCTTAAGTCACAGATTTTAAATTTTCATTTTTCTCTTTATGTTAGTATGCTCTGTGATGTGAAGAAATATAATAGCTCTTATTTCACGGCCCCAAAAATGGGTTAAGAAGAGAAGCCATTTGCTTTAATCTCCCACACCCCTGCATTCCTCAGTTATACAAAGACTTCAATAATAGGTGCTCAGTTCTTCTAGTCTACTGAGAGGGAAGTATTACACAAATAGAAAGAATGTCCAATGGAGACAAAGCCATGATTATAGTTACAAAGGTCAATAAGTATAGAAATTGTTAATCACAAAGGCTTGAAATTGCATTGTGAGTACTGCCCTTCAGCTCTGCAAGCTTTCTTAAGTCCATCAACCAATCCTATGGAGGCGAATACAGGATTGTTGAATGTTGCAAATGCAATTGATTTGCTCTCCCATTAAATAACCTCATTGTCCTTTACCTTTTAATCATGCTTTACCTAAATTAGGTTACATTATGCCAGCATCAGGGCAAGAGGACACTAGGTTGGGGGCAATAGGCAAGTTCTTTGCTTCATTTTGCATGTCCCAACATTTACACTGCACACTTCATCTGTTTCTTGTTCCTTAAATACCTTGGGCTTTTGAGTCCTAATGTTGTCAAGTCTTGTACTTAGTGCTCACAAATGTGTGCCTATTTATTTCATATATTTTACTAACATTAGAATACATTTTCCCACTATAAATTATGTATAATGCAAAATGGTGTTACACAGGGCAATACAGAATACCTTTAATCGAGGTATTATCTTGATGGATTATGTTTTAAAAGATCTTGGTAAACAGAAATGGGAAGCATGTAAGGTTACAATTAGATGTTAGTATAGCAGGCATTCAGAGATCATAGCAGGCGGCAGTTTTGATATTTAAAAACACAGGACTCATGTTGATGTACCTGTATAACTTTTGTGGCCATGCGAATTCATACTCCACATGATATAGATCACTTATGTCATTTGCATTCACAGAAAAATGAAGGAGCGTAAGGTTTTCATATATTAGCTATATAAGTAATATGATACTCAGAGTATTCAGCAGAAAAGAGTTGGCTGCTTCCTGAGACATGCATAGTTAGGACTCCTATGTGACGAGATCAATACTGCAAAGCAGCTGTCATTTTAAATGTGCAATTTACTTCTCCTGATATTTTGTCCATATACAAATAGCCATATAATACTGAGCATGTGTAGTCCCAGATATTTTACCTTTCAATATATGTATAAATCATATATGTGTCATATATACAATATGACATATAAAATTGTGCATAAAGATTTAGAGTTACAAAACTATTTTGCATATTGTATATGATATTTTCAAGATGTGGAAAAGTAAAAAGCCTTAGTTTATAGGTAGGTTTTGAATTAATTACATAACTAAGATATAGATGTATATCTGACCTTGTACTGTGTGCTCAGGTGCAAATGCTCCTGCTACTATCTCCTTTTGTTTCTGGATTGTGGGTCTAAAAATGCAATGAAATTTGCTGTGGAAATTGAGATTGACTAGGGACAATGACCAAGGGTCTTTGGAGGACCCATATTGTTCTTATGTAAAGGAGTTAGTGACATCACTGTTCCTGAAAGTAAAATGAGCCAAGAGCAAATCCATCTCTTCCACTTTCTTAAATGATCAGTTTTACAGAGACTTAAACACAAGCTGAAGCTCTAAAGAGAATGACAATGGAAGCACGACCATATGCATTCACCTACACATAGAAATATGGGGTCATTAACATAGCTATAGTAACTAGATCACACAATGGATATAACTATACCATTGACTGTCCAGAGGTGTCCAGAGGATTAACACAGATAATACACATAAAATCCTTATCACACTCCCTGACTCATTGGAAAATCTGAACACATAGTATATTTCATCATCATCATCAGTAGCAACCACATCACCTGCATTATCATGGGTTTACTTGAGGATTTCTAAATTTTAAACTATAGGACTTAGACATCAGCCATTCCTTTTAAAGGCTTATTCTGGACCAGAAGTATGCACTTAGGAATAAGAGAAATAGTGGTGCTATATTATGGAGTAAGCTCATAAATCAGTGTCCCCGAGAGAACAAGAACATGGAGAGTAAGCATGAAGTAGCATGGGCTTAAAGTAAGTCCACTAGGTCTAACTTGAATCAATTTATGGATTAACTCTAACTGGCCCAACTAGCACATACCTCTGTGAGTGTTGCAATCTCTACCAGCATAAAGGCAGAATGATGATTTTAGGGATGAGGAATCCTGACAGTTCTTCCCCAGACTGGGCATCTTAACAATTCTCATTGAACTTATCTCTTACCTACTGGAGAGAGAGGACTGTCTAATGCAGAACTTTTGTTGCAGCATTTCCCTCACACCCCGCCACATATCAGAACCGTGGAGAAGAGATGGCCCTTTCTCAGGTTGGCCGAGGCCTATGCACTGCAGTGCTTTCCTACTCAGTATGATCCAATGATTATGGTCATGGGGGCCTCCCAGCCTGAAAATGCCTCCTCAACTCGATGCCTGCAATACCACTATTAATGTTTTATTTATCTGTGTTAAGTGTTGCCCTCTCCCTACTGTCTTCATTAGAATGCAAATCAGATTGAAACAAATATCACATTAAATAAGGGTGAATAGATGTATCAGATCAATTTCATTTTATAAGAGAAAACAGGCAAAAGAGAGTACTTTGTGCCTAGGATAGAAAGATGGCCCTATCCTGGGGTCAAGGATGTAAAAGGAGGGTTTTACTTAACCTTGATGCTAGAGCAAAGGTAATTAAAGAAGTCTGCACTGTCATCCTAAACCACTGCGTCTGCTGCTCTGTTTTTGTTGTTTACACCTCTGGGCACCATGGCCTCATTTCATTCCCTAATGTTACAGATCCATTTCAGAGTTCAATGAATAAATGTCACACTCTTTGCTTTCTGGTTATTGAACTGACTTCAGTGCCCTCTGAAGATACAACAATCAGTTAGCTCCCAGCATTTATAGAAATGAAGGGTGTGTTAATGAATATTAAATAATAAGATACATTGGCAAGTACTGGGTAGTTTTGATTCATGCAAACTATAACAATGCCATATATACATGTATAAGTTTAAATTTTAAGGTACATGGATCAGGATGCATAAGATCGCTTGTAATTTATCTTTATTCTTAATGTTTATTAATGTATAATGCTAATATATTTTAGCGCACGCCTTTGTAAATTTTTAGTATATATTTATACTGATAGTAAAGTGAGTAAAATTTAAAAATAAAAAGAGCAAAATGATAAATGCAGCTCCTTTTGCACACTAGCTAAAGTTTGTTTTCTGGATATAACAACCTTGCAATGTCAAAGTAGTTTTTAAATCCTCCTGTCTTTCCATTCCTGTTTTTTACTTGAAGTCATTGAAGAAAGGGTGGTTTTTCAGTCAGAAGCGTAATGACTAAGGGCTAAATTAACTCAGATCTTGAAATTGTTAGAACAGCTCTCTCGATAGTTTTGAGTTTGGTTCTTGTAAAAAAGGAGCAAAAGGCAAACCATGCAGGTGATCATAGGCCCAGGGCCCTCCTTCTGTGTCTTTCATACCTTCTCTCAATCTAATGGTACCCCCACTGAACCCAAGTCTTACAAAGAGTCTCAAGAGGTTATTGCCATTATGGGACCAGTGTCAGAGAGAGAGAGACCAAGGGCATTTAAAGTTTATTCAGAACAGAGATGTGAGAGGACATTGGTCAGACTTAATCCACCTGGACTCTGAGTGTCTGTCTGGAGGAACAGATCCCTCTGGAGCAGAAGACAAAATAGATGTCTCAGGGTTAGAGATGACAAATTGAGGCACCAAGTACAACAGGTAAATGTGTTCTCTGCTCTGGCATTGTAAACAGAATTTGGCAAAGCTAAACTTACTGTGCATAAGAACAGCTAGAGTAACTAATTTAAAATGCAGGTTTAGACCTCGCTCCCAGAAATTAATTAGATATGCATGGCCCCTCGGGTGAAGCCCAGAACGCTGCATTCTTACCAGAGGCTCTGAGGTGCACCTCCCTGGAAGGCAGGGACTCTGTCTTGTTCTCCTTTTGTGGGCAAAGAAGCCAACACTCCTTGGTGCTGAATAGAGGATGTGCTGAGTGGCTATTAACAGCACACTCTTTGACTGCCCATTGATGACACAGGATCTTTGCAAAGCCCTTTTATATCATGATGCCATTTTAACCTCCCAGCGCTTAACACTGCTATTGTTTTCTACTATTCTTGTTGGAGGTGACAAAATAGGTGTTTAGAAAGGGTAAGTGATTAAATGAGATGTAAACTCAGGTATATTAATTACAAGATAAGCTTTTATGATTGTGGGGTGAGTGCACAGATGGATGAATGAATGAAAGATAATAATTATATGATAAACCATAATAAAATTAAACTACGTGGATTCACATATACTAAAAACCACATATGTGTGGAAGTTGTTAATTTATAGCTATATTATATTTATAATTCAGCATCATATTGATAGTTTCATGGTATAATAGGGGATTATTACACATAAATATATCAATATATACTAAATCATTAAAAAATCTCAGCACTCATTACATATCTACTATGTGACAACTGCTTACCAGATGGGGACACAGGGCAATGGACATTCAAATGCAGACACCCCTTTATGTTAGTAACAATAATAACAAATACAACATGTGTATAGCCCATTCTAGGTTCCAAACCACTTTCACATGCATTGTGATTTGCAATCCTCATGACAACTAGATAGAGAGTTCATTATCATACCCATCTATACTAATAAAAGAATAATATGCTAATTAGACTGGGAGACTTTCCAGGAGACATTCTGGACAAAGCCATGATGGCAGGGCCAAGGCAGAGGTGGTCAGGGGTGATCAGGCCAGGAGGGGGGAAGTTGGGGGCAAACAGGCCAGCCAGGAGGGGTAGTTGGAGGTGAGCAGGCTGGCCAGGAGGGTAGTTGGGGGAGAACAGGCCAACAAGGTGGGGGGGGGAGATGGGGGCGAGCAGGCTGGCAGGGAGGGCAGGTGGGGCGAGCAGGCTGGCAGGGGGGTTGCAGTTAGGAGCCATGAGGCCAGCAGGGGAGGGCAGTTGGGGGCCATGAGGTTGGCAGGGAAGGGAAGATGGGGGCCATGAGGCCAGTAGGGGAGGGCAGTTGGGGGCCATGAGGCCGGCAAGGGGGGGCAGTTGGGAGTGAGCAGGCCTGAAGGCAGAGTGGTTATGGGTGATCAGGCAGGCACGTGAGCAGTTAGGAGCCAGCGGTCTCAGATTGTGAGAGGGAACCCAGATTGGAGAGGGTGCAGGCTGGGCCAAGGGATACCCCCACCCATGCACGAATTTTGTGCACCGGGCCACTAGTTTTCCATATAAGGAAACTGACACTTTACCAAATCCAGGGATAACCAAGCCATATGACTCATTAATTTCCAAGATATTTAAATGTTCACCTTGATCATTCCCACCAGGCCAGTCTCCCTTTCTGTATCAATATCTGCAGCATTCTATGTTGATCAAGAGGACAATAACATGAGAGGGAAAGTAGACCATATTTAACTGATCCATTGATCTTTCTATACTAATTCACTAAAATCCTTTTTATACTTTTACCTTGAATGATTAATTGACATTGGATTCTTCCCCACCCCCCCAAAAAAAAAAAATAATGAATTATTCTATAAGACCAATAGGGGAAAAGCCTTTGATGAATATCCAAGATGCCCAAACCATGTACACCTTTTAGGTCTGATCTCTTTGCAAAGAAAGAAGTCTAATTTGAGAAAGAGCATGCTTTTTGTAAGCAAATGTATGTTTTCTAAACTAATGTATTTTTAGAAGCCAAAGATCATCTCTTGTCTTTAGAAATATTGGCTAGAATAAACACACAAACACACATATACACATTAACACACGTAGGTGTACACATATACAAACACAACCTTGAAATGCACAGTAGAGCCATAGTTCATTTTTTAAATATTTCTATTAATTCCAGAGAGGAAGGGAGAGGGAGAGAGAGACAGAAACATCAATGATGAGAGAGAATAATTGATTGGCTGCCTTCTGCATGCCCTCTACTGAGGATCAAGCCTGCAACCCTGGCATGTGCCCTTGACTGGAATCGAACCTGGGACCTCTCAGTTCGTAGGCCAACATCTATCCACTGAGCCAAACCAGCTACGGCACTGTAGTTCTTATCACTCTCATAACACTAACTTCTAATTCATTTGCTAACTGAAATCACCTAGAAGGTGACAAAAGAGTTTCTGGGTAGTTATCCTCAATTGGAACATATGGCTTGGCATTGCTTACAATGACCTTGTTTTAACTCTTCACCAGCTTTGCCTGGCCAGCCAGCCAGCATTTCTTGACTTCACTATGGTCATCAGAGTCTAATACCTCCTTAATGATAACCTTCTCTCATTTCTCGCATGTTAATGGCCTCACCTCCGGAGACAGTTTCACATATTGGCTGGAACACAAGCTCCCTTAGCTTAAAAGATTAATCAGAAGCCTGTAGCTAATAATAGACTGCCTATTCCACTCCCATTTTAGTGCCTGATGAATAGAACAGGTTGGTAAGTATTATTATTGAGCCATAGACATGAAATCATCCTCAAAAGGTCATTTAGTCAATTCCTCCACTTCCTAGAATAGTTGCATATAAGCCATCCCAATAATTGATCAATCATTCATAGTTGAATTTAAAATGCCTCTATGTCCTGGCTAGTCACCTCTGGTTTCCTTTTGCCAGAAGTCAGAGGAGAAATCAGAAACAAGATTACAGAAGTATAAATGAAAGTGGTGCCCAGGTATTCTTTACATCTTTTTAGGCACTGTAATAATAAAGTGGGCACCTGTTGCCCCTGACTGTGGAAGGCATATGGGTAAATACCACACCGATGGGAAGAGAATTATGAGTTTTAAGAGCTGCAAGAGAAATATTATCATAGATCTGTCCCTCAACTTATAGGTGAATAAAGAAAGGTTGAAAGAGAGAGACAGTACCACAGACAAGGGATTTTAACCTATAAATCTGAAGTTTCACACACAAAAAAAAATTACATATAAGAAAAAATATGTGTTTAAAGTTAAGGCTTCTTAATTTTAAACAAACAAACAAAAAGCAACAAAACATGCTGAGACAATTTTGTCAAGGGTGGTAGTATCAGAGTAGGCTTAGCTTAAGTTGATGTCAACTTCTCCAATATCTCATATACTTGCTCTAGAAACAATGATAGATAACCCATCAGTCTCACATATGTAATAAAATATTGGTTCCTCATCATCCATAGCTTTTCATGTAGGTTTATTATATCCTCATATGAAGTATGAAAGTAGTGATAGTGGTGGGGTGGGGGGGAAGGTCCATTCTATTATCTTTAAGTATAAAACTGGGAAGGCAATAAGAAAACATTAAGATCATAATTTGAGCATGTACATTGTTACTTGAACAATGGATATGGTAGGAACACAGATAATTTCATCTACAGTAGCACTGTCTGATTCTCCTCTGTGTCTTATATCAAAATTTAAAATATTATGGGGTTATTGTTTCAAATATTTACATAAAAGTGTATATTGAGCTCATGTAATCTATTACTCAGAAAATAGGAACCACAAATTGCTACTGCTTTAGATGTATCTCAGAGAGGATTGCACGTTGAAACCAAAACCACCCATAATTTAAACTAGAACCCAAATAATGGTCTAAGACAAGAGAAGATTTAGATGGGTCCTGGCATGTCAGCAGTATCATAGATGTGTGAGTTTGGGTGCAGACTCTGAGAGAATAATTTGTGTGTAAGGGATTTCTGAAGAGAGTGGGAGAGTGAGGTTAGGAAATTAGAAGTCCAGTAAAGGTAAAACCTCATACTTAACCTGAACATATATAGGAGCTCTGAAGTTTGAATTATGCCACAAGTTGTATCCTGAGTGAAGGCAGAGGGTCTGAGTTTCTATAATCCAGCACCAGGGAGCTATTATCTAAGGACCTTACAGGTGAGGGGACACTTTCTGCTTGTAGGTAAAGTGGCTCCCTCACACCAAGAGGTAAAGAAAAAAAGAAAAAAAAGATTGTTAATCTGTTCTGTGGGAAAAAATAATAATCAACTAGAGTACCATACTCTTGTACAGTTTATTTAGCCTTTAGTGTTATGAACTCCACTCATTTCCAAAGTTATTTAGGTCAGCACCTTTTTCCTACCATTCCTTATAGTGAGGTTATTTCACATGTACATTTATAAAAAGTTAATCTTTTTTCTCCATTCTGTCCTGTGATATCCTGACTTCCTAAATATTCTTTTTTAAATTTGCTTATACTAAGTTTAATTCTTTGTGCTGTAAAAGTTATGGGTTTGACAAATGCATAGCATCATGTACCTGCCTTTACTGTACCATACAGATTAGTTATATCACCCAAAAAAGAGGTCTGCACTTCCATTAATAATAAAAAAACAAACCACCTGGTAAACACTAAAAATAAATAAATAAATAAATAAATAAATAAATAAATAAATAAATAATAAAAAGGAGGTATCCTTGTGAATACCATCAAAAGTGAAGCCACTAAAAACAAAACAAAGCAAGGATGGGAGGGGATGCAGGGAATATGAGCTTATAGAAATGGGAAAGGTAACCCAAGGGGATTTGGGTGGCATGATGGCTACTATAGTGGCTTATAGTTTTTAGAATATCTGTAACTATGTCTTGATGAGGAAAATAGTGATTATTAGGACCCAATGCATGGCAGCCTTTGAAAGCTCTGTTCAGAGATTCCATAGACAATGGATTTCTGCTTGTTTCACCTAACAATTCTATTCATTTTTTTATTTGTTGTAATTAATTACCTATCATTCCTACAGAGGAATAAATAAAGTATGCTCTTTTAAAGATAATAATCAAACAATCTTATCCAATATAATAAAGGCCTAATATGCTAAGTGTCTGGTCGCCCAGTTGTCCAGTCGTCTGGTCATCTGCTCAACTAATCAAAGTATAATATGCTAATGATATGCTATGGACGCTCAACCATTCGCTATAACTTGCACTGACCATCAGGGGTAGACAGTTGACCAGTCAACTAGTCGCTATGACATGTACTGACCATCAGGGGGCAGTCAACTGGTTGACTAGTCACTATGATGTGCACTGACCACCAGGGGGCAGACGTTCCAACTGGTAGGTCAGCTTGCTGCTGGGGTCCAGCCAATTGGGACTAAACGAGTTGGCTGGACACACCCTGGAGCCCTCTCACAGTCCCTCCCTGACCGGCCAACCACCTGCATCCCTCTCTGCCCTTGATCGTGCACTGGTGGGGTCCCTGGGCCTGGCGGCGTGTGCCCTCTCACAATCTGGGACCCCTCAGGGGATGTCAAAGAGCTGGTTTGGGCCCTATTCCACAGACCAGGCTGAGGGACCCCACTGATGCAAAAATTTGGGCACCGGACCTATAGTGTATTCATAATTTAGATTAATGAATAAAGCATTACCAACACCTTCATTGCTCCTTGGTGCCCTTCTTAGATTGCATCTTGCTCCTTCCTCAGCAAAAAAAACTGCTGAGGTTTTTAATGATAAGTTTATAATTTTCTTCAGTGTTTTCACCTTTGTTTATATCCAAAAACTATATTTTTTCACTTGACTTTTTTTTTATCTTGATATCATTTCCATTATACAACATATATTCTCCCAGAGCATGCTTCTTTGTCCCAATATTGTGTTGTTGTTTTTAGATTCACTGACATTGACAACCATAAATATATATTATTCTCTGGTTGATGTGCACATGGATTATTTCCAGTATTTACTCTGACCAAAAATATCCCTGCTCTGAATATCCCTGTACCTTTCCTTGGATGTACCCATGCAGGACAATATCCAGTGAACCTGTCAATGTCCATGATGATTTTATCAATTCACATCTTGGAAATATTTGACATGGTCAGACTTTTTCCTTTCAGCCATTCTCGTGGTTTTGCATCTGTATTTTTATGATATTAATTTGGTGCACCACATTTGATGTTGATGGGTTCTGTAGGTTTCCTCTTCTATGAAGTGCCCGTTCAAGTCTTACTGGCAATTTCTATCAGGTTGTTTTGTAAGCGTTCTTCATATATTTGAATAGTTACATGTGGTCAGTTTTTTGTGTTACAAAGGTCTTCTCCAAATTGGAAACTTCTTTGTTTAAGCTTTTAATGGTGTGTTTTTGTTGATTTTAAATAAAGTGTTTATGATAATATAACTAAATTTATATTTTCCTTGATAGTCTGTTTTTTGGGTAATTCTAGAAAATCTTATTTTTTTTTTACCTGAGCTCCTGGAGGTAGTCTCTATGTTCACTTTTAAGAATGTTATAATTTTTTTCTTTTGCATTTTGCTCTTCAATTAACCTATATATTATTTTTAAATGATTCTTTATTTCTTTAAAGAAGACCTGCAGGTTTGCAAACTTATATCATACACCGAGATCTTCATTACACAGAATTCCACAAAATGAAGCTATGTTTTAAAATACCTTATCTTCTAAGAATGATGAATTATACTACTGTTATCTCTACCACAATCCAATTTCTTAGTTACTTTAAAAGAAGAACAGAATTGGCAATGCTTGCCTATGTTTTGTGTATTTAGTAAGTTAAGCAGTTGGTTAATTATGCTCTCCTTTTTTCAGAGAGCATTTATGGAGTCTTTTCTCTAGTTGTATTCTTGTTAAAAAAAAAAAAAAAGAATCTTGAGTTTTCTATAAGGTGAAGGAGAATTAGACATGAGAAATCATCAAGGGCAATGCAAAACCTAATACATATCTTCATGGAGGTGAATGACTTTCAGATGCCATTGTGACTTTGCTTTTACACACACACACACACACACACACACACACACACGTAAACACACTGCTAATGAAGAAGGATAGTACAGTTTCATGTTATATATTTTTTCAAGTGTCCAAAGGATGTGGGAAAAGTAAAGGGAAAAGATTATCTTCCCTCCATTATAAACTTATATTTAGTCATTGTGATCATACACATTAACTGACTGTCCTATTGCTTACCTCTTAGGGAATTAGTAGAATTGATACAATAAGTAGTTTGTAATTGATAGTAGTGAATCCCAAAACATTAATCAGTAATGTAAATGAGGAGTAAAGCCATTGGGTTCATTTTTAGAGACTTAAACAATGACAAATCTTTGTTGCTCAAATGCATGAAATGAATGATAATGAATAAATGAAAAGTTGAATATTAAATAGTTATATACAAGTGGGTCCACAGTTTTATAAACTGAAATGGGGCTATGATAAACGGGGCTATGATTTACCAACTATTGAAAATATTTTAAGTCAAAGAACTTTCTTTTTCAGAGCTTGTATTATGGTATTTTTACCAATAGAAGTTTCATTTTTCTTTGTAAAAAAATAAAAAACAAAAAACGTATAATGAGCCTTGGTATTTTGAAACCGAAGTTTCATTTGATCCTGGGGAAGAGAAATAAAATATTACACAGAAAGATGGAAAAGAGAACATTCTAACCCAGTGCATTTTCATTTCTTTAGATTCCAGAGCATCAAAATGCATATCATTATTATTATTACTTGTTTTATCTACTGTATGCTTATCAAAGTAAGTTTCTCTGTCACAGCTGGAACAATCAAGATTTCTTTTGTTGCTTATAATAAATAAATACTCAATTGTGAGAATGTCCTCAGGGAAAGTTCATTTAAAAAGAAATGAAAATGCTGAGAAATAAATGGTTATTGTGATTGCACTTGTTTTGATATAATATGCAAAAATGTAATTTGGTTCCGTAATGTCTGGAATGCAAGGAAAAATTTAAGATGGAAAAATGGGGAAGACATTGCATTTATTATGTTATTTCAATTATCATTTTTGCTTGTGGGGGTGGGAGAATATAGATTCAAAACACCATTTTAGAATAAAATATGAATGTATCTAGCTAATGGGGAAAAAGAGTAAAGCACACAAATGGAAATATTAAGTGATAAATAGATAAGTTTGGGCACATCTCTAGCATTTTTGAGAGATTTTTTTTTTAGGTTCAGTGTCTAGATGTTTGGATTTTTCTCTTTGTTTTGTTTAAAGTCTTTGTTGGCAGCCTCATCCCACAATTTCTGAGAGATTATTTTGCCTTCTCCTTGTTTTGGCTCAATGACAAGTAACAATTAACCAGTCAGGAAACATTGTAATAAAGATGTGAATGACTTGAGGTAAGTGCCTGATATCAGAAAACAATTCTCTAGGTAAAATAATCCCTTTCAGGGATTCAGGATAGAGGGATGAAAATTAACTTTGCTCTTCCTCAGATTTAATTCTCCTTACTTGCCCTTATTCCTGAAGTTATTTTCCTTTTTATGTCTCCAGTGTGGATTTCCATGGTAGCTTTGCTTTTTCTCAAATTCTAAGAGAAGATAGAATTAAACAAAGAAAACAATTAAGGCAAATAGATGGTGTGTGCCAATGTGTTAGAGACTGGAGGAATAAGAAAGGGAGATGGCAAAGAGAAGGCAAGGTGGATCACTGAATTCAGAAGTTAGCAAAGCCCACTGAAGAAAAAACTAGAAGAGAAGAACTGATTTCAAAACCATTGCTGTTGTGCCTGTCTGGGCCCTAAGGATCCTTTATTGTTTACATTTAACTATTACATTTGGCCACTTTATGTAATTCCTCAAATCTAACCCTTATTCATTGTTGATGCAATTAAGTAGAACTCACTGACATAATGACAACACATTTCAAAAACTTGCACACACACAGACACACACAAGAAACAAAAGCCAAGAATACTCAGTGAGAGAGAATTGGGACTCTGTGTGACTGTCAAGGACTCTAGGGGGCAATTTTTACCAACAATTTGCAAACAGATTTTAATTTTTGGACATACAGTCTTTAAAATATACACAAAGTCAACCAACTTGTGAAGATAGAGGTGGGTACTTTGATGAAAATGACAGGGATGGGAGACAAAAAAATGAAAACAGAGCCAATGGATTTGTGAAACACCTATCCTATCTATAATACTAAGTAAGACACAGAATACGTTTACATTACAAAAGTGCAAAGGGCATGATACAGACATTCTCTGGCCCCCAATGAATTATAACATGTAATACAATGTACCCCACTAATAATGAAAATATTTAAAGCTTTAGGAGGCAAAAGTGGATGAGATGAACTATAAAGAGATTGGCGAAAGAGAATACAAATGACTTTTGAACAGCTAAAGAAGGGAGAGGAGATGAAATTTTTCCAGGGCTAATGAAAGAGTGAGATAATGGGAAAGTGAAAAATGTAATGCACATTGTTTTGAAGATAGTGCAAGCAAAATACCTGATAAAGGAGCTGATGTGAACCTTCCAAAGGAGGGACTTGACTAGAAAAAAAAATCTCTATGCTATGGAGGGGGGATGTGTTGAAAATTGCTGATGGAGATCAACTAGTACAGTGTTAAATAACTGATGAATGACTCTATAAGTAGAGCATCATATTGATAAAAGCTTCCATGCATCATAACCTCCTGCACATAATTGGTGCCCAACAAATAAGTGATGAAATGAATGAATGAATGAATAGAAAACAAATAAATAAACACAGTATATTGCAGCAAAATTACCCTGGTGGCAATGTGGAAGTATAGGAGTAACCTTGAGATAAAAAGCTTTTAAGAGGCCATTTCATGGAAGCAGAGGAGTGGTAACTGTGGTGACAAGAGAATAAGAAAGAAGGATGTGAGAAGCAATTCAAGGGACATAAGGTACTCCCCAGGGAGTGTTGTAAAAGCCAGGCTATTTGGAGAAAGAGCTGATTTAAGGGAATTGTGGTAAGTTTGATACCAGAGATATTAACATTTGTTGACATTGAAAATATACAGGTGGTAGTTTGAGATACAAGACTGGACCTTGATACAACATTAATCTGGGGATTTATTAGAAAGCATGAACATAGAGGTTGACTGAGACCATGAGAATGGACGACATCTTATTAAAAAAAAGAGAAGACTAGACAGAGAAGAGCTGAGACTGGCGAATATTCATACGACTCATTAAACATACACAAATATTCCTTGACCTAAAAGATGGAAACCCTCTATCCACTGAACAATAGCAGGTTGGCATGAATTTATTATTTGCTGTGCTTGAGCGCAGATGCGTCTTAAACGGAAACAATTGTTAAGGGCCAGTCATGCTGTTTGTATTTGAGCAAATTCATGGTAGCTCAGTTGGTTATCCATTTTACATTGTAGAGGAGATCCTGATAGAACTGTGAACATTGCCTTTGGGATTCCTTGATAAGGCCCACTTGTCTTCATCTGGCTGGGCTTGTCTGTGTTACATGTTCATGGTATAATAGTTTTTCCTGATATTTCTAAAGCAAATTAATCCACTCCCTTTTCATGAGCACCTATACAACTAGAAGTAGATCATTTAACTTTGTTTTTTGGACACAGCATTTTAGAAAACCCAAATAATAAGGGTTAGTTGGGTTGTTTATTTTGAAGCATTTATTATGTAAAATTATTGAAACTGAAATCTACAGAGAAACCAGTATTGGTAGTAGAATTAAATATTTAAAATTATAAACTTTATTGTTTTGCTTTTATTAATCCTCATCCGAGGATATTTTTCTATTGATTTTTAGAGAAAGTGGGAGAGAGAGGGAAAGACAGAGATAAATATCAATGTGAGAAAAACATTCCTGCCCTTGACAGGAATCTAACTGGGACCCTTAGGTCTACAGGCCTACGCTCTACCCACTGAGACAAACCAGCTAGGGTAACAGTATTATTTTTAACCTGAGGTGGTATGGTGGCAGTGGTGGTGGTGGCCGCAGGGTGGCATGTGGCATAAAACTCCAAGTGCTTAAAAATAGTTTAAATTGGAAAGACAAGCAAAAATGAAGAGATGATATTTATATTTGCAAAGTGATCACAAAATTTAGGGATTAGAATTGTATTGGCAAGTACTTTTGAATACTTAATGTTACTATAAATAAAATGTTTTAGGTTGTACTTTTCACTTTTGTCACTTAATTAAATCTACCAATTAAACAAAACCCTGTAAGTTATTAGGAGAGATATGCAGAAAAGAAACGCCTGTAGGTTTTGGAGTGTTTGTTTCCCTTTTCCATGTTATATTTAGCTGTCTAGACAAATTATATTTAAGTCGGGGCTTATTATTATAAGTCAGAAAGTCACTACAAACTAATTATTTTCAGTTCATTTAGGTGATTAATGTTGCAAACTTGGAAACTTGTACATACCTTGTGTTGGCGCCAATTAATCAAATGTGGAGAAAAAATTCAAGGTGCCCCCAGTCCTACTTCCAAAGCAATGAAGTGGTACTGGGTTTCAAACATGCTATTAGTTATTCTGGCTGGAGAGAACGAATCAAAATGACACACCCCTCTCATCCCACCTACCTGACTCACTATGGAATGCAGGGGTGCTTTAAATTTAGAGAGTAGGTACTTTTAGTAGATTCTTCTCAGATGCAAGACTTCACAATGAGAAGCAGACTTTCTATAATGTCCCCATGTCCAGAAAGACACATTTCTTCAACCACAGGATCCAAAGACATTGACTTTATTACTGTTATTAAAGTCTGCCTTGAGCCAAGACCTTCAAAATCCTTCCCTTCGACAGCTGTTTGGTGGTTTATTTAGGACTTCCATGGGCAGTCTCAGCACAGTTCCTCCTGGACAAGTGTCAACGTCTCCTCCAAATCTCTGTCATCCTTTTCCTTAATTGGCTCCATTAACAGGTGTTCTCAGGCCAAAAGATGAGGATTCAACTGATTCATCACTTCCTGAGGCCCAATGTCAAAGATAGCATTTGGAGCACACTGGGGGTGAAGCAGAAGCTGGAGATGTGAAAAGATCTTGCAGTCCACTCGGCTTAAGTTGGTACAGTTTAGTGATGGCATGAATTGAATTGAATTTGAACTCTAGCCTTAATCTTAATGCCAGCACAAGCGCGGGCTCGGTTTCTTGAAACTTCCTTGTGTTCTGATTGAAATGATGCCAATGGATATATTACTGTTAGTACTACTTCTAAAATAAATTTTCCTTGAATTATATCAAGCATTATTTACTTGGCTTTTCACAACACCCTATCACTACTCCTATTTTAGTGTTGGATAAACTGAAGTTCAAAGAAACTAAAAATCTTATCAAACATTGTATATACCCAGAAAGTAGACTAGTGGCTGCCCAAATCTAGAGGTGGGAATGATAACTACCTATAAATGGGTAAGAGGAGTTTTATCGGGGTGATAAAATTATTCTAAAAGTGATTTATGGTGATACTATGTGTACTTTACAAAAAATCATTTAATGATACAGGTGAATAGGGTGAATTTTATATTGCCTAAAATATACCTTGCAAAATATGCTTGAGAAAAAAAGCATTAACAAAAGTTACATTATCTACTTTAACCCCAGACCTTGCATACATAGTGCACTGCAACAAACTAGGGAAAACACTAAATAACTGCTTCTCTTCTAATTTTGTATAGAATGCTTGGCAATTTGTATAAGTTTCCTGGGCAATAGTTTCCTCAGCACTAAAAGGAGGTCACTGGACCTCAACTGTAAAGGGAGGTCACTGGACTAATTATGTGTCTTAAAGATCTGGTATTATTGATATGATATGAGTTTAAAAATTGCATATGAAAAATGATGGTGATAGAAATAATAGGCATGGAAACACTAGTTATCAATTGATAGTGCAACCATGAGAATTTAATTTTTCCTTTATTATATTTTTTAAATATTCTAAAATAAGTGTGTTTTTAAAAGAAAGTGCATTTTATTTTATTTTAAAATTTACTCTGTAAGGATATTTGATGAATACAATTTCATATAGAATCTTAAATGGAAAATTCAAGTGTGTTAAATATGTACATACTTGTATAAAATGTGGCTCCCTTTGAGATAGGTTTGTTTTCTATCTTCTATCATCTCTATCAAGTCAAGTTTATAATCCAGAAACTAAAAATCTTTCTAGATACCTCCTCTGTCCTGCCACTTATCTCCAACTCATCCACAAGTCTGTTTTACACCATGGTTGTCTCTCTGGTTCCCACTCTTCACTGTCTCTGTGACCTATAAAATCTTCTGGATGGTTTCTAATTCTGTGCTTTCAGAATCTCATTGCCCTCCATGTTGCCTCAGATTCTTGGTGATACAGAAAATAGAAAACCAATGAAAGTAATTTATATAAATGAGAGATCATTAGTTTTTCAAAAAATAATAGAATATATTTTCTAACTAAATATCTGTCTGAATAATCAGAATATGTATGGCCTGATGATTCACGAACTGGGGCAGGAGCTGTGCAGTGTCAAAAGAGTTCACAGAGGATTCTAGCTCATCTTCTGGAGTCAGAGAAAATAATAGATCACTGATCTAATTTTTCTTCTTGATTTTCTGCTGTGTCAAAAGCCACTTAGTGTATTATGGTAAAGGTTCTTAAAAATCTCACTAGCAGTGATTAATATCTTTAAACCTGATTTTATCAGAAAAAAATGTCTTCACACAAAATGGCAAAAGGCCTGTGCTAAGTCTGGGAGATATTGTCTGTAGTTCCCAAAACTGCGTTTACCAAAAGGTGTCTTAGGGTTGATCAGCTGACCCCATTTTAGGTTCTGATAAGAAGAAAATTCTGTAATTAATCAATGAATAAGTGTTTGTCTGATTCTATGGAATGGGCTGATCTCTCTCTCATATTAAAAGTTTAATATTTCCCATAATTAATCAGAGTTTCATAATACAATTATAATTGAAAAAACTTTAAAACATTGTGTAGTGTTTATCTGGAGAGGTAATACTATTCAATGATATTTGCTGCAAATGAGAAACAAAATTAATTAATTACTATCAGTGTTCAGAATGGGAATATATAGTTAGAATTTGAAGGAAATTTCCACGTCTTATATGAAATAACCTGGTTTGTTGTAAAACTCAATGTCTGTCTTGTTGAATGGAGCTCTCCCAGGAGGTATTTCAGGAGCCCTTTGAATTGCCAGAAGTGAAACTCATAAACATGCATTAATATAATTATTGGGAAATATCTGTTTCCTTTTCCAAAACATTGCAGTTTCTATAAAAATTCTCTATCAGAAGAGATAAACTATAATATGGGAAACAATTATAAAGAAAGAAGAAACAAAGTTTTTTCAATGTTATCTCTATGCCAAGTGTAGAAAAGTGAGAAAAAGTGCTCAATGAGGAATTTGTAGCATTATTATCTCTTCAGGATAAAGAAGAGCAGGCTGGGAATTGTTTTCCTTTATCATTTGAATTCTGCCTTTATCTTTCTGATCAAGTTTAAATCTAGAATGTAAATTCCTATACATTAGAAAGGTTGACCTAAGACTTGAACATCTCTGTAAAGAGAAGCATTGCTCATGCTTCTTCACTGATTTCACAATATTTGAACAATTTCAGAAAGAGATCCATTTGACCATAACAAGTAGGAGGTTTGGTTATTTTTGGTGTAACATTAGCCTTTTATGAGTCTTCTGCAAACATAGTAAATACTGAGCCAGCAGGCCTGGGTGTGGTTCCATAGGCTGATTTAGTATTTCCCAGATTAGGTTTACATAATGGAAAATAGTCTGGAAAACAGAACTTTCATTAGAATAAGAGATTTAGCAAAGAGTAAATGGTTTCCAAGCAGTAGAACTGGGGCTAAAACCTACTGCTCTGAAACCCAGTCCTCAAGTTTTCCTCATTTTCCTTGCTAAAAGACCTGGTTCATTTTTCCATTCAGTAAATGGTGTGTCATTCTTTTAGTTGCAGGGGATATGACATTGAATAAAGCTCTTAAACCCCTATCCTCCTGACACTTGCATTCTGAAGAAGGGAGACAAATAGATAAAAGGTAAAGTTCTGGTATACAGTAATGCATGCTATGGAGAAAAGTTGACTTAATTAAGAATGGAGATTGAAATTTCGGGACAGTGAAATTTTAAATAGAGTAATCACAGAAGACCTCAAACAAGAGATGGCATTTAAATAAAATAAAATAACTTGAAGGAGGTGATGGAACAAGCTTTGGGAATAAAAATGGAATAGAATCTAAGTAGATGGGGGAGCAAATGCAGAGGATACAAGAAAGTAATGTGCCTGATACATATTGTGAATAATGAGAAGCCTCTGGTAGCTGGAGGATAGAATCAATGAGCTAAATGGACGAAGTTCTCAGAAAACCTTGTAAAAGGACATTAGTTGTACTCAGAGTGAGATGAGATGCTACAGGAATACTTTAAAGAGAGAAGGACATGATCTGACTGTTTTAATGGGATCTATCTATAGTCTGCATATAGTGTTGAGAATAGACTTAAGAGAGACAAGGGAAAAAACAGGATATGTAGTTTGAAAGGAGTCACAAGAAATCAGTTGACTGGTTTGATAGAATTTGGAAGAGAGGAAGTGAAAAGGTTAAATTAACCTCTTGAAACATTCTTAAAGCATTATAATTTACTCAATGATTAGATGTAGGATATGAGATAGAGAAAGGAGGAAGGACACCTTCAATATTTGGACTGAGTACCCGGAAGGATGGAGTTGCTATGAACTGAGGTGGACAGATTAGGAAGAGTAGATTTACAGCCGCAGAGTAGAGGTCCCGATTTGTACACGTTAAATTTGAAATACTCTTAAACTTTAAGTAGAGCTGTGAATGTGAATTTGGATACATGTTTGGCATTCGGTGGAGAAAAATAGGCTGGAAATATCATTTCTTAGCTGTGCTAGGTTGAATAGTGCTCCCACAGAATTCATACCCTTCGTGGAATCTCAGAATGTGACCTTATTTGAAAATAGGGTTTTTGAAATGTCATTAGTTAACCTGAGGTTGTACTCAAACAGAGTGAATTATTCATCCAATATGATCTTAAAAGAAGAGAAGACGCAGATGCACAAGAATGCGATGTTACCATGATGGCAGGGACTGAGTGATGCATCTATAAGCCAAAGAACATCAAGGACTGTCAACAGCATCAGAAGCAGAGGAAAAGGCATAGAACAGAATGGAACAGATTATATATATTGATTTTTTACAAAGAGGAAGGGGGAGGGAGAATTAGAAACATCAATCAGCTGCCTCCTGCACCCCTCCTCCTAGGGATGTGCCCGTAACCAAGATACATGCCCTTGACCAGAATCAACCTGGGTCCCTTCAGTCCGCAGGCTGATGCTCTATCCACTGAGCCAAACTGGTTAGGGCATGGAGCAGATTTTATTCCAAAGACTTCAGATGGAGCAGGACCCTGCCAACACCTTGATTTCAAACTTCTAGCTTCCAGAATTGAGAGAGAGTAAATTTCTATTGTTTTAAGCTACTCAATTTATGGTACTTTGTTACAACAGCCCTAGAAACTGATATATAAGTCATCAGTGCACAGCAGTTAAAGTCAAGAGACTAGATGCAATTCCCCAAGGGAGTAAGTATAGTTCTAAAATAAAGGAAGTACAATGCCTGAACCTCAGGTAACACTAGCTTTTAGAGGTCAGGGAGATAAAGAGAAACCAGAAAGACAGAATAAGTAGTAGCCAGTGAATTGGAAGCAAAACAAGGAGAGTGTGAGATCCTAGAACCCAAGTAGAGAGAGTGTGCAGAAGAAAGGAGTGTGTTAAATGCTGCAAATAGGTAAAGATGAAAACTGAGAATTAGTCATTGATTTTAGGAATGGAGCAGTCACTGGTAAACTTGAAATTAATTTTTCATGTTGAAAATGATTCTAACAATTTTTAAATCTCCAAAGATAACTATTTACACAATCCAATATAATTTCCAAGGGGATAGCTAACTGACAGAGATGATAAGATGAGAAAAGCAAGATGGAGTAATATCTCCATGGGGAAACAAAAAGACAAACAAAAACCTTAATTCAGATAAAGATGAGGAATCTGCCTAGCTGGTATGGCTCAGTGGTTGATGGCAGACCTATAAACCAGGGCACATGCCAGGGTTGTGGGCTCAATCCCCAATAGGGGGTGTGCAGGAGGCAGCGGATCGATTCTTTCTCATCATTGATATTTTTTATTTCTCTGTCCCTCTCCCTTCCTCTCTGAAATCATATATATATATAAAATCTATGGCTACAATGCTCACACAAAACAAAAAAGTAGAGAGTTGAGAGGATAGCCTGAAAACCTTCTGCCATTTCCTAAGCTCATATTTTAGAGGACACTTGTCTGTATTTGGCTGTTTCATTTCTCCCTTTTGTTATAAAATAGAGGAGAAAAAAATAACAAAAGGAAAAAAGACAAAGAACGCCACTAATACAAAAGAAGGCAAAAAAGTGAGACTCATATGGGACCATTTTCTTTGTTGTCTCCACGTGGGAGTTGGTGATAGAAGGCAGAATACCAGCCAGACGTCTTTGTCAACAGCATTTATGTTCCCCACCATAATTCTCAGCTTTGAAACCAATTTGCAATTCTCCTGACATCAGTTTTCAATTTATTACCCCAGGTGGGTTGGTCTCTGAGGAAGGCCAGCCTATATATGCAGCAGCTGAATTAACTAGTTGGGCCTAGTTAATGAAAATAAGAATGTCTTGGGCTGGTTAATATTTATATATTTAAAGGGAGCATCTCTGTTTAACCTGAGGGCTGTATTTCATTAGATTTATGCACTGTAATACAATACCTGAAAGCTGGATAAAATTGGTCATGTTTTGTTAAAAATCTGCAGTATTTTCATTTACGCTCCAGATGAAAATCTGCCCATCTTTGACATATGGAAACCTGTTCTCCCTCTTATAGGTATTAAATTTTTCTAAATGTGGTCACTATGGCCTACTGTAGTAACATAGGTAATTCACATGGATATCAGACTAAGACTTTAACCCCCTCCCCACCTTCCACAAGAGCCAATGCAACTTTGTCAAAAGCCTTAAGCAGTTATATCAACTAAAGTAATGATAGCAGCAGGGTCTAGAGACATACTCCTGCCAGTAACATGCAGGATGACAAGGGCAGCACAAATGTCCAGGAGAGAAAAATGAGATCCACAGAGGCTGGACCACATATTGCAGGTAAAGGTAAACAAGGAAAGCTGTTCTTGTAATTTTGTTAGAGCAGTATGAATATTGAGGTAGGCAAGAAGATTCCACAAGGGTGGATCTCAAATTTGGATTGCATTAGAATTAAGTGAGGATCCTATGAAAGGTATTAATGTCTAAAGCCCTCCAGGCCTCTAGGCTTACTGAGTTAGGGTATATGGCAGAAGCTTTTACATATCCATACCAGAAGGAAAGAAGGTAAGTGTCTGCAGGAAGCATTAAGTAGTGAAGCCAGTGTCTGGGTAAACTCTGGCAATGTTTTCTGCCCATCTCTATTTTGTGTAATAAACATATTATTATGTCTGTTGTTTCTTTTTTATTGTTGAAAATTGGAAATATTACAGATTCCTTCATGTGAACCCTATCATTTTTTGAGGTGGAGGAAAACACAGGGAAGTTAAAGAATGGTTCAAGGAACAGTCATTCCAGGAGGAGCTGTATGCACACATATGCATACAGGATCCCATTACAAAATACACTTATGAAACACTGAACACAGACACCTCTACAAATACTTTGATGATCCAAACTGCACGTTAGCTGATTTCATTTTGTGTGGAGTACTAAAATTTAAAAAAAAAAAATTAATTTAGCAGTTTACCTCTATTTAAACTAGTGTTTCTGGTATTTATTTGCCTGCAGAATCGTCATTTACTCTGTTTATCTTCAGCACAGTGTAGAAGATGCCACCTCTGGTGGAATTTCTATGCTATTAACTTGTTTTAACATTTGACTTTTGATTCATGAGTCTACCATATAATTCTACTTAATGGAATCTTAAATTTGTCAGTTTTTAGAGTGAAATTGTCCAGTTGAATATGCTAAATCAGGAGCCTAAAACTCAAATGCACATAGGTTTCAAAAGGTAATAAAATATATAAACTGAATTGGCTGCTAGACAATAGATTGTGGTGGTATTTATGGGTAACTGAAGAGTTTTTTACTTGCCTGTGGGAACATATCATCTTTTTCTAAACCCTACAAAAAACAACTGTACTTTCTCTTTTTTCATATCTATCTATCATCTATCTATCTATCTATCTATCTATCTATCTATCTATCTATCTATCTATCGTCTATCTACCTACCTATCTATTATCCTGCCCTCCTTGCTACCTACCTATTTACTTTTCTATCTTCTTCAGAGAGTATGCTATCACAATTCAGGTTATGAGGCTTCATTTCAAACCCTATTCTAAATCAATTCTTGTCATCAAGGCTAAGAATTCCAATATGTTTTTCTTGATAGTATTCAATTACATTTTCATTAGCAATTTTCATGAAAGAAGAAAGGAGACAAATATTGTAAATAAGTCATAACGATCCATCCTAATTACATTACATGACAAAAATCATTTTTATATTTTATATTTATTTGATGTACCCAAAATGTATATCACGCTACAGGAAAACAAACAAAAAAAGCAAGGTAAATGAAACTTTTTTTAAAACCTGAGGTTATGAGGCTATGAACTCAAAACCTTACTTGCTTGTTCTTAATAGACACAAATTGTAACAAATTAAGATCAGGCATCCATAACACTTATGCTTATCCAAATTGCTTTGTCATGAATCATGGGTGGCTTTGATGTTTTATCTAAAACATCATCACCATACCCATGTCCATCTAAGTTTTCCCCGTAAAGAGTTTTATAATTTTACATCTTACATTTGGTCCATGTTCCATTTTAAATTAATTTTTGTGAAGTGAATTTTGTGAAGTACAGTTTTGAAGGTGCTAATGTAAATGATATTATGTTTTATTTACATATTTCACTTGTTCATTATAGTACATGGACAAATGATTGACTTTTATATTTTAGCTTTGTATTCTGAAACCTTGTTATAATTGCTTATTACTTCCAGGAGGTTTTTGTTTGTGTTTTTTGGCCAATTCTTTCATATTTTCTACATAGATGATCATGCCATCTGTGAGCAAGAAGAGTTCTATTTCTTCTGTCCCAATATGTATAACTTTAGTTCTTTTAGTTGTCTTATTGTATTAGCTAGATCTTCCAGAGGGATTTGGAAAAAAAGTGGTGAGAAGGGAAGTGTTCTATAGCCCCATGATTAGTTCTAAGACTTTAAGTGAGCCCATGTCTCTGGATTATTTAGTTGACAAATGTTTATCAGTTCTTCCTCCCTGCCTTTTATGAAACAGAATGGCCTGAAGGGCCTGTAGTTGGTTATTCCCTTTCCCACCTGGAAGACTAGAGGGGACTGGTGTACTTATCTCCCTTCCTCAGGTCAGTATGACTCTGAAAATAACCCATCAGATTAGGTTCTGGTTAACTATTTTTTCCAGAGGGTAGGTCTTGTTAAGAACAGAGTGCTCTGAAGTATTTCAAAATTATTTCTTTTCCCCGCCCTCTGCTGAAAGGATGAGTAGATTTTTCTCTGAAATTTACTGGGGGAACCTGGCCAAGTCCCTGGAGGTAAATCTCACACTATAGTGGCCGGCTAACTGTGACCGTATCCCTCTGGAATTATTAACTCAGAGTTATCAAAAGGAGTTCAGGTTTTCCTGCCTGCCACTGGATTCTGTTGTAGTTTATACTGTTACTCTCTATTCACCTCTGTCTCTCCAGTCTTGGGGGAAGCAGTTTGCCTAAGAAGAGTGGTTGATTTTTCAGTCTGGCTAGCTTTGTCTTTCTTTTATTTTTATAAAAATCCCTACCTGAGGGGATATTTTTATTGATGTTGGGAGAGAGAGAGAAACATTGATGTGATGTGACAGAGAAAGATGGATTGGTTGCCTCCAAGTATGTGCCCCAACCAGGGATCAAACCCACAACCTAGGTTTGTGCTCTGACAGAATCAAACTCATGACCTTTTGGTATATGAGACGAAGCTCTAACCAACTCCAACCAATTAAGCTAACTGGTCAAGACTGTTCAGATTTTTAAATATTTATATATATATTGATTTCAGAGAGCAAGTGAAAAGGAGAGAGAGATAAAAACATCAATGATGAGAGAGAATCATTGATCAGCTGCCTCCTGCATGGCCCACACTGGGGATGGAGCCCTGAGTGGGAATTAAAACGTGACTGCCTGGTACATATGTTGATGCTCAACTACTGAGCCACACTAGCTGGGCATCAGTTTTTCATTAATAGTTAAGATGAAATATCAACTGCCAACTTCCTTACATGCCACGTTGGAAACTCAAGCCCATTCAGTTTTTAAAATCAAGAACATACTGATAGTGGACCTTTGCAAGAGACTACATTTTTTTTTTTTCTAGATGAGATGAAGAATACTGCGTCCTTCAGAAGCATCTTAAACATAAAATAATAATGGTTATGAAGAGATATCCAAAGTGCTATGTAGAAAAGACAACATATGGCATCACCAGTGTTCTGCAATGGGATAAGGACATACATACAAGCACAATTAGATTGTTTTGGTACCAACTGAATGGACATGTTTCCACAGTTCCATATTACCTACATATGCCAAATAGTTTTCTTTCTTCTTGCTTTCCTTCTCCTAAGAGTTTTTGAAGGCCAATGTTTCTGACATCCTGGTTATTTTATTTTATTTTTTAAAAATATGTTTTATTGATTTTTTTACAGAAACGAAGGGAGAGGGATACAGAGTTAGAAACATTGATCAGCTGCCTACTGCACACCCCCCACTGGGGATGTGCCCACAATCAAGGTACATGCCCTTGACTGGAATTGAACCTGGGACCCTTCAGTCCACAGGCTGACGCTCTATCCACTGAGCCAAACCGGTTAGGGCCATCCTGGTTATTTTAATGGCTGACAACTGTGTAATGAAATACAATTGAGGGAATCATGAAAATACATCCTCTAATGTTTTATAACATTAATTCCAGTGATTATAAAGGAAGTTACTCTGATTATTGTAGATTACTTAGTCTTTGCCCCCAATATACATATTTGACACCGAAGGGTTTGATTGGAGGAAGTAGACAGATTATAAAAACTACCACTTTGTGATATTTCTATAATATCCAAGAAGTGAAAGTATCCCAATTTGCCTTCTCTGCACAAGAATAGGTCTTCAGATTCACTGTCTTAGTCTCTCGGCCCATTTAGGCTGCTGAGACAAATTACCATAGACTGGGTGTTTTATAAACAGTATAAATTTATTTTTCACAGGTCTGGAGGCTAGAAGTCCAAGATCAGATGCCATCAAACTGGCTTCTGTTGAGTCCTCTTATGGGTTGCAGATTGATGACTTCTCCTTAAATCCTCTTCTTATATGGCCACTAATCCTATTTATGAGGGTTCCACCCTCATGACCTAATCACCTCACAGAGATATCTCCTTCACATATCATCACAATAGGAGCTAATAATTTTAAGATATGAATTTGCTGGGACACAGACATGTAGTCCATAACACTCAGGCATCCAGAGGAAAAAAAATGTGATTAGATATACATGCTTACATTGAGAAGGTAATTGTATTTGTTTTAGTTTAGGATCTTCATAGGTCCTTTTCAATAACTCTTGTGTTTTTATCATCTGATTAAATATTTTTGTTCATTTTATTTTTGTTGTTTCTAGCATAATGGGCTCTGGACAACCCGATGAAGATTGCCCTGAAATACAGGGTAGCACAGATAATAAAAGTCAGAAAACCTGCTTTTATATCTTATATAAGTTATTTCCATTTTAGTGAGATTTAAAAATTCATTTTAGATTTATTTTCTGAGTTAAGATGAATTTTGATTACTATTGAAAGCATTTGATTGATAAATGCTACCCCTGAACATAGAGATTCCACACATCAAAAATAGGTAGGAGTGATAATTTTTATAACACAAAAATATAAAGAAATTGCTGGGCTTTTTGAATTAGAAACAAGTATATATTATAATTTCATGTTAGGTCTCTCTTGGGTATAATTTGAAAGGAAGATCTGTAAACCCTTTGTCCAATAGCAGCCTAATTTTCATTTTACTTTTCTCTTTTTCCTTTTGTTAATGAACTCTTTGAAAAGGAAACAATGGGAAAGAAAAAGATAAAAGAAACTGCAGCTCCATCAATTTTCTCATTGCTTCTCATTAGCTAAGAGACCAATGTTAGCACCTTTGTGATTTTTGTACTATTGACTTTAGGCTATTTTCAATTTGTGAAAATAAATGACTCCATCAATTTATCTTTGTTTCTTCTGAATAAGAGAATCCTATGGGCTCAAGTATAGCAATGGGTTAACAATATTTTAGATGCCTCTTACTGATACTCCCCAAAATGTTAGAGATTGAAATAATGTTAAATCATTTGTAATTTTCCAATTTTGCTATTTGTACTTTATCATCATAAAAATTATTCCCTTTAACTTTAGATAATGACCCTTATTTTTTATAATAATATTTTAACTTAAATTATGTCTTAAATGACATTCATCTAGATAATCATCTTCTTTGTTTTGTTTGTTTAGGACTATATCAGGTAGCAACTTATTTCACTTTCTGTTTTTCTGATAAATTATATACAGTTTTGTATCTTTGTTAACAGCTGATACCCAGATTTTTTTTTATTTCCAATCTAAGAATCACTACATTTTAATAAATAGCTATTAATGTTTATTGTGTTCACTGTTGTATTTGGATTTGTTCAAACTTTTTTTGTGTCCTTTGATTTGTTATTTCATTGCTTCCTTTTTCTCTTTTGCCTTTTATTGAATTTATCATATATTTGCTATTTTACTTTGCTTTCCAATGAGGCAAGATTTTACATTTTATTTATTTTATTTTAATGTTTTCCCTTAAGTGATTGTCAACCTATGAACCAGGAGGTCAAGATTCAAGTCCCGGTCAGGGCATATGCCTGGGTTTCTGCTGGATCATTAGTGGGGGGTGTGCAGGAGGTAGCCAATCAGTGATTCTCTCTTATCATTGACTTTTTAAAATATAAATCTTCATTGTTGACATTTCTATCTCTCTCTCCCTCTTCCTTCCTCTCTGAAATCAATAAAAATATATTTTTAAAAAGCAATATGCAATAAATAAATAAATAAAAGAAATATGCACCTTTTCCACCTTATCAAAATAAAGCTGCAGATTGACTGACACAAAATGCATTCCAGACGAAGCGTCCTCCTTTCTGTTTTTCACTATAAAAAAATGTTACAGGTAAGTGTGTGTTCTCTGCTCAGCTACTGAATTCAGCCACCTTATTCAGGTTTTCTGTTTCAGCTGAAATCATTTCCAAAGATTTCACAGTCCTTCTTGCATATCACGAGTTACATATCTCAAACACTAATCTTTTTTTTCTAATTCGTAATTTTTATTTTTATATAGTCAATGCTAGTTCAGATTCACCACTAGGTTTAGCAATTTATGTGTTCAATATTGCTTATAGCACTTTATTACCTCTATGAGGGTTATTGCTGTTTTTGAGCTCATATTTCTTTTCAATAAGGAAGCTATAAGTAATAAATCCTTATGCTTGTTCTTTCTTTTTGTCCTCATAAAATATCATTATTAGGAATTTCACAACTAGCAGGGATGAGTAAGCTTCTAACCAATTAATTATCCTTCACATAATAACTATAAACTACATCTGAGATTAAAATAAAAACCTACTACCTTACAACTCTAGAGTATAAATAGAAGCAGGAATAGTTAAGTAAAGATGTACACTGTACTCCCTAAAGTAATAATTGAAATATATATATATATATATATATATATATATATATATATAATCAAAGCAAAGAGGTATATGTAAAAAATAATTAGTTAAAGTAGAATTCTAAAACAAAAATACACAAATAATAAAGAAGGGTGTGACAGGTAAAAGAGAGGCTACAAACAGAGAAGATAAACAAAAATAATAAAATTATATATTTGAAATTGTTCATATGAATAGTTGCATTCCATGTTACTATACTAAATATTTCTATTAAAAGGCAGAGATTTTCAGAAAGGATATGAGTAAGATTTAACAATGTACTATCTACAAAAGAAATATTTTATTTTTTCCTTTTATTAAATTTATTGGGGTGACACTGTTCAATTTTTAAATATAAAGACAGAAAAGGGGAAGTAAATAAATGTAAAAAAATGCATTCAAGTAGAAAACATAAAAATGTTGAAGTGATTGTATTTAAATCAGATATAATAGATCAAGGCAAAGTATTTAACCAAACAGAGAGAGAGGAGAGATAGAGAGATAGAGAGATAGATAGATAGATAGATAGAGAGAATGCTTTTATATTGAAAAATGAGCAATTCATCAAGAGAATATGGCAATTATTAACATATATGAAAAACAGAATTTCAACATACAAAAACAGAAAACGACAGAAAGGAAAAATTTACAATTTGCATAGTAGGACATTTTCAATAGTAGGAAATTCTAACATTGCTCTCTTAGCAATTAATAGAACAACTATACCTTGATATCATATCAATAAATGCAGAATAGTTGAACAATATTATCTACTATCTCACCTAATTGTGTCTTAGGAAAACTGATATCATACAAAGGACATTCATTAAGCACAATGGAATTAACCATGAAATCAATTATTCTACACTATATAAGAAAACCCAAATATTTTTAAATTAATCAACAAAGCCCTAAAATTATTGTAAGTCAAAGAAGAATTCATACAAATAATTAAAAGATATTTCAAATACAATAAAATATGTGGAAATTTGTGAGATGCAACCAAAGCAATTCTGGGAGAAATATCCAGATTAAAATATTTATAGACATGAAGAAAGGATTAAAATTAATGATCTGAGAGTTCAAAAGAGAACAAAGTAAACCTAGAGTACTGGAAAGAAGTAAATAAAGAGCTTAAGCAGGAACATTGAAAACAAATATACAATAGGAGCTTAAAAAAACAATGACCTAGGAAATGTTTAACAATTCTGGACAAAAATAAAAATCATGAATATTGGAAATAAAATATGGTGGTTGTTACAGATGCTACATATAATTAAAAATTAATACTGTACTAAAATGTAATGAATATATTCATGCCAACTTAATGGAAATAAACAAATTTTTTTAAAAATGCCACTTGAAAAAATTTTCACCAACAAAACAAAAAGTCTAAATAGTTCTACTTCTATATAAATATTTAAATTAATTATCAAAGTTTTCCTGACAATTAAGTCTAAGCCCAAAAGTGAATTATATCAAACTTTCAAAAAAGAAATAACACCACTCACACAAATGTACTTGAGAAAAAGAAAAATATTCTCCAATTGTTTATAAAGTTTACATAATCCTGACAGCAAACTCTATCACAGATTGTACAAAATTAGGGAAGACAGATAGAAAGAGAAAAGAAAGAAAGAAAGAAAGAAAGAAAGAAAGAAAGAAAGAAAGAAATGAAATTACAGACAAATACTCCTCATGAACAGAGTTGCAAATATCCTTAACAACTTAAAATAAAATTAGAGGCCAGGCGCACAAAAAATTTGTACATGGGTACAGTCCCTAGGCCTGGCCTATGTTCAGGGCCATCTTCCCCAGGTGCCAGCAGCCAGCCTTGCCTCCTGCCATCACCCCTGGTTCCCCATTCAGAGAGGTTGGCCATTCCCTCCTGCTCACTGGCCCTATCGCTGGAAGATGGTCGCCCTCATGTGTGTGTGTGTGTGTGTGTGGGGCGGGGGGGGGCTTGGCCTGGAGCCACCAGTGTCTGCTGCCACCCACCCCTGATTCCCTGTTCCTTATCCAGCAATGGGAGCCTGCCAGCTGGGGAAAGGGACAGAGAGGTTGGCCGGCAGGCCCCAAAAGAGCAATGGGGCCTGTGGGCTGGGGGCAGCTTCTGTGCTGAGTGTTTGACCCCTCGCAGTCAGTGCACGTCATAGCAACTGGTCATTCGGCAGTTTTGTCAATTTGCATATTATCCTTATATTATGTAGCATGTATTACAATCATTGATAAGAAGGATAATGTAGTGGGAAACTAAGATGGCGGCATAGGGAAACACCGAAATTGCTGCCTCCTACAACAACTTCAAAACACAATAAAAAGACAAAACGGACATCATCCAGAACTTACAGGAAGGGTGACGGAGTGGAAATTCTACAACTAGAAGGAAAGAGAAAAGCACATTGAGGGTCAGGAGCTGCGGAAGTAAAGTGCAAAGGTACGGAGGCTCGAGAGTGCGCGGAAAGGGGCTGGTACCTGAGGACGCGGCTGTCTTTTTGCATCGGGAGGGAGTCACAAGCTCCTGACTGCTCTGAACTCTGGTTCCGGGAAGTCTCTGGGGACCCAGGACTCATATGGGGAGAAACTGGACTGTCTGGCAGCGGGCAGAACTCGGAACTCGAGGGAGACTTTCCCTCAGAGGTGCTTGCAGGAATTAAATTATCAGGACACTGAGATGTGCACGGCCCCTTAGGGAAGGGCTGAGAATCTGCCATAGTTCCTTGCTCCGCCCTTTGATTCCCTGAGTCCCCGCCCCACTCAGGCTGTGGCAGAGGCTTTTGCATATGAATGCCCTGGCCCTTTGCAACCTGAAAATTACCTAACAAACTGCAGCTGGGCCACAGACCGAGAACTTCCAAGAGAAGGCCCAAGGCCCCACAGCAACTTGCACTGCTTCACAGCTGGGCCTCATCAGGGCACCTCCAAACTCCAAAAAAGGAAGGGGAATCTGCAGTTCTCTTCATAGCTCCTGCTGGGTAACCTCAGGCAGAGGCTAAATTAGCACCTCCTTAGATCCAAGAGCCAGTGTGCCCAGTGGTCAGAGGGGGACCATCCAGACTACAACTCCTCAGATCCATAAGGGACACACCCAGGGGGCAGACTCAGTGAGCACCAAAGCCCCACTGAAGCAAGTCTTGCCTCAGAAGGGTGTCTTCAGCACAGAAGTTCTCCCACTGCAGACACATCCAATTCTCACTGCCAATTGGCCTGGAGGTCAATTCCTCCCATTGATCCTACAACAATCAAGGCATAGCTACAACAAGACTGTGCACAAAGCCCACAAGGGGGTGCACCAAGAGTGTCCACCTCAGGTAATGGGGGAGGCAGAGCCACTGAGCCCTACAGGACACCTAGCACACAAAACCACTTTACCAACACAAGGAAGCATAAAATATGCGGAGACAAAGAAACAGGTCACAAATGACAGAAATGGAGGAAAGCAAACGACTGGATATAGAGTTCAAAACCACGTTTATAAGGTTTTTCAAGAATTTTATTGAAACTGCCGATAAATTTAGTGAGACCCTCAAGAAATCTTGTGAGACCCTCGAGGATATGAAAAAGGACCAACTAGAAATTAAGCATACACTGATTGAAATAAAGAATAATATACAGAGATCCAACAGCAGACAAGAGGATCCCAAGAATCGAGTCAAAGATTTGAAATACAAAGAAACAAAAAATACCCAACCGAAAAAGAAAAAAGATTCCAAAAATATGAAGATAGTATAAGGAGCCTCTGGGACAACTTCACGCGTACCAACATCAGAATTATAGGGATACCAGAAGAAGAGAGAGGGCAATATATTTGAAAACCTATTTGAAGAAATAATGACAGAAAACTTCCCTTACCTGGTGAAAGAAATAGACTTACAAGTCCAGGAAGCACAGAGAACCCCAAACAAAAGGAACCCAAAGAGGACCACACCAAGACACATCATAATTAAAATGCCAAGAGCAAAAGACAAAGAGAGAATCTTAAAAGCAGCAAGAGAAAGAAAGTCAGTTACCTACAAGGGAGTACCCATATGACTGTCAGCTGATTTCTCAACAGAAACCATGCAGGCCAGAAGAGAGTGGCAAGAAATATTCAAAGTGATGAATAGCAAGAACCTACAACCAAGATTACTTTATCCAGCAAAGCTATCATTCAGAATAGAAGGTCAGATAAAGAGCTTCACAGATAAGAAAAAGCTAAAGGAGTTCATTACCACCAAACCAGCATTATATGAAATGCTGAAAGGTATTCTTTAAGAAGAGGAAGAAGAAAAAGGAACTCTTACCATTTGCCACAGAATGGATGGAACTGGAGAGCGGATAAATACCACATGATATCACTCATTTGTGGAATATAATGAACAACATAAACTGATGAACAAGGACTGATCCAGAGACGGAGAGGCTTTGATTGGACTGTCGGGCCTTGGAGGGAAGGTAGGGGAAGGTGGGGGTAAGGGGGAAAGATCAACCAAAGGACTTATATGCAAGCATATAGGCCTAACCAATGGACACAGGACAACGGGGGGGGGGGGGGAGGTGAGGGCATGAGCGGGGGGGGAGGGTAGGGGGTAACGTGGGGATAAGGACACATATGTAATATCTTAATCAATAAAAAATATATTTTTTTTAAAAAAAGAAGGATAATGTAGCATGACCTTTAATGAAGGACAGCTTTACATTAAAATTATTCAGTGTAAGTGACCTTATATTAGAAGAAAGAAAAATATGTGTATTTCAATTGGTACTGAAAACACATTTGAAAAAATCCAATACCCACTCATGAGAAAAGTACTCAGCCAATTAGGTATCGGGGCATAGATGAGAATACTGTTCTAGGGCATCTAACAAAAACAAAAACAAAAAACAAACAAACCTGCAACTAAGTTCATATTAAGATTTTTTTTTTTTTTAAGTTTAGCTCATATTCAGTGAGAATTCAGGATTTTCTGGGCTTTGACTCTGTCTCTTCATAGGTTTTCGTTTGCTATGTCAAGGACCCTAGATTCTTCTCTGATAGACTCTGTTTATATTATTCCCTTGTCTTAGTGACAGAGGTCCAAAGGCTTGATCTTTCTAGGGAGAGGTGAAATCAGGCAGAGACCAGCTTCCTTGTTGTCTTCTATGGCAGTGGACACAATTTTTCTCACTCATTCTTTAAATAGTTTCATCCAGGGGTCTCAGTTCTAAAGTCTTGACACTTCTGGGTATAAAGATTTGACTTGAATGGCTTCATAGGTATTAATATCCAAACCACCAACCACACCTCAGGTCATTAAAACTATTATCTCTAGTTCTAATCTGGTTTTGATCTGGCATCAAGGAATTTTTGCTGTTTAAGTTTTTTTTTTTTTTTAAATATATTTTATTGATTTTTTACAGAGAGGAAGGGAGAGAGATAGAGAGTTAGAAACATCGATGAGAGAGAATCATCGATCAACTGCCTCCTGCACATCTCCTACTGGGGATATGCCCGCAACCCAGGTACATGCCCTTGACCGGAATCGAACCTGGGACCTCTCAGTCCGCAGGCCGACGCTCTATCCACTGAGCCAAACCGGTTTCGGCAAGTTTGTTTTTTTTTAACACAATCTTAGCAATGTATTTTAATTTGTTTTTGATACTGCAATTAATTTACATTTTGGATATCTTTAAAGAGACTTTTCCATTTATTTTTGTGTGTTATCTTAAAAAAGCCAGAATATTTTTGTTATAATAAAAATAATTTTTAATATTTATTTATTTTTATTGATTGGTTTTGAGAGATAGGAAGAGATGAAGAGAGAGAGAGAGAGGGATTTATTGTCCCACTTATTTATGTAATTTATGTATCCATTGGTTGATTCTTGTATGTGCCCTGACCAGGGATCAAACTGTAACCTTGGTGTATCAGGACGATGCTCTAAACAACTGGGATAACCAGACAGGACATACTTTTATTTTTAATAACACATGGATATGGTCCAAATATATTTAGTTAAAATAAAAGTAATAAACCTATTTTAGAGAATAATACATATTAGTAATATAGTCATGTAGTATAAATAAAAGTGGTGCTTTTTATTGCTCTACCCAAGTATTATATATTGAGTATATTCTACATTTAGTTTGATAAAGAAAAGTTATTAAAAAAAGAAAATTAGCACCTTTGCAATTATGTTGGAAAATACAAAAGCTCTCCTAATACTTTGCAGAGTTATCCCATGAAACATAAAGTGAGTGAGAAAAAAATTTATGAAATTCTTATATATATTTGAAAATTATTTCCAAAAGCTTATGCCATTGAAATTAGCAATTATGAAAATTCTGGGTCCAGATTCTCTTTATATATATTGGTGAAACAATGAACCTGACAATTCACACTTGGGCAAATACCAACACTTGTCAACCCTGGTTAAGTGAACAAGTAAACTTAGCAATATAGGACAAGTTATTGTTCCTGTCTTGTGCGTTGTTTTCTGTTTGTGTATTTTTTTTTTTTTTGGTAAAAAATATTCACAACTAGAGACCCTATATAGTGTAAATGTGACTACTACAGATGAGTGTGGCCTTTGTCTTTGTAATTTTCTTCCTCACCTTCTCAACTGCCAAAGAATAGCTGGTCCATACCTGGTTCTTATGCAATGAATCTGAGGTCACTCAGAAAGGATTAACTTTACATGAAATTACATCTATTTGATCAGAAGATGAATTTAGTGACGAGGAGTTATGGAGAACACATGTATATTAAAGTAGGTAACAGGAAATTGAAAATATTATTTCAACTTATTAAGTACTGATTTTCACATATTTCTTGATATTTGTTCACACACACACACACACACACACACAAATGGTAAAGACAAAGAAACTTGATAAAGATAAGAAGGATGGGGAGACTGGTAAAGAACTACAGATTGAGACTCTAGTGCAGGGGTCCTCAAACTACGGCCCGCGGGTCACATGCAAATACAATTATTGTATTTGTTCCTGTTTTGTTTTTTTTTACTTCAAAATAAGATATGTTCAGTGTGCATAGGAATTTGTTCATAGTTTTTTTTTAAAAACTATAGTCCGGCCCTCCAACGGTCTGAGGGACAGTGAACTGGCCCCCTGTTTAAAAAGTTTGAGGACCCCTGCTAGTGTTGTCTGTCCAGAGAAGGAAGCAAAAGCAACAAAATGACTAGAGACAGGAAGTATGGGCAAGATGGATGAGAACATAAAATTAATTTTCAAAAAAGTGGGGTTTCAAAATTATAGAATTGTGTTTTTAAATGAGTTACTGTATTCTTCTCTTTCATTCCTTTGTTCCATCTATAGTTGAAGTAGAATATTATCCATATATAATATTTGACAAAATCTTGCTGTGAAATGAATATCATAATTAACATAAGTTGAATAGACCCATTCTTTATAAAGACTATGATATTGCGTATTATTTTTTTCTAATTTACCCATAGTAAAATTCACTGTTTCAAGACACTATTGTCTCAGACCAGCTATCCTGGAAGAGGATGATAGGACTCTTATTTTATTTATATCTTTAACCTGAATCTTAAGCTAACCGTATACAAGTTTCACATCTGGCAGTAAATCATTTTTTCTTCTTTAGCTGCAATTTACATTCTATTAGTAACTAAAGTTGATTATTTTTATGAATTATTTTTTAAAAAATTATTTTCTTCAACTACTATTCCCTTATATAAGACCATGATTATATCTATACTTTGTGACAGTTGCCTAATAAATAGTCATTTATTTGTGTCTCAGTGTCAGGTCCATCTTGAGCTCTGCACGCATATTGACATTCTTAGTGCATCCGTGTACAACATAACAGCTCATCATTCACCTAACATTCTGTAAAACAGTGTTCCATTCCTTTGTTCTTTCTGCTTCCTCCATAAAGACGCCTCTTTTTTTCTATTTCCATTCATCAACTTAAGTTCTCATCTTTCAAGACCCAAATACAAATGTCATGGATTTTTATGGTCAACTTATTTCACTCCAAAATTATACTCCTATATTTTGCTTAAACATATTTAAGTCTAGGACTTGTTGAGAGCAAGATGTTTGAGTTAATGTTCAGGAAGCATTTGCAACCACAGAGCTGAGATTTTTCACTTCAGAAAGAACTCTGCATTGAAGACAAGCATTCGGAAGCAATTAACATATGCATGCCTGCTGGACACTGTGTGAAGCAGTTGATCCATCCGGCAGACATTAGAGTGTTCAATAAATAGGGTAAAACAGAAAGTCCAAACTCTTTAGTTGGTCATGCAAAACTTCTAACTTCTGGCCCCAATTTAATTTCCAGACTTCCCCACTATTTTGTTTTTCTTGAGTATCTGCATTAGTCACTGGGATCTGTTTCTAGAATAGTCTCTATCTTGAAGAGTGTAAATTTTCTTATGCTGTTCCTTTCCTGGGGAATTTTTGTTCCACTGCTCTCTGTGTACATTTATTCTACTCAGTATATGTTCAATGCATTTGCATCTGTTTTATTAAAGACTATACGGTCAATATGAAATTTTAGGCTATATTGTAGTTCCCCAATACTAGCCCTTGCACCATTATTACCTCATATGCTAACCAGTAGAAAATCTAGATCCTTTTTACTTGTTTTCCTTGCAACCTACTTATTTTTACTTTAGTAATTACTGTTTGGGAAGCTTTTGAAGTCTAAGCCAAAACCATTTCTGGAAGGTGAAGCATTTTTAGCTGAAAAGTGGAAACTAGATTTTGAATCTCATCTGTGTCAGCATATAGTATTTTAAAACTAATATATTCAGTTTCCTTTTCACCATTTTATCAAAAATCAAGGTCACTCGGTGAAAGTCCTTCCTCTTCCTACTCGTTAGATCATGGTTTGAAAAATAGAGGGAAATAATTTTTTAACTCAGATTATTTAATATCATTGTAAACCTATAAATTTGTTAGTTATATTAATAGTGATAATTATAAGACTTTATGAAATATTTCATTACAGATTATTTTAAAAATATTGCATGGAATAGGTAAGACAGGTATTATTAGCTCTGTTTTACTGGTTAGGAAACTGAGGCTAAATGAAACTCAGTAACTGCTCAAAATTCCAAAGGTAGTAAGCAGAGCTGGATCAGTTCTCTTCCTATTACTTCATGGCCTGTCCCCAATTGGTGAAGTAAGGCCCATTTTGGCTGGGAACTGTAGATAGCTTATAATTACTGCCAAGGAGGCATATTTAGTGGGATGTACTGAATCTTTTGGTTGCATCAGGTTCTTCTGTGCATGTATGAATTTTGCCAGAATCAGCGTCTTTCATCAAGATGTTCAATTTCCAAAGATGAAATTTAATAGAATGAAATTTCATATACTAGTCCGTGATTCTTGGATAGGAAATTAAATAGGGGTACTCTGTGTTGTATAACCTCCACAAGATTTGAGAAAATTCTTGTGGCCACTACAAGAAAACTTCTATTTGGTAGAACTCAATTCTTAAAAATCTTAATTAATAAAAAATTGGGGAGAAGGAGAATATAACAGAAAAATAAGTGAGCAGTCCTTTGTGTGTGTGTGTAACCTGAATTCTAATTCTTTCTTTAATTATTTGAGTCATAAAAATTTCCCACTGATCCTTAATAGCTCATAACTTAGTTGACTAGATCAAATGAATGTTATATAAGCATTTAGAAAGGTATAGAAAGTGCTTAAGTATTTTCAAGTTTTCTGGCTTGGAACCCTGGGAAGATGGTGAGGAAAATCATTAGCTCCTCCTCTCCTTCCTCCTCCTCCTCCTCCTCCTTCTCCTCCTTCTTCTCCTTCTTCTTCTTTTTCTTCTTCTTCTTCTTCTTCTTCTTCTTCTTCTTCTTCTTCTTCTTCTTATTCTTATTCTTATTCTTATTCTTATTCTAATTTAATTGGTGCGACAGGTGTTCAATGCACAATTTCATAGGAAACAGAGCAGGGAAGGAAGTTATAGGAACCATTATAAATGAGCGAATAGCTGAATTCACATAAAGGACTGGAAATCAGAAATTCTAGGATAACTTTCCCAATCTTTCAGTTTTTTTAAATATAGCTTTTATTGATTTTTCACAGAGGAAGGGAGAGGAATAGAGAGTTAGAAACATTGATGAGAGAGAAACATTGATCAGCTGCCTCCTGCACACCCTGCACTGGGGATGTGCCCGCAACCAAGGTACATGCCCTTAACCAGAATCGAGCCTGGGACCCTTCAGTCTGTAGGCCAATGCTCTATTCACTGAGCCAAACCAGTTAGGGCCCTATCTTTCATTTTGCAAATTTAGGCAACCTATGTCACAAAATAGGGAACACCAAACTGGCCTTGTCAAAATCCTTCTTCTAATTCTTCTAATGAAATCTCTCTTAGCTCTCTTTTGCCTTCTTTTTGTCTGTCCCAGCCTACTCCAGCAAGCTTTATAACTTTCCCAGCTTCTGCATTTTAATTATGAGATGGTTGGTAACAAATGTTAGATACGTACCTGTCAAATTAGAGTTCACATCACAGGCTGCTGGCAGCAGTGAAATGGTGATACAAATATTCTTAGATCCTCTGGTGTTCAACCTTATCAAAAGTCATGTCTGTAGGCCTTGACTTTATTATTCAAGGACAGAAGGGAAGAACAATCTGACAGATAGAAACTTTTTTTTCTTTTCTCACACCATGAAGGAACTGCTGACAAACTTGTTCTCTGTCTTCTCTCCTCCTTTCCCCCTTTTTCTATCCTAAAAGTGCACCTCCCCAAACATATCATAATATATAATCCTTATTGATTTGTGCAGTATCAACTCTCATTATGCATGTGGGTCTTATCTGCAACAAAAATGTAATGCCAAGCTGGGGCTGCCTCTGTGATCACTTGATGTTTACTCATCTAATGCAAACTAATTTCATTGTTTGTCCAAGAAAAACAAGGCAAAACTGCTATTAAAACCTGCTCTCAGGCATTGAAAAATTCGATAAAAATTAGTAGCACGTAACATACTTTAAATTATCAGATCCATCACCTCTCTCATCTAGGACAGCCATTTAGTCACTATGGCTATTTTTGTTTATGATATCTCAATTATTCTAAATATTTTCTAAACCCAAGAACTGAATGAGGATGGAATTTAATAAGTATTTCCACAATTTCTCTTACATACTACTGTTTCTACTGGATCTATCTATTTATGTATAGGTCATGCTCATATATACTCATAAGAAATAGAAAGTAAAGACTTTAAATCAAGTTTTCAATTAACTAAGTGCTGAATCCTTAAACAACCAAGCAACCAAAAGCATTATTTATCATTATAGTAAAGGTTATTGTACTGGTTTGAAGGAATCATTCCATTCTGTGCATTTGCCTTTAATTGGAGAAGAGCATTAAGTGGTGGAGACAGGGGAGGAGAAAAAGACACCAGATAAAAGGGGGCTCAGGCTAAGAGAGAGGGTTGCAGCTGGCGTCTTTGGAGCATTATGCTTGCTTGAGCCTGTACCATAAAACCATATTTGGATTTCAATATCATGTAGCTCTTAAGAGTTTAAGTGGGCTAGGCAATAACCAACATCTCTTTTAGCTACACTATGATTATTTAAAAACCATACAAATTATCCCTCTTGCTGCCTCAGTGTTGTGAGCAAATTAAAAGTAAGTAAAAGAACTAGCAGCACCAGCTGTCCTACAAGGTCTGAAGGGTTTTTTCTTGGTGAAGATCTAGAGGTGTGGGCTGCCATTGGTTAGGCTGCAATACACTTGACTTTTTCAACATCAGCAGATGACATTCTTAATCTCCATAAACTGTGTTTGGAATATTAATAAATTATTTAGTACTTGTCAAAAACAGGTAACAAGAGGGCCTGAGAATTTTTTTTTTCCTTTTGAATGTAATAATATAATGAAGATCCTTTCTAAAACCACCAGTTACAAGCAAAATGAGGGAAGGCGACCTTATTTGCTGACAAGGCTCCTGGACTATGAATACTGAACTCATTATATTTTAAGCTCTTTGAGGAATGTTAAGCATAAAACATGCTCATGGAACCAAATACTATTCCAGTTCTACCTCATAGGTCATGGCTGGGGCTTCCTTTGCCACAATTAGTGCCTTCCAGAGGGACACACCTGCTCCATGGCACTACGCAGCACCGTCTGTGTTGAAAGAAAATAAACTAGATGATAATTCTGGGATTCATAAATGCATTCTCATGATGACACCCTCCCACCAGAGGCACAGACAATGGAGATAACCCAGCTGGTAGGACTTACTTTCCAAAGCCATAACCCTAATGCATCCCAGTGGAGAAAATAAAAAGAGATTTATTATTAGTTTTGATCTAACACCGATCAATGAGCAAAATGCCACGAGACTGAAGCCAAGGCCATATACACTGTCCAAGAAAAAAATACATAAAAGGGAAGAACGAGCAGAAAATGTCTGCAATATACAAAATAAATACAGGGGAGAATAAAACCTCTTTTGTTAGGAAACTATCCCTCCTGACCAAGAGCAGCGATCTGCCATCTGCTCTCCATACTGCGATCTCACAGTGCAAACGCCTGTCATGTAGAACAAGCCAAGGAAGCATTAGGAAAAGAGAACATTTCCAAGCATTTCCGAGATGATTCTCCTAATAGCAAGTAAGTTTGTCAAGATCCCGTAGGCCCCTGTTTTACTGCATATCCACAGGTCTCAGATATAGAAGGACAAACTCCCAACAGAACAGAATCTAATACTGAGAGTGGAAAGTACAGTCAGGGGCTTTGGCCCTGAGGGATGGTGGCGAGACAAATGTAAAGCAACAGAGAGAGAGGTAGAGAAAAATGGGCATGGCCATTAGAAGCCCCGTGGAAATATTTTTCATATGTAGAATTCCCATTCACCTTGCTGTGACATCAGGTTTGCATCTTAATTACCAACTGGCATCCCCCCAAAAAACCCTTCCACCCAGGGGGGGACTGTTATGAAAGCTCTATAGCAGTGGCAATGCTAATGATAACAGTAAATGTCTTGGGAGCAGGAAATGTGACTGTCACGTGCAAGTGCTACAGTAGCAGGTGGAATGAACAAGAGAGAAATTTAAACAAGGGAAGAGATGGCAAGTTCCCAAATGCAAAGGTCAGGCCTGCCCCTGTGCTGAGTCTGAGAAGTCAGGCAGAACTAGGAGGATGCTAAAACCAGATTTAGGCAAATGGTCAATTGCCAGTGGAAGCTCAGGGCTGCAGGGCAAAGACTCCCAGAAAGCAAAAACAGGAAACTTACTAGACCTGAGGAAGTAGAGAGGTACCATAAAGACAAACAAGGACACAGTTACTAAAACTAAAAAAAAAATAAAAAAGACTAAGTAGCTAGTGTGCGTTTGTCCACTCTCACCAAGAAAAATAGGAAATAATGAAGTGTTATGGAAGAATGGCCTTACTGAAATAAGAACTCACTGCAACACCACTGTGATCTAATCAGCATGACATTGTTATAGAAACTATCTATATATATATAAAAGGCTAATATGCTAAGTGTCCCTCCGACCGTCTCTTCAGTCACTATGATGTGCACTTACTGCAAGGGGCAGGTGCTCAACACAGGAGCTGCCATGACACACACTGGCCATTTACAAAGAAACAGCACTGTGGACCTGGCACCGACAAAGAAATAATCGGCTTCTCAGAAGTGGGACACAGGCCCCGCCACCACCCTGGAGCAACAGCCCACCAAATTGCAGCCAATGCTGCTGAAACCCCAAGACACAAAATGCGGCCCACGGCCCAGCCCTGAAAAGGTCGCTGTGGGTGCCAGGTAATGATGTCACCTAGCAATGCCCGGCTTCCTCTCCCTAGTGACTAGCCTCCTTGCAGTTTTTTCAGCCCAGGAACACAACTTGCTTTATAGCCAGGTGCAAACATTTTACACTTTAACCAAATGTCTGTGAAGAGTTTTCCCATGCCTCATCTCATTTGATATTCACAGAAGTCCTGGAGTAGGTAGATAGGAGGCTCGGTAGAATCCTATTTTCTTTTCATTAGCTAGAAAACGGAGATTTAGAAAGTTTAGAAACTTGACCCAACTGAAAAAAAGAAATTGGGGACCTTTGAAATGACTTCAGGCTTTCTCACTGCACAGAATATAGGCAAACACTGCTACAGTTAAATATTTTACCCTTTGTTCTCCCGTGTGATCTACAATAATAATCTGCTTCATGTTGATATTTACTGCTGTATTGCTGACAATAACCTGAAAGAGAAGTTATTGTGCTTCACTGGGATGGAAAAAGTTTTGCTAAATCAGAAAGTAGGTCTAATTAAGCAAGTTTATCTATATACTTAAGCTCTCGCTGGCAACATTCACACACCTGTGTTTCCATCTGTCATTGTTGATCATGAATTTGGTTGACACTTCTATTACAGAGAAAGGGCGAATAGCGATATTAAAATATTTCTTCTAATTAATTTCCTTTCAATGTGCACGAATTCATGCACCAGGCCTCTAGTATTAATATAACGATGTTAATATTATTTACCTAAGAATGAGATGGAAAATGTCGGGGAAGAGAAAGAGAGGGGAAAGAAAATTTTAAAAAGGCAGTAACAACAACAACAAAAGAGTGCTCACTATACCCTACGTACATCATGATTACCTTCATGCATTTGTCTTTTTTTTTTTGCTCAATCCTTACACCCCACCCTTGCAGCCCCTAACCCCCAGCAGCTCTTAATCTGCTCTCTCTAAGTCTATCTCTACTTTGCTTGTTAGTTCATCTTTTTAAAAAATCTTGTTTATTTCTTTTCCTTCCCGTATGTTTTATTTCAAAGCTGTCCTTAGTATCACTGAGTTTATTTTATGTAGTTGTATGTCTCAGACTTACATTTCCCAAGGGAATTAAGTTCAGATACTTTATTATTCACTGTCCTACATCACATTTTTATTGATCAGTTGTCATGTATTAAAAGCAATGTCCTTCAACTTATAGAGCATATCAATTAGATATTTTTATCTTTCTTTCTGATTTATAAAAAAGTATTTTTAAAAATATCTTTAAATGAATTTCAGAGAGGAAGGGACAGGGAGAAAAAGAGATAGAAACATCAATGATGAGAGAGACACATCTATTATTTGCCTCTTACACGAGCCCTGACCAGGGCTGGAGATCAAGCCTGCAACTGAGATATGTGCCCTTGACTGGAATCAAACCTGGGACCCTTCGGTCCACAGGCCCATGCTCTATCCACTGAGCCAAACATTCTAGGGCAAAAAGTATCTATTTTAATTCACAAATTCCCACAACATTTTTAGCATTTTCTTATTTATTCTTATAACTAATAATTAAATTTCTTATAGATTCCATGAGATTTTTTTTTTTCATAAAATTAGAGATCTCTAGCCAGGCACACATTGGAGAGCAGTCCCAGGCAGTGATTGCTTTTAGTTCTGGCAGCTTGAGTACCTGCAGAGGCATGAGGCAATCCAGTTTTGAAACCTGGAGGCTAGAAAGATATGCCAAGCACAGTTGTTGGCACACTGAAGATTTCTCCCTAAAGTACAAGTAATATTTACTTTTAGGTACAAATTCCCACTTCAGCTTTTCTGGCTCATCCTGGTATGAGCTTGGAGGAGAAAAATCCATTATGAGTGAAACCCTGATTTCTGTTGACAGAGGACTTGAGACACAAATATAGCAAATCTTCTTAATGAATCAAAGATTCTGCAATATGGTGGAAAAAAATATTTTCCTTCCTTCATTTTTTAGAATAGTTTTATTGATTTATAGAGAGACAGGAAGAGAGAAGGGTAGAGAGATAGAAACATTGGACCAGCTGCCTCCTGCATGCCCCCCTACTAGGGATTGAGCCTACAACCTGGGCTTGTGCCCTGACCAGAAAATGAACTGGTGAAATCTTGGTTCTTGGGTTGATGCTTAACCACTGAGCAATGCCAGCTGGACTATTCCTTTCTTCTTAATGTAAAATGTATATATGACAGTGGCAAACTTCTAGGGACCGTGTCTTATGATGTATTTACAAAATGGAAAAAAAAAGGAATAAGCTCCCTAAAGAATTTAATTCTGAACTCCATCCCATTGGTAAGAAATAGTTTGAAAATCCTAGCAGAAAATGAAATGTTCTTATTTATTCATTTTTTATGGCAGATGCATTTGTTGCATTGGAAGGAGTGTTTTCCCATGGGCACATATAGTTTCCAAAGCCATATTAAACTCTTTTATCATTCACATTTCTTTTCTCCTCTCTACTGAGCTCCCCTCCATTCTTCTTTCCCTTCCCCTTTTCTCCTTACTATTTGCACTAAAATTTTTCTTTAGAAACAGCCACACATAGGATTGGTAGGGCAATCTGATTGGAGCAGTATATTGTATTTCTGTAGTATGGAAATAGCAAAATTCAGAGCCTCCTAAAACACCTAGATAAATGGAAATGGATGGTAGCTGTAAAAAATGGAGTTCTAAGGGTGCATTTTAATGTATTACTCCTTTAAAATTATCTTACTTTTTCATTACAAAAGTAATGCAAGTTATTTTACTCAATTTGGAATATACAGGAAAGCCTATAGATAATGAAAAAAATTTACTTGTAATCTCACCACCTTGAAATAACCATTGTAAAAATATAAGCATATTTTCGACAGTATATTTTTTTACTCTGTGTGAGTCTAAAATGAAATTGGGGTCATTTTTGATATACTTATGAGTAACATTCTTATTTACACTTAACAATATATTGCAAACATTTTTTTATATTCTGAAAAACTATTTTTAGTGCCTTCATATGAATGTTAATTTCAAACCAATCCACTTTTATCAAGCTTTGAGGTTCTTCACATTTTTTTGCTATTATAAATAACCCTGTGATACAATTTTGTATATAAATATTTTTTGTTGCACAGCGCTGATTGTTTTCTTAAGTTAAATAACAGAATGTAGTCTTTTAAAGAAGTTGATTTTCAAGAATTTGGCTTTTCCATTAAAATTGAATATATGCTAATGTACTTCAGGGTCTTAATGGACCTAGAAGTAATACTTTCCCAAAGTTAAGGAAAACACATAAACTGTCCCTATTTTTTCTATTTTCTTTTGATTTTCACTATGAGAATCTAAAGGAGCATAAATCAACCACCATAAAAGCCAAGAATGCTTTGATGTCTAATTCCATTTTGTTTAAATGAAAGTTAAATCACTAAGCCTGTGTCCAGTGGGATCCTATCAATAATTTCATCCAAAATATTCTCTAAATATGGCCTTTTCTCTGACCTGGTTTATAGTTCTTACAATGTTCTACATGTAATGTGTTTATATTTTCCACTTCAATTGTTTTAAAAATCCTACATGCTTCTCTCTTAGCAAACTTGCACTAAAATATACCCATGGGAGTAACCCATTTAACAAGCCCAATATAAATGGAACATGGTATTTTCTGGACTTACAATGGTGCTCATAATTTAATGAGAAAGAACAATAACGAGCATTATATTGATCATTTTTACTGTAGATAGAATGCACTTGTTCTCAATATCAGGCATGAGAATGCATTTGAAAGAATCTAAAATTTACTTGATATCTAGAAGCAAATATTTTTAGGAGCTGATAAAGTTTTCATGTGAGAAAGGTGTACTGCCATATAACTTCTAACTGCCTTGCAGATGTTTTTAGAGAGAGACAGAATTGTGTATTTCTAGCCCTGGTATTTATTCCAAGTTAAAAATATCCATATGTGCCCTAGCTGGTTTGGCTCAGTGGATAGAGCATCGGCCTTCGGACCAAGGGGTCCCAGGTTCAAATCTGGTCACGGGCAGGTACCTTGGTTGCAGGCTCCTCCCTGACCTAGGCCCTGGTTAGGCCACGTACAGGAGGCAACCAATCGATGTGTTTCCCTCAAATCAATGTTTCTCTCTGTCTTTCCCTCTTTCTTCCACTCTCCCTCAGATTCAATTTAAAAATATCCTCAGATGAGGATTAACAACAACAACAAAATTCCATATGTCACTTAAAATTGACTCAGTGGACGTCAATATCTTGGGGCAGTGTGACATTGGATACTTTGGTACAAGTGAAAACAATAAAATAAAGTTTAAAAGAAGTGGGCTGTACTTTTAATCCCTGGTTCTATAGTTGTAACAGATGTTTGAGGAAGAAAAGAGGGTAGAAAAGGAAGGAAAAAAGAAAAAGGAAAGAAGGATGAATGGCAGGAAGGAAAAAGGGAAGGAATAAAGAAACCGTCTGGCTGGTGTGGCTCAGTGGTTGAGGACCGACCAATGAACCAGGATGTCAAGGTTTGATGCCCAGTCAGGGCACATGTCTGGGTTATGGACTGGATCCCCAGTATGGGTCATGCAGGAGGTAGCTGATCAATGACTCTCTCTCATCATTGATGTTTCTATCTCTCTCCTTTATTCTCTAAAATCAATAAAAATAAAGAAAGAAAAATAAAGTAGGAACCAAGGATGGGAGATTAGGCTGAATTTTTGTTTGCTAATACATGAAATAATATTGAATAAACTAATAGTTTATTTCTTAGTCATACTTCTAATGCCTTCTTACCTTCTACAGTTTCTACAGTTTCACTTCATTAGGTGAGCTTTTATTTTATTTATTTATTTATTTTTCTTGATTCTGTTTCTTCTTTCCATGTGGGCGTTTGGGTAAAGAATGGGGAGAGGGACACAGGGGACCATTATGTTTCAAATTTATTGTTTAATAATAGCCTTTGTCCTTTTACCCCATGATTTATACATGTCACAGTTAGCATGAAATAGTTGCATACACTCTTGTATTAATTGTTCATGTGTCCAGAATCCAACAGACAAATGTCTACAAAGATAGAGTGGTTTAGTGACATCAATGGTCAACACTCAATAGACCTCACTGGGAGGCAGCATAATACTTCTGCATCAGCCTTGAATTTCCCCACAACTTTGGGCCGCTACTTTCCAACATACCTCTGAGCTAAGGCTTGTGTGTTTTTCATTATCTCAACAACATAAAGAACTGATCTTTTTTTAAAAAAAAAAAAGATGGAGAGAGAAGGAAAATCATTAACATTCTTTTTTTTACTTGATTTTTTGAAAAAGCTTGTTTTACAAAATAAAATGGTCAGTTAAAATATTTTCTGGCTCTTACCGATTTGGCTCAGTGGATAGAGTGTCAGCCTGCGGACTGAAGGGTCCCCAGTTCGATTCCAGTCAAGGGCACATGCCCACGCTACGGCCTTGATCCCCCATGTGGGGTATGCAGGAGGCAGCCAATCAATGATATTCCCTCATCATTGATGTTTCTATCTCTCTCCCTCTCCCCTCCTCTCTGATATCAATACAAATTTAAAAACTATTTTCTAAATAATTGTTATATTTCGTGCAGGAGGTAAAAAGGTAGAAATATGAATTAATCACCTCCCTGCAAGCTTGTGTAATATTTTTTGGCAAAATTGTGTTTGATCAACAATTTCCCCAAATAATTTGCATTTTTAAAATGGAATGTACACATGCATACTTAAGGTGTTTGCTTATTTATGTGCATATATATGTGTGTTTTTCTGCACACATACTATCTCTGCATGACATATCTTGGTGGTTTGATTCCATCACTTTCTATACTGTAATCATATATTTGAAATAACAAAAACTGGAGTTTCTACAAACTTTTGCAACTCACTATGAGCTGTCAAATCAACTCAGTGAAACACTGCATTCAATTTACTGCCTGTCTTCACAAACTTTAGTAAAGTCAAATCGGAGGTCAGGTACATTTTCAGTATATATATATATATTTTTTATTTATTTATTTATTTATTTATTTATTTATTTATTTATTTATTTATTTATTTATTTATTTATTTATTTATTTTACAGAGAGGAAGGAAGAGGGATAGAGAGAAACATCTATGAGAGAAACATCGATCAGCTGCCTCCTGCACACCCCCTACTGGGGATGTGCCTGCAACCAAGGTGCATGCCCTTGACTGGAATTAAACCTGGGACCCTTCAGTCCACAGGCCGATGCTCTATCCACTGAGCCAAATCAGTTAGGGCTTCAGCCTCTGTCTTGATCTTATAGATCTCAAGGTCCTATTAGTGTGATATGAATTTGATTATTTTTTATAAGATTGCAGACAGGGGCCTGTAATATTTAAATTCCCAGACCTACCTGACCAAGTACATGACAACATTCTCAACTAAAGCTTAAGTTATAAACAAAAAGTAACTGGAGTGTTTGATTGATATAATTTACCTTACAGACTATGCATGTGTAGTTACCTTCTCTGGGAATACTGGCCTATAAAGACAAGGGGATTGGGAGCGGGGGGCAGAACACACTTCATATTCAGAAAAGAACACTAATCAATATTTTTGTAAAAGGTGGAAGTGATAAAAATGAACTAAAGAATGCATTTTCTTTGACTTTCCCTTTCCCTGTAATAATATGTATTGATGTGGCTTAATATTGACATAGCAATAGGGATAATCACTACATTACATAAGAAATTGGAGTAATCACTACATTACATACAAGTATAGAAACGCTATTAACCATAATTTTGGAGATAGATGCTGATTGGTTAATCACAAAGCTGATTTTTATGTAATATAAAAATATATATTTATTTATGAATAATTTGTGTTTCTTTGGCTCATGGATTGGTTTCTACTGCATATCATAATTTCTTTTTTACTATCACATCCATAATTAAATTATCCATATGTTTAAATTTTGGCTTTGAAAGGCTAACTAGCCATATGCTTCAAACTCATTTCTGGCACACTTGATGAAATGCACAATGAATAATCATGTGATTGTATAAGTAATCATTTACATAATGATGATAATATATATGTATCCATTTCTACCTCAATCTGTTAGTAAAGAAAAAAAATATAATTTGAATTTACTGTCAATTTCTGAATATCTATTTTAAAATATATTTAAATATTCTAGTGAAATCTTCAATGGTAAGAAAAGGGAAATGTTGCATATAATCTTACTCCTTTAGTGATCTCAGCTGAAAGTGAAAAGGCATTGATAATTGTCATCTAGAAGCTGTGATTGCTGAAATATTTATTATTTTTTGTGACAAACACTCAAACCCTCAAATTTTAAAAATTTAAAATTTAAAGTGTAGTTAAAATACATTTTTAATATAATTTTAGATTTGTGTTTATATCCTAATATGATATTGACATTTGGCCTTGGTAGAATTTTTATTTTAATACTCAAAATTCCACCATCTGTCTTTTAACCAAAATATGTATTGACTTGCTTGGTAAAAAATAAATATCATATACAGATCATCCAGCTAGAACTAAGAACTTCCAAAGAAAACTCTCTTTGCTCTGCTACAAAAATATATCGTGTAATCTTCACAAGCCTGTTTTTGTCTGATATTCTTACTCTTCCCGCTGGACACATAGGAGAAAGTCTTAAGTGGGCTGTGAACTTTTCTTCTTGCCTCATTATAATCTCATCTCAAGAAGGAATGACCTTTTTTTTTTTTTTAGTATACTTTTTATTGATATCAGAGAGGAAGGGAGAGGGAGAAAGAGAGAGAGAAACATCAATGATGAGAGAGAATCACTGATTGGCTACCTCCTGCATGCCCCATACTGGGGATCAAGTCCACAACTCGGGCATGTGCCCTAACCTGGAATCACAATGTGACCTCCTGGTTCATAGATTGACGCTCAACCACTGAGCTACGCCAGCTGGGCAAGAAGGAATGATCTTTAAAATCATCTTCCACATTCCCCATTAAAGTCCTGTAATGGTTTTCCAGTACATACATTCCATATAAATTCTTTTTTAAAAATATATTTTTATTGATTTCAGAGAGAAAGAGAGAGGAGGAAATAGAAACATCAATGATGTGAGAGAATCATTGATTGACTGCCTCCTGCACGCCCCACACTGGGGATTGAATCCGTAACCCAGGCATGTGCCCTGACCTGGGATTAAACTGATGCTCACCAGTAAGTCATGCCAGCTTGGCCCAATCTAAATTCTTTACTTCAGTCTAAAACAGCGCTTTGAGCCATCTCTTGCCTACTTCTTTGCATATTTAAATATTTCTCTGCTATTCACTCCTCTTTTACTCACATGCACCCCACCACGCTTGTTCCTGCCTTAGGAACTTGTTCTTTATTTTGCTTGGAACTTTGGATCCCCAAATTATCATAGCTTGCTCCTTCACAGTCAGTTCTTAGCTCTAACATCACCTCTGCTGAAAGGCCCATCATGTCATTCTCAGGGTTTTATAGGTTAGATATTCTTTTGAGACACTGATGTATGCTATAATTCTTTCCATTTAAAATGTGTATATTAGAGCCACACAATGTTTATATAATTTCTAGTTCATTGAACCTGTTAATTACATATATAGAAGCCCTAGAAGTCCAAGTACCCTACATCAGTGGTTGGCAAACTCATTAGTCAACAGAGCCAAATATCAATAGTACAATGATTGAAATTTCTTTTGAGAGCCAAATTTTTTAAACTTAAACTATGTAGGTAGGTACATTGTTATTAACTTAATTAGGGTACTCCTAAGGCTTAGGAAGAGCCACACTCAAGGGGACAAAGAGCCTCATGTGGCTCACGAACCGCAGTTTGCCGACCACAGCCATACATTAAGAATCCTGGACTTGTCTAACTCTTATAGACAAAATTTTATTATTTCTCCAGGAGTTATACTTAACTAAAATTATATCATTATCTATTTATTTATTGGCCTACATAACATCTACTTTCCCTTTTAAGTGTAAATTTTATAAGAGAAGGAAAAGTCTTTTTTTGTGTTTCTGTTTCACTGAATCCCTTAAACCTGAAATACTGCTCAAATTTGAGTAGGCATTCAATAAATATCTGTTGGATGAATGAATGAATGAATGAATTCTTTTTGGTCAAAACTATGGGAGAACATGTGTGCCTAATAAAGTTGCCTGGACTATCTATACTAATAATAGTGTAATATGATAATTAGACCGGGTCAACCAGCCATCTTCTGGACATCTGATTTCCTTCCAGACAAAGTCATGGTGGTGGGGGTTGAGGCAGAGTCAGTTAGGGGCTAGACCAGGCCGTCAGGGGAGGGCAGTTGGAGGTGATCAGGCTGGCAGGGGAGCAGTTAGGGGTGATTAGGCAGACAGGCAGAGGTGGTTAGGGGTAATCAGGCAGTCAGGCAGGTAAGCGGTTAGGATCTAGTGGTCCCAGATTGTGAGGGGGATGTCCAACTGCAGGTTTAGGCCCAATCCCACAGGGGGTCCCTGATTGGAGAGGATAGAGTCTGGGCTGAGGGAACCCCTCCCCCCATGCATAAATTTTGTGCACTGGGCCTCTAATTTACAATAAGTTTGTTGGGTAATTTTATTCAATCACCAATATATATAGAGAGAGTTGTTCTGACTTTCTAATAAAAATGTTTGACATGGTTTCCCCTTCTTCAAAGAGAACTGGACAGTCAGCATCTTACTTATGGCACTGAGAATATAACCACATATTCTTGAGTGTTCTTATTTTACAGAGGAACATAGGATATAAAGTGAAACAAATAAGATAAAGAGTAAATAAATTAATGTTTTACAAGGAAGGAGTAGTAAAACAGTACTCAGTTTGGCTTAAATGAACAGCTACCTTAAATTTAGGAATGGTTTTGAGGTATGAATGAACTACACATAATTTTTCTTCTTCCATAGTATACCAACTGTTTAATCCTTTTTGCTTAACTATCATCTTGCTTCATTGTATTAAGAGAGATTGCTATTGTGTTGAATTTTCTTAGTATTTTTACTAAGATGATGTGCCCTGATGGGTGAATGCAATAATCTCACCCATTAATTTCTATCTTCTCCACCTGCCCCCTTATCAGTTTATACATTAGAAATCCAGTCACTCTGCTAGCTATTCTTACTCTTCCTACCTCTCTTCTTTTTCTTCGTTTCCTCTCCTGCTTTCCCCATAGCCATACATGCATCAGTCTTGTTAGAAGATTGTTCAGAGGAGATAAATCAAAATGGCAAGTGACTGGAAAAGAAGATCACATAGGTGAAGGCAAAATAGTTAGAAAGGACACAATGTAACTGATAATCATGAGGGCTGATATGAGAAGAGGCAGTCTGGCCCATGTTATTTCAAAAAGTAAAACTAGAACTAAAGAAGCAAGAGGCACATTTGGACTCACATTATGATTTTTATAACAGCAGAAGTTATCAAAGAATTAATTATGCTGCCTAATAATGGAAGATGTTAATGTCATGTAAAATAGTAAAGTTGAGTAAGCCAGGGATATAATATATTATTATGCTGGGCATTGATTCTGGTTCCTTCAGATTCTACTGAGTCATTCAATGTCACTCCTCTGATTTATACAAACAAAATGAAGCTGTTGTGCAATAAGTGTCTGCATGGTTTTCCTGATTGTGGTAGCAATTGATTTGTCTACTCTCTTACCCTCTCTTCCATCCAGTTCTAAAGCAAAACATTGCCCCTGGTAATCAATGTGGGAACATGATACAAAATGAATGAAATATAGATATCTCATCACAGTGGCAAAGTGATTGGTCTTAGAAGGACCAATCAGATTATATCTCTACATTATATACAGACAATGTGAAGAAATATTTCCTTTTCACTCTGGTTGCTAAATTAAATGATCTGATCTGTGAGTGCCCAGTAGTCATTTTCCCCAGTTAAATGTAGGAAAATATTTTTCCCAGTTAAATGGTAGGAAAACATGCACCTAAACAAAGACTAAACTAAAAGATTAAAACTGTAAAAGTCCAAATGATACTGTCTGATTCTTTGGATGCTTTCATGCTTCTGGTCAGTTTCATTTTGGTACTGTCCAATAATGCCATACAATAAATGTCTCCCAAAGGGTCTGTTGTAACTTAAGGCTCAGTCCTAATCTTATCAAGCTATGCATACTAGCATATCAGTCTACCAATATTAGGCACTTATATTATACTAGAGGCCCAGTGCACGAAATTCGCGTTATGGTTTGGTCCATAGCGTCTGCCAGCTGCTGGCTGCCAGCCAGGGCCACTCTCCCTTCCCCTGGCCGGCCCTGCCCCCTGGTCAGACTCCCAGACATCTCCTGGTCAAGAGGACAATTTTCATACTACACTTTTATTGTATAGGTTTTGATGTACGATTACCTTTAGGAGGAGGTAATTCTAGAGAAATTTCCAAGGAAAAAATCATAGTGCAAATGGCTTTTCTATCCACCCTCTTTTATGTCTCTGAAAAGGTTACAAGAAATATTTCATTTGTGTGGATCAATCATCTGGATCTGATTAGACCTCTAAAGGCATTTGTCTTAGATATTTTTCCTGATATTCCCCTAATGGGAAAGGGGAGTGAACTCAAGCCCTCAAAGTCAGGAGCATAGCCTGAGGCTGCCACCACTAATGCAATATTTCTTTTAAATCTTATCTTTTATTTTTATAATCAAATCTTGTATTAAAATACATGATAGATCATTTTTTATATTCACATAAGATGATTGTAATTTTTAACCTATTTCAGAAATGTTTCAGTAAAAAAAAAATGTACTAGGAAGAAATACTGTGTTTATAATGTGGAGTTGCATCACCTTTAGGCATACAATATTATAGCCTTAGAGTATCTTGTTTGATAAAAGCTGATAGTCAAAACCTGTAGAAAAGCAAGCATTACTCCCCAATGAGTTCTGGGAAGGAAATAAATATTAACATTTACCTAGCTTTCCAATTACCCTGTATTTTGTTGATACTAAATTCAAAACATCATTAGAAATGTCACATAATTTGCCTTCCATATGAAAGGTATTAAAATAATCAGGCTTACTAATCGGTTAAAGGAGTTTGGTGAAGCCTTTCTGATAGCCTGCTATTCATATTTAAAATGAATATGGTGTTGGCTATCCATAAAACTCTCATCAACAGTCTTTATAACAAGAGTTCCTGATAACTGCATTACAAATAATGAATTAGACTTTAAAAATAATTTTTAAAACTCAAAAAAACTTAATTATCTTAAACCTACAGTCTACAGATTCCCACTTTGCAAGCTTATTTTGATATCTGCTTGACCTGCTTTGTGAAGCCAAATTGCCATGGGAATTGGGAAAGAACAAGCATGAGAAGTGGTTGCTTTTACCAAGTGGTACCATGGGAGGAATCAGATTGAAATTTAAAATGTGATATAAATTATTCACTATGATGTTAACATTTTAAACAGAGTCTTTTCACATCTCTTACTCCATTGGGATCCACAATGATCCTCTGAGGTAGATAAGACTAGTATCATTATCCCCACTCTACAGATGAAGATATTTATGCCCTTGCAAGTTGAATGAGTTGCCAAGGTCAGACAATATTTAATCTATAATTAAATCTTGGAATTCTCTTTCTCTTTCTGGGCTTCACTTATTCTTATTTATTTATTTATTTATTTATTTATTTATTTATCTCCCTTATATTCAGAAGAGACACTGTGCTTACAAATATTGTAGAACTGAGGGAGAAGAATAAAAAATTTCACAAAAATAATCAAACTAGTGTTACCATAGATCTTGGCACATATATTGATCTTTTCTGTTAAACGCACATACACACCCATAAGGCATAAGTCATAATTTATATTGGGCACATAAGAAAGTAGATTTACCAACACATTTCTCAAATATAGTGGAAGACCCAATTCTCAGTCCGACATCTTAGGATGAATCTTTCATCACCATTTATTTTTCTCTTTTACCATTCTTATTACTAGCAATATCTTCTGCCTTAATCTTCAGCATATTCTGAATCTAAAACTTCTATCTACAACACCCTGATCAAAATGTCCTTCATCTCTCATCTGAGTTGTCTCTCTTTTTTTAAATATTCTAGAAATATATTCTACATTCTAACTTTGCTCAAAAGTTAAAAGTCTTCTAAATTTGTGCATTAATCTTCTCTTCTTTCAATAGATTTCAGTGGCTTCCATCACATCCTATATAATAAAGAGCTAATATTCAAATGATTTTCATGCCCGCGTGCCATCATGCCATAACAGCTCAGACACTCAACACTAGGGAGAGAGGAATGGGGACCAGCCAGGCACAAATGAGCTCACAAGAGAGGAATGGGGACTAGCCAAACTGAGGGAGAGGGACAAGTTACCTGCACCATGGTCCCAGGCACCAATGGCTGCGCCTGCACCTGAGGCCCAGGAGAGAGACAAGCCGCCTTCCCTTCAGTCCCAAGGGCCTGCAGCTGGGGCCCAGGTGAAGCCACCCACTCACAGTACCCTGTGGCTACAGCCAACCCAAGTGAAGTTGGCCTAGGTCCTGGGTGCCTGTGGCTGGCCAAAGGGAGGGAAGCCCGGGTCCCAGGTATGTGCAGCTGGCCAGAGGAGGGAATCCTGGGTCCTGGGTGCAGGGCGAGACAGAGGCGGTTAGGGGCAATCAGGCCAGCAGGGGAGCAGTTAGGGGCAATCAGGAAGGCAGGCAGAGGTGGTTAGGGATGATCAGGCAGGCAGGCGAGCAGTTAGGAGCCAGCGGTCCCAGATTGTGAGAAGCAGTCAGCCATCCCCCAAGGGGTCCCGGATTGGAGAGGGTGAGGCCAGGCTGAGGGACCATGCAAGAATTTCGTGCACCAGACCTCTAGTTTTAAATAAAATCTCCATTCCCTGCCATGGCGAAAACTAGTAATTGGCCTTCAGTATCAACACCTTTCTACCTGCTTTTTTTATTTACTAATATAAATATCTATAAATTTAGCTGGTGACATCCTATAGTTCCCTTTGTCTAGAGTGGGCACAATCTGTACAATTTTGAAGTCATACCCTTAAACAGTATATGTGTTTTGTTTTTTCTTCTTCTCATCAGCTAAAACCCTGACATAGTATTATGGCAGGACAACAAGTGACAAAGAACTGGATGATCTAAGAGAAGTGCCACCCAAGAGCCCTAGACTGCTCACTTCTAAACATGATATGAGGGGAAAACAAAGGTCTGCTCTGTCTGAACCAGTGCATTTTTGGGTTTCCTAACTACAGCAGCTTAGCCTGTACCTGTTAATGCCCTTATAGGCAATGAACAATCTTACTCCTGCCTGTAGCTCTGATGTCAGCTTCAGGCCCCCATCACTGTGACCCTGAGCCACATTATTGTCCCTATGTTTTGAGCAGCTTGTGTGACTTTTCCCCTTGTTGTTGTTGTTTTTTTTATCTGAAATATTCTTCTGCTAAAATCCCCACTTCATAAAGAGGAATTTCTGACTAATCAGTCTAGGATAGCTGCATCTTTCTACCATTGAGCACTCTCTCAATCCATTTGATTTTTCCTCAGAAAACCTGCTATTATTTTAAATTATATTATATATCTATGCACTGTTTTCTACATTAAGAAAAAGATCTTCATGCCCTAGCCGGCTTGAGTCAGTGGATAGAGTGTAGGCCTGCAGACTGAAGGGTCGCAGGTTCAATTCAGGTCAAGGGCATATGCCTGGGTTGCAAGCTCGATCCCCAGTGGGGTGCGTGCAGAAGGCAGCTGATCAATGATTCTCTCTCGTCATTGATGTTTCTATCTCTCTCTCCCCTTCTCCCTTCCTCTCTGAAATCAATAATAAAATATATTTTAAAAAAGAAAAGGTCTTCATGTAAGCAAGGGTTTTATCATGTTCATATGTGTATCACCCAGTGTCTGAAAAACAGTACTAAGCTCAAGAAGTTCCTATCACTTCTCTGACTCTATGCTACTGAGCAGGGTTATATCTAGCCTGCTGTGTAGATAGAGATGAATGGGAAATAAAGGTGCATGTAGAGCTGAAACCTAGAGTGAGAGTGGCAGCAGTCATAGCTTTTAGTATAAACATATTCTTCAAGAGCACTGAGATTGTGTTAGGTCCTCCATTAAGTCTCTTCCATTGTATGAGCGGGAGCCTCCCCTAATTTCCATGTTACAAATAAGTTAACTGAGATAGTGAGATTAATAACTTAAGTCACATAGCTAATTGTTACTGGCATGAAAAGCATAAGATTATATGTCTCTTAGACTTCAGCCCATTTTCTTAATTAAGCTATTTTATGTCAATATTCATATTCTTAAACAAAAAAAAAGTAGTGATTATTCTCTTACTAAATCACTAAAATATTCAAGTTTGGAGGTCTGGAATAATGACCCCAACAATCCTCCACCTAATATTTGCTCCATTCCACAGAAAGGCAACTGGGCCACTGAAACTCTGTGTCTTTGTGGGACAGAGAAGGGAGTGAGAATCTTGGAATCAAATGAAAAAGTACTTTTGCATGAGTGCATCCTGGGGATTACTTAGTAAACTATGTTTTTATTTTTATTTTTTTTATTTTTTTCAGAGAGGAAGGGGGAGGGAGGGAGAGATAGAAACATCAATGCTGAATCATTGATCAGCTGCCTCCTGCACGCCCCCTACTGGGGATCAGGCCACAACCCGGGCATGCGCCCTTGACTGGAATCGAACCTGGGACCCTTCAGTCCGAAGGCCAATGCTCTATCCACTGAGCCAAACCAGTGAGGGCTTAGTAAACTATTTTTTGAGAGATTCAAAATTACATGAACTATGCTTGAAGGGGAGAGTTGACTGCGTACATGGAATTCAGGGAGAGAGAACAAGGAATCTATACAAAGATAGATTGAACTCTGGGTTAAAGTATGATTTCTTAACCACAGATGTCTGCTTATACTTATAGAAGTGGGAGCCTGAAGGAGGTTGGCAGGGACATTGAGGTTCAACGGCAGCGGCACTGGTATAAGTAGCGAGAATGTCTTCCCCAGTCCTCTAAGAAAAACCAAACTTCCCAGACATAAACTCATTGTCCCTAGATCAGCATCTGGTTGAGAACTTTTGGAAACAGGTATGTAGCTTCATATACTTCCTAACTAATGAATTATGTGCACCAAACATATATTCTATATCCCTTAACTCTGTGGCTCCTTGAATGTTACCTTCTCTGATGGGAACAGAAACCACAGTGAATGTATGTCTGAGTAATTATAAAGCTATATTCAAACAGCTACAGCTTTCAGTCAGAAAATCCATTATAGTGACTTACCTTGGATCCTTGCAAGCATCTCAAATCAGAAACTTTAACTTTTTCTCCTCTTTGTTTCATTTTCTGAGTCCCTTACATGACCCTACATTTTCTTCACATGTTCCCCTTCACTTACAATATTAAGTTACGAAGTATTAATCTAGATCAGCATCAAGGACATGAATAGAATTATATACATATATAATAGAAGTAAGAGTCCCTGAAATCTAGGCATGAGCCTATGGCCAAATATGAGACCTATCTAGTAATAATCCATGGGTCAAGATGATACAACATATAGATATGAGGGAAAAACAAAACAAAAACAGTACCTCAATAGAGAGCATTCTGGATATCCCAGAAAATGCTATAGGAAATAAGACTAGTATTATGGATTGAAATATGTCCTCCCCAAATCCATATGTTGAGCCCTACCTACAATGTGACTGTGTTTGAAGATGGGGCTTTTAAGAATGTAATTAAGGTTAAATGAGGTAATAGGGTGGGACACTAATATGATAGGACTAGTGTCCTTATAAGAAGAGCTCCCTTTTTTGAGTTCATTTATGTGCCCAGATTAATAGACAAGTGAATACAGTGAGAAGAAGACTATTTATAAGCCATAAAGAGAGGTCTCACCAGAAGCCAACCCTGCTGGTCTCCTAGCCTTCATAACTGAGAAAATAAATTCCAGTTAAGTCACCCAGTGTATGTTATCTTGTTATCACAGCATAAACAGATTAAAGCAAGAAGTAACTAATATTTTGAGAGATACTTTCTGGACTACTATATGAATAGGAACTAGTATTGGTATTCTAATTTAGGGAAATTGAGAAAATGGCAGAGTTTGGACAAAAGCTCTAGGCCACATGGCTTACAATCCACATGGACAAGCAGTATGCGATTACTTCACCCTTGGATAAGCACACTACTAGGAAAAATGCATACTTCAGAAATAAATAGTATTCTTAGAAAGACTCAGACCTTTGCCATTGGAATTTAAAATATATTTATGGGATTTTTCTTAATTTAGCGTTTCTTTTTGACTAATACACTCACATACATTTTCCTTAAGATTGTTCCTCTGACCTTTCATGGGTTAGTGTATATGAGGGTGAACTCACCATACCTACTACCATTCTCAAAGAAAGAACTTGCTTTTTGAACTATGTACAGCCTTTTTTTTTTTTCCTTTAGCAGTTTTCAGAAGCAAAATGACAAAGTCAGGAAAAGTGAGAAATGGAGCGTGCGTATGAATGTTAGCTTTCTCCCGAGCTAACCACTGTTTTATGCCCATCTGACGTATTAGCAATCCACAATAAAGTCCTACAATTTAATAATTTGCGAACACTTAATAGTATTTTTTATTAAATCACTGAAGCAAGAGGTTGAATCAAATTGCGATATAAAATTTAGGGATAAACAAACTTCAAACGATGGTTAAATGTTTAATCAAGGCAATTCAGTGATCTTATAAATGTCAAAACAGGAGACTTATGCACCCAAACCTTTAAAACATCAGGGTGTCTTATTATTTTTAATACTTTTCAAAAAAACATGTCTTTTTTAATCAACAACTTCTATTACCTAACTTTATGGTTCATAAACTGTTATAGTTGTCAGAAGATCTACACATTTCTCTTTCTACCCAACTAATAAAAATAAATGAGAAAACCAAAGATATTTTTATTTTTTGTGTGGGGTTATAATTGAAACTTTAAAAAACTTTTTCTTCCTTTTACCTTCTCACACAATGCTGTATTTGATGTAGCACACATTAGAGATGCATCCTCATGGGACAGCATATGAATCTGGCTTATACTTATTTATTGCAGATCAGAGCATTTTGCCTGAAAACAATGTAATCATCTGACTCTTTAGATTCTTCTATAGATTTAGCATGTCTAACAGTTTATTTATGAATATTTAATAAATGTAATAGTATCAACATTGGTACCAATAGTTGCTTTCTGAATGCTTTGCATCCTTTCAATTATATTCCCAAAACAAATTTCTAGGATAGATAGGGTACATATTATTTTTTTATAATTTTTATAGAAGAAAACTGAATTTTAGTGACTAATATGGATTCTATTTCTTTCTCCACCATAGCATGTGAATGTTCAAAGAGAGGCTCTTTATTTCTTTCATATAATATATTATTTTGTCTACATTTTATGAAAAAAAATCTATAATAACTAGAAAGGATATGGCTTTAAGGAATATTATTCAATTATCAATGTTATATCTAACAACCTTAGGGTTTCAGGAATTTCTCAACCATCCTAGTTCATTTATGGAGCACCTAAGGTATGTTCTGAATATGTGGTAGTGAGAGTTCACTTAAAAACAAAGTTGTTTCCCTGCCAGTGTGGCTCAGTGGTTGAGCATTGACCTATGAATCAGGAGGTCATGGTTTGATTCCTGGTCAGGGCACATGCCCAGGTTGTGCCTCAGTCCCCAGTGTGGTGAGTGCAGGAGGCAGCCAATCAATGATTCTCTCTCATCATTGATGTTTCTATCTCTCTCTTGCTCTCCCTTCCTCTCAGAAATTAATCCTATGTAATAAAAGACTAACATGCAAATCGACCAAATGGCAGAACGGCCAGTCACTATGACACGTACTGACCACCAGGGGGAAGATGCTCAATGCTGGAGCTGCCCCCTGATGGCCAGTGCACCAGAAGCCAGGCTCACGATTGGAGAGTGCAGTGGTGGTGGTGGTGGGAGTCTCTCCCGCCCACCTGGTGGCACTAAGGAAGACTGACTGACAGCATAAGCCCTAGGCCCACTCCCTGTCAGTTGGACATCCCCCGAGGGCTCCTGGACTGAGAAAGGGTACAGGCTGGGCTGAGGGACCCCCCTGAGTGCACAAATTTTATGTACCGGGCCTCTAGTAAAAATATAAAAACAAAGCACAAAGTTCCCATCCTGCAGGTGCCTAGTTTGCTGGTGGACAAGCTTCTGAAGTAGTGACTATATAAAATAATTCATTTGGCTCAATAAGTTGTACATGAAGACATCTCCATCATTAACTAGTTATATTACATGCATTAATGAAAATTATCTAATGGTGTAAGACAATGAGACATCTCTCATCAAGCAGGACAGGCCTTCCACCATAGGTATGATGAAAACTATAATACTTATGATACAAAGTCATTCATTATAGGCCAGACATATAGAGAAATTTTTATTTGGATATTGAGAGATTTGAGCTAGTCCTTGTTATTTGCTTTAGATTTCCCTACCAATTATTCTTTCAACCTATGATCACCTCTGCCACCCCACCTCAGTTCATAAATACATGCCTTTGACAATGTTCTCAGATAACTCAGGAGGAAAAGGCTCCATATCTGGGAGGCAAATGATTAGTTGAGCATTGTTTCCATGGTCAGCAAGTTACCCGGATAGTGCCCTGAGGCATATAATTAAATAGACCAAACTGATAAAATACTGAACTGGATAAAAGTTATCTTGGAAGGATTCTTTGATTTCTATGACTACAGTCTTTTGAACTTGGGTATAGATAGTTCTACTATATTTATCATACAGACATTTTAGTCTTCCTGCAGTTTGAGGTAGAATACAAAATCTTGTAATGTAATCCATTCAGTTATGATATATGTATAATTATGGTCTTTTTAGTTTCCTTGAATCAAATACTGAGAATGACTATTTGCTCAAAGAGATTCCTTATTCTGCTTTAATTCCCTGGCGGCTCCTAAGTACACAAGGACATTTTGCATAGAGGATGATCCTCAGTACATTGAGAGAGTTAGAAAGCCTTTCTAATTATTTCAATTTAAGGAATTCCTCCTCTACATAACTGTGTAGAAATAGCCATGTAGGCAGGAAAGACCTGATACATTTCAAATACAGTAAACAGAGTCCACATGACCTTTTCTCCCAATTGAAGGAGACAATTTAAGAATTTCTGAGTTTTCCAAGCCACACTGGTTTAAAGCTTAAGACATTCTGAATGTTTCCTGTCTTTCTGCCCACCTGACGGTCCTCCCTTGGCCACTTAATATGCATGCCTCCAAACAAGACTGTGATTATCTTCCTCTCACTGGGTATTCGCTTTTCTTGGAGTCACACATAGTTTGAGTGTTTCATTTTCAGTATCACACAAACCCTGAACCTTCATCAAAACTGTGAATATCCAACAGGTTTACTAGCATTTGCCTATAATCATCTTCAAATGAACTGTCATCACAGTCTTAATCTGTCTTTGGTTGCCTGAATTGTTCCCACCTCACCTGCCAAGTCTTTCAGTACTTGAAAAGTTTTGCTAAGATTTTAAATTTATTCATCGGTGATTGTAAAAAAAAAAAAAAATGTGTGTAAGGATATGTTACTTAGACATGTGAAAGACCTCATCAGAGCACCTCATCATGGTAGCAAGCCATAAAACCCCAAATGTTGAATTTAAGTCTATTGCCAAACATTCTACTTTCATCTCATTTGGAGGAAGAATCAAATAGATGTAGCATCTACACTATTACAAAAGCAATTACAGTGTTAATCAATTATCCAGATGTTTTATTGACTTGATGCCCAAAGTCCAGATGTTTGGAAACATCTATGATTGGCATGATGTAAACACACCCAGAGACTATTAATCCAGTCTGCTGAAAGGGATAATGTTACTCTGAGATAATCTGTTTCCTAATAATGCTTTTATATACTTCTCCTACAGTGCACAGTCTCAAAAAGCAAACAAAATCAGAAATATACATCAGTTCTGTAGTTGCTTCTGAAAGACTCTCTTAGACATAAACTCACCTTTCTAGACCCCTTTTGATCTATTGGCTACTACCAGTGGCCTACAAAGTGAAAGAGGAAATAAATAAAGCTTAACAATCAGCATCTGTGTCATTGAAGAATACAAATTTAATATACAGCTTTGACTTGTCTTTATTTGTCTTCTTTTTTAGAATGACAGTTTCTGTTCTTTAACTGTAACCTGTTCTTTTTAGAAGTAAATTATCCATTCAATTTTGCAAAGATAATGCAGGAAAAACTTTGAGTATTTCCTTGGCAGCTACAAATATTCCCATTGTGTCCTTGTTGAATAACAAATTTAAAGTGCAGAATTGGCACTGGAAGATTGACTGGATTCTAAATGAACTTTTTAATAGTCATGTAAAACTGGGGGGAACAGAGCACCAGTAATGAAGGGAAATGCAGGGCCTAGTATTGAAAAGTAATTAGCAAGCTCATCACTGACAACCCTTTGATGGTCTGAATCCCTTCCAGAAAGATAAGAGTATATTGTTTAAAAAACAATTAAATCCCACACGCACATTCATAGAATTATTTCACATTCATATGCAAATAGAAAGGCCCTGATTCTTTGAACATAAGAATATGTATTAACAGAGAAGCATTATATTTGTCACTGGCATATCTGGGTAAAGGTGCACTACTGACCACTGGCTTTTTTAAGGTTTCTAGGAATTGTCGAATGTTACAATGTGGTTGAGTTCCACTGACAAACTTTATATGCATAGATTCAACTAGATTTCTCAAGAGGTATTAAGGTATTTGTACTGACATCAGAAACAAAACAATAAAGACAGAGCTATTATCAGTATTTTCTCCTTCCTGGTTAATAGATCTTATTTATAGATCAGTAGAATCTATGTATATATATTTAATAAACAAAAACACAATATTGAAAACAGAAAGTAAAAACACTTATAGTCTGAGTCCTCTTAACATAATTATTGCACTAAAGTTGAAAACTCCAAAACTTTTTATTTTTTGTCTAATAAATGCAATCTCAACTTCCCATCCTGATTAATAATTCAGCACTAACTCATCATTCTGGTCCCAATTAAGCCCTTTTCTTCAACAAATCAATCTAGTTCTTTCCTTCAAACTCACACCTTTTCTACCTATTATGCTATATTTATATCTATACATTAATATCCACTCTCTTTTCTTAGCTTATCCTTACCATTTTTCAAGACTCATGTCAATCCCCATTTCTAAATGTTCCTACTGTCCCCAAACACCACTTTTCCCCCTGAATCTAACCCCAACCTCTACTATTCTACTCCATGTGGTAGATATTTTAACTAGATGCATCTTTTATATTTTAGTATTTGTTATTTTAGCCCCTATTTTTAATCACCTTGAGTGAATGTGCGTTTACATGCAGGTGTGAACATTTGTACAATTTATACACAGCTTAGTTATGCATTTCAACTATAAAGGTTTGGCAGGACACACAGTACCTAATACCTCACATATTTGCTTCTCATAACTCCTTATTGAGTTTATTTTTTAATTATATTTTATTATTTTTTTACAGAGAGGAGGGGAGAGGGATAGAGAGCTAGAAACATCAGTGAGAGATAAACATTGATCAGCTGCCTCCTGCACACTCCCCACTGGGGATGTGCCTGCAACCAAGGTACATGCCTTTGACTAGAATCTAACCTGGGATCCTTCAGTCTGCAGGCCGATGCTCTATCCACTAAGCCTAACTGGTTCAGGCCCTTATTTAGTTTCCTAACAAAATTATCTATTTAATAAATATTTGGATGCATTGCCATATATTCACAGTTTGCTACACTTAAAATTGCAGAACACAGAAGCAGTGACAAATGCCAGGACATATTTACACATATATTTTTATGAATGTTAAAAAATCCACTTTAATATAAACCAAATGGTTATTTATGAATGATTATTTTGGCCACAGGTATCAGTGAACAGTCTATGAAAGTGAGAGATGATCACAATAACTAAGAAGGAAAAGCCAGAGTTATCTTTTCATCAGTCATCCTGTCTAATTGTCAAGCTCTAGAAGGAATTTAGGATCAGGAAGGAAGCTCAATGACCCTTTAAATCAGGAAAAGAAAGAGCTCCAGAAACAAAAAACTACCTGCCTACTGCCATGCAGCTTGCTGAAAGCCTGGCCTTGGTGATACTAGAACCACAGTTTAATCCTTCAGTTCAAAATGCTGTGCCCAAGGGAAGTGAAGTTTCTCACCCATCAACACTGTGGTCTCTGAGATATACAGATGATGTATTACAGAATTGTATACTTGAAACCTATATCATTTTATGAGCCAATGTCACCCCAATAAATTTCATATATATATATTTTTTTTTCTTTTTTTTCAAATCATATACTGTGGTCCCTTGACTGCGACTAGGCTCAGGAACTGCAGCTACCATATCTGACCTAACCAGCGAACAGAGGGCGTCCTTGCTTCCTGTGGTAAAGCCTGAGGCCTAAGGCCTAATTTTTAAGTCATTGCGTAGACTGCAAAATTGACTCTCTAACAACCCTCTCTCGTCTCATCATGACATCATACACATTTCTTCCACCTAAAATGGCTCTTTTGATGCCTTAATTTTAGTTTTAGCTTTGCTTTAATCCAAACTGCTCCTCTGTAGTTCATAGTACCTAGGAGAATGTTTGCCATTGTAGCATCTTTGTAAATATTTTGTTTAATTGATGACTATTGCATAGCACATTGTTCTGAAATTATTATAAATATCCCTATATCATTGCCAAATAAGAGTGGAATCGTTTGGAGGCATGAATCACCCATCTCTACTTTTGACTAAAGCCATAGGGATCCTATCTTTTATGACAGGAAACTCCATGAGATGCTGAAAAGCAGTTCTAGTGAACGAATGATCCCTAGTAGAGACTGGCTATCTGCTGATTGCTATCAAAGACTGACAGGAGGTCATCCTCATGAGCTGGATATTGTCATACCCACTATATTATAATGTTGAGCAGGGCTTGCAGCAAATATCTATAATGATAAAAGTGTAATATATTAATTAGACTGGATGTCCTTTTGGACATCATTCCAGACGACCTTCCAGACGAAGCTGGGTCTGCGAGGGAAGCCTGGGTCCCGGGTGCCAGAGGGAAGCCAGCGCCGGCAGCTGGGGGAAGGAAGGCGTACTCTTGCACACATTTTGTGCATCGGGCCTCTAGTCCTATGATAAAAATATATCCGGAGGACACACGTTAGCTACACAAACATGATGTCCACACTCTCTAATGCACTTGTCATCTCTCTGTTATCTCAAACTGATGCCCTTTTGACAGTTTTCCCAAAGCTACCTGATGGAGAAGGAAAAATGCAGGCCTGAATTGGCAATGGGTGGATTCCGTATGCTGGTGCAAATTGCACTATGGTCACATAAGGGGAGAATTCTAAAGGAGAGTGGTGAGGGAAATGCTTCCAGTGGGCAGAAATTCAAACATTAAAATCAGCTGGAAAGTCCATACGGCTTGAGATGATGAATGAGGGGAGGATATACAGAAATTCCTAGGTGGTGGCATATGATTTAGCTTATTAATCAGGGTCTAGATGTTTGATTTGAAGATCAAAAGACAAGATCTTAGGAACAGGCATGTAGATAAACGTATGAGACTGAGCACATTGTATGCTAACCTTTTGGTTTCACCTCATTTCCCACCAGATAGCATCCACTGTCGAGGGGACTTTTAAGCAGCAGGTGAACATAAGGGCTTATTTACTGGTTGTTGGTTGGCACTGTTTTCAGCCACTGTAACATTTGCACAATAGACTCTCAAATGGACTAGCAATGGTTTCAAAGGTGTAGACTAAATGAATCCTCATTGGATCTCCATCTCAGCAAGCTGATCTGGCTGCCCTTGCTGCTGAATGCGGTGCTATTAGCAGCAGAGATGTGCTGAGACCCAGGCATTATAACTCCCTTGAGGAGACCAGCAAACCAGCTGGAAAGTTGGTTACAACAGACTCCCTCCACTTTCTAGGGGGAAAGATAGTTAACTCTATCATAAGTTTTCTCTCTTTAAGGAATGGGCGTACTTATGCTGAGGGTTCATAGAACAACTGCCTTACAGAGACTATCCTCCAAAGAAGGTTCCCATATTACAGTGAAATGGATTCGCCTTGCAGGGTCATTGGAGATAATTAAAAATATCATCTAGCCTGGTTGGGGTGGCTCAGTGGTTAAGCGTCCACCCATGAACCAAGAGGTCCCAGTTTGATTCCAGGTGAGGGCACATGCACAGGTTTGTGGACTTGATTCCTGGGTGTGAGGGGAGGGCATGCAGGAGGCAGCTGATCGAGGTTTCTCTCTCCTGAATATTTTATCTTTCTATCCTTCTAGAACCCTTCATCTCTCTAAAAATCAATAAAAATATTTATTTTTTTTTAAAAAAGAAAATATCATCTAGCCTTTAATGACACCTTATTAATGTTTCTTTTTTCTGTCAATATGTATAATTGACAGAAAATTAGGCTCTGCTTTAGGATATATTTTAAAAGTATAAAGAATTATAAAGGAAATTAGTATAATAACTAGCTTAAAGTCACTTAGCCAGTAATTGTCAGAGTTGGAAGATGATTTGATATTTTTGGGGTGGGCATACAATGAAATATAGAGATCATGTATTATCAAAATGTGCATTTAAAACCTATATGATCTTATTAACCAATGTCATACTCATAAATATAATAAAAATAGTTGGATATAAATACATTATCTGATTTTAGAGCCTAATCTCTATCTACTGTGTTCCATTACCCCTTCAAAATATTAAATCACCAAGCAGGTAACACATCACATCCAGCTGTTTAATAGCCCAAATGTGAATATGAATTTACATGGAGAGACTTTTAACAGTAGAGGGCATCCATGATTAATTATCTTAACAAAAACAATAGAAAGTATTGCCTTTTGAGAGTGGGATTAATACAAAAATTAAGAAAAAATATAGAATTCAATATAATCACTCAGTTCATTGCTTGACAGTTTCGCTGTCAATGCTATAGGTCAAATCATGTCTACTGAAAAGTTTCATTACATAAATTAAGAGGCTTCAGTTATTTAAATGTAATAATGGTCCATTCAAATCAATCTGGAAGAAGGGTGTTGATGTTAATTCCCAGGGCCAGACTTCCAATCAACTCATTCATCTAAAATTTGATCACATATCCAGCAGACTTGATCTCTGAGTGCACAGAAATGTAACTGTACACATGCATAAGTCTTTGTAAGATAAGAAAGATATCCTCTCAAGTAGGAAATTAAATGTGAAATTAATCAATATATCAGAAACTATGAGGAGCAGCTATGAACCTTAAGGAGCCAGTGAAAGTTCTGGAAAAATAAAAATGGCTGAGGCTACTTAGGGACATAGGGACAAATCATTCCCCAAAATACCCCTCACACATAACATAATGTTTATACTTATAATTATGATAAATACAATACACAGCTTCCCCAACTCTCACTTAGAGATGTGTGTAATGTAAGAATGTTTCACTTTAGTATTTATGTATGTATTTATCTAAAGTATTAACTAAAGAATAAATTTTCTTAGAAATATAATTTTGGAATGCTCTCCTACCTACTAGGAACACAGAAGAGCTATCCAACCTCCTGCGCCCAGTTTTCACAGCAATTTTTAAAAAGAGTAAAGAAATCACAGAAAAGATTCTCAAAGAATGCACCACCCAGTTCTGTTCGCCATCATGGGGTTAAATATTTTTTTCTTAGTATAGAAGAGGCTAAAGCCATTATACTCAGTGGTAAAGCCAAAAGGTATGTGAAGAACTATAAATTCATGTGAGGATAAAAGTCAATATTAAATATAGATCATATAGGATTGAGCACTTTTTCTCTGAAACCTGAATTCAAAGCTCAAGTGGTAAAAATGAAAATAAAATAGTGCTACCATGTCTTAAGACTTGAGTTGTTACCAATTGACTAGACCAGGTTCTCAGGCTCTTTCAGTTGTCTAACCTTTCTTTTCTATTTCACAATATTGATCAATAGAGGCCCTCTCCTTTAACTAAATAAGTCTCACAAGGTGAAAAAAAATCACTAAATTAATATTTATTTTGTAACATAAAAAAGTCAGTGCTATCTACCAACAGTATAATTAATTTGGATTAATTTCATGTGCAAATTTTGTCATTGCAGGTGTTGATGGAGTAATACATCAAAGGGACTTCACCTCTGTAAAAATCAATGCTAACATAACCTTGATTATTGTTCCTATGGATGTCACATATAACACTAATCAGTCATGGTTTGCAGCGAACATGTTAGAGAACAAATATAATTTGCTTTTTTATTGGCATTTTTCAAGATGAGAGATAATAGGCATTCATGGGGTGAGGGATTCTCTAAAAGAGTACAGTCTTCTAGGGGAAGCAGTGGAGAGTGTTAGTGCATGTGGGAATGCTTAAGAGGGACATTACCAGAGTGTGAAAAAAAAAATCTTCACATTGATATGGAAACTACTGAGTCTGCTTTGGGAATATACATTTCCCAGGATGCTTACAGAAAAGCCAGAGATCTTTAATTCTATAAAAGAACAACATTTTGTAGTACCCAAAGGAAAAAAATAACCTAAATCTATGGTAACCAACTTTCTATAATCCTGAATACCACAGACCCTCCGTTGTGTCAATATGACCACAATGGAGCAAAGGCAGGGCAAACTTGTATTGATTCCTTGTATAGCCAAAATTATAACTGTAATGCTATTTTCCAGATATGTGTACTTGAAAATATCTTCCATTTAGGCCATAGCCATTTCACCTTTTGTTATTATTGCATTTAGAGAATTATCAATGTTAGGACTATCACACAAGCCAATCAGTCAGCATGTATTAAAAACTTATTGGGACACACTAATTATATGAAAAGTAATCATTATACTAAAATAAATAATACTCATGGAAGAAAACTGGTACAGTGAGATGACATATAATGTGACAGATTTTTTAAATATATAGTTTATTGATTTTAGAGAGGAAGGGAAAGGGAGAGAGAGATGAAAACATCAATGATGAAAGAGAATCATAGATCGGCCACTTACTGCATATCCCATACTGGGGATTGAGCCTGCAACCCAGACATGTGCCCTGGCCAGGAACAGAATGAAAACCTTCTGTTTTATAGGTCAACATTCAACCACTTAGCCATGCTGGCTGAGCTGTTTTATTTTTTTAAAAAAATATTTCATTGTAAAGAAAAGATAGATTGTTGCAGCCCGATACTGATAAACATGATCTCCCAGATCTTAAATTGTACTTTATAAAAGAAAAAATTTGGTAAGCACAGAGGAGTTGATACCAGGATTAGAGGTATATGTGCAGGCATTTAAGAAAGAAGATAAAGCAACAACAAAGTTTTAAAGATGAGAATGAGGTTGCTGCATATATCTTCTTTTCCATTCTCTTGTCTGTATCAGACCATTTTCATTCAATTGTTTTCAGATTTTGACACTTAGAAGGTGAAGTTTCTAATTTTAGCAATTAGAGTAGTGCTAAAATATCATGCTAGAAAAAAAAAATGCTTTAGAAAAAGCAATCAGTAAATTCCTTTTCCAACAGAAACCTTAAATGCCCTTTGGTTTTTACTTTTGTCACCAGTAATGCAGGCAGCAAAAATGCAGTGATATTTGCAGCAATCACCTTGGAAGTCACCTTCCTCCATCCCAAGGCATTCCTGCCTGATCCCATAAATATATAAAATAAACTCCTGCTTCTATAACCTCAATCTTCGCTCAGGAGAAATTGTGTTTGGACTTAGTCTTTCCAGTATTAAAATGTAGCCTTCTTTTTGAATTTATGCTTGGCCAGTCCCTCTGATTTTTGTTTCCTAAATTGTATTTGGTACAGTCTCCATCCAGTGCAAATTTCATTAAATTCCAAGCCCATTCACCTGGCAGATGCCTTGGATAGTATAGCACCTTGGAGAGGTGCGGAATGCTGGGTGAAGGCACAAAGGAGTTTCATAACAATCAAATTTTCATTATGGTAAATTTTAATGTTTGTCCTTTAAGTTTGAAAGCATCCCATACATTTTGATGAAAAAGGACAAAGAACATATCTTCTTAGAAGGGCTTTCTCTCTTGAAATAAAACCAAATTATTTAGGTAACTAGAAGAGTCTGAAATTAATGTAAAAATATTCTGATATACCAATAGACCAGAAAGAAACTCATGCTTAGAAGTGCACTTGACTGATGACAAAGATGAAACTCCAGAGAGTAGGAAAGAAATAAAAGTTATTGCAATTAACGATGTTGGGACAAATGAATTTCTGTTTGGAAGACAGAGAAATTTCATCTCTACGTTTAATGTAACAAAAATAAATTCCAAGAGGATTGTAGAAATAAATGTAAACATAAAAATTTAAAGTAAGCTTTATCTTTCCTAGAAGATAAAATAGGAAAAAAAATTCCCAGAACAAGTCATATAAAACACTAAAAATAATTAAGAACATCTTTGCATTAAAGGGACACCATTAAAAGAAGAGGAGCTAAGAGAATAAAAAAAAGTGTTCCACATAAATAATCAACAAAGGGACCATATGTTAGATATGATAAAGATATGAGATAATATACTAGAGAGTTATATGATGAAGATAAATGAGAGGGAAGGAGCGAGAACGTCTATAAATAAATAAGAAAAAGATAGGTATTTCTATCTTTAATCTTTTAAAAAAGATTTAAGTCCTTTACAACAAAAACAAATCACTAAACAGGTTCTGAACCTCATTTGTAAACAGCATAATAAAAACTAGTATGTGCTATAGTAACTGTTAATGTTTGTCCTTCAAGTTTGAAAGCATCCCATACATTTCAATGAGAAAGGACAAAGAACATATCTTCTTACCAAAAAAGATTGACAAGTCAAATTTTGACAAGCATAACACTTAATAATACTAATATGCTATTTATAGGAATTTAAATTTTACAACCACATGGGAAAAACTCTGTGGATTTAAGTATCAAAATTGAATATATACGTATAACGAATAATAAACAGTTACCAGAACATATCACTCCTAGGTATATTCTCCCCAAAATATGTATACATATGTACCAGTAGTCATGTACACAATTCCCACAAGAGCATTGTTTGAAATAGCCCTAAACAACTATCCCAAACAACTGTCTGAGTCGGAAGAGTGAACGCAATTAAATACTATAAAATAAGAGTGAACATGCTATAGTGACATAAATAAACATGAACAGTTCTCATAATCCAGGCAAAACTAACCTAAGAGTTTAGAAACACTTACTAAAGTGATAGAACTCTAAAAGAAAATGAGGAAACAGTTACAGTAATAGTCAGAGACATCTTTAACTTTCCTTTTACAGGGAGAAGGATGAGGGCAAAATATTTGTTATCAGCAAGTCATGTGGGGGCTTTAGGAGTACAAGCTCTTTGCATTTCTTACTTAAATAGGTGCTTGTTTCATAAGAATTTATTAATCTGCACCTTTATGTGTTATGTCCTTTTCATATGTGTTATATCCTTTTAGACTGTGTTATATTTCACAGTAAAAACAAAATATTTTTATTTGAAATGTCTTAATCTCATATCTAAGCACTGATAACTATATGCATCTGGGGACAAGTGACTGTCAGGGAGATATTTAAATGCTTTATGAAAGGTTTACACATTCATCAACCTGGTGACACTTATATCACTGACTAATAGATACACTTGCTATCGAACATGTTTACTTAATTAGACTTTGGACTTCTTAATTCCATGCTGTAACATGTCAGAGACATCAATTATCTGTTTCTGCAAAAGTCCTGGTAACAAGGCTGGAAATGAATTTAACTGCTGTGCATATGAAAAACTGAAATTCAGAAATTAATATCTGGATTTCTGCAGCTGTGACGCCATGTTGCTATTCAACCCCAATTTGCAAATCTGCTTCTGCTGAGAGCTGACTGAGTTTTCTCTGATCATTCAATCTGGCCCTTAGCAAAATATTAAGACAACAGCAACTTTTACATCCTACACGTCTCCTTAATGTCCTCTTGACTCTCTCTAGTCTAAAATCATTCATTCTGATCCAGTTTCCCCAGAAACTCTAGCCCTTTCACTTATTTTGAGGTTATCTAAGCAACCACTTTAGTTCCCAAATGCTTTCGCCTAGTGACTGACAACACTGAAGCCCAGTGAATAACATGGCCCCTGAACATGTAGTGTAAATGCACCAGTCAACTTTGGGACACTCCCAGAAAACCTGTCATGACAGATTCTTTCCCCAAACTGCAAAAATGAATAACCCTGAAATACCAAAGAAGTGAATTTACAGCCATTAGAGAATAAAGAGAATATATATTTGATGTATGCTTGTTTGGGTGTTATGGTGGCTGCAGAGGTTTGCGTAATGTGGTTGCCCAGTAGCTACGCATTTGAGACATCACCTCCCCACTCCCTGCCATGCCTACTCTGAGTTCTCAACAGAAGTTAGTTGACTATGAGCAAGAGCAGATGGAGAATTTTTAAGCAACTTGGCTCTTGATTACTTTTCTCTGCCGAGCATGCAACTTCCATGACTCTCCTACCTAGATTTTGTCCTGCCAGGTTAAAGAAAAATAATTATTAATATGCCACTGCCTTTGTTAACTATGGACAGAATTACTATAGGGGGAATTCTTGCACCAACAGAGTAGACACTTCTGTTAAACTGAATATTTACAAACATTTGGAACTCTTGTCCCTTCTTTTTTATTTTTTTAATCCTCACCCAAATATATTTTTTCCATTGATTTTTAGAGAGAGTAGAAGGGAGATGGAGAGAAAATAAACACCAGTGTGAGAGAGACACTTTAATTGGTTGCCTCCCGCATGCCCTGACCAGGGCCAGGAGCTTGCAACCAAGGTACTTGCCCTTAACTAGAATCGAACCCGGGACCCTTCAGTCTGCAGGCCGATGTCCTATCAACTGATCCAAACCTGCTAGGGCTCCCTTGGCTCTTGAACCAAGCTCCAAATCAGCAGGGACACAAGAGAGAAGAACATTTATTAGTATAATTGTGTATTTGCTTGGGAAAAATTTAAATGGGCATGAAGTTTTCAATGATAAATCTATGATAACTCTATAAGTTGCTTTTTGTACTTTGAAACTATGTTCTTTTCATAAAGGCACATGATGATAATGTCTTCTTGGTAGGTTATTATTCATCAAGTCATATTTCTTTTGTTCTTATAATACACTGCTTTAAATATTATTTTTTGTGTTATTAATGTTCTTAATGTTAATATTATTCACCACCTTTTTAAATACTATTTATCTGGTTATCTAATTTAAATACAGATAAACATATCAATCTGTTCATCTTCCTCTGGATGGAGACAAGGCCTTAGATTTCTACACACCCTACTTGATCCCTTTCTCTTCCTTATAATTGACTCCTCAACATCAAATCCTAACAAATTAGTTCTAAGAAAATCATAATTCTTTTGTCTCCTCCAGGTTTGAAAATGGGTAGGTGCTCAAATCTTGGTTAATGGATCATGAGGGAGGGTTTATCAGAGATGTTAGGGAAAAACTTTATCTTTTTTTTTTTTTTTTTTCTGATAAGAAGGCACAGAATGCACCTGCTTATTCTTCAGAACCACTACAGTTAATTTATGGCTCTGAAGATAGCTTGCAGCAAATTCAGCTTGTACATGAGGTCAAAGCGATACATTGGGCCCTCATTAATATCCATTACCCACTGATTTACTAACCTAGAGCCTACCTTAGTTCATGATTTCTATTAAACAGTCTTTTTTATAATACTTTAAGACATTTCAGGTTTCTGTTTCTAAAAGTCAAATGCATCAGAAGTATATAAATATGTAAATAGTTTTATTTCCACCCTAGCTGGTTTGGCTCCATGGATAGAGCATTGGCCTGTGGACTGAAGTGTCCCGGGTTTGATTCCAGTCAAGGGCACATGCCTGGGTTGCAGGCTTGATCCCCAGTAGGGGCGTGCAGGCGGCAGCCGATCAATGATTCTCTCTCATCATTGATGTTTCTATCTATCTGTCTCCCTTTTCCATCCTCTCTGAAATAAATAAAATTAGTTTTAAAAAGTAGTTTTATTTTGTTCTCGCTCTCCTAGTTAGGGAATACCTGATTAGATTTTCCAAAGGGTTTTATTGAAGTCCTTGGACCAAAAATGAAAATACACGTGCAAAAATATGAAGTCCAATCTCTAATTAGATCTTTAGGGAAGTTCTGTGTATGATAAACTGTGTCTTTGCCTGAGAATCGTTTTATTCACTTGTACTCCAGAATAATAGTGCAACTGCCTATACAATTCTAGATTGGCAATGGTTTTCTCTGTGTTTGTTGTTGTTGTTGTTTGTTTGTTTTGTTTTGTTTTTTTATATATACATTATTCTATTTTATTGCGTTCATCATTGCTCTTGAGAAGGCTTAAGGTCAATAAAAGTATTAGACCTGCATAGTAATTTTTCTTATTAAATAATCTTTGGTTACAGTTTAGATATTCTCTTTGTTTTTGGTGTTCTCTAATTTCACCATGATGTGCTTAGGTATGGATTTCTTTTCATTTACACTTTTTAAGACACTATGATTCTCTTTCGAGTTGAAGGCTTACAACTTTACTCAATTCTGGAAAATTCCTGCCATTACCTTTTTATCAATTCATTTTTCTTATTCTGTGCTTATTATTCATTAAATTTAAGATGGCCCTTTTCATTCTATTCTCTATATCTCTTAATATTGTTCTTATATATTCACTCTATTTATCTTTCTGAGATGCAGTAAGGATAATTTCTTCACATCTATCTTCTAAAGTAATATACCCGACTTCATGTATGAAACATCTATTTTTTTAAAAATATATTTTATTGATTTTTCACAGAGAGGAAGGGAGAGAGATAGAAAGTTAGAAACATCGATGAGAGAGAAACATCGATCAGCTGCCTCCTGCACATCTCCCACTGGGGATGTGCCCGCAACCCAGGTACATGCCCTTGACCGGAATCGAACCTGGGACCTTTCAGTCCGCAGGCCAACGCTCTATCCACTGAGCCAAACCGGTTTTGGCGAAACATCTATTTTTAATACAGCTATCAATTTTTAAGAAATATTTAAAAAATTTTTACAAATGACAATATTAGAAATATGGCATTCATTTGTTTTCATAATATGCTCTACTTAGCATTGTTTTGTGAGTGTCCATTTTGCTTTCTTACTTAAGTATGTGCTGATGTCTTATTGTGCTTTGTAAAAGCTGACAGCTGTCACCTTCAATGGCCATGGTGTTTTATGGAGACATATAAGCCTGACCTCAGGAAGCATTTTAAGGTGCATATCTTTATTTCTCTCTCTGGAGGCTCATGAGTTACATTGAACCTTGGCCAGACTTCTTATTAATTTCCCAACATAAGATTTTTACTACGTAAGAGTGGTGTGAATCTTTCCCTCGTCATAGCCCTGAGCATGCAGTTTACAGCCTACCCTGGACAAAAGATACAGTCTTTCAAAAACATGATTTAACAACCATTAATCTATTCATTTTCTTGGTGATTTCATCATGTGTAGTGTATTTGCATATTATCTACACCTTGATGATCTCCAAATTTACATCTTTAATCCAGACATCTACCATTATATCCAGACTCATGTAGCCAACTCTGCACTTGACAAGGACTTACTTTTCTAACAGCCATCTCACACTTAGCATTATCTTACAACTGAGTTCTAATTTTTTTTCTGACAAAAAATGACATTTTAAAAAGTCTTCCTCATCTCAATTAATGACCTCATCCTTTCATTACCAAAATAAAAAAAAATGTAGTGTCATCTCTGACCCTTCCATGACTATCTCACACATATCTGTCAGCAAATCCTAGTGACTCACCTTATAGTAATATCCAGGATATTAGCATTCTTATCACCTCTACTGTTACCATTCTGGGTAATCCCATATCATCTCCTACTAGAATGGTGGCCATATTCTCAGAAATAACTTTCCTATTTTCATCCCTGCCTCTCTTAAAAGTACCCACTGTGACCTGGCTATTCATTAACACTCTGAGCTAATGTCCTCATATTTTCTCATTCTCCTCCAACCACAGTGGTGACTTTTCTGTTCTTGAACTTTCCAGGAAGGCTCCTGAAACTCAGTTTCTAATCATACCATGCATGCACCTAGGCTTTGTCTCAGAACGCTTAGAAATGCAAAGACCTCGCTTCCTAAGTGTATGTGAGGTTTGATTTTCAATTTTGATCTCACTCAGGCCCCAGTGTCTACTTGAGATACCTTTACCATATTTTATTCAGAATTTCTTTGTGTTTGGAGTAGGAAAAGGAAGGTTCCTTGTCTTTCATAGTGAAAAGGCTTGGTGTTGCCCTTATATGTGAGAATATATTCAGAGATTATAAGTTAACTAAAATGTTCAGCATTGCATGGATGGTTGCCTAAACAAAGCTCATGTGTCACAGGAGATGATCTTCCCAAATATCATGTCATGAGGTATAAATAATGGCAAATACTAATCACATGTGATTTCCCCCAAAATGTGTATCTGGTTCTTTAAATCTGTCAATCACATTTGACATATTTTTCTTGCACTAAACTCTATTTCCTATTTCCTGTCTCACCAGAGAGAGGTGTTCTACTTGTAAAAGTCAATGAATTATTCTAGTCAATTAAAAAATAAAAAGCTGTTCAACAACTAAATTTCAGACTCAAAAAACCCTAAATTTCAAGATTATTTAAGCCAACCATCATCACAACATGGATTCTCCTGACTTAATTATACAGTGAATACATTTTATAGAAAAGGATATATTTAATTCCATTAAAGGATCAACTTATTATAAAATTCAAGACTAAAACAAGCCGGTTAGATTTCATGTATCTAATCATACATTGTAGGCAAAAGGAAAGTGTAAATATTCTCAAGCAGCTGTTAAGTCTATATCAAGAGTTTGTCCAAAGGCCTAGAATTCCATATTCAAATAGAAAACACAAAATAAAGAGAGGCTTACATATAGATTTTTCTTAATTTTCCAGGCATACTGAGTTTATCCTCATCTCTTCTCCTTTGCTTGGATTGATCCAGCAGAAATGACTTCTCTCATAATCACATCTTAGTTGCTTCTTATGCTCTAACTCAATGGCTAGCCATAAAATCCTTCAAAAACCTTTGCCATGATATGCTTTCCATGACACTTCCATTCTTTAATTTCCTATAGCAATTTATTGTTACTAAGCTTGACACCTAAAAACATATTGCTTTATATTGTAATGATTACTTATTCTGGTTTTGTAGTTTAATTTAATGGTGTCAAAAAGATATAGTCCTTTTCTTTTCCAATTGTATTTTAAGGTTCCTTATACCACGATCAAAGTTTGTTTTGTTTGTAAATAAACATTTTGATATGCCTAAGAACAAGAAGCAACATTCTCTTTTTTAAAAATATTAAAAATGTTTATTTTCACAGAGCACCAAGCCCAGAAAATACTTTCTTAAACCAGCTTGAAATCAATTACTTCATTCTCTTGGTATTTGAACTAGTGCTAATTTTCAAAAGCTTGGGTAAAGTTGTTTGAAGATTCAGGAGTGGGATTTCACAAAATGAATGTTTACATCACGTGTATAACCAAAACAGATGATATGAATCAGCAGGGGATAAATGAGATTCCAAAGTCAGCAGATAACTTCATTTTAGCATTCATTCTGTTTTTGCATTAGCAACATGAACAACATCCAATTTATTTTCTCAACATTGCACAACAGCATCAAATACACATTCCGGCATTCACTGTGTTTGTATCTGTGCTCACATCTGAACCTGGAACTATTCCATACCTTATTGCTTTTCTACTGAATACGTTCAGCTTGGGGATTTCATGGTGAGCAAAGAGCTCTCAGAACATAAGTTGCAATATGTTGCTTTTAGCAATTCAATATATTCATTCATTGGAACTTCCATTTTTTTGCATTCATTTTCTCACCGACATGTGCATATACATCAAGTCATTTGCATAAAGTACTCAAGAAACAAACATATAGGTTTGCTTTTTCTCCAAGAACTTTGCAAAGTCGCCAATGGGGCCTCTTTCCTAGTTGGTCAAATGTCCCTTTTCATATTATAAAGTGTGGAATGTTTTAGAGCTTCAGGTACTCTGTTAGAAATGTGTCCTCTTCAGTCATGTCCCTGTCAGGCTAAGGGGCAAATCAAATTGACCTGTCAAGGAACAGGATCTGTTTGTGATTGAATTATTTCATTTCTAACCAAAGGGTGTGTGTGTGTGTGTGTGTTAGAGTTACTGGCTACTCAGAGCTGAATTTGTTTTTCAGTGAAAACTTATTTTCCTTATCAGATGACTACAACAATAAAATAAAGAGATAATGCCTTCACACTACAAGGTTTAAAAAAATTAACACCACATTTTTTAAAGTTTAGTTCTCTGACTGATGAGAGCAATGCCACGTTGATGTTCAGTGAAGGCAAAGAAAAAAAATTGACAGTATCTGTCTTTTTTTCCCTCTCTCCAACCCACATAAATACCTTTCTGCTACAAGCTTACCTAAACAGTAAGCTCCTGCAGTCCTTAATTCAGAGCTCTGCTTTGTTCTTCCTGGTCCAAGGCCAAAATCCTCTTGCTAGCCCATTGTCAATTCTCAGTTTAGTCCCACTGATTTTCAGATTCTTATCTCTTATCTATGTGTCCTGCTCAAGGTCACTGACAACTTTGCAGAGTGGTTATAGATTTTTATTTATTTTTTAGAGTTTCTTCCCTAAGTAAAGTTGCTGAAAAAGGAGGAATGAACATTTCAGATAAAATTCAAATGTCTATTTTTCCCTGAGAAGTCAGGAAATTTGATATCTCCTGTGACAAAATTCACCATTCATTCATTCTTTAATTCAACCTGTAATGGTAATCTTAGTTATATTTAAAGCAAGAGCCACCAACATGTTTTAATCACTTGAGCTTTTTGAGTGCCTCTCAAAATCAAATTATCATATTCCTTTGCTTAGTTACATTTGATTTATAAGTACAATATAAAAATATTACAGGCTAAACTAAAATAGGTACACATTTATCCTAGAGGTCTTTTCTACATGTCTCAAGGAATTTTTGTTCTGAAAACTCTGAATATTCTCTCTGAAATTAAAATGTTATTAAAAATTATTTCAGTTAAAAAATACAGGTGTACTAGATAATTTATAAATGACCATTGGAAGGAAGGCCTACTTTATTTATTGCCATTTGACAGCCATTAAGCGCATTTTCTCTTGTTCTTGGCAAAGAGAGTTCCAGGGAAGAACAAGCTTGAAATGAATATGGCATTTACACATGCTTATCTGCACAGATTTAATTGTTCAAATCCACTTGCTAAATCTGGAAATTTATTCAGTATCATTAAAAAAAAAAAGTGGAGCCATAGCCGGTTTCTCAGTGGTTAGCCTCGGCCTAAGGACTGATGGGCCCTGGGTTTGAGTCTGCTGAAGGGCACATCCAGGTTGCTGGCTCGATTGCCAGTAGGGGGTGTGCAGGAGGCAGCCAACCAATGATTCTATTTCATCATTGATGTTTCTATTTCTCTCCCTTCCTCTCTGAAATCAATAAAATATATTTTAAAAAACTGGAAAACCACATTTAGTGTGAACCCTTCTAAGAATCTATAGAATTGCCCTGGTAGAATGAAACATTATCCTTCAAGATATCTTTTAGTGAGACAATCTTAGGCTGGTGTTTTCTGAGGGAGATTTGAGATGCAATAAATATGTATATATCTAGAATATTTTCTAAAATTCACCGTAGTTTCAGTCATGGATGTAGAGAACTAGCCCTGACATCCACCTTAGAATTCTTCCCTGTTTTAAGGTCTACATGTTTCACACCATACATGACATTGGATGTATTGTCATCTTTTGAATTCTTCTCATTTCTTTTTTCCCAAAAAATAAATTTTTCATAATTTGAAATTGTTTCATATATCTCCCTTGTTAGCATTTACTTTTTAATGTCCAAGAACAAAGTGAGGCCGAAACCAGTTTGGCTCAGTGGATAGAGCGTCGGCCTGTGGACTGAAAGGTCCCAGGTTCGATTCCGGTCAAGGGCATGTACCTGGGTTGCAGGCACATCCCCGGTGGGGGATGTGCAGGAGGCGGCTGGTCGATGTTTCTCTCTCATCGATGTTTCTGACTCTCTATCTCTCTCCCTTCCTCTCTGTAAAAAATCAATAAAAAATATATTTTAAAAAAAAAAAAAGAACAAAATGAGGGGAGTTGAAACCCAACCAATGAGACTTAAGAAGTTTGCTGTTGGGTTTACTAAGGGTTTTATCCCTTAATAAAATAAAATAAAAAGAATGAAGAGGAATACGTTTTATTATGATCCTGGCTCTTGGTATGTGGAAATGTGTTGTTTTAGATTTGCCCACTGTCTTAGGATCATGAGTAGTTGGCATCAGAGCCAGCCTGCTAAGGTTAAGATGATAGAGCAGAGAGATGGAAGGAATTATGGAAGATCTTAATAGTATTTGCTGTTCAGTGGTAATAATATTGCTCTATTCCTATCAGGTCATCAACCCTGATAACCTCTAGTTCTAGACTTCTTAATAGGTATAATGCTAAAGTTTTCCCATTTTAAGATGGTGTTAAATTTTAAAGGTAAATTAAATTTAAAAAAAATATATCTCTTTCATTTCAGCATAATATGGCTGTACTGGCGATGGCTCTGCTCAATTAATTCAACCTGACAAGGGTGGCTAGAGGGCTTGAGTCACCTATCTCCATAACAGGGGTAGCAATCATTTTCGATCGAAGGGTGAGGTGGTGACTATTGGGGGCCATGCAGCATCTCTCACAACTCTTAAACACTGTCTTTACAATGTGAAAAAGCTAGAGAAAATACATAAACAAATGAGTGTGACTATATTCCAATGAAACATTATTTACTAGTGTGATAGGCATGATGCATGCCAATGGTGGATAAAGATAAATACTTAAAAAAAAAGACATAGAAAACAGTAAATACTGGTCAAATGTCATCTTTCTTTGCAAAAATTTTCTATAAGCGTTGACATTCTTATATTTATACCATATTTCTCTGAAGACCCTTTATCACAAATAACTTTATGATTCCATTTTATTAGCTCTACAGAGATTTTAATGCTGCAGAATTGGTATATCATTTGTCTTACTTTTTGAGTGTTTTCATTTCTTCCCTCTAAGTAAGAGGTCGCTTTTAAGAAAGTTTGGAAGACTATATGTGTGATATGTCAAGTCCTCCTTAGTGTTTCTTTTGCACCTGCTTGCCTATTCTCAAACGTATTGCCACGTTTGAGGAATCATTAAAGGAAACCAGAAGAACAACATCAATTTAGAAGGAATATCCACACTTCCAGCATAGATTCTAGCCAATGGAACTAAAAAAAAAAAAATATGACATTATAAAATGTACAGGTCAGAGTGTGGTTCCTATTCAATTATGCAACAGTTTTTATAATACACTTTTATAAAAATTTCTATGTCCAACAAAAATAATAATAGGCATTCAGATTCACAGAATCAATAGGCTGATTTAGGTCATAGAACAGAGCTCTGCTAGTATTACACAGAGCTATAGTAGGAGGCTTCTCATTCCAAGGAGGCTGGACCAAGACATGAATTCCCAACACAAATTCTCTAAACCCTTAAGTACATGTCAGCAAGAGTCAGTTAGGAGCTTGTTTAGAGGCAAGTCTGCCATTTTTTAAGTACATGAGGTGGTTGAAGCATGGTGCTATTCCTCATTTTATCCCAATGCAAGACAACTCTTCTGTTGATGGATTTTAAAAGATTACTTACTCAGCAGTTTCTTTGTTTTCATCTTTGTGGCACTCTTGGCACCACACTCTAGAATATATAAATTAAAATGGTTTCTGCCTAATCCCCTCAGAGAGCTTTGATTGTGTATATTCTATAGTATTTTAGTTGATTAGGCTTCAAACATTATGCCTTTTAAAGCCTAATAGTTGTGTTGGTATTATAAATTCTAGTATGTAACATTTGGGATGTATGTACAAATCTCCTAGGCCCCATTTTTGGAATAAAAGAGGGAAGATGATGCATCATTGTTGGTCTATATAGGAACATGAAAAAGGGCTGATTAAAGATAAAAGAAAATATGTTCTATTTCACAAGGAAACTCTGTTACCCACTCTTCCTTGAGGCTAGAAAAGGATAGGATACTCAATTTATATGGTATTTAGAAAATGTAGTAGATGGACACAAAAATCAAGTTTGTCGATCTATGCTACAGCAAGACGAGTGTGTTCAGTTCAGATTGTCTGGTATCCATGGTCTCAAAGGGTCTTGAAAAAAGAACAACCCACTGGACAAAGCAAAGAAACTTTGTCTTTGATTGGAAATATGGAGTCTCAAAGGCACGGTTCTGTTGCCACAAAACCTCTACATGAACTTGAGATCAAATGGCTTTGGTCCTTGCATTCCTCTTCCTCAAAATGCATACCATCTTTCATCTTCTTGACAGGATTTTTTCACAGAGCAATGACTTTGATTTTGATGAGGTTCAACTTATGAATTTTTCCTTTAAACCATCATGCCATTTTGTTCAGAGAAATAGAAACACATATTGAGTCTAAGAACACTTTGCTTAGCCCCAAATCCTAATGATCTATTTTGTTCTAAAAGTTTTATAGTTTTATGATTACATTCAAGTCAGTGATTAATTTTGTGTTGTTTTTAAAAGGTGTTAGGTTTAAATCAAGGTACTATGTGTATGTATGGTATGTATGTATATAATTTTTTTACCTTTTCATCTTTTTTTAATTCTCACCCAAGGACATTTTTTTTGTTTTGTTTTGGTTTGTTTTTATTGGAGAGAGAGAGAGAGAGAGAAAGAGAGAGAGAGAGAGAGAGAGAGAGAGAGAGAGAGAGAGAGATACATCGGTTGCCTCCTGTTTACACCCTGACCAGGGATTGAACCCCCAACCTAGGTATGTGCCCTGACTGGGAATTGAACCTGCAACCTTTTCGTGTATGGGACTATGTTCCAACCAAGTGAGCCACTGGCCAGGGCTTGCCTTTTGATTTTTAACAGCTCTTATTGTTTGTTGTAAAGGTTGTCCTTCCTCCTTCACTTTTGCACCTTTGTCAAAAGTCAGTATGGCATATTTGTGAGCCATTTTCTGAGTTATCAAACCTGTTTCATTGATCTATGTGTCTATCCCTCCATCTATACTACACTGCCTCTGTTATCATAACTTTATAGTAAGCCTTAACATTAGAAGAGTGATTCCTCCCATCTTATTAAGATTTTTTTTTTCCTTAGAGCCTGTGTCTTTCATAAATTTAGAATAATTTAGTCTATGTCAACAAAAAATATAGCTGTGGTTTTAATAGAATGTGCATTAAATCCATAGGTCAGTGTGGGTAGAATTCACATATTTTCCAAATTGAGGCTTCTGATCCATAATTTCAGCATATCTCTATTTATTTAGTTTTTTTTTATTTCTTTCATCAGCATCTTATAACTTTTGTATGTTTTTAGGTTTATAACTAAACTAATACCATTTGAAAAAAATCAGCCTTTGGTTTTTATTATTCCCATTTTTCCTACACATAAGTCTTCTGATAGGCAAGTGATATCTGAATTTTCTCCCTAAGATAGATTTTTATCTGTGTGTATTTCCTTACACCAGTGGTTCTCAACCTTGGCTGCACATTAGAATCACCTGGGAATCTTTTTAAAATCCTGATTTCTGGGCCTCATCCTCCAGAAATTCTGTTTCTTTGTGATGGGGTGGGGCCACAACATTAGAAACAAAGATACAGAATTTCTGGAGGATGAGGCCCAGAAATCAGGATTTTAAAAAGATTCCCAGGTGATTCTAATGTGCAGCCAAGGTTGAGAACCACTGCCTTACACTGTTGCTTCAACATGGAAAACTTCCTGCCCCTCTCTCATCATGATTTCCACATTCAATACAGCAGGCCCTTGACAGAAAAATCATGGACTGTGTAGTTATTGTAATTTAAATCCTGGCTCTGAAACTATGTGAGTGCTAGGAAAGTCAGTTCACTTTTCTGAACTTTAATTTATCATATGGAAAAAGATATTATTTAATACACAGTTTGGGATGTATGAACATATGTATATCTAAACTGAAAACCATATTCATTGAACTAATTTGAGAAACAGACACATACAGTAGGTGCTCAATATACCATATTTTTATTTTTATTTCCCTAAAGCTTGATTGTCAAGGACACTTATTGCTCTTTAATAAATTGTGCTATTATCGTATTCTATTGAGTTTTTTGTATTCCTTATATTATTCTTAATATCTTTCATCTTGCTATTGTAATATGTGCTGTGTGTCAATTCCATAGATAATTCATAAGCTATATAAAGGGCAGACACTGCCATTTTTATGTCTATTATGGAATTTAGACATGCATTTGGATGAGTGTATTACAGTGAAAATAACTTGGCCTTCATCAGAAAATCCTAAATTCTCATTGTTATCTGGCATTGGGAAATGTTATATTCTCTGACCTTTAGGTTTCTCATCCATAAAAATGGAATAATAATACTTCATGGTATTCCTGATAAGAGTGAATGGAACATAGATAAGAGTTCATGTGTAGCGCACATATATCTAACTATAATAGAATTAGTAATTAGATTGTGGAGGCACCTGTAAAGCAGGTGTATTTTTTATTTGACATATAAACAAATAAAACTGAAACAGAAATGTTTACTGATTCACAGAGATATAACAGAATTATGTGGAAACAAAATATTATTTAAGAATCCCTCTCTTATAATTCTGGAGCTTTACAAAACTGTAGGGATAAACAATGAAATTCATTTATTTCACATATACATGTACACACACACACACACACACACACACACACACACAAACACTCCAAAAATTTCTAGATAGAATAAATAGCTTCTCCAAGGTTGCTTAGCTGAATGGAGGTAACGCCAGAAAAATCTCAGGTACCCTGATCCCTAGCCATAAGCTGTTTTTGCTAAACAATTTTTCCTCATTTGTGCCCTGCTCTTACTGGCACTTTGGCTCAGATTGCTTCCTTACCCATTCATATTTGCTGCCTCCAAACTCATCATATTTCCCTTCCAGCTCTGTGTCCATATGGCCATGCTCATCTGGGAGGTGGATATCTGAAATTGCCACCATCATGCCATCCCCTTCCAACCATGTGAGTAGACCAGAAATTACTTTTGGGCACTATTAACCCAAGTTGGCTAAGATTCAGGATGCTGAGGTGAAACGCCCTCCATCATATTTGCAAGCCCTGAAGCTGGTCTCCAGCCTTCTGCAAACCAAGATGCCTTTGGGAGCTTAGAATGCAGTTTCTGTACTTTTTTCAAATGACCCCATTGAAAGCAGGAGCATGAGGCAGAAATATGGCTCCTGGTTATAGGGAATTGTGTATGAGAAATATTTTGAGTATCCAACATAGGCAGAAAACTTCGTAAATAAGCAAATGAATTATAAATCTTCAGGTCCAATGAAATGCGAGGGCCTCTCTCACATATGAGGGATATTTTATTTACCACTTACTTATCTTTTCAATCTTTAGGTCAGAATCACTGAGACTTAAGATATCCAGGGAACACTTTCCAGAGAGAGTAAGAATTGAGATATGTTAAAAACAAAATAAAACAAAACAAAACAAAAAAACACTAGGGTGTTAAGTTTTGTTTGGTTCTGTTGTAATGGCAAATTTCAGAGCCAAATGATCACAGTTTTAAAGGTATTACCTGTACTCTCCCAAATTTCCCTTTGCCAAAATATATGTATTCATACCCTGTCTTGCCTCCTAAAATGTCCATAAGTATCTCTTTTTCAGATTAAAACAACCAGAAGCCTTGCTAACCACATATATCAGATACATGTTGTCAGATTCATTCTTGCTGATTGGAAATTCCATAGACAATAGCTCATTGGACAGGGCAGTTTTGATGGAGAGATGCCAAGAAGGGCCACAGGCTCACAGTGCTACTTTGGAAGGACAGCTTTAGATGACATTCTGTAGTGAAGGGACAGACCCACGAGGGAGGGAGGCACCAGGAGATTCCAGGGTCCCTGACAGGAGCAGGGAAAGATGAAGGGGGAATTAAGGTGAAAAGGACATTACAGACGTATTTCTCACAGTTTGAAATATTGCCTGGAGCCTGTAGAAGGGGCTCTCCTCCCGGCCATGGTGCAGCTGGAGCACAGCTGCTCACAGCGTGCCTGACATTCAAGGGCCAGTCAAGGACCAAGGCCACCTAGCCCACAGACTGCAGAGGGCACGGAGAAATAATTATTTCCCCAGAATAGGTATCACAGGGCTTGGGACAGATGAGTAGGAAATAGGAGCTGACTTCCTGGAGTCCTGGCCATTAGCAAATGCCTGGGGGAATGAAATTTGTTTGCCCTTTTAACATTTACCTGTCTATTTAACTACAAGTAGTAATGCTAGCTCTAAAATGATCCTTCATGCTTTAGAGAATTGGCCATGTGTCCAATTAATGTGTCCCATTGACCTTCTGCAGTAGTGAATTGTCTCCATTGACCACATTTTCCATGTACAAATCTTTAGTAATAAATTTACTGATTCTAGAAGTCAATAGAGCGAATGGCTTTTGTGTCCTTAACAGGTATGAATAAATTAAACCTCTTGGCAAATGAAAGTTAGTAAAAGTTTGTGTGCTTTTTTTTCCCTGAAAGATGGATTTTTTTCCCACTTCTTTTCTGCTTTCCTAAGTCAGCAGCAGAGCTTATGGCTCATCAACATGCATGTGCATTCTCCATATAAGAGGCTTGGTTTAGCCTTGCTTATTCATCACAGAGTCTATGTCTACATATGGCCAACAAATTGAGCATTTTGTACAGTATCCAGATTTGCAGCTGCCTTATGGCTGAGCTGATTGACTCATCAATGTGGCTAAATTGGACACGAAGATACCTTAAAATCACACACAAAATATCTGTTCATGTATTCTTCTCAATATGGCTTGCACAGGTGAAATGCGTGGTTGTGGACACTATATGGAACCCACATTGTAGCAGTCACTAGGCATAAAAGCCTGGACTCAATATTATTTCTCTTATCTAGATAATTAAGAGAAATAAAGGAATTTCCCTAATGTTTCTTCAGTGATCCTAAAAGGAATAGTATGGGCCCCTTAACTTATGATTCCGGACTTGTTACTAATGCAGATGTCTTGACCTACATAATCCTATTATCCTCTGCTTTATATTAATTGAGATATTTAGTAACTCTTGAAAATGTTCTACATTTTGCGGTGCAGTTTTGCAAAAATTTCTACTTATCAGAAATGGCGCACATTTACTGTCCAGGTGGCCTACTAAAGAAAGAGTAACCTCTTCCTGCCTCTGCCCTGGCGCAGGGATCTGTCACTGAGGTGGAAAGGCATTACTCAGGGATTTTTACTGAGAATCCAGGGTCTAAAGGTGATCTTGGATAATCTGTGAATTGGACTCCTTCACCGCCTACCACCAAGGGGTGCCCTTCACATCACATCTGTATGTACAGCACCTCCAGTTGTGTGCTGCATCGCTAGTGAGGCCATAATGGGCTTACCTGCGAATCTTTCAAAAATATTGCTTGAATTTTTTCTGGAAAGTGTGAGGAGCTTCAACTGCTATGAGATATTCAATGGGGTTCCTCATGTAAGAAAGTTTAAGAAACATTGCATGACTGGGGTTTAACATAGGAATGAGGCCAGAGTAGTCCTTATGTTGTATCACTCTGGTGGAAAATTACAATGTCGTAGCATTTGGACACTTGCATTTGATTTCTGTTGCTCTGCCTACCTCCTAACTTAAAATGGAAATGATACAAAAAGAATTAATACATATATGAATAAAACATTCTTAAGAGGACATTTTAGGAATTTGGAGGACAATTTGTGGTTGATATCACAAAAGACAGCCCAATTTTATTGCACTTCTAGATGCTGAAGCCATAACACCACCTCAGTGCTTAAGTCTCATTCGAAGGATGTTCTGTTACTCATGTTCTGCTCCTACTGCTCCTTGGATATCAGGAGAACCCTTGATGTTGTTGAGCTCTGGAAGCAAGCACACTGTATGTTTAAGGAAAACGATGTGGTACAGGTGACTTGTTCGAGGAATCACTAACATTCATGGTTTGGAAACAAAAGATACTTTTCTCTATAATACTCAATCATGTAAAATGCATTTCCTTTGAGCTTTTACAGTGGAGACAGGAGGAGGGAAAAACAAAGAACTTATCTGCCCCCTGAGCTGTGTTGACCATACCCCTCCTTTCAATACTAATTTTTCCAAACTGATAAGTTCCCAGCTGCTGCCACAATACAATATCCCAAGAAAAGACCTCCATATGCTCTTGCAAGGTTGATCACACTCAGCTGCTGGGGGAAGTCAGAGCTGAGAAACAGCAGCTGCCAGGCACTTGCTCTCTGTGGCAGCTCAAGGCTGTCTACATGCAGAGAGGCTGGTGTGGCTGGGGAGCAACCTGAATTGGAGAGGAGGAAGGGACCCATGCACGTGGGTTAAGGAGAAGAAAGGGGTGATTGCTAGGGAGATCCCCAGTGCTCTCCAGCTGCTGCTCAGCCTCCTCCTCAGTGCACACCCCAACCATTGGAGCTGAACAGGAAACTATTTCTCTAAAATACAGAGTCTTTATTTGGTCTGAATGTATTACTCCTAGAATGAGCCTCTTTGCTCTCCAAGAGAATACACTTATGACAGTTAGAAAGCAGCTGTTATTGCCCCCCTTTCAGAGCTTTATCATGACCACAGATTTTCCCCCTGGACTTTATTGTGGTCCACACAACTCAGTGTGCGTGTTTCTGCTGCAGGACTCTGACTGCTTTTTCCTCATCGAAGAATGTCTTTCTCTGCCCCTTAGATTTACTTTTAATAATCTTCTATGAAAAGAAACTTATCTTTCAAGGCTCAGTTCAAATGGAAAATAATTCTCGAAGCTATCTATGATTATTTAAAACATGGTTATTATCTTATTCTCCAGGAGAGTTTCTGAAGAAACAAAGATGAAACACAGTATACCCAACCCTACCCTTGTAGCTCATACCATCAGGTGGGGGCAGGCAACCATATAGTTTGAAAAATAAAACCATCACACATTTGTTTGATCAATGGTCACATATGACAGCTGGAGCACTTGGACACTTATACAAGAGTGAGGGACTGGTGGTGGATCACAGTGGTTCCTGAAGAAATGATGCAAAGATGGTTCTGAAGAACAGGTAAGAGTTAGCTAGATTCACTTTTTAATTGCCAGAAGGGATGTGTAGTAAATGTTCTGAGCAACCAATTCCAATATGTGTGTGTGTGTGTGTGTGTGTTTGGGGGAGGGGTTCTCACACCAACAAGCGATCCTCTTATACCAGCTGCGTGTCTTACAATCCAACTGAATTCTGACACTCTCTGCCCAGAGATAGCATTAGATGCCATAGGTTAAGAACTCAGTCCTACATGACTTCTCTCCACTTCATACACCTATTACAAACTATGTTTCTGACCAACCAGCTATAGATCGGAGGTTCCTTTCTTGGATTCTAGTGATTTTTAGAGTGACATGCAGAATTCAGGAAACCCATTTACTCTCTAGATTACCAGTTTATTATAAAAAAGATATAATTCAGGACCAGCCAGATGGAAGAGAGGCTTAGGGCAATGTATAGAGATTCCATGCTCTCTGGGCATACCATTCTCCCCGAATCTCCATGTGTTTAATAACCTGGGTGAACTTGTCCTTTTGTTGTTGTTTTTTTTGTTTTTTGTGAAGGTTTCATTATATAGTTATGATTAATTAGACTGTTGGCCATTGATGATTGGACTTAATCTCCAGCCCCTCTGCTTTCCTGGGAAGTTGGGGATGGGACTGAAAGTTCCAAACCTCCAATCTCCTGGTATGTTCTTCTGGCAATTAGCCCAGATTCTTAGGTGCTTTTCAAGCCACCTCATTAACATAAACCCAGGGGTAGTGTAAAAGGGCCTGTTATGGATGTCAAGAAATCCATTTTTTTCTTTAAGGCTTTGGAGCAATTTTCAGGAACTAAGGATGGGAGACCAAATATGACAAAAGATGCTCCCATTGTTCTTACCACTCAAGAAATTTCAACGGTTTTGGGAGCCTGGAGCCATTAACTTGGGACAAAAGTCAAATATGCAATTCTTATTATAAATCATAATATCACAGATGGATAGGAAAAGAAAGTATGGCAGGTAGATAGAATAGCATGTGCTAAGTTCCAAAGATGACAGAGTCCATTATGCATGAGCAAAAAGTGGACAGATGTTTACTATGGCTGTTATATAGTAAATAAGTAGCAAGAGAAAAAGTTAAAATGTCAGAGAATTGATTTGGTTTGGGACAGTCTCCAGTGGTTCTCAACCTTCTGGCCCTTTAAATACAGTTCCTCATGTTGTGACCCCAACCATAAAATTATGTCCATTGCTACTTCATAACTGTAATGTTGCTACTATTATGAATCATAATGTAAATATTTGATATGCAGGATGATCTTAGGCGACCCCTGTGAAAGGGTCATTCGACCACCAAAGGGGTCGCGACCCACAGGTTGAGAACCGCTGGCTAAGCTATGCCAAGGAGTCTGTCCTCACTTAAGAACGAGTCATTAAAATCCTTACAAAAGTGAAGTCAGCTGACTAGATGTGCATTTCAAACACACACACACACACACACAGACACACCACTGTGGCAAGAATGATATGATGAGGAAAGAAGGCCGGCCAAAGGCAGAGAAATTATATAGTGATCTATGTTAGAGAGGGATGGTCCTCATCTCCTGTAAGTGGGATAGAGAGGAAGGAGATAAACTTCCTCAAGATTTAGTGGGTGATTGTTTAAGAGGTTTGAGAGAGAGGGAGGGGGCAGGCATAGTTGTGGGAAAGGGAAGTATAGAAATGAGTGAATATACGAATGCAGGAAGGGAAGGTGTTATGAACTCAGGTAGGTCCTTATAAGATTTGAAGTCTTCATTAATCATTTGAATTAGCTATGGAGAGAAATCAGAGGGAGATGCCAATTTAGACTAACTGGCATCTACATATGGAAATAGAACATCTATGAAGAGATAAGGTCACTAAAGAAAAATATGGGGAATGAAGAGTAAATCAAAAAGGACAGAAGCCTGAAGTATTTCTCATTTAAGGTGCTCAAATTGATCATCCCAGTGAAAAATCATTTCCATGCCTTTGACAACCATCTGCCTGTCCTTCTCTTACTGGATTTATCACTTTAGCCCTATTAAATATGATAATGTATTTTAATTTTGTTTTATTTGCTTTTCCCCACATGAATTGAGTAATTATCAAGTACTAGACATTATTTTCATGCATTATCTTTTTCGATGCTCAAACAGATTTGAGGGATAGGTGCTATGCTTTTTTTATATTTGGCAGAGGTAAGGCTGTCTGTTGTCCATGTTCTGTTACATACCAATCCCCACTACCTAGGACACATAACCAGACCTAATGTTCCAGACAGCCTGGTATTTGGGCAGGGCCACCCAAGTCATTGTACTGAACTGTAGTGAAAGACATGTGAAAGGATCCAATTTACACTGCTTCCAGGACTGCCCTTTAACAACCTCCCACCCAATAGTCCAGGCTCTCAGATTGCCTTGATTTTCTGTTCAGGTACAGAGAATCCCATTACTGATACTGATATTCTTGTGGGATCAATTTCCACAAATAGGTGAATAGGTTCTTTGAGGTGAGTGACACCAAAAAGAGTCACCTGATCAGGAAAATACCTCAGAAAGTAACATGAGGTCAATAAATTGTTAAATGACTGAGTTTAATCATTGTTTGGTATAGCAATTTGCCTAACTCACTAATATAGCTATTTAACCAACAACAGGAAAAGAAATAAATTTAGTAAAATAAAAATTAATTATTCTAGGTCACACAAGTAGTAAGTACCTATGCTAGAATATCAATTTAAGTCCATCAGAACACACACACACACTCACGCACACATATACCTTACAAATCCTCATTTCAAAATGAATGCTCCTTTTCTCCCAACTCACATAATCTCAGAGCTCAGGATGGTGTCTCACCTGTGAGGCAAAGGCCACAAGAATGCCTGTTAAAAAGAACCAATGACTCTGTGGTGTAATGTCATTGTCATGCCACACGATGGATCACAAAACCATAGAATATGCCCCCAAAAACATTGTTTTGGGGTGTGTTGCTTAGAAAATGAGTGTCTAAAGATAAGCACAGTAAATAACATCTTGGTTTCTGTGGGGTTTTTTTTTCCTTCCATTATCTTTTGATATCAAAATACATAAATGCCTTTCCATAGCTTTAGAATTCTGAGTAGAGAACACCGCATTTTTAAAATTCCTTAAGAGCCCTAGCTGGTTTGGCTCAGTGGATAGAGTGTTGGCCTGTGGACTGAAGGGTCCCAGGTTCAATTCCCGTCAAGGGCACAAGCCTGGGTTGTGGGCTCAATCCCCACTGCGGGGCATGCGGGAGGCAGCAGATCAATGATTCTCTCTCATCATTGATGTTTCTATCTCTCTCTCTCTCCCTCCCCTTTACCTCTCTGAAATCAATAAAAATATGTTAAAAAAATAAATGAATAAAAACAAAATCCCTTTAAGAAAATGCCGTTTAAGCTACACATTATTCTTTAGTGACTCCATCTTGGAAAACAGCACTATCTTTCAGTGTGATTTGGAAAGAAAAAAAAAAAGAAAAACAAACAAACATTAGAGATCTGGAAAGAAGCAATCCAAGAGCGGTGAAATAAAACAACAACAAAATACTGAAATCCTTAATAGGGCTGCTTCGCAGGCCTTGTTGCCTATCACAGGTAGGAATCTCATCATTAAAATCCTAGATAAACACAACATACAAAAGTAAAATAACTTAAAGTGGTCTTTTATATGCACATACTTCTTTGAAATATGATAGTAGGAATTGGGCTTGCAATCCCAAATCTTGCTGCAAAAATGTCTACACTGACAACAGTGCCCACAGGCTGTCCACCATAGCAGGCATCTATAAAAATTTGAGAAATATATTAAGTAGGAAAAAAGAATGGAGATGACCTCAGAAGAAATCAATGTCTTTATCTATACACAAAAAGTCCAACAATTACAAAAGAAAAATAGTTGGCAATTTAAAACCTTGTGAACAAGCAAAATTTTGGATTTGGATTCAGAGTAACTTACTTTACAAGGAAAGTTAGGAAAAATCTGAATCATGTCCAAGCTAAATTAATTTGGATTCCCTGGGTGTATTTATGCATGTCATAACAGTGAATGCTTTAGTCCATGATGATCAAATCATACATCTGAATTTGAGCAGAGAGAGGGAGAGAGAGAGAGAATATTAAAGTCCCAGCATTAATGTTTGTGCTTTGTGGGAAAGTAAGAGTGATATAAGTAGAATAACAAGGAAGATAATGGGTAAATATTACTGAGAAAAGGCATAGGTTTTTATGTATAGATATAATATATATATAATATATTTAATTTAATATTGTAATAACCTCAGTTATTGAGACTTCAACAGAAAACATTTCTCTCCTTTATACTTAAAGCCATAATCTATTCAACTCATTTGATTTCTTTTACAGTTCCAATTAAGGAAGGTTATTTTTAAAATGTACCTTTTGTTACAAGGAACAAATCAAAGAGGGGATCTCTCATTTCAGGCTGAAGTTGGTGGGCATTGTATATTTCCCTCCCAGCACAGAAAAGCTGATGCCCCAGACAAAACCCTTCCTAACTGCCTGTGAGATTCTTGCCTTCAAATATATCCATCCAAGGATTCTCATTTTATCTTTTTTAAATAAACGTTTTGAGGATCATAAAAAATAAATAGGCCAGAAGTGTGTGGGTTGTGTTCTCTTTCCTTTTGGCTGGCTCACGCTGTGTTAGCGGGATAAACCTTATCCAAAGTGCTGGCACTCTGGTGTCATCAAGCCAGGATATTTTTGCCTTATTGCGTTTAGCAGAGATTCAGCATTATGGTGGGTACTTCCACAGGGAACTGGAGGGGTTTGAAAAAAATAGAAAGGAACAAAACAAAGACAGAAAGAAATAATTGTTGGAGAACATCCTCAGGGAGTGCAGAAAAGCAAAAGCCAAAGAAAGTAACAACTTACGGTGTTGCAAAAATTGTATAAACCTGTTACTGGGGGGAAATACGTGTTTGATAGAATTTAAATTATTTAAGACCCTAGAAAGATATTCCCCTCATCTTCTGCTTTTAGAGGTGAGCCATCTGCAAATTATGTTATTTACTTAATTTTTCTTATTCTTTTTTCCGCCCCTAGCTTTAAATCTGACTTGCAATCTTTAACGGTAGATTCAGGTAACTAAGGCTATTCTGCATTGTGGTATTGCTATTTTATTTACTTGTTTTGCTGCATTTCATCTGGTTATAAATGTCACGATGACATATTATAAGTAGCTATCACAAAGTCAAGCAAATTGTAGATAATCTTTATGCCTCAAATTTACTTCAATTTTGCAATGCCAAATAAAATTGGGTTGTATCTTTTTTCTTTCTTTCTGGGACATCATTATAGATGGATATAGTTTTGCGGGGTTGGGCACTATAGAAAATGTTTTTTAGAAGAGTGAAAAATAATTGCCCCAAATTCTGAATTTTGACAATTCTCTAAAAAGAGAGTGAATATTATATATATATATATATATATATATATATATATATATATATATACACACTTTAGAATGAGGAAACACAAAGAAAACTCCACATAAAATTAGTAAGCAGGGAGGATTCCAGTGTCGGCACCAGTAGGAAATGAGTGGCTGTTTTTATGTCCAGTGCAGCATATTTTTGCTTTGTGTGGCTCCTCAAGTCTGAGAGGGTCATCTGTCTATGACACAGAAGAGATTGAAGCTATCTAACCCCCACAGAGCTGTATTAATCTTTGTAAAGGCTAACAATATGGTTTTAGTGGAGGGTAGAGACACAAGTTCTTAATCTTCGAAATGGGTGGGGTTTTTACAGACACAGAATCACCATGTGAACAGCAAAACACAAGAAAAGTTGAGCACCACCTCCCGTCCTCCTAAGGCTCAGAAGAGAGGAGAGGCTCCATCCTTAGAGAGGGAATCAGACCATTTCCTTAGCTACCTAACCATCTTGGCAACAGTGGTGTATGGTGATGAAGCTATTACAGCAGGCTGCATGTCCCCAAAGAAACAGAGTTGTGAAGGTACTGATGCTTACGTAGCAGGTCTTAGTAGATACTGAGTAGAATGGCTACAATTAGAAATCCAGTATGTGGAATTCAAATATGGTCCAAAAATGAACTAATCAGCCAAGACTAACTCATGTGACAAGAAGATTAAAGTTCCTTAAACTGTAAACTCAATCCTAGCCAAATACACAGAGGCCCTGTGGTAGGCTAAATTATGACCCTCAAAGATATCTATGCCCTGATTTCTAAGACCTGGGAATACATTATACTGCAAGAGGGACTTTGCAGATGTAATTAAAGTTATGGATCTTGAGATGAGGGGATTATCCTGGATGATCCAAGAGGCTCAATCCAATCACCTAAGATCTTAAAAGCAGAGACCTTGCCCTTGCTGAAGTCAGAGAGATGTAATACAGGAAGAGGTAAGGGAAATTTAAAGTGTGGGAAGGACCTGACACACCATTGACATTGAAGATGTAGGAAGTGAGGCACAAGGCAGAGAATGTGGAGGTCTCTAGAATCTGTGAATGTTAATATGCTGGCACCCAGAAAACACATGGGACCTTAGTCCTAAAATTGCAAGAAACTAAATCCTATCAATAACCTGAATGAGCAGAAAATAGGTTTGCCTATGGAGCCTTCAGAAAGGACCACAGCAATATCATCACCTTGAGTTTAGCCTGGAGACACCTGTACTGAACATCTGATCTACAGAATTGCAAAATAATAATTGCATTGTCTAAAGCCCCTACATTCATGATAACTTGTTAAGGGTGCAGCAGATAACTAATTCAGTCCTCTAATAAAGTGGGGTGCTGTCATTATCTTTATGCATACAGTTGACACAGAAAAATTGCATTTATTTACTTCTATGTTTGTTAACTTTTCTTTCTCTAAGATTATGTAACATCCCAAGATCCCATACGTACTAGCCTTCTCAGTCAGGAGTGTGGGTTTCAAAGACTGCTTTCAGAGCAGGAAAGATCCACTCTGAAAATTCATGGTGTTGATACCATTTTATTCAGATGACATTAAGTGCATGATTTAAGGTAAAAAGATTTCACAAATGTGTGTTTCTCCCTACATGGTGTCTGCATTTCTGCACATTTCCCTGTTTTAACTGAGGAAATCCTTGCAGATCAATAACTGAGCTTTGATTCCTTTTCCTCCCACCTCCCGGCTTGAGTCACTGACCCACAGTTAGCAGTTCCGGAACTCCTGAAGTAGAAGCCTGGAATTAATTGCATCAATTCTGTGGGTTTAAGTGATGTCTATCTTTGGTGACCCAGGGTTGTATAGTGAATAGTTACCTGCCAGGACAAGAGAGGTGCTCTGTAGATTCATCTTGGAGGACACTGCATTACAAAGAAATCACGCAGAAGAAACTTCTACTTAAAATGAGGTCTTTTTTAATCAAGATATTTTTCTTGCTTTTATTCCAATCAAGGCTTCTATATTATGAAATAGAAGATAAATAATATAATCACAGCTAAGCTACTCAAGGCAAAGCTACTTTGGTCCAAAAATGATATTGGATATTCTGCTATTAAGGATCTTAAATAACTAACTCGAAGCACATTACTTACAGTACAGTGTTCTGGTTTGCAGAAGGTGCTAAATTGGGAGGAAAGGTCATTCCTGAAAAACAATCCTCAGGTAGAAAAAGAATTAGCTCACTTAAATACTTGGGCTAATAGATAGAAAATTCAATGCAGATAAATGTAGAATAATGAGTCTGGTGGAATATAATAAAAGAACATAATATCTCCTTAATGGGAAGGTACTACAGCATATTGACCTGGAGAGAGATATGAGCTACTTTAATAAAAACCCATATTAAATATTATCCAGCTCTATTTCATTGAATAAAACATCCAGTGTGTTTTGTTAGACCTCACCTCAAGCATCACATGCAATTGAATCACTGTACATACTCCATGATGCATATTTAGAATGAGCCTTAAAGGGGCAATTTGTAGAACAAGCTAAGTGAAAGCACTTGTCAGAGACATGAGTTTGAAAGCAATTATAGGGAAAACTGACCGCTTTCTCTGTGGTAAGTCAGACATGTTAGAGAGGTTTGAACAAAGGGGTGTCAAGACTAGGATAGCAAGCATATTGCATTGTGAGGACAGAGGCGAGCTGCTCATTAAATCTACCTCCTGTTCTTCCAGATCCAATTTTATCAATGGTCTGACAATTCCCTTAACTTCTTCAACAATTACAAACCCTGGATAACAAATACAAACAGACGCTTCTTGCTTCTCACTGACAGTTCCGCTTGTTTGGGGCCTATTTACATTACTGATGCTCTGGAGTCCACCCATGGGTGATAAGGCTACTTTTATCAGAGCTTTTGTCTTATTGTAGCCCTGCTTAAATCCAATTCATCTGAAGATGTCTGGGAAATTACAGCATTAGAGAGTACAGGCTGAGGAGTATCAGTCAAGAAAAAAGATAAGGGACAGGTAGAGATGGAAAAGAAGAGAAATGTGGAGTGATTTGAAAGCAATCTTTAAAGACAGACAAAGATTCCCTGGCAAGCATATAAATGAACATTTATAATCAAAGGAGGCGACAAATTGCTAATTACAAAACTGTCATTGCAAATGGGTGAAGTTCTCCACTGTCTATGAGGATAAATTGAAATGTGCTCTCAAGTACAGGTGATACAACGAATATCCACACACACACACACCCCATATCTGTCTACCATGATACATTTCACTAAGTCCCTGGAGGAATCATGATTTAATTATTATTACTGATAAGCAAATTAATACAATGCTTGAGTTCAGAGTTTAGAATTGAATAGACCTGGTTTCTAGACCTGAATTTCATGGCGCCTAGGAAAGGGCTTCCCTAAGTACTATTGATGTTTCAAGTTGAGGTGCTTTTTTGAGCTGTCTTGTAAACTGCGGTATGTTTAATAGCGCACTTGGTCTCTACCCATGGGATGCCATTTCCGGCACCTCTTCCTTTTACATTGTTGTGACAAGCAAAGTATCCCCAGACATTGCCAGGTGTCCCTAGCAGGTAAAATTTCCTGAATTTTGAGACACAAAGGTAAAACCATTGTCTAGGACCATGTCATATACCCTCTTTACATTTCAGTGACCTCATCTGTAAAATAGCAAATTGTGCATACCACCAAGTTATAGCCATATGTGTAAGGGTCTCAGGACTAGAAACCAGTTTTGTGGCTAAATGAAAAAAAAAAAAAAAAAAAAGAGTGAGAAATTGACTTGCCCATGGACTCACCGATCTCTAGTGGTGGACTGAGAGCACTGACTCAGAGAAGTGAGAAAAATTATGAATGTGAAAAATGGGTCCATGAAAAATGGGGATAAAACATTCTGATTACAAGCCTCAGCAATCCATGTGTGCCTTACCCAATAGGCCATAACTTACCTTTAAGGAATCACTGTGGACTGTCCATTCCAATTATTCCATTTCTCAGTGCAAATTATAGGGTTATCCTGTTTTACTTTCTATGTTTTTTCAAATATAGGAACAGTTGTCTAATCCTGGCTGAGCTTTGTTTAACACATATAGGAGACAATTTTGAGTAGAGATGAAAGAAGACCTGAACTAATGCACCAAGTTGAGGAAAATATTTGTTGCAGTACTGCATAGTCTGTGAACAGTAAAAGAACAGCGAAAACAAAAACAAGACAGAAAAGGAAAGTCTATTTTGTTTTTCACAAGTTTTGCAAAATTGTGTATTTTCTTCTCTTTTTGATTTTTTTAAACTTGTCACTCACCATGAGATTATATAGTCTGCCACCAGTTTTCTCTACTTTTAAACAGCCTACCTTTTCCCAAACATTAAACAAGCCATAAAGCAGGAACTCTGGAACTTCCAATGAAGCTGTCAGAGATTCCTCCTGCCATCAGATGATTTGCAGCTGTGTGACTCATTTGTATCTTTGTAAGAACTCAGGGAAAAAAGAGGTTATTAGCATTTCAATTCCTGTCAACTGCTGAAACTAAGTTAGGTCGAAGATGTTCTGCTTCCCTGGGCTAGTGCTGCATCAATGCAGAATACAGGCAGTGATGTTGGAGGGACTCAGAAGAAAGTGTGTGAGAAAGAAAGCATCCTTGGTACTGAATGCCCTTATAACAAAGGAATACCAAGTGCATATACGAATTGTCACACTAAACTTTGCTTCCCCAGTTTGGCGACAGGCTGGCTATTGGCAGATAAGAACTACTTCTTCCAGTGAGAACTAAAACCCTGGAAGATACGACAACACAACATTTTAGTGTAGCTCGTGGGTGTGACCTCTCACATCCTGTCCTGACATAACTCTCTGACCTACCATTCTACCCTCAATCTAACTAGTCATACCAATCTGCTGGCATTTCTCAGATGTCTATGCTCCATTTCCACTAAATAGCACTTCCTATGTGATTCTTTCTGCCTAGAATATCTTAGCTCCCTCCCCTCCACTTTGCAAACTCTTGCAGAACCTTCCATAAACAGATTATGTGTCACCACTGAGGAACTAGCCCTGATTCATGACAGAGTGCTTTTTCTGTGCAAAGAACCACATTGAGAAACAATGATGAACATGACAATAACTTCCAAAAATAGGTGTTTAGTCAATGTTTGTTGCTTGACTAACTAAAAAATGAATTAAGAACTGGGTAGAGGATCAGCTTACTTTAAATATATATATATATATATATATATATATATATATATATATATATATATATATAATTGATGTTTTAGAGAAAGAGGAAGGAAGAGAGAGAAACATTGATGTGAGAGCAGGACATCTCTCAGTTACCTCCTACACTCCTCCCATCTGGGGTCAAGCTCGAAACCCATTCTGATCTAGAATGGAACCAGCAAACTTTCAGTGCACAGGACGACACCCAACCAACTGAGCCACATTGGCCAGGGCAGCCTTTTTTTTCTTTTTTCTATACCAATATTTAATATCTTTTAAGACCTAGGAAAAACACAATCCACATGACTTCCTTTCTCAAATACATTTATGATTTATTTTAATCTGACATTATTGTTGCTGAACACATAGTCCCCATCCATCATCTGACCTGAATCATGTAGTTTCATTATATGGGGTAATGTTGTAGGATTTCTTGTACTCAAGGGATAATTTTCATTTTTAAATATTTTAAACACTAGGGGAAAAAAGGAAAAATATGCATATTCAAAATCATAGAATATTATAAAATTTTTATCAATGTGTATCATATAAAATTTTAGACATAGTTTGGGTAAATATTCAGTAAGAATACTTACACACAAACCAACAAAATTAATTAGATTAGGTAACAGCCTCTTACTAAGTTACATGAGTAGTTGCGAAGACAATTGATCAGGCCATAGTGCTTTTTTCCTGCCTTATTTAAAAACGTGTAAAAATTTCAAGTTAGTTTTTGAAAATTTGCCTGTTTTTTGTATGTGGCTGATTCTCATCTTCAGTAAAGACCTTTGGTTTTTGGTGTTTTCCTTGTGTTTGATTCATTGGTTTGAGGATAATATTAGCCCTTCTTTATTTAGAGGCTTCCATAAATACAATAATAAATGCAGCCACATGGATAAGATGCACATTGATATTCTAGTTGACTTCATAGATACCTAAAAAAATATATATGAAGGAATCTCAAAAATTATCTCCAGCCATAAATGTATTTCACAGACTTGAGAACTGAGGTTCTTATCATGTGAATGATTCACTTATTGTAAAAAAACTAGATAATGGCAAGGCCAGACAGAACCAGGGTCTGGTCTCAACTTTCACAGTGTCTCAAAATCCCCATGTGCTTTAAACTGTTGATGTGTTTCCTTATGCTGAGGTCTTCTCAATAGCCTCAGTTCTCCATGCCGCACATCCATGCTCAGGGGACATTGCCCTGGGAAAGTTTTCTTTTTGAGAGAATGCTCAAGGTTGCCGTATTCCTAAATATAACAATGTCAGTACCAGATCCTAGGCAGATGCTTTGAGCCCAGCTCCTCAGTTCTCTCAGTAGCACTATTTCATTTATCTAAGAGGAGGGATCTGGTTTTGCCAGGGGTGTCCTCGCCAAGTCTGCCTTTAATTAAATGGTCTATGGATTTTGCTCAAGCCTGCGAAGCTCTTTTGTTTTCTGTCTCTGTTCCATTGGTATCAATTGTCTGAGCATTCATTCTGAAGTCTCCAGAGGAGCACTTCTCTCCCTCAAGGTCAGTTTGGGATAAAGTCAGAAATGCTGCTCAGTCATTTGAAGTCCTTTGTCTCATATATTTCTGCAGGTTTAACTCATCTTCCCAGGCACTTTAGTGATATTATTTTGGATCTGAGTATAAGACACAGTTGAATTGATAAAGCTTTAGAACCAAGAGAACCTTATGCACACTGACTTTCAATTATTCATTCATTTATTCTCAACCATTTTAGAAACCTGTTATTTTGGCAGATGCCAGGTACTATGCTAGGCCCTGGAAATACAAAGAGGAAATATTGATGTTTTGGCCTTAAAAATAATTTCACTTCAGGAAATGAGTCCATTGTTTTCCCAGGAACTTCCCTGCTTTCATCTGTTTATTATCTTCAATTCACAAAGTTGTCAGTTTTATTCTTATTCATACTTTTTATTTTTTTAGATTCCCATGGACACAAATCCAGATTCACTATGGATTTCAAATATCTGTCTCCACAATCCCAGGCCTAAATTATATTGAATTTGGATTTCCAAGGTTTGGACTCTGGAAGCTTAATGTTTGAAAGAGCTTCTCAGATGGATGGACTTATTTTATGTCTTGATTTGGGTATTGATTAGATGGGTATATTCATTGAGAGTTATTGAACTATTTACTTAAAGTTTGTGTATTGTATTATTCATAAGTTGTACCTCAACCATTTGGGGGAAAAGTTTCTCAGTTAATTATGATGATTACTATTAAAGTGAAAGTCTTTTAGCCCAGCCCACATGGCTCAGTGGTTGAGCGTTGACCAATGAACCATGATTCCTGGTCAGGGCACATGCTCAGGTTGCAGGCTCAATCCCTAGTGTGAGGCATGCAAGAGGTAGTCAATCAATAGTTCTCTCTAATCATTAATGTTTCTATCTCTCTCTCCCTCTCTCTTCCTCTCTGAAATTATATATATATATATATATATATATATATATATATATATATACATACACACACACACACACACACACACACACACACACAAGCAATAATAAAAGGGTAATATACTAATTAGATTGGACATCTTCCAGACGTCTTTCTAATCTAGACAAAGCCACGGTGGTGGGAGCCAAGGCAGAGGCATTTAGGGGCCATCAGGCTGGCAGGGGGGAGCGGTTAGGGGCAATCATGCCAGCAGGGGGGAGCAGTTAGGGGTTGATCAGACCAGCAGCGGAGGGCACTTAGGGGTGATCAGGCTGGCAGCGGGGAGCAGTTAGAGGCAAACAGGCTGGCAGGGGAGGGCAGTTAGGGGCAATCAGGCTAGCAGCAAAGGGCAGTTAGGGTCGATCAGGCCAGCAGGGTAGGGCAGTTGGGGGTGATCAGGCTGGCAGGCAGAGGTGGTTAGGGATGATCAGGCTGGCAGGGGAGCAGTTAGGGGCATCAGGCTGGCAGGCAGAGGTGGTTAGGGGCGATCATGCAGGCAGGCTGGTGAGCGGTTAGGAGCCAGCGGTCCCAGATTGCAAGGGGGATGTCTGGCTGCCGGTTTAGGCCCAATCCTGAAAACATCCCCTGAGGGATCCCGTATTGGAGAGGGTGCAGGCCAGGCTGAGGGAACCACCCTGTGCACAAAATTTGTGCACTGGGCCTCTAGGCCTCTAGTATGAATATATATAATTTTAAAGTGAAAGGCTTCTATACTTTTTTAAATTGAGGGATATTATAGGGATTGTCATGAAAACTATAGAATGGTTCCCCTGGACAATATATCTGTAAACATAGGTTTTATAATATTTTATTTCAGCTAATTATGTCATTGTGGCATGTAGACATCACCTTTAACTGGTCATTTCAGCATAGCCATGATCTCCTTTTAGATATCTACATGACACAATGATACAATTAGCCCTGTCACTCAGGTTTCATTATTGTTGTATTTTTAGCAGATGTATAGAACTATAATTCAAATACCAGAAACATCACCTATTTAAAATGTATAGTTCAATTAATTTTAGTGCATTCACAGAGCTGTACAACTGTCAACCCAATTGAATTCCACACATTTTCATCACATCACCCCTCAAAAAAATTCCATATCCATCAGCAGTTATTTCCCATCTCTTTTGCCTCTACTCGCTAAACATAACCTACCTTCTTTGCCTATTCAGGACCTTTCATATGGATCATACAGTCATACATTTTATATAGACTGTATTATATATGTTCTTTGTCATTGACTTCTTCCACTTAACATAATGTTTTCAAGGTTAATCTATGCAGTAGTATGTATAATACTTTGTTCTCTTTTATTGGCAAACTAGTGACATGGTACACAAATTCATGCACATTGAAAGGAAATTAATTAGAAGGTGGCTGGCAGGGCAGCACTGGGCTAGACATGCTGAACATGCCCTAGAGCCAACCTCCCGTGGTCCCCTCCCTGGCATCTGCAGTGTGAGCTGGGTCCCTCAGGAAGGTGGGCTTCCTCAGCCTGGCCTGCAGGGATCGGGCTGAAGCTGGCTCTCCAACATCCCCTGAAGTGTCCTGGAGAGGACTCTTCAAAGTTGCTGTCATACAGGGTATGGAACTCAAACGCAAGTGTGCAATAAACTGGATTCAGGGCCAACAGTGCCCCAGCAACAACATAATCCATGGCCAAAGGTGGAATTGCACGGCCACGTGAGGAATCGGGCTCCCTCCTCTCTGGTTTTGGGGTGTGTCACCCAAGAACCGTTGCTGACAAGTCATTGCAGCTCGGCAGCTTCTGCGTTGAGTATCTGCCCCCTAGTGGTCAGTGCTCATCATAGAAACGTGTCAGACGGTGGAAGGGACACTTAGCATATTAGCTTTTTATATATATAGAAAGATAATATTTCATAGTATGGGTATACTGCATTTTATTTATTTTTTATTTTTTTGTTTTTATAATATGCTTCTTTATATTTCAGAGAGGTAGGGATAGGGAAAGAGAGATAGAAACATCAATGATGAGAGAGAATCATTGATTGGCTACCTCCTGCATGCCCCCCACTTGGGTATGTGCCCTGACCAGGAATTAAACCGTGGCTCCATGGTTCATAGGTAGATGCTCAACCACTGAGCCATTTCCTTTAGTTGTGTATAGTCTAGGGCAGTGGTCAGCAAACTGCAGCTTGGCAAACTGGGGCTCATGAGCCATATGTGGCTCTTTGGCCCCTTGAGTGTGGCTCTTCCACAAAATACTGACTTCTGAGCATGGTCCACGAAGTTTCAATCACACTACGTGAGTGCCTGCACGTGGTATTTTGTGGAAGAACCACACTCAAGGGGCCAAAGAGCCGCATGTGGCTCGAGAGCCACAGTTTGCTGACCACTGGTAGGGTGACTCATAATTATCATTTTAACTGTAGAGTACCCAGTTTAAATATATACTTACTCACAATCAGTTAAAAAACAGTATTATTTGACCAGATATAATAGAACGGGGACGTCCCCTGCAAAAAAAAAAAAAAAATGATATCCCTATCCTAATCTTCAGAAAAGGTGAATATCCTACTTTACATGGTGAAAGAGAATTAAGATTGTAGGTTCAATTAAGGTTGCTAATCAGCTGACTTTAAAATGGAGAGATTATCCCAGATTAAACAATCTCATGAGTCCTCAAAGTACAAGCATAAAAGAGGATTAAAGAAATGCAATGAGAAAAGGGTTCAATCTGCCATTAAGACTTTGAAGATGGAGGAGGAAGTAGGCCATAAGCCAAGGAATGTAGAGGGTTCCAGAAGCTGGAAAAGGTTAGGAACTGGATTTCCCTTTAGAGTTTCCAGAATGGATCACAACTATGTTAGCACTTTGATTTTAGCTGAGACCTGCATGGAAACTTTCATATACAGAACTGTAAGATTATAAACTGTGTGTTGTTTTAAGACATGAATTTTGTGGTAATTTTTAATATAACAGAAAACTAATAAAGCAGTATTCTAGGCTAAGCAGTGGTCTTGTCTGTGTGGTGTCTCAGTGGTCTTGTCTGTGTGGTGTCTTTATGATGACTTTGAGCCCTTTTGTTTATTTAAAAGCTAGCTAATTTCCAACTCATTAAGAAACACTGTACTGCCATCCACATTTTCCATGTCTTTCCCTCACCGCAGTGAGGGGAAAGGCTCAATGTCTGTGGCTGCTTTCAGAGAACTGAACTGCCAGCCTCGCTGCAGAGACAACCACACTGATATCTGCAGCTGCTAATATTCTGCCACTAAATCTACTTTAAAAAACATAAAAAGAAAAACAGCAGCACACTCTAAGGAAAATAAATGTTTAGATGAATTCATGTGCTTTTCACTAGAGAGGATAATAATAAATCTGCTGGGCAGTACAAATTGCCCTCTAAGTTTAAAGTCACCTCGTCATTCCCAGGGAGATCAGCTGAATTAATGGTTAAATGTGTTAATAGAATAATGGAGCGTCCTTAACTGTATATAGAGGAGGAAGGGGAGGGGTGTACTGGATGCTTATTTTATGGCAATTTATGTCAGTGTAAAAGTTATAAAGATTGCCAGAAAGTAAAGGAGCATGATGTAGAATCACCGGAGAAACTGTAAAATCAATATCTCTAAGGTTTTCAACACTGTGCTTGGCAGGTCCTTTCAAATCCATTGCCTGCATGATATTTTATGTATGTAACTGGCAACGGTGATGGTGGATGATGTTCAACTCATGGAGTTGGCACCGAATCAATCATCACAAACGAAAATGCATATGTCTCTCTCCATTTCCTATCTACTTCCTCAGATGCTGTCTGAGATTAGATCCTAAACCCAAGAGGAAGTTACCCTCAGCAAAGGCTGATATGAAGGATTCTAAAAGTGTCTAAATAGAAACATGCAACTAGCACCATAGATTTTTTTTTTTTTTTGCTTAGATAATAGCAATTTATTCCAATTTCTGGAAAGTGGGTTTTAACACTGAAACACTATTTTACTTCCATAATTTTGGCCCATATTTAAAAAGTTAATATCCATTTTGGTAGAGCTATAGAAAAATGAAAACGCACATGGTTATTGGGATAACATACAATTGAAAATCATTTGTAAAGTGAAAATTGGTAATACTTAACCCAATTTTAAATGAGCATAATATGACCCACTATGTGTAACCAAGCAGAGGCTTACCAGGGTATATGCACCTTTGCTTTTCCAGGAAACCTTTGGGGATTATTGTTTGGATGTTGCAGATTTATATTATTGGTAACCACTTCCCTGATAACCCCCAACTCATCCAAAGATTGTTTAAAACTCTAATTAGCTGTACAAAAAATAATTTTAAGAATTGAATACCTTTGGGCTGACATAATATGACACTTGGGAACTTTTTTCTGGAAGGGAGAAAATAGGACATGAAAATCATGAATAGATGTATTGATCAGATTAGATTCGAAATTAGAGATACCAATTTGACTGTGTAAAACGTAACACTGGTGACAATGATGAATCAATTTCCATTATTGTTTACAGGTGTCTGGAATTAAGTATTTGTAGAAGGCAAGACACTGGGCCACAATGTCTACTGAAATAGAACAATTTAGGGGAAATATGGCTACACGTGAATACAAGGACTATGGAGCACACTGTACTTGGAAGTTTGCAGGGGGAAAAAAGTGATAATTGTGGAGATGTCACTCATCAGGCCAAAGCCTGATAAAGAAGGCACAGAACATTATTTTATCTTAAAACTTCAAGTCTAGCCCTAACTGGTTTGGCTCAGTGGATAAAGTGTCAGCCTGCGGGCAGAAGGGTCCCAGGTTTGATTCCGGTCAAGGGCATGTATCTTGGTTTCGGGCACATCCCCAGTGGGGGATGTGCAGGGGGCAGCTGATCGATGTTTCTCTCTCATCGATGTTTCTGACTCTCTATCCCTCTCCCTTCCTCTGTGTAAAAAATTAATAAAATATATTTTTTAAAAAAGCTTCAAGTCTAATGTTTCTGAACATCACACTCAATGTTTTGTCTTACTTACAGCATATGTTGAAGTCAAAGCTATACCATGTATCTTAAGTTAAAATTACACCAACGATAAAGAGATTGTAGGATCCTGAGAATTGGAATAGGGGAAGTTGGAGAGATTCCGCTGAGTTTGCAAACTTAAAAACCCCAAATTCTGTGGGGCTGCATATTTTGCCAGCAATGCAGCGCTTTCTTCTGGGTCTGAGGTAATCCTTTGCCCGACGACATTTACTATCCATAGCTGAGGAGACAGCCTCATAATGATGTGTCAGTGCTTCTCAAGACCCTTCAGATCTAATTTCTAGCATACTTCTAACTTGATTCAATTCCTAGGAGAATCCACTAGACATGCCAAGGATGATGGGACTCTAAGAGAGAGTAGAAGAAACCGAATAATATGGGTGCACTGACCAGAGATTCTGGATTCAGGAATTTATCCTAAAGAATGTAAAGTTTTCAAACATGTTGCTGAACTTGGTTTACTAAAATCTAGACTCATAATCTTTACATTAATTACAGTTGAGATGCCAGGACCTTCTTTTCATATTAGGGCAAAATAATCTGAAGTGGTCTTGGAGAGGAGTGTTGGTGGATTGTATTTATCACATGTTGCTTGCTTATCCATCCACTAAATACAAATCTGGGAAAGACCAGAATGAGTACCATTCAACACAACACTGAGGAAGACATTAGGGAGGAGCCACAAGCACCTCTGCAGAGACTGGCCTCTGAAAGCTATAGTGGTGAGTCAGAGATGTCATCACGGAAACAAACTTCTAATTTCTCAAAAACTCAGAAATTCAATCCAGTGGCAGCATTCAATTTCCAGACACAGGTGGAGTCTGGTGACTGTAATGGGAAATAGGACTAGAGCGTAACTCAGAATGGTTAACCACACAGATCTTTTGATGGGACTACTTGATTGTGGCTTTTCTAGGACCAAAATAGATAGGAAGCCATTTAAGTCCTACTTTATCGACAGAACTGAGCCTACATAGATCATGAATAGAGTCACGTTTCCACAACAGACTTACAACCTCTCATCCAATCTCAAATCCTGAGTTTATTCACCAACCTATACACCTTTAAATGAGGAGATAAAATAGTCTCCTCGAGAAAAATTAACCTATAATACTGCCACAACTTTAAAAAGAAATTCAGCTTTCCCTTAAAGGACCTGTGACAACTGGAAAGGATAACTGCACTGAGAAGAAGAAAACTCCCAGAGTTTTATGAATTATTGAATAATGGCTATGAATTTTAGGTACAAAATTCACTGTGTTATACCAATTAGGGAAAAGCTATGGCAATCAAAGAACAAATACATCTTTTCAGCTTATTTTCCTCAGGACACATAGTAGAAATGTTTTTTCTCTACTCTCTTGAAGTTAGGCCTGGCCATGTGGCTTGCTTTGATTAAGAAAATGTAAGTGGTAGTAATATGTCACTTCTGGGTGGAAAACGTCAAGAGACAATGTATCATTAGCCATGTTCTCTTCTCATGCCATCTTGACAAGAAATATTCCAGATGATGCTTCCTCTGTTAGCCTCAGCCCCAGAGCAAGGGCATTATGGGGCAGTTCTCCCACTTAGTGGAGAGGTGAATGTATCCTGGTCAAAAACTACAGCTTTGCTATTTCAAGTCAATAAGATTGTTTGTTGATGTAGCAAAACCAGTCCTGTCCTGCCTAAGAGACTATGAAATATGATTGGTGGATACACATATTAACATGAAGATCTTCAAGGTAAGTTAAGTTTAAAAAAAGTAAAAAAAAAATGTGTATGAATTCATAGATCCTACTAACCTTAAAACAGACAAACATACAAAAACAAAAGGTAATAACAAAAATACTTGTCCTATATAATAAAACCCTTATATGCAAATAGACCAAACTGCAGAACGACGAGTCGCTATGACACACACTGACCACCAGGGGGAAGATGTTCAATGCAGAACCTGCCTCCTGGTGGTCAGTGTGCTCCCACAGGGGGAGTGCTGCTCAGCTAGAAGTCGGTTTCACGGCTGGAGAGCGCAGTGGCGGTGACAGGAGCCTCTCCTGCCTCCACAGCAGTGCTAAGGACCCCTCAGAGGATGTCCACCTGCCGGCTTAGGGGTCCCAGACTGTGAGAGGGTGCAGGCCAGGCTGAGGGATCCCCGCCCCCCACAGTGCATGGATGTCATGCACCGGGCCTCTAGTTTAGTATTTCCTTGTGAAATATGTAACGGTATACTACATAATGAAAAGGCTCAGAAGTACATACTATTTACAATACTGCTTCTGAGGTGGAGGGGAGTAATGCTTCAGGATGCCAAGGCAGGTGTGAGGAGGAGTTTAACTTTTCATTGTGTGGTTATATTTTGTTTGTTTTACAATAGACAAACACATTTTTCATTGTGTTAAAAATAATTTTAAAGGTATGAACAGACTTCATTGATGAATTCTACCAAACATCCATAAAATAATTAACGCCAATCCTCAAACTGTTTGAAAAAATAAAAGAAAACCCTTACAAACTCATTTTATGAGACAAGCATTACCCTGATACCAAAATCATGCAGAGATTCCACAAGAAAAGAAAAGTATAGGGTAATCTCCCTGATAAACATATATATATATATGTATTGATAAATTTTGTTGAATATATATATTCAACAAAATTTATCAAACCCAATCTGATAGTACATTAAAGGATCGTACACTATGATAAAGTGGGACTTATTTCAGGGATGTAAGTATGTTTCAACAACTGCAAATCACTCAATGTAATACAAAACATTACAAAATGAAGGATACAAATTATATTGTCATTTCATTAGGTACAGAAATATCATTTGAAGAACTTCAACACCCATTTATGATAAAAACTCTAAGCAAAATCAGTATAGAGGAAATATACCTCAACATAAAAAGGCCATGTATGACAAGCTCACAGAAAACATCATACTCAATGTTGAGAAGCCAAAAGTTTTTCTTCTGAAATAGGAACAAGGCAAAAATGGCCTCTCTTATCACATTTTCAACACAGTATAAGAAGTCCCAGTCATAGCAAGAAAAAGAAATCAAAGGTATCCAAATTTGAAAGGAAGAAGTAAAACTGTCACTATTTGCATATGGCATGATATTATATACTAGAGGCCTGGTGCACGGATTCGTGCATGGGTGGAGTCCCTTGGCCTGGCCAGCAATAGGGGCAATCAGGGTCATCTTGCCCAGTCCTGGTTGGGGCCTATTGGGGCCAGCTGGCCGGGGGTAAGGGCTGTGGGAGGTTGGTTGGCTGCAGGAGGTTTGCTGTGGGAGAACACTGACCACCAGGGGACAGATTCTGTGTTGAAGGTCTGCCCCCTGGTGGTCAATGTGCATCACAGATACCTGCTGGTCATCCGGTCTACCGGTTGTAAGAGTTGCTTAGGCATATATATATATATATATATAATCTCAATAGGAACACTTGAGCACTCCATCAAAACACTGTTAAAACTAATAAATTTAGTAAAGCTCAAAGATACAAAAGCAATACACAAAAAATGTTTGTTTCTATACACTAATAATGAACTTTCAGAAAGAGAAATTAAGAACACAATCCCATTTACAATTACATCAAAAGTAATTGAAAAAATTAGAGTTCAGAACATTTGGTTATTGAAGGTAAACTGAAGTGAGAAAATAGCGTTTCAAGAGTGGAAAGAGTCCTAGCTGGTGTGTTTACCCTCAGTCCAAAGAATCTCGGGTTTGATTCCTGGTTAAAAGTACTTACCTGGGTTGCCATTTCAATCCCCAACCCCAATCCAGGTGCAACCACTTGATATGTCTTTATTTCTCTTTCACATCAATGTGTGTGTGTTTTTTTCTCTCTCTCCCTAGCCCCCCAACCAATCTGCATTCCCACTAACAGTCCATGAGGGTTCTCTTTTTTCCACATCCTAGCCAACTGACAGGTGTGAAGTGACTATCTTTTTGAGGTTTTAATTTGTATTTCTATGATGATTAGTTACAATGAGCATCTCTTCATATGCCTATTGGCCATCTGTATTGGAGAAGTGTCTATTCAGGTCCTCTGCTGATATGTATAAAGATATAACCTTGGATTTATTTATTTCATCATTTTGCATACTTCTTATAGAGAGATTTATTGAACCAAGTCATAACATGGTATGCTTTTTACTGACTGCTTTAGACATGGACATGTCAGTGATTTGGACTTTCTGATGAGTGAAATATTAGAGAGAGAGTCAGTATCCTTTGGTACCAAGTGCCTCTTTTGCTAATTATCTCTGTGAAATTGAGGAGTTCTTTGCATACATGCACCTCAGTTTTCTCTGCTCTAAAATGGGGGATGATACTTGAAATGTCCTCTATTTTTCTTATTTTTTTATTCCATGGATGTACCTTTGCTGGGAAAATTCACTGTTCATTTGTTGGCACAATGATAACATTCAGTTTATGCCTGTTTAGGTAAATTTCAAGAACAGTTTATAGCACTTTGCAACCCTACTTGTAGTAAGTTATTCCCATAGATATAGAGCAAGGAATTGATAAGAGAAAACAGTTCCCCATGAAGTTTTCTCCAGTAATAACTAACTTGGGTGTTGAATGCTGCCAATGAGATGCATTTGAGAGCAGAGTTGTTTTTGCCAGACACTTATTTCATTTGGCTGGACTCTAAAGAGCAATGTACTATCGAATATAGTTAACGTTTCTCTAAACGTTTCTGAATGGTGCAGGTGGTGTGCTCTGATGAAAGTAGACTACTTTGGAAAATGCTGTTCCAAATAACCACTTTTCTCAGGCAATGGAATAATATAGGCACATTAGAAGAACAGATATGAGAAGAACTAAACATAATTCTTATCTAGCCACCAATATGAAGGGTCGTTACCTTTACAACTGTAGTTCCTCTTTCCAGAAGCGCTAGCCCTTAGGATTCCAAGCTGGTGGTAGATCTCCCAGCACCATCATTTAGTCATGAAATAAACTCTAAATATGTACTTAAAATAAGAACCTAAAAATCCCATCCCCATGTTAAGGGACGAATGGAATAACTAAGATTGAAACATGTCAAGTAGCTGAGGTCTGGATGCCATTTTAAAGCATGAGTCTAAAATTAGAGAAGACAAGCTGAGGAAATAATTTTTAAGGGTATCGTTCAAAGGATGTGATGAGCTGTGTGGGAATATTTCCAGCTAGTAATGCTTCCTACAATCCAAGGCAGGTTATGGAAACTATTTTGGTGGCTGATTGAAAATGTCTATTTCTGGAGTCATTTGAAGAGCCCGTCATCAAACCTTCTGGAAATTGTGTGGAACAATTATTATATGAACATAGTAATAACTACTAAAACCTGCAGAAAAGTGTCTCAGTTCACACAAGTCCATATGGTTATTCAGATCTTCAGTCTCAGGCATTTCTTAGAGGGATGAGTAGGTAAAAAAATAATTCCTTCTAAAGATGTTTGTCTACTGTACTTTAATTTATGTATTTGATACTTCTTTTATGATAACTGCCTACTTTAAGCATGACACTGGTTTACATGTATTAGGTATGCAAGAGAAGGTGATGACAGAAATTCTCTACCAGAGAGAGGAGACTAGATGATGCTGAAGTAACTAAAATTTTCACATCGTAAAGGCTTGTAACAACAACACACATTTATGCTTGTCTACAGGTCTATTATGGCTTAACTAATTCTGCTCTACTAAGCAGCCACCATTTATGAAAATGACTAAAGAAAAAAGACTTCTGGGGGTATTAGAATTGTCAATTAAATACCCTAGCTCAGAAGTAACAAACATCACAGCTGCTCAAAGCTCACTGACTGGTCATATGGCCTGACCCAACAACAAAGGATCGAGAAGTATAATCCAAACATATGATCAGATGGCTAACAGCTGGAAATACTTGATGAACATCATTAATGATAATTAAAGTTTACCCTCTTTCACAAAATATTCAATCCACACTTCCTCCTCAAATATATGTTGTCCTTCTCCAAGGGAGACAACTCAAAAGGTCTCAGTTCAGCATCTTATAAAATGTGACATTAATAGTATAGTAGGGGGGTACATGTAAGAGTCTTTTATCCAGCCCACCTGAAACCCTTCTTGATTAGAAAATCTATGTAACATTTAAAATATGGGTTCATTGCTTCTACTTTTCATAAACTTCAATGAATCAGGAATACGGTAATCACAGAAATAATCCATTCATAACGGGAAGACACACAACTATCTCTGATTTGCAGCAATTCAAAAAACCTCTTGGCGGATGGAGAGAGGGCCCTACTCTGTGAGCGAGAAATGTTTGTTGATTACATCCTGAGTCAGCTTCATGGGAAGAATACTCAGAACACTATTCTCCATGGCCTTTGTGGCTCTATTCACACACACACACACACACACACACACACACACACACACACACCATTTGAAGTGGACCATTGAAATTGCACCTTACTTGGCAGTTCAGCACCTTTATCAGCCTGCTTCTTGCCTATAGATGGTAGAGAGCCTCAGAGGTTTTTTGTTTTTTGTTTATTTTTTTAATCGTAAACAGTAGATGGGGTTTGTAGTCCAAGTGATAGTGTTGTAATTTAACCTACTTATAAATAACTGGAAAAGAGCAAAGGGAAGGCCAAATATTATAGTCATTTGTGCCTCTTTGCCAGGAAGTTGCAGTTTAACACTCCTCAGGTAGCCACCAGAAGGGACTACACAAGGGGAGAATAGACGCATGGCCAGTAAAGTCTGGGTGACTTAGGGAAGGTGCTTGCCTCTGTCACACCTGGGAACAGGTCATTGGCCAGAGTAGGTGTGAACACTGCCAACCTCGGAAGATTTGAGATACTTAATCTCCTAAAAAAAGGTGTTCACTCTCTTGGTTGAGCTCCTGACTTATAGGACTCTCACGCTCTGGCATTTGCCCACATGGCACACAGCTATGTGGACCCCATACCGAATGGACTAATGGACTGCATCTGGTCTACTGGTAATGCTGTACTGGAGCCTGCTCTACCATGGAATGTTAACTTTGGACATTGGTTTTTCTTGTAGCTCTGCTGAATCCCCAGCTGCATGACTTCCAGGACTGGATTAAGGGAAATGGGACTTTAGAAATGCAGAGATGTAACTCTATGTAAATAAAGCTTTCTACCACATCTCATCATCCCATGGAAGCCTCCAGAAATGCTACAAGAAGCCCATTCCCACTAAAATGAAGAAAGAACATCCACACACATTTATCTGATAACACACGCCGGCGTTTCTTTTGGAAGTAAAACTCTCTGAGAAACTTAATTTTCTCATCTATTTAACTGCAGTAAACATCATTGACAACAGTCATACTATAGTTTGTTTTTTTATTCTAGACTTTAAAAAAATGTTTACTGTACATACTCATCTATGTCTGCATTTCTCTCTTATTTTCTATTTATTGAGTTTATTGGGGTGGCATCCTATATAATAAAGAGCTAATATGCAAATGGTCATCATGCCCTCACGCTGCCATGCCATAACAGCTCAGACACTCAACACTGGGGAGAGAGAAATGGGGACCAGCCAGGCACAAATGAGCTCACAAGAGAGGAATGGGGACCTGCCAGGCACAAATGAGCTCGCACGAGAGGAATGGGGACTAGCCAGGCACAAATGAGTTTGTGAGAGAGGAATGGGGACCAGCCAGGCTGTGGCTCAGGAGAGGGACAAGGTGCTTGCCCTACAGTCCCAAGTGCCAGCGGCTGCACCTGCACCTGTGGCCCGGGAGAGACAAACACAAAAAAGACAAGCCACATGCCCCGCAGTCCAAGGCAACAGTGGCTGCGCCTGCGGCCCAGGAGAGGGACAAGCTGCCCTCCCACGGTCCCCTGCAGATACAGCCAGCCCGGGCGAAGTAAGTCCATGTCCTAGGTGCCTGCGGCCAACCAGAGGGAGGGAAGCCTGTGTCCCAGGTGCCTACGACTGGCAGAGGAGGAAATCCTGGGTCCCAGGTGTTGGATGAGACAGAGGTGGTTAGGGGTGATCAGGCAGGCAGGCAGAGGAGTTGGGACAATCAGGCAGACAGGCAGGTGAGCAGTTAGGAGCCAGTGGTCCAGTTTGCAAGAGGCAGTAGGACATCCCCCGAGGGGTCCTGGATTGGAGAAGGTGCAGGCCAGGCTGAGGGGACCCCCCCCCCCCGTGCATGAATTTTGTGCACCGGGCCTCTAGTTGGTTAATAAAATTACATAGGTTTCAGGTGTACAATTCTATAATATATTATCTGCGAATTGTATTGTGTTTACCCCTCCAAATCAAATCTCCTTCCATCACCACTTATCCCCTTTTTATCCCGTTTATCTCCCACCAACCCCCTTTCTCTCTGGTAATTACCATAATGTTTTCTTTTCAAAAAGTCACTTATTTGTCCTAGAGGAAAACTAAGAAACACATTGGTTTTAATTATCTCTGCTTCTAGAAATACTTAGGAAGACATGGGAAAAAAGGCCTTGATTGGTTTTTTAAATCTTTTGACAAAAAGTAGCATCCTCTAGCTCCAGGTCCCTTTCCCCACTTTCTGTGGGCCTTTCCTTACCATTCTTCCCATCCCCAGCCTTTTCTTTTTCTTGGAGTTTCTATAGAGGTAAGAAGCAGCCATGTTCTGGGTCCCTGGAAAGAAATTCCATCCCTCTAAGAGGAAATGCTTTCATTAATAGGGCAGTGCTGGACCCCAGCGGCTCCTGTGTGCAGATATTAAGAGGAGCCTCTCTGCCAATGTACTTAGGCGGAACAATAAAGCATCTTTACAGCCCAGACTCACCAGAGCCACTATTGATTCACTGGCATGTGCTCTCTCAATAGTAAAAGGCTGCCAGGATTTACTTTCTCAGCTTTTCCCTTTCCTGGGCCGTCATTATTCAGTGTAAAACTCCTTTAACCTGGTGGAGTTGTTGCTCTTGCTAATACTGTGTTAGCAGATTATTGATCCCAATGATGAGAACAGGAATCGTTTCTCCTGTAGCAGGATGTGCAATTGGATCTACATTCTGCCCTGGTAATTTTCTCTATAGATCTTCCAGGCGGACTAGACAAATGGACCATTAAAAGTGGGTAGGGGCGGGAGCGAGCTGCCTGAGGTTGATGGTACATTTGAGCTAAATTCAAACTTTATTGGTGTTTTTCAGCTTCTGTTTGAGAACTTATAAACATTGCTCTTTGGCACTTTATGGTTTTGTTTTTGGTAGTTTTATTCGGCTTGTTTTTAACTTGGTCTGGTGGCCAAGGAAAAGTTTTAGTTTGTGAGCTTCCTCTTCTGAAATCTAAATCAAGACAATCAGAAATTCAGGGAAGTTTTGATAAAGACAAAACAAGGTCTTTGACTTCTTCAGTAAAAAGGAAAATAAGTCAACATTGGTAATGAGAGTTGTTCAATTTCAGCCATGCTGGTATTGGTGGTTGGAATTTAGTGACACAAAGTCTTCATAAAAATGGTTATCTCTCTGTCTTTCATTTCCCCATTTTTATTTCAGGTAACTTAGCTACCAGGTGGCTGTTAATCCAATTATATCTAACTAAGATGCACAGACTATCTTCTGTGGGCCTACCACTGTAGATACTGAAGAAGATATAGGTCTGTGGCTCAATGGTTGAGCATCTACCTATGAATCAAAAGGTCATAGTTCAATTCCCAATCAGGGAACATGCCTGGGTTGCAGGCTCGATCCCCAGTGTAGGGCATGCGGGAGGCATCCAATCAATGACTCTCTCATCACTGATGTATCTCTCTCTCCCTCTCCCTTCCTCTCTGAAATAAATAAACAAACACATTAACAACAATAACAAAAAAAAAAACTGTGTTCAGTGGTCTAACCTGGGGCTTTAAAAAATAAATAAATTAATAAATAAATATAAATTTGTTGATAAATAAAAAGAAGTTTAAAAGAGATACGAATTTGAAAAGATATTATACCCAATTAGAGCAATTGATTTTTTTCTCCCTTAGCATAATCTGTGGAAATGAAAGCAGACTCCTTATATATTACATTGGAGTCAAAAACTGAGCTTTGGGTGTGAAACACTGGTGTGATTGAGGTAAGACTTCAGAAAGCACCAGAAATTAGCTGGAGATAAACCACCATGTACAGAAGTATTAGAAGGATATTGACACGTCTGATGGCACTCAACTTTTGGTTTTCTTTCTGAGATGTACTGAAAGATATCAAAATCCTCAAATGAATTGTTTATTTGCTTAATATGGATTGCTGACTTGAATATGTTTTTCTTTTAGTGCAAAAAGGTAAGTTTATATCTCTAAGGCCCCACTTGAATTTCACATCAGGAAGAAGCATTTAGTGAACTGCTGACCTTATACTGCCATTAGGTAAGGAAAATAATGAGGGAAGAAAGCTTTCAGTTTACATTATACAGCATATGGCAGATATGTAGGGTATTTTATGTAATCAATCTTGTATTGTGGATTGTAAATGCTAAAGAGATGGTTATTCTTTTAAAATGAAATTTAAGTGTTCCTTTATTAGGTAATATCTTATAAACCTTGGTATTTCAATTTTAGCACATATTAGAGTTAGAGATAAATTACTGTCTCCTGTTGAGATGATAAACCTTAAGAATCAAAACACTTGACCTCTCATTGCTATATAGTACCACACCACCACTTCCTGTGGCTGACTCTGTATCTGTTTTTGATTGAGAGAAGACTTTTCATTGATAATTATTATAGTTCCAGTTCCACAGAATATTCAATTGAGATAGAGAGAATATATATGCATATGTGTGTATATAGATGTGTGTGTGCATATGTATCTTTTTAGCTATGTTATACAAGAGGCCCGGTGCATAAAAATTCATGCACTGGAGGGGTGGGTCCCTCAGTCTGGCCTGCCTCCTCTCCCAGTCCGGCAGCCCTCAAGGGCAGGAGGTGACCTGGTGATCAGGGAAAGGTGATGCCCCATCACTCCTCTGCTGCTGCCACTGCCAGCAGTGCAAGCCTTGGCTGGCCCAGGTTACCTGAGCCTTGGGCAGCCCTGGGCAGCTTGGCAGACACCATCCAAGGCTTGCCTGCACCTCGGGCCAGGCCTGGGCAGTTAGGCAGCTGACATCTGAGGCTTGCCTGTGCCTTGGGACAGCCCTGGGCAGCTAGGGGGCTTAGGGGACTGGGGGACTCCAGAGGCAGGTGTGTGGAGTGGCCCAGCCTTGCTGTGCTCCTGCCACCCTGGTGGGGCTGAGGAGGCTGGTCGCTGCCATCTTGTGGCTGTGGGCACTGCCATCTTTGAGGGCATGACAGTCAATTAGCATATTCCTTCCTTATTGGCTGTGGGTGCTGCCATCTTTGCAAAGATGTGAGGGTCAATTAGCATATTCCCTCTTTATTAGATAGGATTCCTTTCCTTTCTAATATTTTATATGTAAGTATTCTAATCAATGAAGTGGCATAGCTTTATTTCATATAATTTTAGTAAAAAATATCTATATTTTTTTGGGTGAACACTGTGGTTTTAAAAATGTTTTAAACTTAAAACATACTAAAATAGTCTTACTAAATAGTCTTTCATAGATGTCAGTAACAACAGAGAAAGGAGTTTGGATATGATATCTTTGCTTTTGAGAAGACCATTAATGTCTAAAATCAAAGAAACATACACTTTATGAATAATAAATAAGTGCTCATGGGCACCAAATTTGATCTTAAAAATAGTCATGGATGCAAATATCAAAACTGAAATTCTTACAATCTATTTATATGCATTCATGAAAAGGAAAGAATACTCCTTTTACCCTATCCCAAACCATCCTTCTGAAGTGCAGGCAATGACTATATCAAATGTGAGGCTTAACAACTTGGGTTTAGTAAAACATGCTTGATTAATTTTACTGAGGTTTCCAAAATAAAATGAGAAAGAAACCACTCCATTCATTATATCAGAAAGGAGAAAGAGATCTTGATGATATTTGACTGCATCTAACTGATTAAATGACACTCTAACCATCTCCACAAATGGGTTTCTAATATAAAGTAAATTTATTTCCTAAAGATGAGGACGATTTAAGCATCTCAAATTGCAGAGGTCCAGACTCTTTACATTACTGGTAAAAACATAATATATATAAAGAGTATTATAGCAACAGTCAAAACAACAACAGTAACAACAAGTCTGCATGGAGATGACAAGGCAGAGACCCACATTTTGAAAAATCAGAAACTGTTGTGAGAAAAATATCCACAAGAAGTATTCCTTTAGATGTTATTATTAACTTCAAGTAGATGGCGTTGTCACATTTTACAAAGGCAATGATATATTTGGATTTTTTGTTTAATAAGCAATTTTAGACTCTATTATGCTACACTAATAAATTAGGTACCATGCTCTTCATTGGCTTTGGTTCATATTTAATTTTCTATTGTTTATTTTTAATATTTCAATGCAGTTATTAGTAGACAATATTATATTAGAACTCAGATTCATAACTCATAATTGCAAGGCTGCATTCTGAAAGTGTATACAGCAAAATGTAAGGCAAGAATAGAGAAAGAGAATGTTCAATCTTTAATAGACTTGCTGTTTTCAATTTTCCAAGTAATTTTCATATCTTCTAAAAAGGAATGCATTGAATTTGTTTCTCTCTTTTAATAACTCTCAAGTGTTGAGACATTCTGATATACTTTCATGATAGGCAGTTAGACAGACACGAGCAGGGCAAGGACGATGGGTCAGGTACAGAAGGTTACCAGTGCAGAAAGCCCTGGATGCTTAGCAACTGGCAAAACTGGGGGAAAAAACGACATCACTCCTCCAGTAATCTTTCCTCTGCTAGCATTTTGCTGGTCATGTGGTTTAGACCCCTGACCTTTCATATCACAGGTCATGCAATTCAGACCATTTCTTGACCTTTCCTCCACTGTCATGTCACTAAGACATGTGATAGACCCACTTAGAGGAGGAACAAGGGGCCAAGGTGTGGCCTCATGTGACTCCCATGGGGGCCCTTGCAGGAAGACTCTCTTAAGCATTAACCCCTAAGGATAACACTTCAGTGTGTTTCAGCTCCAGTTGTGCTTCAGCTCCAGACCCAGAAAAGCAGCAAAATCAGACAAAGGAGATCATAGCTGACATCAGGACCAGCTGCATTAACTAGTGACCCCCTGCCCTGGCACCAACCAATTAGTGGAGACCAAGACCCTGAAAGGACACACCCAGAAAATTGAAGAAAATTCTATTGAGATCCTCCCCTGGAACCTCCCCTAAAATTTCTACCTGATAAGCTCTTAGGAGGAAGGAGGAGGACACAGTGCATTCTCCTTTTCTGAAGCATGCCCGTGCCTTTCCAGTCCATCTCCTACTCCCCTCAGGTATATTACCTTTATCTTTCTCCCACCTAAGCTCCAAGGGCCTTCTCTGTAACTTGTTTCCTGAGTCGTTTCTTCTGTCTCATTTCTTCTATCTCTGTGACTTTCTGAATAAACTTTCTCTTATGCTTTTAGTCTTGGCTCTGAATTCGTTCTTAGCCAGAACTCAAGTACCGAGGTTGCTGAACCCAGGTCAGGTCTGATTCCACCTGTCTAACACTTGGTGCTGTTTTATCCAATGCCATCAATTTGTAGCTGGGATTGGTGGGTAGTGTAGAGGGTTATGGAAGTTGCAATATAGCACCTTCTTCACAGAGGCTGTAAAACAATCTGAATTGCACAATGGAAACAATACAATAGGATATAAAATCAAATGTTAATGTTACCAGACATTATAGATGTTTTACAATTTTAAAGATAATCTAAATTACTATGAATTAGGAAATATTTGAATAAACAATAGAATTTAAAGAGAAAACATTCTTTGCAAAGTCAACTTAGAATTCCTAACATTCCTTAGTGTGGGCATTTTAAGAGAAAAACTTTTTAAAGGAGAAAAATGAGGTACATTCCTTGTGGTATGATTTTATTTGCTTTGGGATTAATAGAGAATGAGAGAGGACCACATTTAGAACTTTTTCATACCTCTTTTTATATTTCAAATGCCACTTGTTTAAATTTGATGTTAATATCCCTGATCCAAAATTACATTACTCTTAGGAACTCCTTTACTACACTTTATCACTGGTAGCTGTCAAGGCCTTAATTTATTTTGGCTTAAAAAAAAAAAAAACCAAAACACTATTTGGGATGAAAATTTACATCCACAAGGTTTGTTTGGGTGTACTGTTATGGGAACTTCTCTTTTTATGGGAGTAAAGGAAGCAGGATTAGGCAGAGAGAAAAAAAGAAAGGTGATGCCTGTTGCCTAATTTCATGGGAGCTCTGGAGATGGTTGCCCCTTAACAAGTACCTCACCTTGGGGAATAAAATGCCAGGTCTTTGAATCCCACCATTCAATGGAAGATGGATGTTCCAAGGAAAAAATGTGAAACTGAAGGAAAGTCACTTTCATGAAGGAAGATTTCTGGGAATAATCCAAATTTGAATAATCAACTGCTAATCATTCTGAGACCTGGAGGACTAAGTTCTGACGTGATGCAGGAGAGATCTGGGTAAAATTTGGATGGGTTACTGACACCTGCATTAAAGGCTTTGAACCATGAAGATTATTTATGGATGGTACTTCCCTCATATTCCCAATTACTATGTTGGACAGTGAAGAAGGCTGATAGGGAAAAAATGATTCATTTGAACTGTAGTGTTGGAGGAGAGCTCTATAAATACCCAGTAGTGCCAGAAAGAGGAACAAGTGGGTTCCAGAACAAAGTAAGACTGAAATATCTCTGGAGGCAAAAATGACAAAACTGAAGCTATCTTAATGTGGGCACATCCTGAGAGGGCAGGGTTCTTTGAAAAAGACAATAGTGCTGGCAAAAATAGAGGGCAGCAGAAAAAGAAAACAAGCAAATAGGAGATGGGTAAACTCCATGAAAGAAACCACAGGTATGAACTTACAGGAGCAGAGCAGGGCTGGTGCGGACAGGACATTGTGGACGTCACTCATTCAGAGGGTAGTCAGAAATTAGAGGCCACTCAACATCATGTGACATCCACACTTCTTAGATGGAAACTCCCTGAGAGAGGAAAGACATATCTCCCTTGTTCTCCATCATCCTGCCAGGCCTTAGAGCTATAATTGGCACATAGTGAATGTTCACTAAATATTTATTAAAATAAATGACTAAATTAATTAAGAAACACATGACTATGAATATATCGTATTTGCAAACTGCTAGCTTTCAAGGTGAAACTAGAGCATTTCCATAAAGCCAAGTTTGCAAAAACTAAATAAATAAATAAATGAATAAATAAAAATAAAGATTAGATTTCTGTACCCTAGCTAATATATTACATAATTATTAATCAAATACCTTTGTGGAATACCTACTGTATGCCCTGAATAAATTAAAATGGTGTAAGATATGATCAAGCACAAATACTATAGCTAAATATGAGATGCCTTAAAAAAACAAAATGAAAACAAAAATGTCTATTTTTATTTTTTGAGAGTAAAGTGTTTCAATATTGCTCTTTTTCTACGTATTAAGACTTTTGTATCAATGTAATTGGTGACACATTTAAATGTCAAATGGTAGTCAATCGACAAAATCACAAAAAAAATGACAAAGGAAACTTCACACACACCCATATGTTAACCTGAAATTAAGATAAGCAATATTTTAAGTGGAGCTATAATGTCGATTAGCACATGCACTGACATATCAATGCCATAAAGCAAGTAAGAAGTTGAGAAGGAAATATGCATTCATATGTATGAGGGAATGCCCATTTGGGTCCACAATATAAAAGTTGCCAGCCTGCTATAGGGACACATACCTTCACCAACAAAAAGAATAACAACACAAAGAGAAACGTGACACTGGATCGAGACAAATAGATCTGTGAGAACAGCCAGCCAGTAATTCCAACCACTAGCTCAAACAAGAAGATAAATAGAGGTTGTAGCTTTGACCATTAAGGAAACAGTTAGAGTTCCATTTTGTGCCAGAGCTGTTCTGCCAAAAAGAACTTTCAGTTCCAACTTGCTCTGTCAGTCCTCCCCATTGAAACATTTTTGGCTTTCACATGCAAACAAAGTGACAATGAAAGTTATGTTCCAATGACCTTGTCTTTGAGATGGTAGTGACACACTATAGAAGAATTAGAAAGTGACGCTGAGGTCCGTAATGCTATAACCCATTGGGAGCCAATCCAATCTAGGTGAGATATTTCCTACACTGTGCTTTCAGAGTGATGCATACAGCTAATTGTAAATATCTCATATAGAACTGCCACCTGCTTCCGTGAGTTACATCATTCACAGTTAATTTACATTCAGGTGGCACACACTTCATTTTCTCTTAATTTCTGCATAACAATTCATTTTCTTTGTTTAGAATCAGCATTTCTCTCTGACTATTTTGTAAAAGGACAGCTCTAACCTATATATAACCTATACAAAAGCCCAGAATCCATGACTGATCTATTTAAAGAAATATAAATAATAACAGAGAAGGAAAACTTCCCAGTGAGGAAGGACATTTAAAAAGGAATCTAGATTCCAGGTTTGAAGGTTGTCCCTTTAAAACAGAAATGCCACCAGTTCATTATGTATTCTCTCAGTGACCTAGCTGTAAAGCGGGGGGAGGGGGGGAGGAACACAACCTTAAATTCTTTAGAGCTGTCCTGGTTGGTTTATCTACTGTGATTTACTGTTGTGACTGTTGAGTAGCTGACCACTGATTTCAACACTAGGGTATAGAGGAGACAGATTGACACGGGTTTCATTAAAATTCAAGCAACTCAACTCCATAGAGAGCATGACTAACTTCCTTATACATGACAGGAATCCCCACAGATGGTACTTCACCCTTGCTAAAGGAATTAAGTCTACCCAAAGAATCCCTGTCCACCAGCAGCCAATTCCCCAAATCTACAGGCTCATCTGCACAGATATTCTTTATACTGTCATTCTTAAGTACCTTAGGGTAGCTCTGAAAGACAGGGGGCCGAGAGGGAGCAGCCGCTGCTGCCTGCACTACCCCTCAAGCATGCTGGTGGCGTGGGGATGATGGGATTATAAAGTAAACATAATAAAACACAGGGCCAGGGCATCCAGTAGACACAGTCTATTTGCTGCCTCTTCTTTGCCTGGGAAGAGCTGAAGATGTAATTCTTACTACAATTACACAGAATTCCTGCACCACAATTGGCTCTTATTAAACTATTAGGCCAATGCACAAATGAGTATTGTATTTTGTTCCCGGTCCAATTGAAATCCACTTTCCTTTTTCTTCTTCTCTCCCTCAGCTCTCTGGCATTATGCTCTTAAATTCCACATTTCATCTTCAAATATTTAACTTGTCAAGGAAAAAATAAACTAGCCATCACACATTCATTATATCATGTCAAATAGGACATGAAGGAGACAGCTTTCTTTTTCCCCTGTCCTCTGCTCTTGTCAATCAAAAGCACTGTAATTAAATGGGGAAAGGAAGCTTTCAAATTAAGAACAAAGGGGGAGGCTTTTAATAGGATGAAGAGAAAAGTAATTAAAATAAATAAATAAAGGCTCAGGCTGCCTCTATTGTCCCCAGATGAGCGGTCCTGGCTGAGCTCAGCCCCCACCGCTCTCCCTGGCCATTCACCTCAAACTTCTGATGAGAAAACAGAGCACAGAGTGTGTTACGTACTTCTAAGCACATGCTGGGATTTCACTATAGTATTAAATACTTGGAAATATTAAATATGTGCACTCAATTTTTATTTGCTGGATTAAACATAAATAAGATAAACTGAAAGCTACAAGCATTTAGCACCTGTACAGTTGGCCACATAAAGCCATTCCATGGCTTTTTGTTTTTGGTTTAGGGATATTCTCTCACACCTATGTAACCTAAAATACAAGTTCTCATCCCACCAGCTGCTGTCGAGTCCTCCCTCTTTCACTGTGTATCCAGCAAATAGGCAAATAAATGTACCATATTTTTATGCCAAATTTTGAATCTTCATTATCATCTCCTTAGGCCAGTGATTTTCCACTGATGTGCTGCAAGAGTTTTTAAAATGTGCAATACCTGCCTGGCTGGTGTTGCTCAGTGGTTGAGCATCAACCTATGAACCAGGAGATCATAGCTTCGATTCCTGGTCAGGGCACATACCTGGGTTGCCTCTCAATCCCCAGTGTGGGGCATGCAAGTGGCAACTGATCAATGGTTCTCTATCATCGTTGATATTTCTGTATCTTTCTCCCTCTTCCCTCCTCTCTGAAATCAATAAAATATATTAAATAAATAAAATAAATAAAAACATGAAAAACCTGACTATTTAGTCAGGGGCACTGACCTCTTTTCAGTTAGATTGTCAAATAAAATGACAACAGCCAATAATATAACAGTAGCCATCTGGTGTGAATGAATAAAAATTATACCATTTTTTGTCAGATTGGCAAAAATTATAGTTTTTTGGTGTGCTATAGAATCTTAGTAATTAGTTGGTGTGTGACATAAGATGAAAAAAGGTTGAAAATCACTGCCTTAGGCCAATAAACCTTTTATTGAGAGATTTGTTTTATGAATGTTCTTGAGGAGTAAAGAAGTCAGAACATTATCTCTAGGTCTTGGGATTCCTAGAAAACAAGAAATATATTATTATGTCCTAGAGAAAGTAGCTGTGAGGGTTGTTTACTGAGAAAACCCTGATGTATGAGATTATATCTAAAGCTTCCCTGTTTGTGTTCCTTGGTGTATGTATGTATTCACACCAATATACATAATGATTTCTCTTTATTCTAACTTCAATGTTACATTTCAGATTTTGTCATTTATGTGTATATAATCTGATACACACATGAAGATGTTTATTAAAATGCATAATATTTCATAAAAATAATTTATCTCCTAAGGGTTTAAGTAATTGATGACATGTAATCATACACTTTTCAGACTCTGACTATCCAGAGTGCTGCTACTATCTTTTCTCTTTAGAAGAAATCATGAACAAAGTGTTCTATCTTATTTATAGTTTTTTGAGAATATGGTATCAAATCATAAGAAGCCCTGGCAAAGCAAAACTTTACATTAAAAACTATTATAAACCACGCTATTGGCTTAATTAATGAAAAGTCTTTACTATATAAAATAAGTGCTAGAACTACTTATAAAAATTAAACATCAGAATTTCTTGCCATTTTGCCTAAGTATTTCAAATTCACATAGGAATCAATGATGAAAGAATGTTTAATACTATAGCAACATATAACACAATTTCTAAGCAATAATGCATAGATCAGTGGACTAAACCTAAACTACTGCTAACAGAACTTTTCATTCCTGTGACACTGTAATAAGGCCAATTAAGAGACTGGGGATGGGGCCCAATTTTAAATTGGCTTTCTGTGCTGTAGTTATGGTGCTTTCATGCCTATTTATCTGGGTAGTTATTTCCCTTGACAACCGTAAAATGAGTTTTTTACATAATTTTATGAAAGCCATGTTACAACAATGAGTTAGTAACTCCAAGATTCCAAGTGGATATTTTGCAGCTTTATTACAAAGCTTTGTTGTCAGAGCTCTGGCTAGCCAGGGCCCTGGAAGGAATGACAATTACATAGGTGGATTTGCAAACCAGTCTATATTGAGCTCAGCACTAACTCCGAATAGCTCCCTCTCCTGAAATCAGACCAAGTTTGAAGTCAGCAAAAACTATGGTGAAGTGTTGGTTCTTTTCACATTAAGTCCTATAACTTCCAGAAGAAAAGGGAAACGAGAGCAGAAGGACATCTGTGACTATAGTGTTATGCCCTTGCTCTGGTATAGCAGAAACCTGAGCTTGAGAATATCTTGACTCTACCTTAAAGAATGGACAAGAACAGAGATTTTTAAAAAAAATCTTTGAGTTTTTAAAAATACATTTTATTGATTTTTACAGAGAGGGGGAAGGAGAAGGATAGAGAGAAGCAGTAGTATGAAAGCAAAACATGGCCCCTGCTGGGGATCCAGGCCACAACCCAGCAGTGTGCCTTGAGCAGGAATTGAACCAGCAACCTTTTGGTGCACAGGACAACATCCAACCAACTGAGCCACACAGAGAAAAAGTATTATCTTGAGTTTTTAGCTTGGCTTCACCCATGCAGTGTTAAGTATATCTCTAGAGCTGGTGGGCCACAGATTTGTTCACCATTAGGGTAAAAAATGTCATGTAGCCCTAACCGGTTTGGCTCAGTGGATAGAGCGTCTGCCTGCAGACTGGAAGGTCCCAGGTTTGATTCCAGTCAAGGGCATGTACCTTGGTTGCGGGCACATCCCCAGTGGGTGGTGTGCAGGAAGCAGCTGATCGATGTTTCTCTCTCATCGATGTTTCTAACTCTCTATCCTTCTCCCTGCTCTTTGTAAAAAATCAAAAACTATATTTTTTTAAAAATGTCCTGTTTACACTACAAAATTTCATCTGTGCAAAATCCAAAGTCATTTTCACAAAGGAGAAGGGTGTGGCTGGATACAAATCATAATGAAAGGGCTTGGGTATTCTTATGAGTAAAGCATTTAGAGGATGAGTGGAGCTCTATATTCCTCTTGTAGGAAAATCCTCACTAGTGCACCACAGAGATATTCGTTCTATTCTGAGCACAAAAAAGCTGAATGCAGAAGTTAAGCCAGGAGTTATAGTTGATTCTCATTATTTGTGAGATTTATGTTCCATATAGTTGCCTCAAACACTGAAAATTGTACAGTATGTGGTTAGGCTCCTGTGTGCCTCTGGTCACAACATTTTATCAATTAGTGCATACATAGCCTTGTATCTGTGTAATGACACTTTATTTAATACAAAGTGTCTTTATATTCATATATTACATATTCAAATAAGTGTCTTTACAAAAAAACACACAAAATACACGGTTTGCTGTATATAATGACATATGTTAACTAGTGTCTTTATTTAAATGATACATATTGAATTCATTAACACTGAATTCAGAGTCCACTGCACTGTAACTCATGCCTGAGTGAAGTTGATCGACACAGGTATTTTCTCTGTGAACACATCACGACCTTCTTGCATTTTGAAACTCTACACAGCACCTGGGCACTACACTTGGGAGCCATTTTAAACACAGAAATCACCAGCAAAAGATACAAAATGGGAAAAGATGTGGCACTAACTACACCATGAAAAGGACACTTGTTTAGAGCATGAGAGCTGAAATCAGAAATCAGAGCCTTGCCTTGTTCCACCTTGCCGCAACCTGCACGGCTAGGGTTCAGGATCTGAAGGAGGGGCCGACGCACAAATGAAAATACTATACAAGAAATATGAATTTAGAAGGCATTAGGGGCCAGGTGGAGCCTCTTTCGTGAAGAGACATACTGACCTTTGGCTGGTCTGCTTTTTATTTACTCGAATACACATTTGCCCTTTAGCAATGCATACAGGCATGTCAAAGGTAAAGTTTGGTAAACAGTAAAAGGATGATCAGGTTAGGGAATTGCCTTGAGCCATCACTATCTCAACAGATGAGTTGCTTAGCATCAGCCCTACTACTGCCTAAGGTCCATTGGCCTTCCGCATACCTTGGTGCACTGACAGTATTGGCAAGTGGCGGCTTCCTGCACTCCTCACCTGGGAATGTGCTGACCAAGGGCCCCCAATGTTTTGCTGCTCTGAGCATGTCCGTAAATGGTCATGCAGCTCCTACCCAGCCCCATATCCCATTTTAATTTCTTTGTATCTACGCCTCCTGACACTAGCATTGCTCTCCTGGCATCCCATTAGGCAATAGCACAGAATAGCTTTTACAATAGCAGCATTATTTTGGTCTGTTTGTCAACAAAGGAAAATAAGCTGGTATCTTGGGGTCCTCCAGCAAATCATCTTCTCTCCAGAACTAATTAGATCCTGTAAAATTATTGGAGAACTGAGGAAAAGGAGCGCTGGCATTTTGACTTCATGGACTCAGGATATAGTTCTGGTGTAATTAAACCAAGGACAGATTGTCAATCACAGTTTTTGAAAGCACAAGGAACCCAGTGGCTGGTTAGACAAGAGGTTCATGCTCTGCATTTAACATGATTTCATTCGAATGTGGAGAATATAAGCAGGCCCAGTTGGGGAGAGCTTAGGATGACTAAGTTGGGAGAAATGACAAAGGCTCTAACTTTTAGAACCTTATTACTCTGTGATATCTGAAACTTAAAATTAAGTGATTATAATTAAGTAGAGGCCTTTTGCATGAAATTCATGCACGGATAGGGTCCCTAGGCCTGGCTGGCAATGAGGGTTGATTGGGGACTTCTGGCTACTGGCGGGGGCTTTCCCTCCACCAGCTGCTCACCACCGACCAGGGCCTTCCTTTTTTCTGTGCTGCCCCTTGGTGGTCAGCACATGTCATAGCGAATGGTTGAACTCCCGGTCAGTCGAACTCTGAAGAGGCAATTTGCATATTACCCTTTTATTATATAGGATGATGGATTTCATAGTCTCATATTTCCTATGGGTACTTCTCAAATCTTAACTCATTTAAAAAATCAAATACATATTGGAAAAATTTTATGATCTTATAGAGTTATACCATAATGGGAAATTCCCAGATTCACAGAAGGTCTCAAAGAAGAAATTATAAGATGTATTATCTACTCCAGATCTTTTCCAGAAGTGCTTTGTGGATGATCACTAATTATATATAGTGTGAGAATTCCATTTCTTCTGATGTTTAATATCCTCTTCAAAGGAAATTTGGTACTTTATGATCAGCCTTTCTCTCCGCTATAGCCCACTCATATGCTTCCAGGTATTCACAAGAAACTAACTTCCAGAGAGTTTCCATCATCTACTAGAGTTTAGCAACTCTCATATAGTACTATTTCAAAACAAGGAGGCTGCTTCTCAATTATCTGATGTGCGCAAGTAAGTAGTCTGGTTAGTAATGCTGAAGCAAACAAAGAATTATGAGGGCTCCTCATGAAGGTTAATCTTGAGGACACTGCACTGGAGGTTACAGGGTGGACATCAATCATATGGTTAGACAGACAACTTCAAATACTCTAAAATTTTTTTAGTTTATGAGAACAATCTTCATACCAATTGGTGCAATTTGAACATTTCTTGTGAGACCCTTTGCTCCTGGAATATACACAACTTCAAAATAAGGTCAAGTATCTGAGAGCTCAAACACAAAACCATTATCCCCTTACCCAACCTAATATTTGAAAACAAAACAGTGGCTACTGTGCTTTCTTCTCTCTTCATTTCTAATCTCCTGCTTTGAAAGGGAAAGCAAATATCAATTCACTATTTTTAAGAATAGCTTGGCCTCATTTGACTTTGTCTAAGACAATAAATTTTGTTTGCTATATTAACCTGTCCTAAAAGAAAATGTGCAATGAATTATTGCTCCTAGTATGTCTTCTGTTTGTTTTTATGTAAATAATGTGCATGGGGTTTAGAATGAGGATCTCAGAAACTTAGAACTTCTTTCCATTTGCAAAATTTTGGAAAAAAAAGACTACTATTTAGACATAGTAGTGACAGAGGTTGGGAAAAGGAAATAGCTACTATCTGTGGATTCATCAGATATGATGCAAGTTGAAACAAGGGACATGAATGAACAGATGCAAGGTGAGAGGCTTTGAGTTAAGTGATGGTAAATTTCAGGGCATTTTATTAAGTTTACAGAAGTACCACAAACCAAAATCTTTAAGATGAAACTATTCATCTCAGTATAAAGCTTCATATAAATTATATATGAGCAATATATTGTTAAACTAGGTATCAGTTAAACAGGGGATGCAAATTGGTAGACCAAATCTGAATTTTCTTCTAGCAAAGAACTAACATTTGAATGTGCTTTACTTGTTATCCATTCTACTACTAGTGTATTCCTAAGTACCATTCCACTTTACATAGATTGGCTACCTTGTTTGGACACTTAATGCTTTTATACTTAAAACAATCATGGGTTAACACTGTCAGGCAGGCAGATGTGGAGTCAGAATTAATCTTAACAAAAGTGTATAATAAAGTAGAATAAATTGTTCCTCTCTGATGTTCTGTAATTATGTTAAAAATTTTAGGAGAGTCCTAGCTGGTGTGGACCCATTGGTTGGGCTTCATCCCATGCCGATTCCATTCCTGGTCAGGGCACATGTTTTGGTTGTAAGCTACGTCCCTGGTAGGATGAATGCAGGAGACAGTGAATACCTCTCTCTCTCTCTCTCTCTCTCTCTCTCTCTCTCTCTCTCTCTCTCTCTCTTCCTCACCCTTTAAAAATCAATTATCTATACTAATAAAAGGGTAATATGCAAATTAGACCAGACGTCTCCTGGATGTCCTTCCAGACAAAGCCACAGCAGTTGCGAGGGCTGGAAGCCGCTGTGAGGGGCTACGGCCAGCGGTGCAGGAGAGGTGGCAGCGCAGGCTGGTCCAGTGCCATGGTAGAGGCCACGGGAGAGCCCTGCACTGCGTGAGAGGCCAAGGCTGCAAAAGAGGGTAGCGCCACAGCCCCTTTCACAGAGGCAGTGGGCCCCTTTCACAGAGGCAGCTGGAAAGGGTGCTGCCCCAGTGCTGCCCCAGTGCTGCCCCTTCCACAGAGGCAGGTACAGAGGCGCAGCGCAGGCTGGTCCTGGGGCTATGCCTCCACAGAGGCTGGATGAGGTGTGACCTGCTGTGACTCAACCTCCCTCAGCCCCTCCCACAGCCATCCTGGCCCTAGATCACCCCCCACCCACCAGTGGGCAGGGTGTTGGGGCCAGCGCTAAGAAGCGAAGGCCAAGGGCCTGCAATTGCAGCAGCAGTGGGGTGATGGGGGCGGCGCCTTCCCCTGATCCTCCTGGTTGTCTCCCGCAGAGGGAGGCCTAAGCCATCAGTAGGACATCTCTTGAGCACTCATGGATTGTGAGAGAGGTCAGACCTGGCTGAGGGACCCCCCACCCCCAAAAGTGCATGAATTTTCATGCACCGGGCCTCTAGTGTGTGTGTGTGTGTGTGTGTGTGTGTGTGTGTGTGTGTGTGTGTGTGTGTATAAATTGTGATACTGTTCCAGTAACATTATCTACAGTCATGATTTTGCTGAGTAGGATGCATGGGTACAAAGGAAAAGCAGAAAAAAAACCACAAAAACTCACAGTACTCAGTATTTAAGAACGAAGTTAATTAAAGAAAGAAAAAGCACATCATAGGGAGAAACTTAAGAACAAAAGAGTTTCTAAGCTCCAAAATGAATTTTTTGGGGTTTGTTTTTGGGTTGCTTTACAATTCTTGCTGTTTTATTTTCAGGAGTGGTTTGGGTTGGGGGCATATTATAGGATTTTGGATGGATGAGTTTCGCAAAGTGCCAGGCAATAAAACATCTGTTATAAAACATGTGCTATTGCTTTGGGGTACGGACTGAAACCAGTCAGTATTTTTTGGAAGTCAGAGAATGAATGGCCAAATAAATGAGCACAAGCTGTTTATTATTATTATTATTATTTTAAAAGACTATTTAATCTAAATAACTTATTTTTCCTGTAATTGCACATTTAAAAATATATTAACACTGCTGCTGTTTAACATATTTTTATAGTATTCTATGTAATAGAAGAAACATATACATAATACTCTAACCTCTCTACAATTTCACTGTTTGGATATATTTTTCAAAATCATATGAAGAAGATCCTAAATTGATTCTTTTAATTTAAAACATATTTCAGAAATAATTACTGAAAATAGACTGTAGGTACTGAATTGGGCTAGGTGAGTTGGGAAAATATAAGTATTTTAATACACCATCAATATCCCCAAGAATTGCCCTGACCAGTTTTGTTCAGTGGATAGAGCATCAGCCTGCAGACTGAAGGGTCCCAAGTTTGATTCCAGTCCAAGGCACATGCCTGGGTTGCAGGCTTGGTCCAACGTGCAGGAGGCAGCCAATTAATGATTCCCTCTCATAATTAATGTTTCTATCTCTCTCTTCCTCTCCCTTCTTCTCTGGAGTAAAAATATATATATATATTTAAAAAATATATATGCCCAATAATTGACAAAGTACATGGTGAGAAAATATTTTTTCATATAAAGTTAAATAAAGAAAGGGTTAACAAGACCCTAGAATACAAAGAATATTTTTTCTAATTAGAGAGAAACCAGTAGAACATATGAAGCAGTAGAAACACTGTAATAAATATAAGGAGGTACAAATAAGCATGTCATGAGCGTAAAGCACAGCAAGAATATATTGTGTCAGTCAGGCTAAGCTGTGTTTATATATATTCTATATCTCAGTGGTTTATAATTATAAATTTTATATCATTCTCTGCCAATATTCACTGAGGGACTAGGCAATTCTCAAAGGCAGATGTCCTTCTTGTGAAGGATCCACATTCAAGGTTGTTTCAGTCCTTTGTATCTTCACATTAACATATTACAGGGAATATATAGATGATGTCACACTGCCTCTGAAATAACACATGACACTTATATTCATATTCATTAACTAAAGCAAATCTATATAAGCAATATTAAAATCAAGGAGAGATATAGTTGGAAGAAGAGGAGACCTAGAATTTGGCTAATCACTAGTTGTGTCTACCATGCCATTGAACTATGGATTGATAAATTTTATTATCACATTATCCAGCTAGTTTGAAATTGATGCTAATAGGGGGCACTGCCTGTCAATTACATAATGATGATTGAAGCAATTTATGTACACCATTTGTAGTAATAGTCCAAAAATAGCACCAGCTTTGGCTAACAATGTGGTGAGATAATATGTAAGAAACCTTTCTCTAACAAACCCAAACAATTCTGCAAAAATGTCTTTACAGTTATGTTTTTAACTGTATTCCTCAACACACTGGAAAAATAAAAGAAATTCCAGGAGAAAAAGACAGACAATGGTTACTATTGCGAGGTAACATGTGCTGGTGAATTCACTGGGGGACATTTGCAAATATCTTAGAGTTTAGAAATAAGTTTTAAGAAAATATGAGAGATAAGTAATAAAATTATATATATTAAAATGTTTATAAAATCAGAACTTGGTCTTATCAATTATTTAAACTTTTCTGGGTTTGTTGTTGTTGTGCTGTTCTTCAATTCTGCAAATACTTTCTTCATCTTATGACTCTATCCTAACCTCAATCATTATAATTTGAAGAGTATGGACAATCCTATATTATAAAAGCCTAATATGTTAAGTGTCCATTTGATTGGTCGGCTGTTCAACCAATCAAAGTGCAATATGCTAATGATATGCTAAGGCCACTCAACTGCTCACTATTATGGCACTGGCCACCAGGGAGCAGATGCTCCGACTGGTAGGTTAGTTTGCTGCTGGGGTCCGGCCAATCAGACTGAGCAAGACAGGCCTGGAGCCCTCCTGTCGTCCCTCCATGGCTGGACAATCTCCCACATCTCTCTCCATACCCGATCATGCACCGGAGGGGTTCTTCAGCTTGGCCTGCACCCTCTCACAATCCAGGACCCCTAGGAGGATGTCAGAGAGCTGGTTTTGGCCCAATTCCACAAGGCGAGGCCGAGGGACCACACTGGTGCACAAATTCATGCACCGGGCCTCTAGCCTATATAATAAAAGCCTAAGTGACTGTTAAGGCAGAACGACCAGTTGCTATGATGCACGCTGACCACCAGAAAACAGACGCTCAATGCAGGAGCTGCCCCCTTGTGGTCAGGGTGCTCCCACAGAGGGAGCACCGCTCAGCCAGAAGCCAGGCTCACAGCTGGCAAGAACAGCTCCCATGGCAAGAGTCTCTTCCAACTTCGTGGCAGCAGGCGCAGTGGACCAGGATGAGTGTGAGTGGCACCCAGCCCCGAGTTGTGCTCCTCCCTGACTGCCTGCCACTTGTCACACTGTTACATCCCCTGAGGAGTCCTGCACTGTGAGAAGGTGCAGGCCGGGCTGAGGGACCTCCCCCCCCCACCCCAGTGCAAAAATTTCACGCACCAGGCCTCTATTTTATAATATGTCTCTTAACTCTAATACAATGCCTATTCCATACCCAGAACTGTGTTAATAGAAAAGCAAAGAAAAGGCAAGGAGTCAAGAGGGAAGGAGAGAAAAAGGGAGAAAAAGTCGAAGATCAAACAGAAATTTGAATTCAAATTATTTTAACTGGGTCAAGGTATTTTCAAATTCAGTTTTTTCGTCTTTTATGATGAACACTTTGTGACCTCTTGCCTCATTTTAACTGGCAGAACAGATCACCTCTTATTTTGATGAGAGGGGTGGTTTGCAAGCCATTGTTACTTATTATACTAGAGAAACGTTTCAAAGGCATAATGTGGAGAAAATAGGTTTGGACTGGATCACCCTCTTCTCTTTGGCTGCCAGCAGTGGGGAAGGAAAACAGCAGGATTATAGATGTGATGTTATTGTCTTGTTACTATTAGGCGGGTGGCACATTTGGTCTGAACACTTACCCAGATTGTTAGTAAATGATGAAGGGAACCATTCAAGGTTGGGAGGAAATCCAGTCAGCCCTGTCATTATAAAAACACATTACCTTTGGGCTATGATTGCATCAAGCCTCAAACATTAACTTATATAGGACATAGAAAAAGATGTAGGGCTGGGTTTTTGTTGTTATGGAATATAGACATACTCAGAAAAGTATATACTCTCAAAATGTAAATGCTATGTTCATGTTTCCTTATGACTCCACGGACCTTTATCTTTCCACATACCTTTCTATATATTCCCACAGAACTGGAAGAAGCACTCAGTAAGGAATAGAGAGATACCGAGCCTGACAAAAAGATGAAAAGTCAAAAGTTTCCTTCATTAATCTCACTTTCCATGTGATATGTGTTTGAATACTATCACTTCCAAATCCATATTCCTTACTTCCAATAAACCTAAGTAAGAATCACCACTTCCAGGAAGCCTTCCAAAGGACATTCATGTAGTTCATTCTAGATGTTGTATAGAGAGACTGTATGGCTCCTGCTTAGTTTATACTCTTGTTCAGTAGGAACATCTGTTCTCTGTACCCCCTTTCTCAGAACAGCGCTAAGCATATAGCGTATGCTCAAACATCCTGTGGAATTAGTCCTGAGGACGAGGTTTCTGATTCCAGAGAGGGGAGTCGTGCAATGATCAGAGGCTAGAGATCCAGAAAATTTAGTCTCAGGTTCTGATAACATAGCTCAAAGACAGCTTCAGGACTTTGCCTCATTATTTTACATCTCATTTGCTTTATCTGTTAATTAAGTTGAATGGGAGCTGCCTCAGGTATTTCAGGTTTTTAATACACGAGAATCAACAGCTATAGTTATTATAAACTTTTTGTAAATATAAAGTGCTATAAAGAAGTAATATACCAAGAATAGAGACTCTAGTCATAGTAGTGACAAGAAAAAAACAGAGTATTAAAGGGAAATAAAAAAGAAAGACTCTGAAAAGAAACATTTAAGATAATCAGTGGAGAAAAAGCTAGAAACTCTCCTAAGTGACTATTTCATTTATAGCCAAATAGCTTTTAAAATATTTGAAACTAAACACCATAAAATTTTAAAGAATTGAATATAAAATGCCATCCATCCTTTCTGTAGAAGAAGCCATATCATACTAAGTCTCTTCCCAATCATCATACACAGTGGAGTGTGTGGCAGAAAGCAGGATCTGCTCTGCAGTAACTGTTCAGAAATCTTCAGTAGAAGCCCATTCTAAATGGGCTCAGATCTGCTTTAATGTCTCAAGGGATCCTGGCTATCGAGAAGAGATCTCTGAGCACAAGTGAATCTACTTTTAATCAAATCTTCATGAAAATGAGCCTATGAATCACCTGTCAGAAAATCAACCAATGTGGTCATAGCAAAGACGTTTCTAAAGTTTAAAATTTGAATTACGCTGTGGAAGTTTCCTGTGTTTTGATATGCAATAATTAGTAAAATGAGAATTTTTATTACACCTTTATTAAAGATAACCATTTCTTAATTTCTAGTCATGCTTCTCTGGTCTAAAGCAGGGAATATAATCTCAAACACTCATACATTTGCATATTGTAGCTAAGAGAAATTCATATAGTAAACATCCGAGTAGCATTAGTAAGATGTAAACGTTGGACAGAGTGACACACAGAAAGTCTTCTGGACAGACTCGGATTACTTGTCCCTATTCCCAACAATAATTGCATTACTGTTAGAAAATATGCAGGGCTTTTGCTTCCCACTATGGTATGACATGGTTCAGGGAGATCATTTCAACTTCTGATTATAATTATTATCATAAATTTATAGAGTTAATTCCTTCAAATTACAGAAATGACAAGGTGCCTCATATTACATTGGTACAGATATAGCAGGTGCTTGTAAGAAAAACTGATAAAAATACAAAGTATGAATTTTCAATAATCACAAAGAGAGTACTAGTATCTGTATAAGCATCTCTTAAAGCCATTTAGTCAGGAAAAGGATGTGAACCATAAAAGAGAGGGAAGGGGATTAGAATTAGGGCAATAAATGATGTTAAGACCAAGACACAAACATTTCTGTTAGTCACATTTAGCTAAGGATTTCAACAAATCTCTAATAAAAGATTTGACTTTTGTTAGTTAGAATCTTTTTATAAAAACATTTTAATGTATACTTTTAAATGGGAAATTATATGCTATGTATATTATAGCAATTAAATTTGTACTTACATATTAATATACTTAATTTCTATAGTAATTAAATTGAGATATACAATTCATATAACATTAAATTACAAATAAAATTATATATATATGTTATTTTTTCTTTTGTATATGGTAAACCCACGTTAATTCATTTAATAAAATGTACAAGAGTCAAATAACTATTTTATCATTGTTATAATAAATATAACTTTATCAGTAGACTGACAGAGGGGAACTGGGAGGAGGGGACTGGATTAAAGAGGGTGAAAGGATTAAGCAAAGAACACATATGCATTTCCCAGAGACACAGACAACAGTATGGTGATGGCTAGACTCAGAGGATAGAGTGGGCAAGAGTGGAGGCAAGGGCAGGGGGCAGGTGGGCAAATAGGCAGTGGTATGGGCAAATCGGTAATATTGTAAACAATAAAAATAAAGTAAAATAAAATAATTTTCATTATAAAAAATTTAACCAAAAGGAATTCTTGCAGATATTAGGTTATGAATAGAAGCAAGGTAAATCCCACTGCAATAAAAATTAAGTAACAAGAGTAAGCATTTCAGATTAACATATTACTCTAAGAGAAAATAGTACTGGGACAAGCACTGTTAGTGTTTTGCTATACCACAACATTTCATTAATATTAACACATTATAACCATCCAGTTTACCTTACTATTAAATTTCTTATTAAGACAAAGTTTTGACCCCTAAAACTCTAAGAATTGTCTGTTTTACCAGTCAGATCCAAGCTACCAATTAATTTATTATTTCCATGATATTTACAGAAAAACAATTTGTAAGTGAAACACGGATAAAAGGCAGAGTTGAGGACCCAGGATCCAACTACACTGCTCTTGCTCCCTGCACGCTATGCTTAAACTTAAAGATCTATTTGCATAAAGGAGGGGTTTTCCTTATAGCCAATCAGCACTCTGTCTCCATTTATAACCTAAAGATAAAATGACTAAGGTCAATAATGAAAGCGAGAAGTTTCTATGTCTCCTTTATTTCCAGGCCAGAGTAATGAAAAGAGGTTGATTAGAATCAAATACACTTCCTGCAGGGAGGTGTTTAAACTTCTTGGTAACATGTCAATCCTTTGTTCATACATCAGTGTGTTTCTGGACTTCCTTGCAACTAAGTTTTCCTTTTCTTCATCTCTATAACTCTGACAATATATCCTGTGCTGTTCCTCACCCTCTAACCAAACTTTAAATACTGGAGTTTTAATAGACTAGAACCAAGGTCTTTCCTAGGTATTTCGTACTATCCCCTTAGGTCATTTCAACAATAGCCTCAGTAGCCATGTGTGTACCCTTCATCTCCAATACTTGCGCCAGCCTAGAGTACTCCATTTTAAAATTTAGGTATTGCCATATGTCTACCTAATAGCTCCACTAATTGTGAACTTGGTTATGTGCAACTATATGTCAAATTCATGGGAATCAGCCTACTCCTTGATCCATACATGGCTCATTGCCACCTAAAACACTCTTAAAAATACCCACATCTTCTCATCTTTACTGCCATTTTGGGTTAAGTTAGCACTGGTCTCCCAATATTCACTCTTGGCCTCAAAGACTGACCCTCTACATTGCAGATTGAGTTACTTTGATGAAAGAACAAAACATACTACACCCTAAAGTAAATGTCCAGTTTTCTTAAAATACAAATCAAAATATTTGACCTAACTTATAAATCTCTGCACAGTCTAACCCTGCTTATCTCACCAACCTCTCCTTGAATGATTCTTCCAATACCCTCTATGCTCTGCACTCCCTTCCTTTCTGGTATTCAAATACTGTGTTCTCTACCCCTTCAGGAACTTTGCTTCCTCACTCAAATCTGCCTGGGTTGATCTTCCTCCTTTACTGAATTAATTCTAAATCATATTTTATGATTCATCCAATTCCTTAAGGAAGCTTCTAAAGAGAAGAGCAGATTCCTTTGTGTTTTAGTACATTTCAGATGCTATAACAAAATACTACAAAGTAGCTTATAAACATCAGGAATTGGTTTTTCACAGTTCTGGAGATTGGTACTCAGCAATGAGTGAGCGTGCCAACAGAGTTAGGGTCTGGGGAAGATTTCTCTCTGTGTCCTCACTTGATGGATGAGGCAAGGTTCCTCTTGGGCCTCTTTTAATGACACTAATCTCATTTATGAGAACTCTGCCTTTATGACCCATCTTCGACTAAAGGTTCCTCCTCCCCAAACCAGCATCTTGGGCACTAGGATTTCAACATATAAATTTGGAGGGGGACACAAATATTCAGACCATATCACCTTGTTTTATGTACTTATACCACTCTCTGCCTGATCCCTTTGTGTACTTATTACAATTGTACTTAACCAATTGTGCTATTCATACTCTTCTGTGCTAGAATAAAGCTACAAGGGAGCGTTTCTATCTTCTTCACTGTTTGAACCTCAGGACTTTTTCTACCCCTGTGTTCCCAAAGTGTGACAAATAAGATCGATATATATATTTCTTGAGTTAATGATTAAAGAAATAAGGAAAATTTTTCTTCTCTTAGAATAGTTATAGTAAATGTCAGTCCACCTTGCTGTCTAGCATACAGTAAATAAATTATCATCAACTAGAAGAATTGACAATCATCCTTGATCTAATCTTCTAAGAATTCTCTTAAGAATAAATCAAAGCTGGTTGCTCTATTATATATCAGCTCCTGCTCACGTATCTTTCAGCAATAATACCATTTTCCAGGTTAAATCAGGGAACTTACATTTAGAACATCTCACTTTAGGTAATTAGAAAGTTGAGATAAACATCCAAATATCCAGCCCATATATTTAAAAAAGCAATGCAATTGCAACTTGTGAAATTTGTTTCAAAAGTATCTAGGGAAGCAGCAAAATGTCATAGATATGCCACAGCATTCAATGCAATAGTAACCAAAGTCATTGAATATCACCCCAAAATTTTATTAACTTGGGTATATTTTTCAGAAAGCCTCCAGGAGCAGGCAGATGGCATTCTCTTATTTGCACTATTCCACTGCAGAGAACTAAAGTTTAAACTATCAGCTACCTGCCATTTCTGGAATTGCTACAGATAAAAACTCTGATGATTTCAGTTTTCTGCTGCTCGCTTGCAGGCTTACAGAGAATAATTGCTACCATAAGAAACACTACTGAAATTGACAATAAACTGAATTTGGCTGGAAGTACATTGTAATTCTGTTCTATATTGGTGAGCTGCACTGCTGGGACAAGTGTTTGTTTAAAACCAAAATGCCATACAAAGCTCTGGCTTTAATGAAAATGTAGAACCATCTTTGAGGTATTTATGGCTACGGTGATTGGAATTATTTATTAGAAAGATAACATTAACACATCCTTGAGTGAATTATTTCGGGAATGTAAACTGCTCCCAATACACTTAGACGTGTTTGGAATGGTATAGAAAAGACAAAGAGAAACAAATGAAAGTGAGGCATTTTGTGAAAAAGAAATAGGAAGACTTGGGTGCAGGAGGAAAGTAGGCTAGCAATGTAGAAAAAAAAAAAACACAAAACAAACACAAGTTGATATGAGAAAGAATAGAAAGTAAGTGGAGAAAAGTTATCAAGGGAGGAGAAACAGAGAACAGGAAATAGAACAGATCAAGATACACATTCATGATTATAATAGCTAAGCCCAAGTGTTGCTATTTATTTTATTACTTTCCTACACATCTAGATATTTGCTTATCTTTTTTTCTGCTGAGGATTTTATAAAATTACATGTATAGATGAAGTAAATGTGGTGTCATCACCAAGATAACCCCCACTAGAAGCCATTATTAATGGATACTGAATAGTGCTAATGAATAGTTTAAAACAAAAAGGCAGAGAACGATCTATTTTGGAGAATTCCAGAATATTGTGTTGATCCCCAAGGGTCAAGCAAGGATTCTTGCTAGATAGGGCTGAATCTTAGATCGATTCATATAAAAATCTCATATAGAGGTTTACTTCCTTCCTTGCTACCTAATTTCATACAAGTTAGCCATTATTCCACTAAACGTACCATAACACTCATACCCTACAGCAAGCAACCAAAATGTTAAAGGAAAGGATGCAATAACAAACTTGAAGACAGAAAATTTTATTTTATCTGAACTTACCAGTGTTTTTAGCTCCTACTTGTAGATATTAGCTATTTGTGATATACAGAACCTGCCCATAAACAATGACATTTTTTTACTCACTGCATCTGTGCTATCATGATAAATTGGTAGCTAGGATATCACCAATGGTCTTTCCTAAGGACCTCAATAAAACAGGTTTTATATATATATATATATATATATATATATATATATATATATATATTCGATAAAACAGATTATATATGTTTATATAATCTGTTTTATCGATTATATATCAATAATATATTGATATATTGACATAATATTGATATATAAAAATTATTCCTAAACTTATAAACTAAGAAACAACTTAAGGTAAAATGTTCTAAGAGGACAAGAAAGGCAGATTGTTACAAGGTAGTCCTGCTTTAATAAAGAAGTAGAAGTTAAGGGAATATAAAAGTATCTATCTAAGAGAATAAAGATATAAGATGCATTAGCAGATACTGATTTGAATCTTTACTCTCTTGGTGTAACTGGGGACTCCACAAAGCTCCCCAAGTTATACTGAAATCCCTCAATTTTCAGTTACCTCATAATGATCCTGTTCTATTATATCCACCTGAACTTCAAATGCAATTAATATTAATGAATATACTATGTATAAGGTGCTTCAACGAGCAGTTTAGGATATAATGCATAAATCTTCCCTATAACCCAATGGAGGGTTAGTAATCCTATTTTACAGAAGAGAGAAAATTAAAGATGAAATTAAATAATTAGATCCAGAATGCTAGCTATTGGTGGCAGGGAATAACTTCTGAAATGGCTAGATGATGAATAAGCACAGAGAATCTTCTCTCTAAAAAGCAATGATAAACCTAAAATATTAAATAGTCAAAACCGCAACTTCTATGCTCTGAACACTGACACAGAGCAAACAGTGAAACTAGAAGCCTTTATTCTAGGAAAACTTTTGAACCTTAGTAAGAGAGATGCGCTGTGTTTTAGCATGGGAATTCTCCCATACCCACTCCAGGTTCATGACATTGAAATAGAATAAAATATAAGAAGTGCATGATCATTTCAATAGTGTGGGAGAAGAATTTGACAAGATTCAACAATCATTAATAATAAAAACTCTCGACAGACTAGGAAGACAAAAACTTTTCCTCAACCGGATAAAAAGGTATTCACAAAAAACCCACAACTAAAATTATACTTACTGGTCAAAGATTGAATATTTCCTCCCCAATCAGTAACATGACAAGGACTTCAGTTCTCACAATTTTTATTTTACACTGTCCTAGACAATCCAGTCAATGTAATTCAAAATTTAAAGCAACAAGATCAGAGAAAAAAGAAGAAGAAGAAGAAGAAGAAGAAGAAGAAGAAGAAGAAGAAGAAGAAGGAGGAGGAGGAGGAGGAGGAGGAGGAGGAGGAGGAGGAGGAGGAGGAGGAGGAGGAGGAGGAGGAGGAGGAGGAGGAGGAGAAGGAGAAGAAGAAGAAGGAGAAGAAGAGGTGCACAGCCATAGCCAGTTTGGCTCAGTAGATAGAGCATCAGCCTGCAGACTGAAAGGTCCCAGGTTTGATTCCAATCAAGCGCATGTACCCTGGCTGCAGGCTCCTTCCCAGCCCAGGGCAGGCCCTGGTCAGACCACATGCAAGAAGCAACCAATCGATGTGAGACATTGATATTTCTCTCTGTCTTTTCCTTTTTCTTCCACTCTATCTTAAAATCAATGGAAAAAATATCTTTGGGTAAAGATTAAAAAAAAAAAAAGAAGAAGTGCACAAATACTCAGGACACTTCATTTCTTACACTTAGATGTAAGCATTTATACATTTCTATGTGCTTGCTTGTCTCTCCCCATGTCCCTGTATTTCTTCTTTTTTTAACCATGAGATACTATTGAGTAATTTTTAGCTATTGGTCTCAGGAGGCACCCAAAGGGTTAACAGAGTGAACATCCACTGTACCTCCATTTAATCATAGAACTTAGCATTTGAAAAAATATGCAAAAACCTGTAGAAACCCACACACACTTACACACTATTACTTAGTCCTTCACTGTGTCTGTATTGATTTCTCCTATTACCTAATTTCATAATGTGCCCTGAAAATTAAATCATCTATTTAGTTTCAAAATGACCTAAGAATTTAATTGGTTTTGTAGGCAGTAATTTATGTAATATTAATGGATACTTTTCAAAAGTAGCTAATTAACAGCTGACCTTTAATTTTCCTTTTAAAGAAAGGAACTGAGCATAATAAAAAGGAAGGAAGGAAGGAAGGAAGGAAGGAAGGAAGGAAGGAAGGAAGGAAGGAAGGAAGGAAGGAAGGAAGGAAGGGAGGGAGGGAGGGAGGGAGGGAGGAAGATAACTTTTTCTCCCCTCCTAACAGTGGTATAGATTTAATTAGTAGAAAGACAGCATCCAACAGGGACTTTTGGGGAACTGTGTGATACATTATGTAGCAGATTACCTTATGCCCATAAAAACAGCTAAATAATTTAAATGCAATTCAATAAAAATGCATTTTCAATGGGAAACTCAGGAGTTGGGTGATAGATTAAAAGCTTCCTGTAAGAGGATGATTTTGTAAGATACCGTTATGAAAATTCAGAATAAAAGATAACATTTTGTTCCCCTTTTATGTAGCTAATTCTTTTTTCATTTTGTGTTGTTTTGATAATAGCCCTGAATAAAAATATACTGCATTATTTGCAAGCATTGTAAAAGGAAATGTACAAACTCAGTGTTATCAATACAGTTAAAACATACAGACAGGGTTATCTTCTCTGGGAGAAGTTAGATTCTACCTTGTCCAAGACCCTACCCACATGGTCCTACATTTCACTCACCCACAAAAGATTAATGGCTATGTTTTCCTCCAGGCCACAATCAGCATCTTGAGCCCCTCTGAAAATTGATTTCTCATGTTATGCAAAGTACGTTGGTGAGCTGATATAAGTCCCAAGTGGGATGGGATTTGTCTCTGAAAAAAGGTACCGAAAACATCTTCACTAATTGGCCCCTTTGTTGGCAGGCAAAGCAGAATGGCCAAGAACTAAATGGGCCATGAAAATTTAGCAACAACCTTCATCTATTCTAAAAGCTGTCTCTTTAGATAGGCAACCAGGCTAGCTGTTCTGGCCATGTGGGAGAATGACTCTCTCTGCTCTAAAAGAATCTATTTTCTGGATCAAAGAAACAATGCCATTTATCTTAAATGGTGCCTAATAAAATACGTACCTCATTTGCCATATTCTTGCATCTTAGTAATTAATCTAAATTACTTTAAAATCTATGTAGACTAGTTTTTCATAAAATGAGGTCTCTGGATCACCAGCATCGCTTTCACTCTGAGTGCCTGTATAACTTGCGGATTTCTGTGTCCACCCCAGAATCAGATTTTGCTTTCAGAAAAGCTCCTGGGATACGCCCTAAACATGCTGAAGCTCAGGCACCACTGCTTTGATGATAAGATTTAAACTGTATGGGGTCTTCAAAAACTCTCTCCTCAGAGAGTAGCTGCATCTTGTGCTCTTTAAACACCTCAATCTTACAACCAAATGTCACTTAGAAAAAGGCTCAGAAGTGAAAATCAATATCAGAGAGTTTTCCCTGGGAAATCTTAATGGTCAACCCATTGGATTTCAGCCTCAGAACATCACAGAGATTCTTAAAGGGAATTCTATGATTGTTTTCACTTTGCTAATGGATCCATTAACACCAACTTATTGATTTGAGGAAGCTTTAGGACCTTGGGGGGAAAAAAATCACTTGGAACCAAAAGAAGTGAATTCCAGTCCTGGGTTTGCTGTATATAGAGCTTGAGACCTTGGGCAAGAAAGTTACTCACTATGTGACTTAGTTTGCTCACCTATAATTTTTTAAAAATATATTTTTGTTGATTTCAGAGAGGAAGTGAGAGGGAGAGAGATAGAAACATCAATAATTAGAATCATTGATCTGTTTCATCCTGTATGCCCCACACCGGGGTTTGAACCTGCAACCAGGGCATGTGCCCTTGACAGGAATCAAACCCAGGACCCTTCATTCTGCAGGCCGATGCTCTATCCACTGAGCCAAACCAGCTAGGGCTGTTCACCTATAGATTTAACTTTGATAGTACTTGCCTAACTTATGTTACCCAACTAGTGAATTGGATTACCTAGCAAAACATAGTCTCATATTAATGATATTTTAAAAGATTCCTAAAAAAAGATTTAATATGAGAATGCTATAAATTAATTTGTAATAGTCTATACAAATATAAGATAGAATGATAAAATTTTTTCCTGTCTACTACTCTCTACATAGGCCAATAAACCTAGTCCTAAATATCAGTTTTAAAGGAAACTGCAGGATCCTTTTCCCTATTGATGTTGACTACTTGTTATTTAAAAACCTTTTTTTTTTTTTTTTTTTTGTCTGTTGTCCTTAGAAGCAGCGGGTCTGCTATTCTTTGTACTCATTTGTCTGATCGCTTGACAGGACAATGTTGGCCTAATGAGAAAGTCAGTGTTGAGTAGAAGAAATTGAACTACCGCAATAAAATCATATTCCCCTTCAAAATAGTCTTATAATATTTCTACAGGAAAATGAGTACAAAAATCTTCTTTGTCTTAAATGTTTGTTAATTACCTAAATTGTACTATTATTTAGATAAAGATCAAAATAGTCACAATGCAAAAATATTAGACCACATGAAATTTCTGCAAGAAAAAAAATGATTGTAGGCTAAGGCATTTGTTTAGTAGAAAAAAAACCTTTTTTATGCATCTCAAAATACTGCATTATATAATTGGATTACATTTCTGGTGACATTTAAAATCTAGTCTCCCAGGACAGATAATTATTATATTTTGTATTCTGTGGACTACCTTGTAATATGACATCTAGTTCAATGAATGCTTTTGACATTGGCTATAAATATATGCTGAAAATAATTATCTCACTTTAGTTTAACCACTTTTGTTTGATTCATCTCTTTAAAAAAAAATTACCAACCTCGAGCTGGTTTGGCTCAGTGGATAGAGCATTGGCCTGCGGACTGAAGGGTTTCAGGTTCGATTCTGGTCCAGGGCACATGCCTGGGTTGCGGGCTTGATCCCCAGTAGGGGCATGCAGGAGGCAGCTGATCAATTATTCTCTCTCATCATTGATGTTTCTATCTCTCTCTCCCTCTCCTTTCCTCTCTGAAATCAATAAAAATCTATTTTAAAAAAATTACCCAGATGTAGCATGTTGACCAGGAAAAAAAATCAATTTGATTTTGTTACAAAATTTCTTTCTCCTCTTGTAAGTTTAAATTTAAAGCTAGCAGAAGAAGATTTCGTAAAATTAGACAGTTATTCAGTTTGGCTCCAACAATGTGAGTCAAAATTGGAAATCCCCTAGTACTACATAGGAAGTTCAATTGATTCCATGAGAATGCTTCATGATGGATCTACCCATTCATTTGGATGCCTTGTGGAATGCAATTCATTAACCTTTACACACATCTCTCTCTAAAAATGCGAAATGATCAGCTTCATCATAGGTCCTATATTTCCTTCTCCAAATAGAAACACCTTATAATTTAACTGATGGAAATAAATGTAATTCTTTCAATTCAGATGTGAAAACAGTGCCATTCACATGGATGTTTAGCTTTGGGTTTGTAGCCTCATCCTTTCTGAAAGAAACCAGAGACCTTCTTTGTTTAACATGCTCTTGGAAATAAAGAGGAGAGCTTAGTAGAATACTTCTGAACAAAGAACGTTGGAAAGACAATCACTCACAGCTGGCTTTTTTTTTTTTTAATCAGGGACTCAACTGTTCAAAATAATATTGAATAGAAGGTGTATTGACTGCTATGTCTACAACCTTTATGCTTCTAAAATTGTAACATTCTTATAAGTTAATTAGATTGTTTAAAAACAAAAAAATAATAAATTATTAATTGAGATATTAGATTTAGAGACATACAATAGGGTCTCTTTAGAGTAAATATGACTTTTTTCCTATTTATATATTAAGGAACAACCTTTCCCTTAATATTTTTATCCACAAAAATTAATACGGCCTTAAAAATCAGAATCACTGAACTCAATATGTACATTTAATGCATTAAATTCAAGAAAGTATATCATCATTTCAGAAGGCCTAAGGTGGCAGTGCATGTATCAGCAATGTGGTTTAGGTAGGCTGATTTCTTTCTTTCTTCTTTTTTTTTTAATGAAGGTCTGAGTGGGCTTTGATTGCCAGATTTTCAATAGGTTTCTTAGCACAGAGGTTTCTATCAGGAGTGGACAGCCATTCACAATTTGTTTCCAAGTCAAGAGAAGAACTTAGAAACCTAGTATCATCATCATTGCTATTGCAGTTGACTTGACAACTGCTTGCCAAATTGCCAAAATGGCCATCCTCTCTGGGTACTATTTTTTTATGTTTTTGTATTTGTTTTTTAACTGTAATTCACCAATGTCTGTTACCTTGATAAATCCCTTTGTGTGCATCCTGCCATGTCTGGCTTAAAATAAAAGCAGCAGTGTTATTTTGGATAAAACATGAGGCAGCATATATAGCCATAAATGTAGTAACTTTATAATTATAAAGCTCTGGAGGTAAGAATAAACTTAGATTAAATATGATGTACTCTGGGGAGTTTTTAATTGTCAACCCCAGTGGAAAATGAGTGATGACATAAAAGCACACCAATCCGAAAATGTACATAAGTTTGTGAAGTTAAGAAAATTTCCACCTAGGAACAGATGAGACTTATGATGGTGTTGCCATCTGCAGTCATTAGAATAGAGATTAGTTCTCCTCCTCGCTTTCTGTCAGCCCAGTGATCACGGAAACATGTGCTTCTCAGTTTAGTAAACTAGTTAATTATCATACTAAAAGTCTGATTTTCTAAATGGACAATTGAAAAATCCATTCCAGAATTAGAGAGATAGATTTGTAAGGCAATATCCTTTTCAACCCTTTCATGATTAGAAGAGGATGGTCTAATCTTTCCTGACAAATGTATACTCTACACTTGCTTCCACACCCCCAAATACTTTCAGTGCTCCCCACCTGCAATCATGAAGTTATAAACATACAATGGCAGATTCTTTTATTTTACGTCTCCCTTCCTAACATTTCTTGCTTTATACAATTGCCTTTCAGCAGTCTACTCTTGTAGTCAATGCAAGTTATTCAATGGTTTCTCTGCACACATTTAGAACAAAAATTGAATTAATTCAGTGGTCAAATCCTATTTCGATAGAGGCAATCTTTCAGCATGGAAACAGGAAACTGCAGTCCGACTCCTGCAAAAGTTACCACCAAAGATTTTAAAGGAATATATACAAATTGTTTTGTTAATCTTAACCGTCTGTTGGCACAAGCACAGAAAAAGCAGGCATATGGTAGTCTATTAAAAGAGCACAGATGCCCTGGATCAGTAAGTGTGCTCTAATGTTCAATCACAGTCTCAACAAAGGGAAGATTCTTACAAGATCTGCACGAGATTATGTCACCATCCTTTACTCACCAAAGAAAGGCAACACTTTAGCCTAATTCTCTTGTGTGTCTTACCTCAGGATTAACAAAATTAAGTCCCATTTAGCTGTCTGTTATGCTGCTATTCATAAATTGCTGTTCTTTCTCCACCTCCTCCTTAATTTCCTCCTGTGTCTTCAGCTAATTGCTTGGGTATGCCATCATTAAAACCCAAATTAGAACTTGTCGACAAACCCAACACCCCCTTGATTCTCAAAACACCTGGGCTAAAAACTGCCTTCCCTACATTTTACTTCTAAGATTTATTCTCAGGTTAGCTGGAAACCAACTGCAACACTGAATAACTGAGGGGTGGGAAGGTATCTAAGATCAAAACAAATATTTTTCAGCCCAGCCAGTGTTGCTCAGTGGTTGAGCATAGATCTATTAACCAGGAGGTCATGGGTTGCAGGCTCAATCCCCACTACATGGCATGTGGGAGGCAACTGATCAAAGATTCTCTCTCATCACTGATGTTTCTGTCTCTCCCTTTCCCTTCCTCTAAAATCAATTTAAAAAAAAAAAAGGTCACCAATCAGTGCACATTCCTGGGTTGCAGGCTCAATCCCCAGGGGGCTGGGGTCGGGGGGGGGGGGGGGGCGGCGGGGGAGGGGCGGTGCGAGAGGCAGCCAATCTATGTTGATGTTTCTCTCTCATAGATGTTTCTGTCTCTCCCTTCCTCTCTCTCTCTCATATCAATAAAAATTATTTTTAAAAAATCCACAAATATTATTCAGCCCAAAGTAACTGGTTATTCTTTATGAAACAGGTATTTGGTTGATTGAATTAGATTGACTAACTGTGATACCCACATGCCTCCCAAGGCTTCCAGTGTGCTATGGGTTGTGAGTGATGCCAAAGAAGACAGTTCTCATCAAAAAAGTAAAATCTTATAGAAGAGGCAATATTGCATGTTCAAAATGTAAACTATTAAGAAGGCTCTGATCACTTTTAATAGATTGGGCTGTATCAATAGATATTCAAATGATAGGAAAAAATAGGTAGATTGTGATAAGAAACTTGGATGTGTTAAAGTCTCTGAGAAGAAATTCACTAAATCTGAGACATTGGCCATAACATATGTCACTGAATTCTAGGAAATGAACTAAATTAACTCTAAAATAACATCTACATCTATTTTTCATATTTGACCATACCTCACATATGAACTAACATATTTGAACTTCACAATTCCCTGGGCCCATACTAGACTTCATATAAAAAGGCTAAACAAATAATTTTTACAAGGGCTCTACTATGGTTAAAAGAAAGGAGGAGGGACTCCAAATCAAAGGGTGGCCAGAATTTACCTTTGAACCACAGATATTGAACCAAGAAGACAATTATATGATATTTGTATTTATTAACCTATTTCTAAGATGAGGAAATCAAAACTTAAGAAAATCAATGTGACCTGGCATATCTTTTGTTCTGTGTCCTTTCCAAGGTATCTAGCATGACATATATATATATGCATTTTTTTCTTTGCTAGAATATTAAATGACAAATATGAAATTTATAAAACCTGATTTTGGTACTGGGCTCCTTATTGTCCACTAGAGGCCTGTTGAATGAAGAGATTCATGCAATAGGCCTTCTTTCCCCTGGCTGCCAGCACCGGTTTTCCTCTGGCACCTGTGACCCAGGCCTTCACTTCAGCCACAGTGGAGAAGCCAAGCCTCTTCATTCTTTAGTCATCTTCAGTCTTCACTCCACGCCTGCATATGCAAATTAACAGCCATCTTTTTTGGGTTAATTTGCATACTCATCCTGATTGGCTGGTGGGTGTAGCAGAGTGACACCAATTTCCATGTTTCTCTTTTATTAGTGTAGATGCCCTTTTCAACTTTTTCGTGCTCCTCTTTTCTGGGACTCCTTGATTTCTTAGTCAAATTCATAGGACAGTGTATTATATAAGCATTTTAGATAAGGAATCTGTCAAGCACTGCTACTCTTGGTAGTACATGTTGTTATTTAAGTATCTTTTATTAACCCAAATAGGGCAGTTGCCCAGAAGAAGTGTGTGAACTGTGGTTCTCAACTGCAATTGTATGTCAGAACCATCTGGGGAGCTTTTACAACCTCAGTGTTTATCCTAAACCTCAGACCAATTAAACTCAGGATAGACAGTGGGATTCAAGCATCAGTATGTTAGAAAGCTCTCCAGGTGGTTGCCAAGTACAAATAAGATTGAGAGTCACTCCATTGGAGTCCAATCTATTCAGAAGAGAAGGCAATTCTTCCATCTTTTGAGTAATCACATAAGGTTTTAGTTTACCCTGGATCCTATGCACACTGACAAAGTCTTCACTCATGAAAGCATTTAAGCTAACAGATTGAGAACAAGCTGGACAACCTTCTCCCCATAAAATCCCTACATATTTTATTGGCAATTATTTTCAAACTGACAAAACTGATTTCACCAAAGTTATCCTGACCCAGGTCTGGACACTAATGCTGATCAGATATAGAGAATTTGATTCCACTGGGGGAAAAAAAAGATAACTTTCAAGCCTGTCTCCATATCATACACTTTCATGCTAATTTACTACTTATCAGTGTAACTTTGGACCATTTTGAGTCCCAAAACAACCCTCATAATTTCAATTGGTCCATTTGTAACCTAAATATCATCTTGGAACATAGTTTGTTCTTGTTTATCAATATGTCCAAGCCAAATGGTACATTTTTATTTGAATTTACTTCATACCCTGCTATTTCAGCATATGTTTCATAATCAAACGGTGCCCTACATAGTTTCACAGGTAAATAGAGATCCTTGGGCATAAACCGCACATGAAACTATTCATTTTAAGGTATTCATTTTTTGATCCATGAATCCTAAGCAATGAACAGGTTTGAATTTATCAGCAGGCAGGCTTGCCAAAGGGTCTGCAGGAATAACCAAATGGAAACCAGCAGACGATTCAGGAACACCTGCCTGATGCTTTTCTGTTCTTTGTTGCTTGCCCAAGTCAACCATTCTGAAAGAGGAAGTGTAAGCTACAATTAGATCTCAAGATTTGACATGGTTGTTGAATTGTAATGGAAAGCCATATGCTTACTCAATTTGAGGGGAAATCATGTTGTACTGAATTATATAGTGCTGGTCTTACCCTGATTTCCACAGAACTAGTAAACCATGTTCACTTTAATGTGTCCATTCGTTTCTTCCAGGTCAATTGGATGACTTTTATGATCTATTCCTTAAAGTATACACCTGCCTCTCTGTTAAAATCCATCATATATTTTGGAAAATTGCTATTTAAACTAAATTATACTTAGAATATTACATTTGAGAAATGACTCATGGGACAGTTGGGCTAGAATATAAATAGAGTTCAGAAATTTCAATCAGGCACTATGTCAAAGTGGAATACAAAAATTTTCTTCTTCAGTAGGTCTTTGTTCCACTCCTATCCTTATATCCAATGAAAAGATTGCCTCCATGAAAGAATTAAATCTAAGATATAATTGCCTTATTATTCCTGAAAAGAAAATAGATTTCCTAGCACATTTTCAACAAATTTACTATCTTTTGGACTAAGCCATCTGTGAATGCTTATACCCAAAATAAAATGAATCTGAGTGCTCCCTCAAGCATAGCAGGAATCGGGTATATAACAATGAACTTCCAAAAGGGTGCAAGTTGAGCTCAAATGTCAATCTATCAGATCTAGCTTTCATATTATTTCCCAGGTATCAATGGCTGATGTCTCTCAAACCCTTGGAAAGAAGCTTTATGCTGGCAATGCTGATAATGAATTTTGAGAGAACATACATTTCTAAGCAGAGGGCATGATCTCTAACTGTTTCCAAAATCAGTACCTTCAGGGTGCCAGAATGCTTGATTACATGAAAGGATGAAGACAGGAACCTCTGTCTTCTGTTCTGGGACCCACTGTTTGTGGTAAAGTCTCAGAGTTCAACCATTAACATAATTTACAGTTGTGCTTTGTTTTTGTTTTTCTCCCTTAATCCTCTAACTATAAGTGATCAAGATGGTTAGAGAACAGATGTGATGTCATACTCCCAAAACAAAGTAACAAAATCTGAATCTCTGCTAAACCAGATCAAATGTCCTATTGGATCTCTCAACTCAAGGTACACATTGATTCTCACACATAGAAGAAACAGAAACGGACAGTCTCTTGCCTGGGAAAGATTGGGAATGAATGTTGGTCTTCTCATTTATCATGAGATTTTATTTTCTTATTTATTCTCCCAACAAGTCTCCCATTTGTGTCAAGGAACAAAATCAAAGTGTAAAAGAATACCATTGACAGTACAAGATGGTCTATTTACTCTGTCCCAGTGGGAATGGAGAAGAAATGAACATATGAGTAGCTTCAGTTCCTGAAAGAGACCTCGAGGTATAACTCGGGACATGAAATGTCCTAATAATATGGAACAACAGAGAATAAATTATTTTATATAGGAAAATAGTGATTGATTTATCTCAAGGCCTGACCTGATACAGCTGATCTGACATATGGCTTTACTTACTGAATATTTTCCATTTCCCTGTCCCATCTCTGTCCTATTCTTTGCCTCCAAAGGATGAACCTTCAGTCTGTGTTAACCAGATTTCTTTGTCCTCTGGCCTCTATTTGGTTTCATTAATGGGAGGAAGGCAGGATACAGACTGGAGATAGGAGGTCAAAGTCTGGGAATATATTCACTTGTTCCCTCTTGCAGGACCTGAGCTGGCAGGGGCTGTGTTCTTTTAAAAACTCCCCTCTCCTGAAGGGTTGTGCTTACTTTATGGGTCAGCTGCAACTACCGCAACAACCATCTCTACAACCCTCTCTGATTTTTGATAATGTTTTCCTCCTCTTGCTCCTTTGGGCTTAGTCTCTGAGTATTTGCTATCTCCTATTGATTTCTCTCATCCCTGCCTCTGTGGCTAATCCATTAATCACTCTTTAATTACTCATTTCCTACCCAGATGGATACATTTACGGTGCTCCTCCTTCAGAGTTTACTGTGTCATTCTGGATTCCACACTGAGTTGTTGCCATAGTGTTCTGCACGAGGGTGTTCAGCTGAGGGGACAAGTGGGAGCTGAAATGTGGCCCCAGCCCTCTTACCCGGTTGGGGACCTGTGAGCACAGCTCCTCCATCTGGAGGGGTAAGTGTCAGTCTCTTGCACAGAACCTCACACAGGCTAGCATTGGCACTGGAAATCTTGCTCAGCAACAGAGAAGCTCAGTTTTAGGTGCTTTGTATCAGATATGATAATGTTGACTGCATAATTTTTTGAGAGAAAATAAATTGCAGAATTGCTTAAATTATCAGAATTTTGAAATATAGATTTAAAAATTTTTATGTGAGCATCTACAATTATTTAAATCCTCAGATGCAATCTTACTTTATGTGAAAATCTACAAAAACTGTGTTTCTTACCCAGCTGGTGTGGCTCAGCTGGTGAGTGTCGACCCATAAACCAAGAGGTACTAGGTTTGATTCCTGGTCAGGACACATGTCCAGGTAGTGGGCTCAATCTCCAGTAGGGGCTGTGCTGGAGGCAGCCTATAGAAATGATATTCCTCTCACATCGATGTTTCTATCTCTTTCTCCCTCTCCCTTCCTCGCGCTCTAAAAATCAATACAAAAACTGTGTTTCTCTTAGACAGAACATGTTTCCTTTCCAATGTCTTGTCAGGGATTTAATAATCCCTTGAGATTCAAAAGTATTTTTATACAAACATAATCAGAAGAACTGATAGTAAAATCTATAATTTTTCCAATCTTTATGGTTAATTGAACATACTGTTTGTATTTTCTTCTTCATTTTATAAAAACAATTTTAGATTATTAAAGAAATTGACAGAAATCTAAGCTATTTCTGATTCATTTTTCTTTCTAGAAGTATTTGCATACAATTTGCTATAAAATAAAATATAAAGCACATTATAGCAAAACCAGTTCGGTTTCAAATATTTCCCCCTAAATACCTATCACCTTGCTTTGCCATGCTACTCTTCTCTTCCTTCCATCTCTTAGAATAAAATATTTAATTCATAACCACATATGTGGACCTTATTTGATATTCAGACTTCTTCCTACTCCTCTAAACACTTATCCACCTAGTTATAACACCCTGAATAATATTCTTAAGCACCAAACTAAGTAAAATGTGCTTTAAAATGTGCAGTATGACCTCATCAGAACACATAGATTATAGGAGAGTATTATTTCTCTACTCTTTAAATTTTGGAGAAAGTCTAGTAGTAGACACATTTCAAAGTAAAGAATATCCTGAGGATATTTTCAGATTCAATTTACACTTGAAAAATATTCAGACAAGTTAGAGGTTTTCTATCATGTGGATACTTCACTGAGCTGAACCTTAAAACCTTTACAACTCTGCCCATCAATAAGGTGGCCTCCCTAGAAAAGTTGTTTTTAACCATTATCTCTTTGAAGCTGTGTACTTGATTTTTTTTTTTTAAGTTGTAGAAACATAATAAAACTGAGCTGTTGGCGACGCATTTCCCCAGTGAAACGTCAATTACTAATGTTGTAGCTCTTGAAGAATGTTTTTGATGTTTAAAAAACATTCAAGGAAAAGAGAAAGCAAACGCATTCAAAGTTTCCATTTAAGTTGAGATGGATAGTCTCATAATTAACAGAACAAATCTCATAGTTTTTGTGGATTTTTTTGCTAAGAATAGTTTGAATTGGATCTACATACATTTCATGAGAAATTATTGAATTATATTTGCTATCAGAAGTACCTCTACTATAACCAAACACCTTGCAGTCTTATAAATACAGCACCTATTAGTCTCTACTAACATATTATTGCTTTACTAGAGGCCCGGTGCAAGAAATTCAGGAAGGGGCCCTCAGCCTGGCCTGCACCCTCTCACAATCCAGGACCTCTCAGGGGATGTCCAAATGCCAGTTTAGGCCCGACCCCACAGGATTGCCTGTGGGATTGGGCCGAAACCGGCAGTCGAACATCCCTCTCACAATCCTGGACTGCTAGCTTCTAACCACTCTCTTGCCTGCCTGATCACCCCTAACCACTCTGCCTGACTACCTAATCATCCCTAACTGCTCACTTGCTTGCCTGATCCCCCCTAACTGCCTCTGCCTTAGCCCCCGCCCATCATGGCGGCCACCTCTGCCTCACCCCTGCCACAGCGGCTTCATCTGGAAGGTCATCCCGAAAGACGTCCAGAATGACGCCTGGAAGGTTGTTTGGCTGTCTGGTCTAATTAGCATATTATGCTCTTATTATTATAGATAATCTAACAGATTATATCTAATTATCATGCTTTCATGTAAAAGAGGACTAATAAGTTAAGACTAATAGTTTTAGTCACCATAATAAGCAAAAATGGGGTACTAAATTGGAATTGTCATTAGTTTCCAAAACCTCTCAAGATTGTCTTAACTTTTCAAAATCTTAAAACCAAAAAAACAAATAAAACAACAAAAAGAATAGCACTGAGGTCCTAGCAGTTTGATTATATGGTTGGAACATCGGCTCTTGGACTGAAGGGTCCTGGATTCCATTTGGTTGCAGACTGGATCCCTGGCCCCAGTTGATGTGTCCCTTTTACATGAATGTTTCTCTCTCTGTGGCTTCCCCCCTTCCATCCACCCTGTCTATAAATCAATGGAAAAAATACCCATGGGTGAGGATTAACAACACAAAATAATAATAAAAAGAACAGCATTGATTATCCTGGCCTGCCAATACACCCAACTTCTCAGTTCACTAAAAGAGCTAGGGCATCTACTTACAGGAATTATAAATCTCCCTTGTTCAGAAGTAAACATTGCTTCAAATGGTATGTTCCAGGTCTCACTTGTCATCTAAGTTGTTGACTCTATAAAAGTAGCCCAAATATTAGGGTGTTGAGGCCCCACTTGCCTGCATCAAAAAAGTGGTTTCAAATAGTATCAAATTAGGGCCTAACAAGAGAAACATAAATCTCTCAAAACTTCTAACAGACAGAATTTAATGCAGGGAATTTAGAATACAAACAATAGCAAATTGGAGAAGCCAAGTACAAATGGTAGAGCAACTCAGAAATTAATTTCATGAGAAAGAAACTTTGAAGATATGTTGGAGCAAGAAAGACAGAATATGGCATTTCTGAAACACAGAAACCTACCCAGTGGACCTGGCCCAAGAGGAGTTGTGATCAGGTCCACCAATGCCATTTAACACAAAGGAAAAAGAGGAAGATAACCTCAGAATGAGCTCCTCCAGCCCCCCAACTTTTCATTTTCAGCTCCCATTGGCCAAACCCAGCTGGAGTTTAGCTTCCAAGAGAATCTGGAAAGCCACGTCAGCCCTCCTGATAACAGAAGACACAAGATAGGGGTACATCTTAGAATTAGCAGGTCCAGGATTTGTATGAAAGCATGACTCCGTGGTACACTAGCCTCCAGAAGGTGTGTGGGTTTTATACAGGCTCACTTTCATTGTAAGACTACATCATTTATTTGTGTGTGTGTGTGTGTGTGTTATGAAGGTCTGGGTTAAGTGGAGAGAGGAGAGTTTCCTACCCATAATCTCAATGTCTGCACTGCTAATGCACACCTGATAAACATTTATTCTAAATGAAATAACATGTAAACTCAGTATTTTTCTTCTTCTAAATAGATTGTCACCTGTTCCTGTATCCAGTAAGGACTGCCCCCAACCCCGCCAGTGCTCCTCAGGCACACGGTCTCAGCTAGCTTCTCCCTACCTCATTATTTTACACAAAATCTTTATTCTTTTACACCATTCAGTTTCCTTTAGCATTATCCAATTCATTACACAAGTCTGGGTATATCCGAGCTCCAGTTATGGATAAAGGTCAAATTCTTTCCCATCAAAAAGCTGTGCCCCACACAATGCAAGAGATGCAGAGCATTCCTATGATAGTTAGGAAGTTCTTGGAACATTATAGCTCCTTTAATAAGCTGGTGTTCATAAACATAGAGAAGGGTACTATTGCTCCCTTCTCTCTCCCGTCAGATTCTCAGCGTTGGCCCTTTCAGAAGAACTTAGTCAGGTCAGGCTGCTATGACAAAAATACCATAGGCTGGGTGGCTTACAAATAACAAACACTTACTTCACACAGTTCTAGGAGCTGGGAAGTCTTAAGATCAATGTGGGGCGCCCTAGCTGATTTGGCTCAGTGGATAGAGCATCAGCTTGTGGACTAAAGGGCCCCAGGTTCAATTCCAGCCAAGGACAAATGCCTGGGTTGTAGGCTTGATTCCCCCCACAGTAGGGGGTGGGCAGAACGCAGCCAATCAATGGTTATCTCTCATCCTTGATGTTTCTATCTCTCTATCCCTCTCTCTTCCTCTCTGAAATCAATAAAAATACTTAAAAAGAAAAGATCAATGTGGGGTACCTTTGGTGTTTAATGAGAGTCCAATTCCTAGTTTTAGATGACCACATTTTCTTGATGTTCTCATATGGTAGAAGGAGCAGGAGAGCTCTCTGGGGTCTGCTTTATAAGGCCACTAATCCCATCCATGAAGTTTCCACTACCATGACATAATTACCTCTCAAAGGCCCCACCTTCTGAGACCATCCTGTTGGGGATTAGGATTTCAATATGTCAGTTTGGGAAGACACACATTCAGTCCATTACACTAACCCTTCACAGTGGTTCCAGAGCTATAATCAGTAAGCAGGCCTCCCAGGTCACTGCCTGCCCAGAGCTTTCAGCAAAGCCTAGGCACAAGCTGCCACCTACAGCCATGCATCTTTCAAGCTCCACAAAGTACCATTCTGGTGTGGAGGACACCCCAGGAGTGATCCTGCCTATGCTCACAGCAGGTGTTAAATACTTGTTAAATAAATCAGTAAAATTAGCAAAGCTTTAAAATATAGAGGGTAGCCCTGGTCAGTTTGATGCAGTGGTTAGAGCATTGAATGGGCAGTGGACCAAAGATGAATGGTCAAGGGCATGTACCTGGGTTGCGGGTTTGATCCCTGGCGCCCTGGTCAGGGTGCATGCAGGAAGCAACCAATTGATATATCTCTCACATCGATCTTCTCTCTCTCTCTCTCTCTCTCTCTCTCTCTCTCTCTCTCTCTCTCTCTCTCTCTCTCTCCTCCTACTATTTCTAAAAATCAATGCAAAAAATATCCTCAGATGAGGATTAACAATCAATTAGTCAATCAATAAATAAAGTTAATGTCCTAGAAACTGTTGTCAGTGTTCCACTCATATTCCTTCAACTTTCCCCCTTCAACATGCTCTGGTGGGTGTCTGACTCCCAGGTTTAAAAAACAAACAAACAAACAAACAACAACAACAACAAAACAGAGAGTGTAACACATATCATTATGTGGAAATGGGTTTCATGGAGAAATGGATATTAGTAAATTATCTTAAGAATTGTTCTGGTTAAAAAAATTGGATTTTGTTTGAATAATAATAATAGGATATAACATTGCCAGAGGAATGCTATTAATGAATTAGGATCCACATACTATACTCAATTAAATTATATAAAAAGGCATGTTCAACATAATAAGGCATCATCTAATTAGAAGGTTCAAAAGGTCTTTGAAAATCAGGGATATCAGGGAAATGTTTGCCTTAGGACATGATCACTGCAAATGTCCTTACTGCCCAAAATGGTCATTAGTTTTTGTCTAAAATTGCAGACAAAATGCAGATGTGGATATGGGACATTTCTTCCCTTTCTCTCAAGCAGACACAGAATTGCTAGTTCTCTGCTGGTACACTATGAATAGTCCTGCATTTTATAGGGCCCTGTGATTACATGCATCTAATCTTGAATTGTTTTTTCTTCCTTGGTTTTGGTTCATTTCTTCCACATGAGTATCATCCTTCGAGATTCCACTTTTATCTTCCTTCCCTCCACCCCCCTTTATTCTGTTTATCCCCCTAAGTCACTGAACCCAGGCTAAGAACAGTAGCACTAAAACATAACTGTGTGGACCTGCCAATGGAGGGGTGCAGGAAGTCTGTGGTTTTCTCACAACCATGTCAATTCTCTAGTGCCCAAGAGAAGTCGTGGATCACGGGACATATACATCTCACTAATATAATCAGCATTGTCTACAGTGGTCAGCAAACTCATTAGTCAACAGAGCCAAATATCAACAGTACAACGATTGAAATTTCTTTTGAGAGCCAAATTTTTTAAACTTAAACTGTATAGGTAGGTACATTGTTATTAACTTAATTAGGGTACTCCTAAGGCTTAGGAAGAGCCACACTCAAGGGGCCAAAGAGCCGCATGTGGCTCACGAGCCGCAGTTTGCCGACCATGGGCTAGGATATTGCCCTTATCCTTGAAAGAAACATTATCTGCACAGCATCCCAATGTTGGACAGACACATGTATGAGCATGTGCAGTCTCTGATCTCCTGTCAATATATTAATTGACAGTTAAATAATTTCCAAACAGCTTGAATAAATATGTGCTCTGACCACCTCAGTCTCTGATTACACAGTGCTGCATGAAAAGTCCAATTATAATCAGAAATTCAATTAGTGAACATGGGGACAGAAAATGGTAATATTCCTGATGTGAGGAGGAGTAGTCACACCTCTGAAGCAGGGCACCCTGCACCCCATGGGTGGTTTCAGATGAACCCCCATCCCCCACTTACCAAAGTCCTATTGCTTATTGATGGCTGCTTACTCTTTTCCATTTTCTCTAGATAAGTTAGTCTTCCCTCAGACTATGATTCCATCTACTACCTCTTGACTCATTCTAACTCTTTAATACATGTGTGCCTATTTATGATTGGGCATTATGTATGTATTTTATAGTTCAGGATCTGGAGACCATTTCACTTCCCTTATGTTAAAGTTCTCGAGGGTCCCATCGATTGCTCCGAGTAACATGCTCATGTATGTTTGGGAACTAAAAGAAGCATAGATGTATTAATAAATTCAACATTTAAAAATGCAAACTATTACATTTGAATCAACATACCTAAATTATCAAGGAGATAGTAATTTACATATTAGTGCAATTACAAATAGAAGAAACTCCTGTTACATTTAATTAAGTTTGTTATCGTATTTTAACTCTATTGATATCTAAATTCATACAGTTGTTTGTTTTAACTTTCTTCTCACACTTGGGCTGTTTCTCCCTCTGAGAATTTAAACATTGCTTAACTTTAATTACAAGTCCTAGGTACATAGAAAGGCTTTGTTTTTTAAAGCAAGTGGTGTCCTGGTCAGCAAGTTCAGAGCTCCCAGCCCCTGCTCATCGCTGTTCTTTAATAACAGGTTCTCTGCAGAACACTGGGTTGTTCTACTGCTCTTTCCTCCATGTGTCTTTTACTGTTTGTCTGGCACTAATCACATCTCTCCCACAAAAAAAGGAATTTCTCTCTCTATTGTCTCTTAAAAGTTCAAAATTCTATGAAATACTCCATAATAGAATTTAAAAACGTGGCATGGAGAAAAATGATCATGATGCAATAATGTAAATATATTCTAAGCAAAGAGAGAGAGAGAGAGAGAGAGAGAGAGAGAGAGAGAGAGAGAGAGAGAGAGAGAGGAGGGAGGGAGAGAGGGAGAAGCTTTTCCAATTAATTTCTTTAGGTTTGGGATTATGGGTTATTTTTTATGCTTTCTTTCCATATTTTCCTTGGATTTTTTATTGTATACCATGAACATATACTTTAAAAATATCAGAATAAAAATGTTTATTTATCTTTAAAGTGCATGAATATGTGAATGTATACTCATTCGTATTCTTGTGTGTGGAGGCAAGCGGGGAGAGAGGGAAGGAGGGAAAAAGAGAAGGGGGAAGTGACGGAGAAAAAGAGGTGCCGGGAGAGAGCCTGGCTCTCCCCATTAGTTCAGATCAATCTATTTAATGTCTTAAAAGCAGCAGTTGCCATGAAGTGCTGGGCAAAGGTTTGAGGAGGAAAGACAGTGATGTGCCCTCCTCTTGAGTATTGGGGAGCAAAGTTTCTTAAAACTGAAGGACTTTACACTCCAGAGGGTTCTCTTCCTTAGGCTGTCAGGCTTTATTCCCTGTGGACACTCCATGCATTTTCCCCAAACAGAAGATAGCATACAAATTAATGTACATTGATAATGCAGGACATATTTCTAGTATCATTAGCATTTTATTATAAGAAAAATTTCTTTTTTCAATGTATGTATTTAGGAATTTGCTCCATCTTAAATTTGTGTTTTGTTTACTTCTCAAAAAACAAATGCATATTTATATACTAGAAATAAGCAGAAAACAAAATTTACAACACGCAATTTAAAGCATAATCACGTCTGTCTTCAATATTCGTGTACATGCATGTGTATATTATTTGATTTATATATATATATAAACAGTTATATTTACTATAGTAAATAATACATGTATTCTTAAAATACATTGATTATATTTCCTAATAAAAATATGTAATATATTTAAATACTATAATAAAACTTGGGGATACACAATGGGACAAAAATAAGACCAAATGGACAAACTGTATGGAATTGGACCCGCCTTGGGAAAAATCAAGAACTATTTAGCACTGTGTGTCCTGTGAGTGGTATGTCTAAGGGATGATCTTTCTTCACATAGTTCTAACTCTTCAGTGAAATACATTTTCTTCTAGAATGCCGAATTAAGAAAATAACAAAAAAGACAATAATATAGCTTTTGATTTTTAACACAGCAATTTTCATAGCCAAAGCTCTGTAGGTTGTTTCTGCTATATTTGCTTTGGAACCTGTCTGATCAATAATTGTAATGGATTGCATGTTGTTTGGGGGAAGGTATGATGTCCACTATAACACAGCATGGCCAGGTGATGAGTGCTGTATTGCAATGTCAGAACTCAGCATAGAATCTAACTGGGTTTGACCACATACATTCCATAAGAGGAAGGTGACATAATAAATACCTGCAAAATGGAGACAGATTTTCAATTATTTTGTTCAAATTTTTGCTCTATCCACTACTAGCTGCATAATCCTGGTTATATTATTTAGACCTTCTAAGCCTCCGTTTGCTTATCTATAAAATGGAAATAACAACAACAACACCAACTTTATATGATCAGTGTAAGGATTAGAAGTGCAGGACATAAGGCCTAGAAGAGAAAAACACCCCGAACATGTTTGTTGTTACTCTTGTAGTTCTGTCTGGCAGCCAATCTGACAGTGAACAGATAATATTAAGAAGCGAATGGTTAATAGGTTAAGTCTCTAATTCGTCCCATTGTTTGGAGTCATGTGAAAAGTTAAAAACCGATTTACTTATTAGTATTTTCCTTAAATTTCTAATTTGTAAAATTTGAATCTGAAACAACCAAATTACCGAATATTAGAAAAATATTTCAAGAAAAGTACAATTCTTGCCTTGATAGACAAATAAAGGAAGAAGGCTTGCTGCAACAACAGTACCATCACAGTCTAACTTTATTTATGCTGAATATTAAACATTATATTGGGATATGCTGCTAGCTTAAATTTGAATGTTTCTCCTGGTTTCTAAGCGCACTCCTCTCCATGGTATTATTTGCCAGTGTGCTGCCTACACTAACTTGTGGCCAGAATTCCTCAGGGACTGTTCTGAAGCATCTTTCCTGTTGCTGACATTTATCCTGAGTCTATCTTATGTAGAGCTCTGAATTCAGCAACTATTTTTTTCAATTTCTCTCCATAAAAATTCACTACCACCCTTAAAGTCATGTTGCCTGCTGAGGTGTGTGTTTCATGACTGTGTTGCTTTATTTCCTCTTCCTTGGACCCCTCGCAATCAGCAAATTCCAACAGTGAGATTCCTACCCAGGCCTTGAGATGCTCATGTGAATTGAAGTTCGCTGTTCACCCATCACTTCCCTGTAGGCAGTGACAGCCACAGACTTTCATCTGCCAGTTCACCCTTCCTCCTAGCAGACACCAGTGGATTAACATATCCCCGAGAGGCCGGTGTCTTTAGTTGCTGAAGCCACTCGGTATTTATTACCTGAGAGTGCTCTATAGAGAGATTATTTATTTATTTTCCAATGCTACCGGCTAGGATATCTTCATGCGATAACACGTGTCATTTTTGAGGAGGGCCCCAGGGGGACAACAGCTCCAGGTTTCGTGGGTTGCCTGCAGCTGTCAGGACTTACCAAGTGTAATTTGGTGGTGGCCCTTCTCCAAAACTCTGTAGATGCCAAGTTCAGACCCAGTTTACTCTGTATAAGGTATCATGAACTATAGGGAGTGATAGGGCAGTAGTTGGGGACGGCCCTTGGGGAGCTCTAACAGTGTGAAACTTTTGGTTCGGAATAATATAAGGTGTCTGTCTACACAGACTTAAATCTCAGGATAATTGTCCTTCATTTTGCTGTGACAGTCTCGGCCTCAGCAGCAGAGCGTGTCACTCTAGCAACTTCTGCCACTTTGTTGTGATTGTGAATTGATGCTTGACACTGATAAGGTCTAATTTCCCAGTGGACTTTGGGAAGGGTCTGACAGTGGTGTGGATCACTGTACTTGCATGCAGAAGCTATTCATATTATTTTTATTTCTGTTTAAGGAGGACAATAGAGACAACTATTATTGTCTCTGTGTGCGTGCGTGTGTGTGTGTGTGTGTGTGTGTGTGTGTGTGTGTAAAAATGCAAGTCTATGTGTTTTACTCTCTTTTATTGTATACCAGAAAAACATAACATGTTAATATTGAACAACAATGGGGCAGAATCAGCCAAGAAGTTTGGACTGAGGAGGGGAAATAGGCCGGCAGATGAAAATCAGGTCTGTACCTTCAGCTTGCAAAGCATTCTCATTTGATTTGCATAACATGGTTTTGAGGTATATAAGAAATGGAACATTGTCATCAGCTCCATACTTTAAGTGAGGAAATTAGCATTAGAGAGATTTGGTCACATACTGTAGAGATCTGATGGAATCTGAATACAAAACCAGCTTTTTTCTGATCCCAGCATCTCTGGACCAAATCACACTGTCCTTAGAGATTTTATACTTCAGTGGGAGGATTAAAGATGTATGGAAATAAAAATCTAAGGCAGTTTAGGTACAAGAGCAGAAATATGTAGACGGTTTAATGGAGAAAGAAAAGAGAAAATAACTCATTTGGAGATGGGGCAAATGGGATCAAGACGGATTCAAGTAACCAAACACTCATTTAGAAGGTTCCTTGATCTAAAGAGAAAGTTGGCATCCAACAAGCTTCATAAAACTATACTTCAACATAAAAAATTGCTTTGGTTAAAGACCAATGGAGAAGCTGTATTTAACATTATTGTCATAAACTTTGTGAGAGCTTTCCTATAATGATTAAATGTAATTGTTGCGATGCATTATGAGGCATTATGATGGATTCTAACAAAAATGAGAATTTACACATCCATTATGACTTTCAAGTATGATGAATTTTTAAACTCCATAGAACAGTCAATTGAAAGAAGATTGCCAGGAAGCATTTAAGATATTCACAGCTTAGGAATTTGATGTAAGAAATAAAGAAGCAGATTGCAGTAGGATAGTACATAATCTGAGCTGATAGATGTAGCCCCTATTTTTGTTTAAAGCACCCACCTCCCCAGAGAAAAAGCACTGAAGTTCCTTAGATTTTAATATCAGGGCATAGAAAAGCAGTATTTCAATAGCCTGCAGGGTCTGTACAGGTGGGTATGGGTCTGTGTAGCCCATGGACACACTGACTTTCATGAGCCCCTAAAATCTCTAAGGGTGGTGGAGATTTTCTAGTCCTGGTGCATATTCTGTAGTTGCATCTGATTACACAACAGAGATGGTTATAATTTCCAAAATCTCTATTTGTATCAGGAGGTCCCCATCTCAGTGGGTGTAGCAACAATCAAACTAAACCCAAGGGTGTGAACAGGTAGCAGAGCAGCAGGACCTAGGAATTATTGATACGGTATCTAGAATCAAAGTGAGACCCTGGGATGTTTTAAGTGATCTAAGTAACATTCCGATCTATGAAATTTAAATTAGTAGCTTCAAAGTAGAGGCCTTATTGAAGAAGTCTGCAAAACATCTGAAAGCCAATCACAAACCAGGCATCTATTACTCAGGGGACTAAATACCTCTGATGTATATAATTCTTTCCATTTCAGTGGTGCTCCCACAAACCCAATTCATTACCCTTTGTTCTCAAACACAAACTGGTATATCTCCCTGATGTTTTCTTCTACTCCAGTCTCAAATGCTCAAAGCCATCTAGTCTTGTTTCCCCACCTTTTAAAAGACTGGAAAGGCAGTTCTTTCTCCTTTGATATTTCTTATATCCAAACCCCTCTCTTCCATTACAGGAGTCAATTTCGTTCTTCAGATCCTCAGTACCCCTCATTTGTGAGACCATAATGGTCTTCTCACTGAATTCCATGCCTCATTGACTTAACTCTCATCACCCTTGACATGAGCCAATATACACTAGCCTGCCTAACACACACACACACACACACACACACACACACACACACACACACACAAAACAAACAAACAACAACCATAACAATGATAATTAAAAACAAATACTTTCTACTGATGGTTGAATATAATGTAATCTCTTATACTCTGATTCCAGACACCTTTAAAATTGGCCCCAAATATCCTTCCAGTTTCATCTTTCACTATAGTTTTTCATGTCCCTTAAACAAAAACCAAGGCAAAGAATGACTCAGACCTTTACTTGGCCCTGATTCTTATACTATTTACTCACTTCAGAATATCTTTAGCCCTAGCCCTCACATGAACCAAGCAAACAAACCAAACAAACAAATACAGATTGAACATTGAGGAGTGGGGGAGTTATTTTTTGAGATCAAATGCACTATAATGACTAAGAGTTCAAGTTCTGACTCTGCTACTTGTAGCTGTATGATATTAAACAAGCTACTTTACCTCTCTGTGTCTATTTATACTATTCATCCATAAAATGGAGATAATAAAAGTAGCTTCCTCATCGAATTGTTGCCAAAGTTAGCAATGGCCAGTCAAGTCTTTTTGACATCACATTATTCTCATACTGACTCTTCCAACTTTTTCTATATTTAAAGAATGTTTTAAATTATAGTGGGCCTGTCAAAATAATGCAGAATAGTCTCTCTATTTAAGGTCAGCTGATTAGCAACCCTAATTTCATTTGCAACCTTAATTATCCATTTTTATATAACATAACATGTTCAGAGGTTATGGGAGTTAGGATGTAGACATCTTTGGGTAGCTATTATTCTGCCTGCCATATATATAATTACCAGAAATCCTCCTTTTTTTTGGTCAAAAACTGGAATATAAAGAGAAGACCATAGTGCAAGTATGAATTAAATTAGAAAAAAAGCTGAAGAATCAGGGAAATAATCACCATTTTTAGAATATTTCCCACCTCCTAATGGGTATTTTCTGCAGTTCCTTTCTTGTATTGAATGATTTTGCAAACCTTTATTTCACACCTGAGATCTTGTACATCCACCAAGTAAATACCAATCTACAGAGCATCTAATGCATGCTCATCGCATCCTGGATACTGGCATAAAAAAAGGGAAGATAAATATACTAAAATGAGGGAAGAAAGGACAACATCTGAATCAGAAAATATGTAAAGCCTAAATACTATAGGACTTAAATTGTAATTAATCAAAGACCACATTTAATCTACACAGAATATATTATTTCATCCTTTAATTTTCTCCTTTTCAAGAGATGGGTTATAAGATAATAAGAACCTGTAGAAAATATTGTATCTAAATGTTATATTTCTGTCGTCCTTTCTTTCTCTTCACAGATATGACTGAATGCTTCAGTTTCCACAGACAAACTTATTAAAATTTTCTTTGGAAAAAGAACAGTGCATTCAGAAACTTTCAGACACCTTGGCACCTTATGAAATGAGGATGCGAGTATTTGTATCTCTCCTCTTTGAGACATGAGGATGGATTGCAAAAATCACTTGTGAAATACTTTAGACGTCTTGGCAAAGGAGCCTATCGAAATGGAAATTATTATCATCAGAAGAGTCATAACAGTCTTCCAGCTGTCATTGTTACAGTGGAAAATGGTGATTCATTCTACTTTCCTTCTCCTTTGTCCCAGTGGATGGGAATCAGCTTATTAGCTTCTTAGAGTAACTGACAGTCTCTCCTTTATAAAACCCATTCCCAATGCACATTTCCACTGAATTTTTAATCCCATGAATTATTTTTTCTACCCTGTATTGGCAATTCAAAATCATTCTTTGGTGACCAGCTCTCTGCCTTTTAGTTCTCCTTCAGGAAGTAGAATCACTTTGAGAAAATGCAGAGCCCTCCAGTGGACATTCCAGACCTGTGCTTTTAGAAATTCAGGAGGAAGGGTCCTGATCTAGAGATGTACAGAGTTTTATGTTCCCACAGAACAGCCGTGCTTATCAGGGGTATACAGAAGGGAGGAGGGTTTTTCTATGTGGGCACTGTCCACCTCCCAGTTACTAATCCCTCATTTATAAAGATTCCAAATGTTAGAGTCATCACTGTGGGAATAAACAGGTATGAAGCTCTTTTTGTTGAAATTAGAAATTGTCACTAAGAAAAGTCATACATCCTGATGCTGGCATGGTGCCTGCAGGGAGAGAAACAGTTACATAGCACGATGGCTAAGAATTGCCTTCACCAGTCTCATGCAGATCAGTGTGATGTGGGATACCATCCAAAATTCCCTATGCTTTCAGAGGATACAGAAGTGCCTGACAGCAGGCCAACAGATCTGGAAAGTCCTTAGGACAGGGTGAAGAAGACAGAGAAAGGCAACTGTGGACCAGAGACTGAGAAGCTGAGAGAGATATAGACATTCCATGTGGAAGCAATCAAAATAGAGGTTGATGACCACTGGGGATTCTTCATCAATAAAATGCTTAATTACAGTATCTTCCTCAGTGCACTGGAGTGACAATGAAAAGGATACATATAAATCATTTTTAATAGTAGTTAAAACATAATAGATGTTCAGTAAACATCAGTTAATATTATAATTTTAAATTATAAATGAAATAATTTAATTTAATTATAGTATACTTTTATTTTGTTCATTGTTATTGCTGTTGTTTTTTTTAATACATTACAGAAGCAGCTTAAGTTGCAAAAGATTATACTATAGTGATAACTCTCATGTAACCTAGTGCCCTTGGAACTTACCTCATTCCAAGAGAGAAGTGAATGTGAAAGGGAATAAGGGAAACTCTCCATATTCCATAGATTTTATCTCAAACATATTGTGATAAAACAGAAATAACTGAGCTTACCTTGAACTGGCAAGATTAGGTTTTCTTTCATCAGTTTAATTATGGGCTTGGGAAGTTATTTGAACTGTGTTTTAATCTGTGAGTTTCATACTTCCTACATCTATTTTATATTACCTTTGTCAAGGTAGACCTTATTGAATAGGTTTTGTTATCATTGCCTATTTATTAGTAGTAGCAGTAGTATTAAATGTCTGTTCAAAATTTTAGACTTAAATTGCTTGTGGAAGCGCTCCCCCGCTGTTCATTCTCCATCTCTTGGCCCAGGGGCCTGCAGATTGAAATAAGGAAGGAGGGAAAAATAGAGAAAGGGAATGATGGAAAACACAGTGGGGAGGGGTAAATAAAATTTATACACTGATAATATGTGCCAGGTACTTTCTTAGTCTTAAGCTGCATAATATTATAGATGCTGAGAATATTAATTATTTAGATATTATGTCCACCATGTTCCACTTTCAGTTGGGAAATTGAAGCAAATTTTTCAGTCTCTCATAGTAAGTAGTAGAATCAAAACTTCATCTTTGGACTGTTCTAGGTCAAAGCTCATGCTGCTAAACATGATTTTATATTAAACTAGAGTACAAACGCACAAAATTCATGCATGGGTATATTCCCTAGGCCTGGCCTATGATCAGGGCCATCTTCTCCCGCTGCCAGCAGCCGGCCTCGCACCCCCCAACCCCTGCTGCCACCCACCCTGAGTTCCTCATTCTTAATCCAGTGATCAGAGACTGTTGGTCAGGGGGAGGGACTGAGAGGTTGGCTGCTCCTGCCAGCTCACCAGCCCCTCCCACTGCGGGTCACCCTCTGTGTGTGGGATGACCAGTGGGGCAGGGGCCTTGGCCTGGTGCTGTTGGTGTCTGCCACCACCCACCCCTGGTTCCTCTTTCCTGATCTGGCAATCAGAGCCTGCCGCCAGGGAAAGGGACTGAGAGGTTGGCCAGCAGGCCCCAATCCGCAATCAGGGCCTGAGGGCTGGGGGCAGCTCCTGTGTTGAGTGTCTGCCCCCTGGTGGTCAGTGTGCATCATAGCAAATGGTTGTCCCACCATTCCGTCGATTTTCATATTATACTTTTATTATACAGATATGGCATTCTTGACCAATACCATCAATATCAGTGTAATCTAACCCTTTTTTCATTTCAAGTCAGTGAGAAAGAATGATGGGGTGATTTATTTGACTAGGCATTCTCATCACCAGCTCAGGACTATGGATTAGTTATCCTAAATTTCTGTTTCCTCATTGTCAATGGCATTCTTAATTAAATAGACAATTTTCATTTCAATTGTAAAATCCATTATTATTATGAGGTGTTTTTTTATGTTTTATGCAAGAAATCTCTGTGTCTGAGGGTGTTTCTCTGGAAATCTGGAAAGAACCCTCTGTGTCTGGTCCAGAAATTAACACCCTTCCCCGCAATCTTCAACCAATGACCTAGCTCCCTTGACTCATGGATGGAATAATTCTGAAGCATCTTTTCCTTTTAGAAATAAGTTTTAGACACTTCCTAGGCTTACTACCTTCTCTCCCCTGAATTATTTCCCACTCTGGCATAACGCAAATGAACTCTGTGCACCTTAATCCTGCCCAGGGTTCACTTCTGGGGGAATCAAACCTAAGATGAAGATCAACTTCCTACTTCTGATCATCCAAGTCCACCATAGCCTTTGAAGTTGAAATCAAAAACACTCTTTTATCCTTCAAGCCATTATACCCTCTTCTAAATCACTTTGGTGTCTCCTTTCTGATTCCCTAAAGCACAGCTTGCTTTTACTGCATAATTTATTATGTCATGAGAATAACATGGATTTAAATTGTATAATTCTATATGCTTTATCAGAGTGCTTTGAGCTACAGAATCTATTAACCCATATCTTTTTTATTTTTTTTATGTATGTAGGTATGTAGGCTTTATTTACCCAGTTATATTTTAAATTTCTTGAAAGAAAGCATATATAGAAAGAATTTATACATATGCTCACATATACTCAGTGACTGACTGTTGAACATACATTGTACTGAACTATATTAAATATACACCAATAATTAAATAACTTTAATATAAAATTCTAATAAGATAATCACATACTATAACTCTTTTAAACTGTAAATATTATTTTCCCCCATATACTGTGTCCATTTGCCAGAATTTATTATATTTATAATTTTTGCACAAATTTTACAGAGAGAAAAACAGCAGTACAAAGAATATGAGGTGCCGAAATCGGTTTGGCTCAGTGGATAGAGCGTCAGCCTGCGGACTGAAAGGTCACAGGTTCGATTCCGGTCAAGGGCATGTACCTGGGTTGCGGGCACATCCCCAGGGGGTGTGCAGGAGGCAGCTGATCGATGTTTCTCTCTCATTGATGTTTCTAACTCTCTATCTCTCTCCCCTCCTCTCTGTAAGAAATCAATAAAATATATTTTAAAAAAAAAGAGTATGAGGTGATTCTCATATGTAACCTTATTCTGAAATCTGAAATAGTTATTTAGCTCTTTTAGTTCATTTGACATCAAGTTCTATTAATGTTTCCTTTCTGCACAAAGTTCTACCTCCCTCACCCCAATAACACAAACTCCATTCTGTCAACCATTTAAATAGCCAACATAAGTGTGTGGTGGCAAATAGAGAACTTGAAAATCTAGGGCATAATTGCCAACAAGAAGGGATGAGAGGTAAGTAAGTAGTAGAACTAATAAAATTTGCAGCATGAAAAAGAACCGAGTTTGGAAAGAACACCTGATATATTTCATATATGTCATTGCTTTTTCTCATCAAGAGATAAGAAAACAGAAATGAATATCTGTGTTTTAGTAGGAGATACGCATTTGGAATTATTTGTGGGCAGAATTAGGGCAAGAAGAACACCATATGAGATTATATTTTAGCTAGTACAGATTGAACACTTTAAAATGTCTCTTTTATAAAGAAAAGAAAAATGGGATACAATTAGTGAAATAAATTATTTATCAGGTGGAAATGTTAAAATAATTAAGTCTGTATAAGAACTACATTTCTTTGCAAATCGATCTTGACCCATCAAGTAGACCTGATGCATAATGTTACAGGATTGTGAGTTGTGTGTTAGGACAGTATTGATGCTCTAAAACACTATTCAACATGGGTTAATAGAGTAACACGTTGGTTATTAAAGACCTAGAAGCAAGAGACTGGATCAAATTTCCAATAACCAGTCCCTTCAGACTTCCAATTCTGTCACTGAGCCAGTTTTTTGTTTTTTTTTTTAAGTGAAAGATGTCAACAGCAGTAATATTGAGATACATTAACTGTAAAATTGTGCTGGTGTACTTAATGGCAGTCAGAGGACTAATAACACTTTGCAATTAAATAGCACTTATCTTCCTAAGAGTTCAAAGTGCTTCCCAATACAATATTGAACAACCTTGTGATGCAAAGAGGGAAGAAGCTTCTACAAAACTCATGGAAAAAGAACACATTTTATACTTACAGCACTCCAATATGGTTTCTCATTTTAAAAAATGGCTGGAAATGTCACAATTATTGTACTCATCTAGCAACAAGTCTGCCTCTGACAGACACAGTAGAGGACACAATTACAATAAGTGTGGTTGTCCCTTGTTATCTTAGCTTCAAAGCTTTGAGCAACCTATCGCTGGTACTACACAAAACAAGTCTGTTTTTTCTCTTTGTCTCCTCATCTTTAAATTGAAGACAGCACACTCGGCATAAGTGTACAAGCACTATAATTCAATTGAAGAGTTCATTTTTTGTTGTTTTGAACTAAGTTATCATTACTCTTTTAGGACTTTGATGTATATAGTGTATATGACATCCACAAAGCTCACAGTTTCAGAAAATAATTGTGACATTTAACAAGTGCTGTTGCCAAACACTACAAATCTCAATCTTGTCAACATCACTAGAGTGTTTCATCAAACACCCTTTATAATTGAAAATGCTTTGAAAAGTATAGAGCATTAAGCAAATGAGTTATTATTATTAACCTAATTTCCCTTTATCACCCATTTATGGATCCATCATCCATCAATTTATTGCATAAATGGGATAATAAACTGGGGATTGGTTGCAATAGCAAAGGAAACACATTTCTAAAATGAGAGACCTCTATGAACAGCCCCCTAATTGAAGTAATTTCTATTTCACTTGAGTATAAGTCACTTGTGAAAAAGTCTCTCATATCCCAGTCTGTTTGCATTTTCCTCTATAAATTCACAATATATCATGTTTTTTGATGGAGATGAAGAGAAGTCAACTCTAGTAGAGGATAATTTGTCTCACTGGTGTTAGGCTGGGTGCTTCTAATTTAAATCTTAAATGAAAAATACAATTCTCTTTTCTGGCTTTATCATTATCTTCCTGTTGGGTCTTGGCAAGTCACGAATCTTTGTGTTAACTTGGTGATCTCTTCCAGAAAATAGAAGTTATAATACTATAAAAGTCTGTTATGATAATCAAATAAATAAACTGTGAACATAGCTGACTGAATCTACATTATTAGAGAGTAGATGATTGCTCTTTTGATTTTTCAGATGGTTTCCTAACCAACACTTGTGAAGAGTTGCTGTGCTGAAACCAAACAACTAGCTGATTTAATTAAATCTAAGTCTATACAAACACAGCTAGACAGAACTGGAAAAATTCAATAGTAATCCTAGGAAACAACTTAGAATTTCACATAGTGTTTTAAACTACCATTATCCTGGTTGTCTATCTGGATCTATATAAAGCAAATATTTCCTAAATGTAGAGTTTATATGGGAATATTTGTGAAAATATTTTGTCATCTAAAAGGTTGGTCTGGCCCTAGCCAGTTTGGCTCAGTGAATGGAGTGTCAGCCTGCAGACTGAAGGGTCCTGGGTTCAATTCCCCTCAGGGGCACATGCCAATCAATGATTCTCTCTCATCATTGATGTGTCTATCTCTCTCTTCCTCTCCCTTCCTCTCCAAATTCAATAAAAGCATATTTAAAAAAAGAAAGTAAAACTACCAAAAAAGAGAGGTTGGTCTGTATAAGTTATTATCATCGTAATGTTTATAAACCAGCATGGAACATTGACTAATAGCCTACATGGATGTTCATAGACAAAAGTAGCCTCTCAGTTTATTTCATTGACACTGATTGACTAACTACTGAGCTCTATGAATTTGAGAACTTCAGACTCCTTGTCTACCAGTATACAAACAGAGCCCTGCCAGGCTCACTGACAAGCTTATATTCCTTTCCCTTCATTGTGTTTTTCAGAAACATTGTTCCTAGACAGAACAATGCTCTATAAGGAGAGAAGATCTGTCATTTTCTTTCCGCCTCTGGGTGCCTACATGTCAGAGGGTTAAAAAATTCCTGGGGTGTAAGGGCGGCCCGGAGGATGTCAATGGGGTAGGGGTGGGGGGGAAGGAGACATAGGTACTACTCTTTGTAATATCTTAAAAAATAAAATAAATAAAATAAAATAAATGTTTATGATGCTAACTTGAAACAATTCAACAAGGTAACTTTGGGCTTCTTTAGATTAGTAAAAACTTTAAAAGCTTTGAAAATGCACTTAAACTTATATGGATTTTTTTTCCCTTTTTATAGTCGGTCAAAAATTACATTTTAAAACTCTACAGTTCAAGGGGAAAAGCAATTATCAAAATGCAATAAACTTCTAAGTAAAGTACAAATTGCTTCTGTGGCCTTAACTGTTAAAATAGAGAGCTTCTGGTAATGTGTTTCATCAGTGGGGCCTCTTTCCACACATTCTGACACCCAGGGGAGGGGGAGAGGTCAACCTAGAATGTTAAGAAGATGCTGAAAGAAGAGCCAGACTTGAGCAAAACGTGAGAAGTTAACATTTGGCTTTTTTTTTTTTTTCTGGTCCTTTTTCTGAGAGCTTTTTCTCATGGTTACTTTCTTCCTGACACCAAGTCTGATTCACACTCTCAGAGATCAGGGTCGCAAGCAGGAAAAGCAGCCATCTTCATGGCGTGAGATGAGAACCCTGATGACTTTCACATTGTTGAAATGCAATAAATATCTGTTGGTTGCCACTTCTCTTATTTCATTTACATGCTGCACCACACTACAAAGCATTTGGGGCCCCAGAGGAATAGAATTGGGGATTTAGAATAGATTTCAGTTGACATCTAATCCAACTTCAGACAAGAGAATGTGTCCTTTCTGCAATACTGCAGGCTGATTGTCACCCATCTCCCCTCTGAACACTTTCAGTGTGGCAGACTCAACTACTTCTGAGACTCAACTACTTCTGAGGCAACAATACATTCCATTGTTAGTTTCATGTTTAAATACGTTTTAATAAAATCTTCATCTTTTTACATTCTACCCAGGTTTCTACACCTTCCTTCTGATGTAAAACAGAGTAAAGATTTCCATGAGTTGAGGCAGAATAAAAAATGGCTAATCTTCAGAATCATACTGTCATGAGCTGGATCTGGGTTCTACCACTTATCTATTATAAGCATGTTATATAAACAACTTTCTGACTCCCCACTTCAATTTGTTGTTGATTGATGGGTTTTCATATACAAGTTGGTGATAAAATATCAAGTTCAGAGGATCACAAGAGGTTGAGAAGTATGTGATAAGTTCTACAAAATGCATCAAAGTTCAGTTTACTAAGAAGTAAATGCTTCTTGCCAGCTGATGTTGCTCAGTGGTTGAGCATTAACTTATGAACCAGAAGGTCAGTTTGATCCCCTGTCAGGGCATACACCAGGGTTGTGGGCTCAATCACCAGTGTGGAGCATGCAGGAGGCAGCCAGCCAATGGATGATTCTCATCATTGATGTTTCTATCTCTCCCTCTCCTTTCCTTTCTGAAATCAATAAAGATATATTTTTTAGAAAGAAGTAAATGTGTCTTGATTCACTACCTCCCTGAGCTGACATCAAAGATTTCTGGCAGAAATGATCTGACATTTGGGAATCTCAGCTAAATGAATGATCATGTGTTTGTTTGCTTGTTTATTGTTCCTGAATTATATAATTAGCTACTTTTCTCTACTATTAAAATTCAAACTACTTAAATACAGAAACTATATATATAATACTAGAGGCCTGATGCATGAAATTCATGCAAGGGGCTTGGCCCTTGCAGCCCCAGCTCCCTTGGCCAGCCCTCGCAGCCCCAGCTTCATCCAGAACAGGGGTCCTCAAACTTTTTAAACAGGGGGCCAGTTCACCATCCCTCAGACCGTTGGAGGGCCAGACTATAGTTTAAAATAAAAACTATGAACAAATTCCTATGCACTCTGCACATATCTTATTTTGAAGTAAAAAAAAAAAACAAAATGGGAACAAATACAATATTTGTATTTGCATGTGGCCCACGGGCCGTAGTTTGAGGACCCCTGATCCTGAAGGTCATCTGGAAGGTCATTTGGCTGTGAGGTCTAATTAGCATATTAGCTCTTTATTATATAGGATTAATTTTCAAGCCTATTAGCAAAAAAAAACCAAAAACAAAAAACAAAAACAAAAAAAAATACACAACAAAAAACAAAAACAAAACAAACCAGTGTAGTGCAAATAATCAATGTTGAATCAATATTTATTGATGGAAATAGTGATAGGGATGATGAAGAGAAAAGTGCTTGAATTTTTTCAGCATAGGATAACAGGAGATAGCATATCTCAACTGCTAATAGATTTTTAAACTGTGTTTCTACCAACAGTGCCAAACAATGTGGTTACTTATTGTGACTGTTAAAAAAATATTTGCTAAATTGATCATGATAGAAAGAGTCAGAGAGATAAGAAAAGAAAGAATCATTCATGCTGTGGGTATTTTGTTTCTTAGGGGTATTTTCATTGCTTTGGATAGTTGCTTTTCAAAGGCAAAGCAACATTCAGTTCCCAAATTTTGTCAGATACTGAAGGAGATGTAAACAACTTAACTTTCGTTTACTTCAGAAGATTAAATAGGCACAGTGTTAGAATATTCATAGAGAAACTATGATAGATAAATTGTCAAAGAGACTTCAAAAACCACTCAATGATTAAAAAAAGATAAATATATAGCCTTATCTTCTGATGTGAAGACTCTTGTAAATTCACTTTTAATATATGTGACTAAAATCTTATTTCCTTATCCTAGTTTTTAAATTACAGGAAGGCAAACTTTTCTATAGAGGGCTTGTAAACCAGGGGACAGAGAATGGAAATTAAGTCAAAACTAATGATGTATGTGGGGGGAGAGATATGGGAAGCAAGATGGGGGTTTAAGGAAGGATAGTGAGCAAAAAACAGCCTCTCTTTCATGGGACAATTTGCATTGTCCTGTGTAGTTGTAATGAGTAGAATTCAGTTGCAAAATTCTTACTAGTCTGCAGTAGTCAAATAAAAACCAAAAACTGAAATCTAAGCATTTGTTAATGTCCAGGTACATGGAATTGCCTGGGGAGAGGGTTGTAAAAACTAGAAGGTTTAAGGGCCTTATTTGGATGTTTGACCTAAAGTAGACAAGCCAAGGACAACAGAGCTAACTAAAAATGAAAGGGTTAAAAATATCTCAACACATGTTGGTCCAGTGTCATTATATTCAGAGCCAATTTTAACTTTCTAAAGTGAGCAATTTAAGGAGCAGTTTAAGTGCAAAAATGATATTTTTCCCCTTCACAAAGTCTCTAAGCTGCAAAATTGAACATTTCTATGAAAATCACATTTTTCAGCATAGTGATGCAGTTGTGAAGGACAGGGCAATTGAGTGCACTGGGAAAAGTTAATGTGTTCTACTGACACGGCACTCTGAGGCCAAGTAGATCAAACTATTTACCCCCAAATTTAGTAACTCCTTTCTATAGACAGAGGGAAATTTCCTACCATGAGGAAGTTTTAGGATGCACAAGTGACCACCATGTCCTAATATGAGCTATTGTACATTTGGGGAAGAAATGCCTTTACCCTATCTTCACCTCTTAATCTAAACCAGTGATTCCCAATGTGGGGCAAATGCTCCTCAGGGGGGCAATTTGGTTTTTAAAGGGGGTAATTTGAGAATGAGTTATTAACAATGGTTTGGTTTTTTTGCATTTCTTATGGTTCTAGGGGCCTCATATATAGTATATAAATATATATTGTGATACATTTATGCATTTCAATTCTCTATTCTATGTTTTGAAACTTTATTTGCTATTTTTCATATCACTTAATATTATTACATTATTATTTTTAATAAATTCTTAGTGATTTCTTCCTCAGTACTTTAACTGTCCATTTATTCTTTTATTTTTATTTTTCATGATGCCATGTTCTTTGTAAGTTTATTTAGACCAAGTTAATGGCCTTTTAGGCTCCCTTCACATGAATAGTTCACTTTTTGAATAATAACAATTATATATCTGGAGTGGGGGGGCATCAGGATTTTAGAGATGCTTATGTAGGGCATGGCCAATAAAGGTTGGGAACCACTGATCTAAACCAAAGACCAGCTCACAGAGAATTTAGCTGCTCTGCACATGTAGGCAAAATAGTAGGATAAATTTTTTTTAATTAGTCTGACCTAATTGAGTCTTAGTAATCTGTCATTTAATGTTGACCTTCTCTTTTATACTTTCTTTATTGAATCTGATCTCCTTCCTTCTTTCATCTCCATTCAACCTATGGACAACCATTTTAATGCCCTAGCTCAGGATAGAAAGTTCTGATGCATTCAGCAAACGTTTAATGTATTATTATGGAGTACAAGGCAAAATATGGGGGAGCAGGACACAGAGTTTGCTTTTTAGGAGTTCCTCTTCTATTAATAACTAAAAGCGTTTATTGTCTGTAACATAATGTTTGCCCTTAATCATGTACTATATTTTCACATTAACAGTTTAAAGAAAGCAGACTTCATACATTTTATAAAGGAAATTGTATTGTGTGGTACTTTTTATTTTATTTTCCCATGAGATATAATAAAAAGTTTTAATTATATTCTGCTTAATTACCAAACCAGATTTTTAAATATCTTTTAATTTTTTTCTATATTAAACACTTGGATTAAGAAATCAAAAATGGAGTCTTTTTATGATGGTATAAAAAGTTTCCATATACAACAAATGCCAATTAAGGCTAGCTTATTTATTCTTTTTTTTAAATCCTCACCAGAAAAATAAAGGGAGAGAGAGAGAAACAAAGAGAAACATCAATGAGAGAGAAAAACATTGTTCGGTTGCCGCCTGTTTGCACCCTGGCCAGGAATAAAACCCTCAACCTTTATTTAGTGTATAGGATGATTCTCCAACCTACTGAACCACCTGGCCAGGGTTATTTATTCTTTCTTATATCAAAAATAATCCTCAGATAAAATGAAGCTTTAGAAAAAATGTGGGCCGATCTCTCCAGGGTAAAGCTTCAGGATGGAGAGAAGAATACGTGTAAAATACCATCTCAGAGATTTTAAAGTAAAATGAAATCGTATATTTTAATGAAAATACAAATATTAGGATAAATGGGTGAAATTTTAATTAAATGGTGCTTTTTAAAAACATGTTTTTCTAGTAAACATTAAGATGTGGCATATAAGACAAAAATGGATAATTTATTGCTTAATGTTGATGACACATTGTTTCATCAGGAGAGAGTAACATTACAGAGCTGGTCTATGAGCTACACCTTATAGCAACTTGTATTTCTGCCAGAAATTTTTGATGTCAGCTCAGAGATGTAGTGAATCAAGAAAAATTTACCTCTTTTTAATTTTTTTTATGTTTTACATATATTTTTATTGATTTCAGAGAGTAAAGGAGAGGGAGAGCGAGATAGAAACATCATTGATGAGATAGAATCAGAGACTGGCTGGCTGCCTCCTGCAGACCACACACTGGGGATCGAGCCCACAACCTAGGCATGTGCCCTGACTTGGAATGGAACTGTGACTTCCTGGTTCACAGGTTGATGCTCAACCACTGAGCAACACCGACCGGGCAAGAAGCATTTACTAATTAAACTTAACTTTTTTGTATTTTTAACTGAATGATGCCAGTGACCTTAGTAAAACCTTGACTTTTAGATATTTCCATCACCAAAACAAAAGTTATGGAAGATGATTAGTTATAGCCTAATATCCATTCTCTACTTAATGTATAACATTAACAACAGTGTTTTAGCCAGGCAGATGGCTATCCAACTGATATCATTTCCCAGCCTACTTTGCTGCAAGTTATGGCCATGTGACCAAGTTTTAGCAAATGAGATTAGGAGAAGTGATGTGTGTCACTTTTAGGTCTTGCCCTGAAAAAAAAAACAATGGCTGTGTGAGCTTCTGATTCCCCTTTCCTACCAGCTTCCCCCAAATTGTGGGAAACAGAGAACTTCCCCCATGTACAGAAAATACTTGTTAACCAAGACAGCATTTCTGCCAGCCCTGGACTTCTGGAATAAAACTTGATTACTATGCAATAGAGAAATAAACTTGTTTCAGACACTATTCCTATCTTCTTTTCCTTTCTTTCTTTTCTTCCTCACAAACCTTGGCTAGTAACCAAACTAACACCAACAGTTCATTCGCTTAATTTATCAGTTAATGTAATACAATAGAGATGCTCAAGTGTGCTAATAAGAGTACATTGTTATTCACTAAAGACTGAATGATAAATACACCTGCATATGGCACACAGGTACTGTACTATATCATACATTGAGTAGTAATATAATTGTATTTGAAAGTAAATAAAGTTAGTAAGGACTAACTAAACAAACATCAAAAAAGAAAAATCCAGAGGTCATGTGGAAGAGACTAGGATTATGCTAATAAAATTGACACCATTATCAAAAGCTCTGAGCTGTTTTGAGAAGTAATTTAGGCCATGAAAATGGTTGAAGAAAGCTTATGAATTGTGACTAGATGCTATTGTTCACTGTTTCTCATTGAATGGATAACAACAGTGTCTTCTTACCTTCTGCTGAGTCAGGAATCAGGTGGTATACTCCTACCTACTGTGGTCATCTTTAAAACTGGTGAGACTTTGGAAACATGATGTCTTTGAAATACCAGGTGGGGGTGGAGGATTGGGTTGGAGAAGCAGCAGATGGTCAAGAAAGATTGGCAGAAACTAAGCAGAGCCAGGTATCATCTCAGACCCCTGGAAGGTTAGGCCTGTTTAGATTATAAGTAGAAGTTAATCTGTTTGTCATATCTGTTGTCAGAATTTCTGTGGGAAGTCCAAAGAATGACTCTAAAATATTCTGTAGGAGAATAAACATCTAGCTTTTTGAAGCAGTTGAAAAAAGATAACACATTGTGATAGACAATGTAACGGTTCCACTTAGTTTTCTTTGGAAAAGAAACCATGGACATACTTGCACAAGAGGCTGTGAATATTTACTACTGTAAGTACTGAATTATGTTTGACCCTGAACAAATGCATGACAAAGTAGACATTTTCTGTGTCACCTTGGATGCAATATGTGGTAATGGCACCATCTCTGACCTGGCCATAATGAACAGCAGGTTTCTCCCGCAGCCTTCTCACCTCCTTCTGATTTTGACTAATATCTGTGGGCTCAGGGCCCATGAGCAGCTTTTGACTCAACTCACATGCCAACTTATTCAGAGCCATGGATCTAGTAATTCCACATAGATGAAATTAGATCCCAAGGATGAGCCTATATTCTTCCCCACTATATTAATACAAATATTCTCAAGTCCCCAAAAGGGTGTTTTCAATTAATTCAATTCCATAAAAAAATGTGTTTCTCAAAAAACTTAAAATATAGGACAGTGGGGAGTTATGATAGATAAATAACAATTTTATAAATATGATGTTCTTGTGTATATGGTATTCTATTTTAAAATATATTTTTATATTTTAAATGTGTTTTTAGGAAAGAGAATAATTAAACAAGAGAGAGCTTGGGGAAATTTTTTGACAATTGATTTTAACTGCTAAAGCCTCATTCATTGAAAACTTGGCTTATCTCTCATCAATGTCCTCAAACTTTTCAGTCACACAATCTATAACTTTTCTCTGTTCTGTGTATTTCTACAACAAACTCCTAGAAACTACTGACAGTTTTTGCACAGGACTATAGATATTTCTGTACTATTGTGTCCTCTCCTAGTACATTTAAGTATCATAATAAACGGAATCAAATATTCATTTTCTGTACATTTCACATACCTCCTTTCTCAGGTTGATACAATAAATAATGATAATTGTCTATCTAAATCTGCTTTCCCCTTCTTCCATAGTAACAGAGGTGAAGGCGGAACACTATAACTTGATATGGGGTTCTGATTCCTAGCCTCTCTTTTAGCTAGGTTTGCCCATGTGACAAAACTCTTATCAATAAAATTTCTATCGAGTTCATTTCCTTTAGATGACTTTTCATGTCCTGAATTTTCTTTCCCCCTGTGTTAGTAGTAGGTATGCCAATGAGGACATTGACTATGTTTAAGACACTAGAATTCCCATCATCTTGGGTCTCTCCTGGAGTTGAGTCACTGACATCCTGAAATCCTCAGCTTGGAGGTTAGGTTAGAGGAAAATAAACTTCTCTTTCCTATCAGCAATTTTGAGGTTTTTCTGTTAAAGTACTTTATCTAATGTATAATAAATACCTGTGGTTTGACTGGCTGGATAGATATTTTCATAGATGGATCCATGAACTAAAGTAGTTAGATTATGCCTAAAGGAACAAAAGGAAATGCTGAGTTTCCAGGGGGGCTTAAAAGGAACAGACAGACTCAGTACTAAATGATAAGAAGTAGGCTTATCAAACAGAATGAAAGAAGACAGTCTGAGCTAAAATATGGCTATCTTGATAAAATGCAAGAAATTAATCCACAGCTATTGAATTCTTCAAAATAGCATTATCCCACATGTAAAACAAACACCATTGCTCTAACCAGTTTGGCTCAGTGGATAAAGCGTCAGCCTGCGGATGCAAAAGTCCCAGGTTTGATTCTGGTCAAAGGCATGTACCTTGGTTGGGGGCACATAACCAGTGGGGTGTGTGCAGGAGGCAGCTGATTGATGTTTCTCTCTCATCGATGTTTCTAACTCTCTATCCCTCTCCCTTCCACTCTGGAAAAAATTAATAAAATATATTTAAAAAAACAACAACACCATGACAAAGGATATCTTATATAATAAAGAGGTGATATGCAAAATGACCCTCACTCTATCATGCCATCACAAGATGGCTAAGCCCACAGTGGAGGCAGGGTTCCCGTAACACAAGATGGCTGCACCCAAAGTGAAGGCGGGGTTCCCATAGAGCCATAATGAGTGATCAGGGACCTGAGGGTGTGTGGCACCAGGCCAGGGCAGGGACCTGAGTCTGCCCACTGCCTGATGGGACTTGAAAGGGGACTTCACAGGGGACTTCAGGTCATGCTCCCTGCCCAGCGGGGCTTTACAGGGGTGCGGCCAGCCGGGTCTGGATCTCGCCCAATGGGGGTGGGGCCGGCCAGATCTGGGTCTCACGCAATTTCGAGGTGCACACAGGTGGGTGGGGACTTGACTCTGGGTCCAATGGTGTGCCCCAGACTTTGACAGGAGAAAGATTTTCATATACATTTTACTAATTTTCTTTCATTTCTGATACTTCTATTATAGAGAAAGGGCAAATAGCAATATTAAAATAGTTCCTCTAATTCTCTTTTAATGTGCACAAATTTTGTGCACCAGGTCATGATATATATATATATATATATATATATATATATATATATATATATATATCTCCTGAAATTTCTCACTCATTAAGGTAAAGTCAATTTTTTGGTACTAAACCTAGATCCGTGGTCAGCAAACTGCGGTTCGCGAGCCACATATGACTTTTTGGCCCCTTGAGTGTGGCTCTTCCTAACCCTAATTAAGTTAATAACAATGTACCTACCTATATAGTTTAAGTTTAAAAAATTTGGCTTTCAAAAGAAATTTCAATCATTGTACTGTTGATATTTGGCTCTGTTGACTAATGAGTTTGCTGACCACTGACCTATATGACTCAAGTCTATGCTCATGATGCTAATTATATAATATTGTTGAATAAATAATGGGCCAGGACAAAGAACTCATTTTATGAAAACAAATCAAACACTTATGGTGTTAAAATAATAAACAAAAGGAAGAATAAAACTTATTTTCAGGTTGAGAAATTTTTACTGAAGTTTTGATTATATTATGAGTTAGAGTACAATTCAGGCAGGTAAGGAGATGGAAGGGGAGTTTTTGGATGATGTCCAAAGTTTTTGAAATAGAAGAGATACAATGGCTAACTGGTAAGGGAAGATTAGTGTGATTAACAGAAGACAAAGAATAGCAGGCAATGAAAATGGCAAGATGTTCAGAGGGCAGAGTTTGAATGATGGTTAAACTAAATTACATTTTACATTGAAAGCACATAACCATAACCATCTATATGTAGGTGCTAAAATCACTCTACATATGGATGGTGTTCATTGGAATTTTCTGTTTGTTTTTTCTATCCCTTTAAAAATATTACATTATTATTCACTAATGGGTTGATTTCCAAATATTTAAAATACTCTTTTAAATTGTGGTGAAAATTTGTAATTTCATTCTAAGAACAATGGAGATTAAGTGACGGTTGTACTGTGGGGTTGGAGTGAGAATTTGGCAGAATCAGATTTATTTTTAAAATAACCTCTCTATCTACACTGTCAGAATGAATTGGATGCAATCAATAAGAGATGCAGAAGGAACAATTTCAGATGTTTTGACAAGAGATGATGGTGGCCTGTAATAGGATGGAAGCTGAGATGACTCATGTGAAAGGATAAATGAGACAAAAAATAAAGTAAAAAGATAATTAAACTACTGGGCTATGTTTCAAATATTTCCTTGAAAGGCCTCTCTGTACCATATGGGTGAAAATAATAATATGTTTTTGCATGCATTCATTTATCCATTGATACATTCATTCTTTCTGTCAACAATGGCCAATCACTTCAAGGAATTAAGAGTTGAGGAGTGCAGATATACACTGAAACACTTGCTTGTGAATGAACATGATAATAGTAGATAAGACCCTTGCATTACACAAAAAGAGAGCACAATGGATAAAGAATGCTACATTTAAATATATAGCATATTCAAAATATATATATATATACTAGAGGCCCGGTGCACAAAAATTTGTACACTCAGGGGGGAAGGAGGGTTCCCTCAGCCCGGTTTGTGCCCTCTCGCAGTCTGGGACCCCGCGGGAGATAACGACCTGCTGGCTTAGGCCTGCTCCCGGGTGGCAGAGGGCAGGCCCAATCCCTAGGTGCAGCACCTGGTCAGGCTCAGAGCAGGGCGGATTGGGAGGTTGCTATGCTACCCTCAGTCACGCTCAGGGTAGGGCCGATTGGGGGGTTGGGGCACTGCCCCGTCACACTCAAGGCAGGGTTGATGGGGAGATTGCGGCACCAACCCCTGTCATGCACAGAGCAGGGCCAATCAGGGGGTTGGGGCGCTGCCCCCTGTCAGGCACAGAGCAGGGCCCATCAGGGGGTTGGTGAGCTCCCCCTGTCACGCACAGAGCAGGGCCGATCAGGTGGTTGAGGAGCTCTCCCCTGTCACTCACAGAGTAGGGCCCATAGGGGAGTTGGGGCACCGCCCCCTGTCACACACAGAGCAGGGTGGATCAGGGGGTTGGGGCACCGCCACTGTCACACTCAGGGCAGGGCTGATGGGGAGGTTATGGCTCTGCCCCATCACACACAGAGCAGGGCCCGTGGGGTGGGGGTGGGGCACTGCCCTCTATCACCCACAGAGCAGGGCCGATCAGGGGATTGGGGTGCCACCACTCTCACACTCAGGGCAGGGCCTATGGGGAGGTTATGGCTCTACCCCGCCACACACAAAGCAGGGCCGATCAGGGGGTTGGGGCACTGCCCCCTGTCACACACAGAGCCACAGGGCGATCAGGGGGTTGGGGAGCTCCCCTCTATCAGGCACAGAACAGGGCTGATCAGGGGGTTTGGACGCCTTCCCCTGTCACAAACAGAGCAGGGTGGATAGGGAGGTTGTGGCCCCACCCCCTGTCACACACAGAGTTGCAGGGCAATCAGGGGGTTTGGGCGCTGCCCCCTGTCACACTAATCCTGGTGCCGGGAGGCCTCGCGGCTCCGCTGATCCCAGTGCTGGGAGGCATATTACCCTTTTACTATATAGGATAGAGGCCTGGTGCACAGGTGGGTGCCAGCTGGTTTGCCCTTAAGGGTGTCCTGGATCAGGGTGGGGGACCCCACTGGGTGCCTGGCCAGCCTGGGTGAGGGTATGATGGCTGTTTGCAGCTGGTCACACACCCTTCCGGGTGGGGGTCCCCACTGGGGTGCCTGGCCAGTCTGGGTGAGGGGCTGAGGGCTGTTTTCAGGCTGGCGGGTGACTGAAGCTCCCAATCGCTCCTTTTTTTCTTTTTTTTTTATTCTGGGCCAGCTTTAGCTTTGAGGCTTGGCTCCAGCTCTTAGGCCTCCACTGCTGGAAGCAGGTTTCTGGTCTTTGTTTACCTTCTGTATTTGAAACAATGTTGTGATCCTGCTTGCTGAAGCCCAGCGGACTAAAGCAGGTTTCTGGGGTTTTGTTTAGCTTCTATATTTGTAACATAGTTGCTTAGAGTTGCAGCTCAGAGGCCTGCAGAGGCAGGCGGGGAACGTTGGAGTCCTCCGTCACTGAAGCAAGCAAGCCTCATATTAGTTTCAAGCTGCCTGGCTGCCGGCCGCCATCTTGGCTGATAGTTAATTTGCATATTGCCTTGATTAGCCTATGGGAAGGGTAGCGGTCGTACGCTAATTACCATGTTTCTCTTTTATTAGATAGGATATTTCAGAGAAGAAGGTAGAGGGAAAAAGAGATAGAAACATCAGTGATGAGAAAGAATCCTTGATCAACTGCCTCCTGCAGGATTGGGGATCCAGCCTGCAACCCAGGCATATGCCCTGACCGGAATCAAACTGTGATCTCCTGGTTCATAGTTCACCCTCAACCACTGAACCACTGTGGCCAGGCAAGAATACTACATTTTTAAATTGTGGATATGAGTCAAGTGGCTTATTTCTTTGCAATCCCTCAATTGTAGCCTTTGGAATACCAGCATTTAAGAAGTATGAAAGAAAGAGAACCCATAAAAAGCAATACACTATTGATTAGGAATATTAATAAAAATAAAAATAAAAATGTGGCCTAAGAGTTCTAAAGAGTTCCAGAATGGGAGATTATTGTGTAAATACTTTTGGGAAAGTAAGTATGTACACCATATGCCATTCAGGAAAATTCTCTCCTTAAATATGTGGCTAGTTCCTAATGAAAACAAGTATCTAAGCTTTTAAATTAATCTATTTAACATGATTTGGATGACTTTTTTTTTTCTTTTCCATCTCTTTAACCTGCACCAGTATTCCTTTTTTTAAAAAACTTTGATTCCATTTTCAGTTTTATCTATGCTCTGTGGAGTGGATGATAGATTTTCTTTCTCATATTTGAACCACAGAGGCTCTTAAGCACACATTCCATTGGTTCTCCAGCTCTTCCTCTAACCATCCAAAAAACCATCTTTCTCTGCCTTGTACCAGTACCTACAATCATATCTTGACAAGGCCTTCTCTGAGGAAAAAGAAGCAGAATCTTCAGAGTGCAACACACATTATCTACTTATATAAAAACCATGGGTGGTGTTCATCACGTCCAGAAGAACCACTGCGACCAAGCCAAAGGAAGTCAGTTCTGCAGGGGTTGTCTTGGCTATGGCTACGCCCTCCCCTGAGCTGTTTCCTGTAAGGGCGGGGTTTGAGACAGGAACCCACCCTCGGAGAATGGAGGCAGGTCTTTCTAAAGTGTGCCGCGTTACAGCATGGCCAGGGTGAAACTGAGTGGGGGCTGCTGAAAGGCTTAGAAAAGACAGACAAGCGAATGAATGCCGGGTCTCGGTGGGACTCTGCTTCTCTGAGAGACAGCGACCACGCCCACAGCCGTGTCTTTATTTTATAGCAGATGCTACTAGGCAAAGTAAGGGTGTGACCAAGATGTTTACAACATTCTCCTGTGTTTCAATCCTACTCAACTACATGCACCTGAACTCTATCAAGCCTACATCACTCAGGCACTTGGGGCCACGTGTTCAGACCATAGGTTCAAGCTTACAACTACAGCTATTGGCTATAATTCTGCTGGGCGGGCTCTGCCCTCCAAGCTGGGACTTGCACATGACAATGAGAGGACTGTGCCCTCTCATCAGTCCAAGGCTTGAACCTGTCCAAAACACTGTAGTGGCACCCCACAATAAAGTTTTGATTCTGTTTCTTTGTTACTAATGTTGTGGCCCCACCCCATAACAAAGAAACAATTTCCAGAGGATGAGGCCCAGGAATCAGGATTTTAAAAAGATTCCCAGGTGATTGTAATGTGCAGCCAAGGTTGAGGACCACTGCTATAGATAATATTAAAAATATATCTAATCATGCAATTCTTTGTCCAAAAAATGAGCAAGTTCAAAAATTAAATGAAGAAAATTTGGATATACTCGATGAAGATTTTCACACATATTTGAGTGATGATCCCATTGATTCCACAGATGATGCTGAAAAGGAAAATTTTCCCATCGAATTTCTTAATAGTATTACTCCTTCAGGAATGCCGTGTCATAAATTAAAATTGAAAGTGGGTGCAATCATCATGCTATTAAGAAATCTCAAAAGTAAATGGGGTCTTTGTAATGGTACCAGATTTATTATCAAAAGATTATGACCTAACATTATCAAAGCTGAAGTATTAACAGTATCTGCAGAGGGAGAGGATGTTCTGATTCCAAGAATTAATTTGTCCCCATCTGACACTGGCCTCCCATTTAAATTGATTCGACGATGGTTTCCCATGATGCCAGCATTTGTGATGACTGTTAATCAATCACAAGGATAAACTCTAGACAGAGTAGGCATATTCCTACCTGAACCCATTTTTGCACATTGTCAGTTATATGTTGCTTTCTCTCAAGTTTGAAGTGAAGGGACCAAGGCCGCTGAAACCTCCACTCCCCCTCCTTAACTAAATCTTCTAGCAAATACAAGGTTGAGAGGAAAGCCTTCCCCCCTCCTGTGTTCCAACTGACCTTCCCCGTAAACCCTGGTGCTCAGGTCTAGTCACAGCAAAGTTATGTTATCTCCTCCCGGGGTCGGATAATGCAAGACAGACCACCCGAGTCCCCCTCCCCAGAGAAGTGAGTCAACTATGAAAACAAGCCTAAGAGATAAGCTATATGTTAACTGATAACCCGGATTCCTGCTGTCCTTGGGAAATAAGTCGACTACAAACATAGGCTGTCCTTGTGAGAAATGAATTATGAGTTGATTGTTAGACTAAATTCCTGCTTTCCCGGCCACCTGCGTGTGGTTTTTGCCTTTATAAGCTCATGCTTTGCCCTTGCTCAGGACTCCAGTCAGCCAGCACTTCCCTCGGGTTGCTGCCTGGCTGCGAGTCCCTGCGCCGCGCTTGTAATAAAAGAAACCTCTTGCTCTTGCATCAAGTTCTGGTCTCCGCGCTTGATTTGGGGCCGTCGCCTCTTCCGTCGGATACACCGGGGGTCCTTAGGACCCTACAGAAGAGCATGTGATGTTACAGTTAAAGTTCTAAGTACTTCATCACAAGGGAAATTAGTCAAGCACTCTGAAAGTGTTTTCACTCTTAATGTGGTGTACAGGGAGATATTAGAATAAGTTTAATCACTTTATCAGTCATTGTTTGCATCACTGTTGTTTTCATATCATGTTTTTGTTGTTTTCATATCATGTTTTTGTCATTTTTATATCATGCCTCTGTTGTTGTTATATCCTTTTGTTACTGTTTATTTATTAATAAACTTATATATGATTTTCATATACATTTTACTAATTTCCTTTCTTCTCTCACACATCTATTATACAGAAAGGGCAAATAGCAATATTAAAATATCTCTGCTAATTAATTCCCTTTTTTAAAATATATTTTATTGATTTTTTCCAAAGAGGAAGGGAGAGGGATAGAGAGTTAGAAACATCAATGAGAGAGAAACATTGATCAGCTGCCTCCTGCACACTCCCCACTGGGAATGTGCCCACAACCAAGGTACATGCCCTTGACCGGAATCGAACCTGGTACCCTTGAGTCCGCAGGCCGATGCTCTATCCACTGAGCAAAACTGGTTAGGGCAATTAATTCCCTTTTAATGTGCACAAATTTTGTGCACCGGGCTACTAGTGTCACCATAATAGAGCACCCAAAGTGCATTCACAGAGAGGAGCGAGTATGTGAGGAAGAGGCAGAGTCAATGACTGAAGACGATTAATGAATTCAAGATTTAAGTCATTGCACACTAACAAAATTAAATGGGGAATGATTTAGTCCTGAACATTCTTGGTGTCTCTTTAATTTCTGTTGTTCTGCCTTCCTTATGCTCTAGCCTTTCATACTCAGAACAATTCCTCTATGATCCAGGTTTATATGGTAATTCTTCTACTACATGAATTCATGTTTCACTGTTTTGAAACTTGGGAGGATGCTCTCTGAAGTCCTCCCTAGCTAAGAAGGTCTTTCAGGGTCAGGTCCACCTTTACCTCTCAGGAAATCTCCTACAATCCTTTTCGACCATCATTGAGCTATCCTTTCTTAGAATAACTACTACATAAATCACAACATAGTATTTAATCCACAACTTCACAAATTGTCTACAGGTTCATTGTTTTTGCTAATAATGTAATATATATATATATATATATATATATATATATATATATATATATATATATATATATATATATATATTAATCTTCAAATAGGTTTGTTATCGTTCTGGGGTAGAGGGGATAGAGAGGAGAAATGAATGAATATGGAAGCTTAATTGAATTATTTTTACTAATAAAAAAGTGGGATTAAACCCAGAATGACTTATATAATATCACAAAACAATTTTAGAATTGGGTCAAAGCCCTGAACTCGTTTCTCCAGAGTGCCCAGGAGACTGCTAAACACATGATTAAACTCTCAATGTGTAACTATTCTGTTTTATTGTGTTTGGGGTTTTTTTTGGATGTAATAGGTCCAAAATAGTCAGACCGGTGTGGCTCAGTGATTGAGAATCAATCTATGAACCAGGAGGTCACAGTTTGATTCCCAGTCAGGGCATATGCCTGGTTTTCAGGCTCCTTCCCCAGAGTTGGGTGCGCAAGAAACAGTCAATCAATGATTCTCTCTCATCATTGATGTTTCTATCTCTCTCCAAAATCAATAAAATTATTTTTTAAAAAATAGGTCCAAAATAAAAATCATTTGCTTGTTTATTTTCCATGTGGCTTGGACATCTTGGCCTAAAGACATGGCATGAGAGATGACTGACTTGGGATGTGGGCACTGACCTTTGAGAGGAGAGTGGCTCTGAACCTCTGCCTGCCTAGTTCCCTCGTCATATAGTTGTTAGGCATGAAGCTTTAGCTGTGTGTGTGTGTGTGTGTGTGTGTGTGTGTGTGTGTGTGTGTGTGTCCTTTCTGTGTCTCTGCTCTGGTGCTCAGCAGGAAGCTACACTTCCTCCACTCTCACTGTTTTGTGGATTGATTATTCAGTTCCTTGAAATGCATTAACACCACTTCTTTCATTATTTATTAATACTATTGTTACAAATAGTGTTATTATTTGACTTGCTCTCAGGGAGATTTCAAGTTCTGGAGTCATAGCACACAAGTTTCTGTCTGCATATCCACTTGCCAGAATAATCCATATGCCTCCTTTTCTGAAAACTCCCAATAGGAATGTTGGAAACCTTACAAACTTTGATTGAGCTGCCCCAGGTCAAATTGAACATCTGGGAAAGCACTTCCTCATCAGCTGCAGTTGTGCATCCTTAAATACCCTAGTGACCAAGTTCTAGGAGGAGGATTGGTGTGGGGTTTCATTTTATGCAAAATGTATGGATATATTTAAACATTTCATTATATGGTCAAATTACACTGTCTCTACATGGGCACATAATAAAGTAAAATTTGGCAAATATCTTGTTCATGCCATCAAGTCAACAGCCAAAGGCAAATATCTAGCTTAGGAAAAAAGAGTTTTAGAAGAAAGAATGGGAGAAGAGTCAAACCTAAACAAATTTGATAAATATAATACCTACGTGTCAAATATAGATACTGAAATTATTTTACTTTTTTAAAATAGGATACTATATCATATTAAGTTCAGTGGCCTCATTTATATCTCCCACAATGCTATATATATTTCAAATAAATAAAATGCATATGATAAATTCTTTCATATTATTTCAATTACTCATCTGCTATGCTGTCCATACATTCCCAGTTAGAGGAGGGGAAACAGCCACCTGAAGACTAAAATCAGCTTTGTCTAAATCTTATATAAACAGATGGTTTAGATCTTATGAAAAGTGTCTTGTTTGAACCATCAGCATTATTAGCTCAGAAGGAAGGAAGAAAAGAAGGAAGGAAGGAAGGAAGGAAGGAAGGAAGGAAGGAAGGAAGGAAGGAAGGGAGGGAGGGAGGGAGGGAGGGAGGGAGGGAGGGAGGGAGGGAGGAAATGAATTATAAATGTAGGTGCCCTTGTTGTCCTTATGGGGACTGCTTAATGACATCTGCAAAAGCCACCCACTCAGTGTCCTTCTTCTCCATCCTTTTATCTCACCTCCCCCTTCTATTACTTGCCAGTTAAGTCCTATTAAGCTTTCCTTCCTTTCTGAAAAACTGTCTGTTTTTAGGCTCAGAATTCCATACAGGCAGCTGAAAAAGCAGATAAGAACCATGAAATAAAGAATACTGTGGGTATCAAGAGGGTTGAATTAATTACACAGCCCATCTCAAGGGTCCCCTATTATGTCTCTGAGGTTAAGAGTTGAATGAGCAATATAGATATCCAGAATCAATGGTTTTGCATTTAGATATGACACACTTGTTCTTCCTGCCTATCCATTTTTTAAGTAATATGTACGTGGAAATATACTGATCTTGTCCTAAATTAACGATGCAATAGTAAATCTGTCTGCTGCTAAGGCATCACCTATGTGTCAGGAAGGATTGATTTACAAAGAACCAAGTAAAATGCAATCTTCACAGCTCAAGGGAAGAGGAATATGATTATCATTTTCAAACATTTGAAAGGATTAAAGACCGGTGATGGGTGAATCTCATGGGGCCAGAGTTGGATGCTTACTCAGAAAACTTTGGAAACACATCTCAGAGTCTACAGAAATTGGTGGAAATCTGTTAAAGATGTGCTTACGACATTTTCTCTACTGTTTGTTTCCAGCCAGTCCGGAAGGCCCTGCCTTAAGGTCTTGACATTGAAGCATTAACACAATTCCTCCTAGGGAGTAGAAGAGGGTATGATAATTACAAGTGGCGGTGGCCTGCAGCAAAACTGTAAAATGGGTGAAGTTTCCTTTGGCAATTCTCCCCCTGCACTCCTCAGCTATTCTAACATCTACCAAGTTCGTAGCTTATAAAGGGACTTTGATGAATACACCTTCCAACTGCATTTGCATTTTAATGGGAGACTCTAGGAGACACAGGTAACAAAAGACTCAAAGAAATAAATATATAATATTAAGAAGCAGTAAGTACTGGAATTATTCATTTATTCATTTATTTATTTTTGCCTTGAGCCTTTCCTAAATCCCTCCATCACTCCCCTGATCCCTACATTGTTTTGCATGTTGGTCTGGACCACAATTCCTCTCCAGCCACTTGTCAGTTTTCTGAAACTGACATGTTCTGTTATCATTAAACTTTTCATATGCTGCCCAGCACCTGCAATGCTCTTCCTTTGTGATTCTCTGGGGATTTGCTCAGGTGAGAAGACACTTCCTCTTGGAAGACACCCTGGATCCTCCAAGCCTAGGAAGAGTAGTTGCAATGGGTTTCACAAACATTTCTCTTCCACCTGCCTCACTCACAGGGTAACCTTAAACTTGTATCACCTGTTAAGCTTTGTTTATGTTTCCTATGCTCACTTGAGGCAGGAATACTGCTCCCTTCCCATTTTTTTCTCTCAAGGCCTTACATAGTATCATATATAAAGCAGGTTACTCAGTATTCATTGCATATAGTAAAAAATACCCGTCTACCTGCCCCCTACTCAATGTTACGAAAGCTTGCCGATACTTTCATACTCTGAGGGAGCATATGTGATTTTGATACCACTGTAATGAACCCAGTTATTAATAACTGGAAAGAAGCAAAGGAAAAGCCAAATATTATAGGCATGCCCAGTAATGTCTGAGTGGCATTGGGAATAGGACATTCATTGGCCAGAATAGGCATGGCCGCTGCAAGCTTGGGAAGATTTCAGATATTTAAAATTCTAAACAAAGGAGTTCTCTCTCTCTCTCTCTCTCTCTCTCTCTCTCTCTCTCTCTCTCTCTCTCTCTCTCTCTCTCTCTCTTCCATGTGTGCTGTGCTCCTGTCTCTGGTTGCACGGGGCATGCTCCCCTGCATTCACTCACATGGCTCACAGCCACGTGGCCACGTGGACCCAACACACAATGGACTGATGGACTGGAACCAGCCTGATACTACCCAGGACCCAACTGCGCCCTGGATAAAAAGCTCTAGCCCAGTGATGGCGAACCTTTTGAGCTCGGTGTGTCAGCATTTTGAAAAACCCTAACTTAACTCTGGTGCCGTGTCACATATAGAATTTTTTTGATATTTGCAACCATAGTAAAACAAAGACTTATATTTTTGATATTTATTTTATATATTTAAATGCCATTTAACAAAGAAAAATCAACCGAGAAAATGAGTTTGTGTGTCATAGGTTCGCCATCACTGCTCTAGACACTGGCTCTGCTTCCTGTTCTGCTGAATCCCCAGCTGCACCTCTTCCAGGACTGGATTTAGGAAGATGGGACTTAGCAAACCCAGAGATGTAATTCCACACAAATAAAAATCATGCATCCTTTTGTAAGAGTCTTAGAAAATTATTTTTCTCAAGGTATTGTAAGCACTGACCCCCAGCACCCAGTGGGGAAAGGAGCCCCCACTTCCACTGGCGGATACCCCACTTTTACCAATAACTATTTTAGGTAAAGGTTTTAATGGAAACATTCTCTTTAACCCTCCTAAACTGTAAATATTGTAGGCAATTAAAACAGAGAGAACAAATTTGAATGAGGTAGGATGAAAATAGAGAAATAAATGTCAATTTTGTGTAGTTCTAAAAAGTCTTACTCATGGAAATCTCTCAGACTGTGAAATCGTGTTTTCAATGAAGACGTGAGGACATCAGTTCCTTTGGACAATTACACACTTGATTGGCCAAGACATTAAAGAGCATCACTCAGATACTAATGCTGCAGTAGGAAACCTAGGATCCAACACTCAATGCTGGAAATTGGGAATTAGGTGACCTGAGCTCCTTTCTTGTCTTTAGAAAATGGTTGTCCTGCCTCATTTTGCTTTCTGCCTAAAGTTTAGTCAGACACTAATATCTACAATTCCATGCCAATTAACCATAAAATTCCTATTATAGCCCTTGAAAATCTCAACATTTCTTAAAGTTTTATTTATACATGAAGGATAAGAGCCATTAATTACACAATGGCATACAACATATCCAAAAAATAGATTTTAAAAAATGTGTGATTTGTGACCAAAAATATCTTTTTCTAAGAGGCCACAACCTAATATAAATTCTAAATAGTTCATCTTTTGGCACTTTATATAATAGCACTGAGACTAATTTCCTCTTCTACAAAATCAGGATATTAATGTCTACTTCCCAGAATTATTGTGAAGGTTAGTGATAATAATTATCAAGTGTTTGGCATTTATAAACATATTTTAGTGCTCTTGTGATAGTGTTTATTATTCCATAATGCTCATGATTTCATATATTTTATTATACTAATAAAGGGATTCGTCCCTGTTATTTTGAAAGCAGCATTTATTTGACTTAGATCTATTTGGAGGTATTTAAGCGACATAAAATCATTTATTCCAATATATAATACATATTTTGTTCCAGTTACTATATTGATTGGTACCAGGAAGTAATAGTTATCTTTTAAAAACATGGGTATTTGTAAGAAAGAGACACATATCTGCCCAGTGTTACAAAGTGTGTAATAAACAATTCAAAGCAGTATTACTGTGTCAAGAGTCAAGGGAAGAGGTCACTGGACATGGAACTTCCATGAGTATCATGAAACTAGGAATAGCAATACAGGAATTCAGCCCACAGACTCTTGTTGCAGAGGCAAAATAGTAATTATATGATGGTTGGTGTGTTATGTGAGAGGAGGGAGGAAGGAAGCAGCAGAGAAGAAACCTCCCATATTCCTTAGTATCAAAGGAACAAATATTGCTGAAAACTGTGCTTGCCTTCTAAGGGAGAGGCAAGAATGCTCTCTAGGATAGATGACTCTTTGTTTAGATAAGTCCCTTGATTGACTGATTTGATTACAAAAGGGAAAAATCCAAGGGCAGTCTGTTGTTTTGAAATATGGATTTCTAGTATATGATATAAATTATTTTCTGTGCTTTACTGTGATATAATCGCTTCATTGTGACTTCCCAAAATTTTAATAAGATCCGTGACACACATATATCAAATATCAAGAAATAAAATCTACTCTTCAGTTTATTCTTAGGTAGCTTCTAGTTCTATGGATGGCTGATAGATAATTCAATAAGCTTAAGTCTGCTCAGACAGAAAATAAGAATGATAATGTAAGTATTATTTCACAAAGGTCTGAGGGCAATCAGGACAGTTTATCTATAAAAATTACTAATGTAAAATGACATATAAATACAAAATAAAAATGCATATACATGTTCTTTTCTGTAAAGTAAGTTTCCCAACTCTTTATTCACTAGGCTATGTCTCCAGGCCTTACTAGATGTTTTTTCCTCCCAAATCTGAGATTTGTTGAGTTGTGAAAGAAAAGAAAAAGCTTCAATTACCTACTCATTGTTATTGATTTACTTAATCACATTTTGAAGTAGGATCTAGTTGATTTGAAATTGGCTTCAAATTGCTGGGGTGGAACATGGGTCCTAGAGAAATCTAAAATGAATCACAGACAAATATGTCCCACCACTCAGATAAATAGAACCAGATTAGATATATCTGAGGCTTGAACCAGAAACATATTACCTGCTTCCAGGTTGTTTGAACACTGCTTCAACTCAGTTGATTGTAATTGCAACTAAAAGCTCCTTGATTTAAGGAGGCCAAAAGCTGAAAGGCTGTTGGGAAAGTGTTGATGAAATCACATCCTTTGATCTTCTTGTCTTATAGCTTTCCTCTCCGAATTGTTTCCACCTTGTCTTGGGCTTATAAAACTAGCCCATTAATATTTTACTATGTGCATCTAGTTCATTTATACTGAAGGATCTTAAAATAACAACTCTAAAGTGCAGTTATACCTCGACCTTACCAGTTCATCTCTATTGGTTCTAGGTGCATTCCAAAGTGATTCGGATAACAGATGAATGCTCTCACCTACTCTATAATTTGGGAATTATTTACCACTGACAAGAATATCTTGTAATTTCAAATCTCTGGCAAACTGTTTATTTATGTTTTATATTTTATTTATTTTATTCTTTGGAAAATATTTACTGTGCACTTACCAGGCACCTGGTATGATGCTCATGATAAAGATAAAGAGAATAGAACCCTTTACTTAAAGCTCTCATTTAATGAGGAGGGAATTCCAAGGAAAAGATTATACTAGTAGATAATACACTGTGCTACAATAGAGATAAGTCTGGGATGCTACCAAAATATAGAGGAAAGCAGGTCTGCTCTCACTGAGTGTGTCTGAGAGTTCCCCAAGAGGAGGCCACTCTAGTGAAGCAGTGAAGGATAAACAGAACTTGCTATTGAGTCCCTAACATTAACCTTCACAAAGTCCCTTTCGTAACCCTGCACCAGAGGGATTATGTAGAAACATACAGCAACTACACAATGCCAGTATCAGGCAATTTCTCCTGGCTGCACATCTTGTCTTCTACTTTGTCTCTGCCAAGAAAGATGGGACAATAAATGCCTTCTGCCTAGGGGGAGGTGACAGTTGAGATTGGAGAAATACAGTGGAAGATCAAGGGCAAGAAGGATGGGAAGCTGTAGAGTAGAAAGGGGAGATGCTGAAAACAGGCTGTTTCAACTTTACAAGTATGTGTAAAACTGGTCCTTTCTAGGTCATGATCCATAAGGCCTTAGAATTCATTCTTTCAAAAATTGTTTTGGGTCTTGGTATTTTAGATGCAATATAATAGTATGACAATCAATGTTCAGAGTGGAAACATCATGGATTCTGATCCTTAGCTCCAACCTTACAACTTGAACCTCTAGTTTCAGATTCCTACTGTCTAAAAGGAAGATAACAAATTCTGACTACTTCACAATTTAAATAAAAATCACAGGAATGCATGGGTATATGCAAGTTTTATAAACTATAACATAATAAAATATATTGTTATTATATTATTATTTATATTATTATAGCATTACTAAAATTTGTAAAATGGATAGATTTCTGACATTACCTGTCAGAATTACTCAGTCTGGCTAGTCACTTTCTAGATCAGGCACTTTATTTCTTTCCTTAAAAAATATTTTTTATTGCTTTCAGAGTTGAAGAGAGAGAGAGAAAGAGAGAGAAACATCAATGATGAGATAGAATCATTGATCAGCTGCCTCCTGCATGCCCCACTCCAGGGATTGAGCCTACAACCCAGGCATATTCCCTGACCAGGAGTCAAACAGTGACCTCCAGGTTCATAGGTCAATGCACAATCTCTGAGCCATGCCAGCCAGGCTAGATCAGGCAATTTTATTCAAAATCAGCTCTCTTTGCTAGAGGGCAAGAATAAAGCTTCTCTAATTAACAATGAATGAATCCTGTGGGAGCATCTCTCTGGCTTCAAGAGGTATATTGGAATATCATACTGAGACCAAAAGAAAAAAAAATCAGCCAAGCGGAAAATAAAGGGAAAAAAAACGAAATTATAAAAGTATACCAGAGTCCCATTTTTAATAACTTTAGTAATTCTTGTTTTGAGTATCAATTTGGTGCTTAGTAAATGTCATCTTATTTTTGGGAATGTGTACTACTGTCCTTCTCATCTTAATTTTAATCCCCTTGAGGGTAAAATGCTTGCTTGCATCTTTTTCATTATAGATTTGTGCACATAGTAAGGACCCAATAAAATTTTGTAACTGCAACTGATGATAGTCAAGAATTTATGAAAATTAGAAATTACCTTCAAAGGCAATAATGTCCAAGGAAGTACAACATATTGAATGTATATTATTTGGAGAAAGTACTGTTTTGCTTGAGTCTACACCAATGACAGAAATCATAAAATCCCCCTGCCATTCTGCTGATAGACTTATGAAAACAAGTGGAAAGCAGCTGATCACTGGCATCTGTTAACTGGCATTGATATTTTAATGTGTAGAGCAGCTGTCAAGCAATTCCACTTTCTTCTACTTTTTCTTTTCAGAATTAATTAGTACTGTGAGACACTCAAATAGTGACGTACTTGCCAAGCAAAACTTGGAGGTCAGCTCCTCAGAGAACAACACAGGAGATCCACCCTTCCACAACCCATCTTCGTCTAGCCCATCTCTATTGGCCCCACTGGCTTCATTGGCATCAGCTTTCCTTGGGATTGGAATGAAGATGATGTTTTGAGATAAAATAAAAAAATAAGATGGATAAGGTTAAACAAGGACTGAGAACCTTAGTGATAGAAATGGCAGCATGGCCTTGCATAGCATGAGTCGTGAGCTAACTCATGTGAACTAATATAAAATTATGTGGCCCCAGCTATCAAACAGTCCCAGTGCCTGTTTTATTCAGGTTTGCAGAAAAAAATCAAGTTAAATATGATGGATTTAAAAAATGAGAATGCTTTCTATATGTAAAGTGTTATATATACAGATAAAATATTAATCAAATACATCAAATCACTGCTATATGTGTTTGTGTATATTAAATGTGTATCCAGAATAAAGGAAGATATGTGCAAGAGAGTAACTTGAAATCACCATGTAGCAAAATATTAATCATAAACTATCAACTTGGAGTTCTCTCTTAATCAAGATAGCCTTAACATCCTCCCCTCAGTGTGAGTGAACTTGAGACAGGAGGTCCTCACTTTCCTAAAGCATTTACTTTAGAAAATTTGCAAGTTTAAATTCTTTCTCTGTCCTTTGAGATACAAATCCTCCAAAACCAAGAAATGTCTTTCTCAAGGATCTGCAATGAAATGCAATCATTGAATGAGATAGCATTTTCTAACTCCCAGTCAAGGTGGGAGGATGGGATCCTCACTTCAATAAAGAACAGTTGTCAAACACCCATGACCTAATTACACTGACCAATCCTTCTGGACCTTTCTATTAGCTCATTCCACCATTTAAAAAACCTCTCCCATATCTGTCCAATATTATCAACACCATTTATTGAATAGACTATTATTACCCCATTTTATGCTTGTGCCTCCTTTGTCAAGTATTAATTGACCATAAAGGTGTAGGTTTATTTCTGGGCTCTATTCTGTTTACTATGTTCATTATAGCATTACAATAGCCAAGGTTTGGAAGCCAAGTGCCCATAAATAGATGAGTGGATAAAAAAGCTGTGGTACATTTACACAATGGAATACTATGCAGCTGTAAAAAGGACATCTTATTCTTTGCTACAGCATGGATGGACCTGGAGAGCATTATACTGAGTGAAATAAGCCAGTCAGAGAAAGAGAGGTACCATATGATTTCACTCATATGTTCTAATGAACAAATGAACTAACATGCAAAATAGAAACAAACTCAGGGATAGATAATAGTCTGACAGCTGCCCGGTAGAGGGGGTGGCTGTGGCAGCCAGGGGCAGGGATTGAGCAAAAAAGAAAATAAAAAAGAAAGAACTCATGGATATGGATAATAGTGTGATGATTGCTTAGGGAAAGTATAGGTGGGAGGTAGAGGAGGATACATGGTGGGTAAATTGTGATGGATGGAGATCTGGCTTGGGATGGTGAACACACAATGCAGTATACAGATGATATGTTGTAGAATTGTGCACCTGAAACCTATATAATTTTTTAACCAGTTTCAAGCCAATAAATTTAATAAAAAGAAAACAAATAGCCTCTTCCTTTTCTTTTAGTGAATTGAGTTTAATCTCTCTCCCCTATTTACTTAGACTTAAGTAAAGCCTGTTTAACGCAATCGGATTTATTTTCTTTTAAAGGGTATGCAGGGTGATAAAAGGACTGATGATATGAAGATTATATTTGAGGGAAAGACCTGCCAATTATTTCTACCCAATAAAGGAATAAACTCAGTATACTCTCACAGTTCCAAGGGCAAAGTTAAGGTTTGAGATTCTTGGCCCCTAGTCTTTTTCCAGTCAATGATCAATCACCCCTAAAATGGCCTAAATGCTCAAAGTGATCAGTTTTGGCTTAGCTCACATTGTCAGGGTCATATCTTGAGAACTGGTAAATTTGAAAAGGTATTTTTTGATGCTGTTTCACTCCCCTTTTTATTTACTAATCCTTGAATTGTCCCTACCAAAATATCCTTGTCTCTAGTGTGCAGCTCTCTCCCATCCCCAACTTTTCATAGCCAAGTTGGAGATAATACTTTCTGTCTTCTGAATCAATAATTCTTTTATATATCCTGTTTTCTTGGATTTACTCTAGCTCTGTGTCAATGTTATAAGCCTTCCTAAAATTTAAATGACTATAAATGGCTTAATGTTCCATTACTTCTAGGTAAAGTATTTGCATTTTTACAGAGACATTTTAGAAATAATACCCGAAGGAATGATTCTTTCATATCAGCATGGTGGTTTAGGGGATATGCATACATTTGGGCAGAGAGATTACCTGTCACCCCTCAATCATACCAGCAGACAGGTGCTTACTCAATCCTTTCCTGTGGCTAATCCTACAGGGCATTTAAGTCCCATTCAAAAATCCATTCAGAACACAGCCTTGAATCTCTCTTTGCTATATTCTTCTCTGGCTCTCTCTGGGGTAAATAAATGATTCTGTTTTTTTTTTCCATAGGCAGTTACCTATGGAGCAGTGGGGATAGGGGAAGAAACAGGCTTGAGATTTGCTATATGAAACATCAAAATAGCCATACTTTACATTTGTAAACTAAAGACAAAATAAGTTTAAAATGGAAAAGTTTGATAATTTTGTTGAGGTAAAGTGACATTATTTCAACCTGCATAGCCAGGGCAGTGAATTTATATATCAGATCAGATGGTAAAATACATTAAAGGTAACCTCTTTTGATCAGCTGTATTGAAACAAATGATAAGCCTACCTTTAGACCCAGACAACAGGAGGCTAATGTCCTGCACACCACAGACAAATGGTCAAACATGGAAAAGGATTTTAAACAGAGAAAGTTCAACTTTATATTCCTTGAATATTGTAGATGTGGTCAAGTTTTTACAAAGCCTGACAGGCAAGTCTCACTAAAAGTATATTTTCTTGGAGCACTCACAAGGTTTAAGACACATGGCCTGTGAGAAACATGAGTAACCACTGTGTTCTTGGCAGTATACTGGATGGGGGACAATTTCGCCTTCAAGAAACAAGTCTGCATTTAAACTTGATGGGAGATAAAGGTCATAAGTGGAGGGTTATTGGCTACACGGTAGTAAAATGTCTCTCATATTTTCTTGTCTCTCAGCCTTCTTCTGGTCATGGTGAATCTGAAGAAGAGGAGGATATAACAAAGAGGAAATCATTTAAAATATACACTATTGGAGTTTATATGTGAAAAATGAAGACACACATCAGTTCCTCTCTGTAGCAGAAGGCACTTTTTTAAAAAAAAATGATTTTTATTGATTTTTAGAGAGAGAGGAAGAGAAAGGAAGAGAGAGAGAAACATTGATAAGCTGCCTCATGTCCCCTACAGGAAATTGAGCCCACAACCCAGCCGTGACCAGAAATCTAACCAGCAATCTTTCATTACATTGGATGACACCCAACTGAGTTTGGAGAGCAGAATTACTATAACAAACTCCGACTTGAGTTTGAACCAGATCATCTGAACGCATATAAGTCTGGGCCAACAGCCAAGTCCTAAGCTGCCAGCCAAAGGGAAGCAACCCACAGGTGCAAGTGATAACAATGACCAAGTACCTCTGAGAACATTGCCAAATATTTTGATTTGGACTTTGAGGGCTAATCTCAGAAGACCACAAGCTAATCTAATAAGTGCAGATGAAGTGAGACACCTCTACAAGAAGGATAAAAGTAAAATTAAGAACAGTGACACTTGCTATTCACCATCCTGCAAATGAGCGATGCTGACAGCTCATGTGTCTGGCTTGGTGGCACTTCATTATCCAGGGCCTTGCTATCTTGAGCTAGTTCAGCAGTCTTCCTTGCAATACATGGAACCTCTGGACACCAAGGCTTTAGTGACCAGAAACCACCACTCTGCAAGTAGCCTGGACCAGAGGATATTTGAGACTCTTGGATTTTTGGTTTGTTAACCTTCAATTCTTGTGTGTGTGTGTTCTGATGTGTTTGTATTTAGATTAAACCTGCAAGTAATAAAATCTAAGTTGACAGCAGAGTCATCTGTGTTGGCTCCATGTTGTTACTTGCTGTCGGGAGCCTAGAGGGCCAAGGGACCACCTAGGGGCCTAGCCTCAGTCAGGCACCCCTGACATCATCTGGGGTTCATGACTTTGAGTGACTTATATGAAAGACTATACTCACAGCCAGATTGCTCATGATATTGAGCCACACTGGTCTGAGTGCATAAAGCACTCTTGGTAGGAGAAGGGCATTTCTCTTCAATAGCCTTATAAAACCCTCTGGAATAGGAAGGAAAACACAGTGGCAATTTTTTAGTGGAAAATAAGATGGATTGGACAGAGATCAGGTTCTTTGGTAGAGAAACCTCCAGCTATGGCAAGAAAATTCCACCAGTTATTGTGGTAGCTTCTAGGGCACATGACCTCACCATTAGGAAAATAGTTGTTCTTTAAGAAAATGTTTTACAAACTCCTGGACAGCTAGCCTATGGGTCTAGTTACAGCTCCTTTGAACTTGATAAATAGGGATAAAGGGGCTCGTGTGCAAACCAGAGAGCTGTTTTCCTGGAAAGAGGGTGTGTGAGAGAGCAGATGAAGCTACCAAGTTACGACGACATTGCTACTACGAAAAAATGTTCATGCCACCTATGCTGGCTTGGCTAGAAATGATTCTTCCATTCTATACAGTTGAAGGAACTGAGTGTGCATACAGAGAAGCATGCTGAGACATATAATTATCTGAATAGTTTTAGTGATGTTTTATTAGAAAAGATTGATTTATCATATTATCCCTAAGGGTAAAAGTATCCCAATGAAAATTTACAGATGTATAAAACTGATAGATTTAGCCTTTCTACTTCCAAAAGTGTTGAAAGTCCAAATAAGAAAATAACTAAGAACATATTTGAACTAGAAGTTGCTCAAGAACAAATCCAAAAAGTGGATATCATTTATCCATTATTCTCTGCTAGACTACTTCACCAGAACCGTAGCCAACAAATAAATACCAAGTCCATTCTGAAGGAGAATATCATAAAAAATAAAATAAGTTTGGTACTTTTATAGAAGTATTAGAATCAGAAACAAATATAAAATAGCAGGACAAACTATATATATAGATAGATAGATAGATAGATAGATAGATAGATAGATAGATGATAGATAGATAGATAGATAGATAGATAGATAGATAGATAGATATACAGTTTTCCTCTTCCTCTTTCTCTTTCTCCTCTTCCTCTATCTTTTTCTACTCCTTTTTCTTCTTTAATGTAATGTCAGGAGAAGAATATCACTCATTTAAAGGGTAAGATGAGAGTTATAGTATGGTTTTACTGTTCATAATTTCATAATCATAATGAACATGAAATAAGCCTATATTAGATACCTAGATGCATAATTGAATAAATCAATTATTTTTATGGGATATTAAAGATATCCTAAATATATGTGCAATCAAATTAAGTATCCAGCCATCTGTTAGGGAATATAACTCCACATTCTAAAAACAATTAATTATATGTCCAAATATATAATTAAATATAGGCACAGAAAGCCACAAAGGGAAGTTCACCTTGACATGCATTCACTGATATATTTGACCAATTTTGAAGACTGCTTTTCCCTTTATTTTCTGGCCAAGATATTTTAGCAAACTAAGTTCATGAAAGGAAGAATTTTAACCTTTGTCTTAAGTACTAAGGATTTTTTCCTTCTGTTAGTGACCTTTCAACTTAATTTCCAATTTATAACACAATTTTACTGAACAACCTATGGTCTATAGGATGCATAATAAACATTATTATAAGTTTTATCTGCCTTGTAGAGAAAAGAAATATTTTAGCTGCCCAATGAGAAAGAACAACCCCCTTATAATCTATTCTTATACCATCTTAAAAGATTGAAATCTTTAAATATTGTATTTAAAAAGAAATTATTTGAGCCTGGCCAGTGTTGCTCAGTGAATAGAGTGCTGGCCCACACACTGAAGGGTCTCAGGTTTGATTCCCAATCAAGTGCATGTACCTCAGTTGCAGATTTGATCCTCACATGGATGTGTCTCCCTCACATAAATGTTTCTCTCTCTCTATTTGTCTTTCTTTCCCCTTCCCTGTCTCCCTTCCACTCTCTTTAAAATTCAATGGGAAAAAATATCTTCAAGTGAGGATTAACAACAAAAAAAGGAAAAGAAAAAAAAAGAGAAAGCATTTGAAAGCTTAGGAAACATACTGATTATATATTCAAGAATAGGAAGTCATGGCCACATGGGCAATAAAAGTTTATTTTATTAATATTCAGGGATAAAAATACAGCCACTATTTTGACTAATTAACTTGGAAAACTAGCCACAGAGTTGATCAGTTATTCTCACATGAAGTCATATGAAACATCGTTTTTCTTCCTGGTTAACACAAAAAGAAGAGATATTTTCACAAGTTGTTCTAAACATGAATCCACATTTTGTCCCAGAGACAATCATTTCCAAAAAACAACTAGTTCTAATTCTTTGTAAGAGTATTTCCATCATTGTGCAGCATTGATAAAATATGAAATAATTTTCTATTTATTTGGATTCTGTAAATTCCAGAAAACATTTACTTTGGGGTGCGGAAAACAACTTTGAGAAAGCACCGGTAGATGTAAGAGGGACAAAAATAAGTAAAAGGTCCCCCTGCATTCCTGCAATATTAATAGTAGTCATCCTGCTTAATTGCAGAAACAGGTCATCTCTGTTACTTCTGGACATCCCTTTAGAAAATGTGATTATATATATATATATATATATACACACACACACACACATACATACATACACACAGAGTGGCCAGATTATTATGACCACCTGACGTTTGTAGGCAAATTAGCTGTAATTTCATGCTGAAGTTGCTAGAGGGCCAGACCATTATAAATAGGGAAGCAGGTTGTTTACGACAGTAGAAGTGATTTTTTTCTGAAGATATGGGTAAACAACGCAATTTCACAGCCTTTGAATGTGGGATATACAGTATATATATAATATGTATGTATGTGTGTGTGTGTATATATATATATATATATATATATATATATAGTAACCTCCAAGCGTTCATTAATAACGGAACTCCTAATAAACTTCCAAGCATTCATTAATAACGGAACTCCTAATAAACTTTATTTTGAAGGGCTGGTGTTAGCTAATGATGTACTTCCTATATTCTTCAATCTCAGCCCCACTACTTTAAAATGTAAGTCCTCAACACAATCATGTCAGAAAAGGGAAAACACACAATCAACTATCTGTGACCCTCAGGATTTGAAAATGTCACAATTGCTGAGTTGCTGGTTTTAACTGCCCTTCACTTGTTCACTGCCTCTCCCACACCACCCTAGCCCCCTAAATGTATGGGTACTTGGTGTCACTTAGCTTCTGATTTTTTTTTTGTCTCTGCAATTTCTAAGCCTAATGAGGCTGAGCTGAGTTAATAATGGATGTAATAAGTAATGACTCATTGTTTTGGGGCCTGTGTCTGTGTATGCCTCAGAATGGGAGCCAAGACTCTGATGCTATTTGTTCTGCTATGTCACTTGCCACCAAGCAATGCTACTCATCAATAAAAGGCAAGATGACGGATGAGTTCATTTAATGGAATTCCTCTGAGTGAGCTACAGCCCAACTCCTCCGTAGGTCTGCTACCATGCTCTCTCCCTCCTCCTCCCCCTCTTGTGGCTCTTTTTTCCCTTCCTCCTAAATCCAAGACAGTTGGAAAGCACGCTTGGCCGAGAGGGCCACCATTTGTGCCAGCAGCTCCTTCTGCTCTTAACAACTGCTATCCTAAATCAAATCAGTAGCTCTGTGCCTGGAGATTAAATCCGAGCCACCCGATAGCGGTGGCACCCTGTGGCATCTGTCCACATGTACTCCCTGCCTGGGTTCATTTCTTGATTTTCTCAGAGGATGGGTTGTGGTGTAAGAGGAGGTTCATGTCCTGGGAGGTCAAGGTTTAAGTGTTCTATTTTGGTCTTTTGCAAGTTGGAAACCTAAACCAGGCTGCCCTCTGGGAAACACTATGGCGTAGTCTTTCTGCTGCTCATGTCGACCCTGGGTTTGCATAGCCCCGCTAGCTAAAGTATGCTGCTTCCTCCCATGATCTGGCTTTCACCCCCAGTGAGATCCACATTGATGACACCTTGCCAATAACAGGCAGACTTTTTCAGGCTGCAGGAATGGTGATGACATTTGGGAACCTGCATATCCTAAAACTGCAGAGTGTAAATAAATCAGACATCCAAAGAAACACAACAAGTGTTGATGTGAACACACTTTTTAAATGTCATTTATTTATGGAGAATAAAGTGCAAAAATACATGAAATAAAATATAACGCCTTGTAGGTTTAAGGAAACTGAGTTGAAACAGAAGAGCGGTTAACATATTTGAACAAGAGTTGGGATGATAGAATATAGCCTCAAGATTTCTTATTATGCAGAAGTGACAAAGTAGAAAATAGAATGACCGGAAGTTGCAGATTGCAAGGTTTATGGATGATAAGTAAAAAAGAGTATGACTAGATTGGGGGAAACACTGCTTAATGTTCTCTTTATTTCTATAATTGAAATGGAGAAATTCCATTCACAAGCTGATTGGAACATCGCTGACAAATAGCTAACAAAGCGTCGTCCGGGTTTAATATATATCTTGTCAAATTTAAACAAGTAGAGCCGAGATTGCAGGCATAAGAAGGTTTACAGTTTTGAGTACACAAAACACATAGTTTATCCTTGTATCATTTTTTAATTTTTGTATTATGTTCCATTACAAACAACTGAAAACCTACTTTTGCCCACCCCTGTATGTGTATTCATATTTAAATCTGAGGCATGGATATTTCAGGAATGAGAAATTTCTCTAAGTTACCCCAGAAACTCAGAAACTCTGCATGGCTTTGACTGTGGACTTTCCCAAGCCTCCACTGGGAATGGATAGATCTAATACGCCCTCCCCCTAGCTAACATTCTTTATTTCATATAAAGCAAAACACGTTGATTCTCTTGATGCTGACATTATATTTCATATTCAGGCCCTTGCAGAGTTGGTTGAATCTATTCACAATTAAAGTCAGTGTCAAAAATAGGAAAAGTGATGAGAAAGGAGGAAATATAGGTAAGGAACTAAATGAAGAACCAAAGTGGATTTTAAAAACCTACAGAGTAAGGGCAGCCAAGAAATAGATTAACAGAGCATTACATTTTATTGTGGAGCACAAATGTTCCATTCCTTCCTCTGAGCTCCTAATCAGCATTTTTTATTATTTTCCTTCCACTGTATCTGGCTCCTATGCATCAGCGCCCATAGCAACACCTCTCATAGACTGAAAACTTCCTCTCATACCACGGCTCTCTACACAATGAGCCTTGGCAGGGCTAACGTGCCCTCCTGTGAGATTTCCATTCCACTTGCGGTCATTGGTTAGGATAAGAATTCTCCCTTTTGATACTTAGGAATGATTGCCCCATTCGTATGTTTGATAATTTCTGACAGTCTAAGTTGGTATGATGTAAGGTTACATCTGATTAAGCTTCACTCTTTAGGAAGGAACTGCTCTCAAAGCACTGGGTCATGTGGCTCTTCTGGATGCTCTGGTGTGATTACAATCACCTCTACTCTACCAGGTGGTCACAGACTTCACAAGTCCCATGGTTCTGCATTGAAAACAATTCAATGCAGGTAAAAGTGTCAAATACCGTACCCCTGAAAGACAGTTTTTAATACTATTTGTGCTTAAATGTGTTAAATTTTAACTTAGTGGTTTCCATGTCCTCATACAGCTCTAGCTCAGTGAGCACTACATTCATGTTTCTGAGATCACACAGATGGAGGGATAACAGAAATCTTAGTCACCATAACTGTGCATAATCATTTTCATACCACCACAGCACCTAACATGACACTTCCACAGACTAGATACTCATTGATATATGTTGAATTAAAATGGATTGAGTAAAATCTAGTCTTTGTCCTCTGTGCATATTTCTCATCTCCTGTACCAAATATTCTGTAAATGTGTTTTTCCCTTGGTTTTATAAATTTGGCAGGTGACACTTTAATTTAACATTTTCTGAAATATTCTGACTCCAACGTAAATTAAGGCCATATGTGTACCACAGCAGGCTGAGACCTGCAGACATGAACCCAATTTGATTTTGAAAGTGTTTATTGATCACCAACTATGTGTTTAGTATCCTCCACAGCATAGTCATGATGAAAATACTATCCATAAACAGAAGACAATAACAAATTATTTCACACCCCTATAGTTCAAGAAGTTAAAACGTTGATGTTTAAAAGCTGATTTAACATAGTTCCAGAATTAGAGCTGCAAGAGAATTGATTTATTTTGCATTATAAAATCTGAGTTAGAAGGAGTCTAAGAAATTCTTTAGTTACAATTCAAGATCTCTCCCACGCAATCCTCTTACATGGCAACCTTCACAAAGGGTATTTTTCCTGCTTGAACACACCGGAATTAGGAACTAGACTAGCTTGCAGGAAACATAAGTTTCATAGGTCAATATTTTTCCTCTCTCATCTGTAGGATACCCAATCATTCTGTTCCACAAAGCTGTGTTTAACAGGAGAAGCAGGGTTACTATTTTCTTCTCTTCCATCCTTAGAATGGAGGCATGAGCAATAAGTGCACAAGACAAATTATAATTTTAGAAATATAGTGCAAAAGATGCAACTGCTATCACAGGTACTGCCACAGAGTTCAGGTCACAGTGAAGAACTTCCTTCTGCCATCCATTTAAAGTGATTGTATTCAATTTATCAGGAAACTTCTGTACTTTACAGATTGAACATCAGCACAGAAAAGGGATAGGGACTTGGAGGTGAGACAACAAAGGGGATAAAAAAAGTCATCTCCAATGGGTGACCATGGTCTGGTCAATGTTTTTGACCTTTTCTACCATGAGCCGTTTCTTTATTCCACTTACTCCCATGGCCACAGCCCAAACTTTATCAGTACCAGAAACCACATTTTACAATCAGTATCTCAACCTTGCACTCTCCTGGAGCCATTCCTATCCTTCCAACTTCCACTTGATCAAGGATTGGGTCCTTGTTTTTGACTGGTTAAGAGCTTCATTTCAAATGCAGAGGAACCAAGATGGCGGCATAGGTAAACACCAGAGTTTGCTGCCTCGCACTACCACTTCAAAAATACAACTAAAAGACGGAATGGACATCATCCAGAACCACAGGAAGGCTGGCTGAGTGGAAATTCTACAACTAGACGGAAAGAGAAAAGCATACCGAGGCTCAGAGGAGGCGAAGTACGGGAGTAAATTACTAAGGTGTGGAGTGCATGTGGAGCGGGCTGGCGGCTGAGGGCGCGGTTGTCGTTTTCAATTGGGAGGGAGTCTCAGGCTCTGGTATTCAAAGAGGACCACACCAAGACACATCATAATTAAAATGCCAAGAGCAAAAGACAAAGAGAGAATCCTAAAAGCAGCAAGAGAAAGAAAATCAGTTACCTACAAGGGAGTACCCATACAAATGTTAGCTGATTTCTCAACAGAAACTTTGCAGGCCAGAAGAGAGTGGCAAGAAATATTCAAAGTGATGAATACCAAGAACCTACAACCAAGACTACTTTATCCAGCAAAGCTATCATTCAAAAGTGAAGGCCAGATAAAGAGCTTCACAGATGAGAAAAAGCTAAAGGAGTTCATCACCACCAAACCAGTATTATATGAAATGCTGAAAGGTATCCTTTAAGAAGAGGAAGGAGAAGAAAAAAGTAATGATACAAGTTATGAACAACAAATACACATCTATCAACAAGTGAATCTAAAAATCAAGTGAATAAATAATCTGATGAACAGTATGAACTGGTGATTGTAATAGAATCAGGGACATAGAAAGGGAATGGACTATTTTTTTTGGGGGGGGGAAATGGGGTGTGGGGGTTGCGGGAAGAGACTGGACAATAATCGTGCACCTATAGATGAGGATAGTGGGTGGGGAGTGAGGGCGGAGTGTGGGGTAGGAACTGGGTGGAGGGGAGTTATGGTGGGAAAAAAGAGGAACCAATGTAATAAAGATTTAATTTTAAAAAAAGAATAAAATTTTTAAAAAAGCTTCATTTCACCCCCCTTTTATATGTGTTGCCTTCCTAACACCCTATTTTTATCTGTCCTACTGTGTTCTCATATCCATACTCAATATATACATTCAAATTCAGTGACCCTTTTTCCATTCACTCTACTTAACAGATAAAACACCTTCTGATATAAAACCAACTACCCAACTTTTTTGGTCTCTACACACATGCTCAATGGAGCACTACTTGAAATTATTGCTCATTCAGGAAGATAGGTTTCATTCAGTAAATAATCCTATATAATAAAAACACAGCGACCAAAATGGCAGAACAAAAAGAATGACCAGAGACCAGAACGACCCCAGCCCCTCACCCTGGCTGGCCCCGCCCCGACCAGGGACCCCCACCCAGATCCAGGGCCCCCATCTGGGCAGGCCAGCCAGTCCCCACCCATGCACTGGGCCTCTATCCTATATAATAAAAGGGTAATATGCAAATTGACCCTAAGGGCGAAATGACCTCTCAACCAGTCACTATGAGGTGCACAGACAACCTCTCAGTCCCTTTCCCTGGTCAGCAGGCTCTGATAGCCCAATGGCGAACGGGGAACTGGGGGTGGGTGGCAGGGGATGTGGGTGGTGCCAGGCTAAGGCCCCTGCCCTGCCAGTTGCCCCACACACAGAAGGTGACCCATGGCAGGGGAAGGGTTAGCGATTGGGCGGCAATGGCTGACCTCTAGGTCCCTTTCCCCAGCCATCAGGCTCCAATTGCCCAATGGAAAATGGGTTACTGGGGGTGGATGGCAGTGGGGATCAGGGCCAGCTGCATTAAGCCAGGGAAGATGGCCCTGATTGCAGGCCAGTGCTGGGGGCCATACTCATGCACAAATTTTGTGCACCAGGCCTCTAGTTCATTATAATCAACCTCAAATGGGCACACGGCTCTACATAGCAATACTATACTACTATATTTATTTTCTAAATATATTATCTCAGAATCAGTAATGCTTTTGTATCTTTCTACTTTCTCCAACCTGAACACATTGGATAATGAATGAAGGGCTTTACTGACAAAATAGAAACCATGTTTATTCTACTAGTACCACCTGTATCCAATTTCTCCTTTTTTCTCCTCTTTAGAACATAAAAAGTGACCCTACTATCATCAGAGGTCAGTTTCCCCAAATGTGGACCTTGCTTTCTCAACACATTTGTTCTTCAGTTATTCTCACTGTAGCATCTTTACCTCTCTCTGTCAAGTGGAAAATCCCCACTGACAAATAAATAAGCTGTAGTAGCTCATACCTTTAAAAGGAATACACATTTCCTGAAATTGCTGTCTACACCAATATCTCCAATTATTTACTCCATTACCTACCATTGTCAACCCTTTTCAGTCTGCCTACTGCTCCTCACACTCTCCTCACATACCTCTTGCTGAGGTTCTAACAGGAATATTTGGTCCTTATATTTTCAACATTTCAACATCATTCAGCAGTGTTGACCATTCACTCCATTTTGAAACACCCTCTCTTATATACCATGTTTCACATTCTTCTTCCTCAAAAGTCTTTGTCAGTCACTATTTTTTCACCAGAACTCTAAAATTTGTAGCCCCATTCCTCTCTGTACCCTTAGAAAATCTAAACAATCCAATTACCCTATATCTCTCCTTGTGTTCTCTTAGAAAAATTAATTAATTTCACCGAAACCGGTTTGGCTCAGTGGATGGAGCGTCGGCCTGCGGACTGAGGGGTCCCAGGTTCGATTCCGGTCAGGGGCATGTACCTGGGTTGCGGGCACATCCCCAGTGGGGGGTGTGCAGGAGGCAGCTGATCGATGTTTCTCTCTCATCGATGTTTCTGACTCTCTATCTCTCTCCCTTCCTCTCTGTAAAAAAATCAATAAAATATATTTTTTAAAAAAAAGAAAAAAAAAGAAAAATTAATTAATTTCTATATATTAGAGTATGGTAAGTACACTGATATCTCTAGACATTTATTTCTTGCCTCAGACTTAAATATCCAAATGTCTTCCTGTCATCACTTTGTGAATGTCTCAAGGTAATCACAAATTTAACATGTGTCAAAGTAATAAAACCTTTCTCATCTTGCCAACACCCATCCCAGAACTTTTGCCACTCTTCCCTATCACATAAAATTCTATATCTCTCCATCAAAGGCAAAGAACTAAGAGTTATTACTGGAATAATTATCTCCTTCACCCCTCATGTTCATTCAAAACAAATTCTATATGATCTATTTCTAAATATATCTAAAATAAGTCATTTTTTCTACTGCCACTTTTGTTTTCCTATTGCCATCCTTTTTCCAATTATCAACCGTCTGTCATCTAGACCATTCTAATAACAGCCTAAAGTGTTTTTAGGGTATCCTGTCTTGACAGCTCAAACCCATTCCCCATAATTGCTTTTATTTATTTAATTAAGCACCTTAACTCATGTTGCTCTCTTGATTAAAATTTTTAATAATTTTCAGGGCACATGCCCAGGTTGTGGGCTTGATCCCCAGTGTGGGACTTGCAAGAGGCAGCCAATCAATGATTCTCTCTCATCATTGATGTTCTCTCTCTCTCTCTCTTTCTCTCTCTCTCCCCCTTTCTCTCTGAAATAAAAATATATTAAGTATATTTCATGAGATAGTATACTTCAATGAACCCTCCATCATCCCAAGCAGTTAAGCAGCAGCCTTTTCAAAACCTCATAGTAGACAAGAGGTTTATTTTCTATAAAAGTCAAGCTATATTGCTTCCAGTCTCTTGGGTACACCAAGCAAAGGAAATCTGGGGTCAGGATGGAGTCTATACTGAAACAGAGACATTATATGAAAATTTGGAATGAACAGTGAAACCCTCAGCTCTTTCTCTGCTCAGCAGCAGTAGTTCCTTCTGCCATGCTGGGTGCTAGAGGGCTCTCCTTCAGAGAAGTAAAATGTCCCTGGAACATCCTAAGGGCACTGATGCTTGGAGCTCTCCAGATGAGTGTCTGCGTCCCTTCCTGACCACACAGTGGTGATATCCACCAGTCAACAAGATCTGACCACAGAAAACAGTTTCCAATTAGTGATTTAGTGCCACTCTCAAAAAGGAATAGACATCCAAGGACCCCCTGATATATTTTTTTATCCTCAAATATTTTCCCATATTGCAAATTTTTAAATTATCTAAGATTTAGTAACATTCTCAAGTAAGTCATGGTATCTGTATCAATCTACAGTTAATTCTCACTCATGATCCTAAGCATCCTTGAGATAGAGCAATAGCTTTGGAAAAAGAAAACCATTTGTTTGAATATTAATTTGGACATGCGATAGATGAGTAAACTTCTTAAATTATTTAGCTGGTGCTTTAGCCCACGTTTCACAGACAGTAAAGCCTAAGATAGAGGGGCTTATATTCTACTAGAGGCCCGGTGCATGAAATGCATGCATTTGGGTGGGTCCCTCAGCCCGGCCTGTGCCCTTTTGCAGTCCAACTGACTGCGGAAGGGAGATGTCCAACTGACAGATTAGGCCCGCTCCCCTAAGCATCAGTCAGACATCCTTAGCGCTGTCACAGAGGTGGGAGAGGCTCCCACCAACACCGCTGCGCTCACCAGCCTGTGAGCCTGGCTTCTGGCTGAATGGTGCTCCCCCTGTGAGAGTTCACTGACCACCAGGGAGCAGCTCCTGCATTGAGCACCTGCTCCCTGGTGGTCAGTGCACATCATAGCGACCAGTCGTTCCACTGTTTGGTCAATTTGCATATTAGCCTTTTATTATATAGGATTACCTCATTGTGGATTGCTATCCCAGATGACAGGAGTGATGGATGAAGACAGTGATTCAGGAAAGAAAAGCCACAGATACATTATTAAGGTGGTTTCCATTAAGTGAAACCAGTTATCAAGTCATATGGAAATGCCCGCCAGGTGGCAAAGTGAATGGCATCTCAAGGGGGAAATTTTCTGTTTTATAAATCTTATTAGCCAAAAGTTACCCCTGACTTTCCTGATTATAAATGCATGGGCTCTAGTTAAGGTTTGAAAAGGCATCAATATTGAAGCTTGGGAAAGAGATAAAAGGTATGAGACTTGGACATGAGGTGAGTCAAGTGTCACCTGTGTGAAAGCCCAAACATAGCTGAGACAGAGCAGAGGCAACAGCTTTAACAAAGACCTCTAAATCTAAGAGGGCCTTAAGCAACACACAAGCTTCTAAACTGTAAAATGACAAGAGTATTCGCTGTTTCTGGACTGCTATAAATGCTAAATAGCATTCAGAGTTATAGACTGGCAAAGCACATTCTTGATAAACATATTTAATATGTCCCTTACTGAACTCCATCATCAATAAAAGCATTTCCCAACTTTATATAAGGGTTTAGATGAAATAAAATTGGCCAGGTGTAGATTATTATTGAATTTGGAATATAAGTAAACATGTGTCTAATGTATCCTAATCATTACTTTGGCATACATGTCTGAAATATGTTGTAAAAGATTTTAAATAATAGCCACAAAATCTAAAAAGTAAAAACAATCCTGCTTTGCTAGGTCCACCAGTATACTTTTAGTTATTTCAGAGTATCAGTGTCTATCGCATCCCCTTTCTTGTGGTCAGAAATAGAATCAGTCCATTCAGTTCCAAGTCTTCACTTCCTATAATTCTAGACTCTGTTTATCCTTTTCTGAACCTATCTGTTTCCTTCATAAAATGTTATTGAGATGAAATTTATATCTTATATTTTGACTGTGTTTACATGCATTTATTTTTTCCCCACTAGGTTGCAAAGAAATGCATTCAAAGTCTATCTTCATTTTTTCTTTACGCAACAAGTAGTGTGTATTCATCATGTAATAGATCAATACTTTGCACTCAAAGACTGAGACACACAGTACTAACTTCTGATATTAAACAATTATATTTGTTTACCTTAATAGCAGGAAGCAGATATAGCCAACAGACAATTTTGTCATATTTGCCAATTTGTTCTATTAAACTGATATTCAAGTCGAACTTTGTAGCAGCCTGACTACTAAACTTCGATATTCTTACTGATCATAATGTAGGAAAATGAATCGTTGCACATTGTGAGCCACACTTTTCTAGAAAGAATAATTTGAGACTTTTTCATTGTGATTGACAAAACTGCCAAAGTCCCATATTTTTTCATAAAAGGAATAATTTTTCAGACAAATAACCTTTTTCCAGTATAGTCTTTTCCAGATTGCATAAATCATCCTTTATCCCTTTTAGTATTTTCTTTACTGAAGTTAAGCATTAATGCTTAAATTTAAATGACCTGAGCATCTTAAGTCTATATACTAGTCTGCCATCCTGAATCATTCTTAGAATTTTCTACTGATTTTATATGTAGAAAAAATAATAAGTAATCTGCTTCTTGCATGCTAAAGTATCAAATAAAATCTAATGATGAATTTAGTTCTTTTCTTCTTAAAAACCATTCCTCCAGGTGGTATAGTGTGTGACCTAATTTACTCCTTTATGATTTCCATATTTCCTATTTCCAAATAATTACTTATGACCCACTTCCTTTTTTAAATTCTAAGCCAGAAATATAGTTGCTTAGGAAGAAAATCACACTGATATCATTATTCACTTTAAGAATCTAATTTAGAAAGAGAATATTTGAGAGTAATTTTATAAATTATCACAGAAAAATTGAGTCTATAACTTAACATTGAGTTTATCTCTAAAATAGATCATTCAGGAGGCTAGGGAAAATTATGTCTATTTTTATTTACTAGTGTATCTTCCCCTATGATTGGTTTATAGTAGAAATTCAATAGTTACTTCAATGAATGTCCAGATGGATAAATTTTAATATGCCTTTACTACAATCTCCATGAAGACTAAGAGCATTCAGACCAGAACTGTACTTTGGGCTCTGTTGGCCCACATTAACTATTGCAATTAAATAGTAATTAAATAATATTTTGTTTACTTTATTCAAGTATTTAAAACCAAAATTAATAACTTTAGTCATTCACCATTGATTTTCTGTTTGTAGTCCTTGAACAATTTATTTTACTTGTTATTCAAATGGACCCCAGAATGGACATAAATCTCAACTAAACAGTCAATACAATTTCCTAAGAGCATACCTTACAAGATGACTATTTCATATTATTTTTTTCTCTTCAAACATTTAATCTTTCTTCTTCAGCTGATCTGTTAACCTCATCTCATACTGCATTCAGAAATTAGATGTAGTTAATTGAGAAGTAACTCATTTTTTCACTAGAAAACACATCGATATATAAATCTAGGTCTTTATAATTTGTGTTTTTTCTGTAATGAAAAACTTGGCTCTCTTCTACCTAATTGTGACTCCTTATGCAAACTATCTCATCCACTCTCATCTGATCCATAATGCCTCTCAAAAATCAGCATTTTATTTGTTCCATTGTAGGATTATTATTGGTATATAAATATTTCTTAAACTCAGTTATTATATATAGATTTCTTTCCTACTCTACCTTTCTGACTACAACCTCATTTACTAGTATTACCCAACTACCTTCATAGTAAACCTGCTTGTAAGGCTTGTTTATTCTCAGTATCTAATTTCTCACCTCTACTTCCTTCCTCAATTCTATCTAATCAGTGTCAATCCCTATAGCAACCTGGGAAGGGCGTTTAGCAATTCCAAAAGTTAATTTTCTAACTCGTTGGTATTATTTGACAGAGTTGACCTCCATTTCTTTATCAAAATATATTCTTCTCTAGATTTTATGATATTGCATATCATTTAGTCTTCAGGTTTCTTTTCAATACTTTAGGGAGTCATTTCTCAACAACCATAGCTAAAGAATTCCCTTTCCCTATTGTTCTATTGTTTATTGCCTTATTTTTTTTTTTTATGACATTTACCACTACCTAATACCATGTTGTCATTTATTTATCCCCAACAATTACAGGAGCACCATTGGATCAGGGTATTTGTATATCTTTTGCTCAGCATTAACTGTTGGAGTCATTAATGCTCATTTATATTTCCAGTTCTCTTTTTCTCTGTCCCATGTTAGTGTTTCACACTGCCCCACCCCATAACCACCAAACTTCAAGTTGTAAATAAATTATCTTTGAGAAAGAAGTATTTAAATGTCTGCTTGTACTTTGTCATGTTTCCTTCCCCTGCCACAGAAACAGGTTGTACAGACTCTGTCAAAGCTATTTCCCTAAGAAGGACCCACTTGAACAGAATAACTAGAATGATCATGTAGCTTGGAAAAAAGTAAATATGTGGTGCTGGTGTTTTAAGGTAGTGTGGTTTTATGTTTAGTTGTCACAGCAGCATAGCCTAGCCTGCCCTGACTTGCATACTATAATATTTAACAAATACTTATAGTATAAATTCAACTTTATCATAATATATACAAGAGTATCTCAGTTAAGAATCAATTTTAATGCACCAGATGACTGGCATTTATTATGAAACTAGAGGCCGGTGCACGGAATTCGTGCATGGGGGTGTGTGTCCCTCAGCCTAGCCTGCACCCTCTCCAATCTGGGACCCCTCGAGGGATGTCCAACCCCTGCCCGGTGGGATTGTGCCTAAATGGGCAGTCAGACATACCTCTCACAATCCAGGACTGCTGGCTCCCAACCGCTTACCTGCCTGCCAGCCTGATCACCCCCTAATCACTCCCTGCCAGCCTGATCAATGCCTAACTGCTCCCCTGCTGGTCTAATTGCCCCTAACTGCCCTCCCCTGCCGTCCTGGTCACCCCCAACTGCCCTCCCCTGAACATCTGTTTTCCTCCAACTGCCTCCTCTGCAGAGCTGATCCCCTCAACTTCCATCCCCTGCAGGCCTGGTTCCACCCAACTGCCCTCCCCTGCAGGCCTGGGTCCCCCCAAACTGTCCTCTCCTGCCAGCCCAGTCACCCCTAACTGCCCTCCCCTTCCAGCCATCTTATGACGGCCATCTTGTGTCCACATGGGGTGGCCATCTTGTGCTGGAGTGATGGTCAATTTGCATATTACTCTTTTATTAGATAGGATAGGGAAGCAGTGATCTCTAAAATAAGTCTTGAGCCCTAACTGGTTTGGCTCAGTGGATAGAGCATCAGCCTGCGGACTCAAGGGTCCCAGGTTCGATTCCAGTAAAGGGCATGTACCTTGGTTGCGGGCACATACCCAGTGGGGAGTGTGCAGGATGCAGCTGATTGATGTTTCTCTTTCATTGATGTTTCTAACTTTCTATCCCTCTCCTTCCTCTCTGTAAAAAAATCAATAAAATATATTTAGAAAAATAAAATAATTCTTGATATGCTGAACATGTACTTTCATAACATGTCTTTATTTGTTTCTGTTTGTTTTTGTTAGAACAACTCCTCAGCAAAATGAAATTCCCGTTTATTGTTGGACAACATTGTTTCACACATACATCAAACAGGAAAAAAAAACAAAACACACAAAAAGACAAAACACAAACACACAAAATAAAACAGCAACCCAGCAACTTCATAGATAGATGAAAAAGGAAAAAAAAAATAAACCTTTTTATCTTTGGCCTTTTTAACTATCTCATACAAAAATAACTACTTATAGTACAGCTAAGTACATACACAAAAAGTTACTGTAATACTCAGAATAAGATTTTTGTTGTTGTTCTTTTACAATTACTTTTTCTCCTTTGATATTATCATGAAGTTGATCACCCCACAAGTAAAGTCAGAAGTAGGACAGGGAATGCTCCAAACTTTGGGTTGCGACCCCTGAAAATACATCCTGCATATCAGATATTTACATTAGGATTCATAACAGTAGCAAAATTACAGTTATGAAGTAGCAACCAAAATAATTTTATGGTTGGGGGTCACCACAACATGAGGAACTGTATTAAAGGGTCACGGGATTAGGAAGGTTGAGAACCACTGCTCCAAAGGCTGTGTTGGTCATCCCATGATCATTAAAAATGTATAAAAATATAAAATGTCAATAAAAAGTACAAATAAAATTTCCTTTTTAAAGAACTTTTAATAAAAAAAAAAAAAAAAGCAAGGCCTTGAAAGTTTTGGTTTGTTTTTCCTCCCCTGTTGCACATTTCCTTGTGGTTTTGACTGGGTGGTGGGGTGCGTGCCATCCACAGGTGGCGCTACCCCAGGTTGGGAGGTGGGTGGGTGGGTGGGCAGGTGGGCAGGAGTCTCTACTTGAAGGTGACCACATTTAGATTATGAGATGGGAAGTGGAGGGTGAATAGGTCACAGAGGCCTTTTCTCTTTAAATTTAACTTTTCCTTTTTTTTAAATATATTTTTATTAATTTCAGAGAGGACGGCAGAGGGAGAGACAGAAACATCAATGATGAGAGAAAATTACTGATCATCTGCCTTCTGCATGTCCCACACTGGAGATCGAGACGGCAACGCTGGCACGTGCCTTGACCAGAATTGAAACCCGGACCTTTCAGTCCACAGGTCAATGCTCAATCCACTGAGCCAAATCCCCTTTATTCCCTCACCCCCCTGGTGTCTGTGTCCATTGGTTATGCTTATATGCATGCATACAAGTCCTTTGGTTGATCCCCCCCTTTACTCCTCCCCTCCCCTACTTTCCCTCTGAGGTTTGAGCATCTGATTGATGCTTCTCTGTCTCTGGATCTGTTTTTGTTCATCAGTTTATATAGTTCATTATATTCCACAAATTAGTGAGATCATGTGATATTTATCTTCCTCTGACTTATGTTGCTTAGCATAATACTCTCCAGGTCCATCCATGCTGTTGCAAATGGTAGGAATTCCTTCCTTTTTGTATCAGCTAGTATTCCATTGTATAGATGTACCACAGTTTTTAATGTACTCATGGGGAGAAAAAGGAACCCTTGTATAGCAGATTTTTTTAAAAGTGAGAATTGGAATATTCTGGGGAAGAAGCTGCCTGAGTCCAAGGCATAGGTGGCTGCAGTGAGCAGAGAGACAGCCACAGGAATAATACAAAGATGGCTTCCCATCGCAGCCAGTCCATAACATGCCCGGTATTAGCATTGTGCTAAATGTCATTACATGGAAACAAATAATCAAGATCTACGACCAGCACAGCTCTGTACATCGATATTTAGGATGTTACTTACATCTTCTAATTTTCCTTTCTTAACATACTTGCAGGGTTTTCATGGTCAAAAATAAAATGGATCCCTATGTCCTTCTCTACCTCTCATTTTCGTATTCGAATTCTTCTAGAATATAGGGGAGCTATCAAAAGTTCAAAGAAGGACCATCATGCTTTAAAAAGTACTTCAGCATATGAACCTGTTGTCCAACTTTAAATAAGCAGTGTCTATTTAAAATATCCCTCAATGGAGATGTGAGTCCCTCTTTTAATCACTTAAACTATTCTTGAACTACACAAAATATGCATGTTCTATTTCCAAACACTACATTTTGGTCCACCTAGTCCTATTTCCCTTAAGTAGTATAATGCAGTAATAATTCAAAACTATGACCACCCAAATCTAAAAGCATTTTCTTATCCACTATACAATGCAGTCATTTTTATTCCACTGTCATGAATTTCTTTGTGCTATTCTCTCCTCTGGAATTGCCTTCCCCTGTGTTTCCACATTCCAATGGCCATCCATTTTACAAGAAACACTTCATCTTTCCTGCTTATGCTGGATCCCATGATAATTCTAGTTCCCACTGATCTTTCCCTGTGAGTTGCAGTAGCACTCAAAATTCACAGACTATTCTGTGCATTTTGGCAGATTTATGTTTTGTCTGGTAATGGTTTGTAATTGCTTCATATATGCTAACCTGGCCTCCAAAACTAGTTTTTGAAAATTAATGAGACTTGAGCTTGTCTTTTCTGTGTAATTCCCATGGCAACAAAAAAAATATACTAGGCACACACAGTAGGTATTCAAGAAAAATGTGTTCATTTGAATGAAACTGATTTAAATTTAACAAGATTTATATGAAATTGTGAATCTTGTGACGAGTGGCAACTTACACCTACTAAAAACATTAAAGGAGATTATGCGTTCTTGCCTAAGTTTTATGTCCAATTTGTTCCAGTTCCAAACCCCTTGACAAAAACAAAACCTTTTAATCTGTTTGCAAAATATTCCCTCCTTGCTCCCATCTTGCCACTGTAACCCTGTGATATACTGCTCTTGCCTATTACCCCTTTATGGCTGTTTTGTTAAAGTTCATACCGCAAAGACCTGTAAAAGAAATTTATGGCTCGAGGGACTTCAGCAAATTTTAAATAACCATAACATGAACATGAAGCATTAATTAAAGACACTAGAGTCTAAGTTATAACAGGAATCCTGACATTTAAGGCCCCGGAACCATGTAAATTTAAAAGAGTATGACAAACAGAGAGTAATTTGATGGTCAGGAGGTGATAATGGATACCTTAATACCTTTATCAAGAGAAAGTGCCTGTCCTTGCTCTAACCCCTACCCAAGGACTTCAGGAGCTTCCTTCATAAAACAGGGTGATGCCTAAATATTTTTGCAATAAGTCAGACATAAGCCAGTCTTTAAGTACACCGAAGATGAAACACCACCACCCCAGCTTTCACACACCGATTTTGAAATAAAACACTTTAATATTTAACATGTTTGTTGCCAATTGTCCATTTTTTTAGTTTACTATGGGCTAAATTTAAAGCCAGGGCATCAAGGCACATGCCACAATACATAGGAACAATTTTACCCCAGGGACTATGCTCCTTCTTGTCTACAGGCAGAAGCTGCTAGTCCCGACTCACACTTTCAAACCAAGCAGTGGAAAATGCTGCACCTAATTTGAATGAATAGCAATGCAATAGGAGAGACTCAAATTGTTTTCTGTGCTGCTTAGCTACCACCTTTCTGAGAGTGAAAGAAATACATAGTATACATATTTATTAAATGCATGTTCAAAAATAAAAGGAAACACAAATCGATCCTCAAGATCAAATGTGAAGCAAATATCTGTGTCTGTCTCATATCCACCTGTAGGTAAGCTAATTCTTCCCTAGAAGGGTAGACTGTTTTCTCTCTCTAAAATTCTATGGCATATATTACCATTCATTTGTGATGTGTCAGATTTGGTTGTATTGCTAGGTTTTGCATATAGAGTCTTACTTGTCAAGTAAATTGGAAGATAAGTACTATAATTTATACTTGCATCCTCTACAACACTTGGCACTGACTTTGAATATATTAGACTCTTAATAAATATTTGTTGGTTGATTAATCGATTTACCACACCTGCTAATTGCAAAGTGCCATCATTTGTCATTAACGGCTCATAAATGGATTACCAAAAATCATGCGAATTTGAATATAATCCGATTAAGCCCAAAATCAACATCAGAGAAGCCAACCACCCGCTTCTTAAGGCCCGCCTCACACTTTGTACCTACCCATTCCTCACTTACAATTCAGCTACTCGCTTGCCTTCTTTCCCTGTTCAGTTTTGTGCTGTTATTTAATATCTCACCAGTTGTGTAATTTCAGCTCTCAAATTGAATAAGACGTTCCCTCTAGTGGAACCCTCACCTTGAAAAATAGCCAAATAGTAATTATTATTCCTTTCAGAGGTTGAGCTATGGAATCATGCCTGCAATATCCCAATCTTCAGTGCCTAGAAATTTATGCCATACTTCTCTGTGTCGGAGTTTCCATCTGAGATCATCTTTCAAGTCCTCTCATTTTTTTTCCAATATGATTAAGATAATTTCTTTATGAAGTTGGAGGCTCAGAAAGAAACTTGATGTTTCATATTTTTGCAAACTTGCTCTCACCATTTCCTTTCCTACCATTTTAGCCACACTGAGAGAGGGGAGTTAATTTTGCAGTGGTCTCTAATTTTTTTCTAAACGTGTGGCCTCCATATTAATAGGAGCCAGAGGATTCATTCATCATATCTGGTCACTGTGAAACTGACATTTACTGGGTGGAATGTTTCTCGCTCAGGATAAATGGGCATCATTTGTAAAACATGCCGCACCCAATCACAGGCTCCCATGGCTCTCAAACTACATTTTTAAGCAACAATATAAACCATTCCCCAAACTGAAGGGTGTTTTCAAAATTTACTGCCTACCTCTGGAATTTTTATTCTGCTGGCTGCTGCCATCAATAATTCTGGAAGCTCTAAGCTAAGTGTTGTGTGTGACCTCCAAAGAAAGTCTCAGCGCTACCTAGTGAGAGAGGTTGGTTCAGCATCCTACATCCCTCCTTCTGCCACTTTCAAGGGTCTATTAAAGTGAAAATACATCTTGCAGAAGACTTACTTTTAGGTTTGTTAGGAAAGCCCTCTACCTTCACATTTCCAAGTAAGCTCAATGTTTTTAAGTTTTTTCCATATAAAATGGAATATTCCACTTAGACTTTGGGAATGTCTACTTAGACGTTAGGCCTTTCAATAGTCCACTTGAATTTTGGATTACCCAGCTCACCATGACCTTTCAATCAGCATTTTGCATTTATTTTTCTAAAACCCAGCTTTGAATTCACAATCCCTTGTCACTTAGGCATCTTGGTGATCTTAGCCGGCTCTCAATTCCATTGTTGGTACCAGACCAAATCCCGCCCCAGGATCCCTGCAAATTGGAACTCTTGCTTTCTTGTGATATACTCTGTCTCATGCTTCAATATCAATGTGCTGTGTTGCCCATATCAACACAGGCACATATCTCTGCTCTTCAAATGGTTTCCACTACAATTTAGTTTCCACACTAAGAATTTTGGGAGCTTCAGTTACTTTATTAAAAGGTCTCTCCACCTCCTTTCCCTCCCCCCTCCTTTTTTCCCTCCTATATCTCCTCTTCATTCTTTTCTCCATCTTCTCAAAAACAAACAATAATTTGTATTGCCTCTTATAGAATATTTTATTCCTTTTCTCAAAAGCTGCACCCAAGCTGAAGTTCAAAGTTCTACATGGACTTACCTATTCTTATTTGAATTTCATATATATATATATATATATATATATATCTGTACTACCTGAGAGTAATTTATGACATGGTGAGAGAGTAAAACTGCATTCATCTAGGCCATCCCCAGAATCCTTTTTTCCTCCATTAAAGTATAATTTCAGTGTCTTGAACAAACAAATGGTGAGCCTGGGTAGGTAGTTGACTCATGTCTGTCCCTGGTTATATGCTAACACTGAGGTCAGAATTTAAACATGTGTATCCAGGTACTGGACTTGATAGGAAACAAAATAAATGGATCTTGCTCCTCACAGAATTTATACTCTGAATGAATGGGTCATAATTGTAGAGACATTTTGTAATAATAGTACCTATCTGAAAGAATAAACGTGAGGATGGCAAGAGAACACATGCAAAGTGCTTTGGACACTGTTTGGTAATCACAAATGTTCAATAACTGTTAGCTACAGCATTTCCATGTGTAGCTATGCATCTTGAATCCTCATAACAACAATGCAAATAGATGTTATCACCATTTCACAGAATAAGATGCTTAAGCATTAGGGCTGATTAAGCAATTGTCTAAGGCAAACAGGAAAATGTTTAAGAGTTGGAATTATACATGACTCATTCTGAACTTAAAGCCCCCTGCTTTTTGGCTTTTTGCACACAAACTTTATAATTCATAGTAGAATGAAAAAATACATATATATGGAAAAGTTTATAAAACATTAATGCAGAGCTTGATTGTTTGAACAAGTTACCTCTTGTTTCATTTGGACAAAAATACACCATTTTTTTGTGCCCAGAACTTCCCTAATGCCTTCCCCATTTATAACACTTTCCATCTGCAGAAAGTAGCCATTATAAAGCACGATATTGATCAGAATGAATGAACAGAAATAGAATATTGGGAACCAGCTATAATTGTAAGATATATTAATCATGCTCTGTTAGCCAGGATTGTTTTGTTTTGATTAAAGAAGGCACATTCTAATCTGGCTGGGAGTTTCACTCAGAACCTGGGAGCTCATCTGGAAATGCAACCATCCTTCACATCCAGGAGCTGTCTATTATCTTAGAAATATTAACAACCTTGTTGCAGACATCAGAACCCCCAGCCTTTGCATATCACCGGCCTTTTGAAGAGCCCCAACCCTTTGCATACCCGCAGGCCTTTGCAAATCCCCAGCCCGCATTACCTGCAAACTGCCCATTTGGCTGTTTTTGCCTACTTCCCCTTGTACTCTTAGTCCTTCTACCCAATATAAGCAGCTGGTTTATGGTGGGGGGAGAGTAGATTTTTGTGGATGACTTGCTGCTCTCCCATACAGCAGGCACTATTGAAATAAATGTTCATTTATGATTTAACCCTGTCTCTGCTTAATTGGCTCAAGTAGTGACAGGCAGCATGGACCAATTGATTGTCTGGTTACAATATCAAATACTCTGCTTTTACTGACATTTTCATCATATAATTCCATATTTATAAATAATACAAGTTTTTAATTATTGTTATAAATATTATATAACTGAAATCATAGTCAAAGATCTTCACTGTTACCTTTGTCATAAATCCAGTGTCAAGTGTTACAATAGAAGAGTCACTCTGAGCTATTTTATTCTATTGGTTTTTGTAGTTACCTTTGATGCAATAAGCATACTCACTTAATTACTTGAAATTTATATAAAATTCATTTTCTGGTCCTATAAGACTAACCACCTGCTGTGTCCTCTTTAAGAGTGCCTTGGCTATTCTTCACACTTGGCCTTCTCATACACATATTAAATTCAGCCTATTAAGTGTCATCAAATAGTAATAATAAAAATAGAGTAAAATATTTGAATAGGCACAACTACAAAGAAACTATATGAATGGCAAATTATGCATTGAGATATATTTAACATCATTAGCCCTTAGGAAAGTACAAATTAAAACCATAAGAATGACCTATTTAAAAAAAAGAAAAAAAGGACAGAAAATACCAAGATACCAAGTATTTTTTAAGATGTGGAACAACTGGAACTCCATTCTGTTTTAGTGGTAGGAATGCCAAATTATAAATCATTTTAGAAAACTGCTTGGCAATTTCTCACAAAATGAAAAACTTCATGTGCTCCAACAATCCCACTCCTAGGTGTTTTCCAAGAGAAACAAAAATATATTTCCATACAATGATGTATACTAAGTTGTCATAACAGTTTTATTCATAGTAGCCAAAACTTGGAAAAAATTCAATGTTCATCAACTGTTGAGTGAATTATCAAAATGTGGCACCTGTTAAATAAAATGCTACTTAGCAGTGAAAAGGAGCAGACTGTTGATACATGGCGGTTAATGCCTTTAATATCTGCTCTCCTTGGCTCTTATACAGAACTATGTCAAAATTGAGGTGTGTGCCTCTTATGAGCAAATCCTATTAACAGTTTTCTTCTAAGTATGAGTTTAAGTGAAAAAATTTCAGAAACATGATTTCAATTTTACTGGACATAATCTTCAACCCCACATATAGCAACTATGGTAGCTGAATCACATCAAACTTGTTTTGTTGGAATTAGATCTCCCAGAAACCCTTCCCTGCATGTCAGATGAGAGTTGACCAAAAAGGAAATTGCATGAGATATGGAAGGTGGAAGTGAAAAAGAAGCCTTACTTTCAGCATTACTCTCTGAAGGACATCATGGTTGGGTCTGGAGAGAAGATGGCAGATTCTAACTGTCCTATTCTTTCCTTTTGTGTCTAGCTCTTCTCGCTCACTATAGACCCTATTATGTCATCCACCGGTGCTTCAGAGCTGACCTATGGAAGTATTAGCACAGTGGCTTGGCTTTTCAGAATAGTTGCCTTGTGGCTCATCTGATACTCTGTGGTCCCTCCTGAACCTTCAGTTTTCCAGCTCTTCCTACAAGTCAATATATTATTCGTGTAATAAACACTTACCCTATATCTTATAGGAGTTCTGCTTTCTTGATTGACCTTGACAGGTCTGAGGACTTTACTCACCTAATACCAGTAATATCACTACTGCTTTGTAAAACACAGCCATTTATTTTTTTAGGAATCCCATTTTTTTGGTCACTTGCAGATATCATCTGAAGGGGTATAGATTATCAAACTCCATGAGTAAACTCCATGAACTCTCCTATATTATTAACTTATTCTCTTTACACCCTTCCAGATTTAATCAGTTTCCAGGTTTGCAGGGACTAGTTGGTCTAGAGAAGACCACAGGTGTGAGATTTTAAATCTGTTCTGCCTGGTCTCTCATCTCCCAATAGGTTGGCCCAAAATGTTCACAGTGGTAGCAAGCTCCAAGAAGGGAGCATACAAATCTTGAAGCTCAGGATCCAAATCAGACATTTTTTTTTTCAGTTTCATTCCATTGGCCAAAGCAATTCAGAAAGGTTGTCTAGATTTAAGACTGAGCTGCTTAATGGAAGGAGTTTAAAAGTATCATGGCATCTTTTTAAATCTTCACCCAAGGATATTTTTCCCATTGATTTTTTAGAGAGAGTGGAAGAGAGGTGGGGAAGAGAGAGAGAGCAGGAGATAGAGAGAGGAGAGAGGGGGAGAGAGGGGGAGAGAGGGGGAGAGAGTGGAAGAGAGAGGGAGAGAGAGGGAGAGAGGGGGAGAGAGGGGGAGAGAGGGGAGAGAGGGGAGAGAGAGGGGGAGAGAGGGAGAGAGAGGGAGAGAGAGGGAAAGAGAGAGAGAAATACTGATGTGAGAGAGTCACATCTATTGGTTGCCCCCAACAATGCCCTGACCAGGACCAGGGATCAAACATGCGAGGTACATACCCTTGAACAGGAATTGAACCCTTGACCCTTTGGTCCAAGGGACAATGCTCTAACCACTGAGAAAACTGGCCAGAGTATATTATGGTCATTTAGAAAAAAAAAAAAAAGTTGTTTTGTTTTGTTTTGTTTTGTTTTTTGCAAATTGCCATAGTACTTTTCATGAAATAGGAAAACATATATTGTCTTTAAAATTTATTTTTAGTAGATGCATGGTTCCCTGACATTAACCTTTCTTCACACTGGGAGAAAAAAGTCCACCCTACTTCTCTCTCACAGTGTTATACACCACCACATTCTCAACCTCCCATCCTCACACACTGTCTATACACAGTAATCCGAATAGGTGTAAGAGAATCTTTTGGGAGAAAACAAAGCAAAATGGATGTCTTTTCTCACATAATTCCTTGACTATGATTGAACTTGAGATTATGTCCACTCAGAGCTATAAAGACAAAGTCTGAATTTTATGTCCTTCATTCCAATCTGTGTCTGCAGCAGTGACTCTAAAACAAGGTTTCTAAACCTTGCTGATTATCAGGTGCATCTAGGGAATTTGATAACATCAAGTTGTTGATCCATAATCCCATATACACTGAACTAAAAGCCTGTGAATAGTCAAGACACCCATATTTTTAGGGCCATTGAGAAATAAAGAAACTATGTTTCAGATAGTTCCAGAATCTATATTGCAGACAGCTGTCCAAAATCAACAACCATCACTGAGAGAATTAGCAATAAAATCCAAAGATTTGTACTCCTGGTTAGATGCTCATTCCGAATACACTCCATTCATTCAGTACACATGAGTCAAATCCACTTTATTCACATCAGGAACTTTTAATACAACTCCGAATAATTCTGACACCCTTTCTTTGATTAGACATCATTAATTTAATATGATCCATGAGAATTCCAGAATGTGTTATCTGGAAGTAATCTGCTTTCCATGTACATTGATTTTGCAATTTTCAATCTTTGCCATGGCACTCTATCTAAATCTACTTAAGAAATGTACTATGATCTGAAAAATGTAATAGCCCTATGATATGGCATGTTATATTAATCATTTATATGACATCTTTTAAATAGAAAAGACAAACTATTATAATTTAGGTTACTTTGGACCATTGTCAATATTGTCAGTGTCTGACAGAGCATTGTTCTCATTCTTTTTCACTCTCTTTCCCTGTCCTTCAAGTAAAATTGCCTTTTTGTTCATTTTTGTTCTACCTAAGACTGGCAGCAGATTTTAAAGTGTCAGACCATTATTTGTTTTTTTGTGGTTTTTTTTTTTTTTTTTTTTTTTTTTGGATGTTACCATTTATTGCAAGGAGGATAAAATCAATGTGACATTTTCAGAACAAAGATAGATGACGATAGTGAATGGTCTTTAAATGCGGAAAACTAATTTTTAAAAATGTCACCAGTGTACTATTTCAGACTTTGTCAAAGATAAAGCAGTAAAACTTACAGACGTAAAAACTAATAATATTTCACCATGTTACTTGCAGATAAAGATGCTATACTTACATTGCTATAGGTTTATCTATATACTGCCTTACCACTAGCTAGAATAACTACAGCTAGGATACGCTAGAACTCTACTGATGTGGGCCATTCAAAACAAAGTGAAAAATGCTTTGAATGAATGTGCATGTATGTGTGTGCACATGTACACATGAGGTCTCTGATTGTGACCAGATGGACTTTAAATCTGTAAGCATGGATATATGCTCTATGGAACATTCTTATTTATTTCTGTCTGTGTGACCCAGGAAAGCTACCCACCCTCTCTTGTGTTTCACTCTCCCCATCTTTCAAGTAAAAATATTACTGGAAGTTAACTCATAGGATAAATAAAAAAGATAGACAAAAATATTAGAACAGTGGCTAGCATCTAGTAAGCACTCAAAAAATGCTCGATACCATTACTACTATAGTACACATTTCTAGTTGTTTTAAAATGACACAACATCAGTGCTTAATTATTCATACTAGCAGAGATTTTTACAGAACCATTTTGTTATTTTTGCTGTTCATGCTTTTTAATTGGTCTTTAAATTCATTGCACACAGGGCCTCCTTTCCAGTTGACTTTGTGTCTCAAGGAGTCTAAAATAAAATTGTGTGCTTTCTGGGAAATCCCAGCCTGATGGTCAAGAAGCAGCTGAACAGGAGGCCAGGAAGGAATTGCTGGCTTTCCACTGATGAGCCATTTTTAAAAATCGGGTTTGATTTGTGGTTTGTGTGAACTAAGGGTAAGTCATAAGGTGAGATGTGCTCTTTATAGATCCTTCACCTTTTGGAAGGGCCAGATAATTTAGCAGGGATTTAAAACATACTTGTCACAGAAGAGTTTTATCTGCAAGACAGAAGTCTAAGAAGAAAAAAGGACACAAGAGTAGAAGAATGAGGGAATCCCCTGCTGCTCTCCACCTGGGCAGGTAATGGGCACCTTATGGACACACAGCTACCACCTCATCAATGGAGGATACCCTGCAGCTGGAGGTTTCCTTTCCCTTAATTATACCTGCTGTATAGAACCCAACTTGTTTTCTAGAACTCTACTTTTTGTGTAGTAAAGCATAAGTTCTAAGTAACAACTGGGAATTTCTCAACATTCATAAAGTGGTTGACCCATAAAATTTGATTTCTGTGAAAGACCTACCGGGGTTCAACTTTCAACCCTAAAACCTATGAATTTTGTGATCTTGGGCAAATTATTTTATATCTCTTCATCTCCCTTTACCTCACCTATTCAGTGGGGATAACAGTGCTTGGCAGCACTAGTGTCTTGAGATATCATGAGGTTTATATTGCTACACACATATACAATGCTCCAGATAACTCCCAGGAACCAAAGGTCCTCAAATTACCTGTTCCTTTTCCATTCCCTTTTTCTCCTCTCCAAATCTTTCAGTACTATGCATAGTATTATTTATTTATTTATTTTCATTTACAAATCTGCCTTACAGGTCGTCAATATTAATGGTATTCAAGATGAATAGAGATGGTGAGACAGCAAGGAAATGGGGTCCTAGATCCCGATAGCCTTGATTGCAACTACCATCAGTCCACACCCATCCTTGGCCTCCCTCCTGACCCCCAATTATGAAGCTTCAGAAGAGGGATGTCTTCAGAATAAGGCCAGAAAAACAATAATGTATTTCTAGCCAGAGTTTGTGCTCCAAAATGAAATGAGAGCTCCTCAGCTGGAGCCTATGATGTAATCTTTCGCTCAAAACAACCAACAACCACCAAACAAACAAAAAAAACAAATCACCACCACAGACCTCTTTCCTCTTTTCATGTAGTTCCACCTAAGAATCTCTGCTCACTTTTCTCACTAGTGTAATCACCAAGGAAAATCTGTGGGTCCAAAGAAAAGTGTTTTAAATAGGCTTGCTATAACATCTGCAGCAACAAGTGGGAAGTCTGGACATTATTTTACCTATTTCAGTCCCAGGCACAGAAAAGCCAAATAGTCCCCTTGTAACCCCAGCCCTTTGATATTTTAATTAAAGTTCCACTCTGACATTGTGACAAAATAAAACATACAACCCTTGTCCTGCCTCCCTGTGAGGGGAGGAGAAATGAGCTGAGGGGTTGGGAAGGTAAAAAGGTGTGGGAAGCAGAGACGATCTTTGAGCTCCTTCTGGAGGCCAAGTAGCATTTTAATCACTTTGTAGAGATGATAACCTCAAATGAGGACTCACCTTTGCTTCAGGTTCCAGGAAGGGTTGAGCACAGAGGACAGGTTAGAAATGAAAGTCTTTTATTTTCTCACTCGGAAAAGTGTGGTCTTTGCGCCATCATCGGAGTCCTCTGGGAGTTCATGAGGAATGTAGAATCACAGTCTGTTGGCCACAATCTCAGGAACTCCCCAGGTGTGATTCAGAACTGGTCCTGTACGTACTTGGAGGACAACAAGGCTTGCCTTGGCCACTACAAGCCAGTAGATCCCAAAACCTGCCCACCAGAAGTTTAAGAGGTTATTTATAAGCTTGAATAGTTCTTAGACCCGTGAAACATCCAGATGATCTCAATAACACACTGCTCTCTCAGGTTGCATCCTTAAAGTGGCTTCAGCTGTGGGCCTCATGGGCTGCAGGTACAGTCAAAAAGAGGAGCTTCCAATTGCCTGGGGTCAGCTCTTGGGTCAAATCACAATCACCGGCTCTCTCTCCATGACCTAGTGCAGTACAGGCTGACCTCAGACCTAGTAAATCAGAAACTCAGAGCACCCAGCAGGATTCTAGGTTTTAACAAAATTTTCAGATGTTTGATTTACTCATTAAATTTTTTAAAAGCCACTGTTTTTATTCTTATGAGATTTACATTATAAAGTTTCAATTCTTCACCAGTGAAAACAGATAAATAATACCCAGCCAGGATTCCTTGCAAAAGCTAAAAATAGGTCGAAAGCCTGTGGGAAACCGCTTATTGTCTTCACTAGCTGATAAGCATAGACAGAGACCCCACCCCCACCCCAAGGCTGGGTGCCTTTGAAGCCCTAGCAAAGGTCGGAGCTAGGTGCCACCTCTGTCCAGACAGTGGTAGCTGAAGCAACTTCTCCCTTTATTACTATGTAAATCCTCCTGATGGGCTAGTCTGCCTGTTGCCAGGGCCATCTGCCTAAGGGCTATGCTATAGGTGTATAACAGATCAATAAAAGTTTGGTGAGGCCTGAGCACCAGTGGAAGTCTTTCCTCTTGAGTTGGACTTGCCCGCCTGGCTCCCCAATATTTCCAATTATCTCTTGTCTTTTCTCTTTCATTTGTGCGCGGCTCCACTTCCAGGTCCTGAACCCTGAACCACACGGGACATGGAGGGAAACACACTCAGCAAAAGCCTGGTCATGTAAAGCCAGTTCTCAAAGTATGGGTCCTGGGCCAGCAGAACCAGCAGCACCTAGAAGCAGATTTCTTGTCCTACACTAGAGCTGCTAAATCAGAAAGGCTGGGAGTAGAGTCTAGCAACATAGGTTTATCAAGCCTGCATGTGAATTGGATGTGTGCTCAGGTCTGAGAACCACCTACCTAGAATTATAAAACAGTTAATAGACCACACTAACCTATAACAAAATTTTTCTGCCTTTTTTGATTTACCACACTCTAATAAAAACAAAGCCAGGCCATGAGGATCAGTCACAATGCCCATAGAAAGCCAAACCAAACAACCTTAGGTAAGGATTCTCAAGTAGCAGTAACCCTCCTTTCTTTCTTTTTTGGAAAAAACTTTCCCCCAGATGGACTATATCCAGAAAGTTCTGAAGCTTACCTCCTTTAATTCTCCTACCACTACCCAAATTCTATGCTTTTTTAAAATTATTATTATTTTGGCACATGTATGATGATGGGAAAAAAGAAAAAGCCATTTTATGGCTTCAATTTTAGAAATGGCTCTACCCCACTTCTATGATTCTGTTGCCCAATCTCACCTCCAGACGTGGCCAACTATTCATAGGTGCAAACATCAGCTACCTACTTTAGCTGTCTATTGTAGGTTGAATGGTAGTCTCCCAAATGTTCATGTCCTGATCCCTGGAACCTGAGAATGTTTCCATAATTGGGGGGAGGGGAGGAATGAAAGATCTTTGAAAATGTAATTTAATTAGAGATCTTGAATTAAGATCATCCTGGATAATCTGGGTAGGACCTAAATCCAATAACTATCCTTGTAGGAAAAAGACAGGATATTTGAGATAGAATATGGGAAGATATCAAGAGGGGAAGGCATGTGACCATGGAAACAAAGATTGGAATAACATAACCATAAGCCAAGGGATGCTTGGAATCATCAAAAGATGGAAGAGGTAAAGAACAATCTCCCCTAGAACCTTCAGAGGAGGTATATCTTGATTTTGGATTTCTGGCTCCAAGAGTTGCAAAATAATAATCTATATATATAAAAGTATAAAAGGCTAATATGCAAAATGTTCCCTTGGGAGTTCGACTGGGAGACTGGGAGTTTGCTTGTTCGCTATGAGATGTGCTGACCACAAGGAAGCAGTGCGGAATGAAGGAAGGCCTCAGCTGGCAGCCAGAAGGAAGGCTCCGGATGGCAGCCGGAAGGCCCTGATCAGCCCTGATTGCTGGCCAGGACCAGGGGCTCTACCCATGCACAAATTTTGACACCGGGCCTCTAGTAATAATAATAATTATATATATATATATATATATATATATATATATATATATATATATGTATCTAATAAAAGAGAAACATGGTAATTAGCTGTACCTCCGCTACCCTTCCCATTGGCTAATCAGGGCGATATGCAAATTAACTGCCAGCCAAGATGGCGGCCGGCAGCCAGGCAGCTTGAAGTGAACATGAGGCTTGCTTGCTTCAGTGATGGAGAACTCCAATGTTCCCCGCCTGCCGCTGCCAACCTCTGAGCTTGCAGTTTGAAACATTGTTATAAATATAGAAGCTAAACAAAACCCCAGAAACCTGCTTTCAGCCAACTCAGAGCTGGAGTTGAAACGGTGTTTCGATTATAGAACCCAAACAAACCAGATACCTGCTTTCAGCAGCCAAGGCCTAAGAGCTGGAGCCAAGCCTCAGAGCTAAAGCTGGCCCAGAATAAAAAAAAAGAAAAAAAAGTAGCAGTTGGGAGCTTCAGTCACCCGCCAGCCTGAAAACAGCCCTCAGCCCCTCACCCAGACTGGCCAGGCACCCCAGTGGGGACCCCTACCCTGAAGGGTGTGTGACAAGCTGCAACAGCCATCAGCACCTCATCCAGGCTGGCTAGGAACCCCAGTGGGGACCCCTACCCTGATCCTGGACACCCTTCAGGGCAAACCAGCCGGCCCCCACCCGTGCACCAGGCCTCTATTTTATATAGTAAAAGGGTAATATGCCTCCCAGCACTGGGATCAGCATGAAAGGGGGCAGCGCCCAAACCCCTGATCGCCCTGCGGCTCTGTGTGTGACAGGGGGCGGATCAGGCTTGGCTCCAGCTCTGAGGCCTCAGCTGCTGAAGTAGGTATCTGGTTTGTTTTGGTTCTATAATTGAAACACTGTATCAACTCCAGCTCTGAGATCCCGGGCTCGCTGAAAGCAGGTTTTTGGGGTTTTGTTTTGCTTCTATATTTGTTACAATGTTCAAACTGCAGGCTCAGAGGCTGACACGGCAGGCAGGGAACGTTGCAGTCCTCCGTCACTGAAGCAAGCAAGCCTCATGTTCATTTTAAGCTGCCTGGCTGCCGGCCACCATCTTGGCTGGCAGTTAATTTGCATATTACCCTGATTAGCCAATAGGAAGGCTAGCAGTCATACGCCAATTACCATGTTTCCCTTTTATTAGATTGGATATATATATATCTAAGTGACCATTCGACCAGTAGCTATGATGTGCACTGACTACCAGGGGAAAGGCATGGAAACATGGAACAGACTGATGAATCTCAGAGGGAAGGGGAAACGGGGGATGGCAGGAAGAGATTAACCAAAGATCTTATATGCATACTAGAAGCACAGTGGTGGTCCCTCAGCCTGGCCTTCAGGGACCAGGCCAAAACCAGCAGTCTGACATCCCCTGAGGGTTCCTGGATTGTGAGAGGGTGCAGGCCAGGCCAAGGGACCCCATAGCTGCACAAATCTATGTACCAGACCTCTAGTTTGTAAATAAATAATAAAAACCCATAGGATTAGAACCACAGTAGCCTATGGATTTTTATGAGTCTATCTGGTGCAGATTTTAAGTTTCTGCTTTGGAAGCACTATTTTTTTTAATGTGTTAATCCTCATGCCCCATTTTTATAACCTAGTGGCCTTCACATATTTGGCTTTCCTACTCATTAAAATAATTGAATACAATACAAATATTTGCATTGCCTTCTTCCACATTTTTGCATTGACATCTAAAATGTTTTGCCATAGTTGCAATACATGTTGTTTTTAACCTATTGTCAATTTTGACATTTTCAAATAATACATTCTATTTTTCTTTAAATGTTTTCAGTGGAGTCTAGATATCATTACTATGCCCACTGTCACATTTAAAAATACATCAGCCAGCACCGGTTTGGCTCAGTGGATAGAGAGTCAGCCTGCGGACTGAAGGGTCCCGGGCTCGATTCCGGTCAAGGGCATGTACCTTGGTTGCAGGCACATCCCCAGTGGGGGGTGTGCAGGAGGCAGCTGATAGATGTTTCTCTCTCATTGATGTTTCTAACTCTCTATTCCTCTCCCTTCCTCTCTGTAAAAAATCAATAAAATATATTTTAAAAAAATACATCAAAAACTCAACAAGATTTCGAAATTTTACATATTTTCATTTTTCTATTTCCATATTCTATACTCACCATATTCTATACTATATATGTGTAATTTATGTTGGGAAGTCTATTACTGGTCACCCTATCACATTCCTTACAAATTATAAACAGTATATAAATGGGAATTTAATTTTAAATTTTTGGGGGACTCTAAGTGCTATAAAATGGATTTCAAATGAGTTATCAGAATATTAATATATAATTGTTCACAATATGAACATATGCCCAAATTTTCAATTAATTAATATTGCACTTTAAAGTTAAGAGTTCTTTTTTTTTTAATATATCTTACTGATTTTTTACAGAGAGGAAGGAAGAAGGATAGAGAATTAGAAACATCAATGAGCGAGAAACATCGATCAGCTGCCTCCTGCACACCCCCCACTGGGATGTGCCCGCAACCAAGGCACATGCCCTTGACTGGAATCGAACCCTGGACCCTTTGGTCCACAGGCTGACGCTCTATCCACTGAGCCAAACCGGTCAGGGCAAAGTTAAGAGTTCATTAAACATCCTAAAGATATGGATGCAGCTGCCTGCCATAACTGGTATTTATTCATCCTCAATTCTATCATTTCTATGTCTGTTGGGTTTTATACCTGTAATATGCAGAAACCCAGTATCAGTCAGGAAGGACCAGGCTCTCTCAAGAGGTAATTACCAACCTCAAAACTTCAGTGGTAAAAGGAATCAAGCAAACAAATTAAACTGTCTTTATCTCTCACTCTCTATGTACTCAGTGTATGTCAAGTGTGGGCTCTGGCCCCTGCCTACTGAATCCAGGCCTCAGGCCATTAGGGTAGCCTCCATCTTGAAAGTACCTAATCACACTAGCAGAGGAAAGGATACTACAGCGGTTAAATACTCCAGCCCAGAAATGAGATATGCCACTTTGACTCCCACATCATTGGCAAGACATGCAGTCATACTCTGTGCTTGAAAGGTGGGACTCCAGCAATTCTTGGTGAGTTGCTATACTGATTACCACAGTTTATCATTTTGAACACTAAATATTTGGTTCATTCACCCTTTTATAAGCAAAGTACTCTCATATTCTTCTAAAGCAGACAATCCAGAATTATAATTATAAGGTGTGGGATGAATAAGAAGTGTGGCTTTCTTTTAGAAATTGGAAAAGGTTTGAATGTGAAAGGAAAATGAAATCAGGAAAGTAAAACTAAATGAGTCTTGAATTGTAGCAGCTGAGGAGTAAGAAGGGAAAAGTTTGCAATTTGAGGATCTGGCAGTTGATTCCCTTAAAATTCCCGAGGCCCAGGCACCTTCAGATAGTCTTCACAGATCCCTCAGACACTCATAACAAATGTGATGAACATTGCTTCTAGCCCAACAGCCAAGAAACAATGGTCTGTTAGTTTAGGAAGACCAGATGATATTATATGTTTTTATCATTGAAAAAAACAAATTTTAGAAGAATTAAATAATTTTTGCAAAAACTCACGATTAGTGACCTACAAAATTGGCATAGCTGAAACATGATATTAACATAATTGTTATCCTCTGTGCTTTTGAGAGACAGAACGAAAAAAACACCACATTGGCCCAAAGCCCCTCCCCACAGCCAGCCCCCCCCAATCGCCCCCCCCTTCAATCAGGGGAAGGACCGGCCAGCCAACCACCCATAGCCCCTCCCCCAGGCCACTGGCCCCCTGATCAGCCCCCCACCCCATTTGGGAGAGGGCCAAGACAGCGCACCACCCACAGACCCTTCCCATGGCTGGCCCCACCCCCAATCATCCCCCACCACCCCAATGGGCCCATGGCCCTTCCCCCAGTTACCTCCACCCCTAATCAGCCCTCCCACACCAATCGGGAGTGGGGCTGGCTGGCCAACCTTCCACATCCCCTCCCCCAGCCGTTGACACCCGATCAGCCTCCCCACCCCATTTGGGGGCAGGACCAGCAGGCCCATTGCCCACAGCTCCTCCCAAGGCTGGCCCCACCCCCAATCACCACCCAACCCCAATCAGAGGCAGGGTCTGCTGGCCCATTGTCCGAGGCTCCTCCCCACAGCTGGCCTGGCCCTGATGGAGCCCCAGTCAGGGCGGGCTGGCCAGCCAACCGCCTGCCATCTCCTCCACCCAATAGGCCCCGTCCGATCCACCAATTGTGACCAGGCCGGCCAGACCCAACCCATGCATGAATTCATGCACTGGGCCTCTATTGTATATATAATTTTGGTTGTTTATCTCATAATTCCAGATCCATTCCTTAGTAAAATGACTTTCTTTAACAACTGCATCATGTGTGGCTGACCACAAAAAATAGTCAGCAATCCCAAGGCAAGTAACTGTATTAAGATGCTGCAACTCTATCGCTATAATACAAACCAAACTTTCTCCCCAGATCTATTTTGGTATAGAAAGACAAGTGAAAAAACGGTAGCATTTAAAAACAAAACAAAAACAAAAAAAGAACTTCTCTTTAATTATCTGTGTTTTCATTAGTATGGATTATGAGTAACACATACATGCTTGTCAGTTCCTCCATTTTCTCCTTGCATTATTGGGAAAACAACACATGCTTACAGACTAAGCTTTAGGGCAGGCGTGGGCAAACTACGGCCCGCGGGCCGGATCCGGCCCATTTGAAATGAATAAAACTATTGAAAAAAAAGACCGTACCCTTTTATGTAATGATGTTTACTTTGAATTTATATTAGTCACACAAACACTCAATCCATGCTTTTGTTCCGGCCCTCTGGTCCAGTTTAAGAACCCATTGTGGCCCTCGAGTCAAAAAGTTTGCCCACCCCTGCTAGGGCAATGACTTACTGCTGTGATATAAGGCATTCACAACTGTTTCCTTGATAGTTTCAAGACCTTGGCTCCCAAGGTCATCTATTATCTGCTCTTTGCCATCTGACCATTTATCTAGCACATTAGGATCGCCATTTCAAAGAACTGACCTTGCATGTTGATGATACAACTGCATATGAAAAAGCGGAATATTTGTTAAGGATTAGTAAGTCACAGTAGAAATGTAGAAAAATAGTAATAACTATTTCTAAAGAAGTGATTGTTTATTTGCTTGTAAGTTTCTATAGTTCAAGTTTTAGAATAAACTGACAAGATTTGACAGATGCAAAACTGCTAGAAACTTTTATTACTAGGTAAAGAGGAATCATTTTTCTTTTTGTTCCAGAAAAACACGTTCCACATAGGGGGAAAAATGAGTTCATTTCAACCTAAAAAATCAATGGTCAAAAAAAAAAGAAGTAAGAAAAATTCAATGGGCCATATTTCATATAGGAAAATGATACCACTGATATATTGTCAATAAGACATGCTCTTTGAACTTCTTTCTACAGGAGAGAAAGTTTGCACTAAATTACCTACAGTTACTCATTTGGATTTGGTTTCTTTTTCTTTGGACTAAAGACACTCTGAACCGACAACCATCTTTTCTCTATGAAAACTAATTCATTTAGCTTCATTAAATCTAATCTCTAACCCATTGATTTTCAAATAGCGTGCCACGACACTCTGGTTTGCAGCGAGAGGCACACTAGTGTGATGCAAGAATTTGTAAAACATTCAATACCTGACTATTTAGTCAGGGACACTGACCTCTTTTCCCTGAGAGTGTCAAATAGAAAATGACAACAGCCAACACAACAATAGTTGTCTGGTGTGAATGAATCAAAACTATACCTATATTTTTGTCATATTTGTACAAAGAAATGATAGTTTTTGGCATGATGCAGAATTTTAGTAATTCATTTGTGTATGCCATCAGATGAAAAAGGTTGAAAATTGCTGCTCTAATCTGTTGCTTCTCTAAGACTCGTTAAATGCCCTACCATTTCCATGTTACCTTTCATGGATATAAAGTCTACTCATATCTTATGAATTCATTTCCTTGTGGTGGTAGGACTGAGGTGCCCCTTTCATTCATATCTGTTGGTTAGTGATCATTCTCTGCTTCTAGAAGCTGTCCTTCCCTTTTCCCTATGCCCATTTATCTGGTTCACAACTTACACCTTCAAAGCCATTGGTGGTGGGTGGAATTCTTTTCACACTGTATTGTTTTTATCTCCACTGTGCCTTCTCTTTTATATCTACAGCTGGGAAAAGCTCTTTTCTTTAATGGATTCATATAATTACTTTAGATCTACCCTTAATCACATTTGCCAAGTCCCTTTGCTACCTAACAACATATCCTCAGGTTCTAGTGGTTAGAGTGTAAACATCTTAGATGGGTCATTCTGTCTACCAAAGTCCTTAAAATCGAAAACCATAGAGCCTCACCCCAAAACTTATAACCATGTAACTAAAATAAAACCATATAACTAAAAACAATTCCTGCATGTATCCTATAATTATAATATTTCAATGAGTTAACCAATTACAAACATCCACAAAATCTAGAAGCCAAGATCAATTATGAGTATTCTGATAGGCTCTGTCAATTCTCTTAAATAATATAATTTTCAAAATAAAATCATTGTTCCTCTAACTCAAGACATCACAAAAGGTAGATCAATATTGCTGGTATTAGCCATACAATAGAAAAACATAATGTTACCTTGTGGAAAGAGTTGGAAAAATAAAAGAGAGAGAAATGACAAGAGAATTGCTTGTGAAAAGTTTCTATCAACTTAAAAATCAAATAGGGCAAAACTCTCATCAAGAGGTCATATTTAATATTTCAGTTAAGATTTTGGACATTTTTCATGGAATTGTTAACAAATTGCTATTATATAAAGACATTGCTTTTACTTCATGAAGAAACAATTTATCACTTTATTTGTTCCAATGAATGTTTTGGTTTTCTTGAGATTTTTCAGGTATTATATTATATATTTTGAAATAATAATTTGCACAAACTCTTCACTATTTATGTATTCTTTTATGATGTAATCACTCCGAGTGCCTTCAAATGTTATATGAAAGTTTTAGATATTTTCTTGTTCTTATTTTTAATGGTAGAAAGTATAATATTTCCTCATTAAATATATTGGTTGGGTAGACATATTATTCTTGGAGTTTTCATTAGGAATCTGTAAATTTTATCAAATGAATTTTGGAACTTCTTGAGAAGATACTATGTTTTTTCCCCTTAGGCAGATTAAAATGATAAATTATATTAATAGAGTTCCCTTATGCTAATTGAAATTAAAATCTCCTTGGTCATGGTATATTATCTAGAGTGATTAATTCATTTGACAATATTTTATTTACTATTTTTGCATGTATCTTTCAGACTTCATTTTTTTAACGTCTATCTTAGCAGAATTTGGGATTATTTTATCCAGCTCATTTACTATCTACATTTTACTTAAATATTTTTAGAAACGAAGACTACTTCTTACTTTTTCTAAGGTCTGAAGAAGTTTGATCACATTAAAATTATTTATTATTTTTAAGATAATCCTAGCCCTGGCTGGGTAGCTCAGTTGGTTGGAGCATCATCCCATATATTTATTGTCCATGTAGTGAAATAGCTTTTTTATACTCATTTAATGTAGATGTTTGTCATATACCTTCTGTGAATATACAAATTATAATCTTCTTTTCATGATACTGAATTATTACATGGTTACTTGAGAGAGAACTCTAAAACTTGTATGGCTTTAGGTGAGTTATTAATGTTTCATGATTCCCAGGTAAATTTGATAATAATCATTCTTAAAGGATTGAATCAAATAATGTATGTAAAACATGCAGCATGCTGTCTGATGCATAGGAATTGCTCAATAAATAACAGCAATTGTTATTTCGTGGGTTTACCATATGTAAATGACATTCATCTCTGTTTTCTTGCTCTTGGTATTTTTGTTTATTTCATTTTTTTTTTGATAATTTGAATGGGAATATAAGAGGGAGAAAGTTAAAATTTATGGTCTAGCTAGCCATTTAGAAATAGAAAACGTGACTCTATACATTTTGAACACATAAATCTATATTTATTAATTATTATTCTAGTCATATTCCTTTTTCTCTCCTCAAACTGCATATAAGAAGTTAACATCAAATATCACATATTCTTTACTTGTTAGCCTCCACTGTACTTGGCAGAGAGCTAGGGAGATAACAGGAATTCCATGAATGTGTATTGAAGTAAGCCACAACCAAAGCAGTTAAAACATTGTACTTCAAGTATTCATATTCAGGTTCAGTCTCAAACTAGATGAATAGTACAGTAGAATCATTACCTTCCTAGGCCTGTTTCTGGAAGGCATGTGAAACATGTCAGAGTTTCAATTCTGTTCCCAATAGACAAGTGTACAGATCACAAAACACATTCACTTGTCCTTCTAGTTGTTAGTCTATGCAGAGCATGTAAGGATGGAATAGGCCCCAAAGGCAAAACTATCTCCTCATTTTCAGTGGCAACTAGGGCCAAGGTTGAGGCAGATTAACGAAGGTGGTGCAGGGCTAGTACAATTGTCCCCTGGAGAAAAAGAAATATATTTCCTAGACTTGTCACTCACACTCATGGAAGCTATATCTGTTCCTTTTAAAAACAGAAAAATCAACCATATATAATTTTGTAATATTTGGTCTCAGAATGACCAATTTTCTGTAAGTTTTAATGTGTGTACTTCAACACAATAAAGTAGCAATAGTCTTAGGTAAGGTGTTGTTATGTGTAACATCTTATTTTTATTTTATTTATACTTAGAGAAAACTTTAAAAAATAGACTACTTAAACATCTTTCTAACCAAGCTTTCAGCTACTAATTTTAGCAACCCTTGAAGAATGTCTAACTTTATAATTCCTTTATTTGTTAGCTGGTATTTCACTGTATGAAAGAAATTTCAATTATCCCATATTAATTAAGTCTTGCATTAATTTTGTTCATTTATATTAATATGAATTTATAAATTTCTATTTTTATTCAATGGATTATATTGTATTTTCATTATTATATCTTTTTATGATCAAATTGCTCTAGATTTGATCTAGAGCATGCCTCTTCAATCTGTTTTCTGTTTTCTTTGGACATGTCTCTAATCTTCTTGAGTTTTCTTTAAAACGGGGTTCATTATCATCTTACCATTTTCCATTATTTCTTGATACCTTCTTAAACAATGTTAAATATGGTTCCCATTAACTTTGATATTTTTATTTATTTTCTTAAGACCAGAGTAAACCTAAAGTAGTTTTAAATTTGCTAACACATGCCATCATTTCACTAAAAAAAGCAATCCTACAAACTAGAGAGAGTTCAGTTCTTCTATTTTAGTTCTTCTATTTTGTTATTTTTTATTAATTATTTTTGGTATTTATCCTTTATGTCTTATTTTGGGCTCAAAAAGTATTGTTTTCATATTCTACTTTAATTTGTTCATTGGATTTTAGCTAAAACTCATTGCATTCTTTAGTAGTTGCTCTGAAAATTCTGGTGTATTTTTACAAAATAAAATACAATTTAAAGTAAATATTTTAGAACTTTATGTATGCAAGAAAGTTGCAATGGTATTTATTGTTGCATTGATCACTACTTCCACTGCTTGTGCTATTGTCACATGCTTTGCAGCTAGTTTGGAAAAATCTTCACTTAGAAAAGAATAATATACTTTTTTCTTTTTAAAAAAACTTCCTTTAAAAAAATAATTCTTTAGATTAAAAATAAATGTTATCAGATGAAAGCTTAAATCTACAAAAATGCAGAAAAAACACTAACAAAGGCAACTGTGCACAAAAATATGAAATATATTTGTTAATAATTTAATTTCTTCATATTATCTTCTTTTTATTGATTTCTCTATAAAAATTTACTTGGTATTTTCTTCTGCTAATGAGTATGTAATGTACATCTGAGAAAATATTCCCAGACATTTTACTTTTCAGTTCTGGGCATATTCATTCGGTTCCTCTTTTTTATAGTTTGCATCTCTCTCTCTCTCTCTCTCTCTCTCTCTCTCTCTCTCTCTCTCTCTCTCTCTCTCTCTGAAATTCCCCATCTTATTCACTATAGATAGATAGATAGATAGATAGATAGATAGATAGATAGATAGATAGATAGATATTTAAGTTCTTGAGCATGTTTAAAATAGCAGCTTGAAAATACTGGCTCACTAATTTCAATATCAGGATTATCTCAGTATAAATTTTAATAATTGCTTTTATTTTCTTGACAGTTAGTCATATTTTACTGTTTTTTTCATATGTTTAGAAATTTTGATCCAATATTGAAAATTTTGGTCTTTGTTTTAGAGATTCTGGATTCTGATTTCTTTTTCTGAAAAATGCTTATTTTTATCCTAGCAGATGTTTAACTCCAAATTCTGTCATCCTTGTGATGTGCAGTAACTGAAGTCCTTTCTCAGTTATTTAACTGTTATTTTCTGCTGTGCCCTTGGTTTCTCCTCTGTAGATATGTAAATAAAAAGTCACTTATTAAATCAAACAGATATTTATACAAATGTTGGGACACACCTCTTTGCAGCTACTTCCATTCTTGGATTTCCCCCTTAATTTTCAGCTGCTCTGGCAAACCTGAATTTTATCTTTTAATGCCTTATACCTTTAAGAGTATGGCTTTCTGATTAAGTTCCAGTAAACCAATATGACATACAATTTTATTCTCAAGTACATTGATGTATTCTAAATTAATGACTACATAATCATGATCAAGAAAATACAGAAGATCAGATCAGGCTATTCTAGTGAATTTCGATATTCATATAGCTATGTCAACAGGACTAAACATCTTAAAAGACTTCCTCCAGTCTTCCTATATGGCTTCACTTTAATATGTGTAAAAATTTGTAATAAAATCGATTTTTAAGTCTTATCAAAAAACAAAAGCCGACTCATAAATTTTAATAAAATTGTTTTTGTTAATCTGAAAGAGAACAGAAGACTTAAATAATATGTCAATTAAGAAATTGAAAGGTTGCAGAATAATGTCTGATAAAAAATCATGTTGCTCTGAAAACCTGCAATATAGTGTCATCATTGAGAGAAAATTGCTAGATTACTTTATTTCACAGGATGCCAATAACAAGGTAATTTACTCTGTGGATATGCTCTAATTGCCATGTAATTAGAATAATTGCATTTTGGGGGCAGAATATGCACTTTTGCTAAGTTGTAATTTCACTGAATAGTTAGCCTGTATAATTTATTTTTCAGGTCTTGAAAATTTAAGATTAGGTCAAAACAATTTTTTTTTTTTATCTTTAACTACAGACATCTTATTGTGAAATTGACGCTGTTTTGAAAACCTTACTGAACTGCCCCATTCTAGTGTCCTTTCTCTATAGCAGTATTCCCCTTTGGTGGTGAATGCCCTGTTTCTATTTTCAGTGTTTTTTTCTAAGTTCTGTTTATGTTTCTTACTCCCAAATGTATGTATTTCTAACTCAATCTCTTCCCTGAGTTCCAAACTTAAAAATTCCAATATTTTCTCATTGTTTTCCATGTAAACAACTAATAGACATATCAAAATTAACATATCAAAAATTCTGCAGTATTCCTAACCCACCTCAACCTGTTCTTGTCTTTCCCATCTTAGTAAATATACTAATCTGGTACTTAGACAAAAATTCTACAAGTTATGTGTGATTCCTCCACCAGTTATTCCCTCATTCTCACATAAAATACATGTTCAAATATGTTCCAAATCGGGGAACTTGAAAAATGTAAAACGCAGGAGAACTGGAAGTAAAAATATTACTTACAATCTCTGATTCTGGAGAATTACTTAAAACATTGCCATAAATGCCCTGTGTTTTCAGTCATTTTGATGCATTTATTCATTAAAAATTATCTGGCTCTGTACACAGAGGTGTTCTTTTTTGTGGGTTTTTTTTTTCAAATATATTCCATTGATTTTTTACAGAGAGGAAGGGAGAGGGACAGAGAGCTAGAAACATCGATGAGAGAGAAACATCGATGAGCTGCCTCCCGCACAACCCCCACTGGGGATGTGCCCGCAACCAAGGCACATGCCCCTGACTTGAATCGAACCTGGGACCCTTCAGTCCGCAGGCTGATGCTCTATCCACTGAGCCAGACAAGTCAGGGCTGTACACAGAGTTTTGCATGAAATTTTATAACAGGAGCAGTATCTTGTATTGCGTACTTCTTGAAGCAAGTCTGAGGGTTTTTTTTGTTTGTTTTCAATTACAGTAGACATTTAATATTATTTTGCATTAATCTCAAGTGTACAACATAGTGGTTAAACAATTATATATATTACAGATGACCCCCAGTAATTCAAGTGCCCACGTGATATAGTACATAGTTATTACAATATTACTGAATATATTAGAGTCCCGTTGCACAAAGATTCACGCAATAGGCCTTCCTTCCCCTGGCTGCCGGCACCAATTTTCCTCCCGCACCCAGGACCCAGGCCTTTGGTCCAGTTGCAGTGGAGAAGCCAAGCCTCAAGGCTAGGCTTCTGCACTCCAGCCACAGCAAGGCTTGGCTTCTCCACTCCGGCTACCAGGGCAGAGAAGACACAGCAGAGAAGCCAAGCCTCTTCAGTCTTCAGTCGTCTTCAGTCTTCACTGGGGCCGGAGCCTTCTGTCTTTGCTCTGTGTCTGTGTATGCAGATCAACCTACCATCTTGGGTGGGTTAATTTGCATACTCATCCTGATTGGCTGGTGGGCATAGCAGCGTGACACCAATTTGCATGTTCCTCTTTTATTAGTGCAGATTTCCTATGTTGCACTTCACAAACCATGACTGTTTTATAATTATCAATATGTACTTCTTAATCCCTTCACCTTTTTCACCCATCCATTCAACCCCCTTCCCCTCTGATAACCATCAATTTTTTCTCTGCACCTATGAGCCTGTTCCTATTTTTTTTTTTGCTATATGCAATATTAAAAAGAATACTATTGGACAAATTTTGTTTGTAAGAACATATATTCCTGAAAACAATTAAGTTGTCAGTATATTCTGAGTGTCTGATATTAAAGTACAAACACACACACACACACACACACACACACACACACACACACGAAATTTTGCAATACATTTCTAATTTGGGGGAAAGAGACCAATCTCATTAATTGAGCTTGTTTGAATTTGCTGAGTTTTAAGTGACATGGTTACTGAGGAACATTTCATAACCTGCATTTTGGAAGTGGGCTGCTGTATTTAAGTCACCAGAGTCAAGCTCACCTGCTATTTATCATTTAGATAGGAACTTGCCAAAATCTGAATATTGAAACAATAGGCAACATTTCCATATTGTCCCTATTTATCTTCATCATAAGTCCATATACCTTGTTATAAATTGACATGGAAAATCTTCTTTCAGAAGTCAGGTTTCAATACCATTTCCACTTTAATTTTCTCTGTGAAGCTCTATTGTATTTACACATAAGAAAATGGAAACGGGAAATAACTGATACGTTTTTCATCTATATTCTCAAAAAACAATGCCTTTCTTATAGTTCCTACAAGTACTTAATATAAACCCAAAGTGTTTAGACATCACTTCCTAAACTTTATAAATGTATAACTCTAACGTAAAAGCCTTGTAAATGAAAAGACACAAACAATATGTTATGTTTTTTTTGCATGATGACCCAGAAATGTTTATTTTCCAAAAATTCCATTGAGTTATATATGAGTGCATACACACACACACACACACACACACACACACACACACACACACACACACACACATCAGTGTTATGCTTTTCACAATGCTTCATCAGTAACAGCCTTTGTTTATCAATATATCAATATTTGGCTACTTATACATGACTCAACATAACCGTGAAGCAAAAGAAGAACTAAAATGTCAAGAAAAGTTTTTAAAAAAGAAGCCTATCTAGGTAAAATGTATGTTTTATACTGCACTGGAGGAATAGACCTGCAAGGGGAATCTATATACAATCTCTGAAAAAACCAAAGGATTATTTCAAAATTGAAACAAAAAATCATCTTTCTAGACATTTGAGAATCTGTTGGGTTTTTAAGGTTTGTTTCTTCGGGGAAAGTTTTGACAGATCACATTTACAACACATTGCTGATGCTAGCAGTTGCCTTGGTGTATGATGCCCATTTGCCTCCTCTCCAAGGCAGGCTGCAAGCTTTACTTCATTAGGAATAAGCTTTGCACATGTGGGGGCTCCCTTATGTTATGTTCTGGTTAAGCATCTTTTTGCTCAGAAGCACTGAAAATAGCTTTTCCAGAATGGCCCAATTGCACACAATGGCTGTCCAGTTAGGCTGCGTAGTATATAGAATTATGAAAAATTGTGTTTTTTCTTTTCTCATTCTAAGGGAAAATCTTACGAGGGCACCTACTCCAACCTTTTCCAGTGAATCTTATCTTCTCTGATTGACTACTTTGGATATCTGAGTAAAATCCTAAAATGAACAAGTACTATCTCAGTGATTAGATCTTTATAACACATACATAGCAATGGAAAATTAGATATTTCCATCATATTTCAGTTAAATGTCACATGAATGCAGTGAGTGACAGTGGTCAAAATGACTGATTGAATCGATTATTTCTTCACTGACTGACTGGATTTATTTTAGAAATTGAAATTAATCCAATTAAAAGCAGAATCCATTGCCTCTGGCACATTAAATTAAATTGTGAGATGGGACCTCTGAGCTTTAGCTTTAAAGGGGAATAAAATAATATTAGCAGCTTATAAGAAACCATGGCTGCCTGTTCAATATAATCCTGACCTCTTACTAAAAATATATTCCATAGTCCTAGAGAGCCTTAATTTATCAATCTTCCATAGGTGTTTACACAGGTCACCTCAGTTCCAATAATCATCACCGACAAGAACAAAAGCCATGTTTAAAGGTAGATAATTAAGCCCAGCCGGTGTTGCTCAGTGATTGAGTATAGGCCTATGAACCAGAAGGTCATGGTTTGATTCCAGGTCAGGGCACATGCTCAGGTTGCGGGCTCAGTCCCCAGTGGGGGTTCATGCAGGAGGCAGATGTTCAATGATTCTCTCTCATCATTGATGTTTCTCTCTCCCTTTCCCTTTCTCTCTATATATTTTTTAAAAAGTAGATAATTAAATACAATACTAATAAAACAAAATTAATGACCTATTTAAAATAAGGCATTGGTAAGATGTGAGGAAACAACAAGCTAACTTATGGTGCTACAAATATCAATGTATTGGCCTTTAATTTTGAATGATTTGTTCTGTTTAGTTTCCTAATGTATTAGAGGCCTGGTGCACAAAATTTGTGCATGGGAGGATCCCTTGGCCAGGCCTCCACCCTCTCACAATCTGGAACCCCACGGGGGATGTCTGACTGCTGGTTTAAGCCCGATCCCACATCGGGCCTAAACCAGCTGCCAGACATTCCTCTCGCAATCTGGGACCACTGCCTCCTAACTGATGACCTGCCTGCCTGATCGCCCCTAACCACTCTGCCTGCCTGCCTGTTGTCCCTAACTACTTGCCAGCCTGCCTGATCACCCCTAACTGCTCACCTGCCTGCCTAATTGCCCTTAACCACCTCTGCCTCAGCCCCCACTGCCGCAGCTTCATCTGGAAGGTCGTCTGGAAGGACATCTGAAAGATCATTCAGCTGTCAGTTCTAATTAGCATATTACACCTTTATTATTATAGATTCACATTAGTTAATACTGTGACAATTTAACAGTGTTAAAGAGTTAAAATAACTGAAGAATGAGAGGTGTATAAGTAAAAGAAGTATCTAAGGAAATTTGTCAGTTTGAAAAGCTACAACGGCAGTCAAGGATGTATGTCTCCTTGACTGGTCTGCCCATTCCTGATATGTAAAAGCAACATGTTCATTCAAATTCACCAAATCGTGGAGAATAAACATATTAGGTTTCATTGATTTTAAAAAAAAATAATTTTCTTTTATTTTCATGTCAGTAATAGAAAACTATCTCTCAATGGAAAACATAGCTGTGCAGCATGGAAGGCAGGAAGTTGGGCAGTATCTTCATCCTCACTCTTTTTCTTCTGTTCTCTTCCAATCTCTCCTCTGCCCATGACCAGACCATCACTCCACACAGGTAACCACTATAGTGGATAGCTCTAACTTAACCATGTGGTGAGCCCAATTCCTGGTGCAGACACACTGAACTAAGAAATAGCTTCTGGTAAATTGGTGTAATGTGCACTGCTCTGTTTCTCCCGATATTGTTGTCTAGCCACAGGGCCCTAGACAACATCCAGCATCCCTCCTGATGACATCCCCAGAACTCTCTGGAACAGGATAAGCGTATCATGTATGCCAACCAAATGAATGTGTATGTACAAGGAAATGTTACTCATCGAGTTTTAATTGTCTCTTGATGGTGCTTAGCTATGACCTCTCAAATATACAGAGTGATAGAAAGGAGCTAAAATTAGATATATTCATCAGGTTCCATGGCTCCTTGTAAGGCAACCAGTGAACTGCCCCCAGATGCACCATCATTCTGTGTGATGAAGAGGGAGGAGGAAAGAAGCTACAATAAGCCAATGTATACAAAGGTGACATGGTCACTAAAAGACTTAGAAGAAAGAACAGATGTTACTCTTAAAAATAATAAAAATACATATATATATATATTTATTATTATTATTATTATTATTATTGATTTTTTACAGAGAGGAAGGGAAAGGGATAGAGAGTTAGAAACATCAATGAGAGAGAAGCATTGATGAGCTGCCTCCTACACACCCCCTACTGGGGATGTGCCTGCAACCAAGGTACATGCCCTTGACCGGAATCGAACCTGGGACCCTTCAGTCCGCAGCCCGAGGCTCTATCCACTGAGCCAAACCAGTTAGGGCATAGATGCTACTCTTAAGAGAGATCCTGTCCTGGGAAAGGACAAAAAAACCAAACAAACAAATAAAAAAAAACAAGGGGACTGATGCTGAGGAATTTACCAGAGATACAAACTTCTCTTTGTGTGAGAGACTAACCCTATACCCTGCTATATTATTTAATAGTATGCTACTTCAATGTTGCATGCATAGTTATTATTTTAAAGCAGGGATGGTATAATCTCTCTGACCAACCTCAGTGTATGGCAGCCTGGAGCCAAAAATGTTTTATTCATGAATAATGTCTTTTTTTAATAAACTGTAAAAATGTGAAACAATAAAAATGATATATACCTAATAATGAGTGAACCAATAAACCCACTGGGCAACTTTGCTCTGCAAGTGGAAAAAAACTGACTTTGTATAACAAATTGTAGAATTATTAATCCTGCTTCAAACCCTTTTTATATCACACCATTTACTTTAATTCTTACTAGTTTGACCATTATCATACCTTATGTATTTGTCTTGATAGTTTTTTGGGGTGGGGGAGTGGTGACTGAAGTATAGTCTTGAACTTTCAAGACCTCTAAGCAAGTTCAGGGGAAGGACCTGAGCAGCTGGTAAAGGGAGAAGTGAGGAAGCCCCCCCCCTCCCCCCCGCTGTGGAAGGCCCTTTCAACCATCTTTCTGATGGACAGAAGCCTCCAGTTTTCCTCTGGAAGGATTTCCCTGCTCCAAGCGGGGCAAAAGAGAAGCAAACATTAGAAAGACAGGTACTTGCCTCAGGTGGCTTCCAGTAAGTTTATTGCCACACCTGCCAAAGGTTATTCTTCTCTATTTAAATAAATAAACAGGGATAATACCAAAGCCTGGAGATTTGAAAGCATCCTGAGAAAGAAAACAGTTATGTAGGTGTTGAAACCTGCATTAAAAAGGTAGCCTCCTTGAAAAGGATCGCTCATACTAGCAAGGGCACAAAATCAAAAACAAACAAACAAAATTTAAAAAATTATGTCAACATACTTTGAGGGAAGGCTATTAGCAATGCAAATATTCAATTACCTAAACTTACATGAATGAATTATAATAAGAAAAACAGATTTGTTGGATTCCATTACAATTTTTAAGTATTTTGAGAGGTATAAAACTCACCCACCATTTTATTTTTCAAGATTCTCAACTTCAGCCTCAATTATGCACAGCCTAGGTTTTAGGATTTTGGCAGATGCATGCAACAGTGAACAACTCTGGACTCATCCTCTCACACGGAGGAAAAACAAAGGAATATATAATATTGTTAGGGGAAAGTAGAGGGCACAACATATGTGTCTGTTTCTCAGCTTCTCAGAATTGTGGGGTAATTGGGCCGTTATAGTAGAGTAGGGATAATTACTACAATATATTTCACTCCGTTTCCTTTTTGGCATTGTTGGCACAGAGTGCTGCAACTTTGACACCTATAGCCCTTCAATGGAGCTCCCTTCTCCCTGAAATTCACTTCTCTCTGAGGTTTTCTTAATTATAATCAAAGGTAAGCCACAAGTGTCTATTTGCAAGGTAGCTATTATAAAACAAGATCTAAAAATTATATATGTATTATGTGTATACATTATCTATATGTTATATACATTATATACAGAGAGAGCGAGAGAAAAAGAGTAAAATCCTCCTTTGTATCCTTCATAGCACTAAGTCCTACAAGTATCATGTTATCATACAAGTGAGGGCCCTGTTTCCAAGGCCAGGCTTTTTTAAAAAGATATCTTTACCAGAATCAGGGATATTTGTGTATTTAGATGATGCAGAAAATGAACCAAAAATTTAACAAACACATACAGACACAACACATTGTTCATATATTTTTTTTTAGAAAATTGAAATGGGAAAAGTATTTAAGGTCAAATTTTGTTCAGATTGTGTTATTAATGTATTGTTTCAAATATTAGAAGTCTGGAATGCTATGCATGCTGCTCATCACAAGCTGAAGTTATAACATGTCAGGAAAGGGGGTGCATGTTGACATTTATAAATCATTTGGTTGATACAATTATTTCGTTATTGTATTAAATGGATACCAACCAGATCACAGTGCTTCTGGGTCACAATATCCACATGAAGGGAAGCACGTAGCTACATTGCTTATATTTATCTTCACACTATACTGTGTGTGTGTGTGTGTGTGTGTGTGTGTGTGTGTTTTGGGGTTAGGAGGTTAAATAGTGATTTCTAAACTCTTCATTTACATACGCTTGAATTTACCCAAAGCAAACAAAGCAAAACCTTATTGTGCAGCATCTTAGATTGCTCATCTTATTGGCAAAAAAAGGTGCCATAAAAAGTTGGAACAATCTTGGGGAAAATATGGAGCTTGAAAATGATCAAGCTGGTCTGTGGCTCAAAGCAGAGGAAGACAAAGAAAGCAGGGCCTCTGTCAGATGACATCTTCCACTCCAAGGAACACACTCTTTATTTCAATTTTTTGAAGCAAATCATGGAGAAATTGTCAAATATGCCATTTGCTTTTATCTTGTAACAGTATAAAACTATTTTGAGCTCAGATAGTTTCTATTCACATGCTTTTGTCCCCACCCTAGATGTCCTAGGAGAAAAAATATCAATTTCCTTTTGAAAAAGAAGCTTTACTGGAAGGATATATTGGAGGTGGAATTCAACTGGAAGTATCTTAGAAAAGTATTTCTTTTTATTGATTTCTCTGCAGACAGGAATCCAAAGATTCTGAAAACACTGAAGAAATATTTCAGAGGATCTTAATGGTGTTCTTGGGTGCAGACCTACCCTCATTTTGCAAAATGAGACTCTTACTCTATTTGCTAATAGTTACCTTACTTTTGTAAATCTAGGTTTTACCCATATCAGATTCATCATAATTTGCTGTTATCAAAGGTAAGGTTAGCATTGGTTGACTTTCTAAGGTGACAGACCAGTTTGTATGTCAAAGATCACATGGAAATTTTCATTTTCATTCAGGCAAATTTTAAAGTAATAGAAATTCACTTTTAGTGTAATTATATCTGAGTTTTTGTTTTATTTGCATAATTTTGTTATATATTTTTCTTTATAAAATGACAGTAAAAAAGACTCACTGTTTTGAGCAAATGAAGCAGCAGCTAAAGTTCCAGTGTCTTTAGTAGGTACCACTCCTGTTCAAGAGTCAAAGTCTGCATCAAAGGTCAATTTGGTAGGATCCAAGTGTGGCATCCAGATAACTGTCAAAGACAAAACTAAGTCAGTGACAAAATTAACAAAGGCTATTTATTCATAAACATATTCCCAGGGTACCCGTCTTCCATCACAGTTATTTCAGTAAGGGTTCAAAGGTGTTAGAATGGAATGCTTTATAAAAGAAGAGAGAAAGAGAGAGACAGAGAGAGATAGACAGAGAGAGAGAGAGAGAGAGAGAGAGAGAGAGAGAGAGAGAGAGAGAGAGAAGGGAAGGGAAGGGAAGGGAAGGGAAGGGAAGGGAAGGGAAGGGAAGGGAAGGAAGGGAAGGGAAGGGAAGGGAAGGGAAGGGAAGGGAAGGGAAGGGAAGGAAAGGAAGGGAAGGGAGGGAAGGGAAGGGAAGGGAAGAGGAGAAAGAATGCTGACAGTCTCTGATTGGCAAATGTCTATTAGAGTGAGATTTTTATAAGTGGGGAGATATTTTCATTGGTCTTCATGAACATGTGGTTGTCCTTGGTTGGCTGCAAGAAGGCAAACAAGCAGTTTGGGGACATTTCAACAGAAGAAAGATTGTTCAATGTTAGGGCAGAGAGGTTTTGGTGGCCAACCATTTCCCGGAACAAGTAGGAGTTAATGGAGTACTTTTGCATTATGATTGTCTTTAAGGTGGCTTTGATCTTGGGTAGTTTCTCAATCTTATATTACAATCATATTGTATATAGTTACAGAGGAGAGGTAAACATCCAAAATCTCAACTCTTTCACCGAGGATAAGTACAACATAGAAATCACTCCTCTTTTTGGCTCTGTCCTTCTCCAGTTTGATGAACTTGTCACATCCTCTCTAAATTAAAGCCCTCCTTTGGATTAGTTTTTATATGAAACAAGATGATGATCTGCTTTTCAGGAATATGATTAGATTTTGCCTATATCCTAGGAGTTTGTACAGGCGTCTCAATGAGCAATATACTGAGATCTCAGAAATCCAGTGGCCACAGACACTGGATGCCTTCCAGCCTCCTGCAATTAAAACGAAGCTGATCATAAATAAGAGACTAAGCTTTGCTAATGTGCACACTAAATACTCCATCTTAAAATGATGGACTCTGGAGGCTATATTTCTTGGGCAGCATATGCCTTTCCTGAATGATGAAGCCCCCAAGTATAATGTCACAGCATGATTTATTCATAACATTATTTTATATTTATTATCATTTCATAAATCTTTTTTTAATTTTTTTTCTAAATAAATTGAAACTTGTTTAAACCATTTCCTCTAACAATGTTGAATATAAAAGCAACTACCATTGGCAAACAACAATGTTTGGGAAGAAAAATAATGTTATTTAAAATTTTTTGTTACTTTTCTCTCCCATATTAAGTTGATGTGATCATTTGTTTTTCCCTTATTCACCCCGACAAAACAAATTATAACCTTTAAAGTAATTTTTTTATTTAAAATATTCAACACCATGCTTTTTACATCTTTATGGTTGGATCTGTTTCTTTATTCTGTCTGTCTTGGAACTAAGTTTCTACAACAAAGACTGGAACAGAATCAGATTCTGTGACAGGATTTTATTGAAGCTGGTCAAATGCTTATACCTACATTTTTTTTTTTTTTTCTCATGGAGGACACCAAATCTCTACTCACTACTATTTCATTCCTGTATCTCAGAGATTTTCAACCTTTTTCATGTCATGGTACATAAAAACTAATTACTAAAATTCTGCAGCATGCCAAATATATATATAATTTTTTTGCTGATCTGACAAAAGAATTAGGTATAATTTGATTCATTCACACTAGACGGCTATTGTTGTGTGGGGTGTTGTCATGTTTTTATCTGACAGTCTCAGGGAAAAGATGTCAGTGTCCCTGAATAAATAGTCAAGTATTGCATGTTTTAAAAATTCTTGTGACACACGACTCTGACACAGCACACCTCTTGAAAATTGCTACTATAGCTTAAGGCTTCTTTTTTTTTAAATACAAATGCTATTTAGAGATGTAATGATTTAAGAGAAACATAACATCATAGTTAAGGGATATACTCTGCAGCCACATGGTCTGGGAATAGACCCCATCATCTCTTTGTGCGAGTGGAACTTCATTCAATATTTCTCAAATTTTCCTCATCTACAAAGCAGCGGGCACACAGTTTGTATCCACAATACAGAATGGTTGTTCTAACTAATGCATGTAGTCAAAAATAATGTATGTAAATTTATTAGAAAAGTGCCAAACACACAATAAGTATATATGGTGCACATTAATGCTATTTACTAGAATTTCTAGTTTTCCTCTTTTTAGCATACACAAAGGACTATCCTTATCTCTCCTTGAATATAGGTGTGGCTGCATAACTTTCTTGTCTAATAAAATGCAACCTCAAGTGACATGTGTCTTTTACCAGCAGACATATCTTAGAGCCAATGCAAGATTCTCTTTCTTCCTAGCAATCATTGGAATATATGTTGGCATGCTCTATGACATAGATCAAAGTGGCTTGAAATGCTTAGTCAAGATCTGGAGGTTGGCTACCCTAAAGAGTTACTCAGCCTAACTGGTGTGGCTCAGTGGTTGAGCATTGACCCATGAACCAGGAGGTCGTGGTTTAATTCCTGGTCAGGGTACATGCCTGTTTGCAGGCTTGATCCCCAGTGTGGGGAATGCAGGAGGCAGCCAATCAATGGTTCTCTCATCACTGATATTTCTATACCTCTCTCCCATTCCCTTCCTCTCTCTAAAATTTAAAGAAGAAAAGTTTTAAATTTAATTAATTTAAAGAAAAGTGACACAGTCCTACATCACACTGGGAGTGATAAAGAATTATTTTAAGCTAGGTTACTAATATTTTAAACTGTGTATCATCATAGCATAACCTAGCTTATAACTTATATTCTAATAAGTATAAGCTACTATCAAATTCTCTCCCTGATTTAAAGTGTATAATCACATTTATTTACCATTTTTAAATAGGAGTGATTGTAGGGCTGAGTTTAAATGAAAAAGAAAAAAAAAACCAAAAACCTCTGAAATGACCCAAGGAAGGGGCTTTAATATGTAAAGATAAATAAATATCAGGGATTACTGTGATTTAAGGAAAGATACAGTTTCTTAAATTTCAACCCCTAAAGTCATAGTAATTCAAAATGAGGTGTGTTAATTGATCCACTAGTTATATACATGCATGTATAGCAGCATGGAGCATAGAACCTAAGGGTCTTTACTCCAGGCTTGTGTTCTCATATTGGTACAATATATTTTTATGTAATTATTTTTTCCTTAATTTTATACTATGGATTATATATGACAAAGACCATAATCCATTTGATTTAAAACAGCCCTGAGCAAACATCAAGGAAGAATTTTATTCTCATTTTATAGATCAGAAAATAGAAAGAGATCAAAACCACTTGTCTGAAGATCCACAGGCAATATCCCCTGAATATTTGAATAGCTGCAACTGTTCTCCTGAAACAGGCCCATTACTTGTTCCAACCTGTCATTCTGCCTGAGTTTCCATGAGGAATTTTATTCGCCTCAGGGCCGAAAGGAAAATTCAGCTAAAAGAAGAGCAAAACTAAGAGTGGGGGGCCGCCCACCATAACCATTATTCTACTGTTTTAGAAATTAACTGGAGGAAAGGTAAAATTTACAATATTCTGTTGTATGATTGAATTACTCTGAGATTATTTGTGAGAAATGTTTAGATTCCAGCTGTTGACCACCAAGGAGAACCACCATGACTACCTCCCATCTCACCATGAACCAATATAAACTAATTGAAAAGCTGGAGCAAGACCGAATAAGAAGGCAATTCTGTTGCAGAAAAAAAAGTGATACAATAAAATTTAAAGACATTTGTGAATAATCTCTTTTCTTTGAATCAATCATACAACTGTTCCTCTCTATTAGTGCATGTAATTGAGAGTCGAGTATGTATGCAAAGAGTGACTATTTCATCTCTGAAATTCAGATTTTCTCAAGTTACATTGTCTTTGGAATAGAATAAAATAGCCACATATCGTCACCAATAGATGTATAATAAAAACCAGTCAAATATCAATTAGACTTCATTTAATTTGGCTTTCCAGAAATCTTTCCATAAAAAGCACTTACTGCGTCCAAAAGCACAGTGAGACACTGGGAAGTAACCTATCCATAGTGGTATTATAGACTAAAGGAGAAAAATGTTACTCTGAACGTGTTCTCAAACTTTAGACTATAGACATTTTTAAATATGTATGAATTTTTAAAATTTAATATCCCTCTATGTGTCCTCTTACTTTCAGGTTATGGGATTCAACTTCTTGTCTTTCATTTATTAAAACAAGGTTAACATTCTTTCAGTCAAATCATGTTGTACTTAAAAATAATAAAAACCCTCATAACACATGAAAATAATGAATTATAATTTAGTCAAGAGAACTAGGCTTTAAACAAAGATTCTTCTACCTCTTTTGAATTCACAGATTTATTTATATTTTCTTGATTTAATTGGCAAGTTCCACAGTGCCTCAAAAGTTTGCAAAATGAAAAGCAAAAAAAAGGCAACAGATCAAGGATGATTTTGCATAACTTTACACAACAAGCAGGTGTTTGTAAAATCAATATACAATAGGGACCACAATACCCACCTAGCTTTCATGATTTCCAACCCATCTCCAATTAAAGCTTACCTGATCATAAATAAGAGATAAAAGCTAGCTTTCTAACCAATAATTGAACAATAGATCTTAAAATAATTTACTTGAGGCCTATGTTTAGGGACAGTAAATGAATTCCCTTCAGGTGAGAAAATGTTAGAAGAGGATTTGAGGTCAGGATTCCCAGGAAGCTAACAGAATATTGCCTTTTTAGCACTGATTCTGATATTTCACAATGTGAACTGCTGAATCACTAGGAAGTTTACAATGTGAGATGTGCCTGCCAGACACCATAATTAGGTGGCTATTTTTCAGCTCTAAGAAAGGTTCAATAAACTGGTGATAAACTGGTTTGAAATGGACAGAATAAAATAGAGTGGTCAAATTGGGCAGGAAGCTGGAACATATTGACTGTTATAGACCAGGGTGATCCTCATATTTTTTTTGATCCCATATTTAAAACAGGAATTCTTATGATTTTCATGAGGGAATTTCAGGGGGTTCTATTAATGATAGAGACCTGGAGAAGAAACATGTGGAGAAAATCTGCCTTCCTCCATCTAGTGAAAAATAAAACAGTTTTGGAAGCTGAATGAACAATGAGCATCGAAAGGAAGAGGCAGAAAGAAAGGGAGACCTTGCAACATACATGCCCTTCCTATTGGGGGTTGAATTGTGTCCCCCCCAAAAGATACACTGAAATCTTAACCCAAGTACCTGTGAATGTGACATATTTGGAAAGAGTATCTTTGCAAAGTAACTAGGTTAATATGAGGACATTAAGGTCTGCCCTAATCCAATATGATTGGTGTGCTTATAAGAAGAAGGAAATTTGGACACAGACATAAAGGGCAGATGACTATGTAAAGAAGGAGACAGAGATTAGAGTTATGGTGCCACAAGCAAAGGAGGACCTGGAGATACTAGAAGCTGAAAGAGACAAGGAAGGATACTCTCTTAGAGACTTTAAAGAAAGGCCCTGTTAACACCTTGATTTCTGACTTCCAGCCTCCAGTACTGTGAGATAATAAATTTATTCTACATTAAGCCACCTGATTTGTGCGTGGTTGGCAGCCCTAGGAAACTAATTCAACTCCATTTTAACAGTTTATAGAGTTTAGAAAGACTGGCGCCAAGACCCACCCTACTTGAGTGAAGCATTTCAAGCCACTACATAAGACTTGGATCACATAGTAGTGTTGCTTTCGCAGTATTAGAACAAGAGGTCACTATCAAACAACATTGCAGCATTTATTTTTTTTTTATTGAAAGAGTTTCTCTTCCATCTTTTTCCAACAAGACTTGACAATTGAAGGCAAACAACCCAATTATTCTGTATTAGCCAAGGTGCTATATTGGAAACAAACTTCCATGTATTTCAAAACAAGGGAATCTATAATAATAAAAGTGTAATTTGCTAATTAGACTGGACAGCCGAACAACCTTCCAGATGTCATTCTGGATTTCCTTCCCGAAGAAGCCACGGCACCAGGGACGAGGCAGAGGTGGTTAGGGGCAATAGGGCAGGCAGGCCAAGTGGTTAGGAGTGATCAGGCAGGCAGGAAGAGGGGTTTAGGGGGTATCAGGCAGCAGACGAGTGGTTAGGGTGATCAGTCAGGCAGGCAGAGGGGTTAGGGGTGATCAGGCAGGCGAGCAGTTAGGAGCCAGTGGTCGTGGATTGTGAGAGGGATGTCTGACTGCGGGATCAGGCCTAAACCTGCAATTGGATGTCCCCCGAGGGGGTTCCGGATTGTGAAAGGGTGCAGGCCCAGCTGTGGGGGGACCCCTCCACCTCCCCATGCATGAATTTTGTGCACCGGGCCTCTAGTTTAAAATAAGAAACACATTACACAGAGAAACATATTAGAAGAGCTAAAGTGTATATCGAAGGTCAGTGAATAAATCCACATATTAGTAACAGTGCAAAACTGCTACTGAAGGGACAATTGAAGCGATGGTGTTATTGAAGGTGGAGCTACCCGGGTGAAGAGAGAAACACGGAGATCTTGCCTAGTAGGAGCTGGAAACATGAAGGGAGTGCAGTAGGAGAGGAATATGCTGACTTCCTCTTTCTTCCCAGTTATCCATCTCTGGCCACTGCTTCCCATTGGCCAAACCTTCCCAGTAGGCAGCTGAGTTCGGAAAATGCAATATGTGATGGCAGACCCCATGATAAGAATAAAACAGGGAAAGGCAGAAAATGGATCTGAAAGCAAGAGGGCAAAAAATGTCTCATTCCCTCTTTCATAATGGTCTTGCTGGCTCTTTAACCTCTACAATTTATTCCATAAATATTTATTGAATACATACTTTATACCAGACATTAATAATCCGTACTAATAAGAAAAGAAAGAGAGAGATTATATTTGCTTGCATGGATTTTAATGTTCAGTAGAAAAGATAGACATTAAACAAACTTAAAAAAATAAATAAATACCTAAGTATTATAAGGTGAACAAGATTTTTGACAATAAAGGAAGCAGTACTTTGAGAGTGGAAGACTGGGAGAACCTAAATGAGATTGGTGAGTCAAGAATGTCCTCACTGAGGAAGTGATTCTGAAAGATCAGTATCAACTATCCCACCAATGGATTAGCAAAACAGTTTCCAGGAATAAGAAAGACTCTGACTTCAAGAAGTCGGATGGTTAATTTTATGTGTCAACTTGACCGAGTGATGTGGTACCCAGATAGTTAATCAAACATTATTCTGGGTATTTCTGTGAGAGTGTTTTTGTATTAAATTAACATTTAAATTAATAGATTAAGTAAAACAGATTGCCCTCTCTAATGTGGGTGAGCCTCACACAATCAGTTGAAGGCCTGAATAGAACAAAGGCTGAACTTCCCCTAAATAAAAACTTCCCCTATTGCTTGACTACCTCAGAGCTGGAACATCAGTTTCCTCCTGCCTGATAGACTCAAATGGAAACTTTGGTTTCTTCTGGGTCTCAAGCCCTCTGGCCCTTGAATGGAAATGTATACCACCAACTTTCTTGATCTCTAGCTTGCTGAATGTTGATCTTGACACTTTTCAGCTTCCAAAATCATGTGATCCAATATAGATATAGATGATATAGATATAGATATAGATATAGATATATTAAATATAGCTATATAATATATAATATATAATATATAATATATAATATAATATATAATATATAATATATAATATATAATATATAATATATAATATATAATATATAATATATAATATATAATATATAATATATAATATATAATATATAATATATAATATGTAATATGTAATATGTAATATGTAATATATAATATGTAGATAATATATATTATATATTATATATTATGTATATATTAAATATATATATATATATTTTTTTTCCTCTGGAGTACCATGACTAACACAAAAAGTAATTGAGATATTTAAGAAGCTGAAGGAAGGCCAGAGTGGCTTAAGTTTTTTAAGTGTACTCATGGCAGACAGAGGCAGGGGATGTACTGATGAAGTAGGTAGAGCCAAAACATGAAGGATCTGTGGGTTATGGTTTATAACCTGAATTTTATTCTACCATAATGGAGAAATTATTTAATTATTTAAGCAAGGGGGTGAGGTGGCATGAACTCAACTTATAAGAAACAATTCTGGATGCATTGAGGAAGAACTGTACAGAAAGAGATGAAAGTTGAAACAGACCAAGTAAGAGGTATTGAACTGGCCCAGGAAGATGACAATTATAAATAGAACTAAGATGTGGGATATGGATACAAGTGAACAAAGTTAAAACATATTTTCAGGCAAAATTAATGAGATGTGATGAATCAAAATGGACTTCATCGAGTGAAATTCATATAGTCAAATAGTTATAGTTAATATACAAGGATGAGCAAAGGTAGGCTCACACTTCTGAGATTATACTTAAGTGCACTGTACCATTGTGACAATCTATTGAGTTAATAAAGCCACTGTAATAATCATAACCTGCATGTCTTTTTTTCCATAAGAACAACCGTAAACCTTCTTTTGCCAATTCCTATATAGTCAAACATTTTCCTGTTTCTGCAAATATTCCAGGATTGCTAGTTCCTCACAACTCTGAAGTGATTGCTTATGGGAATGATGAATATTATCTTTGTTCCACATGATACTAGCTCCCCAGGTGATCCAGTCTACTTAATCAAATCATTCATCTTATCAGTGGCTTTTCATGGACGAACCATTTAATGACTGCATTTAGTTTGCAAATAATAGACCTTTAATAAATATTTGCTGGATTGAACCAAATCAATTTCCAAAATTTATGCTTCAACATTATGTAGGCATATATGCCCACAGGTCCTTATATTTTAAAATATCATAAATCTAAGGGACGATGCATCTCTCAACAGGATTATTTAAACAGCTCAGGTTCTATGTAATTGTGGAATCAAACTTGGAGCTTAATGCATTTCATTACAGTTCTCTGATAGATGTATTTAACTAGTGGGGGATTAGTTATGCTTGAGTATAGCAGCACCATACATCAGAGAAACAGATATGTGCTAAAAGCAATAGCTAGATCTGGGCACCTTATCCTCCTGAAATCTGGATTCCCATCCCTCCTTTTGCTGTCATTCCCTGTCTTTGCACGTATAATTTATTTTTCTCAAAATTAAAGATAGACTCCATATCCAAAACCAGTATACAATCTATTTCTTCCTATACATTTGTAATTTTCACACAATAAATGTGTAAACTTTCTTGAGAAAATTGTATTATCCCATTGATGATTGATTGGATAAATGAAAGAATAAGAATAAGAAATAGAAATGATGCCCCATGCAGTTTTTCTTCAGTGGATGCCGTTCCTGTTCCCCAACCAGCCCCAGATAGCAAATGGAGAGCTGTGCCAGCATCCTTCCCAATCTTACCTGCAAATTCCTGGTGAAATTTATGGAAGAGAAAGGACACACATGCTCCTATATATGCTATTCACAGGGACCCCATACTCTCACTCTATCTCACAATCAACCTTTAGTCTTTAATTTAAAAAATAAATAAATAAGCTGAATACTCCTCCTTCCAGGTGTATTTGGCCTCTGCCAGGAGCCGGTCCATGCTTGCTGTTTCAAGGGACCTGGCATATATGGCATATTGTTCTTAATATGTTTGCTCACCTTGGCACTCTGTGTTTTAACCAAGGTCTCTGAGAAAGGTTGTTTCCCCAGGTAGGGATTTTCCCCTGAAGTTAGGGAGGGAATAAAACCTCTTAACTAAGTGCCAGGCGGGTAATTAATCACTTTAACTACGAACAATCATGCTTAAGCTACATAATCTTTACTCCCTGGAATGGAGATAAGAAACGCCCTAACCTTTGGAATAGAGATTGATAGGATTGGGATCAACTGGTATAAATACAGATGTAACAAGACAGAACTTAGAAGACAGAACCTACACAGAACCTAGATACAGAAGAACTTTGCTGGAGAGAACATGGCAAAAGATCCTGAACAGAAACTGGCAACAGAACCTAGAGACAGAACCTAGCGAGAGAACATGGCAAAAGATCCTGGACTGAACCTCACTATAGAACATGGCAAGAGAACCTGACTAGAACCTGGTGACTGAACCTGGCTGGAGAACCTGGACAGAACCTGGCTGGAGATCCTAAGCAGAACTTTGCTGGAGATCCAGACCAGAACTTGGCTGGAGATCATGGCTAGAGATCCTGGCTAGGCTGCTGATCAACTGAACGCTGTCTCCGTGTCATTCCTTCTTCGCCAACTCCGTCCACACCTTTGAGGACCCCTGGACCTGCTGGGGTTGGACCCCAGCAGGCCTCTGGCATCTGTCCCAGGTAAGCAAATGCTCAAGATCTGTTTCCATTTAGAGTCACCTGTCTTCCACCAGATTTAGGGATAGTTAGCCACCCTGCCACTCAAGTTCTCTGATGGATTCAAGAACAGCTATTACTTTGACATTTGCTCAGCTTTGTTGTTGTTGTAAGGGTAGGAGTGAGGCTCGCCCCAACAATCTTTGTCTCCAAGCTAAAACCAGATCGGAACACCAGGTCCCTTTCTTAATTAATATCAATTTAGAGAACAAGCAAAGGGTTTGTAGGAACCGTTTTCAAATAAAAATGTCTTGGTACCAGAAAGATATTTATATCCTTTCCCCTGCTACCCTTCTTGTGTTCACATTTAAGCAAGCTGGAAGTCACACAACCAACTACTAAAATCTTCTCAAAACACTTGCTTTTCCCTGGTTGCTTATCTCTCTCCTCTCTCTGAGATCATGCAATGCCTGTCAGTCATGGTAATGGGGAAGGAAAGGGACGAGAGGGACTATTTATCTAAAGAGAGCAGGGCTGCTTTGGCTTTCGCATCTTTCTTCTCCCAGATACTGTTTTGTTTTCTGTCATCGCTTGATGACCTTGCACTTTTCACTGATTTTCATGCATGCACCACACACAAAATTTTGAAGTAAAGGCCCAAAAGGGTCTATAGATGAAAAGTACTTTTAGTGTAAAAAAAAAATTACTTTTAGCAAGAGTTTTCTCTGTCTGTCACAGATAGAAACTCAAGAGATTTGTAGATTTGGCCAAATAGGTATAAAACAGCAAAGGGGGGTTCATATGATATGCTTTGCTTTTACTAGAAAGTGGGAATGAGTGAGCCAGTAGCAGCTACGTATGGGTTGAAAGGGAACTTTTTCCAGTAGTGAGAACAAACATACCCTGTCATCTATGTCAGCTTCGTTATTGTGTAACCTCTGTCATTTGTAAGCTCAGTGTCTAGAGGTGGAGTGTGGTTTACATCCCTGAAAGAGAACCAAACTGTTGTTGTTACTTTATTAGGCTCATACAAGTTTCCTTAAAAATGGGCATTGAAATGGAAACTTTTTTTTTTTAAAAAAATATATTTTATTGAGTTTTTACAGAGAGGAAAGGAGAGAGATAGAGAGTTAGAAACATCGATGAGAGAGAAACATCGATCAGCTGCCTCCTGCACACTCCCCACTGGGGATGTGCCCGCAACCAAGGTACATGCCCTTGACCGGAATCAAACCTGGGACCCTTCAGTCCACAGGCCGACGCTCTATCCACTGAGCCAAACCGGTTTTGGCGAAATGGAAACTTTTTAATGCAAAATGCAAATCTGGCCACCCTTGAGGTCAACTTATTCAGAACCTGACACTATCTTTGGTTTGAACCAGCTATATGACTTTAGACATTTAATTAATCATTAGCTTTGCTTCGAAACTGAACATATGAAAAGAACAAGCTATCCTCTCTTCTGTATCTCATATTTTATCTCCACAATGCTAGAGATCCGATTGAAGAATAAAATGTAAGACACTGTGGAAGAAAACGGTGCCATATACTAAACCTGGCACACTCAGGAGAGGCCTGCATGGCAGCCTCATAAACTCAGAGACCTAAAGTAAGCACATAGGATTGTCTGAAATTAAAGCTTCTTGACTAAAGGCAAGTCATGGGCCGTCATGTCCTAGGCACATATCTTCCCAAACAAAGGTCAATCTTCACCTTAACCGAGACTATTATGTTTTTGTATCTAGGATAATATCAGGGTAATTTCCTTTTTCCAGAGCAGGAGACAACAGAGTCCCTCATTGTTATTCTATTAATTGTTGACTGTTAACTATCCTGTACTCACCTATGTAGTAAAAGAAGCATGTGTCTATCATTTTACTTTTTATCCAATCTCAGACATTTCCCAGCTTTGCTCTCTCCTGCCTCCCTAATCTATCACCAATTGATTTAATGTAACCCCCTTACATATCTCCTCTTCTCCTTTAATTCTAATCTATAATAATAAAAGCATAATATGCTAATTAAACCGGACCTCCTTCCGGACCAACTTCTGGACAAAGCCACGGAAGGGGATGAGAGCTTTGCACGAATTTCATGCATGAGGCCTCTAGTGTATAAAATAAGGAGCAAAACTACCATTCTCAGAATCATTTTATCAAACAATTTAGATTTTGCTTCCTGGCATTTGTAGTCAGTTCGGCTCAAATATACGTACACAAATTTTTATAGGTCTGGACGTTTCTTATGTTGACGACACACATACTTCAAACACAGATGTTGAGTAATTTTTAGGTGCAAATATCTATTCAATGAATATATTAATTTATGATTTTTTTAAATTATGGAGTTTTCACTGGTTATCAGACTATAGATTCCCAATCAGTTTGTTTCCTAAAATTTCTAAAGACTCATGAAGAAGAAAATTTAACTTCTCTTTGAAAGTCTCAATCCCAGCCAAGAGGGAAAAGTAATATAAATCACGGAAAGGTAATGCCCTTATCAAAAACTGCAGTTTGGGGAACTCAACAGGAACTAAATTGGAAATAAAAATTGTTACATTATGGTGTTCACACCTATGTTGAATTTTCATAAGCAATTCAGAAACAAAGGCCAATTAACCCTAAATATATAATCATGCCCTACTGAACACCTTTATTCCAAAAGCATCATCAGGGTTCTGACCTTCTGGTTCAAACCCAGTCATGCCACTTAATATTTTATCTTTTATGGAGCAAATCAATGTTCAAAAGGAAGAAAGGTAAATAATAGGGGAAAGTCATTTGTGTTCATAGTATTGAGTCACAACCTTTATAGACAAACTGACCTGAGAGGACCATGTTTTCTCTCCCATATAGCCCTATAAAGAAAAACCTCTCCTCCGCTTTGCACCCAAGCTATGATTGATGGGCATTGGCAATCACTTCATGATGGAGCTTGTTGATGCCTGCAGTCATGACCAAAGCTTTGTGAAGTTTGTAATAAAGTTATGGGCAGAATTTCAGTTTGTTGGTGGTTTCTCTTAAATAAGGTGAGATCTAGTGATAAATGGGACTCAGGCCAGAGAAAACACCATAAACTCCAATGGGATTTCCCTCAAACCACATCCATATTAGATCTGTACTAAGGTAACAGTTCTCAGGATAAAATATCTTTTGGCATCAGTTGCTGGGGTGAACTATTTTCTTGGCATTTTAAGAAATTTGATTTATAAAGGAAATACTCCATGACCTTTATATGTTCCAAAAAGCGTATTTACTTGAAAGCCCATGACCATCACTTATACCAACATTACATTTAAAGGTTCTTTATACTTATTTATTGACCGATTATTAACTGAATATGTACAATATATCAGGGATTGTGATAAGTGCTTTAGTAAATGTATATAAGACAAGATATTTGTCTTAAAAGATGTACTATCCAGCAGTTAATATGCACGTAAATATATGGTATGATACAAACACATTTCTATGAGAGCTTATAATAAGGATTCATTAATTCTTCCATGGAAATTAGAAAGGCTTCCATGATTAGTCATGTTTGAGATGGACTGTAAAGATTTGCTAACTAGCCCTAACCAGTTTGGCTCAGTGGATAAAGCATCGGCCTGCGGACTGAAGGGTCCCAGGTTCAATTCCAGTCAAGGGCATGTACCTTGGTTGCGGGCACATCCCCAGTAGGGGGTGTGCAGGAAGAAGCTGATTGATGTTTCTCTCCCATCAATGTCTCTAACTCTCAATCCCTCTCCCTTCCTCTCTGTAAAAAATCAATAAAATATATTTAAAAAAAAAGATTTGCTGAATACTAGTAGTGTATTGTGTGTGTATGTGTGTGTATTTGACCTGAAAAAAAAATCCATCACTTTAAATGTGGAAGTCAAAATGCACATGAATGAGAAATAGTGAGCTAAACTGATATGATAGGTATATACAGGACATAAAATTATATTGACTTTATCTGTATATCTAAGCATTTCCTAGATTTAAGTGATAAATCTTTTTTCTAACCAAATATGTTCTTTGTTTAGGAAAAAAATATAATTGCAGCACAAGAAAATAGTAGGCAGTAAGGACTTAGACTCAAGTTGCATGTCTACTACTGACTGTCTGTGAGCCTTCAAAATGTTGCTTCTCCTCTGTGAATTGGTTACTCTTTCTTTTAAAGGAGGACTTTATACCATAAAATCCATGATGCCTGCAAGGTTCATAGGGGACACGTATTATAACACTGAACAGAATCCCACTTAATAATAGTGAAAGAGTAATGTGCCAACAAACATGTACAATCAATATAGGTTGTTTCCAAAATTACACAATCCTACCAATATGCACCATCTTCTTGATTTTATATAAACTTCATACTTTGAAGAAGACCAGAATATGCCATCCCAAAATATCCCACTTTGGCATGGGACTACTTTGAGCCAAAGGCAATTGAGAAACAGAAGAAATCTACTAAATCTCAGTAACTAATATCACCTCAATAAATTAAATTTGGAAAAAAATCAGACACAATAAAGCTGCCTACCCTCGTCCTAACTCTAAAAACAGGGCGTATATTTCTCTCTTGTAATGACAACTGCCATTTGCAGAGGTGTCCTCTTCCCTTGAACCAGGAAAAGAAGAATGACTAGGAGACATCTCTCATCACTAGTGATGAGATGACTCACATCTGCATAGGAAACCTTGCTGAATACATTCCTATTTATGATACATTTCTTAGTCATCTTCCCACAATCTGCCTGTCCTCCTCTCCCACTGCAAACACAAACAGCCTCCTGTGTACGCTGTTAAATGATATTTAAGCCTCTGCGTCTGGCTGCCTCTTTGGGTTTTCCCTCCTTTCCAGCCAAGTTCCCCCACGTGCACTAAATCTTTTTCGCCTGCTAGTCTGCCTGTTATCAGTTTGATTCATGGGCCCCACATACTGAACCTGAGAGAGGGTAAAGGAAGAATGCGTTCCCTCACTATAGCCACCAGGGCTTACCCTTCCCTTTGTAAGGTGTGTGGGTTTATATCCTTTTCAGCATTCAGGCTCTCTGCTTTGACATTACTGCTTGGCCTTTCACTTCTAACCACTTTTATCCATCAATCCCTGTGCCCCTCAGGACAAATAGCAGCCCTGGTTCACCCTGGAATCCCTCTCTCATCACCTGGGCTTAGTTAGATGTCCCTCATATAATGTTAGGTAACTGAAATCTAAAATATGGGAAAGAGTGGAGAAAGGATGTCAATGTAGTCTCAGATAGAGGATGTCAGGGCCTAAACTCCACATATCAGATATCAGATAATTATTAAAGTCTAGTCTCATGTATAGTCATCTTACGATTTCTCTTTCTAACACACACTGAGTTTACAGTGTCAATATTTCCCACATTTTTGATTCCTGATTGGTGCACTATATGTCACCATTGTGGTGAATATTGCCTGAAAACTTTTTGAGACACACCTACACATCCTGCCCTTCCCTGTAATCAGTCAGAGGTTTTGACCAAGTCCACATACATGACTTTGCTTTTCTTATTCAAACACATCTTTAAGAGTATACAGCATGCCTATTCAGCCTTTGAAGATTAGGGTATATTTTTCTAAGTGAACACTAATGAAAGGAGAATGCATCATTCTTCACTGGCTGATGCACTGAAAATTGCTGACGGCAAATGTTAATAAAGCCACATTAAGTGGAGGGAATGAATGCAGCAGTTAAGTGAATGACACTTGGTGGCAGGGAGGCCTTATTTTATGTGATGGTTGAAGAAATTGACATTTATCACATACAGACGGATATTAGAAATGAACCCAAAGAGGGCAGCTTCCTTGCCTCCTTCATTATATGTATAGATGGGGAACAAGTATATCACCTGGGAAAAAGCTAACCCAAATCTCATTTTTGTCATTGTAGTAGCTATTTATTTCAAAATGTTTTCCCCATGAGAGCCAGCAATCCCTCCCTACCCTGAACTATCAAGTTTCTGAGGACAAGTTTTCAATGGCAGCCAATCTGGAGAGTTGCATATATCTACCCCTAGACAGCTGCATTATGGAACTAAAAGAACTGCATCTAAATTCATGAGCCGATAAAAAGTAATCTGGCTAAAGTCTTTTTTATACCAGAATATACAATGATAATCACACCCCCTTGAATTACAAATGTTCCATAACCATTCAAACTGGTACTGAGTTACTGACATTATTTGAAGTAATGACATAATAAAACACATTTTAAAAGACAAACCCATAATTTACTTGCTTCTCGCTTAAAAAAGATTTCAGAAATCTTTTGAGATCATAATTGATAGAATGCCATGATTTCATAGACCATCAAAGACTCAAATAGGTTTTAATAAACCAGGAGAATGAAAGTGGCTCTGGCTTGCTTGCTAACTGTCTTATTTCTCCTCGTTCTACTAGCCTTTTTAGCAATCTAAAATTACAGCTAAAATTAATTAAAATATATAGTGACCTGAAGCATTTTAATTAACTTGATATTTTTTTTTTCTAGAGGAGTGCAATAAATCACAAATATCTCTAGTCTCTATTTAAATTATTTTTAGGGTACACTAGTAAAGAGTCTCTAATTTAGACAAATTAAGCATAGTACACAGAAACATGAATTCAATAAATTGGAATGCAAGAGAGTTGACAAAAAGCATTTCCAATTCCTCTTACATCCATAGTTTCATGGTAAGGAATTCAAACCTCATTGTTAAATTATCTTTGGAAATAGCAAGGCATGATTTTCTATCACTAGCCATAGATTAGGGAATCTTTCAGTGGCTATGTTGATTTCACTGCCTGGTTGAGCTAATCAATTGAGCAGACATATACTTAATAATTGTGATTCCCAGGGATTTATTTTATTGTTTTGAGCTGGATATTTTATTTCAAATATCCCTTTCATATCATTCCAAATAAACCCGATTGACCAAAATTATCTTCAGCAAGTCTTTAACCCTTGAAACACATGTAGGTTTATAGTGAACAACGTGGCATGTTCCTGTGTCTCAATGAAATCAACAGAAGATAAGTACTTATTATAGGTGAACCTCAAACTTAAAACATACCATGTTAAAAATAAGAATCTAAATCTTATTTTTAAAAATTAAAAATAACATTAAAAATAACAATGCACATACAAATAAAATAAATATATGGAGAAAAGGTGGCAGGTACTTGGAGCAAGAACAATTAAAAAAATGAAAGAACAGATTTCTGCTCAAGCTCTTCTGAACACTGCCAAAACAATAACTAAGATTTAAGAACGGCTTTAAAACAAAACCTGTTTAAATATCAGGCAGCAGAAATCACGATAAAGAAACCAAGGAATAAGATATTTGGGCCAGCCCTAACTGGTTTGGCTCAGTGGATAGAGCGTCGGCCTGTGGACTGAAGTGTCCCAGGTTCGATTCCCGTCAAGGGCATGCACCTTGGTTGTGGGCACATCCCCAGTAGGGAGTGTGCAGGAGGCAGCTGATCGATGTTTCTCTCTCATCAGTGTTTCTAACTCTCCATACCTTTCCCTTCCTCTCTGTAAAAAATCAATAAAATATATTTAAAAAAAAAGATATTTAGGGCAAAATGAAATAGATAAAATGTGAACATAATGGGGACAGAAAATAGGTATGATACAGCGTAGTCTGCATTCAGGGCACCATCAATGCTGGTATTTACTTTAAGGAAGATAAGCTCTCAACTTCCAATAATATATCCCAAGGATTATAGATTCCACTAACTGGGCAAAGAGCATTTAAAAGAGTTAAGCAGAACATTGACCTTTTTATCTAAGTAAATAATTAGAGAAGATTAATTTCAGCCATAAAATGCTAGTCCATTTCCTCTAAATTTTTTAGGAATATCAAATATTTTACCAAAAATATTTAAATATCCTTTACCATAGCTATGTAAGTAAGAACATTGAAGATGGAAAATAAGATAAGCAGCTTTCAGGTTCTGACACAAACTGGAAGGCATAGACGTATGTATCAGGAGGAGATCGTAGAGACAAACCAGTCCAACTCTTTCATTCTACAAATAAAGTGAGCCTCAGCCAGTGAGGTGTAACTTAACATCAGAGACAGAAATAGATGTCATTTGGGTCATTTTTACAATCACGATGTTTACAATAAGAGTGCACTCAAATATCCACTCCATAATGCAACTGCCTCCAATAATGTCATAAAATTTCTTAAGCACTTGTCTCCTATATATTTTGCATTTATCATTACCAGAAAAAAGTACAGTGATGGGCATACAAAAGAATTCTCAATTTCTCTTCAGTGAATGGTTTAAAGGAATACAGAAGACACCGGCAGTGGTTCTCAAACTTCCTAATGCCGCAACCCTTTAATACAGTTCCTCGTGTTGTGGTGACCCCAACCATAAAATTATTTTTGTTGCTACTTCATAACTGTAATTTTTCTACTGTTATGAATCATAGTGTAAATATCTGATATGCTATATGTGTTTTCCGATGGTCCCGACCCACAGGTTGAGAACCACTGCACTAGAGAGAGATAAAAAATGTACCAGATATACCCAACGTAAAACAAAATGTCAACTGAGAAGTGAATAAGGAGGATGAACATTCTCCTTAAAAATAAACAGCAGGCTCTACTGAATGCCCTCATCTTTCAAGTAGAGGTTTTTTTTTTTGTTTTTTTAATCAAGTACCCTGATTTTTACAAAAATACTTTGTATTAAAACCTTCCAGCTCTAACCACCTTCTGGTTCTTTATATTTGTTATTCTGAACATGTTTTATATTGCAGCTGTTTTGTTTTTTTTCCCCTGTGGGTATGGAAGTTGGCAGATCACTCTGTTACCTGTTTCTAACATGAATGCATGGGTTCTCAGCGGAAAGCAATGGTTGAGATCAAAGGCTCCAGAACCTGAATTTGTTTGTGAAGCACAACCTGTGACTAATATGCTGTACACTCTGGAACATGCTACTTTAAATGCAGTGATTCAGATTCATCACCTATAAAATGAGGATAATTTGTTTTTTTTCGTCACAGAATTATTGGGCAGAATAAGTAAGTCAATACGGATGATGTTCATAGCATTTTGTACGCCTTCCACACGTTACCTAGTATCTTCTGGCAATCCTAAAACCTTCTGGGACTCTGATGGGAACTCCCATTCTTGGAAAGTTTGATTGATAACATAGCTTTTCTATAATTGTCATGGATTTCAGTAGTTGGGAAGGCTGATTCATATTTTCAGATAACTTGGTCCACTTATTAGGAGAGAGAAGGGCAGAGATAATTTAGTCAGGTATTTGTGTTTGTTTGTTCATTTGGTTTTACCAGATGAAGGAATGGTCCTAGGGGCATTCATGACTTGGTTAACATTACCCAGTTAATCAGTGGCTGTACTACTTCCCATAAGACATAGTTTCTTCTCATGATCACTGAAAACTGCTGAATCCATTATCCAGTTTTATTAGACAAAAAGGATCAACTGAGGCAAAATTAATGAATCAAATTAAAGTGAGAAGATCTCTGGACTTTTGGGAGTTACGTAGATTGAGTTTCCATTTTACTGTATAAATTTAGAAAAACTGAAAAGCTTAGGTATTCTGGCTGCCAAGTGCATTGCCGTGGTAAAGACAAGTGAGGGCCTTCCATGGACTGCCCTGGGAAAATGATTATAATATGTTTTGTATAGAAGTTTTCTGCATATGAGATAAATAAAATAAGAATCCTTTACACTTAAGGGGAAACCACTGGGTGAAGATAAATTGAAATCCCAACTTGAATTCTAAACACATTGAAGGTTTGTGGAAAATAGATCTGCCATTTAAAAAAAAAAAAAGTGACGATGAAAATCCAGAAAGCCTAACAGGGGTAGGGAAATTTTGTTTTCCCCCCCAAGGGCCATTTAGATATTTATAACATCATTCATTTCCCATACAAAATTATCGACTTAAAAACTAGCCTGCTATATTTGGTCAAAGAGTTAATTAACTCAGCTGTAATGCCTTGGCAGGATAAGAACTTAAGATTTTGCAGGCTTTATTATGGCCTGTGGGCCAGGCATTCCCCAAACCTGCCTTACAGGGAAGGAGGCATATATTTTTCTACAAATAGAGGTATTACTAAATCTATCTATTTTTATACAAAACTTAGGTCTACTAAGATGAAATAATGTGGCATACAGAGAAAGACTAATAGGAAGGGGTCAAAATTTGGCACTGATTACTTCTCAATTTCCATTGAAATATTGGATTCCAGGATTCTGTACTGAGACATTTATATTTTTTATGTGTAAAGTTTAACAGATACTTAATAGGTATTTACTCTGCACACAGAACTTTGTAGAATACAGAAAGTTGAAGAAAGTTTAGGTCAGCGGGCAAAGCAATGTGTTAACGGTAAGGAAATCTGAGTTATAGTCCCAGGACTGTTAGAATTAACTCAATATATGACATTGGCAACAATTTCACAGCTTCTCTGGGCTTCAGTCCCACCCTCCTCCCCTCCCCATAAATTCAGGAAGTTGGAGTACTGATGCCCATTTTAACTCTAATATATTATAAAAGTTACAGAGGAGTGCCCTGGAAAGAACAGAGTATTTCAAGCCAAGAACTCTATTTCTGGTCTTCTTAACTAAATTATTGTGTGACCTTAAATCAGTTATTTAACTTCTACCAGACTCTTTTCTTCTTAATTTTAAAATGAGGTGTTAGACTACTTGAGCTCTAAAGTCTCTTCTAGGTGTAAAAATCTGACTCAATTCATGACCCTGTCCTCAAGGAGCATTCCATCCAGTTAAGGAGACAAGATATGTACATAAAAAGGTCAATAGCAATATCAGCCCAAAATAGAACAGATGTCACAAGGCAATGGATACCTTAATGCCAAATAAATGGGGTAGCTGGCAAGTAATATAAATGTGAGGCAGAAGAGATGATTCTAGGTTGGAATAGTAAGAAAATTTTTCATTGAGAGTGAGTCTAGCAGATTCTTAAAGGGTAGGTCAGATGTAACTACTGGCAGAGGCTGCTGTGGAGCTGGGCATTATAGTGAGCAAAATCCTAAAGGCAGGAGACAACATCCTGAGAGTGAAAACCAAAAGTAGTGTTTTCAAGTAGTTTGTGTTATTTAGCCATTTTTTAAAATAATGCTTTAAAAGAATAATGTGTAGGATGAATACTTCTTTCTTTTCCCTTTTTGATTAAACAATTGCCTTTTGAGTGAATACCTATAAAAAGCTGTATTTTGCATGAACTAGATGGAAAAAGTGTAGGTTATAACTTCATTTGTCAGTACTATTGGTGACATCTCTGATGTGTTTCCTACATTATTTCTCCAAAATATTTAAAATTCAATTTTCACCAAAAGGGTCATGGAATTCAAATCTCATTTCCAGACCATTTCTCACCAATGCAAATGACAGATTTTTTTGAGGCTGAGGAAGTCTACCTTTGAAGCAAATTGCACTAGGCATTTAAATGCAAGTGTTTGTCAAAAGAGTATCTTTGATGACATTAACAGGTACAGTTTCAGTCTTTTGTTAAAATCCAATATTATCTTTTTTATCCCTCTAAAAATAAATTAAAAATATTCATGCAAATATTTGTCTGACAAACAAATGGTGGTGTCGCCCTGGGACTTATTGTGACTTCAAAGCCAGTAGACCTGAAGCTTTACATCCCAGGAATGGTATGAAGTAGTGTTTTATAACATTGATAGAAAAACCACAGTGTTTACACTTGATTTCTTGAAAAAAGTTGCTCAAACCCATCTGCGAGGAGGACAACATATTCTTTAAATGCCATATGCTGTGATACGGTTGTAGCTTTGGCAGATGCTCCACAAGATAAAAATATTTTATTCAGCCCTCTCAGATAATTTGTCTAATACATCTCTGGCTCCAAACCAGGCCCTTGATGCAATAACCAATCTCAATCAGAGATATCAAAAGTTTCCCCCTGCCCTAGAGTACAAATTGAACTTTCAACCTCTGAAGCTGTCCACTCCATTAACAATGTACTCAAATTGCAAGCAAGCATTTAATGAAGGCCAAGTTTTGGAGCACCAACGTGAAGACTGTGAGAGCCTTAGGAGTGGCTGAAATGAAAGGGCTCCTCTCTTCATTTCACATATCCGAAGCCTTGAACAGAACATGGCATCTTAACCATCTGAGCATTTTAAATGTGACATCAGCAGACATACGATGCTCAGCTCTGTGGTACCTGAATAATTGAGGCTTTGAAGCATCAAAATGTTGACACCTTCAAGCACTCAAAAAGCTTTATTTGAATGATTCTTCTCACAAAAGAGGACTCACTCTGCCCTTTGAGATCAGTGCATTCTCTGGAACACAGTTCCACACTTTATATTGAAACAAACTTGTTTACCATATATTGACTAACTGTGTCTTATGCACAGAAGGTATTTGATTAAATACATTTCTTTGTGATAACATAATGGCCAGAGAAGCATGAAGGTGAGAGGGCATGAAAACAACACAACTTGTTTCCTAAGCAGTGAACTTTCTTCAGATCTCATGTCATTCAAGAAGATAGAATGAGAATTGTTAGATAACCAAGTTCATATTAAGTATTATATATCCAACAAAAGCAACAATAAGAAAAATAGTATGATTCCATTTACTCATTCTTTCAATGATATTTAGTGAACACTCAATAATATTCTGGGCATTGTACCAGGGGCTATAAACACAGAAAGAAACAAGATAAAGTGTCACTACCTACATGATACAAAAGATTAAAAAAAAAAATTCTTATTTTGTGAGTTAGTATACTGACAAATATGTATCAGTGCAATATACTGAAGACTTTTTTGAAAATCTTCAGAAAGCTCTACTCAGAAAACTGGTCACTCAGACAATATTTTGCATATTTCATACACACCCTGAAGCTAATGGACACTAGGACTCCTATTACTCCAAGTTAAGAATTTTAGACCTCTTGCATGGTTGCTGCTTTTAGAAGTAGCAAAGAAAAAGATAAATCAAAAATTCAAGATTAGAAGTACACAAACATAAATAAGATGAAAGAGAATTGCAAGAAAATTAAAAATGCAAAAATAGAATTAAAATTTATATTCAATATGATAGAACACATTTTGATCTAGCTAACTCAAGGCATTGCAAATTCAAAATGTTTATTATAATTCTCATCAATCAGTTCATTCTTCATGCTCATAGCTAGTTCCTCTATCTGATCTCCTAATTGCTTTAATTAGCTCTCATAAACTGCCCAGATCCTATAGTTACTTGCAGATTTCTTAACGTTGGAGACATATTTTCATAAACTGCAGTTAACACAGTGAAATCTTGAATTGAGAGCATGTTCCCACACATCAAATGAACAAACAAACGGTCTCAAAAATGTGTTTCTTCTCAGTGCAGATGCCATTATCATTAGTGTTTAAAAATAAGGGTATCAAAGACAGAAGAATTTATAATTTACCCCAAACATCTACTCCCCATGACTCAATTTCTGTCACCAACACTTTGGTTCAAATCAAATATGGTCTCATTCATAAAAGTCTGCAATAGTGCCCTGCCTTCTCTTTTTAGCCAGTTTAACCATTGATTGTCATAAAGCACAGAATAAATTAACTAAAAATGTGAATTTACCCAAATAATTGGCCCTCCACCGTCATTCCAAAGCTACTTTTTAAGTTTTTTTTACTTCTCATCATAATTGATATTTTGGTTAAGCCTGCCTGGACTGTTTATATTTCCACAATAGACAAAAGCTTTCTTACCTCCATTCTTGATTCACACAAATTTTACCTTTTCCACGGACAGGCCTCCATGAGTCATCCCAGTTAAAAGAACTCTTCCATTCATATGCCATTTCTAAAATACTACTTCACACTGAGATACAGAATATGACAGTCTTTCTTTAAATATTATTTTATGTTACAATCTATAATATTTATATATTTGCATTTTCATTAAGTGGATGTTAAATGCATTTACTAATTGAAACTCTTCCTTCTTCTATGTGAATATGCTGGTGTTAATCAGACTTCTACAAAGCAATTGTAGATCTCTGGCAAGTTGCTCCAAGAAATAAGAGCCAATCAGATGACTTTGGCCCTTTACACTCCACTCTTTCCCCATCGAATGTTAAAAGCTGAGTTCAGCCCTAGCTACTGTGGCTTAGTGGATAGAGTGTTGGCCTGGAGAGTGAATGGTCCCAGTTTCGATTCTGGTCAAGGGTACATGCCTGGGTTGTGGGCTCAATCCCCAGTAGGGGCGTGGAGGAGGCAGCCAATCAATGATTCTCTCTCTCTCTCATCATTGATGTTTCCATCTCTCTCTCCCTTTCCCTTCCTCTCTGAAATCAACTCTCTCTCTCTCTCTCTCTCTCTCTCTCTCTCTCTCTCTCTCTATATATATATATATATATATATATATATATATATATATATATATATTTAAAAAAGATCTGAGTTCAAAGAACTTTTCCTGCTGACCTACAGTAATGATGGAATCATAGAAGCTTAATGTTCTTTATTGCAATGATCTACCTCAAAGATGCTATTGCCAAACAGATGGAATACCTAGTAGAATTGCCAAGAGTAACATGGGTTGTAATTGTAGCACCAGGGTGCTATTGCATATTATCTATATGAACTAAATATTCTTTCAATTGTGGTGGGAAATTGAGTGGTAGTACTTTTCTTTTTTCTTTCTGGTAATAGCTATTCCCAAGTACACATATTATAGCTTATGGGCAGAGTGCTGACATTAATCAACAGTTTTCCTGGATTAAAAACTGTTCACAAAATAATTAGCTTTAGAGTATTGGAGGTTATAGACCACATTAAGTCACAATTAGTGACTTACTGTATCTTTAGGCCTGAGTGATTTTTACCATTATGGTATTTTACTTTTATTCATAGCAATCTTAAAATAATATTATACAGTATTATGTTATTTTAGAAATAGGAAGTTCTCTGAATAAATAATATAGTTCACTAACTACTCCTGAAAAGTTAAGACTCATTAAAAACATATTACATGCCTTGTGATCAAACATTTTTAATAATGTATTTTAACATTTAGAAATTGTATTGTTTTCATCTTTCAAATAACTCTTTTCTCCTAAACAGGACCAGTCTTGAAGTGGGAAAGAAGTGTGAAATCCAGCCACTTTTGATAGACACATGATATCCAGAATATTTTTATCTGTAACATTTTAAGACTTGACACTGCCGAACTTGAATATGAGTTAATTGTGTAGTCATGTATAACCTTTCTTTTATAGATGTCAAGGGTGTAGTGTTGTTACCTGAGTGATGTCGAGGTCAGCTTGAAGATCTGGGAAGGCTAGTTGTGCCATTGAAGTCTGATGCTGGGGAACTTACTGTAAACAAAATTTACAAAGACCTTTTCAAGTAAATGCCACTGAAGGGAGAAGAGTTAAGGCAATAGTGTATTTTCTTAAAAGACAAGCACTTATGTCTTTGTTTGGAATTCATGAATCCTACTTTTTTTTCATCTAAGCAGGTCCTAGCACCACCACCAAAAAGAGACATTTTCAAAGGGATTCATTAAATTCCCAATTGAATGAAACCCTGTAGTTTTGCTTTATATACACAATATTTCATAGGGTAGATAGGTAGGGTATGGTGGGGGTGAGATTTTTAAAAGGTGTCAAAATTGTGCCCCTCTGTGTTCTTTCTACCCTTTCATTTATCCATTTATATTCTCTCAATAGCCTTGGAATGACTTGTCATGAAGAAGGGGGAAACCAACGTACACAAAAGTGACCCCTCCCAATATCTCGTTTTCTTTAACAGGATATTCTAGTAAGATAAGAGGTTAAATTGAATATATCTACAGAGTGAAATTTTTACTTCTGTATTTGAGAAGTAAAACTTTCTATGGAAGCATCTCTGTGTGTGTGTGGGAGGGGGGGTGTGCACAAAACATTAAGAAACGTTTTGTGCAATACTTCTAACACCACAGAAACTACTGTCTTCCATGGTCTCCTTTTGTGAGGGATGTGGGGCTGACTGACACTGGCCACTGTTTGCTGTTCCCCAGGAAGGCTCATCGAGGACCTGTGTTGAAGGGCTGTGTCTGTCGGGTGGAAGGGAAACATACATTTGCAAATCAGCAGCTGTGAGTCCCTTTGCTTAGAACATTGGTTTAATAAATATAATTTATAAATATATGGAAGTAACTAATTTTTAATGTTAGAAAACAGTTAAAAGAGACTATAAAATATATCATTACATATTTCCATTGGAGATAATAACGGAGTCAAGGACACTTTTCCTGTCTCCAGGATTTCACTGGTTCCTCTGGTGGTCCTTGCAGAGGCTCAGTATGTCAAGTCAACTGCCAGGGGTCACGTGCCTGACTGAGTGAGTAGTGTTAACCTTGGGACCTTTGGGCATGAGCCCATTAAGACACACAAACATCATTGAAAGACAAAAGCAATGTGGGTATTCTCTAGGCGTCAAATTTGAGAAAGAATAAAAGAAGACTGCAACAGTTGACCAGTTAGTATTATTTGACTATCCTGAAATTTCACACAGATATAATACTATTCTGTCCACAGAAGTGAGGCAATGCTAATCTAGATAGGCCCTTATTTTCTAAGAAAGGGTTTCACCTATTTAGATAAAGCCACAGTAGTGACTGTGGTTTGTCTAGCAGGGAGGTTATCTAGCAAGTGTCTAGCAGATGTCTAGCTAGTGTGCTTTACTGAAAGAAGACAGAAAAATGTAAGGTTTAAAATAAGAAAGTAACATTTTAAAAATAGCTTTGTGGGAAATTTAATTGACACTAGTTAGCAGAGGAATAGGAAAATTATGCCTCAATCTAATGAGGAAGACAGTTAGATAAAAATCATCTGTGGGGATTTGTTAGCCAGAATGGGCTTGGCAGAAGGGGAGGCTGAGCTGCACTGTTGAGTTTTGATACCAAATAATTGAGGATAAAGTGGGATATAATGGAGATATGGGGATAGTGGCTTCCAAATGAGCTCCTACTGCTAATCAGTTGAATATTTTTAGAAAAAATTATCTATTTTTCATAGACTCAGTTCAATTGTTTATAAAATATCAGGTTTATATAGATGGACTGCAAAATCAATTTCAGCTTTAAAATAATTTCAGTCTATAACAAAGGCAAGATGTTTTCTATATCCTATAAAATTCTGCCGGGAGCCGGTCCATCCTTGCAGTTTCAAAGGACCTGGCATATATGGCATACTGTTCTTAATATGTTTGCTCACCTTCTTGGCACTATGTGTTTTAACCAAGGTCTCCTCTCTGAGAAAGGTTGTTTCCCCAGGTAGGGATTTTCCCCTGTAGTTTGGGAGGGAATAAAACCCCTCAACTAAGTGCCAGGTGGGTAATTAATCACTTTAACTATGAACAATCATGCTTAAGCTACATAATCTTTACTTCCTTTAATGGAGATAAGAAACGCCCTAACCTTTGTAATAGAGATTGATAGGATTGAATCAACTGGTATAAATACAGATGTAACAAGACAGCAAGACACAGAACTTAGAAGACAGAACTTAGAAGACAGAACCTACTCAGAACCTAGACACAGAACCTAGACACAGAACCTAGACACAGAACCTAGTGAGAGAACATGGCAAAAGATCCTGGACAGAGCCTGGCTACAGAACCTGGCTGAAGAACCTGGTTACAGAACCTGGCTGAAGAACCTGGCTACAGAACCTGGCGACCAAACCTGGCTGGAGAACATGGCTACAGAACCTGGGTAGAACATGGCAAGAGAACCTGACTAGAACCTGGTGACTGAACCTGGCTGGAGAACCTGGACAGAACCTGGCTGGAGAACCTGGCGAGGGAACATGGCTACAGAACCTTGCTGGAGAACCTGGAGAACCTAGCAAGAGAACATGGACACAGAACTTGGCTGGAGATTGTGGCTAGAGATCCTGGCTAGGCTGCTGATCAACTGAAAGCTGTCTCCGTGTCATTACATCTTCACCGACTCCGTCCACACCTTTGGGGACCCCTGGACCTGCTGGGGTTGGACCCCAGCAAAATTCTTTTGGAGAAATAGTATAATCTAAGATTAGTCAGTTAGTTGAGCTCACTTTGTAGTAGAAAAGTTTATTTTGGGGGACTAATTTGCAAATTGTACATATAAGAAAATGAAAGTTATGCATTGTAATGTGTTCCCCTTTTTACTTTAGCTTCTAAGAAAGTCTGTAATTAGATTAGATCTTACAAATTTATAGAAAAATGAATGGTACAATAACAATAAGAACCACTTATCAAGAGCTTTCTTTTACTTCTGGGAATAAATTTTACATTTTAAGTGCATATATATATATTTTTTTTCATTTCCTATATTGTTTTGCTTTAAAGCACCTCAATGTTTATGAGAAAAAGCATAAATATAAGTGAAGAATTAGTGTTTAATAATTGGTTATAAAAAGAATGAATAAATAATTGTCACATCACTAATGCTTTCTACAACTTTCTAAATATTATCATTTTTCATTGAGATGAATTGTCTAATGTGCAAATAAAGTTGTTTTTCTAAAGGATCTTAAATGTACTATCTGACTCAAAACCATTTGTCTCTCAAGACACAAAGGGTAAGTCAAACCTCTAAATCTACAATGCCATGAATATCATCATGGTAGCTTCTTAAAAGTGTAGAGTTCAAAAAAAATGTACAGTTCAAAATGAAAGATCATCTTAAATGGACATTTTATAAATACAAACATTTATGATAAGAAAATGTGATATTTGCTACAATCCCAGGTGCTTGCAAACAGCCCTTCCTCTCACACTATATTACCCTCCACTCTGTAGCTCCACTTGGTTAGTTGGTTAAGAACTGAAGTTGCCCTGGTTTGGTATCTCAGTGGTTAGAACGTTGTCCCAGAGTACAAGGTTGCAGGTTTCATCATTTGATCACTACTCAGGGCACATACAAAAATCAACCAATGAAGACTGATGAACCTCTTGCCAGGCTCACCAAGAAGCAAAGAGAGGGGACCCAAATAAACAAAATCAGAAATGAAAGAGGTGAAGTAACAACTGACCCAACAGAAATACAAAGGATTGTGAAAAAATATTAAGAACAACTCTATTTCAATAAGCTGGACAACCTAGACAAAATGGAAATATTCTTAGAAAAATACAAGCTTCCAAAATCAATCAGGAAGAATAAAAAACTTGAATAGGCCAATAACTGCCAAAGGAATTGAAGCAGTAATAAAAAATCTTCCAGCAAACAAAAGCCCTGGTCTAGACGGCTTTACAGGGGAGTTTTACCAAACATTCAAAGAAAAACTAAAACCCATCCTCCTCAGAGTATTCCAAAAAATTCAAGAGGAAGGCACACTTCCAAGCTCTTTCTATGAAGCCAGCATTACCTTAAACACTAAACTAGATAAAGACACCACAAAGAAAGAGAACTACAGGCCAATATCCTTGATGAACATAGATGCTAAAATACTCAACAGAGTTCTAGCAAATCAGATCTAGCATTACATTAGAAAGACGATACACCATGACCAAGTGGGATTTATTCCGGGGATGCAAGGATGGGGCAATATCTGCAAATCAATAAATATGATACATCACATAAACAAATTGAGAGACAAAAATAACATAATCATATCAATCGATGCAGAAAAGCCATTTCACAAAATCCAATACCCTTCTTGATAAAAGCTCTCAGCAAAGTGGGAATAGAGGGATCATACCTCAACATAATAAAAGGATTATATGACAAACCTACAGCCAACATCATACTCAATGGGCAAAAACTAAACCCATTTCTCCTAAGAACAGGAATGAGACAGGGATGCCCACTTTCACCACTCTTGTTCAACATAGTACTGGAAGTGCTAGCCATAGTGATCAGACAAGAAGAAGAAATAAAAGGCATCCAAATTGGAAAAGAAGAAGTAAAACTGTCATTATTTGTAGATGACATTATATTGTACATAGAAAACCCCAAGGACTCCATAAAAAAACTACTAGACTCAATAAATGAATTCAGCAATGTAGCAGGATACAAAATTAACATCCAGAAATCTATGGCTTTTTTATACACCAATAATGAGCTCACAGAAGAGAAATTAAAACAAAAAAACCAATCCCATTTGCTATTGCACCAAAAAAATTAAGATACCTAGGAATAAACTTAACCAAGGAGTTTAAAGACCTATACTCAAAAAACTATAGGACATTGAAAAAGAGGTAGAGGAAGGCATAAACAAATAGAAGAGCATAAAGTGTTCATGGATTGGTAGAATCAACATCATTAAAATGTCCATACTACCAAAAGCAATGTATAGTTTCAATGTAATCCCATTAAAATACCAACGGCATATTTCACAGACCTAGAACAAACTATCCAAAAATTCATCTGGATTTTAAAAAAGATCCCAAATAGCCACAGCAATCCTGAGAAAGAAGAACAAAGTTGGAGGGATCACACTACCAGATATCAAACTATATTACAAAGCCACGGTTTTCAAAGCTGCCTAGTACTGGCACAAGTACAGACATATAGACCTATGGAACAGAACAGAGAACTGAGAAATAGACTGAGCCATTATGCTTAATTAATATTTGACATAGGAGGCAACTGCATACAATGGAGTCAAGACAGTCTCTTCAATAAATGGTGCTGGGAAAATTGGTTAGATACATGCAAAAATAAATAAATAATGAAACTACATCACCAAGTTACACTATACACAAAAATAAACTCAAAATGGTTAAAGGACTTAAATGTAATACAGGAAATCATAAAATTTTAGAAGACTCCATAGGCAGCAAAATATCAGACATTTGCCATAGCAATATCTTTACCAATACAGCTCCTAGAGTAATGGAAACTAAGGAGAAAATAAACAAATGGGACTACATCAAACTAAAAAGCTTCTAGAAAGTAAAGGAAACCATCAACAAAATAACAAGAAAGCCCACTGAATGAGAGAATATATTTGTCAATGCTATCTCAGATAAGGGTTAAATTTCCAAAATTTACAGAGAACTCATACAACTTAACAAAAAGAAGATAAACAATCCAATCAAAAAATGAGAAAAGAACCTAAATAGATACTTTTTGAAATAAGACATACAGAAGGCCAAGAGACATATGAAAATATGCTCAAAGTCACTAATCATCCGAGAAATGCAAATCAAAACAACAATGAGGTACCATCTCACACCTGTCAGACTGGCTATCATCAACAAATCAACAAACGACAAGTGCTGACGAGGATGTGGAGAAAAAGGACCCTTGTGCACTGCTGGTGGGAATGCAGACTGGTGCAGACACTGTGAAAAACAGTATGGAGTTTCCTCAAAAAGTTAAAAATGGAACTCCCATTTGACTCAGTAATCCCACTTCTAGGTCTATATCCCAAGAAACCAGAAACACCAATCAGAAAGGAAATATGCACCTCTATGTTCATAGCAGCACAATTTACTATAGCTAAAATTTGGAAACAGCCTAAGTGCCCATCAGCAGATGAGTGGATTAGAAAACTGTGATACATCTACACAATGGAATACTATGCTGCGGTAAAAAAGAAGGAATTCTTACCATTTGCAACAGCATGGATGGAACTGGAGAGCATTATGCTAAGTGAAATAAGCCAGTCTGAGAAAGATATCACATGATCTCACTCATATGTGAGATATAATGAACAACATAAACTGATGAACATAAGTAAATCCAGAGACAAGATAGCACTGAACAGATGGTCCAACCACAGGGAGAAGGCGGGCGGGGTGTGTGTGTGTGTGTGTGTGTGTGTGTGTGTGTGTGTGTGTGTGTGAAGTCAACCAAAGGACTTGTATGCATGCATATTAGCATAACCTATAGACACACACACTTGGGCAGTGGGAGCTTGTCCTGCGGTCTGGGAGTGGCCAGGGGGTTATTTGGGGGAAAAGGAGACATATGTAATACTTTAAAAAATAAAAAGGAAGAATTAACCAATGAATGCATAAATAAGAGGAACAACAAATAGATGCTTCTCTCTCTTCCTCCATTATTTTCTCTCTCTCTCTCTAACATCAATAAATAAAAAAATAAAGAATTGAAATTAACATGAGCAAAGAAAACTGGCAGCTTCTATTGTTAGTTCCTATGTTGGATGGTGTGTCTATTTTTTTTTTTTTAAGCAACTAGAGGCCCGGTGCACAATATTCATGCAGTGGGGGGTGTGGGGTCCCTCAGCCTGACCTGCACCCTCTCCAATCTGGGAGCCCTCAGGGGAGCCCTCTCCAATCCGGGAGTTTCTGTCTGTCTTTGCAATCATATGAGCGAATTGTCTGAGACCCCAACTCAGTTTGGTTTGTTGCTCACAGAATAATAGAGGCATTTTTTTTCTTTGCTTCATTGGTGGAGATTTCCTGGAAGTTTTAGGATATCTTCCCTTTAATTTTTCCTAGACACTCTGATTTTACTTATGTATCTCATCTTTGCTTTCCCTACATCCCCCACCACAACAGTAACTTGCTCCAGGCTCACTTTGCTCTTGTCTAAGAGATCCATCTGCCACCATAACTATGATTCCCAGCATTCCTGGTGCTCCCCATGGTCTGGGCTTCTGCTTCAGGTCCTGGGGCTGCCACCAAAACTGCTATTCCCAGAATTCCTGGTGCTCCCGCAGATCTTGGTTTTTCCTTCCTGCTCTGTCTCCATCCCATGCCCTCCCACTCTGCCAAGTCCTCCAAGCCACCAGCTCTCCCTCTCTGCTCTCTATCTGGTGGCTTGGGGAGTCAATTTCCCCAAGCTGCTCCATTCTCCGCTGGCTCTCCCGCTCTGCGCTGGTGTATGCAAATTAACCCACCATCTTTGTTGGGTTATTTTGCATACTCACTCCTGATTGGCTAGTGAGTTTAGCAGAGGGATGGTCAATTTACATGCTTCTATTTTATTATATAGGATTAGATTGCAACCTACATAGAGATTCTTCTAATTCAGTAACTATTCTTTTATTTGGAAATGGTTCTCCATATTCATATACAAATGACTTGAAAAAATGTCATGGAAAGAAAATTATTTTGCTGGGATGATTATTTCATTACCCACTGAATTGTCAGAAATTTTGGTCAAATTATTTTGAATACCATGATATTCATACAAACTACTAGAGGCCTGATGCATGAAATTCATGCAAGGGGCTTTGCTCCTGCAACCCTGACTTCATCTGGAAGGTGGTCCAGAAGGATGTCTGGTCCAATTAGCATATTATGCTTTTATTATTATAGATGGTGTCTGTGCCCATTGTTATTTTGATCATTTTGTAAAAATTGCATACATCATTTTTAAAGCTAGCTTTCTTAGAAAATATTACTTGCATGAAAATAATTTATATATTTTCATTTAAATTATATACACATATATACATATATATAGATATCTATATATCTATATCTATATCTATATCTATATCTATCTATCTATCTATATGTATATCTATATATATCTATATCTATATCTATATCTATCTATCTATATGTATATCTATATATATCTATATCTATATCTATCTATATGTATATCTATATATATATCTATATCTATATCTATCTATCTATCTATCTATCTATCTATATATATATATATATATATACAACTGGATTTATTAAACTCAATGATTGGCCTTATTTGCTATGGCACAGGAACCAATGACTTGACACTAAAGAAGTATAAGAGGAAAATAGTATGGGCACATTGGGTACAAAGTCATATTAAATTTATCATTTCTTATATGTACCATGTCTTTTTAGTGACAAAATTATAGATTTTACATATTTTCCACAAGACAGGAACATCAGAATCAGAACATTCTTCTTCAATATCAGTGAGAAGAAAGAAAGCCTCTAATTCTATTATTTTTGTTTGTTTGTTTTTAATATATTTTTATTGATTTCAGAGGGGAAGGGAGAGGGAGAGACATAGAAACATCAATGATGAGAGAGAATCACTGATCGGCTGCCTCCTGCATGTCCCCTACTGGGGATTGAGCCCACAACCAGAGCATGTGCCCTTTACCGGAATTGAATCTGGAACTCTTCAGTCCACAGGCTTACTTTCTATCTGTTGAGCCAAACCAGCTAGGGCTATTTTGTATCCTGAATGAAACTTTTAAAAATATATATATTTTATTGATTTCAGAAAGGAAGGGAGAGGGAGAGAGAGATAGAAACATCAATGATGAGAGAGAATCACTGATAGGCTGCCTCCTGCATGCTCCCCACTGGTGATCAAGCCTGCAAGCTGGGTATGTGCCCTTGACCAGAATTGGGTATGACCCTTCAGTTCATAGGCTGATGCTCTATCCACTGAGCCAAACCAGCTGAACCTTTAAGACTCAACTCAAAAGGAATAAATTTGATCTTAAAATAGCAGAAGTCTGATTAATGAACATATATATTTTTTTAAAAATCCATCAACTGTTTATTAAATCAATCAAAATGATTGATGTGCAACCCCTAATATAGATTATCTAACCTACATTATGCTCTCATCTTCCAAATTTTTATTTCACCCACAAAAACGGCGAAACCACCTAGAATGTACTGATTGAAAGGATTAGGCAATATGAAATGCCTAAATACACACAGTTGACACTTGTCCAACATGGATTTGATCTGCCTGGGTCAACTTATAAGCAGATTTTTTTCAATAAGATTTTTTTCAATAAGTACTTTTCATTTTCAATCCATGTTGGGAATCTGTGGATACAGAGGGCAGATTTACGCTATGCACGGATGTATCCCATTTTATAAAGGGCACTTGAGCATCCCCTAGTTTGGGTATCTGTGGGGGATTCTGGAATCTAATCCATGTGGATACCAAGAGACAACAAAGTTTTTCTGGGTAGTCAAAAGTGTTATGCAGATTTTCAACTGCACCGGGGTTGTCTCCTTGAATCTCCACATTGTTCCAGGGCCAAATGTATATGGCATTCCTCTCCCCAAATAGTAAAAGTACCTGCTATAATAAAATAATTTCTATTCTGTCCTGTTAATTTTAAGAATGTTTGCTGGATTTTCATGAATCTCAGATTTATGGGAAACTGATGAAAAAGAAAACCAAAGGTGTTCATTTTCAACTCAGTTGATATTATTGATTAGCTGATAGTCAGTCTGGAGGCATTATTTTCATTGTGCAAAATAAGCATAAAAATACTACAAGCAATTAATTGCCTGCTTTTCGTATCATACTTTGCAATGGCCTATCAGCCTTTTATTAATATTAATGAGGATAATTAGCACGAAAGATCAGGGAGCCATGATAGCTCTGAGAATCTGTGAGGACCCTACGGCTCTCATGCTTTATTATTTTTTAATCAAAGTCGCTGACTTGAAGGCACAAAATTAAAGGACTGAGTCTTTTATGATTCCACAATGATTCAAATTAAAATGATATATACTTGCATAATTCCCGTGAACCATTTTGTGCTTGTTAAAAACAGTTAAAAATTGCATAAATTCATGATTTAAGGGCTGCAGTTTTCCTTTCTTAATGAACAGTCCACTTTATATGTTTCTCCCAACTCACACATGTGGACATAATAAAGCAAAAGAGGGTGGGCAGTGTGAGCAAGAGAAAAATTAACCTTTTACACCAACTAAAAGAGAAATGCCCATTTGTTACTTCTTCTGGGCTCACTAGAAATTCTTGGCACTTATACATAGCTCCATTGAAAGTCCTTGAAAAACTGGTGTTAAAAAAAAAAAAGCACCAGAAAAGTCTATTTTCCAAATAGAACAAAGGAACTACGCAATTGAAGAATATGGCTTCTGATCCATCTAACCCAGAAACTTAGGGCCCAGTGGAGGTGCTTGAGCGCACCCATAAAAACTATTCTTTTTTTTTTCAACAACCAAAAATTAAAGTATATAAGGAATTTACATATTATTTCAAATATTGAGGTTCCAATTGAAATTTTGTGTTAAAATTACCATGCTGTGTAAAAGTTTGAAAACTAGTGTCTTACATTACAAAAATGTATAACTGGAAACACAGAAAGCCATTGATTATTTCTAAATCATCATAGTGATGTGGATATGTGGGTGTGATCACTATGAAATACTATATATTCATTTAAAATGGTATATCTCAATTGATGGGATTCAGAATTCTAAAACAGTTCTAAGCAAAGTCTCTTTTACATCATAATGACACAAATAAAAAAATGTTAAGGAGAAGACTTTATTATATTGGTAGGAAGGCGGGAATGAATGTTGATATTAGAGTGACCAAGAAGTCCATGTATGTCCAGAAGAAGAGATATGCTTTAGGGGAAGGGGGGCTCCAAACATAAGGGGTGCTGGGAATGTTGGAAGGTAAGTATCAGAGTAATCCCCTGCCAACCCCCCCAAAAAAATCTTCCAAAGAAGTATTTCTCAAAGCGTAGTCTGGGACTACTTTATCCATGTCAACCCCAGAGCTTATCTAAACAAAAGAGCAACGCAAAACAAAACATGGACCTCCACCTCAGTCCTATGAACTGAAATATCCAAAAGTGTTGCCTTTACATTCTAAAGGATTCATAGATGGTAAAATAAAGATGATGCCATTCATTTTTTTTAAGTAGTAGTTTTTATTTTTGTTTTTCTTCTTTAAGATGCAGTCATAGGAGAAATCCTTATCTATATAAAAAAAGGAAGAGAAAACTATAATTTATCTTATGAAAGAAGATAGTGAGGGGATTAATCTCCTCAATCTTGGCCTCCTCTTTAAACAGGTGTACCCCAAAAGCCATGAGATACCTCCCAGGAGTTCCAAATCCTCCACCTCAAGGATGCTCTTCCTCCTTCTCCTTGAAACCTTCCAGTCTTCTTCACCTTGCAGCAGTGGTGCTTAACAAACATAGCTGCAATGTCTGATTAACCCTAACTTGCTTTAATTCTTATTATATCATTATTCTCACCAACATAATAGACATTATTTAAAATATTTTGGGGTGAAATGTTAGTTTGTGGACACTGTATTGGCACCGTAAGAGATTTGTGCCATCTACTTGTTAGACATATCCAAGCTTAGCCTACATTCTCAGGAGAAGTTCTTTCTCTGTCTCCTGTGAAAATTGTATCTACTCATTTCTTCTTGAGTTCTACCAAAAATAGAACAACTCTACTTGGGCATTTTACTTTTAGTTAAGAAACATTAAGTCTATGTATGATATCCTACCCTGTGAGAAAAATAGCTTATGATTCATTAAAATCAGGAGAAATTATCATCTATCTTCAATCAACATGCTCCAGAAATTTGTTCTTATATTGTTCCAAATATCAGCGCTTACATTCTATTTTAGATCGCTCTTTAACTGCTTGAGAAGTAACATGTAATTTGTTTAATTCTGCAGTACTCTGTCCACTAAAATTACAACTGAAACTTAAAGCAAGCCAACATAAAATGTTCACTACTAATAAGGAAACAATGTTTGAAACTGGCTGTAAATGAGTTGTCTTGAGGGATAGAGAATAGTGTATACGCAGAGTGCTATGAAGAGTAGATGTAAGGGGGAGAGATCAACCAGCGGACTTGTTTGCATGCATATATAAGCCTAACCAGTGGAAACGGTCAACAGGGGGGTGAGGGCATGAGTGTGTGTGTGTGGAGGCGTAATGGGGGGATAAGAACACATATGTAATACCTTAATCAATAAAGAAATTTATAAAAAGTGTCTAGAGTTGACTCCATGATAGAAAAGGAGTAGGTGTAAAAACTCAGCACAGTTTCCAGTATCTACCATATACTCAACAAACATCACCTGCTCTTATTGACCTTTATTGTTACAGAAGATGCTTTCATAAGTGAATTCAACCCTCTAAATTAATAAGATTCATTTGTGTTGCTCTCCAAAAGTGTTTTTGCCATCAGCAATTTATTAATTAAAGGGTATGCAATATGTGTTTGAAAAGAAAACTCTAGAATCTTTGGAAGGAATGGTTTGAATTTAGACACCAAAAGCAAATTTAGAAGAGGCAGGAACATTCCCAAATGTTAAACATACATGGATATTGGATTTCCAGGTATAACTACCTTTTGTGATTAACTGATGGACAATCTAATGAGGGGACTTCCACTCCACCACTTCATCATCATCAACACAAAGGTGTGAAAACCTGGACTGAATAATATCCCAACAAAGGGAACTAGATGAAAGGAGTCTAGAAACAAATGCTGCCTTCTTCAGAGTTGTGTGCAGAGCCCACTCTTGTCCTGGAGAAGCAGCACTTTGAGAAGAAATTTGATTTTAATTATTCTCAAAGGCATCATCATTGCTCAGTTATTCTCCGTAGATACTTTCTAAGGTGCTTTCCTCACAGTTCACTGGCCCTAACTAACAATAACATTGCAGAAAAATGACATTTTAAAACGTTTGTTAAAATTTTCCTAGGAAAATGTATTGTGCAATGTTGTACTGTATTGTATCATATTATGTTGTATGATATCCCATTGGATTTTCTCACATAAATTTCTCTTTTTTAAATATATTTTTAAAATATATTTTATTAATTTCAGAGAGGAAGAGAGTGAGAGAGAGAGAGGGAGAGAGAACATCAATAATGAGAGAGAATAATTCATCAGCTGCCTCCTGCATGCCCCACACAGAGGATGGAGCCAACCCTGACCAGAATAGAATTGTGACTTCCTGGTTCATAGGTTGATACTCAATCACTGAGCCATGCCAGCTGGACTCATTTAAGTTTCTTATCTGAAGATAAAATGAAAACATGCCTGGGGCTGAACCTGAGATGGAAACATTCATTGTCCCTCCCTCAAAACAGCGTAGGTGAATATGCTGGGCTGAAAGAAGCACCAGCAAATCTAATAGGTAAAATTTCAATGGGTCGTCATTATTATACTTAAGATTTGAAGTTATCTACATATTAGTCAGGAGTGGGAAACTGTTATAGGTATTAATGGACCTTCCCCAGTAGAAGAAAGGTTGGCATATTCCAGTCCACTCCCAAAGTGGTGGGTAATCCAGAAACACGAAACTGTCTTCTCAGACTAGGCCAACTGCCCAATGCACCTGAAGGTCAACAATACAAATACACTTCATAATAAATACTCAGGGCCTAGCTTACTTTTTCAAACTGTATTTTGCATTTTGATGAGAAAAATCTGAACTGAAGGCTAAGCAGGGAGAGCACTGGTTGTGTGCATGCTACACTTCTCATCTTAAAAGTATGATTTACTTTAGCCATTTCTGGAGTAACAAATCCTATAACTGATATTCATACTTAGAAGTCCTTAAAGAGATGCAAAGAAAAGTTGAGTTTTCATCTTAAAAAGCCATCCTGGTTAATTTGGTCTTGACAGGGGATGAAGGAGAAGTAGAATATCAGGTGTGGATAACAAAACAACACTCATATCTCTATTTGACGTTCCAGATTAGAATCTCATATGTTCAAGGCATGTGGAAAATACATGTTTTTTCGAGTATGCTCTTGGGTGGCCTAGACTTTTTCTTCTGCTTATTGCTTACAGCAAGGGCTTCTTAAGTAACAAGTTGTTTTCTGGGAAACTCTACACCAAAATCAGAATCTCATTTACATCATCTCCACAGATTAGTGTTATTATTGTTATATTATTAAAATATTATGGTTAATAAGACTAATAAAATCCATTACAATTCTACCATGCTGAGAGTCATCATGAACATTTTCATACATGCTCATAACATCCTTCATACATGCTCATAAACGAGATATTATACACACTATTATTTGGATTAGTTCACTTTTTGCATCTTCACAGTTGTTATCTTGATCTGCCAGTAACTATTATTTACTATTATATGCTCTCCATATGATTTTATATGTGCATTTATGTATGCAGATGTATTAACATGCACACATACACAATTTTTTATTTGTTATTGTTTGCTCTATGAAAATGGAATCTCCTACTTGCATCTTTATTTAATAACAAAGTATAAAATATTATCTGGTCAACTGGTTTAAGTCTAATTCATTCATTTAAGTAAACGATTGAATAATACTCCTTGGAAAGGATATACCATTAATTTGTCCAAAAGCTTTTATAAACATTTATTTTATTAGAAATATGTTGTCACTAAAGGAACTTTTCAATTTTAGAAAATAGATTTCCAGGAGTAGATATCTAGGTTGAAGAATATCTGTATATTATTTTAAGAAACATTGTAAGATTGCATTTTCTGTATTGAATTTATCCTTAGCTGCACTTAACATCTCATATCCTCTATTTTTTTGTTTTGTTTTGTTTTAATCCTCACCCCAGGATATTTTTCCACTAGTTTTTAAAGGGAATGGAAAAGAGAGGAAAAGACAAAGAGAAATATTGATGAGAGAGAAACACGTCAATTGGTTGCATCCTCCAGAGCCCTGACCAGGGCCTGAGCCAGGGAAGAGCTTGCTACCGAGGTACATGCCCTTGACCAGAATCGTGTCCTTTGATCCGCAGGCAAATGCTTTATCCACTGAGCCAAACTGGCTAGGACTCATATTCTCTATTTTTTATTAATTTCCCATGTCTTCTACTAGAAGACATAGTTTTATGGGAACTAAAGTTGGGTCCCTTTTTTCATTACTGTATCTTCAGTACCTGGTATAAATTATGCAAGTAGCATTTGTTGAATAAATAAGTGATTTTTAGAATTGCTAAAACCATGATGACTAAATATCATTAAATGAAGAGCCTTTGCTTTTTATTCCTGATTTAATGGAAATGGCAGAGTTCCTCCATATAAACTGTTTAAATTGTCCAGCCAGTATGAACCACAAGGTCATGGTTGGATTCATGGTCAGGGCATATGCAGGGTTTGCGGCTCAATCCCCAGTGTGGGATGTGCAGGAGATAACCCATCATTGATTCTCTCTCATCATTGATATATCTATCTCTCTTTCCCGTCCCTTCCTCTCTGAAATCAAATGTTTAAATCATATGATTTATAAAAGCCAACATGCTTGTCTTCTGTTCCTCTTTGACTAGAGTTTTTTGTTTGTTGTTTTAATGAGAAATGATTGATGGATGCCATGGAAATATTTTTCAGAATATACTAATTATATTTTTTCTCTTTGAATTTACTTATGTATTGTCTACACTGATTTATTTCCTAAGTTTGAGTCATCCTTGTGTTCCTGCAATAAATAACATTAATATATAGTATATTTAAATAACATTGCATTATATTTGTTAACAAATTATGAAGAATAATTATTTTTATACTATAATTAAGATTGTTCTATAGGTTTGCTTTGTTTCACGGTTTTGTTTTTGTTACCTTTTTGGATTAGAATTGCATTGCCTTAATAAAATGATTTAGCAAGATATCCATCTTTTCATAACATCTAGAATATTTTAAATATTGTTGGAATTGTATATTCATTAAAGCTTAGATAGAATTTATAGGGAAACCAACTAGCCTTTGGCTATTTGAATGGCAAATGTTAAATCAACATCCCAGCATCTTCTAAAGTAACTGTTCTATATCTGCTCTATATGTCACCTATTGTTATAAAGGTTTGTTGTTGTTTTTTTTGGCTAATTTTTATGTTTCTTGAAAAGTGTTGACCTAAGTTTTCAAAGTTATTGCCATAGAATTGTATGTATACTACTTAATAACTTTGTTATTATGTCCTTTTACATTTAACTTACACTATGACTGACATTTTTCTTTTTCTCTTTTTTCTCCAGGAAGGGGTTACCTATTGAATTGCTCTTTTCAAAGTCCTACATTTTAAATTTATACATACACATGTATGTGTCTCTGTGTGTGTATGTGTACATTTGTGATTTTAAAGAAAACTTTTAGTAATATCTAAAATCAGTTCCAGTAGCCTAACCTGTGTTTTGAATATTGGGTTTCTATGTTCCTTACATATGGAGTCTATAGAGAGAACAAGATTCCTGGACCATTAAAAGTTCAAAGATAACATGATATGAGTACTTATTTAGTGCCGGGAGCCGGTCCATGCTTGCTGTCTCAAGGGACCTGGCATATATGGCATACTGTTCTCAATATGTTTGCTCACCTTCTTGGCACTATGTGTTTTAACCAAGGTCTCTGAGAAAGGTTGTTTCCCCAGGTAGGGATTTTCCCTTGAAGTTAGGGAGGGAATAAAACCTCTTAACTAAGTGCCAGGCGGGTAATTAATCACTTTAACTATGAACAATCATGCTTAAGCTACATAATCTTTACTCCCTTGAATGGAGATAAGAAACACCCTAACCTTTGGAATAGAGATTGATAGGATTGGAATCAACTGGTATAAATACAGATGTAACAAGACAGAACTTAGAAGACAGAACTTAGAAGACAGGACCTACACAGAACCTAGATACAGAAGAACTTCGCTGGAGAGAACATGGCAAAAGATCCTGGACTGAACCTGACTACAGAAATTGGCAAGAGAACCTGACTAGAACCTGGTGACTGAACCTTGCTGGAGAACCTGGACAGAACCTGGCTGGAGAACCTAGCGAGGGAACATGGCTACAGAACCTGGCTGGAGAACCTGGAGAACCTAGCAAGAGAACATGGACACAGAACCTGGTTGGAGATCCTAAGCAGAACCTCTCTGGAGACCCAGACCAGAACTTGGCTGGAGATCCTGGCTAGAGATCCTGGCTAGGCTGCTGATCAACTGAACGCTGTCTCCGTGTCATTCCTTCTTTGCTGACTCCGTCCACACCTTTGGGGACCCCTGGACCCGCTGGGGTTGGACCCCAGCAATTTAGTGAGGAGAGAGCCAATGTACACCCTTGGTTAGAGTAGCTTGAAGTCATTTGATCAGCATTCAAGTAAATGGGAAATAAACAGTTCCTATATAAAATTATTTTTATATATTTCAAAGTTTCTTATTTCACCAACTAAGCTTAGTGATTCTTTTCTGCCAAAAATGCTAAAGAAAATGGAACATGAGTGATATAAACTCACCTAAAGCTGGGTTAAAAGACTGTAGGTATTTTCACTATATATAATTGCCAAGAAAATAACATGCTTTTACATACCCCATTAAATGTAGAGGTAACACCACACATCTCCATAAACTCCTTAGACTCATCTCCTTAGACTTGATACAATGGCTCTCAGGGTCATTGTGCCAAAACTTTAAGTGTCAAGATTTGCTAGACTTACTGCAGTGAATTACTTCCTATTTTTAATTTTGCTGAGAGATGAGGATATATGCCAAATAACATGTAGTTTTTTGTTTTGGTGTGTGTGTGTGTGTGTGTGTGTGTGTGTGTGTGTGTGTGCGGAAAAGCATTTAATTGACAGATAAAAAGGGTATAGAAAGGTAATTTCATTTTCCATTAGTAGAAGTAGGGTTTTACTGTTGAGAATTAAATTAACAGCACATGAAATTGGCTTTTCCTAGTATATATTTTTTGAACAACAAAAAATAGAAAGGAAACACCCCCTAACCAAAGTAGAGCTATAAAACTTCTACCAATGAACACAGCTATTGCACTTTAGTTTTTAAAAAGGGAAAACAATAAAACTTCTATAGTCCTATGTGTTTGTAGGGTTACTTCTTGGAGTCTGGCTATCCTCTACTTTTATGTACTACTTCAGGTTCTGTCTCTGAATGCAGCCTGATTTCTGGATTCCACTGTTCATCACTCGTCTTCAGCAGTTTTGTAAGCTTTGCCCTTCTTTAGCTGAAACCTGTGGCTTATCCTATGGTATGGTTTTCTGTGCAGGTGATTTTAGTTTACACCTTACTTGGGAAGAGGAATATTTGGTCCAGTAAAGTGTTGTGAGAATATCAATGTGTAGGCATTTCCATATAATTTATTACTACCAACATAACCAACCAGGAACTGAGGCAATGTAACTTATGAGGAAGACCATGCATTACAATGAAAATAATTATTTTAGAAAGTATTGAATTATTTATTATTATTGGTTGATTTGAGACAGAAAGAGATCAATTGGTTGTCCCATTTCTTTATGCATTAATTGGTTGCTTCTTGTATATGCCTTCACCTGGGATCGAACCCACAACCTTGGAACATTGGGACAATGCTCCAACCAACTGAGCTACCTGGATAGAGCCCTGAATTTTATTTTTAATCTATGGGGGGCACAATAACATCTCCCAGATAAATTATGAAAGAAGATTGTTTTTCCAATGCCAATGTTTACACTCTCAATAGCTGTCTATTTATATTAGAGTTGAGGCAGATGTTTATTTTTTTTAAGCAATAAGGTCTGGTTAGTGGACATGGTCAATTAGGTGGAAGAGTGTGAGGGATCTCTCCAGAGCTTCTTTTTTAATTTCTTTATTGATTAAGTTATTACATATGTGTCCTTATTCCTACATTACCCCTATCCCCCCACACACACACACACTCATGCCCTCACCCCCTGTTGTCTGTGTCCATTGGTTAGGCTTATATGCTTGCATATAAGTCCTTTGGTTGATCTCCCCCCCTTACCCCCACCCTCCCCTACCTTCCTTGTGAGGTTTGACGGTCTGATCAATGCTTCTCTGTCTCTGTTTTTGTTCATCAGTTTATGTTTTTAATTATATTCCATAAATGAGTGAAATCATGTGATATTTATCTTCTTTTATAAGGACATTACTCTCATTCATGGGGGCTCTACCCTCATGACCTAATCACTTCCCAAAGGCCCCACCTCTTAATCAACTTATCACCATCTTATGGGTTATTATTTAGGGTATGAATTTTGGGGACAAACCAATATTACTCACTATATATATATATTTAATTTTCATTTATTATAAGGAATTGGCTCATGCAATTATGGAAGCTGAGAAGTCCCAATATATACAGTCAGCCAGTTAGGAACCCAGGAGAACCAATGGTGCAGTTCCAGTCCAAGTGCAGGAGAAGGCTAATGTCCCAGCTCAATCAATCAGGCAGAAGTTCCTCCCTACTCAATCACTGTGTTCTATCTGGGTTTTCAATTGATTGGATGAGGGCTCCCACATTAGGAAGGGAAACTTCATTTACTCAGTCTACTCATTCAAATGTTAATCTCATCCAAATATACCTCCACAGACATACCCAAAGTAATGTTTGATCAAATCTCTGGGCACCCCTTGGCCCAATCAAGCTGACATAAAATTAACCATCACAAGTTCCATACCTAGTTACATCATAATCAAAGTTTTAAAAGATAAAGTGTATAGAGCCACAAGTAAAGAATTTTGAAAGTGGTAAAAGAAAATGAATTATGTGCAGGATGAGTCTCAATAAGATTACTAGCTATTTTCTCATCAGAATACATGGGAGTCAAAATGCAGTGGGATGACTGAATGTATTTAAAGACATATTCAAAGTTCTAAAAATTGAACTCTACATTTAGCTAAAATAAGGCGACATACAGCTGCCAATACACACTGTCCACTAAAAGAAGCACCATCCTATGCCATTCTGGTGGCATTATGCAAGAGCTAAGCAAATTCTAAGTTGTTAGTAAGGGAAATGGATAATTTCCATCTAGAAATATGTATTACTAATCTTTACATATCATGACACTAACAACATATTCATTTAATTATAGTACTAGAGGCCCATTGCACAAATTTGTGCACCAGTGGGGTCCAACGACCTGGCCTGCAGAATCGGGCTGAAACCAGCTCTCCAACATCCCCTGAGGGGTCCTGGATTGCGAGAGGGTGCAGGCCAGGCCAAGGGACCCCACTGGTGCACAATTGGGGCCGGGGAGGGACATAGGAGGTTGGCCAGCCAGAGAGGAACCATGGGAGGGCTCCAGGGCATCTCTGGCCCATCTCACTCAGTCCCGATCCACCAGATCCCAACAGCAAGGTAACCTACTGGTCAGAGCATCTGCTCCCTGGTGGTTAGTGCACATCATAGCGACTGGTCCACTATTTGACTGTCTGCCCCCTGGTGGTCAGTGCATGTCATAGCAAGAGGTTGACCAGCCTTAGCATATCATTCGCATATTATGCTTTGATTGGTTGAAGGGACGGCTGGATGACCAGACACTTAGCATATTAGGCTTTTATTATATAGGATATCCATTTGCTTTGACAATACCAGATTCTTTTAGAGCAAATAATTTAAATCCAGAATTGTTTAAAGTAGAGCATGTCATTCAAAGGAAGAAAAGAAGGAAGGAAGGAAGGAAGGAAGGAAGGAAGGAAGGAAGGAAGGAAGGAAGGAAGGAAGGAAGGAAGGAAGGAAGGAAGGAAGGAAGGAAGGAAGGAAGGAAGGAAGGAAGGAAGGAAGGAGGGAGGGAGGGAGGGAGGGAGGGAGGGAGGGAGGAGGGAGGAAGGAAGGAAGGAAGGAAGGGAGGAAGGAAAGGAGAGAAGGAAGGGAGGAAGGAAGGAAGGAAGGAAGGAAGAAGGAAGGAAGGAAGGAAGGAAGAAAGAAAAAGAAAGAAAGAAAGAAAGAAAGAAAGAAAGAAAGAAAGAAAGAAAGAAAGAAAGAAAGAAAGAAAGAAGAAAGAAAGAAAGAAAGAAAGAAAGAAAGAAAGAAAGAAAGAAAGAAAGGAAGAAAGAAAGATGTGAAAAAAATATTTAAAAACCATTAGCTTATCATTCAGTGATTGTCTCCCAGTGGCTCGGTGGGATACTGCACATGGTTCTGCTGTCCACCTGACTGTTTAGACTGGAGGGTGAGCAAATCACCGAGGCACTCTACTTTAAAAATCATTTCACAGAAGAAAACCTTCCAGATGAGGAACTGAAGGTAACATACTATTTATTTTCTCCTAATCCAAAATTTCTCTTACATTAAAGTATTTTGTTATTATTTTTACCATTGTTTGAGTGCTATTACATAAATTGGATTTACACAATTTCTAAAGGTAACAATGGAAAACAACAAGTTCAAGTGATCCAAATTGCTTATATACAGAGTATCATTTAAGACTTACAGAAATCCTGAAGTTGGATGAGCTGAAGAAACTTCTGACTTACCCATGTTGAGTCACAAGTGAGTGATTGAGTAGCAAGAAGGAAATGTAACTGTATAGATTATTTCCCCTCCATTACTTATATTTCTGTCTTTCTACCTATCTATCTGAAAAATCAAAATCTCCCCTAAAAATGGAAACTATCTTGTTCATTAGTGTTTGTAAATCCCTGAGTGATTATCTTTGATTTAATTGCAAAAAGTTGAAAGGGACATCTTTGAAAACAGAGAGATAAGGAGGCACTAGTGCAAGGAAATTCTTTGCTGTCACTTTTCAATCTATTTTAAGTTGCTTTTCCCATTTAACTGTTTGGGGAAATTGTTGATTTTACGGCTATTGATATTTGTTTCATTCTTTCCCCATTCTTGTTGTAAACTGAATTTGAAATAAGCACACAAATAAATGTGGTGGATGGTCTTTTCTTTTAGTCAAAATGATACATATCAGGAAATTCAGGATGAGTCCATTGTTATAAACCGTGATGAACCAACATACACGTATAGTTCTAACATCCTCATCTTCTGATTTGTGTCTTATTCACATTGAGGCTGAATAGAATAAGGTAGTAGAACTTTTCAAAGGTAAGGCTTTTTTTTCTGCCTGATAGAATTTCAGAAAAGAAAGCGTGTTCCTAGGTTGGAGCAGATGGGTGCTGGAGGTGAGTTATAAAGGAACCAATAACGCATTTGAGGGTCACATATATTATAACCAGAAAAACACACTAGACCTCATGTACTGGTATAAATTATTGTAACTATTTACACATCTTTAATTTGACAGAATTAAAATTTTAATGCTGTAATTGCCTATATACAGAGTCACAGAGTTACACTATTAAACTATGATTATATTTGCTATTAAAAATCATGCACCAACTAATCAGATTCTATCTTGATAACTTTTTATGAAATCTTCTTGCTAGATCCTATGACTCTTGTATAAGAAATTAAAATACAGTTAACATAATCAGGGGATAGCTGGGAAAGTATTAAAATATGACATACAATTTTAGGTCTGACATGAACTTTGAAAATGACATGGCTCACTTTTCATAAGAGAAATAGAGGCTTGTGAAGATCAAGTGACTTATTAAGGTCAGAGAAATTGTTAGTGCCATGGGGAGGAATAAAGCTGTTTCCATTGTTTTTCATACTGTAGGCTTTCCTGCCATTTCCTTGAAATTGTTAGCATTCCCATCAATTTTCTTATATGTGTAAACTTATGGTCATATCATCTTATCATTTTATACTGTCATGAAAGTGATATTAAATAATTTAGGTCATCTAACTTTCCTATTTACTACCTATATGACCTTATATTATTTATTTCTAGAATTTTTCATTTATAAATTTTGGACCATGGTTGGCTATGGGGAACTAACCATGGAAAGCAAAACCACAGATAAGGCGGGTCTACTGTACTACTACTAAAAACAGACTGCTCTTACACATAAAACAAGAGGAGATGGCCCTCTTTGTACAGTAATATTTCTCTTAAAAACCTACCACATTTAACTTGTAAGTTCAAATATCAAAACTGGAAAGACTTTGGGAACTGGTGAAAGAAACAATTACGATCACCAAAAAATGAGTAAGCAAGGGGAATAAAAAAAAAAAAAAAAAAAAAAAAAAGACCAGTTCCAGAGTCATCTAAATTGTTGAAATAGGTAGAGTTATTTTAATGTTCCAGTCTAAGAACCAAACAAATTTTCTAACCTGAAAAGCTATAGGTAGGCAAAATTTCTAGGGCAGAGGAAGAAAGGTTATGTCATAGTTGGCAATTTGAAGAATATAATCATTCTATGTGGTTGGAACTGTGTTTCTCTGAGCCAAGATTTCTACTCCTATAGTGGGATTGAGGTTTAGTTTTCACTTGTCATCCCAGTAAAGGGTTTGATTACTCTTCTCACACAAAGTCTTATGGTGGAAGAGATCTTCATGGTTAGATAGTATTACAAAACAAACAAACAAAAAACAAAACAAAAATAAGAATAAGACCTAGACTCTTAAAAGATCTGTGCCCTCCCAGAGCTCAGGAGCCTGATCCTAAATTTCCCCATCTGCTTTTCCTCCTACATCTCCATTTTAGTGTATGACTCATTTCCACTTTAACCACTTTACTAGGCAGCAGACAGCTATCATTGAAAGGAGCCTCCTGCTTAATTTTCTATTTCAGAATACCTATTAAACCATAATTTACTGGGCTGGCTGAGCTTTTGTTTCCCAATGACAATTACATTTTTAAGTATGAGAACTGAATCTCCTTTATAGTTATCCTTCTGCTCCTTTTTTCTTAAACCAGAGTGCTGGCAACTAGTAAACTGGGTGTTGTACCACCGATAGGCACAGCCTCATTTTATTTTCCTATTATTATTTTTAGTTGTTATCCTCCTTTAATTTATCCCACTTTAAATATATCCCAGAAATGACCACCTGATGGACTACTGCAATGTCTTGTGGTATTTTGTTATGTAAGTTCATTCCTGCTCATAATATGATGGTGTCCTCTCTTCATCTTTATTTGATTTTTCTCTATGTAAAAAGGTTTCAGGGCAAAATCTAGCAAATGTTCCTATCAACCTGCAAAGAACAAAACATCACAAATGTCAAGACTTTGGAGGTGGAGTATATTAATGTATGATTGCACAAGATAGTCCTAAAACATGTCCAGCAATATAGAGCATAGCAAAGTGAAGGAGGGAGAGAGAGAGAGAGAGAGAGAGAGAGAGAGAGAGAGAGAGAGAGAGAGAGAGAGAGAGAGAGAGACTGCAACTTTTAGCAAAGCCTATTTATATATAAAGCTAAAATGACTATGAAGAGTTATTAAAAAAAAAAAAACACTAGGGAAACCACATCACCTCTGGAAAGCACTGCTTACATCACTGAATTACTTTGCATTTTAATGTGTAAATTTGTTCTTGTCTTTTCCATTGAAAGAGTCACACCATTTGGCATTCTGTGTGAAACAAATATGTTAGAAATGGGCAGAAACATTTATTAAAATATATAAGGGAACAAAGCTTAGTTTTCCCTTTCTCTTTTTATTTGAGGACAGTTAATATGACAGTTTCAACCAGATTCGAACCTTTCACAGTTAACATGACTATGAGCTTAAGCAGAATATATCATTGAAATGCAGTCAATAGAGGAATTGGACTGTTCCTTGTATGATAATTTATAGGGTTTTTGTTTTTGATTACATAAGGGAAATGCATTCTTTATGACTTAAAAGCATTATTTTGTGATGTCAAAAATGTATTGTATTATTGCTCAGAAAATGGTATTTCAATTTGGTGGGGAAGTCTAAAATCACCAGAGTGGAAAAGATAACAAGGAGATTGCTCAAAGTCTTGCCATTTGTGATGTTTTTTCTTCAAAAGTTTTTTTTTCTTTTTTTTCCCGTTTGGTTAGATAATGAGCACAGCTCTGCTCAATGACAACTTCCAATTCTAAGTGTTTAAATTTTATATTTAGTATATTTGTAGAAAGGCAGTTTACACAGAATTAAAATAAGTAGTTACAATTCGAAACAGGCATAATGAAATAAAATGATGTTGAAAATAAAGTTTTTGAATTATCTTTTATTTATTTTTTTTAACATTTGGTAGTAATATAAAAGTAATTCAATCTCCACTTAGATAATATACCTGCAGTAAGTATGTGGATCAGCTGTTCCATCAAAGATGATTATAGGAAAAATACTGCTAAAGAGGCAAAACAGCTCTGTAGTAAAGTTTGTCAACATACTAAAGGAGGATCATTTTCTGGAGAGGAGGCCCCTTTGTAACCATTTTCCTATTCCTCAAATTACAGCCCATTTCTCTCCTAAGCAAGTCCCTGTGGCCCTGTCTCCTCTATACACCCCTCTCCTTATTGCCCTATGCACATTCATCATTCTCTTTATAGAGACAATAAAGAACCACTGCTTATTCTGAGAATATTGTGAACACTTATCAGTCAAAAGGAAAAGGACACTCTCCTTTCACTGAGAGTTTGTTGTAGTGACTGGTTTTGTAGGTCAACCCAAGAGGGAAAAGTTTTCGTAGATCATATCCCTCATTGTTCAGAGAGCTCAAAGCCGAGATAGAGCTATCATCCTGAGAAAGGAGACACTCAAGCCATACACCTCCCCTCCCTTTCTCCCTTCTCCAAAGAAACTGATTTGCATACATATGTTTCCTTGTGAGCTTTGTACGAGGCTGCTTTTGACAGATGCTATCTGGAAAAGTGACCGGAGAGGGAAAAGGAGTACATTGATCAGGCATTGCTTATGTGGGTTGGAGCAAAGCAAAACCCTTCACTTCTGATGGAAAGATGACCCTGGGGGGATAGTTGTCCCTTTCCAGCTCCTGAGGACTTCTTTAGATGTCTTTTGAAAGCAACTTGCTCTGTAAACTTCGCTCAACTATGTATATTTTCTATAATTGCACTTACTCATCCACAATTAAATTAATTATAACTATTCTACATATTGTGGGGCTCTTCTAAAGAACAGAAATATATATATATATATATATATATATATATATATATATATATATGTGTGTGTGTGTGTGTGTGTATATACATATATATGTATATATATATATAATTTTGAAATATCTTTATGAATTCATGAATAAAAAGGATTATTTTCCTTATAAAATTAACTAGAGCTAGTCTCAAATGTATTATTCTAAGCAGATCCACACTTCCGATTGATTCTTAAAAACAAAATAGTAATATATATTTATCTATATAATAACTTTTGGGTAATATTCTCTTTCACATCACACTTGATTAACCTGACCTGTGTAAACACAGAGATAGATATGCTCTCTAACTCTACTTCTGCCTTGCCTTATTCTGATGTCACATTCTCCGTGTACCTATTCCCATTATAATAATTATATTGTTACACATATACTAATCTTTAGACTAGTGCTTTTCAAATATTTTAACTAGTGTAATAGTTAAAATGATCTGTCATTAAAAACTCCAAAATATAAAGCAAATAAATTGTAGGTTCATCAGCAAAAGCAGATTTTATATATTAACACATGACATTTATTTTTAAAGATTCTGGTTAGATAATGACAATGGCTACAACATTTTTCAGCAGTTATTATTGATGGCCTCTTTTTATTCTATCTCATGAAATACTAACTTTCTCAAGTGTCTACAAAAAAACAAAACAAAATAACAACAACAAAAAAAACACAATGCTTTTGGTTGTTCCCCTGTCCTTCCAGAATCTGGTCTTTTCCCCAATTTACATTCCAAGATAAATCATTTGGGTCCTTGCAGGGTCATTTGATGGGTTCCTCTATGGAGTATACTCAGTTTTCACTCAGTCCCTCTCTGTTCATCATTTTCCCTAACACAGAAAGCAAAACATTTAGAGTTGGCCTTTTTTGACATGGCTATTGTGGTGCCTCAATATCAATAAAACAATAACATTCACTGAACCCTTATTCTGTGCCAGGACTATGCTAAGTAATTTATACATAATGTCTCTCTTAATTTAAAAAAACAGTTACATCAGAATATAAAATGCTTATTTTATTACAAACTTTATTACATTTTTATTTTATTGATAAATGTACATTAGACACCAGTGACCCATTTGTAGATAATATGAGATATGAACCAGAGAAACCATATTCACTAGATTAATCAAAAAACTCTTGGCTCAAAGGAGGGTCATTTGTTGGGTGGAATATATATATATATATATATATATATATATATATATATATATATACACTAGAGGCCTGGTGCATGAAATTTGTGCATGGGGGGTGGGGGGTCCCTCAGCCTGGCCTGCATCCTCTCCAATCCAGGACCCTTTGGGGGATGCCCAACTGCCTCTCGCAATCCGATCTGTGACTGCTGGCTCCTAACCACTCACCTGCTTGCCTGCCTGATCACCCCTAACTGCTCCTCTACTGGCCTGATCACCCCTAACTGCTCCCCTGCTGGCCAGATCACCCCTAACCACCTCTGCCTTGCCCCACACCTGGGACCCAGGATTCCCTCCCTCTGGCCAGCTGCAGGCACCCAGGACCTGGGTCAGCTTCGCCTGGGCTGGCTGTAGCGGCAGGGTACTGTGTGGGGGCGGCTTCGCCTGGGCCGTAGCCACAGGCACTCGGGACCGTGGGGGGGTGGCTTGTCCCTCTCCCAGGCCACAGCCTGGCTGGTCCCCATTTCTCTCTTGCGAGCTCATTTGTGCTGGCTAGTCCCCATTCCTCTCTCCCCAGTGTTGAGTGTCTGAGCCGTTATAGCATGATGACCATTTGCATATTAGCTCTATATTATATATATATATATATATATATATATATATATATATATATATATATATATATATCATGTACTTGTTTGTATATAGGGTGAGCCCCAAAAATGTCTACACACTTTAACAGCTGATAGCTCAATTTTGAGAATGAAACGCATTTTAATAAACACTACCTTTATAATTATTCAAAGTGTGTTTATACACTTTTGCGATACCCTATATATAATCTATAGATATCTACATATACATCTTTGTTATTTGACTGGATGCCTTAGGAAACATTTTGCTAAATTTGTATCATATTTGTAAGTAGAGGCCTGATACACAAAATTTGTGCATGGGTAGGGTCTCTAGGCATGGCTGATGATTAGGGCTGATCTGTGGGGTGACTGTGGGACCTTAGCTGGCTTGGGGCCTGAGGGCTGGGGGCAGCTCCTGCTTTGAGCATCTGCCCCCTTGTGCTCAGTGAGCATCATAGCAACTGGTCGTTCCACCGGTTGTTCCGCAGTTTAGTCGATTTGTACATTAGGCTTTTATTATATAGGATATTTAAAATATATAAGTGTATGAAATTTTCCTTAAAATATAAGACAGAATTAGAAATGATAATTAATAAATGAACTGAATTATTACCTAGGTTTTACTTATTGGAGGAAGTCAATTTCTATTATTTCATGTTTTGCCTGTGAGCAAAAGCAGGCAAGATTTTTATGAGATCATTCTCATTTTCAAAATGTCTAGCTGCCAACATGCATTGGAAAATGAGGATGACCTTTATTCTGGGTAGTGAATGCTCACCAAAGCTCTCAGTAGTGACTCAGTCCTGCTGTTAAAAGCTGACAGAAAAGAGCCTCCAAAGGCAAGGTCATTATCTGATGAAGAGAATTTCTCATCTGATGTCCCCTTTAACTGCAGAAATTAGACACAAGTGACAATATACTCCTTATGAGAAGATCAGGTCTCAGATAAAGGTTTCTTCCTAAGAAATCAACTGGCATATAGTGCATTTTGAAGATGAATAGTCAGCTGGGCCCCACAGCTGTTAGAGTCTGGCATGCTAGCTCTCCAGCCAGCCAGCAGGAAGACAGATACTGTCTTTGGTTGGAGGAAAAGAAGTGTCTATGCTCTTTGGCAAGCTCATGGAAATCAACCTCTTAAGCACAGACACAGAAAGAGCTGGAATCACTGCCCAGCCTGCCATGACATTACCCAGCACACTTTTAAACCACCCCCTTATTCCTCCTTAAGTGGAAAACAAATGGTCTGAGTTGAAATTCCTTGGCCCTGGAGCAGATGGTACCATACACCATGTGAAGGAAATCCAGCACACCCGGATTTTTGAACCCCAAAGTTGCTTAACAGCAACCTCCTTTTATAGAAAGCCAAGACCTATTCGTTCACTCTAGAAGTATTCCAAATGTAGAGTTAACATTTGATTGTGAGTAAATTGTTTTCTTTTTCTCCCAAGATAGCAGTACAGACCTATTTGATATATGTGTACATGTTTGAAATCTTTCTTTGCTAAGGATGCTTTGTCACCTAGAAAATGTGCCATTGTGAACCCAGAGATTTGGTCCTAAAACATATTTTGGGGAATTCTTCATTGAAAGGAAAAGCCCCTGTCAAGCTTATTTCCTGGTATGACAATGAATTTGGCTACAACAACAGGGTGGTGGACCTGAGGGTTCACAAGGCCTCTAAGGAGTAAGAGTACTCTGGGCCACCAGACACGCTGAGAGGAAGAGAGGCCCTCAGCTACCGCCAAGTCCTTGCCCCAAATCAATCCTCCAGCATACTGAGAATCTTCTGATCCCCACAGCTTCCATCCCAGACCCTCTGAAATAAAGAGAGGGGTGAGGGAGCCCTACCTTGTCATGCAACTTCAATAAAGGTAATTGTATCCAGAAGAAAAAAAATAAAAAGCAAAAGTCCATAGAAGCATTATTTTCACAGTCCACATAAGTCCATTAATAACAACATTTAAAGGCTATAGCTAATAACAATGCTATATGAACAGTATCCAGTACAGATTATTTTTCTGCTAACTGTATACTTAACTATCTCTCTATAAGATTGAAGTGACAAATGAATTAATGGCCAAGGGGCATTTTGACTAGCAAAAAATTGGGCTTTGTCAAATCGTGACACCCCAGGCCTTTCTATTTATTTTGTCTCTTCCTGCAGAGTATTTGCTCTTACACTTCGCCATAGCCCAAACACAACCACTTCACTCTCAGCTCTACTGCTCTAAGTCCATTGCCATAGCTAACTGAGCTATTTCCCAGGCCCCACAAAAATTCCCAAAAAAGAGAATCTGGTTGGCTGAGCCTATCCATGTGTTAACTTTCCTTATGTCAGGTGTCTTCCCCAGCCCAATCAGATGTGGCAAAGAAAGAGGTAATATGTTATAAACATAGCTATTTTATGGTTTGAAATGGGTGGTTTACAAAGAAACAATATATTGAGTAGGTGTCCTATATGGTATCACTGTCAGCTACTTTATGTTTTTGCTTATCTCACTACTTATCTAAAGTTTTAATTTCTTGCTTCTTCAGGTCAAGGAAAAAAATTGCCTTTATAGAGATGCATACATATGCAGCCAAATTGGATATATTTATCCAATGTATTCATTCTTCTTGACACTGATTTAAAAATCTAGACACTTCTGCCCATAGGGCTTAATTATTCAGTGTTTACATATTTGTCAAAGTTCTGATAAATGATATTATATCATTGTCCTCACACCTTTTACTATGCCTGACATAGTATATCATTAATGTTTGAATAGATAAGTTAATAAATTATTGACTCATATATAACTATACAGGCATTAAACCATTATTTTCTAGAAAATTGGAAGATTATCTTTCAAATGGAACATTAGAGACATCTTTACTTATTGTTATTCCATCCAGGAACAACAATTTTTTGTCTCCTTTTAATTTAATTGTCTTTACTTTTACTTTATTCCATAAAATAATCTATGCTACTGTTACATTTTTACTTTTCAAATTTGTGTTCTTAAGAGAGGGATCATCCACACAAGTGGATAATTAAGTTTAGATATTAAACATGTGGAAGAGATATAGAACATTTTCATTTGTTGTTGTTTTTTAATTATTATTACTGTTTTGTTATTGTTAATGGTATCTGAGGTTCTGAGCCTGACTTGTTGCCTCCAAGTGGCAACTGGTGATCTGGGCTTCAATGGGATATTTAACTGAATTTTCACATGTGCTTTTTAAAATATATATTTTATTGATTTCAGAGAAGAAAGTAAAGGGGAGAGAGATAGAAACATCAATAATGAGAGAGAGTCATTCACCTGCTGCCCCCTACTGGGGATCAAGCCAGCAATCCAGGCATGTGCCCTGACTGGGAATTGAAGCATGAACTCCTGGTTCATAGGTCGACCCTCAACTACTGAAGCCACACTGGCCAGGCTTCAAATGTGTTTGAACGCACTTTTTCTGTAAATAATTATGACTTGGATCTGTCTTGTTTGTTATCCACTATACTTTACAAGGTCAAGAATACATCGTTTCCTGTTGTATTTGAAAGTATACTTCAATGCTTTAAAGTGCTCAAATTGGCCAAAATGTTGTAGGCAAAATAAATGGAACATCTTCCTGTCAATTGAGCCATTTTATTCCAAAACTGAAGCATTTACTGATGATAGAGTTCTCATCCAAGGAGAAAATGATAGCCAAAGGAGAATGTTTTAGAAGCATGACTCTGTGGGAAAGCTGAATGGTTAATGAAGGGAAGAATGCCTCTGCTTTGAGAAATAAGCAGTGCATTCATCTAGCCTGAGGGTAAGTGCCACTTCCTGCATGTCACATCATGTCTTTATATTACTTGTAAAATAAATTCTAAACTGCTCAGATTGATGTGGCATTTTATAACCTGGTTCTACTCTCCATTTCCAACTTTGTAGACAAGCCAATCTTTTCATTATCCCACATTCCAAGCTCATTCCAGATCTTCTGAGACATTGTTCATTGTACTCCTCGTCATTCCTTCTCTCAATTTCCTACTCAGATTTCCATCCAGTTAAATGACCTCAAGCCTCTCTCTCTCTCTCTCTCTCTCTCTCTCTCTCTCTCTCTCTCTCTCTCTCTCTCTCTCTTTCCTTTCTCCTCCCTCCTCTCTCCTACCCCCTCTTTCTTGCCTTTTTAAACAGGTAACTGAGTATCATTAATTCATAGAAACCATAAAATAGTGACTAGCCCGTGTGTCGATGGATTTTTTCTGTTGTTGTTGTTGTCAATGTTATGGGTATCAAATGTCTTTCTATGAGGCAAACATGGGTTATGATTGGACAGTGGTCTACTGAAAGAATTAGCCTTTTGAAATGGACATCATGAAAGGCAAGTTCCCTTCTGCACATGCTCCCTGCCAACATCACAAGCTAATTATTACTTAGTGTTTATATCAGTTAAAGGTTTAAAAAATACATCATGTAAATCAAAATAATGCTTTAAAGCAAGTGATAATTTCTCATAAACTCATAACTTCTGTTTATAATCTCTTTTGCAAATATAAAGAGCTTAGTTATTAATACAGAGAAGAATGTTTAAGGGTGATCAATAAGACCCTTTTAAAATAACTGTCCATGCCTGAAGTATTCCCTATAAGAAACTTAGCTCCATTGTTTTGTCACTGTGCCTTGCTGAAGTTACTACTTTTCATTTGCTTTGAATTATCTCCTGTCCTCCATCCACTTAGATCAAGTTCACCTCTCTTTCAAAGTCAAATTTTTTTCTTACACCTTCTATGGACATTTTTCTGAATATTGAAATCAATTTTTAATTTTCTTTAGTAATTTTGGGCTACACAAAAGCTTATTTGGAATTATTATTGTATAATTTTAGAACTAAAAGGGGTGTTAAAGATATCTGGACCTATTTGTAATTTCACAATGAAAAAACTGCCTCCTCTCCCAAATTCCCTTCTTCTCTATGGCTGCTTTGCAAAGCTCAATATTCTTTAATTTAAAAAATGATTATCTATTGTATTTGCTTCTAATATGCCTTTTCTATGTATACTGTTGTCATGCTTTCTCTTTATAATACACACACACACACACACACACACACACACACACACACACACGAGGCCCGATGCATGAAATTCATGCAAAAGTAGGCCTTCCTTCCCCTGGCTGCCAACACCAGCTTCCCTCTGGCACCCGGGACCTGGGCTTTCCTTGCAACTCTAGCTTCATCTGGACCTTTACAAGGTCAAGATTACATCGTCATCTGGAAGGTCATCCGGAAGGATGACTGGTCTAATTAGCATTTTACGCTTTTATTATTATAGATATACACTTTACATACATAAAATTATATAATCTACACATGCTATATATACATACACATATATCTAATATAAATTCTATTATATGGATTTTCCCATCAATTAAGTTTCTCATTAAGTTAGTTAGGAAAGTCTCATGTCCCAAGAAACCCCTTACTACCAGGAAAAACTAGAATTTTTGATCACCCCACATCAGGTTATTCTGTCTTCTTTGTAAATATAATTTTATGTCTATAATATCCCATTGAGGTATTGTGCAATCTTTTACTTAACCATTCCCCTAATACTAAATATTCAGGTTGTTTCCGAAGTGTCCAATACACCCAGCCTTTTATGTTTTCCTTAATTAAGACCTCTAAACTGAATGACAGTGAGTATCCAAGGGAAAACATTCATGCTCGAGACCTGAGCTAATACAGTAACTTCAAGACACATGTAGCTATTGAACACTCAAAATGTCACTAGTACAAATTTATAAGTACTGTAAGCATAAAATACACCTCAGCTTTCAAAGACTTAGTACTATAGAAGGAATGTAGGATATCTCATTCGTATTTTTATACTGACTAGACATTGAAAAAGTAATAATTTAGATAGTTTAAATAAAAATAATTTTACCAGGCACACATAGAGAAATGAAAGATAGATGAGCAGTTATAAGGGTTTAGAAACATAGGGAAAAAAAGGTGTGGGGAGATGGTTGTGGTTGTTAAAAGGTAGCAGAAGGGATCCTGGTGGGGATCAGACCATTGTTTCTTGACTGTGGTAATGGATACATGAATTGACTTGATAATATTGCAAAAATAACTAAATTCACACTCACACACACATGAGTATAGGTGAAACAGCAGCTATAATAAGATTAATGGATTGCATTTGTAAGATCTTAGTGTGAGGAAAACTGGGTAAAGTATAGAGGGGACTCAATATATTATTTCTTAAAACTGCATGAGAATGCATTGTTATCTCAAAATAAATTGTTTAATTAAAAGTAATTTAATTGTTAATTTTTTAGTTTTTGATGTGACTACTAGAACATTTAAAATTTTATATGTGTCATATATATTTTTATTGGATAATGCTACCTTTAAAAAATTGTATTTTTTTACCACCAGTAATTATTCAAATATTTTTCAGAATAAGGTATACTTCCTTTGTCCCTTAACCACTCAATCCAGGCCATAAAAATATCTTAATAATAAAAGGCCAATATGCAAATAGTTGTTATGTGCCATCAGCAGGAGGCTTCATCCCCTGCCCTGCGGGGCTTAATGGGGGAAGTGAGGCTGCATCCTGCATCCCCTGCCTGCTGGGGCTTGATGGGGGTGGGGCCGGCCGGGTCTGGGTTTCATGCGATTTTGAGGCATGCATGAGTGGGCAGGGACTTGACTCTCGGTCCTGCAGCATGCCCGAGACTCTGACAGGAGGAAGATTTTCATGTACATTTTATTAATTGTCTTTCATCTCTGACACTTCTATTATAGAGAAAGGACAAATAACAATATTAAAATATTTCCTCTAATTAATTCCCTTTAAATGTGCATGAATTTCATGCACCGGGCCACTAGTATATAATAATTCCCCTATTTATCAATATATCACTATACAACAGGAAGGCTGATATCATAAATACTACATTCAGATGGTACTGTCAGTCCTTAGCTTTTCATTCAAATAAGTCAAGATTTTTTAAAATGTTTCTCCTAAATATTTTATAGAAGGGGAACCCTGAAATTACCCCTGTAGCCATACACCTAAACTGCCATATAGCCCATCTTATACCCTTGCAATTTCAGAGCCTCACTCCTGCTGAAAGCCTTATGATGGCCCCATCTAGAAGAGTTCTCAGGATTCGCAGTCAGTGCCAAACTCCAGAGGTACTTCACCTTTCATAGGAAAAAGAACAGTATAGTATTCTGGGAAGGCAGAAGCTTTGCTGTTTGAGCTCACTTATTTATCCAGCTTGATGATATTTCTGCCCCAAAGCTCCCCTTGTTTTATTCTGAAAGCCCATCACCATGAGAAGGTAGTTTCTTTGGTTTATATTCCAATAGCCTTCCTCATTGACTGGCCATATGTCTCACCATATATCACCATATGATCCTTCCTGATCAACGCTCTCTCTACTGAGGGCTTAACTTCTTTGACTTTTATTCTCATTAATATTTCAATTAGAATTGAACAGGTCTACCTATACCTCTACAAGTAAACTACTTTATCCCTCCTATCAAAAGAGTTTTGGGAACCTTATTTATATGTTTTAGTTGAATTGGACTAGCCCCAAATTCATGATTACACCTTACACATTATCCATGCTTTACGTAGTTCTAAATGTTTAAAAATTACTTTCTCTCAGATCAGATATACTCTGCAAGTTTAAGAACAAGGAATGCCAGTGGTAAACTTGAGCCCAAGTCCAAGGGTCTGAGAACCAGGAAATAGATGATGTACTAGTAACTCCCAGCCAGAGCATGAAGGCCAGAGAATATAATTCCTGGAGTTGATAGGCCTGAGAACCAGAAGTTCCACTGTCTGAGAGCAAAAAAATGAGTTTGCTCTCCAATGCTTTGTTCTATTGAGAGCCTCAGTGAATTGAATTATTCCCATCCACACAGGCGATGGCAACTTTTTAGCTCAATCTACTGATTCAGATACTGAGTCCATCCAGAAATACTCTCATGGACACTTCAAGCAATAATGTTTTATTAGCTATTTGGACATCATTTAGCCCATGAAGTTAATTATCATGGTTCTCATCCTTTTATCTCTCAGTTTCTTACCACTGTTTCTCCTGATCTCCTTTGGGAAATTCACAACCCTCCCCCCCTTTTTTTATCACTCCTTTGCCTGCTTTCTAACTTCTTGCTTTGCCTTAACCCCCTTAATATGATAACACTCCCTCCAAAAAATCTATGGGGTGTGGTTATCTTAGTCATCCACAGTATTGCCCAACTCTTTCTCCTTCTATGATGGATAAACTGAGGTAAAATATAGTAAGAGATGGTTGGTGCCTCCCATGAGCTTGCACTTTCCACTGTTGGTTTTGTTGCCTGAATCTTTCCCCTTTTTGAAATATAGTTAACTTCTCAGGGATGGAATTTTTTTTCATTCATCTGAGACAGTCTTCCTATCCTACACAAATAGTCTTATTCCTTAGCTCTGTAAAATGAATTATTTGATCTGAAAGTCCATAATGAATTTTTTGTGGTCTTAATTAGATCATTAAAGCAGGGATTAAGATCATAACATGTCATCCTAATGATATCTATTTAATCAAAACATTCATTTGTTTTCATTACATCAAGTTTAGAAAGTAATTCCAAAGTGCTTTCCAGTCTGTTAATTGGTCTTGTAGGTTTCTTTCTTTTTATGTGGAGGTAAAGAATGTGCTACAATGGACAAGGAAATAATGATTTTATTAGGTCACTCACTGATTCTCCTTTTGCCTCTCAAAATCCTTTTGTTCTTCAATGTGCAACCCAGGTGTCAACTTTTCTAAGAAATCAAGACAAGGGTTGCCTATGATTTTTCAGCACCTTAGGTCATCCCTGTGTCCCCATTTATCTACCCATCTGTAAAGAGCTAGTAAACACCCAGCAGAGGAAAAACCTTCAGAATGCCTCTTCTAGAAATGGCAACAGATGGCAGGGATATCAGTAGCTCTCCCACCAAAGGAGGAAAGGGAAGACTGCCAGATTGGCTGTCAGAGAGAATCCAAAAGAGGGAAGTCTTAGTTATCCTTGTATAATAAGACATGGTATGTGCTCTAAAACAGGGCTTCTCAAAGCAGTAACGGATCACCTGAGGGCTTGTTATTAAGTTCCACACCTGAGTCAGAAGTTCTGGAGAGGATTCCAGGTGATTCTGGATGCACTTTAGAGTTTGATGCACTTAATAGGTTTCTCAACTTTTAAGCATTCCATGATTACCTAAATCAGTGGTTCTCAACCTTGGCTGCGCATTAGAATCACCTGGGAATCTTTTTAAAATCCTGATTTCTGGGCCTCATCCTCCGGAAATTCTGTTTCTTTGTTATGGGGTGAGGCCACAATTTTAGTAACAAAGAAACAGAATTTCCGGAGGATGAGGCCCAGAAATCAGGATTTTAAAAAGATTCCCAGGTGATTCTAATGTGCAGCCAAGGTTGAGAACCACTGAAAGGTTACATATGCTGGTAGGCAACTTCTGATATGGCTCCCAGTGATTGTCAATTCCTGACATTCACTCCTTTGTATAATTTCCTTCCCTTGCATATCAGCTCAACCTAATCACTTGCTTAGAATATGATAATGATGAGTGTACAAAAGACCCTGACTTTTATCTTACTCTCTCCCTGGCTTTTGTGTGTGTGCCATTTGCTGATTCATTTTCTTTTAAAAACATTTTAAAACTACAGTTTACATTCAATATTATTTTTGCATTAGTTTCAGTTGTACAGCATAATGGTTAGAGGAGGGACACTTTATAAAGTATACTACTGTCTACCTGGTTTTCCTTGTTTGCTTGTTCTGATGAAACAAGCCTGAGAGTACATGTGGTGAGGAACTGAGGGTAGCATCTGGACAAGCATGAGCAGGGAATTGAAGCCCGCAGTCCAATACTTTAGTAGGAAATAAATGATGCCAGCAACCATATGAGTGAGCTTAGAAGTGAGTCCTTCTCAAATTCAGATGGGTCTGCAGCCCTTTGCAAGGCCTTTATTCCAGCCTTTGATTGACCCTAAAGCAGAGAATCTGACTAACCTATGTCAAGGTTCCTAACCCACAGAAAGGGTGAGATAATAACGGTATGTGTCATTTTACATTGCTTAATTGTGAGGAAATTTGTTATACACCAGTAGATAATACATACAGACATAAACATAGATACACATATTATTTAATACAAATAAATAAGTTATTTGTATTAAATATACAAATATATTATATGTATATTTTTTACTTATAATACAACTTAGCCTAATGTGTATTTAATGAGCACATAGAGCATTATCCATTTGACTTTCCAGTAGCTATGGTGAATGTATTAATACATATTACCTAACCTCAAAGAGAAAACATTTATTTTTAATAAATATGAATGCTTGCTTACATGGCACACTTAGGATATAATACTAGAAAGTAAAAAGTAAAATACTAGACTAAATAAGCCTAATTCTCAAAAATATGTCATCAACAATAAAAATTATTTTGTAAGGAAATAGTGTTATTTGTCAATAAACCATCATATATGGAGCAGTATCTATGAGCCAAACATTTCAACTTTATGCCAACCTCATTAAATATTTATCAGTAATCCCATTTTCCAGATGAAAAAGCAATAAGTAGTTTAGAGAATAAAATGAACTTACTCAAGTTGTTATATAGCAGAGCAGGTTTCAAATGCAGGCTGCCAGATTCCAGATCTTGTACCAAAACTACTGCAACATTCTACGTCCCTAATGCAAAGAGAGCATTTATCTTCTTTTCAATTATGTTCTGGCATATCTACATTCCTGACAAGTAATAGACACTTGGTACTTTTTTGAGAATTAGCAAAAGACTGGGACTAATTTGATATGGGCATAGAGAGCAAATACAAAATATTCTTGTCTCTGCTTAATTACCCATATATTCACCTACCAGCTTTTGACCTACTTTTCCTGGAATTTCTGTTTGTGAGGAAATTGTCCCTTTACTACATAACAGAGACACTCAACAAAGGATTGGGACGGATTGCTCAAAGCTGGTGTCCTTTAAATAGAAGTTAATCCCTCTGTCCTTCATGTGTTGGTCTACATCTGAATCACCTGGAGAACTGTTAAAACTGTAAACACTTGGGCTCCAAAAATCCATTCTAAGGGAGATTCCCATTCCATAGTTCCGATGAAAAATCTGGGATCCTAACATTTTTTTTAATGATCCCCTGACATGCTTATGAAAACCAAAATATGAGATTTTTAACTTACGGAAAATGCTTTAACAAATCTACACAATTGGTTTAGGCCTAACGCAAATAAATATAAGCAAATGAATTGAATATGCAAATCAAGTGGAAGAAGACTATAGTCCTGGTTGTTATAGTCAGCATTATACATACATTATTTTCAGGACTGAGTTACAAGTTCTTAGTGATCTTTCACCAAGATATGAAATACTGAAGACTAATTTAAGAAAATCAGTTTGCAAGATTGAGAGAAAAATGTCCCATATTAATTAGGGGTTGATTATAGTTGGTATCACATGCACTAATTGAGGTACACTGGTTTTTGTTAACTGGGTCAGCCAGAGGTCAAGAGAACAGTTGGTTGAGTAAAATTTCATAAGTACCTGTTTAACATTTGGCTCTGCAGTTTCCCTGAGGTTGATCAAAGTGAGGATATGATCATTACCCAAAGATTGTTTAGAGAGACTGAGCCTCGACTGATAAAAAAGGAGCTAATTAGAAACTCACCTTTCCAATCTGGAAAGTGATAAAGTTTAAATAAGAATGGCAAGCACTGGGCTGACCTGATAAAATCAGTCTCTTGTATGCATGCATATGAGCATAACCAATGGACACAGACAGTGGGGAGGGGGGGAGGAGGAGGAAAGGGGCATGTGCTGGGGAGTGGGAGCAACCGAGGAGAGGTCAATGGGGATAAAAGGAGACTTATGTAATACTTTAAACAATGAAGAATATAAATTAAAATAAAAAATAAAATTTACACAATGTTATGTCAATTATGACTCAATAAAAAATTGTTACCATTAAAAAAATCGGTCTCTTGTTCATCCTACAACCAAACTTTTTGTTCACTTGTTCTTAATTTAATTACCCCCTTGCTCTAATAGATTATACCCTTTTGTTTTCTATTCTCATTTTTCTCACATTTTGAATAACTGAATTTAATACTGTCACAAATTATTTTAAGATTTAAATAGCTCACATATGTTTTTCATCCTTACCCACATATACATTTACTTCTTCAATATTCTTAAAAGGTTATTGTCACAAAATTTTACTCTGGGGAACCCATATATCTTTCATTGCAATAGTTTACTAGCCATACATTTTATCTAAATCACATGCTGAGAAGAACTTCAGTAGTGGGCAATGTGGCCTCTTTTTAGGACACAAGAATTGTCTTACTAATACAGGTATTGGGAAACATCTAGATCTGGAATTTGATATACTGTATAATGAAAACTAGTAAAAAACTATTTTTTAGTTTCAATAACTACTTAGGGAAACATTTTGAGAGTAAAATATTATAAATGTATAGTGTATAGATATATCAGCATAAGTTTGAAAATTAAGTAAAGAAATAAGTGGCAGATGACTATTTTGAAGAGTTGCATCTTTTCTCACTGGAATTAATATATATTTTAAGGTAAGCATTATACAAATATTATTTACAGTAGCAAATCATAATATTTTTTCTAAAGAATTAGCACAAAATATAGAAATGGTATTGCTATTCTCCTTTCACCAGCTTCAGAGTAAGTTTTAAAAATAATCACAATATATTATCAAAAATTGCTAGGTTATAACCAAGGAAACTAATAGGAGAAAAAAAAGAATGAACTTATATTTTTTAAACTTTTTAAGAAAAAATTGCATGGTAAACCCCCATTATGGGAAATTAGAAGTCATAGAGATAAGCATTAGAAAGAAAGTTATAATCACAAGGTTATATGCTTAGATAACACCTTCAGCATCTGGCAGCATCCCGTATCAGAGCTAAAGATTGGTGGCTGTCACAAGAAATCTAAACAAAAATGTAAATTTTCCCTTTCCTTTCTTGCTCATATTATTAATTCAACAAATATTTATAAGGACCAAACAATGGGTGAAGAGACTCAAGAGTAAAAACCCTGCCATTACCGCAAGCACTTACATTATTGTAATTAAAGGTAGTGAATTTTATATGGAAGAGGATCAAGTTTTCTTCTAGATTCTTTTCCTTACTCTTTATGTAGGCAACCACTCATAATTAGAGTAACCAGACTAGTTATAGAAAAAAGTGACCACCAACTAGTACATGAAGAAGGTGGCTCAAGGTACAGGATATTAAATTACATGAGAAAAAAGTATGTTCCTGACAAATGATGAGAATACAGTATACTAACTTCAATCCACAAAAGGAAGTATTGACAGGTATGAAGACCCTATATGGCTTTTCCATGGCCAAAGATGTAAAATAAAGCAGCATTAATACAAGAAAAATTCTGTTTTATTTGTTGTCAAATTATCATAAAGTGTATTCAATTAATAAGCATTTTGAGTCAATGTATTTTGTGGTGTGGATTGAAATGAAATTCTTTTCTTAGCAAACATACCATAATTTTATTGTGGGTAAAGTTATCTGTTATTAATTTTAGATTAACACCAAAAAAGTCAAGGTACGTTTTATATGTTTTATATGTATTATATAACTAGAGGCCTGGTGCACAAAATTTGTGCAAAGGGTGGGGGGGTCTCTCAGCCCGGCCTGCACCCTCTCCAATCCTGGACCACGGCTCCTAACTGCTTACCTGCCTGCCTGCCTACCTGATGCCCCTAACTGCTCCCCTGACTGCCTGATCCCACCTAACCACCTCTGCCTGCCTACCTGATCACCCTTAATGCTCCCCTGCCAGCCTGATCCCCCTAACTGCACTCCCCTGGCGGCCGGATCACCCCTAACTGCCTCTGCCTCGGCCCCACAACCATGGCTTTGTTTGGAAGGATGTCTGGTCTAATTAAAATATTACTCTTTTATTAGTATAGATTCTATTTTAACTGGCTGCTTCAGAAAGAGTTGTAGTATTTTGTATACTGCAATTAAAATAGAATGGAAATGGAACTTGATAATTTTATTTGGTGAAACAGACATTAACTTTTCACAAAAACATAAGATCAAAAAATGATACTTGAATAATCAAATACTCATATGCAAAATAACATCAATACTCCATAACTTCAACATACAAAAAATTAACTTTGTGTTTTCAAAAAATCCATTGAAAAATGAAAATCCACAGCCTTGAAGTTAATATTATATATAATATTATATATAACATTATCTATATTAATAAAAGGGTAATATGCTAATTAGACCAGGAGACCTTCCAGACAAAGCCATGGTGGTGGGGCTGAGGCAGAGGCAGTTAGAGGCCATCAGGCTGGCAGGGGGTACAGTTGGGGGCAATCAGACCTGCAGAGGGGGCTGTTGGGGGTGATCAGGCTGGCAGCATGGGCAGTTAGGGGTTATCAGGCCAGAAGGGGGGGCTATTGGGAGTGAACAGGCTGTCAGGCAGAGTGGTTAGGGGTGATCAGGCAAGTGAGTGGTTAGGAGCCAGCGGTCCCGGATTGTGAGAGGGATGTCCAACTGCCAGTTTAAACCGGCAGTCAGACATCCCCCAATGGGTCCCAGATTGGAGAGGGTGCAGGCCAGGCTGAGGGACACTCCCTCTCCCCCTGTACACAAATTTCATGCACTGGGCCACTGGCATATAATATAAACTCAGGTAAATATGCTTAATATTATTAGTCATTAAGGGAATGCAAATGAAAACCATAATGGGATACTCCTACCCACTTATTAGAATGGCTGAAAGGTGTAAAAAGTAACTCTGCCAAGTTTGGTGAGAATATGGAGGAACGGGAGTTTGGATCACAGCTGGTATCAATGTAGAATGATGCATTCACTCTGAAAAACACAGACAGTTTCTGAAAAAGTATATACCCACCATATTGAACCTGCTATTCCATTCCCACATATTCAAACAAATAAACAGTTCATAAAAATTCTTGTACACAAATGTCCGTAGGAGTTTTACTTCTAGTAGCCCCAAACCGGCCACAACTCAAATTTATTTCAAGAGGTGAATGACTATATAATTTTGGTATATTCATGTAATACTGATCAGCAATAAAAATAAATAAACTCTTGATTTACACAACAATTCAAATGTATCTCAAAAAAGTTGTGCTGAATGAAAGAAGCCAAGCGAAACAGAAGTGCATACTGTATTATTTCATTTCTATAAAATTCTGGGAAATGCAAACTAGTCTATAGTGACAGAAAGCAAATGAGTGGTTGCCTAGAGAGGGCACTTTTATCAGCCCACTAATCTTAACCAGTCCGATTAAGAGCACAAACAGGAACAGATTCTGCTCACTTGGATGTAATTAATGCAATAAACCTCCTTCCCTTTCCTAAGTCATCTTTCTTCCTCATGATTCTTCTATGATCAAACGCTCAGGAAAACACATTGTTTGCATGATTTCTCTGTCAGAGTCTCAGATGAGAGTGGGCAGAGCCTTACTATTAAACCTAAATGTCAGTGGAACTGAACAACTCATTTTGGGAAATAGAACTAGCTTAACCTGAGTCTGTGTCTACAAGCAAAATATAAAAGTGAGAAATAAAGGCAGCCATATTAGAAAAAAAGACTAAACATATTTGCTTTTATCTACCTACAAATCAACTAAGTAGCTTTCTCCAAGACAACAATACTTTTACCCGTGGAGACTTCTAAAGCACTCTCATATCTATCAATTAATCTGAACCTTCTCTTGCCAAACCTTAATTTAATAGTAGTCCCTACTTATTGGTATAGATGAGAAAGCTGGTAAATTGTTACACGTGCATCTTCCCATGAAGGTTGTGGAATTAAAGTGTGGAATTAATAGTGTTCTATTTCCTAATATCACATATTTTCTAAAATAATTGTACACAATTCTACAGTCTTTTCAAGGACTGGGTGCCTTTGATATTATGATATAATAAATATATATTTGTTGTTTTTTGTCCCTGGTTTCTGGCATGGAGCTCCTAAAACCCTCCCAATTTTCTTAGTGATAGTGGTGAGAGAAGCATCTTTTAATATCCATAAAACTTTTCAATCATATCTGGATTATTTGGCTTTAACCCCTGTTAGGAGAACAGCCAGGTTGAGTCCTTCGAGTCATCCAGACCCTCTAATGACCTTCTCCTGAATCCTGCATGGCTCTGAGGTCTCCACCAGAACAAAAGCATGGAGAGAAGACAAAGAGTAAGATCATAAACAAGAAAAGTCAATGTAAGGGTCTAGAGTTCCTGTACAACATCAACCTTTTAATTTCCAGGTTTTAAATAAAGTGTAAGTCCAAAGATGTCTAACTTTGAACAAGAAAACTAAATTTTACCTAGTCAGTATGCAGAGAAAGGAAGGCCCCGGTTTCTCAATCCACATTTCTTCTCCTAGACCACCTCTTGTTTAAGAGCAAGAGATGAGCAGGGTAGGTTCCCTGAGCTCCAGGAGTGAGAAATAATAGGGAAATGGACCTGATGGAAGAGGGTATAGAAGGAAGACAGTGTGGCTGATGTTGATTTTGATACGAGTCAGCCTGGTCACCGGAGCTCCTGCTGCTTGAAAGGCCATTCTGTTACAGCAGCCAGGAGGGAGCCTGCAATCCCACGCATTGGAGTCAGTTATATTTAGGCGTCTTCATAATCCTTCTTGGCAGAAGGGTTGCTATGGGACATCCGGTGGCTTCTAGCACTGTCTTCAGGCTCCTGGCTATACCCAACTCCTCATTGAGTAACATACTCAGGACACTCAGGGCTTCTCATTCATTTAAGAAGCATCTCTGCTTGAGCTAAATATGTTACTTTCATGATAGAATCCCCTTTCCTCTTTTCTCTTTCTCATTGCCTTTTCCCCACACCCAACTATTGGAAAAATATGACTAGCAATTGTTATTTTATTTTGTCTAGAATATACAGTAAAAGTGTTTGTAATCTGTCTTAAGGTTCACAGTTCATTCTTTAGAGATGCCCATTCTAAAGTCATCTTATTAAAAAAAAAAAGCTTCATTTTTTTAACCTATTTGACTTCATTTTATCTGTTAGAGTTATTCTTTGAATCACCATGATTTGAAATACTGATATATTCACATATTCAAAAGCATTTATTCTAAAACATCAGTGGAAAACTTAGGAGGGAAAGAAACATAACAAAGTTCGCTTTTTCCAGAGAACTCATATTGAATAGAAACAATGAATGTTATGAAATATGATCAGCGCTTTAATAGGTACACACAAGTAGGAGGTGCCCAGGTGGGAGAATAAGGGGATAAAGTTTCATGAAGCAATTACTAGTGAAGTTTAAGCTAAGTTTAGTTTTCCTGATGGAAAAGAAGAGTTAAAAACCTTTCAGGTTATCAAAAGGTTGCATGAAGATTGAAGGGACATATGTGTATGTGAACTGAAAAGTCAAGTGCTTTGGTGTAGTTTTATCCTGGGGCTTTTGGTCCCAGGGTTTGGGAAGAAGTGCTTATGCATGAAACTAGAATGGAAAGTTGGAATTATCTTCCCTTTGCCCCTCATCCCATATTATAGCGAGTTAATTTTGCCATAGATGTTTTTTCACAGCAATTTCTTCAAAAAATGAGACATAAAAGCATAGTTTGAAAGGGGTCCATTCTACCAAGACTTACAAAAAATGAGCTTGGCTCTCATGGGCAGCAGAGATGAGCACAGTCAGTCCTGCTTTTCGTACCTTTACCTGCTCTCCATCTTGCTTCCACCATTAATTGTAATATGTTAACTTATAAAAAGTTATAAAAGTAGTATTTGGTCTCCAATTCATGAACCGTCTTGATTTAAACATACATTATATAGATACATCCCCAGACCATATACTATCAAATAAACTCTACTAAAACAAAAAGTTAGCAGTCTTACATTTTAAAAAGAAAATATACACTTTTAGGCTCCTAACTCCTTGACCAGTAACAGGATCCTTCATGGACAGCACCTCCCTTTCTATTTGTCTTGCTACTACCATAGGCAATTCATTTGCTTTGTCCTTGATCAGAGCAGGGGATTCCCATTGAGCCCCCTTTTCTGCATTCTGCATTTCCTTCCCTTCTCATGTTCCATTATGCCTTTCCCCCATTAAACTATCTGCATTTTCACCTCTCTAACCCTACCCATCTTTCAGGGCCAGGTTAATTTCTTACCTCGGGTATGAAGTCAAGCTAATTCAACTCTGTTTAGAAATTAATTCTCTGAAATTGCTAAATATTTATTTTCTATATCACTCCTATTGTCATCAAAAATAAATAACAGACAGAATGATAAATTGGAAAAGAAATTATCTCTGAAATAGAATCAAGTTCCAATTTGAGCTCTGTTCAAAGGCATGACTTCAATTTTCTCATCTGAAAATAGGAATAATACCTTAAAATAATAAGAATCTTAAAGCATTATTGTGATTTTTAAAGAAAATAAATATGTGATTAGCATGAAGTAGTCTCAGTTCTCCTATCCTCAAAATGTATGTAAGTTCAATATTACAATAGCAGTCCTGTACAAAATTATCAAGCACTGCTTTGTATTCTTATTTCTCACGTATCATCTTTCAAATCATTTTAGTGTCTAAAGGGTAATAACTACATCTCTTGCTTCATATCTGTATATTATCTGGCTTATAATGAGTTCTAATATATTGTCATTATCAATGCATTATGAATGAATGCCAAATAGCTATTTGGAATAAAAGCATCATTTCTTTTTTTTCTTTTAAAATTTTAGTGATTGCTTTTATTAAAATTTATTTACATAAAATATTTTCATAGTTCCAAATTCAAAACTAACAAAAAGGGTACATTCAGAGGGGTCCAACTTTTATCCCTGTTGCCACCTCTGTTCCTCCCTTTTATTTTATTTTTTTATTGTCTAAGTTTCACATATGTCTTCTTTTTCCCCAATTGATCCCCCGCCCCCACACCCAGCCATTCCCACCCTGGGCAAGTCCACACTGCCCCAGTATCTATGTCCATAGCATCATTTCTTTACACTAATGTATTAGATGTTTTTACTAATTATTTGATAAGAAATGTCAATCAAGCCAGAAATAATGCAAGCTTGCTCCCTTTTTTCCTCAAGTCTTTATTTCACTGTCCACATCTTTTTAAAGGGTTAAATCATCTTTTGAGCCTAAATCTAATATCTCCATTGTTGAGTCATGGTTGGGAAATATGAATATGAAGGAACCACATGGCCAAATCCAGGTGTGACAGAAATATTTGGAGAGGTTCTGAGCAAAATTCAGTTAAGGTCTTCAAATGCTAGTTTGCTAGCATTTGCGAAATCTTCTAAAATCACTTCATATCTATTTTTTCCCTTATGTATTTATCTTTTTAAAGACCATCTCAATATCAGGTCAGATGATGCATATTAAAGGGATCCATAAAAGCCAGGCTAATTTAAGCTGCAAAAACTGTGCATTACAAACGATCCACACCAGTAAAGCCTCTACGTCTGTGGGTGTGGGACTCCACAACTTTCACAAAATCAGGTCAGAAATTTTTCAGTTTAGAAAGTAAGTCTCTGCAATGTAACATTAGGTCTTTAGACAGAATGCTTAGTACTATCACAGCACTTCCACGGACTTTAAAAAGCTTGCATATTTCCTCAGCCTGCATGTAAAACCTTTCCAACACATATAGGTGTTGTTTTCCTTTGATGTATAATGACAAAAAACCTCTACCTCCCACCCTTGCCTTACTATGTGTTATTCTGTTATCATATTAGTTCTATATTTCTCCTTTGATTAATGGTATGAAAATAAATACTCACCAACTGGTAAAGAAAATGATACATTCTGAACTCTACTGTGACATTCAAGGTCTTTGGCAATGGGACCCCAAAGCATCTTTACAGTCTCACTCATTAAACATTAAACTGGCAGATATTGCATCCCTATCAGTTGCTCCAAGTTGTTTAAAGTTTAGTGAAGGAGACAGATGAGCACTCAAGCGAGTACAATGCAATGTCAGGGCAAACAGAAAGAAGATATAATTGAAAACAGTGTTAAAAGATCCCAGAGGAAGGAACCTAATGGAGTCTAGGGCTTTAGGGAGAGAGTTTAAGATGAAATGCCAGCCAAACCAAATCTTGAAGGATGGATAAGTGATAAGAAGAGGTGATGGCATATATCCACTCAAATAGATAAATATATACAAAAGCAACTATACCAAGCATGCTATTGAAAATCGCAATTAATTCACAATATATATCCAGTGTGTCAAACAATAGGACTGCATGTCAGATTAGGCTATCCAAAAGTAGCAGGAGTGATATTTATGGCCCCAATTCTCTTCCAGAAACTTGACATTCTCCCGTTAATGAGTGGAATTTTTTTTTACCATCCCTTGAACCTGAGAGGGCTTATCACTCCTTCAACCAATAGAATATAGAGGGAGTGATCACAGATGACTCTTGAGCCTAGATCAGTGATGGCGAACCTTTTGAGCTTGGCGTGTCAGCATTTTGAAAAACCCTAACTTAACTCTGGTGCCGTGTCACATATAGAAATTTTTTGATATTTGCAACCATAGTAAAACAAAGACTTATATTTTTGATATTTATTTTATATATTTAAATGCCATTTAACAAAGAAAAATCAACCAAAAATGAGTTCACATGTCACCTTTGACACGCGTGTCATAGGTTCGCCATCACTGGCCTAGATCATAAAAACAAAGCCACAAGTTCCATTTGGCTTCCCCCTTTCCTTTGAAATCTTCCTACCACACTGTGAAAAATCAAAACAGAAACTTGAAGGGTCCATGAATAGCTGTTCTGACTGACAACTCCAACAGTGTGAGTCTTCCCAGCCAACAGTCAGCATTGACCAATAGACACTAAGTGAGCCTACCCTTAGATGATTATGGTGCTCAACCTGTGAGCTGCTGCTTAGACCCTGAGTGGACAGAAACGATCTGTCTCTGTCCAGTTTCATAAAAAGTATACATTTTGAACAAAATGAATGACTTTGTTTTAAGCCACTAAGAATGGAAGATGGCTAGGTCATAAAGAGTTTGGGGGATCTTAGGCAATGATTTTAGAGGTTAGCATGAAAGTTATAAGATTTGTTTAAGCAAGGAAATGATTTGATCAGATTTTCTTTTTAGCATAATTATTCTAATAGCAGTATAGAGACTGAATTTGAAAAAAAAATATAAGACAAGATTCAGGGAGACCAGTTAAGAAGGTGGTTTAATAATTAAAACTAGACATATAAAGGTTGGAAATGCCTCAGTAATTATGATAATGGAAAATTTGGAATTGGTTTAAAAGATATAATAAGCAAGAAATACCAAAATGACTTGATATCTACCACCCTGAATGCGCCCGATCTCATCTGTAAATCTGGAAGTTAATTCCAATTTCCAGTTTGTATAACAGATTGAATGATAAATCCATCACTCAGTCAAGGAATACTAAATGAGAAGCATGTTTGATGGAAAAGGTGTTTACGGAGAGTAACTTTAAACTTGCAGTTGAGATACCCAAGTGGACATATTCATAGGGAACATGGGTATATGATCTATAAATCAGAATACACATTATAGATAAAAACATAGATTTGGGAAACCAACATAATGGTGGCAACTGAAGTTATAGGAGTAGAACATATTTTCCTAATGAAATAAAAAAAAGCAAAAATGTCAAAAATAATGACTTGGGAAACTCCAACATTAAAAATACAGACAAGTTCTTGGCTGGTGTGGCCCAGTTGGTTATAGCATCATCCTATACACCAAAATACATGGCATATTCAATTCCCATTCAGAGTACATACCCAGGTTGTGGGTTCAATCCCAGTCTAGGGCGAGTGCTGGAGGCAACCCATTGATGTTTCTCTCTCATGTCGACCTCTCTCTCTCTCTTTCTTCCTCTCTCTCTCTCTCTCTCTCTCTCTCTCTCTCTCTCTCTCTCTTTCACTCTCTCAAATAAATGTTAAAATATGCAGACAGGAAGATACAAGAAACTGAGGAGCATCCAGAGAATAAGGAAGGGGCTCAGAAGACAACGTTATCAAGAAAGTCAGGTGTATAGGTTAGCTATTGCTTTGTTTAAAAGTACAGATGATTCTTGAACCTAGGTCATAAACAACAATAATAATTAATGATCTCATAATCTAGAGGTCAAGAATTTGGGAGCAGCTTAGCTGGTTAGTTTTGGACTTTATCATGACGTAGTCATCTGAAATCTTGAATAGGGCTGGAGGATCTGTTTCCAAGCCTAACACATACATGGCTATTGTCAAGGAGCCTCCATTCTTCACCTCGTGGACCCCTCCATGGAGGAGAAGCATACAATGGCAACTGAATTTGCCCAGAATGAGTGACCCAAGAAAGAAGGGAAGAAGTTGTAATGAGTTGGTGACCCAGTCTCAAAAGTCATGCACCATCATTTTAATGCAGTCCTATCAGTCTCACAGGCCAGCTCCATTGAGGGTGGTACAGAACTACAAAAAGCATAAACACCAGAGGTGGGCCATCACTGAGGATAGCTGCCACACCAGGAAAGAAGACTGTCTAAAGAAATGAGTGGTCTTCAGTGAAAAAATAGTTATTCTATATGACCACCCATTATTTTTCAATTCCAAATAATCTGCCTGCTTTCCTTAGCTATATCATACACTCTCTCTTTTTATTTCAACTATTCTTCATTCCTTTTCTCTTGACTAAAAGCTCTCTTACATTTTCTTTCTTTCTTCCCATCTCTGTTACCCAAATCTTTCTTATACTTCCCAGTCCAGGTTGTAAACAAATTTTTTTCTTGTTATTTAATCTAAGTCACTATGATTTCTTTCTTTTTTAACAAACCTGGCAATTTTCATCTTACTTACCATGTGTTTACTCAAAATAGTTATTCAGCATTGGTCATATGTCAAGCACTAATTTAAAAAACAGGACAACAGTAAACAGGAAGTCACTCAACTCATGGATCTTATATTCTACTGAGGCAGAGGAGAATAAGAAATAGATTCATATAATAATTAAGGTAAAAACATGGTATGATAAAAAAATAAAGCAGGGTTATGGGGAAGAGCTGAGGATCAGTGTGCGACTTTAGGTAGGATCTCTTTGAGGAGATAAAGATCTCTTTGAGGAGGTACATTTTGAGTTAGGGTAAAAAATAAGCACTTAACAAATAACAACAAAACCAAAACAAACAAAACCTGGTGTTATACTTATTTGCTGCTGCTTAACAAACCCTCTCTAAATGTAAAAGGATTAACATTTTAACAATAATGCTTTGCCCACAGATCTGTCATTTGGGTAGGGTTGTGTTACAGTGGCTGGTCTGTGCTCCATCAGTCAGTTCAAGCAACTGGAGTGGGGCCGGAAAATCTAGTTCCAAAATGGCCCACACACATGGCTCAAGACGGTGCTGGTGGTCAGGTGCACCTATCTGGGAATCTTAGTTCCTTCCTACATGAGTCTAGCCATGGGGCTGATTGGACTTCTTCATAGTGTGTTGCCTAGGTTCCAAGTTATGGTATTTAAAGGGACAGGAGAGCTTCCAATCCATGCCCATAAAGTGGCACAGTGTAACTACCATCATGCTTTTCTGGTCAAGCAGCACCAGCGGCTACCTCGATTCCAGGGCAGGGGATGTTGGATGACTTTTAATCTACCACACTTATTTTGGTGTATTGTTATTTATCATTTCTAATCAGAATAGTTCCCAAACTAAAGTGTAAATTTCTTTAAGGTAGACATTGTCCAGTTCTCTTTAATAGAGCACTGAAATAGCTTGGAAATAATATAATAAACACTGGTTTAAATATATACCAGCATTATACGGTTTCAAAGGGATATATGTTTCAAATGTGAGTGTGTTGTTATGAACATTCTTAAAAGTATTTATTCATATTTTCTCATTTTATCTCTACCATGTGAACAAATATGGGAATTATAGAATCGGATAAGCAATTAAGAAAGGAGATAAGTTCTAATTACACACAAAAGCATAAAAAGGTACTTAAAATCTGGTGATTGTATTGGAACACATGCAAGGCATCTTTTAAAATTAGTATAAGAGTATTTTGAATATAAATTAAATTAGTGTCGAATGAACCAGCAAGTATCAATTATGTGTCTGGGTGTTTTGCAAAAGAAGGGGAGGCCTAGATTTGCATTGAAGTTGAAGATGGTGAAATGACCAGGTTAGCAGACCAAAGAGGCTTTCATGGAATTTATTATCTATGGAAATTAGGGTGCCAAGAAATTAAGACACCATGAAGTACAAATTATTAGTTAGGCGGAATGAAAAGAAGTGGTAGGTATTAGAATCTGATGTAAGGGGAATCTTTACTATAGAAGCAAGACAATAGCTAAGGAAACTGGTGAGTGTGGTCAAAGAAGAAAGACTTCAAAAGTGTAATTGATTATCTTGAGATGCCCTTGTTGGACAAAGAAACATACATATTTTGCAAAGGGAAATATAGTTATATAGTTGCAAAATATCTCTCCTAAGTCTCTCTTTATGAATATTTTAGGCAAAATATTCTTGAACCAGATGTTTTCTCGAAGTAGCACTATACTTGGATTCTTAAATAAATGACTTTTAAGGCTCGTTTAGCTTTAAATGTGTGATTGTAAGATTTGGGTTCAAGTCCTAGCTCCGACACTTAACTTGCTTTGAGATACTGAAGAAAAGTTCCCTTAACTTTTTGTTCTATAATTTTTTTAATGTATAAATTATAGTACAGTCTTAACTCAGCAAGTGGTATTAGAACCAAATTGGAAAAAAGAAGGTGACTATTCAATTAATCAACATTTTTCTCTAGTTTTTCAGATTCATCCTCCCCAAGGAGTGTCCTGTATTCTAATTAGTTGAAGATAAATTTAAGTGCACCCAGTCAAAATGCCCACACAGGGATTCGGGCCTCTCTATAGGTTGGTGGACCCTACCTATGCAACCTTATCTTTTACAGTCTCAAATCTTTCATTGAATGTACCCTGTGCATATGTGGTGAGGCCCTTTTTCAATCTCAAATGTTGTACCATACAATCTAATACTTAATTACAGGCAGTGGAAAATTAGGATTAAAAAGATCCATGCTGACTTCTGTCATATCTCCCCTTATGTTACAAATCAAAACAACAACAATAATAGCAACAAACAACAAAATGGAAGAACATGAGCTCAGAGATAATAAGCTACCTCTCTCTATATAATTTAAGCCTCCTAATTCCAGAAACAGTGTGTTTTCTATTATATCACACTATCAATCTATATTTTGTGCTGCAATTATTTGTAAATTCTTTCAAATAAAATTAAAAGGTAAAATAAAATAAAAACAAAATAAGTATATTATCTGACTAATTCTTTTTTTTTTAGTTGTTTTATTGCTTAAAGTATTACAAAGGGTATTACATATGTGTCCTTTTTTTTCCCCCCGCCCTTGACAATCCCCTGGCCTCCCCTACCCCCCAGTGTCTTATGTCCATTGGTTATGCTTATATGCATGCATACAAGTCCTTCAGTTGATCCCTTACTCCCCTCCCTCCTGCCCCCCAACCCTCCCCGGCCTTCCCGCTGCAGTCCGACAATCAGTTTGAGGCAGCTCTGCCTCTGTATCTATTATTGTTCAAAAGTTTATAATGGTCTCTATTATCCATGAATGAGAGAGATCATGTGGTATTTTTCCTTCATTGACTGGCTTATTTCACTTAGCATAATGCTCTCCAGTTCCATCCATGACGTTGCAAATGGTAAGAATTCCTTCTTTTTTACAGCAGCATAGTATTCCACTGTGTAGATGTACCACAGTTTTCTAATCCATTCATCTACAGATGGGCACTTAGGCTGTTTCCAGATCTTAGCTATGGTGAATTGTACTGCTATGAACATATGGGTGCACATATCCTTTCTTATTGGTGTTTCTGGTTTCTTGGGATATATTCCTAGAAGTGGGATCACTGGGTCAAATGGGAGTTCCATTTTTAGTTTTTTGAGGAAACTCCATACTGTTCTCCACGGTGGCTGCACCAGTCTGCATTCCCACCAGCAGTGCACGAGTGTTCCTTTTTCTCCACATCCTCTCCAGCACTTGTCGTTTGTTGATTTGTTGATGATAGCCAGTCTGACAGGTGTGAGATGGTACCTCATTGTTGTTTTGATTTGCATCTCTCGGATGATTAGTGACCTTGAGCATGTTTTCATATGTCCCTTGGCTTTCTGACTGTCCTCTTTTGAGAGGTGTCTATTTAGATCCTTTGCCCATTTTTTGATTGGATTGTTTATCTTCTTTTGTTAAGTTGTATGAGTTCCCTATAAATTTTGGAGATTAGGCCCTTATCAAATATGACTTTGGCAAATATTTTTTCCCACACAGTGGGCTTTCTTGTTGTTTTGTTGATGGTTTCTTTTGCTGTGCAGAAGCCTTTTATTTTGATGAAGCATTTGTTCATTTTCTCTTTAGTTTCAAGTGCCCTAGGAGCTGTATCAGTGAAGAAATTGCTTTGGCATATGTCTGAGATTTTGTTGCCTTTGGATTCTTCTAGAATTTTTATGGTTTCCCGTCATACATTTAAGTCCTTTATCCATTTTGAGTTTATTCTTGTGTATTGTGTAAGTTGGTGCTCTAATTGGATTTTTATTTTAGAACCAGCTTGTGACAAAATGATGGTGAAGACACCTTGAACATAAGTGACTTTATGGCAGCACCTACTACTCTTCATATTGACCTCAAATAGTATTTGTCTCTCCTTTATTTATACTCCAGCATGAATATGAACTAATAAAATGTAATGCTGAAAAGAAAATATTTGCCCCATTGTAAAGCAGTTACTTTGAGAAGATAAGCAAAGTATATTCTAGGGCTGGACACTTCCCTGCAGAACCCACAGCCACACTACCCCCTGTCTACACCAGTGGTTCTCAACCTTTTCTCTTTTCTTTTTTAAATATTTTTTATTGAGTTTTTACAGAGAGGAAGGGAGAGGGATAGAGAGTTAGAAACATCGACGAGAGAGAAACATCGATCAGCCGCCTCCTGCACACTCCCCACTGGGGATGTGCCCACAACCAAGGTACATGCCCTTGTCTGGAATCGAACCTGGGACCCTTGAGTCCGCAGGCTGACGCTCTATCCACTGAGCCAAACCGGCCAGGGCAGTTCTCAACCTTTCTAATGCCGCGACCCTTTAATACAGTTCCTCATGTTGTGGTGACCCTCAATTTCATTGTTACAAATTGAACATAATTAAAACATAGTGATTAATCACAAAAACAATATGTAATTATATATGTGTTTTCCGATAGTCTTAGGCAACCCCTGTGAAAGGGTTGTTCAACCTGCAAAGGGGTCGCGACCCACAGGTTGAGAACTACTACTCTACACTCTCTTAGGCTTCCAAAAGAAGGTATTGATAATTTCATTTTTAATCAGTCTCTGCGCCAAGCTGTGTACTGAGATTTTCCTTAGTCAATCCATGAGGATATGAGTCTGAGGCCCATGGGCCTCCTGAGTGGGCAGGAAAAGTAAGAAGGAGGAGCCGGCAGCTTCTTTTACTCAAGGTATTGCAGGGAATTTTATTCCTGAAAAGTGATCTTCCAGGTACTAAACAAATAAAGCTGTAAGTCCTACGAAACTTACCCAAAGCTATGCTACTGTCTCAAAGCTGCTTCTACTTGAGGCTCTCCTTTCATCGTGGCACATTTACAGTCAAAACCATAGATTGCTGGGGTTTAATAATAAATTCTCAATCATGTTAATGTTAATGAAGAGTCAGGGATATGTTTTGTAATAGCTCACTTCCCCCTGTGGACAGGCAACCTGGTTGATGCTGAATTTCCAATTTCAATGACTACATTAATGAATTATTTTTAATCATGTTTTAATGCACTCCTTCTGTCTTCCCTCCCTGAGCATCTGCCATTTTGAAAGTCTCTCTTAGGAAAAAAAAAAAGTTATACAGTATCAGAGCTAGGAGTTATATTAAATATAATCCAATTACTCCTTGTTGTTATGTGTGTTCAACAGATGGATGTTAAGGTCTATGGAAGGTGCCTGGCTATGAGAATACACATGGCCAGATAGCGTAGAGGTGGTACCAGAAACCAGGCCTCTGGGTCAGTTCTCCAGCTTCCCAAAAAAATCTAGAAGTACTTGCAGCTTGCCCCCATTTAATTCAGCCTCCTTATGACCATCTAGTCTACTCTGATTCTAATCATATCCTATCTTACCTTTGCAGTTCTCAAAATTCATAACTATATTCCAGACAGCAGAGTCACATCAGTAGACCAACAGGTATGATGCCTATTCCCAAGATTTCTAGGATTCCATTCTCGATGTCCTCTAAGAAGATTACAGAGCAGATTCCACATTTTCCCGAGACATATTCATGCAGGTACCTTCATTCACCTTGCTCCTCGCCGGTTCTCCATCACCAGAAGGCCCACCTATGGCCTCACCTGGATCAGACACTTACTCCCCCTCTCTGTCATTTCTACAACCCTCCCTCGATGGCAGTTGCTGGCAGCTTCTTTCACTCAAGGTATTGCAGTCTGGAAAAAATTAAAAGCGTGGAAGAGTGCCCTGAGCAATGGTGGCTGCTGCTAAGCGCTTTGGCAGTTTGTCAAGGTTTAGCCACCTGCCTGGAAGAAGTTTAACTTGCCAGCAAATTCCATCGCCTCTGCTCCCTCACTGCCTCCCCCCTCCAAAACTCAAGCACTCATAAATGGTGGATCATTTCTGTTTTTATTCGTTATGATCTTCATGAAGGTAGTGGTGTTTGACTCAAAAAGCCACTATGGCAAAAAAGAGGACTTTTTAAATCTCCGATTTATCTTATTCCAGAAAGATGACTGCTTTTCAGCATTCCTTCAAACTTGGCATCACCCTTCGCCAGAACACCTGATGGTTAAGGAAGGACAAGTCCAAGTGCAAACAGACTCATCTACCTTCCATTCTCCTCTGCTTCCCAGTAGAGGGTGGCGGGGAAAGTTATCCTGCTGGTTTGGCTCAGTTGTTGAGCATTGACCTATGAACCAGGAGGTCACAGCTGGATTCCGGTCAGGACACATGCCTGGTTGCGGGCTTGATCCCCAGTGGGAGGCGTGCAAATGGCAGCTGATCAATGTTTCTCTCTCATCATCGATGTTTCTCTCTCTCCCTCTTCCTTCCTCTCTGAAATCAATAAAAACTTATTAAAAAAGTAAAAGAGTAAAAATAAAAATACATTGGTGGAACATAATTAAACCAAATCTCAAGATCTATTGAAAATAAATAATTTTTATTTTTGACAAATGCTAAAGCCAAAAACAAAATAAAAACAAAACAATCAAAACTCTCCTCTCTTGCCCCAAAATAATTTTGTTTACTTCTTTGAAAAATAAAAATTACAGAGGAGGGGTCTCTATGTAAAGTTGTAGGTACTTGGAGGAGATGGTATATATTTTCAAAGTAAAGGAAAGATGCAGTTGAAGCTGAAACTCTTGATTTTTAAACAATGGAACCCAGCATCTGAGAGACATGAAAGCAAACATTCTAGAGTTGGAGCATTCTGTAACCCTGGAAAATTAATGAGAGCTTCGTGGGAACACCACAAATGCTCTACACCAGCATCTCTGTACGGAGAAGTGTTTCATCAACACAGCTGCGCAAGCTGTACCAGCTCCTCACGCGTGCTCATGGCCACAGGTCTCACTGGGACTAATTTCATGGAGATGTGAAAGAAGAAAAATGAGAAAAGTGGAGTCTGAAACTAAGTTTTGTGGCTCATGCTAGGAGTAAAAGGAGAGAAGGGTGGCATTTACAATCAAGACAGAAAAGTGAAGAAAACAATATTTTGCTTCCTTGAGTGTTTTACTTTTCAGAGTCATTTTTACCTGGAGGTTGTAAACACCTTGCAAGAAGGAGGCACACAATATGCTCATTTCATAATTCCCCGGGAAGCAGAATGACAGATTTCCTGCCCAATACCTGCATGATGAATCAAATATTGCAGTGTCATACACAGAATGACAGAAATAGAAAGAAGCAAATGGATCCAAGAACCCAACTTCCTTGCTCTGCAGGAAACCTTACCTCTATGCATGAGGTCTCATGGCCAGCTTGTGGCAGAGCAAGGACAGGTGTACAGTCTGAGCTCCATGCTTGCCCAGTGCTAGTTGGACTCTGTTGCCCCTCCCCATGGGCTGTACTTGACCTTACCCCAAAGGACATGCTTATAAGTGCTTTATTGAACTAGTTGGTAACCTAATGTTTCTTCTTTCCTGTTCCTGCTTGTGCTCATCCTTCAAAACCAAGAGAAAGGCTCACATCCTTCCTCAATAGTTCTACCACTCAACCTCTCCATTGTAGTCATTCCTCACCTAATGAGCAGGGACTGTCTACTTCCCTCTGACAGATATGTGGTTGCAGACATCCCCAGGACTCAGCTGCTGCTGCCATAGGAGACTGACTGCCCTTATCTCTTCCTTTTCCCTGCCTTTCTAGCTTTGCCTGGGAATCCCTCTTCATTCTTGCTGTGATTGGAAAACATTTTGAAATATTAAGAAAACATTATCTTTTATTTGTTTTCCTCACTTTCCTCTTTTGCCTTGCCTTCACTCAACTAGTTTTCTGGTTCTATTGTTCTCATGCTCAGGGTGGGAGGCTGAAGTAGCCTCTAGGGGTGGGCAAACTTTTTGACTCGAGGGCCACAATGGGTTCTTAAACTGGACCAGAGGGCCGGAACAAAAGCATGGATGGAGTGTTTGTGTGAACTAATATAAATCCAAAGTAAACATCATTACATAAAAGGGTACGGTCTTTTTATTTTAGTTTTCTTCATTTCAAATGGGCTGGATCCGGCCCGCGGGCCGTAGTTTGCCCACGGCTTCCTAGGTGCCTAAGATTTCTTTTCTCTCTCAAAAAATTAAATTCTTCAGAACAGGTAGAATGTCTTCAAAGATCAATTGATGTAAAGATATGGTCTGAAACAAGAACAAAAAAATAGAAATGCGAAAAGAGAATCCACTTGCACCTTTCCCCATAATGGAAAGATTTCCCAAGCTGATTTGGAAGTTGGGAAAGAAACTTCTGCAGGTCCCAGAGTAACGACGTCCCTGTGCCCTGCTGGTTAATGGCAAGATTCCCCGCATTGGGATGGTAGCAGAGTGTGGGGTCTGGGAACAGGGTTTCTGGGCTTAATCAGAATTCTCATGGAGCAACCATGGGTCCCAGGCAATTTAAAACCTGGAACCTGAACAGACCATGTACCCAGGAATAAGGGTGCCTCTGAGGTTATCTCTATGGACAGATAATGGTGTGTCAGCATTTCCCCAAACCCTCAACCTGTGCATAAGATCCCATAATCCTATACCACCTTAAGGAAATTTCAAAAACAACTAAACTAAATTTTTCAAAAACTGGTGGAATGAGGAATCATATTTGGAAATGAAGTTGAGCTATAGAAAAATAAGAAAAGGTATTTCTTACCCACCTGAGGTGGTACTCTGAAATTTATGTCTCTATGTACCTTACTGGATTTTAGAGTCAGTTCAGACATGCAGGGGCTGAACTAGCTGTGGCAGATGATTAGGACAAAAAGGATGCTAGAGCCTGGCTGGCATGGCTCAGGGATTGAGCATCAACCTATGAACCAGGCGGTCATGGTTTGATTCCCCATCAGGGCACATGGCAAGGTGGCAGGCTCGATCCCCAGTGTGGGGTGTGCAGGAGGCAGCCGATCAATGATTCTCTTTTATCATTGATATTTCTATCTCCGTTTCCCTCTCCCTTTCTCTCTCTGAAATCAATAAAAAATATACTATTTTAAAACGAAAAGGAGGCTGGGGGTGACTTTGGGGTCCTGGTCTCAGCAGCATTCCTGGCCCTTACCCCTTGCAAAGAAACTGTCATCGTCTCATCACCTATGAAGCTCTATGACCTTGGGCAGTGCCTCCATTTTCTCATCTGTACAGAGATTATATTTACCTTTTAGGATTATTTTTAAGATTAAATGAGCTAATACATGAAGATTACCTAATACATCACTTGGCACATAGTATGTAACCAATAAATGTTATTACTTTTTAAATTGGTGTGCTATCCTCCCTCAATTCTCTCCTTCCCTGGTTAAGATTGGCATGATGGCCCTATTTGTTCTTTAAAATGTAAGCTATTCTGCATGGATTTTGACTTTTTTCCCTAGACTCTAAGCTATAACATGAGAAAAGGCACTAGGGGAAGAGAAGAGGCATATGAAGTAGGAAAGGAAAGAGCTTTTCTTCTATCTCTTCTCTTCACATACATAGGAGAGAGAGAGAGAGAGAGAGAGAGAGAGAGAGAGAGAGAGAGAGAGAGAGAGAGAGAGAGAGAGAGAGAGAGAGAGAGAGAGAGACTCTTAAAGGAAGGTGCAATACCTTCAGAGGTGTGATAAAAGGAGAGTAACTTTTGAGACCAGTCCTAGGAGACAGCAAAAAGAGAAATCCATCCTTTTCTTTGGGTACATAAATTAAAAACTACTTGGCGACCAGGTTGGCCAGGCTAAGTCATGCATCCAAGAATTAACTCAGACCAGATGCCTGGATTTCTCAGGGCTCTCACCATCAGGCTCTGACACCATCCCGCTATGCCTCGGTAGCTACTGCTGCATGTCTACGGGCCCTCCCCTGCTGAAGCTCAGTGTAAATGAAAGGAGCCCTAAGGATTTGAAGCTGAGACAACTCCCTCCCATTCCTGTTGATGCAAATGTGAATTCTGAATGCATTATCCCACGGAAACATTGCTATGCTTTTATTTAGTTTCCACAGAGCTCTTAGGACATTACTTTATGACTTAAAAAGGCTTTTGTGAATGGATTGGGAATGAAAACACTGTGTCTAAAACACATTTCTACAAGAGGAAAAATGCCTCCCACTTTCAAAAATGGACTTGTAAATCAAACTTCTTTTCAATATATGGGTAGGAAACTATTGGTAATAACATGTGTTATATTTTTATTTAAACGTATCTTAAATTACAAACTCGATGTAAAATACTAAAAGGGAGTGTTCTCTGGAATTTCTTTATGACACTCCACCTACATACATCCTGCAACATTTGCACACATGTCCCACATAGTATTTTTTGCATAGCTGTGCAATGGACATTGGTTGTAACGGACTTATTAGGTCTGCTGGAGCTGGTTTTCAGAGAAATTGCTCTCTGAATCACCAAAACAAATGTATTTGTTAACTAATTTGTTTTGATTGAAGTTACTTTTTTCCAAAGTTGTTCTTCTCATTTCTAATGTAAATAATAATAATAAAACTCATAAAAAAGCTGTGTACCCTATTTTCTAGGAACTACTTACCAAAGTAAAAGCAAATGGCTGAACAGCAACAAACCCTGTGCAGCCTGAGTGTAAAAGCCCACTAAGAATCACCTCCAAGGACATTTCATTTCCTGCTCTTTTTGAAAAGGGCAAAACCATCACAGAGGTCCCTTTTGACAAACCTGTTTGCTTTTCTTTGCTCAATGTTTGTCTCCACAATCAAGACTCAACCTCAACTCATTTCCTTGGCTCCACACACCCTTTCTCCTTACCCTTTCCCTCCTCCTCTCCCTTTCTTTTTTCTCCCCGCTCCTTTGAAAACTCTAATGACTAGAATAAACCGAAATGTCAACATTTGCAATTCTGGAGCTTCATTTAAGCAATAAAAATAATAATTAAAAGGGTAAAACCTTAGAGAGATTTCTTCATTTTATATGGTTTGCCAGCAGTGATACACAATTCAAAAAAGCCAGTCAAAGAATTAATTAGAAAAAGCCAAAGCTCAACAAGCTCTGCAAGTTAATGAAGCAGAGAGGGAAATGTCATCGTTGAGACCCAGAGCCGCAGTGGCTCGGGTAACATCCACTCCTGCCTCGCACTCCCAACTAAACCTCTTGTAATCTCTTCTCCAGAAATCAATGCTAATGACACGGGTTTACCCAGAAATGACAGCAGCATAATGTCAGGAGAGCTGCTCCTGTTTAATGTAACTCAGTTCTGATGGGAACACTCAGAGCTTCTTTCTCACAGCCAGTTGTTGTTTTACGCGTTCCTTATGGGACTCAACAGAATGGAAGAGCTTCGGTTTATTTTATTTTAATTCCTTCCATTGTGAGTTTGTTTTTTCTATTGCTCCCTCTATCCCTCTTTCCAAAGCAGCTTTATTTTGTTCTCTAGTCATAAGATTTCCACCCTTGCCATTCCATCCACATTCCACCAGCCAGTCTCATCCCCTGTGTCTTTCTTCAGAAGGGTTCTCTTTAGGCCACAGGTGGCATTGTAGTACATACAGTTTCTCCCCATTCACTCATACACAAGATAATTTATGCGCACACATCTACTTATTTGTGTTTCCATTTCATTTGTCTGTTTGGTTGCTGTGGTCAAAATATACAGGATGTCTCAATAACATGTCTAGAATATGCAATTCACATATTTTTAAGGAATATCATTAATTTGCTATTAAAAACATAAATGTAATGGGCATGCTATGTAACATTGCTGTTCTTTTTTGTTTGTTTATCTTTACCTGAGGGTATGTTTACTGGAGAGAGAGAGAGAGAGAGAGAGAGAGAGAGAGAGAGAGAGAGAGAGAGAGAGAGATGTGAGAAAGAAACATTGATTCCTTGCCTCCCATATGTGACCTTACCTGGATTGAACCTGCAACCTAGGTATGTGCCCTGGCTGGGAATTGAACTCGCAACCTTTTGGATTACAGGATGATATTCCAACCAAGAGAGCCACCCAGACAGGGCAGTACTTTTCTTTATTACATCATATTAACAGAGGCACGTTCCACAGAATATTGCCCCTGTAAAGAATTGAAACCTGAGTTTATCTATTTGACCACTTACTCAGTAAGTGACCTTAGGAAGGAGATGCAATCCTTTTGAAGTTGTTGTTTGTTTTTGTTTTTTTACTCTCTAAAAAGATATAAATAATATTGATCACATATTTGTATGTCCATAAGAAATAATGAGGAAAATATAAAGTGCCTGGCACATAGCTGATCCCAATATCCCCTCCTTCTTTCCTGACCCCCTCCCTCATTCCTTCTTTTGGAATTATCAAAATATATTGCACCTCACTTCTACAGGATAGTTCATCAGTCTTTGAAACACAGCCACTGTGGCTCCTTCCTACGGGATAAATATCTCAGTAGAAATGTCAATCATCCCTCAAATTACAGTTACCAGAACAATTTGTCAATATTCCTCTTAATTTGGAGCTCCCCAGATGAAAAGGGGACTTGTACAGATGGCTTAAATAATGCAAACTACAGTGTTGGTTCTATGGCCTTTCTAAGGATATGAAGAACAGATTCAGGTTTTGAGGGACCTAAACTTACACAATAGAGAGGTTTTCCTTTTAATACAAAGAACACAAAACTGGATCTAAGACCATGGAAGGGATCATGAAGCTCAAGCTTCACTTAGTTTCATAGAAAGGACACATAATAATTACTCTCTAACTCTCTTTCTCCTTCTTATACACACAATACACACACACACACACACACACACACACACACACACACACACACACACCACATTCAAAAACTTATCCATAAGCATTTGGTGAACCCCTGAAATTCAGTTGCAATTCAGAGTCTGGTGAGGAGGGAGGAAGAGGCAAAGGTGTCACTAAGTGTACTGAAGTCAAGTGTCTGCCACCTAGTGAAATGAGACCTAGAACTTTCTAACAGGTATTCAGTTTGGGTTTAGAAAAAGAAAGCATAAAGCTACATTTCTAGAACAAATGAATATGTGAATATATAACCAGAGGGTCATGGCTGCATAAATAATTTCAGATTTAATATAAGTGCAAGGAGGAAACAAATAATGTTATTGATGGAAGCGTTCTAAATAAATGGTTGGTTGGGGAATGTGACTTTAGATCAGCCGTGGGCAAACTACGGCCCGCGGGCTGGATCCAGCCCATTTGAAATGAATAAAACTAAAAAAAAAAAAAAAAAAAAGACCGTACCCTTTTATGTAATGATGTTTACTTTGAATTTATATTAGTTCACCCAAACCATCCATGCTTTTGTTCCGGCCCTCCAGTCCAGTTTAAGAATCTATTGTGGCCCTCGAGTCAAAAAGTTTGCCCACCCTGCTTTACATAGTGGGGTCAGGGAGATGACATTCAAGGCTCTTAGAGATGAAGAGTCAGCTATACCAAGGGGCAGAAGAGAAGGCTCAGCAGAGGAAATAGCTTACACAGAGCCTGGAAGCCTGGGAAGACTGTGGAATACATAAAGAGAAAAAGGGAAATGGTATCAGACACATTTGAAAAAATTGTATCTTATTTGCATTCTACAGGCTGTGGAGTTGGCTTGCTTCCTGGTGACCCTGTGAATGAGTGATGTCCTCAATGTCCTGTCCTCACCAGCCCTGATAAGCTCCTGTGGACTCATCCCTGTGACTTCTTTCCTGGAGTCCATCTATATCATATTTGATCTTTTTTCCCTGCTGCTTTCTATTTCCCCCAGCATTATTGTCCTTTCTAGTGAATCCTGACTTCTCATGATGTGCCCAAAATAGCAAAGCTTCAGTTTTGTCATTTTTGCCTCCAACACTATTTCAGGTTTCATTTGCTCTGGGACTCACCTGTTCATCCAGATGGAGGTCCAGGGTCTCTAGTGTTTTCCTCCAACACTATATTTCAAATAATTCAAGAGTCTCACTTACTTAATGAAATAAAAATTACAATGTAAGCATCAGAATGCAAAAATGACCTTTGTTTTTATTATTTGTATTCTTTCACTAATTTCTGTTAGAGTCCATATACTTTTTGCCTTTCTATGACAAAGTTAGGGAGGAAATCTGGTAGTGGATTTTAAAATCATGTACATAACTTTATTCATAGTGAATAAAATGATTACTTAAAGCCCACAAACTCTTAAACTCTAAACCAGTTAACTATATCAACAAATGCATTGTAATTTAAATAAATTCCTTGGAAATAATTACAATACCTTTCAATGTTTCTCACAAAATTGGAACATAGGAGTTTTTGGTTGGCATCAGTATTTCTCAGTTTCTCTCTGACTTTCAGTCTTTTAGTAAGACCTTCCTTCATAGGCCTTGTAGCTTAAAATTCAAAATTCAGATGTCAGAGTTCTTTAAGGTCTTACATGAGACTGGGTCCCTTCAAGCTATACTGCTTGTATTAACTTCTATCAGCGAAATTTGGAATCCAGGATTTAACCCTTGGAATATCAAAGAGGGAGACCAAGTGGGTTGCAAGGATGGGTGTTGGTTTTAGTCTGGATCTCAATTTAAAGAGCTCAGCATGGACATCATATGGCAGAGATACTTTGCTGTCTACCAAAGTCCTGTGCTCCCCTTGCATATTATTGTACTGCTGCTAGTTAGCAGTTATCTAGCCAGGGACTATATTTCCCAGAACCCTCACTCTCACCCTGGTGTTAAGGGGTTAGGGTAGGAGGTGAGTGGTTTTCATCAATAAAATGTGAGTATAGGTGAGATAACTTCTGAAGCAAGTTAATAGCCAATATGTATTTTCTGCCCTAACTTATTTGTGCTGTCTTTGTTTTCTCTTCTTGAATGAGAGGTGACAGTAAATCTTATGGAGATAGTTAAAGGTAGCTCTCCCTGAAAAGTAGGCTTGGTGCTTATTGAAATGATTTTAGAAAACTTTCTTAGAAAAGTAAATTACCCCAAATTCAGATTTATTTAGATTTGCCTCTAAGAGAATGCCAAGAGAGTATGTACAAATAATGTAAGGATTTAGGTGAAAATCTTGTTCTTGAGAACATAAATTGAGAGCCAGAGAGAAAAGGGTGACCCTTTGGGTCTGTCTGTGGTGTGGTTGAAATTGACCTAATGTGAATGGAATCCCTAGGGGTAGAGACACTTTTTTCCGCCAAGGGCCATTTGGATATTTGTAATATCATTCTCAGGCCTTACAAAATTATGAACTTAAAAATTAGCCTGCTTTATTTGGTCAAACATTTAATTAACTCAATCCTAAAGCCTCAGTAAGGACAGGCCCAATTATTTCTCAGGTCTTTTAAGGCCTGAGGGCGGGACATCCCTACCTACCCCTGCCCTAGGGCCTATGGTGTGCCCTGGAATGCATGGATATGGAAATGAAAGCTACTTAAAGGGAAGAGTAGAACTCTCAGAGCTGCAGTGAATTCAGAGTGCTTGTTGAGTTTAGCATGAGAAAGACTGTCCTCCCTACAAAGCCATGGCAACCTGAAGGGCCTATCAGCAGACTGTGTGAGATCAATTTTTAACAGCAATACCATGTCACAGCAAGACATTCTGGCAGTAGTGAACTGACCAGACTCCATCTCCTTCCCAATTATAAAGTGAAAACCAAACACAGCCCCAGTATTTGTGTCACTCTGGGAGTTGTTCGATGGTCAAAAGAAAAACTCTGGACATTCCCCCAATAAGGAACTTGGAGAATTGAGTTATCCATACATTTTTTATAAATAAAATGTGGGAAGAATCTTTAAGGTTATATATCTATTTGGATATTTTTAAACATGTACTATTCCTAATATTTTCATGGCTTCTTATAATTTATTAAACATTTTATAAGCTTTATTTTATTTTACCTTGGTAACACAATATAAATATTATCATCTCAATTTTATTGATCAGAAAACTATGATTCATTGAGATAAAGTAAATTGCTCAAGATCATACTAATATTAAGTGGTGAAGTCACAATTCAAATTCTAGATTATATTTAACCTATAATCTTAAACCTTTACCTGAAAACCATGATGTAACTAGCTGTAATATAATTAAGATAAAAATATATCAAAAATCACTAAAGTGTTTACTCTACTGCCTTATAGCTGTATCTGAGGATTCTTTTCTCCAAAACTTCCTCTGATTCCTAGCAAAGAAAAGGCTACAGCTAACTTCACTCCTTATTCCTGCTCCTTTGTTCCTTTTCAAAATATGGCCAACATTAAATACCAATTTAAGAATTTTAAGAAAGGTGAGAAGTAGATTCTATATATACTCACACACATCAATACACATATTTCAGAGATAGTTGATTTAATGTAAAATAAGCTCATTGTTTGAATTATAGATTGATAATTGATTGACAGTTTTGTACACTTAAATAAATTCAAAATAAGCAACACCTAAATACCTGTGTACAGTTTATATTATAATAGACTCAGATAAAGTTCATGAGGTTGAGTATAGTGACAGAGGTGATAGAAAGCAAAAACATTTTTTTCTAAAGTCATATAGACCTTTATGCACCTTTCTGAAAAAGAAGTTTAATGATAACAGGAGTTTTGTGCCACTGGGTCTTGAAAAATAATATTTTGCAATATTCAAGTTTACTTTTTCAGTGGTGTAGCCACTGACACTTAATTCTGAAATTTTCCTCAGAAGAATTACCTACTATTTCCTTCCCAAACCAAATAGCTAAATAGTGTATTTACCTACGTGGTGTGTGTGGCCTAACCTCTGGATGAAAGAACCACAGTATATATAGAAAAGCAGTTTCTTCTATGCCAAAAGGCTGATGGGACTATTTTTCTTCTTATTGAAAAGAAAAAAAAATTCCATATCATCATCAGCGTATAGTCCCCATGAAGCAATTTCCTCAAATAGTGACCCTTTCAGAAATGATGGTCATGAAACTAATTTACAAAAAGCATGAGATAAATATTAAAATAGAAACACTGGAGATTTTAGCCTCCTGCAGGTTCTAAGAAACTTGGAGGAAATATTTACCTTGACTTTTCTGCCATAGAATTACTTTGTGAATCTTACCATGAAGAAGATGACTTTTTTCCAGTTATTCTCAATAGCATTTCTCTCAGGTGATTGCTGCCTTTTCTCTTTCACACTCTAATGTTATATTGAAAAGGCTGTAAGCCCGCTCACATACTGTTGTGAATTCAAAAGGGTACTTAAACAAAAGACATTCTCTTTCCCTTTGGCTTCTACCACCTTCACTTGGGGAACTGATAAATTGTTTGTTTATGAAAGTTTTAACATGAGAAAAATAAAAATGTGGAGATTTGTATGATGAGGATTGGGAAAATGTCTTGGTTAAATAAAATGAATCTTTTCATCTGAGTCTACAGGACAACAACCCCATCAACTGCAAAGCAGAAAGTCTAAGTTTGTCAGAGAGATTTGTCTATGTCTGTAAGTTTCCAGACACCCAGGTTAATGGATGTTTTTACGCTGAATAAATTGGTTGTCTTGAAGTTAGGACAGCAGTGTTCTGTCTTTGGATATTTGGTCATCTTGTTTATATATTCATCATGTCTTATACTCTGCTCAGAAAAATACAGGATTATGGCTCTACTGTGTATTTGTTTTTGCAAACATTGTGTGTGTGTGTGTGGGGGGGGGGGGTGCGCACACCTTTACCTTCTGCTTAGCCTTTGTACTTTCTACTGATGCTCTATGGTTCCTCAAGCTGTGAATCCTATAGAAATGGATTATTGAGGCAGTTCAAAGAAATGATCACTTTCTAACCAACCAAAAATGCAATAATACTGCTTTAATATGTAAGCTAGTCAATTATTAGGATTACATTGATCCCAATATGTATATTTTTCTTTTCTGCAGAAAAAGGAGAAACTTCCTCCAGAAGAAGTTAACTTTTCTTCAGATAACCCTTCGCAGTCATTCACACTCTTCAGTTTCTTATCTATGGGCACCTGCTGTCCCCATTGAAATGACTCCAGTGATCTAACACAGGCAAGTTTCTTGATTCAGCTTCCCTTACTCTTTGCCTCGTATCCCACTCACGTGCTCAAAGCAAAATAATATGGCATTTAACTCCACAACTCCACAAAAATGCTTTCACAAAATTTTTCAATGGTTTCATATTTAGTAAGTCCGACAGATTTATATCTTTATTGTTTTCTTTACAGTGTTTGACACTGTCGACAACTCCCTTTTGCTTGAAAGATTTTTCTCCCTTTGGCACCTGTGCCTCCAAACTGTTCGTATTTTCCACCCTTTCTTTCTCTAGTTTCTGCTTCTGTTTATTTAATTTTCTTTATTCATCTGTTCATTGTTTGATGGTATATTCCTCAGGGAATTTTCTTCTCCTCCTCTCACTCTAAAGCCTTTCCCTTGACAACCTCAATTCTATTCCCTTTGAGTCAATTTTTACCTCTATCATTACCCAAATATCTCTTCTGAAGTCCAATCACATATATATCCAACTTCCAACTGAATTTATCTATGTGAATATTCCATGAAACTTCAAACTTTACATAGTCTTTATGTTAAGCACTCTCCTCTTCCTTTGTTTTCCCCACCTGTTATGGATTGAATGTTTTCACCCCTCACAAATTCAGAAGTTGAAACTCTCACCCCCACACACTTCTTAATGTGATGGTATTAGGAGGTGGTACCTTTGGGTGGTAATTATAATTAAACTAGGGGCCCAGTGCATGAATTTGTGTACCTTGAAAGGAGCTGTGGGCCATGAGGCTATGCTGGGCACAGGGGAGGGTCTCAGCCCATCCTCCATGCCCCCATCTGGCCCCTCCTACCACAGCCCCTGGTCCCCTTTCTGCTGGCAGCCCCGCTCCTGCAGTCACTGCTCCCACACTCTGAAGGCACTGGCCCCGCTCACACCTGATGACAGCGCAGAGTGATTGGGGCCAGTGCCAGCAGCAGGTGCTAGCAGTGGCTGCTGACCCAATTGCCTCTCAGGAGCAGGGGGAGGTGCAGAAGCCCTCAGGGGTGATTGGGGTTGGAAGCTGCTGCTTGCACCTGCTGACTGCTCCAAGCAATTGGGACCAGCACCAAGGGCCGGCATCAGGTGCGAGCGGCAGCTCTGGCGCTGGCTGCGGGTGCGAGCAGGGCCATTGCCTGCAGCAGGTCTGAGAGGTGGCTGCTGGCCCCGATGGTCCCTTAGGAGCAGGGGGAGGTGGAGAAGCCCTGAGGGGCTATCAGAGCCGGCAGCTGCTCCTCGCATCGGTGATGACACCGAGCAATTAGGGCCGGCACTGGGCACTGGCAGCAGGTGCGAGCGGTGCCACTGCCAGAAGCAGATGCATGCACCGGGCAGGACCATTGCATGCAGGAGCAAAGAATTTTCAGTAATCACCAGAGGCTCGCTCTGATGACAGCAACTGGTGCCCCGCCTTGGTCTGGCGCCCTAGCTCATCTGCTCCACCATCCCGATGTGGCAAATGTCCACCATGTTCTGTGCTCTGCCACCTGCTGCAGATGCCCACCATGTTCTGTGTGCACCCCCTGGTGATCAGTGCATTTCATAGCGACCAGTTGTTCTATTGCTCTGCTGTTCGATCCATTTGCATTTTAGCCTTTTATTATATAGGATGAGGGTGGAGCCCTCATGAATGGGATTGGTGCCCTTATAAGAGTCTTAAAAGAGAGATAACTTCCCTAGGCTCTGCTCTCCACTGTGTGAAAATATAAGAAGTTGGCAGTCGACAATCTGGAAAAGATCTTTCACAGAACTCGACCATGGACCATGCTAGAACCCTGATTTCAGACATCCAGCACCAGGACTGTCAAAAATAGACTTCTGTTATTTATAAGCTACCCAGTCTATGGTGCTATGCTATAGCAGCCCAGGCAGACCAAGGCACTTTCCAATGAATGGCCCTTTTAGCCATCGAGATGTCCCAGGTGAAACTCTGATGACTTCCTTAACCCCAGTACCTATCAATCAGTCATGTTTTTCACACCTCTTTGGAGCTCTACAATGTACTTAACTCTCCCAATCTCTATTATCAAACCTTTAATTCAGATACCCATCATCATCCACCTGGACTGCCATCTGATTTCATTTATTTTATGTTTCATTAAATGATTTCAGGGCAGATGCATAAAGTGAAAACTCAAATTTGATTAAGACAATCCTCTGGCAAGACCTACTATCAGATGTCACACTAGTGCTATGAGAATGTATCCCCAATTTTCTCTTTGATGTTAGACCCACCACCTCACTCAACTCTTCTTGCAAACTAACTTAGATCATCATTCTATCCCCCCACACATATTCTTATTGACTATTTATCTGAAGACCCAGTTAACATATCACTTCCTCTGGGAAGATTCCCCTGATTTCTCTAGGTAAATGTTCCTGTATAGGGCTCCCTAACTCTATGTTAACAAAGCATATTTACTTAAAACTCCTCAACTGAAGAGCAAGTTCTAGAAAGAAGGTTCTAGTACTCTGCAGAAAACTTTACAGAAAATAAGCATGGAAAATTTTTGTGTGTAAATGAATACATCCTCAAAAATATTGTTATGATTCTATTACATATTGAACAGGTCAGGAAAGTAAGGTCCACAGGAAAATAAATATGGCTTAAAAATGATATATTTTGTGAGTCTCATTATTATTCTTTATCTCCTAATGCAGTGTGCCTTATAAACAAAGTTAATGTAGCTCATTTGAAATGTTAGACCACTTTGAAGTTGCCAATTAAATCAATCCTCACAGTAGACTAAGGAAAAATGTCTAAGTTTTTCTATTACTTTGGTAACAAACTGATATTTATCATAATTTACAATTCCATTCTTATACTCTTCTCACCGGCATAATTGTTGTTTCCACAAAACTCCCCAAAAAGTTGTGTTGCTACTAGGGAGCCCAACTGTAGGTGAAGTTATTCAAGCTTTTTCCAGGAGTGTTTTTTTTTTTTTTTTAAATCATTGAAAGGAAAGCTGTCTCTGCAAGTATCTTCAGTGTGTTCATTTCATAGTTTTCCAGTTGGGACACTCAGGCAGTTTTAGCTTCTATACTTAGATGTAATCAGGGTTATTATTAAAGAACTAGAGGCCCAATGCATGAAATTTGTGCAAAGGGCTTTTAGTGCGTAGGCAGCAGCCCTGGCTGCCGCCCCAGCCCTCTCAGCAGCAGCCCTGGAAGGATGTCCAGTCTAATTAGCATATTATGCTTTTATTATTATAGATGGTTACTCAGAGTAAGCTCTATTTCAAAGGGACCGTTCAGTGAGTACCAATCTCCTCTTGATATCTGCACTTTCTTTTTTCTGCATATTCATCAGTGTAACAGTGATCATATAATTTTTAACCTGGGAAGACTTCAGAGAGGATGTATTCTAATTTTCTTTCCCTCTTACTTTTTGCTCATTTACAAGCAAATAAACTAAAAGCTTCAGAATATAATGTATGCACATCTTAGAGCTTGAATGGAAGTTGAGAAGTTTCAACACATTAGTAAGACTAAAAGTTTTATGAGGACATCTATGACAGTAACTCCAGGTCTATTCACCATCTTCCTTAACGTCTGAGCAGTACTCATCAATTGACCATTATTATTTCCTTCATCTGAAAATCGACTTTTCCAACAACTTCCATTCATTGCACTTTCTGATTTTCTCACAATCTTCTGACTATTTCATCTTAAGCTTTTTTATGTGGTTTTCTCCATTTCTCAACCAGAAATTTGGCATTCTTCAAGGCTCAGATTACTGCCCTTTCTTTTGTCACTCACTCATGCTTGCCCTTGCCTTATTATTCTTCCTGTGGTTTGAGAACTTTCCAATGGAAACTTGGTCCATCCAATTATGCAAGATAGAAACTATAAGGTTTTCTTCTACAGCTCCATTTTCTTTTCTTTTTTCTGTTTTTACCCCATCTAATACATCACTGAATCAGTTGATTTTATGTCCTGAACAATATATCTAAACAGATTATCTTCTCTTTATCTCCATTATCACTGCTCTATTCCAAGCTGCCAAAGTTCATTCTTAGGACTACTGTAATCTCCTGGTTGATATTGATCCAACACCATTTTAGGCCCCTGGCCATCCATTCCCATGATAGAAGTCAGAATAATCTTTTGAACACCAGCACCCTCAACATGTATAAACAAGATGCACCCACTCAGATACTCAAACATCACAAAACCCTTAAATGTGTTCCCATTATTTTCATAATATAAATCATAATCCTTCACAAACAAATCAATTCACAACTTACTCCCCATATCCCTCTCACATTTTCCATATTTCAGTTCCTGTATTCTTCCTTTGTAACTTAAGCATATGTGCTACTTTCTTCATTATTCAATTCTTTTAACATGTTTTTCACAGTGCTTGCAATGCCTGTCCTTATTCATAACCATCATCTTTCAGTTCTATTTGTCAACACAGTGTCATAGTGGTTCAAACTCTGTCTGGAATTAGGTAGAGAGTATACAAACTTCAGGTTCACTACTTGATAGCTGTACAACTATGGACAATTTATTACCTTTTTCCCCCCCTTAATCTCCTCACATGAAATATGAGGATAATAATACCAACCAGTTCTTAGGGCTATTATAAGAATTAAATAGATTAATTCACAGAAAGTGCTCATAAGAGTGCTTGATACTCATAAGTACTCAATAAAAATATGCATTAGTACCATCATATTCATCATCCTCATATATCATCTTCTTGAGAACGTCATCTTCATCATCTTAGTTTAAGACTTTCCATTAGAAACCTTTCTTGACCTCTAAACTAAATCAGGCTTTCCTTTCATCTCTAAGCTTCACAGCTCTTATCACAGTTGATGAGAATAAAGACATATTTCTCCTGTATTAGCTTATATACTGTATGAAGTCAATAATCATGTCTTAGCACATTTAAGGACTATATGGAATACTCAATATATATGTGTAAAATGAATAAGTAAATAAATGTCATACTATCTAAACACAAATAATGGTATACATTGTCAAACCAATATTTCATTTATATCTATATCTCTAACACTGCAACATACTCCATATAGCTCAAGAATGTTTAAGCAGGAAGTGTCAAAAATAAAATGCAGAAATCATTGATTATATGAGGATTAATTATATTGAGAAGTGTTTATGCTCATTGTTCATAAAATTAAAAAAAAAAATTAAAGAATAAAAAGTCTGGAACTTTATCTCTAACCAGAGCACTAGAAGATAAACCAACCTTATGTGCTAAACCTGGAAATGAAAGTATAAAAAATAATGGGAATACAACTTTTCAGTGTTTAGTAAGCATATGTAGCTCAGCCCAAAAAGTAATACAGGCTAAATACACAGACTTAGAATATTTTCAGTTATATATAGAGTTGGTAAATCCACAGGTAAATTAAAGAAAATGTTGCCGAAACCGGTTTGGCTCAGTGGCTAGAGCGTCGGCCTGCGGACTGAAGGGTCCCGGGTTCGATTCTGGTCAAGGGCATGTACCTGGGTTGCGGGCACATCCCCAGTGGGAGATGTACAGGAGGCAGCTGATCGATGTTTCTCTCTCATCGATTTTCTAACTCTCTATCTCTCTCCCTTCCTCTCTGTAAAAAAATCAATAAAATATATATATAAAAAAAAGAAAATGTGAATATTTCAAAAGATATTCCCATTAAAAGGAACAGTCTCATACGATCACAAATCATGCTGTGATGATTTTACAGCATTAACCAAAATTTTCTCATTGCACATCTATATCAAATTTTTAAAAAATTGAAAAATGAACTCCTAACATTTATATATATATATATATTTACAATTGTACAAGCCCTACTATAAAATATTAAATGCACGATAAAACTGATTCCCCAAAACAAAGTGAGGTAAAAAAATAAAACTAACACATTTTAATAATCTATTTTCATTCCCTAATGGATCATGTAGCAAATGCCCTGGGCTGGGGTACTCTAGTTTGGAAACTCTTGACCTCGCACACAGACCACTGGACTGGAATGCTTCCCTGATATATAGAATATTTTTTTTTTACCATTATATTTGTCACTTCTCAGCAGAATCATTCCCAAAGATGTTAATTCCCTCATTTCTTTCTTAGCCCTTTTCCCACACTCTACTTGTCTCTGATGAAAAAAATCATTTAAACTTGAGAGCTGTGGTATGCTTTATTCAATGTCAGGAATTTATTAAAAAAGTATCAAGCCTGTACTTTTTTCAAATTAAGATACTCCTTGTGGCTCATTTCCAGTGATAGGTAATCCCCAACTGAAATCCCTTTGCTGGGAACATTGGTATTTGATAAATACACTTGCAGGGAGCAGTTATCTTCAAACTCCACTCTCATCAAGCATTGTCCCACCACAAAATATGATCAAAGATTAAAGACTCTGGGGACTCATGGGCTCTGAACTCATCAGCCTCAAATCTTACTATAAATTATGCAAATGAGGCAATTGGAAAGACTCTTAACTGATTGTGCTATTCGGCATACCTCCATTTCAATTAGAGGTAACCATGATCCACGACAGCGGAGAACAAAACTAATAATTTTCACTGATGTCAGGGAAGGTTATGAGACTTCAGGGAATTACACAAGTGTTTCAAGAAATGCACGTTCACGGCATTCCTTGTCCATGTGTCTGCTTCTTGAATGAGAAGCTTTTATTTTACTGTCCTGATTCATATCAGATGGATTCAGAGAATATCTGTATATAAAATCCAGTTGGAGGGATAATTGATATGCTAAGTACTAAAGAAGTCAATGCTGAACCCCTAAAATTCTGAATTCCTGAGGAGACAAGGTGTGTCTTCAATTTTAACCTGGAGTCTGGCAAACAAGATGTAGGCAGATGAAACAGCTAACTATAATTTACAATTCAGAAGTCAAAAGCCTAGGGGGGGTCACAAATATTTACTTCTGGGCCAGCAGACATCTTGAAATCTGCACTTAATGATATATCATAAATCTAATTTTAACTGGGGCTATATGAGCAGTAGAGCACATCAGCTAACATACTCATTTTCTTAGTTCTTATAATTGACCTGAGGATTGATTAGCTACCCTGAATTTTTTAGATGTACCTGAACAGAAAACTGATCGATTCCTTTCTAAAAGCAAACCCTGGCATTTGAGGAATGAGGCATCAATAGAAAGCACTTTGATGTGATAACTTTATTATTAATATGAAAATCACAAAAACCTGTTTTCTTGTCCTAACTGGACTAATTACCAACTTTATGACTTGAGCCTCACTTTTCTTGACAGTATTTTAAAATATTACACTCCCTATTCCTCCACCCAAATAAGAAATACTATAAGGGTTTTTAAAATTAATTTGATACACATGTTTGAATGCCCATTACCCAGGAAACATTTTATTAACTAGAATGGAAGGATACAAAAATGAAAAAGACATTCTTCATCATCTTAAAGAGCTTTTGCATAGTCTAACAGAAGTGATCTTAAAGTAAAACCAACCAAACAAACAACCAAATGGAAAACTAGTATCCCCAATAAAAAGGCATTTTACTTCTGTTGTATTCCTACCAAAAGTCTATAACCTTCAGTCTAAATATAAGAGAAACATCAGACAAACCCAAATTGAAAGACATCTGACAAAATACCAGACCATGAAAATTGTCAAGGTCATGGAAAATAAGGAAAGACTGAGAAATTGTCACAGACCAGAGGATGCTAAGAACACATGATGAATAAATTTAATGTAGTATTATAAATTGGATCCTGAAACAGAGATGGGGGGAGGCATTAATGAAAAAACTGGTGAAATTCAATAAAATCAGAAGTTTAAAGAAATGTACCAGTAATGGTTTCCTAGTGTTGACAAAGTACCATGGTAATGTTATATATAAACAGGGGAAATCAGGTGAGGGTTACATAGAAACTTTCTATGCTATTTTGGCAACTCGTTTGAAAAGTAAAATTAACCCCAAATGAAAAGTTTACAGAAAAATTAAAAGCACAAGAATAACTATAATCCAATGCAAGGTGTGCAACGGCCACAAGATAAGAACAAAGTTCTGTCAGTCTTTAGAAGGGAGGGATACCGCACCTCTGCACCCATGGGGAATGCATGCCTTTGTAGGAGTCTGCAGCATCTACTGCAGAAGCTTACTCCAATCCTACACAACCCCCTCTAAGAACCCAAACTGCCTCAGGGATCTATTCTGGGTGTCCACATAAAGAGAAATGTTTTTGTGGCATGAAAGACACAAAATCTGTGTTCCTGTAACTACATGTGGTGGTGGGGAGAGACTGCTGGGGGAGCTGGCACTGTGGGAACAGATAATTAAAGGGTATTCTTTAGAAATTAAAAAAAAAATAAAAGCCCGATTAAAATTGATATATTTTTATTATCATCATGCATCACCAATCTAAGATAATATCAGTGATAAAATGCTTCTTCCTTTGAGTTGGACCACTTTCACCACCAACTCCTGCCTTTGATATTCCACTACTAGGCAGTTATGTCTCAATAATAAAGAGTCTGTCTCCATTCTTTGATGTTAATCTGCTAATAACTATTAAAACTTATTATTTCCTTTTCCTTTATGCCCCAAAGTTGGGAAAACTTATATGAACACCTAGGACGTAAAACATACAGCCCTTTTGTACATGCAAACTCTCATCCCAGCTATATCCCCAAGAAACATAAAAACCACAAACCAGTCTCTTTTTCAAAATCTCTCATTCAATTTTCTTATCTGCTTAGGAGTCACCACATACTCCCGCAGAAAGCCTCACTCTATTAGAAGCAAACATTTTCATGCTCCTGTTGTGCATGTGTGTATAAATGTGTAGGTTGTCATCAGCCTCGATTGCTGAGACGATTTTTGTGAGGGGGTTCATCCTGTTTATTCAAAGTGGTCACAACAGGCCCACTGAGTCAAGATCTGGAAACCCCATTTAAGGCATAAATGACAGAGAACTCAAAGTAGAGATTATGTTGTAAAAAATAAATAAATTAACAATCTATTACTATCCCCATCAGCCTTCTCTTATTTCATTTAGAGTTTGGTCCCAGCATGCCCAGGGCCTTCATCCTTCCTGTGCTGGGTCTCCCTCTCTCCTTTTCTATTTAGCCTTCACAGTTCCCCTATTTCATTATGCCAGGTGCCTGTAGTTGAACCAGTCAGTCCTATTCACCCTAAAATCTCACATTCTTCAAGGCAAACAAAACAATTTTCTTTTCTTTTTAGTGAGCAGTGATCATTTTTCATAACAAAAATTTCTTGGTTTATTGTGCAAAAATTGTCTCTTCTCCTTGTGAAGAATTGAAGGTAAAAAGCCCGAAGGTGGCACAGTGTCACTCTGTGTCCCAGGATACCTGTCATCAAAGCTGATTATATTTCCCTTAGCTACATCTGGCTTACAATATCAACCAATGTTACAAGATCAGCAGCCAATTCAAGACACTGCCCCCTCCTGACCTTGCCTTACTAGGAATTGGGGGGATGATTCATGAACATGTTTAAACTACCCAATGTCAGGTGGAAGAAGAGGCCATGTTCAGTGGCAGTCACTATGCCTTCAGGAGCTATAAAAAAGTCCCACAATATATGCATTGCAGGAAGAGAGAAAGAGTAAGGGAGAGAAAAATAGAGTAGATCCATCTTAAAAGTTAGTTTCAACCCTGAATCATATGGTACAGAGAGAGAATGATGAAAGGTTAATTCCTGAGTTTGACTCCATCTACTTTGAGTGATTGACTAGTTATCTTTATTTTGTAGACAATAGGAATTTATTGTTTTTTAGTAGGAAAATCTCTCTGCTTCATGTAAGTTCTGTCCTTGAGATCATCCTATATAATAAAAGGCTAATATGCAAATTGTCCACTTGACCAGGAGTTCAACCAGGAATTCAACCAGGAGTTTGACCAGGGGGCGGGACCAGCCGACCAACCACCTGTGGCCCCACCCCACAGCCGTCCCCACCCCCCATTGGCCCCAATTGGGCGGGCCAGCTGGACCCCACTGGTGCATAAATTCGTGCACAGGGCCTGTAGTTTTTAATGATAGGAGAATATTCAAGAAATTGTTATGGTAATAGATGAATTAATGACAACAGAAAAAGAAAACAAAGTTTCAGGGGTAAAACATTGAATAGATAGTATTCAATAACTAATCAAAATGGCTTCCAGGTTTTAAGTTTGACTGACTAAATCAAAACAAAAGAACAAAATAAGGCAGGGGAAGGGACTGTTTTGGTTAGAATATTATGAATTAAACACTGGAAGTGAATTTTTTTTGTAATTTAGATAATAGATGTTAAAGTCCTGTACCAAATTAAAAGCATTTTATAAATAATGTGAATTATTTTTGTATCCTTTTTTAAAATAACTTTTTTATTGATTTCAGACAGTAAGGGAGAGAGAGAGAGAGAGAGAGAGAGAGAGAGAGAGAGAGAGAGAGAGAGAGACATCAATGATGAGAGAGAATCATTGTCAGCTGCCTCCTGCATGCCCCCCACTGGGTATTGAGCCCACAATCTGGGCATTGAACCAGGGACCCTTCGATCTGCAGGCTGATGCTCTGTCCCCTGAGCCAAACTGGCTAGACCATCCTTTTTATGTGTATGTTGTATGTTACCATAGTGTCTATACTACACAAATAAATGATTTTTACTTCACAACAAAGAGTTGTACATTGTAAAGGCATTGTGCCCTATTTGATAACTGATAATAAAGTTGCAGTTTTGCTTCATATAATGTACATTGTCATAACTGAAATGCCCTACCAAACTCACATGGGCATGCCCACCTGCTGCAGAGATAGTAGATTTTGTCTTCTCAGGCTCTGCTCCTCTAGGATTATGACTTATTTTATAATCCTAAAAAAATATCAAAGGGCATATTTCTGCAAAAGGCAGCTCTTTCTCTTTGTCTATGTTCATCACCAACCATTGTAGAAGGAAAATTTAAAAAGAGAATGACCCAGCCCTCGTTGGTTTGGCTCAGTGGATAGAGCATCGGCCTACAAACAGAAGGGTCCCAGGTTCGATTCTGGGCTGGATTCTGGGCTCAATCCCCAGTAGGGGTTGTGTAGGAGGCAGCCTATCAATGGTTTTCTCTCATCATTGATGTTTCTCTCTCCCTCTCTCCACTCTCTGAAATCAGTAATATATATATATATATATATATATATATATATATATATATATATATATATATATATATAATTTTTTTAAAGGAATTGACCCATGGTTCTTACAGTTATGGTGGAAGGTCTCTCATTCCACTTAAAAAGTCTATGAATAATTTGGTCATTGAAACAGGGAATTATGTGACCTTTTTATTGACTAGATAGATCAACTGACTAGGAGAAGGAGGATAGTGTCTATTAATAAGCTAGCTACAAGGATATGTTAAACAAGTTAGCTAGCTACAAGGATATGTTAAACAAGTTAGTTAGATTAGAGAGCCCAAATATATGAACATATATTCTGTGCCCTGAATATAAGATAAGTTATTTCTTGTACACAGAAACTACTAAAAACATGTTCTTTGATAGTGATGATATAAAGAAAGTAAAAAATGTGTTTCATATTTTCCCTTTAGCTATAAAGAGTTTAAATCTATGTGACCTAGAGGACTATATTACACACTATGGCACTTAACTACACCCTTTTTATACAATTCAGCTTTGAGTAATTGAAGGAAAAGCATCTTACTTTGTGACTCTCTTCCCCTAACACCATGGTAAAGTTCCACTAAATTTTTGCTAAGGAAAATGGAATTAGTAGTCAGTTAACCTACTCTTGTGATTATTACCACTTTAATAACAAGTACATTACATCTGAGAACTACTTGTATTTATACAGTTTATAGAAAAGATAATAACAATAACATTTTGATTAAAGCTGCCTCTATTGTCATTCTACCATCACTGAGACAAGTTTAGATAATGGATTGAGATGTTGTGTGTCACCAGCTTGGAACTGCTAGGACTAGATGATATCTCAAAGAGGTTCTGGGAGAAAGAACATAGGTAGCTCTGCATATCTGCTCTGAAATGAATCTAATATCAGTTAAGATATGTGTCTTATCTTAAGGCATCACAGAACTTAAGACACATCATCAATTTATAAATAATTCTTCACAGAAAAGAGAAACATCAACACTTAAAACAAACCTATCAATTGTAACACACTACCTGTGTTTGGACTACCTGTTATTTCATATATCATCGAACACATTTTTCATGTTATACTTGCTCAACTATCTTGCCTAGGAGGATAATAGCAATATTTTAGCCATTCGTAACAATTAAACTTGAATTTACACTTTTCCAAAGCCCATCCCCATTTTTTTTTTTTTTTTCTATACATTTCAACCACATTTGATTGTCTGAAATCAACTGGGTTTGTAAAATAAATTCAAGTTTTGTAACTGATGGTTTTGACCTTGGTGATGACTTTGTGTCAGATTTCACAAAGCTAACTAGACTCCAGAGCCAGCACCATAAAACCTTACACTCACAGCACAGATGAACAAAAATAAATAAATAAATTAAGGCCTGAGGCAGCCACAAGGCAGGGGTGGGGGTGGGGAGAAGGCAGAAGTTGCTGGCATGCTTTCCTGAGTCTGGGCGACATTCAAACTCTGCTCTGCTCTGCTCACCGCCACATGCCACTGTGCCTTCTCGTCCCCCGTTCACACAACTACTGCAAATGGTATCATTTTGCAACTAATTTACTCACTTAGTTTTGGCCATTAGTCATTCCCAATATCCTCAATCTGCAGGTAATTTTCCACATTATTAGTTACCCACATGTCTTATTAAACTGGACTTTCTGAAACCCTGTGTGCCTGCATTTTCTGCACCTTTTAGATCAAGCAAATAATTGCCTGTACCCGGATGGAAGAATTTAATAGGAAGATTATAGTTGATTCCAAAAGTTAATAACTATAGCATCTGGTTTCCCTTTTTAACATTTAAATGATAAATTCAGTGGAGAGAGAGAGAGAGAGAGAGAGAGAGAGAGAGAGAGAGAGAGAGAGAGAATATCAGAATGAGTCAGCTCACCAGACTAAAATATTCTTAATCTTTTGTGGTCAGGTTAAAGGTAGATAGGAAGAAGGTAGGTTTTCATCTCTCTCCTCAGGTACTTCATCTTTGACCCTAAGACCCACCTTGATCATATTAAAAGAAAGAAGCTCTTTTAATTGATAGGAAACATAGCTCTCTGATAAGGAAGATGGCCAAATCCTCTGTTTTCATGCAGTGTCTCTGATGTCTTTGGTAGCTCTGAATGAGAGACTACAGCTGCTTTGAGACCTCTTCAACTCATTTTCATTCACATCTCCATCACACCATCTGCACAGGATGCCTTTGTAAATATTGCTGGGTGAAACTCAGAACATTATTTTCTAAGCCAGGTCAGGAAAATCCAGCCTAAGAAACCCAAACTTCCAGCACTGAGGGCCAGGATTGCAATTTGCAAAGGGTCTAAGGAGAGTGCCTCATTTGCAATTAAATTGACATTCATTTTTATCAAAAATAAATGTGCCTGGCCACAATATTTGCTTGGAGTGATAAGTCTGATTTTTAGTCTGAAAGAAGCTCCATATTTGTTCATAATGAAAACAGGAAGCTAACATATTTCTAAGTATCGTCAAACATGTTTTTCTTAAATGCAGAATCATGAACTCTAAGGCTCATAGGTTCTGATTGGGAATGGATACAATAGAGATGACAAGTACACAAAATTTATGTTATGGTTCTTTTAAGTTTATTTAATCTTCAGCTTATAATTCACCAGTCCTTGATTTTCCTCCCACTTCTAAATAAAAATATACCTTCCTCTGATCGTGAGGGATACTAACCAGGACAGGAACTGCTTAAAACAGAGAACTTAAATTGACAGTATGTTTATGACTACAGAATTTAAACAAACACCAGTGATCCTACCCATATAAAATACACTTATTTCCAAGTATTGCTTACTCTTCTGAAATGTTTCATATCTTACCATTTCCATTGGTGATTTGTTTTTCTCTTTTTATTACCTTTAAATGGCTCTTCACAGGCCTCCACATTTGATCACTTGGACTGTGAACTTATCACGGGCAAGAGTCTAGGCCAGAGATAAATAAACTACAGACCACAAGCCAATTCCAGTTGGTCCCCTACTTTTATAAATACAGTTGTGTTGGAATTCAGACACATCCAGTCATTTGGTATTGTCTATGGCAGCTCTTGTGCTGTAAGAGCAGAGTTGAATGGCTATCCCAGAAGCTATGTGGCCCTATAAAGCCTAAAATGGTTACTTCCTGGCCCTTTACAGAAAAAAAAGCTTGTTTATCTTCCATCTAGATTACTTACTATCCTTTCTATGACTAGTGTTTTGTTCTACCCATAGGCACCTAACATGTTATGAAGACAAACATTTTAAGGGTAGCGAGGCCCTAACACACCTCCATTCCCTAAGACACCTCTATGGTTACAGAATATTAAACATCTTATTCTGAGGGATTGCCTCCAATATTTAGGGTAATATGTCAAATTTTTAAATTGAATCCTGGCTCAAATTGTGTGCATGGTAGGGGTGAGTGGTACCCAATGGTACTAGTGCCAATATCTATATGACTTCCCAAAATGCTTTCCCTGAGTCAGATATGTATGTGATACAGAGAAGGGGGGCAAAAGAACATTATTAAGGTGGCTTATAATCTCTCCCTTTTCTCCCAGAAGATCTCTGATCTTGTCCCTTGTCCTTGTAAGCTATTGATCAAATTGATCTCCATACATGCACATTAAAAAAATCAATGCTTTTATAAGACATCTTGTTCTATTTATTCCAACCCCATCCATTCCATGTCCCTTAAAGTCTGGGCATGCACATATAGGATAGCTTGACACAGTCCAGAGTCACACTAGAGCCGTATTTATAAATATCCAGCTGCAATTTAATTTTGTGTTTATTTGTTTCCTTAGAGGTATTCTAACTTCATTGGGATAGAAAGAGAGAAAGGAAACACAGATTTCTCAACATTCAGATCCTTTCATCCAAAGCAAGTGTCTATAATTGAATGAGGACATTTTCCCAACCAAGTTCACATCACCTGTGTGGGCCTCTCTGGATAAAATTCCAGAAGTGAGATAAGCAGAGCCCTTACGGCACTCATTGCCACACCCTAGGGAAAGCAGCTGCAATGTTCTTGATACCAAGGAAGATGTAGGGATTAAACATGTAGAATCTTAGCATGCCTTTTTTTTTTTTTTTTTTTTTTTTTTTTTACAGTGGATTGTTAGCCTTTATTCATTTTAATCTGTAATGCATCAAAGTTCGAGTTTTCTGCCTCAAAGGAGCTCATGGCTAATTCTCTTTTTATTATTAGACTCCAGCATAACTAATATAATAACAACACATGATCTGAGGTTGCTGGGACATTTGATTAATTGACTGAGTACATCACAGGAAAATCATTTGGTACAGGAACATTGTTTAGATGTTGTTCTACTGTGTGGTTTTATTAATTGATGGGTATGGACATGTGCCTAGAGTTTACAGGTTTAAGCTTCCTCTCCCTATGTTCAGCTATAGGCTCATGGCAATAGGTGGGAACCAAATGTCTGCTTGTCTCTCTGAAGGTGCCTATGTATAAGTCTCTCTCTTTAAGATAATGCCGCCCTATTTCTTATTCCTAGAAATCTGTCCTTTTCCCAACTTCTTCTTAAACTAAAGCAACCTGTAACAAAGAGGCCTCAGACATGCTGCCAGCAGCCAAACCTGAGCAACTGTCAGCCAAAAACTGGGAGGAAAAGAACAGAACTTCAAATGAGAAGGCAGTTGTCTGGAGCCGCTGGGAATCCACTGGCAGGGAACCAGACTGACTAAAATCCACAGGTCTGTTTCCTGCATAAACAGGTGAAGACAGGCCTGGGAGAGGTGGGAAACAGTTCTTCAGCCACACTCGATAATGCATGGTTCCCAAGGTGCCCTCCTACATCTGCTCTGCATTTTGGCAGGAAGGCATGCCAGACACTGACATTCTGCAGTACAACAGGCAGTTTACATAAGGAAAAAAGTTCTGAATCTTGATTATTTCCTTCTGCAAAGTTAATGGAATCTAATGCTTCCAAATTCTTTCACTTCATTTTATTTTTAAAAGATTTTATTAAAAATTAGAAAAAGTAAAGTATTACTGTTCACCTTCTATTGGGTGGAAATTTTCAGCTTAAAAAGTAGGCAGACTGTTGAACCTCAGAGGGAAGGCAGAAGAGGGTGGGTGGGAAAAGATCAACCAATGAACTTGTATGCATATATGCATAACCCATGGACACAGACAATGGGGTGGTGAAGGCCTGGGGGTGGGGGTGGGGAGTGGTCTGGAAGAGGTTAATGGGGGAAAAAGAGGACCTATGTAATATTTTCAACAATAAAGATCTTAAAAACTATATGCAGACTTCAAAAATAAAATTATACTTATATGTAAGGCCGTGGATTTACACATGCCCTGTTATCTATAGTCTTTTGAGGAGAAATATTATACCTTGATGGGAAAATGCTTTGCACTTTCATTTATTTCATTCAGAGAAAGGAGAGGGACAGAGAGACAGAGACAAGTACAATATCCTGTGCTCTAGTTGTATGAAGGGTTATACAAAGTGAGCACCACGTGGCCCATATTTTGCCAGACAATAGAGTTGAATCGGGAGTTCCCACCAAAGCCACAACATGGAAGATCATCAAAGAAGATATTGCAATAATGTAGCAGGAAAATGATAAAAACCATGAAGCAAGGCATTAGCAGTAAGATTAGGGAAGATGTAAACAATTTGAAAATATTTTTCTTATTTTACCATTCTATAAATAAAACATATTAGCATATGTTCACTATGGAACCCTAACTCATATGTTCATAGGAAAAGTGGGTAATAGACAACTAAAATGAGGGGATATTTCCACATTTCACCACTCAGTGTGTGGTGTATCTGTGGGTATCCATTTTAGGGTCTATGTCTGAAACAGAAATATATATGATCAGAAATTGACATAACTTGCAATCAGGTATGCAGACTAAGTTACAGAGAATTAGTAAAGATGATTTGTTATTATTATGTGAACCTGCGTTTTAAACATATATATATAAAATCAGTAGGATTCTCAAGCACTATTTTGTTCTTAGTATTACAGAACCATAATATGTACAATTTATCTAAAGAGAAATAATAACTAGCATTAATTTTAATAATATTTAATACATGTTAAACATGTACTATGAGCAAGGTACTTGCATAAACACTTTCCTACATTGTTCCATTTAATCCTCACATTTAGTCCCATGATGTAGACTCTCTTTTGTTCACTCTATAGGTGAGATTAAAAAAACCTTTGGCTTACCATAGCTGGTTAGATTAGTGGGTTGGAACATTGTCCCATACACCAAAAGACTGTGTGTTTGATTCCCAGTCAGGGCATATATGTAGGTTGTGGGTTCAATCCCTGGTCCAGGTGCATAGGGGAGGTATATTGTTCTCTCATCTCTCTCTCTCTCTCTCTCTCTCTCTCTCTCTCTCTCCCTCCCCCCTTCCCCTCTCTCTAATATATATATAAAAAAATACCCTAGGATGAGAAAACACACACACACACACACACACACACACACACACACACACACACACACCAACCTTTGGCGTGAAGTAATTTGTATAAGGATACATGGCTAACTAGTGGCAATCCTTTATTGCAATGTCGTTAATACTACTGTAGGGTCCAAATTCTGAACTGCTGTGCTCTGTGGCCTAGAATCAATATCATTTATATTCTTTCATTCTCTTTTCCTTTTTTTCTTATTTTTTAAATATTATTGAGTAATTTCTCCCTAGCTACAATGTAATTTCAACAAACATATTATATATTTGTTCTCTTCTTTTAGATTTCTACTATGCCTGAGAATAGAGATTTTGAAGGATTGATCTATGATTGGCAAAAGCTTGAATATGGGTGGCATACCAAGAAAGAACATAATTTCAATGTTGACATTTTTACTACTGAATAGTTAGCACTTTAATCCTATCACTATGCACAAAATCCTATATAATAAAGAGGTGATATGCAAATTGACTGTCACATTCTCACACAAGATTTCCATCCTCATGTGGTCAAAGATGGCCTCCCCCATGTGGTCACAAGATGGCTGCCACAAGATTGCCAGCAGGGGAGGGAAGTTAGGGGTGACAGGCCAGCAGGGGAGGGCAGTTGGGGGGGACCAGGCCAGCAGGGGAGGGCAGTTAGGGGTGACTGGGCCAGCAGGGGAGGGCATTTGGGGGCAACTGGGTCAGCAGACGAGGGCATTCTGTTAGGCGTCATTCAGGCTGGCAAGAGAATGGTTAGGGGGTGATCAGGCTGGCAGGAAGGCAGGTGAGCGGTTGGACGCCAGCAGTCCTGGATTATGAAAGGGATGTCCGACTGCCGGTTTAGGCCTGATCCAGTCAGACATTCCCTGAGGGGTCCTAGATTGGAGATGGTGCAGTCTGGGGTGAAGGACACCCTTCCAGTGCACGAATTTTGTGCATTGGGCCTCTAGTACTACAATAAATATCTAAATTGTTTTGGCAAATTCACTTGATAGAAATATTCACACTATTTATTTCAAGGTAAGAAAACAAACAAAAAAAAAAAATTGAGAAGGGTTGTATTCACTTATCACACTCTATAGATAGCCTTGTGGACTTTATTTTGTCATGGTCAATGGAACCTAAACTCATAAATGACTAAAAAGAAAGCAATTTCTCTATTCTCTGAGTTGATAGTGTTTCTCAGGAGTGAGGGAAGTGCCCTTTTGGCACAGGTTTCTACCCACAACAGAGTCAGTGGCCAACCCTCCCAAATCTATTCTGAAACTTGTGAGAATACAGCCAAAGGGGCGAGAATACATGAGGTCAAATACCCTATTCTGTTGATAATTGCTTTGAAGGTCTTGCTATCCATGCATCCCCCAAACAAGCATTCTTAAGTATCAATTCATTACTAATTAATAATTATATATATGAGGAAGACAAGTGAGTTTTCCAGATATCTTAAGAAAATATTTATTTTGGCATAAGCTCACCATTAGTCTCTCATGCTTGGGTGCCAGTTGACATAGGTAGGGCCTTATCTTTGACTCATTACCAGGAAAATAAAAGTGTCATGTCTAAATTCCCCTACAGGTTACTTATGTCGGAGCCTTGACTACTCCATATCTGAAAACACGTCTTGCTATCCAAGAGCCTGTCGCCTCCTACCTTGAAGGCAGCTGCTTGAGTTGGGAGCACACTATTTAGTAGTGAGATGCTGATGAATACTGGAAGGATCAGTGACAAGCCTAAGTGCTGTTTTACACCCCATTTAACCAGGGGAGACACATCTGTTTATTTTCTTTCAGGGGAAGCACAAGGCTTACTTTTTATGACAAGGTCATGAGTCAGGCCCCAGGAATCCTTGTGGAGAGATCACCAAACTTCTCCAGACACTCAATAACAGAGTGCCAACTGCGAGTTCTTCAAATAGAAATCCAAGGACACAATTGTGTCTGGCTAAGATGGAATAGACCCAAATAGAAAACAAGCGTGAACAGACCTCTTTTGTCTGCGGGCTCACAGTCTGTCCTGCTGTTACTGCTGAAGTTCTCATTTGGCTGAAAGCCATGCTCCTACTTCATGAAGACCGATAATTTCAAATGTGGAGAGGTATACCACTCCAAAGGAGGAAAATAATACATTTCCTTTTTCCACATTTTGTTTACTAGTCAATATGTACTCCTCAAGAGTCATCTTTTTACAGGGAGCTTAGAATTCCTCACACTCAGAGCTTTGTTATCAACAGGAACTTCATGAAGTTTCAGGGAGGCTCTGCACCTATAGAGACTGAGAGGTCAAACAGCCTGAGTTTGCATCTGACCTCCACCACTTCCCTGGCTCTTACTGCACTTTTTCTGGGCCTTATTTTCTTCATTTGTAAAGCAGTAAGTACAATAGCACCTACTTCTCAGGTTAGTATGATAATTAAATGAGAAAGTATTGATAGAGAGCTTAGAATTGTCCATGAGATATAATTAACTGATAAATGCTATTATAATAATTTAAAATATTATATATTTATTATTATTAATAAATTCACCTCTTTTGTTTTATATTTACAAAAGTATCATGAATAAGTACAGTTTTCCAATCTAAAGCAGATGTTACTACTATGATTTGAAATAAAACGCAGTATAGAGCACTCAGATATTTTTCAAAATAAAAATTTTAAGTTCTAATTCTTTTTACTGCAACTAATTCTGTCTGACCTGGTTTTATGTAATGTGAACCTATGTATTCTGAATTTGGGGAGGGAAGCAAGACCACTTAACCAATCAGAATACTCTGTAATCTGCATATTTGATAATTATTTCATTTATTTGGTTATTCCTTTGGGTTATGGAGCTTATAATGTGAATGAATACTTAGTCTTAGAGTACTAGTTTAAGCATTACCATGATCATTCCTGCTTCACTACTAGAGACCCGGTGAATGAATTCGTGCACAGGTGGGGGAGAGACTGCAGGAGGTTGGTCAGACGTGGGAGGTTGGCTGTGGGAGTGCACTGACCACCAGGGGGCAGCTCCTCATGAGTGTCTGTGCTATGGTGGTCAGTGCATGTCAACCTGTCGTTCCAGTCGTCCTGGTCATTCGGTGATAACAGTTGCTTAGGCATATAGATATAGATAGATAGATATAGATATAGATAGATATAGATATAGATATAGATATAGATAGATATAGATATAGATATAGATATAGATAGATAGATATAGATATAGATATAGATATAGATATAGATATAGATATAGATATAGATATAGATATAGATATAGATATAGATATAGATGATATAGATATAGATATAGATATAGATATAGATATAGATATAGATATAGATATAGATATAGATATAGATATAGATATAGATATAGATATATATAGATAGATATGAACTGCTAATATGGTATTATGTTATCAGATTTTGAAGGGTAAGAAGTAAAGAATGGCCTTTGTGTTCATATTTAGGGAAGACATAGGGTCTCTACCAAGAAAGAAAACACATGGAATTGGTATTCTCTTGGGAAAGAACATTGCAAAATCCACAAATTTTCATGGAGTCACATTTTCCCTGAAAATACCTAGTAATGACTTCTCTCATACACTGAGCAGAGCGTCCCACCCTCACAGAGTTAACGCTGGTTACTGGACTTGAGACTGCTATATTGATCTGCCTGCTTTGCCACCAGATCAGATGAAGCAATAGTATCACATTCACTTTGGATAATTCTTCAGGGTCCTCTCATCTAAGGATCTGAGGTGCTTCATAAACATTAATTAATTCTCCTAACACCTATGTGAGGAGAGAGTTCTATTTTTTGTATTAGTTAGACATGATGAAAAAAAAATGCCACTGGCACTTAGAAACCAGGCTGCAAGACAAACCCATCCCTTTCCTATGAAGGAAAGAGTTCCCCTAACTGGGTCCACGTTAAGGAAGGTGAGAAAAAGGTACAGGGATGTTAAAGGCATCTCAGAGAGGAGTCACAGGGAAAGGAACAAATCCAGGGAAGAGAGAACTGGGCCTTCTTAGGGTGACCTTGGTCAAATGCATCAACTTCATGACAGTGTCATCAAGAAACTATGCATTGAGTCAAAAAGAAAAGTGAGAACAAAGTGAGAGCCCGTTTCAGAGCACATTATAAAATAGCTTTTAACCACCAATAGTCCCTCTGCTTTGTGAGCCCGATTACTGCTGTTGAATATAGCCTAATTTTTTTTCTGTCTTTTGATTTGTTTTCTCAGAAAAATAAGAATTTTTAAAAAATTCTCTCCATTTTTCTTCATACTCTTTTTCTCCTTACCAAACTCTACCATTTGCCTCCTATGCAGCTAATTTTATGGACTGGTAGTACCTGATTAGTACTCACAGCTTTTGGAAATTTTCCTTACATTTTTTAAAGTATTTTATTTTTAAAATATATTTTTATTTATTTCAGATAGAAAGGGAGAGAGGTAGAGAGATAGAAACATTAATGCTGAGAACATTGATCAGCTGCCTCCTACATGTCCCATATGGGGATCGAGCCTGCAACCCGGGCATGTACCCTGATGGGGAATGGAACAATGACCTCTTGGTTCATGGGTGAATGCTCAACCACTGAGGCATGCTGGCTGGGCTTTTTAATGTATTTTAAGTGCATCATAAATGGAATATTTAATTTTTCAGTAAATATTGCTTTCTTCTCAGCTTTGGCAGAGGTGGTTAATGCCTATACATTGTGCTAAGAAGGATAAGGTTATAAATTAAAAGTACTGTGTGTGTCATTTAATCTCCTTATATCCTAAAACTCTATTCTCTACAGACCTCATATTTACCAGCCATAACAAAACTTGTCATTTCTAAAATTAGTCCACAATGAGAAAGCAAGGATGACCTTGGACAGACCTACTCCTTAAGACTCCTGAAAGGGGACTCATTGGATTTTTTGATAGTGGAATTAATCATAGTATCAAAAGGCAGCATTTTATAAGTCAACCGCTCTCAATGGTGAAATGAAGAAATGTCATTTGTCAATCCTAGAAGCTACCTTTTACTTTTTTTCTCTTCTTTTAAATAAATGTCATTTGATTTGTTTTCTCTAATCATCTTACAGAATAGTATTACTTCTCAGATTATGTCATGTAAGTGCAAATATGTGTTATCTATATTTATATTTTTCAAGTGAGCTGAATTTGAGTTCTCCTAGATATGAACAAAAAAGTTTTCTAATTAAAACGCTAAGTTCATTCAAATATCTGATAGCAGAAATATCATGCTTCCTTTTTTAAATATAAGAAAGTGTTAGATCTTTTTATGTAATGGTTTAACTAAAATGGATCTTATTTTATAATCTAACTGCATTTTCAGGACATATACTTGAAATGCGCAAGTGTCCAGGTAAATTTTATAACGTTCTTTCTTCCCAGATGTGAAAACTTAGATTAATGGGCTTGTCTACATTTACATAATAACTCAATGGCCAAGTAAATTATATAAAATCCAGGTCTTTTGACTCCAACTTACATGCTCTTTTAAATTTATTACTTCAAATTAATAAACAAACAATAAATAAATCCCAAGGATTCCTCTCCAACCAACATCTTACATTTTTATCTATTAAAAGAAACACAAAGATGTAAGCAAGAAGAATAGGTACAAACACATTTGGGGAAGGTACTCATTTTAATCAGCTTTTGGAGACATTTAAATAATTGTCTTTCCAAAGGCAAGGTAATAAATTAACAGAATAGTCATTCTCTTTGAAGTTTTTACATCACTGACTGCAGTTTTTTCCCTAGCATTGTTTCATCCGGTTGATTAATGCATCTGATATTATACTGAGACTTTCCAGAGATAAGAGACAGTGCCTATGTAATTTGTTATTAACTCTTGGGTAATGGAAAACTTATATTACAGGATCAATGTGATGCACTGGAAATGATGAAAAGTAATTCATCAACCTGATTATGTCCTTCACAGGACTTTCATACTTGTTGGGGTAAAAGACATAACAGAAATAACAGCTAAAGAACAGCTAAAAGAAAGTACATGTGCAATCAATAGATTATGGTGCAGGTATATTTAGCTGTAAAATGTTTCAGAAATTGGTTGATTCATGAGAGCAGATAAGGTTAGATGTAGATTAATGAATGTGAACTCATTTCAATTGAGGCATGGATAGGATTTGTTCTGATAGAAAGTAAGGGAGTTCTGGTTCATCAGAAGGAAGGGCTTAACTTAGCAAAACATCAGAATAAATATGACATGTGTAGAAATTGAAAGCAAACTACCTGCTGATTTTACCTAAGGATACATGTTGAAGAGCATAAAGGTGATTATATATATATATATATATATATATATATATATATATATATATCATATGGTCACAAGAAACCAACGCCATGTAATATACATATATACATATTATATTAGTAAATATATATATATATATATATATATATATATATATATATACATACATATATCCCTCAATATTTTAAATTTCTTCCTAAAGATCCAATTTCCCCTCTGGTATTGTTTTCCTTCATACTGAGTATTTTTTTCTTCTTTTTTTTTTTGTAGCATTTCCTCAGGGTCAGTCTCCTGTCACCAATTGTCTTAGTATTCTTTCACCTGAAAATATCTTCATCCTGCTTCTATTCTTTTTAAGTATGTTTTTATTTATTTCAGAGAGTGGAAGGGAGAGGGAGAGAGATAAAAACATCAATGATGAGAATCATTGATCAGCTGCCTCCCACAGGCCCCTCACTGTGGATCCAGCCTGAAACCCAGGCATGTGCCCTGACCAGGAATCAAACTGTGACATCCTGGTTCATAGGTCAACATTCAACCACTGAGCTATAGCAGCCAGGTGCTTCTATTCTTTCAGGATATTGTCTTTGGATATAGAATTCAGGGTTACCTAATATGTTTTTGTTGTTGTTGTTTCAGATCTTTAAAATTAATGTTTCATTGTATTCCTGTTCTCCAAAATTTCAGATGAGAAATCCATAGTCAGGTTAATCCTTGTTTCTTATAGGTAACGCATCCTTTTCTTCCTTTTGAGAATGAGTCCAATTTTTTTGTTCCTCCTGTTTTGAGTAATTTTAGGTTATATTCTGGATGTTATGACTACAGAGTTGTGATTCTATATTCTCTTCTAATTCTTCTAAACACACGTGCCTTTTAAAGAATTTTTTTTGAGTGATTGAGTTAGTAAAACAGCAATATCTGCCTTACCTAGAATGGGTAACCCAAGTACAAGTTGAATACTTTCTATTATATGAAAGTTTTTTTGAATGTGCTTAGCTCATTCACCACACAGGGATTAGACAACTACTTGAACAGAGTTTACACACAGAGTTTGGGGTTCTGCTTTTCTGCTTCCGTCCTTTAATATATTCCCCCAACCCTAACCTTCTGGTAGCTGTGTTAACTTTGGCCCTGTCCCCTGTTTCTTTAAACCATGAGGACAACAGATTATCTATGAGAGTTTTAGCCACCCTGGGCTGTACTCCTCAATGCCTGAGGTTTGCCTTCATGCTAAGGCTGTAACAAAGAAAAACTCACTTCCTGCTGTCCTCCTCTGTATAGTTTATATTATTGCCAAAATTATTCTCTTGTGTTTTTTTCTTCTCATTTTCCAGAGTCTTTGGGTAACATTTTTTATAGGTTGTTCAGAGATTATACTTGTCCTCTGTGGTCTGTTAAAAGCTGATACCACCATACTGAAAGCAAAACTTTATTTCTCTTATATTTGAATCATGTCTTCTTAACTACTCCAAAAAAAATCAGTATATTTCTTTAGGTCAGAAAAAAATGAAATAAGTGTGCTTAGCAAATGTTTTTTGTTTTTTTTTTAATCTAGTATTTGTCCTTAGAATTTGGGTTTTAAAGCACAATAGACATATACTAACTTCCTTCGTATTTATTTTTATAATGTTCTAGTGTGGTCTGCCTTTCCTACAGAATTGAATAATAACATTTGTTGAAAAAGATGGAGCTATTAGGAAGAAAAGCTGTAGTTAAAAATAAATTATTGGCAGTGAAAAACATCAATTAAAATATTAAAATATATCCACTGCAAGTGACCATGTGATCAGGTTAGAATTCAATGGTGGTTATGAAAATGTAAGAATGGAAAAAATTTATAGAAAAATAGAATGTGGTTTTCTCATAAAAATGCTTTAATAAAAAAAGGAGGAATTGCCCCTAGCTGGTTTGGCTCAGTGAATAGAGAGTCAGACTGTGGACCAAAGGGTCCCAGGTTGGATTCAAGACAAGGGCACATACCTAGGTTGCAGGTTCCTTCCCAGCCCAAGCTCTGGTAAGGGCTCATGCAGGAGGCAATCAATCAATGTATTTCTCTCATATTGATGTTTCTCTCTGTCTCTCGCTCTCTTTCCCACTCTCTATAAAAATCAATGGAAAAATAGCCTCTGGTCAGGATAAAAGAAAAAGGAGAAGAAAAAAGAGGGGAATTTGCAACTCTAAGGATTTGCTTCTAGGGAAAAAAAAAAAAAAGTTAATAAACACAAGTTTGGAAGATAATCAAGACTTTGAACTTTGAAGGAAAGATATCTAGGACATTTTCTGACAATGATTTTGATCTTAGAAAATTCAAGTAGACATGGCTTGTAAGCAGAGGTTGTACAAAACTGTGGATCTGAAAGGTGACTAAGGTGAAGAAAACACAATGCTTTTATCACTGTGAACTTTTGAAGGACACAACTTGAAGATGGGAAAGAAAGGAAGCAAAAGCAAAAGACTGAATAGTAAGGTGGAAAAATTGCTGGCTTACAAATGTGGACAGTTTATGTCCAGTAGACTTGACTCTATAACCAGCTGTGCATGTTTACATGAACAGTTATCTTTATTTCCCTGAATTGTGGTTTCCCTATATGAAAAACGACCATCATGGACCACATACTTTAAAAAGAGGAGAAAGAAACTAATATTTATTAACCAGTGTTACTCACTCTTTTCTTGATAGAATTTTTTAGAAATGGACGTAAGCATTTATTTACTTATATTACCCTTAAAGCCAAATTTTTCTCATAAGAAAGATATTGTCCCTACCATTTTACACACGAAAATAATGATACTGATGATCTCAGTGATTTGTTGGATTACAAACTAACAAGGAAATGAGTTCCTGAAGGAATTCATGTATGCTAACCTTAGTTTCCTGAGTTCCTTCTTCCATGTAGCATTGCCTGTCCTCTACCCTAGGCATAGCCAGTGTGAACTAAATCACAGATATTAAGAAAGAAAGCTGAAATGAAAGCTCAAATTTGTGAGCCAAGAAGATTTACCTAGTCTCCATGGGATTAGAATCACCTCAATTTGATATGATCCAGAATCTAATGTATTTCTAAAATGTATTAAAATATTAAATAAGGCAGAATTTAACATTGGCATCCTTCCCAAATGCATATATTACCTTTTGTCATTAGTCTGTCTTTTCTTTCTTGGTCAATTATTGGTTGAAGTGACATTTTTTTAAAAAAACTCCTAAATAGCTTTAAACTAATTTGCAAGCAAGCTTTTATAAAATCCTATATCAAATGATGAATCAAAATAAAGTACACTTCATATCGTATTTTACTTCCTCAGTTCATTTTGCAACCCTTCATCTGATACAATTTGTGCTTCATATATTCATCTCTCCCTTGCTTATAATAACATTATTCTTTTTGCCTTCCCCTTCACATGTGCTGATTCTTTGCTGCATTTTGTTATATTAAATTGGATAGCAACTTCTTAATTTATCATATCTCAGGCTTAGAGTACTTTTAAAATTATGTTTTAAATACATTTCTAAAAATTGCCTTTCATTCTAATAAAAGCTGATTTGCAAAATTGAGTCCACTAAATATATCCAGACAAATTGGTGGCCCTTCTCAGTGTGGGGTTTCAGTACATAAGAGAAATACTAAAAATATGTATGAGATCAAATTTGGCAATTCTCACATAGGCCCCTAATCTTTAGTAGTACGCTTGTGGGTATTTTTTAATTATTATATTTATTTTTATGCTTTAAACTAACAAGTGGATGTCTTCAATATTGCCAAGTGTCCTACTTATTTTGAAATGAAATAATTCTCAACAAACTACTTGCCCTGATATTCAGGTCTGATAAGTGTCTCTGACAATTTCTGTCTAAGTTTCAAACTATAGCTCTTTTATCAGAAATATCTTCACAATTCGGTATTTTCTCTACTGTCTACCCCTTTACACTGTGCTCTGTTGTCCACCTGCCCCCAACTGCACTGAGTCCATTTTCTGTCTTTCAATCTTTTATAAACTCCCCTTCACCTAGGCCATTCAGAAAGATGTGCACGTATAGGTAGGCTATGGATGTGAGATTGAGTATGATGGTGGAGACAGGATGGATGAAGTCAACAAGTTCATGCTACAAGTATCTGGAATGAAGAATCAGAACAGAAGCCTCTCTGGAGAAATACAGGCATGAGAGAGAGAGAGAAGGGAAATGGGAGAAGATAGATGCAGAGAGGGATGCAAGTTAAGCTGTTTATTTTTTCATCTGTCTTAGAGGTGATCTGGTGGGGAATACAGAGGGCTAGAACAACTGAAAGAAATAACTAGTAGATATTTATCTCTCATTTTCCTTGACAATTGCTGCCTTTTTGTTTTGAGAACCTGCAAATTCTCAGAATATTAGAAGGACCGCTATTCTTTGAATATAAGTATACAGTGCACTTCAATTTGAATTCTGTTTAAATAATACAATCAGAAAATGTGTACCCCTTGTGCGCATGCCTTTTATTAGTGGAATAGTTTAGAGGTGAACATGTTGTGTCCCTTTTAAATGGTTCTAAGACTTATAAAAATTCCCATATTTTAAAGATAATTTCCTAAAATGGAAAAATATCAAGAGAAGTTATATATTTATAACTGATATGAACATTATTTAAAGTGGTGTTTAATGCTAAATTCAAATACACAAACACACACACACAGACACACACACACACACATATATATATATATATATATATATATATAGAGAGAGAGAGAGAGAGAGAGAGTGAGAGAGAGAGAGAGAGAGAGAGAGAGAGAGAGAGATACAAATCTTACTCCATGTGGAGAGTAGATATTTATAATGCTAAACTTTACTCAAAATGCAGTATACAAGATTTATTTAATTAAAATATTTGTATCTACTTGGAGAGCTTGGGGAATTAAAAATTTAACTTCATACAAAATTCAAAAGCAACTGTGATCTGTTTTCATCCTGCCCATATGTGGTCCTAGTCATCAACATATGAAGTTTTTTTCTTGATTTCTTATATCTTACAAGTGGCAAAAAATAAAGTTACCTTTTCTTTATGAGTTAACATTTTCCTCTATATTTTGACAAATAACATGACAGAAAATGATTAAGTTTCTCATATCACAATGTGACTTCTGTGTTATTTATTGTCAAAATAAAAGTCCCTTTGTGAATCAAAGATTTTAATTTTTTTCCCCTCTTCAATCTCAAAAAATGTTTTGTCAGAAAACCGGTTTTGGTAAATACATGTTTCTTCCCCTAATGATAGGTAAGTCCTTTTAAATGACTCATTGCTAATTAGTTCAGAGCAACATTCCAAAAAAATATTTTATTTTTGGAACCTCTTTCATTGATTTTCTGCTCTGGTAGCATGACTAATGCATATCACAGTCAAAGCTCTGCAAAATGTTTGTAGCAAAACCCCAAACCAGGTGATAATCACCTGATATTTACTTGGTTTCTTTACTATTTTATCAACCAAATCATCAGGCTCCATTCCTGAAACGGTTCTTGGCTGTTACAAGAATTCTCAATAATATTGGGCATTTCTCTCTGTCAAGATCATTGCTCTTGCAAATTCCCAAATTCAGCCTCGAAATGAAATGAGATGCTATGGTTTTGGCTGCTCTTTGCTTTTTATTTTTGGTTCAGTGATGCCTGAAAGTCAAAATGAAACTGAAGTATAGGCTCTTGGGAGTCCAAATGAGCAATTTAAATGAATATCAATGGATTCAGCATGCTGAGTTTTAGCAGCATAGGCTTTGCCAGAACCACAAAGTCTTTAGAAGTTACTCAGGACCAGCCACTGGTTTTAAAGACCAAGGTGGTTGTAGCAAATTGCTTTTCCTATAATAAGCTGGTTCTAGGGGATCCTTTTTCTCTGTGACTCTTTTTCAAGCTTCTCATCTGTGGTCATATCTACTGAATACATCGGTCAAAAACATTCAATTTCCAGATTGCTCCTTACCTTGTCACATTCAAAGAAAAACAATGTTTAATTTTAGCAGAAAAAAATATTTTATGTTACTTTATATTTACTCTGACTCAACAAGAAAATGAGAGGATTGAAAAAACATTTACATGCCTTTTTTTTGTTTATCACAAAGTTTCAATAAAGGAAATGCAGAAATAAAATAGAGTTTGTTCAAAATATGATGATTCTGATAAAATAAAATGTATACCTATTGACTTAGCATCTGTAAAACTATAGAACTTGGTGGGGAAAAAATATGGTAGTGGAAGGTGGGGTTGATGGCAGAGCTCAACTGGAAAACTAATGAAAGCTGTGCTCCTTTCAAGAAAAATGTACATCATACACATATATATACTATTTCAGTGGATTCATAAATCCAATGCTATAATGCTGATCTGAGAGAAAAATCTTAATATTGGAATTAATTGAGATAATTTACAGTCTCCATTCTGTGAATTTTTCTTCATATTGAGCATTTGTTTCACTAACACTAAACAATTTTTCAAAATAAATATACTTTTGACTAATGAATGCACTACTTCACTCAGTGTTTTTAAATAGGGAAAATTAATCTATAGTGTTTTGAGAAATTGTTTTTAATATTTTCATTTATTTCAGAGATTAAGGAAGAGGGAGAGAGATATAAACATCAATGATGAGAGAGAGCTATTGATTACAACCCCCATTGGGGATCCAGCCCACAATCCATGCATGTGTCCTTGATCAGAATCAAAACTGGGACCCTTCAGTCAGCAGATCTTATGCTTTATCCACTGAACCAAACTAGCTAGGGTGAGAGAGAAAATTTTATGTCCAGCTTCATTATCTCGAATAAGTAAAGAGATTAAAGATGCAAATTAAATGTATAAAGGCTTACATAATTATCACTCATTAATAATTTTAAAAATATTACTTCAATATATGCTCTGGGCCATGAGTTTCCAATCTTTCCCAGTAATGAAACCTTATTGTCTAAGTAATTTTAACAGTACTTTTACCAAAATATATACCTAGTAGTTCTGTTTAAGAAATCAGATTCAGCCCTGGCCAGTGTGGCTCAGCTGGTAGGATTGTAGTCCCATTACACTGAAAGGCCGCGGGTTCAACTCCCATCTAGGGAATATGCCTAAATCGCGGGTTTGATCCCAGGCTCTGATTGGGGTACCATTCCCTGCAAATCACTGGAAGAAAGGTTCAAACAAAGAGGGATATGGGTACATATGCGGTGAAGGTTCTTAGGTGACATAGGGAAGCTGCTTGCCTATCAGTCTAACCTGGGGAAAAAATAATTGGCTAGACTGAGGGATGCAGCCATGCAAGCACATGAATCATGAAGTGTTAATTGGTTAAGATTCTAGTTATAATCCCCAAAGAATTTTCTCTCTCTTGCTTAGTTCTTGCCCACCGGCTCCTCTCATCTGTGACCTGCACTCACTCCATGCACCTGCCTGCGTTGTGGCCTTAGAAGCCACGTGGTCCATGGCTGTGTGTTCTCCACACACAGGATGCTGGACTGGACTGTGTTTTAATATGGCATTGGTCTTAATCCTAGCCTTGCTGAAGATTGGATGTTTTCCATGATGAGACGGAGGGAGATGGAACCTTGGAAGGGAACCCCCTTAAATTTACATCATCACTAAGGCTTTCCACGATATCGCATCCTCCCGTGGGAGCCTCAGGAAGTCCTTATCTCCACAGCACCCCAAAAACTCCACTTCCACCAATGACAGATGGCGTCACAGAGGGGCACCCCACTGATAATAATACCACCACTCTTATTATCAGTGGAATCATAGCTGTAATGCAATATTTGCTTTTTATCACAGTATCTCTCCCCAAACCCAGTTTTACAAAGCTATGTATGTGAAATCATGTTCAAACTATGAACTACCTCAAATTGGTAGGGTTTAACAGATGATACTGTGCTTCTCTCAAAACTTTAAAATAACTGAGCTGTCGCCGAAACCGGTTTGGCTCAGTGGATAGAGCGTCGGCCTGCGGACTGAAAGGTCCCAGATTCGATTCCGGTCAAGGGCATGTACCTGGGTTGCGGGTATATCCCCAGTGGGAGATGTGCAGGAGGCAGCTGATCGATGTTTCTCTCTCATAGATGTTTCTAACTCTCTCTCTCCCTTCCTCTCTGTAAAAAAAAAAAAATCAATAAAATATATTTAAAAAAATAAATAAATAAATAACTGAGCTGTCCCTGTGAGCTAGCTGTTGCACCTGATCACCACAGTCCACAATTTTGTAACTAGGGCCTTTGATATATGAGTGAGGAATAAACATTATGGACTCAAAAATGTTAACAGATATATTTTAAACAAACAAAGGAATGCCCTTATATCATATAGACACCAAATTCATATGTACAGATTTAGGCTTGTTAGATATATTCTTCAGTGTAGAAGTAAAATTGGGTTGGGGGAGAGGGTAGGGAGAGGAAAGCACTTAGCTTCTTTTCGCCCTGTATTTTTTCATGTTGTATTTAAAAATTTGATAAAAATATATTGGACAACTTTTATAAGACAAATAAACATAATTTTTAGAGAATTGCTAATGGCCAACATTGTATTAACCAGTGTTCAAACATGCACAGAAAAAAAATTCTAGATTAAATACATCAATACACATTTTAAATGTAATTATCCCCCAGTGGTAATATGTGGTGAGAGAGAGGATGTTTTTCTTCATTATAACCTTTCTATATTTCCAAGATTTTAATAATTTGCATATATTCATTTTTTTTCTTTTTTGTCCTTATCTAATTTAATTTTATTGATGAGAAAACAATAGGAATAACAAAATGCTTCCAGGGTCAGTAGTAATTAAAAACCAAGCAGAAAGGTAATAAAATACATTATTACTTTGGATACACCCTTCCCTCTTAACTCCCTGAGGGGAGGGGAGGTATCCAATCTTGGGAGAAAAATGTAGAATGTGATTTTGTGCCAGCAGTAATTAGCAAGAACATCTTGATGAAAAACAGTGATGGAAGAATCAGTGACCAACATCAATGAAGTAAAGCCCAAATGAGGCTTCTGTTTTTCACTTTAGGTATTTACACACCAACTTAACCAAACGATTGAGAAATGACATTCTTAATGCCAAACAATGTGTCATAAATACATTGTAAACTATTTTGACCTTTCTAAACTATGTGAAGCTTTTCCAGTTTCCCTGGGAGAAGATATTACAAGGTTTTCTAACTAATAATGCCTTCCCATTAGCTACTACAGCTGTTGCATCAAATAGAATTTATTATTATTATTTTTTTAAATCCTGACCTTCAGTTCTTTTTTTTTTTAAAGAAGTAAAACTGTCCTTATTCACAGATAACATGATACTGTACATAGAAAACCCTAACGACTCCATCAAAAATTATTAGTCTTAATAAATGAATTTGGCAATATAGCAGGATACAAAACTAACGCCAAGAAATCTATGGCATTTCTATACACCAATAGTGAAATTACAGAAAGAGAGACTAAAAAAAAAAATCCCATTTACCATCGCACCAAAAAAATTAAGATACCTAGGAATAAACTTAACTAAGGAGGTAAAAGACCTATATTCAGAAAACTACAGGACACTAAAAAAAAGAGGTAGAGGAAGACATAAACAAATGGAAGAACATACCATGTTGATGGATTGGTAGAATCAACATAGTTAAAATGCCCATACTACCTAAAGCAAATCTATAGATTCAATGCACTCTCCATTAAAATACCAATGAAATATTTCACAGACCTAGAAGGAACTCTCCAAAAATTTGTCTGTAATAAAAAAAAAAGACCCCGAATAGCTGCAGCGATCCTGAGAAAGAAGAACAAAGTAGGTGGGATCTCAATACCAGATATCAAGGTGTATTACAAAGCCACTGTTCTCAAAACTGCCTGGTACTGGCACAACATATAGATCAATGGAATAGAATAGAGAACCCAGAAATTGACCCAAACCACTATGCTCAATTAATATTTGACAAAGGAGGCAAGAACATACAATGGAGTCAAGACAGTCTCTTCAACAAATGGTGTTGGGGAAATTGGACAGATACATGCAAAAAAAGGAAACTAGACCACCAACTTACATCATACACAAAAATAAACTCAAGATGGATAAAGGACTTAAACATAAAATGGGAAATCATAAAAATACTGGAGGAATCCACAGGCAGCAAAACCTCAGACATATGCCAAAGCAATTTCTTTACCAATACAGCTCCTAGGGCATTGGAAACTAAAGAGAAAATAAACAAATGGGACTACATCAAAATAAAAAGTTTTTGCACAACAAAATAAACCATCAACAAAACAATAAGAAAGCCTACTGCATGGGAGAACGTATTTGCCAATGTTATCACCTATAACAGTTTAATCTCCAACATTTACAGGGAACTCATACAACTTAACAAAAGGAAGATAAACAACCCAGTAAAAAAATGGGCAACAGACCTAAATAGATACTTTTTGAAAGAGGACATAAGGAAGGCCAAGAGACACATGAAAACATGCTCAAAGTCACTAATCATCCAAAAAATGCAAATAAAAATGACAATGTGGTACCATCTCACACCTGTCAGAATGGCTATCATCAACAAATGAACAAACGACAAGTGCTGGAGAGAATGTGGAGAAAAAGGAACACTCTTGCACTGCTGGTGGGAATGCAGACTGGTGCAGCCACTGTGGAGAACAGTATGGAGTTTCCTCAAAAAACTAAAAATGGAACTCCCATTTGACCCAGTGATCCCACTCCTAGGAATATATCCCAAGAATCTAGAAACACCATTCAGAAAGGATATATGCACCCCTATGTTCATAGTGGCACAATTCACCATAGCTAACATTTGGAAACAGCCTAAGTGCCCATCAGCAGATGAATGGATTAAAAAACTGTGGTACATCTATACAATGGAATACTATGCTTCAGTAAAAAAGAAGGAATTCTTACCATTTGCAACAGCATGGATGGAGCTGGAGAGCATTATGCCAAGCGAAATAAGCCAGTCAGAGAAAGATAAATATCACATGATCTCACTCATTTGTGGAATAAAATGAACAACATAAATTGATGAACAAAAACAGATCCAGAGACAGAGAAGCATTGATTAGACTGTCAACCCTCAGAGGGAAGGTAGGGGAGGGTGGGGATAAAGGGGAGAGATCAATCAAAAGACTTGTATGCATGCATATAAGCCTAACCAATGGACACAGACAACAGGGGGGTGAAGGCATGAGTGAGGGGTAGTGGGGGATAATGAGGCAATAAGGGCATATATTCATTTTGATGGAAGAAAAGGCATTTAATTTAAGATAGAATTGGGAAAAGGTTCATAATAAAAAATTCTTGATAAACTGTATTAAGAATAAACATTTTCTAAAAAAAAAAAGTGCAGATTTATAAAATGATGAAGAAAAAATAGCTAAAAGGATAAATAATTTTATAAACAAAACCTCAAGTGTAGAAAAAGCAATAATATTAGTGCAGTGCCTATGATATTTTCTTGATTTTTTTTTTGTGGAAACTAACTTTAAATCTGTGTATTTCATAGTTTTTCTTAAGGGTTAGAAATACTATTGAAAATTAAAAAATATAACATGCACAAAAGGAGGGTGTTCTGTTGTATAAAATAATACACAGATGTGAGATGTTATCTATAATAATAAAAGCATAATATGCTGATTAGACCAGAGGACCTTCCAGACGAAGCTGGAGCTGCGAGGGAAGCCCGGGTCCCGGGTACCAGAGGATGCTGGTGCAGGCAGATGGGGGAAGACCTAATCTTGCACAGATTTCATGCACCAGGCCTCTAGTTTTTTTATACAATAACTAAAGGCCTGGTGCATGACATTCATTCTTGGGGGGGGGGGGTGCTCAGCCTGGCCTGTACCCTCTCACAGTCCGGGAACCCTTGGGGGATGTCTGCCTGCTGGCTTAGGCCCACTCCATGCCATGACTGCTGTGCTCGCCAGCCATAAGCCTGGCTGAGTGGAGCTCCCCCTGTGGGAGTGCACTGACCACCAGGGGCAGCTCCTACGTTGAGCGTCTGGCTCCTGGTGGTCAGTGTGCATCATAGTGACCAGTCATTCCACTGTTCGTTCAATTTGCAGATTAGAGTTTTATTATATAGGATAGTTTTAGGAATATGCCCTAATCAGCAGGTGATAAAAATCACAGAAATGCTTATCCCCCTTGTCATCAGGCAAGCCTTTTTATACTCTTTTTTAAAAAATATATTTTTATTGATTTTTTTCCAGAGAGGAAGGGAGAGGGATAGAGAGTTAGAAACATTGATGAGAGAGAAACATCAATCAGCTGCCTCCTGCACACCCACTACTGGGGATGTGCCTGCAACTAAGGTACATGCCTTTGACTGGAATCAAACCTGGGACTCTTCAGTCCTAAGGCCTATGCTCTATCCACTGAGCCAAACCAGTCAGGGCCTTTTTTATACTCTTTTGGGACAAAAAATGAATCAGTTTCTGGGGGGACAGTTTTACAATATCTCCAAATTTTAGAATTTTATGCCTTAAAATTAGCTCAAATATATATTCTAAATATTCCTTTGAAAAAAAATGCAAATATGCATAACTCATGGATAGATGATAGAGTGGTGAATGCATGGGGGGGGGGTAATGGGAGCAGGGTGAAGGGGGGCAATTAGAGGGAAAAGGAGAACATCTGTTATACTCTCAAAATAAAGGTAAAATTAAAATAAATAAATAAAATCAAATATTCCTTTGGACAATAAACAGTACACTGTCCTTTTCTGCCATGTGGTCTCATTATACAGTTTCTCATTGGAGGATGCTATCAAGATATTCATAGAATTATGTAATGAGACCATTATTTTCATCAAAATATTTACAAAAATTATGTATGCTTTTAAGATACAGTCAATTAAACTAATGGAAAAGGAAAAATGAACAAATTCAGAAAGGTCAAATATTAGGTGTTCAGATTTGCATCAAAGTAAAAGGAGTTTGAACATGCAAATGGAAATCAGAATTTTTCTTTTTGCTCCTGTAGCTTCATTTCTTTGTACGGTTTTCCTTTATTTGATATCTTAATGTAAGTAATGTTTGCTATGCAGTTTGCTTTCATTATAGCCTCGACATTTTCTCCCATGAGTTTCTAATTTCATTTACATATGTGGATTGTTTTCTACCAATTAGTGCTATATGACAAGAATGAGGGTTTCTTAAAACTGTTTTCAATTCTTTTGAACTACATAGACATATTCGCTGGCAATTATTCTAAATTCTACCCTCAGTCTCTAGCCCCTTATCTTTGTGAAAACATTAATTACCTTTTGGATAACCAAAATTTAAGGCAAAAATAAATTAAAATAATAATTACAAAAATTGCTACTGGAGCACAAAGAAACCATTCATTTATTTTAATATTTGTTAAACATATGTAGCTTGTTCAAAAATGCTTTATTTTTATAATTATCTTCTAATGATTCCACCTTGATAGTACAATGATAATAGTAGTTACTTTATCTCCTAAGTAAAAATAATTAAAAAATACTATTACCACATGGGTTTCAAATATTAGTTTTTAATCTCCAGGCATATTTATCTTTGTCTGGAAAATAATACCACTAATAATGATCACTTTTAGTAATACAGATGCTACTTGCTTTAAATATGCTTTCACATATATTATCTTATCAGGACCACACTAGATTTCACTCAGCTAATATGATTATTTCCATTATTCAGAAGAAAATATGAGGTTGGAAAATTTAAACACCCTCTCAGGAATCTCATGACCTAAAGTGTGTCTAAGTATTAGTTGGCCTTTTGCACAGCAGCCAGTACTAGAACAACATTTTAATTGTTTGCAAGTCTATTTCCCCTTATCTGTAACCTTCCAGAAGAGCAAGAAGTATGTGTATCTCATGAATTAATAGCAAAGAGTGACATGTATAGTGGGTGCTTAATAAATATATTTTAAATCAGCCAATAAAAGTTTCACCCTAGCTGGTTTTGCTCAGTAGATAGAGCACTGGCCTGCAGACCAAAGGGTCCCAGGTTCGATTCTGGTCAAGGGAAGATACCTCGGTTGCAGTCTCCTCCCCTGCCTAGGTACTGGTCTGGGCTCGTGCAGGAGGCAACCAGTCAATGTGTTTCTCTCACATCGATATTTCTCTCTTTCCCTTGCTCTTCCACTCCCTCTAAAAATCAATGGAAAATTACCCAAGGATGAGAATGAAAAAAACAACAACTTTCTAGTGGTGATTCAAATGTCTATTTTGCCACCCCACTATACTGACACCTAAGGAGTAGCAAACACACCATACCCACGGACTCTTTCTGTCCCCCTGTCTCCATTTACAAAAACTGGAGGCTGTAGGACCACAGTGGTAAAGTGACTACCAACCCACCTTCTTTCTCCCACTCTGATCTGTTTGCATCATGTCTTTTTTGATTTATTTCTGGTTCTGCTCCTGATCAACAAGTGTTGGAGACGTAACTAGCCAGTGTCTATAACTGTGCTGATGTCTGATGAGGAACATGTTGACTGAGTCACCAGTGGGAGGAAAACATGCATCCCAGCCAACCACAGGAGCCATTGAAAGATATAGACTATAGCCTTTGCCCCATGCTCACCATAGGAGACCAAAGCAGATTCTAAACCACATCACTGAGGTTACAGTTTTGCATTCTGCCTACTGTGAGAGATTGGAAAGGTCACTATATCTCTCTGAATAAATCCCCCACCTATCAAATGAGGACGATCATGGCTATACAAATAATAGGAAGGCTGAAGAATCAAATTAATATTTATGAAATTATGGGCAACATTATATACAAACCTAATGTTATTGGTACTTATTATTGGGAATTTTGCCTCCTGGTTCACAAGTGAGAATGATGTGTGTGTGTGTGTGTGTATGTGTGTGTGTGTGTGTAAAAATTATATATATATATAGTTTTAAATTAATTTTAAGTTATCTAAAATGAATTGATAAAATCTTTGTAATCTTTTCTATGCCCTGGAATAATTTAAATAATTTAGACATTATTTTGGAAAATTAGACCTCATTCTAAATCTTTCTGGGTTTGGAGTCATTAAAATGCCAATTATTTGGGTGAAAAAGGTGAAGGGATTAATCACTTAAAAAATGTATAGACACAGACAACAGTATGGTCATTACCAGAGGGAAAAGTGGATGAGGGAAGTCCAAGAGGTACGGTAAAGGGGAGAAAAAAGGAGACTTGACTTGGGTGGTGAACACACAATACAAAATACAGATGATGTTTTATAGAATTGTACACCCAAAACCTATATAATTTTATTAAATGCCACCCCAATCGCTCTGGCCAATTTGGCTCAATGCATAAGGTGTCAGAGTATGTACCGAAGGGTCCCGGGTCTGATTTTGGTCAAGGGCACATACCTCAGTAGCAGGCTCCTCCCCAGCCAGGGTGCACAGGAGGCAACAAATTGTGTTTCTCTCACACCAATAATTCTCTCTGACTTTCCCTCTCTAGTCCACTCTCTCTAAAATCAATGGAAGAATGTTCTCAGATGAGGATTAAAAATATATGGGGAGGGTGGGGGTAAGGGGAAAGGTCAGCCAAATGACTTATATGCATGCATATAAGCATAACCAATGGACACGCACAACAGGGGGCTGAGGGCATGAGTGGGGGGTGGGGGGTTAAGGAGGATAAGGACATATATGTAATACCTTAATCAATAAAGAAAAATTTAAAAATACATAAATTCAATAACATTTAAAAATATTCCAATCATTTAATAAAATGTTTATATACTTTTTTAAAAAAGTATTTAGATTTCTTATCTCTTCTTAAGGCAACTTAACTTTATATTTTTATAGAAAAATCTATAACTATAAATTCAAATTTATTAATGTAAAGTCTCATGCAATCTTTTGTAATTCAAATGACTTCTTTAGATAGATCCTATTTCTAATCACACACATTACATACACATAAATATTGCATATTCGGATTGTACTTAATTGTCTTTTGAACAAACAAGTTTTATTAACCAGATATACTTTTTTATTTTATTAGTCTAATTCATTTCTATATGTGAAACATTGTGGCCTGAGCATTCAAACTATCAGTTTTCTACCTTAAAGAATGTTTTGAATAATAAAAAAGGAATGCATTAAAATTTCCAATTTAACCAAATATAAGGTCGATTATAAATCTTATGCAAAAAAATAATGTCTTTATGTATTTGCTGACTACAAAACAGTCGTCGTAGCTAATACAGTGAGTGCATTGGTTCTGCAATTAAAATTCAATATACATACATTTGTGTTCTGTCTCCTCAGTGTTTTAAATTCTTATAGAAGTGAATTAAACTTTTCAGTATGATTATGGTTCTACCAATTTTCCTCACATTTCTAAGATATTTTTCCACCTACATTTTACTGACATTTTGTCTGGGCTATATTACCCAGTACCTTTATTACAATGTTAACGTTATTATAACATATACTCATTACTTTCATTCCTAAACTTGTATTGTCTTTACTTCTAAAAAACAAATTCAAAATTTATTTTCCCTCATCACAACTAAGTTACTTTCATCTTATAGCTGAGGTTTGCTTTTTAGAAATCTATTCATTTCACTATCATCATTCTTACCACCAGCCAATATTTTTTACATTAAGTCCAAAACAATGCTCCAAACCAAGACATTTATATCCCATTCTCATAGAGTCTGCTTCTGGTCTGGTATAATTGTAGATACCCAATACACTGACTGAATCCATCTATTTCTCAATCATTTTATTCATCTCTTTTAGTCCTATTCCTCACATTACATATTCCAAACTTTCTTTAGTCTTCTCAGTCTTATACCTCATTCATTGAATGTTCTGAGGCTATTTACACCATCCAAAATGAGTTTCATTTCCATTTTTTTCCATTTAAAATCTTAGCATACGCGCCTTCCTATTCTTGCTACTTCTGAGAAGAAATAGCATTCCTACCTCTCTGTTAGCTCCTTTGTTTATTTCTTTTTCCTTTAAAAATGTTTCTCTTTTGACTCATTGCAAATCTCCTCTCCACTGGATCTCTTTAATCAGATACTCAAAACGTATGATTTTATAATTTGCTTCATAGCATATTACTATTTTATATTTTATTATGTCATTGCTTATTTATACTTTGTATATGTTATCATTTGATTAGAAACTATTTCTGATGTGCTCATCGCTAGGATGTCAAGATTAAGCAATTATTTTTTTCTAAATTCCCTGCTTGATCAAATTACCCAAATGTATATCTCTTTAAGCAGACTCTGACTCTTATCGGTATTTTCCATCTTGGCCCTTCTTTTGTCTCTAATTCAATAAAATCTTTCCTGGCTGAAGCAAAGTTGTTTTAAAAGAGTATTAACTAAAAGTCAGGGCACTGGAAATCAAAATATCCTACCCTTAACATAATTTGTGATTGTATCCAGTTATTTACTTATGAAGCAAAAATAACAATAACTGCATTGTCATATTAGGTCTTTGAGATGGACTTTAAAATAATAACATGCTGCAGAAATACATTAGTATTTTTGAACATGACTACTTTCAGTTAATTGTCCATTGTTTAAAAACATTGTGTGGGGTATCTGTGTATCTACCTTATCAATAAAACATATGGAGCAATATCATTGCTTATGACTTTTTGAACAATAATTTCTCTGCCTGACCTATGTGAATGACACATCAGTTTCATAAATTTTCTTTCTTACTACACTCTCTTCCATCTCTCCAAATGCACACCAAATCAGATTTCTCATTGTATACACCAAACAATTTAGAATTACTATTCATATATCCATTCCCACACCGGATTGGAGCTTCCTAAAGATCAAAAACAATATTTTATTCAATTTTTAAGTGCAAATAGTAAGTGACAATAGATATATGTCGAATGATCTTTAACAAGTCCATATCCAATGTTCCAGGTAAAGGGAAATGAATGGAAGCATTGTCAGTCCCCAAAAGTAAGGATTCTCACTGGAGAAATAAAGCACTTTCTCATCAACAGATGCTAAACCAATTATATCTTTGAATCCTGCTTTCTCCTTGAACGCAATTACTAGTTTCTCCACACTATCCCACTGATGACCTGTGCTGAACTACACTAAACTAAGATTTTTTAAATACACTTTTCTCAATTTAATACCTAAATAACGGAACTGCTTCTCTCTCAAAATGAAAACAAAATAACACATAAATACCCAAACAAACAAAAGCAAGGCAACATCTCCTAACTCAACTCCTCCATGGAACTATAGAATGCCCACAGAATGCCCACTGAAATTTTCAGTCTGCATGCATAAAACACTGCCAGAGGGCACAGAGATTTTTTTTTTTATCTTGAGTCCTCATGTGTTTTACAAATTGTTAAGGCCTTCTGAGCCCAGTTTTTGAGAGAAGAGGAAGGACTTTGAGTCCTTTCCAAATCTTCATATTAGAGTAGGGGGAGCCTACCAGGAGATTTCTTCAGCAAAATCTCCGTCCTATTTGGCCAGCTGGGTGTGCACTATCCCTGGGCTCTGGAAATCCAGTTTATAAGGCTGCTTGTGGCAGTCAAAGTTCAAAAACAAAGCTTTGGGTAGAAACATATCTAAAAGTTTCAAAGGCGAAAGCCGCCATCTGAAGTTTCCTAACAATTCTGTCGGCAGTAGTGAGGGAGTAATGCTGAGAATACCCTGCCAATGACACAAAGGAGACTTGAAAAGCTCCAGCATGTCAGTTTTCAAAAGTCCTCCTGAGGCTGAGAGACTGAAATTCTCATGTATGTTGATTTATGCAGTGATTTGCTGTGACCCCAGGGAAAACTGCTTTATGGTTTGGACATCTATGCCTACCCACCTTCCCATCTATCTGCGGGAATCACCAAACAAATGAGCAAAGGGAAAACGAATGTAGAAAAAAAGAAAGTAATCATAAAAATAATAAACACTCAATTCACAAGTTAAAATATATTTTTCTTTATCTCTGTCTGAACATTCCATGCACAGTGGGCCATATATATTCTATCATAAACTTTGTTCAAAGCTGATTATTTTTATATGTGTATATGCGTATATACTTAGATATTAAAATGAACACAATGAATATACTTTAGTGGGCATTGAGAATGGCATTTGGCCTGAACAATAATCCTCTGTCCTTTGACCTAGTCAAATCCTAACATGTTTCAAGTCCTGTCTAATTTACTTACTTTCTAAACACTTCCTGACCAGTCCAGTTCACAATTGGCCATCTTCAAAACCCTTATATTGGCTATTATCTGAAAAATATTTTGATAATCAAATTATGAGTAGTTGACATTAAATGGAATTTTCGTGTTATTTAAATTTTTGTGATTTACAATGATAATTACATTTTAATGCTTCTTAGCCATAAGATTTAAACTCTTGTTTAATTAGAGTCTGAGCCCAGCCAGCATGGCTCAGTGGTTGAGCCTTGACCCATGAACCAGGGTTGCAGGCTCAATCCCCAGTGTGAGGTGTGCAGGAGACAGTCAATCAATGATTCTCTCAACATTGATGTTTCTATCTCTCTCTCCCTCTCCCTTCCTGTCTGAAATCAATATAAATATATTTTAAAAATAATCCAACTGCTAAAATGGACAATCAAAATAGACTTTTGGAGTTCTCTCTAAAATGGATCATATAATGGATGAGAAAAACTAGGGAGAAACAATTAAAAAATGAGGGCTTCATGCTATGATACTGATTTCAGTGCCCATATATTGGAGCAGGGTTCTCAGATATCAGCCCATGCTCAACACACCCTGATGCTCCTTACCCATCGTATTGAACACAACCCCCTTGAGCTTACACTTGGCATCTGAATCTTTCAGTCAACATTCACAGAAGCCAGAAGCTATTGGCAATCAACTGAAGTGCTATGAGGTAGAAAATATGTTTGCCATCCTGGGCATAGTCTCAATTTTGAAATGTAATAAAAACAACTTTGTATGTAAGAGTGAAGACACATGGGATGGAGGTTGAAATTGCTGATTTGTCCAAAAATATATCTCTTTCAACAGTCACTCTTTATACTTTTTATCATTTAAAATATTTAATCTACATTTGTGTATTTATTTGTTTATAATCTACATCTCTTGAAAATAATTTGATGTGTTCCTTTTTTTTATTGTTGGATCTTTACCCACAACACCATGAGATAGACAAATCAATTAAACTCAACGTAAGTTCCTAATGAGATAACAGAAGTCATGACTTGCCCAAGATCAAATAACTTCCTGGTACTTTGATCCATAGGCCTTCCATTACATAGTGTTGCTTTCTCAGTAGTAATGCCAATATGAAAAGTAAGGTATAAGATGTACATGAGACATCTGACATAGAAATGATATGGAAAGGATAGCTACAATGTTCTGTTCATATGATATTCATACCAAACAGATCCTGCTAATGTGAGAATTCTTATCAACCGACTCAGGTCTTAGCTTAAGTTTCAGTAGGTCTTTCTTGAGCTAGAAGAGGAGGTCTTATGCAGAACAAAAATATAATACTATACAAAAATTTATATTGGAGATAAGTTCCTTCCCATAACAAAGTGTGTGTGTGTGTGTGTGTGTGTGTGTGTGTGTGTGTGTGTGTGTGTTTATTTTTCAGAAAGCTACAGAATTGAAATAGAGGGGGCTGGTGTGGAGAGGGAGAAGAAGAAAGAGAAGAAAATAGAGAATGAGAGAGAGAGAGAGAGAGAGAGAGAGAGAAGGGAAAATGTGTAATGTTTTTGTTTTGCCTAATACTTTTGCAGACTTCTTTATCTCAGTTACCCATGTTAGAAAGATTCACAGCAGTAACTAAAGTAAACTCAACATAAAACAAAAAAAATAAACAACAAGCAAAACACAGAGGTATTTTTTATCTAGGTCACGTAATAAGTTAATACAAATAGATTTCATAATGAGCCATGGAGGATGACATCCTACTTATTCCAGGAGATAACAAGTTTATCTGACTGGTAAATAATTTGTTAAAAGGGCCAGGCAATCATCCTAGATTAGATAAATCAACTCAAAACGATTGACAGTGTTTTCTGGTAATGAGTCAAACCAAGTTCTGAGTAAACCCTTAGATTTATATCAACTTCTTAGGGGCACAAATAGAAAGGCAGGTGCCAACTCCTTCATAGCTGTTACACTGGTATTCAACCACCTTTACACTGAGCTCGTCTCGCCACTGGCCACTGCCCAGGGCTGGAAACTGCTTTCCCTGCTCAAGTATGCACTAGACTGGTTCATACTTCAAAGCAGTTGGTTAATGATAATGATAATGATTTAGATTCCAGTGGGCAGTAAATATAAAATATTTGATCATTAAGTGGCTTTATCTATGTAGGAGATTGTTTACTAACTGTGTGGGGAAGTGGAGGCAATTGTGGCATGCTAAAAAGCACAAGAAAGAAAATGAGAACAGAAAATGATAAGGCGATGCATTTTATTCCTAGGATGTAAACAGCAGGAGAAAAATAATAAAAAAACTTGATTCCTTGGCAGGAAAATTGCATGTATGATGTAAATATGATAAAGCCAATACATTTCAAAATGCTGCAATGAGTGAATTACAGCCCTATTCTTGAGTCAATGTTTTGAATATAATGAAGGCAGGAATACCCAGAGACTGTTGAATATATGTATATATACACACACTGAGTGGCCAGATTATTAGATTATTATGACCGGCCTGATTATTGTGACCACCCTATCAGTACTTCATTGATACATCCAAAAATACTGAATATTGAAAACTTCCTAAGCAAATACTCTCAAGGTTTTATTATTATTACTAGAGGCCCGGTGCACAAAAATTTGTGCACTCGGGGGGAGGGGGGTTCCCTCAGCCCGGACTGTGCCCTCTCGCAGTCTGGGACCCCTCAGGAGATAACGACCTGCTGGCTTAGGCCTGCTCCCTGGTGGCAGAGGACAGGCCTAATCCCTAGGTGCAGCCCCTGGTCAGGCTCAGAGCAGGGCCGATTGGGGAGTTGGGGCGCTGCCCCCTGTCATGCACAGAGCAGAGCAGATTGGGAGGTTGCGATGCCACCCTCAGTAACGCTCAGGGTAGGGCCGATTGGGGGGTTGAGGCACCGCCCCCTGTCACATTCAAGGCAGGGACGATGGGGAGGTTGCGGCGCCACCCCCTGTCACGCACAGAGCAGGGCCGATCAGAGGGTTGGGGCGCCGCCACTGTCACACTCAGGGCAGGGCTGATGGGGAGGTTATGGCTCTACCCCATCACACACAGAGCAGGGCCCGTGGGGTGGGGGGGTTGGGGTGCCACACCCTATCACACACAGAGCCGCAGGGCGATCAGGGGGTTGGGGAGCTCTCCCCTATCAGGCACCGAGCAGGGCCGATCAGGGGGTTGGGGCGCCTTCCCCTGTCAGGAACAGAGCAGGGCAGATAGGGAGGTTGTGGCCCTGCCCCCTGTCACACACAGAGCTGCAGGGCGATCAGGGGGTTTGGGCGCTGCCCCCTGTCACGCTGATCCTGATGCCAGGAGGCCTCTCAGCTCCGCTGATCCCGGTGCTGGGAGGCATATTACCCTTTTACTATATAGGATAGAGGCCTGGTGCACGTGTGGGGGCCGGCTGGTTTGCCCTGAAGGGTGTCCTGGATCAGGGTGAGGGTCCCCACTGGTGTGCCTGGCCAGTCTGGGTGAGGGGCTGAGGGCTGTTTTCAGGCTGGGACTGAAGCTCCCAACTGCTCCTTTTTTTCTTTTTTTTTCTTTTTATTCTGGGCCAGCTTTAGCTCTGAGGCTCCAGCTCTTATGCATCCGCTCCTGAAAGCAGGTATCTGGTTTGTTTAGGTTCTATAATCGAAACTCTGTATCAATTCCAGCTCTGAGATCCCGGGCCAGCTGAAAGCTGGTTTCTGGGGTTTTGTTTAGCTTCTATATTTGTTACAATGTTTTTTAAACTGCAGGCTCAGAGGCCGGCAAGGCAGGCGGGGAACGTTGGTTTCCTCTGTCACTGAAGCAAGCAAGCCTCATGTTAGTTTCAAGCTTCCTGGCTGCCGGCAGCCATCTTGGCTGGCAGTTAATTTGCATATCTCGCTGATTAGCCAATGGGAAGGGTAGCGGTTGTACGCCAATTACCATGTTTCTCTTTTATTAGATAGGATTATTTGCATAACCAATTCACTTCATTGTACTGATGGGGTGGTCATAATAATCTGACTGGTCATAATAATCTGGCCACTCAGTATATATATAATTCTTGATCTCTGTTTCCAAACTTGAAAATTTCAAGATGCTGGGATATAAAGTTAGGAAAAGTACATTTTTACATGTTCTGTATTTGGCTTTGCTCCCCAGTGTAACTAATATCCCTTAGCGCGTGCCTGTTTCTCACACATGGTATCTCCAGGGCCTTTCTCTGTGGCCTACATGAGGACATGCTCAGTAAATGTCTGTAGGTGGCAGTGCTGTCAGATACAACGCTTTAGGAATAAGTTCACTAATATCTTCAGGACGGCAAAGATTCAGTCATCATTAATTTAAAAGATGTGGCAGCTTTAGGGAAAACTCTTCTGCAGCTAAAGGAACCAGCCTTTACTCAGGATGTAACCTCATGACCCAGAGATATCATTATACATTTTCAGAGAAGAATTTTAAAATTGACTTGGCTGCTTTGGAATCCCAAAGTAAAGGCTCAGAGAAACATCTCATTTTAAGGAGACCCTTTCCAGACCTTACTTACAACCCATCAACTGGTGATCGTCAAGGGCATCTGCATCCCTGTAAGCTACTAGTTTTCGAAATTCAGTGCTTCTCAGAAAGAAGCTCAGATTACTGATCCCACCACCAGAGACCATGAGGAATCTGCCCAAGAAGAGTGCGACATAATTCATGTTGAAAAAAATATCTATCTAGACCTTTTGTCAGCCCCTTTGAATCAACTGGGCAATTAAAAAATAATGCTACTTTTCACCCTAAACATTCAGATTAAATTGTCATGGGGAGCCCCCATTCTATCATGTTTTTAAAAGCCAGTGGGTACTTCTAAAGTGCAGTCAGGACTGGAAATATTTTGAGACCTCCCTGAATGTCCAGGCCTTCTGACAGCAGCACTATGTTTCAGGAAATAATTTTATTGCCTGAAACCCAGCAATATCTATGTTTGTGGAATCAACACTTTTAATTGGTTAGGTACTTAAAAAAAACAAAAACTTCCTGGAGAGGGGATGCTGAGGTGTAATGTGTCCCCATGAGAAAGCAGCCTCCATTGACACAAATTGATCCCTAAAGAACCACTATGACTTACCCTTGATCTAACCACAGCTTTACCCTCTTCTGCCAGCACTGAATGATCTAGGCCCATCACCACACACCTGGCCTCCCAGACTCTATTGTCTCTGTCTTCAGGGCCACATCTTGACACTTCAGGAGTACCATTAAAGTATGCAGTATCAAAGGTTCTGTCTAAGTAGTGGGATTTATTTTCTATCTCCTATACTGTCCTCCTAAAGTTTTACTTTATCATTTTAACCACTAAGCAGGTTTTATGATGGACTACCATGCCCATCTGATGTCAGAGCCTGGCTCCAGCAGGGGAGGGGAGGCTGACTATTCTTTGCTTCTGCCTCTAACTCTGCTTAACTTACCATTGAGCAGAGTCACTCCTGAACCACTGCTCAAGAATTTCAATCTTGCCTGGCTGGTGTGGCTCAGTGATTGAGCATCAACCTATGAACTAGGAGGTCAAGGTTTGATTCCTTGGTTGTAGGCTCGGTCCCCAGTAGGGGGCATGCAGGAGTCAGCCAATCAATGATTCTCTCTCATCAATGATCTCTCTCTCTCTCTCCCCTTTCTCTCTCCCTCTTTGAAATCAATAAAACATATATTTAAAAAAAAAAAGAATTTCAACCTGTCCCTATGATTTCAATTTATCTTCCAACTTACTAGCATCCTCAAAAATCACTGAGACCCTGCATTCATATACAGTATAAATTCACATTCTCTTTGTAGCCTCAGAGTCAACACTCCTTTCACAGAGCTTCATTCTGTTCTCCCTACCAGGACTTCCCTGAAAGAACTGTGTGGTCCCAAAAAACTGTCATTCTCATTGTCCCTCAGAAACATTGATGTTCATATTTCCTTGCTCACATGTCCCTCCTTGAAGCACAATTTTTCCCTTATACCTTCTAGAATGCTATTAACCCTTCAACACTCTGCTCACGGTCTATTTGTTCCAAAACACATCTGGTCCCATTGGTCCATAGAGACTTTTTAAGTCCCATAACAGTTTTTTCATACCATTTATTTGACTTCTAATACTCTATCTGTGCTCAGTTTTCTAGTAGTGTCCTTAGTTATTTGTCTGATCCAGTATTTTGTTGGCACCTGTATATAATGAGGAAGTCCATTTCTAACTTACTAATTGATGGAGCCTATATAAAAATAAAACCAAGAATGGAGAAACTTGTAGTTAAACTTAAAGAAAATGTTACAGTTTTACGATAATGTACGACATCTGTTGTTGTTCAAGGCCCCAATGGAGATTCTAACCAGGAAGCGAGCTGGACAAAGGGAGCTGGACTCATGCAATTATCTCTCTATCCTCTCTCTGCACTGACACTGGACCCAATGAGAAGGTGATTCCAAACACATGAAAAATTACTTGAAATGTCACTTGTTCACATCTGAGAAAATACCGCCTTTCTTGTCTCCTTCCAGTGTAATCAGCTGTAATTTTAAATCAATATCTTGCCTCACCATGGATTGCTTTGAACATCCTATCTTCTTTTTCTTTTTCTGCCTCATTACTGATCTCCTTCACCTACTGATATTAGTTACTGCAGATACTAATGAAATATTCCTGTAAGTGTGAAGTAGATTCAGCTCCTTGACAGTCAGATATGTGTTTTGCAGCATGTTACTGAAAATGTTTATTTTCTGGCTATTTGTTCTAGACTTTCAAGTACAGTATTAAACTTAGCTAGAAAATGGGAACTCATCTTCCCATTGAGCTGGGGATGCTGCTCCAAATAAAAAGATTTCCACTGATTCCAACAGAGTCATTTCATGGCGAAAGAGTGTCTAACTCGACCATGTTAAGAAGTACTGGGGATAAATTGAAAGAAGGATTGTCTTTCACTAAATTGATTTTCTGCTCTTACATTATTTATTATCCTCTAAATATATGTGGAAACATTGCCTCTCTTTCCTTGAGAAACTTCTAATCCATTTCTGAAGTTTTATTGTGGCCTTGGACTAATTTGACATTTTCTTAACACTGGCTTTGTCTTTCCTGGGATAAGCTCTTTCTTTTTCTCCATGTAACCAAATCCTATCTCTTGACAGTGTCAATTTGGACCTTCCTCCTTCATGACAGTTTCCCTGATTCCTCCATCTGTCATTCATTTTTCCCTTATTAGAACTTCTATAGCTTTTATAGGTCTTGTCTGAATCCCAAGGTTTAATATTTGATCAAAACACCTTATCTTGTTTACTCACTGTTACATACTTTATATCTGATTTTTCCATCTGAACTATATTTTGCTTATCCAAGCATCAGTCATAATTCTATCAAATCAGTACCTGTTGATTCTTTGCTCTGTACATAGCCCTTGTAATTATTATAATAAATTAGCATTATTATGCTTTACATTTATCTTATGTCTCTCAATTGATGATAAGCTCACTGGAGGCAATAAAATTCCTTCTTAAATATCTCCTTAAATCTACTAATTTTTCTTTCCCTCCAATACTGTTTTAGCACATATAAAAACAAAACAAAACAAAACAAAAAACAAAAAAATACGTAAGTATTGGAAATGTGTTTGAGAATTTTTTCTAACATAGAATGCGAATTTGTCAAAGATGGACAATAATTTCACTCATATGTGGAATCCAATGAATGAACAAGCAAAATGGACAGACTCATATAGAGAGCAGGATGATAGCTGTGTGGAGTGGGGGGGGGGTTGCAAGAATTGGGCAAAAGAGGAAAAAAAAGAAAAGGAACTCATGGACACAAACAACAGTGTGGATTGCCATGGGAAGGGGAGTTGGTGGGAGGTGGAGGAGTTATAGGGGGAATAAATGGTGATGGACGGAGATTTGACTTGGGGTGATCAACGTACAATACAGTGTACAGATGATGTGTTGTAAAATTGTGCACCTAAAGCCTGTATAATTTTGTTAACCAGTGTCAACCAATACGTTTAAAAGAAAGGGAAAAAAAAAGTATGTAATCCACTGAATTATTAAAATAATTATTGCTTATCTAACTAAATTATGAATTACTCCATTGTTCATAAATTAAAATTAAAGATGTATTAAGCATTAATACATGCCTAACAATTGTAGGCAGGGAATGAGGGCATATACCTTGTCTCTACTTTCAAATAACTTATAAAATAGAGTTGCAAAAACTGGACTCTCACACATGAAACAATGAGAACATCCCACAACATATTGTAATATATGACCAAAATCTGCATGCATGGCACCATACATGGAAGGTTTTCAAACACAAAGTATGGCTTTAGTTTTATAAGTTGGCCTGTACTTAATACCTTGTTACCTTAATACATTTTTCTCAGTGTATGCTCTACAAGTATCCATACCAAAAACTTAATATTTACACCTTAATAAAATGCACTCAACAAATACAAAATATTGCTGGTGTCACATTATTTGCAGACTGGTACATCCATGGTGACAGTCCTGTTTTCCACACACCTACATGTTAAATTTGATATCCATACTTGTATCTCCCAAGATCAGGAAGTGAGTAGCAAGACCTTTTCTGCATTGCTGAAATAAAGTCATCCGCAATTAAAATGGTTTGCTGGAAACAGATGGACTTCCTGCAGAGATTAACCCAATTATCTTTGGTTTAAGAGCCAGAAAAAGCCATAAGATCATTATCTTACAAGACAAGAATTTTATCGTGATGCCAATCTCATTACATGAGTGAATGGAGGTGTTTAGTGATAGCTTTTCTACATAAATATTCTTAATAGATTTAGTTTTTCAAACTCTTGGTTTCACATTATTTTCAAATGAAAAAGCTTGACAGATGAATGGTGTCATGCACTACAGAAGGCCAGAGTCTCTATTTCAGGGAGTTTCCTCCACAAAAACAAGGGCACTACTCTCTCAGACATCAGATGGGACCTCACATTTATACACACACCTAAAAATACTCAAACTTGTGTTACCTGCATTTCACTTAGCAACAAAACTTACAGAGTTCAGATATTTTACAAAAATTAGTTGCTGTTTTGTCCCCTCCCCCGCCAATACACAATGTGTTAGTAAGCCAATACCATAACCAGTTGAAGCTTTGAGGTATATCCAATTTTTCAAAAATAAATTCCCCAAAGGTCAGATTTTTGTTTACATATTTTTTACATTTTATTGATTAAGGTATTACATATGTGTCCCTATCTCCCCATTGCCCCCCCAAACCCCCCACTCATGCCCTCACCCCCCTGTTGTCTGTGTCCATTGGTTAGGCTTAGCATGCCTACAAGTCCTTTGGTTGATCTCTCCCCCTCCCACGCACCCTCCCCTACCTTCCCTTCCTATGTCAAAGCTCCTTCTGAGGTTTGACTGTCTGAAAGATGCTTCTCTGTTTCTGGATCTGTTTTTGTTCATCAGTATATGTTGTTCATTATTTTCCATAAATGAGTGAGATCATGTGATATTTATCTTTCTCTGACTGGCTTATTTCGCTTAGCATAATGCTCTCCAGTTCCATCCATGCTTACATTTTTCTGGAGGGTGGTGGGGTATTGTTTCCAGTTGTTAAGAATAAAAGGCTAGGCTCATAAAGAGTGTTCTTTATTATATATATATATATATATATATATATATATATATATATATATATAGCTAATATGCAAAGTGTATATATGGCTAATATGCAAAGTGTCCCCTAGGGAGTTAGACCAGGAGACTGGGAGTTCAATTGCTCGCTATGATGTGCGCTGACCACCAGGGGGTGGTGTGGAAGAAAGGGAGGCCCTGGCCAGCAGACGGAAGGTCCTAATTGGCCCTGATTGCTGGCCAGGCCTAGGGACCCTACCTATGCATACATATCATGCACCAGGGCTCTAGTATTCAATAAATATGCATATGTATATGCCTCATCTAGCAAATATGAGGAAGGAAAAAAAGCTTGTGTTTTATATCAAAAGGTAGGATTAATTTTCTAATGTGATAAGCTGAGATGACCATGTCCAAAACAGAAGCAACTCAATATAACACTGATCCTACAATGGGAAAAACAACTGCAATGGCCCTTTAAGAACTAAGACAGGAGTTCTTGCAGCATTAAGTTGCTCATAGATCGTTAGTAGTGATAGCCCTACAAACTGAGTGGTAGAACTTTAGTGTCAGCATTTCTAAAACTGGTGCCATCAATGCCCATTACATGGAGTTTTTATAAGTATCAAACAAGATAATGTCTAAATGGTTTACAAACGGTAAAGTAGTACTGTGAATTGTTTCTATTGTTGGAGTGATAAAGTGTTTCCTTCCCCTCACTCATGGCTGACTTATCCATTGTAAATAGTAGGCACAGTGGTTGAACATCAACCTCTGAATCAGGAGGTCATGGTTCAATTCCAGGTTGGACCTGCCCCGGTTGCAAGATCAATCCCCAGCAGGGAACATGCAGGAGGCATGTTGATGATTCTCTCTCACCAATGATGTTTCATTTTTTTCTCCTCCCTTCCTCTCTGAAATTTTTATATATATATTATTTTTTTTAAATGGAGGAGGAGGCCCACAAAGGCAAAAGTGCTTAGAGCATGGAAAATCTTAGTGCAATTCTATCTTTATATGAAAAATTATCTGAAGCAGTCTCACTTCTGAACTTCTCAGAATTTTCCCATTTCTTTCCAGCCTGGGACAGAAGAGGGGGTCAGATGTAAACATTACATTCACAACTGGAGTGTGGGCAGTCACACACATCATCTTTTCCACAAATGTAGAAAAGATGAGTTCTCTCTTTCTCTCGGAGGTAGCCAGATGGTTCTTGTCTTAAAGTATGAGTAGGACCAAAAGCACACTCATTATTTCTCCTTCTCCTCCTCCTCCTCCTCCTCCTCCTCCTCCTCCTCCTCCTCCTCCTCCTCCTCCTCCTCCTCCTCTTTCTTCTTCTTCGAGTCATGTAATTTTTCCGGACAGACTTGATATTTCCTGAACAGAGAATGTTAGTTTGTTTGTTTGAGGTTTAAAATGAGGACTAGGAAGTAAATAAGACAGTTTGGTTTTGATTGCTCTCTGCTCCCATGTTAGCACCACTGAAGCTTTGAAATGAGTCTGTGAGGTTTCAACCTAGGCATTTCTGCTACCCACTACTTATCCTTCTATTTGTCTCTCACTCAATCTTGCTATCTATCTATTTATCACTTAGCTATCTAATTTCTACTGATTTACTCTAAATTAATATGAAAGAAAGAAAATAACAAATATTGTGCAATACCACATGTATATGTTTATTAAAAACTCATATACTCATAAAATAACACTAAAAACTTAATGGCTATGCACATTTTATGTTTAAGGATGAAACACATAAAATTGGATAATTATGGGGGAGATGTAAGAAGGGACAGAGGGGATGCAATAAAAAAAAATATAACAAGATCAGGTGTTGCATTCTTGCACCATAAGTGAGTGAATACAGTATAAGAAGTTTCAGTGTCTACACTGGGTCTTGAGAAGAATATATCGTAGTTCAAAAGAAAGAGATAGTACTGTGTGTCAGAATGGGTAAGGATTGCTTCAGAGAGAATGCGGAATTTGAATTATGTCTTGAAGGAGAAGCACAATATGTGGGCATAAAAGGAGAGACAGCATATGATTCATAAAAGGGAACAAAATCTGAGGGGTGGGTCAGAGTAAGAAAGGCTTGGGGGCAGTTGGTAAATGAATCGCCATTCCAAGTATGAAAATGGAGCCCCAGGTACTCTCTGGACAGTGCAAGTGGCATTAGAAAGGGTTTATCATCATTGTGAAACCATAGGGCCTTTCAAATAGCTCTTTTGTGGACAGACACATAGATAATGGGGATGTTAAAATGGGCCATGTCTCTTTTCTGAAGGAAAAAATAAAATCTGCAATCCTTCCTCTCTTCTTGCTGTAACTATTCAGGGGAAAAAAAGAAGACTATCATTCAACTGATCCCAGGGAAAAAGACAGGCAAGGTCATGTCCCCTCACACAGAGCAATACAGCCGCAGAGAGACCTGGCCTGTGATCTGCTCCCCATTAGGGCGGTGTGGCTTCTCTTAATAGGGCCCTGATCGTTTTTCAAGTAGCAAATCTGTCCAGCAGAAGGCGGTGAGCTATTGTTATCATTTATTCTGATCCATGGAACCCAGTTGATAAAAAGGTTAGAAATGCCACCTCCAGACATGTACTACATCAGATGTGGTTAAAACTGCAATTCAGACGGAGCTCCAAATAGTTTCTGCCTCTCCTGTCATTGCTTAGGCAGGAATAATAACCTACAATAACGGCAGCCCTTTTTGCTTCTAGGTTAGTATTAAAGAAATGAATATAATTTACAACCTATTTAAAAACACACATATCTACATATAATAGCAATACAATAGGGTGCTTATGAAGATATTGAACTGATCAATATGAATATGTACAGGATATTATGAGAGACGGAATAATAGGGAGGAGGAGTCAGAAGAAAAATACTTTTATTTAAATTTCCTGGATCATATGTTTTATTCTCATCCTCTCATAACTTTTTTTCCTTTAAAATACACTGGCTTTTCCTATACTTTAAACTCATTAACTACGCAGGCATATACTTCACTGCAAACAACCAAGATATTTTTCAAGAATTATTAAATATTTTCTAGTTTATCAGATATTCTCTTTCTCCCCAAACATTCCCTAAATATAAGAACTTGTTTTATATATTACTAGAGGCCGGGTGTACAAAATTTGTGCATGGGGGCCAGGTGTCCCTCAGCCCAGCCTGCACCCTCTCCAATCTGGGACCCCTTAGGGGATGTCTGACTGCCAGTTTAGGCCCGATCCCTGAGATTGGGCCTAAACTGGCAGTTGGACATCCCTCTCACAATCTGGGACTGCTGGCTCCTAATGGCTCGCCAGCCTGCCTGCCTGATTGGCCCCTAACCGACTCCCTGCTGGCTTGATTGACGCCTAACTGCCCTCTCCTGCAGGCCCGATCGCCCCCCAACTGGCCTCCCCTGCCAGTCACCATCTTGTGGTGGCGATCTTGTGATGACGTGGGGCGGCCATCTTGTGACAACATTGTGGTGGCCATCTTGTGACAGTGTCATACGACGCCACCTAGGCTTTTATTAGACAGTAGGTCCTCGGGTTATGTCAGAGATCCATTTCTATGGCACGACATGATGCAGTTTTTGCCATAAGTCGGAACCCATCTACATAAGCACCTACGTTGCACATATGGAGCACATACAAAGCAGTAATGAAGTGAAACAGTAAAAAAAATTAAAAGAAAGATAATTCCTGACCTTTGCTTGCAGTAAATAATAATAAAAAACATAAAGCACATATGTACATATGTCGAAATGACGGAACTTTTTTTTTTTTTTTATAAGTACCGTAAATGGGAGATGGCGATGTGACCGTGAAACGACGTATGTCAAGCCCGACGTAACCCAAGGACTGCCTGTATAGGATTTTCATTATCAATCTGGGTGATAGGACGAGGTCAAAATTGAGGCTTACGTAATAGATTTCTAGACAATATCACATATGCATTTCATAAAAATTTACTGCTAATCTATAATGTTATCCAGGTTCATTTAGAATGAATGTTATGCTATATTCTGTATTAACTTGACATTCCTTGAAGAACATACACTCCAGTGTCTGACACTGAACTAATAAAGTAGAACAAAGTTATATAGCAGAGAAGCCAATACCTTAAATGCTTATGAACACACACACACAATCACCCTGTTAACAAGAAAGCAGCCAATGTAAGCAAATTGCCCCAATAATTGCCATTTTCTACTTGTTGTTCTGTTTTCCCCCCCACCCCCCCAAAAAAATGTCAATAAACAAGAAATTTGCAGAGAGAGAGAGAGAGAGAGAGAGAGAGAGAGAGAGAAGAGAGAGAGAGAAAGCGAGGCACTAATCCCTGATCCCAATCAACTAGGGGTCAGTTACCTTAGGCAGACTGGTCTATCAAAGCCTCACAATGGAACCAGATTATTTTTATTAAAAAAAATATATATACATAATTGTTTTCTGAGAGGGAGAGAGAGATAGATAGAAACATCAATAATGAGTAAGAATCACTGATTGGCTGCCTCTTATATGCCCCACACTGGGGATCGAGTCTGCAACCCAGGCATGTGCCCTGACCAGAAATCAAACCATGACCTCCTGGTTCATAGGTTGACACTCAACCACTGAACCATGTCGGCTGGGCTGCAACCAGATTCTTTAGGGAAGAAATGACACAACAATAGTTGAATTCCAGTTTAAGCAAATAACACAAACCCTAAACAAACACAAATAAAATGAACAAAACAAGGGCAGCCAGCAAGGAAAACATTAAAAATAATAAATTTGGTGAAAATGATACTAGAAAACAGACACCAACTCACATATACAAGGAGATCGGCTGCCTCCCCTGTCATGCTTCCCTAACTCTGGAGATTCCCCTTTTTCACAAGCTGGATCCTGCTAATAGACCCCTAGGGAAGTTTCTCAGATAGCAATTTTCCTGTTTCTGACTCCATAGTTGTATTGTTTCATGTGGCGGTGGTGGCTTATTTGGATTATTTTATGTTTGTTTTTTGTTGATATTTTTTACTTTACATGTGGCTGTCAGGAGTCTGTATCACTGGACTAGGAACCTACCCACCAGGATGTTAGAGAACATCCCCTTCGGCACGGGAGGGATGGCGGATCCCCAGGAGCTTTCACATGCCAGGTAGTAGAGCCCAGGGCATTTGTATTAGCTTCCACAGAAGGTCAGTCAGTCTACCCTCTTCTCAATTACCTCCACCTGTACCTACTAGAGGACCACAGGTTTGCTCCAGTGGGGCTGTATATAAGATTTGATTACTTACCCATGGCAAAACATTTTGAATGCAAACCAGGAACCTATTATGATGTGCTTGTACTAAAGGTGTAGCCACAGGAATTAAACAAGGAAGGAAGAAATAAAGAGTACATTTCTACAAGGTATAATGAGAAGATTTTATATTAATTATTTTGGGGGAGATTTTAAGGTGAGATACGAAAGTAGCAAATACAAAGTTTGGGGCCCAGGCAACTTGGAGAAAGAAAGAAGGATCTGCAACTTGAAAGTCAGATAAAGTTTTATAAAAGCTCATGTATGTAATAAGAGTCAAAAGTGAGTCAGGCTTATTAGGGGTTGGGACTCACAGTATCCTTCACTATAAACTCCCCCTGTTGAATCATTTACTTAATCTAAAGTGGATAAAATGTGGTGGACACAAGACCTACTTAGAAAGGAGGGTCAGTTAAAAAAAAAAGAGCATCCATGGCCTCTGATGAGATTACTATTCTTCTGTATGAGGCTTTGTTAATGTCTAAACCATCAGTGAGAGACACTAAATCATCACATAACATATAAAGATAATTTTAACTTTGTGTGTTGGGGGAGGGGGACTTTGTGTCTATTAAATAAATGTATGCTGTGATATCTCAGACATGCTTTTAAAGATTCACATGATAAGTACATCATATTAGTACATGTTTTCCATAGAAAGTGAGGCACATGTTCCTGAGGCAAAGAAAGCATCAAAACATATATTTCTGAGTCAGATTATTGGCTTTTCTAATAGAGCTCCACTTCCTCAGAAAAGTTGTGTAGATGACTGGACTACATTTGTGACAAAGGAATAAGAACAATAATACATAGAAAATGCTCATCAGTGTTTGAAGAACAAATTAGCTAATATTTGCCCAGTAATTGAAGATAAGAAGTGCTAAATAGTATTACTATAAGATCAAGCTTGTTGAAGGCTAATGAGCTCAGAGAGAGATCATTCTACCAAATGCAAGCTTCCTAGAAAAAGCATAAAGTCCTTCCTCCTCCCCAAATAGTAGGTGAGGATAACATGCATACATCAGCTCAGCAAGTAGCTGAAACATAGTAGCTGCCCTTGAAATTGTAGCAATTATCACCATCACCATCACTACCCTCATAATCCTTGCTCAGCAATTAATGTCCTATAGATCCTGAAATTTGGTTAGAATAAGCTGTTGAAATAGCCAGTAAGGTATACAAGAAAAAGAGCACTATATTTGGAAAATGGAAAGGCTTTACTAAATCAACTTGTTATTCTATCTCAACAATACATAAATGTATAGTCTAATATACTATGAACACAGAGTTCTAACTAACAGGTAATTGACCTGTTGGTATCCTAGAGGTACATTTTATTCTATAGTCCATACCATTGTAGATAAGGTTTTAAGTACTTTAGGAATCAATTTTGTCTATCACTGTTATTGTCCATCACTTTAGAAGAGTATGGGCCTGAACTCAGTTCAATTCAAATGCACAACATGAACAAAATAACCAACTACTAGAACTTGGAGATTCCACATCTCCAGACTGTTAGAGGGACAAATTAAATTATGAATTGCATTGATATTGACCAAATATTTCTTAATCTCTCACAATTTAGCTTCCCCCCTCACTACTTAAAGCACACACAGCTTCTCTTTGAAGGTTACACTGCTATTAAAATATATTTATCTTTCCTCTAATTCTCCATTATCCTTAATCTTTCTGTGTCCTTCAATGCCTACCAATTTATATATTTTATCTCTTTCTCTCTGACATATTTCTTGTTGCTAGCTTCTTATTTTTCTTCTCTTCTTCTTCCTATGATTAAATATATATTTCATAAAGATCTCCACCCTTCCCATTTTTGTCCTTTTGTGCTGACTATATGAAAAGTAGAATCTACCCATATAAATTGAAAATCACCTCTACAAGAAATGCTGCAACCCTAAGCTCTCTCTTGAACTACATTTCTAATATTCCATAGGAATTCTTATCTTAGGTTTCCTACAGAATTTTTCAACCTAATACCTTTAAGAGTGAATATATAATTTTGCCAGCAAACCGTTTCTATATCATGACACAGCATACTACCAGGATCTCAGATTTGAACTCTCAACATTGTATCATTTAGATTTTTTTTCCAACTCAGTAGTTTCAACCTTCCTAACACATCTCCTATTGATTGTCTACTTTCCATTTTAATTGTCCAAGTAGCATTCACTACCTCCTGTGAATCTACTTCCTTTCTACTGGCTTCCTGACTGAAATCCACTTCCAACCACTGCCTAATGCTATTCATCTTATACTTTGTTCTCATGCTATCTTCCTGAGGGGAACAACTGTGTTCCTTCTGGCTCAAAAGTGTCATGGACTGCTACAACCTTCGCTCTGACTTTACCTTTGATGTACTCTTTTCATATATATATATATATATATATATATATATATATATATATATATATATATAACTTCAGAGAGGAAGGAAGAGGGAGAGAGAGAGATAGAAACATCCATGATGAGATAGAATCATGGATCATGGATCGGGTGCCTCCTGCAAGTCCCCCACTAGGGATCGAGCCCACAACCCAGGCATGTGCCCTTGACCGGAATCGAACCTGGGACCTTTCAGTTCACTGGCCAATGCTCTATCCACTGAGCTAGGGCGATGTACTCTTTTCTGTGTCCCTGGGATTCTCCAGGGGATTGACCTTTCTCAGAATTTCTCTTGGTGTTCCATCTGCTCAGAAGTCTCTATCCTCCTCTCCCTTATTCATTCATCAGATTCCTGCTCAAGAGCCATCTGCCTGAAAGTCTACCCATTGGGAAATAAGGATTCTTAAAAATCCATTAAGTGGCCTATGCCAGTTTAACATAGCCACAACAGTAAGCTTCCTTAGTCTTTTATTTTCAATAGATTTTTTAATCCCATGAGAATGGACTACATGTAACTTTCTTCAATGGCAGTTGTAACATTTTAAAAGCAGGTCTAGGTTTTGGTTGGGATTATACAGTTTAGACTTTTTATCATATTTTGCATTTTTTTCTTTATTAATTAAGGCATTACATAAGTGTCCTTATCTCCTCATTCCCCCCTGACCCCACTCCCATTCATGCCCTCACCCCCCTAGTGTCTGTGTCCATTGGTTATGCTTATATGCATGCATACAAGTCATTTGGTTGATCTCTCCCCCTTACCCCCATCCTCCCCTACCTTCCCTCTGAGGTTTGAGCATCTGATTGTTGCTTCTCTGTCTCTGGATCTGTTTTTGTTCATTAGTTTATGTTGTTCATTATAATCCACAAATGAGTGAGATCATGTGATATTTATCTTTCTCTGACTGACTTATTTCACTTAGCACAATGCTCTCCAGCTCCATCTATGTTGTTGCAAATGGTAGGATTTCCTTCCTTTATACAGCAGCATAGTATTCCATTGTCTAGATGTACCATAGATTTTTAATCCACTTATCTGCTGATGGGCACTTAGGCTGTTTCCAAATCTTAGCTATGGTAAATTGTGCTGCTATGAACATAGGGGTGCATATATCCTTTCTGACTGGTGTTTCTGGTTTCTTGGGATATATTCCTAGAAGTGGGATCACTGGGTCAAATGGGAGTTCTATTTTTAGTTTTTTAAACTCTAACAAAATCTATATTTTTGGTTAGTGGTTGGTCACAGAAGAGAACTTGTATGATTTCAGCAGTATTTGAGAGTATACATATATTGTAATCTCTGTGTGTAAGAGTATGTCTGAGAGACTTTTTTCAGTTTTTTATATTTAAATTTTGCAAGTACATTGACGTTAAATGTTATATCAGTTTCAGGTGTTCAGCATAGTGATTAGACATTTATATAATTTACAAAGTCATTTCCCTGATAAGTCTTGCAACCACCAGACAAAGATATAGTTGTTATAATATTGTTGACTATATTACCTAAGTTGTACTTTGCATCCAGGTAAATATTTAAAGTGTAGAATTTTAATTCTACTTTTAAGTGTTTAGATGTAGTTTTGTAAATCTAGATCTACCTAGCATAACCAAAAAGGGGGTGTTCTCTGAATAAGCCATGGAACAAAACTCCAGAGAGCCATATGCATTTGCTTGGTTATACTTGTCCTCTCTGTACATGTATCTCTCCCAGTGTTTTTACTAAGACAGGGGTGATGGTGATAGTGACGGTGGTAGAGATGACAGTGGTATGGAGGAGAGGGTAAAAAAATAACAGTGGAGAGATACACTTTACATCAAGGTAAATTTATTTTTTTTCCTGGGCTTTCTTGTGTTACAATATTGTTCTAAAGTAATTAATATCTCCAGCATTCAACTAGATGTTGTTATATTATTATTTCATGACATTGACATTCTCAAGTGACAAGCATGCTGTAATAGGAAAAGACATGGCTGGTATAGATTAAATGTTCAACAAATAATTGTCAGAGATAATCGTTCCATAGGAAATCAAGGTGTATAACTCCAAAACCTCACACACACAAACACACACTCTGAGAAATTCATTGGCTTACTAAAGTTAAAATTATGTATCTAAAATTCTGAAAGCAATAGAAGTGGTCAGTGCACTCAGCAGGTCATTTCTTGGACCACTGTTAGAAGATCAGCCTGCCACCAGGTGGCATGGCGAATGTTCAACGTCACTGAGCATTCAGTATTTGCTCAATTTATCAGAATTGCAAAACACCTGGGTCCAAAAATAAGATGTTCACCTGAAGAAACTATAGGGGGAGTGGCTGGCATAGTTCAGTGGTCAAGCGTCAACCTATGAACCAGGGGGTCACAGTCTAATTCCTGGTCAGGGCACATGCCCTGGGTGCAGGCTTCATCCCCAGTATGGGGCATGCAGGAGGCAGCTGATTGATGATTCTCTTTCATCATTGATGTTTCTATCTCTCTCTCCCTCTCCCTTACTCTCTGAAATCAATAAAAAAATATATTTTTTAAAAAGAATAGGTAGAGAGGAAATGATTTGGAGGATTTTCCAGTGATACTGAAAGATTTTATAGAACTTAGGCCAACTCTCCTTTTTCTATAGATGAGGACACAGAAGGAAAGTGACTCCCCTAAGTCCACATAGCCAATTAGTGGCAAGTCAGGAGTATAGAATTGAATATTCTCTTGATATGCAGGCCTGTATTCTCAAGTCATTTTATTAAATGGAGTAACAAAATAGGGTTGGTTGTGCTCCAGACACTAATTATCACCCAACTCTTTTTAATCAGGAGAGATGACCTGGGAAATGTTCATGCATCTGTGTCTTTCTTTGCACACACTAGTATCATCACCTACACGTCCTTAGAACCTCTTCCACCTGGTGAATTACCAGTGATATCCCAAGTCCTAAATATCACACCCTCTCCTCTCTGAAGACTCCCTAGATCTCTGAGACAGAATTCATTGTTCATTCCCACCAGTTCCATAGCCCTACTTGGCATCTCTACTGCAATATTGCGTTACTGTGATTTGTACCTGTATCTACTTTACTCACGGCTTTCAAATCCTAGAGCTCAGAGGAGATGGCCATCATTTCTATTCATTTCTATCAATAAACTCTGGGTTGTACAGAGCAATTGCCAAAGCATGTTTTCTAAGTGAAAGCATTAAAATTTTAAAAATTAGAATTAAAATATTTTTATTATTTTATTCTTCTGCCATCTAGTTTGCCTTTCACACCCCTCTATGCATGTAAATCTTAGACACTAATTAAGAGTTACTGGTGGAGGAGTAGGGGAGAGAAATGCCTGTGTTTTTTTTATTTGTTTTGTATATTTTTCAGAAGTGGAGCAAAATCAATGTTGACGGATTGGAGTGAGTCATCGAGGTATTCAGGTTATATTTTCATCAGCTTTCATGGGTCTTCTTACCCTTTCTGTTTCAGTTTCCTTATGTCTCAACTGGGACTAACACTAAGTGTCTCAAAGATAATTTATGAAAGATAAATTAGATATTGTAGATGAGACTATTTAGAAATATATAAAGGGCAATGCTCATTAGGTTATTGTTAAGATGGTGATGACTGTAAGGATGAAAATGCTGCTTCAAAGAATTAGGAAAAAGACATGTATCTAAACCTATAATGCTACCCTTTTTATTCATCATCAAAGATTTATAAATTATTGTGTTGAATATAAATAAATGCCCAAGAACTGGATTTCTTTAGTCATCAACAATCCTAGATGCCACTTAACTTATCATCCTGATCAGTTGTTGTCTTTTGAAAATTTTGAAATTGCCATTTTTACATGAGAACCTTTGGTAAGAATTTGGGTTCTGAATAGGGCTGTAAATACAACCTTTATCACTAGCTCTGTAACTATACATAAGTTAAAAAAAAAACACAACTTATTAACTTATCTGTCAAATGGGAATAATAATCAAAGAGGTTCTATAGGGTTATTTTTTTAAATAAAATATAACATTGATGGTTTTAAAAATGCTGGGCATCAGATTAAAGAATTGAAATAAATAAAAAGTATTGTCAATTATCTAAAATACTAGAGGCCCAGTGCAAGAATTTGTGCATGGGTGGGGTCCTTCAGCCTGGCCAGCGATCAGGGTCAATCGGGGATGATCAGGGCCATCTTGCCCAGTCCCAATTGGGCTGATCAGGGTTGGCCAGTGGGGGGAGGGACCATGGGAGGTTGGCCAGCCACAGGAGGTTGGCTGTGGGAGCACACTGATCACCAGGGGGCAGCCCCTGCATTGAGCATCTGTCCCCTAGGGTCAGTGCACATCATAGCAACCAGTTAACTGGCTGTTCAGTCGTTCAGCCGTCTGTCTTTCAGTCTTTCCACCGTACTGTTGCTTAGGTATATATCCTATATAATAAAAGAGAAACATGCAAATTAACTATCCCTTCACTATGCTCAAGCCACACCCACCAGCCACGCCCACCAGCCAATCAAGAGTGAGTATGCAAATTAACCCAACTAAGGTTGTGGCGGCCATGGAGCTGGAGCGAGCAGGAGGCTTGGGTTGCTCCAGCAATGGAGGAAATCAAGGTTTCCAACTTACCTGGCCAGAACTGGGCTCCGCTCAAGGCTACAAAGTTTCAATTATAGAAGATAAATAGAAAAAAAAGAAAAAAAGGAGGGGCTGGGAGTTTGGGTTACTGGGGGGCGTGGCCACCCTGAAAATGGCCCTCAATCCCTCACCCAGTCTGGCCACACCCCCATGGGGTGAGGGTCACTGCTGGTGGGCTTGGCCAGCCTGAAAATGGCCCTCAGCCCTCACCCAGGCTGGCCAGGCACCCCAGCAGGACCCCCACCCTGATCCGGGACACCCTTCAGGGCAAACCAGCAGGCTCCCATCTGTGCACCAGGCCTTTATCCTATATAATAAAAGGGTGATATGCAAATTGACCCTAACAGCAGAAGGACTGGGAATGACTGGTCACTATGACACACACTGACCACCGGCGGCAGATGCTCAATGCAGGAGCTGCCCCCTGGTGGTCAGTGCTTTCCTACAGGGGGAGCTCTGCTCAGCCACAAGCCTGGCTGACAACTGCGAGCACAGCAGCGGTGGCAGGAGCTTCTTCTGCCTCCTCAGCAGCACTAAGGATGTCCGACTGAAGCTTGGCCTGCTCCCCGCTGGCAAGTGGACATCCCCCAAGGGCTCCCGGGCTTCCAGAGGGATGTCTGACTGCCAGCTTAGACCCAATCCCCTGGGGAGTGGGCTTAAGCCAGCAGGAGGACATCCCCTGAGGGGTCCCAGACTGCGAGAGGGCACAGGCCGGGCTGAGGGACCCCCCTGAGTGCACAAATTTTTGTGCACTGGGCCTCTAGTATATATATATATATATATATATATATATATATATATAGAGAGAGAGAGAGAGAGAGAGAGAGAGAGAGAGAGAGAAAGAGAGAGAATCAGATATCTAAAACATCTTCTGTCGATGTCATGATAGAAATTTTAGTTTTATAACTTAACTTCCTTATAACTGAGTTATTGCATAATGGGAAAGCCCAGGATCTGCAAACAGACCCAGGTTCAAATATTGGTTCTACCTTAATATATAAACTGGGTGATAACTGAAATGTAAACCACATGACATTGTCTATATAAAATAACCAATATATGTAAACACTGATATTGTGATACCTGCCAGATAAAGAAATTATCTACGTGAGAACAGGGAGCTCTGCCCTAAAGGAGCCCGGGAATCTCTGCCAGGTCATGGTCAGTGGGCCTCCTGCAGCTGGCCTACCCCACAGACCTCAGCTCAGTCTCCCTCCAGCCTGCTCCCAGGAAGCAGGCAAGGTAAGTATTAAGGCGGTTTAGACAATAGGTCACCCACGGATAAATGCAAACACTGGTCTCCACGATTAATACGGATTTTCCAAAAGTCAGTTCTTGAGGGAAAACACAGTATTAGTGGTAGGAGCAGCCAGAGGAATAATGAACTATTTAATTTCAGTTTGCTTTTAGGTTCACAGCCCACGCACTAACACCATGCATTCTTACTGATGTCTCTCGCTCAGGTTTTTACTTCTTTAGTGGTGACCTGCTATTCAGTCTATTAAATCTCCTTCCTAAATCCCCAAACTCATTTGAGGCCTCCATCACTTTCTCCCTCCCCCCTCCTGCCTTCCAAACCTACCTTTTTAAAGCCCTTTTCTTCCATTTGTTCTCTACACAAAACTCTGTAGTGGTTGCCACACTTCCTTCCCAGATGCTGCTAACAGCAAATTATTCCCCCCGGGCTTTAGCTAGGATTTCACCCCTGTTCCATTTGACTCTCAGGACACATTTGTTGAACTCAAAAGCCTTTTAACTGCCTTTCCCCCCCTCCTCGGGAAAACTCATAACAGCACACTGTTTCTCTGTCCCCAGTCAACTGACAGGCCCCAGAAATAATGAAACACAGGAAAAAAATCTATCGAGCAAAGCTTTGGTAGTTGACCTATTTGGTCACTATCTTTAACCACAACTCCATTTTTTTTTCCTTTTCTACTTTTTGTTCCATTTAAAGATCTACAGTATATGTACATTCAACTGGTAAATAGTATTGATAGGGCACCCCAAGACCAATACTGATACATATTGATCTAGAACCTAATCTCAAATAGAAATTAATTTGCTTTAAAGGCCTGAATAACTCTGTTTTTAATTTATTTCCAATATTTTCATAGGACTGTAAATAGTAAGCTCTACAAAACATTTTTGCTGTTGTTGTTTATGCTATTTTTTTAAATTTTGGTATTTGTTTTGTTGTTCTGCATTTTGGGTGCAGAACAAAAATAAAATAAAGCCACAAAAGGAGAAATACATAATTATTAGAAATAGAGAATGTGCATGTTTACCTTCTTTAAGTTTGATGTAGCTCTTATTACTTAGCACTTATTTTCAGATGAAAGTCATGAATATCCTCATTCCCAAAAACATACTACACACATTAATTTGTATGTTATTTCTGGGAGGGTTAAATAATGAAGCCCAATTGTAGACATAATATAGATCTGTGGTCCTTGCCTTAAGGACTCTGATGTAACCAGAAATGATCTCTGCTGAGTGATAAAGTCAGGTTGGAATCCTGCCTTTTTCTCTGTAAAGCTAGAACATTCAGTCATCCATGCATCTGTTTGATGGGAAACAACAGTGTGGCTGTACCTTAAAGGATTTTAAAATAAAATATCTCTAACCTAAGCCCCAGAGATTTCCAGTACAGATATGCTGTTGACCTCAGGAGGATGCTCCACAAAGTTGACAGAAAGAATAGTAACAATGAGAAATTGAGTGTTGTGTTCCATACTCTCTCTTTAATGCCACGGATGCTTGGTTAATGTTTCCACTGAGCCTAGAACAGAGCTCTGTCACAGTGGGCACTCTGTAAGTGTTGATTAACTGACACAGGAAAGTAAAATGTGCTCATGGCCGAGATCAAAAAGGCAAGTTCATTACCCAGAGAGGGTGAGCTAGAGCTTCCAGCGGTTCAACAGAGCAGACACCAGCAGAGTTATTGATTACCTTAAAGACTTTTAGCTCTTGCCTGTAACTTGGGCCATATAGAAGCAAAACTAGGGAGGATCCCAGCCTGAACACTGGCACACTGACTTTGAAGTTCACCTCAACAACCTTTTTCTAAGGTGGGAGAATGTTCCTAAAAATGTTGCACCTTATGACACATTATTATTTATTCTAATGACTTTCTAGCACCAGGAAGTTTTAGGACAACAGACTTTTGATAAAATACAAACAGTAACAGAAAAGACTTTAAAAACATTAAAATGGCATAATGTGTCTTAAAACACAGTGTTAGCCTCCCTCTTTGGAAGAAATCAGAGTCTGGAGGTCCTATCAGGGATGAACTAGAAGCCTGCGATGGATGTGGCATTAGGTAACCTGCAAAGTCTCTTCAAATATAAAATCCTTGAATTCTGTAAATTCCAACTAGTTCAACCTGAAATGCAAATATCCTATGATATGGTTCACCACTCCTTGTAGTTCCATAGTGTAATGAAAGCTATGTAATTTTAAAAGGCTTTTCAAATGTCCCTCTTTAACCCCTTATTACTACTTCACTTACTCAGGGGGAAAAATTGGTTCACAATGGCTGACCCCTAAGGAGATGGCCTAGAGGACAACAAACAAGCAAGGCTTTATGAGGAAACAAGAGAATACTAAAATGATCTGAATTATGTGCTCAAAATTTACTTGATCAATGGATGCATAAAGGATTTTATAAACTTCCTGAAACATAGGGTACTTAAGATGTCAGTAGTGTGATAACAAGTGATGCAGATGATATTAATGTGTCCATAATCAGAATATCATAAAATATATCTATTCAATCAATTAATAAATCAGGTATTTGTTAAATATTTTATTAAAAACAGGAACCATTCTAGGTCCTTTGGATATACAGATAATTAGAATTTGGTCCATTATCAATATATTCTAGTGGAAAAGACATATGCCAAAAAACTCACTGAAGTATTACATGCTCAATGTGATAGCTTGACTGTCATGATGTACCTGGCACTTAATAGTTGCTCAACAAATATTCATTAAATAAATGTAGTGCTAAAATGGGGACACCAACATGATCTTGTGGAAGTAGAAGTTCTAAACCTAACTGTGAGAGCTAGAAGTGTTCTTTAAGATGGAAAGAGATCAACCAAAACTTGTATTGAATGATTTGCACTGGTCACAAAGAATAGGAGTTAAATCTGTCTCATGCAGCAAGATGGCAGCCATTACAACTATGTTTTCTGTCATTTGAGTTTCCTCCAGGCCATCTGGGCTACTCTGAAATTCCAATTAGCACAAGGATCTCATTCATATACCAACAACATGGATGTGTGCTCAGATCCATTGTATTGGATTTGCTTTATATCTTATCATTGTTAATTTATGAAACCAAAGGCTGGAGGTTGGCAATGGCTCATTCAAAACTGAGAATAATCTCTGTACCTGCTGAGTACATTGCAACACCCTTGAAATAGTTATTCTCATTCAAACCTTTTATATCTTATTCTCACCGGTAGCCCCTGCGTATCTTAAATCTGTATATTGCTTCTTTTCTCAATGATGAGAAAACAAGTGTCAAGAAAAAACATACTTCACAAATTGAAATCCTTCTGGCATCCCCCCAAAATAAGTAGTTATGTTTTTTTCTACCCTGGTTTATATAAACAGGTACTTCTATAATGGTTTTTCTATTGAGCAATCTAGAGGACTTTTATTCTAAGCTGAACCACATAAGTGAGGGCAGATAAGTCTGGACACTGGACAGTTATTCATGAATATGAATAAAATGAGGTGAATATAGACAGCCCAAATCCAGAAATATAGATGAGTCATTTTAAAGAAGCAAATCCTGCCTTCTGGGCAGGCTATAGACACCCAGAACTCCCCTGAGCCCCAGTCTTTTTCTTTTGTTAGGAGAAAAGTACACTTCTGGTTTAATCTCTCTAATTAAATAGCAACTCCTTCCACAGCTCTAGAGGTGGCTACATCCGAGAGCAATAAAACCCAGGATTTTTTTTGCTCAAAGAATCACCCTAGTTATCCATCTTCTAGGTCACATATCACAGGAGAGACCCTTAGGGCTGAATTTTTAAAAGGCAACTGGGCTTTTTCCTGTGAAGATGACAGGTGTGTTATGTATTACATTGGACAATGACATAAGAATTCCCAGCATGAAAGACTCCTCCTATCCCGTCCTACCCTCTTGAAATGATCAAAGGTTTAAAGAATATTCATGCCCAATCCCTTAATGGTGCTGAGGCTGAAATATATGTGGAGAGACCCAGGAGATTTTTTTTAAAGTGCTGTAAGTAAAGTTCACCCTGTCAAAGCTTGGCTTGTGTCTTGATAGTGTCATGAAATGAATGGAAAACTTCAGGATTGATTGGCTCCCTAATTGCTAGAAAGCTGAAACTTTTCCTAAGTTCTCAGGTATTGTTGGTAGACTTCTGCTTTAGATCTGCCCTTACACATTGCTTCTCAGAGTTTTTCCTGCTTTCTGAGAGCAGTGCAGGACTCTGTTTTATATGCTCTTATATGCACCAATGTCCATGCCGAGTACACAGGTAGATTATAAACTTCCTTAGAGCAGAAACTTTGTCTGTCTTGTCTGTCAGCATCAAGTACATGGAATGTGATAAGTTTTTAAATTTTCTTGAGCAAATGAAGTATTAAATAAATTTATGGTTTCCACAATAACCTGGTTTGGTTGGTTTTCTGAGTACATATAGCTGTTTCTATCACATCTTAAGAGGAGAGATGAACATTTCTTCCCCTAAGATTTCTGACATATTTTTCTCCTCCTGTATCATAAAAAATGAAGGATAGTGAGGGGGAGTTTGGACATAAGCTATGCAGTGATTGAGATGTCTTCATTTCATAATGATCATATGATTTACATAAAGTATAACCAATGTATTCTCTCTTCCCCACATCTGATTATCTTAAATGTTTGATGGTTTATTCTAGCCAAGGGTTTCCTATAATACGAACACTGAAATATCTTCAACTTTATACATGTCCAACTGGGGATCAGACATAGTAGTAAATCATCACTGACCAGAACTCGGCTCTACTCCACAGATAAAAAGCTCAAAAGGTTGGCTGGTATTCATAGAAGATAGGCTGAAAGTTTTCTTCTAGGATTTTGAGTGGTCCCAGCTTTTTTGTCTGCCTACATTATGTAATTGCTTTAATTGAGGGGATTAAGAAGAAGAAAAAAAACTTAGAAAAGAGCTTCGTATTTGGTATTTCTGTCTTTATTTCTGTATTTGAAGAAGATTAAGAAATTATATAAATTTCATTATCTAGAAACTAAAACCTACACATTTTTCTGTTGTCATTAATAGTTACATTTTATGGCTACAAGAAGTCTCCCTTTTTGTTGTTTTATTGATAATTGGTACAATTACTTACTGACAGTGTATTTAGAAAATAAAAATAATAAAAAAATTTAAAAAGCAACTTTTTTGATCTATTCTGGGATTATCTCCTTGGTAGATCTTCTATACCTTTTGAGTTTCTATAAATACACTTGGTCATCGGAATTATAGAGCTGGAAACAATTTGAAGAAAAATGTATTTAAAATCTCTGATTTTAGAGATGAACAAACTGAGAAACAAAGATGTTATCTGGTTGACCAAAGTTTACGAAGTTGCTTCTAGTAACGCTGATATTGGAACTCGATGTCCCACAATGTCCAGTGCTTATGAGGCTGTGGAAAGTTCATTGAGTCTTTGTCAGATGCCCTTGGAGTAAATGTTTCCACTTAGACTAAGGCCAAAGTCTGCAATGTGGTCCCACCAGGTCCTACATCCTCCTTCTCCATCTCCTCTCATCCTCCTTCTATCCCTTGCTACACTTTTGTTTTTGCATCCCTGTCATGGGTCTTTCCACTCTCTTTGGAGAAATCCTAATCACCTGTCTCCCAGACCAGCAAGCAGGTTCTGCTTAGAACTCGCCCTCAATGCCTGCTCTCAGCTATTCAATGTTTAGTCATCAGATTGCAGCATAATAATCAATTTCTCTGTAAAGTATTCCATTACCGATGTTGTTTCCAAACACTTTCATAATGTGGAATATCTAGGAAATGATAAGAACAAAGAAACAGAACATTGAAATAAAATGAGGAGGCTACTCACAGTAGGAACAATTATCTCTGGATCTACATCCAGCCTGAGTCCTACCCAGTCATGCTGAGAGCAAAGGGATAAAATCCTGAGCATGACTGTAACTAATTTATACCCCACACTGCAGAGGTGGGAAATACTGCTAGCCACTCACCCTTTTCTGGTAGGTGAAAACCAAAGTATCCTGTCTTGCAACATCTTGTGCCTCTTAGTGTGTCATAGAGTCAGGATTTGTCCTATAAGCTGTTAGTCTCATGGAGGCAGAACCATCATTCTGTTTACTGTTTTAGCTCTAGAAACCACACATCCTTAATATTTGGTGGCTACTTTAACGATAGCTCAATGTATGGGGGGTCCCAATGAATACATGGAAGAGATGAAATATAAACCAGGGACATCTAGATTTAGAAACAATATTCTTAAAACTATCCTATGTTTCTCCTCAAAAAAAAAAAAAACACAAAAAAAAACTTATCAACATTATTAGGGAAACAATAAAACACACAGTTTCAATATAATTTTTTAAAAGATGGCTATTCTTTAGATTATTTGAATTTTGCATGGCCAGAAAAGTCCATCTGTGAATATCTATAGCCCTCAATATATACGTGCACAAGTTAGTTTTCTCTTTCCTGTGTCACAGGCAATATGCTATGCCATTCATCTACAAAAATGTGTCTTGAATAACTCACTAGACATGCGCTTCTGTCCATCAGTAATTGGACTTTTTTAATAGTAGCAATCATTAAGGGTATAAATTACACCCTCTTCCCCAACTCCACAGACTGGATTTATTGGAACTTACTCCCAGAGCTATTTCTTAGCCCTGTTATGAAGTATCTATCTCCCTGAGCCCTCTATCTCCCTGTTTTTCTGCACCATTTCTCTGTTGAGTACGGGTTTTCTTTGGGCCCTAAACCACTTCACTCCTATCCATTCTACCTGTATTGTCTTGTTCTCTAAGTCCTACTATGCCTGCAGAAAGAAATTTCTATGTCAAGATATAGTTGACATAAAGCATACAGTATTTTTAATGAAAAAGATGATGCTTACTACAAAATGTAAAATGGACTGAAATCTAGTATGGACTTGTGCTCAGCATGGAGACCAGTTTGGGGATTCATTTTGAGGCTCATGGTTGCCTCCCTAATGCCTCTCAAATCGAACTGCACCAATGGCTGGCCACCAGAGGCCACGTCATTGTGATGCATGTCCTAGAGATAATAAAACATCTCCCAGTGTATTCCCTAGACTCCTTGACAGAACTCAGATTCATTATTTTCTTTCTTTGTCAATTGCTTACTTTCGAATTCCCTTTTACAGTTTAATTAAGCTCCTTTTGGACTCTGATGAGTTAAAGAGCTTTTCTAAAGAATGACAGAACTGAGGAAACGAAAATAATTCCTTTTGAAGAAAACTTTCTCTGCCTTCTTTTATTCCATAGGAGTCCCAGCTGTATCCATACTCTGTGTCTATATATACACATGTAGGAAAAGGGCAAAGATGGGCAGAAAATGTCATTCCCTGGAGCAATGAGGTAACTTTAATAAGGCCTTTATGTTTGGAGATGAGCATATGTGTGTGTAAGAAAAAAAAATAGAGACAGAAAGCAGAGATACAAAAAGATGAAGACAAAGAAAGAAAAGAGGGGGGAGGAGAGGAGAGCGGGAGGGAAGGAAGAATAGAGGAGAAGAGAGAGAGGGAGGTTAGCATTAGTTCTCCTGAGACACCCCTAATGGCAAATGTATAATAAGAAGATGAGTCTGCTGAATGATTTACTGCTAATCCCATAGAAAGAGCAGGAGGAGGTGAAGGAACAAAGGTTTACAGTCCCTTTGGAGATTTGTTTCATCTGCACATCAGCCCACAATTAATGGGCATTTAGCTGCTGTTCTCCTGCTGGACACTGGTGGATTGATTCAGTAAATAAAAGTGACAGAGCGGTGTCCCATGGAGGCAGGCAGCAGAGTCTCTGCACCTGTTATTTGTGAATCTCCACTTGCCAGGTCGTTGACCTTTAGAAGCTGGCGCAAATTAATGAGTGAAAGCACAAAGCTGCTTGCTTTTTTAAAAATGCGGCCGGAGGACCCAGGCAGCAGCTAGGCTGCCTTTTGTAGGCACTGGCCAGTGGCCTCTGAAGAGTTATCGCCTCTCAGGCTTCGAGCAGCAGCATCACGGGAGGTAAGGCTGCTTGCTGGTGAAGCGCCTCTCAGCCAATCTCACCATGCGGTCCGAGGAGACCTGGAGAAGTGGAAAGGTCACAATCCTCTGGAAATGGAAAACCCAGTGCATCCTGCCAGCGGAGGCTTTGGCCTGCCCTGTTCTTCCAGAGGCAGCCGGGGGCAGCGAGGGTGGGTGGTGAGTGGCACAGCCAAACTGGGCTGGCCCATCTGAGCAGCTGTGCTTGGCATGGCTGTCTGGTGAGTAAACAGCTGCAGTAGGTAACTGATCATTTGCAAATAGTTAATGACACATTTGTCCTTTGTGTTCACTGCCATAGAGGGGAGGGAAAAAATGGCTCCTGCTAAGGTGACTGCGGCAGTGATTGTGGTTGTATTGAAAGTGACAGGAAGGGCAGCCCAAGTTTATAGGGTTTGTGCATCATTTGGGCAAGTGCCTTCAGGCTGTAGGCTGTGGGCAGACCAGGGAACATGAGACCTGTAAGACATAAGTCTGGATGCAGCCCCTTGGTTTACTTTTACTTTCTTCATTATTTCTCTCTACCCCATTATTTTTTTTGTAATTTGCCTCTTGTTATTTATTTCTCAGTAAATCGCAGTCATTTTAGCTAGCATAATTAGCCTTTGCTTGCCATGCAGATGAGGAAAAGGATGGATTTGGTTAAGTGAGTTACTGAGCATTAAATAGTGCACTCAATCCACCTATGGGTGTTATTTGAGGGATTATAAAAGACACCCGCCCTATGTGCCCCCAAATTGAATTGCACCATTAGCAATGCATTCATCTGGGTTAAGGCATTTCAGATTTAAAGAATCTTCATTTAAATACCTAATGATACTGGGGCATAACTCACTAGTTTGCAGCAATGCATCTAATCCATCAGCAGGTACCAGAAGCCTTGTCACCAAAATATATGCTGAACCTGGCCACTTCTTGCAACAGCAATCAAACTCCCTGAGCCATCATTGCATTTTACCTGGTTTTTTTGCACTATACTCTCAACTGGTCTCACACTGTCTTTACTTACCCCTTGCCATCCTCCTCCACCAGTAACCAGAGTCATCTTTTAAATCAAATCATGCCACCTGCTGGAAACTCTCCAGCAGTTTTTCAAATACTCAGAATAATATCCAAAGTACTTACCTTGACCTGCCACCCTGACCCTTCATTCTTACCCTCCCTCATCTCTACCCACTCAGTATCCCCTAGTCCCTCCCAGGCTTTCTGGCTTTTCCTCTAACATGAGAAGCTTGGTCCTACCTCAGCAGCTGTGACCTGGCTGCTTCCTCTTCCTCCAGAGTTCTCGTCCCAAGATGTCCACTTGGCTGATTCCTCAACATTGCGTTCTCATCTCAGATTTTGTCCTAGAGAAAATGCCTCCCTGACCACCCTGGGATATAGACTTATCCCTGCAGTCACTCTTACAATGGCCTGGTTCTCTGAGTATCTCTGTCTCTAAGAAAAATACCACATCCAAAGAGGTGTTCAATATGTCCTATTTGAACAAGGAAACAAATATAGTTAAGAAAATTACTTAGTAATGTTTAAGAAAGCTGGCACTGAAGCAGGGAGGAAAAGGACCAATCCTTCTGATAGAAAGGAACCAGAGGAGGGGAAAGAAGATCTATGTAATGAGATTTGTCAGGAGCTGGGTGTGCAGGGGGCCTGGCCATGCACTACAGTGAGTGGGAGAAACCTGGAAGCCCAGGGGCCTTCGGGAGAAATGTGTGATGTGTAAAAGGGATTTAAAAAAGTGAGAAGTCAGAAGAAATAACATGTGAGAGAGAACTAAGCACTAACTTTCTGTCAAAAGTTTTTAAGTTTAAAAAGTTAAAGATTTTAAAATTTAAAGAAGTTTTAAAGAACTGCATTTTTTTTCAGCAAAAGTAATTTAATGTATATTCAACATTGTGTTGAATGGTTAGTCGTTCCTTACTAAGCCAGAATTAACAATATCTAGGTTCTGAAAATTATAAAAACACCCAAGTTGTTTTCCTGACTTATTCAATTATCAAATTCCTGCATTCTTTAATGGCATTACCAAACAACAATCTAAATGGGAACAGTCTCATAAAATGTGTCCCAAGCCAAGAAAAATGGATTCATTTCATGGCCTACAAGTAGCTCAACTGCATCACCTACCCCAAAGTGCCCTTAAAGGTAGTTGTGAGATCTTGGTTTCCTAGTTCACTGATGCCAGATGGGTTATAGAACCCCAGAGAATATAAGAAGTATTTCTGTGAGCCTCATAACCTAATACTTGGTAATTATCAAGGCTAACTAAGAATATATATAGGTAGAAAAGTAATTTTTTAAAAGCCCAAATCAGTTGAGGGATGAACTTACAAGAAAACTGAGTAGGCAATTACATAATATAGTCTATGTAATAAAATGTTCAACTTTACCATCACCACAGACACACTGGCCCGCTACACACTCACACTCACACATACCCACATCAAATAACCTTAATTTTCATACCATGATTTCCTTAGAAATCCTTGGAGTCTGGAGGTTTCTATTTGGCTCTAGCGATGTTTAGAAGCTTTATCAACTACAGCTCATCAGGGAGCTATTTTGAAAGTAGCTGAGGTATAGACATAATGAGCTAACACAGGGGGATGAGGCCCGCTAATTTTTCAGTAGGAAATGGATTCCAAAATATGGCAGGAAATAAGCAGCCCTAAAGTTTTTGCTTTAATAAATCTAGGGTGGCACCTATGAATGGGCATTTCTAAGAAGTTTCCTGATGATGTTGCCGCTATTGTTTTCTGGGTTCTAGCCTTTAAGAATCATTGGCCCTAGTACTTTTTCCTAATTTGACAAATTAAGTAACTACAGTCTAGAAAATGTTAAAGTTTCTGAAAAGACTTAAATATTTGCAGAATAAAATTAATTTTTTTTCCTGCAAATATGAATCAACCACTCACTGGTGCCAAAGGAATGTGCCCCTCCCCCCTCCCACTAACAGAATGTGGCACAGTGGCCATCCAAAATTTGAGAGGACATTGTGCCTCTGCCAAGCGCCCTGTATGGACACTTTCAAAGGACTTTTGCATGTCTTTCAGGTTAAGGAGGAAAGATCTGGCACCCAGTGACTGAGCCCTGTGGCCTGGCCTCGTGCCACTGACCCATCTGCCAGTGGACACGGCTGGGCCCTGTCAGCTCTGGCTCCAGTACGTTCTCCTTTCTTGGATGCCTTCTCCTCAGGCAGGGACTTTGGCTGGCAAAAGATACTTTGCTTAACTTTCTTTTTGAAAATACTGTCCTTCCTTTTTTATTACAGAAAACGTGGTCAGAAAACTCTGTAAAGAGCAGAGAATGTGACGCGGACCCCCAGATGTGTGGCCATTTCCCTCCCTGAAGAAAACTGTGGAATGACTTGCCAAGTAGCTGGATAGCTTAGGGCACTTACATTGGCCCCCTGGTGAAGAGAACATGAAGGCAAGGTTTTTGTCAGGAGAGCTTATACCCAACTAGGAAAATTGCTTCTAAGCAAGCTTCACTGTGAGGTTTCCTATTAGGATGATTCCAGACAACAGGTCAATTATTTCTCATTCGGATGCTGAAACCAGTGGAAAGGAGAGATCAAAGGGTTATAGCAAGAGGTTAATGACTGAAATAAGTTTAACAAATACAGGGGGAAAAATGTTCTCTGTACACAGCATGGAGTCAACCCCTACGAGTCACTTTAAGAATAGGTCACAGAGTCAAATACTGCAGAGCTGTGCTGCAGAAGGGCTTGGCAATTTTACATGAATAATGGCATTTATATAATATGATGGGTTTGAGCTGGAAGCTAAGGGCTACGGAGATCAGCAGTAAGTACTGACCCCACCACTCGTGAAAGAGTCTCATTGCTTTTTGACCAGAGTGAGAAGCTCAATGTCCGTGCAGGCTGTTCTCCAGGTCTGCATTAATCCGCTCTCATTGTCCAGGCTTCCTTTCTGATTAGCCGGGGGTCAAAGAATCTGGACTCGTACATGCTGGTTATCTGTCCCACTGACATGCATGGCAGGGGCAGAGCAGCCTACAGACCTAAAGTAGAGAAAGTCCCTCTCAATGTCCTCATGGGCTTCAACTTCAGTGACAAATTGCTGGGTCAAGATCTGCTCACTGGAATGAGGTGAGATTCTTTACAAAAGTCTTCCAGAGCAAATGAGTTTGCATGACAGTCTGGCACATCCACTCACATATTTATACACAGAGATATGGATTGGAGTAGAGGGGTGTGTTTATGTGTGTGTGTGGGGGGGGGTATTGGGAGTGAAGGATGAAGAGACACTATGGTGAAGGATACTTTCGCAAAGATTCACTTTTACAAGTGTCAGAGGGATGGCCAAGGGGAGGCAGCTTTTATATATTTTTTTTAAATATATTTTTTATTGATTTTTTTTACAGAGAGGAAGGGAGAGAGATAGAGAGTTAGAAACATCGATGAGAGAGAAACATTGATCAGCTGCCTCCTGCACATCTCCCACTGGGGATATGCCCGCAACCCAGGTACATGCCCTTGACCGGAATAGAACCCGGGACCTTTCAGTCCGCAGGCCGACGCTCTATCCACTGAGCCAAACCGGTTTCGGCAGCTTTTATTTTTGAAAAGTACCTGAGGCCTGTGCATCTGGAGGAGTGTGTTCTTAGGAAATGTTACCAAGAAAATATACACCTCTGAATATCCTACATTGTTCCAAACATAGTGGGGATGCCCATATGAATATAGCCTTCAAGAGCAGGTAATGAGCCCTAAGTGGTTTGGCTCAGTGGATAGACCGTCGGCCTGTGGACTGAAGGGTCCCAGGTTCGATTCCAGTCAGGGGCATGTACCTTGGTTGCGGGCACATTCCCAGTAGAGGGTGTGCAGGAGGTGGCTGATCAATGTTTCTCTCTCATCCTTGTTTCTAACTCTCTATCTATCTCCCTTCCTCTCTTTAAAAATAAAAATCAATAAAATATATATTTTTTAAAAAAGAGCTGATAATGAATTCCTTTCAAATATTTCTTATTATAAAAATGTTTCAACTTTTATAAAATTAAATGAAAACCTTTATGTTTATTCTTTCTCCACCTCATAAGATTGGGATGAACTTGGACAAGTCACTTAACTTCTGGGTGCCTCAATTTCCTGATCTTTAAAATTAGAATAAAATAGTACCAACCTCCTAGAATCACTGGGAGAATGAAATGAATTAACATACAGGCATATCTCATTTTATTGTGCTTTGCTTAATTGCACTTCACATATATTACATGTTTTACAAGTTGAAGAAAAAGCCCTCCACCAGCAAAAATATTTCAAATTGCCCACCCTGCCCAGGTAGCTGCTTGAGCTGGAAGCTAAGGGCTATGGAGTAATCAACCCCAGTCAGGGCACATTCAAGCATCGACCAATGAAGGCATAAATAAGTGGAATAATAAAAAGAATAAATTGATGTTTCTCTCTCTCTTTCTCTTGCGCTCTCTCTCTCTGATCAATAACTACTTAAAAAAAAAAGATTTCTAATCACTTGAGACTCACTTTAGTGTGGTGGTGAGGAACTGAACCCGCAATATCTCTAGGGTATGCATGTACATTAAAGGCTTCACATAGTGCCAGTGGTAGAGTAAAATAAGTAAATAAATAAAATGCTTTAAAAAGTAACCAACGTTGAGACTTAGAAAATACAGGCAATTAAATTGAGCAGTACATTTTTTGGTGCAAAACAGTGAATATGTCATGAGACAAACTTCGCACTTATGTGGTGAGGATCATTGTCTACACCTTCCCCACTATTCTTACTCAGAGGCTCTTCAGGCAGACATATACATTACAACTAGTGTGAACAATTCTCCAGCTTGGGGGAAAAGCACCTCCCAACTTTGTAAATTTACTGCTATCCCCCTTCAAATTCATGCAGGAAGCAGCTTAACGGGGTGTCCGAAATTCATGACATTTTCCCCTTCCCATAGATAAATAAACTTAGCATTCAGCAGAAAACAAAAGTTTGGGGTTTTTTAGTTTTTGTTTTTCTTCAGAAGTTACTGCCAGTTAATCTGATGCAATATTTTAAAGCTTATTTACCATGTAAAGAAGATTCAAAGTCACCATGTCTGTCTTGTGTTGAAGAGTCAAAAAAGAATGCCCTCTAGCTTTAAAAAGTATTGCTGGGACAGAGGGCTGAGTCGTTAAATTTTGCCTATCTAGACTATGAAACAGCCTTAGCACATAAGAGCGATTTAAAACCAATTTAAGATCTCATAAACAGTCAGTGATTTTATATACATATACATATAGATACACAGTTAAAAGAGAGAAGTAAAACTAAACAACTTAGATGAAATTTGGCCAGCATTGACATCGTCTCTGACCTAATCTCCTGCAGTAATACTTTCAAATCCTACCTAATAGAATAGCGTGAGTAATAGCATTTTATTCCAATTAACTCAGCTTGGCACTAAATAAGCTTGGGCCTTTTCTATAAAATTTTAAATACTTCTTCCTGACCACCTGGACACATTTTCCTGATTTGCATTTATTTGATTTTGATGTTCTTTGCTTGTTTGTTTCATTTCATTTTGTGTTTTTACTTCCTAATAGAGAGGTATGAGAAGTATGAAGTGAAAAATTGCTCCAAACATGCCCCAAATCTCATTCCCTCTGCATAGCTCTGAGTCTACTCAGTGGCAGACACAATTGCTGTGATCACGGAAATCAATTCATGTTTTTCTTATGTCTTCTTCTTTTCTTTTTGAAGACTAATCCATGAAAATTGGGCAAACAAACCCCTTACAAAATTTTAGAAAAATGATTTGGGCATAAAATTTTGGGGATACAGATTACTAAATTTCATGGTTTGTAGTAGCCTTCATGAGAAATAGTCAGTATCCTGGAACCCAGCAAGGAAACAAACTATATAAATCAATATAGAAAGAAATCACACTAAAAACTTTTCCCAATTCAAATAAAGGTCAAAGGAAAACATATAAATATGAAGCAATCATATGAATACTAATAAATAACTATCATAGATAGTGAACTTTCCATCAAAATTTTGTTTTAATATTCTGGCATATTCTAACCTTGAATTAATTATAAATTTTTTAAAACATGTGCAGACAGGGATGAACTAAAGTGCTTTTCTTTGGGGCGGGGGTGTAGGGAGGTGTTTAAAAGATGAAAGAATCACACACACACCCCTGTGAATAACACACAACCCTGTGAAGCTGGATCATTGAATTAGTACCTAACCTTCACTGTGTTTGAAGGAAAATGATTTAAAAAATCCAGGGTTCTATTGAAATGTCTATCCAAAATCTTATATATTAACAAAAAATATTATAGAGAGTTATCAGAGATGAAAGTTACTACCAAAAGTTAGCATTTACAGATATAATATTGAAATTTGCCTCTCTAAACTTCTAGTTTACTCTTGTTTCTGTAGCTACTTTCTTATCCAGCAGATCAATATGGAGACATTTAGGGGTGGGGAGAAATGGAGAACAAAGAATGGGATACTCTCTGTTGTCTCTGTGGTGTTTTTACCCGTCCACGTATATAAATAAAGCAATGAAATTCATTGTGAAAGAAGTGAACATAAGGAAGCGTGAATCTGAGCCTTGGCTCCGCATTAATTGGTGATGCAATTCTGAATGAGTAATGTAACTTCTCTGAGTTTTATTTAGTTCTGTTCAGTATGTGGGTTTGGAACCTAACATAATTACCTTTTCCTATTTAATTATGAAATATTTTAAGAATATAGGAAAGTGCACCAAATGAAATTACAATCATACATCTACTGCACATAGTTAACAAATGCTAATTTTTGAATATAATTTGTAAATCATAAAATTGGTCTATTGTAACTTTACAACTCAGAGATTTAGAGTAAATTTACACAATTCTGGAACCACCCCATAATCCAGGTCTAGAACAATTTCATCACCATCAAAAGACCCCTTGCATGCCTTTCCTAGTCAATTCCCATTTCCAGACTTGCTATTTTTGGACGTCTCACATATGGCATTGTACACTAGGTGGCCTTTTGTACAAGTCTCTGCTTTTTCTCTCAGCATAGAAATCGGCAAACTGGCTCACAGGTTAATCCTTGCTTACCAGTACTCCTACTTTTGTAACAGAATTGGGTTGGCTCATTCATTTACATAACATCTATGGCTACTTTCCCACTACAAATTCAGAGTTGAGTAGTTACAACAAAAATTTTATAGACTGCTAAATCTAAACAAGTGTATGGTCTGGCCCTTTAGAGAGAAAGTTTTGCTTATGCCAGACTTGGCTTGTCTTCAGGTTTATCACATTGTAGAATGCTTGAGTACTTTGTACCATTTTTGTTGTTGAATAGTATTCCCTAATGCATACCATGTTTTTTTTTATTCACTATGGCATGGGATCGTTTTCAGTTCTCAGCTGTCATGAATAATGCTGTTGAATTTTAATATGCACCTTTTTGTAGCAATATGCTTTTATTTCCTTGAATAGATACATATGGGTAGAATTGATGGTAATATGATAAATTTATATTTAACTTTTTAAGAGTGTTCCAAATTGTATTCTAAAGTGGCTACACAATTTAACATTCCTACCAGGAACACATGAGAATTTATATACACCTAAAAGGAGGTACTCACCATTTTTGGATGTCTACTTTTGATATATATTTAAAAGATATAATAGTAATTAAATGGAAAATGATTTCACATGAGAATATGTATTGATATAATCCAAAACACTAACAGATTAAAGGAGAATAATATTTAGATGACTTCAAAAAATATAGAAAACCATTTGATAAAATCCAAACATGTTCATGTAAAACAACACATCCTTCAATATACCACAAAACCAGTTCTTAACATGTAAAAGGATATTTACTGTTTTCAACCATTTCAGATGCAACTGTTTAATTACTCCCAAATTTGTCATGACTCTGTGTTTTAGCTTTCAGTAGTATATATTTGATACAATAATATCTTCCTTAGTATAAATAATTCACTCTCGCTTTTCTGTATTGATTATTTAGGTATAGAATTCAATGTGAGAAGGTCACTCAAAATTTTGAAGATTGAATTGAATGCAAATTGTCTTGTCATTTATTTGTTGTCTCTTTGTTAATAATCTCTCATTATGATACATGATATATCTTCAGGATTTTTACTTTGCTTTTTGTTTTTTAGTTTTTATTCTGTAACACCAATATGATGCGTGAGGCAAAAACACTTGGTATCCACAAAATCTATAATTCCCTGCATTTATAGCAATAATACTATAGCCAGACACCTGAATAGTCCATATTTCTCAGCCTCCCTTGCAGTTAAATGTGACCAAGGGACAAATTTCCCTAGAATGAAACAGCTTCTAAGAAAGTATGTATGTCTTCCTCATGACCTTTCCCATTTCAGTGTCTAGGTATGGATGGTAGCAAGTCTCCCCAAAGGTAGAGCTACAAAATGGTAGGAATAGGGGTCTATAAATTGTTATGTGGAAGAGGGACCCTCATAAACCAAGAGCACCTTCTCTGGATGGTTTTCTGAGGGAGAAATAAGCTTCAAAAGATTTTAGGATCTATTTATAGAGCAATTTACTCTACTCTAATAAAATGTATTTATAAATGAATTATTTTAGTTATCCTACTCAAAATTTAAGGTAATCCTTATTTTAAAAACCCATATTGTTCAATTTTTAAACTTGTAAACCACAGTATTTTCAAACACCTCTCCCTCATTCTCTCCCAGTCTTCTCTTTGATTTTTTTAAACATTTTCAAATTCTTCTTTTTTTTTTCTCCAGGTCTTTTAACTATTTGCTTTAGTTAGAGACTCTTCAAATGCAGAGTCCGAGACAAAGAATAAATTGCAACTGGTTTCTTATAGAATGAGTGGGAGTGAGGAGATTGGAGAAGGAATTATTATGGCCTAAGCTGTGTTCCCCCACTCCAAATTCATATGTTGAAGTCCTAATTCCAGTACTTCAAAATGTAGCTGTATTTGTAGATGTGACCTATAAAGATGTAATTGAGGTAAAATGTGGTTATATGGGTAGGCCTAATCTAATATGAGTGGCATTCCTGTAAAAAGAGACCATTAGGACAGATACACTATTATTATTATTATTATTATTATTATTATTATTATTATTATTCTAATACTACCATAACAAAATATAACAGACTGGATGGCTTACACATCAGAAGTTTGTTTTCTCACAATTTTGGAGGATAGGAGCCTAAGATCAAGGTGTTGGGATGTTTGGCTTCCCTGGACTTAAGTTTAAGATTCTTGTCTTGCAGATGGCTTCCTTGCTCTGCCCTCACATGATCTTTCCTCTGTGCACACATCCCTGGTGTCTTTTGTGTCCTAATTTCCTCTATGGCCAAGGAGAGAGGCCATAGAAGAAACCAACTCTACCAAACCTTGATCTCAGACTTCCTGCCTTCCTCTCTTTAGTCCAGAATGGCATAGTCAACTGCTGGCTTTGTCTCAGGGTCCCATATTTGTATGGAACCTCCATATGGACATTCATAATAAATTGGTTATTTTCTCCTTTTAGTTTGTCTCATGTAATTTGTTTCATCTCAACTACACTAAAGGGTAGAGGGAAATTATTTTCCCTCCCCCCACACCATTAAGGACATTGACAAATATCTAAGAACTTCCCATACTGTATAAAATTTATAAACTAATTATATTAATGCTATTTTACCCATATAAACATAACTGAGGGAGAGCTAAGCATGTCTGTTGATTTCACAGCTCCTCTCATAAAATTCATCAATAGTAATATATCATAAAAGCTCATTATTGCTAGTACCTCTATTTTTACAAGTTTACAGAAAGCCTGGGTCAAGGATAAATAGACATATTCAAAGTTACTCATCCAAATATACACTTCCAGGTGGGCATACAAGTCTTAGTTTATTTGAGCTCAAATTAAAACAAACAAAAAGCAAACAAAACAATAACAAAAAAAAAACAGACAAACAGAAAAGGCTAACAAACCCGATTTTTTGTCTTTCTCCCAAAGATATAAGAACTCTATAAACCATCAATATATTTTGAGAGATTGCCACATGATCAGACAATGAGGACAAAAGATACGGGTGCCATAAATCAAGGGAGTAATCATAGGAATCAAAATGAATTCCTTATCATGAAAGAGATGAAGAAAAGTCAGGAACATGGGATAAAGATCTGGGTACACAGTTAAGTCCCCAGATCACCAGTCAGGGGCAGAGCACAGTGGCTCCATAATACCTCAGTACCTGGGCTGAATAAACAGTGATCTGAAGCCAAAGGCCAAGTCTACCTGAGTCATGACACCAAATCAATGAAAGACAAATTGCAACAGAGAAATAAGGAGATAATTTTATTCAGGCTGTAACAATAGAGAGAATATGCCTTAATGAGAAACTCTTCAAAGAAAAGAAAGGGTGTTCTTATGGGAATCAGGAGAGAGAATAGAGATAGGTCTTATCTCTGACCATGTAAAAAAGGGACAGTCCTTTGCAGTTAGCCATTTCTTAGAAGAAGAAAAAAAGAGGAAGTTTTTCTTCACTGCTGCCCTTTTCTGAGAATATGAGGAACTTGAAATTCACCATTGTAAGAGTTTTTTTTTTATTTCTTCATGCAACATTGAATTTTTGATGGTGTGCTTTTCTTTGATAAGGTTATTATTTAAAAGTCTGTATGCCAGCCTGGCCAGCATGGCTCAGTGGTTGAGCATTGACCTGTGAACCAGGAGGTCACGGTTCATTTCTGGTCAGGCACATGCCCAGATTTCAGGCTAAATCTCCAGTAGGGGGCATGCAGGAGGCAGCTGAACAATCATTCTCTCTCATCATTGATGTTTCTATCTCTCTCTTCCTCTCCCTCCCTCTCTGAAATATATATATTTAAAGTCTGTATGCCATGATATATTAAATAAAGTTTCATGACACAGAAATTTCCTACCTCTATCAACTTGGATCCAGGGGTTTTATTCATCAAAAAACATTTTAAGATTAATATATTGGTTTTTGTTTATTTACTGCACAGGTAGCATAACCTCAAGCCAAAAGCAATGAATTGCAAAGTCCTGGGGTTTTAATTTCTTATCTTTTTAATATTTTTTCTCCTTTTCCTTCTTCTTCCTCCCCATATCTTTCTCCCCTCCCCCTGCTTTCATACCCAGTGCCTAAGATAAATATATGCAAACTTGCATGTGCTTTTTTGAACCACTTGTGTAGAGCTCTGTAGTAGAAGCATTCTACAGATAGTGCTGCCTTCAGCACCAGTTGAAGGGAAAGAAGAAGGCAGGATTGAGACAAGGAGGATGCAGACGGGAGGGCACCTGTAAGGAGTTCTGGAGGTGGGATGACCTGGCAGATGTGTCTGGAGTTGGGTTGAGAAGCCAGGCCTCTATGCCCCTATACCCAGCTATGACACATGCATTGGCCTAGAAAGGGGGCTTACATTTGGGAAATTCTCTCTCTTCAGCTGAGATTATCCACAGAGGAGGTGAATAGATGAAGGCTATCTGCTGAAGCTGGGAAAATAAACCTTCTATTTGTCAGAAGATCTCAATAGCCCAGTGCAGAGTCTACAAAGTATTTTCCCAAAACAATGGGGAGAATTTGGAGCCCTGGGATTTATATGCAAGGGATTTAGTTGTAATGTAATCACTCTGTTTAGGTCCAAGTTTCTATCCCCTTCTCCTGGTCTCAGAGTATTAGAATCCCCATCTGTAATTTTTAAGTCCTATAGTTTATTGTAAATATTAGGAGTGTCAGCTTCTCCTTAATGCTTTTGACTTGGTGTCTCTCCTCAATTTTAACACATTGGTATTTCTCTTTCTTTAAAGCTGAGCTCTAAATTTTTCCTTTCATGGTTATTTTATAGTGTCTTTCAGATAATTTTATTACTTTGTGTGTAGGGTTCTAGAGCCCTAGCTTGCTGTACAGAATCAGAATAACTGGCTGTTCTAGGTATAGGTTGCACTTGTTACCCATGCCTCATTTCCTGTGCTTTTAGTCAGAGTCCTGTAATCATCAGTTCACTGCACCTAAATGATCTGTTTCCTTAACCTAATCATGTTTGCCTCTGCTATGTGATTATTTTAATTGTGAAATGCTACTCACATTCCCTTTTCTTCAAAGGGTTCCCTCTGAAATGACATGCATCTTCATGTTTAGGAGACACAATGTTTTAGTCATTTTTCTGGGAAAACCAGAATTAGAAAGGTGCATGTTTGACCTTGAGACGTGCCATTATTGTTAAACTGAAGATTTCCACAACATCAACATTTTAAGTTTATAAAAAAAGGGCACTATTTATCTCAAAACCAAGTTAGCCTCAAGTCATAATCAGATATATTATCAGTTATTCTTTGCATATACTGTTACGTGTGACACCTGTCTTGGCCAATAAAATCCACAATCCTGGAGAGCAGATAATGTCTTTTCAATTTTCTTTGGCCTCACCCACGTTATTTGGTACAAAGCCAAAACTACATAGGTATTTAGTCCTTATGGAGTCACAGAAGGATGTAGAGAGGAGAGAGGGAGGGTGCCAAAGCGAGAGGTTGCCAGATTCATTGGCAGGCACCTTGGCAACATCTTACCTGGGGAGGCAGCATGACACAGTAGATTTTGAATCAGACAAACATGAGTTTTCTTCCCAGTTCTGTTGTGCACTAACTGTGTCACCTTGGGCAAGTACTTCAATTTCCTTAACCTTCTTTTTTTTTTTTTTTTCCTGATAAATGCTGTTAATAATAACAATACCTAACTCACAGGGGTTTTGTGAGTATTAAATGTGATAATACTATAAATCATCTTTTATCATCCTGACAAAACTAGGCATTGCAAAACAACATGCAAAAACATGTTTCCTGTAGTGTTGCTTCAAGTATGTCTCTACTAATAATTGCTGAATCAAATCAAATGGCATTAAAAATGCAGATTCTCTGACAGCCCACCTTGCATCAAAATATTTATGAATTGGGCCTGGGGAACCTGCCACACCCAGCCAAATGAGACCCCTGCTGCAACAAAAGCAAGGAGAGCTAGAATAGAAAATTGTCTTCTTGGTGTTTTTTTGTTTTGTTTTGTTTTGTTTTTTTTTTTTTTTAAGGAAAGAGAGGGGTGGGGGAGAATGAGATGTGCAGGAAACAGCAGCAGAGGTCAATGGGAGGCCCGTGGCCAGTGATCATCTCTGCAGGACTGAGAAGGGAATGAATGCCCAGCCCCTGCTGTTGCTGTGCTCACTTGCGAGACAGCCCTGCCCAAGGCTGCAGCCAGAGCTCCAACAGTCCTAGGAACATTTAGAAATTAATATGATTGGTGTTCCAATAAACCTTAGACAATTGCGTTCCATTCTGTTATTTGGGCTTTTTGAAAAATTTACTTAGTGGAAAATTCTTTATGGATGGAAGGCTGGGATAAATGATAGTCACTGCTGCAGAAAGAAAAGCACATTCTTTTCTGGAATTAAGAGGAGAAACTTTTGTTTTTCTCCTTTGTAAATAACGTGACACTATCCAAATCATTCTGTCTGGAAGCGAAGCTGCCTTGTGTCTCTGACCTTTAAATATTCAGGGCTACATTTTCCATCATGTAGTGTCACCCTTGCTGAGCTCTCCCCTTCCACAGCTGCTTTGTAACTGTAGGCTACAATATACACAACCTCCTGGCTTCCCTTCAAACTGTAAGACATTAGAACAATGCAGTGCACATGTTAGGGTGCTACAGTCAAGCTGAGCCCTAAACCCTGCCTCTATGATAAAGAATAATTACTCCTGGGCACCAAAAAGGGAAGAAACAGGTTCCCGACTTATAATGCTAATAGCTGGTTCATAGATACTCATAATTCAGTAGCAAAGAACCTGATAACTTACTCAAAACAAAGCTGTATCTAATGTTATCAAAAGCTAGCTGACATTCTTCCTCTGCACATGGCTCAAGACTTAAAAACAAAGAACCAGTCCCTGTTCCTGCGGGCTCCATCTTGCCCGATGAATCCGTGGAGATCTGGCCCTCACTGACAATTGCCAAGAACCCAATAGCTGCACAAATCAGCCCATCGACACGTACAACAAGCAACAATCATATTTAGGAGGATTTTTTTTTTTAAAAAATGTATTTTCCTAAGCCAGTGGGCAGTGACAATAAGTATGGTTTTGCCATGCTGAGAGGCAAATAATCAGTTCCCCACCTCCTACCATACTCTCCAAATGTGTTTAGATTGCTAATGAAAATGAGTCTAGAGGCTTCCCACGGGTCAACATTTTGCACATCAGAAAAACACTATACAATCCAACTTGAGCGACAAGTCTCCTCAGACACCACACAGGGCTGCCGGAATAGAAGTAGAAGCTTGCAGGTAGAGAGAAGTATGAATTCTTAATGCCCCAGGAGTCCAAGGACAGAATAGCAGGGGTAGTCTCATATTCAATTATTTATGAAGTTCATTTATGAAAATAAACCCAATATCTAGATTAGTTGGTATATCTGAGCGATTAATAGCCTGTATATCAATAAATAATATGGACATTTCAGTTCTCCACAAAACTTTCCTCCCCATTCTTACAGGTAAAGCCTGACTCATCTGGCATCATACAATACCTGGTGCCATGGATTTCCGTTTTATAAATAATGCCCTAAGACACAAATATACATGGGATATTAACTCACCACTTAGATAGGAAGAAATCTTATTCTAAATTAATGTTTAAATAACAATGATAACAAATTCAGTTTAATGGGTCTATTCAGTAGTCTCCTTTCATCTTTGGTTTTGATTTCCTTGGTTTTATCCTGTGGTTAACTACAGTCTGAAAATATTAAGTGGAAAATTCACAGTAAAGTCTCCTAAAAACCCACCTCCCCCAATATATACAAGTTCTCATTGTCTCCACTTAGCACCCAAGCAGTTAGATTTAGAGCTAACAAAACTCCCAGATATAAAGACAAATTCTCAAAGGTAGTTATTGTTATTAATAACATTAATAATAATATTTGATTCTCTTCCTGAGTTCATTTTTCTCTATTTTCCTAAATGAATTTTTAAAATACAATCTGATTCTCTCAGGCACAATTCTATCAAAACGACCCATTATTTTGCAGAGGTAATGGAAAGCATCAGTTCCAACAGATGAATAGGGCAAGTGCAACAAATGGGAATGGACAAGCTGGTTTAAACAAAAATAAGAATTGTCCCAATCTCATTTTTATCTTGGGGAATCTTAATTAGACTTATGGTAAGCTGCATTAATGTTAATAAGGATTAATATCATAGTGATAAGCATGGCATACAAATCAATGAGTGCTGCAGTATCAATATATGAACAGAGACACAAATAGCTATTCCAGTTCTTAACAGCAAACTTGTTATGGGGTTCAATATTTGCAATATGGATTTGAAATACCTCGATAAATAGGAGATGTTGTACTTTCACAAAGAGCAGTGCAATGAAACTGGACAGATAAATGTAAACCTTAAATGGTTTACAAATTTTCCCAGAGGGGTTATTTCCAATTCTGCCCTAGTTTGGAGTCTTGTCCTTAGATAAATGGGAGTGAAATAACAATCAATCAATCAAATGAGATTTTATTGATTACTAGAGGCGGGGGCGTGCACTGGTGGGGTCTCTCAGCCTGGCCTGCAGCCCCTCTCTGGACCCCTCAGGGGATGTTGAAGAGCAGTTACAGCCCAATCCCCACAGGCTAGGCCGAAAAACTCCAACAGTACATGAAGCCGTGCACCAGGCCTCTAGTATGCATATAAGATCTTTGGTTAATCCCTTCCCATCCTCCCCGCTGCACCCTTCCCTCTGAGATTCATCAGTTTGTTCAGCCGGTTGCTTAGGCATACACACACACATACACACACACACACACACACACACACACACACACACACACACACTCTAGTGGCCCGGTGCACAAAATTCATGCACAGGGAGGTGTCCCTCAGCCCAGCCTGCACCCTCTTCAATCTGAGACCCTTCAAGGGATGTCTGACTGTCGATTTAGGCCTGATCCCTATCTCAGTCTGGGACCACTGGCTCCTAACTGTTCACCTGCCTGCCTGCCCAATCACCCCTAACCACTCTGACTGCTGGCCTGCTTGCCCCCAACTGCCCCCCGACACACACACACCATCCTGACTGCCCCCAACTGCTTTCCCCTGCCAGCCTCATGGTCCCCAACTGCCCTCCCTGGCTGGTCTCCCGGTCTAATTAGCATATTATCCTTTTATTAATATATATATTCATATATATAATTATATATAGTTATATATTTATAGTTATATATATATATATATATATATATATTACTATATATATATTACTTTGGAAGTGGGTATGTATTGAGTTTTGTCCCACTTTGAGAGGGTAAAATAGTCATTTGAGGAACTTACAATAATGTTAAGGAGGAAAAATTTAAAAAAACAAACAAACATGAAACAAGTATAAAGTAACATAAATCACTTATAAGTAATTTTAAATTCAAGGTAAAAAGAGCTAAAAAATAATGGCTTAAACAAGAGAGATATTTCTTTTAAAAAGAAACCTGGGGACTCTGATTTCCATGTGGTGAAAGAAAGCCAGGATGTAGCCTCTAGCTTCATGGTCCAGTATGGGTCCTATTGCAGGTAAGACATGGTGGGAGGAAGAGGACGGGTGTGCCTTTGACTCCAAGGAAGCTCTGAAGTCACACATACCACTTCTACTCAAACACTTTTATATTCCTATAAATTTCAGCTTATGATCTTTTTCTTTTATGGATCATGCTTTTGATGTTATATCTAAACATTCATCACCAACTTTAGGTCACTACAAGGCTTATTTCTTAATGTGCTATCTTTTACATTTAAAGCTGTGAACCATTTTCAGCTAATTTTGTATAAGTTGAGTCATAGCTGTCAATTTTTGTTTGTTTTTTCCTTATGGTCATGTACTTGTATGGCTAACACGTTCAGTAGGATGTCTACTTGAATTGTGACGGAAGACATTCATAGTTTGTTACTGATATTTGGGAAAGTTAGATGTAGAGTTTTTTTTTGTTTTTTGTTTTTCTTTCCTTTAATAATATTCGTTAGGTTCAGGAAGCCCCATTCTATACGTAGTTTTGTGAGAGGTTATTTTGTATCATAAATGTATATTGAATTAATTTATATCTTTTTGCTGCATGTAATAAGATGCTCATTTGGTTTTTCATATTTAGCCTATCACTATGGTGAATTTTATTAATTCTTGCATGTTGACCCAGTCTTACATTCGGGAATGAGTCTCGCTAGTCATAATCTATTACCTTTCATATATTGCTAGATTCAATTTACTGCAATTTGTTGAAGATATTTGGGTATGTTTCAGTAAAGGGGCATTGTTCTGTTTTCTTTTCTGGATTTTGCATCAGGGGAATGCTAGCCTCAAATAATGAGTAGTGAGAGCTTCTATCTTCAACTTTCTGGAAGAGATCCCTTCAAATTGGTACTATTTCTTCCTTAAATATTTTCAAAACTCATCAGTGAAAATATCAGGATCTTAATTATTTTTGAATATTTTAATTATAAATTTAATTTCTTTAATAGATATATAATATCCAGGTTAATTTCCTTCTTTCTAATCTGTTTATTTTACTTTCCTTACTGTAGTGTCTTAAAGTGGAAGCATAAGCTACTGACTTTAGATCTTCTTTTCCAATATGAGCATTTAATTTTAACAACAGTTCAAAATTTTTTAAATTTATTAATTTAAGAGAGAGAGAAACATTGATCTATTGCATTCATTGGTTGCTTCTTGTATGTGCCTTGACCTGGATGGAACCTACAACCTTGGTGTAGTGGGACGACACTCTAACTAATTAAGCTACCCAGCGAGAGCACAATAGTTTAAATTTTTATTACTGCACACTTAATATTAATATATTTTCACTGCTTTTAGTATTTCATCACTATAATATTTTCTTTCATTTTTTCTTTTGCTAAGTTAGCTTTAAATCTTAATGCTATAACTTTGATGGTTATATTTCTGTTTTGCTTTTGGATTTTGGCAGTTTTATTATATATAAATATTTATTCTCTATTCCTCTTATGTTTTATAGTACCTTCTTAATTTATGGTTTGAACTTGTTTTATTTTTGAAAATGCTCAGCTGCTTTTCTCCTCAGTTATTGCTGTACTCTCTCTCCTTTCCTTCTCATACTGAAATTGGACATATATTAGATCTTTACATTGTCTATCATACACTTTATTATAGTGTTGTTGTTTTTTAATCTCTGTACTTTATATAGTTAGAGCTGACAAATCCTCCACTTCACTAATTTTTTCTTCTTCTGTATCTAATATCCCACTGGCCCCCATCAGCATTTAGTGACTACATTTAGTTTTAGTTGTGTGTGTTTTATTTCAGTTCTAGATTGTCCATTTTGATCTTTCCCATGGTATCAATTTCTATGACAAAATTATTGGTCTAGGCTTTTATTTTCTTGCACATACTAAGCACAATAATCTTAAAACCACATTTAATCATTTCATTATTTAAATAACTGTTAATTTCTTTTTATTGTCTGTTTTTCTTTTTCTCTCCTGGATTTTGATAATGTTGTTCTAATATGCTCTAATACTTGATTACAACCAGGCATTATTGATGAAAACCTTTGAGATAATTTCACGTGTAAGATGCCTTTATCTAGGCATCTCCAGAGCATTTACATTTCATTGTTTTTTATCATGCAGATAACGAAGGAATTTTGTAAAAATGGTTAACTTGAATAAATTCAGAATTATTTTTCTAATCTGCATTTCAAGTCCCAGAAGAAATTATACCTGCTTCATGTTCATTTGTACCACATAGAGCCATGCCTCTCACTTCATAGTGGAGGCCTTAGCCTCTGTTTCTGTACCTCTGACACTGTTGCATCAGGGGAAAACCATATTGTCCTGTTTCTACACATGATTCTTTCTCTGCCAAAATGCTTTTTGCCATTTCCAGCATATTGGGCAGTCTATTATGCATGTAAGTATTTAGCTGTCTTGCAACCAGACTCATGAATCTAGGTTTTTCTCCCATGCATAGCTTTATTTATACCCACAGAGTTCTAAACACATTGCATATAAAATCTTGTACCTTCCGGTTTATTATAACACTAGAGGCCCAATGCATGAAATTCATGCAAAAGTAGGACTTCCTTCCCCCGCTGCCAGCACTGTCTTCCCTCTGGCATCTGGGACCCAAGCTTCCCTCGCAGCCCCAGCTTTGTCTGGAAGGTTGTTAGGAAGGACATCAGGTCTAATTAGCATGTTACACTTTTATTATTATAGATTATGCCATTTTATATTTTTATGTAGTAAACATTTATAAAATATCTGCCTGGTATTCAATTTAGGGGCTATACCCTAATTAATCTTACAAGTTCATAATGATATTTTCATCTTTCAGAAAGGCAAGGAAATGATAGGGGAACTATGCCTCTCGCCCTAATTATGTATAATAGGGAGAAATAAGTCGGTGGCATGGAAATGATAGGAACCTTGGGAAAAAGTGATCATGATATATTTTAGAGCCTGATAACTTGGAAGAAAATACAGATTTTATCTTAGACTTACAAAGGCAAATTGAAAATTATTCAAGTTGATGGCAGTTGTACATGCCTTCAATGAAACAAGAACAAAACCTCCAAATAGTAACGAATTTCTCATGAACAGATTTGTGATTGTTGTATGAAATAGTTCAGAAGATCCCCTTTTGAAATGATATTCATAAGAAAAAAAAAATTGGGAGTAGCCAAGGAGAGCAATAAAGTTCCACTGGCAGAAAGAGCTAAGATTTTTAAAGAATATGCATTCTACATGGCAAGTAATAAAACAGGGTAATTTATAAAAGAGTAGCACATATCTGTTTGACAAGTGCTGATCTGATACCTGAATGGTTTGGCAAATATGCACCCAATAGTGTTGAAAAGATTAAACTCAAAATCAGATAAAAGTTTGAGATAAAAATCATTGGGTCTTCAAAATTTGCTTAATTACATAAAAGTGAGACAATCATTTCATTGATGTTTTTCCCAACATAACTTTAAATTCACTTTTTAAAACTATATATTTCTAAACTTTCTTATTTTAATACTAGAGGCCCAGTGCACAAAAATTTGTGCACTCAGGCAGGGGGTGTCCCTCAGCCTGGCCTGTGCCCTCTCGCAGTCTGGGACCCCTCAGGGGATGACCACCTGCTGGCTTAGGCCCACTCCCTGGGGGATTGGGCCTAAGATGGCAGTCAGACATCCCTCTGGCAGCCCAAGAGCCCTCGGGGGATATCCACTTGCCAGCAGAGAGCAGGCCTAAGCTGCAGTCGGACATCCTTAGCGCTGCTGAGGAGGCGGGAGAGCCTCCCACCACCACCTCTGTACTGGCAGCCATCAGCCTGGCTTGTGGCTGAGCAGAGATTCCCCTGTGGGAGCACACTGACCACCAGGGGGCAACTCCTGCATTGAGCATCTTCCCCCTGGTGGTCAGTGTGTGTCATAATGATCAGTCATTCCCAGTCATTCTGCTTTTAGGTCAATTTGCATATTACCCTTTTATTATATAGGAGTGCCTGGCCAGCCTGGGTGAGGGGCTGATGGCTGTTTGCAGGCTGTCCAAGCCCCTAACCACCCAAGCTCCCAGTGGAGGCTGGCTGGAAGCAGGTATCTGGGATTTATTTTTCTTTTATAATTGAAACTTTGTTGCCATGAGCAGAGGCCACAGCCGGCTCAGGGCATGCAGGAAGCTTGGCTTCCTCGACCACCTGGGCAACCAAGCCTCCCGCTTGCTCTAGTTCTGTGGCTGCTGGCCACCATCTTGGTTGGGTTCATTTGCATATAATCGCTCTGATTGGAATTTGTATATAGTCGCTCTGGTGGGCATGGCTTGGGGCGTAGGGAAGGTACAGTCAATTAGCATCTTTGTCTTTTATTAGTGTAGATTTAACCTTGATTTTTGCCTTTTTTTTTTTAATCTCAATTAGATTTTTTTTTTGATCCAGTGTATTTATTGAGATGACCAATTCACTCAGAGGTAAATATTAATTTATATTTGATTATTCACAATTCGTGTGTTTTAAATTTAGTTCTTCTTTTGAAAATTGCTTTTATGGGAACACTCAGTGCTGGGATTTAATGTGACAACTTACAGAATAGGGTGCTCAACTTGTGCTTAATAGTTTTAATCTTATATTTTAAGCTTTGGTATTTATCTGTGGTTCCCTTTAGCATTGCCTCTTCCCTTCCATTTTCACATCCTCCCAACACAATAAATTCTGAGATTTTCAAGGGGCTGTGTCTCTATGACTCCAACAGTTTTTGTGGTATCACAAAATTCTATTCTGTCACATACTTGAAGAACACTCTTAATACGCCACTGGAGATAAAAAGATGAATTCATCTTAATTTATAAAGAAAAATAAAGGTGCAGGAAACTATTTTATAACTTTGGTTGACTGAGTGCTCATTATTTAGGATCACTGCAAGGAGATGCCTTGCCATTTATTCGGGGATCTGTCCAGAGCTTAGTTGAAATGTCTTTGTGAGTAGAATCTTTATCAACTCTTCTACTACATTTTCAGATATCCTGGGAAAGGCAAACTGAAGGAAAAGTTTAGTTCATCAATGGTTCCTTCTCATAACTGTGCAATAAAGTCTCCTTTCATGATGTCTTTTACCAAAATTTTTTTTCTGGAAACTTCCACAATAAGGAATTTGAAGAAAGGCAAGTTAGGCGTCATGCATGACAAGATTCTTTCTCTCCTGACTGATTAAAATAAGAGGAAAGAACCCTGAGGAGTATTTTTAATACATTTTCCCCTGACACTGCATAAATCTAGGAACATTTATATGCTAATCAAATCAAAATAGGAATTATTAGTGACTGGAGAGCCCCAACATGGCTGTTATTTTCACATCAACATATGATAACAGCTCTGACGCTGAATTAAGGAGCTGAATATTACATAAGCCCCAACAGGTTATAGTACGTGATAGGTTTAAACAATATTAAAATCTAGAAACCCTTCCCCACCTATTACATATTTATTTGGTATTACAAATTGTAAATATTTAAAAATACACAAAGAAACAGTATGGGTAAATTCTTCATGTTTAATGAAATTATTCATGATATAGGAAGAGTTGAGGAACTCCACAAACCCCATGAAGGTTAATGCATGCGTATGAATCTGAAGAGTCCAGCAATGAGAATAATATACTGTGTCCTTTCCTAGGGTGATCATGAAATGGAATTAAAGTAACCTGATTTTCATGGTTAAGTGATACCATGGGGATGAAGGAAGCAACTTTCAAAGGAAGACCTATAAGCAACTAATGAAGACCCAATGTCAGGTCTGTATCTCACGGACTGGAAGCCACTGATCATTTGTACAGTTCTCATTTTAATATCTTTCAAGATAAAAGAAAACAACTTGTCCCTGTTAAAAACCTATATAGTTAGCTTCTCTTTTGGCAGTTTATCTTATCATTTATTAAGAGGTCACCTCATGGTTGGGAAGAACTATGATATATAATCTCAGATAAACACGTAATGGGAAATTCAAGGAAAAGCCAACAAAAAGAGCTGGGGTAATGGGTATGGTGGGAATATTTTTATTTTTAGGGTTTCTAGTGTTCTTATTTTTCATAGATCATAGTACAGCAGGTCTAAGATTACACTTCCCGGTGTTAACATTGCAATGTCCACACAGGAGAAGCCTTGTCTACAGTGAATGGGAAAGCAGAAGAATTTCCCTGGCAGGCTCAATTTGCATCTACATCCAAACTGCCATTTTCAAGTTCTAGCCTCAGCAGAAAGAGCAGAATTGCTCTCATGTTTACAAAGCTTTACAGAACTGACAGATAAAACTATTGCGAATAAGTTTCAGCTAATGCCCTATGAAAAGGTCAATATTTATAACAAGATGGAGATTATTGGAAAAATATCTGTTGATAATAGAATATTAAAACCATTCTTGGATACTTTAATTGCTAGATTTTCATCTTTTCAATGTCTATTCATCTACTATCTACCCTTCAATCTGTGTATTCTAATTGTCAGAATTCTTATATTTTTAATGGAAAGTAAAACTTTTAGATCTTTATGTGAAACTTCATTTTCTTTCTAGAATCAATGCATTTATGTTGGATTTGCAAGTATAGTCCATGTATTCTATGAAGATACATCCCATAATTATAATTCTTCAGTTAGGTATATATTGTTTTTCAATGTAATAAAATCAGTATCTTTGCTCTTAAAATAACCCTTATTGGTTAGCAAAATTTTTTTAAAAAATATATTTTTATTTATTTCTGAGAGGGAGGGAGAGGAAGAGAGAGATAGAAACATCAATGATGAGAGAGAGACATTGATCGGTTGCTCCTGCACCCTGCACCCTGGGGATCAAGCCTGCAAGCCAGGCATGTGCTCTGACCTGAAATCCAACAACGATCTCCTGATTCATAGGTCAACCCTCAACCACTGAGCCATGCTGGCTAGGCATTATTGGCAGAATTTTCCACTTAGGTAGATAAGTTAATTTTTATGTTAATCAGGAATTACTTGGATTTCATCAAATGTGTAAGATTTTATGAATCTTCTGAGACACAGTTTTCTTATTAAAAGGAAGACAGAAATTTGGCTTCATGTAACAAATTTGATTGGTTTGGCAAAAACTATTTGCCATTTACAGAAGAAACAATAAAATATATCACTTTAATTGTATTTAATCTCTATATTTAAGGTGAATTTATTTAATGATTATTTGATTACTAATTCTTGTGTAAATAAATATAAATAGATAAACCTGTTCCCATTCCATTTGATACTTTTCAGTTCCCCATGTAATATATAAACAAATAAACAGATACAAATAAATGTAACATAAAATGCTAAAATTTGATCCTAAGATTTAGATAAATTTGGGTTTGAATTTACTTGCAGAAATTTAAATACTACAAAAAAGCCAATTTACCTAACCCCTCAGAACCTTGGGTTTCTGATGTACAAAATAAGGTAACAATACTATCTAGCTTACAAGGTTGTATTAACTAAATTGCTAACCTGTACCGGGCTTGGTCTCTAATACAATAAATGGTGGGCACCTATATGTGCTAATACTGAGGTCTTGGTTTGTTGTAATGTACCCCGCGAATCACACAAGGACGCCTCAAGAAGTCGAATTAAGGAGTCACATTTATTGCAAATCTGGGACTACGAGGGGGCATTTTGCTCTCTCAAATCTCATAGTGATAAGATGGCCGCAACACCAGATTTATATAGGCAAAAATCACAAAGGTATCGATTACATCTTTGGGTTTGGAATGAGGAACCTGGTTTGCACAGAGCAGTTACAGAAGCGAATTGAGCATGTTAGTTAAATTATAGTTTTGGGTCTCCGGATCACTGAGTCAACGGAAACACATTGCCTGGAGCCATGGGTCTTGGGACCACTGAGTCAACGGAAACACATTATCTGGAGCCACTGAGGCAATTTAGGATAATTGTGCTGTCCTGGTTCCCGGGTACAGAAGAATGTGCTTCGATAACCAGTAAGAGCACAATCAATGGGATAGCATGCATAAGTTCAGAAAATCAAAGTAACTTTTCTATTGTTAAACAAAGCAAATAAGTACAGAAGCCAAACAGCAGGGTTAAAGCTAAACTATAGTTTCTACCTGAGATGATTGCTACCATACTTCAGGTTAATACTGCTATTGAGCAATGGGTTATGAAAATTAGTCATAATGCTTACTGACTTAGCAAGAAAAAGTTGGTTCCACAAATCCCGAGTAGAATGGGATAGGCAATCATTTTTTTGAAGCCCCAAACTTTTCCTAAATTCTGAATATTTAAACTGAAATCATTCTGTACATTTAGATGAATACTCAGAATAATTTTTTTTTTAAATGTTGCAAAGAATAATCCTGACCTTTCAGAAACCTTGTCCATATTGTCCCCCATTATACTTCATTACCTAGAAGACTCTGAGGTACAGAGGAAGTACTGAAAATATTTTAGCATAAATTAATTGAACAGAGGATTTTTATTCAAGGCTTACTCAGCCAAGGATATGTTCTGTTTGTACTTAATATTCAAAGTATGAATCAGAATGAGATTAAAGTGCAATCTTTTGTGGGGCTTATACATAAAAACAAGGAGAATGATTAAAAACTTCCACTGAGGCCAGCAATACCTATTAGATAAATTTTTGAAAACTTAGCCAGCACTCAAAGTTCTTCATAATTTATCTTTTACTAAATTTTTAATCCTTATCACCAACCATTGTACCGAATCCACTGCATACTATTTTATCGGACCAGCATGTATTCCCTCTGTGACTTTTAGCTATATTTTACTTAGTACGCGGAACACCCTTCTTAATTCATGTATATTAAAAAATTGCTCTCATAATTCAAAGTCCAGATAAAATATCTTACATTCTTTGAAGACTTTCTAAGTTCCAGCTGAAAATTAATCACTCTCTCCTCTTTTATCCCATAGTCTTTTTGTTCCTATCCCTAATGTGTTTGTTATCACAACAACATATTTTATTATAAATAGCTTTATTTATAATTTTATTGGAACATAGCCATAAACTCCTTTAGGGTAGGACCTTTATTGATATGTTCATGTTTATATGGCCTTTAATTAACATATTAGCTGGTATTTAATTATGGCTAATAAATTTTGTTGATTTATTGAATTAGATTTAGAAAGAGGGGGCAAGCAGAGGAAAACAAAAAATGAGGTAGTAGATTAACATTTCACATTTCTAAGTACTTAAGTAAAATTCTGGCTGCTTGCAGGATGACTCAAATTCAATCTTTTTCAATTAAATTGTGAGCATTTTAGTGGGTAAATAACCACTCCATCATAATTTTCAGCAACAATCTGATGAGATTAAAATGTAAATCAGGGCATCCATCACACTTGGGGCTGTTGATGGTGAAATATCCTGTTCCCTGGATTTCTCAGAGTAACAGATATGCCCATGTCTCTCTTTTTACTGAGGAAAAGCGTATTTATGCTCTCAAGAATATTCTCAGCAGAAGAATGTCATTAAAATTAAAAATAGCGGTGAAAGAAATTAGCAGAAATGAACAATAAGTGATTTGCACACTAAAAACAGTGACATAAGGTGGAGAATAATGGGAAATGAAAAAATATATAATGATGACTAGGTGACAGATTGCCGTCGTTTGATTCTCTGGGGTTTTGTCACAACCTTCAGTAGGGAGATAACATTGAACATCTGGTGGACAACCAGTGTGGAACCTCAATGAAGCTGAGCATGTGTAATAGATAAGGGATGAGCTTGGGGCTGTGGCTCATCTCCTCACACATACCTAAGAAAATGAAATGAGCCAAGACTACTATTAAATAATAACAGTTGCCTTCTAGGAAAACACTTGAGTCACAATATATGCAGGTCTTTCTCTGCCACCAAATGGTATAAAAGTAACTAAAAAAAATGCTGCTCTTGCTTTTGTCATCTACCAGCAATATGACCTTGGACATGTAGCCTCATTGAGCCATAGTTTTCTCACTTATAAAATATGGAAAATAATAATTCAATATAGTAATTTCTCCTTTTATTGCAATTAAGATGATATTGCTGACTGTGCTCTACAAACTGCTATATGAAACATACAGTGTAATCTAACAGTAAGCATCACTTTTTTTGTATAAGTAAGTAATTACCAAATGTTTTGTTGGAATTTGTTTATCTATCTTTGGAGAATAATAATCTCTGATATTAAAAGTTCCTCACATTAATTATTGGCCTGGGCTGTCTTTCCATCAGTAGCCTTAATTTTATCTAGGCTTTAATGACTGATATATGTGATATCTTCTAGCTGTCATCACCTATCATTAGTTGTGTGCTACTAAATATTTAATAGCTGGCTTTCTGTCTCTTGGGGCAAAGCAGTGATTTGTAGCATTTCCCAATTTCTTTGGTGTAAACACTCCTGTATATCCAACTTCAACATGACTGCACGTTTCAGAGTCAGAAGAGTTGCGCACACTCATTTCTCACCAACTGGTTAGAATCAGCTCCAGTACACCCACTGCCTCATATTCAGTATAAACTAATGTCTTTAAATCAATAAAACATGGTGAACATTTCTGAACTTGCTGTCTCTGAAACAAACATTCTCATTTAGGGTTTCACTAGTAAGTACTGAAAATAAAATGTTTCAGTAAGTACTGAAACTGTTGAGAAGAATAATTCAATAAATACGCCAAGTTCCAAGAAAGGTGAAGAAAGTTGTGTCTGAATTCCATTAGAATACAAGTTAAGGATAAAGTTTGCTGAAATACTGGAGCCAAATGTCACGCTGAGCACGTTGATGGATAAAGACCCTGACTTCCTTTCTGCTGCCTTGCCATTGTGTGTCTCCAGCTCTCCTACTTAGAACAACCTGCCCAGTATTGTCACTGTGGTCTGAAAGGACTGAGTTCTGTGTGGCAGCTCAGAGCCACAGGACACAGGCCCTACAGAGAGGGGCAGCCTTCCCACAGAGAAACTGCCCTCCTTTCCCGGAGCGGTGATGAGCCTCGCCTTCAGGCTGCTTTCTCCTCTCTGGTTCATTCTGTTTCCTATCCAGTAGCTCCCAACACAATTAAATTTGTCTTCAGTGAAGAATAGTTTCCTATACAGACTCCAAATATTTCTGCTCCAGGACCTGGGTCATCCTGCCTTTCTCTTTACTTTAAACCTGGAACTCTTTCCCTCATTCCTGTTTGATTTATTTTTGCTCCGTTTTTTTTTTTAAGTGTAAAGAAACATTTTCTCATAAAATATATTCAAAAGCCAATTATTACGGTTTGACTCTAGCCTGGGTACTTTCTCACCAGTGCCTTCGTTGGCACGACTATCATTTCTATGGTCTCTGCATCATGTTATTTTTCCAAGGGCATATGCAGCAGGTGCCAGTAACTTAAATTCTTAAAAGCACTGATTGTTTTGGAAGCCACCATTATGATTCCTTTCTTTTTTATTTTATTTTTCAGGGTAGAAATGACTGATATAACATGCATTTAGGGAGTAGCCAGAACTTCCCTGATTTGACTTTTGAGCTCCTTTGCTTTACAACCTAAGCGATTCCAACTCTTCCCACCATGTTCCTCTGAGAAACTGCTAAGCACCATCACATTAGACACAAAAGAAAACAACGCTAAGTGACATTTTCCCCCGCAAAAGCAATTGAAAATGTGCTCTATGCAAATAGTATTCTGTGTTCAGGGCTAATTGGCAAATACATTCCCCAAATAATAATGTTCATTCAGACTCCCAGAGAGTGGAGCAGAGGAATGGTACACCTTCCCCAGAAACCCCAAGCCTAAATGGCAACAGGCTTTCCTGAGATAATTCCACTCTGAGAAAGGCCTTCCGGCTCACTTCCCAGAGAACAGCAACTGCAGATGAGTCATGGCTGGGCTCTGCCAAGGAAACAACACACCAAATCCCTTTTATAGTTCAGAGATGAAACAAACAACCTTGGTGCAGGATGCTAACAGTCATAATGGCTATAACTTTCATAGAAAAGTATAAATATACCATTAGATTTACCTATCTCCCACTGAAAGATAGGAAAGAAGGTAATGTTTCCTTAGGACAGCCAAGGATACATGTGACAGTTAAAGCTGCCTACTTGTTTTTAACTCTGTGTCTTCTTCCTAACTTAGATATACTTAAAAAGTTAAAGCAGAAAATTTTATATCATTTTTTTCTTCCAACTTCCTTTCCACAATTTTGCTTTAACCATTTAGTACTTAAGCATTAATTATGTCCAGCATATTTTCAACATATTTTTAAATTCTGGGACTATAGCTGTATGTTCACATTTGTTTTCTCATTGGATCCTTATGGTAAACAAACCCTGTGAGGAAACTTGGGCAGGCACTAATATGTTCAATCTTTTTACACAAAGGAAGCCTAGAATCAACATCCTCACTGCTAGCTTCAAGTTCTAGGCATCTTTCTAAACGTTCAAACTATAAATTTGGTTTTAAGTATTTTACTGGTTTTTTAGCTTATTGATTTTGCTGCCCACCCCCATATTGGAGGTTGTTTTTAAGCTATCTAGTACTGACTGAATTATTCTCCCATATAAAATTACTATACATTCATTTGGCTTTATTGTTTTTAAATCTTTATTGTTGAAAGTATTACATATGTCCCCTTTTCCCCCATTGACTCCTTCTAGCCCTCACCTCCACCCTCACCCCAGGCCTTCACCACCCTATTGTCTGTGCCCATGGGTAGGCATATATACATACAAGTTCTTTGGTTGATCTCTTCCCAACTACCCACCCACCCTCACCCTCCCTCTGAAATTCCACAGTCTGTTCCATGCCTCTATGTGGTTGGATCTAACTTATTCATCAGTTTATTTTGTTCATTAGATTCCACATATGAATGAGATCATGTGGTGTTTGTCTTTCTCTGACTGGCTCATTTCGCTTAGCATAATAATCTCCAGGTCCCTCCATGCTGTCACAAAATTCATTTGACTTTAAATTTGAGGCAATCCTATTCTCCTAGAGCTGGTCAAATGCACAATATACATATCAAATGAAAAAGGGCTCAGGGGACAGTGAGCTTTTAGAGAAATGTGCAAAACTTTCAATCAGAGGAGTTGTGAGTCTTAGGGGAGTATGTTTTTCAATCAGAACTAGTGAAAACCTAGAGAAATTGGGAAAAACAAGAAAAGGAGGAGGGTGTGTTTTCTCATCACTATGGTCATAAGGTGGAATGGCTGTGCCCTCTATGGGGTGAAATGGAGAATATTGATAAATGCATTTAAATGTTTATCATTTCAATCACCAAGAGATGGAGAATTTAAACACCAATAAAGTAATAGTTGTACATTTCAAACTGATGTTCTTTGGAATAAAGGATTATATTCAGTATCCCTCAGGCTGTGGAGAAAGTGTACACTGTAGGCATCATATATTTATTAATATAGATGAGAATCTGGCCCCTAAAAATGTTCTACCTAGTAATTTCATTTAGTAGATTTTCAACAAATATTTTGATTGATTGATTTTTGTGTGTTTCTATTCATTGACCATTTAGATATCTCAAAAATATGTGTTGCTTGTATATATTTGAGAATATGATGCATACTCAAAACTATCAAATAGGTGTGCAAGACAATCAATAATAATGACACTGGAATAATCCTATATAATACAAGGCTAATATGCAAGTCAACCATAGCTGGGCTCATGGCTGGCAAGCACAGTGGTGGTGTTGGGAACAGGCCTAAGCTGTCAGTTGGACATCCCCCAAGGGCTCCTAGACTGCAGACTGGGAGAGGGTGCAGGCCGGGCTGAGGGACCGCCCCCACACACATACATGAATTTTGTGCACTGGGCCTCTAGTATAGGTAATAATGTTCTAAGTGCTTAGATGAGAAAAATAATTCCAAAAGGACAAGTGACCAGAACAGGCTTCTCAGAGTGTGCATGACACTCACTGTGTATTATATGTGGGTAAAACTTAGGGTTACCGAGAGCAACGGGGAGGGAATTCTAGGTGTAACACAGCTACTGGGGAAGAAATGTGGGAATATTTTGAGACCCAAAGCACAGTCATCTTGAGTGAAGAGAGAGTAAGAATATGACAATGAATAAGTTATAAAGAACCTTTTCTTCTAACTCATAAACCATCGCCATCTACTTCTAATGTGTTTTTTTATGAGTTCTTTAAAATTCATAAAACCATGAGCATCTAGAGTTTTATTTTGTTTTTTAGTTTAGATGATATAAATCAGAACCTTGAGTAGTTTCATAAATAGAAACCTAATTCATTTATTTTTCGGTCATTGAATCTTCTGTTGAAAGTTAATTGTGTATCTTTTCAACTTTTCTTAAATTAAAAATATACATGGCAAGGACTGTGCGAAGAAGATATTTGAATGGTCTTTCTTTGTATATATAAAAGAGCCCAATGAGTTCTAAGTAACTATTGCCACAGCATATATTTGTGTTTAAATTTACTTTTCACACTGTACTTGATTGTGTTTAAATGCTTTTCTTTAAAGTATGTTCCTGGCTACTTCCTTCAAATATGCTTTAGGTTATGCAATAAAATAAAAGACAACTGCCTAAGAATGAACCATGGTACTAAAGAGATTACAGGCATTTCTGACCCCCAGGAGACTGTGGGCATCGAGAGCCAGACATTCTTCCCTGAAATTCTACTGTTATCGTTAACAGTGATGATTTTTGTTTCAAAGTTGTAGCATCTTTAAGTTAATGTACTTAAATGTGTAGTTTGTTTTGTTTCCTTATATTTTCTGAATACTCCAAAGGACATACTCATAAAAAATAATGGCAGAAGCTATACTGTATATAAAATAAGTCTATTCTTTAAACTCCCAGGTACAATTTTAAATTATCCTGAGGTACAGACCCAATCTATTGTCATTTGTCATGAATTTCTGAAGCTTCCAGCTTGTTTCCAAGCAGCTTCTATGTAATCTCTACTCTGAGACCATTTCTTATCATCTGTTGAGAGAAACAGCAATCTTCAAGACAAGAGTGATCTCCTCCACCTACAAACAAAGGCTTTTAGACACCAGAATTGCTTATAATACCTTTTCTTCTTGGAAATTCATTTTTCCCCTTCATTTTGGCAAGGACTGTGTATTCTCATTCCATATTGATAGAATCTATTGTCTATAGGTACTCAGATATTCAGCTACTCAGATATAGTTATGAGAATAACTTAATGTGGTGGTTTCAACTTTGCCATAATAATGTCTTTTGTCTATAATTAACATTATAAAATTCTAAATCATCTTATATATCTTATATCTTAAATCTATGGGTAGCTATCGTGTAATCGGCATTGATAACAATGCCTACTTGTTTCCCTTACTTCCCGAATTGCATTTTTGTTTGGTCTATAAAAAGATCTGTCCATTTTTATGATCTTCTTTCTTGTTTTGTCTGCTTATAATCCAAGAGACAGTACATTCATTCTGTCTTCTACCTCATAAAACTGTGTAGGATACTTATTGTCCTATCAAAAACTAACTGGCTTAATATGATGCCAATACTTTGTTTTGTTTATGAATCTGCAATTTGTGCAGGGTTCAGTGGGATGGCTCATCTCGGCTTCACATGGCATCAGCTGGGCTGTTTGATGGAGGCTGAAATACCCACTTCTAAATGGTTCACAGATATGCCTGGAAAGTTGGCAATGGCTGTCAGCTAAGAGCTAGGCCAGAGGTTCTTAGTAAGCTTCTCCATGGGGCTGCTGGAGTTTCCTTGCAACACAGTGGCTGCACTTCACTGTTTTGTGAGTCAAAAGAAAAGTTATCTGGCCCTATAAATATACACATGTAACACATAATAAGATATAGAATAGCTATAGGAGACCCTGCTATTGAAAAAGGGGAGAATTAGGACATGCATAAAGGTCATTTGTTCATAGAATATCTGAAATCTAGCTAGGCACACACTGTTATCTCATTGGCTAGTGTTCACTCTTGTTCCCTGGAAATGATTCGCTATGGCTCTTGTCTCTTCACTCTGGATCATCCTTTACTTTCCATCAAGATTACCCCACCCCCCTTGTTAATAGTTCAGTAAATGTCTTAATTTTTTTTTCTGTAATAAATTAGGGGCCCCAAAGTTTCCTTTCATGTTGTACTATCTTTGCACTTTTTAGTCTGTGCTAGCTAATTACTTAAAAAAAATTGGTAGAGCTTCTGTGGACCAAATCATATTTCACTCTATTGTATATAATCTATTCAATGCTAATCTCTTCAAGATAGGTTCTTATTTACTTTGGGCCCCAACAAGGCTACAGTGGGACAACACCTTTAATATTCTTAAAAATCCTATCGTTTAAGTACAAGATACACTCTTAAGACTATCACAAGCCCTATTTTTCATATCCTTAAATCTTTCTGAGGTCTAAAATATTAGGTGGTACAGTCATGGTATGAAAACATTCATTATTAGGCCATCCTATTCTGATAGCCCACAAGGATTTGGTGTTTGCCTTAAAGCCTTTCTTACTTTAAAAATCTATTTTCTGGTAGAAATCAGAAATAAAAAACAATCCTATTGCAAACTCTTAAACTCCTGGTTCCTTTATATTTCCTCTAAATTCTGCTCAATAACTTAACAGCTCCTTCAATTTTCTCCTCGTACTTAGAAAAAGTCAGTCAGCAATTTCTACATTCTGTCCTGAAAATCTATCCAGTGAAACCCATGAGTTCATTAAATCTCTTCTCTATTTCCCATATTGCTACAGGCAATAGTGTTGACAAACATTTGACCACTTCATAAAGGGGTACCTCTTTTCTCCAGCCCACGTGGTGTAGATTTTTGCTACACAGGCTCTCCATTTGCAGGAACCAATTCTTCTCCAGCTGTCCACTGCTGAGTAAGAAACAATCCCAACACTTAATGACTTCAAACTATAGTGATATTACTTTATGTTGTCATTCTGTGGCTTAGGAGCCAGCACAGGACTCAATTGACATGTAGCCGACAGCCAGGCTGATCTGATGGATACTAATAGCTTCATTCCCCTACTTAGCACAAGAGCAGAGATGGCTGAAAGAATGGGCTGATCTGAGCCTCTCTCCTGGGATATGACGACATAGAGATACGTAGTCTCAGGGTCGGTCTCAGGATTTTTTCTGGCAAGGTAGTTGGACTTCTCATTTGGTGGCTCTGGTTTCTAATATAGTGTTCTCCGAAACAGGAAGCTCCCTGTTGTTTAGAGACTGGACTCAGAAACTGTGACAACAGCACGCCTGCTGTAGTCTCTGTGTGGGGCAGTCCTGAGATGGCCCAGATACAGAGGCAGACGCGATGGGAGCAGGTTCAGGACCCCATGACTACCTTCAATCGATAGGAAATGTGCAAACACGAACACAATTTCTAGCACAGGTTTTTCAACTTCGATTAATTTAGCTTGTATAGTCAGCCTACAAATAAACGGGGTGGTCTGAATTATACACTTGCATAAATTTTTATTGGAGAAGATTTAGAATATATTTTGGTGCTACTTTCCCTTTTTTTTAAATTATGTGATTTTTGAGGGGTGGGGGAGCATAACTTCTGGGTCATAACACTTGGAAATTTCTTTTGTATTCAATTTTGGACATTTGCCAAAAATGAATCCTTAATGCACCTTTTATTCTTTGTCTCTTTCTCTTTTCAGCTCTCCATTAACTGTAGGAAAACCTCCCCAGTCTTCCTATTCTGAAGGCCCACATTCATTTTCTCTGATCATTTCATTTTTTTTTTTTTTACGCTTTCACCTCCTATTAGTTTCTAAGGCTGACAAACTTTGTTCGCTATTCTTTGCTGTAAGCTAAGAGTTCTTTCCATCTCTTCTTGAAACTTTTGATCTGCTATTTCTTCCCTTGAAACCACCAAGCCTGCTGTTTTTATATATTAATTGGTTTTCTTTATTTAACCATATTTATTCCCTAAAATATGGCAGGATCATTTTTTCAATTTCCTCCTACTCTTTCATATTTTACAACATTTGCATTTATACTATGCTAAAAAGATATATTTCTTTTCATTTCTAATATCTTCTAATATGGCTCCATTAATTTTACTCTCAGCTTCTCTCTCATACTTGAGCTTGATAACTATATAGCCAAAAATGCAGAGCAGAAAATTATATTTTTCCTAGTTAAGAAAAAATATAGTTTGCTTGACTAAAACTTTATTTTCAAACGTTACTGGCTTCTTTCATGTCTTGAACCTTTGTTTATCAAATCTAGAAATTGTGTACAATTCTTGACTCACTATAATCCAGAAATATATTTAGACTGGGAAAAATGCCTCAGAAGAAAATAAACTATGACCTCTGAACTCTGTTCTATTTGTAGAATAAAAGCAAAGAGCAGACACAGAAATGCTGAAACACTGTCAGAAAGACTCCAAAATCAACCCCAACTCAAAAAAGGGGGATATGGCAAGTCCCCTTTTGTCACATTGTATCAAGTCATCTATAGTTTACTCCATTATAATCCAGTATAATGATGTTAGGGACTAGAATATGCTGTTCCTAATTATTTCATCCAGGGTGTGATATTGGGACTACACACAGAGAGAGAAAAAATGACTAACCTGTCTTTTAAAAAACTCAATGTCAAATTCCCTTTTAAGGATTGTTTTCATTGTACAATAATGGCAATAGAAAGGAAAAATCATTGTTTCACCAGATTATTTTATCTTATCTCTTTTCTCTGATATTATCACACATATATACATATACAAACACACCACTTAAAATGGTTAAGTTTTAAAATAAGTAATATTTTCATCATGGTAATTATTATTAGAAATTCATTAGGGTATGCAAACGCACATTGTTGAATATTTCAGATATGCTTTTGTCTGGATAGAAATTAAGAGGCATTTATTGAGCATTTGTTAAGTGGCCAAACTTGCGTTAGGCATGATTATTTGTGTTATCCTCATTACAGTGTGGCACTATCAGGCAGTTTGCTGAATAAATAGTATAGATTATAAGTGACAAAATGTATAGGAATTCCAAAGAAGTTCACCTTGATGAATAATTGCTCATAAAATATCCTATCTAATAAAAGAGTAATATGCAAATTAATCATCACTCAATCACAAAGATGGTGGTGCCCAGTCCCTTCAGCCCCGCCACTGAAGTGTCCAGGCCTGTCACCGCTCTGACAGGCAGATCCAGCCACACTGCTCTGCTGCCGCCACCGCCACTGCAGTGTCCGGGCCTGTGGACCCGGCCGGGGGCCGCGGGGACGAGCAGCAAGACATGACCTGCCCACGCCGGCGGGCTGATGCAGCCTCTCTGCTCTGCTGCTTCTGCCACAGCCGCGGCCACAGTGTCCAGGCCTGTCATCCCCTCCATGAGGCTGAATGCTGCATCCAGGGGGCACACGCAAGTGTGTGGGGACTTGATTCTGGGTCTTCTGGCGCAGGGGGACTTGATGCTATTTCCCTGTTTGTGCTGGCCAGCAGCTGGACATCTCCCGAGGGGTCCCAGACTGCGAGAGGGCACAGGCCAGGCTGAGGAACCCCTCCACCCCGAGTGCACAAATTTTTGTGCACTGGGCCACTAGTGGATTTTATAAGAAGAAAACTAAACTATGTGCTCATTTTACAAAATGCCCAGATAAAAAGAATGCTATTTTTTTTGGATTCTAAACAAGAACCCTGCTGGAAGTTAAAGGGTGTATCTTATTTTTTGAAGTGAGACCAAGGCCAAGAGCAGTCCTCTTTACATTATGCCACAAAGATTTTCCTTTTTATGGAACCTAAGAATTACTCCCTTCTCTCTCTGGGGAACTACTAAGACAATGAATGGTCTTTGGAAGAAGTCAGTGTAATCCCTGGATAATTGTATTTGTCTGGAGATGGGAGACTGGTTAAGGTAACTACCTCAGACCCTCATTATTTTCAGGATTCTAAATCTTCTCTTTATTTCTACTTGAAAAGTTACTTATGTGCATAGGCATATTTCTTCTCTTTTATTATATAATGGGCCCAAATTGACTCTTATTTTTATAGCTGTCATAGAAGCTACAGCAAGAAAAGTGTAATACACTGCAATAGAATGAAGGGCTGGTAAACTGTGGCCCACAAACCAAACCTGCACACCAAGAATGTTTTTTACATTTTTAGGTGGTTGAGAAAAATCAAAAGAAGAATAATGTTTCGCAACACCTGGGAAATATATGAAATTCAAATTTCAGTGCTCTCATAAATAAACATTTTTTGAAACAAGCCCATGATCATCTATTTGCCTCTGGTCTGCAGCAGAGTTATGTGTGATTGGGATTGAGCCATATTATCTACGAAACCCTGTTTGCCCACTCACTATCTGGCCCTTTACTGAAAAGTTTACTGACCCTTGTAATTCATGTTCAGGTGACGTTTTTCAGAATTAAAAATTGTCTTTAACTCATTTGCATTGTCAGTTTGGACAATGGAAGGCCTGGATAAGTTCTTCAGAGGACATGGGTGGAGGGCACTCTCAGACCCGAGCTAATCCCTGCACTTTGTGGACAGCTTCTGCTGCCAGGGGCTGTGGAATAGATATATAGTTGCCAATCAGATGAAAAATATCAGAAGAATGCTTTGAAATATAGAGCTTACTACCATAAAGTTTCCATTTGAATCTGTATACACTAACCAAAAGAAAGGAATCAATGAAGCTTATAAATTCAGGGACAGGAGACACTGTCAGTAGTTTTGCAATAAATTTCTGAGAAACATTAATGTTGGTGGAAAACAATAATATTTACTTTTTTTAAAAAAATGCTGTTGAATATCTGCTGATTCTAAGGCCTTGTTCTATCAAGCTATAAAGCTCCTCTCTGTAGGTAGCAGACTTTTATCCAATGGCATAAACAGGATGCTTTCTCTTTGTCCCAAAGTGACTATTTCTATTTCCATGAACGTTGCCCCCTCAAATTGTTCCTGATACATCAATCCTTGATCTTTAGAATTCTCTTAAGTTATTTTCAACAGGACTGAGGTTATAACCCTGGCTTCCTGAGAGAATTTTCCCATTGTCAAAGATGTCCACAGGATGCCCAGATAGCAAATAACTATCAAAGTCACTTTGGAATTTTTCAACTGACATCATATCAAACAATTCTGAAGGGGCACTATGCCAAGACTTCTTGGAAAGTAGCACTGCCAGGGACCCAGATAATATCAAGGTGATATTTGTCAGTACAGAAAAAGTTGTGCAATAAGTTGGTATATTAACCACTTATGAAAAGAATGCTGGGATTTTGTAATTCCAGTCTCATACAAATTCAAGAATAGTAAATCAGCCCTACTATTGTAAAATAAGTCAAACCATTACAATATGTTGTTATTATTATTATTATTATTATTATTATTATTATTATATGGAGACAGGGCACTATAAACATTTTTAGCTTGGCTGCTTTTACTTATACCTCATATTCCATCTGGAATATCCCTACCTTCTTCTTGTTTTAGTCTTGATGATCAAGCTATATAACCCTCCCTTTCCAAGGAGTTCCATAAACTATTCTACTCCTGAAATTACAGTATTTGATATCTCTGTGACTTTTTTGTTCAATCCTTGTTGACTCTTAGGATTTATAACCATTTTATGTTATTATTTAAAAATATATAAAAACTCAATTCTCTTCTCAATTATAACTTGACTGAGGGTGGGGACACTGCTTTCTACATGCAAACTTTCCTATAACATCTAGGTCAGTGGCTTTCTGCCAGTGAATGGATTGGAAAAATTCGCTGCTTTAATTTTATGTATGGAATACATGAGAACAGAATTGGAACATAAAGGGGGAAATCTATACTTTCACATTTACATTTGTCAGAAAGTAAATTATCACATTATATTTGCTTAGTTTTAGCAATAACTATATTTTAAAAAGAAAAAAATATAGTTATGATTGTGATTATATCACTATAAAATGTTTAGCTGGTGCATCTGACATGGCTTCAAAAGATCGTGACTCTATGGATTCATGTCCTGTACAATTCTTGGATGTGGGCTAGACACAGTGACTTGCTTCTACTGAATAAACTATGGTAAAATGATGTGATGTCTTCTCTGTGATTCACTTATATAAGACTGTGATTTCCATCTTGCTGGTAGATTGTTCTCTGGCTGGCTTTGATAAAATAAGCTGTCTTGCTGTAGAAGCCATTATAGCAAGGCACTGTGGGCAGCCTCTTAGCCCATAGCCAGCAATGAACTGACACCCCCGAGTCAAATAGTCTACAAAGAATTGAATCTCCCCAATCAGTTCAGTCAGCCCAGGAGCAGATCCTGCAGGTGATCTGCAAATGAAACTCTAGCCCTTGATCATGGTCTTGTGAGGGACCTCACAGCAGAGGATTCAGCTCATCTCTTCATGAACTCTCGACCCACAGCAACAGAAATGATACATGTGCATTCTGTAAAGCCAATTATGTTATTCATTAAATAATTTTACTTTTTTCATAGATATTTATAATTTCATTTCTATAAAATCAGTTACCAAGACTTTAAGATCTTGATTTGTTGCAATCCGTCTCTACCCTGGCAAGAGTAGTCAGTCATGTATCTTGATTCTAAGAGTAAAACTACAAAGGGTTTATACATGTTATATCTCATTTCAAAATTACAAGAATGTTGTCAGGTAGATTTATAAGGAGGGGAGATGCTATATCATTGCTATATTTAGAAAATATGAACACTAATAAAGAGTTAAGGTGTATGGAAAAGAATGGACCATGTGTCCATTACCTTGAAAGTGGTGAAATTATATTTTAAGGTCTTCACATCATATGAACAGTTGCCCCCTTCACAAATATTTATGGTTTCTCCTTATCTTTAATGAAAAAAAAATGTACAAAAAGAAACTGACTATAATTATGTTCATGTGTATGCCTGTGTGTGTGTGTGTGTGTGTGTGTGTGTGTGAGTGTGTGTGTAGCTGAAAGTATATATCATTTTATTTGAGAATACTGCATTCCCCTGAGATGAATGCATCCAGCCTTCCACTTTCCAGGGAGCTAAAAGAATCAAACCATGTGTGGCATGCCCAGCTGGGTGAATTTGAGACACCCACAAATGATTTCTTCTCCTGAGACTAAACCAGTATTGTGGCAAGTAAGGCTGAAATATCTGCCCCTTAATTGGGAGACTGTATAAAATTACAGAGGACATCTTTGTAGCTTTCCCAGAATTTGCTTTTACACTTTTTTTGTGCCACTGAGCAAATATTTATCACAGGGAAAAATAACATCAATTTGCTCCAACTGGTAAGAGATTCAACATGCCAAATTAGAGTAGCTTCTGAAGACTAAATATGCTCAGTTAATAATGTGTACGTGTGCTTGGGAGTGCATGCTCTCAAAACACTTCATCAATCAAAGAGCATGATCTCAATTTAGGTATGGACAAGCAATGTCAACAAAAGTTTTAAAACTGAAAGAAATATGTAGCATATATGAATATGTATGAAATATTTTAATCAATACTTTATTAATCCAGATATTATTTCTGTGGCTAATTATGATAAAGAAATAATAAAGCTCTCTGCAATTCTCAAGGGCTCTGTAAGTGCTAAATAAAGACAGGTCAGAATCAGTAGGGAGCTGGTTGTAGGAGATAGGGACAGACATGGAATGTTTTTCCCTTGGTCCTTCAATAAAAGGCTCACACCCACCATTATTATTTCCTTTCAGCATTATTCCTCATGCAATGGTAAAGCAGAACTCTTTGACTTGGCCATACTGTTTCTAAAACAACAATCATTGTCCAGACAACATGGCTCAGTGGTTGAGCATTGACCTATGAACCAGGAGGTCATGGTTCAATTCCTGGTCAAGGCACATGCCCAGCTTATGGGCTCTATCCCCAGTGTGTGGTGTGCAGGAGGCAGCTGATCAATGATTCTTCCTCATCATTGATGTTTCTATCTCTCTCTTTGTCTCCCTGCCTCTCTGAAATCAATAAAAATATACTTAAAAAATAAAACAACCATTACACACACACCACAAATATATAATGTTTCATTCCAATTTTGTGTTTCATTTTTGTGTGTCTTTTTTGCATTCTTTGAGGGCAGGACCTATACACCTGTATTTTCTATATTGGATTGTGCCCTAGATGTGCTCATTCAGCAACCATCCTACACCTTGCCCCAGGACTCAGAGAGCCTTTCAGAAAGACACTGGCATCAAATTGGGAAGGGGATTTTTAGTTGGAAGGGGAGCATCATGCTTAGAATTTTCTACTTTACACTCTACTCTGAAGATTATCAAAATAATTCAATTCTGGATTGGAACTCAAGTTCCTTACTCTCTGAATAATGATAACCCCTGCAGCTATACCTTCATTTTATAGAAGACATAGTTCCCTCAATCAATTTTTGTTAATTGTTCTGTGAAATTTAAGTATTTTGAATAATTTATTTTGAAAATTCTATATAATGCCCGGCCAATGTTGCTCAGTGGTTGAGCATCGACCTGTGAACAAGGAGGTCATGGTTCGATTTCTAGTCAGGGCACATGCCTGGGTTGTGGGCTCGATCCCCAGTGGGCGCTGTGCAGGAGAGAGTGGATCAATGATTCTCTATCATCAGTGATGTTTCTGTCCCTCTCTCCCTCTCCCTTCCTCTCTCTGAAATTAATGAAAACATATTTTGAAAAAGAAAATTCTGCCCTAACCGGTTTGGCTCAGTTGATAGAGCATTGGCCTGTGGACCGAAGGGTCCCAGGTTCGATTCCGGTCAAGGGCATGTACCTTGGTTGTGGGTACATCCCCAGTGGGAGGTGTGCAGGAGGCAGCTGATAGATGTTTCTCTCTCATCGATGTTTCTAACTCTCTATCCCTCTCCCTTCCTCTCTGTAAAAAATCAATAAAATATATTTTTTAAAAAGAAAATTCTATCTAATAAACAATGATTTCTAATTTATTTTGTATTGAACTACCAATGCATTAGTTAGGGGAACCTACATGCTATACAAACAACTCCCTAAATAGGCTAGTTGAACACAATAAAATATGATTTCTCCTTATATAGGTAAAAGACTGATGCAAGTGTTCCTGGTATGCAGGTGGCTTTCCTCTGAGCTGTGTTCTAGAGCCCCAGGATTCTTACACCTCCTGGCTCTACCTTCCTCTATTGACTTATGAGTCCTCGGCTAAACGCCTGTCAGTTGGTGTGAGAGATTGGAAAGAAGGCATGACTCCATCCCACTCTTAGTCACAGAGTCTCCCCCTGGATGTTACAGTCTGGGGGATATCTGCAGCTGGGTGTCAGCCTCCTGTCACACTCATTGTGAAAGGAAAAACAGGGGTGAGACATATAAATATTTGGAGGTCAGCTAGCTAGCTTTATCTGCCACTCTCTACCACAAATAATTAAAGCTCATAATCTCTTTCTTTTCTAATCCCTTAAAATTTGTCTTACAAAACCTACTACTCAATTGCACCCTTTCTTATGTGGAATTCTAATTGATTTTTGGTGATGGATTGTTTCTGCAGGAAATAGCTAGAGGACAGAGAACATTATTACTGTTAAACAATCACTCAAGGTACCTAAAACAGTCCTGGGCTTGGTGAAGACACACTTTCCACTCCTGATGGGGAAGACCAACCCTATTAAATCTCCAGTATTCACACCATGCTTCAGGCTTTAATGCCAAAATGGCAGCTCTGAATACATTAAGACTAAGTTATTCTATTCACTGTAGCTAGAGTACAGAAATGACACAAAAAGTCTGCGCTCGCTATAGCTGTGGCTTGGTTTGTTTTGCCTTTTAATGAAATGCCTGCAAAGGAAAACTTTCTGGATTATGATGATGTTACTAACAAATATACTTTGCATTTTATAGGTTTGTAGAGTATATTTTATTTTCAAAGGACTACATGGTATTTGCTATATTTAGTTTTTAAAATTATCTGGTGATAAAGGAAGATGTTATTATTACTTCCAATATAGCACGAAGACATTTTAGCCCAGTGCAGATAAATCAGTTTCTCATATTAATATAAATTAGTGCTAAAACTAAAACTAGAATGAATGTTTTGGGGTTCACTGTCCATTTATTTTTTACAAAATGCTGTGAATAAGCTCTTTGACAGTAGGGAATTGTATGTTTTCATTTTATTGCCTATTTGCACTTTGAAAATAAATTTTATATTAATGAACCTGTGAGAGGACAATTGTTACTATTTAGCATATCTACCACCTATTTTATTTTCACCTCATCTCTCTATGGGCATACAGCAAAGGCATCCTATAGTATTGCTTTAGCATTATCTCTCATCAAACCATTTCTGCAGTTCCAAGGAAGACATGAATAATGCTACCATGAATGTACCAAGTGTTATTTATAACTCAGAATTTTATTACTGAACTACAGGATGATCCACAGGTTTTTCTTCTTGACCTAAATGCTAAGATCAGGGGCATGTCCTAAATATTTTAGTGCCCTTTAGATCCTTTGTACGAAAGTGTGATCTACATTTGGAAGTTTTGTTTCTTTTCATATTGCAATGTGTTGTTTTTTGTTTTGTTTTGTTTTGTTTTGTTTTGTTTTTGCTTAATGAGTGCCAGGTGCTTACTCTTCCTTTGTGAAGACTTATCTTTAATGTCTTAAGTTCCAATTGTTTGAGTTTCAAGAAAGCCTGGGTTGTTAATTAGTCTTCCAGGATTCAGAGGTCAAGGTTGCATGCCCTCAAGCCAGTCCCTTCATCATTTTAGAAGCAATAGTTGTATTCCTCCCTCAGCCTTCATTTCCAAGACTGGGAGTCCCTAACTCTCTACTCTGTTCCTCTGAGGATATGCTACACAGAGAAATCAGGCTTTCAAGGAAGCTACAAGAGGTAATTATTATTTGCATTTTGGGCATTTAAACACTCAAAGCTCAGAGGTAAGGATACGTAATTTTAGCTATTTCACCAGATTATAAATTTCTCCTGGGAACTCAGCTCCTTCTGTTTGTTTTATCTACATCTCTACTCCTTAAGATTCTTGTGATACAGCTACACAAATAACCCGGACTCTGGGCCTCTGAATAAGAAATATAACAGGACCCATCAATTTGCTAATCCTAATTTCAGTGTCTGGGTCTCTCTCAGCCAAGGAAAGTAGACTTATGCTGCTTGTATTACTGTTTCATGAAAATGAGGGGTCTTTTAGATCACTGAAGTTAGAAATACATTTATATTTCTATATTACAATAGTATTTCTGTCTCAATTGTATGGATCCAAGCCTAACTCCCGTGAGTGATGTAGGTACAATTCAGGTGTCCTGAGAAAAATCATCTCCGCCAACCTGAATGGTTTGCTATGGTTTAGTTGCTACCAAAGGACAAAGCAGAAGTTCTTAACAAAGTCTTTTTTAGAGTTTAAACCAAATTTAAACCTTTTTTTTTTCTTTTTTGGCCTCAAAGTTACATTTTAATTACAGTGCAATAATTTGAGGAACATTGGTAATAGGGAAAACTTTTAGACCTTTTGTACTTTAGTGCAGTCAAGGGAAACCTCATTAGAGAGGATTTTCTTAGTTAGCAGGGCTCGGAGGTTAATGAGCTGTGAGTAATAATATATAGTAGTAATCCCTCCTGGCAGTTACAGGTTGTATTTTATACATTCCTTAATCTCAATAGGAAAGGAGGTGATGGGAGAGGGTGAAAAGAAAACCAATTTAAGGGGCTTGGGGACATTCCAAAAATCCCACTCCTGGTATGAATCATAATTGAAGATTTCACATGTTCAAACCTTAGAAGCTGAAACACGGGTAAAAAGATTTCTCCATAAACTGATTCCAGTGACAAAACAGTAACCTGTTGTGAATCCCAAACTGGATTGTATGATGTTCCCCAATATTTGGTGTCACTAAGGGCTAAATTAATTTTACTGTCACTACAAGGAGCCATCTATGATAGGAGTCATAAATCTTGGATGAATCTAACTGATGTAAGGGACATGAAGAAGATGAAAGTAGGTGAGGATGGTGTTAATAAGGGGACATCCTGAGCTGAATGCAGTTTGGGGGGTACAGTTTATATGCTTTAATGTCAGAGTGGGTTATCTCTGAAATGAAGTGAGACTTTACCTGATGACTTTTTATTGGCATTACAGTGGTCCTTAAGAACCTTTTTTGACTTAACCTACTTAGTACTTTCTTTGTTGTTGGGAAACCTCTAGAAATAAACTAAGTTCATGCCATAAATTTAAAAAAACAGATTTCCTTCCTAAGAAAGGTTCAGAGATCAATTGGCTGAGCCATAATGTCATCTTATTTGCATGACATTAGACACCTTTATGCAAAGAAAGAAAAGGAAGAAGAATGAAGTTTCCTACTTCTTCACTTTTATAGGTTGGCGTCCCTGAACTGTCATCAATATTTTCTACTCTTAACAAAATTAAGTTCAGAATCCGTGTCCTGACATTCAAGGCCATCCATGCTTTGGCATTATCTAATTCTTACATTTTGTTTCTCATTTCTTTCTTCCACAAACACTCTGTCAGAAACAAGCTGGAATACTCATTTCTTCTAAACACGCAACGTCCTTTTCCACCTTCACTCACTAGGACAATGCTGCTGGGAATATTCTATTTCTAGTTATCATCATCCTATTTTTTAGGATCTAGCTTAAAAACACACAAACATACACACATTCTCCAAAACATCCTCCTTTATTTAGAAGAAAGAGAAAAACATTCTTCACTTCTTCATCTCTTTATCTATATCACACTATTTGTGTGAATAAGTGTGGAATTATTTTAAAAACAAATTGAAAGTGCTTTATAATTCAAAGGTACTTCTTCATTTACAGGCACTGTAGTGCCTTTTCATAAAATAAATGGTATCTTAATACTGAAAACCTAGAAACAAATCATCTAAGAATGAAAGACAATCATAAATCTTATAACCTTTACATAGGATAAAGCAAACTCATTTCCCTATTTTAAAACAATTACATGAATGCATAAAGATTTAATTACTCATCAGTCCCTTGGCCCATTTGAAAGGCCATTCTTAAAGGGGAAGATTTCTGAACCTGAGATATGTTTCATCTAGGTCACCAAAAAAAAAGGGGACTTCTCTCTGGAAGCTGGATTCCTAAGAACATTCAGCCATGTTTAGTCCCTTGGCATGTCCTGAAGAAACCCTACAAAATGCTTCTTCTAGCATCTGAAGCCACTTGTTGAGGCTCAACTGACATAAAACTACCGTTTTGCTTATATCTAAGAATGTGAGAAGGAATCACTCTAACATTCTTTTTCCAGCTCATGGCCAGGCACCAGAGACACCAAGAACACTGTAGACTGATATCCAAGGCTAATCTGTTTTACCCAGAAGACCAGTGAGCGGTAGGCAATCAGGGCTCTCTAGCTATGCATGCAACCACTGTTAGTCCAGTCCCTGGGATGCAGGGTCTGGCCCTGAGTGTGCTCTGCTTCATATCTTTTCAAGGTCTAATGTTCAAAATCAATTATTTGTGTTCTTCCATCCACGTGAAGTATCACTTCTCTTTCAACCCACACATACTTTTTTTTCTCTCTCTTTTATTGGGGTGACATTGGCTCTTTTAACACTCAACAGTTTATATGAACTCCGATTTCCTGTCTTTGTTTGCCATGTTGATTTGGGACTTCTGGTGATTTCTGAGACACCTAAGACACCTGTAGTGATTATTTTAAAAACAAATTGAAAGTGCTTTATAATTCAAAGGTAGCAGAGTTAGGTTGATTACTTAGTGCTTTAATTTTACAACCTCTGATTTTTATTCTCAATAGCTCTTGGATGAAGATTTAATTAGAGAATATGCATTGATTTGTTCCTCTGAAAGGAAAATTATAGGTCAATAGAAAATACATATAAACCATTTTTTCTAGTTTTTACTGGGATACAGTTTTAGAGAAGATAATCTTAATGATTGGGGCAACTTCTGTATCTTTCCTCACAATCATAATGCTGAGCGTTTTGGTGCTAAAAGCCTGAAATTTCAGTTTTAGTATGCTTAAAATAAATAAAATTACCTACATAAATCTTATACCTTGACTTAGAAGTTTAAGTCCTTAAGAGAGGACATATTGGAAATGAGATAGAATTTTGTTACCAATTTAGAGATGTTCTTAAAGAATTGTGTTATTTCTTCAAACTGTTTTAAATAATTACCTAGCATTTTGTAAGCAAAATTCTAAAAATGGGTTTCAGGACTTTTCTTAGTGGTTAATGCTAATATTGTCTTGTTTCTTAACTAGACCAATACTAGAATATTTTACTGAGAACTCTGAATTGCTGAGCACCATAAGGCCGGCTGTACCACACTCCACCAGAGCTCATGGGGCTGGCAAGTATGAAATGAACAAGATGGAGAAAAGATGTATGAAGCTGCCACATGACCCTAAAATTTTGTATACTCTACCTATATAATTCCTTTCTTCAGATTCCTGTATCTGCTGTCATACTTCTCATTATAAGTAAAAACTGGCATATTTGCATGCACAATCTATGATTTACTTTTATTCATTGACTAAATTCTGACACTCATCCTAATGTCCACCATAACCTGAAGTATGAGAACAAATATGGTTGGAAAAGGAAAGAATAGAAAGGGTAAGTGAGCACACTGAGCTATTTGCTCTAGGCAAAATGCTTTAAGCACTTCCCCCCCCTCCATTGGAAATAAATTGTTACCAGCATGGTCTCCTTGGAAGTAGATAAAATAAAACTCTAACATTTCCTGAAATTAATCCTTTTCCAAACTCCATTGTATTTATTTTACCCAAATTGCCAGCATTAATGATTAATCTGTTCTCAAATTCCTTGATTTACTTCAGTAATTTTGGATTTACTTCACCAAGTTTTCTGAATTAATTCTTATTTAATTTTATTCATTAATATTTGAAAATACTGCAAACACTATGTATAATGAACCGTTAATGTAGAAATGACTTGAGTCTCATGTGATTAAATCCTCTTATATACTGAGTGTCTTGTACACTATGCTCTAACCATCTGCCAAGCACTAAAGGGGAGTAAAAGAAGTGTGAAATGTACTGATCATCCTTAATGAAATAGTATGTCATCTAGGTTTTAGAGATGATTCCTCCTTCCCATGTTCTATTCACACCAATCCATAATCAATTATTGTCATCATATACTCCAGAATATATTTCAATTCTTGCTACTACTCTATAACTCCACTGCTGTATACTGAGTCAAACCACATCATTCCAAAGAAATAGCCTCCTGAATGTCCTACCTTCCTATAGTATATTTGTCTTTAGAAATTTCAAATTAGATCTTGGCCTTCTACTGACTTAAATTTCCCAATGAAATAAAATAAAATCCAAAATCCCTTTTCTGGTACCTTCCTGGTTCCTCTGACCTCATATCCTATAGTACTGCCACTCCTCATGAACAGTGTCACCTGGGAGCAGAATCACTCTAAGTCAGAATCTCTAAGATGGGGCCCAGTTTTCAATATACTAACAAGCCCCCTCAGGTGATTATGAAGTTAGGGTCACTGTCCCACATCCTTTAATACTATCTGCCTGGAATGTACTGATCCCTAATTTTTGCATAGCTTTCTCCTAGTCAATCAGGTTCCTCTAAATACTGTCCCTTCAATGTTCCCCTGACCACATCATCTAATGCTGTACTCCTCATCCCTTTCTTCCACATAGCTTCTCACATTCTTAATAGTAATTATCACTATTTTAAATTACGTCTTTGCTTATGTACATACTAGAGGCCTGGTGCATGAAAATCCATGCACTGGAGGGGGGTCCCTCAGCCCGGCCTGCCCATCTCATAGTCCAGGAGCCCTCAGGAGTGGGAGGTGACCTGGCAATCAGTGGAAGGTGACACCCCCATCACACCTCTGCTGCTGCCACTGCCAGCATTGCAAGTCTCAGCTGGCCCTGGTTACCTGAGCTTCAGGTGGCCCTGGCAGGCTGGGCAGCTGCCATCCGAGGCTTGCCTGTGCCTAGGGCCGGCCCTGGCTGACTAGGAGGCTGAGGGTACTGGGGCACTCCAGAGGCAGGCACATGCCTGCCACCCCAGTGGGGCTGAGGGGACTGGGTACCACCATCTTGTGGCTGTGGGTGCCGCCATCTTTGAGGGCAGTCAATTAACATATTCCCTCCTTATTGGTTGTGTGTGCTTCCATCTTTGCGATAGTGTGATGGTCAATTAGCATATTCCCTCTTTATTAGATAGGATTATGAAAAAAGATTGTAACTGATATTCTGAGACCCAAAAAAACATGCTATATTCTAATTTGGGGTGCACGGCTATCTACAGGACTCGCAGAAGGACTGATGCTTTGTGGAATCATTCAAGTGTATAAAATAAATTTGAGAAGCCTAGAAAAGGACTGTGGAATAGAAAGTTTGAGTGTATGGTGCCTGATCTGCTATAGGTCTCATCTCTATCATTAGTAAGGAAAGGCATATTTTCCTCTTAATTTCAAATTACAGGAGAGGGCGCCACAGAATCATCTCCAAGAGTTACAGTGTGTGGAACACTGGATTGTGTCTGGGAGAATTGCAGGTATGAGTGATGGGCAAGTTACCTGTTCTGATAGTGAGGTAAAAGGAAGGAAAAGTGGCTGGCTGCCTTGGGTGATCTATGTTCCTGGACTTTGAAGATGAAAAAGAGTCATGATAAGCACTTCCCTTAGGCCACATGTTGGCCCTTTAAAACATACCCAAAGTTCTACCAGAAAGAGCAAAAAAAGATTTCCCAGAAAGGGGTAGAAGGGCCTCATGGATGGCTGCAGGGCTAACGCCAGCTGTAGGAGAGTGAATCAACAACATAAAGGGACTGCTGACAGGTTTTCTAAAACCTCACTTGAACAAGTCAGTTTCACCAACTCACTCAGTCCAGAGAGAATGGATCTATTTCAATTATTAGTCATGAAAGGACTTCACACACCTTTCTACTCCTCTATTCCTAGCTCTGACCCTGGAAGGGATTAGCATTAGTCAAAGTTAGCAAACTGAAAAATGCATGAGCTATTTGCAAACCGGGGCCATGCAGATGCCAACTATGCCACTCTTCTCTCATTGCAGAGGACTTGCCCATAGCCTTCTGGGTTAGTAAAGAGGAGTAACCATAAAATTGAATAAAATGTAAGGTTTTGATTCTGACTTAATTATCTATAAAGGTTTTTCTATGTATAAGATCATATTGCTTGCAAACAGAATATTTCAATAGTTTCTTTCCAATCTGGATACTATTTATTTATTTATTTATTTATTTATTTATTTATTTGTCTAATTACTCAAGCTAGGAATTTCAGTACTATGTTGAATAGAAGTGGTAAAAATGAGTATTCTGGTATTCTTGATCTTAAAGAAAAAGCTTTCAGCTTTCCACTATTAAATATAATGTTACCTATGGGTTTTTCATATATTACCTTTACTATGTTAAGGTATAAACCTATTATACCTAATTTGAGAGTTTTTACCATGAAAGGATGTTGAGTTTTGTCAAATGCTATTTCAGCATCTACTGAAATAATATTATTTTTATCCTTCATTCTATTAATATGGCATGTCACATTTATTGATTTATGTGTGTTGAGACATCCTGGCATTTCAGGAACAAATCCCACTTGGTCAAACATATAGATAGATATAGATATAGCTATAGCTATAGATATAGATATATAGATATTATAGAAATATATAATGGAATATTATTCAGCCATAAAAAAATAAGAAAATCCTGCCATTTGAAACAGCATAGATGAATCTGAAGGGCATTATTATAAATTAAAATGAGCCAGAGAGAGAAAGACAAATACTTTATGATATCACTTATAAATGGAATATTAAGAAAAAATTAAAGCCTATTTCATAGAAGCAGAGAATAGAATGCTGGTTGCCAGGAGCTGTGGGAGGGAGAAATGAGAAGTTATGGGTTAAAAGGTACACACTTTCAGTTATAAGAAAAATATGTTCTGAGGCTCTAATGTATAGCATGGTGACTATGGTTAAAAAACAGTATTATACTGGGGGCGTGGGGTAAAGGCATGTGCCAGGGGGTAGGGGAGGCCAGGGAAGGTCAATGGGGGGAAAAAAAAGGAGACATATGGACTACTATCTGTAATACTTTAAATGATAAAATAAAATTTAAAAAAAGAAAGAAAAATAAAAAAACAGTATTATTTACTTGAAATTTGCCGAGAGTAGACCTTAAGTATTCACACCACAAACGCACACCCACACGCACCCACACAAAGAGTTAATTATATATGTGAGGTGATGAATGTGTTATCTTGATCTTGTTAATAATTCCATATGTATATGTATATAAAATCATCATGTTGTATATTTTAAACATATATAATTATATTTGTCAGTTATTCCTCAAAGTTGGAAAATGTTTATGTATAAGAACCTTTTATTACTTAAAATTACCCCCAAATCATGAAAATTTACATATATGTCATCAGTATATGAGAACAAATTTAAAAGGACTCAGTGGGACAGACTATAAAAGTACTGTCTGCCCTGGCTGTTGTGACTCAGTGCTCTGAGCTTTAGCCTGCACACCAGAGGGTCTCAGGTTCAATTTTCAGTCAAGCTCATGTACCTAGGTTACCTGTTTGATCCCCCGGCCCTGGCCAGGGCTCACGCTTGTGGATGCAACCGATTAATGTGTCTCACATTGATGTTTCTCTTTCTCTCTCTCCCGCTCCCTTCCTACCACTCTCACTAAAAATAAAATCAATGGAAAAAATATCCTTGGGTGAGGATTAACAACAATGAAGTGCTTTCTGATTAAATTATGTGAGTAGGACTTGCTTAACATGCAGGTGGCACTAGGCTATTATTGTTGACTAAGATCAACTCTGGTATAAAGATTGATACTTAATGAATATCGGTGAATGAATGAATGAATGAGTGAATGTACAAGTACATGAGCAAAGAAATCAATATAACTGGTAGACTAGTGTTTAAATTATGATTCCGTCCTTTATGTTACTGTGTGATAATTACTAAACCTCAGCTGATTTTCTTAGTAAAAATAATAAAATAAAAGCATCTATTCTGGCCCTAACCAGTATGGCTCAGGGGATAGAGCGTCGGCCTGCGGACTCAGGGGTTCTGGGTTCAGTTCCGGTCAAGGGCATGTACTTTGGTTGTGGGCACATACCCAGGAGGCAGCTGATTGATGTTTCTCTCTCATCGATGTTTCTAACTCTCTATCCCTCTCCCTTCCTCTCTGTAAAGAATCAATAAAATATATATATTTTTAAAGCACCTATTCTGAGACAATTGTAAAAATAAAATAATACTTATAAAATACTTAATTCTGGGCTTGACCCATAACCATTATTATAATTATACTTCATTTTAGGAAACAAGACATACACATGTGTAATATCACATTAAAATAAAAACTAATAAATATCTTTGTGATAAAAAAGTGATGCAGGATTCAAGTTCCAAATCTTTAAAAGTGGGTAGTAGCTGAGTATGGGTAGAGTTGAGTAGTAGCTGAATATATGTAGAGTTGGGTAGTAGCTGAGTACAGACAGAGTTGGGTAGTAGCTGAGTATGGGTAGAGTTGGGTAGTAGTTGAGTATGTGTATAGTTGGCACAGAGAAGAGAGGAGGTGAGGGATCTGCCTGCAGTGTCAAGAAGGAGACAAGAGGTATCTAGGAACTGCTGGGTAAATGTTATCAGTGTTTATACCTTTATCATCTCACACCTAAGTTAACTCATCAACTTGTACCCTTTTATTTGCCTCAAAATATTGCTTTAATAATGGCACTCCAATAACAACAACAACAAAAATAACAACAATAACCCCAAACAAACAAAAGCCAATTAAAAATGTCCCACAGAAACTCTCTGCACAGTATCAAGTGGAAAGACCTTGTATGGGTATTCTAGGCCCATTTTTACATGGTGGCAGAATGTCCGCTTCAAGTCTTACTATTCCTCACCAAGAACCTGAGCGCTATATTTATCTCTATAATGTTTGATGATATAACAAACATTTAACACAAGAAGTGTCTTTATTTTGCATTCTCTTCAGGGAAAGTGTTTCTCTCCATTCTAAACTGTCCCCATTGCCTCCTTCTGCAGAGTTCAACTCAAGTCAGGTCACTCCTCCTGGATTCACTGTCTCCTCCCTCTGAAAAACTATTCTTCTATTCGGTTATAAAACATTTTTGTCCATTTATTACATTCCTTGGGATCTCCTGTTCACTGTGCTCTCGTATAATCATTTCATTCCTATCTACTTATACATAGATTATTGTTATTTTTTAATATTTTCTTAACATCTACTATTCAGAAACAGAAATGTTTTGATGATAGACAGCATCCTGCCCAGTAACTAATAGAATATTGTACATATGATCTATTTCCTAGAATTCTGCTGTGTTGTGGATGTTGTGGATACTGGTGGCTTAGCATAGTGTTAGTGCTAACGTTGTCACTACATTTTGTCAAGGAGACAGATTCAGCCCTCTCCTTGAAACTTTGGATCACCTTGAAGAAAACCCGAGGAGATGTATGCTCCATAATAACCCCAAACACAGTCAGTGGTATCACCTTAAAGTATTAAAAACAGCATGTTCAGTCAATATTGAGAATATCTATTTATGGCTAATTAAAACGGAGTCAGGTATTATCTGAATTTTTCTTTTTATGAATTTGACTTGCTGGGATATGGAATAAGAGGAGTTGGAAGATAAAAGAAAAATTTGTATTGGTCACATAGGCCCTAAGATAGACAGGGCAGGTAAGGATGGATTTGGGTCATTGGTATTATTTAGAATGAATGATTTAAACATCTCTGATGGAACCACTTGAAGTAAATTTGGAAATAAAGTATAATAATACCATGGAGTCATATTGCTGGTGACAACAGAGCTAAAAAATAGGAAAAAAAAATAACTGGCTGGTAATATTTTAAAGGGTAACCAATGCTTGCTAGCAGCTGCAGTAACACATTAGGTAATAGAGCACAGTAATGTTAACTGCTCTCCTGGTAAGAGTGGTAAATGAAATAAACCCCAGCACCCTGGGTATCATTAATCTATAGTGAATAATGGCAGTGGTGGTGTAAGGAGATTAAAAAGGGCATTGTAAACATTTGTGGCTGTATAATATACAAATTAAAAATGTGAGGACGCATGCAGCTGCATAATCTACAAATTAAAAAGTGTAATAGCATGGCATTAATTACTGGCTGATCAATTCCCCCATAATTGCTGGCATGTAGATGAACAATTATGGGTCCGAAATGTTATTTGAGAAAGAGACATTGACCTTGGAACTGTAAGGAATGATACTCTGTTACACGGTAATACAGGATCCTATCAAATTCAGTTCCAGTATTTGTAGCAGCCGCCAGCTCCATGCAGGGCTGTAATCACCACACTATTTCTTTCGATTATGGTGCCAGAGGGGTTACACATTGTTTTCTCTTTTTGCACAGAAACACCCAGTGACCTTCAGCCTTCTGAAAATGGGACCATCAGGCCTCATTTCCAAGTTCAAACAGTTTTAATAAAAATGAAATAGCAGGAAATAATGCACTTTACCCTTCTAGGCCAGCGGAACAGTTTGGAAAGTTGGAAAGACAAACTTCATTCAGATGTGAACATTCCAACTGAGACTGTGGCTAAATGTTTCCAGGCCAACCATTTTCAAGTTGACAGCCGATAGTTAAGTAACCAGAGACTCAAATCGCTGATCCATATTAGAAGTCAGAACACTCACCTCCATTCTCCTGCCTCCTTAATAACAGACAATGCAGAGAAGCTATGCTCTGGTCGACAATTTGATCTTATGATGGCCAATAAGATAAGTGAGCTGAGATTCAGCACGGCAGTTGCCAAATCAGACATGTTGCTTTGGCCAAAGTGAGCTCTGTTATTGCCATTCTTGACACTGAATTATAACTTTAGGTCCAGGAGTTACTAACATTCTCAGTCCTCTTCACTCACTTATTAAATGTGTCAATCTGACCTCTGCTCACTGCTCTTCTATAGAAACTATCTTCATCAAGGTCACACTAACCACCAGTACAGTGGACATTGCACGCCTGATCAAACCTCACCTCACCTTCCTGTGGAATTGGACTCTGCTCACTACTCTCTTCACCTAGAAACTATTTTTCAGCTTTTGTTGACCCTCGTGAGAGGCTGCCTCAGTTTACTTTTCATTACTGGCTTCAGTGACAAAAACAGTATCAATTCCATTTATTTCCTTTGTCTTCCATTCTGTCCCAGTGCAGTTCTGGTATCTCTCAGAGCTAATCTCTGGTGCAGACTTTTTCTCAGGGCTTTAGTCTATCTACAAAACCCCACTGAGCATAAAAATGGACGGGCTTAGCCTTGCAGATCCTGTGTGTGTACCTCACCCCTCCTCCTATTGCCTTGATAATAGCTGACAGCCAAAGTGCCCATTCCATTTTTTAAGCTCTCAAACTCCTCATGCCAAGTCAATCCTTATGGCCTGTTTATATTTTCCTCTAATTGTTTCTTGATTCTCTCTCATCCCTCTGTGTTATTCCCTTCTTCATCTTTTTCTAGGATTTTTGTCATAGTCTCGAGAGTTTTGTCCCCCTCCACTTATAGTACCACCCCCGCCCCAATGCACATCTTTCAGCTCATTCTCTGTAGGGCCATCCACAGTCATCACTGGCCCACATGTAGCTTTCAAATTGCTTTGTGCTTTTTGCTGAGTAAAGCTAAGCCTTTCATCATAACATTTGATTTCTTTCATAACCTGGTTCCTGCTTACTTCTCCCAGTGCATGTGCTACTGCTTTGTGAACTTGCATGTTTTCTCCATCAATAATTAACAACAATAATAAATGCTTTAAACAAGGCCAGTTTTATGAAACCTCCTGCCTTTGCACGTACTTTTGCCCTGACTATATTCCTGCTCCCTCCCTTGTCCTCAGCATTATTTTTTGAGGATCAAGTTAGATGTCATTTTCCTTCAGAATCCTTTCTAGTCACCCTCAACAGAGACATCCCTCTTACATTTCCTTATTTCCTTAAGTATTTCCAATAACACACTTGTCAAAATGTGCTCTTGGTTTCCATAGTTGGTTCCCATCTCCTGTGCTTTTATAGATGAGGCTTGTATCAGAAATCTTGGCATCTGGTGGGCACCTGGTAATTTTTATTGTATGAATTGTACTGAAGTTGATAAAGCCAAAAAAAGTGCTTGAAAATTAGTAATTTAAAAAAAAGTAGGCAGAGCCCTAGCCGGCTTGGCTCAGTGGATAGAGCATCAGCCTGCGGACTGAGGGGTCCCAGGTTTGATTCCGGCCAAGGGCATATGCCTGGGTTGTGGACTCCATCCCCAGTAGGGGGTGTGCAGGAGGCAGCTGATCGATGATGATCTCTCATCATTGATGTTTCTATCTCTCTCTCCTTCTTCCTTCCTCTCTGAAATCAATAAAGAAATATATTTTTTAAAAAAAGTAGGTAGAGTATTGCTCCATTGTATTAAAGTCATTTCAGTGGAGATATTGATAATTATATAAAATGCTAACCCTAATAATAGTGTAACCAGTAATAGCAATGTGCACGCTAAACACTTCCTATGTACCAGATGTTGTGCAAATTTTGGGGGTGGCATGAATCATCCCATTTGATCTTGACAACAGATAACTGAAACTTTAAGAGTTAAAGAAAAATAAAAGCCTGCTCAGAATCACATAGTTAGAAAGTGGAGAGGCTGGGATTTACTCCATGCCTATTTAATACCAGGCCATTTTATTAAGCATTAATTACCCCAACTCCTGGATTCTCCCATCCCAGTTCTACTTAAATTATATTTTCATTGAACAGATAATTTTTATTAAAAATACACAATTGACAAGTTATTTTGGATTTGTTTAGAACCAGAACATTTATCCTTGCATAGACATACTCTCAGCCTGAAGATTTTCTTTAAAAAACAATCCTATGCACTTTGAAAAGAGACTGACCTCAATGAAACTTTCATTGGAAGCATTCTAAACAATCACTTATCAGACATACATACCAAACAAATTTTCAAGTAATATTAGCTCCTTTTCCCAAAATAATATTCATCAATTTCTTTACTTAATTGTTCCATCTATTTAATACAATTATAGAGATTTAAAATACACAATAGATATTGATTCAGTCTCTCACATAGAAACCATTTAAAAATAAGAACTTGGGAGGAAATTTTGAATAAAACCATTTATATAAAAAATAAAATCTTGGCATATAGCTTGAATGTGGTCTTAAAAGAGGCCATAAAACACATAAAATTAAAGAAGCAACTATTTTCAGAAACTTTTAATAGATTCTCCCCTCGTGCTAATTAAAATAATTAGCATTTCTATTATTTCTTCAGAATCTCACTATAGAAATCTTGCTACATAAAGGGATTCACTGTTTTTAAAAAGTGATTAGCATTTATATTTATATAACACACTGAAACACCATTTTCTATAAATTAGAATTCAGCATTATGAAGGCTAGCATTTCTAACACAATGCTAGAAGTTTGAGTAAGCTTACTCACCATGAAAAGGAATTTACCATGGATCTCATGAAACTGGGCCTACGGAAAAAAAGAAAAAAACGAAAAAAACAGAGAAACAAAAATGAAATGAGAGTTTCCTTTTTTTTTTAATGTCCAACAATGAGATTTATTGGGGTGACGTCGGTTAATAGGATTATATAGGTTTCAAGTATAGATTTCTGTGATACATGATCTGTATATTGCATTGTGTGTTTTTCAAGTATCAAAATGAGCTTGCTCTAAGGTGGTCCTACTCACACACTAGACAGTCAATGGCCCCTCAAAATGAGCCCAGAGCCTATCAGCCTTGGGCAAACTGGCCTGCGGGCCAGATCCGGCCCGTTTGAAATGAATAAAACTAAAAAAAAAAAAAAAAAAAAAAAAAAAGACCGTACCCTTTTATGTAATGATGTTTACTTTGACTTTATATTAGTTCACACAAACACTCCATCCATGCTTTTGTTCCCGCCCTCCGGTCCAGTTTAAGAACCCATTGTGTCCCTCGAGTCAAAAAGTTTGCCCACTCCTGGTAGTTCCATAGGACCAGTTCCATGCTCTTATTTCTGCCCTAGATAAACTTCAATGATTAGCAAATCTAAAAGAGTAGGAGGAAGAATGTCTGTCATCCTATTCTTCATTGATTTGTGCATGGGAAATATTTTAATGAGAAAAAAAGCCCTTTTACTTCAAAAAATAATGGGTTGTTTAAAAAACTGTTAGATAATCTGGTAATTCTTGCAATTAAATAATTTTCACAAAAATCTCTGAATAGATTAACTCAGTTTTAGTGATGTTATATAGACACAACTTCCACCAAGAAAATGGCAGTTATTTATTTCCATGGCATCATCGTTTTGGTTTTTAATGTATTCAAAACATTTACAAACCTGTCTATAAAGTTCCTCAATAGCTTTCTATGTTTCCTTACACTATTCAGGTCACTGGGAAAAGCTCCAATCTGTTACTCTTCCTCTGACCTTAACCAGCTCAGATGTTAAGAGGAGCCTCATGGATAAGAATGGATCAAGGTCAAGGACATTGACTGAAAGATGGTATGGAGTCATGGTCTATCTTTTTTTCAGTGTTCCATTCTCTGAGTCCTTCTTTCAAGTCCCCAATACAAGAGCAGTGTTCAATGAGTCTTGACCTCCTTTGGCAAGGGGCGTTAGTCCCACCTGCAGAAGATCTGGGAGAGGCAACTTAGACCTGCCCATGCTAGACTCACAATAAACTCTTTTTATTTCCCCAGCCCATTCTCTATCTCTCTTCCACACTTAAAAAGGATCGCTTGTTATTTTAGAATAATTTTAGATTCATAAGATGTTGCAAAAGTATTAGAGGAGTTCCCATGTATTCTATACCCAACTTCCCCCAATGACTACATCCCAAATAACCAGAGTACATTATTAAAATTAGGAAATTGAGATTGATACAATACTATTAAATAAACCACAGCTCTCATTTGGAGTTCACCATGATGTACATGTACATATTTTATCACATGACAGATTTGTATTACCACCAATACTATCAGAATATTTAGGAGTTCCATTCCCATCATGTAACATCCTCTAGTTGTCCCTTACTAGCCAAATCATCCTACAATCCTAATCTTAGTAACACTGATGTGACATAGTTTTTCCTTCTTTCCTCCCTTCATTTTTTCCCTTCATTCCTTAAATGATTTCTTAGAATGGAGAAACACCCTCAATAAAGATTAACTTGTCAACTTGCAGGTGAAATGGCACCACATATGTGCCAGGTTGGAACAAAATGAATCCCACCCATCCTTAAATTTGTGAAACCAGTTCTCACCCTCAATGTGAGTCAATAAAGTTAGAAAGCTTTGCAGAATACAAAACACCCCATTGAACATTTCATATTCCCTATCGCTAGACTCACTTATTAGAGATGCTTATACCATGAGCTGTTGCTTTGTGACACTGGCAAATGCTTTTAAATCTTCTAAATGTTTTTTAAAATGTGTGAAATGTGTGGTTCTTCAAGGACGTGAAAGTGAACTGAGGCCAAGTGGCAATGAGCATGTTGGCAATAAATCTACTCAATACATAAAAATATGCATATTGAGTTTTTCTTCACTAGGCCAACTATAAAGTATCTACCTTGTTTAATGTATTATTTGTACTGTGCAAAGTTCACAGCGCTAAGAGAACCATAACTTTTGCATTAATATTTTGTTCTCTGACATGCAAAAGTGAGTTTATTTTTCCCAAAGCATAAAACTAGACTTTTGTGAATATAATACTGCATCAGATTAAGAGCTGAATGTATAAAATATTTTGATTCATAAAGAATAGGTTTTAGCATGTTATTTTATGTTAATTGTAAAGATTTTTTGTTTCCCAACATACTTATTGTATGCCAAATTTTATTTTTCCTTTATGCTTCTAAAAGAAAATAATAGATATGACAATGTTTCAAAATTTTTATGTAAAATGTATCTATTTGCACATTATACTTTATGTATGCACTGACCATTATTCATATATGTATAGAATGTTGAAATTTGTAATATTTCGGCTTTTAGTAGATGAACAGGTCTACCATGGTTATTTGACACTTGACTCCTTATAAAAAGAAGAAAATAAGGTGCTTTTTTTAGTTAAGCAGGTCTCAAAGAAGCTCTCTCCTCTTAAATAAGTAAAAGTATAAAGTATCAGTGAGGACAGCACTGTCTTTTGGAGAATGGACCTCGCCTTTAGGTTCCTGTAATCTACACGTGATTTAATAAGATTTATTCTTTTTATGATTTATGAAACACTACATGTAGCTAAGAAATAATTCAGCATTATTCTGGATAGGATATGAAGAATGAATCCTTTCAGCCTTTAAAAGGAGCTCTTTCTGCTCTTCATTTAGGCAAAGAAATAAGGCTGCTAAGGCACCATTCCCCTGCAGATGGTACTGGTCAGATCTAGTTCTATGGGATGAAAATGTGAATTTTATACCTTTATTACAGTAAAAGGATTGAGCTGCCACTTAAAAAGAGAGTACATGTTCCTAGGTAAATGGCAAACTGTTTGACTTCACTTCGGACCACAGTGCTTAATGGGAGCCTTTTTTTCACAGTTGCCTATGACAAATAAAGACTCAAAATGCATAAATCATAGTAGATGCTTCCTTAGCTTCCTTAGTGAAATAATTTTGATGGGTGGTTATGAATTTGTAAGTAATGTTTATGTACGAAATGCCATAATTGCTTTTGGAACTATTTGAGGCATTTTGAATGGTATCTGTTTTTATTGTAATATGGAATTGTATTGCCATTTTACAAAGTGGCATCTTTTTGATGCATGGAAGTTCTGGATACATTTGTTATCCATCATGAGGAAACCAGATAAGTAAATATTACAACTATAACTGAAATGGTTCTTTTTTACATGAATAAATGAAAACCATTTTGAATGTGAAGGCAGAAACATTCTATCTGCAGACTGACAAATTACATATTTGTTTGGTTTCAAAACACTGGTGTCTGGCTTCTACACTATGACTAAGGGAAATATCTGTCTCCTGTGATGGAACCTCTGAGATGGAGGGGCTCTCTTCTTGATGGAGGTAGAAGAGGTCAGCAGAATAAACCTTAAAGAAAAGAACCCGTGTCTATGTATTTACTATTGAAAGGGATAAGCCACACAATGTCTCCATCTGAAATGCTATGACTTACCTATATTACTACATCCCCAAATCCCTCTCACCCTTCTAATTCTTTCCATAAACAGTTACTGAACACATACCATTGTGTAAAACATTATTAAGAATGAGTTTGCTATTAACATCCTTCCAGCACTTACACTAACTATGTATTAATCTGCCTTTAACATAATCCCTAAACATTGACCATAGTGAGTAGTATTTTTTTCATATGTGTTTTAACCTAAAAATGTATAACCTGGATTTCTAAATGGGTAATGAGATACAATTTGTCTCTGAAGAAAGAACCACCTCATGGAAAACGAATCAAACAATTAAAAAACAAACAAACAAAAAAAACAACCAACTAGGTCTTTATCTTCTGACATCTAATCAATATTAAAAGAGCTTCTCTAGGAGGCAAATATATAAACAATATGGGATAAAGATTGTATCCTGAAGTACGACTTGCTCTTGTTGAGGATTGTTTGGACAATATAAGAAACACATTTATACAATGCAAACACTTTTGTTGGTCGGAGAAGGCATGGATCAGGTAGGTGATTGGCTGTAGGGATATTTAGAGGGAAAGTAGTAAGTTTGAAGACAGACAAAGGAACCATCTATACCAGTTAACATGAATATGAACTAATATACATATGAATCTCTTAGGGATCTAAATAAAATTCAAACTCTAATTCAGGATTTCTAGGGTAGACCCAAATGCCTGCATTTCTAGCAAGCTCCCAAGTAATGTCAATGATATTGGCCCACTGACCACACACTTAGATAAGGTAAGATAATGTTACAAAGAACTTACAATCCATGTATGTGTCTTCCCCAACCCAGTGAGCAGGGCAAAATAATGAGTTAATTAATAAATTTGACAAAGTAGAAACTGCCCCATTTTCTTTGCTGAATTCCAAAGTCTGTCCATAGTCAGAGTTCATCTCTGTGTACCAATAGCAATATTAGATCTCCATTCTTCAGGTGTGATTGCACTACTGTTTTACTTTCTCTTAGGTATGACTTTATTCATTCATATAAAAACAGGAGACAAAAAAAATGCCACTACTATTTCCAAAAGAGGGATCAAAGATGATTACAAATGTAGACCAGTAAGAAATCTAACTTCCAAGTAGAATTCTAAAATAATTATTAAAAGGCTGACTTGTGAGAGATAAAAAGATGGTGGCTGGCAAGACGAAGGTGAGGGATAGGAAGTGAGTGAGTGAGAGGATGAAAGGAGAGTTTGTGGATGTGTGTGGCATGTGTGTGAGTGAGTGAGGGACAGTTAAATCTGGCAAAAGCAGCAGAGGCTGGCAGACCAGGCTCTCTTGGACAGGGAGAGACTACCACCGCTGCGGGCACTCCCCGGACTGCGAACTGTGGGACTCAGGCACGGAGCCCACGCCATCTTGAAGGGGAGATCGACCTCTTCTAGGAACTCATTAGCACCACCACCCAGATAGGCCTTGGACACTGCCCGGGACCCAGCAGCCACTCCAGCCAAAATCCTGTTGCCCCACCCACAGACCCATGGACCCTAGGACCTCCACCTTCAAAGGTGCACCACTCCCACAGCAGTAAGTGCAACTTCTCCCCTCCCCAGCAGCAGACCTTCAGATGCCACATTCGCACGTTTCCAACATTTGCACCTGTCCAACATTCACACGTTTCCAACATTCGTGTGTTTCCAGCGCGCAGACTTCCAGGGAACACCACTCCATAGGCAGCTCTTGGATGCTGCTGTGACTCCTGCTGGGTGTGATTTTGAACAGACAAGGGCACGCTGCCCCACAGTAGAAATTCTGAATTCCCTCTTCGTGAATAACTGCCCAAGACAATCCAGCTGCGCATCTTCAGCACCAGGGCCACTCAGAATGCATCAGAGCTCTGTGCCGGCAAATGCACCGCCACAGTCACACATTTCCAAACAGCAGGCACCCAGAGCCCATCTACCCACAGGGAGCTCGTGGGAGATGCTGTGAGCCCCAGCTAGGTGCGATCTTGGACAAACAGCAATGCACTCCCCCAGGCAGTAGAAATTCTGAATTCACTCATCCCGGATACCTGCCCACAGACGCCTCAATTACATGGCTTCAGTGCCAGGGCCCTTCAGAGTGCTTCAGTATGTCACACTGGCAAGTGCACTGCTAGTGCCCCTATGGGTCGCCACTGGGGGCACGTGTATCCAACCACGGAGGCAGCAACAAAAGCTGAGTCTACCAACCCCACAACTACAGAACTCTGGACACCACAGTCACATCTTTCCAGAGTGTAGGCCTCCTGAGCCCAATAACCCCAACAGACAGTTCCTGAGTGAGTCCCCTCTGGGCACACGTGACTTCAACAAAGAACATAAGACAGCAAAAATTGGACAGCCTCCTCCAAGGCTGCTGCTGACTTCTAGACACCGCAGTTGTGCCTTTCCAGCTCACAGGCCTACATCAAGAGAACCCAAATAGCTCAAGTAGGTAGCTACGCTAGATTACCAAGCCCAGGAGACCTGAGATATCACACCAGTAGCACCATCCCCAAAAGAACCTGAGTAGCAAAGCAATTGGATCTACAATTAAAACATTACAGCAAAACATGGGAAGACAAAAAATCAATCCCCAGCCCTAACCGGTTTGGCTCAGTGGATAGAGCATCAGAATGCAGACTCAAGGGTCCTGGGTTTGATTCCGGTCAAGGGCATGTACCTTGGTTGCGGGCACATCCCCAGTAGGGAGTGTGCAGGAGGTAGCTGATCAATGTTTCTCTCTCATCGATGTTTCTAACTCTCTATCCCTCTCCCTTCCTCTCTGTAAAAAATCAATAAAATATATTAAATAAAAATTTTAAAAAATCATCATTTTAAAAAAAAGCAATCCCCAAAGGAAAGAAAAAGAAGCACCGGAAACTGAGTTAAATGAAACAGAGGCCAGCAACATATCAGGGAAAGAATTCAGAGTAATGGTTATAAGGATGCTCAAATGGCTGGATGACAAATATGCCAACTCAATGAAAAATACACACAAATCAATGAGAATTATAAGAAGCTGAATGAGAATGCCACCAACATGAAAAGGAACCAAGAGGAGATGAAGAATGACATAGTTTCAATAAAGAACACAATGGAAGGCTTAAACAGTAGACTACAAGAGGCTGAGGACCACATCAGCAAATCAGAGGACAAGGTAGGAAAAAACACACAAACACAGCAGCAACTGGAAAGAAGATTTAAAAAGCCAGAGGAGAGCCTAAGGGAGCTTTGGGACAACACAAAACAAAACAATATTAGCAAAATAGGGGTACCAGAAGGAGAGGAAGAGAAGCAAGAAATAGAAAACTTGTATGAAGAAATAATGACAAAAAACTTCCCTGATATTGGCATGAAAAAAAAAAAAACTATGCAAGTCCAAGAAGCACGTAGAGTCCCAAACAAGATGAACCCCAAAAGACTGACACCAAGACACAACATAATTAAATTGGCAAACACCAACGACAAAGTAAGAATCTTAAAGGCTGCCAGAGAGAGACAGAAAGTTACCTACAAGGGAGCTCCTATTAGAATGTCAACTTATTTTTTCAACAGAAACACACCAGGCCAGAAAGAAATGGAATGAAATATACAAAGCAATGCAAAGCAAGGGGCTGAATCCAAGAATACTATACTCAGCAAGGCTATCATTCAAACTTGAAGGTGGAATCAGGAGCTTCTCAGACATAAAAGGGCTAAGAGAGTTTATTACTACCAAGCCAGCAATGCAAGAAATGCTAAAGGGACCACTGTAAAAAGAAGAAACAGAAAGGCAAGAAGAAACACAAACATTAAGAATAAAAATGACACCAAACAAGTACTTATCAATAATAACATTAAACATAAATTGATTAAATGCACCAATCAAAAGACATGGGGTAGCTGAATGGATAAGAAAATATGACTCATATATTTTCTGTCTGCAAGAGACCCACCTCAGAAAAAAGGATTCACACAGACTGAGAATGAAGGGATGGGAAAAAATTTTTCAGGCAAATGGAAATGCAAAACAAGCTGGAATTCAAAGTTAAGGCCATAACAAGAGATAAGGAAGGCCACTACATAATACTAAAGGAAGCAATTCAACAAGAAGATATAACTCTGGTAAACATATATGCACCCAATACAGGAGCACCCAAATGCATAAAACAACTTCTGGAAGATATCAAGGGAGAGATTGATAGCAATACAGTCATAGTAGGGGACTTTAACACCCCACTGACACCACTGGATAAATCCTCTAAACAAAAAATCAGCAAAGAAACAGCAATCCTAAATGACACACTATATCAGATGGACTTAATTGACATCTTCAGAATATTTCACCCCAAAGCTACAGAATATACATTCTTCTCCAGTGCACATGGGACATTTTCAAAGATAGACCACATATTAGGATACAGGCAAAATCTCTTCAAATTCAAGAGAATAGAAATCATAACAAGCATCTTCTCAGATCATAATGCCATAAAACTAGTAATCAACTACAATAAAAACAATGAAAAAAAATCAAACACTTGGAGGCTAAATAGCATGCTATTAAATAATGACTGGGTTACCAGAGAGATCAAAGAAGAAATAAAAAGCATCCTGGAAACAAATGACAATGAAAGCACAACAATCCAAAATCTATGGGACACAATGAAAATGGTCCTGAAAGGGAAGTTCATAGCTCTACAAGACTACCTCAAAAAACAAGAAAAACTGGCAACAAATAATCTAACTTTACAACTTAAAGAATTAGAAAGAGAGCAACAAGAAAAGCCCAGCAAAAGCAGAAGGAAGGAAATAAAGATCAGAGCAAAAATAAACGACATAGAGACCAAGAAAAAAAAAAAAACAATACAAAAGATTAATGAAACCAAGAGCTGGTTCTTTGAAAGGATAAACAAGATTGATGGACCTCTCGCCAGGCTCACCAAGAAACAAAGAGAGAGGATGCAAATAAACAAAATCAGAAATGAAAGAGGTGAAGTAACAACTGACTGTACTGATATACAAAGGATTGTAAAAAAAAAAAAAAAAAAAAAAAAAAAAAAAAAAAAAAAAAACAACCTACAAACAACTCTACTCCAAAAAACTGGACAACATTTGCAGGGAATTCATGCATCTTAACAAAGGAAGACAAATAACCCAATAAAAAAATGGGCAATGGACCTAAATAAATAATTTTTGAAAGAAGACATAAGGAAAGCCAAGAGACATATGAAAACATCCTCAAAGTCACTAATCATCAGAGAGATGCAAATCAAAATCACAATGAGGTACCATCTCACACCTGTCAGAATGGCTACCATCAACAAATCAACAAACTACAAGTTCTGGCGAGAATGTGGAAAAAAAGGACCTTTGTGCATTGCTGGTGGGAATGCAGACTGGTGCAGCCACTGTGGAGAACAGTATGGAGTTTCCTTAAAAACTAAAAATGGAACTCCCATTTGACCCAGTGATCCCACTTCTAGGAATATATCCCAAGAAACCGGAAACAGCAATAAGAAAGGATATGTACACCCCTATGTTCATAGCAGCAAAATTTACCATAGCTAAGATTTGGATCAGCCTGAGTGCCCATCAGCAGATGAGTCAATTAAAAAAATTTGGCACATCCACACAATGGAATACTATTCTGCAGGAAAAAGGAAGGAAATCCTACCATTTGCAACAGCATGGATGGAGCTGGAGAGCATTATGCTAAGTGAAATAAGTCAGTCAGAGAAAGATAAATATCACATGATCTCACTCATTTATGGATTATAATGAACAACATAAACCAATGAGCAAAAACAGATCCAGAGACAGAGAAGCATCAATCAGATGCTCAAACCTCAGAGGGAAGGTAGGGGAGGGGAGGGGTAATGGGAAGAGATCAACCAAAGGATTGTATGCATGCATATAAGCATTAGCAATGGACACAGACAACAGGGGGTGAGGTTGAGGGCAAGACTGGGGGATGGGGGGACAATGGGGGAGATAATTAACTTAATTTTTAATACCTTAATCAATAAAAAATTTAAAAAAAAATAAAAAGTTTACTTGTAAGTGCCTGAGATAAGCCAGGCCCAAATGCTGGACCTTCTAAGCCTGTACTACACACAAGTCATGTTCCAATAGCCTATAGTTTCTTTGGCAGTAGACATAGCAAATCTAGATTTCCTCAAGACAGCTGACAGCATCTCCCTCTTGGATTTTAAAAATAAAATGTAAAAATATAAATTAAATGGAAAGAAATTTCTTTTACTGATTATTTTAAAAACCATATCAAAATAAGGCTGGTTAATTAAGGTACATTGTATAGAAGTTTCTAGAATTAGACTCATGGGGTTTTATCTGCTCCTTTTTATTTAATATTTTATTAATATATTAGATAATAATTATAATAAATAAGACATTGGCATCTACATTTTATATAATACTGAGCTGTGGAAGATAGCAAAGATATCAACAGGCTAACATTATAAGTCATATATTGAACTTATGTATCATTAACACCAATAAATACTTTTTTGTCTAACAGTCTACATTAAAGTTTCAATATATGAACTCATAAAACCAAATGAATAATTTTATGAGAAAAAAAAAAGTATCAGGCTCTCAAAGAGGTCTTTGTCTTCTAAAATTAACAATCATTATTTATGTAGTGAGAGATAGAGAGGGGTCAGAGGCAAGAAGTATTTCATCAAAGAGGTGAGCTGGAATTCATCTATGGGCAGGTATCAGTGGACAGATGGACAAGTGACAGAGCTTGTTAGAAAGAAATATGATAAGGAAAAATGTAAAATCAAAATGTTCACAGCCTGTAAAAACATGCAGGAAAGTACTCATGAAGAGGGGCAAGGGTTATGTTGAGTGAGTCGAGCAGGGCAACTTTAAAAAGTATAATATTGCCACATGTTTAATTTCTCTTACTAGATCCCTACTTCTTTCTTGTTCATTGACTGTTTTCAAAATGCAGTTAGTAAACTTTTTTTAAAACTCAAAATACAAAACTTTAATAAAATAATGAGAATTGAGGTGAGTAAATAATGCAGGATAACTTTTTGTCTTCTTGAAGAGGTACTGGTTACACAGTGGAAGGGATTCTTGGGTACTTCAGTCCCAGTGTCAAGAGCAAGAAAGTGGAGTCCAGAAACTTCTTGTCTCACAGTCCAGAACCTGGCGACCTTTAACCCTTGTGTCACATTTTCTCAAGCTTTTTGACTTACAGTTTCCATATTCTCATGGGCTACATGTTGGCTTACCTTGGCTGAATATTTTAGTTAATATAACATAAACTGGATTAGGAGGACTATGTATGTGTGTGTCTATGTGTGCCTTCTGAGTGAAGTACAGCCTTGAAGTCACAGATGGCACATTAGAAAAAAGAAATATAGTAAAATGAGTAAAATATATTCTCATTAACAATTTCCTAGAGGTCCCTTGGTTGTTAATTGAAACTTTTGTCTACTTTATTGAACAATAAAAGTGGCAGCAACTACTCCCAGATGTCCTTCAGTATTAAAAAGAGGATAAAGGGTTCCTAGCAAAGGTGACAGAAATTAATTCAGTGAGCCCAGCTATCAAACATTCTGATATGTGAATTGCCTGATATTTCTCTAATGCTGTCTTATGATTGGAAATGTTATCGCTTCTATTGAATCAATAGAAAATGTTAAAGCTCCACAGAACCACAATTACAAACGAAAGCTAGAAGGTTAACATCTGGGAGCAGCAGAGATAGAAACAATCTCTACTGTCATACCTTCCTGACAAGTAGATGTCAGAAACATAACGCCTTTGCCTGGTCTCAGCACGAGGCACATGTAGAAGAGTGATTGTAAGGCTGCCTCAAGTCAAATCGCCTGTCACCTCAGCTTTGACACGGAATTACTTTTGTTTTATGCATCTATTAACCTTGAACTATCAGCATTTGTTTTAATGTTCCAGGCTGAAGTGACCTAAAATTCTTCTCTCATGCAGAGAAAATCTGCACGAGGAGAGAGCATGCGGCTTAAGTAGGGCTGATCTTTATGGAAAGAGATAGTGATTGAATTCACAAGGACCACCGTTCTCCAAAATGGCAATGTTCTGCTTGGAAGTCTACCAGTTGATGGGCATTCTTTTGTATTTTAACCAGTTGCCATTTCCCTAAGAGTCTCCTGAGTAAGTATAAAAACCACACATTGTGGAGAGGATCCCATATGATCATCCTTAATATAATTATCTCATAATGTGTTTAGAAGACCTTTGCACAGTCAGTAGGGAAGGAGAAGAGAGAAAAGGTGACTTCTGTATTTTACTATAGAAATTGAGCAAAGAAATTAAGACATTGACCTAAATCTCGGTGTCTTCCCATTTCACATCACTTTTCACTCTTAACTAGACCTTGCATATTAAATGTCTTATGTCTTCCGCAGTACTTTGGTTATCAACTTTTAAAGAATATTCATCTCAAATTGTTTTCAACATTACACAAGATAAGAAAAATTTGTACTGTGTTATGACTGATTCCAGGTCTTCTGTTCTGTTCTAGTGCTTTGTGTGTGTGTGTGTGTGTGTGTGTGGAGGGGGGTGAGGTAGGGGGATGGGAGGGTCTTAAATCCTGAGGCAACTTCAGTTTTATCAGACTTATTGTACCAAATTATAAGGTAATTATTTTCCTCATATTCTTTATTCAGCATGGTGTATTTAAGTCTGGACTCTAGAAATTTTATTTTGCCCTTGAGACAATACTCCATGTATCCAAACATATGTTTTAGACATATTTTGCTCAAAGCTTATTGTCAGGCATAAGTTTATTCCCTTTTGAGTTCCTACTTCTTCCCTTGGACTGCCAGGCTGGATGCAGCCCAGTCCTCCTGGCAGAGAGCAACTCAGTAGAAGGTTTTATCTAAGCAGGAACCTATTTTCAAAACATCAACTTTTTACCACAATCAGAAAACGTCTAATTCTTCCTGTTTGCACTCCCATTGACTTTTAATTAAGTTCAGTTGTCTGCCTTTGTAAAATATTGAATTTTCAACTCATTTGTTAAAATAGGTGATTAGCAGCTTTGCTTTTACTGGTTCTGGGTCCCCTCTCCATTCAGTTCAGGAAGTTCTCCTTCCTCCTTGACTCACAGTGGCACTTGCCCAAGGTGTCTCTCCTGTCCTATCAACCACAAACTCAGAGCACTGGGTCCCAGGGCACATGATCATTCTCTTTAGTAGCAAGCATTTCTATGGCATGTACTATGTTCCACCCACTGTTATCAGCATTTAATACCCATTATCTCATGGGCTTTCAATAATAATCTTAGAAGATAGAAAGCCTGTTGCCCATTCTATAGATGAAAACCTGAAACTCAGATATATGAGAGTTAATAAAAAGTTTGAGAGTTAATAAAAAGAAGCTAGAATTAAACCCAGTCCTTTCCAGAACCTATAATTTTAAGGCTCTTCTACACAATCACCCCACTAGTCCCCTAAGGAGGTACAGGTTAAAAAGGAGGATAAAGCAATTATTGAACATCTATCATAAACTAGATACTGCAAGGATCTTATATAAATATTTTATTTAATGCTCAGACAAATCCTATTTTATAAAGACCAGGGCACATAGCTACTAAAACTCTGATTTTAAAGTCCAAGTCTTTCTAATCTAGATGAAAAATGAGCATATTACTATAGATAAAAAAATAAATATTGATGGTATCCTCATTGGGAATACTCATAGAAATTATATACAGAAACAATTTAGGGTTTTTATTCTAAAAACTGGAGAAGCAGGAAATTTCCCTGTAACCCTTCCCTTTTCCAGAATCATATCATCACTTCACTTTAATAAGCCTCTATGTTGCCAGGAGTGACTCAACTTATAGCAGGAATGATCATTGCACAGACAGATAAGGGAGTTTTTAAGACAATAGCTTTGAAAAATATAGTATCTCAAAGTCAAATTAGATATCCTATATAATAAAGAGGTACTATGCAAATTAACCCTCACACCCTCACAAGATGGCTGCATACAACCAGGCCGGTGGGGGGCTTAGTGAGGGATGACCAAACAACTGAATAAGCAGGCTGCGTTGGGCAACCAGGCTGGCAGGGGGGCAGTGAGGGAAAACTAAACAACCAAACAGCAGGCTGTGTGGGGCGACCAGGCCGGTGGGGGATGCAGTGAGGGGTGACTAGGCCAGCAGGGTGGAAGTTGGGGGTGACCAGGCTGGCAAGGGGGCAGTTAGGGGCAACCAGGCCAGTGGGGGGGGGGGTAGTGAGGGGTGACCAGGTGGCAGGGGGGAAGTTGGGGGTGACCAGGCTGGCTGCGAGGGCAATTAGGGGCAACCAGGCCAGCAGGGGAGGCAATAAGGGGTGACCAGGCTGGTGGGAGAAGGCAGTTAGGGGCAACCATGCTGGCAGGCAGAGGAAGTTAGGGGTAATCAGGCTGGTGGGGGGCGGGCAGTTAGGAGAGATCACGCAGGCAGGCTGGTGAGCAGTTAGGAGCCAGCGGTCTCACAATCCATCCCAGATTGTGAGAGGGATGTCCGACTGCTGGTTTAGGCCCTTCCTGGGGATCGGGCCTAAATCGGCAGTCGGACATCCCCCAAGGGGTCCTGAATTAGAAAGGGTGCAGGCTGGGCTGAGGGAATTTTTCCCCCAGTTCATTTCATGAACTGGGTCTTTAGTGTATTTAATAAGCTTATCTTTATAAAAAACAGGTTCCATGATTCATGGTTGACTATATTGTTCAGAGTCTTGATTGCCTTATAAACAGATCCCATATTTATACTTTTCCTTTCTTTGGGAGAATACCAGCTTTTGTGAACTGTTGCCGTTTAGTTCAATTCTAAAAGTGAGGTGGCTGACACTAACCTTTATCAAACCACAGCAACATAAAAATCAAATTGTAGTAAGTGATTTTATTTTTCTATGAGCAACTATAAAAATACTGTCCATCAGTCTGGAAAAGTACTTTCTTAGTGAAATAATGCCTGTGGCCTAGAAATGAATAATTACTGTGCCATTCATTCTGCAAAATTCTCTTTGAAGTTTGTGAAAGTTTACATTGAAGGAAACTAGAGAAGTAGATCTGATCATAACAATATTTCTCTGTTTGGGGCCAGAAGGTATTTAGGAAGATGTGTACTGCAAGAGTGATTGGGTGAGTGCATCACCAGATAAGGTGATTTTTAGCACATGATGTCGGGGATAAATGTAAAAAGACACAGTGTTACTCCTACTGCAAAGCCCTAATTCACATTTATGTCAGCAGTTCTGTGCACCAAATGGCTTATTTTATTTGTTATATTCGTGAGTATAAGGATCAAAGAACTCTAAGTCTTGCATGCAAGTTTATGAAAACCCAGAATTCCAAACAGTTTGTGGAGAATTATTTCCCATGGAGGTCACACTGAAAAAAGAACTTATGCTTTCTCTCTTCTCTTTTAATTCAAAAGAAATACTGATGGTTATGAGAAACTGTCAAATGATTGAGTTAAAATCCATAATATTTGTGTTGAAGTTGTGTAAAATACAAATATGTTGTGTAAAATATATACAAATATATACATATATAGGTATCTGTGTACATAGGCATGTATGTATATATGTGTGTATGTAATATACACATAGAGAGAGAGAAAAAAAAGACAAACAGAGACAGGGACACAGACAGAGAGACAGAGAAACAGAGAGAGTGATTCAATCAATGAATCTATTGCCATATATCTAGCATTGAACAAGGCTCAGTAGGCTAGGAGATAAAGAAAAGTTTATCACATAGACTCAACTCAGAAAACTTACTTTTTAATTAGGAGACAATTGCATGCACATGAAAATGTCCATTTTAGAAATTTATAAAAACTGGCTGATACTAAGCCTTGGAAAGTAAGAAAAAGGTATGTGTGACATAAAAGATAATTACATAAAATATTGATTAGTAACTGCTTCAAATTGTAATGAACATAAAAAAATGAATACAGCATCTTTTCCCTCAAAGAGCTTACAGTTCAGTGAGATAGACAAGAAACAAACATCCAGTGTCCAATACATTTCCTTGTCATAAGCATTCAATTTATGCTATACCAGCTATATATGATCTCTATGTGAAAATCTTCTATATATATAAAAGGTTAAGTGACCGTCCGACCATCCAACTGGTAGTTATGATGCACACTGACCACCAGTGGGCAAATGCTCAACGCACTGACCACCAGTGGGCAGATGTTCAACGCAGGAGCTGCCAAGCTGCAGTGACTTATAGCGGTGGTTCTCCAGTGATACACCCCAAAACCAGAGAGGAGGGAGCCCGATTCTGGGATGCATCACCCGAGAACTGCCCTCTCGCAATCCAGGACCTCTTGAGGGGTGTCAGAGAGCCAGTTTTGGCTTGATCCCTGCAGGCCAGCCCCAACTTCTAGAGGGACTCAGCTCACCCTGCAGACACCCTTTGAGCCGTGGCCTGGCCTGGTAGAGACTGCAGGAGGTCCAGCCCATCTAGCCCAGTCCCACCCCACCAGCCACCTTCTAATTAATTTCCTTTCAATGTGCACGAATCTGTGCACTGGGGCACTAGTTATATTTATAAGAAAGAAGCAACAACAATAAAAGAATACAGTAAATAAAGACCCAGGAGAACAGGAACTTTGCAGTGTCATTTCTATGAGATATCTAGCCTTATGAAATATACTCATGCAAAAGATTTAGGGAAGAATGAGCTTCTGTATTACAAGCAGCAAATACAACAACAAAAATAATCCCTTAAGTAATGCCTTGTTCATCTTGATATGACAAGCTAGGTACAACAATATAATACCTAAAAAATCAGTGATTAGATAAATGAATGAATTATGTTCCTCTCCTTGAAGACACAGCCTCATCAGTTAATGTTACTTTGGTTCTTTCCTTAATAAGTCATACATTGCTTTTTTTCTTTCTTTTATTTTTTTCTGTCCTTTTTATTCCCTGTCTCTCATACTGTAATTTAAACATCCTACCTATTTATTCTTTTTTCCTCTAGGTAAGCACTTCGAGAAATAGTAGGGTTTTATATAATTTGGAATAGTATTCAGTTTATAAAACAATTTTATGCATATAATAATTGCAACCCTTCTACTTAAAAGTCACACTGAAAAACACCCTAAGGTATCAAGGATTAAGGTAGATCTATGTATGATTTCCATTTTCACCAACCACAAAACTATGAGTATGGCTAAGAAGAGATTATTAAATCTCCGTTTTCTCAACTGTTAAATGAGGAATGTAGTATCTACCCAATAAGGACTCTGTAAAGGTTATATAGAATGAAATCTGTAAAAAGTCCAGAGCAATGCTTTGCCCAAGAAATGCCATACCTCTTTCTTTGATATCCCACACACTTATACACTCACATAATGGAGGAGATGTTGCAGTCAGGGTCACCAACTACTGACATGCATTGTGTGCAGAGCTCAATCCAGGGATGTAGTGCACCTGGGACATAGAGTGCGAGATGCCCTCTGGAACTGTGGAAAGCATTAGCTCTGAATAGGGTCTGTTGTATTCTAAATCAGCAAAATCAGCAATGGTCACTATTCTATTTAAACACAAACTGGGACTTGGGACAGTGATATAATAAAAAAACCTATTGGTCCGGCACATTTTCATTTACATATGGCTTGGCCCATTGATGGTAAACCATGTATAATATTAACGCTATGTACTATTGTATTTTGGAACAAAATGTCCATTTTAATGAGGTAGCTCTAGATATGGTCAATTTTTGTCATAAATTCCTTTATCTTCTATCCCTTTAGTAATAAAACAAGAAAAAACAATCTGTGCTTTACACTTTACTATATTCTCATTATTCCTAAACATATGTTATATACATTCTTTTCTCTATACTTCTGTTTGTGCCATTTCCCTGACTGGTGTGTTCTTTCATATCTTCTCTGCTTTGCTGAACTCTTCAGGCTTTCAAAGATCAGCTCATTTCCAAACTCTCATTTCATCAGGATGCCTCCTTTCTGCCTGTAATAGCTGATCTCTCTCTGGACAGTTTCAGAACTCAACATACATATTGTATTCAGTTCTTAAACAATAATTCCAGGCAGCCCATTTATTCTATTTTTATATAACTGTTTATCCAGTTTTATAACTACTATGACCTGCTTTACAACACAAAGCACAAATACTGGTAGGGCACTTTAATAGTTCTAATTAATATTTTATTTCCCTCAAGAGTTCCTAACAGAACTTTTTCCTATTTTTGAGACTCAGCCACCCTACCTCCTCAGAACCTGAGCCTCAGGGTAAAAGAGGGAATGAGTCCAATAGGACTATCTCCAACATTGCTTCTTGCTGTCATCTGATGTGACTGATAATGACTCTTTAGAGCTGTGTCTTACATTATGTTACATTCGTGGGTGTAAGGATCAAAGAACTCTCTCTAAGTCTTGCAGGCACCCTGACTAGTTTAGATTTCTGTGTAGGCAATAGAATCTGTTAAGATAAAAGGACCGCCTTTCTTCAAGACTAAGTTTCATCAACTATGTATCATGGTTGGACTCCCTGTATATCACAAGCTGTTGCATTACAAAGTGACCACAATACAGATCACTCTTAATTATCCTGCTTGACTACATATGTGGGAGGGCTTTGTAGACAAAAAGGACTGGCTCAGAGATAGTTGCCAGTCTCAATCTCTCTTCCCTGACCGGGACCAGCTTTCCTCCCAGTACCTCCTACAGCTTTATCTTAAACCTAGATCTAGGATTCACTTCTCTGTTTTCAGGGCAATTTACATCAGTTTCATTGTTGTTTTTTCCTTCTAGTTGGCTTTGGGAGAGATTATTTTGCCCACTGGCTTGGTCTACTTCAAACCATGGGCATTAGGAGTCAATATCCTTCATTTCTAGAAGACCTTTAGGAAAATGAAACTCTAGGCAACATGATTCCACCTACTCTGCAGGGGTCAGCTTCATTTACCATAAGTCTCAGAGAGTGGCAAACTTGATGGAGGCACATTTTCTATTAAAACATAATTATTAAACAGTGAAAGCCACTTATCCTACAGTAAAAAATCTGATTGCTCACACAATCCTTCCTGGGCAAAAATATCAGCTTCTCTACATTAAAATAAAAGGAAAAGGAGAACTGGAACATAAAAACAACAACAAAAAACCCACATATATCCTACCTGACTAAAGGTAAGTATCTTAAGTATCTCCTGTTTATCTCCAGAAATGAATAATAATAATAATAATAATAATCTCTATTATTAGAATATAAGTATCGTCAAAATTAGCTATGGAAAGAAATTTAGACACAGAAAACTTGAAATCAGACTTGAGTCATGAAGCCTAAGGCCATCACACTAGTTTGGGTCAATGTAGCAAATATGTTTGATTATAATACTAATTGAGCTTACAAATTGTTTTGCTAAACCATGAAAACCTTAAGGATGAGAGTCTTGACATTAACTCTCTTAACTTTCCCATAGTAGTTTGCCCAAGTATGTATACAGTGGAAATAAATAGTTATTTCATAAATTTATGTTGAAAGAATGAAGAAAGTAATGTGATCTTATATGCTGTTCTATGCCTTCTCATATAACTCCTGCATGTCATCTGGAAGATATGGACTGAGCTTAATCTAAAACAGTACCCTTGATTATAGGAATCAGGCATCACTAAATTATTTTTCTCTTTATTGTTGTCATATGTATAGTCATTTTCAATGAATATAATTATTTTTAAATAGCTTATGTCATTTTCATATGCATCATTGCTGAATTGCAGGAAAAACAGCTAGCATCATTCAAGGATGGCCCCGAGTATAAATGAAGTAAAATAAATATGTCATTGGCCATGTTTCTATCTTCTCTTTTCATGTGCCTTTAATCCTTCCAGAAACTTCACTTTATGTACACCTAGTGCCTGTTTCCTGCTTATTGGCTCCCTGCAAACCAGTTCAGCACTCAGTACTGCTGTTCGCCAGAACATGATTTCTTTACCCTGGAACAACTGAGGCAGGTTCCACAGCAGGCTGTGAGGGAGCCTCCAGACAAAACAGCCACCTGCCCCACTGTCCTGCCAAATCCAAAACTGGGACACTTAGAAGATTTCTCCACTAAAAACTCATTATATATATTCAAAGTTATATCAAGATGGTTATGAAGAGTTCTTGGTAGACAGAAGGCAACTGAAAATACTAGAGATTCTATAACCATTTGAAAAAAAGATTTTTTTTTTTTATTATAGGGATAACTACATCTATATCCCAGTGATTTTAAACTTTGGCAATTACTAAAACTGTGCTCACTCTTAAAATATGAATAATATTCCTATGATTGAAAGCAACCAAGGTTTATAGTAACTTTAAGGGCTATTAAGCAAGTTCTTATATGAATTCAGAGAGTGAATTGTATAAGCATTTAGAATGTGCTGATGATAAAGGGATTCATAAAAGTTGTTATGCTGATTTTATGTTGATGGATGTTTGAATATAAGGTGAGTTATTAACCAGAGGCAAGTGAAACTAATGTTTAAGTGTTTTGATATATGTGTAATTGAAAGTAAATTTTCTTGGCAAAATGGGGAGTACAATGAAAGAGAAAGAATGAGTTCAAATCAAGATAATAATACAGATAAATCCATTTGCAATGTCAGTACAAGTAGCCAAGTTTCACATAAAGCCAAGAATTTTAACCCTTAAAGGAATCTAGTCTCAAAATATTAGCACTGTGTAGCTTGTTAGTATGTTTAGTAGATGACACTCAATTCTGCTTCTTATTTAGATCTGTGCAATCTTCCTTCCTCCTCCTCTTCACCACATGCCTTTATCTACTCTTTGCAGACTTGCCTCTTTTTCCGGCTGCATATTAGTAAAACTGTTGGGTGGATAGTTTTCCTTCCCTTTGTATGCCATTCCAGTCATTAAAATAACAGAGCTTTGCACATATACCAAGCAATTTGTTTAAAGTTTGGACCCTAAAGGCTTGGTCTGATGGACCCACAACATAACCTTGAACCTAATAATGATTGGAAGGGGGAGGCACAATGACCCATGGTCACATTTTTTATTCTTCTCTTCTGTGTCTTTTCTCCACAGTCCTGCTTCCTTTTCTTTTCTTTTTTTTTCTTTTTTTTTTTAATATATATTTTATTGAGTTTTTACAGAGCGGAAGGGAGAGAGCTAGAGAGTCAGAAACATCGATGAGAGAGAAACATTGATCAGCTGTCTCCTGCACATCTCCCACTGGGGATGTGCCCCCAACCCAGGTACATGCCCCTGACTGGAATCGAACCTGGGACCTTTCAGTCTGCAGGCGGAAGCTCTATCCACTGAGCCAAACCGGTTTCGGCCTGCTTCCTTTTCTGTAAAACTTTCACTTCATCACAATATCAGGACAGAAAGTAGCGGAGGAAATGTCCACCTGAGAATAGATATTCCAATCAGACCTTTCTTTTTCTTTTTTAATACATTTTTATTGATTTCAGAGAGGAAGGAAGAGGGAAAGAGAGATAGAAACATCAATGATGAGGGAGAATCATGGCCAGCTGCCTCCTGCACACACCCCCACTGAGGATCGAGCACACAACCCGGGCATGTACCCTAATCAGGAATCAAACTGTGACCTCCTGGTTCATATGTCAGTGCTCAAGCACTGAGCTACATGGTCAGGCTCAATGAGACCTTTCATTTGGATTTTCTCTTTAACACTATTCATACTGGTGCTGTTCACACTCACCATTTGCATTTTTGAGCCACTTTTATATTATTATCCTATTCACCTAATCTGTGCAAGTAGACCTACATAATTTTTGCTCTTTCACTCCCAACCTTGCTTTTATGGAGAGAAAAATAAACATTAAAGCTACAGAGGAAATTTTACCCTGTTTCATATTCCATGCTCAATTAATCAGATATGAAACAAAGATTATCAAAAGGAGATTAAGAACTTATTTTTTTTTTAACATTTTGAGCAAGGCATAATAAAATAAGTGTGAAAACCAATAAACTCAAAAATAGGATTGGTTAGTTGGTTAACACCAAATAAGCTTATAGAGGAAAGAAAATTAAACCTTGAAGACAATTGCTAATACTCGAAGAAGACAAGGCAACTTCCAAACACATTAAAGAGAAAGCAGCATCATATGGATCTCTCTCAGCCCCTGGGGTTTTCTTCACATTTTACACTGTAGGAAAAATTGACGGCAGGATATGGAAAGTCTTTCAGCATCTGATCAGTTTAAACTCTCCAAATTAAAAATAAAAATAACCATTGAAATTACGATGCCATAGAATCATTGACCAAAATTGTTTTAAATCTTGAAGGAAAAGATAATTTTCTCTAAAAAATATCATTAACCAGTGACACACAGAAAATGTCAAAGAACACAATTATATCACTTTCAACTTGCACTACTCTATTTGCTGCTAAAATAAAATATGAAGAGCCCAAAAAAGTGGGTATTGGAAATCATAGGAGCAATTTTGTTGTTTTATTATACTAAAATTCTATAGTATATTTTAATCAATAATTAATGAAGCAGTTTGGATTTGTCATGCCAAACTACCACTGCAAACAAATCACAAGGTAGTTTGTTAGAACAAGTGAATTCTTTAGATCTAGGTTATGTTGTTTTGTAATTTCTCTCAAAGTCTCACATAACCTCATTGTTAAATGGAAAAAAATGATTTGTATGATAGTGCCAAAATGTGGATTCATAATTATTGAAAAAACTACCTAGCTTAAAAACTGTCATCTAAAAGGATCTGAGATTTTTAACTCATTGCCAATTAATAGGAAGCCATAATGTAATGCAAATAAATTTATATATCATTAAAGTATGGATTTTATTGAGACAATGAGAAGTCATTGTTCTAGTGCATTTTTCATAGATCATACCACCTCTGAAGCTCATGACTCACTACTAGTTATCATGTTTAGGAAAGCATTGGCAAAATGAGGAGTGGGATTCAGAGGAGGCTGCTCAATATTGCAGAGTATCTAGAAATTATATTGTCCTAAGAGCCATCAAAGAAACGAGCCTGAAGGCAAAACTATGGGTCATTAATATTAAAAATAAGGACAAATCAAAAGGCAACAGATTTTATTTACTCTCCTTCAAACCACTAAACTTAAACCATTAAAGAAAGTGACAAAGATTTTGTTTTTGACTCAAATGAGACTTTTCAGCAATTGAAGCACTTGTCCTTGTATCATACAACGCAGACTCCTCTTCCTGAGACATTCAAACAAAGATGGATAATTATAAAGGACAAATGTGATGGGGAATTGAATGTTGTTCTGGATGAGGGGGGTTGTATAAAACTTCCACGGTCCTTTTTATTGTTATTATTTTTTTCTTTATTGATTAAGATATTACATATGTGTCCTTATCTTCCCATTGCTCCTCCCTAACCTCCCCACTCAATCCCTTACCCCCCTGGTGTCTGTGTCCATTGGTTAGGCTTATATGCATGCATACAAGTCCTTTGGTTCATTTCTCCCCCTTACCCCCACCCTCCCCTACCTTCCCTCTGAGGTTTGATAGTCTGATTGATACTTCTCTGTCTCTGGATCTGTTTTTGTTCATCAGTTTATATTGTTCATTATAATAAGACTTTATTGTTTTAGAGCATTTTGAGATTCAGAAAAAAATTGTGGACAAGGTATAAATGTTTATTTTTTTAAGTTTTAAAAATGTATCCTTATTGATTTCAGAAAGGAAGGGAGAAAGAGAGAGAGAGATAGAAACATCAATGATGAGAGAGAAGCAATGATCAGGTTGCCTCTTGCAGGATTGGGAATTAAACCCACAACCCGGGCATATGCCCTGACCAGGAATAAAACTGTGACCTTCTGGTTCATAGGTTGAAGCTCAACCTGTGAGCCACTGCAACTGGGCTAGATATTTCTTGTACTCTCCCTGTCCCCATAGCCCCCCCATTATGGTCCTTCTTAATACAAAAGTATAAGATTCTACCCATGCATTGAACATAAGTACAGTGCATGCCTATTGTGAACAGCTGCTGAGGAAGTACCCCAGATACAAGGAAAATGAAAAATTGCCCTCTGCCCTCAGTTTTTTATTCTACCACTTATGTATTCTTTTTAAAACACTGTAAAAAAAACTTAAAAAAAAAACTGCCTATATTTAATGATAATTAATTTTAGATAAGTATTCATCTGCTAAACCGCTTTACATTTACAAGTATTGTATTGAAAGAGTTAATACACTTTTTAAATTAACTTCTATCTTTATTTATTAAACAATTAACATTTTATATTAATGTAATAAAACATTGATTATCATTAGCATTGCCTACATAAATACAGTTATGCACACACAAGCTTACAGTCCCCCACATACACATACCTATAGTAGCACAAAGACAATTATTATAAACTAGAGGCCCCGTGCATGGATTTGTGCACTGGTGGGGTTGCTCAGCCTGGCCTGTGCCCTCTCGCAATCTGAGACCCCTCAGAGGATGTTGGACTGCCAGTTTCTGCCTGATCCCCACAGGCCAGTGGGCCAAAACCGGCAGTCCAACATCCCCCGAGGGATGTAGTAGTGCATGAAGCAGCAGGCAGCCAGGAAGGAGCTCAAGCCCAAGCCAGGCACCACACTGCTCCTGCTCATCCTAGCCCCACTGTGCCTGCTGCTGCCGCTCGGTAGCATGGCTGCGGGGGCAGGAGTGGCTCGCGCAGCCACAACTGTGCTAGCCAGCCCTGAGCCCAGCATCTGGTGCCCATCCCTCAGCTGAGCGGCGCTCAGTGGACCAGTCACTTAGGGTTTCATATATGTAGGTATATATAAAGGTCCCTCCTTTCACTTAGTTTATCACTCTGGAAATGACTATAGTGCTAGTTCTTAATTGGTGCGGCTTTTTATCTGCTTGGAAATTTTTCAGAAGAAAGAAAAGGAGATCCCAGCAGCCTATTTTTGATCTATCCTAAGAAGCTAGGGATGAATTTGAATTCAGTGGCTGACAATTTTACATTTTCAAGCTACTCTAAGACAAGTGTCTTACTAAATTGTTGGAAGTGTTGTATACTATCCACACAACCACTCTTTGTGAAGGACTGAAAAAAGACTATTCTTGGCTTTTATAAACCCTGGAAGAATAGTTAAAATGCAGTTGTTACTTTCTAGGTGTTTGAAAGCAAACACTGCAATATTTCACAGAGGTTGAATAGCAGCAGGGCGAGGGATGGGCTGTGGTTTCCTCATCAGAAGAACCAAGGTGATATTGCAGCTGCACCACTTAATATTTATGAAGCTTTGAAAAGTCCTATGAATCTCAGTGTCATCATCTGAACCCTCAGCATAGCTCTTCTCTATCACCCAGAGTTGTTTTAAGGATTTTTTAAAAAGTTTTTGTTTTGTCTCATTTATTTATTTATTTTTGCCTTATTATAAGTCAGAACAAAGTAAGACATTATTACCATCAAAGCACATATGCTTTGCCTTATGATATTTTAGATTTATTTGTATGTCTTTTGGTCTCTTAAAAAGTTTGATAGGTAACTGTAGGCTGCAATCGTTCAGAAATTGCTTATTTTAGGTGCTGGAAAAGGCAGACTTATTTTTAGGTCCTGGAAAAGCTACAAGCAAATAGAAGATGGGGTTGAAAAGAAAGCAGCTAAGCTCTTCTGGCTGCTGGGGGAAAACCACGCCTGCATTTACACTGTATGAATGTGGTTAATCAGAAACTGTGAAGAGAAACCTCTGCTTCCCGCTTAAGGTATCAGTTAGAGTTCATTAGAGAGATAAAAAGCTTGCTCCAAATTGACAAACTTTCAAAACCTCATTCTGAGCCTTTGCCAATCAACCCAACAACCTTTTGTCCTTAATTAACTTTATTTCTAGAGTTTAATAGTCACTTGTGGTAAAATTATTCGGTCAAGAACAGAAGCTATGATGACTATACTGGTCCAGAGTAAATAAGAGCTAATGCACACCTTACAAAAACAACCAACAGAAAAGGTGAAAGGGGAATCAATACCTCCACGACCTTTTCCTCCAAATGACTCCAAGCAGTGACTTTACAAGGTTTTATTTTTACTGTACTCATATCAACCTAACCTAGTTAAGAACTATTTGTAGGGTAGGGATCTGTGACATAACCTTGGAGAGTGATGGGGTAGTCTAATGAATTTTTTTCACATTTGTACTATAATTTATTAAAAATAATTGAATCAGTACATTTTACCTACAGAGTTCCAATGTTTTAAAATACTAATAATCACCTAGATTCTCTCAGTTGAGGTAGTTACTTTAACAAAGTTAAGTGTCTTTGGAGATACATTAGCAGAACATTTAGCTCATTGCAATAGTATTTTTTTTTAATTTTCATATTTGATTAAGTAAAAATGCATTTTCCTTACATAGATCAATGTTAGCATTTTGTTTTGTTAAATAGAATGAAACACCCAATTAGCCCAACAAATGATTGGTGTATTTTGAAATGCACTTGTTTTCTTTTTTCCTTTATTGATTAAGGTATTACACATATGTCCTTATCACCCCATTGCCCACCAACCTCTACACTCATTCCCTCACTTTCCTGGTGTCTGTGTCCATTGGTTAGGCTTATATGCATGCATACAAATCCTTTAGTTGACCTCTCCCCCTTCTCCAGCCTCTCCTACCTTCTCTCCAAGATTTGATGGTCTGATTGATAATTCTCTGTCTCTGGATCTGTTTTTGTTCATTATATTCCATTAATGAGTGAGATCATGTGATATTTGTCTTTCTCTGACTGGCTTATTTCGCTTAGCATAATACTCTCCAGTTCCATCCATGCTGTTGCAAATGGTAAGAACTCCTTTTATACCGCAGCGTAGTATTCCATTGTGTAGGTGTACCACAGTTTTTTAATCCACTCATTTGCTGATGGGCACTTAGGCTGTTTCCAAATCTTAGCTATGGTGAATTGTGCTGCTATGAATATAGGGGTGCATATATCCTTTCTGATCGCTGTTTCTGGTTTCTTGGGATATATTCCTACAAGTGGAATCACTGGGTCAAATGGGAGTTCCATTTTTAGTTTTTTGAGGAAGCTCCATACTGTTCCCCACAGTGGCTGCACCAGTCTGCATTCCCACGAGCAGTGCAGAAGGGCTCCTTTTTCTCCACATCCTCTCCAGCACTTGTTGTTTGTTGATTTGTTGATGATAGCCATTCTCACAGGTGTGAGATGATACCTCATTGTCATTTTGATTTGCATCTCTCTGATGATTAGTGACTTTGAGCATGTTTTCATATGTCTCTCGGCCTTCCTTTTGTCTTCTTTTAAAAAGTATCTATTTAGGTCCGTTGCCCATTTTTTGGAATGGGTTGTTTATCTTCCTTTTGTTAAGTTGTATGAGTTCCCTGTAAATGTTGGAGATTAAATCCTTATCGGTGATAACATTGGCAAATATGGTCTCTCATGCAGTGGGCTTACTTGTTGTTTTGTTGATGGTGTTAGTTTGTTTGTTTTTTGCTGTGCAAAAGCTTTTTATTTTGATGTAGTCCCATTTGTTTATTTTCTCTTTAGTTTCCATTGCCCTAGGAGCTGTATTGGTGAAGAAATTGCTTCAGCATACGTCTGAGATTTTGCTGCCTCTGGATTCCTCTAGTATTTTTATGGTTTCCCGTCTTTATGGTAGTAAGTTTTTTATCCATTTTGAGTTTATTTTTGTGTATGGTGTAAGTTGGTGGTCTAGTTTCATTTCTTTGCATGTATCTGACCAAATTTCCCAGTAACATTTATTGAAGAGACTGTCTTGACTCCACTGTATGTTCTTGCCTCCTTTGTCAAATGTTAATTGAGCATAGTGGTTTGGGTCAATTTCTGGGTTCTCTATTCTATTCCACTGATCTATGTCTGTTCTTGTGCCAGTACCAGGCAGTTTTGAGAACAGTGGCTTTGTAATACAGCTTGATGTCTGGTTTTGAGATCCTATCTACTTCATTCTTCGTTCTCAGGATTGCTGCAGCTATTCGGGGATCTGTTTTAATTCCAGATGAATTTTTGGAGAGTTCATTCTAGGTCTGTGAAATATGCTGTTGGTATATTAATGGGGAGTGCATTGAATCTGTAGATTGCTTTGGGTAGTATGGAAATTATAATGATGTTGATTCTACCAATCCATAAACACGGTATGTTCTTCCATCTTTTTATATCTTCCTCTGTCTCTTTTTTCAGTGTCCTGCAGTTCTCCAATAGACACTGACTACAAGAAGATTCTGGCTGCTCTGGCACATTTTGGTGAAGAAGTCTCCTCGTCCTCATGTATGTCTAGATCAATCATTATTCATTTTTATTCTATGCAGAATAACTTTTGTTCTCTCTGAGAGTCATGGGACAATCATGGAAGGCTTGTATGGACATATCTGTGGGCTTGAAGGTCATGGCAAAGCTAGTATCCACTGGAGACCTTGTGCAAAGAACCCTTCTCTTCAACTGGAGACTGAAGCAGTGTTGAACTTAAATTCAATTGTTGTTATAGTTCCAACAAACTCCAATGTTTATTACAATGCTTTGTTTGAAAAGTGTAGAATACAGTCAGCCATTGCTTGAAATATGTAAGCAATTGACAGTAGACTTAAATTCTTTTCACTGCTGGTGTTTTATTACTGTTATATTTATCAGTCTTATCACTATCATTATCATAATCATAAGGTTTGTGTGTTTTTAAATATATTTTATTGATTTTTCACAGAGATGAAGGGAGAGAGATAGAGAGCCAGAAACATTGATGAGAGAGAAATATTGCCGGGGTCCCACCCCAGCAGGTCCAGGGGTCCCCAAAGGTGTGGATGGAGTCGGCGAAGAAGGAATGACACAGAGACAGCGTTCAGTTGATCAGCAGCCTAGCCAGGATCTCTAGCCAGGATCTCCAGCCAAGTTCTGGTCTGGATCTCCAGCGAAGTTCTGCTCAGGATCTCCAGCCAGGTTCTGAGTCCATGTTCTCTTGCTAGGTTCTCCAGGTTCTCCAGCCAGGTTCTGTAGCCATGTTCCCTCGCTAGGTTCTCCAGCCAGGTTCTGTCCAGGTTCTCCAGCCAGGTTCAGTCACCAGGTTCTAGTCAGGTTCTCTTGCAAATTTCTGTAGTCAGGTTCAGTCCAGGATCTTTTGCCATGTTCTCTCCAGCGAAGTTCTTCTGTCTGTAGGTTCTGTGTAGGTTCTGTCTTCTTAGTTCTGTGTTCTAAGCTCTGTATTCTAAGTTCTGTGTGTTGCTGTCTTGTTACATCTGTATTTATACCAGTTGATTCAATCCTATCAATCTCTATTACAAAGGTTAGGGCGTTTCTTATCTCCATTCCAGGGAGTAAAGATTATGTAGCTTAAGCATGATTGTTCATAGTTAAAGTGATTAATTATCCGCCTGGCACTTAGTTAAGAGGTTTTATTCCCTCCCTAACTTCAGGGGAAAATCCCTACCTGGGGAAACAACCTTTCTCAGAGACCTTGGTTAAAACACATAGTGCCAAGAAGGTGAGCAAACATATTAAGAACAGTATGCCATATATGCCAGGTCCCTTGAAACAGCAAGCATGGACCGGCTCCCGGCAAAATATCAATCAGCTGCCTCCTGCACACCCCTCACTGGGGATGTTCCCACAACCAAGGTACATGCCCTTGACCGGAATCGAACGTGGGACCCTTGAGTCTGCAGGCTGACGCTCTATCCACTGAGCCAAACCAGTTAGGGCATCATTAGGTTTTTACTACACACTGATCTAGCAGAGATAGAAAGAAGAGTAAGTCACATCCTCTGCTCTAAAGAGCTTTTCATTCATTGTGATGAGCTAGCACATATGTATAACAGACCCAGCAATAATTCTGTATAGAATAGTATCAAACAAAAATATTTGTGGGCTTTGTAGAAGAAACATTATTAGGAGCTAAATCTAGCACTGGACAAGCCTACATTTGTTTATTTATTAACCCATTCAATAATACATATTGATTATGTTATTGGTTAGAAATAAATTTGGCTGAGAATAATCAAGAACCCAAGATTAGCTAAAATAGTTTGTTTGTTTTTCTGTCATTCTTTCATACTAAGAATCCATGGTATGTCTAGCTATGCCATCAGAGACTCAGATCATTTATCAGTCACTGTATCCTTGGTAGGTTGGTGTCAGCCCCATGACTACCACCTCTTGTTCACTATATATTGATATAGGTTCAGGTAGTACATCTGTCATCAAGGTAGAATGAGGCAGTAGAGGGTCATAACATAATAAATATACAAAAGTGAGGGAGGAAAATGTAGTAAGAAAGGGACAAAAACAGGAGGGGAACTAAAAAATAAATAAATAAAAGTTAGACAAACAAAGAAAGTCCAGAGAGAATTGTTTCAAGTGGGTGAAGCACTCTAAGCAAGAGATTAGGTGGGGAAGGAGGATGATGATGGGGTTTAGATAAAAATTAGCGTCAGAACAGGAGTGTTTATTCTAGGACATCAACTTAACTGATATTATGTTCCACTTCATAAAAGTGGCATATCTGTGATCTCAATGACCAGTTGAAGATTTGTGCCCTAGTTGATTTGGCTCAGTGGATAGAGCATTGGCCTGAGGACTGAAGGATCCCAGGTTCGATTCCGGTCAAGGACACAGGCCTGGGTTGCGGGCTCAATCCCCAGTAGGGAGCAGGCTGGAGGCAGCCGATCAATGATTCTCTCTCATCTTTGATGTTTCTATTTCTCTTCCCCTTTCTATTCCTCTCTGAAATCAATAATAATATACTTTTAAAAAAAAGATTTCTGCCGAAACCAGTTTGGCTCAGTGGATAGAGCGTCGGCCTGCGGACTGAAAGGTCCCAGGTTCGATTCCGGTCAAGGGCATGTACCTGGGTTGCGGGCACATCCCCAATAGGAGATGTGCAGGAGGCAGCTGATCGATGTTTCTCTCTCATCGATGTTTCTAACTCTCTCTATCTCTCTCCCTTCCTCTCTGTAGAAAAATCAATAAAATATATTTAAAAAAAAAGATTTCTTGGCAAAGATGAAAATAAAATGAAGGGGTCAACTGTGATAATAAACCACCCCCAAGGAGTCCTTAGAATTTGATATAAAGACAGATTCAAGGGCAGTAGGCAGGCAGAACTTAGAAGCATATACTAGTAGGTTTCAAGTTCAAACTAAAAACTAATGAAATCAGATCTATTCTTATTGATAAGAAATGCTAAAGGGCCAGAGGTTAGGCCAAGGCACATGAATGAGTAGTGATCAGGGAAACATTTGGAGTTTGCCTAATAAAAATAAGAATAATTAAGAATAATTCATTTCACCTACTCAAAAATAACCCAGAGTGCATGACAGGCTGATGCTAATATCACCTACAGAGTTCTGTCAGCAAAGCAGTGTTGTCTAGTTTTCTTTTTAATTTTTGTTTGGAGCCAGACAATAAATGTTTCAGCTAAATTGATTTTCAAACAGATATAATTATCCTCCACCCTGCATCTTACCTTATCTTCTTTTAGACAAACATTCTTCCCTCGCTTTGTGCATTCCATTTATAGAATCTGCTAGAAATTTTGTGACATAGGAGTATATATTAAGGGCTATATAAAATCAGTTCCTTTCAACCATATCTTATAATTCAACTGGGTCTAGTATCATTAATTCTGTTCTTTAGAGATGCACTAACTTTTTACCCAGTCATTTCTTATAATGTGTTAGAAATTGAGGGTGATAAAAATATGTATTAATTTTGTTCAATAGGCTAAGATGTTTCCCTTAGACATCCCAGTCCTTTTCTAGTTCCAAAAGACACACGAACAAAAAAATTTCATTGCTACTCTTGCAGCGTAAGCAGGTTGTTTTTCATTATCTATTCAAAGTCTTAGATTACTTAACTGTGAAAGTCCACTGCAAACCATCGTGTCGACTTCAAAAGGAAAACACATCATTGCCTCTATAAAAGAACTTTTTCATACCTTATCAAAATACCCTCTCTGATGGTTTGCCTGCTTCTGAGATTCAAACCCATCAATAAATGCTTTTTTTTTTTTTTTTTACTGACACAGCCAATGGAGTTTATAACTTTTCTTTACTCACATAGAAATGATCTCCAAAATAGAAAAACATCCCAGTGTTCTTTAGTTTAGAACTCCGTCTGTTTTATTATTGCAATTATATGTCTGTTAGTTACAGTAGCCTAAGTTTATGTGTTTATTTCATTTCAGTATGGTTCTAGACACTCCCAGAAAATGTCTGAGGAAAACAAGTTTTAATAGAAGCCATGGGGCTGTCAAGTGTGTTTATGTTTCTCTTACTGCTGATTAGCTACATGCGAGTGACAAAAACTAGCTCTCTGGCTGGAAATTAGATCCCCTTCACATGATAAATTGAACAGGGAAACAAATTATATAACAGAGAACTCAGTGAAAGTTAAAGATAAGAGCATCCTCTATTTCAGTTCTAGGAATTTGGGGATTAGGCACAGTTGATTCAACCAAACCTGTTTACTGAGGGCCAACTCAGAGTCTGGGACTTCTAACAAAGCTGATTTGGGTTACAGAGGGACAAATTTAGAAGGGGTTTATAAGCCTATCTGTTGCATACTGTAAATGATTCACAGATAGGTATGAGCTTCTCTGTTATTATTGCATTTGTTAATGTTTAGGGGAGGAAGGAAAGTATTTAGTTTTTTGTTTTGTTTGTTTTTAAAAAAAACATTATACTTAATAGGCTAAAAGTAAAACCATTTCCTCTAAGAACAGGAACAAGACATGGTTTTCTACTTTCACATGCTTTTTAAAATATATGTATTTTTTTTTTATTGATTTCAGAGAGGAAGGGAGAATGGAGAGAGATAGAAACATCAGTGATGAAAAAGAATCATTGATTGGCTGCCTCCTGCACGCCCCCTACTGGGGATCAAGCCTGCAACACAGGCATGTGCCTTGACCAGAATCTAACCCCAGACCCTTCAGTCCACAGGCCAATGATCTATCCACTGAGCAAAACTGGCCAGGGCAAGTGTTTAGTTTTTAACTTCAGAAAAGGCTTGAGAGCAGGGCTCCTTCCTCCATGACTATGGGAGAAGACCAGGGAATTTGTTTAAGGCTATATATTCATTTAAAGATAGTTAAGAGGTAGGATTATTGTAACATAGAAAACAGATGTCCTTCACCCTATGTTATGTGAATGTGTAATACTCTCCCCTGGGTGCTATAAATTGGGGAGTTCTTCCCTAAAGAAAGAGAGAGGATGAATGCCATAAATTAGTCAATTTTTATTGACCAACTACTACATGATCAATTGTATTTCATAGCTCAAGAAATCTGAGACATAGCTGGGGGGTAGATGTATGAAGTAATCCAATGGGGGTCCATGCATCTTAAGAGGATGATAGGGTTGCCAGGCATGTAGCAAGTAACCAACTAACAAACAAATAACTGTTAACTTTCAAACAATGAGGAATGTAATAAGTGCTTTGTACCTATAGCATGATAAACGGGGGGGGGGGGGGGGGGGGCGGGGGGGGGCAAATACAAGAATACCCAGCATTTCCTAGGTCAACTCTAAAAATAGAAAGAAATTTTGATAGAAAAAGAAAGTAGGTCCAGGAATTGTAGGAGCTTGAAGATGCTGTTAGCTAGATGGATGAGCTGACAACAGCATTTCAAGGATAGGCTTATGATTGCAGGAACAACCCTTATAGAACAAAATAGATGGTTTATAACAGCTTTGTCAGCTTTGGTCTGAAGAGTAATTAAACACTGGGAAGGTAAGCAAGGGAGTATACATCAAGCCCATTCTTGAGGACCTTCCAAAATAGAAATTGCTTAGAAAATGTTAAGATTACATTGTAAAATTCCAACCAACAGAGAGTCAAGTCTTGCATTTCACAGTATTCAAGTGCAGGTAACATACCTAAAAGTAACCACGTGGTTTACATTCACTGAAATGAACATATTATGGATCTTTCACAGAGAGGAGAGTAGATTTGGGGAGGCTAGAAATGGCAGAACACCAGGGCACTAGGCATTTTAATGAACCAAGAAGAGAGCTGGGTCATACTGTGTGACATCAAAATAATAGGCAGAAAGTTTGCTGGCATTGTATCCAATCTCAAGCTCTGCTACAAGCTATATCTATTTCTTTTGCCTCATAAATTTTCTAAAGCTAAATGACAATAATATACCCATTGCAGTTCAATGGTGAGGATTAAATTGTATGTAAGATGTTTGGTACAGACCAGTTGTTCAATTAACAAATGCTAACACATGCTCTGGAAAAAACGAATTAGGTGTGCAGAAAGACAAACTTTACGGGTTTCCGTGTTGTATCTGTAAGATACAGAAACCTCTTGAGGTTACTTTCACCTCCATGATCCTCTATTTTTCTGAAAGGCAGTCCAAAAAGAACCTATTTTTTCCCTTTGCAAAGACAAGGTACTGAATATAAAATAGGAATTTTTATGGTTTTCAAAACATAAAACAAACAAAAGAAAATATCTTATTCAAGACCTAAAGCTTTATCATAAAAGTCAGACCAGGGTGCTTTTTCTCCCCATATTAATCTTGGGAGATTCAGACCTTAAAAGAATTAAGATAAAGTATAAAAAAGCATCACTGTATCTCCTTGCTTTGGAGCAGTAATCATTTTGACCTTTTTCCTGAGTTCTCCTGAGCTGCTCCCGGGACTGCTACCTGTTGGCTCTTTCTGGCCTTTTATTGCAATTCTTTCTTCTCCACATCCTAGCATTTGTCTGAGACCTTCTACAGTCTTACTTAGCTTCTTTCTCTTTAATCCATGATTTCTTTGAACAGCAGACATTCTATTTTTATTTTACTTTAAGTTCCCTTGGCTGATTTCACTTACTCAATTGCTCAAAGATACAGGAGCAAGCCTACTGCTTCAAAAACCGAAATGGTACGCATGTGTGTGTGTGTGTGTGTGTGTGTGTGTGTGTGTGTGTGTGTGTGTAAAATGTTAGAAACTGATGATATTACAGACTATGTGCTATCTATTGAACAAATATCATTGATGTTTCAATTATAAAATGTCCCCAACTATTTACATTACTATATATGCCTGGCTTTCATGAACTTCTTTAATCTGTCTTTAGTCTGTTGTATGCAACCTCATTCTCTCTTTTCTATATTCCCTCTTTTCTAGTCAGACCAATATTTTCAGCGAATTCTCTAGAAGCAAGGCTAATTTCTGCTTTATGTCTTTCCTTACCCTGTTACTTTGTTTAAATTGTCCTCATACTTTCCCAGATACCCACTCTTATTCATTTTAGACAATGTACTTCAGGTCATGCATCCTCCATCTAGCTTCTCCAACCCAGCCACCTTACAGTTACTTGTCCTCAACTGACCTCGCACAACACCATATGCTCATGATGATCTCCTTATATTAGCACATTATCCACCTTGGCATAAAGATAGCACCTCTATTGGGGAAAAAAAAACCTACAAGTGAGTGAATTCAATCTCCCACCTACAGTGTCATGAGCTTGATACAGGTGTCATATAAGATTGAAATTAAATTTAACATTGGCCACTTTCTGTGTTTCCTCAGATAAGTTGTCTTAAACTTTTCTGATTCTTCTCACTTATGAAATGCTGATAATGTGACATTACAAAATTGCTTTGAGATATGAAAATAATATATATTTTCTGCTACAGTGGTTGATTAAGAAATGATAATGTTTTGCATCAATATACCTGCCATTGAATTCATCATGGTGCCTGTAAACATTACCCAGAAAAGAACAATCATTGCACCATGGTTATGCTGCTATAAACCAGCCAACATGTAGTAAATCTTTGGGTAAAACTAAATACTTTGATGCTTCTACCCATCTGTTCCTTCATATATTTTCCCAAGAGAAGTTCATGCTTCTGACCTCATGGCATCTCCCCAAATGACACTACAGCTCTTCTATGACTCATGCTTCAAAAAGGCCTTCCCAGTGCTCCACCACCTACTTATTAAGCCCTTCAGCCAGAAGAGTAGCCCTCAACTGGGATATGTGCGAAGAATTTGCGAGAGGTTTAAGGACATGGGTAGATTGAGGAAAATCAATTCCCAGGTCCTCTATTACTTGTGGTATAGCTTTTGCTTTCCTACATCCATTTCAGTTATACACTGATTCACTGACCCAAGTAAAAGTCAGCAGAACAACAAATAAGGAGAAATTAGGTCATTTCTGTAATCAGGCACTGTAATTGCTTTTTTTTTTTTTTCAGTTCTCTAATGCCAGGAACAGAAATATGATTTTTAAAAGATTTTTAAAAATGGATATAAATTTTCCAACTGTAAAAATAGAACTCATTTGTATACCCTGTTAAATAAACACTGAAGGTATGAAATGACCTTTGTAATTATATTTTATTTGAAATGTTTCAAGAACATTGTAATTAATGGTTTTCTTTTTAAATATGATTATTTATAATACACAAGAATTTATACTCCGCTTAAGTACATTTATGTTGAAAATGTTAGAAGCCAATTTAAAATATTCTTTTAAGGGGCACATAACCATACCAGTGTGAAGATCCCTTTGCCAGAACACATTACCAATTATTGTTAAGTCTATTCCAAAGATTTTAGGTTGTCCTAAAACTCACAGGTAACCATTTTTTTTAACATTCAGGAACTCTGGTTTCCCTTTCAGAGATACCTAACATATTCATTCATTTACAAAATATAATCTAATCATTAGATAAAAATCATGTTTATTTATCCTCCAACTTATCTCTTTATTCCTGAGATTCTTAACCTTTTTTGTGCAATGAATCTCAAAACAGTCTGATGAAGACTATGATTCCTTCTTAGAATAATTATTCTTAAGTATAAAATATATAAGATATATAAGAAACCAATTATATTAAAATACAGTTACAATATATCATAAAAGCTAAATTTGGGATGTAGCTCTATATATGATGGTTGCACATATAACACAATTTAGTAGCAGGCCTAATAACTACTATAATTTTGAAAGATAGTTCAAGGTATCTGTGACAACAGTAATATAATGTGAAAATATGTGTGATGTCTATTGTTGACAGCCTCAGAAACTATTAGTAACACTGTAGTTTGTAACCTACATTCATAATTGAAGGATATGATAAATTTTAGTTATAGGTTAATGAAAAGATAGATGTAATTTTTCTCCCATCCAAATTCAAAACCCGCTAAAATCTATACATGAATCTTTTGGAAAGTTTGTGAGCTCCAGGATAAGAGTCTCACATATTAATGTGTTTAGTTTTTATCTTTCCAAGTAAATTGGGGCAGTTCTTCAAAAAGCCAGTGAGCATGTAGGTGAGAAATGTATTTCTTTAAGTAAAAGATGTTGGGTGTTTTACATTAAAAAATAGACATTGCACTAATAAGGTTCAGAGAACATTTTGGACAGTTGTTTGAAACTACTCAATCAGGATTTGTCTAGGATACAATTTTTTGCTTATAAATATATTTTAAATTTTAGAGCTAGAAATCATAATTTTCACCCAGCCAGCATGGCTTAGTGGTTGAGTGTTAACCTATAAACTAGGAGGTCACAGTTCAATTCCTGGTCAGGGCACATGCCAGGATTGCAGGCTCAGTCCCCAGTAAGGGGTGTGCAGGAGGCAGACAATAAATGATTCTCTCCTCATTGATGTTTCAATCTCTCTCTCTATCCCTCTCCCTTCCTCTCTGAAATCAATAAAAAATATATTTTAAAAAAAGAAATCATGCTTTTCTTCTATTACAGGTGGTAGTTGTTAGAACTATTAGTAATGATAGAAATAAAATAAACAAGAGCCCTGGACAGTTTGGCTCAATGGATAGAGCATCAGACTATCCTGGGTTCGATTCTGATCAAGGGCATGTACCTTGGTTATAGACTCCTCCCTGGCCCGGACCCTGGTCAGAGGGTGTGCAGGAGGCAACCAATCAATGTATTTCTCTCACATCGATATTTATCTCTGTCTTCCCTCTCTCTTCCACTCTCTCTAAAAATCAATGGAAAAATATCCTTGGGTAAGAATTTAAATATATATATATTAGCTGAGCAAATCTGACCTGATGGGCCTTTTCCTGTGTATGTGTGAGTATGTATTCTAATTATATCCTCAGAAGATTAATATTATTATTATCTTCACTTTAGGGATGAAGAAAGGAGGGAGATTGCAAAAGAAAGTAAGAAGTCCCTGAGTTTAGACACAATCTCTAGGTTTGTCTGACAATACATTGTGTGCTCTGCTGGCTGTTAGTTTATTCACTCTTTTATCAAATATTAATTATACTCCTAACTTATGGTAATATGTTTCAGTGCTTATCATTAAAACCTATCTGTCTAATTATTGATCTACTCATCTTGCTCTCTGTCATCTATGAATATATGAATCCTATTCTCCATGTCGTTATACTTCTTAGATTTTCATGCATTTTACTTCTTGACCCCAGCAGAACATATTTTATCTGAAGCTCTCTTTGTGTTTCTGGGATATATTCAAGGATTACCTGGCTCCAGAATGGAGTCAGAGACTCTAGTCTATTTAGTAACTTAAGCTTCTCCTAGCCCTAATAGTCCATCTCTTCCTATTTTATGTGTCTTATTATTGTACATTCACTGGGTGAAGAATTAAAGAGCCTCTCCAAGAAAATAAAAGATCGAGAATGGAAGGTGAACTAAAGCTGAAAAATAAGAAAATCCTGTCTTCAGCATAAATGAAGTTACTTGTGACTGCACATTTCCCAGAGAATGCATTACGTAATCATTCATCCATTCAAACAGATATGGAAGGCTGACTTCCTACTATTTTCAGTAACTGAATTTAACGAAGTGACTAACATACATGAATTCTCTTTGCTAAAAGTGACATCCCAAGACAATCTGTCTGTGAACAAGATTTTCCACCATGTGAAAACTAAACTTAGCTACAGTTAAGTGGTAGGACCTACTGAATTTGCCAGTAAGATAACAGTAGATGTTCAGATTGACTCTCCTTATATTTTCAACCCTTAGTGTAGGATTAGTCTCAAAATGTCAAAGACATTTGTACAGTAACTGGCCTTACATATAATATAATCCATATCTATTGGTTTCCTGTAAATTCCTTCTGTAAGCCCCTAGGAAGAGAGAGGGTTGGTGGTGGAATGGGTGGAATGGAAATGACCCTTCTTTAAGTATAAATAACAAATAACACTCACTGCTCATCTTTCAAGAATTAAAATTGATTTTCTTTTTCTGAATGAGAGATGATAAGGCTTGGCGAGCACACAGAGGCTTCAATCACAAATGATGCTGCAAAATTTACTCTGAGGAAAACAAAATGTGTCTGTGGCTGAGACACTTCTTTAAACATTGAACAAAATTCAAGCTACATGCAAGGGCTCAGCTTTCTAACATACAAAAATCATATTGGAAGGGTTTGCCTTGTGGGTCCAACAAAGTTCATCCAAAACCCTTTAGTTTCGAGGCTACTATAGGTGAGAAATGCCTAGAAAGCTTCCAAATAGCATAAGCTGAAATTAAATGTGAAGTTTAGGGTGAAGAAAACCTAGCTTACTGTTAGCAGGATCTGAAGGAAAAGCAGTTCCTTCTTCTATTCTCACTCACTTCAGGGGTCTGGAGCTAAACATCCCCAGGAGTAAAGTTGCCAATGGAAACAAAACACATGGACAAAAAAACCATCTTGGTCTTGAGACTTTGGTTTTGTGAAGGCTCTTGGGAAACGGATTAAGAAATAGAGTTTCTATTCCACCAAAGGAAGGTGAATGCCCAAGAGACTTCTAAGATCAATAAAATTTCCCAAATTATCAATTTTATGTTTCTTCCTTTTATCTCACAAAGTGTCATCAATCTCTAATTATATTTGTAGTTAAACATAAATATATTTAACATTTGGGCACTTGATGATGATTTTTAATACTTTTCCTTTCTTTTTTTTTTTTTTTTTTTTTTTTTTTTTTTGTAAATTTTGCTACCTTAGTTCCATAATTACTGGCAAGTCAAGGGGAATAGCATTGACATTATTATGGAAGAAGTGCAATCACACATTTTGCCTTACTGCAGTGCCTTACATTTGGGGAAGGTTTTATTACTCAGTACAAATACATTTTAATTGTTCCCTGAACAAAGACATCCCAACCCAGCTCTTTGTCTGGTGTGCCCTGTTGTTGTGCTAAAGTATAAATTCTGGGCAAACAGTGCACCCACCTGGCACCAAATAAAAATTACATAACAATGAGTTATGTGCAATAGGTCCTAGAGTTATGAGGTGCACTTGCTACCTGGCCACTGCATTTTCAGCAGTGCATAAACTGTGGATGACAAATGGTGTCTCTCTCTATCAGACCATGAAGCAAAGGTTTCCAAATATTCCTCAGTGTCCTCTTTCTCCTTCTTCTTCTCTGTTTTTACTTGTCTCTTTTAATATTAGAAATGATTTTTAGAGACCATTATACTCAATTACTTCATTTTACAAATTATAAAATCGAGGCTCAGACAGCCTAGTAAGTGGCAGAAAAGAGCCAGAATTGGCAACTGAGACCTAAAAACAGGTTTGATTCACAAGTACTGAAGGAAGGTCAGAGCAACTTCTCCTCAGGCTCTGTAAGAGCTAATAACAATGTGATGAAAAACTCAATTTACCCTATAATAGGCACTATAGAAATGTAGCAGGTCTTAGCAAGAAAAGGAAGAACCCCCATGGGTATTTGAAAAGGTGAATCTTTCTTTAATCTTCAAATTAGATAACATTATTCTCCATGAAATTTCCCCCATCAAAGGTGATAATGTATTACAGATCTAAGGGGCCCCTTCACACACTTAGTGACTGTAAATATTAGACCAAATGTATTAAGATAAATTTCTCCTGAATTACATTTTGATTGTGATAACAACAGTCTCTTATGTATGTTCTTATACTACGGGTTGATTTACTTTCCATCACTCAACAAACTTTATTTCTTATTGATAAGAATTTTTGCATTGGTCAGGTTTCATATTTTTGAAACAAATGCACACACATGTGTATGTATATGTGTACACACCAAACACACAGTCAGAAATAATAAGCAAATTGAGACTGCAAGTCATGCATGGAGGGCAGCAGAGTCAGGGGTATAACATGGCCTCCCATTAGTTAGAGGACAATCTGAACATTCATTCATTTTGGTTATATCAGTAAATGATGCTGCTGCAATTAAAGTCAGGCCATTCTGCTTCAAAAATTGTCCCAATGCAAGAGGAGATGTCAACAAGTTTGGATTAAAAATATAAGAGGGGAAAGGGGGATAAATACTAAGTATTTAATAAAATAAAACTGTAAGGCCTACCGGAAAGTAGTATAAATATATTATAGTTGGCGCTATTGGTTTATTCTTTCCCTGAAGTCTTGTTCCTGTGCTCAGTTTCCATTTTAATTTAGATTCTCTCATATCTCCTCAAAATATCTTTTCATCTAAAGATCAAAATTAATTTTTATTATTTACTCTCCTCTTTTTTAAATTAGCATGTGCAGGACAATGCCAAAAATATTTACTAGTCAACACTACCAGGGCATTTTAATTTTGTAGCAGGTCTATATAATTACATGGGTTAGAGATTGGATTCCTTTATTATATTATGGTTTTTTGATGTTATTTTTTCTCTCCCCTACAGCATTAAAGCTCATGCCTAATACCAGCTTACCACGAATCACTCCACCATTGGGCATTCAAGGAACTCTCTGGATACCAATAAAGATTATGTGAATAGTCACAAAGCCATTGAAAAGGTCAATTCGTATTCATCACACATTTTTGTCTGAGTTATTTCTTTGGTTGAGGTTCAAGAATAAAAGGATAAGTGAAACAAACTAAAAAGCCAGGAAAGGAAAAGCTTTCTTAATAGTTTCAACTTTTTTGAAGAATAAGTTGTTTTGCTTCATTGTAGTTTGAAAATATGTCATTTTGTGAGATTGATCCAATGCTGGGATAAAGAATATGTTCTGAAAATCTCTTTTAGAAAGATTTATAATATTAACCTCAGGCTATTTTAAGTCCCCCTCAATCTTTATGAAAACAGCCAAGAGATCCATTTGTTTTCCCAACAGTAGAAAGTCTCTGTTACCTTTTGTCAACTATGATTGAACAAATGACTTTGGGTCAAAGTGATTCAGTTGTGAAGTGCCTGGGGTCCTGCTGGCCCCCTAGAGTACAGACTCAAAAAGCAGTCACTTTGGACCTGAGCTGCCCATTTCAGCCAGGGGCTAAGTAGTCTTCCTCCATTTTTCTGGAACTAACACCATTATGGACCATCCAAACCCCAGGATTAATTGGAACCAGTGCAGTGACTACATGCTGACAAGCATGCCTGGTGAGAAACTGAATATTCCATCAAACTACTCAGTCTACCTTTTTCATTATTGTCTTCCTGCTGTGCAATCAATTCATTATGTAGTAATGTTAGTGAAAAACTCAGTTTCTTGATATTTTTCTCTCCTAAAGGTGTCAGAGATCGGTCCACAGCATTGAACTAGGATAGCAGACATCCTGTTTAGCCAATAGGAAATTAGAATATATTACCTATCATGCCAACTCTACAGTCTTATTCAAGTCCAAATCACTCCTGCCATCACTACTATAAAAAAAATTTCTGCCAAGCCTTACCACCCATCAAGGTATTCTTTCCTTAAAGAAGTATAGTGATCTTTTAAAAAATCATTAGTGGATCACATTTATATAATGGTAATCTACTTCTCCCTGACATTTTTTTCTAAATCCTTGCCCTCTTCCTCACCCCACCACCCCACCACCAGCATTCCTCCATGCCCACACACATACACACATACACATGTGCCCAAATATACCTCATTATGGTTCCAGTACAGCAGCCCAGTTACATCAGGATTCATTATGAATTTGTAGTCTTTTTTTGTTTTGGTTTGTGTTTTTCCATGCCTAGATTCTATCTTCATTTGACCTTTGTTGCTAAGGTGTCTGTATGAGTTGGTATCAAACTTACTTAACATATGTCAACTATGAAATTATTTTCCTCAAGCTATGATTGATTTACTAATTGGTTTAATGGGTTGTATATTAATACCTGGCTTCAGGAAGTTTACAATCTGGTTTTGGCACTTGTCTTTGGGTGCCCTTGAGTATATTTTTCTTCAAGGATGCTACATCTGGATGTGCTTTTCATTTTTTATTGTTGGCTCCTGGAGGACAAGGAACTTTCCTACTTATCTCATTCTGCATAGAATAATGCTCATATCAGTATTTAGCAAGTATTTTCTCCTGCTGTTCCTGATGATGATTAATAATGTTCTTCTTCAGCATTCTCCAAACCCTCACAAAATACATTAATTATTTTCACATGCACCCAGGGAGCAAAGAACATATCATTATTGACTTTTAAAGGATGAGGAAAATGAAGCACTGTGTATTTAGGTGAACTGTCCAAAGCTTTACATTAAATAAGCAATAAAATCAGAGAAAAATAATTTAGCTCTCTCTTTTTCCAGCTCCTAAGATTTCCAATTCAGCTATATTCAATTTAACAATTTAATGAGTCTTTATGCATAGCATTTTGTTAGATGTGGTGTAAAGAATGAGAAAATATTGCCTGATCTCCTACCTCAAAAAAGAAAAAAGTAAGTGGATAAGATATACAGCTAAGTACCAATTAGATGGTAATTTATTTCAATTTAGGGTGGACTTTGGCAATGCTACTATGTGAAATATATAGTTATAGCATATGAGGGATGTAAATAGGGACAAAATATATTTTTTGCTTGTAAGTACTCAAAAAAGGCAAAAAAAATGGTAGAAAATCTGTTTTTCAGTTTGTGGAAGGTCTTACTTAAATGCTAAAGAGTGCACATAGATGGTAACTGTGCTGTTTAGTAGGAGATAGATCTGAAAAAGCTTTGGAGAGAAGATGGTAATTGTGGACCTTGAAGCATCTTATTCTGGTGACAAACTGTAGAACAGATTGGAAAGGAAGAGAAGACATTGGAACAGGGGTATCAAGTCTAAAGTGGGAAGACATGTTAAGAAGCTATTGCAAAGTCAACCTGAGAATAATGAGGGCCTAAATTACGGGAGTAGTAATGGGACTGGAAAAAAAAAAAGAATAAACTGGGCAGGTAAGACAGGGGTAAATAAATGTGGAGAGGATAAAGAGAACAAGAAGTCACCAAAGATTTTCAGCAGACAACAATTAATTGCCAGGTTAATTGTGCTACATAAGGTCAAGAAGAATGTAGAGTTGTTGAAAAAAGTCTGGAAAAAGTCAGGCTTAAGCCTGATTTTGAATGATGCCTAAGAGTGGATGTGTGAAAACTTTCATGATCTTCCTCACTATTTCCTAGTCATCACAAGGAAAATTTGTTCTCTATTTAAACTACTACCTTATGAAAGGAAGAGGCTTGCTGATTTCCTTTAAATTTAATTCAGTTTCTTAAATTTCTAAGGACTTCCATTTTTTTAATAATCTGACTTTTTCCTATTTTCTTACTCAAAATGTCCCCCATAATAATAATAAGACTGCTTTTGACCCCCTCCACTATTTAGAAATCTGAAGTTTGTATATTTTGTGAAGTTTTTCACAAATAGCTGATGTAAATCAATTTCTGATATTTTCTGGATGTTTAATACAGATTAGCCACTGTTCCAAGCTCTTTACCAATATTAATTACTTTCATTCTTAGAATTACTCATTGATGTATGTAACTTTAATAGTCCCAATTGGAAAATAAAAAGGCTAAGTAACTTTCCCAAGGATTCACATGTAGTATGTGACAGAACCTGAACTTTTAAATACTAGAATACACTATTTTTCCAGATATAACTACAGTCAAAATAAGAAAACTTCCTTTATCATCACAATCAGTTTTTGCCTGCAATAACTATAAACCATTTCTTTTTAAACATGGGACTTTGCTGAAAGGTCATTGATGTGGGGGTCCAGTTCCACAATATAAGTGGGAAGTTGAATGTTCATCGCTTGAAAAATCCAAGAAGCAGAAAATTCTGAAAGGACATTAAGCAAGAGATATAACAACAAAAAGAAGGACAACTATTTCACAACTGGATTAGGCTGGTTAAAAAAAACATCAACTAAGGATCCTTCAGACATGAATTGCTTCCAGCCATTCCCCAGTCTTTCCAGGAGTTTGCTCAGGATTCAAATTCTCTGGCAAAATGACTAAAACTTAATCACTAAACTGTACTTTCATTTAACTCATTATAAAGGAGGATAAAGTTAATTAAATTACACTCAGTGGAGAATAGACACTGTCCCAACAGGAAAACTGAAATGCTACTGGGGAAAGGAAATAGATGTTGACAAAGAAAAACTAACATACCACTAAAAACTTTGAGCAATTAAGCCTTCTTTCTGCATTTATACTTGTAATACAGAAAAGATTGCCCAAAGTATTTATAATATTTACAGACAGAATGAACAATCAGAAAGCTCACAAAAAAATTTTATGATTCATTTTTAAGACAAATTGTTCATTTGCTTTCCTTACATTCCTCACATTATTCTGTATATTGTTCATGTGTTTCCTTCCTTAAATTGATGACTATGGCTCATATTAGCTGTATTATGAATTTACTGTCTATAAATTTGTTAACTGAACATCTATTTCCCATATCCTAGGCCATAAAACAAAGCTCAGCATAATTAAAAGTATTGGAATCATACAGAGTGTGATTTTCCACCACAATAGGATCAAAGTCAATAACAGAAAAATAAGAAAAAAATACCCAAATACTAGAAACTTAAATAGCATACTTCTAAGTGATCTGTGAATCAAAGAGAAAGCCTTACGTAATTATTTTTTTACAAACACATAGAACTGAATGAAAATAAAATACATGTAGAATTAAAACATGTAACATGCAGGTAAAACATTACAAAGGTAATGTATAGCCATAGCCGGTTTGGTTTAGTGGATACAGTGTCAGCCCATGGATTGAAGGGTCCCAGGTTTGATTCTTATGAAGGATAGGTACCTTGGTTGCAGGTACCCTGGTCCTGGTTGGGGTTCGTGCAGGAAGGAACCAATTGATGTGTCTCTCTCACATTGATGTTTCTCTCTGTCTTTTCCTCTCCCTTCCACTCTTTCTAAATTTCAATGGAAAAATATCCACAGGTGAAGATTAACAAAACAAAACAACAACAACAAAAGTATAACAAAATGCTTAACTTATAAAAGAGGAGAGAGGTCTTCAATCAATAATAAAAGCCCTCACATTATTAAATTAAAAAATAAGAACAAAATGACTCCAAGCAAGCACAAGGAAAGAAATAATAAAGAGCACAAATCAATACAATTGAAAACAAAAAAATAAAGAAAATAAAAAAAGCTTATTCTCTGAAAAGATCAATAAAATTGACAAACCTCTAGCAATGCTGACAAGAAGGAAAGCCAACACAAATTACCAATATTAGGAATTAAACAGTAGTCAGCACAATAGAAAACAGTCACAAAAGGATAATAAAACAATACTATAAATAAGACCATACACATATATTTGACAATTTAAATAAAATAGATCAATTCCATAAAAAGCATAAACTACCAAACTCATCTAATATAAAATAGGTAACTTGAATAATGCAGTAACCATTAAAGAAGTTGAAATTATGATTTTTAAAAAAAATCTTAAAAGGGATACCAGAAAGCCCAGAATGTTTCATGTAAGACTTCTACTAAACTTTAAAGAAAAATTAACTGTAATTGCATACAATCTCTTCCAGAAAAGAAAAAAAAAATGGGGAGACTGCCAAATAATTTTATGAAGGTGGTATTACTCTTATATCAAAAAGAAAGAAAATTTAAAAATAAGACAACTATATCTCAATATCACTCCTGAGCATGGATGCAAAAATCCTCAAAAAATATTATTATATTTAATGCAGTGATATATCCCAACCGAGTGGATTTTGTTTCAGGGATGCAAGATTGACTCAAGGTTCAAAAATTAAACAATGCAATCAACTTTACTAATAAGCTAAAATAAAATCTCAAGTCTTAGTTAATGCAATAAGGCAGGAAAAGGAAACAAAACATATAGACCAGCGGTTCTCAATCTGTGGGTTGCGACCCCTTTGGGGGTCGAACGACCCTTTCACAGGGGTTGCCTAAGACCATCAGAAAACACATATATAATTACATAATGTTTTTGTGATTAATCACTATGCTTTAATTATGTTCAATTTGTAACAATGAAATTAGGGGTCACCACAACATGAGGAACTGTGTATTAAAGGGTCGCGGCATTAGGAAAGTTGAGAACCACTGATATAGACTGTAAAGAAGCTTTTTATTTTGATGTAGTCCCATTTGTTTGTTTATTTCTCTTTTTAGTTTCCATTGCCCTAGGAGCAGTGCATGGGAGAACATATTTGCAAATGTTATCACCGATAACAATTTAATCTTCAACATTTACAGAGAACTCATACAACTTAACCAAACGAAGATAAACAACCCAATCAAAAAATGGGCAACAGACCTAAATAGATACTTTTCAAAAGAAGACAGAAGAAAGGCCAAGAGACATATGTAAACATCTCAAAGTCACTAATCATCTGAGAAATGTAAATCAAAACAATAGTGGGGTAACATCTCACACCTGTCAGAATGGCTATCATCAACAAATCAACAAACTATAAGTGCTGGCGAGGATGTGGAGAAAAAGGAACCCTCGTGCACTGCTGGTGGGAATGCAGACTGGTTCAGCCACTGTGGAGAACAGTATGGAGTTTCCTCAAAAAACTAAAAATGGAACTCCGATTTAACCCAGTGATCCCACTTCTAGAAATATATCCCAAGAAACTAGAAACGCCAATCAGAAAGGGTATATGCACCCCTATGTTCATAGCAGCACAATTCACCATACCTAAGATTTGGAAACAACCTAAGTGCCCATCAGTAGATGAGTGGGTTAAAAAACTGTGGTACATCTACACAATGGAATACTATGCTGTGGTAAAAAAGAAGGAACTCTTGCCTTTTGCAACAGCATGAATGGAACTGGAGAGCATATGCTAAGTAAAATAAGCCAATCAGAGAAAGATAAATATCACATGATCTCACTCATTAATGGAATATAATGAACAACATAAACTGATGAACAAAAACAGATCCAGAAACAGAGAAGCATCAGTCAGACCATCAAACCTCAGAGGGAAGGTAGGGGAGGCTGGGGGTAAAGGGGAGAGATCAACCAAAGGACTTGTATGCAATCATATAGGCCTAACCAATGGACACAGACAACAGGGGTGTGAGGGCATGAGTTGGGGGGATGGGGGGTAATGTGGGGATAAGGACACATATGTAATAACTTAATCAATAAAGAAATTTAAAAAAACATATAGACTGTAAAGAAATAAATAAAATGATCCCTATTTACAGTTGACATGATGGTCTATATAGCATATCCCAAAATATTAATAAAAAATAAAATAACAACTCCAGAACTAATAAATGAGTTCAGTAAACTTATCGGATATAAGATTAATATATTAAATCAATTGCATTTCTATAAGCTAGCAATGAACATATGGAAACCCAAAACAAAACTAAACTCAAATTTCAGTACCTCAAAGATACTTAGATATGGATTTTAAAAAGCATGGTGAGGATTTATATGCTTTTACACTACAGAACATTGATGAGAGAAATCAAATAATTGGAGATACCGTTGGGTATCAGGTACCTCTATGTACTATTTTTGCAACTACCTGTGAATCTTTATTTATTCTCTAGCACTGGCAAGACCAGTGAATGAAATGTTAAACAGAAGTGACAAGAGTGCACATTCTTGAATTGTTCCTGATTTTAGACTAAACCATTCATTTTTTTAATCAGTAAGTATCAACTTACTTATAGGTTTTTATTAAATGCCTTTTCATTTCTAGTTTTCATATTCCTTTTTATTTCTAAATTTTTTGAGAGTTTTCTTCATGAATGGGTGTTGGATTTTTTCAAATTTCTTTCTACATCTATTGGGTGATAAAGTGCTTTTTGAGCTTTATTAGCATGATGTTATCACATTACTTTCAGATATTACCACCTTGCATTTCTAGTATAAAAAACATTTAGTCACAGTGTATAATCAACTTGGTAAGTTTATTAATATACTAGAGGCCTGGTGCATGAAAAATTGTATACGGGGGTGGGGGGAGTCCCCTCAGTCCAGTCTGCACCCTCTCCAATCCAGGACCCCTTGGGGGATGTCCTAGGGATTGGGCCTAAACCAGCAGTGGGACATCCCTCTAACAATCTGGGACCGCTGGTTCCTAGCTGCTCACCTGCCTGACTGCTTGATCGCCCCTAAATGCAACCCCCTGCCAACCTGATCACCCTTAACTGCCTCTGCCTGCTGGTCTGATCACCTCTAACTGTCCCCCCTGCTGGCCTGGTCACCCCCAACTGCCCCCCACTGGCCTGGTCACCCCTAACTGTCTCCCCTGCTGGCCTGGTTGCCTCCAACTCCCCCCCTGCCGGCCTGGTCACCTGCAACTGCCTCCCACCCCCGCCTGGTTGCCCCTTACTACACCCCCCCACACACTGGCCTGGTCGCCCCATACAGCCTGCTGTTCAGTCATCCTTCCAGTGTTTCGGTGATGACAGCCCCTGGCTTTTTATATATTAGGATTGTTGAAGCCTTTGTGTTTCTATTCATTAAAGATATTGATCTGTTGTTTTCTTTCCTTCTAAAACTCTGTATGGCATTGTTGGGAATAATATTGACCTTTCAAAATGTATTGGAAAATTGTCCATTCTTCTCTCATTTCTGGAAAAGTTTGTGCAAAATTAATACTATTTGTCCTTTAATATTTGGTAAATTTTATTAAGACATTTGGGTCTGGCTTTTCTCTATTGGAAAAGTTTAATTTTCCAATCAAATTTCTTTGTTATAGGTCTATTCTAATTTTCTATTCCTTCTTGAGTTGATTTTGTAATTTGTGTCTCTAGACAATTGTCTATTTAATTCAAGTTGTCTAATATTTTGACATAAAGTTGTTCATGTTATTTCTTTAAAATCCTTTAATTTCTATAAAACCCTTAGTAGTGCTCCCTTTTTCAAGTTACTTTTTTTTTAATTTTTGCCTTTTCTCTTTTTTTTTCTTGTTCAGTCTAATAAAAATGTCAATTTGATCTTTTCAAAGAACCAACTTGTGATTTCCCAAAATTTTTCTATTGTGTTTCTGCTTTCTATTCCATCTATTTCTTCTCTGTTCTTTATTAATTTTTACCCTTTTTTCTTTGGGTTTAGTTTATTCTTCTTTTTTCTGCTTTAACAAACTAAAAAACTTTATAACTGATTTTGTATTTTTTCTATTATAGACCTTTAAACATCTAAATTTTCTTTTAGGAATTGATATATCTGTATCTTATAAATAGCTATATAATTCAATTTCACTTCAACATATTTTCTAATTTCTCTTGTGATTTCTTATTTTACCAATTGGTTATATAGAGGTACTTTGTTTATTTTCCCAAATGTTTGAGAGCTTCTCAATTTATTTTTGTAATTTATTTCTAATTTTATTCTATTGTGGTAATAGGACATAGTTTGCACTTGAAAAAAATCTGGATTTTTTTTTTGTTGGGTGAATTATTCTATAAGTTTCAGTTAGGTCTAGTTGATTGATAATGTTATTCAAGTATTCTATATGCTTGTTAATTTACTTTCTGTTCTATCAATTATTGAAAATGATATATTGAATTTTCTAACTATTATTATTTAATGGCATATTTCTCTTTTCACTTCTGTCCGTTTCCTTCTAATATTTTTGGACTACATTATTATGTTTATTTATTAATTATCATACCTCTGGGTAAATTAACACTTTCATCATTATGAATATTCCTCTTTGTCATAATAATCTTTGAGTCCTTATCTCATAAAGGCATTAGAATTTCTACTGGCATTTAGTGAACATTCTGTAATAATTAATCCATAAATATGATAATATATTTATTAAATAAATATAACTTACTCTATGCCAGGAACTATTTTAATTGCTAACATATTAAGTATTATTCAATATCAATTTTGTTGCTGATGTTTTATATATTTATCTATGCACAGGTGCTTTTAATATTTATTTGTTTATTTTGATGAGTATCTGCACTAATAATGTAAGATTTTAAGTTATTAGCAAAGAACTTTGGCTTAAGGCTTATTTTTTAAAATGAATGATGATATAGTAGAAATTGTGAGTTGATTAACCAATATCCAATATCCCAAGAACCCTTATTTTGTTGAAGTAGCTATGAGCCCTGATAAAAGACTATAATTTCTAGTCTTTCTTATAGCTAAGTGTGGCCATGTGACAAAATTCTGGCTAATGAGATGAACCAGAATTTATGGGATTGAATTCTAACTTAGCCTCCTTAAAAGGGTACATAAATCTCATTGTCTCCTTTTCCTGCTTTCTGCCTGGGATGTGAATGTGATCAGTTATCCTGTGAGACTTTAAATGGAAAAATATGTATGCCAAGGAATGTGGGACATAAAGGAGTCTGGATCCAATGTAGCTTACTCTTAAAACATAACTAGATTTTCTCTTCGGGACTTTAGTACGTGCACCCAGATACAATTTCAAATTAATACAAATGATGGTTATGATAGTGCTAATGATAAACAAGGTCCTGCCCAGGTCTCCTTTATTGACATACAGTAAAGAAGACGTGAATTATATAATACCCCAGATCTCTAAGGTTCTGGGGCCATCCAAACCAATAGACCATTTATTTCTCTCCCAAACACTCACTCTCTGGTCAGTGCACTCAGAACAGATTTGGCATAGCTTCACAAAGCCAATGATTCCTTATCATTTAATGTCTGAGTACTTGGAGACTCAAAAGAGAGTGTTGTGGCCCTCTACAAGATTGCCAAAGGAGGTCACCTTTTCCAAGGCATTATTCATGGAATGCAAATTTATAAAGAAACATATTCACTTAAAAAAGTTCCTAGACATACTGACCTTCAGTCTTTGTTGAGCACTGTTTTTCCCCTGAATATTTGTTATTGCCAATGCACTACATTTCGACAGTAATTCCTGTGACCTTAAAACTGCTTTTACTGTCCTGGAACTGCTGGCTACTCAGCAGATACCGAGTCTGCCCTCATCTCTGGATGCTCCAGTGAAGCCACATCTGCACATTCAGCTAGCTCCCGCTGACTTTCTCCCTTTCTTTCCTTTTTTTGGCTGGCTAAAAACGTGACTGAGTTAAATTTCCCCATAAAGGTCTCAAAAATGACTAATTATTTAAATCTGTTTGAACTCATCCTTAACTGCTAATTGAAGTCTGCGTGTAAGGAGGCCAGAGGTGTGCAGTGAGGTACAGCCTCCTCACAATAGCATGCAGAATCAGCCCTTTACTACCTTTACTGCTAACACTGAAAGCCCATAACTACTTCAGTGCCTAGGAGTTTGGGGCATTTGAGTAATCTTTCCTCCATTATCTTTCTAATTGCCTTCTCAACCTGATCCCCCCCAAACAGGGGGGATCTAAATAAAAGTTAGCTACTACCTTGACAGATGAAAAACATGATTAGTTCTAATGGAAGCAGGGGAGTGCTGTTGACATTTCTTACTTTCAGTTCTTGCACGGCAATAAGGCATGAGAACTGATTTATCAAAGAGAGTGTGCCCATCAAGCATGAACGAGACAGAGAGAAAGTTCACGTTGCACAAAATGAGCTGCTAATTTCTTTTCCATTTCACTGACAATGTGCTCTGTGAGTTGAGAGCAGCTGGGATGAGAACAATGGATGTTCCCAACCTGTGCTCCATTTAACTTCTGCAACTCTCTGCAAGGTCAAACAGCAAGAGGGAGAGAGTATCTAAAAGGCATATTTACTATTCTATCATAATATATGGCATTAGACTCTGAGAAACTGGGACTGGAGGTCTGCTTATAAAAATGTAATCATTGCCAGCTATTGATCATCTACACTCTTTCTAAAATTTAGTATATTAGGTTCAAGATCAAAAGACAAAATTAATCTGATGGTTTAACTTTAAATATATGAATAATGATGACAATTTTAAAAACACAGTTCTCTCTTCAAAGAACCAAATGAAGCTCATGGGAATACACGGATATTGTTTTTAGTGCTACATTTTGGTTTACTCAGTGAAAAGTAAAAAGTTAAGGGGGAAAAGTAGGAATTAATTTTTTATAAGACTAATTCTCAACCATTTACTTTTCTAATAATTTACTATAATGGTAGCAGCAATGTAAGAAAAGAAAGGAAAATTCACAGGAAATAGTAAACATGGACAGTCTAAAGAGGAAATGATCTTCATCGTCCAATTCTTCTTCTTTATGTATCTGACCTCCCATTCTACTTTTGATAATACATATAAGTAATGGCTCCAGTACTTCAAGAAGTTTCCCAATCTATTCCATTCTACCCTAATTTCTTAATCCGTTAAGCTATTATTGTGCATGGACTTATATCAACCTGAGTTGGGTCCATGTCTATAACTATGTACTTTTTTTCTGAGATTACATTTCCTTACCTACAAATGTAGCCTAGAATTATCTATCCTGTCAGATAAATTTCAGTCAGAGAAGCAGAACTATTATGACTACTAGAAATAATATAGAATAATGAATTTATTATAGGAATTTAACTTTGCATAACTTGAGAGCTGCTTATACAGTCTATGTAAAGTAGTTACCTGCGTCTATGGTTCTGGACTGATGTCAGCACTTGGGAAGAAAATATACAAAATGGGAATGGGAAATAGTAAACCAGGGCCCACAGGATAAAAATGGAACCCATGGTGATGTCTTACTACCACCTCCAACTCTCCAGCACTGGTGATGCAGGTTACCTTCAAGAGAAGCTGGTACCTTTTCATACCAGACCTAGGAGGGAGAAAAGATGAGGCAGGATTTCACAGTAGTTAAAGGAGTTGTAAGCTGGCCGCTGCCCAATACAAGTAAGGTGAGACAGCAGATAAGTAATATTTATGAGCTGAAATAGTACTAGAAACCCCTTAATAAGCTTTGTGATTATTAAAGGAATATGGCTATTTCACTACTACCTTTCAATTCTAATAAAAAGTGAACTACACAGGGAAGGAAAGTTTGGAAAATGTTGACTCAGCTTAGCTAAAATGGCAATGCAAATCTTTAACAGCATCCTGTATACCCAGATAGCTGCTGAGTTTATGAAAGAAAATGCACATTAAATCATTTTTAAAACCTTAAATCACAAAGCAGCACAAAGTGATATCATTTCCACAAAGTTTCCTCTTTTCAATGAGCAGGTCATTGTTTCACCTGTGCTGTGGTCTCTTCAACATAAGCACAAATAGTAGCTCCCTGTGCAGTATGATTTGACAGGAATCAGGAGACCTGAGAAATCGAAAATTCCCAACTACATTGCCATCTACAAAAGGATACAGACAACACCTTGGTCTCATGCAAAGAATGAAAAAGAAAGAAATAAAAGGAGAAAAGGATGAAGGAAGGAATATAACATTAGGATGGGAAATTGAGGTGGAAATAAAGGGAAGGTGGGATGAAAATAAGAACCATTGTATTTTTATCCCATCAGAGTCCTGGGGAATAGCACATACCCCAAATTTCTAGTTGCAAGTTAAAATCCCTAAACAAAAAAGAAACTGGCAAACTGCCTGGCCTTTTAGCTGCAGGTTAAAGCAGTAACTATAAACTTAGAATAAATATACTACTGAGGTAATAGTACAGCTCATGTAAATGGATCCAAGCAGAAGTAACTTTCTAAGAAAAAGACAGATTTTAATATGAGCTTCTTGATTTTTTAATAAAGCACACAGATTTCTTAGTATATAATAAAGCTTATATCATGATATCTCTTTCCAATTTTTAAATCAAGAAAGTCCTGATCCATATTTGATAGATGCCAATGCATCAGTAGGATTTCAAGGCAATAAGAAAAGAATTTGGGTTCATTTTACTCTCCCTAAGATTAAAGCCAGATGAACTGTTAGAAGTCACCTTGAAATGCCCGAGAATTGAGTCAAATTGAGTTTAAAAAGAACTGCTGCTCTGAATATCAAGGTCAAAAAGGATTTCAGTCACCACTTGCAGTCTAATACTCCACTTCTTCTTTTAGACCCTTGGTCTACAGTAGGATTGCCTTCAGCACCAGCAACAATTATGTCCTTTTCTCAGCAGCAACTGAGCCCAGGGTTTGCTAAAGGTGGCTAATGAAATGCTCTGGTGAGAGGACAGAAACTGCTATCTTACCCCCAGAGCAGGAGGAAGTATATAGGAAGGAAAACTATCACTACCTATTGTTCCCAGCTCTCTCCAGCTTACATGGGGTCATGTGCGCACACATACTCATACACAGAGGCAAAATACTGTGTGATCACCATTGTCTGAGGTTATTCCAGCTCCTACTTTCTGGAACTTTCAGTTTTAGCTGAAGGTAGCTCAAGACAGAAAGTATAAATGGGAAAATAAGAGTATTATTAAGGAGCATTGGCAGGGTGACTCAGTCAGTTGGCACATGGTCCCATACACCAAAAGATGTGGGTTTGGTTCTTGGTCAGGGCATATACCTATGCTGTGGTCCAATTCCCAGTGGGGCATGGATGTGGGACAACAGATCAATGTTTCTCTCTCACATCAATGTTTCTCTCTCTCAGGGAAGCGTAATCATGGCTGAACACTCATTTATGTGGAAGCCAGCTGGCTCTATCCTGGTTCAGGATGACTCACTTTGAACAAAGACTCTCCTCTTAGGTCTCTCATCCTCTAGCAGGCTATTTCAGCCTGTCCAAATGGCAGGAACAGGGTTTGAGACAGAAATGGCAAGGGGCACACATAACCTCTTACTCCCTTGCTCAGAACTGCAAGAGTATCATTTTGGTTGCATTCTGTTGACGAAAACCACACAATTTCCTCTCAGATTAAAGCATGGAGAAACAAAGACCATGTTATAATGGAATGAACTACAAATTCACATAAGAAAGAGCAGGTTCAGATGAAAAGGTAGAGAACTGAGACCATCTTCGCAATATATCTATCATATATAGAAATCATATATAGAAACATTGGAAATAAATGAAAATGACAGAAACACCAAGAGGAACTAACCATGGCATCAAAGTATAATAATAATAAATGACTAAATTATAAAGGTCATGACAAGCATTATAATTTAGTAAGTTCAAGTTAGTAACAAAATATTTTGCATCCATTATTCTTTTTAATAATGTTTATTGAGCCACAAACTGTTTTAAACATGGAATACAAAGAAAACAGAAAATTAAAGCTTTTGCCCCATTTTTCTTTGGGGAAAAGTTAATAAGGACACATGTAATTGTAGATGAGATAATTTTAGATAGTGCTAAAAATAAAATCAAAGAGGACATAATATGGTAGGTGCCAGGTTTGTGGTGTGGGTGGGGCTATTTTAGCTGAGGAAATCGGGACAGTTCTCTTTAAGGAAATGATACATGAGCAGAAACCCAGATGATGAGAATGAGGAAGCCTTATGAACATGTGGAGGAAGAGCAGAAATCAGTCAGCACCAAGTTACTGAGACAAGAAAGAGCTTGGCTTATTCACAAGAGAAAAAAAAGGCTTGTGAGATTATTGTTCACAGAGCAATACCTAAGAGTGAAATGGCTGGATCACTCTTAGGCATTTACTTAGGATAAATGAAAGCATGCACATATGCAAAGATTGATACATGAGTGATCCTAGAAGCTTTATTTGCATTAGTCCAAAACTAAAAAGGCAACACAAATGTCCATCAACAGTGAATGGATAAACAAATTGTGGTATATTCATAGAATGGAATAATACTCAGCAATAACAACAAATGAACTGTTGACTCATCCTATAAAATGGATAAATTTCAAAATAACAATGTTGAGTAAAAGAAGACAGGCAAAAATGTACACATTGTACATTCCATTCATATAAAATTCCAGAAAATAAAAACTAATCTATAGTACCAGAAAATAGGTCAGCGTTTGCCTGAGGATGGATGTCAAGGGAGGAAATTGAAGGAGGGAATGATTACAAAAGGGCAAGAGCAAAATTTTGAGGGTTCATTATCTTGATTGCAGGAATTGTTTCACAGTTGTTTCCATAAATCAAAAACTATGAAAAGGTATACTTTACATATGTGCAGTTTATCATATGTCAATTAAACAATAAATCTGTTTAAGAATCCTAATATATAAAAGGCCAGGGTTGTAACAACTGATCACCACCCAGTCAGTGCTGAGTTGCAGTGGCAACCCAACACTGACTGGCCAAGGGGTCGAGACCCAGAGAGAGAGTCAGGGTCTGATCCACAGCCTCAGTGGCAGCTGTTGATCAGTACTTGCCTTTTTCTATCTCTCCCTCTTTCTTTCTGAGCTTTGCTAGCAGCCAGGCTTTTCTTTCTCTCCTGGTCTCCTTGGGGCTGCTGTTCAGCCCTGCCTCTCTAATCAGGCCCAGAGATAGGCCCAGAGATTTTGACTGGCATAGGAACCAATCAATCAAAACCAAATGTGGGTGCTGTGAAGAACCAATGGCTATCTAGGAAGCAGAGCTTCTGATGCTGACTGGCACTGACCAATAAGAACCAAATCTTTGTGCTGTGGGGAGCCAATGACTGCCTATGAGGTGGAGCTTTTGACACTGACCGGCATACAAACCGACCAATCAGAACCAAATTGGCCAGCAGAGTAGGGAAGTTTGAGGTGAGATCAGGCCTGCAGGGAAGGGCAGTTGGGGGCCAGATCAGGCCTAAAGGGGAGGGCAGTTGGGGGCAACCAGGCTGGAAGGTGAGGGCAGTTGGGGGTGATCAGGCTGGCAGGAAGAGGCAGCTAGGGGCAATCAAGCAGGCAGGTGAGCAGTTAGGAGCCAGAAGTCCCAGATTACGAGAGGGGTGTCCCCAATTGAAGAGGGTGCAGACTGGGCTGAGGGAACCCCCCCATGCATAAATTTCATGCACCGGGCCTCTAGTAACTAAATAATAACAATGATGTCAGTAAACATGAACCTTTCAATAAGCTCAGGTGGGAAAGAGCTTTCTTAGATGAAAGAACAGGACTATACAGAGAACAAACATAGAAAAATACCTTATATCTATAACTGGTACCTGAAAGGCAATATAAATAAATGTTACGGAAAGAAAGAAAAACCAAAAAAAAAAAACAAAAACAAAAAAAAAAACACAGAACAATCTCTAATGAAAAACAAACAAAAAGAAAATAAAAATACAAGGATATGTGTATACCTATATAATTTTCCTTTCTCACAAAACATACAAGAAAGTGATTGTTTCAAACCTTGAGACCAATGATATTATTAAATGACAAAAAGTAAAACTCCTTATGTTTTTTCTCATTTTGAATGAATATATATATATATATATTTTTTAATTAAACCCATGAACATAAATGAGCTCTCCCAAAGAAAAGTTATAGAATAAGTGTCTTCTCTCCAACTTTCAGACTTACGGATTTTAGACGCCCTACTTAGGCCCAATTATATGTCATTAAATACTTTTCCTACCTACGGAAGACCAGAGAATTTATAAATGCATGCATTACTTCTTCTGTCTCATCCCTCTCATCCAATCCATCTGGTTGATTCTACCTCCAGATATATGAGCTAAGTTTACACATTTCTCCATCTCTGCTTTCACACCTTTACACATCTTCATATTCTTTCATCTGTTACAATAAATATTGCATTTTCTTAGAGAAATAGCCAAGAATAACTCATATGGTATATAAATATAATGGAATATTAGGAATAAAAAGGAATTAAGTACTGATACATGGATGAACCTTGAAAACAGTATGCTAAATATAAGAAGCCATCACAAAGGCCACATATTCTATCATTCTATTTATATAAAATGTCAAGAATAAGCAAGTCCATGCCCTTGCAGGTTTGGCTCAGTGGATAGAGCATAGGCCCACAGATCAAAGGGTCAAGGGTTTGATTCCAGTCAAGTGCACATACTTGGATTGCAGACTCAATCCCCAGCCCTAGCTGGGAGCACCTGCTGGAGGCAACCAATCGATGTGTCTATCTCACCTCCATGTTTCTCTCTCTGTCTCTCCCCGTCCCTTCCACTCTTTCTAAAAATCAATGGAAAAATATCCTCAGGTGAGGATTAACAACAACAAAAGCAAGTCCACTGAGAAAGAAAGTAGATTAGTGAGGGGCTGAGAGGTAGGGAGAGGGGAAGCAGAATGGGGAATGACTTCTAATCTGTACAGGGTTTCTTTTGGGAGGGGGTGATGAAAATGTTCTCATATTAGAATATTTAGATTTAGAATTAGAATATTGCACAACTTTGTGAATATACCAAACACATAAGATTTTACACTTTAAAATGGTGAATTTCATGGTAAATGAATTATATTTCAATAATGAAATCTAATACCCACATTCTTAACTTGGGGAAGAAGGCAATGAAAAATCTTTACTAGAGTGATAGCAGTAAAAAGAAGAGGGCAATAATGATTATATAGCTTAATTTGAAAGAAAAAATGAACCAACTTGGTGACAAATTAAAATTAGAGCAAGGGAATGAAAGGAGCCAGGACAATTTTCTTAATGGAATGAGGTACATAATTTGAAAAAGAATTCCAATTGTGGGGAGAAGATCAATTCAGTCTCGAATAGTTGAGATTTGCACCAATACGAGGATTTTTTTTAAGTGAAAATGCCTTTAGGCAATTGAACATATGGGACAAAAGTTCAAGCTGCTGGAGACACAAAAATGAGAGTCATCAACTTAGACAAGGCAGTAGAAGGCATAGGGATAATGACGGGGGAGGGGAGGGAGAGACAGAGAATGAAGGGATGGAATTCTTACAGGAGTATTCTTCACTTAAGAGATGGTCTTACAATGGAATCTCAGAAAAGAGAAATTAACAATGATGTCAGAGAAGTGCCTTATCACAGAGGTTAAGAGAGCAGAGTTGTAAGAATAATGGGAAACACAGGAGCTGTCAGTGCATCTGGGTGCAGGAAAACAGTGGAGCCAGCTGTTAGACCACGTCATTAAGTTGTGCACACTGAAGGAGAAGGGCACATCAAATCAGTATCCAGAGGAAGCAAGGGAGATTTGAAGTTCATTTGAGACTGGATTTTTAAAATGAACAAAGAATTTTCCCCAGTCTGACTGGTGTGGCTAAGTGGTTGAGCATCGAGTTATGAACCAGAAGGTCACAATTCAATTCCCGGTCAGGGCACATGCCTGGGTTGCAGGCTTGATCCCCAATAGGGCACATGCAGGAGGCAGCCAATCTATGATTCTCTCTCATCATTGATGTTTCGATCTCTCCCTCTCCCTTCCACTCTGAAATCAATAAAATATATATTTAAGAAAAATTTTTTTTAAAGAATTTTCCCCAAAGACTCACAACGTATGGCCACAGAGAAAGTAATGGTAAGGAAAAGTCATTGAGTCTTAAAACATAAATGATGTGCAAAAGACCCCAGCCTGGGGAAAGGTTAATGGACACAGCAGGCAAGAGAGAGGCAGAACAATGATATGTCTCGATCCCTTCTTAAAAATTGAGTTTAAGGAAGGTTGTTTTAGTCTATTTGTAGAGTTTGGAGAGAATAACAGTGGGGCAGGATGAAAAGCTTTATATCCAACTAGTGGGAGAGGCAGGACATGCAATATTTATCAACATACACAATGAGAGAACAGAGTGGCGATCTCAAGTGCAGATGCAGATTTTATTTATATATATATATTTTTTCCCCATGGTGAAAATGAGACTTCTAATAACACTCTAGAGAGTGGGTGACCATTTTATACAATCACCCAGATATAGTTTTTCTCTCCATAAACTACACATACTGTTGGCTACACATTAGTCGAACACAGAAGACATCTTATGGATTTCTGCTTCCCCGATATTAATGGTTTGCTAATGCCTCTGACAGTCTATCTTTTTCCTACTTCCCCTCTTTCCTACTGCCCCACATGAAAAGACAGCCTGTCAAAAAGTGAAAATGATTTTATATTTACAAGGCAAAGGAACCTTAAAATGACCTCAGAGGTTTACATGAAACAGTCACAGCTCCAGGACGATCGTCGAGGTTACTGTTGACAGATAGGACTTGATGGACTGGAAATCAATTTGATCAGATGTTTTTATGGATTATAGTGGCCTTGGCTAATTACAAAAGATTGTCTTCCTAGATCCCACAGTTTTCAGAGCTGACTTTGTGCAGAAGTACACAGGATTAAGCTGCAGGCTTGACAGTTTTCCCTAATTATCTGTCACAAGGGCAACTCTTGGATCGTCTTGACACTTATGTCAAAAACAGGCTGAACTTTTATTTCTTTGGCCACATGCCTTTCTGTCATAGTCTAGATGACTATTTAGGTTATGGGGCTGATCAAATTATCATCACTTACCTGGGCTTGGAAGACTGGGAGAGACTGCAAATATAAAGAAATGGATATGTAAAGTTCTGAAAATTTGACATAAAGCAGATAATGTAATCATTGACACGAATGGAAATAAAATGGATACTGTGTATATTCAACCACTCAGCTACAACTAGAAAATACGGGTTTATAACAATTTTTTAAAAGAAGGTTACCTAGACAGTTTGGCTCAATGAATAGAGTGTCGGCCTCTGGACTGAAAGGTCTCAGGTTCAATTCTGGTCAAGGGCACATGCCCGGGTTGTGGGCTTGATCCCCAGTAGGGGGTGTGCAGGAGGCAACCAATCAATGATTCTCTATCATCACTGATGTTTCTCTCTCTCCCCTCTCCCTTCCTCTCTGGAATCAATAAAAATGTATTTAAAAATAAAAATAAAGGAGGTTGTAAGATGTCTTATTAAAAGAAGAGATGAAGCAAAAAAATGTGTTATATGCCTTAGATTAAAAAATGTCTTACTAGAACTGATCTTTGGTAGATTTTATAAAAATTTAGATTCTCTATCAGGGCACTAAATTGTGTTATTTCCAGGAAGAATTTGATCAATATATAGTTGAATTAAATGTTTTGTTTTCTACAAGGTAACTGTTTCAAAAGAGAAAGCATTATTTTGGAAAGAAAATTATTACATATGTGTTTATTTAAGATGATACTGAAACTAAGCTAAATTATAATGTATATATTACTGAATATGAGGAACAAGGGTTCCTGATGCAAGAGTTAATCCGCACATGTGTAAGACAACCTGCCTGGCGATTGTTTTATGTAGAAACAGTAGGTAGAGAGAAGAGAGAAGGGATGGTGAAGGTGGATATCAAAGAACCCTATTTTTATTTTAGCTGCATAAATTATGTCTAAGGCTTTTGAGAGCAGAGTTTTAGATGGACCTGAAGAAATTGAAACCACGAAGATTTATGCAACAGGGATCCAAGCAGTTTTGCTAGAGCCCATGAGCAGCAAGCTATGTCATTGAACAAAGAGAAAATAATCTTTCTCCTTTATCCTGTCTAGAACTCAGCATATGCCTTATAACAGTAGGAGTTTTGGATATCTGTATGTATTCTTGGGAGCAACTGCAGAGTAAGGGGAGAATGAAAGACACAGTGATAAGGCTTGACCAAGAATTGTCATCCAAAAAGCCAGGCTCTTTTGAAACATGCACTTATAGATGAACTTGGCTGGCACAGCAGAGCAACTTTATAGAAGGTTAAGAGCCTATGCTCTCATTCATTCAACAAATATTAATAGTACATGTTATGCCCACGCTTGATTTAGGTATTAGAGACTCATCACTGAAAAATAAAGCAAACGAAAGACCCATAAACATGTGAAATTTGAGATACAATGACATTTTTGCACAAATAATATTGTGAAGTCTGGAAAATATTAGGTTACATTAACACAATGCTAATGAAGTATAAATTCTATTATTACTTCATTGACTAGAAAAAAAGTTTTTAACTGTGCTTTATTTTCCAAAAATATGTATCTGTTCTGAAGACTTTACTTGTTGAAAAAAGGAAACTTACATGTTATCTTTCAAATTCTTATCTAATTTTAAGATTTTATAATTTTTTTCAGATAATTACTTCTGAAATTAGAAATAAAGTTACAGCAGAGACCAGAAATAGTAGGGAAAAAGCAAACATATTTAAAAGTTTATGTTTTATAAGATAGGCTTACTCAGAAGGGACAGTGGTTTCATGGAGCCATTTTGGGTTGTTCCTTCAGATGCGAGACCATAAAAACAGATGACATGTAGAAGAATCTAAGACCAGTCGCCCATAAAATCGCTGTAATCTCATCAAACACCAAGAACAATTATAGTCCAAACTTATATCACCAGACCTATCAAGTTATAATTTGTATATATCTATTTTAGAAACTGCATCATTTAACCTCACTCACAAAGGTGTGAGGAAGATTAACTAACTAGATAATTTCACAAAATGCTTAGATAATAAAAGGTAAAGGGATAAATGCCAAGGATTATTGCTTTAGACCCTCTGCCAATGCTAAAAGACCAAAGTTAATGTTTTGTTTCATTTTCCACTGTCTGGGTAGCTCAAGTTCATTAGTTCCAAGAATGGGGGCGGTGGGAGGTGAGAAGTGTCTTTCCAGGAGAAAGAGAACATAGATTCACACCCCAAGGGGAAGCAAAGTCATGGGATTTAACAGAGCATTTCTCCACTTAAAAAGCATTGGGAGACAATTTTCCATGGGTGTCTCATGCTTCTTCATGCCTTGCAAGAAAAAGGCACTGATTGCCTTTGCTTTGGATTATCTTTCAAGAATGTTTATATACTCAACCTTGGAAAATAGAGATATTGTCCCCGTCCAAAGCCAAGAGCAGGTTCCTTGTAGCCTCAGAATATAAAAATAGGGTCTCCCTCTGGAATAAAGGGTTGGCATGTTTAGTACCCATTTTAAAGATTTGGATTCTCTATGCTCAGGGTCCCTCTCATGTCATATAACTCACCTGGACCTTTTTGTGTCATCTGGCTCTCTATGCCATGCTGTGCAAGCAATACCATTAGCTGATAATCTGTCTAACACTATTGTCCTAAGTAATAAAGTCCTTTGTCTCTGACCCAGGAGTCTCATGTCTTCTGTTAGCAACTATGAAAGTATGGTTGGCTAAATTGCTAGCCTGATAGCAGGGTAAAATCTCAAACCTTCGACAGGATATATATGCATATGTATATTTATATTCATTTGAAATAAGTATCTTATGGTGGAAAGTCTCTGAAAGGATTTGAGATTTATAGTCAACATTGTCCTTAGTCCCCTGTAGAGAAGTAATCATAAGAGGCAGGGAAAGAAATTTTAAAACTTGAGCAAAACAACACGTAGCCATGAAACATGATTTCTCTTGATGTGGAGGATTAGCTCATCAAGGTCTAGCTCAGACACTCATTCCTCTTGCCATTCCATTCATTTTCCTTCTCAACCCTGCACAGTTACTCACTAAGTGATTGCCATCCTGACCCCTTCCTCTTTCACCCCAAGGCTGAGACTGCTTCCCAAAGCTCATTCTCTGGCTTCTGATTTATGATTCTGACAGCACTTCACTGAGTGAGGCTTCATGGAAAATTATGTCATTACACAAATTATACAAATTGCCATTAACTGATGTAATGTACTATAAAGAACTAGAAGCATAAATTTAAAAAAGTATCTGAATTTCTCTTCTACATGTTTGTAATATGTTATCACGTATTTTTCAATTAAGTTAATATATATGCCATTAGAAGAAACAACATTGTTTACCACATTTATTTTATTCTTCCTTATTTTCAATTATTTACTTACTTTTCTGGTTAAAGTACTTCTTTAGTAAGAATTTAGAAATCTAAAACATTTCTAAAATATCAAATATGCCACTATATCTAAAGTTAGAAGAGAAAAAATTAAAGGTTGAATGCCATATTTTTAAACAAGAAACTTTTATTTAGTGTGATCGTATATGGACTGAAAAAAGTTCAAGGCAGTATGGAAATCAGGCTGCGTGTAACTTCTCTGATGGATGATATGAATAAAAGCAAAGTGCAAAGTAAGATCTCTCCTGATTTTCCTCTTAGTATTAGCCCTGACTGCCAACTTCCAGACAGACATGTGAATTTGGATTCTGGTCTACCTGTTTATGTTTACTGATGACAGCAAAAATTTGGAGAGGTAATCCGATTACAGTGTCTCAGATGTGTCCTGGATCACCTTATGTAAATGCGGGAGTTCTTTCCTTGCTAGGTAGCCTCTTGGTTGAAGTAGAGGTGAAACAAAAAGGTGGAATCAGCCAATCAAACAAGCCTCACTGAGTAGTTCACATTACAGGTCTAGAAGTTGAGGAAATTTAAAAGAAGGAAGTTGCAAATAAAAGAAAGGGAGCAAAAGGGCATCGGAGAGAATGTGGAATTTAGTAAGGGAACAAAGACAGACAGTTATTACATAACTTCTCTTACTATAATTTCTTCCTCACACAATTCCACTTGCCATCTCATACTTCATCCAACTTCACCATATGCTGACCTAGCCATTCCCCTCCCACTTGCTTTCAAAGCTTAATTTCTCCTGTCCAGAATCCACAATCTAGTCTTACCAGATCTATAAAATATTTCTGCTATTCTCCTAAAACTAATCTCCATCCAGATGGGCCAGTAGACTAAGTCTATAGGTAAGATCAACCACTAACTGTCCTTCAAGCACACCTTCCTATCTTCTTCATACTCATCACTCAAAACATATACGCTCAGGAAAAAATGACAAATCAAACTACATTAATGTTAATGTATAAGTACCTCATGAGATATCCTTCCCTGAGAGCAGAATTAATTATAAGGAGAGAATCAAGAACATTAATGCATCTAAAAAGGACAGAGAGAAAAAATGAAAGGTAACATAATTCCAGAGGGATGAGCATCAACCTCAACAATGCCTATTAAGCCAGAGAATCTAGATCCTTGTCCTGAATCTTCATTTGCTATTACAAATGATAAAATAGCTACAGAATCAGGTAATACCAATAACACATATAGAAAAAAAGTTATATATATATATATATATAAAATCTGATTCTCATAAGGAACCTATGACACTTGGGTTTATGAATCATTAAATGTTAGCTTTCATAGGAGCCCAGAATTATTACTTCAGGACAAATCATATCCTTAACAATCAACAACACTGATATGCTATGGAGGCTGAATATATAAAGGCTTAGAAAATTGAACAAGTCAGAATGAAGCCTGAGGCAGTTGTTTTGATGTTTCCACAAAAGCTCCAGATCTCACTGTTGTTTGTTGGTTTTTATGTTAATAGAAAAATTGCTTAATATTCCAAAAATTTTTTTCAGAACTGAGTTGGCTTATATCCTCATGATTTCTAAGTGAAAACAGAGTTATGAACAAGACTTAGAAGTTCTTTGTAATAGAATTTGGGTATAGTCATGAAGCTCAACTCTTCTCCCTAGTAGAGAATCCCATACTTGCTTATCACTGTCCCCAATTTAAAGAGTATGAGAATGAATTGTAGGATGATAGGAGTTGATAAACATGCACCTGGCCATAGGTACAGAATAACAGAGCACAGAAGTTAGGTTAAGAAAGAGAAATCATATAAATAACACAGGATTTTGTTTTTGCTTCTGTTTTTATCGATTTCTTTTGATCAATTGTAGGTTTTTTAATTCAGCACTATTGATATATTAGGACTTATATTTTTTTTTTATTGTAGAATACAATGTCCTGTGCATTGTAGGGTGTTTACTCACAGCCTTGATTACTATCTCCTAGTTGCCAGTAAAACCCTTACCCCAAGATGTGAAAATCAAAATTGTCTCCAGACATTGCCAAATGTCACCTGACAGGCAAATTCACCCCTGGCTGAAAACCATTGCTCCAGGGAGACCCAACTGAATCTATACAATTGCTAATACAACCATTATTAAGATTTTGAAGGATTGAGTGCATGTCCTTAGTCAAGTCATTTTCCTTTTTCTGGGCTATCTTTTTGCCATCTGTAAAATTAAATGCTCCAAAATATTTTCCAGCTATAAGACTGGATGAATTTAAGGCTTCTATTCCATGAAGGTGCTTCACACATTTTGTGGTTTCAACCAGAAAATTCAGTGAAAATTTTGTTATGAGTTACCTAAGATAGAGCTCAAACTTGCATTATGGAACCATCTCTTTTCTGGAGAAACTTGGAGTAATTTGGAGTTATTAGAGAAGGAAATACAGACATAGTAAGTGATGATGGTATTTATGGTTGTTATGATAAATTTTGGATACATCTCTTTTCTAGTGAAACTTGGTGTTATCTGAGAAGGAAATATTAAGTAAGGATGGTATTTATGGCTATTTAAATAGATTATAAACTACAACAATAAGAACCCTTGAAGTGTGAGAACATACAATTTATTCAAAATATTATGGAAGACATAAACTCATGGAAGGAGTCTGTGAGTCAAGGAAGGAGAGTTCCATGAAAATCCAACTCCTTTGCACACTGAAATTAAGAATGAATTAAGTGGAATTGGGACATGTTTTTATTTGTAATATGTTATTAAGGGTCTTCTATTCTCTAAGACATCAGATTTCTCTCTCCTTTGGATTAAGATATAAGCAAGATTATGTTATTCAATTCAGAGAAACAGAAGCTCCTCAGGCCCCTACAATATCTCCAAGGCCTGACTCCCTATGAAGGCCACAAAATAAGAAGAAAAATAGAACATAAGCTCTGTCACTAAGAAGCTTAAAATCCAGTTAAAGTTACAGGATTAACCCAATGGATTTAGTAACAATAATACAATACTATATATTTAAGTACTAAATTGTACTTAAGCATCACAGGAGGGCTTCAGAGAGAAGAAGTTGCTGCATTAGGTGAGAGGCAAAGCTTAGAGAGTCTAGGATTCTATGTTTGAAAAGAGGCATAAAACATATGCTTAAATAACATCTGAGTAGTATTTTGCATTCTATTTGATTATAAATAAAGGTTGAATTAAATAGGTACATGATTTAGAGTTGCCTGACATACTTTTAAAGACTAGAAATGTTGTAGCTTACCTTGATTTCATTGACAGCGATAGTCATTTGAACGTGTGTAGCCCTTTTAGAATTTGTTAATATTTATGACAATTTCACTTCGTACAGTATGAGCTACACACTTTTACGTACATGCCATTTTAAGTAGAGATGCTTCTTATTTTCCCTGTATATGTTCTTTTGAACTTCATTTTCTCAGGGTGTAAGGATCTGGCCTAGAGGCCAGAGAGAGGAAGCAATTGAAAATGTAGGAGTTGCTGGTGAACAACGAGTCGCATGAAATATTTCTCCTCAGATCACTCTGTATTTCACATGACAGGTCGCTGCTAGTGACTAAAACTGCCTATTGAAGAAGGCCCATTCTTATCTTGTTTCTTCCTTAGTAACACACAGGATTAGCTTTTGCTAATAATATAGAAATCTAGAAGTTGTCTTCTAATTCATATTAATAACTAGGAGACCTATTTCATAGATCTTCTAGTGTTTCTAATTTTCATCCTGTTTCCAAAGAGGTTCTGATTAACTGAAGCCCCATAACACCAAGCTTTGATGCCAAATACTGAATTCCTCCTGGTCTAAAGCAATCATCAACTTGACAGTTCCTTTTGAAACTAGTAATAGTGTCTTTGAACCTCTGTATCTGTGGAATATCCCAGCCAAAGGGGGTGGCAGTAGTTAATATATATCTCATTAGGTAGCTTTAAAGATGAAACATTCTCCTTCATACAACACTAAAAATACCCCTCTGTTTGTTTAAATCGTTTTAATGTTCATGTCACAATCAAATGTGTTAAGTTTGAAAAGTAATTTTATTTTGGCCAAAGGGGTATATTTATATACTAAAGCAATTAAGAATGAATTAAGTGGAATTGGGACATATACTCTTCCACTGAATGTAATTGGGTGACATTACTTCTATAGCTCCGGCTTCTGCTCTTACTTCATTTAATTGCTCGGATACTTACTAATGGCATGACTTAGACAAATCACATCATGCCTGAATCGCTATCTCCTCATTTTAAAAACTAAATAATCACTTTGACCCTCCCCACCCAATTCTAAGAATTGGTAAGTATAATTTTAACCTCTACTGTCACCAAATCTTGTATGCATTAATATAAATAGTGATCTTACTTTTTATGATGCAGTGTTTGAAATGCTAATTAGGTTTGGGGGATATTTATTATTTGTAATAAATAGCATTATTTATTTGAACATCTAACTTTTTAGGTTAAATTTTAAATATTTTAGGATAAGTTTAATGCTATGTATATTTTAGATCTTTTCAGTGCAATGACTAGTAGCTACATCAATAACATTTGATTTATTAGAGCACTTGATTCCATAATAGGATGTCTCTAGGGCCCAGGGAATGGAAGAAAGGAACCAACATTAATTAAGCATTTGCTGTGTCCGACACATTTGTAAGGTAGGTAACATGTTCCCTCATTATAGCAAAGGAAACTAAAGGGAGTAATAAGTGTTGGATCCAGAATTTACCCACAAATGTCTGATTTCAACAGCCTTTCATACTTTCTATTAAACACATAATTGTGTGCTTTTTTGTTTGTTATTTTTAAGAAACAACATCTTAATCTTACAATTTTGCCTGGATTGTTTATTTTTGTTTGTTTGAGTACAGTGTCATGGCTAACTATAAAATCAGTATTCTACTGCTTTCTCCTCCTTATCATGCATGCATACATAAACACACAGCACACACACATACTCACCAGAAATAGAACTCACCACATTGGGTGAAAAATAAGTAAATAAGAAACAAAAGTCATTTCACTTGCTCTGCCTTTTAACCTTCATTTTATCTCTCTATTTTTCTGATAGAAAACCAATCACTACTAAACAAAAAAAGCTAATGCTGTAAAAAAATAATAAAACTAAACATTTATTAATGATAATTGACTAGTGTTTTAAATTCTAGAATGTAGAGGACACTTGAAAACTCTTAAGCTAACATGCACAGGGGAAGAGGAAAAGTGATTTTCAATTGAAGATAAAACTAAGACCAAGATCTTGCTATAACTATTGGAAATGGAATTGTGAACCTGGAGTTTGCAACTTGCTATGATGTAGGTAGATGCTCCGGTATTGACCAATGCAATCACAAAGGCAACCAACATCACGGGGTGGGGGGAAATAAAAATTTAAGAGAAATTTGCCTCTATCTCTCTCTTTCTGCTGTCTTGGTCCTTCCACTGGTGAAACCCCTTATATGTTGACACCAAGGGCCCTCAAATTGCTCTGTTTCTCTCTCACTTCCACCAGCAACTGCATTTGTCCAGAGATTTTATATACCATTGTGAATATAACACTTTAATTCAATTTTATTTTCCTAGACTGCATTATACTTAAACAAATCACAGAGTTATATGATGCATTTAATGCAAAGTCTCCTTTGCAAGTAAAGAAGGGGGCAAGCAAGAATACAGTAAAATTGTGAAGTTTCAAAAGATTGGGACAAAGTTGTGCTTGGCTCTTAGTTTGCCCATGAGCTCTTTCCCATCAATATTGAAACTTTGATTCAAACTCTATTCTTGCTTCTTTATCTATTTTTGATGATGTTGACATTTAAATACTAACCATGTATTTAAAAGGTTTCTCTTTGGAAATACATTGGTCTTAGTATGTGCATCTATTCTCATATCATCCTGTCTAATAAAAGAGAAACATGGTAATTAGCGTACGACCGCTACCCTTCCCATTGGCTAATCAGAGCGATATGCAAATTAACTGCCAGCCAAGATGGCGGCTGGCAGCCAGGCAGCTTAAAGCGAACATGAGGCTTGCTTGCTTCAGTGAAGGAGGACTCCAACATTCCCCGCCTGCCGCTGCCGGCCTCTGAGCTCCTGAAGCAACAGCTCCAAAAGATACAATGTTTCAATTATAGAAGCTAAAAGATGGCAGTTAATTTGCATATACTAGCTGCGAGCGAAGACTGACAACAACATGGAGGCCAAGCGGTACAGAAGGGAGCCAAGTAGAGGCCGCGAGGACAGAAACGGAGCCACAGCCGCTGTGAGTGGGAAGGGCAGTGGCTTGGAGAGGAAGGGGCAGCGACTGGGAGTGGGAGGGCAAGCCCTACCACTTTGGCTGGGAGCATAAGGGGCAGCGGCTGGGGGCAGAAGGGGCAGAGGCTTGGAGGGGAGGGGCAGCGGCTGAGATCAGGAGGGCAAGCCCAGCCCCAGCCACTGGTATCAGAAGGACAAGCCCAGCCCCAGCAACTGGGAGTGGGAAGGCAAGCCCAGCTCCAGTGGATGGGAGCAGAAGGGCAAGCCCAGCTCCAGTGGATGGGAGTGGAAGGGCAAGCCCAGCCCCAGCCACTGGGATCGGAAGGGCAAGCCCAGCTCCAGTGGATGGGAGCAGAAGGGCAAGCCCAGCCCAAGCCACTGGGATTGGAAGGGCAAGCCCAGCCTCAGGGACTGGGATCAGGAGGGCAAGCTCAACCACTGTGGCTGGGAGCATAAGGGGCAGCAGCTTGGAGCAGGAGGGCAAGACCAGCTGCAGGGGCTTGAAGCGGGGGCGAAGCCCACCTCAGCAAGTTTCGCTCCCTTCTCTGCTTTGCTCCAGCCACAGGAAGCCCTATTCTTGCAGGAATATTCCTGCAACGAGCCTCTAGTACACTAATAAACCACATAATCCTTAGTAATGTATTTATGAGTGTCAGTTATTTTATCCATAAGTAAGTACATTGAAATGCATGTGCCTTTCCTTTCATCTCTAAAATGCTAAGGATTACCACTCATTTGTTCATTCATTTATGCATTCTTGGTTATTATTAACTATTGAGGGGTTTTGTTTGTTCTTTGTTTTTACATAAACTAAGTATTGTCACTGGTCTTTTAAGACAAGTTTGAAGAGGAAGGTGCTCACATTATTGAGAACTCACTCCTTATTAATGTACATACTAGATTTCAAGCTGCATATTCACCTTTAGCTCATATGTAATCTCAAAGTTACCCTAAAACCACTTATGCATCCCAAATCCTAACATCTTACTTCCTTGTCCTCCTCACTCCCAACAGCTTTTTGTCCATATCATATGACTCATTCACTTCCATGGTTACAATCTTGATCTTACCATCATCAATATTTCTGAAATACTGAATCATAGTTATGGTTACTTTTTAACCATAATCTTGTCATCACAAATCATTAATTCTAATTCTTCACATTCACTCAGTTGATTCTGTAACATTTTTTATTCTCTGACATCCCTACATTAAATTTTCTTACATGTTTATCTCTGATCTTAACCTACATAGGTTCTATGGTTCAGCAATATAAACACACACTAGGAAGTACCCTTCATACTCCTGTCCTATGCCCTATAAATCCTCTTTCAAAAGTCCAATCTTTGTTAAGTCTAGCTGACTTCTTACTCTATGTGTATATCTGAAAAGCTGAATATGATTATAGAAGATCACAAAACTGTTGACTGGTTTTATGATGAATTTATCAACATGTCAAGATAATCTTACTATACCTTCCCAGTAAATTTCTTTCTCATTGTAAAAAATATTGTGTTATACATTCTACTTTCCTCTCAAATATCCAAAGCTCCATCTTTAGTCCATCATTCACAGCTCATGACATCATATTATTTTTCATTAAGAAAACAGACAAAAAGAAAAGTGATCTTGTCTATCCATCAAGTGGTCCATCACTTTGCATACATCTCTGCTCAGAGCACTTTTCCTTCTCCTTTGTTATAATAAAGCAATTGGTGCTGCATCTATCTAAAACCAACCCCTCCAGATGTATAACTTGAATGCTCATCCCCTTCCTACTACTCAAGGCCAAACATTGACACTACAATTCTTTCCTTACCCACCTCTCTTATATCATCTCTTAAAACAGAACCTTTTCATCAATCAAAAACACACACACGCATGCTTTAGTATGTTGTAAGAATCGTTCAATCTCATTATCTTCTCAATCATTTGTTTAAGAGTGAAACTAATAAAAGATTTTCTTTACTCCATGTTCTCACCTCCCATTCCCTCTCACTATTTTCTTATCTTACTTAAGTCTATACTACTCTACAAATAGCTCCTAACAAGACAATTGACTACCTTTTTTATATATCTGAGTGTTAATCTTATGTTCTTCACCATCAACAAGTTTTATCAATCTTAATTCCAGAATATATCTGGAATATGTTCAGTTCTTACTATTTATATTATAACTAATCCAAGCTACCATCACCTGCCATCCAGACTATTGACATTGCCTCCCACCTGGTTCCTCTTGCCTCTCTTCATCATCCATTCTCCACTGCTTTTACAAAAGCCAGAATAAGCTTTTGAAAGCATGCAAATATATCAGCCTCTCCCCAACATGCATACACTTACAATCCTCTAAGGCAGTGGTTCTCAACCTTCTGGCCCTTTAAATACAGTTCCTCATGTTGTGACCCAACCATAAAATTATTATCATTGCTACTTCATAACTGTAACATTGCTACTGTTATGAATAATAATGTAAATATCTGATATGCAGGATGGTCTTAGGCGACCCCTGTGAAAGGGTCGTTCGACCACCAAAGGGGTCGCAACCCACAGGTTGAGAACCGCTGCTCTAAGGGCTTAGAGGAGTTTGTGTGTAGAAATAAAAAAAATGTTATGGTTTCTTCTAAGTCATTTGAATCCTAGGAATGCAAACAGATCATTAAAGATCACAAGTTGTATGATCTGCCTTGATGGAGCCATATAGAAAACTAGAAAAGGATATGAATTCTAAGATAAGAGGAAGTCATCAAATGAGTCACACTGATGCCCCCCGCCCCCCAGGTGAGATTCACCAGTGCTAAGTAGGATAAAGTCTAAATTAAATTTTCTTATTCTAGATGAATTTAAATGGTCAATAAGAGGGAGTTCATGATATAAATATGGTTCTTCTTTTCAGGATAGTAAAAGCTAAAATGGAAATATTTTCAAAGTCCAAGCACCTCTCCAAAGAATGCCCAAAAAAAATCAGTTTCTATTTGTTATTTAAGTACTGTACAACTTAGTCTATCTCAAACTGTGCTTTTGTGTCTAGAAAAGCCTGGCTACAAATGAGCACTGACTTGCCTTTGTTAGGCCCAGAGGTATTTAGCCCACACTAGAATGCATGGTCTTTTACTTGCATGAATACCTTCAAGAAGCAAAACAAAGTGAAATTTTAAAAATAGAGCTTCAAAGCCTAAGTAACAAAGCAAACAGAATACCCATTTGATTTGGCCACTTCTCTATCTTAGGGATCATGCTATCGATCCACTGCACATAGATAAACTGCAATGCATGACCACTCATTGTCTGGGATAATCTTGTATTTGCCTGCACAGCACCTCACCTGGCTTCATGTATAGCAAGCAAAACTTAGGAAATGAAGGGGGCTGTGGCAAAGCCCTGGATAAAGAAAGGCACTGCTCTTTGTTTCATAGACCTCGCTCTCTTCTCAGCTTTTCCTCCCTCTGCCTTTCATTTCTGTGTTTGCCAAAGAAAAGAATTAATAGAGTGGAAGTTTTAGATCTGAGGCAGGTGTCATTGGCACCAATGCTTTTTTCTCAACCTATTCTCAACTAAGTGGCAGGTCACTGGGAGACTGTCTATATGCTAAGTTGCTCTTTTGCTGAAGGCTTTTCTGAGAGGGGAGTCATATTTGCCAACTGCTGAGACACAAACATTTTATCTGTCCTAACTTTAGAATCCCTTTAAAGCTGTTTATTCCCATGTTGGGATTAAACAACAATTTTAAATGACCAGAAAAATAAGTAACACTTGGAATGTCTCCAGTAAGTGTGCTCCCTTGTACAGTCCTATACACAACTTATTTCCAGCCTCCCTCTTCCCTGTGCCTGTAGAATGGGCGTTACTTCACAGGTTGCTGAGGAGGAGGATATATGACCACTTTTTAAAATATATTTGTATTGATTTTAGAGAGGAAGGGAGAGGTAGAGAGAGAGATAAACATCAATGATTAGAGCGAATCATTGATCATCTGCCTCCTGCACACCCCACACGGGGGGCTGGAGCCTGCACTCTGTGCATGTGCCCTGATCGGGAATTGAACTGTCACCTCCTGGTTCATAGGTCGATGCTCAACTACTGAGCACACTGGCCAGGTGACACATAACTTTTTTTTTTTTTTTACATTTTATAAATCTTTAACATTTTCTTATAGCCTTACAATTCCACCTGAATGTAGCTAGGCATTCTCATTGGTTATCCCTGAGTCTCCTCCTTAGTAGCCTAAATCTTCTTTGAAAGACAATAACTAATTTATTTAAGAGACAAAGGTAAACAGAGTAGGTATTATGTATACAAGAGAGGTTGCCACCATTGAAATAAAAGTGGAAGGTCTTCAGGAAGAACCTTTTGGCCTGAAATTTCACCATAAAAATATGTTACTTACGAAGCCACTGGGCTGGAAAGTAACAAACCCCATTTTGGCCTCAGATCCACCATATCCACTGTGTCATCACCTGCATAATGTTTGAATGTCTTGAAATCAGAGACTTAGCCATGATTTTCAGTAATCTATTTAAATATTAAAGAAATGTTAGTTAGCACCAGAGCAGAACATTTCAGACATCTTGTTCTGACAACCACATTTTGTTCTGGCAACCACTAACTACAGCATTTTGTAACATTTTGCTCTGAAGTCAGTTGTATTTACAAAATAATATCTTCCTAACTTAAAATTTAGGATTAAGACTTTATGATTTCTCATAAGAGTGGAAGATTCTGGACCTGAACATTGTGGACAAGGCCATATATAGAAAACAAAAATGGCGAGTGAAAAGAATAAAGAACAAAAATAGAGAAATGTAAACATATTAGAATACTTTCCTTCCATTAGAACCAAAAAAGTATTTTATGGAAATGGAAGATGATTATGAGTATAAATTTCAGAAACCACAGAGAATAAGTAGCAAAATCAGGCCTCAGGCAATTAGTGACTAAAAAGTCACCAGTTATCTTTGTGAAACTGATACCATTGTAATTAGTTAATAATAATAGGAAAGGAGCAAAGGAGGAGGCCAGACATTATAACCATGGTCATTTGGGCAGCTTCAGCAGGAAGTTGCAATTTCACCCTCCCCAGGGAACCACCAACTCATTCCCCAGTGACCACTGAGGGAAGGGGTTCCCCAAAGGGGATATAAAATCATGCATAGTGAGTCAGGGAGACTAGGCAAAATGCCTGTCAGTCAAGCTTGGGAGCCATGAATTGGCTAGAGTAGGTGGGGCTACTCCGAGCCCATGGAAATTTGGGAATACATAGTCCTCTAAACAAAGGAGTTCTCTTTCTTGGATCTTGGGTCTCTTGCATTTGACCATGTGCCCCACGGCCATGTGGACCCCACATGCAATGGATAATGGACTGCAATGAGGAACACAAACTAAGCTAGCCTGATGCTGGGCTGGACACTGCTCCAATATGGAGTGAAAATTCTGGACACTGGCTTTGATTCCATTGAAGCCACAGTTAACCTTCCTCCTTGGGGAGGGACAAAGGGAATTGGGGCCTTGAAAACTCATAGGTTTGGTTCCACAGAAATAAAGCTTCCTATAATATCTCATTCTCTTGTGCAACTTCAGAAAATTATTTTCTCAGGATATCCTAAGAAACCCATTCCCCACTGATGACAAAACCAGCATCAACTGAGTGATGGGGGGCAAAATCCAGACTTCAGAGTGCAATGGAGCAGCAGGATATGAAAGGTCTTACTAATAATGATGTTTGCCTTGGCATGTATCCACCATCTACCTGTCTATAGCTATCAAAAGTCATGAAGAGAGAGATATAGGTATATATATGATGATTAGTTATACACAGATATGACTATAGACATAGATTAAAGATAGAGATGGAGATATAGAGATAGAGATAGAGATATGTAGACACACATACTAAGAAAGATATAGGATCACACTTAGCATTCAGTACATCTACTCCCCTGCCTTAGGAGTCATTAGAGATTGAGATTGGGTTTCTTCAATTCCAAATAGTATTCCTTTCTTCATTTTGTGTCACCACCTTCCTCTGAGTTTTACATATTCAATCTGAATACCCCCACAGTGATGAACAAAGTGTTTGCATTTTACTGGCATAAGATAGTAAGCGTTTTAGAAGTCATTATACCACATATAGGAAGATTTTGAATAATCCTTCAAAATGTCAAGGCACATACCACATAAGCAATTGTTAAATGTATTTTGTAGGGGAAGAAGTTAATTTAAAGCACTTGTGATATTTAATGCCACTCAGGACAGTTGGGAAAAAATTCTAACATTCCGATGTACTTATCAACCCATAATGTCCTTTCTGAGGTTAGAATGAGCCCCAAGCAAAATGCTGCCACCATGGAGACTCATTTTTGAAAGCCTCAGCTCCCAAGTTCTCAGTATGTCTCTTCCTAGCCGTGGTTCCCCTCTTTCCCTTTTTTGTACCCTTAGGTGGCTGTATGCTCCAAGCTCACGCTTAAATAATACCAGGGATTTTTAGCTAATAAGGGCTTAAAGTATTAACTCAAAGAGGGTATTTGCACTTCAAAAGAGAACTCAGGAAGACAAAATACTTTGAGTTCCAAAGTGGAAATGTACAAAGATTTCATCTCAAGCTATGTTTACGTTGTTGGGAAAGATTTTTGGAATGCTGAAGACTTTTGGCATCCCTTAAATTTTACTTGAATGGTCTGTTAACAGACTAGAAATTATTAATATTTGGGGAACAATCTTTCACTCTCACCTGGCCATCTTTGAATACAATTGAGGCCATCTTTCAAAAACTAATTCCAAACAGCTGAGCTAAGTTTACATAAAATGGACCTGGAGAGTATTATGCTAAGTGAAAAAGTCAGACAGAAAAAAGACAAATACCATATGATTTCACTTAAATATGGAATCTAATGAACAAAATAAACTAGCAAACAAAATAGAAACAAACTCATAGATACAGAGAACAGACTGATGGCTATTAGAAGGGAGGGGTGGGGGCTGGGCAAAAAAGGTACAGGGATTAAGAAACAAAAAGTGATAGACACAGACAACAGTATGGTGATTACCAGAGAGGAAGGGGCTAAATGGTGGAATGGTAGAAGAGGCTAAATGGTGGAATAAATGGTGATGGAAGGAAACTTGACCTTGTTTGGTAGGCACATAAGACAATATATAGATGTGTACTATAGAATTGTACACCTGAAATCTATGTAATTTTATTAACCAATGTCATCTCAATAAATTCAATATTTAAAAAAGGTAGAACAACAACAAAAAAGTAATTTCCACCTCTGTAGATGTCTATTAAAAATTAAATTTTTTGCATGGCCATTGTGGCTTAGTAGTTGAGCATCAACCTATGAACCAGGAGGTCATGGTTCGATTCACAGTCAGGGCACATGACAGGGTTGCTGGCTCAATGCCCAGTAGAGGGTGCGCAGGAGGCAGCTGGTCAATGATTCTCATCATTGATGTTTCTATTTCTCTCTCCCTCTCCCTCCTCTCTGAAATCAATAAAAATATTTTTTTTTAATATATTTTATTGATTTTTTACAGAGAGGAAGGGAGAGAGATAGAGAGTTAGAAACATCGATGAGAGAGAAACATCGATCAGCTGCCTCCTGCACATCCCCCACTGGGGATGTGCCCGCAACCCAGGTATATGCCCTTGACCGGAATCGAACCCGGGACCCTTGAGTCCACAAGCCGACGCTCTATCCACTGAGCCAAACCGGTTTCGGCCAATAAAAATATTTTTAATTAAATTTTTTTTTTTCAAATAAAAAAGTCCACAGCATTCTTTACTCAGTCAAAGGTTTTGACATTTTAGTACAGTAGGCACTGAAATATATTCAACATATTCATTCACTGGTATCTCTTGTTTTACCTTTCAAGGAGTTTCTGGCTTCTTAGATACCAAGAAAATTAATTTTTATTATATCCTGTGCAAGGTAATGATTTACAAGGTTGATGCAACATCAACAGTAAGTTTTATAGCTTTAATATAAAATCCTCATACTTTCCTCATATCTTTAGGGGGAGGGGAAACAGTATTTCTTTAGGCTTATTTTAGAGACAGTTTATCATAGTGGAGTATTTGTCTGAAAATAGTTATTAGTTTGCTGTCACTTCATGCAAGTCATTAAGCTTTTCTGTGTCTCAGTTTCCTAATTCCTAAATATAAAATTCCCTCAATGTAAAAATAGAGAGTTGGGATAGTTGCTCTCCAATTTCTTTTTCTTCTGCCACCTGGATATGTCACTTTTCTGAACTCTTTAACAGTTCTAATAATTCCTCCTCTGGGGTGGTGGTGGGGGGAAGCTCTTAACTCTGGTGATTGTGTGTCAGTCGCTCATTTGCTTGTTAATATTTTGCTCAAGTGGTGACTGTGCCCCAGAGTAGTTATGTAATGCAACACTACTCCAAACCTAGATTAGGAAGAATGAAATAATCTCTGAATCTCCCAGGCAAGACTAGAACTGTGAAGTAAGATTGCTATAGGACTAGGGGCTGCTTCTTCAGTATTATTTTTTTTACATAACTAAATTTGTAATTTTCTGAAGTAGCCTTCTCCTGATGCCATAAACCTTGATGTCTACAAGAAACAGAATAGAACCTGGATACATGGTCACTGGGTAGACTTGTTACATCATGCCTCCCTTTGCCAATTACTTTTATCTCCCTATTATCACCCTTCTCCTGAGTGTCTAGTGCCCTGGAGGTGAGGAGGAAACTGGTCTTGCAAGGCAGGTCAGGCCATAGAAACTATGAACAATGCACTGCCCTCAGGGGAGGGAGGGAGGTCATTATCGCTGGCCCCAGGACAGATCATCAACACCTGGGGCCCTTCCTGTAAGCCCAGGAAAGGGAGCAGAACCATATCTGCAAGACAAGACCCCAGAAGGTTATAAAAAGTGAAGCCTCGGCATGTTACTTCACTCTGATTTGGAAATTATGCCCAGAGTCCACTAGTGTTAATAAACAGCGCCCCTCCCTTTCTCTAGAAAGTGTGCTTGGTATTTCTTTGCTCTTCTGTAACAGAGGTTCCTCCCCACAAGATCCTCTAGTTCCCACTCCCTCTTCCCGTGCTTACCCACAGATGGTGCTTCATCTAGGCCTGCCAGGACATAAATGATTCCATTAAGGGGACTACCTCTGTGTTCTCTTCTCTCATGGAGCTGGATTAATTATACTAGGTAAATGGAAATATGTTCCCAGTATAATACAAATGGTGAATATTAGGATATGTCTTATTTTATTTACTCTCCTTCAAATGCTAAAATGGCAACTGTGTATCACTTTAGTTGAAATCATTCAGTAGTTGAAGACCTAATAATGGGGTCAGTGTATTTTCTTTTAGCCAAGTGCTTATTTGTATGGGTTTACTATAGTAGTGCATGTGGTAGAAAGCCTTTTAGTTCTCTGCTGTTTACCTCTTAAAATTCTGTACACTGTCTATATCCTTCAGTTAGACAAGACTAGTCACTGCTCCCAATAGCTATTATCCATTTAAAAAGTCCGTTCTCCCATTGACTCAGGTTTAAAATACAGCTTAAACTTAACGTTCCTGATTCTTCACCTCTATAGAATTTTGTTTGTGTGTACCTCATTGGATTATGAGAATCCAATGAAATAAGTGCACATTAGCATAGTGAAATTGTAACCATTATTACATTTTTTTCCTCTCTTCTCTTTAGCATTGAAAGAAATAATTAACAAAACTATTAGTCAAATTAGCAATGAGCTCAATTAACCTAAATTAATATTTGTTAATTGGATAGAATAAAAATATAGAAAATAGAGCCCAAGAGGAGAGTTGGAGAAAAAGACAGCAACAGTCCAAAGAAACATGACAAAACCAAGACTAATGTAGGAATTTCAGCAGATCTCTGGCAGATTCTATGGTGAAATCGCCCAAAAAAGTGACTGTCTTTCCTATTTCTGGGTCAATTCTCTTTTCCAAAGGAATATTTAAAAACTGAAATAAAGTATTGTAGACATGGCTGGTATATTTTTGCAGGAGTTTTGTGCCTTTACATTTTTACATGACTCAATCAACGTTTCAGCTTTTCTTTTAAAATCCTTTCCTTTTCCCATTAGTCTGTTAATAATCGTTGCTTCCTGGCATCCCCATTTTGTCAGGTTATTATGCATTCCTCAGCATTGTGAAAAATGAAAAGTGGAAAAATCACATATTTTTCAGCTGACTTAACACTCCGTAAAGTGCTGAAATTATTAATTGAACATCTTGATTATAAATTAGGTGGAAATAATGTTGAAGAAGCAGCCCCTAGTCATATAGGATTATTATTAGGGCAACACACTGAATGATTTGAATTTCATTCTGGTAGTAGTAAATATAGTTAATGCCAGTGAATATGAGCTCATAGATTTTGGCTGAATATCAACCAAATCAAGCAAGCAACAGCCTTTGCAATTTTGAGGTTTGCATCCTAAAACCTTGTGACTGCTGCATCTTTGCCCTCCTAACTGCTTGAGAGCTATATCCAGAGTTTAGAGCCAAACTAATGGCCATCTGCCTCCTGGAAACATTTAATCCAAAATCACATTTTTAAAAGCAGTAAAATTTGCTCCACTAATTTCTAAGTGGTGATAATCCAAAATAAAGCCTGCTGGATATTCACCTTTAAATAGTAGCATGAAAAATGTATTCTTCTTGGGCGAATTAAAGCATAATCCACACTTTAACAAGTGTTTAACTTGCTAAAGATACTAAACTAACTTCAATCTCAGTAAAACTTACTAGCATATCACAGTTAATGCATATTATATATATCTGCATGTCCTACTTGTTCTTTTCTAAAGAACCCTGAATGATACTAACCCCCTCAACTCCTTTCCTCTAGCGGCTCTGCCATTGTCATCTTCCTCGTTTACCTGTCAGAGGAGAAAGCACAGAAAATATGCCAAGAGTCACATACCTGAAAGGGTTTATGGATCTGGAAGTGGCAAATGGCATTATCTGTTCATATTCCTATAAGATACTTAGTCACCTGGCTATGCCTCAGTGCTGGAGAAGCGGGGGAAGGTCTTCTAAATGGACTCCAAAATAGAGAGTAGCTTTTGGTGAACAGCTAACGTTTTCTACTAAAATTTTCAGTAATATGATATATAACACAATGTTTGTAAAATTGCATTTTATTGTTCAATCAATCATTCTATCATCTAATGAGACATCTAAGGTGTCTCAGGTTTGGATGGAGAGAAATGGAGGAAACATCATTGTAGGCTGCTTGAACAGAGCAAGTTTGAAGAGAGTGGGAAGAGTAAGAAAAAGTGGAAAGAGAGGAACCCGTAAGGTGTGAAGAAGGGATATATCTCTCTGGATATTGTGATCTAACCTTCTTTTCCCATCCCCCTCTGTTAGTGAGTCATCGCCTTGATAAGCCACCATTAAAATTGGAAGTTGCATATTGCTCAAGCCTGTTTGAGCAACAATAACACAAAGTTTTCACACTGATCTGGATCTTGGAGTGAGAGGTTGAAGCGAAACTAGGCCGAAGAGACATTATCAGTTCAAATGTGTGGTCAACTACTTGGATTTGACTAGTCAGTCAATGAGGAGTTAATGTAAAGTTTTTACACAAAGAGTGATGTGATCAATGTCAATGTCAGGCATGAGACTTACCAGGTGGCTTTGTTTAAAAATATGGATGGGATGAGGGAGAGAGATGACTTAGGCCAGTTAAGAAACAAGACTGCAATAATGGCATATGGCAGAGCTAAACACCTGATTGTGGAAAATGGCAGTGAGAATTTAAAGTCATGGGGGGGGGGGGGGGGAGCGGGTAGCAATATCATGGCCATAGAATGGACAGAACTTAATGCTTTATTGCAAATAGAAATAAGGGGCAGGAAATATTTAAAAAATATTGCCTAGGTTTAAAATTCAGGTGATATGAGGCTGGTGTAGTCTAATTGAAAGTAGGGATATTTTATCTGTGCTCTGGAAAATACTAACCTTCCCAAAAGAGATGATCAAAATATGTGTTTCCGCTCGTGGGACCCAAGAGGAGGGGTGACCCTTACAGAAATGCCCAATTCCCTTTGCCATCTTCAGACCTCTTGTATTACCATCCCCTACTTCATCACTCTAGAAAGACATTTAATGTTCATTAAGGAGATATAAATAGGTTGCTCTCTTATCAACCAGGCAACTGGGTCAATTTCACACTGAGTCATTAAATGTCTTAAGAACTGGTAATCTATCATGTTTTAATGACAACTTTAAAATGGTATTTCAAAACCAAAAGATTTATATCCCATTAAAAGATGATTGTAATATACTAATATAAGACTTGACTCACCCATTGAGAGCTGTGTTTTATAGAGGGAGGAGGGGGCATAACTACCTTACAATATTGAAAACTGCTGACCATTCTGGATATTCAATATAGAGACAGTATTCATTTAACTTGTGTTTTGGCAGATACCTATACCTATGTATGATAATTATGTATAATAACCAATATACAATAACTTTACTAATATTTGAATGGGTCTTTTTAACACATAGATGTGATCAAAATGTTGAGCAAAAGAAGCCAGACACAAAAAGTATAACATGTATAATTCCATTTATATAAAGTGTGAAACTAGCAAAACTAATGCATGTTATTAGGATTCAGAACAGTGTTTGTCCTTGAAAGGAAAATTGTGACCAGGAGGAGGTAAATAAATGAATGTTTTAGGGGGGATAAATGTTGATGGACAGAGACTTCACTTGGGGTGGTGAACACACATACAGTGTACAGATGATATTTTACAGAGTTGTACACCTGAAACCTGTATAATTTTGTTAAACAGTGTCACCCCAATAAATGCAATGACTAGGAAAACAAGTATATATTGATTTACATGCATGCGCATAGTGTACTGTGTGTGTGTGTGGTGTGTGTGTGTGTGTGTGTTTAACATATCCTAAAGTACACATCATTGGACACCTCTATCTCCAACATCAACACAGATCCATCTTCCTTTGGGATGTAATAAAAGTGTAACGATGATTAGACCAACAAGCATGATCTCTATAGGCACTTACAACACCAACCCCAGAGTTACTAGTACACTTTACAGTTGCATATATTTTTTAAGAGTTAGGATTTAAAAAATAAATTAATCCTTTCAAGATTCTTAATTCACTGCCACCCTCTCCATTCTCCATCATTTACATCTCTTTGGTTAGCATTTGCAATAGAATTCACTGTGTAAAATAAGCAGTGAAGAATAGCCATAGAACCTTTGATGTTAATTAATGCAAATTAAATAACCTAGGTTGTGAACAAAATCAATATGGGGGGTTTAAACACCGTATTAAAAATAAAGACAACCAAGTATTATGTATTTCCTAATGGAAGTATATGACACCATCTAAACAAGTATGAATTTCAAAAAGATCAAACCTAAATCTGATAAATATCATGATCAAAACCTGGTTAATTTTTAGAAAATGATAGAGATAGAAAAACAAATGAAACCATGTTATGGGGAATGTGATCATCAAAATTCAGACTGGGGAAATTTACAAGACAAAGATTCAGTTTTTTAAATAATTTTCAATGCAAAAAATAATGAATAATTTATAGATTGAAAGAAGACAAAAGACATATCAGCTATTATAGTCAAATGAACTTTCTTGAATCTGAATTAAGTAAATACAATTTTAAATATTTATTATAATAATTGACATAAATATGATCATAGAGAGGACATAATTTTTTAGATAGCATAGATCAGTGATGGCGAACCTATGACACGTGTGTCAGAGGTGACACGCGAACTCATTTTTTTGGTTGATTTTTCTTTGTTAAATGGCATTTAAATATATAAAATAAATATCAAAAATATAAGTTTTTGTTTTACTATAGTAGCAAATATCAAAAAATTTCTATATGTGACGTGGCACCAGAGTTAAGTTAGGGTTTTTCAAAATGCTGACACGCTGAGCTTAAAACGTTCGCCATCACTGGCATAGATGCATAATTTTTTTGTGTGTTTTTTAAGGTTCCTTATCTTTTAGATATACTGTATATGCTAAAATATTTACAGATGAAAAGATGATATCTGGGATTTGCTTTAAAATAATATGGGATGAGGGAAAGGAGAGAGAGTGATATAGATGAAATAGATTTGATAAGCGTTTATGTAAACTGAACAGAGGTAAAATTATTAATGGTTATTAATTTTACTATTCTCTGTATTTTTTTTGTGTTGCTGTTTTTAATCCTTACCAGAAGATATTTTTTCCCGTTGATTTTTTTTTTTTTTTTTTTTTTTTTTTTTTTTTTTTTAGAGAGAGAGTGGAAGGGAGGGGGAGAGACAGAGAGAGAGACACATCGATGTTAAAAGAGACAGATCAGATAGTTGTTTATTAAGCCAATGCTATAACCACTGGGAAAACAGCCAGGGCTATACTCTGTATTTTTAATTATGTTTGAAACGTCTCATGATAGATTTAAGGAATAATAAGTTAAAGCAGAGAGGTGGATCTCTGAGTGCATTTGATTTTATACAACATTATCCAGAAAGCTAATGATAGCAGCAAAGATATGAAGACAGATATTGGCATGAATCTTTGATTCAGAAACATCCTATTTTAAAAGTGAGTACTCATAAAATCCAAGAGGTGAAACCAGGGCAGGTGAGCATCTACTTAGTTGCAAAAGCCAAGAACAAAACAATACTGTTCCTCACTTGATGCCGTTGGGAATAAGTCACAGTATCAAGATGTTGGAGAAGCACTTTAATTTGATCCCTTTTGTGCTTTGGGTATACTCTTTACTGGGTTAAAATTGTTGCTGTTAGAAAAATCAGTGTCAACCATGAAGTTAGGTTGACCCTCTGGGCAAAGGTGAGATGAGAGGGTCAGGCTGAGAAATGAAGACAAGAGGGGAAACGTGCAAGGAGGGGAGCAAAATGTCAGAGGAAACTTTCCTTTTTTAATGAGCTGGATTTTCTCCCTTGTGCCCAGGAAGGCAGGCCTGCTTTTTCTCAGGAGAGGTGTGCAGAAGCACCTCTCGCTGCCCTCTGCTAGCGTTCTGATCATCAGTGTCAACAGAGGAGCCTTGCTCTGCCTTTAGTAGTGGCAGAGAAATTGAGAGCAGTTCCAGATCCACCCAATTACAGTTTATGGAGCCTGGCCCCGAGAAAACAAAAGATCAGCACTTTTTCCTTTCAGAGTCTGCACGGTTCACTCTCTCCCAGATACCCTGCCTCCTCAAAGGGATGCCTTACAACATGGTTTTATTAAGACTCAAAATATTTTGGTTCTAGTTCCAAATCTGCCACTACCCCCCCCCCCCCCCCCCCCAATGCTTGGATCACTCATTTTGCAGATGAGAGACCTGAAACAGATGATCCTGGAGGTTTTGTTGAACTCAGTCAGTCTCTTTCCATTTACATCCTCCAATTACCTCTAATAATAATAATAAGCTTCTCTATAGCTCTTCTTTTAGATATAGAGTGAGAACAGACAGAAGTAGAGGGATAACCCCTAGGGCAGTGGTCGGCAAACTGTGGCCCCTTGAGTGTGGGGCTCTTCCACAAAATATCATGTGTGGGCACGCACATACAGTGCAATTGTAACTTCATGGCCACACTCAAGGGGCCAAAGAGCCGCATGTGGCTCGTGAGTTGCAGTTTGCCGACCACTACCCTAGGGTGATTCTCACATTTGTTTTTAAGTTGTACAAGGTTTGTTTGGGTTCTGTTCTGTTTTTATTTGCTTTATTCTTTTTTTTGTTTGTTTCTGTATTTTCTATAACTACCTAACATATTAGATATTATACAGAAAACAGAAGGTGATTCTCTTGACAGGGAAGTAGTTTATTGCAAACCATCTTACCTTATGACTAAAGAAATAACCCTCCCCTGTTCATTCTGATGCTCACCCCTATGCATATTCATCCCATATGCATAGAATTGTATACCTTATACACAAGTCTAATCACAACAATCCCCTGTTCAAGTGCATCTCTGGCTCCCCATTTTCTAGAGGAAAATGTATGTATATAATCCTGTGCTCTTTGTACCTTTCTATTGAAGTTTTCACAATTCATAATTTAGTTGCTATATTCTACTTCACTAATTTGGAATACAAAAAAACTATCATGTCACAATTAATTTTGCACATGCTTTTCTTTATAGGAAGTTTCCTATCTTTCTCTTAAGACTGCTTTTCTAAATTCCCGGAGTCCCCCAAGAGTTACTCAGTCTGCAGGAGTCATTCCAAAGGCCCAACTTAAGAGACAATGAGATGTGCAGGCAGCACTCTCATAGCATGAATCGGGTTGTGCCAACTGGTACCCCTGTGAAACCTGGGGCACACACAGAGGGCTATAGTTATATCCCTCTGGCTCAGGTTGCTGTTAGCCTATAACTGAGCCATAAGATTACAGTCATGTTCCCTAAGATTACACTCAGGGGCACACAGAGGCTCCAACTCTATATGTTCTTTCAGAACTACATTAGTCTCATGAGTACTCAGCCCTTGTTTAGTGACCAGTGTAGTAGCTCAGACTCCATTCCCTCACAATGTGTTCCACTTGAAGATCTTCCTCTGCCAGTGAACATCAGCCAGGATCAACCAGTCACCTCTGACAAGTTTCTTGAATTTTAGTTCCCAAAGAGAAGTAGTTTCTATTTAATTCTAATCCTTCTCAACAATGTCCACAGTTTCTTAGGAAAAATAAATATTGTTTCACCCCTTCTCCCGAGTTCTGTTTACTAAGATCAGAGGACACACACGGACACACACACACACACACACACACACACAGAGTCAAGATCCATTTATGCACTTTCACCATGAAAGGGGGTACCTTTTTTTAAAAAAATTTCTTTATTGATTAAGGTATTACATATGTGTCCTTATCCCCCCATTACCCGCCATCCCCCCCCCCACTCATGCCCTCACCCCATGTTGTCTGTGTCCATTGGTTAGGCTTATATGCATGCATACAAGTCCTTTGGTTGATCTCCCCCCCTTACCCCCACCCTCCCCTACCTTCCCTCTGAGGTTTGATGGTCTGATCGATGCTTCTCTGTCTCTGGATCTGTTTTTGTTCATCATTATATGTGAACAATATATGTTTATGTTGTTCATTATATTCCATAAATGAGTGAGATCATGTGATATTTATCTTTCTCTGATTGGCTTATTTTACTTAGCATAATGCTCTCCAGTTCCATCCATGCTTTTGCAAATGGTAAGAACTTCTTTTTTTACCACAGTATAGTATTCCATTCTGTAGATGTACCACTGTTTTCTAATCCACTCATCTGCTGATGGGCACTTAGGCTGTTTCCAAATCTTAGCTATGGTGAATTGTGCTGCTATGAACAAAGGGGTGCATATATCCTTTCTAATTGGTGTTTCTAGTTTCTTGGGATATATTTCTAGAAGGGAGAATACCTGCTAGCATTGGGTTTACATATTTTTGGAAACCCATCTAAGGTCAGTAAGATACAAAGGTTACTGGTATAATGTTTCAAAGTTATATTTTACCTCACAGTTATTGTAAATAGCTATTTGCACAATTATGGAAATCTTCCCAGTAAATTGATAGCTGTACCCATGTGGGAATAGTATTGTTCTTATTCTTGTTCACCAACACAATGCCCAGACACATGGTACATGCTCAAATACGTTTATAGAGTAAATTAATAAAGACCATATAGACACCAAAGTCTATGACATATAAACTAGGCATCACAAAATGGAGAAGAGCCTGGCCAGTGTTGCTCAGTGGTAGAGTGTTGACCTAGGAGCCAGGAGGTTACAGTTTAACTTCCGGTCGAGACACATGCTTAGATTGAAGGCTCGATCCCCAGTGGGGGCTGTGCAGGAGGCAGCTGATCAATGATTTTTTCTCATCATTGATGTTCGTATCTCCCTCTCCCTTCCTCTCTGAAATCAATAAAATATATATCTCTAAAAAAAAAGAAATGAAGAAGAGTTAGTAGGTAGAAGAAATACTGTGCACAAAATATTGAAAGTATTTGGAGCATAGAGTTGAATGGGGATGGGAAGGATAGAAGAAGTGTAGAAGGTAGGAAGATCATGAAGGTGCTTACAAACATTATTATGAAACTAGATTTCAATCGAAGGGCAATGGGGAAATTTTACAGAGCAAAAAGCAGAGAAGTGTGTTTTAGAAATACCACTCTGGTTTCAATATGGAGGATTAATCAAAAATGACCAAAATAAATCGGCTTTATGAATTGGGGCAAGTAATCCCAGAACCCTGAGTCAAAATAGTAACAGAAGAGTAGTGGGAAGTCTATATATTTAAACAGGGAACTGACAAGATTTTTATGATTGATTAAAAGTGGGAATGAGAGGAAAATATGAGCCAAAGTTCATGTTGAGATTGTTGCTTAGCAGTGGTCGGCAAACTGCGGCTTGCGAGCCACATGCGGGTCTTTGGCCCCTTGAGTGTGGCTCTTCCACAAAATACCACGTTTGGGTGCCGGAAGCCGGTCCATCCTTGCTGCTTGACACAGTCGCTGCAGGAAAGAAACATCTGCACAGCATATGTTTCAAGGGACCTGGCGTATATAGCATACTGTTCTTAATATGTTTGCTCCCCTTAGCACTGTGTGTTTTAACCAAGGTCACCTCTCCGAGAAAGGTTGTTTCCCCAGGTAGGAATTTTTCCCTGAAGTCAGGGAGGGGATGAAACTCCTTAACTAAGTGCCAGGCGGGTAGTTAATCACTACAAACAATCATGCTTAAGCTACATAATCTTTACTCCCTGGAATGGAGATAAGAAACGCCCTAACCTTTGTAATAGAAATTGACAGGATTAAAATCAACTGGGATAAATACGGATGTAACAAGACAATAAACAGCAGAACCTCTCTGGAGATCCAGACCAGAACTTGGCTGGAGATCCTGGCTAGAGATCCTGGCTAGGCTGCTGATCAACTGAACTCCATCTCCGTGTCATTCCTTCTTCGCCGACTCCATCCACACCTTTGGGGACCCCTGGACCTGCTGGGGTTGGACTCCGGCACCTTGAAACATATGCTGTGCAGATGTTTCTTTCCTGCAGCGACTGTGTCAAGCAACAAGGATGGACCGGCTTCCGGCATTTGGGCACACATGAACAGTGCGATTGAAATTTTGTGGCCCATGTGCAGAAGTTGGTATTTTGTGGAAGAGCCACACTCAAGGGCCAAAGAGCTGCATGTGGCTCACGAGCAGCAGTTTGCTGAGCCGCATTTTGCCGACCATTGGCAAACTATGGCCCACAGGCCGGATCCAGCCCGTTTGAAATGAATAAAACTATTGAAAAAAAAAGACTGTACCCTTTTATGTAATGATGTTTACTTTGAATTTATATTAGTTCACACAAACACTCCATCCATGCTTTTGTTCCAGCCCTCCGGTCCAGTTTAAGAACCCATTGTGGCCCTCGAGTCAAAAAGTTTGCCCACCCCTGATTAGACCATTGAAAGGATGGTGATATCATTTGTGATAGCCAGATAGAAAACATAGGAGAATAAAGGTAAGGGTGAGAGGAAAAGACTGATTTAATTTCATACATTAATTTTGGGCATAAAGCAGGAAAGAGAACTAGTGAAGATACAGACTTGGTGGCATTTAATATACAGCAAAGGGATGGCAAAAAGGTTTATCTTGTGTTTCTATTCTAAAATATCATACCATTTTCCTAGTCCTAATAAAGGACTTTGAGGCCAAATCCTTTCATGGTGGCAAAAAAAAAAAAAATAGTGTTAATTGATTAGTGAGGTTGACAGGCATAGAGACTGGGAAATTAAAGCATATTTGTAGCATTCGTTTTTCCTGATCTGGATGGTAATTTATGTCATGGGAGATATGGGATTCTATACAACAGGTGTATAGAATGAAGTGAAAACCAAGTAGGCAACATTCAGAAGTAACTACATATTTTTGGAATCATAAAGAAGAATGCTGGTTTTGTTGGTTTAGGGAACGGACTAGGAAGGTCTTTTGTTATCAATTTATCATTGCTACAAGCAGAATGGCATTAGAGCAGGCAAGCACTGACACTAAAAAAATATTTTGGAATTTATTATATTAAATGTCCTCCTTTTGTGCCAATCACGTTCCAACATTCTCACCCTTGGAGGAATTAAAGACACTCTAACTAAAGCTGCATAACCGTCTAGGCTGATTGCCATCCACATGCTTCTGCCTCAGTCCTGTAACCAGCTGTCCACTTCCACATCAGCCCCAATGCCAGCCTCTCTTCTTTCCCACTGTGCTGCCTGGGCAACCTCTTTGGTGTTCGGGTTCTCCCTCCCAGCCCTTGTTCTCATCACTGGCACTGTTTTGCCAGCAGTGTGAGTAAGTCACATTATTGGCTACCACATTTTTCTGTAATGGACTACTGGCTTGACTACTTTCTTGGGCTTTTCTATTAATAAATTAACTGAGCATCTATTGTTAATACATTTTATTTATTTGAGAGAGGAAGGGAGAGTGGAAGAGAGATAGAAACATCAATGATGAGAGAAAATCATTGATTGGCTACCTTCTTCATGACCCCCCCCACTAGGAATCAAGCCCACAACCTGGGCATGTGCACTGGCCAGGAATCAAGCTGTGACCTCCTAGTTCATAGGAAGATGCTCAACCTCTGAGCCACGCTGGCTGGGCAACTCACCATCTATTGATTGCCTTCTGCATTCCAGGGTCTCTTTGTTAATTTTCAGGGTACCCCAGTCTTATACAGTGAGGGAGAAAAAAGACAAAGAATCCAATGATCATAATACTTCTATAAATGTTGTTGCCAACAGAACGGAGTAAGGAGAATGTAACTAGTTTTCTGGGATCAGTGACTTTGTCTAAGATTAGAGGTCACCTGTGTTGAGTTTGAGAAATATGTAGGGATTATTTCTAGTTTATTCTCTGATCCTATTGATAGGTCAATTACAATGAAATTTGGCTGTAGTTAACTGAAAGGTCAACAGTAATTTTATTCAAAGCACTAGAGGCCCACTGCACGAAATTCATGCATGGGTACAGTACCTAGGCCTGGCCAGAGATTGAAGCACTAGTGTCTGGCTTGGAAGGGCAGGTCCCAGCTGAACTCTGGGCCCTGGGCAGCACCTGGGCCCTGGGGACCCTGTGCGCCCCCCCTCGCCTGAGTCATAGCACCCAAGTCACCACGTGGAGATGTAGTGAGCATGGCCAGATGCCGTGGGCCGGGGTGCAGGGTGGGTCTCTGGGTCGCAGAGCAGTGCCACATGGAAGCTGGGTGGGCAGCACTCCCTCTCCAGGGTGGCCTTGCAGACTGGCTCCTGCGGAACCCACGGGGACCCTGACTGCCCCCTGCAGTCCCAGCGGGTGTAGCCTGGCTCACCCAGAAGAAGCCGCATGATTGTGGGGCAGTCTCCTCGCAGCACCCTGCATCTGAGCGTGGGGGCTTCCCTGGCTCAAGAGCCCTGGCATCCTGGGGGAAGGTAGCAGGGAGAGTGAGAGCGAGCTCAGAGGACACCGCACATTCTTACAGCACCTCCGTCCCCTTCACCCCTGCCCCCAGGTAGCCTGCCAGAGTCCCAGTGTGTTGCTGACGCCCACCATGTTTCATGGCACCCCCTGGTGGTCGGCGCATGTCATAGAAAGTGGTGGAACTCCTGGTCTCCCAGTCAAACTCTCAGGAAAACTCTCAGTTAAACCCTCAGTCACACCACTTGAGGGAACAATTTGCATATTAGGCTTTTATTATATAGAATTGTTTATGTCACTAGCAAATAAAAGGAGTTTAAAAGAGTCTGTCTAGGACTGGCATGGTAGTAGCTCCCTATTCCCCAGTAATGGGGGTTCATTTGCTGACATTTTCAGTGCTTGGCTTCCATCTTCAAGTTCACTTCAAGGTATAGCATTGCTGCTGAAGATCCTACTGTCATGCCTGGAGTTCAGCCAATAAAAAAATAAAAAAAAATTAAAAAGTAGATGCATCGCATGAGACCATATAGAATATAGGAGAGGGGTCAGTGAATATGGACAGGGTAGCATAGAAAGTGCAAGAAAGGGGAGAGAAAAGAAGGTAATCAGTGAGGGAAGGAGTAAGATACTGCCCCTAACAGGAATACTGTTCCTTTAGAAAGAATAATATATAAAAAGTGATATGTTCCGTTGGGGAAAAGCAACAACAAAACCAAACTCAACAGGTACACAACAATATACTAGAGCAAATGAAGCATGAGTTGTCTCATTGATTAGAATAATTATATCAGTGATGCTCTTTTCCATAGCTGTGTGTTTGTTTGTTTGTTTGTTTGTTTCACTCACTTAGAAGAAATTGGACTGCGTTTTATTTCTGAACTGAAGAAACTGCTTGAAAGCTCAGACTGTATATTTATGGGATGCTTTGCCAAACTGTAGCAGCAATATCTTTTGAGACACTATGTGGGGTTGAATTTGTCAAGTGTAACAAAGAATATTTCAAATATCGGGGCCTTGGCCAAATCTTCAGTGTGTTTGCCCAGTGCTAGTCCATAAATTTTTAATACCCATTTTTTGGAGACATTTAATCCATACTTATTTCTTACTGCTTTACTTCTTAACTCATCAGAATATTACATTTCAAGAGCCCTTTGATGTGTGTGATACCTCTGGGCTTTCTTCCCCCTTCTTCAAAACAGGAAGTTGTGTTAGCCAAGGGGATAAAAGAGGGAAGAAAACCCTTGAATTTTGAAAGGGGTGTTGGTTCTGGTCTCAAAAGCCTTGAAGTTTGAATCAGTGCTGAACATGATTGAAATTATCCTAACAGAAAATAGGAAACTGTGAGTGGAATTTTTCTATATGTATAGTATATAATCATAGATATAGTGTCAGAAGATATCTAATCCCATCCTCCATTGAATTGCTGAATCCCCCCAGTGCACTGTTGTCCTAGCTTGGTTTGAAAACCTCTGATAATAAGAAAATCAGTGCCTGCTAAAGTCAACATATTTTTTCCTGAAAAATGCAAGGGGTTATAGCTGTGAACTCTGTTCATTGTAGATTTTCTTCGTTCCTCTCTCTGACAGGTGTTTCCAGCATCTTTCTCTCTTACTTCATGCCCAGGATCCCTCTCTCTGAAGGTGTTCCTGTTTCCCACTTTGTGAGGGTGTCCCTAGCATCCCTCTCTCTCTGATAGGTGTTCCCATCCAGGGTCCCTCTTTCTTAACTTGTTATAGAAATATTGCAAAGTTTAAGGAGAGGGCAGTGAAGGTATAGAACTCTATAGGATTTATTAGACTGGGTTTATGTACCAGATTTTACAGATGCCACGTTCACAGCAGTGCTAAGGGTATCTGACTGCAGGGAGCAGACCTAAGCCATCAGTCTGAAATCCCCCAAAAGCTCCTGGACTGCAAGAGGGTGCAGGCTGGGCTGAGGGACCACCCCCCGCCCAAGTGCCAGAATTTTATGTACCAGGCCTCTAGTAAAGTTATATTTACAAATGCATACAAAGTATAACTAAGAAGGTACTTAAGAAGAAAGCAAATAGAAGTTATCTTAAAAAAAAAAAAGTACTTCACTGAGGGACATAAATATTTCCCGAATAAATTTAAAATAAAATGTAGTAAAAAGTTGAATTCTCCCCAATACATTTATAAGTACAATGTAGTTTCAAAATAATTAATCAGGATTATTTTGGAAGTTGATACAGTGATCATGAAATCCATATGGGAGAATAAATGGGTAAGGATAGTGTGACAAGGAAAAAAGTTTGATGACTACATATTAAGTGATATTAAAAAATTACTAGAGGCCCGGTGCAAGAAAGGTATGGATGCTTGTCTCTGAAGAACAGGTTGGTGAGGCTAGCCTAACACCCCCAGGGAAAGCAGAGCAAAGAAAAAGCACCTCATACTGGGGCAGGTTGGTGTGTGTGTGTGTGGAGGGGTGGGGGGCAGTGTAAGGGGGGAGAGTTGTAATAAATTCCAAAGAAGAGTATTTAAAAGCAAAGATTTAAGGTTGCCAATAATTGAGGTGATATTGGAATTTTTCTGAACAAAAAGTACTTCTGGGCCAGCATAAATATCCTGAAGTGGAATAGAATATGTTACCCATGAAATACAAAATTAGATAAATTACAGAAAATTAACAAAAACTTCCACTCAGTTATGACAGTCCAAGTTATGCCTCTTACACATACATGTATACCAAATTCATTATAACAATCATACATCTCTTTCATGAAAAATGTAATATATGTTACATGAAAATTATGAGGGTTTTGATTAAAAAAGCAAATCTAATTAAAATTATAAAATTTCACAACTAGGAAGATGAGGAAATAACTGTTATACTCATAAAATAGTATCAGAGGGAGAAAAATAAGCACGTGACAAGCTGTTGCAAAACTGTTCGCAGAGTTGTCACATTTGAGTAAATGAATTAGAGGAGTGGATAAAAGGAAAAATGCTTCTCTGATGCATGCATTTATTTATTAGGCTATCAGAGAGAATTAATCCCAGTGGATTCCCTTAGTAGTAGAAATTACTGCAGAGCAGAAAGCTTACATAAGCCATTGTGAGTCAGAAATTTTATCTAACCACCTAATTAAAAGTTCTTCCTTCCTTAAACTGCTTACTGAGGAGCTGCCTCATGGCTCCTGGAGGGAGTCAGGGGTTTGCAAGGACTTAAGGATGAAGTGAGCCAATGCACAGCATGATATATCCTTAACCATCACACAGGTCCATGGGGGTCAAAATAACAGAAACATTGTGATTTGTTGCAATAAAGTGTAGGAGCATCGACTACTATCATTACTGATCTCTTTAGAAGCTGCTCTTTTTTAAAAAAATATATATATATATATATATTTTTATTGATTTCAGTGAGGAAAGGAGAGGAAGAGAGAAATAGAAATATCAATGATGAGAGAGAGTCATAGATCAGCTGCCTACTGCACACACCTGACCAAGAATTGAGCCCACCCACAACCCAGGAATGTGCCCTGACTGGGAATTGAACCATGACCTCCTCCTGGTTCATAGATAGACACTCAACCACTGAGCCATGCTGGGCGAGAAGCTGTTCTTTTTACTGTTTTCTTTCCTCAGACACATATTTTTTAAATTTACTTTCTCTTATTATAATCACCCCCCCCCATTCCTTTCTCTATGGTCAACTGCTCTAATAGCTACAGTACACCATTATGTTGGTAAATTTTCTTGCATAATGTGTACTATTTATATATGAACATGACTGCATATTATACTCTGCTATAGATCACAATCTGTTACTCATGTCACCAGGCATCCATGTTGCTTTGTGAATATCTGGTTGGTGTCATCTAAATGCATAGTCCTCCATCAGATTTAACCTAGTCATTCTCCAGGTTGTAGATGCTCTCCAGCCTCCCACTATCATGCACATTAATATTGTGGTCAGCAACCATTTGCATACCCACCTTTTGGAATTAGTGAAAATTCCTTCAGAATATATGTCTAGGAGGTAAACTGCTAGTGAATAACATGTGTAGCTAATGCACTGGGAAATTTCTGCAAGATTGCTGTCCACAATTCCACTCTAATGTCACCCCCCCCCCCCCCCCGCCCCAGCCTGGGGCTCTGGAGTTCCAGCTCCCAGTCTGTCACCAGTTGGGGTTGGGGCTGCCTCTGCCAGAATCTTCTCCCCCTTTAGGAATTGACTGCAGAAGGCAGTGAGGGTGGGATGGCTCCCAGGGCTCCTAGAACCTGGGAGCAGGGGTGACCTATCCCAAAGAAAAGGTCAAATAAGCTGAACCCACCCTGTGTTTCCTCCAGGTCCAGGATGAGGCCAGAAGGGCCCAAAGTTGTTTCTGGTTTTGCCAAGGTTCTCTATTCAATTACAAAAAGCAATTGTTCCCCTTGAGACCCAGGCAAATGAACAACAGTGCAGCACCTCCACACCTTCAATTGCACCTGGAACTACTAAAAACAACAACAACAACAACAACAAAAACAACTTAATATCTATACACAGGTGCAAAGTGACATTCTTTGGTCATTTTGATTGTGCTTCTCTGGTTCCTACTGGATCTGAGCATGTCATCATATGCTGCTAGCCTTTAGGATTTCTTCTTCCCAGACTGGCCATTTTTCTTTGTGTTATTGACTTCTTCTTGTTTATTTTCAGGAAACCCTTTATATTCTACATAGTACTTCCCTGTTATTTTTTAAAAATAGAAAATATCTTTCCTAACTTGTTATTTATTTGTAAATTTTATCCATGATGTTTTCCACTGAGTAAGAACCCAATATTTAAAATTTTGTAGGTTATGATTTGGGCTTTTTTTCTCCTTTTATTGAATTTATTGGTGGGACATTGGCTAACAAAATTACACTGACTTCAGCTGCACACTTCTACAACACATCATCTATACATTGTATTGTGTGTTCCCTTTAAGAAGTTTTTCCCCACTACAAGATCACAAAGATGTTCTTATATATTTTCTTTTATTAATTTAAAAGTTTTACCTATCATGCATAAGTCTTTAATCCATCTGGAGTCCACTTGTAAATGGTCTTTATTAGATAGCTAAATTTGTCTCCATATAGTGAGGCATAATAACATCCATTATGTTTACTATTGATTTAAGTAACAATTTTATTATGTACTAGAGGTCCACTGCACAAAATTTGTTCACTCAGGGGGTGGGAGTCTGGGGAGTTCTCCGACTGATGGCTTAGGCAGGGGATGTCTGACTGATGGCTTAGTGGTGCTTCAGAGGCGGGAGAGAGGCTTCTGCCACTACCGCTGTGCTCACTAGCCATGAGCCTGTCTTCTAGCTGAGAGGCACTCCCCCTGTGGGAGTGCACTGACCACCAAGGGGCAGCTCTTGTGTTGAGTGTCTGCCCCTGGTGGTCAGTATGCATCATAGTGACCAGTAATTCCCTCGTTTGGTCAATTTGCATATTAGCCTTTTATTATCATTACCGGAGGCCCAATGCATGAAATTCATGAATGCGGGGGGGTGGGGGTCAGCCTGCACCCTCTCCAATCCGGGAATTCTCAGGGGATGTCCAACTGTCTCTTGCAATTCAGGACCACTGGCTCCTAATTGCTCACCTGCCTGCCTGCCTGATCACCCCTAACTGCTCCCCCCCTGGCCTGATCACCCCTAACCGCCTCTGTCTCACCTCACACCTGGGACCCAGGATTCCCTCCTCTGGCCATTAACAGGCACCTGGGACCTGGGCTTCCCTTCCTTTGGCCAGCTTTAGGCACCCAGCACCTGGGCCGGCTTCACTCAGGCTGACTGCAACACAGGGGACCGTGGGCAGGCGGCTTCGTCTGGGCCACAGGCGCTGGTGCCCAGGACTGCAGGGCAGGTGGCTTGTCCCTCTCCTGGGCCGCAGGTGCAGCTACTTGCAACCGGGATCGCGGGGACTGTGGGGTGTACAGATTGTCCCTCTCCTGGGCTGCAGCCTGGCTGGTTCCCATTCCTCTCTCCCCAGTGTTGAGTGTCTGAGCCGTTATGGCGTGATGGCATGAGGGCATGATGACCTTTTGCATATGAGCTCTTTATTATATAGGATTATATAGGATAAAGTTGTCATACATAAGTGGTCTGTCTCTAAACTTTACTCTGCTCCCTTGGTCTATTTGTACATTTTTGTGCTAATACCACACTAATTTGTATTGCTATGTCATGATTTCTGATCGTCACTCTCACTACACAAATTTAAACTTTTTCAAATTTGATTTTATTCTTCCATATAAACTTCAGAATGACTGCATCAAGCTCCTAAAAAATATCCAATTGAAAATTTGATTGAGATTACATTCAATATACACTATAAAAGAGAAACATGCAAATTGGTGTCACTCTGCTACACCCACCAGCCAATCAGAGAGACTATGCAAAATAACTCAACAAAGGTGACAATTAATTTGCATACGCAGGCACAGAGCGAAGACTGAAGACTAAAGACTGAAGACTGAAAACTGAAGACTGAAGACTGAAGACTGAAGAGGCTTGGCTTCTCAGCTGCAGCCACAGCAGAGAAGCCAAGCCTCGCTGTGGCCACAGAGGAGAAGTCTAGCTTTGAGGCTTGGTTTCTCCGCTGTGGCTGGACCAAAGGCCTGGGTCTCAGGTGCCGGAGGAAAACCAGTGTCAGCAGCCAGGGGAAAGAAGGCCTATTGTGTGAATCTTCGTGCAATGGGCTTCTAGTATATATGTAATTTGTTAGAACCAGCACCTCAAAAAGTTAAATCAACTATCCAGGAGCATGTAATTAATTTTGATTTTCTTAATGTCTTTTATTGAGATACTAGAGGCCCGGTGCACAAATTCGTGCATGGGTGGAGTCTGGCCAGCCCCTATTGGGGCCAATCAGGGCCAGGCCGGCTCGGGGGAGGGGATGCGGGAGGTCAGCCGGCCGGCCCCAGCCCCAATCTGGGTGGGAGGGGGCTATCGGGGCCACAGTGCGCATCAAAGCAACCGGTCATTCTGGTCATTCCAGTCGTTCTGGCGTTATGGTAGCTTGGCTTTCATATATATAGATTACATTTTTCTACATAGGAATCCTAAATAATAAAGAGCTAATATGCTAATTAGACTGGACTGCAGAAGGACTGTCCGGACAACCTTCTGGACAACCTCCAGGATGAAGCTGGGCTGCGAGGTGTGAGGCAGCTGGGGCTACAAGGGCTGACCCCCTTTGCACAAATTTCATGCATCGGCCCTCTAGTTATGATATATTGTTGATTAGGATAAATTGTACGTAACTGACAGTTTATGCTATTTTATGAACAATATTTTATATTTTTATTGATTTTGGAGAGGTATGGAGGAGAGAGGTAGAAACATCAATGATAGAGAGAATGCTTGATCAGCTGCCTCTTGCACATCCCCTGCTGGGAATTGAGCCCGAAACCCTGGCATGTGCCCTGACCAGGAATCAAATCTCCTGATTCATAGATTGACTCTCAACCACTGAGCACACCATCCAGGCTGAAATATATATTTTTTTACATTGATTTCTGGTTATTCCATCATTATAACAGAAGCTACTGCCTCCAATATTATGTGAAACAGTTATTTTAGCATCATCAGTGTCTATTTCTAAAACTTAGAGAGCATCTAATGTTTTGTCTTTCAATATTTTGCTATGAGTTTGTCAGAAAACAAACAAAAATACCTTATCAAATTGAGGCACTCACTTCTATTTTTTTTACAAATAGTAATAGATTTATTGATGTTATGAAAACTATTATCTATATTATGTCACCTACCAACATAATTATGCAAATCAAGATGATCTCATCACTCTTACCTGACTAATTGAGACAAGGATGAGGATCTTATACATTAATTGGACTTAAGTTATTATTTTTTTAAATCTATACTATTCAATAATAATAACCTTATGTTGATCATGGACTATTCTTCCTCTGACTTCTTTGCTCACTAGAGAAAGTAGATTTATTTTATTATAGACAGTTAGAAATCTTCCATGACACTCTAGACAATTAATTGTGTTGACTAAACACATTGTTTTTTTGTTGTTGTTGTCAATTTCCCACATTTTAAGAATTATACATTTTCTCTGTTGCTTCGTTTTCTTTGTCTTCCACCTACTTGTGAATTTCCACCAGAGAGTGTAGCGTGGGTTTCAAGCTGACCATAAAATGAATCCCTAATTACATTTTATTCTTTGCTTTCCACAAAAGTAAAACTCTTAAGACAAGTTAATGGTCTTGACTGTAGATAGGAGCTCACGCCTCCCATCAGGGCCAAGCACAGTAATGTGTCACCCTCCACACTGGCCTGTGTGAAGGAGAACTGCAGGCAGCCCCTGAAGGGCATTTCTCCAGGCAGAGTGCAAGGCGGGCGTGTGGGAAAGAGGTGAGATCATCCATATTTGATTTTTATTGCCTGTGTTTCCTAGTAATGATGACACAATATTCATGGGTGATGTGAGGCGTCCCCCATCTCAGCACTTAACGTGCTGCCCCTTCTGCACGGGGCATGGCATGGTGGTCACTCCTGCAGGGAAGAGAGTGGACAGGGACCCTGGATGACCTGAATACAAATGTCCCACCAGGAGTTCCACAAAGAGAGAAAGAAATGGATTTTTATGGCACTTTCCATTTTCTTTTCTTTTTTTGTGTTTTTATGTATTGCTACTGTTTTGAGAAGATTGGTAATCAAAATTAACCTGTGCAACAATTTAGTTAAAGGGTATAAAAAATTACATCTCCATCCTATGGGGACCCACAGGCTGCTGGATGAGAGAGGAGAACAGGAGAAATGGAGGCAAAATCTTCGCTAATCAATGTTCTTCTTTACCTCTTTTTGGTTTTTGTTGTTTTTTGGTTTGTTCCTAAAATTCCAAGGAGACCTCAAGATTAAGTAGCTTCCCAGGCTCCTGTGGGTCTTATAAACTCTATGTTCTACCTTTTCTCATAGCTCAACTTTGGACAAGTTAATTATTGTCTCTGTATCTCATTCACCTTGTCATGAAAATGGGGATAATCATATATCTTTATAAGGTTGCTGTGAAGATTAAACAAGATTACTTTTTTTAGTAGAGTAGTACCCCCACCCCTTTCCACAAGAGATGCTCCAAGACCCCCAGTGGATACCTGAAACTGAGACGGGCCAGTAAGTCAGGCCCAGGGGAATAGGGAGACTGAGGTAGCTGAACAAACTGGGTGAGCAATTTACAGCAGATACAGAAGGTCACCTCTCTAGAGACAACACCTAGGCCTCAGTTGTATTTCAGTTTGTGACCCAGAAAAAACAAACAAACAAACAAACAAAAAACTCGAAAACAACAGGTCATTAATACCAGGACCAGTTACAATGTCTAACGACCCCGCACCCTGACACTGACCAATCCATGGAGACCAGGACCCTGAAGAAGCACACCTAGAAAACAGATGAATATTCTGTTGAAACCCTCCTCTGAGACCTCCCTTAAGATTTCCACCTGCAAGAGAGATAAAAGCCTCAAGACAAAGGACCCAGTGTTTGCTCTCTGCACTGCCTCTAGGGAGTAGTCCCCACCACTCCATTTCCCCCCCTTCTTTCCCCACAGGCATGCATCTCCTAAATTCTAAGGGAACCCAGTAGACTTGCAACCAGGAGAGCATTGGGCAGTGGCAGCTCATCACAAGCTAAACCCCTGAACCTGATCCCAAGGCCTCCTTTTCTCTGGCTTCCCGGAGAGCTAGGACAGCCCAGCCTTGACTCTCCTGTTGCTTCTTCTCTTCTAAGCCCTTTCTTGTTTTACTGTCTCCAGCTTTAATAACTGTTCCCTCATAGTCATCTGGAATTGTGTTGTGACATTTTTTCTGCATGAAGTCAAGAATCCACACACCACTGGCTGGCCCTAGGCAGACCTGCCAAGGACCAGGTGCCCTTTCTGGTAACAAAACCACAAATGGTATTAAACTCTATATATACTATGTTTTTTTCCTATCCACACAGACCTATGATAAAGTTTAATTATAAATTAGGCATGGTAAAAGGTTAATTACAATAATCTATACAAATAAAAGGGTAGTATGCTAATTAGACCGGACATCTTCCAGACATGCTTCCAGACAAAGTCATGGTAGTAGGGGCCAAGGCAGAGGTGGTTAGGGGCGATCAGGCCAGCAGTGGGGAGCAGTTAGGGGGAGATCAGGCCTCAGGGATTGGGCCTAAACCGATAGTTGGACATCCCTTGAGGGGTCCAAGATTAGAGAGGGTGCAGGGTAGGCTGAGGGACCCCCCCCTACCTGTGCACGAATTTCGTACACTGGACCTCTAGTTAATAATAAAATAGAACAATTAGAAAAATATACTATATTGAAAGTTTTATAAATGTAGTCTCTCTCTATTTGTCAAACTATTTTATTGAACTGTACTCACCATTTCATTAAAGGAAGTACTTTCAGCTTCTCTTGGGCATATCTGAATTGCCAGGATCACTAATCTTACTCTTTGGGGTCACTATTAAGTAAACTAAAGGTTATTTGAACACAAGCACTGTGATACCATGACAGTTGATCTGACCATGAAGGCTACTACATGATTGAGTGTGGGCACCTCTACAGCATGGATATGCCACCCACAAAGGGATGATTCACATTGCAGGTAGGAGGAAGCAGAAATAACACGAGATTTCTTCATGATACTCAGAGCAGGGTGCAACTTAAAACTTACTGATTGTTTATTTATGGAATTTCTATTTAAAAATTTCAGATCATGATGGATAATGGATAACAACTGTGCAAAGGAAAACCACAGATAACGGGGGGGGGCGGGGAGAGTCCTGTATTTAACACAATATTATATCCTTATGGCATGTACTTAAGAGAAAAAAAAATGTTCCCCTACTGCCCTTTCTATAACCTGAGAAAGTATGAGATTCACTGGGGTAATTATGAGTTTGAGGTTATATATAAAACAAAAAATATTCAATTCACATGTGGTCTATGCTGTATTAAGTTGGAATCGCTTCCACACTATGGAGTATTAAAGACAACTGTCTATCATCTGCCTGCAGAAGGGTTGCCATAGCTGAGCTACTAATTAAGCTCATAGTGGCACATCATAAGGAATAGATGATGCTTTTGGCCCTGGGGATTCTTCATTTCTTGTTGGACACTAAAGTGATTTTTTTAAAAAATAAAAGAAATAGAACATTGCAGATAAAGTTGAAATTCCTTTTATTACCTTCTTCTTAGGAGTAATCACTATCATAAATTTGCTGTGAACTCTCAGTCTGTTTTTATACTGTTCACATATGAATATATACCTAAACCCTATCTCATATTGCTCTCTATGTTTTAAAAAGTATATAATATCTATAACGCTATATGTATTATTTAGCAAATTTAATATTCACTTAATATTTAGAAATCTATCCCATCCATCTGGATAAATATATATTTAGTGTTTCTTTTAAAACCTGCCATACAGAATTCTGGACTTCTGGGCCTTGGTTGCAGAAATGGAAGAAGAGTTTCTCTAATCATTGCAAGGAAAAAGAGCTGGACTAACATCAAATTCATGCATTTTTGAACCCATTAGAAAGCCAAAGTTGAAGAGCAAACAACTCCTCCAACATCTAAAATGAGTTGGTGCTTATGGGGACAGAAGTGATGCAAGCATGTTGTCATGCTCAGCAGAAGCAAAGAGTGCATACGAAGTTAAGCTGAACGAGTTGATAATTTCGTGAAGACCAAGTGTGAGTTGACAGGACAGCATGAAACCCTGATTGTAGCAGAAACTGGAGGTCCACACCCTCTTACAGGTTCTCCTACCACAAACAACACCAAACATAATGTTAATAAAGATCCTAAAAAGTATTCATTGTGGTGCAGAGCTAGAAAATGCAAATGCACATAGCAGCCATGCAGGAGAGGCAGGATATAGCCTAACTAGACCCTTCTCCCCTATTTCCACTGCAGAGCAAAGCCTCACACTGCAAGTGAAACGATAACAAGTAGTGTGGCCATGAGGACATAAGGATAGTAATCATTGTAGCTGGGAGAAAAGAATAGGGGCTAGGGTGGAAGAAGCAGGATTGTGAGCTGGACCCACAACTACAGCTGAGGGAAGAGCAGGAGAACTGAGAAGGCCACATGCCCAAGATCCAAGGGAACAATGTGTCCCTGTTAGAGGCTGAATCAGAATAACAGAGAACATTCTCTTCAGAGCCTCTACCACCAAGTTAACAGGTTTCAGATCAAGAGAATATTGCTGGAAGAGAGACAGGAGGGGAAAAGGAATGAACCAGGATTCTCAGCACAGAATGGAGACCTAAAATTTAAAATTGAATAGACATTGTTCTGATAAACCAATGCTTATACTGAATGAAACCTGCAGCAGTCCACAAAGGTGAACTATAGCAACAACAAACCTCACTCCCAGCCCAATTCCTACTAGACTAACTCAGTCTACATCAAAGACTATCAGAATGCATGCTCCTTCCCAGGAATGAATACCATCTCCCTCTGTCCCTGCTGCTTTATATAACATGTCTAACTTTCAACAAAAAGTTACAAGACATAGAAAGAGCAAAAAAAACATACTCAGGAAATCCAAAAAGTATTATCAGAACTAAACTCAGATATGAGAAAATTAGAACTATCTGACAAGAAATCAATGTAATTATGACTTAGTGTTAAAGGGCTCTAATGGAAATGCTGGGCAACATGCAAATCAACAGGGTGATTGCAGTATAAAAGTTAGAAACTGTGAGAAAGAGACTAATGGAAGTGTTGGAATTGAAAAGTACATGATCAAATATAAAGAATGTCTTATGTGAGATCATCAGTAGACTCAAACAGAGGGAATAATCAAAGAAATTGAAGATAGAGTAATAAAATTGTACAAATTGAAATGTAAAGAGAAAAAAGTGAAAAAAAATTGGAAAGGAAAAAAGAGCATCCAAGGGTTGTGTGCTGATATCAAATATTCTAATATACATGTGATCATATTCTCAGAAGAAAAAGAGAAAAAAGTAGGTTAGAAGAAAATATTTGAAGACATAACGTCAAAAAGATTTTTTTTTTAAAGTTAATGATAGCCGTAACCGGTTTGGCTCAGTGGATAGAGCGTCGGCCTGCGGACTGAAAGGTCCCAGGTTCGATTCCGGTCAAGGGCATGTACCTTGGTTGCAGGCACATCCCCAGTAGGAGGTGTGCAGGAGGCAGCTGATCGATGTTTCTCTCTCATCGATGTTTCTAACTCTCTATCCCTCTCCCTTCCTCTCTGTAAAAAATCAATAAAATATATAAAAAATAAAAAAATTTAAAAAAAAAAAAAGTTAATGATAAACACCACACCACAGATCCTGGAAGTTCAAAAAACACCAAACAAAATAAGATAAATACTACCCAGCTTCTAATAAAACCTCATCGACATATCTTACTCATTGCTGAAAAAAAGCAACTTCATTGATATTCAGGGAGACAAAGGCATGACCTCTCCAATGCTTTTGGGTCTTAGTCCTAGAAGGAAGTTTTTTCTTTGGGTGTTCTACCTCAGCCCTAGGGATTCAGGCTACTTCTTGTATTTGCTATTCCTATATTCTTTATAATTCTCAATTCTTTCTAGCTAAACTCTTGTTTCTCTGATTCTCTAAGTTAATAATTCTTTATATTCAAGTGTATCTGTTCCCATTACTCTATGGTTTCTGTTATTTTAGATTCTGACTGATACATAGAATCAGGTGGCCCTCCTGAGTAGTTCTCTTCCATGAATGCCCCTTCCATAGGTTGTCTCTTCCACACTGAGTCTTTTACCTTCACGTGTTCAGAAGAGAGACAAAGATTGTTCAGAAGTGATTTCCATCACTTCTTCCCACATTTTATAGCCCCAACCCAGATGCCAAATAGGCTAAATTACATAGTATTCCTATATTTCCTGGAAAAGGGATGGGCGTGGTGAGCATCTAGCCAGTCTGCATCTACTTATGAAACTTATTTTTTAAACTAAATTATATAATATCTCTCTCTGTGATCCACAAATTTTCCCCATCCTTTATATCTTCCACATTAAATGTCACAATCACTCACCTGTTTATCAAGGAAAAAACTCTGGAGTCATCTAGAACACTTGACTCTCTTACATGTCATATCTATCAGTGATTTCTGATGCAATTCTAACTACCTTCATCTTGTCTAAGCCCTATAAATCTCAGTCCTAGACTATTGCAATGAACTCCTAATTCCTAGCTAGTCTCTCTGCTGTCACTCTTTTCCCCACAGTATATTCTCCTCAGTGAATCCAGAGACATCATCTAAAACTAAAAAGGTCATGTGATAATCCCACTCTCATTCGCTCAGTGGTGCCTTATCCCACACAAGACGTTAATGTGAAGTCCTTTCCAGAGCTTACCCATTTCCACAGTTTGATCCCCAGATGCATTCCCCAGCCCTATTGCCTTTGTTCACTCCCCTCTGATCATGCAGGAATTCTTGCCATTTCTCCGGATTCTCCAGATCTCTTCTCTTCTGTCTAGTGTTCCAGGAATGCTCATTTCTCTATTTTAATTGGCACATTTTCTACATTCAAACTTAAGAGTCACCATCTAAGAAAATCCAATTTAGACATCAATCTAAAATTTCACCTATTTTGATTTATTTAAATTTTGTCTTATTACTAATCACCAGTGGACATTATTATATTAATCATCTCATTATCCAAATCTCTTAAAAACTAGAATATAAGCTCCATGGAACAAGTATTTTCTGTTTCCCCACTATTAAACCAGTGCATTTAACAGTTCTAGGAAATGAAAGGCATAATTAATATTAGTTGAATGAGTGTTAGAATTGAAGAGAAAGCATCAGTTCACTTGACTTGGAGGGTAAATATGAGGTGGAGAAAAAGAAACAGCACTGACAAAAACCTTCAATCTTTTATAAACAAGGAAATGATGTATGGCACTGCTCAGAAACTGTAAGCATTTCAGAAATGCAAGAAGAAAGAATGTGAAACCACTAATGATAAAAGATGAAAACCAGGGAGTAGGAGTCAGATACAGTGCTGGGGAATTTGGATTTTATTACAAGCAAAGCAGAAAGCCATTAATTGTTTAACATTAGTAGGGAAGTCACCTGATCAGATTTGTGGCTTAAGAGGATTATGCCTGGTGCACTGTGAAGAATAAGTTAGAAAGAAAGGAGAGTGGAGGCACCAATATTAATAAGCAGCCTAGGTCAGAGGTGACTCTGGGTTGAACCAAGATGATGACAGTTGGAATAAAGAGGAACAAGAAGATCAAGAGATGTTTCAGAAATAAAATCAACAGAATATAGTTGTTTCTGATGTGCAGAAGGGGAAAATATTCTAGTGATCTTCAGATAAAGAAGTCCCCTGCTTATATCTGTTTCTAGTTTTTGCCCTCAATCACAGAGAAAAATGCTCATAATTAGTCTCTTTAAATTTAATAAAAACAGTCTATAGGTTGACAATGAAAGTGTTTTGTTTTGTTTTTTAGAGTTATGAAAATGAAGGCAGTCATTTTGTTTATTGTTAGGACTTTAGGGCAATATAATCCTTAACGGCCACCTGTAAGCTTCCTACTAAAGAGGACAAAGACCAGGGAAAACTTGCTGGACACCAGGAGTGAGACCATACAAGGAAGTGAAACTGTTCTGAAGACACCTGATCACACATCTGCATTCCATCTGCAGTCCAAGCCCATCAGCTCAGCCCCCAGATCCACTGAAGAGAAGAGCTTCCTGCCAGTGACTCCATATAAGATTGAAACTCCAGCTCCTGGGTGCTGCCATCTTCAACCCAATGTCCCCTTGGCTCAGCTCGGTGCTATGCAGCCCTTCCCTTTGGGTACCCCCTACCCCATCCTCTTTCCTTAAATATTTAATTGTTCTTTATCCACTATCTGAGTTTGCTATTTAGCTTGCCAACATACCTCCATGTTAACCTTTCATTTATTCTTTTAAATTAGTGATTTTGGGTACATTGAGTAGATCAAGGAACTACCCTTCCCAAGGTCTCCTCAACATTCCATCTTGCTACCTAAAGTGTTCATAGGCAGAATAATGTTCACAAACCCTTAAGAAAATAGCAGATAAATGCCTGTCAAAGACTAGGAGCTATTTAAATATTATTATATCATGCAATGTAATTATGACAATTCAATTCCTGGAAAAATGCAATAACCAGTTTCTTTTCTTGGTACAAGGAAAGTTAATGTGAACTGCCCAGGTTGTGGAACTTGATCTCTGGAATTCTGCCAGACAAAGAACTGCTACTACAAAAAGTTTAAGAAGAAGGCTTTAATGAAATTTTACATTCATAATTCCTGTTTTGTTTTTCCCCACACGTGGATCAGAAGAGCTTTATTAGTACAGTAAGTGGTTAGGCCTGGAGGGAGTGGTGTAGATTTTGAAGCCAATTCCATCATTTTAGCATTGTTCCAATCCTCTTTTCCTGCACTTCCAATGGCTCCCCCCTGCAAAACTGACTATGAAATTTGTGGAGCCCAGAGCAAAATGAAAATGTGGATTTTCTTGTTCAAATATCGAGAATTTCAAAATGGCAAGAGCTGGACATTAAACCCAAGCGTGAGGCTCTTCTATGCATGGTTTCTGTGAGAGCCCACAAAACCAGTCCTTCTTCAATGTTTGAACAAAAAATAAAAGGCACTCCTGACTTTGATCCTTATTTGTAAATGACTGACAGTTCAGATGAATTTTCCTTTCAATTTAGGTAGTTCATCCCATAACCTGACTTCTCCAGCCAGGCAGGCTGTGTCCCTGGGAACGCAGTCTGATCTAATGTGATTGATCAGAAACCTGGGCACTTCTTTGTCTCTATAAAAGTAAACTTTAATAGGTTCTTATGCATCGAGTCATGTAAAAATATTGTCATCTTTTTAACAAGACTCTCAACTCTTTAATTTGCCATACTGAAAATCCACTTCCTCTTTCAAATCATTGGAAAAATTTGACCATTGCTGCTGGTTTAGCAATTTTAATGGGCATGATTAGTCACTTCAGCTAAAACATTACTTGATTAAGGGGTGGGTAGGTGTTCAAAGTCAGATAAGCCAGTGTTGTATTGAATTTGCTGATCGATACAATCTATCAGTCCTTTGTTATGCCAGATCTGGTGAAGTCATTGGCTGCTGTAATTGCTCAGAGCTCAGGAAGGTGCCTGGTGAAGGCACCAGATCCTCCCTCTGCCCTTTCCACCAGTGTGAGTTTCTGCTTCTCTTGTACCTCTGGACTGCTTGTGATTTTACAGGAGACCTACAGAGCTCTGCTTTCTCTGCATCCAAGACTATAGAGCCTCTGTCCCCTCTTTCCCCTTTATATTTTTGTTCTTAGCATGTCAAACCTCTCCATCCACCTACACCACCCCTTCACCCCTCCTAGGGTGTGTACACACACACGTACACACACGTGCACACACACACACACACACGCACACACACACCAGTCCCGCAGTAACTTTTCCAGTCTAACTGAAATTAACTATCTGATTGGTGAAAGAGCAAGGACTCATGATGAAATTCAAATATAATTTTCGAATAGCCACAAAGGATAGCAAGTGTGTGTAGCTTTTATTTAGCATGAGATACAGTAGGAAAAAAAAATCAGCCTATGGATTATCTTCCTGCTCCTTTATTGTTGAAACCCCAAAATAGCAGCTTTACCACTGTTATTTTACTATAGCAAGCCTCATTTAACCAATGTAAGACATGACTAGATGCATAAGAACCTATTAAAGTTTGCTTTTATAGAGACAAAGAAGTGCCCAGACTTATTCAATCAGAGATGAAGTAGAGATGTGTAAGTTACTTAGTGTCTTTGAGTATCATTGATAATGCATCTTTTTAAAAAACTTATCAGTATTGTTGAAAGTATTACAGATATCCCTCTTTCCCCCCCCCCCCATTTATCCCCTCCACCCCAAACCCACCCCTCCCAGGCCTTCACCACTCTATTGTCTGTATCACGGGCTATGCAAATATGCATATAAATTCTCTGGTTAATCTCTCCCCAACACCAACCCACTTCCACTCTTCTCTCTGAGGTTCCTCAATCTGTTCCATGCTTCTGTGTCTCTGGCTCTATTTTGTTCATCAGTTTATTTTGTTCATTAGATACTACATATGAGTGAGATCATGTGATACTTGTCTTTCTCTGACTGGCTTATTTTGCTTATCATAATACTCTCCAGTTCCCTCCATGCCGTCTCAAAGAGTAAGAGATCCTTCTCTTTTTTTAATTAAAATTATTCAGCAGCTTCTACTGATTATACTAGTTCTAAATGATTATAGTCGTCTGTTTTCTCTTTTTCAAAAGTTTTGTTAATTTAGCCCTATCTCTGAGCCATTCTGTCCTTCAAGCAAAGTGGTCCATAACTAAAATTTCTTCTTTTTCAAACTACTAAATCTTCTAAAATAATTAGTAAAAAACAAACCAAAAAAATCAGCCTATGGAATTATCTTTCCGCTCCATTATCCTTCTGCTCACTTGTAATCTATGTTTATTCCTCCTTTTATCAAAAAAAGATCACAACATCATTCTGACTTTAAGATAAATCAATCATTAATAATTCATGAGAGTTAGGAAAGCTATTAGTGTGCAGACCAATTCCTTACAAGTAAACCATTTATTTAATTTTATCTTCTATCATAGTTGCTTAAATAGATTTGCTTGACTCAGTTATTGTGATTTTCTTTTACCCTTATTTATACAAAATATCTTTTGTATATATTTATTGTATATCTATCAAATAAAATCCTTTGAAAATGCTAAACCACAAATCTAATTACATCATTATTTCTGTAGTCATGCATCTATAAATATACACCCTCAAAACAAAATAGATAATTAATTCAATCTTATGTTTGCTTCAATTAAATCTGAGCATGAAATATAACATATCTTTCCCATCTCAAGTTCTGCTAAATTATTCAATTTTGACAGTAAAGAAATAAGTTCTATTTCTTTACCACTAAAATACAAAGGTTGGGGGCTTTGGCAAATGTTATAGAATTTAATATGAACTTTGTTTCACAAAATCACTAGATAGATAAAATATTTATTTAAGAATTTATCAAATAACAAATTAATGAGAAAGTCTCACAACATTTTCTTTAAGATTGGGATTATGTTCTTAGTTGAAATTCTTTTGGGTTCTGTAAGAAGTATGGTCATAGATGAAGATGCTATCATACGATAAATGCTAATTTGTATTTTCAGCTGAAAAGGTATAAAAAAACTTTTCTGTTCTTTGTTTACCAAATATTCATAGTGTTGTTTTCTGCTTATAATTGGTAATCAGGAGTACAATTTTTACAGGTGATATTCTTAGTAAATTTTTTTTTCTGTTCAGTGTTATCTACTCATTACTACCACACAGTGGGGCCTTGACTTATGAGTATCCGGACTAATGAGTTTTTTGAGATACCAGCTGTCTCTCGGCCAATATTTTGCATTGAGTTGATAGAGTAATTTGAGTTAACGAGCTTGGTCTCGGAACTAATTAAACTCGTAAGTCAAGGCCCCACTGTATTACTATATTTGGTTCAGTCTGTCAACTTGAAATAATTCATACTTCAGTTCATTATTGTATCAAACTTCCTTTGTGAAGAAAAAACACAATGTCATGTTGAAACCTATCCCCATTTATGGCTAAATATTTGTGACTTAGCCAAGTAAAAACAGTTAAATTTTACCTAAACATTTGCTGACATTTTATTATTATTTTTGTTTTCTGGTAGGATTTTAATTAGGATATTTCCCAGATTTTACGTTCTTGATATAATGTAGCAGAAAGAACCTGTCTACATCCATTTTGGCTACTTTAACACAATACCACAGACTTGGTGGCTTTAAACAACAGAAATGCATTGCTTATAATTTTGGAGACTAGGAAGTCTAAGGTCAAGGTGCCAGTAGATCTAGTGGTGTCTGGCAAGAGCTCACTTCCTAGATAACTAACTTTTTGCTGTAACTTCATAAGGTGGAAGGGGCTACAGAGCTCTCTTGAGTATCCTTTATAAGGGCAATAATCCCATTCACCAGGCTCCACCTCATGATCTAATCACTTCCCAAAGACCCCACCTCCAAATTCCATCACCTGGGAGAGTCAAAATCTCAACATATGAATTATGGGCGATATAAACATGCAGACCATAGCAGAGACCAAAACTAAAAAAAAAAAAAAAAAAAAAAAAGGGTGTGATTCTGGGCTATATAGTATAGTCCAGCTCTGTGACCAAAGGTATTTAGGCACCGATGCTGACAAAAAGGGATGCTGGCACTGACTTCACTAGCTGGTTACAAAAAGGATTAAAATAAAGAAATTACATTATGATTCTCTTACCAACTCTAAACCTAATATATAAATGGTCTCTGAGAGGCCACTATTAAAATATAAAGAGGAAAGAAATGGTTGTTCAGGAGAAAGGGACTGGCCATAAACAAGATTCTCCATTAAACCCATTAGCACTTATCAATCCGACTGACTGCCTGTCCTCTTAGAATAGGAATGAGGATGATCCCAAGTTCAACCACTGCATTAAAAGGGGGAAATGCATTTAATCATAACAACCAAGCCAGAGCCACAAAGACTGGGTTTGAAAGCTGAGTCTGTTAGCTGTGCAACTATATGCAAGCTAATTAGGCTCTCTGCCTCAATTTCCCCATTTGTAAATGGTGACAATAAAACTATCTCAGAGGGTTACTGGAAGAATTGAAGGAATTAATATACTGAAATACTAATGCTAGGGCTTGACCTATAATAGGTTCTCAGTACTGATCACTGGTTATTATTACCAGTTAGCATGAGTGATGGAACATATGCCATCTGGCTGAGACCAGGATTTTGGAGAATCAGGCCACAGCTAGTGGGACAGTCAAATATAGGTTTTGTATGTGTGACAGGGAAAAATAGTTTTTGATATTTTTATTCATTATTCATTTTCCAATGCTGTGAATAATTTATCTAATAGTTGTGGACAAATCTAATAATAATTGTGATAATTAATATCGTGCATTCAAGTAAGTGTTTTAAGATGGAGTAAGGATAAAAATTTGAGAGTTGAACCAGGATGGTCTGTCTTTAAATTTTAAAATCTTTGTATCTCCATAGACAATAGATATAAACAGAGTACAGCATACTTGGAATAATGAGGACACAGTCTTCCTAACTCTGTTCTGTGAACATATTCCTCTGATTAACAGAACCTTAAAGACAAAACGGATCGAGACAGTAGGAAACATACTGAGATAATGACTATAAAGTGCCAAGAACTTTAATGATACTTTGTCATTACAGCTTGGGGGTAGTCATAAAAATGTGTACCTCTAATTCCATAGGTTAGGAACTGTGTTCTTAGACCTATATGGTGATGCAGTAACAAAAACAAAAATAAGATTTCCAAAAAATAGAGAAATCTTTGTGGAAGTCTCTTAAAGGCACATCAAAGAGGGATTTTAATTCTCTGACACAGAACAAATGCCCAAAGACCCTTTCCCCCTTCTCCTTATACCTTCTCACAATGTACTTTCTCTAAATCTCTTCCTTTCTTCAACCCCAGTCTGAGTTGGCATTTTCCTCCTCCCTAGTCTTTCTAATAGAAACAAACATTTTTTTTTTCTCAGTATTGTACACTTCCTCTTCCAGAATTCTCTCTAGATTGGAAGAGTAAACACTGCAAAAACATAGGCCTACATAGAATAAAATGTGGAATACACAAAAATTTAAAAACATAAATTCCATTCAGCGATGACAATATTTGAGTAGTTTGGCCTGGATGTTTGGAAGTGAATTAAACCCCAGTACCTGTCCCAGAGAAGGACAGAATACCTAAACAAATTAAGCAGGAACTCAGAAGATTATTTCATATTGCAAAAAAATCTGAATTCCAGAACCAGTCTTCTGGCCGAGGTTCTCTTGGTCTCTCGTCTTTTTCTCTCAGATATTTTAATGAGTTTTCACCTTCCCTTTGATAAGCTCAAAAATCCCCAATTGCTCTTTAACTCTTCAACTGTGATTGGTCTGTGTTTGTTTCCCTTCTGGGCGTGTTACCATGAAAGAATCATTCTAAAACTCTCCTTATGGGATGCTTTTCTTTTTAAATACAATAGCCACAGATTACTTATTATTGCAGTTTTTAGATAGACCTGGAAACCAGGTTCCTTACTTAAGACTCCACAAAAAAGCATCTTTTATGTTAAACAGCTAAATTGTTCCAGAATTTGGTCCAAAAATTAATCCGGGTTTTAATTTTCTTTATTATAAGGTATTACAAGTGCTTTCCCTGGAACAATATATTGGGAGAGCCCTTCAGTAATCAAATTCAAGAGAGAGGAAGGAGGCAGAAGCATGATGAGAGAGCGTTAAGCCATCCCAAAACAACCAATAGTCCAAGAAACATGTTTAGGTAAAGGAAAAATCCTCACCTCATACACAGAGCAGTAGAGTCAGAGAGGGAAAGTGTATCAGCTCCCTAATTACCAGCCCTTGGGCCTTTCCTATTGGAAAAAAAAAAATGGACTCCCCTAGGTTCCTCACATTTGATCCTTTGATCAAGTTTAGTTAGAAAAAATTGGATGCTTAGCGCATCCTGAATGTTTGTTTTTATTGCATTTTCAGCCATGACCACTGGACATTGATTTCCTCTTGCATTTTATTTCAAGTAAATTCACAATGTGGATGGGAACACCAGAGCCCAAATCTTTGCCCTGAGCACAAACCAAAGTAAAATCAAAGCATTCCTGAGCATGTGAGTTGTTCAGTTAAATTTGCTTTAAAAAAAAAAATCATCAAGCAATTGCCCTCCTGAAATGAATGAGACATGGAGGCAGAAATCAGGCGAGGAACTCTGGGTGCGTCACCTTGTGCAGTGTAATTTTCACATCAAAGAACTTCCAAATAGGATTCCTGCCAGCATTTTGACTTTTAGCTAGCTGACTTGAATCCTTTTCGGAAGTAAGCAGGTTATAAATTATAGCTACATAAATAAATAAGTCTCGTGGTGGTATCCAGATATCATCCAGTTTGCCCACTCCTTCCACATCCCATCCTGCACCCTTATGATCAGAGCCGTCTTTACACCACAGCTCTCTTCCTTCACAAATCTGGGTGAGCGTATGTGAATATCCGTGCACAAGAAGTGCTTCCCAGAAGAAGGACCAGTTAGATCTATCTTCATACAGTCCCACTGACTCTATTTGTGGGATGTGGCCCAGACTTTCTTGATCTTTTGCTTTTCCTGACTTTGTGCCCTCTTTATGCAACTATACTGACCCCAAAAACATCCATTAAAGTCATCATTCTTCCTCAGATTCCTGCATAAACTCTCTCTCATTCCAGATATGTTTCATGCATCCTCAAGATAAATTTAGATTTGTCTTTCCTCAAATCCCCAGAGTATATTTATGTTGTTTGAACCTATTCTGTATACACTTAAAGCTCCTTTAGAATTAATATTCTTTACTAGATTACCAGCTACTACAGAAAGGGACAGTTATTCAGGGCGTCACTAAATTAATTCCCATGCCATAAATAGGAAAGCATAAATAAACAATAGTTATGGAGCAAGATATTCTCAGCATATTGTAATAGGGAGAGTGAGTGCATCTTCTCTGGAGAGTTCTATTCCCGTTTTATGAACTAATCACCTTATCTTTTTTATCATAGTTAATTTTTTCCATGAAATATGAATTAGTGCCCAGTGGTGCACATATAGAGTGCTAAATGGGAAATCCGAAGACCATTCTTCAAGGGCCAGGTCTTTCCACTATAGTTTAACTTGGACATATAACTCAGCTTCTGGAATTACCATGTCCTCTTTCATAAAAAGGGAAAAATAATGCTTGTGCTTTCCATTTGATAGGGCTCTTTTAAAACCAAGAGATAAAATATTTAAAAACAAATCGCAGATTTTATTCCATCCAACTATTTTCATTTTCTGAGTATGCAGTGGAGAGTAAGCCTCCGTAACGATATGCATGCTTTTTTCTGAGTAAAAATCCATTCTCCTCTCTTACATGGTCAATCCTATTTTTCCTTATAATATACAGCACAGTGACCACTTCCAGGAAGATTTCATAGATGCCCATACTTGCTATATGCTCGACCATAGCCCTTCGTGTGCTAGACCATCCCGATTTAATTTCTAGTCTCCATCATGATGATGCCAAATCCTTGATTACAGGCATTAAAACCTATATAACCATTAAATCTTCAACACATTGCTGTTCAGTAAATGTTTATTGGTTGAATAAACTTTGAACGGCATCACAGACTTGACTCAATCTCCTATGAGTTTGGGTGTAATAGTCTCCTAGTCTGAATTTTGTGAAAATTGCGTTCCAGCTTATAAAATTAATGGTAGTAGACTTTAAATCTGAGGCCCAGTAGAAAGCCCGATGTATATTTATGAAAGCATCTTATCTACAGAAGATTTTTCATTTTCTGTTATATTATACAGACACTTCTCAAAAAATATTTTTCAGGAATGATAGTGGAAAAAATAATCTTGGACATAGGACCTGCTCTGTACAAAGACATGCTTCATTTGGTAATTTATTTTTCTTAAATGTCTCCCTAATCCTGTTTCAATATGCTAATCCCCCTTGTTTCTTCATCAAGCCTGCTTCAGAATTATTTTATATACAATAGCCTCCCACTCTGGAGAGATAACTAAACTTTAATGGCTGCCTAATGTCCTCCCCCCAACAAATTTATTCAAAGACACAAAAATAGAAGAAATAGGCCATAAAGATAAAATACATTATTAAAGGACATTATTGTCATTGTTATTATTCTCCCATCAACAAAGAGATGAAGAGCTAAATTATACACCATATGGTAATTGCTTGGAAGATAACCACAACTTACGGTCACACCTTCAGCATCCAATGACATTGTTTGCTGCATTTCAGGTGCCAGTGTGGCAGGGGGCCAGCCTAGAAAAGATGAACTGGCAGAGAAAGAATGACAGACATTAGGCATAAGTACTTTTCATGTCAAGCCTTTGGCATGTTTATTGTTGAAAAAATCTGTTCACAGAAATGCCTTCCAAAATATGCAAGTTATGCTATGAAGGCATATGATAACTTCTGCTGTCCAGGGATATGTTAATATGCATCATCCTGGGAGATGCCAAGTCATAACTAAGATAATGGGTGATTCCAGATGTCTGTCTAATCCAATTCCTACTGTCCAAAGGAAGTTAAAACATTTAAAATTTTTATTTTTATTAAATTTATTGAGGTGACATTGGTTCATAAAATGATATAGGTTTCAGGTGTACATCATCTATATGTTGTATTGTGCTCACCACCCCCAATTCAAGTCTCCTTCTATTACCATTTATTCCCCCTTTAGCCTCTGTTTCCTCCCCCCACCCTCTTTCCCTCTAATAATCACTATACCATTGCCTGTGTCTATGAATTTGTTTTTGTTTTTTTGTTTTTTGCTTAATCCCTTCATCTTTTCCATCCACCCCCCCCCTCTGACCCCTCGCCTCTGACAGCTGTCAGCCTATTCTCAGTATTTATGAGTCTGCTTCTATTTTGTTTGTGAGTTTATTCTGTTCCTTAGCTTCCATGTATAAAGGAAGTCATATGTTACTTATCTTTTTCTTTAACAGTTGGGTAGTTTTACATAGTGTAAATGTTCCACAGCTCTTTTTAAATATATATATATATATATATATATATATATATATATATATTTGATTTTTTACAGAGAAGAAGGAAGAGGGATAGAGAGTTAGAAACATTGATGAGAGAGAAACATCAATCAGCTGCCTCCTGCACACCCCACACTGGGGATGTGCCCACAACCAAGGTACCTGCCCTTGACCGGAATCGAACCTGGGACCCTTCAGTCCGCTGGCTGATGCTCTATCCACTGAGCCAAACCAGTTAGGGCCCACAGCTTATTTTTTTTTTTTATCTACTTACTAGTATGTAATGATGGACACTTAGCCTGCTTCCAAATGTTGGTTATTGTAAATAACTCTGCCATGAACATAGGGGTGCATATGTTCTTTAGAGTTAGTGTTTGGGTTTCTTCAGATATATTCCCAGAAGTGAAATTGCTGAGTGATAAAGCAGTCCCATTTTTAATTTTTGAGGTAACTCCATACTTCTTTGCACAGTGGCTGCACCCATCTGCATTTCCACCAACAGGGCATAAGGTTCCCTTTTCTCCACATCCTTCTTGGCACTTGTTGTTTGTTGATTTATTGATGACAACCATTCTGACTGATGTGAGGTGATATCTCATGGTTTTAATTTATATTTCTCTGATTATTAGTGAGGTTGAACATCTTTTCATATGCCTATTAGCCATCTGTATGTCCTCTTTGGAGAAGTACCTATTTAGGTCTTTTGCCCACTTTTTCTTTATATATTTTTTCTTGACGTTTAGAGAGAGAGGAAGGGAGAGGTAGTGAGAGAGAGAAACATAGATGTGAGTGAAGAACATCAACTTGCTGCCTCTTGTACACCCTCTACCAGAGATTGAGGCTGAAACCATGGCATGTACCCTGACCAGGAATGGAACTAGCAACTTTTTGGTATTTGGGACAATGATGTCTGCTTTCTCTACTTGTATTCAACATAGTACTAAAAGTCCTAGCCACAACAATAAGATAAGAAGAAATAAAAGGCTCCAAATTAGAAAGGAAGAAGTAAAACTCTCATTATTTACAGATGACATAATACTGTATATAGAGAAGCCTAAAAATTCCACCAAGAAATCATCAGAATTGATAAATAAATTCAGTAAATTAGCAGGATACAAAGTAATTATCCAGAAATCAATTGCATTTATATACACCAATAATGAACTATCAGAAAGGGAAACTAAAACACAATCCCATTTATAATTGCATCAAAAAATACTTAGGGATAAATTTAACCAAGGATGTAAAAAACCTGTGCTCAAAAGATTATAAGACACTGAAGAAATTGAAGAAAGTACAAATAAGTAGAATCATATACTGTGTTCATGGATAGGAAGAATTAACATTAATAAAATGTCCATATTACCCAAAGTAATCTATAGATTCAATGCAATTCCTGTCAAGATACCAATGGTGTATCTCACAGAACTAGAACAAATATTTCAAAAATTTATATGGAACTACTAAAGACCTCAAATAGCCTCAACATACTTGAGAAAGAAGAACAAAGTTGGAGGAATCAGGCTACCTGATATCAACCTATATTACAAGGAAGTTAAAATTTTTTAAAAAGAAAAGTTTATATAGAATTTTTCAGTGTGTGATTATTTTCAACACCAATCAATTTGAAAGCTATAAAGAAAGACTTGAGCATTTACATTTTAGTATGTACAACCTTTAATTTTCAGAAACTGTATTTGAATCACAGATTGAATTATCACCTTTCCCAACAGTAAGAGGGTGAACTTTTTCAAAGATATTAATGGTGAGACTCCTACTTTAGATGATTTTTAAAATACCTTAGTTTGAATAGTATTAATTCAGCTTACTAAATGTTATTTCACACATTATGTTATTTTATTGAATTTTCCCAAGAACATCATTAGGCAAATATAATTTTCCATTGTATTTCCAAATAATACAACTTAAGAGGAATGACTTGTTCAAAGTAATTCAACTGGCTTTGAATAGGGATAGAACCCAAATCTATTTGTTTTGAAGTCAAATGGTCTCAAGCAATTTTGGCTATGTTAATGAGTTACCACTTACAATTTTCTTCTGGAAACTGGTTTGGTATTTCCATTATTGTTAGAGTTGGGAATACAATGCTTTGTATAGATCTTAAAATGTATTTATTGATGCCTACCATATCTGCTTTATTGCTAAGATAAGAATGATTCTCACATATATCAAAAGTTAAAAAAATATTAACTCTGTAGAAATGTTCAAAGTCATAAAGCATGCCTATAAGTCAACTATTTTTCTAGCTGATATCTTTGACTTAGCTCACATGCCTGCTTTAAAAGAATCAGCAAATCAAACTCTCTTTTCTACAGTGAGCTAGTTTTCAAGATATAATAGTACCTTAAATATAAAAATACTCTTGGAACTTACTCAAAACTGTAATATCAATCCAAAAGCACAGCTGAATATTCATGGAACGTTTTTATTTACCCAGACTTATCCTTGGAAAACACAATTTTGGAATGATCACTAAATCTTGGGCAGCAGAATTATGCTATGCATAAATGTTTGCTTCTGTCATAGCTGTTGTTCTATTATGTGTACACACAAATACACATGTGAATATGCATATGTGAGATTAAAAGCACATTTAGAGCTTTAGTTGTATTTTGTGAATCTTTCATTATATCCTGGCTATGAAAGCTTTCCTAATGAAGAATGAAAATATAAAGTATATCTGTACTAAAGGCATTTATTGACATTTCACTGTGAACTCAGCCCTGGCCTAGGCACTGTGGTTGTTAGGGGAAAAAAAATCAAAGATGCCTCTATAGGATGGTGCACTTCAGTGGGGAGCCTCAAGGCATACTCATAAGAAACACAACACATGGATACATGGTTAATAGGGCCCTACAGGTGTTTTAATAAATAACAGAGAGTAGCAGATTCATTAGTGAATATGCAGGTGTGTTGGTAAATATGCACATGTACAAGCAACTGACTAATATGCTCCTGACAAACCACTGAGGCCAGACACACATTGCCCTCTGTCTGCCTGGCCTTTGGCATTAGAGGAGGCATTGAGTAGCTATTTGCGCAGCACAGAGAAGTCCGAGGAAATAGTGCTGCAGGGTCTCTCAGGGTGGCCTCCTTTCTATCTCCCCAAAATCCATATGTTGAAGCTCTAACCCCTAATTTGACTATATTTGGAGACAGGGCCTAGAAGTCAGTAAAGTTAAATAAAATCATATATATATATATATATATATATATATATATATATATATATATATATAGCTAATATGCTAAGTGTCCGACCATCTGACTGGTCGCTATGATGCGCACTGACCACCAGGGAGCGGACGCTCAATACAGGAGCTGCCGAGCTGCAGTTACTTGGCAGTGGGTGGTTCTCCGTTGACGCACCCCAAAATCAGAGAGGAGGGAGCCAGATTCCTCATGGGGTTGCACGAGTCCAACTTTGGCCATGAGTTATGTTGTTGCTGGGGCACTGTAGGCCCTGAATCTGGTTTACTGCACACTTGCGTTTGCATTCCACACCCTGTACTACAGCAACTTTGCAGAGTGCCCTCTCGCATTTGGGACCCCTCGGGGGATGTCGAAGAGCCGATTATGGCCTGATCCCCGCAGGCCATGCTGAGGGACCCCACCTGCTGGAGGGACCCCACTCATTCCGCAGGTGATGGGAAGGGACCGTGGGAGGTTGGCTCCAGGGCACATACAGCCCATCTCACACAGTCTCTCCCCACCGGCCACCTTCTAATTAATTTCCTTTCAATGTGCACGAATCCGTGCACCAGGTCACTAGTAAAATCATAAAGGTGGGCCCCTGATATGATAGGATTGGTAGCCTTATAAGGAAAGATACCAGAGAGCTCTCTCTCTACCCCATGAGGACACAGAGAAAAGGCAGCCTCCTGCCAACCAGGAAGAGGGTGTTCATCACTATGGGAAACAGCCAGCACCTTGATTTGAACTTGCCAGCCTCCAAAATTCTGAGAGGAATCTTTGCTCTTTAAGCCACTAAGTCTATGGTATTTTGTTATGTCAGCCTTAGACAACTAAAACAGGCTTTTCCACTGAGGATACCTAAGGACAAGACCAACTTTGCTACTCCACTCCAGTCATATTAACTTTGGTTTTTCTCCTTATGCCTTTCAGACTCTGCCACAGGCCATTGGGTTTGCTGTGTCCCCCGTAACCAGCACAGCCCATTCTTTCTTTGTCTTTAAGCCATTTTGTAAATGGCATCTTCTTAGAAGACCTCACTGACCATCTTAAATCGCAAGCCTTTTCAATACTCTCTACCCATTTTCTCTGCTTTTCTCCTTTATATTTACATCCAATTTACATATTCTATATTTTACTTGTTAATTTTGTTGAATTTGTCTCTTTCCTCAGTGGGATAAAAGTATAAGATAACAAAGAATTGTTTTGTTAATTGCTACATCCTCAGTACCTGATACAACATAAGTTCCCAATAAATATAAACCATATAGCATATAACGTTATCATAGACCTTATAAAATTCAGAAGGGATAAGCAGTTAATAAGGGTTAGAAATCAATGGCCAAGGGGCAGATGGGGTGTTACATATCTAGTCCATTTCCTGATTCAACAATCAGTTCCTAGGCTCATTCTATATGCCTGACACTGAGATGAGTGACCTTTAGAAGCTCAGCATCACAAAGGAGAGTGAAAAGAGAAAGAATAGAAAAGTAATAATATGAGACTAAATGTATGATAGAGCATTTTATTATCTCTTCTTCTTTACTAGAGTTACAAAAGTCAATTTAAAGATCATCTTTGGCCCGGCCACTGTGGCTCAGTGGTTTAACATCACCCCATGAAACAAGAGATCATGGGATTGATTGCCAGTCAGGGCACATGCCCAGTTTTCAGCTGGAACCCTGGTGGGGGGCCATCAGGAGAGAGCTGATCGATGTTTCTCTCTTGTCAATGTTTCTATCTCTCTGTCCCTCTCCCTTCCTCTCTCTCTCTAAAATATAAAATAAAATACATAATTTTTAAATAAAGATCATCTTTGCTATCATTGTCTTCTTTTTACAATTGTACTAAAGAATATATATTGTGTGTGAACAGAATGTCAAAGGAAAGGGAAAGGATGAAATAGTTTATTATTGGACCACCTACTAAACAAGTTTAGATTTACTTCTTGATAAATATGTTAAACCATAACTAAATTTACAGCAAAAGGTACTGTGGGGTGGGGGGGAGTCAAGAGGAAACTGTAAATTATATAGGTTAAGAATCAGTCAAAATGGCTACTCAAAACTAACATAAAGAGATCATAGAAACCAAGAACAAATTGGACATCTGGTATATCACGTCAATAACTGGGGTTTACTCCAAATGCATCTCAGGAAAGATAACTTACAGAGTGGGAACTAAGGCCCTGAAGGAGAAGTTGATGTTCTCAGAATTTTTTTTCACTTTGAGGGGGATAAATTAGGATTAGCATACAGAGATCTAATATACCATATATTCTCCTCTCCTTGATAAATAATTGTTATTCTTTCAATCCTTGTCCTCTGGGAATAGAAAGCTTTATGGAGATAAAGTAGGAAGAAAAGCTGCTTAATGGGGCACACTACAGCAAACATTATTGATCAATTTGGTTTTACTTGTAAGAATGATTGAATGTGCACGTAATTGAGATGTCATTTTGTAGCTTGAACATTTTATTTTCTAGAATGTTTGTTTTCTCTGAGAGAACTTATTTGAGAGAAAACAAAGAACCAGAGATGATGTATTGAACAGGAAAAACATACTAGTTGACAAGAAGATTTATCTGGGTCACCCTCTTGATTTCATGGCACCATTTTGTATTATCGGTGGAAAAATTTTGCCAGCTCAAGGCTTATGCAAAGATTCTCTTCCAGCATCTGCCATTTTTGCTTCCTTCCTAAATTCGTTATTCTGGTCCATCAAACCACAACTTTCTGCCTCTTCCAGTACACTGTGACTTCTTCCTCGAAATTTGCTATAATAAAAAGATGGAGCCCTAGCTGGTTTGGCTCAGTGGATAGAGCACAGACCTGTGGACTGAAGGGTTTGATTCTAGTCAAGGGCATATGCCCAGGTTGTGGGCTCAATGCCCAGAACTGGGCATGCAGGAGGCAGCTGATCCACGATTCTCTCTCATCATTGATGTTTCTATCTCTCTCTCCCTCTTCCTTTGTCTCTGAAATCAATAACATTTTTTTTTAAATAAAGATGGAATAAGCTCATTTGTATTAAGGTGTAAATAACTGGTATACTTTACTTGAAGAGTAGACACTCTCTGCCTACACCTAATTCACCTGCAAATACACTGGCAACCATCCCCAAACAACTCAGTATTTTGTTAGAGAACAATAAAGAAAATGGAAGGATGTTCAGATAATAGGCAAAGTTAAACAGGGAGAAAAATGCCCTTCTTTCTTTGCAGTTGTAGAGTTAGTGAAGACCTATTGACTGCTGCTGCTGCTGAAATTATACAACAATATCTTAAACTATCTAAGAAAATAACCATCCTGTTTCTTTCTTCAAACTTTTAGAATTCCAACTACTCTATCTTCAGGCACAATATGGAGGCAATTATTTGAAAACAGATAAGAAAAAAAAGAAAACATTGAAATCATTCGATATGAATATGGTTAAAGGAATCTCACTCACAAACATCGTCCCATCTCTTTACCAATATATTTAATATCACTCCATTAGAGATTGTTTCCTTAGTTCACAAGACTGTTCATAGTTAAATTACAAACTTCCCTGAAAAGTGAAACACAATAAACATAACAGGGATTCATACTTTCTGTGACAGGGGTTCAGTCCCTTTTCAATGTAACTAGCTAATATCAGCTTTCTCAAAATAAAAATGCACAGGTGAGATGTGGCTGGAAAGGAGAAGATAGAGGTTTAAGACAAGTGGCACCCTGGGTTTACTTTTAGAACCCTGGGTGTTTAAAGAAAGACACTGGTACTCAGGGATGAAGTGGCACCAAAACAGAGGATTCTGACAGAGAGCGACTAGAAATGTTTGCTGACAGCAGGATGGTGTCTAAGCATATAATGAATTGATGCAAGATCATCAGCCTCAAAAGTTGTTTTTACACAAAATGGCATGTCTTTTGAGACATATATGGACTGGTTGCCATAAAAGCCTGAAGCCATATCAGGAGATCTGGGCTCAAAGTTGGCTCTGCTTTACTAGCGGTGAATCCCTGGGCAAACCATGTAACTTCTCTGGAGCTCAATTTCTTTATCTAATGCTAGATAAAGTACATTGTTTAAATGAAATCTATATTTCTGTAATCTCTAAAGCAGTATGTCATTGAGTGCTGTTGTGACATAAACAAATATTGACTGGTCATGCTGATAGCGTTAATAAGCTGATTATTATTAACAGGAAAGGAGTAAAGGGAAGACTAGATAATATACGCTAGGCATGCCATTTATACAGCTTTGCCAGAAAGCTATAGTTTAACAACCTCCCTCACAAATCAATGGGGGAAAGGATTGGACAAAGTCGGTTTGGATGTATGCCTAGTAAGGTCTGGGTGACCTGGGAAGATGCTTGCGAGTCAATGGCCGGAGTAGGCTGTGGTCACTACAAGGGCACAGAGTCTGAAATACTTAACTCCAGAACAAAGGGAGTTCTCTCTCTTAGGTCTCCCTCTTGCTGTCTGTTGGACTCCCATGCTCTGCAATCACCCACATAGCTCATGGCCATGTGGGACCCATTCAATGGACTGATGGACTGAATCTAGCCTAATGCTCTTCCAACTCAGCTTCACCATGGAACGGAAGCTCTGGACACTGGCTTTGCTTCTAGCTCTACTAAAGCACCAGCTGCACATTTTTCAGGACTGGATTAAGTGATACAACCCAAGGAATGTAACTCCATGAAAATAAAGCCTTCTACCAAATCTCATCCTCCTGTGGGGGCCTCTGGAAGTGCTCATTCCAGTGGTGCCCCAAGAACCCCACTCCCACTAGTAACAGAGAAGTTTGCTTCTCTGGTAACAATATATCAACCCCCAAATCCACCATCCAGAGATGATATTGGATATCAACTCTTTCCTGTAGGTTAACAATGTAAATGTAGGGGGAGAAAATCACTACAATAAGAGTCCTAGGGATTGAAATAGTCTTCCTGGGTGGGATTCTTCATCAGTGAGGACTTCCCTGGAGATTTAGGAACTATCTGGTTCTGAACATAAGAAAAAAAGACTTCAATTTTCAGAGAGAACTGAGAATATTTTCATAAAAAAGTAATATCATCTGGGTTTCTTTGGGGTTGGAAGAGAAATATTTATGAGAACCATGGTGAAAAATATGAAGAGGGACAATGCATTATAGAAGGATTTTAATCCAATTTATAGAGTTTAATTTTATCTTAAAAGCAAGGGGATCCTCTTCACAAGAGTAAGAACATAAGGTCCACCAGCTGGTTTGAAATATACAGAGGCTAAAAAGAACCAGGGGATTCAGTATGGAAGCTAGTGTGATTGCCCAAGGATGGAATAACTTTCAGTTTTAATAAGGGGTGGGGTCACGTATGGGGAGTCAGGGATGTAGGCGCGAGTAGCAGCAATGAGAATAGAAAAGAAACTTGATTTGATTATAAATTGAAATGAAAAAATTGAGAGGGTTGAATGAAAGTGATAAAGAAATAGTTATAGAATCAGAAAGTTAGAAATCTAAGTAGTCATGGTATTCATTTTTCCATTATGTAAATAATAGTGAGGTTCAGAAAACCTAAACAATTTTACTGAGTAGCAGCACAACTATTTGAGGTAGGTTTTCTGCTTTTCACTTTATGATTTTTTCTACATTTCAACAAAAACAAAAATTCAATCCTGAAAGACTAGGAACAGAGAACCACTCTGAACTGAAATAGGGTCAGACAAGGACATTGTTAATGAGTTTACATAAAACAGGACTATTTTGATGTAAAATAATATTTAAATGGAAATTGCCCACAAGCAGATAGAAATGAGAGATTAAAATTCAGAAGACAGATTAGCAATTAGGACATATAATTGATCTTAATTTAAATTGGCTTTCCAGTCCAACCCTCAAAATGTTCTGACTGGCATTTTAAGAAAATATAAACTCAATCATGACAATGTAAGAGGAGGTTGAAGTATAATTGGCTGGAATGTACCTCCCTTGCTTAAAACTATTCAATGTCTTTTAATTACTCACAAGATAAAGTTCAAATTTGTTAAATTGAATTAAAAGCCCCCCTCCTATATTTCTAGGCTAATCTCTCTCTTACCACTCTCTCATCATACTCTATGATTCAAATATAGGAAACTGTAGATGGTAAAGGAAAAAATCAGAGAGGTGCTGTATGAGTTTTGACTGATATGTAGAGTGAGCTGCTAAAAGGGATTGGGAGTGGGGTGAAGAGGAGGAGAAAGGGTTCTATACAAAAAAAGAAATAGAGGCAAAATCATGGGATATAAGAGAGTAACTTAGAGACTCAATAAGTGAATGACTACTAAGTGAATATGATGGCTAGTGATAGAATAAGATTTTGAAGGGCTTAGTTTATCACAAATCATTTTCAAATGATTACTATCTGTATTTCTTCCAAAGAATAATAAATTCACAGGAATTATGTCATATTTATTTTGGGCTGTGTTCCAAGCCTAACATTTGCCTGCCCACAAAATATTTCTTATTAAACACTAACTGCTAATTTTGAATGGAAAAACATAGATTATTTGGAGGTTCCACAATTTTCAATTCTTTCAACAATTTAAAGAATCACATATTCAAAACACCAGATTTGGTAATATAATCTGTTTAGGGTTTGATATGGATACCATGCCTTTGCTAAGATTTTATTTTCTATTCATAAGAGGCCACATTACATTGATCTCTACCACCTTTTTAATGGTTATTTTTATATTCATTTGGCTCAAGATAATTCAACATTGTGTTTCAATATTATATTTATATAGTTTATTGCTTCACAAAGCTATGAGCTTATTGAAGTCTTTATGTTTCTTTCATGTTTCTAAATCCAAATAATTGTGCATTAAATATAGTAGGAATTAAATAAGTATGTGTTGAATAAGAGAATTTAAGAAACTATGTGATCTCATTCTGGAATAAATAGTAGAGATAACAAGAGGTATATAAGAGAACCAAAGGATTAACCAATTAAAAATTAAAGGAACATTTAATGATGACGTATGTTTTATTGAGTCTTGTACAAGTCATCAGTCCCACTAAGAAACAACACACCATCAGAGGCCTCCATTAGCTTACTATTTAGTAAAAATTAATGAAGTAATTTAGGAATATTGTGAGGTAATTGGGACAGATGTTAGTTATCATAAATTATAGTGGAAACTAAGTGAAAAAAATTAGCAAACAACCAATGTGTGAAAACACTAAGAGAAATAGGGCTGCCCACCTTGTGAATAAGGTGGTACTTTTGAGAATTTATATAAGAACTAGGGGCCCGGTGCACGAAATTCATGCCCGGGGGGGGGGGGAGTGTCCCTCAGCCCAGCCTGCCCCCTCTCACATACTGGGAGCCCTCAGGCATTGACCCCCATCACCCTCCAATCGCAGGATCGGCCCCTTGCCCAGGCCTGACGCCTGGGCAGGGGACCCTCATTTCCCCCCATCACTGGATCTGCCCCCAGCCCAGACCTGATGCCTCTGGCCCAGGCATCAGGCCTGAGCAGGGGACCCCCAGACCCCTCCGATTGCTGGCTCTGCCCCTTGCCCAGGCCTGATGCCTCTGCCAGAGGTGTCAGGCTTGGACAGGGGACCCCCATCTCCCCGCGATCACTGGCTCTGGCCCCCGTCCAGGCCTGAGGCCTCTGGCCCAGGAATCATGCCTGGGCAGGGGACCCCCATCTCCCTCTGATCGCTTGCTCCACCCCCCGCCCAAGCCTGACGCCTCTGACCCAGGCTTCAGGCCTAGGCAAGGGGACCATCATATCCCCCCAATCCCCGGCTCCGCCCCCCGCCCAGGCCTGATGCCTCAGCCAGAGGAGTTGACCCTCATCACCCTCTGATCACCAATCACCGGATCGGCCCCTTGACCAGGCCTGAGGCCTCGGGCAGAGGTGTCAGGCCTGGGCAGGGGACCCCCAGCTCCCTGCGGTTGCAGGCTCCGCCCCTGCCCAGGTCTAACGCCTCTGGCCTAGGCGTCCGGCCCGGGCAGCGGGGACCTGCAGTGGCAGCGGGGGGCGCTGCGATCGTGGGCTTTGCTTTAGGCCCAGGCAAGGGACCCCGAGCTCCTGGGACTGCCAGCTTCGACCGTGCCCAGCTCCCATCGCTGGCTCCACCCCTACTTCCTGCTATCACTGGCCAGGGCGGCAAAGGCACCTGATTCTCCGATCATGGCTGGGGGGCAGGGCAAAGGCCCTAGGGCCGCCTTTGCCCTGCCCCCGAGCTCTTAGCTCCCCCCTGGGTTTCCGATCACTGTCAGTGGCAGGGGGCTACTTCCTGCTTTCCCTTTCTCCTCCCTGTATTGTGCCTACATATGCAAATTAACCGCCATCTTGTTGGCAGTTAACCGCCATCTTGTTGGCAGTTAACTGCCAATCTTAGTTGGCAGTTAATTTGCATATAGCCCTGATTAGCCAATGAAAAGGGTAGCGCCGTATGCCAATTACCATTTTTCTCTTTTATTAGTGTAGATAGTTTTTCAATAAAGCATTAAACAAAGTGAAACTATGTAAAATTCAATAATTTTACATACTTTCAATGCGACTGAAAGAAAAAGTTCAAACAATCATCAGGAAGTGTGATAGATTTCAAAAATATCTTTTTTGGAAGTTTCTGAACTCTAACTTTTGTCCCAACGAGTCTACAGAAAATACCGTTGAGCTTCCTTTGCCACTCAGCTGTAGCTTCAGGAATAAGAAAGCGATTAGAGAGAAATGAGAATGCCAAAAACTGGGCTCACTATTGTGGATTTTATTTTTCTCCAAGATATTGGCTCCCCAACCTGTCACTACTTTGAATGTTCCCTGACATTTTCCTACAGATTTAATATTTTGTTCAACATGTCCAGTTGTTCTCAGTAGGAATCATAGCCCCAAACATCTAGTCTGCTACTGCCAAAGAGGTACTTTCAGTTGATGTTTTTAAGCCTTTGATTTTTATAACATTCTGGTGCCGAGAATTCCGGGGACCAGATTCAGTGCCTCAGGATGAGTCCCCTACCTTTGGACACTAACAAAAAACTAATTATCTACAGACAGAAACTTCCCCAAGAGTTTATCCAGAATCAGAGCTTAGGTTCACAGCCTATGTCAGTAAGTAGTAATTCCACTTAGATCTCACACACTCCCTAACTTAAATTCTGTTTTGGGCAGAAAAACTTTTTGAAATCCAAACTCTTAAATCCCCTCCAAATTTTGCTTCCAGTCTGGAAGCCAAAAGCAGACTGGGGAAAACGTTTGGTCTTTAATGTCTTTACAGCTCAGGGTTCTATTTCCATACCTTTTGTTCAATCTTTACAATCCCAGATACATTAGTTGTGTCTCCTGAGTGCCCAAGATATTTTAATGCCCACATCTTCCCCCCATCGATTCCATGTTCTGGAATTTTAAAAATTTCTTCCTTTCCTTCAAAAACCTTGTTCTGTCAACTAGCATTTTGGGATTTTCTTTTTTCCTTTTGTTATGAGTGACTGTTGGTGCACTTTGAAGGCTCACTGGCATCCTTGACTCCTGGGATATAGTAGCAAACATCAGTCATTCCTCACAGTAGATATTGGAAACTATCTATCCTTCCAACTTAAGATGCAGGCATGTTTTTAAATGGTGTAGTGATTAGGAGTTGAACATGAGGGTTGGATACATTTAGTTAGGTTTTTTATAATGCATAGCTTTTTAACTGGGGTTGTAGGTTTGCTTAGGTTTCTCAAAAAATAGTGTTTCTAAACTCAATAAAGTGGAAGGAGAAAAAGAAAAATCTCAAAAGTATTTTTCAAAGTACTACAGTTATATGACACACTATTATTTCAAGCACTTGTGCAACTGTTTTTAGACAATCTCAAGAATAAAATGGCCTTCCTTAATAGGAATAAAAGGTGACACACCATTGCTAAGGCCAACTTCTTGAAGCATGAATGACTAGTGGTCTATGCTAGCAAAACATGCTGGGCTTGCAAATGTTATTTTTGCCTTTCTTTTTTTTTTCTTTTACATTTCCATTTATAAATGTATATATTGTGCTTGGTAAAGCAGACCAAAGAGTGTTTCTTGGCCAAATTCCCATCTGTTTAGAAATACATTCGGTTCCCAGGAGTTTAGTTGAGGTCAGATAAGGTACTAGATTGGTTTAGTTTAGAGATCAAAATAAATAAATAAATTTAGTAAGTAAGTACATCCATTCAGCTTGATGTCCAATTTGTTATACATCATGGCTATATGAACAGAAAAGTAATCATTTAAAGACTCCAATATGTATACCACTGGCCAAAATGGATAAAAGACTCAGCAGAAAAAGACTTGCTGTATCAGCATTATTTGGTTTCCTCTACACTGAAAACAGCTCAGTGCTAGTTGATATAAAGTGGAAAATGGCCTTGAAAAATGTATCTCAACTTCAGGAATAGTTAAAGATTTAAATATAGCCATATGGTAAATAGAAAATAAATTGTTTTATCACAACCAATAAAGAAACATGGCAGTGTAAAAAGGTAATTGGGGGAAGAAAAGGAAACTCTTTTTTTGTGTTTTTTTGTTTGTTTGTTTGTTTATTTTTGTTCAATGCCAATCATACAAGGAGTTGCTCATACGTGTGAATACAATAGAAATTTTCCAGTCTAAGCTTAGAAATTAATTATGAAATTCATACTAAATTCATCACAAACTTCACTACCATTTTAAGGTAGGGCTCTATAAGCACATTTGATATTTCTTTTGCAGGGCATGGAAACATTATCATAAATACTCACTACTGCACATTAATACTCTTAGATGGTATTGAGTTTGGATTAATTGTTTTTCCTATCATTACTATATTATTTTGAATGTTTACTATTATTTTTGAATTTTTTTAATGATTTTAATTGATTTTTAGAGATAGAGGGAGAAAGAGAGAGAGAAACATTGACTTGAGAGAGATACATCAACAAGCTGCCTCCTGCACACCCCCTACTGGGGATTGAGCCTGCAACTTGGGCATGTACTCTGACCAGGAATCAAACTGATAACCTTTTGGTACAAGGGATGATGCCCAACCAACTGAGCCACACTGGCCAGGGCTATTATTTTGAATTCTGACTAACTCTGTCTTGATGACCTGCAGTTAATATGCTTATTTCTAGCAAAATCACTCTATTTTTTTTTAATCTTCTCCCAAATTTTTCCACTGATTAGTAGAGAGGATGGAAGAGAAGGAGGAGGAGAGAGGGAGAGAGAGAGAAACAAAACAAAAACAAAAAAAACATTGTTTGCTTCCAGCATATGCCCTGACCAGGACAGGGATTGAACCTGCAACCCAGGTATGTGCTCTTGACTGGGAATTGAACTCACGACCATAAATTTATGGCCATAAGTTAGCAAATGACTTAGAGATTGTTGGTTCTTTTCCATACTCAAAGTGTTCTGAATTTGAAGAATGCTCAAGGGTAAACTAGGCAAAGGTGGAACAAATCCAGGGAAAAGGAACAGCCTGAAAAAGATATTGGGGAAAGAGATAGACAGAAGAGCAGAGAAGAGTCAGGGAAAGAAAGTTATGCCCAGGGCAGTTGAACCCAGGAAGTCATCCAAGTGGTAGGGAATATAGCCTAGGTTAATGATATAGGTCTTTATTCTAAAGCCACTAGAATATGGGTGCAGTGGGTGACATCATAGCTTGAAAAGATCATTTGGGAATTATAAGAGGTAACAGATCGGAGTGAGAAGAGACAGTGTGGAAATAATGTGCCCAGTTAGAGGTGGTTATGGTAGTCTGGGTGAGGCAAAATGACAACATGGATGAAGACAGTTGCTGGTAAGTTAAGGAACATAGATAGTTTTGAAGCCATTTCAGATAAATTGATCACTTTGGGCTTAGAAAGTCAGAGGAAGTTTCTCTATGGATACGGAAAGTAAGTTAAATGTGAGGAACAAATAAAAATCCAGTGTATGGGGGGCATATAAAATAATCTCCAGTAAGGAAAGCAGCTTATGAAAACAAATGCACATTGGAACGTGATAAGGCCATGTTCTGGGGTTAATAAAGAAAAGTGTTTGCTTATGTTCATATAGCTTGAAAATCCTTGAATATTAGCCTAAATACACTATTACAGGCTTTGAATATTAACCTAAAAATATCCCAACACAAATTTGCTTAAGATTGCATAATGATCATATATTTGACATCATTTAATAACATCATAGAAATTAAGATTTGGGTTCTAGGATTAAATAGAATAAGCTTTAATTCCTACCTCTTTCATTTACCAAATTTCAACCTCAGAGAGTACATAATCATATAGCCCTTAAATCTAACTTTTTTCAATCTTTAAAAATAAAGAAAATAATAATGCTTACTGCATAGAATAGTTGGTAAAATTAAATAAGTTAATGCATACTTAATGTAGTATTTGGCATGTAGTGCATGTTCATAAACATTAATTATTACTATTGTTACTATGAGCACACTTACTACAGTTGCTTGTTATTTTAAAACATTTACTTTGGAAGTTCATGAAAAGCAGAAATAATGGCTTGTCAGTGTCATCAGAGATGGTTTTAGCAGAGGTGGAGTTTGAATTAGGCACAGTGTGATGAGCATGGTGGGTGCATGGCTACCTAATAGGTATCAAACCTGTAGCAGACAACAGTAGACCTATTCCTTTGACTCTATCCCTCTATTCGCTACCCTACAAGCCACTAATACAATGTTCTTTTAAGCCATTCCCCTTCCCCCTCCCAGGTTTTCTCAGTGTAACATATGGACACAGTCAGTCTCATGATCACTAATTCAATTTCACAAATACTAATTAAATACCAGTGCCCCTGGCTCCAAGGGGAAATAAGAATTAAAGTCTTTATTCCTGTCCTCCAAGGAACTATGATCACATTTATTCATGTTCAAAAAAAAAACCAAAACACTGGAAACCAATAAAATACAGAAGATTTGGGATAACATTCAGTGGAACACCATGATGAGAAATGCACTGAAAATAACAGGTATGTTCGGTGAATGGATAGAAGTTTTGTATACCTGAATCTCGAGATGCATATGGGGAAACAGAAGACGAGTTGAAAAGGGAAATAAGCAGTCACAGAAGACATGTTCTATGCTCAGTATGCCAGTAGGTCTCATTGCAGAAGCAAGTGGAGACAGAACTAAAGCTGACTCACTATTGCGTTCAATTGCACTTCACACCAAGAGCATGGACCAAGTGAAAGTGTAAAAGAATGTCTTTTCCTGCTCAATGTGGGATACATTTGGGAAAATGAGTTGCTACTGCTGCCTTTGGCAATCATCTTCCTACGGAAGGCAACTGAGACCTAAGAAAAGAGCCTGCAAATGACTTTCATGCCCACAGCTTAATAGTTTCAAACTTTGATGTTTGTCAATATTCCAAAAATATATGTATTAAAACAGAAGTCTTTGTGGTGTTTTTTGTTGTTGTTATTGTTTTGTTTTGTTTTGTTTTGTTTTAACTAAATTTTTCTTAGGGCTTTCCAAGCAGCATGGACATGATCTCCTTTCCACAAAGATGGCTGCCTCTAGCTCCTTGCACATAGTAACGCAATTAAATGAAAATCTAATTTTCAAGTACATCTCGCAGTTTATTCAATGTGGAAAATAACTCACATTATGAGCTTTCAGACTCCAGGCAGAGCACATTAATGCTGCTTTTCTTTAATAATCCATTTCTGAAGCTTGATTTTTATTTATTTATTTTTTTTTTAGGAAGGCTTCAGGACAGGAAGAATCCTATAACTAATCTGACCAGGTTTAGCTCCTCTTTAGAAAATTGTGACAAGACCTGCAGACCCAAAATACAATCCTAGAGAGAGCTAATCTCCCCTCACATTCTGTTCATAGCTTTCATCCTGATAGGACAGGATCTGATTTAAACTCTGCCACTTTAAATCAGCTTTCAATCTTGCACCTAACTCTTCTCCTGGGTTTTAGTGCCATATTGCAATGTTAAAGTGTAAAATTCTGCATCTGCCAAGGCATTTGGCTGGAAAAGCAAGTATGTCAATGGCCGTCCCTTGCTGCCATTACACATATGGAGTTTCTGTGTTCAGCTCTGCCATCTGGTCGTTAGGCCTAGATGCGCTCTTCATTGAATAAGGACCATCTACCATATCAGCACCTCTTGCAATATGCTAGACTTTTCATGGTGTTATTTTGCAGGTCTCCTCTGATGACATTTCTACCCCACAACCTTTTTATTTCTCCCCTAACAAATGTTCTACAGAAAGCAACCTTTAATGCCATTTGAAGAAAAAAAAAAAAAAAAAAGCACAAGTAATGCCATGAATGTAATTGGAATAAGAGCAATCAAAATTTTAAGTCGCTGCAAACACAATAGTAGGAATTTCATAATTACAATCACTGCACATTGTACCTTGAAAGTGTACAAAATAGACAACAGACATAAAGCAATTGTAATCACTTAATATTATGAAGAGAATGTGGGTTAACTGTGCCTGCCATTTTATTTCCTTTATTTATGATAGTTGTTATCATGAGATTGAATGACATTTTCTTTTTCTATCAAAGGGACATGGACGATGGTATACAATTCCTTCTACAATATATACCTAACTAGTTCATTCCCACCTCAAACACTTCATCTTGAGAGAAAAGAACAAAGTCATAGCCTGAAAATAATGACTTCACTCAAAAGTTTAAAGGAAAACCCTCAGAAATTAGTCAACAAGATAACCACTGATAGAATTTCATTAATTTCATAATCATGAGAAAAGGAATTTCAAACCTATAGCCAAATTCTGTGAAAGAGAAGATGGTGGCTTAGGGCTGGCTTGGAGGAGAATTGAGTATAATTGAGACTTAAATTTCATATTCTGAAATCTTTCTAAATGCCCTCCTAAACTCCACTCTCCTCCAAACCACCAATCTTCCCACATGTTCCATTAAGTTTAACCAACATGTGTTCATTTTTCTGGGCCTTTAGTAGAACACCTGCTTAAACTTTATTGCACATACAAATCTCCTGGGGTTCTTGTTGAAATACAAAATTGAGGGTGGGGTTCAAGAGTCTTCATTTCTTTTTTTTTTTACATACATTTTCTTTTTAAAAAATATATTTTTATTGATTTTTTACAGAGAGGAAGGGGGAGGGATAGAGAATTAGAAACCACAATGAGAGAAAAACATCGATTACCTGCCTCCTGCATAACCCCTACTGGGGATTTGCCTGCAACCAAGGTACATGCCCTTGACTAAAATCGAACCCAGGACCCTTCAGTCAGCAGCCCAATGTTCTATCCACTGAGCCAAACCAGTCAAGGCAAGAGTCTGCATTTCTAACCATCCCTTAAGTAATAATATCAGTGCTGCTGGACTGAAAAGGATGCTTAAGTCAAATGTCTGTTGCAGCTGACCCCCACACTGCCCCGCATCTGCCTTCTACCTTGAAGAAAGACATTTCACAAAAGAAAACTTGAAGCCATGTTCATAATTTAATAAGCATCTTCTACATGCCGGGCATGATTCATTCATAATTTTCCATCATTTAAATCTCACAGAAATCCTGGACAATGATATTATTTTCCCATTCCATAGGTGAAAAAAAAATCAGAAAGATGTTGGTAAAGGCAGGATTCAGCCAATTTCTGCCTGACTGTGAACCCTGACCTATTTACTCCATTCTCCCTTGCTAAGTCACAATATGGTATTGGACCTTTAATATGCCACCCGACCAAGGATGCTTCCCATTTGGGGAGAAGCTCCTTGGACCTCTGACATCCAAGTGCCTGTTATTTTCTTCTTTGAATTTGTGCATGTCTGAAACCTAGTGTAATACCTATTATAATCAAGCCATGTATGCTAAGATGAAATAAATGAGTCCCAAAAAGGCAAGCTTTACACAAACGGAGTGAAAGAGCTGGAATGTAATTGTTACGAGCAAATTTTCTAGGGTCACAGAAGCCAAGTTTGAACGGTTGCTTTTCCACATATCGGTTGTGTGAATTTGGGCAATTATTTGCTCAATTTCTTCACATGCATAATTTGGAAATACCATAAATTGCAGGGAGTTATTGTGATAATGATATTTAAATCAAAGGTCTTAGCATCATGCTAGTATGTATTATAGATTCACAAGGAATAGTTTTGTTATTAAAAGGGGGTAGCCTTGTGATGGAGTACACTGTGAGGTGTAGAAGGACCTAGATCCCGGTTCTCAAACCTACTGTGCATTGTAACCACCTGGAGACCTCTTCAACTACTGATGCTGTACCCTACTCCTAGAGTTTCTGTGAACCGAGCATCAGGCTTTGAAAATTATCTAGTGATTATAATATTTTAAAAGTATGATGCTCATGCTGCATCCCAGATTAATTAAATTAGATTCTTTATGGGTGAGACCCAGTCATTCGTATTTTTTGAAGCTCTCCTTTCTTATTGCAATACAGAGCCAAGTTGGAGAACCACAGCCTCAAATAAAATCCTCCTGTGGTTTTAAACCCTGGCTGCACATAAGAATCACTTTAGGGAACAAAAACATATCAGTGATGAGGCTCCCTCCAAGATCAATTTATGTCTAGTCTCTAAGGATGAGACCCAAGATTTGGCAGTTTTAAAGGTTGCTTCAGGTGATTGTTAATATAGAGTCAGGATTGAGATTCAGTGTTCAAATGGTGCAGAAACTTCTGCACCCCTCACACTCACCTCGAGAGACAGTTAAAGGGATGTCTGGGACCCACCACCAGAGACTGTAATTGAGCAAATCTGGAAGAGGGCCTGGGAATTTGCATCTCTAACAAGTTCTCAGGTAAATGCTGATGGTCCCATGAAGTAAAATAATAAACCCTGAGTGCATACAGATATTAATAAAAAATAATGTGAAAGTTTGATGAGGGAAGAGTATTTATATTGTCATAAAGTACCATCTCACAAAATACTTATTAATTACAAAAGGGAATAGATATACTTTACTTGGAGAAACCTAGATGACAACAACTTAATCAAGTAATCGCATTGAACATCATCAGATATGAGGCAAATAAAAACCGTGCACATTTGAGAGGCTGCAGTGAGAAGTCGGCAACACTACTATGATTTCTCTGCTAAAGAAGCATAACCTGAATCCAATCACAAAACATTGTACAACCTAAATTTTACAAAACAATTTCAAAAAATAATCTCTGAAAACCTCAAGGTCCTAAAAGTAAATAAATAAATGACTAAAGAACTCATCCACTCTGAAGTAGACTAAAGAGATATATCAACTAGTACATCCTTTTAACAGACAAAACATTACTAAGGCAATTGGGAAATTGTGAAGGGGTCTGAAGAGTAGGTGGCAAAATGTATCAATGCTCATTTTTTATTTGAAATATATCATGGCTTTATAGGAGATGTCCTTGTCTATAGGCAATGCACAAAATATTTGAGGGGGATGTGGCATCAGGTTAGGAACTTACTATCAAAAGATTTAAGAAAATCAATATATTTTTACTTATAACTCAAACTTTTCTGTAGTTGTGATATTTCTAAATATTTTTAATAAGCCCAGCTGTTGTGGCTCAGTGGTTGAGCATCTACTTATGAACCAGAAGGTCACGGTTCAATTCCTTGGTCAGGGCACATGCCCAGGATGTTTGTGTTTCAACTGACAATACCCATTTCAGCTACCTGAAATTGGAATAGAAAATAAAAGAAAAAGAGTCCGTTTAGGAAAATGAAATAATTCTATTCTGGGATTTTGAATCTTAGCTGTCCATGGGTATTCAAATGAATGTGCTCAGGTGGAAAGCAAATGTACAGGACAGAGCTAGGAGGCTGCCTATCTAGGAGATTTAGATTTAGAAAGCATTATGCTATCAGTGGGTGTTAAAAACATAACACCAGGTGGGATTTTCAAGGGATATTACATGAAGAGGGAAAAACAATATTGACTTGAAAACAAAATTTAGAGAAACCCTTTTATAAGAGTCAGGTAGAAGGAATAAACAAAATAGCAAGAGATGTTATCCAAGACCAGAGAGGGAGGCATGAGACAGGCATGCTTTTCTTCTTCCAAGCAGTACTTCCCACAGCAGCCAGAGTAATCTTCTAAAAACAGGCACTGGATCAGCTTATCCCTCTGCCTAACACCTTTCAAGGCTTTCCATGACCTATAAGATAACACCTACTCACTTCCCCTAGCCCAAGCCCTGCATAATCTAGCCCTGTTTCATTCTCCAGCTCAGCTTTAATATATATATATATATATATATATATATATATATATATATATATACACACACACATATATATGAGATTTCTGAGAGGAAGGGCGAGAGAGAAAGAGACAGAAACATCAATGATGGAGAGAATCATTGATCGACTGCTTCTTGCATGCCCCACACTGGGGATCAAGCCTGCCACCTAGTCATGTGCCCTGACCGAGAATCTAACCGTGACTGGGAATCAAACCATGACCTCCTGGTTCATAGGTTGATGCTCAACCACTGAGCCATGCCAGCGGGGCACCAGCCTCATCTTTCACCAAATTTTGTGTTCTTGCCCATACATAGTACTAGGTTCTTTTTTGGTTTTGCATCCTCAGCACTTCTACTCACACTATACCCTTTGCCAAATTAGCTCCATATTATTCATCAGGTGGGATCATTGTGGCAGCATATGTTTATATCACCACTGCCCTCTTGGAGAGGACTTCTACAACTGTTGGATCTAAGTTGGCCCACTCCTGTCAATCACTCCTTCAATACCTAGTTTGTCCCTTACATAGAATTTACTACAAATAGAAGATGGTTAGCCATTCTTCTATTTATTTATGTTGCATCATTAAAGAGAATGAGCCTTGTCTTTCTTTTTGATCTTAGTATTCCCGTCACTTAACACAATGTATAGGACTTGTTTATAGTCCTACACAGGTGGGTTAGACAAATGAAGTGGATCACTGAAGCAAAATATTTAGATAATTTTACCAATAAAGAAATAGTTCTAAATATTACTATAAAATTATAAAAGTCCAGAAGAAAATACAAAAAGAATTGAGAAATTTCAACAGCATTTAGTTACATGAAGTCATTGTTAAAATTTGCCACAAGAACTTCAGTGGAGTAAAGTAAACTTAAAGTGGATTGCAATGGGTTTATGTTTCTATGAGGGTTGGAGCAGGATGCATTGGAAACAGAAAATCTGGATAACCTGTCCAGACACTTAGTGAAAAATCGCCTTTTCTTTTAGATCCTCATTGGCCATCCTTCTGTTTCTCTACGCGTGCGCGCGCGCGCACACACACACACACACACACACCCTTTGCTTTCCGCAGACATGTACAGAGAGCCTCCCCTGTTGAAGACACTATACTGGAGGCAGTGATAGGCACAGGAGTGGATATCATTCAGTTCCTGTTATGAAAAGGGTTATAACCAAAATAGAGGAAGTACAAATATACAGAAAGGATTACATTAAGATCTAAAGAAATGTGGATTATTATAGAAGCACTGAGCTTGAGAAGTGATGGGTATTAGTGGAACTTAAGAAAGCTTTTTTATGTCTGGAATTCTTTGCTTAATTACTGTATGTGCATTCTTAGAGTCATTTTTCTGACAATGAATGCTAACTTAGGGGTGAAAACAAAGAAGAGAAAGGATTTGAAAATAAAATGTAAAAGAACATATTTGTTATATTTTTTAAAAGTTGATGTATTTCCCAGAGTTTAACCCTTAATGGCTTTTCTTCATAATCTTAAAACTGGTACAGGAATCAGAATCTGTAGGTATGAGTCAGGTACTACTTGACATTGACAGGTTGAGTGAACTTAGCCCTCTTTCTTTTTTCACCCACCAAATAGTAGAATTCTTATAATAACACCACTAAAAATAACAGGTGAGAATGTGGTTTTAAATGTGTAATTTTGTGACTTGAAAAGGACATTCGTTCCAGTAATTATTTCATTAAAAATAAACATAATTATTTGTCATCATGTGACTGCCAAATTATATTGTCATTTTTGGAAGAAATAGAATAGACAAAGACCTTAACCTCAGGAATTATAATCATTCAACACTCAACAAATGTGTATTCATTAAAGATTCAGTGAGTACTTCAAATTTAGTTGGAACTGGTAGACAGGTGAAATACCATAATCAAATTATATTTTAACAGTCACATTTTAATTGTTTTAGAAATTCCAAAGAAGGGACAATTTTTGTGGGCCTGAGCTTTCTGAGAGAGCACCATGGAACAAGGCCTGAGTTAGATTTTAAAGAATTAATAGAATTTAAATTAACAAAAGATAAGGATACTGAATAAAATAAATAATACACATGAAAGCTTTAAAATAACATTTTTATCATTTTATGTACTGCCCTCCACATAGTGAGAACTTAGTAACTATTGCTCAGTAAGAGCAAAGAATAAATGTTGGTTCAATTATTGGAAAACACCGAATGTGAGACTAAGGAATTTGAACTTGATACAAAAGAAAATGAGTAATGTATACAATATTGTTTCAGCCTAACCTTATATGTCTTTGAATCTAAAACTTTGGGGCTACATCTTATATCTCTTGCCTATTACAATAAATGCCTACTAGAGTAATGCCACTTTCAACACACTTCTAATCTATTTTTTTCTTTATTTTGGAATATGTCCTTTGGTCTCCCTTAAATAAAAACAAAAACAAAACAAAACAAACAAACAAAAAACTCTACAAATTAAACTTTAAGTGATTTATTAAAAATGCAACCAAATGTATTTGTTTATATAAAAATGATGTCATATGGAATTATCCAGGTATAAATGTCCACAAGTATGTAATTAAATATATTTTAAAATATATTTTAAAAGATCCTTACAATGAGTGAAATTTATCTTACCCTTATGTTATTATTAAATTGATTTAAATGAGTCTAATATATCAACATTTTTAAAATGATGGCTTTTCAGTGACTGTTCTCATTTGTTAGAGGACCTATTTTTCTGCAATATATTTTCTCCAGCATACATTTGCAAAATCCATTTAACATTTTTCACCTTTATCCCCCTTTTATTAGCATTATCTCACACAGCCCTTTTCATTTTTCTACATGGTTATTCCTACATTTGATTTTGTGACATATGCCACTAACTTAATAGGTTGAATTTTCAAAGCATAATCTCCAGACCATCAATTTTCTAATTATATTTTTTAGCCAAAAAAGCATTTATTTGAACAAAATTATATGCTTACATATGAAATATAAAACAAGTAAACAGAGCTGTTTTGTTATAATAGACGTCAGGTGTTTACATCTCTGCTCCTTTTGCTTCCAGTGCTGACCTTAAGGGAGTTTCTAAGAGTTCCTAAAACTTTCCTAATGACTGTAGAAAATCACTATTATAGATACTATTTCCTATTATTCATTTGCTTTTAATTTTAGTATATATCACTGAGAAAATTCTACTATCTTTGGCATTTTCATTTTCCCCAGAAATAAAAGACAGAAAATTAAGAAACATACTCTACCTGGGTTCCTCTCACTCCCCACACACATATTGTAGGCATTTTGTTTGATTGTGTTTTATAAAATAAACATATAGTAGAAATTTTCTTATTCAATATATTTGAAGCCTGTGTTTGGTCAAATAATGGAAGAAGTTGAGATAATCGGGGTATCATGGAAAAAACATTTGTATGTTTGTGCATTTTAAATTTAAGCATAGACATTGGTATTCATTTGCCACTTTCTCAATGTAGAAACAAAGACTTTTCTTGGATTGTGAGTTTTCTGATTGTAGATATTTTTCTTTTTACATATAACACATTCATTACTCATTGCTGACAATTACCACTGCTAATTTCTTTAAAATGAAGAGAAAACTAAATTCTTTCTGTTTCTTATATAGCACCTCATCCCACAATTAGTTGGACAGTACTTCTTTTGCCTTTCAAAGTTGTATACAACTTATACACCTAGCACTTACTACAGACTCAACTGACTGTGGGTTAGTAATGTGCTGCTCACCCGGGGGAAAAGATATGTTTTGACACCTACTAGCCATGAGCACAAGTGCCCTCTCAACCCCAGGCAGCCACTGACGTTTTACTATCTCCATGACTTTGCCTTTCCAGGATATCATACAGTTGAAATCATATAGTATGTAGCCTGTTCTTACTGGCTTCTTTCACTTAGCAATATGAATTTAAATTTTCTCCATTTTTTTCATGACTTGATAGCTTCTTTATTGTTATTGAATAATATTTCATTGTTTAAAATGTACCACAGTTTGTTGATTCATGCACCTATTGAAGGATATCTTGGTTTCTGTGTCCTCACTTCTAATCTTAAATTATAATTAACTAGAGGCCCTGTGCACAAGAGTCAGACATCCTTAGTACTACCAGGGAGGAGGGAGAGCCTCCCATCACCACCGCTGCGCTCACCAGCAGTGACTCCCTGCTTCTGGCTGAGAAGCGCTCCCCCTGTGGGAGCACACTAACCATCGCAGGGGGCATCTTCTGCATTGAGCATCTGCCCCCTGGTAGTCAGTGTGCATCATAGTAAGCGGTCATTCAGCCATTGGGGTGAAACCAGCAATCTGGCATCCCCCGAGGGGTCCTGGATTGCAAGAGGGCCCAAGCCAGACCAAGGGACCCCCATGGGTGCACGATCGGGGCCAGGGAGAGATGCGGGAGGTTGGCCAGCCAGGAAGGGACTGGGGAGGGCTCCAGGGTGTGTCTGGCCCATCTCAGTCCCGATCAGCTGAACCCCAGCAGCAAGCTAACCTACCAGTTGGAGCATCTTCCCCCTGGTGGTCAGTGCATGTCATAGCGATTGGTCAACCAGTCGACTGCCCCGTGGTGGCCAGTGCATGTCATAGAGAGTGGTTGAGCAGCCATGGCATATCATTAGCATATTACACTTTGATTGGCTGAATGGCCGACTGGACATTTAGCATATTAGACTTTTATTATATAGGATATATTTACATTTTAAGTTCTACTGGTATCAGCATTAATACCAAAATATGCTCTCCAAAATAAATCTGTATAAGAATCATGCATTAACCCTTCTTTAACTTTCAAATATGTTTTAGATATTTAAAAAACATTCAAAAGGGTTTTAAGCTAATCATAATTATAAATAACTAGAGGCCTGGTGCATGAAATTCGTGCATGGGGGGGAGGGGGCGGATCCCTCAACCCAACCTGCACCCTCTCCAATCTGGGACCCCTCGAGGGATGTCCAACTGCCTGTTTAGGACTGATCCTGGTGGGACATCCCTCTCACAATCCAGGACTGCTGGCTCCCAACCACTCTCCTGCCTGCCTGCCTGATTGCCCATAACCTCTTCTGCCTGCCAGCCTGATCACCCCTAATCACTAACCCTGTCAGCTTGGTCACCCCTAACTGCCCTCCCTTGCCAACCTGGTTCCCCCAACTGCCCTCCCCTCCAGGCCTGGTCCCCCCCAAGTTCCCTCCCTTTCAGGCCTGGTCCCTCCTAACTTTCCTACCCTGCTGGCTTGATTGCCAACAACTCCCCTCCCCTGCCAGCCATCTTGTGGTGGCCATCTTGTGTCCACATGGGGGCAGCCCTCTTGTGTGTTAGAGTGATGGTCAATTTGCATATTACCTCTTTACTAGATAGGATGCTTGATCACATTCTTCATCTTTCTCTAAGAATGGTGAGGACAATGCATGACACAAATATAATTAAATCATGTATTCATGCAAACAATAATAATTAAGTAATTGGTGCATTCTTGTCTCTGAGCTAATAGAGATATATTGGTGGGAAAATAAACATATTTTCAATCCAAATGTTCAGGAATTTGTGTCATTAGAATAGAGATGATAAAGGTAGCAGCATTTATTTTAATTAGTAAAGTATGCCCTTTTCTAAATTCTTATTCTTCATTTGAGTTTATATGACTTGAATAAGATATTATAGAGAGATATGTATAACCACATGTTTGAACTTGTTTACCTATAACTTTAATTTAAAAAAAGGAAGCTAACAGTTTTCAGATCTCCTTTTAGACATGTCATTGTTTTATATGTTTCATAATTAAGAATATTACTAAATTCACATTGCATGTTTAGTTTCTTATTTCCTTTTATTTTTTAACAGAATTAATTATTAATATTTCTACTCTTCCAATTTGATTTTGTGAGGCACTAAATCTGTATGTTATCATTCGGAATTTTAAAGCTGCTTATATGGCTTTTCTTTATAAGTTGGCCTTTAGAATCATACAAAAGAAAGAAACATCACTTCCAGCTCTACTGTATAATGACCTCCTTATTTTCTCCCATATCCTAATGCAGATAATTTCTCAGACTGGGAGAAAATTAAAGCTGCTAAAGAACTTTCTTCTCTCATCGTATGCCTAAGACTTTAAATACATGTGGCATAATATATGCTAACCACTCTGTCCTCTGCACCCTCTACCAATTCTCCCAACACATCTTCCCAATTCATCACCAACTAATCAATAATGGCCCCTGCTGAGAGGGGGCCAGGGAAGGATGCCTTTCTTTTTCCCATAAATATTTGAAATTGGCTTAATTATAATGTCCTGTGCTTGGATGTGGTGACAATAGTCTTCCACTTAGATGAGCAGAGAGATACACAGGTGGAGAAGTACCTGGTTAGGCAGATTAAATAGAAACGTTCCACTGAAGTGTGTAACTACAGAAACCATCACTGCCCTATATTCCAATTGCATAAAAACGAGTCCTATTACAGAAAGGTGATACCAGACAGAAATCATCTGAACAGAACATTGCTGCCTTCCCACTATCACACGCAGTTACCTTCCTCTCAGCCTTCTCTCCTTTCCCCTTCCCTTCCTTCCCCCTATTTATCTGCATCACTATTTTCCCTTGGGGAGATTTCCTTGCTCTTCTCTCATCTTACCTTCTTTTCTTTATCTTTCCTCTTGGATTTGGGAGTAACATAACCAGGATAGTGATTTGGGACTATCCATCTTGCAGCACTAAGAAGCATGAACTTCAAGGGGAATAACCTGTATGCATGGAAATGATTAGAAAAATATTGCGATTTTCCAGGCAAGAGAGGACAAGGTTCTGAAATGGTGGTCCTGGGAAAGGTAAAGAGAGGACAGATGTGAGAGGCGTTGTAAAAATGGAATTGGCAGCTTCGCAGTCATAGGAGAGACTAGAGCACACCTTCAGAAGCTCAGGGAATCATCTGCACATCATAACCGTGAATTTTTCCACTGCTAATTCGGTCATTGCAATGTGAACTTCAGCAATCTGTCCTTTATATGCATAACAATATCATAAATAAATCAAGGGGAAGCTAATGAGAAAATATATATCAAAGAGCCAAGTAAGCTCCATGCAGAAAATCAACAACAGTTTGTAATTCATTTCAATCATGTGCTAGGTAATTGCATATTATGCAATCCAAAAGCATGTGCATTTTCTATTGTAAAATCAGATTGAGTCCTAAATGTAGGCTATCTGTGAATGCAGACTTCAACATAGGGACTATGGTGGGTCTGCACGTTACATGTGCTGAAATATACACTTGAAAGAAAAACAAAAAACAAAAACACACTTCTCTTTCATGACCTCTTCGGAAAAAATAATACCATTGGGCACCACGCCTTGGAAACCCACATAGCACGGTTAATAAAAAGCCAGGAGTTTGGAGAGAATATTGAATTTGAAAGTCTCTGAGAGTATTCCCCTAATGGGTTGTTAAGTCTCTGTGACAGAGAACATTAGTGCTAGATGATGACAGTCATTCGATTCTAAACACAAACCATATTGTCTGTGATTAAAGGCAGATGCCGGAGGAGGGCATCCAGGGCATTGTGGCCAGAGCTGCGTTAGAACTATCCCTTGGCAATTTTAAGGCTGTGACCAAAAGTAATAATAATAATCACAATAAAATAAGACAAAATTTGCCTTCTTACCCATAATTAAGGGTAGATGTCCATGACTTTCCTGAAAGCTGAAAGTCCAAATATTCTCCACATTGGGGAAAGACACTAGTATGTATATTTCATAGATACAAAGACCACAAAGTAAACAAACTGTAGATCATTATAAGATGTCTACAGCAACCATTTAAAGCATATATCTGAGTGAGGGTCTGTTTGCCAGTAAATCTGTATTCAGTCTATTTGTCTATGTGGCTTATTATATCGGGTGAAAAAGAGACAAACAATTAATCTGTTTTTATCTCTATAATATTTTAATACAAAAAATATACCTATCTTCCTATACTGATGTATTTTTCCCACATGTATTTGTGGTATTTTGGGCGAAATATCCTTTCCTTCTTTTAAACTCTCATAACAGCTTCATTGTGTCGCTTATGGAGGATTAGACTAATTAGAATTATTTATATGTATCTTACAAATCTCCTACCACCCCATGAGTTACTTTGGGTGAAAGGCTAGACCCATCTATCATTAATTAAATACTCATTCATATGTATTTTCTATAAACTCTACATTCGTTAGCCCATTTAATGCAACAACTATATCTAATTGATATACTGTTTTCTCAATCTAACAGTTGAGACAACTAAGGCTCAGAAAGTTAACTGGCCCAGTCAAGAACACATGGTTAATGTGTTCTTGGTTGGGCAAAACTGAGATCTGAAGTCAATCTTACTTCAAAGTCCATGCATTCTATGAAGGGCATGAGGGACACAAGACAAAGCTCAAAGCCTACCCAAACTAGGGAGTTTCCTTATACCACACCTCCTCAAAGAAACTAGATTAGACATAAATGAAAGGGAAATTAGTTTAACAGAAAATAATCTGGAAGAACCATATTTATCCTAAGTGGTAAATTCGTCGACATAAAGTTGTTTCTAATACTCTTGTGTCATCCTCTTCAAGTTTTTAGGATCTGTTGTGATGGCTGCTCTTTTGTTATTAATATCTGTCATTTGTATTTTCTCTTTTAATCAGTTTAACTAAGGTTTTATACATTTTGTGAATCTTTTTGAAAAAACCAACTTTGACTTTATTAGCTTTGTTTGTTAGTTCTCTATTGTGTTGATTTCCTTTCTTATGTTTATTTTCTCCTAATTTGGATTTATTCTATTCTTCTTTTTCTACTTTCTTAAAGTGGAAACTTAAATCATTGTCTTTGGATTTTCCCCCTTTCAAATAAAAGAAGAATTTAAAACTATAAATATGTCTCTAAGAACTACTTTAGTTCATCTCACAATTTAGTCCTCAGTACAAATATTTTCTAATTTCCCTTGTGATCCATTTTTTGATCAAATTTAATTTAAACAGCCTATTTACTATTTATTAGTTTTCAAATAATTGGAGAGTTTCCACATATCTTATTGTTATTGATTTCAGTTTAATTCTGTTTTGGTCAGGAAATCTACATTGTATAATTTCATTTTTTAATATATTTTTATTCATTTCAGAGAGGAAGGGAGAGGGGAGAGATAGAAACATCAATGATGAGAGAGAATCATTCATTGGCTGCCTCCTGCATGCCTCCTACTAGGGATTAAGCCCTCAACCCAGACATGTGCCCTTGACCAGAATCAAACCTGGGACCCTTCAGTCTGCAGGCCAATGCTCTATCCAATGAGACAAGGGTTAATTTTATTTCTTTTAAATCTATTAAGATAGGTTTGGGGGTCTAGCATGTGGTCTATCTTAATAAATATTCATTCAGCCCTTGAAAAGAATATGCATTCTGCACTTCGTTGGTGTATTCTTCCACAAATATAACTTAAATTTATTTAATAGTGTTGTTCAAATAAATCATGCATGTCTTTACTGATTTTCCTCCATTCTATCAAGTGTTGAGAGATGTTTAAATATCTACTGATGATTATAGACTTGCCTATTCCTCTTGCAAATTCTCTCAAGTTTGGTTTCATGTATACTGAAGTTCTACTTTTGGATATACAAGCATGTATGCTTATGATTGTCATGTCATCTTATTTCATTGATTAACCATGAAAAATCCCTCTTTACTAATACTCTTTGTCTTGATGCCCATTTTATTTGACATTAATATAGCAACTCCAAACTCATGTCTCCCATTACTCCCCATTATGATTGTGCTTTTCTTTAAACTTTCAGTATTTTTAAAATAGCTGTTATTTCCTGCTAATTCTATAATCTCGAATGTTTCTATTGACTGATTTTTCTTCTGGCTATGGTTCACGGTTTATGCTTCCTTGCATATCCAGTAATTTTTCACTGGATTGTCACACATTGTAAATATCGTGTTTTTGAATGTCTTAATTTTGTAATTTCTAAAGATGGTGTTGATGTTGTGGCACAGTTAAGTTAAGGGATGAGTTTGTTCTTTTTGAGGCTTGTTTTTAAGATTTGTTAGACTGAGACTAAAGTAGTTTGTACTTAAGTGATATTAGCTCTAATCTTACACCTTTCTATGAGCTATTAAAATTGTACCTTAGAGATCTTCAATGATTGTTGCTTTAGATTTTTTTTTTTTTCATTTTAAGCCAATATCTCAAGGTAACCTTATCAGGATCAGATTGCTGAGGCATTCTTTGTGTACTTCCCTGCTCGTCAGTATGCTGTCCATACATTCAAACCATCTCCACCTCTTGGACCTCCGACCTTTGTATATTCAACTCAATGAGACAGTCATTATATTCTTGGGGTCCCCCTTCTTGCACAAAAGTCTTAAAAGTGCCCCAAAGAAAAAAGTCAAGGTTATCACATGGTTCACTTTATTTGCTTTACTTCCCCCCCAAAAAATTAAAGGTCTGTCTTGCCTGGTCTCTAGTAATTGCTTTATATGTTTTACTCAGCTTTCAATTTGCTTAAGATGGTAGAACAAATAAGGTACCAGTTGCTGTTTTTTTTTAATGGGAGAGAATTTTCTTTTACTGTTTTTATCTTCATTATTTATTTAATATACTTCATTTTCTTTTTTGTTATCATCTTTCATACCTACATCTAACTACATAGAACTTATCATAAAATAAAAACTAAGTGAATATTAATATACAAATAAAATGTATATATAATAAAACACACTTTGCTTAATGACCATTATGGTTATAATTTATTCAGTGGTTTTACCATGTGCCAGGTATCATGCTAAGCATGTTTCAGTTATTATCCTATTTATTTCTTGTGATCTATCCATTAACTATTTATTGCTATATGCCAGAGGTCAGCAAATTATAGTCAAAAGGAAAATCTGACAATTCATATTTGTAATTAAAGTTTTATTAGAACCAGCCACACTCAGTTGTTTAAATATTGTCTTCAACTGCTTTCATACTACAATGGCAGAGATGAGTAGCTACAACAGAGACCATATGGTCTGAAAAGTCTTTATATGATTTACTAAAAAATAAACAGCCTATTTACTATCTGGCCATTTATAGAAAAATGTTGACAAGCTCTCTTGAACACACTTCCATGAAAAGAAATTGAAGCCTAAAGAGATTATTTAATTTGAACAAAATCAAATTAAACACAAATCACAGATTCAAGTACACTGAACACAAATACTGTAAATGTCCTATTATTAACTCTTGTACTTTATGGTTTAAAACAAAATAATTATGCTTGGAGTTTGGTTCAGTCTACACTATTGTGAATATATTGAGCTCACAGAAGTGCAAAATGTTGAAATAATACATAAAATGCCTTCTCCTCCATAAAGAACGTTAATTTTTTTCTATTCTGCTTATTTTGGTCTTTCTGGATTTATGTCTTATCATTTCTGAGAAGCCTTCTTAGATGACCCCAGCAAAATTACACTTAATTCTTAAAGTTTTAAAAATAATCTAATTTCTAATCAAAATCTAGTTAGGGTATATGTATATAACCTCACATTAACCAGCAACACTCTTTCCCTACTTCATCTGTGTTCTCATAGTATATACTAAAGCTCATAGTTATAGCATATTAAATACCTTAGAAACATACAAATAGATAGTTAAATATAAATTAAGAAATGCTGATAAAGCCCTTCCATTAGGGAAGAACTTGATAGGTGCTGGTAATATAACATTGAGGAGGATAAGCATTGTTTCTCCATTTATGTAACTTTATAGTTGAGTGGAAAAGAAAGACATTAAACAAATGACTAAATTAGGACTCAAAGAAAGCTGAGCCACTTTGTCTCATTCTCAATAACTCCCCAAAATGGCAAACACTCCTCTTTCCCATTTCAAACTGCCCTTAGAACAATCTCCAACCCAGTAGCCTGCCTTGAAATATCCCTCCCTCACTCTCAGTGGCAATAAATTTTATTTCCTTTCCCTAGAGTAAGTCAGTCCTATGCAATATAAATCAAGCTTGCTTCACCTACTTCCCCAATTCTCCACTTCACCAAATTCTACAATCAGCAGAACGTAAGTTTAGAAGCTGATGAACAAGCAAAAGTGGAATTTGCTTTGGTGTGTAAAAGGAAACCATACATTAATTAATTCTTTTTTCTCTATTTTTAAATAATTAAATATTTCTCAATATGTTGATTATACAAAGGAAAAGTAGAGAACATTTGTAAATAAATTACAGGCAGACCCTAATTTAGCCCCATGCTCAGAAAATACTTATCGTAGTAAGTGGTGTTAGATGAAGAACAAAGGAAAAGTTTAAATGTTGAGTATATAATTGGGTTAAGATCGGAGGCTAGATGTATAAAGGTATCATTAAGATGATAAGTGGTAATATCAGCCATGAGAATGCAACTAATAATCTAATAAGAGAGTATATAATGAGAAGGAAAGAGTGTTAGGAAAAGAAGAAATTCCAGTATGGAAAAGAATAACAAAAACAAAGATGCAGTCAAAGGTATATAAACAAATGAGTATAAGCCGATGGAAACCAAAAGGAGTAGTTCATTGAGGCTGGAACCAATTGTGTGAGTGAAAATGAGTGTGTGGAAATATGATCATAGAAACACTCAACAGGGCCACCTACACATGCAGGTGGGCACTCCCTTTTTGTTTAGGTCTATATTGTCTTTATCCAAAAATATAAGATTGTAGGGTAAATATGAAGATACCACTTTGGTGAGTATTGTCTTTATATTATTTTCAAGCAAAACAAAACAAATTATAGACCAGGCACCTCAACGAGACTAATAAACATAGAAACATGATTCAAGTGAGTTATACCAAAAGAAAGTAAAATAGAAGTTTGAGGATACCCATCTTAGAACAAGACTAAGCTGTTCTACATGATAGACATGGTATGTGGTCAAATTAATTTTTATTCTGGTTCATAATGATGACTATGACATTGAAACATTTTGGGAATATAGTAGATAAGGAAAAGAAACTGATATTGGCCCAGATTTTATCTACACACAAGCATATTCACAAACTATTCTGGTTTCTGTTTCTAAATAATTCTTAGCTAATGGGACCATAAAAATTCTGGGCCTTAATTTTCAACTTTGGTTCCTTTGCAAAGTCTGTGGTTCTCTTTTTGATGAGTGCTATTTTATGAGTCACCCATCAGAAATTGATGATATTACATTCGTTACATCAATCAAAGTATGATTAGCTATTTTCAATATTGTTTTTTTGTAGTTGGACAAATACAACAGATATCAAACATTTAAGTAAGATTTATAGAAAAAAATTAAAATAAGAAAATGCTACCTACTAACTTATTTGCTTCTGGAAACTAACAAAACCTGCTCCAATTTCATTTGGTGGAGGAGTATCTGATTTTTTAAGAAAGTACAGCTTCCTTAGGAACATGGGGTTGATCATATAAATAGCATTGACCAAATATATTGGTATTTTTTAGTTTAGTATTCAAAGAGCTGGAGATACTGGCTCTTCATGTTCCCAAAGACAAGACTTCCATCTTATACACAAAGAAAACAGAGGCTCAGCTTCACTGATGTTTTATTGGGTGGTCTTCTGTAGGTAGACTTCCTAACTCACTACCTTGAACAGTGTACAGTTGCAAAGAATTGTCCTAAAACTGCACTTAAAGGGAGATGAAGAGTATCATGTCATTGAAGTCATAAGAGCTTCTCTATTATTTTGTAAGAAGGGATGGTGCATATCTGAAAATACTACTAAAAAAGAGGGATGGAAGAGTGGAATGCCTTCCTTCTTGGTATAGTGCCAAAGGCTCATGAGGTTTAGGCCCAGAGCTCAGCACATGATACTTAGGCTCTTCCTGTACTTTGTGAATCCTGTACCTTTAGGTATCAGCTGTTTATTTTGTGCAGCTTCTGCTGGCTCCAAAATAGAGCTCTGCAGCATCTCCTAGAACTGAGTGGACATGGTGGTGAATTTTAGTTTCCAAGGTAAGCTATATTTAGTGATTTTGAATATGTCTTAACTTTTGCCCTAGAGCAGTGGTTCTCAACCTTGGTTGCACATTAGAATCACCTGGGAATCTTTTTAAAATCCTGATTTCTGGGCCTCATCCTCCAGAAATTCTGTTTCTTTATTATGGGGTGAGGCCACAACATCAGTTACAAAGAAACAGAATTTCCGGAGGATGAGGCCGAGAAATCAGGATTTTAAAAAGATTCCCAGGTGATTCTAATGTGCAGCCAAGGTTGAGAACCACTGTTCTAGAAGAATAAAATATAAACATTGCCTAACAAAATAGGTAGGTAATAATTGTTGGTGACCTTCTTATAAAAGACAAGAATTAGTCATCTTCTCATTTAATCCTTTGCTGTTCACAAGTAGTATAGAGAGCAGCTGGTGAATCATGATAAACATAAATTGTACCATCTTAACTGACCTTAGTCTTTCTCTACTGGTCCCCAACCTCCCCACCCCTCGCATTCCATTTCTGTGATATAACAATAACAATAATATATGCTAAAGGTGTTTAGAGAAAGAATGCGTAATAAGTCAATGTAAGTTTTAGGGAAGAAGTGTATTTAAATTCATTCTTAAGAAATTGAGATAGACACACAACAGGAAGAAGGTCATTCTAAGGAAGGTAATAGCACAAAGATTCTCAAGTAGGAACAAATGTGGTATTTAAAATTGTGTTTAAAGAAGAGTAGCATTCTTCTATTTCCCCCCTTGAGGCTGATGGTTTATTTACTTTGTTTTTTGTTTTGATTATTTGTATATTTACTTATTTCATAAGTAATTTTATAATTGTCTCAAATACCCACTTTATCCCTCTGTGTGAATGCCCATAAAAATCTGTAGTGTAGATCAGTGGGGATTCCTTGATGGAGCTACTGAAGTTACCATTTACAGATGCCTCCCAGCAGCCTTAACAATTGTTGCCAAGAAAAAACTCAGCCATCCCCAAATAGCAGCCACAGGGCAAAGTCAGAAAGGTAAGCTGTGCTAGTATAGAGAAGGCCTAGTTTTCTCAGGGTCTGAATTACTAGCAAAGCAAAAACTTCTCCTGTGCCAATTCTGAAATTAATTAATTAGTTGAAGACCAATCCTGGGTAAACTTTTCTTTCCTTCCTCCTCTGCATTTTATTCTCACAATAGTGCATGTGGTAAGACCCTCAGGGAGCAATGAGACACTTGGATAAGCCAGTTGTAGATTAAATATAGACTCCCTGTGGCAACTCTTATCTCCTGCCTTCCCTCCTGCTTGCAAAGATGCAGAGGCTGGATTATTGGCACAGCTGTGCTTCCTAGCAGACCAATCAATGCAACTATAAGAAGGCCTGAAATGCAGCAGGACTTTCAATTCTAAGGATAATTTTTTTTTAAAGTAGGGAAGAAAACTGTTCTGAAAGTTATAATGCTGTTAAATCCAAACACCCTTTAAAAGACAAAAAATAAGACTATAAAATTTGGCCCATTGTCCTATTTTGGGTGCATATCACGCTGGGATAGATAAGATCTGTATATAGAAGACCAAAAAATGAAGCCAAATTCCAAGAGAACAGTGACACTTCATGAGAACTTTGTTCACTTATGCAAAATCAGAGTTGGGGTATGGTTACCATCAGAAGCCACTAGAGATGTCAAATTCACCTTTGCTGCTTGCCTCATTATGAACTCTTGGTTGTTTCCTGATGTCATAGAAGTATTTAGAAAAAAATCCCAAATCAGATGTGGTCCAAAATCATTAAGAGAAATCCTATATAATAAAAGGCTAATATGCAAATCAACCAAATGGCAGAACAATCGGTAGCTATGATGCACACTGACCACCAGGGGGCAGATGCTCAATGCAGGGGCTGCCCCCTGGTGGTCACTGTGCTCCCACAGGGGAAGTGCCACTCAGTCAGAAGCCGTGTGTTAAGGATGTCTGACTGACTGGGAGTGGGGCCTAAGCCATCAGTTGGACATGTCCCGAGGGCTCCTAGACTGCGAGAGGGCACAGGCTGGGCTGAGGGACATACTCCCCGCCCCCCCCCCCCCAGTGTACAAATTTCAAGCACTGGGCCTCTAGTATAGAAAATATAAAGAAATCTGTGAAGAGGATGTAGTCTAAATCTCTTATAAAGTAGGAGTTGGGATTCTTCTCCAACATGGTGTATTTATTACCACCCATCTTTAGGGTTTGGAGGTCTGATCACATTATCTGATAGAATTTCCCAATCCTTAGCATATTGGGATGAGGACATCCTGGAGTTATGGCTGTACAAATCAGCCATGAACTTGAGAATATGGTACAACTGGACAACAGTTAACCAGTTTGCTCTTCTGGTCGATGTCAGTATATATAGTTCTTGGAGCTTACTTTGTAGTTGAGAGTATAAATATTATAGACATAATTATAACTATAATAATTCCAACCCAAGGAAAACAAAGCATATGAAAATCTAGGACTAGCAAAAATCCTGGCCTATTGATGTGGTTGTTAGGCTACATATCTATGCTCTTTGGAAAGGGCAAGTGGACAGGTGCCAGGTGATTTGGGCCAAAAACAAATATAAAAGAGGGAGTGAACTCTGACAAAGTCATGATGGATCCATGCAACCTTTCAGTGTGAAAATATGAAAAATAAGGCAGCCTGGTGTACTCAACTTGGTGAAGAGGCAATTTGAGAATTCCCCATCAATGGTGTGTTTGCACCAGGCTTCTGCTTCCTAGAAGATGTAGAAGAGGGAACTGGGTTCCTCTGAGCTCAATTCCCAAGCAGTTTCTGTTGTTGTTTCCTTTTGGCACAATTTGTCTTGATGTTATCAAGTCAAACTATTTCTACCTTGCTATGATACACTGATAAAAATGTGAAGCATATATCTTAGCAAAAGTTTTCTAATGAAGTTAGGATCTCACTTGTTTTAGTAGAAATGTATGCAGTTAGTTTATTTTTAATTTAATGAATGACACTAATGAGTACTAAAATGTTTTAGATATTTAGTAAAAGACACTAATGGGGAAGAAGAGATTAATCATGACACTCTCTGGACCCAGAGGATGCCATGTGAAGGCTGTTCTCTGGGTGACTAAACAAGGGGCATACTTACTTTAATGTCCATATTAAGCACAAAGGTAGGATACTGAAGAGAGTATCTTTACAAAATAAATTGTTTATTTTAGTTCTCATTTGGTATTTAGAAAATGTTGGTTTATTTTTTTTCTATCCTTCTCTCTTGGTTAGAACAATTAGTTTTTATACTTATATATATATATATAACCTAGACTTCCAGACATGAATCCATCCTGACAATGAATCTAAAGAACAGTATGAACTATGGTGATTGCAGAGGGTAGGGGAGTGGGGGGAAATGGAGGAGGGTATAGGGGGGAATAAATGGTGATGGGTGGAGACTTGACTTGGGATGGTGAACACAAAATATAGTGTACAGATGATGTGTTGTAGAACTGTGCACCTAAAACCTGTATAATTTTGTTAACCAGTGTCACCCCAATAAATTCAATAAATAGGAAAAAAATAAGTTTAAAAAAAACAACAGTGTGAACTGGAGGGTTCCTGTTAACATTTTAGATCAAATCTGATAGCCCTCGTAAGACAAATGGATTGGTATTCTAAATATCCCTGATGCATATTTTTTGTTGGTTGGCTGATTAGTTTATAACATAACCAATGTCAAAATTAAAGGAGCTAGAGATTCATTTCTAAATTAGAGAAATCTTATCAATTTCATTTTATAGATTAAACAGATAGGACTGGCATGTATAAAATAGAATAAAATTCATTTCCAGAGTCTAATAAACCTTTGCTAATTTATTTTTTGTTTTTATTTTAATTGAGATATAATTAACATAATATTGTGTTTGTTTTAGGTGTACAATGTAATGATTTGGTATATGTATATATTACAAAATGATTAGTACAATAAGTTTAATTAACATCCATCACTATACATAATTTTTTCTTGCGATAAGAACTTTTAAGATCTATACTTTTGGAAACATTTAAATGCACAAGGTTATTTTCATGTCTAATTTTGGAATCCAAAATACAAATGGCAGGAAGTTGGGAATGTAATATTATAAGAAATCTGGAATGTGATAAGGATAAGCTAGAGCCCACAAAGATGGACTGTACCTCTGAAACCTGTCTCTATTCTTGTTGACTATGACCTTGGTGATGAGGGTATCCTATTTTAGTCATGGATCTGAACACAAATATAGCTGATCCAGGAGTCAGAGGAAATAAAGATCCAAGCAGAATACAGAGAAATTTTGTGTTAGGACTTATTGCTATAGAACAATATTATCACAAATTAGATGGCTTAAACAACTCTCATATATTATTCCATTATTTCTGTGGTTCTAGAGCCTTGACATGATTTACCTGATTTCTTTGTTTCAAAAACTCACAAAGATGCAATCAAGGTTTTGACTAGATCTGCATTTTCATGCTCTGCTGTCGAAGTATCTCACATGATTAAGGGAAGAATTCAGTTTCTAGCTGTAGGGCTGAGGGCTGAGGGCTTCATTTTCATACTGTCAACCAGAGGCTATCCTAAACCCCTAGATTGTGTCCTTAGTTACTTGCCATGCACCCACCAACATAGCTTCTTGCCTCATCAATGTATTAAGGGGGTGGCTGTGGAAGAGCAACAAGGTCTCTAATTTTGTATAACATTACCATGTAATTACACACATAAAAAGGTGTATATACCATCAACTTTGTCATATTCCATTTGTTAGAAGAAAGTAACAGGTACTACCCACACTAAAGGGAAGGAATCACACAAGAGCTTGAACACAAGGAGGATTATGAGGAGTCATCCTGGAGTTTGTCTGACTCCCAGTGAACCATGCCCGCCCCCTCCCCCCCCTCAATTTGCAAAATACATTGGCATTTTACAACGTCTTCAAGAGACTCATACCATTACAGCATTAGTTCATAGTCTAGAATATCATCATCTAAATTGGGTCCAGGTGAGAATGAAACCTCTTGAATATCGTTTCTGGTATGTGTAAAGATGTAATCCTGATTAATATTGAGTTAAACATATTATGTGGATCAAATTAAAAATCTAAATTTCCCTGATAAAATCTAAGGGTGACTATGAGTAGCTTCTATTTAATGTTGATATTTCCAATATCTTATTCAATATCTTTTAAATAGTAGTGAATCATAGAAAATATTTATCAATTAATAACTATACTTGGATAGCTGATTTGTTGGTCATAGTCAAAAGACACAGTTGGTTTGAAATTATAGCTGTGCTTCATCAGTCCACTTTTACTTAAAATTCTGTTATATTTTTCTTGCTTGGCTGATATCTGCTATTTACTGAATTTCTTCTCTGAAATTCAAATCCCAACCAGGATTTAAATGATGAGAAAACATCATGCTCAGTTGATTCCTCAGAAGTGCTATTAAGTTCTGTATTTTGAAACATATTTTTCTCTAAAGGGTTTTTGTTTTGTTTTTTGTTTTTTTGCTTCTTGCTAAAAGAAGGTATCAAATTAATGTTACTCTATATAAGAAATATCATTTCTAAGGTTTGAGAGTGTCTCGTACTTTTTAAAGTCAGGCCAGTTAAGTCAAGGTCTATTAATATTAGTATAAGCTCTAATCTTCACTTCATTAATCATTCATTAACCCAAAATATATTTATTGAATTCCAACTCTGCTAACACTTGTGTTGGGCACTAGACATATGGCAGTAAATAAATCAGACAAAGCTCCTCCCTCATGAAACTAATATTGCAACAGAGCAGAGAGACAATAAACAAATGAACAAAAGAGATCATTATGAATTATGATGAAGTGTATAAAGGAAACAGTAAAATGGACTGAAATAGAGAAAAAATAATAAGTAATACTTCCAGAGTTGATGATTTAGAAAGACCATAAAACAAATGACATTTATGCTGAATGAAGCTTCAGAGATTGTAAAAAGTGAATTATATACTGAATGTGAATGTGCAGGGTGTTGTGTAGAACCCATCAAACAGAAAGAAAAACATGGACAAATTAGCAGGAAATGATCAGGAAAGAGGAAGAGAGACAGAGTGGTAGAAGTTGAGTGGGAGAGGCAGGCAGGCACCAAATATGCAGGAAAGTATAGGTCACTGTGCGAGGCTGGACCTAAGTCAGAGGTAAGTTATTTTTTTAATATTAATGACTTCTACACTTTTTTTTTTTTTTTTTAGACAGAGTGGAAGGGAGGGGGAGGGAGAGAGAGAAAGAAGCACTGATGTGAGAGAGACACATTGATTGGTAGCCTCCTGCATGCACCCTGACTTGGGTCCAGGATAGAGCCTGCAACAGAGGTACGTGCCTTTGACCAGAATCTAACCCAGGACCCTCAGTCCGCAGGCCAATGCTCTATTCACTGAGATAAACTGGCATGGGCTACACTGTAATCAATTATACCTAACATTTCTTTCTTCCTTCCTTATTTTCTTTTCTTTCTTCTTCCCTCCCTCCCTCCCTCCCTCCCTCCCTCCCTTCCTCCCTCTCTCCCTCCTTCCCTCCCTCCCTCCCTCCCTCCCTCCCTCCCTCCCTCCCCTCCTTTTTCTTTCTTTCTTTCTTTCTTTCTTTCTTTCTTTCTTTCTTTCTTTCTTTCTTTCTTTCTTTCTTTCCTTCCTTCCTTCCTTTTCTTTTCTGTTCTGTTCTGTTCTGTTCTTCCTTCCTTTCTACTTACTTTTAGATCAAGAGAAAGGGAGAGGGAGAAAGAGAGAGAGACATCTGGAGACAATGAGGACTGACTATACTTAACCCTGGAAGATAAAACTGCAAACTCACTAAACAGTTTCCCTTCCAGGCTCACTTAAAGACACTCACCTCACTGGGCCCACCCATTCAAAGCTAGTGTATCATACTTACTGCCTATTCCTGGTCAGTCCACCTTGCAAGACTACCTTCAAAATGACACAAAGCCCTATAATTATTTAGCCCTAATTTTTTTCTATTTGAGACACTAGTAAGTTGGTATTTTCCCTTACTGAAGTAAGTCTAAGAAACTTAGCTTTACTTGATGAACAGTTTATTTATTCTGATGATTTTTTGGTGAGCTTATAATCAGCACCCTTTTTGGCACAAGTGTTCCAAGAATATGTGGTCATAACAATCTTTTTCAAAATAGGTGGAACTAGGAAACTGTAATAGCACCTTTACATTTATTTAAACCTAATTTGAATAAAAACTATGACATTTAAGGGTATCTCTCTCTCATTCTCTCTTGCTGAACAGTCATTCACTGGAACAAACTATTGGCTTCCTTATTGAATTATTTCTCCTTTGGCTTAAGGATCGAGACAATTAAAAATACCTGTGGTGGAAAATTGAAATAGTGCTGAGTAATGGAGGCAGTGTGCTTAATTACTGTGAGATGGTTGATAGATGGTAAATGATTCTTGTGTCAATTTGAAGACATCAGCACTCATATTTCTCACAAGATATGGACTGTGACCTGATATCACATCTATTCAATTAAGCTAAGGCATAAAATTTTACATTTCTTTTCTTTTTACATCTGCTAAATCAGCAAGACTTTTTGACTTATTGCAATAGTTATTACTACCACCAGCCCAGATGCCAAGGGTCAAGTCAAAGGAGTGGTCTAAAAATCCTATGTAATAAAGAGGGAATATGCTAATTGACCCTCATGCTGTCTCAAAGATGGCAGCACCCACAGCCAATAAGGCAGGAATATGCTAATTGACTGTCCTGCCCTCAAAGATGCTGGTGCCCACAGCCAATAAGGAGGGAATATGCTAATTGACTGACATGCCCTGAAAGATGACAGCACCCACAGCCACAAGATGGCTTGCAGGGGAGGGCAGTTGTGGGTGATCAGGCCAGTAGGGAAGGGCATTTGGGGGGAACCAGGTCTGCAGGGGAGGGTAGTTAGGGGCAACTGGGCCAGCAGGGGAGGGCAGTTGGGGATGACCAGGCTGGCAGGGGAACAGTTAGGAATCAATCAGGCTGGCAGGGGAGTGGGTAGGGGGTGATCAGGTTGGCAGGCAGAGTGGCTGGGGGCAATCAGGCAGGCAGGCAGGCAGATGAGTGGTTGGGAGCCAGCAGTCCCGAATTGTGAGAGTGTGAAGGCTAGGCTGAGGGACACCCACTCTACCCCTCAGTGTGTGAATTTCATGCACCGGGTCTCTAGTTATATATAAAGAAATTATGATGAGACTATGGGCCAAAACCCAATAGCAAAGGCTCCAATCCTATTCTAGCAACAACAAGGCAAGGCACTTGAATTTTTGATACTTTGGTTACCATATCCACACCATAAAGAAATGGGATCAGCTATCACTGAGATTTTCTTCACCTCAAACTTTCTTTGATTCATACTGACAGATTCTGTATGTATCATTTATCTTTGGAGATGGGTTTTCATGCATCTATATAGTCAGGGAAAATCTCTGGGCCTATTACAATCTTGTTTCCTCACATACTTCACTAAAACTAGAAAATCTGTCCAATGTAGGTGTTGATAACCAATCATTCTTAATGGGTTCAATGGGAATATTTCAGAAGTAACTGGATAATTTTAGATTTCATGAGATTTGGAACACAAAATCATTCTAATATCTTCAGGCTAAGTAGACTTGCAACAGAATGTCTGGTTTTCTCTGCCCTCCACTTCACTTTACAAGTGAGAAAACTGAGCCCAAGACAAGACCACCTGAGCCCAGTTATCATTATCAATGTTACTACCATACAAAGAACTTTTTTTTAGGAGGAATAACTCACTTTAAGAACTAAAAAATGTAAATCACAATTAAAATTACAGAAAGAAGTTTTTAAAATAGAACTGAATAACGTGATAATTACTTGGTTGGTCTGGTTGAGGAGAAAGGTAAGATTTCTGGTTAGAGGCAACAAATGTGTTTTATTTCAGAATAGAACTTTTTGTACAAATAGAGAATACCTAGGAAAACAACCCCTGGGAAGGTGGACATAAGGGAAGAACTAGCCATTGGGCTTGGAAAGGATGAGTAAAAACAAATCTTAGATACCACGTCCCCAGCCAGTGTTCCTGCCAACCCTTTCTCACAAGCTCCCAGTGTTCTTTGTCAAGTTTGGAGGCCTGACATCTGATCTCTGTGGCACCTTCCCACCAAAATGTAAAAATATATCTGTACTCTGGATGACACAATTAATTTTGGGCCTAAGAGCAATTTCTGTTTTGGAGACTAAAGTTCTCAACAAAAGATTCTATTAACTTGCAACTGCACCCAATTGTGTGAAGTGCCAATTTAAATAATCAGAGAATATTAAAGAAAAATGCACCCAAAAAGTAGATTCCTACTCATAGTGCCAGTAGAGTATCTTAAATAGATATGGAAGGCTAAATGCCAGATACAGGTTGCAAATACTCAGTATCAGCTTTAAGAGCCCCTGATGTTCAGTTAAATCATGCCAGGCAGTGCCATGCAATCACTATCCATGACCAGACCTGTGTATCACCAAGGCTTGATTCTTACTTTTAGGGTTAGACCTGGAAGAGGAATCTTTATCCTCTGGTCATTTAACTGCAACATTTGGCTGCTTCCCACACACTGAACAGTATATTTTAACCAATTTCTAAGACTGCTTTTTCTCTTTCCATATTGTATCTGTATCCTAGAATCTGACACCGACATATCATTTTTTTTAGCTAAATCACTCTGGATTCTTAATAACTCTCTGGATGTCTGTAGGTGTTTTTGTTTTGGTTTGTTTTTTTTCTTCCTTTCCATTTATTCTACACAGTCATTTGCATCCCACTTCTCCATTAGACAATCACAGGGAAGCTGGAGAGATCCCATCTGTGCGTTTCAGGGGGTGAAGTCAAACAGCCCTGGGACAGGTGGAGCAGGCAGCAGGAAGGTGGCCCCAGGCGTGCAGCAGGTGGGATGAGCAGCATAGGCAATCAGCAGGCCGCAGGTAGTCTGAAGGGCAGAAAGGCCCATGCTGCCTGCATCCAGGCAGCAATTCAAGCAGGGGTTAGCAGGTAAGAAGGGTGACAGGAGGGCAAACCAGGCATGTGACCAATGGAGGGAGAGAAACAGAAGGCAATTAGCCAGGGGGAGAGGGCGGATGGAGGGCATCCACCGACAATTATCAGGGGAAAGGGTAGTAGGAGGGTAACAATAGGAGGTCGTTTTAAGGGGCCAGAGGACATCAGGCTGGTGACATGCAACAGCAATGCAAACACTGGGCATGCTCTAGCTGGGAAAAAGCCTGGAGCAAAGAGCCTTACTCACTGCCCTTGCAGCAGGACCTATGAGTTAGTGGGGCCCTAAGCAACCAAGAGGTCGGACCTCATGCATATGTTATAAGTCATCACTTCAGAAAATATTTGCCCGCACACATTGCTTCTATTCCAAAAGGACCTCAGAAAGTGCTGTCTGGTAGCAGTAACAGAGAAAGTGGAGGTCTATTGCAGGGCAGGCCACTGCCTAAAATTTCCTAAAATTTCAAGGAAAGGAAAAAATGGAGAGAAATTCCAATTCCTAAGTGTTTTCCAAGGGTCAGTCTCTGTCAGAGACTTTACCTCTGATAATATTAAGCAATTCTATGGCAGCACTTGCATGTTACTGTTATTGTCTGTGTTTTTAAGTAGAGAAAATTGAGGTTCAAAGACAATAGGGAAGTAGTCCAAGATCATACAGCTGGTAAGTGGGAGCTGAGGGTGTAACTTGAGCCACCCTGAATTCAGAATTCATCTTTTATGGCGTGGTCATTCTCAACCTTGGGAAGCCCAACTTTGACGAAGGTATGTCTTCATCCTTATAGACTAAGGCCTAGGTTTCTGTTGAACACAATTTTTTTTTTTCAGAAGACACATTATAGAACAGAGTTTCTCTGATATGAATAATGTATAGATCCCTATTAATGATACATGAAGCCTCACATATCCTCAAGTTTCAGAAGCCTTCGTGTTGTGGGTAGCACCAGAAACTGTCTTCAGCAGCTCATTGTGAAAAGCAGAGTAGACTCTGAAAACACATTGCATCAGAGATCTCCACATCACTAGTCTCTCTGCTCTGCACACTCACTGAGCCTTTCTGTCAGTTAGGACCCTTTCATCTGCAGTTCACACACAGCCCTGATCCAGATGGCAAGACTATTAGCATATTTATTTGGCATCTCTAGAAACTCAGATGTGGAGCAAGAGCAAGTGTGAGCGCCCCCCCGCCCCGCCCCGCCCCAAGATCTCGCTCTGCTCTGTTCCCCAGTGGCCTCCTCTTCAGCTCAGCAGCAGGATGGCCATCACAGTACCAGGAGTTACATCCCATAGTCATCTGTTTGGGGAACAAAGGGCTGCCACATCTTGTGTCTCTTTCATAGAAGTAAAGAAAGTGACTCAGAAACCCTTTAACCCAAGAACACTTTCCCATACAACTCATTGACCAAAAATAATCATATATGAGTTCCAAACCAGTCGCCATGAAGGGGAATGGAGTTATCATGATGAATGATCCTATCAGAATCCACTCTTCCTCTGAGCTATGTCTTTAAAAAGGTAGATACCTTAACATAATGAAGATTCTTTTAGAGATGAGGAAAAAGATTGATGCTGATTGGCAATGAAGAGTCTCTGCACCAGTCCTCAATTAATGACTGCTGAGAAAAGCAAATGACTAAATGTGAATGGTCTCTGAGCAGGTTTGATTGGGAAAGGGAATAAAGCACTGGACGTGGAATTGTTTGGGGGATCATTACTCATCCCACAGAAGCAGTGTGACCTTGAACAAATCACTTCATTTCCTCAACCTTGGCTTCCTCCTTTGTAAAGTGAAGAATGTAATACCTGCCCCATTTAACTCACAGGGTTGTTAGGAGAATTAATATATATGTGTAAATGCTTTGTGTATGACAAAGGGCTATGTAAATGTGAGATGTTATTATTATCAATATCCAGAATTTAATCAACCTGTTATTCTGTCAGTGAGCAAATATTTAATATTTTCTATGAGCCAAGTACCATTTGAGCAGTGGAGAACATGAAAAAATGTTACATCTAGGAAATGCATAAAACTTACCGAGGAATCAAAATGTTGAATGCCTCAGATTATATAATACATAATTTTAAAATGCAAAACAACTTAAAAGGTGTTAGGAGAATTGGATGTACAATAGAAAAAAAAATAAAGTTAGGTCCAGACATCATATTTAAAAATAAATTCTCAACCAAATAAAGACCTAAATATGGAAATCTATAAAAGTGTTAGACTAATTATTAGAAAATCTTTTTGTTGAATCTCAGGGTTCAAAGTCCTGAGGCCATAAAAAAATTGATGTACTTTAATTCATAAGATTTTCAAGATCTTATAATAAAATACATCATAGCAAAATAAAACACAAATGGCAATCTAGGATAAAATGTTTTTAAAATTTATAACACAAAGTATTAATATCCATTAAATATTTTTGAAATAATTAAAAAAGCAATTAAGTATAAATTTGTAGTAAAAGAACATTAACTTGTAATACAAATGTAAAAATACTTGTTTATCCTAAGAAACAGTAAAAAATAGTACTATTTTTGCCCAGATTGGCAAAACTATTTACAAGTTGATAACCCATTGTACAAATATGGTATAGGGAAATGAAAATGTGTTGCCATGTGGGTAGGGTATAAACTTTTTTAGTCTGGAAGGCAATTTGTCCATGTGGAATAGAAACTTAAATGACAAGAGTCTTTTTTTTAATGGGGATTTTTTTTTAAAGAATATATTCTGTATGGCTACAATTTGAGCTGTGGGAAACTCAAAATGACATAAATACCTATTGACATGGTATTAGTTAAATAAATGGCAGAAATATATAATTTAATATCACCATTAAAAATATTAAGGTAGAGCCCTGACTGGTGTGGGGCAGTAGTTAGAGCTTTGACCTGCATCAAAGAGTCTTTGTTCGATACCCAGTCAAGGGCAAATATCTGAGTTGCAGGTTCAATTGCAGGCCCCTGTTGGGGCATGCGCTGGAGGCAACCAAATGGATTTGTCTCTCTCTCACATTGATGTTTCTCTCTTTTTTCTCTCTCTTTTCCTCCCCACCCACCTCCCTCCCTCTCTAAAAATCAAGGGGAAAAATATCCTGCAGTGAGGATGAACAAACAAACTAACAAAATATATAAAGGTAGCTATTTATGTTGCAATATAGAAAAATGTAATACGTGTGTGGCCAAGTGGCAAAAGCAAATTAGAAAGCTGTAGGTAATCTATGATCTTAATTTTTCTTTAAAAATACTATGAACATACATTTACTTATCCACATGTAGACTCTCTCTCTCTCTCTTACACACACACACACACACACACACACACACACATAGATATACAGTCAAAGGATTCTAGACTCCAGAGGGAGAAGTGCAATGCACTATTCTGAAAAAGTTGTGAGGTGCTCTAAAGGGAAGAAATGTAGGTTTTACACTTTGGTTGATAACTGTCTTTAAGACTGTACCTGTTCCATGCACATGGGCTGATTTCACCTCTTCTGGCACTGAATCTACCTGTAACTCTCGAGAGATTGTGTTCCCTGTTCTGATGTCCGGTTTCAGTCCTTGCTCTCGCAAGCCCCATCATTTAGACTACTGCATGGTAGACTGGTGAGATGCCCTGCACCTATTCTCTATGGTAACCACTAAGCAGATGTGTCTATTGGGCAATTGAAATGTGATAGTGAAACCTGATATATCCAATAAGTAAAAATACCGGCCACCCTTCAGAGACTTAGTACGAAGAAAATAATTTAAAATATCTCATTAATATAACTATATATTGACTGCCTATAAAAATGATATTGTGACTATATTGGGTTAAAGATATATTAAAATTAATTTTACTTGTTTCTTTTTTTATATTTTCATGTGGCTACTAGACAATTTCAAATTAGACATATAGCTTATACTTGTGACTCACATTATATTTCTATTGGACAGTGCTGCTCTAAACCCTAAAATAATCTCTTTTTTTTCCCCCAAGAACATCTAGCGAGAAATGTGCCAGTGCCTGGGAACTATATTCTGTGCCAGTGCCTGGAGACTATTTTCCCCAAATTCCTACGTTTTCCCTCACTACAGTTTTGATTGCTTGAAACTAAGACCTGAGTAATAAAGAGAAATAGGCTTCGAAGATAGGAGTTGGGACATGGAGAGTGAGTATGAGTCCAGAATGAATCAGAAGTTTCATTGCCAAGTGATTGGGTTATGTTAGCACCGTTAAAAAATAGTGAAATGGAGGCAGAGCAGGGTTGGGGATGAAAGCAACCTGCTTGTTTTTAAACAGGATGAATTTAGAAAAGTAAACATGCCCAGTAGGCTTTAAGAGTGTGAAAATGAAACTGCAGATAAAAGTTTCAAATGGTGATTTAGGATAGGGAGACATCCACAGTCAGATCATGTTAGAAAACCACCTAATCAAATTGATTTTAAAATATTCTTCTATTAAGGCTTGCCAGAACTTATTTTGATCAAACCCTATTTAAAATAAAATGGTATGTAATGCCATATTTATTTTAATAAATCGGTGACATATACATTCTTAATAAGCAACAAAATAATAAAAAATAAAATATGTATATTGCCAGACATGCCCATGATGTATGCTATTGTTTTTAAATATGAGATTTTACATTCTCATATCTAAGTATTGTCATTTTTCATTTGTCATTTAGCTAATCAGACTTAATTTTGCATATACTTAATGACAGATACTGTATTCAAGTCAGGAAGGATATACAATGCATCAATCACAGTATATGTTATACATAACAGGTTCTCAATAACTTATTGTTAAATGAATAAACTAATTTTTTAATCAGAATATGAAAATTTCAGGCTTCAGTTCGTAAGAAATGTGTTATCTAATTATGAATTTATTTACCCCAATCTCACAATATTGCATATTTGGTCCAGGATGCACTAAATAACCCAGTATTTTCTTTCATCTGAGAGGAGAAAAATTCCCATTGGGAGGGTTGATAAATGTTAATGAAGAAGAAGGTAATTCATATGGGTTTTAGAAATATCAAAAAATAAAATTCAAAAGAAGTGCCAGAGATAAAATAATAGCAACATAAAAAGCAGCAAAGACTTCCAGTTTCCAATGTGGCATATAAGGAACTTAGAAGTGACTGTTATGTATTAATAAATAAAAAGGTGGACAAACCGAAAAATCAACAACTCCACTTAGATCTGACAGAGAGGTGAGGTCACTGGGTAAACCACTCCCCCCTAAATTAGAGAGATAGGTAGATAGAGAATATCACAATTTCCCAAAGGAGAACTCAATAACAGAATCTTCTCAGGGACCAGTGCTAGGGTGGGAAAACTCAACTGCAACTGACCAATGGCTGGAGGCTCAGTGTGGACACAGTAAAGATTCCATGGCAACCACGCCCTTGTGAATTATGTCTCCACAGCCCTACCCAATGCTAACATGAAATACTGGGGGGAAATCCCCTTCCAGTTCTGACGGGGGGGGCGGGGAACGAAACATTTTTAAATACACCAGACTATCCTGTTTTTCATAACAAGCTCTTCCTCAGGAGAAACAATTTTGTCAGAAGGTAATTTATTTGGGTTTTATCAGAGTTTAATCTACCTAAGAGAAGGGAAATACCCAGCCCTCTCTAGCTTTTGACATTAAATAAAAATACCTAACTCCAGCTCTCTCTATCCTTCCGTGCATGGCAGTGATTTTCAGCAGGTGTGCCACAAGAATTTTAAAAACAGGCAATACCTGAATACTGAGTCAGGGGCACTGTTCTCTTCTCCCTTAGACTCAAATAAAAGCATGACAACAGCCAACACAACAATAGATGTCCAGAGCGAATGAATAAAAATTATAGTTATTTTCTAGCAGATTGGCCAAAAATATTTATATTTTTAGTGTGCTGCAGAATTTTAGTAATTATTTTATGTGTGCAATGAGATGAAAAGGTTGAAAATCACTGACATAGGGGAAGGGAAATACCCATAAAATCAGTAACTCTGAAATGTCCCAAAATAAATTAAATAGTACTAGAGAAGGATACACACACACACACACACACACACTGAGTGGCCATATTATTATGATCACCTGACGTTTGTAGGCAAATTAACTATAGTTTCACACTGAAGTTGCTAGAGGGCCAGACCATTATAAATAGGGAAGCAGGCTGTTTACCACTACAGTAGAAGTGATTTTTTTCTGAAGATATGGGTAAACAATGCGATTTAACAGCCTTTGAACATGGGATATATTTGAACGTGGGTGGCCAGATTATTAAGACCACCCCATCAGTACTTCGTTGGGCCACCTTTTGCCTTCAATACTGTTGCTATTCTTTTTGGCATTGACTCTAGGAGATGCTGAAAGGTGATGCGAGGAATCTGACATCATGTCTGATGAATAGCACTGTCCAGTTCTGTGAGATTTGATGGTTGTGGAACCAGCAGCCTGATTGCTCTTTTACCAGCAGAAAGAGTACCTGCAACATCTGAAGTTCTCCTCACTGGCTTCAGAAAATCTCCTTCCAGATTAAAGACATCCCCATGGAGGCTACCCAGACTACTTGGTCAGTAGGACAAGGGGCCAGTGAGTGTCACACCAAGGTGAGTGTTACGACAAAGGCCAGCTCTTCTAAGAAACAGAGGAGCCAAGGCTGAGAGACAGCACTGGACCCTAAGCAACTCAGGAAGGCGTCAAAGAAGGGATGCTCACCGAAACCGGTTTGGCTCAGTGGATACAGCGTCGGCCTGTGGACTGAAAGGTCCCGGGTTCGATTCCGGTCAAGGGCATGTACCTGGGTTGCAGGCACATCCCCAGTAGGAGATGTGCAGGAGGCAACTGATCGATGTTTCTAACTCTCTATCTCTCTCCCTTTCTCTCTGTAAAAAATCAATAAAATATATTTTTAAAAAAAGAAAAAAAAAGAAGGGGTGCTCACCAAGTTGAGGTTTGACATGTGGATAAGAGAGGAATTGGTAATGCGAACAGCCAATCTTTTAAAAAAGGAACAAATCAACCCTGGTCAGTGTTGCTCAGTGGTTAGACTGTTGGCCTGCACACAGAAGGGTTGAGGGTTCAGTTCCTGGTCAGGAATAGATATGTCTCTCTCATCTCTTTCTCTCTCTTTCTTTCCCCTCCTTCCCTGCCTTCCACTCTCTAAAAATCAATAGAAAAAATATCCTCTGGTGAGGATTAACAACAATAACAAAAGGACTAAATCCATTGACGATATGGAAGCAAAATGTAATTCTACAATGTATCAAGTGGATGAAGTACTTTGATTTGTATCATCTCAATCATCATAACCAATTTGGGTGATATACTGGATAATATTATCATTTTCAAATTATAGATGAGGAAACTTAAATATGGACAAAATTTAAGTTTGTGTTTTATATTTTATTTTTATATATTTTATTGATTTTTTTTATAGAGAGGAAGGGAGAGGGATAGTTAGAAATATTGATGAGAGAAACATCGATCAGCTTGCCTTCTGAACACCCCCTACTGGGGATGTGCCCGCAACCAAGGTACATGCCCTTGACCGGAATCAAACCTGGGACCCTTTAGTCCACAGGCCGACGCTCTATCCACTGAGCCAAACCAGTTAGGGCAAGTTTGTGTTTTAAATGGCAGAATGGAATACAGTAAAAGACACACATTTTCATGTAGTATTTTTATACTCATTTTTATTTTATAGATAAAGAAAGTAAAATTCAGAGAAATCAGCACACAAGTGGCAGTCAGAACTCAAACCAGGGGTCTCAGGTTCCACATTTCTGATTTCTCACTACACCCTATTGACTGAAGAAAGAGGAAATACGGTCAGAGAATCCATTAAGAAGCCAAATCCAAAGCACATATGATAGGGAAAAAGTTGTTATTTCCAACTGGAATTGCTGGTGACTATAAGGAAATGCAGTCTCAGGGAATAGATATGCTAGACAAGTATCCAGGGACACCAATCAGAATTCCCAAGACTTTTAGTACCTTTGCCCAGCTTTTAGTCAATACTGCCTACAAATATTACATTTGTCCCATTCTCTGTGTTTTTTCTCCTTTCCCTGTGCTTATAGAGTTTTTGATCTCTCAACTTGACTTTCTGCATCCCCCAAAGTCTTGTTCCATGAACATGGCTCAGACACTGTACATACCTTTCCCTGATCTGAGCTTCTATGGCACTTGTCTCTAAAATACACATTAACATGGCATCATTCTATGTACAGTGAAGAGGTCATATGTTCCACTGCTGATCCTTGTGCCAAGGCAAAACAGAATGCTGTTAGTTGGTTTTGCTGAGAGCAGACTGCTTCCCAGGAAATCAGGCAGCATTTGATCCATAACCCCTTTACACAAATTTGGAAGATACTTTTCTCTCTGAATTCTCTGCTCCCTGACTTCCAGTGATATTTTATATTTTAAATAATTTTGAGGATTCATTTTGAAAATGAAGTTCGTTCCATACATCAGCACTCTTTACAAAAGTAAAGGAAGGCCCACCAGTTTACTGGATGCAAGGGCCTGAAACCTTGGCTCAATGAGTCTACTGATACTTCAGATCTAAAACGCAATTGAATTTTCATCCAGCACCATCTTTGACTTCAAGCTGTGAGAGCACAGGTGTTTGGAGGCTTCAACCTCTCATTTTTTCACATCCAGGGAATGAGCAATGTCTCATGTGCCCTGGCACCCGTCCTCATGCTACCCCTACTATCAAGGAACCAATCGGCATAATCACAGTTCATTTTGGCTCCTTTCTTGTCATCCTTCTGGTTTAGGACAGATACCTGCCAAGTTGCTCATCATTTGGCTTTGCTCTTTGAAACTGGCAACAACTTAAATATAAGATATTCATGCTTTGTTTCCTAATTACTGTAGAGGGGAATGCTGCTGTCCTGATGCCACTTGGACCAAGAGCTCTGGTGTGTGCGCTCTAGAAATCTGCATTGCAAATAGAGCTGCCTGCTTTGGTGGTCTTGATATTCTAGAAATAATAAGAATCAGTTGGAATTCTAACAGTAGTCTTAAAAAGCCCTTTTCACGTTGAAAGCTGCAGGGATAAGGTAAGAGACAGGACTATGCAGTCAGCAAAATATGGATAAAATCATGACAAGGTGATACTTTGAGACTGAAGACAAGTTTTCACTTACTTATTGAGCAATATATTTTTAACTATATGCTTTACTAAATAGTTTAAAAGCATTTTGAAAATAGAATTCTCACAAAACTCTGTGAGGGTGATATCAGTATTATTCTCAATGTATAGATTATGAAATAGAGACTTAGAGATCACAGTAATTTACAAAACCACTATAGGTACCAAGTAAGTGACAACTGACATACAAACACAAGTCTAAATGATTTCAGAATCAAAGCTCTTAATCACTACTTATTTTATTAAATCACTATCTTATTTTCACCAATGTATAGTCATTTCTCCCTGACCAGAGGGATAATTTCCCTCTTGTATATGTATAAGTTTCTTGCTAAATATTCATTATTCATCTTTCTTTATGAACCTATTGTGAGGAGGAAGAAAGTTTCCTCTACCCTGGTAGGTTCTTCAAGCTGGTCTAATGATCACATGAGACAGATTAACAAGAGAAAATGACCAAATTTAACTACATATGTAGATACATACAGATGAGAACCCCCCACACATGAGAGGTTCTAAACAGAAATGTAAAATGAGGTATATATGACCTTCTGACCCAAAGATAAGGTTAGGCTCCTGAGGCTTCAGAGAGGAGAAGCGTCACTTGTTCCAATATCTCAAGTAAGGTAAAAAATGGGGTTTTGAAATGGGAATAATGATTACTGGACGGCCTTTTAATAGAATTTTCAGCATAGTCTAGCAGACCTTTCAGGATTATCTGAATCCATAGCAAGTCTATTGCTCTCATCATCTTTTACTAATCTTATAATTCTGCAAATTGTACAAAACAGTATTTAAAGCAGTAAAAATAAATGTTGTTAGGGAAATATTAAAATAGCAAAATAGCCCAATTACTCATACAAGATGAATGAGAATTTATAGCCAAGGAGAAAGGGTTGAGGTGGCAGGTGCCCGTGGACATGAAAGACTAAGAGGACGCATCAGGGGTGAGGAGGGGTACTAGCTAAAACCACTTGATAGGATCCTTATTGAAGACCAGACCTGGCAATCAGATGCCAGGTGAAAAAGGACAAACTTGACCAAATAGTGAAGGTGATCAGATATCAAACGTAGGGAATCTTCTCTAAACAGGCTCAGAATTCTTGCTAAAAATTGGGTGACACATGATCAGCAAGAACAGACCCAGAAGCCCAATGTTTAAGCCTAGTTGAGGAGAGGGCTTTGAGGAAGCTGTTTATAGTTTGGTCAAGGAGAGAATCTTGGTCACTTCCCTTAAAGGAGACTTTAAGCTAACATTTATTAGGAGATGCTTTGATTACTCTTGAATGCATATAGTGTTTCTTCAGATGTTCCTTTGAACTAGTTTTGACACCTAACTGGTACCTTTGATACCATTATAATAATCTGGTTATTACATAACAGGAAAGGAGTAAAAAAGAAGACTAAAAATATAGGCATGGTCTTTATACAGCTCTGCTAGAAATCTATAATTTAACATTCTCCAAGTCTGGTCCCAATGATCAATGGGGAAGAGACTGGACAAAGGCAGTTTGGACACCTGCCCAGTAAGGTCTGAGTGACCTGGGTAGGTGCCTACCTGTCAATCACACCTGGGAACAGATTGGCCAGAATAGGCGTGGCCACTGCGGGTGATAAAATGGAATATTTACTTGTACACTTCTGGACAAAGAAAGTTCTCTCTTGGCCCTTGTGCACTGGGCTCCTGGCTCTCCTGTTGCAGGGACTGTACTCCCCTGCACCTATGTGGCTCATGGCCATGTGGGACCACACAATGGATTCATGGACTGAATCTGAACTGAATGTATTGGACTCAGCTCCAGTATGGAACATACACTTTGGACACTGGCTTAGCTTTTGGCTCTACTGAAACCCCAGCTACACCTTTTCCAGGGATGGATTAAGGGATAGGGGACTCTACAACCTTGGGAGTATAACTCCACACTAATATAGTCTTTTACCACATCTCATTCTCCCATGGGGGCTTCGAAAAGTGCTCATATCAGTGGTGCCAGAAGAACCTTGCTCCCACAAGCAATGGAGAAATTTGATTCTCCAATATCACCTTCATTAATTAATGAGTTCAATAAAACCTTTGATACATACATTCATATTATTGACATTCATGATTTTACTTTTATTGAAAATTGCCCTTTAACACAGATAACAAAATAAAAGGTAAGGTTCCTGTGCAGTTGTAGAAGGCCACAGTTCACCATTCTTCAACTGGCTTTCAATTTAGGAACAATTCATTCCAGAAATTGTCTAATCATTGATGAACATTTTTGGGTTTTGTTACAATTAGCTACAGAGTTTCTTGAGTAATTTTCGGTTGGAGAGCACACGAGAATGGGTTGGAAAGTTTGTAAGGAGGACATTCTGAGAAAAGGGAAGTGTGTGGAAGGCCACCTGCCCTGTTTATCAAAATTCTGACTTAGGGGAGAATTAGGGGATTGTCTTAGGCGGCACCCCTAATTATTCCTTGACCTTTCCAAACAAGTCTGTGCACATGCAGACCCCTGGGTGCTTACTGGAATCCTTATGCCTAATCTTTGGGTACCCTTGCCTAAAGGACAATGCAAACACATGTGTCCTCCCAAGATTACTCACCCTCTGGATTGCATCTAAATATAAAAACTGCAATAAAAGCCTAACGAGGCAGGCAATCAGGGGCTGCCTGGTCCCTTTGGCCAGGCTGTCCCTTAGCCCTCTCTTTCAGAGCAAACTTTGTGTCAGATTAATCTATTCATCTTCGGCTCAGGGTCTGCTGGTCAGCCTGGCAATTTTCAATAAGAAATTTGGTGATGATAACTAAATACCTTGAAGTGATATAATGACCCTCGGAGAGATGAACAATAAACTTAAGATCCTCTTTTTGAGGCAAATTCTAGAAAGCTAGGAAGGAACTGTGTCCACAGAAAGAAGAGAAGATCAACATAGTAGGAGGAAAATGTAGACCACAAAGAAAATTTTTGAACTTTGCCTTTTTTACATAGAACTCTGTATAAGCCCAGAGGTTTTTCCCCTAATATAGGGTGCTAGGGAAAGACAAGAGAACTAAAGTTGATGAGAACAATGAATTTGTGCAAGAAGCTGGCTGTTTTCTTCCCTCTTAAAATTCCTGTTGGAATTTTGCTTAGTTTCATATGTGTGTGTGTTTTCTGTTTCAGGTTGGATAACAATAATATCAATATTTTTTTAGGATGTTCTGCCCAGAGCATAGTAGAATGTAAGGCAATTGGAAGTCATACAGAGTGAAGATCCCTTAGGTTGCCTGCAAGCAACTTAACCAAGTGGGAGTCAATGTTACTGTTTCCTTTCAATTATGCTTGTTCTTTTTTGTTTTTCCTTTTCAAGCCTGTTTTGGATTGTAGAACCTTGAATTGGAAACTCAACATTAGCAATTCAAATTCTAAACTGAGCTTTTTAATGCTAAATACTTGTGGATATCATTTGAGAAGATTGTCAAGTTAAACAATGTGGATTTTTCATATTCACAGCAAAGCAACTTTGCAGATACTACTCAGTTAAGATCTCAGCCATGATATTCATCTTGTGCTTATGCAAAAAATCCAGAACCAGCAAAGTATTTTGTAAATTCAGCATTTAGTTATCTGTTACCCATTAAGAGGAAGAAAAGCAAACATTCCCCCTCCCAACACATTTATTCATGCCTGAAGCTAAGCAAGGAGAAAGGGAAAGGGTTTTTAGAATTACAAATAGAACCTTTAAATTGTAGAAACTTGCTAATTTCATTTATGAAAGCACTGCCTAACTTCTGCTTTTCCTCTCTCAGTTGTTATTCAAATCTTTGTCCCTAGCCAAAGAGAAAGAGAGAGACTAATCCTACCAGGAATTTAGTGAATTTTCTTTTAGAGATCTGACATAAATGCCGCATATTTGAATATGCAAATTTAATGAAACAGATTGCCAAGAAATGAAAAATGGTTGTATGTTTAGCCCTAGGAAGTTAGCCCAGTTTAATAGAGCTGACAAAGAGTTAAGGAGTACCCACTTGCAAAACTCAAATAGGAAGGAATGTGCATATAATTTGCTAACCTAACAGGGAGGGATTCTGAAAAGTGAGCTGGATTGTGGAGACCTAGATTCTCCCAAATTAGCAATAGAATTCTTTTCAAAAGGCCCCAATTTTCTCCTGTGTAAAATAAAGAGGTTTTTTTTCATGTGATATCTGAGTTTATTTCTAACTTAAAATTTTCCCATCTTTCTAATATATACCAAAAGTTCACACTATAAGGAAGGTATCTCATGCCATGACTGAGCACCTGTGTCTCATTGTTTTGTGCAGTTTGTATACAAATATGGAAAACATGTCACCCCCAGTCCCTATGGTCATCCTTTATGTTTTATATTTCAGTCTTATATAGTTTTCCCATTTTCAGCATATCCAGTAAGTTTAACTAACCAAAGGGGAGGTTTAACCAAATTATATTTTTAGGCCCCAAAGTGTTCGCTATTGCCCTGCTAACTAATCAAGATTTTTCCTCTCTAATTCTTTCTTGTGTGTGGTAAAGCACAGCCACCTAATTTTTGGAGGTTTAAGAAATTGAAAATTAGTTGTAATTAGTTGTTCTTTTGGATTTATAGTAATCATTTGGGCAGGTTGTCAATATCAATTTCCAGCCTACATGACTCTTCCATACCACTCTAGGGATCAGGTCAAAACTATCCTTGGGTAGAAATTGGTCAAAATTGGCCAAAGATGAAAAGAAAGAAAGAAAAACATCTCAATTAAATCAAGGTAGAATGAGATAAACAAATAATGATTTACTCAGGGCCCAGTTGGAAGATCAAGAAATATATTTAAATTTTAATAATATGTTACACATCCTGACCCCTAGTGTTACAAAATTTACCAGGTGACCAAAAAATACATAGGAGTACCTGGAGATACAGGAAAAAAACAAAAACAAAAAACATTTATTTCCAGATGTACTAGTACTGTGACTCAGGGGAGCCTATTTCCAAATCCTGAGTAAGCCAATATGGAGGAAGCTTTCTCTTTATACCCTTTGGTTTCTTTTTTCCCCAAATAAGGTTCATACTTCTGGAACTTTTGTGGGTTTTGCAAGAAGCCCTGTGTGTTGGGATGGGGGCCATGAGACCACACCTAAAGGCCTGGCCTGGCGCCAGTGCTGATAACCCCCTCCAAGGGTTATGTATTATTCATGGTTTATGGCCTCTGTAAAATGGGAGTATTTAGATAAACAGGTATTGTAAGACCAGATAATTAAGGAAGGGACAGTGACTATAGGCTAACAGGAATATGCATTAGGGATACAGAGTCAGGCTGCTAGCATGCCCCTCCCCCTTGCCAAAATGTCTTCTTTTCCTCATCACTAGAGTATAGTTGCAGTTCTATTTAACTAAAGACTGTGTCTTTGTATTAAATTCCATCATTTTATAGGATGACAGAATATGCCATCCCAGAACACACCTCTTTTGCATATGAATATTTTGGGAAACAGCAAACACCTGAGTAGCTCTAGAAAAAGGGAAGAGTTATACTGTTTTAAGGGAAATTTATATTTATAAAGGGATGTTCATTTATAAGGGTGTCTCCCTCTCTGTACTAAGAGAAAGATGACTAAATCACAAGAAACTCTTTTCAAAGGCACTTGCCTAAATCTGTGTTACAAATCTTACTTTTGTTTACAGTAATTTTCCTGATTGTAATGGAGTATAATGCTGGGTCTCTCTGACTCCATCTTGTTTAAATCTGCTTTGTTCCCATGGCCTTCAGGCTAATAGTGTCAGCTTAGTTTTGCATACAGACATGCTAACCATTAGAAGAAAGACTTGAGTTTTACAACAACAGCCCCTCCCTTGTACTTGTCCCTTGACATAAAAGAAGCCTGAGCTCTGTACTTGAAGATGCATCTGCGGTTCCACTAGGGCTCCCATCTACTCAGTAGGCACCTTCTCCATAAACAAACCCTTCCTTATTCCAAACTCTAATGTTTAGAGTTTTGACTTTCAAAGTTTCAGGTGCATAACCTTTGGATCTGAGACATTATTCCTTCCCCATAACTGGCCTACTCATTACTCCTCTCTTTTGCATTTAGCTGAAGAATGTATTTAAGCCTGAATTCTAAGCTACCTCTTGGAGTTACTCCTTTTTCCCTGGGTATCTCACATGGACCCAAGAAGTATATGTGTTAATAAACTTATTTGTTTTTCTCTTGTTAATATATATGTTGTTATGGGTTTCCAGCAGAGAACTTGGAAGATTAGAGTGAAATTTATTCCTTCCCTAAAATTTCATAATTAAGATTATTAGAAGCCATATCCAGTATGCATTCAGCAATGGCTTTAAAAGAAAACACACACACACACACACACACAATTATTATAGTCAGCATTTATTGTTTATAATAAACCAGGTTCTACTCTAAGCATTTTGTGGACATTAACTCATCTAATCAAAAAAGTACATACCCAGAAAGGTTAAGTAACTTGTCCAAGGTCACATACCTGGCAGGTAATAGAGCTGGGATTTGAATCCAGGCACTCTGGCCATAGAGCTAAGTCCTTAAAATTTCATTTTGCTAACTCTCATGATGTTAGAATGTAGAGACCATTCCGTGTATAACATGAACATCTTTTACTAGACAATGACTCAAGGAAACAAATAGAGGGGATCATATGAATTTGGTACTTTATGTATACTATTTAATAAGTTATTTAATTTCTTTTGACAATTCATTTTCTTTGAGTGAAAATTGACTACAACAAAAGTTATATAGTGAGTAACAAGTAAGGAAATTTATTACTAACATTTCCAATATGTAAGCATGAATCTTTTGCGAGCAAAGTAGGTGCTATGCAAAGCAAAATAACTTATTTTTCATACAACTTCAACCTTTCATGTTAATACCCTCATAATAACTTGGTTATTATTTAACAAATAGCGGCCCAGTGCATGAAATTTGTGCAGGGGGGTGTCTGTGTCCCTCAGCCCAGCCTGCACCCTCTCCAATTTGGGACCCCTTGAGGAATCAGGCCTAAATGGGCAGTCGGACATAACTCTCACAATCCAGGACTGCTGGCTCCCAAACACTCGCCTGCCTGCCTGCCTGATTGCCCCTAACTGTTTCTGTCTGCCAGCCTGATCACCCCCTAACCACTCCCCTGCCAGCCTGATTGACACCTAAATGCTCCCCTGTCAGCCTGGTCACCCTTAACTGCCTTCCCCTGCTGGCCTGGTCCCTTCCACTGCCCTCCCCTCCAGGCCTGCCCCTCCCCCCCAACTGCCCTTCCCTGCAGGCCAGGTTCCCCTCAACTGCCCTCCCCTGCCAGCCCGGTTACCCCTAATTGCCCTCCCCTGAAGGGCTGATTGCCCACAACTGCCCTCCCCTGCTGGCCATTTTAGATGGCCATGTTGTGTCCACATGGGGGCAGCCATCTTGTGTGTTGGAGTGATGGTCAATTTGCATATTACTCTTTTATTAGATAGGATACAGGAGTGAAAAGGAAGACTAAATATAGGCATGTCATTTACAGGACTTTGCCAAAAAGCTACATTTAACATGCCTAAGTCTGTTCTCTGCTCACTGATGAGGGAAGGGACTGGAGAAAGGCAGTGTAGAGGCATGCCCAGTAAGGTCTGAGTGACCTGGGAAAATGCTTGCTTACAATTACACCTGGAAGCAGGTAATTGGTTGGGATGGACGCAGCCACAGCAAGAGTACAAAATCTAAACATACAAACTTCTAGACAAAGGAGCCTACCCCTCATTGGCTCTCAAGTACCAACCCTCTTGGGACTCTGCTGCAGGGTCTGCTCTCCCCTTTGCCCACTTGGCACATGGCCATGTTGGACTCCACACGTGGACTGATGGACTTTAATGTGGTCTAAATGGTGAACCACAGCTGCACCTATTCCAGGACTAAAACCCCAGCTGCACCTATTCCAGGACTGGCTTAAGAGGCAAAGCTCTTTGGAACCTGAGAAACGTAACTCCATGCAAATAAAGCCTTACTCCATGTACCAACCTCTGTGGGGGCTTCTGGAAATTCTTATTTCAGCTATGCCCCAAGAACCTCACTCTACCAAACAACAGGAGAGGTTCATCCACTGGCATCAATATGATACTAAATCTTACTTTGTCCTTTCCAAATACATACAAAGTTTGAATGTTGCTTTTATTTTGACACACAAATGCTAAGTGTATTGCTCTCAACACTGTTAAATTTACGTGAGCTTAAGACAATAACTACAACAATCTTTAAGAACACAAAAGGTGCTCTAAGCAAATCTACAGACAGGTAATTTTCTAATTCTACTGAATAGAAACTATAAGGGGAAAGTCAGAGTGAGCTGTGGCTTGGTCAGAGAGAACACTGTGCCATACATCAAGGCAGTGTGTGTATTAAATTATGGGAGTGGATCACAGGAAGTTTGAGTTAAACTTATTGCTTCTTCCAAAACCAGACAGACTAGAGGGAAAATTGGAAAGACCATCTTGTCTCCTCTAGTTCTGTAGGTCTCTTTGGGTCAAATGGTTCTTGTGCTCTGCCCTTCTACTGATCTACCATATTTGGAATGAATTCCAGTTCATCTTGGTCAGTGAAACTAACCAGAGAAGAATAAATATAAATGTTTACATGAGGCAGCACAGTAAAGGCTAAGCTCCACTTTTTATTCCTCTGTCTGGCAATTTCTTGAACTTCAAGTCACCTATAACAACAACAACACAAACAACAATAACAAAATCTTAATCAACTGTTATAAAAATAAACTTTCTAAACTGAAATACTTACCCAAAGATCAAAACTGAATGTTTCATATTAAAAAAATCTATGAATATTTAACAGAAATCCTTAGCTCTTATGTATTCATGTATATTTCCAAATACAATTTAGTTAGCTAAGTTCTGGGGGCACTGAAGAGAAAAAGACCTAATTAGCACTCATCTAAATTGAAGGGAAATCTGAATAATTCTAGAATTGCATTGCCTTCAAGGAACAAATTGAAATAGAATTTTTAAAATAGTCAAACAAGTTATAAACATGATGATCTGAAATAGTTCCTTTTGGCATAAATTAGAGAACGCTGCAGGAAGGTAAAATGTGTTTACCTGAAATACAAGTTTTGTATTTTATTCTGGGTTTACTTTTCTCAATTTGAGCAGCCTTTTGGTAACCCAATTAAATCTTAAAATCCAAGACACTGAAAATGTATCAGGTTAACACTCAAACGCTGGGAAGAAAAAATAATTACAGTTGATAAACTTTCCTAATAGCCAACTGATAAAAACATCTTAAATCTATCAAATAAATAATCCTATATAATAAAAGAGTAATATGCAAATTGACACAAAGGGCAGAACAACCAGAACAACCAGTCGCTATGAGGCACACTGACCACCTCTCAGTCCCTTTCCTTGGTCAGCAGGCTCCAATTGCCCGATGGTGAAAGGGGGACTGGGGGTGGGTGGTAGGGAATGTGGCTGGTGCCAGGCCAAGGCCCCTGCCCCACCAGTCACCCCACACACAGAGGGCAAGGCAAAGCAGGGGCAGGGCCAGTGCGTGGACGAGAACGTCCAATCCCTCGGTTCCTTCCCCTAGCAGTCAGGCTCCGATCGCCCGATGGAAAACAGGGAACCAGGGGTGGGTGGCAGTGAGGGGCAGAGACAGCTGTGTTCAGCAGGGGAAGATGGCCCTGATTGCAGGCCAGCCCTAGGGACCATATCCGCACAGGAATTTCATGTGCTGGCGCCTCTAGTTAATTATAATCAACTTCAAATGGGCACATGGCTCTACACAGCAATACTATACTACTATATTTATTTTCTAAATATATTATCTCAGAATCAGTAATGCTTTTGTGTCTTTCTACTTTCTCCAACCTGAACAAGTTGGATAATGAATGAAGGGCTTTACTGACAAAATAGAAACCATTATTGTCCTACTAGTACCACCTGTATGCAATTTCTCCTTTTTTCTCCTCTTTAGAACATAAAAAGTGACCCTATTCTCATCAGAGGTTGGTTTCCCCAAATGTGGACCTTGCTTTCTCAACACATTTGTTCTTCAGTTATTCTCACTGTAGCATCTTTACCTCTCTCTTTCAAGTGGAAAATCCCCACTGACAAATAAATAAGCTGTAGTAGCTCATATCTTTAAAAGGAATACACATTTCCTGAAATTGCTGTCTACACCAATATCTCCAATTATTTACTCCTATTACCTACCATTGTCAACCCTTTTCAGTCTGCCTACTGCTCCTAATGCTCTCCTCACATACCTAATTATAGTTGATAAACTTTTCTAATAGCCAACTGATAAAAACTATTTAAATCTATCAAATAAATAATCCTATATAATAAAAGGATGATATGCAAATTGACTCTAATGGCAGAACGACCAGAACAACCGCTCAACCAGTCACTACAAGGCACACTGACCACCTCTGTGTCCCTTTGCGTGGCCGGCAGGCTCTGATTGCCCGATGGCAAATGGGTAACCGGGGGTGGGTGGTGGGGAACATGAGTGGCACCAAGCCCAGTCTCCTGCCCCACTGGTCACCCCACACACAGAGGGTAACCTGTGGTGGGGGCAGGGTTGGGGCCAGTGAGTGGGCGGGAACAGCCGACCTCCCGGTCCCTTCCCCTGGCCATCAGGCTCCGATCACCCGATGGTGAATGGGGAACCAGGAGTGGCTGGTGGTGGCGGGCGGGGACAGCTGCAGGCAGCCCTGGAGGATGGCCCTGATTGCAGGCCAGGCCTAGGCACCATACCTACACACAAATTTTGTGTGCTGGGCCTCTAGTATAAATATAAAAACCAACGTTTGTTCTTAACTGATTTGCACTCGTCTTTCTCATACAGTCCACCTATTAACTTGCCCTTAGATTTTTCATGATGGGAAGAGATATCTTTGCCCTTACCCCTCAACTAATGCTTCTCTCTCTCTCAAGCCTTTGCCCTTCCTTAGGGCTACATTCCTCTCTAACCCTCCCTTCTTTCTAATTTACATTTTCCTCTTTTCAGAGGTTTTAAAGTGGTCCAGAAACCTAAACAGGTCAAGTCTCATTGAAAACCAGTCATATAACTTTGAATCTGACCTAAAATGCATTATTGAAAATCCAGCAGGAATCATGAAGAGGACAAAAAGTAGGTGTACATAACAGTTACTGCACCCTGTGACTGACGAGAGCACCTCATGGTACAGTGTGGTCATTCTCCAGTTCAGAAGAGAGGTAAGATATTCCTTCCAGATAGTTCTTAACATATTGCAGTATCCATGTGAAGCCACTGCTAATTTTAAACCATTTAACACAGATGAAATTTATATTTTGGAAGTAAGACATATCATTGGAGCACAACAAAATGAGTGATAATTATGGTACCACTGGTAGGTTTTCCTGCCTGCATCTTCTCCATTAAGCCCACTTTGTGCACTTTATGGATTCTGTAATGTTTAAAATACGTCATGGCAGAAAGTCTCAAACTCTTTACAATTGTGGGGGAGATGAGGAGGTTAATAAACATTGTACTTAAGTAGAACCAAAGGAATGAGGACCTCATAGTGGCCACAGGCTCTCATGGGGCTGCTTGGGATTCTGTTATATGGCTGTGCCATTCCCTACTTACCTCTGAAGTTAATTTTTTTTTTATTGATATCTACCTATTATATATTTACTAGATGGTCATCTAGCCTCTATTTGGAAACTTTCCATGATGAAAAGTTCATTATCTTTGAAGTAGCCTATTGCACTTGACAATATTACAAATTATTCAAAACTTAAGTTGAACTGAAATCTACATACTTGTAAATTTGATCTATATATCCTCCTTATACCCTCAAGGGCAGTGAAATCTCATTATATCTTAAAATGACAGGATTTCACATATTCGAAAAAGATATATTTCCCTTAAGCCTTTCCTCTCTAAACTAAATATTCTAATCAACATTCTTTGGACAAAAGTAAAAACACAGATAGGTCCACATTTTACATATTAGAGATATTGAGGAAAAAATAATGTATAATTTAATTTATTTATAAGTACAAAGAGCTAAAATATGATACACAGAGCTTTGGTACATTTGATGTCAGAGGTCCAGGCAGCAAATCCTGACGTGAAAGTATGCCATTTAAATTTTTTGATCCATTGTAGAGTTGAGAATATAAAGATAGTAATGGTTAAATAATTTGTTCAAGGTCTCGTGAATTGCAAGAGATTTGTGTTGTCCTACACAGACTTTCATGACCTAGATTACCCTTCTCCTAACTTTCCTCTCCTATCCCATCTTCTCTTCCTCTTCTTCCCACCTGCTCTCCACACTGCAGCCACAGTGCATGTCTCTAAGATTCTATAGTAGACCTTGTTGACAAGCCATCACACACAATGTTTCCTCTTTCTTAAATAGTTCTTAAATATTTGCTTGAATAACTTCTACTCATGCTTCAGTGCCCCATATCCTCTTCCTCAGGAAACCTTCTTTGAGTATCTTGAACAAAGTTTGGTGCTATGCAGCCTCATTGCATCTAAGATAGACCACATTGACATATATAACCCATCTTTTGCTTATTTATTTGTCTCCAAAACTTCAGGCTCTGTTAGGACTGGTATTCATCTTTTTTTATGCAAAACATTTAAGTATAGTGTTTAGCATATAACAGGTATTCAAAATTATCTACTGGATGGATGATTAGATGAATGAATGAATAAGTAAGTGAATTCATCCAAGGAACTAGAAGACATGCTACATTTATGAAGGACTTCAGTTTTTCGTGTGTGTGTGCGCCCGCATGCATGGGTGTGTGTGACAGAATTTGGACTCCTAAACAAAGTAATGTGTACAATTAGTCCATATTATAATATAAATGTGATAGCTCTAATGTAATAAGAGGCATTAGGTATATTTTATCAGTAAGTGCTTCAGACAGGTAGGAACTGTTGAGTTGTGAGAAGTAAAAATAGTACCTCATTTGTTCATGATTCATTACTATTCAGCCTTATTACTGCTGGTGAAATGTGAGCATATTCCCACCAGTCATTGTTAGTTACATTGTTATAGCTACATTGTTACAGTAATATTTCCAGAGGAAAAGCCAAATGGCTTTTAACGTCTTACTTTTATTATGACTGTCCCCATGCTGGCTCTGAGCTATTGGTTCCCTCCAGCCTAGATGTAAATAAAACTAGGCAGTGTTCTCACCAGTACTCCTGCCTCACTGGGCACTAGTCAAAGCCTAGTTGTGCAGGAAGTACCTGTCTTTATCCATGTGAAAAGGCAGCATGAAACAGCCCCTGAGCTAGTTTATTTTCAGATTTTGGAGCATCGTATTCAAGGTAGAGAGTAAATGCAAGTGTTTCCCTTTAGGTACCTTTCCCAAAAATATGAACTGCAAGTTTTTCCCCAACATCAAACATGACCCAAAACCAAAGTCCCTCAATGCATCCACTTCCCAGAAGCCACCAGGGCCTCCACTTGAAGATGATCATTCTAAAAAGTGTTTTAGCACATTAGTAAGAGGAACGTAAGACAAAATTATATGAATAAGTTGGTTTTCCTAGAATTTGAACTTGTATCATAGTCTATGAATTTTGTTTTCAAAAATGAGATACAAGCAAAGATTCATAAAATAATCTACATCAAGCAAATAGTACTGCCAAGCTAATTGTGGGAAAGTAAATTTGCATATCTTGAATAAATAAATAATATTATGAGAATAGTAAGTTCCAGATGATTATCACAGTGTGTGTGTGTGTGTGTGTGTGTGTGTGTGTGTGTGTAACAGAAGAAAATAAAATATTTAGTTTGAAACGCATATATTTAGGGATAGATATCTTCTTGGTGTGTTAAAGCTAAAACTCAAATTAGTGATTGGCTTAAAAGATATGATCAATGGTCCAACTCTCAAAACATAAATTCCAAATCTTTATTTTCTATCATTTTTTTCTTTCTCTCCAGACCATGTAGGTTTAATTATTCTTATGTGTTTGTTAAAACACAAAGTAGCAGTCCTTCACATTTACTTATTAGGGAATTTATCATTTACTAGTCTCAAGAAAAATGATAATATTTATAATAGATATGTGCAGCAGAAATGTGATGAGCTTGTGGTGGCTTCAGCTGTTGTTACTTTACTTTTACTATTTTTTTCCAGGCAATTTTCTGAGAGCCATTCTAGACCTCAGTTCCTTTTTATAAATAGTAATGGGCTTCATATATTAATATGTAGTTCTACAGATTTTATTATTTGTCAAAGAGATTTTACATTTATTTCCTTATAGAAAAAATTAACCTATAATCTCCAAAAAATTGGTGAGGATGATCTTTTGGTTATAATATGATAAACAATGCAATTGAAGTTCATTGAATTGTATAGATTCGCCTAAGTCACATAGCTAGTTTAACAACATGACTATATTTAAGATGAATATTCATGGATTTTCCTATCATTCCTGAGCAAGAATACAAAAGGCAGGTCTAGACAATGGAATGTTCTTGGTAAATAATTTAATTGTTCCAATCATTGTTTGTTTTTCATCTGAAAAATCAAGACTATATTACTATTTTGTCATGTTAATGTTATATTCAAATTAGTTGATATATGAGAAAGAATTATGAAAGCTGTTAATGTTTAACCAAGTCTACATACTGACATTGAAAACATCAACATCATTTTTAACTAAGCTTCATGCATGTTAATCATCATAACTAGATAACTGGAAATTCTTGCTTCTTCTTTTGGTATAGAGAAAAAGAAGGCAATGTGTAAGTGTTTTATAGTTTGATAAGTTTCACTCAAAGTTTTTTGATAAAGTCAAAGTTATGTTTTACTACTTCTTTCAGCATGTATTTATTGAGTACCCACTGTCTTCCAGAGGCCATTTGAGGCTAGTCAGAATACAGATGTAAGGAATATAGGCAAGCTTCTTGTGTTATGAAATGTATAATTTAGTAAGGCACCAATAAAAATATTCTATATTGGTAAGTTGTTTGATGAAAAAAGCCAATGGATATAGTTAAGGTATAATGAGCTGGGGTTTAAATTACAGTAATAACCAGTTAGGTGAAGTTGGGAAAGAAAGTTAATCCTGCCCAGCCAGCATGGCTCAGTGGTTGAGTGACAACCTATAAACCAGGAGGTCATGGTTCAATTCCTGGTTAGGGCACATGCCTGGGCTGTGGGCTCACTTCCCAGTGTGGGGCGTGTAAGAGGCAGCCAATCAATGATTCTTTCTCATTGTTGATGTTTCTATCTCCCTCTTCCTTCCTTTCTGAAATCAATAAAAATATTAACAACAACAAAAAGAAAGAAACACAATCCTGACAAAAGGAATCAGCTTTGTGCAGTAAGGAAATAAAATGTTTGTGTGTTCAAAGAGGAGTTAAGTAGGATGTCAACTGAGAAGTAACTATTGGATTTAATCATACGAGGCCATTTGTGATCTTTACAAGCATCGCTTAGTGAAGTTATTAGGAAGAAAGGTGGCTTGGAGCTATTTGAAGAGTTCGTGTGAGACAAGGAAATGGAGATTGTGAATATAGACATATTCAATAAAAGAAGTATGGGCTATGGAGAAGCTGACTATGGAGATCTAAAGGATGCTAATGGACTAAGATTAACTACCAGAAAGGTTATAAAGACAGAAGTGAGTTATGTCTTAATTCTTTCTCATTTAACAACTATAACAATATGCAAACTCATTCATTTTATTGGTATATTTACATGGTTTAAAATATGATAAACAACTAAATAATAAAAAGAAAAATGATAAAGGGTGATATCAAGAGAAGAACTATCAAAACATCTATGCAAATAACAACTATAAGTAATTACTACAAACTTTTGTTTTGAGCCTTCTAGCAGTGAGGAAAGGGTGACATTTCATGGAGCATAGAGCTCTCATTTTGTGGCTTTTTCTTCAGTTTTTCCTTTTGCTCAATTCAGTTGAAAAGAAAAAAAAAACTTTATATGGAGACTTTGTACAATATAACAAGCAATGCTTTTGTTCTGTCTTATGTTACCTTGTCTTGTCTTACCAAAACATGTGTGCTCTACAGAGCTATACCTTTACCAATGAAAGCCAGAGATGTGGTTAAATTATATTTTTATAAAGCAACTTAGGAATCCTCATGTAAGGTGCAGGGGGTGGGGCAAGAGGGGGATGAAGTACTTTTCAAAATTTGTCTTTAGGGTGATAACTTAGTTTAGCAGAGGTCTGGAAATTTAATGGAGAAACTGATAGAAATAATAATTTTACAATTTTCTGATGACCTGAAGATGGGAGAGTAGAAAACATGTCAAATGGCAGAACTGGGATTCATAGAAATCTGAATATATGCGCTGAATATAATGAGGTAAAAATTTAACAGGGCTAATGTTAATCCCTAAAAGTGTGAGCCAATATTCAGTCCCACAAATCTAGGCAAAGTTAGAGATGTGGTGGAGTAATATGCAATATTGGAGGAAAACTAGTTATTAAGAATAGTTAAAATGCTAAATGTGAATTGACAGTATAATAAATCATCTTTGAATTCACAAATCAATAATGGTTGGGATTAACATCCATATAATATTAAATATAGGATAATAATAATCACATTTTATTCTATACTTATCAAACTTCAATTTGCATATTTCACATAATTCTGAGCCCTAAATTTTAAGTGAAATAAACTGGAACTTGTTCAAATGATGTATGCTGGAAGGAACTGAATTCATGACTTAAGAAATTTGATTAAAGCCATCAGCAAGGTTTAGTTTGGAATAAGGAAGACTGGTGTATTGCAGTATAAAGATTAGTTGCTTCAAAGGAAGGCTTAAAAGCTTCACAGACAAAGGTTGGCTTATTCTGTTTGACCAGAAGAAGCCTGATGGGGGGAAGATAAAAAGAGGCTGATTTTAGCTCTGCATAAGGAAACTCAGGAAAGACAGACTATCTAGTGTGTTTGCTTGCTTTTGGAAATCTGGTTTCTCTTTCCCCAAGGTCAACTGCACATTCCAGTGGCTGGACTAGAAACCATTAAGGTCCAAACCAATTCTTTTATTTTTATATTTTTATTGATTTCAGAGAGAGGAAGGGAGAGGGAGAGAGAGAGATAGAAACATCAGTGATGAGAGAGATTCATTGGTTGGCTACCTCTTACATGCCCCCTATTGGGGATTGAGCCCACAACCTGGGCATGTGTCCTGACCAAGAATCAAACCATGACCTCCTGGTTCATAGGTCAATGCCCAACCACTTAGCCACACCAGCCAGGTGCCAATTCTTGATATATATGATATTTTTCATCAAATATATATTATTTTTCATCTTAAACACACACACACACACACACACACACACACACACACACACACACACACACACCTTTTTTAGGAAGAACATGAAACTTCAGGAATCTCCAAGTAGAATTTGAAGATGTTTTATCAGAAATGTACATGCCTATGACCTCCTAAAATGGAAGTTATTTTAATTTCTACCATCAACCTCATGTTTAATTCCAAAGGTAGAATACGTATGCATCAAAATGCCTCAAAAGTGCCAAACCACTGTCATGTCCTCCTTTCAACAAAGCAGTTCCTCAAGTAATTTTGGTTTGCTCCTGATGAAATAAGCCAATGTGAGTAAAGAAAAATTATCATCATAGCATCCTGTTTTGGACAGGACACATTTCACTCACTACCCCTGCTTTGATCACCTGGCGATACTGTTTTTTCATCTCTCTCCCAGCAAGCCTGGCTTTCTGTAGGGCAACTGTTGGTTACTACAACAGCTGATCTCAGTTCTCAGAGGGTTCATGCTGAGCAGCTGGTTGGATTCTGCTTTAAACTTGTTTGCACAGAGCTGCTTTGTACAGCTGTTTACCCCGTCAAGTTTATATCCCAAACACAGCACAATATAAATTTATTTTTATAGGGAATTCTTCATAATAGGGGACCGCAAATGGCTTCTCGGGGAGAGTCAGTCATAGGATAAAGAGAAACAGAAGGATTGAAGGGGAGTTGTAAAGTGAGAAAGTGACACATGAGAGGTGGATATTCCAGGGGAAGTGATCATTCCAGCAGGCAAGAGGAAAGACCTCAGGGAGAAAAAATGGGAAAGGTGATGGATGGTGGTGGGAGAGAGCAAGTCAAGGTGGCAGGGACCCAGGCACCAGAGGAGGGAAGGTAATTAGAAGCACCTGTGAAAAATTCTCAGTGCTATATTTTTACTCGTTTACCTTTGGGCTGCCATGACAAACACTGGGTGAAGAATAAAGCCAATTATTTCTAGATAATTGACAATGTTTTGTTTACCAAATGCATGTCTGAGAGCCACTGACCTAAGGATCACCTGGAATATTTGTTCAAAACACAGATGCTGGCTCTCATCCCAAACCTACTGTAATGGAATTTCTAAAGGAGAGACCTAGAAAATTGTATTTTGAACAATAACCCTGTGATTCTTCTAAGCAGTAAATTTGAAAAGCAGTGACTGTAAGCAATAGAGTAGCTACCTGACAAAAGTTCAATTCTAAATGCATTTAATCTGCTTACCCAAGGAGTCTGGAAGTTGGCCCCTGACATTGGTCCCATAGACTAGTAATGCCATCAGGTATACAAGTACCTGTAACCTTCCCACTCCCTCATCCTACGCTAATGGCTTTTTGCCTCAACACTTTGACTTACAAACTATTACAAAATAGCTACCACAATCCAGACATGGAATCCTCACTCAAGACAGGAAAGAAGAGGTCAAGAGCAAGAAATGGAGTCTGCTTGCTTTTCTCGGGAAAGCTAAAGTTTCTCCAACATCCTTCCCAGCAGAGTTTCACTAGGTCACCTTGCTCAGTACTGGGTCATGGAGCCACTACTTAATTAAGAGGAGGCCAGGAAAGCAAATATTAAACACTTTCTAAAAAAAGGCAAGCAAAGGAGAAGGGAATTGGGAGCAGTGTTGAGTCAGGAAAATTAGAGTGCCCACTATATTGATTTAGGTCAATTGTAAAATTTTATGAATAAAGATCTTTTTTTAAATCATTTTCAAAAGAAACAGTGGTTTTAATATTTTTGACTCTATTTCACGAACCCTTGTGAAGGACTAGAATGATTTGATCACCTATGCTAACTTTAATTCAAGATTCCTTAATAAGGCATGCATGTGTAACTTTTTAAAGAACACTTGGAATATACAAAAAACTAAAGAAAGAAAATATAACTTAGCATGGACTCACTAACCAGAAGTTCTACTTCGCTAGTGATTTCATATATTTTCTTCTGCTCTTTCTGCAATGAATAGAAGACTAAGGAGTTCATACTATCAGTACTGTTTTATCATTTGCTTATGCCTTTTTTTTCTTTCTGATTTCATTTTTAAAATAATTTTAGGGAGTCAGGATTTCTGGGACCCTAGAGTAATCAATGCAGGAAAATTGGACAAAGACATCTGGGCAACAAGTATTTATTTTTTGTTCCTTTAGTGGGAGGTGGTCTTGCTGGTGCTAACATAAAGACCAGTACGACCAATGCTCTAAACATTACGCACAAAGTTATGGTTTATTAGTCTAAGTTCTTTTAGAATGGCGATAGAATCTAGGGTATACAAAGTCAGCAAAGTGAGAATTCAGCTTCTTGATTATGATCCAAAAGGCTTTTTTTTATAGGGAACCTAGAGCAAGGGGTAGGCACACTAAGGCGGTCTGTGCCTTTTACTCCCCTCTGCTATTGCTTAACTTTCCTTGAGTTCTGCATCCTTGGGTAAATAAATTATCTCTTTATAACAAGCATCAGCTGTTTTCTCAGCCTTGCAACCCATCTTCACTGCTGCACAGTGTACTGTAAACATGATTTCATGAATGTACTTACATATTTGCCTTCTTGTAGAGATGCAGCTATTGACAGACATTCAGGTAATTTTAGGTTTTCTTTATTACGAATAATTCTGTGTCAAACTTTCTTGTACATGTTTTATATATCTGCCGAGTAAATCCCTAAAGTAAAATTGCTTATAAGTTTGCAGCTCTATTTTAAATTTTAAAATGAGGTGTGCTCATTTTAAATTTTGCTTTAAACCCGCTATTTGATTTGTACACAATCTTGAAATAACAGTTTGCAAGATCCTTAAAAGAAGACTGCCTTCTGATATTGCAACATTTAAGTGAATATAGCTAACAAATTCACATTATTTTGCTAAAAATTATGAACATGCTGAAATATTCCACATTATTATTAAATATTCACCATTAAAATCCACCATTTATTTGCATTTTAAGTGCATGTGTTACACATCTTTAAGCCCAATTAATCAGCTGGCACCTTTGGTTAATGTTGATTTCAGCTGAAATGTGAAATTCTCCCATAATAGCACATAGCCAGACAAATAGAGAAACATGTTTAGCATCATGCAAATTAATGCAAGGTCATGGGCAAGACCCACAAAATAATTAAACCAGGTTAAGGAAGCCATGATTTGGGATACTAAGAATTTTAATTAAAACTGTTATTGAGTTCAAATGAGGGGGTTCTGTCTGTAATTAGTGAGTAATATCTCTCTACATTAATCAACGTCACCAAAAAGTGCCTAAATTAACACTTAGCTTTTCCTATATTGCTTCAGGTCTGTGGAGTTAGTGAAGAGTAAGTTATGGAAAAAAAGTAATTAAGAACAGAAGGACATTTTTTAAAATCTCGCTTTTCTACCTGATTTAATCATGGGCACCATATTTGATAGCAGTGAATTCACACTTATTTACTGACTAATGACTACAAAAGAGTCATGGTTAGGACTACAAAGAAGGCTCAGCTGTCACTTATAAAGGATATATGATGTATCATTAAGAATTATATAGCCATTGTCTTATTTTTTTCCTCGCAATATTTTATAGTCAAAAATTCATTTTTATTTTATTTTTTTCAGATAAGTGATTCACCCAAGGCCTGTATAGCAGACATCAATGGAAACCCTAAAAGTAAGATCAGAGAGCATGGCTTGGATGTGCAGTCATAACAGACTCAGCGAATGAGATGTTGCTTTGCCCCACCTGGTCGCTGGCACAGTGGATGACCGCAATCCTCTGTCCTCACAGCATGTTGGAGAGCAGACAAGAGCACCCCTGAGAGAAAGTGGTCCAAAAGCAGGAGAGAACTCCATGAGAGGAGTGTACCCACAGGAGTCTTGTTTTCCCTAGAGAAGTGACACAGTTTTTTGAAAACATTGGGTAATGGTTGAGGGAGAGGACAGGGAAGATGTTCTCACAGATGGCTCATGTAAATTGGGGGCCAACAAAGTAGAAGTATGCCACTAACATTTTGTATTCAAACTCAGTGAACTTCAAAGTTAATGTTCTTCCATTGCACAGCTTCCTGACTGTGGGGTCCACCAATGGGAAAGAAATAATGTGTACAGATCTTATTCCAGGTCCTTCCGGCACATAATGTACCTCACCTTTGATTCCTTGCACAGTCTCCAGGCTGGGGGCCCAATTTTACAACTAGTGGGTCAGATGCTGAGATGTTTGGAACATGATAAAGAAGGACTCAGAAGGACTACGGTGGACTGCAGTTTCAGAATTCGCTTACTGACAAATTATTCTTGAAGGGTTTCCTTCCAGAAGCAACAGAATGCTTCACTTTACAAACTGAAACAGCTCACTGGAATTAAAAACAAAATCTTCCCCTTCTTTTCTCCCTTTCCCCTCCTTTCTCTACTTTTTTCCTTCCTCCATTCCTCCTCCATTCCTTCCTTTCATTCTCACATCCCTTTGTTCCAAATTTTCACTAAATATCTGCCATGTGCTGGGACCAAAACATCTACACTAATAAGAGAGAAACATGCAAATTGGTGTCACTCCACTATGCCCACCAGCCAATCAGAGCAACTATGCAAATTAAGCCAACAAAGATGGCGGATAATTTGCATATGCAGGCATGGAGGGAAGACTAAAGGCTCCAGCCTGAGTGAAGACTGAAGACTGAAAACTGAAGAGGCTGAAGCCGCAGCCACAGCGGGAAAGCCAAGCCTTGCTGTGTCGAGACCAAAGGCCTGCGTCCTGGGTGCCAGTGGAAAACTGGTGCCAGCAGCCAGGGGAATGAAGGCCTATTGCGTGAATCTTTGTGCAATGGGCTTCTAGTCTACTATAATATTCTAAATACTTAGGTCATATTTTTTTATGAAGGCCTTTGTAATTTCTCATTGGTATCCTCTCTTTCTTCTTTCTGTAATAATCTTATCTTTGTTATTTCATCAAAATACTGCTTTCTTTCAACAGCTATTAAATTGTTTGAAATCCTATAAAGATGGATTAACATCAGACCATTTTCCTCTTTTGATGAGCCATATTAGTGCTTCATATGAGCAAAACAAAACTGCAACCTGAGGTATATTCCAATCACGATATTATTTTGAAAAAAAAATTTCCCTGTTTTGCTTTTCTTTTGTCAATTATGGGATATGCAGCATTGATGAAAATAATTTTGGGGACAGATTTTGGACATATATATTAGAAAACTTGTAAATTGAAGCATCTTATTTCTCACTGGCACTATCTCTCTGCTTCATTAAAGCTATATTTCTTCCTCTTTGCCCAGGAAAACTGCTCCTATCTCCAAAGGCAAGTTTGAAATTCTATTAAACTTAAATTGCTCAGTTACTGCAGGATTCAGACAGGCAAACTGACAAACACACACACTGACACACACACACACTGACACACACACACACACACACACACACACACACATTTTTTTTTTTGGGGGGGGGGGTTTGAAGACCAAATGGTAAAAAGACATAATACATAAAAGAGGAAATGAAACTTAAAAAGCAGAAGAGATATAACCTGAGAAAAGCAGCAGCAGAGAACAAGGGCAAGCTCATACACAGTCAGCTTTTGAATTGGGAAGTCTGAAAGAGCAAATAGCTTCTGAAGCAAATACGCATGACACTACTATAGATTTCTGGATAATTAGGCATGAGAAATAGTAAGTGGTATATTCACCTACTGCATTTCTGTTCTTTTTAAGGTACCCAGCAATTTTTTTTTTTTCCATAGATGGTTTGAGACTTGGAAGTTGGTTGAGGGTAAAACTGAAAAGAGTGACAGAGATTCTTCTAAAATACTTTTTTGGCTAAGCACTGGTCAATTAATTTGACTGATGCATTGGCCTCCTAAAATGCTCTGAGTATCAAACACAAGGTGCAGAAGTCTTAAAGGTCTCGGTTGTTTGTTGTTGTTGTTGTTGTTGTTTTTCTTGTGGTTTAAAGAACAAAGCAATAAAGAGCACAGAAGGAACAACTGGGAGGGATTGGCCCCAATGTCCATTAGAGATTCATTGATGTCAGAGAATGGGAAGGCTGGTGGTGTATAGTCAGAAGAAGCCCATCCTGTGCCATATGTTTTTTGTTTGTTTGTTTGTTTGTTTTTACATTGAAAGGCAAAATATAAAGTCATGCTCCTTTGGGAAATAATCATTGGATTTTTTGCCCACTTGTGCCCTGAAAGTATTTCTTTCTTTCCAAATGAACACTCTGTGACATATAGCAAAATGAATACAATAAATCAATTATACTCTTATAAAATATTGATTATTAATCTGCCAGCTCTATGCTCAAAGCATCTTCTGTATCCTCAATGGCATGTTAGAAGCTCCAGTGAATAAAAGAGAAGCATGCAATCTAGTTTGTAGCAACTTCTAGATTAAACTCTTGATAGCACACAGGCGACAAAGACGAAAGTTATATAGTAGTAAGGAATTTTGGACAAGCAAGTGGAGTAGTCTGTAATACAAAGAGTACAAAGTATGACTAGTGTTCCAATAAATGTTTCCAAGTCATTTTCCTGGGAGGCCTCTGATAGTAGCAACCCAAAGATCTAGTCTAAATGTTTTTGTTCAGAGGAAGCAAGTGAGGTGCACAAACTGATGTTTGTGTTTATTGGTTTTGTGTTGAGTAAGACTCCCTCCACGTTCTGCGTGGAGTAGGGTTTGGTATCTGAAAGAGGAGCCGCACAGCAAATAAGAGAAAAAGACACGAGATAATTTTGCAATATTGGGGGACCAGGCGGCAAGTCCCGAAGGACTTCCTCCTTGCTCAGTCCTCACCAAGCTTTTTTTCATCTGGGATGCACCCATAGCATAGCCCTTAGGCAGGTGACCCCCTAGTAACAAGCAGACTAGCCCATCAGCAAGGAGTTACATAATAAATGGGGGAGTAGTTTCAGCTACCACTGTCTGGACAAACAGAGGTGGCCCTAGCTCCAAGCTTTGCTAGGGCTTCAAAGGCACCCATCCTTGGGGGGGGGGGGGGGGCGGTTCGGGGAGTTCTCTGTCTATGCTTATCAGATAGTGAAGGCAATAAACAGTTTCCCACAGTTTTGGGGTGGGGGTGATTTGGTTTGAAAGTGAAGGACTATATTGACACTCTCATGAGGAAAATCAGACATTCCTTTCTGCTGACCATTCCGCTCCCCCTGACCATCAAGTCTGAGCCTAATCTCCCTACTGCTCAAGCCTTCTGGGCACATTTTCTGAGATATCCCCTTCTTTTCTTTCTTTTTCATGGTTCTATAATGGGAATGTTTTTTCTACTATTCTAGATTCTTTCAACTGGTATAATAATTAAGTCAACATGAGACAGATTAATAGGAGAAAGTGGCCAAATTTAATTATATACATATGTATGAGAGAGTCGGAGACCCCACATACATGAGAAGTGCACAGACAGAAAGGTTAAAATGGATTACATAACATACTAAGCCAAAAAAATTAGGTAAGAGCCCTGAGGCTTCAGAGGGGAGAAAGGTCATTCACAGGAGGATAAAAGAGCAGATGTTCAGTAATTACAAGTTTTCCCAGCCATATACATCGGTCATAAAAAGTTATTTCTGGCCCTGGCTGGTTTGGCTCAGTGGATAGAGTGTCAGCCTGCGGACTGAAGGGTCCTCAGCTCTATTCCGGTCAAGGGCGTGTGCCTTGGTTGTGGGCACGTCCCCAGTTGGGGGTGTGCAGGAGGCAGCCGATTGACGTTTCTCTCTCATCGATGTTTCTAACTCTCTGTCCCTCTCCCTTTCTCTCTGTAAAAAATCAATAAAATATATTTTTTAAAAAAGTTGTTTCTGGTAATATAGGCAGGACCTCCAATTTAGATTCTTCTAGCTAGTTAAGAGAAGGGTAGAAGTTTCTCATAAGCCTTCAGGGTCTTGTATTCAACTCAAAGTAATCCATATACCAAAGTGGCTCATCCTGGGGAGGCCTGTTTCTAACCCCTTCAGAGACATCTCTGCAAGGCAGAATTCATCCCTCATCACAGGTGAGTGAAGTGCTCCCATAGTAAAACATAGTTTTCTCTTCCTTCCCCCTCCTTTCATATGTGCACATATTCATTCATTCATTCATTCATTCATTCATTCATTCATTCATTCATTCAATAAGCACTTAAGACCTGCTATAAACAGGTACTATTCTAGATTTTTGGAACACATCAATGAATAATAAGGTGAAGAGCTGCAGCCTTGTACAGCTGACATTCTAGCAAAGGGAAACAGAATGTTAAACAGGAAACATATTAAAGGATCTGTATAACATCTAGAGTTGAGCCATTCAATGGAAACTAAAGAGAAATAGATGAAAAAGAAGAAGGAGAAAGGGCTACAGGTTGCATGTTTAAAATGGTTATCAGAAGAGGCCTCATTGAAAAGGTAATATTTAAGAAATGAGAAGCAGCAAGAGGCCAGTGCTGGAGTAAGGCGAGAAAGGGAAAGTATGGTCGGAGAGGAGGTCAGAGAGAGGGAATAGATCATATAGAAATTTCTAGGTCATTATAAAAACTTTGAATTTTTTCTTTCATAAAATCTTCAAGAAAATCCTACTAACTTGTAGAGAACTGACTGAACAAAATAAAAATATGTGGTATTTTTTTCCTTCTCATTTATGACAAAGTATAATTTCAATGATCTATACTCTGCATATAAATTAAAATTATATATCTAAACATTTTTTTTCAATTTAGGGAAAAAATAACCCTAGAACTATCCTCAAAAATCTCCATTCCTTCACCTGTTTAACAACATCCAAGAGAAGGACTGATAGTACTGTACTCAAACCCATGCTGATCCTGTCACTGTCCAGCTTAAATGTCTACAACATTTGTCATGATTGATAGTTGTATGGCTCCACAGCTGAAGTGCAAATAATAAGGCTCTCAAGTGGTTAAATGTGGGAAAAGAAGCAGAGTCAACCTAGTACTAGATATATTTAAGCAAAGACACAGTGACCATCTAACAAAGATCTCCTATTTTGAGAAGAATTCCTATTTTGCCAAATGGATTGGAAGACCACTTCTCAAGAAAAATAGAATTTCAATAGACTTTTCTTTGAATACTTATGATAAGCCAGGCATTTCTAGAAGCATTTTATATAGATTGTGTCATATAACCCACACTATACTCAACCCTTTGAGTATGAATTTCATTGTGCTCACTCCATAGAAAAGGCAAATGAAACCATCCAAGTTCACAAAACTAGTGAACGAAGGGAGCAGAATATAAATCCATATCTGTTTAATTTTAAAGCCTTTGTATTTTTTAATTGTTGTAAATCCTTCCATCTTAGCTCCCAGAATCTGAAGATAGTCTTAACAAAGCAACCTTTATCTAACTATTTCTTTCCAGAACATATCCATTTAGCAGTCTTATATTAAGTTCCTCACACACTCAAGGCATTGTTCCAATACAGGTGGAGGACACAGACCTGGAAGATATTAATTACAATTAGATGATCAGAGAAGTAAAACTGCCCCTTGGGTATTGTGATCTTGGCCTTGATTCTATTTCCTGAACACACTTCATGTATTTGTTTTGTTTCACTTCAGTACCTTTGCTTCCTCTACTCTGCCTATAACTATCATCTAATTATCCAATTGATAAATATCTCAACAGCTTTATCATTCAGCTGTAACCAAAATAAACACTATTGAAACTAGCTCCGATGAACCCAAAGGGCATTTAGTAAATTACATAACTAGAAATACAGTTTGTATGAGTCTGTGACTCATTGGGTCCACCAATTCAGATGATGTCATCGTGCCCCATGTCCCTCACGTTCACTGTCACACTCTTTCTGACCTACCCCCTTGCATATCTCGCTGCCTGGCTTATATCTTCTTAGCTTAACCATCTGTTATTAGAAGAAAACATTAGAAGAAGGCAGTGGGTTTAGGACTGCCAACAGCTTTGGCTTCATTTCCTTTCAACTCCTTGACCCCTGAGGTAAGGCCTCTGATTTTCGAGTTCGAAATTTTGCAAATGTCCAAAGAAAGATACTGAAAAGTCCAGCCAGATCATCTGAGTAGGGCACTATGAACAGTTGGGCATAGATCATAAGGAAAAATGAATGCAGGGGCCATGGGATTGAATATCCCAGCATAGTCATACAATTAAGCTTGACGAGAAATAATTTCTCCAATGAAAAGGCAGGGTGGTGCAGAAGTTCAACAATTAAGCAACAGATGTCCATCAAAAGACACATATTAAATGCTACCCTCTTCATAGTCCCTCCTGAGCCACCCAAAATGCATGATCCCTTGCCTCTTAAAGTCATTGACACATTAACTATGTCACTTTCCAAACACTGTTACCTTTATCTGGAAAAAAGAAAAATAAGATGTTTCTAAGTTGGGCTCTCCAGAGACCAGGGCATCATAAAACCATAGAAGAATCACAAAAATTTCACAAATACAGAGGGAGATAATTTCACAAGTCTTGGAGTAAATTGGTGATATTAAGTAATAGTTGAGAATTTCTCATGATTAGTGAGAAAGTAGTATAGTTGTATACTATTTGCATTAACTTATTATCTAGCAAATATTTATGTTGTGCAGCTAAAGCTAGATTTTTTTATTGTTGTTGTTGATTGGATTTCAGCAAAGATCAACTAACTAGAAATGCTTATTAACTGTGACTTGATTGAACAGTGGAAATCCAAGGTATTTTGGACCATAATTAGGCCCTTCTGTAGATCTGTGGACAACTTACCCAATAACAGGCACAGTAATTTGGAATGTAGGTCTTACAACCTAAATCTATCAAGTAACATCAATCATTACACATGTTTAAGGAAAAATCTTAAGAAAACAAGGGGATGTGCCAATATTTTTCTTTTCACAGCCCTATATGTCAATTGATACAATATAGCTGCCTGTTATGTCATGAATTTTGATTTGCCAAGAACTTGTTCTCTTCTTCTAAACTCAGAGGTGTATACCATAAAAGTCAGATATAAGGCAGTTACATAATTAAATGGATTAATTTTTTTTTTCACTGAGATCAGCCTCCTAAAGTAGCTACATTATATTTAATCTCCACTGCTTGGGGGTAATCTTATCTAATCTTTAACTGAATGTACATTCAATTTACACTTCTGGATTTACATCAATAGCAGTCTCAGTTTTGCAAAAGCAGAAAAAATCCTGGCTAACTTAACCATGGTCTAAAGGGCCTTCCCAGCTGTAACTGTTGCTTTAGTAAATGTTTTGTTATGAAGTTGAGGGTTACAGGCAACAGAAGAAACTTCAGAGCTATGTTTAAAATTATTCTGAAGTACAGATTCAGAAATATAAAAGTGCTTCACACATATGTCTACATTGTTCCTAAACTTTAATATGCTTTCACAGCTATTCAACCATCACTTGTACTGCAAATTCTGTACCTTGTTTGATGTACTAAGTACTTTTACCTCAATTTGGCAGATAAGTAGACCAAGTCTAAAAGCTAAAAGTGAGCCCAAGGTCATAGAGCTAGTTCCTTAGTTTCTTTAGTTGTATGCTGGCATGCCTGTACATTTCTGAGAGAGATATGCCTTATGTATCATTCCCCAGAATTATGTAACCAAAGAGTCTTTTGTAGGTGTATGAAAAAACACATTTGAGAAACTTACCTCTATCAATCTTAGAAGAAAACAGACCCTTACCCATAGGCCTTTTTATACTGTGTATATTTGTTAATATTGTTGATAATGATATGGACGCTTTTCAAGTCTTGTACTTTTTCTCTAAGAAATTTGCAAAACCAAGTAAAGGATGCCTAACGCAGTTTGTTTAAGAAACCCTGATTAGTGGTTCAGACAGATGCTTTCTGGAATAACAACCAGTGAGCCGTGCCTGGAACGCTGTGAAATGTTTTGCACACAAAATGCGTCCTTATGCATGAAAAGTCAATATCTGTTGTGAGTGGTTATCGTCTGGTGGTTAGTTTGAAGGGCTGGGAATTAGGGTAGCTCATTCCAGCTGAGGCTCTCACCCCTCAGTGAAGAAGCAGGAGCCAAGAAATTTACAAAAACCAAAATGAGTTTCATTCTGGCTATGTCTCAAGTTAGTACAAAAGGCAGAGCCCACACCTTGGGATCACCTGCACTATGCAAAGAATTGCCTCCCAAAAAGTAGGATTTCTCTTCAAGGGCAAAGATTGCTTCACAGCATCCCCCTAAAGACTCTTGATATCTCATTCTGCACAGAGCAAGGAATACAGTAGCCACTCAATAACCTATTTTATTAATCTGAGCTGATTTTTATTGAGACAGAAATTATGCTTTTGCCTATATATGATTCTCTTATATCAATGGGATATATTTTAGACCAGAATGTCTGAGAAAACAGAGACCCTGGAGTCTTCTTACTGTTAAATCAAGTACTTGATTTAGTTAATTCAGAAAAAGGCAGCAAATACATGTATGTAAAATGTTGGAAGCCAGTAAGGGCAAACTTAAGCTATTGGAGCTTTTCAAATCATGAGCTTAACTTTTCGGCCATTAGTTAGATATGATGAGGAACTTACGTCCTTATAAGTAACCAATTCCAACAAGGCTTTTAACATCTGTCCAGAATTAATATCCTCTTAAATTTTTATCCATAAGTATATATGGTTGTTTTATTTTTTAGCTGGTTCTTCTCCCTACATTTTTTTAAATCTCTCTGTGAATTTCTGCTTTCTTGGTGGCTATATCTTTCTCTCCCTTTCTCTACCCACATCCTCTTTTCACTTTCTCCCCAATTTTTGTTGACGGTTAATGGCCAATCATTGTTGGGTTAATAATATGAGAAACATGCTAATGGAAGTAGAAGGCATTAAAAATGACTTTGAAAAAGTAGCCACTGTGTGACTCCCTTGTAGTGCTGAGGTCCTGTCCTATTGCCCTTATACTCCATGTACTTACTGAAGAAAAACCTTCCCTTTTACCGTCATTAAATGCAAGAAGGTGTTCGGTAGTACTGAACCTAACCTGCACAGAGTAATAAAAAATCACAGACTCAAAGTAGTTCCATTTGGAGCAACTCTAGGAGACATCTAGCATGTGTGGTTTAATGGTTAAAAGTATAGACTCAAGACTGTCATCTCAAACTCATTTCTGGTTATCATCTATTGGGATTCCCCAACTCCACCATCCCTTCCCAACATTCAGTGTTTGACACAGGTTGGACACTCTGGGTCAGTGTCATCTTAAGTATTGTGATTGTTCTAAGCTTGAATTCATGATTACCATTTCCACATGAAGGCTGTAACAAGCCTACTTTTGAAACCCAATTAAAACCAATGAGAATCTTCTCACTAAATGAAAGGTGACTGCATTTTATAATCTGCCACTCCCTCATCCAATCGTTGGGTTGTTATTATGTCAAGCCAAATATATTACCAAAAACCATACATACACATATATATGTCTATATGTACATATGCAGATAAATATAAAACATGTATATACACACATACACACAAAGAGGTGGAGCACTTTGGAGAAAGATTATTGAAAAGAGAAATTGATAAGCATTGTTCAAAAAATGTCTAGGTATGCAGAAAATAGGGTTAACTGCTTATTTTCAATTCTAAATGTAAGTATACTATGGAAAGTTATACCAATTATACTTCATTATAGCAAATGAAACAAAAATACAAATTATTTAGTCTTATAATGACCTTTTTTCTGTAAACCATATTCATTCTTGGTATGAACTAGAGCTATCAAAACAAAATAAAACAAAAGTCCATTATTTATAGAATACTCATGATCTGAAGTGACTTCAGAAATTAAAAGATGTTATCTAATATAGTTAACTTTACATTTCCTTCCCACCTCCAAAATTATTTATTCTAATGGGTTTGCATATAATTTTATTTTATGTTATTTTTTTGATTGAGTGATAGTTGGATGGTGACAGATGCCGACTGGATAAGATTAGAAGAGTTGACCAGTAATGTTTGAGAGAAAAGCTAACTTTGGAAGTGTTGGCCTGCTAAAGAACTGAATATTTTGCCGTCTTAGTTATAGTTACAACAAAATACACTCTTCCATTGATTGCTTTATTTTAAAAAGCTATAATTAAACAATAAGCCAACATGTATTTTATTTTAGAAACCACATTTTATGAACAGCCAAGAGAGAAAGCATTTATTATATAGTTATTAATTGTAGATTACTTGTTGTGACCAGATCAACAAAATGCTATTACTGTAGACAATTCCCCTAGGATACAAGAATGACTTTGTTATGCAAAAATGTCTCTGTGTAAAGCTTTATGCCAGAATCAGATTTTACTATGACAGCACTTTATTCTACATAGCTAGCAGCACAGAGCCCTGCTCTCTGACCTGTACTGTGAACGTGAGGGAAAAGAATACTCATTGTTCCCCTTGCTACTCTTGGAGAAAACAGAAAGTTGTGCTAGCAGAACTCTGAACCAGAAGCCTCAAGTCCCAGCTTCACAATGAATCTCGGGAAACTCACTTCAATTTCCTCATCTGTACAATGTAGATAATAATTCCTGCTTTAATGTCTTCCTAGAGTTATTGTAAAGACCAAGCATTGAATAAAAGTGCCCCCCCTAAAGTATGCTGTAATAGATATGTGCAAGAATCTAAGGTATTTTTTTTAATTGAGCATTGACATGGATGGCACAAGGGTAAGGACCAGGCTAGGTTAATAGTAAAATTATGAAGCGAGAGACACAGATGCAGCTCAGGTAGAGTGGATACTTGAATAATTGTATCAGCGAGTGTCATTGGTATCCAGCACTGGCATTTTTGGCATTGTAGCTATTTCATCCAGGACATATTCTGAACTCCCCTTTAATAATCAGTATCTCTAGACAACTCTGTCATCCTGTCTCCTTTGGATGGGGGAGTCCTCTCCTTCAATGTCTGCCAGACAAGAGGGCTTATTAAATTACCCTTATTGAATTTCTTTTTGCTCTTCAACTCTCATTGCCTATGCCCTCTCATTTCTATCCGGCTTATAACATTTAATTTCTCCTTTCCTCTTCTTATTGAGTCCAATTTTTATCCCCATTGGGAGGCTACAGGATGTAGCTTTCACTCCAGTGGGAGTTCTCCATGGAGGCTGACCACCTGACTTGTTAATATCATTACCAATTAATCATTTTAAGCACGAGAAATATGCTGAAACTCTTATTTAAACTTTTCAAGTATCTATGGCTCCTGACTTAAATGAGACATAGTTTAACTCCCGATTGGTAAAGACTTCTCTTTTCTTTCCTTTGACCATGTCTTCCTAGATTTATGATCATCCATTGGTAATGAGCTTCATAGTAGACTAAAAGGTAGGTTGGTCTTTTTGGAAATCTGAAATAGTTCTCCCAGGTTCTTTATAGCTACAGTTTAAAGCTTTCATACTAGCTTTCAGGGTTCTATACAATCAGTTCAACAAAATAATAGGAATATCTATACTTTGTCAGGTTTACTTGTCCCTATCTTACAGTACCCACTCATTAATTTAGGATTCCTCTGCAGGCTGCTTTATTCCCACCCTAGCATCTTTTCACATGCCTTTTCCTAATTTTCATGTTCTTTTCTATTCTCTTTCAGCCAGAGCACTTCTGAGTTCTCCATTTTTTCCTGTTTAGTTGAAGTGTCCTCTCTCTGCACATATTTGTTGTACTACATTCAAATAGCTAGTCATTTGTTGTCTTTTTACATTATCTAATTTGTCCATTGGTATTGCCTCCCTCACCTCTCCCTGGAAATACTTGAGGTCAGAAACTATGTATTGGAATAAGGTGTCACAGAGATGAGCCAATAATGGCATAGAATGCTATAGACTTACCAGTGTGCAATCAGGTATGACCACCAAACCTTGCAGAGCACTTGGTTTACAGGCTGGTTCTATACTCTTAACCATTAATCTGTTCTGCCCCATATCATTACATGTTGATTGACTGAGTCTGCATTAAACATCTGCATACAATCAATGGCTTGTGTATGTTGAGAACAAGGGTAATAACCTCACATCCAGGATTTTAGAGTATTAAAGGATAGGTTTCAAAGGTCTTATTGATGCATTAAAACAAAGTAAATATACATAAGGCCAAGAGACATATGAATAAAATGCTCAAAGCCACTAGTCATCCGAGAGATGCAAATCAAAACAATTAGGTGTCATCTCACACCTATCAGAATAGCTATCATCAACAAAACAACAAACAAGTGTTGGCAAGGATGTGGAGAAAAGGGAACCCTTAGACACTGCTGGTGGGAATGCAGACTGGTGCAGCCACTGTGGAGAACAGAATGGAGTTTCCTCAAAAAAATTAAAAATGGAACTCCTATATGACCCAGTGATCCCACTTATAGGAATATATCCAAAGAAATCAGAAACACCAATCAGAAATAATATATGTACCCCTATGTTCATAGCAGTGCAATTTACAATAAGTAAGATTTGGAAAAAGCCCAAGTGCCCATCAGTAGACAAGTGGATACAAAAAAGTTGTGGTACAATTACACCATGGAATATTATGCAGCTTTAAAAAAGAAAGAACTCTTACCATTTGCAATAGCATGGATGGACCTGGAGAGTATTATGCTAAGCAAATAAGCCAGTCAGAGAAATATAAGTATCACAGGATCTCACTCATATGTGGACTTTAATGAACAACATAAAACGATGAACAAAATTGATCCAGAGACATAGAAGCAAGAAACAAATTGTGGAACCTCAGAGGAAAAGCATGGGTGGGTGGGAGGGTGGGTGGGAAGAGATCACCAAAGAACTTGTATGCATATATGCATAATCTAGGGACACAGACAATAGGGTGGTGAAGGCCTGGGGAGGGTAGTGGGGGTGGGCTAGAAGAGGTCAATTATAGAAAAAAGGGGACATATGTAATAATTTCAACAATAAAGATTTTAAAAAAATAAATAAGTACGAAAACACTGAATGCAGAATGTCCTGTATATTTGATTCTGTCCCTTATTCTTTGTCTTTCCCACTTACAAGAATCCACAGCTTCAAATATACTCTCAAAGGAGTCCATGACTTCCTTCCTATGAAATGAGGAGCCTCCACATTAAGACCAGGAAGATATGATGGAAGCCAACCATCACATAAGTAGGTAAGGAGGCTGACAGGCAGCAAAATAAATTGGAGAGAAGTATCCTTGTTTGCTTCCAAACTCTACCTTTATTTCTTAGTGAATTTAGACTGTTGTATCAGGAAATGCCTGTTCAGGTCTCTTAAAACAGGTTTCTATAGTGGTCTAGGCAGAGATTTGCTGGCCCCCTTCCTTCCTATGGGGAATCTTCCTCTCACTCCAGTCTGATGCCCACAGCTGATCAGTCAAGTGCCCCAGGCTGTGTACTGGTGGGGTAGAATGCCTAAAGCAAACCCAGAATTAAGGAGCTCCACAGGGAGTGGCCCTGGGGGGATTAAGGAAACAAGGCTCTGATTTCCCCTCTAGCAACAATCCTGTTTCCTCACCATCCCTTCAGGGTGAGGAGTCAGGCTTGGCTCAGCGTGAATTAGTATCTCAAAGCAAGCCTGCCAACCAGGTCCACAGTAATTGTCTTCCCTTCCCATTTTAGGAAAAGAAAACCTCATTTCTGATTTTCCCCTGGACTATAGCTCTCATTCGGTTCCTATCTGCCTGGGCTAATGCAGTCCAAAATTGCTTTTTTTCTCACACTTTTGATGTTCGTCCTTTACTTGGCTTCCTTCCAGGTTAACACTGACTTTCTGAGGGTCTAGGGTGGGGGAGGGAGTGAATGCATGATGTTAATATAGTTCTGTCTCTTTTTCTCTCTTAGAGTGGCAAATCCCAGTTCCCAAAAAGGCTCTTCCACAAGGCTTTTAAACACCTGAACTGCTCCTTTGAGGATCAGTGTATGTGGAACACAGCCTTAGACTATAAAACATGGAAGGAGAGACAAAGTAAAGTTTGCAAAATGTGTCCTGTTTAAACTTAGACTGGAGATGTGTTCATCTTTATTCACACCTAGTTCTAATTTTACCTCTAGTTCTCAAGAATACACTGTTAGGGTCACTGACTAAGGTATGCACAAGGCCAATTTAAAGAATTATAAATGTATTAGTTTATCTGGAAAACCAAATGGGCTGAGCCCCAAAATGGTGCCAGCACCCAGGGATGGGGAGATAGAAGTTTTAAAGGACTCTAGGTGGGCTTTTCTGGGCAGGTCCAGATGCTGGGAAAGTCTGGAGGGGAGAGATAGGGGAGAGATAATGGTCTTAGCAAGTGGAATGTGGTCTAAGGGAAAGCGAATGTTGTGAAGTGGTCTAAAGGTCAGTTCCCAGGGGAGGGGGTACAAATTCAATTATTTGATCAGGCCTGCTTCCAGGTCTGGGTGCTTTAGGTCTGGTTTTAGGCTTTCTCATGCTGACTTGCTTTCACACTCTGCCACTAGCAAGGACCTGGGAGAACGTTCCAATAGAGGAGTATGCTATTCTGGGTCCCTGGTCAAATGCTCAGTTTCCTTATGGGATAACTAGGTTGATGGCTCCCCAGATCCCTAAGTCTGAGCATTCTAAATTCTCTAGCTGCTCTCTGGTGTGACATAGAACCATGATTCTGAGTCACTTTTATATATATGTGTGTATATATGTATGTATGTGTGTGTATATATATATATATATATAGTGGGTAAGAATGATAAGTTTTAGAGAAAAAATGACCCCTAGGAGCCTGAGTACTTGCTTTAATCTATGACAGTTATTGGTCAGCTAACCTTTGAACCAAGCCCTAACCCTATTTGCATCTCCTAGCCCTATGTACCTGTCCTCAGCTGATGGCTAGAAGGGGCCCCAGGACTCATTTGGGCACCTTAATAATATGGTTTGTGGTATTTGCAGTCATATTTCCCCTTAAAGGCATTTTTCCATATCAGGAGATATGAATTCATTTAAAGTATGAGCAAGTTTACACTTAGGGAGAAAATAAAGTAAACTGTCTATGGTGAGATAATACTATTGGATTTACAAATGTTTTCTCATTGGATTTGTTAGAGGGTAAAGATGCAAGTTGAATACAACTTGTGACAAAATAATAAAATTGACTAAAACATTTCATACAAACAATTTTTTTGAATCAACTGACTTCTTATATAGTTACTGAGCCCTTACTATGGCTCAGCTCTGAGCTGTTGAAGGAATGCCCAAATCTGTACACTGGTGAGGCTTCTCCTCAAAAAAAGTTATCTTTCTTCTTAGAGAAAAGAAACTATATAAATGATGATCAAGGTGTGTACTTCTTAGAACAGTCAGAATTATTTCCAAGGATATGGGTGTCCTAAATTTAATTTCATCAAATCCCTTAACTATGTATAAACACACGTATTAAGCTGATTTGCAGCCATACCCTCAATGGCTGAAGCTTCTTTGTTGTTGTTGTTTTTTAATATGTTTTTATTGATTTTAGTGAGAGGAAAAGAGAGAGAAAGAGGAACACTGGTGTGAGAGAGAAACATCAATTGGTTTTCTCCTGCACACACCTTGACAGGGGGTTGAACTAGCAACCTGGGCATGTGTCCTGACCAGAAATCCAAAGGGTTACCACCCTTTGTGGCACAGAATGATGCCCAACTAAGCTATGCCAGCCTGGGCAGCTGGAGTTTCTAGATCAAAAATTATTTTACCCTCTTCAACTAATAAAGAAAAGTAAATCACAGGATTTAGAAACTGCTAGAAGCTCTATTTCTTACTACAAGTCTTTTCCCAAAGTCTTTACACCTTTTGGAATAGGTAGGAGCACATAAAAGTCTTACATGGTAAGTTGTGATATATTTGAATACATTGCCAAAATGACTCCAATGCATTTGGAGGCACATCCTTCTTATCTCTAAGTTAGTTATTTCTTCATGTTCTTTCCCTTTAATGTGGCATTGAGACTGAGGTAAGAACTTGAATGGGCAGGGGATCAAAGACCAGAAGTCATCTTTGTAATGTGCAACATGTAATGGCTTCCTAGGGCAAGAAGCTCCCAGAATGACTGAAGTTAAATTTCCCACAGCATGACAAAATGGTGACTTGGAATTCTTACTCAGTTTAATTTGAGGAGAAAAATGTACTATTTTCACACTGCGAAGTTTGTGGACTAACATGATACCACTTACCCGAGTGTTTCCCAAATCTTTACAGGTGGTAAAATGGAATGCTGCTCTTGACAGCAAAGTATTCATATCTCAGTCTGCCTGGGTCTTTAATTCGCTCTGCCCTAATTTCCAGGTTATAAAGAAAGTTTTGAGACTTCCCCTCTTCCTCTCATTGGCCGAATATACAGCAATATTGAAGAGGTTGACTATGAAGAATGCTGTTACAATTGCCATCCTATCTCAGGTGAGAAAAAATTAGTAAAAAAAATTAAAGGGTGACTGGTAATTTCTCATTTTAACCTAGCTGCTGAACAAAACTAAATTGAAGGCAACAAACTGGTGTTGGAGAATTGAGAGGGTCTCTTCTGCATTGGCTCAGTAAGTAGGTTGGTTCAGGGAAAAAAGAGCTAAACTGAGCACAGAAAGTTTGATATTTGAATGTGGCTCCATTGTCAGGGTCAGAGAAGGACCATTGCCCAAGTCACCTCAGAACATCTTGGTCCAAGGGTAACCTGCTACACCTTCTCCTCTTTATTATGGACTGTCACTGATTCATTCTTATATCTTAAAGCCAGTTTTCTAACAATTAACAAAAAGCCTACACAAATGTAAAACTGCAAAATCTAAAATTTTCTTTTTTACCCACCTTTATTTTCTACAACTCCATCTGCCCCTGTATTCTCAAGGTTTGTTTAGTCTATGAATAATTGTGAAACATGTCTCAGGCTTTTAACCTGTGTTCAACCTTTTTCATATGTGCTATGGTGGATATAAGTAACAATAGGGCATGGTTGTTCCTTACAGGGCAAAGGAGAGATGTGTGCTACTTAACAATATTTCTGGTGCCCATTTTGTATTTTTTAAACTGATATTTTAGAAAGAGAGAAAGGGAAAGGGGTAGAGTGATAGAAACATAGATAAGAGAGAAACATCCATCAATCAACTACCTCCTGGATGGAGCCCGCAACCAGGGCATGTGCCCTGACCAGAAATCAAACCAGTACCTCACGGTTTCTGGGTTGATGCTCAGCCACGCCTGCCAGGCTGCTGCCGATTCTGAAGCTGAGATGAACTGATAGGGTGTGCTTCCTGGAGGGAGGGACCAGAAGTTACAGAAGACTGAAGGGAACAGCACCTATTCATGGGGTTCCGGAAAGTGATCAGAAGAGGAGGAGCATTTACTCATGGCAGTGGGGTTAGTGTCACTTGGAGAAGAACTCAGAATGATAGTAAAACATGTCAGGGATAAGTGTGAGGCAAGCTGATGCTAGAAAGAAAAGAATTAGCAATGAGGGCTGAGGCTGAGATGATCAAAGGCAGGCTGAATGCAGCACACACGCACACACAAAAAATGGGTCAAGACCAACCTTTCAGAACTAAGGCTGTGAACAGCAAGAGAGCCTAGGCATTTCTTTTATGTGGTGCCCAGTATGTGGCCCTGTGTGAGGATGGAGGCTTACAGCAACAATTAAGGGCTAAAGCAAAACAGGTTTATATTGTGTGCCTAAAAAACAGACCATATTCTAAGGCAGGTAATCATTATAAACAGTAAAGGCACACTATTGTATTTTTCTAAATAATTTACCAATAGATTTGTATGTATGTCCTATGCAGAAAAAAAATATTTTGACAACAATTAAACAGTTCAAGAACCTTGACTTATTTGCATGCAATTCTGTAGTAATTTTCCCATTAAAACTTACATGCCAATCAGAAATCAAGTTCTGGGGATTTGTCCCAAACTACCTCATACTTCTCTGTGATGTAGATTATCTTCTCACTCTGTATTTTACCTCTCATACCAATTCCAATATGCTCTAGCCTCTATAAGTTAGGATGTCCATTAATTGTTGTCTTTGGCTCAGAAACCTTAGCTTTTTCCTAGTCCACAACATGTTTTACTTCCTGAATGGTTTTTGCTTTGAAAGCCTGGCAAGCTCCTTTAACAGGCCATGGTAGATTAGGAAACCCTACAGAGTCCTCTTGAGCATCACCCCATTGGGTAGGTCCCACCTTTATTGACTCCAGCTTTTCTTCAAAATACTGGATCCTGCCTGGATTTCCTCCTTTCCATAGCATCACCAAATCACCACCCATACTTTTTATATTTTTGTTAGGTCAAAAAATTATCTTTCTCTTTATCAATCTGAGTAAATAGGGCAAATCAGAAGCATTTCCAAATTTACAAATCAAATTATAAGGCTATCTTAGTATCATTTTAGATACTCCAAGTCACGAAGAGCTACGAACAATTCCATTTACAGGCACAGTTGTCACATTTGCTCAACCAAATAGTATCTTGCCACACAACATTGTACAGTCTTCAGTGCACTAAATTGAATTGGCCTAGTAATATTACTTTTTAAACACCTTTATTAGGTAGAAAGATAATATGTATGCATGAAAAGTGAAATAATACAAGGAAACAGTACTAGCAATGCAAGTAGATATGATTAATTAGTCAGCAACCCTACAAGCAATAAATCTTAGAGTTTAGAGGAGAAGTTAATCTGGACAGGGGTGAATTGGAGAGGCTCATTGGAAAGGATAATACATGACTAAGTCTTGAAAAATGGAGCAGATTGCAAAAGGTGGAGAGGCAGAGGAAGTATTCTAGGAGGGAAGAGCAGGAGACATTAAGGGGAAAAAAAACAATACATGTGGAGAGGCTGCAGACTTGTTTATAAAGGAAACTGTTAGGAATGCTGCATCAAATCTTTCCTTTCATAAGAATAATTTAATAGATCTTAAGAAATTTTGAAGGTTCTCCTACATAGATAAATAATGCTATGAAGACTTCAGGTATTTCTAATGAGGACCATCTCACCAAAGTAGCATGGCAACTAGCAGGTCCTTAACTCCTCCTACTTCTCCTGTATTACTTTGTTTTTCCTTCTGTAAATAACTGTTCCAATATATCCCCTTCCTTAACAACTATTCTAGTCCTGTTCCCTTAAATAATCTTTGTTTCATATGACGATCAGTTCTGGTGGTAACTAGTAAGAGCAAAAAAGGTTTGATATCTTCAAACTCTAAAAAGATTCTTAGATTTCCTACTAAAACACTGCTTTTTTTTGAGACTGCTTCTTAAGGAGACTCTAAAGCAAACATACTTCATAAGAAATATTATGCAAGAAGTTGCTTATATATTATATGATAAAATAAGGAAAAGTATTACTTTTTCACTTAGGGAATAAACCAAAAATAAAGGGTAGCTATACCTTTACTAAGGAAATAGGATAAATCTACCTAAGAACAAGATGTCTTGAATCTTGAGCAATAATTTGCATAGTGCCATGATCAGTGAAAGGTAGAGTGAGATTTATTTATTTGGTGGTAGGAGCAAGTATGTGGTTTTTCAAAGAAATCTATTCCTGGGAATTTCATCACATATGGATAAGAATGTTCAAGGAAGAAAAGTTCAAATATATCGATAGACAGCTTATGATATAAAAATAATACCATGCACATTATAAATATGGAAAAGTGATACTTCACCAAAAAAACAAAAAACATTTTTTTCCATCCTCCACAGGCAAACAAGTTTCTACAAGCAATTTTTCAGCAACGATCTATAAACGTCACGGCTTTGGCCTGACTAGAAACACTCCCATCAGGATGCAGACAGTCATTAAGAAGATGTAGAAGGTATAAGATGACACAGACATGGCACAGAAAGGACTTTCCATCTGTTTGGGGAGTATGTAGCCACTGCCAGATGTCAAAGGGGGGTAGAAAGTTTGGAAAAAATAGTGTCAATTATCTCTCTGCTCTTGCCCTATGGCTTCCTGCTAGTGTTTCCCATTGCCTAATTCCAACCAGAAAGAGGCCAGACAAAGCAAGCCATAGAAGCAGTCTCCTGGGCCACAGAACAAGGGAAAGACGTGCAGAAAACGGATGTGGAAGGTTATATAGGGAGATGACATTGCCGGAGGAGGCAGTAACTTAACTCTTAGGTACCTGTATATTCAGGCAGGTCAGAGAAGTCATCTGGGACATAGGACCCCGCAAGGTCAAGATGCTGTCCTACAGGCTGAGAATCTGTCCTTAAACAAATAACCAATACACTATATCATTACCTCCGGTAACCAAATGATGCAAAAACTTGCTTCCAATTCCAGCAACTCTGGACTCAGTGAGCTTGGAGGATTGTATCATCAATTACAAATATTGGCTGTCCAGCCCTGAGTGAGGACTATGCTTTCCTGCCCTTTTCATATCAAGTTTATTCATGTTACTGACTTTGGCCAAGTAAATGTGATCAGAACTGGTTTTCAGTTTAGCTAATGGGGGCAAAAATCGGACATCAAAAGGTAGGAGGAGTCCAGCCAGTGGTTAAGTGTTGACCTATGGACCAGGGGGTTACCATTCGATTCCTGATTGAGGCATATGCCCAGGTTGCAGGCTTGATCCTCAGTGTGGGGTGCGCAAGAGGCAGCCAATCAATGATTATCTCTCATCACGGATATTTCTCTCTCTCTCTCCCTCTCCCTTCCTCTCTGAAATCAGTACAAATATATATTTTTTAAAGGGAGAGGAAACAACTTCCTTTCCTCTTCTTTCCTGCTACAAAACCATGTCTGTGGCAGAGGCTGCCTCCATCCATGACTGCAATCCCATCTGGGTGGCCCATTCTCATGGTTCCAGCTCTCACTGGGTTCTAGTGACACTATTTCCTGCCCTTGATTCTTCAGTTTTCAACAGTTGTTAGCCTCTGCACACTTTACCATGCCTTGTTGGTCCCTTTAACCCCAGCTATACTTCTGTAAGCACCTCCTTTATTCAAATCTCTTTATGTTTTATCATTAATATTCCTCCCACTTCTGGTGCCCTGTGCTTGCATAATACCTCATATGTAATATTAGAGGCCCAGCCCACGAAATAGTGCGCAGGTAGGATCCATAGGCCTAGCTTGCGATCAGGCCCATCTTCTGCCCGCTTGCTAGTGCCCGGTCCCACCCAGCCTCTGCCAGCCACCTGGTTCCTCTCGCTGGCCCTCCTCCCACCCTGCCGCCCCCATCAGCCATCCGGTTCCCCTTGCTGGCCCCCAACCTCATAGCAACTGGTTGAGCACTCATTCCGGTCATTACGCTTATGGTTGCTGGCCTTTTATTATATAGGATTATGCTTCTAATGCTGAACCACAGCAGTTTTTGATGTGTCTAGTTGAAGATATCAACTTCCTATCAAAATCCAGCCAAAACCAGAAGCATAACCCAAATTTAAGATATATATATATATATATATATATTTTTAATTTAGATATTTTAATCAATCCAGCCAGTAATTTAATAGATTATTTGTGTCCATTACATTCCTAGGTTATTCTTGGTGATTGGTGGTAAAAAGGGGGAGAAGGATTTCTACACAAGAGGTGCTAACAATCATAATGAGCAAGGCCAGTGCACATGAAACAATTAGTTAATAGTACACAATGGTATATGAAAGCAGTCTTAATGGGGTGATACAGACACTAAGAGCTTTGGGAGCTCAGAGAAGAGGAAAATCAATAAAACATAGAGTATTCCAGGAAGGCTTTAGCTTGAGGGAGCATGCAGTTTATATTTTGGAGTAGAAGGTTTTAAGGCTGTGTTTATCCTGAGGCATTGGCAGTGTCTCTCTAAATATATGCTACTCACAGGATGGAAGAGGCAATAACACACAACAGTGTCTCCTAGCCATCCATTTCCTCTAATACACAATGTTCACACTGTTGAAACTTGGCGAGTTTCACAACTGGCATCCATGTGAGCTAATACACCACAATCACAGAAAAATTACTGGATGAGAAATCAGAAGACCTCTTTCTTCTTTGTGCCCTTCAATACACGTAATAAGAACAAATGGCCGTGACCTTCCTTTGCAGAGCTCCCCTTATAAGGTTTTAATAAAAATCTCATTACACTGAAACCCTGGCAGGGTGTTCATTAGAACATCTCCACAGTGTGTGTAGAGACCTTAATAGCTACAATAAGCAATAGGAATTAGCCAGTCATTTTAGAATTGAATTGACCATGAATCTTTTTCTAGACTTAGGCAAAATTTCTGGAGACAGGCTCTTTATTACACAATCGAATACCACCTAGGCTTGTAAACATGGAGGGACTTGTAAACATTTATAGATTCCAAAACACTTATCTGGTATATACTTAAGAAATATTTATATATAATGGAATTAAATAGCAACTACTATAAAACTTGGATTAAATGAGATGTACTGAATTTATGAATAATAAAGTATAAATACAACTACTTAACTCCTCTCGATCTTCCCACAGTTTTTCTGCCAATGATTACATCAGACAATTTTTTGGTAGTGCTATTAAGGAATGGACAATGGCTACCTGAGAATATTTCTATTTTTCCTTTAAACAAGCTTAGTGAAGTGTATGTTTCCTGGTGAGAGCATGTAGCTGCCCCAGTAAGGTTGTCATCACTCAGGTCTTCTGGTAATTCTCATTGTTGAAGCCACTTTGGAATCCACCCAAGGAAAAATAAATACAATTGTTTCTTCACTTCTCCTCCTCCTTCTAACTGTTATTGTTTTATAATGACATCTCAAGTTTAATCAAACCTCCTGTTATATAATGTTTGGATCTACTAACTTTCATTAATTTGAATTTATCCTTTAAATATCTCAAATTATCTCTATATTATAAGGAAGCAAATATCAGTGTTATGAAACTATTTCTCATTATAACTATGAACAAATTAGTAACCTTTATTTTAAAAAATGTGTTTCAATGGTCCTAAAAATAATTAAGATGTTGAACTCAGAATATTTGTTTCTTTGGTGCCAGTTTATGGCTAATAATTATATATTGGAAGTTGTTAGTTACAGAAAGGCACCAACCCAAATTTGCCATAATAGTCTTTGGATGGTACCTAGCTTAATTCACTTATTACAAAGAAATTTGTTTTTATCAACTTTGCCTTTTGCCTGAGTTTTGTGTGTTTTTTTTTTCTGAGTTCCTTGTGAAGAAATGAGAAGTAGGTAGACCCAGCAAGAAACTGGGAGCTTATTTCATTTCTGTTCAGCTGAGCTAAATCTCCTTAGTGGACACCAAATGTGTAAATGATTTTCTGTATTTCCATGCTTCTAGGCTGTCAGGCCACACTTATCAGGATTGAAACACCAGAGTATCAGCCCCTACATTTCCTGAATTTAGATATATGAGAAGGATCTAAGTATACTATATTGGGTGGGAACAAATTCATTAAATTATTTTGAAAATACATATAGGAACTTTTTTCACTAGCATAGGGATGTATTTACTCATGAGTCAGGAATCCAAAATTGACTCTGAAGAAAATAGATGAATGCAATTAGAAAGCAGTTGTTCAATGTGAAGAAAATAGGATGATTAGAAGGAAAATTGGCGGGGGGAGGAGGGACCCAAGCATTTCAATAGAAAGTCCTGGTCCTGCAAAGGGTCACCTCTGTGCAATGCGAGAACTCAAGACCAAAGAAATACCTGAGTTATCACAGTAACAACCCAGCTTGGTCACTTGTCCCATCCCTACTGATGTCCACCAGGAAGCCATGCACCTGACCAGCATCCTGCCACCAGGATGCAAGGCATCACTGCCAGCTACCATCATTACTGCTTCATGCCTTGGATGCTCATTCATACCACCTCAGAGGGGTAAGGAGAGTTGGATTGAGAGAATGTCATCAACAGTATTGTGCTACCTTGTCTGTTTGTCTGTCTTGCTTTTAGACTCGCATTTATCAGTGCAGGAGACCTCAGCCAGCGGCTCCGCTGCTGCAGTTTGCTGCCCACAAACATAAACACAGTGCGTCCAGCTGCCTGAGTGGGGACTCTGCTAATTGGAGAAGTCTGCTCTGGTCCCCTGTCACCAGTTGGCAGATAGAACAGTCTGGGCCAAAGCTGATTTCCAGAGTCAGGCCTTCATTTATCTCAGTGATAACAGGGTGTGTGCAGAGAGAGGGAGCAAAGAAAAGCAGAGGGCAGCTGCAGTTGAGGTGGGGACAGTACCAAGGCCCCGGCATCAAGGACAGGCTGTGTGGTGGGGTGGGGCTTGGCAGTGTATTCCTCTCTTCAAAGTTTAATTACTCACTAATTATAAACAACTCTCTTTTATTACGGATGCATTTGGCCAGTGCTGCGATTTTTTTAAAGAAACGTGTTCTCATCTCCACCAAGTTCCAAATGCTAACGTATCAATGTCAGAAACTGCAGTCAAGCACAACCTGTCCCCAAATCCCAGCCCCTTGAAACACGATGGCTCATTAATAACTTAGAAAGGATGATGACACTGATACTATTTATAGGGCCTTGGCAGGCAGGTCTGTCAGCATTATAGAAATTAACATGGAGAAATTGTCAACTGGAAAACATTAGTGTTTATCAACAGATCAATCAAACTTCAACAACTGTAAACTGTGCTTATAGCTAAGTGAAACGTATCCACAGTGACAGCCACATACCCACCTGGCTGGGGAGCCCATGTCAGCCCCAAGCCCTGAAGACCGATCCCTGGGCACAGCGACCTCTGCCCCACATCCAGGGGCAAAGTGGGATGAGTGGGTCGTGGCCCCTGTTATGTATTAATGAGCTTTCACTGCCAAGCGGGCTAAGTTAACTATCAAGGATTGTGGCTCCAGGAGCCAAATTCTAGATTTATGCATACTTTCTGAAAGGAAAAAACTCTGTGATTTAAGGAGTTTCTCTTGGTTCTTTCATCCCTTTAAAGCAGAGCTTGACTCGCATTGTTGTATATTTAGAGATGGTTCTATTTTCATTTCTGGGCTACATGGGCGATGATGACATGGCTTCGGAACCTGAACAAAGCAGGAGCGCTCTGATAGGCTGCCGGTGATGTCATCCCTGAGCCTCGAATGCCTGGGAAAAGCACCAGGGACTGACTGTTTTCCTGACTTTTCTTTCTTCCCTTCTCTTACTTTCTTTTTTCCTTCCAAATACAAAACCCCACTTTCACACTAACAGTGAGTTTGGAGCTTCATATCCTAGCAACGTTATCACTAAAGGTAGCCGGTGACCCTCACACAGACCGGTACTGCTTTGGCTCCACGCACAGTGTCAGCTCTCACCGAGAGGATTTTGTGCTGCATCACACTGAATATTGCTGCTCTGTAATTTCTTGTCATTAGAGAAACCCTTTCCCGTGCTCCCTTTCTGTAACCCAGATCATCAGCACCTGTCAAACCCGACTGCTCACACAAATCCTAACTGGAGGAGCCTAACAGTGGGAGTAGGGCTTGCAAACAAAACACAAACATAGATAGAAATGATGGCCAGGACACCGAACTTCAAAATGACATAGCCCCACTCATCCCACAGAATCCTTATGTTGATAAAGCCGCACCAAATGCCACCTTTTGTTCTTTTTATGCCTACATTCCTAAAACTGCAGGATAGTTGAAAAGGTGTTTTTCCTGGCGTCAGGAGGGAAGACTTGGGGGCAAATGGGGTGGGGAAAAGGAGCCTCTTGGTCCCTATTTAGAGGGTTTATTTCTTTGTTGTGCTTTTTTAAAAAGAGGGGTTTATTTTTGTGTACAATATATAACAAATTATGTTTGTTTGTTTTTTAAATAAAACAACACAACACCAATCCTGCAGTTTTTGTTTTGATATCCTAGGGAACACCCTCTGTAAGCCTCATGTTCTCATCTGTTAAGAGAGACAATAAGACACCTCACCAAACAGAGGGTGAGCATTGCAGGAACTACTGTAACTGGTGCATGAGAGGAACAAAGCTAAAATCTGCTCTTGCCAATTGGACACACTTTGCAACACAAGTAAATCAAGATAGCCAGAAAAGGTAGAAAGTAAACAAACTGGGGAAAGGGTGAGTTGGTGACTGTTGAACCATCTCCATGGCAGGGTAAGGAATCTCAGCACATACTCACCTCCACAGTCACCTCCCTTCCTTGTATCAATGCTACTGGTTGCCCCCAGAAACAAAATCTACAGTGTTAGAATTTGAAGGGTGGTGCAGGGGAACCAAAATTAAATTTAAAAGCCAAGTCTAAAGTTAAAAAAAAATATATATCCGATGTGTTTTTATCTGAAGCAAAAGTGTCCAGAGAGTTTGAAGCAAAATCCTCTTTCTATAGGATTTCTGTGCAGGAAATTTTGCAGGTCCAGGAGGTGCATAAAAAAAGAAAAGAAAACTTGCAGTTGGAATTGGATGTTTGCAAAATACTGAATTTTGTGAAAATTACAAAATAAATATCAGTCATGGACTTTTGGCATCAAGATCTGCAATCCAATTTTAATATCAGAACATAAACTTATGAAAATAAGAGTTCAGAATGTAAATATGAGTTCAAGATAACAGGAGAAGACATGTCAAAAGGCAGCATGTGGCAGTGTGAATTGAACTGTACATAAAATTATTTTCTAGAAATTCAAAAGAGAAGGATTTTACCTCAAAATAAAATGGCCAGGAAAAAAGTTTCATTAAAGAGCTCTCCTCTGGGCCAGGAGTGATATGGATAAACAATGGGAAGAGGAGGCAGGTGTCCACGCCTGGAGGAAGGGTCTGAGCGAAGGCAGAGGGAGGGGCAGCTGTCTGCAGGGCTGCAGGGCTGGAGGAAGAAGATGATGTGTAGAAAGGCGTGGTGGGAAATAAGACTGGAAAGCTCAGAGGGTTCCAATTAGAGAGCCGGCCCTAGAATGTCAATCTATGGATTGTGCATTTAACATGGAAGAAGACAGGCAGACATCTGCTCTTAAACTCACTTGTGTCTGTGCATCTGAAATGTTCTGAATGAGCAGGGTAGACAGACACGGGGTCCTTGTTCTCTGCCTTCTCCCAGCTTTGACACTATGCATTGTTGCCTACCCACCTCCTTCCAGAGAGCAAGTCCTGGTCCAGATTTCAGCCAAGACTCACCAATTAATCATATGTTAACACTTTGATTTTCAATGTATTCTGGTGTCACAGATTGATATAATTTCTTCAGAATGAAAGAGGTTGTCTTATATCTATTTGTTTCAGTGTCCCATATTGTTTGATGTTATTTTATACTGTGAAAAAGCTCACTCAATGTATTAGCTAGTTAATGTGTGTATAATACTGAATTTAAGAATAAAGTTGTTTTTTTTTTACTTGACTTCATTAGGATCTTCAGCATCATAATTTCTTGTGATTTGTACTCTCTTATGCTTTTTTTTCTAGTTAGATAGTATTTAATATTCTATCCCTCATATAAGCTAAGCTCATGTTTCCCATTAGAGGAAAATAGAAAAGCCACATATTTCAGGTTGTAAAAATATATATAATGCAACCCAGACAATGATGGAAACATTAGCATCCAGGGTGGTATCAGGCAAATCACAAGGTAGGACATCTCCCCACCTTGTTTTTCTTTTGAAATTTTCTTATTCATTCTGAAGCCTTCACTGTGTGGACCAATCCTAGGTTTTATTTCAGATTTATCCAGCTCTGGTAATTTCTCGCTATCAGTGATGCATTTGAAAATGTTTGGCTAGCTAGAGGAGCAAGACCATCCCACTAGGAGGCAGCTACAGCAAATTGCAGGCACAGTCTTAGTTTCAAGGGAGCATTTGTCAACTCCCAAAATATATATATTTTAAAGTGATCATTTCTGTCGCATTAGACAGCTGGTTTTAAATCAATATCTTCATTTCAGAATTAAGCAAATATACTACTCGCACTAACACATTAAATGGTTTTAGGCAGAGATTTTCAAGGCATTAGAGAAAAACTGCCATGACCTTGGGGGCAGGTAATAGCCTCTAGTCCAGCGGTTCTCAACCTGTGGGTCTCAACCCCTTTGGCGGTCGAACCCTTTCACAGGGGTCGCCTAAGATCATCCTGCAGATCAGATATTTACATGATGATTCATAACAGTAGCAATATTACAGTTATGAAGTAGCAATGGAAATAATTTTATGGTTGGGTCACAACATGAGGAACCGTATTTAAAGGGCCAGAAGGTTGAGAACCACTGCTCTAGTGACTTTTGCTTTCCCTGTAACACACACAGATAGTCTCAGACCTGACAAAGAGAGACCAGTTTATGTTAAAGCACCTACAAACCACAAAAGTCACCATATTCTTTACTTAAAGCTACGTATGTGGCTGGAAGGGAAGTATTTTTAGTTTATTAAGAAAATTTACCCTTTTTAAGCCTACCTTCAAAAGTACCCATGTCACTAATTATGAAAGTTTTACCCATTCCCTCCTTCTTTTTAAAATCTCTTCCTCCAATACATGTTTATTGAGGGACTAATATGTAGCAGGCACTGTTAGATGTGGAGTGAATACTTGGTGGATTAAGCAAACCTGTCTCTGTTCTCCTGTACTGTGTTATGAAAGCCAAGTAGGGTACAATGATACAGAGAAGATCAGGAGGGCAACAATGATGTCTGGAGGTCAGAGGTGATGAGTTGACATTGACCTTACACATGAAGGTTGAGAAGAGCCATTCCTGGGAAGAGCAAAGAGGAACAGTATTTGCAGAAACCCTGAGTCAGAAAAGGATTTATCAAGTGTTCAAAGGAAGTCCAAGTAGCAATGTGAACGCAGAGCAGAGAGGCATGGACTGGAGTTGGAAAGGAAGGCAGGGCCTTGTGGACTATGGTATGAGGTAAAATGCAATTCAAATTGAAAGGGAAAATGCCTAACAATTTAAAGCAGGAAAAATGACCAGGCAATTATTTAAAAAGGTGACTCTGATTGTTATACATTGAATAGATTAGAGGTGCGGAGAATGTAAACAAAGAGCATGGTTAGAAAACTTGCAAATAGTCTGGCTGAGAGATGATGGTGGTGAGATAAATTTATTATATTAATTTGAAATGCATATATGCAGACACACAACAACATAAAGATGAATAGAGTTGGGTTGTGAGAGAGAGAAATCAAATTAAGCAGACAGCTGTACGGGGGCAGCCTTTCTGGATAAAGTTTACAGGGAAGTAGTATGGAGAAAAGAAAACCTGAGAATGTCATTTGGGTCCTCTTCATTTTGAGATGCCTGTAAGCCATCCAAGTCGTGGCATTAGGTAAGCATTGCTAGACACTAGTATAAAACTAGGTTTGATGAAGAGTGGAAAGTTGTGGACGAATGTGAAAGGGGAAAAGGGTACGAGCTAAAGGTAGTAAACTGGAGGAGACTTAACAAGACCTATTTCTTCAAATTCCTCTGGGCATCCCTCCATCTTCTGTTTTTAAATATATTTTTATTGATTTCAGAGAGGGAGAAATAGAAACATCAGTGATGAGAGAGAATCATTGATCAGCTGCTTCCTGCATGTCCCACTACTAGGAATTGAGCCCACAACCAGGGCATGTGCCCTTGACCAGGACCCTTCAGTCTTTAGGCCGATTCTCTATCCATTGAGCCAAACCGCCTAGGGCCCCATCTTCTTATATAATGATCTTCCTTTCCTCCAGGTAGAGGTGGGCACCTTCCACCGACTTCAGTGATGATGAGAGAAATCAGAGGTCCTATTTGCACCTGCCATTTCTCAAATTTCTTCAACTTAAAATATTCAGTATGCCAAGGCACCATATTTTGGGGTAGCATATCCTGAACCATTTAATAGTTTGTCAATGAATGAGATCCCCTAGGGAGAATTATAGAACAGAAGCAGCCAGGATGAATACTGATGGAATTCTAATGTCTAGATGCTGGAGAAAGTAGTAGGAACAGAAATAGGCTGAGCAAAATTTCCAGAAAAGTGGAAGGAAACTGGGAGTGTGTAGTACCATAAAAGTAAAAAAGAATAGAATGCTTTGAAAAAAGAGAACAGTCATTTTGGGAGAATGTTCTGTCCAGTAACATAAGATTAAAAAGTTATGAGCCCTGGCTGATGTGGCTCAGTTGGGTAGAGCATCGTCCCATACAAAGAAAAGTTTCCTGTTCGATTTCCTCTCAGGGCACATATATAGGTCTCAGGTTTGATCCCCAGTTGGGGTGCATGTGGGAAGCAACCGATTGATGTTTCTCCCTCTCCCTGTCCCTCTCCCTGTCCCTCTCCCTGTCCTTCTCTCTCTCTCTCTCTCTCTCTCTCTCTCTCTCTCTCTCACCAATTATGATTTGCATGATACCACCCTGATGTGCAGTGGGGGCCTAAGCCTGCTACTTGAGGCCCAGATGTGATGTTATTCGCTGGCATCATCTTAGCTTTAAAATCAAACTGAAAAGGGTCCCCAGATATATATCATTACTTTGCCTGTGGGTATAAAAAATCCCATACAATTGGTCCGTTGGTTAATTTTGTGATGGAAGTTCAAGCTGGTTGTTTAATTGAACTTTGCAGTCATTCCTACGTGATTGTTTCTTTGTGTGTCTAAATATACACGCAAACACCAACTGGGGCAGATGTACTCAACAAACAAGCAAACAGAAACCATTCAGTGAAGGGGAACAGAACATCCTGTTCCTGAAAGGGGAAGAAAGACTTGTCTTTATTTATTATATTTTTTCATCCTTCAGCTTTTTGAACAGCATTGCTCACATTCAGCAGATAATTGTGAAAGTCTTCACGAGAGTCACCCCGTGCAGTCTCAGCGTGAAGCTGAACATACTAAAATGTGCAAAATTTGAACTCCCAAGGAATTCTCATCCCCTCACATCATCAGACTAAAGATTCGCCTTTGTCTGTTCACCCTCGCCCTGTATCAGTGAATCTCCGCCTTCCACAAAACAGGCAGGATTCTGAACGTTCCGGGCCACGTACATTTGGGACATTGGAAACAGAAAAGCAATTAAAGGCCCCAAACACACACACAACCCCTAAGACAAGCCATCCACCTTCTAATGAAAAATGTTGCCACTATGCGAGCTATGAAAGCCATGCACATTATCTGAATAAAAGCCTCCTTTTGACGAGAAAATGACTATTAATGAGAACATGTTCATTCCTGGCATCAGGCTTGAAGAGACACAGGTCATAAATCTCTTTGATCTTCTTGCTAAAGCTAGAATCAAGCAAAGAAGCAAGTTCATTTATTTTTTAAAAATATGCTTTTGATTGAAATGATTCCATTTAGTTATAAGTAATTTATCATGTTTTTCATTTCCTTTCCAGGTTCGGTTTGTTTTCCATTCTCAACTATGTCATCACAGTTCAGTCTCTGCCACGGTTCTGGCTAGACGTTACTTTAGGGTTTCTTATTTGAGAGGGGACAGACAAAACTTCCAAGAGAAATGTGTGCATGGGGGGTATAGTTTTGGGGATGAGACAAACAACAATAAGAATTCATAAATTTTGAACAACAACAAAAAAATGCCCCTCCTGGTTCAGCCTGTAAGCTTCCTCGATTTGCTTTAGATGTGCCAACACTGCCCCCTCTTGCTTATTCATGGCTACTTTGAAACCTTGATTTCAGGGCACAGCCTAACAAACCAGCTGCTTTTCCTCCCTCTGCTCCCCGCAAGCAAGTCACCGTAAATCACAAAGCAGACTTCTTATAAGGCGCTTTTCCAATTGAATGTATTCACTTCTTTTTTTATTAAATGTGTTTCCTTCCATATTTCTGTTCCTTGCCTCCCTGGGTACCTGTTCATGTCTTAATACAAAGCACCTCGAAGGAGCAAGCCTCCCACTAGCGAAGTCCCTTTGGAGATGTAACGCAAGCAGTCCTGGCAGCAGAATCGGTGCCTCTCCTTCCTGTAAGGAAGCCTAATTCTATTTCCAATCCCCTCTGAGAATGCCTGCGCGGATTGCCATCCTGGATGCAAGGTGAAATCAGGAGTCCTTTATTGATCATCTCAGCAAGCTTCCTTACCATCCGGGCCTCTGCGTGTCCCCGATGAGAAGAATGGATGCCAGAGGTTCATTGTGCAAAAGCAGAGCAGGGGCTGCGTGCTTTTCACTGCACAGAGGAGGCCGGAAATGACCAGACACTCACATCCATGACCTCTCATTAGTCTCCAACAAACAAAATTTAAAGGGAGAGTTTTACCCTCAATTTCTGAAAAATTCTGAGAAAATGGTAGATATTAGGCCTGGAGTTACTAATCAACACAGCAAGGTATCCATCCCTCTTACCCGCCCTGCTTAGCAGCTTAGCGTGTTGATTTATGCAGCGTGAGTTAGAGTCACTGGACAGGAAAAAAAAAAAGCACTAAAAACAAAATGCTCATTTGAGTGATATATCCTTATTGTTTACATGAAAGAGTTGGCGTTCTCACTCCTGGGTTGCAATGTATTCTTTTAGTGCTTCTGAGTATACTAATCCAATATAGTAGAAAGAGACGAAGAAAAGCAAAGCCCACAACAGTTGCTGCCTTCTAGGTCAAATACGTGGTTTGGGATCTGGGTGGGAAAGGGATTATGGAGAAATGCCTATCTGCCCCACACATAAGATATTTTGTGTGAACAAGGAAGTTAAATAGGTCCCAGCTTCCTTGCTTCTTCTGATTATTGCAGCTGTCTAAAACACCTAGTAGAGAAGAAATCTGACTTGAGCCCCATAAGAGAAAAAGTTCTTGGATGCATCGATGGTGCATGCCATAGGAGTGAGAACAAGGAAGATCAATATCCATGATGGTGATCAGCTATAGTTAGTTTAGACAAGTTAGTTTAGACTTGGCATTTTTCCTTAGGATGTCAGCACATGACCTGGAAGACTTTGCTTCATATATCACATTTAGCGTGGATTGGCTCATTTGTCAAGCAGAGTGCAGAGGGCTTTTTGAGGGAGTAAGAGATACGATTGGCTACTTCAAGGGGGAGCGAGCTGGGGCAAAATTTAACTCATTTACCTGAAGAAAGAGAAATAGATCTTTGGGCTCTTGGACAGCCAAGAAACAGCAAGAAGGCACATAAAAACATCACTCAATGACAAATGGTTGGAGAAAGGATTGGAGGAGGGTAAGGCAAGTATTCACTGATTTAGAATATAACTGAAAAAAAGTATGTTTTCAATATTTCAGTTTCCATTTACTATTAACTTGCTCTCTTTTTTCACTTGCTGTCCTCCTCATATTTCAGTGTCCAGCGGTTTTCTGCGTTCTCTCCTTTTTGTATATCTAAATCTGTTCTTGTGGAAATCTCTCATATTGGCCATCCAACTGAGATATTTTGCTACTGTCATTGTCAAAACATGCCAGTTTCACCTCTAGGCATTTGGGAATGGCAAAGGAAGAGAAAAACAATTTTGTCAAATGCCTACTACATTCTCTTGCCTGACACCATAGTATACACTTTTAGAACCAGGATTGCCAACAGTATAGCTGAACAGACATTACCAGCTTCTGTTTGCTTGCTGTTATGGAACAAAGATGGAACCTGAAGTCAGAAGGTTTAGATTCAAATCCTGTGATTCTGTTGCATGCCATCTGGGTGACCTTGGCCAAGTCACTTAACCTCTCTGAGTCTAGTTTCCTCTTCTATAAAATGAGGATAATAATTCCTGCCTTGCCAACTTCACAATGTTGCTGTGAGGATCAAATGAGGTGCTATATGTGAAAGTTCTTTGAAACACTACAAAACACCACGCAGATACAAGCTATTGTTACAAAGCTGAATCCCGTTGGGTCCCTGTGGTTTTTGAGCCATACATGCCCATGCTGGGTCTGGTCTATCATTATTTCTAAATATGGCTGGTCTATTGGCTTCTGAAGTTTCCACATGAAATATAGCCTGTGTATTTGCTTGAAGCCTCTGCCCACGTCCTCAAGTAATGGGCCATTACGTGATACATTCAAAACCAGCAGAACCAGCATTTCTGACCTTGTACCTGTGACCTGCAGAGGTACTATTGTATCTCAGAGATAAACGTACCTGAACTGCAAGGTGCTTAAGAGATATATTTAGTGCCTCTGCATTTCATTTGTCACTGCACAATTTTACAGTGTCTGATATAAGCTGGAGATTTTATGATCTACAATCAAAGGCTTTTACAGACACTGCTCCTTAATTTGGATTTGTGACTATTAAAAAAATGGCACTTTCATCTTTGGATCCATTTCACCCACTTGGATGAAACAGCTATGCATGCTTTTAGTGCAAGTCACTTAAAATTTCTGACTGTCCTTAGTAACACAGGAACTCTTGACACAAACTTGTACTATGGACTTAAGGGGGAAAATATTCTATTTCCTCATCTTTTGATCGCCCTGGAACCTTCCTTGCACCAGGCTGTTTTCACTCTGTTAGACCCCTGTGCTGAGGGTATAATGAGTTAGGGCTGAGGGGATATTTCTCTTGTAACTGTGTACAGAGGCACTATGGCTGAAAAATCCATGGCATAACAGAAGCAGAACCTCAGGATATTAAAACTAGTCAAGAACTTTCAAAGCATTTCTTTTAAGAGTCCCGTTTTACTTATGTAAAAGCCATCTCAAATAAATTGTCAAAATAAGCAGTAAAGCCAATGCCTGGTTAAAGTATCCTTTCTATAGTACAAGAGACAACCCATCAACCAATAATGAGTAACATCTCCATCTCTGAATTTTTTTATAAATCCCTACAGGTAATTTAAGGCATGGAATCTTGCTATATGGCATACATCACCTTTTCCTGTCCTACTGGAAATGTCAAGAAATAATGAAGCCTGGCTGGTATGGGTCAGAGGTTGAGCGTTGACCACGAATCAAGAGGTCATGGGTTCAATTCCTGGTAAGGGTATGTGCCTGAGTTTCAGACTGGATCCCACTGGTGACATGCAGGAGGCAGCCAATTGGTGTTTCTCATCAATGTTTCTGACTCTCTATCCCTCTCCCTTCCTTTCTCTAAAATCAATAAAAACATATTTTTTAAAAAAGAAATAATAAAGAAGCATGAATTCCTCTGCAAAGCTCTTTGAAGATGTTACATCTACATAAGGGATCTGCCACATATTTAGCACCCATTGTGTGAATAGATTGCATATGCATATACAAACAGATAAACCAACAGACCTCAATCACAAAAGCCATTCTACCTTCTATCTGACTATATTCCTTCTGTTGAGCTAAAACATAAGACTTTGTGATGTAATTCATTTTGTGTCCATCTCCCAGCTCTCTAGGTTTCTGCTGCATGTCCTGAACCTTGCAAGGAACTAGACATTTTCTTTAGGTTTGGCCTTAGTAAAAGTATCACCCCTCCCCTCCATCATCTCATCTCTATAGGCTCTGGACTTCCTCTCTTGGTTATGAATCTGTGCTCCCATGGCTTCCCACCTCTAGAAAAAACAAAAGTCTATCGTCAACAGTCATGCTCCCACCCACCCACATACAGTGTGGAAAGGCACTACACCAGTATGCCAATACTAGGAGACGAGGATGATTGGGGCCACCTTGCAGTCCGGCTGCCACTTAACAAAGTAAAACCATATATTGAGAGAGATTGATAGATTTCAAAAAATAACTAAGGAGATTGTCTTCCAGGCACCTGAAAGTCATCTCCTGGCCTGAAAACAAGTAGAGATGCTTTGCATTGCAGAGTCTGCACAACATTCTGTTCTTAAGTTTAGCTACAATATATCTTTGGATTCATGGTGCCCCTGGGTTGTGGCTGAAAACAAACCTTGGATGGGAAAAGATTGCAGGAAGAGGAAGAGGAAGAGAAAAATTGCAGGCACACTAAGTTCAGCCCTACATAGGGGTGAGCCCTGCAGAGCAGCCAGGGACAAACCACTGCTATGTGGTGCCACAATAGATAAATACTTCCTGGCCTTCAGATTCTACCTCCTGAGCCAACTTTCATCCATCAACAGCTGTGCCTATGCTGGGCAATCATTGGTGCTTAGGGGATGCTCTGGCCTTGCCTGAGCAGTGACCTGCATGGACCACACCCATGTCAAGAATCTACTAGTAGATGCTATTTGCTAACAGAGCTTTTTATTTCTTTTGCATCTTAAGTATCATCTTGTTCCCTAGATGTTAATAATTCTTCCCTTAACATTTATTAGACAAATCCAGGGAAAGATGGGCTGGCTCTATGATGACTCAGAAGCCAAACTCTGCAGACTTTCTAAATTTTATTTTATTAGCAACAGCATCTGAATCATTTGGACACAAAGGAAGTTTTCCCTTTGGCTTGGGCTCAAACTTGAGTCATGAGCCTGACTGTGACGAAGCTATGATGTGTAAGTGCAACACTGAGAGAGGGGGTACCTCTCCTCTAAAGGGGATAAAGGAACATGAAATTAAAATGAGATTTGGCACTGGACCCTCCATACCTGAGCACTTAATAAGCATTTTTCATCGAAAACTGAATTCTATGGAAGATGGGAGGTAACGACCAAAGAGAAACTCTTCAGGGAACCACATTCTTTTAGAGGTATACAGGAAGGTAATCTGCTTAGAAGATTTTTCCCCTGAGTATCTTTAGGTCCAAGATGATTGGAAATAAATAGTAAAACATACGAGTAGAATTATAAAGAAATATATCAGAAAACATACTTCAACTGGCTTCATGTAAGTGGGATCAAGGGATCAACCTGCAGGACTGGACTGATTCAGACCTGACTCAGTTCTACTTCCCCACTTGCTTTTATAGAGCCAGCCTCATCCTGTGACTGGATTCCTCAATGAGGAAACATTTTTTCATGCAGTTTCCATGCAATCACCAATTTCAAGGAAAGAAAGAGAACTTTTTTCTCCAAGTCCTTAAATGGACTCTGCTTAGATTGATTAAAACAAATATTTAATGAGTGTAGCCAGGAGAATAGAATGTGCTTATTGGTTTACATCATCCAGGTTCCTGAACTGAGAAAGTAGGGGGGTCAGAGTTTAAAAACAAAACAAAACAAAAAACAGATTGCATTAAAAATGAGCAAAGAACCTGAACAGACACTTCTCTAAAGAGAATATACAGATGGCCAACAGACATATGAAAAAATGATCAACATCACTAATAATAAGAGAGGTGCATATTAAAACCACAATGAAATAACATCTCATACCAGCCAACATGGCTACCATCAATAAATCAACAAATAACAAGTGCTGGGGAGGATGTGGAGAAAAGGGAACCCTAGTGTACTGTTGGTGGGAATGCAGATGGGTACAGCCACTATGGAAAACAGTATGGAGTTTCCAAGAAGAGGAGGGTGCCAGACTATATCCATAGTTGGAGAATGGAAGCCTTCATACAAATGTGATCTGTAGCCAAACATCACTGCCCCCCCATGAGGGGCCCCCACATCAGAATGCATTTTACACAACATCTCCAGTTGATTCATATGCACATTAATGTTGGATAAGCACTAAACTGAACTATTTTATTTAGGTTTTATAGAAAAAATTCATGTATATACTTAGCACTATAATATGATTATATTATAATTGAACTAATTCTCAACTATGTATTTTCCATTTGGGGACAATTGGGCTGTTGGTTCTCTTATGACCATCCAAGATTCCTCCCTTCATTCTAATTTACCTTTCAACATATTTAATTAGTTCTTGCTTACAAAACATATAGACATTGGGGAGAAATGGCCCTGGGTAACATGTATAACATCTTGGAAATCATAACTAACTTCATCAGAAAGCATTTTTGGAAACTATTGCAGAGCTATCAAAAGTGCCAGCTATCACAATGCCCAGGAATGTTCTCTATCTTTTCTTACCTAAAGAACCCTCTTTGCTGGCTTATATCTGATAAGTAAAGCAGCCTCCTCTGGCCCTTCATAATGAGGCTTTGGATAGTTACAGATTCTAGAATACAGCTGGTTAAATCAAATATTTATTTTATCTTTCAAAATACAGACTGGAAATGCACCCAATGCCCAATGGGAAGCATCAAAGAAGATAAATTATTGGGAAGAACAGATTTTGCCTTCTTCTTTTTCTCTGGTCTCTACGCTTTACAAACCCAGGCTCTCTTTGCCATTTTCTTTCCCTTTGGGAGCATTTTAAGAAGATAAATACAGATTTATCATTTTTAGCTCAAATGAATGTTTTCAAAATAAGTTGTGGTTCTGTCTGCCAGCACTAGGCACCCCTGTGTTCATTAGTAAAATTCTGCCAAACCCTCAGTCCTCTTGGGCACCTTTGCACTCTAATTGCCAAAAAGGAAGGGAAAAAAGCCTCACATTAAGTATGTGATACCCAAGGGATAGAAAAGCAAAGAATATGCACATAAACAGTGACATTTTTCAAAGAAAAAAACATAGTTTTCCAGAGCAATGATAGGTGAATGGATTTTTCTACAGATAGTCTCTCTAAGCATTAATGACATCACTGCCCAGGATAGAAACTTTCACACATAGGATCTCAAAAACAGTCCTACGTGCTGACACCCAGGTATCAACCCTGAGATCAGACCCAGGCTATTAAGCAGGGTGACCTTGCAGTTTGTGTGTGACACAGCTCCACTGCACAGCTCCAGGAAGCACATTCACATGGACTCTGATATGAATGACACCTCCAGGTTGTGCAGCATGGCCACCTGGCACCTGAGGTCCCTTCTCAGCAAGTCCCATCGTTCATCAAAAAATCATTAGCACCTCAGCTCGACATTCCTCCTCCTACCACCCTCCCTTCCTCGCCAAAAGTAGCTCTAAACTGGTGAAATGATACAAAATGTCATATTATAACTCTTTCTCCCATTTCTTCTTTTGGTCAAAGACACATAAAATGTACTTCAATTTTTAACTAAGTTGTCTCTCCTCTAGTACATCCTCCAACCCACCCCCCCACACACACACAAAAGTAACACTGAAAAGCTTTCTTTTTAAATTTGTTTTGGAAACCCAATAAAAGAGTGGAATAACCAGCAAATAAAAAAATTTCATCTGGTAAACAATGCAAGCCTCCTGGGCTTTCTACAAATCTCAACCAATGGCATATATTTGCAAACAGTTATAAATTTCATGTGGAACTTCTTGTAGTGTTTGAAGGACTCTGCTACTATCTGTCAGGATGATAACAAAATTATTTATCAAAGTTTCTCCTTGTTCTTCCCTAACTGGGCAGGGGTAGGGGGGCGTCTAGGATTCATTCTGTTAATATTCCTTTTGTTTTTATAATAGTTGTAATGATTTAAGTATCTCATTAATGTGGATGTAGTCACTTACTCCACATTCAATAAACAATGAGAATAGGTGCACACTTATGTTTGATGGACAACTAAGTGAATGAACAAAAGAGTAAATGTGGCTGTGAAACGCTGTACTCGGAATTTGTAGGAGCAGCAGTTTACTGAAGGAAAATTTAAGACCTAGTCTCCACCATTGAGGAGTTTAACATTTAATTGAGGTTTCAAAACTATGTGCAGTTCAATGAAGACCTAAGCCTACGCCAAGGTGCAAATAGATAGTAGACAGTAGAAGTAATGATGCTGTAGAATCCAAAGTGGAGGTGTTAGAGTTCTGGGGATTATGATTGGTCAAGCAGTTTCCGCAGAAAGTGAAGTTTGGGTTACCCTTTGATAAATGTGTATAATTTGCTGTAAACTGAAGTAATTTATACAAACCCATCATTAACAATGGAAGATTATAACAGCTAAAGTATGTTCCTTAATACAAAGGCCAAGAGACCCAGGAATTTTATATAGGACCACAATGTTTACCAACATGAGTACAGTATTTGCTTTCTAAAGCTAAGACATAAGACAACACTGAAAGCAGATTATACTTTTAGCACCTATCTTTGCTTTGATTTAGGAGAAATGTTAGAAAGTTTGGGGGAAATTGGTGCTGATTACAACGGCCTTTCCAGGAAACTTTAAATATGTAATATAGCCTGGCCAGTGTTGCTCAGTGGTTGAGCACAGACCCAGGAACCAAGAGGTTGCTGGTTCGATTCCTGGTCAGGGCACATGCCCAGGTTGCAGGCTTGCTCCCCAGTAGGGGATGCGCAGTAGGCAGCAGGCAGCAAATCAATGATGTTCCTTTCTCATCAGTGTTTCTATCTCTCTATCCCTCCCCCTTCCTCTCTCTCTAAAAATAAATAAAAACATACTTATAAGTAAGTAAAAATAAATAAATAATCTAATTAGCAGAGAAGAAACCTCAGAAATGGTGTCAGCACTCAAGGAAGATGGCAGTGGTATAGTCAAGAGGAACAGATGCAGTGGTCAGTTTAACATTCTTAAATGTAGCATTGGTATAAAATAAATGCATCTTATTTCAATCCGCCTGTTTCTCTTCAACCCATTTTAAACCTGCCCTTGACCCAATGATCTGACTGGGAAAAAAAACAAAAAAACAAAGGAAGAACTTGATTTGAGCATATTTATTTCTCTACGCAGTGGTTTGGAAGGCTCTATGTGTTGCTCAGGCAATACAAAAAGTATCTAAATACACCGAATTCTAATAAAATAAAACTGCTTAATGTTGTGTGTGTGCCTTTTTTAAAGCCCTGCCTCTTTAACAGTAGTGCTTTTGTGCCGATTTAATGATGGATTCTGATGGTTAGGGGCTGCCTTTCTCCCTAACAGTATGAATAAAGCAAGAGGGCATCAGTGATATGCGGGTTTATAAGTCTCAAGACAACAAGGGTCATTTGGGTTTCCCATTACTCAGAAAGCACCATTTATAGTTCCCCTACGTTGTATGTATTTGTTTGAGTGTCCCATTGCACTTTTTTTCTATTTCCTTTACCTTTGAGGGCTTTGACCCATCTCTTTTTAAAGAGCATAAAGAATGAGAATAGAGATTAAAAAATAATAATAACTCAACATTAGGCCCCTCACTTTCTCTCAGTTCTTGGTGAAATTTTAATAACATGTGAAACCTGATTCTGTCCTTCATGTCAGGAGAGTGTTAGTAACTTACCCTTTTATTTCCCCATCCAATACAAATTCTTTCTTTGCTAAGAAAATATTAGCCAAGAGTCAGGCAAAACAATTTTATCCCACTTCAGAAATGGGCCCTGGAGAGTGCTCAGGGAGAACTCTCCTCCAGACGGCCCTGGTCCTCCACCTGGTCCTGGGTAGGGAGATATGAGCAAGTAGGTAGACCCAAAGGCTTGCCCTACTTTTCTCTCATCTTGCAACCCTGAGGGCTGAGGAGAATTCGCCAAGTGTATCCTATTTTTACCTCATTGTCTTTCACTTTTCCTACATCTTATCCTTTGCTCCCTTGGGATTTTAAAAAATATATATTTTTATTGATTTCAGAGAGGAAGGGAGAGGGAGAAAGAAATGGAAACATCAATGATGAGAGAGAATCATTGACCAGCTGCCTCCTGCATGAGCCACACTAGGGATTGATTGCGCAACCCAGGCATGTGTCCTGACTAGGAATTGAACCATGACCTCCTGATTCATAGGTCGATGCTCAACCACTGAGCCATGCGAGCTGGGCTCCCTTGGGATTTTAGTGATGTGGTCATTGTGTTTTGGCCAGGGTCTCTGACAGGTAGACCAGCAAAGCTGTTCCACTGATAAAATTACCCCTCTAAGAGTCAGTTTTATAAGGAGGCCACCTTGACCTTGGTCCTCTGCGTCTCAGTTTCTTCATGTGTAAAATGGTGATAATACTTGCCCCACATGGTTGTTCTGAGGATCTCATGAGCTTGGCAGAAACAAAACCTATCATTGATCCTGACATTTATTAAACCCTCAAAAATGTCAGTCTCTTCCCTTCCTCAGGCCCCATTGCATTTCCCACATAAAAGTAGCCATGAAAATCCATGTAAATTTGGGAAATTCATTGGAATTAAAAGAAACCGTTAATATTCTTCACAAGTGACTAATGATACCTCTTGAGCCAAAGCTGAACTCTAAAATCCTTCTGGAGCTGTCTCCTTCCTTTTCCATTATTTCAGCAGCTAATATCAGAGCATTTGTCAAAAATGGCAGAGGGACACATTTAGCAGTCACTTTCCCCCTCATTCATTGAATGTTATCAATTAAGGGGCAATCATAATCAAAGAAGCAGTGGTATAATTGAAGATATTGAGCCAAGTGAAGTTTAAAAATTTTTTTAAGTAAAATCTATTCTGATCACTATTCAATGTCTGTGAGATAAGACTCAGCATTAGAGGATGCACGCAAATCTACGGTCCGGTGTATTTATCATGATTCCCTGGAATGTGATTTTATTAATAAAAGTAAGTACTGAGAGAACATGCAATACCATGGAATAAACTGTAACTAGGTCATCAGGTGTGCACCCCAAGGATAGTGTTGCAAATACAGATGCGCAAATGGGTTTCCCTATTCGTGGTGGATTTGATCAGTCTCCTCTGTAAGACTTGAGCAAGCCTGTCATTGTGTTGGGAAATGGCTTTGCAGAACATCCATGTCCTCTGGTCTCTATAACAACTTCCCCTTCTGCTCTGTGAGTCTCTTCTTGCACACGAAGGAGCCGATGTGGGCAATGACCTAAACAGCACAGTCACTGAGGTATCTGGGTATAGTATCAGACTAGCCAGAGGGAGAAGCAGTCACATTCAATTCATTCCACATCTGTTGTAGTTCACAGCATGGACACCAGCAGCAATGTGAAGAAAAGGTGATTGTGCTTGCAGCCCCTGAGCTGCATGGGGTCCCACCTGGAGGCAGCCTCAGGGTACGCCTTGCTCTGCTTCAGGGGCCATGCTCTTCACACTAACAGCACCCTTAGCACGAATTCAGATGGTAAAATAACACTGCCTCTGCCCTGCATCGTCAAAGAGCAGAAGGAACCTGGCACCACGGAGTCCGGGCAGAGGGAAGTAATAAATATGTTTGGAGATGACAGTTTCAAGGAGCCTGGGTCTGCACAGCAGAGCTGAAGGCAGACAGCTCCAGATGGCAGAAGCGGCCAAGGAGATGTCTTGGCGACCAGCAGTGTCTGAAAGGGAAGAACAGAACAGGGGCCTCGCCGGGATCACAGGAAAAGCCCCAGAGACTGGTGATGAGATGTGTCTTTTGAAACAACTGGGGGAGAATAAGAAATTAGGAAGGGACTGAGCCAGTTCAAGTACGCGTGTCAGAGGATGAGGTTGCTTTATTTCTATATCTTAAATCGGTTTCCTTTCAGCAAGTTTCTTTTTACTCCACTTTGATTCCTAAGTCCTGTTTCATAGTGCACCGAAACCGCATCAATGAAACCAGTCCTCAGTAGTCTTGGGGGCACACATGATAGGCAGTGTTGGTTTAACTCAGCCTTTTATATATTTTTAACTACTTGACATAAACCCACATTTAAATGTCACCAGTAGCTAAGCCACGAATAAATTCACAAGCATGCCTGCATTAGAGTGCAGTAGCATAAGTGTGCATGCTTGCAGACACGCAGACACACACACACACACACACACACACACACACACACACACACAGTGGCACTGAAAACATACCTGCCAATTTGCAAATGGGACATCAGCATTCATTAGGACAAAGGTGGCCCTGTGGTTTCAAAAAAGTAAATAATTGGTTTCTGTCTTGGTGTCATGTTTTAATTAAAGATAGCAATGCAATCTGCAATATATCTGGAAATTATTAGAAACCCTTTTTCCAGAGGCAAAAAGGATCAATACCTTTTTGTCTCTGTGGCATAAAACATCTCAGGTTACTTTGTCCCTGTTTATTTCAGCAACTGAGGTTGAAAGTAAACATGAAAGTGATGAGGGTGAAATCATCTTTTGAGAGGAAGCGAGGACATTTTGAAATTAGCTGAAATGTTTGCTTCAATAGCTTTCCAGACATCAATCTGAAGGCCTTGCTCTAGGGATAGAGACAAAGAAAGAGGTAAACAAGTCACGGGGGAGGGCTTTCTGGTTTTGTGTGTGTGTGTGTGTGTGTTTGTTTTGGGTTTTTTTTAGCAGAAGTGTCAAAACTATTAGACAAATCCAGGATCTAAGACTGTGGGTTTGGATAGTAATAATTCATCCCATCTCTGGGAGGAACTGGAACAATTCAGCAAGCACTGTGCTTGTTTCTCTCCATAACAATGGGTTTTTTAAATCGGTTGCTTCTCCAGACGATGAAAATATGTTAAGATCCTGAAAGATAAATGCTGCCTCAGTGGAAGATGTTGTGAGAGGTCCCCAAAATGCAGAGGCAGAAGTCACTTTTCAGCAGCTGAAAAAAGCATCTGTCTAGGTCTTTCCCATAGAAACACAACCATCATGATAGTGTTTCAGCACGCGGTACTGAGTGCAGAAACGAGGAAAACAGAATGACCCTCCCATCATTATCTATGGGACATTTCGCTGATAAATGGTGGTATTAATGAACCCAAATGAATTTCAATCCCTTCTCCCTGCAGTTATTTTGATAATGCTGGAATCTACTAAAGTGCATGGAATTAACAATTAAAGGGGGTTAAGCAGACACTTAATACTTGTTCTATTTTACACAATTTGGCAGTAATGCATCTGCTGTAATCAGGATTTTTATTTCTCTTTGGGAAAAAAAAGGGAAATGTTTATGTTTTGGAAGCAAAGCCTCCAGGATCTGCATCTCAGTGCAAAGCTGGCATGTATGTGTTTGCCTTGTGTGTGCTGGTGGCCCCGCCAGGGCGGCTGGCTGCTTAGCTATCTCCTTTCACAACAGCTCCACCTTTGGGCTTCTAAAAGGAAATGTCTATTTTTGCTAAAGAATATGAAAACCGGCAACAACTAGAAATATGCCCTCCATCCCCTAAACCTTTTGTTCAGTGAAATGAAAAAATAAAATTAATTTCCTCTAAAAGAGACATAAAGACAAAAGAGAAGAATGGAAGGAGAAAAGGAGGATAATGGGAGAGAGGACAGAGGGAAAGAGAAAAGAGAAAGAGCAGGCAGGACAAGGGAAAGGCTGTTCTGAGCAGAGAAAGATGCAGCCACTGATGGAATTGTTCTTTCTTGGGTGCTTTCCTGCCTGGACGGCAGCCTTCTGAAAGGCTCTGGTTGACCTGGGTCCTGCATCCTGTTTCAGACTTCCTCAGCCGTGCCATTTCCCTACAGTTTGTTTAGAAACTATAGCACCAGCTTCATGAATGAGAGACTAAGAGATGATTTGGATTTCTGTTAACCCCATTCTTTTTTAATATTTGTATGGATTTCAGAGAGAAAAGGAGAGGGAGATAGAAACATCAATGATGAGAGAGAATCATTGATCCGCTGACACCCTCAAGCCTCCCACTGAGGACTGAACCTGCGACCCAGGCATGTGCCCTGACCAGGAATCAAACCATGACCTCCTGGCTTATAAATCATTGTTTAACAATTGAGCAAGCCCATTCTTCCCTGGGCAAACCCATTCTCTTTAAAATGAGAATTAAACAACACAATGTGTGCACTTTCGTCAGGTTCTTACTATTTCTTTCTGGATGCTCAAGTCTTGGATTCCTTCCAGACAGATATGGCCTCACTCCCAGGAAGGATGGCCTTGGTCAACCAGCATCGGGGGAATGGGCACAGGGAGATTTTTCGTATTCCACTGTCCGCCAAATCTCTAGATGTGTCGGGTTTAGGTAGGGAAGTGTCCTGGGACTATACCATCCATAGCTCAGTTCGCAGGGTTGTAGACATAAGAAAATCTTTGTCTAGGAAAACTGGTTTGGGTCTTTTAGTGTGAAATGAACAGGAAAAGAAAATATGCCCCAAATTCTGTATCCTGTAAAACTGTAGATTTTTATAATAAAATGTATGAGGTTATGAGAAAGAAAAGTGTTGCAAGTAGAATAGAAAAGATACCCTAACGCTTCAGATTAACTCCAGGATTCAGGCAAGTCCATGCCCTTTGCTTTGGAGCCTTTCATTCTGACCTTCAGAGCTTCAATTGTGGGTTAGCTCTCATCATCTTGAGTAGTTACTCTCTCTTCTCAGAGAATCAACATGCGTAGTTCACCCAGATCCCAAATCCGAAAGTGCCTCCTTTAATAACTACTCCCTGCTCAGAATCCTTCAAGCTTGTCACACTGCTCACAGGTTAAAATCCTTATGACTCAGCCCTTGGACCAAGATTTCTGCAGATCTGCTCCTAAGACAGCTCCCAGTAACCTCCTCTAGGGACCATCCTTTCCAGTCAGAGCAGGCATCTGATGCCTCATCCCCTAGACCACTCTTAGTTTTATTTCCACAGCATTCTCCCTTAAGATCCACCTGCAGTCTTATACCTTGCAGAGTGATCCCTGACACGCCCATTCATTAAAGCATCTACTACCTTGTAAATCTGTAGTGATTATGTAAATAAGGGTGTATACTTTATAGGGGATGATACCTACTTACTTCATATTTTCATCACAATTGGGCTATAAGCTTTTTGAGGGTATATTTTATGCTTATTTGAATCTCCTTGTGACAAAATAGTTCTTTGTATATATGGGGTACTGAATTAAAAAAAATATCAATTGGTTGCATTGATAGAAAATTAATGTTTTTATTATTATTGTTTTTTTGCACTCAAATATATCTGACTACCATCTATTTTGATAGTTTAATGAGCCAGTAATGGAATATGCCGGGGTTCTTTTTTCAGCATTAAGAAGGAAGGGTTCAGGAATCTGGAGAAGGCTGTGTGTAGATTAAATAGGAGTCTAGATACAAAATATAATTTTGAAAGGCATTTGGGGGTCAGAGGAGCCTAGTTTAAAGGAAACTAAGATCTCCTTGTCTTGGGACCCCATGCTTTTTATTAACACAAATTGTCCTGAGGCGAGGCAGAGATATACACTTCAAAGGGTCAGGGTTTCCTATACACAGTCCATTGTCAGATTGGGGGAAATTAGCCTACGGTTGTTCAGGTGTTTGGCCAGTAGGAGGCAATAACATGTAGATTAAGATGCCCTGAGCTGTCTGGCAGCCAAACAATCATCCCTTTCCAGGTTTGAGGAAATGCCCTCAACCATTCCCAATAGGTGACAACATATGTGACTCAGCCCTTGGTGAGTCCCCAAGTTCCATCAACCTTTTGATGAAACTCTTGCAATTATGACATGCTGGAACTGGCTTCTGGCAGAATAAGTTTGACCTGCAGAAAAGCAGGCACTTTTACCTTTAAATCTATACTATTTAATATTTGGCCAGTCCCTATTGCAGAAGTAGGTAGGATCTTTATATTATCTCTTGCCTTAACACCTTCCAGCTATATTTATATGCATTTTGTATTTATTTTAAGTATGTATAAATCTTACATAAGCTGAAACCAGGAAATAGAACTCTTCTTTTTTTGTACAAAATTTTTCATATACCCTATTTTACTGGAAGCAAACTAAGCTCCAATAACTCTTATCACTCCAAACAATCACTCAGGCCAGGAATATATGAAATAGATGCCTGTGTCTCCCTGTTAAGGCATAACCAGGTTTTATTATTATTTTTTTTTAATTTAGCTAAAGAATAATGGGTACTCAAAAATCACTGTTTATATATTCTCTATTTAGCAGGCATTCTATGTTTCCTTATGTTCTAAGACAATGTTTTTCCCTAAGCTACTGAACAGTGAATTATTTCGTAAGTAGGGTTTTTATGTTTCTATTGGTTACACACATGATCACAATGGACTATAGGAACCTTTGGATCAAGATGGATAATGCTCTGAGGGCATTTCATAGCATGGATGGCGCCTCCTTTGTTGTTCCAAGGGGTCTTTCCATCTTCTCTGAGGAAGGCGGCTTTGAATATTTGTGTCATGGAGGAAAAGCTGTCTCCAGCAGTCAACTGCAACTTACCCTGTTCATTTTGTTCAAAACATCAGGTGATTGCAGAAGAAATATCAGTCAGAGACACTGCCCACAAATTCTGAGCAAGGCTATAGAACCTTAAGACTAAGCATCTGTGGAGCAAAGTGGTTTGTTAGAGGTAAATTGTATGTAAAAGACCATCTTTGCGCAAGGAGCTCAAAGGAGAACACCTTCCCTCTGTAATGAGAAAGGGCATGCCAGACCCATGGGATTGCCAATATGCTCCATGTTTGGATTGGATTTAATCAACATGGCTCTTTTCTTGCATATTGCATGTGGTTGTGTTTTTGTTTTTTTGTTTTGTTTTGTTTTTGTTTGTTTTTAATGTGAATTCTAGAGAAATGCAAACACATCACCACATTTTCACATCTTCTTATTTTATTTGTAACCAAGTCTATCTCCTCTTCCAGACTGAATAAGTCACGTCACTCCTTATTCTGACTCCTTGTACCTACCTCTACTTTACACAAATTATTTATTGTGCATGCCTCTTCGTCGGTAAGTATTTATTAAGAGTAAGAAATGTGTCCTATATATCCATGTATTTACCTAGAACACAGCCTGGCACGTAAGGGTGATCAATAAATGTTTGTTAAAATGTTCCAGTGAATTGTAAGCTGCTTTGAGAGAGAATTATATCTTGATCACATTTACATCCTTCGAATACTTAAAACAATGCTTTGTAAATAGATGGAACTCAATGATTATTTGTTCCTTTAAAGTAAGCAGAAAATGCAGGAGCTAAATTCTAAAAGATGGATGCTAAGTTAGGGCAGAGCATACCTTATTTCCAGGTTTGGGGCTCAGATACAGAACCCAGGCCATTAGTTGATATGAAAAATATACCAGACGACTACATTTATCTTATCCTTCATTGGAATAGTGTATCCCCCCACAAAAATACCTATTAAAGGGAGAAGTTGTCATTTATTAACATGGCTTTTCATGTTTGCTTTCAAGTTCTATTTTTCAGCATCAGATTCAATATGCACAGTTTCTCTGGTAACTTGTGCCACTCTAGTAAGTGCTAACTGCCTGTTGATGGGGCAGTTTAAATGTGTCTGAGGAATAATTGTACCTGGCCTTTAACCTCAATGTTTCTAAAATGATCTCTGCTTTGTTTTTAAAGGTGACTAAGACAGTTTGATATCATAAAGGGCTGAATAAATATCCCAGGCAAATACATTTCAAGACAGAGATGGGCTGGCCCCCTACTGTTCACATGATAAGCTCATCTTGTGGGTATTTGGAATAGAAACACAATTATTTCTTGGTGCACTTTTATCCCCGCCCCCCTCTGAGCTATTTACTTCATGACTGTTTAGTACATGTAAATAAATGTCATTTTCCTTTATAATTTCAGAGTAACATCAGTAAGGTAAGAATTGCAGCAAACATCAGGATATGGGCCTAGAGACTGGGATCTTTGGTAACTGGAAATGCAGAAAACCCATCTTGCCCTGCGATCTATGAGAATTTGGCCAAAGTTACAGAGGCATGGCATATTAGGATTCTCCAGAAACGAGAGAGAGAGAGAGAGAGAGAGAGAGAGAGAGAGAGAGAGAGAGAGAGAGAGAGAATAAGTATTAGGACTTGACTCATGCAGTTAGGAGGCTCAGAACTCCCAATGCCAGCAGTCAGGTAGCTGGAGACTCAGGAGAGCATATGTGTAGTTCTAATTTGAAAGCCAGCAGCTCCAGACCCAAGAATACATTTTCCAGTTCAAGTCTGAAGGCAGAAAATGACTGATGTCCCAGCTTAGTCAGTCAAGCAAGAGGAGTTCCCTCTTTTTTGGCCTTTTTGTCCTACTCAGGTCTTCAATGACTGGATGAGGCCTCCCAACGTTAGGGAAGACAATCGGCTTTATTCTGTCTATGGATTCCAATGTTAGTCTCAAAACCCTCACAGACACACCCAGAATAATGTTTGATCCTGTGACCCAGTCAAGTTGATACATAAACTTAACCAACACACTTGGTATTGCTTAAGACGGTGATTGGCTCTTGATATATATGTACAAATACATATATATATTTATACAATTTATATATTATATATAACTAATGCCTCGGTGCATGGATTCCTGCACATTGAAAGGAAATTAATTAGAAGGTTGCCAGTGGGGCAGGACTGGGCGAGACAGGCCAGAATGTCCTGGAGCCAATCTCCTTCGGTCCCTCCCCAGCCGGCCACACCTGGGGCAGTGCCGCAGCTTGAAGGTCATCTGCAGAGTGAGTGGGGTCCCGCCTGCAGGTAGGGTCCCTTAGCCTGGCCTGCAGGAATCGGGCCAAAACTGGCTCTCCAATATCCCCTGAGGGGTCCCAGATTGTGAGAGGGTGGTTCTCTGGTTCCAGGTGTGTCACCCAAGAACTGCCATTACCAAGTCACCACAGCTGGGTAACTCCAGCATTGAGTGTCTTCCCTCTGGTGGTCAGTGTGCATCATAGCTACTGGTCGGATGGTCAATTAGCCTTATATATATATAGATTATATATAATACTTATCTGTACATACTAGTGTGTGTGTGTATATATACACACACATACATACACACACTAGAGGCCCGGTGCATGAAATTCATGCACAGAGGGGGATTTCCTCAGCCCAGCCTGCACATACTCCAATCGGGGACCCCTCGGGGAATGTCCAACTGCTGGTTTAGGCCCGATCCCTGTGTGATCAGGCCTAAACCGGAGGTCAAACAACCCTCTCAAAATCTGGGACCACTGGCTCCTAACCACTCACCTGCCTGCCTGCCTGATAACCCCTAATTGCCTCTGCCTGATCACCCCTAACTGCCCTCCCTTGCCAGCCTGATCTCGCTCCCAACTGCCCTCACCAGCCTGATCTCACCCCCAACTGCCTCTGTCTTCCTAATCACCCCTAACTGCCCTCCCTTGTCGGCCTGATCTTTTCCCCAACTGCCCTCCCCTCCCAGCCTTATCTCACCCCTAACTGCTCTCCCCTGCCAGCCTGATCATCCCTAACTGCCTCTGCCTGCCTGATCACCCTAACTGCCCTCCCCTGCAGGCCTGATCTCACCCCCAACTGCCCTCTATCAGCCAATTTGGTTCTCATTGTTCAGTTTCTATGCCAGTCAGCATCAAAAGCTCCGCCTCCTAGGCAGCCATTGGCTCCTTACAGTCACCCAGATTTGGTTCTGATTGGTCAGTTTCTATGCTAGTCAGTGTCTCTGGGCCTATCAATAGGGGGGTATTAGAAAGGCGAGGCTGATCAGCTTCCCTGGTGAAGGTCTGGAGAGAAATTGAGGTGCAGCTGTTGGCCAGGCCAGGAGAGAGAGGCAAGTTTTGATCAACAGCTGCCACAGAGGCTACAGATCAGACCCTGTCTCTCTCTCTGCAGGTCTCTCTCTGCAGGCCTCTCTCTGGGACTGATCTGCAACCCCCTAGGCAGTCAGTGCTGGGTCGGGGTGCCCACAGAGGCCCCAGTCAGTGCTGGGTCACCATGGCAACCCAGCACTGACTTCCAGTCTGGTTGAGTCTTCTGTCCTAATTGGTCATGTAGGGGATCTGCTTTACTTAGAAGACAGTTCTCCAGACATAGTACTGGGGTGAAGGCCAATGGAACAGGTGCCATTTTGAATCAGTACTAGTCTGTTCTGTCATTTGGACCTCCATGGCCGGGCTAGAGCACTTACCTCGTCGCCTGGGCGACAACGCAAGCTTTCTGTGCCAGGCCTGTCCAGAGGCCCTCCATGGCCAGGCTGGAATGCTTGCCTCATCACCACAGTGACGAAGCAAGCATTCTGCCAGGCTGCTCACGCTGCCCGCTCTCAGCATCCACCCCCCAGGACTGGGGGTCTCCGGTGGGGCTGAGAGGACTGGACACCGCCATCTTGTGGCTATGGGTGCCACCATCTTTGTGGCGAAGAGATGGTCCATTTGCATATTCCCTCTTTATTAGCTAGGATGATTCGGTATTCTTATGACTCCAAATTTACAGATGTAGAAACTAAGGCTGAGCAAAGTAAAATAAATTTCCCCAAGTCACAAAACATGTAAGTCACATGCCAAAACTAGATTCTATATCTATTTGGCACCAAAGCTCTGCATTGTTTATCCTATTTTGAACAACATACCTGAAAATCATAATACTCTCAAAATCTGAATTTATACAAAATCTGAATATTTAAATATAATAGTCCTGTTTAGGAATACTCTTTCTGCCTTAGAAGTCAATTTGCAAGAAATACCATTAGAAATAACTTTTCTTAACCTTTTGTACGTGTAGAGAAATAGCAATGAGAAGGGGACAATTCTGAGGTGTAAAGCTCAGAAAAGAGCAGGCTGAATTAAAATCATGAACACCAGGCTATTGCTTTTCTCTGGGAGAAATACATATTCCCGATACCAGAGTGTTTACATTTCTTTTCCCTAAATGACTTCTGTGTCAGGCCTCTCTGGTCTCCCTATGGAAAGCACAATCAAAGAGATATGCTATGATAAAGTTATTGTGATGTTAATGTTGATATGACAAACTATACAGTAGACCTAGCTACCTTTCAAATTTTAGAGGGACAAGCCACCTAAGAAACATGCATGACACACCTGAGTTTATGTTGTTTTCCAGACTTACATATTGCTCTTCCATGTTAGAGTTAAAAAAAAAAAATCCAACAGCACATTATCTTTATCATCTGTATGTGATAATGATTTCAGCAACCATATTTTCCATTAAGCCATCTATTACAAGTTCACTTTTGAGCTCACAAGATTATTTATGCTTGATTACTTTATTTAGCATAATTCTCTAGCCCTAAATGCACATCACTACCCTTGACAATACATTTTATAAAATCCTATGGATATTTTTGCTTATAGCTGTAATGGAATAATTGATAACAGACAAGCCTTCCCAATTATAAATTTGGGCAAAACATATGAAACATACTGTTGACAGATAAAGAAAAATAAAGAGTATATGACTACAATCCTAAAAGAAGTGAAACAATGACAGAGCTCCATTAATTGTCCATTAATACCTGACACACAAACAAAACTTATTAGATATATTTATGCCTGGGCACATTTTCCACCCACAACATGATGATCTTACAGAATGAGGCAAGACAAAGATCAGAACTTGGGGCCATGAAGGTGGGTGAAATTTGTAGGACTTGATTCCAGAGATAAAAGACCTCCAGAGAGGGTAGGAGTCTTTGAGTCTTTGAATAAATGCTAATCAGAGCATGTGCAAGATGAAACACTATAAAGACAAGCAAAAGCACTACCATAAAAATAATAATTATTGGGGGTGAGGGGTGGCTGTGACCAAAACATTCCTGGGGCTCACAGGGGACTGGGAGATGTTGAGCTCTGATGGTAGGAGTAAAGGGAAATTACTGAACAGCTGAGGCATTTAGTAGATCCTAGAAAGACCACACTCTTTGATCCTAGAGTAAAGACTAATATAAACCAAATTAAATTGTAAAACAAGCCTTTAAAGGAGGCTGTTCTACATGTAAACTAACTTCCATCCTGTATAATGCAGCACTCTTTAAAGAAAAATAATACCCAAATACTCAACAACATAGAACCATAATACCTGACACACAAACAAAACTTATTAGACATATTAAAAATCAAGAGAAAATAACTTATAACCAGAAGAAGCAAAAAATGAAAAGTCAGGAGAAATAGACCATGGATGATAGAACTGACTGAGTAAGGCTGTAAAAAGAGCTATTTCAATTATGCTCAAGAATGTAAAGGAAAAAATGAATATGATAGAAAAGCAAATGGAATATCCCAATATAGAAATAAACATACAAATATCTATATGGAAATTCTAGAATTGAAAAATTCAACATAAATAAATTATAATATGATATCTGCAATAAAACAATGTATGTATACATACATAAACTTAAAAGTTAATACAAACTATAGAAGGAAAAGGTCAGTGAACTTGAAGACTGGGTAATAGAAACTATTTGAAATTCAGAAACTAGAGAAAAAAGAAAACATTTTCTAGCTCATTTTATGTGGTCAGCATAACTCTGATACTAAATCCAGACAAGATCATTACAAGAAAACAAAAGTACAGACCATTGTTCCTCATGAATTTGTATAAAACTTTTCTAATAATAAATTACCAAATTAAATCCAGGATATTATATAGAGTAATACATAATGACCAAATCAAGTTGATTCTAGAAATGCAGTTTGATTAACATTCATAAACAGACCAATGTTATACACCACATTAACAAAAATAACAGTAAAATCATATGCCATCTCAACAGATTCAGAAAAACATTGGAAAAAATCCAACATCCATGTTTTATTTAAAATCTATATAAATTATCAGCAAATATAATGGAAAGGAACTTCTTCAACCTGATAAGACGAATTGGGGCAAAACTTGCAGCTAACTTCAATGTTAACGGTGAAAGGCAGAATGCTTTCCATTTAGGTTCAAGTTTGTAAAAAAGGAGTTCACGTCTCATCACTTTTATTCAACATTTTACCAGAGGCTTAAGCATATTCAATGAGATAGGAATATAACTAAAAGGCATATAGATTTGAAAGAAAGATGAAGTAGTGTTTTATTCACAACTGATAATCTATATACATATAAAAATAAGTAACATGCAAATGAGGTTGGGACTCCATAATGGACACAACCAACTCAGGAGGAGGGGCCAGGTGCGGCCCAGAGCCTGAGAGAACAACACGCAGGTGCGACCTGAAGCCTGAGAAATCAACACAGCGGGGCACCCGCTCTGAGCCTCCTGGGGACACGCACCCAGTGGACACACACACACACTCTCACACACATGGGGTGCTTGTTTTGAGCTTCTGCAGAGTGGCTGGGGGCAGGCCGCCACTGGCAACGAACACACACATGGGGCGCCTGCTCTGAGCCTCTGTGGTGTGGCTGAAGACAGGCACCGAGTGGACACACACACTCACACACACGGGGCGCCTGCTTCGAGACTCCACCCGCGGCTGGGGGTAGGCCCCCAGCGGACAGACACACACACACACACACACACGCACACACACACACACACACACACACACATACACGGGATGCCTGCTCCGAGACTCCACGGCCAGACATCAGTAGGACATCCCCTGAGGGCTCTAAGCCTGTGAGAGAGGGCAGACTGGGCTGAGGGACCCCCACCACCTAGTGCATGAATTTTGTGTACTGGGCCTCCAGTGTGTATAGAAAACTTAATAATCTATACATACACTACTAAAACTAATAAATAAATTTAACAGCATTCTAGGACATAAGATTAATATATAAATTAAATTTCAATCCTGAGTACTTTAAAAATTAGAATTAAAACTTAAAGACTTCTATTTGTTTTATAACCCAAATATATGAACTGCAAATGGATAAATTTAACAAAATATGTGCAATATCTGCATACTGAAAACTACAAAACTTTGCTGAGAGAAATTAGAGAACTTCTAAACCAGTGGTTCTCAACCTTCCTAATGCCATGACCCTTTAATACAGTTCCTCATGTTGTGGTGACCCCCAACCATAAAATTATTTTCTTTGCTACTCCATAACTGTAATTTTGCTACTGTTTTGAATCATAATGTAAATATCTGATATGCAAGATGTATTTTCATTATTACAAATTGAACATAATTAAAGCATAGTGATTAATCACAAAAACAATATGTAATTATATATGTGTTTTCTGATGGTCTTAGGTGACCCCTGTGAAAGGGTAGTTCGACCCCCAAAGGGGTCTTGACCCACAGGTTGAGAACTGCTGGTCTATAACCTGATAGAGGCATTGGATATGCAGGTGCATGCATGTGTCAAAACTTATGAAACTGAACTCTTTAAATCTGAGCATTTCATGGTACATAAATCATACCTCAACCAAATATTCTTGACCAAAACAAGTCAGTGGAGAGCATGATGTCTGGTACCTAGTAGGCACTCAATAAATATGTACTGGATAATATTATTTCCAGGAAGAATTCCATATAGTGATTTTTTCCAGTAAAGAAGTACAACCAATATTGAGGAAACAACTCAAAGAGAATGTTAGTTGCATCATCTTTGTTCATAATGGATATCAAAATTATTGTTGCAATATTGATTCCTGTTTCTAGAGAAACTAAAACAGACCGATTTGTTCAAGCTGCGAGAGTTTTAGGTAGTGTTAAAGTGGCTCATTGGCAAAGTAGAAGCTAAGCAAACACAGATCTCTCAGCCTGAACTCTACTTTGATCAAACCCAAGCCAAAGGCTGTGGATGCATCCCTCAAAGTCCATTTGGTGGACAGAAACTGTCAATAACATTTATACTTTGCAGAAATTCATTAACCTGCAGACCTTTTCCATGTGGGGAAATATTTTATCAGTCTATTGAAAGCATATTCATTTCTCCAAAAACAACCTCATATGCACTTCCTTCTTTAAGTCTTTTTCAAGCTTTGCAGCCTGAAATGATCTCCACATCTTTTAGATCTTATGGCAATTTCCTTCCTAGTGCCTCTATTATAAAACCCATCACCTTCCACTTTATATTACAGCAATTTGGGTACCTGTTTTATCCCCTCTTAGATTGCAAACTGCTTTAGAGGACAGAGATTGTTATTCATTCTATATTCCCACAGAACACACCACACTATAGTTTTCTACCCACATATTTGCCAAGTAAGTCCATGAATAAATGGATGAATGGAGACATGTTTGGATTGATGAGAGGAAAAAAACACACCTCATAATGACAAAGAATAGAATGTATTTTGTATGGTAGTTTTTTCAGTAATCTTGCTATTATTTTTTTTCAGATGTAATTATGGAGCACCATCATTTGACAGACATTGTTCTTGCTGAGCCTTATAGGTAAGCATGGAATTAGACACAGATCTTGCCCTAAAAGAAATTATAAATAGGGAAGGGAAATATAATATTTATATAAGTACATACTATTTACATAAGTAAATAATTGTAAAGCAATGTATTAAGCAATCTAATGGAGGAGAGTTCAGGAGAGAGTAATAACAAAAATAAAAAAGCAATCATGTCAAATGGAGGTTTGGAAAATTTCTGGGAAGAATTTCAGATACCTTCAGAGAGTAGTAATGATAACTGACTCGATAAAGAGCAAATTAGGCTATGTTCAAATCTTTAATCCTCTCAACAACCGTAAATGTACTATTATCATCCCTATTCTACAGATTAAGAAACTGAGTTGCTAATATTAAGTATTTTGCACAAGGCCGTTACAGTTAATGTTAAGATCAGAATTCAGATACAGAAAATTTGAACCCTGAGCCTACATCCTCAATTAGAGTGATTTAGATCTTGAAAAATAGGTAGGCATTGTATCTGCTCCATTTTTCTGGTATGCATGAGGATATTCATTATGGGGTTAGAGTGGTTTTATCAATCAAGGTTCTTTTTTAAAAAAATATTGTTATTGATTTTTAGAGAGAGAGCAAGGGAGAGGGAGAAATAGAAATACCACTGTGAGAGCAGAATATCAATCAGCTGCCTCTTGCACACACCCTACCAGGGACTGAGCCTGCAGCATTGCTTCCTTCAAGTTGAATTACTAAATCTTGCTACCTTATTCAACAATGGAGAATCTACCAAAAAGATAAGAGGATTTCTCAGAATATCCAAACAGGTATTGAATATCCAAACCTCAAGAAGGGAAAAGCTGTCTGATAATGGGTCTTTGTAGCTCTTCTCTTTGTATCTTTTAAATTTTGGATCATGTGTAAAACCCTGGATCATTTGTGGTCAAGGGCACGGTCATATTGTACCAGGGTCACCACTTGAATAACTAACTATAAGGGTGTTTCATTCACATTATAAACTATATAAAGGAAATATAGAAGATGTCATTTGGAGTTGCACAATATTTACACTCATAAGGCAGTTCCAATGGTAGTCATGTGACTCGTGAGATATGCCAATTTCCAAAAGAAAGGGAAGATTTGAATAGAAACAATGCAAAACAATACAATGAATATATATTGCAGGGATTTGGGACAGGGACATAATTCAGAATTTTAATATATAAATGAGTCTTAGGCATTTCACAGCATCAAAAATTAGGCCATGTTTTTATTTTTAGTCCCTGCTCATATCCTATGCACTGTGACATTTCTGACAAATAAGCTTCATTTTTTTTGAGACTTCACATGTTTTTTTTTTAAGTAAAAATTAGTTTAGAATGATTTCATCTGGATTATAGTATATTTTCCTCCTAACTCAACATATTACTTGGAATTGTACTGACCTTCACATTTTTAGCTATTTTGCATCATGGTATGCTGGGTGTGTAACTAATAAACTGAAGAGCCTATAATTCAAATCAAACTTAAGAAAGGAGCACTGTATCCAAAGGTGAGTCTAGATAAAGGCTATTCTCTCACATTAATGGTGCCAATGTTTTAGCTGCTTCATCTGCTATGTCTTTGTGGAAAAAGTGAAAATGCACAGAGAAAATAAAATAATATTATACTACCGTGTATTTATGAAAACTAAGTACTGTATGTTATTTTACTTAATCTTTTCACTGACACAGGTTCTTTATCCCCTTACTTTAGAAATGTGAAAACAAGCTGAGAGCGATTAAGAAATTTACGTAGAGCTGTAGTCAGCAAACTGCGGCTTGCGAGGCACATGTGGCTCTTTGGCCCCTTGAGTGTGGCTCTTCCACAAAATACCACGTGTGGGCGTCCATGTACAGTGTGATTGAAACTTTGTGGCCCATGCGCAGAAGTCAGTATTTTGTGGAAGAGCCACACTCAAGGGTCCAAAGAGCCACATGTGGCTCGTGAACCGCAGTTTGCTGACCACTGGCCTAGAGTTACAGTGATGGAAAATGGCACAGATGAAAGTAAATTCTCCATCTGCACCTCTGCGTCAGGTCTATCTGGAAAAGCATGAGGTCACTGACCCAGCCTCGTAGCTGTAACCGGAAGCAGTAGACACTCCAGTTTATTGACATGTGTAGCACATTCACGAAAACCCAAATCAACCAACATCATTTCCTCCTTTCAAACTCAACATTTCCTTCACTTTAAGGATATGTTGTATTATTGATGTTCAATCAATTCCGACTTAGTAGGAAAATTGAGGTTATTTGGTAAGCTCAGTTACTAAATGCTATATTGTTTTTTAAAGGAATGGAATTATAATTTGCTAATTATAGAATTTCTGCCCTTGGTAGCTTTTGTCCAGTAGACCTGTTTTTACCTTCCTGAGTCTTTTTCTCCTTAAGTGCAGGTATAACTGAACTTAATTACCACTCGCATAAAGAGTGACTTCTTTAATCAGTAATACTTAACTAGACTTGAAAACAGAGGCGCAAAACCTCCATATAGAATAAATCCCATCCAAGAAGTTAAGAAGCTCTACCCACATTGTTGGCTGATCAGCGATTTATAAGCTGAAACTCTGCAAAAAAGGCAATCACTCAGGGCTTCCCTTTCCTCATCTATCAATTATAACACAGGTTCTAATCCCTGAAGTACAGAGCAAAGGCTTAAATGAGGTAATGCCCCTGCAAGGTCTTTCACTAAATACAAAGCACATTGCTATTCTTTACCTTGACAGACATTTTAAAAGAATCCACTAATTCTTCACATTTTTAAAGTGGGAAAATCAGGAAATAGGAGGGTAAAAATAGAAGACATATCTTCCAAGAGGCCAGTAGAGGAATTAGAGACTAGAGCAGTGATGGCGAACCTTTGACACGCGTGTCAGAGGTGACACGCGAACTCATTTTTTTGGTTGATTTTTCTTTGTTAAATGGCATTTAAATATATAAAATAAATATTAAAAACACAAATCTTTGTTTTACTATGGTTGCAAATATTAAAAAATTTCTATATGTGACATGGCACCAGAGTTAAGTTAGGATTTTTCAAAGTGCTGACACGCCGAGCTCAAAAGGTTCGCCATCACTGGACTAGAGAGAGGCCTAGGGGCCAAATAATGAAGTGGGATTTGTGCTGAGGCCACTGGCTGTGGCAGGCACTGACTCTCCAAGACAACAAAAATAAAGCTTCAAGAACCCACTAACTTCAACTATTTATGCCTTGGATTATATAACCCAAAATGTGAAGATCCATTATACTCAGCTGTCTATTGGCCTTTGTCACATTTTTGCAAATTAGATAATCTTTGATAAAATCCTCCCTGACTTTCTTCCTTCAGTGTAGCTCTCTAGAACAGTGGTTCTCAACCTTGGCTGCACATTAGAATCACCTGGGAATCTTTTTAAAATCCTGATTTCTGGGCCTCATCCTCCGGAAATTCTGTTTCTTTGTTATGGAGTGGGGCCACAACATTAGTAACAAAGAAACAGAATTTCTGGAGGATGAGGCCCAGAAATCAGGATTTTAAAAAGATTCCCAGGTGATTCTAATGTGCAGCCAAGGTTGAGAACCACTGCTCTAGAATATGAGGCTATCTTGGGGAAAAAAAAAAAAAAAAAGTGCAATCTAAAGAATCAGAGGTCAGAGGCAAAAATCTCTTCTGTCCCGCTAACAGAGCACTGAACTAAAGGACTGGCTGGTCCCTTTGAGATTTTGTCTTATGTGAATGTCCCCACCTCCTGGAGAGTCTTCCCTTATGACTTTGTTAGAAAGGCCATATATTTCCAGATTTCCTTTGGGGAAAGCATTTGTTGATTCGGGGAAAGAGAAAAACTAATTCCCTGGGGCACACTGACATTGATGAGAAATAAAGCCAGAGTCCAACAATGCTGTGAGACCAGGAAAACCCAGCAATGTAGAAAGAAAGTCACAAGCTGTTTCAACTGCAAACAAAGGAAAGGGCGAAGAAGTAAAAAAAAATGAAGAAGTAAAACCACCTCCAGACAAGTTCCCTTTAAGTAAGCATTTTGGGGACAGAGGAAGTAAGGGGAGGTTGTCCCTGGAAAGGTAGCTCATAGGGTCTTCAGAGCCAACTTTTGGTCCAGCCATTTTGTTGAAGAAGGTTATTCCTGTCGAAACAGTCTCAGTGGCTGGAAAAGTATTTGACCTTCCTTGGATCATCAGTCATTCTTTTGCTTGAGTGACTGAATGAAGAGTGTGTCATTCTGTCATAGAAAAAAACTGGAGAAGTGAAAAAAAAAAATTAAATCGATTCTCTCCATCTCAGAAAGGCTTAGTTTCATTGGCATCTAACTGACACAAATGCTCTTCACTGGATTTCTGTTTGCTGATGTAATTAAATATTTCTGTCTTTGACTTCACAGCCAAATGCCCTGGCTGACGAGTAGGACAGTATGTGTTACCCTTAAAGCATGGGGTTGGAATGATACTCATTTTCAATGCCTCTGATTACAGACATATGTCTGCCTGGGTTCTCTTTTCCTTTGCAAAAATCTAGTCACCAAATGCAAGACACAGCATTATTAAAATAAAAACAATAAAACCTATAATGTACATTATGTTGACATTTGTAGTCCTGTCTTGCTGTTAATTGGAGTCTATCTATATAAAAATCTAGATTGCAGATGAATGATTAAAGCAGTTTATGAGCTTACAGGTTTTCAGTATTTATTAAAACATTGAAAGATGCACCTAAAAGGGAGAAATGAATAGGATGACAGTAAGGCAAATGAGAGATCTGGGTAACAGGATCTATCATCCTTTTTGCCACAAAGTGTTCCAACGTGAGACCTTGATGGCTTTTCATGTTTTGTTTGCCTGCTTGCTTCTTTCTGTACCCTACCAACTCCCAAAAGTGAGGTGATAGGGAAAAGGCAAGTTTGTTTTCTAAGGCGATGGCAAGATGGGGATTCCTCTGTCCCTTAAGAAAAGAGCGAATGGCAATTGTCCTGGGTGGCTTTCAATAACTAGTAAGATTAACCTCAGAGAAAGCTCCTGTAGCTGGGACATTGATTGTTCTTTCTCATCTGGGCCAGAGTCTATTTGAGGAGTCTCAGCACCATCTCGAAAAGGGAAGGGAAGGGGATGGAGGTCAGGAGTTACGCGGTCTCATTTTCTTCTATAGAATTCTTGTGCTCAGGATGGGTCTCTGCACACAGTCTAGTTGGGAATTGGGGGCATCACCTAGAGACTTTAGACCCTAAAAATGATTTATTTAGAGGGTTCTATATACTTGAGAGAGTTTTCCTTTTTATTTCTTGCTGAAACTTACCTGAAATTACCTTAGGGCTCCATTCTGCTTTGCTACAATTGATGAGATCACAATCTTCCTACTTTATTAAAAAAAAAAAAAAAAAAGTCTGAAACTAAGCAGGAGAAAACGAAGGGAAATCTGACAAATACCAGATGCTAGATAAACAGAATTAAGATTACCAATGTCCCAAAATGAGCTCTTTTGTTCCTTTTTTTCCTTTTGTTTCCCTGATATATACCATTTGACAAATTCCATTTTTATTAGTAAATATGTGAGTTAGATTCTTGGAACCGCCAAAGTGTTCCAAGATAATCTTTCTTGTCAATATTCAAATAAAAATGTTTATGTGCTACCTATTATTGTTTTTGAGCTCTTGTTTAACTTTAGTAGTTAGGACAATGTAAATCAATCATATAAGCATTTACAATGCAAGCATTGGGTTCAGAAGATTTGAGATTTGAGCTGAACTGGAAAGAAACTGGTGTGAGAAACAAAGGAAGGGGAGGGTGTGTTACAGTCCTTCCTTTTAACTTCAGTAGCCACGCACCTAAACTATGGCCTTACTTCTTACCTGCTGTCCTCATAAGTGCATTTGTATTTATAAATTTGTATTTATTTGTTTTGTTCAGATGCTATGCTCTACATATTGTATCTTATCTCTCATCTTCATCACAATCCTGAGAGTCAATATTCATCAACCTAGGTTACCAAACATGTGACACACCTTGGAATTGATTCATCTTGCTTAAAATCAATGCTATTTCAATGCAGCACACTGCTTCTATGTGATCAGTAACATGGCAATGGAAGTAAATACTGTGTTTAAAGAATGCTAAGGACTCCATAGTGGCTAGTTTGAGCATATATGTTGGGTGCTGAGTTAAATTTGAATCGATTGATTTGCGTCAGTTAAGGAAGGGCCCAAAACACAGAAGTGAAGACTAAACTGTATTTTGAAAGCTACAGAGAATCATTGAAGAAGGGGCAGAGTATGAAAGCTCCTGATACCAAAAAGAGATGTAACTTTTTTTTTTTTTTGTATATAGTCTCCTATTTAGAGCTAGTAATATAATGGGTACTGTTCAATAAAGTTTTTATGAAAAAAAATAGAGTTCAGTTTTGAATCAATTTACTGAACTAATTAAAAATTAAATCAGGAGCCACGATCAGTTTTATTTATGGATTAGCCTTCATTGATCACTTTTTATGCTAGAGGAAAAATTTGAACCCAAGTTCCTATCTTTCTGAACACTCACTGAATAATTACATGTGTTAAGTAATGGTTATTTGCAACAAATATCTATTGAACACTAGGCTATTCACAGAAAATATATATTGAACACATGTTATAAAATGAACCAATGTGGTGCTTTGTAGATACAAGAAGTTTGCAATAAAACTTCCATTCAAAATACTTAAAATATTTCTACAGAGATTAGGCTTAATCATTGAAAGCTGTATTAATAATAAAAGAGCAATAATAGTTCACTAGTAAAAATATAGGAAATACATGAGTATGCAGCAAGTAATGGCTCAGATAATATTAAATAATTCAACCCCTTTAACAAATTACCTCCCAAGTGTAAAGGCAAATTTCTATACACCTGTTAGTAATGTCAAAATGTTAAATGTATAAGCTATGCAAATTTACTTGTAAATGGTACTTAGAGTGTTTCTTACCAATATATTCCAATTGCACAAAACCAAATCTGAGAAATTATACATCTGCTTGGTGAGCTCCAAGTGAAGGGAATATTAAATGATCATTTAGACACTGACTATAACCATCAGATCACAAAGGAACCAATTCATGGAAGTGAAAGAGATGACCTAGTTATACCTCTGTGACTTAGGAACCATACCCTAAGCCAAGAACAATCAAATTCAATATAGCCAACCCTGTGGCCTCATCAAGAAGGCTTCTTATTGTTCTTCCCTCCCTAACTTCACCTTTTTTCAAGGTCCATATTTTTTCATTTATTGAGAGACCTTCTCCTGATATTTGGAACTATTAGATAGCTACAAATGGATAGACTAGTACTAGTTTCTGCTTCTGGTTTCCCTTTTGGGTTCAGTGTAACCATTTTAATTGAAACTACCCTTCCTGGATCTCAGATGTGTTTGTGAAAAAGAAAAAAAGGAGTTCTATGGAAACTAATCTCAAGGGTGATTTGATTATAAATTAATAGTCACATCCCAACCGTAGAACATTGTAGTAAAAGTTTTATCTTTGAACTGGGGAGAAAACCAAGATGGCGGCATAGGTAAACACCGGAGTTAGCTGCCTTGAACAACCACTTCACAAATACAACTAAAAGACCGAACAGACATCACCCAGAACCACAGGAAGACTGGCTGAGGGGAAATTCTTCAACTAGAAGGAAAGAGAACAGCATACGAGACTCAGAGGAGGCGCAGTGCGGAAAATACAAAGGTGCAGAGGTACGCGCGGATCGGGCTGGTAGCTGAGGGCGCGGTTGTCGTTTTCAATCGGGAGGGAGTCTCAGATTCTGAGCTCCAGTTCTGGGTGAGTCTCTAGGGACCCAGACTCAAACGGGAGAAACGGGACTGTCTGGCATCGGTCGGAACGCAAGGGCAGCTTTCTCTCCGAGGTTTGCAGCGGTTGCTGGGACTCTGAGAGGCAGAGCCTCTGGGGACGGGACTGAGAGCAGCCATAACTGCTCCCTCCACCCGCCCTGTTGATCCCGTGCGACCCAGCCCACCCAAGCCCTGCGCAGAGCCATTTGCCAAATAGCCTCAGGCAAAGGCTAGATTAGCACCTCCCTAGAGGACAGAAGTTTTCCCACTGCAGACACAGCTGATTCTCACAGCCATTTGGCCTGGAGGTCAAATCCCCCTAGTATTAACTACAACAATCAAGGCTTAACTACAACAAGACTGCACACAAAGACCACTAGGGGGTGCACCAAGAAAGCATAAAAAATGCGGAGACAAAGAAACAGGACAAAACTGTCAATGGAGGATATTGAGTTCAGAACCATACTTTTAAGGTCTCTCAAGAACTGTCTAGAAGCTGCAGATAAAGTTATTGAGATCCTCAAGAAATCTAATGAGACCCTCAATGTTGTGATAAAGAACCAACTAGAAATTAAGCATACACGGACTGAAATAACAAATATTATACAGACTCCCAACAGCAGACCAGAGGAGCGCAAGAATCAAGGCAAAGATTTGAAATGCGAAGAAGCAAAAAACACCCAACCAGAAAAGCAAAATGAAAAAAGAATCCGAAAATACGAAGATAGTGTAAGGAGCCTCTGGGACAGCTTCAAACGTACCAACATCAGAATTATAGGGGTGTCAGAAGATGAGAGAGGCCAAGATATTGAAAACCTATTTGAAGAAATAATGACAGAAAACTTCCCCTACCTGGTCAAAGAAATAGACTTACAAGTCCAGGAAGTGCAGAGAACCCCAAACAAAAGGAATCCAAAGAGGACCACACCAAGACACATCATAATTAAAATGCCAAGAGCAAAAGACAAAGAGAGAATCTTAAAAGCAGCAAGAGAAAGAAACTCAGTTACCTACAAGGGAATACCCATACGAATATCAGCGGATTTCTCAACAGAAACTTTGCAGGCCAGAAGGGAGTGGCAAGAAATATTCAAAGTGATGAATGCCAAGAACCTACAACCAAGATTACTTTATCCAGCAAAGCTATCATTCAGAATTGAAGGTCAGATAAAGGGCTTCACAGATAAGGAAAAGCTAAAGGAGTTCATCACCACCAAACCAGTATTATATGAAATGCTGAAAGGTATCCTTTAAGAAGAGGAAGAAGAAAAAGGTAAAGATACTAATTATGAACAACAAATATGCATCTATCAACAAGCGAATCTAAGAATCAAGTGAATAAATAATCTGATGAACAGAATGAACTGGTGAGTATAATAGAATCAGGGACATAGAAAGGGAATGGACTCACTATTCTTGGTGGGGAAAGGGGTGTGGGAGATTCGGGAAGAGACTGGACAAAAATTGTGCACCTAGGGATGAGGAAAATGGGGGGGGTAAGAGCAGAGGGTGGGGTGGGAACTGGGTGGAGGGGAGCTATGAGGGGAAAAAAAGAGGAACAAATGTAATAATCTGAACAATAAAGATTTACTAAAATTAAAAAAATTAAAAAAAAAGTTTTATCTTTGCCATAAACAAGCCTTGTCCATTGTTTCTGAGCATCTTCAGTGGTTCTCAACCTTCTGGCCCTTTAAATACAGTTCCTCATGTTGTGACCCAACCATAAAATTATTTTTGTTGCTACTTCATAACTGTAATGTTGCTACTGTTATGAATTGTAATGTAAATATCTGATATGCAAGATGGTCTTAGGCGACCCCTGTGAAAGGGTCGTTCGACCGCCAAAGGGGTCTCGACCCACAGGTTGAGAACCGCTGATCTAGGTTAACACACTTTTGAAATACAGTGGGGCCTTGACTTACGAGATTAATTCGTTCCGTGACGGAGCTTGTAACTCAAATTACTTGTATGTCAAATCTTAAAGTGAACGAGTGAGACACGTGATGTGATGCTGGGCTGATGTTGTGGCATTCACTGTGACGTTCGCTGCGCCAACTAGTGGTGGGGTATTTGAAGCTGGCTCGTAACCCGAATTTTAGCTCGCAACTCAAAGCAAAAAATCGGCCGAGAGATGGCTCTTATCTCAAAAAACTCGTTAGTCAGGACACTTGTAAGTCAAGGCCCCACTGTAAGCCCTAACCACCCTCAAAAGAACACATAATCTAGTTAACTATCTTGTAATCCAATCCCCACCATGCTTTCTCCCATCTTCATATAATCTTCCTTATGTTCCCTCCTTAATTTCAAATGCATAAAAGAAACTCCAAAACTATTATTCTCTGGAGCATTTGAGTTCTTGATTCCCAGTGTATGTGGTCAGTTTTGCTCAAATAAACTGTTATAAGAATTCAGAACATGCCCTGACTGGTGTGGCTCAGTTGGTTGGGCATCATCCTATGCACCAAAAGTTCAATTCTCAGTCAGGGCACATGCCCAAGTTTCGGGCTCAAAACTCAGTAAGGGGCCCACAGGAGGTAGCCAATCAGTGTTTCTCTTTCACATCAATGTGTCTCTCCCCTCCCCTTAAAAGATATATGAATTATCTCTAGATTTTGACATTTCTTATGTCAACAAGTGTACCCATTACATGTGCCTATGTAAACCAGCTTGTTCTGTATCCAGGCAGAAAAGTCACTTCTGTTCTCATGGTGAAGCAATTACTTTACCAAAGAAAGCATCTTACCAGTGAAGAGATGAAGATGCCTAGCCACCTCTTTCATATGTGTAGATAGATAGTCCTACCAACTCATGCCCTATCTCAAATAGCTCTACAGATTGGATGAGAAGTGGCTGTATACTATGTGGGGAATGAAAAGCGTACCCACATCCTGAAATGATCTGAAAAATGTAGTTCTCTGCAATCAGAAGTGCCTGCATTAGTCACCCCTGCATAAGGCACACATTCAAGTTCAAATGCTCTACCTAAGAATGACATCTATGTGCATCAGCAACTTAAATTATTGGTTGACATAAAACCTATAGTTAGATTTATTCTATAAATTAAATAAATTTTAACAAGATCAAGGATTAGGAAAAACTTACTTGGGAGATCAACAGTGGAGATCCAGAAAGTTTCCATGACCAACATAGGGGTATTTCCAAAGTGAGGCATGTTAGAAAAGAAAGTGTTTAGGACTGTAATGACTCAACTTTTTTGTTTAATTCCACAATCTGGCCAATCACCTGCCTGCGCAGTTTACTTGAGATGTCTGAGATGTTTAATGGCACTTGGAGATCGCTGAGTAGCTGAGTCCCTTCTTTTTACTTACCCTTCTAAAAGTTAAGATACATGTTTTTTTAGATTTCTGGGTTTTAGATATTCTGCCACCATTGACACCATTAACAAGATACAGCAGATCTCTTGAATGAAGACAGAATTCAATGAAGACCACTGATTTTGTTATGGATGAATGTTGGTTAAAGGATTCAGATCTAAGTCAGCCTTTTTATTTTAATTCATTATGTAAATCCTGAAACACTTCTTCAGATATAGTCAAACTCTTTTTTATGTTGTAATCTTTTTGATAATGCCATGAAAATCCCATCAAACATTTTATCCTGTTTCATCCTTTGATGATTTATTTACAAACTGGTGACACCTACTTTGCCAGAGGACACTTTTTTTTCCCAGATATCATCAAAATACAGCCACTTTCAAGGTGGCTGAATTACATGTCTCTCTTACCTGTCAGCCAACAAGAAGTGTGACTATATATGCATATGCTGGAAAAAGTATGTAAAATTAAAGAGGTTTGTATAATCATTTAATTCACCAGTAATTTATTGGACTAATTTTTGCACAGCACTGACCTACAGAATGCACTTCATTGTTAATGGAAGGGAGAGAGGCTTATAATAGTCACCACTTACTTTGTTCCAAGCACTTTAGAAAAATTCTTTTAAGAATCTCAGCAACCATATAAAATGAAAATGATCCCAGATTTCTTTCTTTTTTAAATAAGAGGACTGGGGCTTAGAGAGATTAAGTAATTTTCACCAAAGTCACATGGTTACATAGCATTGGAGCTGGAATTCAAATCAGATCTGTGGCCCTAAAGGCAGCACTGGACACTCCTGTACAGTTGCCCTCTAATTAGTGCTCTTACCGCTGCGATAGTTCCAACTCTCTAAACAGACTACAAACACAGCTCTGAAATGGTTAAGAGAATTTGATGAGAGGTCTGCTGAAGCCTAATCCCTCCTGTCTTTGTTTTACACATGACCTATATTAACTATGTCAACACATGAGCACCTTAGGTAGACCCAACCCACCCAGTTTTCCAAGCTATTGCTTAAGAGGAATTGGTCAGCAAGTACAGCCAAAAGGTGAGTTTAATAGCTTCTTCCTACAAACAGACATAGCATCTGAATTTCTTTGGAGAAACTTTCAGCTGTAGTCTTCCCTTCACTATAAACCCTTTATAACTCTCCCCATCCCCAGTACCTTACCCTAGTTAAACTAGTACCCAAGCCCAAGTGCCTTGAATCCCATTTTATCACTCTTCCAGTTTACTCCTCTTCCTCTCTTATTGGGGTCATGACAGAAACTTTAGCCAGGATTGTTAGGAAAAACATGTCTTCCTAGTGCTCACTGGCTCCTCCAAATAGAGCAGTTCTTCTCACACAGCCCATCAAAACTATCAGGGAAAATTGCTGCATCCTGCTTTACTGCCTATCCCATATCCTTCCCATTCTGAGTGGTTGAGTTGCAATTTTCTGATGACCTTTTAAAATTTGAGAACTTAATCCTAAGAGATTCTAGTGCACATACCTCTAGCAATGAAATTAAGATATCATGTCATGACTGAAAGAATTCTTGTAACCTTGACATGTTTATGCCTGGCTATATTACCCATCAAGTAGAAAAATTTATTTTGCAAAACTATGTTTCCTGTGGATAGAGCCCATCTGTCTTATTTACTGGTATAACATGAAAGCTACTTATGGAGCATGACACATAGTAAGTGCTTAATAAATATTTGATTGATTTGAATCAATGTTTAGAAGGCTGAGTGGATGAATGAATGAATGAATGAACGAATAAGTGACATGCTTGTTGGCTGGACTACCCTGTTCTTTTCTTCACAAAGATAAGGACAACTCTAAACTGCCCTTTAGAATTAGGGTTTTGTTAATTCACATCAAACCAATCTATTTCCCAGGACCCCTAGACCAGAAACCTATAGGTAGATCTATGAACTAGGAGTGGTTTAGTCAACTTGGGTGAAATATCAAGTCCTTGTACAGCTCACCTATATCTTCTTGGAAAGTGAGTTTATGTGTAACATAACATATTTATCTAGGTGACATTCAACTACAAGTTTTTTGTTTGTTTGTTTTTTTATCCCGGTTCTAATTGTTTTGCTTTTGCTTTTCTATTAAAAGTCATCATACATATCATTCCAGTTCAATTTTAGTTTTTTATTTTTTTTATTTTTTTAAAAAATATATTTTATTGATTTTTTACAGAGAGGAAGGGAGAGAGATAGAGAGCCAGAAACATCGATGAGAGAGAAACATCGACCAGCCGCCTCCTGCACACCCCCCACCGGGGATGTGCCGGCAACCCAGGCACACACCCCCGACCGGAATCGAACCTGGGACCCCTCCCTCAGTCCGCAGGCCGACGCTCTATCCACCGAGCCAAACCGGTTTCGGTTCAATTTTAGTTTTTAAAACATGATGAGGTTTTAGCTAAAAGTGGCAAGCTTAGAGGCCGGAGTCTATATCCATAAGAAACTATTACTAAGAATATGACTTTGGTTTTTACGATGGGTTTTGAGTCAGAATTTCAATGACTTAAAAGTTTTCTTAAAATGTTTACCATATGCCTAAATTTTTTTGACATTTATAAAGAAGGTTATTCTATGCCTGAGCACTTTGGTTATCTGACTACTAGAGAATATGATACAGAGGACAGTTGCTACAAGGAAAATGTTCTTTTATAGCATCCTTTAGTATGCATTATAGCTCTAAAAGAAATGGAAGCCAAGATTTCAAAATATATTAGTCTTCCAAATTTATCACTCAACAATATTTGGCACAAGGAGAGACCATAGGTGAACTATGCACAGTCCTTGTTAAACCCTGGGTTTAATGATTTTCTTTTAGGACGGCCATATTAAAATGCAGTCGTTAAAAATATACTACCATTCCAGCAGCATAAAAAATGCATACAATAAGTTCACACAATGCATACGATAATGACTCAACAAAATAAATGGTGAAATGAAACCAGCAGTGCTCACACTGGGTTTAAAATAACCTTTAGGCATTTGGGGATTTTTATTGGTAACCATTTGGTGGCAAAATGCTCAGTGTAAAAGAACAGTTTAAAAGCTAATAGGAAAAATCTGGCATTAATAATGTGGTAGATTACAGTGAGAACAATAGCGAGGTTACTGCAGAGAGCAATGTATCTAGATAATTAAACTTAAACCATTTTGGTCCAATAGCAGTGCAAGATATGCCTGCTGGGAACAGGAGAGGGCCCATATGCAAAGCTGACACTGCAAGTAAGCAGTTGGCTTCCCAGTTACATCAGTAGATTGAAATAGAGTTAAGCAACATAGAGAAGGGGAGCCAATTACTAATCATCCTTTCCCTGCTTTATTTTTTCTTTAACTCCAAAGATGATATTATCATTTTAATTCTAATTTATGATGGGAAACACATTACCTCCCTCTTAACTTAATCTGTTTTAGAATTATGAACAAACAACTTAAATGTATAAAAGACTTTGGAGAATGAGCTATTGATAGATTTATCCATAGTTTGAAATTAAGGTTTAAATCCTGGTGCAGTTATTTCTTCCAAATATATGCATGATAATGAAGCAAATGTTAATCATGATCTTGTGATGCAGAGTGATTAATTAATAAGTGATTAGGTCTTGTCATATCTAAATGATTTTGTTGGCAGTCTTAGATATATGTTTCTTAGAAGTCCACTGCTGTCTGAGATTGGTTCTGACAATTACTATAAAAGAAGAAAAGAAGTATAGGGTTTTAACGACCAAACCATAACAGGAATGAATATGGGCTAACTCAATGCTCAGAATATGATCATAGATGTTTAGATATTAATGTAAAAGACAGTTGAAAACCACTGCATTGCTAATGTGCAAAATAATTGCTTTGGGATCATCCTGTTTATTTTATTCTATTTGTTCTTTTGAAGTGCTTTTTATTCATCTTTTTGGGGGCTTTGTTTTTTGCTCTCTATCATTTTAACCTTGCCCAATCCCAGATGGGAGACAGACTATGCTGGACATATTTCACATTGTGGAAACCTAGAAGTCCATAGTTAAGGAAATAAAAACAAATAGATAAATATCACTTATTCCTCAAAGAAAAATTAGTAATTATTTAAGATCTATCTTTTCCTTTAAGTTATAAAGGTCATGAAAATCAGAAGGGGCTATTGCACTTCATTTTTTTATTTTTAATTTTTCAATTATAGTCTACATTCAGTATTATTTTGCAGTAGTTTCAGGTGCACAGCACAGTGTTTAGACAATCAAGTACTTAGTGAAGTGTTCCCCCAGTATTTCAGTACCCACCTGACATCATACATGGGTATTACAATATTATTGACTATATTCCCTATACTGTATTTTACATCCCCATGACTATTTGGTAAGTTTTAATCTGTACTTCTCAATCCCTTCACCTTTTCACCCAGTCCCCCAAACCCTCTCTCTCCCATCTGGCAACCATCAGTCTATTCTTTGTATCTATGAGTCTGTTTCTGTTCAAGAACAAGTATATTTTTATTCAAGTTAGTCTATATATGCCTTCAAAATCCTGAGTTCAAAATTTGTCAGACTCAATAATTCCTCACACCTGGAAATCACATGAAACTGTTCCTTCTGCACTATTCACATTTAGTACTTCACTTAGTAATCACAATAGCCTTATGATTCTGTAGGCTGCAGATGCTGAGTCCCTGTGAGCTGACAAAAAAATTAAAGCCTGGGTTACTCAGGAAACTTATTCACATAGAAAGTAAGGATCTTGAACACTGAGGCCCTGTATGGTTGAATTAAACACAGTCAGCTGTCATGACATACGGGAAATGTTGAGTTCGGGTAATCAGTCTGTGCTATATTATCACAAAACAGCTACCAGATATTTCACATAGAGAAATATGAAAATAGGATTAAAAAATGTCTACTATAACACCCCTCATACACATACACACACACACACACACACACACACACACACACACACACACACACACACACACACACCAGCAAACCTGGACCACACCAGGGAGGAGGCAGTGCATTGGCTTCACTTTGACCTGAATACAGATCTGTTATGTTAACTGTCATTACCTTTATACATAGAGTCACTAGCAAGAGAAAAATGTTTTTATTTCCTGGGTGCTATTTTCAAGTAAACTGTTTATGTTATATCCTAGAAGTCATCTCCCCAAAACCAACAAACAGAAACACAAAAAAGAGGAGGAGGAGGTGGAAGGGAAGGAAGAAGAATACCTCCCATTGTGCCCTCTGTGTAGCTGTCTCTCAGCACAGACTTGGCACCATGATGCTCTTTAGATTCAGTTCAGTGGGTTTCAGTAGTTAGCACAAAGGACCCTCAAGACGGCAACCACGTGCAAGGATCTCATCTTAATACTCTCTTCCCTTTTTTATTGCTGTCCTCTACCTTTGCTTTCTTAAAGTCAGAGATATCTGAAGGAGTGGGGGTAGGGGCAACTGCTAGATGGGAGAAGAAGAAGAAAAAAATACTAGTCTGTGCAGCTTAGCTTTGTGAATTCAAGAAGTGTGTGTTTGAAAAATGAAGGTGCATAAGTTAGCGTAGCTCCAGGGCACCGGCTTCCCTAGTGTTAGCATAGCTGACACACTGACAGTTTATATGGAATTTATGTGCCTATTTCCTCTGCTTTTTATGGGAAAACATGTTGTTACCTTACAGCTGCCCACATCACATGCCGCCGATCTGCCTCTGAGCCACAGAGCACCTTTCTCAAGGAAACGTACATACATCAAGGGCTTATGTATTTTTTACAATGTTGTAAGGGGAAAATAATAAAATATGGGTTACTGTGTACACCATTCTGTGTTTTAATTTTTTTTTATTTCGCTGGTTTAATTGACTCTGACCATTTTTATTGCCCTTTTCCCCACCTCATCTCGCCATTTTAATTGTTTATGTGCTTGTGTACAATTGGATCGCATCTGGAAAAGGACAGGAGCTGTAACCACAACTTAAAAGCCAATTGTAGAGCTTTAAAAGTAAATAAAGCATTTAAGCTGCCACATCAGTGAAAAGATATATGCAGATGTAAACAGAAGGAAATGTATGTTTTAAAGTAAAATGCTTAAAAATTGTCTCTTCCTTTCAATCACCTGCAGGAGCCCTGGGATCTTTGTGCTCTCTGGCTGGTAGGAGGCAGTACAACAGGAAACATGGCAGGGGTCTCGTTCTGCCTCTTCCCTTGGACTACAAGGCACTCTGCAAGGGCCAGAGCCAGGCCTTCACCTGAGACCCCCCTCTTGCCCACATTCCTAGAGCCTTCCATCAGCTACCATGATCCTCTCCCTATGGCATGAATAGCATTTCTTCCAAGAAGCATCTCACTTTCTCTTTTACCCTCTGTTCCTTTTATTTCAATGAAATAATAGGAGAAAAATAAACAATTTATATCAATGTGCATATCCCAGAATTCTATACATTGAAAATATGACCTTATTATAAATCAATCTTTAATTGGGCAGTGAAGAAATGTAATGAGAGACAAAAAAATGCAATTTCAAAAATCCAAAGCATAGGAGGCACTTTATTTTTTGCAATAGACAGGACTGGCTCTGGATCCTTCAAAAGACAATACATGATGATGAATCTCAGAGGGATGGGGGGAGGATGGGAATAGATAACCAAAAAATTTATATGCCCGTGTGAATAACTCATGAACATAGACAACAGTGCTAGTGAAGGCCTGGGGACAATGGGGGGGAGAGGAAGGACATCTGCAATACTTTTGACAATAAAGATAAATAAAAAATCAATTATAAAAAATAAAAAGAAATATTTTTCAGCATTTATCTTGTTGAGCTCCCCTCAAACTCATCTGTTCTATCTCCTTAGGGTTACCCCTGATTGTGGGTATAATACTAGGCAAGAAATTGTGAGGAAGATTTTCACTTAAAGGAGAAAGATAATGTATGTGAACTTAGCCTTCTAATGGGTAAGTTGGACGCTGAATGATGTAAAGAATTCTCTCATTTCTCCACTGTGTGTGTGTGTGTGTGTGTGTGTGTGTGTGTGTGTGTACATCTTTAACATCCCTGCTTGAAAATCTTGACATAGTGAGTGCCCTAAAGTGTTTTATTTGGCTAATTCATTGGGCAGATGGGGATTTTAGCTCCAAATATTGTACACCTCCCAGACTCCCTGTGGAAAAAATACTGTCTAAGTATAAAGAAAGAAAACTCATAACCTAAGATACTGGCATAAGAAGCAGCACCTCAAAGTGGTGAGAGGCACATGACCTGAACCTCTCACAATGTGGCCACTGATATTCCTTTTCCTCTTGGAGTGCCCAGGGAATTAGAGCAAAATCAATGTCATCTAACATGTGTTCTTCTGTCTGTAATGTTCTAACCCCTAAAATGACATATCACCCTCCTTTAGTACTCTGTACCAAATCTTGTAGAAGGCAAAATTACTGAATTAACACTTATATAAAGAATCTGCAATAATAAATAACAAGCAAACAGATATTTTCATGAATTGAGTTGTCCATTTTATGATACGGCCTATTCCTTGTTGTGTCCAGCCCATTCTGGGTTTGATCCCCTCACTAAGTCCTTGTGGGGAAGCATAGGACTTGGTTGGAAAGTCTGTAAGGAGGATTCTCTGAAAGGTCAGAGGCCTCTAGGGGACCTTGCCAAAGGCGGCAGCCCCTGACTTGACTTTTCCAAGCAAGTCTGAGTGTTTAACTGGAATTTTTATGTTTACACTTCAAAACGTCCTTGCTTAAAGGACACCCATGTTTTCTCCAGGATGCTTACCCTGCTGATAGTATCTAATATTTAATTTTCATCCAAGCTGTCGTTACAATAAAAGCTTAAGGAGGCAGGTGAACGAGGCTACTTGGTGGCGATAGCCAAGTAGTTCCTTAACCCTCTCTTTTACAGAAACGTGTGTCAAAGTAATCATTCATCCATCGTTCAGGGCCTCTCAGTCAGTCCCAGCAACTCCTAAGCTGCCTCCACGTGCCAAAGCTCTCTTTACCCCTGCCCACCAGGATTGCTCAAAGTTGGCATCAAGAAAAGTCAAGAATTCAGGTCCATCTGCTTCAAACATCTGAGGTCATATCATATGGAAGAAAAAAAACTGACTAGCTTTGTTGAGTTCTGGTGTATGAAATCATGATCAGTGAGAGTGACATGGAGTTTTAGTTCAGCCAAGGAAGAAGAAAAACTTTCTAAAAAGCAGCTCTGGGTTATATGGAATGAGATACTTTAAAGTCTGAAGTAGAGCTTAAAAGACCAGCAAGGACATAGAACACTCACAGGTAAGGGCTGGAGTGGTTTAAAAAGTTGCCGGGGGCAATCACTCCCTCTTTATCTGAAGGTCAATGACTACATCATGGTTTCCGTTTAATATCAAGATTCTTAAAGAAACAGCTCCAAATGAGGAGGCCCCACACTGATGTAACGCATCCTACTGTGAGGTAGAGATAGCGTTTGTTGAATTCTAGGTCTGAATGAATATCTCAGGTGGGAATAAATGCTAGGAGGACTCAATTACCTGCAGCACATAAGTCTTTGTGATATCAGAGACAGAAGGGGTGGCATTTGTTCCCTCCTGCAGTTATTTAGATAATGTTTGGGATAAGTTCTCAGTTTGGTTTTATCTATTATTGGTTTTAGGTTTCATGTATGCTTATCCTATTTATAAAAGCATTGTGTATGTCCTACCTCACAGCTCTCTCAGCACTGTTCCTGAGGGACAGAAAAATATTCTGCATTTTTCTTGCCTTACAGTTGTTCCTCCAAACCAGGAATAAATACAAGGAGAAATATGACAAATGTAATCCGCTCTCATGCCAACTTGCATTAATTTAAAGTGAAAAGCCAAAGAGATCAGAAAGTCTATGTACAAAATTTGCACAATCAGTGCCACCTGACAGTAACATAGAAAGAACAGGAAACAACTTCAGTTTCCTGCAACGAGGAATGTGATAAAGTGAACATAGTCCACGGCATGCGTGTGTGTGTGCTTCTACTTCCATTGAAGGAAGGCATTCGACAAACAACTCATTTTGCTAGATTTTTCCCCTATATCCCCCACATTTAGTCTAAAGAAGAAAGCGATAAAAACACAGAGAGGCAGATCTGAAAGGATTTCTAGCAAGTGTTTTACCCAACTTTCTCATTTCACTGATGGAAAGCCTGAAGTACAGGGCCGGTGAAATGTCTGGTCCACAGTTGTCCAGTTTAATAATAGAACCAGAACGTGGCAGCAGTCCACTGATCTTTCTCCCATAACTGCCCTTAGGCAAACCACTGATGGCCTTCCCAGTGGCTGGAGTAGATTGGTGGTTTAATCAAAGATCGCCATTGAAGTTAATTCTGTGCATCTATCATAGTGAATTACAGGTTTTAGGAGACTGAGGGCCACACCTAGAAAGCTGCTTTTCATAGGATCCTCGTGTGCTTCTGGTATAAAGCACACTAGTTTTTTATTTGTTTGTTTTTTATGAAGAGTAAGACTTAATAAAAGGATGACGTATATAACCAAAACTGCTCACATTGATTGAATGCTTGCTCTGCCAATCTCAGTTCTGAATGTTTCGTATATTAACCTTAACTAGTCCTCAATACAGAAAAATGATGCAATTAGCATAATTATTCCACTTTACAGACTGAGGAAATCGAGACTCAGGATATGTGCCCGATATCACAGTTAGTAAGGACAGGTGTAGAATCACAGTCTAAGCAGTGTAGCTCCAGGCACTGCTCTCTGGACTGCCAAGCTATTTTGCTTCCCTGCAGAATCCATGTACCATGGATGGGCACCTATGCTGTGTGATTTGAAGAGAAAAGCTCTAGAATGTATTTTCTTTGTCTTCATTAGCTCCTGAAACTTCTAGTGATGCTAGGCAGTGTTCTCAGCAGGAATATATATATATATATATATATATATATATATATATATATATATATATCTCCTATATAATAAAAGAGAAACATGCAAATTAGCTGTCTCTCTGCTATGCTCAAGCCACGCCTGCAAGCCAGGCCCACAAGCCAATGATGAGTGGGGATGGGGCAAGTACTTCCCTGTGTTGGGGCAGGAGCTTATGTGCGCACACAGGCGCCAGGGAGCTGGGGGTGGGGCAGGGCGCGTGGAACTCGGGAAGCTCCCACCTGGCTGGCCCACACACACAGGTGCCAGGGAGACGGGGTCGGTGTGGGAGCTTCCCACCCCGTAGCAGCTTGTGCGTGCGTGGGCACCGGGGAGCTGGGGTCGAGGTGGCACGTGTTCACTGGGGAAGCGCCCGCCTGGCTGGGGCATGCACACAGGCACCGAGGAGCTGGGGGTCCGGGTGGCATGCGTGGGCACCTGGGAGCTGGGGGGCGGGGCAGCGTGCCTGGACACCAAGGAGCCAGGATATCGGGGCAGTGCATGTGGAAGCTGGGGGCGGGGCCTGGAGCTTCCCCCAGGGCCATGGCACTCGGGGGAAGCTTCTGCCCCACTGCAGTGCGTGGGCGGGCGCCAGCGGAGGTTCTAGCTCTGCGTCCCCCTGTGCGCGCACTGGCACCAAAAGGCCTGTGTCCCCAGGACAGGCGTCCTCAGGAGCCAGGCCACCCTGAGCAGCCTGCGTCTCAGAACATGACATCGGGCGCATGTGGGGCTGAGGGGACTCCTCCCCCATAACCCTCGTGCACGAATCTTCGTGCACCGTGCCCCTACTCTATCAATATAAAAAGCTAATATGCTAAGTGTCCTTCCCACCTTCTGACCAGTTGCTATGATGCTCACTGACCACCAAAGGGCAAACACTCAGTGCAGGAGCTGCCAAGCTGCACACAGAGAAACGGCACCATGTACCTGGAGCCCAGAAAGAAACATTCAGCTTCCCCCAAATGGGACACAGGCCCTGCCACCACCCTGGAGCAACAGCCCACAAAATTGGAACCAACGCTGTCAAGACCCCACAGTGCAAAATGCAGCCCATAGCCCAGCCCAGTTCAGAAACGGTCGTTGTGGGTGCCAGGTAATGACATCACATAGCAATGCTTGGCTTACTCTCCCTAGCGACTAGCTTCCTTGGAATTCCAGGAACACAGGTGGAAACATTTTACACTTTAACTAAATGTCTGTGAAGCATTTTCCTGTGCCTTATCTCATTTGATCCTCACAGAAGTCCTGGAGTAGGTAGATAGGAGATCAGTGGAATCCCATTTTCTTTTCATTAGCCAGAAAATGGAGATTTAGAAAGCTTAGAAACTTGACCTAACTGAAAATAAGTAAGAAATGGTGGACCTTGAAAATGACTTCAGGTTTTCTCACTGCACAGAATATAGTCAAACACCGCTGCAGTTAAATATTTTACCCTTTGTTCTACCTGTGTGATCTACAATAATAATCTGCTTTGTGTTGATATTTACTGCTGCATTGCTGACAATTACCTGAAAGAGAAGTTGGGGTGCTTCACTGGGCTGGAAAAAGTTTAGCTAAATTAGAAAGCAGGTCTAATTAAGCAAGTTTATTCTATATCTATAAAAGGCTAAGTTGACTCCCACACGTGCGACACATATAAAAGCTTTCACTGGCACCAAATTGCACGTGTGTGTTCTCATATGTCATGGTAGATCATGAATTTTGGTTGACATTTCTATTATAGAGAAAGGGCAGATAGTGATATTAAAATATTTATTTTAATTAATTTCCTTTCAATGTGCATGAATTCATGCACTGGACCAATAGTCTTATATAAAATAGTAGTCCTTTCCCACTGTCCCTCTCAACAGCCCTGGACCTGCTTTGTTGTGTTTTATCTACTTGTCATCACCTAACATTTTATTCATTCATTTACCTGTTTATTGTCGGCCTCTCTCCAACTAAAAATAAAATCTGTGTGAAGATGGAAGCTGTGTTACTTTTGGAGGTTTGAACAGCCTCTAATAGAATCTTAGTAAATATCTGTTGATTGAATAAAGGAGTCAATTATTTAGTGGTTAATTTTTGGTTTTGGCAGGACATAAATTGAAGAGAACACAGAAAACATCATTACATTAAAATCAAGGTAATTTAAAATACAAACTATAAAGCAAAGCCATATGTTATAGTGTAGATGTGTTTATCTCAGTCTTAGTACATGCAAAAAAAAAGGATTTTAATCCATTGGATCTAGCTGCCAATTAATAGAGATTCTAAGGACAGAAGAATAGGTTGAACTACAGCCATGTGTGTGCCCTCAGCAGTACTAACATGAAGGCTGTGGGAAACTCTACCTGTCAAATGAGCCAGATTTTCAACAGACAAATTATAAAGACAAAAAAACATGGAAAGAGAACTTCTAGATCAAAAGAAAAACATTGAATTAAAAAATAGGCAGGACTAACTTAACTAGAGTAACCTGAAGATACACATTTAGATAATAAAATCATAAAGCAATGCATAGAAGTAATTACTAAAAAATGTCATGAAAGCTGTCACTTTTGGAGGAAGGGAGGGGCTGAACTGGGACACAACCCACAGAAGGGCTTCTGGGATGGATGACAAAATGCTCCATTAAAATATATATATATATATATATATATATATATATATATATATATATATATATATATATATATATATATATTGATTTCAGAGAGGAAGGAAGAGGGAGAGAGGGAAATATCAATGATGAGAAAGAATCATTAATAGGCTACCTCCTGCAAGCCCCACACTGGGGATAGAGCCTGCAACCAGGGCATGTACCCTTGACCTGGAATCTAACCATGACCTCCTGATTCATAAGTCAACACTCAAACACTGAGCCACACTGGCCAGGCACAAAGCACCATTTCTGAACAGGGGTGGTGAGTCGGATTATTGCCTTATAGTAAGTAACCAAGTCATGCATTTTGTGTATATATGGGTTGCTGTATCTGTTTTATTTTACCATAAAATGAGGAAACAAAAGACTTAGCTCCCAAGTAGAGCATCCACACTTTAAAATGTCAATGCACACGGCTGCATCATCTGCTCAGTGTCATCTGCCTCGTGTGTTTGTCTTGAAACTCCCCATGAATGTAGTGAATTATGAATTTGGTAAATTCTGGAATTTCATCCCACCACCTCATCACCTCCATCACATTCCTCTCTACTTCACTTTCTACTCGTCCATGAATTCAAGAATTATTCTAGATGCTCAGTTCCCTATCACCTGCTGCATAAGGAGCCTTTAAATTAAAAAAAAACCACCTTATTTCTTCAAATGGAAAGAAGGGGAGAGAGAGAGAAGGGAAGAAGGAGGGTTGGAGAAGAGGGAGAGGAAAAAAGAAGAAAAATAATTTCGTATCTATATTGTGTATTTGTCTTTGTTCAGTGGGGGTCTCAATGAAGATTGTTTATTCATTTATTTTCCAAGAGCATAAAACTTTGTTCCTCAAACAACTTTAATGATAATTACAGCAATGATAAAATGTATTTATCGATTCCAAATTTTCTCACAGGAGTGATTAATTGCATTTTGGACTTTGAGAAATTCCAAAGGAGATTGCAAGAGAAGAGAATCTTGATCTTGGGCTGTGTCTGGCTTTTTTAAATTATTATTGTTGCTCCTTCTTCCTTCTTACTATTATTAAAATTACAGCTCTGGATACACAAAGACAGGCAGAATGTGACCAGTGATTTAAAGAATGACCCCCGCTGTGCCACTGCACATCAGGAGACATTTTACAATGTGCTGAAGACACCCGGTCAATAATTTAGGAGAAAACAATCAATACATGAATGCTACATAAGCCCACAGCCAGACTACCTTATGGACATTTTGGCAGTTTCTCTAATGGCATGAAGTGATTGCAATTAGAGGAATTTTCTTTTTTTTTTTTAAAAATTGTTCTTACTACTGCAACAAATAATTTAATTTCATATGACTAACATCTTAATCTTCTGCTGGTAACCCATCAGTTGGGTTATAAAGTATGCATTCCAAAGCAAGGGTGTTTAGTTAGGGGAGAGAAAGAAGTAGATTCCAGAGGGAAGGGTGGATTTTTCCTCCTCTGGAGCTGTGGCCCTTGTAGCATCCCTGGCTCTTTTCTGTAGCCTTAAATGAGTGTTGGGACACATGCCCAAAGCAGGCGGCTCCATGTGGCTAGGTAGCTAGGGCCCTTCTCTGTGTCATAAGAACAGTAACTAATGATCAAGTGCTCTAATAATGTGGGACACTGAGGTAAGGCCTCAGATTGAATGCTCCCCACAATCCCAAGTAGGAGACACTGCTATAACTACCACGCATAAAGACTCAAGGCTTAGAGGATTTAGGTGATTGGCCTCAACCAGAAAGACAGGAGCCCGAGTTTTCAACCCAGTGAAGAACTCTGAGGCCCATGCTCTCAAAAGCAAACTGCCTCACTATCTGGGGTCCTGCCCAAATTGCAAATTATTTCTCACGTCATCAAACATCACATGGGTGAAATCTTAACTTGGTAGCCTTTGAAATGAGACCAAAAGGTGCAAGATGAGGAGGAGGGAAATCCCATAGCATCTGGCATCGGAAACCTGGCATTCATTAGGTATACAGATTTACTGGCTCTGTGATTTTGAAAATGTTTCTTAGCCCCTCTGGGCTTCAATGTCCTCATCTATAAAATGAGCACTTAACCTTACATCCCTGGGGTGAGAGAATGCCATAGCACCTGTGAAAGCTTCTTGTATTCTCTGATGGGTCATGGGAACATGAGTTGTGTATGTGGAGGAAACTGAGACCTAGAAATATTAAGTGGCCAGCCCAGAGTCACACAGCTGCTTAAGTTCGTTAAGGCCTCAAGAATCCAAGGCTTTTCACATGCATTTATAACTTTCTTTCAGAAGGCATACCTATTACTCTTAGGGTTTTTATGGGTAAAAGGAGGATATTAATTTGTTAGCACTGTGCTCAGCACGCTATAGTTACAAAATTAATGTTAGGTATTATAGTTATTAGTATTACTTTCAACTTTGTTATAAAGACATTAATTGAGAAACAAAAAAGGTTTAAAAAACAATATATGATAATAATAATGTCAGGCAAAGTTAAGAGATAAGTTCAGAATTATGTTCACATATAATAGCTCCTGACTCAGCAGCAGCACTGCATCCAGCCTTGTTTTGTCAGGAGACCATCAGAAAGAAAATAATTGATCCCTTCTATTAAGGGACTTACCTTCTGGCCCAAACCAATTTTTAATCTGAGCATGTCTCATAACTCCAATCAATACAGATCTCCAATATCTTCTCTCATCCTCACCAGCCAATGTAGGCTAAAAGCCTTTGAAGGAAATTCACCTCATGTCATAACCATGATTGTATCTCTCTTTGAATTCTCTGTTTCAAACTCTGGGAGAGGGTGCTAGTACAGCAAGCTTTTGGTTTCTACCAAAACAAACAACTCCTTCAATGGTTCCCTGATCCAAAGGCCACTTCCAAGGAGCAAACTGCATGAATCATTCCGGAAAAAGCATTCACTCACACTTCACCTGCCAGTTGGCATCATTTTCCTATGGGTGAAACTGGGTCAAATAAACCTCATAAGTAGATTCCGGGGTGTTGCTATAAAAGTGGGCAAGAAAATGGCAGTCCGCCCTCCAGTTAGGGTAAAGGCGGTTTTCATTGTCTTACCGCAATATGCTGGTGCAGGCAGGGCAGGGCACACAGCTACAATGTGTTATTAGTCCTCTTTCAGTTTCTGCCACTTCCTCATGAAGTTCTCTATGGTGATTTGAGTATTCTTAGCTGTGGCTCCTCACAGGGACCCCCCGCAGCAGATGGAATTGAACTGTGACCTTTCTGGGCTGCCCCAGTTGCACCTGAGATCCAAATAGCTAGCTGCTGAACTCGGGAACCAGATACACGTGAATCTAAATTAATTGGTCTGACTCCTCCCTCTAGAGCAGAAAATGTGTTCACTCTTTCAGCTTGCACAAAACAAAGGCCTGGATCAGCTGCAGGCTCCCTGTTAGTCAGGAGATGGTCATATAGCTGGGTGAAGCCAAAGACAGTCTCTCCCTAGAGTGGGGACTCCTCCCACTTTTTGTCTTTCTTAATTTGTCCTGCTGAGCCTTTTGAAAAGGTCATAAGCGAAATAAGCCAGGCAGAGAAAGACAAGTATCACATGATCTCACTCACATGTGGAATCTAATGTACAACCTAAACCGATGAACAAAGACATAGAAGCTCTGAACAGACTGTCAAACCTCAGAGGGAAGGCAGGGGAGGGTGGGAAGAGATCAACCAATGACCTTGTATGAATATAAGCATAACCCAGGAACACAGACAATAGGCAGGTGAAAGCCTGGGGTGGGGACAGGGGTAGGCTGGGAGAGGTCAGTGGGGGAAAAGGGGATATATGTAATGCTTTCAGCAATAAAGATTTAAAAAGAAAAGAACAAAAGAAGTCTGAGCCCAGAGAGTTTCTCACCAGTGGTGCCTGCCAGGAACTGAAAGGGCCCATTTTCAGGCTCCCCTATCAGGGGTCTCTCCACTTCTGGCTGACTCCCTGGGACTCATGACTTACCCTTGCTGAGGCGGATGGACACTGAGACCTGGGCGCCTCCTCACAGCTCTTCAGACACCACAAACTGAAGGCGAGCTTCCCTCTGAGAACTCACAAGACTTTACCAAACCCTCCCTGGGAAATCAGCCCTTAATTGGTCAGCTGGTGAAAACACTAAAGGGAATGAGTCTGCCAGGGACTGGCTCTCTTTAGAGAAAAAGTTTGTTCTTTAGGTAAGGAGGAAGAATTGGAAGAAGCTAGAATAAAGGCCAACAAGACTAAGAAAAAGAAGAAAGGGAGAAGGCGAGGGAGGAGGTGAGGGAGGAAGAAAGGAGGATGGAGGCAGGGAAGGAAGGAAGGAAGGAAGGAAGGAAGGAAGGAAGGAAGGAAGGAAGGGAGGGAGGGAGGGAGGGAGGAAGGAAGGAAGGAAGGAAGGAAGGAAGGAAGGAAGGAAGGAAGGAAGGAAGGAAGGAAGGAAGGAAGGAAGGGAGAGAGGGAGGGAGGAAAATTCTACACCTTAGCTGCTGCCCACTTCCCAAAATAAACAGTTGTTTTGGAGACTTGGTGTATTGGGACCTAATTTCATATAAGGGCTTGTTCCTCAATAATCTAGATATAAATTTACAAGAAGCATCTCATGTATTATCTTCTCTGATTGTGATGAATTTAAACTCGAACACAGGACCTCTTACTATGAATTCAATTTCTTTTCCAAACCACCAAAATGATATATTGGTCTAAGTTTTCTCATCTCAAGTAAGAGTGTGGACTAATTTTTTTCTAGTGTCCTTTGTGGCCTGACTAAATCAAACCCTAGATTTCTTTAGATACCAGTATATACTTCAAACTCAGTAGGTTTAAAAGCTAATGTCTCAACTTCTCAACCTCACCCTGTTTCTCTGCCTGTGGGAAGAGACTTGCCTTCCGCCTGTGGCACAGTTCCTGACCGAGGGACACCCGGGACTTTTTCCCATTCTACCTGGTTATGAAGCACATCCTGCCACGTCCATGTCTGTGGTGCTCCTACACCTGCTGCTTCCGTTCTCATGGGAATGCCTGTACCAAGGCCCTCATTTCCACTGGCAGGCACTGCTGACAATGTCACTCATTATACACTTCAGTCAAAGGTCTAATTCAAAAATACTCTCAGCAAACTAACAATGCATATGGATACAATCATGAACCATCAGTTTATCATTGAAGTCCTACAATCTTTTTCTCTGTCTACATTCCTCCCTAGGCCCCACAAACTGCCCACTTCAGCCACAGTGGACATCCTGAATTTCTGTCTATTTTCTGTTTTTTAATGCTCTCCCCACTCCTTTTAATGCCTTTCCTACTATCTTACTCCACCCTTCAGGCGCTGTTGAAATACCATGCTATCCAAGAGAATTTTCCAGGTTCCCAAGTTAAAAAACAAAACAAGAAACCCTTTCAAATCCTTTTATTCTATTATGCTTTAGTTGTAACCAGGCTATAAGCCTTCTCTGTCTAGTACAGTAGCCACTAGTCACATGTTGCTATGGAGCACTTTTCTTATGACAAATCCAAGTCGAGGATGTGCTACAAGTGTAAAATACACTTAAGACTTTTTATTAAAAGTGTAAAATACCACATATATAATGTTTACATATGGTAGATTACATCAAAATAACATTTTGGACAATTTTTTAAAAATATTGTGTTAAATAAAATATATTATTAGAATTAACCTCACTTTTTTATTTTTACTTTTTAATGTGACTACTAGAAAAATTAAAATTATACATGTGACTTACATTTAGTTTCTATTGGGCAGCATTACTACAGAACAATTGATATTTTATATTGGATTTTCTTACTCTGATCTTATAATTAGTGTCAGCCTCCCCAGTAGATTACAAACCTCAGTAGGGAAAGGAGCAAGTCATCTTTTTGGTTTGTTTTGTCTTGTTGGATTTTTATTTGTCCGGTTGTCTAGTACTGCAATGCCACCTTTTTAATATATTAAATGTTGTGCTGTGTTTCTAGTAGATAAGAACAGATTTCTACCTACTCTGGATCTACTATGCAAAGAAGGCAGAACCACTTAGGTAGCTTTTTCTGAAAAGTAAAGGTATCAGAAGCTCACCTTCTCTTCTTCGGAGAAAGAGATTTAACAACTCTAGGATCAGCCAAATGGATTTAAATTTGTATAAATCCAAGTGTGACTGGTTAGGTCTTTTGTGCCTCTACCTTTTCCATCCATGTGACAAGCAACCTAAAACCTTCCTCAGATAATTTCAAGAATCTTTAATGGCTCCTTATTACCCACTACTGTTGTTTCTAACTGTGCTCTCACAGCTCCTAGGGCAGTGATGGCGAACCTATGACACGCGTGTCAGAGGTGACACGCGAACTCATTTTTTTTGGTTGACTTTTCTTTGTTAAATGGCATTTAAATATATAAAATAAATATCAAAAATATAAATCTTTGTTTTACTATGGTTGCAAATATCAAAAAATTTCTATATGTGACACGGCACCAGAGTTAAGTTAGGGTTTTTCAAAATGCTGACACGCCGAGCTCAAAAGGTTCGCCATCACTGTTCTAGGGGCTTCTTGGAGATAACTGAGAGTGGAGGCAAGGAGAGAGAAAATGACTTTTCTTCTATGTGAGACAAGGCAAAAAGCTCTATGTGAACGACAGGCAGATGGATATGTTTTATGGGTAGATGATATAGGAAGTTTTGCTAAACAAACAAGAGTTTTTAAATATAGAAAAAATACATGTTTATTTTTTAAATGTGAAAAATATGGGTAAATACTAAAAATAAAAATTGTATATGTGATGAGTTTTCTACAACTAAGACTTTACTATTTATATTTCAAACGTATTTATTTATTACTGGCCTATCACAGACTTTTTTTCATGTAATGAAATGTTCTTTTCAAATAAATTATTAAAGATTGTTTCATTCTATGCATGTGCCTTTTTTTTGTTTTGTTTGGGTTTTAGTTTTGTCTGTTTCTTTTCCTCAGTGTTTTTCTTAATGTAAATAATATTACAAGTATATGCATATTTTAAACCAATTTTGGGTATATCATATTGTTTCCTTAGAACTATTTCCATAAACAGAATCATTGGATTATAGGGAATGTATGTTTTGAAAGTTTTGGATACATGCATGTGAGCTAGTGGAAATATACAGACTCATATTTTAATAAAAATAAAAACAAAATTAAAAAAACAACACATTTTTTTTCTTCTCTCTTGTTGCTATTCCAGAAAAATAGTCTAGATATTTTCCTTCACATGCAGGGATAGAAGATGATGCCATTGTTTCTCCACTATAAGGATTGCTAATGATTTGGGATCTAGGATCAAAGGAACAGTGACATCTATGGTGAACGAATAAGAAAAGCAAAGGCTTTAAAGAGAAAGGGCCAAAGGAAGCAATTTCCCTGAGGGAGGAAGAGGGTAGTGTCCATAGAACAGAAACCCAGTCTTGGTAAAGAGGCTTTCTTTGGAAAGTCATCATGAGGTCAGGAAGGATGCTGTCCTGTCAAGGAGAGTGGGACTCTGTAACAGGGAGAATTCTCTCACCATAAAATCTGCAAGAATCTCTAGGGTGAGGCCAAGAGAGTCTTTATTTTATAGGGAGGAGTAAATAAGGCTAAAAAGAACCACATGAGGGAAACTGGGATCAAAGGATGCAATGTGATGTGTCAGAGAATCAGAAGATAGTCTATTCTCAGTTGGATTAAAGTTCAGAAATTTGGGGAGATGAAGACACACTTAACAGAAATTTAGTTGACAAACATTTTATTCCAATTGATCTGTGTGGACAAAACAGGTTAGATAATCATTTATGAGGCAAAGGATTGGAATTTGGAGGGTCTGTGTTGGGCCTTGTCGTAACTAAATGAGGGGGGCATCTGAGAGTCATATAATCATTGTCTTATTGGAAAGGTCGGTTCTTTGCAGTAAGCTCTTTCCAGAATACAAAAGAGTGGGATGGGGGGAGGGGTGGATTTCTTAGCCATTTCTTTTTCTAGGAGCATGGGAGTCAAGTAAAATTCAACACAGTGAGAAGAAAGGAAGTTCCTAAAAGACAATGGTCAGAGAATGGTGGAAGAAGGGAGTTGTGGAACAGAGTTTCCCACCGAGAATGGGTCTGACCCCCATCACTTCTAATATGAGGGAGGTCGCTTGGGAGCCCTGCTGGAGCAGAGGAACTGGGTTATCTCTAGCAGCCTGCCCAGGTGAGGTGGGATGTGCCCCCATGGCTGACTACCCACATCCAGCAGCATCTCCAGCAGAAGTGATCAAGAGTAAAGCCTGCCTTTGCCACAAGACTTTGCTGGTTCCTTCTCAGTACCTAGATCTCATGTAGATGAAACAGATGAGACAAATAGAACAAGAAAAAAAATACGAAATGTGATAAGAAGTAAATAAAAAATAAGACAGCATGAGAGAAAGTAATGAGGATGCCTACTTTATACGGAGTAGACGGGGATAAACTCTTGAAGGATGTGATGCTTAGGCTGAAGTCTCCTGGATGAGCAGGAATGAATGGGGTGAGCAGTGAATTACAGGTAACTGATGGGCACCAAACATTAGGAAGGCAGGAAGCAGTCCAGCATTTGACAGAGTGCAGGTGAGTGTGGGGCACAGAGCAAGCCATCCTGTTTGGTATATTTTTTCTTTTCTTTTTCTTTTTCTTTTTTTTTTTGTCAATCATCACTGGAGGATACTTTTTTCCATTGATTTTTTAGACAGATTGGAAGATTGGGAGCAAGGGGGGTGGGGGAGTGAGAGAAACATCCACGTGAGAGAGACATAGCAATTGGTTGCCCCCGCATGCACCCTGACTTGGTCCAGGGATCAAACCTGCAACTGAGGTATGTGCTCTTGACTGGGAGTCGAACCTGAGACCCTCTGGTGCATAAGAGTAGGGTGTGAGTGGGGCTGGCGCTCTAATCACTTAGCAAACACTGGCCAGGGATATTATATTTTTTGATAATTCAATATGATATAAAAGAAAGGTATATACTTTTGTATGCTTGCTATTTTTAATAGTTCTCAAATTGGTTTTCTTGGGTTTTCTAAATGGACAAACACATCATCTTTCTAATTTTTCATTATTTTCCTATTCTTTTATCTTTCCACTTTTATTGGACCCTTATTTCAAAGAACTTTTTTGTTTGAAATAAATATTCTGTATGATATTTAGAAAATAGTGTATTTTTATTTCACTAAGCATTTTTTGGCTAATATGAAGGAGATTATTTATAATTTGTATCTATATTTAAAAGTTATTTATAGTTTTCTTTTTTTTTCTTACATTAATCTGGTATGGTTCACCTTCCAGTGTAATTAAGAAGTTATCTTTCAGTGAAAGTTACAAATAACTTACTTACCAAAACATGTATTGGTAAGGTAACATTTTAAAAACAATTAAAAGGCTTTTAAAATTTAAAATACATTTCAGCTACTAAGATTTTCTTTTTCTTTCTGAGTCCATTATAATAATATTTTTCTCAAAAATTAAATTTTTATGTATTCAAATATAATTGTATATAATTTTCTCAGTATTATTACTGTTTTACTTATGTGTACATATATTTTGTGTCTTCTGGTAATTTAATATTTATGTTCTTTTCTATTGCTTTTAGCATTTTATCTTTTTTTGCTATTTGTTTTTCAAAGAAACTGAACTAACATATTAAGTCCACTCCTTTTCTGCTTTCTTGGTTATGAATCTTTTTTAGCTTCATTATTTTCTTCTTCCAAAACTCAAATGTGCATCATTTGACTCAAGGATTATGTAGATAAATACTTTATAAATTTTCATGTGGTTACATATTTTCTGTTTTAATACCTTTTTTTTTTTTTTTAGTTGTGTGGTTTTTGGGGGAATTTTAGTTAAATTAAGATCCAGATAATTTCTTGCTTTTTCTATCCTACCCAAAATTAGAAAGTTTTGAAAATATTTACTAAATCAGTTTATAATTTTATCTCCTTGATCTGTTAAAGACTGGGGGAGTTGTATAAAAATTTCCCACTATAATAATTTTTATGTTATATACTTCATTCATTTTTATAATAGATATTGCAAGGTTTGATAAAAAGTCTCAGCAAAGTAAATTAATTGTACACTTTATTTAATAAGGATTAACTTATTTTGTCACACAAGATGACTCTCCCAGACTTCTAAGAATCTAGTATTTACTACTTTTTTCTTATTTCCTCCCCTCTGTTCTTCCTACCTTCCTTCCTCCTTTTTTTTCCTTTTTTTTTTTTTTTTTCTTCATTATTTACTCTATGCTTATCTTATGGTACTTTTGAATCTCCTTAGTTAGGTATGTATCTTGTCAAAGTTTTACTTTTTTATTTTTACTTAATCTGGAAGTTATAATATAATAAATATTATATTATAATATCTTATAAATTATTAAATATCTTATTAATTATTTTGGCTAAGCAGTTATGTTTAATTTATATCAGTATGCTACTGTTATTCTTTGTGCTTGTTATATATACATCCTTGAGACGGTCTTGATTTTCTATCTTTGGCGAAATGAATTAGTTCTTACCTTCCATACCCCGACTCCCTTTCATATTTGGAAAGTAGCAATTTAATTTTAAATCCTACTTATAGCTATTTTTAAGTTTTAAAAAATAATCTGTGGTTTTCTCTATTACCAATTTTTCTTTTTGATAATGATTATTAACATTTATTTAAACATATAGATGCCTGAGGTTTGCCAAAGAATTTTGAAAAAGGAAAAAAAAAAAAACACATGAAGGAAGGCTTTCCCCATCAGATATCAAAAGTTATTAAAAAGTGCAATAAATTGAAAAATGAAGTTCTGTTGCAGAATATAAATCTGACCAGTAGGAAAGGGGAATAAATTAAGAAACTGCCTCAGGAATTCAAGAAAATTTAGTAGATGAAAAAGTTAGCATCTCAAGTAGGAGGAGAAATGATGGATTATTCAATGAATGATGTGGAGGAAGATAATTATATATTTGGAAAATGTAAAGTTAAGTCTAGGCCCTGTTCTAGCAGCATATATCTTAATGGGAATAGACAAACTGACAAATAAGGTCATTTCAGGTCTTTCTAAGAAAATGAAGGAAACTAACAGGGTGGAGAGTGTTTTCAGGGTAGAAATGGTGGGGAACTTGAATAGGATGATGCAAAAAAACTTTTCAAGGAGAAATATCTAGGAATAAGACATGTAAAATTTAGGGAAGCTCATTTTAGGTCAAGAGCTTAGCAACTGTAAAGGCCCTGGGGTAGAAATGGGCACAGCATGCTAATATCACTATAGCTTAGAGAAAAAGTAAAGAGAAAAAAAAGGTTAAAATCAGATTAAAACAAGAGCAATTATTTTTAAGACAAATTGGCAAATGTTATTTAATACCTACCTAGTTTTGCAAGTGTATGGAGAAATAATCACTGTTACATATTCTTAGCTAGACTGTAGGTTGATAAAAATCTATTTGGAGAGTGATAGCTATATCCATCAAATTATGGAAATGTATCTCTGTACCCAGTAGTTCCTCTTCTAACGTTTATCTGACAGAAAAATGCACACAAATAAGCAAAGGTGTATTGGCTGCAGCATTTGTAATAGCAAATGATGGAGACAAACACATGACAAAATATAAGGCAGTTGTTAAAATAATCAGAGATCTCCTAATTTACTGACCTGGAAATCTTCCCACAATACATTTGTCATTGTTGTTGCTTTGCTTGCTTTATTTAAAATAGTAGTATACAATGTAATTTTAAGTGGGAAAAATTACAGAACGAGCATAGTATAATCAATTGTTATTTAAAATATAATTTATTTTTGTTATACATAAGTGTACATCCAATGCTGCATATTTATGCATAAAATAAAAATAAATTTTATTTATTTATTTAGATTTCTGTCCAAATTTATGTAGACATGGATTTATGGGCAGGGGCGCCTGGGAATCTAACATCACCATGTGCTATCATAAATACACTTACAAGTTTTCTCTTTCATATCTGAGTGTTATTGCTATTATTTCCATGTCTGGGCACTGCCTGCTATCAGAATTCTCCTCTCAGGTTCTGAGGTGAAGGGCTGACCCATGTGCATTTCTCATTGTCAGGTCACCTCCCACCAACCTGAGGTGTGTGGGAAGGAAGGCGTGTTCGTATGTGGAAAGTCTGCATGCACTATGCTCCTTCTTCTCCCACAAATCAGTTTTCCTGTAACTGAGTTTCATTAGAGCACTCCTCCAAGTACATTATTATTGTCAAATAAAATGACTTTAGGAAAAAAGCAAAGAAGCCCACATCTTAGAGTTTCATGATTAGCACTCACCCCTATGACCAGATTTCATCATTCCCCTCTTGAGTGAATAAGATGTATTTCTGAAATTCGGGAAAACTCATCTTTCTCTAAATCTGTGTTTAAAGTGGTTGTTCTTTCATGAAGAGAAAAAAACAGAACGTGAATGTATACATTTGCGATTCCCTTTTGGGTTGTGGAATAAGATTTCATTTACTGCTTGATGGCAATGTACATTCAAAACATTCTTAAGTGACTGGATGAGAATGAAACAAAGCTTTATGCTCAGAACGTGAACTGTCAGCCTCAGAATGGGCAACTCCCACCTCCACTCTTGGGCCAGTTACCTCTATTCAGAACACAGCACAGTGCCATAAGTACCCCATCCATTTTTCTCATTAGAGAATTTTTACTTGCAGGTAAATGACAATTGGTTTTATTGACTCAACCAACCTACAATGAACCAAGTAGACAGGTGTCTGATCTTTTGAATAGTAATATTCTAGGCAAATGGGAGATGTATCATACCCCAATGTCCCACCAGCTAAAATGTCCTATTTGCTGCTATGTCATCCTATCTAATAAAGAGGGAATATGCTAATTGACCCTCGCGCCATCGCAAAGATGGCGGTGCCCACAGCCAATAAGGAGGGAATATGCTAATTGGCTGCCCCGCCCTCAAAGATGGTGGCGCCCACAGCCACAAGATGGCAGTGCCCAGTCCCCTCAGCCCCTCTGGGGTGGCAGGCATGTGGCAAGGCCGGGCCTGCCCCCAGGTGGGTCCGGCCTTGCCGCATGCCAGCCTCTGGTGTCCTCCAGTCCCCTCAGCCGCCAGCCGCCCAGGGCCAGCCCAAGGCACAGGCAAGCCTCAGATGGCAACTGCCCAGCCAATGCCTGAGGTACAGGTAAGCCTTGGATGTTGGATGCCCAGCTGCCCAGGGCCACCCGAGGCTCAGGTAACCAGGGCCAGCCAAAGCTTGTGCTGCCAGCAGTGGCAGCAGCAGAAGTGTGATGGGGGCATCACCTTCCCCTGATCACTGGGTTGCCTCCCACCCCTGAGGGCTCCTGGACTGTGAGAGGGGCAGGCCGGGCTGAGGAACTCCCCATCCACTGCATGAATTTTCATACACCAGGCCTCTAGTTTTAAATAATCAAGGATCTTCATAAACTTACTTCCTATTATATATTGTTCATAGGCCCCTAGTATATCTATTTCCATTCTATTAAACTTATCTTCTAAGTTCTGCAAGCACCCCCTTCCATATCACCGTTTCTATGTCTTTGTTCACTGTTTCATCACAGCTAGAAACCTTGTCTTTTCCTCCTTCACTTAAAGAAATCCCTCCTATCATTCAAGGTTCTGCTCCATTTTTATCTCTGTTTTGAAGCATTCCTCACATCTTTATTTGTCTTTCTTCATGATAATTTCTGCAGCACTCATATTTTTTGTACCATATTATTCCAACACCTAATTATATGTTGTCACATTATGCTATATCAACTTTGCTTTCACAGACGGTGAGTTCTACCCATGCACAGATAATACACTTCTTTTGAATTACCTACAAAAAGAGGCATATGGCAGGTAGTTATTAATAAATAGCAGGGAGATTAACTGATTACTTAATTCATTATAGGAAATGATGACTCCTCTTCAAGTGTGGCTATAGCAGTGACTAGTATAGACAGGTACATCTGCATTATTCATAATAGCCAGAAGGTGGAAGCAGTCCAAGTATCCACCAACAGACTAGCAAATAAAGTGCAGTATATACATGCAATGGAATAATAATGAGCATTAAAAATTAATAAAATTATAATATATGCTATAAAATGGTTGAATCTTAAAAACACAATAAAAAGAAATAAGCCAGGCACAAAGGTGCTACTATTTTATGATTTCCCTTATGTGAAGTAGCTAGCAGAGTCAAATTTCTATAGACAGAAAGCAGAATAAAAGTTACTACAGGTTGGAGAATGAGGGAATGAGGAATTATTATTTAATGGGTTTAAGTTTGGCATGATAAAAAGTTCTGAAAATGGATAGTTGTGATCATTGCATAACATTATAAACATACTAAACTAGTGGCCTGGTGCACAAAATTCGTGCATGGGGGGGGGGTGTCCGTCAGCCCGGCCTGCACCCTCTCCAATCTGGGGCCCCTTGTGGGATGTCCGACTGCCAGTTGTCCACAGGGATTGGGCCTAAACCAGCAGTCGGACATCCCTCTCTCAATCTGGGAACACTGGCTCTTAATGCTCACCTGCCTGCCTGCCTGATCACCCCTAACCACTCTGCCTGCCAGCCTGCTCACTCCCAACTGCTTCCCTACTGGCCTTCTCACCCCCAACTGCCCCCCTTGCTGTCCTGGTTGCCCCCAACTGCCCCTCTGCCAGCCTGATCATCTCCAACTGTTCCCCTGTCAGCCTGATCACCCCCCTCAACAGCCCCCCGCTGGCCTGATCACCCCCAACTGCACCCCCCTGCCAGCCTGCTTGGCCCCAACTGCCCCCCCACTGGCCTGCTCGCCCCCAACTGTCGCCCCTGCCGGCATGCTTACCCCAAACTGTCCCTCCTGCTGGCCTGATCATGCTCAACTGTCCCCCAATGCCGGCCTGCTCGCCCCTAACTGGCCCCCCCCACCAGCCTGCTTGCCCCCAATTTCCCCCACTGCCGGCTTGATAACCCCCAACTGCCCTCCCCTCCTGGCCTGATCTCCCCTAGCCCCATTCCTTGGTTGCTGGGGTGACCTGGGAAACCAAGCCTCCCCGCCCGCTCTCCAGCCAGCTCCGTGGCTCCAGCCGGTGCTGCCATCTTTATTGCATCAATTTGTATATTCCCTCCTTATTGGCTGTGGGCACCACCATCTTTATCACAAAGCGACAGTTAATTTGCATATTACTCTTTCATTATATAGGATGCCATGAACTTGTACACTTAAAGTGGTTAATACAGTTAATTTTATGCTACATATATTTTACCACAATAAAAGAGAAACTACTTCCTTTTTAAAAAGCTTTTGTTTTGGAGATTCCATAGGTCTAAATTTGATATACCTTTTGGGTTATTTTTCGTTGGTTTTGCTCAGAATTATTTTATAGGAAACATCCATTTATATTTGAGTCTTTTAAGTTTCTACACATTAAAATCTCAGTCTTTTAATCTGCCCATCTCTCTCCTTTAAATGTGCTCACTAGGCAACCTCTACTATATTGTCTCCTATACATTGCAGCTTAAAACTCTACTACCTCCTAACCACACACTCCAAATATCCAGTTTTAGCAGAGTGGCTACCTGATACACATGTAAACCAATCAGAAATTTATCATAATTAGGAATCTGAATATGTTACAAATAAAATTACTCTTTCTGTACCACTGTTACTTCATAAAATAGATGTTTCTGCTTCATTTGATCAACCTTTCATAGATTTTACTATACTTCCTGATTTTAATCTTATCTCACTGTTTATAGTCAGCTGTGAGTTTTTTGTAATCAATTATTATTATTCCAACAAGCCTTCTTTTCTGTAATTGTCTAATTAACCCAGAGTTGGGTCTTCCATGACTCAATGCAGACAAGTCTACTCAGATTACATTGCCTAACAATCTGACCAACAACTTTATGTTACCTATTTCTTTGTTTCTCAAGTAAACATCCATCAGTCATTTTTAGGTAGCATTCATCATTTTAGACAGCTCTACTATTTTCTCCTTACCTCAGATATGTCTCTTCAATGGCTGGCTAATGGTTCTTCCTTCTTCATAGAATCTTTTGGACTTCTGTCCATTTTCTGGAGGAGGGGGGAAATGGGGTCAATGCTTTCTTATCATATTCAATGTACTTATTTTATTTTCCATTGTTAAATACTATTTTAAACCTTATAGCCTTAGCAAAACTGATTATAAAGCCAAACTTATTACATAAACAAATTTTACTTTAGCTATACTACTATTTATCCATAGTGTTAATTTTGAAATCCCATTAACTTAATATGACTCTAAGGAATAACTATTAAGAAAATATATGCTGCTAGTAAAAATATGTTAGAGCTAATTTCAATAAATAAAAAGTTTTATTGTGACAGGAGAACCCATAATCATCAGCCAAAGATACATAAATTAAGAGGGGACATGGAGAGGAAGAAACGAGAAAAAGTTCAAGTAAAAAAAAACATCAGCCCTAACGAATTAAACAATGGAGTAAAAAATCAGTCAGTAAGTTTTTGTTATTAAGTCTATGATTCATAGAATTGACCTCAAAGGCTCTTGAATCATAGTGGGAAGATAAAATAATGTGAACCAGAGGTTCACCCTTCATAATTGCTATGGGGTTCCCAAAAGCAACCTGTGAGTCTGGGAATAGGAGACGCTTTGTCGACGTGTTAAGTACTTGGATGCCATCTTGAAAGGTGGCTAGGATTGGATAAGTGTTGGGGACAGAAAGTCCAAGAAGTAGAGAGAGCTACAGCCCTGTGGGGCCAGTGTCATATGGACTAGAGGTGACTAGAAAAACACTGAGCTATTAGGAAGGACTGAATTGATACTGAATAGAGTAACTTGGATATAGTCAATTGGCAGTGCAGGCAGCCTGTGGATGGCTTTGAAGACCAGTCTGTATGTGACTAGTGGAGGCTGCACTGTGGAAGGAACATTTTAAGAAGACAAATCTGGTAACAACATGCAAAATGTTCTGGATGGAGAAAGACCATAGGGAAGAAAAGGGAGAAAGAGTAAAACTATCAATGAAGACAGGTTGTGTCCTCATGACCATGACTTTCCAGTGTGGTAAGGTAACTTCTTGCTGTGGGGATGAGAGGTTTCATAAGCATTTCATTGATTTTTAGAGGGGGATAGAGAGATAGAAACATCAATGAGAGAGAAACATCATCAATTGGGGGTAGAGCAAGCATGAAGTTGTAAATTTTCCATTTTATTGCTTAAATTTCTCATTTAATTGCTTTGTCTGTTTTGGTCCATTAGCTTCTATTAGAGAATATAGCTTTTATGATAAATTAAATTCTAGGGTTTTATTTTGACATCTAAGTTAATTTTTAATTCTAAATTTTCCATTTTACAACATACTTCCAGGTGCCCTGACCAGGAATTGAACCGGTGATCTGTTTCCTGGGTCAACATTCAACTGCTGAGCCATTCCAGCCAGGCATATGGGGATTTTTTTTTAAAGGTTAAGATCCAGTGATAAGATAATGCTTTGAGTTTTTCTTGTTTATTTTTGTTAGTTTGCTCTTTATAAACATGAAAGAAAATAACAAACATTACAAATCATTCTTTGAAATTATAATACATATTTATGATTAAGTCAAAGAAACATTATGTAAAACAATAACTTAATAGTTAACCTCTACTGAATGTTTACTATATAGTAGCTAATGTTCTAAGTTCTTTCTCTGTGAAATCTTTTTAATCAGTACAAAAATCTCCATAAGACTGGTAGTATGGCTGGAGAAAAAAAGTAATAGAGAGAATAACTTTGTAGAAAACCTCAGAGCTAGAACCTTATAGAATCAGGATGAGAACCTGGGCAGTCGGCCTCTGAGCCCATGCTGGTAACCACCAGGGAATGTGGCCAAAAAAAGCAATAATCAAAGAAACCGAACACTAAACCTCAAAACATAATTACTCTGCTGCACATATATCAGACCTTTAACACTAGTTAACAATGCTGTGTTGTGTAGTTGAAATTTGTTGAGAGGGTAGCTCTTATTTAATCCTCACCTGAGGATATATTTTTTCCCATTTATTTTTAGAGAGAGTAAAGGGAGCGAGAAAGAGAAAGAGAGAGAGAGAAAGAGAGAGAGAGACATTGATGTGAAAGAGACATCTATCGGTTGCCTCCCGCACATGCCTGACTCACGCTGGGATTAGGCCTGCAACCAGGTACATGCCCTTGACCAGAAATCAAACTGGACTCTGGTCTGTGAGCTGGCACCCTAAACACTGAGCAAAACTGGCCAGGGCTGAGAAGGTAGATTTTCAATGTTCTCACCTGCCGGGAGCCGGTCCATGCTTGCTGTTTCAAGGGACCTGGCATATATGGCATACTGTTCTTAATATGTTTGCTCACCTTCTTGGCACTATGTGTTTTAACCAAGGTCTCTGAGAAAGGGTGTTTCCCCAGGTAGGGATTTTCCCCTGAAGTTAGGGAGGGAATAAAACCTCTTAACTAAGTGCCAGGTGGGTAATTAATCACTTTAACTACGAACAATCATGCTTAAGCTACATAATCTTTACTCCCTGGAATGGAGATAAGAAACGCCCTAACCTTTGAAATAGAGATTGATAGGATTGGAATCAACTGGTATAAATACAGATGTAAGAAGACAGAACACACAGAACTAGAGACAGCAGAACTTCGCTGGAGATCCAGACCAGAACTTGGCTGGAGATCCTGGCTGGAGATCCTGGCTAGGCTGCTGATCAACTGAACACTGTCTCCGTGTCCTTCCTTCTTCGCCGACTCCATCCACACCTTTGGGGACCCCTGGACCTGCTGGGGTTGGACTCCGGCACTCACCATAAAAAAATAAAAAGGTCACTATGTGAAGTAATGGGGTGATGGATATGTTCATTAGTTTTGGTGTACTCATTATTTCACAATGTATACTTACATCAAAGCATCAAGTTGAACACCTTAATTATATACAACTAGGGGCCCAGTGCATGAATTCATGCACCTTGAAAAGAACTATGGGCTGCAAGGCTGCAGTAGGCACATGGGAAGATCTGGGACCATCCTCCACGCCCCCGCTCGGCCCCTCCCGCCTTGTCCCCAGTCCCCTGCTGCCGGCAGTCACGCGCCCGCTGCCACTGCTCCTACGCACTGATGGCACCAGCCCCACTCGCACCCACTGATGGCACAAAGTGATTGGGGCTGGCGCCAGCAGTGGGTGTGAGTGGCAGCTGCTACCCCAATTGCCCCTCAGGAGCAGGGGCGGGTGGAGAAGCCCTCAGGGGTGATGGGTGCCAGCACCCGCTGCTCGCCCCCGTTAATGGTGCTGAGCGATCAGGACCAGCGCCGGGCACCAGAAGTGGGTGTGAGCAGCGGCTCCAGTGCCAGCTATGGGTGTGAGTGGGGCCGTCACCAGCAGCAGGTGCAAGAAGCAGCTGCCATCCCTGATTGTTCCTCAGGAGGAGGGGGAGGTGGAGAAGCCCTGAGGGGCAATCGGGGCTGGAAGCCACCGCTTGCACCTGCTGATGGTGCTGAGCAATCAGGGCCAGGGCCAGCGCCAGGCGCTGGCAGCAGGTGCGAGCAGGGCTGGTGCCAGCAGCAGGTGTGAGCACCCAGCAGGACCACAGTGAATGGGAGCAAAAAATTTTCAGTAACCACTAGAGGCTTGCCCTGATGACAGCGACTGGTACACCACTTTGGTCTGGTGCCCCGCTCACCTGCTCCACCATCCCGCTGTGGCCCACCATGTTCTGTGCTCTGTTGCCTGCTGCCAATGTCCACCATGTTCTGCACATGCCCCCTGGTGGTCAGTGCACATCATATTGACTGGTTGTTTAGTTGTTCAGTTGTTCCACTGTTTGGTCTATTTGCATATTACAGTTTTATATATATAGATTTCTATAAAAGGGAAGATAAGGAAACATAGTCACTCTATTAATCAATAACAATAACCGTGATAATCAGGATCCTATGGAGTCTTTAAGGACTGCTTTCACCACTATATTATTTTATACCAAGTCCCTAGGCCTGACCAGTGATCAGGGCTGATTGGGGCCTTCTGGCTGGTGGCCAGTGCTTTCCTTCGTTACGCACCACCCCCTGGTGGTCAGTGCACATCATAGCGAGCTATCAAACTCCTGGTCTCCCAGTTGAGCTCCCAAGGGGATACTTTGCATATTAGCCTTTTATATATATAGATGGTTCTCATCATTTTACAGAAGAAATTAAGGCACAGAGAGGTTATTTGAGAGAATATTCTAGAAGCACTGGATTTATGCTTGAGCATTTTTCAGGGCGCTGATACTCTTCCACTTTACATAGCACATCCACAATTATCACTAAAATTTAGCATATAACAGGAAAAAAAGTAAAATGTCCCCAAAGAGAGGAAAGTCACCAGCAATCAAAACTGAGGGGAATGTCAAAACTAACAAATAGCACCTGCAGAAAATTAATAAATTGGGTACTTTTAATGCTTTATTATTTTAAATTATGGCACCACTAGCTGAGCTGAAAAGTTTTTTTCTTGGTTATTGTATCTTTAAAAATATGAATTCCATCTCCACTGCCTCTTTAAATAAGATTAATTCATAGCATTTCTCATTTAATTGCTTTATCTGTTTTGGTCCATTAGCTTCTATTCGAGAATATAGCTTTTATGATAAATTAAATTCTAAGGTTTTATTTTGACATCTAAGTTAATTTTTAATTCTGCAAAAAGTTCTTCCCTGTGCAATTTAGTTTTCTTTCAGAAGTGCTGAAAAAATGATATTTGGAGCATTGTAAGTTATCCATGAAATAGGTATTTCACAGCCAACCTGACTACGCTTTCTTAGGCCTGAGCTTCTCTAATGAAAGGCCTGTTCAAGAGATGTTTGTGTATTAGCTTTTCCTAAGATTTCCAAAGAGAGATTTCATCAGAGGAAGTTGCCTGGCTGTGGGAATGAAATTAAGTCCCCATGCTGTCTTCACTTGAGTAGCTGAAAAGGCATGTGAGTCATATGGGTTATTCCCTATAAATGAGTCTAGGTTTGGCTATGAGATCAGAGCCTCTATAAGAATTACAGGGATTAAAAATTAATATAGGAATTTGGGATGACACAACATGTAAGAAGAGCAGGAAGAATAGAAGGTCAGAATGGCTGTAGTCCCAAGGATGACAAAACTCACATTGGTGACTTCAGGCTGAGAAACTGCTTCAATTCCCAAGTTTACAGAGAGATTCTACCAGGGTCCCAATCTACTTAATCAGAGTGGGCTCATGGATGAGTCTGAGACGCCACTACATTTGCTTTCTATGACTTTCCAAGAATAATGTTCTCTGTTCTCTCTGACTCTCTAACTCTGGAGCTATACAGAAAAGGTTATTATAAGAAATGTAGTTCCTGGCTTTACCTTGTCAATGCAGATGAAACATAATCTTTGTGATGGTAATGCCCAAGTGACAATAACATAGCCCCTCCTATGAGGCACAGAATGAATATGATAGAGTTCAATGCTCTTCCATGTCTTTAAGAGAGACATTATCTTAAAGTAGAATGCTATATTAAAAATCAACCTACTCATTTTCAGTTTGAATATCTACCAAGTAGCTGACATTGTGGTAGGCACAAAATCAAATCATGGTCTGATTTTTTTTTCTTTTTTTTGTTCTGCCTAGGTATTTGACACAATTTTTTTGAAATATAATGATTTCTGGGGCACTTTAATAATTTGTTGGAATAAGGAACGTGGTTATTTCAAATCAAGATACATAAATTTTAAGACATTTGAAATCATAATTGTTCTGCACATTTAAGACATATGGTAGGTATTAACCTGGGGGAAGCAAAAGGAGAAAAATTCCACTACTCATATTTGGAATATTTGAACTTGAACAGCTCATGGGAAGTTGAGCCTTCCAAAGAATGCCACTTTCTACCTCAAAACAGTTTTTTTGTTTGTTTTTTTCTAAATATGTATTGTTCTCTACAATAGCCATTGGTCTCCAGAATGACTTTGCTGACAAGTAGTCTACAAGTCTTTGGAGGCAGACCTAAGATATCATCTATTCTCACTAGCAAAATGTTAGGAAGATGGTTAGAGACTCAGGCAAACTGTGTGGCGTTAGTATTTACAGTAATTTAGACAAGATATCCCCAGAGGATATTGAGGATGCATGCATGTGGCCTTTAGGAAGGTGTGACTTCAAAGACACCTCACAGGGCAGCATTCATTTTCTTGGTAAGTTTTCCAGAATGGCTGGGCTTGTGGCCCTTATCCTGGTAGCCTCAGTAACCTGCCTTTATCAGCACATTGTGACTGCACCCATCTTTCTCAAACATATTCACATTAATCAAACGTGTGACTGAGGAATAAACCCAGGATTCCAGCTTATTTGTTTACTGTAAACAATATATTTCTATTGGGAGAATAAATTCTATCTCACAGGAAATGAAACATGCAAAGTTTATAGGACCAATTCTTTTCTTCTTAAGAGGAAGGCATATGTGGAAAACCAGATAATTACCAGAATTGGTGAATATTCAATTCAGAAAAATGGAATTAATAGCAGACTGAGATCAGAATAGGCTTGTCAATAGGACAAGAGCTCATGGAATCTATTGAGTATCACCTTTGGGATCCATTTCCACAGGACCAACTTGCCAAAAGGATAATAAAACCCAAAACCCTTTATTGAAAGTCCTTTTTCCTCTGAGTCTTGAAGAGCACTGCCAATATATGTCCATGTGATTCTTGTTTTATTGCTGTAATAGAGGCCCGGTGCATGAAATTCGTGCATTGGGGTGGGGTTGTTCCTCAGCCCAGCCTGCACCCTCTCCAATCTGGGACCCCTTGGGGGATTTCAGACTGCCGGTTTAGGCCCAATCCCACAGGGGGGACTGCTGGCTCCTAACTGCTTGCCTCACACAATCTGGGACTGCTGGCTCCCAACCACTCGCCTGCCTGCCTGCCTGCCTGCCTGATTGCCCCAAACCACTTCTGCCTGCCAGCCTGATCACCCCTAAACACTCCCCTGCCGGCCCAATTGCCCCCAACTGCCCTGCTGGCCCAATTGCCCCCAATTGGCCACCCCTGCCAGCTTGGTCATCCCCAACTGCCCTGCCCTGCTGGCCTGGTAACCCCAACTGTCCTCCCCTGCTGGCCTGGTCACCCACAACTGCCCTCCCCTGCTGGCCATCTTGTGGCAGCCATCTTTGACCACATGGGGGTGGCCATATTGTGTGAGGGCATGGCAGTTAATTTGTATATTACCTCTTTATTATATAGGATTACTCCATGGCTGACCTAATTCCTCACAATTTCTATGTTCTTTCAGATCTCAGGCAATGGTTGCAAACCTAGGAAAGAGTCTGTCTCCTTCAGGAACACTTAATCTCCCTGATCTAGTCCACATGTATGAATTTTGCCATTTAAGACTTGGTGGGCATTCTTATTTTCCTCACAGGCAAATTCCCTAGCACCTTAGTATTTTCTACAATGCTCATATCCATCATTTATCAAGAATTACATTTTGTGTCAGATGTCATTTATATCTTGCGCTGAGAGGTGAACCATTTGCACCCTTTGTTAATGAGCTCCCCCACTGTGAAATTGGGTGATGCCATTCCATAAAATCTATTTTATTTATTTATGTGCCTGCTCTTTATATGAAATTTGATCAAAAGAAACCTGTTCTCACTATTCCACAGACACTGCCATTACCCAGAGTCCTTGCACAAAATCCCTCAGTCAGGACACCTGACCTACCTTTACCACTAAGGTTCCTTAACTAAGTTTGCTATCAATTGAATGTTTGCATTCCCCCCAAAATTTAAATGTTGAAGCCCTGAACCCCCCACTTCAGTGTGATGGTATCAGGAGGTGGGGGGGTTCTTTGGAAGATGATTGGGTTTAGAGGAAATGGTTAGGTCCTCATGATGGGATTAGTTCCTTTATAAGAAGAAAGCACAAAACTTTCTTTTCTTACATCCTACTTCCAAAAGAGAAGATAGCAAGAAGGCAGTGGGCCATTTGAAGACCAGGAACAGGGTCTTCACAAAACTGAATAGGCCAGAACCTTAATCTTGGACTTCCCAGCCTCCGGAACTGTGAGAAATAAATGTCTATTATTAAATCCACCCAGTCTCTCATATTTTGTAATAGCAGGCCGAGCTAGGACAAAGTTCTTAAGAAAACCACAGGCATCAATGCCAAGGGACTACTGATGACTGAAATAGAACCCAGCACTAAATCTTCTATTGTGTATCCTGGTTATTTAACTTGACACAATTATTGGAATGTCTGCTAATAAGCCTTGGTTTCTTCTTCCAATTGAATAATTTATCATCTATTTTTTTTAGTCTTTGTAACCTTTTCCAAGAATGATTCTATCATTTTTCTAACTGCAAATTGTCCAAGCTCCAAAATTAAAAGAAATAGGTCTTAATTATCTTTCCTCTGCCAAGTTTTACTTCACATTCACTCACTTAACTCATAGTTTTCTTTTTCTCAGCCTCCATCCTCCAACCCTCACCCCATATAACCTGTTTCTTTCTACTTCTTTGTTTAATTTTCTGGAGTGATTTGATCTTTCTCTGGTCCACTCCAGTCATCACAGGAAGGATGGAAGCAGGGTGGGCATTAGACCAAATTCTAGTGACAGGCACTGTTCTCCAGTCAGAGCAGGTGCACTGGAGCAAGAAGGATGCTTCGTGCAGGCAAAGCATCGAGATAGCTGTCATGGCCTTTCTCAGAACTCATTGCTTTACATGGAAGTCAGCTTAAAACATTCATTCAGATCGATTTATTCAAAAGTGTTTAAGGTTGAGCTGAGTTTATTACCACAGATGTGGTGGGGCCCTTACAATTGAGCATAATGTTTCATCAGTTGCAATACCAAATACACTCTTGGTGTCTGCTGACAGGGATATGGGGGTCTTTTATGGCAAAGCACTGATTGGGGAAGAAAGTTTGATGGAAAAATTGTTTTCATAATACTCCAAAGGGGTTCAAGTTTATGAAGATTTTAAATCTTTTCTCTTGGCTTGAATTATCTTTTTTTTTTTTCTTCTTGCCCATTCCTGTCTCCAAAGAAAGCAATAAGCCTGTCAAAGGAGGAATTAATTAAGCAAATCAATCAGTCAGTTTTATTAAGGAATTACAAAGCCCAAGTGGAGCATTAATTATTCAGATAATGGGACATCTCTGAGCCGTTCTTTTCAATTATTGATAAGCTGCTATCTATCATTCAAACTGCTTTAGTACCGATTCAGTTGTGAATGAAAGCCAGATCATTCAGCCAGAGCATATGCTAGTGATGAGCACTGCTGGGAGGATGGGGTAAAAAAGTGGACGGGGGCTCTCTTTCCCCAGCCTGAGTGCACATAGTAACCATCATGAGGCCAGGACCGGCCACCCTGCAGGCATCCCAGTGAAAGGAGTGTGGTGCTAGGCACTGTGGCAATGACATGGGAGCTTCTTTTTCTCTACCACACCTGGATTTCTCATTGGCCTTATAAGACCAGCTAAAGAAAGTAGCATTTCTGGTAAAGCTGATGTCATTGTTTAACATCTAAAAGAATAAACAGACAAAAAAACACCCTTCAACTAGAAGAATTTTAGATTTTTTTTTCTCTCTAGGATCAGGAAGAGAAAAACTTTCATTCAACCTCAGATTTATTTTTTAATTCCATTGGTTTAATGTTTATATGTGAATTTACATGAACAGACAGGGGTGTAGGAGCAAAAGTTTTGCTCAACTTTTTTTCAATTTGTGTCAGGAGTTTAATCTTCCTTTTATTAATGATTTATTAAGTATCTAATATGTGCTGAAATCCTGACAACGCCAACACAGAGACCTCAAGGTACTCATGGTACTTTGATAAGACATTTACTAAGGAAAAAAAAACATTTTTTTTTTTTAATCAGAAAGGCATCGGTCCCCCAGTAGCACTAATTTCAACTTTGGGATACTGTATATTATATTTAGAACAAGAAGTAGTGAAGAAGACAGAAAACTTGGCCTTTCCTTTATTCTAGCTTAAAATTCTTGCTAGAGCAGTGGAATTTATTTTGAAAGCTTTGTTTTCTGGGTTTTGGTTTCCTCGCTTGACTTTTTATCAAAGAAGTTAGGGCAAAGTAGTTTTGGCATTTGAATGCCTTTCAAAGTTAATTATATGTCAAAAACTGGATCCACAAATATTACAAACATAACCTCTTGATAAGACAAACTTGAATCAGTTGCTTACTATTAGGAACATCACCAACAAGAGCTCTGGCAGTGTCTTGAGGGAGAAGATAATGTAAAAATTTATTGACTTCAGGCACATCTTTTAAAGTTGGGATTGGATTGGGATTGGGTAAGGATTATGAAACAATAGTCAAAGATTGATAGAAACAGGAAAGTGAGTATTTTGAGCCAAGAGATTAAATTAATTTTAGAACATAGACTGTTGATGGTTTCCATTGAAAAGCCGAATCTTTCAGGGAAATCTTGTAATAAAAACACTTGGCGCCCTGACCAGTTTGGCTCAGTGGATAGAGTGTCGGCCTGAGGACTGAAGGGTCCCAGGTTCGATTCCGGTCAAGGGCATGTACCTTGGTTGCGGGCACATCCCCAGTAGGGGGTGTGCAGGAGGCAGCTGATCGATGTTTCTCTCTCATCGATGTTTCTAACTCTCTATCCCTCTCCCTTCCTCTCTGTAAAAAATCAATAAAATCTATTTAAAAAAAAAAACAAAAAAAACACTTGGCTAGGCAGGACACTTTTGGAAGAATTAGGTCATGCTAATGAAGACCGAGTAATAGCAAAGACAGGTTAACAAAGACAGAGAAATGGCACAGTCATGTTAGCATAGAAGGTGATGTGTGTGTTTCATTCTCAGTGCCCAGGCTATATGTGGAGATTCAGTTCTCATTTGTCACTATAGTATCTGTCAGTATTAAGGGAACTCTTCAGTTTTCTGATTACTTTGCACATTTGTTTTGGAACTTTATTAATTACCTCTAGATCATGCTCATTTATTCCACTTAGTGGCAATGAGAACATTGGCACTTGACAGGGCTGTTTGAATCCACACTGTACCGTTTCCTAACAATGTGACCTAAGTTGAGTTACTTCATCTTTCTGAGCCTCAGTTTGTTTATCTTCAAAATTGGAATACTTGCCTCAAAGAACAGTAGCCCAAATTAAGAGAGCAGGATTTCACACTCTTAAGATCTCTTTGTGTCAATACTTTATATGTCCATTTTTACTATGCTTCCTGTCCTTATGCCTTTGAGGTTCTATAGACACTAATTTGCCTGAGAATTTGGCTAAATTCTCACTTTGTCCTCTCAAGTCTCGCTGCATTTCCAAGACACTGACGATGTTTTATGAACATCAAATGTACTTTGGGTTCATTCTTCTGTTATATATGCAGCCTCAAGCATGGTGAATTGGAAAGAGCACTGGCGTTTCAGTGAGAAGTTCTTAACTTAATCCTTCACTCAGCCACTCATTCTCCCTATGACCTTGGGCTACAACAGCCATGCTCAAGTTTGGCTCAGTTAGACCTTTAATACTAAATTAAACCCTGCTGAGCATCTGGTCTTTGAAGCACTTCTCCAAAGAGCCATGCACTCATCCAAGCAATTTGGCCAAGAATTTTATGGCATTTCCTGACATATCTCTATGAAAGTTTTAGACTTCTCAGAGCATGGTTTAAAAGCCACTGCCATGAAACCATGGCATTGACTTAATGAAATTAATTTTTCTCTCTATCCATTCACTTATTCCATGAATATTTATTGTCAATAACTAAGTGCCAAAGCTTGATAGGAAGTCAATAACAATGATCCTAGGAATTAAAGATAATTATTTATTTGCCTTAGAAGTCTTATGATTCTCAAGTCCTCAAAATGAAAACAAAGCTTTTTGCCCTCTCCACACTGCCCCCCTAAGCACACACAGACACATACTCACATCACCTTCCATAGATGCCAGTGAATCCACACTGTACCATTCCTAACAGTGTGACTTAAGTTGAGTTACTTCATCTCATGTCTTTCTCAGTCAGGTGAGTTATTTCAGATGCTCCTCCAAATCTGCGCCACTTTTTTTCTTTATTAGAAGAGCACCCTTCCAGTGGCACTGAGGCATGGCCTCGCCCGCAAGGTCTTTCTCGATTTGTCTCAGCTATATTATTTCTCTCACCAGCCATCTCAGAGCACATTGCAGCCCCTGTCTTTTCTCCACCATTCCTCCATCTCATTTATTTTTTAGTATTTTCTCAACAGTTCTTCCAGACGCTCTCATTAAGCACTGGGCTAATTAGCCTCCTGTTTCTGAGCAGTGGAGCAGGGGTGAGCCAGGGCCCTGCAGGAGAGCTCCCACATTCTGTGGGAGGAAAACAGTCCTGCTCCCCAGCTCACACACCTGCACCCTCTCACAACTGGACCTGCCACCACTCAGCAAGGTTATTCTTTGTTGTTGTTTTTAAGCTTCTGCTCTTTTTCCCAGAAAGGATACACCACAGCCCCAATCATCCTCACTCACTGACAATACCAGTGATTAAAATCTCAGTCCCCAGAGCACAAGCCCTCTATTAACTTTGCAGACATGTTTTCTATGCTACAGACCCAGCAGGCACTTAGCAGATCCTCTCGGAGATGCACCAGTTCATGACTAAGAGCAGCGGATCCAGCTAACATCTCAGAGAGCCGTGCACTGAATCAAGAGTGAGGGATCAGTGGGCTGCCCTGGAAATGTGAAGTGTCTAAATGGCACCTCACCCTAACACAGCTTTCCTCCCCAATTTCAAATTCAAGCCAGAGTTTGTTTGAATCTCTTCTCCTAGATCCTAGCATAGCAAACTTTTTTGGGTCAGTTGTTATGACAAGTATTTAGGTCTGAGTCCCACCTTAATAGGAAGAAAAGCAGTAAAATAAAACTCTCTCTCCCTGACCTATTAGCTGTATAGCTAAAACATGAATCTCATATTTTATCCAGCTCTGGCTGAGTCTGTCTAGGTTGAGATAATTGATGAGCTACTTTTCATTCATATATCTTTGACATCTCCTGGATAAACTTCATACAATAATAACACTGTAAGTTAATAGATGCTTTCCAAGTCTCCCTGCTTACTCTAAATAACAATAATGTTATCACTTTATAGTTAGCAAAACACCAGCTTATTTATTCCTCAATAAGGTGAAAGTGTTGACATCATCTAGGATTTAGGATGACTTGTCCACAGTCATCCAAATAACAATGAAAAATATTAAAACAAAAAGATCATCAAATTCCAAATCCTGGCTTCTTCTTCTTATATGAAGTTTTATTCTTCCTTCTCGCATCCTTAAGATAATGTTTTAAATGTGATGTATTCTGTTTTTAGTACAATTTCAAATGCATGTCTGCCATGTCCCACCCAATGCAAGAATCCCTGTTTCTTCCAGATGGCCAGGCCATTGCCTGGATACTTCCAATGTGGACAACCCATGAGATGAGTCTAAGTTATCATGGTAGTACTGTACATTGTCTGATGTGAGTCTGAAAATAACAACCAAAAGTTACCCATGGATGTGATATTAATTTTATAAATAAGAAAATTAAGCTCCCTAGTTTTGTGATTTTCTCAACTGTTCCTCAAGAGATGGCCACTTTTCTGTCCCTCATGGTTTCTCTCAATCTATCCTTTGGAATGAAGGGTAGGATAAGAGGGTCCAAAATTAAGACATCTTGACTCCGTTCCTCTACTTCTCTATTACCTCCAGCACATGGGTAAATAGTCCTTGCTGTACACACTGAATCTTCTGGCCTTTGTTAATCAAGTAGAAGGGACTCTCCCTGTTTCTTTAGGTGTTTGCTCCAAAGAAGGTTTCAGAACTTTTATGTCCAAAGCCACACACACTTAAGCAAGTGATGGAATTGTATTCCTGCTGCAGTCACTTCATTTTTCTGTAACATTAACAAGGGGAGACTTTACTGCGTAGTCTCAAGGGGGTTGAATGGCTGCTCAGGCCTCCCAGTTTTGCCTATATGTTTATTCCCTCCAAGCCCAACCATCACCCTCTAGTCTCCACACTACACAGCCCTCTTCTATGGCCATCCTCTCCTTAGGTCCCTTCCCCACTTCCTAAAGCATAGCACAGAAATGTTCAAGGCCTAAATGTATTTACTCACTTGATAATTTTTCTCTGTGATAGATGTCAAAGTTATTCTTCACTCGGTTTCTGACAAGAGGAAGATAAAACTTAATTTTCACTATTGATGAGGAGTTACTTGAGAAGTGATATGTATGAGAAATTAATATTTTTTCTACTTACATAGTATGCTTTTATCACAAGTGAGCTAGTAAAGCTAATATTGTTATGATGTAAAAGCATCACCTGCTCTGGTTGCATCTCCAGGCTTTCCCAGTTGCACCTTTAATGAAGGAGAGGGGGCTACACCTTTGATGAAGGGGAGGAGGCTCAGATCTCATCTCTTGAAATCCTTCACAGAACAAGGGAAATAAGATTTTTATCGCTGTAGAACAGTGGAGCATCTATATTCCTCCCATGTGACTGTGAAAGTCACTAACCCCAACCTGGCTCAGACATCTCACGGGTCAATTAAGAAGAGAAACTAACATGATTTCAGAATTTCTCCTGGCAATAACATTCTACAATTTTTCTCCAGAAGGTAGCCTCTTTCATTGCTGAAAAACTCATAGTATAAGAGAAAGTTATTTTTTTTTTCATTAAGCCAAAGTTCACTCATTTTCTACCAATTGATACCAACTATGCTGCTCTTCCTTCTCTCTCCACACAAAAGTTCCTCAAGCGTTTGGGGGTAATTTCCACTTTCCCTGAAGTTACCTCTTCCCCAGGCTAATTAATTTTCTCAGCAGTGTACATGAGTTGGTCTTGACACTTTGCAATTGCATCTTGAATAGCTTTGATACATCCATTCGAATATACAATGGCTTTGAGGCTGGACCTTTTTTATAGAAAGCATAATTACAACCTGTAGACTGCTTTGCTTTTTATGTAACATTATTTTTCCTTCCAGAGAATTATATTTTTTTCCTGATGAGATTAAAAGTACTAAGAACTGCCATTAATCAATGCTATGAAATCTCTGACCTCCTGGGACCTCTGTTTCTCTCCAATCCACATGCTTGCCCCAGGCTCTTTGAGTAGGACTATATAGGAGACCAACCTCTTGCCATCTCTGCTGACAACTTAGAAAAGAGAGCTATATAAGGAGCTATCTCTGGGAATTTGTAAAAACGGTAATCTCATCTTTGACTGAAATCATAAACAGCTACTCAATGATGAAAGTGGAATTAAACCTCATACCTGACTGACTCCAAACCCCAACCTTTAACCATTCACCCAATGAAGACGGATGAGGAGTTCATAATGGAACATGGAAATAAATTTGAAAGTAGTATAGCAATATCTCTGACTCCAGCTTAAACTAAGTAAATAAAATCATTCCACTTCAAAGCTGAAAGACTAAGGAAGGATTGAGCAGGTGACTCATAGTGAAGAGATGAATCAGAGTGTGTGTGCTTTTTTTTAAACTTAATCCTCATCCGAAGATATGTTTTTCATTGATTCCAGAGAGAGAGAGAGAGAAACATCAAAAGCTCGCCTCTAATATGTGCCCTGACTGGGGATCAAACCCAAAACCTGGGCATGTGCCCTGACTGACAATCCTTCAGTGCACGAGACGACACTGTAACCAGCCGAGTCACATTGGCCAGGGTGTGTGTGTGTGTGTGTGTGTGTGTGTGTGTGTGTGTGTGTATTATTGTGATGAAGACAGAAGACTAAGAACATATAATAACTTTGAGCAAGCCCCAGGGCAGTTTCTGGCTGAGTGATAGGAACATGTATGTGGAGTGACCTTGTGGACCAATACCTTGCTCTCCCTTCAACCTTGCTCGGTGCTCCTTCTCAGGCACCTTCCCCATCTCCTGAATTTTAAATGTCTGACTGTCTAGCATTCTACACTTAATCCTCAGCTCACTGTTTGTAAAATTTTCTTCCTAAGTGTCCTGCAGTCCAAGCTGAAATAATCCTTCTGGTCTAAAATCATGGAGGCCAAAATTTGGGAGATATACAGCCTATAGTACCCATCAGTCAACCATTGGCTTATATTTTTTTCTTTCTTGCTCTTAAAACTCCAACTCTTAATTTGCTACCTTTTATGAAAATTAAGCTATTTTTCAGAGAATAACATAAACTAGGTTTCAGTGATCAGTACATTGGTGTATATTTATGTACCCAGGATCTTCCTTGAGATAAGAGAGTATGCTTATAGACAGCTCAGCCAATGAGTAAAGCATGATCTCAGATGTGTGGTTCTCTTCATGGGATGCCCGCAGAAAACCAGGGTGCAAGAGAGCGGAGATGTGAGAAGGGGAAGAGAAACAGGTCGTAGGGCCAGGAGGAAGCTAGGGGATGTGAACTCTGAGTAGATACTGTGTTAAGAATTCTCTGGAGCAGCAGTTGCCAAACTTTCGGACCTCAAGGACCACAAGAGGTCTGTGGACCACCGATTGGTGACCGCTGCTATGGAGTGTTCCTCCCTTGATCATCACAAAACTTCAGCCACATGTTGTTATCAATACACAACATATTATAGAAGACATTCTCAGAGAGGTTCAGTAATATACCTCAGATTTCTGAACCAAGCATGGTGATACAGATACTAATTAGAAACTGTTTTTCTCCAAACTCCATCCTCTTTCTCATCTATGAGCTGGCCTTCCTAATAGGCTTAGCTCCTATTAGAGTTATATTTCAAGTGGACTCAACATCTAAGAGATGACAAGAAATGCTACTGAGTACACTTATATACTATTGTTCCCTCATTGTATCTGGCCAACCCATCTTAGGTAAATTATGAAGCCAGAACAGCTTGTCGATAAGGTTTCCATCTTTTTGGTTTTCCTTCTACTTCTGGCGCCACTGTCACACTTCTTTCCTTCCTGTAAGTCCACATTTAGTTCCCTTCTCAATGGTGTGGTTTCCTATTCCTTCTCATCAACTTCCCCCTAAATTTCAGATACCTCCTGAACTCAGAAGCTGTGGGGACATTTGACAATCACTGCTATAGTGAATGACAGTTTCTGACAAGAGTGTGACATATTTTTCAAATATGTTGGATTAAAAAATAAAAAGCCTGAGAATCATTTGTTTTATAGGAGAAGCTTCTAAAGAAAATTTTGTATTTTAAAAGGGATTCTAGCATAAAACTAAAGGAATAAAGCTTAAGAAGCAATTTTTAAGGCACATGGCATTGGAAAAGGTGAGGGGGTCACGTTGGCATTCAAGATCCTTAACATCATGCTACGGAGGGATAAGGTCAGTGCTTGGGTTAAATTTGAATTTTGAAATTTGTATTTTCTTGGATCATAGGAAATTAGACTTATTTTCAAGGCCTCTAGACATTGTTTCCTAGAGAGCAAAAGATAGGTATTCATTTCCTTCTTCACGTGGAGCCCAACTCCAGAACCCTGACCACTGCCTCCCCTCTCTAGCACAGGCAGTTGTGTTTGGAAGATTTGCAGCAAATGTTTAATCCCAAGTTTTCATGCCACTTCCCTTCCTTTGTTCTCAGTCATGCACTTGACCCATATCTGTTGTGGTGTTGAACATTTTTTTTCTTCAATAATTTATTTCCCAGCGAGCATGATTCTGGCAGCAAGCCACATTAGGATTGTCTGTGACTGGCACATACCAAGCCCCTTGGGACTCTGATCTGCACCTAGGGAGAAGATCACTCTGGAGCTTCAATCGTGATTTGGCAAGTTGACATTGGACAAGTTATTTAATCTTTCTGGGATTTAATTTCCTCGTCTCTAAGATAGAAGAATAGTGCCTTGAGAACACACCACATCACATATGTCCCTGCTAATAGCATTTTCTAACTTTCCACAGGTGGCTCGCCAAATCAAAACTTTTTTTTTTTTTTTTTTTGCGTTAGCCTCAGCCTTCTACTTTGGACACATAAGAAGTCTAACAAATATCATTTCATGATATTATATGGCTTATTTATGAGCCAAAAAGCCTTCTCACAGACCATTTTTAATCAAGCTGCAGGGACAAAGTTGTGCAACATTTATATGATGGATGTTAAAACCAACCTTGCTATGTTTGGGTTTGACACAAAAATTCTAAACATGACTTGTACTGATGTGCATTGTTATATAACCAAGCAGAAATCTCTTTTGTAAGGATTTTTGCATTAAATACCAGCATCTCAATAAGCTAACCAAGTAATTGAAGAATATGACTTTGAAAGTCTTGTTCAGAACACTAAACACTATAACCATCTCATTTCTCCCCAGTGGAGTGTGAAGACTGTGAAAGTGTGCACCCCAGGGGGGTGGCGGACATGGCCTGGTCCAGATGACAACTTGGCTGATGGCAAGGATGTAAAAATTCTACTCTCCCCAATGCTGAATCTCATTCACCTCAAGGCATTACCTTTGTACAATCAATTAAGTTTTGTCTTGACATATAGAATAACTTGGGATATATATTATGAAATCTTCGATATAATAAAGAATAGCCCATAGAAATACAAATAATTCTAGATTTTAATTCTTAATACAATTTATTTTTTCAAAAGTAATTATACTGCTTTCTTCTTCTTCACAAAGATTATTGTAATTTTCCATTCTTTAAAATAGATCCAGTAAAATAAATCATTATTTTTCTCAAATAAGAAGTAAAGATAATAGCAGCAGCTAGCCCATAGAGTTGAGGAATAAATAGAGTAGTAATGCAATAAAAAGAGCTATTTATAGCACCTAGCACATATTCTACACTTAATTAATGTTAGCTATTAATAAGTTCCACACTTCTTAACTTAGCATTTTTCCTATCACAAGATTCTGCGAGTCCCTCAACAAGAAGATCCCTTTTATTACAGAATTGTGAACATTTTCAGAAGTTCTTTGTCCCAATATTTTCTTACTGTAAAACTAAATAAGAATTAAAAGTCATCATAAATGTTGTGAAGGCCTTTTGGCCAGAAGGATAGAATTATCTTTCAAGTTATAAGTCAAATTATCAGGGTCATAGATGCCAAATATCTGACCCAACTCCAAGTGTAAGACAAAAAAAAACAAACAAACAAACAAAAAAAAAACAATTCTAGGCTTTATAAGGACATTTTCACCAAAGAGATTTACTCACTCTGAATCAGCAGGCTCATCCTCACCTGCAGATATGTTTTTTATTTTTATTTTTAGAGAAAGAAGAAGGGAGGGAGAGAGGAAGAGAGAAACATTGATTGGTTGCCTGCCATACACACTCCAAACGGGGATTGAACCCACAACCTAGGTATGTGCCTTGACTGGGAATCAAACCCACAACCACTTGGTATATGGAACAACACTCCAACCAACTGAGCCCCCCCACCAGGGCTAGATTGTACTGACTATTATAATATGTGAATGAAGCCGCCACGATAAAAAGTACCTCATGCATTAGGGAAAGAACTAGGCAGTATAGTTTCACTCTCATCTGACTCTCCCAATTTTGTAAGAGCTTAACCTGGAAAATTCTCTGTCATGCTATCTATGCTACCTGACAGCCTGTCCCTCAGGAATGAAAGCAATCTAATAATCTCATCACACCAAGGTGTTAAGAGCATTGTGTATTAGCTTTATTAGAAGGTGTTGCCTTTTAAAAGAGAAGTCTGGGCAGCTCTGTGGTTAATCAAAACCAGTGAAGATTGATATACTTTCAGAGATCCGTAGGTGAGATATTTAAAGATAGGAAAGCACTTGGTATTCATCAACTCATATCACTTAAATGACTCCTCTAAAACATAAAGTGTCTTTGTAGCTACTTATTCATTTACAAGAAGTATTTATGAGAATCTAGTATTGTCAAGTTATAAAGCTATGGTGATAAGCAAAGAAAGCAAGGTAGGCATTACACAATAGATGAAAGAATTACTGTGAGTACAAAGTGTAATGAGAACAGGTCATTGGGACCTGGAGAAGTTTGGGGAGTCAGGGAAGGTTTCCTTGAAGATTTCTTACTAAGTTGTAGAAAAACATTATATATGCAAACAAGTTTGAAAAGAGAGAAGGAAAAATATTCAAGCAAAAAGAGTAACACGTGAAAGCCCTAAGTGAGCTGTGTGCCATCGATGAGGCACTGACTGAGCGATGGTTGGTTTGATTAGAACACACAGTGAGGGAAGGGAAGCAACAAAGCTTATCCGGTAGGCAACATACAGAGCCCCCTCGGGATCTATTTCTTTATAAACTAGGGCCAATGGAAGCCACAGAATACTTAACACAAAGAGCAATTTGATGATATGTGTACACCTGTAAAAAGATATCTCACTGTGAGGAAGGGGTAAGTGGAAGAGGAGAAGGTAAATGGGGAGGGCACGTAGAAGCTGCAGCAGAGCCTGGTGAGAGACGACAGGAGCCTGGACAAGAGTGGACGCAGGGGGCGGAAAGGAGTGGAAAGATTTGAGAGGCCATTGCAAGGTGAGAACCAATAAAATTGTGTGCTTAATTGTAAATGGAAGCTGAGGACAATGGAGATAGCAAGAATAATGCTCGGTTGTCTGATTTGCTAGCTGGATGGGTGGTGGTGCCCTTTGCACAGGCAGGACTTTCTGGGAATCCCAGGGGCTTCAGGTTCCAAATGGTTCTATGATCACCCCCTCTGCCTTGCCACATAGTAATTATGGACAACCCATATAAGGAGAGAACCAAAAAGCATGTAACTTAGCTAAAAATAAAGTAAATATTTCCATGGACAAGACATGGAACAGAAACACAAAATAAAGATGCTGAAGTTATAGGTCTTCACACCTGAGATTTAAAAACAAATAGTGGGGGTGAGGGCAGGACTGGGGGTATGGGGAGACAACTGGGGGATAAGGACACATTTGTAATACCTTAATCAATAAAGAAAAAAAAAAACAAATAGTGGTGGCCAGGAATTTTGCTTCTCAGGGCAAAGGAGACTAATTGCTCATCATTTTAGAAAGGTGACTAAATCCAGGCTTTGGCTTGCACAGGAGAGGACCCCTCACCACCACCATTGGTATAAATAAGCTATAAAAAGAACAACAACAAAGCATTGTGGACTATTAACACCCAGTTTCTACCAAGCGAAATAGAAACCTACATGTCCATTTATTTTTTTTTTATTATTTTTTTCTAATATATTTTATTGATTTTTTACAGAGAGGAAGGAAGAGAGATAGAGAGTCAGAAACATCGATGAGAGAGAAACATCGACCAGTCGCCTCCTGCACATCCCCCACCGGGGATGTGCCCGCAACCCAGGTACATGCCTTTGACCGGAATCGAACCTGGGACCTTTCAGTCCGCAGGCCAACGCTCTATCCACTGAGCCAAACCGGTTTCAGCTACATGTCCATTTATATCAAATGTTTAGAGATGCTTTATAGGTAATTTCCCCAAAGTGTAAACAATCCAAATGACCCTCAACAGAAAAATCATTAAGCAAACGGGTCGATGTACACAGTGGAATACTACTTGGCAATAAAAAATAAAACATGGATACATGTTACAACATGAATAGAATTAGAATGACAAAAGGGATAGAAAAACAACTCAAAATAAACTCATGTATATATCACAAAGGTGGCCTTATACCAGTAGACAAATGTGGCAAAATGCATTAACTGGAGTTTAAAAATTGACTATAGCTCTAGTTGGTTTGGCTCAGTGGATAGAGCATTGGCCTGCGGACTAAAGAGTCTCAGATTTGATTCCAGTCAAGGGCACGTGCCTGGGTTTGGGCTCGATCCCCAGTGGGGGCCCTGCAGGAGGTAGCTAATCAATGATTCTCTCTCATCATTGATGTTTCTATCCTTCTCGTCATCTCTCTTCCTTTCTGAAATCAATAAAAATGTATTTTAAAAGAATTAACTATAAAAATTGAGAGGAAAAAATGCTTTTGAATTTTCCACCTTATACCATATAATCAACTCCATATCTATCTATGTGTGTATGTGTCTATGTGTTGTGTGTATGGTGTGTGTGTGTGTGTGTGTGTGTGTGTGTGTGTGTGTGTCTGTTTAAAGGTGCACTACAAAATAACTTATGTGTCAAAGAAAGATTGTTACAATGGGAACTGTAAAATATTTAGAACTAAATGATAATAAACCATGATGCAATCTCCAATTTGGGAGTTATAACTAACATAGGACTATTGGTACATTTAGCATCAGATAAATAATTTAGAAAATAATAAAGATATATAATAAAGAAAATAATAATAAAGATAAGAGCAACAAATTTAAAAAGAAGAGAAAAGCCTGAGCCAGGTGGCACAGTGAGCTGGAGCATCCTCCTGTCCACCAAAAGGCTACAGGTTTGATTCCTGGTCAGGGAATATACCTGGGTTTTGGGTTTAATTCGCCTCGGGGACAGACAGGAGGCAATCAATCAATGCTTCTCTCTCACATCCATGTTTATTTTCTCTCCTCCCATTTCTCTTACTCTAATCATATATATTATGATTCAAAAAAAGTAAGATAAAAAACAATAAAATTAAAATCGATTTTTGGCCAAATCTCCATCAAGACTTCAAGACTGATGGAAAAAAAGAAAGAGAGGTACATAAAGAAAGAGAGAGAAGGCATATGCTTAAAAACATTATTTTTTATTTGATTTTTAGAGAGAGGAATGGGGAGAGAGAAAGAGAGAGAGAGAGAGAGAGAGAGAGAGAGAGAGAGAGAGAGAGAGAGAGAGATTTTGATTGGCTACCTCCCATATGCACCCCTATAAGGGATCCAACTGTAATGTGGATATGAGCCCTGATTGAGAAATAAACCTGCCACTTTCTGGTGTATGGGATGACACTCCAACCAAATGAGCCACACCAACCAGGGTGAAGGCATATGTTTACAAAAATTTTAAAAGGGAATAAAATATAGACATAATAAGGATTTTGACAATCACAGAGTAATATGAAAAAAAAAAAAACACATCTTAATGCACAATTTATATAAAATATTTTTTCTAGCCCTAACCGATTTGGCTCAGTGGCTAGAGTGTTGGCCTGCGGACTGAAGGGTCCCAGGTTTGATTCCAGTCAAGGGCATGTACCTTGGTTGTGGGCACATCCCCAGTGGGGGGTGTGCAGGAGTCAGCTGGTCAATGTTTCTCTCTCATTAATGTTTCTAACTCTCTATCCTTCTCCCTTCCTCTCTGTGAAAACTCAATAAAATATATTTAAATTTTTTTAAAATATTTTTTCTAAAATAATATATGAATTATAAAAGTAACTTAATAAAAACTTAATAACAATTAAAAATATAAATCATAATAAAACTGTTTAAAAAAGAAACTAATCCCAGATGAACATACAGCCAAGTTTTGCCAAATTCTAAAAAAGAAAAAAAAATAAAGGAATCTGTTCAGAATTTCTCAGAGACATTAAAAAAAAGTATGACTCAGTGTAAATGTCAAATAGGTAAGTCATATTTCAAGGCCATTATAACCTTAATCCTAAATCCTTATTTATTCTGAATAAAAGATAACTATAGACCAATCATCCTATAAGGAGCATAATAATAAATTCCTAAATAAAATGTCAGCAAACCAATTTCAGCATCATGCTCATGTATTGTTTATCTTAGAAATACAGTGATCATTTGAATTAAAACATTATTAGCATAATCCCAATGTCATCCTGCATGTTAATAATGTTTAAAAATAAAAATTAGGATAATCTCATATTTTTTTCCCCCACAGGAGAGTCAGGAAAGCAATTAATCTAAATTTTAGATTTTTTCTTAAAATTTTAGCGAACAAAAATAGCAGGAAACTTCCTAAACTTCATAAAAAGTAGTATATTAGTTTTCCAGAGTGGCTGTAGCAAAGTACTATGCCTATAATGGCTTAAAACCATATACCTTTATTATCTTAGAGTTCTGAATGTTAGAGAATTGACCTGGGTCTCACTGGGCTAAAATCAAGATGTCCACGGGGCTGCTTCCTTCTGGGAGCTCTAGAGAATAACTGTTTTCCTTGCCTTTTCCAGGTTCTAGAGCCGCCCACATGTCTGAGCTTGTGGTCCTTTTTACTATCTTTACAGACAGTAATGGCTGGTGAAGTCCTTCTCACACTTCATCTCTCTGACCTTCTCTTTTATGTTCCTCTTCAATTTTTAAGGACCCTTGCAACTTTTAAAGGGTCCATGTGCTTAATCTGAGAGAATCTCCCTTTATTTAACTTTGTTTAAAGTTAGAAATCTTAATTCATATGCAACTTTTTTAAAAAAATATGATTTTATTGATTTTTTTTAGAGATAGAGAAAGGGAAGGAGAGAGAGAAACATTGATTGGCTACATCCTGCATGCCCCCTACTAGGGATTAAGCATGCAACCTGGGTGGACCAGTGACTTGTAAGTACATGGGATGATGCTCAACAAGCCACACTACCCAGAGCCACGCATTGTAACATATACACAGAAGATTAGGGTGTGAACAATTTTGAGAGGCCATTATTCTGTCTAACACAAGTTAAGATAAATTAGGTTTGCTTTTAGCTGACAATAACCAGAATCCTATCAAAAAGTTTTCATTTGTTTCATAATGTACAAAGTCCAAAAAATAGCAGTCCAGGACAATATCCTATATAATAAAAGGCTAATATGCAAATAGGCCAAATGGTAGAACAACTGGTCTCTATGATGTGCGCTGACCACCAGGGGGTGTGTGCAAAACATGGTGGGCATTGGCCACGGCAGAATGGTGGGCCAGGTGAACAGGGGCACCAGACCAAAGCAGAGCACAGGTCAGTGTCATTGGGTGAGCCTTGGTGGTTACTGAAAATTCTTTGCTCCCACACACCGTGGTCCCACCTGGCACTTGCACCTGCTGCCAGTGCCAACCCTGCTTGCACCCACTGTCAGTGCTGGCCCCATTTGCACCCGCAGCCAGCGCTGGAGCTGCTGCTCACACCCACTGCCAGTGCCCCGCGTCGGTCCCGATCACTCAGTGCCATCAGCGGGTGTGAGCGGTGGATTCCAGCCCCGATCACCCCTGAGGGCTTCTCCACCTCCTCCTGCTCCTGAGGGGCAATTGGAGCAGCAGCCCCCACTCATACCCACTGCTGGTGCTGGCCTCAATCACTCCACACCTTCAATGAGTGTGAGTGGGGCCGATGCTCTCAGTGCATGGGAGCGGCAGCAGTGGGAGCAGGGCTGCTGGCAGATAGGGGACCAGAGACTATGGTGGGAGGGGTCAGGTTGGGGAATGGAGGATGGGTCGAGACCCCTATGTCTACCGCAGCCCACGGTTCCTTTCAAGGTGCACAAATTCATGCACTGGGCCCCTAGTGGAAATATAAGAATCTTTCTACTTTTCTGCCACATAATCTTTGATGACAAAAGACTGCTAGTCATATGCATCACATCTGCATTCTAGGCAGGAAGTGGAAGGGGTAAAGGGCAGTGCCTATGTCAAGAATGCAAAAAGCTTTTCTCAGAACCCTCAATTTACATGTCATTATCACAAACTGTGTTTTTATCTGCAATGGAATTTGAAAAGCATTTTTAAAAATTCTGAACATATTGCTGCCCTTTTTAAAAGCAATTAAGATGGAGGAGGGTAATGAATATTGCACAGGTAAGTAGCAGTGTCAGCTGGATTACTATCATCATATTTAATATGATATTTTAGAAGCTCTTCAATTAAAGTCAGGAGAGGTCAGGAATGTCCAGGATCACAGCTTCTACTCCTTCTATTGGAGATTCCAGTCAATGCAATAACAAGAAAAATACTAGGTAAAGGGAAAAAGGAAAGAGAAAGTCATAAAAGATGACCACATTGGAAGTCATAGATTCAGTTTTGTACAAGATTTTGAGGCATCTATAAAATATACAATTGGAAATGTCACTTAGATAATTGAATGTTATATGGGCATAAAGTTAAAAAAAAAAAGCAACATAAAACCGTGGCTAATGATTCAAATTTGCATCATCAGTGAACATCTGAAAGCTCTATGAATAGAATTGCCTGGGAGAACAATAGAGAGTAAAGTTTTAAAAAGGGGAGCATACTTAAGACTAAACAAAGAGTTAGGATATTTAAAGGCAAAATTGAGAAGAATTTTTCAAATAAGTAAATACAGAAAATATGATGTCGATGCCAACAACAGAAATAACTTTTCCAAGGGAATACGCTAGAAATGTTTGATTTTATTGAGAAGTCAAGAACAAAATAAAACATAAAGTATTAAACTGATGTTAGGACGTGATAGACATTAGTGGCCAGTGAATTTGATGGAGTAGTGAGGGTTTTGATGGAAGTCTAATCAAAATGAGCTCAACAGTACCTTGGAAATAAAAAATAATAAAACATAAAAACCTCTTGAAAATTTTAATTTTATGTTAAGGAGAGATATGGGATAGTATTAGAAAGTAAGAGTGGAGTTGAAAGTAAAATCTTATTTATGAGAGATTGGTGCTTGTTTAATTGCTAATTGGAATAATTCTATAAAAGGATCTGGCAGAGGTTCCAAAGGAGGGAACACCTGACCAAGAATATACTGTCCCTAAATATGTAGGAAAGAGTTAACATAAAGATAAAAGAATGGGTATAAATGGGCATGGAGATGGAAAGACAAAGGCCCTCCCATCTGATGGCTTCCATTTTCTCCATTAAGTTAAGAATAAAATTATTTGCTGAGAATAGACATGAACAGATGAGAGGAGCCATAAGTTTAACAAAAATGGAAGAGGTTTGAAATAGGCAATTTAAAAATTGAACAGAAAATTAATTTGATAACAGAATTATGAGGTAGTACTATTATAGGGGCTCAGTTGAGGTTGATGATCATAAATTCATAGTGGAATCACAATGTTCTGTTATATGATATTTTTTTCAAATATAACATGACATTTCCCCATATTAGTTTCATCTAAAACTAGAGTTTGTCCTGATAAGAATAACAAAGGACAGAGGAGCAACAGACTTTATTATCCGTGTAAGGCTTAATTCTAATAATGGGTTAAATAACCTAAGCTAAATAGGAAGGGGAATGAAAGCAGATTAAAAACTCATGGATTGCAAAAATGCATACATACATACATACATGCATACATACAAATAGGAGTCAAAGTAAAGGTCTGAATATTCATGGATTCATGGGAGGGCTACTTGTACAAGCAACTAACTAGAAAGAAGGAAAGTTGAGGCTAGAGATCAATAACTTTGAATAGTGATTTTCAAAGTGAAATTGTTTCACAATTAAGGTAAGAAATTGGGAAGAATATTTAGAAAAGAATTTGATGCCATGAAAAAAATATGCTGATCATAGAGCAGACTTTCCAGAGAGAAAAGAACAGGTTTGGGTTAAAGCCAAGGCAAGGCAATACAGAATATTTGGCAGGACTGTGCAGTTTCCAATGTGGGACAAGAACAAGATGGATTTATGCCTTGGGAATTGGCCAATGGCAGAACTGAGCATTGGGTGAGGGTCCTGATGGCTTCAATCCTGAACTAGAATATTGTAGGGGTATTTTTTCTGTATTCACAAAGAACATCCCATAATTTACCAAAAAATGTGCCTTCTGGGATGAGTCAAGCCATCCGAAGGAAAAGTGGCATCTTCTATTATTCACCAATTTCCTGAGGAGTCTGCATAGAAAACTGGTGAGCATAAATGATACTAAGGGATAGCGTGATAGCATGATGTGTGGTTCTGGCTCTTTGAGACACCAGTGTTTGGGTGCAGTTGACTTCCATGACTATCCCCACATCCCCTCACACTCACATATGGGTTGGTTATCCTGGCTATAGGCTTTTCAGACCTTCTCCTTGCTGACTCCCAAAGGCTTGAAAGCAAACTCTGATGCTCTGGGCTCTTCAGTCCTGGGCTTAATTCCACCAAATGTTGACAACCTGTCTAGATTCTTATTTCCTGTGGTTCCTGTTTGGTGACTGATAGACTAATCAGTCAAAACAATTTATGCAGAAGCATAAATGACTGAAGGTAGCACTGTGCATTGTAATGTCCTTGCAACCAATTCTTAACTCAGGTTTTCAGAGCTTTACTCTAAAAGACTGATTAATGATATGAGCTTGAAGCACTGTGAGAGTCCCATGAAGTAAAGATTTTTAAACTTCCCAAATTAATTATTTCATTTACCATGCATATGAGAGCCTATTATATCCCAGACATTACTCAAGGTACTAGACATAAGAAATCACTAGGCCAGTGCTCCACACCTCAAACAATTTATAGTCCGGAAAGAATACAGACATATAAACAAACAAAAAATTAGGGTAATAGATGCTACCATAGAAATCTGTAAGTACACAAAAGAGATATAAAGTAGCTAATCCTCATTCTCTTATTTTCCTCTGGGAACATGTTCTATTGCTGACCCCTTTTCTTATGTTTCTTCTCCACTAGTCCTTTTACTCATCCTATAACTCCAGTCTCTTTTTACAAAAAAAAAAAAAAGAAAGAAAGAAAGAAAGAAAGAAAGGAAGAAAGGAAGAAAATATCATTATACTATTAACTCTGGATAGCTTTCCATGTCTCTATTTCTCTTCTAGCTTTCTTAATCAAAATGTTCTTAACTTTGGTTGCACATTGAAGTCACTTGGGGATCTTTAAGAAATACTGGTGTCTGGTGCCCACCCTCTAGGGATTCTGATTTTATTGTTATGGGAAGTGGGCATCAGGATTTTTAGTCTCCCCTCCTCAGGTGTACTACCCAGTCGAGGATGAGAGCCGCTGTCTTAAAGGATGGTGAAGACTGAACGATCCAACACATGTACAGCATAGTCCACATTAGTCACTCTATCAATGACTACTATTATCATTGCATTGATCAATAAACAGTAGTGAGTTTTCTGTGCATGGCTGTCACAACCTAGTTAGAAAACTGATAGAAAGGCTAGCCTGACTGAGGTTGAACTGCTTCAGTAATTCGTGTCCGCTTCAAACGTGTTTCTTCATCAAAGTGGTGACTCTTGGCAAGACTAAAAGGCAAGACTCTTGGCACTCAGTTTCTTCATCTATAAAATGGGGGAAATTACTCTGCCTGAAATCATCGGGTTGGTGAGAGGATTAATTAGTTCATCTCTGTAAAATGCTCTGCAGACAGAACAAACATCTACAGGAGATAAGGATTATGGTCTCCCGGAAGCATCTATAATGTGTGGAGACATTGATAGCCAGTCTGGTCAGTGAAGCAGGCAGTGTGGAGCCTCACCCTTGCTTCTCAGCCTTAGAGCACAGATTGCAGCTAAACTCATCAGCCTCCATTAAGCCCCTGGCAAAAAAAAGGTATGAACTAGTTACTGTCAAAAATGGCTGTGACCTTTGCTCTCGATACTCTGGGATGGACATTCAATCCTACATTCTCCTAAAATGCCAGTGTTTACTCCTTCTCTTGGGAACATGAGTGGGGGACATGGTGGACAAGGAGAAATGGAAGCTCCCTCCCCCAAACATGCTAATCGGATGATGTTTCTTAACAACTCAATTGGACCTTTGCCCATTTTCCTGGAGGACTTCCTAGTGGCTGTTTCCGCACCCCATTTCAGTAATATTTAAAGTCTCCTCACCTTCCCATTGTGCTTAAAGGTCTTTATAAGGACACCGAAATGAAAAGGATGGTTCCTGGCATCTGCGAAGAGTGAAGCGACAGAATATTTCAAATGAGAAAATGGAGCAGGGGTCTGCTGCCTTTCTTTTGGCAAAGAACCTGCTATAGAAACTAATGTAGATGAGGGGGCACTGAGCCATATATAAGTGAGTAATTATCTACTGTTACAGGCCTTATTATCTCTCCAAATGTTTGCTAAAATTCTGTTGGGCAACCATCTGGACCCAGAGATTTACCCGTCCATACAGAGTGGGTTGTTGTTTTAAGTTGAGACGGGGAAAATTTCTTTCTCTAATTCTTTTCTGTCATTTTCTGTTAAATAATTTATCTGAATGTCTCTTAGATAGCTCTCTGTGAGTCCTCGGAGTAAATGGAGTCTGTGTGATACACTCATATAAAATATTCTTTGAAAGTTTTGTGGGATTTTTTTCTTTTCCCTCACCAGAGTATCGAAGGACAGTTTGCCATCTGTTGTAAGAATTTCATTAATGCACCTATTTTCTCTTCCTTTTTGCAAGAGTGGTCAGTCCAGATAATTTGTAGCCTCTCCTGTCGTGGGCAAAGCTCGCTGCCCAGCAGCCTCACCCCACCACAGGTAAGTCTCTGCTCTCTCATTACAGCTTTCTCTCAGGTGGCTTTGTTAGCTCAGAACAACAAAGCCTGTGTCCCAAAGCCTGGCTGGGTATCAATAATTTAGCAACATGTCATAGACAACAGTGAACCACGCTGCTAGGGTTGAAATATTCCTAGGGCTCCCCATCTATTATGCTCCTCTTTCTCAGTGTGCAGTGAATGGAGTACAGGTGGGCCCAGCGTTTTCTCCCAACTCAGAAACTTACAAGACAATATGATGGCACCAGGGAGGGGTTATTTGCATTACAAAAGGAGTCTGTGCTTTACCAGAGGGTTCCCTTTAGCTTTTCTTTAAATGAAGAGCTCTTCTTCAGCATTTAAAAGTTTATAAGCTTAATTAGTTTGAATCTTTCAGGAAAACACTCCCAAAGAAACACCTTATTCAGACAGGATGGTTCTCCTTCCTACTTGATTGGTTAAAAGTCTGGGCAGAAAACATTTGAAGTGTAACATCCCCAAACCAGCATTTGTGCTTCCAGTTTTCTCCTGATCCAGATTTCATGTCAATTTGGTGCATACAAGTGCTGCTCGAAGTCTGTGGTGCTGATCTGAACAAACTCAACCCATGTCCTCACTGTCCTCTCTTAGCCACAGACACAGCTCCCCCACAATGCCCAGAAATAGTGTCCCGGGCACCAAAAGCACAGAAAGCAGTGCCAACTGTTCTGTGTTTTTGTTTGTTTGTGTGTGTGTGTGTGTGTTGTGTGGGGTTTTTTTATTGCTTTTTTTTTTAGAGAAAGTGTTAGAGACAGAGAGAAACATCAATGTGAGAGAGACACATCAATTGGTTACCTCCCACACATGCTCTGACCAGACCAGGGTCAGGGATCGAGCTTGCAACCAAGGTCTGAGTTCTTGACTGGAACTGAACTTGAAACCCTTTAGTCTGAAGGCTGAGGCTCTAACCTTGAGCCAAACCAGCTAGGGTGGAATATTCTGTTGTAATGATTACCTTTGGGAGATGATGGGAGGTTTTGCAGTACATACCCCATAGCACACAACCACATAGTTACCCAGGACAGATATATATCTTCCCTAAAGTCCCTCTCCAAACATCACAGGTCCTCTCCTGTCTGTCCTCCACAATACAGTGCCAAGGCTCTGGGCTCTGGTCTCCACCCTCTTGGAGTCTGTCTCTATTGCCTCCACCTAAATCATACAGGTAAGTCTGTCCTGTTATATCCAGCTTTTACCTCCTCACAATCATGCATCCCTGTGCTCAGCTAAGAAAGGTCTCTCCAGCCACTAGAGTCCCTCATTCTACATTTTTTTCCTTTTATATAATAAAAGGAGTTCAGCATCTCAATCAAACTGCCCCATCTTCACTAGGAAGTATGCTCCCTTTGAGACTAGCATGCTCTGAAATATCAGCTAGAACAGGCCCCACTTTGAAGCATGGCACTGGGTCATTCTACATAAATGTTCGGAGCATTTCAGAGAGGGGACAATTATCATATGCCCTGAAAATCGAGGAATCATTGCATAAGAATCATTTTTTTTAATTTCTTTATTGATTACGGTATTACATATGTGTCCTTATCTCACCATAACCTCCCGACCTCCCCAACTCATGCCCTCACCCCCCTGTTATCTGTGTCCATTAGTTAGGCTTATATGCATGCATACAAGTCCTTTGGTTGATCTTTCCCCCTTACCCCCACCCTCCCCTACCTTCCCTCAGGGGTTTGACAGTCTGATGCATTTCTTTAAAAAAAAAAAAATATATATATATATATATATAGTTTTTGATTTCAGAGAGGAAGGGAGAGGGAGAGAGGGATAGAAACATCAATGATGAGAGTGAATCATTGATCAGCTGCCTCCTCCACACCCCCTACTGGGAATCAAGCCCACAACCCAGGCATGTGCCCTGACTGGGAATGGAACCCTGACCTCCTGGTTCATAGGTTGATGCTCAACCACTGAACCACACTGGCTGGGCAGAAGAATCATTTCTTACATAGTTCTGAGTTGGTGCCACCTGTCTTAGATGAAGTCAGAGTGAATAGGAGCATCAGCCCTCCTTTTCAGTGTAGGCTTGAGTTGGCTCCCTGATCAGAGGGTTTACACCAATTAAGGGCTGTGAGTCTATATACAGGAGTTGTACTAAGAAGGGTTTGAGAACTAAGTGAGGAATGTGAGGGGTCAGGGGTCCATTCAGGAAGAAGAAAGAATCCAATTTCTCCTGGTCCCTGCTTTTATCCCTCGGATATATCTTGAACTCTCCTCTTGTCACTCTCGTTGTTGTTTGAATCGAGGGTGCTATGAGTAAGAGCAGGTTCCTTGCTTTTCAATTCCTGCCTTTCACTCTCTCTAAGCTTCTTGGATGCCATGACCAGCAGAAATCTTCCTAAAACACTGCTTCCATCCCATCCCATCATTCCTCCTGCCTAAAAAGCTACATTGCCCTTTATTCTTCTGTGTTTTGATTATAAGAGATATGAATGACCACATAATTTGTTGGCCAAACCAGGATATATTTGAGAGTAGAAAAAAACAGACACTTTTAATATTTATGTCAGGACCACAGGTGTAAGTAGAGATTGCTTTGGGTAAACAGGGACATATGATCACCTTAGATATAAATTCTCTACCTGGCTTTGATTCTGTATGCATGTAACCATTATCCCATGCTACTTAAAAGCAATCTAATCATATTGTAAAGGTCAGAACACTACTGCTACTACTAAAAATTATTACAGCGATGGCAATCAGAATGCTAGCAACCACTCACGGATTTCCTTCACAGCAAGCACTATGTCTCACTTACATTCTTTTTTTTTTTTTTTCATTCTCCACAAAATTTCTATGAGGTAGGTGCATTATTGTTGCCATCTTAGAAATCAGTCTACTAATAGAGAGAGATTTAAATATTTTGGCCGAGATCACTCAGCTAATAAGTGGCAGAGCTAAAATTACAGCCCTTTATTGTTTGACTCCAGTTTTACATCTGCTTTGGCCAATACCAACTCCTTATATTTTTTAAATATTTTGTAAAGCACATAATGAATACTGAGAACTATGATCAATGAAATGTTCTCCTGGTATGAATGTTGTCTCGGCCACATTGCTTAATGGCATGTGTGAATAACATTATTAATATTACCAGGATCCTTCCCTACCCTGCATCTTTGCTTGTGCTGTTATCTCTAAATTTATTGCCCTCCTATGTTCTCCACATCAAATCCATAGTCGATCCATCTGGCAAAGCCCCGTTTAATTTCTCACCCTCTGTGAAACCATAGCTGGCTACTCAATTGACATTCATCCCTCCCACCTGAATCCTCCCAGCCTAATTACCCTCAGTACTACACAAATTGGCACTAGATTACAATTTTCCTCTTCAGTACTCTAATTGTCTTTTTTGTTGTTGTTGTTATTCTCTCTCCAACCTGTTTGCAAACCCATCAAAACCAGGAGACTTCCTAGAACCTACTTAACTTGAAATTCAGACAGATCAATATGTTTTGAGCATTTTTTAAGGTGAACAAACTCACAAGAGATCAAATAACTCATCCACAATTTCATATCCAAAATGATAGCCCTAAAAGGATTGTTAAATTTTTAATATTGTTCTTATGCTCAAAAAAATGAGATATCCCTAGTAGCATTATTATGAAATTTACAATGTTGTTTTTTAAATGAATGAAAACGTACTGAAACAATGATCTTAAAATGAAATACTATTGTATGTGTTTTTTAAATAAATATTTCAGACTGGTTTGAGCTTCTCCTTAAATACCTCCAGCATTTCCAACATGCCTGCAATGGGAAATGGCTACCTGCTGCCTGGATCAGAGCATCCAGGGAAAACAGCAAGAATGCTTTGGAGTCTCAAGTTCATTAGAAACTTATCTGGTGGGACCAAGAAGGGAGCTGGCCTCATAACCTGTTCTGCCCATGTTGCCCCAATCACAATACACTGAAATTCCTGGCAAAACTGAACAATGCCCATACCATCAGCTTTGTTCTAGCTTCATTCCTGTTGCTAATACATTGCTGTGACTGTTCCTGGCAGAGTGGGGTCATCTCCAGCCTGTGCCTGATGACTCAATGTGAGGAAATAACTGAACAAGCACCACTCAGACGGTCAGCAAACTGCTGCTGCTCAGTCCCCAGGCCCAGGGCAGTGTGCGAGCCTCAATTACGTGGCAGTGATGGCTTCGGATCTGAAAGAATAAGCACCGGATACACAACTCCGCAAAGATCCTCAGAGAGCCAGATGGACAGGAAGCATTCCACAGGTTTAGGGCATTATGGCTGCTAATTTGTAAAAGAGTATATTGATAGGAAGTCTTGTGACCCATTCACGAACTCTTTTCTGAGTTACTCTTCAGGACAGCCCATTGGAAAGCTACAGTTAGCCAAGGTGTTCATGTTCGCCATACATATCGATCCCTTAGCATATATTGGAGTCTTAGACTTGATTAATTCTATTACGCTGTTCTCGAGTTAATTTGTTTGTCTTATATCCTGTCAAAACAACAAGTTTCTGCAGGGAATGGAAGAGAAGCATGTTTAATTCCAGGACAAAGTAAATATGAAGCAAGAGTCCTAAATGAGATAATGTATCAATTCTGCCTATGAGTGACTAGCACACAGCACGTGTTGAGAAAATCATTTACCTCTCCTTTCCTTTTCCTTAAATAGCATTTTTCTGTAAATGAACAAAAACCTAGTCTTTTGACAGATAAATTCAAATGTATGAATTTAGTGCAATTAAGAATGGTGTTTGCCTTTCAGTCCTGTTTATAACCAGGAACTGACCAGACTGTCTCTGGCGCTTAGCCATCACCCTTTTTAAAGTAGATGCCTCTTTATTTAAGGAGAAATGATCCTGGGGAGTTAATTCCTTGCGTAGGCTAGTCTAATTGTGCAAACTCAAGAAGTTTTGGGAATATAGACAAAAGTAATCCACTGCTCACTCTTGGACCACCCTCACCTCTGAGATCGATGGAGCCCGTCTCAATGCAATTTGCTGTAGTAAGTCTGCTCAGGAGACACCTGGCAGGACAGGATCATTGGGTACTTATCCCATTGGCCAAACCAGCTCATCAGGCTCATTAGGGTTTTTCAAACAACTACAATTAATATTTTTAAGTAAATAGAAACATTATATTTAAAAATACCTTATTTGAATACGGCATTTGACTTATTGTGTTGGCTATATTTTTCTTTTGTTCATGAATATCCTTTTATCTCGGGCACATGTTCTTGTTTAGAAAGCAATGTGCTTAGGACTGGTCTTGGTAAAAACAGTGATTGCGAGCCTCTGGCACGTTGAGGTTCCAACCCTGGGTGACTTTATCTGTCCTCACTTTATAATTCATAAACACAAGCCTGACATTAGGGAGTTCCACAGCCATGCCAGAAGGTAAAGGAGGGGAGAGTCTATGGTTGGAATCTCAGGTTTTAAAATGGGATAAATAAAAGAGGGAACAATAGTTGTTTTTATATGAAAATTCTCCCTTGAGTAAGAAATACTCAAAACTATACTAAATATGTCAGCAACATAGTTTAAAGAAATAAGATATTGGGTATAGCAAGTGATATCTTTCTTGCTAATTCCTGAAGCATTTTCAGTTATTATGGCTTTGTACACATTTTTCTTTTAAATTCTGGAAGGGCTTTGCTGTATGTTCTTAAATACCACATAATTATTTTAATTTATAATTTTTCAATGGCCATAGGACTTCAAAGATAAGGTAGAATTACTAGAAACCAGCATGGATTCACTTACAACAATTATTGCAAACCAAATGCTTTCTAATTCTTAGAAAATGGTATGAGACCAGCAAATCACAGGAGAATACAAAGCAATTCTTTAGGATATATTTCATGTGGCATGTATTTTTCCTGAGGTGAGAAGCTTTTGTTCATTTTAATAAGAGACCAAGAATAGAATGATCATTATTTGTTTGCCAATGGTATTACTCGGATATCAAGGTCACATTCAATTATGTCCATTTATATTTCATCTTCAAACGAATAGCTACTCTTAATCAAGTTCCTGTGTTTATTCACATCTGCCTTTCCAAATAATACCATTCTTAAACTACACATGATTATACTGACTATATGAATTCCCCATCTCAGCAAAGATTTCCACTCTCAAATCACACCCTAGACTTTGTCCTACCAATAATTTCATCCCTCCAAAATTTCAGCTATAAGCCCACTTCATAAATCCCCAATACATTTATGCCACTATCTCTAAGCTAACAACTCATCAACACTCTTCCCCAATCCATAGCCCATCCCCTTTTCATTGTCCAACAATCATTCTGTGTCTTCTCTTCCCTCCTTCCCCAGCTTAGACTTCCGGGTCACTCACTCACTGCTTTGCACACACTGATTTTATTTGCCTTCCTCTCTCCCGTTGGGAACCATATTTCCTTACCTATCCCACACGTGCACTCAAGGTATGGAACGCGGAATGGGGGAAAACATGACAATGCAAATTGATTTCACTTAAAGTTTGTATCCATCCATCTCCCGCGGGTTCTCAGGATGTCCTTTCAGTCTTTCCATAGTTCCCTGGTTCCTTCCCTCTTAGGCATTTCCTCTAAAACATTGTCCTCACTTATCCTTTTTCCTCAACCTTTTAACCTTCCCTCCTCTTCCTCACCCTGCTGATGATTTCACTTTTCATTTTAGTGTGGAAACAGAAATTATAAGAGGGTATCTCCAATCACCAAAGTCGCCGATATACCTGTAATTGTCATTTTACAATGTTTTCCTTCTGTTATAGTGAATGAGTTTTCTTGTTTATCTTGAAGGCCAAATCTTTCCCTTGCACCCTGGATCCTGTCCTCCCTAAAATACTCAAAGGGCTTTGTTCCTGCAATTTTACTCCTTTCTCTTTCCTGCTTTTATCATTTCATTCTCCTATCCAAATCTGGTCATGCCCCATCTTCACTAATGGACCCACAGTTCAGTCAGTGTTGCTTCTTTATTTCACATCACCATCCCCCAAAATATCACATAATTACTTGTTTATTTTCTTCTTTGTAGCCTACAAATCCCATTAGGTCAGAAGCTATTCCTAGCTTACTCACCACTACCACTACATAGAAGTGGTATCAAATATTAGTTTTCACAGTGAATAACTGAATGATATCTTTTCATCTCTGAATAGTTTTGTTTTTGGAAGGTTCAGTTTAACATCATCCTATTATATAATTGTTTGAGAGGTATTCATTTTCATGCTACAAAAATTTATTTAGCATATATATGCATAATCTGGCATTTGATCATACAATGGTGTGTGTTGTTATTTATATGTTCACATATAAATGAATATATATAACATGGCTTTTTATCATCCCATCTAAAGAGCAAAGTCTTTTGAGTGCAAAGACCATATCTACTCCCCTATGTCCCTTAGTTTCTTATATCAGGTTCAGAACTTTAAAACTAAAGGAAGACAGTACTTCTAAAGCATTAAAGGCTTCTTGCAATTTATTTCTGATCCCAGAGTTAGAAACACTCTAATATTATCTGAAATAGCTTTCTGTTTACTCTGTTCTGGGGCAAAGCTTATGCACCTGGAGGCCATAAAAAGCACTAAAGATGGCAATGCTACAAAAATTATTCTGGTAAGAAAAGAAGATTAAGTGAAGTGCAGCATTAAATAACAGTATTTGCATGATTCATTAGTACTTCCAAGATAGTGAATTCTAATATTAAAAATATTATGGATTTAACATTGGAGATTATAGAAAATAACAACTGGAACTTGTTCTGAGGGGGAAAAAAGTCTGTTTTGGATAACTAATATTGATCTACTCCTTGATCTACTGACGGCATCATTCCAACCAATCTCCAAGTGAGTGGGCTGTGGAGGAAAGGAGGTCTGATAACCTAGGGTGAAAGATCAAGAAAGGGAGGAATGGTTTGGGGGGAAGGAGGCTCACTCATGCAGGGGGAGGGGTCACCACTGTCTATGTCAGTGTGGATGTGTCAAGCAGCTAACTCCTCTGGATATTATCAAGGAAGACCTAACTGAGTAAAGTCGGATGCCAGTAAAGATTAAGTACACCAGCAGAAGAAAGCAAAGCATGTGCAAATTCTACTTTCTCTAACACACAAATGTTTGCATCTGTTGTCACCTTATATTGCCAAGAAGCAGTCATAAAAACCTTCTCTCTATACTCCTCATTTAATTTATTATGGTTTGTTTAATGTCATGCCCCAGAGAAGTAACCTATAAAGCTGTGAAAAAATAATATCAAAGCTTCCCAGTTAGCAAAGGAGACAACAGAAGTATGCCTGTTCCCCCTGTAGCTTTGGTAATTCTTGGAAGGTGGTGCACTAAAATATAGTGTCAATGGATTCTACCAGCTTGATCCAGTCCTCAAAACTCCTTACATTTTTTATTTAGGGAAAAAGTATATTTTGTGTGTCCTCTCATAATATTTCCAAATCCATATAACTTTCTCCTATACCTTTTAAATTTCAATCTGTTTTTCCTTACCTGCATTTCTTTTGTGAAAAAAAAAAATTGCTGAACAAATTCATTGATTCACTATCAATTTTGACTCTACTTCACATGGTCACAAGAGTGACCTTTCTAAAATGACCCAGCCCCTCTCTGCTTAAAGGCTTTTATGAGTCCCTGTGACCCAGAGAGGAAAATTTCCCAGCTTCTAGCCTGGCACTCTAGGCCATCTCATAGCTTGGTTCCAATCTATCTGCTCAGCTCCATCTCCAACCACTCTTCCATGAATATTGTATTCTCTAGTTAGATTAGCCCAGTTGTAGATTCTTGGCTTCAGCATACTCTGTGTGTCCCGTGACTTCCTGAATACCATTGCCTTGGCAACAACTTCTGTATGAAACTTTCTCCGGAAGCTTCAAGCAGAGTTAGATTTTCAAAATAGAATACTAGACATAGCACTTACCACATTGATGAGTGATTCTGTTTTTGAATTACCTGTGTCAACTGATCGCTGTTGGTGCCAATTAATGCCAACAGTAATACCCTATTTGGGATGTGGTGAGGAGACTACTCAGAGCAAACTTTACTCTGGCAATAAGTGAATCTAAAGCAAAATCCTATGTTGCCAGTTCTCTCTGAAATGTATGTAATGAGAATTACTGATTCTTGTCTGTGGAAATTCCTTTGCCTACTGATCAATTTCTCTTTCTTTAGGGCACAAGGCACACAGCTAATTTTCAAAGCAAATCTGTGTGGTGACTATCCTTGGATGGAATAAAATAGGCTCCATTTTATAAACTACTATGTTCCTTAATGGAAACTTCAGAGAGATTGCCATAACTTCTTTTCTGGATTAGAGATTATATAAAAGGCAATTTCCAATGCTAAGAGTCTGTTTCTTTAAAAGGCATATTCTGCACTATTTTATTGGAATTATAAGAATACTAGAGGCCGGATGCATGAAATTCATGCAAGTGTAGGCCTTCCTTCCCCTGGCTGCCAGCACAGGCTTCCCTCTGGCACCCAGAACTCGGGCTTCCCTCCGGCTGCCAGCAGGCACCCAGGTCCCAGGCTTTGCTCCAGCCGCTGGCAGGCACTCGGGACCTGAGCTTCCCTTCCCGGAAGGACATCTAGAAGGAAATCTGGTCTAATTAACATATTACACTTTTATTATTATAAATTTTTTTGTGTGATGAAAGCCAAAGTTCACATTAGAGATATAAACATGTGATTTGGATGTCTAAACTCAAATGGAACCATCTTGAAACAGAAATAGGTCAGATGTAATGATGCTTAAAATGGATTTTAAAAAGTGCAGAGCCTATGAAAATATATAAGATTAGCATCTATTATTAGCATATCATGTCAATATTTTCCTATGTCACATAAATACTTTGGATCAATACACTTTTATCACGTGCTTTTTTGCAATATATATTATTTTTACTCTCTCTATACATCTTGTTAGTCTTCCTCATAAGCTTCTCTTTATTCAGTTATCCCTGGTTGAGATTCTCAGTTATCCACCCTAGCTCCACTGTGCTTCCTATAGGATAACACACTTGGACTTTATGTAATAAACAAATTGGAATTCTTTGTTTCAAGCAGGAAATGACTGTTGGTATGTGGAAGTGAAAGTATATCACAGTTGTCAGCTTCTACAAGTTAGAATCAAATTTAAAAATGAAAAAAAAAAGACACTAGTCAAGCAGATGAGCAAGTACCCACTTCATATTGGACAACATTGTATCCAAGGATGTGGGCCAGATGGACAGCCATGATTAGGCTTCCTATACTTTCTCTCTTGGTCTAGATCTCAAGACAACCCACCCCAAGGAGAATTTGTGTCTTCTGGTTTAATGCACTTACTGTCCCACACACTGGTGTGTTTACTCATTCATTTATCCAATAAATATTGACTGTGCACCTACTGTGAGTCAAGTTCTTAATTCCACAATTACTGTAGTAAACCAAGTAAAATAAGTCTACTCAAAGTTTCTCACTACTGAGAAATAAAAGCTAATAAGGCTATGTCTATCCTTCAGCCAGTCAGATCTGAAAATAAGAAAGAGAATGGACTCTTCTCTAAGTCTAATATATCATTGAGCCATTCTCCTTCCTCCATCAGAGGCATAAATGAGAGGATATGGAAGAAAAGGCTGATATGTGTCTCCCATGACAGCCTCTCCTGGGGAGTATAAGTTCCTACAACATGGAAAAAACTAATATGATCAGCTTATGAATTAGATTGTCCTATTGGCAGATGAGAATAAAGTAAAGAGAAACATGTTAGTCTCAACATGTTAGGCTGTTGTAAACGATCCTCTTAAAAATCTTTGGGCAAGTTGTCTTAATTCTAGATGCACAATAACTATAACATAAAGTAACTTAATGTAGAACTTAGTGTCATTAATAAAGGTTAATGAAAGTAGCATTTGTCCCCAAATTTCTCTTGCATGATCACATCTCTGATGGGCTAGATGCTTTTTCTAAAATTGCTTGAGAATGTGAATATATTATTACAGTAACAGGCCACAGCTTTACATCGCAATCACTAGAAAATATGATAGAAATAATAAACAGAATTTACAGTGAAATTATTAGCAATGCTGCTTTTCTTTCCTATTTTATGCTTTTCCATTGAAAACTAGAGTAACTGCCAGGGACCTTGCAATTTTACTTAGTCACGATAAATGCCGCTGCTCTTTCTATGGCTTGTACATCTTAAATTACGACAGTGTTTTGTAATATCTTTCTAAATCAGTGACACAGCTTACTCTCCTATCTCCAAACACTTCAGGAAAAACATTTGTATAATAGAAAAGTACTATTCTTTTCATTTTGCATGAACTTCTTCATTGGAACATAGCAACACACTGTGCATCTGTGGAATGCTGTGTTTTGCTTTATCTCTTTTCAACTTGTTTTGCTATCTGTGTCCTCACAACAAACTTCTAAGAAAGGGCATGAGGCCCAGTTACCATTTTACAGATGAGGAAGCTGAGGCATACAAAAGTTCAATGTCTTTCCTAATTCCATATGGGTAATTAGAATAAAACAGGACAGAATTCCAGGTTTGTGGACTCTTAGCCGTGGGTACTCCCTTCTATAAGATGCTGGTCATTAGTCTGTGGCTGGGATGACGAAGGTATCATGTCAGTGGGGCCAGAGCAACAAATTGAATGACACAGCTGGGAAAACGTAAAAGCCTGCACTCAGCTGGGTCATAAGTAAAGGTTAACACAATGGTGTCATTACAGCTCTTTGCCCTCCTCCCCAAACCAAAACACAGTCCGGGAGAATAAAAAAGTCACCATTGGGGGTTGGCTCGGGTCTGAAGGAACAGCCAAGGTCAGGATGGAAATGTGGAACAGACAGGGAACCATTGAGCCCAATGCAAAGTTCACAACTGCTCAGTGAATCCCCCATGATACAATGCCTACCCTCACCTGCCAATTAAACGGAAGAGACCATCCTCAGTTAGAGTTTAAATCAAGGCAGCACACTGCTTCTTGGGTTAAAGACCTAAAGATGGAATGCAATTTATTTCTAAATCAATTATTTCCCAAGTAAAATACTTGAAATAAGACTACATTACCTGTCCAAACTATATTTAAAAAATTCCTGCCACAACTAAATATAATATTCCAATGTCCCATTGCACTTTGCACCCCCTGCCAAGTACTATGCCTTTAATTTCATAATATATGCAGTTTTAAATTCAACATTTATTTTTAACACCTTTATTTTAATGAAACATGAAATATAAAATGAAACTCCGGTCTGCCTTGTATGAGCACGAAGAAAAATCCTAATTACCTGTTTCAAAAGTGTGAAGCGCTTTCTAATTTTCCACCAGCCAGTTTCCTTAGACAGCACTCAGTATTATAACTATTTATGCCAATTGTGCTATTTCATGCATAAAATTACCGCATTATTGTTGGAATAGATGCCAGAGAGATATCTAAGCAGGGTGCAATCACTTCACTTTCTATCAAATTGGGCTCCTGAAAGGTATCATAAATTTTATTAGAAGGCAAGGGGCTAATGGCAGCCAATCAGTGTTAATGCTGATAAAATTGCTGTATTTTACATTATAAAAACCAGATGACATTTTTGTCAGAGGGCCACCTTTTGTTTTATTAAGAATGCCTCATGAAAAGTATATTGTAATCACATAAGATACTTAGGAAAGCTGCCTGCTGTCCCCCGGATTGGGGGTGACAACTCTCTCAGGGTGCCCTGGAAGCAGTTGGCGAGGCAGCCTTTGCTCTCTGCTGCCTGATTAATGGCAGTGTAAAATGAAGCAACGCAAAATGCATCACCCACACTATGGGCACCGTAATTCAACTGCATGCAGCTTTATTCTCTCAGGGTCCACTCTTTGGGAAACAAATATTAATGTTCCACTGTTCCCAGGTCCTTTATTGTGTTATAAAAAAATTGTTTTCGATTAACCTGCCAATTGAAGCTAGAGAGCTGGATGGTTTTTAAGACTCCCTCGCTTCCTCCTGAGGCACCACAGTAAAGTGTGGCAGATTCTGATGATACTGGAAAAGGAAAAAAGTTTGGTACAGAGTTCAGGCCCCTTGGAACAGGGCTGAGTTGTGCTTTACCAAAAGTAACAATAATGTCCATTAATTGAAGGCTAAAAATGTGTGACCTTGGGCAAATCATTTAGCCATTCCAAGGTCTGTGTGTTCTTATCTCTAAAATGATGGTATACTAATAAGGTGTGACAGTTTTTACTGAACCTTCCAGATCTTAGAGTCCAATATTCCCACTCTACTACAAATACACTCATGAGTGTGTGTGCACGCGCACACACACACATACACACACAAACACACACACACTCAAACATACACATACACACACCCCTGGAAAAGTTAACTTCCCTTCTTACCTTTGCATCTGTCAGCCACTTTTCATCTGGACTGGTTTCTGAGAGAACACATTGTCGGAATTGAGGAAGCTGGTCTTTTCTGCTTCTCTGTTCCAGGAAGGAAACCCTGGGATGACATTTTCTTCAGCATCTAGAAATAGTGCAGATAAATCAAATACTCATTCAAATTCTTTCTTGGATATTCAGAAACTTGGCCCATTCTAGATGCCTACTACATGAATTTTATCTCATTAATTTCTAACAACTAGATAAAAAATAAAGTGCGTTTTAACTCTTGAGTACAATAAGACTTGAGTTGTCCAGTCGTAGATCAAATTCTTCAAGGAGAGGGACCCATTCTCTACTTCTTCAGGGTACTCGTGGTGTTCACCACCAAGCAGTCACTCAGAGGATCCTCTGGGACTCACTAGTTAATGGTAAGTGGTTGCTAGAACGTGGGGAAACCATTGGTTGACTTACATTATGGAGCATACCATGCAAACTGTGTTTGCTAAAGGCAGTGCTAAAGGAGAGAATGAACATTAGATACTAAGCAGACAAGTGTTTGTAACATGCCTCCAATTTCTACTCCCATTTGACTATCACTATAAATCCAGTTTAAAAGTAATTTGCATTTTTTTTGCTCCCCTTTAGTCTAACTGTTATATTTCCCCCTAGAAACACTGAAGGCTGCTTTGTTCCATGTGGCCTATCCTATTTGCTAGAACTAATAATTATAATGCTGGTGCAAGTATTCCTAGAAGATTGGGTTGTGTGCATTAACAAAAGGCACACATCTGTGTGGCTAAACAATATAAATGTTTATATAAACCAAGTCACACTGATATACAGTAAGAGATTACCAATGTTCTGTGACTAGTGGACTAACCACAGTGCTGCCTTCATGTGGTTGTAGCAAGGTGTGTGTCTCCCAGGGTACAGTCAATAAAGCGGATGGGGGCTCAACAGTCTGTGCATCGGATGTAAGGAGGCAGCTATCACAAGGAAGGTACAGCTTTCTACATTCAGGCAGGCACTTCCCTCACAGAGGGAAGGCGTGTTTTTCTAAGTCACACAAAGAGGCCATAAGTCCACAAGGCACTCCAGTAAAGCAAGTGATTTTAAAAATCCACTAAGAGCCCCCTGCATGCTGAATCTCAAATGATCTCTTAATTCAGTTAGTTTCTATAAACAACAGCAGCTAACCTGACAAGTTTTATATTTCCTAAAGGAACATTCTCCAGACCTTAGACCCCACTGCCACCAACTCATTAAAGCCAGGTCTCAATCCACCAGTACGACAACGTTTACTTGGTCTGACCTGCGGTGAGGGTCAGAATCGAAACAGACCCACGCAGAAATGCTCTACAATGAGTCAGGAGAACAAGAGGGAGCCAGAAATGCGCCCTCCAACCTGCATGTGCAGGGGAGACACACAGCATTGTCATCACGTACACATAGCTGTCCCATTCTCAGAAGACGTCTGAAGGTCCTGGCTCCCTAGGTCTTTTTCCATTAGGGTTCCCTTGATTATCCCCACATTCACTGTCACCTTTACACCCAGCCACCGAACAGTGTAAGATCAATGTGTGAATGATTCCGAAATGCATTAACTACAGCTGAGAAATTGCACCATTCAACCAGAATACAAATATAATTCAAGATAATGAATCTTTAACTATGGGTACGATAGGAAAATGGCCTCTTCCAGAAGGCCCTACAGTCAGTCAGTTAATATTCCATGCCACACGGCTTTAGAGAAACTAGTTGCTCTTTGGAGTTCAAAAGACTTCATGCATGGAACAAAGCTGGACATTGTGACTGGTACTGTTTCTGTGCTGTCCATCCAAATAAATAAAGTAAAACATGCTAATACCCATTTGGCCATGCAACTGACATGTGCTCACGATCCTTATTTCATATATGAATCACATTTCATTTCTAAGCTCTGTCACCCACCATCCCTCATTTCTCTAAAATTGACTATCCCTCATCTCAATCCTTCTACCATCAACCCTTCCTCTCCATAATTTAACCTTTGCTTTTAAGTGCATGGAAAAGAACCTGAAATCAAACAGATGTTTCACCATGCCCTGTAACCAACATAATCTAGACCCTCAAAGAGTGTAAAATATTGAACTCCTTGAGGGTCTAGGGCAGGGGTGGGCAAACTTTTTGACTTGAGGGCCACAATGGGTCCTTAAACTGGACCGGAGAGCCAGAACAAAAGCATGGATGGAGTGTTTGTGTGAACTAATATAAATTCAAAGTAAACATCATTACATAAAAGGGTATGGTCTTTTTTTTTTTTTTTTTAGTTTTATTCATTTCAAACGGGCCGGATCTGGCCCGTGGGCCATAGTTTTGCCCACAGCTGGTCTAGGGAAATTGAAATTAAGCCCAGGGCAAATATAAATACTGAAAATTCAACAAATATTGGAGTGGAAAAAATTATCACAAGCTGAAGGCTGATATATGACTAATATCAAATAAGTGGATCTGAAATTAACTGACCTAGGAGATCAAAGGAGGATCAGGGTGTTAGACAGGACAAGGATCTCCAGATCTGGGCCTTTCTTACTAAACACTATTCTTGCTAAATGTTAAAACATAACACAGTATTTTGCAGACCAGCTGTAAACAGAATGAGCTCGACAGGAACCCACGTTAATAAGTATAGCCAACTGCAAAGAAAAATCAACAGTAATTGACCAAATAGTGCTTATAAACAATGGCTAAGCTCCCTTCTCCTTTACTTGCTTCACTAAATAAAACAAGCTTGCAATGATCATGTCTCCTCTCCTCTTGAATAGAGCACCCCAAGCCGTTAACCTCTTGATTACAAGGGCAGCAGACCAGATGAAATGACATAGTTAATTTGAACACACTATAAAAGAGCATAGAGGGGCTTTGTTTCCATTTTGTGGTGGTAGTTATTGTTGGTATTGTTTTAAATTTTTAGATTTAGAGGGTGGGTGGTAAACATCCTGGTTGAGCTGGGGGGAAGATTAATAGAAGAGAAGAATAAAGTGGGTAACAGAAGACATGATGGAAGCCTGGAAGTTTTATTTACTTCTTTAAACAAAAGGAGATTCAAAGAAAGTTTTAGCAAATGAATCATGTGATGAAAGTGGGTTTTCAGAATCAAACCTGGAGACCTGGACAGATTACGTGTATGAGAATGATGACACTGGGCGTATTTATGTAGCCTGCAGCTAGTATATCTATAAAATTATGTGATCTCCCAAAACCTCCATGGTAACAATAACATAACATGTGGATCCTCAAAGGGCTAAATCTTTCATGATTCCATCCACATACTGATTACATACAACCTTGGTAAGATATCCATGCCCAATATATCTTAAAATCCTGATTGGTTTATAACCTTGCAATCTATTTGTACCCATTTACTATTTTTTATATAAAATCAAACATCTTGAGTTGTCTCTGATGTTGGATCTAAAGAGTTGAAAGAACAGTAGTTTAGACCACAGGAGCCTTTTGCACCGGGGTTATAATGCAAGAGATGAGAAAAGCAATAAAAGGGTTTGACTGTCCCATTCCTACTCTATGAAATTCAGTTAAAATATAACACCAGAATTTTTTAATAAAGGTATAGAAGTATGTGCTCCTGTCCTTGAAGATTCTAGTGCCAGATGAGCTTTTACAATTCAGACCTTGGGAAGGAGGGGGAGAGATATGGAAAAAAAGAACTAATAAATCTCTAAAATTTGACAAGTGACAGATCTTTGCCTGGTTAACTGACTATGCATAGATTTTAGTAGATTCTTCTGTCATTCCCAATTCTTCGTACTCATAAGAATTTTATGATATTTAAATGACACAAAGGAGGGCAAGCCTATATTTGCCTTGCAGAACAGTTCAAGATGTGCAGGCACAGTGTACTGTGCAGTCCTGTGTCTACCACTCTGCAAATACAAAGTGATAAATCAACTCCAAATCAGGAAATCAAAAACACAAAATTTTCCATTGTCAATGGAAAATTCCACAAAATAGTAACATTGCTAAAATAATGATGCATATACTTAGAGCTGTGTTCAGTTAGCATATCTAAAGGGCATCAGACCCTGAATTCCTGTGATTGCTTGGCCCCTCTTTCTATCGGCCTCTGTTTCTGACACCTGCCTTCTTCTGTCTCCATCCTTTGTCTTTCTGTCTGTTATTTTTGTCTCCTTCTCCCTTTTCTGTGTCTTCATATTGGGTTCTTGCTTTTATTCATGCCCCTCTCCACATTCCCACCCAACAGGCACTTCTTCAGGAGCTTTTCTTATCCTGGAAAAGGAAAATGAATGTCTTTGCTTAACCACTTAGCTGTGTTTCCTTTCAATATACTTTTAGAAAACTCCAAGTAAAAACAAGACATTCAGACCAAACTGAGGGGGAAGTTGCAATACAGTTGCAATAAAGTGGCACAAATTAAAGAGAAAATGCGCAGTCAAGTTAGTGAAATTATTTTAAAGAACTATTATCAGCATAGAGAAAGGACAAAGAAACTGGTTTTTAATAAGCTGGCACAGTTTTGATAATGACTGAAATAAATGCTTCTAAAAAAAGTCAATTAGCTCACAGGCTGGAGTGCCCAGTATGGAATCAGAAAGGCCCGGCTGGAACACTTTCTTTGCTCTTTCTGGCCAAGTGTCCTCAATAAAGCTCTTTTTTTTAATGTATCCTCTCTAAGACTCTTTTTACTCATCAACAGAAACATAAACAGTATGGTATTTAAACAAGGTGCTTAGCACAGTCTTCAGCACTAAATACATGCTCAAAAATTTAGTCAAAATAGTCACAAGGAGATGAAGTACAGCATAGAGAAAATAGCCAGTAATATTGTAGTAACCATGTATGGCACCAGGTGGGTTCTAGACTTATCAGAGGCATCATTTAGTTAATTATATAAATGCCTAACTACTAACTATGCTGTATACATGAAACTAATATAAAATAATATTGAATGTCAACTGTAATTGAAATTTTTTTAAATGTGTTAGTCATCATCATTTTGATTTTCATTATTTTTGGTTTTCATTAATTTTATTGGGCGAAAGAATAACAATTTTTAGATATTCACCTTTAAAAAGCAATTAGCTACTCAGACTTTTATGTTATTTCCTTCCATGTAAGTTTATTTCTTAAATTTTATTTCCATATGTATACAGTTTAATAGGCAACATGTTCTCAAAATTCATGAAAAATAATGAATAAATTTAGCCTCGCCCATCTGTACTCTAAATTTCCACTTCTGGAAGTAATTACTTTGTATTCTTTCATATTTTTTTATGAGCCCCTGCCCAATACATCTAAATAACTTGCTTTTTTTAGTTTTTGTTGTTATTTGTTGAATTCCTGCTGTGGAAGAAAAATAGAACTTTATTCTAAATAAAGGATACACATAGGTTAATAGTAAAGAGATGGGGGGGGGGGAAAGATACCATGCTAACACAAATCAAAAGAAAACTCTTGTGGCTATATTATTATCAAAGAGGATTTCAAAGTAGAGAATATTACCAGAGATATCAAAGGCCATTTTATAATGATAAAGGGTATTCAGCCTGGCCTGAATGTCAACATTGGTTGGGCATTATCCTTTGCACTGAAGGGTTGCTGGTTCATTCCCTGTCGGGACACATGCCCGGGCTGAGGGTTTGATCTCAGGTTGGGGAGCAAGTGGGGGTGGAGTAGGGTGATGGGTGAGGATTTAAAACTGGGTACAATTGCAAGGAGAAACATGAAAATCCATACATATAGTCAAAACTTTCAAACACTTCTATTGTAATTGGTAGAACAAGTGAACAGAAAATGAGTAAGCATATAGAAAACTTGAACAATGTAATTAATCCGCCTGACCAATTGCTCCAGCTAGGTCATAAAATAAGTTAATATCTTTAAAAGGCCATAAATCCTACAAAGTATGTTCTTTGCTAAAATGGAATTAAGTTAAGATTATATAACAGAAAGATGTCTGGACAATTTTTTGAAATATTTGAAAATGAAATAGCATACACTAAATAGTCCATGTGTGAAAGAAGACATTAAAAGGGAAATTAGAAAGTACTTTGAATTGAATGGAAATGAAAAGACATTAGAACTCATGGGATGCCACTAAAGCAGTACTTAGGGGGAAATTTATAGCACTAAATACCTATATGAGAAAAGAAGAAAGGTCTCACCTCAATAACTTCAGCTTTTACTTAAAAAAAAAAAGAAACAGAAAAAAGAAGAGCAAATTAAATGCATATTAAGCATAATTAAGAAAGATCAGAGTGAAAAGCAATGAAATAGAAAACGAATATAGAAATAAATGAAACCAATATGTTTTTTAATGAATAAAATCACTTAGCTTCTGGCCAGAATAATCAGGGGGGCGGGGGGAGGATGACAGAAAACAAAACATTACACGTATAAGGAATAAAAGTGACTTCACAGGAATTACTAAAGATATCAAAATCCAACAAAGCCATGACATGGAAAGAATATTACAGACTAATAAGGATAGTGGGATTGCAGAGATATTGCTAAACACAATTCTAGCTAAAAAAAATCATTTCCCTCAAATGCCAAGTGGTCTCTGATCATTTGTTCATATTTAAGAGTATGTAACTAAAATACTAACTGAAAGCCCAGTGCACATGGACACGGCTGGAAAAAGAGTGAGCTTCTATTTAAGTTTCTCTTTAGACAATTTGATCATAGACGCTGCATTTTTTTAATTTATTTTTTGTAGTAAATCGATGCTTTCTCTTATGGGGAATCCTTTTTCTCTTGGGCTAGTAAATATACCCAGAAGACAGCACTAGAGTATTTCTGTAGTTATGTGGGATTCACTGTCATCTTTTTATTTTTTAGAAAATATGGGGAAAATGCTTATGGATTTGATAGTTCATGACAGGGTAACATGTCCAGAAGCATTCTGCAAATAAGGCAATGGCATAGAGGAAGGGTGCAGCTTATACAATCATTTGAGTAATTTGATGGTACTTAACATCCTATATCAAATGAGTTACCAATACTTTAAAAAATATATGGGAATGTATACATTAAAATATGTCTTATTAAAGCTTTCAAACTAACCACTTTAGAAACATGGATTCTTAATCCAATGGTCGGATATCAATAGGAAAATTTCTGAAGCTTCTTTTGTTTATTTGGACCTAAAAGTACTACTTATGAATATTCTCAATACCCTAAGATGAACTGTTTGGGGAAATAGACAAAAGGCAAATTAGATTAACATGGAAAATGATCAAGTTGGGGATACAATTCTGACCCCACAACAATGTCATTTGAAAGTTGGACTCAAATGCTAGTTCTGAAGGAAATTTCTAAAGAAATTCCAAATACATTTTGAATGCTGGCAGCCTTCCTTATCAAAATGATGACAACTTTGAAAGGCAGCTCTCACTCAGATGAATAAATTTAGGTGTGTCAGGATGGGCGGGACTAATGAGGAGGTCCAATTTATTTCTTTACAGAAACATTTTGAATAAATATACCAGGTGAGGTCAAGGAAATTATCCATTACTCACCTGAAAAAGCCTATTAAAGTTGAACTGCCTCCTGAGAGTGTGTGGCCGATGACAGCAGAAGACAAGAAGGCTACTGCTTTGATAAATACCCTGCGGGTCTGCAAAATGGCAGTGCTAGGAGGCATGTGCCAAATCATGTTTGGCTTTGGCCCCATAACTTGTGATTCTGTCAAGGACTCATCACGTCAATTGGTGGAAAATGGATTACTGTCATTCTTCAAGGCACGGCACCTCATTCCCCATTGATTGGCATGCCAAATCCTTCACAAAGTAATGAGTCAGGGACGATTCAAATCATCATCCAACTGTCAACTTGATTGCATAGCCCTCTATCAATGGGATTAAACTGGTGTGGCATCCAAAATGTAATGAAAGGCATTACTTTATTTGAAAAGTTGACAGGTTAGACAGGGATGCTGGACCCAGGAGACCTAGGCATATAGAAAAAAATAATAATAAAAATGGGGAGAGTAAATTGATAGATGATATAAATATATTTTTTTCAGCCTCACAGGAGATGCTGTGACTAATGGGAATTGCATTTCTCTTCCAAGAGAATTAGAACTGAAAGGGAGACTGTAGAAATAATCAAGTTGATGCCCATTCTCTAATAGAAAAAGAAAGTGAGATAAAGGAAGAGAAGTGAGTTACTAATGTTAGTTAATGAGGAAAGAATAAGAGTACAGTATAAAGTTCTTTGGAAGGAAAGAAACCTGGTCTTCAATGTTGGTTCTTTTAGTTACTATTTGTGTCATTGTGGACAGCTCTCTTAGCCTTTGTCTCTTCACCAGCCAAATCGGGTCACATACATGTATATCACATATATCAATACATAGCGAACTCTATCTACCTACACATCTACCTATCTATTTACCAATCTATCTATTATCTATCTAAAGTACAGGAGGATTAAGGAAGCAAACCACTGAGACAGCTAAGTTCTATCTCAGTGTTTGCCAATAAAAATATGTTGTGTTGCTCAATTTGCATGAAGAACTCACTCACAAAAATACTTGTTATAGATACTCAAGCTGATTCTATTTTTATTCTTTTGTCTTGGTAATCACCATTATTTTATTTTGGAAAAGTGCCACCCCTTATGCATGCATGACTTCTACACATTATCTTATTTAATGTAGTTTAGAGACATCATAAATCTTGCTAAGTAAGAGGTTAGGGTTTTATTGGTATGGATCCAAAGTCTTTTCTTAACCATGAGCTTTGATACTCTTCCTGATGATAATGTTTCTGGTTCATCAGCAGCAGAAAATATTATCCCAGTGTTTTTTTTAACCATTGCACTTGGATCGTACTGGACCATCTATATCCCACTGTCTCCTGTTCTATGATCCAATGGGTTGTGTTGCAGGAAACTGGTAAGTAGCTACCTATGTGATATTAGAAACTGAACTTACCTGTAAATTGCTTCAACAATATTTATTAAGGCTTTGCATCTCAGAAAACATTTCATTTTGATGGTGGGAAGTGTTATACCTCTACCTTTATTAGCTAAATGATTGATTTGACAACTAACTGAAAAACTAAGTATCTGAGGTATCATTGGGATATTAGAATGGAAAGAGGAGGTATCATTTTATGAACAAACACTGTTCCCAGAATCAGGCATGAAGAACAGCACTGGAAATGTTAATAAAGTGAACAATTTAGGCACCTCTTCTATTTGTAGAAGTCCCACCATGTTCTCTGCCAGGTTTTTTAGATATGGATTCTGTGCAACATTCTGGATATCGCATCTTTAGAGTAGCATTGGCAATCCAGAGTGTAATCAAAGAAGGAAAAGTGGCCTTTGATCAGATAATTTGAGAAAATCTGGTATACTACATCCCTTTTAAAGAATCCCAAATGCTTACTTGTATATTAAAGACCCTAAGATATCCTTGGTTTAACTGTTCTCTCCAGCATTTCTGAGATTCCTTGAGAAGAGGGGTTCATTCTTATATGATGTCTACCATAGCACCTAGAACAGGGCCCAGCATATAGGCAGGACTCAAGAAATATTTGTTGTTAGAATTTTGTGTAGTAGATTAATGTCTCATAGTTGTTCTACAGGAGAAGCTGATTTGATAGATATATATTGTACTGTGCCATGCACTGGAGAAAGAGGATAACATGATAAATATTTCATATTGATTGGCCTCAGAGAAGTTTAAAAATTGGTGGATAAGGCAGAAATGTTCATAAGTGATGAAAGAGAGGCCATATCACATAAATATTGATAGTATTAGCTTTGGACCAGAATGAACTTGGTTCAAGTTTTGACAATACTACCACTAGCTGGATGGCCTAAGGCTGTGGTCAGCAAACTGTGGCTCGCGAGCCACATGCAGCTCTTTGGCCCCTTGAGTGTGGCTCTTCCTAAGCCTTAGGAGTAACCTAATTAAGTTAATAACAATGTACCTACCTATATAGTTTAAGTTTAAAAAATTTGGCTCTCAAAAAAATTTCAATCATTGTACTGTAGATATTTGGCTCTGTTGACTAATGAGTTTGCCGACCACTGGCCTAAGGCAAATCATTTAACAATGTCAAGGCTTTAGTCTTGTAACCTGGAATACAGAGGTAATGACATCATGTATCTTATGTGAATATTATCTGAAGTAACATGCAAAGGGAAGGATCTTGTATCTTGTCTCACTATTCCCATTAACTGAGCAATGCTGGAACATAGTCACCACTCAAATATTTGTTAGTGAATTAATGATGACTTCATTATATATTTATAACTAGGGGCCCAGTGCAGAGCCACCTTGGTCTGGCAGAGCCACCTTGGTCAGTGCAGAGCCACCGCCCCACCTTGGTCTGGCACCCCTGCTCACCTTCTCCACTGTCCAACCATGGCCAATGCCCACCATGTTCTGCATGTGTGCCCCTAGTGGCCAGCGCAAATCATAGCGACCTGTTGTTTGGTTGTTCCGCTGTTTGGTCTATTTGCATATTAAGGTTTTATATATATAAATTTTTACCTAGTATAGCATCTTAAATGAAGTAGTTACATAAGGAAGTATTGTGGAATGAATAAAAGAATAAATCAGAGAAGCATATTTTAAGCTCAGCATGTACAACATTCTCATCTCTGAGTACATAATTCCCTGCCTTGTTATTGCATTTGTAGCCATATGAGCATTTATGAATACCCACCTTTTTCTATAACCCAAATTGTAGCTTTGTAATCTGTCAACTTGGTTAGGCTGAACCAAAGAGACTTTTCCCCCCTGATTTTGCAGGACACAAGTAAAGCAGGAGCTGCTTTGTGGCTCATACATGTTGTCACTTATTTTTTGGCTCCCAGCCTCACGTAGTTAGAAGAGGGGCCTTGAAACTTCTCCCTTTTCCCCCTGGATCTGCCTTTAGTTTCTCTGACTTCTGACCAGGTGTGTTTAGCTCCATATGAACACCAAATTCACCTGCCTCTTCAAGCTAAAAGCAGCAAAAAATTGACATTAGTTTCAGTCCATCCTTGTGGGTTCCAGCTCAAGTTGCATAAAATCTTTCTAAAGAACTTACATTTCCCCTTTAGTAAGGTGATCCTAGGGAAATTGCCTAGATTCTTATGAATGTGATTGGGCTTCTGAGGGTTCTCCTTCCACATATTACTTTCCAATGAGAGAGACAACAGAGCAGAGTAAAGCTCAGCCAGAGACATGGCATCTAGTCCCAGTTCTCAACATATCAGGCCTGGGAAAATCAGTAATGTGTGAGTGTCAGTTTCTGCTTTGTTCAATGGTGCCAATTCTTCCTGCATAACCTACACAGCTACTACAGAGATGAACTCTTACACTGAAAACAAACACAGCTTGAAATATACATATACATATATATATATATGTGTGTGTGTGTGTGTGTGTGTGTGTGTGTGTGTATGTGTATATATATATATATATATATATATATATATATATATATATAATCCTATCTAATAAAAGAGAAACATGGTAATTAGCCATACGTCCACTACCCTTCCCATTGGCTAATTAGGGCAATATGCAAATTAACTGCCAGCCAAGATGGTGGCCAGCAGCCAGGCAGCTTGAAGCTAACATGAGGCTTGCTTGCTTCAGTGACGGAGGACTCCAACGTTCCCCGCCTGCCGCTGCTGGCCTCAGAGCTTGCAGTTTGAAACATTCTTACAAATATAGAAGCTAAACTAAACCCCAGAAACCTGCTTTCAGCAGCGGAGGCCTAAGAGCTGGAGCCAAACCTCAGAGCTGGAGCCAGAGCTAAAGCTGGCCAGAATAAAAAAAAGAAAAAGAAAAAAAGGAGTGGTTGGGAGCTTTAATCACCCGCCAGCCTGAAAACAGCCCTCAGCCCCTCACCCAGACTGGCCAGGCACCCCAGTGGAGACCCCCACCCTGAAGGGTGTGTGACCAGCTGCAAACAGCCCTCAGCCCCTCATCCAGGCTGGCCAGGCACCCCAGTGGGGACCCCCACCCTGATCCAGGACACCCTTCAGGGCAAACCAGCCAGCCCCAACCTGTGCACCAGGCCTCTATCCTATATAGTAAAAGGGTAATATGCCTCCCAGCACTGGGATAAGTGGAGCTGCGAGGCCTCCCAGCACCGGGATCAGAGTGACAGGGGCCAGTGTCCAAACCCCCTGATCGCCCTGCAGCTCTGTGTGTGACAGGGGGTGGGGCCACAACCTCCCTATCCGCCCTGCTTTGTTCGTGACAGGGGAAGGCGCCCCAACCCCCTCATCGCCCTGCGGCTCTGTGTGTGACAGGGTGTGGTGCCCCAACCCCCTGATTGGCCCTGCTCTGTGTGTGACAGGGTGCGGTGCCCCAACCCCCCCCCCCACGGGCCCTGCTCTGTGTGTGACGGGGTAGAGCCATAACCTCCCCATCAGCCCTGCCCAGAGTGTGACAGTGTGCAGCACCCCAACCCCCTGATCCGCCCTGCTCTGTGTGTGACAGGGGGTGGTGCCCCAACTCCCCTATAGGCCCTACTCTGTGAGTGACAGGGGGGAGCTCCTCAACCCCCTGATCGGCCCTGCTCTGTGCGTCACAGGGTATGGAGCCCCAACCCCCCTGATGGGCCCTGCTCTTTGAGTGACAGGGGGCAGCACCCCAACCCCCTGATTGGCCCTGCTCTGCACATGACAGGGGGTGGTGCTGCAACCTCCCCATCGACCCTGCCTTGAGTGTGACAGGGGGTGGTGCCCCACCCTCCCTATTGGCCCTACCCTGAGCGTGACTGAGGGTGGCATCGCAACCTCCCGATCCGCCCTGCTCTGTTCATGACAGGGGGCGGTGCCCCAACTTTCCAATCAGCCCTGCTCTAAGCCCGGCCAGGAGCTGCACCTAGGGACTGGGCCTGCCCTCTGCCACCTGGGAGCAGGCCTAAGCCAGCAGGTCGTTATCTCCTGAGGGGTCCCAGACTGCGAGAGGGCACAGGCCGGGCTGAGGGACCCCCCTCCCCCCCGAGTGCACAAATTTTTGTGCACTGGGCCTCTAGTATTATATAATAAAAGGGTAATATGCAAATCGAGCAAATGGCAGAATGACTGGTCACTATGATGCGCACTGATCACCAGGGAGCAAACACTCAATGCAGGAGCTGCCCCCTGATGGTCATTGCACTCCCACAGGGGAACACCATTCAGCCACAAGCGGGGCTGACGGCTGGTGAGCACAGCAGCCCCTCTCTGTGGCAGCACTAAAGATGTCCAATTTCCTGAGGGCCTCCAGACTGTGAAAGGGTGCAGGCCAGGCTGAGGGACGCCCCCTTCCCCAGTGTACAAATGTTGTGCACCGGGCCTCTAGTATATAAAGAAATGTCTATATATAGAAATGTCTAGAAATTACATGTGTGAAGTATTATCTTTATGTATTATTATTTTTTCAAATCTATCATTTAGTGAGCAATTATTTTATACCAAGTACCATGCTGAGAGCACATTTTATTTTCTCATTTTTTTTTATTGTAGAATATTCCTTATTCGCCCTATTATGCATATAAGAAAATAAGTTAGAACTGAGGTCAGTTAGATAACTATCCTAAAGTTTTAGCTAAGCCTAATTATACATCTCAGGTACCTAACATCTTTTATAACATATATAACATGTAAAAAATATTTTCGATTTGAAAATATGGTGACTTACTATTGTATAATAGTTGTGTTACATAACGTTGTTTACAATATATTTCATTAAATTGTAAAAGTTGAATTGGCTGTCATGTAACATGCAGTGCTATTTAATACTAAAACTAAAAAGTACTGTATATTACATGACAGTCAATTCAACTCCAGGCAATAGAAATTACCAAATCATTTTACTTATATCTGAGATTTTTCAGACTAAGGAAAGGTTAGTATGACTGACAATATACTTTAAAGAATGATCCCTGAGGCACCAACTATCTATCAACCAATAATTTTCCAGTGATATTTAAGAGCAGCCATTTAACTCTAAGCAATATTATTTTAATTAGAAAAAATGAAAGTAATTTAAATATGGTAAATAGTAAATGCAGATTACATTGTTTGATATGTCTTGAAAGGTGATAATACGGTTAAGATTTTAAGTTTGGGTTTTGAAAATGGACATGTCATATTGATATATAACCAGTGTTAGGCAAAAATACTTCAGAAAATGTTTAGAATTAGAATGTGAAGGAGGCTTATACATTGATTGGGATAATGAAGAATAAATTATTTATATAGATAAATATATATTATTTTTCTATGTGAATATGAATATATGTGGTATGTATATGTGTATGTTTACATAGAAAATATGTGAGGTGTGTGTGTTTATATTTACAAAAAAAAAGCTGTTGTCAAATCAATGTGTGTTTTATAATTAATGGCAACTTAGAGTAGAGGGAAATCGGGACATGTATTTAAGCTATTGTTAATTTTAAATCTTACAAATTTAAGCAAAGACTCCAGATGGGTAAAATAGACTAGGTAAATAATTAAAGAAAATGAACAATGTAGGTAATTGCAAGCAGGTCAAGATGGTAAAAAAGATCTGCTTTAGAAAGTGAAGTCGAAAATTTCAGAAAATTTAAGTTAACTAAAATGTCAGTAAGTAAGTGCCATAAATAATGGATATAAAAGTAGAAAAATAATCCATGTTGTTGAGAGGAAGAAAAAGATAGGAGGAGTCAATGGGAGTAAGCTAAAATTATTATTTTTTAAAAAGTTATTTAAATGGGCAAATTTTATTTCCATAATAAAATAAAATTGCCATTTTGGAACAACTAGTATATACAATATTGAGAAGAAATTGCAGAAGTCAGAACCCTCAGTCTATAGCCTATGAAAATAAGTAAAGGGATATGAATTCCAGGCCTAGACAGAAAGAACAACCAAAGTAGAGCTTCCATATGCAAAAAAAAAAAAAAAAAATGTTGGGGGGAGGGGATAGAAGGAAGAAAGAAAGGAAGGAAGGAAGGAAGGAAGGAAGGAAGGAAGGAAGGAAGGAAGGAAGGAAGAAAGAAAGGAAGGAAGGAAGGAAATAAAACAAGAAAAACATCAAGTATAAGTTAATGCAAAAAAAGCCACAAAAAACAAACAAACAACAACAACAACAAAAACATACCCATAAATCTACACAGCACATGATGGGTGCTTAGATAATTCATTTGTTTGAATTCATGACTCAATGGCTAACATGGGAGAAATGTATATGTATGTATATTTGGAGCAGGATATATTTTAGAAAAACAAACCTAGACCAGGATGAAAGAAATTTATTCCAAATAAAAATAGGATACTCATGAACATAACTAAGAATTAAATAAATTCTGGTGAAATTATGCTCCTGACTGATAAGTTATTAGCCTTTAGGGAAAGTATGTGCATGTTATAAGTTACCTAACCTTGGGATACAGGGATATGGTGATGCAGGATGTAATATATGCAAGTTAAATTATGGTAACATAAACACTGAAGTAACTAACAGGAAACGATAAAATGAATGGAAAATACTGTTCCAATCTGTGGCTGAGTTCTTAGAACTAGAAAACATGTTTGTAGTGTGCTATCTGCATTGCACAAGTTGAACATTTTTTATATTCTCTTTGGTATAATAATATGCTCTCCATTGTGTATGGTAGGACTTCTTTTGATTGTCTGTAAGACAAATGTTTCTTATCTCATTTTTTAGTAATGAGAGCTTGGAGCCAGGCCTGGGTAGAGTTCCACTGGGAGCCAAACTTTTTATTTGTGGGAGTCCTGATTCCAACCCAAAGAAAAGTAAATCTAGAAAAGTTATATACCATTTCCCAAGAGTGTCAGTCCAAGGTCTGAGGAGAAAAATGAAATATACTAGTATATTCCCTATTTTCTTTCTTCTGCCCACTTCTCTTAATTTTCTTTCCAAACTCCTAAGGGTCTGCGCTCCAATGCGTCTTAGCAAAGTTTTTAATGTTACAAAAAATATACTTATTATTTGAAATTACTGTGGTATAGCTCTCAAGTGGAATTTTAATCATTTTCTTCTAATTATAGAATAAAATTTTCCTTATGAAAAGATTTCATGCATCAGTAGAAAGCTGAGACTTCAAAGAGGAGACTGTAGGCTTTACCTTGTCTAGGAATCTTCATATTTGTGCTTCTTGGAGATGTATCAGACCCTCCACTCATCCCCTCGCTCACCTAGGCATCGCCCCACCACAGAAACGGCTGCATGGCTAGAAGATTCACGCTGCCACGGTTCAGAACAAAGTTCAGTGAATGTTATCAAACCCCAGGTTTGATGCTAGTTTAGTGTACTTGGCATGTTTTTTGGTGTTTTGTTTTGTTTTGTTTTGTTTTTTAGATTTAATCAAATACTACTGGGAGGATCAGTCAAAATGTGAAGTAAATTGGAAACCTTCCTATCAACCTCAATCATTCTCTATGCTGAGCTCTCTGAGTTTTCAGAGGCCACCCACTGTAGAGCAGTGTGGTCCCAACAACCTAGTCATCTGGGTGCTTTTTTTAAAAAAAAAACCAAAAAACCTCCATTTTCAACTTGTCCTTTGAGCCATCCTCCAAGGCCTTCCTTCTGGTGAGAGAGGATGTATGAGTAACTATTTTCAAGCCAGGTGTTAGGGGCAATAATGGCTTAATAAGCCATACCTTGATAATAATTGCAGGACCAATAAGAGGAAAAAGGAGAACAATGATACATTAGTTGTATCTTAGATGATAATTTATTTTAGAGCAGAAGTGGATACAACACTGCTATATAATCAGATATTTACTTCTCTTTTGTTTAAAGCTGGACCAGGTTTCATATGCACAAGTAATCAAAATGTATAGTTCAAAGTCACTTAGTATGTCCACAGCTCTCAAAAATTCTTATTTTCATTGCCTGACAGATATGAAACAGCCTGCTACATTTTTCTTAACTAAGGGTCTTACACATTGGCAGTTTTGTCAACCTAGATGTAAACACCGCTGCCACGTCCGAATCATAATAAATTTTGTTTACTGTAGTTAGACATTGGGTTTGCTTACATTTTAGTTAAAACAGCTCAAGATTTATTCTTCTGTCAGAGCCACTGGAAAATTGAGAGTCTTGTGCAAGTTGTAAGCTTTCTGCTTAATCTTCTGGAAACTTTTCCAATTTTCCTTTAATAACACCAGGAGGCCAGTGGTGTGCCACTTATGGATAGAGGGGGAGGAGTTCTCCATCGCAGTGCCCCCCCCCCCTTCCTTTACTCCTCTGATAGGCTCCACAGAAATGAAACGCAGTAACATACATTAGCACTAACTTATACAGCAGGCTGTCACCATCAGGTAAAATTGATCACAAATTACTGATTACTGAATCAGGAAAGTCATCAGTTATATTGTACTTGATTACTTTCTCATGAGAGGAATATATTACTGAGTACAGTGAGATTACTCATGCATAAGAATTTGGAAGTGACACCCAGCAGCCTGTTCTCAGGAGGGAAGGAGAATTGTGCTGAGGAAGTAGACTCTAAGTTCCCTATATATTGTTTTAAACCAGCTATTAACTTATGGCAAAAGACTGTTGATGTGTACTTGAATGTTTTTCAACTGTTTTGCAGGTTGAAAACGTGTCCATCCCAAATTTCTTTCCTCTAGAAAGTGCGATGGTCACTTTTATCAACTACACTTTCTGGTAGAAAGAACTCTGATACTGGTCAAGATTACACAATTAGACTAATTGATAGAATGCTTGGTAGAACAAGTTAGGAAATAAAACATATTTTTTCTTTGTGATTCATTGTCTCCTTGATCCTTTTTTATTTGTCTTTACTCTGTCTTCTCTCATACGTTATGGTTGTTTTAAGACATATTAAAAACTGCCTAGCATTTAAAAAGGTTCTTCTGCTCAGCTGGTGTTGCTCAGTGGTTGACCATTGACCTATGAACCAGGAGGTCATGGTTCAATTCCCCGTCAGGGCACATGTTTAGGATGCAGGCTTGATCCCCAGTGGTGGGTATGCAGGAGGCAGCAAATTAATGATTGACTCTCATCATTGATGTTTCTATCTCTCTCTCCCTATTTCTTCCTCTCTGAAATTAACCCTATATAATAAAGAGGTAATATGCAAATTGACCATCACTCCAACACACAAGATGGCCACCCCCATGTGGTCAAAGATGGCCACCCCATGTGGAGACAAGATGGTTGGCAGGAGAGGGAAGTTGTGGATGATCAGGCCAGCAGGGGAGGGCAGTTGGGAGGGTCCAGGCCTGCAAGGAGGGCAGTTGGGGGGGACCCAGGCCTACAGGGGAGGGCAGTTGGGGAGGACCAGGCCTGCAGGGGAGGGCAGTTGGGGGCAACCAGGCCTGCAGGGGAGGGCAGTTGGGGGCGACCAGGCTGGCAGGGGAGGGCAGTTAGGGGCGACAAGGTCAGCAGGGGAGGGCAGTTGGGGGCAATTGGGCTGGCAGGGGATTGGTTAGGGGGTTATAAGGCTGGCAGGCAGAAGTGGTTAGGGGCAATCAGGCAGGCGAGCGGTTGGGAGCCAGCAGTCCTGGATTGTAAGAGAGGTGTCCAACTTCCCACAGTTGGACATCCCTCAAGGGCTCCCAGATTGGAGAGGGTGCAAACTGGGCTGAGGGACACCCCCCCACCCCTGCCTGCCATGCACAAATTCCATGCACCGGGCCTCTAGTAAAATATATTTTATTTATTTATTTATTTATTTATTTATTTATTTATTTATTTATTTTTAAATATATTTTATTTACTCTTTACAGAGAGGGAGGGAGAGGGATAGAGAGTCAGAAACATTGATGAGAGAGAAACATCGATCAGTTGCCTCCTGCATACCTCCCACTGGGGATGTGCCCACAACCAAAGTACATGCCCTTGACCGAAATCAAACCTGGGACCCTTCAGTCTGCAGGTCGATGCTCTATCCACTGAGCCAAAACAGTTAGGGATATATATATATATAATTTATATTTTTAAAGAAGAGATTCTTCTGACATTGAAAGAACATATGGGCTAGGCTGGGAATCATGAGACAGATCTTAAGCAAAAATAAATAGATAGATAGATGATAGATAGACAGATAGATAGATAGATGATAGACAGACAGATAGATAGATGATAGATGATAGATAGATAGATAGATAGATAGATAGATAGATAGATAGATAGATAGATAGATGATAGATAGGATAGATAGATAGATAGATAGATAGATAGATAGATAGATAGATAGATAGATAGGAAAGATATATTAACATTCACACACTGTCTAATCACCCCACCAGGAATGATGCACTGTCTTGGTACAAAGAGTGTGCATTTTCCCATATATAGACAGTTTTATCATTGGGAACTGGTGGTAGCTGATTGAAATTCAGGCTCTGGGAGAAGGGGTTTCCATGTAGAAGAAATATATAGTTAGAATGGCATCTAGAGAATCCCTTACACCAAAATCAAGTCCATCTGATCAAGGCAGTTTTTACAAACTGGGGTATCCAGTGAGTCACAGATAAGCAATGAGGTGAGTACAAAAAATCAAATTATAAACAGAAAATATCTTCTTGAATTGTGCGACTTACACTAAGATTTGTGTCATTGTAGTTTTAAAATTTTTAGGCTCACCTCTTACTTTTGTACAGTTTCGGAGGGCAATGTGCTTCTCTGTTCAGGGGGCAATTTGAAAATTTTACTTTTGTGTTGTATACCCTTTAGCCCCACCCCTTCAGCAGATCAGCAGCAGAGTTGTTGCTATGTGAACACCCTTTGTTCTACTGGAGAGTAGATTATGCTAAGAGCACAACCCTGTTCCTGGCAGTAGTCTTCAAGTGATAGTTCTAGGGCAGTGATAGCGAACCTATGACACGCGTGTCAGAGGTGACACGCGAACTCAATTTTTTGGTTGATTTTTCTTTGTTAAATGGCATTTAAGTATAAAAAATAAATATCAAAAATATAAGTCTTTGTTTTACTATAGTTGCAAATATCAAAAAATTTCTATATGTGACATGGTACCAGAGTTAAGTTAGGGTTTTTCAAAATGCTGACATTCCGAGCTCAAAACGTTCGCCATCACTGTTCTAGGTGTTTAACTAGAGTCACCCAGCCTAGAAGCTACACAGAAGTGAGAGCATTAAGAAGCCCTTCTTTATTCACTGGTGCAAGCCTGGATGCTCCCGTCATTACTAACTACAGTCTTCACTGTCTATGGCCAGATTTTGTCAGCTCTTCCAAGCAAGTGTGAGTTTATCCTCTGCATCCCTAATGGTCAAAGTTTTGTTAACTGATGCATGGACACCCAAAGCCACCAAACAACCTGACTGAATAAGCTCACTGCCTATAGGTTCCTGATCCAATTTTATCCACAAGTTTGTGTGTGTGTGTTTGTGTGTGTGTGTTTGTGTGTGTGTGTGTGTGTGTGTGTGTGTGTGTGTGTGTGTGTGTGTGTGTTTAATATCAGCACCAGCTGAAAGCAAAAACAATTCTCAACTGGTTCCAAAATATGGATATTTGATTACTAGATTGTCCTGTGGGCTCCACTTCTGCCACGATAGCCTGACATATAATCCTGGCACACTGTATTCTTACTTAGGAACAAGGATCCAGCGTCAGAATTCCACTACATTGATATTTGTGGAATATCAACACAACACATCTCCCCAAACAGAGAGACAATGGGTTTTTCAAATCATGTGCCCTATGGTATTATAAAAGGAGAAAAAACTGTAATATTCGTGTTTATCTAATTGTTTAATGGTAGAATTTAAAAGAAGATTCATTGTAGTTTAGAATATTGGGCTGTGTCCTTGTACCTCATTATAAATGTGTCTGAATAGTGCTTCATGAAAAAACAAAAAGCCAGACCATTTAATCATCAAAGCTGGTTGTTTATAACAATAGAATATTTAATGCTATATGACAGAAAACAAATGTCATGCAATGCATTTTTTTCCTTTCCTGGGCTTTAGTCTTCAGAAAGATCTGACAAATATTGGCATTATATGTCACTAAAAAGTAAAAGATCATGCTCTGACCTTCAAGAATCCCCACAATATGTACATTATGTAGATGTGCCCTTTGTTTTGTCTATCTTGGTTTGCTTTGGCGGCCTCTGCAGTTTCAGGATGAGCAAAGTTGTTTTACCAAGTTTCCAATGGCATCATTTTAGCCAAGGAATTAACTAAAGGTGAAGGCTACTTATTCCACTATTTATTTACTTCTCTCTTACACAGCTGGGAGATAAGACCTGCAGTAGAAGGCATAAGCCATAAATGGCTCAGATGCTGACTTAGGATCATTCAAGACCAAAGTGCTTTCATTAAAGCAAGTGCAATGTTTCCAAAAAACTGTTTGGTTTTAAGTGCAAGTCTTTTGAGAAAGGATTCATCTCTGTAGGTCAAAAAGTCTTATTTCTTCCTTTTGCAATGGCCATTCACTCACATGTCAACAATGTGGACTATCACTAAGGATCCAATCAGAACACTAATCCACAGAGACTTGTGCCCACTCCCACTGCTATCCACTCTCACCCTTCTTTCTTAAATTCCTAATGTTCTTTTACTCTGTACTGTACAATTTAGCATTTAACTATATTTTCCTTGATTTTTGCCTCATTGGTTCTCTTCTCAACTAGAGGTCAAGCAAATTACGATGAGCAACTACATTTTTTGTACCAAGTACATGATATGGCACATGCCATACTCTTAATAAAAAAAAATTATTGGGTTTATTACTTATCTACAGGTTAGGTTTAAATGCACACAGATAAAAATGAAAATATAAATATTATTACTTTTTTCCTATGAAGTCGGAGAAAAGTCCCTCTAATAGAACTGTACATTTTTACTTTTCAAAGTAATTTTATATCTAATATGACTAATCTTTGTAATCACCCTCAAAGATAAACAGGAGTGATATGTACATATATGTGGGCATATATGTGCTCATACCTATGAGTGGAAGAGTCTAGAACTTAAGATATAATTCCTACCTGATATGCTCCATTCAAAATCACACTGGCATAATTTGCTCTTTATTTAGGGAAAATAAGGTTATGGTTCTTCCAGATAATGATATCATTAAGGCAGTGTTACTGAAATGCAATGGAAAAGAAGAGGTTCCAGTGAGCTTGGGAGACCAAAATGTTACTCCCCTCATATTCATAAAGTAGTAAAGTAAAGGATCATACAAGGCTTAAACTCAGTTAATGGAAGTAAGAAAATTAGTCTCAGTTTTGCACATCTATGCTTTGGGCATCTATAGTCTCAAGAAAATGAAGGAGGACCTAACCGGTTTGGCTCAGTAGATAGAGCATCGGCCTGCGGACTCAAGGGTCCCAGGTTTGATTCTGGTCATGGGCATATACCTTAGTTGGGGGCACATCCCCAGTAGGGAGTGTGCAGGAGGCAGCTGATCAATGTTTCTCTCTCATCGATTTTTCTAACTCTCTATCCCTCTCCCTTCCTCTCTGTAAAAAAATCAATAAAATATATTTTAAAAAAAGAAATAAAACGAAGGAGTTGATTTCAAGCATCTCTTCCAGCCAAATACTTAAGATTGACCTCTCTCTAGCATTCATAATTAAGAATAAATTATATATTGTTCAAGTCTATTATGTCTGCCTGCATTATTATTTGGTCCTTGGAATAATGCTATTATTTGAGGAAAATTGTTGAATTAAGGGCAGTATTTATCAGTTCTTGGTATAGTTTACCTGTTTTTTGTTTAATTATTTGGCCCACATATTTATACATATTTAAAGAGTTAACTGGTAAAAATACTGCTTGTTTAAGAAATCAATATATGGTTCCTGAACATATGGCAAGATTAATCTAGTTTTACTGAGAAAAAGTCCCTATTTCTTCTTAAAGTTTGAGAGATTCTTGATCAGCTAGTACTTATTAAGCACACATACAGGGTAGGGAAAAAGTAGGATTACAGTTGTTTGTATGAAAAATAATACAATAATTAATAAATAATAATACCAGAATAAACTCTGTGTTTTGTATTCTCACAACTATAAACCTACTTTTCCCCACCCTGTATAAGGCATTTTGAGAAGTGTAAAATGTGTAGGGAAAGGATTTTGCCCTCAAATGACTAACAATCTTGCTTGAAAGAAAAGCATATATAGATAAACTGTTAGCTGACAACTTAAGGTTAATGCATAATAAATACCAAATTCCTGATGTATTCACTGTCTTATGGTTTTCTGGCAAATATTTAACAACTGACTTTCTGGAGGTGTGGGGTGGGGATAACCACATTTGGACCATTTTCCAATTTCCATGGTGTAAATATTTCCACACTGGCTATTTCAAGCTACCAATATGATGTCACTGAACACTGGGGGTGGGAAGAGATGCACAAAATAGGTTCTGGCAGGCCAGTTGTTGTTAACCCCATCGCACCAGTACTCCTGTAGATGTTCAGATCAAGCAAAGGTCTCCAGAGCCAAACTGGTCAAGTATGTTCTATGGAGAAATATCTTTCATGTCTCTGAAGGAAACTGAGATGCGTGTGGGGATAATTAATATGATAACCATCTTGATATAAGAGATGATATAAGAATAGTCCAGGGGCCCAATGACTAAGATAGGCTTGAGGAAAAAAAAAAACAAAACATCTTGTTGGCATAGAACATTTATTTGAAAGAAAATCAGAAAGGAGGGGGGGGAAGTGGGGAAGAATTATTGAGTGGTTTGAATTGTTTCTTATAGATTTGCCTTTCTAAATATAAGCATGATAATATCTGTGGCTATAAAGAACAATTAAACATAGAAAAAAATACAAAATTCATTTTAAAAAAATCTATTTGATGATCATAACAGTGTTATTAAGAATGTTTTGGCCATAGTCAGTCTGCCTCAGTGAATAGAGCATCAGCCTGCAGACCGAAGGCTCCCGGGTTTGATTCCGGTCAAGGACACATACTTTGGTTGCAGACACATACCTGGGTCAGGGTACGTGCAGGAGGCAACCAATTGATGTGATTTCTCTCTATATTTCCCTCTCTCTTCCATTCTATCTAAAAATCAATGAAAAAACATCCTCAGGTAAGGATTTAAAAAGATAATTTTTGGAGGTATAAATTACCAAGAATATTCTCATAGAGAACTCCCATATTTCAGTAAATTCCAGAAATACAAAATTATTCTTAGAAAGAAAGGTTAGCTCTTTCTTCAGTGAATCCAGGTTAAATTCTTGCAGTAGTTATATTAAGTACTATATTGGAGTGTTGAAGATTCATCTTTTGTATTTTTTATGTTGTTTTTTTTGTGTGTGTGTTTGTTTGTTTTTATCACCCACCAACTAAATCTATGTTCTGCTCTAGGAAACATTAACTTCAACCCTTCTTTACAACAGAACCCACTGTTGTAGCCCTATTCCACAATATTTCCATTCTTGTCAGAATCCCTAAAGATGAGACTTTATTTTGATAATTCATGTGGCTGGATATCAAACAGCTGCCAGGATATCTACCAACATCTGCTATTTAGTTTTGATCAGTTTGTCCCATCTGGCCTGCATTCAACAGGACCCAAATCAAGACTGAACAAAATCACAGGACTTCCAAAAGCAATTCCACATTATTTTTGGAAGCATCAAGTATTTGTTCTCAGTTGTGATATCAGGAACTACATAGTATATTGTCCTCTACACAACCCTAACATTTTTTAGACTAAAATTTTCAACACTTCCCTTCACCAAACACATTTCTAAAATATGTGTTTAATGTTCATCTGTACTGACTCCTGTTTGGCTCATAAAGTTTAAATATTATAAGAAATAGTAAATTATTAGTACTCATAATCACTAAAATACATTTTAATCATTAATCTATACACATACATCCAAGAGGATTTCTCATCTTAGTCATTTCAAATTTCTTTCCAGATTCCTAACATCTATCCTTTATTCCACTCAGTTTTATGTAGCAGATTTCTGATAATATCATTCCCTCATGCTTCACAGCATATTTTGTTATAAAACAGCCTGGCCAGCATGGCTCAGTGGTTGAGCATTAACCTATGAACCAGGAGGTCACAATTCAATTCCTGATTGGGGCACATCCCCGGGTTGCAGGCTTGATCCCCAGTGTGGGGCGCACATGAGGCAGTCAATCAATGGTTCTCTCATCATTGATGTTTCTATCTTTCTTTCCTTCTCCCTTCCTCTCTGAAATCAATAAAAATATATTAAAAAAATAAAAGATCTTCTGCCTCTGCCCATACCTGTCAAGAAAAGCAAAAGAACCAGTATAGTAAATATGGTACCTCCCTAGGAAATATGAAAAATCCCTGTGTGTATGGCTATCTTTCAACTTCCCCTGGGTTCATTCCTCTCCTGCAAACCTTTGTAGCATATACTCAGTCCAAGGTTTTCCCCTCTGTTTAATGCCAACCTGACATTCTAACATTTACATAAAAATAAACTGAATAGCTCATTTTTAAATGAAAAGACAGATACAAGGAAGCAAATGATCTTCCAAAAGCCATGTAATAAATTAAAGACAGAACAAAGATGAAATGAGGAATATTTGACTCAACAAACCCTGCTCTTCCAAGAACTTTCCTAGGTATCAGCAGCAGCACAATGGGAATGTGTTGCCCACTTAAGACAGAAGCGTGGCTAGAAACAATCATATTTGAACATAAGTTATTTTATTCACATTCTTTTACAAAGTCATGATTACAATGTAAATATATGGTTTAAAAAGAATAGCATTGCAATTGTATCATCTCTTTTCATGTGAAAGGTCTAATTACAGAAAAGTCATTTGTACTGTCTCTTTACACTCAAGATTGAGAATTGAGACAGTTTTCTACTATAAAGGCCCTAGAACAAATCCCACTTTCCCATAAGTATTTGCAAAGTATTGTTTTCTATGGATGTTCAAGTGAATCTCTGTAATATTTTCTTTCACTTTGTTTGCATCAATAGTTTGGTGGAACCAACATTCTGTTTAGGGTCTCCTCCACAAATTATTTAAGTTGATAAGCCATGGGCCATTCAAATCAGGGAAAACTGGGTATTTGGCTTCTAAGTCTCACCATAGTAAATTTCTTCTAACATTACCTGCAGGTAACCAGGACCCAGAAATGTTTTGCCTAATTTACTCCAAACCCATTTCCAAAACCTGAAAATGCCACTTTCTCAGGTCTCTCCTCCCAAGGACAACCATGATCCTAGAGTACATCCCATTTCCTCCCTGGTCCAGGATGGTCCAGTGCTGAGAGTGAAGTTTGTATATGCAGGATGAGGTGTCCACGAGGCTCTTTACAAGGCAGAATAGAGCTGGGAATGGGAAGAACAGGACCTAGGTCAGAGAAACTTCCAGGGGCCAAGGCCAGGTCTCCCTATATCATCACATTCTGCATGGATCCAAGAAGTCTGAGAATTCTACATTCAACCTTGATGCTCCCGGTCTTTAACAATATTTTTTCCCACTGATTTATAGTTTTTGAATATTTAGTCAGGTGGTATGAAGTCCTTCTTTTGTGTTCTTTCTCTATACCTGAAAATGTTACATAGATAAGCTCTTTTTCTTCAATTCACAATGGATATGAATGTACACCACAAAGAAGTGCCAGGTGATTTGATCAATGTAGACAAGAATGGACAATTATTTTTTTTTCAAAATAATTATTGTTTAAGGGTTTTTAGCTCATTATTAGAAAAACTCAAACTTATGGTTACAGAGCATTTGAAGCCCATTTTCTTTTCTAATTTTACTGTCAATACTGATACAGTTTTTGATACAACGTCCAATTTCTAATTCATTCATTCTGTAGAGACTCCAAAACAGAATAATTCTTTAGTTTCTTTCCACTGTGTCCCTTCCAGAAGAGGAGCAAATTTAACCTAGCTCTCCATTTCTGTCTATAGAAGAATGATATTTTTATTGACATGAGAAACTTACATGCCCATTTCAAAGTGCTAACTTTTTGCTCAAAATTGTTTTGGCATAGGACTATGTGAGATTTCTCCCTGAAAGGAAATGCTGAATCTACAGATCCAGTGTGGAGAATTTAGGGTTGTGTCCAGGAACTTGACTGTCTGTCAGGGAAGTCCCCCTCACTATTCCAGGGCAATTTCATTTTAGGCTTGAGTAGAACTTTTGTAGCTTAATGGGTTATAATTTCCCCCTGTCAGACATATCATATTCTGCATGCCCCTCATCTGGCCTGTGTCACATAAAGAGGAGGGAATGTAATTTCCAGCCACCTGTAGAAAACCGCTAAGTTTTATTTCCTATGTGATTCCTACTACACTGCTCCGTGAAAGAAATTCATTATCATCTGATGAAGTAATTATCCTCAAGTAGAGTGGAGTTGAAGCACATAAACTTTTAAGTTTGACAGGGGTGGGTTCAAAGGCTGGCTCCCCCAACCCTTACATGCTATATGATCCCTAGCAAATTGCTTAATGTTTCAAAGCTCCAGGTTTCTCATCTGTAAAGCAGAAATAATATAGCTATCGTATAGAGTAATTGCCAGGATTAGATGAGACAACACACATAAAGTTTCTGGCACCTGGTAGGCACATAATAATTACTATTATTATTCAAGCTTCTAAATAATTATCATTACCCTGCTGTTAATTTTTTACTGTATCAATCACTTCTATGTGAATAATTCCTATATGACCTCAGTCTTTTTATCTCCAATCAGACACCTCTACTCAGATGCCTCAGAATTATCTCAGTTCACTTTGTGCAGTCCAAAACATCATCAGCTTTAAAAAAGTACTCTTCAACTGTCCTGAAAGTAAACCAGATTTTGATACTCATTGTTTTTTTTTAAAGCAATGATAAAGAATATGTGAAATTTAAAGGGAAAATCTCTCCTCACCCACTTCTTTCCAAAATTCCCATGGTAAGCATGTTACAGTCAGGTATGTTTCCTCCATGACACTGTTGACTCTTCTCTTTCATTTTTCCAATGTATGTTACCTATCACACAATCCTAACTTTTGTGCTTTGCAAATGCCTCTCATGTCTGTTGCTTGACCTTAATTTCCGTTCTATTATTAATGCTCTCGGTCCCACATCAACACCTGCCTAACACCTGATCCCTCTCCCTTCCCTCCTTTCCTTCCCCCACTCCAGATATTCCTCTGTGTATGTTTCTATTGCCTACTGCATTCAGTAGATAAATCAATCTATTTGGTTTTTAAGACCCTTTAATATCTATCCATGTTTTTCTTCCTTTCTTTTTTTTAAACTATATTTTGTATTGATTTCAGAGAGGAAGAGAGGGAGAGATAGAAACATCAATGATGAGAGAAAATTATTGATTGGCTGCCTCCTGCATACCCCCTACTAGGGATAGAGCTCAAAAACCTGTGCATGTGCCCTGCTGGGAATAGTACCTTGACTTCCTGGTTCATAGGTTGATGCACAATCACTGAGCGACACCAGCCAGACTATCCCTGTTTTTCTTATTCACTTTATATATTTTAGTATCACAGAGATGGTAGTTTTACATGAATTTATTTTGTTTTTGTTTTTCGTAAAGCCTTTATTTATGTTGTTCCCTCTTGTTATGGGTTGAAATGTCTTCTCCCCAAATTCATATGTTTAAGTTCTAGCCCCCAGTACCTCAGAATGTAACTGTGTTTGGAGATCAAGGGTTTTCACAAAGGTAAGAAAATTAAAATGAGGTCATTAATGTGGACCCTAATTCATATAAGTGGTGTACTTGTAAAAAGGGAAAAGTTGGAGACAAAGATGCACACAGGAAGAAGCCATGTGACAAGAAGGCAGAGATAGATGATGCTTCTGTGAATCAAGGAATTCCAATGACTTGGCAAATCACTAGAAGCTAGGAATGGTGCAAGGAACCGCTTTTCCAAACAGCCCTCAGCCATAGCTAATACTAGCACCTTCTCTCTTCCCCCAGCTTTGAGTAGAGGACAACTTGACCTGCAATGGCTACCTTATGACCTAGAAGTATCAAATGTGATAACCAATGGCTAACATGCTAACAATGACAGAGCAAAAGCACTATAAGTGCATGAGTCCTTGAGGCATGACTAACAGCAAATTCTGATTTCCAAACATCTTATTATGTGAAGAAACTTGTTTAACTGGTTTCAGCCACTTTAGTGAGAGTATGCCCAACTAACAATATGCTCAGAGAGTTCATTATATGAAGCATTTTATAGATCTTGCTTACTGATTGTAGTTAGGATTCTTTTTCTTCTTGTATGTAGTAGACACTCAGTAGATAAATGTTAATGTTCTTTATTTTATGGTATGTTCTTTATGAACTGTTAACATCTGACCTATGTAGGTTTACGTACCCTGAGTAAACATAAATAATCTGGCAATGTTATATTTATTTATGAGCTCCCTGTAGCAGCCACTAATAAAATTTCCCAAATGTTTCCAAGCTCCGTCATTTGTGCACAAGAATAAAATAGTTCTTTTCAACCTAATTCAAGTTAAGCAAGACTATAGGACTTGCTTCGGGAAATATGAATGGAAGTGATGAGTGTCACTTCCTGGTTGAAGCAATATGTATCATTTTCTAGTTGAAACTTTAAGGACAAGTGCAGCCCAACTGATTTGGCTCAGTGATTTAGCTCAGTGGTTTTGATCAGTGGTTAGAGAGTTGGCCCTTGGAATGAAGGGTCTCTTGTTTCACTCTGGTTAAGGGCACGTACCTTGGTTGCAAGCTTGATCCCTGGCCCCGGTCTGGCTGAGTGCAGAAGGCAACCAATTGATATTTCTCTTTCTCTCCCTCCCTCACTCCCTTCCTCGCTTCCACTATCTCTAAAAAAATCAACGAAAAAATATCTTCAGGTGAGGATTAACAACAACAAAAGAACAGTGCAGAACTCATGACAATTTATTTTGCTCTGCCCTGGCAACTGGCCCTGCTTCAGATGGGGGCTGTTGGCAGCCTGTGTCCCAGAACAGAGATGGTATGGGGCAGAGTTCTTGGCTGATCTCAGGTGGATATTTAATGTGAGCAAAAGTTAACCTTGTTTTAAGCCACTGGGATTTTTGCTACCCACAGAATAACCTAGTCTGAGTAGTATATAAAATCACCTTATTTTCTTTCGTTTTTAGATTATTTTTATGAGTTTATTTGAGCCACACTGATGACATATGCTAGGGAGCAAGATGTCAAATACTCCCAAACCAACTTACTTTCTGAAACAAGATTTCAGGTTGATTCAAACACTAAACCCTCCTCTGGCCACCGTTTTGGCTTTGGTGACCTGTGATGTAGGTTTTTTTCTGTCTTTTATTAACATTCATATAGTTTTGTAATACTATATGGCTCTCACCCAGAATGGTTATGAATAATTTTATGACTTTATTAACCCAGATCCTGCCCTCGAGGCACTTACAAGATCTATAGTGTATTGAGTTTCTCTATAAATATTCAGCACATGCACCAACCACTGGAAAAATGTAAAGTAATAGCTGCATGAAAAGAAAAATTACCAAGCACATTTAGAAACTCAAGACTTAAGGAAGAACCAAAATGGGGAAAACAATTTATATTTCAACACTTTCAGCCTTCAATTCCATAAAACCCAGTTCTTTGTATATGTTACTGTAAGTGTTATTAATAGTCATGTCTGGGTCCAGAGCATCTGCTGGCAAAACTGCAAGGTCAACAAGGTTTGTGTTACTATCTCAAGCCTTGGCAGTGGGTCTCCATTTCTATGGAACTGCTTCCTCCAATCTATAGCCCTCATTCCCAATCCCTTGTTCTCCTAGTGTCTATTCTCTTACTTGATCAAAATCTGACCCAGATTCAAAGATATTACCCGTGGCTTACTATCCTATATAATAAAAGCCCAGTGACCAAATAGTGGAATGACCAGAACAACTGGTCAACCAGTTGCTACGACACGCACTGACCACCAGGGGGAAGATGCTCAATGCAGGGGCTTCCCCCAGTGGTCAGTGAGCTAACACAGTGGGAGCACCACCTGGCTGACCAGGATGGGCGGCTGATCCCGCTGTGAACCCCGGGCCAACAGGCAGGAACCCTGGCTGTGATCGTGGCCTCCTCACCCCAGGCTCCTCCTCCTTACTCCCTGCCACCTCCTCTGGATGCCTGCAGGTCACACAGTGCCACCGCCGGGCTCACAGAGCTAACCCCGGAGGCTGTGAGGCAGGTCATTGCCGCTGCCGGACTGAGGTCTACTCCGCTGCCTCTCAGTGCTACTCTCCCTGGGCCTGGCCGTGACCAGGTCCTATGGAGAGGCGAGTGCTCCAGCTCTATGGAAGATGATGGACCAGGGAGCAGCCACTCAGATGACTTGGATAAGCAGCACTCCCACAGCGGGCAGATCCCTGCAGGCATGCCCCCACCAGTGCACAAATCCTATGCACCAGGCCTCTAGTCTATTATAATGATATACAATTTGAAATTTGAATAATTCATGAGTCATGACTTATGGGTTCTCTCCCCATTTTAATGATGATAATCTGGTAAAGATGACACTTTGTTGGGAAAACTTGCTTCTTATCTCTGAAGTCATCCAACATGTCAGTAATTGTAATTTTCTCACAATACACTAACTAGTGGACACTACAGTAATAATAATCCTAACAATATTATTGAGTGCCTACTATGTTTCTGGCACTCTTCAGTGCACTTCCCAGGAACTAACCAGTTCAATTCTACCATATCATGTCAGACAAATACCATTATTTCCTCCTTTTTGGAGATCAGTTAAGTAAATGGCCCAACGACATGCAATTAGAATGATGTAAAATTTAGGGTTCAAATGTAGGCAGTCTGGCTCCACAGTTCATTCAGTTAATTTCTACTTTATTCTGCCTCTCCATTATTTTAAGTGTAGCTCAGATGGAGGGTTAGAAGTCTAGCATTGTCTGTGAGCCTGAGTCTAGGTTCACCTGGAAGGTAAATGGGAGGAAAAAGATGATCCTTGGTGGGTTCTCTGTTTCCCTTTTCTTTCCCTTGCCCTTTTGCTTCATACTGCTTTCAAAATGTATATGTTGAAGTCTAATCCCCAATGTGATGGTATTCGGAGGTGGGGGCCTTTGGAAGGAGATTAGGTCATAAGGGCAGAGACCTCACGAATGGAATTAATGTTCTAATAAAAGAGACCCAGAGAGATCCCTCACCCCTTCCATCACATGAGGATACAGTGAAAAGATGGCCATCTAAGAACCAGGAAGCAGGCCCTCACCAGGCATTGAATCTACCAGCATCCTGACCTTGGAATCCCCAACCTCCAGAATGTGAGATATAAAATTCTCCTCTTATAAGTCACTCATGTATGATATTTTTTATAGCATACCATATGGACTAGAACACCTTACATAGAAATACACTTTTCTAGATGGAACATTTGGACCAGATTATGCTCTGCTATTACCTTAGACAAATCCGGTATCTGTTTTATTTCTAGCACCTTGTGTCCCATTGGATTGGAGAGTAAATTCAATCCCCACCTTCCATTCACTGTCTGGTTTCCTCCCTGAGCTTCAGCTGTCTGCCACTCACCTCCTTGGAAGCCAGTTTTCCTATCATACCAATGTTTATTCCAGAGATAGATCAGAATATTCCAAACCAAAAATATGCCTTATATCTGGAATTGGACAACTCATGTCAAAGTTTCCTTTTTCTAATTCAGAATTATGCTCATAGAATCCTAAAGAATCTTGGGAGTAGGTACAGCGATATCTTGAGTTTGTTTTAAGTAAAATCTAACTATGAAGGTGATTAGATGGTCAAGGAAAGCCTGCAGCCCTCTATTCCACACACACCCCCCCCCCCTAATAATTCTATGACAGGATACAGTATACACTAAGAAGTCAATAAATGCTACTGACTTCTTAAGTTCTTTGCATAATTTGTTGAGGATTATTTTCCTTTTTAACTGTGGAGCTCAAGTATATTTCATGGAGTTAATTTTGCATTGGTCTGACTCATTTGCAGTTTATTTTTTAAAGAAATTATTTGATGTCTAAGAGCCTTTTAAAAAAAGAAGCCATTTCATTTTGAACAATGAAATCACGTTTCACTGGCATAATTGAACTGGAATACAGACAGGCTCTGGTTTAGCTCTAAACTCAGAACCCATGAAGGTCGATTGGAAAAACGCAGTTGCCCATCCCAGGTTTAAGTGGAACTTTTTTTCAAATTGTGTCACAAACACGCATATAAAACAAAGGCTAAATGTAGCAGATCATAACCTAAAGCTTGCTAGCCATGTCAGTTAGGAGAGAAAAACAAATGGAAACTTGGAATACTCCCATTGAACTTTCTTCCACAGCATGTAGGAGGTATCTGAGAAATCAGTTAGGGTTAGGAAATACTCTACAGCATGACCAATATTTAAAAAAAAATATTTTATCATACTTTGCTTTTTTTTAATATATTTTATTGATTTTTTTACAGAGAGGAAGAGAGAGGGATAGAGAGTTAGAAACATCGATCAGCTGCCTCCTGCATACCCCCTACTGGGGATGTGCCCACAGCCCAGGTACATGCCCTTGACTGGAATCGAACCCGGGACCCTTCAGTCGGCAGGCCGACGCTCTATCCCCTAAGCCAAACCAGTTAGGGCTATCATACTTTGCTTTTATTTCAGGGTACTATCAGCTTGGCTATTGTCTTCTTGAAAAATGCCTATATAAATAGCTACTCAATAAATCAACAACAAAAGATGTGTTCAGCTCATAGACCAATGCACAGAAATTATGTCCAATTGTCTCACCTGTATCCCTTTTGCTCACCTATCTACATCTACCTGTTTATAAGACCATCCTTGCAATCTTTCTCCATCACCATTTGGCAGCTAGTTTTGGCCTTCAGAGATCTGTGAAAATCATGTTCATCTTTTGAGTCCTCCTACTTCTGGGTCTGAGCAACCACCACCTATATTCCCACTTACCTACCATTGTTTTATCTATTAGTACCCTCAGAAGGGTGTTCCTGGAAGCCAGCAAAAGAAGACTTTGTCAGACCAATAGAGAAACAATCTACAAAATGTTAGAAAAGAGGTTACATTGATGGGGACAAGGGCACCTCTCCAGGCAGTGAGTTTTGCCAGTGGAAATAAATGATTTTAGGCTATACAAGTATAACTACTATTCTTAAAATTTCTTTTGCAAAGATTGTTAACATTAAAAGGGCCCTAAATTCATATGACTGAAATACTTCATTTTATGTATGTAAATTTAGCCCAGAAAACTCAAGAGAATTAGCCAAGTTTATATGATGAATTAGTGTTTTACAAATTAAAGGAATTCCATAAATATTAAAGGAAACAAAAAAGAGAAGGAGGGATTGAGTGTGCAAGGGAAGAAAACAGATAATGTATTCTGCAGTCTTTGGACAAAGAGTAAAGCTTTAGAAAATGCTATCTCTCCTAGTGTGACATGGACAAACAGTGACAAGAGAAATAAGAAGCAAGGGTCAGTCTGGGATACACAAACCCAAAAGGAACACATCTGGCCCAGAAGCAAAAGTCCTGCTACTTTACTGGAATCTAAGCAAGAGTATAGACATGGGGGATATAAAGAGAGGAAAATCACCACGTACCTCTGTGTCTGAATTTGTTTGACCTCAATGCCTGTGTTCCATCATTCTAAGCCATTCATCATCCAATGCTTCTTCCCCACCCCCCACAAAAAGAACCATAATCAACATACTTTCATTGAAGCCCTCCCATGGCTCCAACTACCTACCTCACCATTCAGTACAAGCCACACCTATGCAGATCACTGAACTTGTCATATTCAGAACACAGCCTGCACACTACCACATCATTGCTCCGGACACCTCCACTTGGAATGCCCTTCTGCCACATTCCCAGCTATTAAAATTCTGCCTTGAAGAACATCTCTTCTGCCCGGCTAATGTGTCTCAGTGGTTGAGCTTCCACCTATGAAGCAGGAGGTAATGGTTTGATTCCCAGTTAAGGCACATGCCTGGGTTGCAGGCTCGATCCCCAGTGTGGGGCATGCAGGAGGCAGCTAATCAATGATTCTGTCTCATCATTGACCTGTCTATCTCTCTCTTCCCCTCCCTTCCTTTCTGAAATCAATAACAATATATTTTTTAAAAATTAAAAAGAACATCTATTTTATGAAATTGCACCCAGAGCCCAGTACATCCAAATTCCCTTCCTGTGGTGCCCACACAACTGTGCCCTGGGTTATAGATTTGTGGTATATGATTTTTAAAAATCTCATTCAAAGGAGACTTGAAGATATTATTAGTAAAGCTCTTTGGGGACATGTCTGTTTCTCCCACCAGGTATGAATTCAACAAGAAAAGGGATTGTAATTCATTTATCTTGATCTTCAACAGGATCTAGTAAGTGCCTTGCAAGAAGTTTGGGCCTAAGCAGTGTTTATGCCATGAATGGACTGTCCTTACCTTACATTGTGTAGTCTCTGAAAATGATGGAAAAAGTCATTGTGTTAAATGAAATAAATGTTTTTTAGGTAAAATAATTTAACACTTTGGAAAAGTAATCTCGATGTTGTCTCCAAGCCAGTCAGCCACATTGGAGAAACACTATTTAACAATTACCAGTAAACTGGATCAGAACTGCCTGGAAGTTACAATCTGCTACCTTCATGTGGTCAAATCAGTATTTATTATGGATTGGGAGGCATATAATGATTTTTTCAAGTTAAATAAAAGAAGAAAATAAGACAGAGTGGAAGAGAAATAATCACAGTCAACAAATGATGTCTCCAAAGGAACATCAATATAATGTAATTAAAAGTCAGAAGGAAATCTTTTCATTCTGAATGTATTTAAATTGGCTATCTCTTTACTGTTTGAAACATTTCATCCAACTTACTCAGCAGCTATTCCCTGTGGGCCTCTATAGGCACATGACAAGTGAGAGGCTTGAGGGTTCTGCTCTTTTGAGTTCTTTTGATGTAATTTATTTTGAGTTATTTGGTATGTCTATATGTAGGTATGTGTGCATGCACACACACACATACATGCACACATGTGTGTGGCTATACACACACACACACTCACAACACACTAGAAAGAACCCTGAATAATAAGTTAGAATGCCAACCTTAATCTTGATCCCAGCTCTAACTTGTGACAATGGAAAAGCACATACCTTCATTGATGGGACCTTCCTTATCTATATAATTGGGGTTCTGAAATGGGCAATATCTAAATTCCTTTTTGGTTCTTAAACCCTTGGTAGCTATGTAAATTCATACCATTTAAGTAATTATCTAACACTAGACATTTTAATTTTTTTTTTTTTATTATACCTAGCAGTCTTGGATAATCCTCACCCATACAACCTTAAATGGAAGAATGTTTTAGCTGAATCAATGTTCGGATTTACTCTTATATCGGGTGTTGCCATACAACCTTATTTTGTCTTCTCACAGTTTGGTTTCACACATTAAAAAAAAAAAAGCCCTTGCAAAATGTGTGCAAATTGTAAAATGTCAGCTGAATGTCGTTTTCCAAGTTTGACACTCAAATAGGGCTCTCTAAAAATTGGTTGTCATCCACTGGGAGTTAAAAGAAAGATCTTTGAAAAGGTCCTGAGAGGCTTCATTTCCAAAGGTTTTTAAGGTCTCAGAGGAGCTGACTGCTTCCGCACACAAGCCATTTCCCCTTGGCCTCCTGCAATGTCACAGTCCTCTCGGTTTCCATGCCTTTGATCATGCCATTCACCTGGCCTCTCCTCACCCTCTGTCTATCAAAATATGACTGTCCTTCACAGAAAACATCACCCTCACCATACTTTCTCTATGAAGCAGTCCCGTCTCCTCAGCCAGGCACAATTTTTCCATTCTCTGTCACCTGACTACACTGGGACCTTGCCCCGACTTGCCCCGCGTTAGACAGGCCCTGGTTTAGTCACTGCTCTATACTTAGGTCTCTTGTCTAGAAACATGTGTGTAAGTTCTTCAAGGCAGAAACTCACTGTTACCAAAGCACTCACACTGCTTAGCACAGAGTTAGTTGGACAAGAGGTATTTTAGCACACAATGGTTCTGCCTTCATTCCCTGTTGTCTTCAACAAGCAGAATTTGAATGTCCTGGGTGCTTTTAAGGGTATACAGGGGTGGGCAAACTTTTTGACTCGAGGGTCACAATGGGTTCTTAAACTGGACCTGAGGGCTGGAACAAAAGCATGGATGGAGTGTTTGTGTGAACTAATATAAATTCAAAGTAAACATCATTACATAAAAGGGTACGGTCTTTTTTTTTTTAGTTTTATTCATTTCAAACGGGCCGGATCCGGCCCGCGGGCCGTAGTTTGCCCACGGCTGGTATAGAAAATGGTTGTTATTTTTTTTTAAATAAACAGTTAAGGGAAATAACCCAAGAATGAAGAGCAGTATTTTCTACTTTGATTATATGAACATTTCACACCAAAGCAACATTTGGATCTGAATTACCTGGACCATTGTCTCCATAATTTAATTAACTTTGCATTCTCAGAAAGCTTTTGCTGACACCTTAGGCTGCTCTGCAAAATCTAGATACAACTTCCACAACTCCATGGGAACTTTTAAATATTATTAGTACCCAATCTGAGTGGCATTAGAGAGTGTGGTGTGACCTGTCCAAGGATGGATATGAGTATCTGATGAAACTACACTCTCTCAAAATCCTGGGCATTTGACTTATTACCAAATTCAACTTCTCTTGAGAAATATGGTTATTTTTCTCTCATTGAGGTGGCATAATCAGTGTGTTGACTCTTGTTTTCCTTCCAGGTAAATGGAACAGAGATAGATGAAGACAAATGCAGAGGGAGCTTTGATGAATTTATGCAGTGTTTTATCACTGATGCAGACTGATTCCATAAATGTCTAGAAATGCAACACTTTAGGAGGAAAGAGAGTGGGGTCAGAAAGGAGGGAGGGGTGGCAGTAATGGAAGCTGATGTACCCTATCAGCCATTGGGCAGAAACACTCACTCTGCAGAGGGACCTCATCACATAGGAAAACTCAGATGACATCGAACAGAGCTTCATGTTTTCATTAAAGTGAGAAGAGACTTTTACTTGCCTAAGAAAAATGTCTTAACTAAAAAATAGATTTTTCAAAGACCACAGACAACAGCATGGTAAAATGTATCTGATTTATGGCAGGTTTAAAAGGTCTTCTTCCCACAGGTGAGTCTAGAGTCACAGGAGGTGCCACAACAGGATGATAAATGAAGGAATAACTCAACGGGAAAGCAACAAGGTAGGGGCCCCGGGGTGGCCATGGTCATACTATTCGGCCTTAGAATGAGATCCACATGCAGAGGGTGAACACTGTTGGCAGATGAATAAAAGAGGGTGACACCGGGAGTCAGATAAGTGGAATTTCGGTCCCAGGTCCGCCACTCATCCTCTGCATAGCCATCAGGAAATCATGTGAAAGGTAATTTCTTTACTTTCACATTTGCATCTCTGAATGAGAATAACAATAGCCTGTTCCACGTACTCACTGGGGTGTTATAAAAAAATACAATATGGAAATAGATGAATTAGTGCTTTAATGAACACAAGAACCCTACAAATGCAAGGTATTAATTATATTCTAAAGTATCATTTCAGTGAAAGAGATTTTTAAAAAGAAGGAACATATAATTAAGTTATATATTTGAAAAGAAAAGAGGCAGATTGGAGGGCTGATTTCAAAAGATATTCTAAAAGCTAGCATTCTGCCTTGTAGACACCAGCCAATCCTGACTCCAAGACACAGATGTGAGATGAGAAATAGCTGATGGAGTACAGTACGTGAACCGTGTACCCAGGTGAATTGCAGAAATGTACTGACAAAATAAAACTAGTGACTTACATAATGAGCACCACAAATTAGCAAGCATAAAAAATACCCCACACTACAAAAACGTAAGAGATGATAGAGGTTCAGGGCAAATTCAAAGCTACAAGATGAGCTTAAAAGGACAATGATGAACAAGCACTCCTTCCTACCCAAAACAGGGAGCCGTGGAACAGTAATGAAGGACCAGACCATCTACCAGTGATATGAACAATAATTTCAGAGAATAGCTAGTGCAGTCTTAGCAAAACTTATCCATTAATAAATCTTTAAAGTGTACATATTCAGACTTATTTATTAAATTGTGGAGGAGACAAGATGAGACAAAGCGAGGAAACTCTGCACTTATAGGATAGCCAGCAAGAAAACAATGAAAATATAGATAATAGTATTTAAATGCTTACTGTGGACCACTGACTATAAGTATTATAATTGATTACTTGATTATTATATTGGTTATATATTGGTTAGTTTGTTACTATATTATAGTTAGTATTATAGTTAGTTAGAGAGATAATGAGAGGATTTGTTCCATGATATTTAAAAGCATTTCTGGTCCTATGACTAAAAAATTCTAAGAGCTAGAAATAATATTCAGAGACTTCTTCCTCCCAGCAGAAAAAGAGAAAGCAGAAAAACTTGGGAAAGGTAGAAGCTGTTTCTTTGCATTTAGGAATACTGGACCCCACTGAGAGTATGGATTCTTGCTGAAAAGAAAGTCTTAAAAAAAAAGTAGGGGAAAGTCTATAAACTGAGGCCCCACATCCAGCTTCCAGAAAAATGGCAACCCAACCATATTCTCTCTAATCCACCTCATTCCCTTCCTCCAGTGGAAGAGGTTGACAGATGCTCTTTGGGGGGGGGGGGGGGGGGAAGGGGTTGCACAACTCCAATAGGAACTATATATAGATTCTAGCAGGCAGGGCTCTGGGTCTGCTCTGGACCCTGTAATGAAACTCATCCCTAGTAAGTCCCATGTGTATACACGGAGTCTCCGCAGCTCTGGCATATCAGCAGATAGACTGAAGCCTCCAAACAGCATATGAAAAGATGAGACCCCAGACAAATACTCAAACAGAAACAAAGAAAATAGAAGAAAAGTAAACAACAAAGAAATCTTGCCAGGAGAATAAAACCTTTAAAAATCATTATAATTCATGTTCTCGGTGGTACAAATATTGTCTAACCCCTCTTTAAAAACAGCAAAAAATAACAACAATAGTTATGAAAAAATTGAGGTTTATATCAAAGTAGGGAGAATAGCATAATGAACTCTGCGTACCTATGAGCTGCTTCTGAATATTATTAACTTATGGTTAATAGTTTACCTCTAAAACATCACCCATGCACCATCCCAAATTATTTTGAAGAAAATTCTGGACAAATAACATGTTATCAATAAGTATTTCGGGACATACCTCTAAAAGATAATTACTCCTTTTAAAAATATTCCTATAAAACCATTATCTCACACCCCCCCAAAATAACTTTTTTATATCACCATAGATTTCAAATCTCTGGTTGTCTCACTGCTTTATTTTATTCTGTATTTTAATTTATTCATGGCTCTTTCAAAATCAGGATCCAAGTTGTGACATTGTGATTGTCATCTAGGTTGCTTAATCCTCCTTTGATCTGTAGGGTTCTCTTCCTTTCTCACTCTCTCCCTTTTTATCCTTTTTGTAATTTATTTTTGAAAAGTTGGTCCATTTTCCTAGAGTATCTCAGTCTGGATTTTGCTAATTGCATCCCTTTGGTATTATTAATATGTTTCTCTATCCCCGATAATCCTTACTATGGCTAATTAGATGTAGAGACTTGGCCCAACTTAGATTCAATATTTGGGCAAGAATTCTCCACATGTACTTGATATGTACTTCCATCGGGAGAGACATAGTTATCTGGTTGTCTCTCTTTTTGTAACATTTTAAAGCTTTGAAAATCACTATCTAGAACTGTTTTATTTCATTACAGTTTACCACATATCCTAATTCTATAATTTCTTAGTTTTATTAAATGGAATACTCCTATAAGGTGAAATTTCCTCTCATCAAATATTTTATTTCTCTGTGATATATTTCTACAGATAGAAAAAGCATAAATACTTCACTTTTACCTTTTTAATTTTTCAGAATAAGATAGTTCTCTAGGTTCCTCCAAAGATTATTTTTTTCTTAAATGTCATTATAAATTTCATACACTTATATATCATTGATCTGCTACACTCTATTACAAAATTCTGTTCTTATTGATGTTCACAACCTCGTCAAGTTAGCGCCTGATTCCTGAAAATCTTTAGTAGCATCTTTGCCTTTTGATGTAACAAGATGTTCCAGGTCCATCTTGTACATTTCCAGCCACAGGCCTGGATTCTTTCAGTTCTCCAAAGTCTTCTGGTTCTTTATAGCAGATAATGGCATTTTGAGATCACAGTTGCTTTTCAAGAAGATTTAAAATATATTTATTCAGAACATTTGGTTATTTGTAAAAGGAGAGTTAGTCCAAATAGCCTCACCTATCATTCACATAAACTCATCTCAGGAGCTTTGCTAAATCTATTTTTTGGCATTTCTTTCCCCCAGGCATTTGCTTATTCCCTCAATTCTATCAAGCTTTTGCTTAATATTCAGATTCTCCATGAATAGTTCCCTGACTGCATGGAATGCAAAAAAGTGTGTTGAATGAATACATAGTGAATATTATAAAACACAAAGGAAGGCTTATTAGAAAAGATCGGCAGTAGTGGTCATAAAAGAGATAAAAAATATTAAAACAATCATAACACAGAAAAATTCAGAATGTCAATCCAAGAGCACAAATATCTTTTTAAAATCCCTCAAAGATAAATAATTATACTATAATGTAAAAAACAAAAATGTCCCAGAAATAAAGAATAGAGGTTTCTAGAAGCACTTCGGAAAGCCTGCTGAGCCCTGGTCAATGCGCTCAGTTAGTTGGGTGTCATCTCCTGAACAGAAAGGTTGCTGGTTTGATCCCCACCCTGACCCTTGGTAAAAGGCCTGCAGGAGGCAGTGGATAGATGTTTTGCTCTCACATTAATGTTTCTCCCTTCCTCTCTCTCCAAAAATCAATAATAATAATAATAATAAAATAACACTGAATATCAATCATGATGGATGTAAAAGACCCACATCAAGGCATATCATCATGAAATTTCACAATACTGTGAACAAAGTAATGATCCTCAACAGTTCTGCTGAGAGAAAGCATATTGATTACATACAAAAGGTCAGCACTTTCCAACAGTAACATTCCCATGCTAAATTCTGAAGGAGATAATTCTCAATCTATAATAAATTGCTGATCAAATGCGAAGGGAAAAAATAAGACAATTTTGAAACATGGGAATTCCCATAAAGGGAGATACCAGAATGATGGCAAGCATGGAGAACTATGAGTCCAGATTCCTGAAAAGTAGGAAGAGAGAGAGGAAAGGGGGAAAAAAAGGTGTGAAGAGTGGAATAAAGAAAGATTAAACAACCTGATTCATTTGTATCAAGTGTCAGATTATTTGAGGATGATTTTTGATTGATAAATTTTAAAAATCCCAGCAAGTAAAAAATACACATTATTATGATATAAAAACAAAAAAAAGTGTTGAAAGAAAGCAATACCACATGGCTCAGCTATAAATAATGTTAACATGGTTATAATAAAGTAAATATTGCACAGTAATCTCAAAATTATAGCTTATTAATCTTGGGAGAGTGGAGGAGATTGGTCTGGGCTGGTGTATGTATGCAGAGGGTGGTACATGTAACAGATCTAAATTTTATTTTCCAAAGGGAAAATAAGAAGATACTATATTTTCCAGGAAAGTATAAATGAATAAAAATGGTACCTGTAAACATAAAAATGAATTTAAAAAATATATAGCTGAAAGAGCTAATGATATTTATTCAGAATATTATTAACTTGAGGAAGCAGGAATCGGGGATGAGGAGATACTTTTTTTTACACTTAGTAAAACTATTTGACTATATCATATAGTCCTGGGATAAGTCAGATGATGGATGAACAAAGTTGGATGTATGGAACTAGGGGTTGTCACTCCTGGGCTCTGATGTAGGCAGATTGGCTTCCAAAACATGGAAACTAGAAATCCAATTGGAACAATCTTGATCTTTGCAAATAATGCTTTGTGCCCAATGGCTCAAGGTTGAGCATTGACCTATGAAACAGAAGGTCATGGTTTGATTCCTAGTCAGGGGACATGTCCAGGTTGCGGGCTCGATCTCCAGTGTGGGACTTGCTGGAGGCAACCAATCAATGATTCTCTCTCATCATTTATGCTTCTCTCTCTCTCTTTCTCTCTCTCCCTTCCTCTCTGAAATCAATAAAAATATATATATTTTTAAAAATAATGCTTTACTGTCCAGGACAAGTTCCTCGCCAGTTTAGATGCTCTCAGAGAACTGCTGATATTTTCCAGGTTTTCTTCATTGGAAGTAGAGAGAAAGGCAGTGTACAATCATGAACACTGGGCATATTGATTCTGATTGGGACCAGGTCAGTAGGAGAGGTAAGAGGCAAGTACAGGTCCCATGACTCTAAAAAATACAAGGATGCAAAGCATCTCATCTCATCCACAATTCAAAACCTTCCCCTTATATGTCATCCTTGTCTCAAATTCCCCCCAAACCACACCCCAGGTACTAACCCTTTATTGTAACAAGATGCTACAATAAAATGCTGTAAAAACTCCTTCCCTGGGGAATCCCAGATGGCTGCTGATGAAATGGCAGGCTGCAAGATAGTGTGTGAGTGACAGAACAAAAGGAGAGTGTGTGGACATATGGGGAGTGTCTGTATTTGTAAGTGAGGAACAGCTATATTCCAAGGGACTGTTGGGGACTGGCAGACCAGGCTCCCCTAGCTAGGAAGCCTCAATTGCTGCTGAAATCCCTCCCAGAGCAGCCGGCTCTGCCACAGAGACTGCACATCTTGAAGGGGAGACCACTGTAATCAGAAGCCCAACATTACCTTCAACTGGAGAGACCTCGAATACCTCCTAGGACCCTACAACCACAATGCCCAGGGACAAGCTGCCTCAGCTGTGAACCCACAAACACCGGGACTCCGGAATCCCTGACTGCAGGTGCCTAAAAAACTGTCCAGGGGGAGACAAAGTGACACAAAATACGCAGATGAGCCCTGAACCTTCTCACACAGCAGACAGAGGAAACAGCTAAATCAAACAACACCAGAATTGGCGAATTAAACACAGCTGGTGAGGCAATGGACAGAAAGATCAGCTATTGCCTAAAGAAAGCTCTGCCTCCTCAGATTCATCTGGGTGTTTGTTGTTTGGGTGTTTGTTGTTTGCATTTTTTGGATTAGTTGTTGTTTGTAATTTGCATTCATCTCTGGGTGTTGGTTGTCTGCATTTTTTGGATTAGTTGTTTTATTAGAGTTTACATATTTTTCCCCTTCTTTTTTTTTTCTTTCTTTTCTCTCTTATATATTTTTTTCCTTTTTTCAATATCATTTTTGCACTCTTTTCTATCCCCTAATTCTCTTTTCTCTGGTGGTCACCTTTATTTGGAGATATTAGTATCATGAATACATTTGTGTTTGGTGCTCTGTGCATTGTATCTTGTTGAGTTGTATTTTGTGCCTTTAAGTCAATGCAGGAGAGAGAGAGCTACATAACCAGACACCCTGAGAGGAGCGATCATGGGGAGACAAGCAAACATCCCGCATACAAAAGAAAAGGAGGCATCACCAGAAAAGGGAGTAAACGAAATAGAGGCAAGCAATATGTCAGAGAAAAAATTCAGAGCAATGGTCATAAGGTCGCTGAAAAGTATGGAAGACAAATTCAACAATATGTGTAAGAACCAAGAGGAAATGAAGAAGAACCAAGAAGAAATGAAAAATGACATTGCTGCAACAAAGAAGTCAATAGAAAACATCAACAGTAGACTAGAAGAAATGGAGGACTGCATCAGTGAGCTAGAAGACAAAGTAGGAAAAAATACCCAAGCAAAGCAGCATCTAGAACAGCTGTGGGCAAACTATGGCCCGCGGGACGGATTTGGCCCATTTGAAATGAATGAAACTAAAAAAAAAAAAAAAAGACTGTACCCTTTTATGTAATGATGTTTACTTTGAATTTTTATTAGTTCACACAAACACTCCATCCCTGCTTTTGTTCCAGCCCTCCGGTCCAGTTTAAGAACCCATTGTGGCCCTTGAGTCAAAAAGTTTGCCCACCCCTGATCTAGAAAAAAATAAACAAAACAAACAAACAAACAAAACCTTAAAAAACAGGAGGAGAGCCTAAGGGAACCTTGAGACAACACAAAATGAAACAACATCCGCATAATAGGTATACCAGAAGGAGAGGAAACTGAGCAAGGAATAGAAAACCTATTTGAAGAAATAATGACAGTTCAAGAAATAATTATTGGACTTGTGTGAGTCTCACAGAGCCCCAAACAAGATGAACCCCACAAGACCAACACCAAGACACATTATGATTAAAAGGGTAAACACCAGTGACAAAGTAAGAATCTTAAAGGTTGCCAGAGAGAGACAGAAAGTTACCTACAAAGGATCTCCCATCAAACTATTGACTGATTTCTCAACAGAAGCACATAAGGCCAGAAGAGAATGGAATGAAATATACAAAGTCATGCAAAGCAAAGATCTGAGTCCAAGAATACTGTACCCTGCAAGGCTAACAATCAAAACTGAGGGTGAAATCAGGAGTTTCAAAGACAAAAAAAAAAAAAAAAAAAAAAAAAAGGTTTAAGGGGGTTTATTACCACTAAACCAGTAATGCAAGAAATGCTAATGGGTCTGCTGTAAAAAGAAGAAATAGTAAGGAAAGAAGGAACATAGGCATAAAGAATAAAAATGGAGACAAGTACCTATCAATAATAACTTTAAATGTAAAAGAATTAAATGCCCCAATCAAAAGACATAGCGTAGCTGAGTGGATAAGAAAGCAAGACCCATATGTCTGCTGTCTACAAGAAACACACCTCAGAAAAAAGGACTCACACAGACTGATGGTGAAGGGATGGAAAAAGTTTTTTCAGGCAAATGGAAATGAAAAAAAAATCTGGGGTAGCAATACTTATATCTGACAACTTAGATCTCAAAGTGAAGGCCATAACAAGAGATAAGGAAGGCCACTTCATAATACTAAAGGGAACAATTCAACAAGAAGATATAACTCTGGCAAACATATATGCATCCAATACAGGAGAACCCAAATACATAAAATAACTGGAGGATATCAAGGGAGAGAGTGACAGCATACAGTCATAGTATGGGACTTTAATACCCCACTAACACCACTGGACAAACACAAATCCTAAATGTCTCACTAGATCAGATAGAATTAAGTGACATCTTCAGAACATTTCACCCCAAAGCCACAGAATATATATTCTTCTCAAGTTCACATGGGTCCTTTTCAAAGATAGACCACATATTGGGACACAAGCAAAGTCTCTTCAAATTCAAGAAGACAGAAATCATGTCAAGCATCTTCTCAGATCACAATGGCATAAAACTAGAAATCAACTACAATAAAAACAATAAAAAATCAAACACTTGGAGGCTAAACAGCATGCTAATAATCAATGAGTGGGTTACCAAAGAGATCAGAGAAGAAATAAAAAGCATCATGGCAACAAATGACAATGAAAACACAACAATCCAAAATCTATGGGACACAGTGAAAGCAGTCAGCAGTCTTGAGAGGGAAGTTCATAGCTCTACAGGCCTACCTCAAAAAACAAGAAAAAGTGGTAATAAATTATCTAACCCTACAACGTAAAGAGTTACAAAGAGAGCAACAAGAAAAGCCCAGTGTAAGCAGAGGAAGCGGATAATAAAGATCAGAGTGGAGATAAATGACATAGAGACCAAAAAACAATACAAAAGATCAACAAAACCAAGGGTTGGTTCTTTAAAAGGATGAACAAGATTGATGAACCTCAAGCCAGGCTCACCAAGAAGCAAAGAGAAAGGACCCAAATAAACAAAATCAGAAATGAAAGAGATGATATAACAACCGATCTCACAGAAATATAAATGGTTATGAAAGAAATACTATAGACAACTCTATTCCAACAAAATGGATAACCTAGACAAAATGGACATATTCTTAGAAAAATGTAAGTTCCCAAAACAAAATCAAGAAGAATCAAAAAACCTGAATAGGCTGATAACTACCGAAGAAATTGAATTAGTGGTCAACAATCTTCCAGCAAACAAAAGTCCTGGTCCAAACAGCTTTACAGGGGAGTTCTACCAAGCATTCAAAGAAGAACTAAAACCTATCCTCCTCAGACTATTCCAAAAAATTCAAGAGGAAGGCACACTTCCAAGTTCTTTCTATGAAGTCAGCATTACCATATTCCCCAAAACAGATAAAGACACCATAAAAAAAAAAGAGAGAGAACTACAGGCCAATATCCTTGATGAGCATAGATGCTAAAATCCTCAAAAAAATCTAGCAAAACGGATTCAACATTACATTAGAAAGATCATACACCATGATCAAGTGGGATTTATTCAAGGGATGCAAAGATGGTACAATATGCACAAATCAATAAATGTTATACATCAAATAAACAAACTGAGAGACAAAAATCACATAATTATATCAATTGATGCAGAAAAAGCATTTGACAAATCCAACACCCTTCTTGATAAAAACTCTCAGCAAAGTGGGGATAGAGGGATCATACCTCAACATAATAAAAGCCTTCTATGACAAACCTACAGCCAACATTATACTCAATGGGCAAAAACTAAACTCAATTCCCCTAAGGACAGGAACAAGAGGGATGCCTACTTTCACCTGTTCAATATAGTACTGGAAGTGCTAGCCATAGTGATCAAACAACAAGAAGAAATAAATGTCATCCAAATTGGAAAAAAAGAAGTAAAACTGTCCTTATTCGCAGATGACATGATATTATACATAGGAAACCCCAAAGACTCCATCAAAAAACTACTAGACTTAACAAATGAATTTGGCAATGTAGCAGGATACAAAATTAACAGCCAGAAATCTATGGCCTTTTTGTACATCAACAATGAACTCACAGAAAGAGAAATGAAAAAAACAATCCCATTTACCATTACACCAAAAAAAAAAAATAAGATACCTAGGAATAAACTTAACTAAGGATGTAAAAGACCTATACTCGAAAAACTAGAAGACATTGAAAAAAGAGACAGAGGAAGACATAAACAAATGGAAGAACATATCATATTCATGGATTGGTAGAATCAACATCATTAAAATATCCATACTACCCAAAGCAATCTACATATTCAATGCAATTACCATTAAAATACCAATGGCATATTTCAAAGATCTAGAACAAACTCTCCAAAAATTTAACTGGAATAAAAAAAAAAGACCCCAAATAGCCACAGCAATCCTGAGAAAGAAGAACAAAGGTGCAGGGATCACAATACCAGACATCAAATTATATTACCAAGCCACGGTTCTCAAAACTGCCTGGTACTGGCACAAAAACAGAGATGTAGACCAATGGAACAGAACAGAGAACCCAGAAATTGACCCAAGCCATTATGCTCAATTAATATTTGACAAAGGAGACAAGAGCATACAATGGAATCAAAACAGTTTCTTTAATAAATGGTGTTGGGAAATTTGGTCAGATACATGCAAAAAAAATGAAACTAGATCACCAACTTACACCATACACAAAAACAAACTCAAAACGGCTAAAGGACTTCAATGTAAGATGGGAAACCATAAAAATACTAGAGGAATCCATAGACAGCAAAATACCAGACATATGTCATAGCAATATCTTTACAGACACAGCTCCTAGGTCAAGAGAGAGTAAGGAGAAAATAAACAAATGGGACTACATCAAAATAAAAAGCTTTTGCACATCAAAAGAAACCATCAACAAAACAACAAGAAAGCCCACTGCATGGTAGAACATATTTGCCAATGATATTTCCGATAAGGGTTTAATCTCCAAAATTTACAGAGAACTCATACAACTTAACAAAAGGAAGATAAATGATCCAATCAAAACATGGGCAAAGGATCTAATAGACACTTTTCGAAAGAGGACATACAGAAGGCCCAGAGACATATGAAAACATGCTCAAAGTCAGCAATCATCCAAGAGATGCAAATCAAAACAACAATGAGATACCGTCTCACACGTGTCAGAATGGCTATCATCAACAAATCAACAAATGACAAGTGCTGTTGATTATGTGGAGAAAAAGGAACCCTCGTGCACTGCTGGTGGGAATGCAGACTGGTGCAGTCACTGTAGAGAATAGTATGGAGTTTCCTCAAAAAGTTAAAAATGAAACCTTGACCCAGTAATCCCACTTCTAGGACTATATCCCAAGAAACCAGAAACACCAATCAGAAAGGATATATGCACCCCTATGTTCATAGCAGCACAATTTATAATAGCTAAGATTTGGAAACAGCTTAAGTGCCCATCAGCAGTTAAGTGAATTAAAAAAACTGTGCTACATCTACACAATCAAATACTATCCTATCTAATAAAAGAGAAACATGGTAATTGGCATACGACCACTACCTTTCCCATTAGCTAATCAGGGAAATATGCAAATTAACTGTCAGCCAAGATGGCGGCCGGCAGCCAGGCAGCTTGAAACTAACATGAGGCTTGCTTGCTTCAGTGACAGAGGACTCCAACGTTCCCCACCTGCCACTGTAGGCCTCTGAGCTGCAAATCTAAGCAACTATGTAACAAATATAGAAGCTAAACAAAACCCCAGAAATCTGCTTTAGTCCACCGGGCTTCAGCCAGCAGGATCGCAACATTGTAAACAAAGGCCAGAAACCTGCTTTCAGCAGCGGAGGCCTAAGAGCTGGAGCCAAGCCTCAAAGCTAAAGCTGGCCCAGAATAAAAAAAGAAAAAAGAAAAAAGGAGCGGTTGGGAGCTTCAGTCACCCGCCAGCCTGAAAACAGCCCTCAGCCCCTCACCCAGGCTGGCCAGGCACCCCAGTGGGGACCCCCACCCTGATCCAGGACACCCTTCAGGGCAAACCAGCCAGCACCCACCCGTGCACCAGGCCTCTACCCTATATAGTAAAAGGGTAATATGCCTCCCAGCACCGGGATCAGCGGAGCAGCAAGGCCTCCTGGCACCGGGATCAGTGTGACAGGGGGCAGCGCCCAAACCCCCTGATCGCCCTGCGGCTCTTTCTGTGACAGGGGGCGGGGCCACAACCTCCCTATCGGCCCTGCTCTGTTCGGGACAGGGGAAGGCGCCCAACCCCCTGATCAGCCCTGCTCTGTGCCTGATAGTGGGGAGCTCCCCAACCCCCTGATCACCCTGCGGCTCTGTGTGTGACAGGGCAGAGCCATAACCTCCCCATCGGCCCTGCCCTGAGTGTGACAGGGGGCAGTGCCCCAACCCCCCAATTGGCCCTATCCTGAGCGTGACTGAGGGTGGCATTGCAACCTCCCAATCCGCCCTGCTCTGTGCATGACAGGGGGCGGCGCCCCAACTCCCCAATCGGCCCTGCTCTGAGCCCGACCAGGGGCTGCACCTAGGGATTGGGCCTGTCCTCTGCCACCTGGGAGCAGGTCTAAGCCAGCAGGTCATTATCTCCTGAGGGGTCCCAGACTGCAAGAGGGCACAGGCTGTGCTGAGGGACCCCCCTCCCCGCCGAGTGCACAAATTTTTGTGCACCGGGCCACTAGTGCTTCTATAAAAAAGAAGGAACTTTTACCATTTGCAACAGCATGGATGGAACTGGAGAGCGTCATGCTAAGTGAAATAAGCCTGTCAGAGAAAGATACATATCACATGATCTCACTCATATGTGGGATATTATGATCAACATAATTTGATGAACAAGAATAGATTCAGAGACAAATGGTATAGGAGGCAGGGTTAGAGAGTAACCAAAAGACTTGAATGTGTGTATATTAGCATAACCAATGGACACAGACAATGGGGCAATGGGGGTTTGCCCTGGGTGGGAATGGCTGGGGGCGGAGGTAAGTTGGTGAAAAATGAGACATATGTAAAACTTTAGACAATAAAAATAGGAAAAACAAACAAACAAAAAAAACTTCTTCCCTTTATCCTTTTTATACTACTCATAATATAAAATTTTTCTTCAAGTATTCTTGGTTACACATAAAAACTCTTAAAATATACCCTTGCCATATATATTATTTGATTTGTACTTTCCTCCTGTTTTAGTACAATAAAATATACCCCTAATAAGTGCTATTTCCCCATGTTGCAGTTATCTTTATAATGCCTGGTCTTCTTATAAAATGAGGCTCATTTCTGCATTTATTCACATAAATATACTGAAACTGGAAAGTAGCAAGAGTGGCTGGATCACTAGCACCGTTTAATATTGGAAGCTGTCTCTTTTAAAGTATTAATCAATAGGGAGATTTCAGACCTCAAAAATCAACAATTTATTTTCTTCTTAATCCAAGATAAAGAACAGATTCCATTCTAAGCCACGCTCGTTTCATTTTGCTGATATTTTAAAACCTGATGCACATTAAAAAACAACCCAAAATGGTCAACTCAGAGATTTTCAGACAAACTTGGCAGAACTCAAAGTACTGGGCTTCAGCTGGGCAAGAAGAATGTTAGACCTTCTGGGGTATTATCCACCCAGTCAGAACATTTTACCACTCATCCGTCATTACTTATTTTCTCATTCCAAAATGGCCTGTTGCCATGACAGCCTGACACACACCACCCTGCAATCGTGCCCATACACATTGCACCTTTGGCAGAGAGACTGCCAGTCTTGTTTAAGGCAATTGCAAGTCTCACATTTATGATAATTTATCAAATGTCTTGCTAAAATTCTATTTTTTATGAGGGTATGTAAGAGACTCATACCGTATTTGCTCTACTTGGTGTAAATGAAAAAGCCTTGAAATTTCTTGGCCTCTTTCAAGAAAGAAGCTTAAGGCAAATCCATTCTCATATCTCCTACAGGGCTTGGCATTACCCTGGGGCTGTGGGCATTCCAGATGCCAAGGTTGGCATGCTGAATTGTTATTTTCTGTAATCCATTGCATGGAAATATGTAAAATTCTAACAGTTGCATTTGGAATTAGGTCCTAGTTTAATAGTTGGCAGGGCACTCCTTCTCCTCAACTCAGACCCCCACCATCAGCTTCACATACTGAAGAGATATTTGCTAACAACTCATATGGTACCAAGTCAGTTTACATTCATGAAATTAGAGAAAGAAAGAGAGGGGAGAGGTCTTGGCCAGGTGCAATGGGAGTAATGAAACCCTTCAATAAAAATTACAGTTACCTTTTGTTACAGATGGGTTAACTGAGGCTAAGAGAAAGCAAATAATTTGTGCAATGACCACAAAGACCATGTGTCATATTTGGTATCAGTAATCTCTGGCTTCAAAGACCATATTATGTCTGTATCTCAATGATACAGATGGAGAGAATACGCTTCAAATAAATGTCATGTCAAGGAATCTACATTTTTACACAATGGCATTCAATTGAAAAGGATTTAAAAGATGCCCCTATCTCCACTGCTAAATTATACTAAAAGAATGCATGCATGTGCATATACAAAAACACACACAAACACATACACAGTGCTGAGCACCTGCTCTATGCCATGTCCCTTGTAAAAGAGCTAAAATGGATGTGTGTCTTTACATCAGAATAATATCTTTTTCACACTATTGGTCCTTTTGGTTCACAAATAAAGGACCCAGACTAATCAGAAAACTGGGGAGTGAAGGAGGACTGAAAAGGCTAGAGAACGGTATTAAGGATAAGTATAGGCAGGGGCAACTGGCATCCTAAGGGACAGAGTTGTCTATTTACAAGTAGAACACTGACATGGGTGGGTGAGCTAAGCAAATAAAATGAAAAGTCTTGGAAGCAAGACTTTCTGTAATGTGTAGGTTTTTACATACCTCAGAGTTTGAGAAGGGTGGTGAGGAAGGGCAAAGAGCTTTGGATGACAATCTGCCCTCCAGAGCAAGAGCTAGGAACACACATCTGAAGCTCAGCTATAGATTCTAAGAGATGCCACTGCTCAAGGTATAGAGTGGGACTGATGCCTTTAGTTGCCAAGTATTTGGGTTGAGAAAGATTTCTCCCAGAATTTAAAAAAAAATCACAGAAACAATAATAGCAATGCTGAAGAAAAATAAACACAGTATCAAAAATCAATGGCAAAAGGGCGGATTGTTTTATTTTATAACTGCCATTGAAAATGTGTAGAAGAAGACCTAGATATATGAAAGTGTTAAAACTTTCTCTTTAATAAAACAATAGAAAGCTAGAAGAAAGTATCAGAGAATGTCAATATTTTCCCAAGATAAGAAAGATTTTTCTAAGTATAAAATTTATGGAAGAAAGCCATTTGGAGGGGGGGTGAGAAACAATCAATGTGTTTGTATAAAAAATAGGACAGTTCTAAAATTCAACAAACATTATAAGCCAAATTTTTTTTTAAAAATCATAAACATGAAAAATGCTTTATATAAATGTGTTTTCACAAATCAATAGCAAAAATAAAAAATAATGATTTAGAGACATGTACAGACATTTAAAAAAGAAAACAATAGAAAAGGCAAGAACAGACAATAACCTTGTAGAATCCAAATAAATGGAAAACTGGATTACAATATTCAACCTTACCAGCAATAATAAATTGAAACTTAATTCAAACATACCGTGCATGTCAAATCTATCTATAGGATTGTTTATCATAACATTCATGACTAAAATGGGAGGATCCTATGTGCCAATGAGAGGAAAAGAAAAATGCACACTTACAAAATAATACTGAATGACATACTTTTGATGTTTAGTGAACAAGAGGAAATTGTAGGCTACAAATATTTATTTGATATAATTCTAAATAAAAATTCACACAAATTTATTTTTGTTAAAATATATGGTTATATTTTAAGAACAAGATATATTATGTATACTAGATTTTTTAAAGAATATATATGTGATTTTATCTAAATAGCTAGGCAAACATATTTATAGAAAAATAAATTTGAAATAAATTTATTAAAGTTGTAACATATTTACCTCTGGAAAATAGAGTGGTGAATTATTGTTATTTTTATGTATTTTTTTTTTATTTCTCAAGTGTTTTAAAATAATCACATATTATTTTTATCACTAAGTTATCACTAATTTAAAAAAATCCTAAATATGACGAGGCACTTCTTTAATTTGGGTCAAAAGATAGCCATCTTTTATCCATGTGCAGGAAATATCTCTTCTTCACAAGTTCTCTTTCTTCCAGGAAACAATCTAGGCATCTGACTTTCAGTCTGGGTGTCTTTGGATGTAGGAAGAATAGTGAAAGAGAAATTGTATCAGCCTCCTGGGCTTCCAGTTTAGAGGCACTGGTAGCTCTCACTAAATGGGTCCTCTTCTAGAATGAGAATTCCAAAGGTAGAATAAGCAATAATTTTCAGTTTAATTCATTTAAATCATTCTTTGCTTTGTGTCTTGGCCAAAGTTACAGGCTACTCATTGGACCAAAAGCTCAGGCTTAAAATTCCTTATAATTGAATTCTTGCTACACAGATGGCTGAGTTTGAGTAGATGATTAACGTGTAACTTCTAAGAATGTCTTTCTTGAAGTAGACATTCCAGTTAACTGTGTGTCATTAATGATCTCAGTCTTTATCCTCATATGGCATTTCTTAGTTTCCATTCCCTCTCTGTCTTTCAGGGCTATTCCTCCTTCATGCCCAACCCTTCTTTCCTTTTGAGATTGTCTTCTCTGCACCTCGCTCTTCTGCCTGCTGCGGGGAATTTCCCCTACCTGGTATGCATCATCGGCATGTGGACCACACGGAGGCACTGGAGTCTTCAGTCCACAGGAAGTAAAAAATAGAAATGGTAAGTCTTCTCTAAAGCACTTGCCTTTGCTTTGGGGCACTGAGGACCATCAAATAAGCAATTCCAGGGCCCAAATCGTACTGTCTGACTATTCCCAGGTACCAGCACCCTGGATCCTGTGTTGTTCCAAAACCTTTTCATGTGAAACAATCTTCTTTCCAGTAATCACAAAGCACACTGGAGAGAGAGCGCAACCAACAGCAGGGACGTAGCCAGGGGCCCCACCCTTGTAACTTGCTGATTCCTCATATGAACTCGAGTGCTCTTCCTGAAGGTGAAATCCTTCTTCTGAATCCACTGAGCCTTTCAGTCCCTTGAAAGTTCTGACAGGGTCTATAAAAGTTTCTGCTCTTAACCTTTCTTGTGTTATAAAAAGAACAGCCACGTTCCTCATAACTATTTGATGTCTTATATAAAACCCTTTATAAAATAAAATTTAAAAATCTCCCCAGATAGCCTCAAAAGAAAAGTTGCCCGGCCTTGTCTTTAAACGACATGCTTATTTAATAGCGACATGAAGACAGTCAGGGCTCTGAATTCTGGGCTGCCCACGCTGGCATCGAGGGGCCCTGTTAAATCCTGCCAGTTGCTGAAATATCCCTTCTACTCTGTGGGGAGGCAGTGTCAAGAGTAAAAGCCAGAAAAGGAAGTGTTGGCTGGCATCCAAAAACAGTTGTAGAAAAGAAGGTTCTCTCTCCGACAGCCTCCTGACATGCTTTCTTCAGTTTGGCCATGAAGTTGAAATCTTTCCTCAGGAGAGATGAGTGTATATATTAAGACCGCAGGAGCGCTGTGGGCTCAGGAATTTCAAACATGGCCCAGTCTGACATGAAGGAAGGAAAGGGAGGGTGTGTGTGTGGAAGAAACTGCTGAACTTCCAAAAAGGTTTATCTTTGAAATGTTTCTACTGACAAACTCTTCTCGGTACTTCTAATATAATTTGGACCCAATCCAGCATGGTTTTATATGTGGCTTCTTGATTGCATGATTTCTGAGCGTCTGAGTCCATCAAATACAATGACACATGCAATCTATATAACTAAAACATGGGTATATAGGAAGCAGTTAACACACAGCACTTCAGCAGTCAAAAGCTAAGAGCCTGGCTGGCATGGCTCAGTGGTTAAGCATCAACCTATGAGCTAGGAAGTCATGGTTCAACTCCAGGTCAGGGCAGATGACCAGGTTTCGAGCTCAATCCCCAGTGTGGAGCATGCAAGAGGCAGCTGATCATTGATTCTCTCTCATCATTGATGTTTCTATCAATCTCTTCCTCTCTGAAATCAATAAAAATGTTTTGTTTTTTGTTTTTTTAAAAAAAGAGCAGCTAAGAAATGCAGTCAAAATGTTTTTAAAAGCATACCTGGAAGGAAGAAGGAGTGATAGGGAAAATATGTAAAAAAAAGTCCTCTCCCATCTCAACTAGCAGTGACTGTCACAGAGAAGAGAGTGGCAGGCCTCCATCATCGCTTAGGCTTACAGAGTCTGACCCACTGGTGGTGGAGGGGTGAGTCTGTGTGCACCTATCAATGTACATGAGGGAGGTAGAGCCAGGATGGCCCCCCAAGCTAAATAAAAGTTCAAAAAGATACATATACATGTTTACTACAGTCAAAAATGATCTTTCTACAGAAAAACAGTAAAAACTTGGCAATTGTCTCATTTTATCAATGACTTTAATGACAGACAACATGTACATTAGACCATAACCAACTGTGTGGGTTTGATAAAGCAATCCTTATTGTATGCTTTCTCATGTTTTGAAGTTTCTAACCTTAATGTCCCTCTGAATCACTGTTGATAAGTAAGCAAAGAAATAAACCGGGTATAATTGTGTACTAAAGAAGTTGAAAGTTAATTTCTAGATAAGCCTATACAGCTATCAAAATCCGTAATGGGAACATAAAGCACAATTTTCTTGATGTGTCTATTCGGTGAGTTTCTGGCTTTGTTCTTCCACCAGCTAGTTGTTTATCTTTACAACAAACAGTTTCTTTGCACATCAATTTTCTCACTTGTAAAATAGAAATAATAGTAATACCTACTTCTCGGTATTATGTGATTTCCAAAGGTACGAGGGATGTATCTTGAGCAGACTATAAAATGACACTGCACACATGTTGGTTCATGATGAAGTGGTAATATCTCTGATTCATTTCACTCAAAAGATTAAAGAGAAAGGATATTTTACAGCTTCTTAGATTTTAATCAGTTTCTAATGCACTAATTTCATGGTTATAAAATATTAGAGCTGAAAGACATTCTAGAAATCATCTCATTGAAACTTTCTTATTGTTAGGGCCCACAGAGTTTGTGCGATGCTCAAAGTCAAATAGCAAACAAAAAGTTAGGGACATGCACATACGGCAAACGCATACACTAGGTGCATATGTCTGCAATACCGGCTATTGTGAGCCAGCTAAATATTTTCTTTGACAAGGTTCTCTGACTTTTTTGCAAATCTGGCCTTAAAGCAATTTCTATAAAGTAAAATTTGTATTTACCCGTAGTCTTATAGCACAGCTTAGGGAAAAATGATCCCATGGAAACAGGAGGCACAGATATTTTTTAAAGCTATACACCAATCATCTCATCCCTTTGCTTACACCTTTCTATCAGCCCTCTCTGGACTGTATTATAAACACTCTGATTCCTGTTGACTTGACAAACCCTTCTCTATTGTAGCCCCTTTTCATCAATTTTACTTTGGCCACACCTGCCTCATTTCTTTTCTTCTAAATCTGAGATTTAGGTGATGCTTTTCCCTTGGATCACTGGAGGTACATTCTGAGACTCCCCCACTCTCTTTCCTATCTCCCTATCTGGCTCATGGTGCTCGCCCATCTGGAATGGTCTTAAGGGAATTTTGCATGCTTGGTACCAGCCTCTCCCACTAGAACATAAGCTCCATCAGGGCAGCAATTATTATCATTTTTTACAAACTACTGAATTCCCAGTATTTAGCTAGACTAGCTAGTTACCATTAATCCAGCACATAGTAGTAGCCATTAAATTGCTTATGGATAATAAACAACTGAATGAATGAATGAATGAATGAATGAATGAATGAATGAATAGATGAAAGATTAGACTACTAATAACTTTTGGTAAAAATGATGCTGAGATGGTGATCATAACATCTTGCTGTTCTGACCTGCTTGTAGCGCCTTGGCAGCCAGGACTGTGCTGTAAGAATGATGGGAGAAAATATCAGCACCTGACAACAAGATCAAAGAACGCCAAAGACAAACTTCACTGGCATCAGACTTTCCCATGAAATCAGGCTCAGCATCAGGTACCTTCATTAGTTTTATGAATTAACTAGAGGCCCTGTGCACGAAATTTGTACATGGGGCAGGGGGGGTCCCATCAGTACAGCCTGCACCCTCTCCAATCCGGGACCCCTCGGGGGAGGTCCAACTGCCAGCAGTCAGACATCCCTGTCACAATCCAGGACCGCTGGCTCCTAACTGCTCACCTGCCTGCCTGCCTGATCGCCCCTTACTGCCCCCCCTGCCAGCCTGGTTGCCCAAAACTGCCCGCCCCTGCCAACCTGGTCACCCCTAACTGCCACCCCCGCCAGCATGGTCACCCCTTACTGCCCCCCCTGATGATCTGGTCTCCCCCAACAGCCCCCCTCTGCTGGCCTGGTTGCCCCTAACTGCCCCCCCTTGCCAGCCTGGTTGCCCCCAATAGCCCCCCTCTGCCAGCCTGGTTGCCCCTAACTGCCCCCCCACCAACCTGGTCACTCCTAACTGCCCCACCCTCGCCAGCATGGTTGCCCCTTATTGCCCCCCCTGCCAGCCTGGTTGCCCAAAACTGCCCGCCCCTGCCAACCTGGTCACCCCTAACTGCCACCCCCGCCAGCATGGTCACCCCTTACTGCCCCCCCTGATGACCTGGTCTCCCACAACAGCCCCCCTCTGCTGGCCTGGTTGCCCCTAACTGTCCCCCCCCCACCAACCTGGTCACTCCTAACTGCCCCACCACCACCAGCATGGTTGCCCCTTACTGCCCCCCCTGCCAGCCTGGTCGCCGCCAACAGCCCCCCTCTACTGACCTAGTTGCCCCTAATTGCTCCCCCCCCCCGCCAGCCTGGTGGTCCCTCACTAACCCCCTGCCGGCCTGGTCGCCCCACGCAGCCTGCTGCTCAGTTGTTTGGTCACCCCTCACTAACCCCCCTGCTGGCCTGGTCACCCCACACAGCCTGCTGCTCAATCATTTTCGCCCCTCACTAACCCCCCTGCTGGCCTTGTCGCCTCACTCAGCCTGCTTGGTCATCCATTCTGTTGTTTCAGATGTGACCGCCCCTAGCTCTTTATATGTATATCAATATTGTCAGTGTTTTAAGAACCTTAAATATTCAAGGCATACAGCATATAGGGGAGTAAAGGGGACCAAAGTACATAAGATTCAGTCTCTAACATAAAGTCCACATAGTTTGCTTTGGGTATAAATGTATAAAAAATTATATAACGGTGCAAGAGTTGAATAAATATTCAAAATTTAAATAGCAATTGTTATGGACTCAATGCTTGTATACCCCTCAAAGTTCATATGTTGAAATGTAATTTCCAATGTGATGGAATTGGGGGCCTTTGAGAAGTGATTAGCCATAGAGTGGAGACCTCATGAATGGAATTAGTGCCATGTAAGAAGAATGTCAGAAAGCCAGCTAGCTCTCTATCCAACATGTGATGTCACAAGAAGTCAGGAGTCTGCAACCCAGAAATGGGTCCTCACCAGAGCCTGGCTAGGTCGGCTCCTTGATCTCAAAGTTTCATTTTCCATAACTGTGAGGAATACATTTCTGTCATTTTCAAGTCACCCAGTTTATAGTATTTTGTTAGAGAAGCTGGAGATAAAATAGTAATGAAGAAAGATACAAATCATAAAGACAGTAACTGATTGTGTCAGGGGTAAATAGAACAATCGAAAATTGGTATGAGTTCAAGAGAAAAGTGAGTGTTACAAACTGGTAAGATTCAGGCAGAAGGAATTTGTGGAGTATAAGTAAACGAAGTTTCCTTGGTTTTCCTTCTTTCCTCAGACTGCAATTTCATTTCCTGCTCATGTTCTTGATGAGGAAATGGTAACAAAGACTCATTTAGAGTATATATTTTACACCTTTCCCCCAGTATTATCCTAGCGTCTCTACCCCAGAATCCTTTTCTGCCAGGGATCAAAGAAAGAAAGCCTCAGGTTCCAGAGACACTATACCAGACAAGTTCGAGGAACTTGAACTCTAGGGTAAGGGCCCGATTTCACAGGGTTGGGATGCACCTGCTGACACTTTTGCCTTTGCAATTCTGAGTGCTCCCTGCTAGACCCAAGAGAAGGGTAGATTCTTCTTTACTTTCCTTCAATTCTATAAACTAACACTGATCATAGCATATCACTGGTGCTTGTCAAATACTTGGAGGACAGGTAGATAAATGGATGATGTTTGGATGCTTTTGCAACAGATACATATAATATCGGTCAGATAATTCCTTCTGTCCTAAGCCACAAGCCTTGTTCTCTGAAGAAAGCTGGGGAAAGGCAGTTAAAACAGATACTGACATCACAGAGACTTGGGTTCGAACCCCAGCTCACCACTCTAGCTTTGAAACTCTGAGCAAGATCATTTAATCTATGAACCTCAGTCTCTCTGTCTTTAAAAAGTTTCTTTAAAATTTATCATAAGTTTACTTTCCAAGATGAAGACTAATGAGTAGGATCCTATCTATAATATAATTATTTACTTCTCATTTACAGACTGTTTGATAGTTTTTCCATACCTGGTCTGAAAACGGGATTTTTAGTTATTGATTCTTTGGCTTTGATTTTGTTTCCCTGGGTCTAAGATTGTTTCAGAATGCCATATGCTTTTATCCACACCTGATATTAGTTGTCTTGCTTTCTTTTTTTTTTTTTAACTCTGACCTCTGCTGGGGGCAGGAAGCCATAGAAAGCACTATATAGTAGGGGAACTGTCTTATCCCACACTCTAACACATATACAACATACTGCTTCTTGGTATAACACATCATGAATAAATTTGAAAATGAGATTCAATTTCAGTTCGTTCATAGTCTCTGCCTTGTGACACTCATTTTTAAAAACATTCCCACTCATCACTGCTTATTGTTCTTTTGGATAGACTGCAAAATTTGAAGGTGGTTAAGCTATTTATTTATTTTAAAGCTAAGGCTCTTTCATCTCTCATATCTTTCTCCAATTTCCATCATTCTGTGACTCTGGCTCTGTCTCCTTATCACTTCCATGTGCACCCAGGCTTGGGGGCCACGGAAGCGCTCACCCCTTCCCGGACAAGAGCATCCATATCTCGCAGGAGCAGAAATGGGATGCACAGGCTCATTATCAGTGAGGAAGGGGAGAATGAGCATAGCATTCAGAAAAGCTGCTGTGGCAGGCCCTGTGCAAATCAGAGATTTGTGGAAATGATCACATTTCTACAGGCTGCCTTCTCTCCACAGCACGTTCTGCTCATTAATTCATTCATCTTTGTACCATCCCTGCCGTAGAGGTAACTATTATTAGCTTGGGCTTGTAGATGGAGAAACAGCACCAAAGTACAGTGAAGTTCAGCAACTTGCCCGAGATCACAGTGGGAGATGTTGTTGGGAGTGGGATCTGAGCCCAGAAGGCTTGTCTCCCAAGCACCTGCTCTCACAGAACCACCCCTCCCACCCCATCCATTAGCATAATGGTTAAGGGAAGCTGTCATTTTATTTCTTGGATTTGCAGTCACCTAAGCGACTGAACTCTCCTGCACACACACACACACACACACACACACACACACACACACACACACAGCTGAGCTGTTCTAACATTTACACTGCCAAATGTCTGCATAATTCCTCTCTTTTCCTTGCCTGGCTGTCAGCAGCTGCCCGGCCTGACAGAATGCACCCACTCGGTCAGGAAAAAAATATTTTTTGGGGGAAAAAAATACCATGACACATTAGCCCAGTGCTACAGAGGAAGCAGGGTATTGTCTCCTCGTGAAACAACACACTGCTTTTTGAGAGGAAAGCTACACCATTGTTTCATGCACGGACCCTCCGTGAGCACCCCATCCCAAGGTGCAGATGGCATGCTTGTTTATCAGCGTGATATTGATGAGGAAAATGATCTGACAGTCAAGATGTTTGGCCTGTTTACTTTGAGACTCCCGATTTGATTTCGGGAGACCCATGAGGTAGATCAGAGAGGAGGCCAAGGTGGGCTGAGGGACCCCCATATGCCCTGCACTGTGCTGCACCCATTAACCATAACCAAGCCACAAGGTGGCTACCAGTGCTCTGATTATAACGTGAGACTATCAACCAGTACAATGTTACTCCTCTTAAAGGGAAGAATCTGAGAAGAATTTGTTGCATGTCGACCTACAGGATTTAAGCCATCACCATTGGATCATCAGAGAGGTGAACTTGACCCAGGTGGCTCAGCTACCCACCAGAGCCAGGATTTGAACTCAGTTCTGACTCTAAATCATGTTGAATCTATATATTAGCATAAGCATATATCAATGATATTGACCTTATTTCCCCTGAACCCTCCTAAAAAAACTATCCTCTTAAAAAAGAGGGGCCTCGCATTAAAAATCATTTGCTGAGCATGAGTTCACGCTGAGCTGGTTTCTTAGGATTTCAGCCATGTGTCCACCATTGGCTGTCAAGTCACACTGTGATAACTACTGTGCTCTACGAGGGAGGTAGTCCAGCTGAGGCTTCAGACTAAGCATCTGGAGGATACCAAGAGACACTTAATGTGAGGGTCTGTTACACTCAAGGTATCCAAATAGACAAATGTGTACAAAGTAGCTAATGTGTGCCAAGCGATGTGCTGGATCATCTCTGCATTCAGAGATGCTGAAACTAAGTTTAGAGGGCAGATGTGCCAGGAAAAGGCACCAGACCAGCTGATGAGCAAGCTTGGGCTGAGTGGAAGTTTTTCTGACTTCCAGGCACGCCCGTCCCCATGACAAGCTCTTTCTCTTGCAGCTCCTAAACTTTCTGCACATCTTCCCTGTAGTGACAAACCTTCCTGTGTCTGACTTTCCTCTCTGCTTCCCCAGGAGTCCACTGTGAAAGAAGGATGATCAGTCTTTCCTAGAAAATTGTTTTCAACTTTATGTTTCACCTTTGATGGAAAAACTTCCTAAATGGGGTGCTGACGATAGTTCTTTTTAGAATTTTTATTGGAAATGCACGTTTAGACATATTTATATACTGAGCTGTACTACTTCATACCTATATGTGGAACAAACACCAGGGCAACCATTGCACAGGTTAGGAAATAAGGCTTTTAGCATCTCAAAAGCTCTCAGGTGACCCTTCGCTTTCCCAAGAAAGAAAACCAATATCTAAACACATACATGTGTGGCAAAACTATTAAGAAAAACAAGGCCTGGCTGGTATGGCTCAGCAATTGAGCATCAACCTATGAACCAGGAATTCACAGTTCAATTCAGTCAGGGCACCCAGGTTGTGTGCTCAACCCCCAATGGGGGCATGCAGAAGGCAGCTGATCAGTGATTCTCTATCATCATTGATATTCCTATCTCTCTCCCCCTTCCTCTCTGAAATCAATAAAAAAATGTGTGTGTTTTTTTTTAAGAAAAACAAGTAAAGAGTGACATTTAAATAATGTAAATTAAAAATATGTCATTGGATATAAAATAAGTCCTTCTTTTGTACCTATCCGTCAAGTGTGTGCAGATCTGATGGTGCCCATGCCTCTGGCTTGACCTCCCGTGACCTCTGCCTTCCACAAACACTGATTGGAAGAACACAGTGGGCTGATGGTGTCTCCAGGCCTTCCCTGTGACACTCGTTCCCAGGCCCTGTGCAGTGCTGACACATTGCCACTTAGATCTGTCTAACCTCCTGTCTCAGAGTGGTCCTCCCCCCCACACACCTTCTATTTAAATTAGATCAGTTCGCCTTATTGTCTCCATCATAGCATTTATCATTACTGACATTGTATAACATTTTTTCTTTTTTTGTTTGAATTTTACCTACTCCTTATGCTTCCCACCTCCCCAGTCATGGAAAAAAGCTCTTGATGAAACCATTGTCCGCCCATTCTAACCCTCCTCCCACACCACTAACAGAGGAAAAGCGTGAGTGAAGAAGCAGCAGAGAGATGTGAGAGCTCAGCCAAGTCGGGCTGGGATTTTTGGAGTCTCATCCTTCTCCGTGTCCAGTCCTAACTCATGCCACGGCCGTCATCCGGCCATGTTATCAATGGACCACAGGTCCCATTCAGGGTCAGGTGACCTTGTGAAGCAGAAATAATATGTCACAAAGATACAGTGTAATAAAAGATGTGTGCAAAGCTTGGCTGCCAAAGCCAGCTTTTCTAAATAACATTCTGATTGCATTCGATGCCTCAGCAACCCCACTATTCTTGCTGCCCAGGCGCTCGGCAGCCAATATACGCTCCGGATGATGAAAAGCCCGGGGACCCACTGGGCAAAAGCCAAATCTCATATCGGCAGCATCGGCATAAGGGCATAGAAAGCAATCCTGTTAAATATTTAGATGTGTAGGGCCCTAGAGCGTAACACACACTCAGCTAGAAATGCACTTTTTTTTTTTTAAACAGGAAACTTGAGATTATAAAGCAGGACAATATTGTGCCTTTTAAAGGGAAGTGAATCGGAGAAGGATTTATTGCATATTGACCTATGGGATTTAAATCATCACCATCCAATCAGAGGCAGGCCTGGGCCTGGGTTCATTGAATCACAGCACTAATCCCTTACATTTACATTGTGCTTTTTTTTTTTTTTGGTGGCAAATCGCTTTCACAAGCATTATGTTGTTTGACGCTCAAAACAAACAAACAAACAAACAAACAAACAAACAAAAATCCATCCCTGACCGGTTTTGCTCAGTGGCTCGAGCGCCGGCCTGAGGACTGAAGGGTCCACGCTCAATTCCGGTTGAGGGCATGTACCTTGGTTTCGGGCACATCCCCAGTAGGGGGTGTGCAGGAGGCAGCTGATCGATGTTTCTCTCTCATCGATGTTTCTAACGCTCTATCCCTCTCCCTTCCTCTCTGTAAAAAAATCAATAAAATATATTTTTAAAAAATCCATGGAGATAAATTCATTAGCAAGTTTTTTTGAGCATTTACTATGGATAGGGTACCAAACTGTGTACTAGGAGAGCTAGAGACCAGCACTCAGCTGGAGAAACAGAACAAATCATTGTCTCCTTAAGGGAAACTGTAATGGAAGGATTATAGGGTGGATATCAAAGGTAAAAGTAAAGGTTAACAACAAGAAAAATTATTTATTACCACATGGGTATTCATATCCATGAGTTTTTTTCAGGGAGTTGGGGGAGCTAAATGGTGATGGAAGGAGACTTGACTTGGGGTGGTGAACACACGATACAGTGTATAGATTATGTGTAGTAGAATTGGGCACCTGACACCTGTATAATTTTAATAGCCAGTGTCACCCCAATAATTTCAATAAAAAGGAAAAAAAGAAAAAGTTATTTATCATGTGGCTGTTATCATCAAGAAACTGTTTTGTTTTGTTTTTGTTTTTTGGCTTATGGATTAGATTTAACCCCCACCCCCACCCCCCGCCGCAGTTGTTAAGAGTACAAATGAGAAGATAAAACATTTTTAAAAATTACTATAAATACAATATTACATGTAAATGCTCACTGAGTGACCCAGAATATGCGAGTTTGGAGGAAGGAAGACAATAAAGTTTGTAGAAGAATTTGGATGTGGGCTAGTATTTGAGGGAAAGGTGATATAAAGAAAGCGTAGGTGAGCCTGTGCATGTGGGAATGTATAAATGCGTTTTCGCACATAAGGGCTTATTCTTCACCTGGGGAATAGTGTAAAGTCTCAAGGGTTGGGTTACAAAAGCCAATCAACTGGAACTCAGATGCATTACAACCTCCCTGACTGCAAAATGCTGCCTGCAAATACCAACATGATCTGTCACCTGTCCAATAAATAGGGATCAAGTATTGGAGATGAAAGCAGAAGCCTGAGGGTAGACAAGATAGTCCAATGAAAAATGTAGAAAGCAGGAAATATCTAGATGAAGTTCCTGGAGGAGGCATCTGATTTTATTTAGAGCATTGGTAAGAGTTTAGCAAGAGGAGACCTGGAATAAGGGCATTTCTGATCGAAGAAACACAAGAAATGGGCGAAGAAAGGCTGGCATGTGTACAGCAGGCCACCTTCTTGCTGGTAGCAAGTATTAGCCAGTCCACAGAACCCAGCAGAGCCCTCATCTCTTTTGTCCTAAGTGAGGGCATTGGTGGGATGGTAAGAAAGGAAAATAGTGATGGACACCCACCAAGAGTGAGCACTTCAGGAGTCGGGAGAGAAGCGTTGGTATGAGCAGAGAAAGTTCAAGTACAGGTCTTCCCTCAGCCCAGCCACAGGGTGAGCCTGAGGACTCTGCTTATTCTGCAAATGCTACTGCTAAGATTCCACCCAAGGTCAGTCCTCTCTCTACTTTTCTTTGATGGCTCTTGAATATCTGAAGGTTTAGTAAGAACGATTACGGGTGAGTATATTAAGTTTCATCTAATCATTTTTGTTCAAATTAAGTGAAAGAGTTCATTACAATCATGCCTCTTGAACTTCTCTTAATGAACCATCTAAAGCAGGGGTGGGGAACCTTTTTTTCTGCCAAAGGCCATTTGGATATTTATAACATCATTTGTGGGCCGTACAAAATTATCAACTTAAAAATTAGCCTGCTATATTTGGTCCAACATTTAATTAACTCATCCCTAATGCCTTGGCAGGGCCAGACCAAATGATTTTGAGGGCCTTATATGTCCCCTGGGCTGGACTTTCCCCACTCCTGATAATGCTTTGATAACCATCAGGGACAGTTGTTCACTGGAACTAACTTTGAAAAAAAAACCCACAAAAACACACACACATACACAAAAAAAAAAACCCACCAAAAACCCTTCGACAAATCTCATTGCTTATTTCATTGATAAGATACCCAGAATAAAAAAAAAAAAGCATGTAAATAAATATGGTATTTTATTTTCCCCTGCTGTCAGAGAAACAGAGCTACCACGTAAATACTAAGAGCAAGAAATTTAAATTAAGGAAAGTCTTAACCACCAATTTAGCCAAGAGTAACTAAAGATGTCCTGTTTCGAGAATCAGAAGATGTGAGACATGGAAGCATGGAACAGATTGATGATTCTCAGAGGAAAGGGGGACAGAAAGAGATTAACCAAAGAACTTATGTGCATATTTGCATAACCCAAGGACACAAATAATAGTGTGGTGAAGGCCTGGGGAGGGGAGGGGAGCAGTGTGGAGGGAGTCGATGTGGGGAGGAGGGTAAGAGGACATCTGTAATACTTTCAACAATAAAGTGTTTTTGTTTTTAAAGAATCAGAAGATGTGATCCTGGGCCTAGACCCACCACTTCCTAACTGTGACCCTCGAAGGATCATAGCTCTTTCACCTGTAAATTGTAGACCTGACCACCACCTACCTGCTCACTGCAGTCTGCAGTCCATCTCACTAGGGGGGGTGAGGGGGTGGGTGGGGGGAGGCATTGTGTGCTTGTGAGAATTCAGTGAGATCACCTGGCACATTGTAAAAAAGTAAAACTGATCATATAACATGTGAATAGTGTCTAAAGAAGCAGGATGGTGCTGTGCAAAGAGAGTGGCCTTCCTTTCAGAGAAATTTGGGTTCAGAAACTGGGTTAGTGCTGGTATTGTATGACTACGGATGATCAGGGAATTTTTCTGAATTTAATTAAATGAGAGTACCTAGGACAGGCCTAGCACAGGGTAAAGGGAGGGAATAAAATGTTCATTTCCTTTCTTTTTGCTTCAAAACAACCTATCCTCCAGAACCTACTACTTTCTCTCTGATGTGAGTTTCCAGAAATCTGCACTCCAAATCATATATAAGGATTATTGTTCACCCTCCTTCAAATGGGTCTTCTGTTGAAACTCCGCCGAGTTAGCAAACCACAGCTCCAAAAACTTTAAGATGAAAGCAAGAACAAGGAGACACAAAAAGCCAGTGCTAATGTGCATGTGTGTTAGAATATGTACAAGAGTATGAGTGTGTGATTTCTCTAGAAAGATATGTATTTTTTTAAAAAAATTAGATGGAAGGGAGAGGATTAATATGAAACCATATAAATATAGATATATAGATATAGATAAATATAGATATATAGATATAGATGTGTGTGTGTGTGTGTGATTGGAATGCGCTGAGGGACCTCATGAACCTTTCAGTACAACTGTAACTGAGCTATTAGACCAAGGCCAAGGACCCAGGTATTCACAGAGACCTGCCCAGAGCTACCCAGGATCCCGACTGACTGAAAGCTGGGGCTAGGTTACATAAGGACAAAGATACAATTGAGAATTCTGTATAACTTTTACCTATGTGGGAAACAACAACTTTCAGATTTGCCATTGCAAAAAATAATGTTCCTATTTTCTCAAACTGGCTTTTATTTTTTTCCTGTCTGAGGTTTTTCTGTAAATGGGTTATTCAGGCAAGTAAAAAGGTGGAAAAATAAACACTGTTACTGTTTTCAAATTACAACAACCACTCTGGCTGTTAGTAATCCTTGATCGGCCCTGCCACGCTCCACTAACAGTGTTCCATGCACTTCCTTCCCACCAGTAATCTTTAATGTATGGGATACACTGCCGTATTTTTTTTATCAGAACCTTCAAAACTGCATTTATGAGAGCAGCAATCTGCTCTATAAATTTGAGGTTTATTTCTCCTAGCAATAACCACGGAAAGAAAAGAAATTCTAAAAAGTTGTGACTGTATTGTTAAAAACACTGAATCCAGCTGAAGTCCTTTCTCCTGCCCTTCCCAAGCATGGGGAAGGCTAGGGCTATCTGGTCTGTCAACCGGAAAATTCTTCCTAAAGGGCAAAATGCAATATTATGGATCACCGTCGACCAAAGGGGGAAAAAAATAAAGTAGAAAATTGCCCTCCAAGCTGATAAAAACCCATCTGCCTCCCATGACAAGGCAGTGCCATTCTTCACGGGCTCCCATCCTGGAGACATTTAGAGGCTCATAATTTCTAGTTCCTCTTTATTTTATTCTTCTTTCTTTTTCTGGGTGGGAAATGGCAGGTCTGAGCGGAGCCAGTTGCTGAGGACTGAGAGATGGCCTGAACTAATTCATCTTGTGACCTTTTAGTGCCTTCACAGAAGGTGATTTAATAGCACTTAATCTGTCAGAAATCTGAAGCTTTGTAATAATTGTATATTAAGCCGGTTTTTATGGAGCATTAGCTAAAGTCCTTCCAGTTTACAAAGAAAGAGAGAAAGAGAGAATCGAGAAAACATTTGGCATGTTCACCATCATCAAGCTTTCCAGCCCTGCCTGGTGGGCTCCTGTCCGTCCACAGGGCAGTCCTGTCCCTGCACTGTGTGCTGTGTTCACAGAGGGACGGACCTCATGTGACCCAACTGGAGCACTAGGAAAATGGGTTTGCTGTCAGGAGCCACTGGGGAGGGAGGCCTGGGCAAAGCCTGTACTAAGGGGCCCAGGATCCATTTGGAATCCCGGGTATTTTGTTACAAAGTAAAAGAAATTCTGACTGGCCTGTTTGTTTTGTTTGTTTGTTTTGGGATTTTTGTATTGGCTTTGGGTATATGGCTTAGTGGTTAGATAGTCATACACTTTACACAGTGTTCCCCTCGACATTTCCAGCACCCCAACTGCACTATACATGGTATTATACTGTTATTGACTGTGTACCCTGAGCTCTACTTACTTCCCCATGGTTATTCTGTAACCAGTAATTTATGCTTCTCAGTCCCCTCTCCTCTTTCACCCACTCCCCAACTGCCACCCCTCTCCTCTGACAACCACCAGTTCTCCTGTATCTATGCAGAGTTTACAGGTTCTCCCATGTCTGGATGGGTTTCCTTTCACAGTAGGTTAGTTAGCACGTCTAAATTATCCCAGTCTGAGCGAGTATGGGTTAGCGTGTGAGTTATAGGGTGGATTCTGGCTTTGAGGCCTGAGCTACAGGGATAAACTCTAGTCATCCACCACCCTGACCAGGAATAAGCAGGTTGGAAACTAATGATCTTACTTATTTCTATTCATCTTCCTTAAATGTATGCATAGCTTGCATTTATTTCAATGGTTAACATTATAAATGTTTTGCATCTTTATTTACAAGTTTGGTGATGTTTTTGTGACCAGAAATATGCCATAGAAACTTAAATTTTTGTTTATATCAATTCGCCTATGGTAAAATTGATTTTTCTATACATTGTTTTGCTTAAAGTTGCAGTTTCCAAGAACTGATCAAGAACATTAAGGGAGGACTTAATGTGGTTTAATCTGTGGTTGGCATTTAAGTTGATCTGGGAATATCATAGCTGCCTGTCACCACCTCTAGTACTACTACCCCAAATAACAGAACCTAAACCAGAGCCAGGCATTAAATGACCCTTTTTCATATGTAATTTCTGGCACTCAACAAAAAATATCCAGTTATATAGAAGGTAATGACATAACCACAAACCAACAGAAAAAGATAGAAAATAGGAATAGACTTACAGGAGATCAAAATAACAGACTCACCAAAAAGAAACTTGCTATCATCCAGAACTTAAAAGACAAAATTGATAATGTTGACAAAGAACTAAAGCTATTTTATAGAATTAAATTGCAATGCTAAAAATAAAAAGAAATACAAAAGACTGAAATCAATAATTCAGAAAGTCGGTGTGAAAGAGGATTAGGCTTAGCTGAATAGAGATTTAGAGAACTGGAAGATATCTCAGGATAAAATATTCTGACCACAGTAAAGAGAGATGAAAAATATAGAATAAAGTAAAAAGTGATGGGTCCACATGTTTGCAATTGAAATCTCAGAAAGAAAAGAGAGATAAATGGAAGAGAATCAATATTTAAAGAGATAATAGCTGAGAACTTTCCAAAACTAAAATAATAGGCATCAGTCAAGTTCAGGAATTACTGTAAACCTCAAGGAAGATAATGACACATAAATAAAACAGCAACTAAAAATAATCATATTACACTGCTAAAAACTGAACAGAAAGAAGAAAGTATCTTAAAAGCATATAGACAGATGGGATCTATTACCTTCAAAAGAACAACAGCTAATCTTGAAAAAAAGAAAGAAAAAGAAAAAAGCCAGAAGATAAAGTGATATCATCAAGGTGTTGAAAAAAAAAATAATAACTCTATCTAGTGAGGAAAAAGTAATGCTTCATAAGTTAAAGTCTAGTAAATGCATTTTTAGAGAATCAATACCTGATAGTTTGTCACTAGCATACTCATCATAAATGAAATTTTAAAAGCAGAAGAAAAATGGTTCAACTTAGAAGAACATTTAGACAGGGTAAATAAATATATGTAACTATACTTTGGGGATTTTTAAATTATATCACAATACTAGCAGAAAACTGAGATGGGCGTAATTGGATTAAAAGTATTCTAAAGTCTTTGAATTGTCTTGGGAATGAATAAAATGCTAATTTGTACTAGAATTTAGTAAGGCAATACATGGACTCAGCCATTTTTAAGGAAGACTAAAAGAAAAGAAGCAAGGAAAAATCATAGGCAAGAAAATAGAAAGCAAAGAATAAGTGTATAGATTTAAATCCCAATATACAGGTAATTACATGAAATATAAATGATCTAAGCACTCAAATTAAAAGATACTTTGTCAGATTAATGAAACAAGTTTTAGCCCTAACCGGTTTGGCTCAGTGGATAGAGAGTTGGCCTGAGGACTGAAGGGTCCCAGTTTCGATTTCAGTCAAGAGCATGTACCTCGGTTGCAGGCACATCCCCAGTGTGGGGTGTGCAGGAGGCAGCTGAATGATGTTTCTAACTCTCTATCCTTCTCCTTTCCTCTCTGTTAAAAAAATCAATAAAATATATTTTTTAAAAAGAAAACCAGGTTTAGTTTACCAGGAAAATGTAAGAAGTTAGAATTTCCATGTACCTAAAAGCACTTAGTATTTAAAGTTGAGGTGGCTCTAGGTTCTGAGCAGGAGCTCTGTTTTGTCTTGTTTTAATTGATGGAACACTTGGAAGTCATATAGGACACAGGACAATTTTTTTTATTTTGCAAGATATTTAGCATTTCTGTACCTCCCCCATTGAATGTCAAAAATACCATACCATAGTTCCAAATACTCCCTGGGAATGAATCCAATCCTTATCTGTGCCACCAGAACAGAAATAGGAGGGGTTTTTACCCTGTATTAGAAAAAAAAATTGATAACTGCTACTTGGGTCAAGGAAGCCCCAGAAATCAGTAACTTGCTGTTGGGCTTACTGTTCATCTCATAAAGTGAAAGGGAAAATTAAATTTTTAGTCTTAGGTGATAATTATACAGAATGAGTGACACAGAAGCACACACACACACAGGTAATTTAATTTCTCATAAAGTTTCACAAAATATGGTTAAATAAATAACAGAAAATATTACTCCTAGACCATTCTCAATGGGATCCATATACGCCAACTGTGCATAAGCCTTCCCCGAAGAAGTCAACACCTGCTTCCAGTCCAGAATAGACTAGAGACTGCTGTTGTCTGCACACCTCTGACTCTGTGGCCCATGTCAGAAGATTTCAGCCTCTCCAATCTCTTTATCCAACTCCCAACCCGAAAGACCCAGAACTGGGCAAGGCCTGAAACTGGAGACCAGGTTCTCCATCTCTCTAGAAGTTACTCAGAACCAGAGTGCTGAGGGACAGTGAGAAAAGAAGAGCAGAGTGAGGTTTTATACTGGACTGGATTCGTTTTAATAATTAGTTTTAATAAGTGACCATGAAGTTTTGGGATCTGCCATCAACTGTAAGGGAGTTGAGACAGAAAACAGTTGAAAGAAGTATTTGGAAAAACAAAGGCTATTTCAGGTTTGAAATCCCACTGAACTGAGACCCCAATAAACTGGCTGACAGCTACCTACTGGCCAAGATAAAAACTCTGACATGAATCCTTCCCTTTATGTGTCCGGATATTTCCAGTTCTCAATTTCTCCACAGGCCTGAGTAATTCCTCCATGCTCACAACCCATGTAATTTCAAATAAGGCGACATCCTCTTTTCTTCCTTGTTACCTAGAGAAAGGTCTTGAGGCCAACATTCCAAGAAAACAACAAAGCCCCGTTGAGTTGGCAGCATCTTGAATCAACACTGATAGTTGTGGGGTCACCAGATGGGCTGACCTTGGGCCATTCCAACATGGTTGGGTTGGGACTACCTATCCACCATCCTGGCTTCTTTTCCTCCTGCAAGCTCAGAGTACTGAGAGCTGCCTTGCAGGTGGGGAACAATCGAATTACCATGAACATCTCATTAGAGAGTCTCCTAGGCATACTGATCTGATCTTTTTACAAGAGCTGCTGATGGTGGCCAAGTTCTACCCCAGATCGGCTATTCATTCATTCAGGAGATAGAAGAGGTTACAGAAGAGAGATTTGGAGAAGGACTTCCACCCAGTGAGTTTAGGACCTGAGGCTTGCACACAGACACAGCTTCAGGTGCAGGAAGGATTAGGAATTAGTAAGCAGACCATTGTTGAACTTTTAACAAGCTGACTAAGAAGAGATTGATACTCCCTTTCTGAAATGATGCTTTGGCTCCAGGATACTCAGTCATCTGGGATGTTCTTAGGGAAATACCAAGAAGATCAATGGGAAGATAGCCTATCCCTACATAACTAACCATACTTCTATGATTATGTATCACTTTCATAGTAAGGGAAAAGCTAATATTATTAATGTAATTACAAGTAAACTAATTATAAGATAAGCATTTGTATAAAATGAAATGTTTCCTCTCTAGTTCCAAAACATTTGGTTCTGAATCTTTGATTCTAGTATACCATAAACAAGGGTTCTACATTTTTAATGTTGAACACCTATACATACCCACCCAACTTTTAATAAAGACATCAGTATTGTATGTCAACTGTAATTAAAACACTAAATTTTTTTAAAGAAATCAATGTAAAATATGAAAAAAGTATGAGATGGTAAGGAACGAACGATAATCCTTAGTATATGTCACAGAAAATAAGAAATTGTCTGAATTTAGACCCAGTAGTAGAAACTAGTCCATGTAAGGGTTAACACTGTATTTTCTTCATTTTATTCCTCTAAACCCAAACATAACTGATGCAATAGTTAATCTAGAAAATCTGAGAATAATCAAATCCCAGACTTTATTACATGTGTGCATGAATAACATAAATTTTCTGTGAGCCCAGGGTCACTTTGATCCTTTAATGGCTCATAAAGCAGTAGGTATCCTCATGCGACAAAGGAGGCAGGCGCCATGGCTGAGAAAGGGGCCATGGAGGGCCTTTGAGGGAGTACAGGAATGCACTGAGTCTTAGATTACTCCAACACTGAGACTAGATGTTTCTAAAATCGGGTTGGAAGAGAAAGACAATGAGAGTGGAATTTTTATAAACTGAACTCATCTTCTGATCCTTCTCTGTTGCTATCTACAGGTTGTGAGCATAATATCTAATGTTCAGTGGTGTCCTGATCTAATCAAATTGGGTTGAATGAAGCTTAATTGCCTGCCCCCGGAAAGATTCTCAGCCTAAGGTCAGAAACCTAATTATTGTCACCACAAGGGACTGGCAAGGGAAAATACATGGCCCTCACCAATTTGGAAAATGATTTAGCAAAAAAAAAAGGGGGGGGTATTGTTCTCATTCATCTTAATTTAATATTTTTTAATTCCAAATACTAAAGGTGGCCCTGTTTTTTAAAGATTTAGCGACACTTTTACATTCAAGAATAGCTCAGAGATGAGCTACCAGTTATTTGAGGAGACTGTGCAACACAGACCAGTAAGTGAAGGTCAAAACTGTTACACACGCCTCTGGGACACTCTCTCGTTGCTTATATGTAAATATGAGGTAAACAAGCCATTTTGCCTTAGAGGGCCCAGAGGAGGCATGATGAGATAATGTTTTTTTAAGAAAAGACAGTTTTTGAGGCCAGGGCATAATAAATATTATTATTATCATTATTATTATTCTGATGCCTACCGAATAAGGCAGCCTTGCCGATGGCTGTTCTATCAGCAAACCCCTTCTGGAGATTTCAGCAAGGGACCATCAGGTGAAAGGCCACACTTTTCATTAGATAACCCCCGAGCAAGATTTAGAAGCCTGAGTTTTTTAATAAGAAGAGCCTTTTCCAGCCCAAGTTTTCAGTGTGTTGACACAGTTACTTATATGGCCATTTCAGAATAAATGCTCCTGGCAGAGCTCTTGCCACTGAATTTCCCTCTACTAATCTTTAGAGGAATCGGGTAAGTAGCACATGGTCACCGAGGCAGGGTTCCTTCCGTCAAGGAAGGGTGAGGTGTCAGAGGTTCCCCACACACCCTCCCTGCAACGTTACTAACTTTCCCAAAACTGAATCAGTTATTTATGACTTATCAAGGTATATATATATTTTAACATTAAATTATCTCTACCACTGTTGGACCATGTAAGATTAACAAAGAGACATGGAGAAAGATGGTGAGGTTTTCTCTACATGGCATATACCTGGTTTGAAAAATTAATATGGTGATAATAACCATTTTGTAAAACTGTCATCAGAAAATAACTAGAAAGAGAGAGGTGTGTGTGCCCATGCATTTCACAGCATAAATTTTAATTTTTTTACTATGAAATGAACATACAAATAAGTGCACAAGCTTGGCATTTATGAATGATTTATTACAAAATGAATATATAACAACAATCTAGGTCCAAAAACCCCGTTTAATCCCTCTTGGTCACTGCCCTGCAACTCCAGTACCCAGTATCCTGGTTTAAATATGATCACATTTTTGTATTATTTTGTAGTTTTTACTCCATACAAGCTTCTCTGAATACTATAGTTTGGTTTCATGTGTATTTTAAAATTTATGTAACTGCAATTATACTGTATGTACTCCTCTTTTTCTGGCTTCTTTACTCATAGTGTCCAGGATTTTTATTAGGGTTAGTCATGTGAGCATGGAGTGCCCACACAGTGGACCTTAGAGACTCAGTCTCCAGCCCCAGAAGAGGTCAGCCTGAGTCAGTACAACCCAAAGTTCCAGGCACATCAAAACAGGTGTCCACCGTACATCTCAGTGTTGGTGTTAGCATCATGCACACAGATGCTCTTAGGCAGGAGGGGATAGTGGAGGCTTTAAAAAATCTAAAATCTTCCCACTTCCAGAAAAAAGTATATTAAAAAATGAAACATTTAGAGAATATGACTCCATAGGCCCTCTAACCACTTTGCAATGAAAAAAGACAGATAGCTTGACCCTGTCTAGGGAGGTTGTGGCTATGAGGATTCCGACTATGGAGGAGAGCTATGGTGAAAAATGGAGAGATGGGGGCAGAAGTGATACTAGCAGGTGCCTTTTCATGTATTCCAGCCAAGCCTACCCTTCCACCACTGCTCATATCTTGAGTTTGAAATTTCTCGATTTCTAGAAAAAATATCAAGATATATTCTATATGTGTTCCTGCCATGTCTATCTGCAGGGCAGGGAAGGAAAGGGTTGTGGGGAACAAGAGTTTGGCAAGACACCAAGCCACTGAGGGTACCTAGAGGTCATCCTCAGAGTCCACGGGCCAGGGGGAGAAGCATTTGACAAGGGACCCAACCGAAGTTCATGCCCCATGCTCCTAAATCATCACTTCCTGCTGCAAGTTGTAGAATGTCAGGGTAAACATTATGAAGTAAATATTGCACACAATGGGGAGGGAATTAGCTGTGCAATTCCCATTAATGCTAATGAGACTTTGGTGGTTAATTTTCCATGCCTTGTGCTGAATATTTGCCCCAATTAGTTATGTCAAGCTTGTGCCACACTCTGACCAACCAAGTTTTCACTTTGGGGGAGGAGGGTGGAGGGGGGTGGGTAATTGTCCTCATCATTTCCTTCCATTTCAGATGGCGAAGGCAAGGCTGAAGTCACCTAATCAGATTGTTTGCTTCTTCGGATGAAAAGACTCTGAGAAGCTAGCACTTTGCCAAAACTTTCGAAAGCACAACCCCTTGGAAATCATTGTTTTCATTAGTAAGCTACCTGCTGGGGCGTTCTCTGTTAGGAGACGGGTTTATTTTAGTTTATTTATTTCACTCCAAAGAATAATTCCATCCCTATTCTCATTAGACCTACAGTTTGGTTTAACATCCCTATTACTTCCACGATGATGCTCCAGATAATAGGAAATTAGAAAAGATGTAGGAGTGATTTTTCGAGGAATACAATTAGATGGATCAGTCATAATAAGTGTTTATTCTTGTGTACAAAATGAGGATTTCTCTTTTGTTCCAAAGAAGAGTATGTTTATCTCATTTATGGTACCTCTCCTATGTGCCTTATATTATATACATTCTTATTTTCCTACTAGATTGTAAGATCCCTAAGGATTGGGGCAGTATTTCATACATCGTTACTTCCTCTACTAGGCACTGAGTTAATATTTACTAATGAATGAAAATATAATACAGATAACCAAAATGGGTCTGAAGTAATCAAAACTAGATAGAAGTTCTCTTTAAGCCAAATATTAAGGTTCATGTAGCCTTACCATAAACATTTTCAGAATTTAAAACAATTGTTTTTAATGTGTGAGAAATGTCTTGAGGATAATTTTAAAAAATAAGTAACTATGTTTGAAGCAAAAATAGGAGGTAAAAGGAGGGAGTAGGAAGAGAGGGCAGATTTTTTGTAGTAAGCTTGTGGAAAAGATACATGAAAATAAATGAGGAGAAATAACAGCCAGCCTTTAAGCTGGACTATGAGAAGGACCCAGTGAATCTGTAAAAGGACCCACAATGTCATATGCTCTAGAACAAGGTGAGGACTATACTAGTATAACCTGGCTGTCAGGGAAAGGCGTTGAGGAATATATACTCATGTAGGCTACCTGAGGCTTTATATATTACAAACATTCCTGTGATCCTCATAGCTCCAGGAAGAAGTGGAGCCTGGCAGACTTGAAAGCACAACTGTTGAGAATGAGTCAGAAAAGATTTTTTAAATTGATTTAGATAGAGGAAAGAAGAGAATTGGGCGGGGGGGGGGGGGGAGGGAGAGAGAGAGAGAGAGAGAGAGAGAGAGAGAGAGAGAGAGAGAGAGGAAGAGAGAAAGAAAAACAACCAATTTTTGTTCCACTTATTTATGCATTCATTGGTTGATTTTTGTATGTGCCCTGACAGGGATTGAACCTACAACCTTGGTCTATTGGACCCAATGCTCTAACCCACTGAGCTAATGGGCCAGGGTCCAGAAAGGAGTTTTCAAATTTTGACTGAGAAATATATTTTAGCAGAAAACTACAAGCTGCTGCATATTCTCCATTAAAAATAACCCAGAAAACATTTTAAGCATTTCATTAAGAAAAGAAGAAAATAAATCCTAAAAAGATATTAGTGAGTAAGAGAAGATAAAACTAATAGTATCCTGTCTTTCCTTATAAATGTAAGGCATGTAAAATGTCACAAATGCAGTCTTTAGTAATAGGTGCATGACAAATATGGGCTGAATAAATTAATGAATAGTCCCAAAGCATGCCACCCCTAGATTAATCTTGAAAGATACTTTTTCAAAATTTCATGAGTAGGATTAGAAAAGTAGCTGACCTGTAAAGCAATTTATGAGGATCAGAGAGAGGCACAGGTATCTATGTCACAGTCACCATATTTCCTTTTTCACATTGCTCTCCATAAAATAATGTCAATTAACCTTTACCCTTACCTGTAGTAATTGCAGCTAACTTATATTAAATGCTTCCTATGTACTGAGCAATACTCTAAGTTTCATGTATGCAATAACTTTTGTAATCTTTTTAAGAATCCTATGATATAAGTATTATCATTATTTTACAAATGTAGAAAATAAGGCACAGAGAGTCTTGGTAACATGCTCAAAGTCATTAATCATTAAGGGAATCAGGATTTGTACACTGACTCCACAGCATGCTCCTTTCTTTCTTTCTCTCTTTCTCTCTTTCTTTCTTTCTTTCTTTCATTCTTTCCTTCCATCCTACTGAGCTTTATTGAAATATAATTCACAAAATGTTATAAGTTTAGTCATGTGCTCTTACAAAACTCATATATTCAAGTCCTAACTCCCAGTAATTTAGAATATGATTATACTTGGAGATAGAATCTGTGTGGAGGTGATTAAATTAAAATGACGTCATTAGGGTGCCCCTAATCCAATACGACTGTTGTTCTTATCAAAAGAGGAAATTTGGACACAGGTAGGTACAGAGAGAGGATGATATGAAGACAGAGAAGGGTAAGACAGACATAAATAAGCCAAGGAGAAAGGCCTGGAATAGATCATTCCCTCATGGATCTCAAAAGAAACCAACCCTGCTGACACCTTGATCTTGGACTTGTAGGCTCTCAAACTGAGAAAATAAATTTAAGCTACCAGTCTGTGATACTTTGTTACTAGCAAACTAATATATATATATATATATATATATATATATATATATATATATATATATATTCACTTTACCTACTTAATGTATACAATTCAGTAATTTTTAATATATTCACAGAGTTGTGCAACCATCATCACAAACATTTTAAAATATTTTATTACCTCTCAAATATCCTCATGCCCATTAGCTGTTGCTCCCCAACCGCAGGCCCTAGCAAACACCAATGTACTTTCTGTCTCTAGAGAGTTGTCTATTCTGGATATTTCATAAAAATTAAATCCTATAAAATATGGTCTTTTGTGTCTGGTTGCTTCCACTTAGAGCCCTCTTTTTAATTCTATGCAATATTTCCTTACTGACTTGTTTATTTTTGCTTTAATCAACAACACATGACTTAATAAATTTCTAACAACTACTAGTAATTCACATAAATATTCAAAGGTCCTCTGAAACAGTACATTTTCAGCCAAATCACTGAAACATGTAACTACATGAAGGAGTGAGTGGTAGTCCTGTAAATGCACCAAAAAGTGAAAAATGTGTTACCTAAAAATTAATCTACAAGATACTGAACATTTTCCCTGTGATGTACAGGAAGAGTCTTGTCTATATTTCTGGGGCACTTAAATGCTTTCAAAGTACTGCAACACCCTGACTCCTTATTCACTGCATATCACTTATGTAGCTAAAAGAAAAAGACACTTTAACCCACCATTTAAATAAGTCATTTCCTAAGAGCCTCCTCGGAAAGAGAGAATTGAAAGACCTACTCGCTTATCAACCCTCAGACCCATCTTGGACAACTCTGCCTCTAAGATATTTCCTTCCTTTAAAATCTAGCACTTAAAGAAATAGCAAACATCAAGGTTTAAAGGGATAAAATATAGGGTTTTAGTTCTTAGGTTGTTTTGGACTGGGTGTGACACAGGAGAAAATGAATGTCACCCTGATTCTCAGTGTTGCTTTGAATCCCACAGAATCAGCCTTGCACCCAGAAGCGTCCAGGAGGAGCTCGGTCATCCACTGGGAAAGTGTGGCTCTGAACAATGAGGTGGATTGCTGAGACCCTTGGAGGGATCCTGGGGCTAGAAGAGTTGCTGGTAGCTGGGATCCATCTGTGAACTGAAGTTCATATTCCCCACAATGTCTGATATTGGCACAACAAACAGAGACACAGAGGGGTAGATGAGGTAGAGAGGTCAGTCATGTTATTTGGACTCAAACTATCTTTTAAAAAAATTTAAAAATGCAAATTAAAAAATAAAAGTTGGCTCAGCCCTCCAGTGTGTACATAGCTCTGTGCCTGGTAGGCAGTGTGTTTACTGGCCAGGGGGATAGTAGGTGAACAAAAATACCTTAAATAGGGCCCTCGATCTCTGCAGATCACCACCTACTTGAAGCTGTGGCCACACAGAAATGGATCAAGGCACACAGCAGATGATGTGTGATCCAGAAATAAATTATACACTTCAGATTGCACTATAATAGGGTTTCTTGCTGCTGTTTTTATTTTTTATAGCCTTCTGTTCTCCTCCAAATATAGAGTATAAAATCCTCCTAGATATTTGTCTATTGCAAAATCATTTTCCTTAAAGTATAAACAAACAACTTTACAGGATCAGGTTTTCATTTCATTCATGTTTGAATTTTAGGATCAACTAATTTGAGTGTGAAACCTGGACCTAGATCCAGAAAAGCCATGTGGGAGGCTTGCTTTGATGTGACCGTGGCTAAGGCAGGTAGTGTAAAGTGTTCTTATCTGGTCTAGATATGCCATCAAGTGTCAGGATCAAATCCCATTAGCAAATGTGAGAGAGAGAGATAAAGAAATATAATAATGCAGGATTCAGAGTAAGGGACAGTCATGGTCATCACCACACAACCCCAATAGTCCATGTTGCAGAGCTTGAAGGGGGTATATTTTGGTATTCTCAGGTTATGGAAAGAGTGTTAAAGTCACACTCTCTAGAACAAGCATTAACTTTTCTGGGCCTCCTTTAAGGAATCAGCCAGATCTTTATTGAACACCTGTTGCATAGCCCTGCCCCATGCCAGGCATCAGACTAGAGATGAACAGTGGAGAAAACATGGTCCCAGAACCCAATGATTTTGTAGAAAACTTCAACACATTCAATACAAACAGAGATAATTACAATAAAACAACAAGGCAGTGAAGGAAGGGAACCTTATAAGCTGTCCAGTAAATCAACAAAGGCTGCAAGGAGGAGGCAGATGAAAAGGGACACTGACCTTTAAAATGGTCAGGAATCTTTTAGTCACAGATGATCTGAGAATAGGAATTTGAAGGTTCACCAAAACTCCACAAATAGTGCTGATTTCAAGCATATTTGGATCCAGGTGTTCAAATAATGTCCTCATTTTTTTTTTTTAAATCACAATCTCACACTCTCCATATCTACCCTCTCTCAGCACAAAATTCCTCAGTTTGTTTTCTTTCTCTGGCAGCTCTCTTCATATTGTAAAAAGAGATCTATTCCCCACTCTGAGCACACACATTTCTTATTATTTGTGACCCTAGAAGGAAAGGCACCTTCTATTTCCAGTTTTCACTTATCTAGACCCTTGGAGGGATGCCTATTGGCTCTGGCTGGCTGTGAGTTCACCTTGTGGACAGAGTACCATGGACAGAGGGCTGAGACATCATGGCCTGGCCGAATGCCCAATGCATGAAGCCAGCAGTGAGTGAGGCAATGTGACTGACAATCTCCTCAAAACCCATAAGCTGGGGAAGAGACAACTACCTCATAGAAAGAGGGGTGCTGGGCAGACACAAACAATGCATATTTACTGGTAAGATGCTCAAACAACTGAAAGGAATTTGAATAGGCAGGGAGAAAGGGTTGAAAGCTAGGAAACGATATAATCTATAAATAAATGTATGCCATAGACTGAATGTTTGTGCTCCCCCCAGTTCATGTTGAAACCTAATCCCCAAAGTGATGGTATGCATTTGGGACCTTAGGGAGGGGATTAGGTCATGAGGATGGAGCCCTCATGGATGAAATCAATGCCCTATGAAGGAGAACCTGGAGAGCTCCCTTGCCCTCCCACCATGTGAGGGTACAGCAGGGAGATAGCCATCCATAAACTAAGAAGCCTCACCATATGCTGAACCTGCTGTCACCTTGATCTTGGACGTCTAGCCCCCAGAACTGTAAAAGATAAATTTCTGTTGTTTTTAAGCCACCTAGTCTATGATATGCTATAATAACAGCTCAAATGGAATAAAAAAAGTTATAAACGGGGAGATGAGTATGGTATATGTATTTGGGGAGGGAAAGAAGGTGTGGTATAGTGAGTGGAAAAGAGACTGATTATCAAAGAAAGTCTGAGCATGGATATTACAGCATTTTCTCTTTCTGCCACTTCTTGTACCTCTTTCTCCTTGAACCAAGCAAACCTTTGTTGAAGGCCTAATGAGCACAAAAGCTGAACTCTGATTTGGCATAAGATGTGGTACCCACCTTTGTGACGTGCATCGCCTAATTGTAGAAACAAGACATATACACATAGAAAGCCATCTAATGATGGATGCTAACAGATTAACACATAACCAAGTCCGATACTCCAAATAAATCTGCCTTTACAACACAGCCCCGAGCCCTGGGGTTGGCACTTCACTGTGAAGAAACCAGGCCTGGGATGCTCCTGTAGAGGTCCTGCTGAATGGACCAAGGCGGGCCTTAGATTGCAGCCTCTTTCTCACCCTGTGAAGGTCAGACTGGAGTTCAAAAAGAATCCTGGTGACATAAATTATGTAAAACAACCACTTCAGGGTGTTAAACAGAACTGAAGTCTGAATTTAACTGCCCAGCAAATCACTGAAAAGGGACTACAGCAATATCTTTAATAGATGATATAAATACTTAGGGCATAAAACTGCCTGTTCTACTTATTTCCATTACAGCAATCCCCTCCCTTTCCCAGACCTGTTTAGGGCAGATAAACAGGCTCTCGAGCTTCTGTTTTCTGGGCGCATGCATTTTTCCTACCCACTCCCACACTATCTAAACTTACTGGCTCAGTTTTATCGGAAGCTCATTTTATAAGTCCAGGAGCAGCAGACGAGGCCTGCTCTTTTGTACAGGACACGTGGGTTATAGAAACTCCTAAATCCCTGTGTTGGCCATCAATTCAGGCTGATATAAAATCTGTCAAAATGTGGTCTGGTCCTAAGTCATCCTCTAAGCTCCATCTCCTCAGTACCCAACCCAAATCCCACCTTTTTTCATGACTCTGGGCCCATGCATCTCTCTAACCTCCTGCTTTGACCATAAGGGGGTGGGGGAGGAGGCTTGTGTGGTAATTTTCCATATCTGCATCTTTTCTCCCAAAGTCAAATGAATATAGGGTTCTCTGAATCTGAAACCACAGTTTATTTTTATTGTCCATGGGATGTGGCAAAATGTCTTTGGAAGCAGCATGTGGGGGCAAAATAAGCAGGGTTTTGACTCAGGCTTGAAACCAACTCAGCCATTATTCTTTCTGAACTACAGTTGCTTTTTCTATTAAATAGGAATAATTCCACCCTAATGGCAAAAATTAAAATGAAAGAGTAAATGTTTGTTCTTTTCTTGCTATCCCTGCTTTCTTTCTTTTCAAGATACCCATCGATGTACCTTCTGGATGATTAATGAATATTATTGGCAGGTCCAACTGCTATTCTGCAACCTGGAGTCACATACCACTTCTTTTCTGCCTTTCTTTTTAAATAATTAAATAAATAAATAAATAAATAAATAAATAAATAAATAATTGATTTCAGAGAGAGGAAGAGATAGAAAGATAGAAACATCAATGAGAGAGACACAACAATCAGCTGTGTTCTGCACGCCCCCTACTGGGGATTGAGCTTGCAACCTGGGCATGTGCCTTGACTGGAAATCAAACCTGGGACCTCTTGGTCCATAGGACGATGCTCAGTCCACTGAGCCACTCCAGCCAAGCCTGCCTTTCTAAATTCTACCAAGATTTAAAAGTCCAGCAGAGTCTTAATTCCTTAATCCTCTAATCACCTCTAGCTTTCATTATTTTCTGTGGTCCCCAGGAGCCCTTTGCACTATAGTTACTCACATCCATTATTTTCCTTCCCTCATGAAGTTCCTTGATACCAGAGGGTACACTTTTGCCCTTTTGTGTTCTTCCTTAAAACTAGTAAAGTGCTGAGCCTTTAGTAGAAACAAAATCAATGGGTATTGATCAACATTATGATCATAGTGCAACAAGTAGAAATTAGCAAATTATAGGAGTGCAGACAATAAAAATTTGGTATGAGTCGAAGACTCTACTAAGATGCTTTGCACACATTATCTTGTTGAAGCGAAAGTCTAAATATATTAAAACAAACAATAAGGTACTCTTAGGAAGGAGAGAAGAGAGCTGAGCTGTTTGGATTTTTCCAGACAAATGCTTTGGAGAGGAGATAAAACTTCTGAAGAACTTCAGATAGTTCTAGTTGCAATTAAAAACAGCTTGCCAAGTTTGGGATAATGTTATTTTCCTATAATATATGGTCTATCAATCAGCTGGAAATGTGTAAACTATAACGAATTCCTTAGCCACCACTTCCCCAGCCTAATCATAGCACTTCCTGGGTTTCTGTGATCCCTCCCATCTGTGACCACATAGATAAGCACTTCTGCAGATACATCGGCCTTCTTTATGGTTTCCTGTGTGTATGATTTTGTTTCTAACTAAATTTTAACTTCCTTTCAGAAAGACACTTTTTCTATCTTCAAAAAACCCAATATAGACACAAGACTACTCAGAGAGCCAGCAACAAATTTTTCATTAAACTTACTAAAATTCCAAATATCACCGCGAAATCCAACTACATCTCAAAAGCCCACTATCTTTCAGTAAGGAACCATGTGACAGAGTGCCAATAAAAACAGCAATTTCCTTTCAAAACTCCTGTAGGAAGTGAGACCATGTTGCACAGTAGAGCATAACAATTTGAAATCCTCACATACAAAGCAGAGCTGCACACTCCGAAATGAGGCTCATCCCCCACGAGGTGGCATCTGGTTACTAACGGAGGACTAATTCCTGTCCTTGAATGCCCGAGTACACCTTCTATTACACTAACTTAAATGAAAACCCCAAGGGAAACACATGACCCTAAAGATTTATCTCATGATATGGCCATATTAGATCCTTTTAAATCCTTTAATTTGCAAAAAGTCCCAAAGTCAGTGAACCAAACAAATAGCAGCTCTCTCCCCATGCTGTGTAACTTGGGTGATATTTATGGATGGGGGGAAGTTCTGTGTTCAGCAATTTCCTAATCAACTAAGAACAAATGGAGAAAGCAAATCCATGAAATAGGAAAGGGCGAGACCACCGAGCTATGACTTCAAAGGTGGCAGAGAAATGTTAGCGCCATTCTGCTGTTAAGCCTCCTGCCCCAGTCAAAATGCATTAATCTGAGAAGCTATGGAATCTGAACCTTGAGGAAATGGCCCGAGGAAGTTAGAGCTTAGAGTCTTCCCCAGTGGCCCTATAGAAGAGGCCCTGCCAGTGAAAGGTGGGCCGGCAGACAGCCTCAGGTATCAATGACATGTCTCTCTGGGTTCATTTTCTGTGTAATGTGATGCCATTCATCACTGGCTGTTTCTGGTAATAAATTCAAATCCAAAAAATCATGTAAAAATACTTACTATGCACATGTAAACACCTGAGAGAAAAGTCATAGAACTTCAAAATAGAAGTCAGGGTCCCATCTTCAAAACAAACTATTTCAGAAGCTGGCTGTCGGTTTTGCTTTTGCTTTTGCTTTTGCTTGGGCTGGTGAATAATTAGCATTTCACCTGCATGTCCATCTCCTGCACCAACTTCTACCTCCAGTAGGTCTGTATCTCAAACGTCCCAAGCAAATGAACCCTATATTGTTATTTTCCAGCTGTGCTTCTAAAACCCTATTTCATACTATGGAGTCCTGTCAGAAAAATCTTCCTGAAAATATGACTTAACTGCCTCTATACTGAACTGCAAATTGTTTCTTCTCATCCTTGATTCATAGGAAAGAGAATAACCATTTCCTTTTTATGGCTCTGTTTATATTTGCAGACTTGAAAGTAGGAAAGTACTTCTAAATCTAAGGAGCACAAGGACGGAATGTCTCCAACAGAGCGGGCACAGAAGGTAAAAGAATGAGAGAACATCAGAGTTCAAAGGTCTGCAGAGATGGGTTCCCTTCCATTCAACTTCCTCCTGCTGCCTGTGTGGGGACTGTACCCCAGAGAATTTGGGGCCACTGCACAGTGGTGGGTTCTCTCTCCCTTATAGCATGCTGGCTATGGAGAAAGGTTGACCCGCAGACTCTAAAATGGGTTCCTTTGCTCTTCTATTCTGCACACTTTACAAAAGACCCTTGCCCAGAAGGTAAGGTAATTTGACCTGTCTAGCATGGAAAGGCAAAAACAATCATGGAGTGAAGCGAAGCTGTCAATGTCACACTGCACAGAGTTTTAACTTTCTTTGAGACTCAAATTCAAGTTTATTTAGATGAATTTGAAACCTGTTTCTTCATCTCTTTTTTCTTATTAGCTCTTAAATTTCCAACTCTAGCATCACCTTTCTTAGACTTACTTTTTCCACTTACGATGCTTGTGAGTCAGGATATTAATTTGACAAGTTTCTGTGGTCCCAAGTTTCCTAGATTCTCTCTGAAGAGATGCAACTTATTTCCTACTGGCCTCAAATAATTAAAATAGAACTGGGCCCATTACTCATAACTTCCATAGTTATAGCTTGCCTACTATATATCTGTGTTGTTGTTGTTTTGTGGAAAGGTGGGGGGTATGATAAGGGGATTCATAGCTTTCATAACTTGGTGAGATGATCAGCCAGGTTTTCTGGAACCTCTAGACCAAGGAAGCATACAGGATGAATGGAGCCCAACATCTCCAGTGAGTGTGGGTCCAAGCAGCCATGCAGTTAAGAGCATGAAAGGGCCTGAATCAAGTAACAGGGGTTTCCCAAGACAAATATTTGGGTCTGAAAATGCTTTTTAGAGGAACTGGAAAACTAAATAACAGCAGCATATAAAAATCTATCTCAAAAATTTAAAAAAAACAACATAGAGATTGCAAAGAAAGTCAGGAAAAATACCATATTATAAGATTTTGGTTTTATGGTGTGTGTGTGTGTGTGTGTGTGTGTGTGTGTGTGTGTGTGTGTGTGTTAAGACACTTGTTAATGAGAAAAATATAAAATAGCAAGGCATTTCAATGAATAAAATGGAAGCAAAGTCAGCTATGGCCACAAACTAAGGTGAAGGCAGTTCAGAAAATAGTGACTTCTGGCTCCTCACATCTATTACAGAGTTCTTCCCACCACCCTGATTCCTTCCTCCAGGGTCTCCCATGACCTAGAACCATGACTGAAGGACATTTGGCTACCAAGGCAAAAGATACCACTTGGCTATCCTTCTCATCTCCTTTATGGCTGAAGGTACTGACTGTCATAGGAAGCTATGAACCGAATCATGACAGATAACTAAATGAGTTCCAAAGGAACCACAGAGGAATTTTCTAGAACAGTCCTTACACTCTAAGACTGAAAGAACCATTGGGATCTTTTGCTCCAATGCTCCTTCTCTCCACTGCATTAGGGAAGTTAAGGTATTGCCATGTTGTACATGAAGATAGCTAAGGCCCAGAGACATTCCCAGAGTGAGGAAGGGATGGAGCATAGATAGAATCAGAATGGCCCATTGTTCAGTAGAACCAGGGTCCTCCCACTATGCTGAACATCCCTCTAAGTGTGTGGCAAGAAGACTTCCCAACATTTACAGAAACTTTAAAATCAATTAGTGTGCTGGCTTTGGAGAAGATATTGTAACCTGTCCAGAGTAATAAAATCAGCAATGCACAGCACTGCTTTCCTCTATGAAGAGCTTGAATAAATAAGACATTTATAAAAATGAGTGGAAAATCTGAAATGAATATCCCAAGAACCATGAAAAAATAAGCTAAGAGAAATTGAATTTTCTTTTGAGTCTCTAAGAGAGAGGTGGCAGTTGAGAATTTTATGCATAATTTATAAGGAAAATTGTACCGTTCACTCAAGTATACACCATATCAGTTTGTGGCAAAGATTAAGCAAGCTGTCCTTTTTTTAATTGAAATCAAATATAGGTATGGAAGAAAATGAATTCTGAATGAGGGAAAATGCAATGAGTCACATGGCCAAAGCTTACTAAAATTTACATGATAGCTTTCTTTTTATAACCAAGTAACTTTGACCTTCTTTATTGATCAGTAATAAGAAAAGGCCCCAAAAGCGAAGTCCTATGTAGTGCTAAAGCCCCCTGTTCTCATTTTCCCTCCACTCTACGGAAAGCTGGGTCTTGCCATAAATAGCACATACCTCTCTGAATACCTATGATTTGAGCAGCATCGGTAAAATGCTTGAGACAAGTGTCATTGTTTCCTAAAATCTTGACCATAATCAATTCTGTTTGGGAATTTTTACCTAGAGAGAAGCTTTTAAATTGCAAATACTTCCATAAATACTAAACTCATTCCCACTAAGGTAATATTCTCTTAACCTCAGATTAAGAGAATTCATGGAGACTGTTCAGGCAAAAGGAGAAAGTCTTTAAAAGGAGGGAATGAGCATAGTAACTGGGAAGAGGGAAAACTAGACTATGGTGATGCCACAGTTTTATTGGTATGACTTCAGGATTGGTCATGAAGATTCATACAAGCAATCTCCACAGAAAACTAAGTCACTTACCACGGCCCTTGTTTTCCTTGACCCTTCCCCTCAACCCTCTTCTCCATCCCAGGAACATCATTATGGTCACCCCTTAGACCACTCTGAATTTCATTAGCTGTAGTTACAGGTAGGCATTAACCTATATGCCATTCCCATGTCAGACATTCCCTTGCTGTTTTCTGGGTATTCGTAAATTCCTGTGTTGGGCCCCAGTGTAACTGAATAGTTAATACATCTTTCTCTCTTTTGGGAGCCCCACAACATCTGTAACAAAGCTTCTTCTGCCAAGTAGCCTCCATACTAATACTAAAAATAAAAAAACAATTTGCAATATGCAGCTCTTTACAGTTTCCAACACACTTTTACTTATATAATTGCTTATTTATATAAACCAAAAAGGAAATTAAGCAAGGGGATTTATTATTCCAGCCTTACAAAGGAGGATTAACCTCTGGAATAGCAACTACCTAACTTTTTGCTGAAAATTACCCTATGCCGAGCACTTTTCTGAGCACTTCCTCATAGCTAATTTAGTTATTTCAGTAGCACTACCAGGTAGCTACTATTATTATCCCCATTTTATGGACGAGAAAATTTCAGCTTTAAAAACATGAGCTATTTTTGCTATTTTCTCAAGATCACATAGGAAGTAAGTGGCAGAAATTGTGGCTTGCATCTAGTTCTATTGAATCAAAATTTAATACTCTTAAATGCTGCTATTCTAAACAAGAGTTAAAAGTGTGGAAGCTTTTTTCTCAAAGCCATACTTTCTAAGTGGCAGGAAGTACTTCTAGATTTAACTCCTCATTAAATGCAGTTTCCATACCACCCTTATATTTACTGAAATGCAGGCAATTTGTCTAAGGAACAGAATGATATGATACACTTAGTCCTGTACCCAAACTTTAACAACCACTGGTTCCTTACCTGAAGAACTTTCCTTTGCAATGGAAATTTCTTACGAATCTCTGAAAGATGGCTTCAAGACATTCTATCTTCAAGAAGTGAAATGGATTAAATGATCCCCATTAAGCGTATGGTAATTTTAGCCTTTCCAACTCCTTGCAATAGAACATACAGTGTGAGCACAGGGTAAATTCCAATCTAAGGTTGTAGGTTTGATCCTGCTATGTTATTAGCAGAGTGAGTCACTCTAACCAAGAGTTATAGAGAACACTATTTCCTGGAAATGTATTTGAAGGTGACAATGAAGAAATAAGATGCCTTCCTTCCCGCCCCCCACCCCAACAAGAACACTCAGCTTTTAGAGTTTTCTCCAAAGTTGTTATTATTTTGACAAAGCAAAGACATGTCAACAAAATTAAGAAATGTCATTTTCTTAATGATGGTGATTTTTCATAGAGTAGGCTTGCATTATCCAGCACACTTATTTAATTGAAGAAAATATAGCTGAATTAGAATCATATAAATATTTTTAATTTAAAATGTCAAGTCAACTTATTTAACCAAATTGCTAGGTGAGATGATCTTGGTCTACGTCCTTCTTTGAAGAAGTGGTCAAAGGAGAAGGTTTAGGTTCTGATGGGAGCCTTCCCCAGTTAAGCAGGGTTATCACCTGTTCTGTGCTCTGATTCGTAGAGTGATGCGGAAACTGTCCCTGAAATGCAGAGCAAAGACTTCCTTTGGACAGGTAAACCACAAACTGTAAAGTGCTATACTAGAGAGATTCTCTATAAAATGGCCTGAGACTGCTCCAAAATATGAAATTTGTTTTCACAGCACTAAAGTGAAGAGAGGTTGGGGATTATTTAATTAATTTTATTAATTTATCTTCATTCCCTAAATTTGAAGTGGTAAGTCTAGTGGCACTATGTAAATTCACTTTTTCTTGAATGAACTAAAATGTTTGTCTGTATTTATAGATCAGTAACATTATTTGATAAAAATTCCAATGAACAGGGAGAGCTCCTTACAGATGTAATAGCAGGCGCTCTCCTAAACTAACCGTGTTTCTCAGAGTCTCACTCTAAAATCAAAAGGAAGAAGTGCCTGATTGGAAAAGTGGTGGGAGGGATGATGGAGCATCTTTATTCAGGATTCAGATACCTGGGCTCTGCCACAGACCTATCGAGTTAAACCAAATGGAGACACCCTGCTGTCAGCACATACAATGGAATCCAGAAGTCACTGTTTTGTATGAAAGTTTGAGAACCACTGACCAGGTTCCTGAGGCACCAGACAGTGAGGGGCCGTGGAGCAGAAAGGAGAGGGACAGAGGAGGCTACAACAGCCACAGTGGAATGGCCTCAGTAAGGCCTCCTGATGGGAATTCCTACATTATTTTGGCTTTCATTTAACAGAGCAGGCCCAGGAGTCTAGGGATAGAGTCCTGTGAAAGGTGAAGTGGGATGGGTGAGGGGCCAGAGCAGGCTGTGTCTTTATAGGCAGGGATTATAAAGAGAAGGCAGGAGGAAGAGTCACAAAGTAGACTCTGTGCTCAGCTTTTTGGAATCAATCTCATGGAAGAAATGAGCTTCATGATCCCAGGAGAACGATGCTGTGGTCAGGCAGCTGCTGCCCTGCCCCACATTTGAGGCTGTTGAGAGAGATCCCCTAATGTTTCTGGCACAACCTATAGGGGCCATAATAAGATGTACTCAGTGATATGATGTGGTCAGTCAGAGGGAGGCCTGCGGAATAGAGCCCTGATGTTCCTCCCTGTCTGAGTCGGAGGACAGAGGAGGCAACTGGGTTGGAAGCAGTGGCCTGCCTTCAGCCCAGCCTGGTTTAAGGCATCCTCCCCACCCTACCAGCAGAGGCCAGTGATGGATTACATGAGATGAGGCATATAAAGCATTTAATTGAGATGCTAATTTAAATGGTAGCTAATGGCACCATGTAGATAAAAGTGCTTTGAGAGTCTAGAACACTGAGCAAAATGAAATATATAGAATTAATAGACAGAAGACTGTGGTTCTAAGAAAATTCTAAATTGCTGTTTAACTATTGGGTTTACAGTGGTTTATAACTTGAGCTCCATAAAAACCTAGCAATTCCTCTGAACCCCCAGTCCTACTGTCTATTGGTGGAAGGTGAGGCTCAAGGAGACAAACCTCTAATTTCCTACCTCACCTGCACTTTATTAGAGTACTACCAATTCTATTTCATACTATAACTTTGTTTGGTCAGAGGATTTCTCAACTAAGAGTCTGAAAAATATTGCGCTTGAAAATAAAAATGAACAGGTCACTAGGGTTCTGGTAAGAAAGGTAGTGATATAGTCTCCTGACCCAAATGGCCTTAATGACCAGAACTATTGTCAAACTTACCATTTCTTTCCTGTTTTGTTTATTAATGAGTGGAATTTGGATCTCAAACCATGCTTAGAGTAAGAGCTGTAGTTTATCATGCTCAAAGCCCTGATCTGTCTCCAATCAAGAATAAGATACTGCATTGATGCCAAGCATTTACAAAAAAACCCACTGGGTCTCTGGTCACAAACACAATTGCCTCACAAAGAGCTAATAGTTGGAATGACTGTGAGCACCAATTCTTAGCTGCTCGAAACTGATAAAACAATCAATAGGGAGTTTCTCTGTATTTGTTTCCAAGGAGATAACAACCTGCTCAGGGTTATTGGGATGGCCTGCTAGTCTCCTGGGAAGAGCAAAGACAGCAAGACAAAGCCTTGAGAAAAACAATAGCCTGGGCTTGGTGACCTTGGATAAGTTCCTTACTTTTTATCTAAAAGCTTCTCATCTGTAAACTGGGAAAGATAATCATTCACCCAACCCTCCAACACAGTAATAGGTCCAATGTAAAACATTAGAATCATAAAGGACATTAGATACCATTATTCTGTGATCTCAAATTATCATGAACACCAGACAGTTACCTGTCTCACTCCTATTAAAAAGAGGACTGTGGTGAGATTCCAGACATGTCTTAATTATCTTTGTATCCATAGATCAACATAGTATCTGCATATTCTAGAGAATGGTTTATTATTAATCATTTATTAGGTAAACAAAAGAAGGAAATGAACAAGTGAATAAATAGTTTACTAAATAAAGGTATTAAACCATTCAAAGTTCCAGTCCTAAATCAAGAATCCTTCATAAAATATTCACAAATAGGTGTCTATGCCTCAAAATGCATGTCCCAAGAAAAATGATAAGGATAGCTAGGGAGGTGTAGGAACAACCACAAGGCACAGCCTTTCATTGTTAATGGAGCCCAAAATGCATACACTTGTTCTCGGCAGTCACATCATATGATCATACCAAGACTACAGTCAACTAGAACTCTCAAATATTTTCCACATGCTATGGATCCAAATCAGTCTAACTCCAGGTATGTTTTTGAATCTAGAAGCAGAAGTGTCCATAAATTCTAATAACTATTGACATGCCAATTTGGTCCCATTATTTAACTTTATGCTGATGTAAAATATGTCCACACAAAAGTGAGAAATCAAGTGTGCAGCTTGATGAATTTTCAATCACAGAATAAATCATGTAATTAGCATCCAGATAAGAAAAAAGAACATTAGCCATGCCCCCAGGAGCTCCCCTTGATGCCCTCTTCCTGTCACCACACCAGCAAGCAAAACCAACCACTCCTCTGACTTTTAATACTCTACATTATTTGAGCCAGTTTTCAAACTTTGTATATATGGGATAATACTGAATGAACTCCCATGTCTTGTTTCTTTCCCTTAACATTTGTTTCTTCTCATTGCTGATATAGTATTCCACTGTGTGAACACCTCACAATGAGTTTAGCCGTGCTACTGTTGATAAACATTTGGGTAGTTTCTCTTTTGGGGCAATTAGTAATAACGCTGTTATGAAATCTTGTACATATCTTTGTGGATGTATGTTTAGCTTTCTGTTACAATAAAAGCTTTTTTGAATCATGAGTCTATTTCAATCCTTCAGCTCCACCTCTATACATTTCTGAATCCACCTGCCTCTGACTTCTCTGATCCCAGCTTGGTCTAAGTCACCTCATCTCTGATGTGAAATATTGCGATGATTCCTAACCAGCTTTTGCATTTATAATCTGAGCTCTACACAGCAGAAATGGTTGTCTTTATAAAAAGTGATAACCCACCACTGGTTTCCCATTGAAATAAAATAAACACTCCATACCATGGTCTCCAAGGCCCTATCAGTACGGGCCTCCACTACATCTCTGGACTGGTTTTGAATTATTCTGTCTCCACTGTTCACTCTGCTCCAGCCACACTGGTCTTCTCACACGTTTTGAATATGCTAAGCATGTTTCTTCTTCCTATAATGCACCTCCCCAAGAATCTTCACATCACAGGATCCTTTTTGTCATTTCTCATATCAATGTCATCTCAGAGAGGCCCTTCTGACCCCCTGATCTAAAATAGCACCCCCCCTCTAGGTCATTTTCCGACTGGTTAAACTGGAGCTCATTCCACTACCTAACATTTCTATTTTCTATTTCCTGGCTTACTGACTATGTTATTGTTTTTAACAGTTTTATTGAGATATAATTCACATACCATAAACTTCACCTTTTGAAGTGTACAATTCAGTGATTTTTAGTATGTTCACAAAGTTATGCAAGCATCACCACTATGAATTTCAGGACAGCCCCACCCTCCCCCCCCCAAAAAAAAGAAACTCTGTATCCCAGAGCAGTCTTTCCCATTCTTCCTCCCCACAGTACCAGCAACCATTAACCAGCTTTCTGTCCCTACCACAGATTTGTAGGTTTGACATTTCTTGACATTTCATATAAATAGAACCATACCCTATGTGCCTTTTATACCTGGTTTATTTCACTTAGTATAATGTTTTCAATATTAATCACATTGTGGTGTGGATCAGCACTGGATTCCTCTTCCTTGTCAAATAATATTCTGCTGTGTGGATATATCAAATTGTGTCTGTCCATTCATCAATAGATGAACATTTGGGTTGTTTTCTTTCCTTAGAAGGAGATATTATACAAAATGTTGCTATGAACATGTGTGTATACATTTTTGCATGGATGTATATTTCATTAATCTTGGGTCAAGACCTAGGAGTGAGTGATCGCCTTCTGATTAAAGAATGTCATCTTATCTCTGTGACAGAAGACACTATCAGCACCAGCACATAATGGGTACCCCACCCATTTTGAAGTTGAATGAATTAGCCTAGGATCTCAAAGCAAGGTTAACCAGAACTGATTACCTTGTATAGTTTTGCTTAAAAATTTAGTGTCACTTAGGCCTCAACTGCCTAACAGAAATTACTCAGTAAAAAGCTGGTTTTTCATATTAAAAGATACATTTTTTTAATCCTCACTGGAGTATCTGTTTATTGATTTGAGAGAGTGAAAGAGAGAGAAGCATAAATGTGAGAGAGAAACATTGACCAGTCGCCTCCTGTACATGTCCCGAGCATGCACCCCAACCAGGGATCAAACCACAAATTAGGCATGTGCTCTGATTGGACATTAAAGCTGCAAGCTTTTGGTGTATGGGACAATGCTCCAAACTACTGAGCAACACAGTCAGGGCCATGAAAGTTTTCATATTAAATAGCACATACTGAAAATTATGTGTTGAGAGGGATATTCGAACTTAAATGCACAATACAAATTGGAGGAGGAAGCAGAATCATGGATAGAATAAGCATCCAAAAGAAAAAAAAATCACCTATGGCCACTTCGACAGATGAATCTGCTTGCAGGGGCCCTGATGAAGAATTTCTGAACCAGGTGGAGAAATTACTTTTCAAGCAAGCTGCATCCTTTAGCTCATGCAGAGACCATTGAGAAAATAAATGAAGCAAACAACTTTAAATATTTGGGGTTGCTGCTTACATCAAAACTGGACTCAAATGTTTTTTGTCTTAGAGCTGTGGGAATTTATCTCAAAATCCTCTTAGATTCCCATTTATCTCTCAGCAAGGTTGTTTAAGACCATCAAAGTACAGAATTGCCCCAGTGGAGCCAGACCAATGGTCCATCCAGCCCAGGATCTTGCCTCTGAGACTAGCTAGTGTGGAATGGTATGAAAAACAGGCAAAAGTCCTTACTGAAATGCACCTAATTGTGCAGTGTCAGGGCAGGGGGCTTGGTTCAATCTCTTCTGAGCCCAGCTGGTGACCAACGTCTGCCCTGAAGCAGGAGGCCTAACGGCCCTGGTAGCTCTTAGCCTGGCAAGAGTGACTGCCGCCTCCATCTCAGAGCACGATTTCCTTCCCCCGGTGTCTTTAGAAAAGAAGGTTGGATATTTACCACCCAACAAGTTTGCTGCGATTGCATTATGGTGGGCCATTAGAGTTAATCCATTAGCAGAGGGGAAAAGATCTTCAGGGAACTGGAGAGTTTAAGTTGAAACTAGATAATTTGCTGCCACTTCCTCTGAAATATTTATTTTATTCTTAGGCTGACTTTTTAAAAGAGAAATACTCTTTACATTCTGCCTTGCTTGGGTGTGTTCCTTAAGCAAAGCAATATCTTCAGCTAACTGTCTTTGTGCATCATAAACGGGCTAGCAAGCAGCATAAGCAAAGCAGTGAAGATATGAGAACAGAATGGTGCCTCTGTACCTTCCCAGCGACACAGTGCCTACATTTCTGGGCTCTTGATAAAAGAAAAGCAAATTATTCATTCATTTATTCTTTTACTAAAAATGAGCATGAAGAGCCAGGCTAGGCTCTGGGGGCACATTGGTGAAACAGACAGAGCCTATACCTGTGACCATAGGGTTTTTATTTCAGTGTAGAAATAGGGGGGAAAAAAAGTAAAGTGAAAAAATATATATTTACAAATTAGGATACAATTTGTCTAATGAACACATGGAAGGTACTGAAATAGAATGTGGTTCTGCAGAGGCAGTGATTAACTTAGTTAAACCTAGCGCTTCAACTTCCTTTAGAGGTTTGCACAGAGACCAGAGGTGCAATAAAGAGGAGAGGTGCATTCCAGCAGAGAGAAGCACCTGCGAGGTTCTGAGGAAGCAGAGTGGCTGATGAGCCCCTGACCTGAGCAGGGACGCATCCGACAGGAGTGCTGTCTGCGACTAAGAAGTGGGATATGAGCGGAAGAAGTCCTATCTGCAGAGCTTTCCAGTTCAAACTTTCTTTTTACATGCAAGGGAAATGTTTAACTTTTGAGGCCATTAGCTGAGCAGTTAGTAGTCACTGAACAGGACTCCACCATACAGGTAGGCTTCTCTGAGACCAGTTGACCAGGAGGGTGACTCCTCTGAGGCCATCCAAGTGTGGTCCAAGAGAGGAGGGCCACAGGGATTACATGAAAGCTGCTAGGTCCACATAGCTCCTCCACAGGATCCTGACCTGTGACATGGCTTGATAAGCTTCACTTCAGTTTGACCTGTCCCCCAAACTTGGCCTGTGTCTTTTTCAGATGTTGTATTTCATTTCCTTGATCTGATGTTTTAGCAAGGGCATTTCTTCCCTGAATCTTTCGCTCTGATTATCAGCCACTTAACTCAGGTCATCTAATCTTGGTGTGTGAATCCTTCTGACCCTTGAAATTTGGTCCCCTCTCTGGGGTAATCAGTTATACCACAGGGAGCACACCATTTCAGGCTTTGGACTGTGTAAGCACTGCATTGAGATGGAACACTGGGTGGAATGAAGACAATGGTAAAGGAAGGAGGACAGTTCAGGAGTCGGGAGTTTGGCTAACTAACACACAGCCTATAAATGATGCAACCATCTCTTTTCAGAGCCTATAACTTTCATAATTCAGGGGGGAAAAAGAAGTGTTTGAGGCAATGTGTTTTGGCCTTTGCCATCCTCTAAGCACTTGCAAAATAGTGAGGGACATGGCACTTTTAACAGGAGATGATGGCATTCACCCATCCAGGGAGGAAGCAGTTGAGTAGAAGATGCAAATTCTGAGACCTGGTGCCCTGGAGATATTTAAATACTCACTGGGAAAAGTGGCCCTGGGTGTGGGCTCCTCTGGCAAGCCCCTGGGAAGGAACTGGGGAGCAGGACGGTCTCATAGATTTTGAACTCAAAGACATAACTACTCTATTTGCTTTTGACAAAGTGCAATCTAATTGCAATCTGACGACCTCAAAGGGGACTTTTCAATGATTAAATTCTGGAGTCAAGAACCATATACCTACTTTTTTTCCTTTTCGTTTCCAAACCATAAAACTTAATGAGGGAAATTCAAGGCCTTATGAAAGATTAGAGTAAAAATAAAAGCCTTAAAAATAGAGAAGAAAAGCCCAGATGGTCTGGTCTGGACTTTTTAAGTTGGCTGAGGCTAGTTTTGCCAAGGCCCCAGTCATTATTTTTTAATCTCTCATTGACAAGGCGAAGCTTCCCTGCAGACTGGGATTTGGGACTTATTATCTCCATTTTATTGGCCTCTGTGCCAAGAATAGCAGGGCCAATAAAACACATACTTCCATCTGCTTGGAAGGAGGAATGGACACTGAGTCCACGGGGATGGCAGAGAGCAGCCGCTCACATTCCCCGTGGAGGAGAGAGAGGGTCTTATTTAGTAGCTGGCAGTGAATGGAAAGCAGGGGTGGTGAGATGGGGAGGAAGAAGAAAAGAAAGAAGAGAGAGAAAGGAAAAGCCAGAGGGAGAAAGAAAGGAAAGAAGGAAGGGAGGGAGGGCAGAAAGGAAAGTGGCAGGGAGAGAGAAAAGAAAGGAAGGAGAAAGAAAGGGAGGGTGGGAGAGAGGGAAGGATAATTTTACAAATGGGTCAAAATATGAAATTCTATATCAGTTTTTTGAGCTGCCTTTCTTAAAATATTTATCAAGCAACAATGTAACGCAATTTTTTCTCACATTTGCTTGTGATTTTTATAGGGAAAATCAAGGGGCTTCCTCTTACCCTTAGAATAAAGTATGAAATCTCTAGGAGGTTGAGGAGGTCCTGTAAAATGTATCCCTAGCCCATAACCTTAGACTAGCTCTAGACCTTTGTGGCACACTGCCCCAGGTGAAATCCCACCTTCTGAAACTCCTTTAGTTTTTTTACAATGAAATCTGCCCATGATCATTTCTTCCCAGAACCCACTCCCTTCCCTCTCTGCTGTGACCAACTCAAATTCAAACTTAAGCTAAGTATGCATTGCTTCTGTATGAATGAAGAGGGAGTGTAATTAGATCCTGTTCCTGAAATGTCTACATCATTGGATGTGGAGAGCATGATTTGGGAGCCAGAGAATTAAGGGGAAAGCAAGGAAGTGATGATGAAAGAATGGCTTGGACAAGATATTTCTGGAACAACCTGTCAAATCTCATTCTAATGAATGAAGGGTAAAATCAGAGAACATGATGACTGTGCACAACTATAACTGTCTCTACCTACACACCTCCAACATCCCCTCACTGATCAAAGATGCACCTGTGTGATAGCCACTGGTGTGATGGTGGAGTGAGGGTCCCATAAAGATTGATTTTCTGGGTTTGACCAAACTTTCTGCAAGCCTGTCCCTATGGCCCGGTGGACTGCTCACCAGGTCCCCTTTACTTTTGCCTAAGACAGTGCATCTGGGATGTTTTCCTGATCAGATGGCCCTTGTGAATCATCTTTTGAAGGTTACACAGTGAGTTCTAACTGGGCTTCTTGGAAACTATAATGGTTGTACCATAACGCCCCAACAAACACCCTTCAACATCTATAGGAAGCAGCAGCAAACAGGGTCACAGGACCTTAGGAAAAGTAGTATACTATTCAACAACAAAATTATCCCCCTGTAAGAATTATCCCCTTGCCAATGATAATCCTAAGCAGAATTGACTGAGTACCATGCAACAAGCTAAGTCATTTGTACAGCTTATGTAAGAGAACATTTGCCTTGTCAAGTGTCCATCTTCAAGAAATTTACACTGGTTTACTTAAACTATGGGAAAGATTGTCCTAATATATATTTTTTTTCCTGAAAAAAACACTTCCTTCCCAGAAAAGGTAAAATGGAGGTATGATCTTATCTAAGGCAAGGCATTGATCTAGTATCTTTAACATATATTGTGTGTGTGTGTGTGTGTGTGTGTGTGTGTGTGTGTGTATTTGAAAAGCAAAGAAGGGAGCTTGAAAAATTAAAAACATAAGTTGAGGCAGTCAGGTTTGTGTGTTTTTTTTTTAATAGTCTCAGACAAATTAGGGACTAACTACATTGGAGGGAAGATTCTTCAAATTTGCTAAATCTTCCCAAAGGTGTCAGAATTTGACTTAACCTAAATATTCTGTGTCCCAAGCTTTACAGCCTATTTATCTGGTCCTTCCAGTGTTCTGCTGTCAAAACTCCAATGCAGACAATCACGAAGAGTAGAAAATGAACCACAATAAATTGGAATAGCTACATATTTCAGTTTCTTTGCAGGACTCAGGTGAAGTTATTCCTGCAGAGACCTAAATATGTCCTCCTATGTGGTATAGCAAATCAATGCATCATATGGGCTAGTTTGGAAGTATTCCATCCCAAATTCCTGTATGGCAATTGGGTTTGCATCCAGCTGGGTAAATAGTTTAATAAATAGTCCTTAAAGAGATACTATGGTAATCCTCCCCATTCCCTGGAAAAGGCATGAAATGGCTTCTTCCTTCATGTATCTTTGTATCTCTCTGAGGAAAAACCCTGTTTGTACATGATAGCATTCTGTAAATTATTTCTCTTTCAAAATTCTAAATAATCATTTTGACTTGATTTTTCTGGATAAAAATATGGTAACAGAGGTTTTATGGAAGATTAGAGTAAAAAAAAATTACTGAATTTACTTTGGTACCATGCCCTCCTAAGAGTATGTTCCAACATTTATTGAATACATTTTTATTGAACAACTATCATCTGTCTAGCATGCAATTACATTCTAATTTACTGTCAAATAAATTAAAAGTCAAAGAAATTATTTTTTCTTGGCTGTATGTTTATGCATTTATATGTGTATCGTGTGGATAGAAAAGATGAATTTAAAACCTAGTGTAAACTATCTTATATAATAAAGAGGGAATATGCTAATTGACTGTCATGGCCTCACAAAATGGCAGCACCCAGTCCCCTCAGCCCCGCCTCATCCAGCCTCAGTCCTCCAATCCCCTCAATCCCACCTCATCCAGCCTCAGTCCCCCAGTCCCCTCAGGCCCTCAGGGGAGGGCAGTTAGAGGCAATCATGCTGGCAGGGGAGCAGTTAGGTGTCAATCAGGCCACCAGGGGAGCGGTTAAAGGGATATCAGGCTGGCAGGCAGAGTGGTTAGGAGCCAGCAGTCCAGGATTGTGAGAGGGATGTCCGACTGCTGGCAGTCAGACATCCTCCAAGGGGTCCCAGATTGGAGAGGGTGCATGCTGAGCTGAGGGACATGCCCCCTTCCCTGCACAAATTTCATGCACCAGGCCTCTAGTTACACATATAAATGAAGTATATGTCCACACCATTATTCAAAAGGTTAAATGCTAACATCTTTAGTTAAGAGCACCAGTCTTGACAATGGACGTCAGAAAATAAGTGTGTTTATGTGGCTACTTTGGGTTGAATTCACACTCTCATATTTTGTATTTCACCCAGAAAAACCAACTTAGCAAATGTTACCATGTGTTAGTAACACTATTTCAATAAGATCCAGTTGTTAATTAAACATTTATATTTCAGCATAGAGGTATAGATGCTATATATAATATTATACTTGGTAATTAACTACAAATCTCTCTCTCTCTCTCTCTTTCGCTCTCCCTCTGTCTTTCTCTCTATCTCCCTCTCCATTTGCTTATTAGTTTCCCACCAATAACCAGAGGACAGATATTTGCCGTCAAGATAGCTCCGGCCTTCAGTAGCTCAGCAAGGCAGTCGGTGTGATGCCTGTGATTCCATTTGTCACAGAAGCCTTTATGAAGGAACAGGAGATATAACTTTGCCTCATTTCCCATTTCTTGTTATCGCTCAGACTTCAGTCTCAGCCGCTCTGTTTTCCTGAACCTCAGCTGGATCCGACACTATCAGAGCACCACCTGCTACCACCATGGCAGCTGAGCCCTGTCACCAGCTCCGGGAGGCGGGCTGTTTCCAGAGCAGCTGGGAATCTCCCTCTGGGGCCAGCAAACAGGTCTGCAGGTAGGTCTACAAATGCAGAGTAAAATGAAGGCACTCCACAATTAACTAACTAATGCCAAGGGAGGGGCAGTCTTGGAATTTTGAAGCACTTGTAATTTCAGGGACACTTCCTGGCCTGTAATTCATGGGACCTTCAGTGCAGCCTGCAGGACAACAGAGTGGCACAGTCACATCTGTGTTTACTCAGGTGGAGAGTATGCTGTCACATCCCCTGAAACTAGACACAGCCAGGCTATGGGGTGCAACTGAGGATAAGGAATGGTCAGCGAATCAGTGCCGGGGGACTTGCACCAAAAAAGGTGCAAGGAGAGGTGACTGTTTAATGTGAAGCAGACGGAAGAGTGAACAACTATGCGAGCTATAATGTGACCCTCAGTGTGGAGAAAGGCAAAGAGCAGGAGTGTGAAAATAAGAAAGAGGCAGACAAAAACCACCACTGGGGAATCATCTGAGCCACGCATTGTGGGCAAGGAGAGGAGGTTGATGGTCATGGACTAGCCCAACCTATTCTTTCCTGATGCCTTTTCTTCAAATTTACTCCTTCGGTCTGGACCTTAACTAAAAAGATCATAGGTTTATAGATGCCATTTTCCCTCCCTCTTCTCCTTTAAAACTTACCTCTCTCCTGGTCATAGTTTTAAATATAGGTTCTCATTGCTTCCCCAAACCAGAATAACTTATCATGTTAACACAGGAGCGGGAGGGGTTGGGGGGCAGTTCTTGCCCAGACTCAGTGTTGACATTCTTTTCTCTTCACTCCCCCATCACTGCCCCTCTCCAGAGACACATCCTGCTCCAGGTTCCAGCAATAATTCTAAACTTGTTCATCAGTATAATCCTTGAACTCCTGTCTTGTGCATATACCCATTTCTCTGAAGAGTTTAGGCTACAGCCTCTGAATAGTCTCTTTCATTCATAGAAGTGGCCATACGAACCCCCAGCCTGATCTGCTAACTCCTGAGCAGTGCTTTGCTGATGCTGGCTGCTTGCAAATCTGCATGTCCACCTAAATTGTACATATAGTCTGCTTGTCCTTCTTCAGTTATGTGTGTGTGTGTTTTCTGCCTGTTGGGAGATTTTTCATTTGTTTTAAATCTCTCCAAAGTAGATGTCATGCTTCAATTATAACCTTTGTCATAATTCTTTAATATCTAATTTTCTCCTTAAACCTACAGGAGAGTCATTCTCACTGGCACTTAATTAACCTGACTGGGACCTAGGTTCATGATTTCTGACCCTACCTTCTTCTAGTTCCTGAACTTAAGCTTTATCATGTGATATGCAAGTAAGAGGCTATTGCCAGATGATTAGAAGATAACTCACACTTAGGATAATATGCCACAGTACAGAAATCATTAAGACTTGACAAAAGACCCATTAAAGATCCATGTATATGACGCTTTGGGACACTCAGCCTATAGGTGCAGATGGGTAAAACTGGCACAAAATTCTCCATGGGGCTCCCTGGGATGTCCCACCCCGCCTATATTCTCCAGACTATTCCATCATGATCCAAACACTTTCCTTATTCAAATTATACTGGTTCTGTTATCAAACATGTGTTCATCCAGTTAAAAATAACATTAATGACTAATTGTGGTTTGACGCACTACTGATACTAAAGATATCTGACATATTTTCACAGATAAGGCCCTGAAAGGAATGATGTTTAGATGGAGCATGGTTCAAGGCACTGAAAACTATGGAGACATGATAAAGGAGAAATTAGACATATGAGGCTGTAACCCTGATGGAATGAGATAATAGGGGGAAGGAAAACTGAGAAGGGGAGCATGCCACCAAGGCTTGCACCAGGATGACTAAGACCACTGGAAGCTCCACTCTGCACTCTGCATGGTCCCTGAAACAGAAGGCACTACTGGTTTCCAAAGTGTCCTATTCCTCCCCACTGACTATTCCATCCCCAAACATTCTTTTTAAAAAATATATTTTATTGATTTTTAACAGAGAGGAAGGGAGAGTGATAGAAATTTAGAAACATCAATGAGAGAGAAACATCGATCAGCTGCCTCCTGCACACCCCCCACTGGGAATGTCCCCACAACCGAGGTACATGCCCTTGACCAGAATCAAACCTGGGACCCTTCAGTCCACAGGCTAACACTCTATCCACTAAGCCAAACCAGTTAGGGCTCCCCAAACATTCTTTAGTTTCTCTTCAGAAGTTTAGAACCGAACTCTGGTGACGTAGAGCAGTATTTCCCCAGGTGTAAGATGACACAGATAATGTTAGGTGATGCAAAAGTTTGGCAAATAAAATTGAATCACATGGTGAGAAAGTTATTTCCATTTCAATTTCTTTTCATCCTTCTGATGACATGATGGATAAAGTCTCAGTTTGGAATTGTACATCTTTAACACCTCTCTAACACTTGGTTTTCTCTCTCTTTTTAACAAAAAGAAGTGCAGACTTGAAGCCCAGAGCCTTTTACAGATAATGGTATGCTCCCATAAATTATAACATTGTTTGTTTATAGTGTATTTATTTTCCTACTTATTGCCCTCTTAGGAAAAAGAATGCTGGTAATGTGAAATTGTGAAATCACATTTTCTTTTAAAAATAAGCTTCTAATGAAAAAAAAAATAGATAGGTTTAAAGGATAATGCGAATAAATGGCAGGCAGGTGGTATGTGGCAGTAGCCATGGGGGAAATGTCATCAGTGACATGCAAATGACTGGTAACAAACACTGACTTGGGTCATATTCCCAACATTTCCACTGTGCAGCAGAATCCCTTTCTCTTGCCCTCCCTGGACTGTTCGCTCTCCTCTGCTCAAAATAATATTTCAGCTGAAGTGCACCTTGATTGGCTTGACAGTAAGTACACAACCCCCTAGAGTTCATGCATCGCATGGTAGTGCTACAAGTCTCACTAAAAGCTCAGATGTATGCAAGGGAATGAGAAAAAGGGAAAGTCAGTGGCCTTAGGCTTCAGCACAGGGGAAGGTAGAATAAAGGTGGGGGAGAAAATATGTCCACACAGGTTAGGGAATATATGCCCCTTCCAATAGCCCCCTCACCATTAATATCTCCCATTTCACAGAGGAGGGGCAGAGGAGGGAGACCATGCCCAAGTATTTGGGTAATTGCTTTCTTAAAATGAAATGGCATCTTCTTTTTATTTCCCTTCCTCTAACCTAATAACACCAGCATATTGTATTCCCCAAACTGAAATCTGTGTGCGTAAATCTTTGCAGGCATGGTGAGGCCTTGTTGGGTTTAGTTGTTGTTTCTGAAAAGAGTATACGGGGACATAAAATGTAAGTGAATCAAGCCCTCAGATAGCATTTAATTGATAAGAACCAAAGCTAATATTAGATAACAAATAAATGGTCTGTTGCACAGGCATTTAATTAAACACCAAATGAATGCAGTAATGACCTACTGGAACTAACAGCCAGGAATGCTTTACTGCACGCCAGCATCTGGACGCTTTCACCTTCCAGCCCTCTCCTCCTTCCCCCGCCTCCCCGGACAGAGACATTATAAAGAAATACATTCCCTCATATCCTACGTCCTCATGTTTTCATGTCCCAACTCATCACGCATAATAATCTACTTTGCCCAAGGAAGCTGTACCATTTAGTTAACTCTCTACCAAGTCTCCCCCATCATACATCCCAAATTTCAGCATTTGTGACTGTTTGAAACTCTGGTCTTGTAGCCTTTGGCTGGTTACCTGCTACCTTGAAGATTAATTGCAGACAGTGTTTTAGATAATGGTCTCAGGGAAGATCATGCAAAGCCATGAAGGGAGCAGGGAATCGATGTGTGGCTTTGTCTGGGCCTGTCCAGGGGTTTTAGTCATACAATGAAACACATAATAGGTACAGGAGGTGAACTCCCCTCAGATTTCCTCAACTCAGCCTTGCTGGATTTCACACAGCTCACCTAGGCTACACCTACACTCATCCTGTCCTCATGCTAACCCCTGCCCAGAAATTGGAGATGCACAGACCACACACGTTTTGCATGCACAGACCACACACGTTCATGTGTCTCCCGCATTCCTTTTTTAATCCACGAGTCTTTGAATTCCTCTGCTGGGCACAGGGACAAAAAGCCTTATCAGAATCAACTGCCAAGCTTTTCTGTTCTCCAAAGCACAAACCCACTTAGTGAGGTGCAATCTCTAGGAGCCAACAGCCTTACATCAATGCATGCTTCTAATTCTGGGCCCAAAAGCTTTGTGTAGGTAGAACAGGTCTACAGAATTCCTGGTCCAAGATGGGCTAATTCCTCCCCCTTGGAGAGTTGAGAAAGATAAATTTTAACATCTGCAATGTTTTTTCCACTTACCAATGTGCAGATTCCACATATATGCAATCCTGGGTTAAGGGATCCCTATATAGCAAGAACTTTTAATGAGCATGGAGACATTTGTTCCCCAAACCACCACCCGTCCTCTTCTCAGACATGATTATGAATCAAACTGACTTTGACAAGTTGAGTTAAACCCCACTGATTTGAGCAAGAATCGTATATTATATATACAGTAAAAAATATATAGCTCTATATCTATAATCTAGCTAGCTTGCTATCTTCACAGATTTTAGTGTTAGAATAATTTCCCTCTGCAGGACTCTCCTATTTACTCTATTTCTTTTACATCACAATATCCCTCCCAATTCCGCCTTGTCTCCATCCCTTTCAGGATCTTCATTCCTTTATCTTTCCCTAGAACTTCTGATTCACACATTCCAGATCATTCCTGCCTCTTGAAGTTAATAATCTGAAAGTCAATAGTAACTTCAGTGAATTTTCTTAGAGTTAATTTTCGTTTGTGAAGTGCAAAAGAATAAACCTCTAATGGTGGAATTACCTAAAACACTCAAAGTACATAGGGGGCATATCAAAGTTTTGAGACAGGGCACTCAGCATCTAACATTATATGTGTTGCTCTTTCCATGTAGAGTTAGTCCTATGTGGGTGGGGGAGGCAGAATCAAGGGATCTAAACCCTACAACTTATGGTACTATGAGATACAATGGCATGCATGAAGTCTTCTGGATGACCTGGAAATAATAACAGTTAGATAGATAGATAGATAGATAGATGAACCATAGGTCCTCTCTATATAGATGATAGATAGATAGATGATAGGTAGATGATAGATAGATAGATAAATAGATAGATAGATGATTGATAGATAGATATAGATAGATAGATAGATAGATAGATAGATAGATAGATAGATAGATAGATAGATAGATAGATTTGGAGAGTTATGCACCATTTAAAAACAGGGATACATTCTTAGAAATTTGTCATTAAGCAATTTCATCATTGAGTGAACATCATAGAGTATATTAACACAAACCTAGATGACATAGACTACTACTGTAATTGTATGTGCTATACTTTTATACAACAGGTAGCACAGTGAGTTTGTTTACATAAGAAACAGTACAAACATGTGAATAATGTGCTGTGCTATGATGTTATGGAAGCTAAGATATCACTAGGCAATAGGAACTTTTTCAGCTCCATTATAATCATATGGAGCCACCATCATATATGTGGTGCATCATTGACCAAAACATTGTTATGCAACACTTGACTATATATAGTATCTTTGTATAAAATATCTGACATATGCTCAACACCTGTTTTCTCATTAATGCATTAGTCTTAGGGTTCATCTTGCTATTAAATGGTTGAGTGATAGTGCTTACTATAGGTCTTTTAATTTCCTAAACCATTCTCCACATCAGTTGATGCACGCAGTACTATTCATGTCTCTGCACGATAAATTCACTATTCGTTTTGAAATAAGTTCCTGAAGCCCAGAGAAGTTTAAAGTCACCCAGCAATTTAGGGCGAGAACTTGAAAAGGAGTCTGACTTTCAGAACAAGGTGCTTTTCCACATTATCAGATTAGCCCTCGCCTTCAGAGACGGGTATGCACACTGTTGAAATAAATTGCCTGGGAAAAGACAATCATGTAATAAATTTTAAAAATAAATAAAGAGATATTAGATTGTCTCCTCTAATTTTTGTTCTTCAGTCATATGTTTTATCCCAGGATAGCAAATTGTTTACAAGCAATTATAGTAATTAAGCATAAATACACCCCAGCGAGACAAATATTATTATCCACTGTTTAACAGATGGGAAAGCAGAAGTGGAGAAAACTGGAATGACCTGCACAAGGCCAAAGAGAGTGTCTGCCACAGACACAGGAAGGCATGGAACCTCTCGCAGCCCAGGTCTGCCCTTGAACTTCTGGATTATCCACACTCTTTAAAGAAAGTCTTACTTAAAAATGGAAAAGGAAGGAAAGGATGAGGGTGGTAGTCTCGATGCCAGGGAGAGAGGTGCAGGATGTAACAATGCCCAAGGGATATAGTTTGAGAGATGCAAAACGACACAGTCTGATACCTCAGAGGCATCTGAGACGAGGTCCAGGCTCCTTCCGGGGATCCCAGGTTTAGCAGCAAAGGTCAGAAATGGAATGTGAGTGAGTCTCCTCTAAGAAATAAGGAAGATAAGGTGGCCAGACTTTTTATCCAGTTCTGCATTTTCAGACTGAGCCGTAAGAAAAGGTAACTGGAGCCACAGAGTGAGACAATGGGTTCATGATGAAGACGCAGTTGCCCTTTCTGAAAGGCTTTGGAATTAGTGAGTCAGATGTACAGTTGTATTAATATCAGGAAAATTACACCCAGGGGAAGATGCTGAAAGACAAGAAGGTTAAATTCTGATGCTACGTGTTTCTGTCATTAGTACATTTGAAAAACAGTTTGAATTCAAGCAGAAAAGCATATGGCCAGATACCCAGAAGGCCTTGGGTAGTGGGCACACAATTCATTATACAGATCATGTATCATAGACATGTAACTTGAAACCTAGGTAATCTTATTAACTAATATGGCCCAATAAATTTAATAAAAAAATAAAAATGTATGACCAAAGAGAGTAAGAGAGAAATTAAACAATGGCATAAAGAGTTAACACAGCAGACTAAAATGAAAAGCTGACCTTGAGGTTCATGTCATATTCCGGAAATCAAAAAGTAGTGAAGCCAAGACAAATAATTGTTTGATTTTTCTGTTGAAACATTTGGGAGATTTTGTATCCTATTTGTCATCCCTTCTCAGTGAAAGACAGATGCAGCATGCAATAAATGGGGATTTAAAGCCTCCCTTGAACAGCTATGTGGAATTGTATGTACAAGACAGAAGAGTATGCAGGCACCCATCTCTACAGAGACGCAAACAGTTATTCAGTTGTTTATGGCACTCATCATGTCTATAAAAATTTATATAGTCACCACATACCAATTACAGAAGAGAGATAAATAGAAAAATAAGGAGAGGGGAAGGAGAGAGAAAGAGGAGAGAGAGGGGAGAGAGAGAGAGAAAGAGAGACATCTCAGGAAGGCACCTGAAAACAGGACATGTGTATGTGGAGTGTATGTGTCATCTTCAATTTTCTCAGAAGAAGCAATGACATATTAATAAGTGTATGCACCTTCTTGGAGAATTCTTTCTACAAATATGTCTTGGCCAACATTGGAAAAAGTGCGGACTCCTACTACTTGTAATGAGGTAACTTCAGTTGGTTCCAACAAATTCTGAAAATGTATTAAGGAAAAAAAAAAAAGCAACTTAATTGCCAACTGCAATACACAAATTCTAAGTCTTTGGTATCATAGCACTCAGAACACTAAAAAATGATATGTCTGTTTCAGTGTGGTAGGCAAAAATCTTTCCTCTTTGACTTTCACCACTCATGCTACCAGAAAAATCAACCGTTTGAGAAATAAGGAAGAAAATAGTGAGACAAGTAAGACAGTAAGGTTGTGTAGCCAATCAACAATTAAAAAGCATTATCACTCCACCCTGGCTAGTTTTTCTTAGTGGTTAGAGCGAAGGGTCACAGTTTTGATTCCCAGTCAAGGGCATATACCTCAGTTGCAGGCTCAGTCCTGCCCAGATCGGGGGCATGTGCGGGAGGCAACCAATTGATGTGTCTCTCTCATATTGATGTTTCTCTCTCTCTCCCTCCTCCCTCCCCTCTACTCTCTCTAAGAAAATCAATAGGAAAAATATCCTCAGGTGAGGATTAAAAATAAAAGCATTACCACTCAAAAATAAATCTTTACATGTTAAATAGGAATTATCTCAAATATGAAAATATGAGTAAATAGGGAAAAATAGAATGACTAGAATAATGGAAGTTGAAAGTCAGTTGTTTTACTTCTATTATTTTGTTGACTTATAATTATGGCTTCTTAAATCCAGCAGTGTGAGAATTCCAGTAAAACAAAGCCACCTGCCTAAATGAAGGAACTGCTTCACGTAATCCACTGCTCCTCCAACACCCCTGAACAAATAAATGAGTGCATCACAAGTAAATTTATCTCTGCTTTGTCTACACCAGCTAGACAATGCAGGAAATTTGATGTTTGAAATCTGAAGTTTCCTGATTCCTGTCTGCAGAGATCCCCGCTACATGTAACGCATCAGTTGGTACTTGGTCGTGTCCAGGCTGAGAAGTCATGCAATACTGTATAATAGCTAGCAAGTAGCACTACAATGACCAAATGGCCCCTTAGGTTATTATCAGGCAGGCATCTGACTTTGGGCTAGCTTCGATTTCCACTTTGTGTTCTACCCATCAACTCACTTCCAGATAAGAGGGTTCATCTGTCATTAAAACATTGGACACTGGTTTGGATACCATGGTTTCTCTCTCATTTAAACACAAGTGGTTGATGACTAATGGTGTTGCTGCCTGCCAACTCACTGGAGAACAGGCCCCTCTGGAAGCAATTACCAGTCCGGGTGGTCAGTAGGTAAGCGATAGCTCTTGTTCCCAGGCCAGCACTTCAACAATATGACCAAACACCACTATTCTGTAAATCTGGTCATCTGCTGCATGCCTAAATGAGAACAGTCCAACAAAAGGAGGATCTAATGGCCTCCCGAGTTGATGAAACTCAACATTTTCAATATGACATTGGAACAAAGTCACATCTGTACACTACAGATTTTCCCGAGCCCCAATTCCAGGTCCTCGGTCAGTGAATCAGGTTTATTGGATTTCAAATCTTTCTTGTGCTTTCCTGTTTTTCCAAACACTTTATAATCATTAGTATCACACATAGTGACACCATATATTTCCTGGACTGCCGAGAAAGAAAAATCCTATAGCAAGTTACTACAACTATTACTCCCAATCTACCACTTTGACAACCAGAGGATGGAGGTGGCTTAGGACAGGTGTCACTGGCTAGATAATTAGGAAGCTCTAATTGATTTATTTCCAAGCCAGCTGCCACATCTTCCTTTGTTGGTCAATATCTTAAAATTCCTATATATTTCTCCTGCCCTAAAGAGCAGTGATAGGATTTAGGGAACTCAAAATGAACTTTTAATTAGAAAAGCAATAGGGGTTTATTTACTTTCTTATTTATTTGCTAATGGATAAAGAGGGGGAGGGTTTTCTCTTTTTGTTCTTGTCTCTGTCTTACAATGCATTATATCTCTATCTTTAAAATACGAGCTTCAAATGCACATGGGATACTAGTTTCTTTTACAGTTTTAACAGTTTTTCCACCTAGACAGATCTATTGCTTTTCTCCCACGAGTGATAAAGAAAATATCCAGATAATCTTCAGTAATTAGTAACCTATTTGGATGATTTGAGAATATAGGCATGCCTTGGAGATATTGCAGATTAGATCCAAGGCCACCGAAATAAAACAAGGATCACAATTTACAATTAGGCAAGTGGTAATCTTTTTGTTGGTGGAGGGCCTTGCCTTCAGTTTATAAAAATGCAACATCTGTGAAGCACAATAAAGCAAAGCACGATGAAATGAGGTACGCCTGTACACCACCTTTTTTCATGTAGTAACAGTTCACCATAGGACATGGAATACTCAACACAAGTCCTCATAGTCCAGGTAGATGGACATCATACCTAAGTGGATTCATGACTAACTGTGTACTGGCTATACACTTCAAATGAGAAAATGAGTAAAAAAATCTCTGCTGCCAAGAGTGGTATATAATCTTAGTAAAATATGAATCTAACCTTGACCTCCTCCATTGCAGGTTACCATGGATTTGTTGCTCAATGGGGCATCTAGGCCGCCTGCCTACCACTCCAGTCTCATAGCTCAAGGCTCCCTGACACGACCTTTGTGTGGCAGTGACACCAAACTCACATAATCCACTACTCCTCCAACACCCCTAAACACCTTACAGCACTTTCTATACTTACGATGTTACCTGTCACACCTTTGCCGTGTCGAGCTCTCCTCTCTATCTGAAATGCTCTGAGTTTATTCTGGAGAAGTAGTAGTAGGGCACAGTGTGTTATATTTTTCTGATTTATGGTTCCTTACTAAAGAAAACTGAAACATAATGCCAGGAAGTGCCCAGTAAGAAATACTAAAAGCCTGTATTGTGTATAAGGTTGAAGTTTCTATATCATATAGATCTGTATTTCAACAAGTAAATCCTCAGTGAAAGGTTCCCTGAATATAAAACTCAAATACATTTTTCAGATCACAGATTTTAGAAACAATTGTTTAAAAGTCCAAACTAAAAATACTCCAATGGAAGATCATTAAACAATTCTTTTTTTTCTATCTAATAAAAGTCTTTCAGGAAGCAAATCACAGAACACAGAACCCAAAGGTATGGCATGTGACCTCAAAAATCTTACAGTTGAGCCAAGATAAAATCCTCATTAATTACCCATTATTAAGTGTCATATGTGAAGTGTGAAATGGGTGATGCATAAACAATGAATGCAGCTGGAAGAAACAGAGGAATTTGGACATTGCAGAATGAAAGAATGACACCATCACAAACTCAGAAGCACATCCTGATAGCCTTTCTGAGGGAAGTGGTGGCTGGAGGAGATAAGTTTAGGGTTTCATTCTGTCAAAGTAAAATGAGTGCTCCTGTTGGAAAATAGTGATGGCAAGTTTGGAAAGCAGATATGTGATTAGTCCTGTTGTTTTTTGTTTGTTCGTTTGTTGTCATTTGTGTGTGTGTGTGTGTGTGTGTTTTTCCATACAATGACTCCTCATATTTTCATATAAATAAGGCACTACACTCAAGAATTGTCATTCCATTTTTGTCTAGCTTTGACCTTAAAGTCCACTTTCCCACCTGCATGCGATGGTTCAAGCATGTGCCAACTGCATGTTCATTAGCTTGTGACTCCACTGTATCTGACCATCCATAAGGGCTGGATTCATTATGACTTTAGTAATGGGAGGGCTTAGCAATCATGGCATAACAACTCGGGGAAGCGAAAATGCCAACAACCTCTGACCTTTGCATTTTTTCTTCTCTACTTATAGGTTAATTTACTGTGCCATTAGTTTCCCAAAATTAATACACCTTAGAAATCTAGACTGGTATCAGGTACATATTTCAGCTCTAGTCCATTGTTGGTAATCACATTTCCTTTCTCAGCTTTCCAAACCTCTAGGATAAGTTGAAACAAACATTCAGCAGAAAGACAGACACTCAGCTATTCCTACATGAAGGAAAAAGAAAGTCAGGTGATGAATTTTGTCTTCTGGTTATGAAAACAACTTTGAATCATGAACCCTCTATGATCTGAATACACATAATTGAAATAATCTTTAGCCACACTAAAAACTGACTCAATGATAAACAGTAAAAGTCACTATATGGGATGGTGTTCATGATCCAAATTATGGCTTAAATTAATAACTTCACATTCCATGATTAGAAAAGTATACAAAACTAAAATCTGTAAGGTTATATACTATTACTTGATATCTGAAATGCTCAGGGTACCTAAAAATAGTCTTATATTTTAATATTACTTTTTTTTGCTCTGAAATCCTTTAAAAATATTATATCATATTTCAAGACATTACATTTGAAACTATCTTCTTAAAGTTTATAGCAGGTGGGCACAGGGATGTGACTCTTGGAATATTCTTTCCATTACCTCATTTTTCATTTTCTGGGGCTCCTTCACATCTCTGCTCCTTAAGATTCCTCTTCAGTACACACCAGAAAGACGTTCTTGAACCTGTCCACAGCTATTTCTAATTTGTCTGATCTTCATCAGTCAGTTTAAAGGAGCATAAAATGTCATCTGCCTCATCCGTCACTGTGTGCGTGTGTTAATGTATTTATCTGATTCACTTCCCCTGATGCGTCTAAGCCTGATGCAGTTCTGAATCTCTCCCATCTCCTAATTTATTTCAGTCACTCTACGGGTGTACTGAAGCTGAATTTCTCAGGTAGACTTGTTTGAAAAGATGCCATGCTCTAGCAATTCTATAAGTAATTATCATCCTAATAGCCAAAGTCCTGCTTTGTATATTCACTGTTGGTCTATTGCCAGAAGGAGGTCCATTTCACTCTAAGCTCCTGATTTAAAACTTTCAGGAAACTTCTCAAGAGAGAGATAGTTTTTTGACTACGTTGGGATGCCTGGAGATGGCTAAAGCTTCTGGAGCTGACATGGACACTAATATTGACATTGGATGGCAAGATGGCCACAATTGCTACCATTGAACATTTCAGCTCAACCTTCTACTGCAGCTGATAATGGTGGAATGGAGTGATCAGGTCTACTTTGTTCTCTGTGGCTCAGTGCAGTATCAAGAGATCTTTCTTCTTTGTCACCATCACCATCATCATGATTGCTTCAGAATCTAACATCATCATGATTATTTCAGAATCTAACATTTACTGTATGCTTTTAAAAATATATATATTTTTATTGATTTCAAAGAGAAACAGAGAGGGAGATAGAAACATTAATGATTAGAGAGAATCACTGATCAGCTGCCTCTTGCACACACCTGGACATGTGCCCTGACCAGGAATCAAACCATGACCTCTAGATCATAGGTTGATCCTTAACCACTGAGCAAAACTTCCCGGGCTTAAAAATCTTTTTTTAAAGTTTTTATTTAAGCCCTAGTGGGATAGGTCAGTTGATTAGATGCTGAGGCTCAGTCCCTGTTACCTACTCACTGAAACTCTTCCCCTTTTACTGGTACCATCCAAGCAAAGTGAGGGGAAGAGTGGGTACCCACTTCTTCCATAACATGCCTATTGTGCCTTCTATTATTCTCAAGAATTCTCTTGATATTCACTAGAAACAGCTTTCTTTTGAGAATGATGAAGAAAAAGGACTAACATAGTAAGATTGGGCCTTGGATCCATATACCCAAGTGATGGCCTTGAATACAAGGCTCAAATATTAATATAATAAGTGATAAAAATAATTTGAAAATAACTATATGATGTGTAACCTAAATTTCCTAGTCTCAGCAGTCTGTGGGTAAAATGAGGTCACATTAATATTAATAATAAAAGTGTTCTGGCCTGTAGCCACACCTGAATAAATACAGAGTTTCATTTTTTCATTCCTCTGGCCCACACCCCAAGGTCTTTGATCATCTTTCAGTTATTTCTGGGAGACCCTATGGTGAGCCTCGGCTCATGGCTGTTCAGGAATAAATGTACATCTGTCCTTTTCTCTCAGCTTCTGCAGGGGTCCACTGACCGGGACTTTTGGGGCACTAACTGTCTACTGCCACAACTGATGATGTCTTTCTGAGAAGGGCCTGCCTCCCTGTCACTCTGCCCTGCCACTCCCCAATTCCTCCAAACTTGACCATGATGTCCCTTGTAAATTTTTTAACAATGTCCCCTCTCCAACTTGGCTTACAATAGGAAGGGGTAGAAGTGTGGGATCAAGTATAAACTGCCCTCACATTCCCAAATTCACTTTGTCCCACCTGATCTTAACAATAATATATATATATATATATATATATATATATATATATATATATATATATATATATATAAATGTATAACATTTGTGGGGTGTGACAATAAGTTCAAATCATGTATTCTATTATTTAGCCATTGGTTACTTCATTTCTACAAAATGGTTTCTGCTAGGATAACAAAAACAATATTTATTCTAAATATTTTTCTACAGACAACTCAATCTTAACTATATGAATCATCAAACATTTTTTGAGCATTGAGTGTATGCAAAATATTTTGCTGGGAGAGCTCATTAATTATACACTATGGGTAAGACAATCCATATTCAAATAAGTATTTTTTTCTCTTTTTCCTAAGGATTTAGTGGCAACTGATTCTTGCATGTTTTCCTATATGCAAAAATAACTCTCTTCCTTTACTTAAAATCAAAGATTAACTAAATACATAAACCTTATATGAGGATTCAACACTGCACATATTGATAAAAAAGTGAATCAGCCAGGCCAGTGTTGCTCAGTGGTTGAGCATTGACCAGAAGGTCACAGTTCATTTCCAGGTCAGGGTACATGCCTGGGTTGCTGGCTTGATCCCTCATAGAGGGGGTGCAGGAGGCAGCCAATCTATGATTCTCTCTCATCATGTATGTCTCTCTCTCTCCTTCTCCTTTCTCTCTCTAACAATAAATAAAAACATTTTTAAAAAGTGAATCAGCAGACATCTAGCATGTGTCACCTACACCCTGGGTCTCTACTGGCCACCACCCAAGTGGGCCAGTTCACTTTACCAACTGAGGAGCTAGCTCATTGCATTTCTCTATTGTCTGAACATAGTTGAGATGAAGCATTTACTTAATCCACTTCAAACATGGGGTCTAATAAAAATAAATAATCAAACCACTAGATATCAGGAAGATAATTGACTGAAGATTCTGTTTTCCATTGTCTCCTATGTATAGAACAGACAAAACCTGATTTTCCAAAATGTTCCCCACACATGGAATACTACGCTAGTTTCTAACACAAACTTATATTTGAAAGACCCTTTACGTTTTCTTTAATCTCAAAAATATTCTCTAAAAATGTCAATAGTGTTCCAGAAGAAGGTTCAAGCAAGTAGCTACAAAAGTCTTTCATTTCTAACAAGGAATCTAGTGTTTTCCTCAGGCTTTGCTGGAAAAACTATTTCCAGTCCTTTAATAATCCATAGAGTAATGATTACTATCTGAAATCAGTGGGGGGGGGGGGGGAATCAGTATGTGCAGAGATGATTGATAATAATGATAAGAATTTATTTTTGTACAATGTCAGAATTCACAGTATGCTGGTTTTTTACTTCATATCCATCTTCCACAATTCCACATAATGTATACACACTTTAACAGCTGATAGTTCAATTGATGTTTCTTTTCAGATTTAACCTATTGGAAGTAATAATTACTCAAAGTGTGCATACATTTTTTTGGGGAAACCCTGAATATAACTATATCAATCTAAGAGATGTGGGACAAGACTTAGTGGGCTGCCTTACCCAGACTTATGAGATCAGCAAGGACTATGAGCCAGGTTTCCTAAGTCCTTTTGTTTTCTTTCTGCACTGTCACCACTGTCTCATCACTAAAAGCCATAATCATACACTTTGCCCTACCTACTCTTTCCATTCTTTTTTTTATTGATTAAGTTATTACATATGTGTCCTTATCCCCACATTACCCCCCCTATCCCCCTCACTCATGCCCTCACCCCGCTTCTGTCCGTGTCCATTGGTTAGGCCTATATGCTTGCATATAAGTCCTTTGGTTGATCTCTCCCCCATACCCCCACCCTCCCGTACCTTCCCTCCGAGGCCCAATGGTCCAATCGATGCCTCTCCGTCTCTGGATCTGTCCTTGTTCATCAGTATATGTTGTTCATTATATTCCACAAATGAGTGAGATCATGTGGTATTTATCCTTCTCTAACTGGGTTATTTCACTTAGCATAATGCTCTCCAGTTCCATCCATGCTGTTGCAAATGGTAAGAACTCCTTCTTTTTTACTGCAGCGTAGTATTCCATTGTGTAGATGTACCACAGTTTTTTAATCCACTCGTCTACTGATGGGCACTTAGGCTGTTTCCAAATCTTAGCTATGGTGAATTGTGCTGCTATGAACATAGGGGTGCATATATCCTTTCTAATTGGTGTTTCTAGTTTCTTGGGGTATATTCCTAGAAGTGGGATCACTGGGTCAAATGGGAGTTCCATTTCCATTCTTTTCAACTTTTAGAATTTTATAGCCATACAGACATGATTAGTTTTCACTGCATTGTCTATAACATTTTATGTCAACAGCCATCCTTAAAGAATCATCTCAATTCTATGCAAAAATTCTCACAATAAATTGTTCCCCCTCTTTCCCTCCCCACAAAATCCTTATATGTACTTATTGAAGCATTCTTTCTAGCCTTTGACTAAACTTATCTTAAAAATAAGAGCATGCCCACCTACCACAAAGTACTACAAAACTGGTCAAAATATTTTAAGTCCAGTGTTTTCAAGTAATGAATAAGAGAAGAAGCAGAACTTAATTATCTCATCCAAAAAATAAGGTAAATATATGAGGCAATGGGTGTGTTAATTACCTAAATGAGAGGAATCCTTTCATGATGTATACATGTATTAAGTCATCACATGTATACCTTAAGTTTTTTATAATTTTATTTATCAATTATCCCTTGATAAAACTGATGGGGGAAAATGACTATTAGAAACATGTTCAAGTAATTAAAGAAAGATGTTAGTCTTGAGTGATTAGATAGGGGATGAAAAACAAAACAAAAGGTGAACCTGGAACTGGTAAATACAAATTGTGAAATTATAGTAACATCATTGATGGGTTTCATGGTGTTTTGGAGACTAAAAAGAAAGAGAAAATGTAAAGACAGGTCAATAGAAAGACGAAAATACTTTAAAATAAACAGCCTCTAAAATCTGTGGGTCAATATCAAGAGAGCTAAGTTATATGTTACTGAAGTCACTAAAAAAGAGAAACAGAATGGGGAAGAAAAGTATTTGAAGAAGTAGTGTCAAAATTAATTTAAAAGAAAGATCAAATTACAACCTAAGACTCTATATGAATACCAAACAGGATAAATATAAAGATAACCACACCTAAGCACATCATAATCAAACTCCTGGAAACTGAAAATTATCATAAAAGCAGACAGTGAAAAAGGCCCATGCTGTATGTACAAGAAAAGCCCCAAAAATGAAGGCTAACTTCTGAAACAATGAGACACAGAAGACAATAAAATGGCATCTTTAAGGTCCTTTCAAAACACACAAAAAAACAAAAGAGTCAATCTAGGATAGTACATTTGTGGAAAACACCTATTAAAAATAAGAATAAAATGAAGACATCTTCAGATAAATACAAGATGAAAGGATTTGTCATCTGCTCACCTGCACACTAAGAAACACCAAGGAATTATTCATCCTGAAGGCAAAGGACAGCAGACAGAAACACAGATTTATAGAAAGGCAGTGGAAGTGGTAAGTATGTGGGTAAATATATAACATCATTTTTTTTCTTTCCTGATTTCTTTAGAAGATGGCTGTTTACAGTAAAAGCAGTAGTGTTTTATTGTGAGGTTGACAAAGTATGTAGATGAAAAATATTTGACAGTAACAGCACAGAGCATGGAGTAGGTTGGGGATAATTGAAAGAATACTGCTGTAAGGTTCCTACATTTTACTTAAAGTACAGTATTAATTCTCAAAAATTGTAACAAGTTAAGGAAACATTTAGTCCCACCAATTATTTTTAAATACAAAGAGGTATAGCTAAAAAGCTAATCAGTTAATTAAGAATAAACTAAAATTATATTCTATTTGGCTTAAAAGAAGCCAGAAAAGAAAGAACCTAGGAACATCAATGACAATAGATTGACTGAATAGAAAAGAATCAAATCATAGCAATAATTTCATGAAGTGTAAACCCTTACATACATGGTTAATTGATTGTTGACAAGGTGTCAAAGGTAATTCAGTGGAATCTTCTCAACAAATGATATTAAACCATTGGATGTCAACGTGCTCCCCTACCTCCAAAAAATTAAAGAATCACTCAAAAATTAGCTAAAAATGAATCATGGACCTGAATTAAAAAATCTAATAAAACTAAACAATTTCTATAAGAAAGCAGATGAGGGAAATCTTTCTGACCTCAGCATAAACAAGGTTTCTTTGTTTACAGAACCAAATGCACTATTCATAAAAAAATAAAAAGGAAAAAGAAATGGATAAACTTGATGGCATCAAAATTCAAAATGTATCCTCTTTGAAAGCCACTATTAATAAAATGAAAACACAAGACAAAATGAGAAGAATATCGGCAAATCACATATCTGATAAAAGATTTGAATCCAGAATTTATAAAGAACTCTCAAAATTCAATTAAAAATAGAGCAATCAACCCTGGCTGTTGTTGCTAAGTGTTTAGAGCATTGGCCCTTGCAGCAAAGTGTGGCAGGTTCCATTCCTTCTGGGTTGTAGGTTCTATCCCCAGCTCCAGTCAGGGGCATGTGAGGAAGGCAACCTATTTCTCTCTCTCTCTCTCTCTCTCTCTCCCACTTCCATCCCTCCCTTCTACTGTCTCTAAAAATCAATGGGGAAAAAAAAATATCCTCAGGTGAAGATTAACAACAACAACAACCCAATAAAAAAGAGGCAAATGATTTTAACAAATATTTCATCAAAGATATACTGATATTGCCCTAACTGGTTTGGCTCAGTGGAGAGAGCGTCAGCCTGTGGACTGAAGGGTCCTCAGTTCGATTCTGGTCAAGGGCATGTACCTTGGTTTGGGGCACAACCCCAGTAGGGGTGTGTGCAGGAGGCAGCTGATTGATGTTTCTCTCTCATTGATGTTTCTAACTCTCTATACCTCTCCCCTCCTCTCTGTAAGAACTCAATAAAATATATTTTTTTTAAAAAGATATACTGATATCAAAAAGATTAGATGAAATGATGCCAATATCATTAGCCATTAGGGAACACAAATTCAAAGTACAATGAGCTATCACTACATTGCTATTAGAATGTTTATAATTAGAAACATTTATTTTGCCAAGCGGCACAAGAAAATGTTTGAGAATGGTGGATAGTTTCCTATTTACTGTTACAATGGTTATATATATATATATATATATATATATATATATATATATATATCACAATATATCAAATGTGCCTGAAATATTTATTTCATGTCAATTATAACTCATGAAATTTTCTTTAAAAATAATTTTCATACTAAAATTGTAAATGCAAAAATGTAATTAATAGAAATATTCACCAATAAAATAGACAAATAATTTTATTAAATTAATTACCATATGACAATAAAAATGAAATAAATCCCTACACTACATAAGAACAGATAGATGAAACTTCAGACCATAGTAGAACTGGCAAATCATAGAAACACAAACATTAATATTACTAGAGCTATAAAAATACAAAAACAATATGTTTTTTAGGTTTGTCTATAATTATTGTAGAACAATAAACAGAAATGCAATTGAGACATCAGCACGCAGGTCAGATCAGGGGTTCCTTCCGCAGGTGGAGCAGGAATAAAGGAAGGAGGCACTCAGTGTATTGCAAATTTGTGTGTGATGCCCTAATTTTTAAAGTGGCTGGTAGCCAGCCTGTGTGTTTCTTGTATTATTATTCTTTGTACTGAAGACATGTTTTGTGACTATCCCTTTTTATTTACTCAGTGTCTAATAAAATACATTAGCAAATCTTAGAACTTAAAACACTCAATTTAAAAGAGAGATTGTCAGCCTGGATAAGCAAATCATGACCACACATATACTGTCTAGAAAGATGCATTTAAACAGAGAGGTTGAGAGTACAAGGACAGAAAAAAGGTAAACCATGAAAACAATAAACATAATAAAGCAGGTGTTGTTATATTACTTTCAGTAAAAGCTAAGTGCAAGACAAAGAGTATCATCAGCAATAAAGAGGAACATTTCACAATGATCAAAGCATCAATTCAACAAAGTCATGGGCAAGGAGTGAAATAATGATCTGCAAACACCAGGGCAAACTATTGAATAATGACAGTCAATGGAGTCTTTCCTGAGTTGTGAGCACAGTTGTGACCTGGAAGGACTCACTCTGTCAACTTCACTGACTCACCTACCATTCCAGTTCTGAATCACCTTCTTCCAGATTTCTTTTATTTCATATTTATAAAGTTCTATTCTAGGAAAAGGAAAGAGCGAGATAGAGGAACCACCACCAATAACACAACAAAGAAAATAATGAAAGAATGTGAGGGGTGTTCATACAGCAATGATATTACAATGATTAGCATTTAATAAGTCATTACATTGCCTGAGCATTTGCTCAAATTCTAACGATATGTTCTTTGGACTGTGAACTTTATATTTCTGCCTCTATTTGCAACTTGGTTTTTTGTTGGCATATTTTTTTCTCTCTTTGATTTTATGTTTGCACTTAAATCAGGAATACAAATATTGAACTTAAAAATAAATTGATATATAGTTGAACCCATGTGCGATCAGAAAAATCAAAATCATTTCTCTTTTCAGACAAAAGTATTAAAATGAATTGCCAGCCTGGCTAAGTGGAGACATTACGGTGACATGAGTAATATTCCAAGTTGCTGCAAAAGGCTGCGGTATTTGTTGATTACTCCGTGGTAACTGTGTCAGAAACAGAGCTTGGGGACAGATTTCATCTTCTAAAATTATTTCCACTGAGGAGGAGAGGCTGGCACCTTGATGATTGTTGAAGAATAAACAAAACAAAATCACTCAGGCAACTGACATCAGCTGGGGACAAGTACAAACTGCCAACTTCACTGGCCCCTGTCCATCTAGCCTTCTCTCTTCATTTACTCGTTGATTTATACCACAGACAAATTTATCTTCTTTTCCCCAGCTCACAGAGGGGCTCTGTATCTGCAAAAATTTCCTTTTCTCCAGATGTAATAACCATGGCAATCTTTTTTTTTCAATTATTTTGTATATTCTGAACACTGCCATATATAAATTGTATGAGTGAAGATGTAAAGACATGTCACAAGATTGAAACAAGGTAAATAGATGAGTTTTACATGTGAAATGCTTGACCAACTTTTTTATGTTTACTTCTTTATTGAATTTATTGGGTGACATCGGTTAATAAAATTTTATAGGTTTCAGGTGTATAATTCTATACTATGTCATCTGTGTCGTGTATTGTATGGTTAACACATGATACCATAACCATGGCAATCTTAAGGCTATAGGCTTCCAAGAGGTTGGTCAGAGCTAAAGATGCTAGCAAAACATTAACATGATTTCTAATATGAAAATATAGTTATTAGTATTTAGCCATTGACCAAATACATTCTAGTAATTGAGGTGTATGTGTGTGTGTGTGTGTGTGTGTGTGTTCTGTTGTGTGATTTTCATAAATCATACACACAACACCATCACATCATTTAGTATTACTACACACATGTGGAGAACTTTAGCAATACAGATATTTTCATCATTTATCATATCAACAAATACTTCTTCATTAAATATTTATTGAGCACCTGTGATGTACCAGGCCATAAATTAGGTTCTGTGGGCGCTATAAAGAAGAATCAGTCATAGAGTCTACCCTAAGCAGCGTATAACATTGCAGCAGAGATAAACCAAGGACTCGAAAACCTTACTTCTAAGTAGAAGGTGAAATAAAGACTTAACCAAAGTAACATAGTTTTTGATAACAGAACAAAGACATGGACCAAAGTCTTAACTGTTTTCTCTATATTGCTTTGCAACAAATAAATATTCAATAAATAAATGAAGACATTTACACCCTGAAGAACAAGACATTATACTCTTTTGTCTCATGATTAGGTAGCAGATGAAATTAGAAACAGCCCACTGGACTAACTCACAGCCTTAGTTGATACATTCTCAATGATAGAAAACAGGAACTGTTGGTTTGGGTCCAATTGGCTGAAGGGTGGGGGAAGGGACAGGAGTACGCTGTACAGTGCCTTGAGGTTGGTCTACACAAGCCAGGGAAAGAGAGAGCAAATGTCTGCTCTTTGTAACTTTAATCTTAGCTATTATACATCTTAGTTGGAATATGTGAGTTCCAACAGTCATCTTCGTCTTCAAAGTTAATTTTCCTCTTCCCAAGTAACATAAATGTCTTAAATCTTTCTAGGAAAACATGGCTTTATGGTTTTTGAAAAGGGGCATCAATTCACCCTTGCCTGGGGGTACTTACTAACTACTTATTATGAATCATTCAGATCCACTGTCTTGGGATTAGAAGACCCTGAGGCAGTGGGGTAAAGAGAAGAGAGCATGAACTTTGACCCTGATCAACACCCTCTCTAGCTGTTAGTGGCTGAGAGGCCCTGATGAAGGCATTCCAGTGCTCTACACCCATTCCTTCCTCTCTAACATGGAGGGAACAATAGCATCCACATGAGAGAGTGATAGTGGGTTCAAACAGACATAAGTTAAAGAGTTTTGTAAACATTAAAGAACATAAGGCATATCTGTGTGTGCACATGTAAGCTTCTAAGCCAATGTATTTCAAGTTAAGCTGTGGCTAAAAAGCTGTTTCTCTCACATTTCCTCAAACCATGGAGCCAGGTTGTCAGTGCTCAGTACAATTCCAGGCACATCCATCTGTAGCAGCTCCATTCATGTGATGAATTATCCTTTCTCAGTTTTAACAGAGTCAAAAGCATGAGCAAGCCAACCCTTCCCCTACTCCTGCTTCTGGTCCAATGGAGAGGAAGAGAAGAGAATAAACATGTAATGGTAAGAACACCAGAGTCTTTAGCAGCATTAACATAAAGTTGTAGAATTAATTTAGATAAGGTTTTGTGATACAGTGGCAAAGTGATGCCATGAGTCCAGACACACATTCCTTCCATACTTGTTTATGTATTAGTTTCTTATTTTCTTGTAACAAAGTACCATAAATGTTTAAAAATTACTAATTTACTATTTTCCAGTTCTAAAGGTGAGAAGTCTCACTGAGCTAAAATAAAAAGGTAGGCAGAGCCCAGTTGGTGTGGTTCAGTGGTTGAGCATTAACCTATGAACCAGGAGGTCATGGCTCAATTCCTGGTCAGGGCACATGCCTGGGTTGTGGGCTCAATCCCCAGTAGGGGGTGTGCAGGAGGCAGCCAATCAATGAGTCTCCCTCATCATTGATCTCTCTCTCTCTCTCTCTCTCTCTCTCTCTCTCTCTCTCTCTCTCTCTCTCTCTCTCTCTCTCCTCTCTCTCTCCCTTCCTCTCTGAAATCAATAAAATATATATTTAAACAAAAATGTAGTCAGAGCCACCAGTGTTTCTTCTGTTGTCTCCAGGGGAGAATCTAGTTGCCTTTTCCAGGCTCTGGAGGCTACCAGCATTCCTTGACTGGTAGTCTTCCCTCTCCAAACACAGCAATCACACAATCTTTTGTCATCATATCATCTCTGACTTTTCTGCTTCCCTCCTTCCTTTATAAGTATCCCTGAGATCACATTGGATCCACTCAGATAATCTAAAATAATCTCATCTGAAGATCCTTACCCTAATCATATCTACATAGTGCAAAATCCATTCTGAAATATGACATGTAATCTGTAATAATAAAAGGGTAATATGTTAATTAGATCAGAGGTCTTCTGGATGTAATTCTTAATGTCCTTCCTGACAAAGCCAGGGCCCAGAGGGAAGCCAGCCTGGGTCTTGGGTGCCTGAGGGAAGCCATTGCCAGCAGCCAGGGAAGAAAGGCCTACTCTTGCATGAATTTTTGTGCATCGGGCCTCTAGTTATATTATAATCCAGCGGTTCTCAACGTGTGGGTCGCGGCCCCTTTGGGGGTCGAACGACCCTTTCACAGGGGTCGCCTAAGACCATCAGAAAACACATATATAATTATATATTGTTTTTGTGATTAATCACTATGCTTTAATTATGTTCAATTTGTAACAATAAAAATGCATCCTGCATATCAGATATTTACATTATTATTCATAACAGTAGCAAAATTACAGTTATGAAGTAGCAACGAAAATAATTTTATGCTTGGGGGTCACCACAACATGAGAAACTGTATTAAAGGGTCGCAGCATTAGGAAGGTTGAGAACCACTGTTATAATCTGTCTACACATTCCAGAGATAAGCTAGTTTTCTCTGAAGCCTCTTAACAAATACATGTTTATTAAATAAATAGTATAGGAACGTCTTTGAGGACCATTATTCTGCCTTTTGTTTTGTTTGTTTTCTGTGGGGTTTTTTTTCCCCTTTCCCAGCATTATCACTGGACCTGTTTTGGTTTTGTTTTGTTTCCATTTCCTCCCCATGCCATCCCACATTGTCACTGGACTTCAGAGATATCATCCTGGTCTTTGAAAAAGCTCTCCCCATCAGACAAACAGTCCCTTACTTCCTGAGGGAAATTCCCTGGGGGCATCCGAAAGCGGACTTTGATAGGCTAAGTCTGGGCACACACTTTCTTAGAGATTTTTCCCCTTTAGAACCCCACTGGGCTCTTCATACTGGCTTTCTAAATGCAGCTCAAATTCAGGTAAACAGATTCTGAATTATTCATAACCTCCCCAAAGGACAGAGATAGCAATGACCTTCTGTCCTTCCAGAATTTCAGTTCTGAGCTAAACACTGGATCGAGTGCGTATGGGTTGCTTAATAAACCAGAATGTTTATGTTTCCATCATACATATTCCTATAACCAGAGCCAAAAGAAAAAGGGCGCTGAAGAAAGACTTTTATTATCTTTTTCCTTTACCCTCTAAAATCCAATTGAGAGCATGGGAAGATATACCCACACAGGGCCAAATTTCATGTTCATTAACATCATTGCACATTAGCACCCTCCCCTCCCCCTACCCCTCCCTCTCTGCAGAGAAAATGACCCTTTTCATGCATTCTCATCAATAAGGATACAGTGATGGCCTGGCTGGGGCTGACTAGATGGTAACTGAGCGCTGGGTCCCTTGGGCAATGGGGTGATTTTTATTTTCAGTGATAAGATGCTCTTTACACTTGTTTCTCTTTGGACTGTACACACACAACTCTATCTATACGCCAAAACACAGCCGGGCCGGCGCCTCCCGCTCTGCACTTTATTTAGCAGGCAGGGTGTCAGCCTTCATTTCTGGACTATGGGGAAGTTGCAGCTCTTTTGCCCTAGGGATGTTTTTTTGACCTCTCCAGGCCTGTGATGGGAGCGCCTTGGTCTTTTCTCATAAGCTCCACACATTTTCTTTCTTTGTCATTGCAATTATCATCTCCTGTGACATTTACAAGAGCCTGCTCTGCAGCAGCTGGAGCTATAAACATTCAAGGAGACTCACGACCCAGAATTCCTTTCTGCTTTCAGCGTGAGTCTGTGATGTGAGCCCTGGGAGGAAGTCCAGCTTCCAAAGCAGCCTACCAGTGGCGCCTTTGTCAGGTGGACTCTTCCGGAATATGTGTGAAAAATTAATAATCTCACACAATTACGTAAATGAACATTTAAATAGTCAATTCTACAAGCACCCTTATATATATGTTTTCTTGCCTGTATATAAATGAGGTCCACAGGATAGATGGAAAAGTTTACACTGGGGTTGGTTTCCAGGCTGGAGCAATGACAAGAACTCGAACCATTCATGAGCTATGCCATCACTGATCAGGCATTCACCTCCTTAGCACTCTATTTTCCTAATTTGCAAAAGAAATGTAGTATCATCATTCATCCCTAAGGTCTCCTTAAGTTCTAATACTCTAGAAATAAATAAATAACCTTGCAGCACCTTTCCCTTTTTATTAATATTTTCCGTGGGAGTGTTGCTTGCCTGTTGCAGTTGAAGAATTAAGCTGACTACCCCTTCTGTGTCTAGTACTGCTGACCTCGATGCTCATGTATTGTCACTTCCTAACTATAGGTAAGAAGATCAAACTGGAACCAGCAGGTGTCCACCCTTCTCCATGGAGAGAGCTATTCAAAAGGCCCTGAGGTTTGAACGACAGTGACAGGAGCACCCAGTTGGACTCCATTTACTCAGGCACATCCTGCAAGGTGTGACTGGCTCGCTATTTAAAAAATGCAATATTTTAAAGACATTTTGATTAAAAAGTTTTATCTTTGGAGAGTGAAACTTTGCTTTCAAGCAGATAAACACCTTGTCAAGGGCAATCTAGCTATCCATTTTCAAAAGGTCCAGTGAATTTCCCTGTCACTGCCTTTGCTCTCCTAGAGGCTCTTGAAGTTAAAACAGAAATGTGCCCTTATCCTCTGTAGAGAGCTTGTATTCAAAGAATTTGCTCTGTTCTTTCTCCCCTACTTCTGAGTGTTAATACGCATTTGTCTCCCATTTCTCGGGTAATAGGTGCTGTGTCCTGCCCGAAGAGTTCCTGGCCTGTCTCCACCCTGACACCAGATTCCAAGAGCTCCCTGCTCTCGTTTAGAGCAGGAGGACATGCACCATGCAATTTAAATCCTGTTGTTGTTTTTAAATCTCACTTTTTAAAATGGGTCTTCTATACGGCCATTGAGAACAGAAAGCATGCTGTCCTCATTCTGCTTTGGAAATAATAAGTGATCAATGAATATCTGTGGCTGCCATATAACTTCTGTCCTAGAGGAGGGTTAATCACAGACAAACACCAGTCAGATCATTTTTAAAGTGGAATTTGTGACCCAGAAACATCAGCAGCATCTGGGACCTTGTCAGAAATGCAAAGTCTGAAGCTCCATCCCAGACTTAAGAAATCAGAGATCTCAGAGATCCCTGCTCTCTGTGCTTTAAGAATCTCCCCAGGTGGTTCTGATGCATGCTAGTGTTTGAAGATCATAATCACAGGCCAATATTTCAAACCTCAAAGATATAGGTAATCTCTCACCACTAACCCAAACATAGTAAAACTTTGTAACTTACAGTGGAAGTAAACAATAAATTAAGTTGCAGTTTCATTCATTCATTTATTCATTCATTAATTCATGTAATGTTGTTTATTCATGATGATCAAATGTTTGCCACCCAAACCCTTGTCTGCCAGGACAGTGCACATGGCAGACATCAGTTTGGGTTTTCCAAAAAATACTCATTGACTTTTATAAATGAAAAACATTATCATTAGTCTTATTTTACTATAGGTTAATTTTTAGTCACTTATGTTAAAACACCAGGATCTTAGGCTATTCTGTGGGTTTGTGCATGGACAGGCACTGGTTTGCCTGATTTAGCTGAAGGGGCAGATCGAAGTTCCCTGTTCCCTTTCTACTCCCAGGGTTTCCTCCAACTGGGAATCCTGGAGAGAAGACCTTATGTGTGCTCACCTAAGAAAGATCCCAATATATAATCAAAACCCATTATAAGAGAATGCTAGATTCTCTAGATCAGTGGTTCTCAACCTTCTGGCCCTTTAAATACAGTTCCTCATGTTGTGACCCAACCATAACATTATTTTTGTTGCTACTTCCTAACTGTAATGTTGCTACTGTTATGAATCTTAATGTAAATATCTGATATGCAGGATGGTCTTAGGTGACCCCTGTGAAAGGGTCGTTCGACCGCCAAAGGGGTCGTGACTCACAGGTTGAGAACCGCTGCTCTAGATGTATACCAAAAGTGGCTGCATGTAACATTTATTGCTTTATTTATTTATTTATTTATTTATTCTTTTAAAGTACTGATAATCTGTTTTCTGCCAGTGAATCTTTGCAGATGTATTATTTCGGTCAGTGACCCGAGTAATGAATAGAGTTACAAACAAAGTAGGCCCCAGAAAGGCACGTGTTTGGGTTTGTGTGCCTTTCTGTGTATGGACAAACATTATCAGAGAGTGAAGAGAAAGATGTATTCTCCTAAAATACATCACCAAGATTCCTGAGAGTTAATTACTTCTTTTGAGAAATTAGCCCAGATCTGTCGATGGCTTCCTGACGGGCAGTGCTTTCCTCTAGTAAACAGCTGAAAGCAATTGCCTTCAGCTGCCTACCTGTGATTCAGGTACATACAGGAGCCTGCACACCATAGGAGTAGGATTTTTCACTTAAAGTTATGCAAATACAGGGGGACGCAGAAAATGCTCAAGAGATTTGAGAGGTTCCTAAGAAAAATCAATGCAGTAAATCAATACAAAATGTTTAAGTAACTCTTCCCTAATCATGCCATGTTAGGCAGACAATAGACACTTTCTTTCCTGTTGTTTTGGGAGCAAGCTATATAAACTGTGCATTCAGACACAAGAGAGGAAGGAAGGAAGGAAGGAAGGAAAGAAGGAAGGACAGAGGATGAAAGAAAAGAAAATTGAAGGCAGTGCCTGATTATATGGAAAGGGCTATATGTCATATAGGAACTCAGAGAAAGCAGAGTTTGCATGAGGTGAATAAAGAAGTAAAGATTCTTGGAGAAATGAGACTTGAGGCCCTAAAGAAAAAATAGAAGGCAAAGAAAAGAAAGTGTTTCCTACCAAGCCCTGATTTCTCTAAGAACTCACTCTATTCCGATTATGACAAAAAAATTAGAAAAATAGATGCAGACCTTATTTATTTATTTGTTTGTTTGTTTTTAAATATATTTTTATTGATTTTAGAGAGGCAGGGAGAAGGAGAGGGAGATAGAAACATCAATGATGAGAGAGAATCATGATAAACTGCCTTCTGCACATCTCCTACCAGGGACTGAGCCCACAACCAGGGCATGTGCCCTGACCAGAAATCGAACCATAACTTCCTGGTTCATTGGTCAATGTTCAACCACTGAGCCACTTTGGCTGGGCAGACCTCTTTTACTTAAAGTATCCTGACTAAAGCAGCTTCTGTCAGTGAACAGATAAATTGTACCACGACCTATCCCCAATCTCACAGTGGCTTTGGATACTTCAGAAAGGACATTTTTACCATGGTCAAATTAATCCAGTCCTTCTTAAAATAAAATAGATTTCTACTGATATATTTAAAGCATCTGTCAATCCTTGTGGAAATTGTCAAATCATGTGTTAAATTTAAAAATAGAGCTGAACACTTAAAACTCATCAGTAAAGTCAGTAGAGCAGCTGGTTTGTATAGGTAGGAGAGTAGAAGAGAAATTTTAGAGAAAAAAAACATGTAAAGATATTATAGAGGGGACCTAACAGGGCTAGTACCCATTCTGTTGGCTATGATGAGCCATTGGCAGCCTTTGAAGAGGAAATGAATGTGGTCAATATTGCTTTCATTTGCACTTTGAAATTTACCTTTCCTTTATGTAGCACTTTTATCCCTTTTCTCAGCTATCACTGGGAAATCACAGCTCTTCCTTTGAACAAGCATATGTTCCTCATTTCCAGATGTGTCAGTTGGGTCTTCTAGGAAGCAGAGACTTAGATAGAGTCAGGAGTACAAATGATTACTGGGGAACCAACTCCTGTGAGAGATGAAAGGGTGAGGGGAAAAGACAGAGTCAGGCAGGGGAAGTCTTCTGATTCTATGCAGAGATGACACCTAAGAAGGAAAAGGCTAGAGGAAGTAGGATCTGAGATTCTCAGCTAACCCGAGAGAGGCCTCAGATAAAGAGGCCCATTAGAGGAGTTCTTCACTGGGCAGAAAGAGCCTAAGCCCTAGGATCCCTGCTGGGTCCAGTCCCTGGCTGGGTGCCACCCATCAGGAGGGTGGCCTCAGTTCAAAAGCTGAGGCAGGTCCTGACGACATTGCAGCTGCATGATGTCTGATAAATGTGCTTCTTGCACCTACGTGGTGAGTTCTGTCTTAAAGTAAGATCTAAGCCGCACACCTCCATGGCTAACATACCAGCTTGGGACTCCAACACTCCCACCACCTTTTTTCCATTTTGCAAACGCGCCTTTGCTTTGGATTTTGGCTCATCCTCTCCCCACCCCTAGAACGGCATGGGCCAGGGCAGGTGAGACTGAAAATAACCCTGCTATTAATAAAAGGATGGGCTTCAAAGAAAGAAAGAACCCCATGGAGAGTCCCCTTGCCTCTGGTTGCAAAGGCTTTCGTGTTGAATTGCGGTAAGCCAAAACTCTGTACCTGCTGCCTTTACTCTGCTGCTGGCAAGTCCTAAGCTGCATTGTTACAAAGAGCAAAAGGGACAGTAGAGAAGAAAAAATCTTTGAATTTAGTCATAGAAAGGCACAGGTCTCCTCTATTCACATCTATGTTAATGAACCAACCCTTCTATGTCCAGGAAAAAACAGAGCTGCCAAATATCCACCCCATGTGGGCTACTTCTTAGATAACTGCAAATGCCTCTTTCAAATGTAAAGGGAATAAAAATGTCACAAATGCACATCCCTAACATTAAGCAGGGTTGAACCTAGACAATTCAATACCATGATGACTTGGGGTCTTTTAGACACTGTCCCAAAATGAATTAATTATGTGCTCCCTTCAAAAGAGGGCTGCACTAAATAAAATTTCACCAAATGTCAATTTTTTCCTATATGGATGAAACCATTAGTCCTCAATATGCTTATCATGGGTTGAAGATACAAAGCTGGTTACATGTATATAACACTCATTTAAACTGAGGCTGGGTATGGGATGGATTCTGTCATTATTCAATGTTCACAGCCTATAGTTGCCAAACTATGATCCTCAAACCAAAAGCATCACCATCACCTTAATCTTGCTAAAACATTTGAATACTCCTCAGCCAGATATACTGAATCAGAAACTTTGGGGATGAGGCCAGCAATCTACAGTTTAACAAGCCCTCCGTGATTCTGATGCTGGAGAGAGAGTCAGTGGTCTAGTTCAGGATGCTGTTGATATCACTATGTCTAGGTATCCTGGCTGGAGCATTAGAGAAATAAAGTTGGAACCGGGGGTCATATGCCATAAAAGTAGAATTGCATTGAAGAAGTTGAGTCATGATAATGAAGAACGGGTTTTACTTAAATTAAGGAGTTAGCAAAGAAAAGACTGGGACCATTCGGTGTGTATGAAGTATATAAAGAGGAATAATTCTGATTAGTGATGAAATCTAACTGTGGTCTCAGAAATGTGTACTTATATGAAGCAGACATATGATTATAGTTACTAGCATCATCCATGGAAATTTTCTATGCATTTGCATACATGATAACATACCATATACAGTGTTCTACACCTTGCTTTTTTCACTATATTTTTGTTAGAGACATTTTTCTTGTAATTTTATATAGAACCACATCATTTGTTTAATGAGTTGCATAACATTGTGCTTTACTTTTTTAAAAAACTAATGGATATAATCAGTTGCAATGGTTTCCTGGGGAGGAGAATGATGTGATTTTAGCAGGAAGAAGATTTTCTTTATATAGTATATTCTTTTGTACTTTTTGAATTTTGTACATTGTGCATGTAGCCAATGTTAATACCTGCATGGAATTATATTTTTGATGCATCATCTTTTATGTAATCAGTCCCAAAAGTTAGGGCATTTGAGTTTAAACTTTTGCTATTAAAATAATGTTACAAAAATATTCTTGTGCATATATAATTTAGCACATGTGTTAGTGTATCTATAGAATAAACACCTAAGAATCCTGTTCTGGATTAAATGGAATGTGTGTTTTTTATTGACTAATATTCCCAAAATGTCTTCCAAACATAATGGAATAAGAGAGCTTTTCCCTCAAAATAATTAATATGCTGTGCTATCTATCTTTAAATTTTTCATCTTTCAGATGGAAAATAGTAGCATTATCATTTTAATTTGTACTTCCCTTTCTTCAGTGATATTGAGCATATTTGTTAAAAAGCTATTTCTTTCTTTATGAACTTTATATTAGTATCTTTCCCCATGTTTTCTATTGGACTGTTTATCTTTTTTCTTACTAATCTGTAGAAACTCTTTATATATTAAATAATATACCTTTCATTATATAAATTGAATTCTCTTGTTAGAATACTGTTTGCCTTATGAATATCTTATGTTTTATCTAGAATTACATTTTGTTATATTAAATTGACTATATAAATATTTTCATAGTAAAACTTTTTGAAAGTGATAGATATGTTCATTATCTTGATTGTAGTAATGGTTTCATACATGTATCCAAGTCAAATTTATCCAAGTATATACTTTAAATATGTGCAGTTTATTGTATGTCAATTATTCCTCAATAAAATTATTTTTTAAATTGCTATTATATTTTTCTTCCACTATTATATATTCTAACTTGATGTTATATATACTTGACAAAAATATACAAATAGTTAATTCTTGCATATTATTTTGGCTTTCAGACACCATATAAAATTCTCTCATATTTTAAAATAAGTTTTCAGTTGTTTTTCTTTAGTTTTTCATGTAAAATTTGGCTTTCCTCAATTGTTCCCTTTGTTTTTATTTATTTCTCTTATCTTCTCATTCCATAGTACTTCAACATTCAACCCTAAGAGTTAAAGTTAGAAATGCACTGAGGATGGTTTCCCATTCAGGTACAAAGCAGAGTGGGCTAGGTTCTTGAGGTGTGGCTGAGTGGCAACTAACTAAGGGGAGGCCCTCATCGATTATAAATACGTACAAGTAGGAGAGCATCCCTGGTCTTTGTCAGACGCAGAACAAAGGTACCCTAATTAAATGTTACAAAAAGAGATTTTAAAACAAACAAATAAAACAACACTGAAAAGTAGGGTCCTAGAATATCAGTCCAAGATGAAAAGGAAGAATCCAGAACGTCAAGTTCAACTGAGTCAGACAGATCTAAAGGCATGAAGGAGGTTGTGGAGAATCAAAAAGGGCATGTCCAGACTAAAAGCATTCCAACTCAGAGTTTTAAAGTCCTTACCTGGTGAAAAGAAAACACGTCTACTGGCTCAAAGTTAAGGTCAGAATTGGAAATAAATGGACAATGAATCTGGTTAGAATCTTCTACCATTCATTCATTCATTCATTCATTCAATATGCAGACATTTTTTAAGCAAGAGGTGTGTCAAGCACTGAGGATATAATACTAAATAAGATCTGAGCCTAACTCTAAATCATTTATAATACACTAGGATGACAAAATACATCTCTGAGAAAGTGAAGTAAGACTCCCAGATGAGATGCTACCTGATAAGGTTTTATATAACTGGGACTTGGCCAAATAGAGCAACAAAGCATAGAATTAAAGAGCAAGTAGGAGACCCATCTCGCAGACCATGGGTTGTGATGGCATTGCCTCATTCCTGATGGGTGTCCCTATTCTGCTTGTTTTGCTACAGAAATGTGCACAGTAGTGAACATTTTGATCCCTTAAATATGTTGGATCAATTGGAAGTATAAAAAGAGATACCAAACATTGCCTTTTTCACAATTTCACTTATAGCCAGCCCTGTGTCCTCTTAGAAATGTGAATATCAAGAATGTGGGATACATTTCCTTGGACAGAATCTAAGTATGACAAGGATTGGATGATATGTTGAATATTCATATTTCTGAATAAGATGTAGAATCAAAATTCAGTTTAGTTTAAGGGCAGTAGGAATAGACTTGTTCTTTCCATTCCTCTCTAACTCAGAGCTCCCACAGCACAAGGAATACTTCTGGAACTACCCTGTTGAGAACAGAGACACAGAAGTGCATTTGGATCTTGATGTTGTGTTGTGAGAGAGACAGGATTGCCCTAGGAACTTAATTTGTCAATGGAACTTAATTAGCCCAATACACACACAAGAATCAGTGGTCTCAGTAATGTTGGAAGGAATTGAGACAATATAAATCTTGTTCCCCTCTTCTGCCTCATGGCTTGTGGATTCAGAACAAACTTTTTACTCTTACCCACCATGCCAGTAAAGGCTGCCCTCTGCCAATTCTTCACTTTGATTTGGAGCCAGGGAACAGACATTATAAGGACGGGTAAAAACAGACCATGGAACATTAGCATTTCCAGTCTACCACATCGGGAATCTTGGCATTTTCAATATATATTTAAAATAACGGAGCGAGACAAGCTGCTGCCTTCCCTCAAAATTGCGAACGTATGCTCCAAGATCTCCTGCATTTTGCATTGTGTCAGCCTGTGTCAGAGGTTTCAGGAAAGGTAATATAGAAGATGAATGAAAGTCTATCATTGCAGTGCCAAGATGAAAAAGTGACAGCTCATAATGAAAAGAAAAATAGTTTCCATTTTGGGCCTCTGTAAGTAAGAAAGTGACAGAGTCTTGGGAACTGTGAGCCTGAAAAATGGTCCCTTTGACAGACATGCCTGTAAGTGCGAGGGGCCCGGATATAATACCACCTATAATAGAGGGAATAATGATTATTTTAGGCATTGCATGATTTTGAATAAATCCTTGACGACTCCCCAGAAAATGGAGTTGAAAGGAATCGAGGAAGAGTGGTGGGTTAATTTAAGGAATAAATGACCACATTATTTTTTTTTTTTTTAGTCTTTTAAACCTAAGTTGCTTAAATTTATTTCTGTCAGAAATTACCAAAAGCCAATAGTATTAGTAAAAAAAATATTGCCTCACCAGTGATAAGAAAAAAATGTCACCTAGAATTTTACTTTGAAATTTTGTTTTCTTTGTGTGTGGCCAAATCATTTGGAATTAAGTTCTAGATTGGCTATAATAATTCAGTGTCTGTAAACTAATTGAAATCTAAATTTAAGTTGAGGCAACAGTGTAAAATACTGATTTCTAAAAAATTCCAACAACACATTTCAAAACGCTTGAGATTATGTGAGACACTATTTTCTTTTGGCTTTACTGGCTGATAATACTTGGATACATTTTCCGATGTGAGCCCATTTCCAGGGTTTAAAATTTCTTACCCTGAATAATTTCTTTATCTACCTTGACACAAACACAACCAGAAACACAAGACCAACTCATTTAACAAACACTAGGTCAGTAGTGCTTTCCTTGTACATTCACTCTGCTGAGAACACACACTAGTGTACTGATTTTCTTAAACCAAGCTATACAAAATCGATGCGGTTCTCAACGTGTGGGTCGCGAACAATGAAAATAATCCTACCTATCAGATATTTGCATTACTATTCATAACAGTAGCAAAATTACAGAGATGAAGTAGCAACGAAAATAATTTTATGGTTGGGGGTCACCAGAACATGAGGAACTGTATTAAAGGGTTGCGGCATTAGGAAGGTTGAGAACCACTGATTGGAAGCCCTAGAGTTTCCATGCTCTTGGTTTCAAGATAAACTAAAAGAAATAAATGATCACTAAAAGGAAAGACTGCTGCCCATTGAGAGCTGAATTGTGGAGCCAGAAAGAGAAAATGAATTTTTTATCAAAGAATCTTAGAGCTGGACAGGACATAGGGGTCTGAGCTCTGCTTGGGTCCTGTGACAGGAAGCTGGAGGCTCCTCACATGCCAACTTCCTTTCAGAGCAGCTCTAACTATACAATGAGCTTCCTCATTCTAAGTCAATATCAACCTTCCTCCTATGGGAATTCATTGGTCCTGGATAGCACCCTGAAAATATAGGGAAAGGACCTGCCCTTCCGAATTATAGCCCTGCATCTGTTTGTAATTAGCCGCCTTGTCCGCATTGGACAACTTCCTTCCCATATTTTTCCCAAAGGAAAGCTGAGTTATAAAGACCACGAAGAGGAACCATGAAGGAGAAAGGACTCAGAAGAATTCCTAACTCACCTCCGGCCTCAGCTCTCTCCCGGGGTGCTGTTCTCCAGCATTTATCTTGCTGCACAGTGACCATGTGCTTATCCACATGTGGGCTCTGCCCACACAAGAGGGGCAAGCGTGGGCTCTGGGAGACTTGCATTTGTAGCTGGCTCAGCTTCTCAAAGTGTTGTGATCGTAGGCCAATCATTTTACTTTCTGAGATTCACCTGTATAATGGAGATAATTTCTACTTGGGGTTTCTTGTAAAAAGCTTCTGGAATATGGCAATTATTTAATTGTACAAATAATACTCCCTGTAGTTACTTTATTTCTTGGACAAATTTCACATAATAGGTACAGTGAAACTATTTAGGGAGATAAAAAGGGAGGAAGAAACAGGGAATGGGGTATTTCAATTAATTTTACAATGGGGATTGAAGAGAGAGGAAACAGTAGGATTCTATAAGCCAGGTTCTTTGCTTTTTTTATTTCATTTTTAAACACACTCTGTCCCCAAGTAACAGTGTTGGGTGCTAGAACACAGTTCCTGGGGCAATCATTGCCACCTGCCTTTCAGAGAATAGTCCTGAACTAAACCAAAATAGGAAAGATTATGAGTAACACTAGAGAAAGTACATTTTAATATGACCAGTCTCAGAAAAATAGACTAAAATTCTGGGTGAGTACAAAGAAGCAGATCCTGATGCTAAGATGTATTAGCCAGGGACAATCTATCCAACTAAGTGCAGGCAGTTTCCGTTCTCAAAATAAAAAACCAGAATGGACAAAAGGCAGGGGAGAAGACTGTATTGTGCTGGGAACAATGCAGTTCTGAAAAGATGGTGAAGAGATGCCCTGATAGATCCGTCTCTCACACTTGTTCTGCAAGGACAAACGGTATAAAAAGGACCAGCATTTTCTCAAGATGCTGGGAGCAAGGAGAATACTTTTCTGATAGGAGATTACTGCTAATCAAAACGGGTGCTGTGTGCACTTCTGAGTTTAATACGAAAAGGCACTGGACCAGGATTCTGAGACCAGAAGAAGGGACAAAAATATTTCCCTAAGGCTTGATTTTTGTCTCATGCTCTCCAGTCTGCTTTGTGTCTGTTTGTTTGCTGATTTCTGTATTCCCAACCACATATTCTACTTTCATCCATTAGAAATGAAACTCACTCCACCACCATAAGCAAGACACACACACGCACATACACACACACACACAAGCACACACACAGTTCCATTTATGCTGATGTGTATGTACTTACACATGCATCAATTCCTTTCTGAATGTCAAAATTCGAATCACTTGCAAGGTGTGACTCAGGCTTAAGTACTGCACCCTCGGCATAAGCCTCTCTTAGACTTGGTGAATTCAGAGGGCTCAGGTTGCTTATTCCAATGAGTTTGGCAATTAACAGCCATGGTGCTTCCTTTCAAGGAACTCAAGGCACCAGCAGTCAAGATTGCTCAGACAAGTCTCACACACACACACACACACACACACACACACACACACAAACACACAAACAGGCTTTTTCAAATGAATGCTATAGAATAAAAATGCCATAAAAAAGAGTCATGTTGAGAGAGAGATGATGTCAGCAGGGTAGAGGGATGGGACTTAACTGAATTATAAGCAAGGATCTAACATAGATAAGCAAAGAGGAGGGGGAAGCAATTTCCTGAGTTTCTACTCTAGCATTCTGCCCACAGACAGGGGAATTTCCTCCTCTTGATTCAATCAAGATAGACTCCATATTTAGCAGTCTCTCGGAGTAATGAATCATACCTGGTGGAGGCTTTTGAGACTCATAGAGGATATCCAGAGCCACACTTGTGGCTGCCTGTAGTTTTAGCCTTAATCAAATATATGGACTGGAGTTTGTCTTGGATTTTACCACAGCATCATGGCTTAAAAGATGAAATGGAAAAACATAAACTTGGCCAATGAAAATCAATAAGATTTGGTACATGTGCCAGTTATTGATTTATGGCTCCTTAACTCCAGACACACCTTTGGTTGTCCTAATTTGTGATACTGGGGCTGGGATTCTGCAAAGGACATTTGCTTCTTTCAAAATGGACAATGGGGCTCAATCTTATTCACTTTTTTTTCAATAGTAGGGGTGATAGTTGCGCCTCTGTAACCCCCTAGAACTCTCATTTATTCTTTTTAGTAGTTTACCACCTTTTGTCTAGTTATCAATTACTCACACTACATTTACCCTTTAATAATGTATTGTATAGTATGAAATTGCTAAGAGATCAGGTTTCAAATTTCTCATCACAAGAGAAAAAATATAAATATATCTATATATTTACCTAAACTGATATGTGTGTGTGTGTGTGTGTGTATATATATATATATATATATATATATATATAGCCTATCTAATAAAAGAGAAACATGGTAATTGGCGTACGACCACTACCCTTCCCATTGGCTAATCAGGGCAATATGCAAATTAACTGGCAGCCAAGATGGCGGCCGGCAGCCAGGCAGCTTGAAACTAACATGAGGCTTGCTTGCTTCAGTGACGGAGGACTCCAACATTCCCTGCTTGCCGCTGCAGGCCTCTGAGCTGGCAGTCTGAAACATAGTCACAAAAATAGAAGCTAAACAAAACCCCAGAAACCAGCTTTCAGCGAGCCCAGGATCTCAGAGCTGGAGTTGATACAGAGTTTCGATTGTAGAACCTAAACAAACCAGATACCTGCTTTCAGGAGCGGAGGCCTAAGAGCTGGAGCCTCAGAGCTAAAGCTGGCTCAGAATAAAAAAAAAAAAAAAAGAAAAAAACGAGCAGTTGGGAGCTTCAGTCTGAGCCTGAAAACAGCCCTCAGCCCCTCACGCAGATTGGCCAGGCACCCCAGTGGGGACCCTCACCCTGAAGGGTGTGTGACCAGCTGCAAACAGCTGGGGACCCCCACCCTGATTCGGGACACCCTTCAGGGCAAACCAGCCAGCCCCCACCCATGCACCAGCACTCTATTCTATAGTAAAAGGGTAATATGCCTCCCAGCACTGGGGTCAGCAGAGCCACAAGGTCTCCCGGCACCGGGATCAGCATGACAGGGGGCAGCGCCCAAACCCTCTGGTCGCCCTGTGGCTCTGTGTGTGACAGGGGGCGGGGCCACAACCTCCCTATCAGCCCTGCTCTGTTCCTGACAGGGGAAGGCGCCCCAACCCCCTGATCGGCCCTGCTCTGTGCCTGATAGGGGGGAGCTCCCCAACCTCCTGATCGCCCTGTGGCTCTGTGTGTGACAGAGTGCGGCGCCCCAACCCCACGGGCCCCGCTCTGTGTGTGATGGGGTAGAGCCATAACCTCCCCATCGGCCCTGCCCTGAGTGTGACAGTGGCGGCGCCCCAACCCCCTGATTGGCCCTGCTCTGTGGGTGATAGAAGGCGGCGCCCCAACCCCCTGATAGGCCCTGCTCTGTGTGTGACAGGGGGGAGCTCCCCAACCCCCTGATGGGCCCTGCTCTGTGCGTGACAGGGGGGAGCTCCCCAACCCCCTGATTGACCCTGTTCTGTGTGTGACAGGGGGGAGCTCCCCAACCCCTGATCGGCCCTGCTCTGTGCGTGACAGGGGGTGGCACTGCAACCTCCCCATCGACCCTGCCTTGAGTGTGACGGGGGCGGTGCCCCAACCCCCCAATCGGCCCTACGCTGAGTGTGACTGAGGGTGGCATCGCAACCTCCCAATCCACCCTGCTCTGTGCATGACAGGGGGCGGCGCCCCAATTCCCCAATCGGCCCTGCTTTGAGCCCAACCAGGGGCTGCACCTAGGGATTAGGCCTGCCCTCTGCCACCTGGGAGCAGGCCTAATCCAGCAGGTCGTTATCTCCCGAGGGGTCCCAGACTGTGAGAGGGCACAGGCCGGGCTGAGGGACCCCCCCCCCCCAAGCGCACAAATTTTTGTGCACCAGGCCTCTAGGCCTCTAGTATATATATAATGTTTTATACCTTAAATGTATATAACTTTATGTCAATTATAGCTCAATAAAACTAGAAAAAAAATACTCTGTTCAGAATAATTATTGGGTTTCTGTCTCCTGACTGGACAGAAACTTGGTTTTCCTTAGGAAAGAGCACACTTGCTTTAATTTGTGCCAAAGAGGTAGAAATAGAAGTATAGGGAGAGACAGTGAGGTAGAGATGGAGATGGAGGTGGATGTGGAGATGATGGAGATAAAGAGATACCTTTAGTCATTAGTTTAGTTCCCTAAACCCCTTGGGCATGTTCACCTGCCATTATAGGTACTGAGTTAATGATTCTTGCTGTGCTATTGATTCAGCTTGTTTGCTTTCAGATCCATTCCCTGGTCTTCCCCTTCTGTGCTTTGTATCACTAGAACTGATTCACATTTTTTGCCAACCAGCTTCTGACTAAGTTCAGCCTACAGTGAGAAACGGGAGCGTAGAACAACGGAGAAACATGGGCATCCTCTCTCACCCCCTATGTCAAGCATCTTGAGCAGTGCACCCCTCCTCTTTGGCTGTAGCTCTCAGAGTAGCTTCAATTCCTCCAGGCAGTCCTAGCCCTGGGCTCCAGTAGCAACACCATTTTCTGTGCGCCTTACAGTCCCTGGGTATAGCATCTTCCTACAGTTGCTAATATCTGGCTTTGCTATTTTTTCAAGACCTTTTTGAGTAATTGCCCAAAATAAATCCCTACAATTGAACAACCCAGTGGAAGCTCTGTTTTCCTAATTAGACTTGGATAAATATAATCTGTATCAATTCATATACCTGAATATGTGAATTCTATTTCTTGGTTTTCCTAGACATTATCATGGCTGTTTCAGAAAGAATGCCACTTAATTCTTCATTGGGCATATATATCTGTGGATTTCTTTTCTTCTTTCTGATTATTTTTAGCAAGGGCCATGAAATGAGTAAATCATGAAGCCAATCAGGGTTTCTTCTTGCAGTCCTACGGAGCACCTCCACATGCATAAAGAAAGGAAGAATGAATAAATAAGTTTATTCCTCTTTGACTTATAAATCACTGGTCTAAATCCTCACCTAAGATGGAAATAAGCAAGAGGAAAAGAAGGAGAGATAGAGGACAGTAACAGCCATTTCATTTAGTTGAGTAAAATTAATATGTGCTTTTCCTTTAATACTCACAACAGTCCTTGAGTTAGATATAATTCTTATCCCAATTTTACAGATAACTGAGGCTCAGAGAAGTTGAATAACTCACCCAAGGTCACTCCACTGGGAAAGTGTGTTAGACATGAGGTTTGAACATGAATCTTCCCAAACTTGATGCCCAACTGATACGCTTTGATAGGGTATCTCGGAGAAAGCAAAGCCTGGCGCCCAGTTGACCCATGCTGAAAGCCTAGATAATGCAAAGGTGAATTTGGAAGGGAGTGTCCTGAAGGGGAGGGGAAAGGCTGGGAACAAAGCCTGTCTACTTCTGATCTTTGCCTGGTGGCAGCAGTAGCAAAAGAAGGGGCACCCTGGCAGCAACTCACAGAACACATTCTGTGGGGAGAAGTGGCCACTCGTGAGAATGAGCTTGAACTCCACGATAGCATCCACAAGGCCACAGTGTCGTTTCAGCAGATGCCATCTCCTAGTGGGCAAGGGGTTGCTTCAGTACGCTGGTGGAAAGAGCCTTCAGTTTGGGGTACCTTATTAAGATGTCCACAGACCCTGGAGAGTTCAGAGAGGAGCAGAGAGATGATTACAGGGGCTGGAGGGGTTGATTTATGAGGCTCGATGGAAAGACTGGTGCTGTTACCACTTGGATAAATGATAGCTAGGGGAGGCATAATGATATCTATAAATATTTGTAAGGCAGAAGCAGTGAGAAGAGAAGGGATTCGTGTGCTGCTGATGGAATACAAACCCCTCCTATTCCCTTTGCCAAACTGCTGGGAAAAACTTTCTGATAGCAGTGTCATCAAAACCTCAGAGAAATCAGCCACGGAGGGGAAGGGGGAAAGTGACAGCCCAGGATCACTTAGGACCAAGTTCCAAGAAAAATCGCAAAACACATTCAAGGGCATGCTCTGCCCAGACTCAGAAACAGACAGCAGAGGCTCACATAGAAACTGTGGGGCTTGCTCTCAGCCCTACCTTTCACCAGTCCCTCTGCCAACAGTAAGCTTTATGTAGACCTGTCTACTCAAACTTTCCCTTCACCTTAGAAACCCCCCTACCAGCCAGTACCTACCCATTTTACACACACACACACACACACACACACACACACACACACACACACACTTTCTGTGTTCTGGGAAATGGCTTACTGCCAACAATCACAATTCCACTACGACTTAGGTAAGACACATAAGTCCACTTGTTCTCACAACTCCCCAGGACATTTGCAGATGACTACCTTGTCTACCTGTGACCAAACCAAACACAGACATTGCCTCTTTCCCTTGAACCTGCTGAAGCCAGACACAGATTCTCCAACTCCCCTTTCTTTGTCTCTCATGAATTAGTTACAGATTAAAAACAGTCCTCCTGATATTAGCTAGATACATTCCCTGTTCAGCTGACTGACAGAGATTTGATTTCAAAAACCATCTCAACTGTAAAATCACCCCACCCCATAATTTCCCTCTCCTTTCCATAAAAGTCTGAGGCAAAGCTACCTTCTGAGCACCCTCATCTTCAGCTCTGAAGTATTCTCCTTACAGCAATAATCTGAATTCACTGTCTTCTTATTGCTCAATGTCTGTCTCTGATGAAATAATCTTTAATAGTGAAGAACAGGGAAAGAAAGGGGAAAAGGATGCATCATATAATAAAAGCCTAATATGCAAATTGACTGACTGGCAGAACAACCATCAGGGGGCATACGCTCAACGCAGGAGCTGCCCCAAGCCCACAGGCCCCAGGCCAGCCAAAGCAGGTGCCAGTTCCCCCCCACCCCACCCCCGTGATCGCCCTGCCAGTCACCCCACAGATTGGCCCAGGCCTAGGGACCCTACTCATGCACAAATTTCATGCACCGGTCCTCTAGTATAGGAAGAAGTTCCATGGAAAGGAAGTGCCTCATACACAAGCCTGAAGCTAAGAGACAGGAAAAATACGTTAGTAGAATTTCAATGGCCAAAGGGCCAAGTCTAGGGAGGCAGGCAGGTGAAGAATTCCACTGGAGTGGCATTGTTTATTAAAAGCCATAACCCTAGCCATGTACCTTTTCGAACTCAGTTTCCTCTCCGTAAAAATGGAAGGAGAGATAATAACTACCTCAGGAAGGAGGTCACCTGGGAAGATGCTGAGTAACTTATCAGCATCCCCAGCACAAGGCTACTACATATGATGGGCAGACAAGAAATATTTCTTAAATGGTTGATCAACTAATGTTCCTACGTCACCTGCTACCCTGAGTGAGCTGGCAGAGCCATTTCTATTGTCACATGGATTAGAAGTCAACACAGACTGACCTTGATGTCCAATAATATGTGCTGAGAGAGTCCTGCCCTGGCTTAGGGAGCTCCACTGTGGTTCAAACTTCCCAAAAAGAAAACAAAAGCAGACTAAATTTTCCTTGATAACATAAACCCACCTAAATTCTCAGAGCAGATTGACCATATTGGTGTGCAGACCTACATGGCTCACACTGGACATGGCCCGACCCTGCCTTGGACCTCAGCCCCGGCCCACCCCACTCCCACTTGTGGCAGCTGCAGTTAGTATGGACGATTGGTTAGGAGGGATAAAAACAGATTTCCCAAACCAACTGTATTCAATGTAACATATTTTTCATATGTTTAATGGAACAGAAATTTTTATTTTAACCGACATTTATGGGCATTACCAGTGTTCTGCAGAGGGAGCAGAAACCTGGTGGGGAGAGATAGCAGGTATCGAAATCATATTATTTTTATCATAAGATTAGGGCACTCTGTGTTTTCCTCCCCCCCAGGCTCCTTTCTCCTCCTCTCTGCCTAGAAAAACAAGAGATTATAGATGGAGGCTCTGGCTGTACAAAGCCCCAGATCGGTTAACCCTTCCTCCGTGCAATCCAGGCACCAGAGAGCCCATTATTTAATGCTAATGTATTGTTTTCACACTGTCTGGCTCTGGGAGATCCAGATTCTTGGCACCACAGACTCAAACATCAGCCAAAGCAATAAAGAGAAGACAATTCTTCATTATCATTCCTGGAAGCTACTCGGTGACAATGAGGGAACTGTGGCTTGGATTTATTTGTGTTTCTGTATATATTCAGAAAGCGTGTCCTAAAGTTGTGATTTCAGTGACCATCAGCTTTTTCTATTTTAAGCATCCTCCTCCACTACTTTGCTTTTAAAAACTAGAGCTTCCACCAGGTCAACAGAGATGACCAGCTTGAGAAGGATGATCTTTGAGACAAATACGTCCTCTCTCTTCATTCCACCCTCCTCTTTAATTCCCACAACATCCTTGACAACCTTCTATCCCTTATCTCCTCTTTCCCCTCATCTCTGTCTCAACTGTTATTTTTATTCATGTATAAAGAAAACTCTTGCTGTGACTCAGGGTTCTAATCCTCACTGTGGCCTTACCCAGCTGTGTATATGTGGCAAGTCAATCAAGCAAGGCTACAGTTTCACCTCCTGTGGAAGTGTCCCTGAGTCCTTCCCAGCTCCTCCACAGTCTAAGGAAATAAGATTCCACAGGCTTCCTGTGTGCCCCCTGCCCCATAGTTTTAGAAGCAAGTGGAGCACTGAGTAGGAACTGTTATTTTATTACTTTATCCCCATTAAAGCAATGCAAAGTAATGCCCAAGTTTCTGGTGGTGGGATCATTCTACATTACATAATCCAATCTGGACCTCAATGCTCAATTTCTAAATAGTATTTAGTATTTGTGCAGCATCATTTACTAAGCTTCTGTGCATCTAGTCAAACACACTTAGCTGGCCAGTCTCCTGGACACTGTGGATAAATGAAGGAAATATGGACTAGTGCTGGAAAAGCAGAGGTCATCCCCATGAGAGCAGCCCAATGTGTGCCGCTAAAGCCAGATAAACTCTCCCTGTGGCAGGGTGGATGAGGGTGCTTGTAAGATTATGCTGGCACAGATGATGGAGTCCAGTGTATAGTCCATCTTCCCCTCTTTTCTCCCCATGATATTCTGCTCTTTGTGTGTGAGTTTTCATCAGGATTTAGAGGCATGAAATATACTCCCTGACTAAGAAAACTGTAGAAAAGCAGCCTCAGTTCTTTTCAGTCTGTCTCTGATGCTAAAAGCTATACCTCTTAGAACTTATGAGCATATCACAGATGCTGAGCAGGTGAGCTTTAAAAAATGGGTTCCATCTGAATAATCTGTCAGACTACAGACAAGAAAAAGCTCTTTCTGACTCCAGCCAGAATGAGTGATTACTTTGATAACAAATTAAAACAAGTTTGGAAATTGGAAATTACCTGAATTAAGCTATCTCCAGTGAATGACTGAGCCCCCCTCCCCCCCTTCAGTACATTTTCTTCTATATTAGCCATAAACATGAGCTCTTCATTAATAGAAATTGGTTCATTGCTACTAGCCACGAGGGGAATCTATTGTATGTGTGGCACTAACTTCCACCCTGATCAAGAAGACAACTTATTCTTAATGTGAGTGCTTCCTTGGGAACTTAAAAATTCTTTATGTCCCCTTCGGCTTCTTGCATACAAAGGCAATCATAATGTTCAACTTTTAAATGTTTGAATATTTTCTCTGTATGGGATGTTTATGGCACCAAATAATTTCTAGATGATTACTGTTTTTAATAACTTTCTAATTACCATATTAATCAGAAATATCCTTTTGGCTTATAGAAGGTACCAAGGGACAGAGGTAAGAAACAAAGATATTTCTATTGCAAACCACTTGCTCACAACTTCCAAACTTCCTATTCAGAAGATAAGAATAGTTGCTAAATGGAAGACTCGATTCTTAGGGAGATAAGAAAATTCAGCCTCCCTGCTAAATGATTGTTTGAAGCATTCAAAATGAAATGGGCGTCCTCCTGTGACCTCACAATGCCTGTCTATCCTGAACACATAATAGAATCACCCTTTTGTACTGTTTTGTGCAGTAGGAAATGTCATCCTTTGGTGACCTCTGTATTCAAATATTTTCTGTTATTGCTTTCTTTCTTGATCTCTGATTCCCAAGCAATGACCTTACACAACAGTGAACCAGAGGGGTTAATATTCCAAAGAGGCTGTGATTTTTCTTTATATTTATTCTTGCCTCACCAAGCTTCCATTTCATCAGGTGACCTTTGCCATCTATTTAGCTAGTGATTTCGTCTGAATCACAATGCCCATATCCAGCTACCCCTCCCAGCCCCATCTCCCTAGGGTGGTTTGCCTGGATAGTTAAGAGGTAGAAGTGATAATGACATCTGTTCTAGCTCTCCCTCACTCATTGTTGATATGGGGAGAGTGAGAGCGAGAGCGAGAGAGAGAGCGAGAGAGAGAGCGAGAGAGAGAGAGAGAGAGAGAGAGAGAGAGAGAGAGAGAGAGAGAGAGACTAAAGAAATAATGTAAAATAGCAAGTAAAAATGTTCCAGTAATTTATCGAGTGTTTCATTAGTAAAAATGCACTGGTATTTTTGTATCTGATGAGATAGATGATAATTTTCTGGCTTATCTTTCATACTGAGCTTGATGGACAGGCCCTTCTTTAATGTACAAATAATCTTTATGACCCTTGTAAGCCGGTCTGATGATACTCAGCTGAGTAATGTACCAGAACTGAAATTTCCATCTACTTGATGTTTTGCACAGGGTTTTGATGAAGTCACTGTCACCTGCTATTAACTTAATATCAAGCCTTAATAGGGTCCTTTCTCACCATCTCCACGCTGTTGGGGTCCAAATTAATTACTAAGTAAAAATTCTGCCACATAAATCCTCACTTCCCAGGGAGAGGGGAAAAAAAAATTTTAACCTCATTTGAGAGCTCAGAGAGCAGCCCGTGAAAGAAGATTCATTCGCCTTCAAGACACATCTAAGAAGTCTGTGCATAAATGAGAAAACCAGGGGCCCTTGCAAAGTGCAGCTCACTTCCTGATGCTCAAGCCCTGTATCTTCTTTCTCAGCAGCCTCATATTTATTCTCAAAAAATTACAAGACTCTTCACTTCATTCTCTGTGGTACTAAGGTACGAGTGAGAATAACAAAACTTTCCCTAAAAATAATTTGTTCCTTAAGTATCAAATGTATCAAAAAATATCAAATGATGCATGGAATAAGATCAGCTGAATATCTTCAAAACCTGATATTCTGTAAAGTTGTGAACTAACAAAAATGTAAGAATTATAAAATTCTGCTCGATAGTCTTTTGGCTTTATCTAACATTTCACCATGAGAAATAAATCTGTTATTAAATGATAATATTCCTAAAGGGTCAAGGGAAGGGAGGAAGCGTATGAGAGGATAAGAAGATCTTAGTCTCTATTAGGCACACGTAACCACCTGTGAATTTGATTAGAATATTGCTGGTAGAGAAGACAAGATGTCCAGGATGTTCAAAAAATATGGGCTAGTGGGGTACCCTATAATAGCTGAGAAGATGGTGGAGGGTCTTTCCAAAGGTTTGGTAGAGCATTGAAGATAACTGCCTAAGTCACAGTTCTTATATTGCAGAACGCTGAGGATAAGAGAAGAAACCAGGGGGAGGGAATAATATCCGTCTACAAATTGAAAATTTTTGCAAAGAGAGATAATAATTAAAAGCTCCTAGATAAATAAAAATCCCATTAACATGTAGAAACTTTAGCTTTAATTGGTTATCAGATGCTAACAAAACTAACAAATTTCTCATTTTACTCTTTCTCCTAAAAATAAAAAAAACTACCCTTTTGAAGTTTCCCTGAGATCCCATTAGTTCCTTTTTGCTGACTCCTGCTTCCATTTTCTTGGTTCTGACTGCCCACATCTGCAGCTCTTCTATAAATGGATTTCTACCAATGGCTCCAAAAGTTGATCTACCAGCTCATACAAAACACAAAAAGTGCCTGGAATTCGGAGTTTCCAGGCACTTAGTCAACACCTAAGCATGAAAGCCTTGCATCCCTTGCTTTAGGAGGGATGGACTTTAAGGCATGACTTAAATTGCTGAGTTTTTGAGAGGCCAGGATGAGGTTACCCTCCACAAGTCCCAGCCTGAAGTCTCAGCCTAGCTTGGTTTCTTCCCTTTTCCTGAATGGCTTCCCCTACTGCTTTACTAGACCCTTCTTAACAAATCACTTGCATACAATGCACCATCTTAGGGAAACCAACCAAGACATATTGTTGCTGAATATACTCACCTGAAGATATGGATGAAAACTCTAATTTATTGTGGATAAAGCCAATGCATCATTGGGCGCCCCCCCTATCATTTCTGGCCACCATTTCTGTTAGGAATGCAACATTCTCAATTACATAGGCACAGAGCTTTGGAGCTATTTGAATTATTTCTTTTTTTTATTGAATGACTTCACTAACAGTTGCATTACACTGTAGAGTTTGCAAAACATTTTCATTTACTTAATATCATGTGGTTGTCAAAATAAACTTTAGAAATCTATAGGCCAGATTTGATCATCTCAATCTTCACAGTGAGGCAACAAAGAATAAAGGAAATTAAACAGTTAGTAAACTGAGTAATTGGAGCCAGAACCTGCGCTTTTGACTTTGATTAACTGCTTTCCTACTAAACCAGATGTTCTTCCTTCAGAATATCTTGCAGATGCCTCCTTTTTTTCCTGTTTTCCCCATACAACCTTGGTTTAGACCCTTGATATCCTTTCTCAGGTTACAGCAGTCATCTCCTAAATGGTTCCTTTGCCTCTGTCTCCTTGTTTCATGCCTGCATGCCCCTGCCAGATTAAGATTCCTACCTCATATCATATTCTCTTCCCTGTGACCAGGATCCTGCAGACGTTTCTAGCTTTAACCTTACTCTTCTCTTCTGTCTAATCCTAAGGTTTATGTGTTACTGAATCATAGTATAGCTATACTTAATAGTACAGAAATAGGTCCCTTGAAGTGGGTGCTGCTGTAGCTAACGCCTACTGGTAAAGTATGTGCCACAGACAGAGGAACTGAGCGATGCCAGGCAATGAAACTGATGTAAGAGGCAGGGATGATGGCTATGCGTGCGATGCACTGGGAAAACTCTTGGTTAACTGCTATACTTTAGAAGGCAGATCACTCACCTAGTGAGGGTGTTGCACTAGAGGAAAGAGGTTGAAAAACATAGTTAGGAGTGGGTGCTGGAAATGTGGTTAGTTTCTAGTGAAATGGGATGTCCACAGAAGTGATGAAGTCACTGCTAGGCCTGCATATGAAATCCATCTATGCCATCCTCTAGCTTTCTTTCCCTCCATGGGGACCTGGGAAGCCTTATGTAGAAGACAGCAAAGTCTTAAAGTGGAAATACCCTGGACAAGCACGGGGCCTTGTTTCCAAAAAAACACTGCCAGGACCTGCATTAGACTCTGAAATGAAAGGAAATAACCTTTTACTGTGTTAAACTCAAGACATTGCAGTTTGTTTTGATCTTGCCTTCATCTTCTGTTTCAGCACCTAGCTGAGTGCTCTGTGCAGAGCTAATATGTTCAGTGCTTCTTAAATTAAGCAGAAAGAAAAAAGCCTCATAATATGAGATAATTTTAGTGAATAAAAAGTACATAGCCATTCATGGATACTAGTGCACCGTAACTACATAAATAATATAAGGAATAAACATTAGGGAAGAAAATGGTGATTATGTTTATTATCTCAAAATAATTATTCTTAACAGCTATGAGTTAAATTATTCAATTATAACAGAGTTAAAAACAATAATTAGTTGAGACATTTTCAGAAAATACTCAAAACAAGCTTACTAAATTGTTTTTATTTATGTAAATCATTAAATAAAAACATATATAAGCTACACTCTTTCTGACAAATTTATTGTTTTTTTCAGTTAATGTAATTAAAATATATGCTGATGATTTCTTTCCTTAAGGGAGTAGGAAATATTAGTAAATAATTTTAGCCAACAGTTCAGGGCAAGGGAAGGCAGGCTTGCTGGGGCCTGTGACTTCCACAGCCCTCAAGACTGTGCTTATAAAATTGTTTCTTCAATGACTTATTTGCAGTGTCGGGTTCTGGTGGTCCCATCCTGCTGCATCAGTCAGAGTGAGTTCCCTAAACCTGACAAAACATGACACAGTGACGGGTTACAAGCCAGCAGACACCACAGGTCACAAACTATTAAAGTGACTTTCAGAAACACAGCCTTCCCCAAGACTGGCCCCCACAGCTGTCAGTTCTGTCTCAACAGAATGTACCAGCTTCCTTCTCCAAGTCCCATGACTCAAAATTCAAGGATAGGTTAACATAAACCCAGCCCAACTCATTTCACGTCACTATCATTTAACTTCCCTCCACTCACACCCTCTGATTGCCCTCGTCCCCTTCACCCCATATGCCAATGTCTGGTTCATTAATACCCAGGTAATGAGGTCACATTTTTCAGTAGCTTCTCTTCATACTTTTCTGCTTGGCTTGTTGGACACTAGATTCTACTCTCACTCTGCCTCCACTCCTCCCAGCCCTGCAACAATGTGCTTGGCTCTGTTCAGTGGCACATGTCCACCTGCATGAGCTGCCCAGCACCTACCTGAGCTCCAGACCCAGCCTCTGTCTCTGTTCAAACCTCCAGTTTATCTCCTAACATTATGACTCTTCGCATCATGCACCTGCACTTCACATTTGCTTCTTTTTGATATAGTGATAGCAAACCCCTAAAATGTGGACTAGTGAAGCTAGTCAAGAGCACTAAAACTAGTGAGTCGACTCTTGGACAGTCGACTTGTCAGTGGTAAGCAGGGTCTCTGCTGCTCTCTAAGACACTTACCTATGACCAAATGCAGGAAACCACTGTCTCCACCTCTTTTCTATATTTTCCCCACTTGCCTCCAACCTCAACCCTTCCCCCATAAGGGAATGGGTAGACCTATGTAAATAGCATGAGACAAGCGACAAGTGCAGAAACTACCCCAAAGATTAACTACAATAATATTAATATACACATGGGTTATCATAGCAGAGAGAAAAAGAGTGGTGTAACAATGTAACATACAGCGTTGTTTATTTCAAGCACTAGAGGGTATACAAAGGTGAGTGCTTTCTAGAATTTCTGGAAAATTGTCTCCATGCATAATAGGCCTCCCTGAACCTGGGCAATTAGCTGGAGGAATTAGCATAAATGGGCATAATACAAACCTAAAGCCCTAAGAAGGCCTCAGATTTATTTAACTGTGCTTTCCTTCTCTAAAAAGTTTTAAAGCACATATCTTTTTTTCATATGTACAAATTATATCTAGATACTATTGTATAAATACATTATGAACATTATGAACATCTGCAACATGTAGAAAATTGTTAAAATGAAATGAGAGAGACAGAAATATTCCTGAGAAAAAGGAATCCCACTTTAGGAATAACCACCTAACTAGAGTGTAGCTAACTGTAGATGTGACATTGAAAGATTCAGTGATGTAACTAGCATCATCCAGCAGAAAATAGACACAGATGGGTAGGACTTTAAAATCCTATTTTTAAATTTCTTCTCTATAGCTCAAAGTAAGAACTTTCTCTGCAGCTGGAATATGCAGTATGTGTGTCTCCCTTTTATTAACATAAGTTGAAATGTATTTGTTATAGATGCCAAGGGTCAATCTCTCACCATCTCATCACAAAGAAACCTGTGGGATATCCAACAATTCCCAGTCGTCTTTGTGCCCTGGGTCTCTTGTCAAAATTCTTTCCATCTGGATTGCTTCCTTAGGGAATCATGCCTCCCTTTCTTTGCAAGACTTCTTGTTTGTGGATCCATTTACCCGATCCTTGTATGGGAAGATGTGGAGATGCTGGTAGGGAAAGGGGATCTCTGTGCCTTAGCATCTTTGTTTCCATAGAATAGGCACCTACTGAAACCAGCGCAAGGGCATCGTGAGCTGTCCTTGACTCTCCAGAGCACAAATAGCATTTATCTCTGGGCAGCGGGTAGCGCCAACACGGTTTTTGTCAACCTGTCAATTTTTTTTTTCTTAAACAGAAAGCAGAGTTCAGTAAATAAAGATAAATGATTGTGCTCCTTCTCTGCAGACCCTGGAGCTAAACTGAACAGGCCTCTTATGGTTTGGCCCTGCTTCATTGACTGTTCAGACAGCCCAGTAATACGACAGATGTACCCAGCCGTTCCCTCTTCCCCGCTGTCCATTAGATTATGTTCATTTTGTCTGAGATGCCATTAGAAGTCTCAAGGTCAAAGAAGTCACAGGGAAGAAAAGAGGATGACTAATTTTTTTCCTGCAGCCCTTCATTGCCCAAAGAGCCTCCAGACAGGTGGGCTCCCGCTTTGTGAGGGGCACAAAGTGGAGGGGGGGGGCCTCCATATAATTTACTTGAAATAAAATGCAGGTGTGCAATTAACCAAGACACACTTCTGGCAACCAATACAGCCTGCCACTGGAAGTTTTATTTGGATCAGGGGAGTATATTATTTGGGATATTTTCCTAAATGGCAAATGAATGATTTGCCTGCAACAACATGTTGAGGAAGTGCTTGGGGAGCAGAGGGGGAGCAGAGGGGGATCAGAGGGGGCTTATATTTCTTTCTCTTCTTCTTTTTTTAAGAAAAAAAGATTATAATGGTTTGGTTTCAAAGAATGCTTCCCTTGGGATTTCTTGAGGATATCATGCAAATAGGGAATTTGTCCCTGCTTAGCAGCTGTGATTATGCACGTAATGGTCCTTGAATTTATATAGTGTGTTACTCCTGAGCTGAAAGCACTTAACACACATGGCCACATCATTAACACTCAGAATCAGCATGTGAAAACTGGAGGAGACTGCAAGGATCACCTGCTTCAACTCCTCCACAGACAGGAAAGCAGGCCATGTTATTATGTGGGGTCCTTTTCTTGTTTCATGTATGTAAGGTATATTATCTTTCTAAGTGATGAAAGGGGCTACATGTTCTTCATTTGTAAAAGCCCCCATAGCATCTAGCATGAGCCTGTATGAGAGAGACAGAGACAATTCATACCACTGACTGGTAGAATCATAGAGTCGAATAGTTGGAAACTAAAAGATCACCTAATCCCTATAGAACTCTAACAGTTCTGTCCAGATGCCCAGAAAGAAGGGGCACAAAGGGGAAAGCATGTGAAGAGGGCTCCAGGTTCCATCACTGTTCCAACCAGATCCACTCTCATTTAATTTTTAAATATTTGGGGAGATTATAGGATGTGAAATTATTATTTGAAGAAAAGTTATCCACTGCTTAAAATAATACTTAGAGAAATTCTCATATAGCATCCAGAGAGATTATCACCTAACTTTCCCTTGTGCAAGTATGAGAATAATAACATAATTTAACTCCTGGCACATAACACCTTGCTGATTTGGAGCTGCACATTAGGCAAAGGTATGACGGATAAGTACAGAGTGATCATAGGCATGTTTGTGATGTTTTTGTTCCTATCTAGTTGCATTCAGCAAGTGTTTATTGAGAATCGTGTGGTTCTCATCACCCTAGACTGCAGGCTGGGTGGAGTGCCAGAAAATAAAACTCTTTATGAGCTTTGATCTATCTGAGCAGAGAAAATCCACAACATACTTAGCTTTACCCTTAAGAACATAAGCACCAATGTGCACAGTTCAAAAGATGGGAGAATAAACACAAGATAAGTTCCATGAAAAGAATTAGAGTTTGTCAGATTTGGAAGGAATCTTAGATGCCATTTCTTTATCAGATGGATAAACAGAGGCCTGGAGAAATAACATGATACAGTCCACATAGCCCAACTCAAAAGACAAGGGACTGATAGCATCCCATATGTCTCCTCAGATCCAGGTCATTGTCCTTTGTACATTATACTGTCTTAGCTAGACTGTGAGGAACTAGTGTGATAAAAACAGATTTAAAGTAGAGAAGAGACCTTCAGTGCAGGAGTAGGAACCAAGATGCAGGGCTTCGTGGGTCATGGCCAATCTGGCTGGCGAAGTAAGTTAGATTATAGAAGACTGCTCCATTTAGGAAGCAGCCATCAAGTGTGAATCTATGGGCATAGCAAAAGAAAAAAAAAATGTAATGCATTAGAACCTATATGATGATTCTTTAATTCTCATCTAATTGTATTTGTCCTCTTAGGATTAAGTACAAAACTGCTTACTTAACATGTTATAAACTATTTCCCCCATTTCCCCCTGCTCACCTCCCCAATCTCGTCACTTGATAATTTCTATTCCACCATCTTAAAATTACATTAATCTTGGGCTCAACTGAATCCCTTGGTATTGTCATATTTTGTTCTCTTTGTTCATATCATTTCTCTGTTTGCATGCTTATGGAACTCTTCCCACACGAAGTAACATAGGGACACACACAAAGACAATGCAGACACATAGCTAGTTCAAATTCAACATCAGATTTTAGCTTAAATCTTTATTCCTCCAGAGTCTCCCTGGCCCTAGACTAGTACAGACTCTGTTTCCATAGCATCTTATTTCCTGAATCATAATATTCACTACACTTTATAGTATTTTTTTCAATCATGGCTGTCTTCCTTGAGGACTCCCTTGTTTCCTGCTTGATCCTTGGTATTTAAAACAACATATGCACAGAGTGCTTTATAGATACTGAATAAATGAATGATTACTTGGTGACATGCAGAGCATCTAATCTCAGGTAAGCAAGTTTCCAAAGGTTTAAAGAGGAACACTCTTTAAGTGAAAATTAGACTTACTGAAAGCAATTTAAATGGTTCTTATCCCAGCAGGCTGACGCCCCGCCTGGATCAGATCACGACAGAGATCGTCATTTTACTAAGGATTAAATTCATTCACAAATGTTAATGGGTCTGAAAAAAAAATAATTACAATGGTAATAAATTAGGGGTCTGCTTCACTAACTAACTTTTCTCTATTAGCAGAGAATTTACTTTGAAGAGCAGAAAGAGCCAAGTGAGCAGATTTCATAATTGCCGAACTTTATTTTCACTTTGCTCTAACTTTCCCAGTGAAACAGAACATAAAAAAAGCCTTCTGAAAATGGATAATTACACACCACATCTCAGGATTATGAGAGACTGTGTAACCTTTTCTCCTCCTTTTCTAATGTGACCGAGCACCATCAGAGAGCTATTCTTGCCCTTATGGGGGGAAAATAGGTACTTTAAGTCACTCCTTATATCTAACAGCATGATTTCATGTTTATTAACATACACCCATAAAATTTATAATTTTTCAGCACCTGAAGGGACTGCACAGATCAGCTAACCTAAACTTTTGCTTTAAAAAGCTGAAACCAAGGTCAAGAAAAGTTAAATGACTCATTGTAACACAAAAATTCCAGAATAAGAGAAACTTACATCAAATGAACAATAATGGAGGGCCTCAGCCTTTATGGAGAAATGAAAAAGAGGGTCATGCTTAGGTGTGGGCAAAGAAGATCCAGTGGAAACTGGTTCAGATGACAGGCAAATGAAAATGTGATTCAGAACTGTGCTTGCTTAGTCCATATGATTTAAGATAAGCCACTTATTTCCAGGCCTATTCTCCCCTGCACATATAGAAAGTATGATACTAAAAGGTTAGGAATACAGGTTCTGGAATCACACAGACTTACCTCCAAACCAAAATGAATCTCAACACCACCATTATACCATTTCTCTTGATGGATATCCCAATTGCTCACCATACAATATTTCACCAATACCTTATGTTTGGCTAACTTTGACAACTCTTTCTATTAAAATCAATGTAAACCATTATTCACTCATAGCTCAGAAAAGATAAATTGGGAACCACATAGGGAAAGATATTTACATGGGAAATAAATGAAAACAGGAATATCACAAAGGGAAATGAGATATCAAGCAATCCCACCATTTTGCCCTTGGCTAGCCTTAGTGGGAAGCGAATAAGAAGGTAAGGTAGGATGTGTTCTAACATATTTAAAGTATGGAAATGAAAAAGTTGAAGAAATCTCACAGTCTTCAAGACAAGGACAATATTGGCTTGGCCATGGGTTGGGGAATCCCTATAGAGTTTACCTGTACTTCTCTGACATGAAGATTGAACATTACATAAGTGTCTACAAGACATTAAATATCTAGGGGTGATCTGTTTCAATCTTCATAAAGACACACTGTATAATGGCTAAATGATGTCTTCTTCATTATATTGACACTTTACAAATTCAGAAAGAAACATTTACCTTATACCATTTGTTTTCCTTAGTCAGTTTCAAGAACAAAAATGGCAAATAATTATATTCTTGCTATTCTCCAGAGTTTTAATTTGTTATTCAATTAAAAGACTAATACAAGAAGGTAAAATATAATTTTTCTTCACCTATTGGATACAGTTTACTTTTATTACCCAAGCTCTTGACTGTTAAAATTGCATAGACTATTTAATCTATGAACTTTGAATTCTGTTAATTCCCACATTGACTACAGGCAGATACATTTTCAAAAACTGAATTTGTAGTAACAGTAACTAAGTTAGCATACGGTAAACTGTTCTATTTCCTGGCATTTTTTATTGAAAAAATATGATGCTTGCTACATTATAGTAATAATGATGATTATTTCCAACTTATTTAATAAAGTGCTTTAGATTTGACTATTTCTATTAAATTAACCAGATGGTGATAGCACATAATTTCACCCAGAAATGTACATTAATTATTAACAATAAATGTAGGGCAAAACAACAGACTTCAGTAATGTAACTGCACATCTGCAAAGGAGGTTGTTGGCGATTTGGAAATGCTAATTCTGTGATTAATCTTCCATTTGGCTACTGAGCAGCAGAAGTTGTGCAAGCAAGAATGCTAAGATGAGTGATGGAGCATTCAGACTTCAAATTGGATTTTGATCTCAGACAGCAGAACACTTTGGTAGGCAGTAGAAACTTTCCACCAAAAATATGTACTTTCATTACAGAACCATTTGGAGGAAGATATGTTCCATTGTCTTTATTTGAGGCATCTGCTCCTGGGATAACACAGAAACCCTTTCTTTCTTCTTTCCAAATATTTCAAATCCACCATCCTGTAAAATCTCCCTTCACAGAAACCACTTTCACATTTCCCAAAATCTTCTTTCCATTAATACAAGAAAGCTCTACTGTTACAAAAACATGGTGCCTACACAGCTGGAATACAATGTAATTCTGGGCATTTTAACAACAAAATAAAATTCCCAAATAATTAAGTGGACAGATTAAGGATCTTCTGCATAAGAAGAGACTAGGAGAAAGAGACGCTCTCTTCCATGAAGACAGAAAAAATTACAACCTTTAAGTAAATCATGAGCAGTCAATTCTACATCAGACAAGCAAATATTAGATGTCAAGAACACAAAAATCAAGAATTGTCCGTATTGTTAGCCTTTTGAAATAGACATAACATATATTATAGCTTAAGAAAAGTAGAGCCAAAACCGGTTTGGCTCAGTGGATAGAGCGTCGGCCTGCAGACTGAAAGGTCCCGGGTTCGATTCCGGTCAAGGGCATGTACCTGGGTTGCAGGCACATCCCCGGTAGATGATGTGCAGGAGGCAGCTGATCGATGTTTCTCTCTCATCAATGTTTCTAACTCTCTATCTCTCTCCCTTCTTCTCTGTAAAGAATCAATAATATATATATATATATAAAGAAAAGTAGAGTGGGGGCAAATTTAAGAAAGTCCACTTCTTAGAACTTCTTGATCTTTGCAACCCAAAAAGAAATAAAAATTGAAAGTATAATTTTAGAAAAATTTTATTTTAATTCCTAGAGAATACATCCATAATGAGCAAAAAACTTTTTAAGAAAACAGCTAAAGATAATTGATTTGCTTTTATTTTTTTCCTTTATTGATTAAGGTATTACATATGTGTCCTTATACCCCCATTGTCTCCCCCACCCACATCCCCCATTCATGCCCTCACCCCCTTGGTGTCAATGTGCCGGGAGCCGGTCCATCCTTGCTGTTTCAAAGGACCTGGCATATATGGCATACTGTTCTTAATATGCTTGCTCACCTTCTTAGCACTATGTGTTTTAACCAAGGTCACCTCTCTGAGAAAGGTTGTTTCCCCAGGTAGGGATTTTCCCCTGAAGTTAGGGGGGGAATAAAACCCCTTAACTAAGTGCCAGGCGGGTAATTAATCACTTTAACTATGAACAATCATGCTTAAGCTACATAATCTTTACTCCCTGGAATGGAGATAAGAAACACCCTAACCTTTGGACTAGAGATTGATAGGATTGGAATCAACTGGTATAAATACAGATGTAACAAGACAACAGGACACAGAACCTAGACAGAACACAGACACAGAACCTACACAGAACCTCGAGACAGAAGAACTTCGTTGGAGAGAACATGGCAAAAGATCCTGGACAGAAACTGGAGACAGAACCTCGAGACAGAACCTAGAGACAAAACCTGGCTGAAGAACCTAGAGACAGAACCTGGCTACAGAACCTGGATAGAGCATGGCAAGAGAACCTGACTAGAACCTGGTGACTGAACCTGGCTGGAGAACCTGGAGAACCTGGCTGGAGAACCTAGCGAGGGAACATGGCTACAGAACCTGGCTGGAGAACCTAGCAAGAGAACATGGACACAGAACCTGGCTGGAGATCCTAACCAGAACTATGCTGGAGATCCTGAACAGAACTTGGCTGGAGATCCTGGCTAGAGATCCTGGCTAGGCTGCTGATCAACTGAACACTGTTTCCGTGTCATTCCTTCTTCGCCGACTCCGTCTACACCTTTGGGAAACCCTGGACCTGCTGGGGTTGGACCCCAGCATCTATGTCTATTGGTTAGGCTTATATGCATGCATACAAGTCCTTTGGTTGATCTCTCCACTTTACCCTCGCCCTCCCTTACCTTCCCTCTGAGGTTTGACAGTCTGATCCATGCTTCTCTGTCTCTGGATCTGTTTTTGTTCATCAGTTTATGTTGTTCACTATATTCCACAAGTGAGTGAGATCATGTGATATTTATCTTTATCTGACTGGCTTATTTCGCTTAGCATAATGCTCTCCAGGTCCATCCACGCTGTTACAAATGGTAAGAATTCCTTCTTTTTTACCTCAGCATAGTATTCCATTGTGTAGATGTACCACAGTTTGTTTGTTTGTTTTAATCCACTCATCTGCTGATGGGCTGTTTCCAAATCTTAATTATGGCAAATTGTGCTGCTATGAACATAGGGGTGCATGTATCCTTTCTGATTGGTGTTTCTAGTTTCTTGGGGTATATTCCTAGAAGTGGGATCACTGGGTCAAAAGGGAGTTCCATTTTTAGTTTTTTGAGGAAACTCCATACTGTTCTCCACAGTGGCTGCACCAGTCTGCATTCCCACCAGCAATGCATGAGGGTTCCTTTTTCTCTGAATCCTCACCAGCACTTGTCATTTGTTGCTTTGTTGATGATAGTCATTCTGACAGGTGTGAGATGGTACTGCATTATCATTTTGATTTGCATCTCTTGGATAATTAGTGACTTTGAGCATGTTTTCATATATCTTTTGGCCTTCCTTATGTCCTGTTTCAAAAAGTATCTATTTAGGTCCCTTGCCTATTTTTCGACTGGGTTGTTTATCTTTCTTTTATTAAGCTGTATGAGTTCCCTGTAAATGTTGGAGATTAAACCCTTATCAATAATAACATTGGCAAATATGTTCTCCAATGCAGAGGGCTTTCTTGCTGTTTTGTTGATGGTTTCTTTTGCTGTACAGAAGCTTTTTATTTTGATGTAGTCCATTTGTTTACTTTCTCTTTAGTTTCCATTTCCCTAGGAGCTGTATTGATGAAGAATCCCATTTACCATCACACCAAAAAAATTAAGATACCTAGAAATAAACTTAACTAAGGAGGTGAAAGACCTGTACTCAAAAAAGTACAGGACACTGAAAAAAGAGATAGAGGAATACATAAACAGATGGAAGAACATACCGTGCTCATGGATTGGTAGAATCAACATCATTAAAATATCCATACTACCCAAAGCAATCTATAGATTCAATGCACTCCCCATTAAAATACCAACAGCATATTTCACAGACCTAGAACTAACGCTCCAAAAATTCATCTGGAATAAAAAAAGACCCCAAATAGCTGCAGCAATCCTGAGAAAGTAGAACAAAGTAGGATGGTTCTCAATACCAGATATTATAAAGCTGTATTACAAAGCCACTGTTCTCAAAACTGCCTGGCACAAGAACAGACATGGAATAGAATAGAGAACCCAGAAATCAACCCAAACCACTACGCTCAATTAATATTTGACAAAGGAGGCAAGAACATGCAATGGAGTCAAGACAGTCTCTTCAATAAATGGTGTTGGGAAAATTGGTCAGATACATGCAAAAAAATGAAACTAGGATGGCTATAATAAAAAAAATGAACAATAACTAGTATTAGTGAGAATGTGGTGTAGTTGAGACACTCATTCATTGCTGGAGAGAATGTTAAATGGTGCAGCCACTTTGAAAAATTAGTTGCAAACACAGTCAAGATATAACCCAGGAATTCCACTCCTAAGTAAATATACAAGAGAGTTGAAAACAAGTGTTTATATGATAAATGTTCATAGTAGTGTTATTCACAATAGCCAAAAAGTGTAAACAACCCAAACATCCATCAATTGATGAATAGATAGACAAAATGTGGTATATCCATATAATGGGATAATATTTGGCAATAAAAATCAATTAATTACTGATACATGCTACAATATGGATGAACCTTGAAATCTGCTAAGTTAAAAAAAAAATAGCCAGCGCAAATCTACACAATGTATGATTCCATTTATATGAAATGCTCAGAAACGGCAAATCCATAGAGAAAGAAAGCAGATTAGTGATCAGCGGATGCTGTGGAGAGGGGACAATGGGGAATGACTGATAATGAATACAGGGTTTCTTTTTAGGGTGATGAAAATGTGCTGCAATTACATAGTGTTTTGCACAGCCTCTGAGTATACTAAAAGCCACTGAATTGTACACTTTAAATGGGTGAACTTTATGGTATGTGAATTATATCTCAATAAAAAATAATCACATTATTACTTATGCTGGTTTCTAAGTTTACTATTTCATGGGTGCAACCAGAAGTGGAACTCCTTTGGACTATTTATTACTTCCGTCCCTGTTTTAGGCAACTGAGGCAAAAGAAGCAAATCCAAGGTAAGGTCCTCTGACATAGCCTGTCCATTAAGGTACTTGCCACAATTGTCATAACCAAGAAGAGTAACAATCATAGCACCTAATCAAGGTTGTTCTTTTTATAGTAGGAACACTGAATGATAAAAGCCCTCTACAGAATAAGAAGAAAATTACACATGTTTCAAGACATGAAGATGTTAGAACATTCTATGCTTACATTCTTTTTACCTTCTTATAACTTGTAAGTATTTCAAGGGGATTATCTCATTGTTCTGTGCTGTCTTAAGTGTCTTACCAAGTGCATTTGCTCATATATTAAAATGAAGTTGTCCCTGTGGCCTGCCTTTTAGGTTTGTCTTTGGGGACATTAACTGATCAAAAGTACCATGTGCTTTAACACTGGTTAATTTTTTAAGAAGTTTCTCTAGTCAAGGTAACCATTAATGGTCTATATTGCTAGTATTTTATATTGCTAAAGTAGAGAACTGTCTCAGTCTTCAGAAACTTCCCATGGGGTATTATTATTCACACTGTCTCCAGACAAGGAACACCAGGAAAAGTGCAGGCAAAGGAGCAGGACAAGGACATGGGTAAATTAGCTAATGGAGATTCTGGTCTCTCTGAGGAAAGTCAGAAGTCCAGTGAGTTATGTTTTCAAGGAAACATAAATTAAGACTGAGTTTAGTAAAAACTCTTTCCATTTGTCCATTCATCCACCCACCCATCCATCCATCCATCCCTTTGCTCAGTATGCCACAATGTTGTTGGCACTAGACTAGGAATAGAGCATTTAATAACTAGAGAGGCCAGGTTTGATTGGTAGACATTGTGGTAGCAATCTAGGTAATTTTGAAGTGAGGTAAATAGAGTTTCAAAAAATAAAGCCATTACTGGAAGACAATGTCAATAATAGAGTGCCAAAAGCTGTCAAGCCCTGTTGAGCTCCTTTTTATATATTAGCACATTTAGTTCTCACAGAATGTGAGATGGATATTATATTGTACAAATGAGGAACATGATGATCAAGGATGGTAAGTAACTTGCCCAAGATGATTCAACTTATAAGAAACAGAATATGGATTCTGATTCCAAAGCCCATGATCTTTCTATTAAGCCATACTGAGCACAAGATTCTCCCAGGCAGTCGGGCAGGCAATCCTAGCTAAGCATGAGTTCAAGACAGAGTTATAATACCAGAAGCGAAAAGGGTGGCTATGTAGCAAAAACAAGGCCATCATCTTATAGGTTACCTAGTGTATCAGCACACTGGAAGTCAGGTGCCACCAACTGGTCCGCTAAAGTCACTGATGCTGGCATCTGCTGGAACTTGGTAGAGGTGATCTCAATGAGAAAAAGGCATCATTCATTCCACATGAGAGAGACTGACATAGTCCCCCTTAGAAACCAAGTTTGAGATACAATTCATTCTAGGTACTTGTAGTAATGCTAAAATCCTCATATTCTCAGAAAAAGTTGAGATTTTCTTATCTGATTTGGCTTCTAATACTAAAAGGAATATTTATCTTTCTTCCCCCTTATAAAAACAATGCCTCTTTGAACTGGCAGTCAAAGAGTAAATACCTACTTGTTCTTATTTGTGGAATGCAATGAGCATTGCTTTGATTTGATGTCTTCTTTTTAATATGTTTTTATGTTTTAGAAAGAGAGGAAGGGAGAGGAAGAGAGATCAATGATGAAAGAGAATCATTGGTCGGCTGCCTCCTACACATCCCCAATGGGGATCAATCCTGCAACCCAGGTATGTGGCCTTGACTGGAATTGAACCGGGACCCTTCGGTAGGAAGACCAGTGCTCTATCCACTGAGCAAAACTGGCTAGGGCTGATTTGGTAACTCTTAATGAGGACAGCAGACATCAGGGATATAGACAAACCATTGGGCTGAGAACAGAAATATCAACATAGGCACAATCTCCTAATTTTCTCATCTTTGGTGTACATTAGTTGGTTAATGGGCTTGAGCCAGGATATCTACACAGGCAAAACAAAGTGGATAATTGAGCAATTATCTGATGAATCTAAACACTAAAAAAAGTGACTTTGTTTAATTAAGATTTTGTTCTAAACTGCTGGAGCATCTTTCTTTGGGGGAAAGTTGTGGTGCCAGAAGCAGAGGTAGGTATGTATTTGTGTTTCCTTATTGCATTTTATTGCAGCCTCAAGAGACCTAGCAGAGCTAGGAGAGGGACTGGACCTTTGGGCTGTTTTCTAAAAGCGACATGATTAGTAATGAATTTCTACTGCCATCATTGGGAGGCAGGATACAAGTAGAAATATCACAGGGCAGCATCTTAGTGTTAGCCCTTTTCTGGAAGCTTAGTGCTTTAATGTGAGAGAGAACAGTCCCCTTCCCTGGTGCAATCTAGGATCAAAGCTTTGTAGTTGCAATGAGGTAACGTGTCAAGATAATGGCAGAATCTATCATGCCAGCACCTCAGTTGAGGAAGCACCAGACCCTCATATGGCATGATGATATAGGATGGGGTGGGGGGATTGGGATATAAGCCTTACCATATGGCACTGGCCCCAAACGGATACCCATGGAGCTTTGAAGGCAGCCAACTGCTTTACAAGTAATCAGGTTTCAACAGGTTAGCCCTTATCTATAAGTATTACTAGATGAGAAAACGAAAGCATGGAAGATTGAGCAGCTATATCAAAGATTTAAATCTAAAAAAATGAGAACCAGGATCAAATTGCTATATTTTAATGACCTAATCTACCCCTAAAAAAACCATTCTCACAAAAGTTAAAAAGAAATATATCATCAAATAATGTATTACCTCGCCTGAGGATGTTTTCATTGTAATATAGGACAAGGCAGTTAGATTAGTAGACTATAACAGGCATCCCCCTAAACACATCCGGGCATACTAGCCCATTGGACCAGAATGATCCAGCCTGCCAATCAGTGTAGCAGAGACTGTCCCTCAGAACTCAAAGTGAAAAGAATTGAAACCAGATACAGAAAATATGGAATATGTTACATTCATATAGAAGATGGAAAATTAAGTAAACACAATTATATGCACACACTAATTCAAATATTCTAAGCAGGTCAAAATATAAAATTTAACCATATTTTCATAGATTAAGAACAGATTGAATATTAGAAATTCTATATAACCAAACTTTTAACTTAATGAGAAAAATTAAAATTCCCATTCACCAGGCAGTTTACTAGTACACTGAAGTTCAACTCTATTGAATATTACCTTTATCAACACAACCAAGATTCCTCAAAGTTGGCAGGGTGGTCTAAAACATTAGCCAAAACCTAAGGGGGAAAAAAGACATATGTGATATTATATTTCTGAAGGCAATTAATAAAGACTTTTTATGTCTTGGGTGACTAGTTAGCAAGAAACCATATTGCAAATGCTGGAAAGAGAAGCAGTTAGGGATAAAAATAAATTCTGAGAAATAAGTTTAAGCGTTCCTAGAACCTACTATGAAGTAAAAGCAGCTCAAAATGGTATATCTATATGTCTAGCATCAAGTATCAAAAATATCCAACTGTAAAATATTTTGTTCTAAATTGAGAAATGAAGTTTTGAGTGATTATATTAACTCAAATCCTTTCATGAGAATGGGGAATGTTATAGGGCTTCCAATTAGGTTTTGTCTTCCAAGAACAGCTCAAAAGTTCTATCTCTTGGAATATTATGGCCAATGAATTTTTAAGAATTAAAACACCCTGACTTGAAATGTAAAGCCAGAAATGAACCACACATAAATTTCAAGAATGAGAGGGAATTATATGTCATATGCAATAACAAGTGGCAATACCAGGACTCTAGAGTGGGCAATAATTACTATGAAAAATTTCCTGGTTTAAATAGCAATTAAGAATTTAATGGGGGCAAGTAATCAGGAATATGGGTGATCTAGCCAGTAAAAGAGCTCTAAGTGGGTAATACAGTACTCAAAATATGCTCTGTGAATATTCATGAGTTGATCTTATTATGACTTATCTACATGGTGACATTTTCAAGTAGGAAAACATTTGATGAAATGAAAATAGCTCCTGAGCTTCTGAGCACTATAAAATTCATATTGTAAAGGAAGAAAAATTAAGTGCTATGAGTAAGTGATGGGCAGTTGGATAAAATGTTGGAGAATAGGCACTGTGCAATTTAAAACGTTGATTTTCCACTTCAGAAAAATCCATGCTGTTTAATATGTTCATCCCAATAAACAGAAAACACATGAAAAGTGGTTGGTTTAAAAGTTAGAAATAACTTCCTGGCCTACCTCTCAAACATTGTAGCATATGCTTATTCACTTAAGATAATTGCTTTCATTAAAAATGGAAAAGGGCTATCAAGAAGTTTCAGATAAGAAAAAAAAGTTTATGTTCAAATTAAGAAACGCTTGTACTTTTGCTCTTGTGGAGATGCCAGGAAGAAAACAAACAAATAACAATAACAGCTACAGAAGCAGCAACAAAAGTCCACTCAGGGAGTAAAGGATCTACTTAGGAAAATGGCATAATTTCAGAGCCCCCAGTGAATATGGAAATCAAGAGAGCTAAAGTATGTGTGTGCTCATGAAATGTTGGCTCATGCAAAAGAACCTGCTGAGCAAATGCATCAAATTTGACCTGAATTAGCCATACAGGCTGTCTAAAGTTGTGTCTGCATATCAGCAAATGGTGCCAGAAGATGAAATGAATGTATACGTAGTGTGTTGCCATAGAACTTTCTTGTGAACATACTGTCAACACCATTTTCTTTTTACATCTTGGTCTAAATCATGACAGTTAGTCAAACTGAGTGGTTTTCCCAGATACATTTGTTTTTCTTTAGAAAGTAGCTGACCATGGATCTGCTTGGAGGTAATGACCCTTCTTGGGTGGCAGTCAAAAGTCCAATATCTTTTTATGAAGCTTCACCTCACAGAGGTACTAATGACTACTTCACCCAGCTTTTTGTCATCATAATCATGAATATATTCAGTGTCCAAAAGGTAAACAAAGGACTGCTCCTTCAGCAATTTAATAAAAAATTCTTGATGATAGCCAAAGAAACTCTGTCCCCTTCGACCTCCAAAATAAAGTCCAACATTTTCCCATTCAAAGTCATTGAATCTGGGGTGCACTACAAGCACTGTGCTAGGTCATAAAAAAAAAAAGAATATGTATATTCCTGTCCCAACCTCCACCTTTTTTAAAAATATTTTTTATTGATTTCAGAGAGGAAGTGAGAGGAAGAGAGAGATATAAACATCAATGATAAGAATCATTGATTGGCTGCCACCTGCATGCCCCACACTGAGGATGGAGCCCACAACCCAAGAACCAAACCGTGTGCCCTGACCAGAATCAAACCATGACCTCCTGGTTCATAGGTCGATGCTCAACCACTGAGCACCACCAGCCAGGCCCAACTTCCACCTTTTATACATAAGTTTGAGATTTTCAGGTCTCTAAAGTTAATATGAAGATGAATTTAAGTTAAAAGTATTGAAACTTAACAAGCACTCCATTCTTCATTTCTATTAAAAGTAAAATTCTTGGCCGGTTTGCTTCCTGGGGAAAAAGAGTACATGATCACTAGGGAGATGAATACTTATAATTAATACACCCTGTGAATGTCAGCTCCAGCATAACTTTCCCTCCACACTTGCCATGGTGCCGCATTCATCCTTGAGGGATCCATCAATTCACACAGAAGCATCAGGAGGCCAGAAGGAAAGTTTGTCTTCATTTCTACCTTCTTTCCAAGGTTAACTACCTTCAGATCACATTCAGACTAAAATAAGAAACTCATATTTTTTTCCTATGGTTTTAGTCCTTAAATGTAAAAAGAAAAGAAAGAAAAAATTAGGTCTAAAATGAGTGTGATGCATATTCATGAAGGGTAAAGCAATACTCAAGCTATTGCAGTATTGGTGACCTTGTATATCAATTTACTGACTTTGATCTGTAAAGGATGTGATGAAATGTATGCCAAAGATACACACTGAATACCCACAAACATATTTCTACTAGTAAAAATGTGAATATACAGTTATAAAATAATGGAGATACTAATTACAGCAAAGAAAATACAGTGACCCATGTCACTATACTAAACACTTCAGCCTAAAGGGTGAAGATCCATTCTGTTGGTTAGAAAATGTGTAAGTAAAATAGTAGCAGCTACCTGCTACCTTTATGTTTTTGTCCTTAAGCATCACACCAGATCTTTCCTTAGTCTTGATTCAGATATAACATTAAAAATCGCCAGTACTATTTTTAAAATATAATTTCAGTGAGCTTCAGTTTAACTTGGGACTTAGATTTCTTGAAATCCATTTTTTAAAAAAAAAAAATATATATAGTTTCATGGTTCTCTTTTGCACTTGTTCTTAGCTATGGGTTCCTTCTTTCTACCATCCTTTTAATCTTTGACTTAATCTTCTTTTAAAACCAGCATAGTCAAATTTCCTCTAAATGATGCTTCATGCTCTGAATGCATAATCTTACTTTTCAGTCTCTGCCTTCCCCTCTTTAGACACACAACTGCCTAAACATTCACTTAGTGGTGTTTGTTTCATATGTAGTAAGAGGAGATTCTCCTCTTTCTTTCCTTTTTCTGTTCCTTTCTCTGACTCTGCATCCTCCATGTCTTGTTACTCCACCACCAGCAACTACAACTCCTCTTTCTGGATCTATCGTTATTTTTGATTCTCTTCCTTGGCATATAATCCAACACCATTTCTGACTAGGTGCCGGCCAGCAACACAAAATCTGCATGTTCAAAACCTAATTAACCAATCCTCTGCCCAAATTAGTTCCTCTTCTACAGATTTCTCTGGTAACTAACATAAGCAGCTCCACAAAGTCAGGTCACATATACAGGCAAACAGAGACAGCTGACTAGAGCTACTCAACATACCTTCAGAAAAGGAAATTCAGTGTTCGGTCTTGAGGTACTCTTCTACTCCTGACTGCTTGAAACAAGGCCATGGGTATTCAGAGTCCTGAAGTGGATCATCCCAAATTTTACTTCCAATCAGAATCTAATAAGACCTCTTACTGACATTATTAGTCTTAGTTATTTATTTATTTCTGGTCATGCAAAATATCTAAAACTGGCTCTCCTCTAGCAAGAGCTTTCTGGGAGCTGTCAGTGCAGACGATGTGAAATTTCGGATTCTCTAAGAGAGTTTGGCCCCAGCCTCAGGGTTCTTCCCCAAGCCTTGACATCCCAGAGATGCAGATACATTATCAGTTATGGGTAAGGAATGTATGGTCTGAGGTTCTTTACCTTCACCTTGCTCCATCACAGTGGGCACCTCTAGTTTAGTATTGTCTTTTCTTACTTTTTATTATGAAGCCCAATATTCTGTGATCACTTTGTCCCAAGGTCTTATCACTTCCCTTAAAATAATTTTTAAAAAATCTGAAATATAATTTTCTATAACATATGATAAAGATTAAGTGGGCAGCAGATTGTATTTAGTGTGCACCTTTTATTTGTAGCAAAATTAGTGCTTTCATATTGATGAAGATCCCATCCCTCATATAGATGTTCTATGGTCTGTATTTGAACAGCATTGCCATGTGTTCCCTCTGCACGAGTTCCACCGAATACTCCAGCTATACCATTGACTCTGGATCTAATTACTCTGATCTGAGTTCAAATGCTTCCCACCATATCCACCATTCCATTTTTATTGATTTTTCACCAGGATAGACATTTTCCAGATGTAAAACCTTCTCTACGTAGTAAACTCTCTTAAGAACAAATTATGCCCTTCCATTCATATATCTTGTCCTGCTAATTCTCAATGGAGACTTTGGCAATTATATTTCGTGTATGTGTGTTTCAATAGTGTTATCTTTGTTCTCTCCCACTCATAGTAATTTCTTTACTTTGAATTCCCCACTTCCCCACATTGTCTCAGATATATCTTATCTTTGGTTTCCTTTGTCAGATACTTTTTAAAATTCAGATTCACGATGTTTTTATTGCTGACTATACTGGAATGCAGAAAGGTAATCTTTGAGTCCTTTTAATGTTTTCTCTAGCAGAGGGCACAATTTCAAATACAACAGATGAAACTAGTATCAGACTTGGTGTAAAACAGACATCTAATACATCATTAGGCATCCCTGCAACAGTTCTTGTAGTTTCCAATATTTATTGAAGTGTCAGATGGATTATATATCCTCATTAGCATCCCTGCAAACACCATTTATAAATATCCATGGAAATTCTCCTATTTCTGTAGTTTGTAGATCCTGGAGATTAGAAGGAGGGAGTTGTTCAATAAATGCAATATCTGGTTCCCTCTCCATCTTTTAGGCTGACATAACTTAGTTTACCAGGCATTCAGGGCACAGTGTTTAGTCAAAGTATTTACTTCAAGTTGTCAGAAGCAAGTGGTTAAGGAAGAGATTAAATTTATTACATAAAGACATGTTTTTACATAATCTAACTAGAAATTCCTTGAAAGCAGACACATGCTGTTAAAAACAACCACTTACCACAACAATTACGTGAACAGAGGGTGCTGTCCTTCTACTACATGCTACTATGGTTTCTCAAAGTGAATGGACTACAGGACAGATTTTCAGCTAAGCATCTTAGATATGCTACCATGGGCAAATTAATGGTCTAAAAGCCAAAATTCACATCTTAAAAGATGTGAAGGAATAATTAGAACTTGTGTTTAAAGTAAATGCATATCTTGAAGCCAGGAAATCAAACAAGCAAGATACTTACACTAATAATCACAAAGAAGAGTGAGTTTAATCCTAAAACAAAAATGGTTTCCCCTGTGGCATCTGCAATTGTCATATATGGTCTCTGCCTACCTGGAGATGACTCGGGACCTGAGAAAAGCACACACCTAGCTATGACCAGAGCACTATTGCCCAGGCGCATTCTGATTAGAGCTAAGGTGAGGGGGAAAATTTTGCATACAATTACTGCTTGTCATCAAGGGGATATATACGTCACTAGTAGATAGAATAAAACAACACACATGTCAAACATAATTGCTACTAAAGTACTGGCTTTGAGGAAGTTTAATGAAGAAATGATTAAGATGGTCTGATATAAATACCATGACTCTATTATAATATTTACTGATATAATAACTAATATATATATATATATATATATATATATATATATATATATATATATCTGTTTCTTAAGGGCCTGATATCTATCATTTAATCTTCACATGACACCTGGGAGGCAGATACTATCATCACCTTCACCTTCAGATCAGGAAATCAGTTTAAAGAGGTTTCATAGTTATACAGATAGTAAGGTTTGTCACAGACTATAATCCAGAACAGTTGAACCCTCAGCCTAAACCCTCTTAGAGATCCTCAGAAGGACCTAAAGAGAAGACAGCCTGGACAGGCAAAGGGGAGAATAATAAGCTATGGAAAACAAGTGCAAGATTAGCTGGATGAGCTCAGAGAACCTCTACTTGGAAATGGGAAAATACATTTAATAGGTGGGCTGGGCCAGATTTTAAAAGGAGGGCTTTAGAACAGTCCTATAAATGCAGAAATCTGTGGGTTCCTGATTTCCCCAAAGACTCAGTCTATGGAATTGACAGAATTATTTTCTTCACAAATATAGAAAGTATTCATCAACAGACAAACATTAATTTAATTCTGGTCTTCATACAATAAAAATGAGACCTTTGACAGGTCACTGAACTGTTCCCAGCCTCAGTGTTCACATCTGTTCAAATGGGTATAACAGTTCATATGTCATATGGCGGTTGCAATAATTAAATAATGCCCACTACGCACTCAGTCCCATGTCTGACATACAGTAATCACTCAATAAATATCAGTTCTTATAACCACTTTGTGCAAGAGTCTGTTCTAAGAATCCAAAGAAGCATAAAGTATGGTGTCAACCCTTAAATTGCTTAAGTTCAGAAGGGGAATATAGAAACAGCTGCTGCCCTGCAAAAGAAATGACACAGAAGTATTGGCTTACCTTCTCCGTGAAGACTTCCAGTAGTTGTAATCAAGCAAGGATTACTCCCGTACTTAGCTCCTCATAGCACTGTGTTTGTAGCATCTATGTTGATAAGTTGAATCTAAAAAATAATAATAGATATTCAGTAAGGATGAGTCTATTTCCCCACTAGTGGAGGTAGCTGTAGAACATGGGAAAAAGAACTCAAAAGAAGGGGCAGGTTTGATGCTGAAGAAGGTGGTTGAGTGGTATGTATACCACGCTGACAATGTCCTCCTGAAACTAGGGAGAATGGATGGGGTTAAACTAATTTATTTAATCTAATGAATTGGATTAAATTAAGCTATTTTGAATATCCATAGTCCTCCTCCAAACTTTTACATTTAGCAAGTTAGCTTGGAATTACTCATCTTTCCCCACGGTTCTTCTCCATCTCATAAACTCACCACCATGCTTTTCCAGACACTCAAGACCCTCACCGTCCGGTAGAGAATTGTCCTGTGTAATTAGGTTTATTTTCCTCAGCGTTACTTACTCAAAATCACTTTTGTTTTCTTCCTAACTTCTCTTTCCTCTGTCCCACATTATTAACTTCATTCATTAGTGTAGTTCTTCTCCGGTTATGTCAGGAGGGAAGCAATGCAATTAAATTTATCTAACGTGTGAGTGACTGATACCTTCCCGATCTTACCAGCATTGAAAAGGGATGCTTAAAATATATATGTTGAATGTCAAAGTATACTTAGAATCCAAATTAAGCTCTAGTTGTAGAAATCAAGCTCTTTTGTTTGTGCATTGAAGAGAGAAGATGATTTAGGCAATCGGGTAGGAGAGAGGTTCCATGTTTTTTTTTCTGGCAATGTGAGCTAGTATCCATTCCTGTGGCATGTTTGATCTGGAATTTCATTGTTATATTAGACAAGACCCTCTCTTGTAGAACACTATCATGTGATACATGTATTTTGAACTAGAAGGAGTTCTAATTTGAGCATATTTGCCAATGGTTTTGAATTATGCCTCCGGGGGAAATGGTGAAGGTTCCAGAAAATTTTCAGCAACAATGAAGCACAAGAAACAATGACATTCAAATTGGTCTGACATAAAGATAACCAGGTGGACAGAAACATTCATACTTTTCATCTCAGCTAGGAACTTACAGGCCCCCTGATGAAAAGGACTCATGCCAAAGCGCCGCGGAGCACTCGATAAAGATGTTTTCCCAGTATGTGGCAGCAGTTAAAAAGCAAATAGGTTTCCGGGATATAACAAAAAGGGTTGGAAGATACAGTGGCACAATGAACAATGGAGGCTTTTTTCTTCAGAGAGACTGGACGCCTGCCACCTTCCCACCTGAGCGCTACAAGGCAGGTTGAAAGAAACGTGAGCAATGTGTCTGAGGCAGCTCGAAGTGAGGATGATCTATTCTGAATGTCTGGGAAGGCGACTTACTGGCAGTCAGATGGAAGGATTCACAGTTATGAAAGGCATGGCGAAAGCTGATCAGATTCTCTTTTCTACTAGGCTTCATGCTTCAAAACAAGCCAGAACTTCATTTTATTAAAATGCTCATCGCTGTCAGTTAAGGAGATGGGAGTCTGCTTGACAGTACTGCCTAAAAAGCATTGTTAGGGATGCTGGCAGTGCTCTCGGGCCACCTGACCTAGCCGGGCTCTCGCTAATGCATCCTCATAGCGCAGTCCTGGAAGCTAAAACACATTGCAAAGACAAGTCAGACTGATTTCTAGATTAAATTCCCCTGTCCACTGCTGTGTGCTTCACCGAATGTGGGAAGCTGAGCGTGAACTTCAGCAAAGGGCTGTTGAGCAAATAAAGGCAGATAAAGAATGTTAAAAGGACTAAAAAAAATTATAAATTTCAAACTGTCAGACCATCCATTGCCTCAGCCAAGTCCAAATGGCTTCATTTTCCTTTTCTGGTCTGGCCAGTCAGCTTGAGTCTCTCCCACTGGTATTTTTGGGATACAGTCCAGGCCATTATGAATAGATCCAACAACGTGCAGTGATCTTGAAGCTTGCAGAAAAGTTTGGGACTAACAAAATTACACCCCATTTATCTTTACCAGGGGAGTATATAGTTCTGTCAAAAGTATCCTTGGCTCCCTGGCGAGCTAACTTGCAGTAATTCTGCCATTTGGGAAAGATTTAGAGGTACAGTTTATAATAAATGCTCAGGATTCAATATTTCCTTTTGGTTGAATCTTTTGTCTCCTTCCATTTCAATGACTGTAATCTCTTTCCTTCTGTCACATATGGCTATTCATCCATGGTGTCTTTTCTGACCTGAGGGCTTCGTCAACCTTAAGCTTCACGCAAATATGAAAGACTGTTTCAATACTCAATCAAGCCACTTATTAAACGTTTTTGCCTGCGGTAGAGCTGATTCGACTTCCTGTATTCCTTCATATGGTATATTTCCTTCTGTGATTGGCACTTAACTAATGCAATACTTTATGGAAACTGCTGAATTTTTTCAAGAACGCAAGTGCCAGGGTGTGTAGTATTGTGGCAAGAGCCTGGTCCCAGAGTCTGAGAAGCTGAACCGGACACCAAGCTCCACCCCTGAAAGCTTTGCAATTTTTAAAGAGTTCATCTGGCTCAGCCTTTGTTTCCTCATCTGTTAAATAAGGACAGTGTCTGCTACAAGCAATGTTTAAATAACTACTTGACGTGATCCACATGAGAGCTATTTCACATAATGCCCTGCATTGAGTAATATATATTTTTCTGTTTCTCCTCCTTGCTTTACTCCTTATCTACCCTCTCTCATCTTTCCTCCCTTCCTTCCTCCCTCCCTCCCTCCCTTCCTCCCTCCTTTCTTTCTTTCCTTCCTTCCTTCCTTCCTTCCTTCCTTCCTTCCTTCCTTCCTTCCTTCCTTCCTTCCTTTTTCTACATCCTACTGCCTATATTTGCCACCCACACCCTCCACTCTTGCCAGGTAGCTCTATCCTATCCTTGCCACACTTGCTCCTATAGAACTTTTGCTTAGATGGCCCCTTGATCATGTTTGCAATTATCTATCCAGGTCCCAAATATTATTCAAGTATTGCTCCTCCTTTAAGATTCTTCTTCAGTCTCAATCTTACTATAGACTCTGTCTGATGATTCTACCCAATACTAAGCACTTTCTCTCCCTCAATTCTTAATACACCTACTGTGTGTGTTCTCCAAGCATTTTATTTTACCTATTTCATTAGACTCCAAGTTCTCTAATGTCAAACTTGTACATCTTTTGCATTCTCTGAAGCATCTATCATCTTTGTAAGTATAGGATAGGTCAAATAAAATATGACTATTTTGTGTGACTAAATATCAGTCCATTTCTCTACTTTGGTCTTAGCTATTTATTTCGATAGACCTGCTTATATCTCTAGATGAGAAAATTCTCCCATTCTCCTATAGGGCTTTACTTCATAAGTCAGTTATCATCATGTCTCTAGTTCATAATTATATAGTTAGCTAACATTTTCCTAAAACAATTATTTTTAAAACCTTCTGAAAAAGTATTAACTATTGTTTGTGGCTTAATATTAGGGTTCTACAATATCTAGTTATGTTCTGCTAAATGGTTAACAACCATTTTTGTGTGGAAAAAAGGAAAAAAATCCCCAGATTTATAGTGTTTGTCAGTTTTCATGGTGCAAATAGTTCCATCATGGCCAATTTCAAGCTTCCAAGGTAATTTCACAGAGTGCGGAGTTGGGAAGATATGTGCACATTCAGGCTCCTGCGCTAGGACATGCCAGCTCCAGATCACCAGGGGATATCCTGCTCTCTCTAAGATGGGTGATTTTCTCTGTTTTAGAATATCTTTTTTAAAATTTATCCTTATTGTTGAAAGTATTACAGATGTCCTTTTTTTCCCCCCGCATTGATCCCCTCCACCCCTCCCAGGCCTTCACCACACTATTATATGCATATAAATTCCCAGGTTAATCTCTCCCCAACCCCCAACCCCACCTTCCCTCAAAAATTTGTCAGTCTGTTCCATAATCTTGCCTCTTCAGGCAGCCCTAAGATAGATTAATTCTGTAAATATCATTCCCACTGACAAAGAAACTAACAGCTGTCCAAGGATGATTTGAACTTTCCGCTTTAGGAAATTTGTCTCAGAATTCCTTCCTAGTCTGCTATAAGAGAGACTGACATGTTCATCCTTTGACATGAAGAACAGAAATCACCTCTCTTTGTTCATCTCTAGAGTCAGAGTTCATCTCTTCAATACTAACATTGCTTTACTCAGTCTCTCATAGATGGAGCCATTTTTCTGAGCACGAGTTAAAGGAGTGGAAGTCACTAAGTGATTCTTTCATATTGAACAAGCCTTTGGTATATACCATTAGCTTGGTATACTTGCACAAGCAAACACTGCATTTGTCATTTCAGGCACTGGTCTTAATTATTTAAAATTCCTCCTTTCCTAAATAATACCTCCGGTGAGCAATATTCTGATAAATGTTTCTCCAGGGTTGTGGATTCTGTTATTTTCCACCATGGCTGATTTCAGTTTCCAACATGACATCAGCCAGTCAATAAAATTCCTGAAAATGTATTAGTGAGCTCTAGCGAGTTTAGACTCTAAGACTAAAATAAGTCAGTTTCAACACATCACTGCCTCAAGTGAACCTATGGTGGCAGCTCGTGGTACTATTGCAAAGTGGGTGAGGCATCTCTGCATTGCTCATATCCTATTCAATGTCATAGCCCTGATGATTATCCAAATTAGAAAGTGCACTTGGATTATGTTCAAGGGACCAACATTTGAGTTTGGATGCTCCATAATTAGCTACAGGGCTATGTCCATCCCTTAATCTTCTTTGGTCCCAGCTTCTCCATTTGAGGAAAAAAGCACAGCAGCGTATTCAAGATGCTTTTCCAGCTCCAAGCTTCATCTTTCTAGTAGTCTAAGTGGAGAGGAAGAAGCTTTGCAATAATAGGCAAGTACCTGCCCTTGACATCTGTGGCAAGTATTGCCTTATAGAACATCTTCAAAGGCTGTTTGAAACTCGCCAAAAGATGCAATTGAAGCATAAATTGTCAATATGCATTGGTTTATTGGTCCCTTCTGCAGAAAATGTCTCTAACTGGCATTCCACTCTTTATCTGCTTATTTCTGAAGTCATTTCTGTGACCCTTTCCCCATCAGGACTACTGTTTGTTTCTCCCCCTTTATTTATGTTGAGGCTATTGTTTTGGTTTCTCACCCTATGACACACAGTGATAAAGTGAGACCTGGGTAATGGATTTGATCAATTGCAGAAATTCATGCCATTAGCTGCCTATCCCATCAGATGGATCATATGCATCTCAAAATATATGGATCACTGCCTCTGTCCTAAGATTATAATTCTTACATACCTGGGTCTTTTTTGTTAGGCCATTCTATTATTTAATGTACACTAACAGTTAAACATAATGGAAAATTGAAATACTGGCTGTCCTTAGCAAATACAGAAATACAATATACTTGTTTTCAGCAGAGTTAACATTATTTTATATGACCTCTTTACTTGCAACATAGCAAACAGCAACTCTAAACTAGTAAAAATCAAGAATTCAGCTCAGGCATCTAACCTCATACTGTTCACATGTCAAATGTGAGCTGGAGCAGCAGGAAACTGGCCTGCTCTTTCTAATTACAATTATGATAAGAGTTTAGCACAAGCCTACTTAAAATCATAAAACCTTGCGGGGCAAGACTGGTGTCTTATCTCATTGTATATTCATATGATTAAGTTTATTTGACTGCTCTGAGAGGGGAAAAAAGAGGTCTCTATTGTCCAACATATTCTCATTTCGGATACTATGAGGAGTGACCCACATGCAATCCCACACTGTCTAGTTTTCATGCAAATGGCATAAGCATAAAAAACATGATGATGGGAAAGGCTTTCCCCCTCCTCCCTAAAACTAATCTCTCCCTTCCAGGGAAACCACAAATCTCAGGTTCAAGCAAAAGGCATTTAATTGGGTGGAATTTCAATGCAAAAACTACTGCTATTTGGACTAGCAGGCAAGTGCAATTCTCTGTCTCGCCAGGGAACCACATTTTCCCAACCAAGCAGAGTCCCTCTTTCCCAGCACTGGCAAGGCAAAAAGTGTTCCAATTAGCGAGGCTAATTTTTCTCCTATCACTCTTCTCTCCTGTGCCAGTGTGGGGTAAGTGAGGGAAGGCAAGGCAAATTGCTTTAAGTCATTGACGGAAGAACCAACTGATTGATTGATACTGGGCCGAAGCAATCTTCCTGTTCATCCATTGGTTTGCCACTCATCGGGAAGCCAGGAGCACTGAAAGTGAGCCAAGCCTGTCAGATGTGGCACTGAGAACACTGTTTTTTTGTAGAATATTTTTGGATGCCAGATGCCAATCACTCATGGGACTTTGCTGCTCAATAAGGATTTCAGATGTGGACTTTAATTATAGTCTAGCAGGAAAAGGGTGATGGAAGGAGCGGAAGCAGCTTTATTTTTAGCAAACCCAGCTCTTAGCCACCACAGCCCTGTGAATCTATTTTAGGGGTTTGTCATTGTTGCTTGGTGGCTTTCATTCACGTTGCTAAAAAGTATCAGGTTGATAGCTTTGGGGAGTTGAAGGTCCTCACTCTAGGAAAAATAAGAGATACAGTGGCCATTTTGGGGAGGAGCTCGGCCCTGATGATGCCTTAGTACTGAATTTGCTGAACCACTTTCAGATGATATAGGAAAGTCTGGATTTTAAGAATAATCACTTGCCTTTAATATCTGCCTCAAAGCACTTTAGGGAGGGGGACAAAGCTAGTTAAGAAGTCTACAACTGAGTAAGAGACCTAAGTAGAGATGAAAGGTCAGAAGAATCCTAACTTTATTAACACTGCATTCTCTGTATGGACTCTTTAGCATGATAGTGATTTGTGACTAAATCAGTCATTAACGGCTGAGGCAGTCAGGAATGTTTTATATTTATTGAGCACAAATTTCATCCTAGGTAAGAAGAAGAAAGAGGGCATAATGATCTACTCAGGAATTTCACATGTGTAATTTGAGAACAGCTTGTCAACTGGTAGAAATGCACACTATACATACTTGTATTACATGTTAATAGTTTCTTAGGAATGCTAAGTGGGTTCAGGAAAATGTCAACCAATTGAACAATCGTATTTAAGAAGTCAGCATGGATGGACCTAGAGAGTATTATGCTAAGTGAAATAAGCCAGTCAGAGGAAGACAAATACCATATGATTTCACTTATATGTAGAATCAAATGAGCAAATAAACAAAGAGAAACAGACTCATAGATAGAGAGAACAGACTGTCAGCTTTCAGAAGGGAGGGGTGTTGGGGGCTGGGTGAAAAAGGTAAAGAAATTAAGTTTTAAAAAAACTCATAGACACAGACAATAGTATGGTTATTACCAGAGGGGAAAAGGGTGGGGGCAGGTAGAAGAGGATAAAGGGGATAAATGGTGACAGAAGAAGACTTGACCTTCGGTGGTGAACACACAATACAATATACACATAACGTATTATATAATTGTACACTTGAATCATATATATTTTTATCAACTAATTCCACCCCAATAAATTCAATAAAAAAGGAAGCCAGCTTAAAAATGATGGCTACAGCATATCCCAACCCAGTCTGTACACACACACACACACACACACACACACACACACACAGATGTACACACACCCTAGCTAAGAGTTGGACAAAACTTTCTTATACCATAGGCTGCCATCAGAAGGAAAGACTTTATACTTGTGAAGTGGCAACCTACTGGCAAGAGGCCCCTCAGCCCATTACCATTTCCTGAGCTCTGCAGCTCCCATTTTTGAGCTTAATGATAAAGGGCAATGAGCCAAAGGCATCCTACTTGGAGGCTGCTGTTTTATTATTTATTTATTTATTTATTAAATTTGATGTGTTATCTTTACATATTCCCTCATCTTAAACCACAGTTATCACTGGCTATGAATATTTATTAAACAATACTTGAATGATACTGCTTTGGAATTAAGGAAAATTATATTTTGAATAGATAGAGAGCCCTTGAGGAGCTTGCAATCAAATGAGAGGAGTCAAATAATTCTGTGTAAGCTTCAAAAAAGATACAAAAATCCATACAAGTTGTCCCCTGTTTACTATTTATTTTAATTCAAAAACTAAACATTAAACACAATGTATTCTATCTCTGTGGTAGGTGATACTGGAGATATGAAATAGACACAAGATGCAGTACTTGCCATCTATTAGAGCATGCAAAACAAAAAATATGCCACAGATGCAATTACATATAATTCAATGTCAAAATGAGGGATTCAAGTAAAATGAATTACATGAGATCAGATCAGAGAGAAACAGTATGGGCTGAAGTACTTAGTAAAGATTTCAAAAGCTCCATGGAGATAAAGCAGTTACCTAATTAACAGATAACAATAGATAGTTTTAGAAAACTTACCCTAAATAATGAACTTTGGGGCCTGAATTATCTACTTTATGATTCTGGTTTGATCAGAAAAATGAGATATATGTCAATATAATAGATGTTGGGTAGTCACAATAAATACTATTTACTAGATGGATTTAAGTTTAGAGATATTTCATCTTAATGGTAATAAACTAAGAGGGCTTCTTACCCATATGTTTTTTCACTGTTACCAAAGTGATAGTTTCCCTTTTGTGACTGGACCACTGTGATCCAAGCTGACCATAATGTAGAGTCCAAGTTCCACTGGCTCAGCTCCTAGCCATGTCAGAGATATTTCCTCTTCTCATACTAGGTCCACATGAAGTCAGCAAAACCACCACCATCTGTTCAGAGCTGCAAGAGACAACTCATAGCAGTGAGTCCTAATGACCTGTCTTGATCAATCCATCACAAGCATTCACTGAGTTCTTGAAATGTCCGAGATAATCTCCATGAGTTGTGTGGAAAACCAAGATGATTGTTGCCCTCTAAGAGCTTACTATAGAGTAGGAAATCAAGATATGCACACATGAAAGATACTTAATTATAAATAATGAAGTAAAAAATAAAAGTCAAAGAAATAGCGCAGCTGGTGTGGCTCAGTAGTTGAGCATCAACCTATGAACCAGGAGGTCATGTGCCGTGGGTGTTTCTCTGCATCTAGAATGGTTCAAGAATCTGGAGAAGGGGCTGCATGTAAATTAATAAAGATACTAGACTTGAAATATAAATTTGGAAGGCACATTGGGAGAGCCAGAGGAGACCTAACTTCAGTAACCAAGTTCTCTGAATCTCTAGACCCCTAGCTTTTTATTAACACAAATTGCCCTAAAGCAAAGCAGATATACATATCAAAGGTAAGGTTTAGTATACAGTAGACCTTATTAGGTTGGGGGAACTGCCCTAGGCTGTCAGGCAGCAGGTGTTTAGGTTTGGGGAAATGTTTTCAGCTATTCCAGCAGGCAATAATATGTATCTTCAGCCCTGCTGAAGCCTCAGGCCCACCAATCTTCTGATGAACTTCTTGCATTTATGACCTGCTGGAATTAGCCCCTAGCAGTCATGGTTCAATTCCCAGTCAGGGCACATGCCCAGGTTGTGGGCTTGATCCCCAGTTTGGGGCGTGCAGGAGGCAGCCGGTCAATGATGCTCTCTCATCATTAATGTTTCTATCTCTCCCTCTCCCTTCTCTCTGAAATCAATAAAAATATATTTTTTAAGAAGTCAAAAGAATAATATCAGATATGGTAAAGTAAGGAAAGAGGACCTCTTTGAGAGAAATGCTCTCTTTTTCCTAGTCTTTTAAAATTGCCAGCACATCTCCTCTCCTTCCCCACACAATAGTCAGGCAAAGGCCAGCTATAGACAGAAATCCATTTACTTGTCATTGCCCAACTCTGCTCTCAGACTTGCTTGCTTCCTTGACCCTATAGTCTGGATATCAATATCTATTTCTAACCCTTCAGTTTGGAACTCACTCAAACTCTCCTTTCTGCTTTAGTAAAATTGGTTCCTTCTTGACTTTCCACTCTGCACCCTCCCCTAAGGTCCATATCCTTCATGGCAGATAAGAGACTATCATTTATATCCTAGCCTAACAGAGTCCAAAAGCCAGGCCAACCCTTCCAAACAAAAAGAGCTTCAGAGTAAGAAAAAAGGACAATTTAATGCACCCATAATACATTAGGGCACAGAATGAACAAAGTAAAATCAATGTCAAACATTCAGAAGTTCAGAGAGATGGAAGGGATGTTCCTCCAGCTCGATCATTTACCAGAACAGCCCATGAGAAGCTTAAAGTCACTGTCTTGAAATCCTTTTTTAAGCCATTTAATGCTCAGTATCAATGAGTACTTGTTGGATTAGTGTTGGGAGCTTGGTCACTTGTCCACCTGGCCATGCTTTACTCTATTCTATGGCCTGATCAGTCCATACTGCATTAATAGAAAATGTGTCTATGGTTATCAGCTGTTGCATTCTCTGTCTTTGTCATTTTGATGCAAAAGTTTTATGGGTTCCATTTAAGACAAAAAGATGTGACTCCTAGAGCACCGAGAGAGTTCTTAAGCGTTACAGACACCTATGTCTTCTCAACTAGGGGGTAGCTTCTAATGAACAGTACAATTGCCTTTGGTTCTAAGTCTTGAAAAGGAGAGAAAAGTGAAACAAGAATGTATCTTCTACCTTCATAGTTACCTTCCCCCTATGACCAAATGGTTTTATTTCTAACTCTCAGGGACCATGAAGAATTGCTATAAGAATTTACAGAAGAAAGGCATGGAAAGGGAAGGTAGAAACCAGTGAGTTGTGTGAACCTGTTTTTGGGAGAACAGAACCAACACTTCTCCTGGCTCGCTATACTCAAGAGATTGTGGCAGCTCAGTTATGGGTGATGATGAAAGGACTCTTTTATGACCTCTCAGAATATAACTCAGGTGCTCAAAGGTCAAGAAGACAGATGCTGTAAGCAATGTAAGCAATTCTAAAGTGTCTGCGGACAGCAGTGGTGGCCAAGCTGTCCGTAAGGTTGATATGCTGACACAGTGTCTTAGAGTAACACCGGCAGCCCCTGTCTCCAAAAAGAAAAATCTCTAAAACAACTACTGGGTTATTTTGCTATGACACATAGATTCTGAAAGGAAAATCAAATATGTAAGCCCTTATCATTTCATATCATTACTATTTCAATGGCTCCCAGTGTGTCCTTTGCCTATTAAAAAACCGTGAACTCTAGATCCAGAATTTGAACTTGTGTGACATTTGTAAAGACCTTAATCTATCTCTATTTTGGCTTCCTCACCTGTAAAATGTGAATAATAATAATAATATCTACTCACAAAATTATTATAAGGATTAAATAAGATGATATAAGTAAAATATTCAAAGCACAGTATGGACATAGTATTTTTAATTGTTAGGTATTATTATTATTAAGATTATTACAATTATTAAGATTATTATTGCATTCTGCCAAGTGCTTGTAGAGAAATCCTGGTGAAATAATATTCTGCTCAGAAAGCTGAAACAACCCCTCCATTGTCTTCTAGAAAATTTTCCACTCCTTAGATGAAAACACCATATGAGTCAACAAACATTTAATGAGTCTCTCCTGTTCAAGAAAGAAGGATTCAAAGGACTGAACAAAAATGGTTCTAAGCTGTTAAACCAAGGAAGTTTCTAGTAGAGTTTCCCAGGAGGCAGGATGTTGTCTGCACTTGAAATCTCCTATTAACTGGGATCCCAATCTGTGAATTACTCTTTTTAGAAAAATGTAAACATCCTTTCCTTATTTATACCCATAAAGAGAGTAACTGAGCTTCTGCCTAGGGAAGCCAAGGCACTTAGAACAGAGGGCTCACAAGTGAACCACAGAACCTCACAAACAAAAAGAGACACATTCAAATGCACAGCATTTGCAGAGCACGTCATAAAGGAGCCAAATCCTCTAACGCATTGCTGTGCCTGAAGGCAACCTTGAGCATTTTTTCGTAGGGTGCAATTGGTATTGCCTACCTATGGGACAAGAGCCCCAATATAAGGAAATGACAACCCAATATAAACTGCCAGGGACAAGGACACAGAAAAAGCAGAATTTGAATATTGAAACAGTCAAGCAGTATCTAAACAGAAAAATCATAATTTTCATAGGCTAAAGACTCTCACTAACTCCTTCCTGGAGTGCTAACTGGAAATTTATATTAGGCCACTTCATATTCATATATAGATCATAATATTCCCTCTGCTTAACCAAAATGAATACAGGACATTAAGAGAGCCCAGATATCACCTGTACGTTCTGTTACTCTTGATCTAATTTATGTGTCCCAAGTTAAAGAACCTTCCAACAGATGTTAAAGGAGCAATTGGAAAGGGGAGGGTCCTTACTCATGACTGTAGTCTACATCTTGGTGTCCAAAGTGATAAAACTGGAGAAGAAACACCTACTACAAAAGTTTCCCTTAACAGTGTGGAGCCTTAACAATGGGCTTGCACCTAAGCCTCTATTTTCCCACCGCAGTATAATCTGCCACCATTATTTCCTTCTACCTTCTGCATCACTTCTGTAAAGGTAAGCTGGTTCCTCTCCCTCTGTGACCTGGGTCACAGTTTCTCAGGTCTGGAATATCATCTCATGCTCTTCATGACCTATTGAAATTTTATCTCTCCATTAAGACTCAATTACTACCTTTGCATAACATCATCTCTGAGTGTTGCAGCCTAAAGAGTCAACACACACACACACACACACACACACACACACACACACCATTAACAATTGAAAGCTAGTTAAGAGGCGTCACCTTGTTCATTTATTTATCTTTACCCTCCCCTACTGAACCTGTGAAAGAAGCAGGTTTACCCAGAGGGTAAAGTTTGGTCTCAATGAAGTCTCAAAACAACTCTCGTGCCCTCCTTCAGAGAGTTCTGAAGATAAGATGCCACTTCCGAGGTTTGTGTTAGTTGATCAGTCGTCATCACTGCAAGACACCCCAACATGCGGAGGTTGAGACAACTTTAAAAGGAGCTGACAATTGACTACTGTCTACAGCAGCACTCTCAGGAGAACAATCCTTTATTCTTGAAGGGGGGTCAGAGCATTATCGTGTCCACCACAACCAAGAAGTAAGCAAGTGTTTGGGGGTAGGGTTAGGATCAGGTAGGAAGGTCTTTATAAACACAAACTAAGATGATACCATATATGCTTCCTATAAGCACATGTCTAATGGGAATGACTACAGATGAGTAAGCAAGAAGGGAGAGAAAATGGAAAAGGCAACGGGACCATTGTTTTACATGAAGCTCTCACTCTTGGCAAGGCCTCGGCTCTAACTTCATGAATTGTATCAACAGTGTGTGTGTGTGCGTTTTCCTTTTTCTTCATTTTTCTTTAAATGATGTTATTTTTAACTAAGTATAGGAGTTACAAAGCTATTCTTTCATGCATGAAACAAAAAGAAGAAATCCTTCACTTTAAGAATGAAATTGTGTTTCATTTCTCCTTTGATGTCTATACTTAGGTTGTCTTTTCTGACCTTGGCAGGGGAATTCTTCCACCATGCAGCGAGGTTCTGAGACAGGTAAGCCTGGCCTTCTCCAGGCAGCATTTGCTCAGCCCACAAAACTTATCTGGTGGTTCCAAGGAACAAATGGCATTTGCTGGGCTCTTCAATAATATGATTTGCATGCTTGAAATGAGATAACCAAAGTAATTCTAGAATATTGCTTGCCATTACCATCATTAAAAACAGGCAGATGTAGGAGCACTCCCAGGGAAAATCTTCCTGCTGGGTTTTCATGGAGATAAGTGCACAAAATCCACTTTTGAAAAGATGTTGAATGGAATGAATTTGCCATTCACTGGTTGTCTGATGATGATTTGCTTGTTAATTGGAAGTTTAGGCTTTAGAGAAGCCCTAACAAATTTGATTGCTAAATTCAGGAGGTTTACTCCCTCCTTGCAAGCCATATTCAGAGGCGTAAATCCTACTTTTTGCATGTGTGTCTATGGGCTCATTTGGAATCTCTGTGAAAAGAAACCAATCCGTAACCCTCCTGTCAGCTGCACTTCCCAGAGTGATTTTACCAACAAACAAGGACAAAGCCTTCTGTCCCTTCATAAGTAAGTATCTCTAGGGCCCAAATATTGTCTAGGAGGGGAGGTAGGCAGAGACATGAGAGAAGCTGAGATGAGGGACAGCAACGTCGTCAGGTGATCTCAATGCGTGTATCTGCTGATGGCCTCACACTAGGCTGCTAGTAACTGGGAGGCTGGACTCCACTTGTGGACATCACTTCATTTCCATTCTCAATCAGCTCCACTGCTGCTAATAAACTCAAGGAAAACTTTTGAAAAATGAAAATAGAAGACAGAGCATTTGTTTGGGAATCCTGCTATTTATTTTTTTCCCCTCTGTTCAGACACAGGCTGAGTGTCCTCTGATCTAAAAAATGTCAACTAGCTGGCAAGGTTAGCGGCCCCCTGAGGAGGGCCTGCTTTATTTTTAATGACCACAGTTGCACATTTACAGAATGACTTTATTCATCCCTGTCATTACCTATCCAGGTCAGTTTCCTCTCCGTGATGGTAAGTTTATCACCAGCCGAAGAGAATGACAACTGCCACGTGGAGCCACATGAGCAGTCATGTAAATAATCTAGACAAGAGCTCTTATACAGAGTCACATAGCATTTCCCAGACTGAATAGTTCAGGAAAAACGGCCCGACAGCCTTTCTTCTTCATTATTCCCAGAGATTTAATAGCATGTGTATAGCTCATCCTATAACCCTGTGTTGAACATTATTCATGCAGCAAATGACATTAGCATGGAATTATATATAGAACACAGACATAAACATTGGGATCAGTTCCAAGAAGAAGCCTACAAATAATAATGGTATTTTAAATATTTAGTAAACTAAAAATCCTCTTCATAATTCTTATGGCTCCCCTACACAGCATTCCCACAACTCTATAAAGGAATCAAAAATATGAAAACAAAAACCTGGGAGTCAAAATATATATTTATACCAGAGCTTTGCCAAGATCATAGAGACACCACTTCAGTGGGAAAAGTGAAAAGGGGCCCATATAATACTAGGACAATTTAGTCTATGTTCCTTTCATTCTAAATTGGGTAACTGCTCTCTTACATCCTATGCACTTAGGATAAATCAGAGGGTGTTCATTCGCCAGTGTGCAGGGGAATTAAGCAGAGCAGGCAGAGCTAGTCAAGAGTTACAAAGTCTCATCCAAGGTCAACTTTGCCTGTTAGTAGTAGAGCTGGAAATAAAAGTCAGACTCCCCCTTCTTTTTCCTGTCCTGTGTTCATTGGACCAAACTGCTCTCAATCAATAGGCAGCCAGTTATGACGGATTCACATTGTACCCAGTGTCAATAAAAACAAAAATCAAGTTTTAATCAAAACACATAACCAAGATCTACATTTCTCTTGGCCACAATAAATCTTCCCCGAAAGGAAGCGGGCTAAAATTCTTTACATTTAAAAAATGAGCTCTGCTGGGACTCTGAATTCCAGTTCGATTTTTGAGCTGAGGCATTTTTTTTCTTTATCATGCACTTGGTGCTGTAGTGTGATAAGGGCCCCATGCAGACCATAAAACTAATTTATCATCTGTAAGGTGTACAAAGAAAATGGTAGCTGCCTACTTGTCTGCTTGACATATGAGGTCATTTTTGCCGCTAGCTTTCTAATACTGAGCAATTTTATCAGCTATTTATATACATTAATTGTGGGTACCCATATGCTCAATGTTGTATTTAATAATGTATTGCATTGAATATGCATTCCTTAAGTTTTAGCATGCAGCAAGCATCTTGCATTTAACTATTTGGTTTGCCTATTAAAGCCCATTATTCATCTATGCCAGGTTACCTTCTCTCTCAACTGAATTTATGTTTCTTTAAATCTGGCTCACCCTGCTGAAACCCACTGAACTGGACAAGGCCACCTCACATGTCCCAAGGGCTCCAAGCGAAAAACAAGCAGAAGACGTGCCATGGTCTACTTAATAATACTCAAGCAAAAGTATTATTTGATGAATCCCTTTCCCCAAAGGAAAGCAGCAAATTCACACTTCACAGTGTAAATCAAAATACAGTTCTCAGGCAACAAAGACACGGGATGCTAGATAAAGTGTGAAAAGTACCATAGCAAATGGCTATGCCAGAGTGATTTCTTAACTAGCAATAGGGAATCTGTTTAAACATCCAAAAGCAATCCCAACATCCTACCCTCCAAGCCTTCCCCAATTCCGTCCTCCAGGAAAGAGAACAAAGTCCATTTAGCTGGATCCTTAGCTGACTGTTTGCTCTAGTCAACTCTCTCTCTCCAGGCTAGAAAATCTCACTTCCTGATAAGGAGAAAAGAAGCCCAAACCCTCACCCACGCTTGGAGATGTCTCCCCAAAGCTCACATGTCACAAGTATTAACACTTGCATCATAAAATTAGCAGCTTTAAGGCAAGAACTTCAATGGCCCTGATCAAAGAGAAACATTTGCTATGGGTATAATAATCTAAAAAGCATTAGCTCTTGAATGTCTTTGTTTGGAATAAATTTTCAGAGGAGCTTTTGTTACCCAGTAGAACAAAGGAAAGATATAGTTTTGACCCCAGAAAGGGGGGCGGGTGTCATGGACTCCAGACTCAAGTAAAATGCAGCAGATGTGGGACCAGTGTGGTAACGCCAGCCTCATGGACCAGGTGGAGAGGTAGGCAAGTGACCAAAGAGAAAGGAACGTGCTGAGCTGGCAGTCTGGGCAGGAGGACAATCCTGATCATTTCCTTGTCAGAGTTGGTGATCTGTGTGGTTTGGGTCACATAACCCTGCATGTAAATGTATCCAGAGATCCTGCTACAACAGAAAAACTTGAAACCACACAGAAAATAAAAGATTACATGGCTCCTCCACAAATCCCTCACTCCGGTTTAAGGTATGTGTCCTGTGTATATGCCTGCTACAACTGCTGCTCATATAAATCGAACAATCTACCTATAATTGCTGAAATGCCCTTGGTTTCCTTAGAACTCTGCACCTATAGCTTTCATGCAGGGTAGATGAGATATAAAGAGCAGTCTGTGATGAATATTCCTATGTATCCTTCCAGTTATCAAGCTACTGTGCAGTGCTATCTGAGTTGCTCAGCTTTACCAGACATTACAATGCTAAATCTTATTTGACTTAATCACTAGTTAAAATCCCTTTGGCTGGGCTCTGGAATATTGGTCAAAAGGGCCTAAGCCAAAAGATAATCTACCATTGCACATGACACTTTCAAAGTTCCTTATCGCATCTTTGAGCTCTACTCCCACAGAGCCCTCTATGTTAAATCTTTCCTTCTCAAGAGAGCAGCATAGGACCATCAGTCCCATGTCTTCCCAGTCATTCTTCTTCCCACCCCCATGAACCCACTGTTCTCTCTCCTTGTGAAGGTTTCCTGAAAATCTAGAACACTTGGATTTGCCCCACAGATGAGGCCCCAGTAAGTAAATTTTCTCTGGTACTGACATTTAACCATGTTCTATTAGGAAATCACCTCTTTAAACAGTCTCAAATGTCTCTGGGCTAACAAAGGCTGGGTAACTAGCCCACACCAACATGGATAGTTGGGGACACTTAGCATAGGCAGTGTGTCATAAGCATTTCCTAATGTAGCACAAGAAAAAAGAAAAGTGTTTGATATGATTGGTGTTTCATTAATGTATTTAAAATTAATTCAAGGCAATTCCACAGCCTTTAGTTAAGATATATATCAAGCAGGTAGCTATTCCAGAAAGGAAAGTCCACAGCAACTTCAGGGGCTTTTTGTTAATTCTAAAAAAATAAAAAAAAAAAACATTAAATAAAGGAAATATTTCTTTATGCCTAACATAAACTCTCTTTTGCCTGAACTTATACCTGTTTGATACTTTTATGTGCTTTTTCAATTTTAAACCTCTATTTCATTGTGAATACATTTTTAAAAAACAGGTGCCAAATTTGGTAATTCGATTCATGGAATCACTGAGGTCCAGAGACTACATTAGATCTGCCCAAATCAACTACTAAGTGGAAGAGAAAGAATTCTAGAACACAATTGGATGAACCCACAAAGAAAACTGGGGAGGAGTATCTAAAGGCAGGAACAAATTAGAGGGTATGGATTTTAAGGAGGCAAAGGAAGACTATTCTAAGATTTGAGAAGTTAATAATCTCAAATGTTGTTGATAAGTTAGGCAAAGTAAAGGTTCCCTAAATTTGGAAACAGAGGATCTTTGATAAGCTTGACCAAATTAGCTGCAGTGAGTGGTGGGAGTGAAAGCCAGGTGGCAATGGATTGAGAAGGGGTAAATGGTGAGATAGATATAGTGAGACAAAAGAAAACCGGATTTCTTGGACAAAACATCAAAAGTGCAGACAACAATACACAAAAAATAGATAATTGGACATCATCAAAATTACAAATTTTTGTGTATCAACAGAGAGAAAAGGCAACCCACAAAATGGGAGAAAATATTTACAAATCAAATACCTAATAAGGCATTAATATCCAGAATATATAAATAACTCCTAAAACTCAAAACTATAACAAAATCAAATAACCCAAATTAAAAATGGGCAAAGGGTTTGAAGAGACATTTTCCCAAAAATATACAAATGACTTATAAGGAAATGAAAACATGCTCAGCATAATGAATCATTAGAGAATTGTAAATCAAAATCACGAGATACTTCATACCTATTAGGATGGCAAATATTTAAAAATACTAAACCAGAGAGGCTAAGTAATGTGGTCAAGGTTTTCTCTAGTTTGCAATTTCTATGCCAGTATTCTTCTCATAAACCTCACCAAGTATACTGGGCACACCCTCTGATTCACACCTATGTTCTTACCATGAAACATTCCACAATAGCCTGGTTCCTTCCCTATTCCAACTTCCCTTTTCTTCCTCCCTTTCCCCACCTTTTGTGAAAATCTTCACCCAAGGACATACTTAGAAAGAGGAAGGGGGGAGAGAGAGAGAGAGAGAGAGAGAGAGAGAGAGAGAATGATGTGAGAGAGAAACATTGGTCAGTTGCCTTCCATCTTCCATATATGCAGTAACTGGGGATTGAACCTGCAACCCAGGTATGTGTGCTAACCTGGAATTGAACTGACAACCTTTCTGTGCAAAGGACAATGCTCAACCAACAGAGCCACTCTGGTCAGGCCCTTCCCCCTTTTCTACTGAGCAGATCCCCTCATATGTGTAATCCCTTATCTAATTGGTTTGCCTTTGCCCCACCTCTCCCTTTAGACATAATTCCAGAACTGTGTCTTCAGGGCTTTTGTATATGATGATAGTATGTAAGGGCTGAGGAGAATTGTTGCTCAATGAATGCTTGTGATTCAGTTGACTCTGATCCATGATGCCCTTAGCCAATGTGCACCTGGAAGAGATGTAGAAATAGATGTGTACTTGCCTCAGAAATGCCACCTCATTCTCCTTCTCGTTTTCATTATAAGGTAGTGGATTGTAGTGGAGCCTGAGGTAAAAGGAAAAATCAGTAATGCTGATCCTGTTTTATTTTAAAATTTTGGTATTTTGCTTATCATGGATTTTTTAATTGATTTTTATCTTTTAAAAGATTACATTAAGATAGTATTTATCTCGAGTACTGGGGTTTTTTTGGTGCTCCCTTAAATCTGTCTGAGGCAAGCATCCCTCACTCACTTCACACTACTGCCATCCCCAAATCCAACTCTCTTCATGACTAAAAAAATTAAAAAGGAAGGGAAATAGGAAAAACAGAAAACAGACTTCCCTAAATCAGCTACTAAAGCAGAGTGAAGTCAGGTGCCAGTTAAGTGTTCCAGGGATAAAAGACATGAGGTGGAGCAGCTGTAACCCTAAGTAGAAAAGATCATGTAAGTGTCTTTCATGTACCTTTTTGACAAGATCATTTCAACCTAAAATCAAAAGGCTTATATTTAAACACCACCCATGGCATATCTATGAAAAATCAAGTCCCTAGAGGCTACTTTCTGCATTTTTCTTCTCTTTAAAGAAGGTATCAGAGCAATTTGGACTCTCTTCTTAAAATGTTTATTGTTTTGTGATAGGTAGCAGGAAGCTATCAACTGAACATGTAGCCAACAGGTCAGAAAGAAAGCAATGTAGTTGACTGCTAAGTATGTCACTTCTGTCTTCAACTGACCGGAGGCTTGTGTGTGTGTGTGTGTGTGTGTGTGTGTGTGTGTGTGTGTTGTATTTCTCTCCCCAAGCTTTGTTTATCAGCTCACAGCCAAACAACCCTGAAATAGCTTTGTGTTCTAAGCACTCCAGAGCTTTGCTCTTTGACTGGGAAAAGTGTCAGGAAACCTGGCAGAACCTTCTCCCACTTGGTGGCCATCGGGATGAGCAAGTCTGCCCCCACCCTGCCCTTTCCAGAGACTGCATTTGGAATCAGCCTGAGAATGCACTGGTCTGCTCTCAGTGTGCACGGCTGTTGTGAGAGGGAAAACTGTCTCTTCATTCCTCAGGCAAGGCGAATGTCATCACTCTGCAGGCTCAGTGGGAGAGTGAAGATAATGAGGTATTATGAAACTGTGGACATTGTCAGAAAGACATAAATTGGGAAAAGGGCTGAGGTGGTGAATGATTATTTCTCAAAGGAGCAATGGAACACAAATGGGTCTCAGTTTGGGTTAAGCAAGGGAAATGAGAAAAGGATGTGTTATGAATTATTTACCACTGAATATAGTTTAGCTTTGATCCCAGTCCTAATTGTGAGTTGTCTTGGTGTGTATGAGCTGAAATAAAAAGAGTTGCCAACTCTCCTGACTGTGCATTTCCATGGACACATACATACCCCAATGTTCCTTAAAGGTTATACCGAGGCCAAGTTTAGATTCACTTACAAAGTGCATAATTCAACAGCTCATAAGAATGTGATCTACCAATAAGTATCTTCCTCATCATGAGCTAAAATGTCTAAAATTGTATCATTAGAAATGCATTAATTTGGGTTAATCATTGTCTTCTCACTTGGCCTTTTTATTTCTAAGTAAAATGTGTTCAAAGCAAATGGTAGCATTTGTTAAGTGTACAATGAAGGATCCAAAAAGCTAATATATGAAGTTTTTAATATTTAAAGATGACCATATATCCTCATTTGCCCAAGACAGTCTGGGTTATGCCTATTGTCCTGAAATAATTAACAGTGACCCATTTTATGCTTAAAAGTCCATATTAAATAATAAATTATACTCGCCTTATAAATACCATACTTTTAATCAATTAGTTTGCTATCCTAGTAACAGAAGAGACCCTTGAGAAACACGATGACAATAGGTTTTTGGTTACACTGATGTGCTCGTAAGAGAGAAATAATGAGCACTAACGATAAATGTCACCTATTTCACAATTTTGCTCAGCCCTGATCTGATCTGGAACATTTATTCTACCCATACCTGGTTTCCAGCCCTTCCGTCCTCACATGTAGAATGTAATGCAAAATCTCTCATCTTTGGTTATAACCACTCTGACTAACTATCAATTAAAATCAACCAGGAAAAGCACACATTTAAATAACACACATCTACAGGAGATTGTGCATATCATTTGCTAAACGCAGCCTCTGAAGGCACAAGAGGCCAAAATGGCACCACTGCTGCTAGCAGAACAGGAATTAGGGAGAAAAAATGGTAAAGCCTGGGTAATTCACAAGCTCAGCAATATTCCTGCAAGGAACAGAAAGTCGCTGTTGGCATTCATTCAGCCAGCATTACCAGAGCAGGTCTCAGACACTGGCTTCCTCCAGACACTCCCCTTGTCCTTTAGATGAGGTCAATTAACCTCAGTGGGAGTCTCCATAATACTACAGATTTCCCTTTTCATAACCCCTGCCACACTTTCATGCTGTAATTTTTAACTTATTCATTCTTCAACTAGAATATAAATACCATGATCATAAAAATAATTAACATGTATTATGTCAGGCAGTGGTCAAAACACTTTGTACTAATTCAATGAATCCTCAAGGTCTCCTCACCAATGAGATTCCCCCCTTTGAACTGATTAAAAATAGAAATAAAATTTAAAAATGGAGGCTCAAGTCGATTTTTCCAGGTCATGAATTTTCTAAGGGGTAGAATTAGTACAGTATTCAAATTCAGATTGTTTCCAACCAATATATTATGTTGCCTGCCTTAGATAGTATATATCAGGCTGTCCTGTTCTTTATCACCATTCCTCTGAGCCTCCTACAATGTCTGAACCATAGTTAAGGTTCAAAAATATTTCTATAATGAATAAATAAATATGTGCCTTTTATATGCTGCCCACTATGACAGGTTCTATTCCAAAAGAGCCAAATAAGTCATGGATCCTACCTTGAGGCACTCAAGTCCCAATGCAATAGGCAGAACAGAACCTAGTCAACAAGATGAGATATGGAGTTGATGCTTTCAGTCTTTACCTTCAGTCAACATATGTTAACCTCAAAAGCCTTGTTAACTTTAATGATTGAGCTAAAATTCCATGTGGAGTTTTGCAAGAGTATCATATTAGAAATATAAGAGAATTATAAGAAATGTGCTAAACTCAAAAGTGACATAGTGTCCTATGGATGTCACAACACAAATGCTGAAGAAAAATTAACTTTTATGCGATTTTTCATTCCTGTTGAAGGTGTTGCAGTTTCCTTCAAAAGCAGGCCAGTGGACAGGGGGTGTTATGGACAAGAATGACTGGGAACAGATCTGGGGATTATACAAAACCATGCTAGATAGCTGGGAATGAATGATATACTGTGATACCGCATGCTGTTATACTTTTACTTTTGGCGCTGTTATTTTAAAATATATGGTACATTTTTAGTGTTGTTTTTTTAAAATTCTGAGTTGTAATGAATAACTAGAAAGGAGGTATAAAACATTTCAAACATGGAAAAAGTCACATGTAGAAACATGATAACCATCAATTTGTGAAACTGTGAGGAGAAAGGGCTAACTATAGTCAATAGTAAAGAGTTAGGAGGGAGGAAATGAAAGAGTGGGGCAATAATACTGGGGTTAAATGAATTAGAAATGAGAAGCTTCCATTAGGGTTTTCTGTGGAAAGGTGTTTGATAATATGATAGTTTTTCTTCCATCATTAATATAGAAAAATTTTCAGTCATAAATGTGCCTAGAATTATATACTATGCTTTATATCCTCTTGCTTGCTGATACTCTAAACAAGAATTCTCAACATTTAAAGAGACCTTTCAGTTTCCCCAATCTCCAGCTACATGTCAACTCCATCTCCACCACACTGACGTAGGTTTTGATTTGACATTTCAACCGTTGAAATACACAGACACACTCACTCACACTCACACACACAGAGCCTTCAACTTGAGATTTGATTGGCATCAGTCATTTCATAACCTGTCTCTTGGAGATCAGGCCAATGGACCTTTTTAAAGCTTGCCTTATTGAACTGACCCTTCTGATCTAGACGCATGATTCATACTTGCTAATCTTCTTGAGAGCTTTCCTTACTCTTAACAAGCCTGTCAGTTTTTCCTTCTATGAAATATTTTTCTCTAGGTACAAGATGATTTAAAATGTTATTTTTTATGTCTCTTCTTGACTCTCATGAGAAAAAAAAGTCATATAAAGGCATCAAAGAAGTAGTTATTCAATCTGATTAGTGAATGTCCCCAAAGGAATATGGATACCATCATGTATGTGGATTACATTTTAAAGTCACAGAAGGCTTCAATTCCATTCAACAAATGCAGCACCATAAAATGCTAAATGTGGAAAGTTCTTTAGCATTTAGGAAAACTTTCAGCCCAGTAAGCGAATCTCTCCCAGATCATTAGCCTCTGTTTGAACATTTTCTGTCAATAAAAGTTCACTGAAAGCCACTTTCACTTGGGGTACCTCTGCCCCGTGAAAGTTCTTCCTTATTTAATATTAAAATGCAATGTCTTTAACATATCCTCCTAAATGCTAGTTTTGTCATCTGGAGCAGTAAAGTCCCATCTCTCCTCGCCAAGGTAGTTCAGGGCTGAAAGAAGCTGGAAATCTACAGTTCTTAAGATTTATATCTTTCTCATATGTGACTGCAATGTAATTCTTTCCTGCCTCTCACTGTTTCCTTAGACAACCAAAGATCCACACTGTGAGACGCTCTGAAATCATGCTTGCAGATTCTTTCAGAATGTGGTTCACCTCTTGCTATCTTCTTGTCTAACCTCCACTTAATCACAATGTGATCTTCTTTTTTCAGGTTGAAATCATTTTGCTTTTAAATAAAAGCACAGCATTCCCTGAACAGAAAAGAGAGTTGTCATTTATTGAGGGCCTGATATGTGTCAGGCACTTACTAAATGCAAGATGGGAAGGACACAAAGATGGGAGAAATATAATACCCTCAAGAAATTTGCAGTCTATTGGGGAAAAAGAGACATAGTTAATTTATAGATAAATATAATGCAAAATGACATGATATGTGTCATTTTTTGAAATGACTCAAGGAGTTTATAATTATACTAGAGGCCTGGTGCATGAATTCGTGCACTGGTGTTATATATACATCTTTGATGTGGTAATGACCTCTGCCACTATGGTTCCAAACCTCTCCCCTCTCAGGATATAATTTATCCCATAAAACTCCCATGGAATATTTCCTGCACAGAGTACTTCCAATCCAAAATCCATCATTGTGTGCTCATTACCTAAGGGGGAGGGAGGAGGATATAAGTTTCCCAACTTTCTTTATCCTTAAATGATACTAGTTATGTACTTATGTCCTTCATTTCAGTACACCTGAAGACAATTACAATTTTGTAAGGTTCCTTCAAAAATGTTTTGAACTTTGGCTTTCATTCTTTTAATCTTGGTATGCTAAACTTTCCAAATTACTACCTCTCCTACCACACGCCTTTCTTAGGGGAGCTGTCATACCCTCTGAGCCTGGGAAGGGCAGCTCAGGGCTCTAGCCCCAGGAGTAAATATTTATATTATGCTTGGCAAGAGACCACGTCAATTCTATAGTCTATAGAATTTAGACTATAGTCAATTGGAAGACAGCTCTTAAATTGGGAGATTGTGTTGACAGAGCTAGAATAAGGAACAGGCAATGGAAGACAAGAGCAGAGGAAAGTTAAGGGAAGCCGGCAGGCCATGAACTGCCTTATAATTCAGCTGAGAGAAGGATAGAATGCTGAGCACACAGCGGGACACAGAAGCCAGAGACCATGTGGCCCAATGAGTGGTTGACAGAGCAGCCTCCATTCTAGTCATCTTGGCCAATCTAGTCATTTTGTGGGTATTTAAGCAGGTCTTATGTTTTTACTGATTTTTAGAGAGAGAGGAGAGGGAGAGAGACATAAAAACACAGAAGGATAGAGAGAAACATCAATCAGCTGCCTTATGAACACCCTCTACTGGGGATTGAGCATCTGCTCTGACTCAGAATCAAATTGGTGACTTCTTGGTTCATGGGTCAATGCTCAACCACTGAGCAACACTGGCCAGGCAAGCAGGTCTTAGTTTTATGAACTTTCCTAGCTGCAATAATGCCTGTGGAGTCCTTTCAATACACTTCCATTTTATTGAGCCAGGGTGAGTGGGCTTTTGTTTATTGGAGCAAGGTAATTTTTAAAAGATATATTTTTATTGACTTCAGAGAGGAAGGGAGAGGGAAAGAGATAGAAATATCAATGATGAGAAAGAATCATTGATCGGCTGCTTACTGTACACCCTACACAATCTGGGCATGTGCCCTGACCAGGAATTCAACAGTGACCTCCTGGTTAATAGGTCAATGCTCAACCACTGAGCCATGCCGGCCAGATATGGAACAAAAGTAATTTTTTGCTAAGACACACCTACAGGCTCCTCACCTTTCTCTTTAGAGTCCAACGTGTTCTTAACCACTCTCAACCAGCACAGCTTCCAAAGCCTTGGGCAGGAAAAAAAACATATATGACTATGATTTTAAAATATGACCGTGTATTGATGTTTAACATTTTTTTCATTCAGTGCTTAAAATTAAACCATAGAATGACAGGTGTGTGTTATCCCCTTTTCATAATAAGGGAATGGGAGTGTTCAAAACTAGACTTTGATGAAAAAACGGGAAAAGATAAAGTGAAGGGATCAATATACTTCATCCCTGACAGAAGTAAAAAAAGCAAGATACTGTTTGAGTGTTTTGATGTAGTATAGCATAAAGTCCGAAGAGCTGCAGAACGCAGTCTTAGGGTGGTGCACCAGACCTAACTGAAGAAATAACTAAGCCAGTAGACAAAACAAAAGTCCTAAGTCAGTAGATTATCTTTTCTGATTGATTGTGCTGTTCTCTTACTGTGAACTTCCCATGAGATTGCCAGGTCTAGAGTCACCATGAACCAGAGAAGACACCAGTGGAATAAGCAGGGGGAAAAAATGGGATTTTTTTTCCCACCACAAAATAAAAGCTAAGGAAGGTCCTCTGATTAATTTCCCACATCTTTGTCTTTCTAAGAAAAATCCATATACTCATTCACACACACTCATCAGGGAGAAAATATATTTTAATAAAAAGCAGACAGCAGTAAGAGTCACAGCCCAGGGTCATCGTCTCATTCCCCATCTGTTAGAAATTAAGAAAAATACCTACATGGCCTCTACCCACAGGTTGAAATGAAAATCAAATGTGAATGTGAATGTGAATGTGAATGTGAATGTGAATGTGAATGTGAATGTGAATGTGAAAGAATTTTGCAAAATTAAGAGGCTCTATGAATATAATATTCTGTAATCTGTCAGGTTGCATATTTTTCTTTTTTTGCAAACCTGGAAGGAATAGGGAATGAAATAATATGCTTCTCGTGTCTCTCTCCCCCACTTCTTCTAAAAGTTTGAAAAGTAGTCATTAAAACTTCAGATAAATCCAAAGTTTGCTCATCCATAAGGTCTTCATTGTTTCCTGGCTCTTTGAATGTCAATGAGTATATACCTCAAAATTATGCCTGTCAATTATGAAGGTCCTTATCTTTGCATTGATTTTCACATGCACAGATCAATCGCAGGATATGGCCCAATAATTAATATTGGGAAACTGAATTGCTTTTTTTCCCAGGCATTTAGCTTCAGTCACAGAAATGTTTCTCTGTTACTAAAACTGTGCTTTTATATTTATCCCATCTTCTTTGTTTCTAAGACAAATTCTCCCACATAACTCATCAAATAAAAATTGGTACCTGCTGCATTTATTTAAATAAAGCTGATGTTTGAGTAGTTATATACAAAATATCCTATGCAAAATATGTTAAATATAGATCAACTTCTTTAGTCCACACTTTGCCCATACCCTCTTCCCCATGTGGTCTCTTAACTCCTGTAATTTTATTGAAAGCCTTTCTCCTTCCCCACCCCCACCTCCCAATAAACCTTACTGATTGTGTGCTCAGCATTGTGTGAGGCATTGGAGAAAAAAAAATGAACGCTTCATTAAGTGGGAAGAGACAGGCATAATGAACCCATTTAGTGCTGTACATAGATGTAAGCACATTAGAGGTATTCTCTCAGTACAACTAGCCCATACTGACTGGAGAGTTGATTGTACACTTCTCTTCCCAACAGCTCTCAGGGACTTCACGCTGGGATCTCAAAACTGACTATAGTGGGAATATCTGCACTGTGAGAATAAGCTAATGCACAAATCAGAACTCTCCACCTACCCCTTGGATAACCATTTGTTCAACATTTACCCACATCACTGTCATTAATCATTCCTGGGAGATTATGAAATGGTGGGTGCTGAATCAAGGCAGCTAACCTTAAAACCCCTTTATTATTCTGTGTGCCATAATGTAATTTTAAAAGGCTTTCATAAATTATACTTGTGTTTATGCATAGTCATTTAACAATTGGGGTACAAGGCCAATTGTTTGGAAGAAGGGAACTTTAATTCTTTGATCAAACTGGCCAAAAAGCCATTTTGTAAACTGGCCATTCAAATGAACAAATAAATTAAATAAGTACATATCAACCAGGTAATTTTTTTAAATTTTATTTTTGGTGCCCGTGACCTGAATTGAACCTGGAACCCTTGAGTCCACAGGCCAATGCTCTAACCCAGGTAATTTTTGAGTTAATTTATATTACAGCATTTTCAAAAGATGAGAATACTAACTCCTAGTGCTTTTGTGATTTTATGCTATCATGGACGTTTGAAATGTATAGGCAACTGTCACAAAATAAACTGTAGTGATCTTACTTTGTCTTTGAATAGGCATGGCGAGATCCTCTAATAATTGACTGATAGCTCAAATTCAGATGAAGTCCCCATTAGGACAGAAAATCAAATGCAGGTCAATACATGATAAACCTGAGTTTACCACAGGTCAAAAGTCACAGGAGTTTCACTTTGTCCTACCAGTGAGCCAGAATGAAAAGATTAACCATGCCAATCTGGTTCTCTCTCCTCAGGAGTTTCATTTTGTGATCTTACTCATGACAAAAAGTTGTTATTATTTTTTTAACATTACAGAATATTGGGTCAGTAGGGAAAACCTCAAAAAGATAGGTCAAGAGAAGTAAATAATATAACAATATAAATCAGCATTTCACAACAATAATTATTAATGTTATCATGTACTTCCATTCATTTGTGTGTATACCTATAAATTTAGATTTTGTAGATAGAGACAATAGAGTTAGATTTGAAACTGATTTTGTTAATTGTGTGTATATTTCTATATTATCACATATTATTATTATTACATAACTTAAATGCCAGAAATATATTTCTTTCTATAGATTTGTGTTATCTAGTTAAACAATTCCTCATATTGAAAATGTAAGTTGTTTTCCATTTTTTCTCTTTAAAAAATATGGTGATGACATCTATGAAGTTAATCTTCACATATGCATCTATAATTAATTCCTTAGACTAAATTCTTCAAAGTGGTAGTTTAGGATGAAAGGGTAAAAAAAAATTCTAAGAGTGTTGATAAATATTGCCAAATTGTTTTTCCACTGAAGTTGTACCATATTTCACCTTTACCACAATGTATGAAAGTACCATTTTCCTATATCCTCACCAAAACCTCAACTTATTTTATTATTACCCCTTATAATAATTGAAAATCCTATATATTCGCCGAAACCGGTTTGGCTCAGTGGATAGAGCGTCGGCCTGCTGACTGAAAGGTCCCAGGTTCGATTCCGGTCAAGGGCATGTACCTTGGTTGCGGGCACATCCCCAGTAGGAGATGTGCAGGAGGCAGCTGATCGATGTTTCTCTCTCATCGATGTTTCTAACTCTCTCTCTCTCTCCCTTTCTCTCTGTAAAAAATCAATAAAATATATTTTTTAAAAAAAAGAAAATCCTATATATTCTTTATTTAGATTCCTTTGAGCATAAATTTAAAGTTTTATAAATGCATAAATTTATCAGTCACTTGAAATTCTTTGTGAATTTGCAATTCGTGTTGTTTGTCCAATTTTCTTGGAAAAGATAAGGCCTTTTTATATGGTAAGCATAAGAATAGTTTTGTCTATATGTTATAAATATTTCCAACCTGACATGCTAATAAATTTTAGGGTCGAAATTGCTCCCATGTTTCTTTCCTAATGACATTAACCTATTATAAAACAAACACATTTGTTCTTTATCACCTAGAGAATGAAATTAACCCCTCAACTTACAAAGGTTATTAACTATAATTGTAATGATGATGATTGTTATGATAAAATATTTGTACAACAATATTATAAAGTACAAGTGTAAAGCACTAAGCAGTGTTGTGCTCCATGTGTAGGTTGCTATATATTATAGGAGTTATCACAAACCAAATTTTATTATACTTAAGAAAAATTAGGTTTTGCTTACAATATGAGCGTTTTACAGATGAAGAAACTGAGGCACAGGAAAGCTAAATGACTTTCTCAAATCCACAGAGTGATTAAAATAATTTCTCATTCCAGTTCATTATTACTTTCTATTATTTTACCCTCCCACATGACAGTCCACCAATTAAATCCACTCTATATTTCTAGTATTAGTTCTAATTTCTTCCAATAAACAAGCCTGGTCTCCCTTCAGTAGGCCTAACACCCAAATGCAGTTTTCACTTTCAGTAACTTGAACTTGCTCAGGCAGCAGACAACTCCCCAGCCACACACCTTCTATCTCTCCACACATACAAATACCATCCATTTTCAAAATCATCTCAGGTTTAACTGCTTATTTCTTATATCTAGAGGGACCTAAGACTTCTTTTCATTTCTGCTTTATATACAGTTACTAGTAGTAATAACTCTAATAGCTTATATGCATTCACCATATTCAGGTGAGGAAATTAAAGTATATCACATATCATATGGTTATTTTAAGCTCTATGCTCATTGGTGTAAATCTTGTCCTCCCCATATCTTAACTCATTTATATTTCTATCAGCAGCAAGCACAGATTGTACATTCTCCAGACACCTTATAAATACTCATTGAGAAAACACTGTCTATACTCACTGTTACCAGCTTTTCATTTAGCTTCTCTTTTACCTGCATAAATAGTATATATACATTATATGAGTCAGTTAATGATTGTAATGTGCCTTAGATAATAAACAATAGTTAAAAATCCTTTATTTTGTTAACTACTTTTATCTTATTACCAAAGATTAGATTTAAATATGTTTAAGATTGGGGGAATTTAGTTATATGACCAGCATAAATCTTGTCCACCCCTGCCCTTGCTTGGAAATTGATCACTATATGCAATTGCTTGCTCACATTTGTTTCTGTGACTCATGAGCAATATATTTCCCTTAGCTGATGATAACACATAATAACTGCCCCAGATATGTGTTCAAAGGAAGTTATATCAGTTTAAGTTCCCACAGAGGATATACTAATCATATAAATAAATTATAGATAGAAACAGGAAATTACATTATACCAAATTGGACAAATTGAGTTTAACAGAAGAAAACATAATTGTGTAATTTTAGAAAGGAATAAATATTGACCAAAATGCACATTTCTACAAGTAATGTTATCTCTGATCAGCAGCAAGCATGTTTCTTGATCAATATTTGTAGTTTGATTCATTCCCTGCCATATAGAATTTGATGGGCTCGTCAATATACACAAAGGTCTGTGGGGTGTTTTTGTTTTTTTAAAGAGGAAAGGTTGTTTTTAAACTAAGCGTTTCTAAAAGTTCCTTTTTCTTTCTTTCTTTCTTTCAGAAGTTATCTAAATGTCTGCAGGAACAGTGGTATACTGGAAGGAGGGAAGGAGGGATCTGCTGAAAAAGAGGAATTTGCTTCAGACATGGGCAGGGACAAGAAAGACTTCTAAGATTTTTAAACTCAGTGATGGATATTTTGGAATAAGAGAATAACATGGGAATAAGACTGAAAGGTGTACATGATATAGCAATAAAATGATGATGAGACCAGTAAATTACTGATCCAAAGTATAAGAAAAGAGGTATAGTGAAGGGACACTGAATGATGGTGTTGTGTTTTTAAGAGCCTTAAATACAAAACTCTGCTGAAAATACTTTTTTTTTTTTAATAAAATGAAGTTTAAAAAGACTAGCAGAGGATCATCAACATCACAAAAGTCTGTGAGGTATATAAATTTCTTTTATCTGCAAATGTGAAAAGTGCAATATGAATAGGCTATGAGCAAAAGGACAGTAAAAGAATGAAAATTACATAGAAACCTCTAGGTATCTGGCCCAGTACCTTTGCATACCACAATGATTCTCAGTGATCTTTCCAGAACCCAGAATTTCACTTTTGAGGATGAACTTGATGACAAAAGGAAAACCTAATTAAGAAGCAATGACTTTCATAAATTGTCTACTAGCATTGAACCAGGCATCCACTGAGTTCCTATCATCTCCATCTGTGAGCCAAAACCTAAGATTACAGTTACTTTGGTAGTTGATAGTAGAGAGTACTTTTTTTTAAAATATATTTTTATTGATTTCAGAGAGGAAGGGAGAGGGAGAGAGAAATATAAACATCAATGATGATAGAGAATCATTGATCAGGTGCCTGCTGCATGGCCCACACTGATGAGTGAGCCTGCAACCTGGGCAAGTGCCTGTTTGGGAATCGAACCTGGTTCATAGGTCAACACTCAACCATGGAGCCATAGCAGCTGGGCTCTGCCTACATTTTGATTTTAACTCAATGAGATTTCTGACCTTCAAAACTGTAAAATACTAAATTAGTATAGCGAAGATTTCTTGATCAATACAAAGTCTTTTCAAGAATGGGGCTCAGGGCCAACTAATTGAGATTCAAGGGAGAGGCTGATTGCCATTGCTGTCCATATGCAAGTGGTGATCTCTGGATCCCACAAACACAGACATTTCTGCTCAGAACAAGAAGCAAGAGTGGAGACTTACGTAGTAGTCAGACTGAAAAATAGATTCCTATAGGATACAAAAGTCAACATCGGCAAAGACTATACATAGAAGTAAATAGAATTATATAGGAACATTTATTTAAAAATAGTCCTAAAACCTCAAACTCAAATGAGTTAATCTCCCAGCAAAGCTGATGATCCCCAGAGCAGAAATGGTTCAGTAAGTGAGGGTGGATTGAAGACAAAGCCCTGAGAGAAAATTCTACAACATCTGTCTGCATCCGACTGAGTATGAATTCAAACCTAATTTGAGCAGCTGAAGAACTTCTTGTTAGATGGGACACAATTTTCTGTAACAATCTGTACTTCATGCTAAGATTATAAAAGCTATCAGATATGTAGGTGTCCAATTGGGCAGCCCTAGGAGACAGGTGGGAAAAGGAAAGAATGAGAGGAAGGAGAACTACGAGGCATTTCAGTAAAAAGAGCTTCTTTACTTGGGATATATTTGCACATAAATAGTTTCCTTTTTTACATATATACATAATTTATTTTAAGAAAAATCCTATATGATAAAAGCCAATATGCAAATCGACCGAACTGCAGAACAACTGGTCTCTATTATGCGCACTGACCAATAGGGGGCAGATGTTCAACACAGGAGCTGCCCCCAGGCCGTAGGCCCCAGGCCAGCCAAGGTGGGTGCCAGCAGGGGCCCCCGATCGCCCAACCAGTCACCCCACAGATCGGCCCTGATCGTTACCAGGCCTAGGGACCCCACCTGTGCATGAATTTTATGCATTGGGCCTCTAGTAATTACATAAAATCAAATTCAGAAAATAAAAATGCTATCAATATTACAGCATAAATATACAGATAATGTGGATGGGATTGAGAATTTTCTTGAAGAAGAATCTATTTCTCCTTACCACTGTATTTCAGTGAAAGACACCATCAACACAAAATAATTTTTAACTTATTTTTTATGTTTAACAATTGATCTAAGTTGAGCTCACATGAATACTGCACTCATCTGTTACAACCACTCTGTTGTTCCATGAAGTGTTTTCTAATAAATGTTAGGACAACCTGACACAATAGATATTATTATTTCCATTTTACTGGAATGGAAACTGAGGCATAGAGAGGCTTTGAGATTAAATCAAAGTCACACAGCTAGTAAATGTGAGAGCCAGTCTCAGTTTTGTCTTCCTCTGCAAAGCTCTTGCCCTTCCTCCTCTTTGTTTCCATGTGATAATCTTCCTTAGGGAGGGAAATAATTTAATAGGATTCTTTTATTAGATACACAAGAATACATACAAAAAATGGCTATTGCACTTCAAAGTATGTACTTCAGGGGGCTAATTACCTATTTCAGCTTTGAACTCTTTTATGGAAACTGCCTTCAGAGCCTGCTCACAAGCTGTAGAAGACAATGAGTCTCAAGCTTGTAATCAATCCCCCTCATAACTGGAACAGCAGCTGCCTCCTTCTCCACATGAGTTTGGGGGCATGAAAAAGCCTCAGTGTCTCCCCAGATGAACCTGTCACCCACTCAGTGAAGCCTGAAATCACCCTTCAAAATAAAGGTCCTATCTGTTGAGTTATGTTGATATGATGAGCATAAAGTGATTATGCTCATCATAAAATTTTTCAAGATGCAGAAAGTATGAAGATAATTGAGAAAATGGCCTATGATTTCATCACCTAAAAATAATAATGGTAACATTTTAAAGTATTTTCTCCTATTCTTTCAATGATACAAATAACTACAATTTCTAGCAGATTCAGGAATCTGGCTGCTGTGTGTTCTTTTTTATTCATTTAACAATATGGTAAGTATTTTCCCACATAATTAAATAACCTTCAAAATGCGAAAATAAAAATACAGTTTCGTCTGTGTTTGCTAATTGTAACAAATGTACTCTCTGGTGAAGGATTTGTAATGGGGGAGACTATGCTTGTATAGGGTGGGGTGACATGGGAAATCTCTGTATCTTCCCCTCAAGCTTACTTGGAAGCTAAAAATAGTTTTAATTTTTAAAAAATAACAAAAAGAAAGAAATGAAGGGAGGGAAGAAGGAAAAACTTGCCTTATTAAATATTAAGACATGATTGCTATAGTACAATGTGGTAGTAATCTATCTATATAAAAGCCTAAGCGACCATCGCAACTGAAAAGATGACCAAAAAGGCTGCGTGGGGTGACCCGGCCAGCAGGGGGGGGCAGTTGGGGGCAATCAGGCAGGCAGGCAGGTGAATGGTGAGGAGCCAGCGGTCCAGGATTGAGAGAGGGATGTCCGACTGCCGGTTTAGGCCTGAGATCGGGCCTAAACCGGCAGTCAGACATCCCCAGAGGGGTCCTGGATTGGAGAGGTTACAGGGTGGGTTGAGGGGACCCTTCCCACCCCATGTACAAATTTTGTGCACCAGGCCTCTAGTGTATCAATAAACATACAGAGGAGTTGAAAAGAATGGAAATGTGTCTATTTGGAAACTTGATTTATAACACAGTGAGCATTATAAATCAATGGGAAAGGGTGAACAGTTTTATATGTTGTTCTAGGACAATTGGTTATCCAAGTGATTCAAATCCCTACATTATACCATACAAAAAATGAATTCCAGATATGTTAAAAATTTATATGTAAAGTGGCAAAACTATAAAGCTTAGAAGATGCTATAAGAAAATGTCTATTGCTTCTAGGTAGCAAAAGATTTTTAATACAAGATGCCAAAAGCAAAACCATAACGAAACATATTATAAATTTAACTATATTAAAATTAGACGTGTGTTTTATCAAAAGACAATAATGTATGTGCATTAAGTCTTCACTTAATGTTGTCAATAAGTTCTTGGAAAATGCAGTGAAACAATGTATAACAAAACCAATTTTACCATAGGCTAATTGCTATAAACAAGATTTCAGTTCCTACAGCATCTCATCAACGTCATAATGAAACAACACTGAACAAAGCAATGTTCAAGGAACTGCCATATATATGTGTATATATATATTTTTTTTTAAAAAAATAAATGTTTAAGTGTGCTTTAGTATACCATAACTGCTCTACCTTGGATGTCTTTTCCTGCTTACCTTACTCTGATAAATTCCTGTACTACCTCTAATACACAGCTAACTTTTTAAGTCTGAAGACACTTGCCTGACTGTTGCTCCCCACACCACTTGGCCAAGCAGAGTCAGTCATGTATCCTTAGTGCCATATCTGTAGTTTGCACATTCCTCCATTAAAACAACCCCTCCATGATTCAGGATTCAACCTGACAAAAGGCCTATAATCCAAGGGGCAGAGCCATAGCCCAAACTCCAGTCTGACCATTGCTAAGGTTCTATCACTCTTAGTTGCTGTGCAATAGTAGACATATTAAATTGCATTCCTTACATCAAAACTCTTCTTTTTTCTTTAAGGCTATCATGTTATCTATTGCTGCATAAAAATTACTGTGGAATTTAATGGATTTAAAGAACTCATTTTATAATATTTTATGATTTTGTAGGTCTGGAATTCAGGGAGGGCTCAGCTGGATTATTCCACTCATGTTGCATTGTCTGAACCCAGTTGGGAGTACTTAGCAGAGTACTCAGCAAGACAGCTTCACCAAAATGCCTGCTGCCTGGGGAGAGATGGCTGCTAGGCTGGCCTCAGCAGGGGCTGTTGACCAGAGCGCCACCATGTGCCCCTCTAATTTGGAAGGTTTTAGAGTGGTCAGGCTGCTTACACAGAGACTCAGGCCTCCCTGAGAGAGTGTTCCAAGAGACAGACATTGGAAGCTGCCATTTTACTAAGTCTTTCACTCAGAAAGTAGCCCAGCATCACTTCTACCATATTCTACTAAAAAGGAGTCCAAGATTCAAGGGGAAGGGACATAGATTATACTTTTCATTAAGAACACTCAAAGAATGGACAGCCATCTTTAGTTTGTCATGTCATAGAACCTGTTGATGTAGATTTGAAGAAAATATTAGCTATGTTTAAAACCAAAAAGGAACTAATATCTCTAGAATGGCACTATCCTAAACAACTTTCTGTGATAATGGAATATTTTCTGTGTGGTCAAATATGGTAGCCATATGTTAGAAACGTGACTATGGAGCATTTGAAATGTAGGTGTGCCCACAGCACTGATTTTTAATTTGTAGTTAATTTAAATTCAAATAGTCATAAGTGGCTAGTTGCTACTGTCTTTGCACCACATAGCTCTATAATATAAAAGGCATTCCTGCAAATCAGAAAAAAATAAAATGACAGCAAACCAAACTAAAAAATGGCCAAAGGATATAAACAGATAATTCACAGAAGTAGAAAGTCAACTGCCTCTCAAGTACATGAAAGGTATCCGAGCTCAATAATAACCAGAGAAATGGAAATCAAAATGATGATCTTCTTTAAGCCTATCTGAATAATAAAAGTTAGAACACTGGATAATGCCAAATATTTCTAGGAATATAGAGAATTACCCTCTCCCATTGTTAGTAGCACGAGCGACTAGAGTAGTTATTTCTGGGAGCAATCTGGCAATGCTTATTCCAATTAAGTACTCTATGATTCATCATAATCTCTAGGACATGGACAGAATATGCCTTATAGCAGGGGTGTAGAGACAAGTTAGGTATCCATTACTGGAGGAAGGGGAGAGTAAAATGTGATCAATAAATATTGTGAAATTTTCCACAGTCATTAGAAGCAATGGCTACAGCAAAGGTACATACATCAAAATGAATGGATCTTAAAATCAAAATGCTGAGTTTAAAAATTAAGAAGCATTATCAGTCCCATAGCACAATGTTTTTGTTTTTGAAAAAATAAAATTGCATATTAATACAAAGCAACAATATTATAGTCTATAAGGATACACACAAGTTTAAGGATACTTAAACACCTTGTTGATTAGCAAACTCCTGAACATCCTGGGTAAAATTTGAAACTGACCCCTGAACAAGGAAGGCAAGGAGAGACCAAAGAAAGAGGCAGGCTACTCCAGAATGTAAACCTTTGACCAGTCTGTAGACATGTATTTAGACTTTAGCAAATCTATCAACCTCTTAGCATCTTTCTTTCATTTATACCATGGTGATTAGTTATTAGTTTCCTGTGGCTATTGTCACAAATTATAACCAATTTGGTATCTTAAAGCAATATATATTTATTCTGGAAATCAGAAGTCTAAAATAAGTATTACTGCACAAAAGTCAGTGTTGGTAAGGCAGAGATTTCACCCCGTGACGAGATTAGAACTTTGAGATCTCCAGTGGTTCGGAATCCAGAACATTCTTAGTTATTTATACCCTTCTCACTCTGGGCCAATAGAGATGAAGTCCCCACTCCCATTTTCTACAGCTCCCTCCTTCCCTAGTTCTTAATTCTAGTCTAAAAGATCACTACTTCCCCCAAGCATTTAGCACATGAATTACATCACCTTTTAATAACTCTGTAGCCCCTGCACACAATCTTCACTTATCCTTCACAGGCATTTAAAAGTACGGCATTAAATACAAAACCATTACACTATGTCACAATAGTTACAGGATGGTTGCTCTTTTCTAAATTCTGCTTTTCTCTTGTTTATGGTTCTCAACCTTGGCTTATCAGAATCACCTGGGATGTTCTCAAGTTTACTGATGTGTGAGTCCCATCAGCTGAGAGTCTAATATAATTGGTCTAATATAGTTGGGCATGGGGAGTTTTAAACACTTTCTAGGTGATTCTCACCCTCAGCCAAGGTTGAGGATTGCTGGTCTAGATGTTCTTTTCTTTCAAACCTGTTCTAGAGATCTCAATTCAATACGCCTAAAAGTAGAAACAAATCCCCATATTTCTTCTTACAGAAGTGTTGCTTATTTAAATCAAAGGTTTATTTTCAAGAAGTACATTGTCTAATCTTATCAAAGGACACACAGACATTGAGTAGATACAAGAAGAAAGGGCCATTCTAGCTCCTCCTGGTCAAGCCATACCTGGGAATGTGCCTGGCTTCACCCACAGTGGTCTTGACCTGGGCACACAACAATAGTTTCGAAAGCCTAGAGCGCAAGTGTTGGATGCAGCTGTGATCACCTGGAAACCCACCTCCCTTTCTCTCCCAAAACAATTCCAGTCATAGCACAGTAACCTGGCATTTCTGAAGGGAAAACAGCTTGCTATTCAGTTTGCAGTACTGATTATGACTTAAGTACATTTATAAGCGTTGTGGAACTTACTTCATTTTTCCTCCCATGTTGTAATTTCCTGCTTCTCCTCACTCTTTACTTTCACCTGTTACCCAATTAGCACCCCAGTAAGCTGAACTCTGTAGTTGTTTTACCCTAGCAAATTACCCTCTCCAGATCCCCCTCTGCAAAAAGCTCCTGATTAATACAAACTGCTCAATTATTCACTAACAACAGGAAGCATGCCACAGTAGGCCAGGAGAGGAACCATTTATTTTTTTTCTTAGATTTCTAAATGCGCCCAGTATTGGCTGAGAAGAAAAAATTCCCTGAAATAATCTAGAGGACTTTGTTGAGGTTAACAATAAGGGCACAAATCTATAAAATGTCAGCACATAACTACTGGTTTTGAGATGGTCAGCATCTATGCAGTGATGGCGAACCTATGACATGCGTTTCAGAGATGACACGCGAACTCATTTTTTGGTTTATTTTTCTTTGTTAAATGGCATTTAAATATATAAAATAAATATCAAAAATATAAGTCTTTGTTTTACTATGGTTGCAAATATCAAAAATTTCTATATGTGACATGGCACCAGAGTTAAGTTAGGGTTTTTCAAAATGCTGACACGCCGAGTTCAAAAGGTTCGCCATCACTGATCTATAGTTTGAAGAAAATGATAAGATGAAGAAGGACATTCAGTGGCTATCTTTTTTTAAATTCCATAAACAGCTGACATGAATTTCTCATTAATTATCACAGTGACATACAGGAAAGATGAAAAGAAAAAAGCAGGGGAGAAGGAAGTAAAAAAGGAAGATAAAAAGGAAGTCAGGCCCAGCTGCTGTTGCTCAGTGGTTGAACATCGATCCATGAACCAGGAGGTCATGGTTCAATTCCTGGTCAGAGCATATGCTCAGGCTGCAGGTTCAATCCCCGGTGTGGAGCATGTAGGAGGCAGCTGATGAATGAATCTCTCTCATCATTGATGTTTCTATCTCTCTCTCCTCTATTCTTCTCTGAAATCAATAAAAAAATTTTTTAAAAGAGGGGGAGTCAGGATATTATATAGTGAGCTGAATTACCCAACATCTTTAAGAGATGAGATAGTCTGTTTAAGCTATATTTCTTTACAACTGAACATTATTATGAAGACATATCTTTCCTATTTCTAAATACACAGCTTAATATATTTAATAAAGAAACTTCAATGAAATATTACATTTTCTGAAAAATTTTGAAAGGAATTCAGAATTTCAAGTGCCTAAGACATATTAATTACCATGAACAACAATTTGGCAAGGTAATAAAGTGGAGGCAATATCAAGTTCATAATATCTGTTTGTTTCTGTGGTTCACATCTGTAAAATTCTAAATTTATAGTGGTCAGAGATGTGATAACAACCCAATTTTCCAGAAAGGTACACACTGTTATGTAAATAGCAAAGCAGGCCATAATCATATTCACACCTGTTATAGAGAATCCCATAAAACTAAATCACCTACGTATTCTATATGTAAATATTTAAGGGGGAAACATCACTTTTTAATCTAGACTAAAACATATTGATCACTTTTTGTTCTATTTTTCCTTACCCACACATTATCCATAATGCAATTATCTTACAGCTGAAAAGGGAGGAGGTACACAGAACCACAGAGTCCCTGTGTGAATAATTGGAGGGAGGACTATAAAGAAGATGATCTTAATTTTAGCTGGAATGAAAATATATTAAAAGTTACAATTTTTGATACAGAATTGCCTTCCAGGCAACTGAGGCACAGGTGCTTCCAAGAATCTCACTCTGAAAATCTCCTCAAAGGGTTCCTGAAACCGTTCCCCTGCAGACAACTGAGAAAGCCAGGCGTTTTCTGAGACCGCAGGAGCTGTTTTCTCTGCCAGGGGTAGGCTCCCTTTTCCAGAAGCCTTCCTTCACTGAAATTCTAATCTGACCTAAACTTGGATGAAGAATTAAAAAAGAAAGAAAGAAAGAAAGACCCTCCTCTATACTGAATGCTTAACCCTTGGAAAACTGTTTGTAGACAAGAGGTATCCAGCTCATAGCTGTGACCTTCCTGCTCTAAGGAAAGCGGCTTGCAAGCCGCAGTGTCCAGGAGCAGAGAAGTGCAGTCACCTCTTCCTGTGAAATGTTAACAATTCGTTAGTGGGGAAAAGACTACATAAAGGAATGCAGGATCAGAGGCAGCCAGGCAGCATCAAATGCTGAGGGAAGGTTTGAGAAAGGGGAGATGTGGCAATTCAGATGGAGGAGGAAAGGGAAAGGGGATTTGATAGAATAGGAAGAGAGAGAGGGAGAGAGAGAGAGAGAGAGAGAGAGAGGAAGGAAAAGAGTAGAAGAAATTAGAGGATGAGGGAGAAGAAGGGGTAGAAAGGATTTGAATACAATTCAAATCTCTAATCTGGTTTTACTATTAATCTCTTTGGGATGGGGGGTTGAATGTAAGATGCTGATTGCTCCAGGTTTTGTGTGGTTTTTTTCCTAAGAGCCCCTAACTGACCAAACCATGTGTTAAAAACAGTTTCCTGCCCGGAAGGGATTATGCCCTTTGACTTTCAAAGGCATCTCTCCCCTTCCCAACATCAATAAGACTTGGTGTGCACGCTGGCGTGGAGCTCAGCGGGGTGTCTGCAGAGCAGGGCATCTCACAGAAGTCAGCCAGCCTGGCTGGGGGATGTATTGTTTCCTAAACACCTTTATTTCAGACAGTGAAGACATATTTGTTTGTAAATACGCATGTTATGTATGTGCCTGCGTAAATAAATAAGTTTAAATATAATTTCCAAATGAACAACATGAGAAAAATCAAATAATGACTGCAAACAAAGTGTTTTTGCAGCCGCCTCCAGCAGCCCAGCTGATCCCTGAGGCCACCCTGCCATCTAGTGGGATGCTGCCCAAACTCCGCCTGCAGCCACAGCCGCCTCACTTACCCTCTCAGCTGGAGACAGGGACCTGTATGGTCTTAAATGCGTTAACTTAGCAGTGCTATATACTAGAAACAAATTCATATATAATTCTTCTGTGTCTAAAGGTCATTACTGTCGAGGCATAAATTAATAGAGCTATTCCATTTCATTCATGTTGGTGTTTGCTTCTGTATGTCTGAGCACATATCTGAAAACAGGCTTCCCCTCAATGCAGAGGGGGAGATGGAAGGAGGCCTAAAACCGGTTAAGATAGATGAGCAGACTCTTTGACCTAAAAGCCAGGCAGAGGCAATGCCTTTCAGGTGCATGATCCTGCTCAGTTCCGAGTGCAGCCTAACCAAGTTCTCACACAGCCAAGCTGAAATCAAGGGGGGTGGGAGGGCAGGCGTGGAGGCCAAGCAGGAAGAGTGTGGAGGCCACCATCAGGAGGCTGTGTTGTAAGCATACCTGGTTCACCTTTGTAGGAGGCACAGTGTCCAGTTACAGGCGAACAATGGCACCTCCTTATGAGCACAAGTAGCATGTACAGGTCCATTCTGACCAGCCTGGCTATTGAAGAGGCTATGAGGATGATCACCTGTCCTTCTCCCAGAGATGGGTGCATTTTTATCTCCACTCCCCACATTGGTGAGTTTCCAGATCATTCTACAGCAGGGCTCTCCTACTGTGGAATAAAACCCCACAGCAACAGAAAGGGAAGACCATGTGTGGGGTGGGATGAAATTCTCCCCACCTAATCTTAATTTTTTTCAGGATGCATAGGGGCACAGGCACTTGAGCAAGGGCCAAGTATATCAAAGTCATGGCCAGTGGGCCACATGAGGCTCACTGGCCATGAGTTTGACATGCTTGGACACCAATTTATCTTTGCTTTGTTTTGGTCTATTTGGAGATTCTGATGAGATTCTGCATCTCCACCCTTTGCTCAAGTAAATTTCATAACAGCCAAGGTTAGATGCAGATTAGAATATCAGATCATCCCACAATTTTATTTTCATCAAGGGTTATTGTTATTCATATAAATTCTGGACTCTAAAACAAAAATATCTAAAAATGCCTTAAGGTTTCTTTCCTGGCAAAATAAACAGTGTTCTTTGGAAGTGTGTATGCCCTGCAAGGGCTCCTCTATACGAGTGTCTTTGCATGTCTATCATGATCAGAATTGTTTAATAATTGCCCCAGAGAAGCAGATTTAGGGTCAGAACCACGTCTTCTCCCAACATCTCTGCCAAGTAAATTACCAAAGCCATATACTATACTAGTGACAATGCAAATGGCGTAAGATAAAATACTCCAATGAAACTGCAGTGCCTCATAATTTAGTTACAAAGAAAAGATTTACTCCCATAAAACAAAAATAGGCTATGCAAAACACGTTAAATCAAAATTTCTGAACCATAACTATGCCTCTGAATCACCTGCAGGACTCTACACAAATGCAGAGGAATGGGCCACCCAGAATCCTAATCTTTGGATGCAGCCTCTTTGTTTTTACAAAGTTTTATAGCTAATTCTGATGCAGAGCCAAGTGGAAAGTCAATGATTCAATACTTTTTCTTTTTTTTTTCAAAAAGAAGGTAAAAAAGGAAGAAAGAAATCCTGGTATGGGTGATGCTGTTAAGCAACCAGAAATGGGAACACGCATGTGAAATGCTGTTCTGGGTGATGCCACACGGACCTTCGCCTTGTGGGGTTGAGAGGTAAAATCAAAGAGAGTGAGGGTTACTATAGACACAGAAAGTGTCCTGGAGAGGACAGACCTTCAAGGATGGTGGGAGATAAATAGAGTGAGAACAAAGGAGCGGGTATCTATGGATGCAGGTATTCTGCGCTCCTGCAGGAAAACAGATTGCAAATTCTAAGGGTCAGAGCTGCCTTGGCGAGGCAGAAATTAGTGTGCTAGGGAACAGTGAGGCCAGCCCACATCTGGGGCAGACAATGGTCTGAGTACAGCCATCAGAGTAAAAAGAAAAAAACACTGAAGAGTCCAGAATATGGCCCATATGCCATCTCAACAAGTGTACACACTTCACTTTTGTCCATGGCCTCCCCTGCTGCCCCACTTCAGGGTATTTTGAATCCCTGAGAAATAGATGGTTGGTTTTTCCCATAGTATTGCTACCTGGAAGCTAAAGATTTCTTTCCACTCCTGGGTAAGATAATGCACTCTGCTGTATTAAGCAGACAATTAATTTATCCTCTTGGCTGGCCACTACCCATCCTTAATGCACTTAAAAAAGGAAATAGTGCTTACCTGGCTTTAACTCACACAGTATCTGAGAGTAAAAAGGAATGCAGGAGATGAGACTGAAATCGCTGCACTGAGAGTCACCATGATCATCATTGGATCATCATGTCACACACAACTTCATAATATTGTTACAGGGACATCAGAGCAGATGGGTAAAAAGGATCTTCATGTGAGGGAGTGGAGTGTTATTACTTCATTTTGCGTCCATATGTCACAATTATAAAATGTGCTGAAATTCAGCTGGGTGACCAGTATATCGACTTCTGACAAATGTCAGGCTTTCAGGTGTCCCAGGTAATCAAAGTTATCCCATTAATGTGTCCAGGATGCATAGGATTGGGCTCGGCTTTGTGAAAATCTGGTTTGTTCGCCTGGGATTGCAAAAAGACTCAACGTCTTAACTGAAAGAACATAGTGACTAGGGAGTTAGAATGCTCCACAAGAAATACTACCTGTCCAAGTTGGTATAATACTACCTGTCCAGGTCTGTTATATGAGAACATGGGCGAGGGGTTGATGGTCTCACAAGATTCCTGCTAGCTCTTAGATACATAATTCTGAAGCAATTTGTTTTGCTCAAAGAAACCTTGAGTAGACTGGCATGGCCTATATGGTTAAACTCCTTCACTGGCTATTCAGAGCCCCTTTGCCTTCTAGCCCAAACCTAGTCAGACAAATTTTTCACACACTCTCCTCCCATAAATTCTGTTCTACTGATGTTGATCTGCATAATGCCCTCTGGATATGCATTATGCAAATGTGCTATCACACATTGTCCCACACTGTTCCCTAATTGTCATCCACTACAAACTTCTCTCCACCAATGAAAATCTGCCCCAAACTCCAAGTCAGCCCCTACTTCTTCCAAGGAGTCTTCCTTGGAAGTTTCAATATGAAATGTCTTCATATGAGTCTTGGTAATGCTTGATATCTCTACTGTCATATCACATATTACATTGCCTGGTTAATTATCTGCATAGATAGATAGGCCTTTTGTCCCTCTCTAAATCTAATTCCTTCAGATCAAGAGCCATGTTTTAAACAGTTCATCCTCTTTCTGGCATCTAATACAGCACCATCCCTAGACTTTATGCACAGTAAGGTCCAGAATCAGTCATTTGTTCACCATTATATTTGTAGAATTTGACATAGCACCTGGGGAGCTGCGCAAAGAAGAATAACACTTTTCCTTTTGGGTTTGTCAACTACAAAGAACCCCTGCTCCTACCTACCCTGTAGAAGTATAGGCCACATTAAACAAATGCCAGAAGAATGGAAGTGTCTACAAGTTATATTCAGGATGTTCGAAGATAAATCCTTATTCATGCTTTAAAGAGAAAAAAGAACATTATAAGCTCTCTTAAAGTGAATTTTTATTTGGTTAATAATCTCCAATGAAATGTAGAGATAAAAATGGAAAATGATATAGAAACATAAAATGAAAAATATTTCAAGTTGTAGAATTCATTCCATAATTGCTTTTGATCTTTGGGTGATTTAAAAAACAGTAGTTCATGTCCATTAAAAAATTACTCCATCAATATTTATTTATGGGATCTGCTCTATACTGAAAGCTGATTAGAAAATCTTTATTCTGCTCTGGCCAGGTAGCTCAGTTGGTTAGAGCATCATCCTGATATCACAAGATTGCAGGTTCAATCCCCAGTCAAGGCACATACAAAAGCAACCAATCTATATTTATAAAAGCCAAATCACTGGAACAACAAAACAACTGGAACTAGTGGTCACTATGACACGCACAGCGGTGGCCAACCAGCCTGATCAGGGCCCCGATTGGCCCCCCAAAACCTCCTGCAGCCCCTTCCCCTGGCTGGCCCAGCCCCTGATCGGCCACCCCCACTCCAATCAGGGGCGGGGCCAGCCAGCCAACTGCCCATGGCCCCTCCTTGCTAGCCAATCGCCCACAGCCTTATCCCCACTGGCCCAGCCCAATTGGCCCCCATCGGGGTGGGCCAGCTGAACTCCACCCGTGCACAAATTTATGCACCGAGCCTCTAGTGAATACATAAATAAGTGGAACAACAAATTGATGCTTCTCTCTGTCTGTCTGTCTCTTTCTCTCTGAAATCAGTAAATAAATTTAAAAACATTTTTAATGGAAATTTCTTATCTTGTATAGTGTACACTGAAAGCTGCCTCCATAGAGAAAAAATAGGGAACTAAGGTTTTTTTTATTAAAAAGTTAAAGGAATACAATGAAATTGGACGCAATCTTGGCTGAGTCATCAGTCATGATGGATTTCAACTTATTTCAGATTAAGCATATCAGTGCTAACTATGTAAATGGGAAATTTTATGTAACACACCATAAAAATAAAAGCCATGGCATAGTAATCTGCTTTTTATTAAACCTATCCAGACCTCTTTTGTTTCTAGAAATAATTTTCACAAAGAAGGTCTGTAATGCAAGCAATGCTAAAGAACACCTGCCCTTCACCCCTTCTTTTCCTCTCCCATTTTCTCCCAGCCTCTGCACGTAGATAAAGAATGTGTAATGTTGCCAGCCTTGCCACTTAATGATCTGGATTGTGGCCTCCCGATACTGGCCATTATGGATGAGGTTCGTGGTATTTATAAATTAGCTCGCTTGTTCCTGCATATTCCTGAGTTTATCATCATTAAGGAGGAGAAATGTTTCTCAACAAAAGGCCCAGGCACTATGGTGATAGACACAATGGTAACGCTTAAATACACAGACAGTCATGTTTCCATTCAGTCTTTTGTATCCATCTTCATTTGTCCCAGATATGCCATTTTCTGATTCTCAGGGTGAAGAATGTTTTGAAATACATTTGCGTATTCATGGACGGTTGGCTCTATTCACATTTTCCTATTCAGCTAATATTTAAATGTATTTAGGAAACAGGCCTCAATTTAGATTTGTAATGTGGTATGAAATATCATAAAGGAAAATCACTTTCAGGCTGTTAGATCTGGTGCAGCTGGGGAGATAGAGAAGTTCAAAACATCTGTCAGCCCATAACATTTTCACACACCCTTTCCACACTCAACAATGCTAAGTGATGTGGTCGCTAACCCAGAAAATATAAATACCTGAAGAAACATTAGAGCAAGGAAATGAATCTAACTTTCAAATATTTTATTTAAATTCTTACCAGTTCACAGGCTGAGTTCTTTTGGGAAGACTAATATCTGCCAGATATGGGCTTGTGTCTGTGCCAATTTTCCACTGGTTTAATGTACGGCTGAAAAAGGCAGAGAAGGATGTCCCATCGGAGGAAAACTAAGAAGAAAGGTTTTGAGGGAAGCAGCTGTTTTGCCTTCATAAGCACCTACTACATTAACTCTTACTTTCTTTTTTTTGCCTGTAGGCAATTAGCCCAGTGGAATCTGTACAGAGTGAACAAGATATAACCCATACAAAAGTATAGGTCCTAACTTTACACATGTTATATCGTGTGGCCTCAGGCTAAGCTCCATATCCCAGTTAGTCAGCTTGCAAAGTTACCTGACCAAGAGCACAGTCTGATTCTATTACCTGACAGAACAGTCTATTGATACGAAGATATTGGCAGCATCTCTTGTCCATAAAGGATGTTGATACATCTCTTTCATAGAGAATGAAATTTCCAAACACAGAACCCAACTCATAGATAGTAATTAGTAAAAAAATAATAATAATAATTGATTCTTAGAAAGGGGAAGGGAGAGAGAGAGGTATATTGATTTGTTGTTCCACTAATTAATGCTTTTGTTGGTTGCTTCTTGTATGTGCCCTGACTGGATATCAAACCGGCAACCTTGGTGCATCAGAACAATGCTCTAACCAACTGAGCTACCCAGCCAGGGCAGTAAAATTGTGATGATGAAGTTGACAATGATGTCATGAGGGTGAGGGTGAGGGTGAGGGTGATGGTGGTGATGTTAATAATAAGGAAGGTATTCCCCAAGATTTCTACCAGTAGAGGGCAAGAAATTTCCTTGTGGCTACCTCTTCCAAAAATAAAAATAAAACAGAACAAGGAAAAACAAAACAATAACAAAACTCATTTTATGCTGTATATTATCAATCATGTGTGCATGTATGTGTGCCTAACTGACAAGGAATGAAGCCAGAATTATCATCTAAGACTGGTGTAAGCATCCAAATTCCATTTGTGGCCTGAGATAAAGGACACCCTATGATGGTACGTCCTTTTTTCCAGATGTAGCTCAAAATGGACATTGAACAAGTCACTGCCTCTCTCTGGAAAAATTGACATTGATTAGAGAAAAGAATACTCAACAAACATCCTTGGCCCACTTGTATGATCCTGGAGACACATAATCTATATTCACAAGGCATTCTAGGATAATTAAATATCAAGTTCTAGGACAGTGCAATATACAATGAATCATTGAAACAAAGAATCTCCATTCAGCTAAATACACTTCATAGTTGAGGGGAGAAGAGGGCCTTGGAAGATTTTCTCTATAAATCTGCTCATGATAGTGGGTTTGCAGCACTCATATTTGCTATGTAATTTCCCTTCTACAAGTAGCACTTTAGAACCAGCTAACAGATTACAAACTACAAACAAAAACAAATTTGCAACCAAAAATTTCAACATGGAAGATTACAGAGTTCATTCAATGGAAACCAAAAAGTGTTATAGGTGTCACTATGTGTCCAGAAGTGATTGTAAAATAACTCAATAATTAGTTATCCTCCTTTGAAGATGGCATTTATTTCTTACACAGAAGGTAATATTTTAACCTAGGGATTATGTGATATATTCCTTTTGTATTCTCATCAGCATTTAGCATAATACCTTGCAACACATTATCCAATAAATTTGTTGCTTGATAGTTGGATTAATAATCTTCCTGACATGCAGTTCTGATTATAACATAACACACACACACACACACACACACACACACACACACAATTATCAGTGACACCCTGTTGACTGTAATAAAGTATGAGCCTTTTAACTTTTAAGTCACTTCATATCATGTAACTGAGCCCCCACTCACCTCTCACCTTTCCAACTTTAATTTTCTACCATTGCTCTCACAGAGCTCATTTTTCCTATTTATGTGTCACATTTCCTTCAATATGAAACATCCATTTTCTCATCATCTCATCACTTTCTTGGTCAAATGTTACTTCCTTCATGTGCCCTTCTCTAATACTCCCTGAGACTCTCAACTGGATCATTGCCTTCCTTGAATTCCCATTGAAGATTAGACATATCTCTCTCATGGTTCTCACATTCTACAGTCATCCTTGTGTGTGCTATATTTGCTCTGTTATTCTGTTAATACCTTGAGGGTAATATCTGCCCAAAATCTTTGATTTACCCTTGAAAATCTCAAGACTCTTAGTATCTTTGAAACCCTAAGGCTCTTACAGAAAGAGGTTTACAGTAAATATTTGCTTAATTAGTTTGCTATTGATTAGTTCTAATAGAGGCAAAAGTCTGGGTGGACACTCTGAAGAAATCAATGAAAATTATCTATTCCTTTTGACACAGAATATTAAAATTGTATTCTGAGTTCTTCTGAAAGGTATAATTTAGCTCAGAAAATATTTACTAAATACCATGCTTAGTAACTTAAGAGTCAGCCCAGCCATGGCAGGCTCATCCATATCCTAACATATAATCCTCTACTTTATTTCTGAAACTCTGTACCTCATTGGGTATTGTATAGTTTTTCCTTCTTCACTCCATTTGCCCAACTTCATTCCTGGCCAACTTTATACTTATTCCATCCTTTTGTTCTTATCCTGCCCATGTAAGTAAATAGCTCATAATCTAGTTAGATTTCTGGCAATAGCATTGTTTCTCCAGTTTGGCCCAACACAGTGGCTGTTTGACTCACAAAGAGAATAAGAAAAATCATGGGTTCACTTCTCAGGTACATGGATTACCAATATTCTGCTTCCTTGGATAGAAAGGAAGGCAAAGGCAATAAATACAAAAGGTACTCCCAACATATGCAGTCACTTTTACATACGGTGAAGTCTATCCCTCCAAAACTGTTAATACACATATTCTGCTTAGAAAGGCCCTATACATTTTCCCAAATTTCTGGACTTCTCTTAAAGAACATATGACAAAGGCCTCCAAGAAAGTACTAGATTTTGACATCCTCAAGAGGATGACTATGTATCATTTACTACCATATCCTAAGTATCTAGTACAGGGCTTATAATACAGTGGATGCTCTATAAATATTTTATGAATGAGTAAAATGTATATATTAATGCACCAATGGATTTGTTCTATGGTCCAAATGGTTTCATCCTTTCCTTCTACTGCTGAGTGTGCCATATACAGAGCTCTGCTATTTATTTGTGCTATTTGTGCAAGATTCACTTCTCAGGTGGCCTGTGCCCTTAGATAAAGAGGAAATGTTGAAAGCAGGAGAAAAGGCTTAGAAAAGGGACCAAGAACAAAAAAGAAACTCATAAAATTATAAAACTACCTTTATGTTCACAGTAGTTTACTATATTTTCTGATGTGCTTTTGCATGCATTTTTGTAGTTGATTATCATGATGATTGGCAATACAGCCAAGTAGGTATTATCCTCCTCTCCCCCCACTGAAGAGCCACATACACATTATGTTACAGATGAGAAACCTGACATCTACAGAACAGATTCATCTAGTGGGTCTCCTAATTCCAGAGCTCCTAATTCCAGAATTCAACTCAGTGTTTGTAATGACTTTATTTTTCAGCTGATAATCTGATGACAATCCATTGCACTAAATAAATACCTTCCATTCCCTCCTCCCCAATCCCTGCTGTCTCCTTTGTTTCAAGTTTAGGTGGAATCAGAGATCAAACAAGGACCACACATCCTTCCTTGAAATACTCCTATTTTTCCTTGCATTCACACAGGCTTCCATGCTATTTTCTTGCCTGACTTCTATCCTATGTACTCCCAGTTACTTGGCTCATTTATTGGGAATGAATAATTGAGTCCAATTATTATACCCATGGCTACGCAAGTTCTGAGGGATCCCAGTGAAGCGGAGGTGGCAGTAGCATTAAGGCCAAGAGCCTGTAGCAGAGCAGTCAAGTGCAGCCTTTAGCACCATATGACTAAGAAGTGTTTGGTTAAATCAAGCATAGAAAATGCCTACTCGCCACAAGTTCACTACACTCTTCACTTAAAAAAAATAAATTTCTCAGGTTGTCTTCTCAAACCATTTTGAAAAGAAGAGGTTGCCACTTAGGGGTTTTGTTTATTTGTTTGTTGCATTTTATCCTTTTTGTAATCACAATACACAGTGGTATCTAGTGGTCAAGAAATATATAAAATCTGCCTAAGAATCAAGGATCCAAATTTCTGGTCTTGGGCAAGTCTCTTAATTATTAGGAGACCCAAGTTATCAACTAAGTTACCTAAATTCAAGGTGCAGCTCCTGATGGGGGAAACCTGTGAGACCTATCTGCCAAAACAAAGGCCCCTCTCTAGGGCTTGGCCCACCTGGGAAAGCTGAGAATGGCTGAAGTTCAACCTCATTAAGCCCCTCCTCAAGTACCTTTATCTAGAGGACACTGGTCCCACCATAGGATCACCTTTGCCAAGCTTCCCTCTTAACACCTTCAGGCACACTCAGGAGGCTCTAAGAGCCTCCAGCATTGTTAAATTAATTTGAGGAAATCCCTCCTGAGCACTCCCTTCTGCTCCTACCCCCTCCTTTCTTAAGCAGACCCCCTCTGCTTCAATCTCCCTCAACTCAGCAGGCTTCATTTGAACTTGACATCCAGAAGGATGTGATTCCAGACACCAATTTTTACCCCAGTTTCTGTGCTTTGCAATATAAGGCACTACTTTCTCTTAAACAGCTGAGGATTCTTCCTACCAATGCTTACTTAGGCCACTGACCTCATCTGGAAAATGGGCATATGTTGCATAGTGAACTGATGATGATGATAAATATCAGATTGTAGCGATGGAATTATTTTGGCAAGTACATAAAGGTATGCTATACCAATGCAGCACATGGAATTCCAGGCAGAGAGATCAAATCTCTAGAAAGAACTGGAAAACAGGTGCCTAATTGCAGTTACATGCTTTTAGGCAGGAGTCCTCAGGCAGTGGCTCATCTCACCTGGAGAGTGAAACAAGCAAAGTTTATGTTCTTTTCATTTGTTTCTATAAAATTCCCAAGGAAAGTGCTTGACAGAAAAAGAAAGAAATGAAATCAGATCTCTTTTTTGTTTTCCCGTTTCAGATCCCTGACTTATTCATTCCCTGAGATGAGTGACATTTGGAATTAAAACCTCCAAACCCAGAGGAATAAAGACTAGTAAGATGTGAAGATAAGCCAACCAGAATAGAGTAAATTAGAAATGGCAAAGTAGAGGGAAGCAAGGACAGAGAGAGAATAAAATGAATGAGATGAGGGAAGGAGGGGTGGAGACTTGGAGAGGAAGAGGGAGAGGGTGGAGAGGAGGAAAAGCAGAAGGGAGAGTGATCAAGGGGGAGAGAGAGGGAGAGGTGGGGGAATGAAGGAAAGCCAAGAGGAGAACATTAGGAGAGGGGGAAATGGCAAGAGGAAGGTAGGAGGGAGGAAGAGGGGAAAAAATATAGGTTGGGTGACTGATGCTTAATTTTGATTCAAAGGTAAATTGTCATTTTAAAACACCCCGTGTCTTCATTTGCCACAGCTAGGATTTCAAAGACAGAAATTCAATTTAGTTGCTCTTTTCTCTAATAAAAATATGTTTTATCCCAACGGAAAAACGTGTTTCTTTCTGCCAATAAGTGTCAGCAGCTAATCTGAAGACTTCAAGGAAACAATACCATTAAATAATTTAATCTGGAAAACAGCCACTGATGTCTGTGAAATAATGTATAGATTTCAGATGGATCAAATTTTAAAACAGAAAAATAAAGTGTAAGAAATTGTCTTTGGGGAACAAAGAGGCATCTGCCACCAAACAGAAAGGAAATACATTAGGCCCAGGAAATTAAAAATAGCCACAGCAAACATCCATATTCACACAGTGTTGTGTTAAAGCACACAACAGACTTTTCGAACTGCTGAGAAAAGATTGTTGAGAACAGAGATCCTGTGAGATGAAATCTGGGCCCAAACCAGATCAATTATCGCCCCCCCCCCCAACCCCTGTAATACAAATCTGTATATTCAGTGATATCTCCAGGAGATATTCATGAAGGGTGATCTCTCCACTGGGGTGGCCCCCAGGATCTGCAGAATACATGAGGAAGAATCTGGACTAATTCTTATCAGACCAAAGTTCTAATTCAAGTTTTGCCACTAACTAAGAGTATGTTCTGTTTAACATATTCATCCCCAAAGTGTTTTGTGTGTGTGTTTTTTTTCCATTAGTAAACTTGGATGGTGCTACTTAAAAAACTATAAAGAGCATTATGAAAACACACAATCAAGTTCCTCTCTACATATAACTTCTCTCTCGTTAGTCATTTACTTATCCTTTTACTCATTGGTGTCTCATCAAAAGCCAGGCAATTATTCCCACTAATTCTAAAGAGACGTATTTCTTTCAACACCCCATAAAATGGTCCATAGACCAAAGGTTTGAGAACCACTCACTCCAGGGCTCCCCCTCCCCTCCATTAGTGCCTCTATTAATCATCTAGGCCAGCGGTTTTCTACTCAAGTTGAGCATTAGAATGACCTGGGGAGCAAAAACAAACAACAGCAAAAAATAAAAATTGATGTCTGGGCTCCACTCCACCCCACTGGCACCCGACTCTCTGGAGGCTGGCACTGGCTTCCATATTTTTTAAGACTTCCAAGGTGACTCCAACATGTGTGTTGAGAACCCTGGCCCAGACACAACCTGGAAGTTCACTAATAGAAATACATTTGACCAGTCCCTTTCAATCAAGACCTGAATGAAAAGCTGACTAGGAGAGTCTCCTCCAGAACAAAAATGAAGCAGCTACAAACAGAGAAGAAGGAGAGATTAAAATTATGAAAAGCCTAATTATTATCTTCTGCCCAATGGTGGGATCAAGATGTATCTATTCTAGCTCCCAAGTTCACAATTCTTGGAGGTGGAACTTTATGTTATAACAGGTAATAATAACTCAAGATTAAGTTAGAGTAAGATTTATCCCTGAATTCATCCTCATAGCTTTAACACAGATGGATTCTGATAAGTAGATGGTACAAACTACCTCAAGGGGCACGAGAAAGTCAGCAACAGCCTTCTGAACATAAACCAACCAAACAAGCAGGCATTCACATACACAGAATTAGTTCTAAATTCATTCAGCCACTTTCCAGCCAGGTGTCCTTGAGCAAGTCAACTTACTTTTATCTGAGCTTCAGTTTCCTTATTGTAAAAAAGGGATAAAAATAACTTGGAAGCATCATGAAAATGAGATGCCAAAGAGAAAAAACTCACATATCAAAGGCAAAATAAATGTTAACAACTACGAAGATGATCATGATCAATGACTTAAAGCAGAAAAGTATTAGGAAGATAGTACGTTGAAAAACTGATTAGCATTTTCAAAGAAATCTTAAATTTCGTATTGAAATTGTGGGCCAGAAAATAGAAACAAAATTTGTGAATAAAATTTATAAATATATTAGAAATAATAAGCCTTGGATGAAAGTTTAAACATCTACTTGGTTGCTAAGTAATATTCATATCTGGACACTGAATAGTCACCGTAGACTTTGTTTGTACAGGTGTTTTCATATTTACAAGATACAACAAAGCTTTTAATCACTAAATACCAAGATGATCATGGTAGGTATTTGTGGCAATTAAGAACTATTCCCATCCCTCTTCTCCATTTCTGCCTTAACTAAAATGTCTGCAAAGCCAAGAACCCCCTTGCCCAACTTTTTCTTTGATGAAGAGAGGCTGTGTGACCCAATTCTGGCCTTCGACTTTATACCTCATACTTTCTTTCTGTCTTTATTGTGGATATGATAGCTGAAGACATCTTGAGACAATAAGAGAAAAGCTAAGAAAATCACAGAGAGCTCAGTCCTGACATCACTAAACCACCAAGCCAATGCCTATAACGCCTTACCTCTGGATATTTTGTTGTGTGAGAAAAATACAATAATGTTTGTATAATAAGCATCTGCAATCAAGTCTATATAAGTTGAAGCTGAATGCAGTCCTTCCTGATACAATATAATTGACTAAATCTAAAAATTTCATAAGAACTGGGAGTCTGAGTAGCCATCACCTACAGATCTCAAAATCGATATAACTGAACACATAATGGTAATCTATAAAGCCAAAAAAAATTTTTTTTCTACACCTAAAGCATAAATGAATTGAACACTATTTTTAAAATGCCAAGCGAACTATATTAAGAAAGAAAATACAGGTTCTACAGTTTTGAATAAAGTGTCAAATCACAGGCTGCTTTTACTCTGTGTGTTTAGGATGCCACCTTTTATCCTGATATTTAAGGCCTTTCCTCATCGAATCTATTTACTCTTTTTTTTTTAATATAAGCAGGGTTTCTCATCTTTCTCACCATTAGAAATGTTCTACCTCATGCCTTTCCATTTATACAGATTCTCCATAGTACTCTCATGTTCCACCTCTTCATTGAAGAATTCTCTGATTTCTCAAGTCCATAACACTCTCTCTTTTCAGTTTTTAAGCCACATCATAAAAAACACATTTATGCAAACCTGCGTGCAGGTGGGCGTGCACACACATAGACCCTCTGCCATCTTTGTCATATGTCTAGGTTTGCATTCCCTTGACTGTAACTCTAAAAGCAGGACATACCACATGCTTAGCCCCTCACCTTCACTATGCCAGGCTTATTGTTGGAGATGCACCTTAGGGTTAACGGGATAATTTTGTGGGTTCTCAGATAAATAATATGGATTGTTACGGAATCTTCAGGAGACACTGATTCTGCCCTTATCTAATATCTCCATTGAGAATATCAGAAATTCTGTAAGGTCTGGGGAGGATATCTCCCCACCCCACCCCCACCCCCATCCCCCTGCCAGAGAGGAAGGGAAAGGGAGAGAATGATAGAAACATCAATGATGACAGAGAATCACTGATCCATTGCCTTCTGCACGCCCCACACCTGGGGATCGAGCCTGCAACCCAAGCCTATGCCCTGACCAAGAATCCAACCATGACCTGCTGGTTCATAGGTCAGCGCTTAACCACCGAGCCACACCAGCCTGGCTTGGGAAGATATCTTTAAAAGGTAGAAGTGGCCTGGCAACATTCACCCACACATTGCCCTGGAAAACCCAGGTACCAGAAGAAGTGGTGTTGTCTGTGTGGCACATTGGCCAAGAAGTCACTTTGTGCCTAAGAGAGGTCCCATATTCCAGAGAACTTCAAGAGTTCCTACTGAAGAAACTTTTGCTTTTCATCCCTCTCTGCACCACTCTTATCAAACCTCCTTTCTGCCAACTTGTTCTCTTTCTCCTTTGTCTCAATGCAGTTTATCTCTTCTGTTTACTTCTCCATTTTCCTAGCATTTCCTATTGCCTTTCCTTTTGCCTTTCTCTACAAAGTTCCATTCATTGATCATTGCCTTGAATGTATTTTTTTTTCACTAGATGTCTTATCATCTATTCATCATTCTCCAAGTTTAATTTCTCAATCCCCTTTCTACTTATTAGGTGGCATAGGGATAGCACTAGGGCACCAGGTATTTTTAGGGTAAAGAAAACTAAGGCCCTGGCAGGAAAGGTCAAGGCCACAGGAATTGTGTAGCAATGAGGACAGACATTCAGCACCCATGAATACTTTGTCACTGATGGGCCCCACATACCACCTCAAATGTAACCAGACATCAGCAACCAGATGTCACACATTTCAGAAGAGTGATAGTTGATCTGACAAAACCATTCTACAGATAATTGAAAGTGAAAAAAAAGAGGGAAAGGTAGTTAAGGAACTTAGAATGCAGGAATGAAGAACAAGTCTCTCCTTTCCTAGAAATAGTGCTAGTGGGATATTAGATTTACTAGTGAATTTGAACGCCCTTTCCCATCCTACTCTACTGTGCCTCTCTTTAGCTGGGAATTTATTTCAAGGCTTTACCAATCATATGCTAAAGCTGGTACATCACTAAAACATCTTCTGGGAGGACAGGAAGAAATCCAATCTAGGACTGAAAGCTGCAACTGTCATAGATTTTTTAAAAACACCCTTCCATGAGCTGCTATTGAGTCAGACAGTTGGAAGAATTACTGCAAAGTTGTCTGAGCTTCACATAAGTCACTAGCTAGTACTTTGCCCAATGCCAGGTGTCCCCAATCTCAGAGACCCCAAGAAGAATGCAAATGGGCTCCTCCCATAACTGCTCCCCAATGACTCAATATTGCTATTAGCAGAGGCTCCCCCAGGAAGGAATTGGCTAAATGATTTCTCCTGGAAATGACAGGAGCTGTAAAGAACCAGATCTTTTTACTCCAAACTGCACATTCACCACACTCCCAGCACTGCTGAGGGAAGCTCTAGCCAGAGAAACAAATACCTTTTGAAGAACAGTATCCTCTACCTACCATGAAAAGTGTGTGCTGAGTGTATGATACCATTGCCATCAAGAAGCTCTTATAAATTTCATTTATAGATGCCCATGGTTAAACACACAGTCATTTGCACATTTATGTCCTGCCCACAAGAAAGTCCACGTTTTTAGTCAGAAAATCTCAACTGTCCTACTTAGAACCCCATATGCTACCAATACCTCCTTGAATCCCAGTGCTACAGGACCCCCTTGAATCCTCAGCCTTACGATGCCAAAATCTCATTCATGTACTCACATATACACATACATGTATATGTACACACACCACAAGCATGTAGACATAATTCTAGTTACATGTCCTGTGTCAAATTATTCAGGCCTATCTGTTGCCTAGGATAATAGATAATTCAATATTTGTGTCTTTAATTTATGTGGCACAGGCTTATTTTTTGGTCATTAAAGATTGTAATTTTATGATTTAAACAATAGATTCAATGGATCTTCACTTCCTGGGATAGCTGTATGACGAGTCAGATTGCTCATTCCATGATAGAACCTTTGGATCCAATGTCCCAATATGTAATCACAAACCCCTTTTTGGGGAGCTCCATTATAAAATGAAAACTCCCTGAGAATGAAGACTTGCAGAATGCCTTCTTCCATAAATAAGGGTTACAGCTTTTTAAGCCCCCCACCCCCACCCCACACACACACACACCTGTCTCTTCAGGTAAGGGTAAACCAATTCTTAGAAAGAAAGAACTGTTTGGATGCCTTTAAAATCTGAAGAAATATTCAATGGGCTACATTTAAATCTTTAAACTGCCAGCTCCAACTTCAGTATGAAACTTTAGTATTCTTAGTATAATGTCCTATGCCCCCAAATGTCAAATACAAAAAGACCTTTATGTACTTACAACTGCAAGGTCTCTTTCACATACCTGTGCAACCTTAACTTCCTTCTTCTTTTTACTAACCTACAAATGCCGCAACCTTTCCTTTTCCTGCACAAAAGGATATCAAACAAATTGCACTTCTTGATATATGTCGGTCCCTTCACTCAGGAAAAACGACATGGCTATTTTATTAGTCGGGAGATCTCAAGAGCTCCTGAACCCCACAGACAGTCTCGTAAATTACCAAGAGCCATACCACCGGAATGACAATAAACTTGAAATGGGTTAAGTGGTTTTGTTTCTGGTTCTCCCCCACACCTCTCCGTGGATAGTCTTGTAAACACACAGCTCAGTGAATATGTAATCACTGATGCCTGGGTACCTGGAACCCAAACTCAGGAACATCACTACACCTCACCTTGGTCTACAATCAGTAAAGTGATTGCATCTTTGAATAAGAATCCCTAGGAGGCTTTCATATTAACTATCTAAGAGTTTATGCCAGGGGTCCTCAAACTACGGCCTGCGGGCCACATGCAAATACAAATATTGTATTTGTTCCCGTTTTGTTCTTTTACTTCAAAATAAGATATGTGCAGTGTGCATAGGAATTTGTTCATAGTTTTTTTTAAACTATAGTCTGGCCCTCCAACCGTCTGAGGGACAGTGAACTGGCCCCCTGTTTAAAAAGTTTGAGGACCCCTGGTTTATTGATAAATATATTTCACTCCTTGAAATGTTTCATATTTTCAACTCTGCAATGCTGTGATTGGTTATAAAAATCTGTAACTTCTCCATTTTTATGTGTAATAATATTTCCTTTTATTTGACCTAACCTTGCAGCTTTAAGGAATGACCTCTGATGGTATTCTACATTCATCTAGTCAGGATTGATCAAGAAGACAGCTGGCCTCAGAACAGCATTGTTGCAGCCGAGTATATGCCTGCTGGGTACAACCATGACTCCAGCCTAAAGTGCATGCAGAGGATTTGGAGAAAAGCTCACCCGTGAGTGCTGAGGGATTCCAGCTCCTCTCCTTAGTTCAGCCCCTAAGTATGAAAGATGTATCTGCATTCAGACTTTAACTGCAGACAGCACAATTCAGTCTATATTGGCTACAAAATGGGCAGCAGTAATAAACCCTGTAAATAGTAACATAGTCCTCAAATCTATGTGTCTTTCCATTGCTTTAACATCCTCAGAAAAGCCCAGGATGTGTGACTCCCTGTGCAGATCCACAGATTAGGCATGGGAAGGATGGTCCCATTCTCATCCTCTACAATCAAATAGCCTCCCCTTGTTTAAAGCAGGTGCTACCTTACCTAAAGTACTTTATCCCCCCCCCCCGTCTATTCATCATTATGAGGCCAAAAATCATATTCTTTTATGTCTCTGGAACCCTATAGTTCTGATCACCTACATCACATCCAGGTGTCTTTGTTATGAAGCTTAGAAAGCATTGCTTCCATGAGTATAAGTCTCATCACGAAAGCTATTCTACTCTTTTTTTTTTTTTGGGGGGGGGGGGGGCGGGGATAAAGAATGACTATCAGGTATTAGAATACCCTGCAGGGTTTCCAGCCAGCCTCCAACAATGCCTTCTCTATAACTTTGGCAAATCTTAACACATTTCGTACCACTCAAAAGTTTTCTCGGGTTTCGCATGCCATCTGGTAAGGATCGCTTACGCGAGTTCTCATTTTTCACGCCCATGGAAAAAGGAGCGAATCTAGATACTTATGTAAATTTTGTTTGGTCCCTCTTCATAGAGGAAAATGTTTTACGCAGTACCATACATTAAAAAAGTACTAGGAACTTTAATTGTTTGTTTTTGTTAATAAAAATGTTGTAATTATTGAAAAACAACACCTAAAGTGCATTATGATGATTTAAATAACATGCAGTTTGCCCAAAAACGTGCGGTCCCTGGCGTATGTCTTAGAGATTTCTATGTGGTACGCAATGTGTTAACTCCCCAGTGCCTCAGTTTCCATGTCTGTAAAGTGGGATGGTATAATGGTCCCTGCTTCAGAGAGCTAATGAGATTCTATAGATAAAAAGCTGAACACAGCACTGGATATATACTACTGCTCAGAAAAGAGAAGAGTTTATTAGTATTCACTTTAAAATTAGTTATGAGGCAAGTGCTGGGAATAACACAAAAAGACATGTTTTCTTTCATCAAAGAGCTTAAATATACTCTTATTCCATATTTGCTACAGTACCTCACCACCTGTTTGCCCCACAAGGATTAGAAGAAAAAAACAACTGGAAATTATGCATATGCTTAATTATGTTCAAAATCTCAAGCACAATAAATTTAGTGAATTATTTCTACACAACTTTTAGCAACATCCCCTTCCCCCTCAGGTTTCACTCTCACATGAAAGCAACATAGAATTCCAGCCTGTGTCATACTAATGAATCCATTCTCTTTGTTCCTTATTGTGGGTCTAGTAAGCCTGAACATGGGGAAAGCTTAAATGATTATATCAAGTTGGAAGTATTCAAGTTGGAAATTAAGAAAACAGACCAAAGAGCAGTCAAGAGTCTAATGAGGAGCAAATTCCAAATAATAGTCACAGGATTCAAAGAAAATGGCCTTTCATGTATGCCACGAAGGGATCATTGGGATTTTAAGTATCTTTTTAAAAACGCACTAAGTTGGTGAAGATGAAGTTGCAGGGCTCGGAGGGGAGCGTGAAGTGACCTGCAGGAAAGCACAGATGGCTGGAGCCAAACCAAGCGAAGACCCAGCCCCACGCAGCCATTTCTCTGGAAGGCCGATTGCCTCACACAAAGGCGCATCAGACGTGTCAGGGAGGAGAGCGGGAGGGCAGGAGGCAGCTGGAGGAGCTGAGATTAATGAGGAAGCCCAAAATGAGAAAGAGCAACAACTGGAAACCCTTGTGGTGACATCAGGAACAGAGCCAGAGAAGACAACCTTGTTATCGCATCTGCTCCGTCATTATAATTAAATGGTAATGTGTGCCTCTCGTTGGGTTACCAGGGTGGAATTCCAAGTTGGGGAGCCCCTCACCACCCGCTCAGGCACCCAGCCTCTGCCCTTCTCGTTGAAGCTGAGGAATTGTTCCGGGTGCTAATAGGCTGGGTGTCTGGAGCAAGTGTTAATTTTGGATTACATCTGAGCGGAAATCAGATGAAGGTCTGGGGAATGCTTTGCCTTCGCTCAGATGTTTCATTTCCATTTACTAGCATTGCAGAATACCCAGGGAGATGTTTTCATTCCAATTTGGAAGATTTCATAAACCTCCAAAACTTTTAGGTATTGATCCAAGCTCTTGAGCTTTGGAAGTGTGGGAGGATCTGAAAGCTCCCTAGGAGAGAGTAGGCTGTGGACCTCCTGTGAGGAGACCTGCCCAATCTCAGATAGCCAGGCCTCTCTGTTCATGCCAAAATTGGCTCTGCTCAACCTGGATGCCCATTAGAGGCACTCAGAACCATTAGCTCCGATTGGCTCTGTGCTGAGTAAATACTCTCGTGTTCAAGTAGAAACTAGGACAGCTGCCTGGGTTGTTTTTTGTTTTCTTTCTTTCTTTCAAAATCAGCAAAGCAAAATTCTCAACCCCAAATGGCTCAAATGCACCTCTTAACAAGTACACTATGTTATATATTCTGCTAGTGGAGGTCAGCATTAATTTGAATTTTGCTAGACTCTCCGTCTTTTTTTCATTTGGTTTTGAATATCTCAGATTTTTGTTTGATTTTTGACAGGGTCATTTGCAGGGAGGGTGCAAATTTCTATTATCAGAACGGAAGATATCTATACCTGCAGGAAAAGGCCCCTGTCTATCATCTTTGGAATCTATGAGTTAAATAGCAGTTGTTTGTGAAGCCTCCCAAAGGAGGTTTTGAAAAACAAAGCACTTCACTCAATGAGAGCAGGGAGGGTACCAGTGACTCTGCGCTCATGCATTATTCAGCTCAGCTTCAGCTGGTGAGTATCAGAGTGCCCCAGGACCTGGGCATTGCTTGGCTATGTTTTCAGGGCAAGAAATAGATGTAATTGAGCCTAAAAGGGATTTAATTAAGAAATAATATTTGCCTCTTCTCTTATATTTTGGTTTAATAATGTAATGCATGAGAGAATAGAGACTCTATGGACAAGTTTTCTTTGTGATAAAATAGAATCCTAACACCTTGCAAAGATTTATTTCTATACCCAAAACAAGAGAATACTAAGTGGCACAATCCTGAGGTGCCTTGCATGTTTAGTTTGTAATTGACATGTAGAGATGTCATACTGGAAGAGACTCAGTCAAATCTGTTGACCACAGAAACAGTTTTGGTCAAGCTAAAGATAACATCTTGACTTTAGTTGTGTTTAATCCCCCTGCTGATGAAAACAGGAAGACCCTAAAGACCATACCCTCATGAAACCAGACAGAACAATGCCATGGCTGACCTGAGGACTTGACACAATGATCAACTACTCCCTACCCTCGTGCCGGGGTCCAACCCCAGCGGGTCCAGGGGTCCCCAAAGGTGTAGATGGAGTCGGCGAAGAAGGAATGACATGGAGACAGCGTTCAGTTGATCAGCAGCCTAGCCAGGATCTCTAGCCAGGATCTCCAGCGAAGTTCTGGTTAGGATCTCCAGCCAGGTTCTGTGTCCATGTTCTCTTGCTAGGTTCTCCAGGCAGGTTCTGTCCAGGTTCTCCAGCCAGGTTCAGTCACCAGGTTCTAGTCAGGTTCTCTTGCCAATTTCTGTAGTCAGGTTCAGTCCAGGATCTTTTGCCATATTCTCTCCAGCGAAATTCTTCTGTCTGTAGGTTCTGTGTAGGTTCTGTCTTCTTAGTTCTGTGTTCTAAGCTCTGTATTCTAAGTTCTGTCTTCTTACATCTGTATTTATACCAGTTGATTCCAATCCTATCAATCTCTATTCCAAAGGTTAGGGTGTTTCTTATCTCCATTCCAGGGAGTAAAGATTATGTAGCTTAAGCATGATTGTTCCTAGTTAAAGTGATTAATTACCTGCCTGGCACTTAGTTAAGAGGTTTTATTCCCTCCCTAACTTCAGGGGAAAATCCCTACCTGGGGAAACAACCTTTCTCAGAGACCTTGGTTAAAACACATAGTGCCAAGAAGGTGAGCAAACATATTAAGAACAGTATGCCATATATGCCAGGTCCCTTGAAACAGCAAGGATGGACCGGCTCCCAGCAAATTCCCCCTTTTTTATTTTTTAAAAGCAGGCATTAAAAAGAAAAACCCCAAATGCTCTCTTGTATCCATTTTAAGAGTAGGATTGGCGCTTTCCACTATTACCTGAGTCCTGATCTATCACCCCAGAGAGAGCTTGCCAATCCTGCACTTTCCCAGGGTGGAAAGGCTGCAGTGGGGTTAAGGATAAGGCTCCTTGGGCCTACCTTCTCCCATGCCTTTACATTTACCTTTCCTTCCTCAGAAAAGCATGGACATACTTCTTGTATAAAACGTTCTGTCTGACTGGGAGTAACCTTAATTCCTCTGCTAGCAAGCATATGTGTTAAAAGATCAATACAGAGTCTTATTTCTTTAGACTCAGTATGGCACATCTTCTTAATCTAAAGATCAATACAGAGTCTTCTTTCTTTGGACTCAGTTTGGCACATCTTCTCAATCTAAGAATCAATACAGAGTCTTCTTTCTTTGGACTCAGTATGGTACATCTTCTCAATCTAAGTTCTGTACTATCCACCTTCTTACCCTACTTATCCTCTATAGGGGGGTCTGCAATACCCTGGTGGAGTCCTGTCCGTCCCGAATGTGGGGGTTCTCAATGGGGGGGGGGGGCTTACCTATGGGAATCCTGTTCCAGGGCTTCCCAAAGGTGTGGACGGAGTCGGCGAAGACTATCTACCCTCTTCCTACGGTGGAGTCCTATCCATCCCGAGAGTGGGGCTTACCTAGGGGTCCCTGTTCGGGCGCCATATGCCGGGGTCCAACCCCAGCGGGTCCAGGGGTCCCCAAAGGTGTAGATGGAGTCGGCGAAGAAGGAATGACATGGAGACAGCGTTCAGTTGATCAGCAGCCTAGCCAGGATCTCTAGCCAGGATCTCCAGCGAAGTTCTGGTTAGGATCTCCAGCCAGGTTCTGTGTCCATGTTCTCTTGCTAGGTTCTCCAGGCAGGTTCTGTCCAGGTTCTCCAGCCAGGTTCAGTCACCAGGTTCTAGTCAGGTTCTCTTGCCAATTTCTGTAGTCAGGTTCAGTCCAGGATCTTTTGCCATGTTCTCTCCAGCGAAATTCTTCTGTCTGTAGGTTCTGTGTAGGTTCTGTCTTCTTAGTTCTGTGTTCTAAGCTCTGTATTCTAAGTTCTGTCTTCTTACATCTGTATTTATACTAGTTGATTCCAATCCTATCAATCTCTATTCCAAAGGTTAGGGTGTTTCTTATCTCCATTCCAGGGAGTAAAGATTATGTAGCTTAAGCATGATTGTTCCTAGTTAAAGTGATTAATTACCTGCCTGGCACTTAGTTAAGAGGTTTTATTCCCTCCCTAACTTCAGGGGAAAATCCCTACCTGGGGAAACAACCTTTCTCAGAGACCTTGGTTAAAACACATAGTGCCAAGAAGGTGAGCAAACATATTAAGAACAGTATGCCATATATGCCAGGTCCCTTGAAACAGCAAGGATGGACCGGCTCCCAGCACCCTCGCTCCAATCAGTCAGTAAAGTCCGGGACTGCAATTCCTTTAGCCACCATGATTAATGATATTTCCCCTATATAACCCATCCCTTGGAAGCCATTGGGGAAGCCAGGTCTTTGTGCAGGGGCTCACCTGTGACTCTGGGCTTGTACCATTTCCTCAAATAATAAATCCTTACTTTCTTGGCAGCAAACTCCTGTTCACAATTGATTGGGTTTTCATGCACATAAGTAGATGTACCCCTTTAGTTCAGTAATAAGTCCAGAAACACATGAACTTGGATTACAACAACTGACTGCTTATAGGGCCCCAAGAAGTAGGAAAAAGAGACCTAATAAACTCTTGAGCAACAGAGTCCCACGACAACCCAGCTTTGTGGAAAGATTGTATTAAAGATAACCCAACAGCATCCAGATAGCTGCCATTAAACTGCAAGAGGAAAGCATGACATGGAGAAAACAAAGAAGTAATGCAGGTTTGAACTCCAGGAAAATATCTTGAGTACCTCAGTACTGGCAAGTCTGACCAACTTTAAACAAACAGATCAGAGCAACAGCCTAAATTTTCAAGGGAATTGTGTTGCTAGAGAAACTATATACCAGGACTAAGAGAGAATCCCTTGAACAACCAAGATTTAAAACAATCCTGTGACCTCCGCCTTTTAAATGGGCTCTGAAAGCTCCCCATCCCCAAGGACATACATCCCAACGCTTACACTAATAGTAAATTTTATTTGTCAACTTGACAGGATCAGGAGATGCCCAAACAGAACAAAGTTACTTCTGGGGCCCAGCTGGCATGACTTTTGAACCAGGAGATCACGGTTCAATTCCCATTCAGGGCACATGTCGGGGTTTCTGGCTCTGGCTCAATCCCAAATGGGGGACATGCAGGAGACAGCCAATCAATGATTCTCTCTCATCACTGATGTTTCTATTTCTCTCTCCCTCTCCTTTCCTCTCTAAAATCAATAAAAAAAAAATATATTTTTTAAAAAAAGTTACTTCTGGGTGTGTCTATGAAAGTGGTTCTGGAGGAGATTAGCACTTGAATAAACAGTAAAGTTGACTGCCCTCCTCAATGTGGGTGGGCCTCCTCCAATCTGTTGAGGGCCCCAAATAGAACAAAAAGGCTGAGGTGGGAAGAATTTGCCCTCCTTGTGTTTCTGCCTCATTGCTTGGTCTGGGACATCTTGTCTCCCCGTGGACTGGAATTTATATCATCAACTCCCTGGTTTTCAGACCTTCAGATTCAGATTGAAACACACCAGCAGCTTTTCTGGGTCTCCAGCTTGCAGTCAGCAAATCATGGGATCTCTCAGCTCCATAATTGGGTGAGTCAACCCCTCATAATAAATCTCCTTTCCTATTGGTTCTTTCTTGGCAGATCTCAGATGTTACAGGAAGGATAATGAACAAGAAGAAGCCCTTCCCCCAAGGGGTAGTGCCAGGAGCCATGCAGACAAATGGACAAAAGAAACACTACAGGAAGATAGAACCAGCGTCTCATCAAGTATTTCCCCACAGCCAGGGCAGAAAACTTCACACTTGACCTGAAGAATTTCCTTTTACTGCAGACCAATGATATCTGTGTTTTCTGTCTGTTTGTTTCTTTTCCAAATGGGGGTTTTAATTAACATAACCCTGTCCTTTTTCAACCACTGTGTATAGTTTTGATGTGAGAGGTGCAAAAATACTTTTTTTCTTTTCATGCAGAGCCAAAAAAGCTGTATCGATGCCCAATGGGCATAACTGGACAGTCAGTTCTGGGTTCAGTAACTGGATGGAATTTTGAGTTTCCTATTTAAGAAGAGCTATCGTGCAAACCAGGGCACAAGGCTGAGCAGTTCCCACAACTGCACCCTGAAACAGCATTGATTAGTGAAAACTTCCAGAAACAAAGTCAGTAGTAGGTGTGCAGGTTCCCTGTGGTCCCTTCATTATAGGACAATGCACAGAAACCTAGAAGGACCATAGCTCAGCCACAGGGAAACGCCAGACCTTCCCCTGGCATGAAACAATTATAATAGAAAATGACAGAAACTTGGCCTCAACCCTTTCCTGTTGGCGTGGCATTTATGGTTGGGGAAATGCTAGTCGCTTCCTTGGGGTGATTGTGGTTCTAGGTTCCAAGCCTTGGAATTTATCAAGATAGATGGCATTTGCCCTACAGAGACCTGTAAGAGGCCAACTCTCTGGGAGAAGCCAGTGTTATTTATGGGTTTAATTGTGCCTACCCCTAAGAAAGATACATTTAAGTTCTAAACCCTAGAACCTGTAAATGTAAACTTAAAAAAAAAAAGAATCTTGCCCTAGCCCAGTGGTCAGCAAACTCATTAGTCAACAGAGTCAAATATCAATAGTACAACGATTGAAATTTCTTTTAAGAGACAAATTTTTTAAACTTAAACTATATAGGTAGGTACATTGTTATTAACTGAATTAGGGTATTCCTAAACTGGCCTTTGCTAAAAACGTCCTCAATCTGATTGAGGTACATTCGCTGAGGTCGACCCCTTCCAACTCTCCCATCCACACTCGTCTTGTATACTTGTTTCAGAGAGATGAGTGTGGATGGGAGAGTTGGAAGGGGTCGACCTCAGCGAATGCACCTCAAAACCATGTACCGCCCCCGCGCTGCGTATCCCACGGCCCGCTGCCTGCACCGGGTCTCCCGTCGCCCAACCCACCTACACCCCCCACTTCTTCTAACGCCACTTCTTCAAAATAGACTCACCCAGGCCGAAAACCGACTTCTGCTCATGGGCCACGAAGTTTCAATCAGACTGTACGTGCATGCCAGCACGTGATATTTTGTGGAAGAGCCACACTCAAGGGGCCAAAGAGCCACACGTGGCTCGCGAGCCACGGTTTGCTGACCACTGCCATAGCCAGTTTGGCTCAGTGGATAGAGCATCAGCCGGCAGACTGAAGAGTCCCAGGTTCGATTCTGGTCAAGGGCACAAGCCTGGGTTGCAGGCTAGATCCCCACTGTGGGGCATGCAGGAGGCAGCTGATCAATGATTCTCTCTCATCATTGATGTTTCTATCTCTCTCTCCCTCTCCCTTCCTCTCTGCAATCAATAAAAATATATTTTAAAAAGAATCTTTATAAATATAATCAAGTTAAAATAAGACTATATTGGATTAGACTAGTGCTCTTAAAAGAAGAGGGAAATTTGGACACAGAGACACAAATACAGAGGAGAAGGCCATGTACAGATGGAGGCAGAAGTTGGAGTGATGCATCTGCAAGCTAAGTAATGCTAAAAACTATCAACAGCCACCAAAAGCTGGAAATTATTTCCTAGGACATTTGGAGGGAGTACAATCAGCCAACAACTTGACTTTGGACTTCTAACCTTCAGAACTATAAGAGAATGAATTTATCTTCTTTTTAAGCCACCCAGTATGTGGTATGTTCTCATGATAGACCTACGACACTAATACAGTCGGCTGACAAGGGATTAGTCTGTACAGATTATCCCTACCTCTTAAGGCAAAGGTATGGGGAAAAGTGAGATAGTGTGGGGAAAAGTGAGATAGTTGAGCCCACCAGTTACCAGAAGCCAGTTTCTGTCAAGGACAATGCTCTATTTCTCTTTATTGCTATGCACAGAGCTAGACTACATTTCCCAGTCTTCCCTGCAGTTATGTGGTTATGTGATTGACTTCTAGTCAAAGAAAAATGGCAGCAAGTATTGTTGCAAATTCCAGGCTCGGCAGCCCAAAGGTGCCATGATTGTTTATTCTCTCTCTTGTCCTGTGCCTTGCAGCAGGATGTCAACACCCTGCATGGCCTAAACAGCAACACAGTGAACATAGAAGAGCTCTATCAATCCGGATCCTTGAATGATTGCGAGCAGCAGAGCCTTACTCTGCATCCCACTGCTCACAGTGAACTGACACAGAAGTAAGAAATAAACTTTGCTGAGTTCAATCCAATGGTGCATGAGAGGCGGTTCCTACCAGCTCAGAAAAAACAATCATTGGCATCTCTTCCCAACTCCATATGCAGTAACACAACATTGGTAACTTAAATCTTAACATCAGCCATGGTGGAAGTATTTGCCCCATACAAATAGCAAATGTTACAAATCAAGGTGTTTGTATTTTTTTGTTTGTTTTTTGTTTGTTTGTTTTCTCACTTTTGTTTGGATGGTCAAACATTTACCACCACACCGCTGGTTAACCTTCTGAAAACTGAAGGTGTTTGTTACAGCAGCTATCATTAATCACACTTACTAAAAAGATCTGATAATTTTACTTCTGGAAGGGTGACTTTGATACTTAGAATAAAATCAGAATGGAATTCTAGAATCTTAGAACTGAAAGAACTTAGAGATTACCTGAATCATTTCGCTTATTTAACTGATGGAAAAAAAAAAGTGATAGGGCAGGAAGTACCTCCTAGTAGAATCTAGATCTCCAAGTGTAGCAGTTAGCTATAGATAGGTATTCAGCAAGGGAATGACATAATTTGATTTAAATGTTAGAGTCACACTCAAACTATTGGCGGATAACACAATGGAGAAGACTGAAGTGTGAGTGGGAAACTGGTGAGGAGGCTACTGCAGAAGCTGAGATGAGAGGTAATGGTTACCTGGCCTTGTATGGAAGAGTGGAAAAAGCATAGAAGCAAGCAAGTCTACAATATAATTTAAAGTCAGAATAAACACTGATATACTTGGTTCTCTGCATTTGCTGCTTCAGATTAAGTTTTGGGAGCTCAGGGACCCTGTTGTGGGGTTCAACAGACATCCGTATGCATGGCATGAGTGCAATTAAAATAAAAGATCAAAATTAAGCCTACCAAGTGGCTAATATTTTTATTGCCTTCTATATTCCAGGCATTTTACATATATTAGTTCTAACTTTTACAGAGACCCAAATGTAGGTATTAATATTTCCATATTGGAGAATTAGAGAACCTAATTTGTTCAAGGTCACACAGCCAATAAGTGATGGAGCTAAGATTCAACCAAGGTCCAATTAACTACCAAATTTATTTATACTCTAACACCTCCTTCTTTAGAGTACTTCTCATTTGTCTCAAGACTAGAAGGGCACAAACCAATGTAGGTAAGAAAAGTTTATCAAGAAACTTACTATGTCAAAGAGTGGCAAAATAATGAGAGTAACATTATGAACATGAGCTTACAAATTCACCTTTACAAAGATGCCATTAATGCTCCTAATTTCTTTTTAGAATAAAAGTGATAATACATATAAAGCAGTGTATAAATTTAAGCTGTTATTATAATTTTATCATATGAAAAATTAGAGAATACTGACTAGGAAAATTGACTATTCAAGATGTTCAGCAATTAACAAAATACCCCTTTCTTCTTTTCTTACTCCACTCAAAACATACACATCATCCAAAAAATGTAACTGCCTAGGCAGTCTGCTGGGGCAGGTCCAGATTCATTAGCAGATGCACATGTATACAGTAGCCTCTCACCCTGAGGTAATGAGCCATGTACCATCTAGATGGGAATGTAAACACATCTGTGACTATCCAACCTTAGAACTGTCCAGTACAGCTCTAGCCCCATTTCTTAGCTATGATGTTTTTCTTTTCCTAGTTGAGCAAGGATGTAGCAGAGAGACCACTTGGCACTGAATTTAAAATCCAAGATTCCTCAAACTTTGCAGAATTTGCTTTCTTCTCCAAAGTTCTGAGAGCTACAGACTATCCACCTTCTGCGTATTCACACATAAGGTGTTTGAAACATGTACATGGTTTGGCAAAGTAGAATCAGCCTGAGCTTCAGAAAACAGATGCCAGATAATTTTTGAGTGTTCACAACAGGCTAAGCACTCTTCTACATGTGCCACCTGGATTATTTCATTTAATTATCACAACAACTCAACTCAGTGGACACTGTTATTAATTTGACTTTACAAAGGAAGAAACAGGATTAGAGAGGTGAGTCACCTTTCTTTCCTGGGCTCCACAGCTAGTGTCAGATGGAGATAGGATTAGTGTCTAATGTTAGACTCCAGGGTCTGAGCTTTCATCCCTTGTTCTTCACAGGTCCAGGACTTCATGGGGTACTGGGGGAAATTAATACCTCCCTCAGCTTAAATCTTGCCCAGGCTCTATCCCTACTTTTCCATATGCCCACCTCTGTAGCCTATTCATCAAGGTTCTAATGAGAGTAACATTATTAACATGAGCTTACAAATGGATACATGATTTAACCCACATTCATCCACCTCATGTTAGCCATAAGAAGCTCCATGTGGTCTATCTCGTGCTTCCTTCCTCCTCCTCTCAGGACCACACCCATCTCCTTCCAGTGTCTAGAAGATTTCTTACCTCTTGAAGACCAGAGTTAGGACTATGAAGTTCTTATAGTACCATCTATAGATTGCTATATAGAAGTAGGCTTTATCAGCTCTTCCTTTGCTAAATTACTATACATTTTTGGCTGAGAATCTTTCTTAGAAGGACAGCAATAGTATGCACTGCCCACCATGTTAATCATAAATGCATAATATTAGCATTAATCAGCCAGTGTTTATTACAACCCATAGCAAACACTACTTATAGAAATAGGAAGAATATACAAGGAGAATACAATTTTTTTTCACACATAAAAAACAAAATACCATACATGTATCAACACAAAGTAAACAACATTGTAAAGCAATGCATAATCAGGTTTATTTTTAACAGTGTTTTTGCAATATTGGCATCCTATGCAATTGTTTTGGAAGAATTTATAATAAGCCAACACCACACTAACAATAAATTCAAAGGATGGAGCTTAGGTTAGGGAAAGAAAGCTGGAAAGAATATTTACCATTAGGGGTGCTTTCTAGATCTCCTTCAAGTCACACCATTTACACTGCATGCCCTTTCAAATGATCTGAGGTCCTCTCTCTTTACCATGTTGGAGGAGATCATTGGATACAGTTTTGAGCTACCCTAAAATTTATTATTTGTTTTAACCCTAGGTGTCTTTGAAGAACATACAGGTAAAGAAGGATTTTATATATAGCAACTCACAAAATATCTTTGATGATTCCTTTCAAATGCCAGACACCTTCTGAAACATCTTTCAAACCCAAACAGGTCCCAGTTCTCCAAATTACCCAGGAATGATTCTTTTGTTGGCCCTTCCTTGATCATGTACATCAAAGGCAAAAAGATAAAACATGCTCTCAAGCATTGCATAGTGGATAATTATATTTTAAAGCGCTTCGGCTACATTATTTTGGCATCTGTGTAATTAAACTAAAGTGTGATTCTCAATTAGCAGGTTTTCCTTTTGTCTCATGGATGTAATATTTTCATGGATAGAAAAGTGTCTCCCCTCTTTAAGTAGCTATATTTCTGCCCATTAAACCGGGAGAAGTGTGGTGTGGGCTTTAATGAAGAAGTCCATTCTGGAGGCAGTGAAGCCGAGGGGAACCTCCGAGGTTACCCATCAACCCCCACTGAGTGCTGCAAAGTAATAACACTTTCTGTGGAGAGACTGACAGCAAATAGCAAAGGTGTGAAATGAGAGATGAGATTTTCTTTGGAGCTTGTCCAGATTTTGTTACTCCTCTACCCTGCTTCTCTCCACCCACTAGCTTTTCCCCATCTGTAGATGGAGGCCTGGCCAGCTGTCAATGCTATTCCCCAGAGCATCCCTGAGGACCAAACCCCTACGGTGAGCAGCGCTCCACAGTTTCTGCCACTTTAGGCTGAAATTTCCTTTTGGACATGGAGAAAATTAAAGTCTAAATTTCGATACTAACCAAATGAACCACCATGAATATAAGAAATATAATATTACAGTTTGACCAGCTTGCATCCTTTCGATCTGATACCTGTGCTCTTTATTTAGAAATTACTGCATTCAGGATACACTTGTTCACTGATTCATAGTTTTGAAGCAGCTAAAATACTTGAAGATATAGCTTATGGCCAATGTTCCAGCATAGAGTTCAGAGTGTTATTGTCCCCAAATCTTATCAATAACTAAACCAGTCATTATGCAGGGCAGGTGATTTTATTCCAAAGTTTCTTGAACATACCTGTAATGTATTCTTTCTTGTTTTGGGGAACGGGAAGTGACGCTCTGCATTCTTGTAGCATGAGATGAATAATGCTGTGTGAATTCTGAAATGGAAAAAAATGAATCAGAAAAGTATTCCATTTCAGTTTGTTTTCAGGATTGAAGCTTATAGCCCTCACTCTGTGAATGAGCTCGAGGAGGTGGCTTACTGCAATTTTTTTCAAAGATTTCTGCATAGAATGCTAATCTCTCAAAAACACTCTACTAAAATAATGTCCCATGGGAAAATAACTTTGAGATGTGGAGATTCACATAGAATAGTGTATATTAAAAACAGAAAATTGAGACTTCTGATTTGTTTAACTGTGTTTAAGCCACCCTTTTCAAATTTACTTGAAAGTAGAAAAAATATGCATGTACATATTTTTAAATCAATGATTAATATCTTTGATAAATCTTATCTTGAATTCTATTAAGCATGATATTCTTGGTATCATGATTTGTTTCCTGATAAAACACAATATTTGTGGGGGGAAATCTTCATTCAATTATTAACACTACCATAGCAATTATGTCTTCAAATACTCTCCATAGGCACAAAAGAGTTGAGGAGATGTGAGAAGTTGGGTGTGGGGTGAAGTGTGCCATCACCCTTCTGAATTTCAAACAGAATAAATTAGAGCCAGAAGCTGGCAGAGATATGGGGGAAATTGGTAGCAGTGAAAAATGCATTCCTTTCCCCCCCCCCCCCCCACGCTAACATGGAATAATGTCTGGAAAAAGAAGAAACACAGACATGTTTTCCATTAGGCTCTCTACCTCCATCCACCTGACCTGCCTTTCTGACACTGGTATCTTAGTACTTCCTCCTCATTTATTCAAAAAGTATTCACTGAACACTTACCATGTTTGAGACACCATGCTGGGCACTTGAATACAAAACCAAAGTAAAACAAGATCTCTTCCCTCCAGTCCAGAGAGAAACAGAATTAAAATCTATAACTCAACAACTCGAGCCCATGTTTCCTAGAGTCCCCTCACCTTCTAGGAAATAAAATGCTATTGAGTAACATTAATAAAAATGCATTTCTCCCCTCTGCTTCTGCCTCTAGCCCCACCAACTAATTTAAAATTCCTAATTTTCTTTACCTTTAAAGTATTTGTTTCTTTAAAAAAAAAGACTAAAAGTGATTCCTCCTGAGAATTGTTGAATTATGCACTCAGACTAAAAGAACACTAAGCACTAGCCCCATGATTACAGGAGATCAAAGGGGACTAAGTAAATTGCTCAAGGATGCTGAATGTGTGTATTAATTCATTAATTCATTCATTTATTTAAAAAGATGTAAACAGTCCCATTTTGTATAATCATGAACACTCTATGTTCTCAGTACTAAAGAGGGCCATAAAGTTGGCAACACCATTACCTGGTGCTAAAGACCCCTATGGTAGAGAACCCAAGGCAGAAGGGCCAGGTCTGCTGAGTCATAAAGCCAGTGTTTTTTCCATGGATCCAAGTTGGCTTCGTCTGAATTGTCAGCTCAAGTTTGTTTGGACTGCTAATATAATGAGTTAGAAACCATTTGGAAGCTTAATGTAGCAGGCACACCTCCTAACAGGCAAAACAGTCAGGCGAAGGAATCTAAAAGGTAAATAGACATAGTCTTATGCCCTGTGTGGATGTGGAGCTCACCATTAGTAAATATTAGCAGTCAGACTATTACTGTTTTGAACACCTACTCTCTTTAATGTGCCAGGCAGGAGACATGTGTGGCCCCAAGAGGTATAATTCTGAATTCACAAAATTGAATTTCTGTTGAAGAGCTAAGAAAATAAACACAAATATAGAAATACCATGAATGTACGGATGTCCTAGTCCCACACTCAAAGTGCAAACCTGGAGTCAGGTTTACCAAAACCACAGGAACCTAAAGCAAGAAGAGACTTCTCAAGGGATGGAGGAGTTGGAGGAGTGGTAGTGGCATTTAAACTTGAGAAATGAAGCCTATTTAGAGAAGAAACTACAGCATTTGAATCAAAATGTTTGACCAGCCATAACAACGGAGTCATAATCAAATGATTTGCATTTCTAGACCTTGGGGCACTGGGAACTTTGAAAAAACCTTGGGACCTTCTTCACAGCCCCTTGGAAACCACAGCCTCCATTACCCCCATTCCAAAAGCAGCCCGGTGAATCCCCCAGGAAAGCCATCATTATTTATTCCCTTTATCCACTGGGATGGGTCATGTTGGGAATAAAAGCATGATGACTTCATGCCCAGCTTCCTTGCAGTTCCCACAGAAGTGCTTGACCAGCTGACCCAGCAAACAGCAAACGGATGGAGAGAGAGAAAAAAACAGGAGAATTCTGTCTCATTTTCTCACCGTTTTGTTCAATGTCAGCATTTTTATCTCTAAAGAAACTTTACTTCCCTTTAAGAGTGGCCTCAAAATTACTGCTAATTTTCTGCAAGTAAACTGTTCTTTGAAATACTTCATATACCACTTTCTCCCCCACTCTCCCTCTTTTGTAATGCTGGCAATGCGTTGGCTGCGAACATGTAAGTATAGTTGCTTTTGAATGCTGCAAGGTAAATGCAGAAAATGACAGTTTAAATGGAATCATTAAAGCCGATGTAGGTAATATCTGAATTCTACCAAGCCTTCTTTGCAAGGCAATAAAGTCTTTATTTTCAGTTCTGATGCCTTGCACCTTTCAGGGAAGCTGACAACCTATCATTTCTTTCACCCCCCCTCCCCCATTTCCAGCATGAACTCAGGGCCATCATTTCTATCTTAAGTTACAACCTGTTGATTGGTGGAAAAGGGAAGAAATGTATATAGTTCCACCTTAAACGGTTATTTCCTGACAGTGCAGTAGTGAGCTCTGTCAGCTCATTCAAAGACATTAAGTGTGAGAATGTCACAACAAAATTGCTACCTGTCCATGTCTGGGTGAACTGCAAAGTACAAGTTTCCGAGCAGTGCTAGGACAGACCCCGAGGCCACATCCTGGTTTTGAAGACTGCCTAACGTGCATACAAAGCAATCCCAGTAATATTTTGCATTTCTATAAGTTTAATTATCTTTGTACTCTCCTAGTCTTCTAATGAGAAGGAAGGTAGCTGTTTTTATCTCCATAAAGATAGGGAAATGGAAACTGATAGGTATTAATTTTTAGAACTATAATAGAAATTGATTATTGTAGCCCTAACCGGTTTGGCTCAGTGGGTAGAGCGTCAGCCTGTGGACTCAAGGGTCCCAGGTTCAATTCCGGTCAAGGGCATGTACCTTGGTTGCGGGCACATCCCCAGGAGGGGGCGTGCAGGAGGCAGCTGATCGATGTTTCCCTCTCATCGATGTTTCTAACTCTCTATCCCTCTCCTTTCCTCTCTGTAAAAAATCAATAAAATATATTTTTTTAAAAAATTGATTATTGTAATGCTAGGTATTCAGAACATGATATTGGGCTTTAGTTTTGTTTGTTTTAGTTTTGTTTGTTTTTTTACTTTATTTAACCAAACACTTATATAGCATGATGTGCCAGGTATTTTCTAAATTCTTTTTAACTATTAACTCATTTTATCCTTATAACAACTCCAGAAAGCCACTACTATTATTATCTCCAATTTTATAAACAAGGGAACTGAGGTGGACATAATGGTGGAGTTAGGACTCAAACCCAGACTCTCTGTCTCCAGAGTCCATGCTGTCAACACCTTGTTGTGTCTTTCAAAACACTGGGAGGGATACCACAAAAGAAAGTAAGAAACCCAAGTCTAGCTTTTTGATTTGGAGCTATTGACTCATTCACTTGCCCAACGCATTACTGAACAAGCTTTCATTGAATAATCACTACTGGCAAAAAGCTGTGTTCAGTGTTTGGGGCATTCAAAAAAATTTAACAAATGCAAACAACCCTCATTATTTACAGATTTCAAATTTGCAAATTCATATACAGCTAAAATTTATTTGTAACCCCCAAATCAGTATTTATGAGCTTTTGCATCATGTGCAGGCATGTATGGGAGTGCCCAAAGGGGTAATAATTTTGGTTGCTTTCCCACCTGCCTTTCTCAGCTGAGGTAAACTAAAAAGATGCTTGGCCATCTTTTTATCATCATACAAAGATGACCACTGGGTGGAGATACAAATCTGGCATCTATTGCTGGAGTGGCCAGGCAAGTCATTTTAACATTTCTGATATATTTGCTCTAACAACAATGAGTCAGTATTTGCTAATTCAGGATTTGGATAACTTTATAGAATATAAATATCACGATTTTTTTTAAAGCCTACTGTATATCTCCTACATTCAAGTAGCTTCTATCCTAAGTGAGAGAAAAAGCAAAGATGCAATAGAAGATCATTCAGGTGACTAGGGAAATGCTCAGTGTGTAAGAAAGGCAAAAATTACTGAGACTGGAATGGCCAGTGAGGGCATCAGGAGAAGATGGAATTTGAGACTTGGGGCAACAAAAGCACAGCCAGAAAAATATTCTGGAAAGTCTCTCTGGCCTTGGTTTTATTCCATATTCCTGCCTTGTATTAACTGTGTAATGAGATTCTCCTTCAGATGGTGTGCATTATCATACCAATGGATAAATTAACTGAAGACTTGGTTGTAATTTTTTTTTTAATTTCTATCACATTTTTATGATGATGCAAGTGCTGCCTTAGACTTTTTAACTGGACTGGCTTAGTTGTCAAAGAAGTGAAGCACCTGGGCACATCTGTTGGTAATTTGTAAAAACCACTGATACATAGTCAGAAGCTTCATGAACAGACAGACGCTACATCTCCTCCTCAGAGCAGCTTGACTGCAAGCCTTGGTGACTGCCACCATGGGGACCCATGGGGAGAAATTCTACCTGCCCCCTGCCTGCAAGAAGATGACCCAGAGACTTAAGAAAAGAGCCCAGAGTCTTGAGAATCTGGAGATTGTAGGAGCGCCCCTCGTTCCTTCCCATTGTTTTGATGGGTTCCAGCTACTAATGAAGAGTTGGGGTTGTAGAGTAAATCTTTCAATAGGCCCCACCCTTCTCTTACCTGCTTAGATAAGAGATTGTTGGAAATGGAAATAAAAATGAATGTGTACTTTTGATACAAAAATGGGTTATACAGTATTTATTTGACCTTGTTGCTAGGTATCACCATTCATAAAAGATACACATAGGAGTACTGCGACAGGATTTATAGCTCATGAGATACCCCTTGGGTATTATAAACACAGAGAACAGGCAAGGTGTCCTAGATTAGAGAATGAGCTTGAGCAGCCTTGGAAGAACTAGCACATTAGAATCAAAGTGAGATGTAACTAGTAAAACTGTGAAACTCCTGTGTCCTATTTTGAGTTTGATATCATAGGAAGTAATATGAAGTGGGAATGAGTTTACAAACATAAGGCCTTGTGAAATGTTTGTAGGGCCCAATTTCAAAAGATGGATGTAATTATTGTACCAAGTCGCAATAATTTGCAAAGTAAAAATTTATTACTCTTTATGTTTCTTTTTGATACATATGGACTACTTGGGTGTGATTATTCCACTAAAGAAAGGGTCATAATATTGGGTCATGGCATTGCTAATTCAAAGTACTCACTAAATCACTTTGAGCACAATGCCATGAATATTTCAAGCACGAAAACACACACACACACACACACACACACACACACACACAATAGAGAAAGGAAGAAAGAGTGAAAGATGGTATTGTGTATGTGTGCAGGGAGGTCATCTAACTAATTGTTTTAATTCTTTAATTAGGTTAACAATACTCTTTTCTTTGCATTCTTCTATCGAGTACATAAAATAAAATATGTGCATGGGAATATAGTCCTGACAGAGTAATCATAATAGAAAATGAGGTGATCTACTGGCAAAACAACATTATGTCCAGGACAACAAATCAGAGTCACAGTGCAATTACTGTTTTCAGACTATGCACAGAGGCCCATTCCCCAGCAGCCAACCTACAGCACACATTATTATCTCCCTGCTTGCTCAGTGCTGGGTATTAGCATCATGTCTTACAACTCTGGAGACTAAACCAATTAAGGTACAATTTAAACAAGGCACTCATAAATATTGTACCAAGGTGGTATTGACACATCTAAATATGAAAAAAAGCAGAATAAGGCTTCCAAAAATAGGTAATCCATCTTAGGAGGAGAGGTTCCATGAAGTGACTTCTGCATTATGAATAAATATGCATAATCAAAACAGTAGCCCAGCTCCCATCTCTCCCCTACTCATTTGATATACCTCTCCATGTCATATCCATTTTCATATAAACAACTCAATAATATAGCATCTGCATTGCTAAATAACACTACTATCTTCTAATTTCTTTGGAATGGCATGAATAAAATCTTCCTACTCCTGTTTATTAGAATTTATTGGTGACAATCCTTTGCAAAGCAGCAGAAGGTATAATTATTTCTGGTACAACCCTAAGTTGGATATAGAAACTCAACAGGGTTTACTTTTGACTTCAAATGATCCGTCACTTGATAACACAGAGAGGAGGGAGCAGGGGGAGGACGTGAGCCTCCATAATTTCCTTCTAAACTGCTTCCAGGGTACCCCACGCAGTTAATGTTATGTACACACACTGTCAGCTCTATACACTTGTGCTTTTCTTTATTCCATGTAGATCTTTGAATACAGTGTTTTTTAGGGAGCAGGAAAACAAAGTGTTTCAGGTTTGGGCAGGATTTTACTAAAACAAATAAATATGTGGAAATCGCTCTAGCTCCTCATGGACATCTCTCTTTGCTCAGGACATCTGCTAGAGTGTGGTAAGGATGATTTCACAGTCATGAGAAATGAAAAGTAATGCATCATTTCAGTAATTCCCTCACATCAGCTGCAAATATATGCAGAAGAAATAATCTAATCATGTGAAAGGTACAGTATCTGGTGTACATTGAGCTTATCTTATTCAGGAATGGGGTTGCTCAGAAGGAGGAAGAAGCAAACAGGGATGCTGTTATTCTGGGCTTAATTCTGACCAATGAGAAAAAAAATAAGCTAGTAATTCAGACATAGGATAGGAGAGAAAGTGATCATATCAGCTTAGAATTTATTACATTAAAGGAAAAGAGCACTTAAAGATATATATTTTAGCAGAAATGTTAATGTCAGGGAAATAGAGATATTGTGCCCTGGTGAGTGCTTTTTAAAAGAATACACAAGAGATGGAAGTGTTAAATTTCAATTTATTATGTCTTTGAAAATTAGCTCAATTTTAAAGTTGGGTGAGAGGTAACATTCAAGAACAATTTGTAGCAGTAATGAGGCCTCTGCTGAGGACAGATTACAAAGATGGAAGGAGGGGAACATTTCAACTCTCTAAAAACTGAGCTATCAGGTGCCAAGGGAAGCAAAGGGAAGCAGTCTCTGTTATGTTAAGTTTCTTTCAACTTACAGATCTGTTATTCTGAGTTATTTGGAAGTAGATTTTTATTCAATATTTAAATAGTGTTTTAGACAGTAAGTACTAAACAATAACTTACAAATTGGAATAGTATCTTGTAATTTACAAAAATTTTTATATGCACTATCAGTTTTCACCATGAGAGCTCAGTATGTAAATGAACAGATTGAGCCCTACAGAGATTAATCTGTGGTCCTAAGATACCACATTTGTAGGACTTGGGGCACAAGTACAACTGGAGACCCACATACCTTTAACCTAAATATTGAAAAGTTATACATCAAGCAACAAACAGTTAAGTATGTCCCAGCCTCCTACATTGGAAAATGTATCTTCAAATCACAATATAACAAAATACACTTTTTATGACTAAAAGTAGGCAAAATATAAAAGAGACTGGACTTAATTATCCTATATAATAAAAGGCTAATATACAAATTGACCGAAGAGCAGAACGACCAGTCTATGATGCACACTGACCACCAGGGAGCAGATGCTCAATGCAGGAGCTGCCCCCTGGTGGTCAGTGCACTCCCACAGGGAGAGTGCTGTTCAGCCAGAAGCCACAGCAGTGGACATTCCCTGAGGGGTCCCAGAGTGCAAGAGGGTGCAGGCCGGGCTGAGGGACCCACTGCAAGTGCATGAATTTTGTGCACCGGGCCTCTAGTTATTAATAATTACTATTGGAATCTGAATGTGCTATGGATGGGCCTATAATATTTAAATATATATTCACTAGAGGCCTGGTGCACGAATTCGTGCACAGGTGGGGTCCTGCAGCTCGTCCCAATGGGGGATGATCAGGGCCAAGCCAGTGGGGGGAAGGGCTGAAGGCAATTGGGGCGGGGGGGCTGATAGGGGCTGCCGCAGTGCACATCATAGCAACTGGTCATTTTGGTCATTTAATCGTTCTGGTCGCTTGACTTTTATATATATACTAGGGGCCCAGTGCACGAATTCATGCACCTTGAAAGAAACTGTGGTCCGTAAGGTTGCGGTGGGCACAGGGGCTGGTCTTAGCCAATCCTCCATGCCCCTGCATGGCCCCTCCCACTATGGCCCCCGGTTCCCTGTCTGCTGGCAGCTCCACTCCCACTGCTGCTGTTCCCACGTGCTGACAAAGCTAGCCCCGCTCGCACCCACTGATGTTGCGGAGTGATTGGGGCCAGTGCCAACAGTGGATATGAGTAGCGCTGGTGCCATCAGCAGGTGTTAGCAGCAGCTGCTGCCCCAACCACCCCTCAAGAGAAGAGGGAGGTGGAGAAGCCCTGAGGGATGATCAGAGCTGGTACCTGCTGACAGTACTGAGCAATCAGGGCTAGCACCGGGCACCGGCAGTAGGTGGAAGTGGCGGCTCTGGCTCTGGCAGCAAGTGTGAGTGGGGCTGGTACCGGCAGCAGGTGCGGGTGCCTGGCAGGACCACAGCACACAGAAGCAAAGAATTTTCAGTAACCACCAGAGGCTCGCCCCAATGACAGCAACTGGCACCCTGCCTTGGTCTGGCGTCCCCACTCACCTGCTCCACCATTCCACCAAGGCCGACGCCAACCATGTTTCACACTCTGCCACCTGCTGCCAACGCCCGCCATGTTCCACGTGTGCCCCTAGTGGTCAGCACATGTCATAGGGACCAGTTGTTCAGTTGTTCCACCATTTGGTAATTTGCATATTAGGGTTCTATATCGATAGATATACTAGAGGCCCAATGCATGAAATTCGTGGAAGAGTAGGCCTTCCTTCTCCCGGCTGCCAGCACTGGCTCCCCTGACACCCGGGACCTGGGCTTCCCTCCAGCCGTTGGCAGGCACCAGGGACCTGGCCTTCCCTCACAGCCCGGCTTCATCTGAAAGGTCATCCAGAAGGACGTCTGGTCTAATTAGCATATTATGCTTTTAATAGTTTAGATATAGATAATTCATAGTATATATTTACTCCACAAAAATGTACTTTATTGAATCCATTTTAATAAAATTACTCATTATGTTGTTATAATATTTTTACATACTTTGAATTCTATTGAACATAATGATCTATAATTTTTAAATGTAATTGTATTCAAAGTATACACATTTTAATGTATTTTGATAAAATACAAGTTAATAAAATATAAACATTTATAAAATTTCATATTTTTCAAGTTTATTTTCTTCTACAATATCAAAAACTAAAAAGTAAAATATCAATTGTAATTAGTGAATAAATTTTTTGAAATTATTATTTTATAAGCTGTTTTAATAATTTTGAAATATATTAGACCCTGAAAAAATGATTTACTGTACTAATTTTCAGTGTTCATCTAATTGTCAACATAAAGAATCAGTATCACTCTTCATATATGTTACATGTAGCTAAAACTATCTACATAGAAATTTGAAAATAATATAAATTTCTTAATATTGCAAAAGTTTCCAGCCACCTTGAAAATTTGTGAGTACTTCCAGCATCATGAAGTGAAACCTGAAGAGAAACAGGAAATAGACCCTAATTATATTGCAGAAATTGATTACCCCATGCCTCCTGAGAGAAAAGCTTTGACATACTAATTAATTTGTCTTTTATCTTAGCTATATGCTTTAACTACATGCTTTCTATGCTCCAGCACTTCCCATATTCTAAGGCACTGCCTGCCTCTGGCTTCCACAGTATTCAACCTTCATGGCACTCAGACACAGGTGCTCTGTGTTTGAGGATGCAGGGGAACAGATGAGAAGACTTTCGGTGTGAGAGCAGATGATAAGAGTCATGGGTCATTGTACTAGTACTGGACCCCAAAGAGAGGCACCCAGATACTTTAAATTTAATTTATTGTGTTGCAGTGTTTGTGATTCATAGGTCATTCTAAACACAGGGCCCCTCTGTCCCTGCCTAAGAGTGGTAGGAATTGGTTTAACCAGAATTAATCTAAGTGAATGCCCTTTTAATGGACCACTGCAATATTCAGAGGTGATGAGATCCCTGTGAATAAAGATACCAAAGCAGAGATTTCATTTAAAAAGTCCGAAGATGCAGTGAAGTGATTGATAATTTGGGTTGAGCTATATGATGTATAAAGTCCCCTGAAGTGTTATAATCAAGGCATAGGTAAAAAATGTTTTTATGCCATCATCATAGTATCCTATATAGTAAAAAGGTAATATGCAAATTCACCATCACACCCTCACACAAGATGGCCACCCCCATGTGGTCTCAAAGGATGGCTGTCCCCATGTGGTCACAAGATGGTTGCCACAAAGATGGCTGGCAGGGGAGGGCAGTTATGGGTGATCAGGCCAGCAGGGGAGGGCAGTTGGAAGCAACCAAGCTGGCAGAGGAGGGCAGTTGGGGGCAACCAGTCCTGCAGGGGAGGGCAGTTGGGGGGACTTGGCCTGCAGGGGAGGGCAGTTAGGGGTGACCAGGCCGGCTGGAGAGGGTAGTTGGGGGCAATAAGGCTGACAGGGGAGCAGTTAGGCATCGATCAGGCTGGCAGGGGAGTGGTTAGGAGCAATCAGGCAGGCAGGCAGGCGAGCACTTGGGAGCCAGCAGTCCCAGATTGTGAGAGGGATGTCTGACTGCCGGTTTAGGCCTGAGGGATTGGGCCTAAATCAGCAGTCAGACATTCCCTGAGTGGTCCCAGATTGGAGATGGTGCAGACCTGGCTGAGGGCACCCCCCCACTCCCACCCCTCCTGCACAAATTCCATGCTCTGGGCCACTAGTACCAGTATATGCTTATTTAACTCACATTGAAAGGTGATTTGGTTAAAGTGTTATCAAATGTATTCAGTGATCAGATATAAACTAGCATAACATCAAAATAAGGAAACCTACTATATAACTGGACTCAGTGGAGCTCATGCACAGAGATTAAAAACTTTTACAACAGAAGTCTGACTCAGGTCCTTTTTTATGGAGAGATTCCTTACTCTCCCTCACTTTCTCCATCTACAAGGAACTTCCTCTGAGATGAAAGTAGAGCTTCAAAATGGATTCATGTACTCACAAAACCCTCACACAGATAAAAATACAGTTCACTGAGGACTTGCTCATTAGAGCAAGAAGTCAACCGAGTCATTTTAGAACAAGTTTAAGGAATATTTGTTGAAACAAAACAGTTGTGATGCTCTCAGTTACCCAGAATACGCACCCAAACAAAACCTTCTCTTTCCTAAGTTCTACTGTGAACCAGAGTGGGAGAAGCAGTACAATGAGGGAAGGAGCTGGATTCTAAGCCAGGCGTCCTGAGTTTGCATATCATCATGCACTACCCACAGCTTCTCCATTTCCTGATCTTTAAAGTGGAAGTGCTAATCGTGGCAGGATAACAGCATTACACACATCCAGGGATATTGCTCACATTGCATGTGTGTTAGTGGTGCCTGGAGGAGTACAGTACACCTACCCCATAGGACTGTTGTGAGGATTATATGAGTTGATCCACATGAGGCACTTAGACCAGAGTCTGGCACCTAATAAACACTCAATGAGTGTAAAGTATTGTCACAATAGATTTGGTAAGAGAATGGTGAAGAGGAGTAGGAAACAGAGAATAGCAAGAAAAACAAACAAAAACAGTTACTGTTTTGACTAGATATCTAGAGAGAAGAAAAGAAAGCTGCTAATTGCATTCCTAATCTGATAAGTGTCAATTAATGATAAGCATAGAAAGGAATATGTGCTCCATCATGAGTGATCCATGTTTCCTTCTTAGAATACAAAAGTGCAAACCACTAGGGAACCAGAGAGCCTCCTGCTGTGAAAAATTAAATGACCAAATAGGGGAGCTATTTTTTTAAGCATAAGCGCAGGAAGTGGCCCATCTGGAATGCCACAACTCGGGGAGGTGAGTGTGACCGTGACAGCTAATGGGGAACGATTTATGACCAGAGCCCATCGCCAGCATATTATTCACCAACTGCTGACAGTCCTAACCCTTGACAGTGAAATGAGTGGGGATGATATCAGTCACTCCCTGTCACTCGAGTTGCAAATTTTCTTGTCGGCAGGAGAAACCTAAAAGCAGAAATGGGAAAGGGAGAAGTCGACAGGTTCAGGATGGCTGGGGGTGCCCCCACAGGAGGTCAGAAAAGTGAATAAAGACAGCAACGTTAATTGAGCCAGCAGTGAAAGTAGGCATCAGTACTGCCCATGAACTATACCAGAGGATCTGAAGGGCAAAGCCAGGAGAAAAGCAAGGGCTGGTGTGTCAGAAAGAACTGGTTTCAAATCCCAGCTCTACCACTTAATAAATGGCCTTGAGCTAGCTACTTAATATCTCTAAGCCACCATTTACCCATCCATAAAATAAAGATAATAAACCCCCCCTCAGAGGGCAGAGGTAGAGATTTATTAAGATAATGGATAGGTCACGTCTGGCCCAATGTCTGGCAAGTTGAAGACACTCAATGAACCTTAATCCCCATTCCCAGCTGCCCTATGGGTTCACTGCCAAGGGAGTGTGTGGGGAAGAAGCGATTAAATAAGTATTTACAAAACAGTGTGCTGAGATGGAACAGGACCTCAGGGGGACACAGAGGGCTCTCCCTAGCCCAGCCTAGAGAAGCAGGAAGCAGCAGAGAAAGAGGAGCTCAGGGGAGGATCAAGAGAAGGTGAGTGAGGGCCATTGAGTTGTGTTAGCCAGCTGGAAGGACAGAGAACACAAGGCAAGTGACACATGCCAAGGCCTGGGGATAAGGGAAGTCACAGGAGTATCCTGGACCTCAGACTTGCCTCAAATTCTGGAAGTCACAGCTCCAAATCCACCTACCCTTCTCTCCTTGACTTTCCCTGGCTGATTTGTCTGTTGGCTAGTCACTGTTAAGAAATAATATCAGATGTTGAGAAACAATACCACTCTTTCTACCATGGATAATGCAGTTTACAGTGACATCTAGAAACAAGGATGAGCCTATTGGACTATGCTCAGGGTCAGCAGACAGGAATGACCAGGCCAATGCTGGGCAGGAAAGTCCCCATGGTTGCAACTCACTGTGCTGCCACACCTGAAGGGTCAGCTCCGAACTGCTGCTCTCCTGTCCCTACTCAAACAGCAAAAGGACAAAATAGTAAATGCAGGTGACTCTACAAGTTAACAAGGGAAAGCCAGGTGTCCCTCGCAGTGCCCCGCTTTCGGATGGAGTCTCAGGAAGCGTTGAGAGAACACTGGGAATTAGTGCTCCCTGGAAAGGAAGCTTTCATCCAGGCTTCTTGCTCTCATCCTCAACACATTTCCAACAAGGAAGAGATACTTTTAATTGATAAGAAACTGAGACAGACAACCATTTTTATTTTTCTTACTAGTGATCAAAGTCACTGTGTTACACCAAACTGCCCAAGTGCTGAGGCAGCACCTTCACTTCCAGCCCCATGTGCTAGCCCCCAGGGCAGGGTCTGCCCCCTCTGTATCTCATTCAGCCATTCTGCATCTTACTCACCTTCCTAACTCTCTATGTAGTTAATATGCTAAGCGGACATATTCAGGGCCTCTGTCCTAGAAACAGCTCTTCCATCCGTCTCTAACTTCCTTCATGCATCTGCTACAACCAGAGCAAGAAAAGAGCAAAAGTAGACACATTCTGGGTCCAGAACCACCTTAGTAATGCCTGACTATTTGAGATTCAGAGGAGACCATGGAAGAAGCAAGGACTTCCCTGGTCCATGTCATATTCAGCTCTTCTTAGAGCCCTGGACTGGAAATTAGAATAATGTAGCCTATATAGCAGCAGATAACATTGCCTCTTCCATTCTTACTGTGGTTACTTGTGTCTATCTGTCTCCTACAATAATCCCAGAGGGAGGACAGTTTAGAGAATAAATGAGGCATGAAATCCTCATTCTGAAATTCCTAATGGTGATAAGGACTGAAATTAGATTTATAAAACACAAGACTAAAGTTAAGAACATAGAAACAAGAAAGCAAATATAAGGTACTTATTTAAAGAAATTATCTAAAACTCAGAAAGGGGAATGATGATAAATAATATCTTTGTGATCAATAATAGGATATGTTGATTTTTTATGAATAATCAGTACATGCATCTTAAAAATGTATAATATCCAGGCATACTTAAAGGTTATGCAGAAAATCAATCAATGGATTAATTAACCAATAACTGTTTGGGGAGAGCACCTATTTTGAGATACTGGGATATTGGAGAACACAGAAGTAGTCAATAAGAATGTTTGGATATTTCCTAAATGCAAGGTGCTATCCTAGATATAAGTAATTCCAAAGAAAAGTCTCTTTCCTGATGTAACAAGGTTACAAAGAAGCTTGTTGAGAAACAAGAGCATTTCCTTTGGACTCAATAGACCCTCGTTCAAGTCCGAATAGCAATAGTCAATATCTCAAATCCTACTGAACTTTATAGTTTTCTCAACTTAGAAAGGGGATAATGAGACCCACCTTATTGGGCTATTATCATAATTAAAGGAGATAATCTATATAAAGTTTCTAACATGCCTGGCTTACAATAAAAGTTCAAAACCATGAGATATCTCCCCCTTTTTTCCCTGGGTAGATTAAATTTTATTCATGAGGAAGTTGATGAATAATGCAGTGAAGAACATGGCGAGGGCCAGATAAGCAAAGCAGAGAAGTCAGGGCTGCAGAATTTTGAGAATGCTAGTCAATTTGGAGTGGTGAGGAGATAATTCTGCAATGTGGTAGAAATTGAACTAGAATTAAATCAGGAGAGAGGGTGGAAAACTCTGGCTCTTTGGTCCCAACCTCCTTGTGATAAGGGATAGTTGACCCGATTTTAGACTGCCGGGGTCCAACCCCAGCAGGTCCAGGGGTTCCCAAAGGCGTAGACGGAGTCGGCGAAGAAGGAAGGACATGGAGATAGTGTTCAGTTGATCAGCAGCCTAGCCAGGATCTCCAGCCAGGATCCCAGCCAAGTTCTGGTCTGGATCTCCAGAGAGGTTCTGGTTAGGATCTCCAGCCAGGTTCTGCAGCCATGTTCCCTCGCTAGGTTCTCCAGCCAGGTTCAGTCACCAGGCTCTAGTCAGGTTCTCTTGCCAATTTCTGTAGTCAGGTTCAGTCCAGGATCTTTTGCCATGTTCTCTCCAGCGAAGTTCTTCTGTCTGTAGGTTCTGTGTAGGTTCTTTCTTCTTAGTTCTGTGTGTAGGTTCTGTCTTCTCTTGTCTTGTTACATCTGTATTTATACCAGTTGACTCCAATCCTATCAATCTCTATTCCAAAGGTTAGGGCGTTTCTTATCTCCATTCCAGGGAGTAAAGATTATGTAGCTTAAGCATGATTGTTCGTAGTTAAAGTGATTAATTACCCGCCTGGCACTAGGTAAGAGGTTTTATTCCCTCCCTAACTTCAGGGGAAAATTCCTACCTGGGGAAACAACCTTTCTCAGAGACCTTGGTTAAAACACATTGTGCCAAGAAGGTGAGCAAACATATTAAGAACAGTATGCCATATATGCCAGGTCCCTTGAAACAGCAAGGATGGACTGGCTCCCGGCATTAGACTGTTAGAAGAAGCAGAGAATTCAAATTATTTACCACTGCTTCTGAGTTAAAGATAATCAAGGATGCAATGCCTGCCAGAGATGCATCCTGGCAGAGAGGGAGGAGGAAGAAGAGGAAAAACAGAAAGCAGGAAGACGAAAGAGGGAAATAAAGGGCAGAAAGAAAAGGAGGAGAACAAGAGGAGGGGAGGAAGAAGAGGAGAAAGATTATTAGCTCACAAACATCACAGCTGTGATTTGAAAGGGAACATCCAAAATGGGGCCCTTAAATTCAGTAGTTTTGTCATCATTGCCACCAGATAGAGATGCTCTGAGAAACACTTTGCTATGATATATGAGCAGGGTGAGGCTGATTAGCTAAACCTATATAATACAGTGCATGAGAACTCAACTCAACAAAGGTGTACCAGTTAATAATGTGGATTTTGTAATCAGAAAAAACACAATTATTTCAAGAGAAATATCAAAAGTGCTTTATTCAAAGTAATGTCCATCGCTAGCTACACATTTCCCCCATCTTTCAGGTAATTTGTGGATAGTGTCCCAATAGAACTTTCCTTGTTTGTTTGTTTGTTTTTAATAAATAAATATTTATTGTTCAGATTATTACAGTTGTTCCTCTTTTCCCCCATAGCTCCCTTCCACACAGTTCCCACCCCATTCCATGCCCTCACCCCCACACTGTCCTCGTCCATAGGTGTACGATTTTTGTCGTCTCTTCCCTCACCACCCACACACTCTTACCCCCAAGAATTGTCAGTCCACTCCTTTTCTATCCCCCCAATTCTATTATATTCACCAGTTTATTCTGTTCATCAGATTTTTTATTCACTTGATTTTTAGATTCACTTCTTGATAAATATGTATTTGTTGTCACTTTGTTGTTCATAATTTTTATCTTTACCTTTTTCTTCTTCTTCCCCTTCTTAAAGAATACCCTTCAGCATTTCGTATAATTCTGGTTTGGTGGTGATGAACTCCTTTAGCTTTTTCTTATCTGTGAAGCTCTTTATCTGACCTTCGATTCTAAATGATAGCTTTCCTGGGTAGAGTAATCTTGGTTGTAGGTTCTTGGTATTCATCACTTTGAATATTTCTTGCCACTCCCTTCTGGCCTGCATAGTTTCTGTTGAGAAATCAGCTGACAGTCATATGGGTACTCCCTTGTAGGTAACTAAATGTTTTTCTCTTGCTGCTTTTAAGATTCTCTCTTTGTCTTTTGCCCTTGGCATTTTAATTATGATGTGTCTTGGTGTGGTCCTCTTTGGATTCCTCTTGTTTGAGGTTCTTTGCACTTCCTGGACTTGTAAGTCTCTTTCTTTCACCAGGTAGGGGACGTTTTCTGTCATTATTTATTCAAATAGGTTTTCAATATCTTACACTCTCTCTTCTTCTGGCACCCCCATAATTCGGGTTTTGGTATGCTTGAAGTTGTCCCAGAGGCTCCTTACACTATCTTCATATTTTTGCATTCTTTTTTCTTTTTGCTTTTCTGGTTGGGTGTTTTATGCTTCTTCATGTTTCAAATCTTTGACTTGATTCTTGGGGTCCTCTAGTCTGCTGTTGTGTCTCTGTATATTATTCTTTATTTCAGTAAGTGTATGCTTAATTTCTAATTGGTCCTTTTTCATATCCTTGAGGGTCTCACTAAATTTCTCAGAGGTTTCTAGAAGATTCTTCAGTAACCTTATAACTGTGGTTTTGAACTCTATATCCAGTAGTTTGCTTTCCTCCATTTCTTTCGTTTGTGACATGTTTCTTTGTTTCTGCATTTTGGCTGCTTCCCTATGTTGATAGAGTGGCTTTGTGTGCGAGGTGTCCTATAGGGCCCAGTGGCTCAGCCTCCCTATTTACCTGAGGTGGACACTCTTGGTGCACCCCTTTGTGGGCTGTGTGCACAGTCTTGTTGTAGTTAAGCCTTGATTGCTGTTAGTATCACTGGGAGGAATTGACCTCCATGCCGATTGGCTGTGAGGACCAGCTGTGTCTACAATGGGAGAACTGCTGTGCTCGAGACACCCTTATGGGGCAGGACTTGCTTTGATGGGGTTTTGGTGCTCACTGAGTCTGCCCCTTGAGTGTGTCGCTTATGGATGTAAAGAGTTGTAATCTGGTATGGTCTCACACTGACCACTGGGTACACTGGCTCTTGGATTTCCAAGGAGATGCAAAGTCAGCCACTGCCTGAGGCCCCCCAGTAGGAGCTACAGAGAGATCTTCAGATTCTTCCTCTTTGTTTGGGGTTTGGAAGTGCCCAGATGAGGCCCAGCTGTGAAGCAATGCAGGCTGCTGTCTAGGCCTTCTTTTGGAAGCTTTGGTGCTCTTTGACCCAGCTGCAGTTTGTTAGGTTTTAGATTGCAAAAGAACAGGCCATTCATATGCAAAAGCCTCTGCTCACAGCTTGGGTGGGGTTGTAAATTGGGTGGGGCAAGGTTTCAGGGAATCATCAGGGCAGAGCAAACCACAATGGCTGCCAGTCTGCTCTGCCTCAGAGAGGTCCCAGGGTCTCTGTGTCCCGCAGCCCTGTGCAGGAACAATGATCGCTGCAAGCCACCCTCACATTCCAGCCCGATACCAGACAGTCCAGTTTCTCCTCATATGAGTCTGGGTCCCCAGAGTCTCACCTAGAACTGGTGTTCAGAGCAATTGGGAGCTTGTATCTCCCTCCTGATTGAAAAAGACAACAGCACACCCTGTTGCCAGCCCGTTTCTGTGCAAGCCTCCATACCTCCGCACTTCCACACTTCTGCACCTCCTACCAGTTTCAATGCACTTTTCTCTTTCCTTCTAGTTGTAGCATTTCCAATCAGCCAGCCTTCCCGTGGTTCTGGATGATATCCATTTTGTCTTTTAGTTGTAGTTTTGATGTGGTTGTGCAAGGCAGCAAGTATGAATGTGTACCTATGCCGCCATCTTGGTTTCTCCTCTTGCTCTCATAGAACTTTTCTTGTTTTGAGGCAGATCATTCAGAGACCAAATTTTCTACTTCTTCATACATTTTGAAGTGCTTCTCAGAAAGTGCATGTGCCATCGATTATTTGAAGGAGCAAGGTCTAGTGAATACAGAGAGTGGGTTAATACTTCCCAGGCAAGGTCTTTTAACGTGTCTTTAACTGGTTTTGAAGTGTGTGATGGTGCGTCATCATGAAGCAAAATTACTTTGCCATGTCTTCTGAAACATTCTGGTTGTTTCACGATCAAAGCATGGTTCAAATTGATTATTTGTAGTTGGTAGCGATCAATATTAATAGTTTCACCTGGTTTAGAAGCTCATAAACACCACACCTTTCCGATCCCACCAAGCGCAGAGCATTGTCTTCTTTCCAAAGCAATTTGTATTTGCAGTTCATGTTGATGCTTGACCTGGATCAACCCATGATTTTGTGCATTTGGGATTCTCAAAATAAATCCAGTTTTCATCACCAGTCACAATTCAATGCAAAGAAGACTTTCTTTCATGCCATTGAAAAAACATTTTACTGATGACTTTTCAGTTTTCCATTTGTCTTTTGTTCAGTTGATGTGGCAGCCATTTTCCTTCCTTTAAAATTTTTCCCATTGTGTGTAAATGATTGGAAATTGTATGCTGAGCAATGTTTAATCTTTCTGTAGGTTGTTTTTGAGTTTGACAGGCATCTTCATCCAATCATGCTTATAATTGTTGGTCTTCTTTTTTGGTTGACCTGGACGTTCTTTGTCTTTCACATCAAAATCATCACTTTAAAAGCAATTAAACCAGCATTCACAAGTATCTTGAGATGGAGCATGTTCACCATAAGCTTCCTGAAGTATACGATAACTTTCGGCAGCACTTTTCTTCAAAATAAAGTAATGAACTAAAACTTCCCGCAAATGCTCTTTTTTAGGCACGAAATTCAATATTTTATGTGTAAAAATATCTATGATGTTAACACCTTCAGAAAATTTGAAATATGAAGTTTTGAAGCTTGTTGTCAATACAACAAAATAGCATACATATCAAATCGCATATATATCAACATATGTGTAACTCCATATATTGAAAAAAATCCACATTATTAACTGGTATACCTAGTAGTTATCTGAAAGAACAAAACTGAATTTGGGCCAATAATTTTAAAAATGATATTCCATGTTGGAAAAAATATTACATACAGTAATGTTAGAAGAAAATCTTGCTATAATTTTTGCTCCATATATTACTACCTTCAAGGGAAAATATATACATATACAGTGAGAATGATCCTGCTTATGGGTTTTCAGATCATTTTGTAAAGTGAGTAATCCCAGGTTCAGATGACGGAGCATTATTAAAAGACTAGAGGCCTGGTGCACAAAATTTGTGCACAGGGGAGGGGGCTGGAGGGGTCCCACCGCCCGTCCTGCACCCTCTCACCATCCAGGACCCTTTGGGGGATGTCTGACTGCCGGTTTAGGCTCAATCCTGCAGGCCTAAACCAGCAGTCGGACATTGCTCTCACAATCTGGGACCACTGGCTCCTAGCCACTGGCCTGCCTGCCTGATCACCCCAACCACTCACCTGCCTGCCTGATCATCCCTAATTGCTCACCTGCCTGCCTGATTGCCCCTAACTGCCTCTGCCTTCCTGATCACTCCTAACCACTCTGGCTGCCTGCCTGATGTCCCTAACCACCTCTGCCTTGGCACGGGCCATTGCGGCTTCATCCAGAAGGATGTCCAGAATAATGTCTGGAAGGTCATTTGGCTGTCTGGTCTAATTAGCATATTACACTTTTATTATTAAAGATTGTTGATTGCAAGCCTTGGAGGGGGATAGTCCAGCCCCAGGGCAAATGTGGAGAAGACATAGTCCAGGACTATGGCTCATGGGAGCTGGAGAGCATCATGTATCACTCATGCAGAGATTATTAGGGCCACTACCCTCCTCCTGGACTACTTCACTTGCTCTTTCATGATAAAATAATGTTTTACATACAAGGTAGAGTTGAAGGCAGAATAATTATTATTAATAGGTGATGGGAGCAGGGGAGAAATGTATATGTTTCTCTCCTTTGGAATGAAAAGCCCCAACTGCATCTGTGTAGTCCATTTCTGCCTCTCCAGTTAATAGGATAGCATATGACACATTAGAGATGCCCAGTAAATATTTGTGACAGGAATAAATGAGTCCCATCCTGCCTGGGATTTTTCTTCACTATTGTTCTTTGATACCTTCCAGGAAATTCAGGATTCAACCACCATCTCTCTGGACCAAAGTTTTGGCCACAGAGTTTCCCAATTTCCTTCCTTACAAACTAGATTTTCTAATATTTTTCTGTAATAGTGTGTGTGTGTGTGTATGTGTGTGTGTAATTGCCACACAACCGGAAGGCCAGCTGAAAACTTAACATCTCATGCTATTACAACTCATGGACAAATTTTAAATGAAAACACTAGAAGGATTCCCTGAACAATAATTCCCTTTGTGATAAATAAAAGACAAATATCAAAGCTTTCTTATTAATTAATAATTTACCTCCTCCATTAAATCTTCTTTGAGAACACTAGCCAACATGGATCTTTATTTCCTAAACTTCTATTGCAAGTGCACAAATCCATGCACTAGTTTAGTCCCTTGGACTGGCCTGCGGGATCGGGCCAAAACCAGCTCCCTGACATCCCCTGAGGGGTCCCAGATTGCAAGAGGGTGCAAGCCAGGCCTAGGGACCCCACCAGGGCACAATTGGGGCTGGGGAGGGAAGTGGAATGTTGGCCAGCTAGGGAGGGACTGTGGGAGGGCTCCAGGGTGTGTCAAGCCCGTCTTACTCAGTCCCAATCACCTGACCCCAGCAGCAAACTAACCTACCGGTGGGAGTTCCCTGGTGGTCAGTGCACATCATAGCGAGCAGTTGAGCAGCCTTAGCATATCATTAGCATATTATGCTTTGATTGGTTGAATGGCCAACTGGTAGACCAGACACTTAGCATATTAGGCTTTTATTATATAGGATTCTTGTGGAGTTACTTGGCTAATTAGTGTCCTGTAATTTTTCTAGATGTTTACAAAGATATATTTTGATTCCTCAACAAGCATGGAAGCTCTTGAAGAAGGATTGTATACTATGCCTCATTTAAGCCTCACAAAATTATTTGTGTAATTTTAACAGAGTCTGTTATACTGGTCTATTACACAACATCAATAATGAAACTTTTGAAAATCAATCAGTCATATAGATGACCCAATGCCACTTGTTGCTAAACTTCTGAATGATAATGAAGAAGTACCTACCTTACCTTCAGAGGGGCCAGCATGCACCAGCTTCTCAGAGCTACTGAGAAGTGAGCAGAATTCTGAAGGCCAAGGCCAGAGGAGCCTGGGGAAGGCAGAGATAGAGGGTGACAGAGTGCAGCATGCTCACAACCCAAGAACAGTACCTAAGAGTCTGGGATGGGGCAAGACAAAGTGCGTCAGGAGAGAAAACAAGAACCTATCATGAGAGACCTAAAAGTAAGATAGATTAAAACAATTAGTTTTCTATAATTTAGAAAGGTAAAGACTAAAACATGAGATAAAATGCAAATATTTCCTGAACCCATACTTTGAAATTATATGCAATATAAATTTATAAACAAAATATTGTTTGTTTGTTAATCCTCACCTGAAGATATTTATCCCACTGATTTTTAGAGAGAGCAGAATGGAGGGAGGAAATGAAAGAGAGAGAGAGAGAGAGAGAGAGAGAGAGAGAGAGAGAGAGAGAGAGAGAGATCCTTGTGAGAGAGATACATTGGTTGGTTGTCTCTAGCATGCAACCCAAACAGCATTGGGGGTCTAATCTGCAACCTAGGTACATATCCTTGACCAGGAATCAAACCCAGGATATTTCAGTGTGGGGGCCGACACTTTAATCACTGAGCAATACCAGCCGGCCAGGGCAACAAAATATTGTTTGATGTGGGCTTTAAAAAAAATTTAAAAATGCCAATGGAATCTCTGACAGATTTTTACCCAATTTTGATTGAGTACTAGGGAGAAACTAAGCAGCACCATTTTAAGTTGCACCAATTTAGTTGATAGACATTTTTTCTTATCTTGAAATAATATTGCCTCCTTAGTCCTATTGTTCCCAGTTCTGTCTCCAGGGAAAATGAAATATAAATTCACAAAGTAATAATTACCATGAACCTTGGGTAAAGAGGGTTCTCTTCATCCCTCCATCAGAAATCAAGGAGGTACTTCTAGGTGAAATAGCATGCTAGCATTTGAACCCCACCATTTGGCTTTACTACACAAAGCTTTTGACATACTAAGAATTTTTGTTCCAAGAAATAAGTAAATACTTTTAAAAAATCAACAAAGTTAAACTGAAAAGGGCTAACACTGCACACAGCAAAATTAATAGAAAAATTGACTGAAAAATCCCATCATGTTAATAAGTTCCAAACTGCAAAAATTGACCCAGGAAAATTAGACTTAGTAGAAATAATCATTGCAAAGTCAACCTGACAGTGGCTGAAACTGCATTGTGTAAAAACGTCTTATCAACTAAAAATTGACAGATGAATCTAATTTTCTTGCTCAAATTTTGATCTGAAGAATCTGATCCAGGAAAATTGGTCCTGGTAGGAATGACTGCCATAAAAGAAAATTCAGACTGGCAGAAACATTATTGCAAGAATTTTTATAGATGATTGATGAAGCAAATCATTATTATAAATTTTATGCATGAAGAATTATTATGAAGAAAATAATTTTAATTAAATAAAATAGAATTAGAAAAAATAGTAAGTGGCTTAATTGCACTATATAGAAAATTGAACAAGACATTAAATTGACTTGAATTCATTCTCAAAAGTTGCTCTCGATGAAAATTCATCGATTAGAATCCATCATTGTTGGTATAATTCTGATTTATTAACACAAAGTTCAAATATCATCACTGTCTAAATGTTGGGGTGAAAATAGCACTGGGTTATCCACATTGTTCTCCAAAAAACAAACACTGAAAATTCATATCCCTATAAATAGGCTTCTAGCAAAGTTTACACCAATAGTGAAAAATGCAACATCCATATAAAGGGAATATTAGGGTCTTTGAAGTCAAATTCTTGTTCAGAAATAGAAGGTTATATTAAAGGGGTGTTAATATTGTTCTAGGGTGGCCTCTACAATGTTCTTATATTTGAGTACCACAAATTCAATAAACGATTACTTATTGTGCATTTACTTTGCGGCAGACCCTTTATTAAATGCAGAGACTGAGCCATGTAGACCTGACCCTGTCCCTGGAGTTTATTCAGCAGTCTGTTCCACAGAGAAACTAAAAGAGATACCCCTAGGATCATCAGAACTCAGAGCTGTTCTTAACCAAGTTACACTGCGTGAGCTCCCTCCCATCGATCCTTTTTGTAAGAATAAAAACATGTTGACATCAAGAATGTTGACAAATGAGATTGATATTTGACAGACATCACTTGGGTCAAACCAGATTTACTTAATATAATAGATCATGGAATATCTCAATTTGACTGGGCTAAGGGATGCCCAGATGGTTAGTCAAATGTTATTTCTAGTTGTGCCTGTGAGGGTGTTTCCAGAAGAGATTTGCATTTAAATGGGTAGGCTGAGGATTGCCTTCACCAGTGTGGGTGGGTATCATCCAATACTTTGAGGGCCTGAATTGAACAAAGTAAAATTTGCTCTCTGCTTGAGAGGGGCCATTAATCTTTTTCTGTTCTTGGATATCTGTACTCCTGGCTCTTGGGTATTAGACCAGGACTTACACTATTGTCTCCCTTGGTTCTCAGGTCCTTAGGTTTAGACTGGACTTCTATACTGGGCCACCAGCATAGAGATGGCAGTTCATAGTACTTCCATAATCATGTGAGTCAATCCCTCATAAAATCTATCTATCTACCTACCTATTTACCTACCTTATCCATCTATCTATTTATGACACTAAGGAAGTAACCATACTCAGGACCCAGATCAACAACAGATAGATGAAACTATAAAGTCCCAGAGACCATGTCATCTGGGTCAGATTCTCTCAGCAATCATGGGCCATGCCTACACACCATGACTGCAGTGTGTAATGCAAGACAATAAAGACACAAACAGTTTTCATGTATCTCCTTCACCCTCCCATGATAGTATAGTCTGGTCCAAGTACATTTTGAACTCAATACCATAGGACCAGAATTAGGGTAAGCTGCACAAGGTATCTTTATCATGCTAACAGACAGCTACAGGGCATAGCCTCAGAAGCAGTCAGTGACACAAAATTAAAAAAGTTATTCATATCTCTGATTCGTATAGAGTGTCTTGAAGAAGACTTCCAATTAACACTCATTCATTCTCTCCTTCTTACATGATAGTTGAATTATCAGCTGAGAAATTGGCTAGCTAGCTAGGAACACCTTTTCCCAACCACATGACTAAGTTCTGACCAATGGAATTGATGTTGACAACTTTCGGTTGTGCTCTTAAGAAAAAGGTAGAGCCCCTCTTCTATAGAAGCAAACACACACACACACACACACACACACACACACACACACAGCTAGATTGAAATACATGGGTGAAGGAGGCATCTTGTCAGGAGAAGAGGGGACAACAAAAAATTCTTCCCAATAACATTCTCCACCACATGGACTCTTCCCAACCATTCTAGGCATCTTATAGGTTTGTGGGCATTCAGAACTTCTAGACCAGCTTGGGATTTTATGTGAGAGAGATATTGACTTCTATATTCTTTGAATCAATGTTCTTTGGGGCCCTTATTAGAACTAAATTTCTATCAAAACCAGTTGAGCCATAGTGAGCCATAGGTATTTTTAATAGGAATGGCTATAGCTTAAGAAGTCCTTTGGGTAAGTAAGAATATAGTACAAGATGTACATACTTGCTCTATCTTGTCCAAATGCCATCTGACAGATGATACCAAATATAGCTTTAGAATTTAATGAACTTCATTGTTCATGCAATTTGCTTGAAATGGGCTGTATTAGTTAATCCAAGCTTCTGAATTATTTCGTGCTGTGTAGGGATTAAAAATCTTCAGAAAAATAATGCATTTTAATCCATAGATTTACTAGATATAATTTAATCTTTAGCAAATGAGCTAATACTTCACAGTCTTGTTATCATAGGGCCATGCTTTTAAATACCAATAAGTCTTATAATTAGTAGGGTTATATTTAGTTTGATTCTACTCTTTTAAACAATGGAAGAATGATGAGGAACGGTATGCATTTATTAAAATTGCTAGTTCATCATGTACTTATAGAGCACCTGCTGGGTCCCAGGTCTGCTTTTACCTCTTAACTGTTATACAAACTTGTGCATCCTGTTCATTTTTTAAAACTTTTAATTTTTCTTAGAAAAAATGCGGTGGGAGGGGGGGTGCGGGTGGAGGATTCTGGCCTATGGCCATGCTAACTTTGAAAGGCTATTATTCTAAGAATGGGGCTGAGGCCACAGAACAATGGTTCCCGTCACTGCATTGACTCACTCCTCTTCCTTTGTGGGCATTCATTTTGAAGCCAGGTGTCTGCGGTTGGAGCTATTTCCCCAGCAGTAGCATCCTAACTGCTCCTCCACAGCTTCTTTTGAAAGCGGAATTGACAATAGTAGTGCTGCCTCAGGGCTGAGCCTTGCCCATGCTGAGGCTATAAATGTGGCATCTGAGTCCGTAGTCCCAGTAGTCCCAACTGGACATTACCTCCTTGTAATGTGTGCTCTTGGAATAGAGAAACTTTTCAATTCCAAATTCCCTCCCTCTGTTAGAGAAATTGCTTGCCAGTAATTCTGCTGACCTCCAAACAAGCTCTTCCCAGGGTGCCCTGCCTCTTCCCCGCATTCCAACAGGCCGGAGGTCGTTCTCTGCTCGGCCAAGGCTGTGTTCATCTGGCCACAGTGAGAAGACTGGGCAGGTTAATTAGATCCTTCAGGTGAGGTGAGGATCCTGCTGCTCAGGATGAAGCAGATTTGTGGGGGAGGTAGCCAGACTCCTCTGTTAGGTTTATGAGTAAGTTCAGAACTAATGGCGCGCACACTGATATCCTGGTTCCAGCCAGGTCAGAACTCTGCCTCTGAGAGGAGCCCTATGGGGCCTTTGGAGAGGCAGTGTAACAGTCAGTCACAGGATGCAACTGTGCAGCCTCAAGATCAACCTCCCTGGAATAATAGTTTACAGAGCTATACTTCGTGAATTAACTCTTTAAAATAATGTATGGTTTGGGACAATATTATCTTTGGAATTCCAGTCCACCAATTATAGCTAGGACTTTTTAGCTTAGCTACTTAATTTCTGATTCTGCATCTGAAAATAGAGAGAATAACTACCGCACCTGGTTATAATATAAAGATTAAAGGAGTATGTAAAAAGCTTAAAACAGTGTGTTCAGTAAGGATTATATATTGTTATTTTTATTAATGTGAGGTAACAATTTACAAATGCATGCATATGAGAGGCAGTGTATGAAATAGTGGGCTTTGGGGTAAGACAGAACTGACCTGGAGTCTTGTCTCTAGTACTTTCTAGAGACATGACTTAGGTCACATTACTTAACCCTTCTGAGCCTTGGCTGTTGGACTGAAAATGAGGATATGAATAGCCACCTTAGAAAATTGTTGAAAGTACATGTGAAACCTCAGGCATGCAGCATGTACTAAGAGTGTCATAGCTGTGGTTACCACTCACCCTTCTGCCTCCCCCCAGGAGAAGCAGTATGAGCTTCACTGGGAAATGAGGTGGAATCACCTTTCCCAGGATGCAAACACAACAACATTCTTCAGAAGATGCTTCTCAAAATGACATCACATTCAACTAAATAGAGTTCTTGTTTCCCTGATTAGAAACAATTTTCAAGATCTTAGAAGTAAATAGAGTTCACTCTTACCAGAGATTCTTTGTGATTCTCTCAAGGGCATGTTGATGTCAAGAGGAAAACTGAAAGGGTAACTCAGAACAGTCAGATGGACTACAGGATGGAAATGAGGACATTCTGCTTTTAGCACCAACCAGGTAAAAGATAACCCAAACCTGGATCATATGGTTGAAAAGCAGAGGTATCACTGTAATGCTAGTACCTTTCTTACTTGGACACCATGTCCTCTTCCAGGTAGCTTCTGGTAAAGAACTGCATGTTCTAAAGAAGAATGCCAACATCCCTAACCGTTCTAGACATCAGCAAAAGCACTTCCATACTAACCACTCAATTTAATTTCTGAGTGGAAAACGAAAGTAGGCATTAAATGGCATGAACTCAGCTGTTCAAGGTATGAAGCCTTTAGACATGTAAAATGAGAGAAAATATGGACCAGTACTTACAAGTTTGAGGTCTTTACTGATTACATACTTTCCCACTTACACATAATGTGCATGCATTAGAGAAAATATAAAAGCAAAGCCGTAAGTAACACTGAAAGTCTACATAAAAGAATATTGGGCTAGGAGAGATTTTCCTATGTAAAACTAAATCCAGAAAGCATCGGAAGGACATTATAACATATGTCTGTGATATGACTACGTCATATAACTTATAAACTTCTATAAGACAAAGATACACAAACTAAGTTAGAAGAAAAGGAAAGAGGGGAGAAAGAATAAAAAAATCAGAAAAGGAGAAAGGCCAGACAAACAGTTTTGTCCAGAAAATGAAAAGTCTAATTAAATTCATAAATTATAAAATATAGATCAAATTTAGGAGACAAGGAGTACATTACTGAACCTTATAGAGAATTAGAATCCTAACACCACTATTTATGAGCTATATATATCTGAAAAGTCATTCAATCTTTTCTAAGCTACACATTTCCTGACTATAAAATAAACATAATATTTTATGATTCTGAGGGTTGCTAAAGGTATAAAATAAGATGCAGTATTTAAAACCTCAAACATAATGGCTGAAATATACCATGTTTTCAATGAAGGGAAAAGTTCTCTCCACCTTTCTGCTTGAAAGAATAGAAAAAAGGGCATTCAATTGAACAAAAGGGTAGAAGAGGTAATGCAGGTGACAAGGACCATTGGGTACAGATCAAGCTAAGTAAAGCATAAGTCTGAGTTAAGGTGTAGTCAGAGGCTTATAAAGGGAAATCAGACCTTACCATATGCAAATATGTATATATTATTGTAATTAATCCTTTGTTGCCATGTAGCTCAGACATGTTCAACCATGGCACCCAGTTGTGTTATGCATGATGCAATTGTTCATGCTACAGGGTGCTGAGCACATGGCTTTCTTGATTAAGGGGGAAAAATCAAATTTCTTTTCCCCTCATTTACAGATCAGTACTTACGGCATTCCTTGGTTTCTGACCATCTAGCAAGAGTACAGCAAATTTCAAATCCAGTTCTTCTGAAAGAGGCCTAGTCCAAGCGGAGAAGAATGCACTTGAAAACCCATTAGAAACATGTGCTGTGTCCTTTAAAGGCTCAGCTCCCCACCCCCTGTTCTGCCCTGAGTGTGAGACCTTATTCCAAAAGGTTGAATAAAACGGGAAGGTAGAGTAATGATTTAAAAAAATCAGATACAGTCTTGCCCCGATAGCCCACCCATAATACTTTCAAATCAGCTGATCACTTACAGCAGAGGTTATTTAGAACAAAGTGGAGCTCCAGAGTCCATTTATTTGAATGTATTTCCATTTCAATCACCCTGCCTCAGAAGTCTCCTCTCCTTCCCGTCAAGTAAGGTGAACAGATGTGATTTTAAGGACTTACTTCACGAACTTCTGCTTTGAAAAAAACAACAGAGCTGTATGGATAGGGGATTTTTTTAAATCCCATTTGGGGCATAAGATTCAAAAGTTAGTTCATTTCTGATCCTACCCTTGTGAGGGCATATTTGCATGGCTTTTCAATGTCCTTAGTCATAGGTTCTTAGCTGAGTGAGTTTTCCTCTACTCTATGCATGAACAGGTTAAAGCTGTCTGTCCAAGTGAGGCAGCAGAGACCAAGAAGACAGTTCCAAGTTTTTCATTTCATTTGGCATAATCATTGGTATACCAAGGAATTCCTCTAACACAAGTGGAGCAATTAAAGTTATTTTTCCAGAAAATAGGAAAGGATGGACAAATCTGAAGAGAAACAACTACATAGTTTCTTATGCAACAGGTATGCTTGTGACGAACAGCTTTCTCTTTCAAATAATTAGCCGAGAGCAGGGCTGATGTCTGCCCAGGACTAACTGTGGATAGAGACATTGCACAGTATGAGCATTCAGCCATGCATTCATTATTTCTTAGGTGTTATAAAATCATCAATAGCAACACTGAAAAGCAAGCTACAAGAAAAAAAACAACTCACCATATATTTTAACCTTTCTACATTTAAGAAAGAACAAAAACATTATCAACCATTGCGATATTTTTGAGCACCTATCATCCTATTATGCATTAATGTCACCCAAGACACTGAGAGAAGGCAAGACTCCTACTTTCTCAATGGGAAGATAAAATTTACACATACACAAAAAAAGCTCAAAAAATATGAGCCTATTCTAAATAAATGATAAATAAATGGAGTGCATGTATGAGGGTAAGAGATGTATATGGGAATTCTCTATACCTTCCATGTAATCTTGCTATAAACCTAAAACTGCTCTAAAAATAGTATATTAAGTAAGTAGATATGATATATAATAGATAGATACAAAATAGATAGATAGATAGATAGATAGATAGATAGATAGATAGATAGATAGATAGAAGATAGAAAAATAGGGAAGTAGAAGTTCATTTAGAATAGAAATAGGCAGAGAGTCACAGAAGGCTTCCTGGAAGAGGTGCACCTTGATTTGGAACTTGAGTGGAGGTCCAATTGGTATACAATTAATAAAAGCAGAGAACTACAATGATCAAAGGGCAGGACCCCTAAATGTTTGAACTTCATAGAAACTATCCTCCTTCTATCAGAGGGAGCATATTGGAAAGTACTTGGAAATAAGTCTGAAAAGTGAATAAACTAGAAGATAAAATTCTTGTTTTAAAATGGTAACATTGTAGAAGTGGGATTATTGGGTCAAGAGATCAACCAAAAGACTTGCATGCATGCATATTAGCATAACCAATGAACACAGACGCTGGGGCAGTAGGGGCTTGCCCTTGGGAGTGGGAGTGAGGGGTCAATTGGAAAAGAAAGAGACATGTAATAATTTAAACAATAAAAAAAATACTCTGAGCCCAAAAAATAAAAAATAAAATAAAATAGTAACATCAGTCACCTTACTAATTCATGCTATAATGTGCCTACTCAATAGGGTCAAAATTCAGGACTAATTAACAATGAGGTTGAGGTTCTCATAGCCTAGGCTTGTGACTTCAGAAAATTCAGTGGGACCTTGAGCAAGTCACCTTTGACAGGAGGTGCTCCGGCCAGACTGAAATGCACCTAGCACAATAAAGTTAGAGATAATCAACAATCCAACTTATGTTCAGCAGGACTAAAGAAATGAGATCATATTTCAGGGCGGGGATGGGGGGAATTTTCTGCAAAAATTTTTCTTGAAGGAAGGAGTTCAAGGAGAGAGGTGCCAGGAGGTTATTTTTTTCTGAAGCAAACAGAAAAAAATAACCTCATGTGATGGTAATTTGAAGGGTAGGAGGGAGACTTGTGCATTTAATTATGATAACACCAGTTTGTCAGGAAAGCTAAACTCAACAAGAGAGTCCTTAATCATGAACACTGTCATCCCAGAAAAGGGCCTTCTTGCAACTGCCTGTTTGACAGATTCCGGATGACAGAGAGCCTGCAGACAGGAACCTGTCAATCCCTTCGCACAGAACACCAGAGAGCTCCTGAATATGGTGCGTGTGTGCGTGTGTGTGTGTGTGTGTGTGTGTGTGTGTGTGTGTTTCATTTCCGTTTCGTTTCTTACCCTTCGTCCTTGAAAATTCTTTCCTATTGTTCTCTAAAACAAATTGGCAATGCCTAGTTTGCCCAATTGCACATTTTCCTCCCCAAAGTTGTTGTCTTCACAGTCTGCTTGGGGGGGTGGGGCGGAGGATGGTTTTGAAAAACATTTTCAAGCCATGGTCTCTTTCCAGAACACCGCTCACCCCTGCCTTTATCTAACCTCAGAATAGAAGCTTCTAAACCAGTGCAGAGGTGGAGAGGTAGCTAGAGGCCACCCGCCTGGCCCAGATACCGGCAGCCAGGACCTGTGCCAATAAGGAGGTCAGGCTTTAATTGGTCTCTGGTTGACTCCTGCCATTTCTTCCCTCTTCCCCAGCTAAGCAACATAGCAGGGCGTTCACCAGCTACGCACGGCCATTTACCTCCACAGGCTTGCAATCACTTCTCTGAACCAACAGCCTTTTCTTGTTCCCACATCACTCCTCTGGGCACAGTCTTTAAAAATAACTTAATGAATTAGCATTTAAGTGGGGGAACATTTATACTAATAACCAAGCTAAGCTATTGAGATGGGGTGAACATGTTCAGGAGAGAACCATGGGCAAATATGGAAAGAACCCAAGTCCCCAAAGAGGTGAAGTATAGCTCCATCTCACCCAAGAGGGTATTAGAATGATGATGAGAGGAGATGAGAGGAGATGAGATGAGATGAGATGAGATGAGATGAGATGAGATGAGATGAGATGAGATGAGATGAGGTGAGATGACGTGAGATGGAGAGAAAGTAAGTCTATGCCCTACTGCAAGGGAAGAGCTCCTAACCACGAATCCGTAAGTCTGCAGAAGAGTTTCTGTGGAGAAAGGCAGGAGCAACAGCAGCAGGACCATCAAAGATAAACCCAACACAGTGCAAAAAGTAAACCAGAAGCAACATTCTACAAAAAGGGCTCAGTTTGGTCAGCATGTGGTGATGGCAGATTTCCCCTTCTGGAACTCTGTCATTCTCAGACATTAATCAGGGGAAAACCTGCTATTTATTTTCTGAACATTTGATGAAGAACCCTGAAACTTGTAAGGGGTTCAAAATGGCTTGTTGCCATCTTCACACATGTATTTTTCACATAAGTACATTTCTGTGGGGAAAAATTTTTCATGGAATCACAGGTCTTTTCTGGGTTTTGCTTTATTGGAACTTGTATGCCATTTGACAGTCATGTCTTGGATTGCACCATCATTTGCATGACATACTTTACACTTTTATATTGTTAGTGATTTGTATTGCTTACCTCCCTAGCTAGCCAATAAGTTTTTTGAGGATACGAGACACTCAATTCTTAAAAAATTTTAGCATTGCATTTTCTACATTGGTAGCCAATCATAAATATGCCCCTAAATCAAAATCATCAAATGCTAAATTAAAATGAGCACAAATCATTGTCCAGGCACCATGTGTCATCCTCAAAACAATGCATTAAGTATCATTGACCCCATATTACTTATAGAAGAGACTAAGGCTTAGAGAAATTAAACACACACACACACACACACACACACACTTACCTAAATTCTCCCAGTTAGTAAGTGACAGAGCCAGAATTCAAACTCACGTAATGCCACTGTTCTAGCTCCAATGGTCAGAGAGAGAATCCAAACAGTATTATTTTAAAGCACACAACTGAAGCCACATTACAGATGAGGAACCAACACACAGAGACATCAAAGGACAAGGCCAGGCAGCTTGTAAGGAGCAGAGCTGGGACTTTTTCAACCCAAGTCTCATCCGGGTGCCCCTGCTCTTCACCGTTAGGATAAAGAAACTAAAAATTCAAGAGGAACATCTAGGTCCTCAGGCATCTGGCCCCATGCCATCTCATCACAGCATAATTTTCTTATTCAGTAATTGTTTAGAGCCTGGCCAGTGTGACTCAGTGGTTGAAGATTGACTTATGAACCAGGAGGTCATGGGTTTCATTCCTGGTCAGGGAACATGCCCGGATTGTGGGCTCTATCCCTACTAAGGGGCGTGTAGGAGGCAGCTGATCAATGATTCTTTCTCAGCATTGATGTTTCTACCTCTCTCGCCTTCTCCTTTCTTCCCTGAAATCAATATAAATATTTAAAATAATTGTTTAGAAGTTCTTTTTATTTAAGTTTCATTCAATGTCTATCTCTGAGTCCATGCAAGTTTCACCCAACCTTGTCAAGGCAATTCAACACTGCTTCTGTACCATATTTTTAATTCTGACATAGGAGCACTAAAAGTGACTTTTGGTGAAAAAGAAGTAATGCTAAGGCAGGGTGCTCCTTTTAGGAACTGGTGGTGAGCCAGAGTGACACTGCTCCTGAAGTCTTGGGCAGGTATTTGCAGGTTCCAGTTACACACGAAACCCATGGTTAAAAACCCACAAAGCCTACTTTTCAATGTTCCTTACCGCTGGTTGATCTATATTATTAGTTACTATTGAATCTTTACAGAAAAAAATTAAAAATAATACGCTATGGAAAGGATATCCATGGAGCAATCAAGCCACAAACTCTTTCTGGCTCTCTTGTGCCCATCAGTCTTGGCACAATTATAGACATCTGGGAAGTTCTTGATCAATGAAATCTGAACTGAAATGAATATTTCTGGACTCTTTTCCTGACTCTGTCACTATACAACAAGCCACGTATGAGACTCAGTGGAGGTGACAGGACTGGGCTATGGGAGGACATGCTCTTCTTCAAGTTACTCAAGGTCACAACTCTATTGAGTACTAGTATTGGCTCCAGCCTGAATAAATAGTATGTTGTACACAACACATTAATGACAGTTTTCCTTCGACATGAGATAGATGCAGAGATGAATAAGATTCAGATTCACTTAACAGTGTCACTAAACCCATAGCTGCTTTTTGTGAAATTCTGATTTTTTTTTTTAATCATAGAATACAACTATTACACAGAGAATTTGGGAAATTTTATGTCATTTTTAAGGGATTATCACAGAAAAATTGTTTGGAAATATTGAATCAGAGAACTTTTATAGTCCCTTTATATTCTAAGCTTTTGTGTTTCTTTGACTTGAAGTAGGGGAAGGTGGCTAGACAATGCCTTTCAAATGGTGTGTGCTTCACTCTTAGATATTGCCTTTTGGTGGTGTCAGTTTCCATAATTTCCCTTTAAAAAATCAGGGATTTTCATATTTCCATATCTAGTTCTAATGAATAATGTTTTCTAACATTTTCTGAATTAAAAAGATAATTATTCTCTCTAACTGAACTACCTTGCCTTCTTCTAGGATAGCTAGGTCTTTGCAATGTGCTTTTCAAAGGGAGATGTCAATTTCCCAGTCCCACTCTCATTATACCCTCCTACACATTATTTGCTCTAGTCACACAAGCCAGGGTTGTTTTCCCCGCCCCCCCAAACCCTCACACTTGCCACACACCTTCACACTCATGCTGCTCCATTAGCTGGGGGGCAGGGATGCCCTTTCATCAATCCTCAAACCAGTCTAACTGCCCTGGAGCCTTTTCCCTTTGCACCATCACTGTCAGCCATTGCTTCCTATCACACAGTGGCTGTGTGCCTAACCCAGGGCATCTCAGGCTGCCTGATGTTATAGCTTACTAGAGGCCGGGTGCACAACATTCGTGTGGGGTCGGGGAAGTGGGGGAAGATGGGGGGCGGGGCTCAGCTTGGCCTGTGCCCTCTCACAGTCCAGGATCCCTCAGGGGATGTCCACCTGCCAGCAGTCAGGCATCCTTTTTGCAGTCCATGGCTCTCACAGTCCTGGACCCCTTGCTCCTTACCACTTGCCTTCAGCTCCCACCTCCACTGCTGCTCTCTCCAGCCATGAGCCAGACTTCTGGCTGAGCAATGCTCCCCCTGTGGGAGCTCACTGACTACCAGGGGGGCAGCTCCTGCATTGAGCATCTGCCCCCTGGTGGTCAGTGCGTGTCATAGTGACCAGTCATTCTGCCATTGGGTCAATTTGCATATTAGGGTGTTATTATATAGTATTGTTTATACATCTGTGCACTCTTGGGGCCTAGAAATTACTTGAGTTAATTATGACTGTTCCTCATTCATCTTCTTTCGTCTAAACAACTTAGCTGAGGTAATATCTAAATGTTCATTAAATGCCCTGAATGAATGAAATGATAGATGAAGTAACCATAGAAGGTAAATATCTTTGATTATAAAAAACTACACTTGAATTCCAAAGTTTAAACTGGTTTCCAACTTGTTCCAGACATGTTTAAAATGAGCTTAAATTTTAAAAAAAGTCCTCCCACTCCTAATTACCTGATATTCTTTATACTTTATCAAAAGGCAATGGAAAGAAAATAAATTCTTTCTACAGGGTTTTCTGGCCCTGCTTCTATACTCTACAGAAAGAATTAATAAACCAACATTATTCCTGAAACTGGGTATATATAAATTGATGGTTCTAGTACCCAAACCAAGATGTAGAGGTAGGATAAGACTCTGACAGTATAAATTTTTGTTAGAGGGAGAAACTACATTAACTCTATCACCACATATAACAAACGTAAAAATTTTTAAAAAAAATAGAAAAGAGAAAATTACTTTCCCTCTTTGGGAATGAGCATTGACAAGGAAGAGAAAAAAAATGCATTTGTTCTTTTAAGTTATTTCTAAACCAAGTGGAAGAAATTAAGAATGAAGATATTTGCTAATACAAAAGATATGACTTTGTTCTCACTGCAAAATTGCTTCATCTCTAAACTGCAGAGGGATAGTATACCATTTAGCACAGGAACCAAGACACAAAGCTGACAACTGCTAACATGGACAGATTACTTCATCCTGGCCAGGTACTGTGCTAAGCTCTTTACCTGCTTATAATATTTTATCCCTACAGTAGCCCTCTGAACTGTGAATTGAGTACAGGACTGTTATTATCTCCACTTTTCAGATGAGGCTTAATAAGATTAAGTTACCCAAGACGACAGGGTTAGTAAGCTGTGAGACCAGGATTCAGACCCAGGTAGTCTTATTTCAAAGTCCTAACCATTTCCCATCCCTAGTTGGTGTGAGGTGAAGAAATCTGAAATGTAACCTCAATTCTATATTGGAGCCAAATTTTGTTCATGAGGCAAAATTTCAATAAACCTGGACTGAGGATAAGAGTTTCTAATTTAAGAGACTAAAAACATCAACAAAGATGCGGAAGTGAGAAAATAAGATACCTACAGGGGAGAGAATGAGCCAGAGAAAAAGGAGCACAATATCTATGAGTGGGCAGGGCTGGTAAACTGACCTACAGAGTGTTTTTATACAGCTGGTGATTAAATAATGTGCTTGTTTTTTTTAAGTTCCTAAAAGAATACTATTTCATGATTCTTGAAAAGTATATGAAATATATAAACTCTTATGGAATTTCATTGTCCATGAATAAAGTTCTATTGAACACAGCCAGGCTCATTCATTGTGTACTGTCTATGGATATTTTGAGAGAACTGTGTAGTTACAACATAGACTGTGGGGTCTACAGAGACATGCTCACTATCTTGTCTTTTATTAAATATATATTTTTAAAGTTTACTGAGTCCTGATCTAGAGAACTAACAGAGGGACGTTTACTAGTAGAAGGGTAGGTAAGTGACAGGAAGACTTTAAAAACAGGCTTGATCATAACCTGAAAGGTACTGGATCCAGAATGCTGAAAGATTTTCAGACATAAAATTACATAACCAGGACCCAAAGACTTTAAGAGTGCAAAGAAAAGACATTCTCAGGTGACTTATGTAATGACTATTTACTAAGTTCACAAAGGGGAGCAAGACAGCAGGGCAAGGGCTTAACCTGGGTCCTAGGACTTCCAAGCTTCAAGGAAAGCAATTCATCTATGGCAGGACTCGCCATGACCTCAGGGGAGCCACCAGCCCAGGACCTGGGGCATTCACTTCCTCAAGAAAGACCATCTGTTGGATAGACTCATTACAATCTAATGTGGAGCATGTCTCATTCCCAAAAGGACAGTGGCTAACCTCCTGTATTCCAGCCTGTCCACAGATGCCCTTGGCTGAGACCTTTCCAGGGTCCAGACAAGGGCAGGAAATCAGATTCTGTTCTCAGAAATCAGAGCAGAAACTCCAGCACCTGCACCAGAACCACTGGGGGCACTTTCCTTTGAAGAGAGATGTGAACTCAGTAGCCCCTTAGCACTTTAAGAATTCCCCCCTGGATGAGAGTTAAAAGACTGCTCCAGACCTGGGCTACCTCAAGCACCACACCTTCCCTGACTTCAGTGGAGCCTGCCCCTCAGCAGCTGTGCTCTGGCCGACCTGCTCTAGGCTTCACAGCTACAGCAAGTATCTTATTGGCCCTTAGTACCCAAAGGAAGACAAGCTCCAGGTCTGAATTCTAATTGTGTGTCCTAAAAGCCTAGTCCACTTTACTGCTTTAACCACTCTTTCTGTGCATTCTGTAGCTTTTACTGCAATTATTTTGTTCTTTTCCAAAAGAAGGAGCACAGGAAGGAAGAAGGAAGGAGGGAGGGAGAGTGGGTGGGAGGGAAGAAGCTGAGAGAGAGATGCCCTTGAGAGTATGTGTCTCCATTAGTGATGACAAGGCAGTAGGCAGTCAGTCATTTATCCTCCTTTGAAGATCTTTATTTGTGTCATACTTGCTTGGAATAAAATAGCAAAAGATTATCTTTATACTAGCTTAGCAAGTCCCTATAGTTTTCAAATCTGAGTTCTTAAAAAGGTCTTTGTCCTTCTCTCTTCTGAAGCATTTGAACTATTTAAACAGAACAGCAGAAAAATAGTTTTGCAGGAAACTTTATCAAAGGAGAGAAAGGTAAAGTGCACCTGCAGAAATAAGCCAGGAGAGAACCCGCTTCTAATCCTCACGCTGTCACTCACTAGCTGTGAGATCTTAAGGAAGCCAAAACTCTTTGGAGCCTCATATTGGTCGGATATGAAATATGAATAATAATACTTCTGTGGCATGCATCCCAGCTGGCTTTGGTGATCAAATGGAAAAAGATAACACATTCAAGCTTCAGAAATGTCAAATATAGGATCCATGTGAATAAAGAATGTAAATATTAGTGTACAGAATAAACATTGCTGGGCTGCAGAAGAATGATGCCAGGATAGATGGATAAGGGGTTGTTTTGGGAACAATTAGGAATTTCATCAGGATCTTGAAGAAAGAGAAAAAATTCTAGGCTGGAAGACTAGTGTGGCAAAAAGCATGGAAGCCAGAAAGTGTGAAGTGTGTTTCAGGGGCCGTGAGAAACAGCAGGGCTGGAACAGACTAAATGTGCCAGCAGAGTCAAGGGGGATGAATGTGGAAAAGGTAAGATGAAGCCACCGTGTCGAATGCCAGGGTCAGAAGTTTGGAATGTATTCCCAGAGACAAGGAGAAGTATTCTTAGACTAATGACTTGCCCAGATCATGGAGGATGGATCAGAGATAGAATGGGGGGCAGACAGAACTGTTAGAAGCTGCTGCTTTCACCTACCCAGGGTTGAGATAAGGAGCTACACTAATCTGTGGCTGTGCTGGCCACCCTGAAAGATGAAGATGTAAAGGGAGGATGAAGAAGCTCTTTTGAGATGATGGCATAGGAAATAATGAAGCCATAAGAGGAGGCCATCCTGGGAGAAGACATTAACTCATTTTCAGCCTCAGTTTTGGAGGTGATGGTATCTGGGGCTTGACAGGATGCTAATACATCACACAGAAAAAGACTTTGAGAAAGAAATGAGCACGAAGGGTCTTGGAACTACAGAGAAAGACAGGAGGGAACCATTTCCCCAGCTTTTTCAACTGAGCAAGGTTCTCTGAAACAGGCATGAGGGAGGCTTAGAGGGATCCAGCCAGAAGGGAGACAGCTCCACGGGAGCCTGAATAATGGAGAAAGAAAGAGAACTTTCCAATTAAGGCCCCTGACAGTCTAAACCTGACCTTCTCCAGAGGTCTCCCACACAGAGGAAAACTGCAGTTTAAGCCAAATGTCTCTGGACTAGGCAAATGAGGAGCCAAACACCGAAGAAGGCTGATTTATATTTAAAAACATTACTTTTATTGCTTTCCTGGAAATTTGACACCCACCCTCGTTTTAAACCAGACAAAGCAGAGCAGCATAATTTTTTTCCAAAAATGATTGACACTCAAAAGGTAATACACTTTAAATTCCTCCAATTAAAGCAAATTTAATTTTAAGTTTAATTAAAGGAAACTTTAATTAGAAAGAAGATTAAATTTTAATTAAATTTCTCTAAAATCTTCACACTGGCCTTTACAGCTAATATTTGTCAGAAACCAAATCCCTTCTTAATATTCTTAAATTCTATTCTAGCATTTTCCTTCATATTAAAGCAGCGACTCACCAGCTGTACCTGCCACAGGGAAAATGATTCCCATCTTAAAATACTGGAAATGCAACTGAGGAACCCAAGTCCCCCTGGGCAGAGAAGGGAAAACAACAGGTTCTATTATTGATGAGTTTTTATTTTCAATCTCTTCCCAGGCCTTTCTGAGGCGATTAGGTACAGTGGGCCTGCTGGGAGCCAGTTGTGCTGTATCCACAGCATCAACAAATATTTATAGAACACCTACTGTGTGCATGGCTCTGCACTAAGTTCCCTGTCTAGCAGGGAAATGTTGTTAAAATATTAGCTCAACCAGAGACAAAGCCTGGACCAGCTTTGCCACCTGGATTCTTGGGCACGTCTCCACTTCCACAATCAGGAAGAGAGGCACAGTGTCCTGATGACAGGGTGGCCCAGGGGTCTCTCCAACTGCCCCTCCCTGCTGGATGCCTGACAGTGCTCCCTAGTGGGAAGGGTCCTGAGTTTAGGGATGTAAGTCTGAGATTCTGGACCTAAATTTCTGTGAGATAGCTATATTATCTTTAGGGACGGCCTACACTCTCCATGTCTCACATTTCTCATCTGTAAAATAGGGCAATAAAACCTGTGGTGCCTACCTCCCAAGGAAGTCACCGGGATCAAATGAAATAATGCAGCTAGAAAAGGTTTCTGAAAACTGCAGCGTGCTACATGTTTTGATACATAACCACCTCTGATAGCCACATTGTGCGTCCTCATCCCGGTCCTCCCAGAACCCTGCTCTCTATCAACTCCTTCCCAAAACCAGTGCCGCACTAAGCCTCCAACAGGGGACAGTCGCTTTACGTAGGAACGCCAGCCTCTAGTGTTTCATATTTACAGATAGCATTTACAAACACTGATAGAAAGCAGAGTCCTGCCTCTGCCTGCAGACACATATACCAGCCATAAGAGTGAAGTTAAAGAGGATAAAGAATTTCATTAAGAGAAAGTTACCTTGAGTTTGCTTAACAAAAGAAAATTCTTCTTCAGGATAGTAGGTTGAGTTTCCAATCACCATGAAAAGAGTTGTACTGAGCTCTGTACCTGCCACTCTAGGTCAGTCCCCCCCGCCCCCTACCCCCCCATTTTCTTGAGTAGCTACTATGAGCAAAGACCTGTGCTGCATGCTAGAGAAAGATGCACTCTAACTTTATTTATCTGTCTCCCTAACACCTGGAATCTCCCTAACACCTGGAATCTCCCTCACCCCAGAGCATCTTTTAGCCCTGGACCTAAAATAACTCTCCTAAATCTTCTACTGACCGGGTCTTCAAAATTTCCACCAACCCAACTTGTCCAAGAATCCTGTCTGACTCCTGACACCCTTCCTTCTGAATTCCTATGTGCCTAGGAATCGGGTCACAAACTGGGGAGCACGCAGTGAAGCCTCTGAGGTGGGGCCTGGCTCCCTGCTATGCAGACCCTGGTCTGGGTCCTGTCACCTCACCTGCCTGCAGCTTCTCCAAGGAGCACCTTTCGTTTCATGCTCCTTCTGTAGCCCTTGCAGTGTCCGGGCCACTGCTGCAGACACAGGAGGTCATCAAGAAATACTTACTCATTAGCTGCATTTTAAAACAGAGCAGAAGCCCTATTGTCATTTGTGAAGTGCAGGGTGCACCAGAAATGTAATGATTCTCACAAAGCAGCAGAGAAAACGATTAGAGGAGACAAGAGACAAGCAAAAGGGAGGGATGGTCAGAAATGAAAACAGGAGATGAAAGAGAGGGGATTAAATCAGTGGCTTTGGCACAGGGTACAGGTGAGACTGTGGAGGGTGGCTTCTCCTAAGGGTGGGTGCGAGGTTGAGAGGCCCCCAAAGTGAGAGGAAGAAGTCAAGGACAGCCTGGCCTGTGTGGGTCAGTGGTTGAGCGTCAACCTATGAACCAGGAGTTCACGTGCTTGGGTTGCAGGTTCAATCCCCAGTAGGGGTGTGCAGGAGGCAGCTGATCAATAATTCTCTCTCATCATTGATGTTTCTATCTCTCTCTCCCTCTCCCTTCCTCTCGGAAATCAATAAAAATATATTAAGTCAAGGACAGAGGACTCAGATAAGATTGTTTCCATGGTCAGCTCTGGGCCTGCAGTGACCCATTAGTCAACTGTAAAATGGGTACAGTGTGATTTTTGTGTTCCTGCTTTGAGGCCTAATTATTTGTTTGTAAGGGGCTTTGAACTCTCCAGATGAAAGACAGCACAAGCAGTTCAAAGGGTGGCTCTAGACCAGGGGTGGGCAAACTTTTTGACTCAAGGGCCATAATGGGTTCTTAAACTGGACTGGAGGGCCGGAACAAAAGCATGGATGAAGTGTTTGTGTGAACTAATATAAATTCAAAGTAAACATCATTACATAAAAGGGTACGGTCTTTTTTTTTTTTTTTTTTAGTTTTATTCATTTCAAACGGGCCGGATCCGGCCTGCGGGCCATAGTTTGCCCACGGCTGCTCTAGACTGTTATTAGCTGTAGTTAGATTCAAAATGAGAGGAAAGACATGGCCATTTCCACGCACCTGTCAGCTCAGACTTTTTTATCATTTGTAGGATTTTTGTGGCTAAATTAAAATTGCTCTTTATTACTTTTTTTACTGGCAATTAAAAAAAGATCAAAATGGGACTTGTAATAAGGAGGCTAAATGCTAATTTTGCTCTCTATAGAAAGACAAAACATACATCTCAGGAATCCTTTACTCTTTATACTTCCAGTCTGCAGGAATTTTAGAATTTTAGAGAATATGTACTATTCAAAAATGGGCTAAGAGAACTGAAGAAAAAAGATAAAACTTACTAACTTAAATGTTGACTTTTCCTTTGCCAAACAATGGAACACTTTTTTTTTCTTGCTGAATCTCTGAATAGAACCTGGTTTTTGTTATTAAAATGCTGCCAATAAATCCTGATATTCACTCTCTCCCTCCCTCCTCTTCCCACCACACCATCTCCCTTAAATAGCACATTCTTTTGGGGGTGAGTTTCTCAAGGATCCAGTAGAGTTTGATAACTTTCTTTTCCTGTCCTGACTGCAAAATTCTTTGGGGTCCCTTTTCCAACAAGGGCTGTTGCCTAATGGGCATGTCTGCTTCATGCCAAGCTTCCCATTTGTCTTTGGCTTTCTTTTCTTTCTTGCCTTTTCTGTGACCTTTTTGCTTCCAGAAATACAATCACTGAGAATCAGCTTGTTTCAGTCTCAATCTTTTGTTTTCTATTCTAGCTTTATTGAGGTATACTTGACAAATAAAAGGTGTATATATTTAAGTTGTACAATGTCATATATATATGCATTACCACAATCAAGTTAATTAACATATCCATCACCTCATATACTTAGGATTTTTCTGTGTGTGGTGAGAACACTAGAGATCAACTTTCAGCAAATTTCAAGGATACAATACAGTATTAACTATAGTCACCAAGCTGTACATTAGATCTCCAGAACTCATTTATCCCTCAGAGATGAACCTTTGCACCTTTTTACCAACATCTACCCCTCTGCAGCCTCATGCAACCACCATTCTACTCCCTGTATTTATGTCTGCCTTTTTTAGATTCCACATATAAATGAGATCATGGCATAGCCATTTGTCCTTCTGTGTCTGGCTTAGTTTACTGAGCATAAAGCCTTCCAGGCTCATCCATGTTGACACAAATGGCAATGGCAGGACTGCCTTCTTTTTTTAAGACTAAGCAGTATTACACACACACACATACACACACACACACACACACACACACACACACACACGTGCGCGCGCACGCATAGTCACATTTTCTTTATCTTTTCATCCGTCGACAGACAGGTTGTTTGTGTATCTTGGCTATTGTGAATCATGCGGCAATGAACATGGGAGTATAGATATATCTTCAGGACACTAATTTCATTTTCTCTGGATATATACCCAGAAGAGAAATGGCTGGATCATACGGTAGTTCAATTTTTAATTTTTGGAGAAACCTCAATACTGTTTTCCTCTGACCTTTGAGAACCAGGGCTAATCATAGGCTTTGCTTTGACATCTTCCTAGTTCTTCTCCTTTCTCTCTTACATACAACAGTTAATTCACCAAAATGAACATGTACATGCAGATGGAAATTAGGAAAGAGCAAAGGTGTGAACAGCTCATACCCTATTTCCTTCTCTGTTGTAGATTAATCCTCATAGGTAGCCTGACTCATAATCTAAATTTTTAAATATGGCTTGAACATGACAATTCTAACCCAGAACGGGGAGTTGAGAGTGATTTGGCTTGAAACTAAAATTTGAAACTTCTGTTTCAACCGCTAAAGCTAAGAGTTGAGAGAATTCTACAAACTATTATCCCTTCACAATATGAGGCGCTGTCCAATCAACAAATGGAGGTGAGGTAACCCACCCAGGTGGGCTACTAGAGCAAATATCCACATTGCCTCTGATCCAGGAGAGTCACAGGACCACAAACTATGCTGTGGGCAATATAGAAACTTCCCTGTCCCCTCCAAAAAATCTTGTGACAATTTTTAGTTATTCTTGAGTACTCTGTAAAGAGCTTTCCATCCCTTAGCAATAAGTGTGTACTACATGACTACTCAATCTAAAATATCTTAAATGTGTGTTTAATGAGTCCTCTCCTTTCACAAGCTGTTTCTCCAATGACGCTTTTCTTTTTAGTAAATGGTGCTGGTTTTCTGTTGTTGCTATTGTTGCTGGGGGGTATATTATCTGTATAATAAAAGCCTAAGCAACACTTACAGCAGAACAACCAAAACAATCTGGTCTTTCTGGGTGGAACAACCAGGAGCTGCCCCCTGGTGGTCAGTGCACTCCCACAGGGGGAGCACCACTCAGCCAGAAGACTGGCTCATGGCTGGCAAGCACAGCAGTGGTGGCTGGTGGCGGAAGCCTCTCCCGCTTCCGCAGCAGCGCTAAGGAGCAGCGAGCCAAGTGGTAAGGCGCAGCAAGCACGCAGGCAGTAAGGAGCAAGGGGTCCTGGACTGCAAGAGGGATGTCCGACTGCCAGCTTATGCCCAATCCCCATGGGGAGTAGACCTCAGTCAGCAGGCAGACATCCCCCGAGGGGTCCCGGACTGCAAGAGGGCACAGGCCAGGCTGAGTAACCCCCATGCCTCAGGGCACCAGGCCTCTAGTATAATATAACAGCAAAGGTATCTATTTCTTTTTTTTTTTAAAATACATTTTATTGATTTTTTACAGAGAGGAAGGGAGAGGGATAGAGAGCCAGAAACATTGATGAGAGAGAAACATCGATCAGCTGCCTCCTGCACGCCCCTTACTGGGGATGTGCCCGCAACCAAGGTACATGCCCTTGACTGACCGGAATCGAACCTGGGACCTTTCAGTCCCGCAGGCCGATGCTCTATCCACTGAGCCAAACCAGTTCTGGCCAAAGGTATCTATTTCAATAATTCCTTAGAAATGATCATTCAAAAACAACAACAAACAATATTCAGGGTAGGAGCAACGAGGTGGAACTTTTAGGAGACTCATCATCATCCTTCTTTTTTCCTCCCTTTCTCAGAGTTCTATTCCCAAGGAAACCTCTACCTAAACATTCCACTTTAAACACACATACACATGATACCCCTTTCACTTTCACACATATAAACATGGGGCTTCTCATGAGCTTCATTTCCAAGACCCCTCATTATTTTCAATTGGCTTCATTTGTTTCCTTACAACACCCCAAACTCATCTCTACCTTAATCATCCAACCCCAAATATATGAATTAAGAAGCTAAAAATAAAATTACTGAACCATTATTTCAAGCAGTGGAGTAGAAAACAGGTAACTTATTTTCTGATCCCAGCTTTACAAATAATTGGTTTTAAGACCCAAGATAAATGACTACATCTCACTAAGTCAAATTTCTTCATCAGTAACAAGGACTATAACTGTCCTGCTTATTTTTCAAGGTGGTTGTGAGACACAGTTGAGAAGTGAATATACACCTGAAGTCAAGTGTTTATTACTGTCCACATCTACCTTGTGATATGTCTGTCTTGGGCATCCTCTCTGATAGCAATCTCCAATGATCACCACTCTCCTATTCATTCCTTCTTTCATTTATTCAACACCCATTTACCATATACCAACTATAAGCCAGGCCTCAGGAGCTCACACACTCACAGGGAAGGCAGGCATCTTATCAAAATTGCACCCCTGTGTGAGAGGTGCCCAAAGCACAAGGGGCACCTCACCCCATCTATGAAAGCATAGAAAGATTGGAGGCAGTTCATCAGTGTCTGTATGGAGTGGACCTGTGTCTGATTTTCCTTTTCTATCTCAGTCACTCACCATTCATTACTCTTTCCTAATAGGATCTTCTTTTGAGAAACTTACTCTTTCCCCAATAGGCCAGGGAGCAAAGTCAACCCATGCTAATTCGGTGCTTCCCGACATGTGAAACTTGTTCATGGTGACAGAGAGACTTTAAATGTATGACTTTCCCGATTATAGCCATGGCCTCTGACCCAGCTCTCCCTGCTATGAGACGTTTCAGTCATTACCTTTTCTGCTCCTCCGCAGCTGTCTCAGTTCCTCTTCCACGCCTGGTTCTCAGCCTTCTCTGTGAGTGAACAGTATCCTTCCATTAAATTTCATTGTTGTTTTAGTTAGCCAGAGTTGCCTGTAACAACAACAACAAAAAAAAAAAACAATTTAAAAACCACAGTAAATAACAACACTATGTCTATATGCTCTGTGCAATGTGTCTTTGTGAAAGTGTCTAAAACATTCACACCTACCTGAGGGCTCAATCCTTATTTCTTTCTTTATTTATTTAAAATAGGTTTTTATTGATTTTTAGAGAGGGAGGAAAGGAGAGAGACAGAGAGATAGAAATGTTGAGGAGAGAAGAACTTCATCATTCAGCTGCCTCTTGTGCACCCCCTACTGGGGATTGAGCCCACAACCTGGGCATGTGCCTGGATTGGGAATCCACCCGAGGACCTGCTGGTTCCTGGGCTGACACTCAACCACTGAGCCACACCGGCTGGGCAATCCATATTTATTAATTCAATCATCAAGTACCACTGAGCATAAGCTATGTGCCAGGCATTGTACTCTCATGCAGCTACAGTCCCACAGGGAGACAATTAATAGGAATTGGAAGTACAATGTGTGGTGAAGAAAGGCAGGGACCTACTGCAACAAAGGAGTGGGTAGGGTCTTTCCAAGAAGTTATATTTTTCCTTAGACATAGGAGATGAAGAAGAGTCTGCTCTGCAGCGGGTGGGGGGATGGAGTTCCAGAGGGAGGAAACAATATATCCTTCCCCGCTTCTAGAAAACCATCACAGAGCCCACTGCTTCTCTAAATCATGAGTCCAGTTGAAATCTGACTGACAACCACTGGGAAGCTTTCCTAATCCAAACTAACCCTAAGTGACCTGTTTTCTAAATTCCTGTGGCAATCTCTGTATAAATCATTCATCTGGCACTTCAAGTATCCTTATATTATTATTTTAAATATATTTGTTATTGATTTCAGAGAGGGAGGGGAAGGGAGAAAGAGATAGAAACATCAATGATGAGAAAGAATCATTGATCCACTGCCTCCTGAACACCCCACAATTGGGATCAAGCCAACAACCCTGGCATGTGCCCTGACAGGGAATCAAACCATTACCTCCTGGTTCATAGGTCAACACTCAACCCTTGAGCCACACCAGCCGGGCCTTTTATTATTATTTTGAATTAAATCAGATAATGGCTATAATAATCCATTGAAAGTTATACACTGATAACCTAGTATTTTTCAAAGCATATTTATTACACAGTATAATAAATATTACATTTTAAAACAAGGATTGCCTAGTAAGTGTGAAGAACAAGCAAAACATTTCTATCTATGGGTATGGAAATCAGAATAGTAGTTGCCTGAGGGAAGGGTGGGCTAGGGGAAGAGGACTGTCTGACAAGGATCATGAGAAAACTTTCTAGAGTGATAGAAATATTCTACACACTGTTTAATTTTGGGTTATAAGAGTCTAATCATTGGTTAAAACTTATCAAACTGTGTACTTAAAATCTGTATGTTTTGTTGTATGTAATTATATCTCAATAAAAAGTTAAACAGATATCTTTATCACAAAACCTCAGCAAGCTTCTATCATGTTATTGTACATTATAAATCCCCAGAAATAGCACCTTATTTGTCCAAAGCACTGTTCATTTTCCAAGATTTCTGAGACATTAGTAGTCTTCCGTGAAAACCTCTATACTATTCCATAGCATTTCTTTCTATTTTCTACTGTTATATTAGATCCTCCAGGGAGAGACTGGTTATATGACTGTCTGTACCCACAATGCCTGGGATTCCGCCTCATAGACCCAGTAAAGGTGCCTTGTTGCTGTTGCTGAAGATGGTGATGCGGATAATGGTAACACAAGACACTATGATAAAAGTCAGGGTAATTTGTCCCAGGATCAGGACCAAGCAACACTAGCACCAACGGGTAGGAGTGGATTCTCTTGCTACAGGAACAGAATGAAAGGGAGATGGGTATTACATTTTAGTGTGGAGGTTCTATTTAGAAGCTCTCAGGTCTCAAAAGGCAGCTGAATTCTCTATTCACTTAGGAGATTATGTTTTAAAGGTGAGAATTTATTTTAAACACCCATAAAACATTTTGGTGCTAGGTACTGGAGAATCCACAGTCAGTATAACACAGTATTTGCCCTCAAAAATCTCATGGTCTAGTGGAGGAGTGTGCTACAGAGATGATTTAAAATGCAGCAGAGTAGAAGCAAGTGCTAGGGGGGCACAGGGAAGGGAATGACTCAATCGCCTCTTAGAGGATTTGAGACACTAATATTTGCTAGTTAGAGATGGTGGTGGAGGGCATTCCAAGCTGAGAGAAGATAAAGGTAATAAGGTAATATTTTGGGCAATTATTATAATACTAGAGGCCCAGTGCACAAAATTTGTGCATGGGTAGGGTCCCTAGGCCTGGCAGGAGATCAGGGCCATTTGGGACCTTCCTTCATTCCACGCCGCCCCCTGGTGGTCAGTGCACATCATAGTGATTGGTCGAACTCCCAGTAGGTCAAACTCCTGAGGAGACAATTTGCATATTAGCCTTTTATTATATAGGATGCCTTAGGACCTTACACAAGTTATTTATCTTTAGCTTCCTCATCTCCAAATGGATATAATTGTAGTTGAGATGTGTCCAGTAAAACTGGAATATAGAGTTTCTGGGGCAGGAAGGACATATGGTTGTTTGAGCAGGGGACAGGTCACAAAGCTCTTGTGGACCCAAGAGCTGAAAAGAAGTCTGGACTTTATCCTCCAGGATGACTTTAAGGAAAGTGTCATAACTACATATGTATTTAGAATGTCATTAAGTCCATACTACAGAGCTAATTTTATACAGACTTGGGTTTTTCAGTATTTTTTTCCAGAGGATTAGTCTTGTTTTTCTAAACACATTGTACATTACACAAAGTCAAGATCAATATCTCACATAGCAAATAGCAACATGCTGAGGCCATAGAATGTGCTTAATCTGTATTTCTTGATTAATTATCTGGCCTCCTTTTAGACATCTTAATCAATAACATTTATAAGGTTTAATACAGCCATATATTATAAAGCAGAGATAAGAAATCCTAGAGCACAGGATTTCAAGTTTACATAAACATTTTATGAAGAAAAAATTGCCTTTATTTTCCAAAAGCCTTACATTCAGCCTGTATGTGATATAGGTGGGTGGGTGTCTCTTTAATGTGTATGGAGAAGTCTCTGAGAGGTAAATTGTGAGGGCTGCTGATTGTAGAGGCCTAAGTAGAAATGGAGTAAATAAAGGAGATGCTTATGTGTAAGAAATCCCAACAAAATTACATTGGAAGGCAGGGAAAGAAAAATGTAGGAGGTCTGAAAGTAGGATAAAGGAAAAAAAGAAGAGGAATTCACAGAGACAACCAGCTTAAAGATCTATTTAGTTGGTGGGTCCAAACTCTTCGTTGGAGACCACTGGATTTAGTGGTTCAAAGGGAAAAATATATACACAAATAAATTTAGAAAAATCAATGACGACTTTGTAGACTATTGAAGACTTGACTTGAGTGAGTTATTTTGTTTTCTTTTGTTAATCTTCTCCCATAAGTAGAAACACAGAACACCAACACACTTGGATTCCAGTGTACCTCAGCCCCTTTTAGGATTCACATACCCTGGATCCTGCCCTCTGGGCCACACGATCCCTCTTCTCCCTCACAAAGATAAATTTCATATCAGCCCAGCAGTCAGCCATCATCTATTCTCCGGGGAAGAGTATATAGCATGACCTCCCTTGAAATATTGGCTCTATTTACACAGGTTTGCGTGGACCACATTACTTATGAGTCACCAAGGGGAAACGGAGCCTCCGGTAGATAAAGTGATCAGCACAAACCTCTGTAAATAAATCTGAAATTCCAATGAAGGTCATGCCAGGCCTGATTTATTCCTCAGCACCCTATGAAATAATGTTGACCAGGTAAATAGTTTTCATTTTTTTCTCCATCCACATAAGAGAGAGCCTTTTAGCCGCCAGGAGCCTATTGTGCATGTAACAGTGAAAGTGAGCATCTGGGTAGGGAGAGAATACACCCTGAAGGAAATAACCTCTTATTATTATATTAGATTCTCAGTACTGAAAGGCCAGGTCATAGAGCAACAATTTTGTTTTGTTTTTAAATTTAATCTGGTGGTAAAAGGTCTTATAACAGAACTTAATTGGGGAGCTATTGTTCACCAACAGAAGGTATTTTTATTCAGTAAAATTCCTACCTATAGGAAGCACTGAGCAGAGCATGGGGTTAATGACTAAAAGGGAGATGAAGATAGATACGGCATGGTTCCTGAAAGCCTCCCTGTGTCTCCATTGAAAACCCCCAACTATTCCAAGTCTATGGCAATTTAATAAACCAGTCAATTTGGTAAATAAATAACTATGCAGTCAGTGGGTATTTATTGAGCATTTCCTAAGGATAAGATTGTATGCCTAAATATTGAGGTGGTGAGGGAAATTAAAATGAGGTAGAAATAAAATGAAAGCATAAGAAATTTTTTTCTAGCCCTCAGCAGGTAATAATGCAGTGGAATTTTATTCTATAAATAGTCATCCTAGTAAGAAAGAACAAGCTAATCAAATTAGGTGTGTGTATGTGTGTGTGTGTGTGTGTGTGTGTGTGTGTGTGTGTGTGTGTGTTTAATTTTGGAACTCAAAAACCATATAACTTTTCTAAACTGAATTATCTACTTTCCCATCTGTGTTATTATACATAGCCCATATGTAGCAAAGGGACTGTAGAACCCCCAAATAATTGTTCTGTAAGCAAGAAAAAAAATACATGATGTCGCTAGACAATCTTGAGAGAATTGTTTAAGAAAGTAAAGAGAAGGCTCAGAAAGTAAAAGATAAAGAACTAGACATTAATTACTTATTTAAAGAAGATGCCAATAATTAGGGAAGCATGCATCAAGAATTCTCACTCCCAATATGATTCTTCCAGGTTTGGTTGGAATTTACAGAACTAATGGCAACAGCTCTGGATTTCATTTCTATCTGGAATTATGATAAAAGATAGCTCTTCAGTGTATATGGGTGCCATTAAAAACTACAGAAATACTAATCTCACTCATTTTAAGAACTGCTTCTCTAGTTCTCATTAAAAATATCATTTATATGTAAACCACTAATAACTTTTTACAAGATTACTTTCATCTGTTCATAAAACGTCCTCATTGTGTACCTAAAACTGAAAAGTCTGGATTTTGTTACATGGGCCCCTTCTTTTTTAAATGGACTTCCTTATCGTCACTCTCTCTTACAATGTTACAACTTTTTGCAGTTTCATTTTTCTTCTAACAAAGATCTGAAGGCCTGGCCTCATGCCCTGTGCGAGAGAAGGGCTCAAAGTGTTCGTCTTTCTATTGGTAGCAACTCTGATCTCCAGTAAGGCATGAGGACCTGTTCTGGATATGATATATGGTAATTCTGTTGGATTTTCAGTCCTTACTTACAAAGTTTTCGGAACATTTGGACCCATCAGGGCATTAGTAAAAACCTGAGGGCGGATCATTGTCATGCTGAGGTGCCTGCCTGTATCTTCCCCTGCTGCTCCCATTCCACTGGGCTTTATGTGTGCTTTGATCCAGGCAAAACATAACAAAGATAATTTTCAGCTGCAAACCTCCAACTATATATCCACCAAGAGCAAAGCTAAAACCATCATTAGGCAACAATGATGCTTTGAAATTCTGGCCGTAGAATTTTTGTGGAGCATATTCTCCTTCCCCTTTATGTGGCTAAAACCCTTTATAACGCTTCATATTCAGGATACCTCCTGTTTTCCCTGTAATGCAGCCCTGCTTTGTTATTTCTTCCTCGCTGCTAAAAAAAAAAAAAAAAAGGAAAAAGAAAAGGAAAGGAAAAAAATAATTTAAAAAAAACAAGCAGAGGACCAGAGTGGCTAAGTAACTTGCTCAAAGTTATTCACATGGATTAAAACAAGAATATCAAAACTATTATAAAGAATAAAACAAATTTTCTTCCCAGTCACAGGTTCTTCCTGTGGCGAAGATGCCTGGAATGCACTCTCCTTCAATTACCACCTGCCAGTTCGAATCCTATCCCTTCTCAAAGGCTAGCTCAGGTCCCACTTCCACAAGGTCCACTTCTTCCCAAGTTCTTTATTACAGTTACCACAATGCACAGGGACTGCCTGTCTTTATGTCTGATTTTTCTAGAAAACTGTGACATCATGAAGATAGGAATGAACCTTTATTCATTTTGAGTTCCCAAAACAGTGCTCATCATATAGAAAGAGACCAAATTAAATGTTGGTTTCAATGAATGAATGAATGAATGGGATTAAAGGGGTACAGGTAGATTAGAATTCTTCTCTTAAAAATAGAGATATCACAGATGCTCAGGGGTTTAGTATCCCATCCCAGGGCCGATATTCTTTCTTTGTCCCCCTCTTCCTTCTACCCCCAAGCCATCTTTATATTCACAGCTCACTGGACTATTTTCTTGTTGACAAAAAATACTTCACTTCACAGGCCCAAGGTTTGCCAGACCAGATTCATTAAACTCGATAGTATTACACATTCCCCTCCCTTGCTTATTGTTTTAAGTAGGCATTGCTAATAAACCACCCTTGTTCATAGTTTTTTATTTCTTATCTACACTCATTTTTACAGAATGTGCTGGATTGTTCCCTACCAACTCTCTTCACTTCCACAGAGAAAACCATGAGTATTTTGGAGGCCATATGGGTCTTCTGATTCTCTTCAGAGAGAGAAAGTATGTTCTCTAAAGCACACTAATGTACCATTTCTAAAAGTCCTCTGGGGCATCCATGGAAGCAGTTCTAGGCAGGTATCCAGATACAGAGGTATATATAAAATAATTTGTTTTTCACTTGTTAATGTTTATTTCACATCTGTTTTCCCATTACTCAGAATACTCCCACTCTGTTCTCGATCACTTAACATTCCTTTGCTATTGACTCTTCTAGTTAGCATTAAAAATAAGCAAGTCTGGCCCGGGTGGTGTGACTCAGTGTTGAGCATCAACCCATAAACCAAGAAGTCACTGGTTTGATTCCCAGTCAGGGCACATGCCCTAGTTGTGGGCTCTATCCTCAGCAGGGGGGCATGCAGGAGGCAGCCGATCAATGATGCTTCTCTCTATATATCCCTCTCCCTTTCTCTCACTCTAAAATATCAATAAAAACATATTTTTAAAAAATGCCCAAGTCTAGTCCATCTAGATACCTCTCTCTCTCTTACTTTACCACTCATGTCTTGAAAGTGTTGTCCATAGTCACTATCCTCACTTCCTCTTAGCGTCCAGTTTCTCTTCACCCCACTGCTCCAGTGAATCTATTCACTCAAGGCCAGCAATAGTAACTGCTGCGAGACCCAGTAGACAATGCACCTGGACGATTTTATGTGGCCTCTGCAGCAATGGGCACCATCCCACTCCTTCAAGGAAATGTATGTGCTCTCTTTTCCTGGCTTCTCAGAAACCTCTGCCTTTGGTTTCCCTTCTACTTCTCTAGCCATTTCTTCAGGGACTTATCTTCTTTTACAACACCTTAAATATTTGGGCTCTGTTTTCATTTCCCTTCTAATTTTACTTTGTCTTCTGGGTGAATCCATCTGTTTCCATGAGTCAGACGTTCCTACGTGCTGATGATTTTCACAAATTTTCTCCTGAACTCCAGAACTCATAGGCCATATAGTGAACACCTCCATTTGAACATCCTAAAGGCACTTCAAATTCAACATGTCAAAAAAAATGAACTCATAGCCCACTCCCCTAAACAGCATTTACCTGTTTTGTATGATTTACCTCTATGAATGGTAAAACCATCTATCCACTTACCTGAAGCAGAAACCTAGTAGCCATCCCCCATTCTTTCTTCTCTTTTAAATCCCCTCTACCCAACCAATCATCAAATCCTGTTGCTTTTCTTGTTTCCATAACTAAAATCCATTTACATCTCTCTATTCCCACTGCCGATACCCTAATTCAGGTTATCATCTTCTTTCACCTAAACTATTGCTTCCATTTCACCATTAACCTTAAAAGATAGAGTAGAATGAGACCTGAAATGCAATTGTTACTGTCTTCTTATAGCCAAATTATTTCCATCAGTTCACATATGCCATGGTTCTATATAGTTACTTTACCTTGATCTTCAAACTGGTTATAGATTTAAAATTAAGCCATATGCTTAAGAGCATCACAACAGTGTGTACAATAAATACCCTGCTATCCTTAATTTCACAATTTGAATTTATCTTTTCTCTCATTTGCAGTTTCACTTTTTGCATGGTATTAATCAACCAGTGCTCAAGAATACAGAAAAACTGTTATAAGTACAGGCTCTAAAGCAGATATGGTTAGGTTACAATACTTACTGTGTGATGTGGGGTAAGATATTTAATATTCCTGGGCCTTAGTTTACCTATCATTAACATGAGGATATGAATAGTGTCTATCTCAAAAGATTATTGTGAGGACAGCATTTGTCCAGACAAGGACTTAGGCAAATGCCTGGCACGTGGCAAACTCTGTTGGCCTTCTCTATTATTTTTCAGTTGGTTTATCTCTTCCCCTTATAATTTTCTTGAGCCTACTATGATACCCAATACCCCATTGCCCTCCTTCTGTCATTAGAAGCTACTTTTCTGGTGTTCCCCTCCTTTTCTCCAGGCCAGCCTCACACCTGTGCCTAAAAGCAGGCTTAATAATCTTCACCTTAGAAATGAGGAAAAAAGAGTTTGGAAATGGAAGTGACTGACACAATTGAAGAGTAAATGAATGGCAGAGATGGGACAGGATCCCAGTAGCTCATAACTTTGTATTCAGGGTTCTTCTCATCTCCTGGGAGAGATCTTTCTGCCATTACTGAACAGGAAATGTATCCATATGCCCTGCACATAGCATTATTCCTAGACAAGAGAAAAAGAATGGCTGCCAAATAATGGCTTGAGCCTGCCTACAATTTCCAGAGTTAAAAGTCCACCCTAAAACATCCCAGAGAAACTCTGCAAGGAAGCCATTCCAACTATATCCAATCCATGCTGCTTCTTTCTTTTTTGTTATCTCAGAGCACCTTACTTACAATGTTTCTATCATAACTTAACATAATTCACTAAAATTAGTTGCTTCTGTGTCACCTCTCACCCATCCCCCACACCCAGTCACTTATGAGTTCTGTGAAGGGAAAGACATCTCATTAATCTTTAAATTTCCAGTGTCCAGCATGGAGCCTATCTCCTAGAAGATAATTCAATAAAAGTGTATTTTATGAATTAGTAAATAGATGCTCTAACTGGGTTAAAGCACAAAGAATTTGAAAAATGGCAATATCCCAAGGGAATATTTTAGATGATTCTGCACAAGCCAGAACACAAGGGTACTCTCATGAAATTAAGTCTAAAATAGCTGGTTTTCATGGCAGGATACTTTTATCTGCAAATAACAGAAGACCCAACTAAAAGTGGCTCAAATTTTTAAGGTACCCTGTATTGCTTATTGCACAAGAAGTTCAAAGACAGATAATCCCTCAGCGCCAGTAAACCAAAGGAGAGATGACAAGGGTGTGGAAAAATCCACTTACCTTCTTGAGGCAGAACCTAAATTGCCTTACCAGGTTCTTCTCTTCCCTTTTTAAAATTCCAAAAGACTTTCTCCTAATACAACTTGTCTGTAATTTGCTTGTGTTTTATTCCTATAGCTCACCTTCCCAAGTAGATGTTAAACTGGTCAAAAGGAAGAATAATGTCTTATACATATTAGTATCTGCCACTGAGATGTTTACTATGCCTTGGTAGGCATTTACAGCTTAGTCGTCACTTGAGTAATTGATTCAAAGCTCTATCATGTCCTGTGAACAAAGGATTTCTGCAGAGAAACCATGCATGTTCCCTATTGTGGAACACAGATCTGGGGTGAGGAAGGGGTGTATTCACTTGCTTATCCAGAAAACTAACCCAAACCCATTTTCATTGTCTTGGTTCTTGGAAGAGTTACTGCTTGAGTCTCTGGTGACGATGCATTACAGGTGAGTTCCCTAAAGTCATGCCCTTATGCTGTCAACATAGCCACAATTTTATTTGGATTGAGTTGAAGCCCTGTTGATTTAATCCAGAAATTTATTTCTGACAGGCAGCTTGGTAGCATTTGTCACTGTGTTTTGAATCCTCAGTCAAAGAGATTGAGAGTCAGTCTCATCAGTGTTTGGGTGGTAGTGAACCACAGACGTGCTTTATTTCCATCATAAATTGTTATTTGTTGTTTTTAGAATGTAAGAAAACCCATAGGCTAAACAACAGGAATACTTTATATATTCTACAAATAAAGGCATGAACACTTTGGAATGAGTACTATGTATTGGTATCCAAGTTTAGGTATTTCATTCGGAGGATTTGTTCTCTTTAATCTAGCCTTTTTCCTCACTTATATCAGGCAGTGAAGCAAAAATTAAATATATGTGCCATCAAAATCCTCCCCCTACTTCCTTTGGCACATATTTAGTAGGGGACACTGTTCTTGGCTTCACATCTCACAGATTCATGACAGCCTAGGCAGGAAAGATATGCGAGACAATCCATAAAAAATGTGGGGTTAGTGTAGATATTCTGTCAATGAGTAGAAAAGTAATTTAGAGCCCCTGCCAGAATTCAGCTTTCTATGATATTTACCAACTGAAGTCGATTTGGAAGTAAATTCCCCATATGGGGAAGCCAGGAGCTTTAACCATATTACCACACAATATTTCAAACCATTGGCTGTTTCCTAACCCATCACCATAACGACACATTTAGGCTATAGGCTAACCAAACCTATGTGTATTCTAGCTCATCTTGAAGATTAATGAGCTTGCATGAATCAAGAAAGAGCATTGCAACTTCCTGGTTCTCCAGTACTCTATGAGGTTGATGTCCACATGTAGGATTAACCAACTGTAATGACCAATGGATTTTAGAACCAACAATTTAAGATTAATTGACTGGATAACTGATTATTTGTTTTGTACCTGGTTGTACCTGAGAATTGAAAGTAGATTTCAAAAGTATATATACTATAATACAACACATTTACTGGAGATAGAATACAAATTTGTCTCCAAGTTTCCAAGCTTTTCTACAATAAAAAAGAAAAGCTAGCAGTCACATCACTTAGTGTTAGAAGGTAAAACAAGTGCACAGGAGAAGTTGCTTTTCTCAGTAATAAGAGCAGAGGCTTCATAGGAAAACGCCATGATGTAGAGAACAACATGTTTTTAAAAAATACTCTTCCATTATGAAAGCAGTCATGGGGCTGTTTCTTTAAAAGTCTCTTAGTATAAGCATTGACATGGCACCAAAGTTCAACATTCTAAGAGCAGTTTTCTGTGGTGCTGCTTTTACTTGCCTAGATAAGTTAGGCAATGGATCAGGTTAGCAGGTAACATTTTTCATCATCTATCAGGGAGACCTGCTGCATCCCTTGCATTACAGCTTAGAGGTAAGCATAAACTCAGAAGAGATTTTTCTTTAAAAAAAATCTCTAAAACTGAGGGACAGATGGACTGTTACTTACAGTGCTCTGGCTTTTTGAAGAGCGTCCTAAGATTTCTTGGACCTGGAAGCTGTACCTAAGAGAGCATCCTCAAGTGGATATAATTATTTAAAATCTTTGGCAGGGAAAAAATAACTTCTTTTCCCTAAAATGGCAGTTGTGTCTAAATTTATATAGTCTGGCTCTGTCATCAACCAAATCACTACATAGTTTCCTTAAAGTTCTATCCACCCTGCCAATACATTTTCTCCTCCCAGGGTATCTATTACTGCAAGCCATTTTTTGGAAGGTATTCAGCGACAACTATCCTAGCAGTTCAGTAAACTGTGGCCATCACCCAAAGCAATCTGTTGTTTCTATAACCCCTACATGTGCACTAAATTTCCCTGAAATCTATCAAATATTACAGAAGATATGCCTATTTGATAAGTTTGCTCAGCTTGCATTTTGCCTCAAGATGAATGACTGTGTTAAAAATAAAAAAAAGAAAGACATCTTGATCTTTTATCATAAAAGACATGATTTTCAGCAAAATAGGTCAATGTAGAACAAGCCTATGCTAAAACAAAAAGTTTCAATAGACTTGAAAGAGAGCAACCACTCCAGCAGGATGAAACAACACATGAACTGCCTACTAATAGAATGGCACACCTCTTATTAAAACTCCAGTGAGATTGTGCTCTCAAAGCTCTCTGGGCTCAGGCCAACTTTCCTTACTGCATCAGATTCCATATTTCCCTTTCTTTAACCTGCACACACTCCTTACTATTTCCAGAAAAGAAGCCTGTGGTACAGTGTGTTTTCTAAGAGAGCTGCAGCAGTGTCTTCTATCTCACCTGTTCTGCAGTGTGATCTTGCCCCAGTCCATTAAGAGGTGGCAGCTATTTCTCCACCCCCTTGAGTCTGGATGGCCCCTATGGCAGCACTGATTGATAAAATAGGGCAAAGTGATGATGTGCCCCTACCTGGCACCATCCTTAACTGGGTTGGCATCTTCTAAGGCCTGCCTCTTGGAGCTCCTGTAGGAAGTCCATGCTACTCTGATAGGGAGACACTTGGAGAAGTACAGAGACTCCAGACATGTGAGATAAATGCCAATCATATTGGGCATCCAGTTCAGATAATAAGCCCCAGCTGTTCTCTGAATACAGCTGCTTAAGACACCCCTAGAACCCTGACATAAAATGTTTTTAAGATGTTGTTTTAAAATGATGATTTTAAAAGATCATTTTGGTGACACAAGTATACTATATTTAATACTTCCTAAAGTGCGCAGCCTCCTTTTGGAAAACTGCAAGGCAACAAGCTTTAATAAGACAAAGAATAGCCTGATTGCTGTTTCTCAGTCTTTGAGTCTGTCCCTTTTCATCAGTCTATGTTGTTCTCTATAATCCACAAATGAGTGAGATCATGTGGTATTTATCTTTCTCTGACTGGCTTATTTCACTTAGCATAATGCTCTCCAGTTCCATCCATGCTGTTGCAATCAATCCCCAGAAGGAAAGTAGGGGAGGGCGGGGGTAAGGGGAAGAGATCAACCGAAGGACTTGTATACATGTATATAAGACATACCAATGGACATGGATAACAGGGGGATGGTAGCATGAGTGTGTGTGGGGGGGGGGAGGTTGGGGGTTAATGGGGGGGATGAGGACACATTTGTAATACCTTAACTAATAATAATAAAAAAAATAATAATAATAATAAAATGGCTTGAGAACTAAAAAAATAAAAAATAAAAAATAAGACAAAGAATAAAGAACAAGGAAGAGACAAATAGAAAACATCTGATTGGCTGGGAACAGAGTCAACCTTGTTTGTGATGAGAAGGAACAAGGAAATAAATATAGACCCCAGAGTTGGCTTGACTTTGGGAAATTGAATATACTGTGTTTATGGTCAAACAAAGCATTTACAGGGACTAGACAGTTACCAAAGTTTAGGTTTGCTGACAAGCACCCCAGGCAGGTGTGGCTCCATCTCAGGCCAAGAAATTTATTTAAATACCACTAAATTTGAGGATAATTTGGAATAAGCCAAATTCTCTGACTCTATCCTTGTTCTCACTCCTGTCCTAACTGCTTGGAATTACATTCCTCCTTATGCCTTTTAAAATCTTATTCACTTAGCAAAAGTTAACTAACTCAACCCCTCTAGCAAGCACTAACATCTCTCTTCTTTCCAGGCCCATAATAATTGTCCATATCTCTCTTCTATGAGTTACCACTAGTATAGAATATACAACATAGACTCTTTTTTAAAAATATTTTTTATTTATTTCAGAGAGGAAGGGAGAGGGAGAGAGAGATAGAAACATCAATGATGCAAGAGAATCACTGATCAACCATCTCCTGCATGCCCCACACAGAGCCTGAAACGCAGGCATTTTTCCTGACTGGGAATTGAACTGTGACCTCCTGGTTCATGTTTATATGGTGTCAGATGGCTTACATAGCCCTTTGAACCACTGAGCTACACTGGTTGGGCTACAACACAGACTCTTCATTCATGGATTCATTCATTCCAAAATATCGGTTGAGTGCTTGAGTGCCTTCTATGTTTAAAAAAAATGAATTAGTGTCCAAACTCAAATAAATTACTAACTTGCAGGATTCAAGATATAGAGAAGATAGAGATCTGGTGACTATGGTGCACACAAAGCTTCTCAGAAAACCTGAGAAGGGATGGCATGGAGGGAAGGAGTTAGGAGAGCCTCCAGGAAGTAAGTGAGCCCAGCCCAAAGGGATAAGGAAGAAATGTTGTCTATAAAAGGAACTAAGGTACAAACAAGTTTCCCAGAAGAAAGAGGTAACATGGTGCTCTGGGAAGCTACAGGTATTCCAGTATGATCCAGGTGTAAGTAAACAAAGAATTCTTGAGTGGTTAGAAGACTGAAGAGGAAGGACATAGATTTGAAAGCCTTCTATACCATGTAAAGAACTAGAATTTTGCCCTCACAGAGACCTTAAGTGGACCCTCAAGAGTTGTAAAGAGAATACCATGATCAGATTAGAGCTATAATTTATTTTTTTCTGGTACACAGATGGAGGGTGGAGATGAGGAGGGCAAGTCTGAGAGAAGAGAGAGTTCAATTAGGTATCCATGGCAAGTCCATCCCAGAGATGGCAAGAACCTGTCCAAGGGCAGCAGCCACAGTGATGGCAAAGAGAATTAATCTAACCCAACTTGTGCATCTGTAAGAGGGGCAACTAAAACCTCAAAAGGATAAGAGCTATTCCCTATTCTCTGAAAACTCAGGACAAAATCTGAAATAAAATTCATGTTAACTCATTCTTTACTTTCTCCATTCTATTAAAATGATATTTCCAATCTTCTATATTATACTCTTTAATATAGTGATCAAGTACTACTCATCTTTATGTCCTCATAACATGTTGTGCAGACCCTTATAAATAGTGAGTGCTTAGAAGTATTTGTTGATTTTGATACTTAACTCACATTCTGGTGGCAGTGGTCTAATAATGTATATAACATATTACTGTTATTCATATTCTTCCCAGAAAGTTTTTATGAATCTGTAGCACTTTCAAAGATATGATTCTGATTGAAAAGTTACACATTTTGGAATTAACAGTTGTCATGGTATTGTTAAGAAAAGTATTTAAACAGTTTTCTCCCCTCAGTAAATATGAATCCTATTTCTCCGCTAAGTACCAGGTGGGCACCAACTGCAGAGGGGCCTTCCCTGATCCTCCAAAGTCACAGCCATCTGTGAGCCACAAAATCATCTCAAGATCCCATGACACCAAATTCCTGGGGCACTTTAGAACTTTTTTTCTCATAACTTTCCATGGTGGTTTCAGATGTTTCTCTTGTTTCCTCAATGAAATGATATCATTGTGGGTAAGAGGCAGTGAACACATTTCCTGCCCCTTTTCCTTACACACAGCAAGAACATAGAACACAGAGAGAAATACTTGACTCAGCAGTTTATGAGTCTTGAGCTTACCTTTGCCTTCAAAATCTTTGTAAACAAAGACACATTTAAAGGAAATAGCATGATGGCAAAATGGGAAGGGGATATTGAACAAATTAATATAGTGTTTTATTGTATTTATATTCTAATTAACTAAATGATAGTAATAATAATAAAGTTTTAAGGTGTCATATGCCTTACATAGCCCTTTCATAACCATTATCTCATTTATCTTGTAAAAAGATTGCCAAGGAACATAGAGTAATTGAAAAGCCATTGAAGCTATATATTAAGGAATGAATCACCAACTTTATTCTAATCAGTCAAGGAAGGCTTCAGATGTAATTATGTGCTAAAGTGAAGTTTTGTAGAGGGAAAATGGTATCATTTTACTTTGTCTTTTTCTATGAGCTCTATGAAGAACGATGACCCTCCAAGGGAATATGCAGGATTTTGAAGATGTTAGAAGATGATTGCAAACCTGACATGGAATTCTGAAAGGCCATGAAAAGTAAAATGAAGACAATAAAGATTTTCTCTGCTCCCACTGCCCTGAATCTAGAAGAAAATGATTGTATCTTTTTTAACAAATAACTAAATTTGACTTTTTTTAGAAAGAGAATATTATTGAACATGTAAGATCAGCCAATTCTATTTTCTTTCTTCATACACACTCCCCCTTGGTTACCAAGCAAATGGGCCCATAATTATTTTTCTCTTTTCAGGGCTTTCTCTGCATAGAAATTGGGGGCTCATAGAGCTAGCTGCCAGGAATGGCAAATCATATAGAGGAGGCAGAGGACTGCATGGATCTCAGAGATATGTCACAGAGGCCTTTTATTATAACAATATTTTTAAATAATAGATCATGTTATAGTTCTGTGGGCCCCTTTGCTACCACAGAAACAAGGATTGCCTTTTGTGAACAGAATCCAATAAAAATCAGTAGTAGACTTCCAGTACATGAAATATACTCTACTACATTTGTCCATGTTTTTCAATTCAATTTTTATGAGCCTCTGTGGCTTAGGAAACTATGGCTAAAGAAACAGGGAGTTCTGGGGTGTTTTAACAGCAGGCTGATATATGCTCATAGAATTACAGGAATGGAATGGACCTTGGGAATCAACTTGCCCAATCCCCTCATTTCATAGGAAATAGCAGAGCATTACTTCCCAACCATGTTCATGTCATGACAACATAGAAAGAGAACACATGTTTATGGCACAATCTGTAAAGGCTGGTCATGACCATCCGGGGGGAATTGGCTGCCCTCAGCCCTGCTTGGCCACCAATATCTTATGATCAATACCTCAGCACACTTATAATCCATTCACAGAATTTCAGTGTTGCCAAGGGCACATTGAGGAGGAGCTCTGGTCTAGAGTCCACATATTCAAACAACAGATTTACATGAGTAATAGCTGAATTTCTGATTCTCCATAAGGCACTTGTATTTTCTTGGCCAATTGATCAGGGACAGTGGTTAGAGGTAGGCTGGTCCCTCTGGGTTTATGGGATGCAAATGGTGGTTTCTTAAGAGATTTTCAGTTGTCTTGTGCAAAACTACTTAATGTCTCTACTTTTTCGGTCCTTCCAAGATCTCTAGCCTTTGAAAATAGCAAATTTAAATCATTGCTTTATCTCACTCTCCCCTCCCCATCCACTAACTTTCATGCTAATGAAACAAAATTCTGATTTTTAGAATAGAAAAAGTATCACTGTGAATAAGTGCTACAAGTTTCATACACACACACACACACACACACACACACTCATAAAACTTCATCCTGAAATAATTAAAATCCTATCATGTTGGAAGCCTCTTATTACAGTTTTTAAAAAATTTTAGTTCACCGCACCATTTTCTTTAACACGCAACCAAAGTGCTTGCTGAGTCCGTGGGTGGTCAGACCTCAGTGTCTGCAGCCTTCCTTAGCTAGTCTCAGAAAACTCAAAAGGCATCTAAACTATTTATGAACTTTGTGCTTTGTCAGATTAAAGCCTATATGAACCATACTTCATTTTTATATGGGTACTTGTGGCAGTGCCTAAATCAGATACACCAAGGCCACTGGGCACTGGTATTATTAACAGTCTATTCATTAGCCTTCCTTCTCCATCATAACCGTTTCCACCCTGAGTTCTCTTCTGAGCTCTGAAGCAGAGGGAGATAAAATATGCCTTGCTTATGAAATGTTTTCTTGAAAGCTGCACACTTGAGAAAGTGACAACATCCTTCTCATTTTATTAAAAATTATTACTTTAGTAAATTTCAGTTTGAACACAAATGACTATAGAATGATTTTTTTAATATTAGGAAAACTTGCTTTTTAGATTTCCATCATGCAGGCAAAGCCTTGACTATTTATTCACTTCATTTGACTACTTTTTAATCTGTTTTTATGAGGGCACTAATGACCCTCACAGATTGTGACCCTCCAGTGAAATAATAGAGCGTTGGCAGCGGCTGGATTCCAGTTGAAGAGTTCTGAAATTCACTGTAAATCTTCCTGTTCTGTTGTTCTTCAAACTAGGCTTTGCCATCTGCCTCATGAATTGAATTTTTGTTGCAGTGTTTCACAGGATCTAAAATATGGTTATTGGCATCCATAAACTGAGGTTCCTGGAGTGTATTAATTAAGTCCAAAATATTGCACCAATGTGCACAGTGAAATACAACACAAATGTCATGGCGTGACCATTGTTACAACCCTCTCTGCCTTCCATGATGGCTGTTCTCTCAAAACCCGGAGACAATTTGGTTGTAGCCGCCAACGAAGTTAAACCTGAAGAATTAAATTCAGGTGGATAAGATAAATTGAAAAAGATCTTATTGCTCCCAAACATGCTCTTGGAAGTAATGGCATCTTGACATTTTATCAGTCACTCAAGCGGTCATTCTCAGCAGTCTCAGCCAAAGCTTGAAGAATAGAGCCGTAAAAAAAGGACTGTCAGCCATAAACATTCCTCAAAACCATGAAAACCACAAATGAGAGCTTAAGTAATGGAGGACGCAATACCCTTGATATTTCAACAATTACCTGCAACAACAGGCTTTGTTCAGAATTGTAGTCATTTTTTCAAAAGCCTTACTTGTCAAGCCCTGAATGGGGGAACAGGAGAGAGAAAAGAGAAGAGGAAGGAGGGGAAAGGTGGGTGATGCCTTTAAGTTAAAAAGTGAACTTGAGTTGGCTGCATATCTAAGCCATAAAAATTTTCAACAGCAACAATATAAAAAAAATAAAAAACCCACCTAGACATTGATCTGAGGATATTGATATTATTAAGCTTGTAGTGAAGCTTTGGGATCATTAGAAACGCATTTACACTGCTTAGCTCTTTCCTGTGTGGTCATTCCTGAGGTCAGATTACAGAGGAGAAAAATAGCGGGGGTTGCACTGCAGGGAAGAGAAGGTAGTAATGGATAAGAGTGTACGTGTAGGAAGGCGAGATGAATTTAACTTCATTACACCCCAGGAACACAGTGCTGTGTAGTGGAAGGAGAAAGACTAATTTTAAATGGAGTTGGTTCTATTATCTTGGCGATTGGGATCCAAGAAAACGAAATGAAATTGAGTAGACACCACAGCCAAGTCACCCAAACTCAGGAGACAGCAAATGCGGAAAGGTTAAAATGCCCTAGACATTGCATTGGTGGAGTTTCTCAACACAAGAGATTAATGGTTCCTCAAAGCAATGGATAAATATTAGCTGAAGACCATTAGCTGAGGAAAACACATCAGTGCATCACAGTTCTCGGGGCTTATCAGATCAATTTTAAATAGGTTTATCTTGGACTTTTCTAACATATAATGAGGAACAAATTGTGTGTGTGTGTGTGTTTTCTGTTTCCTCTACCCAGGTTGATTTTTTGATATTACCTAGGAGAGAACAATTAAAATGAATGGGTCTGTGACAAAATGTTAATATGCTTGTCTCTGAAGCAATTGGAAAAGGATCATTTATGATTGTTTCCTCCTGTTACACAGTTTATCATAAGTATTTAGATTGAATAGTGGACTCCATAGATGAGAGGAGAATTTGAATGATCATTTAGCTCTTTCTGCAGCCTTCACACAGCACACATCTAAAGAGTCTGTTTGACATGAATCTGCCCTCTTTTTTATAGCTCCCAATCAATGTCAATCAGAATAAAGCTGTAAGTTAGTTCTTTTTATATTTAACAACAAGAAGTGAAAGCAACACAAAACACACATTATTACCTATCTGGTGCCAATCACTGTGCTAAATGTGGTGGGGAATTCACAAAACAAATAAAGCTCAGGTCCTTATCCTCAAGGAGCTTAGCACCTATTTCACTTACTTCACTAACAGAATATGTGCCCATTTCTTCTGGCTCTAGGAAAAATGGGTAGGAAGTGTAATTATTGTCTGCATAGCCTCTTAATTATTTGCAAGGTTACTGAAATGCAAAGCTTCCTGATTAGGCATTAACAAACCACTGGAAGGAAACCAGAGAATGGTACCTGAAGACTGTAGAGATCAACCTCAGCTATATGACTTGGGTCAACCCTTTGTCTCTATCTCAGCCTCAACTTATTGTAAGGTTCCCACACACACTAGGTGGCCTGCTTGACCATTCTTGAAATCACACAGTTTGAGATGTAAGTTTGCCTCTTAAAATTTACTTTATTTTTTTAAACTCTATTTTTCTAAGGTTACCCTCTGTAGTTCAGCTAAGGATTTGCAATGCCTATCTGAATCTTTTGATAAGCAGCAAATAAAGCAATACAAATATTCAACCAAATGCTCCAATTTTGAGAATAACAAGTGACATTTCTGTTTCCTTCGGTGAACCATGCATTAAAAGAATCGCTTATTTTATTCTATGTCAGTAACTCATAATAAGGCATCAGTAGAGCAGTGCTTATATGCTACAGTTTGGCTGACCTGTAAAGCAACTTCTCATGACCCCAATATTTCCTGTTGTGAAGAGTACAGCATGAAGCAGCCAGGTCCTACTCATATAGAAGCTTTCAATGTCACAACAAACAAAACAGCACAGAATGCCATGTACACTTTTCATAAATTGAGAACTGTCCATAGATTTAAATCTGAGTACATTTGTGGTCTGAAAATACAGGTCATGAATAAAGGAAACTTTGAGAAGATTATTTCATGAGAGAACAAAAAACAAGTCCCCTCCAGTGATCAGAAAAGAAAAAAGGAATATGCCCCTTATAGTATCAAATGAATGGAATATTCTGAATCTTAGCAATAGTGACATTGTTGTTCACCAGGGAGGCTTTCTATAGGGAAACCTGATTGGGGTAGGAGCATACTGAGATGAAGAACTCTTCCCTGTACTCCCCTCCCATCTTTGTTTCCCTCTCAATGTGCATGCACACACAGGTACACACACAAAAATATATATATATATATATATATATATATATATATATATATATATATATATATAAGGCTAATTGCTAAGTGTCCAACCCTCTGACTGGTCACTATAACATGCACTGACCACCAGAGGGCAGGCACTCAACGCAGGAGCTGCCATGACACACACTGGGCATTTACAGAGAAACAGCACTGTGGACCTGGAGCCCACAAAGCAACACTCGGCTTCCCCCAAGTAGGACACAGGCACCACCACCACCCTGGAGTGACACCTCACCAAATCGCAACCAATGCTGCCGAGACCCCATGGCACAAAATGTGGCCAACAGCCCAGCCCAGCCCGGAAATGGTCACTGTGAGCACCAGGTAATAACGTCCGTAGCAATGCCCAGCTTCCTCTCCCTAGCAACTACCCTCCTTGCAGTTTCTTCAGCCCAGGAACACAACTTGCTTTATAGCCAGGTACAAACATTTTATACTGTAACCAAATGTCTGTGAAGTGTTTTCCTGAGCTTCATCTCATTTGACCCTCACAGAAGTCATGGAGTAGGTAGATAGGAGACTCAGTGGAATCCTATTTTCTTTTCATTAGCCAGAAAATAGAGATTTAGAAAGTTTAGAAACTTGACCTGACTGAAAAGAAGAAATGGTGGACCTTGAAAATGACTTCAGGTTTTTTCACTGTGCAGAATATAGTCAAACACTGCTGCAGTTAAATATTTTACCCTTTGTTCTCCATACATGATCTACAATAATAATCTGCTCCATGTTAATATTTACTGCTGTGTTGCTGACAATTACCTGAAGGAGAAGTTGGGGTGCTTCACTGGGCTGGCAAAAGTTTAGCTAAATCAGAAAGCAGGTCTAATTAATCAAATATATATATATATATATAGTTGGCACCAATTGCACGTGTCTTTCGATCTTTCATTGTCAATCATGAATTTGGTTGATACTTCTATTATAGAGAAAGGGCAAATAGTGATATTAAAATATTTCTTCTAATTAATTTCCTTTCAATGTGCATGAATTCGTGCACCAGGCCACTAGTATCTATCTATCTATCTATCTATCTATCTATCTATCTATCTATCTATATTTGTTTGGGATTTTTATAATAACTACATAATTTTGTATTTTACAAAGTTAAAAAGAGGGTAAAAGTCTCAAATAGCTTCTACTACATAGTTGGGTTCCAATAAACATTTTTTAAAACCTATATTCCACTAAAGGAAGGATGGCTAATATCTATCCTACTGTGAGCCTTTCAGCTAGATCATAAATTGCCTTTTTCCTATTCATCTACATATATAAAAGCCTAATATGAAAATTGTCCCTTCGGGAGTTCAACCAGGAGACCAGGAATTCAATTGCTCGCTATGACATGCACTGACCACCAGGGGGTGGCATGGAACAAAGGAAGGCCCTGAGCAGCAGCCGATGGCTGGGGAAGGAAGGCCCCTGGCCAGCAGCCTGAAGGCCCAATCGGCCCTGGTCACCAGCCAGGCCTAGGGAACCTACCCGTGCAGGAATTTCATGCATGGGCCTCTAGTAATAACAATAACTTTTAAAAACCTATGATAAACATTAAATATTCTAAAATTACTTGGAGCCCATAATGTCTACTTCTCCCTTCTATCCTAATAATCACTTGCATTTTCTTATTTATCTCATTTTGGAATTCTCGGCTATATGGCCTCACTTTAAAATTTTCTTCTGACCCACTTTGGTTCAGATGACTCTCTGGTCTCTCAGTCTGGATCTTCAGATTTCTGCTTTCCTATACTGTTTTTGTTTGGATTGGATCTTTATATTATTTAGGCCAGAATTCCTAGCCCCAGTCCCCAACTCTGGGAAACTTCATGATCAAATTATCTAAATCCTGAAATCTTTCCCTTCTCTACCCAGAGGAGCACCAATCGAGTCAGCTAGAGATTAGATTAGTCAAAATAATAATAGTGGTTGTTATTATTTTCATTATTTTAAAAAAGGAAAAGAAATTAAAATCTAGAGGTTAAAGTAATTAGTAAGAAAGATGAAAAAAGTTAACCTAAAAAGGAAGAAATTCAATGAGAGGTAGAAAGCAAGAAGCATTTTAAAGCAGAGAGAAAGAATTAAGTTAACTGGCTATCAACCCTCACCCAAACACCAAGGATACTAGGGTCTCCAAGTACATGGCATTTCTGGGCCTTCCTGAGTCAGAGGTGAGGTGATAGGACCATCTTGTTTCTCTTTTCTATTTCTTTCTCCCACTTCATGTTTATAAGTATTTGCTTATCTAAATGTATCTAAACATAAAAAGTAGGGTAAAAATGCAGTATAAAAGATAAAAAGTAGTATAAGTATATAGGGAATGTATCATAAATGAGCTTGAAGGATTGGAAGTTGCTCTGTGTGAGTCAGTCTGTGAGTGGTAAGTAAAAGGTAAGGCCTAAGACATCACTTTATACCACTGTAAACTCAGGTTGCATTAAATTTATTTAAAATAGTTTTCTTTCTTCAATAATAAATTAATCATAGCTTACTCTAACTCTTACTTTATAAACTGTTTAATTTTTAAGCTTTTTATCTCTTTTGTGATAACACTTAGTTTACAACACAAACATATTGCACAATTCCACAAAAATATTTTCATTTTCTTATCCTATAAGAAAATTTTTAATTTTTTATTTAATTACTTTATTTATTTTACTTTTTAAACTTTTCTGATAAAAATAATCACACACACACACACACATTAGCCTAGCCCCACATAGGGACAGGATCATCAATATCAGTCTTCCAATTCCACATCTTCTTCCATTGGAATATCTTCATGAGCAATAACACACATGCAGCTGTCTTCTATGATAACACTGCCTCCTTTTGAATATGTCCTGAAGGACCAGCCTAAGGCTCTCCATAAAGAAATGCCAATCTTTTCAGAAATACTTTCATGGTGCTTTGCTTGGGTTTCTTTCTTTTTTTTTTAATAATAGACTGCGCATGAATCCATGTGCGAGTAGCTCACTGCTGCTTGCCTCAGCTGGCCGCCCCGCCCACTGCCCCCTAGTAGCTCTCTGCTGCACAAGTGCTCACTGCCCCACCCTCCTGCAGCTCTCCGCCCACTACCCTGCCCTCCTGTAGCTCTCCGCCCACTGCCCCAAGCTCTCTGCTGCTTGTAGTTTGCTGACAACCCTCCTGCTGTTCAGTCATTACATGATGGTGTCCCAGACCAATTTGCATATTACCCTATTGTAAGTATAGACTTGCTTGTAAACAGGTAATGCACCATGAGCATCCATCTCCATTAATGAAAACCTTTCATTGTTGAGATCCATGTTTTAAACTTTTTAAAGAACTTGGTGAGGTCTTCAAAAACTTCTGTTAAATCTTTCACTGTGAATTCTAATAGAGGTTCTACTTTTCTTCTACTACAGTTTCCTTTTCTCTTGTTTCTTCAGCGATATGTTCCTGTTCCAATTCCAACAACTTCTCATTAATCAATTCCTCAGGGACAACCTTTGGGAACTCCTCAATGTCATCTTCATCCACACCCAGGTTATAGTCATTTCCTTCTTGATTTCTGCAACCTCTTTAGCCTTGGAAAATCCTTTGAAGTCGTGGAAGAACCTTTTGGGTGTCTTCTTCCAAATGCCATTTATACATTTCTTGGTGACATCACCCCAAGCCCAAGCAAAGTTCTTGATGCAATCATAGATGTCATTCTTCCACAATTCCAGTAGTGTCTTCTCAGTGTCTCGGTTGTAGTAATATCTTGAGCAAAAATCCTCCAGAAGTAATAGGCCTTAAAAGCTTCTATAACTCCTGATTCATTGGTTGGATCAAAGAGGTGGAGGTTGGAGGAAGAAACACCACCTTGATATTGGGATGAAGATCACCAACAAAGGATGATAACCAGGAGCATTATCAACGATATGCAGCCCTGGCTGGTGTGGTTCAGTTGGTTGAGTGTCATGCCATGCACCAGGAGAATGCTGGTTTGATTCCAGGTCAGGGCACATGCCCAGGTTGCAGGCTCTATCACCAAGAGGGGGCATGCAGGAGGCAGCCAATCAGTGTTTCTTTCTCATCAATGTTTCTATCTCCCTCTCCTTTCCATTCTCTAAAATCAATAAAAACAACAAAAAACACACCAGTAAGCAAAATTTTGAAAGGAGTGTTATTCTCCAAACAGTACTTCATTTTTTGGCATAGCAATTCAGGAGGGCATCTTAGAAGAGGAGCTGTGTCATTTTTATTGCTCCTGTAGTATACAGCTTATTGATATGTTTGAAGGCCCTAGGGTTCTCACTATGGCAGATGACAAAGGGTTTTAATTTGTAGCCTGCAAAATTGCCTCCAAGCAAGACTGTTATCCTGTCCTTAAAAGCCTTAAAACTTGGCATTGATTTGGCCTCCATATGGATAAAAGTTCTTTCAGGCATCCATTTCCAGAATAGGGAATATTCATCCATACTGAATATTTGCTCTGGCAAGTAATTTTCCTCCACAATCAGCTTATCCAGAGTTTGCAGAAATTCTTCTGCTGCCTTCACAACAGCACTCACAGTCTCACCACTCACATTCACATTATGTATTGAATAACGATTCTTGAGTCATTTAAACCACACAGAGCAAGCAATAAATTTAACATCATAGTTGTGTCTACCAGGGGTGGGCAAACTTTTTGACTCGAGGGCCACAATGGGTTCTTAAACTGGACTCAGAAGAAGGAGCTGTGGCCATGTTTCCCAACATTGCCGTGTTAACACTGCTGCTGGTGAAGGAGCGGAGGGGAGAGCAAGAGAACCCTCCGCTCTTTCGGCTCCACGGGCTGGATAGAACAGCCGAGCAGGCCGTAGTTTGCCCACGGCTGGCCTCTTCTTTCAACATCACCAACAAACTTCGCTTTGGCCATGATTGCAATGGTGCTAAGAGGGATATATTTCTGTGTCTGGTCTTCAATCCAAGACATTAGAATTTTCTGCATGTCTGATATAAGCCCTTCTTGAATTGTTAGTGGCATTGTCTTTAAGGAAGCAGATTCTTTTTTTATATATTTAATTGATTTCAGAGAAGAAGGGAGAGGTAGAGAGAGAGATAGAAACATCAATGATGAAAGAGAATCATTGATCAGCTGCCTCCTGCACACCCCTACTGGGAATTGAGCCTGCAACCCAGGCATGTGCCCTTGACTCGAATTGAACTCGGGACCCTTCAGTCCGCAGGCCAACGCTCTATCCACTGAGCCAAACCAGCTAGGGCAGAAGCAGATTCTTTAACAGCTTCTGTCACTTTGTTCTTCTTGAAGATCATAGCTACAGTGGAATGGAATATGCCTTACTAGCGAACAATAAGCATCACAGATTTTCCATAATCCGTAATCAATTTTAATTTTGTTTCCAGGTCAATCACTCAACACAGCCTCTTACTGGCAACATTAGTGGCAGATTTTGTACACTTAAGGACTATGATGAAGAAAACAACATGAGATTAAATCAAGCACAATAGAAAATGATGCAATCAAGAGACGCTGTAAACTTGGGATGTATGAGGCTGCTGCAGGCATAACACAACATACTGTTTTACAGAACAAAACTTTTTTATATAAGTAGAAAGAGTACAGTCTAAAATAATAAAAAGTATAATATACTAAATATATAAACCAGTAGTATAGTCATCTATTATCATTATCAAGCACTATGTACTGTACATAATTGTATGTGTTATACTTTTATATGACTGGCAGCACATTTGGTTTGTTTATACCAGCCTCACCACGAACACATAAGTAATGTGTCATACTACAACATTACAGCTGTGACATCACTACACAATAGTGCTTTTTCAGCTCCATTGTAATACTGGTCTGTTGTTGACTGAAACATCATCATGGGGCTCACGGCTCTACTGAAGAAATAAATTCATGTATGATACAGTCATTTGATAATCCTCTCCCCTACAGTTTCCCCAAACTTCCATTCTAATCAGCTCTTTCTTTTTCTAATAAGTAACCAGATCCTAATTCCTTTATTTAATTCCTTTTATTTCTTAATTTTTGCTGGAGGAACATGGATATTTAGGAAACAGGGAGAAACCAAGATGGCGGCATAGGTTAACACTGGAGATTGCTGCCTCGAACAACCACTTCAGAGATATAACTAAAGGACAGAATGGACATCATCCAGAACCACAGGAAGGCTGGCTGAGTGGAAATTCTACAACTAGGAGGAAAGAGAATATCATACCCAGACTCAGAGGAGGCGCAGTGCTGAAGTGAAATACTCAGGTGCGGAGTGTGCGCGCGGAGCGGGCTGGCGGCGAGGGCGCGGTTGTTGTTTTCAATCGGGAGGGAGTTTCAGACTCTGAGCTCCAGATCCGGGCAAGTCGCTGGGGACCCAGACTCAAACGGGAGAAGCAGGACTGTCTGGCTTCGGTCGGAACTCGAAGGCAGCTTTCTCTCCGAGGTTTGCAACCGTTGCTGGGACTCTGAGAGGCAGAGCACCTAGGGACGGAACTGAGAGCAGCCATAACTGCTTGCTCTGCCCGCCCTGTAGATCCCCAGGGACCCGCCCCACCCAAGCCCTGCCCAGAGCCATTTGCCAGATAGCCTCAGGCAAACGCTAGATTAGCACCGCCCTAGAGATCCAGCACAGAAGCTCTCCCACTGCAGACACAGCTGATTCTCATAGCCAGTTAGCCTGGAGGTCAAATCACCCCTGGTATTGCCGACAACAATCAAGGCTTAATTACAACAAGACTGCGCACAAAGACCCCTAGGGGGTGCACCAAGAAAAGATTAAAAAAAAAATGCGGAGACAAAGAAACGGGACGCAAATGTCAGAAATGGAAGATATAGAGCTCAAAACCACACTTTTAAGGTCTCTCAAGAACTGTCTAGAAGCTGCCGATAAACTTAGTAAGGCCCTCGAAAAGACTGGTGAGACCGCCGATAAATGTAGTTAGATCCTCAAGAAATCTAATGAGACCCTCGATGTTGTGATAAAGAACCAACTAGAAATTAAGCATACACTGACTGAAATAAAGAATATTATACAGACACCCAACAGCAGACCAGAGGAGCGCAAGAATCAAGTCAAAGATTCGAAACGTGAAGAAGCAAAAAACACCCAACTGAAAAAGCAAAATGAAAAAAGAATCCAAAAATATGAAGATAGTGTAAGGAGCCTCTGGGACAGCTTCAAGCGTACCAACATCAGAATTATAGGGGTGCCAGAAGATGAGAGAGAGCAAGATATTGAAAACCTATTTGAAGAAATAATGACAGAAAACTTCCCCCACCTGGTGAAAGAAATAGACTTACAGGTCCAGGAAGCGCAGAGAACCCCAAACAAAAGGAATCCAAAGAGGACCACACCAAGACACATCATAATTAAAATGCCAAGAGCAAAAGGCAAAGAGAGAATCTTAACAGCAGCAAGAGAAAGAAACCCAGGAAACAAGTGGTTGTTTCTCCAAGTTTTCTAACATGTCATAGCCTCATTAGGTCTTGCTTATCTCAACCTTAACCAAATCAGATCATAATTTTGATACAGTTGTAATGGTGCTTATGATGTATCTCATTCTTATTCTATCATTTTATTTTTGTATTTTGATCTAATATCTTAGGACCAATCAATTTCAAACTGCTCAAAAGTAAATGGCTTCCCTTTATTTTTTTTCCTTTCAAAAAACTATGTTTGTGATCAACCAAAGGACTTGTATGCATGCATATAAACCTAACCAATGGACACAGACACCAGAGGGGTGAGGGCATGAGTGGGGGGTTGGGGGACTATAGGGGCATAGGACACATATGTAATACCTTAATCAATAAAAAAAAAAACCCTCTATTTGTGGCACTGCTTTATACAGGTGCTTCCCAATCTTTAATCAGTACAGGAATCACCAGAGCCCTTGTCAAACTGCAGATTCTAATTCACTGTAAAGTAGGAACTATGATTCCTACTTTAGAGATGGGAAAACTGAGGCTTGGAGAGGGTGAGTAACTTCCTCAAGGTCACATCAACTAGTTAATCCATGGCAGAGGCAGGAACAGACTAAAGCATCCTAATTTAGAGCCTAAACTCTTCACACTCACTATCCTGTCTCTTATATTATATTCACATAGCAAAAATATAACCACACTTAGTTCTAAGGCAACAGATTAATCTATTGTTAATTTAATGTTTTTAAAGCTGGAAATCATTTAGAGTTTCCACCCAACTTCTGAGAAAGGGTAAGACACAGGCAATTTAGAAAACTCCCTCCTACTTTGCCTCAGAGAATATCTACTAGTTAAACTGCCAGAGTTTGAGGTAGCTTCCTACCATCCACTAGCCATTAGCCATCATCCATTGATTCTATTCTTGTTTTCTCTACCCCTTGTACTTGTCACCTGGCACTGCCACTGTCTCTGAAATATTTCTCTTGGCTCCATGCTGAGCAACTGAAGGCCAGCTCTGCCCACTTCTCAGACCACACACCCTCACACCTATCCAATCAATTCTACCCTCCTCCCACCAATCAACTTCCAAAGGGAAGTTCGTACATTGAGCCACTTATGAGCCACAAAAATAAATTCAGCCTTATGAATTTTTGCTTGGGAAAGGCTTTAGCAAATCAGGCAGCATTTTGCTTAAATGAACCCATCTCCTATTTGTGCCCTTAATGGAGAAACTAAAATTGTCAAATCAGTGGAATATGTTGGCTCCTTTTGCACACAAATAATTTATTTTAAGACCTTTTTACTAGTATGCCTTCCGGGTTCTCTTTTCTGGGTCACAAATGGTAAAGCGCACAAAATTTTATTCATTTCTATCATGGTCCTGGGGATGTTAAAAATCACATTCTGCTTTTAATAGCTTCTCTATCAATATAGGTAGTAACCTCTTACCCAGCCTCCCGTCTCTAACTGCTATTCCTGCCAATCTGTCTTCACTGTGGAAACAATTCACTTGTGTGAGCTCTCATTCATTAAGTACAGACTACAGCTAAGTGCTCTGCAGAATATCTATAGCATTAGCACTTTGTGAGATTCACTCTGGTTTCATAAATTGATGACAATAATAATGCCTTACATGTTGTAGTTCTTCGTATTTTTCAAAGGGCTTTTTGTGTTCATGATCTCATTTGATCTAAAACAACCTTGAGAAAGAAGTAGAATAAGTATTATTCTGCTTATTTTATATTTTTTTAAAAAATGAGATCAGAGAGGTTAAGGAACATGTTCTAAGTTATATACGTTTTGTCAGGGTCAATTTTGGAACCGGGACAGGTCCCCAGACTCATTGTATACTTTAAAAATATTTATTACAGAAAAATACAAACAAACAAATACTATTTCCATCCACCCCCAATGAATAAATGTTATCATTTTGTCATGGAAGGAAAGAGGGAAGATGGGAGGGAAAGAGGAGTATTTCTGATTGGTTGATTCAAAAGAAAATTTAATCTCACTCTTGAAGGATAGCTGAAATGTTAATGGCCAGTAGGAAAAGGAATTGGCATAAGCAACAGTGTGGGTATATGACCATCTATGAATGTGCAAGTTGAATGTATGAGGCATTGGGTAAAAAAAGTTGAATAGAGCAGAAGACTCAAGTAAGAGAGAGTAAGAAGTAAGTTGAGATCATATAGTAGGAAGTTTTGATACAAGCCAAGGAATTTTAGGCTGTTCATTTTTGCATGTTGAATATTAACGTGTAGATGGTGCTTATTGCATTTTCAATCAATCCATTCATCTCAATAATAACTACTAGGCTCAGTGCTGGAGCCTACTGTCTATATCAAGATTCCTCAACTTTAACCCTATTAGCATATTAGGCCTAATAAGTCTTTGTTGGGGTGGGGTGGTTGTGGTGGGAGGGGGTGTCTTTAGCATCAGAGGATGTATGGCAGCATCCATGGCCTCTACCCACTAGATGCCACTATCAAACCCCTAGAGTGTGACAATCAAAAATATCTCCAGACATTGCCAAATGCTCCTAGGTGGCAAAATTTCCTTTTGTTGAGAACTACTGGGCTAGAGTGCGTGCATGCAAACACACACACACACACACACACACACACACACACACACACACCCCTCCAAAGGATCTGAACAATAGGTTTGAAACAAAACTAAGAAAAGTAAATTAACTAGATGCTCTATTTCCCTAAGCTTCCCAGTTCATCAAGAATTTCTGTATAATTTCATTTGCTCAGGTAAACCTATCCAAACCAATAATCAGGGAAAAATATTACAAAAAATAAATCCCAGCTTTGAACCAGTTAACTAACATTCCACAGGAAGTTATAGACAATTTCCCTCAAGAAATTAAATTCCTTTACAAAAGTACCCTTAGGACTTTAACACAAATCACTCTTCTTACTTGGTATTACTTATCATTTTTTAGAGCTTATACATTATACACACCAGCAGCAATGTTATACACCAACAACCTCAATAATCCAGACACAAAGCAGAGCGGTTTGAAGGGTACAGTCTTCTAACAAAGAGAGAAAGAGACAGTGAGGAGGGAACAGAAAGGGATTCCTTTATAGCTCTCCTCTCAGGGACATAGCTTATCTTTTCTGTCCTCACTGTCTTAATAGATTTCATCTTCCTTTGAAAGAGAAGTCACTGTCTGTCCCCGAAGGCAGCCATTATCATTAAAACGCTCTGCTGGGGGCAGAGGGGCAACATTACTCAGTGTGAGACAGGACATGCGAGAAGACATGTGACACTTCGCCTTCAGGGCCAGAATTTTGGAGAATGGAGGGGCTAAGATGGGTCTCCCAGAAGTCAACTCTTCCACCCTCTTGCCTCTGGTTGATGCTGCAGTCTAAGCCATTCAAGAAGGAAAGCCCGTCAACCACCTTCATTTACATTTCTGGAATGGAGTAGTTTTTTATTTCACAGCAGCTAAAGGAGCGAAGATCGCTGCTAGAGCAGTAAGATTTCCCTCCCAGTTATATCCTATACTCACCTTAGCTATCCTGATCTGAACATCACTTATAATGATCAAGGATCAGATGCCAGATACTCATCTGTACAGCACACAGGGAATACATCACTCCTGCCCTCCCATGTTGGGGGTGAAAAGAAACCAAATGAAGGACACATGCACAGTGGTCAACTTTCATTGTGGTGCTTTTCATCTCCCTGTTATTTTGAGTAGTAACCTACATATCACAATTAAGCAGCACATCATCCATAGAACTCAATAGACAATAACGTGATTACAGTATTTAGAGCTGGAAGGCACCTTGAAAAAAAATCTCTATATCCAAACTCGTTTTACAAAAAGGAAAAGCCAGAACCAGAGAGGTAAAAGGACACTATCCAAGGTCAATCAGTTCATCAGTGACCACGGAACCAGAGACCCTTGTCTCACAACTTAGTGGAAAGCTCTGCCATGACAGGAGCAGTGACAGAAAAGCCAGCTCAAGCTGGCACCCGGAACAAGAAGGAGTTCCTGTAATCAAACCAAGCAGAGGGAATGAGCATTTGTGTTTTGAGGCTTCCCAGCAGTCATCCCAGTTCCTAGGAGCCCCCCCATTTCTCCTTTCCTGTTCTCAGCCACTCGGTTTGGGTGCACTTGGCCTTACTGCCAGCTCCATGCATCCTCCTTGCAGATGCAGTTGCAAACCCTTCAGGATAAATCAATTTATCAGATTGCTTTTCTTCTAGTGAACAGAAATGCCAACAGCAGAAAGGCAAGCAACTTGAAGGTATATTGGAACCAGGAACCCCAAATATACAGCTTTCTTTTGTTTGGCGCTGACCCTAAGCCTAGTTTTTATTCTTACCTCCCTAAAAGCTCAAGGCTTGGGAAGAGGCCCAAGGCTTCCCACCAAATGTGTCCAGGCAACAGCTGCAGAATACAGTCCAATTTAGTAACTCAAAGTCCTCCTGATCCAACCAGAAATTAACAAGGAAAGTCTCAGAGAACTCTACCGAACAAGAGAACGTAGTGTTTACATTCCAAGCCACTTTGTGTAAACCCTCCAAGCTAAAATGAAATTCTCTGTGTGCTGAACATCAATGTCTCTGTTTATTACCAGTTATGAGTTTATGCTGTTCTTGTTATTACGGGAAGAAAAAACAGGTATCCTTGTATAACTTTATTTTTAAAAATATTACCCAGGTAATAACAAGTTATATTTTATAATTTTTAATCATAAATATCACATTTGACTAGCTTTTTTATACTTTTCAAAACAACATTTGAGTCTCACAAGACATTTCTTCCCACTTTGTAGATGAGGACAATTGAGTCACAGAATCTCAGTGATTACCCAGGATTGCACAATAAAATAATGATAGAAACAGGATTCATGACACAGGATTAATACACATATATTTTATATGATGCAAAGAGTAGGTCCTTTGTTAATTTTCCTCAAAATGGCTCCAAATATATCATTTTCCTTCTCTGTCTTCAAAACTTTGAAGGTTTATCTAATTTCCATGAATTAAGACATAGGTAAATCCAAAACCAAACCCAAAGGAAATGCTTTTAAAGGAACATGACATGAAGACTTCTCTCAGGTTCATTCAGATTTCAGGAGCAACTGGTTCAGTTCTCCTGTTGCTGATAGAGGGTTTGCTATGCAGTGTGTGTGTGTGTGTGTGTGTGTGTGTGTGTGTGTGTGTGTGTGTGTGTGTGTGTGTATTCAGCACATATCAATGTAAAATTACAGCTCAATCAACATGTGATAGGTCATGCTATGAAAATAAAGTCAAAATCACAATTATTTTTTAATGTGGCACTGTTGACCGGAATTACTCATTTACATAGTCACTATGATACCTAAAGTTCAAAGTGACCTCTGGGCTATGAGATGTAAACTTAGATTCTTACTCCTCCTTCTACTAAAATAAACAGATGGGCATTTTGGATAATGATAATGATCTTATGTCTGAATCTAGAGATGCTTCTTAAGTGCCCACACCCTAGGAAGCAGCACTAAGTCAAGCAGAGGTGTTTAACTCTGTCACCTAAATATTCATGCACTTGGATCTACTTTTTCCATTTGTGCCCATCATCCAAGATGAGAAAATGCGGCCACTCTATTTCAGTTTCAGAAGGTTTAGTGAGAGGTTTTGAAGGAATTACTTCCCAATTCCTGCTGGAAAGATTAAGCAAGCAGCAGAGGTGAGCAGCTGCTCATGTTTCCTGGAACTTGGAAGCAGAGAGCTGCCTCAGTCATTGTCATGGGAGAAGGAAGAGATAGGAGAAGGACAGCAGGAGTTAGGAGAAGCCTGGACACCTCCTGGCAACCCACCAGTGCTTCAAACAGGGCAGTTCCACATCTGTTTCATATATTAGAATTTCGCTTAAGAATTAATTTGTTAAATTACAGTTCCGCAGACACTTTCTAAAAGGCTTGAAAAATTTGCCACTCAGGCAAAAGGACTTGGCTCATATCAACTAGTTGCTGTGAAGCTAGGACCCTAACCCAAGGTATCTGTGTTCACATGCCCTCTTCACCATCCACATCCTCCTGACTTCCCACATCTCATCTCCTTTAATCCTCACAGCAACCAGGCAAAGTGGGTATTATTAGCCTTATTTTATGGATGCAAAAACTAAAGCCCATAACATCATAGCACCTTGGCTAATGTTACAATACCTACGTCTCCTGACTATAAATTCTCATGTTGTTGGTTTTATATGCATCATGTCTCAATGCCAAAGAAAGTGTGTTTTTAAAATATGGGAGTCATGCTATCTCCCTTTACTACTTCAATTGTTTTCTTTATTCTATTGTCGACACTATTACAGATGTTCCCATTTCCCCTTCCCTTTGCCCCCCTCTGTCCAGACCCCATGCCCCTTCTGTCTGGCCATTGCCATACTGTTGTCTGTTAAATTGTCTTCTTTAAACACCACCTTGCCTCTTCTGAAATGTTCTTTGTCATTTAGCTATGAGTCCGTTCCTTGTCTATTAAACTGTATGTGTGGTGCCCTTCAAAGGTGACCTCTGCCTGGCATCGAATGCCATCCAACAGGCCATTTGTCACACCTCATCTCTCCTCTTTTATGGAAGGGACAAAAGGCTGTCTTTGAGCCCCCTTTGGAAGTGTTTTCATGCTAATCCAAGAATTACTGTGGTGCTTGTTTTCTGGCTGGTACAGTGTGAAGCCATTCATAGGGCCGCATGGACCTTGTCTAGTCACATTCCAGGCCATTCTTGGAACATTTTGGGGAAATGCATCATCGCTCTGCTGGTGGGAGACAAGTCTGTTTTCCTGCCTGAGGCTGGCAGCCAATGTGTCTATGTCCTTGATTGCCCATGAAAACATCTCCTGCCATCTCTGCCAGGCAGACCACTACAACACACAGGGAGGGGGAGAGCAAAGTTAACAGTTCATCAAAAAAAAAACAAAAACAAACAAACAAACAAAAAAACCCACACACACAAGACTGGGAAGAAAACAACCACCTCCTAAATGTGTATCTCTCTGGGAAAAAAGGAAAGAAAGTGAGCTGAGCATTTTAGTCAAGGACATACAAGCTTTTCCCAAACAACCTGTCATTATGGGGTAACCAAAATAGATCCAGAATGGGTATCAGGAGATATGAATACCAATTCTGATTTGCCACTAACTTGCTGTGTGACTTTGAGCTCATTTCCTTATTTTGTTTTGTATTATTCCTCATAAAATGGAACCAATGTTTTAAACTTCACTGAACTTTGATGAGCATTAAAGGAAATTCTGTTCACAGATGCACTTGATAAAAAATGAAAACCAGTCATTATTGTTACCACTTCCTGAAAGATCCTGGGATAGAATTAGGTCTCCAACATCAGCTGAGTACCAGAAATACCTAGGAGCAATTTGAAAATCTAATGTAGGGGCCTCATTAAAATCTTGAGGGTTAGGGACCAAGGACGTGTTTTGGTTTTCATTTCCCAGGCTATTGGGATACAGTCTTCCTAGGACTGGTTATCTCCTGGATAAACCACTGAAGATCACCAGGTCAGTGTTTAGTGATTCTCAAAGAAGACAAATAGCTGATAAAAGCTGAGATTGCCTGTAGTTTCAGCACTAAAGATTCAGGATTTTGAGTTATAAAAAGCTTATTTTCAAAAGTTCCCTATTAAATGGCAAATATCCTTGATAGGGGCAGCATCCTAATCTATCACAACTTATAGGTTTACCTTTCTCAACTATATTAACTGATTGAGAGCATCCCTAACTGATTAAGAGCATTCCAGTGGAACACTGGAATACCTGTGCATGTTTGAAGCTAGAATTTTCTAGAATAATCTCTTTATTTTAAAATATGGTAACCAAACCCAGAGAGTTTACAAGTAGAGTGATCATATAATTTCAGGCAAAACACAATACTTGGAGTTAAAGAGGAATCATTGATAGTTATGTTAGAAATAAACCAGGACATACAGAAATATATGATCACCTTATTTAAAAAGACTTGTCTACATCACAAAGAAAGCTAATATTGAAAAGGAGAGACTAAAATTTCAGTCTCCAGACCTCATCGACCCACGTCACAGCCTCTGTGTGATTCAAATGCACCTCACTTTGGGTCCAGAAACAAATTAAGAGTATATACCTTTCCCCTCTGCTTCTTATCTCCATATTCTAGTTGGTCCATGTTGGGGCTCTAACGCCGTCACACCTGTGACACTCAGATCATCCAGGGAGTACACGAACACATTAAAGGCGCCTTTCCTTTGGATGAGCAAAGACACCAGCTATGCAGGATTAATGGCAGCCCATCCTATATAATAAGAGCCTAATATGCTAAGTGTCCAGTTGTCTGGTCGACTGTGTAATCAATCACAGCGTAATATGCTAAAGATATGCTAAGGCTGCTCAACAGTTCGCTATGACGTGCATTGACCACCAGGGGGCATATGCTCCGACCCATAGGTAAGCTTGCTGCTGGGGTTGACAGATCTGGGCTGAGCGAGATGGGCCAGACACACCCTGGAGCCCTCCCACAGTCCCTCCCTCCACCCCCCTGCCAACCTCCCAGGGTCCCTCCCCAGCCCTATCATGCACTGGTGGGTTCCCGTGCCCTCTCACAACCCAGGACCTCTTGGGGGATGTCAGAGAGTCAGTTTCAGCCCAATCCCGCAGGCCACTCCCCTTAGGAGGACGCCAGACTCAGGGCTCATGGCTAGAGAGTGCTGCTGTGGCAGCGTGAGCCTCTCCTGATCAGGACCGATTGGGTGTGAGCCTGCGGCAGGCACAGTGGGGCTGGGATGAGTGGGAGAGGCAGGTAGGAGCTGCAGGCAGTGGTGGACTGCAGGTTTCGCCAGATCCCCGCAGGCCACCCAGAGGGGCCCCACCCAGGCACCCACCGGGCCTCTAGTGTAAATATCAAAGACTACACCAGGACCCAAAAGAAAGGAAGACAAATGTATTTGAGGTTGTTAGGAGACCCTGGCAGTCCAATAGTTAACTGTACAGAAACTCTGCTCTCCCCTCTAATGCTCGTCAGCAGTGCCATAACTCAACCCAAGCTGCCAGTCTGCCAACACCCACTGGGCAGCTGGAACAATGTCTCTTCCCCAAATTAGGTTTCTAATATTGCTTGTCTGACAAAAGTTATTTCATTCTGGCTTTATTTCCAAGAGATAACTTCTGGATTGGTAATGAGCCTTTACCTATACCCCTATTTGCAGTCAGCCATATTAACAGGAACCAACACCAGGCTTGGGATTCTAGAAAAAAATAACCTGATTTCCAGTCCCCTTTCATGCTTGAAAGGAAATTTGTAAATTGTCAACTTGACTTAATTTTTCCTCTGGACTCACACCTATTTGCTGTAATAAGAATCTCCCCACTGGGTTACACTCATCTGCAGCATGTGGCAGGAAAAAGAGGGATTAGGATTGTATTTGTCGACTTTTCAGAGCGGATTTTCTTTCAGCAAGTCTGCTATCCATTCTGTCTACCAGAATAGCATTTTAATGTGTTACCTGCCGGTCACGTATGTCCTGTTAAGTTAACTTCTGCTTCTGCTGTATTTTCTGATGCTGTTTACCATTAATTTTTCCCACTGTTATCAAGCTTATTATTTTTAATACAAATGTGGATTAGGCTATTTGGATCATGTCTCTCTTTCTGCAATACATTTATTTCAAAGAAAATAGAGGAGGGTGTGGAGAGGGTAGGAAATTGGGCCTTCTCGTGCTGGAAAGACAATTTTAATGAGTTTTATTCTGTGGTTGGGGAGATACTCTTAACCTCCTTGGCCCAGTAAGATGTGATTTCTTGACACGGAGCCTATTGCAAATGCATTTTTATCAGGGCTGCGTACAGTGGACACCTAGGGAATTTCTCCAGTATTTAACAAAGGCATCTATTTGCAACACAAAGTAATGCTTTGTTTACCCTTCATCTTTGTCCTGGGCACGGTATTATTCCAGAGGCATTGCTTCTCCCTCGCAAACTGTCAGTGGCCAAGGGTACTTTTCAGCGTGTTTGGGATCATAATTGGCCAAAAACGTCTGCTCTGGAATGGAGAAGAGGGAAAGGTCAGGCAAGACCCGGTGGGGGCCACTCTCCAGTTTGCATGACACAGACGCCAGAGCGCCTTGCCCATTCTCCAAAGTTCACAAACCCTTCTGCTATTCCAGGGACACAGCCTTTCCTCCCTGCCAGATAATTAGCAGCAGCAGTAAGCCCAGCAGACTTGTCACTGCGCACTCAATGGTGCTCCTTTCCTCCAAGCTCATTTCCTTGGAAGGTGAGAGCCATTATCGTAAAGAGGGATATTGTAAATTCTGTTCCTTCTGCTACACCGCGGCTCTGAGCAGAGAAATTTGTGTTTTCTGCCAGGGAGAAGAATAACATTTATTTAATGGATGCTGAGCAAAAGGTATTCACATTTCATGCTTCAGGGCTTAAGCCGATCCTAGATCAGGAGGGAACTTTTCCAGCCTCTGAAATTGAACGACTGGGTAAGTGCTTAGTGCTAACAACCCTTCTGTCCCCATCCAGGCATCGTCCAAGGTCACCATCATAGGGGTGCCCCCAGACCCCCTCAGCTCCTAAATTTGTTCACCAACCATGTTTCACACATCCCCCTCCAGTCTCCCCTACAAACTTAAACTTAGTGGTACTTCTTTCAGATGGCTCTGCTCTGCTGAATTCCAGTTCTACTTCAGCAGCTTCCCAGACTCTTCGAGAGAATCCTCTACAGCAGCCATGGGCAAACTACGGCCCGCGGCCGGATCCGGCCCGTTTGAAATGAATAAAACTATGGAAAAAATAGACCGTACCCTTTTATGTAATGATGTTTACTTTGAATTTATATTAGTTCACACAAACACTCCATCCATGCTTTTGTTCCGGCCCTCCGGTCCAGTTTAAGAACCCATTGTGGCCCTCAAAAAGTTTTCCCACCCCTGCTCTACAGTGTCAGAGTCGTGAGTGTTGCCTCACGTAGCATTAGGGACAGCAGAAAATTGTGAGGCCAGAGACTGAGACAGGAGAAAGAGGGCAGCCTTCAAGTTGGAAAGACGGATCCAGATTTGACCCATCTTTGCATCCTAAATAGGTGGGTAATCAAAAATCTTTATTTCATTGACAGAAGGTTTCCTCATCTATACAAAGGAATAATAAATCCTGCCTTGCAGCACTGTTGTGGAGGCCCAGTGAAGTCACATGTCGTGGAGGACAGGAGTTGGATCATGCCTCCCTTATCTCAGGAGATTGCAATCTAGTCTGGCTCTAATGCTAACTTGGTAAGTAACTTCTGGCAAGTCATTCAAATTCTCTGTGAGTTCATTTTCAAAATGAGGAAAAGAAGAAACTCTAGCTTGCCTTCCCTGCAGGATTATAATAAGGATTAAATGAAATATTAATTAAAACAAATTTACAATGCAAAAAAAAAAAGTGTTGCCAGGAAATAAGGTGTTATTATTATGCTGATGCTTACTCTTTATTATCTTTAAATTCTAGAAATTGTATTTTTAAAAATATTATCCACAATTAATGAGGCCCATCTGAAAATACGATGCCTTTCAATCACATATAGATTCAGGTCATAATGCTCTAATGATGGAAAAGCTGACGCAATCGGGTATCTTAAAAATAGGTTTGCTCTCAGAGCTGGCACAAAAGATTCCCAGTGGCTTGGTCTATACATAAAATGAATAAGTACTTGGACATTTTATTGTATCATAATGAGGCAAAAGTCTTGCATATAAGCATGTGGATCATACAACATATGCTCACTAAATGTCAAATTTCAAGTGTCCATCGGGTATCAATCAACCTAGGCCTTCCTCTTCATCCCAACTTCTGGTCTCAGCCCTCTCTGCCATCTCCTCCCACACACTCTGCACCACCCTGGTTTACAGTGTCATCTGAACTTGAAAAGGATAATAACCAAGCATTTCCAGCTGCACCCTCAATCCTTGCTGCTAATCTTCCCTTGGCATTGGTTCCAAGTCTCCTAACTAAGGTTCTAGTTCCCGCCCTTGATTCGATGGAGGGAATTCTGCCTTGTTCTTGGTTCCTGAGCTCTTTCTCACAAATGACCAGGGAGATTTCATCCCCACTCTGGGGACTCTTCTTTTAAAGCAGCGGTTCTCAACCTGTGGGTCGCGACCCCTTTAGGGGTCAAATGACCCTTTCACAGGGGTCGCCTAAGACCATCAGAAAACACATATATAATTACTTATTGTTTTTGTGGTTAATCACTATGCTTTAATTATGTTCAATTTGTAACAATGAAATTGGGGGTCACCACAACATGAGGAATTGTATTAAAGGGTCACAGCATTAGGAAGGTTGAGAACCACTGTTTTAAAGGTTTGTGTTCCTTTTAAAATATATTTTTACTGATTTCAGAGAAGAAGGGAGAGGGAGAGAGAGAGATAGAAACATCAGTGATGAGATAGAATCATTGATTGGCTGCCTCCTACATGTCCCATACTAGGGATCAAGCCTGCAACCCGAGCATGTGCCCTACCTAGGAATCGAACTGTCTGGTTCACAGGTTGATGCTCACCCACTGAGAAACACCAGCTGGGCTCACTTTGGGACTCTTTACTGCTCCTATTTAACCTCAAATCTGCCCGAATATGACTGCTCTAGTTGCAAATAACAAAACCCAACCCAATTTACCTTGTGCAATAAAAATGACAGGAATACGCTAAGAACAGAGGAGTGCCTCATGGAACCCAAGGTTTGGATTGGCTTCTCTCCATCTCCTGCTGCAATCTCAGTCCCTCTGCAGTGGGTCTCCTTGTTTCGCAGTCCATGTGACCACTGACAGCTTCAGAGATCCAGCTACCAGGAGAGAACAAATCACTCCTTGGGGCCCAACTGCCAATCGATGGTCAATGGAAACTGAGTAGCCTGGCCTAGATCACGTGCTCACCACTGATTAAAGTAAGTAATAAAGGGGTGGGCCACTGTGGACCAAAATGTTGGCAATAGAGAGCCAGTGTTAGCTGGATAACCCAAAGATGGCCACTGCACTTGGCAGGGTAGACTCCAGAATTGGTCCCCACTCCCGTTCCTGTCCTTTCAGATGCTGTCCTCCACAAGCCCTCCACAGCCAGTGAGATAGCATCGGGCTGTGCCCAGTGGAGAGTCCAGAACTCATATTGGGGTTCCAAGTCCAGGTTGCCTGTGCCTTCTGTGTTACACAGGTTTAGGTGGAACCACTTTTTCTGTCTTTTATTCATGGCTCTCAGCATTACTTCCAAACACAAGGCTTTGTCAAGACCATCATAACTGGTTCCTTCATCCCTCAACATAGGTTTTCTCCCAAGAGACTATTTAGTTTTCACGAAATTTTTCCAGCACGGTCTGGAATCTAGTTGTTCTGTAGACAGACATGTAGGAATTTTATTTGAACTGGGATCTTGCCACAATCAGAATTAAAGAGAAATAACTGTGGACTAGTGGTGAAGCTAAAGCTAAACTAAAAAGGGTTTTCCTCACCATAAAATTATCATAATGACCACTTTAGATAATTCTTATTATCCAGTCAACTAGGATTTTTTTTTTGGGGGGGGGGGGGGGTTGTTAATCCTCCCTGAGGATATTTTTCGATAAATTTTAGAGAGAGTGAAAGGAGGGGGAGAGAGACAGAGAGACATCTATACGAGAGAGAGACATTGATTGGTTGCCTCCTGTACATGTCTGACCAGGGCCAGGGGCCATGGATGGAGCCTGTAACCCAGGTACATGCCCTTGACCAGAATCGAACCTGGGACCCTTCAGTCCACAGGCTAATGCTCTATCTACTGAGCCAAGCTGTCCAGGGCTAGGATTTTGTTTTTATCAACAGCAGTCTCTTACAAAGAAGTTGTCTACAACAATTTACTTTTCTTTGCATTAACACTTTCTTTGTATGGAAATTGCATCATAATAGATCTGCCAGACATTGGGGTAGTTTGAACCTGGTTATATTTGTTGTCAGCTGTCATGAAAAGCTGGTTCCCTGGTTATTTCCAGGGCAAGGGGAAACGGTGGCGGGTTGGGTGAGTCTGGGGCGGGGAAGGAAGGAGAGAAGGGCTGCATTTGGAGAGCTGCAGTAAAATACTGTAAAATGTTGCTGGGGGCATCATCCTGAGCTCCTTCTGCCTGAATCCCCTGGAAGAACTGACAACTGCCTGGCCTTTACAAAATGAAATTGACATTTGCAGGCTTAGGTTCAACAGAAACTGAAAAGGGAGGGGTGGAGGATGCTGCAGGCAAAGCCGGAGCCCAGTTCCCGGATCCAGGGCAGCAGGTCCATAACTCTGCTGTGAATGATGGGTCAATATCCAATAACTCCGAATCAAGAGCTGACGTCTTCTTGAGTCAGCAAAGCTGAAGCCCCCCTTCAGGGGATCTGAGTGCAGCACTGGCCCTTCTGACAGAGCTGAAGTTGCCAGCAGCCTTTAATCTAAGGAAACCACAGGCAAAGCAAACTTGGCACATAACTTTCCCTCCATTCATTAGCACCCTTACGTTGAAAGGGGGAAAATAATAAAACTCTGGGGAGAGCAGCTAGAGCTCAACCTCAACTCATTTGGATTCAGCACACAAAGCCTGGGGCGGGCACGAGGGGCGGAGAACCGAGCACAGGCAGGGAGCCCTGGAAGAGATGATGTTCAGGTCAGCTGAACAGTGGCTCTCAGAGCCAGCCCTTGTTTGAATTGTGTTTTATGATATTGATTAGGAATCATCCTTAGAAGTTCTTCACCGTTTTGGTCAGGCTCTGCCTTTTTGGAAATGGAATGCAATGCGTCTTAGAACTGTGCTAAATAAAAATGTGTGCTTTTCTTTAATGCAGTGAGACTGTTGGGGAAACAACATTGGACATGGTTTTAAAATGTATTTTTAATAGGTCATTGTCTAATGAAGGGGTATTAGCTAAATAGTTTTATTTTGACTGATCACCAAAAACAAATCAATAAATGAAAAAAACTCGTAGAACAATACTAGTATATACGCTTTACTATTTATGTGGATGTTAAAGATGTACAAACAAGTTCTTTTAGAATGAACTGAGGATCCATGCATCAACCTCACAATAGTGACTCAGTGTGGTGAGGAAGACAAAAGAACAGAACTGAAAATGGTGACCAATGAAGACTTTTTAGCTTACTATTCTAATTTTTCTCTTTGAAAAGAATTAAAGTTCATAAATCACATATATATTTATTTATATTAAAAAAAGAAATCAATGTAGCCTTCTGTCATTTTTTAAATCCTCAAAATTAAAAGAAGGAGTTAGCATACTTGGCTGCTGTTTCTGTCTGCTTTGCATCTCAACATAACATTTCAAGAACTGTTCTTGGACAAAAGATATTGGACTCCTGACTCTGAGGTGCTCCCTACGTTTCAAGTCAGCTATGGAGACAGCAGGAATCGAACTCTAGAAAAGGAACTATGGCCCCTTCTTCAAACCCATCCTAAGTCAAAAAGCCCATTGTATGTCTGCAGGGTTCAACCTCCTTTTATTTTCATATTTTGTGTTCACCTTTATTGCACTTTTAGCACGTTTTAAAACAGTGATTTAAAACTATATTTTATTATCCAATTGCAAAGTGCTTTTGCATCCATTACAGTATTTAATTGTCATAATACTAGAGGCCCAATGCACAAAATTCATGCAAGGGCCATGGCCCTGGCCCCCACCCGCCAATGCCACAGCAACCAGGGGCCTCTGCCAGCTCTGCCGTGGCCCCCTCCCCCCCCACCCCCCGCTGTGGCTTTGTCTGGAAGGAAGGACATTTGGAAGGACATCTGGCATATTTAGCATATTCCCCTTTTATTATTATAGGATGCTTGGATGGGCATTATTTTCCCATTTTGCAAAGAAGGGAACTGAAACTCAAAAAAATTAAGCAACTTTTCCTAAATCATACCAATAGTAGTAAGGACCATAATTAGAGTTTAAATCTTTCAATTCTTAGCTGCCCACCCACTTATTCATTCAACAAACATTTATTAAGCTCCTAGTAGATGTAGACTATTTTCTAGAATTATTTTCAATGACTCTGCTAACTGTGTTTCCCTAACTTTTTATTTTGTCATGTAAGATACCACTCTAGACTATATTATTAATTACATTTTGCATGCCTAATCCTTCACCTCAACTATGCAATCCTATTTAATAAAGAGCTAATATGCAAATGGTCATCACGACCTCATGCCTCAGACACTCAACACTGGGGAGAGAGGAATGAGGACCAGCCAGGCACAAATGAGCTCATGAGAGAGGAATGAGGACCAGCCAGGCACAAATGAGCTCGTGAGAGAGGAATAGGGACCAGCCAGGCTGCAGCACGGGAGAGGGACAAGCCCTACACCCCGCAGTCCCAGGCACCAGCGGCTGCACCTGCGTCTGCACCTGCAGCCCGGGAGAGAGACAAGCTGCCCGCCCTGCAGTCCTAGGTGCCTGCGGCCGGCCAGAGGGAGGGAATCCTGGGTCCTGGGTGCGGGGCAAGGCAGAGGTGGTTAGGGGCGATCAGGCAGGCAGGCAGAGGTAGTTAGGGCAATCAAGCAGGCAGACAGAGGGGTTATGGGCGATCAGGCAGGCAAGCAGTTAGGAGCCAGTGGTCCCAGATTGCGAGAGGCAGTCAGACATCCCCCCAGGGGTCCCAGATTGGAGAGGGTGCAGGCCAAGCTGAGGGCGCCCCCCACCCCACATGCACGAATTTCATGCACTGGGCCTCTAGTAGATTATAATGTCCTTGGTAGTTCCATAGTTCTGTGATATAAACGTTTTTTGGTTTTTTCTTAATGTCCTACAAGCCTTAGCACAGTTCTGTATATATGGAAAGAATCCGTGTTTATTACTTAACCAATTTTCTAAAGGTTATTCAATAGATAGGAAAACTTAGATTTTAAAGATTAATTCACAGAGCTCTAATTATGATAAGGAGATAGAACCACACCACATATGTACCATCTGTCCCAGATATGTGGAGATGATGTTAGAATCCAATAACAGGGCAGAAACTTCAGAGAACATTGTCTGTGCCTGTTACCTTAGCAACTGCCCTAAGCTTCTCGGTTTAATTCTCACTTACAGCCCGTTATATAACGTTGAGAACATAATCAGACTAGACCTTTTGGTTAGGGCAAAAAAAGTTAAAAAGCACCTAAGTGTCATCTCTCAACTGCTTTTTATTGAGGTTCTTTTACACGCACGATATTTTGGATAAGATCATGATTAAACAAAGGAAAGCACATGGACACCTTCTTTCTCCTCAGTGTGAATTGCACCTTACAGTTTATAGTTTATATCCTTGGAAACTTTATAATTCGGCATGGCAGTTCTATGCTTTAGCTCTGAGTCAGGCAGTCTAAATTAAATCCTGGCTCTACCACTTTCCAGCTGTGTGACCTCAGGCAATTTGCTTAATCTAGCCAAACCTCAATTTCCTCATTTGTACAATGATAATGGGGTTCTTGGGAAGATTAAAAGAAACAATTCATGTAAAGCACTTAGCACAGTGTCTGGCACAGAGTAAGCCCTCAGTAAATGTTAGCTATTCCTATCATCATCTTTACAACCACCCTCTAAGGTAGATAAGACACACATTATTTATGCATTAAAGAGAAAACTGGGGCCCAAGATAAGTTATGTAAATTGCAGAGAGTGTCAGAGCTAGCAGAGGCCATTGACCTCAGACTTTCCACTCCAGTCCCGGTACTGACCCGAGATCACACTGTCCCTCTGACAGTGGGGTGAGGAAAAAACACAAACATGGGCAAAAGTACACATGTGCAGACACATGAAGGAAAATTGACTGTCCTTGCTGACTGAGCTCTCCTCTGCCTCCATCAACGTCTGATCTGCTACTGACCAACAGATGAACACATACTTGGTGTTAGGAAGTTCTTCCCACTTAAGCTTATTTTCTTTCATCTAGGCCAGTTCTCTGTATTTTAATCTCACAGAACGATATGGTGGCTTTTTGACAACATGTTATGTCTTTGGGTTGAACAAAAGAATACAAACATATATTCAAGGGCTAATACAAACATATATTCCATTGGTGTGCCCAGGGGAATTATGAAGGAGGCAAAATTTATCTCTAGTCCCACCACAGCCCCTAGAACAAGTTCTGATAGTTTCAGTATGCATCTGAATCACAAATTGTTGGACCCATTTCATAGGTTCTGATTTAATAGGTGAATCCCAATCATTTGCATTTCTAACAAATTCCCAGGTGCCATTACTGCTCTTGGATCTCTGATTTGAATACTGCCCTATATCAGTGTGTCCCAACACATAGTCTCCAGACAATCTATACCTAATCATTTTAGGCAACTGTCAAAATGCAGCTTCCTAAATCCCACACCAGTCCTCCTGAATATGATTCTCCTTACTAGTAGATGTATCCTAGGGACCTGAATTGTCACAGTACCTCCAGTGAATATTGAGCCCATTAAAGTTTGAGAACCACTAATTTAAATTCTAAGTTTTTCCATGTCATGTATCTTATTTTGTATGCCCAGGACTTAACAGAGTGCTTAGCTTGTAGAAGTTACTAAATAAATGTTTTTCTTTAAATACCTCCCCTTTTTGTTTTCCTGTCTCCTATGCCCTTCCAGGTATAGCTCCCTAATCTGGATTCCTACCTTACTGCTACACCCACTCAGTCAATATTTATAATTAATTTTCTTAAAAAATAGTATTCTTATTGTAATGTTGATTACTTCATCACATTGTTATTAAACTTTCTATAGATCACATATGCAATGGGAGTATAATCCCTAAAGACAGTGACCAAACCCTTGCTTCTTCTATCACATAACTACAATCCCAGTCAATATATTTTCCTTTCGACCCAAAATAAAATATTTATTTTTATTAAATTGGGAACCTATGATTTTACTCACTCAATAGTTTAATTGAGCACCTACTAGATCCCTTAGGAAGGGATCTAGGCTCTCAATTAACATATATAGAAATAATCAGTGAGTGAATACTTAGCAGATATTAATCCTCTTTCATTTTTGTCTATTATAACTCTCTCTCTCTCTCTCTCTCCTAGGAGGCTGACAATATGCATGGGTAGCCAAAAGGGGCAAAACTCTGATAACAAAGTGATTTCTCAAGAAAGACCAGGAGCTTATATCAATGAATATCTATGCAATTCTCATCTCTACCTCACCCCAGAGAAAGAAGAAAGCTACTTTCTGCCCCCTCCAACCTGATGACAGACACTTTCATATCTCCCGTATCCAATCCATGCTTTATCATGTCACACTTGTTGTTTTTTCACTGTGTGGCAGGGAAATGCTATAATCAGTTTTATGGAAGGCTCTCTCAGCATCACGTAGCTGTAGGCAAGATTGGCTGGCAGCACAACTTAGCCATTTACAGATGCGGATCTAGCTGTGTGGAAGGAAAAGGCAATTTAAAGAGATATTATCAGATCTGAGAGGCCTAAATATTTCATCTTCAGTTTAGTAATTAGTAGCTTGAAAAGTATCCAATTAGAAGTATATTCATAAATATTTTTAATATGCTTTTATTGATTTCAGAAAGAGGAAAGAGAGAGGGAAAGAGAGACAGAAACATTGATAAAAAGAAAATCATGGATTGGCTGCCACCTGAGGCCCCCTATGGGGATCAAGCCCACAACCCAGGCATGTGCCCTGACTGGGAATTCATCATGACCTCCTGGTGCATGGGACAATACTCAACCAACTGAGTCACACTGGCCAGGCTTCATAAATATTTGAAAGAAAAAAACGAGAATTCGTTTGTTTGTTTTTTCATCCATGGAATTATTCCCCAAATGACAAAGCCAGGGAGAGCTGGAGGACAATTAATAACTGTCTTCAAATAAACATAAGTTTGTGCTGGAAGAGGCCTTAAAGATCAATAGTCCAAACCCCCTCTAAGGATGAAGCTGAGACTCCCAAAGGCAAGATTTAATAAAATTCTCAAGCCTCTCTGGCTACCACTTCCCATGTTAGACTGAAGCCTTAAAGAGAGTGGACTTTGCAACAGAGAGAACATAGGCAAAACAATGGTCCAGGGTCACACAGCTAAATCCTGGTCTTGCAGCCTTGTCTCCTCCTACTCCTCATTGACTCCTGGGAGAAAATCCCAAGTTCCAGCTAACTACAAAAACAAAACAAACAAACAAACAAAAAACAGCTTAATATAAAAACCCATTTCCATGGTAAACTTGGTTCCAGGGATTTACTCATTCTACGCCCTCCTATTTTTCTTGAAAAGTCAGGAATGAGAGCAGTACCACATTTGTGCTTTGGCAGACGCCTGTGATGTGCAATTTACAAGAACTAAAAAAAAACCTTTTATGTCTTGAAATTTCCCTGTCATTTGCCTATCATGGTGTCTATAGTTCTCACCATTAAAAAGTTGTTTCAAAAACACTAAAATTTAAAGCATTTTTTCTTCGGGAAACTCCAATATGATGCTGCCACTTCTAGGAAGTCTACCACATGAATCAAATAGCAGCCATTGATGCATTGGCCCAGCAGGACCCTGAGGGAATGGGACCCGGAGCCCATGCTTGAAGAGAGGGTCTGGAGCCATGGGTGCTGCCTAGAGAGGGCGAACATAAGGTTGAGTCCTAATAAAGCCAGATCACAAGTTGAGGAGAGCAAGTAGCTGAATTATTAATGAGGGGAAAAAATGAAAAAAAAAGTGAGCCGCCTACTTTATAATTTAAACTATGCTTGCCTTTGGTGGTCCCCAAGAAAAGCACAGGCTAACATAAGCTTATTCATTCAGTAAGTATTTAGTATTCAATTATGTTAAGGAATGGAGAAGGCAACTTAAGGTACGTGTTTCTCTCCTTAAAGAGGTAGCAAATGAGTAAAATGTCAAGATTTACAGAAATCTAACAACCAAAAATACAATGGTCAAAGTGTGACCAACCAACATTCACTGCACCCTACCAGGGCCAAGCTATAGGTTAGGTATGGGGGATGTCTTACTCTCGTCATAGCCTGACAGAGAAGATGGCCTCAGCACCCAAATAGCCTCAGGAGGATGGGAGATGAGGTCCAGGCAGGAGACATGAGCCAAACCTAAGCCGTACGTGTGTGGGTTTGGAGGGGAGAGGGAGACATCACTTCAACTGCGGAGTATTCATTATGGACATGTCACTAAACCTGAGCCTAACGTGAAGGAAAGGCAAACCTCAATAGCTGAGGATTAGGGATAGAACATTATAGAAGGCCACACCTACAATGTATGTTTGTAGGACGGTGAGCAGTCCTGTTGATGGGGATGAAGGAAAGATGTGAGGACTTAGGAGGTGAGTCTTTATATGACCTTGGTGACCTTGTCCTTTTTCTACTTTTCGGGCATGAAGGAGTAGGAGGGAACCCTGAAGCCTATGTCTCCAGAGTAGCAGAATGAATTAGACCAATTTCAAGACCTGATTACGTTGCTTAATGTGCAAATTGTTAGGTTTGATGGAGCAATTGAGTTGATACTCTTCCCCCCCACCCCCCTCGGGAACTGGCTTTTCAGGTCATTTCATTATGGGCATTCCCTTTGACCACATTTCTATTTCAGTGACCACAATCCATTCTCTCCCCTCTGGGTATGCATAAAGAAGTCTCCGCCCAGAAAAAATCCCGCCAAAAGTCCTTTATAAGCCTCTGACTTCTCTCACTGGGGGCTGGAGCCATCCAGGCTCAGCCACCTGGTGTGTGGATGATCGAATAAATTCATAATCCCTCACCACTCTGGCGTGGTGCATTCCTCCTTCGGCAACCTAACACAAGTGACTTAGACAAATCATGTGACCTCCCTTCGCTTGTCTCCTCGTCTGTCAAATAGGAGCATTTTTATGACTGGCTTGATAGTAAAAAACAACAACAACAACAACAAAAAAACTAAATGAAAGAAGGTTTAAGAAATCCTAGAGAGAGCTACACAAATATTCATTACCACCATTATTGTGGAAGTGTGCCCAGCATGCCCAGTGGAAGCATCCAGCACTAGGGCAGAATTAAGTTAGTCTGTTCTGAAAATACCTTACAGCCTGGAAAAGTAAATATCTACCTAAAATTAGATGTCAAGATAGTACATGTATGAAATGCATCTGGCTTCTGGCACAGACAGCCTCTCTGTGTATACCTTCCAAGCAGCGGAAATGTTAGTGCACAGGTGACGTAGCGGTGAGAGGCTGTCAGCCTGACCCTTCTAGAAGGGTTTAGATGGACAAAATACTGCAAATGCTTTCAGAAAGAGCACCAAAATATATTTTTGCATACTTCTGATTGGTTAGATCTTATATATCATGATAGGATTATATGTCTTTCAATAGAACTATTGCATTTTCTAATTACAGCATAAATACATGCACAATGTGTTATATTTTTCTTTATCCATGCTTCGAAGACCACAACCACATCTCTGAAGAATCTTAGGGAATCTTAAGATTAGTCAATGGCCACTTCCAGGAAAGTAAAAAACAGACTGGTAATAACTGTGGAGATTTCAAACTTATTAATAAGGATATTCTAAAGCAGTGGTTCTCAACCTTGGCTGCACATTAGAATCACCTGGGAATCTTTTTAAAATCCTGATTTCTGGGCCTCATCCTCCGGAAATTCTGTTTCTTTGTTACTAATGTTGTGGCCCCACCCCATAACAAAGAAACAGAATTTCTGGAGGATGAGGCCCAGAAGTCAGGATTTTAAAAAGATTCCCAGGTGATTCTAATGTGCAGCCAAGGTTGGGAACCACTGTTCTAAATGATCAAGCTAATAATATGTTCAGTTTTGATGCAAATGCCGCCTGTTTCCTTAATTTGCTTCATCCCCACTCTTCCCAATAGGCACCATTATCTGCAGACTTCCCATACATCTTTAAATCAGTGAGAGCCCTGGTTACAATCAGCCTTGTGGGCAGTCCCACAGGGTCCCACATTAAGAAAGGCCCCAGCCCTACTTTAATGTTCTTATTGTTATTCTTAATAATCTTTTTTAACTTGTTTTATAAGTAAATCTGATAGGATGGTGGTGCATATGTGTGAGCAGAGGAGATAAGCAGTGGAAAAGATAAAGCTTCCCAGTTCAAGTACCTTTCCACACTGCGGCTTGGCCTGACTTGGCCAATGGCTGCATTTTCAGAATAACTCTTTGGACAGGACACATGAAAAACCGGGCTGACCTTGAAGGTACAGTTTCTTCACCCCTCATGAGACCTGGTTCTTAAGGCCGTGCTCCGTCTTCAGCCTGTCTCACATGGAGCCATGGTAATTTGCCATACTGTGACCCCAGCTGTCTCTTCTTTTGGCCATAAAGCTATGCTACATTTTCAGAAACATATTAGGGTGGTGATATATATTAGCTTTTTCTTAGTCTTTTGAGTTGTAAGAAGATTGTTAATTTTCTGTTTCAATCTAGGATGAAGAAATACCCCCTGTCAAAATCAATCCAGCCACATTTTCAAAAGTAATTCTTAAAAATCCCTGGTGGATGTGGCTCAGTTGGTTAGAGTGTCATCCTGTATACCAGAAGGTGGTGGATTCAATCCTTGGTCAGAACACATACCCAGATTATAGGTTTGATCCCCAGTTGGGGTGCCTGTGGGAGGCAACCAATCAATTTCTCTCTCTCTCTCTCTCTCTCTCTCCCTCTCTTAATAAAAACATTTTAATTTATCATTATTGTTTAAAGTATTATAGATAACCCCTTTTCCCCCCATTGGTCCCCTCCACCCCACTCCCACCCCATCCCAGGTCTTTATCACACTACTGTCTGTGTCCATTTTTTTTAAAAAATGTAATTCTTGAAAATAGAAGCCAAAGAAATATTAAGCAACTTGGAAATTCAAAGTAAAAACAATGCGTTCAGATTAGAATTCCAAATGTCAAATTGACTTCTATTTTGGCTGCTGCTTATCTAATTTTTGCATGGGACTAAATTTGGATTTCTCTTTCACTTTCAGTACCTCAGCACATTCTGATGTATTTTAAAAGGGTGCAGGGTCACACATACACTTACATACACCTTTCTGTCAAAAAATGCATTTGAATTTACACAGTCTTTAGATATTGATGTTCTATTCAAAAGTAAGTCAGACAATATATAAAAGCTGTAGGGAGAAGTTTCTTTGCATAACAAGAGAGCTAATGCATCAAGTATGGCTTGTTAATGGCATTCAATTAACAAATAACTGTTGTTAGTTGATTAAAAATTAACTGTGAATAACCATTTAACATTTAGCACTTGCAAATGTTTCTTGATTTATTAAAATTGTGGGAGCTAAGGCATCTGGGGAGAAGCTAGAAATACTTGGTTAGATTTTTTTCATGGAAATTTTAGGCACATTGTGAAATATTTCTTCCTAATAAATATACATTTGTAAATCAATCTTCATGTTTTAACTGCTCATGAAGAATTTCACAGACCTCCTGTTTGCAGGGCACTTGAGAAATAAATATCTGCCAGGGAGAGAAATCCCATCAGTTTTCTGGCTGTCCCTATACAGATGGTGGACCACACTGTGAAATTTGCTGCTCTTCTAATGCTCCATTCTGCACACGCCCCAAGGAATCTCAGAATTGTAGAAACTAAAGATGTGATAGACTAAATAGGTCATCTATTCCAATAGAAATGTTACCAGATTTATACAAGACTCTTTTGAATTTACAATACAACCTACTTCCATGGGGGTCCAAATGCTGAACAGAAAATTGGCTTTTTTTTTCCCCAGCCGCCCTAGAATCATATATTAGGTTATACTATTAATCATGTTTTTCTCTTGTGAAGATAATACACCATCAGAATGTGCACACGAAATTGCTATCCCAACAAAGGGATTAGATTTGCAGTAATCCATTTCAGGCTCTCATCTGCACCCCACCCCCACTCCCACTCCAATGGCTGTATTTGAGAGACAGCTGATTGAGGTCTCAGGAGTATCCCCTAGCCCCAGAAAGAATGAATGAACAGGTAAGTGACTTTTGTGTGCATAATATTCAACAGTTTAGCCTCTTTCAAACCATACTTTGACAAACCAAAATAACAAGCTGCTGCCAAATTATATGATTACTCCAAAATAATTTCAACATATTCTTGAATACCAAGCATATGAAAAAAAAAAATAGGAACACAAAGGAATTTGAGACAAAGTCTCAAACCTTAAAGATATGCATTCTTGGGTAGAGGGAAACCTATTAACAACAAGAGAACTTTACTAAATAGGTATTGTGGGTATCCTTTGATTTTGCCTAACTTCTTTCTTTTTTTTTTTTTTTTTTTTTTTTATTGCTTAAAGTATTACAAAGGGTATTACATATGTGTCCATTTTATCCCCCCGCCCTAGACAGTCCCCTAGCCTCCCCTATCCCCCAATGTCTTATGTCCACTGGTTATGCTTCTATGCATGCATACAAGTCCTTTAGTTGATCTCTTACCCCCCTACCTCCTGCCCCGCAACCCTCCCCGGCCTTCCTGCTGCAGTTTGACAATCTGTTTGAGGCAGCTCTGCCTCTGTATCTATTATTGTTCAAAAGTTGCCTAACTTCTTTCATTCTTCATTCCTATCTTGATATTCTCTCTGTGGTTCAGACGGAACTGACCCCACAATAACTCATACACATCACCACAGAAAATGGTGCAGAAATAATCAATGATCTAAATTTGCAAATTATGGTTCTCTTAGAATTTTTATGCTCGAAGTCTCTAAGAAAGTTGCCCTCTATCACCAAAAATTCCTAAACTTTTTAAACTAGAAGAATGTGGTCCAGAGGCTGCCAATATCAACTTAACTAACACATGCAGAGAGCTCATCTGAGAAGGAAGCCAGGGTAAGAGAAGTATAGAGACTGTGAGAGTCTTGACAATATCATTGAACTTTTTAGATTCAGCTGCTCTCAAAGCTACATCCAAAATTTTAATTTCTCTATTCTGTGACCTCCCACGAAAGATCTGCTTCTTTTAGTTAAGATAGTTTGAGTTGGTTTCTATCATTTGTAACTGAAAGAGATCTAACAGATAGAGACACCTACCAAGTGAGGTATACAGATAACAAGAGTTATGGGAGTTCAGGATAGAAGTTGAAGGGAAGACTTTCCAGAGAAAACAGAGCCTGAACTACACTTTTAAGAATTTGGGAAGATGGAAAGAAGAAAAGAGGCACTGCAAGTAAAATGGTATATTAAAAGGCTGAAAAGTACAAGCCAGTTTCAAGGGTCAGAGAAGATCAATTTTGGATGAAATGGAAGCTATATATAGGATAAAAAGTTGGAGGTAAGGCATAAAATAGAAATGTGCTTAATGAAGGTGGAATGTAACTCATCTAAAAGAGAGAAGGTTCCCCAAAGGTTTGAAAATAATAAAATGCTGGACAAATATAATTGTCAGCATTATTAAATACCATTACAAATTAGCTTCACTTATAAGTCTTGCCAGGGACTCTCTTTTTCCCTGGAGAGAATGCTGGATACAAGCACAGAGAATGCATCCCAGTGGTTATCAGCATTGCACATGCAGTCTGACTCACATACAGACTTGAGCATCCAGGGCCACCTACCCAATATTTGTCATGATGACATAATCCTTTTAGAATGACCAATAGAATTGACTCTATGTATAAATTGCGTTTTTCTCCCCTCTCCTGGTCTCTTATCTCTAGAAAATAATTCAATTAGATACTCTTTCTTCTCACTTTCACAATCCTGTGCTTTTGTTTGTCTATTTCTTACATTCTATACTTTATCTTAGCCTAGTGTACTGTTGTATGCATGACAGAGAAGAGAAAAGCTCATGATGTTTTCTTCAGCTGCATCTAAAAATTTATTTTGTACTTATACAAAGCATGGAAACATGTGTCAAATGTCAACAGAATTAGCTAGCCATCTTGATTCTTTGGGAGTAGAGGTAATGAGTTTGGAGTAATTTATGGAAACAAATTTGTAAGCCACATTAATAGGAATATATAGATATATAAGGATATGGATTTAGATATATAGATATGTAAATACAGACATAGATGTAGGTTTATATAGAAGGATAGGGATAATGACAAAGATAGAGATAGAGATAGAGATAGAGATAGAGATAGAGATAGAGATAGAGATGATAGAGATAGAGATAGAGATGATAGAGATAGAGATAGAGATAGAGACAGAATGTCAGAAGTCTGAAATTAACAAGGCCTTTTATATTATCTTGTTCTGATCTCTACTTTCCCAATAACTTCTGATCAGACTATATTCCTTTTAGTTCTAAAAGGGCTGTTAAATAATCTTTCTTTCATTAGAATGAGCTCACTCATGGTGGTACATTTTCTATATGTTGGACAATAATGGGTGGAAAAGGTAAAATAATTTGAACCACCTCTTGAATGCTGCCTGGGGAAGCTCACCTATGTCTGACTAAGGGAGAGATTAGGCAAAACCTAATCATGTTAGTTTCAAGCTGCCTGGCTGCCGGCCGCCATCTTGACTGACAGTTAATTTGCATATCTCGCTGATTAGCCAATGAAAAGGGTAGCGGTCGTATGCCAATTACCATGTTTCTCTTTTATTAGTGTAGATTTAAAGAGCAGGAAGATGAGGAAGAACCTACAAAGATTGAAAAGAGACAGATAAGAAGGGAATCAGGAAACAGTGATGTCACATAAGCCATGCCTCTGCCCATCATAACTTTCCTCAATGAAATGCCCACATAACCCTTCTGCCTGACTGACTTCTATGTGTCCACCAAAACTCAGTTTTAGTGCCAAAAATCTCCAGTTTCAATTAAATGCTCTTCTTATCCCGTGTGCCAGACTCCGCACTCATTATCCCACATTCAGTATTTATAGCTCCTGGAAATCACCAAGTTCAGATCGGGAAAACAGGAGTCTGATGAGTTTATTCAGTATTTAGATTCTCTGTTGAACTTGTTTTTTTCAGCCAATATTTATTGAGCACCTATTATGTGATGTACACCAACATCTACAGAATAAGCAATATCACATCTCAAGATTAGCCTAAAGAGTAGGTTTTCTGAAAATGTATATAAACTAGGCCTATCTTCACACTGAAGCAGTTTCAGTAAGTCACTTCTATTACCATAATAGCCCAAACCCATAATCATCACCATTATAAGAAAATTGATGGTATTGGGTCACCTGACATCAGGCATATTCAATAAGGTCAAACATTTCTGAGAGGTCATGTAACATGGGGCCTGAAACATCAGATGGATTGTGTCTCAGTGGTTCCTTCATGCTCTCTGCCAGGAGCGGTATAGGGAGGTGAAGGGGTGGAAATCGGAAGGCAGTGGATGAAGCCGGAATATGAGGTCAAGAAGCTTGACTGTCATCCAAAAGAGAGAGTGAAATAGTTTCTAAAGGAAGATGTGGACTAGAGAGAGATTATTTTGAGGACTTTTTTTTTAAGGTTTAAAAGATTTGAGCTTTTCTGGACAATAGAGAGAGAGAGAAAACCACACAATAATGAGGGAGAACTTGAAAATGAAGAGAGAGGCAGAGATGACAACATCTTAAGGAAGAAGTGTGGAAATGGATCCTGAGCAGCTCTGGAGAGAGTCACCTGCTCCTCAGGAAAGAAGAGGAGCCTCGGCAACGGTCAAAGGCAAAGTCACCTGCAATGACATGGGTATATTTGGAGGTGAGGACATGAAGCAGCCCTTCACAGAATAGCAAAGCTCTGGGATTAGGCATTGGCTTTGTCGAGATGCCTATCCTCACCTCGCAGCCTAGATGGTTAGGGAAGGAGTGGAACCCATGTCGGGTAGTAGCCTGGAATACAGGTAAAGGGGTGAATTTAAAGTTTATTGCATTAGGAATGACAGAGAAGGGTCAGAAACCACAGAGCCAGCTTAAGATTTCAGGTGATTAAAAGGAACAAAAACCCAAGGTATGACCTTAGAATTATGAGCCTGGAGTAGTAGGAATAAATACTGTTTTCAGTTTTAAGGCTGGAGCAAGAAGGTCACCTATGTTTTCTCTCATAAAGTGCTGTGTTAGCAAGGATTCTAGCAGTTCATCTCGGCTTAATAGGAAAGAATGCCATAGTCAATAGTAATATCTGCCCTTAGGAAGTAAAAGTAGGAACATATGGCAAGTCTTTGCCACCTCTTGCCTAGACTATCTATACGGGCAGTGAAGTCACCTAGGATTTAAGACACAAGAGCAGTAAGGTAAGGCAAGAACCAAAGTCCTAAATGAAGAGGGGTGCTAAAGCGTAGCCACCAGTAGCATGAACCTAAGAAAAGAGGGCCTTTTGACATGGCTGGATAAGAGTAATAATCTAAAAACAGCAATAGGAATTAATTAAATGAAATGGGGAAATTAACCAAATGTAAGAAGAGAAGCAGTTCTGCCAGAGTAAGGGAGAGTGTAGCTTTAGGAGGAAGGCAAGTTTCCATGAAGAATGTTGTTTGAAGCCCAAAGAAAAACGTGTCCTAATCAAACCATTGGATTGTTCTCTATAACAGCGGTCGCTAACCTTTCGGACCTCATGGACCACCAGTTGTCCGCAGACTACCAGTTGGCGCCTGCTGCTTCAAAGGTTTCCTTACATGCCCTCTTTGGGCTTGCCATGGAGAAAACCTGGTGTAGTTTTGTGCATAAATTACTGAAGTAATCAGAGTACTGAATTTGACCATACATGAATAAGTGGATAAAAATATGAAACGCCACTCTGATTCAAAACCTTCCCCTGGACACCCATATTCTTTAGCCTGGCTCCAATCCAGCTTTTCATTTTCTCCCACCATCCCCTAACTTTCTTCCATAAGTAGGCCAATTCCTCTTCCAGCCTTCTCTTCCTCGTTCCCCTTTCAGCATCATCCCCGCCTCAGATGCCCTCTTCATTTCTTTCTGGCTATTAAAATTGCATGTCCTTTTCAGCCCCGTCCATTACCCACTCATTTCATGAAGTCTTCCTTTGAAACCAGAGAATTATGACAGCTTCCTCCTCTGTAACCATGGGCACCCACTTTTACTTTCAGGTGTGACCTTTTTCAATCACCAGCAACCCTGATAGATCCTTGAATGCAAGAACAATCCATGTCTCCTCCTTTTTTTTCATCCTCCACAGTACCCTGCATATACTAGATTCTCAGTAAATAACTCATGGACAGTGAACAGATGAATTAATTAAAAATCCCTGCATTACTTCCACCCTATGATGTTTACCTTCACAAGGGAATGGGGAGGGAGAACTTTGAATGATAGAATCTAAGGCTCTGATAAGGACTGCAGCATGATTCCAATGCGGAGAGGGAGGCAGAAATTCAACTTTCATCCAGACACCTGCAAGACAGGTTGGCAGTGAGAAGGAGGGAGGTACAACCACCTGAAGAAGAAGGGCGAGGAGGGGTGCACCCCTGTTCTTTGAAGGGTGTCTCTGTCATCACCCACCAGAGAGTGTGCAGCACTTTTGGCAAGCTCCCATTATCCCATCACTGTCTCAGATGGTGGGCAGTGGAATCGATATCCCCAAGGCTTTAAAAAGCTCCCAAATGTTGTGCTGCCATTCATTCAGCAACAGGGGGAGAAATAAGAGAGAAGGGGGGAAAAACTGATGTTGGCTTCTTATTTTGCTTATGTTGTTAAAAGCCGCTCTGAAGCTGCTGTTCTGGAATAGGTCCCCTCTTTCTTTGAAAGCATGCTGTGTGATAGACTGTCATTTGTCCCCTGCCTCCAGAAGAGCCAGCTGGCAGCTAAGTGCTAAAGCCAGTGACTTGCATGTGTTTTTCTGACATTTAACAAATGGGAACAGCTTGCAAATCTGCATTAACTCACTCTGTCTCGCAAATAATCAGGGCCTACGCAGTGTAGACGCTGGGAACATTAGCTCCGACACAAAGGAGTGAGAGGCTGGGGGGTGGGGTAGGGGACAGAAAACAAGTCAGCAAATAACGGATGTTTTAACGGAGGGATGAATGTAACATTCTGGTTCAGAGGGATGAGTTTTGAAGTCATTTTTGTTTTTCAACAAGCCCCTGCTAATGGTGCTAAATCTGTCAAGGCCCAGCTTTGCAGCTTTATGTCATCTTACTTGCACCTCGCAAAGGCTGATGTGTTGGTTCCTTCCATCTTGCAAATGCCATTTCAAATTCCTTAGGCTTCAAAGTGAAGGATATCTCAAAGGGACTGTGTTTGACCACATGTGGACTTTTGCAAACCTACACCATGCAATTAGATGGCCATCTCTACTCTGATGTTGTATGAAAGAAAGAAACCAGTTAAATGAGCACACACAGACCTACATTTGCAAGGAAAGTGTCTTGCCGAAACCAGTTTGGCTCAGTGGATAGAGCGTCGGCCTGCAGACTGAAGGGTCCCAAGTTCGATTCCGGTCAGGGGCATGTACCTGGGTTGCGGGCACATCCCCGGTGGGGGGTGTGCAGGAGGCAGCTGATCGATGTTTCTAACTCTCTGTCTCTCTCCCTTTCTCTCTGTAAAGAAATCAATAAAATATATTTAAAAAAAAAAAAAAAGAAAAGTGTCTTATGCATATGTAGTGTCTATTGTAGAACTTCCCGAAACATACCCCACAAATTGGTATACATATCTAGTTTGTGTTAGCATTGCAGACTTAGAATAAATTTAGGAGCCTTTCTCATTAAGAGTGATTCGGCTTTTGGGGATAGGCACTATCAATCCCTAAATGTTTCATTCCATTTAGAAGATGGCTGCATTTGTGATGTTCTAACTTCTAGCCCCAAATACCCAAAGAAAATAAGTCCCTAAGCATGAATAAAGAGAGAAATGGATGCACTGGGGAATGTGTTTGGCACAGAGCTCGAAAATTCTGTCTTCTAGGAGAAGTGAAATAACCTTGTAAAGTTGCTTTAACTTTTGGAAAGGGTCATGGTGGGGCAGCATAATCGCCATCCTTCTATGGGATGTTGGTGAGAAAGAGGTCCTCAGACCCTAGTCTACAGAGAGCCAGGAAGAGAACTTGGAGTCTCACAATTAGGTCCCTGAACCACAGGACTAAGACACTGTCACACAAAAGAGAGACATAAATGTCCCCAATCACAAGCATGAATGCACAGGCAGGCAGCCACCTGGCCCAAGAGCAGAAGATGTTATCGAGTCTGGCCCTGACTAGGGTCACAGTCAAAATTCTTGAGGTGACATCTCTCTCCTTTCTGACGCAGGGGGCGGTTATCAGCAAGGACTCCTTCCTTCCTAGGTGCCTTCGTAGTGGGAGCGATAACCCTGAAAACCAGAACTAACTTTCAGGGCTCGAAAGGGCACGAATTAAAATTCTAGTTGACTACCACTGGGGAAAAACTGTCACACTCAGAGGCTTTGTGGTCACTTTCAGATAGTGGCCTGCAGCCTGCAACTGGGGCTGAGATATTTTGCAAGAGTTCCAGCTCAGCAAGAAAGCAGAGGGGAGCACCAAGAGGGACTGGAGGGTAGGCAGCATGAGGCCAGATAGCAGGATAAGGGTCCCTGTGGCTCTGAGACTCTTCAGCCTGCTCTACAACCTTAATGGAGTTGTTTGCAATGCTGCAGAGAAAGGCAAGAGGAAGAGGTGACTCACTCCTCTCATGAAGCGAGTCCCGCCTGTAACCACCATGGAACTAAACCCAGTACAGGGGACTGACTCTCTGCATATCCCATGAATCTCGACTTCTCCCATAGTAGGGGGCTGAGGAAACCAAGAGTTACAGGCCATTTTTATACACAAAAGATTAACAAATTATCTGTCCAAAATGTGAGACAGAAAGAATATATTCCTGAATCTGGATCAGAGTTCATTACAGCATGAAATGTTTCAAAAACATTATTTCCTAAATAATTTATTCTGGGTTCGAATCTTCTGTATTCTCTGTCCTTGCTGTAGCTCCAAACCTTGTTTTTTGATGTTTTTTCTCTTAAATAATGTTCACACATACCTCCACGATTCTAGCAACACTTTACTAGACTGAGCTGCCATCATTGTACCTTCTCTACTGCAAGTGCTTCTGAATCCATCTCCCCTAATTCCACCTTTGATTCCAACCAATCCACAAGCCAGAGTGGTTTTTTTCAAAACACAGGCTGGTCATGTGAAAGCCCTGCTTAAAACCCTTCTATTGGTAGTTCTCAAAATTTACTCTATTAAAAACTCATGAGGATGTTCTGGGACATTTTTTTAAATTTTCAAGAAAAATGTCAATTCTCCACATCAATTGCACTACATTTCTTTCAATGACATCATATCTTCGCGATGCTGTTTTTAGTAATGACTGTGCTAAGACAGTCATTATCATATGAAAGTCAGTGTGGAGCAAGAAATAGGGCTGAGAAGTCTAATGGGATCTTGAGGTTTGAGAAGTTGTATAGAGACAACAGGCAAACATGTCCAGTTAGTAAGTCAGGATATAGACAGCAGCCCTAGGTCCAGAGTCTTATTGTTATAAAAAAATAGTAATGTCTAGTGTATTACACTGTAGTTTCCATTAGATAACACTCACTGTATACAGCTGATTCTTTATCCACCTGATTGGCCTTCTGGCTGGTTTTTTGCTTGTATTCTATCCCCCAAGAAGGAAGCCTTGCTATAAAACCCCAGGATGTCAGCTGAGGCCCTGATTGCCTCTTCCCCTCTTGGCCCGCCCCTATATCCCAGGACTGGCCCCTGTGTCTAAAGTCCCTTATTCCAACTTGGACAGTCCTTTCTGAAACACAACCCTGAGCCAGAAACTGCAATCTGCTGCTACTGAGAAGCCCTTACTTTCCACCAGACCCCACATCTTTCAACAACAATAAAAAAAGTTGTTGAGCACTACAGTGTATCAGTCACTGAGGAAATGTGGATATTCATACAAACAAAATTTAATTTGCATGGGGGGGAGGCAGACAATAAATGAGTACACAAAGAAATAATGCCATTTTTTCAGTGGGTATTAAATGAACTCATGTGTGTATTGAAATCAGCTTATATTGAACTTGAGCTAACTCTGCCTTTTGTCTGGTATTTTCTATTTCTGGCTCCTCCCAGAGAGATCAGAAGGCAACGCAACTACCACAGACATCTTGCCCCACATGTCTACTAGACCAGCCACCCTCTTTTCTTTCTGCTGGGAGCTCCCAACAACCTACAAAGCTGAGTTAAAACTACTGAGAACACTCCTGCCGTGGTTAAGTTTATGTGTCCACTTGGCTGGGCCACAGGTGCCCAGATACTTGGTCAAACATTTTTCTAGGTATTTCTGGGAGAGTGCTTTTGGATGAGATCATCTTTAAAATCAGTGAACTTAGAGTAAAGTAGACTGCCCTCCATAATGTGGATGGCTCCATCCAATCACACGAATGCCTGACTGGAACAAAAAAACCTGCCTCCTCCCCAACCCCCCAAGCAAGAGAGAATTCTCCAGCAGACTGCCTTTGAACTTCATCTGTAACATTGGCTCTTGCTGGTTCTAAAGCAGATGGCCTTCAGACTCGGATTGGAACATTGTCTTTCCTGAATTTCCAATTTATTGAGCCACCCCGCAAATCTTGGGACATGCCAGCTTCTATGATTGTATGAGCCAGTTCCTCATGTTAAATCTTTTTACACACACACACACACACACACACACACAAAACATACGTTTTATTTCTCTGGAAAATACAACTCCCTATGATCAATTGGAAATTAAGAGTAACTTCTTCCCCTAAACAAAAGCAAAAACAAACCTATTGTTGTCGCTCTTGTCCCACTTCAGGCGTCCATTTATACCGTGGTTTATGTTCCAGCATCAAGGAGGGTTCAGGAATCTGGAAAAGGGGCTGCGCGTAGATGACACAGAAATCCCGAGACTAATAAAGAGTCCGGAGACGAGATATAATTTTGAAAGGTATTGGGGCTCAGAGGACCTTCAGCTAAACTGAAGAGTGCCTCCTTGTCTAGGACCCTTGCTTTTATTAACACAATTTGTCCTAAGGCACGGTGGAGATAATACACTTCAATGGGTAAGGTATCAAAGGGTACAGAGTCCACTGTCAGAACGGGGGAATAGCCTATGGCTGTTCAGGTGTTTGGCCAGTAGGAGGCAATAATATGTAGATTAAGATGCCCTTTAGCTGTCTGACAGCCACAATCAGTTTCCTATTCAGGTTTGGGGAAATGCCTTTAGCCATTCCCAATAGATGACTACATGTGTGACTCAACCCTGTTGAGACCCCAAGTCTCATCAACCTTTTGATGAAACTCTTGAAATTATGATATGCTGGAATTGGTCTACGGCAAAACCTAAGTTCTCTCCAGCCAAGATAGAGGTCAAATGGTTTGTACCAATCCAATAAATATGTCCTGATCGATTAACTCACCAACCAGAGAAGGCAACAATGATACTAATCACTAGAGTTAGGATTATAAAATGCACACAAAGGCATCCAAATGCTCAGTATATATCCAAATGCTCAGTAACTACTGACTGCTCTCTGTATTTATTATTTATTATTTGTCTTTACATCTTGAAATGTAAAGCCAGGTAAATGCCTAGAAATGTGAAGAAATGGAACAGAGATGAAAAAAGAAACAGGTTAATACAATATCAGACAAGAGAAATAAGCTTTTGATTTACTTTAATTATTTTGGGTTTTGTGGTTTCCCTGGCCATCCAGTGGATATTAAATGTGCCATCCCTCTTTTGCAGAATACATATGCATTTATTCAGGTAATATTTATGGCACCTCTATTGTGTGCCAGCCACTGTGCTGAATGCCAGTAAGATTGTAAGCATTTCATGTAAACAAACAATTAGCACAAAGGCCAGTAAACATTGAGTTTAGCAACTTATGTAGACTTCAGTTGGAGGGACTGAGCCAGGGGGTGGAGGTTCTACATTTGGCTCCGCCTTCAAAAACCTGTCTATATTTTTATTTTTCATATAAAAAATTAGAGAACAGGACTGAATGAGCACTGTTCCTTCCATCTCTAAAATTACAGATTTGGAAATATATTCAAGATTCCCTGAAACTGCTCATGTTTCATTACATAGAAAAACACTTTACTTATAATTTATCTTATCTAATATTTCCTTCAATATGCTCCATATCTTGGCTATCAATGTCCTCTTCAATGTAACCCAAATCTATCTTTCTAATAAAATATCCTACAAGTTACCTTTTATACATACCAAATGTGATCCCTGTGTCCTCAAATCATCCCCATTCCTTCATCCCACTGTCTCTGTTGTCATTGTTCTTTCAATATGGAGTGTCTTTTCCTACCACCTCTATCTAAAGGCCACCATTTTCTGTGCAGCTCAGCAAAAGTGTTCCCTAATCCATAAACTTTGCCTTCCTTGCTTCAGTTAATTATGGTTGTTTTTTTACTTTCTACCTCCCTTTTTAAACCTATCATGGCATATGTCCAAGAGCCACATTGTTACTCCCTACTTGCTATGCTCAAATGTACAAAACTAGCTCATCAACATTCCCCATCTGCCCAACATTGGTGTCCTCCTATATGATGTCTTCCTTAGTGAATGACTGTCTGAGAGCAGAGATGTGCTAGTAAATGTTTAACAACTAGTTATCTAGAGAAAAAAAATAATTAAATGTTAATGAGTAAGACAAAACTGAAACAATGAAGATGTTCTAACTTCATTTGTTGGTCAATAATGTAAGACACTCCTTTGATCAATTGATAATAGCTTTTGAATACAAGGATATGTTCTCAAATTTTATTCTCTTCACTCTGTAACAGCTACAGAGACAACACACTTTTAGGTTTGATCTGCCTTATTAGCATCTTCTCCATCACTTTTCTAGTGTTTTCTGATTTTCCTTGTGTAAATACACCCACCATAGCTCATTTCAAGCTACCAATGCGATATCAGCAAACACAGAGCTCACCTGTCTGGACCCTTCTTGAGCATCACCTACTCCAAGTAGGTCCCTTGTTCCCATCCCAACTTTCAATGCTACCGCCTCTGTTTCCATAGTACAGGATCTGGTGCATGCTCTTTACCTAGGGTTTGAATTTCAAGGCTCCAAACAAGACTCCTTAACTTTATAAAGGTTTGTTCTCTCCACATACAAAAAATAAGTTAAATATAAAAGAGGAGAGGGAGAGGGAGAGGGAGAGGGAGAGGGAGAGGGAGAGGGAGAGGGAGAGGGAGAGGGAGAGAGGAAGGGAAGGAAGGAAGGAAGGAAGGAAGGAAGGAAGGAAGGAAGGAAGGAAGGAAGGAAGGAAGGAAGGAAGGAAAGAAGGAAGGAAGGGAAAGAGAAAGAAAGGAAGGAGGGAGAGAGGGAGGGAGAGAAGAGGAAGGGAGGGAAGGGGGAGGGAGGGAGGAGGGAAGGGAGGGTAAGAGGGAAGGAAGGAAGGAAGGAGGAAGGAAGGAAGGAAGGAAGGAAGGAAGGAAGGAAGGAAGGAAGGAAGAAAGGAAGGAAGGAAGGAAGGAAGGGCTGCCAGGAGGAGGAGGGTGGTTTATAGTTCCTTCACCAGTTTTTGGCTCCCTTCTGTTGATAAAATAAGGTACTCTCTCTCTCTGCCACAGGTGACAGAAAAGGCCACTAGGTTAGTGGGCAATCGATCAAATAGCAGGGGTGCTACTCCCAGAATTTTGGCATAAAAGCTTATTTCAATTCCAAGAATTTGTGTATATTATTATAAACAATTACCAGAAACATGGAATATTGGGTCAAGCAGCAGAGAGAGGGGACTTTACCTCCCCACCCGTGTTCTGGCTACTACCACAGCCCACCACTTACTCTGAACATTTTTGCTAATGCCCTCTTCTGTCATAATCTTCAGCAGGTTATAGGGAAGCTTAGGGTTTATGATACATTGATATTATATGGTGACTAATACAAATAACTTCCTACTTTATAATTTTCATTCACAGCAATTCATTCTCATAAACAGTGTTTCTAATACTCTTACAAGATGATGCTTTAGTGAATAAAAAAGTGAATGAATGCATGGGGGTGGGGGAGGTGGAATAAGCACAATAACAAAGTTATTTACCATCCCATGATCTAGGTCAGCCTGCCCTATAGAGAACTTAAGTGTGTTAAGTCCAAGTTTCCCAAACCACACAAAGTCAATGGCCCCCAACCTCCCTGTACAGGAATGGCTGTTTTGCATATAGCTAAACTGAGACTTGCAGCACTAGGGCTAGCCTGTGAGTGCTACCCTTTCTGAAAGATCCTGTCACTCCTCAGAGGAAAGTATCCCGAAGGTCTGGGCAGCAATAGGAGTCCATATGGTCCAGTCATAATACCTATTGGAAATCTCCCTAACCAATGCAGTAACTGTACAAGAAAGGAGGAAATGATTTTAGTGGGTCATCACCAACCTACGTCTCTTAAAGAGCTAACCGATTCTTGCATGCAGCACTGCCTCAACCATTTATAAGGCAACCCCACCACTCACTGCTATGCAAATATGACCTTTCCATATCTTAGAATTTAGCCCACCTCAGAATCTTCTGGAGAAGTCAAAAAGAAGAGCATTTAAAAAACAGGAAGTGACAAAATTATATGAGAGTATCTTTCCTTTGGTACATCTACTTCCAAAATTCTTCATGTTGTTCTGGAAAATAAAATAAAAATTTACAATTTTTAAGAAAATGGAAATTTCCTTTATAATGTCAAGCCACAATGATCTGAAAGAAGTGAAAATCTTAACAAGATGTAGCTGAACTCAATTATATTTTTTATTGTGTTATATTAGTTTTCTCTACCGCAGTTTACCATAGTTTCATCCATATGAAGGTATTGTTTTTTACAGCCTACGCAGAAGACATCATTCATCTCTATTTCTCAGAGGTGGAAACAAAATCAGAGAAGTTAAGTTTCCCATATTTCTCTGGATAAAATGTTGGTGGAGCCAACATTAGAGGGCCTTCTAATTCTTAGACCAATGTGCTTCCATCTCATTACAAATTCTTTTTCACAAAAGGTTTGGAGGGGAGAGGGTTTATGGCATTGCAGAGTGGCAGAATTGGGAAAGACAGAGTGGAGAGACACTTAAACATTTGAAAGAAACAATTTCAAGATGAATGAAGTTGTTATGAAGGCAATTTAGCAAACCTGTCGTGCAGATAAATTCTGCAATCAGAATACCTAAATTGGAATCCCAACTCTTTCATTTACTCTGCGGGTTCCAAGACAAATCACCTTCCAAACAGTCTCAATGCCATTGTCTGTAAAATGGGGGTTATCAGAGAATCATCCCTTTCAAAGTTGCTACAAGGATAAAATGAGACGATGCATGGGAAGCACACAGTATAGTAAAACACAATACATACTTAATACATTGTAACAATGGTCATTGGTATCTCACAAGTTGTAACATCAGGTAAAAATCAAAAAAGAGCTCAAAATTGATTGACAGGAATTTATAGGTAGATCAAAAGATGTCCTTGAGAAGAATCCGATTATTGGGACAATGTTTCTAACTCCTTCACACCAAGGAGAAGGGGCAGAGGTTACTTTTGTGCCTTGCTAGAATAAATCCTAGGCCAGTGATGGCGAACCTATGACACGCATGTCAGAGCTGACACATGAACTCATTTTTTTGGTTGATTTTTATTTGTTAAATGGCATTTAAGTATATAAAATAAATATCAAAAATATAAACCTTTGTTTTACTATGGTTGCAAATATCAAAAAAATCTATATGTGACATGGCACCAGAGTTAAGTTAGGGCTTTTCAAAATGCTGACACGCCGAGCTCAAAAGGTTCACCATCACTGTCCTAGGTGGATGGAACATAGAGATTACTATATATATTTATAGAAAACTGTGTGCTTTGGTTAATATACTAAGACTATCGACTTCTGGAGGGCAAGGACCGAATTTTCTTTAGATCACCCAACGCCCTCCCAAAGACCAATACACTGCTCTGCACTCCATGAAATAATTTTAATCCCTTATTTATTGATGGGGAAAAACACGAGGTATTTGGAGAGATTTGCCAATGGCAATTGATCGTGAAAAACAGCAATTAAACTTCATCAAGCAAAGTCAATGGCAGGTAGGAAGTGAGACATAAGCACTGAGAAAATAGAGAACTGAGGCAGCAATTGCTTGGTATAGCAAATACCCATAAAAGAGCATTTATTCTGTAATTTTACATTAAGCATTGAATTTGATCCTCTTGATAGCCCAGAAAGGTAGGGTAATATTTTTACATACGATAACTCTGAGACTCAGAGAGAGAAAACAGCTGGCTTAGAGGCACAGAGTTAATAAGTTCATATAAAATGAAAGAGCCAAAGCCTTGGATTTTTTTTAAAGACAAATAGTGTTTGGGGAAATGATTCTGTTTCAATTTTTTGTGTTTAAAGGAAGCTATATTGGCAATGACTGTCTGGCACTTTTCTCTAACTATCAAGATAATAATACTTTTAGACTGTAGGTGAGGTTTGTTTTTTAATGGAGCCATAGTTGCTAAGGTATAGCATTTGATATACTCATTGCACCTGGCTCCATTGCTTGAAATGTTTAAGTGTGTGTGTGTGTGTGTGTGTGTGTGTGTGTGTGTGTGTGTGTGTAGATATACTCATCTAATACTACTTTGGTCCACTATTAACCTGGGAGAACAGATCATGTGCTAGAATAATGCAGGGAAAACCCAGGCATCCCCCAGCAGAGTAGCCTGAGCAGTCACAACACCTGGATCCCTTGGGAGCCTTCCCTTCGCTGTCCCCATAAACCTCTCCCATCTCTGTGCAACACACCCCTCAATATCATACCAGTTGCAATGCTGTCTAAGGTCCCACACTGATCTGATCTGCCCAATTGTCCTAAAAGCCTCTTAAAATCATGGGCAATTTCCTCGCCTTGTGTCTAGGCAAGAGCAGGTTCTTGAAAAATGTTTACTGATGAATGTATTTGGGCTGGGGAATTGTAATGCAATTTAATAATTGTTTGAAGGTAAACATGAGAGAATTCTATAGAAATAAAAATAAAGAAAAGTATTTGTGATTAGAAGAGTAAAACTGGACATTACAACATAACCCTCAAACTGGGCCTGAAGGTTGAGTGGATCACCCGGGATTGGGTTAGATAAACAGAGGGCTGGGTGGAAGTTTAGTGCTGACATAGTCCAGCAATGCTTGTCATACTGTTAAATTCCTCCATGATTTGAAAAGTAGACTCAAAATTTTCAATCCCGTAAGATGTATAGGCTGATTATTGTGACGTTAATAAAATGACAAGTGTGGCATTTCATTTGGTGGTACAATCTGGATCGCTCCAGACCCCAGTTATGGTTTCATGGCCACCTGATGGTGGTTATCTATTCCAGATTAATATTGATGAGGAGGACCGTTCAGGGCTTCAGGGCTGACTGGGACTTGGAATGTTGCTGTCGCAATTCCGGGAATCATTTAATGGAGTGGCACCTGTCCCAGAGGCTGGGCCAGCAGAAGACAGGCCTGCTAACTGGGTAGGTTGGCCCACTATTTCCCTTCTTCTCTTCCCTGTTCACCTCCAAATGAGCTCTCCATTCCCTCTACCCCCAAGAAGACAAATTTAGCCAGCCCCTTTTGAAGAAGAGAAACAAAGGGGCTAATTGCCGAGTACGTTGTATTAGAATCCCTTTTAACATGGCCTCATTATCACGGGATTTTACTATATCTGACTCCCTCTTTGGCCTATAAGAGATCAATCAACTTACACTGTGTACCCCACATGCAAAGCACCCCTTTGCATCAGTAGGTGTTTTCAATTGCTGGAGTCATGGCCCAGAGTCTGCTAATTTTCACATATGCACATTAGCACTAGCACTCTGGTTATCCAGAAGGATGCTATGCCCTTAAAATTCTGAAAAATATATAGCACATACTTGCTAAGTTTTCTTTTTTACAGACTAAATTTCCTGAGTTTCCTCGGGTATTAATTGTTTGCTGTTGTATCCCAAGAGCCAAGGGAAGTGCCTAGAACACAGTGGACACTCAGTAAAAATGTACTGAATGAGAACATGATGACTGAATGGTTCCAAACATTTCCACCCCATGAGGAGAGTGGCCTCATTTGTCTCTCTTCCTCTTCAAGTATGGCACCCAAACTGGACTGGAAAACTCCAGATATTGTCCAGAAGGCATAGAGAGCCAGACTGATCGCTACTCTCTTTCTGAATGCTAAACATCCACAAATGCAACCTCAGGCTGACTTTTCTTTTTGAACAGCCCTATTACTATGGAGTCATAGCAAGTGTACTGCCAGCTAGGACCCTCCTGAGATTTTTTTTCACAGGTCTGCTGTTCAGCTACATCTCCCCCAATTGAGTTTTCAGGCTGAAGTGCAAGACCTCACCTTATTCCCTGTAAATTTTGTCTTATTGGATTTAGGCCATTACACCAGCATCTAAAGACCTCTTTGAGCCTTGATTCTGACATCTGACATACTAGATATTCAGCCTGGCTCCGTGCCACTTATAAATTTCATCAGCTTTCTCTCACACAGGTCTTCAATAAGCAGTGGGACAGAGTGCTGGGCAGAGCCCCGAGACTTGCTTCAGAGACTCTCCTCCAGATTAATGGCCGTTTATCCTGTAGCGGCATTATTGCCTGAGGCCACATGGGAAGTCACAAGAAAGAGAAATAATATACCGTCAGAGTTGAGACAGAACCACTTTATAACCCCAGCTTATCATTTACTAATTGTGTTCCTTCTGGCACGAGATAAGGAGAGAACACAGCATCTATTGTGCGTTTATGGTCATGTCAGACATTGGTAAAGGGTTTTGAACCCATAAGTTCATGTCATCATTAGTACAACTAATATAAATATCATGACCCCCATTTTTACAGATGTGAAAATTGAGGTTTAAATAGGTAAAATAACAGAACCAAACTATATAAGTTGGAGACAGCAATATTAGAATTAATATTAGAAACTAATATTAGAATTCATGTCTTTCTCAATTTAAAGCCCATTTATTTCCACTAAATCTGTGCTCCATTCAAATCTAATTTCATAGGACAGAAAATTCAGAAAACTTAGTAATAGAGGAACCAATAGGCATTACCTCAGTATAATCTTATATTAAATTTGAACATCTTTGGGCCTTTTTAAAGTCTCTTGAACCTTTTAAAATAGAAATTATAATTATTTTTTTAATTCTGGAAAATTAATCATCTTACCCAATGACATGGGGTTGTTGTTAACAAAGCCCATTTGGCAACTATCTAGTGAGAATAAGACCTCCATCTCCTACCTTACCTTAGATCAAAAGCAATTAATAATACTTGGTAAGTATATTTTTGTACATATATTTTTCTTATGAATTTCTGAGAGCACATAGAGAAAAAAAAGGTATGGACTCTCACTCAAGATGTTTATTGTCTAAATGGGGAGATATAATATACAGGATTTGATTCCCTCCCATGTATGATTCAATATCCTTGTATCAATGGTCTGCCACAGGTAAAACAGGATGGAATATACAGGTATAAGTAAGAGATAGCTCCTGTGGACAGATGCCTTACAATCTAGGAAAGTGCATTATCTAAGCAAACGCATAGGATGAGATATAATAGTATGTTAGGGCCCCAAGAGAGACAAGCAAAGTGTCTTAGGGACTCAAGGAAGAATGAGACACCTGCCTAAGGTCTAGCATGATGCCTGGCTTTTTTCCCCCTGGCTCTTTATTGGTGGTACTCATGGCAGAAGGGGAGCTATGACAGTAACAGAAATGTTAGTTCAGAGTAGCAAATGCTTTTGACCTGAAAATTAAAGGGAAACTTACAGTAGAAAAATGAAGCTTGGTTTTGATCTTGAGAAGCTACTAAGCTCTGGCTATTCTATAAGTCTGTTCTAGGGCTCATCATCTCCACTGTCCAATAGGATAGCCAATAGCTAGTTGTGGCCATAAAGTACTTGAGATGTGACTAATCAAAATTGAGATGTGTTCCTGAGATGTGTATAAAATGTATATAAGATTTAGAAGACTTAACTATAAAGAAAGGAATATAAAATATCCCATTAAATTTCTACAGCAATTATATGTTGCAATGATAATATTTCAGATATATTGGGTTAGGTAGAATACATTATTAAAACTACTTTTTCACTTTTTTGTGTGTGGCTACTAGAAAATTTAAACTCTCGTGTGTGGCTTGCATTCTGCTTCTGTTGGACAGGGCCAGTCTTGAGAGTGGACAGCACAGAGACATGCTTACCACAGGTGTAATGAACCAGACTGAGGGATAGGAAAGGCTATTCCAAGAGATGCAAACCACAAAAATTATGCAAACAACAAAAGCAGGAAACTAAGGCATACTCAGGGGACAGAAAAAAAAAAAAAAAGGTATGGTGTGGTGATGCTTTGGAAAAAAAAAAGATAAGTTACAAATATACCACTTTTTTGTTTTTCTATTTATATCAGATTGCCTAACTCCCTTTTAAATCTACTATCTAGGACTAACTAATTGGGAGAAATAACCACCTTAAATGAAAACAAAATAATTTCTCTGAAAGCAAGTATTTATATGCAATTTGGTATATCAAAAGAGAAGAGAGTCCCAGTTCTTCACAAACTTGCTTTGTGCCATTGGCTAGGTCACTTAATTAACCTCCGGGGTCTCCATGTCCACAAAGCCAAGGACTTGGATTGGACTAAGGTCCTCTAGTTCTACTGTAGTGGGGGAGGGGTCAGGGAAAGTCTTAGGGATCTAAAAGCAATGTTCCCATCTAGCTCTTGCTGATGCATATTTTTCCTTCCTCTAATCTTGTTGCTGTTAGGTTTATGCTGCCTTGGGATTCTAAGAAATCTTTCTCCCCTCTTTGTTGATCCTTGTTTGGGGAAAAAACCATAAGAGAAGAATGTTGGCCAGCATAGCACACTGTGAGTCAATACAGTATTTAAGAAAAAAGTCAAGGAGTTGATTAAAAATCCGTTCATTATAAGTTTCCTCACAAAAATGTGGTAAATTGTTGCAAATATTACTTGACTCTGTCCTAAACAATAATTCTTGCAGGGATAGATAATACTTGTGCTTCAGGACATAAAATGAGCATGAATCAAAATGACCAAAATTTGAATTACCGTTATATTTTCTTCTAAAGATATTGACTGTTTTCTCTATTAGAATGGGATGGCAAGCTGAGCTAGAAATGTAAAATAATTTAATTAATGGAATTCCAAGTAGCAACACATATGCCATATTAGAAGTCTCAGTTGGACTGGTTGGGGAATATATTAGTCAATATTTTCATGGCTGCCAGTGACAGACACCCAGCTCAAATAGTCTAAGCTAAAAAGGAATGTACTGGGTCATTTAACTGGGAGGATCAGAGATAGAGCTATGTTATCACCTCTGCCTTCGCTGGTCACATCTCTGCTTCTTCCTGCCCATTCGCCTCATTCTCCATGACTTCAGAAAGTCTTGCTCCATGACTGAGAAGAGGGAACAAGGCCACAGAAAGTTCCAGGTGTACATCATCCCAGCTTTGCTGTTCAAGAGAAAGAGCATTTTATCTAACTGTCATCCATATATGAATCTATTTATTCATCTATCTGAAATCTCAGAGAAGACTTATGATTGGTTGGTTTTGGATCCTAAGCCAATTATATAACAGGTACGTGGTTGATGCGGCCTGATGACATACCAGAAGATTGAGATACTGTGTTTTGGCAGGCCCAAAAGAACCACATGGAGTAGAATAGGTTAATTACTCAAAGGAAATAACATTCATAGCAAAAAAAAGAAATGGTATACTAAGCAGAAAAGTCTAGTACAGGAATCCATGACCCTTACAAGGATCATTTTCCATAATGGTCATAAATCCACTTCATTGTACGTGGGAACCTTCTGGTCATCTCTTTGTTTGTCCCTAATAATAATAGTAGGTATCACCCAAATCCTTACACTTTCTTCTGTCAGTGATTAATGCCCACAGGCTCAGGGCACCACGATAACAGAGAAAACTAATGGAGCAGGGAGCAAACATGCCTCTACTCTTGGTCCAGTTCACTGTGCCTGACAGTGCCTGCCCTCAGTGGGGCATGGTCCTATTCAGACCTTGTCAACTCTGAAACCTGACTGCCATTTGGACCTGCGATTCCTGCCTTTTCCTTCATGAATTATTTCCTTCATGGTGTTTTGGTATCTTTCACATGCCCTCCACTCAGCCAGCCTCTCCAAGGCCCTCTGCTGTCACTCCTGCCACAGGACCTGCTAGCTTCTCATGCGTAGTTTTCAATGTATTTGCTTTTTTGAGTTTTTATATATGGACCTCCCCAAATTCCAACTCTGGCACTGTACCAATAATTTAACTCCTATTTATTTCCTAATCAGATTGAGCTTATTTGGTGCTGTCAATACCACGAAGCTAACTAGGCTCCCATGCATACATACATGTATGTGATAGAGGATAGTTTTGTAACTATCTCCATACAAAAGTAGATAGCCAAGATGGTGACTTCACAATCAAGAGGGTAGTACCTCTGAAAATGCCCATCAAAACTTGAATTCCTATCATTAGAATAGTATTCCATTGCCCTTATTAAATGTATGCTTTGTCTCCTGTTAAAATGTCAATCTTCAGTAGGAATTAGTTTATCAATCCTTTTCAGCAGGAAGGATTTGATAAGGACATTTGTAAAAGAGCATGAGAGCTCCAAGTAACTGAGAAGAGAACCAAGAGGTCATCCTTGAGGTTAAAGACTTAGGACCCGAGACATGGAAGAGGGCTCCTGCCATCTCTGCAAGCAACGCCCTCCTCCCCAAACATACATCTGTTTCCGATTTCCCTTTACGTCTATGACTCAATCTGCCATTTTCTTTTTGCCCTGTTAGGATACCCTGAGCCCACCCTAATCTTCTTCAGGACAGATGTCCTCTTTATATCAGATTTGACGATGCTTCAAACACGTGCTTACAGCAGCTTAGGCTATACAGGAGGAAGCTGAGGCTACCAAAAGGCCAAGATTACAGGAGCCCCAAAAGAGATCAGCATCAGCACTGTGGTGACAAGCGAATGGGGATACTGGGATGATCGCCAGTATCTTACCTCCCAGAAAGAAGTCGTAGTTTGCTGGATGGTTTTAAATGTTGATAGCAGCTCCAGGGGCAGAGGAATGAGGGGCACAGGTTAGGCAAGATTGTCATTTCCTCTGGACTTCTACTGGGATGTCTTGCATCATTGGAGTTTTTGTTTGCTTGCTTGCTTGCCTGCTTGCTTGCTATTATTTTTCTTTCTTTTTTTTCTTTTAAAGATGTATCATTTACTGGTCTTGATACATCTGTGGATGCTGTTCACAGTTGCTATCACCCTTTGCATCATCTGAAAATGTCCAGATGAGTTGGAGGCAGCAATGAACAACCAGGCAGCCAGTTCTCATAAAGATGAATCAAACTATGGTGATCTGATAAGAAGACTTGTGAGATCCATTTATTTTCACCCAAAAGAGTACGAGTTATTCTATCTTCTGAAATCGTCAATGTTGATAAAGTAACCAATTGAAAGACACACTATTCATGCTTCACCCAAATGTACCGACTGGGTAAACAGAACCATGGCTCGTACCGGCAACCATAAATTTAAAGTTAGTATTTCAGGTCTATATCTAAAGAATGACAGAACATCATCTCTCCTGATTCATCCAGCCGGAATGCACCATCCTTTTTCTCCCAATCTAATCAGGTCCACGTCTGCCATGTTCATTTTTCTTTATAAGTCAGAAAAGCACAGAAAAAGATTTAGGCCTTCTCTCCTATACCCCTCTTGACACAGAGTGGGGGAGGAAGCCCACTGCATGAGAGCAAAACCTCAGATTCTGCTCCGACTCCACCACAGGTACTCTTGTTTTTGCTGGAATCGATTTCAAATGCTGTACACAAGTGCCATCTAGTGGTCAGGAAAAAATTAACACGGCTCTTCAAAATAAGGGAAGACTTAAAGCCTTTCCTGTATAACGAAACATGTTTTCATCCTCTTTACTTAAACAAGATGCTTTTTCTGCATTTGCCTTCTTTTTTAGAGAAACGTATTTCTTCCATCAATTTCTCTTTGGTCAGGATAGAAGTACCTTGGCTCATCTTCTGCCAAATTATGCTTCTAGCCATAAAAGGTAGGCTGGAGGTTAGTCACAAGGAAACACATTGAGAATGTCTCCTTTACAGCCAGTCACTTTTCTGTGCAATAAAACCCAGGTGCTTCTATTGACTCTGCACTCTACATTTGCAAACACTTTAGAATTGAGTGGTGGCTGAAATGAAAGAGAAGAGTAAGAAATTGGGATAGAGCAAACCACACTCACCACCTTCAATAGCTTTTCATTGCATATAGGACAACAAAAGAAGCTCCCGCCCTAAAATCAAAATCCTTACAGTCTGACTCATACTCACTTTTCTAGCCTATTTCTCCGCATTTGCCTACCCATTGACTCACGAATAAATAATACATTTTAACCTCTCTTCATTTCCTTATGATTGTCCCCTCCCCTGCCTGCTTATTCAACCCTATTCCTCCTTCAAGCTACATTTTACTATAAGAGGATATCAAAATGGAACTCTTTTAGTCTTGGTTCTCTTTGAGACACATATCAATTAGTTACTCCTACATTAAAAATCACCCCAAAATGTAGTGGCTTTAAACTACAGGTATTAGTTACTGTTCACCAGTCTATGAGCTAACGGGGTTGTTCAGTCTTAGTGAGGCCTCCTTAGGTGCCTGGGGTCAGTGGGGGATCACGTAGGCAGCTCTGCTCTCTGTGTGTGTGCTGGTGTAGCATAACAAGAAATATATATTTGTTCTCTTCTCCTGGTTTCCAACAAAGACCTCCGAAAACCCTTGTAATAACCTGAGGAATAGGAGTGCTAGGAGCATCATTGTTTTAATAGTTGGTCTTTGACCTTGGTTCCTGACACAAAGCTCCTAAAGTCCTTGGAATTTCCTACATAGTAGAGGAATCTTTTGTTCTAAGGAGGTAACTTCCCGTGGGTTCCTGGATAGCTTCAGGATGGGGGCTAGTCATCAGAAAGATCAAGCCATGATTAGAAGCTTGGAGTTTACAATGTCTAGGGAAGGGAGAGGGGTTGGAAATAGAATTAATAATAAAGCATGGCTACATGATGAAGCCTGCAGCAAAATTCCTAAACTATGAGGGTTGGTAAACACATCCACATGCTTGGAGTCAGCATCCCCAAACTCCATGAACAGAGCTCCTGTACTAGGGACCCTTCCAGACCTTGCTCTACATACCTCTCCATCTGGCTATTCACCTGTGTCCTTTATAATAACCCAGTACATCTAAGCAGTGTTTTCCTGAGTTCTGTTAGCCCTTATTGCAAATTATCAAGCCTGAGGAGACGGTTGTGGGAACCTCCAATTTATAGCCAGTTGATCAGAAACTTTCAATGGTATCCCAAGTGGGAGCAGCCTGTGGACCTTAGCATGTAACCTGTGGTGTCTACACTAACTCCAGGTAAACAGTGTCATAATTGAATTGTAGGACACCCATTTGGTGTCCAGAGAATTGGGGTATTGGTTGATGTGGGGGGAAAATATTGGTATCAGAAGTTTTGTGGGTAGAGAATAGAAAAAATAGTTTCCCAACCAAAGTTTCCTGCAATAGAGGACTGGATAAAGAAGAAATGGTACATACACACAATGGAATACAACTCAGCCATAAGAAAGGATGAAACAGCACCATTTGCAACAACATGGATGGACCTTGAGAACATTGTGCTAAATAAATTAAGTCAGTCAGACAAAACTAAGAACCATATGATTTCACTCACATGTGGGATATAAAACTGAAACTCATGAATACAAACAGCAGTGTGGTGACTGCCAGAGGGAAGGGGGTGGAGGGAGAAGGGGATCCTAATATATGGTGACCAGAGAAGACTTGACTTTGGGTGTTGGGCACATGGTGCAATATACTGATCTTGTAACATAGAAATCCATACCTGAAACCTATATGTTCATTTGGGCCAATGTCACCCCATAACTTTAATTTAAAAAAAGAAAAAGCATTTCCTATTTCATTAATTAGCTATTGGCTAATCTAGGATGACCACAGTAAGACAGCTGGGTTCTTTGGCTATGTTCTCCCAACCTCCTGCAGGCTAGCCCAGGTTTGTTCATATGATGGTACAAGCTACCCAGAAAGAGCAGAATCACTCAAGACTTTTTGAGGCTCAAGGTTGCAACTAGCACCCTGTCACTTTCACTGCAGTCAATTGGACAAAGCAAATCACAAAATCAGTTCAGATATAAAGAAATAGACTCCATCTTCTGATAGGATGAACTACAAAGAGAAGTGAAGAAAACTGGTCATTTTCACAGTCTATCTACTTCAAGGCCCCCAAAGATGCCACACTTCACAGTGATGTGAGAACCCCTCTGCAGAACTTTATTATTTAGTTACATATGTAATAGATTTGTATGAAAAGCAACTGTATTTTCCAAAGCAAAATAATTTAGGTAGAAGAGTGGCATTGTTTTTCATTGTTTGCAAGTCTTTTCAATATATGCTCTAGTCTTATATCTACTTCTGCATTCATTATTGCAATGTGTGATTTGGATTTCTTCTAGTACATGAAGAAAATTTGGCCTCAGATAGATATGTACATGAAAGGGGGAGGAGTATTTTAGTAGCAATTTTAGATAACTGTAGATATTCTTCTTTGATACTACACGAAAACTTAACAAGTGGTAATTTCTTTAAAGTTAGTTTTAATATGGAATCCCAAATCAGATTATTCAAAGATTTTTGTACTCTGTTACATTAAAATATCTTAACTTATTGTGTACTTTGAGTGGATCTCTTATCCATACATGATTTTATGATATGAAGCATTGTCCATTGGGAAAATACTAATTGAGTTCTAGATCATCCAAATATTGACACATTTTATTATCCAATACTGAAAAATACATTTGTTAATAATATCACTACTGCCTTCATCGGAAAATTCTTTAAATGTTGGGGAGCTATCGTTTTCATGTGGGGTCTATACTATCAATGTTTGCTTAAGAGCTCAAATATTTTCAATGGTAATAAATATTGATCATTGTTTCCTTGAAGTGACAGATTCACATTGTTCATTTTTTTTTTGAATGTCTGCCAAATTCTCAAGTCTAAATAACCCTAATTTGTCTGTCAGTGTTCAGTTTCAAGAAAAGTGGTGTCTCATGAAAACACACACACACACACACACACACACACACACACACAAACAACAATAACAAAAAAAAAAAACCTGCTAGTTAAATGATTCAAAAGAGCTTTCCCAGTGGAAATGGGAGTGTCCAGAATGTTGGCCACACAGTCTATGCCTCTTGTCCAAGTTAACAGGGGTGGCCTTTGGTCATGTGTCTCAATAGGAATTTTATTTTGGCTTGGGTCATCCAAAATAACATGGTGATAACGCCAAATTTAGTGAGTCATAGAATTAGAAAATATTTTATACATCATCTAGTTCATGCTTAGAGAACATTCTCTCTACCGCAGGCCTAGCACAAGGTCATTCAGCTTCTGATCAAGCACTTCCAGTGATGTGAATCTCGAGAGTTCTCTAAGCAGTCTATTTCACCATTCTCGGGAGCTTCAATTATTATTCAAATCGTCATCATATTAAGGCAAAGATTTCTTCCTTGGTTTCATGATGCAGAAGAGAATGAATCTACTTTCTCTTCCATATGGCTAACCTTCAAGCATTTAAACTTTAAATTTCTTTGACTTTTTAGGATTACTTTAACCCACACCCTGTCCTACTTTACAGTTACACTTACATACACACATACACACACACACCTTTTCTTATGCTATTATTATTTTTTTTTCTCTGGGACAGAACCTGGTTTCTTTGCTGCTTTTCCTTAAATAACATCGTTTCTAGATCCTGTCATCTTTTCATGCTAGACTCTTTCTGCTCATTCCTGTGCATTGTATAAAGGGCACCAGAACACTATTAAAAGATTCTGAATTAAATCTTTTTGAATCAGTATTTATTTCCTTCCTGTACTTGTATCGCTACAGCCTACAATTGTATTTCTTTTTTGTTTGTTATTGTGTTTTCAGGAACCACATCAAACTGTGAGCTCATACTGAATTACTCGTTAAGCAAAATCTTTGTTTTTCCCATATAAACACTGTCAATTTCCCCATATGAAAACTTTCCTATTCTGTAGTTGTGCAACTAAATTTTCAGCCTAAATGAAAAAACTTTTACATAGTACGCTGAGAAATTTTATCTTTTAGGTTTAGACCCATTTAGACTAACCCAGACTGTTGGAATTTTTATCACTCTTAATTTTATATCTGTGGCAAATAATACTTGCTGGCCTCTAAAACCTAGTCTCTCTTCATTCCTGGGAACAAGACTGGATTACACTTCCCAGCCCCTTTTGTAGTTAGATGCAGCTCTGAGACTAATTTCTAGCTAACTGAGTAAGAGTAAAACAAGTATATATTACTTTAGGGGGCTTTAAGGAGCAGCATACCTGCTTCATCCTCTCTACCCCATCCCATTTTTGCACCTGGACATGACAACTCACCTTAACTATACTATACCCTCAAAAAATCTATGGGTATGACAAAAAGATCCTGATTCCTCAAATCTCTGTGCAAGGACTGCCTTCTGACGAAGAATATCTGCCCTGAATTTATATGAGCAATAAATAAACTGTTTCTTAAGCCACTGAATTTGGGGTCTATTTATTATAAAAGCTTATAGTTTACATTAGCTAATATAATATACACCATATTGATGGTAGAGATGATTACTAAGATATATGTCTTCATCTAAATTTATTATGTTATTCAGTGGTTAGAATAATGGGGAGTATTACAATGCCCACTAGTAAAATGAGGCCTTCCATATGTCTATGCTTCATTTCAGCCCAAGAAGCCTCTTGTATTCCTTAGAGGCTACCATAAGTCCCTGGTGCTGTTCACAGTGTGCTTTTATCTAAATATCCTCCTCTTTGAAGTCCTTCCATCTTTCCCAGGCAGAGTCAGTACTTCTCTTGACCATGCTCCCACTGAAACCTTGCCCAAGCCTCACAACTTGTAATTCCACTCAGTTTGATTGTGTGTTTTCAAGGCTAGGGACCACATTTTGTCTATCTGTGTGCCCTCAGTGCTGTGTCATAGTCCCTGACACATAGTGAATACTCAATAATTGCTTGAGAATGAACAAATAAATAAATAAGTTGATGCTCTAACTTTAAACCTACTAGGAAAAGCAATCACCAGGAGATAGTGGCTCAAACACCACTAATTTCCCATTAATGCCAGATCAAGGTGGAGTCCCTAAACACACATGTATAGCAGCAGAGTAGCAATTAGTTGTCTGAAGAGTCTCTCTGATATTCTGAGACCTGTGACTCCTTTCACAATCCTATTTTTGCTTTGACTGCCTGGAACTAGTATGGTGTCATAATCACCTATGACTGATGTTCCAATTGCGATGAACAAGTCTCTGAAAACCAGAACATGTTTTCCAAACCTTGCACATTCTCTTAAGATGGAAACTACTGTCTCCTTAGATTTCTTACTTTTGGTTCGATTTATTTAAGACTATTCATGACAGCCAGATGGTCCACACTAGTTGCAGACAATTTATCACAGTGCTCAGCTGTTACACTAAATCTATTTCCTAATGGAGAAAAATAATTTATTATTTTAACAAGAAAAGAATAGAGCTCCATACCTACACAGTAGCCTAGATGTCAGCTCATGGTTTCCTGCTCTAGAAATTGTATCTAGAACTTATCTAATTGGCTCAAACTTCATGCAATGTCCTGTGGAAATACAAAGCCCTTCCACATTCTAAATTCTTGGGAATTTGGGGGGGGATATCCTAATAATGACCTCTTGCTTGAAGGTCTTGCTTCTCACCTTCTCAGATATATATTCTGCATTTACACCTTATCAACTCAGATAGGAAGGTAGTAAGCCCCTTTCTCAGGTCTCATTACAAATCCCATCAGACATTATCAATAATCTTGAGAAAGGCAAAGGGAAGCTTACATTATAGAATTTCAAATAACTTCAAAACAAATGCCAGCCTTTCAAGTAAACTTGTTCACTCAATTGTTTTTAACCCACCCAGGATTTTTTTTTCTACCGGCCACCTCATCTATGGTGCCTGAGCCCTGCATCTTTTCACTGATTCTTCCCTGCTTCCCTCTCTTGTCTCAGTGTCTTTATCTTTTGAACTCAGAGCCATGTGGGTATTTCATTTTTGGCTTGGGTTCCTGCAGACACAATGAAGATCACTCTGAATCTTGACAAGGTACTTTTCTAAATAACAGCATTATTTTTGTACGTGGAATCCTGTCTCCAGTTGTAAGACAATAAAACTGGAAGCCCATTACAAACACCTGCTGTTGGAGCGGGGGACACTGATAATATCTGAACCTCAGTCATTTGTATCACCATGTGTCCAAGGATCTATAGGACATCAGCTGCAAAATACAGCCCTCCCTCTGGGCCCCACTGCCAGTTGACTCATCACCACAGGCCATATCACCAGGCTCCGCAGGGTGGAGTTAGTGCTTTTCAGCCTGTACACCAAGCCCAATCCACACTCCTCTATTCTCCCTCCTTAATGCCCCAGCTCAGTAATAGTACATCTTTCTTCTACCCTGATCCTATGTCCCTGTCTTCACAAGCTGCCCATTACCTCTATCCATCTAGGATTAGGATTCTGATATCCCCAAAGCATCCATTTTGTTCATGTTTTTCAAGATCTCAGAACCTTATGATTTACATCTTGAGCTAAACCTTTAAAAAGCATATGACCATACTGCTCAACTACACACACACACACACCCCTCGCCACCCTCATTTAAAAGCTCTACAAGTATCATTACTTTAATGCACATTCTCTGCATTACTAAGGAGGTGGGGCAGGTTTTCTTATCTTTACTGGTCATTTGTATTCACTTAGGACTAGATGATCTTCACAAAGTGTTAGGAGTTGGGATGGAGATGTGGGGAAGCCAAGAAAAACTAGAATTGGATACATTGTTTAATGAACCATTACCAGGATGAAGCATTCAATATGCAATATCTAAATAGGATAGGGAATTAGATAATCCACTCATATATATGCTGAGAGAGGATTATCTACATTTTGTCAATAAGACCAACGTATAATATGAACTATACTTAAACATTCCCCTAAACTATATCATACATACTTTATCTCAGAGTTGGTTACAAGAAGGGTTAATAATTGTTTCAAATGGCATCAATATATCCCCTCAAAAAGTTAATACACACACACACACACACCTCTTCCAGATGTGTTGTCTCCATGTTCCGGACACCTGGTTGTTTCGAAGTAGCTGGTTGCATGGCCTCCTACAGGTGAAACATCTGGGTGATTGACTGTATTCTTCCCTATTCATCCAAAAGTTTTGGCAGCTAGTTGCAGACAGATTGAAAATCTTCCCCTGAAACAAGCAGGAGTAGCCTCTGTCAGCTGAATGCTGACAGGATCCCTGGTAGAGTTTTTTTCCCCAAGCCTCGGCTACCATCAAAATGTTATTTTCCAACTGCCAAGTGCTGATCTTTTACATTATGACTCAAGAACAATTGTATTTGCAATGAAACATTTAAAAATACATTTAGGAAGATTTAAGTTCTGGCAAAGGTGTATATATAACAGAGAAAGTCACGAAATGGTATAAAAGGCAATGCACTGTGAACATCAAACTGTTTGACATCTGAAATTTTCCCTCATGACTAATTTAGGGTTTATGTATTTAAAAAGAATTGGAGTTGATCGCCTATTGGCCATTAAATTTACATTGTTCCAGGCTTGTGTGTTTCCATTTATTCTAATGAACAGTGGAACACTAAATTAAGGAATTTCCTGAGTTCCAATGGAATAAACATGCTGTTTAGATTGATTACAGATTGTCTGGCTTTAGCAATCACAAATAAATTATGTGAAATATATCTATATAGTAAAATATACACACATTTTGCCTGCATATGCATACATTATTTAGTTGGATGGCTTAGTGGATAAGAAGAACATCTGTTTTAGCAACCAGGCTGTGTGTAAATTTTGGCTCTACCACCTATTATCTACATGAACTTGGGCAAACTATTTAACCTCTCTGTGACTTTATAACTGTAAATTACAATAGAGCCTACATCATAAGGACACTGTGTGAGGGTTAAATGAGATAATGTATGTAAAGTATGTGGGAGGCACCCAGAACAAAATAAACTCTCATTAAACACAATAGGACTGTGTGCATGAGTGTATGCAAGTTGTGTATGTGCTTAAGATCTAGATATATGCTATTTTTTCTGTATAATGAAAACTTTTGGCATTGATTTTCTGAAATTCACCCTTTATGAACTGTCATATGAGTCATAGCTATATGAATATACAAGGGAAAAAGCAAAGTTAAAGAACAGAAGAAAATTTTGTTCAGAAATAAAACATTAACTATCAGGGCTTATCTCTATATTGTTAATCTTCCTTAAATAGCACTTCCATCATTTCACTTTCCTGCTCTGAAATCGTCAGTGGTTTTTGGTCAAGTTTTTGCTCAACAACTTACAAATTATTTGGCTTTGGGCCAGCCACTGTGTCCCCATCTATTAACAAGAATGGTAATTCCTGTCCTATCTGCCTCTTGGAACTGCTGTGAGAACCCCTAGGGAAACTTCAAAAGGTATCTGCTGCTCTCTTCTGCCTAGTTCCTTCTTTCCTGGGTGGGAATGTCCCCTTTATCCATCTGCATGTCTCCTGGGGATTGTCTGCCATGGGGACTTGCTTGCTCCTCATTCTCAGACCTAGGCATGTGGTATAGACCTGATCAATTGTGGTATTCCATTCCCAGGTCCTCAGCAAGTGGTCCAAAGAATAGGCATCCCAGAAAGAACCAGAAATAGTCTACCCATGAAATTAGATATAAGCAGCCTCTAGGTCAGAAAGCATACTCTTCTTGATTCACCATTCATATGGAGGATGTGGGCTGGAGCTTAGCCACTGTCTTCAACAGCAGAGAAAGAAGCCATCAGTGAAAAGAAGGACATATGAACAATGAAGAAAGAGCAAGCCCACAACAAAACCACTTTTGCAATCTTGCTACAACTCTCTCAAGGGTCATTTCAATTATTTCTCGCTCCCCTGTAGCATGCAGTGTCCAAATTTATGCCTTACTCTCATTGTTCTCTTTCCACTCCACTTCCCCTGCCCCACTTCCAACACCTAAGTCTCTCCTTGCAGCCTTTTCAAATATCTCTTCCTTCGATTTCCAGATTTCTTTTATTTCTCAACCCCTTACCTATTTCCTTCTCCTCTTAAATTTTACCAATTATTACCAGGTACTTCATATTTTGGTACTTAACCATACACTATAACGATGTTATAGGTATCAGTCTGTGTTTCTGATCCACACCTGCTTTTGTAATCTAGTCCCCAAACTTCTCTTTATAATAGATTCAGGTCTACTTGCTTACCAGCTCCTTACTAACTTTTAAACATTCAATCCATGTTCACAGCAAAATATATGGATCTTTAATAGATAGTGCTTAATGTAAAAAACAAAACAGAATGTTATACCAACACCATTTAGAGACATTAAACATACAGTCAACTAAAACATGCATCTTATATAAGCATAGACAAGCAAAAAAGGTATATATTAAACACAATAAGATATATATAGAATAAAGGTATAATTATAGGAGCAGAGTAGAGTCATGAAAGAGTTTTTTGCATTAACTCATGGTGATGGTGTGCTGTAAACTAAGAGCATAAAATATCAACCCTCCCACCCAGCTGGCACGGCTCAATGATTGAGCATCGACCTATGAACCAGGAGGTCATGGTTTGATTCCCAGTCAGGGCACATGCCCAGGTTGCTGCTCCATCCCCAGTGTGGGGTGTACAGGAGGCAGCCAATCAATGATTCTCTCTCATCATTGATGCTTCTATCTCTCTCTTCCTCTCCCTTCCTCTCTGAAATCAATAATAATATTTAAAAAGTATATCAACACTCCAGGTCTGAGGTTCTAAATAATTTCATAAATATATACCTATATTCTGGTTCACAAGTGTTATAAGATCCATTGACATTTTTGCAAATTGAAATCAGAACCCTCTTCAAGTATGTGTTTTGTTACACAAATCCCATTTACACAATGAAGCCAAAAGATTGCACATTGAATGGATGTCAAATTAACAAAACCCAATGTAAGAAAACATGAATTAAAAAATTCTAAAACATACATTAAAAAGTTTGAGAAGCAATTATTTCTATTGCAACAAAAAAATGTGTCCTATTTAATAGATAACTTGCTGCAAGGTTAGTTTACAATTGAGCAGTCCCATTTATGTAAAAGCGTGTTTCAATTAAAATGCTCCTCTTATTTACAAAATTTTAACTCACACCAATATTTCATAAAGAGAGGTGGCTCTATTTTTTTTTCTGTTCAATTTCTCCTTTTTCAACTTTAGTTTACATGTTAAGTGTCTTAATAATGAATGAGGTATGCAGTATAAAGTTTGTATAGAGAAGTCTAAGAACATTTATTTTAGAGTAATTTAAAAAATTTGAAAATACATTTTACATGTAGTTGTTTAAAATAATTTTTGTTCGTTCTTTAATGTTTCATGTGTTTTTTATGTGCGATGACAACACAAAGGCCCTCAAGAGTAGAGACACATGGTGTCTTTTTGTGTGTGTGAGTCCCAGATTTGCAGGGTTTGATGATGGTGGTTATCACACGAATGACGTTAATGACAGTAATAATGTCAATGGCAGAGGCATTCAAGACAGGCAAGATGAAAAATCTTATATTTGAAATGGGCCCTTTTAAATTGTCATTTCTTCCTTTCCCCTCCTTTTTCTCCATTGACAATCACAAATAATTTCAAACTACATTATGTTCCTTGACACAGGGGACCATAACTTAAATCACCAGTTCTCAACCAAGGTGTCATGGCATACTCATTTGTGCACAACAGCTGTGAAGGACCTTAAGATCAATCTTATTGTGCCATGTAAGTAATTAGAAATTAATAGGGAAAAAACTTTAAACTGTGATTTTTAATAAAACAGAGTATCTCTGAGTCTCTGCCATGAACAATATCACTTTCACTCATGTTCTTTCAAATACATTTTCTTGAGAGAGGAAATAACGAAGATATAACTGGTATGTTAAAAGTTGCACATAACACTCTTCTACTTTGCCTATATCACAGCCCTATGCTGAAAACCATCCTGGGCTCTCCTTTTAAATGATCCATCGTCCCATAAACAAGAAAATATCTCAGTATTCCAGTCTGTTGCAATCTCACAATAGAAATCTAAACATGCTTTTCAATGGCAGAATTGGCCCAAAAATATTTTGTCGAATTCCGGATCCTAAAGTTTTGTTTGAAAAATATGGTCACCATGGAAATAGGCTAAAAATTATAATGTTTGTTAAATGCCATATAAAAGAGAAGTAGAACCAGAGAACTATTATATAGACAGTTAATCAGGTATAAATCAGACATGAATCAGTGATATATAAAAATCCAGAGACATAAAAATTTTCTTTCATCAGAGCAATGCATTTAACTATAATTTCAACATTTTCCATCCCCCAAACTCGTTTTGCTATTTCTGTTAACAACAAAAAAGGAGAAACTGCAAAGGGCACCCAAGCTTCGAAGAATTTATAAGACCAAAAAGGGAGACATTGGTTATATTTGTACCTGTAATAGATTGCCAGTCATTTGCAGTGCACTGAATAAAGAATTGCCATTTTCAATTCACACTGGGGAGAGAGAATAGGGAAAGACTATAGGTAAAAGGAAAATGTCACATTCACACAAAATACTAAAAATTCGAAGCTGAGTGAGAAAAAAGTAGGAAGAAAAGGAGAGAAGGGGAGAAAGAGACTGTGGGTGTCAGGGCAACAGTGAAAGAGCAGAGAGACTAAATTGAGTTTTTAATTTTAAGAGGAGAAGGAATTAAATTCTCCACCAGAAAAATAAATCAAGAGAACTTTTATAGGGTGACTTATACATTAATAACCTACAGGAAGAGCTGAGCTCTCAGGTGAAGCCAGTTCAAGGACAAAAGGGCAAGCTTCCACTCTCAGCATACTGTCAGGGGATCCTCAATGAATTTACAGAGCAGAAGCATAGAATCCGGAATTCTTAGAGATGCTTGCTTGCATCCAGAAAGTCCCTTGTGTGCATCTCTGAAAGGCCTTATTATTGACTAATGAGCTTCTCTGAATCACCTATTTGCTTTATTATTTGCAAGCAAACATACAATTATGCTTGTGCTAATTTGAGATTCCAACTTTTCATTTTTAATGCAGCTTAGTTAACGCATAAAACCTTACACAGTGTTCATGACAAAAAGGTTACTCTTTTATTCTTTTGTGCCAGTGATTTTTTTTTTTGAAGTGAGCTTCACCAGATGTCATTTTCTCTAGAAACTTTATTCCCTCCTTCCATTAGTGGAATAGTCTAATTACAGCATAATCAAAAAGAGAGGTGCACACGGCTGCCTGGCTTCGCCACATCCACACAATAGTGCCGAATGCGTCTTAACAGTCCAGTGAACTGTCAGCGGTAAAAGTAATTGGAAATTGGGGGCTATTTCTTCATGTACTGGTAGTGGGAGTTCTTGTGCTTTGTTAATAGGCAAATCACTCTCGGAAGGTAGGGAGTCTACAGTTAGTTTGTAAAGGCTCTTTATAATGTTGTTTTTTTTTAAGAAGTTAAGACACTGCCTTACATGCTCCTAAATTTTTTTTTTCAATTATACATTAAATGAGTTGGCATTTGAAGTAATGTTATCTACTGTTAATTCACCTGTTAGGAAATTGCCTCTCTCTAGAACCTGGGGTTAATAGAGTGCAAAAGACCATTCTTATCCAGGGGTGGGAGAGAGGCGATTAATTTACACTATAAATTAAAACACAGAAAATGGAAAGAAAACAGACTCTGAGTTCTGGCCTCACTCCTGAAAAGCCATTATGTTTTGTTGTTTTTTTCTGTTTTTAATTTGTTATTTTTATCCAGTTTAGCAGGCCTCTAATCATTTCAGGCAGAACACACAGCATGGATGAAACTATACATGAAAGAATATGCTTCAGGAAGCAAAATTAATTGACATTGCAGGGAACATATTCACAGAGTCCATGGAGTTACAGCTGTGTGGCTTCTATTCACATCACAGTAGAATCATTTGTCTGTTTAATATTTGCAGTAGCACATTTGAAAAGGAAAACCATGAAGTGCTAAGTAGCCTTGCTGACAAGCATGAGTCTTCTTTGTCATATTTCACCTTTAATAAAAACAGAGATGCTAGTATTGATTGAATCCATTTGTACCACATTCAGAACCCATTGCAAAGCAATGTAGGTCAGAAGATGGCTTCCAACACATGAGCCTGGAAACAACAGTTTATGGACCACTGTCCTGCTCTTTATGAAAAATATTATCATCCTATCTAATAAAAGAGAAACATGGTAATTGACGTACGACCGCTACCCTTCCCATTGGCTAATCAGCGAGATATGCAAATTAACTGCCAGCCAAGATGGCGGCCGGCAGCCAGACAGCTTGAAACTAACATGAGGCTTGCTTGCTTCAGAGACGGAGGAAACCAACGTTCCCCGCTTGCCTTGCCGGCCTCTGAGCTTGCAGTTTAAGAAACATTGTAATGAATATAGAAGCTAAACAAAACCCCAGAAACCTGCTTTCAGCGAGCCTGGGATCTCAGAGCTGGAGTTGATACAGAGTTTCGATTATAGAACCTAAACAAACCAGATACCTGCTTTCAGGAACAGAGGCCTAAGAGCTGGAGCCTCAGAGCTAAAGCTGGCTCAGAATAAAAAGAAAAAGAAAAAAAGGAGCAGTTGGGAGCTTCAGTCACCCGCCAGCCTGAAAACAGCCCGCAACCCCTCACCCAGACTGGCCAGGCACCCCAGTGGGGACCCCGACCCTGATCCAGGACACCCTTTAGGGCAAACCAGCCAGCCCCCACCCATGCACCAGGCCTCTATTCTATATAGTAAAAGGGTAATATGCCTCCCGGCACCGGGATCAGCGTGACAGGGGGCAGCGCCCAAACCCCCTGATCACCCTGCGGCTCTGTGTGTGACAGGGTGAGGCGCCCCAACCCCCCGATCCCGTGGGCCCTGCTCTGTGTGTGACAGGGTAGAGCCATAACCTCCCCATCGGCCCTGCCCTGAGTGTGACAGTGGCGGCGCCCCAACCCCCTGATCAGCCCTGCTCTGTGGGTGATAGAGGGCAGCGCTCCAACCCCCTGATGGGCCCTGCTCTGTGCGTGACAGGGGGTGGCGCCGCAACCTCCCCATCGACCCTGCCTTGAGTGTGACAGGGGGCGGTGCCCCAACCCCCCAATTGGCCCTACCCTGAGCGTGACTGAGGGTGGTATCACAACCTCCCAATCCGCCCTGTTCTGTGCATGACAGGGGTGGCGCCCCAACTCCCCAATCAGCCCTGCTCTGAGCCCGACCAGGGGCTGCACCTAGGGATTGGGCCTGCCCTCTGCCACCCGGGAGCAGGCCTAAGCCAGCAGGTTGTTATCTCCCGAGGGGTCCTAGACTGTGAAAGGGCACAGGCCGGGCTGAGGGACCCCCCCCCCCCCCCGAGTGCACAAATTTTTGTGTACCGGGCCTCTAGTAAATAATAAAGAGCTAATATACAAATGGTCATCACACCCTCACACCCTAAGGACTCAGACACAACACTGGGGAGAGAGGTGTGGGGACCAGCCAGGCACAAATGAGCTCATGAGAGAGGAATGGGACCAGCCAGGCACAAATGAGTTTGCGAGAGAGGAATGGGGACCATCCAGGCTGCGGTCCAGGAGAGGGACAAGCCGCCTGCCCCGTGGTCCTGGGTGCCTGCAGCTGAGGCACAGGCAAAGCTGCCCACCCATGGTCCCCTGTGGCTGCGGCTGGCCCAGGCAAAGCCAGCCCAGGTCCTGGGTGCAGCCGGCCAGAGAGTGGGAAGCCCAGGTCCTGGGTGCCTGCAACTGGCCAGAGGAGGGAATCCTGGGTCCCAGGTGCAGGGCAAGGCAGAGGTGGTTAGGGGCAATCAGGCAGGCAGACAGGTTAGGAGCCAGTGGTCCAGGATTGCGAGAGGCAGTTGGACATAGGACATCCCCCAGGTGTCCCAGATTGGAGAGGGTGCAGGCCGGGCTGAGGGACCGCCCTCCCCCGTGCATGAATTCTGTGCACCAGGCCTCTAGTTATCATAAAGTCTCTGGTGAATTAACAGTAACAAATAAAGAAAAAAAGATAGATAGATACATAAGTTGTTTTTTTTTTTTCATTTCAGGAGACAGTCCTTTGTTCTCTACTTTACTCACCTCCAACATTTAAATTTAACAGCAGTTTTAGTGACACGCACTATTTTAAATAAGCTACCGATGCTTACCTTTCAATTCCCTGACTGCCAAGTCCCAACATCCTTATGATGTCTGGTACCTCCCCAGGATCCCACACTCAGATGCCTCTGATGGGGTCTTAGCATTGCCCTTCTCCCTCCCTCCCTAGACTGACATAGGGAATATGTGTGATTGATCAAGTGCCTACCATTTACAAGTGTGGTAGCATTGGGCACATTGCTTAATTTCTTAAGCCTTGGTTTTCTCATTTATAAAAATGGGTCAACAACCCTATAAGGATTTGGGGAAAATTAAATGAAATGGTGGATATAAAGAACCTATCCCAATGCCTAGCATATAATAGGTACTCAACAAGTATTAGATATGGCATTATTATCACCTTACCTAAGCACACTGCTGGCCACATATTTGGAACTAAATACATGTTTGTTGAATAGAATGAATGAATTGCCATCTGCATCTGAAATATCAGAACAAGTCATCAATCAAGTAGTAATTATCTTGCAGCATAAAATATCAAGCAAAATGTATTAAAATTAGTTGCGAGGGATGCACAACTCAGAATATACCAAAAACTACTGAATTGTACACTTTAAAAAGGTGAATGTTCTTGTATATTATTTATCGCAACAAAGCTGTTATACAAAAGTTCAAGGGGGAAATTTTAGGGCTAGTTTTTTTTAAAGTATATCTTGATTATCATCATTATTATAATTTGGGGCTTTCCTTAGAAAGCTCTAAGAAAATACGTGGGACATTGTTGTAGAGGACTTCCAGAAGAGAATGTGTTATAAACTGTCCTGATGCTTTCAGACATTTTTTTTATCTGAAGGCATGAGATTGGTTCATAGAATTTTATGAGATTTCTTCCAGTTTTATTCAATAATGAACCTAAGACTTCTGTTGCCAAATATTGATTTTTCTTCTGTTTCTCTCTTGGGTTATATTTCTAAATACAATATGTATTCTCTTTCTCAGCAGATGTAAGGAAAACTGTTTGTGGAAATCAAAATTCAGTGATAATATATACACCTGTCATCATTAAGAAAAGAATTACTCCATATAGGTAAATACCACACAATAACTGGAACAGGTTGGCAGCCAAGCCCCATATTGTGTTTTCCTTAACCACACTTGATAGAAATATCTTGAAAATGCTTTATTTTTCTGACTTCTGAAGCAGAGAATAGTGACCATACCCTCCTTTTCTTCATGAAATAGGGTCAGCATTATGAATGTCCATTCCCTATAATACACTATTATGCACCGTCCAGCTCTACGTTGATTTTGAATGTCCTATTCTCCCCAGATGTCAACAGTCACTTCTGTTGTCATTGCAGAATGACTGCCATAAAACCTTTTCATCGGTTTAAAGAGGGATTATTTCACTTCTTTCTTGCTCTCTCTCATGTTTCAACACAACCAACTCTTTAACATCAGTCACTTTTAGAGGGTGAAAGAGAGGCTTTTTTATAGAGAGAAAATGAAAATAAAAGACAACAATGGCCCTGCACTCCCATAACTCAACTGTTTCCCAGCTTGACTGGCAGGTGAAAGGCTCTTGAGTTCAGCCATCTTCCTTTAAGGACAGATATAGCTCATGGTGGATTCAGTGTTAAGGAATAGATGAAGCCCATCTTTGTAGTCCCAGGAAAGCCAGAGGACTTGGGACTTTATCCTCATAAGATGGACATATTGTTACTTCTAGCAGCACCATTTTGTACCCCTTCTCCCACCTCCTTTCCATTCACACTAATGTCCTTTTCCTAAAGATGGTAAAGCAGAAGTTGGGGGAAAGGGATTAGCAGATGAGGAATACAAGGTACAATGCAGGCAGAAGCAGAATTCTTACATTGGTTTATTTCCCTCTAAGACATAAGCAAAGAAATAGGAATTATTATAGTAATAGCTTCTTAATCTTACTTAAAGATACAACTTACATAAATTAGCATATTCCTCTGGCTGCATTATGGTGACCAAACAGAATTATTTTTTATTTATGCATCATTTGTCATCTTTGAGACCTGAATATTGACATGGCCTTGGCATCTGTTTTTTCAAAAGGAAGGGAAAAAAAAAAATCTGCAGAGAAAATTTTCTCCCAAACTGGCTGCCACCTGTTTCCCTTCTTTAGTTTTCCCAACAATTCAGTGTTCTATAATTGTAAATAAAACTTAAATAGCCTTTGCATCTGCATGGGTAGAAAATAAGATTGATAAATGCTAAAATATCCTATCTAATAAAGAGGGAATATACTAACTGACCCTCATGCCATCGCAAAGATGGAGGAGCCCACAGCCAATAAGGAGGGAATATGCTAATTGACTACCCTGCCCTCAAAGATAGCAGCACCCACAGCCAATAAGGAGGGAATATGCTAATTGACTGCCACACCCTCAAAGATGGCCGTGCCCACAGCCACAAGATGGCAGTTTGGGGGGACCAGGCTGACAGGGAAGGGCAGTTAGGGGTGACCGGGCTGGCAGGAGAGCAGTTAGGCATTGATCAGGCCAGCAGGGGAGTGGTTAGGGGGTGATCAGGTGGCAGGCAGAAGCAGTTAGGGGCAATCAGGCAGGCAGGCAGGTGAGCAATAGGGAGCCAGCAGTCCCGGATTGTGAGCGGGCCCAAATCAGCAGTTGGATATCCCCTGAAGGGTCCCAGATTGGAGAAGGTGCAGTCTGGGCTGAGGGACACACACACCCCAGTGCACAAATTTCATGCACCAGGCCTCTAGTTACAACATATTTTGGAATCTCAGAATTTCTGTTCACTTAGTTCTTGGTCCACAAATATGCTATAAGGTTGAGTACATATGACTTTTTTTTCATAATTAAATGGGATAGTATATTCCATAAATTATTTAGAAAGAATTAATTTAATTTCGGTAATTAAGGTTACTGTGTGTTTCAGATAGCACAGCTATTTTTACAGGTATTGGTCCCTGAGTGATTGTGTGGAAGCAAAATCCCTGATGACCTTTATTAGAAATGTAGAATGAAAAATAAAGATTAGTTAAATGACTGATATTTCAAGGTAATTTATTGCTGCAACATCACCTATCAACCCTGACTAATATAGGCTATGAATCTAAAGATGGAGCAAATCTGTATGAAAGAGTGTTTAGCTTGAACTTTATCAAGAACGGTTGTTACTTGGAAAGAAAATAAAGCATTCTAAGCTAGGATGTGTGACTTTTACCAAAAGGAGAGATGTGATGTCCATGTAAGTAAAAGAGGAGAATGACAAATGTAAAGAAAGCATTAGAAAATACTGGGGAACATGGCTGGTCATATAGTATAAGGCCAGGTCATATAGAGCCTCTGAAACCCAAGCATTACATAAGATACTTTAACTGCAAGTACAAAGCTGATATACGACAAACAGAAGAGATTATGAAAATGATATAGAGGGGTTTAAATGAATCTAAATTCAGGAATGCCTCCAAGGCTCAAAAAAGTTGAAAACCAGATCTGGTAAAGTTGATAGAAGTAATGTCTCTGAATATCTCCCCTCTACTTCTTTTGAAATCTTCGTGTTCTCTCTCTCTCTCTCTCTCTCTCTCTCTCTCTCTCTCTCTCTCTCTCTCTCCTCACTCTCTCTCTCTCTCTCCCATCTCTTTCTCTGTCTCTCTCTCTTTCTCAAGGCTGGCTTTCTCAGCTTTGACTTACATATTATAATTCCTGATACAGACTGGTCTTTTTGAGATGCCTATGTCATATCCCAGGAGAGATGACCTTTGGGCATGTATAGGTCAGATGACCGCCCACTCTGCTATAGGCCAGGAAGGAGGATCACGTCATACATACAGGGATGCTGGGAGCTAACTCTGAATCAAGGGTCCCTCAGAGGGAGATTATCTTGTGGGCTGGACTGGCCCCAGCAGTTGCCCACTACAGAGAGTATAATAATGATTATTTCTTGTTTGATATTACAGAAGTTGAGTATTATATGGTCATTCTATTTCTTAATCAGTTAAAGGCATATCCTTTTTATGAAAAAAATAATATTTGTTAATGAAGGCAATCAAGTCATTTCCTCAAATTTTAAAGATAAATACACATTGACCTTATAACTTTAATAAATGAAACAGTAATGCCTCTATCTGGCCAATAATGGGAATTTCCCCTATCTTTAAACATTTAAGTAAGAAGAGTTTTCTGTTTAACTTTTCAAGCTATGAATAACATATTTTTCATATATTTTTCTCATTTGGAATTTGTATCCTCTTTTGATTCAATCCTGCAGGAAATGATCATTGGATGAGGTTGAGAGGACCTGAGCCTGAGAGTTGGAAGACCTGTTCTGAAATTGTAATTCCACCTATCTTGGTTTGGAGTCCTTGAGCAAAGGATATAGGCAGTGTGAATCTTTGTTTCCTCAGACCTACACTGATTTTTTTAAAAAATATTTAATAAACAGGGTTATGACCAACATAAGAAAGCATCATTTGGATCAGGCTAGCCACTAGAGACGAAGGACTGATGCATGTATGTCTCCCCACATCACATGACATCCTGTGGAGCAATGTGATTGGCTGAATACCACTAACTCCACCAGGAGCCTGGGCTTCACAAGAAGGATCTTGCCCTCCATAGCTGCATTCCCTTCCTGTGGTGCTTTGCACTGTGGAGGATGGGGACACCATCTGAGTATAGACACCAGAAACTGACTGGGGTGTAGCTGTTCTGGGGTAGCTCAACGACAGCAGCCCTGCACAAAGCTACCTCGTGGGGAGTTGATCTTTTTGTGAAGCCAATCCTTAATTATTTACTGATCTGAATAATTTTCCGATTCCAGGGTAGTGTCTGTCATTACCCATCAGCAAATAGAAAGGCACACATGATCCAATAGTCCTTGCTGCCATCTGTAATAATAAGAGCATAATATGCTAATTAGACCAGACACCCTTCTGAAGGACCTTCCAAATGAAGCCGGGGCTGCGAGGGAAGCCAGGGTCCCAGGGGCCAGAGGGAAGCTGGTGCCGGCAGTCAGGGGAAGGAAATTCTACTCTTGCGTGAATTTCGTGCATTAAGCCTCTAGTCACTTAATAAGAAGTTTAGTGCTCATGTTTTCAAAGAAATACATGTTCTCCCATAAGAACCAAAACTACATGAGTGTAAACCATGACTCCACTGGGAACAACTTCCACTGCCATTTCTGATTACATGGCCATATCAACATTAGTGTCCCCCATCAAAATCCTAAGGTGAAAATAATTTGCCTTTTCCCCCTTTTGTATTACCTGTATCTTTCACAGTGCCTACATCAGAATACAGATATTCAATAAGTATTTACCGGACAAAGAACACACAAAATATTTCCTTGTAAAACAAACACTGAAGAAAGAGAAACAAAGATTTGAAAAGTAAGCATGCAAATGAGTAGCTTGAGACTTTAATAAAGTTCCACTGCTCTAAGGAGTGTTTTTCTGTAAAAAGAACAATAGGGGTCTTTAAGTAATATTATGTGCCCTTCCTGTCTAGCCAAGAAACTTTTGCTCTTTTTGGCTAATACCTATCATCAAAGGGGATGTGATGCTTTGGATTTATTGTATTTGATATTCACTCAGCTCTTTACTCTGTAGATTTATGTCTTTTACCATCTTTGGGAAATTTTTCATCTGTTATTTCTTTGAATAAGTTTTCAATCTCACTCTCTTCCCTCTTTGGGGGACTCTACAGTCATGATTTTTAGTACAGGTTCCTGGGACTCCCCCTACTCCCCCACAGCCCATTTTCTTTCTATTATTGAGATAAGGTAAAATCTATTGACCTATCTCTTCTCTGTCATCTCCACTCTACCACTGAGACCAGCAAGAAAGTTTTTCATTCTACTTACACATTTTGCAGTTTTATTAATTTCCATTGGGCTCTTTTTTAACACTTCTATTTCTTTATCAAGATTTTCTATTTTGCCAACTCAGTGTGGCTCAGTGGTTGAGCATCAACCTATGAACCGGGAAATCACAGTTTGATTCCTAGTCAGGGCACACTCCCAAGTTGTGGGCTCAGTCCCCAGTGGGGATGTGCAGGAGGCAGCCGATGGATGATTCTCTCTCACCATAGATGTTTATATCTTTCTCTCCCTCTCCCTTCCTCTCTGAAATCAATACAAATATTTTTTAAAGAATTTTTGTGTTTTTTTTCATTTGTTCCAAAGGAATACATAATTATTTATTGGATCATTTGACAATGGCAGCTTTAAAATCTTTGTCATTCATCTCAGTATATCATTCATCTCAGTATCAGCATGTGTTGACTGTGTTTTCTCATTCAAGTTATGATGTTCCTGGTTCTTGGTTTGACAAGTGATTTTTTTAAGGTATCCTGGTTACTTTGGAAATTATATTATAAAACTGTGCATTCTAGGTAGTTTTTGAGTAGGCAGTCCACCTGTTTCTGTGTAGTAAGAGGGCTAAATGGTGTATGTTCTACTTCTCTAGGCCCCACTTTCCATCTCTCCACCACACAAACACCATCTCTGAAAAAATGGAACCCTGATTCCTACTGCCTCTTTGCAGATGCATGGAATGGAAGGTCTTCTCTCACTTTGACCAGGCTGACACCTTCCCTGGAAGATGAGAATACACTATCACCACAGCATTACCACGAGTGGGAGTGTAAATTCAGTTTTAAGCTGGACTTCCCACTGACCCCAGATGAGAAGAGAGAAAGCAAAGTGCCAACTATTCCTGCCTTCTACCAACTCCCTCTGTATTGTTAGATGCCAGAGACTGGCTGCTCACCAGGCTCTTCAGAAGAGAAGACAGGAGCAGGGTGGAACGTGGGAGGGGAGAAGGTGGAGAGAAGGGCACTAGAGTTCAGAGCAGCCCTGCTTTGCACAGCCTCATTCACTCTCATTGCAGCCATGTAGGTGTGGAGGTTCAGCTCCCCACTGAGTCCTGCTGACTGGGTTGGGCTAGGGAGAAGTGAAGCATAGTAGTGCTGAATGCCTCCCCCCCATCAATTAGAAGTATTTTCATAAATATTTTAATATATTTTTATTCATTTCAGAGAGAGGAAGGAAGAGGGACAGAGAGACAGAAATATCAATGATAGAGAAACATCAATTGGCTGCCTCCTGCACACCCTCTACTAGGGATCAAGTCCGTAACCCAGGCATGTGCCCTGCCTGGGAATGGAATCATGACCTCCTGGTTCATAAGTCAGTGCTCAACCACAAAACCACACCAGCCAGACTTTACTTTTTATTTTGAAGAACAATTTTATCCCAAAAAATGAATGCCAATATTTTGATCTGTTCAGTAAAGGTGGAAAGATAGTCAAGATCCTAGTTTTGAATGTTACAATATGCTGTAAAAGCATATAAAATGTACAGTTATATGAAATGTGAGTACTCCACGTTTCTAGCACATATTTACATCTTTCTTATTAGATGCTTTACCAGAACTCGTGATATTTTCAACAGCCTCTGTAATTTTTTTGAATTACTGATGAGTGGCTCTTACCTGACATATCTGATTTTCCCACATAAGTGCAAAGATTGTACTTGAAGTAGTAAACAACATCTTTAAAATATACCTGAACATATGGGTTTTGGGGGGGGAAGAGATTTTTTGTTTTAGGTCTTACTGGTGTCACAAGAAAAAATATTTCACATTAACTTTTCTTGAATGATGTGTCAGAAAAACATGGTTGAACAAACACTTTGCTTGAGAATAGCCATAGTTGTAGCATGTAAATTAGTGAAATTTTTCAAGATCTTTGGTAAAATTCATATGATTTGTTAAAGTGAATTTGTTTATCATTGGTAAACATAATAATTAGTTTCAAGGGGTACAGGACTATCACAAAAGATGAAAAACGCTGATTTCAGATGACTTGAGGATGAAAAGAAACTGGTTATAGGTACAGTTCTTCATTTCGTAAAATGCTCAACAGTGAAAAAAATATTCACATGAAAGAGTTTAAAGAATAAATGGCCTGAAATTGCCTCTTCTTTCTTTAGAAAATAGACACAATGTGGCTCTTTGTAGCCACAGATCTCTTCCGTAATTGAAATGATAAATAAATGGAGCCGGGCAAAACTCGAGGTGGTTTGGAATTTGAGTTGGGAGTATTACATTTACACTTTCCAAGTTTCCTTTCTTAACTTGTGACTCTGGGGCTGAAATAATGATCTCTTTTTTTCCCCTTTAAAATAAATCTTTCCCTGCTTCTAACTACCAGGGGAATATTATGAAAACATTCAGAACTAACATTATAGAACTAACATAGCTAAAAACCATGCATCAGCATTGTGAAAAGGCCTGTAATCCCAGAGAGAGAGAAATTCCAAACATTATCAGCCGTGCAGGGCTCTTTACTGTTGATTCTGAGAAACAGTAAGTTTGGGGTTCTTGCCTGCTCATTTAGCAAAAATAAAACTTTTTTTAAAAAAAGGAAGGAGAAATAAAAAAAAAAAAAAAGAAAGAAAAAGAAAACAGGAACCACATAGAAAACACTTCCCATGTTACCCTTCACCTTGGTCCTCCATGACCAAACAACCTGAGGTGAGAACTTCCATCAGGAGAGGTGGAGAGGACAGCTTGAAAAGACGGAGGGACAGAACAGGACCTCCAGGCCTCTGGGGTGTTGCCTCCTCCATGCTGCTTTGCTCATCCAGGAAAGAATACAGATGTCAGTTTTACTCTGCTGTGCCTTCTCAGAGTGGAATTGAGCAGCTCAGGTTTAAAAAGCAGATGTCTGAGATGTCTGCCCTAACCAGTTTGGCTCAGAGGATGGAGTATCAGCCTGTGGACTCAGGGGTCCCGGTTCGATTCCGGTCAAGGGCATGTACCTTGGTCGCGGGCACATACCCAGTAGGGAGTGTGCAGGAGGCAGCTGATCGACGTTTCTCTCTCATCAATGTTTCTAACTCTCTATCCTTCTCCCTTCCTCTCTGTAAAAAATCAATAAAATAAATAAATAAATAAATAAATAAGCAGATGTCCGCCCTAACTGGTTTGGCTCGGTGGATAGAGCATTGGCCTGCAGACTGGAGGGTCCCTGGTCCGATTCCGGTCAACGGCATGTACCTTGGTTGTGGGCACATCCCCAGTAGGAGGTGTGCAGGAGGCAGCTGATCGATGTTTCTCTCCCATCGATGTTTCTAACTCTCTATCCCTCTCCCTTCCTCTCTGTAAAAAATCAATAAAATATATATATATATTTTTAAAAAAGCAGATATCCTCAGAACAATTATGACTGCCTCCCCACATACAGAAATTTAAACCAAATGCTACTATCTTGCCACAGTCCTCTGGTTCCTTTCAGTATTTAGTTATTTTTAGCACTAGAGGCCTGGTGCATAGATTCGTGCACCAGTGGAGTCCCTCGGTGTGGCCTGTGGGGATCTGGGAAGGAGCCGCTCCCTCTCATCCTGGCCCTGCTGTTCCTGGTCAACTGAGTGGAACTCCCCCTCTGGGAGCGCAATGACCACCAGGGGGAAGCTCCTGCATCAACCTGCCACTTAGGCTCTTGTATATATAGTTTCACTGTGTATAGTTCTATCACAGCATGCACAACTGTGTGTGTGTGTGTGTGTGTGTGTGTGTGTGTAGGAGGAGGAGGGGTAATTCTTTGTTTTGCTGTATCATCATTTGATTATGAACTCCTTGACAATAACCATGAATCCCCTGCAGCTTGAAAAATACCTGGCACATAGTAAGCATTCAATGGTAAAATAATTATTATTTATTGAGCAACTACTAACTTTGATAAATGGAGTGAATTTTACATGGCTTGCAAACAGAGGTTTAAAGGAATTAAGTAACTCATCCAGGGTCACCAGCAATTAAGGACAAGTTAGCCCCAGGTGCGAGGCTCCTGACAAGCAATAAAGCCTCCCAAATTTATTGAATGGAAATAGGAAGCTCTTTTACTTTCTTCCCATTGGGGATGGAGCCCGCAACCTGGGCATGTGCCCTGACCCCAGGAATGGAACCATTCATAATTCAAAGCTCAGCCACTGAGCCACACCTGTCAGGAAGCCCACTCAGACATTTCACAGATCATCCCAGCAGGAGGGAACGTTCCCTCTGAGGTTAAAATAGGCACCCAAGTGAACTGAATTCCCAGAGTGGAGCTCTCAGGGACCATCACTCCACTTAGGAACAACTCTGACTGCTCCAAGGACAACAAGCCTCCCAGGCATGTGCCCCTCACCACCCGAAGTCCGGGTCCTCTGTCACTGCCTGAATAATCATTCCCATTGGACCACACCAGAGCAATCTGACTCCATTTCATCCTTCTCTCTGAATCCTTTCCCTGGGCCTTCCGGAACTACCTTTTGCAATCGGACGGTAACCTCAACCTCATTTCTGAAAGCTGCTGTTTCATTTTTCCTCTTAACACACCATCTACTCAAGGACAGGAGGTGGATTAAACACTGGACCCTCACTGTTGTGTCCAACTATTCTCCTTTATGCCCCTTCATAGGAAGGGCAACATACCACTGGGCACAGCAGGCACAGTACCTGTGCTGCTTTTAGGGAACTAGGAACATATTTTGATTTCTTTTAAAATCAGAAAAAAAATATGATCCAATGGAATTATATTCATCTTTTATTAACACAGATGTAAAATATCCTTTTCAGTATTTTTTTTTTTTATGCAGGAAGGGGCTAATAAAACCATAAACTTGCTTTAAACTCCCTGCTCTTTCTGAGCTCCTGCCTTCAGGGCCCATCACCTCTCCCCGCTGATGGCCCATCTCAGGACTAGGCTTCTGCCTTTATTGATTGAAGACCTGGTCCTGTCCACTCCTCTTCTCTCCATCCAGATTCTAATATCCAAGGTGGGCCCAGCTGTATTCTAAGACATTCATACAAGAGGTCACACTTCTAGATCAGCCTCCCCACTGGACTGGAGGAGGCTGTGTGTGTTTGGGTGGCTGCAGGGGAGAAGGGTTAGGAAAGAGTCAGAGCCCAGAGCTGGACAACTCAACATCCAGCACATCTCAGGCCCTGCAGTGGGACTGGCCGGCCTGGTGAGAAATGCCAAGGAAGGCAGAGAAAGGGAAAACAATGCAGTGCCTCCCCCTTATCCGTGGGGATGGGCTCCCAGACCTGCAATGGACGTCTGAAACCACAGAGAGAACCAAACCCTAAATATACCATGTTTTTCCTATACGTACACAGCTGTGATAAAGCTTCATTTATAAATTAGCACAGTAAGATAGGAACGCCCATAACTACTAATAAAACAGAACCATTATAACAATATACTGTAACAAAAGTTATATGAATATACTCTGTCTCTCTTGCAAAAGATCTTACTGAACTGTACTCACCTTTTCACTGAAAGGAAGCACGTTATGGCCTCTCGTTGGCATATCTGGCTTGCCAGCATCGCTACTCTTGGGCTTCGGGGATATTTAAGTAAAAGAAAGGTTATTAAACACAAGCACTGCGCTGCTAGGACGTTCCACCTGGTAACCAAGATGGCTTCCGCGTGACTACGCTCGCACGTGGAGACGCTGCATCTCATCTCGCGGGAGGGAGTGTGTGTACCGAGATTTCATCACTACGCAGAACAGCCGTAATTTAAAACTTAAAAATTGTTTATTTCTGGGGTTTTCCATTTATTGTTTTTAAAATATTTTTATTGATTTCAGAGAGGAAGGGAGAGCGAGAGAGAAACAGAAACATTAATGATGAGAGAGAATCATTGATCCGCTACCTCCTGCACGCCCCACACTGGGGATCGAGCCTGCAACCTGGGCATGTGCCCTGACTGGGAATCAAATCGTGACCTCCTGGTTCATAGGTCAATGCTCAACCCCTGAGCCATGTGGCTGGGTTCCATTCCGTTTATTATTTTCAGGCCATGTTTAACCGCAGATAACCGAAACCAAGGAGAGCGAAACTGCAGGTAAGAGAGGACTGCGGTACAGCAGTTTGGGGTTTTCCACCAAATATTCTCTCCCTCTCTGTCACCGCAGGTCCTCTCATTTACCTGGCAGGGCTGGTGGGCCATGGAGGGAGGCCAGGTGGCTGCTCCTGGCCCTGTACTGATACGCACCTCCTGATGCTTTCGTCCTGGACCAGCAGACCACACGCCTTAGGCCTCAGTGCCCCTGACCTGAAAGCCACATGTGAGTCTTCATGGTGCTTCAATGCATTCTGCAGGAAAAACACTGCTCATCACAATGGAGGAGAGGAAAAAAAAATCCTGAATTCTTATTTCCCCTGAAGCTTCAGAAGTTCTTGAAGTGCAAAGCAGAGAGAAGGGCGGCTCAGTGTGCATTCCAAGGGCTCTTCACGCTGTAAAAGCCTGTCTGAGAGTGGCAGGCAGCACTCATTAGGCGGGATCCTGAGAAAGGCTCTTCCTCAAAAGGCAGGAGGCATGGTAGCCGCTGATAGGGTGGATGTGTTTGTTTTAACCTGGACTGGGGTAGGAAGATTGCTTGGGGTCAGAGAATGACCCTGCCCCAGGCATCTCTCTCTCTCTCTCTCTCTCTCTCTCTCTCTCTCTCTCTCTCTCTAGCTCTAGCTCTCTCTCTCTCTCACCTTCCCCTTTTCTCTCTTTGTTAAAATACAGCTTTACATCAGGAAGCGCCCAGCTTCATAATGATAGAGACTGCCTCTGTGCAGATATAATCTCTGATTGATGGGGTGTGGAAAGGGAAGGAAAAAGACAAAAGAGAATTTATTATTTCACTCCAAGATTCAAATCTGTCAGGGGCCTGCCAGTCTCCTTAGGCATAAAATGGGGCAAGGCAGAGGTCAGCACCTTGTGGTGATGTTTCACTTGCTGCCCCCCCTCCCTCCACCTTTCCTCTAAATCTATTTATTCACTTAACAATCTACTGCACTTTCAGAAGGGAGCCTTAGCATTCCTTCTACATAAGACAAAACAGAAAGGGAGATGCTTGCTTTTTCTTCTTCTTCTAATCACTGCTCTTCCCTGGGGACACTCGCAAAACTGAATTTCTTGGTTCACTTTTAAAAATTTTTGGCTACAGTTTTCCCAGTCTCAAAGTTACTTAATTTACTATTAAGTCTCAGTATTTAAAAGATCAACATATTAATAAAAACAAAGATTTGCTCATTGTTACCCACCTGGGGCAATTACTCAAAAGATAATCAATTACATATATAGAGAGATATAGATATATCTATATCTATATAAATACATATATAGATATAGATATATCTAGATAGATAGATATAGATATAGATATAGATATAGATATAGATATAGATATAGATATATAAAAGGCTAATATGCAAAGTGTCCCCTCAGGAGTTTGATTGCTCACTATGACATGCGCTGACCACCAGGGGGCAGCGTAGAATGAAGGCAGGCCCCGGCTGGCAGCTGGAAGGTCTCGATCGGCCCTGATCACTAGTCAGGCCTAGGGATCCTACCCGTGCATGAATTTCATGCACCAGGCCTCTAGAGTGAGTGTGTGTGTGTGTTTGTGTGTGTGTGTGTGTGTGTGTGTGTGTGTATCTGTCCTGGTGTCCTGGAACCTTTTGTGATTATAGAAAATAAAGGTTATATTCCATGCTAATCAATGTGGGGTGAAAAATCAAAGAAAAAGTAACAACAGGCAAAACCATGTCCCTTACACATTCTAGGTGTTCTACACATGTATTGAATGAATAAAGCTTATATTTTTATATAGCAATACTGACCTGAAAATACATTATGCTATTTCATAATTCTGGTTTCCTTACCCATATAACATGCATATCATCTTGTTTCAATGAAATTAAAAAGAGTGAGGTGAGAGAGAGAGAGAGAGAGAGAGAGAGAGAGAGAGAGAGGTCTTTTTCCTTTCCAGGTGAAATCATTTGTGAGGCTAAGAAAAAAAAAAATCAATAAACCACAGAAAAATTCTAAGTCAAGGCAGAACTATTTAAATCAGTATTAGGAAAATGTGCATTTTAAAAGGATGCCTTCTATAGAAAATGGGAATCTGTAATTTCTGCACATTGCACTGAAAAACACTTTTAGTAATCCTAAAGTCATCTGGAAATGCAAATACTGAATGCATGTCATCAAATGTTCATATGACTAAATGACTTTTTGCAGTAAGTACCACTAAAGACAAAATAGCATTTGTATAATTTTACCTGCAGAATTTTTTTCTTTTTATATGATTTTAAATTGTTTCAGTTTAATTATAAATAGTTATATCCAATAAGAAGTTTGTGGGGTTTTTTAATTAGAGATTATTGGTCCCAATAGCAATATGTTCAAGCAATAGATGCAAGAACTACAGGATGAGATTTCAGCTCTGGAAGGGAAATGAGAAGCAAATTGATTTGACATTGGAACTAAGGTTGACAGGAAATAATAATTTAACTGAACCTACAAGTTGATTATTAAATTCTAGATTTTACTCCAATTTCAGGGCTATTTCGAGGTACTTGGACTCGATGATTGATTGATTCTTGTCAAAGACAAACACCAAACAAGGAAGACAATTACTTTTATTCAGGCTGCAACTATAGGAAGAACACTCCAGATCTAAAGATCAGAGTGTCTCAGCAGGATGGTTTCATCTTAAGCTTTTATAGGGAGAAATAGATAGATTATAGCTGGAGAGATTTTACAGTTGGGATTGTTTTTATAATCAGGGGGGTTCTCAGTAAGTCACTAAACAAGAAATATTTCTCTCTGTGTCTGGCTAATTTGGTGAAGAAAAACAGCTTAGTTAATTATTTATGAGACAAAGAATAGAAATTTAGAGTCTGTGTCTGGACTTGTCAAACTTAAAAAGAGATTCATTAGCAAGTTTTATGTAAGTCATAGGGAGAAGGGTGGTTCTTCGTAGTAAACCATCTTCCCAGATCACAAAGAGTAGAGGTTTCTTACCTTCTCTGTTGTCCAAGAACACAGGGCTCAAAAAAAGTTCAACATTGTCAATCTCATTCCAGATATTAACTAGAACTAAACTATCTTGCCTATGTTTTTAGTTCAAAAATACTGACATGAATATGTAAATTAAGGTAAAATTGCTTTCTCCAAAGATGGTGGAGGGAAGTCAATTTGGATATGTCTGAAGGAATTGTTTTGCATTGCTATTAGTTGCCTATAACTTGCAAAGTGGTAAAATCACTCAAAGACTAGGACAGACTAAAACCACATAATCTGGAGGAATGTCAATGGAAAGTGCATTGTTCTTCCTTTTTTTATGCCTTGCCTTTAATGCTGAAGTATGAAGTTTTTAGTGTTCTTTAACCAGGCCCTCGCTCCTCCTAGCTCTAACCCTCTTTTGTAATCTTTCCTGTCAATTATAGGTAGAATTGTTTTCCCTCAAAGTTCTTATGTTAAAGAATGTGACCTTAGGTAGAAATAGGGTCATTGCAGATGTAATTAGTTAAGATGATTTCCTAATGAAGTAGGGTGGGCCCTAATCCAATATGACAGATGTCCTTACCAAAAAGAAAAATTTGGACACTGGCATGCACACAAGCAGAAGGTCATGAAGAGATGAAAGCAGAAATCAGGGTGATGTTTCTGTAAACTCAACAACACAAAAGACTGCCATCAAACCAGTAGAAGCTAGAGAGATATGAACTAGATTCTCCCTCTATGCCCCCAGAAGAAGCCCACCCTGCAGACACCTTGATCTTGGACTTCTAGCCTCCAGATGTATGAGATTAATTTTCTGTTTTTTATGTCACCCAGTTTAGGCTATTTTGTTACAGCAGTCCTGGCAAATGAATATACTCCCTTCCTGCTGTGTTCTGTGTTTCTCTCAATTCATCCCCTTTTAAGAAAACCCAGGCTGTTTCCTCTTCCGGGAACACATTTCTTCCTTCCAATCACAGACACTTGGCCAACTTTTACTCATCTTTCAGATCTCTGCTTCATCCTTTCTACCTCTGCAAAACCGTCCTTGTCTCATCTACACCCTACAAATGTAAAGAGCCAGTCTACTGTACTCCCATGGAACACTATATTACTTTTCATACTATCATTGAGAAGGCTAAAAAGGGCTAATTCAAATGTAACCCTGATATTTTGGGGGCTAGCAATTGGAATCCATGCCAGCAATCCATTCTTGATAACCTATAATTAAGTCATTACCTCCTTCCCAGACACTGGTCTTGCAGAACCTGTTACAGAGGCCATAAAAGTGTGAACAGTGCACTGCCCTGGAGGGAGGATTATTAACACTGGCACCAGGCCAAACCATCAAATATGGCCTGGAGACCCCCAACACCTGAGGGCCTTCTTGCAAGGCCCTGTGAAAAGGACCGGAAGCATAATCCATATTTGCAGGACAAAGACCACAGGGAGATATAAAATGAAGGCTCCTGCATGTTTCGGTACTCAGATTTGGAAAGCTATTCCCTGAGTCCACTGGCGTAATTAAACATTGTCCCTCCATTTCTTTCAAGTGTCACTTGGTGTCTCTTGGGTTTTCTGCAACATCATAACCATCAATTCTGGTTACTTATGTAGTTTTGTTCTATAAAGTAGCCATGAACACTGAATTTGTATATAAGGAACCATTGTTCTTAGCTATAATATAGGGTTAAGTTTCTGTGAGCCTCTGGTCCCAACATTTTCATCAATCAACACATAATCTAGTTTTATGTGTTTCTGTATAAAGACACCTATTTAATATATATTATGGATTCATTAACATTGACTTCATGGACAACTACTCTATTACCTGATGAAGCTTACCTAACACATATATTTTCTCTGTAAAGCACATCACAACCTTCTTACACTTAGGAACACTAGACAACTCTTAAGTACTATACTGGGTGACATTTGAAACAGTGAAGTCAACATTAAAAAGTACAAACTAGCCCTAACTGGTTTGGCTCAGTGGATAGAGCATCAGCCTGCAGACTGAAGGGTCCCAAGTTCGATTCCAGTCAAGGGCATGTACCTTGGTTGCAGGCACATCCCCAGTAGGAGGTGTGCGGGAGGCAGCTGATCAATGTTTCTCTCTCATCGATGTTTCTAACTCTCTATCCCTCTCCCTTCCTCTGTAAAAAATCAATAATATATATATATTTTTTAAAAGTACAAACTAAACAATCTGTTTAGTGCAAAATAATATAGGGTACTAAATATAGGGTGTCCCCCAGAAATGTATACAAACAATGAGGGTATTTCTTCCTTCTAGGATCTCTATCATTTTTTTCCTGTGCATTTATAGAATACTAGAGGCCCGTTGCACGAAGATTCGTGCAATAGGCCTTCCTTACGCTGGCTTCCGGCACTGGTTTTCCTCCGGCACCCAGGAACCAGGCCTTTGGTCTGGCCATAGAGGCTTGGCTTCTCCACTCCAGCCACAGCAGCGAGGCTTGGCTTCTTCGCTCCAGCCACAGCGAGGCTTGGCTTCTCCGCTCTGGCTACAATGGAGAAGCCAAGCCTCTTCAGTCTTCAGTCGTCTTCAGACTTCAGTCGTCTTCAGTCTTTGCTCCGTGCCTGCATATGCAAATTAACCAACATCTTTGTCTGGTTAATTTGCATACTCATCCTGATTGGCTGGTGGGTGTAGCAGAGTGACACCAATTTGCATGTTTCTCTTTTATTAGTGTAGATGGGTAGGTAGCAAAATCCCATTTGGATTCTCAAAAAAGTACCTGTGTCACCAATTATTGTCTATAATAATAATCGCACCTCTTCCTTATGTCTCAAAGAAGCAAGTCTGAGTGTTGGGTCAATAACCTTTCTATGATTAAAATTCATGCACAAACCCAAATGCACACAGAAAAGGCAATAAGCATTGTCAAAAACACAGCAGCTTGCCCTAATAGGTTTGGCTCAGTGGATAGAGTGTCGGCCTGCATACTGAAGAATCCCAGGTTTGATTTGGGTCAAGGGCATGTACCTTGGTTGTGGGCACATCCCTAGAAGGGGGTGAGAAGGAGGCAGCTGATTGATGTTTCTCTCTCATCGATGTTTCTAACTCTCTATCCCTCACCATTCCTCTCTGTAAAAAAAAAAATCAATAAAATATATTTAAAAAACAACAACAACAACAAACAAAACACAGCAGCTTATCTGTCCTGTGTTGTATGTAGAAGCACAAAGTGAAGAATGAACACAGGGCTGAATTGTAGATCAAACATAATGTGGGCTGAAGATACACTCATTACAATGGTTTTTCTAACAGTGAATTCTCAGAAATATAGAAAGGTAATATTGTAAACCCATGCAACCATTATTTTAATATTGTTTCTGTAAATGATGACTTGTAAATTCACATGTAACCACTGATAAACAGCCTGTTTGCTTAAAGGATTCCAGGAACTAACCTCAAAGGAAGCCAACTCCAGTCTTCAGGCATGAAGGAAAAAACAGACCATAGATTGACCAGCTCCCATGGTTATCAGAGCCTTCTGTTCCCCTAGCATATAGCACCCCCAATGAGAGTCCACAACACCCTCCAGTTTCCTTTGTTCTGCCTTCCCCTTACTGGCTCCTAAAAACCCCTGTCTGCAGAGTATACACAAGAAGAAAAGTAACTGCACTAGATGATAAAGACTGGGGTGGACCTCTTTCTTAATTTCCAGTGTCCTTTGAATTAAAATTTGGTGCAACATGTAAAAAAAAAACCGAAAAAACAAAAAAAAAAACCCCGTCTGCACTGAGATGTTAAGATTGTCTTTGAGACAACATTCCCCTATTTTATGAAGCTGCTGGTTCTTGAATAAACCTGCTTTCCTTCCATCAGACCCTGTCTCTTGATTATTGGCTTTTGAGCAGCAGGTTTGGTGTCATTATCATTCCCCAATATTATAGAATAAATGAAGTACAGCTCTTTGGGCCTATGTTATTACAGGACAGATTGCATGATGGCATAGAAAACACACACTGAGGGATGCTGGGATGGTACCATATGCAGATGGTGTTCCCATCATCTCCCTGATGAAATTGTAGAAGCCAATGTCTATAACAATGCTTGGTGTAGTTCATGGCATAGTTTAAGCACTCACTAAATATCCTATATAATAAAAGACTAATATGCAAATAGACTGAACAGCAGAACAACTGGAACTACTGAACAACTGAACAACAGGTCGCTATGACATGGCGGGGCATGCACAAAACATGGCGGGCATCAGCCACAGCAGGATGGTGGAGCAGGTGAGTGGGGGCGCCAGAGCAAGGCAGGGCACCGGTCGCTGTCATTGGGGTGAGCCTCTGGTGGTTACTGAAAATTCTTTGCTCCCGCGTGCCGGGGTCCCGCCCGGTGCTCGCACCCGCAGCCAGCGCCAGAGCCACTGTTCACACTCACTGCTGGCGCCCAGTGCTGGTCCTGATCACTTGGCGCTGTCAGCGGGTGTGTGCAGGACCGGCGCTGTCAGCCTGTTGGAGGTGGCAGTGGGAGCAGGGCTGCCAGCAGAGAGGGGTCCTGGGACTCAGGAGGAGGGACCAGGAGGGGGGGCAGAGAATGGGCCAAGACCCACGCCTGTGCCCACTGCAGCCTCGTGGCCTACAGTTCCTTTCAAGGTGCATGAATTTGTGCACTAGGAACCTAGTTGTTAAATAAACGGATGACTTGCAAAGATGCCGAATGGGCCAAAATCTCCTCCATCCACATAGTTAATCTGTAGAAAGGAAGAGGGATCAATAGCAGTGCTAAATAACACAGAGGATGCTAAAGATACTGCCATTAGAATTTATCTTCTGTTGCAAAAAGTAAATCCAAGAATTTCTCTGGAACATATCATGGTAAGTATATCATGCTTATGAAGTCAGTGGCTCTGCCCTGTATTTATTCAGAATCATATACAAATCACCTAACCCACTTTATAGTTACTTCTTGGTAAAATAGGGGAACAGTACCTAATCCACTAATTTATTGAGATAATTAAATAAAATAATATACCTGAAATTGACCAATGTGTTATCAGGAACATGCTGGTGGGTTGAGCTCTCTGTGCTTCCTCACCCTCCTCACTCAATATGGGAGTGACAGGTATGTAGTGCTCAGACCTTGGAATGGAGAGCCAAAAAAAAACCAAAAAACCTGTGTGAGAAATGTCTGATTATTATTTATGTTGTCTTCAATCGAAATGTTTAATTAAAACACACACACACACACACACACACACACACACACACACACACAAAGAAAACCCTCTTAGCCCCATGAACTCTGTGAATTACAAAACTGCACTGGACCCTGAGAGAGTTCCAGTGTTTCTCCCCGACCCCTGCAAAGAAACTTCTTTGACATCTCAGCATTGCAAGGCTAACATCACATTCTCAGAGAAGTCTCCTCGCACCTCACCTTCCTCCCCAACACTAGTTAAATCAGCTCATTCAAAAACCTATCCCTCATTTTGTTCTTCCTTCAGTGTTCTCAAGAGTTTCTATCATAATATGGGTATCCCCCACTTTTCAAAAGTTCAAGTTGCACCAATTCACTTTTACTTAAGACCTGCATTAGTACCCGTATTCACTAACCAAAAGAAATCCAAAGAGGAATTTTGCTTTTCAGGAAAAAGAGAAAATAGCATTCCTTGTTTGTTTTGCAGAGAGCTATTAGAGAGGCAGCCACACCTGGAATAAGGAGACTGCACACCTCCCTACCCCCTTCCCTGGGAACTATACTCAGCATCTTAGCATCAAGCCACCATCATTTTGAACTGAGTCTATATGGGGCTGTACTTTATCTTGACTTATTTTGTACATCCGTTAGCAAGATGTGTTCTAAGGTATCAGAAAAGCTGTTTGCTTTTGATCTTTCCCTTTTGTAGATGACTGAAGTTGCATTTTTTTAATGGAACCACCCAGGCCCTGTGAGTTCCTGCTCCAGGATCACTAGCAGACATTCTCAAGTATATTGTTTTCCACATTGTCACTTGACAAATGGCTAAGAGTCTTGGCTTATGAGATAAGGATTTTTCAAGTTTCTTCACTGTTATTTGTTCTACCACGTTAATAGATTCTAAATGACCTGGAGTTATTAGAAAACTCCTAGAGGCAATTTTTAAATTGGAGCAACAATTTTATGAGATCATTTCAATTTCACAATATCACATTTATTTTTTTCTTGATGAAAGATCAATAATAGATGGCAGCTTTTTAAAGCTAAGAGTGCAATTTTTATTACCAGCTAAAGAGGATTAATTGGGTGACAGAAATTGACAAAAACAAACTTGTTTATCACTACATGAGTCCTGGGTCACTTAAAGGAATGGACCATTATAAAAAAAATTCTTAACCATTATTAAAATCTGTTAGTTGAATAATTAAACATAAAATTGAAACAAGATTGCATAAGAAAACAAAATCAAAATGGCAACTTCAAAGGTGAATTAAATATGGAACCAAATAGTCAATGAAGTAGCCTGCTACACAAAAGAAACATCCATGTATAAAAGGTTGGGTTTTTTTTGTTTGCTTTTTTCTAAAGACAGGCAGTGGTCTGTGCTATGGATTCTAAAAGTGTTGTGTTGTATAAGTATATGCTATATTTATGAGTTGTGAAAGATCACCTGGGAAAGGAAATATCATGCTTTTCCTTTCATAATGAAGTGCCTAAGGCTTCCATTTCCCTTATGGACATGGCCTTGCTAAGAGTACTCTGATATTCAGATCTAATAACCAAAGTTTTCCTGAGCCAGGGTTGGTCCAGAAAATGCACTGCCAGTTTTGATTTCTGTGACCACTTTAGTTTTTCTCCATAATTATCTTTTAAAAGTTAATATAAGTTTATGCTGGATTCTATGAATGAGTATCTTAGAACTAAGTACTGACATTTCATTTTTATACTTTTATTTGTGTTGTGTTTGAGACATGACTGTTGGTGTCAATTACTTTACTTTAACTGTTATGAGCTAATGAAAAAAGGACAGAGATAGACTTAGGACAAAAAATGTTTTGGGGGCCAAGTAAAGGCCAAATGCCATTATAGTACTTACACATGAAGATTTCATAGTAATTTGAATAGAAAATGAGGCAAGAAAATTAAACTGCCATGTGGTATGTAGTAAAATAGACCGGCAGCATTTCAAAGAGCTGGTATTGTAAGAGTAGTCAATACCATATTCATGTTGTATGCAGTAATTTTAACAAAAAGATAGTGTTACTTTAAGGTTGTTAATTTCAAGTTTTTGTATTTTTTAAATTTGGTTTTAAAATAATTCATAAGAAATATATGTGTATGTTTATCTATGAAGTTTCATTTAGGTTTAGACATTAAATAACACTATAATAAAAGTAATTTGTCAGTATTGGGAGCAGAGAATTGAGTTCTTTACAAATTGTCAATGTTTTATTCACGTTTGAGAAACCTGACATCAAACTTCACACCCACTGCTGGAATTATCCATAGACAGGGCACTTGTAACTATTTGTTTTACTGTTGGACAGCTCTGATGATTCAAAAGTTCAATTTTTATTAATTGCTGTAATTACATTTTTTTTGTAAGTTCCAACCATTGGTGGTAGTTATACTTAAGAACAAATTAAGTCTGCTCTCTTTCTGTTGCACCTTTTAGTTATAGGAGAATAGCTATCGTGTTTTTCCTTAATCTTGCTTCCACAGATATTTTTGAGAACTTACTTTGGACAAAAAATTGTACATTAGCCTTTTTTTTTTTGCCCTGAAAGGCACTACAAATAAACACACAGAAAATTGAGACTTTTATTCTTTTCACCAATAATAATAACAAGGAATTATTAAACTCATTAATGTGTTAGGCACTAAAGGGGCAGGTGTAGAAGTATATTGACACACTATTCTTGCCTTCAAAGAGTTTGAATCTAGTTGGAAATGAAGATTAAAATTTTAGATAATATTAAATATTATAAAGACAAGCAAGTAGTTCAGAGGGTTAGTAACCTGAGTTCTGGAGTCATTACTGGACGTTTATGGATTTCAACTAGAGTTCAGTCTTCAAAGCTACAGTGGGTCTGAATATACCCCATGCAAACAAGCACCCAACTGCCTTGTCCCAAGTAGCATAAATGCCAAAACTGGAAATAAGTTTGTTTTGCTCTTTGTCTAGTTCTTTCTTCACTCTTTAGAGCAGAAAGAGAAAATCGTTACTTGCGAAAGCAAATTTTTTATTAAATCTACAAATTTTGGGAAGATCACTGAAATTTAAACTTGGCAAAATTCTAAGTCTTGTGACTTCCTGGTTTAGCCTGTAGCCAGTGAAAGTTGCTACAATTATTTTGAAAAGCATTTTCCTTCGGATTGATTTTAGGAACAGTTCAAGCTCAAATGACAAATTTTTTTATTTAAAAACAGATAAACAACAACAACAACAAAAGAAAAGTTCTGTCCAAACAGGAAGAATACTGAAAGTCTGGGAAGCAACCAGATCGGCTGTGTTGACGGAATTCTATTTACCTCTAAGCCAGACGGAAGACTGCTCTGCACATGCGCACACGGGAAGCTTGGGCGGGGAGTTCCGGCGCGTTGGGTCGCGCTCCAGGCAGCGATTGGCTCCGCCCCGGCCGAGAGGCGGGACCGGAAGCGCCCGTGTTGTGGGACTCAGCTGGTTCAAACCCTGCGTCTTTCCAGCGCCTCGCTTCCCGCGGTCGGTGCTGCTCCGGCGGAGGCGCGATGGGGGAGGCGGAGAAGTTCCACTACATCTACAGCTGTGACCTGGACATCAACGTGCGGCTCAAGATGTAAGAGCGCCTGGGGCCGGGGCGGGCATTGCTGGAGTTTGAGGAGAGGAGGCGGGGCCTGTGGGCTGAGGGTGGAAGATGGTTATTAGCCTGGAGGCCGGCCGGGGCGGCGGGGAGAGCCGTGGCCGGGGCAGAGGGGGGCACGCGGCGTGGAGAGGGCGCTGCGGGAGGAGGAGAGCGGTGGGACTAAGCCCCGAAGTCCAGCGCGGTTTTACTTTCTCCGAAGCCTGTTGCTGTGCACAGCAACCTTTTGCGGGGTCACTCGTCCCATTTTACAGATGAAGAAATCTAGTCTCGGGCAAGTCGCCCCGCAGGTGGTAATTGGAAGGTCTTTCCTTGAACCCGGGGCTGGGAGGTGGAGCAGAGACTGCAGAGTTCTGTAGACACGGGCAGATGTGGTAGCTGAGGATGAGATGAGCACATGGATGTGCGGTAGGAGCAAGAAGCACGGGAAGGGCCAGAGGGTTGGGGTCACTCTCTGGACGGTCTGCATTGTTTCGCTAGCGGCGCGGGGAGCGAGTCTAAGATGAGGGTGCCAGTTGCAAAGGGGCCAGCAGATAGGAGAAAAGAGCCTTGCAGGGAAGGCTTGGGGCTTCGCTGTTGAAGGAAAGGACCAGGGCACGACCTCTGGAGATGAGAGCAGTGGAACGGAGGTGGGGCGCAGGGAGAACCGAGTCGGAAATTCTGTCCACTTTAAGGCAGTCTTGGAGGAGTGTGTTCATACGCAAAAATTACCACAAATTACTCATCACAGTATCACTGGTAATATGTCAGCAGTAAACCAGTGATCCTCAGGCAGAGGGCTGCCTAGCTGCAGTGAATACATCTTCTCCGTTGTCAGGCGCACCTTGGAGTGACTGTTTCTTTTTCTTTGCAGAAGTTACATAAGACTCTGACACTTTGCTATTTGTTTTGGGTGATGGTAAAAACAATATGTCAACAACTACGCTGCCCATTTGTATAATACTTTATACACCCATTTAAGGTAATTTCTGCATCAGACTCCCCTAGATGCTTATACAGGTCCTGTACGTATACCATCATCTGGTACAGGGCTTTTTCCTTCAGTCTCATTCCTCTCAGTATTTCTTGGACATATTAATGTGTTTCTGGAACTTTAAAAGGAAAGAAAAACAACAAAAAAAATGATCCATTATTAACAGATACACACATTGACTATTTCAAGGCAAAGATAAAACATTAATCAGAAGTTTGGTAAAATTTGGTACTAACCATTTTTTAGCTTCTCAGACAGTCATTGTTGTTATTTTGGCTGGCAGTGTCACTTTAGAATCATAAAATCAGAGAATAGTGAATTCTTTAATTCTGTTTTTTCTCCCCACGCCTTTTAATCTATTTCTATGGTTTTAATAACAATTTGCACTTTGATGTTCCTTTTCTTAGCACTGTAATTGAATATTAAATGGCGTATAAGACACGGTCACTTTAGATGTCCCCAAGCACTTTAAAAGTAACTTGTCCCAGATTGAGCACATCATTAGCCTACCCCTCTAACTCTGAACTTCCTATATTGTCTCACCCTGTTTTGGTGATTATTAGCAACATTCATCCACTTTAAGACACAAAAATTTGAGTCATGGGACATCATCTCTTACCTTCTCTATTAAATCATTCACAAGTTGTCTTGAATCTACTTGCTAAATATCTTTTCTATACCATTGCTCTAGCCTTAGCCTGTCTTTTTCCTTCATAATTTTTAATGAAAATCTAACTGATCTTGCTTTCTGTTACACCTCTCCATTAGGTTCTGAAACTCCTGCCAAAGGTGTCATAAATACCAATCCGACTGTAGTACTCTCATATCAAATAATTCAGTTAGATTTTTGAATGTTCATTGTGTAAGGCATTAGACTGAATTTGGTGACTGCTTAGCCTCATTGCCCCCCTACTTTTCCTTCTCTAGCTTCTTCCTGCATGAGCTTTATGCTTTAGCTATACCAAACAACTTGAAGTTCTCCAAACATACCATCTTCCTCTTTGCTTTGGTCTGTGCTGTTCTTTTTTATCTTTCTGGGACTGGGAGCCCCCAAGCTCCCAGACTTTTTGATGTACAGTGTCTTTCTGTGGTGGGAAGAACATTGACTTTGAAGCTTGTCTGCCCTGGTTTTTATTCTCAGCTCTGTAACTTTGTGATCCTTGATCTCTGAGTTCCTGCTTCCTCATTTATAAAATGAGGACATGGTTACAATTTTGATTTCTAATTGGTGTTTCTACCTCTTTCATAGTTTCCTGTGCTTATCTTTTATCACTTTTAATTTAAAGAAATGATCAGATAGTACATCCACGTAGTAAATACATAAAAAAAATTGAAAGAATACAAAAAGAATATGCAAGTAAAAGTAAGTTTTCACTCCAGAAACAAGGACTTAACATTTCCTTGTAGTGCTGTATTGTTTATCTTATCTTTCATTTCTGGGCCACTATGCCTAGTACAGTAAATGTCTTGAAAGAATAGATAAATAAGTGTTCAACTTGAAATTAATAAAAGTGAAACTAAGGCCTGGAAAGCTGGTGATGTCTGGAAGGTAGACCAAGCGTTGATGACAGGATTTGAAATTAAGAAGCTTAAGATAGGGAAATATATTGATGAAGATAGAAATGATTATAAGTGTGTTAGGGTTTTAGATTCCTTTACTAGATGTAAAAGTAACTTTAACTTCATATACAGGAAAATATTTAGGTAGCATAAGGTCACTGTGATGCAATCATAAACTTTGGTATTTGTTGCCTATATGCTTAAAAAATGTTTGTCTAAACATTATTGTTCTTATACTTCCAGAGGGAGTTTGGAAGGGAAGAGAGAACAAAAGAGTTATAAAGCTGTTCTAGAAGACCCAATGCTGAAGTTTTCAGGACTGTACCAGGAGACCTGCTCTGACCTTTATGTTACTTGTCAAGTTTTTGCAGAAGGGAAGCCTCTGGCCTTGCCAGTGAGAACATCCTACAAGGCATTTAGTACAAGATGGAAGTAAGTTGTTTTCTTGCATATGGTGAGTTCCAGACTGTTCTCCAAAGTCTTTATAGATGTTGTAAGTATGATTTAGTAGTGATTACAGAGGAATTTAAAAAATTATTTAATACTTGTAAGGATTGGTTGACCTAGATAGTTAAGATGGAAGTAAATTTGTTTGTATTCAGTATATTGACATATTTTTATGAGAACTTGACTGATTCACAAAATGACCCCCAAATCAAAAACACATTTTTATTGTATGAAACCAACTTTTTTTTAAAAAAATATATTTTATTGATTTGTTACAGAGAGGAAGGGAGAGGGATAGAGAGTTAGAAACATCAATGAGAGAGAAACATCGATCAGCTGCCTCCTGCACACCCCCTACTAGGATGTGCCTACAGCTAAGGTACATGCCCTTGACCGGAATCAAACCTGGTACCTTTCAGTCCGCAGGCCGATGCTCTATCCACTGAGCCAAACCGGTTAGGGCTGAAACCAACTTTTTAAGCTCATGTTTTATTGAGATGGTACATTAGCAAACCATTGTCAGGGTGCAAGGGACATTTAGTGAACATGAAGTTCCTGTTTTTCCAGAACCCACAATATCATGAGTCCTTAATTTAACCTCTTGATACTTCTTATTTGATAGGTTATATGGAGCAGTTTTAATGCTCAGTCCATGAGTGTTGTTCAGTACCCTGGTAGGCTAGCTGCAGGATACACAGTTGTACCTCCAGAAGGAGCTTATGCCCACAGTGCTCATGGAAGGTAAGGTGTGCCACATGGACTGCCAGGCTCTGGTATTGAGGGTACAACCCTCTGTTCACCAAGCACAGCTCATCAGGCTGGGAAGTCTTTTTCAGAGAGAGCAGAAGCCTGAGCTCTGGTGATCTGGCTGCATTGAAACCAATTATTTAAATAGTGTAATTTCTTTAGTAGTCTTTTTGTGAATACACACACACACACACATACACACACACACACACACACACACACACACACACACACACACGTATATATTTGTATATATACTTGTTATTCTGGAAATTTTCAAATCTGTAAAAGTAGAGTATAATAAGCTTCCAAGGCTCCATCACCCAGCTTTGATAATTACTCACTCGAGGCCAATCTTGTTTTATCTATACCCAATGTTATTTTGAAGCAACAATACAAGAATTAACCACAGAATTCATAAGTAAGTGGAACAACAAATTTATGCGTGTGTGTGTGTCTCTCTCCCGCACCACCTTCCTCTCTAAAATCAATAATAATAATAATAATAAATAAATAAATAGTAAAGTACTAAAAAAAAAAAAAAGAACTCATGCTAGGTAAGGTAACAGTAGGATAGGCTTTTTACTTTGCACAGACATCAGTTTCTATAAGCACTTACTTAAGGTAAAATTCTCATTTTTAGATGTGGAGTTCTGCAAATTTTAAAATTTTATATATGAAAATTATTGTGTAGGCAAGTGATTTAATTTTTAAAAAATTAAATATTCTTGTTCCATGATGGATTTAAAATGGCTTTAGAGAGACACATATACTAACAGCCTAACATAATTTAAAAATTCAAACGGGATTTAGGAGTCTATTAATCAGACTAGAGAATTAGTACAGTGGTCTGTGAGGGTAGGGGTGGGTGGGATTAGACCATCAAGAATCAGGCTTTAGGCCGAAGCCGGTTTGGCTCAGTGGATAGAGCGTCGGCCTGCGGACTGAAAGGTCCCAGGTTCGATTCCGGTCAAGGGCATGTACCTGGGTTGCCGGCATATCCCCGGTGGGAGATGTGCAGGAGGCAGCTGATCGATGTTTCTCTCTCATCGATGTTTCTAGCTCTCTGTCTCTCTCCCTTCCTCTCTGTAGAAAATCAATAAAATATATTTAAAAAAAAAAAAAAAAGAATTAGGCTTTACATCTCGCAATGTTGTGGAAGTTTTATTAGGTGAATTTAGTCTTGAGCTTAATGAAGGTTGGTATAGGGATGATGCATGGGGAGGTGGAGAACAAAATGATATTCAAAAAACACAATTTTCCGATGTCTGCCCAGATCTTTCCAGAATTCCTAAAATATGTAGAACAGTTTTCAAACTGTATTTTAGCTGTAGATTTCATTTTCTTCAAAAGAACTCTTCTGCAGAAGCCCAGTATATAAAACAGGTTCAAGTACCATTGCTTTCATTAAAGCCTGGGGTTAGAGTGCAAAAGATTTAAGGCAAATGATTGCTTGATTATATATATTGTTTCCTTCTCAAAGGACAAAATATAGACGTGAGAATTTTCACAGTTTATTTTGGATATTGTCACTGGCTGACTTTCTTTAGTTGTAGCCTGTGTTAATTAACCTCTGGTTTGTTCATTGGCAGAAAATGCCACTGCTGGTATTTTCCTTTTCAGCGTAGTCCACCCTGTGGATAGTAATTAAATTAGTTTGTTCCTCCAGCTTTTTCAGGTGTGTGATTTATTTTTTCGAGACTTTTATGGAAGAAAAGAATGACTGATTCTCTTTTAAATGGCTAGCCAACTCTGATTTTCCTGTAGTTCCTTGAATTTATATGGTGGATATAAATTATTTGTCCTTTAAGTTTTTGAAAGTTCTGTTCAATATGCTGAGCTGAATAAAGAGTAAAAAAAATAACAACAAAAACCCCCAGCTGTGCTGTCATTACTATATGAAGAACAAACATTCTTTAGGAAAATCATATATATAAACATTCTTTAAAAGCATAAAAAAAACTAATAAGTAAGCATTATCAGTATTAATGAAATAACTTGAGGGATAGAAAAAACTCACGTAAGAAAATGTGACCTTGCTGTCCAGAGCTGTCTGGTAACTTCATGTTACAAAGTAGTAGATAGTCTACTTCAACCTTTCTAAGGCTTTTGTTTTCTGCCTTATTGAGGCACATTGTAGGGCCTTGTTATCCTCAGCATCTCTTTGAATGTATTATGAGTAATTTTTTTTTAATATATATTTTATTGATTTTTTACAGAGAGGAAGGGAGAGGGATAGAGAGTTAGAAACATCGATGAGAGAGAAACATCGATCAGCTGCCTCTTGCACACCTCCTACTGGGGATGTGCCCGCAACCAAGGTACATGCCCTTGACCAGAATTGAACCTGGGACCTATCAGTCCGCAGGCGGACGCTCTATCCATTGAGCCAAACCCGTTAAAGCAGTAATTTTGATTTTTTTCTTTTCATACTACAAAACCTGTGTTCCGGGGAATGCTTATACGAAATCACAGTTTGGTTCAAAACAAGTTTGGTTATAACCAGGTTTAAGTGGTTTCCCAGATTATTATTAGCTATTATCATATTTCTTGTGTCTTAGTGATATTGCCTTGAGTTTTTTTATTAAAGGATTTACCGGTGTTGTTTTTTTTTTGTTTGTTTGTTTTTACCGGTGTTTTTTTATGAGTTTTTTTTTTTTTTTAACTTTTTCATATAGTCTATATTTAAAATTGAAGGTGCTTAGAGCGAAACTAAGGTAACTCGCATTATTTTTTGTAGTACTAACTTAATCTTTGAGGCATTTTTTCTGGCCAAATCTTCTGGCATGGTTTGTTAATTTAAAAGAAAGTTTTAAATATATAATACTAGAGGCCGGGTGCATGAATTCATGCACCATTGGGCCCCTCAGCCTGGCCTGCGGGATTGGGTTGAAACCGGCTCTCCGACATTTCCTGAGAGGTCCTGGATTGTGAGAGGGCGCAGGCCAGGCCAAGGGACCCCATCAGTGCAAAATTGGGGCCAGGGAGGGATGGGGGAGGTTGGCCAGATGGAAGGGACTACGGGAGGGCTCCAGGGCATGTCCAGCCCTCTCACTCAGTCCCAATCGGCCAGACCCCAGCAGCAAGCTAACCCACCAGTCAGAGCATCTGCCCCCTGGTGGTCAGTGCACATCATAGCAAGCAGTTGAGTGGCCTAAGCATATCATTAGCATATTACACTTTGATTGGTTGAATGGCTGACCAGACGACCAGATGCTTAGCATATTAGGATTTTATTATATAGGATATGCTCATGTTGACTTTATTTCCATAGCTGGAATGAATGGCTCAAACTGCCTGTGAAGTACCCCGACCTGCCCCGGAATGCCCAAGTGGCCCTGACTATATGGGACGTGTATGGGCCAGGAAAGGCAGTGCCTGTGGGTGGGACAACGGTTTCGCTCTTTGGAAAATACGGGTAAGCATTCTCTTCTAATCTTTAGGGATGTTGTAGTTTCTCATCCTTTTTCTTTTTGGGAAGTTCATGCCAGTCTGGTTCTCTGTGTGTGTACATGTTTGGTACATGATTCCATAATTCTTGAGACTGAATTTCGTATAGGATATACAGATAGATTCATTAAGACACACAACTTATATTACTCTATTGTTAGTGACTGGTAACGTGATTCCTATTAGAAAATAGTATTGGAAATTAGAATCTTTCTTTTAGGAAAAAAGACTATGTGGCATATACTGTGAGGGCTTTGTTTTTCTGCTTTGTCATAATAGTGATAAAAAGGACAATGAGCAGGGTTAAAAAGCATTAACTTGCTAATAGTGGTAATGACTACAATAGAACAGTTGTTAATTCTGTTTTTAAAGATTTGCAGATAATAGAAGTTTATTGTGAAAAAACACAACCTATATTTCTATCCCTTTTGTTGATATTCTATTACTCTTTCTGAGTATATTGGAATTTTTCTTTGAAGAACTTGATCTTTTATCAAGTTTAAGAATGAGTTGGTACCCTGGTAACCTGCAAAAGTAATTGATTTTTGTTTTTTGTCTTTAAGTTTTTTCATGAACTTGTAGTCTTAAACATTTTTGAAATGTTTCCATTGATATCTTAAAGCTTTATAATGTTCAGAAACTCCCATTTTTGGTCAATCAGAGTCCCTTCAAGTTGACCCATGTCCTTTGTAGTCATAAGTAGCTTCTGTGCTTTTTGGCAGATAAGCTATTCCAGGCTCCTTGGGCAATTTTCTGCCCCAAACTTGGTTTCTCTGAACACATCAGATGTTAAATACAAATGAAACATGTTAGCGAGCAGCTCTGATTCTGAGAAATTACCTCTCTTAGAGCAGGGTTTCTCAAAAATGAGTCATTGACTTACCACTTTCAGAATTCCTGCATATATCTATATTAAATACACTCAGTCTTATTTACTTGGTATTTTTATTTAAACCAGCTCACTTTTTTTACTTCCATTTAATTGAAAGCAAAATTTTAATATCTTGGTGTACATGGAAAATAAGTGTTATGTAACTTTGGTGGGTACTGACAAAAATAAATACAATGAAAATAACTATGCTACTAAATATTACAACTTTAAGCAAAAAAAACCCCTAAGAAACACAAATGATAGTAAATCTGTTTGCTTTGCAAATATGTATATAATACCTAAACCAAAAAAATCCTTTAATTAGAATGGTCTATGTCTAGTCAGATATAAGGGGATATTCAGCTCACTGTCACTTTATTTAAGGTAAAGATAAGGTTTTACATCAATATTTCATTTACACCTATATGGCATTTATTCAAACGATAACATTAGGTAGTAATAGAGCTCTGTGGATACTCTGAGCAGTGGGGAAGAAATGTGAAAAACCTGTCCTATTTCCTCTAGGCTGATGCTTCTACTGACCTTCATCTCAGAAAAAGGAATTCAAAGAAAGCCTATTATGCAATTAAAATGCCTCCTTTTTCTCTCTGTGTCCTGGGCCTTTCCTTGGGGGTGAACTTGGTTTCATGTTAGACAAGCCCCGGGAGTCCCTAGCATGGCCTTGCCCTTCCTGTGCAGCTTTGGATTGTGGAGGAATGTGACATTCAGGATGTTCAGGGGCTACAGCAGAGTGCAGAATGGACTGTACTGCTGCACAGCTGTGTGTGGTGCTGCTGACATCCAGGGAGAGAACGCAGCTTGAGGCTTCTGGGTGACCTTGGCAAGAAGCCTGTGCAACTTTCTTCCACCTGCCATTAAAAGTCATGCCATGTGCCTCCACATTCTCATGACTTAGGCAAGTGGTAGTTTCCTCAAATGTTTCGTAAACAATGAAATAACACCACACGCTCCCCACCTTGTTCCCTAAGTAGTCCTGGTGTGGCCTTCATAGCTTTTAAAAGGGTTCCTCAAAATGCCTAATAGTTGCATTATAGTATTTGGAGTCTTGTGACTATCAATATCTGTTTTGTATACTTGAGTCAGTGTGAAGCAGTACTTCTTGGAGAATAGTGTAATTAATAATTGAAAGACTAATCTGTTAGAATATGGCTAGAATAAATTGTCCTCATTCTGAATGTCTAGCTTGTGAGATTTCTAAGGAAGTGAGGAATGGATTGATCGTTAGATTGAATTGGCAAAGAACTACAGGCAAGCTGCAGATTTCTCTTGCAGATGTTTTTTCCAAATGTGAACTCGGAAGTCTGGGCAGTTGCTGCTGCAGTGGCTTGGCATGGGAGCTGGAGCAACAGCAGCAGCTGTTGCTGGGGCCTCTGCAGGCATCTGAAGGGGATCCTGCTGTGCTGTTCCTTTTGTCTTGCCTACTTGGCTTAATTTCCCAAGTGGACAGGATGCTCTGAGCATCTTCTGGCTTGCCACCTGGAGGCTGTGTAACTCTCTACAAAGTTTCCATTAGTGTCAAAAGAAAGTAATACGTTCACTTTATCATTTGAGTCACTTGCTACCACCCCTGCCCTCCATGTCCCCTGTCCTTAAATCTTCTCTCCAGATCCATCCCAAGGCACCTAAATCATTTAGTAAACTGACTTCCTGCCAAACATACTTATTTTTTATTTAAGTTCAGCCAGTCAAAGTATTCACTGGGGTATAGAGAGGTGGAGAAAAAGGAGGGAGACCATCCTTTGTTTCTGAAGGTACATTTAAGGGTAATCATTTAAAGTGATGTTGCTGCCTCACTGTACCTAGTTTCTTAGAGTCTAAGCAGGTCTGCTTGATGTTGAATCTAATACTCGGTTGAAAGGGAATGAAAATGAACTTTATGAAAGGCTTGTATATGTGTGTTTTTTGGAATGTAAATTTTTTTTGAAATCTCTAACATGGTAAATATTAAGATTTTTGGTTCTTTACTACAAGTCAGTGCATTTGTTTTGGGCCTATAAGGTAAACTTTCACAGATATGGTTGCTGGATATTACCTGTTTACTGCCAACCTTAGAGCTAAACCTTGCAACAGATATGGTCTTTAATCTTACTGTGCTCATGAGCTTGCAGCTATCCTTTATAGTTCCCAGTCTAAATGTTTATGGCATCATTACTTTGCATAATGTTCAGTGAAAATCCTCTTTATTACTCCAGGAAAATCTGTGAAGAAAGTTTCCATTAGTGAAAGCGTGATAATAATAGTTTTTAAAATGTATGTAAAACTTTTAAAGTGTAATGTTTTTAAAGATCAAGAAAATACATCAATATATATGCAACGTGTGCCTTACTTTAAAAAATACTTAATGTGAGAACAAAATGCGTTGGGCTTGCCTATTCACCTGCACACACTTACAGTCTTATTCTTTCCACCGCAATTGGCAGATTGCTCTTTCAGCTTTGGGGCGATGCTATTTTAGGAGATATATTGTCTGAACAGTTTTGTTAAAAAAACAAACACAAAAAAAACACCATACACTTAAAAAAGAAAGAACATATTAACAGAAGACTTTCTTTATTTTTACCTCCCACCCCCATAAAAAAATAAAATAAAATAAAACCACTCAGAAACGACAGTAGCATATCTATAGAAACACAGTTTTCCAAACGTACTTTATGCAGTGGTTCTCAACCTTCCTAATGCCGCGACCCTTTAATACAATTCCTCATGTTGTGGTGACCCCCGATTTCATTGTTACAAATTGAACATAATTAAAGCATAGTGATTAATCACCAAAACAATATGTAATTATATATGTGTTTTCCGATCGTCTTAGGCGACCTTTGTGAAAGGGTTGTTCGACCCCCAAAGGGGTCGCGACCCACAGGTTAAGAACCACTGCTTTATGGGTTTGTTCAACCTGTATTCTACATCTTAGTAGTTTTTTGAAGGAAACAGGACAATCAAAGGTTATAAAGTGTTTCACTTTAAAGCAGATGATCAAGCTTAGATTGAAGTTCTGATTATATATTTTGTAGACATGGGAACTTTTTCTTGTATAAATCCACTGTTGTATTTCCCATCAGGCATTGCTCTTACAGAAAAGAAGACAGGAGAATCAACCTATACCTAGTGAAAAAGATAACGTTAGTTAACATTATTGAATACTTATTATGTGGCAGGTACTATTGAAGTACTTTTTACTTGTGCTGATGTATTTAATTTTTCTAATAGCCCTGTGAGATTCAGGTATCTTTATAATCCCACTTTATAGATTAGGAAACTGAGGCACAGAGAAGTTAAGCAATTTACCCAAGGTCACTTAGGGAATAGATGGCACAAGTGGGATTCAAACCCCAGCAGTTTGACTGTGCAGTCTACTATGCTGACTTGTCACGTAAAGTAGACAGTTATGTAATTATTTAAATTTTGTTTCAGCATTGTAAATGGGACATTCCTTCATTGGGTCGCAATTTGGTTTCCATTATTTCAAGATCTCCACTGAAGTTATGAAGGGTGTATGGCCCATTAGGATCCTTCTATTTGTCCAGTCTACCTCTAGGATCTCTGTAAAAGTCTGACTGCTTTGAGGAGAAAAGAGTGGCATGTGAAAAGCAGTGTGATATGGGTTTAGCTGCTTAGTTAATTGCATTGCAACTCACTGGAGGCTTAAAGGTTGCCAAGAGAGACATGCATTTCCTAGTGTGGAATTCTCTCTCTTTAGGGGTTAAAAATTTCCTGTAATGAACTGCATTAATTTACTTCTACCCTGAACATTCTCTTTTTGCCTAGCATGTTTCGTCAAGGGATGCATGACTTGAAAGTCTGGCCTAATGTAGAAGCAGATGGGTCAGAACCCACAAAAACTCCTGGCAGAACAAGCAGTACACTCTCAGAAGATCAGATGAGCCGCCTTGCCAAGGTAAAAATATAAACTTTTCCAACTGGTGGGAAGCTCTGAATGATGTCTATTGTAGTATAAGTTAACCTTTTGAATTCTGTCAGATTATTTTTTTTTTAATTTAGATTTAATTTTTTAATAGTAGCTTTATTAAAATATAATCCATATATCATAAAATTCACTCTTGGAAAGTATACAGTAACTTAAGTTTTAGTAAATTCTGAGGTATGCAATCATCACCACTACTTAATATCAGAACATTTTCATCAAAAATGTAACCATGTACCCAATAGCAGTCATTTCCCATTCCCTCCTCCCTCCAGCCCCTGGAACTTCTAGTCTTTATGTCTTTGTGAATTTTCCTATTCTGGACATTTCATACAAATGGAATCATACATTATGTGGCTTTTTGTGTCTGTAATCCCATCAGATTGAGAATGGGCACTTTTTGGTGATATTTTCAAGATGAACTTTTTTTTGGTGAAATAGTCTTAAAGATGCCAAGTGTTACATGCTAGAGAACCTTACGTTGTTTGGAATTGAAGATTACTTAGTCTAAATTGTCCTCACTCCACTCCCACTCCTGTTTTTGTAAGAAGACTGAATTTTGTAAGAAGACTTTATCTTTCAAAATTGTTTTAATGAAGTGTTTTTATTTAGAAATACAAAAGCTAAGCTCAAATCTGAGCTTAAGTCAGAACAAAATAACTTATTTTGTCAATATCTGTTCCCAAAGCACTATGCTAAATACTATTTGAAGATACTTTTTGGTACAATACACTTTTAAAAACTGGGAAAGCAGATGTATGCGTATGATTCTATTTTTATACAAAAGGAACAGAAATTGTAGATGTAATACTTTATATTTTACACACTCTCACTTTAAGTCAAGAAATGAGTATACAAATAGATGAGGTTTATGGGGATAGAACGGAATGGTTTGTTTCCTGTTGCACTTTTGATTTTCCAGCCAGTGAATTTACTATGCCTGCTTCTAATTGTTGAGAAGGCATTTGGTATAAGAGTAACAAGGTGTACATAAATCTTAATAATATGACAGCATAGTTATCGTGCATTGTACCCACGAGCCAAAATAAATAGCATAGTGACAGTTTTCAAACTGTAATGTAAGAAAGTTTATTCAGTTATAGTACTGCCTAAGTCTTGACTGCCTGGGGATAATGGCACAAGACGACTGTGAAATGAAGATGAACTATTTAAATGGCCTGTGAAAAGATAGTGTTAGATGATTATTAAACAAAGAACCTCAAGCCCAAGCTGGATTAAATATTCTTATTCTGATTTATTGCTCAGCTATGCAAATAGAATTATAACCACAATATGAATAACTGAAGTTTAAAAGCCTTACTTCTAGGTTTAACAATTTAAAAATCAAATCCTTTCAGAAGAAGAATTTTAATGGAATTAACCTCTCTAATGATTGTACATCATTTTGTGTAGTTTTCCTTTGAGGAAAAATGAGTGTGAGAAAAGGAGACAAAACTGAATAATCTTTGGTTTAGTTAGTTTATATAACTGGATTTCTTAGACTTACTGGGAACAGGAAGAAATTAACATAGTACAATCGCACCCCCCCACCCCCACATTTCCCTCATTATTTTCTCTTTCCCATCTCTAAATTGCCCTAATAATTTTTATTAATATAAATATTTCTGTTTTGGGGTTTTTTTTTGGGGGGGGGGGGATAAATAAATAAATATTTCTGTTTTAATTGATTTGTGAAAATAAAGGCCAGACTTCTGGGACATTCATTACACTTTCATTGTCCATGACCCAGCCTTTTAATGATTGTGGCCTTGAGCAAATCTGCCCATTGTTCCCATCTGCTCTGTTTTTCAGCTTGTCATATTTTAAGAGTTTTATGACTAGGATGCATATCCACCTGGGGTTTTGGATGTGACTACCAAGCTTTAGTGTTTGATTTATACTTGAATCCATGTCTTTAGACATGAAAGGTTAGTGCAAAAGCATGCTTCTCTACTGTCTCCTTTTCATTTTAGCATCTCTGCTTGATGCCTTTGGAATGTGCTTTAGTTTCTGTCAATTTGATTAAGAGGCCGCAAAGAGAAAGTAACAACTAGATGAAAAATGTTTTGTGGTCTGAGTGATGCAGATAGGTGGGGGAATGTTGGACAGTGTGTAAGTGAGCATTGGTACAGTGAAGTTGTGTAAGATGGGATGTTTTAGCCTGGCCTTCACATTGCCTGCATGGGGTCACTCTGGTTCAGGCTCCAGACCTCATTTTATAGCAGTGCGAGCTGGATTTTTCTAGTACATCCAGAAATAACTAGTTATATTGAGAAAGGTTCATGCCATTCAATTCAAATGGTTATTTACAGTTTAGAGCTGTAATAGTCACAATTCACATGTGGCAATTTAAGTTTAAGTTCATTAAAATTAAATAAAATTCAGAATTTTATGTTACCATAGTTACATTGTCATAATCACACTTTAAGTGCTCACTAGCCACATGTGGCTAGAAGCTACGCATTGGACAATGAAGAAATGGAATCTTTTCATTATTGCCGAAAGTGCGATGGGATAGCACTGGCCTAGAGTGCCATTTTACTAATTTGTAATGGATGAGTAACCATATTATTGTCTTCCTGGTAATCAGGTTATTTGTGTCTACTACACAGGACACCATTTTTCAATACCTTGGAAATTAAGTTAGTCTTCAGGAGACTGCTGATTCTTAGTGAACCATCAAGCATGAGCTTCCCTGAAGGAACCAGAAAGTTGTGTGAGATATTTCTCTCATTTTGAAGGAAGTGTTAAAAGGACTTTCTCTCTTGACATTATCTTTCTAGTTGCAGGATTACTTGAACCTGCTGTCTGCACAATATGGTAGGAAGTTCAGGGTACAGACATGTGAGAACCCTTTACTAAGGATAAAAGTCAAGTAGAACAGATGCTGCCCTAGCAGTTGCTTAGAGAGTATTGTCCCCATATACCAAGGTTGTGGGTTTGATCTCTGGTCAGGGTACATATAAGAACCAACCAATAAATGCATAAGTAAGTGTAACAACAAAGCTCTCTCTTCCTTTCTCTCTCTCCCTCTCCCTCTTCTTCTCCCCCTTCCCCTCCCTCCCTCTCTTTCTCCCTCTCTCCCTTCTCTTTCTCAAATCAATTTTTTTTTTAACTTAGAAGAACAGATGCTGATGCACTTATAAAAACATTTTAGGAGCCACACTGAGAAAGCAGTTGCTAGTTTCTTTGTGTGAACAGCTAGAAAGTTAGTATTGGTAAAGAAGTCTCTTTTACTCAGTTCATTTAGATGAATCTAGAAAAGGGAAAAGATTAATTGGAAAATAAGGTTGGCAAATGTTTTGGCTTTTAGAAATATGATTTAAGAAATGAGTTTTGTTATAAGCTGGGCATCATTTTTTGTTACAAATACTTGAATAGATTATCAAATTGATGATTTATGTGGATTTTAAATTCTGTATGTATTCTATAGTTAGATTTTAGAGAAATGGGGAACATGGGATTATCCAAGGAGATGTTTTGAAAAATAGAGGCATTACCTTTCTTTTTATGCTTTTAAAATTAATAGAACTATCAAAACTGGTGGAAGATTTAAATAGTAATGTTACATTATAACTGGGTAGAAAGATTGGTAGTCGAAAGACCTGATTTATAGCTCTGACACTGGCTCATTGAATAACCAGTTATTTCTGTACTTGTGAATATTTTTCATTGAAGAAGTGTGGTTAGTTGGGCTCCATTCTCCCTGTTTATAAGAATCATAATTATACCATTATTAACATTTTTTAGCTATTTTGAAAAAGAAACAACCTCAGAGCAGTTTGTTCATAGTATAGCACGTTAAGGGTACTCTTCTTGGGTTCTGAATACATTTCTACCTTGAAGCAGCTATGTGAGAAAACATTCATGTAAAAGTAATTTAATAGAACACATTATTTAGTAGGACCTATTAAAAATCTTTTTTCCTCCTTTTAATGACATAGTTTACTATTTTCAGAATATAATACTGAGTCCCTAGAGATAGTTTTGAGTTTATGTTAGGGCTTTTCTAGGGAAGTTATTATTCTTTGTAATATCTGTACTTGATTAGGTCTCCTCACCTAAGAGTCAGTATTTCCATAGTGATAATGATTTAACTTGATAATCTTTATTTTTCTAACTTCCAACCAGTTCACTTATGAACTGATACTAGTTATGGTATAAACAATATATGTAATGCAGTATTGGACTAAATTGGACAGAAAAGTCTCATTTTGTTTTATTTTCTTTCTCAATGTTTGTAAATGAAAATAATAACAGATTCTGATGACAGATGCTGAAATTATTCAAACTATGAAACTTGCTTAGTGGCAACATTGACATCGAAATTACCTCTTAGCTACAGGTTTTTTTTACTAAATAATATGTGTAACTTTTATAAGCATAGCTTATTTGGTTGTATGTTGCCATTTTTTCTGTCATTAAAGAAGGATTTGGGAATCTCTTAGAAATGTATTCCTGATGATACATAGTAGAATCTTTTCTATCAGTCATTTTGGTTTGCTTACTGTTGTCTGAGACTGTCTAAACTTCTCGATTTTTCTTGAAATTAATGGTAGCAAGTAGACAATTAGTTTGAGAGGGAAAGATTGAACCCTGAAATAATATTGATTTATGTCTGTCTTTACAGCTATAATTCCTGCCAGAAAAAAATAGAAGGTAACATGGTTTTAAGACTAGATTAATCTCTGAGAAGTTTAGCTGAATGCAACTTTTATGAGGCAAAGACTACTCTTCCTGAGTAAGATTTCTATGTAAAGTTTCAAAGTAAAATTGAAGATTTGTGGCTAAGACTTTATTAATCAGGAAGCTGAAAGCACTTCTATGCTACCTAAGAATTAAATACACAGGCACGTGTGCAGATTCCTTAGGAGACACGTACAACTCCTTTTTGACTTTCAGTAGTTGTTCAAGTGAATTCTTATATACAGCTGCATTTTGTCTTGAATTATTAATTACTGCATTGCTTGCATTTTATTTGATACAGATAAAACTCAGTGTCTTAATGTTTATTGAGGAGAATTATACTTTTTAATAATAGAAATTTATGAGTGAACCATATTGCATTGTGCAAATAGACTAGCTGAGGGATAATGGTGTTCTGTTCAATGACTATTTATTAATTTAGCTCAGTTGTAGTCTAGGCTCAAGGAAATGTTAGAGTTGAAAGAGTTATATTATGGCCTTTAACTGAAAGGAATTTAGAAGAACAAGATAGGAGGTAGTTCAAGAAACTGTCCTGTATGATTATGTGACGGGGTTGGTGGGAGATAGTCTTACCTAATGGCAATATCAGGCATTTTTATTGGGCATATATTCCTATAAATGCTTCAAGAGAGAATTTTGAACATTTGCATAGGCTCTCTGAATCTAAAAGTTTTCTGTCTGGTGACAGAGCAGAATGGATTTTTTTCTGCTTATTTGTATGTTGGTTTTTTTTAAGTGGCACAGAAAAAACAAGTAAAAAATATATAGCTTTGTCATTATTTTCCCCCTTAGATTACCTAAGAAAGCCTATGTGTATCTGCAACAATATCCCCTACTGTATAGCTACTTTTTGGGGAGAAATCCGTTTACTGTGTAACTTTCCTGTTAAAGTTTCTTGACAAGAGCAAGCTTGATGCCTAAAGCCTATAAATTTCTATATTATAGCAGTTTTTATTAACCACATGTTGAAAAACGGTAGCATTGCTTAATTTATATGGTTCTTCAGTTGGATCTAGATCAGCGGTTCTCAACCTGTGGGTCGCGACCCCTTTGGGGGTCGAATGACACTTTCACAGGGGTTGCCTAAAGACCATCAGAAAACACATAAATAATTACATATTGTTTTTGTGATTAATCACTATGCTTTAATTATGTTCAATTTGTAACAATGAAAATACATCCTGCATATCAGATATTTACATTACGATTCATAACAGTAGCAAAATTATAGTTATAAAGTAGCAACGAAAATAATTTTATGGTTGGGGGTCACCACAATATGAGGAGCTGTATTAAAGGGTCGCGGCATTAGGAAGGTTGAGAACCACTGATCTAGATGAAAGGCCCTTGTAAGAAATAATTTGAGAGAACAATTGTGTTAGTACCTGGCTTTCATTTCAGATGGTGAAGTAATATTAATCAAATGGGTTTTTATTCTTTGGGTTTTAAAATATGAGGTAAAATAACTTTATTTGGCATATCTTAATAAATGCTAATTTTTGGTGGTTTTCTCAACAGCAATCTTTGCACAATTAATTGTTCTTTAAAATAGCTTTAGTTTTTAAATAACATTTTTTCTTATTACAAAGATAATACACATTTTCTACCATGGTAGAAGATGGTTAAAGCACAGACACAATAAAAATCACCTCTAACTCTCTGCCCAGAAATAACCGTCATTAATATGTTGCTTGATATATGCTTTCAATAAATTAATATGTGTGTCATGTATGAATTTATTTATAGACTAGTGGCCCAGTGCACGGATTCGTGCACATTAATTAGAAGGGAATTAATGAGAAGAAAGATTCGTGCAGTAATTATGTTACTGCAAAAAATTACATGTCAAAATAGTCAATATACTATATATAATATAGTTTTATAAAATTAAAACACGTGTGCAATTGGCACTAGCAAGAGCTTTACATGTATCATGCATGCATGAGTCAACATTTATTTTTAAATTGCCAGTGTGCGTCATATGTGTTGGAGGGACAGAAGGATGGACGGTCGGTCACTTAGCCTTTTATGTATATAGAAGATATTTTTAAACTGTGATCGTGTGTGTGTGTGTGTGTGTGTGTGTGTGTGTGTGTGTGTGTGTTTAATTGAATACTGCTCTAACACTTAATGGTGTCTCAAAATTGTTTCAAGCCATTTAAGATATAGCAGATCCTCAAATGATGTCATTTCCTTATAATGTTGATTAAATCCCATAGGACGAAACTCTGAGTAACTTTGTTCCATAGAATGGTTTCTGCTCCTTTGCCAAAGATTATTTAACTATAGTTATGTGGATATATTTCCAGGGTTTTTATTCCATTAGTACATTTGTCTGTTCTTTTACCAATGCCAGACTCTCTTGATTATTGTAGCTTTATAATAATTCTTGATGTTGGGTAGTGTCAGCCCTCAAATTTTGTTATTTTCCTTCAGTATTATGTTGAGTGTTCTGGATTGTTTCCTCTCCACGTAAATTTTAGCGTCCTTTTGTTATCTGCGAAATAACTTGCTGGGATTTTCACTGGGATTACATTAAATTTATAGATCAAATTTAATCAAACTGGAAATCTTTACATAATTTTGAGTCTTCCTATTCATGAACAGGAATATCTCTCCATTTGTTTAGTGTGTTTTTTTTTAAATTACATTTATCAGAGTTTTGTGGTTTTCTTCATATAGATCTTTTACATATTTTGTTAGATTTTTACCAATTTCATTTTTCTGGGTGTTAATATAAATGATGCTTAAAAATATAACAGCTTTATTGAGATATCATTTACATACCTCTGTGTTTTTACTTTCAACTGGAGGCCCAGTTCATGAATTCGTGCAGAGGTGGGGTCCCTTGATCTGGCCGGCAATTGGGTCTGATACGGGGACCGGCCGGCTGGGGGGAGGTACCGCGGGAGGTTGGCCCCAGCAGCAAGCTAACCAACGGCCGATCTGTGAGGAATCGGGCTCCCTCCTCCTTCCTGTCTGGGTCCGGGCTGCAGGTGAACCAGATTCGGGGCTGTCAGGGCCCCAGCAGCAAAGCCTGGGTCAGTGCCCGTCCTAGCTACCAGCCGGTCCTCCGGTCATTCCGGTTGTTTGGTCGTATGGGTCGCTTAGGCTTTTATATATATAGATTTCATGTGCTTATTGCTGGTACATAAGAAATTAATTGAGTTTTGTATATTAACCTTATATTCTGCAACCTAGCTATAATTGCTATTAGTTATAGCGGTGTTTTTTTTTGTACATTCTTTCATATTTTCTACATAGATGGTCATGTCATCTGTTGACTTAGACAATTTTCTTTCTTCTCAATCTCTCTTATTGCATTAGCTAGTATTTCCAGTGTGATTCTGAAAGGGTGTGATGGACATCACTGTCCCCTCCCCGCCTTCCTTTCTGTGAGGTCTGGGTTAAAATTTTCTTCATTATATTTGTTCTGCAGCTCACCAAAGCCCATCGACAAGGACACATGGTGAAAGTAGATTGGCTGGACAGATTGACATTTAGAGAAATTGAAATGATAAATGAGGTGGGTTGTATCCCTTTTGTTTTTCAAAAATATTTTCTCTCAGCTATCTAAATCAAGAATTTTTTTTGACAAGATTTATTGCCAGGTATCTATTGGGGCTATTGAATAATGTGTAGTTTAGGGAGTTCTATACTAATAAGTGAAAACATGTGATATATGCCTTTCTTATATCTCAGTGTTATAAGTAGGTAGTGGATTTAGCAAGTGTATTAAATACTATATAAGTGAAGCCTTTGTGAGTTTGATGCTTCATTTATGTGTTCTGTCTCCATTTGGCAGCTCATTATGTTCAAGTTCAAGTCAATATTATATAAATTTATCAACAGTGGTACCTCTTCATTTCAGTTACCTTAAATCATCATTAGCAAGTTCTCTCCCCACTTAGATACTTCTTGTTTTACATACTGCATATAGGACTCTGCACCCTTAATGAAGTTGCGTGGTTCAAGTAGTTGACTTATTTCTTGATTTTATGTATTGGTATAGAATATGTTTATTTAAAAGATGACGTCAATGAAACTTCCTGAAAGTTAGAACACTTATTTTTCTTTTTTGTGTATTTACACTGAAATACTAGATGTCTGGTCTGACATTCAATATCAAGATAGCAGAAAAAAAAAAAAAAACAGTTATATTAATTACATTAGGAAAGAGGAGTATCAATTTTGTGATATGCCTAGCTTATAGAGACCTCTACAGATCACTGTTCTTTGAAAAGTGTTCAGTAGGTGGAGAGAGAGAGAGAAATTTTTCATTTTTATAATGAACACTTGTAAAAGTTATATCCTGACATTACCTTTTAAAATAATTAGTGGTGTTTAACCATTTATATGCAGTATGAATACGAGTAGAATATGCTTTATAAAGCTGAAAATTTAAGTGACCTCCTTAGACTTTTATATGATTTATACATGTAGATTTATAACTATTTAAAAAACTTTTTTGGGTCAAGACTAACCACCTTTTAGACTTCATTTGATTTTCACTTTTTTAACAACATTTTTGCTTTTTTAAGCAGTATTTGCTTTTTTAAGGGGACAAGTTTATACACAGAATCAACATTTCTTATGTTAAGGTGGAAGTAACTGTTTTCCAGTATACTTTAAAAAATTTGATAAAAATATACAAATGCCTGCACATCATCTCAAGATCACTTATAAATTTTAAAAAACTTATAAAGTTTATATTTGTTAGGTCAAATGACCTCAGTCCTTAGTTTTCACACTTTAACTTTGAATTTTGTCATAATTATATTAATTGATATAGTTAGAATTGTCATATGGTTTAAGGATGAATTGTTCTTTGCTTACAATTGTTAGAAGTACAAAACATCCTTATTTTTGAAAGTAAATAGTTCTAATGCAGTGTATACATAATATCATCAAGATTTTATTTAATAAAATCTAAACTACTGAATAAACCAATGATGTCATTAAGTTTAGGAGAGAGTTGTAAGTGACTAGTAGACAGTACTGGATAAAAGAGTGGTGCTTTGTATAAGATAGAAGTGCTGTATGAAACAGTGCATTTATAATAACGAAATGAAAATTTGTCACATTCTAAGTTGTACCTGATAGATCCATGTGTTACTGAATTGGGAATAACGATACATACTGATTCTTTAGGAGAATGTTGAAAATGGTTATTTTTCATAAAAATCTTTTTTTTTTTAGAGTGAAAAACGAAGTTCTAATTTCATGTATTTGATGGTTGAGTTTCGATGTGTCAAGTGCGACGATAAAGAATATGGCATTGTTTATTATGAAAAGGTATTTGCCTTGGAACTGTTATGGTCTCTAAAGTAGAGGGGAGGGGAAACATTAAAAAAAATTACTGTTGTTCCTGCTGAGATGAATTATTTGGTTGCAGGATAGCAGAAGACAGCTGTCAGGCGCAGCTGTTTATGTATGCACAAATCATCCTGTAGCTCCAAGATTACAAAAGCCGATCATTCATAGAATGCAGTTCTGGGTTACAGAATTCAATAAATATGCAAGAGATCAAAAACTTTTTGATTAATTATTCTGAAAAGTGGCAAGTAAGATATTAAAGCAATAGCTTTATTAACAATTAAAATTCATTTGAAAAGTAAAAAGGGGGATCATGCTTTTTTTTTTTTTACGTAGTATGCTATTGAACATTAAGGATTGCTTGTTACTTGAGTATTTATATATAATGTAATGGAATTTCATATGTGTTCCAAACATAAGTATGCTTCTGAAAGACTTCACAAATCTACATTTATTTATATGTAAAATATATACAGAATTAAGAAAATGTTATCAGTAGGCTGAGTGATAACATGCAATTCTGGATTTCCTCTGCTCTGCTTATTACATGAAAGAAAGTGGTGTGTGATTTGACATGTAGCCTCTAGAAAACACCTGTGTCTTAAATGCTTGTTGAAGGGTCTTTATTTAAGTACTACAAAAGTAACTGTATGCATAGTTCAAAAACCATAAACCAGATATCTGCAATCATTGTAGAAATAGTAAGACAAGTGCTTACATCAGTACAAATGAGGACAGCCTTTTAATACATGACATAATAGAAAAATATTTTCTCTAGTATATAGCTAAGCTTATCCCATATAATAAAAGCATAATATGCTAAGTGTCCGGTCATCCAGTCTTCCATTCAACCAATCAAAGTGTAATATGCTAATGATATCCTAAGACCGCTCAACCGCTTGCTATGATGTGCACTGACCACCAGGGGTCAGACACTCTGACTGGTAGGTTAGCTTGCTGCTGGGGTCTGGCCGATTGGGACTGAGGGAGATGGGCCAGACACGCCCTGGAGCCCTCCTACAGTCCCTCCCCAGCTGGACAACCTCCCGTGTCCCTCCCTTGCCCTGATTATGCACCAGTGGAGTCCCTCGGCTTGGCCTGTGCCCTCTCGCAATCCGGGACCACTTGGGGGATGTCGGAGAGCCAGTTACAGCCTGATCCCACAGGCCAGGCCGAGGGACCCCACTGGTGCAAGAACTTGTGCACCAGCCCTCTAGTATGCAGTACATATGTTCATTAGAAGCAGCACTTTTAAATCACATTTTAACTTTAGTGTGTTCAAGCTGTCACAAGTGATTTAAAAAATATGTATTTATAACTATAATTTATTATTTGAAGGATGTATTTATAATGGAGGTATAGGGTTTGTATAGTTAATTTCTGATCACTTTTCTGGTATTTTTCAAGTTAATATTTTTATATTATATTTTTCCCCTTAAGCTTATATCCTTTCTTTCTAGTAAAAGATTTGGAAACATTAACTTGTTTCAGCTTTTTATTTTATAAATGATATTTCTTGGGAGGGGAAAGGAAATAGAAAGATAGACTAACATTGTTTATTAACTTATTAGAAAAACGACCTTATATAAAGAAAGGGAAATGTAGGTGAATGAAATTTTGTCACCAATACATTTTAATAAAATTACATTTTATACTTTATGCTATATGTAATTTCGTTAAAAGTATTATTCCCTGCCCAATATGGAGTTTATATTGCAAAAGCATACTGATGGAGGTGGTAATTTAAAACATTGGAGATGTGAAGGATCTTTTGAAAGACTGTTTTGATAATAGATGAAATAATAACAGAACAGAAATTAGAAGAATTTCAAGTATTTTTGAAAAGGTTCTTGACCCCTTTCTACTGCTTCTTGAAAAATTGTCCATAAATTAATGCCTGTGTACCCATCCTGTCATATTTCCACTTAGTGTAAAGATTGCTGGGCCAGTGTATTGAATCTAATGGAAATAGACTTTCTTGTCACCTGTCTTTTGTGACAGATAGCCTTAGTGAAGATTACTTGTCACAGTTGGGCTGATAAATGTGTTTCCTGGTATTGTGACTAAGAATCAGCCTGTTAAACAATGGCTGTGGGAATTCGTGGTTTTCTAAGACTCAATTGCTGAGCTAAAGTAAAGTCACAGTACTTCCCCTCCTTCAGTCTCCTGATTTTGTTGCACATATCTAAAATTGAAATTATAGGAGCACTTGGAAATTGACAGGAAAATTTGATGTTGGGTATACAATTGTCAGAAAATGAATTTTGACTTTAATTAGTTCAGTCTTTTCCAGTTCTTATGCAGTGACATTTTATTATCCTAAATTACCTTGCTTGCCCGAATTGGATCAAAATTTTTCAAAAAATGATAATATCAACAAAATAAGACAGCTTTATTTCTTAAGAATTAATGGACTGATTCTCATTATTCAGGTTTGCATTGTGTTGAGTAGCTATCCCTCTGAGAAGCTATGCTGCTGAGTCTCTAGCTGTGTATAAATCTGAGTAACATTAACCCCACGCTTATAATTCTACTTCTGAGTGAAACTCAATTGTGGTTATTTGAAGTTGCCAACATCTAGTTAGTAGTTTTTGCAAGTGATGAAACTTATCCATTGTATTGTATTTTTTTTTATTTTTATTTTTTATTGCTTAAAATATTACAAAGGGTATTACATATGTGTCCATTTTATCCCCCCGCCCAAGACAGTCCCCTAGCCTCCCCTATCCCCCAGTGTCTTATGTCCATTGGTTATGCTTATATGCATGCATACAAGTCCTTTAGTTGATCCATTGTATTGTATTTTAATTAGCTCTGTGATTTCTTATTCTAAGTTTGACAATTTGAACATATTATTTTTCACCTCCTGTCATTATAAACAGTTTTAGAAAAAAAGACAAAAACCATCTGCTGATTTCCAGACTTCATATCTCTAAAAAGAAAACTATATTACAAATTTGTATTGTTATATTTTATTTTTCTTGAAATATTTTATCAGCAACAAAAGGTAAAAATATAATTTATTTAAAAATGTAATTGAAAAAAAATAAAATGTAGTTGAAAGGAGATTAATTTTTGAAAGGAAGGAAGGATGTTCATTAAATAGAATTAAAGTACATTGGAGTGTACATTAACATGTATTGTTTTTACCATTTGGTTAAATTTTTTTTACCTTCTTATTTTGGAAATTTATTACATTGTAATCCAGGATGGTGATGAGTCATCTCCAATTTTAACAAGCTTTGAGATAGTGAAAGTTCCTGACCCTCAGATGTCTATGGTGAGTTATTATCCAATTTCTTATGAAAATGCTCCAATCCAGAATGATTGTGACTTAGATCGACATCATACACTTTCTTTTTAAAAAGTATATAAGTACCTCAGTTACCTAAAAGTGATTTATAAATCCCCTTCAGCTATGTGGAATCAAGTTCAGATGGGATTTTTATCAGAAATTTTAACACATAAAAATAAGGTCAGGATAGTGAGTGTTGGGGAGCCATGTTATTTAGATTATGAAGAGCCAGGCATGTAGTCGTGCAGTGAGGACTTGGGGGAACAGGTACAGGCACACCTTGGAGGTACTGCATGTTTGGGTCCAGGTTACCACAGTTAACCATTTGTGTGCCGTAAGTGTCTATAGACACAAGCGGTGGACCTTTTTTATTTATTCATTTTTAAATATATTTTTATTGATCTCAGAGAGGAAGGAAGAGGGAGAGAGAGGGAGAAACATCAATAATGAGAGAGAATCATTGATTGGCTGCCTCCTGCACGCCCCCCACTGGGGACCTTCAGTCCGCAGGTCGACGCTCTATTCACCTGTCCTAGCCAAACTGGCGAGGACGAGGTGGACCTTTTTTAATTAAATTCAAAATATCGTGGCAATTAACTGGTTAAGCGGATATCCCAATAAAGTAAGTCACAGGAGTTTTTTGGTTCCCCGATCTCTGCTAGCTTTAAACATTTCTTCTGCAGCTTTCTCACTTCTTCCAGCCTTCATAGAATTGAATAGAGTTAGGGGGGTCTTACTCTGGATTAGATTTTGGTTTAAGGGAATGTTGTGGCTGGTTTGATCTGTCCAGACCACTAAAACTCTTTATACCAGCAGTAAAGCTGTTTTCACTTTCTTGCCATTTGTGTGTTCACTGTTGACCCTTTTAATATTTTTTAAGAACTTTTTATTTGAATTCACAACTTAGCTAATTGGTGTAAGATGCTTAGGTTTTGGTCCATTTTATCTTTCGGCATGCCTTCCTCACTAAGTGTAAGCATTTCTAGCTTTTGATTTAAAGTGAGAGAAGCCATTGTAGGGTTACTAATTGACCTGATTTCAATATTTTGTGTCGGAATAGGGAGACCTGAGGAAAGAGAGAGATAGGGAACAGCTGGTCCGTGGAGCAGTCAGAACACATACAACATTTATCAATTAAGTTTGCTGTCTTATATAGGTGAGTTTTTAGCATCCCAAAACAATTTCAGTAGTAGCATCAGAAATCACTGATCACAAATATAATAAAAATGAGAAAATGTGAAATATTGCAAGAATTACCAAATATAATACAGAGATACAAAGTGGGCAAATGCCATTGGAAAATGGTGCCTATGGACTTGTTTGATTCAGGGTTGCTACAAACCTTCAATTTGTAAAGAAAAAAACAACACACACACACACATACACAAAAAAACAACAACAACGCTGCAATATCTGTGAAGTTCAATAAAGCGAAGCGTAATAGAACAAGGCATGCCTGTATTTGAAACAACTCCCCGTCATCTAGAAGGGGAATTGGTTTATACCAGGATGTAAAAGCATCAATGATGGAAATTTTTAGGGAGTCTGGGTTGGTTGCAAAATATGGAGGATCATTGTAACTATTAGAACTATTCAATTTGAATCATGATGTCTTGGATGATTTTGAGACACCTCCTTATTGCATTTTTGAAATCTCTCTTTCATGGATACAAAGAGTAAATTCCTCTTTTGCAGCAGAACTTTAATTAGAAGACCTTATATTTAGAAAGTTCTAGCCAAAAAAATCCTTTTAACAGCATAATAGATATCATGATAGTCATACTTAAAATGCATCTACTTCACTTTGAACCAGTTTATTCTTATTTTATGAGTTTCTAATTAGATTAGTTACCTTCCTAGTCAGACTAAAGTAGATTAAAGGTAGCACATTGGAAAATGAAAACATGAGGTAAATATAGGTCATTGAATCAGGAAGTAGTAGCTGATGACCTAACATTAGAGGAAGAGATAGGGTAAAAGAATATAAAAGATTAGAAAAGAAAGGTCACTTGGGAATCTTCTAGAAACAGGCACCCTAAATACCTTCACATAGCCTATGCATAGCATAATAAAATTGAGTCAATATATCTAAATTTGACCCCGAGTTTTCATTATAAAATCAAATTATATTTCACATTCTGAATATTTGAAGCACACAAATAAATGTACTCTGTGGGTACCTTCAGAATGGCCAAGAGTAAACAAGTTTTGTCATACTGGGATCATAGGTATTACTTTTGTGTAACTCCTACCAAAATGTCAGGTAAATGAGATGTCTGTATATTTAGAGCATTCTTTTCTAAAGAAAATGTTCATCAGCAGTTAAAGCTTTAACATTATGGATGATGTATTTTTTTAAAAAAGGAACTAGTGCCCCTGTTAAAAAATGTTAGTTTTAAATGAAGCAAACACAAAAGAAAAGTTAAAAAAGCAAACTACTCTTCTCACCCACTGTGCTCAAAAACTCAGTTCAGCATTGCTTACTAGAGAAATATATTTTAATAAAGTAACTTTGAGTGCCACTTAGCTGGCATACCAGGTATCAGACAATAAAACAGACTGTAAAACTATAATTACAAGTGGGATACTATTACATATATATGTGCCCAGATAGACTGGTGGAACTGAATACACAAATAGATTCAAGAAAATATGGAAAATAGTACATGATAAAAGTGGCATGTCATCACTGAAGCATAGTGCTGGGGAACTGATTAGCCCTTTGGAAAATATTAAATTAAACCCATTCCTCCCACAGATCATAAGGAAAAACTCCAAATGAATCAGGGATTTAAATGTTAAAAAATGAAACTTTTCTGGTACTTTACTCTCAGTCTAGGGAAAAACTTTGTAATGATGACTCAAAACTCAGAGGCAGGAAAAGAAATGATTGATAAATTTGACTATATTAAAAAATTGACTGCATGGCAAAAACACCAAAACAAAGACAGTTGATAAATTGGGAGAAACTGTGATATACATCTCAGACAAAGGGGCGGATATCTAATACATAAAGAAGTCTTAAATACTGGAGAGCAAAGGACCAAAAGCCAATTGAAAATTAGGAAAAAGACATGAATAGACAATTTACACGTGCCAAAATAAATGCAATAAAAAGTCTCTTTAGCCAAGACAGTGTTTTAAAACATGATTTTGGCCCTGGCGGGTGTAGTTTAGTGGTTAGAGTGTTGGCCCGCACACCGAAGGGCCTTGGGTTCAATTCCTGGTCAAAGGCATACACCTGGATTGCAGGTTCGTTCCTGACCCCAGTTGGGGGCCCGGGCATGTGTGCGGGACAACCAATCAATGTGTCTCTTCTCACATTGATGTTTCTTTCTCTCTGTCTTCCTTTTCCTCCTTCCCTTCCACTCTCTCTAAATATCAATGGAAAAAGATATCCTCAGGTTAGGATTAACCAAAAAATTTGAAAAATAAAATAAAACATGATTCTGACCATAGGTAAAATCGTTAACACCAAATATGTACATTTAATTATTATGGTCACTGTCTCTGCCCTCAAGCTACTATTGGAATTAAAACTGCTAAGGTGATAGTACTACAGGGTATCACAAGGTATTAGTAGCTCATAGGAAGAGGGGAAGCTTTAGTCTGGGTTGTCAGGGAAGATCTTAGAGAGAAGGTGGTATTGAATGACGAGAGAACATGAAAACCTTGAATACCTGGAGAATGGGGATAGATGTTTTAAGAAGCTGGAACGCCATGTGCATGCCTATTAGGGCACTAGTGAAGCATAAGGCATGCTTAGTTTGATTATCTCAAAATGGTGATATATTTTTAAACACATAGGAGACTCAAGTTGTAACCAAAATAAAATAGTATTACAAAATGGTCTTAAGTAACTATTAACTTTTCTATTTCTAACTGGTATTGAAACTCCCTTTTGGTGAAGTTTACATCGTTGATAAATATTTTAAATAATTAATAGGAGAACTTGGTTGAGAGCAAACACCACAAGCTTGCCCGGAGTTTAAGAAGCGGACCTTCTGACCATGATCTCAAGCCTAATGCTACCACAAGAGACCAACTAAATGTAAGAATTTATAAAGTATTAATATAAAAATAATTACATGGGTATGTTGGTTATAATCGATGTGATACCACTTCATTTATGAAGGTTAATGAACCCAAAGTTATTTCAAATTTTGGTAGTTTTATTATTATTTGGGGGCTTTCAGTAAATATATCCGTCCTGGAGATAGAGCTACAAATAGCATATACTTTCACACAATAGCACTCTTACAGCTGGCGCTATGGCCCTAAGCTGCATTGCCCAAGAGAGGCCTTGGTGTGCACACATGCATGGTAGTGCACGGTGACTGGATAAGAGAAAGATTTGTTTGGATTTTTCCCATTTAAGGGGGAGTCTTTAGTTATTTTGTTTGGTTTGGTTTGGTTTAATTAAATTAGGTCTGTAGTTATATACCTTATATGGAGTATGACTTTTTCATCTTATCTTTTTCTCCCCTTTAGTAATATCCTTTTTGGACTGATAAGGACAGTAAAATTAAGTCTTACTTGGCTGCATGCACATTCTCCATGCTTCCACAGTAGTTCTATAATAGAAATATTTTAAGTAAATGAAAAATTTTAAATGGGAATATGTAGAGGAAGAATATATTTGATAAAAGTAGTTCTTTTTTTCTTTGTTGTAGATTATTGTGAGTTATCCACCAACCAAGCAACTCACATATGAAGAACAAGATCTTGTTTGGAAATTTAGATGTTATCTTACTAACCAAGAAAAAGTAAGTTTCTTGAATGTTTTCATATATCAAATGTATCTACAATGTTTGTTGCTGATGAACGAGGTGAGGCATAACTGCCATAGAAATAAAGAGTTCTTGTCAAATTTTTTAAAAAGTTGCAGAACAATATACTAGTATGGGATAGTCCATTTTAAAAAAATATTGTAGAGGTAGACACACAAAGACACATGTACCCTTTTGTTGATGCATTGATAGCGACTGAATGGGTTAGGTCAGAGGCATGAGTTTTGTTTCTGGTGCTGCAACTTATTATTAGTAGGTAAGATGAGGCAAATTGCTTTGGAAGCTTAGTTTCCTCATTTTTTCAATGATGAAATGCTCCTTAGCAGGTGAGATATTACAGGTGAATAACCTGTCCAAGTACCTGGTGAATAGTAGGTGCAGAGTAAATGTTGATTTGCCTCTTTTCTTCTCACTTCTTTGAGCCTGGGTTGGCTAGCAAAATATTTACATCACTAAAGGAACTGTAGAATTCTGGAGGACATATGGCTAGAGAGAATATGAGAAATGTAATTTGAAATGTGTAAATTGAGTTGGTAGAGTGACAGCCAGCTTGGAGTTCAGGCTAGAGGCTCGGTCAGAACTAGACATTTGCTTTTCATAATGAAGCCATAGACCAGATAAAGTCTCGGGGGAGAGGAAATTATGATGAAGTCAGCACTAGACCTGCATCTGCAGACTTGGTTTTGACTCTGTGTTGCCACTAATAAGCTTTTTACTGCAGGCAGATTATTTTACCTACCTTAACTTTAATTTCCTCAGATATAATATGATTGATTAAATGACAGTGAACTTTAAGTCTCTTCCAGTTCTTAAAATAGTCTGCAAATTCTTAGAACATTGGTTCAATAACTCTTAAAATATGATAATAGTAGCCAGTATCTATTAAACAGCCTTTTATGCCAAAGATCTTTTATGCCCCATAAAAACCCCACAATTTAGGTATTAGTGTTAATGATAATATGTTTTTATTGATTTCAGAGAGGCAGGGAGAGAGAAAGAGAGGGATAGAAATGTCAGTGATGAGAGAGAATCATCTATCAGCTGCCTCCTGCATGCCCTCTACTGGGGATCAAGTCTGCAACCTGGGCATGTGCCCTGACCAGGAATCAAACTGTGACCTTGTGGTTCAGGTTTCAATGCTCAACCACTGAGCCTCACCAGCTGGGCCAATTTAGGTATTATTGTTACCGTTCTACAGGTGAGGAAACTTGAGTCTTAGATTAAGGAACCTGTGCCACACAAAGATTTTCAATGCTGCTCCTTGATGTGCTCACATTTGTGAGTTAGAATAGAAAGTCATCAGTGAAGACAAAATAGAGGGTTATAGAGATCCTCTATAGTTGCAGCATCATGCACATGCCTCAGCAGAAATTATGAAATGCATTGGGGGCAGAACAGAGAAACAAAAGGAGAAGTCATATCAGTCAGAAAGATGTTCTAAAGTTCTGTGAGAATGAATAAATCCTCCTATATAATAAAAGGCTAATATGCAAATTGTCCCCTTGGGAGTTCGACCGGGAATTCGATCGCTTGCTATGACGTATGCTGACCACTAGGAGGCGGCATGGAACATGGCGGGTGACCAGCTACAGTGGCGAGGCGCTGAGGGAGCGAGGGAAGGGGGAGGCCGGGAGGCAAGCAGGCAGGGAACCTGATCAGCCCTGATCGCCAGCCAGGCCTAAGGACCCTATTCGTGCACGAGTTTCATGCACCAGGTCTCTAGTATATTTTATAATCTCATGAGATGGTCTTTAGCTGCTTTAACTTGTTTTTCTGAAGCAATTGTATTTTCTTGATTTCAAAATAAAGATAAAAATCCAACTGCAACTTATCTTAACTCTTCAGCTTTGAATCTTTATCTTTTATTGAGGCCTTTGGAAATTCTTTGAGGTTGAGCATCTTCATTCTCCTTATATCCATAACAAGAATGAGAGAAGAATTTTAAAATTTACTCTAGCTTTGAGTGTTATTCCCTTCATCACCACAAGAAAGGAAATATTCCTCAATAGAATCACAGGTTTCTTATTTTGTATTTTATAAAAAAAAAAAAAAAAATTGAGTTAGGATATGATACTCTGTTAAATGAAGAATAATATTGGTCACAGAAATTGTATTTTGAATGCAGCACAGTATTGTGTAAAATACACAGCAAGATACTGAATTAAACTGTTAGAATGTATAGGCTCAAGAAGCATAGAATAGATTTACAGAGCAGAACTGCCTCAGATAGAAAGGCTTGCAAGAAAAAGTGTTTGTTTAAAAAGTAGTCACTTCCCACTGAAATTCAATTACTTCTAGATACGTGCAAAAGAAATAAAATGCTCAAGTGATATAAAGTGTATGACAAGTTTCATTTAACCAGTTGAGTTTAAGTTTTCGAAGTGTGGGTGATGAAACTTCAGTTCTCAGGACGTATTATATATAGGATTCTTACGATCACTAGGCCGAGTGGATGATATTTTCCAATGTTTGGGAAGCACTTTTCGATATATTGGCCTTGAAGTGACCAGAGAACATATTCACACAGACACATTTGTATCTTTGTAATAATTTAAAATGGGTTTTGTAGGAAACAGATACTCCTGTACCCTTGTCCCTTAATTTATCTACAAAAAGAAGGTCAATTTCCCAGGAAGAGTGCTTTAGGTTATTTGGCATTTGGTTCCTGAGGCTAAAAAGATTTTCTGGAGGAGATAGCAGTGCCCAGAAAACAAATTGGTGGAAATTTGTTCTTACAAAGTTATACTTATTTTTTGTTGTTGTTAAATTTGGTCTTTCCACCTATTTTTGTCTATGTCACTGTCAGGGCTTGCTGGCACACAGTCTTCATTACTGCAAATGAAAGCCGTCTAGCCTAGACTTGATGTTGCACTTAGAAAGTTTATAACAACTTATCCAACAAAACCAGTTAAATTTATGAAATATTTTAAAATCTGTGGTCCATAGCATTTAAGAAGTGATTTTTAATTGAATTTATTAGAAAAACAACTGTGATATTACAATATAACAAGGAATATATATTTGGTCTTTGGTTCCTGGCATAGTTTCTAAGACCCAAGAATTTCATAGTGGTAGTGATGAGAGGAAACATGTTTTAATGAGTTCTTTTCAACCACACCTGAGTTTATACCAGCGGTTCTCAACCTGTGGGTCGCGACCCCTTTGGGGGTCGAGCGACCCTTTCACAAAGGTCGCCTAAGACCATCGGTAAACACATACATAATTACATATTGTTTTTGTGATTAATCACTATGCTTTAATTATGTTCAATTTGTAACAATGAAATTGGGGTCACCACAACATGAGGAACTGTATTAAAGGGTCGTGGCATTAGGAAGGTTGAGAACCACTCGTTTATGCTAATGAGGTGGCTCCTGGAGGCTGGGGCTGGTTGCCAGAGGAACCAACCTTGTGATTAGAGGGTTGGAACTTTCAACCCCTCCCCCTGATCTCTGGGAGAGGGCCTGGGGATTGAGAGGGGCCAGTGATTTAATAAATCATGCCTATGTAATGGAACCTTCATAAGAACCTATAGTGATGGGATTCATAGAGCTTCTGGGTTGATGAACAGGAGAGTGGCACCTCAGACTATATGGGGACAGAAGTTCTTGGGCTTGGGACCCCTCCGGACCTTGCCCAATGTACCTCTTCATCTGGTTATTCATTTGTATCCTTTATAATATACCAACAATAGTAAGTAAAGTATTTCTCTGAATTCTGTGAGCCAGTGTAGCAAATTATCGAACTGGAGGAATGTATTCAGAAATCTGGGCAACCTGGGGATCCAAAGTTGGCATCTGAAATGGGAATTAATCATGTGAGCCTGGCCCCAGGTGTTAATGTCAAAATTGAATTAAATTGTAGAATGCCTAGTTGGTTTCCTCTGAAAATTAGGGAGTTGAACGGTATAGAAAACTCACATGCTTGGTATCAGGAGTGTCTTGAGTAGAAGAATAGGTTTTCCTTTAGCAGCAAAGTAGAAATTTCTAATAACTGAGTTGGTAGGAGTTAAAATTAGAAATATACATGATAAGTATTGTATTTTACAGCTATAAAGTGATTGTGCTTATGATTGTAAGAATAGGCAGTACCAGTGAGGTGATTCTAAGATCAAAGGGAGTTTAACAAAAATATTTATTGCATCTTTTCACACAAAAAAAATATTTATTGCTATTAATATAAAACATGGTAATAAGTGTGATAATGTTAACATTTGATGTTTGACTCAACATCAGAAATGGGTTAAAATATTGGATAATAAAATTTTAACATTTATCAAGTATTTATTATGTATAGCTATTGTCCTAAACATTTGTATTCAATAACTTAATTTTAACTGCAACCTAATGAAATAGGTCAGTTAGAAGTTAAATAATGTGCTCCAAATGACTCCGTTAATAATTGATGGAGCCAAGAGTTGGGATTTGACCCCAAACACACTGGCTCTCAAGCTTGTGTGTGCACTCTAGGGATCACATTACGTTTGAATCCTGTACTTTTACAGAGATCAATAAAGCATCTTTAAGAATTTAAGATGGAGTATCATCATTATTATTGCTGTCTTCAGAGTCTTATGCTTTCTGTCTTTATCATTTCTCTTCTTGTTTCCTTCATTCTACTACCTCCTTGTTTATATTTGTAACATTTAACACTATAAAGTTGTGGAAATCTTTGTACAGTGCCTTATGTGTCTTGGCAGTAGTGTACGCTATAAATCTTACTAATAAGTCTACAAATCTGAGAATGTGGGGGTTAGATTGTTTCAGTTATTGAATTGAATATAGGCATGCTGCAAGATTTGCTTATAATAAGCACATAGCCACATGTTTCTATTAAGATTGCTGATGTACGATGAAATGGAAAACCTTTTGCTGTAGTTATTTAAGAAGCATTGCTTTGTTTCCACATTCAACCTAAAATATATTTTAGAAATGAAAAGTAATTGCATGGGTGATTCCTAGGGCAGTTCATGTTCTTATTGGAAGGGGAAACATTGGACTAAACGGTGTGCAGGAGAAATAGATAGCTATCCTTGGGGAATGCAGACTCCAGTTGTAGAACTAAGAAAGCCCTCGAAATTATTTAGCAGTTAGGAGAGCATCATTTAAATGAAAGTACTAAGATTGAGGCAGCTACTGAAGGAAGAGCTGAAAGTTGCCAAAAACTTCCTGGAAAAGTTGAATTTTTGACAGGTAAGCACCTTTTTTTAAAGAGTATCTATTATGCATGCAACCATGAGTGACATGCTCCAAGGTAATTTACTTACCTGACAGTTTGGTGAAAACTTCAGTATGCTACCGAACTAAAGTAGTGAGGTTTCAGAAAGCTACTAAAACAGTTAGCTGAATCATAGAATATTTGCTACTGCTTCTGTGTTTATCTATTTTTATACTTGTTTCTGTGGAATTTTTATTTGTCTGTTTCTATGAAGAGAGACATAACAATCATTTATTTGAGTCCTTATGTATGTGAGTATCTAAGAAACTCAATGATTCTAGAGAAGTGTTCAAAGTGAGTTAGTGGTGAGGAGTCTACCCTGCTTTGGCTTCAGAATTTCTCATTCATTGTCTGTTTTATGTCACATGTAAATGTTGTAAAGTGGTCAGCTCGTCTCAGAAGCATTTGAGAATTCATGAGATGAGCCTCAACTTTGTCTTGAGGCCTGTAGTGTTTTAAAATACCAAAGCATGCCCAGCTGGTGTGGCTCCGTGCTTGAGCATTGACCTAGGAACCAAAAGGTCTCCAGTCCAATTCCCGGTCAGGGCATATGCCTCAGTTGTGGGCTCAATCCCCAGTGGGGGGCTTTGCAGGAGGCAACCAATGAATGACTTCCTCTCTATCATTCTCCCTTCCTCTCTCTCTAAAAATCAAAATATATATACATATATGTATATATGTATATATATGTATATATATATAAAATTAAAAATAAATAAAATAACATAGTGAAGAAAAGTCAAAGGAAACTGAAAAAATTCATAGTGCTTTGAAAGTAATTTGATCTGTGGAGTTACAGGGAACATGCTTTTGTATTTTCCTGCCCTGCATTGTTTCTAGGGTTGAATCTATGACTATAGTGTTCACAGAAGGAGTCTATCACTGACTCTGCCACTCTTTCATCAGGACCAAGGGGAACCTGCTTCATAACCCTTGACCTTCCCTGCCCCAGGTCATAGGCTGTTGTTTCTAATTGAAACATCTTTTCTGATTTTAGGCTTTGACAAAATTCTTGAAATGTGTTAATTGGGATCTACCTCAGGAGGCCAAACAGGCACTGGAACTGCTGGGGAAATGGAAGCCCATGGACGTGGAGGATTCCCTGGAGCTACTGTCCTCCCATTACACCAACCCCACAGTGAGGCGCTATGCTGTGGCCCGGCTGCGCCAGGCAGATGATGAGGTACATCAGCATTCATTATTCCTCTTTGGATACATGTTAAACTAGAGCCCGATCCTAGGCTGAGTGTGTGTGTGTGTGAGAGAGAGAGAGAGAAAGGAGGGGTAAGGAGATTTTTTCAGGGGAGAAGAGGATATACTGGGTATGTTTTCAGAAGTAAAATTAAAATATTCCTCCAGGGACTCCTCTGTGAAATGAAAATTTACTTCCTGATCTGTTTCATGATAGGACAATCTCTCCCAGGACACTCACCTGGCAGCAGAGCTTGCTTTGCTCTGTCTGGAAAGAGGAATTCTAATGAAAAATGGTTTAATGCAGCACCAGCTAGGGAATAATTCAGATCCCCTCTATTAGTCAGTATACAACAAGCCCCATTTAATTGTAGCCTTGCAAAGCCCTTGGGGCCTCTAAAACAGAGGTGCATGGTCATCTTATTCTCCTTCAAACTCCTTTAAACTTTCCACTGCTGACAGTTGTGTGTATGTGTAGACTTTCTGAAGGTGGTTTTGAATCCTCTGGAAAGCAAAGCCTGCAAACTTGATGCTGGCTGTTTTTATATCTCAGGCCCCGAGGGAAGGAGGAACAGTCTGTGTTGACATAAAGTTGCTGCATCTTGAATTTTAATAATTCCTAATAAGGTAGACTAATCCAGCAATATTTTTTACTTATGAATTTTTATAGGGTGAATATGCTCTCAAATATAACCTAATAGTCTATGCCAGCCTGCAGTGCTTATGCTCAAACCTCAGTATGTATCTAGGAATGCTGATCCCATAGAACTTTATCAAAGATCTTTATTAAACACAATTAAATCATTTTGAATTTGTAGTGGTATCTGAATTTCAAGAAGCAAAGCTCAGCCTTTATTAAGGTTGATATTTTTATGTGTGTATTTAATTATTGTAAAGTTTAAACACTAAAGTAAATAGTATAGTGAGTGCTTGCATTTAAAGTACACATCTTTAACAATTGCCAACTCATAGCCAATCTTATTTCATCTATAACACCTCTTACTCTCTCCTCCCTGTTCCCTCCCATTCATTAGCTTCCCTGAGGAAAATCTCAGATATTGTATAATTTTATCAGGACAGGATGTTATTCACTCTCCTATTAAAGAGCAGTTCTTAGCATTGTGATTTGGCATATTATCTTCTCCTTCCTGATTGTCTTTACTGTATTGCAAGTAAAAAAATTATTACATATTTATTTGAAATATCAAAATACTTATTTTTAGATTCATTAGAAATTTCACTCAAGTCATTAATTCTTTACATTTGACATGAGTCATAAAGTTTAGATAAAGGCCTCTATGATGTAGTCAACACAATCCCTCAGTGTGAGTTTATATCTAAATAAAAAAGTTGTAAATAATTATTTCTGATTGTCTGGCTTTTGTTCCCTCAAACTTAGAGGCTAAGTGTTTGTGTCTAGAGTTATCAGTGTTCATGTAGATACTGAGCTCTTTCTAGACCATTTATAATTTTTGTTATGAGGTGTAGAGAATAATAGAAACATTACATGCATTCTAAACTGCTAAGTGTGGTTCAACAATTAATTTTTAGGGTTTTTTTGGGGGTTTTTTTTGAAATTTCAAAAATATAGCATAAATACTATGGTGGTTAAGTTAGCTCATGATTTCCCTTTCTCTGACCCTTACTTCAGTACTGAATTATGTATACTCAGCTAAAAAAAACTATTGATTCATTAGATGTATATTAAGATCTGAATTTTGTCTTTTCTCTGACTCTATATGCCTATATATATATGTGTGTGTCTTTGGGAACACTACATACTGTATTATTCTCACCTCATTTTCCTTTCTATCAAGTGATAATAGTTGCTTATGTCACTTGATAGTTATGAGAAAAAATTATGTGGGGCAAAGTTTGTTTGTTTTGGTGTTTGCTTTGCTTTTTGAATACTACTTTAAACAAGGAATTTACTGGCCACTTACTCTGTGCCAGGCACTAGTCTGTGACTTTCTTCTATTAATTGATTTAATCCTCATACCTCATTCCTAAGGCTTGTATGATCTGTCCATCTATAGATGAAGACTCAGTGAAACCCCACAAGATTAGGTATCCTAGTGATCTGACAAAGGAAACACAGCTGATAAGTGGTAGAGAAAGTGAATTGTTAGCATAATATTTAGGAATAAGTTATGTCTATAACCATATTGCATTTGTTTTTTTAATATTATCTCATTTCTTTATTTTCCAGGATTTATTGATGTACCTATTACAACTGGTCCAAGCTCTCAAATATGAAAATTTTGACGATATAAAGAATGGATTAGAACCTACCAAGAAGGATAGTCAGGGTTCAATGTCAGAGAGTACATCAAATTCTGGAATAAATTCTGCAGAAATAGATAGGTATGGATATCCAGGGAGGACTGGTTTTCACATCGGAGAGTTTCCCTCCTTTCTAACTGTCTTCTTTCCATTTTCCCTACATGTACAAAATCCTAGTTGGTACTAAGTTTGAAGTTTTAGCAATGAATATGGCATGTGCACTCACAGTTTTTGCAGGCTATGGAGTCAAATTACCTAAGTTAAAATCTTGACTCTGTCACTTACTAGCTGTGTACATTGTGTAAGTTGCATATTCTCTGTGGCCCCAGTTTCTCATCTTAAAAGCAGGGAGGATAGCAATAGTAACTGATCTTTAAGGGTTGTTGAAGCATTGGATGAGTTAATACACATAAAGCATTTAGAAAAGTGTCTGACACATAATGTTCAATACTATTTACTGTTCAAGTAAATGAAGGAAGGCATGTTAGTGGATTCAAATATTTTATTGTAAAATTGTATATTTTAGTAGTTATACTAAATAAAGAGCATGTTACTTGAATTAAGATCAGCTAGTAACAATAATAACAATTAAGAACTCTCACCTCTGTAGCAGACACTGTGAGGTAGTCTACATACATTGCCTTGTTACAGTAATCTACTGAGGCAGATGCTCATATCCAGAATTTAGATATCAGTGACTTACTAGAAGTTAAGTTAATTGCCCAAAGCTCATAACTTGCAAAATGGTAGAGTTGACTCCAGAGTCCATGTTCTTTTTACTTGGCCATTATGTTTTTCATCAGATCTTAAAATTTGCAATAAATAGGAACCTTTGAGCAAGAACTTTGAGGCCCAGTGATAATAAGCTATTTTGTAAAGTCTTGAGAATGAGTTCTGGAAATCAGATTACCTGAATCAGTCCAGATATTTCAGTTGTCACATGGGCTCAAGATTATATTTCTGAAATTTTTTATGATTGTTAATGCTGTTTTTTTATCTTCTGTGTTTCATTTGGAGAAGAACTGAAAAACAGAGAGAATTTTTGTTTTTGTTTTTAAGAGAAGATACCCCTTACATTTTCTCCCAGTATACATTGGAAGCCTTCTGTCTCTAGTCATGCTACCTTCCTCCTTACTTATGCCACCTAGAATGTTTTCTTAGGGTCTGCTTAAGATTTTATGGCAGCATATACACTGTAATCCAGTATTTCCCAAATCATGGTCTGCTGGTCACTAATTTGTGTATTTTTAAAAAGATACAAAGTTGTTAGGGGTGGTTTTGTGACCAAATATGTTTGAGAAATGTTGGAATGCTTGTTTGAAGTAAAATGGGCTTTTTTTTTTTTTAACAATAGTATTTAGCAATATGCAGACTTGCACATCTCCAAGCAGCTATTATCGATATTCATTGACCACGAGGCCTCTTTCCCAAAGCATACTGTGACTCTGGTGTTGCACAGAACACACCTTAGGAAGCGACACATTATCCGGACACAATTGAGATGAAATATGCTAAAAAAACACAAAACAAAATATATCTGCTGTTCCAAAAAGAATATGTTACATATCAGTGATATCTCCTATTATTTTTTCAGCTCCCAAATTATAACCAGTCCTGTTCCTCCAGTGTCTTCCCCTCCCCCAGCATCTAAAACAAAAGAAGGTTCAGATGGTGAAAATCTGGAGGTGAGTGCAGAGCTTTTCAAGTTTGCTATAGGAGAGATCCTACCAGATAAACACCGTAGAGTGGTTTTCATTTTTTAAATTTTTATTTATTAATTGATTTTAATCCTCACCTGAGGATATGTTTTTCATTGATAGTAGAGAGGAAGGGAGAGGGAAGAAGGGGATGGAGGGACAGAGAAACATCCATGTGCGAGAGAAATGTCGATCAGTTGCCTCATACACGTGCCCCAACTGGCGATCGAACCTACAACCTGAGTATGTGCCCTGACCAGGAAACAAACCTGAGACTCTTCAATGCATGGGATGATGCTCTAACCACTTATCCACACCAGCCAGGGCCTAAAATGGTTTGTTTGAACATGGATTTTTTTTTTTTATTAGCACCTGAGTATTTTTTTCCATTGATTTTTAGAGGGCGGGGGGAGAGAGAGAAACTGAGAGAGAGACATCAGTTGCCTCCTGCCATTGGGTCTCAGGATGGAACCTGCAACCCAGGTAAGTGCGCTTGACTGCGAATTGAACCTGAGACCCTTCAGTCTGCAGGCCAACACTAACCACAGGGAAACACCAGCCAGGGCCTATGGTGGCTTTTAAAGCATTGATTTTGATTAATAAACCAAATATTACAACTTTATTAAATAACCTGTTTTATGATGCATGTTTATGACTTTTCCTCTCAGCAAAAAGCACCAGATGATCTTCAATTCGAGGTTTTTTATTGGTGCTTTGGGCATATGAATAGATTCATATGCAATGTAAAAATAAACTGGCTTCATTATTTTATTAAAGGAACTCAATATTTATTGCTAACATATTTATGAACATTACTGTAATTTTTGGTGTTTGTGATTACACTGTAGAAATGTGTGGCTTTGATACTAAGGTTGATACACTACAAAGCTGTTTCTTAACTCAGAAAAATTAAATCTTTTTAGATAAGTAAACTGACTTTTGAGGTAAAATAGGCCTATTTGGCTGGTGCTACTCTGAAAAGTGCATTCGGAAGTGCATTTGCAGAAGCACTAGTATGTATTGTTAAATTTCTCCCTAAGACTTCTAATTTGAGAAGAATCTTTGACACCCCGATGTTTAAAACAAATATGTGTTTAGATATTAAACAGTTAATAGCAGTTGGTTATATATATATATATATACACACACACACACACACATTTCTTTTAATTCTTTCAGCAAGATCTCTGCACCTTTTTGATATCAAGAGCCTGCAAAAACTCAACACTGGCTAATTACTTATACTGGTATGTGAAAATAATTTACTGTTTATTTTCTGTAGGCCCCTCCCCTCCCAATATCATAAACATTAAGTCAGTTTAAAATAACGTGTGAGCAATCATCAAAAGCCTAAGTATGGTATTTATATCTAGCTGTATTCCTTTACAACTATGCTCGTGAATGCTTGTTAGCACCACCATTTCTCTTCTTTTCACTAACTTTCCAGTATCTAAGATCAGGTTGGGTAAGGTAATGAGTGTGGTTTTTTTTCAGTTCAATGTCTGCTTGCCTTTTATGGTATCTAAGTTTAAGTATGATGCTTTATAGTCCCTTAGGAGTGTGTATTTTCACATTATTTACCAAAACATCGAAGCATACAGAAATGGAAAGTGGGAATGTGAGGTTACTTATTTTATGGACGAGGAAACTGAGGCAAAGTCATCATATAATTGAACTTGATAGAACCTGAAGATTAGATCATTTACCTAGCACTTTGCCATTTACAAAGTATTTTCAGTGACCTTTTCTCAATTGTTCCTGTGAAGTTAAATAGGGCAAGTATTAAATACCTCTATTTTATGGTCTCTTGAGTTGAAGGAAAGGAAGAAAGGAAGGCACAGGAAGACTAATTCACTTTTTGAGATATAATTAATTTGAAGCATGATTCCCTTTATCTGTCACAGAACCCTACAGTGTAAAGGACAAGAAGACTAAGCCACAAAGAGAAATATTTTGGTTCAATAAAACATAGCACTAGGATTAAACACTAGACAAGGAAACCTTATCCAGTTTTGCAGAGCAAACAAAGGGAAGAAAGAGCCAGCTGGGTAAGCCCTGCCTGAAGCCTCTGGACATTGAGAGAACATTTAAAACTTCTCCACTTACTTGATATATTTTTAACTATAGAAATAATCTCTAATTTTTACTGCTCAATTTACTGTGCTTGCTTAAACAGTACGAATTAATAGATCTCCATTCTGAAAGCTCATTATTTTTTAAGAACAATGAGGCATTTCCCTTTCCATGACAATTAAACAAAATACTGTCTTGTTTTTGACTGAGTTTAGAAAAACTGTCCAGTAGGTCAGGTATACATTTTAATTGTTCTATTTCCTTTTGAACATTTTGAATTTCCTTTTTCATTTGTTCCCTTTCTAGTGATTTAAATGGGATTTCTGCTCTAGCTGAACCCTTAGGGGCCTATTGTTGTGCAGACAATCCTCTTAAAATGAATAGTGTCAACCTTTTAAGCCACAGAGAGAAGTTATAGTCTCCGATCTGTGAAATGTTGGGCATCAGGATCTATAAATCGTTTCAGAGTTTTATTTTTATAGCTATTCCAGTATGATGGAATTGAAAGTAAACTTTGGATGCTTTGACATGTTTTTCTCTAACTTTTAAGACTTTTCAAGGTAATAAAGGTTATTTACCCCACAAAACAAAATTGCCAGGACACAGGTAGTCCACTGATGTCATCTTACAATGGGAAATGGAATAGTTTTGTCTGCCTTTCTACTTGAAGATGACAGATTTCAAGGGAATACCTTAGAGTGCGTTGTAAAACTTAGCTTACTGCTCTGAACAGAGAATTCAGAAATGATTCAAATCTACATTTTCTAGTCATGATCTAAATCTACACTTCATATTTGGAAATGGTACTGTTATTTTTATTTTATATGGACTGCTCTGTGCAGCAGAACTTTGGCTTAAATGATTTTGAGAGGTGTTTGATCCTTGACCTTTATATTGAGCAGCAATCTATACCCTCAATCACACGAAATCTCTGTGACCATTGTGTTTACTTGGTGGTCTAGGAGAGCAAGGAGCCTCCACAAGGTGGTCATCAGTATTGCTCATTTGTAAATGAATTTGCTGCATAAACACACAGGAAGAAGTTGTTAGGACATGCGAAGACTTCCTGAAAGAGATAGGGCGTTGCCCTCTGTTGGAAGGATGGGTAGACTGGGAAGGTGAAGACGGGAAGGTGTTTGTGGACAGTACTGCAACATGACCAGAAGCACAACGGGGTAGTCAGGGGATTGACCTGACTGAAGTGTGAATGCATAAAATGGGCATAGTGCAAGTTTGCAAGTAAAAGCAGACCACATAATGAAATCAAAATTAATCCGTGTTAAAAGGAATGTATTTACCTATTTGAGAATTATCAACTTAGAAATAATGGTTAAATCCATGAGATAAGTCATTTATTCGTTCAACAATAATATATTGAATATTAGGTGCCAGGCATGGAAGTGCCAAGGGTAAGCTCTCGGCTCTCATGAAATTTACCTTCTACATGGCTGAATATACTCTTTCCCAGAAATAGTACAAGGAAATATGGTGGCTGTGACTTGAGATTTGTAAAACAGTATTAGGTAACAAGGTTGAAAAGTTTCTTGTGGCTTCTCAAGATAAAACAATATGGGAGTAAGCTGAGTAGAACAGGAAGAATTCTGACCGAGGAGCCCAATGTCCTGTGTTCCGATTTTAGCTCTACAGTCAGCTAATTGTACCACGGTGGAGCAGACAACCCCTCTAAATTTCGCTATTGATGAAACAAGCAAGTGGGTATAGATGCATGGTTTTCATACTGTATATCATATATAATCCATTGAAACTTTTTTGATATATGCATCTGTGTGCATAAATGTGGTCGTGTTTACAAAGTTGTGATGGGAACCTCTGTAAATTGGTGCAGCGACTACAGAAAACAGTGTGGAGGTTTCTTAGAAATTAAAACTAAAACTCTCATATGACCCAGCAATTCTGTACCTCAGAAAGTATAGGAAAAAATGCTTGTTGTTTTTTTTTTTTTAATCCCAAAATTTTTAGAAAATCTAGTATAGTGTGCAAATTAGTTACTGTTATTTATTTATTTACCTTTTATAGATGGTTATTTATTTACCTAGTTATTTATTTACCTTTTATAGATGGTTGTACATGTTGGCCTTTATATTTCCACTCTTAAAAGAGTGATGATAAAATACCTCATTACTCCCATTTTATTATATTTTTGCAAATGTGATTTAATCTTTTAGTGGAAAGGCATAAATATTTACAAAATGAACCTGAGACTCATTTCATATCATCTGAATGACAACGTATTTTTAAGGTATGTGATAGTGGAATGTGAAGATCAAGATACTCAGCAGAGAGACCCAAAGACCCATGAGATGTACTTGAATGTGATGAGACGATTCAGCCAAGCATTGTTGAAGGTAACCATTTAACATAGGGTGACAAATCTGGACCAGATCTGGCCTGTTGCCTGTTTTGATATGTCCCTTGATCTGGGAATGGTTTTTATATTTTCAAATGGTTCAAAAGAGTCAAAAGAATATTATTTGTTGTGATATAGGAAAATTATGTGAAATTCAAATTCAGTGTTCTTAAGTGAAATGTTATTGGAACCTAGTCATGCTTTTTGTTTTCATACTCTTTATGGCCAGTTTTGCACTACCTTAGCAGTTGAATAGTTGGAATGGAAAGTGTATGCCCAGTGGGCCTAAAGAATTTATTCCTTGGCCCTTTACAGAAATTTTGTTGATCCCTGATTCAATGAATAAACCTATACATGGAACCAAAAACCCCAACACTTTGCTTTTCCATTTCTACCTCTGTTTACTATTTTTATTTTCAAAACTAAGTATGTTCCAAAAAGCTTGGCAGTGGTCATATTGCAGAAACTTTCCATACACCATATATTTTCCTTCTTAAACATTTTTTAGAGATGGTATGTAAATCCATTTTCCCTTGGTGTTTGTGACTCTTACAGCAGTGTCAAAGTTCAGCCAGCAGTTGTACCAAGGTGAGGCAGACAACCCCTCTAAATTTCGCTATTGATGAAACAAGCAAGTTGGTATAGATGCATGATTTTCATACTGTACATCATATATAATCCATTGAAATAAATTTAAAAGCTCACAGCTTAGCATTTGTCATTTAAAGAGAAAATATGGTACACAGCAATGAAAAGAGAGCACATCCATCTGCGATTTTCAGAAATACTACTACTTTATCTTTCATCTTATTAAATATTTAAAACACCTCTTATTTAACTCTTTGAGACTAAACTTTTATATAGTCCTCAGGCTCAGTGTCTCTACATCAAACTGATTAGCAAATAGCAAATAATTAATTAGCAAATTGGTGCTCTTTTCTAATCTCAGTTCTCTCACTTATGGCATTTGTCACTCTGTGAAGAAATCTCAGTTCCTCTGAGCTTACATCTTTTCATCTTCAAAATGAGGGTGATAATATTTTCCCAGCTGTCCTTACCAGTGTAATTGGAAAATTCACTGTATTTTATAATATTTTATGAACTGAGAATCACTAAGACTTTATAGCATTTAGTTATTACAACTTTTATTTTACTAAGCCAGCATATAAAATGTTGCTATTTGAGAACTTTACCCTTTATTTGGTAGATTTTTAGTTCTACCAATATTGTTGCTACCATGTCCCCGGCACATTGCTAAAGACATCATAGGCGTCCAGAAATTTATTGAATCAATGAGTGAAATCATTTTGTGTGAATGAATTCTATTTTGTTACATGGTTGTATGTGATAAAAAAAAACCGTGCTGTTTTTGATTGACTAGTATTTGCTGAAGACTCACTTAATATTTCAACTGTGGAAAAGCTGGTGTTGTTTAAGATCGCAGGTTTCTCATCTCTGAATCAAGATAATTAATCTTTTTCAATTACACTGTGCATTGAAGTTTGCAGCTATTAAAAGAATAAATAAAGATCGCCCATGCTATTAAAGAAACCCTGATCATTATGCTGCATAGAATTAATTTTCCTTCCCGTTGAATACCTTCAGGGTGACAAGTCTGTCAGAGTTATGCGCTCCTTGCTGGCTGCACAGCAGACGTTTGTAGATCGGCTGGTGCATCTAATGAAGGCAGTGCAGCGTGAAAGTGGAAATCGTAAGAAAAAGGTAAAACCTATGGGATTTGCTTTTTATTTATGACTAATGTCTCGATATCATAAAATTCTGAGTTTTGGTACTTTTGGGTTGATATATTTTATGAAAAACTTATTTAATTTTAGTAATAGGAACACTTAAGCATACTGATTATGGAATTCTATTTTATGAGTTTTATATATTGACTTAATCCTCACAACAACCCTATAAGTTAGGTACTATTATTATTTTCCCAGCTGTAAGGAAAAGTAGGAATAGAGAAATTAAGTTAATTTGTCCAATGTCCTCAGCAAGGATTAGCATTGGGATGTGTACCCATATTTTTTGAGTCTATATTTTACCTATAGTGTTTTATTGGCTCTTATTTTAGAATCTTAGCATCCTAGAATATAACCCATTTGACATGGAAAGGGCCTCTAGAGATCATTTAGATTAGAATCTATCTGTGAAAGTGAAGGTCCAGAGTGGCTTAGCCAGGGTTGCAGAACAGTTGTTTCGGACAGCACTGGCTTTGACTCTGATGCATGGCCTGTGCATTGATCTTTCTCTCAACAGCGAGGCTTTTGCTTGATGAGGACAGTTGGGCATCTGTTCTTCATGCATCACTGTTTTCTAATCAATAGCCTACGTAATATGAAGGACTCACTTGATATCTTATCTTTACCTCAGGGTTGGGGAGCCTTCTTACTGCCAAGGGCCATTTGGATATTTAAAACATCTTTTGTGGGCCATATAAAATTATCAACTTAAAAATTAGCCTGCTATGTTTGGTCATACATTTAATTAACTGACCCCTAAAGCCTTGGTAGAGCCAGACCAAATGATTTCAAGGGCTTTATACAGCCGTGGGCTGGGCATTCCCCACCCCTGCTTCACCTAATCCCATAGTAGGCAGGCCTTTCTACTATGTTAACAACACAATCCATGTTCCTGTTGTTCTCCAGGCTTGTGAGATGCAAGTGGAGAGAGGGAAAGGTGAAAAATTGAGTCATGAGTTCAGAGACAGGGGATCAGGTCTAGAGAGAATTGCTAGCAGAGATATGTGCATAGAATAATGTTCACAAGGTTAAGAGGGAGAAAATAGGATAAAGAGGAAACACATTATATACACCATTTTAAGGACTTTAACTTAAACATTGAGTGAGAGTGGAAGCTATTGGAGGTTTGAACAGGAGTGACATGAGCTGTCTTTCTTGTTAGCAGCAGCACTCTAGTTGTTTTTAATAAGAGACTGTAAGAGGCAGAGGTTGAAGAAGAGGCGCAGCAGGAGGCTGCTGCAGGAATCAAAATGAGAAATGTTGGTGGCTTGGACCCCAGGGCTTAGAGCAATGGAGGTAGGAAGAAGTGGCTGGATTTCTGGCCCTTCTTTTATTATCTGCTTCTGGCTATTTTACTGTTTATGAGCACATCAACTAGAAATTGGTTATGATGGTATAACTAGATATTCAAATTAGTTAACATTACTTTATATTAGTACTACAGGCCTGGTGCACGGAATCATCCACTGGTGGGGGGGCGTGGCCTGCGGGCATTGGCCCACTGTGGGAGCGCTGCTCATCCTGGTCAGCCTAGTGCAGGGGTGGGCAAACTTTTTGACTCGAGGGCCACAATGGGTTCTTAAACTGGACCGGAGAGCCGGAACAAAAGCATGGATGGAGTGTTTGTGTGAACTAATATAAATTCAAAGTAAACATCATTACATAAAAGGGTATGGTCTTTTTTTTTTTCATTTCAAACAGGCGGGATCTGGCCCGTGGGCCGTAGTTGCCCACGGCTGGCCTAGTGGCTGTGGACCCGCCCTGTGAGTGGCTGCTGAAAGGGGCAATTAATGTGAGCTGATATTTCAGGGTAATGTCTTGGGTAAAGGCGTGTTCTGTGTCCTGGAGGAACCTGGCAGAAACTTTGCACCCCAAAGTCACTCGGTAAATGTTCTTGATGTGTGATGCCAGGTCAGTGACACCATCGGGGATGTTCAGGGCAGCCATGCTCCAGGATCCTCAGTCATTAGGACAGCCTCCCTGGGGAGTCCACAGTCACGTCCCCTCTTGCCATCCGCCTGTGCCAGCTCCCCGCACTCTTTCTAGAACACACCTTAGGGGGCCTGCATCAGCTGGTGGTGGGGTCAGGCCAGAGTCTGGATTGTCTCAGGTATTTGATAGGTGCAGAGACTCGGGCTCACCCTGGGCCTCTAGCAGCTGCTCCCGCTGTGAAAGCACACTGATCACTAGGGGGCAGCTCCTTCATTGAGCGTCTGCCCCCGGATGGTCAGTGCGTGTCATAGTGACTGGTTGACTGGTTCTTCTGGTCGTTCCACCATTCACCCGCTGGGTTTTCAAATACATAGATATGTCTGATGGCGCATTTGGTTCGGTAGACTTACTGATTTTTGTAGGGGATATGTAGAAATTCATACCAGTTTTCAGTTGATTTTAACTTGAACTTGCCGATTCAAAAGGAGAATTGAGGTCTTACTAAAGGGAAAGAATTTAATTTATGTCTTGGTGGTCCTTTAAACATTTTTCTGAACTTCTGTCTTACTGATTCAGAGCTCTCCCTTTGAGGCACACATCCTTTCAGTAGCATCACAGTTCAAGTGCTCTATGCTGCGGGGACTGACAAGTCAAGTTGCCCCTTAAAGAATAAGCTTGCCTGTTCAAAGAGTGCATGACTCTCACAGCATTCAAAGAAATGGACATTATTTTGGAATGGAATGGAAGGGCTTGGTCTAAATAGCACAGCTGTTGCTCAGTGATGAAGCTATTTCACTGTGACATGAAATGTTGGTTCAATGCAGTGTGGGTGTGAGCTGAAGAAAATAAATGATGATTTCTTAGGAGAAGTTTGATCAGTCAGAGTTAATGAACAATGAACGGTAGGGTTCAAGTTGGGTAGGGTTGAGTTTACTTTTTAAACCCCAAAATTGCACAGGAGCAGCATCATGAAATTCTTGCTTGATAATTGGTCATGCAAAAATTATGCTTCAAATGAAGTTAGTTTCTCTTTTTGGTTCAATATCATTTGAAAACAAAAATGGAATCTTTAAGTCTAGCTTGAGTATATTCCTGATTCTCAGATGAGCAAGAGAAATGTGTTCTCTGACCATGTGCAAGTCCAGCTCTTCATAATCCAAGGAGTGCTCCTGTTAGAGCATGCTGCCCCTGGCAGCTCTCACTTGGCACATATTTTTTGTGGTGTTTTGCAGATACTTTAAAGTTAACGGAATCAGTCTTTATGTCTTTACCATGTTTTATAAACTACTTTTTAAAAAAGTTTAACCTAATTAATCCTTCCTGCCTTCTTCTAGAATGAGAGACTTCAGGCATTGCTTGGAGATAATGAAAAGATGAACTTGTCAGATGTGGAACTTATCCCATTGCCTCTAGAACCCCAGGTGAAAATTAGAGGAATAATCCCAGAAACAGCTACACTATTCAAGGTAATCATGATGGATCTTTAACATGGATGATTAGAACCTAGTTCTTTAAAGCTAGAACACTGCAGGTAATATCTGTATTTGATTTAGTAATGCTAGGGGAAAAGGTACCCTTTATTTAACAGTGCTTTGATTTCAGATCTTATATTACCAGTAGGCACTTAAGTATGAAATGTGTAAAGTATTTTTATATATATCTGGGTTGTTTTTCAACCTTTAATTTTTTTAACTACTTTTTAATAAGAGTCACACCTACTTTTTTCCCATTTGATCTTTTATTTAAAAAGTTAAATTGAAAACCTTATATTATGCATTCAGTTCATAGGTTCACTTGGTTAGATATGAGTCCCAGTTAACCTTTTTAACATTGCTCAACCTGTTCTTATGGCTTAACTTTCTCCTTCATATTTTTATGTAGTACAGTAATTCTCCTTAGTCCTGAAGGGCATGCTAGGCTTTCTTTTGACCAGCCAACTCTTGGATAGTTAAAAACAGCCAGCTGGTGGTAGCTGTCTTCTCCAGTTGTGCCACAGGACCTATCATGACCTGTGCAGCATCATTATCTGCTGGGCATTGTAATGACATGGTCATGGATTCAGGCTCTGCCCCATATGAGCTGGATGACCTTGCACACATTTTTTCTCCTGTCTCCTCACTTGTGAGATAAAACTAACACCTCCTCTGCATAGCTGCTAAGGCAGTCTGAAACGAGAGAGGGTCAAGAGCCCGGCACCATGCATGATAAAGAGGAGATGTGCTCGCCATGATTATTTGTAGTGTTAGAGACATACTGGAGTAGATGAGGTAAAACAGTACAGCATTAAAATGCACCAGATAGAGTCAAGATCCTAATGGCAGGTATATGACTGGCTTTGCAGTTTTGAGACTTAAATTACTTTTTTATGAAATGAAGGGTGATCTCAAATACCTTTATTTTTTATTCTAGAATAACTAGAATCTTTCACTTAATTAGATGAAATCTAGTGACTGAGTCCAGAGCTTGTGCTCCATATGCCCAATAGTCCTGGCTATTAGCTAGCTCACTGTTTTCTCCAGCGTTCCCTAATGCCTCTTGCTGCCAACCATCTTGTTTCTCAGGTCCTGTTTACCTGTTGGCAACTCTTACATGTCAGCGTTTTCTTCTGCGCGTAGTCAGTTTTCATACATTAACTTATATCCAAATTTGAAAGCAATATTTTTATTTCCAGAGTGCCCTTATGCCTGCACAGTTGTTCTTTAAGACAGAAGATGGAGGCAAATACCCAGTTATATTTAAGCATGGGGATGACTTACGCCAAGATCAACTTATTCTTCAAATCATTTCACTCATGGACAAGGTGAACATAGCCTTATGTTGGTGGGGAACATTATTTCATTTTCGAAAATTGGTTTAGTACATATGCTGTATATGGACACAGGACATATTTGTAACATCTCAAGTACAACACAGAAAGCTCAGCAGTCTCCACCTGACCTTGAACAAATTCAGCTGTTTTGTGCACTGCAGAATGGCTCTTGAGATGGGGATAAAATGAAACTGCATGTGTTTCTTTTTATAAAAACATTTTTCCCAACTAAATTGGTTCAATGTTGGATTTAGTAATTTCCTTCCTCTTAGTCAACTAGATCATTTTCAAATCCCATCCCTATCCCAGGATTTTAAAGGAACATACTTGCTTTTAGTTCTTTTTTTCTGAGTCTCAAATACTTTATGAGCAGAAAAAAAAAACCTGCATAAATTAGTAGGAGGAAGTCTGCTGTTCATTGAAAACCGACAGTGATTTAGATTAAGATAAAAAATTGGCACACCATCCAGTAAGTGCTTAATAAATTTATTTTGATGATGAAAGTTAAATTAACTAAGGAATTTAGTTAAATCTTAGTTTAGGTTCACTTCCTGACTCTTATTTATTAAACTGCTATAATACTTGCCTGTAAAACTGTTTCATAACAATCTTTACATTTAGTTCATGTATTTTACCTTTTGACCAACAGCTACTGCGGAAAGAAAATCTGGATTTGAAGTTAACACCCTATAAAGTATTAGCCACCAGTACAAAACATGGTAAGTTTAGTTTACACTGTGGTGGTCTATTTCAATGTCAGTGAGTATACTTCTCCTTTTTTAATTGAAAGGAATTAAAAATGCTAGAACTGGCACTCATTTGCAGCACTGAAGACCAGCTGGGCTGGCCTGCCTGCCTCTCTCCTTGCCTCTCTTCCTCTCCAATCATTAAACATCATATTTGGAATAAAAACTAAAACCTTTCTTTGCATTCAAAGCTGGTTATAATTCACAGTGATTTCTTACATGGCAATCTGTGTCCTGAATCATCATTTCAGAGTTACTACTAGAGCGGCTTTGTACTGTGCTCTGCTAATTAAAGCCACTAATTACCTGATTTTCTATATGGATTGATAGCATCCACAGCTTTTTGACATTGAATATCCTCTGGAAGCTGGAGCGAGATTCCCTAGGAACGCCTGTTGTGAAGTCCATAGTCTTATTTCTCTTAGAGTTGCATACCTTTAGATACCCAGAGAAACAAGTTATCTCTCAGGTTTCCTGCCCTTCCCAAGCCACTTCCAAATCTTTTTTTTTTTTTAATGTATTTTATTGATTTTTTACAGAGAGGAAGGGAGAGAGATAGAGAGTCAGAAACATCGATGAGAGAGAAACATCGATCAGCTGCCTCCTGCACATCTCCTACTGGGGATGTGCCCGCAACCCGGGTACATGCCCTTGACCGGAATCGAACCTGGGACCTTTCACGCTCTATCCACTGAGCCAAACCGGTTTCGGCCCAAATCTTTTTGATAATTTAATAATTCTTCTCATTTTCCTCTCAGAATGAGCTTATTAAAAATGCAGATATGGCCGAAACCGGTTTGGCTCAGTGGATAGAGCGTCGGCCTGTGGACTGAGAGGTCCCAGGTTCGATTCCGGTCGAGGGCATGTACCTGGGTTGCGGGCATATCCCCAGTAGGAGATGTGCAGGAGGCAGCTGATCGATGATTCTCTCTCATCAATGTTTCTAACTCTCTATCTCTCTCCCTTCCTCTCTGTAAAAAAATCAATAAAATATATATTTTAAAAAAAATGCAGATATGGTCTTTGACTATCTTGCTTAACTTGATTTATTAGCTTTCACTTGCTCTTGGGATGAAGGCAAAAGCCACAGCTTAGTTCTGCAGAGTGACATTCCCCCTGTGCCTGCCCCTGAAGCCTGTCCTCTGCCTCTCACCCCTGCTTCTGGGGCTCTCGCCACACTGACCACCTTCCCTTTTCTCCATGCACTGTGGTCTTTCAGCCCTCAGGCTTTCACATAGCTGTGTTCATTATCTTTTACATTCTTTCCTCCACAGCTTTACCTGTTAACCCATTATCCTTCAAAACATGGCTCAAATTGCCAGATGCCTTCTGTTCTCTATTGTAATTTAGTTCTCCTACCCAAGAATGTTATTTAAAAGAGGCATGCGGCCCAGTGGCTGTGAGTTTGACATGCTTGTACACTATTCTCTTTCGTAGTACTCTTTCATCTGTAGTATTTATCCCAATAAAACTTGCAAGCTTGTAAGTTTAAAGCTTGGTCTATGAAGGCATGGTCAAGGCTCTATGTTTTACCTGGCAAAGTTCTTGCTATGTAGTAAAGAAACAATAACAAATTTTAAGTGAATTAATGAAGACTATTTCGTATTTATGATATAGTAATGGATGAGACATTTCATATTCTAAAAGAGTATCCAATCTCTTAATTTGCATGCAAATAGCTGATAGGAGGCTCACCAAAACCAGATCATGATTGTTTATGATCCTGAAATTCTTTCCATCATTCAACTTTGATTTTTTTAATGTATTTGTTGTTTTATATTCCTGCTGTAACCAGATTTTTTTTCTTGTTCTCCTGTATACTATCTCCCCCTCTTCTTTTTGGTAGTTTAAAGGATTTACACTTTTCTTCTATCATTCCCATTAAAAGGTAGAAGATGGAGTATTAAATAAAAAAGCTAATGAACAGAATACAGTTTTAAGGTTAGGTGATGGATATTACACAATTTCAGATTCTTAAAGTGATTTTAAATGTGGAATGGGAAATTTTTAATTGATATGTTTAAAATATACAGAATACAGAAAGAAGAAATTTTTATGCCAGATTTAAGAAGTTTGGCTTCTTACGTTTTTGTGTTCCTTGTGTACAATTATAGAAATTGGCCTAGAGAAACATACAGATTAAATTAGCTTATTTTTTTAAAAGTTACCTTATCCTTTGAGATAACCACCAGAATGAATCTAAATAGTGTTTGCAGATCTTTTAGAGTTATTCAGGTATGTAGTGTATACATTTGCAAATGAAGGTTATTCTTAGCAGAACCTTTATTTTTATTGCTTAATCAATAACTTAGCTCAGGGCTATGCATTTATTTCTGTGTAGGCTTCATGCAGTTTATCCAGTCAGTTCCTGTTGCTGAAGTTCTTGATACAGAAGGAAGCATTCAGGTATGATACTTATTTAAAGATTTATAGAATTCATGAATATATTCTTGTTATAAAAATTTCAAGCTGTATAAAAGTATGTAAGTTAAAATGAAAGTCTCCTTTTATCACCCTTTTTCCTGCAAGTATTTTTTCATTTCCTCAGAAGTAAACAATGCTAAATAACATTTGGAAATTCTTCCATATTAGGACATAGAGGTTCTCAAATATGAGACATAATTAGGACATAATAGGAGATCAGTAATTAATTGGTGAACAAATTAAAAATGCCTTAAGTTTATGGCTACATTTCAAAGTGTGGAAATATTGTCATTTAACCATTAATGAACAGTTCGATTATCTCGAATTTTTGTTTAGTGCTCTAGTGATACTCTTGCTTGTGCATTTTTGCACAATTATTTTCTCAGGCCCCTGTCCTCCTCTTGCAACATCTCTGCCTCCTTTAATATAAGAAAAGGCAAGTAGATCCTAGGACTAAGCCATTTTTAATATTGGGAATTTTTACATTTTAAATATATGGGTTTGTTCTTATTATATCTTACTGGTTTATTTTTGTTAACTTTTAAATATAATTTTTCCTTTTCTTTATGTAAGAAAAATGAACGATATTCTCACAGAATAATCGATACGCCTGAGATGAAAGATAATACAACAGGGGCTTGATAGAGGACATTTGCTACAGTGTGTTTTTGTCTTTTTCGATTTAGAGTGTCCCTAATTCAGTATGGAGTTTAGATTTGCAGGAAAGCATTACTCTGATTTCTTGGCAGAGCAAGTGGTTACTCTGTTCTTATGTTTGGGGTACAGTTATGTACAGTGGTTAAAAGCTCGGGGTCAGAACATCAAACTGCCTGGGGTTGAAGTTTGGCTCTGCTGCTTTTTCGCTATGAACATTAAGTGACTGCTTAACCCTTTGTGCAGGCCAAGGCTACTGTCTTTAGAAGGCCCGGTGGATTGCACAGGCAGCCCTTGGCTTGTATCAGGAAATTTGGCTTTCAGTGTGTTTGTTCCCTCTGTTCCATAACTGATAAGGGTGGTTTGCTGTGCCTATGCTGTATAAAATAATATTTCTTATTCGTGCTGCAACTATATGTTGAGTCTGTGACTCCATCTACCAAATCAAACCTATCGGAGGTCTGGGAACCACCTAACATACCCTTCAAGCCTCAGGTTTTGCAACAGGTAACATTTTTCCCCCCCAAATGTTTTTGGTCTGCGGCTGGTTGAATCTATGTATGCGGAACCCCTGGATAAAAAGTGTTTACTTAATTAAAAACAACAACAACTCATGTTCATTTTCAGGAGAATGTATGATTAAAAAAAAAAAACCCACAGTCCTCATATTTACTTTCAGAAGAAAGATGAAACAAGTGATATGTTAAGGATGGTGATACAGCAGTAATTTATTGTTCTTTCTTTAACCATATATGTGTGTGTGTTTTTTTGTTTGTTTGTTTGTTTTGTCTTAACAGTTTGTAAGCATAGCAATAGACTTATTCCTGAGGAATATGCTTCCTAAAATCCACATTTTATAATTACAGACTAAATTTTGGATCAGATACCTATGGTAATTATCTACAGTTTCGAAATGCCTAATGTATTTAAGAATTATATTGAATTTGTTAACATGTAAAATACTATCTTTTCAGAACTTTTTTAGAAAATACGCACCAAGTGACAATGGGCCCTATGGGATCAGTGCTGAGGTAATGGACACGTATGTTAAAAGCTGTGGTAAGTTTGACAGACTATTTCCTTCCATTGATATGCTAGAATGAAGGGAAGTAGGCTACTCTGCGATTTCCATATCCATACACATTTAGAATGTGTTAAGGTGTCTCCGGCTCTTCAGGCTACTATAACAATATTACCAGTTCTGGAGGCTGGAATTCCAACCATGGGTACCAGTATGGTCAGGTGAGGGTCATCTTTGGGTTGAAGACTTCTTGTGTCATGTGGTGGATGGGGCTAGGGCGTTTGTGGTGTCTCTTTTATAGGAGCACTAATCCCATTTGTGAGGGCTTCACCCCCATTACCTAAGGACTTCCCAAAGGCCCCACCTTATAATACCACCACTTTGGCATTAGGATTCCAATATGTGGATTTGGGGGAGGCATAAAAATGCTCTATAAGAAGACTAAGATATATAAACTGTTGATAAAAGAAGTCATTAGTGGTTTTGATTAATAGTAATAGGTATAAGTCCTATTGTGAATTGCATAAATGTCTTTACTGCTTAAATGAATTCTCTTATTTTCTATTGGCTGGCACTTGAGAATTGTTTCTATAAAGTTTTTTTTTGTTAGTTTTTTTAAACCCTGCATTTACTTTGTTATCTTGTAGACAACACGATTGTGGGATGACTGACTCATTATGTGCATTTCTGTAGACACTTTTTTTTCACATCATCTTTAACGCATGTCTAATAAATGAGAAATGGTAGACCTGAAACCTGGTTTCACTTTTGAAACAAGTGGCTTTTATAATTTGACAAAATTCTACACGATGTTTTTTTCGGTTGCAAACAGTAATTTCTTTTGAGTTTCAAATAATAAACTTCATAGAGTCAAAGCTTATAAATTTAATTTGAGAATTTAGGTGAGAAATCAAAAACAGTAGTAAGCAATTTGAAATTAAAGCAGCACACATTGCTTTTGTATTCAGCGCTCCATATAACCTGGTTTGCATGTGTTATTCACAATTTGTTTGTTTTTTAACTGTTATTACAGCTGGATATTGTGTGATTACATATATACTTGGAGTTGGAGACAGGCACTTGGATAACCTTTTGCTAACAAAAACAGGTAACGTATAATGGCTACTAGCAGATAGACATTTTATATGCCAGTAATTTTTTTCTTTTACTTTGGAATCTTTTTACCTTAGTAACAAAATAATGTGCATAAGTGAAGGTAAATCATTGTCTTAAAAATCCCTTTAAATCAAGGGTGGGGAACCTTTTTTCTGCTAAGGGCCATTTGGCTATTTATAACATCATTCTCGGGCCATACAAAATTATTAATTTAAAAATTAGCCTGTGTTATATATATATATTTGTTCAAACATTTAGTTAACTCATCCCTAATGCCATGGCAGCGCTAGACCAAGTGAATTCATGGGCTGTATATGGGCCGAGGGCTGAGGTTCCCCACCCCTGCATATGGTACCTTTGAAGGCCATCTAGGGGAAACTCCCATCTTTTATAGCAGTGGTTCTCAACCTCCCTAATGCCGCGACCCTTTAATACTGTTCCTCATGTTGTGGTGACCCCCAACCATAAAATTATTTTCGTTGCTACTTCATAACTGTTATTTTGCGACTGTTATGAATCGTAATGTAATATCTGATATGCAGGATGTATTTTCATTGTTACAAATTGAACATAATTAAAGATAGTGATTAATCACAAAAACAATATGTAATTATATATGTGTTTTCCGATGGTCTTAGGCGACCACTGTGAAAGGATCGTTCGACCCCCAAAGGGGTCACGACCCACAGGTTGAGAACCGCTGCTTTATAGGAATCACTTTAGTAGTAATCTTCCAGATGGTTATCTAGCCCTTGTTTCTTAAAACCCTCCTTTGGTGGACAGTCGTGGTGTGTGTAGGCAGTCCATTCCCTTTCTGTACAACTCCAGTTAGAATGTTAAAGTGTTCTTTCTCTTACTAAATTCTCAGCAAACTTAACTCACTTTATGTTGGTTTTATAAATTGATTTTTAGAGAGAGAGGAAGGGAGAGGGATAAAGAGATAGAAATATTGATGAGTGCCTCCTGCACCTCCCCCTACTGGGGATCAAACCCACAACCCAGGTATGTGCCCTGACCTGGAATTGAACTGTGACCTCCTGGTTCATAGGTCAGTGCTCAACCACTGAGCTACACTAGTTGGAGTGAACTCACTTTAACTTCTATCTTTAACTCTTTGTTTTTTCCATGGAAAAATTACTCCCCCCTCCCCCTACTTCTTGATAACTCTTTTGTCCCATGGCTTTAAACATCTCTGGAAACAACTTCCGCACTTACAGCTCTTTACCTCAGTCTATTTTATTAGTTTCAAACCGAAATATATAACCGCTTACCTGAACTCCCAGTTATATGGCTAATTGTAAAAGTTGTCCCCTTCCTCCATCACCTGTCTGAAACCTGCTCTTCACCTCGCTTTCCCATCTCAATAAGTAGCCTTATCCACCCAGTTGTTTAAGCACCACACTTAGGAGACATTTTTAATACTCCTTGGCCTCATCTCACATATTTGACCTGTCAGCAAATCATGTCTACTCCTTACCTCCAAACTAGATCAAGAGGTTATGTGCTTTCTTTTGCCCAAACTGTTTGAGTAAAATCTGACTTTTTACTGTGACAGCCATGGCTTGCCCACACGACCAGTCTGAATGTTTCAATGTCAAACCACTCCTGCCTCAGCCAGCGCCCTGTTTCCTCTTCCTGGAAAGTTCTTTCAGATCTTTGCAAGTCTGACTTTGGTTGTTAAGTCTAAGTTCTCATAGCATTTCCTTAAAAGGATCCTCCTCTAATTCTCCGATCTGAAATAACATACCTGCCACCCCACCCTTCCCCATTACTCTCTGTTGATTATGTTGTTTTGTTTTCTTCATACTAGTCATCACTAGCTGAAGTTTCTTTTTTATATAATTCAGTAAATATTTATTGAGCACCTGCTATGTGGCAGGTATTGTTGTAGGTGCTGAGGATACCAAAGTGAATAAAACACAAATCCTGACCCTAATGAAAGGTGTTGATTTCTTATATTCATCTTTTCCCATTCAAGATGCAGGTTCCTGCAGGGACCATGTTCATCCAGCTAGCCACCATGACTCAGAGCATTGGTAACAGCTGGTTAAAGTATCAATAAATCAGTAGTGAATTATCTGTTCTTCTATGTAGCCCTTTTCTTCCCTAGGCTAAATAATTCTGCTGTTTTTAGCCTTCCTCAGAAAATAGATTTTAAATTATTTTTTAAAATGGTCTCTCAGTTAAGGACATTTTCTGTTTTGATAGTATTTCTCCAAATTGTGATGCTAAGAATTTACATAATACATAGTATGCCGTCTAATTATTAATGGATAACCCTGTTAATTCACATAATCTGGTATTTCATCTACTCAGTTTTAAATTACTAATGTAAAAACCATCTGTTGTAGAACTTGCACGTGGGAACCTTGTCTGTGCCAGGCAATGGCTTTAATAACCAAGACCGAAGGACTGTAGCTGGATTGCCCTGGGAGTTGTCACCTAGTCTGTTAGTTTAGCAAAAGCTACTTATGAAATGTTACCATGTGTTTGGAGAGAATTGTAGTTTTGAAGAAGTGCTCTGGGTTGTTTCCTTAGTTCTCTTTTTGGTTGGATCTGTTAACCACATGGAACAAGCTACCAGGGTGATTCCATGTGTTTCTTTGACTTAATCATTTTATAACAATGTGATCTTTAATGTATAGAGTAGCATACATCTATGATGTTACATTCGCAGATCTTGTATGCAGATATATTTGGGGGGAGGGGAATTGATAAATAATAGACTTTTTTTTCTTTAAGAATTGCTCTGTTTTGGGAGAGGGGGTCATTTGGAAAGAGGAGTCTGCCTAATCTACTTTTTTGGGCCCAGTTTATAGTTACTTGTTTTATGGCAATTGAATTACAGAATTTCAGAAACAGAGCTTTAACTTTTTGTTACCAGTTTTCCACGAGAGGGTGCTTCAAATTTGCCTTTAAAAACAAAACTTTCCTTAAAATGTACTAAGTGAAAGGCACATTGTCTTTTTTAAAAACAGCATTTTTTGAGTGATTTTTTTCTTAACTTCTTTATAATTTTTTTTATCCAGATGTATATCATACAGTTGGCATCTTAAGTCTTCCTCACTAGGGTAGATGTTTTCAATTTTCAGGTTTAACTTGAATGAAATTAGGTTATATAAGGAAAGTCTGGTTCTGTTAGGCAACTGGAAGTATAATACATTCTTCAACTTTTAAAAATGATGGTTTATTTTAAAATATTTGTGTCTTTTACTAACAGTTCATATATTTCAAAGCAGTTTCAAGTTATATTAATTACATATATGTTGTAAAAAGACTTTGTGTAGTTTAGACAACTATTATTTATTCAGAGTGCATTTTAAATGTCATTTGTTGCAGGAAGTACATTTCTGTGCCTATAGTTAAAAAATGCCTTGAATACCCTGAAGCAGCTTCCATTGGATATTTGGGTCCATTATACTTTCAATACAGACTATAACATATTAACCATTTAGAGCTTTAGATTGTCTTGTGTAACTGTACAGTCTCTTGGTGTTAGTGGATCATTTTTTAATGAAAAGTAAGATTTCTCCCATTTAAAAAAATAACACCTTTTGCCTTCTGTTCTCATTTGTCAGTTTGCGCAAGTTTAAACACTATAACTCAGCTTTGATTTAAAATTATAATCAGAGTTCCACTGATTCATCTATGTTCAGTTCTCTGGTGTGAAAGGTGTAGAGAGAAAGGAGATACCAAGATGTCATTTCACTGGGGTCTTTTGGGGACTTGATCCTAATACATTGTTCTATCGAATAAATATAGATGACAGAAAGGGTCAGACTGAGAAGTTTAGGATTGTGTGGAGGAAGATACATCACTGTATAAAGGGAATTTTAAAATCTTTACAATGGTAATTTGAAAAAAAAGTGAAATATGAGTCTCAGTTATTGCTTTTCAAGAAGCCCCATGCTTTTCATTTGGTTTCAGATAACCTTGGGACTTAACAACTTAGCTTGGTTGACATTTCTTCAGTTTGTGCAGCAGAGGGCGCTATGTATCCACCATAAAAATAAAGCACTGTCAGTTCCTTTGTCAGTGTATTGCCATGTGCTCAGTAACCTTGTTTTATTGAAGCAAATTTGGGAGTGAACTGTGTTTCACTTATTAATGCATTGGTATAGCATTATTTGAACAAGAAATTTTAAAATGTAAGTGTGACATGGGAAAAAGCAAGTGGAATTTTTTGAGTTGATGTCCTTTGAGGAAACTTTCAGAGTAATCATTTGTGGCAGGACTCAAATGAAACATGATTTGGATTTATCCCAACTCTTTGAAGACTTATTTTTATATTTGAGAATTTGAGGGGATGAAAAAAAGGACCACTATAACTGAAAAACCTGTTCATTGTTTATGGTATAGACTTTATAATAGAATTAATATATAGAATTAATATGTAAATAACGGAAAAACATTCACAAATGAAAACAAGGAGCTAAATGGTACTCCAAAGAAGTTAGTTGTTAAGTCCTAAGGGTGGCCCTTCTAATCTGGATTTACACTTTTCTATAGTGAGGAATGGTGGCTTTTTTGTCTATCTTGACACTTCAAAGTAATAACCCTTTGAGCCAAGTAAAGAAAAATAGTTATTGTTATCCTAATCATAATTTTTAAATATATTTGCTATCCTGATCTTATTTATCATCCTTTAATTTTATGTGAAGTTGATTCACTTTGTTTTTTAATTCTTAGGAATTTTTAATTCTTAGTCTTGCATTGCATTAGTTAATATGTCAGTCTCAAAGTCAGATTATCTGAGTTTAAATTGCCTTTCTACCATTTTGTGACTATGGGTAAGTTATCTAATATACCTATGACTCAGTCTTTTCTTCTGAATGTGTAAATAATAATAGAACCTCTCTCCTAGTAGTGTTGTGAGGGTTGAATTAGATACATAATAGAATTTTCCATGGTACTGAGCGCATCCTATCTAATAATAGACAAACATGGTAATTAACTGTACCTCCGACACGCTTCCCATTGGCTAATCAGGGCGATATGCAAATTAACTGCCAACCAAGATGGCGGCCAGCAGCCAGGCAGCTGAAGCGAACAGGAGGCTTGGATGCCCCGGCGATGGAGGAAGCCAAGGTTCCCCGCCTGACGCCATCCAGCTCTGAGCTCTTGAAGCAACAGCTCCAAAAGATACAATGTTTCAATTATAGAAGCTAAAAGATGGCGGTTAATTTGCATATACCGGCTCTGAGCAAAGACTGAAGACAACATGGAAGCCAAGCGCTACCGAAGGGAGCAAAGTAGAGGCCGCCCAGACACAGTAAAGGAGCCAAGGCTGCGGAGGCGGGAGGCAGGAGGCGGGAGGCGGGTGGTGGGAGGGGAAACCCAGCTACAGCAGCTGGGAACGAGAGGGGAAACCCAGGGGGAGTGGCTGCGGGCGGGTTGGGCAAACTCAGCACCAGCGGCTGGGGGCAGGTTGGGCAAATCCAGCAGCAATGGCTGGGGGTGGGTTGGGCAAACCTAGCAGCAGTGTCTGGGGGCGGGTTGGGCAAACCCACCCAGTCGCAGTAGCTGGGGGCGGGTTGGGAAAACCCAGCAGCAGCGGCTGGGGGTGGGTTGGACAAACCTAGCCACAGTGGCTGGGGGCAGGTTGGGCAAACCTAGCCACAGTGGCTGGGGGCAGGTTGGGCAAACTCAGCCGCAGTGGCTGGGGGTGGGAGCAAAGCCCGCCTCAGCAGATTTTGCTCCCTTCTCTGCTTTGCTCCAGCCGCAGGAAGCCCTATTCTTGCAGGAATGTTCCTGCAACAGGCCTCTAGTCCTATCTCATAAAAGAGAAACATGGTAATTAGCGTACGACCGCTACCCTTCCCATTGGCTAATCAGGGCGATATGCAAATTAACTGCCAGCCAAGATGGCGGCCGGCAGCCAGGCAGCTGGAAGCGAACATGAGGCTTGCTTGCTTCAGTGACGGAGGACTCCGATGTTCCCCACCTGCCGCTGCCGGCCTCTGAGCTGCAACTCTAAGCAACTATGTTACAAATATAGAAGCTAAACAAAACCCCAGAAACCTGCTTTAGTCCGCGGGCTTCAGCCAGCAGGATCCCAACATTGTTTCAAATACAGAAGGTAAACAAAGGCCAGAAACCTGTTTTCAGCAGCAGAGGCCTAAGAGCTGGAGCCAGAGCTAAAGCTGGCCCAGAATAAAAAGAAAAAAAGGAGCGGTTGGGAGCTTCAGTCACCCACCAGCCTGAAAACAGCCCTCAGCCCCTCACCCAGACTGGCCAGGCACCCCAGTGGGGACCCCCACCCTGAAGGGTATGTGACCAGCTGCAAACAGCCATCAGCCCCTCATCCAGGCTGGTCAGGCACCCCAGTGGGGACCCCCACCCTGATCCAGGACACCCTTCAGGGCAAACCGGCCAGCCCCCACCCATGCACCAGGCTTCCATCCTATATAGTAAAAGGGTAATATGCCTCCCAGCACCGGGATCAGCGTGACGGGGCAGCGGCCCAAACCCCCTGATCGCCCTGCGGCTCTGTGTGTGAAAGGGGGCGGGGCCACAACCTCCCTATCCGCCCTGCACTGTTCATGATTGGGGAAGGCACCCCAACCCCTGATCGGCCCTGCTCTGTGCCTGATGGGGGGAGCTCCCCAACCCCCTGATTGCCCTGCGGCTCTATGTGTGACAGGGTGCAGCGCCCCAACCCCCAGATCAGCCCTGCTCTGTGTGTGACAGGGTGTGGCGCCCCAAACCCCGCCCCCATGGGCCCTGCTCTGTGTGTACCGGGGTAGAGCCATAACTTCCCCATCAGCCCTGCCCTGAGTGTGACAGTGGCGGCGCCCCAACCCCCTGATCCGCCCTGCTCTGTGTGTGACAGGGGTGGTGCCCCAACTCCCCTATCGGCCCTACTCTGAGGGACGGGGGGAGCTCCCCAACTCCCTAATGGGCCCTGCTCTGTGCGTGACGGGGGAGCTCCCCAACCCCCTGATCGACCCTGCTCTGTGCGTGACAGGGTACGGAGCCCCAACCCCCCCGATGGGTCCTGCTCTGTGCGTGACAGTGGGCAGCGCCCCAACCCCCTGATTGGCCCTGCTCTATGCGTGATGGGGTGGTGCCGCAACCTCCCCATCGACCCTGCCTTGAGTGTTACGGGGCGGTGCCCTAACCCCCCAATCGGCCCTACCCTGATCGTGACTGAGGGTGGCATCACAACCTCCCGATCTGCCCTGCTCTGTGCATGACAGGGGAAGGCGCCCCAACTCCCCAATCGGCCCTGCTCTGAGCCCTACCAGGGGCTGCACCTAGGGATTGGGCCTGCCCTCTGCCACCCGTGAGCAGGCCTAAGCCAGCAGGGCGTTTCTCCCAATGGGTCCCAGACTGCAAGAGGGCATAGGCCGGGCTGAGGGACACCCCCCCCCCCAGTGCACCAATTTTTGTGCACCAGGCCTCTAGTCTATAAAGTGGTAATATGCAAATTAGCCAGGCATCACAACTGGCTCAGGAGGAGCTGCGCACGCAGATTGGTGGGAGGGGACTGCATGCCACCCCCAGCCCCAGCTGACACACATCAGGGGTGGGGGCAGTGGCTAGAGCAAAGCAGCCGGAGTCCTGGGTGCCTGGCGGCAGCTGGAGCAAAACAACCCGGGTCCCGGGTGCCAGAGGGAAGCTGGTGCCGGCAGCCAGGGGAAGGAAGGCCTGTTTTTGCATGTATCTTCATTCATTGGGCCTCTAGTAATAAATAATTCTTGAGGTTGGCTAGCTTTTATGGTTTAGTTTGCTTTACCATCAGGAAGTAAGAATGCTTTCCATTTTTTGACTATGTAGCTGATATTTGGAATCATAATCTATAGTAACATAATGCTAATTAGACTGGACGGCCAAACAGCAGAACGACCGTCTGGACAACCTTCCGGATGAAGCTGGGGTAGCCACGGGGACTGCAAGGGCCAAGCCCCTTGCACAGATTTTGTGCATCAGGCCTCTAGTTTTAGAGATAAGGAAATAATTAACTTATTTCCTTATCTTTACCACTCTAAATTTCAAACATCTTAAAGTTACCGCCTTTAAATTCTCTTTTGAGTGGCTCTTAATTTTAGTAGCATAGGAAGTTATAGAAGAGAACAGTTTGCTCGTTGATTTAATGTTATTCTTTCTGTGTTTTAAAGTAAAGCTTGATATTTTAAAAATATACTATATTTATTTGTCTTATTTTTTTCCTCAAGACATAATACAGTTTATGATATTCAGAATCTTCTGATATGGAAAGAACTTAGTTACTAATCAAATAGTGGTGCCTCCTCAGCTGTTTGTATTTAAGTTAGTTTGGTAGATTAAGTATGCTGCAAAACCTAAAACTACAGACTTATTTTCTCAATGTGCTTGTTTATTTTCTGGGAAATGAGAGAAAGGGCTATAAAACTTTTATGTATTTAGTAAGCACTCAGTAAGTGCTTTTACAATGAATAAATGAACTAGGGTTTTTTTGTGTGTTTTTTTAATGTCATTTTTATCCATTCTTAGGGTTTCCAGGAAAATCTGTTTCCTGTCTAAACTTTCATTGTAAACTCTGGCCATACTGTTATCTACCAATTTGATTGATTTTCCTCAATACAAAACAGAGCCAGGCCCATAAGACCTTCACTTTTTAGCCATAAATTCTTTTTAAGTCTTTATTACTTTAGTTATTTAAATAATGAGAAGGACTTAACTTCATGTGAATAGTTTTCTTTTTAGACATTATTTAAAATCTGATCTTTTGAAAGTTTCTTGAATATTTAATATCAAGAAGTCTTCTCATACTTACTGAAATCTTATAAAGAAAATGTTAATGATTGCTGTATGTTTTTTTAATTAGATAGACAAAATGGAAATTTAAAAACTCTATTAAATATTATTAATTTCAGTAGTATAATCCAAGATCTGCAAATGTCTTGAACTATAATTTTAGAAATAAGTTCTTGTCACTTATGCAAATAACAGGAAAATTTAATTAACTCCTCTTACCCCTTATATATAGGAGATAATTACAGTCAACATTCAGTTTGTTTTATATACACTTTACCTCCTGACTATTTAAGGTAATAGATTTGAATAATCTTCCTGCATTTCCTAATTAAACTTTTAATTTTTTGAAGTGCATTTTTTAAATCCTTACAAGTTTCCTTTACAGGTATTAACTTTAAAAGAGCCATTCATTCCCTTTGCTACTTAAGAGGTACATTTTCTTGAAGCATTAATAGCCTCTTTTCAAAATACATGACTCTATGAACTTGCAAAGCATAATAATGGTTTCATTGTTAGATACTGAATCTTTTATGCCTTATAATTAAGCAGTAATCCTGTTCCTTGAGAGTTTTCTTGTAAGAAGAATAGAAATATACTCTTCATTTGAAAGCAGCGAGGCATAGTTGACATTGGAATTCCAATAATGCCTGTAATGAAATGAGGAAAAGCGGGACTGGGTTTCCTATTAAAAGCAGAGAGCACATTAAATAAACCAAGTGTGATGGCTGATAGCTTTTGATACTGGGATGTCGTGATTCACTAAGGGTGCAGTTTTGAATCAAAGCTTGGTCAGATAGGTTATCTGCTCAAGTGCTGAGTACCATTAAGAATTATACTCATAACAAAACAAAGCATCACTTACATAATTAAATAAAACCAAGGGAGTTTTAGCTATACCTGTACAAATAAGGGTAGAATGGTGTTTGTCTAACAAGGCAGAAAATAAATGGTAACTCCAGAAAGAGAATAAAGCACAAAATGAAGTGCTTAGCTTAGTTGGACAGAGGCTATATACAGGGTTTGCAGTTGTGGGTATATGAAATACAGAGTTTATTCTTGTATTATGATTTATTAATCATTGTATTATGTTCCATATGAACAACTGTAAACCCACCTTTTCCCCACCCTGTATTTAGGTGAAGGCAGTAAAATCCTTAACAGAAGTTGATCATGGACTTTTCACCAAATTCTAGACAATTCAAAGATAGCCTATTCCCTTGAACCTTAAGAGATTAGGAGATGCCTCTGTTTTTATTTTGTTCATTAGGTTCAACATGTAGGTAAGGTCATGTGGTATTTGTCTTTCTCTGACTGGCTTATTTCATGTAGCATCATTATCTCCAGGTCCATCCATGCTGTCACAAAATAAAAACAGAGGCATGGATACATGAAACAGACTCACAGCTGTCAGAGAGGAGGGAGGGAACTGGATGAAAGAAGGCAAAGGGATTAGCCAAAGAATGTATATGCATAACCCATAGACACAGACTACAGAGTGGTGATGGCCAGAGGGAAGGAGGGGTGGGGCTAGGTGGAGGTGGGCAAAAGCGGGGAAGCAGATGTCATAGAGCCAACAATAAAAATAAAGTTAGAGATTAGGAGATGATGCTTTCCCAGGGAGTACTGCAATTACCAAATCTTATTCTAAAACTAGTTTTTTACCTTTTTGGAATCATGGACTTCATTTGGGAATTTGGTGAACTCGAGATTTTCCAAAAACTTGATTTCATTATGTTTAGAGACCTCTGGAGCCTATTTTAGAATTCTGAAATGTGTTTTTCAATTATGAGTAATACACAAAACTGTTTTAAAAAGAAATGAAACCCCCTGTGTTGACATACTACATTTTATAATCTTAAATATGTACCACATAAAACCTGGTATTAACTTCTTGTACATGTTCTTTTCCATAACTAAAAAACAGATTTATGAATTAAATCATGTTACAAACTTGCAAATTTAATCTAGCAACATTAATATGACAAAAGTAAATTGAAGTTGTCACTTGCAGTGTGACGATGGTACGGATAATATAGTGGAAGTTTGAGTTCAGAGTGTTGTTAATATAGCCCATGTGAATATTCTTATACCGCTTTTCTCTACTTGAACCTACTTCATAACCTCCATTGTCAAGATGCTGCCATGTAATTTCAAGGTAGAACTAATCCTGCTTCTATTAGTATCAGCCTGCAACAATTAAAGTTGCCTTGCTGTTGGATACTAACTCAATCACAAACACTGAAATAACACTAAAGTACTACTAGTAAGGTAGCATCCAGGGGATCCAGATTTGGCCTCTTTCGTTGTTATTATTTTTTAATCCTCACCCAAAAATATGTTTCTATTGATTGTAGGGAGAGAGATAAATATCATGTGAGAGAGAAACATCTGTGGGTTCCCTCACCGGGAATCGACCCAACAGCCTTTTAGTGTACAGGACAGTGCTTCATCCAAATGAGCTACCCGGCCATGGCAGCCTTTTTTGTTTTTATTATAGATCTTCATGGAAACGAAGGCAGGAAATTTTAAAACAAAACGACCCATTATAAGAACTTTCAGATTTCTAGAAGAAAATTTCTCACATCAACAATGTTATTGAAAGTTGTCTAAGCTGTAAATGTGAAATTGAGATGACTTTGGTTAAATAAATGCAAAATAGCTACATTGACTCTCCATTATCCCAGGTTTTAGAACTATAACAAAAATAAATGAAACAAGGTTTTTTATTATAAGACTCTTAATGGTTCTTTAACAGTTTAGTGTGGAGAAGAAAGATAAGTAAATAAATAATTTTAATATACACTTAGCTGAAATGTTTGAAAACAAATAGTAGCATCCCTCCCTTATACAACTTCTTGTAAATCACAAGATGTTTATGAATTCTGTGGTGAAGCATTCTCTAAAGTAGCGGTTGCCAACCGGTGGTCCACGGACTACTGGTGATCCGTGAGATCCGAAAGGTTGGTGACTGCTGCTGTAAAGTGAACGAACGATCTTATTCTTACATACCTGATCTGTGAGTTTAGATGACTGCTCCAGGCTTGTCTTCATGGGCAGTGCAGCTGTATTCAGCTCTTGGCTGACATGAACACTGTGCTTGGTTTCTTAGTCTGCAGGTAACGAGTGACACAGATTAGTTGGAAATGTTTCAGAGGAAGCTAACAGTATAATGTGAAATACAAGGGATTTTTTTGGCAGGGGATTGTGGCTTTGTCCTAGAAATACTTAAAAGAAATGGTCTTCTGCTATATGAAGGGTAGCTCGCTTAAATGTTAGCATGAGAAACTTGCTACAAGATACTTATTTATACTAACATCTTGAAGTTGTTCAGGCTTTGCTAACTGGATTATGGAGATCTAAAAGTAGGATTTAAATTTTTAATATTACTGTGGGATGATTTTAAGCATAATTTTAGTTGGATGAATGTGAGTTTAATGAACTAAGATATGCTCTGAAGGCTACTCCCAAGCCTGGGATTAGAGGGTCATCAATTTACTAGACTTTGTCATGAACTGATAGACTTTATGAAGAGAAATCACTTTACCAAATGTATGACATATCCACTTCCTAGTTCCTTAAGATAATTATGGAAACAAATGTGTTTCTTATCAACACCTAGGCAAACTCTTCCACATAGACTTTGGATATATCTTGGGTCGGGATCCGAAGCCTCTTCCTCCTCCAATGAAGCTGAATAAAGAGATGGTGGAAGGCATGGGGGGCACTCAGAGCGAGCAGTACCAGGAGTTCCGGAAGCAGTGCTACACAGCTTTCCTCCACCTGCGAAGGTAAGTGGGTTTGCTCCGCAGAGAGAATTTTGGTAAATTCATTTTATAGAGCAAGAAAAATAGAGTTATTCAAACATCTACTTCAGAAAGTTCCGTTTTCGGTTTCCACTTACTTGCCTCCTTTTTTGCCTTCTCTAGTAAGGCTGCCAGTCTTACTCGGCTGTTGAAACTAATTTCATCAAGATATGCAGGTCTGTCTATTGCCATTTTTGCTTCTAGCATCTTTGGTATAGCTGACCATGTCTCTGTTTCTAAAAACCTTTCTTATATTTGGTGTAGCCCTCTCTTCTGTTTTCTTTGTTCCTTACTGGTCACTTCTTCTTTGCTGGTTCCTGTCCTCTTGTGTCTACCTCTGCACAATGAATGTCTACAGTTTTCATTATCAGTCTGTGGGTTCTGATCTTTTTTCCCTTAACTCTCTCCATAAGCATTTAATCCAGACTTGTAACTTTAAATGGGATCCAAATGCTGATGACATCAAACTAATCCCATCAGCCCTGATAGCTCCTCTGAGATATACCTAACTGCCTACTTGGCATCTTTGCTGAGAATTTAGTAGGCATATCAAACTCAGTATGTCTAAAATGGAATTCTTGATTCCCTGCCCTAAATCCTGTTCTTCATTCATTATTATTTTGATGGGTAACCACGCATTCCCATTTCTTAGGCTAAATCCTCGGAGAGATTCAGTCCCTGTTCTCTCTCCCCACCTCCACGTGTGTGTCACCCACTACACCCCAGAATATAGCTCCATCACTCCATGTTGTTTCTCTTACCCTGGAGTCTGTGAAAGCTCCCCTGCCTCCATTGTTATTCCCCACAAGGTGGCCAATGGGAACTTTCAGAAATGCAAATCTGGGTGTGCTGTTCCACTCTTTAAACTCAGTGGCTTCTCAGTGCATTTAAAATAAAATCATACTTCCTTAAGGTGACTCCCCACCCCTCAATCTCTGACCATTTCCTGTTTTACTTTATTTTTTAAATCTTGTATCAGTCACCCAGGTATGATATTATTTTCTTAAACAGCTTATTGTATGAGCTCCCAACCTCTTCCAGAATGTGAGCTTCGTGAATGTAGGAGCCTGATTGTTCAGTTCACCACTATGTCCTTAGTGTCTAGAGCAGTGCATAGCGTGAGTGTTCGGTAAATATTTGTTGGTTGAATGAATAAAATTATTTGAGTAGAAGTAAAGTGACATCTGTGATATGCTTTTTATCAGTTCTCACAAGAAACCAGTAACTTCAAGCTACGTTAAAAATGTTTTGATATCATTATACTTTTTTTTTTTTTTCCCCAAAGAGAATCAGTGAGTTAGGGCCTAATTTGATGAGAGGATTATATCAAGGTAGAAATTTTCATTATAGTCCCTCTTGGCTTTCATGGGCAATATAAAATATTTATATTAGGTAATTTGAGGTTTATGTGTATAGTCATTTTTATCTTTAGTTCCATTATCATCACAGTTCCAGCAGTAAATGGTTTTTATGTCACAGGTTGAGCTTTTTCACACTATGGATAGGCAGATGGCTGAAATGAGGATTCTGCACCTCCTGCATCCTGGCCTCCATGCCCTAGAGAGGACAGTGCAGGGCACCTGTGTTGGCCCTTCTTCTGAAACCAAAGTTGTCTTACTCACACCCACCTCCAAAGTCTAACCTGAACCTCGTTTCATCACTAGAGTGCTGAGGGGCCACTGAGAGCATGGCTGTTCCAGGAGGGGGTCTGAGCAGGAGGTGGATTGTGCTTCTGTGCACCCATGTACTCCGTCCCCCCGCTCCACCTCTGGATGAGCATGTGGAGTAGTAGCACTCCTTCTCTTTGTGTGGAGTAAGGTGAAAGTTTGAGGACTGGTGAGGATAAACCTGTAGTTCCTGCTGGGGTCAGCATAATCCAAAGATGATGATATTTAAGTATCTTGCTCATTTTTAATACTGTAGAGCACTAGCTATTTTCTCCTTCATTTAGCATTGCTTCTATTCAGCCCAGTCACTGGTTTCTAGAGTGGTGATTCATGTCTCTGGAGGGTACTCCTGAATGATTAGTGGGATGGCAGTGTTTCCCTTTCATGCATTTTCCCCTGGCACTGAGGTGGTCTTAGAGTGGCAGGTCCTTGTCGTCATTTAGCAAAGGCAGATATTCATTGCTTAGCCAAATGCTAATTAGGTATAAAAGGGATTCTCTTAACACCTCATTAAAAAGAATGTAATCCCTGAAAACTGAAGAAAAAAAAGTGATTATTAGGTGATTACTCCAAAAGTTTGTTCCATAGTGTAGGACCTAGAAATGGTATTATATTCAGACCCCAGAGTAAGATATTTTTTCAAGGCTTGCTTTTCATTGAGACAGCTGGTGAATAGTCTCACATTCCATTTTCCTTCGGGGTAACAGTAATTGTTATAGAGATCCAGGTACCACTGTTTCTAGGGGTGTTGTTGATATGAGAAGAACTGCAAAATTCTAATAATTGTTATTTTTTCCCCAATCACCCTTAGGTATTCTAATCTAATTTTGAACTTATTTTCCTTGATGGTGGATGCAAACATTCCAGATATTGCTCTTGAACCAGATAAAACTGTGAAAAAGGTAATTTCTATACATCCTCGAACATCACAGTCTACTTCTCATATATGAAAGATTTAACAACCCATTTCCCCTTGTTTTTTCGGCCCCAGGATAGCTTTTTTAACTTGAATTACAAACTTTCTAAAGGGCACCAACAGTGTCAGAGATGAAATTTCTCTGGTTGTGGAAAATAGTAATTGGCATCAAAAACCCTGAGTTCTGACATAACTGGTACTTTCTTCCTCTCTTTCTAAAACCAATCAATCAATAAAAACATTTTTTAAAAGAGCATATAGCAAAAGCAGTAAACTTCCACACTCAAATGAGCAGTTTTCAGAACTCCTTATAAGTCATGAATTATTTCTTTGGCATAGAAATAACTCATACTGCAGTGTAATGTCTACATCCATTTAATTCTGTGTCTTTGAAATATGCCTGGTTCTCTTTGTTCAGAAGACTAACAGACTGTGGCCTTGTAGGTGCAGGATAAATTCCGCCTGGACCTGTCGGACGAGGAGGCGGTGCATTACATGCAGAGTCTGATTGACGAGAGTGTCCACGCCCTGTTTGCTGCAGTGGTGGAGCAGATTCACAAGTTTGCCCAGGTCAGTTCCCTGAGGGAAGCGTACTCCTCCAGCTTCTCCACCTACTGCCCAGAGTCCTCATGGAGCCACACTCCTCATGCCAGCTCCTGACTTTTCTGGGATGTTTTGGGGGGTGAAGCCTTTTTTGCTATCTCACCGGCCATCTGACGTGAACATGTTTCATGCACAGTTAACTCAAATATTCCACTTACATTTTCTTAGTGGAATGTCAACATGGGTGTCTTCGTCCTTTGTGATCAGTGATGATTATAAGCCCTTCTTGCAAATGACTTTGGGTTTAGTGGAGGCCATGCCAACTGAGACTTAACGCGTGTTAAGTTTTGATGCATGGTGAAGTTTTAGGGAAGGATTTTGAGGCTGAGAAAAGCAATGCATACCACACACTGAAAAGGTGTATCTGTAGACTTGCTATTAACAATATCTTTCATACAAATGTCTGATGAGGGAAAACCTCAGATTTAAAACCCATTTAAATTATAGATTTCATAATGATGATTAGGAAAATGGTTAGCAAACATAAAAATTGGGCCTCTTTCCTCTCCACTCTCACATGCCTCTCCTTGTGAACTCCTTCCTGACTTCTTAACACAGTTACTAATATTTCTAATTTCCTAAGGTCAAAGTCAGTCTGCTTGGACTTCCCCCTCACCCAGTGTCCACTGTGTCATCAAAGCCTATTCGGGTCTTTAATCATTTCTTTAATTTTCCTTTCCTGTAATTTCTGAGATGAAAGAGAGAGAGAGAGAGAGGGAGAGAGAAACATCAGTGATGAGAGAGTCATTGATTGGCTGCCTCCTGCACGCTCACCACCCCCCCAAGAGGGGATTGAGCCCACAACCAGGGCATGTTTCCTGACCAGGAATTAAACCATGACCTCCTGGTTCATAGGTCGACCCCCCAACTACCGAGACATGCTATTGAAGATTGTTTTTTAAAGGACTAGAATAAGCTAAGGGTTTGTTTTTTTCTGTAAAAAGTATGTGTTTATCTTTTTCTAAGCATCTTATAAATCTACTAGAGGCCCGGTGCACAAAAATTTATGCACTCAGGGGGGTCCCTCAGCCAGGCCTGTGCCCTCTCGCAGTCTGGGACCCCTTGGAGGATGTCCACCTGCTGGCTTAGGCCCGCTCCCCAGGGAATCGGGCCTAAGCTGGCAGTCAGACATCCCTCTGGGAGCCCAGGAGCCCTCAGGGAATGTCCACTTGCCAGCGGGGATCAGGCCTAAGCTGCAGTCGGACATCCTTAGCGCTGCTAAGGAGGCGGGAGAGGCTCCTGCCATCACTGCTGTGCTGGCAGCCGTCAGCCTGGCTTGTGGCTGAGCAGAGCTCCCCCTTGTGGGAGTGCACTGACCACCAGGGGGCAGCTCCTGCATTGAGCGTCTGCCCCCTGGTGGTCACTGTGTGTCACAGTGACCAGTCATTCCCAGTCATTCTGCTGTTAGGGTCAATTTGCATATTACCCTTTTATTATATGCCTGGTGCATGGGTGGGGGCTGGCTGATTTGCCCTGAAGGGTGTCCCAGATCAGGATGGGGGTCCCGCTGGGGTGCCTGGCCAGCCTGGGTGAGGGGCTGAGGGCCATTTTCAGGTTGGCCACACCCCCTTCAGGGAGGGGGGTCCTGCTGGGGTGCCTGACCAGCCTGGGTGAGGGGCGGAGGGCTGTTTGCAGGCTGGTCAAGCCCCCCAGCAGGGACCCTCACCCCATGAGGGTCTGGCCAGCCTGGGTGAGGGGCTGATGGCTGTTTGCAGGCTGGCCATGGCCCCCAGCCACCCAAGCTCCCAGTGGAGGCTGGCTGGAAGCAGGTATCTGGGATTTACTTATCTTCTATAATTGAAACTTTGTTGCCTTTAGTGGAGGCCACAGCTGGCCAGGGCAGGCGGGAAGCTTGGCTACCTCCATCGCCGGGGCAACCAAGCTTCCTGCTTGCTCCAGCTCTGTGGCTGCTGGCCGCCATCTTGGTTGGGTTAATTTGCATATAGTCTCTCTGATTGGCTGGTGGGCGTAGCGAAGTTATGGTCAATTTGCATGTTTCTCTTTTATTAGATTAGACAACTATTGTTTATTTTTCTTTGTGAACATTGAAGCTAATTATGTTCTCTTTGTTTCTTTATGTTGTTAATTTTTATAGTACTGGAGAAAATGAAACTGGGTTTGGTGTCCCCCAAGAAGCAACCTGTGTATAATGAAGACTTCAGAGTAACAAGCAAGCAAGAATGTTTAATCTTCCAGATACCATATATCCTAAATGTTACATGGTGTCTGAATCCCTTGAATGTCAGTGCTTATATATGTTCTTGAAGGGTTTTGTTTTAAAATATTGTATAATTTATTTTCAAATATACGCATTATTAATAACCTAGGTTGTGAGAAGCTAATTCTAGGCTCATGTACATATGAGAGTTTGGGAGAAATTTTATGCTTTGGAACTAGAGGCCTGGTGCATGACATTCGTGCACTGGATGGGGCGGAGGTCCCTCAGCCCAGCCTGCGCCCTCTCACAGTCCAGGACCCCTTGCTTCTTACTGCCCACCTGCAGCCAGCAGAGGCGGGAGAGGCTTCTGCCACCGCCGCTGCGCTCACCAGCCATGAGCCAGCTGAGCGGCACTCCTCCTGTGGGAGTGCACTGACCACCAGGGGACAGCTCCTGCATTGAGCGTCTGCCCCCTTGTGGTCAGTACACATCATAGTGACCAGTCATTCTGCCTTTTGGTCTATTTGCATATTAGCCTTTTATATAGGACTAGTGGCCCGGTGCATGAAATTCATGCACATTGAAAAGGAATTAGAGGAAATATTTTACTATTGCTATTTGCCCTTTGTCTATAATAGAAGTGTCAGAGATGAAAGAAAATTAGTAAAATGTATATGAAAATAATATATAAATTTATAAACAAACAGTAACAAAAACAAAGACATGATATACAAACAACAAAAACATGATATGAAAACAACAAAAACGGGCCCGGTAGGAAGGGCCTCCCTCTGCTCTGCGATTGATCCCAGAGTCCCGGCAGGGTGGGCAGGGCCTCCCTGTGGGTGGGGATCAATGGTGGAGCCCAGGCCTGGTGGGAATGGCCTTCTTCTCCTCCGCAACTGATCCCAGAGTCCCAGCAGGGTGGGCAGGGCCTCCCTCTGTGCTGGCTGCCATCAATCGCAAAGCCCCGGCAGGGTGAGCAGGGCCTCTCTCTGTGGGGCATCGATCTGGGGTCCCTGTGATCCATCACCCCACAGAGGGAGGCCCTTCTCACCTGGCCTGGGCTCCGGCATTGATCCCTGCCCACAGGGAGGCCCTGCCCACCCTTCTGGGGCTCTGGGATCAATCACAGAGCAGAGGGAGGCCCTTACCACCAGGCCGGGTCTCTGCCATTAATCGCTGCCCACAGGGAGGCCCTGCCTGCCCTGCCCACCCTGCAAGGGCTCTGTGATCAATGCTGCACCAAGGGAGGCCCTGCCCACTTGGCCGGGGCTCTGTGATGGGCCCTCCCAGCCGTGGCGGTCTGCCTCGGCCCTCGCATCTGTGGCTTTGTCCGAAAGGACGTCCAGAAGACATCTGGTCTAATTAGCATATTACCTTTTTATTAGTATAGATAGTAAAACACTATAGTCTTTGAGTTTGAAATATCCTTTTTTTCCATTATCACATCAGGAGAGCAGTTATATGAATTTGGATTAATGTCTCAGTTTAGAAGTTTTTTTGTTTTGTTTATCTCTCCCTTCCCTTCTGTCCACAGTATTTGTTTTCACCTAATTTACAATACTTAAAGATTTACATGTTATAGCTCATTCTTTTACAGTTCATTTTAAATAAGACATTCATTTCCTCTTATAAATACTGGTTTTGGGTTGTTGTTGTTTTTTAAACTATAGTTCCCAGTTCTCCTAGGTTGTAAATACTGAAAGTCGGATATGAAAATGCAGCCAAAGAGTAACCTGCAGCAGCCTTCAGTATGGAGCCCAAGGTATTTTTACATATACGTTTAAGCATAAACTGTCTTTCTGAAGTCAATCTTTTTTGAATCAGCTTAGTTTTTAAATGACTTTTGAAATAGTTCCCCTGGAACTGTTAATATATCTTCTCTGATTTTAACCAAGTGATTTTTTTGTCTTTTAAGACTAGAAGTCCCACTAATCCATCTAGCTTTTTTGCCTCATGCAACTTTGAGAAAAAGGAATAAACAAAAACTGAGAAGAGCAATGCAATAATAATCCTTGCAAATTAACACGTTGCATAGTCTTGTGACTTTGTTTTGAAAGGAAAAGAATAGTTGATTCTCTCGGTGCTAAATAAATATTAAATATCAAGTGACAGAGGAGATTAAGAAGGTTTACTTAAGTCACCATTTCAGAGAATGCCATTAATTATAATGTTTATTTGTCCCTAAATTCTCATCTGTGAGTTTGTCTCTAGAGTGGAGTTACCACCTAGAAAGGAAGCATGTAATTAGGAGACATTCTAGAGGCACTTGGACTGTGATTTCTTTAAAGTACACATGCAGATTAGAGAATTGGTAAAGATGAAAAGTCCTTGGCATAGCTTCATATGAGAGTTTATGCCCAAACTAATAGGCAAGCTCCATTCTCTCCCTTGCTTTTTCCTTGCTTTACATATTTAAATCATTTTTGTTGCCTACAAGCTTTTAACTTATCTCTGTTCTTGTTTTAGTTCTAGTTCATTGGCATCTTCTCCAAAGTTTTCTCAAAACAACCCTGTTGAAAGTGACCTCTCCAACCTTCTGAATTCTTGTAATTCTTTAATTATGGATTTTTAATTGGCACTTAATAAAGTGGGGTGTTTTTGTTACATTTGCATCTCCTGTAGAGGAAATAAGTGAGGGGACAGAGGAAAGGATGTTGGGTAGGGATGATTTTTTTTTTTAACATACACAATAATAGAGCCATAAGATGATGGTAATGAGTCAAAAGAAGGAAGATTAATACTGCAAAGGGGTCTGTAACTAAAGGAATGAAACCTCCCAGGTGAGAAGGCATACCATTTCTGAGACAATCAGAGAATTTTGTTTTTGATGGGAAGATGAGTTCTGGATCACCATGCATCCACCTTCTCTCCTGTAGACCTTTCCCTTACTGCCTGGCTAATACCGTTTCTGACCCTTCTGCCAGGGAGACAAGGAGGGAGGAGAGTAAGGGGCCTAGAAAGTCATTACCTGAAAAGCACTGCCCTGACATAGCTGTGATGTTCTGGTCCACTAAGTGTTTGAGGCTGTTTCTGGAGCATGCATAGTTGGGTGGACTTCTAGAGGCTCCCGTAGGGACTACCAGTGGCCAGTGACTTTCTCTGGTCAGCGGCCTTGCCCTCAGTCTTCTCTTTGGCAGTTTGTTTCAAAAGCACTTTGTTTGCTGGAACCCTCCATCATCCCTGGCAGTTTTCTTACGTGGAATTTTACATAGTTCTAGCCCAGCTCTCTCTCTTGTGTTGGCCACCTCTAGTACATGAAAAATTCTTAAGCATTTTTTTGCCTCACCAAAGCAGTGACTCGTCTTACTCTTCCTCCAAAGTCATGCACTGACCTCTTGTCCTCCGAGTTTCCTAGACTGGAGCGAGACACCAGTCCCCCTGAGCACTCTCCTTATGCAAGGACCCTGAGAGGCTTTACTTGTTGTCTCATCCCCTTAAAACTTAGTTCCAGGCCTGGATTAGGAGAAGCCAGACCACAGGAGAAGCTCACTGAGAAACACAGCGGGGCTCAGAATCTCTTCATCCCTCCAATCCTGAGTAAATGTCCTTGAACTAAGGACATTTCTTCTCTCCCCTTTTCCTTTGACTGTGGTTCCCCTGAGTAAGCCACTCTAGAGACCCACTAGACTCGTAAAATGAGGATAATAATAGCCCCTACCTCATAGTGTCGTGTGAAGGTTAAATGAGTTAATGCACGTAGAGCACTTACAACAGATCCTGGCACGTAGTAATTGCCATGTAAGTATCAGCTATTATCGTAATTACTGTGCCACTCAGATGAACCCTCTGGTTCAGTGGGCTTGAGGTAGAGGGGTGGAGGTGGAGGTGGGAGGAACAAAGAACATCAGTCTTGAACAGGAGACTTGGGACTGTAGTGGGCGACTTAAGTACTTTAGCTTTATTAACTGGCCAGGAAGTCGCTAATTCAAAACAGCATTATTGAAATTTCTTTGAGCGAGGCTTCATGAAGATGAAATGTTGAATTGTCAGAGTGGAATATTCAAATTATACGTTCTCTGGATTTAAAGAAGCATTGAAGCCTGGTTCAATATATACAGTAATTAATCTTCCATTCAGTGAACTCGGAAAAATTTTTAAATCTTGGTTAATGCTTCGAACAGTGTCTAAGTGACTTGACTGAAGCCCAATAGGAATGAACATGCCAACCCATTAGCCCAGGGCAGTCAGTGTCTGCCTGTCAGCAGTTGAATTTGCCCAGGTCAGGCACTGAATTGCTATTGTGTGGTGTCTTAGGCTACTGAAAGGTGCAGAGTGTGCATACCCAGCCCAGGTAATGCCTGGCAGTGAGGCCTCAACCCGTGGCACTAAATGTCGGACTCACCTGCATACGTTCGCCCATTCAGCAAAAGTCCTACCGTGTTTTAGGGTTCCCATCTTTTCCAACTTTATAAAATGAGCACATTCTTGACAATCTCATAAAAGACCCCTCCAACCTAAACAAAGAAGCCCTGTGTTCAGTGTTTACCTGGTTTGCGTGTTCTTTCTACTCATTTCATGCCTGGGTTTCCCTCGGCTCCTGCTGGCTTCCTGTCCCAGAGCCTCACAGGCCAGTTCCTCCTTTACATGCTCCTCCAGACCCTGCTGGCTGGGCCTCCTCTCTCCCAATGGCTGCATGGAAAACACGGATGTTCTGCACATTTTCATTTAGCCTCATCGATTCCATCGATGTCTTGTCAGATATGCTGGAGCCCAAGGCTTCATCAGCCACACAAGTCATCAGAGATGGGCCCTCTGGTCTTTTGACTCTGATTATTCTTTATTTTTATTCTGATTCAAGGCATGGAATTATGTGGGGGAGGAGAGAAGGAAGGAGACAGGAGGGAGCTAGAGGTCAGTGCTCAGAAAAACAAAAGAACAAAAGAACTGCAAATTGGGACCTCTCTCCATAGGCTCCTTCCTTTCAGAAAGTCAGTGCAAAACCATCATCTCCCAGGGACTTCTAGCTCAGGGCTGGCCTGTCCAAGGGAGACCTGCCCGGGCAGTCGCTTGTCAGATCAATCCTAGGGCCACCTTTGTGCAGACATTCTGCCTTCTCTATCTGGGCCCTCCCACTGCCTTCAGGGGTTTTACATCTCATTTATTAGGGAGATAAAAAGGAATGGTGGATGGAGCCCTTGGGGAAAGCAGGAGGTCGCCCTGGGCTGCTGCTTCAGGGGTGGACTCTTGCTTGGCAAATGTTTAACCAGGTTTTTGTTGTTATTTTAAACTAGAGGCCCAGTACACAAAATTTGTGCACAGATGCGGTCTTTAGGCCTGGCCAGTGATCAAACCACAAGCATCTGGCATGGAAGGGCAGGTCCCAGCTGACCTCTGGCCCCTGGGCTGCACCTGGGCCTACAGGCCCTCACACGCCCCCCTCGCCTGAGTCACGGCACTCAAGTCTTCACGTGGAGATGCAGTGAGTGCAGTTGGACACTGCGGGCCGGGTTGCAGTGTGGGCCTCTGAGCCACCCAGTGGCACCGCATATGGAAGCTGGGCAGGCAGTGCGCTCACAAACCCACGGAGCCCCAACTGGCCCCTGCGATCCCAGTGGCTGCAGCCTGGCTCACCCAGAAGAGGATGCACGAGTGCAGGGTGGGCTCCTCACTGTGGCTTCCCCAGCGTGAGCCCTGGTGTCCCAGGGGAGGGTAGCAGGGGGAGTGAGAGCGAGCTCCGTGGACACCCTGCATTTTCACTGCACCTCCATCCCCGTCACCCCACCCCCAGGTAGCCCGCTGTCCAGGTGCTGTGGGAGGTTGGTCACTGCCACCCACCCCCAGTTCCTCGTCCCAGCCCAGGGCCCGGCCCCGATCGGGCGATCAGGGCCTACTGGCTGCTGGTTGCTGTCTGTGGGGTGATGGATCTGGTCCAGGCCCCCACCCGGTTCCCTCAGCGCCTAGGAGCTGGGGACAGCCCCACCCCTCACCACTACTGCTGGTCGCCATCTGTGGGATGATTGGCAGGACAATTAGTCCCCCACTCGCACCTGCCTTGGCCTGGTGCCACCCACTCACCTGCTCCACCATCCCGCCATGGTCCTGCTCTCATTGGGGCCCATCAGAGCCAGCAATGCCTCCACTGCTGCCCGCTGATGCTGACATGTCCCGCTCCACCCCCTGTTGGTCAGCGCACATCATAGCAAGCAGTCGAACTCCCAGTTGAGGGGACAATTTGCATATTAGGCTTTTGTTATATAGAATTTTGTTTGCATTTTTTTGCAACACATCTAGAATACTTTCTGATAAATCTGGTAATCTATTGGTTTTTAAAATTCAAATATTGGAGGTTCCTTCAATATTGGAGTCTGAAGGTGGGTGGGGGTTGGGGAGTCTATGAATAATAGATGCAATTTGTAACCATCTATGGAGCTGAAAATAAAGTAGATTGAGTGCGTGTGTGTAAAAACTCTGTATCTTCATCCTGTACTTAGAATTTAGTTTTAGCTGAAGGTTGGTGCCTTTATCTGACCTGTCAACATTATAGATGATACTGTAATATTTATAAACATATTTGCATATCTTTTATCAGATGGGTGCTCTTAGTTGATTTGGTGTTCCAGCTTCTATTTGGAAAATAAATCAATATTTGAAATGAAGATGAAAAGCTCAGGGGGTATTTTTCATGCCAGTCCTAGGTTTTGCTTGCACTTGAGATGTGCGACCTTTTGGGGTCAATGCTGGGTATAAGTAGTTAGTGAAATAGGAGCGCGCGCGCTCTCTCTCTCTCTCTCTCTCTCTCTCACTTTCTCTCTCGTTACCTCCAGGTTACAGGACTAAACTGTATCCTAATCCTCTGTGCTCTGCTGTCATCTGGTTATCATGTAAAATGCACCTTCCCCTATTGAGTTTTAAATGGACATTTTTAAAAACTTAAGAATCTAAGATTTAAAGAAACGGAGTTCCTTAAAGAATTTCTACAATAAAAGCAAACCTGGCTGAAAAAGTGCTTTTGTGTATATTACCTCATTTTGATTTTTCATTCTAAACTACAAAAGCCCTATTTGATCAGAAGGACCGGTTTTATTATGTATATTTCACAGGTGATAAAAGTGATATTCAGTGAGGCAAGGGATTTAAAGCCACAGTAAGCCTCAGTCCTCAGATTAAGGGTTCATTTATCTCACTTGAATGTCTTTCTCCCCTGATAACAGCACTGTCTTCTCTAATGACGGAGTTTTGGGCAGAGGATAGAAGAAGAGGGAGAGAGAATTTTGGTGGTGAAGCACTCAGACCCTTGTGGATGACCTCTGCTATACCTCTTCTTGAGGAATAATGTAGAGTAGAACCCACTCGTAGCCAAGAAAATTCAGTTCCAACCCAGCTCTGCAGCACGCTGGCTGTGTCATCTTTGTAGGTATTCAACCCAGTTTCACAATCTGTAGAATGGAAAAGGACTGAAGAATTTTAAGACTCTCAGAGATGCACATAATGTTCCTGGCTTATAGTGAATAACCAACACTTTATATTGCTGATTATCAACACCTCACACTTGCTTTCTCCGTCCTGGGGGCAAGAAAGGCTCAAATAAGAGGACAGTTCTGGCTATACATACATACAAGTATTTACACGCGAGTTGGTTTGGGGTTAAAAAAAGAAAACTGGTCTAATTTAGATAAGCAAAGATTTTTCTATTATGAAATAGCTAATTGATACCTTCCAGTTCTAAGTGGAGATAGAGTCTCACTTCATTGAGTTCTCACCTTGGCTGCCTAATAACGTCCATCCAGAGGACGCATTTTGGGGATTAGAAAACAAACTCAAAGCTGTACTGGAGGAATTAATGGGCCAGACTTCTCAGACCCCAGTGGGCTTGAGGCTCTTGCATTATCTTCAGAAAGTGAATTTTTTACGACTGGCAAGGGAGGATGGAATGTGGAAGAAGGCTTTATTTGCTGAAGTTACACTTCTTGGGTTCCAAAGTCCCCTGCCCATTATACCAGTCCTGGAAAAGGGGCAGCTGGGAGTTCAGCAATGTCAGAAATAAGGCCCATGTCCAGTCTCCATGTGCTAGGTGGGTGTGGTTCAGCTTTCAGGCCAGATTAAAGTCCCATCAGTCTGCGTGTGAAGCCCATGAGGCCACGCGCCTTGTGGGCACAGGAGAGCACAGCCCCTTGCTGCAGGGGTCACAAGAGCCAGGCATCCTGGAGCCAAGATAGGGAGGGACTTACTTTTGTGGAAGCTTTTTGGCAAAGCTGTGTAAATGGCATGCCTATATTATTTGGGCTTTCACTCCTTTCCTGTTACTTAAAAAGGTTATCACAATGGTGTCAGAAGCATTGATGTCTGGGAATTTTTTCCTTGCAGGCTAACAAGTTGGTCAGCCAGCTTGTCATTGTTCAAGTATTTGTTATTGAGGACTGACTATGTACCAGGGTCTGCTGATGCTTTTCATGAGTTAGCTAGTTAATTCCATGCTACAGTGAAGTGTGAGGGCCACCGAACCAGGTCACATGGGCAGTTAGTGGCAGGGGTTGTACTGAAAGGTCTTCAGGTTCTTTATAACCTCACTAAAAAAAGAAAAGTGTATCTCGGATGTGGTTCTTCCTCATATACTCGGAGAGGGGAGGATTGGGTGTCCATGGAACTTGCAACTGAGAAGCAGGGACAGAAAAAAGGGGGGGGGGGAATCCCCTGCACACTTTATAGTCACCATTTAAGTCACTATTTATACAAAGGGCGCTTAGGGAAAGCTATAAAATAATTAATAGCGCAAGGGAGGGACATTTCTATTTCAATTGTCTGCATTTAAGAAACACTTTGCATATCTGTTCAAAGTTTTAGATCATGGTCTTGAATATGAATGAGAGTGAGAAACAGAAGAACCCAGAGGCTAGGAAAAGCAATTAGTGGGCCTCAGACAGGGCACCTCAATCCCTGTAGAGTCCTGGGCAGGACCTTGTTACCAAGCCAGGGAGAAGCCCAACTCTGCTTTTGTCTGTTTTTTCACTGAGGATGGCGTCCCCTCCATGGACCCCTCTGAGTTTTACCAGTGATGGCATCAGAGCTGGGCCCATAATTTTCCTTTGTAATTGGTTTATGTGGGCCACAGACCATAGAAAGGTCCTGGGCAGTCACTTCATACATTTTCAGAAGCACTAAATAGGTTAACGTATGCCACAGTTCTAGCAGGAGAGAAAACCAATAGTTTTCAGCCAAACTTATCTAAGTTCACAGGACCTTGAGGATTCTGCTTTCTGTTAGCATCAAAGCAAAAACTAACTTTCATCTTTCCAGCAAAACTATGAACTAATAATAAAGACCCCGAGGCTCTGCATTACTTCATATATATATACTTTTTCTTTTTTTTTTTTTTTTTTTACTCAGGAGCTGAGAAGGTACCAGCACTGTAACCCCCAATTTTATGCAGGAGACTGCTGATGCTTGAGTTAAGTGACTTCTCTGAAGCCAGCCAGCTAATGCTAGTAACACTGAAACCAGAAACAAAGTGCTGCCACTAGATGGCGCTGCCCACTAAGCTAGAGGCCTGGGGCCCTGCCCACTGTCAACAGAGCTGGTTTTCTAGTTTAGAAGCCTGAAAGTTTCCCCTCTAAATCACTAAAAGAAGAAAGACTCATTGTATGGCCTCAAGCAGTGGTTGGCAAACTCATTAGTCAACAGAGCCAAATATCAACAGTACAATGATTGAAATTTCTTTTGAGAGCCAAATTTTTTAAACTTAAACTATATAGGTAGGTACATTGTTATTCATCCTCTCCCTCCTCCTCTCCCTCCTGCTCCGAAAACTGCTCTCTCGCTCTCTCGAGGCCGTACCAAAAGGAGGAATAAAGAAATCTACTTCTCTACTTGGAATCAGAGAAGTCCAAGTAAAACCCCTCAGGCTTGACATAGTGTACAAGTTGGGGAATTATGATGTGTTCCAACCATAAAGTGAAAGAAAGGATGGAGATGAGGTTTGAGCAGGGGTCCCAGGCTGTCCTCACATGGAAGTCATTACAAAGCCTCTCTTTCCCACACTCCCTCTGCACTCTTTCTCCCTTTCACCAGGTTCACCTATGTGCTTTAAAATAACCCCTCAATTGAAAATTGAAAACAATTCAGGCCTTAGTCAGGATTTTCACCTTTATCCTGAGAACAATAGGAAACCATTTGGCAGACTTATTTAAATGAGTGGTCAGAGCAGGTTTTCTTTTTAAATTTATTCTCGTTGCTGCATTGAGAATGGTCTGAGAAGGAATGGACAGGAAAGATTTGGACAGAGCAATCAGGTGGTGATAGGTAAGAGAGATCATGGTGAACTGAAGTAGTGGTAGCAATAAGATAGGAGTATTGGACAGGTGTGGAAAGTATTTCTAAGGCAGAATTGATAGGTCTTGCTGATGGGTTGAATGATCTTTTACCCTCTCTGCATCCACCCCCTTGGGCATTTAACTTTGAAGTGTCCTCTGCCTCTGTCTCTGGACTTGACCATGTGCCTGGCTTTGGGTAATAGAATGAAGTAGAAGTGCAAGTGTGGTGCTTCTAAGTCTACAACTCGAGAGGCCTTGCTCTTTCTTGTGTTTCTGTCATCTCCATGAGGACATTCCTGAGGTAGCCTGCTGGCATGGAACATATACATTGCAGAGACTTGAAGTGCCCAGTCAGCCCAGTGAACACTCGTCTAGAATCTTCAGTGGTCGGCAAACTCATTAGTCAACAGAGCCAAATATCAACAGTACAACGATTGAAATTTCTTTTGAGAGCCAGATTTTTTAAACTTAAACTATATAGGTAGGTACATTGTTATTAACTTAATTAGGGTACTCCTAAGGCTTAGGAAGAGCCAAACTCAAGGGGCCAAAGAGCCACATGTGGCTCACGAGCCACAGTTTGCCAACCACGAGTCTTTTTAACTTCTCTCTGCTCAACCATAATTTAGCGTCGTTAGGATCATGGTGCAAATCTTAAGACACATGTTAGAGGCAACATTTTATAAAGTAAATTTCTGGAGATTGGACTTTTTGTAAAACGTTGATTTACATGATTCAAAATAGAGATAGGTATTAAGAAAGAACTTTGATATCCTAGACAAAATACGGGCTTACAAAAACGAGATTTTCTCATTTTCAGTTGTTTTGAGAGTGTTCATAGTTGTTAAATGAGGACATTTTATTATGCCTGCTTTAAAATCCATGTCAGATAATTCCAAAGTTTGAGTCATCTCACTGTTGGTACCTGTTGATTGTCTTTTATCATTCAGTTTGTGTTTGTCCTGGTCCTTGGTATGAAGAGTGGTTTTCACTTGTATTCTTGACATGTTTGATATTATGTTGTGAGACTTGGTTAACTTAATAATTGTATTTACATTCTTATGATTATAATATACTCTGATTGTTCCCTTTCTCACTTTTTACCTTGTTACATGATGAAGTTAACAATTACCTTGACTTTAAATAGCCGGGCTTTGTTTTCTCTGTACAGAATTGTTTCCCTCTCGTTCCAGTTGCCTCCAGCACAATTTTCCATGAGTATAATAGTGACAGCACTGAGCAAGCTTGTCTGGAATGGAGGTTGGAATAGGTACATAAAAATGTTGGGGACCTTGCGTATTTGAAAAGCCTTTTTTAGAACTTAGTGTTTAAAATAACCAAAGTTTTTTTCACAGCAACTTTGCCTAAGTTTTAATGGGAATGTTCAGATTTGGGGTCAAATTGTGGGCTGGTATAAGTAGGCACATCGATACCAGTAAAAGGGGAGTGACTAGTCCTTAACAGTGAGCCCTCAAGTGGGATTACTACTTTCTCGACAAGAGGCTGGGAAAGTACACAAACGTATATGTGAGAATCGTGTGTGAAATAAAATTAGAGACATTGGAACACTTGTCCACTGCTGGTGGGAATGAAAAATGGTTCAGCTGCTATGGAAACTAGTTTGTCAGTTCCTCACAAAGTTAAACATAAAGTTAGCATATGGTTCATCAATTTCTTTCCCAGGTATTTACCCTAAGAATTGAAATCAGGTGCTCAAATAAATACTTGTACACAAATGTTCATAGCAGCACTGTTCACAATGGTCAAAAATTGAAAAACAAAAAACAATGTCTAACAAATGTGGTATATCCACACACTGGAATATTATCCAGCTCTAAAAAGGAATAAAGTACTGATACACAATACAGTCTGGATGAACCTTGTATACATTATTCTGAATAAAAGAAGCCAGATACAAAAGGTCACGTGTTATGAGATTTATATGAAATATATGGAATTGGCAAATCCATAAATTCAGCAGATCACTGGGTGCCAGCAGCTGGGGGGAGGGGCGATGAGGAGGAGCAATGGGTATGGGGTTTCATTTTAGGGTGATGAGAATGTTTTGGAACTAGATAGAGGTGGTGATTGCATAACACTGTGAATGTACCAAATGCCACGGAAATGTTCCCTTCATTTTATGTTACATGAGTTTCACAAGCTGAAATTTGGACAAGGGAAGTAGGGAGGGACTGAGTGGTCCCTAAAAATAAGCCTGTCGGAAGGATTATTACTTTCTAGATTGAGGACTGGGAAAGTACATACATTTGTGAGGATTGTGTGTAAAGTGAAATACATATGTATGACATCAATTTCCACTTTCTAGAAAACTGTGCTTTATGTAATGCTTTTATATAATGTTTTGGATGTAAGAATGCTGTAGAGAGATGAGCTCTGGCTAGATAACTGTTATTTAGCCATCCATGTATATTTTGTGATACCAATTTAAAATCTGTGATCAGGTGAGATAGAATATCTGAGTAAAACAATGGCATCTAAGAATATTAAATACAAGGTACTATTCAGGGATTTCTATGCCTAAAATAATACTTGCCAAATGATTTTTAAAAATGAACACCCTATTAAAAACTGAATGCAGCCCCTAGCCGGTTTGGCTCAGTGGATAGAGCGTCGGCCTGCGGACTCAAGGGTCCCAGGTTCGATTCTGGTCAAGAGCATGTGCCTTGGTTGCAGGCACATCCCCAGTGGGAGTGTGCAGGAGGCAGCTGATCGATGTTTCTCTCTCATCGATGTTTCTAACTCTATCCCTCTCCCTTCCTCTCTGTAAAAAATCAATAAAATATATTAAAAAAAAACAAAAACTGAATGCAGGAGACGGAACAAGGTGAATAAGAACCTGGTCTTCCAGGGCCTCTGCTTGGCCCTAGAGGTGGCTCTCTGCCTCATGGAGCACCTTCTTGGAGCATTTTCGTGTGCGGAGTGAGGGTAGCGCCAAGCCCAGGCAGCAGAGCCCTGATTGAGCTGTAACCCCTGAGCCTTCCAGGTTTATTGTGTTGTTTCTGGGAGGACAGAGCTATGCAGTCCATAGGCAACTTCTTTCCAAGCAATTAAGTCCCCCATCTTCCCATCTCCAAAGCAACAGAAAGGAAGTAAATAAGAAGGGGGACTGGGTGGGGGCACCCAGGTTATTTATGACTTTAATAATCCGGCTCCTGCAAGCCCGCCTCCGACTCCTGTTCCTGCCAGGCTCGTGAGGACAAACGACCACTTAATTGTGGGGTTTGTGGGCCGAGGTGGGCGCCAAGCAGTTTATCGTCCAGGAAAGGCTGTTAAGGCGATGTGATAGCTCCCTGGCTAATACATCATTAAACAGAAATTAAAAGAGAAAACGGCCCAGTAGCCGCTCTCTAACTTGTGTTAACCTCTCCAAGGTGGAGTTGGTTGTGTTGGGCACTGAGTGTGAAGTGGGAGAAGGTTTACTCCGAGAAACAGGAGAGCAGAAGGGGGTTTAGCATCATGGGGTGTGTGTGTGTGTGGCCTGGAGGGCGTGGCCCCTCACCTGCTCCATCCAGACAGCAGGTGCCACACCTGGGCTGGGAAGGCTGCGGAACCCCTGCCAGTGTGTTCTCATCTGTCATTTCATTCAACTCTATGAGTCCTGGAAGTCCATTGGGCACGTTACTGTTGCCACACCACACCAGGTGGTGGCCAGTGCTTGGGACTCGCTTAGGTCGCACCATCCGGTGGAAGTCTGGGTGGGCCTTGAACATGAGTCACCTCTTCTTAGCTGCTAAGCTTCATGGGGAGCAAACACCTCTCACCTCAGGTAATCTGGGTCCAGCTTGAGTTCATTCAGACCACGTGACACCCCCTATGGATTAGAGAGCTATTTCTCCCCTCTGGGTTTCCCCGCAGAACGTTGTTGGATCATGGTCAGTGCTGGTCACTGCTTCCTTCTAACAGCGTCACAAAGAAACCACAGAGCAAGGGAATAATAAGACAATGGAAATTTCAACATGCCTTTATTTCCAGTTTTACTGAACTGCTCTGTTTTGGCCTATACTTTCTCACTTTGCTCTTTTAACTCATCTCTGATGTCTCTTGCACCTTCCTGGTTGTGACTTGATCTGATTCCATCTCAGTTGAACCCTCCCTGTTCTTCTTAGCCTTCATTTTTTTTTTTTTGACTCTTTGATTCCTAGTCTGGCCTTTCACTCATTTCTCCTTTATATTCTCTCTTTCATTTCTCTGCCTTTCCCCACCTTCCCCCTACTTCCTTCCATTCCAACTTCTGCAAACATGGAATTGAAGGTTAGTACATATTTTTATACACATTGCTTACATTCAATGTATTAGTTAACTCTGAATTAAAAATAGCAAGTATTAAGCATTTCATATTTCTCTAAGGGGGGAGCAGCAACAAGTACATTCTTTTTTGTTTGGAGCTCTTGATTTATTTATTGATTTATTTATTGATTTATTTATTTTCCTGTAGGGTCAGTAATTCTCAAAAGTGATTGCCTACCCCATTACTAGTCCATTCACAAGGATTTTTAGCAAATGGAGATAAATAATTCTCAACATATTTCTAATCCTGTAAGATTATGTACTCCAGCCTCTATTTCTCAGATTAAAACTGAATCTTATTTTCTCTTATTCCATCCAAAGCCTAGAGTGTTATTTTTCTCCTAATAATGCACTTGGGTGGAGGGTTGAGTAATGACCTTGTCATCCCAGCTCTTCCTTCAGTTGTAATGATGCTTGTTTCCACTGTTGCTTTCCTAATCATATTCCACTCTTGTTAAGGAAAGTTTTTCAAAACTTGGAACTAAGGCCAAAAGAATCCTCATCCCTTTCAAGGTCATCTTAGAACAGTTTATAGCAAGTGCACCCACAGGTCATCTCACACTCTGGAGGAAGGTAACTTTGTTTGGCTTATTATTTATTATTTGATTAGGTCTCAGATTCTCTAAAATTGGGTGCTAAATTGTGGAAGATTTATATGTTGCAAATGATTTTTATTGTATAGAAAAGATACCTCCAAGCTATGTTTTTATTGTTCTGTTGGGCATTACCCAGTTTTCAATCTAAGTTTGCAATATTTGCCTTGTTCTCTACCCAGCCCTGCCTCAATTGACACCTATCCGTTTCTCAGTCCTTCAAATTGGCTTTGCCGTCCTGCTGGTTCCTTCATTAAAGAGTTAATACTTCTTGGACTCATCTCTCTCCTCATATGACAGTTAAGTTATTGAAAATCTGCCATCTTCAAGTTTAGCTCAAGTGACACTTCACTGACCTTCCCTTATTACTTTTGCAACATCCATCTTGCCTTTCACAGAGTTTTTGTAATTGATATAAGTGAGTTAATATCTTTTTATTTATTGAGAGAGAGAGAGAGAGAGAGAGAGAGAGAGAGAGAGAGAGAGAACTATTAGAGACAGACCCTGTCTTGTGTATTTTTGTCCCCAGTTCTTATCTGTCCATGAAAACAGAGACAGCCTCCTTAAATGCTTATCGGATTGGACAGAACTGGACTGCATCCGTCTCGATTGTCCCAGCCTCCGGCTGCTAGCAGCAGCTGCCTGGAAAAAAGCGTCAGCCCTCACAGAAGATTCGGTGTTAGAGCTCTCCATTACTGTCTCTTGGGAATATTTACGCTGGCTAGCATTTTTCCTGTTGCTGCCCATCCCTGGCCCAGTATTTGAGCTTTTTCTGGACTCTCGGTCAGCCGCAGAGCAGATCTGAGTCATCTCGCTTAATGCAAGTAGAATGTCCCCCGGATCCCCCCTCAGTGTGTTAGTTGGGCTAAAACTAAAGGCCTCATTCCCTTCTCATCTAGGAGCTGTATCCACACTGGGCTAGGCGCTGCCTGGGAATCATAGGAAATGTAACATTTATACCCTTCTTTTTTATTTTCATATGTTGAAGCTAACGTGTCATTGTGAGGATTCTAAACAGATGGGGAAAGGTCAAGGTTTCTTTGTTGCTAAGTGTGTTTCCATGGCTACAGCAATATGTGTGCACCATCAGAAAGCCTTGTTGTTTGGCTGTGGTGGCTCATTAGAGGAGGGAGGAGCCCCCCTACGATGGCTCCGGGTGGTTTATTTCTGTTTTACTTTTCATCTTGCTCTGAGAACCGTGGTGATAGGTTGAAGCACAAATAAACCTGGTAGCTGTAGGTGGAGAATGCCACAACAGCTCAACACTTCCGCATAAATAACCCAAACAGATGAATTGGGACAGTTCAGCCAGATTAAATACACTGTGAGGAAAGTGAAGCAGCATCCAAACACACGCAGGTCTGGTGTTCGCTTGTCTCAGGGGCGCTGCACTGTGCATGCACCTGCCCTCTCTGTTCTACTTCCTGGGACTTTGCTGCCAATACCTAGGGGGCCCCATTTTATTCTGGGTTTCCTGGGAAATGCCGGCTCCCACACCTGGGGCTTTTGTCCTTCTCAGGGGGTTTTGCTCCAAGGCATTTTGGGATTGCAGAAGGGAACATGAGCAGAGGAATCCCTTGGACTAGGAGCGTTAGGACTAAGAAATGAACCGAGTTGACTCTAATGAGGCAGCCTGCAGTGACAATACCTGACTACAAATATAGGGTAAGTTGGGATTCAATTCAAGCAGAATTCAAGAAATGCTGATATGGGTGTGTAACACAGCAGTGAGTGTCTTTGGTCAGCAGGGCTGCCGAAGTCCGATCCATGGCAGGCAGGCTCTCTGGATTCGACCAGTCAGCGGTTAAAGATTTCAGGGACGTGGCTGGCCCCGAGCGAGAGGTTGACAAGGCAGGCTTGAAGGCATCTCCTCCAACAGAGACCGAGTTTCAAATCAATGCTTCAGTTCCTGAGAACGCATGGAGTGCTATCAGTGCTATCAGTAGTATTTCCCGACTTAGCAACAGCAAAAATAATGCCAAACTCTACTGACCAGTGGGCCCAAGCTGTCCACCTCAGCAAAACGCAACTCACCTTGGCAGGACTCATTTTAGACCTCGTTGTGTTTGTATTTCCAGCATCAGGGCTGTTTCTTTGCAGGGTTCAGTGATCATTGGTCGGTGAAGGTGTGATGGGGAGGCCTGTGCCCCAGGGATGAAGGACTTGTGCTTCTCTCTTTGAGCAAAGGAGAATCTAGAGCTGAGAGCTTCAGCCGCCTCTCTCAGGAGCACGCCCCCTCTCTGTACCTTGTTCACTTTGGACAATGATGGATGGTTTCTAGGGCGACATTCTGGTGTGACAAGAGGTGCACTGGAGTCACAAGAATGAAGCTGTTCTCATTTATCTGCCACCAATACTGGCCCATTTAAGACAGTCCTCTCTTTTTTAGCCTCCATCTCCTCATGGGTCCAGGTCAGGGCTGGGCTCCCAGTGCTGGGTGGCTCTGAGGTTGATCTTTTCAATGCAGCCTGAATAGTGAAGAGCAGAGAGTTGCTCCTGTGACATATCTTGATGGGGGATTGGGAGGATGAGAAGAGATAAACCAAATAACTTATATACTGATATGCATAGCCCATGGACACAGGCAATAGAGTAGTGAAGACATTGAAAGAGGGGGAAATGGGAGATATCTCTAATACTATCAACAATAAAAATCTATTAAAATAAGTAGAATAAAAATGAAACCTCAGAAGTAAAATAAATAAATAAATAAATGAAATCGCCCTAGCTGGTTTGGCTCAGTGGATAGAGCATTGGCCTGTGGACTAAAGGGTCCCAGGTTCGATTCCGGCCAAGGGCACATGCACGTGTTGCGGGCTGGATCCCCCCCAGTAGGGGGCATGCAGGAGGCAGCCAATCAATGATTCTCTCTCATCATTGATGTTTCTATCTCTCTCTCTCCCTTTCTCTCAGAAATCAATCAAATAAATATATATTTAAAAAATAAATTTATTAAATAAATGAAATGAAATAAATCTTAGTGAATACCTTTGATTGATACTGTGAACACACTCCGCCTCCATCTGATAGATGAAAGAACATGTCTGATCCTTCCATTTCTCCTGATGAATTTAGTCTGGGCCATCACCATTTTGGCCTGGTTTATTTCGCAGCCAGCTAACCAGTTTTCTCTGTCTCTGGCTCTTCTCCACCTCAGCATGTCCAGCTCACTGGTGCCAGAATGACTTTTCCTAACACCATCATTGTCTGCTCAGGAGACTTCTGTGCCCCACCACTCACAGGCTAAAGAATACACTCATTCGTTGTGTATTGAAAGCCGTGCACAAGCCATCTTAATTTTCCATCCCCATTAACATAAAACAGAAAGGCTGGGCTCTTTGCTCTCTCTCAGACTGGCCATGTTCACCCCCCTGCATGCTACATGCTTTCACATGCAATGGTATACACTCGAACCAGGTGGGCTCCTGGTCTGAGATACGGTCTACTCCTCCCATGTCATCTGGCTAACTTTTATGCACTGACTGACTCACCTGCTGCATCCTGGGCACGCCCCTCTTATGGGAGGTACCACATTACATTGACCTTGGGGGCGGGGGTCAGAACCTGTGTTCCATTCTTCTCAGTTCCCCAGTTCAAGGCATATGCATGTGATTCCTGAACTGACTACAGATCTCTGCTCATGTTATTTCTTCTTTTCTTTGGGAGTCTTCTTTTCTCTCCAGTCATGCCTCCCCCAGCCCTGCTGCATTCTATGACTAATGAGTGACATCTCATTCAGGAAACTGGTATGTATCATCTTTTATAAAACCTCACCTATCTCTCTCCTCCCATTTAATTTTATTGCAAATAGTTGTAAGGAAGCAGTCAGGAAAATCACCCCAGCCCAGGCTCTCAACACATGTTTATGGAACGAATATTATTAATTTTATTTCTATGACACTTTAAATTTCATAAAATTCTTTTGCCAGAACTATTTTAATAAAACGTGAAGTTTACATAGTAAAGGCAAGCAATGTTAACCTTTTTTTTTTTTTGATACATAAAGGGGTTGAAATTCATATGAAATGAACCTAATCAAGATCAGCATTGGAAAGCAGATGTGAGATTCAAACTGTTATTTTTCACTTGACCCACATTATTTTTTTCACTATTTCCCTAGTAAGATAATCAGCAGAGTCCCCTCCTTATGCACTCTGGAAACCCACCCCACCCACTTCAGTCTGCCCGAGGCCATCAATATGATGCTTCCAGTCCCCGCTACGCCTCCCCTGACCTTTTGCTGTTCTGTAGTTGGCAGGCCACCTGTTTGACACGTGTGGTGAGAGGGAGCTGACATTTGTGAATTCCTAGGTGGTAGAGATTTCATGTTTATTATGCAATCCTACAAAAACCCTTTGCTCTACCTATTTACCTTTTATTAACTCATGTTGTATATTTTGCTGATTCCTCAGTGAGGAGTGTAGGTTTTTAGTCACCATTTGTATCAACCTGCATTTAAGACTTAAAATGTTATCTTCTGATTCCACGATATTTTCTCGAAACTATATTCTCTAAGTAAGGCCAGTAGGCAGTTAACGGCCTCTTGGACATGAGCAGGTCACATTCTTATAACACATATTTGAAAAACTCCTTGTATTCACCACCTTTAGAAATTTCCTTTTCTCTTGGGAAACGAACCAAACACAGCAATGGAGGGTCATCTTTGGCCCAATTTGCTCTTCAGAAAACCAGGAACATGTTATTTCTTTATCAGAAAGTGCAATTTTTTTTTTCCATTCTGGTGCACAGTTCTATTTCACAAGCACCTGTCCTTTGTTGGAGGCAGTTCTGGTGCAAACATTATGTTCTCAGAGCCCAGCTCCTCCAGGGCTGAAAGGATAGGGGCGGAGCATGCTCCTGGGAACACCCGGTCCCTGTGCTGTTCTTGAGGCTACCTTTTGCCATGGGCTGGGGTTTGTTATATGAAGTTGAGGTTTGGGAAGAAAGTGGATTTTCTCTACCAATGAAAAGGACAGCATAAAATTGGGCGGCAGGGGGGGAGGGCGGGTGGGGGGGCAGCAGATAGAACAAAGGCAAGGGCATTTCGAGGCTGTTGGGAGTCAGTGGGTAGGATATGTTAGAAGTGGCCAACATTACTCCATACGTGGGTCTTTTCTGGATTTGGAATGTCACTCCACACGAACACAAAGGGCTTAAACATAGATTAAGTAAGTGGCCAGTTGCTTGGAGAAGCTTGAGAGATAAGAGAAAAGTTAGTGTGAGAGAATAATTGAATTAAAAGGTTACAAGAAATCTTAGAGCAGTGGTTCTCAACCTGTGGCTCGCGACTCCTTTGGGAGTCCAACAACCCTTTCACAGGGGTCGCCTAAGACCATCGGAAAACCCATATATAATTACATGTTGTTTTTGTGATTAATCACTACGCTTTAATTATGTTCAATTTGTAACAATGAAAATACATCCTGCATATCAGATATTTACATTACGATTCATAACAGTAGCAAAATTACAGTTATGAAGTAGCAACGAAAATAATTTTATGGTTGGGGGTCACCACAACATGAGGAACTGTATTAAAGGGTCATGGCATTAGGAAGGTTGAGAACCACTGTCTTAGAGGGTCTCCTCTAGAATTAGGTTTCTTAGACACCTGGTGATAAACCTTCAGTCAGGTATAAAATCAGTTTAATGACAGCATTTAAACAATTTTGATAAACTAGAGCCAATGGCAAAGAACACTATACATAATAAGATCAGATATTGTTTCATGAAAATTTGGTTTATACACATACACACAGGCAGTGTTTGATTTAAAATATATGTTTATATTTCTAATAGTGCATCATATCAAAATATTTAAAAACCACTACTTTGCCAGGCCCGTGTTGCTCAGTGGTTGAGCATTGTCCTATGCACCAAGAGGTCACTAGATCAATTCCCAGTCAGGGCACATGCCGTGATTGCAGGCTCGATCTCCAGTGCCGGGGGGGGGGGGGGGGGGGGGGCGAGAGGGGACGCGTTTTGTGGTTCTTATTTAATGATTCTTATTTAATGATTCTATTTTTTTAAAGAGAACTTTATCAGGACCAGAAAATGCAAGGTTTTTGGTGGAGAGTTAAGGAGAGTTCTGCCCCTATTCAAGCCTTAGCTTCAAGATATCAACCCTGGATGGCCGGTGTGGCTCAGTGGTTGAACATCAACCTATGAGCCAGGAGGTCATGGTTAGATTCTGGTCAGGGCACATGCCTGGGTTGCAGGCTTAATTCCCTGTAGGGGGCGGGAAGGAGGCAGAAGAGCAATCATTCTCTCTCATCATTGATGTTTCTATCTCTCTTTCCCTCTCACCTCCTCTCTGAAATCAATAAAAATATATTTTAAAAAAATAAAATAATATTTAAAAAAATATATCAATCCTGACATCCCATTGACTTTCCTGCAGATAATCCTTTTGGCACTTATGATTTCTTTTTTGGGGGGGAAAATTATTTAAGAGCCTATTATCAACATGCCCATATTCCTGAGAGAAGTTACTTTTAAATTTGATCATGTTAAGGTCTTCAGGGTGAGCGGCTTATCAGCCCAGATTTCCAGCTGGCCATTTGCTGTGCACAGGGCAAGGGAGGGGCAGTACAGTCTCAGTGGATTTGGGAGCAGAGATGTCCCCACACACTGGCTTTGACTAGAGTCGTAGGTGTGAGCGAGCAGGGGTCACTCGAGGAGCACTATGCCTTGAGGAAATGGGGCGATCAAAGAAGTAATGGGGAGGATGAAGACAGAAGTTTTTTTACTCTGCGATTTTGCCCAGGACCTGGCTTAGCCCCGGTTTGCCTTTGCAGCAAATTGTGAAGAGGTACAGTGTCATCCTGAGCAGAACAGGTGGTCACAACCTCCTCTGCTTCTCTCCAGCCAGAAGGAGGCTGCTGCTTAGCCCCTGGCGAGGCCCACGTGATTCAGCAGGCAGACACAGTGATCTGAGGAGTGGTGCCAAGGCCCCTGCCTGGCCGAGCTGTGAGACCAGCTGTCCCTTGTTTTCTAAGCATGGAGCTGCTGGTGGACTTTGCTTTTTTGTTGAGGAATTGTCTCCAAGTCCCTCTTCTCTGGATTTATTTGATCTCCAAGCCAGAAGTCAAGCCAGCATCGGCTATTATCTATGCTCCCAACCACACACTAACAACCATAACAACCACACCACACATTTGTGCTTCACTTCTTGTGTTCAAAAGGCTTCTACATATTCTACCTGACATGGGACTAGAAACAAACTCTATACTGGATTGGGCAGGTGTTATCACCTGTGTGGCATGTGTAGGCAGAGAAGTTAATGTGAAGCTATTGTCAGAGCCAGGAGCCTAACTTCAGCCTCTTCATCTGTGGCCCAGGGTTAAGGGTATGTTACCTCAAGGGAAGAGTGTACACATTCCCACCTCCTATTGGACACAATCTAAATGCCTATGTTCTCAGTAGCCAAATGAAGGAAAATAGACATTAACATGGTCATTCCCTTGATAGGGCAAAACTAGGAACTTGTAGGAGCAGATGGCCATGGCTGTGACTTAATAAAATAAGAAAGCCTGAATTTTTTAAAAAAATATGTTTTTATTGATTTCAGAGAGGAAGGGAGAGAGAGAGAGAGATAGAGACATCAATGATGAGAATCATTGACCAGCTGCCTCCTGCATGCCCCCTACTGGGGATCGAGCCCACAACCAGGGTATGTGCCTTGATGGGGGAATCAAGCCCAGATCTCCTGGTTCATAGGTTGATGCTCCACCACTGAGCCACACCAGCTGAACTAGAAAACCTGAATTTTAATTCCAATGAATTATCTCTATAACACTTATTCAACTCAACCTCTCTGAGCTTTGTTTTCTTTTTAAGCAGGAATAATGCTAATCTTCCGTTTATTCCCTACAGAGTTAAGGCAGTTCTATATAATAAAAGCTTAATATCCTAAGTGTCTGGTCATCTGGCCGGCTATTCAACCAGTCAAAGCATAATATGCTAATGATATGCTAAGGCCAGTCAACTGCTCACTATGATGTGCACTGACCACCAGGGGGCAGATGCTCTGACTAGTAAGTAAGCTTGCTCCTGGAGTCTGGCCAATGGGGACTGAGTGAGAAGGGTTGGACATGCCCAAGGTCCCTCCCCGTCTGGCCAACATCCTGCATCCCTCCCAGCTCTGATTGTGCACTGGTGAGGTCCCTCAGCCTGGCCTGCACCCTCTCTCAATCTGGGACCCCTCAGGAGATGTTGGAGAGCCAGTTTCAGCCTGATCCCACAGGCCAGGCCGAGGGACCCCACAGGTGCACGAATTTGTGCACAGGACCTCTAGTGAAACTATAAAATACAATACTGTTTACATTATAAAGCACTATTCAAATAGGTTTTTTTCAGCATTGTTTTAAATTATTTTCACATAGAAGGAGTAAATAAATATCTGCTGGAAGAATGAAGAAATGAATGAATGAATTGGCTCTTTTGAATATTCTACATCTTCATGAACTCTCACAATCTGTTAACTTCTTCAAGCCCTTCTTCTTCCCAGTACATCATTGATTAAAGTTAGATGGTCTTTTCCCCCTTTCCTTTAACTGGATGTCAGTCTTTCAGGTGCAACTTTGACCCCCAAATTATGTGTGTAGTCACCAAGCACTATTCATGAACCCTAAGATTTCAATGACAGTGCTTCCCCATGTTTTAAAACACTGAGAGAAGGCTTTCTGAACCACATGGCCTCACTTCCCACTTCTGTTATAACCTCTACCCAGCAGTTCCTAAGGAATTTGTCTAATCACAAAACTGTAGGATTCTATAGGGGAACAGATTTGATTCAAAGAACCTCAGAGCTGAAAGGGTCCTGAGAGAACATCTTAACCACTCTCTTTAGTTTTCAGAGGCAGCTGTTAAGATTTCCAAGGATGAAAAGGCTCTACTGGCTTACTGAGCTATTTAATGCAAGAACTACCAAATCCAAGACTCCAGACTTACCAGTTCAGTGGTCTTCACAATTTATAATACAGGGAGGAGGCTGCAGAATGAGAAAGCAAAGGGAACCCCAGCCTTGTCTTCACTTGGGGCTTTTCTTAGATGGAAAAGTGAATTTCAAAAGGTCTGAAAAATGTGTCTTTGCCTCCCTCACCTTCCTATTTTGAAGACCTCTTCCTTTGTTGTTAATCCTCATCTAAGGATATTTTTCCCATTTATTTTTTAAAAAGAAAATGGAAGGTAGAGTAGAAGAGAAGGAGGAAGAGGGAGAGAGAGAGAAAGAGGGGGAGAGACGGAGAGAGAGAGAGAGAGAGAAGAGAGAGAGAAGAAAAACATTGATGTGAGAGAGACACATTGATTGGTTGTCTCCTGCATGTACCCAGACTAGGGCTGTGCTGGGATCCAACCCCAGCAGGTCCAGGGGTCCCCAAAGGTGTAGACGGAGTTGGCAAAGAAGGAATGACACGGAGACAGCGTTCAGTTGATCAGCAGCCTAGCCAGGATCTCTAGCCAGGATCTCCAGCCAAGTTCTGTTCAGGATCTCCAGCGAAGTTCAGTCCAGGTTCTCCAGCCAGGTTCAGTCACCAGGTTCTAGTCAGGTTCTCTTGCCATGTTCTATCCAGGTTCTGTAGCCAGGTTCTGTCTCTAGGTTCTTCAGCCAGGTTCTCTCACTAGGTTCTGTCTCCAGGTTCTGTAGCCAGTTTCTGTCCAGGATCTTTTGCCATGTTCTGTCTCTAGGTTCTGTGTAGGTTCTGTGTCTAGGTTCTGTGTCTCTTGGTTCTGTCTTCTAAGTTCTGTCTCTAGGTTCTGAGTAGGTTCTGTGTCTAGGTTCTGTCGAGCTGTTGCCTTGTTACATCTGTATTTATACCAGTTGATTCCAATCCTATCAATCTCTATTCCAAAGGTTAGGGCGTTTCTTATCTCCATTCCAGGGAGTAAAGATTATGTAGCTTAAGCATGATTGTTCGTAGTTAAAGTGATTAATTACCCGCCAGGCAATTAGTTAAGGGGTTTTATTCCCTCCCTAACTTCAGGGGAAAATCCCTACCTGGGGAAACAACCTTTCTCAGAGAGGTGACCTTGGTTAAAACACATAGTGCCAAGAAGGTGAGCAAACATATTAAGAACAGTATGCCATATATGCCAGGTCCCTTGAAACAGCAAGGATGGACCGGCTCCCGGCAGGGCTTGGGATCAAACATACAACCCAGGTGTGTGCCTGTGACTGGGAATCAAACCCATGACCCTTCCGTGCACAGCCCATGCTCTAACCACTTAGAAACACCAGCCAGGGATGAAGATCCCTCTTAAAGGACTTCAGCCTTTAAAATACCCTCCAGTGCTACATCCTGCTGAAGCCAACTATTCCAGGCAGTGTTATTTTTCTGATTTATACTTTAGGGGACTCAAGATTTAGTGCCCACCTTCATAGAGTGGTTTTGGTCATTAGATTCCACAAATACGTGAGATCATACATCATCACCTAGTTTTTAAATGTGTCAATTAAGTAGATATATGCTTAAATATGTGTATGTGTGTGTGTAACGGTTCAGTGATTTGCTCATTGTGATAATAATTAGTTAACTTTGGGCATAAGGAAGGCCTGGCTTTTATTTCACTATTATATCTATTCTATACCACATTTATGTAAAGACGAGGTGAAGAAAGCAGCAGTTATTTCTCTTCACGTGGAATTCATCTCAACATCCCTGTGATATATTAAACTGGCTACAGCGTCTTTGTTATTCTTCTCAATGAGAGTTGGAGTCTAGTTCTGCTACCTAGTGATTTGGTTGACCTAAAGAATATGGCAGAAATGATGTTCCGGGATGTCTGAGATCAGCCATAAGAAGTCACCCAGAATCTGCCTGAGCCTTTGGGTGCCCTCACTCTTGGGATGCTTTCTCTGGAACCTGGCCACCTGCTCTGGGAAGCCCAAGCCATGTGGTAATACCTGAGTGTCAGCTCTCTGGCCAACAGCCACACCTGGGCTCCCAGCCACCAGCCAGAATCAGCTGCCAGACATCCAGCCCAGGCTTCAGAGCAGTAAGTGGAGATACCATATTGGATGTGAACCCTTCTCCTTCAGCTGCTTCACGCCCTCGTCACCCCCACTCCCTGACCCCCAGCAATGCCGCATGGTTCAGCCTTTCCTAAATTCCTGGCCCACAAAAGGGTGAGCAAACAAAATAGTCATTTGAAGAGACTACATTTTGGGGTAGTTTGTTGCACAGCAATAGATGACTAGCACAATCCCTTTAAGTAGTCTTTTCAGGAACAGACTCCAAAGCTGCCTCTTCCACCCACTTTACCATCACTTTCTCCCATAGAAATGTCATTTACTCCTGGGACCTTACACAGGCCTGGTTATGCAGAGAAGTCATCTTTCTAAAGGACAACTTGGGAGGTTCCATCTTCCTAGACAATGCATTTGGCCAGCCAGATTATTGCCAATGGTAAGATTTTGTTCTTTTTTATGGCCAAGTAAAATTCCATTGTATATATGTTCCACAACTTTTTTATCCACTCATCTCTTGATGGGCAGTTGAGTTGCTTCCCTATCTTGGCTATCTATAATAATAAAAATTTATTATTATAGAATAATTTGCATATTATATGTAAATTAACCAGATGTCCTTCCAGATGACCTTTTGGACGAAGCCAGGGTCCCTGGTGCCGGCAGCTGGAGGGAAGCCCAGGTCCCGGGTGCCAGAGGGAAGCTGGTGCCGGCAGCCGGGGGAAGGAAGGCCTACTCTTGCACGAATTTTGTGCATCGGGCCTCTAGTTGTAAATAATGCCACAATGAATGCTGCAATGAATATAGGGGTGCATATGTCCTTTCAAATTAGTGTTTTGAGTTTTTTCACAGACATTCCCTAGCCTTGTTATATAAAGTGGAATTGCTGGGTCATAAGGCAGTTCCATTTTAATTTTTTTGAGAAATCTCCATAGTATTTTGCCAGGCTCCTTTTATTTATTTATTTGTTTGTTTGTTTATTATTTTTTTAATCAGATATGAGTGTTTTTATTTTCCAATATTGCCAGCAGCATGGGAGGGCAGCAGATAATCCACAAAAATCTACTCTACCACCCCTTCATCCCATGAACCAGCTGCTTATATTGGGTAGAAGGACAAAGATTGCATAGGGAAGTAGGCAAATTACAGGCATGGGGAAGTAGGCAAAAGGAATAAGAATGGGAATAATGTTACTGATTACAGGCAATTTGGGATGGGGTTGCAAAGGGCAGGCACCTCCTGGACTCCATTGTTTTGCCAACAAGTCTGTTAATCTCTCCATGATGATAGGCAGTTCTCTGATAAGGAGAATGGATCAAATTTCTTTTTTTCAATATGGTTTTATTGATTTTTAGAAAATAGAAAGGGAGGGGGAGAGAGAGAGAGAGAGAGAGAGAGAGAGAGAGAGAGAGAGAGAGAGAAACATTGATCAGCTGCCTCCTGCATGGCCCCCACCACCTTTTTGGTGTATGGGACCATGCTCCAACCAAATGAGCAATCTAGCCAGGGCCCTGGGTGGGCCAGGCTCCTTTTAAATGCTCAGTGAGGAGCAGTCCGGAAGAGGGAGGCTCCTTGCCCTCCCAGAGACACACCTCATGGTGATATTTACATTCCCCATACAGACTGTGGTTTGGAATTCAATGAGAAAGGTCGTTTTCTACAGATCAAATTCCACTGAACGGTTTATGTACACTCAAGGTGAAGGCTGTCAGAAATTTTTACCTACCGTGTTAGTTTTTAAAAATCACTTTGGATCAGATTGTGAGTCTTTTGATGGCATTCACTACCTAATCTATCACTATTTTCCAATAGCTGCTGAGCAAATGCCAGCCCCTCATGCTTCCAAGTTTACACTGAATTTCCTGCCTTAAGGAAACAGGCTACTGTATTTTTTTTCTTTACCTTTTTTTTTTTCAGTTAGATTTTGGCACTGAGGCTGATTCTCCCACAGATGAAGAAAGTGAATGCCAAGCTAGGGACAGTGAGATGAGGAATTTAGGAGACGGAGGAGGAGGGAATATGTGTACTATGCCACTTGTGTCCCGAGACTCTGAAAGTCTCTGCATTTTAATACTGGGCTGTCATATTCTGTGAAGATTGAATTCCCAGAGAGAACTCTGAACACTGGCCTCTGCCTCACAGACACACAATTTTTCTTTAGGAAGTCTCATGAGCTTTAAAGTGAGGACGGGGGCGCAGCTCCTCAGGCTGGCTGGGGGTGTTATGTGGCAGAGGGAGAGTGGAGGGGGGACCAGCTTTATAGAGTGGCCTATCAGGCAGATACACATTTGACACAAGCATGCTGAGTTATCAAGTTTCCTCCAAGGGCAGTCATATATCTTGGGAATCCAGAGCCAAATTATATTTGACATTTCATTTAGAGCCGGAGACACCTTGATGTTAACCGGAGCCTAAGAGTGCGAAAGCACCGGCTGCTCGCTGTGACAGAGTGGATGTTCCTATTCCTGTCTCGCCTGCGTGGGTAATGGACAAGCCCCGATAGCTCTTCCTATTTCAGTCAGACGAACTTCACCCGGTTAGCTCTTGGCCAAAATGACACTTGCTCCAAGTTATTTCCTCTGCGGCATGTGAAGAGCCCTGGCCTGGAGGCTTGGACGCGCCTCATGGCTGGTGATACTTACAGAGGGGGTGACAGAGCTGCATTCGCCTGGCTTCATTCCAGACCCAAAAGGTGTGAGTGTGTGTGAGTAGAAGACCCATGAGCAAGACCCCTCACATGACACTTCCTCCAGATGCAGGGGGCTGAATGGGAGGAGGCTGGGACAACTGCCTTTAACTTTTGGTAAAGACAATCCCCACGTCCTTGGGGATTTTGGAAGGAGAGCAAGGAGGAGGAAAAGGGACAACAAGAAGGCTCATTTAGTCCAGTATTTTCTAGAGGTTGTGGAAATAAAATAATGTGCTGTCAAAAAAAAAAAAAAAAGAAAGAAACATTTAAACATGTTATGTTAGCATGGTGGTATGTAATGTGTATATAATTTATAGATAAAAATGTGCATACTTTGAGAGATAATGCTCACTTTTTTTAAAAAAGTAAGGAGAAGAGTACATGATCAAAAACATTTGGAGATAACCAGCCAATAGCCTGTACTGGCTGTGTGTTTAGTTATTGCCTGAGGAAGTTACAAAAGCAGAGTCAGTCCATCTGGTAGTCAGTAATTGTTTTATGAGTACCTCGTATGGAAATAGTCCTGTGCTAAACTTTGAAACATAAATTAAGAAGAATGAATGACCTCTAAACACTGCGTAATGGGAAGAGGAAGAGCAACAAGCTGAATCCCAGGTGAGACACTGAGGGCTGCGAACAGGCATCCTCTTTCATACCCCGCATCTCTGTCAACCTCCCAAGAAGCCAGGGCTCAAAAACAGTTTGTGGAGTGGAGAAGTGAGTGATTAAATAAACGAATGAAAAAGTGCCCCATCAGACTGAAGCTATGGGGGAGCTCCTGGTGGTCTGGGCTGCAAGGGTCACCGAGAGCTCAAAGGAGGGAAAACGGATGAGCTGTGAGTTCCATTTTATCTGTGAGCTTCTACCAGTGCAGCCAAGTTTCCTCAAACACCACCTATCATGGTACCTTCTGCTCCAAAATGTCAGTTTTGCCTCATTTGTCATCTCTCTCTAAAAAATACCCCTATAATGTTACAGCCCCATGTATTAACATCAGTAGAGGTGTATTGTTGAATCTTACAGAAGTTTTTTTAAAACCCAACACCAGCATGTACTCATTACCTGGAAATCACACTGTTGGTACCGGTTGCATAGCCCATCTGTGCATAAGTACCATGTTTGACACCCAAATGAGACCATGCTGTATATACTCTTCTGCAACCTGCTTCTTTTCTCATTGATAATGTCCATTGTCTCATTTTACTAAATTGTAAACTCATCAAATATCCTCCCAAATAATGTTCAAATGACTTGTACACTTGGTTTCTCCAGTGTCAACTCAGGACCACGTGGAATAGCTTATGTCCCCTAAGCAGTGGCTTGGGACAGCTGGCTTTACTGCGCACCAGGGATGGTGCTAGCTGTTTGATGTCACACGGGGAGCTTGAAATTGCCCTAGCAGGGGTGTACTGGTAGCAACACCAGCAAGTACTGCAAGTCGGGGATTCCCCATTACTTGCCGTGGTTGTGAAACATTTACCAGCTGACCTTTGCCTCTCGTATCTTTTAATGTAGCACAGCACCCCACCTTTTTATTTTTTTCTTATGACACTGATGTGTTAAAGAAAATAGGTCAGTTGTCCTGTAGAATGTGTTGCAATCTTCATTTGTCTGGCTGTGGGGGTCATTTGCCCACATACATCTTATATGTGTTTGCTATATACTGGAAGTTATGTTGAAAGGCTTAATACATTCAACTTAAACGTTTCTGGATGATTTTCGATATACAATATTGTAGCCTGTCACAAGACATAACATTTGGTTGACTTGTCATTAATGATAGCAACATTGACCCCTGGATTAAAATAAGGACAATTTAGTCCTTCCTTTGTAGAATTACTTTTTTCTCTTGGGACTAGAATATTATCTGTGTGCTATTCCTTTGCCTGTATGAATGTATAACTGTACAAACCATTCACCTACTGGTTTTGACACCAATTGATAATCCTTGCCTGAGCAGTCAAATTAAATTAATTTCTAAAATGTTTTTAAAAACCCACCACTCCTTTAATTATAGCTGGCATACCTATGTAAAAAAGAGCTTTCCCTCACTATATGGGTTATTAGCCTAAACCCAGCTCCCGCAAGAAAGACAAGATAGATGATCAGTTTTTTCCCTTTATTTTTCAGTTTTCAGAGGAGTTGTGTTAATACATATCTCAAATGGTGACAAGATTTCCATGACTTTCTTTTTCATAATATCATTATGCACTCATTGACTTTTCATTGATTCAGTCTGTTTCAATCCCCTACAGTCATTATTCTTTTTGAGGTCCAAATTGTCACAATTTTGACCAGTGATAGCCTCTCCACATTGGCTCCTGGTTCTGTTTGGCACGACACCACTAATCTTTGCAGCTCCTTTGCTTTCTGACCCAACAAGAGGTTCCAGGCTCACCTGTCTCCTTTTCTCTCCCAGACTAGAATCAGCTACGGAGCTTTAGTTTCTTTTCATAGAGAGCAGTAACCAACGCCATAATCTGAGAATGAGGATGTTCATTGCTGCTGAGATTACATTGATTCTAGATCCTTTCAGGGTTTTTATTTTTATTTTTGAAACATATTTTTATTGGTTTCAGAGAAGAATGGAGAGGGAGAAAGAGAAGGAAACATCAGTGATGAGAGAGAGATCAAGCCTGCAACCAGGGATGTGCCCTGTTTGGGAATCAAACTCTGACCTCCTGGTTCATAGGTGGACGCTCAACCACTGAGCCACGTTGGCTGGGCCAGGGTCTTTAAATACCAATATATATTTTAAAAGTCAGGAGCTCATATTCATAATTTAAATTAAAATGCTAACATTAGAGTGTTTTCACTTACTCTTTTTAAAAATATTCATATTAGATTTTATGAAAGTTTAAATTTCTAAATATCAATATGACTACTTGTTTTAGCATATATTAAAAATAGTTTGAAAAATGCCAATTTTACAGTAAACAATATAATTACTGAGAGAGGTTATTTTTGTGTGTGTGGTTCTTTTCTCCTTAGAATACTTCACACTAAGTATTCAGAGTCAAAATACTATGTTTTCATGTCCTCTGAATGAAATATTTTTTTCTATTACCAATATGATATATGGTTAGATTCAGTTGTTTCAATTTGTTTTCAATTTGAGGTGTGTTTTTTTTTTCTAATTTAACTTTCTTGAAAAGTTAATATATCCACATAATTCAAAGGTCAAAACAATACAGAAAATATATTCAGAAAAGTTTGCTTTAATCTTCTATCCAATTTCATGTAATCATTTGATAATTAGCTTCTGGTTTATTGTTCCAGTGTTTCTTTTTATATGTACTTTCCCCAAAGACCATGTACAACATTCTGTGTCTTCTTTTTGTTTTTCTACAATATTTATTGGCTTCCTTTCTGTATCCGTTGATGAATATTGTCCTCATTCTTCTTAACCTTGCCAGAACCTTTGTTCACAGGTCTGGGAAGGGAGAATAAAGGCAGAGGAAGGGCAGCTAAGAAAGAAAAGCCACACCCTGTTGCTTAGGGGGATCACAACACACCCAGAGACAGAGAGAGTGGGGAAGTCCAGGCATATTTTGGGCTGGATGATGTTTTCTCAGCTTATTCCAGACAGCTGCCTTCCTTCTTAGTGGCTAAAACTTTCTCCAACTGAGTCCTACTTACTCAGCATGACAAGGTGTGAGGTTCCATAGGCTATGGTGAGCCTGCAAATCAGAAGGGCCAGCGTTCTTCCTTACCAGGTATCAGGGCTCCTCTAAAGGGCTCTGGTGACAGATGAGAGGTTAGTGAGATCAGAGAGCCTGATGGTTGGACTCAGGGAAGTGGTTCCTTATGATCAGGTCCCGAAATTTGTTGTGCTTATTTGATGAAGATGGGCTGATATAGAATACAGGAATATGAAGTTCTTGACCATGGTCACAAACCTTTCTTTCTGGTAAGGTTAAACTGGGCACTTGATTTGTCATATCCAGTACCAGGTGTTATGGGTTCACTCAGCGAGATAGACCACTGACTCAGAATTTAAATTTAGGAGCCTTTATTAAGCTGGCCAGCTGACTACATTTACAGCACCCTGCTGAAGCAGAGGCTGAACTGCAGCGCAGATTACAGGAGTTACATTTTATTATTAAATTTTGTGGAGGCCCAGAGAAAAATGTGTCTTTCAAATTCTGGGCCCCCCAATATGAGGAAACTCTCTTTATTTATACTTTTTCCAGTCCTTTGTCTCCCAAATTTGGAATGAGACTTCCGGGCCTTCTGAGAAAGAAGGCCTGCGTGCTGGGAAGGGGCCATGAGACCATATCTCAAGGCCTGGCCTGATGTCAGTACTTTCCTATCTGTGTGTTTTAGGAACAGACAGCACAGCATGACCCGTCTGGCCAAAGTGCCAGATATGCAGCCCAGCACATAGGGAAGGATAAAGGCTCCTCCTTTCAGATCTATACATGATTCTTAGCCTCTGTTATGTTATGTATCCTAGGCAATGTAGTCCATATAATCTCATTATGCAATTATTTGAAAAGATTCTGATATTGCCTACTTATCAAAAGGTGTCTGGAATGAATACACATCAAACCCTGTGATTAGGAGTGACTAGGGGTGATTAGAGAAAGACCCTATACCAAACTGTTTTCACATTTCCTTCTGTATTGATTGTGATTATTGTGGCTGCTCGGCTGGCTGTTCTCATTAGCAATCCATTGATTGTGGTCTGGTTATGGTTCCTCATACCCGGCTAAATGTACTCCTTTCAATTCCTAGTGTGAGGCAGCCAGATAAGAAAAAGAAAAATTAAGGCCAGCATTTCATTGTCCAAGCTTTGGTTAAATTGCTCCACCTTCTTACTACTTTTCCAGCTCCCTCCCCAAAGAAACAACATTAATTAGTCTTCTCAGCTATTCAGTCTTTGGAAGCAATACTCTTGATCTATTGAAGGCTGCGTTATTAAAATTATCTGCTGTGTGTGTCCTTAATAAGGTCAAAGAAGGAATCTATGAAAGCTGATTCATCACATCCTTGAGAAAACCAACTTTATTTTCCTATTGCAAGATAGAACTTGCAACTTCCCTTGCTTATCAGAAAGGCAAAGCCCAGAGAATCCACCATTAATTTGGAGACAGGCCTGATCAGTCCATCTGGCCTTGTTTGTGGAGGGCTCCTCAGGGCCAGGCCACCTGTGGGGAATGGAGTAGTGAGGGAGGGTCTTAACTCTCTAAGTGAATGATAATTCCTCTGGGGAGAGGCTTGTTGAAATAGATTTCCCTTCTGGCTTTTAGCTTACATTTCTTTAATAGTTATTAATGCCACTGCATTAGCAAAGTTCCTTTATCTTACCAAGATAAAATCTCCCCAAAGATGATTGCTATCATGTACATGCAGCAGGATTTAGGAAGACAAGATGCAGGGAAAGAGAATTAATTTTTCCTCTTTCAGGAGAGGGCGGTGATGGGGACGTCGGTATGTCTTACAGTACAAAATCTGTAAATTACTTCAAAATTGCACAGGGTTTTCTCAATAATGCCTTCAAAATGGAAAGGCCCTCAACTTGATCTATTTACCTTAATTTGTGCTTTCTGGGGGAAAAAAGGAGTTGGTTTCCTATTTTTATGGAAAAATCATTTAGTTTTTGAATATTGGGGACAACCAGTGTAGGGAAAAATTTGGTATTTGGTTCCATATTGCACTAGACACATAATATATATCCAGGGAATCTTTGCAGACTTATGGATATGTTGCCAAGATAAAAGGCTAAAATTCCTCATGAGTCATTTCAATACAGCATCCATTTACAGCAAGTAATTAGAGCTTGGTACTTCACATAATGTCTTTATTGCATACTAGTAAGTGTAACTATATAACCATGGAGTCTACTAGTAAGCAGTGGAGGTTCTCCAAGCTCTCCCTCCCTTCATATGCAGGCATCAAGTGAGGAGTCATCAGTCAGCCTCTAGCTCTGGGAGCATGTTAATTTCCCCTCCATTTAGACTTGCAATGATAGTTCTTAAAATATGTGAAAAAATTTGTTCTCACCCCTAGCCAAGTAACAGGTATGTCAATAAGATGAGTGAGGAAGTAGGTTTTTATTCAAAGCCTTAAAAATATTATATTCTTTAAAAAATATTATATTCTTTTTGGTTAAGTATGCTTTGGAAAGTCTTAATTACTATGTCATATTTGACATACTGAAAACAAGTATCTGACAATTTCTAGAAGGTTCTGGGACCTTTGGAGTTAGAGGTACAAAGATACCTACATCATGGTCTCTATCCAGTCATCTAACTGATTAGATTAATAAAATGTAATGGGATATGGAGAGAATAAGATTTCCTTGTTGGGTGTGCCAAGTCACAGAATCCTAAAAGATCTTAGTTAGTCCTGGAAAATCTCCTTTGTCTGAAGGTGAGTGGCTAGAGGAGAGTTTGAGATTTATGGAGAGGCCAGATCATTCAGGACCTGATAGATCAATCTGGGGAGACTAGATTGCTTCCTGCATGGGCAGCAGAAAAATTTAACCTAGGATGACACAATCATCCTTGCCCTTTAGAAAGTTTGTGGCTGTTCATAAACACAAAGAAAAAAGCAGAAATTCAGGCTACAATATGCCCCCACCTCTAAAATATCCTGAAATTCACAGCCCTGATCATTACATGATTCTGGTAAGGGCTTTTTATATTTTTTGCAACTATTTCAATAATAAACTTTGAGGATACATCTCAGTGGGGAGATCACTGATTTTATTTCTCAGCTCCAACATCACAGGGAAATCTATCATTTGTATGGCTCTAGGTAGACTGACTGATCTTCAGGTGGGATAAAATACTCTGCACATAGGCTTTGTTTGATTTCAGTTTTACATAGTAGCCCTCTGCTCAGCAAGGAGCATCCTGCAAGGCTTCCTGAAGCTGATCTGGATTTTGCTTACAGCTGCCCTCAATTGTGTTATCATGGTATACCAGTTGTTCGGTATGCAGCCTTGTTCCTCTATAACTTAATATTATGATTTATTTCTGACTTGCCTATTCTTTATCAAATGCTGACTTTTCCTAAGAGGTTTGTGTGGTGATGCGCTGCATGGAAAAAAAAAAAAAAAAAAAAGCACAGTTTGGCCTCGGGGCAAAAACATGAATACTGACCCAGGGACATGAATACCAGGCAGAAGAGATGGTGCCATGAGTACTTCAACAGCCAACAGGATTAACTCATTCCTGTGCCTCTTGCATGCTCCTAAATGTTGTGGAGTGGCTGCAAATTTGAGCACAGAACCTAAAGTTAGGGAATAATTGTCGTCTGCTAACAAATTATTCTTTCAACTTTGAATTAAAAAATACACTTGTAAATTGACATTTTCATTTAATGTTAGCCCAATGAACTGAGTTTTAAGGTTTGTGGTGGCTCTGATAATACCTAAAAGGCAAATATTTCTTTCAGGGTACTTCTGAATGATTTGAGTGAGCTCAAAGCAAATGACTCAAAAAAAGATAAAATGTCCCTTGAAATGCACTCAAACTTAATAATTAGGAAGAAAGTGCTTGAATAAACATGTTTAGAGTCTTATTGAGCATGAATAGCAGGTCCTCAAATAATTTTGTTCAGCATTGTTTGATTATGACATTGATGAGATGCTACAGGAACTTACCTCTAGTATTTATATCTATTAGCCTATGATAAAATTAGTTTTTGTATACATTGTTTCGCTCAGAATCACAGAACCTTTGGACAGTGTTAGGCAAGGACTTACTGTGTAAGCTGAGATGGTCTATCTTTGGAAAAGGCAGTGAGTCTAAGGCAGCTGTGGGCAAACTATGGCCCATGGGCAGGATCCGGCCCGTTTGAAATGAATAAAATTAAAAAAAAAAGACCGTACCCTTTTATGTAATGATGTTTACTTTGAATTTATATTAGTTCACACAAACACTCCATCCATGCTTTTGTTCCGGCCCTCCGGTCCAGTTTAAGAACCCATTGTGGCCCTCGAGTCAAAAAGTTTGCCCACCCCTGGCTTAATCCTATGGTCTGAACCTATAGCCCCATCTGGCTAAGTGATATGGGCTGTGGGAGGTGCAGCAAGTAAACAAAGCTTGATCAGGTGCATGTAATTGAGTAGATTCGAAACCCAAGAGAATGTTGTAAACATCTTGACCATGCCTTATTTGACTCGTGGAATCTGGCTTTAAAATAAAGAGGCGGCTTACAGGCTGTGGCACTGTCTCTCCATCAGAGAAAGCCGCATCCCACCCAGAGCCAGCTTTCTTCTCTTGTCTGTCTTTTCTTAATCCTTCCCCGCCCCCTCTTAGGCTCACTGAACCTGGCCATGCTGGCGTGGCACATATGGTGCCCAATGTGGGGCTGAGTATGGGGAACAGGGGCCTGAGTTCAGGTTTACCCATGGCCGTGCTGGCTCGGCACACCATGAGAACAACAGGAAACAAGATGGCATTACCATTCAAGAGTATGAAATCATTTCTTAGAGTCTGTTTCTGTTGGTAATGTCAAACTAAAACTTTCTGTAAAGCAGCAGACATAGGTAGCTTTTAATATCCCACCCAGGGCATAGGCCCTGCAGTTATTCAACTATCATCCCTTCATATGTTTCCAAATCACTTCTTCCCATTTCTCCAGCATTCAGAATCTACTGGGTAGAGTGTAGGTGTGGTTCAAATCCTGCCTCTGGGGCTGGCTCGCTTTCTGATCTTGAGTGAGGTACTTAGTATCTGTGAGCCTCAGCTTCTACATCTGTAAGTGAGGTGATGTGAAACACCAGCCTCATGAGGCTGCTCTGGGGATTGAATGAGGTCACAAGGGAAGGTGCTTGGCCAGCATTGTAACAACCCCCTTATTGGTCAGGGGACCCTCCTGGTAGGCAGAGTCAGACATGGCTTCCAGTCTCATCTCATGCAGCTCTACCGGGCTGCGGTATTTTCCAGTCCACGAATACCCTTGGCATTGTCTGGTACCTGTACTCCATGTTATTCCCACACACATGGAGCTTCTAATGACAGTGCAATGTCTAGAGAATCTGTGAAGTGGAAACATTACTAGCCCATAGTGAATATAAAAATACTCTAACAAAAGGAAAGACTGAATGTGACTGAAGATAAAATTATGCATTTCCTGGGGACATACATACTAGTACATAGGAAGTATTCAATTGTTACTTTACAAAAAGAGTTAAAGTTTGGGTGTCTTTCTGTCACTCTCTGGCTGACCTATCCATAGAGAGAGAATTGGTTGGTCACCAAGGCTGTGATGTGTGATGCTCTTCCTTGTCTGTCTGGCTCACAGAGATCAAGCCGAGAGTCTTTGCTGAAAGGGAGGAGCTTTAAGTATGGCTGGGAGGGAGAGTCTGTGGACTCTATTGGGGACTTTCCGAGGGACCCCTCTGGAGCAGGCAGGAGACCTCTCTTCTCAAAGCTCTCACTCAGACATGGCATCCACATGACTCATTACCAAATGGTTTTTCCCCAGAGTTTTACTTGTCTGCTACCCCTGCCCCTCCCCGGGCCAGCAAGTCCCCGTGACTGGCAGCTGGCCCTGACTTATCTGAGTTGAAGCTCTTCCTGGAGGCTCCCACTCACTCATGTCCGATGCTACTCCTCAAGGTCACTTCCAAGCCCACCTTGTCTATGGCTGCTCTGCTTCAGTCTATTTGCAAAGCTGTCCCAGCACCCAGATGGTCTGCAATGTGATTTGCACTTAGAGAACTCTCAGACCAAAATGCCTCTTGGAAATTCAAGTGTAAATATGTCGCTCCCCTGGGGTATATGCCAGTCCTCTCCCTGTTCAAATGCATATGTTCCTGGGGAGCACACATCAAGTCATCTCTCCATCGTTAACAGGGTGCATCTCATGTGGGCTGCGATGAGTGCGGTGGCATGAAGGGGAGGGAAAAGGGGCACGGAGGTGAGATGGACAGTGTGGGAGATGCCCATGAAGGGAGCGGGGAGAGGGTTTGGGACAGGTATGCACACATGGAGGAGGACAGAGAAGAACAAACCAAACCCACTTTTGCCTTGAGCTGGCCCTGCTCGCCACTGAGCAGCCACAGGCTTTCACAACACTTTAGTACAGGGGTCCTCAAACTTTTTAAACAGGGGGCCAGTTCACTGTCCCTCAGACCGTTGGAGGGCCGGACTATAGTTTAAAAAAAAACTATGAACAAATTCCTATGCACACTGCACATATCTTATTTTGAAGTAAAAAAACAAAACGGGAACAAATACAAGATTTGTATTTGCACGTGGCCCGCGGGCCGTAGTTTGAGGACCCTTGCTTTAGTGATAGCGGCCACCTGTACCTCTCATTAGGAACACATTCTCCTATGTGAGTAGTACATCCCACTTCTTCAGGGGATACACAGCCTCTGCTCAAACTGGCTTTCTCAGAATGGCATTCAAGTTTTCAGAAAAGCACCAGCATATTTCTTACCACTTTGATTCTATTAATTCATAAATCCTTTAACCACATGTCATTCTTGGTCCATACGCCTTCCTCCCTCCAGCCCTGGGAAATATCTCTCAACCCCCCCATGTATATCTGAGTGTGAAATGCGGTGTGGTTATCTTAGTCCTCTCGTCAGGTCAGCGGTTATCTGGGCTTTTCCCATCTGTCCCCCGGCTGAATGCTGGCATTTAGTAAATAAAAAAATTGGTTACAGATTCTCGAAGCTAACTGGCTCACCGAGATCCAGCCTGGAGTCTTTGCTGAAAGGGTGGAGGTTTACATGTGGTTTGAAGGGAGATTCTAGGTGAACTCTATTTGTCCAAGCCATAGAGTAGCTGTGTAGATGAGATATATTCTCCCCGGGGAAGATATCAGATTGCAGAGGGGATGGGATATTTCACAGGTGATCATTGGATTTGAGCGTTGCTCTGAGTGGATTAGGCATAGATTTCTCAGATACAAAGACGTATTTGGACATAACTTTCTCTACGTGTTTCAGCCTAGGAAATGGCAGGGAAGCCTCTTCTTTGTTTCTAGAGGATACAGGATAACTTTCGGAGCACGGGAAACACGCACCTGAGGTCCATTCCTCCAAATGAAGGGCTAACCGCATTCCCACACCGAAAAGGAAGGAACAACAGTGTAAGCTAAGAACTTGCAGGAAAACTTCATGCAGAAGTTAACTTTTGTTCTGGGTGTGGTTTCTATACCAGGGGGAGAAGAAAGGGAACTGAAGGGAAGGAAAGATACAGGGAATGATGAGCGTAGACAGGGAGAGTGAATACACCTGTCCGCTGGAGCCGAAGGAAGTGCTGGGAAATGGCCTGAGTGGTGGGAGGATGGTGGTGGTCCCTGAAAGGCTGGCCAAGACATTCGAAGTTGATATTTTAGATCAAAGGATTCACCATGTTTCTCAATAACAGTGTAAAGGGAAGACAGAGGTGGGGCTTTAGTACCTATCTGGCCGCTGGGGTTGAGATTGGGATAAAAGTCCAAGAAAGATGAGTATAATAAGCCCAGCGTGACTTGATGGAACTGGCCTATGAGGAAAAGGTAGAGAAGCCACATTTTTTCAGTGAAAATGTCAATGAAAACAATAGTCCTGCATCACAAGACAAAAAGGACTTTAACAAATTTCCCATTGCAGTGGAGGAAAACGTCTCTCTAGCTGTGATGGGCCTTCTCTGCTGGAATGATTCCATTTCAGACAAATGTCTCTTCATGTATCTGAAGTCTGGGCCCTCCCTTTAAATAGTAAAAGGTTTAATGTCCCTCTCCTTATGTCCTTCGAGCCATTTAGGTGGGCTCAGGAACCAGATGGCCACTGTGGGGTCTGGATGCAGCTTGAAGCTGCTGCTCTCCGGGTAGAGAGCGTAACAGGTAACAGGTGGTGGTGTAGAGCATTGGGGTTCTGAGAGTTAACAGCCCCAGCCTTCTCTGTTTGTGAAGGACTAGACAGCGGTTCTTAACCTGTGGGTCGCGACTCCTTTGGCGGTCGAACGACCCTTTCACAGGGGTCGCCTAAGACCATCCTGCATATCAGATATTTACATTACGATTCATAACAGTAGCAACATTACAGTTATGAAGTAGCAACGAAAATAATTTTATGGTTGAGTCACAACATGAGGAATTGTATTTAAAGGGCCAGAAGGTTGAGAACCACTGGACTAGGAGCTACCTGGCCACTTGCACCTGGTTTAAGGCACGGGGGGAGGGGGGTGAATTGCACTTGCTGAGAAGCAGGTGGCAAACGTCAGGTGATGGTGGTTAACTTGTGTATATACCTGGCCAACCTCCCAGCATTTAGGTCTCAGAACGGAGGTCAGAAGGCGATACCAAACTTTTTCCCTTGAGAGCAGGGGTGGGGAAGGTCTGGCCCAAGGGCCATGTAAGGTCCACTGTGGTCTGGCCCTGCCAAGGCATTAGAGGTGAGTTAATTAAATGTTTGACCAAATAGAGCAGGCTAATTTTTAAGTTGATAATTTTGTATGGCCTGAGGATGATGTTATAAATATCCAAAATGGCCCTGGGCAGAAAAAAGGTTCCCCACCCCTGCTTTAGAGTTCGTGCATTTTATGCCAGGAATAATATGCTGAAGTACTATGTGCAAATGTAAGCATTAGTGTAGGTCTGTGAGGATATTTGTGAATATCAGAAGCGCAGTTGAATCATGTTGGGGCCTGGGCCTGGGTTTTATCTTGGTGTAGCCGGAATGTGAGGGCCTGTGTGTATGTGTGTGTGGGGGGGGAGGGGTTGGGGAGGGCGCGAAAGGGAGAGGGGCAGATGGGGGTCAGGGATGCAGGGTCAGGAATGGATGTAAGCTGAGGGCACACAGGCTGAGCAGTTCAGTGAGATGCTGAGGCAAGAGGAAGAGACTTGCTTTTTCTGCAGCTGTTTTGTCTCAAGCACCCTGTGTGGTGGCGATCAGTGATGGTTGATGAAGGGTCCAGCCTGGGGAAGCTGAGAGAGGGGCGGCCAGTGACTCCTTTAGAACCACAATGGGGTCCCTGCCGTTGGTGGGTTTTCTGAGCTGGTGGCAGGGACATTCTTTACTTGATGTGGTCTAGGGATTGTGAGGATGTCAGACAGAAACTGAATTGCTGAATCCCCAGGGCCAAACTGTCCTATTTGGTCCCTGCAGTGGGGGGCTGAAGGCTCATAAATGGGGCGTGTAAGTAGGGCTCAGACTCCCCTTAGCAGTCATTTTCAAACTTGCAAAAAATGATGTATTTTCCCAGACAGGCATGTAGCCTGTAGCAACCTTCAGCGAAATGAAAGCATTTTCTTGGTCTCTGGGGAAGCAGATGCTAACAGACAGGCTTTTAGGATGTAGAATTTCCTAGGTTTGTTATTTGAGCCTAACAAAAGAGAAAAATCCATCCTGGGTGCAATTAGACCATCTTTTCTTTGTCTACCCCACCTTCTCCCACCCTCCCCCAAATAGTGGAAGAAACGTGAAGGACAGAATTGTACAGCTGTTATTGGTAATTTTAAGCTCAGTGTGGGTGAGCTAATATCTGATAAATAAAAGGCTGTGTGTGTGTTCTGTTAGCTCTCTGAACATGCTGTAATGCCATGAGAACACCCTGAACAAGGGGGAAATTCTTACTATATTCAAATAAAGGATACTTTTATTTTGATACCAGCTGTAAGGCTTCTGTGCAGGGATAGGGGCTCCTGGAAGAGCATGGTTTCAGAACAACTAGCACAGCCTGGGAAGGGCACGTGACACACAGAGTCTCATGCCCACAGGTGTGTAGCAATCAATTGTGATGTATGTCCTCCCAACCTTGTTATTACTAATAAACACTGGCTTATGTGATAACTTCAATTTTTAAAGTTAACTTTGTTGAGTTTAAATTACCTACGGTAAGATTCATCAATTTAAAAAGTGTAATTTGACAAATTCAACAGATGTGTAGTCATATATTCACATATACGGAATTTCCATCACCCTAAAATGTGCCCCGCCCCTCCCAATTCCCAGCTGCCAGCTATCGATCTGCTTTTGTCTCTATAGTGTTGTCTTTGCTTTTCCTCTGCTGTTATTTCTGAACTAACCTTTTAAAGTAATAGCCACATTGTTTCTATATCTATGTTAATATTACTAATCACATTTTAGCCAAGTCCTTGTGACCTTCCAGCCATTCTGTCTCTGTAAGGTGACGTAGATTTCCATGACATGTGACCCATGTGATTTTAGTTTAGCTGATTTCATTTTTCTTTTCCATGTTCTTGGTGAGGAACACCTCATTGTCACCTTTATACTTTAAGAATTGTGAAAGGAGATTATATATAAGTAGGTTTACAGTTGTGAGTATGTGAAACACAGAATTTATTCATTTCCTCTTGTATTATTATTTATTAATTATTGTATTATTTCCCATATGAATGACTGTAAACCTACTTGTGCCCTACCCTGTGTGTGTCTATATCTATATCTATATCTATATCTATATCTATATCTATATCTATATCTATATCTATATAGATTAGAGGTGAAGAAATGTCACCAAGTCATGTGATGAGAGTGACGAGAATGGATAGAATTAGGGATTCTGAAGCATGTGCTAGAGGTTCACAACTATTGGAGAGAAATTGCTAAGGGCATCAAGGGACCCATTGCTCCTTTAGGTATCACCTGGGCACCATTTTCCATGGGTTCTTCTTTGATCAGACAGACCCTCAGTCCTGCTCAATTAAATTTTTTATTAAAAAACTTTCATATCTTCAGAAAAGTTTCCAGAATATTACATGGCACTCCCATACATTTTTCACCTAAATTCAACCCAGTTTTAACATTTTGCCAAATTTGCTTTCTCTCTCTCTATGTAACATAAAACATCCACCATATTATTCTTACAATTGTTATAATAACTAGAGGCCCGGTGCACGAAATTCGTGCATGGGTAGGGTCCCTAGGCCTGGTCAGCAATCAGGGTCAATCAGGTTCCCTGCCTCCCCACCTCCTCCTTCCCTTGCCCCTCAGCACCCTGCTCCTGCTGCTGGTCACCTGCCATGTTCCATGCTGCCCCCTGGTTGTCAGCACACGTCACAGCGATGATCAAACTCCGGGTCTCCTGGTAGAACACCTGAAGGGACAATTTGCATATTAGTCTTTTATTGTATAGGATTATGATCGCCTTGCTGAACCATTGGAAAGTAATTTGCAGAGGTCATGCCTCTTCACTCTTTCAGCACATTTTTCCAAAAGAACATGGATTTTTTTTTTTTTTTACTTTTTTACTATAACCACAGTTTTTTTTCAAAATCAAGAAATTAATATTGATATAATAATCCAATATGAAGTACATATTCAAATTTCTGTCACTGTAGGGGCTTACATTTTAAATGGCTATTTTGAAACCAAAATAGTCTCAGGATTTAAAAGAATGACCCTGTTGGCTAATGAAAGATTATAGGAGAGAAGAGGGGGACCCACTGGCCACATATAAGCCTGGTGTTATGGAAAGTGTTCAATAAATACTTGAATGTCCTCAGGTTACGTCAGAGATCCATCCCTACGGTGTGACATAACGCGATTTTTGCCATAAGTCGGAACCCACCTACGTAAGCACCTACATCACTCACATGGAGCACATACACAGCAGTAATGAAGTGAAACAGTAAAAAAAAATTAAAAGAAAGATGACAATTCCTGACCTTTACTTATGGTAAATAAATAATAAAAAACATAAAGCACATATGTACATATGTCGAAATGACGGAACTTTTTTTGTTTTATAAATATTGTAAATGGGAGATGGCGATGTAACCACGAAACAATGTATGTTGAGTCTGATGTAACCCGAGGATTGCCTGTATTTGTTTAATTGACCTAAATTATTGGTACATTGGTTAAGAAATCATTTGCTTGTTTTTCACTTTTTATTCTGAGCTCTGGGGTCCTTGCTGGTAGCGAGTGGGCATTAGCTGTTTGGAACTTGCCATCTTGGCTTCATTTCTCCAACGCCTGGTAACAGGCAGGACAAAAACCAAGAAAACCCTTTTAATTGCCCCAATTAATATCAATCAAAGACCAAGGAAAGGGTCCTAATATCTTTTTTAAATGTTTTAATTTATTTTGGACTTTAGTTGTCATAAAATCATATGTTTAGAGCATCTATTGGGTGTAAATGGTCCCATAAACCCTTGCACCTGAGCGACATGTAATAATGAAAGTACCTTCACAAAGAACAATGAAATAGATTTTTAAAATTTATTTTTAGCATCAAATAGTATGCCCATGGTATGGATTGAATTATACATAAACCTGATATGGAGCTGTAACAAGGATGTTCGCATGCTGGTTTCAAACAAGCCACATAGATTAGGCCGCAAGAAATAACCTTAATTCTAATAATACCCTGCCTCTGCTGGGGGAGCCACTAAACAAAAACTATTTGTGAATGAAATTCTTTTCTGCATGTATGTAATTTCTTAGGGTGTACTGTGAGAAATTTTATCAATCAACAAGCAAAAAAATGTGCAATCAAAAAGGAAAGAGACATTTATTTAGGAGTCAAGGTTAAAGACACAGGAGGGTGGCTAATAATCCAATGTATTCCCTTGTGAGTCACTGTAATAGAATTAATGTTCAGAGAAGAACACAGTTTCCAAGGTTGGAAAAATTCAAGGAATACTTTGTGGAGAAAGGTGATTTTAACGAAGTATCTATTTTTGTACATTTTTGACCCAAAATGTTTAACTGTTTTAAAGAAATCTGTTATTTCTTTTTCTTTAAATTTTCCATTGGCAGAATATTGGAGTATTGGGTTTGGGAAATCTGTGTTCCTCTGGTTCATTTCTCCCTGATGAGGAAACCCTTAAATATCCCTAGCTGAACAGAACATTCTAGAATAAAAAACATATAGCTCCTGATGGTTTTCTGCCAGAGGCTAAAGCAAACAGAAGTTAACATGAAAATGCAAAAAGAAACATTGGAAGGCCAATGGACTTTGATATTCATCATAAAACTGCCCTGAAAATCAGCATAAAACTGCCCTGCTGTGGGCTCAATGGCTCAAGGCAATTTCCTAATTTGATAATCCTTACATGGTTTACCAAACTTTACCTTTGATCTGCCTGTATGCATTGCTAAAGGGCAAATATGTATTCAAGTAACTAAAAGGTGGGCCAGGCCAGAAGTGGGTATTCCTCTTCAGGAAAGAGGTCTCCACCTGGCCCCCCAATGCCTTCTAAATTCATATTTCTTGTATAGCATTTTCATTTGTGCATTGGCCCCTCCTTCAGATCCTGAACCTTGCTGTGCAGGATGCAGCAGTTTTCTTCATCTTAAATTTCTGTTCCCATTGTGTGCCCCATGCTTTCTCATCTTCATGCCTCTGCTCATGCTTTCCACTCCTGGAATTCACTCTTCTTTATTTCTGTGTCCAAATCCTGCTGCTCTCAAGGTCTACCACAGATCCTCTCGTGCCCCAGCGGAATATATTCTCACCTTCCTTAATCTCCTTGAATCCCTCTGGCTATACATCTTTTATGGCCCTTGCCACTCCTTGCCACGTGTGATGAGCATGAATAAGTATGTTTCCTGTTTCTTCTGGCCTGTGACCTCCTGGAGGACAGAACTTGAACTTGCCTTTTTTTTGTTTTTGTTCTCACCTGAGGATATTTTTCCATTGATTTTTAGAGAGAATGGAAGAGAGGGGAGAGACAGAGACAGAGAGAGAAACATCGATGTGATAGAGACACATCAATTGGTTGCCTCCCACATGAGTCCCCACCAGGGGATTGAGCCTGCAACTGAGGGACACGCCCTTTGACCAGAATCCAACTTGGGACCCTTCAGTCCATGGGCCGAGGCTCTACTGAGCCAAACTGGCTAGGGTTGGAGCTTGCTTTGTGAAGCACCATTTGTTGGTGCCAAACTTGTAAAATTTGTAGCGAACATCATAGATTCAAAAGCAAAGTAGTCGTGACAGCATATGACATTTTAACGAATTAGTCTAGAAAAAAAATGTATTTAAAAAGAGTATTGCCCAAACTCATCTTTTCACAATCTGTTCTGTAATGTTAAAAGAACCTTAGGGACTCTCAACATTGTTATAATTATGTAGATGTCACTTATATAGAACTAGTTAGTATGGCTGGATCCAAGGTGGAGGAAATATAACATTCAACCTTAGAACCTCTCAGACTCAGTGCTAGGCATTGACATGCAGTCAGTTTTCTTTGTTCCGGAAGGGTGTCCTGTGCACTGCATGCTGTCCAGCAGCTTTCCTGCCCTCTGCTCGCTCCATCCCTGCAGCATTTATCACTCCAGTTGTGAAAATCAAAAATGTTTGCAGATGTTGCCAATTCTCCCAGGAAACAAAATGGTCCCTGTTGAGAAACAGCGCTCTACATGAAGACTTTGCCATTTGACTGAGTCTCCCAAGAGGCTTTTCTTAATTTATTTAAAGCTCTTTCTTTACTTCTTGGTTTATATCTAGCTGCCACTGTTTATGTATTATTTTTTATTGTGCTCTTGTATCATCTTGAGTAGTTTTTTAAAATAAAGGGTGCGTGGATGGTTAAAGAAATCAATTTGGGAGTTTCTCTTTGGAGACAGATGTACACATATATGACTAACTTAATTTTGACAGAGACACCAAAGAAATTTAATAGGTAAGGGTAATTTTTTCAACAAATAGTACTGGAACATTTGGATAGTTATATGTAAACAAACAAAGAAGCAAGCAAAAGAAAAACATTTAAAAATCAATTTTTGCATAACACCATATAAAAAATTAATTTGAAGAGACAGAACCTAGACACAGAACCTACACAGAACCTAGAGACAGAAGAACTTCGCTGGAGAGAACATGGCAAAAGATCCTGGACAGAAACTGGAGACAGAACCTAGAGACAGAACCTAGCGAGAGAACCTGGCTGAAAAACCTAGAGACAGAACCTGGCTACAGAACCTGGATAGAACATGGCAAGAGAACCTGACTAGAACCTGGCGACCGAACCTGGCTGGAAAACCTAGCGAGAGAACATGGCAACAGAACCTGGACAGAACCTGGCTGGAGAACCTAGCGAGGAAACATGGCTAGAGATCCTGGCTAGGCTGCTGATCAACTGAACGCTGTCTCTGTGTCATTCCTTCTTCGCTGACTCCGTCCACACCTTTGGGGACCCCTGGACCTGCTGGGGTTGGACCCCAGCATATGGCGCCCGAACAGGGACCCCTAGGTAAGCCCCACTCTCGGGATGGATAGGACTCCACTGTAGGAAGAGGGTGGATAGTCTTCGCCAACTCTGTTGACACCTTTGGGGACCCCTGGACCTGCTGGGGTGGGACCCCAACAAAGTAGTACATAGAATGTGCACTTTGGAGAGAAGCCCAGATCTGCATTCTTACCCTGATAATACAGGCAATGTGGATGTGGGCAAATTACTTAACCTCTCAGGGTTATCATGGAGTTGAACTTGGTGTATGTAAAGCACAGGATGTGGCCCCACAGAGACACCCAATACGTGGCAGCTGTCTGACAGTTGCTGGATCTGAAACCTGAAATCTTATTCACTCAGTGTTCATGTAAAGAATCTGCTTCACATACCTCTGTTAAATGAGAAGGAAGAAAATAGAACCCCTAGTTATTTCCATAACAAGGTAATGTGTGTCCAGATACCCTGGAAGGACTGCTCTGTATAAGACTATGGTTTCATGCTAAAATAAAATGCCTACTTAAAAAAAAAATTAATTTGAAATGGATTATTAAATACAATAGCTAAAGTTATAAAATATTTAAAAGAAAATAGGAAAAAATCAGAGTGACTTTTAGTTTGGCAAAGAATTATTAAATACCACACAAAAAGCACAATCAAAAGAAAAAGCAATGAAATAAAAAAAAAATGTTGAATTTATCAAAACTAAAAACTTTTGCTCTTATGGAAATGAAGAGGCAAAGTCATATTCTAGTTCAAAATATAGAAAAATGAATATAGAGGACATATCTGGAATATATATATATATATATACACTAAAGGCCTGGTGCACAAAATTCAGGCAGGGAGGGTCCCTCAGCCCAGTCTGCACCCTGTCACAATCCAGGACCCCTTGGGGGGATGTCCGACTGCCAGTTTAGGCCTGATCCCTGCAGGACATCCCCTGAGGGGTCCCAGATTGGAGAGGTGCAGGCTGGGTGGAGGGACAACCCCCCTTCTGTGCACAAATTTCATGCACTGGGCTTCTAGTATCAAGTATTAGCAAGAACGTGAAACAACTGGAACTCTCATATACTATTCCTTAGAATGTAAAATGCTATGACTACATTGAAAAACACTTTGACAGGTTTTTTTTTTAAGTTAAAAATGTACCTCTCATGTTACCCAAACATCACACCCTTAAGTATTTCCCCAAGGGGAAAATAAAGCATACATTCATACAAAAACTTACACAAAAATTTTCATAGTAGCATTATTTGCAGTAGCCAAAAACTGGAAACAAAAGAATATAGAATATTAGTTGGCAGTAAAATTGAATAAATGATTGCTACATGCAACAACGTGGATAAATCTCAAAATAATTATATTGAATGAAAGAAGCCAGACCCCCCTCCCCCCAAAAAGTGTACCTATTGTAAGATTATATTTATGCAATGTTGTAGAAAATATAAACTAATATATCATGAGAAAAAGTAGATTAGTTATTGCTTGGGGTGGAGAAAAGGAAAGAATTCCAGATGATCACAAATGAACTTTGTAGCTGATGATTGTGGGTGTTTATTTCTTGGTTGTGATGATTGTCTCATGGGTGTATACATGTTAAAATTGGTCAAATTGTATACTTTCAATGTATGTTCTTTATTATATGTCAGTATTGCCTCCGTAAAACTAAAAATAAATTGCTCCCAAACTGATATTTTTACAGTTTGTTTTGTAACTTCCAAGTAACCTTGAGGTTCTCTTTGGGAGGTAGAAATTATAAGTAAAATGGCCTACTAAATTTTTGGATTTAAACACTGCTTCCTCTCAGTGGTTCTCAACCTTCTCGCCCTTTAAATACAGTTCCTCATGTTGTGACTCAACCATAAAATTATTTTCGTTGCTACTTCATAAATGTAATGTTGCTACTGTTATGAATCGTAATGTAAATATCTGATATGCAGGATGGTCTTAGGCGACCCCAGTGAAAGGGTCGTTCAACCGCCAAAGGGGTCGCGACCCACAGGTTGAGAACCGCTGCTAGAGCCTTCTTTTAGAATTCACATGTTCTTGGGAGAAGGAATCACTCCCTAAAAATTGGTGTGAGTCACTTATCAAAGTTCCTTTGAGTTTCAGAACCTTAGTTTTCTCTTTCAGAAAACAGGCATAATAATAGCTACCACAGAAGATCGATGGGACAATTACACAATGTAGGCAAAGCACCACCACAGCGATTCCCTGGAAGAATTCTTTCTCTTCTCTTTCCCGTCTTCTCTCTTCTCCACAAAGCCAAGCATGTGTAACAAGTGCTCAGTAAATCCAGGTTGTTTGAATTATTCACCATTTGCTTGTTTTATTTATTTACTTATTTATTTATTTTTAAATATATTTCTTTATTGATTTCAGAGAGGAAGGGAGAGGGAGAGATAGAAACATCAATGATGAGAGAGAATCACTGATTGGCTGCCTCCTGCACACCCCCCACCAAGGATTGAGCCCGAAACCCAGGCATGTGCCCTTGGCCGGAATCGAACCTGGGACCCCTCAGTCCACAGGCCAATGCTCTATCCACTGAGCCAAGCCAGCTAGGGCTGCTTGTTTTAATTCAGTTAGTAAAGGCATCAAAATCACTGAATCAATTTTTAATCTTTTTTTTTTTTTACGTCTTGTCATGAAACAATAGCAAATTTGGAGAACATATAACTAGAGCACATGGGACAAATTTAACTCCTGACATAATTGTGTATTCACTAAAGTAGTTACTTATAGAAGGGTGACCCTCCCCATACATACAAAACAACTACTCAAGATTTAATCATAAAATGAGACTCTTGGTAATGGATTTTTCATTGGGAAAACATAATTATTTAAAAACTTCAGTTGTATGAATTTGTCCAGATTATACCATGCACATTTCTTTAATCCAGGAAAAAGAAAAAGGTTTGACTAATTTAATAAAGCAAAAATATAGGAATTCATATGAGTGTCTTGTTTAGGCTTTAAAACACTGCCCATTTGGAATATGCCATTGATGCACTTGTTTTAGACAGTCCCTTCTTGAATCCTCCTGGTTACCAAACAATCTCCTATTTCATCAACTTCTATGGCACGGTTTTCAAACTCCTTATAGTCGTGTCTGCTCTTCTGGTTTCATTATTCACAGGTCTATCTTATCAAAAATGGCTTTCACATGTGACCACAGTATCTTTGCATGAGTCCTGAGTATGGTGGTGATATTACCACCTGTACTCAAAATTTCTCACTTCTATAAATATAGGTTAATATTCTAGAAGTTATATAAAAACCAGGGTCACAAAATTGGTTGATGTTGGGCTTGCAGTGAACAGGGATTTTCACTTGCATTCTAGGTAAACCAGGTGTTGGCTGTTGCCTTGAATCGAGTTCTCGTTGGAGAACCTTCCCTGCTTCCGTTTTGCCAGGAGCAGGTACAGTGAGGAGACTGAGGTCTAGGAAGGAGGGCCTCACAGAAGATGAACCTGCTGGCACCTTATTCTCAGACTTCCCAGCCTCCAGAATGGTGAGAAATGATTGTTTTTTTGTAAGTCACCTGGCTTATGGTGTTTTGTTATAGCAGCTCAATGGACTGAGACAATATGATTAATCAGCACGTGTATGTGTATCAGCTCATTGAGCAGCGTGAGATAGGAGCGACAGGTATTACGATGTCTTTTTGCAAACGAGGAAATGAAGGCCAGGAAAGTTAAGTGATTTGGCCATCACCCTGTCATTTCTAAGTTTTTAAACAAAATGCATTTTGATTTCATTATCTCTTTAGTCTGGTAAAATAAGATGTATTTTTGTTTATAGAATTTACAGTAATTCCCAAGTGTTAATTGTCTTGTAAAATGTATTTATAGTATGAGCATACAGAGTGTTAAATGGATTTTAGGACATAAATTATCCTAAGTCACAACTCTAACAGAGTAGCTAATGTCATTTTAGCATATTATTTTTCAGTTTTAGTTGTCATGTATCACTTATATAATTATAATAGTAGGAATTATACATTTCTGAATCTGAATTGTTTAATGTTATAAACACTTTTCCTTGTAGTTGCAGAGTTCATTGCCATTGCTTTTTAAAAGTATATATCCTATTGCGTTTAATAATTTATTCAACTACTTTTTAAGAATATATAGTTTAGACCAGCAGTGGGCAAACTACGGCCCGTGGGCCGGATCCGGCCCATTTGAAATGAATAAAACTAAAAAAAAAAAAGACCGTACCCTTTTATGTAATGATGTTTACTTTGAATTTATATTAGTTCACACAAACACTCCATCCATGCTTTTGTTCCGGCCCTCCGGTCCAGTTTAAGAACCCATTGTGGCCCTCGAGTCAAAAAGTTTGCCCACCCCTTTTAGACAATGCTGCAATGACTACTTTAAAAACTATTATTTTCTAAAAACTACATTTTCAGAAACTATTAAGTAAGAAAGACATATTGATATGGGTCAAGTTACATATATCCATATTTTAAAGAGGTTGACCTTATGTTCCAGGCTTATAGTAAATAATGTAGACATGGCCTAACATTAGGTTCTAAGAGTGAAATTACTTATTTTGTAAATTTTCATGTAATGTGCTATTATCTCAGTTTTATTTTCATTTTTCATTACTGGTAAACTGAAACATTTTCTCATGTCTCTGGCAAGTTTTCATAAACTTACCCTTCCATTCTTTGCCGACTTACCTACTAATTTTTATTAAACAACTACTGAACATTTCTGAATCCTAGGGATTACGAAGCTTAGGTTGTGGCCTGTACTCTTGATGACCCTGTAATTAACTGTAAGAGTGAGTAGCTCTAAGAAGGGATAATTCTCCAGATCTGTATACATGTTTGTTTTGGGAGATCTATTGCGCCAAGGGCTCAGGTGGACACCTGCGGTGCCCCTGTTTTGCTGGGTCTCCCATTCCTGTGCAGAGGGAAGTGCTTCAGCCAGGTGTACCTGGACTTCCCTGGAGGTTTTGCTGGAAGAAGGAGGCCTTGCCCTCTGTTGTTTTCCCTTTTCATGGGGAGATTACAGAACAGCCTTTACAGTTGGAGATGAGCGCACTGCCTCAGCCTCTTTCGCTTTGACCTTAGATGTCAACTGTTAGCACCTGCTTTCCTTGTGGGAAATTGGGTTTGTATACAGCCTGCTCTGCTTGGAAGCAGCCCCCAGTCCCAGCTGGCTTTTAATCAGGCACAGTTTCCAGGTGGTGATGGAGTGTGTGTGTGTGTGGCGGGGGGGTGGGGGGTGGGGGGGGGAGGGAGTCATTTATTGAGTAACATGCTTGTATAGCCACATGAAATAAAGCACTTGGAGCCATCACTAAATATAACGTGATAGACATAAGGTCAAGATCTGGCATGAGCATTTCTCCACTATTAAGGGTGTGGGAATGTGTTTTCTAAAGTCTTTCCTAACTCTAACATGTGGGTCTTAAAAGGGTTGTGTGTGTGTGTGCATGTGCATTTATTGTCTATGAACAGAATGTTAGAATCAACAGAACAAAACTTTAAAATAAAACCTTTTTCTTTTAAGTGTTTTACTTTTAGAAGTAAACTTTCTATTGAGGTCTAATATATATGCAGAGGAGTGGGTTGCACGTAAGTTTACATCTCCACTTCCACAAAGTGAACAAGCCTGTTTAACTAGCACCAGATGGAAAAAAAAATCAGTGTTCAGGTCCCAGTAGTCCTTCTGGGCCCACTGTCCAGACCCCATCTCCACACAGGTAACTACCATTCTCTAGTCTCGTGGATTAGTTTTGCCTCTTTTTGAAATGTATATAATGGAATAATTCAGTATGTACTATTTTGTGTTTGGCTTCAAGAAGTAACTACATTTTGTAAGGGAACTTCCACATGTACTAAGAATGTTTTGTATTTGACTATTACTTTTTCTAAGTTCTTTTGCAATTATATAAACCCTGCATGATCAGTATAGAAAATTTGAAAAGTATAGAAAAGTGAGGAAAAAATAACAGACCATTCATATTCCTGTCACTCAAAGACAACCATTTTGACATATTGCCTACTAGTATTTAATCAATGCATTCATTAACTAATACATTTATACATCGAGTATTTGTAGAGCGTATATAAAATGTAGGCACTATGCTGGGCACAAGAAAAACAAACAAAAAATACTTGTTTTTACATTTAAACACTTTGTAAAGTTTTACACCCCGCCTTTTCATTGAACGTTGTAGTGCAGGCCTCGTGCATGTTTGTGCTGGCTGGTTAAAACGGGGCAAGGGGGAGAAGAAACCATAGTTCTATGGTAGCTCTGAGGTCTTCAATTTGCTTATGCCTGATAGCTTCTGCCTCATCTCAGAAAGAACAAAGATTTTCTCAGGACCCTCTTGGTGGGGGAGAGATGGGAATGATGGAGAGGTGGAAGGGTCCAGTACAGGATGTCAGATTCCTGCGCCATAATGATGGCATGATGATGGTTAGGCCAGTGGCTGATGGGTGAATAACAACTGAGGCTTCAACACTGGTGGCAGGCCAGGGGTCAGGAAACCTGGAAATGAAGGCACTGACTAGGGGGCAGCAAATCGATAGAAGACAGTGAGCCAGGGAAACTAGTAAATGAATCTCAGGAGTAGATGCAAAGATTCATAAGCTCAGAAAAAGGAAGAAGTAACAAAGGGAAGAACTGTAAGAAAAGTTGGCTCCTAGATCAGGGCCTTGGGCTCTGGATGCTAAGATCAGTGGGGATGGAGGCTGCATGCTGGAAGGTAGGGCATGGGCTTCAGGTGTGCCCAGTTCAACCCACTTCAGGGATAAAGAGGAGCCGGTGTTGTAGGCAGGCTCTCTTGGCCTCATCCTCAAGGCACGGGAGTGGGAGGGATCTGAATAAACTGATAAAATCTCCAGAGATTTTTGAGATCTCAGAGTGAAGATTACAAAGCCTGCTGCTTTCAGTAGAAAATCCTCACTTTTATTTAAACACATTATCTTCTGACAATATGATGGAGGGTAGGAATAGCCCTTTGAAAGTAGTTAGCACTTCAGATAATACCTTCAACATTTGCTTCAACAACCATTAATACGAGCTGGTTAAAATGTATCGAGCACCAGGATCAGCGGAGCTACGAGGCCTCCTGGCACCGGGATCAGCGTGACAGGGGGCAGCGCCCAAACCCCCTGATTGCCCTGCGGCTCTGTGTGTGACAGGGGGTGGGGCTACAACCCCCTGATCGGCCCTGCTCTGTGTGTGACGGGGTAGAGCCATAACCTCCCCATTGGCCCTGCCCTGAGTGTGAGTGTGGCGGCGTCCCAACCCCTTGATCTGCCCTGCTCTGTGGGTGATAGAGGGCGGCGCCACAACTCCCCCCCCCACGGGCCCTGATCTGTGTGTGATGGCGTAGAGCCATAACCTCCCCATTGGCCCTGCCCTGAGTGTGACAGTGGCGGCGCCCCAACCCCCTGATCGGCCCTGCTCTGTGGGTGATAGAGGGCGGTGCCCCAACCCCCTGATCTGCCCTGCTCTGTGTGTGACAGGGGTTGGTGCCCCACTCTCGTATCGGCCCTACTCTGTGAGTGACAGGGGGGAGCTCCCCAACCCCCTGATTGACCCTGCTTTGTGCATGACAGGGGGTGGCTCCGCAACCTCCCTATCGACCCTGCCTTGAGTGTGACGGGGCAGTGCCCCAACCCCCCAATCGGCCCTACCCTGAGCGTGACTGAGGGTGGCATCACAACCTCCCAATCCTCCCTGCTCTGTGCATGACAGGGGGCAGCTCCCCAACTCCCCAATCAGCCCTGCACTGAGCCCGACCAGAGGCTGCACCTAGGGATTGGGCCTGCCCTCTGCTACCCGGGAGCAGGCCTAAGCCAGCAGGTCATTATCTCCCGAGGGGTCCCAGACTGCAAGAGGGCACAGGCCGGGCTGAGGGACCCTCCTCCCCCCCGAGTGCACAAATTTTTGTGCACTGGGCCTCTAGTCTATATAATAAAAGCCTAAACAACCATTATGGTGGAACGGCCAGAACGACCGGTCGCTATGATGCTCACTGACCACCAGGGTGCAGATGCTCAATGCAGGAGTGCTGCTCAGCCAGAAGCCAGGCTCACGGCTGGCGAGCACAGTGGTGGTGGCGGGAGCCTCTCTTGCCTCCACAGCAGTGCTAAGGAGCAGCTAGCAGAGCAGTAAGGAGCAGTGAGCATGCTGGGAGTAAGGAGCGAGAGGGTGCAGGCTGGGCTGAGGGACAGCCCCCCAGTGCACTAATTTTGTGCATTGGTCCTCTAGTATTCTATAAAAACAATAAATATAAAAAAGAAATAATAAATATTTACAAAATTCCAGATAAATTCTTTTTATTGAGAAACCTGAGCTTTCTTTCATGGAATAACTTTTTAATACTTAAAATGACTATATATACTTTCTGATTAAAAATTTGTAATTATAGCTTCAAATTGTTGACTGTCTTTCTCCACAGAGAAATTTTATTCCACAGTTTCACAAAAAAACTTAAAACAATTTTTGCAATTATTCTATTTATTTTCAACAGTTGAAATTATATTTAAGGTTTCACTAGCTCTTCCTTTCCTTCATGGACTAGTATTGACATTTCTTGTGGTAATGTGAAAAAGATTCAAATCTAATGGGACTTTTTTGTACCAAGTATTTAGAAGTAGTGGAGTTCTAATTTGCAGGATGTGCATGAATTGTGAGAGCTATCCCTCTGCAGATAGCTTGGCTGCTAATCAAAGGGCACCTCAGTTGCTAATTGACAGAAGTTTCAACATATATTAAGGCAAGGATTCAGGGCACTGCCTGGGACTTTGCACACCAGGCACTTGAAGCTGGACCCCCACCACACCCCCAAGTGGACACATCTTGGGCTACAGATAGAAGTGCTCCTTGTTTACCCAGAATAGCTCGTCCTCTAGCAGCTTTACAGGTTCTGTTCTCCATCTCAGCAGCAGTGCTGTGCTTTGCAGCTGGCTTCTGAAGTATAGTGCCAAGTAGCCTAGCACCTCCCTGTCCATACCAGCTCCCAGGGCACACAGTGGCCATGAAAGGCATCACTCCTCTTCCCAGTGGACTGGGGTGTGTAATACTTCAGACCCCCTGGGTGTGTAATTTTTCTCCAACATGCTTTAAGGAGTTTGGAAGAGGCAGATATAGTTGCAATTGATCTGTTGGCTTTGGCTCCCCTAGACACCATCATCTAGCTGATCTAGGGCTAATGGGATCAGTATCTCCTGGTACCTGTTACAGAATACATTTTTTTGGAAAGCTCAAATTTAGATAGACATGTTTCTTGTTTTCCCTGAGTTCTTAGGAACTTGAGCTTCCTGTTTAAAGGTTTCTAGGTTACGTTTACTATCTTACTCAATGTTCTTGCAAGCAGCCCATTGGGCAAGATAAGAGGCAACAAAGTGTAATTTCTCATAGTTAGAACCTGGTGTCAGACTGACAGATTCCAAATCTTAGCCCAGCCAGCTTGCTAGATGTATACCTGTGTTCCTCTCCTCATTTATATAAAATAGGGACAATAATAATGCTGTTTCCTTATGATTCTTGAGAAGACTAATTGATTAATGCATGTGAATTTCTTACAACAGTGCATACCAGAGAATGGCTAATAGTACTAATTGATGATATTGTTATCAATAGGAACAATAAGATGATGTTAATAGTGTTCCAAGAAGTTCATTATTACTCCAGTGGAGTTTTTGTGTTTTTTTAAAAAAATGGAATTTAACTCAAAGCAATCACTTTACAATCTGGAGACTGGATAAAGCTAAGTTCCCACCAGTAAATAATGGCTATGAAATCTGAAGGGATTTAGCTTTATCTACTTACCAGACTATCCTCTTTGCTTTGGGTTTGTAATATTTTTCATTTATCTTATACATTTTGTAACCAGAATTGATATCACCCTTCCATTTTAACCACTTGCAGCAAGATAATAAGCCACGATTAAGGTTAGGGTTTGAAGTGTGGAATAGCTACCTACCTATAAGAATATTGAATTCGATATTTATTGTCATTGAGTTGGTTAGAGTCACCTGCAGCTAACGCAAAAACTCAATGATATAAATTTACAAAAATGTATTGTACTCCTTGGCATTCAGAGTCATTCTAACTTTTTATATTCTTTGATCCTTGGATTCAGGGGGGAGCCATAATAATCAGAAGACCACTTACAATTTCAGTCTTAACTAAAGACATAGGTTGGCTTCACAATTGAAATGGAATGTGTACAGGGGTGGCAGACTTTGTCTTCCACCTATTACGGCTTTGTCACAGAAAAGTGGATTAATATAGTAACACTTCATTGTAAATGGACATTAATGAATGCTAAATTACCACCAAATGCCTATGCAACTGCACGTAACAGCTACTTTCACATTCAAAGAGTATTTCATGATTAATGTTGTTGTAATAAATACCAGGGAAATTAATAACCATTTGTCACATTAAAAAGTGTTGCCAATTAATTTTATGCTATTTTTCTCTTCTCATTTGTCACAAGAATGAGAACCTAGAATTTTACAGTCTACTTTGTGGTGCAAATTAAAGAAGTGGCCGCACCACACTGACCTTTTCAGAATTCTAATCTTTGCTTCGCTGACCTCTCAAACCTCTTCCTGGCAACAGTTAGGCATTTGAGAAAAGGGAGAATCAAGGCTGTTGGGTAAGTGAGCAGAACGAGGAAATATTTTAAGACCCGCCTTCATAATTCATTGACTGTATTGGAAACTCAAATTTTCAGACTATTCATTATCTTGACAAACATTGTAATATGTGCAGAATATGGCACCACATAAATCCATTCTGGTGACAAAGAGTGTAATGAGAATGGGAAATGGTAGAAACCCAAAGCAATCACTTTACAATCTGGAGAATGGATAAAGCTAAGTTCCCACCAGGTTTCACGGTGGTTCATTTTTGGCATGCTTAGCAATTGCTTTCTGTAGAAAACGCAGCGTGGCACCATAATCCAAGCACTCATAGTGGGAGTTTGGACACATTCATTTGGAAAGTGGCCTTCTTCCAAGTAGAACCTCAATGTAATGAATTCATACCCTTTACTCTGTGGGGCAGTGATTTGAAGTCATTGATTTGAAATGAACGATTCACTCCTGTTTAGAAGGGACATACATATTTTTATGTATTAGTATATTCATTCACTTAATTTCCTTTATTTAGGTATTTAATAAGTATCAAATAACTGGTGAATGCATGGTATTGTGCTAGGTAATGTAAGGGACTTACAATTTTAAAAGATTTAATATAGATGAATGGACTCTAGCAGTACAAATAGCTGGGGATAGATCCCCTCAGAATGAGCAATTATGGTTATACTAGAGGCCTGATACATGGATTCATGCACATTGAAAGGGAATTAATTAGAAAGTGGCTGGCAGGGCAGGACTGGGTGAGATGGGCTGGACATGCTCTGGAACCAATCTTCCTCTGGCAGGTGGGGTCCCTTGGCTTGGCCTGCAGGGATTGGGCTGAAACCGGCAGTTTGATATCCCCCGAGGGGGTCTCATAGTGAGAGAAGGCACTCTGCAAAGTTGCTGTCGCTCGGCAGCTCCTGCGTTGAGCATCTGCCCTCTGGTGGTCAGTGTGCATCATAGCTACCAGCTGGTCGGCCAGTCTCTTAGGCTTTTATATATATACTAGAGGCCTGGTGCACAAAAATTTGTGCACTCAGGAGGGTCCCTCAGCGTGGCCTGTGCCCTCTTGCAGTCTGGGACCCCTTGGGGGAAGACCACCTGCTGGTTTAGGCCCGCTCCCTGGGGAATTGGGCCTAAACTGGCAGTCAGACATCACTCTGGCAGCCCAGGGGGTTGTCCCTCGGGGGTTGTCCACTTGCCAGCGGGGAGCAGGCCTAAACTGCAATCGGACATCCTTAAATCTGCTGAGAAGGAGGGAGAGGCTCCTACCACCACCGCTGTACTGGCAGCCATCAGCCTGGCTTGTGGCTGAGCAGAGCTCCCCCTATGGGAGCGCACTGACCACCAGGGGGCAGCTCCTGCATTGAGCATCTGCCCCCTGGTGGTCAGTGTGTGTCATAGTGACAAGTCATTCCTAGTCTTTCTGCTATTAGGGTCAGTTTGCAAATTACCCTTTTATTATATAGGCTAGAGGCCTGGTGCATGGGGGGGGGGGCAGCTGGTTTGCCCTTTAGGGTGTCCCAGATCAGGGTGGGGGTCTCGCCTAGGTGCCTGGTCAGCCTGGGTGAGGGGCTGATGGCTGTTTGCAGCTGGTCACACCCCCTTCAGGGTGGGGGTCCCCACTGGGGTGCCTGGCCAGCCTGGATGAGGGGCTGATGGCTGTTTGCAGGCTGGTCAAGCCCCTCCCAGTGGGGACCCTCACCCCATGGAGGTTTGGCCAGCCTGGGTGAGGGGCTGAGGGCCGTTTTCAGGCTGGTCAAGCCCCCCCAGTGACGGAAGCTCCCAGCCTCTCCTTTTTTTCTTTTTTTATTCTGGGATTTATTTACCTTCTATAATTGAAACTTTGTTGCCTTCAGTGGAGTGCAGAGCCAGCTCCTGCTAGCTCCAGCTCCGTGGCCATGGCCGGCTGAAAGCAGGTGTCTGGGGTTTATTTATCTTCTATAATTGAAACTTTGTTGCCTTGAGTGGAGCTCAGAGCTGGCCACGGCAGGCACAAAGCTTGGCTTCCTCCATCACTGGAGCAACCAAGCCTCCTGCTCAATTCAGCTCCGTGGCTGCCAGCCGCCATCTTGGTTGGGTTAATTTGCATATAGTCATTGTGATTGGCTGGTGGGCGTGGCTTTAGGCATAGCAAAGGTACAGTCAATTTGCATGTTTGTCTTAGGATGATAGATTTTTCTGGTATATATTAATGTGGATCACTCTGGTCATGAGGATTCTGGACAGATATGTGCCAGTACTAAGAGGTATTTGGTCCCTGGGAAAATGAGGATGGCCAATCTGCATGAGAAGGGTATTCAAAGGATGAGGAAGGATGAAGAAAAGTTTATTTTTTTGTTTTTTTTTATCCTCACCTAAGGATATGTTTTATTGATTTTAGAGAGAAAGGAAGGTTGGGGGGAGAGAAACATTGATGTAAGAGAGAAACATCAGTTGTCTCTCGTATGCATTCCAACTGGGAATGAACCCACAATCTAGGTATGTGTCCTGATTAGGAATCAAATCCCCAACCTTTTGATGTATAGGACGATGCTCCGACCAACTGAGTTACCTGGCAGAAATTTTTGTATTTTAAACAATTTTATAAACAATTGGATATATATATCAGTGTAAGATCTTATAATTGTTCCCAACAAAATTTGTTACTCAGTATTAGCACATACACAGCACCAGCAAATGTGCTTAGCACCTACTGTAGGAAGGCCTCATCATAGAGAGTTTAGGGAGGTAGAAGCCAATGAGCTATGGTTGGTTGACACCATGTTCTACCCAAGTATACCAATCCTATCTAATAAAAGAGAAACATGGTAATTAGCCATACCTCTGCTACCCTTCTCATTGGCTAATCAGGGCCATATGCAAATTAACTGCCAGCCAAGATGGCGGCTGGCAGCCTGGCAGCTTGAAGCGAACATGAGGCTTGCTTGCTTCAGTGACAGAGGAAGCCAGTGTTCCCCGCCTGCCGCTGCCGGCCTCTGAGCTTGCAGTTTGAAACATTGTTACAAATATAGAAGCTAAACAAAACCCCAGAAACCTGCTTTCAGCCAGTCGGGATCTCAGAGCTGGAGTTGAAACAGTGTTCCGATTATAGAACCCAAACAAACCAGATATCTGCTTTCAGCAGCTGAGGCCTAAGAGCTGGAGCCTCAGAGCTAAAGCTGGCCCAGAATAAAAAGAAAAAGAAAAAAAGGAGTGGTTGGGAGCTTCAGTCACCCACTGGCCTGAAAACAGCCCTCAGCCCCTCACCCAGACTGGCCAGGCACCCCAGTGGGGACCCCCACCCTGAAGGGTGTGTGACCAGCTGCAAACAGCCATCATTCCCTCACCCAGGCTGGCCAGGCACCCAAGCGGGACCCCCACCCTGATCCAGGACACCCTTCAGGGCAAACCAGCCGGCCCCTCGCCCGTGCACCAGGCCTCTATCCTATATAGTAAAAGGGTAATATGCCTCCCAGCACCAGGATCAGCGGAGCCGCGAGGCCTCCTGGCACCGGGATCAGCGTGACAGGGGGCAATGCCCAAACCCCCTGATCGCCCTGCAGCTCTGTGTGTGACAGGGGGCGGGGCCACAACCTCCCTATCAGCCCTGCTCTGTTCGTGACAGGGGAAGGCGCCCCAACCCCCTGATCAGCCCTGCTCTGTGCCTGATAGGGGGGAGCTCCCCAACACCCTGATCGCCCTGCGGCTCTGTGTGTTACAGAGTGCGGCGCCCCAACCCCCTTCCCCCCCCACGGGCCCTGCTCTGTGTGTGACGGGGTAGAGCCATAACCTCCCCATCGGCCCTGCCCTGAGTGTGACAATGGCGGTGCCCCAACCCCCTGATCGGCCCTGCTCTGTGCATGACAGGGGGGAGCTCGCCAACCCCCTGATGGGCCCTGCTCTGTAAGTGACAGAGGGTGGCGCCGCAACCTCCCCATCGACCCTGCCTTGAGTGTGACAGGGGGCGGTGCCCCAACCCCCCAATCAGCCCTACCCTGAGCGTGACTGAGGGTGGCATCGCAACCTCCCAATCCGTCCTGCTCTGTGCATGACAGGGGGTGGTGCCCCAACTCCCCATCAGCCCTGCTCTGAGCCCGACCAGGGGCTGCACCTAGGGATTGGGCCTGCCCTCTGCCACCCGGGAGCAGGCCTAAGCCAGCAGGTCGTTATCTCCCGAGGGGTCCCAGACTGCGAGAGGGCACAGGCCAGGCTGAGGGACCCCTCCTCCCCCCCAAGTGCCCAAATTTTTGTGCACCGGGCCTCTAGTATTTTCTATAATTGCATAACCATAAACATAGTCCATGTGACTGAAAGTTGCAATCAGAGTAGTTTGCAAGCAGTTGGAAAATTTGGAGTGGGAGTATATTATTGCTGAATTCCAAAGCAAGACCATGGATCAGGCCTGGGCAGGGCAGTTGAAGTCAGAGCAGGAATTAAAGCTGGAGGTTGGACCATGTTGGACAGAAGGCAGTATGTTAGAGGCCAGGAAGCAGGAAATGAGGATCAATAAAGAAAACAAGCAGTCATAGTAAGACAAACTAGTGGAGGCAGCAGTCAGAGCAAGGATCTACAGGATGGAGGCAAAGCGATGAAGAAGAATCACTTTTGAGGTATATTTTTGAAACATGGCTTTTAGATGGTAGCAGGTGGGTCTCAGAATATGATTGTGACATCTACATTCACTTTATATAGAATATCATTGCCTTCAGGAAACTTAATCTCATTACCTAAATTTGTGGAAGGGAGACCCTTAGGAGGTGCCTGATAGAGCTGATACTTATAGGTGGTATGGCCAAGGAAAGGCAGTGTTTTTGGTTACCTTTATAAAAGCCTAATAGCATTTAAAATCAGGTGTGCAAAAGCTGGGGGTCTTTTGGCTACCTTTGCAAATCCCCAGCCTACATTACCTGTTAACTGCCCATTGGCATACCCTTTTGCCTACTTCCCCATGTAATTTTTGCCCTTCTACACAATATAAGCAGCTGGCTATGGGGATAGGCAGAGCAGATTTTGGTGGATGACCTGCTGCTCTCCCATACTGCTGGCACTATTGGAATAAATGCCCATATATGATTCAACCCTGTCTCTGTTTAATTGGCTCAAGTAGTGACAGTGCAGACCCATTGATTGTCCAGTTACATTATCATATCCTATATTTTATACTAGGATTTTCCCAACATTCTAAATGATGTTTTAAAATTTGCATAAATCAAGGCATACTCTTTATGCTGTAAAGTCAATTGGTTTTTGACAAATCAGTGCCATGTATCTGTTATGATAATATCATACAGAATAATATCATCATTCTAAAATTTTCTGTGCTTCATCTACTCAACCTACTTGCTTATCTCCCTGAACCTCTGTCAGCCATTGAACTTTTTACTCTCTTTATACTTCTGCCATTTTTAGAATGTCATGTAAATGAAATTTTAGATTACATTTCACTGTATTTTCAGATTCTTATCAAATTCTTTCTCTTAGCAATATGCATTTACAACTTATTGATGTCTTTTTGTGGCTTGATAGCTCATTTCCTTTTAAAAAAAATTAAATCTTGATTGTTGAAAGTATTATATATGTCTCCTCCCCGCTCCATTGACCCCCTTCTAGCCTACCTCTACTCCTCTTTCCCCCCTCCCCCACCCAAGGCCTTCACCACCCTATTGTCTGTGTACATGGGTTATGCATATATGCATACAAGTTCTTTGGTTAATCTCTCCCCACCCAACCACCCTCCCCACCTTCCCTCTGAGATTCCACAGTCTGTTCTATGCATTCATGTCTCTGGATCTATTTTGTTCATCAGTTTATTTTGTTCATTAGATGCCACATATGAGTGAGATCATGTGATAGTTGTCTTTCTCTGACTGGCTTATTTCGTTTAGCATAATACTCTTCAAATCCCTCCATGCTGTCTCAAAGGGTAAGAGATCCTTCTTTTTTAGCTCATTTCTTTTAATTGCTGAATAATATTTCATTGTATGAATTTCCCACAGTTTGATTATATATTTATCTATTATAGAACACTTTTTTTGTCCTGGAGTTTGGCAATTAGGAATAACACTACTCTAAATACTCATATGCAGGCTTTTGTGTGGCTGTGTTTACCCCAAATTGTTTGAATAACTACCTAGGAGTGAGATTGCTGGATCATATGCTAAGTCTGTGTTTGACATAGTAAGAAACTGCCAAACTGTCCTCCAAAATGGCTGCACCATTTTGCATTTCCGTTCGCAGATGAGTGAGAGTTCCTGTGGCTCTGCATCCTTGCCAGCAGTTGATTTCGTCAGACTTTTGGATTTTAGCCAATAAGGTGTGCAGCTGTAGGTAATTTTTTAAATTTGCAATTCCTTAATGACAAATGTTTATCATCGCTTACATATGCTTATTTGCCATCTGTGTATCTTTGGTAAGGTGTCAGTTTGGATCTTTGCTCATTTTTTAATTGGGTTGTTTGTTTTCTTATTGCTGAGTTTTAAGAGTTCTTTGTATTTCATTTTGGATGTAAGTCATTTTCCAAAGTGTGTTTTGCAAATATTTTCTCCCAGTCTGTGCTTTGTCATTTTATTTTTAAGTAGTATCTTTCACAGAGAAGTTTTAAATTTTAATAAAATCTAATCTATATTTATTTTTCATGGATGATGCTTTTGATGTTGTATCTGAAAACTCATTGCCAAACCAAGGGCATCTAGGCTTTCTTCATAGAAAAAGTTTCATAGTTTTATGTTTTACATTTAAGTTTATGGTCTTTTTAAAAAAGATATAAAATATGTGTCTAAATTATTATTTTTTTATGTGGATGTCCACTTGTTCCAGCACCATTTGTTGAATTATCTTTTTTTTTATTATTTATTTTTATTATTATTATTTTTTTTACTGATTTCAGAGAAGAAGGGAGAGGGAGAGAGAGATTGAAACATCAATGATGAGAGAGAATCATTGTTTGGCTGCCTCCTGCATGCCCCCTACTGGGGATCAAGCCTGCAACCCGGGCATGTGCCCTTGGCTGGAATTGAACCTGGGACCCTTCAATCTGCAGGCCTATGCTCTATCCACAGAACCAAACAGGCTAGGGCATTGATTAATCTTTTGTAAAAGATCAACTGACTACATTTGTGTGTCTATTTCTGAGCTCTCTATTCTATGGATATGTGTCTATTCTTTTGCCCATACCATGCTGTCTTGATTATCATAGCTCTTTAGTAATCCTTGAAATTGAGGACTATCAGTCCACTAACTTTGACCACTTTCTTCAATGCTGTATTGGTGATTTTAGACCTTTTAAAAAATATGTACTCTAGAATCATGTCAATATCTACAAAAGGGCTTGTTAGGATTTTTCACCGTAGGTGAGTTGGGAAGGGTAGCTGATGCTGGAGCTGGGGAAACAGCCTTGTCAGAGTGGGGTGAGGTGGGATAAAGTCTTTCCCTCAGGAGGTAGACCTTTGTCATGGAAAATGCTCTGGGCACATTTCACAATGGTTACTTTTAACCTGCTTCAGGCCAGAACCACAAGAAGATCTTGTGGTTAGCTCTTCCCTGTAAAAGCATGGTTGAACTCCTGATGGCATAAAAAACTAAGTGTGGAGATCCCTTTAAGCCTGCTGCAACCCCCAGGCATTTCCCACTCTCTAACTAGTTTGAAAGCTTCAGCAATTCATCAAAATGACCACTTAGGTATTCTTACTGGTTTATTGCTTCCTTGTCTTCTGCTCCAGATAAGCAGATATTGGCTGTAACCTTCTAGATTAGTGGTTCTCAACCTTCCTAATGCCTCGACCCTTTAATACAGTTCCTCATGTTGTGGTGACCCCCAACCATAAAATTATTTTCATTGCCACTTCATAACTGTAATTTTGCTACTGTTATGAGTTGTAATATAAATATCTGATATGCAGGATGTATTTTCATTGTTACAAATTGAACATAATTAAAGCATAGTGATTAATCACAAAAACAATATGTAATTATATATGTGTTTTCTGATGGTCTTAGGCGACCCCTGTGGGAGTCATTGGACTCCCAAAGGGGTCGCAACCCACAGGTTGAGAACCCCTGTTCTAGATTCAACTAGATTCAACTAGATAATAATTCTCTTCAGATTGATGGTTTGCTCTAAGAAACCGGTTCTCAGAGTCTAAGAAAAGTCTTTCTTTTTTCTCTTCAGTTTCTTCAATTTTTTTTATGTTGTAAGAATAAAAGTAATGATGTTAATCTTTTCATGTCAGGGAAACTAGAAGTTCACCTCAGATATGATCTTCTACTTTCTCTCTGCCTCTTCTTCTGGGGCTTACATTTTATATATATTGACTAGAGGCCCGGTGCACAAAAATTTGTGCACTCTCGGGGGAGAGGGGGGTACCTCAGCCCGGCCTGTGCCCTCTCACAGTCTGGGACCCCTCGGGAGATAACGACCTGCTGGCTTAGGCCTGCTCCCGGGTAGCAGAGGGCAGGCCCAATCCCTAGGTGCAACCCCTGGTTGGGCTCAGAGCAGGGCTGATTGGGGAGTTGGGGTGCCGCCCCCTGTCATGCACAGAGCAGGGCGGATCGGGAGGTTGTGATGCCACCCTCAGTCACGCTCAGGGTAGGGCCGATTGGGGGGTTGGGGCACCACCCCCTGTCACACTCAAACAGGTTCGCAGATGAGTGAGAGTTCCTGTGGCTCTGCATCCTTGCCAGCAATTGATTTCATCAGACCTTTGGATTTTAGCCAATTAGGAGTGCAGCTGTATGTCATTTTTTAAATTTTAAATTTGCAGCACCACTCCCTGTCATGCACAGAGCAGGGCCCATCAGGGGTTGGGGAGCTCCCCCCTGTCACGCACAGAGCAGGGCCGATCAGGGGGTTGAGGAGCTCGCCCCTGTCACTCACAGAGTAGGGACGATAGGGGAGTTGGGGCACCGCCCCATGTCACACACAGAGCAGGGCTGATCAGGGGGTTGGGGCGCTGCCACTGTCACACTCAGGGCAGGGAGGTTATGGGTCTACCCCGTCACACACAGAGCAGGGCCCGTGGGGGCGGGGGTGTTGGGGCGCCGCACCCTGTCAGACACAGAGCAGGGCCGATCAGGGGGTTGGGGCGCCGCACCCTGTCACACACAGAGCTGCAAGGCAAGCAGGGGGTTGGGGAGCTCCCCCCTATCAGGCACAGAGCAGGGCTGATCAGGGGGTTGCGGCGCCTTCCCCTGTCATGAACAGAGCAGGGTAGATAGGGAGGTTGTGGCCCCGCCCCCTGTCACACACAGAGCTGCAGGGCGATCAGGGGGTTTGGGCATTGCCCCCTGTCATGCTGATCCCGGTGCCAGGAGGCATATTACCCTTTTACTATATAGGACAGAGGCCTGGTGCACGGGTGGGGGCCAGCTGGTTTGCCCTGAAGGGTGTCCTGGATCAGGGTGGCAGTCCCCACTGGGGTGCCAGGCCAGCCTGGGTGAGGGGATGATGACTGTTTGCAGCTGGTCACACACCCTTCAGGGTGGGGGTCCCCACTGGAGTGCCTGGCCAGCCTGGGTGAGGGGATGATGGCTGTTTGCGGCTGGTCACACACCCTTCAGGGTGGGGGTCCCCACTGTAGTGCCTGGCCAGTCTGGGTGAGGGGCTGAGGGCTGTTTTCAGGCTGGCGGGTGACTGAAGCTACCAACTGCTCCTTTTTTTCTTTTTTTTTTTATTCTGGGCCAGCTTTAGCTCTGAGGCTTGGCTCCAGCTCTGAGGCCTCCGCTGCTGAAAGCAGGTATCTCGTTTGTTTGGATTCTATAATCGAAACACTGTTTCAACTCCAGCTCTGAGATCCCGGCTGGCTGAAAGCAAGTTTCTGGGGTTTTGTTTAGCTTCTATATTTATAACAATGTTTCAAACTGCAAGCTCAGAGGCCGGCAGCAGCAGGCGGGGAACATTGGCTTCCTCTGTCACTGAAGCAAGCAAGCCTCATGTTCGCTTCAAGCTGCCTGGCTGCTGGCCGCCATCTTGGCTGGCAGTTAATTTGCATATCGCCCTGATTAGCCAATGGGAAGGGTAGCGGACGTACGGCTAATTACCATGTTCCTCTTTTATTAGATAGGATGCTTTATGATTTTCTGATAAGTCTCTGGCTCTGTTAAATTTTCTATACTTTCTTTCTCTTCTTCTTCCTGCCATTGAATTGAGCCAGGTTTCTCTCTGAGCAGGATGCAAGGGTGATTTCTTTCCTGGGTTCTTGTCCAGGTGGATTCAAAGAATGAAGCCACAGACAAAAGGTAGTATATGAAAAGGGGGAAATTTTTTGGAAACAAGTACAGCTTTCCATGTGGGGAAAGGGGTGGTCCCAAAAGTGGTAGTCCACTAAGCCCCCTTTTCCTAAGGTTTATAAAGGCTGCTTTCTTTGTCTCTTGATACTCTTCTTATTAGTAGAATATCAACTTCAATGCTCAAACCCCATGTGATGCCCCCCTTTTTTTCTTGCCCTTAAGTGGTAGAATTTTCTATCACCTGTGAAAATCTGTTTTGCTCTTTCTCCCATTTGTCAGCATTTCTCTATCTCCTATGAAAGTTTATTTTCTCTTTCTCTCCATACTCTGTGGCTTTCCCCTATCTTCTGTGAATGGATGTCTTCCTCTTCCCTTATCCTGTGGCACCTTTTGTTCATTGTGAATGTATTTCTTTTGGCAGCTCCAAGCCCCCAACCAACTATGCCTCCCTTCCCCCATGAGCCCCCTAATTCCTAAAACTCCCTCAACCTACCTATTTTACCCCTAAAAACTCCTTTCACCATTACAAATCTGCTGTTGAGTTCCTCTGGTGATTTTTTCATTTTTGTTACTAAATTTTTCAACTTGGAAATTTCCATTTGGATCTTTTTTATACTTTCTCTAGTTAGCTCCCCTATTTGTTGTCTTGCTATCAAATTTTCCTTCAATACTTTGAATATTATTTCCTTTAATTTTTATGTCATATTTATTATAGCTGCATTGAAGTTTCTGTTTGCCCAATCCTACATCTAGGTCTACTCAGTTTCATTGAGTGTTTTTGTTTTTTTCTTCTTGAAGTATGGGTCACTCTTTCTTGTTTATTTTACATATATTGTAATATTTTGTTGAAAACTGGGTATTTAGCTAATATAGTAATTTTATATTCTGATTTTTTTTTTTTTGGTCATTGTTTTGTTTTCTTTAACTTACCTGGAATTTATCTCCTTGAAGTGTGTAGTTGCTTTTCTCTGCTCCGAGTTTATTTTTATTGTTTAGCCTGACTTCCTAGGAGTTGCCTCAGTGTCTGCATAGCTTAATAGTCAGCCAATGATTAGGGAATTATGTTGTGCTCAAATACCTTTAGCTCATAAACCTTCCTCTCTTTGCTGATTGATCTTTGCAAGGGTTGGGGAACACAGTCAATGTTCAGCCAGTTCTCAAATCTTCTTGGACTTTTATTTTCAACTCTCTTATGTATGTCTCACACATAAGCATAGCTTCCCAGGAATGCATGGTAAGTTTATCTCATCTCTTCTATGGCTCTCTTCTAAGATTTCTCCAACAAGTTAAAGGCTAGTTTAACTCTTGCTTCAACTAGGACCATAACCTTAGGCTAGTAGAGATGTCAGTTTTCCATGTATTTCCTATTGAAACTGCTACCGTTATATATTTATTTTTTCCTGTTCTAAAATTGTGCCACTTTCTTTTGTAACTAATGTTATCTTGGCCACCACCATGTTGGCAACACTGCCATTATTACTGACCAAGCTAAAGATGGGGAGATGGATTTTAGTCCCAGCTAAGAAGACTACATACTCTGTTGTTTTTAGCTGAAGGACTAGCTATTTTCCATAAATACTTCTTAATTTATTTTTTGCACTTGGTCAACTTTTCAAAGTTCAAAACTAATTTTGGGGAATTTTGTCATCTTTTGTGGAGTAGAGAGAAGAATTGTTACCCCTTTACTTCTTTCTTTCTTTCTTTCTTTCTTTCTTTCTTTCTTTCTTTCTTTCTTTCTTTCTTTCTTTCTCTCTCTCTCTCTCTCTCTCTCTCTCTCTCTCTCTCTCTCTCTCTCTCTCTCCTTTTTAAGGTAGGAAAGTATACTTATAAACCGTCATCTTGTTGCTGGAAGCACTCATTGCTATCAGTTTAGTTGCTGTTTTATATGTATCTCATAAATTATATCAAGTTCACACAAATATTTCCAATTCAAATTTAGAATTATGGGTGTGTGTATTTTTTTTAATGTAATCTCTTTTATGTTACATCTATATGTCTTTTCTTCTTTGCCAGATCTCTGGGTTCTTAATAGCACCATCATAATTACTCACTTTATCTCACAATATCCATGTACCTGTCTCAGTATAATAATACCAACATGATCACAAATATGATTATTTAAAATAGGTTTTATTTGTACTGTACTGGTTGTTTTATAATATGCTGATGTTGATTTTTTTTTGCTGCTACATATTTGTATGATATTTGCTATTTGAGTCAGACTATATCTGCTTGCCTAGAGAAAAATTGGTATTCTATCTTGCCCAATCCTTAAACACACTGTGTTTTATATCCATGATGGATAATAGAGTACATTTCCATGAGATTCAGAGAGCTATTCTATTGTCCAGTTCTGCACATTTTTATCACACCATAATTCTGCTCCACACTTGATACAGTTTACTTTCTAACTTTGTCAGATGTCCTAATGTACTTCTAAAATACTGACTATTAAAGGTTTTCGAAAGTAGCTGTAAAATTGGGCATTTTCTGCCATCATTTGTGAGTAAGTCACGTAATATCAAGATATAGACCATTGGATATATTACATCTCGCGATTTCAGGAAGGCAGATCATAGAAAAATTACTCCTCCAGTTTATATACTTGACAGTGGTAAATGGAGAAGCCCAGCTAGAGAATTTTACTCAAAAGTGAATTATATCTTGCATATTATCCAAACTCAAAAGAATAAAAACAAATAAAATAAGAAACCTCCAATTTTCTTCTCCCCAGCATTAAATTTTTTGAATAAAAGTAATTTTTTTGACCTTTCCATAACTTTTAAATCATATGTGGAAGTAAAAATATTAGTAAAGTAAACTCAACATGCATTCACCATTCAGCTTCAGAAAGTATACACTCATGACAATATTGTTTCATTAATATTCCCACCCATTTATTTACCCCATTTGATATTTGTTTGATGCAATCAAATTATTTCATCTGTAAACACTTTCAGTGTGTATTTCCCACAGATAATATTTAAAAAAATAAGCATAATTGCATTGTCACAAATAAAATATTAATCACTTCTTAATATCCTCAAATACCTCGTTCAAATTTCAAATCCTCATAAACATTATAATTCTTAAACCATATGTATGAATTGGACCTGAAAAATTTTAACACTTTGCTTTGTTGAAGGAATGATTGTCCTAGAGTTTTTCCTGGTCTGGCTTTGATGATTGTATCCCCCATGGCTTTACTTAGTAGGTTCTTTGATCTCTGTATTTTCTGTAAGTTGGGAATTGAATCTAGTAGGTTTCATCAGATAGAGGTAGTTTTGGTTGTTGTTGTTTTTTACAATGCTATTTGATCATTGTTACTGTGTTTTTCCATTTGTAGGCACTTACTATCTGGTTGCTTCTTTTTTTTTAGCAGCTGTTGATAGTCAATGATGGGAAGCATTAATTCATTAAAAGTTACAAAATATGGCTGTTCTGTTACTGTCTATGCATCTAAAATTAGATGTATATAAATATGTATGTATAGATGTATTTCTGGAATACATCTATAAGTAGAATATTTAGAAATCAAATGGTATAGTTTATATAGGAAATGCTGGATATATGCAAAATGTTATGTTTTCCTAATGAGCGTAAACATAAAATTATGCTTTGGAATGCTGTAGGAAAATATACCCAAGGCAGTATCCCCAAAAGTTAGTATTTTCCTCATACTCAAAGTTCTTCGAGATTCTTTGTGAAAAAGTTATAATTACATTTGTTCTTAATATTTAAAAAGTGATGTTTATAATTATTTTCTTTCCAAAATTTTATGCATGCTTATTTTAGAAAATATAGGTTAATATGAAAAAGGGAAATCATCTCTCATTCCCTTTCCTGGAGAAAACCACTGTCCAAGCAATTTCAAATGTGTCTCAGGGTTCTAAAATCTATTAGATGGTCAACAATAATATTTGAGATGCAGAATGAAAACACAAGAAGTGTATGCTTCAGTGAGCGCCTTATTTTTAAAAAAGATTAGAAATGTGAAATATCCATAAAATTTGTCATTTTTACCATTTTTTAAAGTGTACAATTCAGTAGCATTAAGGACATTCATAGTGCTACACTATCTAAACCCAGAACTTTCTCATCACCCCAAATGAAGTCCTTGTGATAGGTCTACCTCTCTGTGACTAAACTAAGGAAAATGGAATTGCACACTTCAGGGTGGTGAGTTTTAAAGTGTATCAATTATATTTTAAAGCTGTTTTTAAAAATGAGAGACAGCAGGAAACAAAATAGAAAAAAAAATCATTGACTTCATGGAGCTTGCATTCTAGTGATTATCATTGCCAATAAAATTCTCTAATACTATCAATAAAAATAATTTGGGCAGACTGCCCTTAGGTCCTAAGGCTTAGGAGGAAAGGACTGTTCTAATAGACTTCCTTAGATTTCTTGAATGCAATCTTAAGTTGATGGTACCTAGCCCTAAATTTTCATGAACAGATGGCCAACCAAGGCTGCAGTGGGGGCAACCAATCCTGTGTTTTCCTCCAGGTGAACAACGCCCTAAGTCACAAAACAAAAACAAAATCCTGCAAGATAAATTTTAAAAATTAAATCAGTATTTTACAGAGTGATGTAATTTTAGACCTGGTAGCAATCTCAGAGATGATAAAGTCCAAACTAATTATTTTACAGATGGGCAACCCACACCCATGGGTAGATCAAAGCTTTCATCATACCAACCAGGCAATATCTGAATCTATAAAGTAGTTATGCTTAAGAGCAGTGCTGCTGTTTCCATTTTTACTTCACAATACCCCTCCCCCCTCCCCCCAAGCATTATCTGTTTCACAGAAGGTGAGAGTGGATAGGTGGGTAGGAGATAATCTACCAAAGACCTTGTATGCATATATGACAATAGGCTGGTAAGTGTTTTCTTTTTAATTTTTAAAGTTTTTTTTTTATTTTTTTTAATTGATTTTAGAGAGGAAGGGAAAGGAAGAGAGAGATAGAAACATCAATGATGAGAGAGAATCTTTGATCAGCTGCCTCCTGCATGCCCCCCACTGGGGATTGAGCCTGCAATCCAGGCATGTGCCCTGACTGGGAATCCAACCATGTGATCTCTTGGTTCATAGGTTGTTGCTCAACCACTGAGCCATGCCAACTGGGCTTGTCTCTCTCTTTATGCCCTTAATGGGGCCACCTTTCTACTACAAACTGAATGAGCAGGGCAGATCCTATCCTCAAACATGTTGCTTCTGCCCACTGTCTTTGCAGCAGAGACATAAGAATGAGAATTTGCTTGAAGGCATCCATCACTCTGAACATAAACATGATTTGGGGGAAAGGAGTTGAGTTGCCTCCCATAATTTGTGGTTAATGAATTGTCTGAAGGGTTTTATGTGCCCCTCTCCCACTCATTGCTTTGCATGGTAGTGGTCCCTTCCCCATTAAAATGCTTTTCTCATTTGAACTGTTTTCACGAATAGAGGACTCTTTCATTTTTCACAGCCGATTTCCCTTTATTGTCTTTATTGCAGTTTAACAGAGAGACAAATGACACCACAAACAGAGACAAGGGAGAATGCCCCCGCCTTTCCATTAAGTGTTTTTATTAACCTTTGTTCCTCCCTTAGCTCAGGTGGTGGGATCTAGACCTGTAGTGTGGGTCATAAATGAACAATCAGATCCAAAGCTTCATGGAAAAGCCCTCTAATGGGGCAGAGTTGTCCCTGAAACAATATTTGTTCTCTAAAATTGTATCTGAAGTTAATAATGACAGTGATGGTAATAGCAATTATAATAATAAAAATTGTAACACTAAAAGCTATATGGATAGAAGAAACATTTAGGATCTATTACTGGTATATACTAGGCATTCTAAATTTTTTCTATTAGAAATTTACATTCTTATGACAAAAATTTAAAGATATGAGGGTATATAGCATAAAAGGTAAAACTTACCTTGATTTCCCTCCTCCCTAAAATACCAGTGGCCTCAAGAGGCTTCAGGACACACTGATCTGTATATACATATACATATACATATACATATACATATACATATACATATACACATACACATACATACATATAATATACATGTACCTTTTTATGTTCTCCCTTCAGGGAGCATGCCCATGCCATTCCCTTCCCTCTCTCCGTATTCCCTTCCTCCCCACATGAACCCCCTAACCTCCAAGGGACCCCAGAAGGCTTGCAGCCAGGGGAGCAATGGGCAGTGGCAGCTCATCCCAGGCTAACCCCCTGAACCTGTCTCCAAGGCCCCCTTTTCTCTGGCTTCCCAGTGAGCTAAGGCAGCCCAGCCTAGGCGTGCCTATTGCTTCTTCTATGTCCTCCCTTGTTTCGCTCTCCTAAGTATATTTTTGCTGCGCTCAACAAATTCTTGCTTGCTTTTCTACACTTTGTCTCTTGATTGAAATATTCCCCTCAAGAAGACAAGAACTAAGGTCTCACCATCTCCTCTTCTCCCTGGTAACACTTTGACATAAACTTCAGTTCCCATATTATTCAGTGACATTCATTTTTAACTTAACATGGTTCAAAAGGCTTTCAGTTGTGACTTTATATAAACTCTATCCCATTCTTTTTTAGCAGCATTTCCCTCTTGATAGAGATTTAATTATTTTAGTTGTTAGAGTTGAAGCTGCAGGGCACATCTATTTGCCCACAGGATGCATTTCTAGAAGTGGAATTCCTGTGTGGAAGGATCTGTGCGTGTCATGGCTTGGTAGACACTGACAGATTTTCTGCTTCATGTGCACCTCATATTACACGTGAGAGTGATTTGGGCTCTTTGCATGTTACTACTTTTAATTCTTATCTATTTATTGAATGCCTGCTGTATGCCAGGCACTATGTTTTATATGAGGTATGGATGAAGAAGAGAGTAGGTCAATGAATTACTTTATAATTTTTCATGAGTTATGAGTATTTCAGTTTGCTCTTACAGAAGCTACTAAGGATACACACATACACACACATAGACACATGTACATACATAGCTACTGCCTTTCTTTTGTGTGCATGTGACAAAATGATAGCCATGGTCTTTGTTGTCTATGTTCCCCATTTCTAGTTAAATTACTGTTCTACCCCAGGAAATGAGAGTACTGTGTTTTACCTCCAAAAAATACAATGTTCTCTGGGCAGCCATGGTAATGAGTAACAGAAAGCTGGGACACTCTTCATTTTGCCAGTTCTTGTTTTTGAGTGGAAATGTTTGCAAATACACTGACTCTCAAGTATTCTCATTAATGGTGAACAGAATGTGGGTAGGCAAACTCATGAGCTAAACATTTATAGTGTGCTTTTGGCTCTGAAACATGGTCAGACACAGCACCAGCCAGCCTGCCTCTCACCTCCCCCCCCCGCCCCCTTCTCTCTTTCCCTGTCTTCTTTTCTCTCCTCCCTGTCCCCACTTGTTTGTCCTTCTTCTAATTCTTCTAAACCATATATATAATTGATTTCAGGGAGGGAGGGAGGGAGGGAGGGAGGGAGAGAGAGAGAGAGAGAGAGAGAGAGAGAGAGAGAGAGAGAGAGAGAGATCAGTGAATTGATCGGCTGCCTGCCCGACACTGGGGATCAAGCCAGCCAGCAACTTGGGCATATGCCCTGGCTGGGAATTCAACCGTGACCTCCTGGTTCATAGGTGGAGGGTCAACCTCTGAGCTACACTGGCTGGGTTCTTCTAAACTTTTGTTAGCCATTTTGTTGCTCATTTATTCCATGACCATTTGCTGAGCCTCAGCTCATGTTAACTATTATATCAGGACCTATGGTTAGAACTGTGGTTTCTCAGCTAACAACTTCATAGTCCAGTAATGAAGATAATAAATAAATATATGAATGTGTTTTATTAAAAACCTATAAGAAAAATTATAGAATCCTCAAGGAGGGAGTAATTGTGCCCTCTAGGGAGTAGGGGCAGCTTCATTGGTGATGTGAAACAAGGCAATCAACAGTGGACATCAGGGGCCCTGCCATTTCCTGTTCAGTGCAGGTCGTGTGTTGGGACATTTAGGTTTAAGTCTAGGTCTTCTAAAACACTGGGTGTGGAACAGGGGGTCCTCTGGGGGTGAGGACGATGGAGCCCAACGCGCTGGGGCGTTCTGCATGCACGACTCTGGAGACCAGGTTCAGAGACACAGATCTAAGTTTATTGAGGAAATACAGCCGTATATAAAGGGGTAAGCAGCCAATGCAATAGGGATGCGCTTGCATGTTATCCAATGGGCGTGAGGGTCAGGGCTAAGAGTAGGTGGCTCTTGGAGATTTGTCAGGCGGGCGTTGCCACTTCCTGGTGTGCCAAGGAAGCATGTATGCTGGAGTGTGCTCACAGCGTTGCTTTGGCCACAGCACTGAGATAAATCTCTTGAGCTCTGCCCACATGGGTGAGTTTAGGAAAGTAGTTTAACTTCCTCATGCTTTGATTTTCTTATCACTAACAAGAGGATAAGAATCTTCAGTGCTGTGAAGGCAGAATAAAACAATGCTTGAGAAAACTCTCTGACAAGGTTTAGGGAATTATAAATGTCTCCATTCTGCTGGCACAGGAATAGTCTGAGCTATTGGACATTTATTGAGCATCTAATATGTACCAGGCACTGGATACACAAAACCTAAGATACAGCCTTTACTCTCCAGGAGTTCACAACTACAAGAAGACAAACTCACTTAAAAGAAAATCAAACCATTGACTCACCTGTTTGGATTGAAATAGGGTATCAACTGACAAAAAATTTATCTATGTACTTTTGGCAGATGTGATAGTTATGTGATGGAAGGGAGGAATTCATTATCAGCTAATTGTAAGAGGTTAGCAGAGGCACCCCACAATCATGGCTAAGTTTATTTAGAACGCATCAAGTCCAATGCACACTTCTAAATGGTTTATGTGGATTCATTTATTTTATCTTTGCCATAATCCCATGAACAAAGTACTATTATCACTTCCCACTTTGTAGATGATGAAATGGAGGTACTAATAGCCTTAGTAAGGTCCTCAGCCAGTGAACAGGTGCCAGGATTTGAACTCGGGTGGTCTTTACGGTTTGCATCTCACTAAATCCAGGGTGCAACCATTAACTGAGGAATTAAAGGATGGAGAGGAGAAATTGATCCTAGAAATGGAGTGTGTTTGAAGGCTGACGGGTACTTCATTCGTTTGGGGAGCTTCAGGAAATTCACTGTGGGAGGAGGGGGTGGGTGCAATGGGTGCTCAGCCATGAGGCCTGAGCCCTTGCAGGCTACACTGAGGAGCATGGCTCTTGTCAGTGAGAACTGGAAGCCACGGGAAACTTAAGCAGGGAAGAAATACGATCAAGCTTGCCTTTTAGAAGGGCCATGCATTAATCCATCAATGAGGTGACCGAGATGGCTTCAGTGGCCTCTGGACCCTGACCCCCTGACCATGGTTCAGCCACACTCTTCTTCCAGTAAAAAGCAACTGCCCTCAAATGGAAACCATTGCTCATTGCTACAGGGGCTTAATAAAATCTCTGGAGGCCAAGAAAGCCAAAGCACAATTTAAAAAACGGTCCTTCCCAGATGGCCGCCGCGGTGAGTGACTGCGCGTGGGCGCCTGACAGCTTCCTCCTCATGGCAGTGCTATGCTGCTGTGCTTCCCCGTCATAAACCTTCCTCTTTATTTTGTGGGAGGGTAACGTGCCCAACAGACCTAATCCAGGAGGAGAATAAAGAAGCAGGAGGCCTTAAACCTTCATCTAGTGCCGGAGACCTCTAAGCTATCATAAAGAAACTGTCAGATTTAAAACTTGGAAACTTGGGGATGCTACCTGGGCATGCCTTGGGCTACCTCCCATCTCTTTCCCACTCCCCTCTCCACTTTCATGACATCCTCTCTCTTTCTCTTGCCTCATCTCTGTGACCCGCCTCCCAATGGATGGACGCTCTTAGATTGCCAAACCTCATGCCGCATTTCCCTAGGGCCAGACTGCCCTTTCCAGAACTGCCCACCTTTCAAAATTACTTTCTTACGTTTCCAGTTACAGCTATTAAACTCCTCCTGGGGCCAAGCTCAAATATGTGTTAGGAGGAGAGCGATTTAATTAAATTGCACCCCACTAAGGTATAAATAACATATTTCCTGACCCTTTCCCTCCAATCATCCCAGGCATGTTAGGAATGTAATGAAAGAAAAGAGTCCCTCATTATTGAATAGAGTAATGTAGTCATAACAGTAGCTTCCCAGTGGGGGGTCATATTTCAAGATCCCTTAAAACATGCTTTTTATGAGTCACCCCATTTCTGCCTAAGGCTGACCTGTTTATTGTGTACTCTGGTCTCCAGTCAGCAGTTTTTGAAATATCAGCACCAGCTGTGGTCCCTTCCCTATACCTGGGCTCTCTGGCTAGACTTCCCACAAGGCCATAGTGTTTGTTTTTACTCCGAGGATCACTGTCAGTCAGAAGAGTGAGGAAGCAGGAAGGGTGGGAAGCTGATTTGGAGACACATGTCAATCAGAATGAATTATCTACATCCCAAAGAGAAATAATTAAATAATTATCCACAATGATAGGTAGGAAACTATGTGAGAAAGTATACAGCAAGTTCATGGTTTGGTGCCAAGACTGGACCAGGACATAGGGATGATTTTTCATCTCAGTCTTGTGTGAGTTCCCTAGAGTCCTTGAGTCTTTGTGTCGTCATCTGTAAAATGAGGGGGTTGGGGTTGGGCTGATAGGCTTCAGTTTCTTTTAGATCTAATTGGTCCTTTTCAAGTCTGGGGCCCTGTACTGTTTATTTTGTGTGTTTCAACCTTGACCTGCCATATACACTGTTCAGTTGACCACCAGTTTCTACACTGTCGGGTAGAAGAAAGGCCATCCCGACAGGGTAGGAGAAACTGAATTTGGAAGAAATCTAAATGATTTCTTCACTTAGAACATCAGACTGGGGCTTGCACCTAAGTTTGTCTATAAACTAGGGTTAGTAATTCCTCTTTGACTTGCTTTACAATATTGGAAACCACATAGTTACACAACTGCTAACGCTCCCTCTGTTACAGAAGACCAAAGAAATACCAAGCACGCTTCCTAGAGAAAGGGAGGGACCCTGTTTATTAACACTAGTGGACTCTGGGAATAATTTCCAAATCAGTGAAGGAACACTCAGAGGGCTTCACTTTTTATAACCTTCTGGGGTCTTTGTCTTGCAGATATGGTTCCGCCCCCTTTTGTGGGCTTACAGGAAGGCCCCCAGGTGTTGAGGTCCCCAGGCCATATCCGATGATCTGTCCTGGGGCCAGTGATAATGACCTTCCCCACCCCCTCTTCCCCACCTCTTCCAAGGGCAGTGCATTGCTCACAGTTTTTATGGTCTGACAGGCCTTGCAAGACCAGTTTCCTCCTCACCTCTTTTTAAAAATGGCTTGGGTTCTGAAAATCACGTGTAACCAGAAGCTGTGCTACCTGATGGCTGCTGAGGAATGTGGAGATGGGTGGGGGTTGTGGATAGAGTTTCCTAAACTTGGATTTAATATAATTTAGTGCCACAGTTACACATAACTGGCTTTCCTTTTTGTAAACCACACAATGGAAAATCATGTTAGTTGCCCAGAACTATCAACTATGTCAACAGGAGGAAGATGGAGGTGAAGCTAATGGCATTTTTCTTAATTCCATCTATTCCAGAGATGAATGATCTTTGATCTTTTTGAGTTTTATCCATCATTGAAAAGATGCTCTTGTATTACATGAGTTTTAGTCTCTCTCCTGATAAAAAAAATATGTGATTGACAAGGTTGTATTTCCCACCATACACCAAGGTGCTGATTATAGGCAGGAATTGAAGACTCCTTGACCTTAGCCCCCTTAGAGGGTAGAGCCCCATGTGAGTCCAAGTTTGCTTTGCCTGGTTAGGAATTGCTTACTGCTTCCTTCATGCTTTACATTACAGAGTTAGGCCCTCATCTTGATGTTACAAAAGTCACTCAGGTCAGGCCTCTCACTGGCCCTGTTGGCACTGTTTGCTCCCCGCAATTACTCAACTTGGCAGACAAATCATCTGTGGTTTTTATTGTTACCTTTTCATGTGGGTACCCAATATAACACATCATAAGCTCTCAGAACATAAACTCCTTCTGGGTTCAAATTTTGTCTTCCATCTTTGTACCTCAGGTACAGTTCAGTATTTGACACAGAGTAGGCACTTTATAAATTCATACTGTGGAACTTAATTGAAGCTCTTTATCTGATGAGATTCTGGCTCACTATTTCAATCAACAGCAAATTGGGAAGCTGTTTGACTTGGGCAGTGCAGAGATTAGGGATATGCCGACCTTTACCTCTTAACGTTAGCCTCCTATGAAGACCAGGCCATATTCTTTGGGAGACCCTAGGAAAGAAGAAGGAAGTAATTGAAAAGTTAGTGTGCAATTGTTGGGGATTTTGGCTTTGTGGCCAACATCTTATTCACATCAAGGCACATTAAACTATAGCATCCCAGCTTCATGCAGATGATGCTTGGAAGATTTAGTTCAACATTATTGTTTAACAGATAAGGACACTGTTTTACAGATAAGGAGCTTAGAGGATGACGAACTTTGAAGAAATTTTTTCTTGGAATTAATTGTGTGTTTTTTAAATAACACAATTCCACATATTAACAAAAGTAAGTTTTGCATGAACCAGTTCAGTGTTTGGGTAAAGTACTTAAAGTCAAACAATGGCAGCAGAAACACAGCAAGGTATCTCTGTGTGCAGAGCCCACCAACAGCTTCCAAAGATTCCTTCTTTCCTTCCACACCATAGGGTTGTTCCTTGGGGGGGTAGATGCTCAGCTGGGGACATTGTCTAGCTCTCTTTGCTTTTCTGTGCGACCTGTGACTGGAACTGGACCGTAGAATATGGGTAACAGTGACGTACACCTCTCCCAGAACTGGGTCCTAGAAAGTCACTCCACCACCCTCCACCATCTCTTTCCTCCACTGTATTAACCTGTATTTCCTCCACTGTAGAAACCCTTATTTCATCAAGGGTTACTAACACTATAAACTGGAATTCAAGTCAATTTAAAAATATGGATCTAACTTCAGAAGAACTTTACTTGTCAGATCAAACCATGCCTGTCGAGAAAAGTGTAGACAGGAACAGAATTGAGAGGAAGATTTCTTTAGACCTTCTTATAGTGTTATTTTAATGTAAGTGAATGGATTGCCTGTTAAAATTAAATTAAATTAAAAATAAAGAGAAGAAATTATGCAAGTCATTCTTCTTGACTTTCAACCAAAACAGCACAGAAGTAGGAGTTACTGGATAATTAATATCAAAGAACTATTACTAAGAAAAGTCAAGTTTCACTTCAGAGTGATTGATCTAGAATTATAGCTGTGCTTCTGTCAGCCCCAACTGGGTCAGTATATTGCATTCATCAACATTCGTTTTCAACTCTAATCACTTACTTTATTGAGTGGAGCTCTTCTGCTTTCCTTAGATCATTAGTGCCTTTCAAGAAATGTCAGGTTAAACAAGAAAAAGAAATGATGAGTTTTTCTCCCATCAGCTTGTTTGTATGAACTTCCTTCCCTCTGTAGCACCTATTTACAGTGTAGAGATGATGTGTTGTGGAATTGTGCACCTGAAACCCATATAATTTTGTTAACCAGTGTGTCACCCCAATAAATTTAGTGAAAAGAGGGGAAAAAAGTCTCCTATGTGCCCGATGCTGTGTTAGGAGTTGGGATACCCAGACAGTAAGACAACCTCTTCTTTTAGGAATCATCATGAGAGGGGAGAAAGATGAATAAATACTTTGGTATAGGTGAATTGTGTCCCCCCCACCCCCATTTATATGTTTAGATCCTAACAGCCAGCACCTCAGATTATGACTATATGTGAAAATAGAGTATTTATTAAAGAGATAAATTGAAATGAGGTCATATTGGTGGGTCCTAATCCAACATGACTGGTGTCCTTTTAAGAAGAGATTAGGATACAGACCTGCAGAGAGGGAAGACAAAATGAAGACAAGAGAAGGCAGTTACTTACAAGCTAAGGAAATGGGCCTCATAATGAAATCGATGCAACTGACACCTTGATCTTAATATTTCTGAGCCTCTAAAATTTTGAGGAAGTTTCTGTTTAAGCCACCCCATCTGTGGTTTGATATGGTAACTCTAGTAAACTAATATGTATCTATAATGCAATTCAGTTAGAGCTGTGATGGGGGAGTTAGCCCCGGGTGAGAGAGAAAAACACAGAGTAGGGTCCCCACATTCAACCATTCAGATATGGAACAGAGGTGGCATCTGAGCAGAGTCTATGAGGCAACTCTATTCCTATCCCTACACAGAGCACTCATGTAAGTTGCCCAAGATGACAGAACTGAGTAGTGGCAGAGACTGCATTCAAACTCAGGTAGATGTCTCCCAATCTGTGCTTTCATGACTATACTGTGCTGCCTCTGATAAAAAATACCAAAGGGAAAGAATGAATGAGGGAAAGAGAGTACATGGAGCATGCCAGGAGTTGCGTGTATGTGACTGGAACATAAAGCACAAGGTTGGGTGGCAGCAAATGGTGCTGGTGGTGGGATGGCATTCTATGGGCCTGATGATTTGGGGTTTTATCTGGAAATCAATGGAACCTCATTTTTGCATTTTAAAATACAAATTTATGTCCAAACCATAAATGTTAAACTCAATGAATTTTTACATACTGACAACACCTATGTAACTGGCAACTAGTTCAAGAAACAAAACATGACTAGTTCTCTAGAAGTCTTCTACTGTTCTTTTCATTCACTACCTCTCCAATGATCACTCCTATACTGACTTCTAAGAACATAGACTAATTTTACCTCATTTTGATCTTTTACATAAACGGAATCATGCAGAATCTATGTTTGTGTATCTGCCTTTCCCCCCTCACTTTTGTGCAATTGCAATTGATCTTGTGTATAGTTGTAGTGAGTTCATTCTTTGTGCTATATAGTCTTTCAGAGTGTATGTATATCAGTTTATCCATTCTATAGTTGGTTGGCACATGTGTGGTTTCTAGTTTGAGGCTAATAGAAACACTGCTGCTATTATAACATATTACAAATATTTTAGAGTGAGCATAATGTACCTAGGAGTAGAATAATTGGATCACGCATATTTTCAGCTCTAGTGGATACTAAATGCAACACCTATACTTAATGGTAAAATATTTAAAGCTTTTATTTGACATTGAGAATCATATTTATTCAACGTTTTACTGGAGGTCCAAGCAGTGTAAAAAGGGAAGAAAGCAATATAAAAAGCAGGAAGATTGGAAAGAAATAAAACCATCATTTGTCACAGGAGACATAATTATGTATGTGTAAAATCTAAAAGAATCTTTTTTTTTTAATATATTTTTTATTGATTAAGATATTACATATGTGTCCTTGTCCCCACGTTACCCTCTACCCCCCACCCCCCCCACCCCCGCTCATGCCCTCACCCCCCCGTTGTCCATGTCCATTGGTTAGGCCTATATGCTTGCATATAAGTCCTTTGGTTGATCTTTCCCCCTTACCCCCACCCTCCCCTACCTTCCCTCCAAGTCCCGACAGTCCAATCAATGCCTCTCCGTCTCTGGATCAGTCCTTGTTCATCAGCTTATGTTGTTCATTATATTCCACAAATGAGTGAGATCCTGTGGTATTTATCCGCTCTCCAGTTCCATCCATGCTGTGGCAAATGGTAAGAGTTCCTTTTTCTTCTTCCTCTTCTTAAAGAATACCTTTCAGCATTTCATATAATGCTGGTTTGGTGGTGATGAACTCCTTTAGCTTTTTCTTATCCGTGAAGCTCTTTATCTGACCTTCTATTCTGAATGATAGCTTTGCTGGATAAAGTAATCTTGGTTGCAGGTTCTTGCTATTCATCACTTTGAATATTTCTTGCCAGTCTCTTCTGGCCTGCATGGTTTCTGTTGAGAAATCAGCTGACAGTCGTATGGGTACTCCCTTGTAGGTAACTGACTGTCTTTCTCTTGCTGCTTTTAAGATTCTCTCTTTATCTTTTGCTCTTGGCATTTTAATTATGATGTGTCTTGGTGTGGTCCTCCTTGGATTCCTTTTGTTTGGGGTTCTCTGCGCTTCCTGGACTTGTAAGTCCATTTCTTTCACCAGGTAGGGGAAGTTTTCTGTCATTATTTCTTCAAAAAGGTTTTCAATATCTTGCCCTCTCTCTCCTTCTGGTACCCCTATAATTCTGATGTTGGTACGCTTGAAGTTGTCCCAGAGGTTCCTTACACTATCTTCATATTTTTGGAATCTCTTTTCTTTTTTCTTTTTCGGTTGGGTATTTTTTGTTTCTTTGTATTTCAAATCTTTGACTTGATTCTTGGGATCCTCTTTTCTGCTGCTGGATCTCTGTAAATTATTCTTTATTTCAGTCAGTGTATGCTTAATTTCTAGTTGGTCCTTTTTCATGTCCTCCATGGTCTCCCTATACTTGTTGAGGGATTCATTAAATTTATCGGCGGTTTCCATAAAATTCTTGAAAAACCTTATAACCGTGGCCTTAAACTCTATATCCAATCGTTTGCTTTCCTCCATTTCTGCCATTTGTTACCTGTTTCTTTGCCTCCGCATTTTGGCAGCTTCCCTGTGTTGATAGAGTGGCCCTGCGCGCCAGGTGTCCTGTAGGGCCCAGTAGCTCAGCCTCCCCAGTTACCTGGGGTGGACACTCTTGGTGCACTCTTGGTGCCTTGGTTGTTGTAGAATCACTGGGAGGAATTGACCTCCAGGCCAATTGGCTGTGAGAATCAGCTGTGTCTAAAGTGGGAGAACTTCTGTGCTGAAGACACCCTTCTGGGGCAAGACTTGCTTCAGTGGGGCTTTGTTGCTCACTGAGTCTGCTCCCTGAGTGCGTCCCTTATGGATCTGAGGAGTTGCAGTCTGGATGGACCCCCTCTGACCACTGGGTACAGTGGCTCCTGGATCTAAGGAGGTGCTAATTCAGCCTCTGCCTGAGGCCACACAGCAGGAGCCACGAAGAGGCTCAGCTGTGAAGCAATGCAAGCCGCTGCGGGGCCTTGGGCCTTCTCTTGGAAGTTCCAGGTCTGCCTGGTTCGGCTGCAGTTAGGTACATTCACATGCAAAAGCCTCTGCCGCAGCCTGGGTGGGGCGGGGTCTCAGGGAGTCAGAGGGCGGAGAAAGCAGCCATGGCTGATTCTCCGCCCAGAGTCGCGTGTCTCAATGTTCCGGTAACGGCTGCAAGCACCTCTGAGGGAAAGCCGCCCTCAAGTTCGCTCGCTGCCGGACAGACCAGCTTCTCCCCGTGTGAGACCTGGGTCCCCAGAGACTTCCCGGAACCGGAGTTCAGAGCCGTTGGAAGTTTGTGATTCAAAAAGACAGCCGCGTCCTCAGGCGCCACCCCCTTTCCTCGCGCGCGCGCGCGCCGCCGTACCTCTGCACTTCACCTCCGCAGCGCCTCTGGCTCTCAGTGTGCTTTTCTTTCCTTCTAGTTGTGGAATTTACACTCAGCCAGCCTTCCTGTTGTTCTGGATGATGTTTGCTCAGTCCTTTGGGGTAATTTTCAATTGTTGTGTGAGGCAATAATTTCCCGGTGTTTACCTATGCCGCCATCTTGAGTATTAACTTCTTAATCTAAAAGAATCTTTAAACTTTGACTTAATAAGTGAATTTATCAAGGTCTCTTTTTACATATTGATATAAAGTAAATAAATCAAAATTGATTGTATTTCTATCTGCTGACAAAAATTAATGGAAGACAAAATTTCAAAACTGATGCCATTTTTCATTGCTTCATAATTATCAATTAGGAATTTTTAGAATGACAGCTGTGCACTGCCTCTATACTGAAAAGTATAAGAGATCATTAAGAGAAATTAATATAATTTACCATGTTGCTATTGAGTCTAGTATTGGAAGACTCCATACTGTAAAGAAGTCAATTATGAAATTTATCCATGGATTCAATGAAATCCCAAACACAATCTTGGCAGTTTTTTTTTTAATATAGAATTTGACAGAAAGACACTAAATGTATATGGAAAAGAGAATAAAAGTAAAAAATAAAATGTAAAAAATTATTACTATTGATTGAGGCTTAGTGTTCTATGACCTAGAAAAATACCCCTTACTCTTCTTTCTAGAATTAATACATGAACCTGTCAGGTGAATATAGTATTTACACTCTAATACCATCAATATTATGATCTTGGTTAACACAATGGCCATGAGAGAAATGCAGAGGAGAGAAATTTATATTAATTAGACAAAGAGAGGCAAATAACTTTCTTCAAAGTATAAATCTAAGAATGTCTTATTTCTAAAAGAATGATTGCTCTGCAAGTAAGGGTTTGGATGCTGGCCTATGAAATCTAAAGAGGTGAGTCCATCACTTTGTCACTGGCTTCACTGTCAGTCCATAACTTCGACCTTTCCCCAGTTCCTGGCCTCGAATATGGAGGTCACTTGTTAGTTTTTGACCTTCTCTTCTTGCAATTTTTCCTTTAATAATGGTATAAAAAGGAGCCTCTCTCTGGGTTGCTGTAAGGAATTAACACGACTGCTTTGAATGGCCAAGGCTCTCTTGGCTGGAGGAAGGATTTCTGTCTGTTGGCTGCTTTTCACATTACTGCCTGATTTGATGAACTCTGTTAGCTGGTGCTGACCAGCATCTCCTTACACCTTTATCAATAGCATCCCTTCTACTGTGTTAAACAGGATTATTATTTTTTTTTCCTCAGAGCTTGGAATTTTTTCAATTTGATGAATATTAACAAGGGAGTTTTTTTTGTTTGTTTGTTTTGTTTTTTAAAGGGAGTTTTTTGACTGTAGGAACATCAGTGTTGTTCTTTTTGGGTTATTTAGGAAATGAATCAGTGAGGGCAATAGGGGATTGAGGTAGAAAGTCCCAGGTCAGTCACCTGCCTCTGTCTCCTTTCTGTGGAGGGTTTATAGAAAGTGTCAGAAGGCACAGGAGTATCTTCACTTTGGAGTCAGGGATAGCATCGTTGTTGTTTTTTTTTTAACATCAAATGTTTCGTTGGATAATTCATCACACACCTATGGGAGAACGTGTAGCTCCTTTTAAAGTAAAGTAAAATTGCCCAGCTGGTGTGGCTCAGTGGTTGAGCTTTGACCTATGAACCAGGAGGTCAGGATTTGATTCCCAGTCAGGGCACATGCCGGGATTTCAGGTTCAATCCCCAGTAGGGCAGTGTAATCCTCAGTAGGGCGGGTGTAGGAGGCAGCCAATCAATGATTCTCTCTCATCATTAACTTCTCTCTCTCCCTCCCTCCTTCCCTCTCTCCATCCCTGTCTCTCTCTCCCTCCCTCTTCCTTCCTCTCTGAAATCAGTAAAAAGTATATTTTAGAAGAATTAAGTAAGTTAAAGTCAGCCCTGGCCTGTGTGGCTCAGTTGGCTGAGCATCGTCCCATGCACCAAAAGGTCATCAGATTCGATTCCTAGTCAGGGCACATGTAGGTTCAGTCCCCTGTTAGGGTGCAATGTTTCTTTCTCTCATCAATGTTTTTATCTCTCTCTCCCTTTCTCTTCCTCTAAAATCAATAAAAATGTATTAAAAAAATAAAGTAAAATCACACGATGAAATTGCCTTGCCTCATAGAGCTCTTCTCCCTGAAACCACCTTGAAGGAGAAGAAGAGTTAATGTTTTAAAGTTTATTTCAGGGCTTTATTAAGAAGGAAAACATGCTTTATGGATATATGCCTTAGTGGTCAATTTAGATTCAATCTTGTCTCTATCTCTAGCCATACAGAAAAGCCTGCTCAGGGAGACCATTCTTTTTTTTTTTTTAAATATTTTTATTGATTTCAGAGAGGAAGGGAGAGAAACATCAATGATGAGAGAGAATCATTGATCGGCTACCTCCCACATGCCCCATACTGGGGATTGAGCCCACAACCCAGGCATGTGACCTAATCAGGAATCAAACTGTGGTTCATAGGTCGATGCTCAACCACTGAGAGATGCCAGTCGGGCAGGGAGACCATTCTTTGAGAAGCTCCCACCCCGTTTTGGAGTTACCAAGTCAGCGAACTACTTAGACATTTTAGAACTCTCAAATATATATACACTAGAGGCCCAGCGTGCATGAAAAGCTCACTTACACTTGCCTCAGCTGGCCGCCCTGCCCATCACCACTCATAGCTTGTGCCTCGCCCTCCACCACTTGTAGCTCTCTGCTGCTAGTAGCTCGCACCCCGCCTTGCCCACCAGGAGAGCGATTGCTCATTTGGTTTTGAGGGCGTTACAGAGTGACGGCCATGGGCCTTTTATATAAGAGATATCAGGGATTAAGTAATTTGAGAGATTTGGTTCAAACTGTAACTGGAAAATCTCAGTACTCCCATGTCCTATTGTGAAAAACAGGGGGAGGATTGTGTGATCTCAGGAAAAAAAAAAAGAGTTGCCTCTTGGATGTGACTTGAGATCCTGGCAGACTTCCTGGCTCAGGCTCCCTCTCCAAGCTACTTCTGGAATTCTTGCATTAATGAACCCTTTCCTGGCTTAAATCCACTGCCCTTTCCTAGGTCTCTGTAAAATGGAACACCCTGTGAGGGGTATGGTATGAATTTATACCAAATAAGATATCCGTTCAACAAAAGATAATCTTGGGTTCCCGCAGGTGGGGGTGGGACCTGCAGTGATGTAAAGTTAATGGGAGGGGAGCAAAAACACTCCACATTTCCCCACTCCACAATTTTCATGATTCTGTCTCAAACCTTGTGTACCTTTTAAAGTCTGATTTGGAATGATCTCATTTCCCCTGCTTTTAGGGGCTCGGATTTTCTCTCCTGTTGCTTCTGGCTAGTTTTCTAACAGTATTATTTAACTTGGTGAAGCATTTAGAAGGCCACATTTTGCTCTCGAGTACACTTTACAAAATAAAGCCACAGGATATTGCATCCTAAGTGAGAACGATGGGGAACAGCTCTGATGGCATCTGTAATGTGCTCAAGTTAGCGTCATGGCCACCTCCCGTGGCATTGTGCAAAGTGGAAGATGTACTGTACAATCTGTCTCCATAAGGTCATATTGCCAGGTAACTTGTAATAAGTGTCTCCACTCCTATCAGATCACACAGCAGAGCCGTGACCAGCTAAAAAATATGCAGCACTCTGGGTGCTATTATATCGGACTTCATTGCCCCAGGCACTGGCTGGGAGATAGATGTTTGCAGAGAAATTTTATTAAGTATAAACTCAGGGTGAGGAAAACAATGGAAATTGCTTTTTTTTTTTTCTTGGCAAGTCCTTATTAATGTTTAATATTTCCAGTATTAGCATAACAGCTGTACTTTAGTTGGAAAGACAACCAGAGATTTTGTTTAATGAAATGCAGAAATGTCAAACCACCTCACAGGCTTATTTGTTACTCATAAAAATTATGTTAAAATCGTGTGTATGCAAAACTGTTGCAGCAATAAAAATGAATAATAGCATCTATGAAGAAAAGGAATCTCTTATTTCAAAGTTTACCTATAAATGTTAAGACATTAGAGCTGTGTTTTTTTTGTGGTTTTTTTTTTTTAAAGTTGTTCTTTACCTTGTGGTTTGGAATCTTGAATATTTATAAATGTTCTTTGGTCAGAAAAAGCAGTAACATTTGGTTTTTGATCCCTTTGAGAGTAGTCATTGCTATAAAGAAAGAGGTAGAGAAAGGGAATAAAGGAGAAAGAAGAAGAAATATTCTGTGATTATCTTTTACTGATATTTACAGTTTTTCAAGACTTTCACACCTTATTACAGGGGTCCTCAAACTACGGCCCGCGGGCCACATGCAAATACAAATATTGTATTTGTTCCCGTTTTGTTTTTTTACTTCAAAATAAGATATGTGCAGTGTGCATAGGAATTTGTTCATAGTTTTTTTTTAAACTATAGTCTGGCCCTCCAACGGTCTGAGGGACAGTGAACTGGCCCCCTGTTTAAAAAGTTTGAGGACCCCTGCTATTATGTTAGAAGGTAAACTGAGGCATATTAAAATTTTAAGAGTTTATTTGAAACAAAAATTCATTGGAATGGGCAGCACTGAACCAGAGTGGTGAGGAACCTGGGCAAAGTTTTATAGATAAGAGGTGAAAACAGAGCTAGGACATTGCTGGGCTAAAGCTTGAAGCCTAGGGGGCTGTTTGTGATTGGTTTGGTTGTTTTTTTGTACTTTGGTTTCATAACCTTGAGGCATTTACAGGCTTAGATTTTGGTTTGCTAATGTAGGCTACCATGGCCTTGGAACCACACCAGTCCAATGGCCTCCTTGTCTCTTAATTTAACAGCCACATGGACACATGCCAATGCCAGGGCCTGCCTATACTCTGCATATTACCCCAGTCTCAGAACTAGAGGATTGCCTCACTGACTCCGCCCTCACTGACTTCTCCCTCCCCACCCTCACTCTCTATCTATCTATTTATCTATCTATCATCTACATCTATCTCTGCCTAGGCCACTCTAAGCTTTGAAGGGCATATGGAGATTGCTTGGATTGAATTATGATCTTAACTGTTTCAGTTACCCCTAAGCTTTCTTTTACAAAATAGGCAGCCCTCCTAGGACCAGAACATCAACTGTCTTCTGAATTCCCCAGAGACATTCTAGACTCTTAGTTTTATATGCCTAGAAGCAACCATGCAAGAAAGTATGAATCCTAATATAAGATTGCATAATCTAGTCTTTCTTTTTGCAGGTAACGATATCATTAATAATATGCAGTAATATACTTGCTAATATTTCAGTGCCAGAGAGTGTGCCAAGATTTTTATACACATTCTCTTTCAATGTTCCCTGTGATATTGTTATTGGAGAAATGCATGGATGGTCTTTTTCCGTTGCTAGTGGGAGTTCTTGGGGTGCCATGGGAAAAAGCATTTCGGGAGGCCCCATGGGAGGATATGTGGTAGAAAGCTTTATTTTCATGGAATTACATCTCTGGGTGTGCAAAGTCCCATTTTCCTTAATCCATTTCTGGAAGATGTGCCACTGGGGACTCAGCAGAGCTAAAAGCAAACCCAGTGTCCAGAGTTTTCGTTCCATGGTGTAGCCTGGTCCGGTACTGCATTAGGCTAGTTGCAGTCCATTACGTGTGAGGTCCACATGGCCATGAACTGTGCAGATTAGTGCAGGGGGATAGAGTCCTGCGAGGAACTCTGGTTGCCAAAAAAAGGGAAAACCAAGGAACCAAGAGGCAAGCGAGAGAAAGCTCCTTTGTTTAGGAGATTAAATATCTTACATCTTCCCACCCTTGCCTGTAATATTTGGACTTCCTTTTGCTCCTTTCCAGTTATTCATAACTAGCTTAAATGACAGTGGCATCAATATCATGTGTTAATATTATTTACTATAGGCCTGGTGCATGAAATTTATGCATGGGTAGGGTCCCTAGGCATGACTGGTGATCAGGGTCGAGACCTCCCTTCCCTGGCTGCTGGCTGGGGCCTTCCTTCATTCCACACCACTCCCTGGTAGTCAGCGCACATCATAGCAAGCAGAACGCACAGTCTCCTGGTTGAACTCCTCAGGGGACAATTTGCATATTAGGCTTTTATATATATAGATATGAGGGAATTAAACTAAAAATGAAGATAGGACTAGAACTAAAGTCTCTCTGATTCTAGTACTGTACTTCTACCTCAAAAAGAGAATGGGTCCTCACATTTTCTCCACCATCAGCCAGAAAAATTCATGTACTGAAACTTCCAAGGTGCCTTAATTGCCATTTGTCACTTTTACGTCTGAAAATGGCATTTCCAAGACACTCCTTGTGACATCTTGACAAAGGAAGTAGTATGGTCTGGCTTTTAGGGAAGGTGTTCTTTAGGACATGAGACTATAGCTATATTGGGGATGAAAGAGGGACCAGGATATTTGTGGGAAATAGGGTAAGGGAAGGTGTTTCTGTTGGTGGCAGAAGGAAGCACAGATTTGGGCAGATCAGGATGAATGGAGGCAAGAAGGCACACCTGTCTTCTCAAGACATTTTTCTTGCATTTTGCAATGACAGAATAATTTTGATTCTTCCGGGAATGAGTATAAAGAGAATTGTGCATGTCTCATTCATTTCTGTAATTATAATAAAAACTCATGAAGATCAGAAAGAATAACAAAGAAAAGTCTGTTTTCTAGGAAGATTTTGATCTACTTAAAATGTACAATTTTAAACTGTTATTTCTACCTAATTAAGTAAATGCAATAATTAGCCAATGTTTGAAAATACTTTGAAGAGAAAGACAACAATTCACCAATGTATGGAATGATTATTTCTATTCTATTTTCCCTTTTTTTGGCAACCAGAAATTCTAGAATTAATTCATATCATCGGTTACAAATTGTACCTCTAGGAATAATGAATTTAAGAGGAAACAAAGGTTATTAATCTGAGGCATCTTCATTATTCTTCACTTTTTAATTAGCTCATGTACATTTACAACCCCTTTTGATGATTTGCGACTAATGTAGGGAAAACAGCCAGAAAATGATGTTACTTCAGAAAAGTAAAAACGAAGTTAAAAGATTAAATTTTTTAGTTTAAACGATTAGATGATGATTTATGATTTACTGAAAACCTTTACTATAGATCACACCTGAAGTCTTTTTTTGGTCTTCTTCTTAATTTCAGCTCTTATGTGACATAGAAGGTCACAGTTTAGTAGCCATTTATGGAGAGGACTCTAGGGGAAAAGTGTCATCTGAGAAAAAGGTGATATTTTAGCTATTTAGCCTAGAAAAATGTGAGACTGACGGAGACCTGATAGCCATGTTCCAACCTTTGAAGGATTAGGTTAGCAAGGAGCACATGTGTGATTTTGAAAACCAAAGGTGGAAGTTACTGACAAGTTTTCTAACAATTGCAGCTATCTGACAATGGGACTGGTGCTGAAGTAGGAAGTCCCTCTGCAGTGGAGTGTTCACACACAAGCTGGGAGACCATCTGGCAGGGTGTCCATAGGCTGGGTGTGCTCCACGACCAGTATCAGTGTGTATGGGGGAGGGTTGACAGTACCTTCTAAATGCCAGTTTTCAGATTTTAAATTGGCGATGGGATTCCATCAAGGAGGGGTATGGTGAGGGCTGGATACAAAGAACTCTGACAGTTTCTTTTTACCTCTAGGAGTTTTATGCTTTCCATGGATACAGGCAAAGAGGATAAAACCAAAGCATTCTAGAAGGAAATTCCATGTTAGGAAAATTATTTAGTTGAAAAAGAATAAACAGTTATGGTATATTAATTTTCAGAGGCATATAACACCTTTAGAAACATGCAAAGCAGGCTAAAGTTGGCTTTGGATCCTTCTGACCTGAGTTTTTCCCTCTTTCCTTCAGATCTACCTGTTGTCATATCTTTAGATTCCCTGCCTGAAGTTTTCCTGTCTTCCCTCCATGTCTGCACAGGAATCAGATGACCCAATTCCAACTTCCTAAATTGTGTTCAGCAGAATTCCAAAGATGTAACCCAATGTTCCCATCCCTTAGTTATTAAATTAAATCAAACCCTAATCTAGGCACTGCTGTGAAGAGACTTTGCAGATGGAATTAAATTGTGAATCAGCTGACTTTAAGATACAGAGTTGTACTCAGTTATCTGGGTGAGCCGGATGAAATTACATGAGTCCCCAGCAGAGGGCATGCAGAGGAAGTCATAGAGATTTGCCAGTAGGGGAAATCAGTGAGATTCAAAACATGAGAGACTCGTTGCACCTGACTTGAAGATGAAGGAAGAGGCCCACAAGTCAAGGAATGCAGGCAGCCTTGAGAACAGAGAGCAACCCCTAGTTGACAGCTAGACAGGAAACAGACCCTCAGCCCTCCAGTCGCATGGAATTCTGCCTACAACCTAAAACCGGAGTATTTGGAAGAAGATTCTATCATAGAATTTTCAGAAAGGAATACAGCCCTACAGACACCTTGATTTTAACTTGTGAAACCCAGAGCAGTAAAACAGCTGAACTTGTCTTATGGATCTATAAGATAACTAAGTGTGTATTGTTTTAAGTTGCCAAATTATGATCATTTTTAACAGCAGCAATATAAAATGAATGCAGCAGTAAGTGGGGTATTAAAGTTCCCTACTATTAATGTATGACTGTCTATTTCTTCCTTTAGGTTCATTAATATTTGATTTATATATTTAGGTGCTCCTGTGTTGGGTGTATAAATGTTTACAATTGTTGTTTTATCCTCTTCTTGGATTGACACCTTTATTATTAAATAATGCCCTTCTTTGTCTCTCATTACAGTCTTCGTTTTAAAGTCTATTTTGTCTGATATAAGTATAGTTACTCCAGCTTTCTTTTCTAGTTATATGAGATATTTTCCATCCTTTCAATTTCAGTCTGTGTCCTTACATCTGAAATGGATCTCTTGTAGGCAGCATATATAGGGTGTCCCAAAAAATGTATACACACACTTTGAATAATTATAAAGGAAGTATTCATTAAAATACATTTTATTTTCAAAATTGAGCTATCAGCTGTTAAAGTGTGTATACATTTTGGGGGGATATCCTGTAGATGGGTCTTGTTTTTAATCCATTCAGTCATTCTATGTCTTTTGATTGGAGAATTTAGTCTATTTATATTTAAAGTAATTATATATATATATATATATATATATATATATATATACACACACACACACACACACACACACATATATATGTTATACACACACACACACACACACACACACACATATATACTCACTGTCATTTTGCTAATTGCTTTATGCCTGCTTTGTGTGAGGTGAAGCCTTTTGAAAATTTAAATTCTACAAGCAATTTTTTTTTAAAACAAATATTATCTGGAGACCTAACCTAAAAGGAACTTGCACCTCCAATCCATAAAGATGAAAATCACCCTGGCTTTCCAACATGTATCTTTTCAGTCTGATGAAAATGAACTAGGGCAGCCTGAAAGGAGAGATGCAGTCACAAAAGACCTGTTACATCAGTGGTTATGTGAAGGGGAATGAGGTGTTCCTGCTAACCTCTGGTCATCAGGAGTGTTTGTTATGATGGTAAAACTTTGACTCATTGTAGGTTCAGAAGCACTTCACTATGCTATAACTTCATATGACATGTTAATAGAATTTGAGGGTTTCAACATTTTTGCTTAAAATTGATAGCAAACAATAAATATTTTTAGAGTTCTATGTTCTGCATTAGGTATTGGAGAAGGATCCTTATGAGTCTGGGTCAAATTTATATTCTCTAGGATTTTTAGTATACTAGGGTAGATGGTTTTCTATTTCATGCAATATAAAAAAGTTACTTTATTAAAATGTTTATCAAAATTATATAATTTCAAAGAAAACAGGGCAGAGTATGCTGGGGTATGCCCCAGCAGGTCCAGGGGTTCCCCATAGGTGAGGAGGCAGTCGGCGAAGAAGGAATGACGCGGAGACAGCGTTCAGTTGATCAGCAGCCTAGCCAGGATCTCCAGCCAGGATCTCCAGCCAAGTTCTGGTCTGGATCTCCAGAGAGGTTCTGCTTAGGATCTCCAGCCAGGTTCTGTGTACATGTTCCCTCGCTAGGTTCTCCAGCCAGGTTCAGTCATCAGGTTCTAGTCAGGTTCTCTTGCCAATTTCTGTAGTCAGGTTCAGTCCAGGATCTTTTGCCATGTTCTCTTGCTAGGTTCTGTCTCTAGGTTCTGAGGCCAGTTTCTGTCCAGGAACTTTTGCCATGTTCTCTCCAGCGAAGTTCTTCTGTCTCCAGAGAACGTTCTGTGTAGGTTCTGTGCCTAGGTTCTGTCTCTCTTGGTTCTGTATTCTAAGTTCTGTGTCTTGCTGTCTTATTACATCTGTATTTATACCAGTTGATTCAATCCTATCAATCTCTATTACAAAGGCTAGGGCGTTTCTTATCTCCATTCCAGGGAGTAAAGATTATGTAGCTTAAGCATGATTGTTCATAGTTAAAGTGATTAATTACCCACCTGGCACTTAGTTAAGAGGTTTTATTCCCTCCCTAACTTCAGGGGAAAATCCCTACCTGGGGAAACAACCTTTCTCAGAGACCTTGGTTAAAACACATAGTGCCAAGAAGGTGAGCAAACATATTAAGAACAGTATGCCATATATGCCAGGTCCCTTGAAACAGCAAGCATGGACCGGCTCCCGGCAAGAGTATAGTGTAAAGTCTTTTTATCTCAAGGTAGTAATACTCTAGCTGGTAAATGGAAGTTTCCCACCATACTTGGTGAAAATGAATAGTGGATTCAGACATTTGGTTTTTTACAAGGTCTTTGGGGATCATATCCTTGCTTTGAAAAGACAGTTACAATCCAAGGCAGCATTACGTGCTACAAAGTATACAGATAATTTGAGCCCTGAAAGAACATTGATGGAATATGTTAAAGTGAGCAAAAATAGGCTTTCTTGAGGAGCTTATGATCTGGAAGGCATTAGACAGTCATAAAGAAGCTAAGCCATTTCATTGGGATCACAGAAGAGAATGGATGTCAGAATGTGTAGGTGGGTTGAGAAGACATTTGGAGACTAACCTGGTTAAAGTAATTTTTGCTAGTTTATGGAGCTCCTCTATGACCTAAATAAGGGACTTGATCTTTTTCTGTGTGCTGGAGGCTGTGACCTGTGTGATGTCACAATCCATCTATGTTAGGCTCCTCTGCTTTTCCTGTCCCTGTTCCATACCTCTCATCACTGCTATTCCGGAGTATTTTTGCAGTTGAAATCTGATAAAAATGAACTAGGGCATCTTGAAAGGAGAGATGCTATCACAAAAGGCCTGACACAGTTACATCAGGGGTTATGTGAAGGGGAAGGAGGTGTTCCTCTGGTCAGCAGGAGTGTTTTTGATGATGGTAAAAACTATATTTAAACTTTGACTGACTGTAGGTTCAGAAGCACTTCACTTACGCTATAACCTCTGTGTCCTTTTCATCTGAACTGTCTGTAAACCACCCAACCATAACACTAATATCTGTGAAAGATGGTGACAACAGCAAAGTGATTCCTGCCTCATACCACAGGCAACTTGACCCTAAGCAGGGAGCAAGGGTTTCTGTCCACAGAATGGGTATGGTCTGAAGGGCAGATTAAGCCATAAACATTGAACATTTATTTATGTCATAGGAGCCAAGATGATCTCTTGCAACTTCTTATTCTACCTGAGATGCCATGGTTGGTATTAAACAATATGAGATTAAGCTCTTGTCAGGCAAACTAATGAATTTTGAATTGATTTCTGTCCTCCACAATGCTAGTGACATTTTGACAGCTATGATTTATAGAACCTTCATTGGGTCTATTCATGAGAGGAGCTGCTTCTTTTGGTTGCTGGACATGGTTTCTAATGTTCCCAGTGGGAAATGCTGAGGGCCAGTGGAATGGCTATCTCGAAGGTGCTCTCTGGCTCTCTGGGGCAGGTCTCTTAAAAATTGGTAATCAAGATCTCAGAGGACTAATGAGGGCAGGTTGGCTTGGAAATTGTTTTGGTGACATTTGACCAGTGGAAGGCTCCTGTAAAATATATAAGTCTGCTGTTCAGCTCCAGCCAGTTAAGTTGAAAAGTCTTCTTTGTGTGCCATTTTATTTGCTTTTCTCTTTCTTTTTTTGAGATTGCATGACTAGTGTCTGTAGAGTAGGGCAAGAATTTTAGTCGCCCCAAATGGCAGTGAAAAAAACAGTGTAACTCAAAGATTAAAACTGGGGTCCGTTTTTCTCTTTAGGAATTTTATAGCTCATGTAGAACATTTTCCTAACAAGAAGGATTTGAAAGTTTGCAAATGAGTGGATCTATGGTAGATCTCCGAGACTTACCTTTAAGACCAAAACACTCAATCCCCCAATTCCTGAAGTGTGATGGCTCTTGATAACTCACAGATGGGTCTCTTTGTGGCAATTACCCTCTCCTAAACTTATGTCCCTGGATCACTTTACATTCAATGCCTGGTCAAGACTGGGGTAGAAGGGCTTCCTTCTCAGTTCAGGATATCTCTATTGGGCCATCCCTACTCCAGAGCTTCCCAACAGGTCAGCCAAAGCTTTTGTTGCCAGTGTATCATGGTTCAACTGCTCCCTTTGCCCAATCAACTTTCCCTCACAGGAGTCCCTCCTGAGACCATTCCTCAATCTACTTCCTGAATGCAAATCTCAACTTGGAGCCTGTTTCCCAGGGAACACAGCCTACAACCAGGAGGTGATAATTGGGAGAGGAGGGCATATGGAAGAAGCATAGCAAGGGTTGGCTAAAAATGGGATTTTTGAGATGAAAAATGGAAAGATGTCAAGGATATCATGGAAGTTACACACCGGGGGATCTGGGAGTGTGATGTTGTTTTAGACTGAAGGGAGCCCTCCTCTCATCACTGTTGGGGTCCAGCCCCACCAGGTCCAGGGTCCCCAAAGGTATGGATGGAGTTGGCGAAGAAGGAATGACACAGATGCAGCCTTCAGTTGATCAGCATAGTTGGGTTCTCCAGCCAGGTTCTGTCTTCTTTGTCTTGTTACATCTGTATTTATACCAGTTGATTTTAATCCTATCAATTCTATTCCAAAGGTTAGGGTGTTTCTTATCTCCATTCCAAGGTTACTCTATTGTTCTATTAGGCTACAAGGAAGTAACTGAAGGAGATTATCTTAAGTAAAGATTATGTAGCTTAAGCGTGATTGTTCATAGTTAAAGTGATTAATTACCTGCCTGGCACTTAGTTAAGGGGTTTTATTCCCTCCCTAACTCCAGGGAAGAATCCTTACTTGGGGAAACAACCTTTCTCAGAGAGGTGACCTTGGTTAAAACACATAGCACTAAGGGGAGCAAGCATATTAAGAACAGTATGCCATATATGCCAGGTCCCTTGAAACATATGCTGTGCAGATGTTTCTTCAGATGTTTCTTCCTTGCAGTGACTGTGTCAAGCAACAAGGATAGACTGGCTTCCGGCACATCACCACTTGAGGTGCCACAGCTCAAGCAGACTGCATGAGAAACTAGCTGTGCACCATCTTTTCCAACAATAAAATATCACAGAGTACCTGGCTGCTGGAATTTCAGAGGTAGATTCAACCTATAACAAAACAGAGAAGAGACAAAGGTCACTGTTGAAAAAGTGATAAGCAAAATAAAATGGAATAAATATTACTAATATTATACTTTAAATCTTTTGATAATGTTTCTGAAGAGTAGAGATGGATGGAAAGGTAGGATATGTCATCAGAGTGGGACATCTATCAGAGTACACATGACAAGAACAAAATATGATATGCTCTGGAGTCAACAAAATCTCAGCAATAAAGTCAGTAGGCTGGATGCATGTGGCTCATATGTATTCGGGCACTAATCATTGGGTAGCATAGGCAAGGGCAACTCTCATGAACCAGAAGCCAGCTTTTGATTCATGTCTAGAAGGACATTCTTTACTAGTATGTCTTTGGTGTGTGTTAAAAGAGTGATAATTCATATGATGCCTCTTTTCCCAAAGTAATTCCTACGAACTTCACATTGTTGTTTTTTTTCTCTAAATAATGGTAGGTCATGATTTTATTTCTGCTGTCTGCCTGAACTTAGTAAAATATAGCTATTTTACTTTCATTTCTATTTGTAAAAAATATTTTTTATTGAATTTAGAGAGGAAGGGAGAGAGAGAGAGAGAGAGAGATAGAAACATCAATGATGAGAGAGAATCACTGATTGGCTGCCTGTTGCATACACCCCACTGGGAATGGAGCCCGTAGCCCTTGACCGGAATCAAACCCAGGACCCTTCAGTCTGATGCTCTATCCACTGAGCCAAACCAGCTAGGGCTCATTTCTCTTTCTTACTATAATATTTAAAATATTTTAATTCCAAGATGTCAACTGAAAATTCAGCAGGAGGAAGAATCTCAGGACTGCAGAACAACAATCCACTGAAATGTCATCTCCCAAAATGAGCAGCCACCAAAAACAGTGTCTGAGATTTATTTAGTATTGCAGAGTGATTTCTTTGATAATGAAGTTTTGGGCTTTCATTTCTAAATGGCTTGGGAGTATGTGTGCCTATCCAGACAAGGCCTCACATGTAAGCCAACTAGAGTGGCCTCTGGGGGTTGAGTTCAGGGGTTCTGAAGAGGTTCCTTGTCCCCAAGTTCTTTTGTTCAAGGTTAAGCTTTAAAATGTTAGAACTCACTGATAATAGCTTATGTATGTTAATGGGATCAAATATTTTACTTTTATCCAGAGAGCTTTTTGGTCTGAGGAGGCAAGGAAGAGAAGTTGGATAAGTAATACCTAAAAAGAGAGAGGATTTGAATGAAAAATGACGTGGGGTGAGGTGAGTAGGGCACAATAAGGAAGAGGAAAAAAGGATTCAAAAACCAATGTTAGCTCACAATCTTATCTAATATGCCAACTAATGTGCTAGCTATAGCCCTCGATTTCCATCAAATAGGTCTGTTTGAAGAGCATTTTAACTGTTCCTTCCTCTGCCCTTGAGGCCCTGCATAGACTTCCATGCACCAGACATCTGATGTTCCCTAGTATTAGATTACTGTTTTCAACTACTTTTTCCTTAAATTTTTCTCTAGGTTAGTCAGGTTAAATCCATACCAGTGAACCCTGATAAAGGGCAGTCTTTCTTCTTTAGCCATGTGGCTAAGTGAACTTGCTAGCTGAGTCCTATGTAGAGTCAGAGTTGATTGGTGCCATGAATGCCCCTGGCTCCCCAGTAGCTCCCCATCGGCTATTCTAATAGACACTACAGTTATGTCTAAGCGGGGTGTATAAGCTGTGACTGGATCTGGCATGTGTTGCAGATAATGTTATCACTATATAACAGTGCACCAGAATCTACTAGTGGTTTGCTTTGTAATAAATTACAGAAGGGTTAAAATTGTATCTTGAGACACATACATTACTTTAACAAAAAGTGGTGGCTTAAGTCCCTGGAATTGTGTAAATGCCTTGGTTCAGTCATGAGGGTTAATATACTTAGCAAATAAATGCAGAGAAGATTTGGAAACCATGGGATTAAAACCCTGTGCTGTTGAAATGCCAGGATGTCTCTTGGGAAGAGTCCTGCTGGATGCTCATGTCATCAACCTTCTTTAGCTGTGGGGACAAAGCTCAGACACCTCTCCTGGTTTGTCTCTCGGGGCCCACTATGTGCTCCCTGGGAACACTCTGGCCAGTTATTTTCCATAGAGGGATTGAGGTACAACAAGGAGAGAGCTTTCATGAGCAACTTGGTGAAGGCTTTTCAAGCTGTAATGTGCATCCGAGTCACCTGGTGGTACTGACTTATGAGTCATAAAACCTGGTTTTAGTTGCAGCTCTGCCGCTTACTAGCTGGGTGACCAAAAGCCAAGCACTCAGGCTGAGCTGCCTGGAGAAGGGTGGCAGTGCCAGCCCAGCCTTTATCCTGGGAGCATGAATTACACAGTGGGGGTGGGGACAGATCTAAATGAGTGTGACGTGGTCTTGGGAATATTTTGAGACAAGGTGTCCTTAGGACAGGCTTAGACGGGACACAGCATCCTGAGGAAGAGGTTGGGATGTGGTGGGCAGTTTTAGATTGCCTCTGTGTCTTCCTGAACCCCCGAGCCTCTCTGTAAGAGGGTGCTTTCGCTGGCCCATCCGTGCACTGTTGGAGGAGTGATCAATGACTGTGGTCAGGTTTCCAGCCACCCTTCAGGGAGGGTGGCAGGAAGACAAATGCTGCTTCTTTTCTCCAGCTCAGCAGCTCTTTTGCATAACACTCAGGAGGGAGAATGCAAAGGAAGGGAAATATTAAGTGGGGAAGAATATGCTAAAAGAGGCCAAGGGAGAAAATGGAATAGATCATTTTTCTATTTTCTTCAGAAAATGCTGTTAAAATTAGACCTGCCACAGACCGCAAGATCATTATGGTAAACATTTTTTTTTCCTCATCTACTAAGGACTACTAAGGATGTGTGCCACGTGGTGGGGAAGATGTGGTTGTGTCAGTTTTGGAGGGAGAGGGTGCTTGTCTTTAGCCAGGCCAGGTCCTTGGTAAAATAAACATTTAAGCAAACTGTTTCCATCAGTGCCACATTTAATGATTCCTCTTTCATTCACAGGTGCCTATTTCTCTTTATTTAAATTATTCACACTAAGATGTTAACGCCAAGTTACCTTTCCTAGTAGTGGCTGTGTTTATCTTACAGTGTAAAATTGTAAAGCAGCCGAAACCGGTTTGGCTCAGTGGATGGAGTTTCGGCTTGCGGACTGAAAGGTCCCAGGTTCGATTCCGGTCAAGGGCATGTACCTGGGTTGCGGGCATATCCCCAGTAGGAGATGTGCAGGAGGCAGCTGATTGATGTTTCTCTCTCATCGATGTTTCTAACTCTCTATCTCTCTCCCTTCCTCTCTGTAAAAAATAAATAAAATATATTAAAAAAATAAAATTATAAAGCAATTTAGTTTTGCTATGATAGTCACTAATATTTTGAGGTGAATAATACTTATCCCAAAGTACTGGGGGCAGACTATCAGGTACTGTGTTGATGAGTCTTTCCTTCTGGCACTGTAAAATCACCACTGTCCCCTTCAACATAATAGGATGTTCTTGCCTTCACACAGTGGAAAAGACATACCTGTCTCCTTCATGCATCACAAAAGGGAAGATCATGTAAAAGTCTTGGACTTTATATACAAAAGGCAGTTCTGTTGTATCAGTTCAGAATCTTCCCACTGGTGTCCCTTTTATCTGCCTGCCTGGTTCCCCAGCCTCCATATGAGTCATAAAACCTGGTTTTAGTTGCAGCTCTGCCACTTACTGCCTGGGTGAGCTACTACTAGCAGTAGCTCCAGAAAGCCTGATAGCTGGACACGTGGGGAAGGGTCCCACCGGACACAGAGTCTATATCTCCAATTAGAAGAGCTTATAGTAAAGTTCAGTAGAACACAACACACCACCAACAATATTTTCTGCAAACTATTGGTCAGGTGTAGTACATCCAATACCACGGTTCCCTGCTGAATTTGTTGTCAGCCTTTGTCCCATTTCCCTGAAAATGAATGAAGGTGACATCATACTGAGTCTAAAGACCTAGAACTGGAGTTCAAATCATCTTGCTAAAACTCAAATCTTCCTGATGAAACTGAGGGAGAGAGGACAGGGACTTGAGTATGAATTAGGGCTGAGGATTAGAGATTGAGAACACACAGTGCAGAGGGCTAAATTCCAGGTTCCTAGATGAGTAAGCAGAAATTAAATCATCAGCTGGAGCAACATAGAGGTTTACAGTAGAACGGAATATGCCTTGATGGAGCCTTTATTGCTCGAAAGATAGTTACCAGTAATGGAATAACTCAGCTGGAAGAACCTTGAGAGATACATGGTTTTCTCTGGAGGGCTTTCTCCTTTCCCCTACAGTCACGAGAAACAGAAGGATGGACCCTGCTGGAAGATGCATCTCTTGACTTCATTTCTTGTAAGTTGGAGCATTACTCACTGGGGCACTTAGAATCAAGTAGCAATGGCTCTGTTGTCATTTAGAGGAGCCGTGTACTGTGTTGCTTTCCCAGATGGAAGTCAAGCTTCTGTCACAGTTTGGCTTTGAAAAAACATTTTCTTCCCAAAGACATTTCTTTATAAATATAGAGCTATGAGTCATCTCGCTTTAGAACTGGAAGAGAAAATCCACTTCTTCTATAATTAAGCAATAATTATTATTCTTTCCTCTGAGGGAGGACTTGGGGAGATAAACAACTCCCAGATAAATAAGGCTTAGAGGCCGTGGGCCAAGTCTTCTATTGATTCACAGTATATTTATCTCTCTCTTCCTTTCAAAATAAAAATAATGATAGTAATTATTTTTTAAAAAATGATTCCCTTTTTAAATCATTTAAAATTGCTATTTTCCACCCTACTCACACAATAATTGTTTTTATGACCCTGTTGTAACTTGTGGGGAGGAGGGAGATGAGAAAACCCACTCGCATCCTGGGCAGCATCTCTAAGACACAAAGCAAATTGGCAGTAGCTCACCTACCAAACTGTCTTCAGTTCTCACTATGCATTTTATGTGGTAGAAGACCAAGAATACTGAATCTGCTGAGTATGTTACATGCAGTAGAGGGGAGGAAGAGTATTTTGGGAATAGATATTTTAGGTAAATAGCTTGGAAGGCAACTGTATGAGCTGACCTGGAATTTGGTGTGTGGGAGGGTCAAGGGGGCTAGACTGGACTATGAAAGCCTACTTTTTCCATTTCTTACCTGTGTGTAAATTTGGGTAGCAAATCACTTAATTTCTTGGTATTTTGTTAATCTTTCAACAAATGATTTGTCTATATCATTGTAGTAGTGTTCATCTACAATGATATATATTCCAAGTAAAAGATTGCTATAAAATGTGTAGATTTGGGGTCAGGTGACCTTAGGATTAGATGAGCTGTACAAAGTGAATGTTGGCCCCAAATGTTTTCACACTTTCCAAATTTCTTAAGTGGGAAACAAAGTCAAACAACCCTGAACTGCCTTCCTAAGCAAATTTTGGAATTGACATTTGCTTGAATATAAAAAGAGAGAAAGGAGTCATCAAAATTGAAAACAGCTCTTGAGGTTTATATGTTATATGCTCTGTGAGCTCTTTCTCAAGGTGGGGATAGAAATGAGCTACATTGCGATTGGGTTGAAATGGAGTAAACTCCCAAGTCCTCCATCAGAATGGAAGGTTGTAGGTTGTGAAGGTTAAACAAGTAACCTGGAAGGTCAGTCAGTCCACAGCTTACTCATTCCCTAAGCATAACATTAGAATATCTAACTAATATGCTCTGGGAATGGAATGAAATAGTCCAAGAAAAGTGCTTAGCATATTGTCTGGCATATAAAATATACTTGATAAATGGCTTATGGAGATAGCTATATGAATTTCAGAGGAATATATTGCTGACTTCATTGGATCATTTCAGAAGCATTGGAAAACCTGCTGATTCAAATTTCCCCTTTGAATATTTCCCAGTATTTTTCCCCAGTCTCTTCTTACTAAAAAACTTTCCATCCCCAGAGAATTAGGTATCATTCTACCTATGGAGGTGAGTTACTGAGACTCTTCTGCTTACTGCTGCATACCCAGCCCTTTAAAGTGTACTTGGCACGTGGTCACGTTCAGTAACATTTGCTTAGTAACTTTATGGAAGCTGTGTTCCAGGTGGTCCAGTCCCACGGTGGTGCCAGAGTTATAATGATGAGGAAAATAAGACATTTTTGGAGGGCAGACCAGCAGCCTGACTGTACCTAGTTAGTCAATATCCCTAACGCACATTCTTGTTACCCTATAATCAAGTCACTGCCCCTTCCTTAATTATCTGGTCTTGCAAGACCTATTTACCTAAATACATTTTTCAGAGGCCATAAACCATGAACAATACACAACCCCCAGAGGGAGTTATCAGCGCTGGCACCAGGCCAGGCCTTTAGGTGTGGTCTCACGTCCCCCATCCCAAAACATGGGGATTTTTGCAAAGCCCGCAAAAGGTCTGGAAGTCTGATCCATATTTGGGGGACAAAGAAACCAAAAGGTATAAAGAGAAAGCTTCTTCCATGTTGGTTTACTCAGGATTTGGAGAACTGACTCCCTGAGTCACTGTACTAGTACATGTGAAACATCTGAAAATAAAGGTTTTTTTTTTTCTGTATCTCTGGGTACTCCTGTGTATTTTTCAGCTGCCTGGTAAGTTCTGTAACAATAGAAGTACCTAATCTCAAAGTAATTGCAAAATAGCTCAATGTCTTTACATATATTTCTCCAACACTTGGAAAAGGATGCGAAGTCCACAACAATGCTTCTTAAAAATGCTCCTTTAGCTTGGGCAGCATGGTTCAGTGGTTGAGCATTGACCTATGAATCAGGAGGTCACAGTTGGATTCCTGGTCAGGGCATATGCCTGAGTTGTGGGCTCAGTTCCCAGTGTGGAGCATGCAGAAGGCAACCAATCAATGATTCTCTCTCATCATTGATATTTCTATCTTTCTCTCCTTCTCCCATCCTCTCTGAAATCAATAAAAATATATTTTTAAAATGCTTATTTTTCCGTCAATATCAGCTTCCCTGACAAAAGTTAGCAAGTTCTGTACTTTCTCCAAATTTCTCCAACTTAATTTCCTTCATTCCTACTCTATCTTTTTCATCTACTTTTTTTCTTTCTCATTATTATTATTATTATTATTGTTATTTGCCATAAATGCCCAGAAGAGCTTGTCTGACATGGCAGAACCCTCTGTAAAGGGTGTGAAAGGTGATAAAACCTCCAAGTGCAAAGACAAAACCTTCCATTGTCAGTGAGAAGGAAGCTGAAAACATCTATCCAATAACTTTCTGCTGTTGGTTTGTTAACAGAATAGTTGATTGAATGTAAAAGCCTTTAAAAAATTCTTCTGGTTTTATATTCCAGTAGCAACTGCCATCTGTGAAAATCACTTGAAAATTAATCATTCACTGCTTTCACATAGATCTATTTTTTGCCTATGTATGCTACTTAGATATTTTATTTTTACCTAACATTTGTTTTATGTCTTTTATGCCCAGTTAGTTATTAAGCTTTCTAAGAGAATTTCATGTCCCATACCTAGCATACTATTTTATACGTAATACTTAAAAACATTTGTGGAGATAATTGGAAGGCCCTACCTAGCAGAAAAATGTTGTCTAAGAGGTGTGATATTCTGAGCCGTTATTAGCCATTAGACTGAAAGTATTTTGTTCTATTAATTCAAGGAAGAAATGAGTGAGGCTCAGGGTATGAGGGAATAAGGAATTGGCTAGGCATCAGTGAAGGAAGACTAGCTGGGGGTGTGAATGGGAGTTCAGCAGCAAGAGGGTTCTAGGTGGGAACTTGCTGGAAAGAAGATAAAGGAAAAGAGAGAAGCTATCAGAGTAACATAAGCTGTGTTAATTGTGCTATTGTTCCAAATGATTCTCTCCTTCCTCCCTGGTGAGCAAATTTTAATTTCCCACTCAATTGCCTCCTTCATATGATTTACTTTGGCCAGTGACTTGTGGATGTAAATGATATATTTTACATCTAAGCAAAACTTCAAGGCCATTGTGAGGTTTCTCAGTTTGTCTTAAGCTCCGCATGTTACACGTGGGTCCTGTTCCTTTAGGCTGTCTCAGGGTGAAGATGTAGGTAGAGCTGAAGCTACCCAGCAAAAGCTTAATGACATATTTTTTTAAAGTTGTTTTTTTTTTCCCTAGAGAAAAATTGGTACCATGCATAACTCCCTTGTTTTAAATTCATTTCTTTTACAAATGTGGAACCATAGGTATGTCTGGCATTTTTTCAATTTCCAGAGGTATTCTAAAATGACCTGTATTAAAACATTTGTAAATGAAAATAAAAAATATGAAAGTGTTGGCTGTGTATCTATAATAAATAAATTTTCTCATGAGTTTCTTTTGAAAAATATTCTACTTCTAGTTATAATACACATAGAAATAACTGTACATTATTATCCAGTACATTCTGAAATGGAAAGTAATCAAAGCAGTCAATAAATTTGTAAGTTAGGAGTAATCAGGGAAAATTTCCTGTTTTTGAACCCACATAGACTTTCACATGTTTGTCATTTTGAGAAAACCAGTTTGTCTTTCACAAGCAGAAATCATTTACTAGAAATTAGAATAGCAGCTGAGACCTGGCGCCTACCTTGATGCAAGGAGTGGAGGGAGAGCCATGAGTATAGCTCTAGATCCAGGCAGTTGTCTGCATCTTCTGCAGTGTTTCTGTCTCAAGTCTCCTGGGCGTTAGAGAGCCTCTGGACAGTAGAAGGAGCCAGTATCATTCAAACTAGCTCAGATGGTCTCTGGGCTATGTCTCCACCATTGCAGAATTGTTTCTTTTTATGTTCTCTCTTCATCTTAACTATTATAAACCAGGATAAATAAAGCTTCTTGGTACAGTGTAATAATAACTGTTAGTTATCATTATAATGGCTAATATTTGTGAAGCATTTTCCACGAGCTGATGTGTCAACCAGGATTCTTTTGGTTACAAGTGACAGAAATCCCAACCCCAGTTAATCAGCCACAAAGGGAAGTTTATTGTATCATGTAATGAGACATGAGTGAAACCAACGAGTAGTTGACTTTGAAAATAGTTCAGACCAAAGACTGGAAGTCTACCTGCATTCTCTTCCTTTCTCATCTCTGCCTCTCTCGTTGTTTTGTCTCCATTTTTCCTACTGTAGACTGGCTTCTTCCACAAGATGCTTGGGGCTCATATCTTTCCAGCTGGTGGTCAACATTCCAAGTATGCCTGAGACTTTCCCAGTTTTAGTTCTGACAATCCTGCATCCTGGGAAATCCCTCAAAAATCCTGGACAGTTGTTCACGAGAGGGGACAGGACATCTTTCCTTAGATGCTAGTTCCAAAAATACTCTTAATTGGATCATGTGTTCACTCTTGAAAACCAGTCCCTGTGGCTAGGGAGTGTGGTACTATGATTAGATCAGGTGCAACCCGGAGGGCAGTACTCACTAAGGCAAGGGAGGCAGGTTGGGTAACATGATGCCATCTCTTATACTGACACTCTTCATCTTAACTAATATAAACCAGGCTAAATAAAGCTTTTTGGTACAATGTAATAATAATTACTAGTTATAATTATAATGGCTAATATTTGTGAAGCATTTTCCAGGAGCTGATGTGCCAGGGGACAAGGGCTGGGCAAACCTAACATTCACCTTCACCAGAGTTAGACACGAAGTTAAGCACTGCAGCCAATGTAGTCCTTACTAATCCTATGAAGTGAGTGCTCTCATCTCACTTAACATTGAGGAGGCTGAGACTTCAAAAGGCACTGAGACGCACAAGTGACAACTAAAATGCCCTCAGAATTCACTTCTGTTTGCCTGATGCTCTAAGTTATTTTTACTTATTTTTTAAAAAATACATGTTTATTGATTTCAGAGAGGAAGGGAAAGGAAGAGATAGAAACATCAATGATGAGAGAGAATATCATTGCTCGGCTGCCTCCTGCACCCTTCCCCCCAACACTGGAGATTGAGCCGGCAACCCAGGCATGTGCCCTGACCCGGAATCAAACTGTGACCTCCTGGTTCATAGGTTGACCACTGAGCCACACTGGCTGGGCAGGGTTATTTTATTTATTTATTTTGTTTTGTTAAGAGTATTGCAGATAGTCCCCAAAATCCCTCCCACCCCCTGTTGCCCACTTCTACCAGGCTCCCGCCTCACCCCAGGGATTCTTTGAAGGTAAATGCTACCTGGTCCACCTCTGGGAACATCCTGATTGCTGGTCAGTTTCATTCAGTGCTTTATGTCAGGACTCTCGGATATTTTTTTAAATTGTACTCAGATTTTTCGTGTGTGTGTGTATGTTTATTTCATTTATATATTATTGGAAATTGACTACTTTTAAATTTAAAATATCTTTATTTTTAGCACTCTTTTCCTTTGGCTGTGGTGACCATCAAATTCTTTCCTAAATGTGTACAACAATTGCAGGAAAGGTCTGAGGTGATCATTAAAGTAGAATCCGCACTACTTATTCTGAAGTCAAGTAAATGGGAAGCACAGCCCAAGCCAGGGATAAAAAGGGTGTGACTTTAGAAAGCTCTTGATGGGCTACTTAAAAGACTTAAACAAATGATGAATGTGAGGAAAGTTGCATGCTGAATATTTGCATAAATTAGAACATTAGAGGAATATTTGTTGAAAAGTCAATTAGCAGAAGACTGATTTTCAACTTGCTTACAGTATTTTTAAATGTCCTATGAATTATTTTTAGATGACATGTTTTGTTTTTAAATCTAAAAAGTGACTGTTTTAAAATAGACTTGTGAAATTTAAAGATGGATAAAAAATATAGTAAGGATTGTCAATTACAAGTTGTTATTTTGGACCAGTTACTTCCCTATTCTGGGGCTTAATTTTGTCCTCTGTAAAGTTGGTGGCAATGGAGTTGAAACAAAGGATCCTATGGTTGCATTGCCCCACCTTAATAGTCTTTGATTTTATTTTAATTTTATTTCTGTGATTGGATTCTATGTTGATCATAAATTGATTAAAACCTTTATAAGAATATTACGCCCCTTTACTGAAGGCAACATGTTAAAACAAATAGTTGGTACATCAGGCCTTGATTAAGTGATATTTATTGATTTTATCAAATATGAATTATAAATTGTCATACCTATAATTCAATAAGAATGATGGTAAATTTTATATTCTCATACAGATGATGCCTAAAACAAAGGCAACATTAATAGGATCACATTCTGTGGATAAGATAACATGTTGGATTTTTGGGCTCCATGGATCAGAGTTTCTGCCCATAATTAAGCATTGTGGGAATTATTCTTAAAGTATGAAACCAGATTTTTTTATTTATTCTGTCAAGAGACATTTAGCCATACATAGGTGCTAGATTATCTTCTTAGTGTTTCCTTTCCAGAGTGACACAGGTTTAGTACAACAGAAGAATATTGCTTTTCCTGGGAGGGTAGCTCATGAGATGCGGCATCCTTCATGACCTATGTCTGAGCCTACACAGAGTCCAGTATAGTGATGGGGCCATGATATGGACTCCAATGGGGCCGAAACAGAATTAACCTTTGTCATAATGTGGCAGGTATGTCCTTGACACTTAAAGCTTCCATGGAATAATAAAAATGGAGGCCATATTCCATGTGTCTAATAGTTAACAGTTGTACATCAAGCTGGTGAATTGTTAATTATAATACATTCTATTTTCCTTCTCCCTCATTGGGTAATATATCTTCATAATAATCTGGAATGACAGGGTTGAGCTTAGATCCTTAAACACACCTCATGGTCTAAGGCCACAATCTTTCTCTTTCCCCTTAGGGCTCTGTTCTGTACTGTAGAGATAACACACAGGCCATGAATAAATGCCCCAACTCATACTTTACCTACAACTGTGCCACAGCTTCCCTGGATCCATCCCTTGGTCTCAGAGGTTCCATAGCAGTGATTTTTGTCCACCTTGGGAGGACAGGCCAGTGAAAAGGCCCATGCAGGGGATTTGGGGGGATGCAGGCTACAGAGGGGCATATCCCCTGGGGCTTCTGTGGAAGACATGGCTAGAGGAGGGTCAGTGTGGCTGGAGAGGCATCTCTGGCTCAGTTCAGACTCTAACTGAAGCAATGCTATTAGGGGAAGCCAAAAGGAGAGTTATTTCAAGTTTTCTAGAAAGACTCAAGGGCATAAATGTACTGGGTGTTGGGACCAAGGGAATGCACATCCTCTCTTTTCTCTTGTTCCTGTGTCTCTGCTGCTTTTAATCTGTCTCCATGCAGACTGGCTTTGCCAGCTTCTGGTGAGCAGGGCAGGAAATCTTGGCACAGACAGTTCCTAGCTGTGCATATTTTAGTCTGGGCAGCCAGAAGGATGGTATTCTTTGTCTTTCTAAAATTCTAGGGCAATGGCTTAGCTCTGGTTGGGTTGGGCTACTCATCCTTAACTAATGAACTATGGACAGGGAAATTGGGACTGTGATTCCTAGAGAATTTCATGGCAAATAATGCAAATAAATTTTATGAGGCAAAAAAAAAAAACCTCTTCAAAAATAAAATTTAAAAATATCAAAGTTTTATTTTATATTGTAACTAGAGGCCCAGTGCATGATTTCGTGCACGTGTGGAGTCTGGCTGTCCTGTCCAGATCTGGCCAATCTGGCGGGGCTGGCTGGGGGGAGGGGCCGTGGGGGATTGGCCAGCTGGCCCCACCCCTGATGGGGTGGGAGTGGGCAATCAGGGGCTGGCCGGCCCGGGGCAGGGGGGCAGAGAAGACCCACTGAGCTGGAGCTGAGATTGGGGCCAAGGCTTCCCAGAGAAGACATCCTCAGCAAGGAAACAGAAACCACCAGAAGGCTCTGCAAGCAGGCCCTGAGCTCCCTTTGGTCAGGTGGACTCAGAGCTGGAGTCTCTGTGTGTACATTAGACACAGCCCGGCACTCGCCTTTGTCTGCTGGTCAAATCCATTGCATCAAAAAACTTGTTCCTCTTCTTCTCTTTGGGCCCTTACAACAAATACAGGGTAATTGGAAGATGTGGGCCCCAGTGACAGAGCCAGGCCCCACAATCACCTGGAATTTAGGCCTAAGACAACTGGGTAGCAATCTCCATGGAACAGAAGACGCTGTTTTAGAGTCTTAATTCTCCCTTAAAATGTGCTCAGTTGCTCCTCTTTAGCCGGGATAGTATGAACTAAGGAACCAAAGACTGAGTTTCCTTTGAGATGGGATCCACTGGGAGCTGGCTGGTGGCAAGGCCCCTCACAGGTGGCTGCCTTTCCCCCAAGCTCTGTGTGCTCAGAGCTGGTCCATTTCTGGAGGTGCCAGGTCCTGGGTTGTGGGTCGGGTGACAGGTCCATGGGATTTCCTCTGCCGCCTTCCTGGCCTCCCGAGCAGCACCCCCTGGCCCAACATGCCAGGCAACTGTCACTAGAGCCAGGACTCAGAGAGCAAAGGAGCTCGCCTGTGCCGAGAGGCACCCACAGGTGGCCAGGCCACCCTCCTCACCCCATTTCTCAGTCTCGCTTGCATGGATCGGGCCAAAGCCCACTGCCTGAAACTGGAACCATGTGGAGAGGGTCGCAGTGGGGAGAAGAGCACCCTGACCTGCCAGCCTTGGTGACGATCATCTCCATGCCCAGCTGATTAAATTTGTCCCAAAGAGCCTTCATTGCAAGCTGCACACTCACACTGGCCACCTTTGCATTCTTCTTTACTAACACCTTGGCAGAGGCCACACAACTGACCCTGGGCCCTCTGGCTCGGCAGCAGCGCTGGTGGCAGCCCCTGTGGCCAGCCAGCATGTCATAGTCACTAGTTGTTCTGCCGTAATGGTCCCTGGGCTTTTATTATATAGACTAGAGGCCCGTTGCATGACATTTGTGCACAGGAGGGTTGTCCCTCAGCCCAGCCTGCACCCTCTCCAATCTGGGACATCCCTCTCACAATCCGGGCCTGCTGGCACCTAACTGCTCACCTGCCTGCCCAATTGCCCCCAACTGCTCTCCCCTGCTGCGACCTGCCTCCTCCATGAAAGGCAGTAGAGATGCTGGGACCGGCCTCCTCCGTGCTGCATGGAGCTGTGGGACCCCCAGTCCTCACCGTGTGGAGCAGCCACTGGGCCCTGCCTCCGCTGTGCGCATGGCCATCTTTGTGTCAGCCATCTTGTGTTTGCTATCTTGTGGTGACATCACACATAAGGTCGCAAGGACCACCTAGGCTTTTATTAGTATAGATTGCATTAGGAGCTAATTCACAGAAGAAAAACAAAGAAAGGATATCCAAACATCTTATAAGATAATGCAGTCAGCATCCTTTCCTTTATATTTGGCTCTTGTGTCACCATAATGAAGAAAGCCCTGTTTGCATAAATATCTGAGGGCTTTCCCAAGGGGTTTCCTTAATTCTTTGATAGTTAAATCACTCTCAAGAAGCAGCTATTGAGTCATCATCAGTTTCTTTCTGTTGTTGTTAACTAGGCTAACTCTACTTGTCATTTTCAAGGGTTTTCCTGTCTTATAATTTTACATGATCACTTTTATAGACTTCATGAAATCTTGAATCTCTGCAACATTTGTAATTTCACTTGCAACCATTTAGCATATCATGTTCATATGTTAATGTGGTGCAAATAAATGAGCCACAACTGCCAGGGGTATAGACCAGAAAGGATGGAGAGAATCTAAGTCTAAGAAATATGGGGAGATGGGAGGGGATAATAGTGTAGGTAGTTGGCTTGTTAGTAATTATTTTCATATTTTAAAGAATTTTGCTTTGCTATAAAATGTATAACTGTGGGGATTCAGATAATACATTTTCAGAAAATGAGGGTCCCTGAATAACATAATGATTAAGAGTGGAGTTTTGAGATCTTACAGATTTGGGTGTAGCTCTGCCAATCACTTTTAATTTCCCCTGGGCAAGTAGCCTTTCTTTTCTGGTCTTCAGTTTCCTCATCTTTAAAATGAGAACAATATCCTCTCACTGTGTTGTTGGAACAAGCAAAAGTGCACATAATTGCCTAGCCAGTGTGGCTTAGTGGTTGATCATCTACCTATGAATCAGGAAGTCAAAGTTTGATTCCTGGTCAGGGTACATGCCCAGGATGTGGGCTTGATCCCTAGTGTGGGGCCATGCAGGAGGCAGTGGATCAATGATTCTCTCTCATCATTGATGTTTCTATCTCTCTCTCCCTCTCCCTTCCTCTCTGATATCAATAAAAATATATTTTTCAGAAAGAGCACATAACCTGATCTTCTTTAGTGATTGAGACACAGGTGCACTAAGATAAAGGATGGAAAAAAGCTGCTATGTACATGTAGAGAGAGTAAGGGTTCTAGAGGTTCAGAGAATAGAAATAATACTTCTGAGGAGCAATGGAAGATGTGAGCTTCAGACAGGAGCCTAGAGAATAAATAGCATTTCTGTCAGTGTGTGTGTGTGTGTGTGTGTGGTGGAGGGGGTGGGGAGGTGGTTAATGAGGGAAAAGTGAGGCCATTCCAGGAAAGATGCTCCTTAGATAAAGCCAGTCAGTAACTCGGTGTCTTTGGGATATAAGTTTAGTAACATTTGGAGGGGTCTTAAATTTGAATCAATCTGAATTCTCTATTATAAAAAGTAGGTATATGAAGTTCAGTATTTTTGTATATCAACAGATCAAGAGAGAAACTTTTTCTTGCTTTTTAAATTTATACTTGTAGCACATTTCTTAATCCAGCAGCAATAGTAAAATTTTTCTTTTGGTTTTCACTTGTTTATCAAACTATCTTGGGGCTCATGTTTACCAAACACTGTGCCAGGCTCTGTCCCCTGGAGATCACACATCAAATTCAAGAATTTATTAATTGTGTAAGAGATAAGATCAAATCCTAAATCTATGTTTTACTCTATTTTTACATTTTGACAGCCCCCTAGATGAGTTTCCCATTCCATCTATTATTGAGCTTATCACTGCATTGAGTAAAGATATAGAGAAGAAAAAGTCAACACTTGCTTTTACTATTTAATCATACTAGTTGAATTTATATGTGAACTTACCTAACATTTATTTTAACCATGCAAGATGTTAGTGGTTATCTAACATTTATTTTGTTATAGCAGAGTACAGAAGTAAACTGACCTATTCCTTCTCTCTAGAGTGGTCCTCATCATTGGACTCTGTGTGGTCACAGACACAATTTCAAGGTCATTGCCAAATCTCCAATTGACTATATACTGTTGGAAAGGTTCAATTACATTTCTCAAATTAAAAAAAAAAGGCAAAATAATGATGTGGAAGTAATCATGTCTCTGAGAAAATAGTGTGTAGAAGAGATTGCAACAGAACAGTTCAATTATTATCTGATGCTGAGGAGGTTTGATCCAAGGTTAATCATCATCTGCTTAGCTTCATCCTTCCACATGACTAAGTGCCTGCCTGGTGCTAGGACAGCAGAGAGAGTGGGGGACACACCAGGCTGAGATGATTGAGTGCTGGTCTCCTCTTACTACCTTTTTCATTTATTTCTGGAATGGTACCTGGAACTTTCAATAGCATTTTTAATCAGAGTGACTCCAAGTGCTTTCCAAATAGGGACACTATCAACAGAGGAAGAGAGAGAGTTAAGTGACTTGCCCAAGGTCATATAAATGGCAAAGGAGCTAGAAACAGTTCCCAGAGAGCCCCAAGTCTTTGCAAAACCTCAAACTGAGGGACGTTCCTATCAGATAGAGAGGGATCAGCGAGTCACACGTTTGCTTCTGGCTGACTGTGTGAACTAGACACTGTAATGATGCCTTGACTTTGCTTTTTCTTCTTTTGAAAATGAACTGGGGACCAGTTTTGCTCTTGTATTCATGGTAACAATACATCTTTATGTCAATAAGTTGTAAATGTCAAGTTCTTGACTTTTGAAATAATGGTAATTTGAGCAGAACTCAATTGAAATGGACCTCTGTTTTTGATAGAATTTTAATGTAAATGACAATTTAATTAAAGAAAAAATAGTTACTTGTTTTGAAACTTTGGCAACAACTACTTAGATACAAGTGAGTGTGTTCAGTAAAGTGGTTTCCTAGGAGGTTTAGTTGCTGTCTTATTAATCATACATTTTTATTCTTTGGTACATTTTTATTGAATCTCTGATAGTCAAAGCTCTGCACTAGAAACTTCTAGAATACAGAAGTAAAGGGAATACACATCTTGCCCTTTTGGCAGTTATAACCAGTAGGAGAGGACCATAAAAAAATCACTCAGTAGAGCCTAAGGAAGGATTAAGTATCAGTGAAACAAGGTAAAACTAGAGGATTGAGAAAGCCCAGTGGTAAAGAGCATGGCACTTTGCACCCAGGAAAGTTGACTTTGAGTTTTGACTCTACTATCTATTTATTTATTTTTTTTAATTAAAAAAATTTTTTTTGGTTAATCCTCACTTGAGGATATTTTTTCCATTGATGTTTAGACAGATGGAAGGTGGGGGCGGGGGAGAGAGAGAGAGGGAGAGAGAGAGAGAGAGAGAGAGAGAGAGAGAGAGAGAGACACAGACACACAGACATCTGTGTGAGAGAGATACATCAATTGGTTGCCTCCTGCACAGGTACCAACCAGGTCTGGGATCGAACCTGCAACTCAGGTAAGTGCCCTTGATTGGGAATCAAACCCATGGCCCTTCAGTGTATGGGCTGATGCTTCAACCACTGAGCCAAACCAACCTGTTGTCTACCATTTATTTCAATACACAGGAGTTCACATACATCTCTAAACCCTGGGTTTGTCATCTGTAAGGTGAAACTGATATTAATGCCCACTTAATGCAATTAAATGAGATAATTAAGGTGAAAATTTTTGTACTAGATAAATTTATGTATAAAAGGTGTAGGGCAGTAGTTCTCAACCTTGGCTGCACATTAGAATCACCTGGGACTCTTTTTAAAATCCTGATTTCTGGGCCTCCTCCTCCGGAAATTCTGTTTCTCTGTTATGTGGTGAGGCCACACATTAGTAATAAAGAAACAGAATTTCCGGAGGATGAGGCCCAGAAAGCAGGATTTTAAAAAGATTCCCAGGTGATTCTAATGTGCAGCCAAGGTTGAGAACCACTGTAGGGCCTTGTATAACCCATGGACACAGTTAATAGGGTGGTGAAGGCCTGGGGTGGTGTTGGGAGTTGGGGGTGGGCTGGGAGAAGTCAATGGGGGAAACGGGGGACATATGTAATACTTTCAACAATAAAGATTTAACAACAATAACAGGTATAGGGCCTGAAAATTGGGGGAAATGTAGGAGGGGTGGCTTTTGAATGGACACTTGGAATCTGAAAAGAATATCAATGTCTAAAAAACAAGAGGCAATGAGAAATGGCACAGAAAAAGCGACACAGCAGTGAACAAGGGTCAGGGCCTTGAAGAACTGGAGCACGGTGGTCATGTTTGACACTTGGAGCAGAGTAGGCCAGACAGCCAGGAAGGCGTCAGAATGGGTGGCATGGACCACTGGGAGAAGAAGTTTGCACTTTTCTCACAGTTGGTGAGGCTGTATGCATTTAAAATGAACTGGTTTTAGTTCTTTTCAAATATTCCATAAATTCAGATCTTTTACTAGCTCAGATGGATCTCTTCTCTAAAACGAGTAAAGCCTTTTGGCATTTTATTACATTTATTACATATGGTGTGACTATAGAGCAAGAAAATTAATTTTCATGTGTAGCAGGAGACCCCACTGGCAACTTTAAAGTCACAATTTGTTATCCTTGTGTAATTATTTACTTTGTAGGATTTACGTTTCAACAGTTTATTTCTTCTTCTTTTTAAAATCGATTTCAGAGAAAGAAGAAGGAAGAAGGAGATTGAGAGAAACATGTATTTGTTATTCCATTTGTATGTATGCATTAATTGATTGATACTGTATGTGCCCTCACTGGAGATGGAACCCGAAGCCATGGCATATCAGGATGGCGCTCTAACCAACTAAGCTGAGCTACCCTGCCAGGAGTATGTAAAGTTTATGTCAATGAAGTTGATAACAACAACAACAACAACAAAATGCTGTCTGGCTATGGCCAGTGTGGTTAAGTGGTTAGAGCATCAGTCTGCATACCAAAGGGTGGTGAGTTTGATTCCTGGTCAAGGGCATGTACCTGGGTTGCAGGTTTGAGTCTTAGACCTAGTCAGGGCATGTGCAGGAGGCAACCATGTCTCTCTCCGTACCCTCTCTTCTGCTTCTACTCTCTTAAAAAAAAATATCAATGGGAAAAATATCCTTGGGTGAAAATTTAAACAAAAAAAACAACAACACTGTCTTGAAAAATAAGATGTTTGAGACAAAAAATGCAAGGGAGCATTAAAATTTACTGACACACATGTAGTATAGGCCATAGTTTAATATTTAAGAGATTGGTAAAGAAAGAGATGTCACTTTTGATGCGGTTTTAAATAATTCTTTTTGAAGAAAGTACATTTCTGAAGTGACTGGAATAGAGTTGGCATTTGAATTGAATGTTGAAAGATAAATAGAATTTACTTCAAGATCTGTTAATAATTTGACCCAAACAAAACTCCCTAAACACATTTCTTTATTTCCTTTAGGTCACATTAGTTTTGATTAGAGTTCTCCACTTACTGTTTGTTAAACACAGTTTGATATGGATCACCCTATCCCAGAATATTACTTTTCCTTTTAGAAGTCCCTTTGTAGTAAGAATGATAGCTTATTTCCTTGTATTCCAACAAGGCACCTTGCCCAGGGCATGACTTAGTTAGTGCCCAATAAATAACGTTGGGTTGCTTAATTAATGAATGGATACCATGCTGGAGGGAGGGAGTGGTACAAGCAAAGGCACAATGATAAAGGTAGTGGGGTGAGAACACTGGGACTTAAGAGAAGGTTGGGTAATTAATTTTGCCTCAATTCAGAGCCCCTTGAAAACCAGGTAGGGGAGTTCGGCAATAAATGTGAGGAGCAAGGGAGTAGTGGGTGTAGGTGGTATTTTGGAAAACACACCTGTCCATAGTGTGAGGGTTAGTTTGGTAGTTTGGCATCAATTGATAGGGATCATTTTTTTTTTCTCATTGCACATTTAAAGCTGAGTTCAGATTGGTTGAGCATCTGGTGATTATTTGCCTTACTTTAAGTTTTGCTTCCTGGACATCCTTTGATTTTCTGTGCCTCTCCTTTGGCAATAACTTGTGGAGGCTGAATTATTCTGAAAAGGTCCCATAGAGCATGCTTTGATACAAGGCAGTCATTTCCTCCCCCCCACCCCACCCACCCCACCATGAACTTCCCTTCTGTTCTGCTATTACTGGGTTGAGAGGAAGAAATAGAAAACAAAATTCCTTTAAAAATATTGACCCAGACGAGATATTGCTTTTTTTTAAAATAAGATATGCTCTGAGTTGAAAGCTCCTTTGTTGCTGCAACACTTATTCACACATGAGACCTCAGTGTTGTGTCGGCAATATTCTGGTTTTCTCTGGTTAAAGGGGCAGATGTCTCAGCATTACAGAAACCCACAGAGTCCTGCTGTTCAGAGCAGCATCGTAACTTCGTGCTTTTCAGTGTGACCTGCAATGCATCTGACATCCCCACATCAAGGCCCTGGGCTCCACGGGGCCTGAGGACCAGCGGGGAGTATGATCTTGAAGTCAGTATCAATAACCACAGCACATAAACTCACACCCAGGCATACATTTTCCTTCATTCGCCATAGAAGCAGTGAGTTCTATATGCTTCTATTTGGCAGGGAATTGAAGTTCAGGGAACAAAAGGGCTATTAGTGCTGCACAAATCACACTGCTGTTGCAGTGGACAGCTCCTACAACTCCATCTGGAGCTCATAAAGCTCTGGAAGCCTTGTGTTCCCTGAGACCAAAAGGTGGGCAGGTGCACATTGACCTGTTTCAAAGTGAAGAGAAGAAACACTTCAAACAAAGAGAATATAAAACAGCTTCCATATCCACACTCCCCATCATTCAGGGAGAGCCACATTGGTGATCGACTGAAATAGCCTATTGCAGAATTGGATTTGATTAAGATTCACAGCAATGACAAAGACAGGCGAGCAGACTTTTAAGGAGCAAAGGCACTTAAGTTGAACTTTCTGCAGGTCATTTGAACTTATATATTTGGTCACACAGGTTGACCATGATTTTCTCTCCCCAGTTTGTCAAAGCCACAAAAATCAGGGTCAGTTGTCAAACTGGACTGTTGTATAGAAAGGTTCAGGTAGATTAGTTGGATCCACAGAGGAGTCATTCTTAAAACACTCAGGTACCATTCACCCAATACCCTCCTGATCTACAAAAGCAAATTCTAATAGTTTAGGATCATGTTCAAAGACCAGCTGCTATTTTTAAAATGTTATCAGTCAGCAATTCTGTGATACATCATCTATACATTGCATTGTGTGCCCACCACCCAAAGTCAAATCTTCTCTCATCATCATATGTTTTATAGAACTGGGTCACAATCAGGATTCCCTCTAGCATTTTTCTTTCAAAGCCCAAGGTACTGAGCATTGAATGATAAAGCCCCTTGTTATGGACCACAACCTATTTCCCTGCACTTTCTTCTTGGGTTCTCATTATTAGAATGGGCACCCTCAATGTTGAACAATACATATGAGACCTGGATCTCTAACACTGTAGTATGAATTACTTTTATTAATGTCTTTCCTCTGACACAGGAGACACTCCAATAAAGGTGGCCCAGGAGTTAGAAGCTTGACTATGGGAAATCTAAGACTGCTCAAAATTAGTAATCACAATGTCAAAAATCTGTGGATGGCGGCACAGTCTTATTTTGTAATGAAACAGCAGATTAGAGTGAGAAATCTTATCTAAGAGGCTGGAGACTCGATTCTGTCACTTAGTTGTTATGTGACTTTGGGCCAGTTACCTTCCTCCCAGGGACCTTGGGTTCATCATCTGTGCCATCATGTCTGTGTTTTCTTCTTACTCTAACCATCTAGGAATTTAAAGCTTATTTCTCCCACAGGACCAGTATTCTGGGAAAGCAGATTAGTTAACCGAATCCGCAGATAACAGCACGGTCAGGCTTGGCGTCTGCCTCCATGCTTCGAGTGAGCTCTCCTCTGTTGTTTTAATGTTGAGTCAGTTTTGAGTGGCAAAGCAGGCAGGGCTGCCTGCAAGCCAGCTCATCACTGGCAGGAAATCAGGATAGTGCCTGACATTACTCTTACCCACTCCTTAGATTCCACACTTCTCCACTCTCAGCCATAAGGGACAAGGGTTCACTGGTGGGGTACAGAAATTGTGGGGAGTGGAGAGAGGAGGTGAAAGACGGGTAGAAAGAGCTGTGAGAGCCTCCTCAGGGCTCTGCACAGCCAGGATTCATTACATTAGGTTCCTACTCCGCAGCCCGGAGCTGAATGCAGAAGGTCTCCATGACATCAGAGAGAATACAGTGATCATCAGCTGGGAGCCATCACTCACCACCAAAGACAAAATCAGCCCCACTCTGTACCAGGCATTCTATGCTACTGCCTCTGTCCCTTCTAATGTTGATATTTCTGTACATTTTAAATAAGTTCCACTAGTATCAGTTTTAAAGCAAGAGAAACCATACTCTAATTTGCTTAGGTCTCTTCAAAGAAGTAAAAACCCTCCCCTCCTCACACGCATCCATAACACACAAGAAAGTCAATCAAAATCTTATGATGTAGATCTGGGGAAAGGATTGAGTGATTGTAGGTGAGTTTCAACCAGTTTGTAGAATTCCCAGACCTCATACCGCCTTCCTCAGGAGCCGACTGCTGTTCCAAGGCTGCGGAGGTGGAAATTTCCACGCACGTGGGCTCCCCGGCCAGCAGATGGCGATGTTTCTCAGTTTTACACCAAGTGGTCAGGCCAGAGGCCATTAGCGATGCTGGGTGTGTATATCCCGCGGCTGTTCAATCAGCTCAAAATCTGTAAAGGCACAGCAGATCAGCTCTTACTTATTTATTGTTACTTAGAGTTGATGGATTCAGTAAAATTCCATGATGGGCAAATGAACACGGTGTGCTTGTGTCGGGCGTGGGAGCAGAGGAGGACCTGAATCTGAGATAGCTGGGAGCTGGGTTTCATCTCCCTCCGTTGCTTTTTAAAATGAGATTCCTCTTTTGTTGCCTTCTGGCAGCCTGGATTTGGTCAATGTGGGACCAACGGGCACGCTGGCAGCAGCTCTGTTCAGTTGCTTTTCCATTTCTTTAGAAGTGGGCTCCTCCTCCAGCATCAGCTGCTTTGGCCCCCAGCTCCTGGGGCAGAGGCAGAATCTGTGAGCGGCTGGGTCAGGGAGCCCAGTGAGCTGCTCAGGGATGAGACGCAGGGAGGGAGAAGGGGCCGGGGGTCTCAGAGGCAACCTTTCCAGGGCTGCATCCTCAGCTCCACAGGAGAATAGGAGAGGGACCCACTCCCCTCTTGCAGCTATTTAACTGAGGGCCAGGCTCGGCTGGGATAGTGACAGATGCATTTTAAGCACAAGGAGGGGAATTTGGGGAGAAAATTGCTCTTAAAATAATGCTCGTTCTGTGTGCTATCCCTTTAATGGAGAAGGTACTCGCTGGGATCTAGGTCATTTGGTTTTCAGGCTGGAGGTGCCACTATCCCAGTGTATGATATTGAACTTGTTTTTTTTCCATCTGTAGTCCGAGCCCTTTAAAGAATATCCTCCAATCATATTTAACTTATATCTAATGAACTAGAGACCCTTACTGTACTGGGGGCTATTTAAATGCCAGGGCTCCACTCTTGCCCAAAGAAATCAGAATCGTTAGGGGCGGGGCCTCGGCTTGCATTTTTTTGACAAGCTGCCCAGGGGACTCCAGGTGCCTGAGAGCTCTCTCTCCCTGACCTGAAGATGTTTGCCGTCTCACTGTGTCCCCACAAGCCTTTTCATGGTGGGTCCTGGTTTCTCTTCCTCTTCTTATAAGGACCCAGTCCTGTGGGATTCAGTCCCCATTGTCATGATGTTATTTAACCCTAAGTATTTCCTAAAAGGCTCTATCTCAGTGATGGCGAACCTTTTGAGCTCGGTGTGTCAGCATTTTGAAAAACCCTAACTTAACTCTGGTGCCGTGTCACATATAGAAATTTTTTGATATTTGCAACCATAGTAAAACAAAGATTTATATTTTTGATATTTATTTTGTATATTTAAATGCCATTTAACAAAGAAAAATCAACCAAAAAAATGAGTTCACGTGTCACCTCTGACACGCATGTCATAGGTTCGCCATCACTGCTCTATCTTCAAATATTGTCACAATGGGGCTTAGGGCTTTAACTAATGACTTTTAAGGGTCATTCATACAAGTCAGTTAATAATAGTCTTTCTCCTCAGCTGCTGCTGCTTTTATATATTTATGGCCATTACCCCATTAAGGTTGTTTCATAGTTCTGGTTGTCTCTGGTCCCAGCTTCATATTTGCTAACAGAAACTTCCCTAAACCTCCTTTTCTGTCATTTGTGTATTGATCTTTCCTGATTACTATTGGTCCCTCTTGCCAGCAATTTATATTATAGTTGTCATGAAAATTATCACCACCATCATTAATATTGTCATCTTAACCAACATTCATTGAAAAGTCTTTATATCACTAGGCTCTGTGTTTAATTGACTATACATTGATCAAGACATCATCCATTTGAATTTCCTCTTCCCCCTTCATATGGCTCATCTTCTCTGCCTTATCTATCACCTTTCCTGTGACATGGACATACTGTTCTGGTCAAAGAAATGTGCCTTTGATCCATTATGTACATCTCGCTCATTCCTATCTTTGTCCATTTACCCAAATCTACAGTGTCCTCCTTTTGCCTCATTAAGATATGACCTTTAATATCTTTGTTTATGAACAGTAACTACTCCACTCTCTCTCCTCTGGGGACCTCTCTGTGACTTAGCCCATTGTTAAGTTAGGAGAGCTCAACAGAAGCTGCTGTGATATCTGTGGACAAGTTTTTCCCTCTGGGGTTGGTGTTGAAGATCACACAAGAGTTGATCTGATTGGGTCATTAAGATGGATGAAATAACAATATTGACTGTTCAGTGGGCTGCTTATTTCAGTCATCTTAATGAGAGCATTAGATCGACCCTAAGGCACTCCAAATCCGTATCTGATGATTGACCTAGAAGCAATCAATCTGGCTGAGTTGTTCTCCTGCTCTGCATAATCTCCCACTCCATTCAACCAGTTTCACTCCCACAGCCCCCCTAAATATGAGCTCTACAAAACACATGCACACACACACAATCACTAACACATGAATACACACACTAACACCCACATTCACACACTCACACACATACACACTCTCCCACACACTCACTGACACACACATACACACACTCACACACAAACATACTCTCTCATACACATTCACACTCTCACACACATACTCTCACTGACACGCACATATATACATACCCTCACTTACATAGTCACATACTCTCTCACGCTCACACACTCACATACATACGCTCTCTCACATTCACATACATATATGTGTGCACACACACTGAACTGTGGAGCAGTTGGTACAGTGAACTCTGACTTTGCACTTTATGAGATTTAGGATCATTCCATGTAACTGCCGTGAGCATGAATTTTCTAGCAATCCTATGTAACATGACAAGTGGACCATTCTCAATATTTGTAAACTGGAGGCCTCCCACAACTCTGAGGCAGCTTCCTGCCTTCATGCCTTTGCCTGAGCCCTGCCTCCTGTTTGGAATGCCCTCCCATACCTATTGCATGTCCAAACTCTGCCCCTTTGCCAGCATCAGCCAGCTCCCCCTGAAGATTTTCTGGGCTCCTCCATGACGGAGTATATTATCATTCTGTCTGGCTGTGTATGGCCCTTATTGCCACAGTTTATATGCAGATTCAGCGAATGGTAGAGTTGGGAAGAACTTTCTATCTGCTCAGGGTCCTGACCTACGTTTTCAAAAGAGAAAACCAGGGCACAGACTAACCAAAGGCTTGTCCAGGGCACATGTCATAGAACCTCACAGGGAGACTTCTTTTGGACCCAGGAATTCACTGCCCCCTATTCCAGTAAACTTCACTGAGTGTCAATGAGGGAGAGGTGTTAGGCGGTTTTCCCGGAAGTGATGGGCTGGGCCCCAGTATATTGAAGACTAGTTGTTGCTTTTTCAAAAGAGGGAGTAAATAATAACTCTTTCTTCTCTACAGGTTCATGAACCAATTGGGACTAAGACATGGGAGTCAGATAAATATCATTGGTAAAGCTAGATTGAAGAACACAGTGCAGACGTATGGTCAAAACTACGTATCTTTTTTCAATTACAGTTCACCTTTAATATTATTTTGTGTTAGTTTCAGGTGCACAGAATAGTGGTTAGACATTCATACAGCTTATAAAACGTTCCCCAGATATTTGCAGTACCCAGATACTGCTACCATACATGTTATTACAATGTTACTGACTATATTTCCTATGCTGTGCTTTACAGCCTCATGACTATTTTATAACTACCAATTTGTACTTTTTAATCCTTTCAACATTTTTACTCAGTCTCCCAACCCCTGTACCCTCTGGCAACCTCAGTCTGCTCTCTGTATCAATAAGTCTTTTTGTTTTGTTTGTTTGTTTATATTGTTCTTTACATTCCACACATAAAATCTGCATATGTGAACAATTTTCCTCACATTTAGATCCTGGTATGACTCCCCGAACCCCTAAACTCACTCTTGGTCTCACACACATGGAGTCTCTGTAAGGGAGAGTACAGACACTCGATACATCCCTGCCTCATCCCTAGGAGTCCTGGCAGTGGGCGACCAGAGGAGGACCTTCCAGCTCCCTGCTAGGAGCAGACTTGGGCTGTTTCCCAGCTGAGCTCACCCCATGGGGGGCAGGAGCAGAACAAACACCTGTCATGTGCAGGCTGGCTCCTGAGAGATGCCAGTAGGTGTTGAGCCTGTTCTACTCAGTGCATTCTCTCTACCCTCACCAGCCACGTGTCACTCCTCAACCTCTTGGCAAGGGGTGTGCCTGAGCTGGGATTCTCTTTAGGATATTTGAAACGTGTGGAAGATGCCAGTTTATGGGCTAAGAGAGAAACAATGATGGGGAGGGGTAGTTCTGCCTGTCTGCTTCTTGCTCTGCCTGGAATTTTGCAGCCTCACAGTTCCAGGCATCTACCAGGGCCAGAAAATCATCTTGATTTTTTCAAAGATGTCTGACAATCCTCCACCCAGACCCAGAACTCAGGCCTGAATGGCAATGTCTTTATTTGATGCTGAGGACTTTACAAAGGTTTTATTATTTTTTTCAGGATATTACAGAGAAGGACAATTACATTTCCTGGAGGACACAGACTGAATTAGTTGCCTGTTTATCAGAACCTAATGAAATGGAAGGATCAGTTGGAAAGGTCAGCATGGGTTCTGGGCCCCGGAACTCCGCTCTTTCCTTAATCGTCTCCTGGTTCCCAGTTACCTCAAGCGTTGCTTTGTAAAACCTTACTTAATACCTCAACCTTATGTTGCATTTCCCACCTGATGTTGCCTTTGTCCAGGGAGCATGTTTTCTGTATCACAGAATGAGAATCACAGGAACCCTAGCTCTTCCCAGCAGTGTTTATTGATGAAGTCACTAGCATAGGAGTTTGGGTTTTTAGTATTGAAGGCTGTACGGATGATACCTAGGAACTAATGGATGTCATTCTTTTTCTTTTTCTTATCATTCTTTTGGACAGCCAGGACCAACACTCTGGGTTAGAATTAGCTAGTGGGAAGATCAGTATACAGTGAGGGGTTGTGGGCAGGAGATCTTGGTCTACCAAAGCTCCACAAGGAACTTGCTCTGCAACCTCAGGCAAGTTTTGTTAGATTATCTCTAAGGTCCCTTCCAGCTCTGAATTCTCTGGGTCTGTGGTCTCCGACCTTGGAGGCATGGCCATATACAAAAGAAGCAGGTATATATGCATGTGAGTACCGAAAGCAGTCCATTTACAAAAAGGATGGTGAAGATGACAGATTGAAGCCCATGGAGACCAGGGTTGGGAGCAGGTCTTGAATTGGTCTAGACTTTGAGAGTAAATATTCTTGTAGACCCCCCGCCCCTGTTTTTTTAGATGCCAGTTAATTTCCATTTGCTGCAGTCCTTAGGCTCATTGCCCCACAAGAGCTAACATGCCTGGGTACAGGCCAGCTGGCCTAGCGATTTGAAGGACAGGAACATCTCACACTAAAGAATATAAACTGGAGTGAGGAGAGCGAGACCAACTGTCACTAACTGTGTGCTTTTATTGCTTAGGGAAGACATAAATAGCAGCTATTTTCCCATGCTCTAGTGACCTATATCTGCCTTATGCTAAATATTTTATGTCAAAAGACTGAACTGTTGAACTAGCTATGGCATTTAAATAAACCCTAGTATTGTGTTCTTAACTTTGTCAGGCACAGTGAGGTTAAGTGCTTTGCCAGCAGTCAAATTTGTAATTTGTGTCAGAGTCAAGTTCTAACCTAGTTCTCTGCCCAGTACACAAGTCAAATCTTATTATGCTTCTCTTCATGATATCGTTTGCATCATGCATTTATCCATCCATCACCCATCTGTCTACTTAAATATACACATATATGTATATGTATGTGTGTCTATGTATATACACTATGTGAATATACAGAGTTGTATTTGCACTAATATGTATAGACACACACACACACACACACTTGATGCTTGAACAATGCCAATAGCCCACACCTTGAAAATCACCTATAACTTAAGTTTTCCCTCTGCATACATGGATTCCCAATTGCCAGTTGACACTTGAACAATGCGGGTTTGAAGTACGTGGATCAATTTTAAAAAATTGTGTATAAGTAGATTCACGTAGTTCAAACCTGCATCACTTAAGGGTCAACAGTGTTTGATACATATACTTTTAAAAATCTTGTTGCACTGGATATTTTTCTGAAACATGTACCTGTATTGTTCACTGTTATTGATCGAATATTCACTATGCACCAGGCAGGACTGTGCTAGCACTTTGTTTATAGATCGTCATGTAATACTATTCTCAAAACCACCTTTGAGAATACATTTTATTATTCTCTAGTTCAGTGGCTCATATTCAAATCCAAATCTCCTAAATACAGTCTTAATCCAACATTCTTAATCAGTGTGCCACATGACCTGTCATTCATTTATTCATTCATTTAACAAATGTTTATTAAGCACTTACTAGTGTGTGCCAGGCATTATGTGTTCACTGTTATTAAAGAAAAATTTCAAGCACCCTTTCAAGTCCAACTTTACCAAGGCCTCCTTGTTAGAAATCCTGTTACTGGGAATTGCAGCTGCACCTTTTGTGTTTTAAGAGTGAGCCTCAGGGAAGTATGTGAATATACAGAGGTGTATTTGCACTAATATTTGTTGGAAAGCTATGTGACTTATATAGAAAAATGCAAGACTCAGGTATTTCTGTCTTATAAAAATTATGTTATAAGGATCTGGGATTGGGTCTTCAACACAGCAAGTCATTGGTTGACCTATGAAATAGCAGACAATTTATTAACCACAAAAAAATGAACTCATTCTATTGTCTGATCTTCCATATTTTGAAAATGCATTATATTATGGAAATGTAAAACTTATACTAAAACTAGAGGCCCGGTGCATGAAATTCATGCACTGGGTGGGTGGGTGGGGGGGTGGTCCCCTCAGCCCAGCCTGTGCTCTCTCACAGTCCAGGAGCCCTGCGATCCATCGCCCCAAAGAGGTAGGCCCCGCCCACCCGCCGTAGCCCACTGGTCGGTGACGTGGGTCTCCCTCTGCACGGCAATCATGGGGTAATGACTGGGACTCTGACCAATCAAATTGCACTCACCTTGGCTGGCCTTGCGCCAGTGAGTGACATAGTGTGGTTGTCCAGAAGGTCGTCCGGAAGGATGTTTGGCTGTCCGGCCTAATTAGCATATTAAGCTTTTATTATTATAGGTAGACAGAATAGTATGATGCACCTTCCTCCATGTATTACTTTGACTAGAAATGCATCAACTTATGGACAATTGTATTTCACCTATGTCCTGACTTGCTCCTTATAGAAATCTTATCATCTCTTCTGTAAATATTACATTATGGGTCTCTAAAATATAATAACTTTAAAAATATATATTCTTTTTTTTTTCTTTTTCTGATCTCATGACTCATTTATTTTATTTTATTTTTTAAATTAAATCTTTATTGTTCAGATTATTACATTTGTTCCTCTTTTTTCCCCCCATAACTCCCCTCCTCCCAGTTCCCGCCCCACCCTCCGCCCTCACTCCCCACCCACTGTCCTCATCCATAGGTGCACGATTTTTGTCCAGTCTCTTCCCGCATCTCCCATACCCCTTTCCCCCCCAAGAATAGTCAGTCCATTCCCTTTCTATGTCCCTGATTCTATAATGATCACCAGATTATTTATTCACTTGATTCTTAGATTCACTTGTTGATAGATGCATATATGTTGTTTATAATTTGTATCTTTACCTTTTTCTTCTTCTTCCTCTTCTTAAAGGATACCTTTCAGCATTTCATATAATACTGGTTTGGTGGTGATGAACTTCTTTAGTTTTTCCTTATCTGTGAAGCTCTTTATCTGACCTTCAGTTCTGAATGATAGCTTTGCTGGATAAAGTAATCTTGGTTTTAGGTTCTTGGTATTCATCACTTTGAATATTTCTTGCCACTCCCTTCTGGCCTGCAAAATTTCTGTTGAGAAATCAGCTGACAGTCATATGGGCATTCCCTTGTAGGTAACTGGGTTTCTTTCTCTTGCTGCTTTTAAGATTCTCTCTTTGTCTTTTGCTCTTGGCATTTTAATTATGATGTGTCTTGGTGTGGTTCTCTTTGGATTCCTTTTGTTTGGGGTTCTCTGTGCTTCCTGGACCTGTAAGTCTATTTCTTTCATCAGGTGGGGGAAGTTTTCTGTCATTATTTCTTCAAATAGGTTTTCAATATCTTGCTCTCTCTCATCTTCTGGCACCCCTATAATTCTGATGTTGGTATGCTTGAAGCTGTCCCAGAGACTCCTTACACTATCTTCGTATTTTTGGATTCTTTTTTCATTTCGCTTTTCCAGTTGGGTGTTTTTTGCTTCTTCGCATTTCAAATCTTTGACTTGATTCTTGCACTCCTCTGGTCTGCTGTTGGGTGTCTGTATAATATTCTTTATTTCAGCCAGTGTATGCTTAATTTCTAGTTGGTTCTTTATCACAACGTCGAGGGTCTCATTAGATTTCTTGAGGATCTCACTGCACTTATCGGCGGTCTCACTAATCTTTTCGAGGGCCTTACTAAGTTTATCAGCAGCTTCTAGACAGTTCTTGAGAGACCTTAAAAGTGTGGTTTTGAGCTCTATATCTTCCATTTCTGACATTTGCGTCCTGTTTCTTTGTCTCCGCATTTTTTTATCTTTTCTTGGTGCACCCCCTAGTGGTCTTTGTGCGCAGTCTTGTTGTAGTTAAGCCTTGATTGTTGGCAATACCAGGGGTGATTTGACCGCCAGGCTAACTGGCTATGAGAGTCAGCTGTGTCTGCAGTGGAAGAGCTTCTGTGCAGGATCTCTGGGGCGGTGCTAATCTAGCGTTTGCCTGAGGCTATCTGGCAAATGGCTCTGCGCAGGGCTTGGGCGGGGTGGGTCCCCGGGGACCTACAGGGCGGGCGGAGCAAGCAGTTATGGCTGCTCTCAGTTCCGTCCCTAGGGGCTCTGCCTCTCAGAGTCCCAGCAACTGCTGCAAACCTCAGAGAGAAAGCTGCCTTCGAGTTCCGACCGAAGCCAGACAGTCCCGCTTCTCCCGTTTGAGTCTGGGTCCCCAGAGACTCGCCCGGATCTGGAGCTCAGAGTCTGAAACTCCCTCCCGATTGAAAACAACAACTGTGCCCTTGCCGCCAGCCCGCTCCGTGCGCGCACTCCGCACCTGAGTATTTCACTTCAGCACTGCGCCTCCTCTGAGTCTGGGTATGATATTCTCTTTCCTCCTAGTTGTAGAATTTCCACTCAGCCAGCCTTCCTGTGGTTCTGGATGATGTCCGTTCTGTCCTTTAGTTATATCTCTGAAGTGGTTGTTCGAGGCAGCAATCTCCGGCGTTAACCTATGCCGCCATCTTGGTTTCTCTAAAAAATATATATTCTTATTGACTTCATAGAGGAAGGGAGAGGGAAAGAGAGATAGAAACACCAATTATGAGAAAGAATCATTGATTGGCTACCTCCTGCATGCCCCACACTGGGAATCAAGCTCACAATCTGGGCATGACCTCCTGGTTCATAGGTTGATGCTCAACCACAGAGCCACACCAGCTGGGCTAAAATATAATAACTTTTCAGAGACATAACCACATTATTATTATCATGTAAAATAAGTTACAGTAGCTTCTTAATATCATTCATTAGCCAGTCAGTATTCAAATTTCTAATGGTTTCATAAAATATCATATTTTCTCCAGTTTGTTTCTCTGAATTAGGATCCAAATAAGGCCTCTTCATTGTTGTTGATAGTTATATCTCATGAGTGCCTTTTCAAGTTATAAGTTCTCCTCTCATCTCTTTTATTTCCCTTACATATTATTTGCAGGAGAAATTGGGTAATTTGTCCTGTAGAATTTTCCATGGTCAAGATTTTGCTGATTGTAATACTGTGATATCACTCAACACCTCCCTCTTCCTCTGTAATTCTTGAAATTGGTAGATGTATCTAGAGCAGGCTTGATCAAATTCAATCCATTTATTTTTTTGCAAATAAACTCAGAGATAGTAAATGTTTTCTTCCGTCAGGAGACACTTATCATCTGGCCATCTCTCTTTTTATGATGTCAGCAGCCATTGATGCTTATTGTCTTGATCTATTAATTCACTGAGGGTTTCACAATGATAATATTCTATTTTCTCTTTCATTTATTAGCTATGGTATTTCTACAAAGAGGAACTTCTCTTTTTAACTACTTGGTAGCCCAGTGGTACATTTTTATAGAAAAGTCAGTGTAGAGGCTTAACTCTTTCTCTTTATTGACCAATTTTTAAAACAATGATTCAAACTACTATTAACTTCTAATGGATTTCAATTAGTTTTTGAAAATATATCATTATTAGTTCATTGATTTAAAAACACATGTTTTGATCCATTCTAATTATTATCCTTATCAATGATCAAAATATTGTTGGCCAGTAAGAATTTCTTCAGACAGTCCCTGTGTCCTTTTCACAGACTCTATTTGTTCTTGATGACATATTGTAGTTTTTTATGACAAGTTTTTCTGGGCACATCTGGAACATGTCTTATTCCAGACCTAAATTAGAAATCTTTCCTAGGATCCTTTGTTCCTTTAGTGGGAAATCATATTTAGAGGCCACTATCTGGGTACTACAGCCACTCACTGCTAGAAGACTGTTTTTTTAGTTTTATGCCTCTTCTGGGAATATTTTCAAAATATAAAGTACAAAATTCAGATTCAAAACTATTGGAATTTTATAGAACTTTTTCATTTTACATCTGTAATCTCTTTGGTTCCATGCTAAGAATCCTAAGCTTTATCTCACATTATACCAGTAAGAGTCTCAGTTTAACAATATAATTACTGGAAACAGTTGAAGGTTTTTATTTTCCATGGTTTTGTCTTTAAGATACATCTCAGGAGGAACATATGGTTAAAATCTCTTGGAATATTTCCTGTGTCATAATGATATCAGTTTTAAATACATTTTGGCTCCTTGAATTGTATTTTCAATTTTTAGGGGTTGATTTTTAAATTTTAAGTTTAATATTAATATGTAGAATATTCACATAGTTCCAAAGTCAAATCAACAAACAAAATATAGTTTATAATTTTGGCTTCTTTCTCTGTCCTTTACACCTGATTCTCTCCCTCTTTAATAAGTAACCACTTCTTTTTAATATTAGAGATTTAAAAATTGTGAACATATAGAACATATATAGCATGTATATTCATATGTATTCTGTACATATTTATTTGTATTCCACCCTTTCTTATATAACCTGGAGTATACTTTCTCATTTTTTTTACTTACAATATTACATAGACATCACTATATAGTAGCACATAGAGATTATTCTCATTCCTTTTCATGGCAACATAGTACTCCATTGTATGGCTGTTTTTTCCTACTTTATTCAACCAGTCTCCTACTTCTAGACATTTGCCTTGTATCTACTCCCTTGCTAGTGTAGGTAAACGGGAAAATGAATATCTTGTATACATGTCTTTTTGTATTTTTACAAGTGAATTTTTTTTTTTAAATCAAAGATGGATTCCTGGAATTGAAATTGCTAAGTCAAAAGGTAAATGCATCTTCTGCCAAATCCTCTTCTGTCATAGTTTTGCTATTTTTCATTCCCACCAAAAATATATGAGCATGCCTGCTTCCCCGCAGCCTCCCCTACAGAGTATGCTGTCCATTTTGGGGTTTTGCTAATCTAATAGAGAAGAAATGATATCTCATTGTGGTTTAAATTTGCATTTCTCTTACTGTGAGCAAGGTTGAGCAACTTTTTATATTTCTGAGAGCCATTTGATTTTCTGTTTCTGTTGCTGATCATTTTCCAGCCCATTTTTCCATAGGGTCATTGGGCTTTAAAAGCTTTTAATACATCAGGGACATTAATCATTTCTCTACTGTATAATTTGCAACTATATTTTCCCAGTTTGTCACTTATTGTGTTGCCTTTTCACTGCCCTTGTTTTGTCCATGATTTTCAGAAACTATCCTACCTACCAGGTGTGACCAGAACTACCTTCTTTAGTTAGCAGGAGAAAAATCATGATGATCTCAACAATAAAGTAGAATATTACAAAAATAGATTCTTGGTTCTCACTGGGTTCAGATTAAAAATATTGTAATATTTTAGGTTTATTCTAGCTCAACAGTTAAAGAAAGCATAGGTTTTATTAAAACTGCCTCTTTTAAAACTCATTTAAACTTTGTTTTTAGTTTAGCTAACAGTACAATTTAAAGAATATTTTTATACTAGAGGCCCGGTGCATGGGATTTGTGCACTGGTGGGGGGCATGGCCTGCCGGGATCAGCCTGCTGTTGGAGCGCTGCTCATCCCAGTCAGTCTATCAGCTGTGGACCCACCCTTTGAGTGGCTGCTCCCACTGTGGGAGCTCGGCTCATCCCAGTCAGCCAAGCGGCACTTCCACTGTGGGAGTGCACTGACCCTCAGGAGGCAGCTCTTGCATTGAGTGTCTGCCTCCTGGTGGTCAGTGCGCATCACAATGACTGGTTGACCAGTCATTCTGGTCTTTCTGCTGTTCCATTGTTGGGCTTTTATTATATAGGACTTATTAAAAGTTCAATAAATAACCCTTTGGCTGGTTTTTATCTGTATCAATGATGAGAAAAGTACATTTGTGTGGCTCTAATTGGGTATAACATTCAACTCTCCTTGTGTTTGAGAAGTTTATAAACAGAGAATCATGATCCAAAATTGACCAACCTCACAGGGCTTTGGGCTTATTCAGTAGCACCCAGATGAGGAAACTCTTTGAAAAGTATGATTCATTTTAGGAATGCATCATGGCCTGGTACTGGTGACCAAAATGAGCTCAATGTAGGGAATACTTTGTCAGTGTTGGCTGAATCACGTAAAGTGATTAAGTTTCTCTCATTTGTCAGTAACTTTCTCAACCTGTCCTACCCAGTGATACTCTCCTATCTCAGCAAATGTGGATTCTGCCTGTGTGCTTCTATCCTGAATCTCCCTAAAAGAAAAAGGAAAAGCAATGTTTGTCTGTGTGTACACGTGTGTGTACCCAGGAAGAATTTAGGAATGTGTGGAATACTAGAAGGGCCTAGAGCAGCTGTGGGCAAACTACGGCCCGCGGGCCGGATCCGGCCTGTTTGAAATGAATAAAACTATTGAAAAAAAAGACCGTACCCTTTTATGTAATGATGTTTACTTTGAATTTATATTAGTTCACACAAACACTCCATCCATGCTTTTGTTCCGGTCCTCCGGCCCAGTTTAAGAACCCATTGTGGCCCTTGAGTCAAAAAGTTTGCCCACCCCTGGCCTAGAGGCTACCTCTGAATGACCCCCATTTAGCTTTGAAGCCAGTTTGGGCCTCACAGGTTGCCCTGCTGAGAAAGAAGACTGAGAGCTGGCTGAAAAGATTTTCACTGAAACCATGATGAAGGAAAAAGTGCCACAGGCTGTCTAAGAAACAACTTACTGACCTCTCCTCCCTTCTGTAGCCCTACAGCCAGCATGTCAAACTCCAAGGCTAACACAGGCCAAATAAACAAGGTTTAAGTTTATATGGGCCGGAAAAAAATCAAAAGCTTCAATTTTCAAGAAACGTAGGTTTATTTCAATAGAGACATGCTGAATACAAAGGGCTGAAATAAATGAGTAATCATTAACATAAAATAATAGAACATTTTAATAAAAATTAATATTTTTTCTTGAACATTAGCTTACCAGATACTGAATAACTGCACAAATTAATAAGTGTAATGCAAATAAACCTATTTTTCTTGTTCTCTGAAAGCAAAATATTTCCTGTTGTGCACACCAAACAAGTCAGTACAAAACTAATCGGCTGCTAAAATATTCGCTGCTAGTATTAGTGAAGAGAAATGGTGTGCCTGTGCGTAAGGCACATAAGGGAAATGAATGCAACATGATTAATCAGTCATTAGCGAATGTTGTAGTTCATTAATAATTATGTATAACAGGATGTTGTAAAAATTAAGTTATGAAAATTGTTTTTAATATACTTTATTGATTTTTTACAGAAAGGAAGGAGAGGAATAGAGAGTTTGGGAACATCAATGAGAGAGAAACGTTGATCAGCTGCCTCCTGCACACTCCCTACTGGGGTTGTGCCCGCAACCAAGTACATGCCCTTGACCAGAATCGAACCTAGGACCCTTAAGTCCGCAGGCCGACGCTCTATCCACTGAGCCATACCGGTTAGGGTGAAATTTTTATTAAAATGTTTCTTACATACCATTATATTGGCTGGGCTGCAAAAATATTCATTGTGGGCTTCGAGTTTGACATGCTTGCCCTACAGAAATCAACTGACTAAAATGTAATTTTATTCTTTTATCACAACCTTCTATAGTTTCTTGCTTACATGTGGATTTGTCATTTCTACAACCGTATTTTAACATCCTCTTTCTAAAACCAAACCAAACCAGTCTCTGTTCTCTACAATCTATAATTTAGGACACAGGTCATGTCATTTCTTCGTTACATACTTGCCCTCAGTGAATTCAGTTCACCTTAATGCATTTCTTCTACACAACTGACTGACATCATGGTTTTTAATTAAACCACCTCATGGTCAAATTCCAGATAGATCTGTGAGGTAGGAGGAGGGAACTGGAGGAAACCTGGAAGGTTACCAAGTTTAAAACCTCATTTCACTCAGGAGAAAGCTGCAGTCTCGAAAGCCGGAGTGCTCCGAGTTTACACGTATTTCTAACTTGACAGAACAAGGAAAAGAATCAGGTCTCTTGATCCCAGCCCGGGGCTGCCTCCACTGAACCACTTACTCTCACTCTGGCTCTCACAGAAACCCGCTGTGCGGCCTCAGGCAGCTCGTGTGACCTCGCTTTGCCGGGGCTTTCTTGTTTTAAGAAAGATGGGGCTCATATAAATCTCACTCTTTCCATCTCAGATACGCTTTGTGGATCCAAGGAGACACGTGAATTCACATTTATGTGACTGGACCTAAAATCACCTTGATATAATAAAATTCTATCCAATAACCGTATCTCTGTGGAGATAGCTTATGAGGAATCAATATTGGTTGACAATAATGATATTGGTAACACGGCAAGATGTCTGTGTATGTGCAGTCCTGGGGCTAGTGAAGCAAGGAAATAAGCTTTAAAATGGGAGTGGGAAGGCAAAGTAATCACACAGAAACACACACACACACACACCAGAATACAAACCTGAACACCGCAAAACGATGCCCCAAAGATCCGAGGAATCTGTGAGTTAGGAAATCCCATTAAGAGATGCACAGGGACCTATAAAACAATAGTCAGTATGTAGCAGATTAAACATCTGCTGCAGATGTGCAGATGTCAGTTGAATCCCACTAGGAAGCAGCCATATCCCCCCTAGAAATAACATTGTTCAGGAGAACATAACATAGAACAGTCATGGTAAAGAGAAGAAACAGGAACCCCTTAATTTAAAGAGTCCCAATCTCATTTTTATTTCTAGTCAAGCTTTTAATCCTGGAATAATTAGTCATTACTAGTATTTAATGACTGGCTTGCTAATTGTGTATTCCAGGATGAAGCTGAGAGCAGTTAACACACCAGCAAACTCGTCATTAAGTGTCTTAATGATCAAATTCTCTGGGATTATGACTATTCTAAGCTACAAGTAGCAGTTTATAACCATTATTTTTGTATTTATTTTCCTTTTAGTGAAAAAAAAAATAATAAAAGGAACTCCCCTCAAGGCTCAGAAAGAAACGATGAATGCTGGTCTCGCCAGTATTCCTTCCGTCACGAAGATCAGCTTCTGAGGCAAGTCTTGTTTTCTTAATTGTTACTAGCGCTCAGCAAAATGCTGGTTCTGGTCCACTGAGTAAATTGGCTTAGTCTTCTCCTCACTAAAGAGCAGTCACATGGGGCTTACTCCTGGACAGTACAGCCGCCCCCTGCTAGGAAAGTTCCCCTCAGTCCTCATTTGGTACAAATAAAAGAATTCAGGGTGATATTATAACTTGCAACGATTATGTTGCAAACTGTAAAAGTCACCCCAAGGGAAAATTCTGGGGCCTCATGAAGGGTTGCCAAACTTGGGCTGCATTAGGGAAATTGTCCTCTTCACAGAGCACCACCCTTTGTGCCCGACATGACCTATTTCACACCCTCTCATTTTCACCTTCTCAAAAGCCTTTCCAGAATGAAGCTAAGCAACAAGCTCAGATGTGAATGGCAGGCCACTAAAGCCTTGATGCCAGTTTGGGGCCCAGTCTTAGTGGAATGGTGGCTTCACCTGCTAGCCTTGGAAACCAGCATTCACACCCCGGAGGGGCGAGGAAAGAGGAGAAGGCAGTGTGTGGTGGGGAGGAGGAGGGTGTGGTTTCCTTTTGGGACATCATCCTCATCCGCACTGAGAACCTTGCTATTAGCCCATGATGATTCTATCACCTAGTCATTTCTTGAGGCCCGTAAGCAGTTTTTATCCTTGGTACATGGTAAAATGAAGAGGAATGAAATATTTTTAAAAGTCACAGTCTTATTTTTAAAACATCTTTATTAGAAAGCAAGTATCCATTTTATGGTTTTAAATTTTTCTAAAGAAATATCTTACAGATACAAAAATATTTCCAAGATAGAAATTTGATTAAACATTTAGTTCTGTTAAGAACTAAATGACGATATGAAGTATATTATATAAAATGTATAACATATGTAATATAGTATAACTTATCTAATGTATAACATATGTAAGAAATGTGTCATGAGTGGTGTGCTTTCTTGTTATTTTTATTATTTTTATTTTTTGTTAATCCTTACCCGAAGATATTTTCCCAATGATTTTTAGAGAGAGTGGAGGGGCCGCATGCGCCCCACCAGGGTTGGGGATGGAGGCTACAATTGAGGCATGTGCCCTTTGACGGGAAATGAACCCCACACCCTTTAGTCCTCAGGCCTATGCACTATTCACTGAGCCAAACTGGCTAGGGCAGTGGTTGGCAAACTACGGCTCGCGAACCACATGCGGCTCTTTGGCCCCTTGAGTATGGCTCTTCCACAAAATACCGGCTCTTCCTCAAACTACCAACTTCTAGGCATGGGCCACAAAGTTTCAATTGAACTGTACGTGCGCCCGCACGTGGTATTTTGTGGAAGAGCCACACTCAAGGGGCCAAAGAGCCGCATGTGGCTCGCGAGCCGCGGTTTGCCGACCATGGGTAGGGTATGAAAGGTATGCTTTATATGACATTCAGCACACTTATTACATGGACTGCCAACTGTCCAGGTCCAGGTCCCTGCCTCCTGAGACCAGGGTGCAGCAGGGACAGACACTGGCACCTCTCTCATAGCACGGGGCGGGGACGGAGCTATCAGCACTGACAACCATGATGAACGGAGAAGCTCTGGGTTTTATGGGAGTGTCTGTGGGTATGGGGGGGTGTGGGGGTTAAGCTAGTCTGGGGTACAGAGAAAGACTCCTGGAGAAATGAGGTCTTAGCCATGATGTGGAATAATTTTCTCTTTTGGCAAAGAACCCTGAACCTTGAAGGAAGGCAGGGCTCTATGAAAAAGTCACATCAGCAGTACTTTTCCAAAAGAAACAGGATCATCGCATGGCTGCATGCTAGAAACAAGCTTAAGAGTGACTCAAGACATTCAAGGCATGGTGGGCGTAGAAAAAGGGAAGGAAGAGATGTATTTGAGTCACAAAACCACTGCACTCACATGGCCTGAAAATGAGGGCACCATTTTGAAATATAAGAACTTAAAGGAGAGGTTTTCATTTAAATATGCAGTGTACTACCAGAAAAGGGAAGTTCTGGTTGCTAGCCTCTTTATGCCATCTGAGAAAGAAGGTCTGATTACATTGCATTGAGTCCTTGATGGCCATGAACTTGCTGTAAGGAAATGGGGACCCTGTTGAACTTCATGCATTGTAAGGAATATACAGGCTGATAGAAAGTGGCCAAGTGCTTTCTCATGAGTCACAAGTTACTGAAGTGTCTCCTTTTTTAAATTCAATTTTTAAAAAATAATGACTTTTGCAAAATGTTTTAGTAAAACAGCTATGCCTCTATTTCTAGGGCATTCATACTTCCGAAGACTTTCTAGGGAGCATTTTCCTTTAAGAAAAGTATACGTGGGGTTTTTGTGGGGGATTAGGGGTTGGTTTCCTAGTGATTTTCCTTCGCGTACTTGGATCACACGCTCTGACACCCAATTATCTGACTTCTGAAAACAGCTTTTATTTACTGGGCAGTAAAACAGTGAAAGACACCCAATTAAGCAAATCTCTTGCTTTGGTCAGCTGAAGGGAATGGAAAATTTACTTTTCCTCTATTAGAACTTCTTTTCATCAGATTCCTGACAAGTGGAATCATAAATCCAGTGATATTGTTTTTTATTTGATATTGAGATAAGACTGAATTTTAGAAACTGTTAACTCTTAAGTAGTGTGCACAATTGGATTTTATTATATTTATCTAGTTTTACTCCCCCATATCCTGTATTCCATGGCTTTGTTTTTTACTGCTCTCATTCTAAGTCAAATATACAGTCAGCTTTTTATGGAATTAATATCCAAGATGCGGGGATAATGTGAGCGACTTCTAACAATTGATTACAATTCATCTTAAATTAGTGAATTCATTTAAATGAATTAATTGGGTCATTATTTATGTGTAGCTGATTCCAAATGTTATTTGGAATAAAGTAATAAAAGAGTTTGCCCGGATAATGTTGGCATCTCCATAACTTAGGACAAGATGGCCTATTTTCTCTCTCCTCACATTGCATGCAGCCCCATAATTTCTCCAATTACTACTGCATAGAAAAATTATGTGGTGTTGAGCTGGCAAATAAAGGAGGGAGGTTGAATTGTAGTATTGCATGGCCAGAGACATTGGCACTTTATTATGTGGCAAAGGGTAATGTATTGTTAGAGCGCAGGTAATGCAAAATTATTTAACCCAACCTAAGAGAGAAGATAAGCCCGCACGACTTTAAGGAAACCTGTGCTTTTTCCTTGTGGGACCTCCATCAGTCTCCCTGATCACTCCAACTTTTTAAAAAAATCTTTTTAAAAATATATATATTTTATTGATTTTTTGCAGAGATGAAGGGAAAGGGATAGAGAGTTAGAAACATCGATGAGCGAGAAACATTGATCAGCCGCCTCCTGCACACCCCCTACTGGGGATTGCCCACAACCAAGATACATGCCCTTGACCAGAATAGAACCCAGGACACTTCAGTCCATAGGCTGACGCTCTATCCACCGAGCCAAACCAGCCAGGGCCACTCCAACTTTTTATAGATCCCCTTGTCTCTATAATCATTTAGTGTGTTGTTCCCTATTTAGCCTACATGTGTTGGTCTTTATTTATCCCCAAATAAACTTTTTAAGAATAAATACCACTTAAAACATTTCTTGTATCTCTTATATAGTCAATGAAGCAGGTTATGGGCTCCCAGGTATGTCAGGAGTTGTTGCTTTTGTTGCTGGATTGTGGAAATGCCCAGTACGTGCTTGAGTTGGGGCTGGAATAGCTAAGGAAATTCACTATTTCCCAGGCAGTTTGGAAATATTTCCATATTTTTTGGTGGATTCTTAGCCCTAGATCTGGCAAAGTATTATTGTTGCTGGTAGAACTCAGATGCCACAGCCTTCAGAAGCCTTCAGTCATATCTCCTTTGACATCCAAGCCATAATGGCACAATCCCCCACATTGCTTGCAAAAGCTCAGACTTTCACCATGCTTTTCTCTCTAAATGTCTTTGGCCATATCCAGGATGGCTGATGAAATTGGTTCTGTAGATCCCTCCAGGTGTGGTAGTCTACTGCTCTCGGCCACTGGCTTCAGCCTGCTATGTCATTCTCTGTGGTCATTTCTGCCAATGGGAAGCCACCTTTCCTTAGACAGCTGCACCTCTTTGCTTAAGGTAGAGGTCAGGCTTTGCCCATAATTCATGTGGCAGTGCTTGAGGACAACATCTATATTTTATAAGACTTTATAAAAAGTTCAAGGATACATGGAGAAACTAAAACTTGGGAAGTGTTAGGATTCTTCCCAAGTCTATTGTCTATGGACTTCCTTAGCAGAATCTCCAGTGGGTCTCTCTCCTTATCGCTGGCTTCTTGTAGGAACCACACATGTAGTTAAGTTATGAACAGGGTTCTTCTCAAAACCTAGAACTCAAAGTCCAGAGGGAGGAAAGTCTTTTTTTTTTAATATATATATTTTATTGATTTTTCACAGAGAGGAAGGGAGAGAGATAGAGAGTTAGAAACATCGATGAGAGAGAAACATCGATCAGCTGCCTCCTGCACATCTCCTACTGGGGAATATGCCTGCAACCCAGGTACATGCCCTTGACCGGAATCGAACCTGGGACCCTTCAGTCCGCAGGCCGACGCTCTATCCACTTAGCCAAACCGGTTTCGGCGGAAAGGCTTTTTTATTCCCTTTCAGAGCTGGCATGTCTACCTCCTTCACTAACCTTTTCCCAACTGTAAAACCATTTCTACTTTGTATAATTTTCTAAATCAGGACCACTTAGTTCTTGATCACCCCACAAGTGGAATGCTAGAATGTCCTCTCAGGTTCCCCTGAGCCCAGACTGTTAGACCCTTTTGAAGCCTTTTCTCCAGTCTGAAAGGAAGAAAAGGTGAGAACAGAATGTACCTTTTGCCTCATTATGGTCTATCCCAACTTCCCGTTAGCAAATATTGAGCAAGAGCATATGTGTACACCTTTCAAGATAGAACAATTACTTTAGGTATAGGGGAGTTTAAATTCTGACCTAGGGAGAGAATATAACAAGCAGGCATTATTTGCATAATTTTGCAAAGTTATGCCCATTTTACCCTAATAAAGAGAATAGGACATCTGAGTCTGAAATACTTGTACCCAGATTTCTTTATGGCCTTCAGTGCTTCTCCAAAATAATAGGAAGACAGTGATCTTAGGAATAACTAAAACGATCCATCAGACTAACCCCTTCTAGAAGAAATGGGCCATTTATATCTATTAAAATGACTCCCATCTTCCAAACCATCCCTTCAACAAAAATTAAAGTTCTATTCTGTGCCAGATACTTGGTGACATTGCTGAATTTGATTTATTATTAAAGAAAGCTGGAACTATAGAGCATACTATTAATAGAACTGTCGTCTTCCTGAATACATGTGATAGGGAACTGTAGTGTTTAGGAGACACAGATGCTCCCTAAGAGTGAAATGTAGTTCCTGGAGGCTGTATAACCGTGACTGGGGATAGTGGAGAAGCTGTGAATGGGTAATATCAGGGTATGTGTGTGTAGGTCATTTGATAAGCTTGTGCTGTTTTACTGCTCAAGACATATTTTTATCACATATCAGGATAATACTTACAGATATTGACAGGGGTTCCTATTCCTGAACTTCTTTAATTCCTTCCTCACCCCTTGGGCAGCAGGGGCAGGATTCTGTAGGCACTGCCCTCAGGGGACTGGCAGATATGTTGGCAATAAGGAATCACTGGTCAGCTTTGACTTTGCAGAACCCACAGCAAAACAACAGTCTGGAAATCAAGGCTTTCATTTGCAAGAAGCAGAATTTTGGGAATCTGAATAGTAAATATGTAGGATTCATGTACATGTATTATGTATCTGTCTGAACCTGGGAGAGCTGATGAGTCCACAACCTATGAGATCCCTTCTACAGAGAAATTTCGGGCTGAAACCACAGCCAGTCAGCTTTTTTTCCTCCACTTTAGTTAAGAAGAAAACAACCTGACAAAAGAGAAAAAAAGAAGCACAAAGTCAAAATGACAGGCAAGGAATGAAAGAATCAGGCCAGTAGTGATGTATGAAATGTCCTACTTTTGATTTTCCATGTAAGAAACACTTAAAATTGATTTTCAGTATCTCCGTCAATATTCTTAGCCACTATTGTCTGTTTCCTGAGACAGGATGGATGTCCCATCTCCTTCCAGGCTCCTCATTCCCCCTCCCTCCTTTCCTGTGTAGTAACACTGGCTGGCCTTTAAAGGCAGTAGAAAAAGTAGCCTATTTGCATATTAATCAGACAATTGCAGACATCAGAAAGGCTAAGGATGGCTGAGTTTAACACTCAGTTGTAACATGGGCCTTTGACTCAGACCTGGTAAAATATAAAGTGGCATTTCACAGAAGGAGACAGCTTCTGTTTTTACCTTAGTGTTTAGAGATGGCCTGAGGAGAAACTGTTTCTGTGTCCCAGCCTGGGCTCCTGCTGGATTAGAGTCCCACCCACTGGGAACATTTCAGGAAGCTCCCCTGGGCCTTCTTAAGTCTCCCTCCACCCCCATCTCAGTTGGGTGCTGCAGTGTGTAGAGCTAATTCAGTGGGGCTCATTGGACCAAAGCATGATTTTATTTTCTTTTTCTCAGAAAAAAACAACAACAAAAAATCATACACAAAAACCCATTCCCAACCCCTTATTGACTAACCTAAAAACATGCACTACATGGCTAATGAGGACAAACTAACCCAGCCGAGATACAGCTGTACATTCTTCCAGCTGCCCCTTCTTTCTGGGACACAATGAGTATTTCAGTAGAGTGGTCCCCCTTAACCATGGTTTAGCTTTCCACGGTTTGTTACATGGTCATCTGTGGTCTGGGTATATTAAAGGGAAAATTCCAGAAATAAATCATAAGTTTTAAATTGCGTGCCATTTTGAGTAGCTTAGTGAAATCTTGGGCCATCCCTCTCCATCCTGCCTGGGACATGAATCAGCCCTGTGTACGGTGTACCCATGTTGTACGTGCTACTCACCCATCAATCACTTAGTAGCTGACTTAGTTATCAGATGGAGTATTGAGGTGCCACAGTGCTTATTTCCAAATCACCCTTATTTTGCTTAATAATGTCCCAAAAGAGTACTGATGTTGGCAATTCAGATATGCCAAAGTGAAGCCACAAAGTGCTTCCTTTAAGTGAAAAGGTGAAAGTTTGGTATTATCCATGGTTTCAGGCTTCCATTGGAGGTCTTGGAATGTATTCCCCATGGATAAGAGGCTCTACTGTATGGGTAGTGGTTTGGGGCCATCTTCTTTATATATAAGTGTTGCTTCAGTTTAATAGGATGGGGATAGAAAAAGAGTTTGCAACAGGAGTTGACTCCCTGCAGCTGCTGCTGAGCAGTAATGTCAGTGGTTATGTCACCAAGTTGTTCATTGCAGGGTCCCTGATCACTAAATGCGGTTGGGAAGTGTCAGTCAGATTTCTCACTGGACAGTGTCAGCCAAACCACATCCTCCTCTGGGAGGCACTGGTTAGGTCATCCCTGTAGCAGGACTGTGGTATGTGCCTTCTCTTGGTTCATTGGCAGGAGGCAGTTGCCTGTGTGGCTGGCCTTTCTAACTCTCTCAGAGCATGACCTTGACTATGACCCACTGCTAGAGTCAATCATGCTGAAATGCTTCTCTTAAAGCCCATAGACCTTGAGAAGTGACATAAATGAATGTTACCTCCCTCTTTAGTGAGTATAATATGGCATTTTGTCATGTTTTGACATTTTCATCTGTACCATGAACAATTTGATTCTAAACCTACAATAGGCACAACCCAAAACAATTAACCAATTTCCTCCCATCACTTTCTATGAAACCCTCATGACAGGAGGTACTTATAAACACTGTCTACATTGGCAAGTAGGACAATGCTGACTCAAGTTTGTGTTTTCTCATGATACATTCCTTGCTGTGACCTGGACTTACTCTTAGCATTACAGCCAAAACTTGTATTTCTGGGGGTGGGTTCATTTCTCCAGAAGGCAAGGCTACCTTTGAGAGCTCTTCACCAGTCTATTGGATTTATATACTAGAGATGACTCTATTCTTTAGTCATAAAACTACTGGACTCAACCAAGGCACTTAATGATATTTGTAATCGGCCATTAGGAGAATCAGTCAAGGGATTGCTAATGCCTCATCCCAGTCAAGGGTGAGTCAGTCTAGTGAGTCAAGGATAAATTCACGTGGCCCAGGAATCAGAAGTCTAGGGTTTGCTGAATCATTATTTGTGCCTCACTTTTGTAGCCTGACTAATGCATGCAGTAATTAAAGAATCAAACAAGATGTTGGACTTTTCAGGTTTCTTCCTAAAAAAGACTCAAAGTACCCTATATACATAAGGTATGATTGTTTGCATCTTGCCTTATTATCAGCCCCACTGCTAAAGGCTATCTGATCTCATTGGTGCTTTGCCCTCAGAAAGTGCTCTTCTGGAAGAGCACTGACTTCCTGTTCCCCATTGCCCTGTGGGCCATGAGGAGAAGGCACTCAAAGATGCTCGAAACAGCAGTCCACCTTTCTCCTTCTTCCATCTCTTCATTAAAGGGAACGCCGTGAGGTTCCAAAGAAAGCCTTTACACATAGCACTTAGATTGTCTGTTTGACTGATGTACTAATTCATTCGATGTTTAGTTTAACCACATTTTACCTGCTTAAATAATGTGGAGGGCTGGGCATATGTGATGAAAAGTATGAAGGTGGAGTGTAGAGGTAAACAGTGAACAAGAGAAAGGGAGATCGCTAGCTTGCAACACCTGTTTGCCAAAGCTCCTAAAACTCCTGGAAAATCCATCTCATCTCCAGGTATTACTGAATTCAGTAGCATTTTAATGTTTCTGGAGATTTTAAAATGTCAGTCAGCTCTGTAGTAGGACCAGTTTCTAGAGATGAACTGTCTAGCTGGAGAGCTCCTAACCTCACGTGCTGTTCAAATTAATTGAAATGAAACAGGATTTAAAATTCAGTCCCCCAGTTGCCCTAGTGAAATTTCAGGAGCCCATGTGGCTAGGGGCTACAGGATTGCATAGAAAGCTCCACTGGGCATTGCTGTCCTCGGGGATTTGAGAATCAGAACCTTCACTCAGATGAGGAGTGCACATGAAATAAGTACCCAATGCTTTATCTGGAAATATTTTCATCTCCAGGGATTGGTGTACATAAGCGCTGTGATTAGAGAGCATGGCAAAGAAACGTTTTCTCACCAAATTCATCACGGAAGTGGGAAAGGAAAGGGATGCCCCCTCTGTGTGTTAGACATTGTGCCTGGTGTATTAAAAAATCGCCCTCGCAGTAACCAGTTTGGCTCAGTGGATAGAGCGTCGGCCTGCAGACTAAAGGGTCCCAGGTTCAATTCTGGTCAAGGGCATGTACCTTGGTTGTGGGCACATCCCCAGGAGGGGGTGTGCAGGAAGCAGCTGATCGATGTTTCTCTCTCATCGATGTTTCTAACTCTCTATCCCTCTCCCTTCCTCTCTGTAAAAAAATCAATAAAACATAAAAAATTAAAAAATTAAAAATCGCCCCACACAAATCACCCCACTGTGACACAACAGACCAAGGAGAGAGGTTTTGCAGTTATCTCCTTTTTACAGATGGAGAGAAGACCCAGGTCCTACAATTAATAAGTGAAAGAAAAGTTCAAATTTGTCTGACACCAAAGTTAGTTTCCCTAATCCTTACACATACATACACATAGACACCCCCCCTCCAAAAAATGGGTACACAGAGTTCTTGTATGTTAGAATAAATATTACCCTCATTAGTACTTGCCGACTGTAAGCAGGAAGTATTGCATTTGCTTTTACATGACTTATATGAACCTAGGAACTGGATTAAAAAGAACTGTCAAATCAGGAATTGAACAAATTTTGCAATGATTAAAACTCCTTTTTCCACTTGGCAAATCCTCCCTTCAGGACAAGATGAGAAACATTCAGTGTAAAATGCATGTAGGTCAATATAGTCTTCAAAGAGACTAGAGACTAGAGCAGCAAAGATGTAAAAGAGAAAACAGCAAAAAATATTCAACAATTTGCTCTAATTTCCTGGTAGTAAGGAGCTTCCCTGACTAGTCATGCACAGCTGGTGAAATTTAGTTCTCCAGTAAACAAGCTGGGACACACAGGGAAGACTGACCAGCACGTCTCAGATGTGTGCACAGACCCACTGAATTTTAAATGATTAAATGGCTGACATGCAAAGAGAAGCGTGTAAGCTAGTCAAGCCTTCCCTTCTGAATAAGGTAATGAAAGATCCTTTCAGCATAAGATGTCAGGCCATAGCTCACACACAAAAGGACTTATTTCTGCAGTAACAGAATTTTTACAGTCTTGATGCAGCATGTTTGTTGCTCAGAAGCTGTCTCTGAGAAGCAGGAGCAGAGCATAGTGGCTAATGATCCTGACTCGAGCCAGAGAGACTTGGATTTGATCCTGAACTCACTACATACTGGTCATGTGGGCTTCTCTAAGCTTTCATCCTTCCCCTTCCAAGGACAGAGACCCTGTGGGTGTAGGAACCAAGAGAGAGGCTGCGTGGAAAGCATTTGGCACTCTGGCTGTGTAAAATACTCAGGCTTAGCTATTATTATTATTATTATTATTATTATTATTATTATTATTGTTAGAAAGGCTTTTTTATTGAGATTGAACTGTCTCATTTAGTAGAACCCATTAATATTAATTATAAAAATTGTAACAAAATATATATAGGGTGGGTCAAAAGTGAGTTTACAGTTGTTAGTACACTGAACAGTTTATTCTTGTATTACTATGAATTGTGTTATTTTCTATATGAACAATTATAAACCTACTTTTGCCACACCCTGTATATTTTTAAAGTCATCACATTTTACACCTTAAAATTACATGTTATTTCTTAATTATATCTCAGTAAACCTTAGAAAAAAGAAAAATGGAGAAGGAAAACAAAGGGAAAACAAAAATACAGACTACAATCCTAACATCTATAATTATGTTGAATGTAAATAATATAAGCACGTAAATGAAAAGACAGATACTAGCAGAGTAGATTACGAAAATGTCACCCAACTATTTGATGTCTATAAGAAACTCACTTTAAATATAGGATATGAGCCAGTTGAAAGTAAGAGTATGGGAAAATACAAACTTCCCTTAAAATAAAGTAGGAATAGCTATACTAGTACCTGATAAAGTAGGTGATCCAGTAAGAAGACATAGTGGTGCTAAACATGTATGCACCAAATAACAGTTTTGCAAAATATGCAAGACAAAAACTGAAAGAAGTAGACAAACCCACAATTATTTTAGTTGTACTTTAACATTACTCTATCCATAATTGATAGAATAACTAGGTAGAAAATTAGCAAACATGTGGACGAATATTTGGGGCTCACAGGGAGGGAAATTTTCTCTCATGGAGTCTCAAGTAAGAGGCTTGCTGGAAACCATTATCCCCATCTCACTGTTGACTGCTGTGTGAAGCAGCATCCTGGAGCTTGGAGGCTCACTCCCAACCATCAAACCTTGACTAGCAGGCTTTCCTTCCCTTGTCTATCTCAGCAGCCTCATCCTCATCCTTTCTGCTGCTCTGGGTTCCTTGCTTTGATGGTTGGCTTACAGCTGATATTACGGATAATTTTGTTTTGGGGTCCGATCGCAGCTTAACATTTTAGTTAACATCTTCCTGTGTCATCATTTCGGTAGTTTATAGAGGTGACCTTTATTTCAGAGATGCACACACATACTTACTTATAATAAATAGCTTCCGAGTAATAACACAAGTGATTTTACACCTAATAATTCTACGCATATTACTCTGTACACAGAAACATTATTTCTACCACACCCTTGACCCAGAGGTGGCATCCTTGAAATGTGTCATAGTTTGAAAAAGCGAGAACCTGAATAACTTGAAGATTTTTCCACAAAGCCTTCTGAATCACAGCAATAAAAATTATTTGAAATAATTTATTGTGGGGATGCACTCCTTTGTAGTCTATGCAGTGCTCTCATTCTATCGACTGTCCTTGAAAAATCAGTGTGGGAGGCAGGATGTGTTAACTCATAATAATAAGAAAATTGAGCTTCAGAAAAATTAATAGCTACTCTATGGTGACTTCATTGGAAATCGCCTAGTATCCCCATCTTCTGACTCCAAAGTCCAGCTTCTCATTCTGTCACATCTCCTCTACCTTTTGAAAGGCATGTACCATCAATACATAATTGTAACCAGTTTGGGCTATGATGGAAAAGCCAGGAAAGGAACTATGGGGGACCCTATGATTGGCCTCATTGAATAGTTGCTTTTATGTTTGTACCCTCTTCTCTCTTCCTGAAAAAGAAAAAAGAGAATATTTTATTGATCTCATGCTTGACACATAGCAGGCACTCAAGTATTTCAATGAGGGAGTGAATGACTGAATATGAGTTACACACTGGACTTCATAGAAGTGTGGAGAGACTACAGAACTCCTTGGCCATTAAGAAATCGGCGTTGGCCTCATGTGTTATTTGTTCTCTACTGGTATCACCATGGTCAGTAAAGCACTCCCAGACCTCCTGAGGGAAAAACTCACAAGCACGCTTGTGTTTGAGTTTATGACACGTTTTCCCCTCCCCCCTCCCCCCAAATAAAACAACAACACAAAAACAACCCTCTAAAAATGGAATGTTATGTGACTTGTAGTCCTGGGAGAATTAAATTGTTTGATATGTGGATCTAAAAAGTCCTATACCCATTATGCTAAATGAAATTAGTCACAGGAAGACATGCATCTTGTGATCTCACTTGTATTTGGAATCTTACAAAGCTGAATCATACAAATAGCAGGTGGGTGGTTACCAGGGGCTGGCTGTATGGGAAATGGGAGATATTGTTCCAAGGGCACAAACTTCCCGATATAAGATGTATACATTCTGGGGGTCTAATGCACAGCCTAGTGACTAGTTAACAATACATTATGGCATATTTGAAATTTGCTAAAAGAGTAGATCTTAAATATTCTCACTACACACCAAAAATGCTCACTATGTGAGGTGATTGCTATGTTAACTAACCTTCATGTAATCATTTTACAATACATCTGTTTATCAAATTATACATGTTTTGTACCACTATGTACCCCAAAAGCTTAGATAATATTATTTGTCAACCAGAGGCCCAGTGCACAAGCTCGTGCACCAGTGGGGTCCCTCAGCCTGGCCTGCGGGATTGGGCCGAAACTGGCTCTCCACCATCCTCTGAGGGGTCCTGGATTACAGGAGGGCACAGGCCAGGCTAAGAGACCCCACTAGTGCATAATTGGGGCTGGGGAGGGACCGCAGGAGGGCTCCAGGGCATGTCTGGCCCATCTTGCTCAGTCCCAATTGGCCTGACCCCAGAAGCAAGCTAACATACCAGTCAGAGCGTCTGCCTTCTGGTGGTCAGTGCACGTCATATCGAGTGGTTGAGTGGCATTAGCATATTATGCTTTGATTGGTTGAATGGACAACCGGATGACCAGGAAATTAGCATATTAGGCTTTTATTATATAGGATTATATATCGACTAGAGGTCTGGCACACGAATTCATGCATGGGTGGGGTCCCTTGGCCGGGCCTGCAATGGGAGCCAGTCGGGACCATCTCGCCCAGTCTTGATCGGTGCCAATCAGGGCTGGTCAGCCGGGGGAAGGGACTGCAGGAGGTTCACTGCCCAGGGGGAGGGACCGCAGGAGGTTGGCTGGCCACAGGAGGTTGGCTGTGGGAGTGCACTGACCACCAGGGGGCAGCTCCTGCGTGTATGTCATAGCTACCAGTCAGTCATCTGGTCGCCTGGTCATAACGGTCGCTTAAGCTTTTATATATATAAAGCTTTGAAAAAATTGAAAGCCTCTTTACAAATTATACTGCTACGGAATAAGCACTGGATATGAGTCCAGAATTTTGGATTGCCTGTTGTCTTTTTTACATGAAAATAATATTTAAAATAAGTTAATATATTTACTCATGAATACATACTCATTATAAAAATTGTCAAGCTGAAGACAGGTATATAAAACAAAAAAGTAAAAATCTTCCTTATCTTTACCAAAAAAAGCCTGTAGCATTTCATAGTATGGATGAATCATGATTTAACCACTGATCTTGTCTTGTCACTATTTTTCCTGTGTGACAAATAATACAGTAACAAACGTTCTCCCACAAGTCTCTGTGTACATATGCAAGTACTTTGGTAGGATGGATTTCTAGAAACAGAATTTCAGGATCAAGTGATATGTTCATTAGTAATGTTGATAAATAATACTAAATTGTCTCTTAAAAAGCTGTATCCATTTATAATATTACTCATTTCTCATGCTCCTGCAAACACTGAATTTTTTCAGTCTTTAAAATTTCTGTCAGTGTAGCCTAGTCTTTCACAGCAATTTTCCCAAGACCTTACGCAAGCTGTGTTTCTGTCTTGTTAGCTGAATCTATAGAATGGGTTCATAAATCTATAGATTCAGGAGAGTTGGGAACCTCCAAGAGGGAATGCCCGTGAAGTCTGATTCTTGTACAACCTCATGTGATCACATAGTTTGTGAACCACATTCATAAACGGGCCTCAAACAGACGCACTGTTTCCACCACTTAGAGATGAATTCTTCCTCACCCCAGGCTGCTCATGGGATACAGACTGCAAAGCTTTTAGAAGCAGGAAGACTGCACATGCCCCGTCTCTACCTGACGTACGTAGCGTTCGGGAGCAGCTGCTCAGGTGGGCCAGCAGCACCCATCTCGGTTCCCACAGGCACTAGGTGTCCTGTGGATGAACCCCCCCTCCACGGAGAGCCTGCAGAGCATTGGCACTCAAGTCATTGACGAGGACCATGCAGTCCTCTTTGAGGCATGCAAGAGCAGGCTAGGAATGCTATGTTAGATAAACATTTCTGCTGCTTCTCTGAAAATGTTGGCTCTGTGTGAACATAGTCACGAGTGGGGCACCACAGCTTGCTCAGAAATTTAATTTAGAAGCCTTCTGTGCTGCCAAGGGTCCTGGCATGCCGCCTCTTCAAGGAGGAAGGAGCAGGGGAGAGGCTGTTGGAGTGCGTTTTAAGGCTGCAGGTGCCAATATTTTGGAGTTTGCATGGAAGGAATTGTCTAGCTGTGACCCCGATGTGACAGATGAGGCTGTGGCTCTGGCCCATTCTCTGACTGTTGGTGCTCAGTGAAGACTAAGCGGGAGACAGGAGGTTTTCACGTTAGCTGACCAACAGCTATTTCCGAAGCATCTGTTTTGTGACCAATCCTGTGCTAGTGTGGGCGTTAAAAATTAAGAAACTCTCCACTGCAGACTGTTTCACCCAAACCAATGGGGAAACACTTTAACGTTTTGTTAGAGCGGCTGGTATAGGTCAGGGTTATTTTGTGTCTGTTCTCTGGCATTCCCATTGCTACCCCTCAAGTACATGTGCTGCTTTTTCTCAAGTCATAGACTCAGTTTGCAGTTTCTGTTTGCTCTGAAATATATGCACTGTCATACTGTTAGTCTTTATGTAACTTCCGTTCAAAACCCTTCAAAGGCTGCCCAGTCACCCGTAGTTTAAAGCCCAAATTCTTAACACTTTTAACTCAAGGGGCTGCATTATGGGATTCTCACCACACTTCCTAGCCTTTACTTTTTACTGCTGTTGGAAGTTTGTTCCTCTGTCTATGCTTGCTTTCTCACTGTTCTACCAACACTCTCCTGCTCTGTTTTCTAGAGGGTCCTCGTCTTAAGGCTCATCAAAAATATTGCCACCTCCATGAAGCCTTCCTTCATTACTTACAAAAGCAATTCTTCCTTCTCTTTCTAAATTTCTGTAGCAATTGGATTGCAAGTCTCATGACGTCTAACTTCTATGTACAGTCACTGGCAGAGGGCAAATACCCAAAGGACAAAGATAAAGTACTCTTCTTTGTATCTTTTTTCCAACAGCAATGACTGGTAAATTCTAAAGAGAAACATTAAATAAATGAGTAATTTTTTAAATGTAGGAAGCCAGAGAAGAGGGCTATCAGTAGAAACTGAGGTAATTCAGAGAGATATGAACATGAGGTTGGATTTTTTTCAGAATTCCCCATGTGGGCAGCCACCCAGCCTCCCTGTGTGTGTGTGTGGTTGTGTTCGCGGGCATTTGAAGTCTTTCCTAAGTGTGCTTGGAGACAAGTGTAGCCCAAATCCCACAGTCTCCTAAACTCAGCACTTAATATTACAAAGCACTGGATGGGATTTGTGTGCAGTTTGTTTGAGGACTCAGCACAGCTGCATAACATTTTATGGGCCCATGTTATACAGCGGGGTTTCTCATTTTCCAGGAGACCAATTAAAAATCTTATGGAGCTATTAAGTGTGTACAAGGTGATTGTGTGGCTGTAAATACAAATGTGCTCTCTAAGGCAAGCTTTTAGGCAGAGGACCTTCCCCGTCTTCATAAGAGCAGATTTTGCTTTTAGCTTTTCCTCTCAAATATAACTACCTCACTTTCAACCTTGCCTTTTTCAGAAAAATAAAAGCTTTTGTAGTGTTTACTATTTGCAGAGAGGGGCATTGATGTACTTGAGGGAAAATTACAGCTTCATATGCCCTACTGAAGGGTTTCTCTGCTTCTCTAGTGTACCAGGCTTCAGAGGGAGCCATTGTGGGCTTTCAATATTTGCAATGGTAGGCATTTTCCACAAAGTTCCCAGTGCTGCTCAGAACATTGCTCAAGTCTGTATTGCTCCAACAGCAGGACAAAAGGCAAGTTAGGAAACACAGCAACATCCAAATGAGCCTCTGAATGTCTTTCCATGCCAAAGCACTGTAGAACAGATTCCTAGCCCACTCTGCCTCAGGGCCTTTGCACATGCAGTTCCTTCTACATAGAATATTCTTCCTGCAGATAACTGTGTGGTTTACTTTCTCACTTCATTCTGTTTTCTGCTCTGATGTGACCTTATCAGACAGTGCTTCCTGACTACCTAAAATAAATTAGCATCCCACTTCCTACCTTAGCACAACTTCCACAGCCCCTAATTATTTATTCAACTTATCCTAATTAATTTCTCTACACAGTTCTTCTCACATTTTTTTCCCCTTTAAATTTTAGAGAGGAATGGAGGGAGAAAAAGAGAGAAAGAGAAAGACATCAATGTGAGAGAGAAACATTGATTAGTTGCCTCCCACACATACCCCAACCTGGAATCAAACCCACAATCTGGGTATGTGCCCAGATCAGGAATTGAATCCACCACTGTATGGTGTATGGAATGATGCTCCAACCAAGTGAGCCACTCAACCAGGGCTCATCTTTGGACATGATATGTACTTACTTATTTTTTAACTGTCTCCATCCATTAGAAGCTATGCCCCAGAAAGGCACAGGGTGTGGGTGTGTATTTTATTGCAATGTCCCTTAGGTTTAGAACAAAAACTGGCACCTATTAGGTGCTAAATAAATATACATCTAATGAGAAATAAATAAATAATACTAGTATATATTGAAAGAAAAAAATATCCTTTAAGGCACTAGAGAATAATATATTGTTAGTGCTCAAGGAGATCTTGGGAATAATTCAGTACAACCCTTTCCCTTTACAGAGGGAGAAACTGAAGATCAGAGGGGTGGTGTGATATCCAAGGCAACTTGGTGGGCAGTGATAATGCTGGGACCTGACCTTGCTGGTCTGACTTTCAGACCACACCCTGCATCACGTGGCCGTCTCAACTCCATACAAGGAGCTTTTTCACATTGTAAACCTTTCAAACAAGAAAAAGAAAAAGAAAAGCCAAGTTCCTGTTGAGAAAACAGAATCAAGATGGGTGTCAGGGGATTTGATCATTGACCAGGGCAGAGAGCAAGTCGCGAATTATTGAGAACTCAGAGATAACCCTTTTGTATCTCCTCTGAGTATTTAACATATAGTGTTGTTGTTGTTATTGTAACCCAAGCAATTGAGCAAGCAGGAAACATACTGAGAAATCAATATCCCTCGCTTCTTAATAACGACATATCATTTTGTAAAATGGAGTGCCACAGCATGGTGGCAACTGATGCCATTTGTTCTTGACGGTGACATTCTGCATGGTGTAACACACATCATGCATAGCGAGCAGATGCTTCTGAGTCCCTTCTAACAGGTTGATAGGAAAGTTTACCAGGCAGCGTAACCTATTTTCAACAACTCAATGGGATCCACTCAAACACAAGCAGTTGTGAATATTTCGCAAAATGGTGTTCTATGTGTCTCTTTGCTTTGGGATGGCATCAAACTACACCCAACCCCTCAACCCTAATGGTGCCTGTGCAATGCCAGTGACCATGTAAAACCCTACACATGCTCTCTGCTTCTTAGTACTGGTTCTGGGGCCATTCCTTTCTCACCTCCTCCCTCTTCTCACCAATGTATGTCTTTTCTGTCCTTCGCCACCCTGTTGGAACTCTCATTTGACAGTCATTTTCTTCAGACTGACTCCCAGTTCCTTTGCTCTTGCAACCCTTATCCGCGCATTCAGTAGCTATTGAGTTTGTACTGTATTTCTCTTCATGCTTATTTGTGAATGTTCCTTCGTGCCTCATGTCAATGTCTACCACGTGTTGTGGGGAAGAGCAGAAGGAAAGGATAAGACAGTGTCCTTCCCTCCAGGAGTTTACGAGCTTCTCGCAAAAGAAGACTAACATTACTGAATCAATTAAAGGGCAATTAATGTTAAATCGGGTGGCATGGACAACGTGTTTCCCTGTCATGCATGTGATAGCATGCAGTATAGTAACAAAAACATGAAATTTGGTGTCTAAATCTGGATTTAAACTTGTTTTCATTCCTTACTAGTACAGTCTTGGGAAAGTAATTGATTTTGAGAGATGAATCTTGGTGCAGCCCCAAAACCTTGCTGCTAATTGTGCCTCGAGTTAGATCCAAGTTCCCCAAGGGCAGGTGTCCCAGGAGCCTTGACCAATTCTTTGTTACTATTGGATGTGACATGGGGATAATGACGAAGAAGAAACAGTTGCTAGACAAGAGCGATCTAAGGTGCACCAGGAAATTCCCTGTACTGACAAAAGTTCTCCTCTAATTGACGCCCCAAATATACCCTAAATTGTTGATACCTTGGACCTAAGCATTTGTATTTTTTGAGGATATTCTTTTAAACCAAATATGTGTTAAAGACTCTTCTCTCCACAATACAGATAGACCTGCCCATGGCTTGAGGCTTATTGCCTACAGAGTAATGGACATGGGGGATGGGAGTATGATGATCCAGAAGGCAAGGAAAAAAATGTCACCTCTGGTTAAAACGGTTTATCTATTCTTAATCCACAATTTTGTTAAAAACTGTTCACACACACACACACACACACACACACGAATTATTTAGAGAGCCACATACCTTGCTTTGTGCCCTTATATTAAGATGAACAAGGAAAAAGGTGCTTTAGTGTATGTGGGGGTTGTGAACTCTTCATTACAGGAATATTTATTGTTGAAAGTAATTTGTTTTCTTAGAAAAGGTTAGTGGTTTCCCCCAATTTTAGAAATGTCAGCCTTGCTCCAATGGAATCCATTATCAAGATATGACAGAATCACTCCCTGAATATATACGAAGAGTTTGTCTCAGAAAATAACTGGCTATTGTCAACGTAAGGTGTGCAAATGACCCAAAGCAAATTGGGTTTCCTATCTGTGAAGGGCTGGATGGAATGCATCCTGAAGGATAATGGGCTCATTCTAGTGTAAAACCAGTGCAGGCAAAGGGCCTGATTATTTGTTACCAGGAAACAGTCCTTCTGATCCTGATGGTTACATGAAAATGAAGGCCCACAATGCCAATGACTTATCTCCCTGCTCCTTTAGTCACCATACATCTAGAGTATGGGATGGACTTGGAACCAGGTGTTTGAAAAGAAAAACATTAATGTGATTTCTGCTTTCATCAAGTTTCATTGCAAATCTCAAAAGAACAGGGATATTTCCCACTGGAGCCAGACATTCCAAAGGTATGTTATTCTAGATGCAAACAGACAATAGACAGAGTCAGTTAAGATAAAGATTGACCTTTGTCTTCAAGATACCACCCTAGGGCTTGACTACTGCCATAACTCACTTTTAGTTAGAAAGTTTTCATTTCAGACCATCCTATGTGGTCTGAGGTCTCTGAGTTTATAAGCACCCGCCTCCCGCCCCCACGACAGGCCTCCCAAGTTTGTCATGGTTAGTATGTGGTCCCCTTTTCATCCACACATCCAATATTGTTTTTTATTAGTTTCAGGTGTACAGCATAATGGTTAGACTATCATTTAATTTACAGGCTGTTCCCCCAATATTTCAAGTACCCACCCTGGCACCATACATAGTTCCTACAATATTCTTCACTCTGTTCCCTACACTGTACTTTACATCCCCATGAGAATCTTGTAACAACCGATTTGTACTTAATCTCTTCACCTTTTTCCACTCAGCCCTCCAACTGCCCTCTCCTCTGGCAGCCATCAGAGGCATGTTTCTGACTGTGGGCGCTGGTGCTTTGCTAGGACTGTAGGTCTAGGTGATAGGCAGGCCAGGTGATGATGGCCAGGCCTAGGTCATGGGCAGAGTTAAGGGATGGCAGCAGAAATAGCCCTTCCACACTCTGCCTTCTCTCCTCACTGAGATGGGAAATCCAGAGGGAGAACCCATACCCAAGACTGCAGCTGTTTGCGTGACTTTGCCTTTTCTAGCCTGGGGATTTTATCATATATATATATATATATATTACTTTGAGGATGCAAATATTCCTCACCATTCTTGGAGGCACAGGGTAGTTCTGCTTCTAACATCAGCCACTTTCCCTTGAGGGTATCTTAGTGATTTTTTTTTCAGATTCTCTTCTGTCTTGTTGAGGGATCTCCTAATATGTTGTAGATTATCCCTCACCTAGGGGTTTCTCTACAAGTCATGAAACATTCTGGACTTTTACATGTTTGTATGATCTGGGGAATCAAATTTAATCCTTGGACTTTTAAGTCAACCAGGATAAAATTAACTTTGCAATTAGAAGCATCCTTTGACACTTGAATGAGTCTCACTGCAGGGATGCCTTTGAAAAGAGATCTGGCTCATTATGATTGATGGAGAGGGCGGAGCATTTTAGCAAGCTGCTTCCTTCAGAAGTTAATGGGAGAACATTCCTGTTCAGGGAATCACAGTTTGCTGGTAATTGAGGCAATCAGATGTAGCAAACAGGTGAACTGTGAACAGATGAGCTCCTGAATGACAGCAGGGGACAGCATGTGGCCTCAATCTTTATACTGTGAAACCATGATCACCAAAGCTCTCTTTTCTATTTTAAAACAGAAAAAAACCCCACCTATCAACAGTGGATAAAATGGAATATAATACTGTTAAAATAAAAAAAGAGACAACAGGCCCCAAATAGAGTCCCTTGTGCTAAGTCCACAGCAGCAAACCAACACTTACTACCTAACCTAATTCCAGAGTCAGCTTCTCCTAGGACTGTCACCCTTAAACAGTGAATCTGGAATTACTTGATCAGCACCAAGGATCTAATCCGCTCCTAGGAAGGTGACCTAGCCTGAAATTGTTTGCTTTTTCCTTGTCCCTCCCTGCTTTTTGCCAATGAAAGTCTCCTATTTTTGTGGAGCACCTTAAGATCTGCTAGATGGGATGCTGCCTGATTCATGAATCACTGGGTAAAGCCCTTTAGAGCTTTAATATTTATTCAGTTGAATTATGTTTAACAATAGCAAGCTATTACAAGCTCATGATTTTTGGAACTGAGCTTTTTCTAAGGATAAAGAGAGAAATGCAGCCAACTTATCTTTATAAACAAATTTCTGATACTTGTTTTGGAAAACAGATTGCACAGAGCAATCCTTACTGGTCCAGGGGACAATGACACTAAAATGTCTCAACCTTGGACTTTCCGCTGCCTTAAAATGTGACAATCCTTCCAGATTGTTTTCTTTTTCTGTTCCAGATTTCTCAGGTTTCAGAGCTAGCCAGGTTAGTAATGGCATTTGAGTGGCGTTTTAAGTAATGTGTTCATAGTGTAGGTCAAAGTATTATATAACGTTTGTAATTCCGAAGCAAGCAAAGGCAGATATCAGCTCCAATATGTGGGACAGCTGGGTTAGGAGAACACTGTGTGTTTAAATAGCCCTTCTGTGAAGTAGGAAAAACCACGAGTCCCCATCCCCTTCTTTCTGGGACTTCAAGTGACTTTGGACAAATGTTAATCAGGTCCCCAATAGTTCAAGGTCCCCTTAAGTTTCTTCACAATTATTCCTAAATCTAGAACTGTCCTTTTTAAAACTGTTTTTGCATATTAATGGTAATTTCCCTCAATAATGAGAGGATAGGGTGTGTCATACTCTTTACAATGATGAACTCATTGAAATATTAATCCTGAACACAATTACAGTTACTGTAGCAATCTCACATATGAAAAACTGAGGCTCAGGGATACTAATAACTTGTGTAAGGGCAGCCGTTTAGTATGTAGCTGAGCTAGGATTCAAATGCAATTCCTATGGACACAGAAGGCTCTTAATTCATGGACCACACTGGTCTGTTTTAGTCTCTGCTACATGGAGTTCTGCCTATTTTCTTCCTTAATTAATTTAAGTTAGTTCTCCTGATGATTACCTTTATAATCTATGTGTTCAATAACGAGTTCTTGAATTTTGCCAGCAATAGACTTTACACTCCCTGAAATCAACTGTATATTCTTTCCATGTTTTCTACCCTGGGCTTCTTTTACGCGTTGGTGAGTTCCTGCACCTTCTTTTTCAACACTGTTGTTTTTGGAAGAAAAGACACACAAGTAGGTGTTGAGTTCTGCCTGTTCTTTGTCACCTGTGCATGTTATTGGATCTTGAGTTGCTGCTGACATCTATGACTGTAGCATTCCCAGGTTTCACCAGGAACATTACAGGGATTTTTTTCATCCTACTGACATTTGGGGAATGTTCAAATGCATATTTAGACTGACCATTAAGAGAAAAGCACAATTGATAACTGGTATCTGGTTAATTTATTTAGAAACACACATCACAAGCCTGAATTCTATTCCTTCATGGGAGGACCCCTTCCAGAATTAAGACAGATGCCTTTACCTTCTGAGCATATTTGTGTAAATATAGGAATGAATGCAGCATGCAGTGGAATGCATTGAATTTAATGTTTTCTCCCTTTCTGTTTGAAAGACAAGTTGGAGGGGGCATTTGTCACAAGAAGACTCTAATTCCCAGGGCATTGTCTGTGCATTCATCTTAGGGATGTGATGGACCCTGTAGAATATTACAGTTTGTTTGTGGGATAATGTCAAGTGGGAATCCAGAAAGCCATTCATGCAGAAATCCTCTCGAAGACCCATTTAGACCAACCTTGAACATACTCAGTCTTTAATCCTTGCCAACTGCCAACTGTTCCTCTGTGAAGCTCATTCTTGCTATTATCCGAGTTTATCTTTAAAATTGAGCCAAGTACAGCCAGGTACTCACCATCTGTTGGAAGCTGCATTACTGCTGGGGTGTTTACAAGCTATTTTATACAAGCATTATCACCAGCATGTATTTTAGGAATAATATCTTTTCTTGGTTATTTTCACTAAAATATATTGAGTGACAATATGGTATTCATTTGGGTCAACATTTGGTGTAATGAATCAGTAGGAAAATATTTAAGTTTTTTTTAAACTTAAATATTTCAGGTTTTTTTTTTTTCTGGTAACTGATGTTTAGATAGGTATCATTACAATTTGTAGGGCAACAGCCAAACTGATTGACTGCCCTTGTATACATCAGAGTGTCTGGGTGTGGTGTGTGGGTTGCAGGGACCTTTTTGTAGCATTCCACCCATATGATGCCCAGACACAAGTCTGAGGAAAAGCCTAGCTAATGACATACATACATCCTGTTGGTATGACCAAAAATATGAATAATAGACTTTAATTTTTTCAGGGATGTGCTTAGAGAAAAAAAATATTTGGATCAAGTGTACATTATGCTTAATTGGAATTTATCATTTTGTGCTTAGATTACCAGTCTCCAAAGACATGGGGTACAATGAAATCAGTGTCCACTCAAATTCTGTTGAATATCATTGACAACATGTTTAACAATCAGAAGACTTTCCAAAGCATTTGGGTGATTATTCTAAACACAAATTTAATTGCTTGGAGTCTTAGCTAAAATCAGGAAAGATGTGGGAGTTGGATTGTATTTATTTATTCTAGGACATATCCTGGAAGTTGCTTTTTTCCAATCAATAGATTCCTCAGATCAGGTTTGTGACTTGATTGTAAAGCTAAGTTATACGAGAGCAAAATCAGATACTTATTCTTGTTTGGGCAGTAAGAGTGGTGTGAAAAAATATTCAGCTTTATCTTAAGATGTAGGCGATTTGGACTTTACTCAGAATGTGGGGACTGTCTTCCTTGATGGTCACAGGTGCTTATGAAAGACAGTAAACACAAAGCTTTCATAGGACAGACACCAAGATGTAAACAGTTGTTGTTGTTTTATGTATTTTCCACGAGGGAGATGCATTACAATAGGAAATGCTTCTTCAGCCTTCTCTCAGCCTTCCTCTTACAAGCCCATTTCATCAGCATTCTCAGGAAACAGCGCCTGTTCTGATGTTCAGCTTAAGTATATGTGTGTATAATGTACGCGAAAGCCTACTGTGTCTTTTGGACTGACCATTCCTTGAATTATCAGAAGACATTTCATTTCTAGGAATAGTAAAACCTCATTATAATTTTAGAAGCATTCCCTATCTTTGCTCTCATTTGGTTTTCATAACCAGAGGTGAGATAGAGTTATAATTCCATGCACTGGTTAAAAAAAAAAAATCTGAATCCAGAACAGATACAAATGAGTGTTTGAGAATCTCCCAGATGATAAAAAGGGATGTTGGCCACCTGCAGAAAAATAATCATGTCACTCTCATTTTATTAATGACCCAGAACAATGAAAATGGGCATTAAAATGCATTATACATGTGTTTTTATTTAAGCTGCATATTTTATTATTTTTTTCAACATCATTTTAATAAACAAGTATTACAGACACTATACTCTTCACTGGAATGGTCATCACCAATGTTCCTGTGTTAAATGGGAGAAGCTCTATCAGGCTCACACATTCTACTTGTGGGTACCAGTGGGAACTCCTCACCACCATTGCATCCAGTTCAGGGGTCCCCATAGGAATAAGATAAAAATAAGAGGCTAAATTTTCCCTGTTGAATAAAAGAGAAGAGACTTCTCTCCTGTCCCCCATATTAGAGCATTTACTTTAGAAAATTTCAAGTTATTTCTCAGTCTCTTTGAAACTTTATGACCCCGGGCTGTCTTTCTTATGGATCTGGGAGCCATCTCTTTGAAATGTAAACATCAAGAAAAATAGTATAGTATTTCCTGGCTAACGTGGGTGGGTAGGTAGGATTCTAACTTCAGTGGTGCCTGGCTCCACATTGCAAAACTACCTCTTGTCAAAAAGGTATGAGACATTTATTTTTCCTTTGTAGAAAACCAATTAACTAACATGGAGGGTTATGCCAATTACAAGGTAGACTTAGGACAAACTATTTGTAATAAATAGTGCTGTTGAGTCCTCTTACTTGAGGACTAGTTGTTTATTTCGAGAAGTTGTCGGTAGTGGGTTGCATTATCCTGGCTATATAAAAGGATAAGATTTGTTTCTGCCTTTGCAATCTCTTAGTGATTGCCTGTGATGTGCATTGCATTCTGATTTAATGCTTACTCAATAATCAAACTTTCTTTTCTTTACCACTTTCTGGAAAAGTTTTCTGGGCTGGGAGAAGATTTATTTCCCCAGTTATAGTTCCCCAACATCATAACAGGTAACTATGAGGCTTTGTGTGGAAACCTCAAAGATGGTCCAAGGAGGTGGTGAGAAGCAGTTCAAGGCACAGCTGGCACTGCTCTCACCATGACCAAAATGAGACTATTGGCTGACAGGAAGTTTCTGATTGGAGGCACTAATTTCTATGTAAGTGAAAATGGCCGTACTGGCTAGCAGGTTCTCCTCAGTAGGGTCCCTTTCCTGGGCATTAAAAAATGTCCCTCATATCCCTCTAGCCCTGGCTGGGTATCTCAGTTGGTTGGAGCATCATCCAGTCCACCACAAGGTAGCAGGTTTGAATCCCACTCAGGGCACATACCTAGGTCTCAGGCTTGATCCTCAGTTGAGGCATGTGTGGTAGGCAACTGATTGATGTTTCTCTCTCTCTCCCTCCTTCTCTCTCTCTCTGATCAATAAACATATCCTCAGGCTTGCTCTCTCCTCCACACCCCCCTCTCTCTCTCATCAATAATCATATCCTCAGGTGAGAATTAAAAAAAAAAAAAAAGTCCCTCATACAGTTTTCTACTCAGTCAACTAACTTGTCCAGGTACTTCCCAGACCTGGACTCTACTCCAGGGAAACTCCCCTGGATTGATTTCTAGATTTGGGTTTGCCCATTCAAGACCAGCCCCTATTCCACACCATGGTCAAATTAACTTCTCATTTCACTCTTTGAAACATTCTGCTATCTCCACAATTGTTCTCAAATGGCCTTTCAAAGAGAGTTAAGAGCCAATGAAAACAGGGCTCAAATCATTAGCAGCCCAGGACTTCTGAGACTTTGCACTTCAAAATCCAGTGGGATCATGATGATGGTGAGGTAGGGGTAGTAGTTGTGTTGGGGAGGATATGGTGGTTTCTCCAAGTGCAAATAAGTAATAAAATTAAGTGTTTAAAAATGAATTTCTGTTTTTTTCTAAGTGCATTTAGATTATTGTTCCCTGAATCTGCAAGTGCCTCTTCTGAAACAGGGTTTGTGTGTTTTATAATTTTCCCCGCCAAGACACAGCTTTCCCTCTCTAATAGTACATCTTGAATTCAAGGCGATTCTTACACATTTGGGCATCTCCTTGCCTTGCAGCTCTATTACCCCTCAATAAAATTATAGCTACACATTAAAAAGCTCTGAATTATTTAAGCAGTATTTATGTCATTTGGGTAAAGTTTCATTTTATTAAATGCTTCTCAGTGTGAATTTTTATTACCTTCTTTGGCTCCAGTGCAATTAATGCTGGTAGGCAGGGGGCTTTTCCTTCTTGACGGCCACCTCTGGGCTACTTGGCTGCTTCTGGGTCTTGCTTTGGTGTTTTTCCAACTATAGAATGACACATTCTTCTCATTGTCTGCAGTATCAGAGGCTAGCACTGGAAGGGATGGCTGATAGCCTTCAATAAGGCCACTGTTGACATTTACCTTGACTTTATGTATAGCGCTTTCACCATTTTACTACATGCTGTATTGTACATCAGTTTATAATGATAATAATAGTTTTTTTAACGCCATTTTCTGAGCTCTTCTATTACACAAAAGTTGCATGGGTATTGGATATACTTTTTTAAAATTTCTAAAACCCTTTGGGAAATACTGTTTATATTTCTATTATCCAGAAAGAGAGCGAAAGGTTAGTAAGTTGAAGTAAGTAACTTGCCCAAGGCCACACAGTGGAGCACTCTATTTTGAGTCCAGAGCTGGACCTTTCAGCCATGTCGCCATACAGTGGACAGCGTTTCTATTTAGTTACTAGCCTTATTTTAAATAGACTCTGTAGGGCACGGCGATAGGATTAAGCCTGGGACTTACCTGTTGGCAAAGCCACAAACAAGTCCCAGCGTAGAGGGCACAGTACTCTTAGTATAATTAGGCTTGACCTTTTGATACTCCCTAGATCTTATCTGGGTAGCTAATGGGCTGAGGGAGATGTAGCAAGTGCTGCCAAAACAAGTAAAACTCACAAGAACATTGTAACTATGGTGACCACTACCTTGTTTACCTCTGGCTATAAAATAAAAGGTCAGCTTGCCTTTGGATCTCTCTCTCTGGCTTCAGCCAGGCACAGGAAGATCCACCTAGACCAGTGATGGCGAACCTTTTGAGCTTGGCATGTTAGCATTTTGAAAAACCCTAACTTAACTCTGGTGCCGTGTCACATCTAGAAATTTTTTTGATATTTGCAACCATAGTAAAACAAAGATTTATATTTTTGATATTTATGTTATATATTTAAATGCCATTTAACAAAGAAAAATCAACCAAAAAAATGAGTTCGCGTGTCACCTCTGACACGCGTGTCATAGGTTCGCCATCGCTGACCTAGACCCAGCTTATTCTCTTTGCCTGTCATTTCTTCATCCATTCGCTGCCCTCACTCAGGCTTTTGAACCCTTGGCTGAGCTGGCTCCGCACAAGACTCAAGATAGCATTGTTCCTCTTTTATGAACTAGGAAGCTGAATCAGTATTGCATGGTAAATAAGAATATAGCTCATTGTCTGAATGTCTTGTGATGGTTGTTTGTATTACTGTTATGTATTATTAACAAATAAGGAAGTTAAAGATACTCCTTAAGTTTTGTAAGGGGCCATTTCCAGTCCAGGATTTGGGTTTTCTAACACAGTAGACATTCTTTCTCTAGATTGTTATAATGGAAGGGACGATTTCATTCTTTGGTGGCTGTTATCCAAAGAACCATCCCCACTCCCCAGGTTCATCTATATGCTCACAATCAGTAATTTGAGAAATAAAATGGATTCAGCATGTCTAAAAAAAAGAGCATAGTTTGTGACCAAAATATGAAATACGTTATAAATAATATCAATGCAGAAACAGGCCTATGACATTTAGTGAAATTCAAATATTCTGACATTTCAGTTAACCCATTTGCTAACATAATTTGATGTCTTCAGAACACATTCCAGGGATATTATATGGCACTTTCAAATAATAACATCTAAGAATAAAATATTTAACTTCCCAGACTATTGAACAACACTGAGTAATAATCTTTATTGGGTTATTATCTGAGTCTAAAAGAGGAGAGATATCAGTCAAATTGAGAAGATAAAAGAAAATTGGTACAGTTTATGAAAGCAAGATATTGACATCAGGTTCTTTGTACCATCTGTTAGCTCTGTGAAAAATAACCTCTCTTTTTCTATCTGCCTCATATGATGGCCACCCCTTAGCAAAATGCATCCTGGGCTTCGACTATAAGATCTCTTCAGTGACTTACAGGGGTTTTGCTATACTTCATTTGTAAATAAAACAACAACAACAACCATGCTCGCCTGGAGAAAAGTTCATTTTTAGCAAAGCTGCTTTTTAATTCAGGTGTAACACAATGCCCCCAAGACGCTTCTCAACTTTCCCCGGTAGATATTTTCAGATCTATTTATCATGGGCACAACATGAAGTAGTTTCTGATTTATGTGGTGAGCTTCAGACTTTTGGTATTTTCTCTCTTAGCCTCAATCCATCAGGAAGCAGGTCTGCATTCCATTTAACACCAATCTAGTGCTGTCGATAATACCCTGGTACCCAGCGTGCATAACAAGGAGGACCCTGGCAGGGATGGTGGGCTCAGGATGTGAGCTGGAAGTCTAAGCAGTTGAAACAGAAAGATTTTTCAAAGTTATAGGATTTTTATCTATTTGGAGGGGGAATAATGCATGCTGTGAATTAGAAAGCCAGAGATTGCACATATAAATGGAGAAACACAACAAAATGCCACAGATTTGGTATCGTTTGAACAAAAGGCTTTCTTTCAGAAGCTTTTAGGGAAAGGTTCCTCAGATCAACTAGACTGTGAACCTCATATCATTATGCCCTCATTATCTGGCAGAGGACCTGCATGTTAAAGGTGCTGATAATTACAGCTTTGTCTAACTCAAAATCAGGGCACGCTGTCCTTGCTAGCGACCTCTAGATTCCTAACTGGCACCACAGCATCACTTTAAACCTGGGCTTTGCTTGGGTGATACCTCAAATTTATCAAGCTACTTTCCTAGGTAGTTTCTTAATTGTTGTAGAGGAGCTAAGTTGTGTCCAAATTCTAGGTTATTTGGGCTGAAGAAAGACATGGAGAGAAGCGTTGTATTTGTTACTGGGTATAAATATATTTTCTGAAGCCTAGCCAAGTGCTTGGCATGATATTGTTTTATATCCCTGCACACACTAGATACTATATGCTCAGTAAGTTTGCTGACAGGTTTAGACAGGTGTAATAAGAAAAATGAGGGGCTGTCATGTTGAAGCTAGAGTGTTTACAACATACATTGGCCAAAAAAAATCCCACAGTTGTTTATTCAGCAAATATTTACTGAGTGAATGCTCTATGGCAGGCACAAAGCTAGACACAGAAATCCAGGCTTGGCACAGGGAGCTCAGAGTCTATCGTGTAACACCCAGATTAACAATAATTAAAACCCAGGATGGTGACAGCCGCACTAGAATGTCAGAGAACACAGAGGAGGGAGCAAACAAATAGCTGGGAATTTGGAAACAGATTCATAGAAGAAAGTAAAACAAGTTTTCATGGCATTTGCTTTTTATTATATGACTTTCTTATTGTGTGGTCTAACATACTTAAACATGTGTAGAGGAAAGATGTACTGCATAACGATTTATCACAAATTGTACATTCATGTGCCTCTCAAATGGTGGCGAGGCACCGGTTCTGTTCCTGATACATCAGTTTAATAAACACAATGAAAATGAAATACTGAAAGGATATAGTTTTATGAAACATATTTTGAGAAAAGCAGTAAAATTCAATTACCAGAAAAAATGAAAGAAAAGCAAAACAAAGTGAAACAAAATCCATATCCCATTTTTAAATTATTAGATTTAAAAGACATGAAATTACTTGGCCAAATAAAGTTTCTGAATGTTTACTCTCAATTTCTCTACTTGTCTCATGAGGACTCATTCACTAACGGTGGCAATTAGAGTGAAATTGCTAAAGAAGAAACTCATAGGACCGAAAATGACAATGTTTACAAATATGCAACTTCTTACAGAAAAACATACATATCACTGCAGCATCAAAGTAAGGCTGAGCATCGCAGGGAAAGGCTGTCTCCCAGCCAGGTGTCCAGAGAGGCCAGATGGAGCCTCCAATTGTCTTGCCAATGCAGGATCTTATCGGACATACCTTCTCTTCTGGACCATCAGTGTGAGCATGGGATATTTTTAATCAAGGATCCCAAAATGGAGTTTCATCTTGTACTTCTTATATTTGCTGGTCATGTAAGCATATTCTTGCTACCTCACCATCTGGAATGACAGAGCCCTCCAGGTGTCACACTGAGACCAGGTCCAAATCATTAACATCAATGTTATCAATAAACAATGCTGACAAGCTGGTACAAACCTCTTCTAAACTCCTCAGACCCATGTTTACAAAATGCCGCTATTAGTCAGTACATCATGCCTTGACCAGAGATCAGTGCCTAGCAAGTACCTTACCAAAATAGCTCCAGCGCATGCCGGCCTGCTGGTGTTAACCTCTGCAGCAGAACTCATAACAAACAGCTCATGCACAGGTACTGCTTTCCAGACCACACGTGGATGTGGGACGTCCAGGCAAAAACTAGAACATGTCCAGCTACCATTCTGATTTATGATAATCACTTTGTTGCCTTTCTTTATAATTTTCAAATACATGCTTAAAAAATACCTTTTATGTCAATGAAATAATGGAGTCTATGTTATTTTATGTCTGGATTCTTTCACTCAGAATTATGTTTGTAAGCTTCACCATACTGTCATGAGTAGCTGCAGTTTGCTCATTTTCATTGCAGTAAAGGATACCATTGTGAAGCTGTACCCAATGTATTTACTTGAATGTTGGTGGATTTTTTTTTAGTTTTTTAGTTTTTGACTATTATGAATAATGTTGCTATGATGACTATTAGTTCTCTTGGGTATATACCAAGAGTAGAACTGTGTGTTCATAGTACTATGCGCATGCTTAGCTTTAGCGGTTACTGTTAACTAAGCTTGCATTCTTAGAATAAATCTATCGTGTTTGTTTTGGTTATTATATATTATAGGATTCATTTTGCTAATATTCAGTTCAGGAATTTTGAATTTATAATTCTACATGAGGTTAGCAGTATTCTTTATCTTTGCCTTGATTTACTTATAAAATTTTCTTATGAAGGCTATGCTGATTTTCTTAAACAATTGGGATGTGTTCCCTTTTATCTATTCTCTTGAAGAATGTGTATATTATTAGAGTTCTTAAGTCTTTGGAGGATTTGCTGCTAAAGACATCTTGCTGGTAAAGTAAGATCTAAACTAAGATGCAAAAGTTCACTCTATTTCTAGTAGCGAAACAGCCAAAGTCATATCTATAGTAAACCAAAGGACATAAGCTATTTCTGCATAAAGGTCATCGTTCATGGGATATATGTCAAGATGCCAGTCTTGTTTTGAATTATTAATCTCCCGTGCCCCATCTATTTATAACCCACTTATGCGCCAAGACCTAGGTCATTTCATAGCTTGCAAAAATACTTCCTTAAATCCTAATCCACACCTATCTGATTTGAATTTCTGTACTATGATGGACATTTAACCCAATTACCTTTCTCAAATTGTTTTATATGGAAATATTTAAAATTACAGATTTAATTTCCTTAATAGATATATGAATATTCATATTTTTCTTTCTTATATTAATTTTGTTAAATTGTAATTTAAATTTTTTTATTTTATTTTACTGAAATGTTTAAATTTGTTTACTTAAAGTAGTGCATAAGGAATTGTTATGTTTGTAATAACAAATGTTACTACACTTCTAACATTGGTTATTTGTGTCTTTTATCTTTTTTTTTCTTCATCACTATCATTAGGGCTTTATCAAATTTATTTGTCTTCTCAAAGAACCATATTTGGTCTTGTTGATTCTCACTATTTTATGTTGATTTTCTATTTCATTGGCTTTTGCTATATTCATAATATTGGCTTACTTCTAGTTTCTTTGGCTTTACTTTGCTATACACAACCCTTAGACACCCTCAAGGAAAAGTGGTCCCAAATCTCGCATTTGGGCCTGAGAATTCTTTACTGTCTTGTTAGCATTTCAGTACCTTCAAATGGATGTTTTCAAGTGTTGAAAGTCTTCAGTTTTTCTATTGTCCTGAGAGAGCACTGATACAAGTTATCAAATCCTCTATTACCAAAACAAGAAGTCCCCAATTATTTATTTATGACTTTTATTTTGGACAATGAGTTACCTTATGGCTTTTTTCCTGAAAAATTTCCCAATGACTAGTGGATAGAATTGAATTTTGCAATTAAAACGGCATTAATCAATCAAACAATACCTCCTGCAGGTAATGTAGAATAGCGGGAGGAGACAAGTGCCTTAAACAGTGAGACAAAAACTCCTATTACTGGCATGTGTCTGCTCTTATGCGCATCATTAGAATTCAAGAGCAAATCCAAATGTATCAGTAGATAAATGCTAATTGTGATGGGAGATATTTAATGGATGGAATAAAATTCTGTTTTCTCCCTACCTTTCATACCCTTTCTTTAGCACTTCGTAAAGTCCTATATGTCAGATCTAACTGTTAGAAATGAGTTATCCACTATAAACTATAAACAAGAGCTGTAAATACTTATGCATTAAATAAGCACACTGCTGGATTAAATGTGAAATAAAAAGCTTCATATGTGTGCTTGCTAGATATAAACACAACGAGACTAAAGTGAAGACAGAAGAGCATGGTTATGTGGCTAGCCAAAGGTGGAGTTGAGAAATCTGTCTTAGTCTGCTCAGACTGCTATAACCATATACCACAGACTGGATGGCTTAAACAAGAACCATATTTCTCACAGTTCTGGAGACTGAGAGATTCAAGGTTAAGATGTCAGTTAAGAGCTCTCTTCCTGGCTTGTAGGTGGCTGTCTTCTTGCTAGGTCCTCACATGGTGGAGAAAAAGAGCACCTTGTTTCAAAAGGGTATTTTTATGAAGTCTCCTCATGGGGCCTCATCCTCATGACCTCATCTGAACCTAATTACTTCCCAAAGGCCCCACCTCCAAATGTTATTACAGTAGGGGTTAGGGCTTCAATATATGGATTTTGGAGGGACACAAACACTCAGTTTGTAACAGAAACTGTGAGATATGCTGGAACAGGAACTACCAGAGCTGGGTCAGCATGAGTAGTTTCTTCCATTAACATCTGGTGAGACTGCCTGGTTGCCATGGGTTACCATGTTATTTGTTCCACTTGAAATATTCTTGCCTGTGCTGTATGATTCTGCCTCACCCTAGTGGAATTTCATGTCCTTGGGGTACCTCCAATACTTTAGAAGGGACATTTAAAAGTCTCACCTCCTCCCTCATATCAGAGTCTAGAATTATTGCATTCTTTCAGGGTTAAGGTTGGCATTTAGGTGAAACCTCATTCCTGACCAAATTGTGCCAGTAAAACTAATTTGTAGAAATTTTTAGTGGTGGTAGAAAAACATACCACTAATATTCTACATATAAAATGAAGGCTTATATATACATATTCATGTATTCTTAACTCTTGGTTTTTGCCCTTGCAGAATTTGTTATAGTTCAGGAGGGAAGATGCACACATACACACAATGGCAGAGAAAGGTCATTGGGTTAAATGTTCATACATAGCACAGAATTTCAAAGCAGGTAAGTGTGGGCTGGAGCTATAACAGTGCTTTCGCAAGTCATAATATTATCAAAGTCTTGGAATGTGAGTAAATTATAAATAGATGGGGACATGAGATTAATAACTCAAAACAAGATTGGCATCTTGGCATATACCCATGAACAATGACATTTTTTTCCAGAAAGAGCTTATATCCTTTGGTTAATTATAGATATGACTTTGGCTGCTTTTCTATTAGAAATAGGGTGAACTCACATAGCTCAGTTTAAATCTTTCTCCATTGATTTCTCCACTTCCTTTTTCAAAGGTATTTTAGGTCTACAACATAATAAATTCTTAGTTAAGATTTGAGATTGAAGGCAGTACAGAGGATTCTGTCATTGAATAACATGCATTTTGTATACAGTATTACCAGAATAGACTACAAAGGCCTACAGTAATTAGGTGAGTTGTGTTTATTTTTCAGTGAGTCATTCTGTCAAGGTACCATGAGCCACATTCTGTAGACTGAGGTTTTTGGGACCATGGGACAATGGCTTCAGGAATTCTCAGTTTTGTTGTAGTTCAGGAAAGGCAAATCAGTGGTAAATATAATTAACTACATTCCCTTCTCCTAGTCTAATCATAGCCTTCTCTCCCACTCAGCCTATAGACAGCCTCAAAGTCTTTCTCACCAAGATTGTTGAAGCATTTCCTACAAATTCATTAGAGCTTAAAGATTAAAACTGACTCAAATTGGGACAACCAAGATGGCAGCATAGCTAAACACCTGTACTTGCTGCTTCTCACAACCACATCAAAACTACAACTAAAAGACAAAACAAATATCATCCAGAACCATGGGAAAGCTGGCTGAGTGGAAATTCTACAACTAGAAGGAAAGAAAAAAGCTCATTGAGACTGGTAGGAGGTGCGGAGGTGCAGAGTTGCAGAGGTGTGCGTGAAAAGGGCTGGCAACCGGGTGCACTGTTGTTTTTTTCAATCGGGAGGGAGATACAAGCTCTCGATTGCTCTGAACTCCAGTTCCGGGCAAGACTCTGGGGACCCAGGTTCACACAGGGAGAAACTGGACTGTCTGGCATCGGGCTAGAACACGAGGGAGGCTTTCTCTCAGAGGTGCTCGCAGTGATCATTGTTCCTGCATGGGGTTGCGGGACACAGAGACCCGGGACGTCTCTGGGGCAGGGCTGACTGGCAGTCATTGCTGTTTTCTCTGCCCTGGTGATTCCCTGAGGTCCTGCCCCACCCAATTTACAACCCCACCCAAGCTGTCTACAGCGGCTTTTGCATATGAATGGCCTGTCCTTTTGCAACCTAAAACATAACAAACTGCAGCTGTGTCAGAGAGCTCCAAAGCTTCCAAAAGAAGGCCTAAGGCTTGGCAGCAGCAGCCTGCATTGCTTCACAGCTGGGCCTCATCTGGGCACTTCCAAACGCCATACAAAGAGGAGGAATCTGCAGATCTCTCTGTAGCTCCTCCTGAGTGGCTTCAGGCAGTGGCTGACTTTACACCTCCTTGGAGTTCCAAGAGCCAGTGTACCCAGTGGTCAGTGTGAGACCATACCAGATTACAACTCTTTACATCCATAAGCGACACACTCAAGGGGCAGACTCAGTGAGCACCAAAGCCCCAATGAAGCAAGTCCTGCCCCATAAGGGTGTCTCCAGCACAGCAGTTCTCCCATTGTAGACACAGCTGGTCCTCACAGCCAATTGGCCTGGAGGTCAATTCCTCCTAGTGATACCTACAACAATCATAGCTTAACTACAACAAGACTGTGCACACAGCCCACAAAGGGGTGCACCAAGGGTGTCTACCTCAGGTAATTTGGGTACCTAGCACACAAGGCCACTTTTTCAACACAGGGGAGCAGCCAAAATGCGGAGACAAAGAAACATGTCACAAATGAAAGAAATGAAAGAAAGCAAACTACTGAATATAGAGTTCAAAGTCATGGTTATAAGGTTACTCAAGAATCTTCTAGAAACCTCCGAGAAATTTAGTGAGACCCTCAAGAATATGAAAAAGGACCAATTAGAAATTAAGCATACACTGACCAAAATAAAGAATAATATACAGAGATCCAACAGCAGACTAGAGGAGCCCAAGAATCAAGTCAAAGATTTGAAATAAAAAGAAGCAAAAAACACCCAACTGGAAAAGCAAAAAGAAAAAAAGAATCCAAAAATATGAAGATAGTGTAAGGAGCCTATAGGACAACTTCAAGCATACCAACATCTGAATTATGAGGGTGCCAGAAGAAGAGAGAGAGCAAGATATTGAAAACCTATTTGAAGAAATAATGACAGAAAACTTCCCCTACCTGATGAAAGAAATAGACTTACAAGTCCAGGAAGCACAGAGAACCCCAAACAAAAGGAATCCAAAGAGGACCACACCAAGACACATCATAATTAAAATGCCAAGGACAAAAGACAGAGAATCTTAAAAGCAGCAAGAGAAAAACAGTTACCTATAAGGGAGTACCCATACAACTGTCAGCTGATTTCTCAACAGAGACTATTCAGGCCAGAAGGGAGTGGCAAGAAATATTCAAAGTGATGAATAGCAAGAGCCTACAACCAAGATTACTATACCCAGCAAAGCTATCATTTAGAATTGAAGGTCAGATAAAGAGCTTCACAGACAAGGAAAAGCTAAAGGAGTTCATCACCACCAAACCAGTATTATACGAAATGCTGAAGGGTAATCTTTAAGAAGAGGAAGAAGAAAAAGGTAAAGATAAAAATTATGGACAACAAATACATAATCTATCAACAAATGAATCTAATAATCAAGTGAATAAAAAATCTGATGAACAGAATAAACTGGTGAATATAATAGAATCAGGGGCATAGAAAGGGAGTGGACTGACAATTCTTGGGGCAAGGGGGTGTGGAGGGTGTGGGAAGAGATTGGACAAAAATCTTTCACCTATGGATGAGATCAGTGGGGGGGCTGGGTAAGGGCATGTGGTGGGGTGGGCACCGGGTAGAAGAGAGCTATGGGGGGAAAAAAGAGGAACAACTGCAATAATCTGAACAATAAAGATTTTAAAAAAATAAAACTGACTCAAATCATAGATCTATAATTCTGGGTGTTTCAGCAAGCAGCATAGGATTATATTGGTTAATTGCAAGAAAAACCTATATGTTTAGGCATTTCATGAGTGAGGAAAGCAGGTAGGGTATACTACCCCAGATGATTTTTTCCCTTAAAAAAATGTAACTCAGTGCTGATAATTTGGGGTGTTACATCAGCATCTAGGAAAAAACTAAGTACCTTTCTGAAGTTTGCATTATTTTATTTAAACTTCTTTATAACTATTATAAAGTAAAAATTTTTATTATTCAATAAAATCTAACCATTTTATGTTGGATTTATTGTTATTGGATTTTATATTTGTCCTCTATTTTGTTTTCCAATAAAAACCAGCCCTCTCTGAATGTGTGGAGTGTTCATGAAGGGGTATCAAGTCCACAGTGACTGCTTGCAGAGCTGTCGAGTTTTAACAGTCTATGGCAGAGCTTCTCTATTCCTCAGAGCGAAAGTCGGGCAGAGGGAATGGAGATGATCCATTCATTTTCACTAGATTAAATTTGGCTGCTGGTGAAAACTTCACTAAAACTGACTTAAATAATAGAGTTCAGTTGATAATATCTCTCATAAAAAGATGTCCTAGAATACTGGCTTTCTAACTGCTTTATTTAGCAGCTCACCCCCATTGAGTTTCTTATTTCTCTTCTTGGCATTTCTGTTGGCTTTCCTTGCATGGTTCATGGTTGATGGTTGGGGGCGGTTGATTTTAGCGTCACCTCCTCACACAATAATACTCAAGGCAGGGGGGAAGGGAGTAGAGGAGGTTCTCCATATGTTTCACTCTAATTAAGGTAGGAATATATTTCAAAGAAATCATCCATCCTTTGTAGGCTCTTCGAGGAATCCTTTTCTTATCCAGGTTCTTGAGACCACCTGAACTCTTTGGTAGTGGCCCCTTCCTTCACGGCTGGTGGTGAACATCTTCAAATCTCTGTGACTTTTGCTCCCCTGATAACATCTCCTTCTCTCTCTGACTCCGCCTTCTTCTTCTATTGACCCTCATGATTATACTGGGTCCACCAAGGTAATCCAGGATAATCAGCCCATCTCATGCTCCTTAACTTGATCACCACTGCTAAGTCCCCTCTTCTATGTTCTCGAACATATCCACAGGTTCTGGAGATTAGTACATAGGCACTTTTGGGAGGGCATTGCTTTTCCTATTATCGCATAATGTTTTTCCAGGTTACCTCCTTCATATGTTCTTTTGTTCCTGTGATATGTTCTTTTAAATATGTAAATATGTTCTGTAACCAAGAAAATAACTTTCCTAATCAAGTTTGATAATCAAACTGAGCAATACTATTTTGTGTTAAAAATAAGGCTTACCTATAAAATAATGAGACAATTTTGTTTTGTTTTGTTTTTGTTTTTGGAGCTGCTAATCTGGTTCTGAAAGCATTTCATAAGGAGGGACCCAGAAATTCAGGAAAGAGCAGTGCTGTTAAAATGTGCACAATACCCAGAGTGAATGTTCTGAGTGGTATAGTCATGTGCATGTAGTCATTAGCACTCCAAGGGGAGTGTCCAAGTTTGAGTTTAAGGAGGTCATACTGCTGTTCACTATAACACCAGCACAGGGCTTGACTCATACATACATGCCACATGATTGAATGGATAAAATAATGGAAACCCAATCTATATGTGGAAGTGAGTTGACAAATCTAAAATTTTATGAAAATGGAAAATATCTTAATGTGCATCCCAAAAATCTTCGGGAAGGTTATAAGTATTTAAACATAAAAGTCTTACTTAAATATTTTCCAAATGCCTTGTCTTCTTAAAAAGAAGAGAGAATAAAAGAGATTGCCTCACTTCTATTGTCTTCTGTGTTATTTTTATCAGATTTAATGGTTAGAAAAATATAGCATAATTTGAAAGGAGGAATGAGTACAGTCCTTGGTGATTTTAATCACTCCTTAGCTGCTTTCTTGAGAGCCCCATCTGCCCTCCTAGTCCATCTGTTAGTTGTTAACACTTAGTCAGTCACTTGACAAATCCAAAATCTGAACTGAGAAGGGGGAAGGGGGAGGTGAGATCATGGTTTCTGCTTAAATGTTATGATTGACAAACACACACACACACACACACACACGCACACACACACACACACACACACACACACACACGATGTTTCTGTTCAGGCTCAGCATGAGTAGGATCTGAAGCCAATTTGGTCAGGAATATAATGTCAGAATGGCTCAAGGAAGATGCACTGGCAGATATTAAGACTCAACTCTTTGTCATAGAAGTTGGTGATCAAATTACTTAATTATTTAATCACTAGTTTAAAAAAAAGACAAAATCTGTGCCAGTTTCCAAATGGAGGAAAACATAGATGTTGGAAACATTAGACTGATTTATTAACACCAATATCCATCAATATACAGGGGAAATTCATTAACAGATGGCTTGAATGTACTTAGAAAAGGAAAGACTGTAGATTGTTCTATTCAAAAGGGGGCACATTAACTATCCAGGTAGGTCTTTCTTATTTTAGAACAAAGAAAACCAAAGTTCAGTAAGGTCAGGGGAGTTACCTAGGCCATTTGTATTGCTTATCACACACAGTGTACACAATAGCTTTGTGTCTAGTGGAGTAGAGAACATTCTTCTAAATTAACCTCCAACCTTGTTGCAGTTCATGATTCTGAGCTGTGGGAACTCCACATGGGAATTCCAGCTGATACCCTTTTCCACCTGACAGATTTTCACTCCAGTTTGAATATTTTAGTAATGAGATGACAGTCAACTTCTATTTGAACTCTATCAGTGATGAGATAGTCTGTTTGAGGGCAACACATTTCATTGGACAGTTTTAATGATTAGAAGTCATTTACCTTTAGAATAAACTTTTATCATTTAAATCCTATTCATTTTCTATTTTTCATCTGGAGATACACAGAATAAATTTAATTTTCTAACTGGTAGTCTCTTAAATATATGTGGTTACAATTCATTAGAAGAAAATCCCTACTTTCATATTTATATTTTCAACAACTTTTCTCTAAGGGAGAATAGTTATTCCAACGTAAATGTTCTCCCCCTTTGAAATAAGATTAGGAGACCAATAAGGAACAAATAACATGCAAATTCAAGATGCAAACACCTGAGTAAATAGTAATTTGTGTGGAAAATATTTGTAGATATTTATTTAATTTGAGCCAAGATTATGATGTGATATTACAATAAATAACATAAACTTAGACTTTGTTACTAGCAATGCAGTGCCAAATCACCTCTTCCACTGAAATACGCATTTGTGGGATTACACTTAGACTTTGATCTGATGACCATATTAAAGAGATAATTTGGTAAATAGCTTAGGGTCCAAAAGAGGCCAAAAGAATATCCACATTCCATGAAGAGCAATGGAGAGAATGAGAAATATTTGACTAGGAGGAAAAGCATATTGAGAGAGACATAGTAACTGCCTTTAAGTAAATGCAATACTATCAGGGAAAAGTTGTTGAACTTAGTTTGTGTCACTTCAGAGAACTGAACGAAAACCCTCAGTTGTAAAGTTCTGGGAAGCAGAGTTTGTCTTTGTATAACTAAGAAAGAACTTCTCAAAAAGTAAATCTGTCAACAGTAGAATGTTAAGTGCTTTAAATAAAAGCCAGAATGCCTGGCATGACTAGAGTGGTAGAAAAGATATCTTTCGAGGAAATGTGCCCTTTATGTTTGATCCAATTTAGATGCTAAAATAAGGAATTACTAAGGATCTACTGTTTAAAATGCACTGATAGATGGTGTGGAGTTTCAAAATAAAGTATACAACAACATTTCTCTCCGAAAATGCTTACACTTTGGTTCAGGAATCAAAATATAAAAACATGAAGCCCTGGCTGGTGTTTCTCAGTGGTTAGAGTGCCGGCCTGAGCACTGATGGGTCTCAGGTTCAATTCTCAGTGAAGGGAATTTACCTGGGTTGCAGGTTTGATCCAACCTCTGGTCTGGGTGCGTGTGTCAGAGGCAACCAAACAATGTGTTTCTCTCACACCAATGTTTCTCTCTCTCTCTTTTTCTCTTCATCCCCCTCCCTCCCTCTTTTCCACTCTCTCTAAAAAAATCAATGGAAAAAAATATCCTCAGGTGAGGGTTAACTAAAAAAAAAAGCAACACAAACATCTGTATTATAAGCCTTTGGCAGAATGCTTGATAAATCAGTTAAGAGGATGGGATAAGCACCAAAGGTAGGAAGAATCAGAAAAAAATTCACGGGAAAGACTTGAGGGGGAAAAATGAATGGTACAAGAAAGAGAAATTGGAACTATGAGGTGGATGAATGGTGGAAGTTTGTCCTGGTTACAGGATTGTTTGGGAAGAGTTGCGACTCTAATACTGGAAAGATAATCGTAAATATATTGCAATATGGCTTGAAAGGCAGATTTTGGAGTTTGACCTTTATTTTAACACAGCTGGGAACTATTCTGTGCCTTTGCTTGGACAAATAAATCCTATATAATAAAGGAGAAACATGTGAATTGACCATCCCTCTGCTACTCTCACCAGCCAATCAGGGGCGCATATGCAAATTAACCCAACAAAGATGGTGGGTTAATTTGCATACATAGGCACCGGGCAGAGAGCAGAGTGGGAGAGCTGGCAGAGAGTAGAGCAGCTTGGCTCTCCAAGCCGCCAGATGGAGAGCAGAGAGGGAGAGCTGGCAGTTTGGGGGACTTGGCAGAGTGGGAGGCCATGGGGCAGAGACAGAGCAGGAAGGGAAAACCAAGAGCGCAGGGAGCACCAGGAATTCTGGGAATAGTAGTTCTGTGGCAGAACCAGGACCAGAAGCAGAAGCTCAAAGCACGGGGAGCACCAGGAATGCCAGGAATTGTAGCTCTGGTGGCAGACAGATCTCCTAGAGCAGTGGTTCTCAACCTTGGCTGCACATTAGAATCACCTGGGGATCTTTTTAAAATCCTGATTTCTGGGCCTCATCCTCCAGAAATTCTGTTTCTTTGTTACTAATGTTGTGGCCCCACCCCATAACAAAGAAACAGAATTTCTGGAGGATGAGGCCCAGAAATCAGGATTTTAAAAAGATCCCCAGGTGATTCTAATGTGCAGCCAAGGTTGAGAACCACTGTCCTAGAGCAAAGTGAGCCTGGAGCAAGTTACTGTTGTGGTGGCGGATGGAGGGAAAGCAAAGGTGAGAGACATAAGTAAAGTCAGAGTGTCTAGGAGAAATTAAAGGGAAGATATCCTAAAGCTTCCAGGAAATCTCCACCAATGAAGCAAAGGAAAAAAAAGCCTCTATTATTCTGTGAGCAACAAACCAAACTGGGTTGGGGGTCTCAGACAATTCGCCCATATGATTGCGAAGACAGACAGAAACTCCCAGATTGGAGAGGGCTCCCCTGAGGGCTCCCAGATTAGAGAGGTTGCAGGTTGGGCTGAGGGACCCACCCTCAGTGCACGAATCTTCGTGCACCAGGCTCCTAGTAGTATGATGAAATGGAAGTGCAAGGAAAACTCTGTGTGTGCTTGAGTAAGGAAAATGTGCAAGCAGCAAGCACAGTGGGATAGACTGCACTCGCTGAGAAGAATAGACAGTTCTGTGATGGCGGAGATGCTGTAGGTTGCTTCAACCACTTCGGGCATCAACAATTGCCTTGACATTCATTTAGCAACTTGTCTATGTCAAATAATGAGAGTTACCATTTTCCAGCCTTTAGCAACCTAGCAACCACAAAGACATAACAATATTGTTTATCATCTCCTTGTCCAGCCTAATGATGCATGATTCTGTTGTTTCTTAGACTGAATTGGAAACAAAACCTATTGGAATGCACAAGATTATTAAAATTTCAAAACAGACATGGTTATTAGCTTCCTAAGTTTGAGGAGTCATTTTTATCACTAGTTTCTGGACTCATCAGAGAACACATGTCTTGCCCCTCCATAATATTTAGAAACTTGTCAAATTTTCTAGGCCAGGAATACTAAAAAATAAAATGTCTCTTATAATTTCATAATGTTAGAAATGGTCACATAATTGTCTAGCTTGTTCAAATAATAATCTTAATTATGATGTAACTCTTTCTTGGAAAATGGTTGTCTACTTGTTTGATTTCATATTAAGTTTCCTATATTTATAACTTCCCCTCAGGGTAACCCTGAAATATGAAAAATGGTAACTTTTTGGACTCGTGCGCCCTATTTTCCTCTACATGACCTGCAAATAATATTAATGCCTGATTGACTGCATTCCAATAACTATTCTGAATAGTCCAAATTAATTTGGGTATAAAGTTTGTTTAATTACAACACTTAGATTTTACACTTGGTTACTCAGAGTGCAAGCTTGTTTGATTTTAATTTGAAGAGAGAGAGAATATATGCTGTGCAATTGACTTCTCTTGTAGTCATTGAGATTACATAGCAAGGCAGCTGGTTGATGCAATTTTCCAGAAGGTCCAGCGACCTGACCAGAAATTCTCTCCTACTTTATATCTGTGAGAACTGAAATACTGCCATCAGTCATTCATTAATTTATTTATTCTTTCCCTAGTAATTCAGTTCTTGTATGTGCCCAGCTCTTTAGGAGTAGCTTAGAGATAGTAAGGGTGGGAATGGGCCCACAATGTGTTGAGTAGCTCAAGTCAAATGGGACCATAGAAACAGAAATTTCCAATTATAATAGAATACAATGGGCTCTTTAATTGACTTATGTGAGAGTATAATGGTAGTGTAGAGGAAGAATCAACTCACTTTGCCTGGGAGAGATTGTAAGACTTCTCAGAGAAAGATATGGGTTCAAGAGAAGAAAATCCTCTTGGAGACATCATCTAGGCAAAGGCACACCAATGTGGCAGAACCAGATCTATTCAATGAATGGCAAAGGGCTCTTTGTGGAGGTGCCAATCAAGAGGTTGTAGAGAGCAGGGTAGGTTTGCTAAACAGACTGAGTCCACCTGGTGGAAGTCTTGAATATCATGCTACCATGAATTTGTTTTTAGCTGAAGGAGGAAGATGCTTCTAAAAAGAAATGAAGAACTCACAAGGGTGGAGTTAGTTGAGGAACACAATGCCTGAGGAGGTGTAATAAGTTCTAGTTATGAAAATAGAGGAGGTGAGATAGGAAAGAAAGAGGTAAGGCTAAGTTTTAATATTATAATAACAGAAAAATTAATCTTATTTGTCTTTATGCTCTTTAGTAGCACTCTATCAAAAAGCAAATCGTCTTCAAGTATAACAGGAAGTTCTTTTCAGTTAGTATCTCATCAGGGATTCACTGTGTAGCAGCTGAGAGCAAGGCCCTTGAGAATGACAGATGAGACAGCTAACTGCCTGGATCTGCAAGGGTGACAGAGAACTGGGGCTGGGGATGTGGCAGGAAGATGAGAGAAGGAAGGAAAACTTGGAGGACTTGAAGGATAAAATTTACTTCTTAAAACACACACACACCTTTTTCAAGAGCTGTTTCTCCTTTGTAAGAAGCGACATTGACCACCAAGCACTTAGGAAATCTGAAGAGTAGTGGGCTGATCCTTATCAGCTTCTCTGAAGCATGATGGGCCCATTCAGCCCCACTGAGTAGTAGGAAGCCAGTCAAGTTGTTTGGGCACTGAGATAATTCAACATACTCAGCTTGCCTTAACTGATATCCATTGAGACTGGGCCTTTGAAAGGTTATTCCATGATTCAGGAAGCCATTGCACAGGTATTTGGGGTTTTGATGCAGCTTGCATTGTTAGAACTATGAATAGATAGGACTTAAGAGCAAGTACCTTCTACATCTTACTGTGTATTCCCAGGACTTTATGGAAAAAGAAGAAAAATCTTTACCAGCTAAACATTAGGTTTATGTGGTATGCAGAGGGAGAAATAAGTGAGGATGAAGATGGTGAATTTTGCAGAGTACTCTACATTTGCCACAAGGTCTCAATTGGTATCATACCGTTGTCCATTGCAGTCCTGTAATTTATTTCTTGAAATTGTAGAAACAAAGTAAGAGGATGTATTTGAAAACTTTCCTAAATGTCCAAGGGTGGTACATAGATAACACATTAGCAGTAGTAGCGTTTTTCTTTGCGAGACACTTAAATATCAAGTGCCACGTCTAACACATGCGCCAGAAATTGTCAATTTCAGACCTAAAAGCAAACAGAATTCATATTCCATATTTGAAAAATCAAGTTTATTTTTATTATAAAAGTAATGCCTGTTTATTATAGAGAGTTTACTACATAAAAAATAGACCAAAAGTCATGTTTTTGTCACTCGAAGGCAACACATTCTGATGTGTTTTTCTTTAGAGATTTCCTGTGAAAATGTGTAGTTTGTTTGTTTTACATAGTTGTGATCCTACTTTATATAATATTGAATTTTGACTTTCTCATTTAACAGTATAACATAAGGATGTTCTCATGTTATTTTAACCTTACCATTTTAGTAGCTTCTTAAAATTTCAACCATTGAATAGCTCATAGTCTACTTACAAGTTACATGAAATTTTAAGAGTGTGATTTCTGCTATTACAATTCGCTGTTATATTAGAGTATATTGAAGTTTTTATTAAAAGCAGGAGAGAATTAATCACAAAAAGTAATTCAGCTGGCCCTAGAGTACTACTGAGGGCCAGAGGGAACATATTAGAGAGGTTGAAGTGCAAGGTCCTAATCTGGGATGTAGAGGCTAGCAGGTCTGCCACAAAGAATCCTGAGTCCAAGGGGTATTTAACAAGACTACATACAATTGAGAGGCTGCTAGTACCTGTAAGACCAGCTTTGATCCAGTGGAGTTTAGAGGGTTAACCAAATTGGCAATTGGCATTTTCTACCTAATGTTTCATAGATAAGCACCAGAAAAGAACAATTTAATTAGCAACTCTTCCCTTTCTCTTTTGAAGCTGGAATCAGGCAAACTTATGGTAAAGAAAATTAAGTTTTCCTCAGAGGATAGAGAGTCAATATTGTGGAGGTATCTTTAGTTTGAATAAATGTTCTTGTGGGCATCTGGGCATCATAGAAACAATGAGGGGCTGGTACAGGTAGAGCAGAAGCAGAGTCTTGAAGATAGTAAGTGGGGCAGAGCAGCAGCTGGTGGCAGGAGAGGGGCTGGGCCCCAGCCAGTTAGATCAACACTGCCTTCTTGCTGTGCTGTGTGGCCCTGAAGGTAACTTCTAAATAGGCACTGAAGGTGAGACAGAACCAATTTGCCTTCACAATATCGTAGGTACATTAAACTCTTCTTCAACTCATGGGTTTGCAAGGATCTTTCTTTCTTCTTGGATATTACAGTTGGCCTCACAAGTAAACCTTTCTCAACATTGAAGAAAAAAAGCTGTTATAAAGTCCACATGAAATAGGAAGCACATAAAACAACATTGGCTAACATGGCATTTAGCGTGGCTGACATTTAATCTTGTCTAACCAGGACCCATCAGCCTGTCTGTGGCCATGCACTGCTTGACAATACAGCTTTTATTATTATTCTAGGATGGTGAGGCCAACAGATCAGGAGATGACTGCCCTCGAAAAAATAGCTTCTTACTCACGGCTTCCAAGGCAAGGGGGTGTACCACACCATGCAAAGCCATGCAGGGAGGCACTGGGTCAGTCAGGAGGCAGAGGGAGCCAGGGGAAAATATGGGCAAAAGCCTTTATTGGGATTTATGAGTGGAGGAGTGGGCAAGAGAAGGCAACGTGGTTTAGGACTGACTTAATAAATAATTTCAGATGGCTCTGGGGGTGTTCTAGTTGCCTGTTACCTGGTTCTGGGGTGATTAAGGCCAGAGAATATTGTCCTGGAGTGTAAGAACCCCATGAAGGAGTGTGTGTGTGTGTGTGTGTGTGTGTGTGGTGCTGTGTGTGTGTGGGGGGAGGGGCTGGTGATGAGCATGGCAGTGGTTAATTTGCATATAAAAGGAATGCTTCTAGAGCAAGCTATTTACCATCTCTAGGAATTAGCCCTGGAAGACTAGTTTCTCCAGGATCCTTAAGGCTGTGGATGTCAAAACATCAGAAAATAGAAAGGCATGATTAATAGATAGGAGGTGGGTGCTTTATGTTAGGACATATTGCCAACAATAAAATGATTTTTGAAATTAATCTATGAAGGACACAGTAGAACATGCTTTTTTTTTTTTTTCATGGATTTGAATCGATTTATGGAAAGGATGGATTGCCTTATGTGCTGACAAGAGTGAAGAAGTGTGGCTGACCACCCATCATCCACATTTTAGTACAACTGGCCTGCTCTTTCCTTTTCTTTGCATGCAGTACAGTTGGAAGAGCTTGGATAAAAACCAGACATCTAATTTCATCCTGCTGTACACTCCAAGTTGTCACCACTTGGGTTTCTAGATTATAAACATTTATTTTGAACCTAGAGAGCTGGTGCAAAATGGTTTGTTTTGCTCACAATGTGTTTTACTAATATTATAAACTAATTTTAAAGTGGATCTGAGAGAGCTATTTAAATTTTTGTATAATGCTCTTTTGTGTTATAAGAGGAAAATTAAATAGCCAGGATGCTGTCCATCCATTTTTGGATCTTCCAGTGTCTCAGGACACATCATTTGAGAATATCAGGTGTCTACTATTTATAGGTGTTACTACACAGTTACTTAATAATCATTTTATAAGATAGATTACAAATATTGTATTGTAGGTTTCCTTATTAGAAACCCCAATTTGAATTGCATTACAAAAAGTACATCTGCTTTTTAAAAATATTGAAAAATAAAACAAATCCCAAAGATAATTACTTCAAAAATTTGAAATATATTGCTTTGGATATAAAATATTTTTTATAGGAAACTGAATTACTCCATGGGTGCCTATTTGTAATTCAAATATTTCATTTAATAATATATCATGAATATATTTTCATATCTAAAAATAGTTATTATATGATAATGGCTAATATTCTGTATACAAATATACTAAGATTTATTTAAGCAATCACCTATTTTAGGGCATTTAAATTATTAAATGTTATTAATTTCTTTAGGTTAAATTATTAGAACTGGGAACTATGAGTCTGAGAAAATTCATGTTTTTAATTCTTTTTAAATACATAAGGCAAAAATAACCCTCAGAGAAATGGATATAATATTTACTTTCCTCACTAATATAGAACATCATTTTGATAGGCAAGAGATTATTCATTGTTTTCATTTAACATTTCTTCCACTACTTATAAGCTGTGCCATCTTTTTCATGTGCCTATTTTTAGTTTGAATTAATTCTTTGGTATAGTTTCTGTCTCCATCTTTGCCCTTTTGTTTCTTTGTGGATATATATTTATATATATTAATTTCCTATAATCTCTGTATATAACACACTAAGTGTAATTCTTGTGATTCCGTGCATCACATATCCTTGACTCACCTCTGATTTCAGCACATGTGGACATCATCATATCATACCTGTCTGCCTTTTGTTTTACTTAATTTTCCAAAGCCCTGCAACCAACTTGGATGGAGAAGGTTAATCCTCATAGGTCAGATGCTACTCAGTAACTCTCTCCTTCCCTTCATCATAAATTTTTCTTCTCTATATGTCATTTAAACCAGCATATGAAATAACATTATTTCTTCCATCTAAAAAAGGCTCTCACTTATGCTCCACTTTTCCCTTAAGATACCACCCAATTCTTGCCCCCTTTTCCCATTCACAGGGACAGTCTCCAAAGATAGCCCATTATTTCTGTCTCCAATTGTTCTTCTTGCTTTGTCTCTTTATTTTTTTCCCTTTTTAAATTATAATTTACATATCATAATATTTACCCATTTTGCATATACAGCTCAATCATCTTAATGAATAAAATGTTCATGGAATGATGCCTTTGAATGATATAGAGGACTCTTAATTGCCTGCCCAGATCCCTTTTAACAGATCTGTGAGCTTCAGTGAGGTTTGCTGCCAACAGCTGGCACCTCTGACCTTGAGAGAGACAGAGAGACCCTTTGGGTACTAGAACACTTGCTTTTATGGTGAACAGGAAGGGCTTGGGAATTTATGTCACTTCCCCAACTTAGACCATTGTAGCCAGTGGCTATCTGCTGGGGGAATACCAAAGCCTAGCTCCTTCATGTCAAGGCAGGACAAACTCTGAGGTATGATTTATACTTCAGAGCTGCCCATGGGATCAGGTTGAGGCTGAGATGTGCTTGACTTCTTCCTCTTTCTACTCCTGACTCTCCCATTCTCTTATGCTTTCTCCTGGGGACAGTTACATAATAAATCACTTCCATTTACACCCTTGCTCTGGGTTGGCCTCTGTGAAAGCCTGACCTCAACAGATGGCCAAATGTCAGAACTTGTCACAGCCACAGGCAGGATTTATGTTATAGGCATGGAAGGAGCAGGCAGTCATCACAGCAGGCCTGGCAGCAAACTTGGAGTCTGAATCAATGTGGCATGCTGAAGTGGGAGTCATTTAGAGAGAGAGATGGGAAGACCAGAGTCTGAGGGGAGCATTGTGAACAGTTCCTCTGAACAGTAATTGGAACAGATGACCACTGGCCCTGCATACCATCCAGGTCCATCTTCCTTCCACAGACCCATCATTTTTGTCTTCAAGATACATGTCTAGGTCACTGATGTAAGATGCCCTGCCCTTACCTGTCCATCCAGACACAACTTGTATTTGTATTTGGGTCTTCTCCAAGGGCCACGTTTTGGCACTGTGGGAGTGCTTAGATGTTCAACGTTTAAGTCCTATTCTTTCCGCCAAGGTCTGTATTCTCTGACCTTGGCCTTAAGAGTTAACTAGTTTCAGATAACTTAAGAGTTACCTGTGAGATCTTTAGTTCAGCCTTATATTACATGAGACAGTGCACAAAATGGAAGAGGAAGCACACTCTTGGAGAAGTACACCCCTGATGGAGGAGGGGAAAGAGTACATATCCACATGGCAGGTTGGGCCCTACCCATCTCCAACTCATGGGACCATCCTGATCATAACTCAGAGGTTAGGTAGAGCTATGGTAGGTTTAATCAGTTCTGTTTAACATGTTGGGAAAGCATATACCTTTAAAACATTTCCAATGAAATTGGATAGGTGGATATTTAAGGAGTTAATATTCAGTTTTATACAATTAGTTCATGGGGAAGAACTAATTCTATTAAGATTTTTACCATTTTCTGTCTGTTGAGTTGTACCCAAAAGAGTATTGACCAGAGATGACGCTGTAAGGAGTTTATGTTTTTGATTCTCTACACTATTCTGTTTGCTTTTGATAATTACTCATTACATCCTTATTAAAGCAGCATCTTGTGTTCATAAACTGTTGGCCTTTAGAATTAGGTTCCTGTCTGCTGAGTCTCTGACTTGCTAGTTAATAATCATTTGTAAAGATTTGTCAGCAATATTTTCAAAATAATGACCAATCTTTGTTATAATCTGACACCCCCTCCCTGGTTTGTAATGAATCATTTGGATATTTAATGGGGAAAGGTGAGTCATACATAGGTCAGCAATATTAAAGTGTCGTTCTGGTGTCCTGGCCATTGTTTACAGTTCAAAAAGAGGCTACATGAGTGTATGGCAGGGGAGTGTCATTGGCAGGGAATAGGGGGAAAAGGTGCAGGTTGATAAATGACACATCAGTGCCTGATTAAATCACAGGCATCACCCCCCCCCCCAAGTTCACTGAATTCAGAGATATTTATTTGTTTTTATTAAAAAAAAGTTGTATTGAATTTATTGGAGTGATATTGGTTAATAAAATTATATAGATTTCAAGCATGTGATTCTATAATACATCATCTGTATATTGTATTGTGTGTTCAGCACCCAAAGTCAAGTCTCCAACATAAACTAACAAACAAGATAGAAACAAACTCAAAGATTCAGCGAACAAACTAATAGCTGTCAGAGGGGATGGGGGATTGGGGAGATGGGTGAAAAGGGTGAAAGGATTAAGCACACAAACAAAAAAGCAATCATAGTCACCAGTTTTAATAAAGACAATCAACCTGACACCCGCCAAATGTTTGGGCAGTGTCTTTCCTGATACTTTGCCTGCTGTGCCTTCAGATTACTGAGTAGTAGCTGCTCCAGCTCTGCTGGCTGCCAGAGCAGGACAACCTCTCATCTGTGTGGCTCAGGCCTGAAATGTCTCCTGGACAGACTCGGGCTTAGCAGTGATGGGCAAAGGGTCCTCTGAGCTCCAAAACACGTTTCTGTGTCACAGCACTTTTTCTGGAGCCTGCAGAGTGTATTGCAAAGGGGCAGACATTTCTGACAAGGTCAGAGCCAAGGGGAGTGAGGGAGTGCATCTTGTCATTGCCATTTTACAAATAAAGAGCCCTGAAACGCTGTTGTCCTCATTAGTGCTGCAGGAATCAGAAGGCTCCCAGCTGCTTCTTCATGAGCCTCAGCACTGCTCTCCCCAAACGACAGGGGTTGCTTGTTTTGTTGTGTTAGTTGTCTGTGAAAGGCCACAGTTCTCTCTGTCTTATCATATCCACTCTCCCTTTTTATGTTGTTTTTGTCCTTTTTTTTCTTTTGGCATTTGTTCCCCAGGTTGTCTGGATGCTCTGGTACTAGAGAAGGAGCATAGGTAAGATAGGGCAGAAATAGTCAGCGGGGAAATAGAGGAGTGGAGCTGATGGAAATTTGCCCAAGTAGCCCCAGAACATGTTAGTCATAGTCTCCTTCTCTTAGGATAATCTAGGATAAACCATTATAGTACAGTGTTTTATTTCTTAATTTTTATAATCTTATGTAATCCTATCTAATAAAGAGGGAATATGCTAATTGACTATCATGCCATCACAAAGATGGTGGTACCCACAGCCACAAGATGGCTGGCAGGGGAGGGCAGTTGTGGGTGATCAAGCCAGCAGGGAGGAGCAGTTGTGGGTGACCAGGCCAGCAGGGAAGGGCAATTGGGGGTGACCAGGCGGGCAGGGGAGGGCAGTTGGGGTGATTGGGCTGGCAGGGGAGCAGTTAGGCATTGATCAGGCTGGCAGGGGAGTGGTTAGGGGGTGATTAGGCTGGCAGGCAGAAGTGGTTAGGGGCAAGCAGGCAGGCAGGCGGGTGGTTGTGAGCCAGCAGTCTCAGATTGTGAGAGGGATGTCCGACTGCCCATTTAGGCCAAATCTCTCAAGGGGTCCCAGATTGGAGAGGGTGCAGGCTGGGCTGAGGGACAGCATTCCCCCCCCCCCACCCCCAGTGCATGAATTTTGTGACTGGGCCTCTAGTAAAAGCATAATATGCAAATCAACTGAACAGCAGAATGACTGGTCGCTATGATGCACACTGACCACTAGGGGGCATATGCTCAATGTAGGAGCTGTCCCCTGGTGGTCAGTGCACTCCCAAAGGGAGAGTGCCACTCAGCCAGAAGCTAGGGTCATGGCTGGTTAGCCCTGTGGCAGTGGCAGGAGCCTCTCCTGCCTCCACTACAGGTGGGTGGTAAGGAGCGAGGGGTCCCAGACTGCGAGAGCCCTGGACTGCAAACAGGATGTCTGCCTGCTAGCTTAGTCCCTATCCTCACCCAGGGATCGGGCCTAAGCTGGAAGGCAGATATCCCCCAGGGGTCTCGGACTGTGCACTGGGCCTCTAGTCAACATATAACAGAGAAGAAAGAAGTACTTTTAAAGTGGGTAATTTTCCTTAAAAGAAACTGTAATACAGTATTGAATTCTTCCTTTGTTAGTCATCCATTCCAAGGAATCTATACTAATAAAAGGGTAACATGCTAATTAGACCAGACGTCTTCCAGATGTCCTTCCTGACAAAGGTGGGCCCGGGAGAAGCCTCCCGCCCACGGTCTTGGGTGCCAGCGGCTACTGCCTGGAAGAAGCTGCCCTCCTGTGGTCCCAGACGCCTGTGCTTGCGGCCAACCTGGGCGAAGCCAGCCCGGGTCCTGGGTGCCTGTGGCAGGACAGAGGGAGGGAAGCCCAAGTCCTGAGTTCCTGTGGCTGGCCAGAGGAGGGAAGCCTGGGTCCTAGGTGCAGGGCCAAGGCAGAGGTGGTTAGAGGCAATCAGGCAGGCAGGAAGGTGAACAGTTAGGAGCCAGGGGTCCCATATTGCTAGAGACATATCTGACTGCTGGTGTAGGCCCGATCCCACCACAGGAATCGGGCCTAAACTGGCAGTAAGACATCCCCCAAGGGGTCCCAGATTGGAGAGGGTGCAGGAGAGGCTGAGGGACACACCCCCCATGCATGAATTTTGTGCACTGAGCCTCTAGTATTAAGAATAAATGTAGGCCCACAATCTCTTATCCATGATGTCAAAATGCAAAATACTCCAAAACTCCAAAGTTTTTATAATTTGTGGAAAAATGATTTGACAGTCAAGCCTGAACTTGAATGGGATTATTTATAATTTTTATACCACTTAGTGTAAATATGTATATATTTTGGCACTGAATAATTGTTTGATTATGAGTTACTATCCCAAATCAAACTTGCTATCTAGTACAATATATAGTAAATACACAGTATTGTTTTTCTAAAAATATATATCAGAATTTGAAACCTAAGTGGCCAATGGGTTCAGAAAGGAATCAGTGAATTTATATAAACTAGCATGAACAATGCTGGCTAAAGAAGGTCACTGCTTATCCTGTGTTGCTGAGGAGGCTATAATGTGTCTTGGCCTTGCCTGCAACAGAGTGTCCTGCTTAGAATCACAAAACACCTCCTATTGAGAATGATGGTACTTTTCAGCACACCACAGTTCCCTCCAGAGCATAGTTCCTCACAATCTTCATGGAGCTGCAGACTGAGATGGCAGATTGAAAATGTTGGTAGCATCTGTGGTAAAGTTGGGAAGATTCCCTGAGTTTCCCTTTCTTTGTATGCAAGAGCCATCTGGAGAGCATCGGTTCTAGAAAGTCGGTAGGAGTTGTTGTTTGCCTCAGGAATGTTTAATTTGGACTTTTCCTTTTTGAAAATTGGTACAAGTACCTCTGCCTCCCTGAGTTATTCCCTCCCTCCTGCTCCCATCTATTCTATTCCTTCCTTGCCTCTTACTTACATCTTCCTACTCTTTCCCTCTTTCCATGATCCAGAAGGATGGGGAGAGATGCCCTTCTCTAGGGAGTTGGATAAAATCTGGACCTGGGAGATAAGACAGAGTCTAATGGCAGGACAGCACAGGGGCAGGAGGCAGGCGATTAAGTAACACCTAGGACACAGAATGGGCGAGGCCATCACCCTTGCTCTCTTTCAGCCATCTATCTTTTGAGATAAATCTCTAGTTTTCCTTCCAGAAGAATGGAGATATTGATCTGGAATGGCAAAAGCAGAGGCTGGTCAGAGAGATGGTATGGGCATAATAGAATTGGAAACTACATGTTGAGCACCATGTTGAGCACGCTCTTCTTTAGACCCTGATACATGCATCTCCCCATTAAACCCTTTTCTATATGCATGTAGCTTCTTTGTAGGTCCTGGTCTATTTGCTTCAATCATGTGATGAGTTGGAACTCATGGGCCTTGCTTCATGCACAGGCAAGCATGCAGGCATGTGTATATATATGAGTCTTGATTTTTATATCTGGCAGGGGCCACTCTTAGGTGAGTACATTTGATTATGAGCTCAGAGATTTTTGTTTATGTGAGTTTGGGAGGAGAGAGTGGACATATTATTTCATGAGTACTGATGTGTGTGATGGCTACTGGCTCCATGTGTGGAACTTCCTTTTCATAAGTACAGCTCTGACTCAGGCAGCATGCTCTGAAGAATGAGGGTGAATAGTAGGTTGGGATATGATATTTTAGTCCATTTTCTCAGATGAATGTGATAAGGAGACAGATAATTCCATAATTCTTTAGGTGCAAACTGGCTTTCCCCACCAGGTGCAGTGATTGGAAACAAGGGTCCCACAGTCTTAGTTCAACTACTACCAGTAATAACCCCAAAGGCATTGATCTTTGCCATTATATAGTTCTAGGCCTATATAATAAAAGGGTAATATGCAAATAGACCTAACAGCGGAGCAACCGGTCACTATGATGCGCACTGACCACCAGGGGGCAGACATTCAATGCAGGAGCTGTCCCCTGATGGTCAGTACATTCCCACAGGGGGAGAACCACTTAACCAGAAGCCCTGATCCAGGCTCATGGCTAACGAGCACAGCAGCAGTGGCGGGAGCCTTTCCCACCTCCACAGCAGCCCTAAGGATGTCCAACTGCCAGCTTAGGCCTGCTCCCCCTAGGAAGCAGGCCTAAGCTGGCAGTCGGACATCCCCGGAGGGCTCCCCAACTGCGAGGGACTGTGAGAGGGCACAGACCGGGCTGAGGGACTGCTCTCCCCCCCCCCCCCCCCCAGTGCACAACTGTCGTGCACCGGGCCTCTAGTTGTTAATAAAAGCTTTTTCCTTCTTTCAGCTTCATTGTTAAATGGAGACATGAACCTAGTTGAGCTCTAAAAATTGGTTTTGCTTATTCTAATATTCTGAAAGAATAGCTTGGAACCCTACCTGTCAGTCATCTGGCAAAATTAGTATAAAAATCTATACAACATCATCACTATAGTGCCCATATACATGCCTTGATTTGCCTGGGACAGTCCTGATTGATATTGGCTGTGCTGAAATAAGTGTTGATTGAGCCCCTTTTACTTTCCAATGAGTCTCAGTTTAAATGATAATGTACATGGTCATCCTACTGATAGCAAACATTGTTCCTAGTCAGATTCTCTTTGTATTCCTCACAAATGTTTTCTAAATAAGGGCAAGTTGTTGATGCTTTAGAGTCCTTTATCTGATTTGATTCCCCTTTCCTTCCTGCCCTGACAGGTGATAAATAAGTAAAACAAATGGCCTCTCAGGAGCTGTTGTCAACTTTGCTCCTATCCAGCCCCAATTTGAGATTTTTTTTTTGTTTTGTTCCTGTCTCCATCACTCAGGCCTTGAAAGCTGATAGATTTCTGATTTCTTCCTTGAAAGATGACATGATGAATATGACTGTATGCTTTACCGCAAGGGCCAGCGGAAGGAATTTTAAAAAGGGACTGTCCCATGCAAGGTGACATTATTTAACAGGGTTGGCCTTTTGCATGGGGGAAGTAAGGGACTTCAGAGAGTATGATTTCAGGAGTTTGGGGAGATAGTCTTTGCCACAGTTTAGATGAATGGGCAGCTTTGAATATTCCTTGAACTAAGGATAAAACATTTGCTTCTACAACAGGAGAATTAGTTAAATTTTTAAAAATAATTCTTGGAGAAGGAATTCAGTGACAGCCTAACTAAATATTTTCCAACAGCAGCCTAGGTCTCATAAATAGAAATAGCTCATATCTGGGGAGGTGACAGTGGCTCTGTGCTCTGAGCTGGTAAGGGACACATCTGAGCTATTGTGACCATTGGGTGTCTCATTGTCTATAAGTCTAATTCCAAGCACCAGTTTGTTACTGTTTACAGTGTCATCTCTTTGGAAGGTGGGTTGGTTTTAGTTTTCTAGTCTTATTGGTTAGGTTGCTTCCCTCTCATCGCTAGCAGATCTCAGAAGAGTTTTAAAGGTCCTTCAGAGTCTGAAGAAGCAGAGGCAGGAGAGAGCGGGACTAGGGAAAGGATGACATGTTAGTGTGAAACTTGAAACACTGGCACCAGGTTGCCTCAGTTACACTCTAGTGACAGAATTGGGTGATCTGGAGCAACAGGAAGTAGTGCCCAATTTTGTCCACAGAGTCCCCCCACTCTTGATATATTTGGAGTCTATCCATTTTCTTTCTACGTTATTACCTCAACTCTAGTAATAAATGTATTGAGCATTTTATATTTAATAACATTTAATTATCATAGGACCTTAGGAGGAAAATTTCGTCCACATTTTGTAGATTATGAAGAGTGGCTTGCATAGGTGAAGTATTTGGCCTAGGTCTAATAGCGAGCATGCAGGGGAGCCAGCATTCACATCCAAGCATACATTTCATACCCACACTCTGATGTTGTGTGTTTTCACTAACAAGGCAACAGGAATTTGGCCTAAGCAGGCCTTTTGCTTGAAAGAGACACTGATATTTTATGGGACAGATCATTGAGAAAACTGTTGTAAAATGAAGTTTCTAATGAAAATAATTTCTCTCTTTTTAAAACATGGTTGAAGATACTGCTGGCTGTCAGATATTAGCAATTCAGAATTATTGTTAGGATGATCCTAGTATTGTTTTGAATCAATGGCCCCTTAATTAACAGCATATTTTAAGTAACACCAGTATCCAAATATTATTGTGATCTCTCTAGTTGAGTAATTTTCCCATGGTAAGATAATAATCAAGCTATGTCCATTCTCCAACACTTGTTTATTCAATCTGCTAACCTGCCCAGCATTAAAGCACAACCATTGTCAGTTCAGTTTCATCTTAAAGTTGGTAGTAGATTTGTACTACAGTAAAAAAGGCTTAAACACACACACACACACACACACACACACACACACACACACACCCACCAAAAACATCTTATTCCAGCACCTCGCTTTTTAAGGATTTTTAATTTTCTTCCAGGCTAATTTTTAATAAACTAGCAATCCACAGATGAGAAATAAAAACCCACATAAGAGGTGATTACAATATAATGGAACATTATTCATTTTTACAAGTATTTCCAAATTCCCATGGCAAATTACCAAATTTTACAGTTATAAAATAGGGAGATGGAGATTAAGTAAGTAAAATAATTTGCATTGGTGATGAAAGTTATACATATGCATAATACCCATAAGAAAGACAATTATTGCAGCCTTGCTCATTGGCCAGTGGGCATTCATCTGATAGACACTTGGTTTCTGTGAAAAACCTGGCTCATTAGCCAAATGCCATCTGATGAGGATAATTTAAGGATTGGGAGTATGCTGAAGCATTTGTTTCCAGGCATTGTGACTGGGGCCTTTATCTTTAAGGGAATTGAAATTATTCTGCTTACATCGGGATTTGGGCCTTCAAAGAAAGCCCCTGAACAAAGACGGGAAGTGAGTGTGATTCTATTCAGCTCCCGTGTTTGGAATTATTTACCTTCAGCATCTTTTTTAAAATTGTGGAGTAACCCTATGTGGTATTGTCCTGGAAGTGATGGATTTCCCCCTTCTATGCTTCTTTAGTTCTTACAGCTGGACTGATAATAAATTGACACATGGCTAGATTAATAGGAGAAAAATCAATTTAATATGTGTGCATGGGAGAATCACAATATAATGCTCAGATCATAAAATGAGGCTCAAAGAAATGATCACACTAGGCACCTCTTTATACTTTTTAGACAAAGAAATAATAAATTTGTGAGAAATTGACAGGACAAAGAAAGTTAGTGCTCATCAGAAAGGAATCTAAGCAAGCTTTGGGCTTGGGTAGTAAGTAAAGGAGGTACAAGGTTGGCTTATACAGGCTTTTGGACTCCGGATTTTTTAACTCTTGTGAGAAGGTTGTCTCTCAGCCCTCAGGAGTGGATAGGGCACCTATCACATGGAGATTTATTTCCTGCATTTAGAGAGACAAAGAGTCGGAGAGCTCCTTCCTTTCCTGTTGCTTCTCAGGTGATTTTCATTCTAAATAATCAGTATGCCATTACAGGGTTATCTTGGGGTTGCATGTCCTGGTCTCAACAGTATGCATAATAAAGTACACTAACATCATACGTGGAATGTAATGCATTATACACACACACACACACACACACACACACACACACACGGACTCAAATATATACTATCCAGAAGATATGGAACATTTCTAGGTCCCGAAGGCTCATGTTCCTTCCCAGTTGGTAGCCCTCTCACCCCACCCCAATTCCTGCCCCATAAACACTACTCTGGCCTCTTTCATCAATGAAATGATATATTATTCATCTTTTGTGTCTTGCATCTTTCATTCAATATCCTATTGAAACAAAACGTGGGGGTTTTAAGCCCGAATTTGATTGTCTCTCTAAATCAAAGAATGAAGTCGTGGACAAAAATGGTTAGTGAAATCAAAGTTTATTGAGAGAAGCCCGTCCTGGAAAAGGTGTAGCTGGGTTTCCAGGAGCAGGCCAGTTTCCAGAGCTTCCTTTCCATGTTATAGTCAGAAGTAGTTTAGTATCCAAGCTAATTAAAGTCTAATAGTCCATGTGTGGAGGCCCACATGGGCAAAAGCCACATGGGCACAGGGCAGCATATCTGCCATCAACCCAAGAACCTAGTGTGCAGGGGGGAGAGGAGGATGAGGAGGAAGCACGAGCATTTTTGTATATATGCTTGTTAGTTCCTGATTGGCCTTTGAAAAGAAATTTGTCTTAGCAACATCCTTAGGATTGGTTTATATGCCTTACTACCTTGTGATTGGTTATCTGCAAGCTGCCTGTCTTAGTAATATCCATTTATTTTAAAGTTTGTGCCTCCTGTGCAAGCCCTATTTCCCCCACCCAGTTGGTGTGCCTTAGTAACTCCACCTACTTGGGTTCCTGGTTTTACTTCCTCCTCCCATGATCCCACCCCTATCTACCTAGCTTCTTTCTGTCTCCTCACTATCTATGAAAGTTATCCATGTTGTTGAATGTATCAGTTAGTAATTTTTTTATTGTTATATAATATCCTGTTGTATGGGTATGCTGCTACTTATTTGTCCATTTTCTTGTTGATTAACAGATTACTTTCTGATTTTGGTTATTTTAAATAAAACTATTATGAAGATATAAAGCTAGCATGATTTTTGGTGGCCAAATGTATTTATTTCTTTTGGGTACATACCTAAAAATAGTCGACACTTCTATTATAGAGAAAGGGCGAATAGCAATATTAAAATATTTCTTTTAATTAATTTCCTTTTAATGTGCATGAATCCGTACACTGGGCCTCTAGTATATAATAACCATAAAAATTTTCACTGCTTACTTTTAAAATTAAAGTCTTATAATATGTATAGAAAAATATGTATATAGAAAAAGAAAAACCATAGAGGAAAACATGTGCTCCTCCTTGCCAGTATACCTGTTCTTGACCCTGCCAATTCAAGATCACTGGAAAGAGGTTGATATTATTTACTGGTATACAGAGCTAAGTAGAGTAGGAGATGGTCCTTAAATGACTAGGTTTGTGTCACTGATCCAAAGGATCATACCAATGAAAGGGGTTGGGAATACTCTGGCATTTTCAGTTCTGATAGTCAAGTTAGAAAAAAATAAAAATGGCAGTAAGTTTACGGTATTATTTTGGGACAGCCTGTCCTATAGGGAGTGGGAAATTTTGCCAGTTATATCACATGGGGAATAAAGAATCTAAACCAAATTAACACATTTTTTGTCAAGCTTCCTTTCTGGGCATTGTCTTTGTGTCCACAATTGTTTTATGTCTCAGTAAGGAGAGCCTATTGAACGTGATTGATTTTGTCTCAGCAAACTGGGGATCTTAAAGAGCCTTGGCGACATCTTAATGGCCATGAATTCTCAGTGTTCTGTACTAAAGGTAAAGGCAGAAAATGAGGAGTTCACACTGAATCTATAATGACTCAAGGACCTACACTGGATTTTTTAAGTAAAAATTACTCCATTGGCTTTCTTGCCTTATGCTTCTTTCTCTTAACTCATTGAGTTGAAGAAAATTCTGTTTGTCAGCTCGGTTACTTCAGTTCTAGTTAATTGAAGCTTTGCTATCATTTGCTGATAAATGTACTTTCTCAAGGTGGGAGGCAGGCTAGAAAAATGGAAGAAAATCATAAAAATCATACAAGAATACATAAAATCACTATTTTTATTATGCCTCACTGAAATCCATTTTTTTAAGGTAAAAGCAACAAGTTCTGAACTTGTCTTATCCTGAGGCTGAAATAATTGTCTTGACCAAGACATGGAAAATAACATGAAATTTGAAGTTCAAAGACAAGAGTCCAAATTTCAGGTTAAGTTTGACATTGGGTATAACATTAACTTTTTGTGAATGAGTATCTTCAACCTAAAAATAGGAAATGGTAATAATATAAATTTCTTAGTGATTATTGTGATAATCAACTTAAAAGATAATACATAAAAGAGCTGTGTGGCCTATGAAAACTAAAGACAGTAGGAGATATCATTATTCAGGTTATCACATGGATAGAAACCTGCAGTACCTGGGGAAATGGGGTGGGGCTGGGGACAGGGGCCTTACTGTGCTCTTTAGATCATATGTACAGAGGTGAGATTATATGTCTTTTAGTAATTAGTGACTTAAAATCTCTTTGAGCTATTTGTTTGCTATAAGCAGTTGGGCTCACCTTCCCAATTTTCATCCTAATTGCTTTGGTTATAATAAAGAAATTGAAACTCACATGTTTAGGGCTTATATCTGATAAGGGATACATTATCTTTAAGTTATCTGATCAAGCATATTTGGGTGAGAAAAATTGTTCATTGGTGACTTGTTCCTAGGGCTGAGGGAAGCCCCTCTGTTATGCTTACAGCCTGAAACAGATGCAGATCTGAGCTATGCATATTTCTAGGAGAGAGAAGAGGGAGATTTGGTGAACTGGAAAGAATGCTGGACTGAAAAGCTGGAAATCGGGATTCAAGCAACAAAGAAGTAGGAGACCTTGGCAAAATGGCCTCTCTCCTTTGGACCTCATTCTTTTGTGTGAAATGGGTGGGTTGTCCTTGTCTTCCCCACCCTTGTCTACTTCCTCAGTACTCAACACCCTTATAATGTCTTATTGCCCTCTATGATAATCTCCCAGGAAAGAATGAAAAGTCATACACAACAATGTACACATAATTGATGGGGCTTCCACTCGAGAGGGATGGAAGTTTTAAGCTAAAGGGATGAAGTACTAGCTGTAGAATTCTGGACATTAATCAAAAGGTAAGGAAGTTATTTTAGAAGCCAAAAGAACTTTCTAGGAACCTACAGACATAACTTGGAGGTAGATATGCTTTCTTTCTATGCTGTCATTTGGCACAAGTGGGAAGATGAATCTGGGAGAAGCAATGAACTGGGTAGCTAATCACAGTGCAGGCCCTGTATGGATGCCCGAAAAGGCCAAGGAACACGGGGGCGACAGCTCATCTTCCTGGTCTGCTTCTCTGGTTTGTGCCCCAGCTTCCTCTCTCTTGGTTCCCTGAATACTTTATTTAGTCTAAATATCACATTTTTGAGGCTTATTTAACTCTGTAATTCAACAGAGTCATACAATTCTAAAAGAGAAAAGGCTTGACTAAGTATCTGGGCCACTTGCTAGAAATGTGTATTCTCAGGCCCACTTCAGACCCACTGAATCAGAATCTGCATTTTAAACAAGATCCCTAGGTGATTTGCATGCACATAAAAGTTTGAGAACCACTGAATTCATTTTTCAGGGCATTCATTCCCCAGAATTAAAATCCCTGGTGAGTGTCACCAAGGGCCCTTTTCCCTAATTTAAGTGGTTCTTCTTGAAATGCTGTTTTCATCCTCTGGCTACTAATACACAGTTGTCAGATCCCCCAGGCCCATTCTGAATGGCTGTGGAGCCCAGCTATACATATTTAGTTCTTTTAATGTTTGCTCATAAATCAAGCCCTGCATCCCTTTAATCAATCTAGTAACCCTCTGCTGAATTTGCAGCAATTTGTCAACATCTTTCTCTATCTGAGAAGCTCTAGGCCTGAATTTAATTTTCTATGAGGGGACATAGGTATTATTTACAGGATTTAAAAGTCCTTTAAGATATGTGATCAAGGCTAATAATCAAACAAAGTGAAGGCAGTATATGTGCAAACCATCATTTGAAACCTATTTGATAGTAGCATCACCATCATGGTCATCATTGTCATGAACTGCAATTCAAAAGATATATAGCTTTTAAACTCTTATCATGCATGTGTAGAAGAAGTGCCAAGGATATGAAGAATAATAAGACATGATTCTATTCCATAGAAAGGTGTGAGTCTAGTTGGAGAGAAAGTTTTGCAATAAAATTCGAAGTAGAAAGTCATAAATGAGTATATAACGTGTGAAATAAGTGGTTGAGACTTATTAGAGCAAGAGGGATTATTAGGGATTAATGCAGACCAGGGCTCTGAGGGAAAGTTTCAGACAGGCCTTCAGAATATGTAAAAATATAAATTCATGGAAAAACATAGAAAAGACATTCTGGAAAGAGTCAATAGAGTTGGAGGTATGATTCTAAACAAAACTTGGACTTTTTTCTTTATAGACTTTCCATCTGCCATATTCTGAGACTGAACATGTCTCTTTACATTTTCTGTATCCTCCAACTGTTCTTTAGTAAGCATATATTACTTTAGAAAAGATAAAGCAAATGATACTTTATGAAGCAGCAGAAAAAATAAACTTAGCTTATGTTTCTTTAAATAACACTATCACTTTCATCCAAAAGAAGAAAGAGCTAAGCAAACTAATGTGCACAGAGGGAAAAACAAGGTCCCCTAGCTGCCTCTCTCTCCCCTACAGACTGGCTGAAGGAGGGAGAGAAGACTAAATGGCCCCAACAATATTTCCTAGGGAAATAAGACTCAGGAGACTTGAGTTCTATAGCTGGTCCTGATATGACCAAGTCATATGATGTTGGGTGTCACTCTCTCATATGCCAAATGGGGGTTGTGTTATGATCACCCTGTACTTCAAAAGGGGCTCATTGGGTGATAAGACCTGCACATGGGACTTCCAACATGTTGATTTAAATATGTGGTATACTGTTATCAAATGACTATATAATTTATTGTTCAAATCCAGGCATCTTTGAAGATAAAGGGTCCTTTGTTAATATTTAAGAATAGCTGGTATCAACTGGGCCTGTCCCCACCCATCAAGCTGTTTGATCACCCCAGCTAGTGCAGATCAGACCATTACTAGAACTCTCTTTTTGGAGAAAGAGGAGCAATTCTCTGTCTACAAAGGAACTGATTGCTTGGCTTTGTGAGACATAATTTATTCCCCAGTGTAAGCAATTCGTCCAGAAGCCATGTTTTGAGTGAAGGACACCTTAGTGTGTAGAATGAGAGATGGAGATTTGCTGGATATAACGATTTTCAGTCTTTCCCTCTCACCTCTGCTCTGGAAGATTGAGTTAGAATTGCTCTCAAGGCCACAGAATAGATTGATGCATATTCTAATTCCTAATGCCTGCAGGGCAATAATTCAGGTGATTCCTTCAGCTACAATAACAAGGTTTATTTTATTGCAGTTTGAAGGCTGTTTGGGGCCTTGGTAGGAGAGTATGTCCCCTGGCTCAAATAGGCTAAACATCTGCTAAGTTCTTCCCCAACTTTATCCTTAACTTTGTTTTATTGTTATTACCCTCAGGAGGCCACTAAGCAAGAGTTCATGGGAGGGAGAATGGAAGTGACATTTCTATTATTATTCGGCACATTTAGGCCATTTATTATTTGGAAACTCATCCCTCCTCACCCCTCAAGGAACTTAATAAGAAAATATTAACACATTAAGCACATAATATGAGGCTGCTTTAATTAAGATAGTGTTCTTATTTCCTGCAAAGTGAGGTCCATTTGTGCTTCGTTTACTGAGACAGGACACACAGGTGGATATCACAGTGTGAGAGGGAACGTGGTGGTCCAGAGTGTGACTAGGCACATGTGATGCCTAAAACAACCTTGTTCAGTGTGAAGAAGAGAAATGTGGATGTTATTTTCTAGATCTGGAAAGCCTGCTTGGGAAGGTAGCGTGCATTTGTATTAGTGACCATCCGGAGGACAGAGTGAAAGCAGCATAAAACATGATGTTCTTCATTCTAGAAAAATATATATAAGAGAACAATTATTCTTTTTTAAATTTAAATTTTATTTTTTAAAATATATTTTTATTGATTTCAGGGAGAGGGGAAGAGGTAGAAGCATCAGTGATGAGAGAGAATCATTGATCGGCTGCCTCCTGCACGCCCCCTACTGGGAATCCAACATGCAACCCAGGCATGTGCCCTGACTAGGGAATCAAACCGTGACCTCCTGTTCATAGGTAGATGCTCAACACTGAGCCATGCCCCCCAGGTGAGAACAAATATTCTTGTCACCAGAACCAAGGAAGATTTGGCTATCTTGGAAGATTTAAACAGATAAACATTCTCGGCATAAACTCTCCAAATCTTGAAAATTTGGTATCTGGTGGCTGGACGGTCAGGTTTTCTCTAATGACCATTTACTATGAGAGTCATCCCCAAACTATTAAAATAAATGTGAAATCAACATTATTACAGTCTTTGCAAAGGCAAGGTATTAGTGAAATGTACCTTGCAATAATGTTGAGCATTCTAATTAATTATAATTAAAATGAGCATGCTATTTTCCTAGAAGTAATTGTCACTCTCTGAAGATCTAAAAATACTGTAGTTATAAAAATTATAATTTGTTCTGAAATAGCTAAAACGTGTGAGGCTTAATCTCTAATGCCTTGTAGCCAATGAAGCTGTGTTGTGTTGCTGCCATTGATTAAATGTAGTAGCAGAGCTGGAGCATTTAATCAATCATAAAAGCCACTTTAATGCATTGTATCACTCCAGAGCTGGAGCGATTAGAAGAGTTGCAAGCCAGAATTCAAAATGTGAAACCAAAAACAGGGAAGGATAAAAGAATGACTGACTTCTATGTCAGGTCTTTATGTCTCAAAATGTGCAAAATGGATCAAGTTTTGTATGTATTGTGTGATCATTTTAGCTTCATCGATGTGAAATTAACCATTGTTTGCAATGTCTAGAGTTATGCCTATACACATGGAATTAAGCATAAACAAGTATAGTAATAACGATAATGGATTTTTGAAGGATGATGATTACTTTTTCTCATATATCACTTTTCTTTTTTTTTTTTTTTTTTTTTTTTTTTTTTAAAGACTTTTTTTTTTTTTAATATATTTTATTGATTTTTTACAGAGAGGAAGGGAGAGAGATAGAGAGTCAGAAACATCGATGAGAGAGAAACATCGACCAGCCGCCTCCTGCACATCCCCCACCGGGGATGTGCCCGCAACCCAGGCACATGCCCTTGACCGGAATCGAACCCGGGACCCCTCAGTCCGCAGGCCGACGCTCTATCCACTGAGCCAAACCGGTTTCGGCGTATCACTTTTCTTGAAAGAAACTTAATTCCTGCCCAAATGAAAATTTTTAATGTCATTCATACCACAGCTATAGCAAAGAAAAGAAGCTATTGCCAGAAGAAGGAAGAGGAAGAGGAGATGAAAGGGAGGCAGGGAAGCGAAGGAAAAGGAGGAGGAGGAAGGACTGAGATGCTAAGTAATTGTTATATCAGACTTGATATAATGAAATGGTCAGTCCTATGGATCACTATGTGGCATGGAATGATCTGGGACTAAGAGAAATAATAATGATATAGAGTCATCTGACAAAAGAAGATAGGGAGATCACCCATTTGGATAGATGGATAAGGGTTTTTCTTGGTCCATTCTCAGGAAGAATTATAATTAATGCCATAATCATATGGTGTGCATCAATTGCATTTTGTATTACTTACCCATATAACATGTGTGTATCTATCTTTAGTTAAGAATTAATCTGTGTATATCATAGTGTGTTCTCAAATAATTCCTTTCTGATCTTTGTAAAGTCTTGACATAAAAGAACCATTAAAGGGGTTGCCAAGGAGACATTTCTGAAAGAGTTAAATCTCAGTGACATTAGAAGTTAAAACTGTGGATCCAAGACTTGCAGAATTGGCAAATATTACTCCTGAAAATGGTCCCTTCTTCTATTATTCGGTGGCATTTACTGCCAAAAGATGTTTGCACTCTGTAGAACCAAGCTGGAGGTGGAGTCTGACTTCTCAGTGCTTACATGAAGCCTTTTCCTTACACGGTTTGTGCTCAATGTTCCCATTCTTGCTCAGCTTTAGCCTTAATATTTGGGGTATGTTATAGTTCCTGATTATTTTTAAACCACTTTATTTAACTATGAGTGACATACAAAAGCTGTGCATATAGATGAGTTTGGACATAATATACACTCATGAAGCCATCACTGCATTCTATGCCATAAAAATATCTATCATCTTCAAAAGTTCTTTACTGTATTTTAACTTTAATTATATAGAGATAGTAATATGGTAAGCCCTGTATAAATACTTTTAACAAGTCAATTCATCAGCTTTGAAGTTTTGAACTGGTACTGAGCATGATTAATGGACAAAGTCTTCAAGGAATTGATATTATTGAGAAGACAATGTTAATACACAAGGCATCATATGTTATAAACAGCTTGTATAATATAGCATGTAAGTGTCAATTGTGGGTTAAAATTTCTGTAAGAGCTGAGAAAAATTCAAAGGAAAATACAGGCAATGAGTCCTAAGTGGTCAGGGAAAACTTCAGGGAGAACAGATGAATTAAACCTGGGCTATTACTATGGGTTTGATTAATTGAAATAAATAGGAAGATTGGTTGAGAGGTTCCATGAAGGCATCATGAGCCAAAGAAGCTGCACAAAATTACCTGTGAAACAAGAGAGGCAATAAAGTTTTCAGGAATGAAACAATGAGAAGACAATGCCCTCCCTCTGCATGACTGCCCCAGAGGCAACTGTTTTTGGACAAAGTAGTCTTAGTATAATGTCTGTTGATGCATTTCTGTTGATGACACAGTATAATGATGTTGAATAAAATTCAAGAGAATAGGACCAGGAAGTACAGGGTTTTTGAACAAATTAAGGTGTTTCTCTGAAGACCTAGAGTATTTGAAGATAGAGTCAGAGGTATGTAGGCAGGGAGAAGTACTCAGGATATGGCAGGCTTATATCCCTTAACACCCGCAGGCTCTGGCTGTTCATATGTATGGTGGAGATGGCTGTTTGTCTTCTTATTTCTAGCTTCTTCCTTTTAGAATTGGAATCTCTAATACTAGCTGGATATAAGGCTGCCCAGAATAAAGACAAAAGCTTCAAGATTTCCTTGCACTTCGGTGCAGCCATTTAAGTTTTGGTCAATGGGATGTGAACAAATTCATGTGTTAAATTTTTAGATCGTCTATTAAAAGGGAGTGAACATGATCTCTTTGTCCTCTTGCTCTGCTTTTCTGTGAGCTGGCATGTGGATGTGATGATGAGCTCTCTTAGACCATGAGAATGAGGGAGGCACCTTATAAAGGACAGAGGAACATGATGGAAGGAGTCAAGGTCTTCAGCTCTGTTGTGTCATCCTGCCAGCCCTGGACTAATGACTGCTGTGTAAGAGGAAAGCACACTATTTGGCTTAAGTCACTATATTGTGAAAGGGGCACCTTCCACCTTGTGGTTGTTGCAAAGAAGTCCATATTTTGGTGTGTGCTCACTCAGACTTATTGATGACTTGAGCAAATTAGCGAATGTTGTTTCAGTACATAGGCATAACATATGACTTGATCGCATTTTACGTGTGAAGAGCTGGTTTGCTCCTTGGCCTCAGACATAATTCTCTCTGCAGGAAGGATGGCAGCTTCATGTCTCCATCTATATTTTACTTTATTTATTTATGTTGATAGTGAAGTTAAATATATGGCTCGCTGTTTCAGAGTGTTTTGTGTGGCTGCTTTAGTTACTAGAGGAATACAGCAGTTTATTTTATAATCCTTATTTTGGAAGTTCTTTTAAAATTGGGTGTCAAAACATAGAGGCCCATAACTCCTTCACAAAGGTTATCGTGTCTCCACTCTGAACTTTCAAGAGACCAGGGGAAAGATGCAATCATTGGCCGGCAGCTGTTGTGTGGGGTCATTCATGTCAGCCAGGCCTTCACAAATGGTGGCACAGGCGTGTTCCCTGTCTGGTTTCAGAATTTCACTTCCCCGATTTCATTAAAACCAAACAATTGATGAGTGCAACATTTCAAAGGTGTGGGTGTTGAAGTCAGAGAAGGGCTGGGGGATGTTCTCAAGGCAACAGGTACTTTGGACAAATCACTGTTGTTTCCACCCTCTAATTCCAAGGTCACTGCTGACTGAGGTCAGGGATTACCATTCTTGCAATAGTCCCCTTCCATGTCAGCAGGGAGAGATTTCTTGATAGCCCTGGACTCTGAAAGGAGGGAAGTGAGGTCTCACTCGGGTTATAAAGACCATAGCCTCGGAGTTAATCAGGAGTGGAAAGTGTCTGAAAGGGCAGTTTGTGGGTCATCAGTCTTTATCAGAAGCAAGAGCAATGGCTTTGCAAATAGGTAAATATTAGCAAAATCAAAATTCTCAGATTAAAAACATTTTCTCCCACCTCCTCTCACTGAGCTAATAAATGCACTTTTGCTTCTGTTTATTCTTTTGCCTTTTCCCTCTTTTCTATCTTCTACCATTCCTCCTTCTTCTTCCTAAAGAAATAGCACTTTCAATCTCAGATGGGGCTAATAGGATGGAAGGAAGTCCAGGTTCAGTTATCCCAGAGCCTGGTAGGGTGAAAGAGACAGGCACGCATGTCCAAGGAGCCATCATTCTTTCTGCCTAGGAGGCAGCCCTGCTTTGTCTCCACACCATTAAGGTGCTCGGCAAAGATTTAGTGACATGAAGCATATCAAGCAGATTTCCTAATTTATGTCCATGAGATTTGCAAACTTCACTGTAACACATTCTGAAAACTTTGCATCCTTTTGACAAGATGCATTGAATCTCAGTCCCTGGGTTGTGATTGATCCCAATGTCAGGGTAATATGTTAGAGTCTTGCACAGTGTCTGACAGGCCTTTATTTGGGATTTTAAAAGGCTAGCATCCTAGATGAAAATCCTCAAAGGTGATTCCTGGGAAAACTACCCTTAGTCTTTGAAATTGGCTGTGAGATGGAGAGTTGTTTTCACGCACAATGTGGACAACACCAGAGGCATGGTGTTGTCTCCAGCTCTCTGTGTCAAGGTGTGGGATGCCTGTTGGGAGAGAACTGCCCTGACCCAAGGCCATGGAATTCATTCTCAAGTGGAAGACATTGATTTTCCTATTTCTATTCTAAAGCTGTAGGGTGCCTGTCACCTAGGCCAGTTTACTCCAGATAAATACCCTTGGAGCCAGGAGGACCCAGAGGATGTCAACATGCTCTGGCACCAGGGGAATCACTTTAAAAAATTGGAACTCAGCAAAACCTAAATTTCACCTGTCTTTCCACCCAAATGCCTTACTCTCTCAAGTCTCTATCTGATGGCCCAATCTTAGAAATATCTGCAAAGGAAACTGTAATAATACAACTTGTGACTGCTAACAGGTTTAATCAATGCCTTGAGGATTAAAAGCCCCAAACCTCAAAGGAATAAAACTGTAATGGTTCAATGAAAGCCGATTTGGTTACGTTTGGGAGAGAAACTGGGACTTGGGGCCCATAAATCAAATTGTTGACAGGCTTACGTCCAGCCTGGCTGACCCACTTCCTCCTCTGGGGTAAAGAAAACAAAACATCAATTGCGGATCAAGAGTGCCAGCTACATCATATGTGTTAAAATGAGTTATGCTAGGGGGGCTGTCCTGGGCCCTTTCTCAGACTAACTGAGACACCTCAATGGTTCACAGAAGTTAGGATGGATGATTCCATTTACCAGCGTGACGTCAATCTCTTCTATCTTGGGGAAATCAGTGAAAGAGGTTGATAATAAACCTAGAATCCCCGGTGAAGTTTCCCTAATGTAAGCCAGCCCCTGTGAGGGAAACTGATGTTTACTCCAGGATAGTTACTGGGAGATGCTGCCCACAACACTCTTGAATTCATAACATTGCCACATACTACTTTGGCAGAACGTATTCTAACTTCGTTCATTGGATGCAGTTTGTGGAACTGCGGAAAAGTGTTATTCTTTGCAACAGATGGCGTTCCAGGTATGTGGCAAATTTACCCTCTTTTATTTGCTCATCAATCAAATTTTAGGAGGGTGAGATGAAATGATTTGGAACAAATAAGGTATTTTCCCTCACTCCACCAGGTCTAAACTTTTAAAAATAAATCTTTTCCCCCTGGGAAAATAGACTTATCTAAAGCCATAGAATACTATGAGGAAACTTCCCATTGTATATTTTCAGCTTCAGGAGGGGACAACTGGCACAAAGCTGGGCAGTGATGTCATTATTGTTTAATATGGAGAACACCAGCGTTTAGGACTAGATCTTACAGGGTTTAGAGGACACCAGACTTTTCCCCTGTGGTATGATTTGGAGGCAAAGGTGAGACCCCTCCTGGACCAAGACATTTTGTTGGTTATAGGGTGTTAAGACTGCAAGGGCCTAATTGAAGTTTAATCATGGAATGATGGCATGCCTAAAACACATGAAAATACTGCTAGACACATGCTCTCTGACCTGGATGCCACGCAGTGAAAACTTATATTGTCAATTGTAGCCACCAGAAATGAAGGCATGGTTTTGACAGACTGAATGAATTATGCAAGAGGACTTTGCAGAGAACATAATCACAGGAAAGATTATTTGAACTCCACTAAAGAGCTTAAAAGGAAAAAGAAAAACACACAAACAAAAAACTCAAAGGACGACTCAGGGTCTTAAATCCTAGGCCCAGTTAGAGAAGAAGGCTTTTCAGAGCCCTACCTAAAGCAGTCCCTGTAGCTCCAGGGCTCATGTGTGCAAAAACAGCCACAGGATCTGATCATGTCGGTTCCTGAATTAAACATTGAATCCACAGCTTGGCTGCATCCTCAGATAAAGGAAAGGCATTGGTTGGTAAAGAATTGGACCCTGAAGGATTCAGACTGTAACAGTTCGAAGTACTTTAAAAACAACTCTCCTGAACATTCATGGATGTCAGAAACAGAAATCTCTTATGAAATGAGGCCAACCTTGATGCCTGAAGATATTGTAATGGCTTCACAGAACAAGATGCCAAGTCTCCTCCTGACCCACTGAACTATCCTGTGTGGCATCTGGAGTTAGATCCCAGTATGCTCTTGGGGATCCATTATGAATCAAAACTAGATGTTTACTTATGCATGTCAATATTTTGCATCCACAAAAAGTTTTAGGAAATACATGTGGGAATTAGTCCTAACAGTGCTAGACCAGGGAGAGAGTAACATTTTAGATCAGGTTGAATTAATCAATTTTGGTGTATTTACAAGAGATTCTGGATTTAATGTACTAGGTCAAACCAGCTTAAGTAACAGGAAGTGGATTTGATTATTTACTTGGATTATTGACTAAAACCAGACTCAATAGTAACCTATGCCAAAAGAAGTGAAGATACCAGAAATCCCTTAGTTCGATATAAAGCAAGGAATCCAAAGCCTTAGGAAGACATGGGATTTTGGAATGAATTCATCATGTATGACTGGCTCATTCTTCTAAAACATGCCCTGAAAGAGAGCCTAGATGATCTTCACTTTATCTCTCATTAAAAATATATATTGATGGCCCTAACTGGTTTGGCCCAGTGGATAGAGCATCAGCCTGCGGACTGAAGGGTCCCAGGTTTGATTCTGGTCAAGGGCATGTACCTTGGTTGCGGGCACATCCTCAGCGGGGGGTGTGCAGGAGGCAGCTGATCGATGTTTCTCTCTCATCAATGTTTCTACCTCTCTATCCCTCTCCCTTCTTCTCTGTAAAATATCAATAAACTATATTAAATATATATATATATAATGAAAACAGCATCAGAAACTTTCCTGGCTGACCTCTCTAGATTGGGATAAAAGTGAGAAATGCAACCATTTACATGGCTTCTTAATTTTAATGATAATGTGGGGACTAGAGTATGAGAGGCAAAGTATTAGTTATCAATGCACAGAAGCAGGATGAGCATGTTACCATTTGAAGGCTGCTGGGCATGCCTAGTAATCAGAATAATTTGATCTACCTGGAATTCTGACAATGGCTAATTGATCATGAGTTTCCTAGAACTAAAATTGATGGACACTCCATTACAAACAATTTAATTAAAAAATGGACAGAGGACCTGAATAAATACGTGGCCAAAGAGGACATTCAGATGGCCGATAAACATATGAAAAGAGGCTCAACATCACTAATTGTCAGAGGAATGCAAATTTAAAAAAATATATATTTTTATTGATTTCAGAGAGAAAGGGAGAGATAGAAACATCAATGATGAGATAAAATCACTGATTGGCTGCCTACTGCACACCCCCTACTGGGGATCCAGCCCACAACCTGGGCGTCCTTGACTGGAATCCAACCCAGGACCCTTCAGTCCACAGGCCGATGCTCTATCTACTGAGCCAAACCAGCGAGGGCAGAAATGCAAATTGAAGGCACAATGAGATATCACTTCATACCTATCAGAATTGCCATCATCAATAAATTCACAAATGACAAGTGGAGGAGAGGTTGTAGAGAAAAGGGAACCCTCATGCACTGCTTCTGGGAATGTAGATTGGTGCACAACTATGGAAAACAGTATGGAATTTCCTCAGAGTCTTAAAAATGGAACTACCTATGGCCCAGTGGTTCCAAAAGAATATATGCACCCCAATGTTCATAGCAGCATTATTTTCAATAGCCGAGATGCGGAAGCAACCCAAGTGCTCACCTGTAGATGAGTGGATAAAAAGGCAATGGTACATATATACAATGGAATATTCCTTGGGCATAAAAAGAAAGAAATCTTACCATTTGTTACAGCATGGATGAACCTAGAGGGTATTATGCTCAGTGAAATAAGTCAAACATAGAAAACAAATACCATATAATTTCACTTATATGTGGAATCTAAAGAACAAAATAAATGAACAAACACATTTGAATCAGACTCAAAAACACAGAGAGTGGACTAGTAATTAGCAGAAGGGAGAGGGTTTGAAGGACTGGGAGAAAGAAGCAAAGAGACCGAGAAGTAAAAATTGGTAGTTACAAAATGCTCAGGGGATGTAAAGTACAGCGTAAGGAATATAGTCAATACTATTGAGGTAACTATGTATAGTGCTAGTTGAGTATTAGAATTATAGGAGGAAACACTATGTATTAGTAAAGTATATGATTATCTAACCCCTGTGCTGTACACATGGAATCAATAACAAATCATAATGAGAAAAATTCAAATTGATTTCTACACCTGAGAAAAACTTAAATCTTAATGAATAGAAGAAGCCTGACTTAAATCAACACTATATAGACAGTTGCAATCACCCAACCAACTTATTAACCTGGCCTAGAACCATTTTGGTAAAGGGCAAGTTGAGCATGTTTAAAGAAGGGTCCTGTATATAACTTTTCAGGTGTTTATTATATACCTTCCCCACAAAGACCTGTGGCAAATTCAAGGTGAATTATATAGGTCCTAGGAAATACATAGACTAGGAAATACCTAGACTTCTTTGAAATTATTGGACATTGGCTCTATGAAAACACTCTTTTCTGTTAACTTGGACAGTACTGTGGTCCAGAGGTCAGAGTTGAGACTTATGACTATCAGGTTTAAAAGAGAATTTGGCCTGTGATCATGTCAGACTTAGCTCAGTGGATCCACAAAGCCAGCATATGGTGTGTAGGTAGAAAAGGTATATACTCAGCAACAGGTAAGATACCCATGTTAGCCTCCTGACTTGTAGAGTGGTAATTATTAAAGGCCAAGTGGAAACCCTTGGAATGAAAAAGAAAAAAGTTATCTCCCTAGAATGGCTGCAGAGATTTGTCCGTATTCATATATTTGAAAGATTTAAAGGTCATTATTTCCATTTTATTCTGTTTAACTTTCCTGTGAGTTCTTAACTTTCTTGTGAAAAAGATCACAGGTAATGAAAATGGATTATTACTTTAAGTGTAATTAAATAATTAAGCAGACATAACCTGAATAATAAGATTTTGAGACTATAGAAAGAAATAATTTTTATCCCAGATAAGAATCCTTCAAATATCTGAAGACGGTTTTCATTTTCTTCTTTGATTTTTCTTGCTCAGGCTGAACTGTGTCAATCCTTTTAAAGAGTCCTTGCAGGGCCAAGTTTGCTTTCTTTTTATAATCTACCAGAGGCCCGGTGCACAAAATTCATGCACTAGAGTGGAGTTGTCCCTCAGCCTGCACCTTCTTGCAGTCCAGGAGCCCTCAGGGAATGTCTGGCTGATGGCTTAGGCCTGTTCCCCATGGACATCCTTAGCACTGCCGTGGAGGCACAAGAGGCTCCCGCCATCACCGCTGCACTCACCAGCTGTGAGCCCGGCTTCTGGCTGAGTGGTGCTCCTCCTGTGGGAGCACACTGACAACCAGGGGGCAGCTCCTGCATTGAGCAGGATCGGGCTGAAACCAGCTCTCCATCATCCCCCGAGGGGTCCCAGATTGCTGGAGGGAGCAGGCCAGGCTGAGGGACCCCACCGGTGCACAATTGGGGCTGGAGAGGGTTGCGGGAGGTTGGCCAGCCAGGGAGGGACCAGGAAAGGGCTCCAGGGCATGTCTGGCCTGTCTCACTCAGTCCTGATCGGCTGGACCCCAGCAGCAAGCTAACCTACTGGTCAGAGCATCTGCACCCGGGTGGTCAGTGCACATCATAGCAAGTGGTTGAGCGGCCTTAGCATATCATTAGCATATTATACTTTGATTGGTTGAATGGACAACCAGACACTTAGCATATTAGGCTTTTATTATATAGGATTAGCCTTCTCGTGGGTGGGTACCCATTTTTTTATGTGGACAAGTTTACCAATTGTGCTACCATCAGTCTGGAAATAAACATTATTCTTTTCCCTGTTCTAATCACTATAATTCTATTAAGGGTCCCCAGCTTTATGTTGCCTCCCCCAACCTCTGCCCTCCCCCCCAATAATGTTACACTTTGTATCTCTGTTTTTGTTTTTTTTGTTCATCTGAAACTTCTAACGCTTCTTATCTTATACCTTCCTTTAGTATTCTTGAGTTGGTTTGAATTCCTGCTGCCTGTCTAAAGTCATGTATAGTTTTGCTTTATTACAGCTGGTAGTAAATGCTCCCTACTTTGACCTCTCCTCTAGTTTCAGAATTATACCAGGACCATGGCTTACAGCCTGATTGTGACCCAATCTTCTATCTACTCCTGTATGAGTCTGCTTTGCAATCTTCTATATGCAGTCTTGCTTTATACCTATAATTTGGTACTGACATATCCTTATTTTAGTTTTCTTGGTAAGACATTTAGTTCTCCCTGCTCCTGTCTGAACATTATTAAGGAGAATTCCCTGCCCTGTCCACCCCAGGACTTTCCAAGCGTTATTTCCACATTTTGACAGCTGTTATATTGGTAGTGTGTTTCTTTTATTTTCTCCCTTGACTTAGGTAGAACTCTATAGAGCATTGGCCTGAATCAATGGCCCGGATCTTATTTTTTCACTAGCATTGACAACTGTCTCATTTTTCCTATCCTCATGTGGCCCAAAGCTAACCTGCTTCCCCTTTTGCTGGAACATGGGGATCTTGGTATTCTGTAGGCTGACAGGGTGAGACAGGAGTGAATACAGTGTGGCCTGATAGGATGTTGTCAGATGCTGTCAACCCCACTGGAGGTATGTTTGCTCAGATGAGTCTGGTCCTAGATGCCCCTCCAGTTGCTGCCTTCCCGTCCCCTGGCTGTGCCCTACTGTGCCCTGGCTGCTCAGGCAGGCAACAGGACTGGCAGAGCATGGCTGTCCTGGAGATCTCACAATGAATCAGAAAAAATACCCAGCAATCATTTAGCAAAGGGTGTTATTATACATAGTTGGAAGCATTCTGAGGAAAGGTAGAAAATATCCATGGCAATTTTTTAGCTCAACTTGAGGAGAGGAGCACAAGAAAAAATACCTGACTTGAGAATCTTGACTCCAAGTGGTTAACTTTAAAAACCCTGGTTTGTTGGTAGCTGCAGCGAGATTTTGTTTTGCTTTGTTTTTAAAGTCAACATTTTCCTTCTGTGAAACTTTTCTTTTCCCTTCCCCAAAACACTGATGTCATGGTATGCTTTGTAGAAGGAATAAATGAGAAAGTTAACATATTTTCTTATACTTAAGAAAAGTGTGTATCCTTTACTGTATTGCTAATATGGTGTTTGGTCTGGGAAGGTGAGCCCCATAACCAGTTAACAGCAGAGAACAGTAGACACTGCCTCATGTCTTGGGCCTCTTCAGACCCCAATACTGCTCAGTTCAAATTTGACCTCCTCTTTGAAACGTCTCCCCATTAATTCAATCAGCAGGAATCACTCTGTCCCTGAGCTGGCTAGCGCACGCACATTGTCCATACCAGTTTTGAAAGAGGCAGCTTGTTGTACTCTGATGTGCTTCTTTCTAGTACTAAATCTGCCCCGACTGCTGTGTAACTTTGGGGACATCAATTAGCCTTCTGAATCTTTGTGTTCTAGTCTCTCTAGGAGGAATGATAACATTACCCCACCCATCTGTAGGTTGGGTCTTATCAACATTCATGATATGATGTCAGTGCAATTGCTTCATGAACTAAATGATTCCAAGAAAGTCAGCCATGATTTTTGTAGTGTCTGAAGGTTTCTAAAGTGTAGACATCTTTTCTTCCCACCCATGCTAGTTACTTCAGAGTAAGGATTAAACATTTTGAGTCTCTTGCTTCCCCAAAACCATAAAGCTGTGAACAGAGTAGAAAATTAATCAATATTCACTGGAGGTCAAAAAGGAGGCATTATTCTCTTAAAAAAAAAAAGATCAAAATGTTGACTTATGGTCACCTCTTTCTAAAGTGATCAGAGTAAATGATTATTTGTTTTGCAGTGTTGTAACTTTAAAGCCCTCATGTTATGGAATCTGTGAATCACAGCTCCTTCTTGCCTACAATATCAGCTCTAAGAAGCAAGACTATAAAATAATCAAAACAAACTTGCCAGAATGTTTTATGTCTAAATGCTTCAGAATATTTACTTCAGAAGGCTACTTAGCCTATCCAAATTCTAGTTAAATAAAAACAAAACAAACAATATCAAAAGGTTCAGCAATCATTACTCTGCTCAAAATCTTCATGTCTGCCCATTGCCAAATTCATAAATTTTCCAATAAGGCTCCACCCAACCTGGCCTCAACCCACCTTTCCTCTGACCATCACCTTTACTAGCAGTTTTGGCATAGTGAGGGTAAGTCTAGAACTTAGAAAATGCAGGATCAAAACCTAGTTGTGCCTCTTATTTTTCCATGGCCTTGGAAAAGTGTCTCACATACTCTCCATCTCCATTCTCACGTCTGTGAAATGGACATGCCAATAGTTTCCCATTTCAGCATTATAAGGGTGAAATACGATAACATATGACATATGTGGAATGACAGTGTTTGGGAAACGGTTCTTTTTTTTTTTTTAAATATATTTTATTGATTTTTTACAGAGAGGAAGGGAGAGAGATAGAGAGCTAGAAACATCGATGAGAGAGATACATCGATCAGCTGCCTCCTGCACATCTCCTACTGGGGATATGCCCGCAACCCAGGTACATGCCCTTGACCGGAATCGAACCTGGGACCCTTCAGTCCGCAGGCCGACGCTCTATCCACTGAGCCAAACCGGTTTCGGCGGGAAACGGTTCTTAATAAGTGCCAGGTCCCTTTCTTTTGCATTCCTTACACAAATACCTTACATTTTCCATATTCACTGGCCCTGGTGTTGGGAATGGCCACCGATTTTCTCTCTGCCTAACAGATTCTCTTCAAGTCTCAAAGACTAATTTAATTAGACTTGCTGTGTTCCCTTCAAGCCAGAAAGGTCTCTATATCATTTTAGTACTTGAAAGGCAAATCATTTATTTGCCCTTTACTGATCCATGTGGTTAAGTTAAAAAAAATCCCCCCAACAAGATTGTAAGTTCTCTGAGAGAAATGATTCCTCATATATATTTTTATTTCCTGTACTCTCTGGTAAGGCATTATGCCTCTAGGGAGACAGTGCAGTGTAAGGGGAAGTTTTGGCATGGGGCAGACCTGCCTTCCAGCATGAAGTCCCTGAAGGATTATGTGTTTATACAGACAGACAGACAGGCAAGCAGATGGATGTTCTGCTTCCCCTACTAAGTGTACATCTGTTCATTAAGCATATATTTGCATTGTTTATATGTGTATAGATACAGTTAAATACAGGAAGTCAATAAAAAAAGTTCTGGGAAAAGTCCAACTAAACCAAGAATAGGTAGTATAAAGCAAGACCAATCATCCCTCAGAATAAGGGAGGTGTTATGTATTAATTATAATGTACATAAAAGGAACATGCTGAGAATCCCAAGAAGAGAATTGGCTGCTGAAATTATCTTTCACATCTCCCAAAGTGTCCTCTCCTGACTTCATTCCTCTTATCTAATTCCACTCCCAAAATATGTTCTAAATCCACTTTTCTCCATTTTCTCAGCCACCATGCTGCATGAAGCCACTGCTCTCAATCACCAGTGTTATTGTGTAGTCTCGTCTCATATCCCCGTTTCTGTTCATTTCCCCTTAGAATCCATTGTCTCCAGAGGAGCCAGAGTGATTCTCTAAAAATATAAATCAGATCCTGTCACTACACTGCTAAAATGCCTAATGGCTTCCCTTTGAAATGTAATATTGTAATACTGATGTACAAATCTGCTTTTCACCAAAAGATAAGTACTACATTTGGAAGCCAGGCAGACACTCCTGTGGTAGAACAGGATTCAATGCTTCTGCTTTGAGAGATGTCCAAGGGACCAGTGGGAGGTTAGTCAATACTGTAATTTGTATTAAAGAAGAAGTGACATTCAATAAGGAGGAAATTTCTTGTTTCAGCCCAGGCCTTATAGAGATGGCAATCAAACCAGAATGACAGAAACAATTCTGCAGGCAGCCCTTCAACCTGGTATTCCTGTCTCAACTTTTCCCTCTGTTCCCATGAAACCTTCCATTGTGACTGTAAAGAAAGCAGCCTGAGTTTTTCTTTGTGTCTCTGAAAGGCACAAATGAAAAGAAATGCAGTATAGTGAAACTTTCAGGTGAATATGTATTGCTTACTTTATCTTGGCTAGACAAAGCTTCCTGTAATTTCACAGAAGATAAATCCTGGGAAAGCTGAGACTTTTTGGTTTTCTGAGCTTATAAATTGCCTTTAGTTAGGCCCAAATGACCCCCAAAGGTATGCTCTTGGCACCAGATAGGATTGTGTGCATACTTGTCCGCTGCTCCCACTTCCCAAACATCAAAATCCCTTCCACACTGGAAATCCAGAGTTCCTGGGAACTCAGCATCATGGCTGTTCTTTTTTAAAAGCACATATGCTCATTTCTCTAAATTTTCCCCTTTACTTAATAGCATTACAATCTCCCAATCTTTCAAGCTAGAAAACTTATGCTTACTTTTTTGTCTAATGTCATCAAGTCATACTGATTTTAATTTGGTCTTTTGTACTTTCCTAGGTAGATTTCATTGCCAAGTAGTTCTAGATCTTGGTCAATTGCTTAACTTCTCAGTGCCGTGGTTTCTTCATCTCTAAAATGGGAATGATTATAGTGTCTTTTCTATTGGATTGTGTTGAGGATTGGATGATATAATGCAATGATATGTTTGGAAGTGTCCCTGGTACATATTAAGATAAATGGGAGCTGTTATTATTATATTATCATCATTTGCTGGGCTATTTAATTACCTTCCTTTATCATCATCTCCTTGGCATTAGTGTTTCCATTGCAACTGGTCTTCCCAAGGAAACCAGAATTATATTTTGCAAAATCAGGTTCTAATGAGGTTGCTATGATTTAAAAGCCTTTAGTGGTTCCTACTGTGTGTAGAATAAAGTCCAGACTCCATACCCAGGTGTGCAGACTAATGGAAGTTGAATAAAACTATTGCTCCAATGTTATCCCCAGGTACTAGTAACTTCACCCCAAAGATGACGCAGACTTGGAAGACACATGGACAGGCAAGATTTATGGTCTCTCAGGGCCCACTCCTGTGCTATGACTGAGTCCTGATGTAATTTCCTGCCTCTTTGCTTTTGCTCAGTCTTTCTTCTCAGAACATCGGCTTGCCTCCTTTCTATGTCTAGTGAATGTGAATTCATCTTTCCAAGACCTATACCAGCATCTTTAAACTTTATATCATATCATATTCCCCAAGTTACATTTCACCCCAAACTTCCCACAAATAAACAGTAGTTCAATTTTTTACTTTAGTTCAAATTTAAATTATGCCAACCTATTGTGTAAGGCAGAGGGTGAAATTAAAGGGTGGAGGAATGAAGAACTTTTGAGTTCCAATGTCAGCAAAGGTTGGAGCTCTGAAAATGCGTCTGCAGGGCCAAGAGGAGGGAACCTCATCCACCCAGGCTCCAATTTTGATTTGGGATGAAATCGCATCACAGACCCAGGAGAGGCCACCACTGAATGCAGCCTTGTAGCTTTCACAGTGAGGAGGACCCACCCTCTGGATCCATTTCCAGGGTTTTTGTTCCATTTTCCTTGAAGAGTCTCTGACCTTCATGAATCTGAACGATTTCCCATCCCCCATTGAAGGCTCAGCTCAGAAGGAAATTTATTCCTGTCCATGTGGCCAAGCCGCCCTGCAGGCAGTGTCAATAGGAAAGGTCACCCGCTGATCCGCTGCCAAGCAGCCAAGTTCCTCAGGCCAAAATGTGTTTGGCCCCTCCTCAGGGGCAGAGGCATTAAAATTAAATGTTACAGATGTGAAGGGATGACAAGAAGCATGTTGGGTTTGTAAAAGAACTTGGGCTGGAGATGAAAATGCTACCTATGGTGACAGAATTTATTTTCTGAGCAAAAGGAGTTTTTAAGGACAAAAAGAAAAGGACATTGGCATTGCAACTCCCCTGCCTCTATAATCTAACCCATCCTACTTGTCAACCCTAGTTTTCCTAATGTGTATTTTCTGGTCTCCATTCTGAGAGTCTACGCGCATTTAATTCCTGTTTAAAAGGCTCTCTCGAGTCCATCCTTTCTATCCATTAGCTAGAGACACGGTGGATATTGGTGCCTTGATATTGTTATATTGTTTTATGTTTGCTTTCAAAGGCATGACTATTGATTTAATCTGATTTAAACTTCTATCTTCTGTAGGACTGTTCTTTTATTATTAATATTATTGCTTATGTTTTAATATAAATATTTATGAAGTCATATGGACTAAGAGAGATGGGACTACTCAGTTCATGATAGTCATATCTTGGGCCTTCCAAAGTCCTCAAGTTGCAATCATATCTGATAAAGTGCAATTATTTGTTCAGGCAACTGGCAGTTCTTAGAATCTCATTGTCAGAGCTATAAAAGACAATTGATGTTATCTTTTTCCACTGTTTGGGGTGATCAATGAGCAAACTCTTTCATACATGAAAGAAGAATACCTGCCCTTTTATTAACGAGGAGTTGATTTTCTAATAATAGAGATAGATGTCTTTTAAGGAAGCTGCAGTCTCTCACCCAGTTCTTTTTCTCATTAGTGCCTTAAAATTGTAAATGGAATGGTTGGGATTTCCAAAATGGGGCAAAAATGGAGAGGGGTATAGTGATGAATCTGAACCAAACTTGGTCAGAGTTTCAAGAGTAGAAATTTAGGGAAAGTTTCTGTGGGGAGGATGGAGACTACCAGGGACTTTGAGAAGCATGTAGCATGGACTCGGACAGAATGATTGGTGTTGTCAGAAGGACTCATGTTCTCGGAAGAAAGCTTGAGAATAAGGCTGGAACTCAGTTCCAAAGAATGGAAGGTGCATTTGGGGCCTCATGGTGGGTACATTTGCCCGGGATAATGACACAGAGACATCATGGCTAGGGATGAAGTATTGGAAGGATAGTCATCAAGGCAGGTATTCCCATACACACTGTACTTATCCATATACTGGCATGGTATAATCCTAGAGAATACTGTGAAGTGGCAGTGGCATGTTTAATCCCACAGAAAAGGTAACTATTTGACTTTGGTCTACCCAGTATTTCCCAAACCCATCTTTAACCAAAATGGTGTGTGCGTGTGCGTGTGTGCGTGTGTGCGCGCACACACATGCATGTGTGTGAGATATATGTTATCAGCTCATAGAATTAGTATGCAACTGCATATAATTTATAAATGCTGATCTAGAAGTGCTGTATTTCAACTGTTTTGTGTCATGGACCTAAAAGGCTATCCCTCAAATGGGACTGAATAGCTATGGAGGTTGCAATGCTCAAGGGGCAAGGGACTAAGAAGGCTGTTACATGACTTGAGATGTGCTCTTGTTTTCAGTAATAAAAGTGGTATCTTGATGAGTTCTCATTCCTTTGTAAGTTTGGGGTTTCTTAAAATAAATTCCCATTTTTTAGCATTTAAGTACTTCAGCTTGGAAAAGAGATGATTGTGTGGGGCTCAATGACTAGTACCACATAGTTTTCCTCCATCTCCTTGCTCTCTACTAAGCCTAGGATGAGCTGCTACAGACATTTAGACAATCATTTCCAAAGAACACTAAATTACAGTTTACCAAGAGTATCCCCATCTCTCTCTCTCTTTTTTTAAAGTTCTATATCTTTTTTAAAAAAATATTTTATTGGTTTTTTACAGAGAGGAAGGGAGAGAGATAGAGAGTTAGAAACATCGATCAGCTGCCTCCTGCACATCCCCCACTGGGGATGTGCCCGCAATCCAGGTACATGCCCCTGACCGGAATCGAACCTGGGACCCTTCAGTCCGCAGGCCGACGCTCTATCCACTGAGCCAAACTGGTTTTGGCGAGTATCCCCATCTCTTAATTTAGCCCTGATACAGACTGATGTAAGATCACCCTTTGATTTCACCCTCTGCCTTACACAATAGTTTGGCATAACTTAAGTTTGAACTCAAGTAAAAATTGATGTTGTTTAAGTGCTGGAGAAAAATTGTGTAGAATCCTAGAAGGTGTGCCGGAAGCCAATTCTAGCATGTCATAACTGCAAGAGTTTCATCAAAAGGTTGATAGAACTTGGGGACTCAACAGGGTTGAGTCACATATGTTGTCATCTGTTGGGAATGGCTGAGGGCATTTCACCAAACCTGAAAAGGGATGATTGCTTGCTGCCAGACAGCTAAAGGGCATCTTAATCTACATGTTATTGCCTCCTACTGGCCAAACACCCGAACAGCCTTAGGCAAATTCCCCCATTCTGACAATGCTTGTGTATACCCTTTGAAATGTATATCTCTGCTTTGCCTCAGGACAATTTGTGTTAATAAAAAGCATGGGGTCCTGAGACAAGGAGATCTTAGTTTCCTTGAAGCTAAGCTCCTCTGACCCCCAAATGCCTTTCAATCTATGCACAGCCTTCCTATTTAATCTACGCACAGCCTTCTCCAGATTGCTGAACCCTTCTTGATGCTGGAACAAGAACAGTGGCAAAGGTGCTGTAAAAACTTTGGCTATTTTCTTGAGTGACATGAGGAATCATTGGTTGGTTTTGAGGAGAAGAGTGATATGATCTTTGATTGAAAATACTGGCTACAATGCAATGAACAGATTGTGAGGGAAAGTTTTGAAAATAAAGTGACTAGTTGAGAAACGATTGCATTAGCACAGTTGAAGATGATGGTGGCTGTAGTTGGATATACTTTAGAGGTAAAGGTCAAAGCAGTGACTGACAGATTGGGTATTAAAACAAGTTGACTAAAATAATTTTTGGACTGAGAAAGCTAAAAAGAATAGGATTGCCATTTACTGACAAGGTTAAAGCTGATGAAGAGCAGGTGTTAGGAGGAGGATGTCAAGTGTTTGGATTTAGACATGTTACATTTGAAATGCCTGTTAGATATCCAAGTAATGTTGTCCAGTGTGAGGTGGGATATATGCATTTGGAATTCAGGCGGTAAGGGTAATAAGGAGAACAGGAAATGTGGGCAGGTTGCTATTTTATATAGAGAGTTCAGAGAAGACCTCTCTAGGAAGGCAGCATTTAAGAAGAAATTTGAAGAAAAGAGATAAATTAGTAACTATTAATATGAGAGTTTTCCGGATATACATAGTATTTTATAACCCCTTGGCTGTATGAAATGGCCCAGTCACTTAGTTTAAATGGAAAAGGAAGAGGTATAAGGACTGAGTTATGGGATTCTCCCACAATAGAAGGTTGGGAAAATTATGAGAAACCAAGAGAGGAATTGAGAAGTAGCAGTCAGTACAGTATCAGTACAAGGTAAACCAAGATAGAGTGATGGCTTAGAAACCAAGAGAAGAAAGTGTTTCAGAAAGAAAGAATGAGGCACTATGACAAATGCTAGAGATGTTAGGTAAATGAGAACTGAAGATGAAAGTTGCCAATACAGAGGTCATTGTTGAACTTGGCAGGAAGTGGTGGGAATGAAATTCAGCCTGAAGAGGGTTCAAGAGAAAATAAAGGAAATAAAATCAGTTTAGACAATTATTTCAAGGAGTTTCACTATAAATGGGAAGAGAGCTCAGGCAAAGGAGAGGGATATAGGATCAAGAGAAGAGCTTATAATAAAATGGTGTCATATCAAGCATGTTGGATTACTGAAGGGATGGTCCAGCAGAGGTGTAAACATTGTGGATATAGTAGAGAGAGGGGCACATTTAGGAGCTAAATTCTTTTTTTTTTTTTTATATATTTTATTGATTTTTTACAGAGAGGAAGGGAGAGGGATAGAGAGTTAGAAACATCGATGAGAGAGAAACATCGATCAGCTGCCTCCTGCACATCTCCCACTGGGGATGTGCCCGCAACCCAGGTACATGCCCTTGACCGGAATCGAACCTGGGACCTTTCAGTCCGCAGGCCAACGCTCTATCCACTGAGCCAAACCGGTTTCGGCAAGGAGCTAAATTCTTGAGTACCTGAGCTAGCCTAAGATAAGAAGCATGGAGTCTCTGCTCATAATTTCTTTAAGGCAGATGTTGGCAGGCTTGCAGATTTCCTGGTGGGCGTGTGTGGAAGTTCTATTCTGATAGCCTCAGTTTTGTTTTTTTTTTGTTTTTTCCCCTGGCATCCACCCCCCACCCCCAGTGAAGTAAGTCATTAACTGAAACTGAGATGCGGAAAAACTGTTGGAGAGATGGAAGAAAGAAAAATGTTAAATGATTATTTACGAAAGGAAGTCAATACTCAACTTTAGCAAACTCCTCTCGTGATCTTTTAGGCATCTTGGCATAGTGTACAATAGCCAGCCCAGGAAAAGATTCCTCTTGTCATTGGCTACTGTTTCATAAGAAGTAACTTTCTCTTACATCAGTATGTATCGGGGCTAAATTAAGAGATGTAGATACTCTTGGTCTACTGTAATTTAGTGTTCTTTGGAAATGATGTTATTTAAATAGGGAACGTGAGGAGGAATTTATCTATTTATTTTAAATACAAGTAAAATTTCTTTAGAAAGTCACAGAGGTAGAAGAAGTGAGCCATGGAAGAAGTGAGCCAGCTGAGCTACATGGGCTCGGGAAACAAGTTAGGAGTCAAAAGAAGGGCCCTTGGAGCTTAGGAAAAATAAAGGCAATAGAGAGAGAAAGATTATCTGGAGGTCTCAGGGGAGGATCTCAATAGACTATTCATCAGCTTTCCAGGATCATGGTCTCCACTGATTGGTCAGTGCCAGGTCATTAGTCATCACTGCTGGTCCTGGAGGAGGAATTTATGTTAATGCACCATATTCATTGGCTTCCAGGCAGCTGCCCTGCTGGTGTATTCCTTACCTGAGTTCTGACCAAAATGGCCACTTAAAGTGAGAGATTGTTGTAGCAGCATGTGGAGCTATGGAAGATAGAAGGGGCTGTGGAATCTGTCCTGGGCCCTGCCTCCACCCACCTCTTCTACCTGCTGCTTGTGAACAATTTACTTGTTCTTTATGGGCAGTACTGTCTCATCTCGAGTCAGATTAAACAATCTTTAATGTAACTCTAAGTTGTAAAATAGGAAAGTCATTCCATTATCAATCATGCACATGTAACCTACAGGAAGAGAAAAATCACACAGAAACAAATGCTGAGATCCTCTCGCCAGCTGCCTGCCCAGAACACCTCTGATGCATTAGCTCACTTAGCAGATCCAGAGCTTTTAAGTTATCTTCAAGTGTCAGTTGCCAGTCCCCTCTGAGATCTATCTAGCAGGAAAGGGAAAGAAAAATCTCACCTGTCCCTAGGTTGTTTTTGCCTGGATGGCCAGTTTTAATCCTGATTTCTCTGTGGTTTCTCTGGCTGTCCATAGAATTATGTAGGGACACAGCATATATCTGTTTCTTGTGTGTGTGCCTCTGCCTCCTGGGTGTACTGCTGACTGTTACAGAGAACAGTGAAGGGGCCAAGGAAGGCCCGCACCTCACTCCTGGCAAAGTTGGATTTTGTTTCCCAATGTCTTAAATGTGGCATGAACTCTCCTTTATAAGCCTCCTGGTAACAGCTGTATGTTAGCTTTATAATGTGCAGAGGACACATAATACGTGCTCCATGAACATTGTAATGAATTGGATGGTATTTAATAGAATTCATAATGTTCTGAAGGACCAGACATATTCTGCTTAAGAAGCAATCATCACATAGATAACTTTGCCAAACTCCAGCACAAGTAGAAATCAACTAATATATGCCAATCGATCCATTAACCTGAGGTTTTTTTCTGTGGAGCTATATTTTATGTCTTAATTAGCTCAAAATAAATGTCCTACTTCATAGTCCAGGTAAAGATTCTGTGTTAATGTTTCTTTTTCCTTATGACCTAGCCTACCCAAACACACAGCATTCTTGCACAATACAACTTAGCTAATATGAGAATTGACTATCTTCAATTGTTTAGGCATTCATGAGATGTTGTTAAGGGTGGGGGTGGGGAGCAGAGCTAATTCCTTAGTGATTATTCTGCAAATGAGCATTGGCTACGTTACAACAGAATTAATGTAAAATTAAATATTACAGTAAGGCTATTATCAAATGAGGTCACGGTGATGAATAGCCTATTTAAATGAGACCACCAGAAGGAATTAGAGCTGAAGCCTATTCATCCCAGTCAGTTTGCAAGAGTCCATTTTTATGCAGATTAAACTATATTTCAGGTTGATAAATCAGCACGACAAATTTCTTTTCCATGCCTTATTTTATCTCCATGTGGGTAGGACCACAGCTGGGTAGATACACCTCAGAGAGAACACCCAGCCATGGCAACAATGACTTAGACTGGAGTGGCAGATCGCTCAGATCACATTACTGGACCTCTGGTCTGGCTCCCTTTTCATTTAGGATGACAGCCAGTGAATGCACGCCTGCCAATTATTGTAGAATTATTTATGTGTTGATTGTGTTGGCATCTCATGTTGTCCTTGCTCCTGCTGCTTTTTTCTTAGGAAAGCAGGTGTATTCTGAGATATTGTGGTGCATGTTTTTTCCCTCCCTTTGGAAAACAAATGGTGCCATCAATGTATTTTTCCCTTCCCCAAAAGAAAATTTCATGAGATATTTCTGGAAAAATCTATGTGATTTAAGTAGAGCTTCAGATGAAACTGCTGTGAACCTAAAGCAGATAAATTTTGTCATTTGCCCAATTGGAAACAGTTGGCTCTGGAACACGTGATGGAATGGGATGATGGATAGCGCAGCGGGGAGTGAGGGCAGCTAGTTGCGCCCTACGCTAACCAGCTCTCTGACCTTGGACAAATCGCTAAAATTAAAACATATAGCACAGCACATTGTGCATGATAGGCTCTCAATGAATATTTAGTATTCGGTGGAGTGAACATAACTTCTCTGATCCCAGACTGCCCTCCACGTTAGGCAGCATATCTCGCATGGATGGAAAAGTGTGACAATTGCAATTGACCCGCTTGCCTTTGTAAATGGGCCTGCTTGCTCTCAGTGGTCTCAACAGATGTTCTGGATGAACAACTTTCTGTCTTAATTCAATATTATTTAGTGTTTTAAAGTTTTGGAGAGACTTTCATCTCTCTGATAGCAGGGTAGTCCCTGGAACCTAGAATGAGGAGACAGCCTTATTTCTCTGAAGACAGGGACAGAGACGAGTGCCTTTTCTATGGTGGATCAACACACTCACAGGGTTAGAGCTCAGATCTCCCAAACCTGGGACTGTGTTCTATCCTCTACCACTGCTAACATGCACAGCAACTTAGAAGGTGGCACTATTTCATGGGGGAAAAGGTGACCTAAGATAATTGCCCTTCAGATCTTGAAGGCCATGGGCACCTGAAGGGGGTTGAAATCAGGGTTTGCCATGGTGTCCCTTACCATCCTTGTTGCTTGGCTGCACTCCGTGTCATTTACTATACCTCTGACTGACCGATTGAGCAGTGAATGGGTTGGAGAAGGAAGGAAATTGGCTTGGTCCCCAGAAGTATCGCATTGTGGTTGCAGCATGACCCAGTTATGTCATGAGCAGCAAGGCTCACAGAGGGAAGTAGCCTGGAACCTGGCCAGGGCAGGAGAGACATCACATGGTCTGAGAGTCCTGGATGCTCTCACGGCAGCAGGAAGCAGCTTCCTAGCTGTGTGCCATCTTGGGAGCCTGTGGTGTTGCCAAAGCTAAGGGCAGAGACTGCTTGTCCATAGAGAAGGTGATTCTGGGAAGATGTCTCCCCACTAAATATATGACAGTCATCTGATATTGGTAGCTAGGATTATTTTAGTGGGGAACAAAGGCTTGATTCTGTAGCTGAAGGTTAGGCTTAAAGTGCAAGACCCCTGGTCAGAGAACATACTGAGTTTTATCATTCATATCAGGCCATTTATATTACTGTTGCACTTTAAAGGAAGGTGGAAATTAGGTTTCCCATGTGCACACACCCACACATGCACACAAATTCTACATATTCTCTTGACTATTTTGTGTTATTTTCTCTGCCTAGAATCTTAGGATTAATTTCTCAAGACTGGGCTAAAGTGTATTATCCTCTTGTTGCCTGTGTTGGGTTTATCCTTCTCCTAGAATACCCCATTCATGCTTCTATTGTGGCATATGTTACCCTATATTTTCATACACTAGTCTCAGGCATGCTCATGAGACATACCCTTATGAGGAACATCGTTTTATTTTTAGGTTTCAAATATTTGATTTATTACATTTACAAATGCAGAAGCCTAGTTCTGAGAATAACTTGTTAAGGTTAATGAGAAAGGGACACCATTTTAATTAATGGGTATTAATTTTCTTGTCCTACCTTTATTTTAGAAGGGGGATTTATAAAATTGTTTGGGTATTGATGAGATCCAGGACCAACTGCTATGATGATACTGAGTTAATTACATGATGTCAGGAAAATGTCTCACAGGAAAGGAATGCATGACAATTCATCAGTGGGATGGAAGGACCCTCTGAATTGAGAGCAAAGTGTCCTTTTCCCTCTGGTCAGTAATTGCCTGGCATCCTTCAGATATTTATCCAGATGTCCAGTTAGCCTGCAGGAGCAAGACTTAAATTAGAACTATTCAGAATATAGATATCATAGTGAAATGTGCAGGGAAGAGGCAACTATTGAGATGCCTACAAATGGGGTCTGAAAGGGCAATGAAAAGGGATAGGGGCCTCCTCTCTCAAGAGCCATCATCCTATCCCTTACACACACTATCCTAGTAGCTTTCTCCCTAAACCAGCTGGATCTATGTCCTGCAGGTGCATGGACTTGGCTATCTTATGTCTGGGTACCACCTGCTTCCAAAATTGTAATTCTGAAATTTCTAAGAGTCCAATGTCTAAACCTGACCACATCAATGTTAAACTAACGAGTCTTTTTTTTTTAATCCTCACCTGAGGATATTTTTCCATTGATTTTTAGAGAGTGGAAGAGAAAGGGAAAGACAGAGAGAAATATTGATGTGAGAGAAACATATGGATTGGTTGCCTTCTGTATGCATCTTGACCAGGGCCCAGGTGGGGGAGGAACATGCAACTGAGGTACATGCCCTTGGCTGGAATTGAACCCAGGACCCTTCAGTCTGTAGGCCAAGGCTCTATCCAATGAGCTAAACCAGCTAGGGCTAAAGTAATGAGTCTTTATTTCAAATATTTTATTGATATTTTACAGAGAGGAAGGGAGAGGGATAGAACGTTAGAAGCATTGATGAGAGAGAAACATCAATCAGCTGCCTCCTGCACACCTCCTACTGGGGATGTGCCTGCAACTAAGGTATATGCTCCTAACAGGAATCGAACCTGGGACCCTTCAGTCCGCAGGCCAATGCTCTGTCCACTGAGCCAAACCAGTTAGGGCTAAAGTAATGAGTCTTAATTGATTCTCCTAGACCAGTGATGGAGAACCTATGACACGTGTGTCAGAGATGACATGCGAACTCATTTTTTGGGTTGATTTTTCTTTGTTAAATGGCGTTTAAATATATAAAATAAATATCAAAAATGTAAATCTTTGTTTTACTATGGTTGCAAATATAAAAAAATTTCTGTATGTGACACGGCACCAGAGTTAAGTTAGGATTTTTCAAAATGCTGACACGCCGAGCTCAAAAGGTTCGCCGTCACTGATCTAGACCTCTCACCTTAATCCAAACCTAGCTATTCCACTCTCCAACCCACCAAACTGCCCATGCTCACACTTATTGGGTAAGTAGGTACTCCTGCACATTCTTATGCTTCTAGAAAGTACGTGTGAAAGGAGCTTTTTAGCTCATAAGTAGCCAAATAGGTCCCATTACTGCTACTCATGTCACTTGACCATCCACATGCATAGATCTTGGGAGCCCAGATTCTATATGGCTCTGAGTTTTCTCTCACCTCCTTAGCAGACCTTTCTAGACATCACAGCTAGCCTATCAACATACAGTTTGTTTGTTTTTTTCAGAAACTGATCTAAGTTCCATAACAACCATTAAAAGAGAGAGAGGATTAGTGAGAAGGGTAGTTTTCACAGTATGCAAACAAATTTTGAATTGAGTATGAATATTTCCTTAATTCTGAAAAGCACATTTATTTTCTACATTTTTATGTTTCTAAAATCAAAATATCCTGTAATGACTAATTGTATTTAATGTTTAAACTATCTTTTTTTCCTGAAAAACTTTCACTGAGTCAGTGCTGGATTCTAAGAATAAAGGAGTATGATTCCTCTGCAATTATTTTGGATATGTTGATTCACTAGCCTTAATGTAAGAGAGTATGTTGTGCCGCTGAGAAAACTGAAATGAGTAGAGACTAAGAAAATCAGGGGTCAGTCAGGGAGCCTGGCACTGGGTTTTCATTTTGACCTCAAATTCTTTGATAACTCTTTGCTCTGAGCATCTGGGCCTCCTTCCCAGGAAAGCATCTTGCATGCCCCAGGCTGTAGCACTGTGTTTCAGATTGAGGTTAGTGGAGGCTGTATCTGAATTCAATAGCCTGTTTTCTGACAAAAGCTGAGCCTTTCCTAGCACAGGTAATTCATTGGTCAACAGCTATTAGATTATTGCTTTTTTTTTTCTTTGCATAGTTCTATGTGCCAGAGTGAACACTTTCTATACATTTTATAATCTAATTTTAGCAACAAACCTATGAAATAACTGAATTTTTCAACTTTACAGGTAGGCCAGCTGGTGATCTAGAGATGCTCAGCAAATTGTCTACCTTTCATGAGGAATTTATAAGAGATTTAACCATGTCAGTCTGTGAAGTCCATCTTATTTAAATGGTCATCATCCTGACTTTCTCAATAGGTTTTATAACACCTTAATTGGATATTGTTAAGATGGGCATATTCTCAGTCACTCTCATAAATGCATGTACAGGTATATTATTTATCAGCAACTTTATTGTGAACATAGGAGGAATAGATATAAAGATATCCGGGAGATGGGGAGCAAATATTAGGGAAAGGGGAAGGTTTCATGCCAGAGAGCCTTCAGTGTTGGGTCACAAGCAGTTTTATGTTTACAGAGAGGAGAGGGAAGTGCCTCCAATACTTAAGAAAGGAGGAGCAGATTCTGGGAGGCCATCTATTACTTCTCCTGTCCTCCAACAGCTCCAGATTTCAGCCGTTGTGAAAGTGCTTATGTGGAATTTGAAATAAAAATGTCGATGCTTAGCCTTTAATAGAAGACAAACAAAATGCACAGATCTGAGCAGAGAATCTTTTGGGTGGATTCAAAAGGTGGATGCTCCAATCAAGAAATGGGCAAAGGATCTAAATAGACACCTTTCAAAAGAGGGCATTCAGAAAGCCAAGAGACCTATGAAAACATGCTCAAAGTCACTAATCATCCGAGAGATGCAAATCAAAACAACAATGAGATACCATCTCACACCTGTCAGACTGGCTATCATCAACAAATCAACAAACGACAAGTGCTGGAGAGGATGTGGAGAAAAAGGAACACTCGTGCATTGCTGGTGGGAATGCAGACTGGTGCAGCCACTATGGAAGACAGTATGGAGTTTCCTCAAAAAACTAAAAATGGAATTCCCATTTGACCCTGTGATCCCTCTTCTAGGAATACGTCCCAAGAAACCAGAAACACCAATCAGAAAGGATATATGCACCCCTATGTTCATAGCAGCACAGTTCACCATAGCTAAGATCTGGAAACAGCCTAAGTGCCCATCAGTAGATGAATGGATTAGAAAACTGTGGTACATCTACACGATGGAATACTATGCTGCTTTAAAAAAGAAGGAACTCTTACCATTTGCAACGTCATGGATGGAACTGGAGAGCATTATGCTAAGTGAAATAAGCCAGTCAATGAAGGAAAAAAACCACATGACCTCACTCATTCATGGATAATAAAGACCATTATAAACTTAGGAACAATAATAGATACAGAGGCAGAGCTGCCTCAAACAGATTGTCAAACTGCAGCGGGAAGGCCGGAAAGGGTTGGGGGGCAGGAGGGAGTGGGATAAGAGATCAACCAAAGGACTTGTATGCATGCATATAAACATAACCAATGGACATAAGACACTGGGGGGTAGGGGAGGACGGGGGATTGTCAAGGGCGGGGGAAAAAAAGAACACATATGTAATACTCTTTGTAATACTTTAAGCAATAAAACTTAAAAAAAAAGGTGGATTCTGAGCAGAGTATCTTTTGTTAATGGGTGAACACAGGGGGTGAACACATATTTGAAAGGGCTTAGAATGCACATGAAGGCTCTGGACTTTGACCTTGACAGATGACAGAGAATGCAAATCCCCAAAGCAAGAAATGGGCACCCAAATCTATTAATAAAGCACAGGGGAAGGAGAAATAAATGAGCCACATTTTGGTAACATCTTGAAATTGAGAGAGAGAAACCACTGGAATGCATCCTGGGGTGTTGAAAGCCATAACGTATGTACAAAATGCAAAAGCCATTCTTCCTAACATTTCTTTAGGGACTGGTTGACCATGGGGTTGCATGAAAAAAAATGTGTTTGGGGAGTAAAAAAGAAGTGTCACTACAGGATCTTAGCTCTGCAACGCTTTAATTCCTTCTTGCAGTGACAAACAGAGACCACAGTGGATGCTTTTGAAGTTAAGTTTAATCTAAGAAAAGATTCATAAGCTTTTAAGAAGACCTCTGGATGGAAAAGCTGTATCAGGATTTTTTTTTAATCTTCTGAACACCGAACAAAGCATTGGGAGACAAGGGAAGTAGAGGGCATTATTAACCGGAGGAAAAGTGATGACTATCCTTTTTTGTTCATTCTTTATACATTATGTGCTTTCAACTAAAATAAATGGCACTTGCCGAGACCGGTTTGGCTCAGTGGATAGAGCGTCGGCCTGCGGACTGAAGGGTCCCGGGTTCGATTCCGGTCGGGGGCATATACCTGGGTTGTGGGCATATCCCCAGTGGGGGATGTGCAGGAGGCAGCTGGTCGATGTTTCTCTCTCATCGATGTTTCTAACTATCTCTCTCTCCCTTCCTCTCTGTAAAAAATCAATAAAATATATTAAAAAATAAATAAATAAATAAATGGCACTTGGTGTTTCTAACCATTTCACACTTCATGTTAACATTTTCTTTGTTGCTCCTTAGCTCCAAGTTCTTTATGAAGGTTGGCTTTTGTTTTTCCATGAGGTAATTAATCTAGAGTTCTGGGTCATGAAGGTTAGTCCTTAAACCAGACTGGGGAGGTGAAAATGGATCCAGGTGAGGCGGCTCTGCTCTCCGGCCTTCTCTTTACAGTTGTAGTTGACAGGGGTCTGAACTGCACCTTTTGAATGAAATTTTGCACAGTTGTATGTGAGTGAATGTTTAACAACTAGCTTTCCAGGAAAACCAAACCAACAAAACAATGAAATCTCAATTTCTGTGTTGGCCAATTTCCATGGTATAAATACTCTCCCCAACACTGATTTCAGACTGCCACTGCTTTAATAACTTGGTCAGAAATTCCTGAAATCTTACCAGTTGGCAGCTGTATGAGTTGGCTGCTACATCACAGACTATGCCTTTTTAATTAGTCTTTTCTCTCAAAAGCTTGTCAGTCAAAATTGGGATAGTCATTCTATTAAGCATCAGCCACCACCACCACCACCACCAAAATGCATTAAGAAGTGGAAACTAGCCCAAACCGGTTTGGCTCAGTGGATAGAGCGTCGGCTTGCGGACTGAAAGGTCCCAGGTTCGATTCCGGTCAAGGGCATGTACCTGGGTTGCGGGCACATCCCCAGTAGGAGATGTGCAGGAGGCAGCTGATCGATGTTTCTCTCTCATCGATGTTTCTAACTCTCTATCTCTCTCCCTTCCTCTCTGTAAAAAATCAATAAAATATATTAAAAAAAAAAAAAGGAAGTGGAAACTAACTATTGAGCACTGCAACACGTTATACCCCGGGTTGACTGTTTATGTCCATTACTGGTCCACAGAGGAAAGTGTATTAAAAGTATAAGCCAGTTTTCACTCCTAGATGGCTATGAGTAGTATATAACGTATTCCCTTCCCTTTCAAAAATTTGTCAAAAAAGAAGAAAATATATCCAACCAACTTTCATTTAAACAAAAGTGATTTATTGCTTTTAACCAAAAGTCTATGTATTTTGGCAGGAATATTGAATGTGTCCATCATTGTACAATTCCAGCCCCTGACTCTCTGCTTACAGTGCCTGCAAAGCTCTGTCACACTTCCTGTCTGTCATTGATGCCTCTCCTTCCTGGTCAGCAGCCAAAGAGAACACCAGGTTTATACTCAGCTGGTGAGACAATCTGTAGATTTTTGGCTTTGACCTTTCCAGACCTTAGTCTTTATGTTGTGGTTTGTTTAGTAATGGGGCCGGTCCCTCTCAATGGCCACCAACTCAGTAGTCAGCTAGGGCAAATAATGCTGAAGCTCTTCTAATTGCCAGGCAGTACAGATGTCATCTGTTTCATAGGTGCACTTCAGGCAGCTTTTAGAAGTCGGTATAGTTTGAAAATGGTGGCTTCTTGGTTGGTGCTAGCACCATAAGAAGGCAGGGGAACATTTTGGGAGAAATTTGAGGATTAAGGTTGCATATGTCAGCTAAGGATAATGTAGTCCAGGTGAAAACTGCCTGTTATTAAGTGACATACCTTCCCATTATATCTTAGCCTTGGACTCAGGGTTATTTCCCTGGTAAAAAGAGACAGTATACCAGGGGATATCTAAGCAAGAGCTATATGTACCATTTTGATAGGGTGACAAACTCATCTCAAGTTTGCATGATATTTTCCTGGTTTTAGAACTGAAGACTCTATGTCCTGGAGACCTCCTTAGTCCTAGGCAAACTGGGGGTGGACACTCAACAGCCTGCGCATCCAGAAGAGAACACTCTATTATAAGTTTGTGTGGGTGTGTGTTCTTATTGAGTCAGGTCTTGCAAACTACTGTACTACATACTCAATTAATATTTTGGGGTGTATAGATGTTTAACCAGATGTTCTCCATCTGATTATGCTGTCAAGTCTAGATAGTTTCATCTTGTCCACAAACAAGTCATGGGGGGTTAGTTGTCCTGAAATCAAGATAGTATAGACCAATATATTGGTTTGAACATTTTGATAGACATATAAAAATGACATTTCTTGCAATTTTGACAGAAATTGATATTGAATTCACTGTTCAATAAAATATAGAATTTACCTTTTCATTTTTTATTCACCCCACATTTTACTACTGGTGATTTTTAAAAAGGATATGTGACTTTGCAATTTAAAAAGATCTGAGCTTGAATTTTGCATCTTCTGTAGTCCCCACGTAATTTACTTCCTAAACTTCCATTTCCCTTTTAAAGCTATTCTTTCCAGGGGGTTTAAAATATATATATTTTCTTTTTTCCTTTATTGATTAAGGTATTACATATGTGTCCTTATCCCCCATTGCCCCCTGACCCCTCCACTCATGCCCTCACCCCCCTGGTGTGTGTGTCCATTGGTTAGGCTTATATGCATGCATACAAGTCCTTTGGTTGATCTCTTCTCCTACCCCCACCCTCCCCTACCTTCCCTCTGAGGTTTGACAGTTTATAATATTTTAGTGAGATAATATATATATATAAATAATCTGATGCTCAACAAATATTAGTTGAGTTCCCTGCATTAAAAAGCACTATTTTTCACATAACCAATTTTCTAGTGTCCCTCTCACAATTCTCTCTTAATGATTGATAAGGGTTTTTTAATCATGAGTTAGCAACTGCTGTGGGAAATAATCTTATACAGAGACCAGTAATTAATACAGCAAAGCTTCCATTTCCACATTATTAATGCACAATATGCTGATGAACAATGTATCTGGTTATTGTCTAAAATGAGACTGACTGATGCTCAGTGCCCAATGTAAGTGAAAATAGAGCAACTCGAAGTATAAACAGGTCTTTGATGAGGATAATGAATCATTCTTTCATGTTCATCCTACACTCTTTCTGAATATTATTTAGATACCTGTGCACCTTGATAAATTGACTCTAATCATAGTAGACTAGGTCAAGCTGCCAGCCCTGATGAATCATTTGATGATTTGACTGAAGTTAGCCTAAATTAACTCTCAGCATATATGTAGAATAAGTGATAGAAACTAGTGAGGGATACTAACTATAAAGAAAATTTTGGAGATATATTTAAGTTCACACAAACCTCCCATTTTACAAGTGGGAAAATAACTTGGAAATTATTACTAAGCTTTAGGTAGTTGTTTAAAGTCAAAAAAATAGGTGAGATCTACATGAAGGGAACATCTATTTAAATAAATAAGAGATCCTTAGGAAAAGTTCTGAGAAGCCCTAATATTGTAAGCAGAGAAAATTACCTATAGATAGGAAAGGTAGGGGAGTCATCAAAGTAGGAAGAACATGAGAAGAGTGTGGTGGCAGTCACCTTGATGTTAAGAGAAAGTGAATAGTTGAATCTGTCCTAACTTGGAATAATATTGGGTAGATGTGATAAAAGGAAAATGGGTCAAAAATTGCAAAATTACAATAAGAAGTTTGAAATGATCAGAGTATGGAGAGTAGGATGGAAAGTCAAAGAAAGACAAGCAGTAAGAAATTAAGAGAAACATAATAGTGGTCAAAACCCATAAATTCTCAATGAAGGCAAATTAGAGACAAGAGAATTAACTCTTTGAATAATAGAAATGTAGAAGTTGTGGTTAAAATGGAAATTTTTTTCATATTTACACATTTAAAAATTACAGAAATAATGTATAAATACATTCTTATTGAAAAAGTTTCCTTAAAAAACTGAAAATGGAACTCCCATTTGACCCTGTGATCCCACTTCTAGGAATATATCCCAAGAAACCAGAAAGTAATTCAGGGGATATATAACTACAGAGGGTAAAATACTGAAATGTCCCCTCATCTTCCCATTATCAATCCCTTTCCCAAAGCAATCACTCTCAGCATCTGATGTTTATCATTTTGGAACTTTATTTTTATACTATATACATATTGCTGCACATAATTTATTTTCACAGGAATGGATTCTAATTTTCTGATTTACTTAGTTCAGTGAACAATATGTCTTAGTCAACTCCCCTATCAGTATATTTATAGCTACCTCATTTGTTTAAACAATTGTATGATATTCTATATGATGCTGTTACAATAATTTATTTAACCATTTTTCCCATTATTGGGCAATTGAGTTACTTGAGAACTGAATCTTAAATCATATGTTTCAGAGGTGGCACAGCAGTGGGTGATGACAAAATACAGGGTAAAGGTGTATGAGTGGATGGCTGAAATAGAGCTGGGAGACTTTGGTGATAAAAATGGAGGAGGTGTACTGCTTATGAGAAGGCTTAAAACTAAGGGTACTGAAGGCACCCAGGGAGAATGCAGGATTTGGGATGGGCCAAAAGATGGTGAGCTCTAAGTTAAAGGCTTCAAAGCATAAGTGTGGATGCTCAGCAGCATGATAGATAACAATGATGAAGTGGTATTGAATATTATATGATCAGATGGAAAGAGTTATAAGACCCTCACTTCCTTTCTCCCTCCCTCTCACCTTCCCTCCTTCCCTCCTTCCCTTCTTCCCTCCTTCCCTCGCTTCTTTCCTTCCTCCTTCCTTGCCTCCCTTCTTTCTATCTTCCCAGGGCTAAGTGGAGATGTTCTGAAAGGAGCACTAGAGAATTGATCTTAGGCAGAGATGATGGAGAAAGGGAATTTCCATTTGAGATGTGTTTATTACAAATAGTGTCCTCCAGGCACTACCAGATCTCTGGCAAAGCCTGGGAACAGCAGAACAATTCATGAAGTTGTTGAGATGGTGGTGTTTACAATAAAGAGAGGATCTAGAGGCCTCAAAGGAAATGATGTGGTTGGGAAGCAGTGGGGATTTGTGTCTTTGCAAAGAGGAAGCCCCAAGCAGTGTGGAGACTAGCAAAGAGGCAGGAGATGAGCAGGGGCACTACAAGTGTGAAGTGGTAGGTTGGTAAGGCCTCCTGGTTTCCCTAATAACTAGTTCTTCCAGGACCAAGGAGGTAGTGGGATGGGAGGTTTCAGACCTCTCAGGAATTACTTATGACCTAGAGTGAGGTAACTCTTGAGAAAATTCTGGTCACAGAAAGAGGCTGACAATGGAAACCAGTCCCTGGAACTATCACCGTGTACTAGAAACAATCTTTCTCTCCAGTAGGTGGTGGTGATGTGGGGAGCACTATCGTCACACTAGGACCATCTCTGAAAGTAATTCCCCTTGGCGAGGCTCAATGCCTTCATCTTTATAAATGGTTACACTAAATTATCTCAAAAGTAAAAATCTATGATTCCAAGGATTATACTTGTATTTTATACAATTTTCTTTTCCTTATAGGAAAATTATACTGTTAGCAAGACTGGCATCACAAGTAGTTCTGACCGTTGGTGGTTCTGGGTGTCTTAAGATTTTATATGAGATGTGACATTTATGTAAATGGATTTGTTCCTTTGCTGTTCCTATTCCATGCTGGGTAGACAGCTCTCCTTGGGATCTCTTGTCTATTTCTATGCCATTTCATTCATCACTCACAAAATCATTCATTTGCCTGTATAGTGTTGCCTCCTGAGGGTTCCTTTTTCTGCGTCAATGGAGCTGTGAGTTAATGTACATTTCACAAATATTGCTGGGAAGGGGCTTGGGGCATGAGTTGGAAAGATGTTTCCCTTTCACTAAAGGATGCATTATAATAATTCATTTATCTTATGTAAGTCTTTGAAAACATTTTAATTGTTTTAAGTAAAATAATGTTTTAATTAGATAGAGAAGAAGAAAGAGAGAGAGAGAGAGAAAAAAAGAGAGAGCTCAAAACATCAATTTGCTTTTCCACTTATTTATGCATTTATTGGTTGATTCTTGATTGTACCATGATGGGGGATTGAACCCACAACCTTGAAAGTTTTGCTTTCAAAGAACTTATAGTTAATATGAGAGCCCCCAAATGAGCATGAAGACAGCTAAATAAGGAAAAATATATAATATTTCTTTTTTTTTAATTAAATCTTTATTGTTCAGATTATTACATTTGTTCCTCTTTTTTCCCCCCATAACTCCCCTCCTCCCAGTTCCTGCCCCACCCTCTTCCCTCAATCCCCACTCACTGTCCTCATCCATAGGTACACAATTTTTGTCCAGTCTCTTCCCGCATCTCCCACACCCCTTTCCCCCCCAAGAATAGTCAGTCCATTCCCTTTCTATGTCCCTGATTCTATTATGATCACCAGATTATTTATTCACTTGATTCTTAGATTCACTTGTTGATAGATGCATGTTTGTTGTTCATAATTTGTATCTTTACCTTTTTCTTCTTCTTCCTCTTCTTAAAGGATACCTTTCAGCATTTCATATAATACTGGTTTGGTGGTGATGAACTCCTTTAGCTTTTCCTTATCTGTGAAGCTCTTTATCTGACCTTCAGTTCTGAATGATAGCTTTGCTGGATAAAGTAATCTTGGTTGTAGGTTCTTGGTATTCATCACTTTGAATATTTCTTGCCATTCCCTTCTGGCCTGCAAAGTTTCTGTTGAGAAATCAGCTGACAGTCATATGGGTATTCCCTTGTAGGTAACTGAGTTTCTTTCTCTTGCTGTTTTTAAGATTCTCTCTTTGTCTTTTGCTCTTGGCATTTTAATTATGATGTGTCTTGGTGTGGTCCTCTTTGGATTCCTTTTGTTTGGGGTTCTCTGCGCTTCCTGGACCTGTAAGTCTATTTCTTTCACCATGTGGGGGAAGTTTTCTGTCATTATTTCTTCAAATAGGTTTTCAATATGTTGCTCTCTCTCTCATCTTCTGGCACCCCTATAATTCTGATGTTGGTACGCTTGAAGCTGTCCCAGAGGTTCCTTACACTATCTTCGTATTTTCGGATTCTTTTTTCATTTTGCTTTTCTGGTTGGGTGTTTTTTGCTTCTTCGTATTTCAAATCTTTGCCTTGATTCTTGTGCTCCTCTGGTCTGCTGTTGGGAGTCTGTATAGTTTCAGTCCGTGTATGCTTAATTTCTAGTTGGTTCTTTATCATAACATCGAGGGTCTCATTAGATTTCTTGAGGATCTCACTACATTTATCGGCGGCTTCTAGACAGTTCTTAAGAGACCTTAAAAGTGTGGTTCTGAACTGAATATCCTCCATTGACAGTTTTGTCCTGTTTCTTTGTCTCCGCATTTTTTATGCTTTCTTGGTACACCCCCTAGTGGTCTTTGTGCGCAGTCTTGTAGTAGTTAAGCCTTGATTGTTGTCGGCAATACCGGGGATGATTTGACCTCCAGGCTAACTGGCTATGAGAGTCTGCTGTCAGGAAAAATATATAATATTTCTTGATAATGAAAGAAAGGTGCTACAAAGTGGAACTTGATTTATGAACAAAGGAATCATACTGACACGAACTATCACAGACTAGAAGAAAAATGAGATACTTTAGGTTATAATACACAGAAGAATGAGGAAATAGGTTCATTTGGTCTCTGATCTTAGTGTCTTGAGTTTATGTCTTAAAGTTTGAATAGACAGACAAAATGAAAAGGCAGCCTGTAAGGTGAGTGAGAAGGGTCAGAACCAACACATTTGGATTGCAAAATGCATGGTCTGTGTGTAGTAATGGACAAATGAATGGAAACATTAGACATTAGAGCCAGATGATGGAGGTAACAGAAGCTGAGCTTGACTTTAATGAATTTAGACTTCTTCAGAGGTAAAGTCTTTGCTTGACAAGGGGAACATGGTTAGAAATTTAATAGATGGAGCCATTTTGAGTGGCAATAACAAAAAAGGAAAACATGAAATGTGGAGACCAGGAAAATGATGGGAGCACAGCAAAGCCTATGCGAGTGGGTCTGAACAGATGGGCTGGCAGAGGCAAGAGAAACCCTAGGAAGAAGAGAATTGACTGATTCACAAATGCCAGTCTCTTCCTGTTCTGTTCCCCACATATTGCTTTCGGGTCATTGCACCAGTTGACCCCTCACCTGTCACGTTCTTCTCCCATGCTGTTGCGGAGTTGGCTCTTTGTTGCCTTTCATGCTCTCAAAAAGCTCTTTCTATACATGCTCTGGAAACTGTGTATCACACTACATTACATTACATTCCCTTATTTTCAGTGTAAAACTTTTTACTGTCCCAAAGTATTTTACTCAACACTCATTTATTTGCTTGCTTATAATCTGACTCACTTGATAAAAGGTTAGTTCTGCAAGCAGAGGCCTTGGCTACAATTGCAGCATCTTGAATAATGACTTGCACATAGTAGATGCTCAATAAATGTTTGTTGATGAAAAAATGATAGTGAGAGAAATGATGCAATGGTATAAGCATCATTTCTGGAGTCTGTTGCTCATATTAACATCATGTATAAGGCATGATAATGTGTTTATACAAAAGGGATTGCAAAATTGAAGTTTTGGTGCCAATGACTAGTAGCAAATGTTACCCTGGGGAAATTAAATGTTGTGTTAAAGAACAAATATGAGAATCTTTGTTCCCTCATTCTGAGTGCCTGAAGGACTGATTGGGGATCCCTTTGAATCCATTGAAAGTGTTTCCTACAGGTTCTAATATAACAGCAATATCTCCATGGTCCCCTTTCATTCCTGTGCTAACACTCTATAATTTTAAGTTACTGAATTCATAATCCAAATCAATATTATTCTTCTATAAGTGCTCAACTAGGGTAGCCACACACTTATTCCACTGAAACTTCCAATATTTAAAATATTTATGAATGCTACCATAGAGGCCAATACTGGTAGCCTGTTTCAAGAACCACATAATTAAATATATCTCAAAACTTTATATACTTCAGCTGTGGTTTAAAGTTTTATTATAGAAACCACTAATTTTTTTTTTAAATGAGCATTGAGATACTTGCTAAGGTTGAATCAGGTTTCTTTTATCATATTTTGTGAAAAGTCAGAAGTATATACTAAACTTCATATCAAACTATTCATTTGTGATTAACCAAGAATTGACTGTGTCAAGATAAAAGTTGGAGATCTGTTTATATTCCCTGTGCATAGAAAAAAGTAATATCTTGAATAGAAAACATCTGAAGCATTTCAGTAAACTTGTAACCTATGCCCTTCACTTCCCCATACCCGCCAGGGGAAGTGAAGGGCATAGGTTATCCTGTCTGCAACAGGTGTGATGGATTCCTTACATGAGGTGAAAGTAGGGAGCAATATGAGTAAGTGACCCGAAGTGACAAGTAGTGATAAAAAATTGGCACTTTATCTAAGCAGTACTCGTTTATGCTTAGGTGAAAAAGCCAGAAACCCAATTTTGCTTGCAAAAGGAAAGAGTTTTCTGCTCCCAAAAGATTTTGTTCCTTTTCACTTACTGCTATTGGAAATTTTTTTTAGTGCCTGTCTAAGCATGTCACAATGATGTTTCAAACAGAACAGAGCTTAAGCACTTTTAAAGTGTAACTATGACTTAAATTCACCTGAAGTCACAGATGAATGGTCTGAAAGTCTTGTCTGGGAGCATTGTTGAGGAATATGGGGGAGGCAGGAGGAAGAAATAGCCCAGCAGGAACAGAATGTGGAAAAAGCAAAGCAGGGCTCCCAGGAAGGACTGGGCTGAACTTCAGTTTTGCTCTTAAACCTTGTTCAAAAGTTGCTTTCTTCTTCAATTCTGGAAACCAAGCAGAATAACTACAGTAGTGATTCTATTCTCATCTACAAAGTCCTGCTGTCCAGCTTGAGAAAATTCCCTTGATCCAGAAACAAGTTAGATAGAAAGCTCCTGGGGTAAAGTTATTGTGATGTGATTATGGACTTTCTCTCCTAAAAGGACCAGCCACCAAAATAACACAATACCTACTCAGGGCCACATTAAGGCATGTTTTAGTAGACTCATTGCAGGTACCGTTACTATGGGGAGAAGTTAGTGTTCTTTAGAAAAGAAGGGCTCCACAGCCTATTACACATGGACATGAAGAAAGCTAAAGGCAAAAGAAGTTTATGACTGGACCCTATTAAATCATCTTCTGAGGTGTTTGTCTGTTGCTGATAAGCTTTCTCCAGTGACAAAGATAGGATTTTTGTTTTACGTGACATCAAATGCGCTTGACTGTATTATTCTCTGAGGAGGGCTGGCGTAGAGTCTCTGGATGATGTTGATAACACCTCATATATTTATTCAAGGGGTTGCTGCTCAGCTCCTTCCTTCAGTGAAGCCATGATTCCTTATCCTATTCTGTCAGTCTCTTGCAAGGGGACACCCTCCAGTCCAGTGAACTATTAATAAAGGGACACTGTAAATTCTAGTCGATGATAATGGTAATGATGGTGTTGGATTTATAATTATAAATATAGCATAGTTATATTGAGCCTGAGCAAGGACCTTCCTTGAAAATGAGGATGTCACATTTTTCCCCATCACTCTGTAAAAGAACACTTCTAGTTTCCCATTTTCTACAAAAAAATTCTAGAACAAGATTATATCACTAATGCTTACACTTAGTATTAATTAGTAACCACTTCTGAGCTGCACAATGCAATGCTTTGGTAAAAGAAATGGGAAAATTTATCAGTCCATCGGTTTGGGTGCAAAAATAATATTCTTTTAAACTTGCACAGATTAGAGAAGTACACTAAAATATAGATTTTAAACTTTTTACCCAAGCCATAAATCTCTTCTCAATCTCCAGGACCCTTAAACTTCAGCAGGTGCTGGGTTTACTGTTGAATTCTCACGGTCGCCATTACTCTCCTCCGAGTTCTCCAAGCCACAAATGAAATAGATGATTTTCATGTTGGTTGGGAAATGTCCTTTTAATGGCTGGCATTGTGCAGGCTAAAAATAACTCTTTTTGAAGTACTCTGGGAAATTATTTTAAAACTTGGGCAGAGGGAGAGAGGAACATGAGGTTGCATAGTGGGTTGTCTGGGCATAATGGAAGAAGGAAAGGTGGTACACAGACAAATTTTATCCTAGGAAACTTATGGAAAGTAAATTTAGAGAAAATGTGCTCCATGCGTATTCAAGTATATTTGATAATAAGTGAGGAGAAATAGAAAACTTCTTGCTTTGTAGTTAAAGGGTAGAATATTAGGACTCTACAATTTTTATCTCCTTCCAACTAACCTGCATGAAAGGCAGACCTGTCACCAATTTATTCATTCATCCAACAGCTCTTAATGGAGCATTAACTATGTATTAGGACTTGGGATAATATCTGCTGTATGAAGGCAGAATCAAACACTGTCATTATCTGCAAAGAGCTCTCAGCTTGAAGGAGAGGAGGTAGCTACTAGTAAGTATGCACTTATGGTAGTGAGATGGATGAGGGAGTGGTTTATAAAGACTCAGGGGAAGTATAAAGAATAAAAGCACCCATCTGTAAGGTAGGGCACCAAGTGTCAATGGAAACACACAGGGGAGATGATAACTGAAGTGAGGGATGAGTAGGAGTTTATGAAGCAGGGTGGGAAGGCCATTCTAAAGCATGACAGGTGCACGACACCTGATTGAGGAAGCTGCAGGAAGTCTGCTGTGATTTCAGAGGTGTTCTTTTGAGGACAGTGATTGGTTTTAAGGTTAGAAAGGTGGGCAGGCATCAAATCATGGAAGACTTTCCTTTTTAAAAAAACATTGTTCAATTACAGTTTGCATCCAATGTTATTTTGTATTAGTTTCAGGTGTATGGCATATTGGTTAGACATTCATATAGGTTAGAAAGTGTTCCCCCCAGATATTTGCAGTATTCAACTGACACCATACATAGTTATTACAATACTAGAGGCCTGGTGCACAGATTTGTGCACTGGTGGAGTCGTTCGGCCTGGCCTGTGGATTGGGCGGAAACTGGCTCTCTGACATCCCCCAAGGGGTCCAGGATTGCAAGAGGGTGCAGGCTAGGCTGAGGCACCCCTTCCCCCCATGCACGATCAGAGCCAGGGAGGGACATGGGAGGTTGGCCAGCTGGGGAGGGACCACAGGAGGGCTCCAGGGCATGTCTGGCCCATCTCGCTCAGTCCCGATCAGCCTGCCCCAGCAGCAAGCTAACCTACCTATTGGAGCACCTGCCCCCTGGTGGTCATTGTACATCATAGCGAGCAGTTGAGCGACCTTAGCATATCATTAGCATATTATGCTTTGATTGGTTGAATGGCTGACCAGATGACTGGTCACTTAGCATATTAGGCTTTTATTATATAAGACTAGAGTCCCGGTAATCAAAAATTTGTGCACTCGGGGGGCAGGGGGGGTCCCTCAGCACAGCCTGTGCCCTCTCGCAGTCTGGGACCCCTCGGGAGATAACGACCTGCTGGCTTAGGCCTGCTCCCGGGTGGCAGAGGGCAGGCCCAATCCCTAGGTGCAGCCCCTGGTCGGGCTCAGAGCAGGGCCGATTGGGGAGTTGGGGCGCCGCCCCCTGTCATGCACAGAGCAGGGTGGATTGGGAGGTTGTGATGCCACCCTCAGTCACGCTCAGGGTAGGGCCAATTGGGGGGTTGGGGCACCGCCCCCTGTCACAAGCAGGGTGGATCAGGGAGTTGGGGAGCCGCACCCTGTCACACTCAGGGCAGGGCTGATGGGGAGTTATGGCTCTACCCTGTCACACACAGAGCAGGGCCCGTGGGGGGCGGTTGGGGCGCCGCCCTCTATCACCCACAGAGCAGGGCCGCTCAGGGGGTTGGGGCGCCGCACCCTGTCACACACAGAGCCGCAGGGCGATCAGGGGGTTTGGGCGCTGCCCCCTGTCATGCTGATCCTGGTGCCGGGAGGCCTCGGGCTTCGCTGATCCTGGTGCTGGGAGGCATATTACCCTTTTACTATATAGGATAGAGGCCTGGTGCACGGGTGGGGGTGGGCTGGTTTGCCCTGAAGGGTGTCCTGGATCGGGGTGGGGGTCCTGCTTGGGTGCCTGGCCAGCCTGGATGAGGGGATGATGGCTGTTTGCAGCTGGTCACACCCCCTTCAGGGTAGGGGTCCCCACTGGGGTGTCTGGCCAGTCTGGGTGAGGGGCTGAGGGCTGTTTTCAGGCTGGCGGGTGACTGAAGCTCCCAACCGCTCCTTTTTTTCTTTTTTTTTAAAATTCTGGGCCAGCTTTAGCTCTGAGGCTTGGCTCCAGCTCTGAGGCCTCTGCTGCTGAAAGCAGGTATCTGGTTTGTTTGGGTTCTATAATCGAAACACTGTTTCAACTCCAGCTCTGAGATCCTGGCTGGCTGAAAGCAGGTTTCTGGAGTTTGTTTAGATTCTGCAAGCTCAGAGGCCAGCAGCCCCTGGCTTCCTCCGTCACTGAAGCAAGCAAGCCTCATGTTTGCTTCAAGCTGCCTGGCTGCCGGCCGCCATCTTGGCTGGCAGTTAATTTGCATATCGCCCTGATTATCCAATGGGAAGGGTAGCGGAGGTATGGCTAATTACCATGTTTCTCTTTTATTAGGTAGGATTATTGACTATATTCCTGATGGTGTACTTTATATCCCCGTGATTGTTTTTGTACTTCTTAGTATCTTTACGTTTTTCACCTAATCCCCCAAACCTCCTCCCTTCTGGCAATGATCAATTTGTTCTCTGTAGCTATGAATCTGTTTCAATTTTGTTTGTTCATTATTTTGTTCTTTAGGTTTCACACATAGTGAATCATATGATATTTGTCTTTCTCTGACTGACTTATTTCATTTAACAAAATATACTCCAGATCCATCCATGCTAATATTTTATTTTTTATGACCAAGTAATATTCCATTGTATATGCATGCCACAGATTCTTTAAACATTTTTTCTGTTGATGGGCACTTGAGTTGCTCAAGAAAGACTTTTTTTTTTTTTAAATAAGGTATGTGGATTTGAGCATGACACAGTTCTGAATTGTTCCAAGTGTGAAAACTCTTCTTAAATTCATTTTTTTTGGGCAGATCCACACATGAAAAACATAGTTACTAAATAAGAACATATGTAATGACACAAAGCTATAATTAATTCAATAATGCACTTATAGGAATTTGTACTTTATTAATCACAACAAAAGCATTTATTGACCACTTACATTGTGCCATTCACTGTCCTGGGAAAGGGAGATGCACAGATGGTAAGAGACAATTTCTGTTCCCAAGTTGCTTAGTGTTCAGTGAGGGAACCAATAGTCAATAAACCAGAACAGCACATGTGATAATCCCAATAATGGGGCCTGATAAGTGCGAGAGGAAACAGAGGTGAGCGGGTCCTAGCATTTCTTGGAGGTGTCAGGGAAAGCGTCATAGAATGAGGCTTAAGGTAACTTTCAAAGAAAGTGTAGGAATTTCCCAGAAAGAAGCATTGCTGTGAGGAGGGTAGAAGGCATTCCAGGAGGGGGAACAGCTTGCTCACAAGCTGAAATGCTGGGGAGAACAAAACAAGCTTCTTGGAGGAGCAAGGAGGCCAAAGGACTAAGAAACAATCTTTGGGAAGACCTCCTTTTATCTAATTTGGAAAATGAAAATGAAAGCAGAGTTCTTCAACTCTGTAAGGGTTGGAAAGATCCTTGACCACATAGTTTCTTAGGACTCATCATGGGCATAAAAACTTTTAATTAGAATTCCCAGTTATTACTGGATTCTATAGCATTCTTGGCTTGGTTAAAATACCACAGTCAAAGCAATAGAGGAAGCAGCTTTTTAGAATTAAACAATATTATAAAAAGTGGGAATCAAACTGAAAGTATATATGCTGCTAATTTGAAAACACAGATTTGAGAGAAAACATCAAAATGGTAATATCTGCATTTTTAAAGTGTTATTTCTCACCACTCTGCAGACTACTGTTATTGGACTATTACCTCGATGATTAAACTTTTCAATTACATGTTGCATTATATTAGGCTTTATACAATCATTAATTAGTTCACTCCCATAAAGCCCCATGAGGAAACACAGAGATTTTATTACCCATGTTTCACAGATGAGGAAACAAAGGCAACAAGTTTAAGTGGCGTCCCGAATTCCTTCTATCGGGCCTGGGGCTGGCAGGTTCGGTGGAGGCCCCCTGCATCGCCAGCCTGGCATAGCAACTTCAGTTCTGCTCTGAGCCTCACACTCGCCACTAATTGGGAATGGGTGCCCCTGGTGTTCTTGAAAATTAATGATATTCAGAGCTACAAGATGTATCTGTCGCAGCCTATGTTTGTTTACTTGTGGCAATTAGCGACCATCTGCTCTGGAGGTGAGGGTATCGGGCCCTGCTTCTTTGGAGATAGTGACTTTTGGAAGAAAAGAATCTTCAAAGGCCCAGGTTCTCAGGGAAGGAGGGCTGACAAATGAATAACACCTGGTGTTTCTGGAGAGGTGGGGGTGCCTGCATATCAGGCACGTAGGGAGGAAAGCAGACCATGCTGTGTATTCTCTCCTCCTGCCTCTCCCTTTTTCCATCCTCTCTCTTCAAACTGTGCTTCCCTTTCCCAGTCAGAGTTCCCACCAAACTAGTAAAGAGGCTGTTGAAAAGGCAGTGTGGTCTCCTAGACCTTGGCCTTGGACCCAATGCCTGAGTGTGGTAGAGCTCAGACCACAGGCCAGCCAGCTTGCACACACATCATGTAACAGGCAGCTGATTGTGGCATGGGGAGGAAAAGCACCACAACATACAAGGGATAGGATGTGAGAAAGGAATTGCATGGTGACAAAAATGTCACTAGCTGCTCTGTGGGAATGTTCTGGACCTTCTGGGATGACGAACTTGTCACATACTTGCCGTTGGGTGTTTCCATGTCTGTTAGGAGGCCTGGCCAGCCTGGGAATAGAACCATCCTGACTACGTGGCTGACTTGCAAGGTAACTGAACTGATTCCCAGGACCCCTGGAGTGCCCTGCTAACCTGACCAGCAACTCAGGCAAAGCTGTGTGTCTCAGGCTTGCTCTGCGTCTCAGGCCCAGATCTGGTCCTGGCTGATTGGAATTATGCCTTCCTCTCTACATTATGAATCTCTTCTTCTATTTTCAAGCCTGCCCATCTTTGCCTCTGTGCCTGGGGTCTCCTTTTTACTGCCCACTTTTTATTTACAAACAAATAAAACATATCTGTCCTGTGTCTCTTGCCATCATTATTTGGGCTGCCTCCTCCGTGCCTCTTTCTCCATTTGTCAGAAACCAACACCAAGGAGAACACTGGCCCTACGTCTAATATTGTAGTAACTCAGAAATAAGTACCTCTTTGCTGCATCCTTCCCAGGCCATTTGCATTCATGGAGATGATGGCCATGGCTGACTTATGAGGTGTTTGTTCCAAGGGAAGAATTCAGAATTGCTGACCTCTGATGGCCTTGGCAGTGTGTGGTGGCTCTGGCATTTGCTGGCTTGCAAAGCTGATTGTGCATGCCTCTTTTCTGGTGATGTTGGTGGTTTGCTGTTGGCTATGTGGGTGTGTTTAGGCAATGGGAATTGGCAAGCCTCCCACATCAGGTCTTCTTTTCTGGAGAGCCAGTTATCAGCACACATTTACCGCTGCAGATGGCCTGCTAGGTGGCCTGCTAAGCTATTCGATGTGTTCTTGTCAAATCCCTTCTTTATACTCATGACTCAAAGCTGTAAGTGTTCAAAGCATTGAATTGTGTACTCATAATGTCCCTGGCTTGAGTATTACTGGAGGCATGCTGCAGAGTGAGCTCAAGGAACACAGCTTAACATGAGTGACATTTCAGGTTGCTGGCATGTTCTGTTACCAGAAAGGGAACCTGGCCCTGAGTGGGTCTGCCTAGGACCAGCCGGTAGTGTTTGGGTTCTTGACTTCGTGTAGGTAAAATGTCACATCAGGAGTCCAGGTGACTATGAGGGAATATTTATTAAAGCTGAGGACAGTAACACAAGAAAGGGTTTAGCATAGAAGAAGCAACAGGAGAGCCTAGCCTTGGCTGCCATAGCTCTCTGGGAAGTCAGCGAAAAGGAGGGCTTAGGGACAGGTTCAGGGAACTTGCCTACGACGAGCTGCCACTGCCCTTTGCTTCCCAGGTTGCAAGTTTCATGGGGTCCCTTAGAGTTTAGAAGATTCATGTCTGTTTGGAAAAAGTGGGGGAAGAAGAGGGAAAAGGGAATGGCTGGGCTGCTCCCCAGAGAGAGAGCCTCTGCTGGGTCCTTTGTCTTGAGGCTTTTATCTCCTTCTTGCTGGTGGGAATCTTATGGGAGATCTCAGGGGAGGGTTTTAGCAGAATATTCATCAGTTTTCTAGGTGTGCTCCTTCAGGGTCCATGGTCTCCACTGATTGGTCAGTGTCAGGACAGGGGGTCATTAGTCATTGCTGCTGGTCCCGATGTCGCCCACCTGGTTTTGCTGCTTTTCTGGGTCTGGAGCTGCAAAACAACTGAGGCCTAGATGTTATTTCTAGGGAGGTGACCATCTGTATCTGCTATAAATTGCTCTGTGGTTTGTTCAGCTATCTGTCTCAGTTTCCCCGTTCCACTGGGCCTGCCATACTGGCCTCACTCAGTTCTAGAGAAAAGAGCTCACACTTGGAGCTGAGCCCCGTGGGCTTGTCTCTCTTCTCTTACTAATAAACAGTATCTCTTGGCCACACAATATAGGACAATTAATTTGTGCGCAGCTCTCTGATATGTCAGATGGGGACAATGATTCGCCTCCATGTGGCTCTTACTAGTTTGTTCTGAGAAGCAAATGGAGTAGAGTTTTGTAAATGAGAGGATTGTGTTTGGCTGGGGAAGAGCATGGGATTGGGAATGAAATGGACTTGATTCAAAACCTGGATTGGCCTTTGATGAGCCATCTGGCCAGCTCCTTCAATTTTCAGATTCAGCTAATGAGAGTAAATAATCAAGGTGGTTGTGACAATTAAATGAAATAACCTTTAAAAAATGCTTAGGACTCAATCAATGGTTGCTATTATTAATACTTCTTTGAACACATTATACAAACTTAAAGTCATTATTATTTTTTCAGCATATAGGACATCTGTCACAATCGCTCCGTCTAGTATCTATCTGGCTTGGAATAAATGTTCAGTAATTTTTAAAAAGAATTTGTGAAGTTCAGGAGGGTTTCTTTCAGTACAGTTCAAGTTCAGATGACTGACTTTCCTGACGTCAAAAAGAGTTTTTCCTTCAGATAAAACATTTTTGGCAAAGTGACTGAAAGTTGTCCTTCAAAAATCTGAAGAACCTGGGTAAGTAAAGCAGGCTGGTAATAAATTGCCTTAATAGATGTAAGACATTATAGATTTTTATCTCAGGGACTTTAGAGTTGTCATAAAAATGGCACTTACATTCTAATTTCCTGGGGGTTGTTTGTAAGATTCTTGTAAGTGTCCCCTTGGGAATTAACCATTCACATTCAGGCTGAGAACAGGAATGTGCTTTGCTGATGTCTCTTAGAAATGTAAATCAAGTCAGGAGTTACATATTTATAGGATACCAGGAAAGCAGCCCTCATTCTCCATCACCCCAGCATAGAAAGCAAATGGGAATTTGATTGTTATTCTGTGTGTATATTATTGGGGAGGCAGCAAGTACTATTCACGGCGAGAAAAAATATTTTATGTATTGGGGTCATTAATTTCATTTTTTTAGGTGAATGTCTTACTCTTGAGGAGAAAGTAATCATGAAATAGTTACTAGGTTGCCACACCAAAGGCTCCCATTCACTGTGTGAGCTAAGGAGAGATGCTGAGCCATACTTTGAAGGCAGAGGGACATGCATCCTGGAATGAGCCTGGGGTTTACGGTCCTGCAGAGTATTGGGAAACCTTGGTGCTTAGCTCTTTTGAGTTCCAGTTTTCATATATGAACTATAAGGAAGACATTTGCTACTTTCTGGAGTAATGATAAGGATTAAGGTTGCTCATATATGGCCAGTAGAGTGGTTGGGCACAGATTCTAAACCAGTGTTCATCTTCTCCTCAATCCCAAAGGTACTGATTATGAATTAACCCTGTTAAAGTGAAACAAAATCAATGACATATGTAAAAGTATGCTAAGAGAGATTTTATTGAAGGGAGATGCGGGTGTGTGTGTGTGTGTGGGGGGGGGATGTTGCAAAAGGTATAGGGACCATCATGATGGAGTTCTGCAGTGGGAAGGCCAGATTGGGCTCAACTCTGGGCAAGTAGGAATTCATAGCCAAGGAGCAAGCTGGCATGAGTGCATGGAAATGACTGAGAGGAGGCATCAAGGGGAAGGGAGGATTCTAGCTGCACCGACCTCATAAGAATCTTGCTGGAAACAGGCCAGAGTGATGAGACATGAGTACCTGGGGGTGGTGAAGGATGAGGAACCTGAGCAGATATGGAGAGTGGGGCTTCTGGTTAAACTGACTTAGCCCAATTCTTGCTAAATTGGACCAGGCAGAGATGAACTCAGAAGTCCAAAAGTCAGACCTAGGTGGAAAAGAATTCAAGGGTGCTTGAGAGGCATTTAATCAATGACAGAATCTTACCCCAGAGGGCCAGGGTAATATCAGGTTCTGATTAGGGAGGACAGGAAAGGAAGACTCAGAGCTGAGGGCATTTCCTGGAGGCGTGGGCCTGTGAGGCAAAGTTTGGACCTGCAAATGGCAGGCATGTGGCAGGGGTGGGTAGAATACAAGAGGGAGGGGCCTCCCCTCCTTTGCAATTTTTGCCTGGGCCAAGTTAAGGAAATTGGAGACCCTTTGTTCCTGCAACCATTGCAGAATTTCTTAGAACTTTGGGAGTCTACCTGGTCTCCTATCAGGTAGCCTCACCTAGACCACTTAACAGAGGAAAATAATCTTTTGATTGACAGTTCCATTCCCCAAATTGAACATAAAGGAAAAAAGTAGGACTTTGTAAAAGGTCCCCAGGAAAATATAATTGCTGTTCAAAAAAAAAAAAAATAGGCAAGCCCAGTCAGATTGATAAAGATGTATGGGTTAATTGCTAAATCTGTGTCTCACCTGCATCTTTTATGTGGCAGATATGAATGCTTTATAGGTAATGAGGTCCTCACAGGAGAGTTATGGCCTATCGGCCTGACATTTGTAAAGCTGTAAAATGTAGGGGAGATTTAACAAGCAGGATGAGCTGCCCTCCTGCATATTAACACAATTATGCACCTATGCACATGTCTAGGAGTAAATAGAGTATTTATAGCAATAGGGTTCTCCAAAGGCTATTAAGCAGACATTGCAATTTGAATTTTAATTTTCTTATAAGAAAATGTTTCTATTTGTCTTGAAATGGTTAGGAGCTCTAAGCCCTTTTAGCTGTTCCAGCAGCCTCTGCCTTCATTGCTGTACCAGGTTTCAACCCCCCCGCTGATGGGGATGGAGGCTGGGCTGGAGGGTTGTTCAGGCTTTCCAACAGAGAGGGAGACCAACGGTCCCAAAGTCATGAGATGCCAATACCCACCTCCCATGTTGCTGACTATCGTTTGTCTATAGTATTTCGCTTTTCTTTTTCTTGATTGACTTCTTTCCCTAAAACCTTTGGGGGAGCTAATGGTCTGATAAAATAGCCTAACTTTTGAAGTACTTGTGTTTAAAGTGTGAGAAGAAAGTAATATTTTTTTGGCCATTAGCCAAAATGAAACTGGTTAGAGAATCAGTTAAAAGAGAGAGGGAACATTTTAGCACTGGGTTTCCTTTTGACTCATGTTTTTCTATCAAGAACCCAAAACCTCATCGCTATCTGACTTAGGCTCCCCTGAATCGCAGAAACTTAAATACCTCTTCTTGTTGTCTGAACGGCCCCTAGTCTGAGGTCCTCAACTCCTACCAAGGTTACCAGGGCTCTGGGGGACTGTGAGAAGTTGGAAAGCTTTGGTTTATTTCTGACTTGGGTAGACCAAACTAAGGGGACCTACTTGTAAAGTTGAGAGTTCAGAGTCCTCTATTCCTTTGCTTATGTATTCCTACCTTTTCATGTGCCCTCCTCACCTCCTATATCCCCAATTTCTAACTTTTCCATAGAGATTCCAAAACACCAGAATCCACATGGCTTTCCCCAACAACCTCAGGTGATGCTGATCTCCCTCACTGTGCATAGCACAAGGAAGCTGGTATGCTTCATCTTATTGTAATCTAACTCAGCACTTCACGTACTGCCATGTGCCTATAAATCACGTGGGGATCTTGGTAAAATACAGATTTTGGTTACGTCTGGAGTGGGTCTGAGATGCTGCATTTATGGCCAAGTGTCAGGGCAATTGATGTTGCTGGGTTAGAGTCTGATTGATTTGTGTGTGCTGGTCTTGACTGCCCAACTATGCATTTAATGGTCCTGAGCTATGAAAACCTGGCCCTGTACTGCCTGTGGAGCATGTTGATGAGCAAGTGAGGAGGGGGCATGTGCTCCTTCATGGAGGAGACAGGAGGGAAGATAGTCAGGTGTTTGGACTGGAAGGCACACAGACTCAAGAACTGTGAACCATCTGAGATTTTACCTTACTTGCAAGCTAACAAATTAGTCTGCTACAGTTTCATGAATGCTGGCAGGAGACACAAGACTCCTTCGTCAGACAAACAAGTTTATTACTCACATCAGTGATGGTAGTCAGAGTACCATCATTTGGCCTGGTTTTCCAAAACCCCAGTTGCCACAGGGCCTGGCAAGAAGGACAAGGTGGCCCCTGTGTATGCAGTGGGCTGTATTACAGGAGAAGTTAGTGCTTAAGAAATGCCAATAACTTTGAGGCTGTAAGCAAACCTTCTTAACATTGACCCTGGAGACAGACAGTATGTCTGTTATATGGGACAGTGAACATGTCTGCCTTCTGCCTAAGAGGTAGACTCTCCGTCTCCCAAAGCTTTTTACTATTCAGGCATCCTTGAAAAGATAGTCTGGCTCAAAAGCTGTCAATGCCTCTGCTCACAAGATATGCAGAAATGTGAGACTCATGAGAAGTGTGTTCCAATACAGAGGTGAACATAATATGTAGATTGGATGATACTCGAGGTATGAGTTTTCTATTGCCATTACCAATTACCACAAACAAAGGGTTTAAAAAATTGAAATTTATTCTCTCTGAGTTCTGGAGATTAATCGTCCAAAATCAAGGTGTCAGCAGAACCATATGTCCTTGGAAGGTTCTAGAGAAGGACTGTCCCTTGCCACTTCTTGGCTTGTTATGATTCCCAGAAATCCTTCTCATTCCTTGGCTTATATCTGTATCACTCTAACCTCTGCCTCTTTATTTCACATGATCCTCTTTCTTCTGTGCCTGTGTCTTAATGTCTCCAAATATCCATTTCCATATACGTATTCTGGTCATTGGATTTTAGGGCCCACTCTAAATCAGCATGGCCTTTTTTAGCTTAATTATATCTGCAAAGACCCTATTTCATAACAAGGTCCCATTCACAGGCCCCTGAGGACTTCAGTATATCTTTGGAAGAATACAATTCAATCCACAACATTTGAGTAATAAAAAGAAATTCACCAGTATGAAAAATAAAAGGTGCAAACACATGACTAGACTAATACTAAGCAACATGCAGAAGCAGCCAATTTTAGAGGAGATGGTTGTGTAGCTCTGTGTTGTTTCAGCAGGCATTGTCTTTGTTAGGGAATAGTTGCTTTAGGTCTGAGAAAACCAGGGTGAGATAATTGTACATTCACTGCTAATTCTGGAATTCATTCCCAAGCTTCACCGTGTCTTTGGGTTTTTTTGCTATTAAATAAAGATCCCTCCACCCAAAGACTACCTTCTTGGACTCCTCCTATTCCTATTCTATTATAATATATTTAAAAAAGATTACTATTTTTTTTGAATATGCTTTTTTTATTGATTTTTAGAGAGGAAGGGAGAGGGAGAGAGACATAGGAACATCGTTGAGAGAGGAACATTGATTGACTGCTTCCTGCATGCCCCCTACTGAAGATTGAGTCCACAACCTAGGCATGTGCACTGACCAGGAATTGAACTGGCGAACCCTTGGTACATGGGTTGACAATCCACTGAGCCACACCGGCTGGGCTGTTCTCATAATTTTTTATACATTTTAATTTATGGATATCCCCACCCCACAGGATTAATTGTTATTGAAAACTTCATTTTATGAAAGGAAATACTCTGGCCTTCCTCAAAAGGAAGTGTATTAGTATATCGGTGAACAGATTAGAAAGGCATTTTAAGGTAAGAAGCTTGTCCTGTTGCTCTTATCATTATCATGGATGCCAGACCTGATTAGTGAACCTTTTTTTTAAAAAAAAAATATTTTATTGCTCTTTTACAGAGAGGAAGGGAGAGGGATAGAGAGTTAGAAACATTGATGATAGAGAAACATCAATGAGCTGCCTCCTGCACACCCCCTACTGGGGATGTGCCCGCAACCAAGGTACATGCCCTTGACTGGAATCAAACCTGGGACCCTTCAGTCTGCAGGCCAATGCTCTCCACTGCGCCAAACCGGTTAGGGCTGATTAATGAACCTTGTTCATGCATGGATACTACACTCAGAGTTAGGGAACTGGACTCTGTCCTTTGCCGGATTATCTGAGTCTTTTGCTTTTTTTCATCTTGCATTTGTTTGAGATAAGATTCGGGGATGCAATGGAAAGAGGACAAAACCTTAGTCAATTCCTCATTCTTAAGGGCTTCTGGATCACTCCTGTTTCTCAGGAAAGCTGTATATTGCTTATAAAACAGTCCTTGCTGCACTCACTGGGTTCAGTGGTAAAAATGGGTGAACAAATATCCATTGGATGAGCAAGAACATGGAATGAGCTGCCATATTTGCCTTCAAGAATCTGATGAGGGGTTGGTACAGGGAAGAACAGTGCATTCTCTTATTGTCTTATCAGTTCCTGAAAGCAAAGGCCATTCTGACAAAAGTTTCAGGTAACAAAGCTGTGTCTTTGTTTCAGAGCATAAGCCTGTAGTGAAAATTTGCCGATCTGTTATATTTCACTACAATGAAAAACCATATGACAGGTGATCAGAGGGTTTTATTCTTGGTCCAGCCCATGAAGCAGTCACCGTCTATAGCACAAATCCTGTGTTCTTGGCATTGTTTCACATGATGAGTGAAAGATTCTGTGGCTCTCCACCCCCTTTTTATTTTAGCTCTCGTTCTCATTCTTCTTAACCACTCATAACCCAATAGAAAATATGCCCAAATCCCCCAAGTTGGACTCCTAAATAACTTGAACTTGGCTGGAATCATTTTTCTATCTTATTCAGAGCTCACCTACTCACTCACATAGAAGCAGAAACATGCATTTATTTTTCCCTCCTTGGTTTTGGGAAGCTCCCACTAGTGATCAGGCACTGTACTAAACACTGATGCTAGAAACCTGTGTCTTGGGAGCTCAGTTTTGTGTGTGTGTGTGTGGGGGGGGGGGGGCGGGGTTTGGTGGGTTGGGTAGGGTGTATAGTTTGAGGATGAAAGATGGAGAGACACCTGTAAGAAGGAATAAACAAATAGTGTCATGATCACATAGTAGGGGACATTTATTATGTACTAAATGAGCCAGGGAGAGCTTCTAGAAGAAATGGAGGACTGAAATGAGTTATGCAGCATACTTTGCATATAATCAGGTCAAGCTGTGGAATGGGGTTTTAGGATAAGGCACATGTGAAGGGCAGGGATCTGTGCTCAGGGGCTGGCAAGTGGTTCAGCGTGACTGTTTGTAGACACTCAATTTATTGAATGTTGTTTAGAGAGGCCCTCATTCTAGTTCAATTCCAGCTTAACAAAAAAATGAGAATGCCCAGTGGGGTTCATTAAAATGGGTGTGAAATATGTTACATGCAGAAATGCGAATGCACATTACTGTAGTTTGCAGTACATTCACATATATATTAAAAAATGGAAAGAAAAACCTGGTTTTCTGTGATAGGCTATGCCACTCTCTCCCATTTAATGTGATTAAAGGCAATACTTAATAGTTCCACAGAGCGTTCTGTGCTGATCCATATCTCCTGGGTAGCAACCATTCACTTTTATTCTACATATTATGGTACAAGACAAAATGGCAATATGGTATCAGTTATAAAAGATAATCTGGGAGAAAAATAAAGTCATACAGCACTGTGATCTTTGAATTTAGGACCATGAGGTGTGTATCAAACACATGTGTTTCTTTTCCTCTTTTCTTTCTTTGAGAGGTCCCTGCATCTCCAGGTAACGGAGGGAAACACTTGGTTGTTGGTAGTGCTGTGCTCTGCTTTTACATTCCAGATTTGGATGGTCAGCAGCAATGCCCACAGCTGGATCTCTGCACTGTCTCCTACCTGTGTCGCCTCGTCTTTGTACAGTGTGAATGAACTTCAGGGCTGTGTGTGGGAGGTGGTACAGGCAGAGACTCCTGGAAGCTTATTACCAAATGAACCTGAAGAGGAGGTCTGTGTGGGTTTAATTGCCCATGTAGAATGGGTCAGCCAACCTTCAATAAAAAAAAAAAAAAAAGAATGGGCGAGATGGCATGAGGGGTGATGGGAATTTCCAGAGAAGCACTTTGAAGGTTTAAAAGAAAATAACCTCTTAATAAATGAGAGAAAGGACCATCTAATGTGTATCTAGCCCCCCCCCCCCCTCCCCGGTATAGACTCTGCCCAGTGTATTTGGTAGTTTTCACAAGAAAATTGCTCACACACACATACACAAACTAATAGGCTTGTTCAAGTTTTTAATTCAGTTTCATTAAAACTTATTGAGCTTATTGAGCTTCTTTTATGTGTCCTTAATTATGCTGATGGAAATATAAGAGGAGTAGATGCTGAGCTCACAATCTTGGGTGTGTGTGTGGGGCGGGATGAGAATACATACAGGGTGGCGGGTGGCTGGGATGAGAATTCAGTTCAGTGCTCTCCCAATAAATTAGTATTAATTTTTTAAAAATATATTTTATTGATTTTTTTACAGGGAGGAAGGGAGAGGGATAGAGAGTTAGAAACATCGATGAGAGAGAAACATCGATCAGCTGCCTCCTGCACACTCCCTATTGGGTATGTGCCTGCAACCAAGGTACATGCCCTTGACCAGAATCGAACCTGGAACCCTTGAGTCCGCAGGCCGATGCTCTATCCACTGAGCCAAACTGGTTAGGGCAAAATTAGTATTAATTAAGCATTTACTAAGTGCAAAGTACTAGGAGGTACATGTGAAAGAACATGGTCTTTGCCATCCCCTACCTGGGTTTCTTGAGACTCTTTTGAGCCTCCATTTCTTTATTTGCAAAGGAGGGTGACAGAAAGCATCTCATCACATTCACCTGCTGGTTCAAGACATGACACCAAATGAACACTTGAAAAATGCTAGATTTTTTCTTATTGCTCTATAACTAGGCTCCTTCATGGAAGTCTAGCTTTCTAGAGACTGAACTTCTTGGCCTGAGCCTCAGGCTTCCTGGAGGCTTCTAACAGCAATGACTCCATTGCTGTGTAGTCTCTTATTAGTAGAGTCCCTGATCACTGCCCTGCTCCAGCTTGTATCAGAAAAGACATACTGAACCTTTTTTTAAAATTAATTTTTTTTTATTGTTGATGCTATTACAAATGTCCCCCATTCCCCGCCCCCCCCCCACCCCCCTTTGCCGACCTCCACCCAGTTCCTGCCACCTCTCCCCTGGCCTTCACCACACTGGTGTCTGTGTCCATGGGCTATGCATGTATGTTATTTGGATTCTCTCTTTACTTTCTTTTATCTAGTCCCCCTTAGACCCATCCTCTCTGATTCTGTCATTCTGTTCTATACATCCATGCCTCTGTTCAGACTGAATCTTAAGTCAGTTCTGGGCTTTTACTAGCTGTAGAGGACCCACACTCTCATCATGCTCATCATTACCCCTTGACTGATCTTCACATTTCAGAGAAATGTCCATACTCAAGTCCCCTTTCTTACTTCTTAATCTGCAGTCAGCCTACCCTCCCCTGGATGACTCCAACAATCTTAATCCAAGTTTCTTTAGTCTGATCTCGGTGACTACCTGCCAAATTCAGTTTTTAGATGTAATTAAGAAATGCACTAGCCAGCTGGTGTGGCTCGGTGGATTGAGTGTTATCCCATGCACCAAGAGGTTACCAGTTCCATTCCCGGTCAGGACGCATGCCCGGATTTTGAACTCGATCCCCAGTAGAGGGTGTGCAGGAGGCAGCAGATCAATGTTTCTCTTTTATCAATGTTTCTATCTCTCTCTCCCTCTCCCTTCCTCTCTCTCTAAAAAATCAATAAAAATACTTTAAAAAAGAAATACACTAAATAAGTCAATAAATATAGAGTAATCATTTGAATTCCTTTCTCGGGCTTATGATGGCCATTTCAGGATGGGGAGGAAACAGTGGGGAAGGGATATGACTTTTCAGGGTTGATGTTTGCCTTCAATACATGACATGTGTATCTGGAAAGTCCAGATCAACAGTCTTCAACATTTCATATTATTTACTTCTTTCAAGACACCACTTATGGAAGATGCCTCTGAATAATGCTGTTTTATGTTGCTCATCTTCTCAACCCTAATGATGGCACTTGAAGCCCTTAACTTTTTCTGTCTTTATTACTAGTGCACACTCTGTATCATGCATTCATGTATGTGTAACTTGAATGGTAATACTAGCAATGCTGTCATTTGTATATATAGCACTTTGAAATTTTCTATCTGTTTATACTTCCACTATCTCATCCGATTCCCACTATGCCTTTAAGAATTGGAGCATTAGCTAGAATTGTATTAAACTACAGTTAAGGATGCTTCAGTTCAGACAGATGAAGTTATTCGGCCAGAGTCATACAGCTAGCTTGACTCAGAGTCTAGATTTCAGATCTGCTCATTCCACAGTTAGTTTTTTCCACCACACTAAAAAAAATTAGAATAATTTTTAATAAGGTTTTAAGTACATAAAATAGGTCAATTTCTATGGGGATGCTCATGTTTTAATGAAGACCTTGAATGCTTTAAACTGGGGAGTCATTGCACCTACAGAGTGTTTTAGTTCTTATTGCAACCCTGAGGTGAGATGATGACAGAAAGTCCTTGTGTACTTGGTCTGCTGCTTATGCCACTACGCAACCTGCTTAGAATCTGAGGTGATTTCAATCAGGTGTTCTCAGATATTCCATAAAAAGCATATACTATGTGCTAGATTTATAGGCAGGTTTTTAGTTAATCTCCATAAGTAGTTTACATGCATGCTTTTAGTTAAACATAAAGTAACTGTGAGACCATTTCAAGTGAGATTACTGAGACTGAAGAATGTTAATTAACCATACATCAAAGCAGCAGACAGATTCATCTTCACATCCAAATATGACTTAATGCACATAAATGCTTATTGTACTTCTAACCAGTCCTGGCCTCCGTCATTTCCCACAGCCTAGATTTGGGGGTACATTGCCTGAGGCTGTTTCAGAATCACATCCATCCCACTCTCTCTGCCGACATTCCCTTACATCCTCCTGATGTGTTTCTCTTTTGTCACCTGGAGCAGCCATATCAGGGGCTTAGCTCCTGTGCACGCAGCCCCAAACCTTTGCACACATGTTGCATGACAACCTTGTCTCATGGGACTGGCCCAGTCCGCTTTGTGGTGGGAGCCCCCACACTCCTTGGCCCTACTTTCCCAAAGTAGAACACTAAGTACCTAGAACCCTTTCATGTCTGGTGTACTTCACATAAAAGTCAAATCCTTAGCCACAGCTCAGTGGTTCTTATAGACAGCAGTTCTGGCAACTAGAATCATGCCTCCCAATTACTCCCAGCTTTTAAGTTTAAGTCATATTTTTCCATCTAGAAGAGTGACATCCTCATGGCAGAGTCTGTCTCTGGCTCTACCGAAGCATAGCAACCTTCAGCTAGAGGACAGGACTTCCATGGCTTGCTCAGCTGCAGTGCTCAATTAGTCTTCCAATAGATATATATTTCCTATTTTCCCCTAACACACTGTCAGACACGTCAAACACAGAAAAGTTTTCTGATGCGCACATTGGCTCATTAGGCCCTCGCTGAGATCATTAAATTCTGTTTCTTTAAGGCCGATGGAAAGGGCAGATTTATGCTTCTTTTGATAGAGCTAGTCTTAAATTTCTTCCCTATTGTGAGATGGATAGTTGGTGATGAATCAGTGATATTTCAGGCTCCACTGGGGGGCACACAGGCTGCTCAGAGGATTGAGGTTTCTGGGAGAGAACAGCAAACAAGAAGCTGTTGAATGAATACACACATTTCTAGTGATGGCCCCTACCATGGGCCAGACTCAATGGCCTGGTTCTGTTCCTTTAAGACAGCATTTCTCAATCTTGTCACTATTGACATTTGGGCTAATAATTCTTTGTTGTGGGGTGTTGTTCTGTGCACTGTAGGATGTTAGCAGCATGCCTGGCTGCTACCCACTAGATAACAGTGACATACCCTCAAAGTTGTGACAAAACATCCCCAGACATTGCCAAGTGTCCCTTGGGGGCAAAATCACACCCAATTGAAGAACAATGCTTTAATATATTCCAGGAGTCTAGGGCTCTCTAGACTCACAGTGGTTCTCAACCTTCCGAATGCCCTGACTCTTTAATACAGTTCCTCATGTTGTGGTGACCCCCAACCATAAAATTATTTTCATTGCTACTTCATAACTGTAATTTTGCTACTGTGATGAATCGTAATGTAAATATCTGATATGCGGGATGTATTTTCATTGTTCGCTACCCACAGGTTGAGAACCGCTGCTCTAGAGAGACTCCAACCAGGAATCTAAGTTGTAAGACGTGGGTAAGAAAGCATTTGATGGCTGACACTAACATGGCAAGTCTGGCAGAACTGTGAATCTGAGGGAATCATGTTCGCAATAACTTCCAAATTCTGTTTGTTTGTTTTTTGTTAATTGTAGTCATCACATTTTCTTTCTATACCTCCCAAAATCAGCTTATTGTTTTAAGGCTCCTTAGACTCCTACCCTGGGTATGAGTTTTTAACCCTTTGTGGATGAGCTTCAGGGGAAGTCAAAGTCTCTGAAACTGGATACACAAGTTTGTCATCCTAGGCACACCTTGTATTTTTCAATAGTGAGGTCCACAGCATTTGTACATTTTAAAAAGAGGTCCTTGGTTTAAAAGATGTTAAGCATTATATGGTGGCCCTTGAGAATGCTCAAGCATTCATGCAGTGAGCTGTGGTAAAATCTATGCCTTTTTATAACAATGCAAGGATACAGAGCAGCCTTCTCCTCACATACTGGTCCTTCTTGTCCCCTGATCCTGAATCAGGGAGTTTTCTCAGCCTTCACCATCCCCCTGTGGTGGTCATGAACTAAATCTTTGAATTTCAGCTTTGCAAATATATAAGCACACTAACTTAAATTGCAAGGGATTTTAGAGACACTCTAACATGCATCTCTTTTCAGAGATGATAAAAGCAGAGCACCGACGGTCATCTAGGTTTTCTCCCTGTGTGTCTGGGAGCCACTCTGCTGCTCTCTGAAGGTAGTTTTTATACAGCTGCTTCATCGTACAACAGTGTCAATAGTAAAAAACAAGAAAATTACAATGATTAAGGACCTCTAGCATGCAAATGTTAAGAAATTTTGAGCACATTTCTAGAATTCTTCTTGAATCTCACCCAGACCTGAGCAGCTGAACAGAGTCAGTGTAACAGCACCCTCATCATTAAAATGGATGCAAATATTTGGGGAGAAGCAGATTGAAATGGTGACTAAATCTCCAGAGTATTAAAGAGCTAAGAGGACTCATTTCTTTCAGTCTGCAATGGGGCTACTTTTGGGATGTCACTGGGAGTTGTGCATGCATGTGTATACACACACACACACACACACACACACACACACACACACATTCACATATCAGAATAATTTTTAAATTAAAAGAAATGAGGAACAGAATAACAATCAGTGCATTTTCCCACTGTCACTGCATCATCATACAACCCGGAGTTGAGAGCATTTCTGCTTGTTTCTGAGGCCTGTTCTCATCTCTAGTGTTCTTATATTTGTCCCCACAGGTAGGAGGCTGTGTCTACTGTCCTATCTGCTTCTCCCTTGTATAAGGATGATGGGTGGTGACATGTATAACTATGCATCACTGCTGAGTTACACTTCTCTCCGCTCAGGGGACTGTTGCCTCATGTGGGCAAACTGCTTCCTGTGGTCTAGACATCCAAGCCCCGGGCTCCAAACTCATGCCTTCCTTCTTCCTTAGAGCACTGCTCACCCCTAGGGCAACACAGAGACCAGTGCTCCTGGGAGCTTCCATCAGGACTGATAAAGCCATGATACTATTATCTGTTGTGCCCACTGGGATTCTGGTCAAAGAAAGTTTGAAAACTGATGACTTAGCTCACCATTCTCTGTACCCAGACAGACTGTGACTTGCATGTACTCACTTTCTAGGCTGCATCTGTGTAGACGCCGGGACTTCTAGTTCTGTTTCCCACCAGGTCTTTAATCTGAAGTGTTTCTCTGTGTTCTACTTTAATTTTGCAGCAAGAGAGTGGGTTTATGTCTTAGATGCCCAATCTGAGGTCCCAGGGAAAGAAGACACGAAGTAGACCTGGCCCTCAGTTGAGTCAATTTCAACAAAGGCTAGTGGGACTGGCAGAGGGAGGCCAGGCTGCAGCCAGCCTAAAGGTTGGTGAGCCAAAAACAAGTGCTAATTGTTTTAAGCCATCAATTATTTTTTTAATGCAGCATTACTTTGGGAAAAGCTGTCTAATATAAGCACTTATTGTGTGTCAGACACTGTTTTGAATGGTGGAGAAACAGTATGGAACAGAACCATAAAACTGTCTCCCCCAGAGAGAGTCTCTTCTCTTTCTCCCTACCCGCCTCCTGCCACCCTCCCTCATCTCTCTATCTGCGCATGTGTGCATGGTGCAATAGATTGTCATAAGTGAGTGTTTCTATGCAACATGGATATAAATGTGCACACATGCCTGAAGACATGCAAGGAAGCACGCTCACTCCTGTGGCAGGAGTGATTGGCTCAGGGTGGTGGGGGAAGACCCACCAAAACACAGAATAAGTTTCTAACCAAGTCAGCCACTCCACAGCCTGTGCTCTGCCCTCCCTCTCCCCAGCTTGCCGTTGCTGTCTTCACACTCCTTAGACTTAGCAGGCCACTCGGGGAAATTCCCAGGTCTGGGAGCCAATTGAGTTTTTCCCACTTCATAGGTTACAGAAGCAGGTCCTCCCTTCTCACATGATAGCAAAAGCAGCACTGTCAGCTCCCAGGCAAGAACAGCAGGGACAGCTTCCATCGAAGGGCAAAGTGCTCCCCGGGCGGCTGCCCACATGCAGCAGCCTGGGCAGACCCCTGCTAATATTTTGGGACCAGGAAGAAGAAAAACCTTCGCCTGACCAAAGTGTGTCCACCTCATAATACCTTAACGTGCCGTGGGAGACTTTTGTTCCTGGGCAGCTGGGAAATGTGTATAATCGTGGTCCTGAGAACAGGAGGTGCCGCCTCCCTCTGCTGATGTGGCAGGTTCCAGCCTCCTTATCTTTATTTACAATTTCATAATGTCCAGGTCACCCAGGGCAAGGCCATCACTTGTGTCCTTGTAGATAAAACCTAGGCTGACTGCTAACAGTTATGTAGATACTATTTCTATAGTTAGAATGCTATCTTTCTCACACTTCAGTATACTCAAAGCACACACAGTTAAGTCTTTATCTCTATAGAGCACACTATCCTTTTCAGCCATTTTTATGTATGTTACCTCATTTTATCTTCATAGCAGGCTTGTCAGGTAGGTTGAACAGGGTTTATTTATATGTGCAGTTCATGAATGTGCACGGAAAGTTCCAGGAGCTGACCAAAGGCGAGACAGCGACAAAGCGTAATCTTTAAATAGAAACCCATTTTTCACACCCATTGTCTCACCCCTTAAGAATGCTTAGCAACCACCACTTTTCCCATTTTATGAATATCTGAAGACTTTAACGTTTTTTAAAATCACAGTTTCCTAAAAGAGAGAATTGCTGTTCATAGGTAAGCGCACTGCTGAACAGCCTCTCCTATAAGGACTGGGAAGAAAGAGCTTTATTAACAAAGGGTCTAATATAAGAAAACAGAAGGGTAGAATGCCAGCCTGGAGAGTGGCAGCCTAGTCCCACATTTTTCTGGTGGATGCCTAGTGGAGAACCTGACACAGAGTGAACACTCATCATCGTTTTGTTGAGTGAGTAACTGTGTAAACATATAGATAAGTCTTCTAATCTAACAGCACATTGGGGTAACCCAATCCAATTCAAGCATTGTGGGGTGCTTGCCTGAGAAAAATAAGGCACTATTTGAAATAGGGCAAACACCCTTTTCTAGAAAAACAGTGGTCTCTCAGGAATAATCCCAACCAGCCTCTCTACTTCCTCATACTCTTTTCTCACTGTCTGGCAACCTATTGAAATGCCCTTTCTATGATTAGTGGTGACTGTTGTCCCCTTGTGGTCTCTGGCATCTGCCTTCTTCTCTCCAGACCCATTTGCGCCACCCGAGTCCATTCCTGCATTGACACCTCTGAGCTACTGCTATGGTATAACTTAGCCACAGAGCCCACCAGAGCTTGTGAGCTACTGCCCCCAGTGATGAATGTTTTTTTTTTTTTTTTTTTTTTTTAAATATATTTTATTGATTTTTTACAGAGAGGAAGGGAGAGAGATAGACAGTTAGAAACATCGATGAGAGAGAAACATCGATCAGCTGCCTCCTGCACATCTCCCACTGGGGATGTGCCTGCAACCGAGGTACATGCCCTTGACCGGAATCGAACCCGGGACCTCTCGGTCCGCAGGCCGACGCTCTATCCACTGAGCCAAACCGGTTTCGGCCCCCAGTGATGAATGTTACTTTAGCATCTGTTCAATGGAAATACGGAATGGCCACATAACGTGTTTGCCTGCTCTTAACACTTTTGCAAGATACTGTTCAGTTTACAGATGATACTCCTCTGTATTTGCTGACCCTCCTCAGGGATTCTCTGTCCTCAGAGCAAAGGGGAGGGAGAGCAAGTCCAGATGCCCAGATGCCAGCTCAGTTCCCGTGATTGCACTGGGCATTGGTCCGAGGGCAGCCAATGTGCCTCTCAGGCTCACTGTGGAAAATTGAAGGGTAGGTTTGTGGTAGGAAAGAAAGTACTTTAGCCTTTTAAAAAGTATGAAACTATTTAAATGTAACATAAAGTTACTTCCTATTGAACATCTACACACATGGTAGGCACTTTGCTTTTTTAAGTCTTTGTAAAATCCTAAAGGGAGGCTTCTATGTTATAGATGAGGAAACAGCTCTCTAGCCGGAGGGCTCACCCAGCTCTAGTATATTTGGTTGTCACCGTCATGGTCTTCCTTTTATTGAAAATATGACTGTACTGGAGCTTCAGTCTCTCCTTAAGAGAAGCTGATCCTAGTCAGCCTTTTTGGTTTGACATTTCAGACCCTCACCCCAATGGTCAAAAGCTCCCATGCCTGACTTCTGAATGTTTCGTGATCTTTCCCCTGACTTCCTAATATGGACTCTAGGCTCTGGTACTACAATTTTAAAAATCATGCCCTCCCCCTCCAAGTTAAATCCAAAAGTGTTGTAAGTACCTGCCTAAGACTCCTCTTGCTTCCTTAAACTTTCATAGAACATAACACCTAGTCCGGTCTCTTACTTATAATGAAAGTGCCAAGGGAACTCAGCTGATTGTCAGTAATATGCTATTGTTTACATTGTTTCTTAGTTTTGTCCTTTGTTTTGTATTAATTTATATTTTCCAAACTAAACTGTAGATTCTGAATAGCAGGGGACACAAATAATTTTTTAAAAAGCCTTTCTACACTTTGTAGAGAACTTTCAATTTCAGATAGCCTTGCTCAATGAATTATTTATCAGAACATATCTTGAAAGATGGATTTCTCTCACAAAGTTTTGACTCCTCTTTGGTGACACCTACTTGCTCCCTAAAGCTGTTGATGAGTAACACTCGGTGTAAAATATTCCACATTCAAAGCCCCCTTTTATGTAATTGCTTAACTCAAGCTTGCAATCACTCAGAAGACATCTCCCGTTAGCCTAATTTTGTAGGTGAAAAACTGAAGTCTAGTAGCTAGATGGAGTGTCCAGGGTTAAACAGAGACTTAGTAAGGGAATCAGAACTGGAATGGACATCAGGTTCTCTGATGTCCACTGCAGAGGACTTCCCCCACTCCATGATGCCTTTCTATCTTCTGTTGTCTTGCACCCAGTGTGGAGTGCTTCCATTTGCACCTTGCCATCATGGCATTCTGCAAGATTGGCAATAATATATGCATATTAGCATAATGAAAAAGTAACTTCCAGTGACTAACCAGAACCCTCAAATTTGGAATTCATAATTTTGTTGAGTGAAATCGTTCTATTTGTGTGTGTGTGTGTGTGTGTGTGTGTGTGTATGTACAGGTTATAAGAAATGTTTTTTGACAATCTGGTGTATGGTAAGCTGGTAAAACTCATATGTTACCTGCCAGTTCTGGCTTTTAGGCTGACACCATCTTTCTGCATCCTGGCCCTTCATCGAGGTGCAGTTCACCAGTGAGGATGCATTATCATTTTTTCCAGCCCAGCTTTCAGCTCACTGAAGTGCAGTCAGAGGCTTTTCATAGTCACGTGTAGTAGATTCATAGGCCATCAATGGAACCACTGGAAAATTACAGGCCTCAATAAAACCCACATATCCGTGAATTCAACCCATGCGCTACAGCTTTCAATTTGCTTCTCCCATTATTTCTTATAGGTGTGCTCAGGGTTAGGAGATTTGATGACCTTGTACATTTAGAATTTTTCCACTGGCCCCATCTTTACCAGACCTGTCCAAGATAAAGTGTTTCCTAGTGCCATTTAATACTAACGGAATCTGGGATGTAATAAGATAGGTTTTAAAATACATATATTTTAAATGTACTCAAAGATATTTAGGGTTTTCTGGTTTGGTTTGGTTTTTTTGGGGGGCGTTGAGGATGAAAGACACCACAGTATTCTTCTGGAACATCATTCTATGAGTTTCTTGAGTTAATCAAAGTTAAGGATTCTGGAAATTTGATTTAACCATGATTTGGTCACCAGTGTAACTAAGCAAATAATATATATCAGTAGAATATAATTTGAAATGTAAATATGTTTATTTTTTAAAATATTTCTTTGACTTAGTGCTTGCAAATAGGAATACAATGTGAGCCACATATGTAATTTTACATTTTCTAGTAATCATATTTATAAAGGTGATAACTGTAATTAATTTTACTAACATGTTTTATTAAAGTCATTGTTATGAAATATAATTTTAAATGTAATCAATGTAGATATTAAGATGTTTTACTTTTGTTACTGTCTTAAAAATGTAGTGTGAATTTCACATTTAGAAGCACATTTCAATTTGGACTAGGTGTCTGGGTGGTATGCTGGAGACAGCTGCTAATTTTTTAGAATTTCATTGATTAATATATTAAAAAGGGGCCACTGTGGGAATAATTATTCCATAGGAATCATCAATAGTTCCATTTTTTTTGAGGGGGTAGCTGATTGTTAAATACTCACCAGCAATCACCTCTAAATAGCCCTGTGGCTAGTGGCTGCCGTATTGAACAGTGAATCCCTAGATAATAAAAAAGATTTGTTTAAAATCAAATAGAAAAAAAAGATTTGTTAGATGTTTCTTCAGCATGTTTATAAGTCTCTTTAATTTGTTCTAAGTTTGGTGACTAGGTGTCACTTTTCACAGTGGACACCAGTTAGAAAAATATCAGGACAGAGAAAGAACAATAAATAGTGACATAGCACCTATTAGTTTTGAGGCTCCATAGCCAAAGCATAACTACCCCATAGAGTTCCACATGAGTTTGGGTTTGGGGAAAGGACTGTTTTTTCCTGGACTTTAAACATGTGTCTAGTTATGAATGCTGGCATTGGTGAGGACAGGCCTAAGGAAAGGAATTAGCATACAAACATGAGCAAGATATGAACTTCCTTATAGATACAATAAGTACCAGTTTTGTTGAGTTTTATGAAAAAATAGAGTTTATATTAAGATATTAGTTTATCTACTTAAATCTCATTAAATATTACTTATTAAAAATCACATAATTCATGAGGTTTTTAAGATTACTTAATGTACTTCTAATACATTACCTTTAAATAATTAAATCTGATTTTAGGATCATGGGGTAGGCATTCTAGGATATTTTATTATAAAGTCTATAATGCCTACAACAAATATATACTCTTCTATAAAAACAGTGATAGCTTGCTTCTATTGGGTATGTAACTATGCACCAGACACTTTAAATATTAATTTCAATTGATTTACACAGTGATCCTAAGTGGTGGATGTTATATAGATTCTCAAGAGTAGGAAACTTAAGCTCAGGAAAGTTACTGGGTGTATAGTCAGCCATCTAGTAAATGGTAGACCTGATCAGCAAACTAAGGTCTTTCTTATTCAAAGTCTGTGGGCTTTTCTCTGGGTGAGACTAGCTCTCTAGAACTTCAGGTTTACTGGATTTTACTGTTTTTTGTTTGTTTGTTTGTTTTATTTGTTTGGGGAAGGGTACTTAAGGAGTTATCATAACCTTAGAAACAATAAAGCCAATTTTGTTTAAATGGAAAGAATGGTAGAGAGCTGAAGAAAAGTAACAAGTCAGACATGTCTACCAGAATATAAGCTTTATCTTTTTCACCCTTCTGTCCTGGTAAATATATACCAGTGCTAGCATTCTGTGTGTGTAGTAAATACACAAATGTGAAATGAATGTGTGCTCTGAACACAACACAACACAATACAACACAACACTGACAACAGAGCCCTTATTCTCCAGGGACAATCATGGAAGGTGATGTTTCCTAGGCACTTGCCAAGAGCCGGCACTATTCTAGGTGCTTCCCTTGCTCTGGCTCATTTCCTCCTCACAATATTAGATGAGATAGGGACAATTCATCTTTATATTTTACAGATATGGAAAGCTTAAGCACATAGAGGGTAAGAAACATTCCCATGCTGCAAATAAGCAGCAGAATTGAGATTTAAACCCAAACTTGACCCATACTCTCAGCACTGCAATATGTCTGTCTCATTGACTAGAAGGCAGGTAAGTCTCAGATACCACAAACTTTAAATAATAATAAATGAACATATTGCTCTGAAGTGACTATGAAAAAGTTGTATTCAATGCCATAAATCTGTTCACTATTAATTTGCCAAACTAGAAATAAGAAATTATTGTAATAAAAAATGGAGCTCATGGGTATAGAGGACAGATAGGTGGTTGTCCAAGGTGGGGTTTGGGAGGTAGGTGAAATGGATGAAGCAGGTCAAAGGTAAAGATTTCCAATTATAAAGTAAATAAGTCATGGGGTTATAATGTAAATGAAAAAAAAGAGAGGAAATTATGGCAGAAGAAGAAATCACTTCTTATCCTAAAAATTTGGAAGATGGAGGAGTGGGATTTAAACAGGCCTTTAACAGGTAAATGAGATTGGCATGAACAGAGAAAGTTGAAAGAATATTCTAGCCAGAAAGAACAGTATGAGCGATTACATGCAGAACACGTCTAAGTCAACATAAAGGATGGAAATGTTTGGAAATGGGAGAGTGATCAATAGCAGTGGAAAGTAGCTACAAGCAAGAATAGGCTTAAGTCTCTCTCCTGTGCACTGGAGAATTCAATTTCCCACACATTATAGGTTCCTATTCATGGAACTCCCATCACAGGCTCTGTGAGCATATTAACACCTTCCCTGAGGCGTTAAATCCTGTGTGCTGTAAGACCCGCAACTATAACATATTGTAGGGTAAGATAAGTAACCCCTCAAGCAAAGTGTCATGGAGGAAAGAAGGAGAATATGGGGTTAAAGGAGGGAGATGTGTTTCTACTGAAGACTGTGGAAGGCCTTCACAGGTTATTCTGTGTTTAGAGAACAGTATTCCGTTTGTTTACAGCATATAAATTATGTGATGAGGAGCAGTGGGAGGTCAGTTGAACTCAGAGCATAGAGAAAGCTGGATGGCACGCCAGCTGTGAGAAATTTATATTTCATCAATAGCAATTGTTCAGTAGGCAGCCTGAAGGGTTTTTAGCTTCAGAGCTGGAATTACATTTCCACTTCAGGAAAATAAATTTGACAGTCATAAGTGGGGTAAAGTCTAGTAGCGGGTGGTTATTGTAGCAGGTTGAGATAGAGATAATGACGTTTTGAGGTGGGAAGTGGCAATAGATGTGGCAAGAAGAGGATGTGTGCAAGTGCTTTGATGCTCAAAGAAATTTGTTCTGAATATAATGAAAAACCCAAGATTTGAGAACAGGGAAATGGGAAGATCAAAATTATATGACTTAACTTTTCTCCTGTTCTCCTCTGTAATCATTAATAGGTGCTGAGACAGACAGAAATGCTGAAAATTTAAGAGTTCATGGACAGCTGATAGTATCATAAGATTAACTTTCTTTTGAGTGAGTGGAAAGTTGATTACTTATGGCTAGATGTAGAGACAGGGAGAGGCATTCTCCCAGGTTATAGTGTGACAATGAATTAAACAATTCATTTCTTAAACAATGATAATCACCATATGCACTAGCAGAAATACTACAAAAATAGATTCTTTATTTTTTCTTGGTCTAATACAGATTTCAAAGTATTTCTAAATGTAGACATGTTACTTGTGTTTGGAAAATTTCCACCCTCTGCTAGGAGCATGTTTTTGAAACAAAGAATGGAAACTTCAACATATTTTAAGGGTGGGGAAGATGAATTAAACATTTAGATAGGCTCACTTCAAAACACAGACACATGAGTGGGCATTTATTCTGTGGGACTGAAATCCTTGAAAGGTAAGAATAAGAGGGAATGCTTGAAAATAATCTACATAGGCACGATGAGAGATGGAGCCAGAGAGAAAAATCTATGTGGAATTTTGTGTCATTAAAAATGTGTGTAATTTTATTAATGTGTCCACTGTGTCTGGAAACTCTGAAGAGGAACTAGGTTCTAAAGGATTTCTTTGACTCCCTCTTGGCCATTTGTAGGCTTTTGATGTGGGGAGTTGTGCTGATACGTATTTGGAAACAAACAGTGCATTAAAGAGTCCCAAGATAATTAGACTTTCATTTTGTGGACTCAGTAGATCTGTTCAATATAGTTGGCATTCTTGGTTTTCTGAGTACTTGTTACATCCAAATGCATACTTTGCTTTTATAGCGTGTTCTGAATTTCCTTTGAATCTCCTGTCTTGAGGACCTGTTGAAAGAACTAAAATCTCAGGAACTTCTTCACTTTTTCTTTAATGCAAAGACTAGAGCCTGAGCAGAGCACCCAGCTGCCATGGTTCTTCCCTGACTTCATGAATGCCCTAACTGTAGAAGTGCCTCTCAAAGAGAAAACAAGTCTAAACGTAATGCACCACTCTGTAAGAAGGAAGGAGAAGACAGAAGAGCCACAAGGGGGAAATGACCCCAGAACTTTTATTTCTCTCATCAAAGGGTCATATTTTCCAGGAGAATAACCTAATTGTGTGCCTTTGGTGGCTTGTTCTTGACAGATACTAAGTTCCTGGGCTCCTGATGGTGGAAGATAGATTGAGATAGAGATGGGGGAGAGGGGTTGTTTGAGGATGTGTTGGGGAAATAGTAGTGTTCAAGGGGTGTTGGTTGACATAGTAAGTCAATAATTGACAAAACTGTCTGCCTATCAGAAATAATTTGCATTGCTCTTTAATAAGCACATCGACCACAGCTCTGGACAGTCTAATACAATAGGTCTATATATGTGTAAAATATATACAGAGTAAATCAATCACCCTAATGAACAAAAGCTTACCAAGTGATTCCGAGGGGGCAGGGGCCTTGCTAACTTATATGGCATTTTGTGAAATTAGACAGAGGTATGCCCTAGTTCTTTCCCAAAGCTGATTCAAACTTCTGCCAAGATGCAGGACTGGGTGAGTGCAGGATTAACAGGATTTCAAGACCCACCTAACTCTTCCTTGACCAGGTACCTTTGTACAGAGCACAGGCTGTATAACCAAGAGTATCAGTCTTGCTCGTGAGCAAGAATTGGACCTTCTTATGTACAGTCACTGAATATTAAGAGGTCTCAAATATAAAGACCTCTTACGTCTTCCCAAATATAAGCCACAGCCCTGTGACTAAATTCCCATTAGTAGGAGATACTCCTTTTATGTGTCATTGTACACTGTGTCCCCTAATCTACATCTTTTCTCATGACTGTCTCCTCTCATTCAGTACTCCCAACTCCGGTTGCTAGTCTGCCTAGCTCACCGTCTCCTTGGGCACTACCTGGGAATGCACTCACTCTTGCCAGCCATTTATCATGAGGTTAACCTCTCTCAAGACACAAAGAAGAGTTCATTGGCCTCATTTAAATGGACTTGCAAAGTCAACTTATCATATTTTGTTTAATTTGTAGGACACTATCAATGGGCCACAACATTATATTGTCATATTGTCAAGTGAAAGCAAGCGCAGTAGGAATTACACTCTAAGTGATTAACTCACACTGCCAGGACAAAACAAAAGGACAGTGGGCACTTGTTGCCTGAGATACACGTGGCCTTGCTAAATCATGGAACATCTTCAGGTAGATAGTAGAAAAATAATTACCTTATATTTAGATAGTAAATTATGATGCTTATATTTTCTTCTAATCAAGCCTGCCTTCTCTGTGAGAAAATATGGAGACCCTGTCATGAGTATTTTTAAGTCTTCTCATATTCTCGTCTACGGAGGCCTGAAATTCTGCCTTAATTATTAATTTCTGAATTATAAACATTGTAGATAATTTTTCATGTGAAAAACTAAAGTTAGGGAGTGACGTTGCCCTGGTCACACAACAATTTGTCCACAAAGCTAAGGCCAAACTCTGAATTCAAGTGTTAGGTGCTTTTATTATATCATGTTGCATTTGGGAAAACCAGTAATTTCCAACCTTTTTCATCACATGGCACACATAAACTAATTACTAAAATTCTGTGGCATACAAGAAAATGTATTTTTTGCCGATCTGAAAAAAAAAATAGGTATAATTTTGATTCATTCACGCCAGACAGCTATTGTGTCGCCTGTTGTCATTTTCAAGATTTAACAATCTAAGTCAGGTGTGGGGAATGTCTAGCCTGAGGGTCATATAAGGCCCACGAAATCATTAGGGCTAGCCCTTCCAAGGCATTAGGGGTGAGTTAATTAAATGTTTGACCAAATATAGCGGGCTAATTTTTAAGTTGATAATTTTGTATGGCCTGCAAATGATGCTATAAATATCCAAATGGCCTTTGGCAGAACAAAGGCTCCCCACCCCTGATCTAAGGGAACAGAGGTCAGTGCCCCTGACTAGCCAGGTGTTGCATGTTTTTAAAAGTCTGGTGGCTGGCTCACTGGTTGAAAATCGCTGAGGTAAACCACTGCACTTGTCAATACTCTATTTTACAATCAAACCATTTCAGGGGAGAAAACTAAGTTCTTAACACTTCAATTCATGAACTATAAGCTGCGAGATCGATGAAACCAGGGTAAAATATTGGATCCCAAGAAATGGTACATGGTACACGGTAAAGGGAAAAGGAAGATTGAGGAAAGGGAGGTGAGAAGAGAAGCCTTGAAGTGACAGGGGGGAGTTTAGGGCCAACCTAATTTTCAGTTGTGCCTTGGGCCAAGATGGTTTCGTCAGCAGTGATCGGCAACCTGCGGCTCAGCAAACCGCGGCTCGCGAGCCACATGCTGCTCTTTGGCCCCTTGAGTGTGGCTCTTCCACAAAATACTGACTTCTGCACATGGGCCACAAAGTTTCAATTGCACTGTACGTGCGCGCCCGCACGTGGTATTTTGTGGAAGAGCCACACTGAAGGGGCCAAAGAGCCGCATGCGGCTTGCGAGCCGCGGTTTGCCGACCACGGGTAGTGAAATCTAAAGGGTTGTTCATTTAATTGGTCTCTTCCCTAGACCAGTGTGTTATCACTGTGTTTATAATCTGTGAAGCTTTGTGTTACTAGTTCATTTTATTTCAATTGTGCTGTCATCCAAGAAGGCAATGCCAGCTGCGAAAATGTTCTGCTCCCATGAGTTGGGAATTGGTGTTCTTTTAAAAAGACGTTTAAATCAGAGGAGACTGTCACCCATCACAAAGAGGACCTTTTTTATTTCCTGATTCCTCACTACCTTTTCTCACATGGCACTGCAACCCTCATAAAGCTGAGGGAAGTCAGGCATGAAATGGTGTTCTATTTAGTTTAATGGTTAACAGACAGCTTCAACCACCGCATTCAGCACATTAGCCGTATGCTGAAGGATCTGCTCATTTTTAATAAGGTGAAACACTATTTAGTGTTTAACACTGTATGGCAGAATTATCCTTAACCCTCTTTTTCTCTTCATTGTAACGAAATATATTGGAGAGCGATGCTCCATAATAGTGCTTTTCTAGCCTTTGCTTATGCAAAGAAAGTAGTTTATGGCACTATAGAGTTCAAAAAAGAGAATTAAAATTGTGAAATTCCCCAAAGACCTTAGTAGTCCTCTAGTCCAAGTCCTCTGATTTGTCAGTCAAGTTCAGAAAAAGTGAGTGACTCCAGTAATTCAGCTTATTAATGCATAGTTTCTTTCTTTCTTTCCCTCCCTCATTTCTTCCTTTTCTTTCTCTCTATTTTTCTGCCTTCCTTTATTTCTCCATGCTTTCTTCCCTCCTCCCCTCCCTCCTTCCCTCTCTTCCCCTCCCTCTGTCTCTCTTTCATCTTTCCTCCATTCTGTTCCCTTCCTGTGGATTTTCATAGTGTGATAAAAAGATTATTTTTGATAGTCTCTTTCAGTCCCAAACTTACAAAAATAATTTGTATTCAGTATAAAAGACTACCTCTCCCCCTACCACACAGTGAGTGTTTTCTTTTAAAATATCCTTTCCCTGGGAAGAAAAAGAAAAGCTGTGTGTAGCCTCTCACTTTCTTATAATTATGTTTCCTACTCCCAGGAACCCTAACTTTCATAGCCTCAGAGCCACATAGCTCTATTTCAGTGTTCATTAATTTACTAGATGAGGAAGTAGCTTTATCTAAAGTCATATTAAAACTTGATCTTCCATCTCATAGGACAAGGAATTAAAGACTCCAAGAAAGGTCAGAGTAATTATCAATTATTTTGACCAAAACATGAATATCCACATTTTGCAAATATGGATAATGTTATTTACTTTTCAGAGTTGTCTTATACATATTACCATCTCTTATAAGCCTTATAACTACCCTCTATGTAATATAGAGAATATGTCATCATCTCAATTTTTTAAATGGGAAAACAGATTTCTGTGATTTTACATGACTTGGTAAAAAATCACATGGCCCATTAATACCAGTGCTATGACAAAACACTAACATTTCCCCACCCAGTTTTGTGGGGTTTTTTTACACTATATCAAGCTACTTCCACTCAAGATAATAATTATTGTTGGATGCATATCTAAATAGGGAGATGAGCCAGGATAAGTGGACTGAGCAAGAATTGTGCAGAGAAGGAGGCTTGGGAAGCATGGCAGAGAGAGCTGGGGCAGATGGAATTGGCAATTTTTCCTGAAGGTCCATGAGAGGATAGTGGGGGAGTACTAAAGTGGTCTAATGGGGAAAATATAGTCATTGAAACAAATAAAATTATATAGTATGACTAAAAAATTGGATCTTTCTGCTTTTGAGTCTTAAAGAAATAGGATAGCCTTAACTGGTTTGGCTCAGTGGATAGAGCGTCGGCCTGCGGAATGAAAGGTCCCAGGTTCGATTTCGGTCAAGGGCATGCACCTTAGTTGTGGGCACATCCCCAGTAGGAGGTGTGCTGGAGGCAGCTGATCGATGTTTCTCTCTCATCGATGTTTCTAACTTCTATCCCTCTCTTTTCCTCTCTGTAAAAAAATCAATAAAATATATTAAAAAAAAGAAATAGTATATTCAAACAAATTTTCTTTTTTTAAAAAAGCAATGTCTATTGCATTTATTCTCTTTTTGGCATAACCTGAATGCATCATTGATGTGCTCCCAAGGACACATGAAGGTCAGTCCCATGATATCTTTGCCTTCTCCATTATCAGATTCTTCTATTTTAGGGCTTTGTGTCAGGAACTGATATATGGAACAAGATCCTCTAGCTTGGGATGTAATAAATAGTTACTTGATTTTACATTGACATCTTATATGCATCTCGTGGATGTAACATCGGCTCCCAAAACACTGGCATGTCATGAGACTGCTTAAAAGTGCTAATGATATTTCCTTTCTCTTGGAGGGCCCATTTAACAAGAATATCTAAAGAATATTATTCAAGAGCACACTTTCTCATGAGAGACTGCTATAAGTTTATGTGACTAACTTCTGTTGAACATAAAATAACTTATTTTTCCAAAAGGTGCTATCTATTTTAAAGTAATTATCATGGGACATTGTAAACAAATCCAAATGATACTCCTATTTGTGAAATTCTTTTGTGTGCCTTTTAAAATGTGCCATAGTCTCTTTATTGGAATTTGACCAGAATAAATGCCCTTATCCCCATGCTTCTTATAACATGTATACAATGGGATTATGATTATGGAAATGGAAAAGAGAAATAATCCCTTCCCCAAAGATCTAAAGAGACTCTACTGATTTCTGCTTGTCTGCTTTGCTGTAAGTCAGGGGTAACAGTCTCTGCTCCAAACTTTTTTTATTATTTAACAGTGTAGCTTTAGGCATGTGCATGAACTACTCCGTTTCTTCATTTAAATGATTGAATTGCATGGCCTTCCAGCTTCCTGCCATTATATCAGTTTGTGTGTCTATGATACATATGATGTCCAATCCAGCATCAGTTCTCTTAGGGAAGGCGTGATCTATTTCTTTGAAAGGCTGTCTAGGCTCATGGATTTGATGGAACATTGCCTGTTCCCTAAGAACACTGCCTATAGTGGTTAGGTAATTTTATAATGTGTGGAAGCAGAATGAACTAAGTTCTTAAAACATAAAATAACTTTAAAAATTACTTTGTTTTAGTTGAATTATGAGCAGTAAGGGACCTTTGCAAACTTCAGTTCCAGTGAGCAGATGAAGTCTGCAAATAAGTGACTCAATGTATGTATGTATCATCAATTGGGACTTCAGGAAAGAGCTTTGCTAAGTCATATATCTTGGGCGAGAGAAATAGACGATAAAGGACAGAGGGCAGAAAAAGACACCTACCAAGATGAACGAGTGAGTAAGTAGTTGGAGGGTTATTAATACCCCAAATAACTATTCAGACCCAGACATAGTTTTCAACAACCATGGATGGAATAAAATAAATATGAACATAAAAATAAAGGAGAGAACAACCTTTGTGAGTATTTATACATTTTTTTGGCCTAAAACATAATTGGGACTACCACAAAATGGGTTATAAATTAGATGTCAGCAGACATCAGAACAGAATGAAAAACAATCAGCTAGTTCACCTGCACATTCTATGGGATTTCTCATGTATTTTCTAGGACTTTGGTAAATTCCCAGAATCTTGTAAAATCCTAAGCATTTCTGATCTTAAGTCTTCCCTCCATTCAGGCTTAGACTACATTATAGATTCCATCCCACAGCATTCCATTCCATTCCTATGCTCTTTGTATACCCAGAATTGAACTCAGTATTTTGATGTGACTGTCCACCAAACCACTCTATGAAGTGTCTGTGATTATACAAAATATTAGAGATAATGAAAGGTGTCTACAGCAACAAAAGCAACAATCTTGAAGGTCCCTGTTGTGGGGCTTTTGGGCCATCCCATAATTGGGAATTCTTTTCTGGTCTTCTTAAGAGTAAATTAAGCTCTTTCACTTTAAGGCAAGACCTCTTTCTACGAACTCCTCTTCCTCTAACTGGCTCTTGTGAGGGTGAGCTCTACCTTTAACAGGAAGTTAATTCTAAACTCATGAGGTCTATAGTCAGGTTGCTTAATATTAAAAAAAAGTCAAATGCTATGTTTAGAGAAGTTGATCAATAATAGCTGAGTAAACAAAATAATATCCCAGGCTGTTGAGTCTGGGAAATGATTCTTGAGCTTACCTCTTGCAGTTTCTACAGCTCCACATTGTTATGAAACTAGAGCAATACTGTTGTTTGAATATTTCCTCTCTAATCACACCCACCTTCCATCTAGACATCTCTTTAAGCATGGGGACTTCAATTCTGAAATAAAACACAAAACACACAGATGGCAAACATTACCGCTATGCAGTGATTTACAGGCACACATTTCTAGCAAATAAATCTTAGGCCTAAGTGATAAAGTATTTTTTTTTTTTTTTTAAATATATTTTATTGATTTTTTACAGAGAGGAAGGGAGAGAGATAGAGAGCTAGAAACATCGATGAGCGAGAAACATCGACCAGCTGCCTCCTGCACACCCCCTACTGGGGATGTGCCCGCAACCGAGGTACATGCCCTTGACCGGAATCGAACCTGGGACCTTTCAGTCCGCAGGCCGACGCTCTATCCACTGAGCCAAACCGGTTTCGGCGATAAAGTATTTTTGCATCCTTTGAAGTTAGGCTGTATGTCAGGGATGTTACTGAAAACAAAAATAAATACATTAAACTATCTGTACCATGATCATTAAATTCTTGTTTGATTCTTTAAAAATAGGCTTACTCTGTTGTATTATTTCTCAGCACATCATGTGATCACAAAATTATTATTTTTTTTAAAACATTTTTTATTGTTGCAAGTATTACATATGTCCCCTTTTTCAAACATTATTTTTAAGGTTTAAATTATTATTTTTTTAAATGTATCTTTATTGTTATCTCAAAGTCCCAATTTGTAAAACTCTGGTAGTTGTCAGACTGCTATGTTGATTAAATAAGAAATCTGAGCATTTGCATGCAAAAAAAGAAAAAAAAAATTCCTAGGGCCACACTGTGCTAGTAGGAAGAATTAAGAGAATAACATGACCAAGGGCTATGGTTGGGAATTGTCAAGGGCTGTGGTTGGGAGATGCTGAGGTTGGGAAAGAGAGAGAGAAATAAAAACCATGCAGAGGAGGCTGGATATCTAGGAGAGTGAATGACTTAAGTCAGTGGTTCTCAACTTGTGGGTCGTGACCCCTTTGGCGGTCAACGACCCATTCACAGGGGTCGCCTAAGACCATCCTGCATATCAGATATTTACATTACGATTCATAATAGTAGCAACATTACAGTTACGAAGTAGCAACGAAAATAATTTTATGGTTGGGTCACAATATGAGGAACTGTATTTAAAGGGCCAGAAGGTTGAGAACCACTGACTTAAGTTCTTGGTCCCAGTGTGGAGTTTCAAGTTTGGGGCGGGGTGTTGATGAAAACAAGGGGACAGGACACAGGAAGAGTGGAGGGTTAAAAGAGGAGGAAGGATTTTGGAGGACAGACATGGTTCTGAATGAGATGATGTTTACCATGTAAGTGTTCACACAATCCCCTCCTCAGAAAGATATTGACTAGAGCTGTGGTTTTGTATTCTCACAGCTGCTCTTTAAATTTATCTACTTATTATTCATTTTCTGTACAGAGGCATGTATTTCAAAATTATAATCAAGTTATGGATTTTGTGCCAGTTGTTCTCCAAAATTACTAGCCACACTGAGAAAGTCAAAATCATAAGACTTAACTATCCTAAATGATAAAAAATCACCATTTTGCAAAAGCTAACACTGGAATTGAGAATAATCTCATAGGTAAACTACCAATCTTTAAGGAGCAATTGCCTCAAAATGGCACTTAATTTACATCAAATCAGTTATGTCATCTAATAGATACTGCATTTCCAGGTAGTATTTTTCTCTTCATCTGCTTGCTTCTTGTCATCTTTTCTCTTTAGCATTGCTACAGACCATATACATAAAATACCACTTTCATGTCATATTTATTTTGACAAATATTGCATGAGTTTCCCTCATTGCCTGTAGGATAAAGATCTGACCCATTACTTTGGTTTTTAAAACTCTACATACAGAATATTATTACATTAAAATACCATCTTTTCATGCGTTCCATTAATAAGCTTGCTACAAGCCCAGCCAAAAAAGGTGAGCTAAAGAACCTACTCAAAATAATGTAATCTTTACCCCAAGGAGAAAATATAATTACATATCCCAGTTTTCAAGTTGCCTCATGTTGGCCTCCTGCCTCTCCCCCTGTAGTCTCACCTGTCAACCATGACACCACTTCCCATTATTTTGCCCAGTACTTGGATGTTCCCATGTTCTCTATTACTTCTGGCCATTGCATATGCTGATCGCTCTGCCTGAAATATTTTGCCCAAACCCCCTATTAGCTCTCCTGTTTTAGCTACTTCCTACCCATCCTTCAGTATTCAACCAACTCTCTCCTTTTCTGGGGAGCTTCTCTGGGATACTAGAGCTTGTATAGATGCCCATGCCGTGTGTTGCCAGGCCATTCTGTCCTGTCTTTATCATACATAGATATAGTTACCCTTCATTGCAGTTGTTCCTAATTACCTGTCTTCCCATAGACTGTAAAAGCTAGGGTCATGTTCATCTCATTCATCATTGCAGTCCAGTGCCCACTACATTTTCTGTATTGTGCCATATAAATAAACACAATTTGAAAGTTGATACTATGAAAAGTGAAATATTTCTTGCGAGCAGAAAGAAGCAGCAAAAAAAGCAAAGTGATAAATGCAAACAATAATATCAAAAGAATTTTGCAAACATTACATCTGAGGAGAAAGTGTGGTCACGAACAAGTAGCTGAAACCAAGGAGACTGGGCCAGGAAGTCTACTCTTCCTCTCAAAGCAAAATGGGCCTCTAGGTTGTTTGGAGCACTGTCACCTTATGACTATGGATTCTAGCTTCCTTCGCTTATTGTTTTTCAAGTTTTTGATGTTTAGTTTCCTCCATCTATTTGAATCTTACTTTCAAAACCATTTTCAATTTAAATTCTTAAAACCTCTGCTGACCCAGTTATCTCTCCCCTCCCAACTTTAAATTACTTTCCCAGTACTGATTTTATTGTTGGCATTATTATTATTCCCAATTTGATCCTGAGCTCCTACTGGCAGGAATAGTGTTTTGTTCACTTTGAGTCCACAGATGCTATCTAAGCACAGGGCTGCTACTCAATAAACAGACAGCCTGCTGGACTGGTCACTTTTCCTGGGAGAAAACATTTTTGTTTTATAAATAAAAATGCATAGATTTAAAAAGTAATCATCTCATTTTAAATTATCTATTTTCACATTAATTGTATGTTTTGTTAATTTATCATCTGTCATATTTCAACATAATGAAGGGTGGGTAAGTGCCGGGGTTCTTGTTTCAGCACCTAGAAGGGTTCAGCAATCTGGAGAAGGGGCTGTGTGTAACTTCATAAAGAGAGTTTTGAAAGGCATTTGGGGGTCAGAGGAGCTTAGCTAAAAGGAACTAAGATCTCCTGGTCTTAGGACCCCATGCTTTTTATTAACACAAATTGTTCTGTGGTGAAGTGAAGATATATACTTCAAAGGGTCAGGGTTTCATATACAGAGGCATTATCAGAATGGGGGAATTAGCCTACAGCTGTTCAGGTGTTTGGACAGTAGGAGGCAATAACATGTAGATTAAGATGCCCTGAGTTGTCTGGCAGCAAGCAATCCATCCCTTTTCAGGTTTGGGGAAATGCCTTTAGCCATTCCCAACAGGTGACAACATATGTGACTTAGCCCTTGTTGAGTCCCCAAGGTCCATCAACCTTTTGATGAAACTCTTGCAATTATGACATGCTGGAATTGGCTTCTGGCAGGTAAGGAAGTATGAGCTAAAGTCAAAAGTACCTTGGACTCCAGTCAAAAGAGTTAGCTTAGAGTCCAAGCCCTGTGAGTAGTGGCAGGTCATGTGATCACTCAAGCTTTAGTTCTCTCATTTGCAAAATAAGAGGCCAGCACAGAGAATGCTGATATCTCCTCTAGCTACAACTCTTCTGTGAATGTCTCTGTGCTGTGCAAAGAATGCACTTCGCACATTTTAGAAATATGCAATTTTCTACCAAGAATCATCAGTGCTCATTTACAGATAGTTAAAAAGAAAATCTATCACTAGTAGAATACTATTGTCCAAAAGTTTCAATGTATTTATAATGATAGATATGCTAGTTATCTTATAGAGAGCTTATAAATAATGGATTTTGGAAACACTGAGTGGTATAGAAAAATCACTGCATCTACCACAGAAATCTGCCTCAACACAATATATAAAAAATCAGTCACCAAAACTAATATTATCATGAACCTGCAACTTGAATTGAATTTTACTTTGTTGCTCCAGTGAGGTCCACAAAAGCATGCTGTGCTTGGCTAAGCCCTGTACGCACAGCTACACCTATTAAATGTGGAGGAGTTTGTGAATGCCCCTTTCCAAAGTGGGTTGAGTGAAAAGCTTTTAGGAAAAGTCACAGCTCCATGCATTTTTGAAGATTAATTACCACTCAGATACTTTCAGCTTTCCAATATACAGTTGCATTAAGCATAAATTAACTACCTCAAGGCTGCATAATGGACAGTGGGTAGAGGACTTTCACATTTACATCTTTGGTTTGAATCTATCCCCGACTTAAGATTGACTGAAAGTCATTATCCTTTGTCAACTGTTCAGTGACTTATGAAATGAATTATTGGTCTTGGTTAAGTTCTTAGAGTAGGCAAATAACACCTTCACAAATGATGCTCATCGGGAGCTGCTGCAACTCGAGAAAGAGGGTTCGAGATAGAATTGGTCATGGAAATTGAACTAGCGTCTCTCTGCTCCACTTTCTAAATATGTACTGAGGCTTAGAGCTTTGCCTTCCAAAAGAGAAGGATTTGAGTCTCCACAGTTGCTGACTGGACATCTTTCATTAGCATGATGGAGACAATTTAGGGCTTGTGCTTCTGGCCAGGACAGCACAATTATCCCTGATTTCTCTCTTCACATCTGAAGAAATCTCCAGGAGAGAGTTTTTGTTTTGTTTTGTTTTAAATTTCACAAAGTACAGAAAAAGCACTGTTTCCATAACCTTTATCATTGTCTCTCTGGGGACCAGAACATGTTGGTATCAGATTGCTATTTCTATCTTGCTAGAAATAACATTGTTTAGTAGAAACCATCTTTCATACGAAGGTTTTTGCTGCTCGAGGTTTAGTTCTTGCTCTGTATCTGTCTGTAAAACACTGAACACGGTTTGAGGCCTCAGTTTCCCCACATGAAGGTAAAGGACATTAGATTGGATTTCTCAAGTCAAACTCTCTTCTGACTTGATTGGATCCTGGTACTGACACGTTTTTCATTTTCTGGAGGGTTGTATGGTAATCCTGGGACTATCTGGAAGCCTGAAGCTTTTCTCCTAAGAAGGGATTAGTATTTTAATCAGGGACTATTAGAGGGACACAGCTCTACTTGGAAATCACTGGCCGAGGAACATAGGGAATTTCACATGTAATGAAGAGTATAGATTATTGGCAGTGAAAGCAGAGAATAGGTCAATAAAAGTTAGAATTTGAGTTTAAATGGGTAAGAGAAGCCTCCTATAATATATATCCCCACAGGGTGAGGCTGTAATTGGGAACAACTAAAGGAATCAGTCAGAGAAGAAGCCAAGTGTAAGTAACAGCTGAGTATGAAAAGGTCAGGGGCTAACAGGTGCTTGTGAGTTCTTATCATATACTAGAGGCCCGGTGCACAAAAATTTGTGCACTCGGGGGGAGGGGGGGTCCCTCCACCTGGCCTGTGCCCTCACGCAATCTGGGACCCCTCAGGGGATGACCACCTGCTGGCTTAGGCCCGCTCCCCAGTGGATTGGGCCTAAGATAGCAATCAGACATCCCTCTGGCAACCTGGCAGCCCTCAGGGGATGTCCATTTGCCAGCAGGGAGCAGGCCTAAACTGCAGTCGGACATCCTTAGCACTGCTGAGGAGGCAAGAGAGGCTCCCACCACCACCGCTGCACTGGCAGTCATCAACCTGGCTTGTGGCTGAGCAGAGCTCCTCCCATGTGAGAGCACCCTGACCACCAGAGGGCAGCTCCTGCATTGAGCGTCTGGCCCCTGGTGGTCAGTGTGTGTCATAGTGACCAGTTATTCCCAGTCCTTCTGCTGTTAGGGTCAGTTTTCATATTACCCTTTTACTATATAGGATAGAGGCCTGGTGCACGGGTGGGGGTGGGCTGGTTTGCCCTGAAAGGTGTCCCCAGATCAGGGTGGGGGTTCCACTTGGGTACCTGGCCAGCCTGGATGAGGGGATGATGGCTGTTTGCAGCTGGTCACACCCCCTTCAGGGGGTGCCTGGCCAGTCTGGGTGAGGGGTTGAGGGCCATTTTCAGGCTGGCGGGTGACTGAAGCTCCCAACCTCTCCTTTTTTTTTTTACTCTGGGATTTATTTACCTTCTGTGGTTGTCACTGGAACTGAGAGCCAGCTTTAGCTCTGAGGCTCGGCTCCAGCTCTGAAACCTTGGCTGCTGAAAGCAGGTATCTGGGTTTGTTTGGCTTCTATAATTGAAACACTGTTACAGCTCCAGCTCTGAGGCCCGGCTGGCTGAAAGAAGGTTTCTGGGGTTTGTTTAGCTTCTATAATTGCAACATTGTTTCTTAGAGTGCAGCTCAGAGGCCGGTAGTGGCAGGCGGGAAATGTTGGCTTCCTCCATCACTGGAGCAAGCAAGACTCCTGTTCGCTTCAGTTGCCTGGCTGCCAGCCACCATCTTGGTTGGCAGTTAATTTGCATATCTCGCTGATTAGCCAGTGGGAAGGGTAGCGAAGTTGTGGTTAATTACCATGTTTGTCTATTATTAGATAGGATGGTAAGAATTCTCCCTGCTTCTCCCCTCCTCTACTCTCCCCTTCCTTTTCTTCTCCTTCTCTGCTCTTCCTCCTCACTTAGATTTCCTTCCTAGGTAATCACAATCAGTTTGAAAATTTTCTTTATTTGGGTGACTTTCAGAACAATATTTTCAGCCCAGTTACTCCTTCTGACTTCCAAAATCACACATAAAACTAATGATATATCTCATTGGCATTCTCATCAACAATTAAAATGTAACATCTCCAAAGAGAATTCTAAATCCCTCCTTAACTTACCCCATAGTCTTTCTCATTTCAGTCAATAGCACCATCATAAATTAATTTATTGAAAACAGAAGTCACCTTTGATTCTTGTTCTTTCCTTCACTCATATAATTTACTATTTAGTGCATTGGATTTTCCTTTTGCTCTTCCATGTTAATCTGGACATCTACCATCTCTTACCCAATTTATAGGGACAACATCTTTTTTACATGATTCTAATTAGCCCTCTCTCCGCTCTTGAAATCTTTTCCCACATAGTAGTATAATAATCTTTTTTTTAAAATGCAAGATGAAAAACAACACTTTCCTTCTTAAAACCAGGTGTGAGAAATTCATATTTCATCACTAGTTTTAGGCCACAGTCTGTGGTAATTTATGACAGCAACAATAGGAAGATAGTACTGTCCTTTTTCTTTCTTTTCAAAATATATTTTTACTAGAGGCCCGGTGAATGAAATTTTGTGCACTGGGGGGGTGGGGGGAGGGTGGTCCCTCAGCCTGGCCTGTGCCCTCTGGCAGTCCAGGACCCTTTGGGGGATGTCTGACTGCCTGTGTAAGCATGCTCCCCTCAAGCTGGCAGTCAGACATCCCTCTCGCAGTCTAGGACCCCTAGCTCCTTACCGCCTGCCTGCAGTGGAGGCAGGAGAGGCTCCCACCACCACTGCTGCACTCACCAGCTGTGGGCCCAGCTTCTGGCTGAGCTGTGCTCCCCCCATGGGAGCACACTGACCACCAGGGGGCAGACACTCAACACAGGAGCTGACCTCTGGTGGTCAGTGAGTGTCATAGCGACTGGTTGTCCCACCTTTTGGTCAATTTGCATATTAGGGTTTTATTATATAGGATTGATTTCAGAGAGGAAGGGAGAGCAAAAGAGAGATAGAAATATCAATGATGAGAGAGAACCATTGATTGGCTGCCTCCTGCACAGCCCCTACTGGGGATCATTGCAGCAACCTGGGCAAGTGCCCTGACAGGGAATTAAACCATGACTTCCTGGTTCATAGATTGACACTTAACCACTGAGCAACACCAGTCGGGCAATACAGTCACTTTTTCCATTCATCAACTATGCCCTAACTATATGTCTTCTTCCAGTTTTTGCAATATGACACACTGTGTAATTCCTGGGGGTCTTTACACAGGCTGTTAGACTGGCCTTGTGTATTTTTACTTATAGTTGTAGGACTAGTTCCTTTTGATATCAGTTTAAATGACATCTCTTTAGGAAGATCTTCCCCAACCTTCTCTTTCAATCTCTTTTCATCTCCTTGTTATTGCTTGTTTTACACAGAGTGTCTTAGTCCTGGCAGTTGTTTTATTTATCTCTGTAATACTTGATTTTTTATTTTGTGATACTTTTTGTTTGCCTTTTTTCTCTTTTTCTTGGTCTGTTAATGTAGAATCTAAGCTCCATGACAGAAGAAACTATATCTATTGTGTTTAGCACCATATCTTTAGAATGGTTTCTGGCACATAGTAAGTTCTAAATAAATATCCAATGCCTGCCTGACAGATTGAATGACTGATTTAAGGGAATTCAGTGTTTGGAGAATCTAGCTCCAGGAAAAGAAAGCTGGTATGTACTAGCTAAGGATCCTCAGCTCTTAGAAGTTTCTGGGCTTGACCTTGATGTCACAGTGGAGATTAGGCCTTAAGGAAGACAACAGGGAAAACTCTGGATTGTTTTGGGGTGTCAGGGTAAAAGCTCAATCCAGAAATTAGATAACAGTGGGGCTGTTAGGTATTTGGCAAAGGTATTTTAGGGGCTTGACATTCTGCAGGAATTTGCCCTGGTCAGGTGAGTCTTAGAGGAAATGCAGGAAGACCAATGTGTAACTTCCAGGACCCAGCAAATATGCATACAAGTGGAGAAGAGGGCAGGGTTCATTACTTTTGTCCAACTTGGAATCCCAAAATTTGGTTTAATGTCAGGCACTTATGAAATGCTTAATAAAAATTAGCAAGACATGGGTGAGTGTTGAATGAATGAATGACAGATTACTCTATGTATGGAAAAGTATTAGTGTAATGCCTGGCATATTAGACTTGACTTCCCTCCCCTTTCTATTTATACATGCTAGCTAATGATGGAGCTGGCACTGCCTTCAAACTGGTTGGGTATGGCCCTGCTGGTGTGACTGAGTGGTTGAGCATCAACCTATGAACCAGGAGATCATGGTTCAATTTCCTGTCAGGGCACGTGCTCAGGTTGCTGGCTCCATCCCTAGTGTGGGGCATGCAGGAAGCAGCCAATCAATGATTGTCTCTCATCATTGATGTTTCTCTCTCTCTCTGTCCCTCTCCCTTCCTCTTTGAAATCAATAAAAATATATTTTTTAAAAACACTGGTTAGATGTAGCTGTGGGAGTGGGTTGGGCCCTTGGAGGATTTTGGATCCTGCTATGTGGAAGTTGGGGAAGAGAGTGATGATGGGAAATGAGGCTGAAGTGGCAGTTCTGCCTGAAGCAGTGAGCGGAATTCCTAAAGAGAACATTTATATCCTCAGTGCTCAAGTGACATTTCTCCAAGACTTTTGCAGTGAAGTGAGTTAGATTAAGTGTTATATAATTAACCCTAAGAAATGAGCTTTAATCAAGTATTCAATTCTATAATTCCATTGTCCCCTGATCTCTCTACTCTTTCTTAGTTCTTTTGGTACTCAATGCTATTTTATACTAGATTGATATCTGTTGAATCAATTTCTCTGGCTATCTAAATGACATTTTCTCTCAAAGAGAAATAGTAGGTCTTCATTCCCTTAGTATATTCATGTCCAAAATCTATTACAACAAAGATTCACAAGATGGGAGGCTTGAAACAACAAAAGTATATTTTCTCACACTCTGGAGGCTAGAAGTCTGAAATCAAATTGTTGGCAAGGCCATACGCCCTCTGAAGAGTCTAGGGATAAATTCTTTCCTCTTCCCAGCTTCTGGTGTTTGCCAGTAACCCTTGGCATTCCTTGGCTTGTCGATGCATTACTCTAGTCTCTGCTTCTGTCTTCACATGCCCCTTTTCCCCATATTTCTCTGTTTCCAATATTCTCTTTTCTTACAAGACCATCCACCCTAACTCAGTATGACCTCTTAATATTATTAAATCCGCAAAGGTCCTATTTCCAACTAAGGTCACATTTGCAGGTTCTGGCTGGGTGTGAATTTTGAGGATATACTATTGAACCCATATCTATAGTGAGAAAAAGAGTACTATTGTGGGACAGGCCCAGGCTGAGGACCTTGTTGAGGAAGGCTTGGGAAGTTTTCACAGTGAATAGTTTTGTTTCACAGGTAGTTTTCACAAGGGTCGGTGCCTTAATCATTTTTATATTTCCCAGTCTCACAAATGGTGTCATACAAGGGGGAACAAATTTGAATAAATGTATTCTACTAATGACCTTCTTGGCTGCCCACCTCCTAAGGCCTCCAATACCACTCAGGGGTTATGGTGGGAAGTAGCTAGGTTCAGATGTCTTGCTCTCCGGGGATTGCCAAATCTTGTTTCTGTCCTGTGATCGATATGTTCATGATTCCTTTGGATTCTTGAATTTTGAGGCAGTAGTCTAAGAGATTACCTGTTCAACGTTACTGAATGACTGGTCCTTAAATGAACTTTTTAAAGATAATATTTTTTATAGACAATCTACTTAAAATATATGAGATGGTTGACACAAATAGTTGTCCTTCAATTGATAGCCAGCTTAGTTAAAATCAACTGTATTATTCTTAAAAAAAACGTTTAGATAGGGTAAACCTAAACTTTAAAACAAATTAGCCTGCAGAGAGAGAGTATACTAATAATACGTTCTATTTGCATGGTGTGTTCTAATTATCTTATTTGATCACTATGGGGTAGGCAAACACAGATAATTTTCTTTAGTGACCAAAAAGGAAAATGAGGCTCTGAGAGGTTAAGTAGCTACATTAAAGATAACAAAGAAATGGCTCTGGCCTGGGTTGCTCAATAGTTTGAGTGTCAGCCTGTGCATAGAAGGATCTCAGGTTTGATTCCCAGTTAAGAGCACATACCCGGGTTGCAGGTTCATCCCCAGCCCTGGTTGGGGTGCATGCAGGAGGCAACCAGTCAATGTGTCTCTTTCACATTGATGCTTTTTTCTTTCTCTCCCTCCCTGCCTCTTCCTCTCTCCTTCCCATTCTCTCTAAAAATCAATGGGAATGAGTGTCCTTGGGTGAGGATTTAAAATAAAAATTTTATTAAGAGATAAGCAAATTAGGAGAGTGTGAGGACCTCCTGTCTTCCTATCTTAGTCCCCTGCTCTTTTCAGAGCACTACCCTGCTTGTCACTGCCTACAGTGGTTGAGTTGTTAAATTAAATGCTTATTTTGACAATGTCTACTCAGCCTAAAGAAGTTATACATTACATCTCCAATTTAACTTGGACATCCTATGGATTTTGTTTAGGAACTACTAGATTTTTTTCCTTCACATTTAATTAGTTTTAGCATTATTTTTTTTTCAAACTCTTATTTTATCATAATCACAAATAAAAGCATACATTTAAAGAAGAGGAAAAGCCTGAGTACTTGGGTGACGAATATCAGGTTCATAGGCCAATGGCTTGAGTTTAAGTCCTATGTGATTTGGGGTGAGCCACTGGCCTCCAAAAGTGCACAAGTGAACTGAGCTAATGTGGGTCTCTGCGCTTGTTGGCCTCGTGATATCTCAGTGTTTGGATGGAGTGAGGGGGCAAGATCTGGTGGGAAGAGTTTGGAAACAAATTGGTCATTCTGGTTGCATTGCCAATTAGACTCTACTCAGCACATGCACGACTTTGGGCCTATTGATATTTGCTGTGACACTTAAATGTTCAGCACAGTATTGATTCTGAATGTCAAGCCCTTAGCTTAGGTGCTGTTTCTGTGCGATGAGCAGATTATCACAGAATACTAATTGAACACTTTAAACACACACACACACACACACACACACACACACACACACACACCACCCACAAGCAGCAATTTAAATACACATTTAACCAGCTCATTTCCAATCTTGATAGAAGCAAAATGGCAGTGTTTGAAGTGTTACTGAATAGTTTGTACAGACTGACAGACTGAAATATTTTTAAAAAGTGAATTGCTTTCTACCCAAATATATAATTTACTGTTATAAAATAAGGTTATATGGTTCAAAATGCTACCTAGGCCAGTTAATAACCAGATTAGAAACAAAGATGAAATAGAATATTAATCTGAGAGAAGAAAATGTATTTCTTTATACAATTAAGGGAACAAAAAAATGAAGTTTAATTGACTCCATAATTATAGTTAAAAAAAAAACAAGGTTTTGAAAAAAGAAAATTTCCAAGTTTTTCTAAAGCATCTATAGGAAAATTGATGAGAATATTTTATAAACATAATTTCAAATAGTTGGAAGACTATTTGTTGGTAAATATCTGGAAAAGACAGATAAACTGATTAACGTTAGTCTACGTTGTTGTAAGATCATTCGTAATACTCTATAATGAATGATTTAGTATCTTGGCAGCATGGGCCAAACGAAGAATCAAAGTTGTTTACATCTACACCATTCCTGTATTTTCATAGGTGCACAAAAAATCATATCAAAAACTCTCACCACAACTTCAACAGCTATTTTTTTCTTCCTGCCCAATAGGGGATGTCCCCACCTAACATACCCCACCACAATGGTAATACTGGCTCCAGCCCTTGCTTCCCTGGCACTCTCTCTGCTGGCCAACTTCAGTGCTTCTTCATGTCAGGGTGTGGTGTGTCTTCTCCTCTTGGGAGTTGTAATAACAAACTCTTCTTTCAAAGGTATTGACTTTCTCGTGTTATTACTCAGTCACACCTATAAATTAAATTCCAGGTACATTTAAAGCAGTGTTTGAGAGTTTAATTTTAAAAGATTCTATTACAAGCTTGTTCATCTTTTTTGACATATATATGTATGTAGATGATTGATAGACATACAAATGGATTAGATCATTTTACTAGCTATTTCTAGAAGTGTAGTTTAAATTAGCGAGAAAATCTTTAACCCATGCCTAGTTGCAAAATGCAATGGCTTTACGTCAATGAACCAGACAAAGCTAATAAAAATTAGACCAATATATTTTATGATTTAATAAATGAGCTATAAAGTCCTACCATGTCCATGTATCATGTAAGAGGCCTTCTTTAGTCCTAGTCTCCTCTGACTCTGACATGATAATTAGGATCAGAATGACCTACAAATAAGAAATGAGCTCTTCCTTTAGCACAAACCCTCTCTGTTGTTCAGGTAGATTGCCCCAAGTTTTTCCTACACATGGAATCACAAAGCAGCCTTAAGCTTTGGGGAAGCAGAACATTCTGGTTTACTGTTGTGCAAAATAAAGATCCCCACCTAGAAATACTCTACAGCAAAAATCACTCCATCAGTATTATCATCTCTGTTGGAGATTTATTTCCATGGTTTGAAGTTTGCAGTTCCTCAAACCTGAGGCAACACTATTGAAAATCTTCAGTAGATTTTATATAAAAAACACCAATGCAGACATTTTATGGGAAAAATGCCTTGTTACAACCAGTAGAGCATCCTCTCGAATAGTGATGTGCTGAGTTTCACCACAAAAGCGCCAAATTCCCCTCTTGAAATAATAACACAAAACCATGAGTGGATATTGAGTGTTAAGGATGTCCTTTTATGTTTCCTCATGAAGCTGTGGATTAACCTTGGCTTGCCAAGCATTTACGGGATAATCTTGTTTTTAACTTCAAAAGGCATGTTAAATGTGATAACGCCAGATACCACCTCTCTCTTATTTGCAATGTTATCTCCTTCAGAGCACACATGCAGCTGATGACTTGTGCTGTTGGGGCACTTTAAGAGGTCATACTATCAGAAAAAAAAGGTGGAGTTTTAAAGGCTGTACTGGGCTCTGCTCAATGTAATCCAATACAGTGGGTCTGAGCCTGTCGAGTGCATGAAATACTTGGGAGGGTGCCAGGCAGTCTGCGGAGCCCCTGTGAGCTCACTTGCTTCTGGTTCTGCGTGATTATAAAGTCCCCATGGCCACTGCATCCATTCCAGTATCACTAATCACCACCCCTTCTGATCCAGGAATGCAACATTGGAGGATCATGCTACTTCCCAGAGGACCTTCTGCCTGTTCCCAAGTAGGGCTCCCTCTTCCCATTTTTTTTGTACCATCTTTCCCTCTCCCTCACCCCCATGATCTCCTACTATTTGAATTCCTTGTTGAATTGAAAGTATTGGAATTGAAACTCCTTGAAAAGAAAGGGTTGGGTCTACAACCCAAATGTAAGTTTATGGTGGTTGGTTTGAGTCTGGAATGTTTTTTCTTGTATATTTTAGCCTGTGGCTGTCCTAGGTAAGTGCTCATTTATAGAATGAATGAATTCTGCCACTACTCTAGTTCTCATAATGGTGATGTCTGGTTGAGCCAGTGGGGGCTTGTAATTTTATGCAGCATTGTTGACACACCTTTGCAAGGTCCATCTCTTTTAGATTGTATAAATCCAATTTCTCCAGGGCAGTCTCTTTAATGAAAGGCCACATTTTCTAAAGTCCAGCTGGGAATAGGACTGTCCTCCTGCAGCAGCTGGGCTCTAATTGCTGAACATAAACAAACATCGTCTGGAATAGAGCCATCTTCTAACTCTGGATGCTATTCGTTTCTAAGACTGCCATGGTCATTTATTACTAATGACAGGAATCTGTAGCGGGCTGCGGTTGGCAGGCGTGTTCCTATGCAATCAGCATTTCAAACTGGCAGTGTGCTTTCGGAAAAACAAACAGCCTAAACTTATGGCTTTGGTGCCTCCATCTAATTTCCGTGTCCTCAGGAAGTCTTTCCTTGTCACAATATGATCTATTTGTTGCTCATGTAACAAATTCAAGTAGAGTTGTGCATTATTGCCATATGCTGCTATTTAGATTCTTCTACGTCTATGTTATGCACCTTTAAGGGATAAATGAGGTTGTTTAGGAAAGCAACTGTTTCATATTCGAATTATTCAAGGCTGTCAGCACAGAAATTTGACATTGTTGAATGTCTAGAAATAAATAATCACTGAACTGTATAAGGGGTCGTTCAGTACAAACCTCTGAGTTGACAAGAAAAACGGGAGGGGCAAAGCCCAAAGAGGAAGATAATCTACTCAGTTTGTTGGACCCCCTACATTTTTCCTTTGCAGAAATCAAGGATAACTAGCCCCTAATTACATGCTCAGCCCTGCCATCCACAATGATATTATCCCTGTTTTAGACTAGAAGACATTTAAGGAAAATTACAACTTAAAATTAACAGTTCAGCCTTACCTGGGACATATTCTAATCTTATATCTAAATTTTCAATATTTACAGGTGTGGTTTTTTTTTTCTATGCTTCCTGGGCCAAGCCTCCTAATGTTTATGCTGAATTTTACAAGCAATTACCAATTTATTTCCCATTGTAGCTCTAGATAATATTTCAGGGAATATTTACTATGTGTCACATACTGTTTTAAGTTAATTATGTGTGTTTCTTTATTTGATCCTCCCAACTATCCTGGGAGGTAAATACTATGGTCCCATTGTACAGCTGAGAAAAATGACGCAGAAAAAAGTTCCATTTTTTCCAAAATCAGTGAGTGAGTAGCTGAATCACAATTCAAAGCCACAGCCTGACTCCAGAGCCCATGCTCTTAAAAAAACTATCGGTGACTTTTACTTGATTAAAAAAATGGTATCAATTGTCACCTTGAAGGGATGTATTGTACTTTATGTAGCTTTCACTGGTGGACAAGGGTTCACATGTCAAGGGTGTCAGTCATGAAGGACTTGGCCAAGGTGAAATTGCCTACACTGGTTTACAACTGAATGAAAATGCTTGTTGGGTGTTTTTCTTTGTTGTTTTTTAAGATGAATAAAAAGCAAGGTCTGGTTAAGCATAAATCACAGCACATGTAAGAGGATAATGGCCAGTGTTACAAGAATTGCTTCCTGCATTAGATCTGAGGAGTTGGTGCAGTCCATAAATCCATCAGGGAAGGGATTCAAACCAGTGATATGGGCAAGTACTGAGGGGAGCTGTAAAAGGGTGGATGGAATGGAACTCACAGGCCAGCCAAACGTAGCTAATACATATATGTGTATTTGGCCTCTGTCCTGGAATTTCCTGTGCTGAGAGCAATAAAGTTGTCTGTTACGTTAATGAGGCCCTTTTGCACCTAAGATGGGGGCTGGTAGCCAGTGGAGCCAACCAAGGGATCCCAGGACTAGAACTCTCAGTTCTACCCCCAGATGTTCTGGTAGGGGAGAGGGGCTGGAGATTGAAAACAGTCACCAATGGCCAATGATTGGATCAGCCGTGCCTATGCAATGAAGCCTCCATAAAAAAACAAAAAACAAAGGAAGAGCTTCCAGGTGATGAACATGTGGATAGATAGTCTGAGAGAGTGGGTTGCCTCCTGGAGAGGGTATGGAAGCTCCATGCCCCTTCCCACATAACTTGCCCTATGCATCTCTTCCACCTGGCTGTTATGTATTGTAAGTATTATTTTATATTAAACCAGTAATCTAGTAAATACAAGATTTTTCTGAGTTCTGTGAGCCCCTCCAGCTAATTAATGGAACTGAAGGGAAGGGAAGGGAAGGGAAGGGAAGGGAAGGGAAGGGAAGGGGTTGTGGAAAGACAGCTGTTCAGAAGCATATCTGATAACAACCTGGGCTTGTAATTGGCACCTGTAGTGGGAGTGGTCTTGGAGGACTGAGCCCTTAACCTGGGTGAGACGTCTCTGAGTAATAGAATCAGAATTGTGTTGTGCTATAGAACACCGAGCTGGTATCGATGAATTACCTGGTGCTGTGGGGAGAAATCCGCACATTGGAATTGGGAGCAGAATCTTTAGAGACCCAAGACACAAGAACGTGCAGTCAGGGACATAGCATGTGGACAGACATATAGACAGTGAGCAGCAGGTAAGAAGCAAACCCTATACATACTGCTGGATTTCAGACCTAATTGCAGTTCTTTTGCCCATCAGGTGGGAATCAGAACAAGACAAATGCTTTCCCCTTTGGCTCTTTTTCATCGTCCAGAGAGGCCTTGTCTGACCCCAGTTATTTCTGTCTCCATTAGTCTCAGGACACCTGCCTCTTCTTCCCTTTGTATACACAAATATGTATATACTCATTTATGCCTACTTATTGCTTGTTTTCCTGACTCAAATACAAACATTGTGAAGTTAGCATCCCTTTCTATTTTATTCACAATAGAATATCCAGGGCCTGTTCATAAATATGCATCGAATGAATAAATGAATAAACAGGGATCAGGAACAGGGATAAAAGAGATTAGCCCATTTAATATAATGAATTGGAGCTGAGGAGGAGACAGACAGTGGAGAGAAAAAAGATCACTTATGTTGAATTACCACATTACCATCACTTAGCATTGATGAGCTCCCCAAGTTCTCTAGTACTGGATATTATGGGTAGATAATGAAGACAGAAGACAGACATGTTTGCAAAGTCCCTTTCAAAATGTCATTGGTGGGAGGAGTTTTGTCCCCTGATAATAAGCTATTTGGAAATTCTTTGCTGTCATATAGAATGTTCACCAGAAATGGACATGTGTTTACCTAGTATTTCCAGTAAAACATCTTTGAAAGCACGGAATTAAAATGTCAATGGGTTATTTAGCTTATTTCACTTATGGCTGTGTGAAATGAAGTTTAAGAATATCATATTCTTTCTATTTTCTCATCAGACAACACACACACAGAGTACAGCCTCTCCTTCTCCTCTCCTCCCCTTCCCAGTGGCCTCAGTCTTTTCATCAAAGAAAACTCACTCGTACAGGCTTCTCCTGAGGAAGTGTGATTACAGAGGATGCCAAGAAGCACTCTGGGAACCTCTAACGGGGAAGACACAAGACAAAGCAAATAGCAGGTCATTTTTCCAAGAGATGGGCCCCCCTGTCATGAGGAAGCTCTCCAGGCTGCCTTTCCTTTTATGTTTTTATTTGATTTTTAATAAAGAATCTTAAGACTGTGAACTGCCTGCCCTCCACAAACCCCCAAACACAGAATTAAATTTGAGAGGCGAGGGAGGGAATGATAGTCGCCTGGAAAGTGTGCAACCAAGAAAGTGGTATGCAATGTGCTTCTTACCCCTGCTCCTGTCTTGAGGCATGGTGAAAAGAAGGTGCCTCTTATTAAAGGGCTGCCTGCTATATGAGGTCTCCTTAGAAGTTTAGGACTGCAGCTCACAGGTCTGTGCAGATCCTGTTTATCTATTATTGATGCCTGCTTTCACTCTCTTTTTCTCAGAAAGTTTCTCCTTTTACCCACCCCAAACCTCAACCTATTTTTATTAGACTACAGTCAGAGCTAAAAACAAAGGCTGTGTCAAAGCAAATAAGCCGTTTGAGCCCTTAGACCAGCCGTGGGCAAACTACGGCCCGCCCGGATCTGGCCCGTTTGAAATGAATAAAACGAAAAAAAAAAAAGACCGTACCCTTTTATGTAATGATGTTTACTTTGAATTTATATTAGTTCACACAAACACTCCATCCATGCTTTTGTTCCGGCCCCCCGGTCCAGTTTAAGAACCCATTGTGGCCCTCGAGTCAAAAAGTTTGCCCACCCCTGCCTTAGACTCATTCTGTCACTTCTTTTTTAAAACAGAGAAAGTAATGACTTAGCATTTGGACAGATCACTTACCTACTTTCAGATTTTAATGAGACAATTATGTGGTAAATTCTGAATTTTACTATTTGTATTTCAGTTCAATTCTTGACTTTGTGGGACCACACCTAAGAGATAATAGAGACGAGGTTGGAACTTCTTCATGGTTCTGGAGTGGCAATCATGCCTCCCATCCTCCCTCCTTCCTCCTTCCATGCCCTTTAAAAGGCACTGTCTGGTCCAAGAATGAGTGGCCAAACTTGTAAGGCACTTTGCCAGGAAAGGGACAGCCCTTTCAAACCCTGGCTGAGGCTTTGCCCAACCCTATTCCCATATACATATTTCTTGATAATTGATATTTGCAATGTTATTAGTCAAAATTTCCCTATTTTGTTTGTATACTAGAACGATGCTACTGGAGTCTGTTTATACATTGATAAACCTAAAGGACAGAAAGGGAAATCCTTAGAAGAAAGGGTTCTATTGAAGATACATCTTGCATGTCTTGTGTGTGTATTTCCACAGGCCACAGTGATTAGCTTTGATGTAGAACATAGAAACAATAAGACTATTTGGTTATGTTGAACGGCTTTATCTCCCTTTGTTGTTTAAAAAGTACCAAGTAATTTTATGGTATCAATAACTCTTGTTTATGCATTTCAGAACAGTGATCTCTTGGGAAAATAAAATTTATTTGGGTGAAATTGTAAAATGCATAATTTGTATCTGAAAACCAGAAGTTGACAGCAAGTTTGTATCTTTTTTTTTTTTTTTTAAATCAAACGTGTCTCAAGAAAAAAAAAAGAACATTTCTCATTTTTATAGCTATAAACGGTACCGCATAACAAGGACAGAACTTTTCAATTGTGAAAAATGATGCCAAGAATGACTGCAAAAGATAAATTCTCCACACACACTCCCAAAATGTTACAACTTTCATGCTAGGTGTACCTATTCTTCTAAGATGGCTTTATAAGAAAATAAATATTTTCCCACAGAGGATAGGATCTGTGGTGCTTGTGTTAAATACCAGGTTTTGCTTTCAACAAGGCCCCATAGTTATGAGTATTCACCGTAATGCCATAAAATCACATCATAAATCTATGTAACTACTTTCTTTTATATTCATTATTTGGGAGCAGAGGCAATAGTCAGAATTAGAAGTAGCGTCCACCTGGTCTGTTAGGAAGAAAAGGCTATACCATATGCATTTTTTAAACAAACTCAATATGGCATATTGTACAATGAGAATGTGCTAACCCAGTTATAGCACCCATAATTTGAACATGTTTTTTTATCTGACAGAAAGTTATTTGACCAATAACTGATTTATCTATGAATTTATATGGTATAATTATTGTCATTTTAATAATGTCAAACACATTTAGCTTCATTTATCTTGTCAGTTAAAAATTAAAATCTGAGATACTGTAGAGGTACAAAATAAAAGTGTAGAAACCTTCAGGACCAGTTTCTCAGCAAAATCTTATTCAAGTTAAGCCCCTCTTGTCCACCGAGGTTCTCATTCATATTTCCTTTTTATATGGTTTTGGGCCAGACTGATTCATCACACCTTTTCCTCAGATTCTCTTCAGATGAGAACCTGCCTCAAAATCCCTTGTCTACTTCCCCTATTCAAATTGCTTTCTAAGTAGGCTTTCAACTCCCATTTTAAAGTATATTTCTAACTGTGTAAAACTTTGGTTTATGGAGATTGAATCCTGGACATTTAAATAAAAAAGGAGGAGAATATATTTGGGGTAAAAATAATACTCTTAACATTCCCTAGAACCAGTCAAAGAATGTAGCTACCCTATTATATTACTATCATGGCACCCCAATTGTCTTCAAGGAGCATGCAATCGGGAGGTAAGATTGATGTAAGGAAATAATTGTCAAACCAATTAACATAGAATTAAGTGTTGATTCTGTGGTGTTTTGGACTGCCATGCAGAAGGAGAGAGAGAAGGGTTAGTCAAGGTGTGCTAGAGAAAGAGGTCAATGTCATTTTGAAGGAAATTAAGAAATGGCTTATGGTCAATTATGCTCTTACTCTTTCCACCTCATTGCGTACCAAATACTTTAGAGTCCCTCAGTATTCTCTGAAATACCAGTATTATCTTTGAATCATTAGAATCAGATCTAGGAATCCATGGACACCTCTCACTTAGGCTGTTGTAAATGAACATTAATTCAGCAGCGAATCTCTGTATTCTGCACTAGTTGAGCTCTGATCTACTTGAGAAGTGAAAAATTCAGACACCAAAATAGACATCTGGTAGATATCAGAGTTAACTTTACTGTGTTAAGTGACTTCATATGTCTTATACACTAAATCCCTCAAATAGAAAGTGTACCTATCATGTCAGGTGTCGGGAGCCGGTCCATTCTTGCTGTTTCAAGGGACCTGGCATATATGGCATACGGTTCTTAATATGTTTGCTCACCTTCTTGGCGCTGTGTTTTAACCAAGGTCACCTCTCCGAGAAAGGTTGAATCCCCAGGTAGGGATTTTCCCCTGAAGTTAGGGAGGGAATAAAACCTCTTAACTAAGTGCCAGGCGGGTAATTAATCACTTTAACTACGAACAATCATGCTTAAGCTACATAATCTTTACTCCCTGGAATGGAGATAAGAAACGCCCTAACCTTTGGAAATGAGATTGATAGGATTGAATCAACTGGTATAAATACAGATGCAACAAGACAGCAAGACCCAGAACTTAGAACACAGAACTTAGAAGACAGAACCAAGAAGACAGAACCTACACAGAACCTACAGACAGAAGAACTTCGCTGGAGAGAACATGGCAAAAGATCCTGGACTGAACCTGACTATAGAACATGGCAAGAGAACCTGACTAGAACCTGGAGAACCTAGCAAGAGAACATGGACACAGAACCTGGCAGGAGATCCAAAGCAGAACCTCTCTGGAAATCCAGACCAGAACTTGGCTGGAGATCCTGGCTAGAGATCCTGGCGAGGCTGCTGATCAACTGAACGCTGTCTCTGTGTCCTTCCTTCTTCGCCGACTCCATCCACACCTTTGGGGATCCCTGGACCCGCTGGGGTTGGACCCCGGCAATCCATGGAGTTAGGATGGCCACCACAATTTCTTTTAAGAGCACCTATGTAGAGGATTGAATTGCTTTATCCTAGGGGTGAAGCGGGGTGTTTATCTCAATATTTTGACTGTGTTGTCTCAAGAATGTTTTGCTCTTGCTCTGCATTACATATATTTTAGAGATGGGTATGTAAGACTGTGTCTCTACCTCTTCCACCCCATCTCATCTCTTTCTCTGTTTCTCTTAGTTGAAAGAAACTCCCATGTTGATAAACAAACAAAATAAATAGTCTTTACTAATACATAAACAAATAGTGTTTAACATGACAATAATGGCTTTTCCATTTGTTTTCGGAACAACGTGGCTTCTAAGATTTGCTTTTTATAGTGGTTGGCACAGGTTAAGCCTTGCCTACCATCCTGAATATCTTGGGGTTTTGGCCACAAGGGAATCTTATCATGATGTACTATACTTTCTGGAAAACAAACTAACGAACAAACAGAGAAAAAACCCAACAGCTTTCAGGACAAGATCGTTCTTGATAAAGGGTGTTCCTCAGGAGCTTAATCATAAGTTGTTGGTTTTTTGACTAGCAGAATGCAAAAGTAATATTAAACCACTTGATTCTGTCAATTTCATTTCCTGGTTGCATCTCCTCCTCTAACCTCCTCCCTCCCTTTTGTTATCTCACTGGTCTAAGACAGTCCTAATATCTACTAATGAAGAATTGAGGCAATTATTCAGATAATTTAGGTTCAAAAAATGTCACACAACACTGTTGACTGTTTTTATTATTTTTCACAATATTGATTTTCTTGGCCTGAAAAGCCTTAATAAGTGTCCACTTGGCCTTGAAATTCACATATAAAGACATTTTCCAGCAATTATCAAACAAAAGATGAAATTTTAAGGCCTTTTGGAGCATTCAATTTCTTTTGCTCCTACCACTGAGAGCCAGGCTTTATTTTCATGACCATATCAATTGCTGTGTTTCAGAGAATACAGTCTGGAAAATGCAGGAGGAGTATGAAATTATTCTTGAAGCTCTTACCCTTTCTAGACCATGAAGAATTTTAAAATATTTTTTTATTAAAGCATAGTTGGCATACAATATTATATTAGTTTCAGTTGTACCAGCACAATGATTCATTTATATATCTTACAATGTGATCACACTAAGCCTCATAACCATCTCTCAGGTGTTAAATTATCACAATATCATTATGTTCCCCTTCACCTTTTTCACTCCCCCTGCCACACACACCTCCCCTCTGTCAACCATCAGTTTGATGTCTATTTCTATGAGTCTGTTTTTGTTTTATTTGTTTGTTTGTTTGTTTTTTTGATTCCACATGTAAATGAAATAAGATGATATTTGTCATTCTTTGACTTATTTCACTTAGGATAATACCCTATAGGTCCATCCATGCTGTCATAAATGGCAAGATTTCATTCTTTATATTGCTGGGTAATATTCTATATCTAATCTATATCTATATCTATATCTATATCTATATCTATATCTATATCTATCTATATCATCTATATCTATGTCTATCTATATATCATCTATCTATATCTATATCTATATTTATCTTCTTTATCCACCCACTCATCCATCAATGGACACCTAGGTAATATCCTTGTCTTGGTTATTATACATAATGCTGCAATAACCAAAGGGGGAATCATATAATTTTTCAAGTTAGTGTTTTTGTTTTGTTTGAATAAATACCCAGAAGTGGAATGGCTGGGTCACATGGTAGCTCTATTTTTAGGTTTTTGAGACATCTCCATACTATTTTCCATTGTGGCTGCACCAATTTACAATTCCACCAACAGTGCATGAGGGCTCATGAAGAATTTCTTAATGTGAACCTGATCAGTGCTGTATCAGAAGAGGCATTTGTGGAAACTAGTGATAACATCAAGAGGACTTCAACATTTACATTGCCCTCTGAAATAGAAAATTAATACTGCCTTCTCCTGAAAATGCTGGCTGTGTGCATATTTAGATAACTTTTATTAGCTAGCGATTTAGAATCCAGTGAAAGTCAGCATCTTCCTAGTCAGTTTACATACTTAATTAAAACTCTATTAACTTTATTTACTATGCAAAATAATGATTTGGGGATTTGGGGATTAAAGGACTTTTGTTAGGGAGCTGGAATGTGCTGATATCATGGGCTTTCTTCATAGATTCTGTCAATTATATACATGGAAACAGTTGTTTCACAAGTCATAAAGGTTTGAGGCAGAGAAAGAAGGGCTCATTGTTTGGGGAAAGTAAACTTTTAAATCTTCCCATTTAAATGTACATAGTTAATTTTAGTCTCGAAGAAAAAAAACACACGCGTTAAAATGAGATCCTCTCTCCTTGATTGGAAGGTAACAAGTTCTCCAGGAGTTGACAGAGAGCACTTCATAACATAGGGACAGACTAGGACAGCATGGGATCTTGTGTTTTGTAAGATCTTCTTGCTTAAGGAGGAATGTCTCTTCACTTTTTCAATTATTTCTTGGCATTATTTAATAGTTTAAACAATTTTAAATATATTTAAACACATATGTTTTGAATTGTCTTGTTGCTGGTCCGTAAGTTAGGCAGGATAGTTTATGAATTCCAATTTTAAGTGGGAACACTGAGTTACAAAGATCCTGAGGGTTTAAGACTCTGTGGCCAAAGTCACACAGACAAAGCAGACATGGTCACTCATAATTGGATACTGTCTTGAGTCTCCAGGGGCCTGGTATCTGTTGTTTTAGCAAAATGCCTAAGTGTGACTCATTCCATTTGGTCATGTATGGCATAAATAGAAGGAAGAACAAGAGTGGCCCTAGACTGGTAGCTGAGTTGGTTAGAGCATCGTCTGATATGCCAAGGTTGTGGATCCAATCCTCAGTCAGGGCACATACAAGAAGCAACCAATAAATGCATAAATAAGTACCAACAAATTGATGTTTCTCTCTCTCTCAAAAAAAATCAATAAACTAAAGATACTTTTTAAAGAGTGGGTCTGGAGGCTAGGTGACCATGGCCTTTTCAGAAGAGTCAAGGAGAGGAGAATACTGGAACATTCCAGACACGTTATTTTTCAGCTGTGGTTATAGATGCTGATGTGAGATGTTTTTTCTTGTGGTGGTGGTTGTGGTTTTTTTTGTGTGTGTGTGTTTTTTTTTAAGTCATGTTCCTTTTGGACTCCTATTAAATATGCAAAAATATATTCTAGGTATATAGAGATAATAATCTAATTTACATATGTTATGTTACTTTTCTTCCTTTGAATACTTGCCTGGATGGATTAGTTCAATAAATCAGGTTAAGAATAATTAATTCATCAAAATGTACTTATTTAACACTTACTATGTGCCTGGTTCTAGGTTATATACTGTGCAAGATGAAGAAAATCATGAAACATGGTCCTAATTTGGTTACTGACTATATTCTGAGAGGTCCTGCACTCACATCTCTCCCCAGCATCAACCTGAGTGATTCAGGTAAAATGGGGAGGAGCTGTGTGACACCTGAGTGCTCAGTCTCAGAGGCAGGTCTGCTGGGGTTTGTTCATAGTGAAACTAATGTAATTGTGAGATTTCTATATCTCAGTGATGGTTCCCCAGACTGCTACCCTCAGAGCTGTCTCCCTCCCCCATCTCTGGGACGTGATTTAGGCACCTCTCCTGTGTAGGAAGTATGCCTCAAAGACACAGGGTGATGGGAGGGGCTCAGTGAAGTCCAATTCCCTGATAGGCAGTTTCAGGCTGTTGGGAATTCCATTTATGTGAACAGCTAAGATGTGTGAACTCTCAACTGCCTCACGGATAGGAGTCTCTTTTCTTGTTTCCGATGATTATAACTCAGGAAAGGGAGAGTGGGGGCGATGTTTCCTTTTAACTTTTCTTTTAGAAGAACACCCTAAAAATACCTCTCTCTTCTACATATGGGATCACTACATGCTTTCTAATGTGTAACCTTCTTCTCACCGTTGCCTGTCACTTCCAGGCACAGTCCTCATCTAGAAGTACGTGTGTGTGTGTGTGTGTGTGTGTGTGTGTGTGTGTGTGCGCGTGCACACCCGTGTGCAGGAGGTATATGTGTATATGCATCTGTGTGTAATGGAGTGTGTTGAGGATATGATACAGGGCAGTGCTTCTTTTTTTTTGCCTAGGAATAATTGGTGTCAGTTTATGGAGGGAGGGCTTTTTGTGTGTGCCATTTTTCAGAAGTAGATATTTGAAATGATTGTACTCAGATTGCTAAGTTCCCCCACAACCCTTTGGGGGGTGGACATGGGGGGTCTCAAACAGGAATGCTCTGCATTTTAATTCTTGTTTTTCCCTCCTGAGGTGAGTTATTTTTAAGGTTGTCAATTTAAAGTAAAAATACTCTTCTAAAGCATTGGGATAAAATGGAAAATGGCACTTTGATCTAATTTGGGGAAAAGCTCTTGGATCCTAACATTGTGTCTAAAGTTAGGTCCATGTAACAAATGATTATTTAACCAAGTAAAAGCAAAGAGCCAAGCAGCGTAGAATATTAAAGTTCCTCTCCAGGGCGCTGGGCACCGTGAGGGATTAACGGAAGTCCCTTTCCTGTGATAGACTGCAAATGAAAGAGACAGAATCTGATTCAGTGACAGACAAAAAGAGCAGAGCGTGATCAGGACACGGGAAAGAGCTGTGGAGGCACCGGCGGGTCACCAGGCCACAGAGTTTCAAGTGCTGATGGTTTTACTCCTGCATCTTCCATCAGTGGGACACGCTTTGTACTCTCAGTCGCTGCAACACTTTGAAGGTCCTTGCATTTATTAAATTTCTATGTGCTGTGTTTCTTTTCTTTTTACTCCTTTTATTTCATCCCCTACACAAAGGAAGGAACACGTTTATTGATAAATCACCCAATGAAATACAGATCTGTTGCAACACAATGCCTACCTCCTATTAGCATTCTTGTTAGTTTTAAAAGTTAATTCACCCACAGACATGCATTCCCGGCATTTTACATGAAGATAAAGAGAAAGCTCCCTTTCTACAAGAAAAAACATACTAGGAAAATGACTACATTTCAGAATGAGGAATTGATTATGATCGATTGACCAGGTGAAATGTCAAGGCCTAAGCATGTATTTTAGGAACAAGCCAAGGTTGGCCATTAAGAAATAACAACTTTAAACTGATATTTACAAGTAGATCTGACTATGTTTAATTCCAAGAAAGGGTTCCTGTGGTCAGGACAAAGCCCATGCTGACTCTGTAAACAGGGATGAGGGGTGCCCCTGTCAGAGCCCCTTTATGTTGCGGGAGAAAAGCAAACAGCGTCAGGGAAAATGAAGACTCCAAGTGGATCTTTCCTCAAAATGAAGGGAAGTTCTCCCACTTTCTCTTGAGACGTTTCCTCCCTATTCTGGGGACTGTACATCCGCTGTTCTGGCTGGCTCACATGTTCCGCTCGCACGTATGCCAAATCCCTCTCCTGGGTTTCTGCGAGAGTAGTTAATCTACCGAACAGCGTTTTGATTAGACAAGAAGATCGTTTCATCTTATCTGGGGACAAGGAAGTGGCATGAACAAAGGCTCTGCTTATGTCTCTCTTTCTAAATGATTTCCTAATCTGTGGAAGGGTTCCTGATAGAGTGGTCTCCGCTCAGGCGCTCTCGGCTAAGGCAGCCTGTTCCTCCAGGGTAAAGGCAGACAGAGCTTTCTGCAGCCCATTTGCACCCATCCTCTGAATTCATTTGAAACACGGCATTCAGGTCCAGGGAAAGTGAATTTTGACTCTACATAGTTAAATGAGTAGGGGTTATAGCAGGAAGAAAATGATTGAAAATAAATTCTGGCTTAGAAGGGTTCTTTATAAGACAGGAAATCAGGAAGAATCTATTTTTTTTCTCTAGCAGTTATTATAACCCTGAACAGGAGACTCAAATAGCTGTTGGAAAGGATTATAGCTTTTGTCTCTTAAAGGTATTAGTGGCAAACTGGATTAGCTCTCCTTATCAGTTTTGGATTGAAAAATACTCTTGTAATGACACAGCCATCCATAATGAAGTGCCGCTGTGTTAATACCTATTAGTGGTTGGTCAGACATAAATCTTTGAAGACTGAATAAGATAGTAGCCATATTTCCCAAACTGAAGATGAAGAATCAAATTCTGAAAAAGTGCTAATTCTTAGTTTCAAGTTTACCTACAAATAAATGTGTGAGATTAATTATATTAATAATACATGTAAGTATTAAAAATAAATATGTATGAAACTAGAACACTGAAAAATTCCAGACATAGTGATCCAGCTTTATAGGTGATCTGGTGCATAATTATTATTTTAATTTTTATTTTTTTAAATGTGTTTGTATTGATTTCAGAGAGATGATGGAAATCTCCCAGCAACCACACTGGTCCAACTCACCTTCACTCTTAGCTGGTTTATTGCAAGGCTCTGACCTCTCTCATTGCTTCCATTATTGTTAGGTCCACGTCCACTTTCTATGGTTGGGAGAATTAACTTTTTATAATATAAGCTTATCCTAACACTGCCTCTTTGCTGCCTAGTTAAAAAAACAGCAACTCAGAACCTTACACTATTATATAGGACCAGACTCAACCTGTTCACCAACATTGTATGTGGCATAAATGATCTTTTTACTCTGTGAATACCCCAGCCACTTGGACATTCCTTCATTTCCTCAAAACCACTGATTTATTTTTTATTTGAAGGACATTACACATGTTATTTCCTAGAATGCTCACCTTTCAGTTAGTCACCTGCACTCCCCACCCTGCCCACCAGACTCACATGTATTTCTTACAGCTTCCTCCTCCTTCACCAATAGTTTTAATCTCAGAACCCAGAATTAGATTGATTTCTTTATCTTCACTACTAGTTATCATTAAGCTCATTGGTTTTACTCATTACCTTTTTTAAAAAAGAGCTTCTTTGAGATATTATTCACATACTATAAAATTCACCCATGTAAAGTAGACAGTTCAATGGAGTAGACAACCGTTGCTATAGTCAATTCTAGAACATTTTCATCACTCCAGTGGTTTTATTCTTCACACTTGCATAATATCTAATGATATACTTTTGTTTGCTTAACTCGTTTATCTTCTGTCTCCCTCACCAAATGGTAGGCTAGGAGGACAGGGGGCAGGTCTCTTTATTCACTACAGTGTATTCAATGCAAAGCCTGGCATATAACACATATATATTGGTTGAATATGAAGAGGAATCTTGGGAGAAGGGGAGTTTTTCACATAGAGTAAACAGTACAATCAAAGGCACCAGATGGGAAATAATATGACAAGTTTAAAGAACTGAAAGAAACTGCAGTAGCTTGACAGAAGAAAGCGAAGGAGCCAGTGATGTTAAGATCAGACTGGTGAGGTAGGCAGGGCCTTATAAGTCTTTGTAAGAATTTCAGTTTAATAATTGTGTCCATTCCATGTTGTTTTCTGCTTGAGGTTCACTGAGAAGCCCTTGTCCTGATCAAAGAAATGGTATCTGAGGTCTTCTCCAACTATTTGAGTGTTTGGAGGTTCCCATAGTTCCCATAAGTGCTGAGGTATTACTGAGATGTCCTCACAGGAGACAGGGTGATCTTTGAGCAATGTCTCAGGTATAGGCTTTGCCATGATCTGACTTAAACCATGTTCCAGAATGTTCTATTGAATCAATCTCAGGCTTAAACCCCTATGGGTCCTCTAGTCTGACCACTGCTCCTAAGTGCTCAAAGAATGCTGCTATTCCTCCTACTCAAGCCACAGCTGGAACAGGTGTCAAAATAGGACTTAGGTTTTAATCTGAACCTCAAACCATTTATCTTGCGTCTCTCTGGCCTCTGATTCACACACTCCACTTCTATTCTTCCTACAGAGTCCTGCCTCCTCTATTAATGACTTAGAATGCAAAGGTGCCCCTTCTACCCCTGTATCCCATGATAGCACTGATGTCCCATCTGAAAAGGCATAACAATTATGAGTCCACACACACACACACACACACACACACCAAGGGCCTTTCTCAACTTGTCATTTTATTGGTTAATCTTTGTTTCTACTGAAGTTTTCATCCTGAGAGCAATGACAAAAGAGATCCATGAGGTGTTTTAAGGCTGATGGGCAGGAAATGTTAAAGGGAGGTGAGTTAAATTTGGTTTTCTTAGAATATCACTTAGGATGCATTGGAGAGGAGAGAGACTAAATGTTAAGTAAGTCTTCCAACATGAAAACAAGAGATGGTTGGCAGCTTGGTTCTTCAGACTGGTGGCGAAAATAAGGAAAACTCAGAAGAAAAATATTTAGTAAGTAAAACTGATTAGTCACTAGACACAATAATACAAGGTATATGACAGAGAATGAAGAGTCATAGGCAATCATAAGATTTCTGACTTGCATGACTGACTGAATGGTGTAAAGTATCACATCACACACACACACAAACACACAATATGCCATTTCCAGAGTCACCAGAAAATTAACATGATAACTCCAAATAAATGAAGACAGTATCCACACATCCTTTGTCAAGCAAGTTTCAGAATCTGCTTGTTTTTTTTAAGTTATTCTCAATAGTATTATGTAGGTAGTTTAACTGTATCCAGTCACTGAGGGCCTTAATTATCAACATGCATTTTTGCCACTAACCAAATTATAATAAAAAAGGAGAGAAATGTTTATTTTCTTCCCAGTTAGAACAGGGATTCCTCTTAAAGGAGCTCTCCTTAATGAAATTCATTGATGAACTTCTGAGGGAGAATGTGAAACCCTAACACACAGTTTCTCTGTGTGTGTGGCCCACAGGTCTCCTATGTGAGTCCCATATGATTATTGATATTACATTCCTGAGTCCTACCCTAATTAATTGAACCGGAATTGTGGGGGAGGAGGTGGGAGGCATGTTCTGAGGGACACAGTAGATCATGAATCAAGGTGATGTGCAATTGCAATGGTAAAAGCTCCCACATAGTATTTATTAAAAAACAATCATCACATTCATAAGTGTTTTCATTAAGAATGTTTTTGATTTTTTTGGAAGGGGGTGTTGAGAGTCTGTGTGTGTGTGTGTGTGTGTGTGTCACAAAAACTGAGTCAGTGGTTTACACCTGGCTCAGTGCTGTGGAAACAGAGGAACAGAGGAAGCAACATAGAAGGAGATGCCTGAAGGCCAAGGAGAGCCTGAGAACTTGAGCCTCTCCAGAGCTAGCAGAGGATTTAGAGAGGACTTTATATGCCCATAGCGGGTGTCAGGATTTCTAGCCAGGCTCCTCTCAAGGATTTGGTATGGCTGAAGGGCAGCTATGTCACACAATTAGACACTGAGTGCAGCCTCTTTCTCTGTTTTGTGTGGTGCTGACCGGCCAAGGCCTCCAGGAGCAGTCAGTGGATTTGTCTCATACCACTTCCTCTACAGGAAAAGTCTCCAGGGAGTTGAGAGGCAATGTATCTGTAACCCGGAAGTTCCTTGTGCCCAAGTTCCTCACCTACATCTCAGTCCCAGGCAGTATTGGCCGGTCCTCTAAGCCTTCTTCCCCCACCTAGCTCCTCAGCCAGCAAAGGCAGAGCAGTTCTTTAGGGAATGGGTTTGCTAAGGAGTCCAGAAATCTCAGCCCCCTCTTTCTGATTCACTTGAAGTGAAAGAGTACATTGTAAGGAGCAAGAAAGATAAGAAACCCTTTTATGCAGGCAGAGAGCAGAGTCTGGGATATTCTTAAAATATCACTGGCATTCTTAAAAATCACTTTGCTATGCAGGTACTTTAAGAGGTGCTTGAGACCCATTTACTCTGAACATTGGAAGAAACTATTTCTTTACTAGTGGCCCGGTGCATGAAATTTGTGCACGGGGGTGGGGGGTATCCCTCAGCCCGGCCTGCACCCTCTTCAATCTGGGACCCCTCGAGGGATGTCTGACTGCCGGTTTAAGCCCGATCCCACAGGATATTCCTCTCGCAATCGGGACTGCTGGCTCCTAACCGCTCACCTGCCTGCTGGCCTGCTCACCCCCAACTTCTCCCCCTCACCCCCCTTCCAGCCTGATCACCCACAACTACCGTCCCATCCTGGCCTGATCACCCACAACTGCCCTCCACTCTTGGCCCTTAACTGCCTCTACTTCGGCCCCATCACCATGGCTTTGTCCAGAAGAATGTCTGGAAGGTCTCTTGGAAGGTCTCCCAGTCTAATTAGCATATTTCCCTTTTATTAGTATAGATAGAGGCCTGGTGCATGGGTGGGGGACTGGCTGGTTTGCCTTGAAGGGTGTCTCGGATCAGGGCGAGAGTTCCCTTGGGGGATGGGGTGGCCTGGGCAAGGGGCCTGTGGTGATTTGCAGGCTGTCCATGCCCCCATTGGGATGGGAGTCCCTACTGGGGATGGTGCTGGCCTGGGTGAAGGGCTGGGGAAGTTTTCAGGCCAGCCATGCCCCCATGGGGTGAGGGTCCCCGCTGGGTGACATGGCTAGTCTGGGTGAGGGGTTAAGGGCTGTTTGCAGGCTGGTCACATTCCCCAGCAGGGAACCTCACCCCATGGGGGCGTGGCCAGCCTGGTTAAGGGGCTGAGGGCTGTTTGCAGGCCCCTCCCTTGGCAGCCGGCCTGGGCGACGGCGACCCAAGCCTTCTGCGTGTCCGGGCTGGCTCCATGTTCTCTGCTCACAGGCCCCACCTTTGGCGGCTGGCCCCGGCGGGCACACAGAAGGCCTAGGTCGGGCGACCCAAGCCTTCCACATGCCCGCCGGGGCTAGCTTTGTGTCCTCTGCTCAGAGGCTCCTCCTTCAGCGCCCGCCCGGGCCGGCTCTGTGTCCGCTGCCCACAGGCTCCTCCATTGGCAGCTGGCCTGGGAAGGTGGGAAGCTTGGCTTCCTCTGTTGCCAGGGGCAAACCAAGCCTCCCACTCGCTCTGGCTGGCTCTGTGGCCACCACCATCTTTGTCCTGCTAATTTGCATACTCACTCCTGATTGGCTGGTGGGCATCGTGAAGGTATTGTCAATCTGTATCTTTCTCTTTTATTAGTGTAGATGGGATGTAAATAACCATGCCATTCATGTGGCAGTCAGTGCAGATAATTTTGTAGAGCAAATTGGTTTTAGAGATTAGGGTAGTCTGGTCTCCCTTTAAGAGAAACTAAGCTACAAAGACTTTTCCAAACTCATACAGTTTGACTATAGCCAAGGTGGTATAAAAATATTTTTAAAGCAGCTCAGGTTATGATTAATTTTTTCCATTACAAGTCATCCTGTTGTGTCAACAATATGCCTGTCAAGAGAATGCAAACATTAATTTGAGTGTAAATATATTCAAATTAAATTTATGGCAACTCTATGAAAAAGATGTTTGAAGCAATGGCCTAGATAATTCCAGACACATAACAAGAGCCTCATTTATTTGCATTTTAAAAACCCTGATTTAATAGATTTTTTCTAACTCTGTTTTGCTTGAGCGTTGCCTAAACACTATGTTTTAAATTTTATTGTCTTTTTTTTAGCAATTTTCTTAGAAGCTTTTCTAATTTTTTCTTGTCCCAACCATATCAGTTGCTTCCAAACGAGTGTGCTTGCACAAAATATTGCCCTGTTCAAAGCCCTTGATAATTTTACTTTTCTAAAAGGTTGGTCTGAAAGCCACATTCATAGTAGTTCAAACCTAAATAATCTCAGTTTATCACCACAGAATCTTTAGAGACAACAGTAAATTTAGGTTAGTCATATAAACTACTGACATGATATTTTTTGTTGTTGTTCTATCCCTCCTTCATTTAACTCTCTCCATCATATATTTTATATACATGAATATGTGGCTAATGCAGATAATTTTCATGTAATTTTCCCTGGTTGAATTGGTTGTGCAGAGTGGAGTCCTAAAGCTTCTTGGTGAAAATTAACTTGAATCGAATGGCCTCTCTTTCTCCAAACATTATTATGTGCTTTGCTTGCCAATAAACTCTTACAGAAGTGTATTTTAAAGTGAGATAAACTTGGAGAATCTTTATTTTATTGGAATCTCAGCCTGCTAATTTTCACACAGGGCAGGAGAGCTATTGCTAACATCATTCAAGTCGATTTTCCATTTGCCTGACTCCCACATGTCACTAATGGTGGAAAGGGTCACCTGCCTGCATACTTGATACACTGCCCCCTTTGGGGGATCCCCTGCTATGTTGAATTGACTTGACACTTTATTGCCATTTCTCCTCTTGGAGTAATGCATAAACTCCCCCTCCTCTCTCATCAAATGAGGTCCCTGACCCTCCTAAAACAGGATGAATTAATCTCATTAACTAATTTAAATGTAAATTGTAGTCACTTGATATGTTACCCTTCCTAGAATATGCATCTTAAACTTGATCCAGGATTATTTATATCTGAGTAGGAAATAATTTTTTGGTGAGGACAATTTCTGAATCATATTTTACAGATTACAATAGTATTTGTGCCTGCTTTGCTATTTGAGTAATAGATTTATTGAGTGACATCTACACAGATCAGTTGTTTGTAGAGGTCTACTCATCAGTATACAGATTTATACTGATTATGATAATATCTTGCTTATATGAAATACATGAAATTATTTCTTTATATCCCATGTGATGGTATTCAGATGAAAATGGTGGTTTGTTTTATAAGTTAGAAAGATTATTTTTCAACAGATTTTTCTACTCTTGATATAGTATGAAATTGGTTCATGCATATTTCAGATCAGTCACTAGGAAGGGGGATGAAATATCAGCTGCTTGCAAGAGAAAAATAGTATCAATATATAATAAAATAAAATGCAATGCCCAATATTTGTATCATATAACATTTCCTAAATATTTTCACATTTTGTTTTATATGATATTCACAATCACCACTGGTAGTATTTGGAGTAGTTACTCAATTTATTATTTTTCTAACTTATTTTTTTCATCTCCTTTTCACCTATACTGCATCCATTCTTATTTTCCAATCCCATTCCTGAAGACAAAAACCATCTTCCTCCTTTATGTTTTTCTTTGTCTGCAATGGCCTTACTTTATTCTTTATCTTGGAAGCTTCTGTTGATTCTTTAAGACGTTGGCCATTCTAAGTAAAATTTAGACCCCTATAATGTTGGTGCTACTAGTACTTTGTAAAAATCTCTGTGATAGGATTTGTAAGTTTCTTTTATAATTATCTATTTTCACATTTATTTTACTCTCTGTAACATGAAGCTGAAGGTGAGTGGGCAAGGTAGGAAGAGTCTAGAACCTTATTTTAATTACCTTTGCTTTTCTAGTAGCTAGCAATTACTGATAGGTAAGCATTCAATAACTGCTAAATAGAAAAATGAGATAAAACATGTATGTAGTTCTCTAACTTTGATCAAATCCATGTTTTTCATTTCTTTCATTTCCAAATGGTAAAAATTGAGGCTGATATGAAGAGAGAATGATGAGTGTTATCTTCCAAGGGTATAATATTAAAATTGGGTACGTGCAAAAATCTTTTGGAGAATGAAATTTACAAAGATAGAATGTAATAGTAATAATAATGTTATGATCAGCCAGTTATCCAGCAAATATTTATTTTACAATATGCTATATGAGGCAGAGCATGTAGCATATTGTAGCCTGGGAAATATAGTCACTTTTTCTAAACATCTGTACCTATTATTTATTCGGATAAAAATAGCCATTTGGAATGTTTTAAGAGATGCCTAAATCTCTCCATTGACAATCAGGCATTCTCCTAAAATGTGGACTTTCAAGGCCAAAGACTTCAATACCAAGTGGACTATGGGGGACTTCTGGTTTTCAGCCAGATAACCAAACCCATGCATCCCTGCATTTGGATGGACGGTTACCCATAGAGACCTGGGGCAGATTGGACCCAGCATTGGCACAAACTTGGCTGGGAGGAATAAGCTCCTGGAAACCTCAATTAGTGTTCAGTGTATGAACATTAAACAATGCTCAGGCTAGAAACAATACATCACACGGCATGTCCCAGGAAGTAAGCAGACGGCTGGCAGCAGGCCAGGGCAAGGGGCCAAGATACTTGTCAAGGCCAATTCCTCATAGAGAAATGACAGCAGGTTTGAGGACAGCAGGTATGACCTGAAGAGATAATGATATTAATTACATTTTGAGAATGGGAAGAAGACACAAAGAGAGTGGTTTTTATTTGTCTACCTAATAACAGATTTTACCTTTTTGCTCCCGCCCCCCACCCCGCTAGCTTTCTTGAGAGTCTGAAAGAAATGAATGTAGTGAAAAATGATTTTTAAGCAATGTTAACATATATTAAGCATCAATGCGCATCAGATATTGTTACACATAGAGAATAGCAAGGTTAGGCAACATGTTCTAGGAAACTCAACTAACAGTGATGGAATTGAACTAGAAATCAAACCAAGATAATCTGGCTCCAGAGTTCAGTCTTCTAAGCATAATGCTGTACTGCCTCTCTCTTCTGTTATAATAATTAAGAAAGAAAAAAAAACTCACCCAGGGCTAGAGAAATAACCCAGTGAAACATAAAATAGAACTCAGAGGTAGACTCTGGCTTATCCAGAATCTTGCTATCTGACAGAGGGGAAAATACATCTATTGAAAAGGAAGGCCTATTTGATGACACTAGCACACTGTTATTAGTGGGAAAGAACAATGGACTAGGGGCTAGCAGATAGGCCTATTATACCTGGCTCTCCCACTGGCTGTCGCTATCCCTATACTAGTATGTGTGTCATATACCTTATTGATTTATGTTTCTTTAGCTTTAAAATGATGGAATGAGAATCAATAGGAACCTCTTTGGTTCCTTTCTTAAATAGTGTTCAAAAAGAAAAACTTCTCTTTATTGATGTTAGTTATTTCTTCTCACTGGGAACAATAGAGTTATAATTAGTTAGCTGCAAACTGATTAAACATCTAAACTTCGTAATAACTTTATCTGAAAAACCTTAAGATCCTAAATGGAGCATTAAAGAATGTCTAAACTTTGAGGCAGAGAAAATAGTCAAGAATCAGGCTGACATTTGCTGTGTTAGCTTGTTGTTTTAAAAAACCTACTGTATAACAGGAATTTTCAGCAAGCCAGTCTACGGGATCTCTTTCTTTACTAATTGATGCGTAACTCTCAAGCAATTGCCATATGCTTCAGGATTTTGTTTCAATGGCACTTCCATTTGGGTACCATTTCTGGACTAATTGAAGCTACTATGCAGCAATAACCCTATCCCCCCAAAATCTCATGGCTTAAATGAGCTCACTTCTTAAGTGTGCTATAGGGGGTGAGAAGAATTTCCTGACTAACACCTTTCCAAGAAAAGATGCAGAACTTTGGCTTCTTTTCTAGAATGGCCCCATTACTTCATGCATGCAGATGAGGAAAATGCATATATGGAAAATCAGAAACCCTAGTTTATGACCAATTTCATTTGAGTTTTTGTATAGACAATAGGCAATAGGAGACAAGATAGGAGGCTAGTTAGGAGATGATTGTGACAGTCCAGGTGGGTGAGAAGTGATGATGGAGAAGAGTTAGAAGTGGAGGTGAGAAGAGACAGGATGTTAGAAAAAAAAATGTCAGAGACAACCAATACGATTTGGTGAATGAGTGAGGAGTGAATATTGACTCCAAGGTTTCAGGCATGAGTAACTAGGACAGAATGCTCACCAGTTGAGAGAGAGAAGACTTTGGGTGGAGCAGATTTTTAGAGAAAGGTCAGAAGATTAATTTTTTTTAATCCTCACATGAGGATATTTTTCCATTGATTGTTAGAGAGAGTAGAAGAGAGAAGGAAAGACAGAGAGATATATCAATGTGAAAGAAACACATCAATTGGTTGCCTCCTGCAAATGCTGGGGAGGAGCCTGCAACTGAGGTATGTGCCCTTGACCAGAATTAAACCCCAGACCCTCAGTCTACAGGCCAATGTTCTATCCACTGAGCCAAACTGGCTATTAAAGTCTTAAAAAATAAATACATTCTTATTGATTTCAGAGAGGAAGAGAGAGAAAGAGAGAGAGAAACATCAGTGATGAGAGAGAATCATTGATCAGCTGCCTCCTGCATGCCCCACACTGGGGATCAAGCCCACAACCTGGGCATGCCCTGACTGGGTATCAAACCGGGACCTCCTGGTTCATAGGTCCACACTTAACCACTGAGCCATGTCTGCCAGGGCATAAAATGGATTTCAAACATACTAAGTTTGATATGTTTAATAGGTAAGCATTTGAGGTTTTGAGTAAACAGCTGGATAGATGAGTCTGAAGTTGAGGGGAGGTCTCTTCCCCATCAAGTCAATTCCACAGCTTTAAATACCATCCTATGTAATAAAAATGTAGTATGCAAATTGTCTCCTTGACCAGGAGTTCATCTGGGAGTTCGACCAGGGGGCGGGGCCAACCAGGGGAAGGGAGGGAGGCCCCGGCCAGCAGCGGGCTGCCACTAGGGAACCTACTAGTGCACGATTTTGTGCACTGGGCCTCTAGTTACAGGGGTGGGCAAACTTTTTGACTCGAGGGCCACAATGGGTTCTTAAACTGGACCGGAGGGCCGGAACAAAAGCATGGATGGAGTGTTTGTGTGAACTAATATAAATTCAAAGTAAACATCATTACATAAAAGGGTACGGTCTTTTTTTTTTTTTAGTTTTATTCATTTCAAATGGGCCGGATCCGGCCCGCGGGCCGTAGTTTGCCCACGGCTGCTCTAGTATATAGATAGATATAAGAGGACAAAAAGAGAAAGGCTAAGGCAAGGTAAAGGCCTGATAAAACATTCAAATACCCTTGTTGGGTGAATTAAAGTGTCTAAAGGTAACACTACACTTTTTATTTTACTAATTGGAAAACAAACATGTAGGTATATGAGTATTTTGAAAAACTTAGAGGTCAATTTTAGTAGAATTAAACTTACATTGTACCTTATAAATTCCTGGAGAAGAATAAAAAAAAAGATAATTCATATAATACAAAAATAAATAAAATTAAGCAAAGAGCAAAAACATTTTAAAGTTCATATTATACAGGAAAATATTATAATAATAGGTGATTGAACATGTAGATATATCTGTTATCACTTAATTGAAGCAGATTAAAATATGAAGACTCTCAGGAGTTGTTTTTAAAACTTTATTCTGCTTACAAAGCCAGCTATTAAGAATAAAGTGACATGCAATAGCTACAAATAAAAATGAAATGGAGCCCTGGCTGTGTGGTTCAGTTGGTTGGAGCATCCTCCCATACACCAAAAAGGGTTGGGTTCAATTCCTGGTAAGGGCACATAGCTAGGTTGCCAGAGACAAAAAGAAGTTTTGGAGTACATCAGTAATATAATCCCAAATTTACATGCGTAGACCCATATCAAATTTTGAATCATGCAGATTATTCTCCTGTGTTTAAAAAATGCTTTGTGTACTAGGCCCTGAACAGAGAAAGCAGCTACTATTCACCAGGACCTTGCTATGTGCCAGCAATTGTGTTGGATATTTTATGATCATTATCTCTTTCAAATTTTTAATCTTCTTACAACTATATGGGATTGATGTTACTACTCTTGTTATACACAGAGGCTCTGAACAGCAGCCCAAGTTATATAGGTAATAAGTGGCAGAACACAGATTCAAACCCAGATCTGCTCATTCTAAAGCCTGAGTTTGTTGCATTATTCCATGTGGCATTAAATTTACTCTTCCACTTATGTGTTGGATAAGCAATACTACAGGCTCAAAAGATTAATCCCCCCCAATTGGATGAGTCCTGGCCAGCATGTTGACAATCTAGTCATTTGTGGGGATGAGGAAGGGCTGTCACCCATTGTCATTGCTCATGCTTCTTGTTATCAAATATGTCCCATCATTCATTTGCTCTGTCAAGCGTTCTTCCCCTTAATCCTCATGTTTCTGGTTGTCTTTTGTTCATTTTCTCATTTCCCAAGAAGCAGATCTGCTGTGTGGACTCTCCTCTGACTGGGCCCAAGAGGAGGTGACTAAATTCAACTCCATTGCTGAGACAGTGTACAACCTCTGTTCTTTAATTACTCCTACTTACCTTCGCCTTGTATACTGATTCATTTGCGTAAAGCCACTGCAGTAGTAGCTGCCATAACAAATGCCCTCCTGAGCGTCAGATTAATGTTCCCCTTTGTTTCTAGCTTATCTGCAGCCTGTCTGTAGTAATATACTCAACCCAAACAAGCCTATTTTTCACTCCCAGCCTCCTTTTATGAGTCCCACTGACAGTTTCTTAATAAATAATGCAGTTCTAAATGTTCCTAAGCTTTTCTCCTTATTAATAATTCCAGTAGCTTTCCCATGGCTGAAGGGTTTTATTTGGTCACTGGCTAGATTTTATTCTTGCCTGTTTCTCTATATTTTACTTCCTTAGACTACTGTCTGAGCAAGCAGAGTGTTACAACAGTGCCACATTCATACCAGGTGTTCAGTATGAGTTAGTGCACACTATACTTTCAGACCCATAGCATAGATTTCCTTTTTTTGTTTTCAGGTCTGGCTCTTTTGTCATGGAAACAAAAGACAGTCCTTGGGTTCCATTGAGAGAAATCTTAGGGCTGGTTCTCTGGAAACACATTTGACATCGTATTTGCAAAACACATATGGAAGTTCAATTATTACCTTTACATAGAGAACTTTATTTTTGGTATTTGCACCAATGTATTTTTTTCTTTATTTTATCTGTAATGTGAGACATTGTAACTAATGCCTGCACACACACCTTTGTCACCAAAAAATCAATTGCTCCATTAATTTAGAAAATCACTGGTCCACTCAAGGAAAAACAACAGAGTTTTGTTTCCTGTATGGCCCTTATCATGGCTCCCTGTTCCAGAATCACTCAATTATGTGCTACTCAATGTATGAACTGAATGTGTGCTCTTTTGTAGAATTCTCTTATTTCCCTGTTATGGTTTCCTCCAAGTATATTGCAAATTTCAGGGAGGAGAAGGCTTTGGCTCCATCACATGCGTTTAATATGTGGTTTAATACAGGAAGGGCACTCAACAAGTATATTCTGATGAATAAATTTGTTTGCATCTATTTATGTTTTACTATTGGTGTGTTTCATATCTTTTTTGTTTGTGCTTGTCAAGACTTTTCTTCTTTGGTGGGAATTCCACAACCAGCAATTATGTGTTCAGGTTGTTCTGTATCTATGCTGACAACCATTTTATCCTACATACAGCAGTTATTAATAAGACAGAGGGTAAATTTCACCATAAAAATGAAGTTGTTGGATTAAATAGATTTTTACTGACTAAACATGTAATTTGCATTATGAGCTTCCTTGTGCTATTGTAAAACTAGTTCAGCACCTAAACTGAGTGCATATGCTCAGCTTACAAAAAGGGAAGGACTGCTGAAAAAACAAACAAACAATGGAAGTTTTTACTTGAAAAGAATTCTGATAATTCTATTTCTGATAGTGTATGGCACATATAATAATCTCAAGCACTCAGTCATTGGAGGATAGGTGCTATCAATTCCCCACCTGGATCCTGTAACCTTATCTCCTCAGTGGGCACCAATCAACTTCCAATTGCCAACACCTGAATTTCTGTACTTGTGCGATTTTCCTCACCATGGGAAACCTCAGCTCTGCACCCTTTGGTTGGGATAATTCTGAGGTGGGTGTGATACACTAGCTCCCAAAGTTACCCTGTTGGCTCCAGTCTTCTATGGAGCAGGTTGGCTTGAAATTTACCCTTTATTGTTTTTCTTCCCTTTATTCTCTTCCCTGTTTCAATTCCCCACTTTCATACCAGCCTTTCCCTCACTGTCCTAATAAAATATATATACTTGAAGTTGTGAATCTGTGCCTAGTTCTGGGGGAATCCAAATCAGGACACTGGCTTATTTACTTATTGTTAATATACTATGTATTTCAATAAAAATTCAACCTTGACAAATTTAGAGTTCATGGGAGGTTCTTAGGATGCCTTTAAAAAGGTTACCTATGATCTCGGAATAAGCTTCCCCATGAGGAGGATCAGCTGACCAAGCTCAGCTCTTATCCTGGTGTAGACAGAGCCTCCTGTCTGCAGGATTGCTGAAGAAGTCAAATAGCTCTGGCTTGGAAAGCAGCACTCACCTTCAGAGACAGGAATGATTTCAGTCTTCATGTTTATCCCTGGGCTACTGAGGGGATAGAAGCAAAGCAAAGTGCTGATGCCATCAGTACCACATCACTGAGACAAAAATGCAAACCTAAGTGATGCGCTCCAAGTCCAATTCTCATGTAATCCTCTAAATTGCCTTCATTTCCCAGGGCTGATCTGAAGACACTGCTTCTTAGGAAAAGCTGGAAAAAGGTGGTCTCTAAAGTTGAAATGTGAGGCACTAGCTCAGTAAAATAATGAGGTGGCATGAGGTACCCTGGAGCTGATTTTCTTCCCTGACTATACATCAGAGCTTGGTTTATCACTCAGCTAATTTATAACTGGAGTGTGGAGCACTCAGCCCATTCACTAAGAATGTAAGAAAGCTAACATGTTATATATTGTTTTTTAAAAATATTTTTATTGATTTCATAGAGGAAGGGAGAGGGAGAGAGCGATAGAAACATCAGTGATGAGAGAGAATCATTGATTGGCTGCCTCCTGCATGCTCCACATGGGGGATCGAGCCCGTAACCTGGACATGTGCCCTGACTGGGAATTTAACCTTGACCTCCTGGTTCATAGGTTGACACTCAGTCACACCAGTCAGGTCTAACACCTTACAGGTTACACAAAATATGAGTTTCAGATTAGACACCGTTACATCTTGTTTTGGAGGTCCAATGATGTTAAGTATGACATTCTGTGTATATAACATACATGAATGTTTTATATGTATGACATTGTATGTGTGTATACACACATGCACATGCTCACAACACACACATATGAAAAACCTGTCTTCTTTCTTTGTTTTGTTAATCCTCACCTGAGGATATTTTTCCATTGTTTTTCAGAGAGAATGGAAGGAAGGGAGAGAGATATATAGAGTGAAACATAGAAGTGAGTGAGACATCGATTGGTTGCCTCTAGCACGTGCCCCAATGAGGGCCAGGAATTGAGCCTGCAACCAAGGTATGTGCCCTTGACTGGAATCAAACCTGGGACCCTTCGGTCCGGGGGCTGACACTATCCACAGAGCCAAACTGGCTAGGGCAAAACCTGTCTTATTTCTATAAGCCTTTTTGAAGTCTGCTACTCTCTCCCCTGGCCCTCTCTCCTTTCAGCCCCCAAATGAGCACTTTCTCTATTGCCCCTTTCTTCACACATATACCATTTCAACCTCTGCCAGTTTGTTCCTCACACGCCTTTTGCCCCATACTCTCCCGCTTTTCCATCTGCTGAAAGTTATCTACATTGCATTGCCCAAGATCAGATTTCTCAACCCAATGGAGAATTCTATTACCTTCCAAGTTCTTCCTCTATCCTGAATATCAAAGCCACTCACTGGTGTCTCTTATGAGGAACTTAGTTTTTCATGGGTGCATGCAAGTCCCTTTCAACTTGACCATAAACAACATGAGTGTCTTGACTTATTTTTACTCTCTTGATGTCAGTACTCTCTGGGTACTTAGTTTCTCAATATTTTTTTAAACAAATAAGCCACCCTTTTTTTTTAAAGCACCAGCTAGACCCTTGGTATCACTCACTCTTGTTTTTATTTTTTGCTGAACATCCTCCTCAACTATGATTTTAAAATATTTTCAATTTCCACAAACCCTATACTCAACTTCTATGCTTCCCCTGCCAGCAGAGAACCTTGTCTTTCAATTACATCAAAAATGTCATTACTAAGGGTAATCATCCTGAACTTCCTGGCCAGTATATATACCCATTTTCACATGCAGCCAAAGTTCAGAAATAATTCTTCTTTGGTTTCAGAGGAGGAGATGCTCCTTCTCCTGCTCTAGGGCAGCCTTTTCAACTGTGCTTTTTGTCCCATGATTGTTTCTCTTACTTTTTTCAATCACTCTGTCTATATTGCTTTATTGATTTCCTGCTCAACCCTTGTTCATTCTCTATTCCGTCATATTCTATACCCACTTCATTCATTTTCCATGTCCTGTATCTTCTCACATGACTGCAATCAACTATTAATCCTACCTTTGAGCATGTTCTAAAAGGTTCTCATCAAAGACACAGTCAAATGCAGAAGGCATTTTATATTCTTATTTACTAGACTGCTCTGCTACAATGATTTTGCTCATCACTTTCCAAATGTCCAAAATTTCTTTTATTCTTTTCTCCTATTACATAGCACTGTTGTACAGTTGTAGCATCTTCCTTCTCTGTGATGATCCTTTCTCTTCCATGTTGTGCCCTTCAGGGTTCTGCCCTTAGCATATTCCTCTTCTCCGTGTGTTCTGCCTCCATGGTTGATCTCATGACTCCTCATGGTATCAATTAATGTTCATATGCTGAATCCTAATCAACATCTGTACTCGAGAGCTCAACTTTAAGCTTAAGTTTCAGGTATCTGATCATGTGTTAGTACATTCAGCAGGTATCTCAAACTCAAGTCCAAAATGAGCTCACAATTTTTCTCTTTAAATAATTTGCCTTTTTATTAATCAACAAGTGACACAGAGTTGTCCTCACAAGTATCTCTCTACTCCTTCTTTTTTCTCCATTCTTATTATATTATTCACTCTGTCATCTTTCACTTGAACTGCTGTGTCAGATTCTCAAATTGGCCACCCATCAATGGGGCTTATTTTTCAAATCCAATTCTACTCTCTCACTAAAACAATCTTTCTAAAGCAGACCATGTTGTTCTGCTAAAGATCATAATAAAGTATAGCTTACTTAATGTGGCATATAATGCTACCCACAATCAGCTGCCAGTCCATCTTTACAGATTTATTTTCCTTTAATTCTTCTGCCAAAATTTTGTTGTAGCAACTTAGAACTCACCAGAGTTCCCCACATTTTTTAAAACCATCACTTGGTGTCTCTGCTATTTCTCTGCTCTGTTGTGAGTACCATACCTACCTCCTCCATCTCAACTGAGCACACTCATTCTTGGAGACAGTGCCAGGTATATGAATAGAACACTCCACTGAAAAGTATTTTTAACTACAGAAATTTAGTTTATATTGAACGTTACAAGTGAAATCAATAGGGGAAAAGATGAATTATGTAATAAGTAGTGTTGAGAGAAACTAGTTGCTATTAAAATGAAATGGTTCCCTATATTTTACACCAACAAAAGTATTGGTAGATTAATTATTTAATTATCAAAACAATGAAATTAAAAAAGGAATACAAGTAAAAATGGAGTAATTAATGCTTCTAATTATATTAAGAGTATGGGAGGCCTTTCTCAGCATAATGCCAAATCAATAACCTATAAAGAAAACTAACAAATAAAACCCTGACATATATGGTTACATAAAAAGAAAAATGACTGTATGGTAACACACACACAATACAGAAACACACACATTCACTCCATATGTTCCAGAAAATCAAAGATAAAATACAAATGCAAAAGTATTTGCAGCTGGTATAACATATTGGCTAATTCTTTAAATTTTTAGTTCTATAAATCAATCAACAGAATGATAAACAATGGCAATAAACAGAGTTCACAGAAAAAAAGTACTGATAATTTATAAGCTTAATATAGAACAATATATAGATCTGAGCTGTTCAATATGTTAGTCATTTTCACATAGAACTGTAGGACACTTGAAATGTGGGTAGAAATTAAATTTTTAATTTTAGATGATCAAAATTTAAACATACTTGATTCAGTTATTGGAAACCATAAGTAAGCTTGAAATAACTTGCATATGTGAATACTTTTTTTGCAAAATGTCTTTCAACTTATTTTATCATTTTTTTATTTTCAATTACAGCTGACATATGTAATTATATTAGTTTCAGGTGTACATCTCAGGATGTCAGTAGAAACAGTTTTCACTTTCTTTTTATCCTACTTGCTCTGTGACCACATACCACAGTGTTGTTACATTCTTGATGTACTTCATGTCAAAGGGGAATGAAGCCATGGGTGGGTCTATCCATTCTGCTCTTCTGAGGTCCAGACCATGGGGGATCTAGACAAAACGCCAGAGAAGGACCAGTCCACCCAGCTTCCAGGCAGCTACTTCACATGTTCTCTTGCCTGTGACTTCTACCCATTGGTCTTAACTCTATCCCTTCCAGCCAAGAACATTCCAAGTACCCTGTCACAAGGTGGCCCCTTGTAACTTGAGAAAGTTACTCTGGTTGAAATTCAGGGTTCATACCTCTCTGGGCAAAGTTACTTCATAGGAAAGTTTGCTTTGTCTTTATATCTACTTTATATCATCTTTTAACAAATAAAAGTCTTTTGGCACTCTAGTCTTTAGGCTGTCAATTCAGCACTTAAATTGATTTGCCTTTTTCTTTTTTTAAAAAGAAAAATATCACTGGGAACAAAGGAAGCAATCAATTTCACATCAGTGAAAGAGCTAAGGTTTCACCTTCTAGTGTGATTATTCCGGCACATTTTTCTGAAAAGGTAATTGGAAAATTGTGCACTTAAGTAGTTAAAGACTTTTTCAGCCAAAAAGAAATATTTTATACTCTGTTAAGCAAAGCATTTGCTAGGAATTGAGAGAGAGAGAGAGAGAGAGAGAGAGAGAGAGAGAGAGAGAGAGAGATTATCATTGACCATAGGGATTTAGGAGAAATGAATTCTAAAGAGACTAGGACAGTGGTTCTCAACCTTCCTAATGCCGTGACCCTTTAATACAGTTCCTCATGCTGTGGTGACCCCCACTTTCATTGTTACAAATTGAACATAATTAAAGCATAGTGATTAATCACAAAAACAATATGTAATTATATATGTGTTTTCCCATGGTCTCAGGCGACCCCTGTGAAAGGGTCATTTGACCCCCAAAGGGGTCGCGACCCACAGGTTGAGAACCACTGGACTAGGAGAAGAAGCATGGAACAGACTGACAAATTACAGTGGGAAGGCTGGGGAGTGTTGGGGGGGGGGGGTAAGAGATCAACCGAAGGACTTGTATGCATGCACAGAAGCATAACCAATGGACACAAGGCAATGGGGGAGGGGGATGAGGGCATGTGCGGGGGGGGGGGGGTGGTGGCAGAGGGGAGGCTGGGGGAAGGTCAATGGGGGAAAAAAGAGGAGACATATGTACTACTTATCTGTAATACTTTAAACAACAAAATAAAATTTAAAAAAATAAAGAGACTAGGAGGAAAGATAAATCAATTCTAGTTCAAAGATCTTCTTACTGGGTGTGTGGTTTCTTCTAGAACTAAATGTACTCAATTTATGTATCAAAATGGAATTGGGTTTGGGGTTTTTAAGGATACAATTTTGTTTTCACCCTAATTCTTCCCTATTATGAACAATCAAACAGTATAGAGATATTACACTTACTTTACAGTCACACAGCTTCTCCTCTTGTATATGTGAACTTTGTAATATTTTATTTCTTCAAAGTATTCATAGTTGAAAAATCCTCTAAGAACTAATATAATTAATTAATCTTGCTAATCACTTAAATTGTTTAATATATTCTCATGTCTGATATAAAGGTAATTATAAAAGCAGTATAATATGGTGGTCTTAGATTCTCAAGAAATACAATGTGTGTAACTGAGTTTTGACCTAAGAACCAGTGGAACCAGGTAATTTGATTGACTTGGCAATTCTTCACATTCTACTGCTAGAATTTACTTTCATCAAAAGCAATAAATACATACATTATATTGAGCAGTTGGTAGGAGAAATGGAAGAACATTTTGCAAAACACAATCCCTGATGAATTCCCATTGGTGTATCTCTTATCACCCGTTATTCCCTCTCTCAAGCCACCAGCCCTTGATTGCCTTTTCTTTTTTCTCCTGCCCTTATAACACTTAATCACCAATGGAGAGTTTATCCCAATCGTCTTTTTATGCAGAGCACTCAAATTTAAAAAGCAAAGAAACTTATAGTGACCATTCTTCTTAGAAAATTTATGAAAATCATTAAGAATAAAATAGGTGCCACAACATGCATTCCCTTACATAGAGGTAGAATTCATGTACAGTAGGTCCTCAGGTTATGTTGGAGATCTGTTCCTATGACTCCATGTAACACAATTTCAGAGCTCCCACGGCCCTGCTAGGGGTACAGACTGAGGCTCAAAAAATTGGGGTGAGTGCCCAAGGAGCACCTGGGGCAGACACTCAGCTGACCTGGATGAGCAGGGCTGGGATGAGCGGGAGTGGCTCCTCCATGGCCTCCTGCCTGCCATTTCCCACACTACTACATCCCTCGGGGGATGTTGGATGCAGGTTTCAGCCCAATCCCTGAAGGCCACACCAAGGGACCCACTGGTGCACGTATCCGTGCACTGGGCCTCTAGTAAAATAGTAATCTTGAAGACTGGCTATTTTTGCTTGGAAATCTAGGACTTGCGATAGAACAAGAATAGTTACTTGGTCCACAAAACAGGCAGAAACAATTAACAAAATGGCATTAGTAAATCCTTATCTATCAGTAATTACTTTAAATGTAAGTGGATTATATTCTCCAATAAAAAATGTAGAGTGGCAAAATAGATTAAAAAAAAACAAGATATAATGATATACTGTCTACAAGAGAGTTGCTTTAGCATTAAAGACACATAGACTTAGAGTAAAGGAATAGAAAAAGAATATTTCAAGCAAATGGTAACAGAAAAAAATAACACAGGGATAGTTATACTTATATAAAATAGACTTTGAATTAAAAATAGTGAAAAGAGACAGAGAAGGTCTTTATATAATGATAAAGGGGCCAATACATCAAAAAGATATAACAATTGTATTTTTTCACCCAACATCAGAGTGCATAGATATATAAAGCAAAAACTAACAGAGCTAAAAGAAGAAATAAATAGCAATACAATAATAGTTGGGGACTTTAATATCCCACTCTCAACAACAGATAGATCATCCAAAGAGAGAATCAATAAGGAAACAGCAGCTTTGAGCAACATTATAAACCAAATGGCCCTAACAGACACATAGGACATTCTATTTCACAACAGCAGAACATGCATTTTTTGCAAGTGCACATGGAACATTTTGTAGGATAGACCATATATATGTTAGGTTACAAAACAAGCCTTAGCATATTCAGAAAGATTGAAACCATACAAAATACTGTTGTTGTTACAGTGGTTTGAAACTAGAAATCAATAACAGTAGGAAAACTGGTAAAACTCACAAATACATTTCCGTGTATTTGACAACACTCTCCTGAACAAGCAATGAATCAAAGAAATAATTAATGGCGAAATAAAAAATGGATCTTGAGACAAGCAAAATGGAAACACAACATGCCAAAACTTATGTGGTGCAGAGAAATCAGTTTTAAGAGAAAAGTTTATAACAATAAGTGCCTACATTGAGAAACAAAGATCTCAAATAAACAACCTAACTCTACACCTCTAGCAACTAGGAAAAGAACAAACTGAGCTCAAAGTTAGACAAAGGAAATAATAAAGATTAAAGCCCACATAAATAAAACAGAGAAAAAAGAGCACCCATTTGGAGGATTGACCATATTGTAACCAATGCATAGGAATGGCAAAAGGAATAAGTAAATAGGTGGAGTTTTCCACAGGGAATGGAAAATATTTCTTGTCAGCGGGAGTTGGTACCAGGAGAGAGAGGAAGTGATGTGCAAGAGGTCAGAGATAAGTGTGTGTTGGGGGGTGTAAGGAATAGAAAATGAGGACAGTTGGGGAAGGTTTAAGAACATCATGTCTGTGTCTGTGAGTTATGCATACATGCATATAAGTTCTTTGGTTAATCTCTTCCCACCCTCCCTTCCCCCTCTTGGTGCATCAGACTGAAGAATCTCAGAAGGAAGTGGGAAGGGAAGGCTGGAAAAGGCTAACTAAGGAATTTATATGCATAACCCATGGACACAGAAGGCCTGGGGAGGGGGCGAATGTGGGGTAGAGGGGATAATGGGGAAAAAAGAGGGGCATCTGTAATACTTTCAATAATAAAGATAAAACAACAACAAAAGCAACAAAAACACACAAACATTTATAGTTAAGAGTGAAAATGAATTGTCAAAAAGAGATATGATATGAGCTGGGAGAAAATACATGTTATGACAAAGAGAGAAGGAGAAACAAAAGGGGTGATTATGAACTTGAGTTGACCATCACTTAAAACTATGAACTCAGAGTACCAGACAAGTTCAGAGAGAAACAAATCAGAAGTTAACACAAAGAAAGCAGCAGTAAAGAGAGGTGATCAATCTAGCAAAAACCTTATGAAGTTTTGAATTTTTCCTCCCCTGTTTTCCAGACTTGGGCTTACATTCAGCAAGTAAGGAAAGTCTTTACAATAGCAAATGCCAAGCTTGCTGGAAAGAGATGCCCTCAGCTAAAAATGCCTGACCATTAATTATTTTTTTCTCATCTCTCTAGATCTGGGTTCTTTTCTATAAGAAATTTTTCTCAATTGAAATAGAACCTCCATTTTTCACAGTTTCCTCAGTGAGAACAGTCCTGAAGTTATCAAGGCTGACAAATTTCTGTTGGACTAAGTTGCTCACAAAGCACTGAAAGCATTTCTTTACTTACAGTTTTGCATAATTGTGTAAAATTATAAATAATTTGCATGTTAGAAAAATTTCACCAAAGTAGGACTTGTTCAAAAGTACTAAACTGAACAAAAATAGAAAAATATATGCTTGCAATCAAACTAAAGACTTAATTTTTGTCGCTCACAATGGGCATATGGTCATGCCAATGTGAAATTAAGTAGAAATATGACTTGTTTTACTTGTTAAAAAAATTTATTGGGGTGAAATCGCTACATATAAAAGGCTAATATGCTGAGTGTCCAACCATCTGACCAGTCACTATGATGTGCTCTGACCGCCAGGGGGAAGATGCTCAATGCAGGAGCTGCCATGATGGACACTGGCCATTTACAGAGAAATGGCACTGAGGACCTGGTGCCCACAAAGCAACACTTGGCTTCCCGCAAGTGGGACACAGGCCCCGCCACCACCCTGGAGCGACAGCCCACCAAATCTCAGCCAACGCTGTGGAGATGCCATGGAACAAAATGCAGCTCACAGCCCAGCCTGAAAATGGTGGCTGTGGGCACCGGGTAATGACTTCACATAGCAATGCCCACTTCCTCTCCCTAGTGACTAACCTCCTTGGAGTTTCTTCAGCCCAGGAACATGACTTGCTTTATAGCCAGGTGCAAACATTTTACACTTTAACCAAATATCTGTGAAGTGTTTTTCGGTGCCTCATCTCATTTGATCCCCACAGAAGTCCTGGAGTAGGTAGATAGGAGACTTGGTGGAATCCTATTTTCATTAGCTGGAAAAACGGAGATTTAGAAAGTTAGAAACTTGACCTGACTGAAAAGAAGTAAAAAATGGTGGACCTTGAAAATGACTTCAGGTTTTCTCACTGCGCTGAATATAGTCAAACACTGCTGCAGTTAAATATTTTACCCTTTGCTCTCCCTGTGTGATCTACAATAATAATCTGCTTCATGTTGATATTTACTGCTATTCTCTGATAATTATCTGAAAGAGAAGTTGGGATGCTTTACTGGGCTGGAAAAAGTATAACTAAATCAGAAATCAGGTCTTATTAAGCAAATTTACATATATATATATATATATATATATATATATATATATATATATATATATATATATATATATATATATGGCGTAGACGGAGTCGGCGAAGAAGGAAGGACACGGAGACAGTGTTCAGTTGATCAGCAGCCTAGCCAGGATCTCCAGCCAAGTTCTGGTCTGGATCTCCAGAGAGGTTCTGCTGTTTATTGTCTTGTTACATCCGTATTTATACCAGTTAATTTTAATCCTGTCAATTTCTATTTCAAAGGTTAGGGCGTTTCTTATCTCCATTCCAGGGAGTAAAGATTATGTAGCTTAAGCGTGATTGTTTGTAGTTAAAGTGATTAACTACCCGCCTGGCACTTAGTTAAGGAATTTTATCCCCTCCCTGACTTCAGGGAAAAATCCCTACCTGGGGAAACAACCTTTCTCGGAGAGGTGACCTTGGTTAAAACACACAGCGCTAAGGGGAGCAAACATATTAAGAACAGTATGCTATATACGCCAGGTCCCTTGAAACATATGCTGTGCAGATGTTTCTTTCCTGCAGCAACTGTGTCAAGCAACAAGGATGGACCGGCTTCCAGCATATATATATATATATATATATATATATATATATAGCTCTTACTGGCACCAATCACACATGTGTGTTTCCATCTCTCATTGTTGATCATGAATTTGATTAACACTTCTATTATAGAAAAAGGGTGAATAGCGATATTAAAATATTTCTTCTAATTAATTTCCTTTCAGTGTGCACGAATCCATGCACTGGACCACTGGTTGGTTAATAAAATTATATAGGTTTCAGGTATACAATTCTAAAATACATCACTTGTATGTTGCATTGTGTGTTCACCACCCCAAGTCAAGTCTCCTTCTGTCACCATTTATCCCCTTTACCATCTTCTACCTCCCCTGACCTCCCCTTCCCTCTGCCAATCACCATACTGTTGTCTGTGTCTATTAATTTTTTCTTTGTTTAATCTCTTCACCTTTTCCCCCAAATTCTCTCCCCTCTGATAGTTGTCAGTCTATTCTCTGTATCTACTTATTGTATAAGTTGTTTTTTCTCACATTTCATCACAATAATTTCTTCTAATTCCAAGAGAATTGCTCTTTTTAAAATTGAGATTGTTGTTAAAATTTTCATGTGTTGATTTTTTTAAGCATGTGTTGATTTAGATTACTCTGCAAGCACAACTGATTTGGCTAGAAGAGCTATCAGTGGATGGTTCTTTGTTACTAATGTCATTGTTGTTTCACTCTGATTCTATCATCTAGTCTTTGGAATCAGCATCTCTTCAATATCACCCACCGGGGCTACTTCCCAAAAGGTTCCAACTCCACATCTTAGAATTTCAGGCCGCCATCCTCAACACTGGGCATCTTGTTCCTAACCTGGCAGCACCATCCTTGTCTGTGCATAATCTTAACATCTGGAATTTTCTATCCAAACGGCCATTTACTCTGCCTCCTGGCTACATATGCAGATAATGCTACTGTAAGCCAACTCTCTCTTGCTATGGTTAAAATGAGATTCACCCTTAAAGCCCTGCACATCACAGCATAATATTTCTTAAACACAGTATATCCATATGCATATTTACTCATCCAGAGCCTGCGGCCTTTTCTCAATTCTTCCCACATGGTATAGGAGGAGCCTTGGACAGATAAACCACCAACACTACCCCTGTGATTTCCTGCTTATGACTGCTCCTTCATTTCCAGGACTCTAAAAAATTGGAAGTTATTCAAATGAAAACTTTTTAATAAAAAGTTTATTAAAACTTTTATCCACTGTATCATTTCATAATAACAAGCTGAATGTCACTTGCCATTAATTGCTCTTCAAATGAGCATCATTTGGGGAAGAAATGTGAACTAAAACCTTAGGTTTTAGGTTTTACTTAATAGGAGTTAAGTACTCATTGATGCTCTGTTAAACATCACTGCGGCCTTTGATAAGTCATTTCTCAACTACAAGTTTCACTTTCATTTGCCGGGGTCCAACCCCAGCAGGTCCAGGGGTCCCCAAAGGTGTGGACGGAGTCGGCGAAGAAGGAATGACACAATGGCAGCATTCAGTTGATCAGCAGCCTAGCCAGGATCTCTAGCCAGGATCTCCAGCCAAGTTCTGGTCTAGATCTCCAGAGAAGTTCTGCTCTGGATCTCCAGCCAAGTTCTGGTCTGGATCTCCAGAGAGGTTCTGCTTTAGGATCTCCAGCCAGGTTCTGTGTCCATGTTCTCTTGCTAGGTTCTCCAGGTTCTCCAGCCAGGTTCTGTCCAGGTTCTCCAGCCAGGTTCAGTCACCAGGTTCTAGTCAAATTCTCTTGCCAATTTCTGTAGTCAGGTTCAGTCCAGGATCTTTTGCCATGTTCTCTCGCTAGGTTCTGTCTCTAGGTTCTGATGCCAGTTTCTGTCCAGGATCTTTTGCCATGTTCTCTCCAGCATAGTTCTTCTGTCTCTAGAGAACGTTCTGTGTAGGTTCTGTGCCTCCTGGTTCTGTCTTCTTCTGGTTCTGTCTTCTTACATCTGTATTTATACCAGTTGATTCCAATCCTATCAATCTCTATTTCAAAGGTTAGGGCGTTTCTTATCTCCATTCCAGGGAGTAAAGATTATGTAGCTTAAGCATGATTGTTCGTAGTTAAAGTGATTAATTACCCGCCTGGCACTTAGTTAAGAGGTTTTATTCCCTCCCTAACTTCAGGGGAAAATCCCTACCTGGGGAAACAACCTTTCTCAGAGACCTTGGTTAAAACACATAGTGCCAAGAAGGTGAGCAAACATATTAAGAACAGTATGCCATATATGCCAGGTCCCTTGAAACAGCAAGGATGGACCGGCTCCCGGCATTCATTGTCTGCAAATTCTCTATCATATTGTACAAGCTATGGTTAGGGTTGAAGAAGGTCATAGTTGAAAAGGTATTCTGAAAGACAATATTAGTATAAGGCATTGTTATTTTTTTAATTGTAGGAATTATCATAGTCAATTTAGCTATAGAATCATATAAAATATTTCAAGTCCAGTTAAAATAATTTCTAAATATTTATCAATAACTAGAATTTTTGCGTAGGGAAGGATTGAAGATATATGATCAATAGTCCTTGGGAAATAACTTCCGTAAAGTCACAGTTTTAAAGAGAATCCAGTGTTTTCTAGTTTAAAACAATGGTTATTCTACCACCACTGGATACTTAAATAGTGTGTCTGTATTCCATATCTCTGATTTTTACACTCATATTAATGTTTATTTATGCTTGCTGAGTTTATCCATTAAAATATTTTTATATTGTTTCATGTTATTCTTAGATATTTTTTTGTTATTAAGGTTTTGTCATTATTCTGTTTTCAAGTTCAATTATTTTGTTGTTTCACCTTTATACATTTATAAGAGTATCTGCTTCATAACTGAATGTTTTTGTTTTGTTTGTTTTAGAAAGTTCAGTTTCTTTGTCGTCCTCTTTTATTTTAATTATTTTTGTTTAAAAATCTTTCAAATATAGACTATATAGGTTTTTTTTTTTTTAGAAAGTATCAAACCAAATTGTCATTGCTCTCAGATGATTGATTATATACACAGAGAATCCAAAATCATTTACAAATTATTCAGGTTAGTAAAATAGTTGAATTGTTAATATATATATATATATATATATATATATATATATATATATATACTTTTTTTAATTGCCTTTTTACAGGTCAAGAAACAAACAAGTTGAGAAAAAGAGATTACATTTACCAAAGGAAGAACAGAAACATGAAGTTTTTCAGCGGACTCCCTCAGAGCAGTTTCCTTGGTCACTGTGGCAAAGGTCTGAGTTCCCACCTCACGTGTGATGAACTGATAAAAGGATGGATCCCATGCTCACAATGCAAACCCACATAATTGCAACAAGGTAAGTGTTTCATACCTCAGCTTCAATGATCTCATCGGAAGTCTGGTGGAAATGGTAAGTTATTCATTTTCATTGCTGACTAGAATTCTAGTGCATGAATATCTATGGTTTGTCCATTCCCCTATTGATAAATACCTGAGCTGTTTTGCTGTTTGTGTGTTTGCTTTTGGTCTCTTGAGTTAGTATTTTGGACTTGGATTTTGAGGTCACAGGTAGATATATCATAAGCTGCATTCAAAACTGTCTAATGCCCTCCATGATGCTGAGTGCCTAGGATGAGTGACTTGTTTCTTGGTCTCTATGACTGCATCTCTTCAATTGAATTCATGAAATCATGGATCACACATTCTAAAATGTTCAGAGATTTAATTAACTAATTGGGGTAATGCTACATTTGTATATCTGCATAGCTAGATTGTCCCACTTATCTTCCTTAAAGACTAAAATTAAACCTACATTTTCAGTGAACTTTGAAAAATTATGGTGTCAGGGAAGGGCTAAGTTGTATTATTATGTGGGAGATATATTTGGGCTGGTGTATATATTGTGGTCATCCCAGAGCCTTTCAAGGTACCAAGGGGAATGGATAGATCTATTTTTTAATCGGTTTAGACAGCTGTCTACACAGCTGCATCGTGGCTATTCGTCTTCACCCGGTCACGTACCTCAGGACATCTGTCTGTGCTACTCCCCACCCCTGAGAAGACTAATGAGGCTGTCTGACACACATTCTAGCCAGATCTGGAGAGGCTCAGCTAGCACTGGGATGACTTTGGTATTTTTTTATTTCATTGTAGGCACATGTTTTGTAAAATCTCTCATTATTTTCAGACTGGCAATTTCAGGCACTGTGACACAGAGCACATCATTTGTTTAGTATCAATACAGCATTTGTTTCTCATTTCGTTTCCAAAGTTGGCTACTGCTACTTAAAAAGGATGTATTTTTGATAATGAAAGAAATGGTCTCTCTCCCTCCTGGAAAGGGCCTTCCTGAGAATTGTCTGCCTAACGAAGACAGGGAATGTCTCTCAAATTTGCAACAGTGGAAAAAGTGATATGTCCATCATCACTCTGGACCAAAATCCTGATTCCTAAAAATTAATAAATGTTTGTTTTCTTTGTTTTCCTCACCCGCCAAATGTCTTTCCCTCAACCTTACTGACTTCCACTGCTAACCTTTGTATCTCAGCTCTCACTTTCAAACCCTGCTCATTCTTCACACTCAATCAACACATCACCTCCAGTGTTAAACCTTCTTTGCTCCTTAAGTATGCTTATATTCATTTTTATCTTTTTTGGTAATTGTGTACTTCATGTCCATTATCCTTACTAGTGAAGAAGGCTGAGACAATATCTTATTCATATTTGTATCTGGTTAGCAATGTTTTCATACCTGCTGAATTATTTTATACTTCTCTGTTACTTATGAAAGAATCCACTAAAACCATTGAGCAGGTCCTTTGTGTGAAAATCCTGAAAATATATATGCTATGATATTTGCAATATTCTTGGACAGACTAACACACTAAATGTTGTTACATGCAGAGTAATTATGTCATTATTTGAAACCTGTCAACCGAATGTAGTCTACCCCATTAACACCAGGAATAAATTGAAGGATTAAGCCAAGAGATGGGCTGAAGAGGTAAAACCCCAAAGTATATGCATGCAGAATGATATATTCCCAGAAACAAAGTAATGTCTCAGGGACAAGATGTTATTAAAATAGTCCTTAGGTGTGTTTCTACATTAATCTATGGGTCTGTTGGAAATATTCATGCTGATGGGTCTTTTAGTTTTGCATAATTTCTCTGTAATGGAGGTGGCCCAGAAAACAAGGCACTAGTGCACACGTAATTATAATACGTGCAGCAGAGTGATATCTCAGTGTGATCAACTATAGGATAATCTTGGCAGGCTGATGAAAATAGAGTAGGGGAAGTGAGATATTCTTCTTTGTTGGGTCTAAAAGAGGTTTGGAGGCCTGTATTTTTAATTGAGGGGGTGGGTGATGGTCAAAAATTTTAATCTGTTGAAGATAAGATTACCCTCACCACCACCACCACCATCACCACCACCACCAGAAATACAAGCATAAAATATCAGACAATGTAGTGAAAGGCAGAGGGCTAAGGGAAGAGCAGCCCCAGAGGAAGGTTTTGTTAGATGGAACTATGTCAGTGGACTCTGGGAACAATATCCAAGAATACCCAGTTTTCCTTATCTCATCCCTAAGTCTTTAGAAAGGTTTGCCAAATCTTTAGCCTGTTGAATGTTGTTCTTGGAGGAATGAAGGAAGGAGTGTATAGCCAGCCATACCTGGGATAAGGGGAAACAAGGAGAGCCAAAGCAATGTGGAACAGGAGAGCAAGTGTGAAGCAATAAAAAGGAGCCTTAGAGAGACCAGAGACAAATAACTACCATGAATGTTTAGTTTACCTGGCCGAACACCTACTCAGTGCTATCTGGTGATAAAGCTGTAAACAGTGAATCAGTGCCAGGGATTAACTGATAGTAACTGGATGTCACGGGGAAGATGACCTCCTGAAGGCTGGAAAACTGGGGGACATTTTATTTTATTTCCATAACCAGAGGAAATAGACAAAACTCTGGGAACACTGGTCATCCACTCCTTTTCTCTTAAATGGTCAGGCCATAAGTAGGAAACCTGAGACCATCATGGAGGAACTAATATTAAATAATATAATTGGCTGACTGCAAGGAGGCAGGTGACATCTCAGAGTGGATCCCTCTGAGACTGATATTGACATAGACTGGAGAGTGGAGAGATGTGGAAACCTGGAAGTAAATTTCTTCCTGAGAAGCCCAGGAGAAATTAATCAGCAGCCCCATCAGTGCAGATGTCTGCTCATTTCATCAGGTAACAGGTAAATACAAAACAAAACTTGAAATAGTGAGGCAATATGTAATAAGAAGTTCATATTCTTCTTTACATGTTTTGCATATATATTAAAATATATTATATATAATATTAATATATATTAATAATAATATTATATATAATATTACATAAAATATATTAAATGTATATATAAATATTAATATATTTTTATTGATTTCAGAGAGGAAGAAAGAGGGAAAGTGAGATAGAAACATCAATGATGAGAGAATCATTGATCCGCTGTTGCCTGCATGTCCCCCTACTAGGGATCTAGCTCACAACCTGGGCATATGCCCTGACCAGGAATAGAAACATGACCTCCTGGTTTATAGGTCCATGCTCAACTGCTGAGCCACAGCAGCTGGGCAGATGATCATATATTTTTATAGTTTGGCCTAAAGCAATTGGGTTTGCTCAACTGGGTGGGAAAACCTCTAAGTCCAGACTTCCTCCTGGCTTTAATGGCGGTGGCCTTTGGTGTTGTGATTTTTCCAGCTCAGGCTCTGGCGAGGTCTGGTCGGCACAGATGCTCTCCCCTGAAAGTGCTCAGATGAGCCAAAGCGAGAGGCTGCTGGCTCTGCACATGGGAGCTGCATGATGGTGGAAAATTGGACGTAATTTCATTCCTGCCATCCAAACCAAATGACCTTTAAAACTCTGCATATGGATTCCTAGTCCCTTTTTGATTGTTATGGTTTTCAGATGCATCTGTGGGCACTTGTGGAGATACAAAGCAGGTGCTATTGTGCTGTCGGTAAAGGTTTTGTCGTCTCGTAGAGAGAGCCCTGAGTTTGCAGGTTTAAATCTTGGGTTTGAGTGCCATTTCTGCTTGGTAAACATGTTGGTATTGGAAAATTGCCCTAGTTCTGACCCTTAGAGTCCACATGTGTATAATAAAATAGTAATATATTTTACAAAGCAAATAAACCTTGCTGCTCACCTGGGCTCTGATAAAAAAAAACACCAAAAAAAACACCAAAAAAACCCCCACAACACTTCAGGACCTTATGGCAACTTCCTATCTGCAGGACACGGTCTAAATTACAAAACTGAGTGTTGGGAGATCCTCTCCATACCCCTCTAACCTTACTTCTTACTCCCTGTCTTCCACCCCTTCCTATCAAAAGGCTCCCCTTCCCCAGCCATGCATCCTTGTTTCCTGTCCTTGCTTTAGCTGCCAGTGTTCTCTGGGACTAAAGCAGAACTTTTCTTCCCTTTTCTTTGGTCAGCTTGATATCACTAGATCCATTTGGGGCCTTTAACTCTTATCTCTTTCATTTAAGCCTCTCTACTTATCTTGCCTTTTTTTTTTTTTTTTTTTTTTTTTAAATCAAGCTCCCAAATAGAAAAAAACATGTTTCTTTTGAGTTCTTTTGGAGTTAAGAGTTTTTGTTTTCCAACATGTAACATGGGGCGTGGCACACAAAGATGCTTAAAGCTTTTGTTGAATAGATGAATAGGGGAATGAGAAATCACAGGATCATAGATTCATAATGCTCGTTCTATATTGTTTACTGCCCCAGCCTTTGACACCCACTATAGCATCAACATCAAGAACAATGAGCTGAGATAATGAGGAGCTCACAACTTAGTCTTCCCCTTTTCAGAAAACCCCCACCCACTTAGCCTCGTTGTGGGATCACTTCTTTCCAAGCTACCTTCTCCAACACCTTCTCCTATAACCCCAGCCTATCGGTCTAAACTTTAAGCTACATGGAAATGTTTTCTTCAGCATGGGCTACGTACACAATAGTATTCTTTCCTCCCAAGATGAGAGAGAACAAGCCAGGCCTGAAGTAAACACCACAAACGTGGGTGGGTTTGAATGCTGCCTGCTTCCTCGCCAATGTACATATGTGCATCCATGTCCTGCTCACTTCAACCAGTGTATTGCCTGCCTGGCCCCGGAAGGCTTTGGAGATTTTGTTCTTGACTTAGAACTTAAAGGGTTGGATATTGTTCTTCCAGGAAAGGAAAAAAAAAAAGTTGGAGAAGAATAGGTGATAGGTGAAGGAATAAACTCATCAGAACAGAAGGGGAATTGTGAGTGCATATAACTGCTACCCTTTAAAAATGTTCAGATTAAATTAATTAAACATTAAATAATTTTCCCAGTGTTCCATACAATTTTATTTTCTGCCTTCAACCATAATAATATGATATCCAAATTTTGTCTTAACTGGAGGGTCTGGATACACAGGCTTGTCCAGCCCACTTACAAGCAAAGCAAATGTTGCTTTGAAATGGTCCCACCATGGACCCTCTGGTCAGCCAACCTCAGTCACCCCCTTGCCTGGCTTTATCTTCACCATATTGTGTGGCCATTTCATTGCATATTATTTCAGACTTTAATGTTTCAAGGCTTCCATGATTTTTCCATGTTTTTCACACAAATTTGTCTGACCTTTACTGCATTGCCGTCACCTTTGGGACCCTGAGACTCCTTGTCAGAACTGTCACTCCCAAATGCTGCTCCCCCTTTTCCACCCTTTTCCAGAACCGCTTTTTCCTTTGGGAGGCATCTAGGAAACTTGATGTTGAACTCTCAACTGTCTAAACATTAAATAATTTTTAATGAACTTTCTGGTGCCTTTCTGTGGAAATCTAGAATCTAGGTATCAAAGCTTAACATCTAGTTATCTGCACAATTACATCAAATTGGACTGTGCAGCTCTTCATAAATTGACCACAGATAGTGCAAAAACCTTTGTCACTTGACAAGTCTATTTTCTAGGATATGCAGCAAATCCTTGTTAAGACTAAGGCTATATTTTCACAATGCCGAAAAACTCATCAAATTAATTCCCAAAGCAGTCACTCAAGATATTTGCCTCATGAATTAAGAAAAGCAATTGTTGATGGACGTATTTGAACCTCTCAATGAGCCCTTTGTGTGCTGTATAGGCACAGCCTTAGAAAAAGCTACATGTGTGAGTTAGAGGAAAAAATTATTCTTGTAGCCACAATTCATCATATCATAACAGTGTTGAGACTCCTGACAAAAGTCTAGCTGAACCAGGGAAATAAATGATTCATGAAACACAGCGAATTCTCCAGAGATCTGAGATATTTGGAAGGATGACCTTGTATGACCCACATCATATTGAACATCTATTGGGGCAGTGCACACCTCTTTGTTTTATTTGATACCTAGAAACGAAAAACACAAATCCATCTTTCAAAACCCACAGAGCAGTCGTGTGAAGCAAACAGGATGCTTCCATCACCAAAGTTTGCTTTCCTGTTCAGTATGCTCAGTGGACATCTCAGCTGTATTTTAAATTGCATTTTCTCTTACAGCAGCGAGGAAAGACATGCTTCCGTTCAGACTTGAGTTTACTTTCAATTGGTGAGAATATGTTTTTTGTGTTTTTATTTTTCTTTTCTTCTTTTTTTTAAATGTGAGCTTCACTGAATGTACAGAGCAATTCAATTTATTTTCGTCAGCTCCATTTGCCTGTCATTCTATATCCTTGAAATGAAGGATGCTAGGGAATCAGGCAACATATTTTAAGCTATTATCAGGTTCTGCAATGTGACTTTCAGTGGTCTAATATAGGCTATGTGCATATTTCAGTTTTAAGTAGCTTGTTTCGGAAATGGGTTCGTGTACAAATACTGTTTCATTGATGCCCACTTACTCACTGGTTATAGAGGACAAATATTTTTAAATTTATTTTAATGAAGGAATGCTGGATTTGATTAAATATTAAAATCTTAGCCCACAAAAATTATTTTTACTAGTGAAGGTGTCAGAGGTTCAGTAGTTAATTTGGGGGAAAGTACTTTAGAAGGGAAAAGGGCATTTCATAATTCTCTAAAAATGCTCCATAAAGAATCAAAATCACTTAAATGGCTAATGGATATATTCATGTCAGCGTCATGAAAGACTTAATCACTAGGGTTTGATGAATGAAACTGTGTGCTTGGTGCCACCTCATTCTACTCATCTCAGTTACCATTTGGAGTTGGAACTTTTACTTCTGAGTGTCCTCTGGGTTCCATTTGCTTGGATTCCCGGCTCTTTTGTCTTCCAAATTCTAACATTGAATCTGATTGCCCAGTGCAATTCTGTGAGTTTTATTTGTTGGTGTTTTTTGTTTTTTTTGTTTGTTTGTTTTGTTTTGTGAATTGGAAAAGTACCAGGTTTAAGATCAGGATTCCAAGGGCTGCCCTTAACAGTTGTGTCATTTTGAGATATTCAGATATTTTGAGAATAGGGTTGTTGTGAGATTCAAATGAGCTAATGCATTTATAAGTGTAGGTTACAGTTAAAAAAAAACAAACACCAACAGGATAGGCCAAAAGTAGGTTTATAGTTGTTCTTATGGAAAAATAATGTAATACAATATTTAATGAATAACACAAAAATAAACTCTGTGTTTCACATACTTACAACTGTAAAACTACTTTCAACCCACCTTATATTAATAGTTTGGATTGCTCTACCCTATAGTAGGGAGTGAGTGAAGTTCAATGAAGTAACATTGGAAGAAGTATACTTGGTGACTTCTGCAAAGTAGAATATGCTTTTCAGTAACATTCAACCTAAAAGTTGTTCTCTCAGTGCCACAAGTCAGAGATATTTGTGACAGTATTTCCCAAAATATGGTTTACAGTCCAGTAGCACTTAGGAAGGTAGTTCCTAACTGATGTCATAAGAAAAACTGTTTCCACCAGCAGGGCTTACTTTTGAAATACGGACATTTAAAACTGTATGGCTCCATAAAAATGTACCACAGAGTTAGAATAAACATGAATTGTTTCATGATTCTGACCTTTGAGTCCATGGTGTTAACTTGACCCCTAGCCTTTCCCCAAGACAAATGTGTCCTTTTATTTAGCAGAAATTTATTATGAACATTGAAGTACTGAAAATCGAATTGCACTTTTCCTCCATTTTTCATGAGTCCTTTTAGTTGTTAAACTTGCTATCTTTCCTTTCCTCTGTTGACATGGCTTTTCTGGGAGGAGAGATGGTGGGGACAAGGTCCAGGCGGCCCTCCCTCAGGGTGGCCCATTTCTTGCTCTTGGACTTGGGTGATGCTGCTCTCTGCCTGCTTCACCTGTATAAGAGGACATGGGCAGTCTCTCAGTGGCAGTAATGCTCTGTCATCTTCTCACAAATAAGCATAAGTATATTAGATTTTTGAGCTCAATACTATAAGAATGAGGCTCAGCTACATCAGACAACAAAAGGCTGGGTCTGTCCCCAAGTGGAGCCAGGGAGTGGCCATTTCACGGCCAGATTACTCCTGTTGTCTTAACCTCTAAATTGTTTCCAGCTTGCCAGGATAAGATGAATTGCTGGGAGGCTGACTTGCAAATAGACAAGCCAGTCAGCCATACAGACACAGGCCATGTGGAAGGGAGGTCAGCTACGCACACTCGGCTGGCAGGCGGTGACAGGTTTTGTCGTTCCAGGTCATTTATATAAAATCAGCCACATGGTGAGAGGAAGAAGGAAACAGATTTTTAGTCAAGAGCCTAAAGTTGGGAATTCCTAGGGATCTGAAAGGAGGCTTGGAATCTAGTCCAACCGTTTCTGTTACATATAGTGTGCACCACTGAACAATGGGGATACGTTCTGAGAAATGCATCGTTAGGCGAACTCAACATTGTACAAACATCATAAAGTGCACTTACACCAACCTCGATGGTCCAGCCCACCACACACCAAGGCTCTATGGTACAGCCCATTGCTTCTGCACAGCATGTTACTGTACAAAACAAGAGATTAAATCAAGCTCAGGAGAGAATGACGCGATTAAGAGGCATGGCAAACACTAAATGTATGAGGCTTCTGCCTGTGGAACATGCATACTGTTTTACAGCAATTTTTTTTTTTTTTGGTAAGTAGGAATATTACATACTGAAATAACAATAAAAAGTATAGTATAGTAAATACATAAACCAGCAACAGTCATTTATTATCATTATCAAGAATTGTGTATCATACATAATTGTATGTGCTAGACCTTTGTATGAGTGGCAGTGCAGTGAGTTTGTTTACAGCAGCACCACCACAAACACATGAGTAATGCATTCCATTACTATGTCTTAATGGCTACGGGCTACGACACCTCTAGGCATTAGGAATTTTTCAGCTGTTATAACCTAATGGAACCACTGTTGTATATTCAGTCTGTCATTAACTGAAATGTTGTTATGTGGTACATGACTATATAAATAAACTAGAGGCCCGGTGCATGAAATTCATGCACTTGGGGGAGGAGGGGTGTTCCTCAGCCCAGATTATGAGAAGGCGCAGGCCAGGCGGAGGGACCCCTCCAGTGTGTGCTCCGGGCCAGGGAGGGATATGGGAGGTTGACCGCCCAGGGAGGGGCTGTGGGAAGGCTCCAGGGCGTGTCCTGCCCATCTCAGTCCTGATCAGTCAGACCCCAGCAGCAAGCTAACCTACTGGTTGGAGCATCTGCCCCCTGGTGGTCAGTGCACATCATAGCAACTGGTCGACGGGTTGACTGCCCCCTGGTGATCAGCGCACGTCATAGTGAGCGGTTGAGCAGCCTTAGCATATCTATAATAATAAAAGCATAATATGCTAATTAGACTGGACATCCATCCTTCCATCCTTCCAGACGAAGCCAGGGTTGCGAGGGAAGCCTGGGTCCCAGGTGCCTGCCAGAAGCCTGAGGGATGCCAGGCTCCAGTTGCCAAAGGGAAGCCAGTGCCGGCAGCTTGGGGAAGGAAGGCCTACTCTTGCATGAATTTCATGCATCGGGTCTCTAGTCATTAGCATATTATTTGATTGGTTGAATGGCCAACAGGATGACTGGACACTTAGCATATTAGGCTTTTATTATATAGGGTAGGGGTAAAGAGAGATTAAGGAATTAGCCAGCATCACTGTAGTTAAGGAGAGAGTCAGCAGCAGAACCCAGAATCCCAACTTTGAATTCAGTCCTCTTACCATACCCCACTAAATGTTCTCTGTACTTTCTTCCAGCCTTCTCTTTTGCTAAAGTTGCAACTGAAGGAGTTTTTATTCTACACTACTCCACACTGGTGTGGACTGATGAATGGGTACATAAGAAGATGAGGGGAATATCAGCCTCACAAAGAGGTCTCATTGATAAATGTGGGATCCAGGCGGGGAAGAGGGACATGAGGAGGAGTGCCTCCCTCTGGATGGCAGGATTCTTTGTCTTCAGTTCAGAGTTCTGAATCAGATTCCATTGTACATGTTTTCCTATAATTATACACATAGGTATTCTTAAAAATAGCTGCACCATGCTTTAACACTGAAGAAAAGAAGGCTTCAAACGTATTATGGGTGTTATGCTGTTTTATTTGCATACACTGCCACCAAAGTGATATTTAAATACTTATGATATGTCTGAGCCTGAGTGGATGGCAGGCAGTGGTGGGTAGGTGGTTCTGCTGTTCTGCAAACACTAATCAAACAGGAGACACACCACAGCTGTTATGGGAAAACCCTCGTCCATGACCTGATGACATATTTTAAAAATATGCTTTTGCCTTTGTACATTTATTCTCATAATATTCAATAATCAGCAAATAAGAAACAATATCAAACAAATAAGCAAAAATTCCTGACAAACTAAATAATGCATTTTATTGGTCATATGTCTTTTTATTTGACTCTTGTGCAATATACAAACCTCCCCATATTTTCATATTTTTGAGTTGCTTAAAAAACGTTATAAATCATGAAAATATTTGAATTTGCATTTATTTTTCTCTTCTCTTTTTGCCAAATTATTGGGTGAAGCTTATGTTTTTAACTTCTAAAAGCTTATGATCTTTACTTCTTTCTCATCTCTTCCTTAACTAAGTTAGGTGCTCGATTATATTTATGTCATTTACATTGCCTAAGACCTTCACTAAAAATTCAGAAAGGAATCAGAAAAGCTGATGAATACCTGTAAGAAAAAGTTCAAGTTTTCTCCAGAACACTACCACTGTAAACTTGGGAGTTTCAAGAGGAAAAACATAAACACCAGGAATGACTTTTATAGCCATGCTGCTGAAACTGCATTTATCGTAAGTGTCAGAACACTATCAGTGACAATGTCTTACCGAATAAACAGGTAGCTCACCCCATCTCCATCTCCACAGCACCTAATAGATATTGTGAGCACACAGATAAATCTCATTTTATGTTATGCTTGGTCACAAAAAAGAATTAGATTGTGTTGTTCTAAGGTACACAAGGATATATATCCGTTGTAATCATCTGTAAAAATTACTCCAAGTTGAGCCACTATGAGCTTGTCGGGGACCTGCAAAATATGGATTGTGTGTTTTGCCCCATTTCCTGCTGACTTGAAAAATAATTTATACCTCTGAGTGATTTGTTACCAGGCCTTTAGAAATGAGACTAATTTGTGAATTTTCTTTCTGAGAAGCATATTACAAAGGAGAAATATTGATTTTATCTCATTGAGGCAAAATTGGTTATTTATTTTTACTTATGACCATTATAAAACAGGAGTGAGCTGCCTTGTTATGATCAAATAAGAATGATCTATAATGTTTTCATAGGTATTGACTAGAATCCAAATCATATTGGGGTCAGCAGTGTTAGGCAATTTTCCAGTGTTGGGAGGTGGCCAGGGGACGAAAGCAGCTTGTGGTCAGCATGTCTGAGTCCCCGCAGTAAATGTCGCCGGGCATGCACTTTTATTAGGAGCACAAAGGAATCAGAGGCTTCATTTCAGAAATGATAATGTGGGCTTAGATGACCATAATACACTTGTAATTATTTTTTAGTCATTTTGTCTATTTAATGATTCCTGGAACAAACACTCTACCAACTCAATATTTATAACACACATACACACACACACACACACACACACACCCCTAAATACAGCAGTATATTAGTTCCAAATGCCTTTGACTTTTAGTATCCCAAAGGACAGTGCATCTAAAATGATGTAAAATGAAATTTTATACATATTTATAGAAAATTTGATTTTATTATTCCATTCCCTCACATTAAAGATGAGGAAACTGAAAGCTATTACTCTATTATCTCTATTATTTATTTATGTCTCCCAAATCCCAAACCAGTGCTCAGGCTGCAAAACAATTCTGGGATCTATTGTAGATATTGTGGGAAGTGACTCAGGACAGTCTAACCACAGTGCTCCAATCTGTGTTTATTCCACTCCACCTTGTTCTCCCATTTCAGGTCTCAGTTTCAATTTCACCCTTTAGAGAGAGCTTCATTGATGATTTTATCACCCATCTCTCTATTACTCATTCATTATATTCCACCTGTTTTCCTCCCAGCATTTAGAAAAAAAAAAGTCTAATTATTTTGTTTATATATTTATCTGCAGGTTTATCTCATTCTTTCTAGCAGAGGAAAGTTCTCTGAGCAGTATCCTCATCTGTGTTTCTCAATGCTCTTTCTCTAGCACATAGTGCCTGGGACTATATAGGTGCTCACTCATATTTCTTAGATGAATGAAGAAGGGAGAGTGAGAGCAAAAGAGGAAAAAAAAAATTCTGTTTAGAGTCCATATACGAAGGAATCAAGAATGTTAATTGGTATAATATTAAGTAGAATATTTATATAATCTGTAAAGACATACAAATTAGTGGTGTGTGTGTTATTTATATTTTTATGTATATGACAGGCAGGGAATGGTGAATGAAGACTGAAGCAGGAGAGAAATTGAGAGAGGTAGGAAAGATCAAGAATGTTTGGAAGACATCAGAAAGGCTTGGTGAACAGGGTCTGTGGCAGGCTGAATAAATGCCCCCCACCAAAGATGTCCACACCCCTGAACATGTTTCCTTCCATGGCCAAAGGGACTTTGCAGATAGGATTAATATAAAGATATTAAGATGTATCCTGGTTTATCCAGGTGAGCCCAATAGACTCATAAGGGTCTTTAGAAATGGGAAGCAAAAGAGATGTGACAAAGGAAGCAGAGGAAAGGAGAGAGAGAGAGAGAGAGAGACAGAGAGAGAGAGAGAGAGAAAGAGAGATACAGAGTTGAAGATGCTACGGGCTTTGAAGATGGAGGAAGGGGCTGTGAACTGCGGAGTACAGGTGGCTATAGAAGCTGGAGTAGACATGGAAGTTGGTTCTCCTTTAGAGCTTCCTGGAGCACTATGGTCCTGCCAGCCCTGTTTGAACATCTGACTTCCAGAACTATAAGATCATGAGTTTGTGTTGTTTTAAGCCACCAAATCTATGGTCATTTATTATAATTTTTTTTTTAATTTTTATTGCTTAAAGTATTACAAAGGGTATTACATATGTGTCCATTTTATCCCCCCGCCCTAGACAGTCCCCTAGCCTCCCCTATCCCCCAATGTCTTATGTCCACTGGTTATGCTTATATGCATGCATACAAGTCCTTTAGTTGATCTCTTACCCCCCTACCTCCTGCCCCGCAACCCTCCCCGGCCTTCCTGCTGCAGTTTGACAATCTGTTTGAGGCAGCTCTGCCTCTGTATCTATTATTGTTCAAAAGTTTATAATGGTCTCTATTATCCATGAATGAGTGAGATCATGTGGTATTTTTCCTTCATTGACTGGCTTATTTCACTTAGCATAATGCTCTCCAGTTCCATCCATGACGTTGCAAATGGTAAGAGTTCCTTCCTTTTTAGAGCAGCATAGTATTCCATCGTGTAGATGTACCACAGTTTTCTAATCCATTCATCTACTGATGGGCACTTAGGCTGTTTCCAGATCTTAGCTATGGTGAATTGTGCTGCTATGAACATAGGGGTGCATATATCCTTTCTGATTGGTGTTTCTGGTTTCTTGGGATATATTCCTAGAAGTGGGATCACAGGGTCAAATGGGAGTTCCATTTTCAGTTTTTTAAGGAAACTCCATACTGTCTTCCATAGTGGCTGCACCAGTCTGCATTCCCACCAGCAGTGCACAAGTGTTCCTTTTTCTCCACATCCTCTCCAGCACTTGTCGTTTGTTGATTTGTTGATGATAGCCAGTCTGACAGGTGTGAGATGGTACCTCATTGTTGTTTTGATTTGCATCTCTTGGATGATTAGTGACTTTGAGCATGTTTTCATATGTCTCTTGGCTTTCTGAATGTCCTCTTTTGAAAGGTGTCTATTTAGGTCCTTTGCCCATTTTTTGATTGGATTGTTTATCTTCCTTTTGTTAAGTTGTATGAGTTCCCTATAAATTTTGGAGATTAGGCCCTTATCAGATATGACATTGGCAAATATGTTTTCCCACACAGTGGGTTTTCTCGTTGTTTTGTTGATGGTTTCTTTTGCTGTGCAGAAGCTTTTTATTTTGATGTAGTCCCATTTGTTCATTTTCTCTTTCGTTTCAAGTGCCCTAGGAGCTGTATCAGTGAAGAAATTGCTTCGGCATATGTCTGAGATTTTGTTGCCTTTGGATTCTTCTAGAATTTTTATGGTTTCCTGTCATACATTTAAGTCCTTTATCCATTTTGAGTTTATTTTTGTGTATGGTGTAAGTTGGTGGTCTAGTTTCATTTGCTTGCATATATCTGTCCAATTTTCCCAACACCATTTATTGAAGAGACTATCTTGGCTCCATTGTATGTTCTTGCCTCCTTTGTCAAATATTAATTGAGCATATTGGTTCGGGCCGATTTCTGGGCTCTCTATTCTATTCCATTGATCTATATGCCTATTCTTGTGCCAGTACCAGGCAGTTTTGAGAACAGTGGCTTTGTAATACATCTTGATATCTGGTATTGAGATCCCACCTACTTTGGTCTTTTTCAGGATTGCTGCAGCTATTCGGGGTCTTTTTTTATTCCAGATGAATTTTTGGAGAGTTCGTTCTAGATCTCTGAAGTATGCCATTGGTATTTTAATGGGAAGTGCATTGAATTTATAGATTGCTTTGGGTAGTATGGACATTTTAATGATGTTGATTCTACCAATCCATGAACACGGTATGTTCTTCCATCTGTTTATGTCTTCCTCTATATCATTTTTCAACGTCCTGTAGTTTTCTGAGTAGAGGTCTTTTACCTCTTTAGTTAAGTTTATTCCTAGGTAGCTTAATTTTTTTGGTGCGATGGTAAACGGTATTGTTTTTATAATCTCTCTTTCTGAAAGTTCACTATTGGTGTATAGAAATGCCTCGGATTTCTTGGGGTTAATTTTGTATCCTGCTACATTGCCAAATTCATGTATTAAGTCCAGTAGCTTTTTGATGGAGTCTCTAGGGTTTTGTATGTATAATATCATGTCGTCTGCAAATAAGGACAGTTTTACTTCCTCTTTTCCAATTTGGATGCCTTTTATTTCTTCTTCTTGCCGAATTGCAGTGGCTAACACTTCCAGTACTATGTTGAAGAGGAGTGGTGAGAGGGGGCATCCCTGTCTTGTTCCTGTTCTTAGGGGAAATGGTGTTAGTTTTTGTCCATTGAGTATGATGTTGGCTGTGGGCCTGTCATATATGGCTTTTATTATGTTGAGGTATGATCCTTCTACTCCCACCTTGCTGAGAGCTTTTATCAAAAATGGGTTTTGAATTTTGTCAAATGCTTTTTCTGCATCAATTGATATGACCATGTGGTTTTTTTCTTTCAATTTGTTTATGTGATGTATCACGTTTATTGATTTGCGGATATTGTACCATCCTTGCATCCCTGGGATAAATCCTACTTGGTCATGGTGTATGATCTTTCTGATGTACTGCTGGATCCGATTTGCTAAGATTTTGTTGAGGATTTTGGCATCTATGTTCATGAGGGATATTGGCCTGTAATTCTCTTTCATTGTGTTGTCTTTACCTGGTTTTGGTATTAGGGTGATGCTGGCTTCATAGAATGAGCTTGGAAGTGTTCCTTCCTCTTGAATTTTTTGTAGTAGTCTGAGGAGGATAGGTTTCAGTTCTTCCTTGAATGTTTGGTAAAACTCCCCTGTGAAGCCGTCTGGTCCTGGGCTTTTGTTTGCTGGAAGCTTTTTGATGACTGCTTCAATTTCTTCCATAGTTATTGGCCTATTGAGATTTTTAGATTCTTCCTGATTGAGTTTTGGAATGTTGTGTTTTTCTAGGAATTTGTCCATTTCCTCCAGGTTGTCTAGTTTGTTGGAGTAGAGCTGTCCATAGTATTTTTTAACAATCATTTGTATTTCTGTGGGGTCTGTTGTTATTTCGCCTCTATCGTTTCTGATTTTGTTTATTTGGGTCCTCTCTCTTTGCTTCTTGGTGAGTCTGGCTAGAGGTTTGTCAATCTTGTTTATCCTTTCAAAGAACCAGCTCTTGGTTTCATTGATTTTCTGTATTGTTTTTTTGGTCTCTATGTCATTTATTTCTGCTCTAATCTTTATTATCTCCTTCCTTCTGCTCACTCTGGGGTTTTCTTGTTGCTCTCTTTCTAATTCTTTGAGTTGTAGAGTTAGATGATTTACTACCATTTTTTCTTGTTTTTTGAGATAGGCTTGTAGAGCTATAAACTTCCCTCTCAGGACTGCTTTCATTGTGTCCCATAGGTTTTGGATTGTTGTGTTTTCATTGTCATTAGTTTCCAGGATGTTTCGAATTTCTTCTTTGATTTCATTGGTAACCCAATCAATATTTAATAGCATGCTATTCAGCTTCCAGGTGTTTGAGTATTTTGGGTTGTTTTTATTGTAGTTTATTTCTAATATTATGCCATCGTGGTCTGCGAAGACGCTTTTTATGATTTCAATCTTCTTGAATTTGGGGATACTTTGCTTGTGACCCAATATATGGTCTATTTTTGAATATGTCCTATGAGCATTTGAGTAGAATGTATATTCCCTGGCTTTCGGGTGAAGTGTTCTGAAGATGTCTATTAAGTCCATCTGATCTAGTGAGTCATTTAGGATTGCTGTATCTTTGCTGATTATTTGTCTAGAAGACTTATCCAGTGCTGTCAGTGGTGTATTAAAGTCCCCTACAATGATTGTATTGTTGTCGATCTCTCCTTTGATATCCTCCAGGAGTTTTTTTATGAATTTGGGTGCTCCTGCATTGGGTGCATATATGTTTACCAGGGTTATACCTTCTTGTTGTATTGATCCCTTTAGTATTATGAAGTGGCCTTCCTTATCTCTTGTTATGGCCTTCACTTTGAGGTCTATTTTGTCCGATATAAGTATTGCTACCCCAGCTTTCTTTTCCTTTCCATTTGCCTGAAAGATATTTTTCCATCCTTTCACTTTCAGTCTGTGTGAGTCCCTTCTAATGAGGTGGGTTTCTTGTAGACAGCAGATGTATGGGTCATGTTTTTTTATCCATTCAGCCACTCGATGTCTTTTGTTTGGAGCATTTAGTCCGTTTACGTTTAAAGTTATTATTGAAAGGTACTTGTTTGTAGGCATTTCTGTTTTTGTGTGGCTGTTTTCTTTCTGAGCTTTTTATTTCTTATTTTTATACCAGTCCCTTTAGCATTCCTTGCATTGCTGGCTTGGTGGTGATAAACTCCCTTAGCCTTTTTTTGTCTGTGAAGCTTCTTATTTCCCCTTCAAGTTTGAATGATAGCCTTGCTGGATAGAGTATTCTTGGATTCAGTCCTTTGCTTTGCATCACTTTGTAAATTTCCGTCTATTCTTTTCTGGCCTGATGTGTTTCTGTTGAGAAATCATTTGACAATCTAATGGGAGATCCCTTGTATGTAACTTTCCGTCTCTCTCTTGCAGCCTGTAAGATTCTCTCTTTGTCCTGAACATTTGCCATGGTAATTATGATGTGTCTTGGTGTGGGTCTTTTTGGGTTCACCTTGTTTGGGACTCTCTGGGCTTGTGTGACTTTTTTCTTCCCCACCTCAGGGAAGTTTTCTGATATTATTTCTTCTAATAGGTTTTCTAATCCTTGTTCATCCTTCTGTTGTTCTGGTACCCCTATTATTCGTATGTTGTTTCGTTTCATGTTGTCCCAAAGCTCCCTTAGGCTCTCCTCCTGTCTTTTCATTTTTTTCTCCAATTGCAGTACGTTTTGGGTGTGTTTTGCTTCCTTGTCTTCTAAATCACTAATTCGGTCCTCCGCTGCTCCTAGTCTACTGTTGATACTTTCAATGGAGTTTTTCATTGCAGCTATATCACTCTTCATTTCTTCTTGGGTCTTACTTAAGTTGTTGATTTTTTCATCTGTTTCTTCTAGCTTCTTGGAGAGGTTGTCGATTTTTTCCTCCATCCGGTTTATGCACTCTAGGACCCTTATTCTGAATTCTTTTTCTGTCATGTTGCATGCCTCTGTATTACTTAGCTGCTTTTCTGGAGAGTCCTCCTTCTCTTTCCTTTGGGGGTTTCTTTGTCTACCCATGTTTGATCTCGCTGACATATCTAGACGTTGAGTCGTTCAGTGGCTGCTCCCTTGGTGGCAGTGACTCCTTGGTCTGTGGTTGCTCTTCGGGCAGTTGCGGTAGCAGCTGCTCTTCAGTTGGCAGCAGCTCCTCTGGTGGGTGCTGTTCACAGCTGTGGTGGCTCTTCTGGCTGGTGGGGCAAGGTTTCACGTACAGCTGCTGTTCCTCAGCAGAGGGTGTGGTGCTCAGGAGGTTGCTGTTGCTTGGATCTGCTGCGTTGATTTAAAGGCACAAAATACAACACAACAAGGCACCACGTACCAGGCACTATACACAAATATATTCATGATATGAATAACCCCAAATAAAGGTGACCACCTGAATTAAGAGAATTAGGGGATAAGGAAGAAGGAAGAGAAAAAGAGAAAAGAGAAAAAAGAAAAGAAAATTAGGGACCAAAAAAAGGAGTGCAAAAATGAAATTGGGAAAAAGGAGGGGGGAAAATAAAAGCGAGAAAAGAAAAGAAAAGAAAAAAAAAAGAGCGAAAAGAGAGAATGAAGTGGAAGAGGGGAAGAGACTTTTTTATATGAGGAGAATACTCCTATAGAACAGCCATTAATCCCAACAAATTCCAGCAACAGCTCCCTGGAGATGAATGCAAACTAGAAACAACCAATAATATAACGATGCAAATAGAATGGAGAACACTAATCCCAAAATAAAATAAAGAGAAAATAAAATGGCACTTAAAAAAAAAATGGTACAATGGTAGCAGTAATAATACTGGTTAAAAATAAGAAGGTAGTAATTAAAAGGGTAAAATCAGGTGATGGAAAAAAGAAGAAAAAAAAAAGAAAAAAAAGAAGAAGAAAAGAAAAAAAAGAAAAAAAAAGAGAAAAAAATTGGTTTCTTAGTTAAAAGGTGAAAAAAGAAAAAAAAAATATTGCAGTAGTGAAGGTCCTTCGGTTCTTCTATTCTTCAGTGTGGCTCGCCTTAGACCTGCCAGGTATTCAGGAGAGTGTTGAGTTTCCCTGCGATACACTGTTCCTCTGTGTTATAAACCACAGTCCTTATTTTAAAGCAAGCCGCATTTGTTTCCCAGACTGCCTTATTTTGTGTTTAGCAAAGAGTCAGTTTGTGGGTCAGCCTCTGGGTGGCAGTGTTCTGGGGTTGGCCTCTGAGGCTATAGGGCCTCTCTGTCCAGTGGAAGTTCACTGCCCAGAGCTGGCTGCGTAAGAGTTATCAGTGCTGTGTTGTTGCTGGGATTCCATTTATTATAATTTATTACAGTACCAATAGAAAATTAATATGGGATCCTAGTAAGGATGTTCTTCAAGGGATAGTTCCTTTTCTATTTTTTAAATTTATTTTTTGAATGAAGCAATGCATGCTCACTGTAGAAAACTTAGAAAATTAAAAAAATACATATGTAACATATCCCTTTAATCCCATCACTCAGGGAATGAAGTATTAACATCGTGTGTTTTATTTTCATAAAAGGACTTTTGATCAATGAAGACTGGGAAGGAGGATATTAGAGTTGACATTAAAAGCACTTTACCATATTAAAGTGCACATTTCGTTAGTTTTGAAATTGCAGGTCATATTTAATTATTATTTCTTCCCCCCAAAGTATAATAGAAATGAGTGTGATAAAGGAACATTATTAGGGAAAGCCTATATCTAGAACCCTTTTCTTTATCTGGGTGAATTCCTCTTATAAAGGCCTGGGCATGGCAGAGATGACATTTGTCTACTTTGTTCATTTCACCATCCTGCCCCATCCCAGGGAGCATGGTGAGGGTCAGCCCAGAGATACAGAATGGAGTTGGCTGGCCTGACACCCAGCTCTGTTCCTGTCCAGCCGTGTGACTCACAAGTCCTTTCTCTTCCCTGTATCTCAGCTGATCCATAAAATATCTCAGTTTATCATCAAGGCCCCTTCCAGGTCTAACTTGCTAGAGCCAATTTAAAGTGATCTAAAACAAACGTGTGTTATTTCAATTTCTGTTTGCCTCACTTTGTTTCTAGGGAACTCTAGTGAGTAGTCATGTTTCCTGAAATCACTTGGTAGGTGGATTTTATTTTTGAAGGAGTTAAAGAAAGAAGTCCTAGTTTTCTGGGAGACATCAAAGAGAATGTGAAGAAAATTTTACCAGAAGAAACTTAGCTGAGCCTGCCACATTTTCACCTGATTACAAACTAGGATTATTTTCAAATAACCCTTTTGTTTTCCAGACTTGTTCAGAGAGTCAAAAAATGTCCAAAGAAATGTTGAATTTAGTAATACTGTCTACTCCACTTACTATAGTCATTTCAAGCTCACATGGCTGGGAACGGCAAAAGGAGCGCTAAAAACACAACTCAAACCTGCATTCACCTGGGATCTCTAAAGCAGGAGTTCTCAATGTGCATGGCCCTAAGCTTTTGTTACACATCCAAAGTCTGAGAGGATAGAGAGAGAGGATAGAGAAACCAGACTTAACTTGCTACTATATACACAAACTGGTTTTGGGGGGATTCATGATGGAATTAAGTTAAGCACTTATTTAGAATGGAGTTATAAATATTCAAATTCAAAATAATGAGTCTTGTTGAATTCAACTCCACCTTCTCTGGATTGTGTATTTGCAGGTGATGACCTTAAAATTAGTGCAAAACCCCTGTATTCTGCACATTTCCCACTCCAGTCTTTCTGGAGGGAAGAACTGCTCCCCTGGTGTGGCAGAGAGTAGATGAGTGTTTTGAAGAGCCTTTCAGTTCTTTATTTGCATCAATTATGGAAACATTGTGTTGAATAATTGAAAGGTCTGGATGAGTCATTTAAAACCAGCATCTGAATGGCAACCATTGGCATTTGAACCAATTCTAAGCTTTAACTAGGTAGGTGAGAGTAAGAAAAAAGTTAAAGGGATGATAAAGCTATCAAGAAAACATCTTTAGAAATCTGAGAGATAGTCTTTGAAACACAGATCTTTATTGCCTGGGTAGAGAAGAATGTCAAGGGCATTGGTGTTTGGGAAGAAAAAAATTCTTCATCTCAAGTATAAGAAGGACAACTTATATTATTCGTTTCATTATAGTGAAGGGCTTAGGAACCCAAGCTCTGGCTAGTACATCCAGGATGATGCCTATTATGGCCCTACTGTAAGTGTAAGATCAGGGAAATGCTGTATCTTCACTTTCCTGTCTGTATGATGGGACTTGAAAAGAAGGTTCAAGGAACAAGCGTGGTCTTTACTGGAAGTGAAGACTTAGATGTTCCACCTGCCTTTAACTAAATGAAAAAGTAAATAGAGTAGAATGCAAATGAGGTGGAATTGGTGGATTTCTATAGAGATCATATTGAAGTTCCTTGTAGTATTCTTATAACTTTTCTCTAAATTTGAAATTATTTCAAAATGTTTGAAAATGTTACAAACATATCTTCTTCATAATTGTATCAACAGAAACACTACTAAACATTTACTCATAAATGATTTCAAATCTAAAATTTTGTGTAGGATGGAGCAAATTGACCAGGTGGATGAAATATTTTCCTTTATTTGTATTGCTTTGTTATTTTTTGCAAATATTGCCAATATAAGAGTTTAGCTTCAATAAGTTCTCAGATAAGGATTAATGAGAGTTGACTAGTTGTATAATACTGTGATATGCCTCATCATTTAGAGTGAGGGATTGAGTGGGCTTGTGTTCATTCCAGTCACTGAATATCAAGTCAATTTGTTCATGAAAATGCAGGAAGATCGGAGGGATCAGGTTATCCAAACTGAAGAAGTGCAGGGATGGGATTTCAACTCTGTGAGTTTGGTGCTGTTAGGGGAATGTTCATATTAACAGGACTCAGCTCATTTGCAGTCTCTGACTTGGGGCTCCTACTTGGTAAATGCCACAAAAAATGACACAGTCCATTCTTTTCTGGAACACTTTCCTATTTCTTTAGCTTGAGAAAATCTATTGGAGCCTAAGGGCTTAGAGGAACAGGATACTCTATCTGTTTTTGGGAGGATCGGCACTGAGGCATGCTGTTTTGGTTTTGGATGTGGTCACAATGTACCAGCCAGCAGGGCTTCATTACAGGTTTTCCCATCCAAGATGAAGGGGGCTTTGTTATTAGAATATCAGTTCTAGTAGAGATATCTTAGAATTGTCCATTTAATAATGTCTCCTGCCACCTGGCCTTTAAACACAACCATACATTTTGGGGGAAAAATCCACAAAATATATTTTAATGAATTACAATATCTGAAATCTGAAATAACAATTTCATTTAAACTTACTAAGAGTTTCCAAAGAGCATCTTAACAATACAATTTTATGTGCTATGGAAAAAAAGTCATAATTTACATTGGCCCTTACCTTTCTTCTCAATAACCTCATCCCATAATGTGCTGCATGATCTAATTATTTTGTGTACAGTTTTTATTCTCATTTCTTAGTTGCAAACCCCAACAGCTACATGATCTTGTGAGTTCTGTGACCATACTAAATCTCAGTTTCTCCTAAATAAGGATAGTAACCTTAATTCTATCATTAGCATATTTATTAAATAAGAGAATATATTTGTAATACTTAGTATGTTGTCGTCTGTTCTATGTGAGCAATATACATGAGCTATTCTTTTCTTAAAATGAACACTTTAGAAATTTTACCCTTTCTGATTAAATATATTTTTAGCTTAATAGAACAGTGAATCAAAATACTCTTTTTAGTTCTCTGACCAATTTAAGTGAACTCAGTATCACTTTATATAATAATCACTTATCATATAGTCATTTAATTTTTGTGAAAATCACCTATATGTTCCCTGTCTTAGCCATTGCAGAAGATATAGTATTCATGTTTCTCCCTCGGGGTTACCCTTTTAGCTGGGCACTAAACACCCACCTACTCTTTGGATGTTTCATAATGACCCTGCTACCTCTCAAATTATTTCCATTCTATTTAATTCAACAAATAGAGCATGCTCTAGTTTCATGTGAAAGGGATCTATACTGTAGGTTAGAAAGGCTTAGACTCTACCCTTAATAGTCAGCAAAGAAATCATCCCAGTGCAGTGTAATATATATCACAATAAAAGTACAGAAATAGCCCTGGCCGGTTTGTCTCAGTGGGTAGAGAGCATCACCCATGGACTGAAGGGTCCTAGCTTCGATTCCACTCAAGGGCATGTATCTAGGTTGCAGACTTGATCCCCAGAGTGCGTGCAGGAGGCAACCAGTCAATATCTCTCTCTCACATAGATGTTTTGATGTTTCTCTCTCTGTCTCTCCTCCTCCTTCCACTCTCTCTATAAATCAATGGAAAAATATCTTCAGGTGAGGATTAACAACAACAACAACAAAGTACATAATTGGTAAGATACTACAGGAGGGTAACAGAGACAAAAATAATCAATTATTTCTAGTAGGTCAAGAGGGCTAGATTGGGAATGGAGAGCTTGAACTGGGACCTAAAGGGTGAGTAGGAACTCGGTTTGGAATTCCAGACAGGAGGAAACACTTAGGTAAATTCATGGTAAATGCATGAAATAGCTAGCATGTGCAGGAAAAGAACTAACTATTATTTGGTTGCAGAAGAAAAGTATTAAGTGGTTGGGGGAGAGGAAATGGAAATGGGTGATATAGGCAGAATAATATGGTATATCTTGTTTATTTCCATTTCCACCACATTTCTTTATGGGAAGTCTAGCTTTCTTTCTCTTTGGCTTATAGCAAAATGCATTTTCCCTTAGACATTCTTTCAAAGTATCATGTGAAATGATAAAATATGTATTCCATCATGGGTAAAGGGATGGGAAAATGTACCTCACCAAACAATAAACATAATTTTCCTAATGTCTTTCTGCTGATCTCAAATGGAGTTTCCATTCATTATTCCATTATTCCCTGAGTGACAGTGGCTGCTCCTATTGGAGTCTGAGAGGTTCTTATCTGCTCCAATAGTGTTAAATGAACTCTCAACCTTTCTGAAAGACTGTTCTGGAGGGATTATTTAGGAGCTGATGTAGCAACTGCTGGACACCTGTCACTTTTGGGGATATTGTCTGAAGTTTCCTATTCACACATCTGAGGGGAAAAAAATCTGTGAAACAGTCCGTGTAGTCACACTTTTTCTTGATTTTAGCACTTTTATTTATTTTATTTTATTTTTACTCTGGTCAAAGTCCAGTTAAATTTTACTGTGTTAGCAAAGAGAATGTTCTAACATTATCTAGAGGGACCCACTGAGGGGAATGATTTCTTAGGAAGTCACAGATTCAGTGCTGGATGTTTGGCCAAAGCAGAATTTATCCCTCTATTTACAGAGGACAGAGAAGCATCTGTAAAAATGCCTAGAATAGTCCTGGGTTTCCCATCTTTCCTCAAATTGGACAGGAAACCAAGGGTAGAATTCTGGGTTTGCTCTTGACTTACCACATCAACCTTTCAAGTAGGAGACATAGAATCTCCTTCCTAAAACAGTACCTGCTCGTTAGCGATCTTTCATCTTGCTCAAATTTGAGGATGTATGACATAAAGTAAGAAATCAGAAGCTATGGAAGAGTTTGAAAGTTGTATTGTAGAAATATTAACATGCTATTATAGTGCAAGATAGATTGGATCAAAGAGAAATCAGGGGCTATGACACAGGAGAAAAGTTATTGCACTTCTAATGCAGGTGTAAGGGCATGAGAACAGATATTAATCTTGCTGTTTAGATGGATGCATGACTCTAAATCATGGTAATGAGTAGAGGACATTGCTGTATGAATGTTTATTTTGATGTTCTTAAAAGACATTCTCTAACATATCAAACCCTGCCCCATCATTTAAAAAGAGTGAAGGGATGGGCCTGTGCTAAACTTTAAAAGGGCCAAATGTTCCCCATGAGTGTTGACAGAAAAGGTGTAATTGAATATGACCCTCAAACTTCTCAAAGGAAGATATGCTCTGAATTAATAAGATTGAGAAAGTGTCATCTTGCCATAGTTGTGAATGGGACCAGATGGCCAGTTACACATGCCACTGAAGTATGTGTTGTTGTTTTTTTTGTTTTTTTTTTAAACTAGCTTTTGATTATTCCAAGATGAAATATGTTATGGGAGAAGTCCATAGAGATAGTTCAACAATAAAACCAGCAGAGAAAGCATAAGAATTAGAAATTAGAGTTCCCATGGGGATAGGCATAGAGAAGGTATGCAACTCTGCTCTAGTTATCGAGGTAAATGTAATTTGAGGATATAATTTCCTGAAGGTTTAATGCCTTTCATCCTACAGAGGAGAAAACAACAACCCAGAGAAATCAAGGGACTATTGTTAAGATTACAATCTAATTAATGACAAAGCCACAGCTAAGCCTCGTCTCTTGGTGACTTTTTGCATTCTTTCATCTGCATCACGTGTTGTCATACATCACCCATACATGCCATGAACATGTCTGTGCTATTAACTTTATTGATTTTTTTAAAATAAACTTTTTTCTAAATATAGCATAAATAAAAATATAGCATAGATACATAAAAACAAGGTACACGTTGAAAGCCCTCTAATTGAATTTTTACAAAATGAATCAGGTAAAAATAATGAAGCAAAGAAATAGAACATTTCAGTAACTCATAGTTTTTCTCGTCCTCGTCCCCATTCATGAATATCTACACTGTTCTCCCTAACATAGATATTTTTAACTTTTAACAACCGATGAATTTCACTTGCTTATATCTTAGATAAAGTAATCATACAGTATATATTTTTGCCTCTTTTTGACCAAAATTATATTAGTAAGATTTGTTCCTGAAATAGATAACTTTGTTCATTATTTTTATTGTTGCTTAGTGTTTTCATTGTATGGATACTTATAACATAAATTTATACACTGTATTTATTCTTGCTCTTATTGATGATTACTTAGCTTGTTTCTAATTTGGACCTATTAAAAGCAATCCTGATTTGAAATATTTTTGTACATGCCTTTTATACATATACTAGAGACCTGATGCACAAAATTTGTGCAAGTGGATTGGCCCTCGCAGCCCAGGCTTCGTCAGGAAGGTCGTTCAGCTGTCCAGTCTAATTAGCATATTACATTTTTATTATTACAGATATGCCTCTCTATTGGTTATCACCTAAAAGTATAATTGCTACATTGTAATATATGAATATATCTAACTTTGGTAAAATCTACCAGTTTCCTAGCAGATACTTGCGTACATGAATATCAGCACTGGAGATCTGTGGGGCAAAGGATATAGTGATCCTGAGAAAGAAGAACAAAGTAGGTGGGATCTCAATATCAGATATCAAGCTGTATTACAAAGCCACTGTTCTCAAAACTGCCTGGTGCTGGCACAAGAACAGACATATAGATCAATGGAATAGAATAGAGAACCCAGAAATCGACCCGAACCAATATGCTCAATTAATATTTGACAAAGGAGGCAAGAACATACAATGGAGTCAAGACAGTCTCTTCAATAAATGCTATTTGGACAATTGGATAGTCTTCTAATAAATATCACTAGAACAATTAGATATATGTATTTTAAAATAAATACATATATCAAGAAGTGAATCTTGATCTCTCCCTCACAATATATACAAAATCAGTGTCAGGTGGATGATTGCAGTTTAAATATTTGAAGTTTAAAAACTAAAGCTTCTATAAGTTATAGTAGAGAATATTGCCATGTAGTGTTATGACTTTTAGGCAGGTATAGAACATAAAGTATTTCAACCTTACTTGATGATCTAAATGTATGTAAGTGACTGAACGTACAAATGGTTAATGCCCAGGCCTTATATAAGAGTAGTACTTTAACCCAGGGCCTGCAGCAACCTGCCTATGAAAGCAACCCCTTACCTACAATAACCAGCCCAGGAAACCAGGCTGCTATAAATCGTACTTGCAGGAAGCCAGATTGCTATCTTTAGCAACAATTCAGGAAACTATACAGTAATTTCTATAACAGTTCAGCCTGAATGGACAGAGCCTGACAAATAATTGACAGTTTCCCTATTTTTTGTTCCCACTTCTAACTTAGGACCATCCAGAGAAAGCCAATTTTGCACCCTTACCCAGTCAGAAAAGATGGCTTCTAGTTGGCCTACCTAGAACTTTCCCATGCCAACAGCTTCTAATCACCGCCTACCTGAAACATTCCCCCTTTCCCACTATTAAGCTTCCCCAGTTATTTGTTGGTCTTTGAGTCTCTGCCAAAACGTAAGTAATGGTAGCTGCCTCCCTTGCTATAGCAAGCTCTGAATAAATAGACTTCCTTTTCTCATTTGGTTGTTCTTCATTTATTTCTACATATGTGATGCTCATACATTTTTACCCTCTCAGAACATGATAAACACTATATACTTTAAAATTGCTCTAGTGTCTTTTTTCCTGTAATAAGGAACCATGTTGGAAACATGGCAAGAATTTATAGGGTAGTTCCTTTATTTTTAGAGGATAGATGTCTATATTTAGAATCTGGTTGGATTCTGATTTAATATAATATCTCTTTTCAGTTCTTTCATTATTATTATATTCTGATTACCTAGTCACTCACTGCAGTTTTAATTATACTCTCTCATCTTTTCCAAAGGTCAGGAATCTCTCTAAGAGAAGAAAAAAAATGAAAGTATTTAATTGTCTGCTCACACAGGATCTCCAAATATGTTTTCTCTCATGAACTAGTCATTCCCAGTTGTTCTTTCTTCACGGGCCTTGTTTGAAAAGTTGCTTGATAGATGAGGAAACCCCTGTGCAGAGTGCTGGAATATGCAAGCTGTACGTGCTTAGAGATGGAAAATTACAGGGTAAACTGCTGTGATGCGCAATCTGCAAGCAGCAGCAGACTAGAATGCCATTAGGCTTAATTGTTCCCGTGGTGGATGGCTCTCTGGGGCTGCTATTTTGGAATCACCCTTCTCCGGGAGTGATGATCATGAGCTCCCCTCACAGCTAGTCTGCTGACGCGTACGTCGTAGACTCGATCAAATAAAATGCTCTGAATGCCAGCTAGGTTGAGGACTCCAGGCTGCTGCTACTGAATTACACATGCATTGTGAATTTTTCTTTTTCTCCACAGAATGTACTTAAGAGAAGATGAATCTTCTTTGAACTAGAATTGTGTATCAGAGGAAGGTCTACCGTTGTGCTTACATTATGTCCTTTGATAGAGTTTGCCCTTGATAATGTGATGTGAGCTCTGGTCCCCAGATTTCATGTAAAAAATAAAATAGATATTAAGCCTTTTCTTTCAAATTGACAAACTTTTAAGTCCTGACTGTGGTCTTTTACTATCTTAGACCATGAAGGGATTGAAAAGGGTTTATGTTTTGTTTGAAGAAAAAAAACACATGCAAATACAACCGACAGAGAGGACTGGATATTTTGTCTTTGTGCACCCCCCTCTTTTTCCATTGTAACTATTCAGAACACCTGCAGATGTCCTCCACAACCAAGCACCTTCCTCTATTGAGGTCTTTACTCCATGGTTCTTGCAGTTGAGTAATTCACTAAAGACCACAAAGTTCCTACTTGGGCAACTCCCTATGCTCCAGAGTTTTCTATCCTCCTAAGTAAAAACGTAAATCTTTTTTTCACTCCCCTGGGACATACGCTTGTGGTTCCAAACCAATTGACACTAGAGTTTTTAGGGCTCATCTGGATTTTACTCATTCTACATGAATTAGTATTTCTTTTTACAAAATGTATGTATTTTTATTGATTTCAGAGAGAAAGGGAGAGGTAGAGAGCGATAGAAACATCAGTGATGAGAGAGAATTATTGATCGGCTGCTTCTTGCACGCCCCCTACTGAGGATCATGTGCCCCTGACCGGAATCAAAACAAGTGACCCTTCATTCCGCAAACCATATTCTATCCACTGAGCAAACCGGCTAGTGCATGAATTAATATTTCAATAGTGGGCTCTTGAGAAAGTCATGGTGCCTCATGATGGGAATTTAAACACCTATAAGAGGCCAGAAATGGATATATAAGAGGCTGTTGGCCTCCCCTCAAATGACAAAATGATGTGCTATCTAACTTACCTGTGCAGTCTAACCCCAATTTTGTCCTTATAGAGAATAAAATGTGATCCCAGAAAGCCTGAGGGTTTGGCACTCAAAACCAACACTGCTAAGCAACACATAGAATGACCAGAATAATGATTTGATATGCCCTTATTCTCTTTGATATATTATTTCCTTCCATACCATCTCTAGGCACTTCTTCAAACGATGGCAAGTCCTTCCAGAAGGAACTCCCTGACCATCCTCATCCAGACACAGTTGGTGAACATTTGCTCACCCATCCCTAGCAGAGTTTATAACAGAGAGTCTGTAGTCTTGCTTGTAGAGTTAGGATTCATTTCCAGTGTTATCATGTATAGGCCCCTTTCTTGATGCGTCTACAGTTGTATTGTGCTTGACTGGGGGACCAAGAGTAGCTTCTGGAACAGTCTAGAATCCTTCTGCTCTGTTCTAGCCTTATTCTGCTCTTGGCCCTTCCTAGTATTTACCAGATCTGTGGGATTCACAAGCCACCTACCTTCCGATCACAGAACTGAGAGCTAAACACACTTTGGCTAGAAGATCACTTAAGCTTTCTCAGCATTGTGTTGTTGTTAATTTTCAAAATGGGGCTAATAATAGACACCTTTTAGGGTCCTTGTGAAGAATTAAAATATTAGTTGTATAAAGTGCATAGTTTGGTACATATATTCACAAAGTGAAATAAATGGTGGTTCTCATGGCTTTGTTTTTTTTAACCTTGCTGATATCTTTGATTCTGAAGGCAGATACAATTAATAAAGTACCCTTTTTCCTTTAGATTAAGTTAAAAGTTCTCAAGGTTAAAAAAAAACACACACACTAGCAAATTCTAAAACCAGGACAAAGAACTACTCCGATTTTTCTGAGTCATTATTGAAAGATCTGGGATAATTCATATGCCATGATTGAACTTGTGGGTGGTACCCAGAAGGTCAAAAATGACTGACTATATGTTTGATTTTGAAAGGTAGAGAATGAACCACTTGTTCTGAGATCTTTCCTCCACCCACTATAAACCAGCTAAAGTTAAGGGTGGCTAAATAATGTGTGGAGAATGAGTTATTGTCTACAAAGATGTAAAATTCATGAAGTTTTTCTTTGGTATCCTGGCCTTCCCTCTTTGTCATGTCCAGTGGCCTCATTTTCTCTCCTCTCCCTCCTGAAAAATTCATTAGAAATTGATAATAGTTATTCAAACACCAGACATTATAAATCACTAGTTTCCTTCCCTTGAGGATACCTGCATTTTGAACTTTAGATGTAGGCGTAGAAAAAAGATTGGACCCTGATTGAAGGGATTTAAGCCTTTTTCAAGCAGGACCAGAACTTGTTTCAAGTGAAAAGGGAAGAAGGCCTTTCCTAAACCCCCCAAAATCTATCAGTCATGTTCAGATTTGATATTTTATGAATCTGTCCAATTGGAAAGAAGAGCAATTTTGAATGCAAACATGGTGTTTTAAGAGCTATGTATGGCCCTAAAAAGACCAAGAGAATGAATCCCAGTATTACATACAGCAAATCCACATATGGAACAGTTCAAATGTTTTATGTAGTTTCCATAATTGTAAAATTAGGATAAAATCATTAAATATGAAAAAAATATGACATCAAATGTGATTATGCTTTAAAAGCCTGTCATGCCATGGAACTGAAGCAATGAAGTGTTGATGGATCAGAAACCAATGTAGATAAGACCCCAGGAAATAATTGGCTTTCAAGAGATTAGGCTGAAATTGAGTGACAAGGTGCTGTTATAACTAGATGTACATGTGAGGTCAAAGGAGATTCTAAGATGGGAGAAGAAAAGATGGAATACTTGAATGATCCATAGCACCTCATTTCCATCAGTGATTACAAGAAATCCCATTTTACACCACATTCTAATCCTAACTCCACTTCTAAACCTTAAACAACCTCTGTACTTTATCCTAAATTCTCATAAGGTTAGATTTTAAATTTCTTCAATGCAGGCCTGTCTTCTTCTATCTGTTCCCCTGGGCTAAATGGAGATTGGACACACAGAGTGTAATACATGTTTTATTGATGTATAATCACTATAGACATTGAGATTGCTAAATTGGGAAATGTTAATCTGAAGAAAATGCATGGTATTAGATTTTAGCCATAGGAATATCTTATGGAATGATCACTTAGGCATATAGGGTTCGACCGTTTGACCGTTTGGTAGCTATGACGTGCACTGATCACCAGGGGCCAGATGCTCAATGCACAGGCATGGAAACAGGTAACAGACTGATGAATCTCAGAGGGAAGGGAAGAGGGGCAGGGCGGGAAGAGATTAACCATAGATCTTTTATGCATACTAAAAGCCCAGTGCATGGATTCCTGCACCTGTGGGGTCCCTTGGCCTGGCCTGCGGGGATCAGGTTGAAACTGGCTCTCCGACATCCCCTGAGGGATCCTGGATTGCTAGAGGGTGCAGGCTAGGCCAAGGGACCCCACTGGTGCACAAATGCTTGCACCAGGTCTCTAGTAGAAATTATAAAAGAAAAATTCCAATTTCCTATAACTTGGGTGAACTTTACCAGGGAATTTTAGAACATTCTTCTGTTATTATTTTTAGCATAAGTTTCCAGGCCAGGTATAAATATGTACTGTGCAGAATAGAAAACTGCAGTTGTATTATGTAATAAAACACTTCTATATTCCTATAATTTTATTTTTACTACCTTTTTATTTTTGTTTTATCTATTCATAACATTTATATTAATAAACTGTAATAAGATCACCTTCACTTATGAAGTGATTGTTATAAGCAACTATATATAGTTCAATTTTCATATTAGTTATGTATTCTGACACAGCCCGGGAAGCAAGGCAAGAAAGATACATTTATTTCTATTTAGTGACAGGTCTGGGATTAGAGTTCAGTTTCTCTACTTCCCAGTGCAAGCATCTTGCACTATAATAAGCTCAATCAATGCACTTGTGACATTTACATCTCAAGTGTTTAGCTCATGCAGTCTTGCCAGTTTTTGTATCTGCCTTCCTTTCCTTGCTTCCTTTGACATGTTTGAAATGAAAATAAGCACTCTCACCTAAATAGAAATAACTATTTAGCGCACCCATTAAACATTTATTTGGTAGATGGCTTAGAGATAGTGAGGGTTTGAGGAACACCACCATCTGAGGTGCCCATTCAAATTGCCTGAAACCTTTTTCCCTGGGCAGGCTGGCACGAAAGTCTTGCTTGATTCCATGTTCAATCTCAGGGTATTCTGGGAACCATATTGCCCTTGAAGAATCTTAGAAGCTCCACTGCTCTTGCAATAACCTTGTTCAGTTTGCAGGTGGGGACCAGGAGGGCAGAACTGTTCTCTTTCTCTTTGCCCCTGGAAGCACCCAGTGCTATTTGTTGTATATAACTGCCTACATACAAAGCTGATTGGATACAGAGAAAAATCATCTAGGAAAAAGTACTGAATTGATTATCAGGGAAACTAATAATTACAAACTCTGGCAAATTTTAATTTTCAGAGACTGTGTCAAGAATTGCATTTATTTTTTAAAAGAATATGCAATTAGCTGCAGTTATAATAAGATAACTATTATTTCAGTAATAGTTAGACTGCATCTTAGTTGTCTTTTGTCAAATTGTAGATAATGACCTGTCCTCATGAAAATAGAAGAAAATAAGCCTTTGAAAATAAACAGGAAGGAGCATGGTCTAATTGAGCTGCCAAGTTTGCCCCCAATTCTGTACTCTAAATGGCATATTCTTAGTGGATTGGTATTTTCAAAAATTATTTCGAAATTATGGGAAGAGGTAATTAGGTGTCAGCTGGAGATATTTCAGAGTTTTCCATGACAATTTTGACCTAGATCTTACACCCAACTTCCAAATAATTGTAGAGTTAATCTTTCCCAGGGAAGATTAAGTCTCCAAGAAAGGAATAACCTGATGATTACAGCACATGGTTTCAATGAAGGAATCTGGACCTTTAAGAAGGTGGGCATTTTACAATCAGATCCATCGTCAGATAACTATTCATTTTTTGACACAAATTACCTAACATCTCCATGTCAGTTTTCTCCCCTATACAATGGGAAAATAATGGCTGTACCTTTTGCAGGAATTCTAAGGTGTCGAGTGTACATTTTTAATGAAATAAATAATTGGAAAACATAATTATATTTAGCAATGCAGGGATTGCATTATTGTGTGCTATATATTATCATAATCTACTCACCATTGTGGACCTGGTTGACATGAAATATGATATTTTTTTTTAAGTTTCTATTTTCAAAATTGGCTTACAGCTTGGATATATTTGAGTAAAGCAGCTCTTCCTTATGTCCCCAGTCAGATGGCTCTTGAGCATATAGGGAAGAGTGTGAACGGAGAGGGTGGGGAACATATTAAAAATTCAAACTCCCTGGAGATATTTTGGCTTTAAGTATATTCTCTAAAAAGAAAAAAAAGAAAAAGGAAAGAAAAGAAGAGGACCAGAGTCTCGTTCCTTGTCTATTAAGATATTTTCTGTGGCCAGATTTACCATTTTATTTTTAAATTTTTTTACTTTCATTAGTGCTGCTAAGAAATAAATTTTATTAATGACTCCTGAGCTTTGATTGAGTATATAAACTGTCTGAAGAAGGCATCTGCCTTTAAAGAGAAGACCCTCACCCTAAATGCTTTCTTTTATTGATCGTTGCTCTGTTTCAGATTCTGCTTTTCATTTATGTCATCCATCAGTGTATATGGGATCACAGAAATGATCATTCAGGGAACGGGCCTGTTTGGGTATCAGTAGCTCAAGGAAGCCAACCAACAAGTAACATTTGGTTTCTGAGATCAGGGTGCCATCTTCCTGGCACTGACGAAGACAATGAAATATTCATGAGTTTCTTAAAGGCTTTTGGAAAGAATGTGTGCTGGGATGGAACATTAGTGAGCCAGTCTTTTCTGGTTTCATGCCAGGCAGGGGCTGTTAAATAATTAAGGTGTGACAAGCCAGAGTTTGCACAGGAGGATGTGGAGAGAAGCAGTCCTTCAGCATTGGAAATGTTCCCTTGCCATATTAAAATGAAGACCAATCTGGTCCAAGTTCTCTTATATTTCTTGTAATTTTCTCTTTAAAGCCTCATAGCACCCAGTGCATTGAATTGTATTTGATAAAAAGCTGCTGAAGGAACATTGAACTGCTTCAAACATGTTTGGGAATCATTCAGTTAGTCTTTACTGAGTGTGAACAGCACTCTGTTAGTCACTGGGGAGAAAAAAAAGCACTATTGTACCTTAAGATTTCTGCCTTCTAGTACCCCCAGATGAAGTAAAAATTATGGGAAAATTACTCTGTAATTAATTGTTAAATTTTGTAGGGATTTATTTATTTATTTATTTATTTATTCATTTATTTATTTTAATTGGATTTATTGGGATGACATCCTCACCAATGCTTGTTTGTTGATTGATGGTAACCATTCTGACAGACATGAAGTGATATCTCATTGTGATTTTTAAAAATATATTTTATTGATTTTTTACAGAGAGGAAGGGAGAGGGATAGAGAGCTAGAAACATCAATGAGAGAGAAACATCAATCAGCTGCTCCTGCACACCTCCCACTGGGGATGTGCCCACAACCCAGGTACATGCCCTTGACTGGAATCAAACCCGGGACCCTTCAGTCCACAGGCCAACAACTCTATCCACTGAGCCAAACCAGTCAGGGCCTCATTGTGATTTTAATTTGCAATTCTCTGATGATTAGTGACACTGAGCATCTTTTTATATGTCTGTCTGTTGGCCATCTGTATGTCCTCTTGGATAAGTGTCTAGTCAAGTCCTTTGTCCATTTTTTAATTGAATTGTTTGTTTTCTTAGCATTGAGTTATATAAGTTCTTTATAAAATTTTGGAGATTAACCCCTTGTCAGACATATCATTGGCATGTTCTCCCAATCAGTGGGTTGTTTTCATTTTGTTGATGGTTGGTTTCCTTTGCTGTACAAAAGGTTTTTGTTTGATATAGTCCTATTTATTTTTTTTTTTCTTTTGTTTCCCTTGCCAAAGGAGCTCTATCAGAAAAGATATTGCTGTGCAAAATTTCTGAGATTTTATTGCCTATGTTTTACCCTAGGATTTTTATAGTTTTTCAACTTACATTTAAGTCTTTGATCCCCTTTTTTTATTCTTGTGTATAGTGTAAGGAGGTGGTGTAGTTTCATTTTTTGCATGTACCTGTCCAATTTTCCCAATACTATTTATTGAATAGACTGTCTTCACCCTATTGTATGTTCTTGCCTCCTTTGTCAAATATTAATTGACCATAAAGGCATGGGTTTATTTCTGGGCTCTCTATTCTGTTTGGTTTATCTATATGACTGTTTTTATGCTGGTACTATGCTGTTTTGATTACCATGTCCTTATACTAAAGTTTGATATCAGATAGGGTTATACCTCTATCATTGTTCTTCTTTTTCATGATTGTTATGGCTTTTCATGGTCCAGTGTGGTTTCATATAAATTTTTGGAATACTTGTTCTAAAATTGTATAGATATTTTTTAAAAAATATATTTTATTGATTTCTTACAGAGAGGAAGGGAGAGAGATAGAGAGTTGGAAACATCGATGAGAGAGAAACATCGATCAGCTGCCTCCTGCACACCCCCTGGGGATGTGCCTGCAACCCAGGTACATGCCCTTGACCAGAATCGAACCCGGGACCCTTCAGTCCGCAGGCCGACGCTCCATCCACTGAGCCAAACCGGTTTCGGCTAAAATTGTATAGATATTAAATGCTTAAGGGAGAGATACACTGAGCATGTCGAGTCAAGGAAGTTTTGACTGATGATGGGGGACTTATCTTGGACCCTTGCAAGAGCAGATGAAAAAAAATCAGGGTTTATCTTAAGAAAAATAAGAAAATGAACAAAAATACAGAGAAAGGAATGCACAAAACAAAAAGAGTGCAAGTAGTATATGATGCTAGATCCTCAACAGACATAGAAAATAGCATCCCTAGCCCTAGCTGGTTTGGCTCAGTGGATAGAGCATCAGCCTACAGACTGATAGGCCCTGGGTTCAATTCCAGTCAAGGGCACAAGCCTGGGTTGCAGGTTCAGTTCCCACTGTGGGCAGGGGGCATGCAGGAGGCAGCCTATCAATGATTCTCTCACCATTGATGTTTCTATCTCTCTCTCCGTCTCCCTTCCTCTCTGAAATAATTTTTTTTTAAAAAAATAACGTCCCTATTTTTCACAGAAAAATATATAAATAAAGTGAGTCTAAGTTCTAAAGGAAACATTGAGTTATTTGAGCAAAGTGCTGGCTCACTAGAGTGTCCAGACTCTGATATGTAAGGTGTCTCCATAGGAGAGACTGACTCAGTCACTCAGCAAGGAGAAAAATTGAACCCTGAGGAGTTTTTATGTGTGTGGATCTTTCATAGCAGATCATGAAAGCAGACATTTTTACAGCTTTACATTAAATATGCAAAATCTCCTACTTCTTTCATAAGAGAAAAATATTCATGCTGTTTCCCTTGGCCACCTGTACACTATCCTCAGAGTTGTCAGTCATGGCTTTCTCTGCAAGTCTGGGCTTTGTAGATATTTAATAGTTATATTTGCTTTGCTTTCACTTAAATAGCTAAGCATTCACTCTGCACAGGTTTTAAAAACCCATCTCTCTCCCTCTCTTTGGCTTACAATATAGTTTAGAGAAATATATGAATAAAAATATTTATAAAATGTCATGCATCATTTATCAGTCAAAGAAATTATGGCTAGCCCCATTTGGATAGTTCAGTTGGTTGAAGTGTCATTCTGATGAGCCAAGGTTGGAGGTTCGATCCCTGGTCAGGGCACATACAAGAATCAACTAGTACATGCATGAATGAGTGGAACAACAGGCTGATGTTTCTGTCCTCTCTCTTTCTCCCTTCCTATCTCTCTCTAAATTAAATTAAAAAAGAAAATAAATTACAGCTAGTATTTCAGTGAATTTTCTTTTAACTATTTTACATTCTATGGCATGCAGCGATTATGTATTTATTTACTGATTTAGTACAATTGTAATCCTGCCAAACATAATTGGTATCCTAACTTTTCCCCTTTGTGTTGTTACCTTAAGAAATGTTTACTTAATCTCTACATAACATACTATAATTTATTAAAATAGTTCTTATTCTTAAATATTTAAATGTTAATAAAATTTCATTATTGCAATTAAGACTTTGATAAGTATCACTGAACATCAATCCATATTTCAATGTTTATTTTACTGTGGTAAATTGCCAGATGTGAAGTGTTTGGATCAAAGTGTATCAACATTTTTGGCGCTTTGGGCACATATTGTCAAATTATTCTCCTAAAAATATCAATTTGTCATCTGTTCAATGTATGAGAAGGTGCTGCTATTTCATAAAAGATTCCTTGTCAAGTGGATTTTATCTTTTAAATAGATATTTGCCAACTTTATAAATAAAATAAAGTTGAACATTTTTCTTTTATTTAGTGGATATTTGTGTACTTGTGTTTGCATGTGTATGTGTTTGTGTGTAACTGAGTTGTTTCATCATGATCTTTGCCCACTTTTCTATTTCTGTGAGTAGACTGTAGTAACTGTTAACAACAATTTCTCTTTTAAGGTCCCCATAAAACTTCTAATAATGATAAATTTGATCTGGGGATTAATTAAAATTAGAGCATCATTCCCCATAGGTATAATTTCATTCTTTTATTACTTTCCCACCCCCTATTTTTTTCATTCCTCCATGAAGTAGAGTCCTTTTTATCTTCTTCTTTTTTTTTTTTTTTTTTTTTTTTTTTTTTTTTTTTTTTTTGCTAACCTATCGATGTAAAATATTTTCATCTGATTTTCATATATCATTCACTGGTTAAAAAAAAATAAGTCTTTCCTTAAGTAAGAGAAACAGGGGCTCTGACCTCACCATAACTTGCACATTTTTTTCAAATAACATCTAATTTGCAGAGCTGGTAAGATGGAATCTTATTATTCCAAAATGGACTGAATCATTCATTATAGTGCAGCGATGAAAAATAATAGTGTTTTTATGCTAAACGAGTGTATATGGAGACTCATAAGTAAGATCCCTAATGGACCCACCTAACATCAATGTTGTCACCTAAATATCTCATTATAAGAAAACTAGGGGCACAGTGCACAAATTCATGTACCTTGAAAGGAACTGCAAGGCTGCAGTGGGCACAGGGGTGGTCTCAGCCCATCCTTTGCACCCCTTTTTGCCCCCTCCCTCTATAGCACCTCGTCCCCTGTCTGCTGGCAGCCCCGGCCACTGCTCCCATGTGCTGATGATGCTGGCCCCCGCTAGTACCTGCTGATAGCACCGAGTGATTGGGGCCGGGCGCCGGCAGCAGGTGCAAGTGGGGCTGGTGCTGGCAGCAGGTGTGAGCACCAGGCAGGACTCGGTGCGCGGGAGCAAAACATTTTTAGTAACCACCAGAGGCTTGCCCTGATGACAGCAATTGGCACCCCGCCTTGGTCTGGTGCTCCCGCTCACCTGCTTCACCATCCGGATGCCTGCCATGTTCTGCACTCTGCCGCCTGCTGCCAATGCGCACCATGTTCTGATGCACTCCCTGGTGGTCAACGCACACCATAGTGAGTGGTTGTTTGGTCTATTTGCATATTTGGGATATATATATAAATAATCAGTTTTCAGTGAAATAATGTCAGAGACCTTGGCCCTAGCTGGTTTGGCTCAGTGGATAGTGTCAGCCTGCAGACTGAAGGGTCCCCTGTTCGATTCGGGTCAAGGGCACATGCCCTGGTTGTAGGCTTGATCCCCAGTAGGGGGTATGCAGGAGGCAACCTATCAATGATTCTCTCCCTTCATTGATATTTCTATCTCTCTCTCCCTCTCTTTTCCTCTCTCTGAAATCACTAAAAATATATTAAACAAACAAACAAACAAAAGAAACGCACAGGTACACATGAATAAAAACAATTGCCCTCACTATTACAAATTAACTCCAGAGAATTCACCTTAAGATGGATTCATCATGGAATTCACATAAGAAAGAATATATTAGTGATAGTTACTTTGCTCATGGGTTACTCATAACTTTTAAAAATATATTATTTTTCAATTATTATTGACATTCAATGTTATTTGTAAGCCAGTTTTCTCAATAAGGCAGGTCCAAGGGCAGCGTTTTGCAAGTTCCTTCTAATGAGGTAATGTATCAATGTAAGGCAGGGGGGAGCTGGTCCTGCAGTTGTAGTCAGTAGCTCCTGGTCACTGGCAATAAGCACACAGCTCTCATGTCCTCCTACACTTAAATCAAGCTGCTCTTGACCCTAAAATTGCTTTCTCCATCTTCTTGACCTTACTCCATTCTTTACCAGCTCCCTCTTTTATTCCTGGCTTTACCCAAATCCTCATATCTGAACTCAGTGTTCCTCTTGCTTGACTTGTACTTATCTAACCTAATGTTGCTCAACTTAGTCAACTTGATTAATCTTCTCTATTTTTTATTCACAAACTATACATCTGGCTGCTCACACCCAACATCATATCTATTAGCCAACCCTCTCAATTTACCTTTAAAATATTGCTGGGGTCCAACCCCAGCAGGTCCAGGGGTTCCCAAAGTTGTAGACGGAGTCGGCGAAGAAGGAATGACATGGAGACAGCGTTCAGTTGATCAGCAGCCTAGCCAGGATCTCTAGCCAGGATCTCTAGCCAAGTTCTGGTCTGGATCTCCAGCGAAGTTCTGGTCAGGATCTCCAGTGAAGTTCTGGTTAGGATCTCCAGCCAGGTTCTGTGTCCATGTTCTCTTGCTAGGTTCTCCAGCCAGGTTCCCCAGTTTCCCCAGCCAGGTTCGGTCACCAGATTCTGTAGCCAGGTTCTTCAGCCAGGTTCTGGCTAGGTTCTCCAGCCAGGTTCAGTCACCAGGTTCTAGTCAGGTTCTCTTGCCATGTTCTATCTAGGTTCTGTAGCCAGGTTCTGTCTCTAGGTTCTTCAGCCAGGTTCTCTCGCTAGGTTCTGTCTCTCGGTTCTGTGTAGGTTCTGTCTTCTAAGTTCTGTCTTGTTACATCTGTATTTATACCAGTTGATTCCAATCCTATCAATCTCTATTCCAAAGGTTAGGGTGTTTCTTATCTCCATTCCAGGGAGTAAAGATTATGTAGCTTAAGCATGATTGTTCATAGTTAAAGTGATTAATTACCCGCCTGGCACTTAGTTAAGAGGTTTTATTCCCTCCCTAACTTCAGGGGAAAATCCCTACCTGGGGAAACAACCTTTCTCAGAGACCTTGGTTAAAACACATAGTGCCAAAAAGGTGAGCAAACATATTAAGAACAGTATGCCATATATGCCAGGTTCCTTGAAACAGCAAGGATGGACCGGCTCCCGGCAAAATATCTCTGCAACCTGATTTTATCCCAGCACCTCCACTGTTGCCACTCATCTACATCCCAGCATTGCTTCCCTGGTTTGTTTCAAATATTCTCTGAAATGGTCACCCTATTTCCACCATTGCTCCATAGGACATTCTGCAAGATCCTTACCTTCCTGACCTCATTTTTTTTTAAGTAAAGGAGTTGACAATTTTATTTTCACATTTCACAATACAAATGAAAAAAAATTTTTTTTTGTTCTCACTACTCCCCTTCAAAACTATTCTCTCTTAGATAAGAAGAGGGAGTGAGTCTTCCTTGTCATGCTGTTAGAAAACACCCAGAGTCACAGCACCACGATCTCCTGGTGAAGTAGAACAAGAAATAGAAGCCTGACAGAGAGGCTTCCCTTTCTCCTTATCTGTCTGCTCAAGTCATTCTGGGCCTAGTGGGCACCAATGGGGATAGGCAGGAGTTCTCAGCATTGGGGGCCCAGGCATCATTGGCATGTGCCCTCCCACAGGCGGCCTCATCCCAGGAGCAGGTCCCACTGGCATCATCCCAGGAGGAGGAGGACCCATCAGTGGGTGTTGGCATCATACCAGGGCGAGGTGGACCTGAACACTGCGGGGAGGTGGGATCATTGCCCCTGCAGGAGGAGGAGCAGAGATTGGAGTAGGAGGTATCTATCTTTCCTTGCTGAAATGCTGCGGTTGTTTTGCCAATCAGGCTCTGAGCCTGCTTTTCCATCTGTTTCTGATGGTGTCTTCCACATTCTCTTTGTGTTTCCTACCACTGCAGTGTGTCTTTCTCACAGAATGAGAGTCATGGGTGAGTTATGCATTGCAGGGGTCGCAATAAGACTTAGGCATGTTGTTATACAGGCCGTCGGCCACTGAGTTGGCCACTCTGCCACCACGCCGCTGGAAATGACCCTGACTTCATTTTCTATTAACATTCATCATTTCTGTTTCCGTTACAGTGGCCTCCTCAGGATTTCTCAAACTTGCCAACACAATGCTTGTATTAAAATCTTTGCTGTGCTGTTCCCTCTACTGGGAAGGTTCTTCCCTGGAAAACTTCATGACCATTTTTTTGAAAATATTCCTTATGTATCTCTATCCCCCTTCTCTGCCTTATCTTTTATCATAATATTTCTTATCATCAAACGGAGCATGTATTTATTGTTTGTGTCTTCTAGATTGCAATCTGAATGATGGCAAGGATTCTTAACTTTTTAAAAAATGTGTGTTACTTACACTCCCAGTGTTTAAAACACTGCATGGCACAGCATTGCCCTATATGAAAAAGTGGTGAATGAAGGCAGGTATTAATGAATAAACAAATGTCGTTCTACCTCTATCTTATATCATTGTGTTGGAAGTAAAACACCTAGGCCTCTCAAACACTTAAATATTAAAAGAAAATTTCAGTCTTACTCTCAGTCTAGTTGTCCAGGAAGGAAAAGAAATATATAAGACAATTTGCTATGTACCAAGTCACCAGATGCCCAATAGGTAAGAGGAGTATTTACGGGATGATATATTTATTTACTCATATCTCATCTTATCCCACTCCTTGAGGCAACTTAAAAAGATAAGGGGATGAAGTTAGTAGCTAGGGAAGTGAGCAAATGGAAAACAAGATCAGGAAAGTATTTAATTAGAACATACAACTGCAGGCAGAGTTTTCCCCTCGAGCTTTAATTGTCCCAGTTTAGGAGCTAAGGGAATACAGATCAGCTCTGGATTCACAGTGCCCATGAAGACAAACAAGGCACTGCAAGAAGGAGAACTTTGATCATCTTTTCATATGCCTATTGGACATCTGTATGTCCTCTTTGGAGAAGTATCTATTCGGGTCCCTCGCCCATTTTTTAAATTGGATTGTGTGCTTTCTTGGTGCTGGGTTGTATGTTATTTATAAGTTTTGGAACTTAAACCCTTATTAGATGTACTATTGGCAAAAGTGTTCCCCCATTCAGTGGATTGTGTTTTCATTTTGTTGATGGTTTCCTTTGCTGTACAAAAGCATTTTAGTTCAATGCAAATTAAAACCACAATGAGTTTTAGTTTTATCTTATGCCTATCAAAATAGGTATCTGAATTCTAACCCTGACTTTTGCCCTCTGCCTCACTTGAATTTGGTCACCTTTATATTTCATTTATTGAGAATCTATTTTTTAGCAAGCATTTCTGTATATTTGGGATAAAGTGAGGAATAGATCCACACTCTGCCCTCACATAGCTCAAGTTCATAGAGTTGTGGCAAATAAAGTTGAAAATTTGAAATTTTCCTGTAGCTTATGGGATAATTTCTTGGCAAACTCAGTGACCTTCTAGGCAGTTGACAATCCACAAGACTATTTAGTTTTTTGCTTCAAGTTGCCAACTCAAACCAGAGCCTTATTTCCTTCAGGGTCAGCCTTTCATGTCAGGCTCCCCAGTGCTCACCCTGAGAACCAGCCCTGTGGTCAAGTGTATTAACCAGACTGAGGATCATTTCAGGTATTCCAGCCACGGTCCTCCTCTGGCCCCTTCCCCATCCTCCCGGCCCACGCTCTTTTATTGCTGCACTAGAGAGATGGTTCCCTGCACTTGAAAGACAGGATGAATTCAGCACAACTCAGCTCTAATACTCATCAGGAATATGACCTTGCAAAATTACTTAACCTCTCTGATCCACAGTCTGTAAACAAGATGATATTCCTTCTTCCAAAGGTTTCTATGAAGGTCAAAAAAGATGAGATAATATTCTGTTCACAATGCCTGGCATAGCAGCTCCTGTTTTTCTTTTTCTCAGTTATTATGAACATAAGTATGGCTGGTACATGATGCCTGAAGGATGGAAATAGAAATGTAGGAAAGTAAAAGAAAGTTCAGTGAATTTATAAATTGGAGTGATTTTACTGGAGAGTACCCTTAAGTAAGTTATTGAAAGGTGTGAGTAATATTTGGGACAGAATGACCTATACTTGGGGAAATGCAGTTAGTGATGTAGTTTTCATAATCATTCTTGCCTATTATCTTCTATTCGCTTTACACTACAAAATGCAGTGACCTAAATTCTGCATAGGAATAAATTTACAATAACTAAGAACCACCATGACTTAATTGCTTTGAATTCAAATCTATCAAGATGTTTATTAACCTATCTCTGCATAGCACCCATGTGAAACATTTGGCAATTAAATATAAAATTACAGATGAAAAAGCTTTTCTAGAGAGGGGAAAAAGATAATTTCACTCATTTTTCTTTGAATAATGCCAGTTTCTGTGGATGTATTTTTGAATAGCACTGAAGTTTGGGATGCCATTGTACTCTTTAACTGTTGATTTGCAATTGAAATCCTTCAAGTAGTATAGTCTGAAGTGACAATTTAGTTATATTTTTATTCAGTCAGTCCCCCACACTTGCTGTTCCTGAGGCTATGAGTCTTTATTAAGGTTATAAAATGCTTTGACCTTCATAAAGGGCACAGTGACTTCCCTTGAGGTCCACAGCATTAATGATGAGGTGAAATGCAAAATCATTATCTGAGCGCAGCATCTCTCCTACCACAGAAGCCATTCAAATCATCCAATTGAAAAGCAAACCCATCCAAAAGCTAATAAAGAATTCTCGCTGGCAGTTGAAATGTTGGACAGATTGCTTTTCAACCTATGATAGGATGTTAACTGGGAGACAGCCAAATGATGATGCTGGTTCACTCTATTCCACCCTTGAATGCTGGGTAATTGATGCTCTTTGGGTCCAGAGGCCAAAAGTTGTTGGTGAGTTTGCAGTGAGAAACTTCACTGTGGCAAAGAACCAGTGGCGAGTGTTTAATTCTTGCCATTGTTTCAGCACCAAAGGCTTGGAGAGGAAAGTCATGCTTCATTCCGGGTTAGTGTCACAGTTGCATTCAACTGTTCATGAGAACTTGTAAGTGCATCGGCGGAAAATTAAATACTGACAACATGAGAAAAATGTCACTTCTGTGAAAACCAGCTTATAAACAGAAGGTCTTACTCTTTTTTTCCTAAGAGAAGGCAATGTGCACTTATGTGTGTAATGCCCATAGGTGATGTGGAAACAAATGCATGTCTCTAGCAAAACCAAACTGTTTATTTCAGCTCAGATTTGAGGACTATATTAAAAAGTGGTTCAAGTATTTGAGAGCTAAGGAGTCCATCCCAATCAGACTTTGCCCTACCTTCAAAACATTTTAAAAGAATTCTTTATGAATAAATCAGAATCCAAATTCCTTTTTGTCAATTAGCATATTTATAATGAGGTAGGTGTTCTTGGGCTTCTATTGAATAACACATATGATTTGAAATATACTATCAAAAAACAAAGAATGGCCCGGCCAGCATGGCTCAGTAGTTGAGTGTCGAACTATGAACCAGGAGGTCATGGTTCAATTCCCAGTCAGGGCATATGCCTGGGTTACAGGCTTGATCCCCAGAATGGGCAGTGCAGGAAGCAGTCAATTAATGATTCTCTTTCATCATTGATGTTTCTCTCTCTCTTTCTCCCTTCCTCTCTGAAATCAATAAAAATATATTTTTAAAACACAGAAACAAAGAATGTCCTAGTTAAAAGGGCTCTAAAAAATCAAGTTTTCATGGGTTTTCATGTAGTTTACGAGTTCCTGGAAAACCACCTGTCCATAAAGGTGGAAATGTAGGTTGATAATCATTTTCAATATTTCATAAAACTTGCTGGGAATCATATATATATACTAGTTGGTGTGAGGATCAATTTAATTTGTTTTTGACTGGCTTGTTACCAATTCAGGGCACAAATAACACTATTATCTGTGTTCTCACTGCAATTTAGAAGCTCTGGTTGGTATAAAACTAACTTACAAGGAAATACATAGAACCTGAGTTTTGTTTAGACTAGAGTGCTAACTGCTTAATGACTATGTAGTTCTTGATTCTGTTGAAGCATTTTCTCATACATATTAGGCATTAAAGCATAAAAAATAGCTCTGGTGTCGCTTCAGCAGCACATAGACTAAAATAAGAATGATACGGAGAAGATTAGCATGGTCCCCTGAGCAAGGATGACCAATTCATGCATTCAATATTTTTAAAAGGATAGGCTATTCCAACACATGGACTATTTTTGTATTAGAGTTTTCTAACTTATAATATGGACTTTTTCTTTTTATTTAAATATATTTTATTAGATTTTTCACAGAGAGGAAGGGAGAGGAACAAAGAGTTAGGAACATCGATGAGAGAGAAACATTGATCAGCTGCCTCCTGCATACCCCCTACTGGGGATATGCGCGCAACCAAGGTACATGCCCTTGACTGGACTCGAACCTGGGACCCTTCAGTCCGCAGGCTGACACTCTATCCACTGAGCCATACCCGTTAGGGCTGGAATTTTTCTTACTGTCCTATAAGTCACTTGGGCATTGGTCAATTATAAGAGATTTCAATTTTAGTAATTATGAGCTACATTGAAAAATAATTGTACTAAAATTAACTTCCCTATTTTTATTTGGTTTTAATTTTTAAATGTTTGTAAAAAGAGACTGTTTTGAGGGAGGATGAGGCAGAGGGGTGGGCAATTTCTTTTGTAAGTGTAAAATAAATGGACACACATTGCATGCAAAGAAAACAAATCAAGACAAAGCAAAAAATCCCATAAATAATAGCCCAGACTGAGAACCAGGAGAATTGGCTTCTGGTAATGACTTAGTAAATGTCTATGATAATTTTTAAAAGTTGTTTGAGTTTTCAATTTCTAGTCATACCAGATAATCTATAAGGCTTCTATAGGTTTTAACTTCAATAATGAAGCTATATTCTTATTGCTGAATGTGCTTATTACTCACAAGAAAGGTACTTAGGAGATCATGACATTGGAGTTATTTATGTTGGGGATTTGGGCTTATTGAAAATAGAAATCCTGAGTCCTAAAGACCCCACAATCTCACTTGTGGCAGTGATAAGTTTTTAAGGTCATAAATGACTAAATCTTTAATAAGAATAATTTTAAGGAAAATTTACCTTGGACCTAGAGATATACTTTTTTTTTTTTTTTAAATATATTTTATTAATTTTTTACAGAGATGAAGGGAGAGAGATAGAGAGTTAGAAACATCAATGAGAGAGAAACATTGATCAGCTGCCTCCTGCACACCTCCCACTGGGGATGTGCCCGCAACCAAGGCACATGCCCTTGACTGGAATCGAACCTGGGACCTTTCAGTCCGCAGGCCGACGCTCTATCCACTGAGCCAAACCGGCTTCGGCTAGAGATATACTTTTAATGCTAAATGCCACAAGTCAAATGAAGACATGGAATTTATGAATATCAATTGTAGATCATAGATAAAAAACCATAATAATAGAACAATCTCTTATCAAGTGGACAGATCAAGTGGACAGACCACAAATAATTAAGGAGCCAGAAGACCTAAATAACATAATCAACAAAATAGATATTATCATCATACACTAAATTGTCGGCTCTGTTGATAGAAAATGGACTTACTTCCTTCTCAGGTGCTTATGGAACATTTACAAAATTTTTCATGCACTAATTCACAAGGAACACACCAAAATGTTCTATTACCAACTATATTTTCTGATTACAATGCTGTATAACTAGTAATTATTAACGAATTAACAAATTAAAAGTCCCCTCCACCAGGAAATATTTTTAAAACCTTCTATTATACAACTCTTGGATGAAACAAGGAAATACAGATTGAAACTACAGAATTAAATCAAATAATCAAAGCACTACATAAGCAACCCCTGGGTACTTAAAGCAGAGGTCAGAGGAAAATTTGTAACACAAACTCTTCCACTAGTAAAATGAAAGAATGAAAACAAATTAAATACCCAGCTCAAGAAAACAGAGAAAAAGTCAAGCAAAAGACAACTCAAGAGAGGGAATAAGAAAAGCAGAAGTTAAGAAGGTAGGTTATTCCAGAAAAGCCCTAGATTTGGATGTGTGAGTATCCCTGTATGTGTGTTTGTGTGTTTGTGTGTTTGTGCATGGATGGATGGGGGAGAATGGAGCAATGTCCTCTTTCAGACTTGAGGAATTCTATGGAAAACACAGGTTTCACTAGATAAGAAAAAAATATGTATGTGTGTGTAGAAATATGTACGTGTATACATACACATATCTATGTTGTTGTTTTTTTCTGTAATTCATTGGTTTATAGCTTGAAGTTGTTAATATATGTGTTTTTCATACCTGAACTGCGATAACTTCTGAAATGGCAAGTGAGAACTACTGACAAACAAAAGCTCCAGTGAGTGGCTGTGTTTATCTCTGGGGCAGTGATAATTGATTAAAGGACCCATGATGTGTAATATCTGCACTAGCCACAGTGCTGATGGTAATAAGAAAACAATGGACATTACTCCTGAGCAAATGAGAGAGTCAATGTCGAATTTCTTCAGGTATGTTTGGGTTTCAGAATTATATTCATAGAGGTTTCTTAACACCCAATTTACTAAGATTCTTGAATAGAGTAAGTGTGAAACACTTTATTCTCACACCACCTTTTTCTCAAAGCACTTTCACAAAGTGCTTTATTAAAAAAAATTACATCATAGCAGAGAAAACATTTTGATTGGATGAGATGAAAAAAGATGACATAGTCCAGCTCAAAAAAAAAACAAAAAAAAACAAACAGAGAAAATGTCAAGCAAAAGACAACTCAAGAGAGGGAATAAGAAAAGCAGAAGTTAAGAAGGTAGGTTATTCCAGAAAAACCCTAGATTTGGATGTGTGAGTATCCCTGTATGTGTGTGTGTGTTTGTGTGTTCAGTGACTGAGCATTGACTTATGAACCAGGAGGTCATGGTTTGATCCCTGGCCAGGGCACATGCCCAGTTTGGGGGCTGGATCCCCAGTGTGGGGTGTGCAGGAGGCAGCCAATCAATGATTTTCTCTCATCAATGATGTTTCTAATTCCCTCTCCCTTCCTCTCTAAAATCAATGAATCTATCTATCTATCTATCATCTATCTATCATCTATCTATCTATCTATCTATCTATCTATCTATATTTATTTATTTTAAAAGATGACATAGAATATTACTGTAACTCAAGCTGAGAAGAATTGCTCTGAGGGTTGAAATCTTATATATCAGGACTCTGAATATTACAGACTTTCAGAATATTTATTAACTAAATATTCCAGCATGAGCAATTGTTCATTTTTAACAATTTAGTTTTTCCTTCTTCAGACACATTAGTCATCAGTTTCTTTTATTGTTTATATCTCCATAAAATTATAACCCTCATGAACAGAGGTCCTTGAGTTCTTCAGCACGAGGCTGAAATTAGGTTTCCTAGTCCAAAAAATAGTTTAATTAATTCGGAAACTTTCCTCATTTAAAACAAATTTATCCTGTGTCTTTGGTGCTCACTATAAATTGTAGCCATGCTTCATTCTAATATATTCTATTACTATTTGGGGCCTCAGAAGATTTAAAGGATGCCAATTTCCTGTACAATTTATCAGACAATTTTCAGCAGTGCTGTTTAGAGCAAACTTATAAAAATATGACTTACAAAAGATTTATCACATTGCTTGCACTTTAACATGTTTCCAGATTCAGTAACCTAGTTCCTTTCTGCCTTCTTTTGACAAGAGTAGGTTTAATATTAAATATTAACTCTCTTCTCCATAAAAATACATACATATTATTTATTTAGGATGCATGTGTTATACATTTATTTAGAGATTTTCATACTCTACTGCAATGCTTATATAAGGATCATTTATCCTTATTTGATATGATTGGCTCTCCTCATAAATTTTATTTGGCAGCTCTGTCACCCACCCCTGTCAAAAAAAAAAAAAGAAGAAGAAATAATAATAATAATAATAATAATAATAATAATAATAATAATAGGGGCCTCCTTCCTTGGTGGGTGAGGGAATTGTCTGCTTTGCTTTAGCACCTCCCTATTTGCTTCTCCAGAAAAACGACCTAATTAATTTGATAAGTCCCATTCCAGGAGACTGGCCTGGGTGTACATTCTCAGGTGTTAGGTTTCTTTGTGTTCAAAGGGTGTTCCCTGCTGTGATATTTCATTTCAGGTGTCAGTTTGGCTGGGCTATGGTGCCGTGTTGTTTGGTCAAACACCAGTCTAGATGTCCTTGTGAGATATTTTTTCTAAGTTTGATTAACATTTAAATCAGTAAAACTGAGTAAAGTAGATGGCTATTGATAATGTGAGTGGGTCTCAGTCAATCAGTAGACGTCCTTAAGAACAAAAACTCAAATTTCTAGAAGAAGGAATTCAGATAAAAACTTTGACATCAACTCTCACCTGATTCTCCTAATAGATTTCAGATCAGTCAGCCTCTGAGATCCTGTGAGCCAATTCTCTCTCTCTCTCTCTCTCTCTCTCTCTCTCTCTCTCTCTCTCTCTCACACACACCACCTCCCACCATGCCTCTTCCTTTTTCAGCAATAAAGAATGGAATTTCCCTCAGAGGGAGGGAAGCTCAGGTTCTGGGCTCTGGCCCAGTCCAGGGAATCCCACGTTGAGTCTTATTGGTTCCTGGAGAAAATATCTTCCCGATGTTTGCAGCTCCTTACAGTGAGAAGGGCAGGATGGGTGACAGGACTTTTTGGATGAAGCCAAGTATCTTCATGTAGAACCCTAAATCCTACCTGATCTGCAAACATATCTTAATTAAACCTGTTGCAGGGGTAGGTGGCTGGGGGCAGCAGCTCTCTTTTGCCTGAAGCTAAGTCTCTATTACAAGATGGAATCACTCTGGTCAAAAAAAGAGGCACCAAACCTCTTCTGTTCAGCTCTCATTCTGTGACCATCACTGAGTTATTAATGTTACTTACTTACTTAAAATCATTAAATTCACACCATGATCCTGTGAAGTAAACTTTATCATGAGAACACTCGAGATCACACAGCCCCTGAGTGTGGCTGACACACGTCCCCATGAGGGACATACCCCTCTCAGCTCCCCCAGTTGCTCTGCTGGCCAAGAGGATGGAGGTCCCATAGACACACATCAAAAGTGAGGACTGGCCTTAAGTTTTAAGTCTCTGTAGGTATTTAATTATATTCTTCTAAATACTTATTTTTTTCTAAATACCCAATTGGTTAGGTGTCCACTGAAGTTCATGTTCTCATTTCTGGCAAAATTACAGAGTTGGCTTAAGATTCAGCTCTTACCAGAGATCACATATCCCAGCCTCCATTGTAGCTGGGCATAGCCATGTAACTGAATTCTCACCTGGCCCATGAAATTTGCATGTCTTAGTGTAAGTACTCTCTCTTTTTTTTTCCCTACTGGCTGAGATGACCAGAGCATGGCCACTCAGAAAGTCATCTGTTGAAGATGGCATAGCCACTGTACTTGAGGTCTCTGAATTATAGCATGTAGGGAGCTACCCACTACCCCAGAACACCCACCATGGGCTATTAGTCCCCAGCAAGAGTATTTTTATTCTTTAGCTTCCCTTAAGAAGAAAGCTATATTTCAAATTTATCTCAAACAAATCGTATTTCTAGAAACATTAATAACAAAGAACATTGAAGACAGATATCTTCAGCATTTCTTTGTGTAATGCATATATATCCTCACACAAGGATATTTTTTCCATTGGATTTTAGAGAAAATGGAAGGGAAGTGGAGAGAGTTACTTCAATGTGAAAGAGAATCATCAATTGGTTGCCTCCCACCTGTGCCTCGATCCAGGACCAGGGATTGAGCTCGCAACTGACTTATGTGCCCTTGACCAGAATTGAACCGAAATCTTTCAGTCCACAGACCAACACTCTAACCACTGAACAAACCGGCCAGGGCTGTAATACATATTTTTGACATCATCTTCTGTAATGTCTTTAAAACGGGCGTTACTGACCAGTTTGGTGAAGTCTTGCTAGACACGTGGACCATGGATATGTGAGCTCTCACCGGAATTTCTAACTTCCTATGAATATGACATGGATATTTTCAATGTAATAATTATTACAGAAAGATGTTTTAAACTTACAATTTTTCTCTTCCCTCACATAACAGCTTAATCTAATGTCTCAACAATAAACTTAATTTTGTTTAATGATCTTGGAACAGGTGGGCACATATTAGGAAATGTCAAATTCCATCAGCCTGACTGAACATAGATATTCCATGTGGTGATTTTCAATGCAGTTAAAGGGAGAAAATGATGATCTGCCAAAATAGCAACAAAGTAGTGGATAATTTCAGTTGTCATATCTCACTTTACCCGAACTAATTTTTTTCTTTGTTTCCATCTTCTATGTTTCTTCTTCATGGCTCTGGGATTCTCAGCTGTGCTATATAAGTTATGAAAATGTCCATTGGATCCTATCACACTTTTAATCAAAACCCATTGATTGTACCTAAAGAAAAAAAATACGAAACCTTCAAATTTTCCCACATGGTTAGATCCATGCCTCCGCAACGCCATGTTGTACTACTTTATGTTTTTATCATTCTCTAGACATTTTTTGGTCATTGTTTTAATGGTTTGAGCATTCAAAAAGGCCTTTATGAAACTTTTAATAAGGTGCCCTGCTCTAGCTGAGCACTTAAAAAATTGCAATTTACTTCTGCGTCTGATTGTTTAACATTTGTCAGTTCTCTGCAGTGAATGCCTACTGCTTTTCCTGCTCTATATTTCCTGTGAGCAGAAATATCTTTCTAAAAACTTCTTCCCCACCCCACCTATGTGATTTCTCCCAGAAATGTATTTTATGTAGTTATAACTCTACACAATTACACTTTTCTAGTAAGCAATGGACACCTAATTCATACACCTTCCTCTAGTCACAGTTGATTGGAACACATACCAATCAGAACGATTTCCTAGGATTTTTGAAACTGCAGTTATTAGAATCCACCCTTTTCGAGTAGAATTCTGTTGCTTTACAGCCATTTCCCCATAATTTGGTGACATCCAGACATCTACAGTGGGAGAGAATGAGGCTGTCATACAGAAAGAATCAGATGTGAGAAAGGACTGAGAGCACTGGTGGTATCTGAGTGCCAGATGCTAGCTGTCCCAGAATCGGATAACAGCACTGACCTCATAAAAGCTGCTCTAGTATCTCTGTTGACTGTACTCAAGTGAGTTTGGGTTAGATTGTTGTTATTGGCAAGTAAGCTCCACAAAATCACTTCTTGGCCAGGATTCTCAATTATCCACTCCCCGCCCCCCACCCCCACCCCCCAAGAACAAACATCTTCATTAGGTTTTGTAAAGGAGGCTCTATTGCGAAGAGTGTATTGAACTACAAAGGAACCAACTATTAATAATCTTACTTCTATGATTTCTTCAATTCACTCTACACCTTGAATATTTGTGTGAAGGTTTTTGCTTTCCTTTGTTTTGAAATCTAGAAAGTGTCCAGACTGTGGAACTTTCTTTAACTGATGAATTTTATACTTTATTCTAAAGCCAACCACTCTAGATTTGTGTGTGTTCTCTTCCTTTCTTTTGCATATTTTTTTATGTTCAAAATATTTTTGTGAGTTCTCTTCTATCCTCCCCAAATGCAAATAAACCCTTACTTGAAAACAGATTGAAAAATTTTCTTCTTGATAAAATTTTTTTCCTGATTTATCACATTTAAATTTCCTAAGTTCTGTTGTCTTGGGGAAGGGAATAAAGGAACCCAGTTATTTTGGCACTTTTTCCTGAAAATATCCCACTAATGAAGGCTCCAGGGACCCAATTGAGCAATGTAAAAATGTACTCTCCCCATCTCTCAAAATTTCCAACCTGGGACCAGGCTCTTGCTACCTTGCCATATGCTTAGAATATTTCAGGGAGTAAAGTCATGTTGGAACCATATTTCCCACTGTTTCACTGTGATTGTTTATACAACAGATGCAGGCAGTCCATAAACCCCAGGAATAACTATATGGAAACATCTCTATGACCAAAGGCACCAAGATACAGTCTAAAATGCTTGCTTAAAAAACAACATGTAGCATTCTTTTGACCATTTAAAAAATGCTATTTTTTAAAATAATATGATTGGAAGTTGATTAAACATAAGCCTGATATAAATAAAGGTTGCATAATTGGATCAGAAAATAATAGTAATAATTTCTATAATAACATGTGATTAATCTCTTATAGTTTGAAAAACACTTTCTTAACCATTCACACATTTAATATCTTCAGAAGGATAACATTTTAGAGATGAGGAAAACAAATTTAGTTGGAAAAAGTGATTGAATAAGTATTGATGGATGAAATACAGGGCATTCAGTTAAATTTGAATTTCAAATAAATTTTTTTTTCATTTAAATATGCTCTAAATATTGCATGCTTATCTGAAATTTAAATTTAGTTGAGTGGTCTGAATCTTATTTGCTAAATCTTGGAACCACAGATAAAATTATGGTCACAAAGTTAGTAATTGGCAAAGCAGGAGGGTCTCTACAGTTAATGATGGTGATGGTGGACATGTACTTTGAAAATGATGGTGGACATGTACTTTGAAAATATTTTAGTATATGCTCATATGAAATTATTATCTTTGTCAGGACATCACAAGAGACATAAATAAGGTCTTCACATCCCAAATCAGGTATGAAGTGAGTTTAAAATTGTTCATGAACAGGCACCAATCTTGGTGCAACTATTTGAAATATGTGGGGTATATTGACCCAAGTATTGCTGAGCATTAACCAGACAGATTTCTTCACTGGCTACCCTCCACATCCACCAGTTGCTAAGGGTTAATGATTTCTTTGAGGACAATGTGTGCTCTGGAATTGTCAACTTGCCACCCTGGAGCCCGCTTGGCAAGTCTGGGAAACATACACCCTGCAGAAAGGGCTTGGAGGTCCTTCTTGTCTTACCTCTTTATGAAACAGAGAAGATGAAGAGGAGAAAGAAATTGTCTTTAAACATATGTACAGACTTCAGTCCAAATGTACAGTGGCTTCTGTGCCTGTAACTCCTTAGAACATGCTGTTTATGTCCCATAGCATGAAGTACTAAAGGACCCAGAGATGCTATTATCCAGGATGGAGAAAGTTCATGGGAAGGAGAAAATTTTCAAGGAGGACCTTATGGGAGAAATTTTTAGGAAGCATAGAAATATCTATGCTTTGCCCAAATCTACTTAAACAGCTACTGCTCTACCATGCAGTGTAAAGGAACCATCCACATATCTGGGGGCATGCATTTTGGGGGGTTGATATCTTTGGGAACAACTTAATAGACTGCCAGTGTCTCCACTTTACAACAAGGATTTTTTTCAATGGGCTTTATCTAGATACTAGAGCAGGGGTGGGCAAACTTTTTGACTCGAGGGCCACAATGTGTTCTTAAACTGGACCGGAGGGCCGGAACAAAAGCATGGATGGAGTGTTTGTGTGAACTAATATAAATTCAAAGTAAACATCATTACATAAAAGGGTACGGTCTTTTTTTTGTTTTAGTTTTATTCATTTCAAACGGGCCGGATTCGGCCCGCGGGCCGTAGTTTGCCCACGGCTGTACTAGAGGCATGGTGCATGAAATTCTTGCACTCGGGGGGTCCCTCAGCCCAGCCTGTGCCCTCTCGCAGTCCGGGAGCCCTTGGGGGATGTCCAACTGATGGCTCCCCATGGGGAGAAGGCCTTAGCTGTCAATCAGACATCCTTAGCACTGCTGTGGAGGCGGGAGAGGCTCCCTCCACCGCCGCTGCATTTGCTAGCTGTGAGCCCACCTATGGCTTGCTGGTGCTCCCTCTGTGGGAGTGCACTGACCACCAGGGGTCAATTCTTGCATTGAGCACCTGCCCCCTGGTGGTCAGTGCATGTCATAGCAACCAGTCGCTCCTCTGTTTGGTGGATTTGCATATTAGCCTTTTATTATATAGGACTAGAGGCCCGGTGCACAAGGCTAAGGGGGGGGGAGGGGTGTCCCTCAGCTCCACTTGTGCCCTCTCACAGTCTGGGACTCCTCGGGAGATAACGACCTGCTGGCTTAGGCCCACTCCCGGGTGGCAGAGGGCAGGCCCAATCCCTAGGTACCTGCCCCGCAGCCCCTGGTCGGGCTCAGAGCAGGGCTGATTGGGGAGTTGGGACGCCGCCCCCTATCATGCACAGAGCAGGGCGGATCAGGAGGTTGCAATGCCACCCCCAGTCATGCTCAGGGTAGGGCCGATTGGGGGGTTGGAGTGCTGCCCCCTGTCACACTCAAGGCAGGGCAGATGGGGAGGTTGCGGCTCCACCCCATCACACACAGAGCAGGGCCCATGGGGGGGTTGGGGAGCCACACCCTGTCACACACAGAGCAGGGCCAATCAGGGGGTTGGGGAGCTCCCCCCTATCAGGCACAGAGCAGGGCCGATCAGGGGATTGGGGCACCTCCCCCTGTCACACACAGAGCCGCATGGCGATCAGGGGGCTTGGGTGCTGCCCCCTGTCACACTGCTCCAGGGGCCAGGAGGCCTCGCGGCTCCGCTGATCCCAGTGCTGGGAGGCCTCACATCTCCACTTGACACCGGGGCAGTGAGGCCTCGCTGCTCAGCTGATCCCGGTGCCAGGAGGCCTCGCGGCTCCACTGATCCCGGGGCATGAGGCCTCGCGGCTCCGCTGATCCCGGTGCTGGGAGGCGTATTACCCTTTTATTATATAGGATAGAGGCCTGGTGCATGGGTGGGGGCTGGCTGGTTTGCCCTGAAGGGTGTCCTGGATCAGGGTGGGGGTCCCGCTTGGGTGCCTGGCCAGCCTGGGTGAGGGGATGATGGCTGTTTGCAGCTGGTCACACCCCCTTCAGGGTGGGGGTCCCCACTGGGGTGCCTGGCCAGTCTGGGTGAGGGGCTGAGGGCCGTTTTCAGGCTGGTGGGTGACTGAAGCTCCCAACCTCTCCTTTTTTTAATTCTGGGATTTATTTACCTTCTATAGCTGTCACTGGAACTGAGAGCCAGCTTTAGCTCTGAGGCTTGGCTCCAGCTCTGAGACCTCGGCTGCTGAAAGCAGGTATCTGGTTTGTTTGGGTTCTTTAATTGAAACACTGTTGCAACTCCAGCTTGGCTGGCTGGCTGAAAGCATGGGGTTTGTTTAGCTTCTATAATTGCAACATAGTTGCTTAGAGTGCAAGCTCAGAGCCCAGCAGTGGCAGGCAGGGAACCTTGGCTTCCTCCATCGCTGGAGCAAGCAAGCTTCCTGTTCATTTCAGCTGCGTGGCTGTTGACCACCATCTTGGTTGGCAGTTAATTTGCATATCGCCCCGATTAGCCAATGGGAAGTGTGTCAGAGGTATGGTTAATTACCATGTTTGTCTATTATTAGATAGGATTAAATAATCATTGCCAGGAGTGAATGGCATGTAGATTCATGGATGCTGACTATGTGTGACCAACTTGTAGGGCATATTTACCAGAAGTCTACTTCTCTGCAAGGTGGGAAACCACACTGGAGACACTTTCTCTGAAGAGAAGAATCAAACACCAAAGCTTGACACAGCCCTAGTCATTAGAGGGTACATGTGCCCCTCAAATTTGAACTAAGGCTCAGAGTACAAGCTAAAAGGAAGGAATTGAGAATTGGGAGAAAACATCTGAAAAAGCTGTTTTTAGTAAGTCCTAAGTTAGATACTAAAGAGTAAGGTGGCCTCCATCTCTAAACCTCTAATAGAACATTACAGGGAAAGAAGCAGTGAAATGCCCTTTCTCTTGGCCACAGAATATCAACCATATTTGGCCCATTGGAGGTCCATTTCCATCTGTATGACAGTAATGACAATAACAGGATGTTGTGCTATAAGGGGAAATGTGTTATGCGGTGTTACTTGGCATATAATGCTGGGAGTGGAATGAGTATTAGAGACTACCCATTCAATAAATGAAGAAGAAGGAGAAGGAGAAAGAGAACAAGAAGAACAAGAAGATGTGAAGGACAGACAGAAAAAAAGGTAGAAGGAAGAAAGGAAGGAAACTGTAACTGGAATTGAGTAACTTTTCTAAGAATATACATATTACTAGTAAGAAATTCATCAGTACAGTTTAGTTTTATTTATCCTCAAGTCCAGCATTTTTCAATATGCTTTCTAGCTTATGATATCTATATTTTACTTTAAAATACTCTGGCATGGGCAGTGAGGTATTCTGTATATGCTAGGCAGTTTGTGCTTTTGCTTTAGCAGTTGTCCTCACTGCAGGGATAGTAGCTAGCAGTGTGTAAAAAAGTCTGTATTTTACATGCAGCTACTACAAAGTATAGTGAGCAACACCTCATGCTATATGTAAGTTAGACTAGTGAATGACGGAAATGTTTTTATAGATGAAATGAATTATTTTGTAATTCGAGTGGTAAGTGATAACAATAGTTGCACATTGGTGATTTTGAAAGGTGTTCAAAGTATATAGATTGATCAAAAAATTCAGAGCCACTCCCACCTTGCAAAAACAGAGCATACAGATTCAGTGAGATCAGTATCTTCATATTAAGGATGGCACATGAGACCATATGGACCTACTATTGGCTCAAGAGAATGAATGGCTGACCCATGATGATGCCAAGGGTGGCAGTGTCTTCGATTTGGAAGAATGGCTTGTGCATCTTGAGTGGACCTTTAGATTGAGGAGGTAGTCACAGCATGGAAAGAATATTGGGACTGTAAGCTTGCAGAACAGGGGAATGAATGGTTTCTGTCTGCTTACGATAAGAGTATAAATGTGTTTTTATTTTTTAAGTAAACATTGTTTATGAGCCAAAATTTGGTTTATGACTGGTTTTCAATGTAAGGCTGATTGTAAGGGTGTGAAGGGAGATTGCAGGGCCTCAAATACATTAGTGGCTCTTATTGTCCCTAAAAGACTTAAGAGTTAGGCACAGTCTGACTGGCTTGAGTCAGTTCCCAGCACTTAGGAATGACAATGAGTGTTTGAAGCTGACAAGAGGAGAGAGATTTGGAGGAAGGGATTGAGTTTGGCTGCAACTTAATTCAGAGTCTAAAGGCGGTCTCCTACTGTACGCACCCCCAAAGTGTAATCAGAGCTCACGCTTAAAAAGTTGCCTTTTTTTTCAACAAATAAACAGAGCTGAAGATGGAGAATCTAAGGGAAGAGCCTAAGGAAAAAAGACATGTTATTAAATGAGGATATGGATTTGAAGAGATCACAGTAATGCTTCTTTGAAGCACACTTGAGAAGCTCCGTTTTCCAGGAGGAATATCGACACCTGGGAAAGTGGCATTAAATAAGTAATGCTGCCAAACGCACGTCAGGAGCTTAGATGCACTCTGAGCACAGATTCACAGAACTGAATTAATGAGGACATCTTGTATTAAATCATTTGACAACCTGGATGCTATTTGTCATTGAAATGTAACTTAGTATACATTTAATATGCTATAAAATGCTCACCTGCAGAATGCGTGTATACACTGGGAATATGTATGTGATGTGGATGTGTGTATTTTCCTTAGCCTTATTCTCTGGGGGGGGGGATGCCTTCTGTTCGAAGGACACACCTTAGATGGTAAGCAGGGAGGGCAGGACAATCAGAGGGCTTCCACAGTGGAACTGGACGGTCTGCCAAAGAATTTCTACAAATGGGGAAGGCTGTAGGGCTCCTTACGTGGAATATCGCTATTACTTTAACCCACTCCTTCCTCTCCACCTGTCCATCTGTACACTGTTGCCAGATTCATCTTCTTCAGTCTCAATTTTTCATATTCCTGTCCAATTTCCAGCCTAGAAACAGCTACCTATCTCTCACAAAGGAAATCCAAATGCCTTCCCCAGGATGTTCAGACTTGATTAGGTATGGTTTTCAGAAACCCTTCTCGCTGAACAAGGTGGGTATTTCGATATTTGCTGCAAACACCTTAAAGGTGCTTGACTGCCTTTCTCAAGCCATTTCTCTAAGTAATTCTAAAGGAAAAGAAAGAGGAAAATTTAAAAACAAACAAACAAACAAACCCTTTCCGATTCATAAGAAAAGAGCTTGCTCACAAACTCTGGGGAGGCATTCATAAGAAATTTACATCATCAACATGAATTCCAAGTATCTTGGCGCTTGATTACATTCGATAAAAACAGTTTGCTCAATATAAATTCAGTTGGCTCTCCCACTGCCCATTTCCAGTTAAGGAAAATCTCTCTTTACCTTAAATGGAAAAAGGATATTCTAGGATCTGAAACGTGTATCAATGTGCCAACATAGTGACATTGAACATGCTCTTCCTAAAATCGTTATTCAGGCTTGAGTAGTGCCAGTGGCATGGAAACATCTAAGGAAAGCAGAGAGAGTGAGCCAGGAATGATGGGGAAAGAGGTCTGAGCAGCCCCAAATGGAAAAGGGCCTGGGCACTGAGCCCCTGTGGGCTCTGCCATCCTCTATCTGTGGCCAGGCCCACGTGCGGTAGGATAAAAAAATCCGTACTTTGAAATATGTGCCATGTGCCTGTTCATGTTTCTTCTTCCTTCTTTTTCTAGTTAAAGATGAATTACCACTTCAGACTAAGGTGGCAACAGTGTTTTTGCTTTATCTGAGATGTTAATTTGGGGAACAGTCCATTTATGGAGGCTTGCTAGGGGGCAGCAGTAGGAAAGGCAGCTTAGGACAAAAAGAATTTGGAAAGCAGGGATAGAAGGGAATGAATCCTTTACTTTCCCAATGAAGGCATGTGCATGGTTAGAACCCTGCAGCTGGCTGGAGGGGTTCTGAAGTTCACATCCTGCGTTGTATTCACTTTTTAAAAAATTATATATTTTTTGTTAATTTCAGAGAGAAAAGAGAGGAAGAAAGAGAGAAATATCAATGATGAGAGAGAATAATTGATCAGCTGCCTCTTGCACTTGGGCCTGCAACCTGGGCATGTGCCCTGACTGGGAATCAAACCGTGATATCCTGGTTCATAGGTTGATGCTTAATTTTGGAACCAATGCCGGCCTGGCTCTGTCTTCACTTAATATATCCAATTTATTTCCTAAAATCCAGGTTGATTTCACACCCTCCTTTCTCCACCCCCACCCTCATCCACATGAACTTAGTAAACATGAGGCACTCAATATTGTTCAGACTGCGATGGTTGTGGTGGCCAAGGAAGGAGTGTGTTTGAGGAAGAAGACATATCCATTCTTCATTTCCTACCACTTCTCACGCCCTTTTGTATGGCATTGTTCCTGGCAAGATTTGAAAAGGCACAATGGGTGATAGGTGCAACTTTTGCTTCAGAGAAGTAAGAGCGGTGAGGCCTGAGGGAAGATGAAGAGTTATCGGTATTGGAGACTTTGAAGGTTATCTTTGTGTTCAGTTCAATTTCCCAGATTAGGGATGAGGACGAGGACTTGAAGCACAGCCTGGCATAGAGTGGATCTTCCTTTAGCTGGAGAATCAACTACTACTAACACCACTTACAAGGGCGAAACACTTTCTTTAAACTCATCACTAAAGGCTGGGGGGGGGGGGGGGAGGGTGTTGCTAATTTTGTTTTTGTGGCTCATAAGATTTGGGTCATATGATCACTGAATGGATCATGTTTTCTAGTGGGCTTTCTTTCTTTCTTTCTTTCTTTCTTTCTTTCTTTCTTCCTTCCTTCCTTCCTTCCTTCCTTCCTTCCTTCCTTCCTTCCTTCCTTCCTTCCTTCCTTCCTTCCTTCCTTCCTTCCTTCCTTCCTTCCTTCCTTCCTTCCTTCCTTCCTTCCTTCCTTCTCTCCCTCTCTCCCTCCCTCCTCCCTCTCTCCTGCCGGGAGCCGGTCCATGCTTGCTGTTTCAAGGGACCTGGCATATATGGCATACTGTTCTTAATATGTTTGCTCACCTTCTTGGCACTATGTGTTTTAACCAAGGTCACCTCTCTGAGAAAGGTTGTTTCCCCAGGAAGGGATTTTCCCCTGAAGTTAGGGAGGTAATAAAACCTCTTAACTAAGTGCCAGGCGGGTAATTAATCATTTTAACTACGAACAATCATGCTTAAGCTACATAATCTTTACTCCCTGGAATGGAGATAAGAAACGCCCTAACCTTTGGAATAGAGATTGATAGGATTGGAGTCAACTGGTATAAATACAGATGTAACAAGACAAGAGAAGACAGAACCTACACACAGAACTTAGAAGACAGAACCCACACAGAACCTACAGACAGAAGAACTTTGCTGGAGAGAACATGGCAAAAGATCCTGGACTGAACCTGACTACAGAAATTGACAAAAGAACCTGACTAGAACCTGGTGACTGAACCTGGCTGGAGAACCTGGACAGAACCTGGCTGGAGAACCTAGCGAGGGAACATGGCTACAGAACCTGGCTGGAGAACCTGGAGAACCTAGCAAGAGAACATGGACACAGAACCTGGCTGGAGATCCTAAGCAGAACCTCTCTGGAGATCCAGACCAGAACTTGGCTGGAGATCCTGGCTGGAGATCCTGGATGGGCTGCTGATCAGCTGAATGCTGTCTCCGTGTCGTTCCTTCTTTGCCGACCCCATCTACACCTTTGGGAACCCCTGGACCTGCTGGGGTTGGACCCCAGCACTCTCCCTCCCTTCCTCCCTCTCTCCCTCCCTTCCTCCCTCTCTCCCTCCCTTCCTCCCTCCCTCCCTCCTCCTTCCTTCCTTCCTTCCTTCCTTCCTTCCTTCCTTCCTTTCTCTCTCTCTCTCTCTCTCTCTCTCTCTCTCTCTCTCTCTCTCTCTCTGGCAGAAGAAGCATAACAGTGGAGAATTATACTATACAATGACAAATAATGTGATATTACTGCATTGGAACTTCATGGGTCAGTAACATTTTCAGGCTGATCATATTTTGCCCCATTAAATATATATATCTATATGTTAATAAATATTAGCATGCATACCATCTATCAGCAGCATAATTTATTAACCTAAAGGTCATTTTAGATTTCTGCTGGTCAGGTGAAAACTTCATTTCTGAAGTCAAGGATCTGGAAGGGAAAGTTCACTGATAGGGAGAGGCAGGGAACAGATTCTCTTTCAGAGCTCTCAGGAGGAACTGTGATCTTAGATTTCCAGCCTCCAGAACTGTGAGACAATCAATTTCCAATAAATTTCAGTTGTTTAAACCAGCAGTTCTTGTACATTGTTGCAGCAGCCCTAGGGAACTGACAAGAGGGAAGTGGAGAGTACATTCCTCCAGATTAATATAACTTGGCCAGGAGCAAAAGTTGATAATGATCTTTTATTCAAGACACACCGATTTCTGGGTTTAGTAAATACACATAGTTTATATCATAACTGATAAATGCTAGCAGACTCCATTTTGAAAAATGCCATATTGAGGGTCAATAATTCCTGTGTTTTAGATAGCATTCCATGGATTCTGCCTGAAAAGTGTGATGATAGGGAAGGTAACAATAGCAGGGAATTGCTCTAAAATGTGAGAAAAACAATAACAGGTAACTGGTGTGTCCATTAGAATAGAGATTTCAGGAAAGACACTAATAGAGGTAGGAGGGTCATCATCTCTCCACTACCACGTGGAGTTCCGTGGATGCTGTCACTAGGGATTGAGGCACCCACTGTCCACAGACTAGAAAACCTAGACCAGGAAATAAGAACAACGTTACCTACAGGATTATGTCCATAATGATTTGGCAATTATTTCATTTCAAAAATGATGGCTAATGCAATGTATGAATTTTATAAGTGCTTTATATATGAGCTTTAAATAACAACTAACTAGGGAAATTAAACAAAATGGGCCACGTTTAAAGTATTCTACAGCAAAGTCTTTTGTGACAGTATTGCAAATATTTCATGAAAAGAAATACCCTGTTAAATTAACCATTTCATTAAAATCCATCATAATTCTTGAATTAATTTTTTATGTCCTCCTTTGTTCTTACTCATACTGCCACCCATGACCTTCAGTGCTGGGGTCCAACCCCAGCAGGTCCAGGGGTCCCCAAAGGTGTGGACAGAGTCGGCGAAGAAGGAATGACACAGAGACAGCGTTCAGTTGATCAGCAGCCTAGCCAGGATCTCTAACCAGGATCTCCAGCCAAGTTCTGGTCTGGATCTCCAGCGAAGTTCTGTGTCCATGTTCTCTTGCTAGGTTCTCCAGCCAGGTTCTCCAGCCAAGTTCTGGTCTGGATCTCCAGAGAGGTTCTGCTCTGGATCTCCAGCGAAGTTCTGGTTAGGATCTCCAGCCAGGTTCTGTGTCCATGTTCTCTTGCTAGGTTCTCCAGCCAGGTTCTGTAGCCATGTTTCCTCACTAGGTTCTCCAGCCAGGTTCTGTCCAGGTTCTCCAGCCAGGTTCAGTCACCAGGTTCTAGTCAGGTTCTCTTGCCATGTTCTATCCAGGTTCTGTAGCCAGGTTCTGTCTCTAGGTTCTTCCGCCAGGTTCTCTCGCTAGGTTCTGTCTCTAGGTTCTGTGGCCAGTTTCTGTCCAGGATCTTTTGCCATGTTCTCTCCAGCGAAGTTCTTCTGTCTCTAGGTTCTGTGTAGGTTCTGTCTTCTAAGTTCTGTCTTGTTACATCTGTATTTATACCAGTTGATTTCAATCCTATCAATCTCTATTCCAAAGGTTAAGGCGTTTCTTATCTCCATTCCAGGGAGTAAAGATTATGTAGCTTAAGCATGATTGTTCGTAGTTAAAGTGATTAATTACCCACCTGGCCCTTAGTTAAGAGGTTTTATTACCTCCCTAACTTCAGGGGAAAATCCCTTCCTGGGGAAACAACCTTTCTCAGAGAGGTGACCTTGGTTAAAACACATAGTGCCAAGAAGGTGAGCAAACATATCAAGAACAGTATGCCATATATGCCAGGTCCCTTGAAACAGCAAGGATGGACCGGCTCCCGGCACTTCAGCTGTCTTTTGTTTGCACATGTTTTTGATACTTATTTAATGGAAAATTAAGGATGTGTTGACTAGCTGAAATTTAAGAAGAAATAAAAACAACACTTTACCTCACTAAATAGGTCCATTGCATTTAAATCACTGCTCCCAAATTGCCAGAGCTAGAGTTTGAATTTCCTGAAAAGACCAACTTCACAGGTGAAAAATGATGAGCCCATGGAAACATTCATTTTAGCTTCCTTATATTTCAGCTAATTGAGGCAAATGACCCAAGTGTGGAATTTGCCAGCAGCATAGGTTTTATTTAATATAAAAACCTTTCTTATCTATAGAGCACAGCAAGGAGCGCCTTTGGCACACACATTTGTCTATGAAGCAATAGCATCTTCACTGGTCTTGCCCTTTGGGGAGAAGAAAGCAGAACAAAGAATAGGCATCTTGAATTTTGAATAGATGCATATTCAGTGGCAGTTGTAGGTTACCTACAGGCTGTGTGTCTCTAATTATTTTCTCTTATAAATTCTAATTTGTCTTCTGGGATTTGAAAAAAGGGGAGGGGATTAATGAGTATTTTCAGGGGAGGAGACCAGGCACACTTTCTTAGAATGTCACATAACCTTTCAGCATTTTTCTCATATTCTCTGGTTAATTTAATCTGGTAATTTTTATTAAGGCAGAAATCCACTAGAGAAAAATGCAAATAATAGGTCGGAGCTCTCACTACTTTGTTAAAAAGCCATTCTCATGATATATTGTTACTCCTGGGCTATTTTTTTTTCTCTCTTGAACTTATGTGTTTAAATTTTACGTTTTGTGAATCCAAAGGGAATGAATGTATTACATTCAACTCCACAAATATTTACTAAGTGCCTATATGTACCAGACATGTACAAAACCCTGGGAATACCAGGATAAATAAGGCACAATTCATTCCTTAAGGCATGCTCATCCTGGCTGGGATGACAGAAGTGGTTTCTGTAGTGAGAGCTGTGTACATGGCATGAAAAAGTGCCATGGAGTCCCAGAGAAAGAAACAATTTTTCCTTGTAGCCTTTGTATTCCCCTTCACCACTACTTAACAACAACAACAAAATGAAATCTCAGGAGGGCAGTGAACTTGAACGTAATAGATAGCTTCTGAGGCAATGGTAAGCTGGCGGTCTGCAATTTGCCTTAGGAAGAAGATACCCTGAGTTTGATTTATCCATAGCTTGAAGATACAGTCAGCTCAGCCTGGAGGATCCCACAGAGTGAGCACAGTGGAAATCCAAAGTCAGCTTCATTCTAGGCTGAAGCGCTTTGTTCTGCACACATCCTTGCATCTTCATAACTTTATACACCTTTAGAAAATTTATTATCTGGACATTATCAGTGTTGCTCTGGGAAGAAGCTACTATGAGTTTCGGAGAGAAAGAGATAACACAGTTGATGACAAATGACTAGAGAGATTTTAATCTACTTTATTTGTTTCTTATTGTACCCTTGGAGATGATTACATGGGTAAAAATGCAGGTGCACCAACTTTTTTTTCTTTTCCTTTTTTATTTTTGTGTGCATATTTTCAGGTTTATTGATTTTTTAAAATTAAATTTATTGGGGTGACACTGTTTGGTTTATTGAGTTTTTTTAAAAAAGAAACAGACAAGAAAGAAAATATAGTTAGCCAGTGAAAACTTTGGTTCTTAAAACAATTTCTATATACTAAATGTAATCTATTTAAATACATGTAATTTAGGTTTACAATAACAAGGGCAATTTCTTCTCTAACTGTATAGGATTCATTGGTGTGTGGGTTTACTGAGTCTTGGAAGGTATTGGAGCCTTGGTTTAGGGTGCAGAGACATTATTTTATTAACAAATAATAGTTCTTAGAACCTTAAAATGATAATTAATATTTCGAGATTGATACATGAGAATTTTTAAATAATTCCTTTTTAACTTCATCAGAGATTCCCAAATTCTAGGATCAAGAGAAAGAGTGAGGACTAATGCCCCTGCAATTTTTATAAAAATGATTTGTTTTAGCAGTATTATTCATTTGAACTGTTTATTTCAAAATGGTTTGGAATCCACAAGACAATTGCAGTAGTACAAAGAGCTCCTGTGTGCCCTTTGCGTAGCTCCCCAACTGCGTACTCTCACCACGTTTGCCTCAGCGTTGTTCACCCTTGTTTCCATTCTCTCCAGTGTACCATGTGAGACTTAGCTGCACACGCAGAACCCTATTAATTTTTACGGCTTCAAATATATATTTGCACAAAAGAGACAGCCTCCTCATACAACCATTGAAATCAGAAAATCAATATTATCCAGTTTTATCATTTTATCAACTTACCCCATTCAAATTTTACACATTGTCTCAGATATTTATATGTCCAGGATCTTTGGTTGCATTTAGTCATAATATTCTTTTAAACTTTTCAATCTAGAATAGGGCCCCAGTCTTTTCTTATCTTTGCCCAAAGGACAGAGGACAAAAGAGCCTTCTCAGCAATCTGTGCTTTTTAAAAACTGTTATATGTATTGCCATCATTACGTGTGCCATAATATTTACTATCTTGCACGTTACTTATTTGCTTGGGCATTATATAACCCCCACTACTAGAACACAGCCTGCCTGAGGGCAGATTTTTCCCCTGGAATAGTGCTAGAGACACAGGACCAGCTATACATGTTTACATAAATTTCAGAAAGGAAAGAAGGGAGCATGAAAATGTCACCTCGTACTGAATTGCCTTACATCTTACTTGAGCTAATAATCAGTGCTCTACTTTCCTCAAAGGATATTTATGAGAAACAAATAAGACATACATCTATTATGACTCTGAAATAGGCATTGTTTTTATTAGTATCATCACCCTAACCATCATCTTAGCTGTTATCATCATTAAATTACAAAATACATTTTTTCCTTGTTCCTGTCAATATCATTTATGTGAGGTCAGTCATCTGGCAGCTGGATGCTGTAATCATTCCTAATGTCCTCTCTTCAGGGATACAGATACACAATTCACTACTTGCCTGAAATCCAAGATTATTACTCTCATATTTTCCCACCACAGGACAGTGTCAAGCATGTTTATGCGTATTTTGTGGCCCAGTAAACAGACGAACAAGACCCAACAGGAGAACTGCAGTGGTTGTGCTGGGATTACAGGCTAGTTTGCTTTTTAAAAGCCATCAACAAGAAATATGGGGCAGCATGAGAGCCAGTTGTAAATGGGAGGCATCTGAGACACGAGCAATCCGCCCATGAATGAGGCGAGCTCCCATAAACCAGCAATACAAGGAAATGGGTGTGGGCACAGGAGACACATCAAAGCATTCACTTCTAAGAAAGTTGGAAAAATTTGATCTTTAAAAAGGTGTCCCGGGATGGAATCGTTCTCCAAATTTTGGTTGATTAATCTTTCATGAATTTCTCATGGATACATTATTTATTTATCAAACTAAATATCAAGACTTATACAGTACTCAGAAGGTGCCAAGTCTTGTTTTGGGTGTTCTGGAAGCTACAAGGGTAATCAACCAACCATGATTCAGAGCTGAAGTATGGAAAATGGCAAACACATTTTGCATATACGTTTGAATGGTTTTGTGTACATTATTTGACTGAGAACAAATTCTGGATATGTATAGGACAACAAAACCAGGCTGCCTAGGCAAATGAACTTGCCCAAGGTCACTCAAATAGGTGGTGAAGTCTAGAGGTGAATCCAGGTCATCTGCTTCCCAGCCCAGTGCTCTGCCCTGTCCATCACTCACATTCTTGCTGTCCCCAAAGTCTGTCATGTGGAAGGCTTATGCCAAGTAGCTGGAGAAAGAAGTTACCTGGAAGGTGTGGAATTTCAACAAAATTCAAAAACATGAAAAAGCTCCAACTAGGAGCCCATGACCTTTTTGGTTTTACAGTCTAGTCCATATCTGAAATCACTGCAGAGCTATCAGCAGAAGCAGCAAGTGTGAACACAGAGGAAGTAAGGCGATGTCTGAGAAAGTGCCAAAGGAGGGCGTTAATAAGAAAGAGCAATAGGCAGGAGCCATACTCAGGAAATCTTCGTGGCATTGGATCTTGAACTGGATGCCTGACCAGATGGGAGGTTAGCATGACAGGCTGGGCAACAGTCTCACGGGCTCTCGGGCAGAAGGTTCTTCGGGTGAGCAGAGACCTCAATGGAGTTGAAACTGAGAATAACAACAGATATTCCTGTAATTATCATTTGCTTTCTCCTGAAATAACCAGGCTAAAAAGAACTAACCAAATAAACCTTATGATACTCCAGTGTGAGGCCAGGTTTTATTAGTGTGCTACAATGGCAATTCACTTTTGCAGGGAGCTCAGGCTGGTATTAAAGCAATCAAGTGAGAGTGCATAATGGAGGAGACCTGATATTCCCAGGTTTCTCTACAGAAACCTCTATCTATATGGCTATTCAAATAGAAACTATTACTCAGAATTTAACATTTTCTTTCTTCTAAAAAAAGAAATAGTTGTCAGCCCTGGCTTAGTGGCTCAATAGGTTGGAGCATTGTCCCATACACCAAAAAGGTTGTGGGTTTATTCCCAGGAAGGGTACATATCTGGGTTGCAGGTTTGATCCCTGGTTGGGGTACATATGGGAGGCAACCAATCGATATTTCTCTCACATCAATGTTTCTCTCTCTTTCTCTCTTCCTCTCTCTCTCCCCCTTCCTCTCCCTCTAAAAATCAATAAACATATACTCAGGTGAGGATACAGAAATTAAAAGAAAAAGATGCCAATTGTGGAAAATTTAGAAAAGTCTGACATTGAAATAATTTATAATGTTTCATCATGAATATACCCCCATTGCTAAGACTTTAGAGTATTAAATTCCTGTCATTAAATTCTAGTCTTTTATTTATAAACTGTGTATTATGCATGTGTATAAAATGGTGTTATCTAGATATTATGCATAGTTATAACCAAATATATATGTAATTATATGAAACATATACATATATATAAAGAGAGATTTAGAAAGTGATCATGCTTTACTTAAACACACTTCATACACACTTAACAATTGTGGAAATTGTAATAAATTATGTAATCCCAAGTGTTAGCCTCACCATTTTCAAGGGTCATCTTCTTCTAGCAGACATTTGAGTGAATGAGAATTTTCCAGACAATTATCCCTGAGTCCATTCATTTTGTAAACGCTCTTTTTGGCAAGTTTGCTGCCCATCATGTGCCACTGTTTCTTCTGCAGAGACTCAAAGACTAATTTAAGGGCAACACTCTTTCATGCAAGGGCAGCCACCACTGTGCTTCTCTCCCAAAGGGGCATTGCAGAGAAGGGCACACTCCTTGATGGCCCATCTATGAATTTTCCATAATCCCATCAAAGCAAGACTGTACGAACACAACACCCTTTGCTACAGGATGGAAAATAACCAGAGGTGATGAGGGTTCAGGGGTTAGGGTAGGGTGGAAAATAACCTGGATGCTGAATATGGCAGTTTCCTGAGATCTAAGGCAAAGACGCAAACATGAAAACCTCCCCTCACCATTGCCTTGATTTGCTGCACTGTCTTGAGAAGTGCTCTCCCTCACCCTGCCACTCTCCCCAAAAGGACACAAAATCTTAAGGCAGAGATTTTCTTCTGGTGTGCTGCAAGAAATTTTAAAACATGCAATACCTAACTGTTTAGTCAGGGGCACTTACTTCTTTTCCTTTAGATTGTCAAATAAAAACATGACAACAATCAACACAACAATAGCTGCCCAGTGTGAATGAATCAAAATTATGCCTATTTTTTGTTGGATCAGCAAGAAATAGAATACATTTTTTGGTGTGCCACATAATTTTAGTAATTAGTTTATGTGCCATGAGATGAAAAAAAGGTTGAAAATCACTGCCCTAAGGTATCACATTTCCCAGAAATCACATTTTTAGAAATCCATTTACAGACGTGGGGTGAAGGGTGGCCAGGAGAAGAGGTGCTGAAGTCTGTTCCCCAGAATAGTCCAGGATTAGGGTAGGGATGCTCTGGGATGGTGCCCTGTGTGATCTCTGCCAGTGTCAGGAGAAGATAAATCTTCCTATTTCTCATCTTTCTCTAGTTTTCATGGATGAAACTATTTTGATCAAACTCACTATATACATTTGTTCATGCGTACATACACATACACACTATAAATACAATTCTCACAAGAAGGACCATCTGCATTTATTTGACAGGAGGCATATTCCACCCCTAATGCAGATAACCCACCCAACCTCTGCTGTTCACAGTGGAGATAGAGCTTTACATGGTTCTATAGATATCTTTCGGGACATGTTCAAGGCCTACTGATTCATAATGTGGTTTCATAACTGTGCTTTGGAAACAGTTGGCCATCTCTGGAAATTATAGTTTTTCTTTATCTTCACATAGAAAAATTTCTTAAGCTTGTAATTTTCTCTCTAAGTATCAGTATTAACTATAAACCTGTTTTTATGTTGTTTTCATCTCTCTTATTTACAAAGGTGTTATCTTCTAAGGCTCTTTTCACTTCACACATATTTCACAAAATACATATCAGAGTTAGTGATATGCTAATTGGTAAAACAGTGAACCAGCTCTTGAAAAACCTGGGTTTTGATCTTTACTATTTTATTAGCTACTTTAGGAACATTGGGCAAATCACTTAGACTTTATGAGCTTCGGTCTCTGTTTCCAAAATTACGGAGATGAGGAAAGCAGTCTTTATGCTTTTTTCAAATACTAGTTTAAGTAGTAATTCTTAGCCGTTAGCCTAGTTATCTCCCAATACTTTGAACTGTCAATGGTATCAATCAATTATTATGCATAAACCTGATTATCTTTGACTTTAATTATTCATCTATCATTGTTATTTGGGAAGAACGACTATTTTTAAAGTCAAGGTAGGGGAAACAAATTGTGAAAAAGTTGGTAAACAGTGAGTATCTTGCTCACCTGGGTCATTTCTATGGCTTCCTCCATATTTTTCATCACTTACCTTTCATTGTTGAGCTCTTGTTATGAGCTGGGCACAGGCTTAAGCCCTAGGGATCCAGCAGTAAATGAAACAAAAAAGTCTCTGCCTCAGAGACTTTAAAGTCTAAGTCTAAAAAATCATAATGGAGTAGACTAAGAAGCTTTTTAATGACAACTTGGGGAAGATACGTATATCCTGTGCAGGTGGGAGGTGGGAGAGTTTGGTCCTTATATAGTATTTTGGGGAGGAGAGTATCAAGAAAACGGGGAGAGTATTCTCTTTATTAAAACAAAGCAAAAACCTCTTCGGCTTCAATAACTTGTATTTTTGCCTCAGTTTGGGTAATGTGATCTCACCTCTTTAGATAACTCAAAGTTACTAATTTGTTTGTTTATTTATCGCTTGTCTCTATCGTGAAATGCTGACCAGTAAATTTTGGTTTCTGATCCTATTTCTTCCTTAAAAGCCTTCTGGATTGTTCAAAACTCTATTCTGAGAGATAATGGAAAGGGCCCTCCAATAGGCTAGCAGTCACTTGTAACTCCTATTCAAATAACCCCTGGGCCCTCCAATCTTTGCCTGATCAGGGTTCACATGTTATGACACTGACTATGATATATGCTATTAACAAAAGTTTAGGTAAGCTGTCAATTCCACTGGAAATTAAACTGTTTTCAGACTGATAAAGTAACAGTGGAAATTAAAAGAGCAGTAAGATAAATTAAAAGAATTTGGAATCAAATTGATAAAGTGGAGAAGGAGAACCAATGATTAAAGAGCCAATGAAATGGTGAGATAATGAAACAGAAATAGACACAGGTCCAGATTCTAATACTGACATGACTACCAGCACTGTGAGTTTGGTAAATCATGGTACATCTTTGAACTTTAGTATCTTCAGCCGTTAAATTAAACAGTTGACTTAGAATATCTCTAGTGCCTAAATATATCTTGCTGGTATGGTTTAAGCAGTCTTATTTAGAGCAGATGACCCCTGAACCATCTCAGAGCCACAATTCTATCATTTGTATTTATCCTGTGGTGTGACACAATTAGTATTTCTTTAAATTTATCTTTATTGTTGAAAGTATTACAGATGTTCCTCTTTTCCCCCCATTAACCCTCTCCACCCTGCAGCTGCACACCACCCCTCCAACCCCCGCCCCGCAGGCCTTATGCCTATACATTCCCCAGTTAATCTCTCCCCATCCCACGTTCCTGCTTCCCTCTGAGGTCTGTCCGTCTGTTTCATGCTTGTATGTCTCTGGATCTGTTTTGTTTATTAGTTTGTGTTGTTCATTAGAGTCGACATATGATTGAGGTCATGTGATACTTGTCTTTCTCTGACTGGTTTATTTTGCTTAGCATAATACTCTCCAGGTCACTCCATGCTGTCTCAAAGGGTAAGGGATCCTTCTTCTTATTTTTTAATATTTCTTTATTGATTTTAGAGAGGAAGGGGGAGGGATAGAGAGATAGAAACATCAATGATGAGAGAGGATCATTGATCGGCTGCCTCCTGCATGCCCCCTGCTGGGGATTGAGTCCACAACCCAGGCATGTGCCCTTGGCTGAAATTGAACCTGGGACCCTTCAGTCTGCAGGCATATGCTCTATTCACTGAGCCAAACTGGCTAGGGCAAGATCCTTCTTTTTACTTCTGCATAATATTTCATGGTGTAAATGTGCCATAGCTTTTTTATCCACCCATCTACTTATGGGCACTTGGGCTGTTTCCAGATCTTGGCTAGAGTAAATGTACACTGCTATGAACATAGGGGTGCATACATTCTTTCTGGTTGGTGTGGCAGGTTTCTTAAGATATATTCCTAGAAGTGGGTTACTTTTTAAGGACAGCAAGTTCTTATAAAGTACATATAAGATTTCCTCCCCCTCTACAGTTTTCTGAACAAATAAAACATAGCCTAAACTTTTGAAGCAGAGGCGCCTTGACTCTCTGTGTGACAGGTCAAATATTACCTAAGTGTATGGCAGGTCGAGTTACTCAACTTCTTGAACTTAGTATCTTTAACTTTAATGTTCAATTTAGATCAACATGTTTAAATTCCCTTTCAGTTCTGATTTCTGAAAGCCATTCTTTCCTCATATATAATCCATCTTTTGTTTAGGCCTAATCTACAGTACACAAAGAAATTGGCTTTTTAGTATTTCTGTCTCTTTGGACCTTTCTGGCCTGTCTTATAAGAAATCATTTCCTTGTGGGCTAAATAAAATTGACTTTTTAAAATGCTCAATGCAGTCTCCTTCCTTTGATTTTACAACATGAACAGTCTGACATGGAAATTTAATGACACAGATAAAATCATGGCACATTCACACAAAATCTGCTTTTATGTGTGTTCTGGTACCTGAGCAAACTGAAAGCATATGTGCTATTCGAAGAGACAAAGGGGAAAATGGCTATTTGAAAGGTAGTAAAGGTTTATTTTATGTCCTGGTCTCATTTATGCCACTAGCTGTGATTACCTTAAAATCTGTGTGTGTGTGTGTGTGTGTGTGTGTGTGTGTGTACATGTATATATAAATATTTTGCAAGTAATAAAAGGCAAAAAAAATGTTTTTGTTTCTGGCAAATTGTACTATTTCCCACATATGTATATTGATAGAATATATTAAAATCATAAATTTAGAAGAGATGAAGAGAACTTTGGGATTATTTTATCTAGTGATTCCTAATCAGGGTTCGTGAATAAAGAGTTATTTTTAAAGCCCAATATAAACTATAATAGATCTATGATATAAATATTAAAAAAAAAACATTTTTGCAGATAATTCAGACAAGAAGAGTAGGAATAATAACAGAAGATGTTTGGGCTGGTAGATTTCTTTTCTTTCCTTATATAGAAAAGGAAATTAAGCCAAAATGTTTTAATTTGCTGAACCGGGATGCTGGTGTCAGGACTCCTAACCATTTGCTGACTCCTGTTCAGAATTCTTTCTTTACCTTTTGTCTAAAAACCATCCTGAGTCTGAACTAGTTCTTTGTGGTCACCTTAGCCAGAGCCTTATGCTCCTATCTGTGGGCCCAAGAGTGCCCAGTAAAAGCCTTTAGAGAAGTGGACTTTATTATATTTGTTGGCCTCATACCATCACATTTATACTGTCTGAAGGTCACTGCCATTTCCATTTTTGCTCTATTTCTGACTTTTTGGATCTTCGTGTTATGTCTGTCTGATGTATTCACATTTAAACTTATTATTACCGTTATTATTGTATAAAATGGCCCTTTTATGAAGTACTTTGAACTCTACTTTATTCAAAATTCATATCTATCCCATGACGTTTCAAAAAGTAAGGCTTAGCCCTAACCTGTTTGGCTCAGTGGATAGAGTGTCAGCCTGCGGACTGAAGGGTCCCAGGTTCGATTCTGGTCAAGGGCATGTACCTTGTTTGCAGGCACATCTCCAGTAGGAGGTGTGTAGGAGGCAGCTGATCGATGTTTCTCTTTTATCAATGTGTCTAACTCTCTATCCCTCTACCTTCCTGTCTGTAAAAAATAAATTAAAAAAAATTAAGGCTTATATAATTTAAGTAACTTGACTTGGTCCAGGATTACTACCATTCAGGCATTATGATTCTAAAGCTAAAGTATTCTCAGTCTAAAATAGAAATAACTTAGATGTGCAAAAATCACTTTCTTAAAAATACAATCAGGATCAAGGTTGTCAAAATTATAAAATAGAAAAATATTGGTAGATCATTTGCATATATATATATATATATATATATACACACACACACACACACACACACACACACACACACACACACACATTAAACTATTACGTTTAGGTGTGTTTTTTAAACATCCTGCTTCAACCAGATTTTTCATTTAACTTACCAACTATCACAAGGGGTGAGCTGTGCTCTATGATATATGAATTGAATTGTTAGAAGCTTGTCCCTTTACCTTGGAACTGGCTTAAAGAGTTATGGTTAAAGTTTCATTTTGTTATGTTATACCATAGTATTAACATGTTCATTCTGTTTCAGAATTATTTATTTCTCTGTTACTTAGATATATTATGATTATATCAAAAAAAAATATTCTAGCCAATCTTTAGAGCATCGTAGAAGTTTTTTTGCCCTAGCAATTCATAGACCAACTTCAGAGTATCTATGAACTCCATGAAATTGTTTATATACACATATAAGTATCTGTATCTTGTAGGTATAGTTGTAGGTGTAGTTGTATGGTATGTGGAGGTGTAGATATAGGTGGATGTGTATGTGTAGGTACATATACATGTATGTGTATTTTTCTTGAGACTCCATAGCATTCACCAAACCCTTAAAAATAATCCAGGACAAAAATGCTTTAAAGAACTGAGCCTTATAAGAAATTTAGCATCCTTCTTGTCCATAATGACTACATCTAAACCCAAGTATATCCTGCCTCACTTACTTCTAAGGATTTATAATTATCCTCCCTGCTCTTTTTGTACACCTAACATCTTTTAAGCTATAGTGTAGATACATTTTATTAGACTCAGAGCACTTTGTAAAAATAAAAATATTTCTTGCAACTGTACTCTTTTTCCCCATTCCTGTCCTATTCATTCCACTTGATTTCTCTAAACAGTTTATTACCATTTCTCTCTGCATTTCCTCCCCTCACTAAACTTGATTATCAGAGATTATTATTCATAAGAAATAGAATTACAGAATCAAACTTGTCAGAAGCTCTACCCTGCCTGCATCTTTATTCTGTAGTAATAATGTCTTCTCGTCCTTCCCGGCCATTTCTCCTCCACCTGGAACTACCATTCTGCTTCAGCATTTACAGAAGATTCCTAACAATTTACATGCATCTAAGGAACACAATGCCAAATTTTTCCTAATGAGATAACTTTACCTTATTATTATTTTTTAACCTCATTTCTCACTATACAAATTGGGGATATTAGTAGGGTTCACTCTCTCTGATTTTTAAATGAAGTCAAAGCCCAAAGGAATGTAAAATATTTTCATAATAAAAAATTTAGTTAGTGAATTTTAGAAAAGTAGGTTTACAATACTGAGCATACAAAACACAGAGTTTCTTCTTGTATTATTGTTTATTAATTACTATGTTATTTTCCACACAAATAACTGACAACCTATTTTTGTTACATTCTGTATTTGAGAACATGTTCCACATCTCTTAACTATCAATCTAAGACTAACAGCAGACCTCTATGCAGCTAGTACTGGAATAGACAATGTATTTGAAATAAGAGGACCTAGGTTCAAGTGATAGTTACTTACTAGATTTGTGGCTTTATTAAAATAACTTATCTTCTCTGGATATAACTTTATTCATTTGTTAAAAGAAACAGGAGGGTGTGTATCTAATTTTCATTTTTTAAAAAATACTTATTATTGAAAGTATTACATATGTCCCCTTGTTTCCCTCATGGACCCCTTTAGGCCCTCCGCCCCAGGCCTTCACCACCCTTTTGTCTGTGTCTATGGGTTATGCATATATGCATACAAGTTCTCTGATTTCTTTAGTCACTCCCTACTCTAACACTTTTATTAGCCTGTGGTTTACTGACTGCTATCCTGCTGGATGAGGTGTTGGTAACAATAAGGCGAGATGTGTGAGTAACTTCATTGTGCTCTTTGGCATTGAGGGTAAAAACACTCTTAATTCCTAGAAAGAAAGAAGGAAATTTTCCCACAGAATATGCTTCTAGGCCTCATTCCAGCCTTTGGCTTATATGACCCTAAATATAGCAGCATTAGTGTTGTACGGGGTAAAGGGTACCTAATGGCTTGGAGCAGGATTGTGATTTGTCTGTCTTCGCTAATTTCCTCTAAATTGCAGATACTGTTTCTCTTTGTGGATCATTCCACACTCGCTCAATTGTGCCATGGCCAACTGCTCCTGTTGGCAGGGCCCTCTGAGGGCTTCACAGGCCACTGCTTGTGCCAAATGGATTGTGGGATGGATGATTGCCGCTCAAATAAGCAGCCTGCCTTGTGGCGGCACAAAACATAACTGTTATTATTATGTACGGAGCCTTTCACAACACCATGCTAAATAACCCAGGTGAAGGGAAATTAACACCAAATTACTAGTAGGAGCTACTTTGAAAATAGATGAATTGAGAGGCTAAGTATGCTCACTTCTAATCAATCACCGAGATTTTTCTCATTTCTACCTCTTTCATGTCTTGCATAGTTCAGTTACTCATCATTTATCCAGTAACTTGCTGCAAGAGCCTCTTAACGGGGCTGATCCATTCCAATCTGTTTTCTACATTGCTATATCTTTCTGCAAATTACCTATATTGTTCAAAATCAAATCTAATATGCCGGACATTATATAAAATATCTTTCCTAACAGAGGCCCTTCAAACTCTTTAGCTTCATCCTTTGCCCATCTCACTGCTCACCTTATGTATAATCCTGTCAGTCTATTGGTGTTTTTTTTTTCAACAAATACAAATCTTTAATAACCATGAATACTTGAATGCAAAGTTTTAATGAAATAAATTGTTTACTGTGCAGAGTCCTGTTAGATATTCCTAAGGGTTCATTTTTGGTTGAACCTGAATGTATGCATGCTTTTGGCTCTGAGCATGGGCTGAATAGTGCTCTTTGAGAAGATATATCTGTTCACCAATCCATGGAACCTGTACATATCACCTCATATGAAAAAAGTGAATATTAATGTCTGGCTTAGTCAGTTTGGGCTGCTGTAATAGAATACCATATACTCGGGGAATTAACTAACAGAAGTTTATTTTTTACGATTCTGGAAGCTGGGAAGTCTTAGATCACAGTTCTGGCCGATCCAGTGTGTTCTGAGCTCACTCTTCCTGGATTGTCAATGACTATTTTCTCATTTCTCACATGGGAGAATGCAGAGAGAGAGGAAGCGAGCTTTCGTGTCTCTCTTGTAAAGGACAACAAGCCCTATTCATGAGGGCTTCATATGAATGACCTAATTACCACATTGGAATTGGGTATTAAGATTTCATATACAAATTCTGATGGGAATACAAACATTTAGCCCATAACACTGCATGTAGTAAAAGGCGCAATTAAGAGTGATCTTGAGAGGAAGTGCTTCTCCTGAATGATCTGGGTTTGGTTTAACTGAAATCCCATGTGTCCTTAGAGTACAGAAGCACAGGGAGTTTTGAGACAGAAGAGGAGAAAGCATTGTGACCAGGGAGACAGAGATTGGAATGACGTAACAAGTCCAAGAATTCCTGGGCCACCAGAAGCTGGAAGAGATAGTGACAAATTCTCTCCTAGAGTCTTTGGAAAGAACATTGCTTTTTTTCTATTCCTCGGATGCTGCTCAGGAGTCCACATGAAGACATCTTGTCTATATTTTATCTGAGGATTTGGTTAGGAGGTTGGGATTAAGGGATATTAAAATGGGAGGTAGGGTAAGAATGAACAACCAATAAGCAAGAATACATATGGTAGGTAGATTGGATAAAAAGGGAGAACAGAAACACTAGCTAGAATAAGGCAAGTTTGGGGATGGGCCTTCAGTATCTTCCCAGTAAGCTGGCTATGTATATCATGATTTGTGTTGCCATTATTAATTCCAAAAATCACATAGATGATTTTGAAGGCTCACATTTTTTCTTTAGGTTAGATCACAGACAAGGCAGTCCGTGGAAGCATAGTCTGAACAACATGGAAATGCACCTTCCGTGATGAGGGAGTTTGCTGAACGCTGCCTTACCATGACGGGGATGGATGGTGATGGGAGAAAGAGTCAGGAGTGGCCTAGCCTGAGAGCAGGAGAGAATTCAGTCAGAAGTGTGTGCAAATCTATGCCTGTATTCATGTGAACTTTAACCTTTGTTTTACCCACTGGCTTAGAAGTTTAGTGAGGTGAATTTTTGAGTTAAATGTTGACTTTTTATTTGAGATTTTTTTTTGTTTCTTTTTTTGAATTAAATTTATTGGGATTATGTTGGTTAATAAAATGACCTAGGTTTCAAGTGTACAGCTCTATGATACATCATCTGTGTATTGTAGTGTGTGCCCATCACCCAAAGTCAAATCTTTCATCACCATGTATTTGACCCTCTTTACCCTTTACTCCCCTCCACACCCCTCCCCTCTGGAAATCACCATAGTGATGTCTGTGTCTAAGAGTTTTTGTTTGTTTTGTTTTTTGCTTGTTCATTTGTTGCTTTCAGTTTTATATGAATGTTGATTTTTGAACAAGGGGGCGGGGGGGGGGGAGAATCTAAAACACTCCACTCTGAAACTAGAATAATAAGGATAGCAAATCATTTGAGAAACTACTGGTGTTTTTATATCTTTCCCTGTAGCAAGTCTTGTCTGAAATAAATAGCTGAAATAAATTATTATTCATAGCACCTTTTGGCGAGTGTAAATTGATATGATGTAACTGTACCAGGAAACAATTTGGCACATTTAGCAATTTGTCCAAAAATCTTGAGGAAATAATTTGAAAGGCAGACAAGAATCGTGTATAAATATGCCATCACAGTGATATTCATAATATTGAAAACTGAGAAATAAATTAAATATCCAAAATTAGATGAATGATTAAGTAATATATAGTGTATAAATATGATAGACTACTCTATAGTAATTAAGAATCATGTTTATAAATAATATATTGAAGAAAGATAAGATATTAAATTATACATAAAACTTTATGTTAAGTACAGATGATTTGTATACACACATGCATGCATATACACAAAATCCTTTGAGGGGCATCTTTGTTTTTGTAAATTTATAAAATTAAAGGTATGCATACCACATTTCAAGGACATAACTACTGTCTACAATCAGATATATCAGTAATGTTATATTCATCTGTCTCTTTGTAAAGTAATAAATAACATTTTTTCTACATCAAAAGGTCAAAAATATTGAAGGTAAAGATATAGAATAACTAGAAAAATGGATAAAATAAATATCAAACTAACAATTTTTTTCTTTTAAAAAGAATGGCATAAACAGATAGACCTCACTTGTCTCATCTGTGTTTTAGCAACACACTGCATATTTAATACAGTTGTAAATTCTTTGAACGCTAGGATAGTTCTTTGTAGTTCTGGATCTAAGAAGAGACAAAAATGTGAATAAAAGTATTCTATCTAATATTCTTTGAGGCATGTCTTAACAATCACTCACACACTAAGACAGGAAAATTTTGGAACAAATAGCAATGTTCAATTTTCTGCATTTCCAATGATGACTTTTTCTATCTTTACCTTCTCTGGAGGACTACCTGGCTGGCACAGAAGTACCTGGCCTATAGAGGGTGTTGAGCCATTTTTGTGTCCTACTCTAAAGGTTACTTTCTCCTCTTCTGCCCCACAGAGATCTTCTCTGCAAAGATAATTCTAATATATATTTTTATATATTATTATTAATATTATATATATTCAAATATAAAATATGTTATATTTTAGAGAGAGATAAAAGAAGAGATACCGAGAGAAACATTGATTGGTTGCCTCCTATATGCTCCCTTTCTGTTGTTCAGATTGGGTGAATTCTATTAATCTTTTTTCCAATTCACTAATTATATCCTCTTTCGTCTCCATTTTGTTTTTGAGACCATCCAGTGCAGTTTTCTGTTGTTGTTTTAATTTCACTTATTGTATTTTTCAGTTCCATAAATTCCATTTGTTTCCCCCCCCCCAAATTTTATTTTTTTGCTGAGACTATTTATTCATTTGTTTCAAGAGAATTTATAATTTATTATTGAAACATTATTTATAATAGGTGCTTTAAAACACTGTCAGAAAATTTCAGCATATAATTCATCATGATATCTATCAGCATCAGTTGATTGTCTTTTCTTATTCAGATCATGATTTTCTTCATTTTTGGTATGACAAGTGATGTTCTATTATAGCCTAACCATTTTAGTTTTTATAATAGGATCCTATTTAATTTCCTGCTTCAGGTAGTCACCCTGCTTTGGTGTAGAGTGTGAGTTCTGTCTTACTTCTGTGGGCTTTCATTCCAATGGCAATTTCATTTTTCAGAGCCCTTGCAATGTTGTTTTGGTCTGCTTCATTTTTCTGGTAGTGCCGGGACTCAGTCTCTGCTGGTGCCATCTTCGTGGGCAAAAGCCAATTCCCTGATTTACCTTATATAACTAGACATTTGGAGGCAGAATCATTGAGCCTGGGTCTCCACTAGCTGCTAGGCAGAGAGAAGCAGGGCTCTGCTGATGCTGTCACTGTCAGCAGATTAGACTCATGGCTAGGGCCCCAGTTGTAGGGTGGGGTTTGTGGTGTTTTGAGGTTTTGCCATAAGAAACACTGAAATACTGAAATTTACAACAACCTGTATAGATCTTGAGAATATCCCAGATTCTTTTTAATCAATATATGTCTGTTTGGGTTTTTATCTGAAATTCCTATGTCACTCATACAACACACCATTGGTTTTTGTACAATAGCTTATAAGAGGTTACACCAATCTTTTACCTATCTCTGCCTTAGTCTTATTGAAAACATCAGTGACTTAAAAAAACCCTCTCCTGAATTTATTTGTGTCCTCTCATTTTTCCCTCATCAGTTCCAGCTAAAGGTTTGCCAATTTTGTTTATCTTTGCAAAGAACCAGCTCTAAGTTTCATTGGTCTTTCCTATTGTGTTTTTAGTCTCTATTTGACTTATTTCTGCTCTGATCTTTGTTATTTTCTTTGTATGCTAATTTTTCCTAGCTACTTTTTTTCTGGACAAGAGGAGATTAAAGGAAAGGAGAATGGAGACTAGGATGAGCCTATGACTGAAGCTTGGGGCAAGCCCTAAACAAACCTGTTGAGAAAGTACAGGGTGGGGTAAAAGTAGGTTTACAGTTGTTCTTATGAAAAATAAGTCAATAATTGATAAATATAATAATGCATGAATAAACAGTTTGTGTACTCACAACTGTAAACCTATATTTGCCCCACCCTGTATATACTTTTTGCACACTAATAAGGGGTTAGTTTAATAGGAAACGTAACCTACACTTTGTGACCATCACTGTATTCTTTGTCATATACTTTAACTATCTTTAATATTCTTCCTCAGATTCTATAAGGATACAACTCTCTAGCAAAATACAAGTCCATTTATGTTATGCTAACTTAGAGAACTAGAAGAAGATACTTAAAGAAAGAAGATATAATAAAATATCAAAGTATTTTTTCACTTTCCTTCCTTCAGCTGAGATCAACAGGGTCAAGTCAGTGGCTTAGAAAACTTTGAGGGGAAAAAACCCACCAATTACCACAATTCTATGTTTTCCCAAGATGTTATATATCCTCATCTCATTTGTTTCCAATAGGCGCACCTCTTAAGAGTTGCTGACCTTCTTTCTCTATCAAAACAAGTTTCAGTTATTGAGCAAGCACATCCTGTTTGCTATCTTTTTCTTCTTCCTTCTTCTCTACAAGCTTGATTGGCTTCTCAATAACTAGAAAACAATGCACCACAACTCAACATAACCCAACAAAATCATCTCACCTCAGTCAATTTTTACAGTTGTGGTCTTACTCTCCAAGAAAGTGACCTTAATGTACTGGGGTGGGCTGCAGAAATCAAGATGCCATAATAAGCAAATGATTGATCTGTGGCACACCAACATATAAGGAATACTGTGAAGATGTTTGATCAAACTGTGACATGCAGTCAATATACTTTCCTAGATAGAGTTGAAAGAATTCTGAAAAACACTATTTAACTTCTTGGTCTGGTTAGAGAAGGGCTCTGTAAAAGTCAATATATGTACGCTACTTGCAATGAAAATGACAGCATTACATTTTCCAGAGAGGGACCAGTTCCTTTACATTTTTATTCAGCCCTGAGTAAATGATAATTATTAAATTAGGTAACTTCTGATAAAATAAAACAGAATTATGGTGTTTTACTCTGTTCTTTTTCCAATCTATTCTCCAGAGCCAGAATTGCCATTTTAAAGCAAATAATTGTTACTTCATCCACCTGTTTAAATCCTTTTAACAGTCTCTCATGTTTCTAAGGATAAAGACCACGATCCTAACTGTCATCTAAATAGACCTGCATGGTTTTGTTCTAAACTTGCCCTCCTGTCTCATCGTTATAGACCCCTTTTCTCTTTTCCGCCCCTGTCATGCTGGTCACCTTTACTTGTCATGCCTCCACCTGCCACAGGACTGATGCTCATGCTCGACTTGTTGCCTGAAACACCTTAACATCGTCTCTCTCCTCTTGGCCTAAAAATATGATATCCACTATATCCCAACCAAATCTTCATGATTTTCAGAGGAGCTCTTGACCTCCTTAACTGGGCCAAATCTTCCCATTATGGAAGAGATTTATACCCCAAACTCTCCATATTAGCATTGGCTATAGTCCCTCCCAGTTTTAAAATTATAAATCTAAATATTTTATTGCTATATTCTTAATTAGACTGTAAGTGACAAGAGACCAAACACCTTAACTATCTTTGTACATTTGTATCCCAGAGTTCAGTTCAGTACTTGACACAGAATAGTTGCTCAGAAAATATTTTGTTAATGTACGTATGGAGGGTTTGGTTTATTGTGTGATTGCTGAGGAGTTAATAAAACAATGCCAAGCAGGGTGTGTAGCACACAACAGGAGCTCAAAATATTAGTGAATTAATACATGAATATATGAATATTGAATTATCAATCAACTAACTACTTGTGAATTAGTGAGTCATTGGTCATTTTAGTTTGATGTTTTGGCCATATGGTTACTATATAACTCCTCTTTTCTCCCATTGATAGTCAAAAGGATACAAAAAATTTATATTATTGTAAACCTATTTAAACAACCTATTAAGTCCAGAGGATATTCTATAAAATAAATTATACAGTCTGTGCCAAAGATCAAGATAAACCATTTAAAGAATACCCATCTTTCTGTTTCCTGGACCCATCCCAATTTATCTGAAAACCGATTAGTGCTCAGAGGGGTGAAGGACTTAACTGAACCAAAGTCACAGAGTCTATGATTCCAGCACGATGTGAACAGAAAGCTCTTGAGTATATATATATAATTCATATGTGTTTTGAGATTTTCAGACATCTCCAGGGTGGTGGCATGCTGATAGTGCATTTATATCTCTCTTTACCTCTTCTACACATACATACACACTCTAATTGCTGTAAGGCCAGCACTTCTCACCAGCAATGAATTAAAAACCTTTGGCAAACTCTCCTTAATTGATGTTCTCGCTCCCTTGTCTAATGTACTACCCTAGAGGGAGTGATTTACAATAGCGTTATTTTCAGCTTCCTATTTGCCTAACCTAGAAAGGGAGGTAAACAGGCATCATATTTTAAAGAGACACTATGGATCTATTCCAGGAACCATATTTTTATTTTATTTATTAGCTGGTTGTAATTGCACCTCTAGAGAAAGCTGAATGATGCCCAAATTGCAGCACAGAAAGGACAGTGAAGGACACTGAGGAGGACCAGAGAGGTGATGAGGGGACCTGACTGACCCCCTCAGACTTGGCATTTTTTTTTTTCTCTTGTTCTTCGTGTCTTCATCTCTTCAAGGGAACCAGGTCATCATGATTTATATGGTTGCTTAAAGCACTAGTATTTTATTTATTTAAAATTCAATTTAACTTTTTAAAAAGATACAAAGGTTAGATACTGTGGGATTTTTTTAAATGAATACAATACAAATCACACTGACATTATCATTAAAACTTTATACCATAGCCTGGCTGGTGTGGCTCAGTGGTTGAGCATCAACCTTAAACCAGGCGGTAATGGTTTGATTCCCAGTCAGGGTCAGGGAACATACCTGGGTTGTGGTCTCTATCCCCAGTATGGGGTGTGGAGGAAGTCAATTTATGATTCTCTCTCATAATTAATGTTTCTATCTCTCCTCCCTTTTTCTCTGAAATGAATTAAAATATATTTAAAACAAAACAAAAAATGTTGTACCAGAATTTTATTAGAATAAATCATAAGCTTATTGATGTGCTTTTTTCCCCCATACAATTTAATGATGTGCACCAGTGTTTTGAAGAGAGATAGCTACACCTGGTTATGGAGTACTTGAGGCAGAACTGGACTGAAGCACATGGATGAATAATGTAGTTTATCCATGTGAGTTTTGTGTTGCATTCTTGTTTCCTACCCTGCTGTGGTGTTCAGCATCCTTTATTCCTTTAGAAATCCTTTCATCTTGTAGCCTGTTCCTTTGTTCCATCCTGTAGGTTCAGAGTTTCCAGGAATGGTAGGCTATGTAGACCTTAAAATTATATATTGTCTAGATCCTTTATTTCACCCATAGAAATTCTTTTTCCCTTTCACCACAGGCCCCTCCACCCTGCTTTCAAAAGTGGCAAGTAGATATTTATGTCGTTTACATTTTATTGAGATAGTTACATTTTCTAATTTTTGGGCTTAAGTTTAATAGTAGATAGATGGTCTGAAAGAATGACTTTTGCCATTTCATCCCAAATAGAAACTTGAATGGGAAAAAGTCAGGCCATGTAGAGCTGCTCACATGCAAGCTGACAGTAGAGGATTTAGGACAGGTAGATTTTAGAGTATCTCTTAATATCATATAAAGACCCAAACCAAAAAGACTACAACCTTAATTTCTATAAAGCTTCAGAAGACTTAGTTTTAGATTATGCATGTGTAACAAGGCTCATTGTTTTGAAATATTTTATATATATTCCCCTTTCTTAAATTTTTTTGACCTATGGATTTTTCTATCTTCTCAAATATATTTAGTTTTATTTATATGGAGTTTCCATCCTTTGAAGCAATGTGTTTTGGTCCTTCAGCAGAAGAACAGATGCCATGTAAAACAAAAAAAAAATCATTTTTCATCTTTGATCACTGAATTCTGTCCCCTTGTTTATGTTGGATGCCAGTATGTTGTTGCAGGACTACTTGGAGAAAGGAAAAGCATATAACCTTGTGGAAGAGAGCCACTAATAAAGCAAATGGATTCCACAGCAGGATCCTCTTTTTAATCCCACCAGCGCAGATCCCATGGCCTGTGTGTGACATGCAAGGGATCCCCAGGGGCGGCAGAGGTACTGGCAGAGGTGGACTGGCAGAGACGTAGGGTCAGAATAAAGAGGCTTTGTTGGGAAGGGCCTGAGACCCTAAGGCAAAGGGGAAGTTCATGGACTCCAGGAGAAAGTGCCTATTAATCGTGGCCCCACTCATCTCTATCCAACATACCTTAGAGTCAACCAATCTGGTAAATAGAATCAAGTGGTTGCCAGGGGCTGGGAGGAGGGAGAAATGGCAAGTTACTAATCGAGAGGCATAAAGTTTCAAGCAAGATGAATTAGCTCTAGGGATGTGATGCACAACATTGTACCTCTAGTCAGCATTAATGTATTCTAAACTAAAAAAGTTTGTCAAGAGGGTAGATCTCACGTTAAGTGTTCTTATGAGAATAAAATAAAATGTTTTAAAAATCAGGCCAGACCCTTGGTTAAAAAGATCAAAGAGAATGCAGAAGATACTATAGAAATTAGAAGATGAGAGATGGGGACTCTACTGCCATGAGGTCACATGAGCCATGCCTTCCCCTTTTACCCAGATGCAATTTTAGAAAGAAGAATAAACAAGGCAAAACGTTGGCTGATCAAACACTGACCTAAGTGTACCCAACAGAGGTTGTGTTATTTAAAGATATTTCTTATATTTTTGCTTCAGATTAGCACTAAATTACTGGACTGAACTAAAATTTGGTCCCCTCTGCCCCCATCTATCCATTAGTCAGAGACTCATGAGAAAGAACAGATGAGTTATAGAGAAATAAAGCAGCCATCTATTTCTTGCACATCTGAGTGTGAAGTGAATAATGTTTGGCCTAATTGCCCATGTTTCCTTCTCACTGGCATTTTCTACAGAAATTTCCAACCTCAACTGTTGCCCACTAAATACAAAATGTAATATTTTAGACTGACATTTGTCTCTGATCTGATAAATTATTTTATCATGGGGAAACACAAATAAGTTAATGAAAAATAGTGGAAAATAGATAGAGGAGCCTAATATATGGTGATGGAAGAAGACTTAATGTTGGGTGGTGAGCACACAGTGTCATATACAGATATTATATCATAGAAATCTATACCTGAAACCTATATGATCCTATTAACCAATGTTGCCCAATAAATTTAATAAAAAATAGATAGATGATACAGTTCTGGAGAGCAGAAATTATATTCAGAATTGCCTGCTGTCTCACCAAACACACACACACACACACACACACACACACACACACACACACACACACACATCTCACCTATGCACAAGTGTGTTTTCTAGAACAGTACTATTCGATAAATTGTGTTAGGTGACTACACATTTGTCCACCATGGACCCTTATTCTTATTTTCAACAGTTTCTTGACAATCTCATGGCAATGCATACTGTGGTTCTCTTCTCTGAAAGTTTGAGATTGACGTAGATATCCTAGGTCTGGTCAGAAGTCTTCAGAAAGAGTGATCAGAAATGAGATTCTGGCATTTTGGTCTGATGCCAAAGAGAATGAGTCAATAGTCCTTGGCCAGAAATACTAGGTTCTATTTTTCTGGCACATTTTCTCTGGCCCAGACTTCCAGAAAGAAGACTGATTTAAAACAATGCTTGAAGTCTGCTTCTATCTCTGCTACTGACAACTTTCTCAAATTCTTGCTGTCCCTTGAGTGATAATTTACAGACCTCCTTCCTTCTATAGAATGAAATGGTGGGACTTGGTAACTGTTCCCCAATCTAAATCTCGCTAAGAATTTCTAAACTACATACATTATTCATTAAAGATTGAGAAGAATAAAGAAAGAGAAGGAAGGGGAAAGGTAGAAATGAGATTCAGATCTCTAGAGCTAAAGGCAGGGAAGCTGACATTAAAATTTACAAAGACTTAGTTGTGTTAGGAAACATACCAGCCACTATTATTATTCATAGATAGGGCAGTCATTGGGTTTTCAAAAATGTAGTTCTTTCTGATAGGGTGCTTTCTGAGCTAAATTTGAATAAGCCAATTCACACAATGGGGTAAAAGAGTTAATGGGCAATTTCATTTTACTTAATGATCCTTTGTAAAACAAACAAGAAAAAAGGCCCTCTGATTGGTGGTGGTGTATGGTTTGAGTAGGACAAGATCAGAAATTTGGGCAAAATAAAGAGAATTTAGGGTCTCTGGAGCTAACAAGCCTCTTGCTCTGCAGATGTCCCCACCACAGGTGAGGCAACCCTAAGAGGGACACAAGTAGGGTGTCCTTTTATGAGTACATGAACCACCCAATTCATAGTACCCTCTCTCCTTAATACAAAGAGGATACCCCTTTGCCTCAGCCCAGTGACTTCACTGATAATTTTCCCAAAACCTTCCAGGGCAGAGCATTGTAAATGGGATATTTCACTTCAGTCTTCCAGTGATCCTCGACCAGTTTCTGTTATTAATTTTTCCTCTGAGGGTCATCTATGGAGCCTTCCAGAGAAAGCACCACAACTTCCGCATTTAGGAAGTGCCAGGCTGCAGACGCCTGCTCTGAATCCTTTCCTGAGCTGCCTCATTATTTTCTGACATTCCTGGAATGCAAACAACCAGAGGCTTATCAGGCAGAGGCAGGTCCCCTGAGCCTTTTATCATTCTGTCTGCAGTTTTGAATATTCCCTCTATAACCAGACAGCATACCAAATGAAGCTCAACTCTTTGAAGGGAAATGAGTCAATTGGAATGTCAATTTTATTTAGTCATATATTATAAAAACTAAACAGCATATCCAACTGATTGACAAAACTCATCCAACTGTTAAGGGCAAAACAAAACTATCTCAAGAGGTACAGTTATGCAGATCTTGCTTTTACCTACAGGCAGATATGAGCGAGAGTAAGAGAGGGAGAGTGAGAGAGGGAGAGAGAGAGAGAATTAAAGCAGAATGAAACATCTGGAATTGTCCAACTGATAAAATTCAGAAAGAGAGGGAGTTAGAAGTGAGGCTAGCATGCCAGGTTTTCTCTCTTCTTCTTCAGTGAGCCCTTTAACTTCTTCCACAGGCTGTCTTTCCTCTTTAGTTTCTTTCCCGTCAGGGATGGCACCGACTCCTTCTTGCGAATTTCCCTCACTAAACCATGAAAGGCATCATCAATGCAGAATCGGAGGGCTGCAGAGGTCTCAAAAAAAGCACAGTTATATTCTCGGGCCAGACCCAAGCCTTCTTCTGTAGAGACCTAGGGGAAAAATAAATGATATTAGAAAGAGAGGAAAAGAGAGATACTTAGATCAAAAAGCATGTTCTCTACCACGGCTGAGAGCTAGTTACATTTTTAAAAAGGTAAAATGTGACTATGTTTTAAGGGGAGTTTTCTAGAATTTCTGAACCTGAAGGACAAATGAAAATCAGAAAAGGCAACAGGTTAGAACTTAAAACTAGAAGTGGAAATTAACCTTTCAGACTTAAATAAAACAAAACAAAACACAAAGTTACAGAGCATAACGGTAAAAAACCAACAACACGTGGCTTTAGATTAAATCTGTTTGGCTTCCAATCCCAGATCTCCTTCTGTTTAGCTTTGAAACTTAGGGAAATTTCTTAACCTTTTGGCCTCAGTTTTCTCATAGGTAACACAAGATAATAATACCTAAAAGGCTCTGTGTTACAGTTAAATAAGGCCATCAATACAAAGTGCTTTGTAACTATTAGTTATTAATTATAGTTTAGAGCTTTCAGTTAAGAATAAATCAGGATGAAGTTGTCATAAAACTCAAAATACAATCTTCAGGTGAAAACAAAACAAAACAAAGAGCAAAACACCACCATTAGGATAAATAAACCTTCCTCTAGCCGAGCTCTTTCAGAGCTGCTTAGAACGTGTGCGCGTGTGTGCGCGTGTGTGTGTGCGCGTGTGTGTGTGCGTGTGTGTGTGTGTGTGTGTGTGTGTGTGACTTAGCATGTTGTGGCTCATGCTATTGCAATAGGTCCTCTATAGATGATAAACTGACTGAAGTCAGAGACTATGCCTCATTTATCATCCCTTTAATGTCTCAGCAGTGCCTGGTGCCTAAATCACCATTAGATGAGTGAAAAAGATGATTAGTAAACATACGTGGATTTAATAAGTATTAAGACGTAAACATAAATGATACACAAATATTTAAACGGATTATATGTCACTGTAGCTGGGTACTAAGAATCTTCTTCAAAATTTAGCATGCCTGTTAAGTTCTATTAGAATATTCACATGGGCTCTAAGAAAGCAGGGCCGGGCTGCCTTTCTTCACCATGTCTGAGAGCCTTTAGCTCATACTGGTCTATTTGTTTTCTTAAAGTTAACTTGATGTTTATATATTTGTATGTTCCCTTTTTTCTACCAAATGGAAGCATATGGCGAACTGGAAACTCCATCAGTCTGAAAGAATGTGATGGGACCATGACCAGTAGAGTTTCAGTTCACCCATGTTGGATATGCAGCATAAATAAGAAATAAACTTTGGTCTTTTAAGCTACTGATACTTTGGAGTTGCTTATAACCTGAGTTAAATCACCCTTTCTTAACTGATAAGAGCACATTGTATTTCCAACAAGTGTCTGAATAGGGAGGTGAAAATAGGTATATGTGATTCCAAAGCCAGGGCTTTTCTAGTCTGTGATAGGTAACCTCACCAAGGGCGGATAAACAGATGAGTACAAAGAATGTCTGAATTCTCTTCTTTCTCTTTCATGCTTGCTAGCAAATACACCAATTCTTTTTTTGAGCATATTTCTGACTTACAGTAACTTAAGAAATACAGCTAAAAGTATCCAATGAAAGTGATTAATATTCTCTCTTACTAACAACTTAACCAAGTCATAGGTTTATTAAGTAACTGGTCTTATTCCCAAGTAATCACAGGTGATAATCTTACCAAATTTTTTCACACCGCATAACATGAGTTGTCCTTTATTTTTCAGTCTGTAACAGTTTTCTCCACCCAAGAGCCAATGACACATGTTTTACGTTTTTCGATAGCAACACCACATTTATGGTGCCATTTTTAAACTTAATTAACTTTGATTAGACTATATAAAGACAAAAACAACCTCAGAATCTCCATGGCTTGCAAACATATCTATGTCTTGCTCCTGCAGCCCATTAGCAACTGGAGCATAGACTGAGCTCAGGCTGTGTGTTGGCTGGGCTCTGGTTTGCCTCTCCTGTCTCCTTATTCTGGGACTCACACTGAAAGAGCAATATTACCTGGGGTATGATGTTCCCATGACAGAAAGCAGGTGGGAAGAAGGGAGATATCATTTTACGTACATCCCAATGATCAAAGACAAATGGAGAGAGCTAACGTCAATAAAGCAGTATGTATACCCAGCTCACAATGAAGGGTGGCATGATGGGGGGCGGGGAACAAGTCTAAAGAAATAATAGAATGTAGCAAAATCAGTTACATGTAAATGCAGTACACTATCCAATTAAAAGAGACAAAGATTGTCAGACCAGATTTTTAAAAACATCACTTGTAGTTGAAACACCATACATATAAGGACACAAAAGACTAAAATTTGAATGGAAATGAATACAAAGTTAAGCTAGTATATTGACATAATATTAAACAAAGTAGACAGTTTAAAAGTTACTAGAGTTAAAGAACAATATTTTAAAATTATAGAAAGATCAATCCATCATGAAGATGTTATACTTATAAATTTCTATGTACTAAAAATTATAGCCTTAGTTTATTGGGAAAAAAGTTGATAGAACTAAAATCAAAAATTTTAATGAAAGATTTTAACAGATCTCCATCAGCAGTTGAAAGAGTAAGTAGACCTAATGTCAGTAATGATATAGAAAGTTTGAACAAAACGTCAATCTAATTTACACATATACGATGCTATACTGAAAACTTTGCATGCTTTTCAAGTGATCCAGGAGCATGCGTAGAAATTGACTTCATGCTAAGCTATAGAGAAAGTCTTAAACATTGCAAAGAATCAAAGTCACAGCATATTCCCCCAAAACATGGAATTAAGCTATAAATTAGTTTTATAGTTTTAATAGGAAGATAACTAGGAAATCCCCACATATTTTGGAAAAATATACTTCTAAATAGTCAATAAGTAAAAAATATATTACACAAAAATTATAAAATATTTGAAACTGAATGATAATGAAAGTACAACATATTACAACCTGTGAGGTAGCTAATGCTTTCTTTAGAATGATCTTTATAGCAATATATGAATGTTTTAGGAAAATAGAAACACTCAAATTTAATAATCAAAGTAGCAATGTTAAAAAGTTACAAAAAGTGCCCAGCAAATTTAACACAAAGAAAACAAAAATAAGGAAATTTTTTAAATAAACACAAAAATAAATAGAAAACAATCACGCAGGAGAGAAAACAAAATATAATCTGTTTTTTTTTTTTGTAAAGTTGTTAAATTAGATGCACCTTATTAAGGCTTTCTCTAAAACTATAACAGTTTGGGCATATTTCCCAAATGAGGAATGAGGATTAGATAAGGGCTAGACAGACCAATATAATGAAATAGAGAACCCAGAAACAAGACAAAATATATATGGGAGTTTAATATATTATTGGGCTGGCATTTGTAAATCAGTGAGGGAAATGAAGGTGCATCCAATGGCACCCTGACATTGACTTATCATTTTGGGTTATTTTTGACCTATGGAAATTATTTCCACCAGAACAGGAAGGTAATTTTTCTTTGTGGAGAATAGAAGTAAAAAAGAATTTGAATGAAGCCTTTAACTAAATCTACAATATTTTTTACACATTTGACAAATCTATACAATCACATCCTATATAATAAAAGCCTAATATGCTAAGTGTCCGGTCGTCCAGTCGTCTGTTCAACCAATCAAAACATAATATGCTAATGATATGCTAAGGCTGCTCAACCACTCACTATGACGTGCACTGACCACAAGGGGGAATACAGTCAACCAGTCCATCAGTCACTATGACGTGCCCTGACCACCGGGGGGCAGATGCTCCAACCAGTAGGTTAGCTTGCTGCTGGGGTCTGGCTGATCATGACTGAGTGAGATGAGCCAGACATGCCCTGGAGCCCTCCCGTGGTCCTTCCCCAGCTGGCCAACCTCCTGTGTCCCTTCCCAACCCCGATTGTGCACCGGTGGGATCCCTTGGCCTGGCCTGCACCCTCTCACAATCTGGGACCCCTCAGGGGTCACATTGACTGTCAGGTAGTTTCATCTATATAATAAAAGCCTAAGCAACCATTATAGCAGAACAGCTGGAATGACAGGTCACTATGATGCACACTGACCACCGGGGGCAGATGCTCATGGTTAGTGTGCTCCCACAAGGGGAGAGCCGCTCAGCCAGAAGCTGGGCTCACAGTTGGCAAGTACAGCAGCAGTGGTGAAAGCAAGCAGGTGGGCGGTAAGAAGCGAGGGGTCTTGGACTGTGAGAGGCATGTCTGACTGCTAGCTATCCCCAGAGGGGTCCTGGACTGCAAGAGGGCACAGGATGGGCTGAGGGACCCCCACCCAAATGCACAAATTTTGTGCACCAGGCCTCTAGTATATTTATGAAATGTTTCCTAATTATAAAAATGCAAACATTACAAATAAATCATTGGAAACATCAAAATTCAGTTAAAAGTCCAGTTTAACAGTCAATATAAAATCTGAAATAAAATTGGAAGATAAATTCCATGCAAAGATTCTTATTGAAATCATACACAGTGAAAATCTTTAACAGATGACTTAACTGTCTATTTTATTAATTGCAGCAAGTTGAAGTATATTTAACTTGGTAGCTGCTAATGAGTAAGTAAAGTAGGAGTTACAAACCCTCTATTTCAAAGCATGAGATGTATTCTTAGATTCATTATCAGAATATTAATTTTATATTATGTAATTAATAACTAGGTCATTTTCATGTTCATTATAGAGAAATTTAAATGGAAAGTAAATTTACAATAAAATATTTAATCTTCTATATTTCAAAAATTGTATTAGATTAGTGGCCTAACGTTTTTATTTTTTAAGGAAAAAAGTGAAAACATACTTTAAAAGTAAATTTCAAATATTCAATAAATTCCATCTCACACCAATATTGACAAACCATAAGTTTTCCATCCCTACCTTTGATGTTAGAATTGATATACTGTGCTATAAACTCAAAGAAGAACTTGAGTCCAAACATGTAAGAAAAAATACTTTTTACAGATCCTGAGCTTTATGCTTAGTAATTATGATCAGTTTGAAGTTCGTAAATATATCAACAGTATCATTAGGAATAATTTTAATCCACCAATGGTATTCTGATTGGTTCAGAACCAGAATAACATAACAAGAAGTAACAGCTTTTATATTAGGGTTTAAAACAAGGGTAATTAACATAATATATTATAATTAATACTAGAGGCCCGGTGCACAAAAATTTTTGCACTCGGTGGGGAGGGAGGGGGTCCCTCAGCCCAGCCTGTGCCCTCTCGCAGTCTGGGACCCCTCGGGAGATAACAACCTGCTGGCTTCGGCCTGCTCCCGGGTGGCAGAGGGCAGGCCTAATCCCTAGATGCAGCCCCTGGTCAGGCTCAGAGCAGGGCTGATTGGGGAGTTGGGGGGCCACTCCCTGTCATGCACAGAGCAGGGCGGATTGGGAGGTTACGTTGCCACCCTCAGTCACACTCAGGGTAGGGCCGATTGGGGGGTTGGGGCACCGCCCCCTGTCACACTCAAGGAAGGGTCAATGGGGAGGTTGCGGCGCCACCCCCTGTCACGCACAGAGCAGGGCCCATCAGGGGGTTGGGAGCTCCGCCCTGTCATGCACAGAGTAGGGCTGATCAGGGGGTTGGGACGCCGCCACTGTCACACTCAGGGCAGGGCTGATGGGGAGGTTATGGCTCTACCCCATCACACACAGAGCAGGGCCCATGAGGGGGTGGGGGGTTGGGGCGCCACACCCTGTCACACACAGAGCTGCAGGGCGAGCAGGGGGTTGGGGAGGTCCCCCCTATCAGGCACAGAGCAGGGCCGATCAGGGGTTGGGGCGCTTTCCCCTGTCAGGAACAGAGCAGGGCCGATAGGGAGGTTGTGGCCCCACCCCCTGTCACACACAGAGCTGCAGGGTGATCAAGGGGTTTGGGCGCTGCCGCCTGTCATGCCGATCCCAGTGCCGGAAGGCCTCGTGGCTCCGCTGATCCCGGTGCTGGGAGGCATATTACCCTTTTACTATATAGAATAGAGGCCTGGTGCATGGGTGGGGGCTGGCTGATTTGCCCTGAAGGGTGTCCTGGATCAGGGTGGGAGTCCCCATTGGGGTGCCTGGCCAGCCTGGATGAGGGGATGATGGCTGTTTGAAGCTGGTCACACACCCTTCAGGGTGCGGGTCCCCACTGGGGTGTCTGGCCAGTCTGGGTGAGGGGCTTAGGGCTGTTTTCAGGCTGGGACTGAAGCTCCCAACCACTCCTTTTTTCTTTTCTTTTTTTTTTAATTCTGGGCCAGCTTTAGCTCTGAGGCTTGGCTCCAGCTCTGAGGCCTCAGCTGCTGAAAGTAGGTATTTGGTTTGTTTAGGTTCTATAATCAAAACTCTGTATCAACTCCAGCTCTGAGATCCCGGCTTGCTGAAAGCAGGATTCTGGGGTTTTGTTTAGCTTCTGTATTTGTTACAATGTTCAAACTGCAGGCTCAGAGGCCGGCAAGGCAGGCGGGGAACGTTGGAGTCCTCCGTCACTGAAGCAAGCAAGCCTCATGTTAGTTTCAAGCTGCCTGGCTGCCGGACGCCATCTTGGCTGGCAGTTAATTTGCATATCACCCTGATTAGCCAATGGGAAGGGTAGCGGTCATATTCTAATTACCATGTTTCTCTTTTATTAGATAGGATATTATACCTTATTTATCCAAAATTTAAGTAAAATTAAATATTTTTCATTTATAAATATTTATCCACATTATAAAATAACTGCTAAGAAAGAAGCACAGTGTTATAAGAATTACTTTTTTTTTTCTCAAATGAGTAATTTCAAGCCCAGAATCCTTAAGCAAATGGGTCAAGATCACACACATATTTAAGTAAAACAACCATCAAGTTCTAGTCTCTTCCATCAAGTATTGTTTCCAGGACTGTTTGCTATTTTTCACGGGATCTGTTCAGTTCCCTTTTCTAGTCTTCTATATATGCAATTGATTATTCTGATGTGAGGTGTTTCAACATAAGATGATTCTTAAATGGTAAACAAATGGCATAAAATAGTTTACATTGCATTTACATAAAAATAACAATTTAAATAAATACAGAAACATAGGGAAAATTAACATTATAGAAAGATTATTTAGGGTGGGGGAGGAGCAATCATTGCAGATACCATTATACCACCATGCCCCTCAACTGAAAAAAAAGGGGCATCTGTGATTAAAGGTGCCACCTGGAGGCCCTAGGAAGCACTGGCAGAAAAAGAGGAATAAAGAAAAATGTTTCATGCAAGTAACAGCACATTTCAATGACCCAGGGGAGCCATCTTTTTTAATATATATGACCTTCTTCACCGAGGAAGATCACTGTGGAATATGCCAGAGGAGGTATTAGAATGCAGCCACAGCTGCAGGGGGCGCTAATGAGACTACTGAGCAAGCAGAGCCTGTCCTACTCCCTGCTCAGCTACTAGTGGCAACACAATTATGTTGGTCAGTTAGAGCTTTGTTCCCAATAATTTGCTGCATTCAGGAGCGCCATTGCTCTTTGCATCTTTTAATCTTTTACCTGAACTCTGGTAAAAGTAAATTTAGATTAAGTTATTGTAACGGTATTCAGGGTAATGGCAGTTGTCTAAGTCGGTGATATAATTAAGAGCACTAAAGGAAACTGCTCAGCTGTAATTGCTAACCTTGTATGAAGAGAGATTGGCAGAAAGATGGGTCTGGCTCTCCCAGGAGAAGCTTCATAAGCAAAATATCTTCACGGCTAAGCCTGCTGGGCACTGTTAAAGCATTTAGTGTACAGAACAAAGTCTTCACGATTTGTTTTATATATTTTTTGATGTGTCCCTGTCTATATTCCACTTGGTTCCTACCCCTGGAGTTATTAATTTTCATTATAGAGCCTACATCTTCAAGGTAGCAGGAACCATAGTTTCCTGGCAAATATGGGGCCAAGCATTTTATTTGTTAATTTAAAGGAAAAGCTGTCCAAACTCAGATTGTTGAGTTTTCCTTCTGCATAGTTGTATAATCAGCTTTGATCAGTTTTAGCAATATGAGTAGCTTTGCCAATTTCCTTGACCAGTTCCAATGGAAATGCATTTGATTTACTTAACCTAATTTATTTATTTGCTTATTTAGTCTGTGAATTATTTATTATTTTCTTTAATAATTTAAAGGTACGTGCATAGATGTCATATCAAACTCCTTGCAGGGAAAATCAAAACAAGCAAAGCACTAAAAAGAAAGTCCTGCCCTCAACTGCAGTCACTGACCCATGGGAAATTCATTGTTGACAGACCAAAGACTGGGCTTACAGGGTGTTTCATCCAAGTGTGTTCCCTTTGTCCTGCTATTTTCTCCAATTCTCTTTTCTAGATAGGTGAAAAACAGGTGTGACCTATAGTAAGCAGAGGTTCAGCTGGAGAAGAGATGTCCATCTCTTCTTAGCAAGTTACTCTAACTTTAGGAGAAATTGTCAAGGAGGAGGGCCAGCATCTCTCTACCCTTCTCCAGGGAGGGAGAAGGGGAAATGCTCCACATCTTGGCTTTGAGAATGCAGATTCCCACCCCCTCTTACTTCAACTTCCCAGCCCCTGAATTTTTCCTTTATAGCCTGGGAAGGGTGTGGAGATCAGGAAAAGGTAGAATAGGAGTCAACTAAGCCATTTGGTTGCCCAGTTGGGGCTCCATTTGTAACATGGAGTACCTTTCATATCTTATGACCTACATCTCCTCTACACAAATCTTTTCATTTTGCTGTTTTCCCTGTCTAGTAAGTTTTCCATTTTCCTTCTTCCACACTTCTTCCAGAGCTACTCAAGTCTTCACAGGCCATTCCAGTCTTGGTGATCTCCTTGGCCTATGCTTTGCTCTGAAACTCATAATCCATCTGCAAGGTAGCTACATTCTGTCCATTTGTATCCCCATCATGAATAGCCACAAACTTTGCTGGTGACAGATATCTAATCTTAATGATGGTGATAATGAAAACCCATCAACAGTCGCTGGTGACCAAAGGAGTCCACTATAATGAACTCATCAAACTGCAATTCCAACAGCCATGGCATTAATTCCAAATTTATTTGTGTCATAGTGTGGCTTCCATCAAGATACTTGACAAAATCTTGCCACAGTGAATATGAGTATAGATTCTAGAATCAGATTACTAAGATCCAAATTCTTGTTATATCACTTCTTAGCCATGGGCTCTTGGAGAGTTGCTTAGTCTTTCTTCTGTACTTCGATTTCCTCATCGTTAAAATCCTCTCTCTTAGAATAGTTAATGGGATTCAATGAGCTATTATATGAAAAGCACTTAGTGTAGTTGCTGGCATACTGTGCACACCCAATAAATGTTACCTTTTTCATGTCTGAAGAGAAGATCAGAGGAAATTTCCAACTCCTTTAGATCAAATGTTGGCCCTGCTTAAATTTTTTTCTATTTCCCACCATGACCTATAAACCTCACCTGATGTGACTTTTGTCCGTTTACTATGCTCAATTCACACCACTCTCCCCTCATGCATTATATCCAGCCATATACTAGTACTTCCACACATGCCCAGTGCAATCTTCTTGACTTCAAGTATTGGCACATGTTATTTCCTCTGCCAAGGATTGTGCTCCCCTCAGTACTTTTTATCAGTTGTATTCTTGTTAGCATTCATTTTCCAGCTTAGGTATACCTCCACTGAGATACCTTGCCTCGCTTTTCTCTAAAAAATATTCTCTACATAGCCTGCAATTCCATCCCAGTTCTCTACCTTATTTCCTTTTTGGCATTTAATTACTCTCTGAAATCATCTTACTACATATTTTGTTCATGTGCTTCTTTTCTGTCTTCTTCCAGGACAGTATAACATTTGTTAGAGCAGGAATTTTGTCTTATTTATCACTGTACCTCATCCCCAGCATAGTGGATGGCACTAGGTAGGAACTCAATAATTGTAGATTGACACTACTGGAATGCTGGCCATGGGAATACAGCTGGGGTTACAGTCGATAGAGGAATTAGTTGTTGGTTAGGGCAATAGAAAGACATTAAAGAAATTGCAGGTCCCTGTGATCACTACCATGATGGTGTCCTGTGTGGGGAACTGAGGCAGCATTTATAAGTAGTGTCCAGGCCCTTATGAGTGGTTCTTGGCTTTCTGAGGGAGGGAGCCTTTGTATGAGACCTCAGTGACAAGTAAGAATGACCTAGGTTGGTGGGAGGTGAATGGTGTTCAGGGAAGAACAGAGTCTCAGATAAAAGGTCTAAGGCCTGAGGCAGAGGGATAACGGCGCTTTTGTGAGATCATCAGTATTTAACAGATTTAGAACAGAGCATGAGAGAAGAAGGAGTGAACAAAGAATACAATCAAAAGAAATTAGTGAGCTTAAATGCCTAATTTACTTAGATTCACATGAAATTTGTTTGGTATCCATCAACTGAGTAATTAAAAAAAAAAAGAGCCTATATCTTGAGTGCCTACTCTGTGCCAAAAAAAGTAAAAAAAAATTCTCTCCTGCTGTTCTGAAGAGATATTGATTGGATGGAGAGAAAAAGCAAGACACAATAAATTAAATGGCATAGCCAGTCCTTTGGAGGCACAGGATGGTAATGGCTCTAGAGTAAAGGGTTTAGACTGCTTTGTACAAGAGACATTTGAAATCTCCAAGGCCTTGTGCTTTTCATCCAAGAAGCTCTGGTATGCTGGGGGGAAAGGTTGCCATGGCAGCCAGTAGTTGCTATGAAGGGAAAAAAGACAAGGTTAATGCTCAATATTTTGCTAACAGCAATATCTACCTTCTTCTTTGAATTTTTCTCCTATGGGCTTTACTTTTAAAATATTTTGTTAAAATGATAAATAAAGAAACTTAGGCAGGATATGAAATATGTATATGCAGGAATATGTATGCAAAAGTATACATATATGTATGTGCATGCCTAAGGATATTTTCCTCACATATTTATACTAATAAATTAATGTGTTTATTTGATGTATATTAAATGTAGGATTCTCCTGAACCTTCAGGGGATTAGTTATTATGAATAATTAAGTTTTGAAGTGGCCCAAAATTTTATGTTTTAAGCATGAAAAAATATCTTAGTGGTTAATTTATTACATTAATAAATGTATATTGGGTAAAAATAGAAAGAAGGAACTCATGTATCATAATTTTAACACAAATAAAAATTATAATTAAGTAATAAATTATATAACTGTATAATGTCTGGATCCCTGTGGGGTATAAGACCATGAGGGCAAGGAATGTTGCATCCCCAATACAACCTCAGTGTTTGCATGTGAGCCATGCTCAGTAAACATCTTTCCCTTCCTTTCTTTGAATGCATGGGTGAATTAAATATAAAAAGGTGACTAAGGAAGAATCAACCAATTACTACAGCAAAAATTCTCCGTGAATGAACTAGAGAGATCAGAAACTAGAATCTCACTGTAATTGCCAAAGGTTTTAAGTCCTTTACATTCTAATATTTTTCTGGTGTCAAAAATACCCTATTACATATACTCTAAATAAAACATGTGTGCTGCAGAAACTCTAAGCAGGAAAGAAGCCTGGGTCATGATGCTTTCTTGAATGGAGTCTAGGCATCACAGGGGCAGATGACTCTGACAAGGTCCAAAGGAAAGCCAGAGGTATGCGGGTTCCTCAAGCTCATGGTCAACCTGTGTATCCTTTTGGATTATATTTGATGATAGGAGGCCATGAAAAGAAGGATGCACCTGAACAAAATAAGTTTGATATAAGTTCTAAAGCTGAGATCTACAGAAGGCAAAAATGAACCAGTGCTCCTGTGGCTCTGGCCCCACACACAGGGAGCTGGGTATTTTATGAAAAATGCATAAGCCTGTGCTTGTTTGCACTGCTGTAAATTTAGTTTTCAAACCTACCAGAACCATCAATGCCCTCAATGATCCTTTAACTTATTATTAGCCAGTACTCTTTTCTATTCCTCATTTAGTTCTTCAAAATCTTCACTTCTCTTCTCAGGTCTTTGATCTTACCCTCATTTCCAGCAGATGCTCTTTTCCTCTTCCTTCACCTCAATGAGGAAATAAAATCATCCAAACAGAATGACTTTAACATCTGGGACTCGCACCTAGAAGCTCACCAGTGTTGTTAGCTTATTCAGTGGTTCTCGACCTTCCTAATGCCGCGACCCTTTAATACAGTTCCTCATGTGGTGGTGACCCCCAATTTCATTGTTACAAATGGATCATAATTAAAGCATAGTGATTAATCACAAAAACAATATGTAATTATATATGTGTTTTCCGATGGTCTTAGGCGACCCCTGTGAAAGGGTCGTTCGACCCCCAAAGGGGTCGCGACCCACAGGCTGAGAACCGCTGGCTTATATAACTCTCTCCAGTCTCTGATGAAGAGACATTACTGAATATGTCAAATCTAATCCTCTATCTGGCTTCTGAGTCCTTAATATCCACTTCAATCTTGCAATATTTGTTCTATACCTTATGTCTCATATTTTCAGCCTTCCTCTCTAACAGTCCCCCTTTTCCCCACAAAAATATGCAAATCACCTATTTTAGGACTCCAATTCTAGTTACCTTCTTACATCTGTTCTTTCATTTACCATCAAATGTGGACTATTCAAGGAAGTATTTGTACGGGTTAAAAAGAAGAATAATGGGGCTGAGGCAGGAAACTGAGTAGGAAAAGGATGCATAATCTCAAAAATAATACATCCCAGACTTATATGCCTATTTCTCTTAATCACTTCTGATCTGCAAATCCACATTTACAATCTGGATTCGGCCTCCTTCCCACCCACTCTCCTAAAATGGTTTTCAAAAGTATGAATATCACGCTTGCTGCCAAACCCAATAGATGCTTCCAATAATCTTCCACCATTTGTAGCATTTGATAAGTTGGCTGCTCCCTTCTTTAAACTCTTCTCCTTTGACTTGGTGACCATCGTCTTTCTTGATTTTTCTATTCTCTGATTACTCTTTTAGAATATCCTGTCTGAATGTCTAGAAAATCCTACTATTCACTCACTTTTCTCATAATCTTATGCATGTCCATGGACTCTGTCCTGACTTTGTTTTTATTCTCATTTGACATTTCCTCGTTATATATTCTTATTCAGATCCATAGCTTTCCTCACCATTATTGTGCTCATGAGTCACATATTGACGTCTTCACACTTCAGCTCTCAGTTTAAGTCCAGATGAACAAACAACTCTCTGCTGGGGAGTTCCTCTGGAATGTCCCATACGCACTTCAAAATTAATGTGATCAAATTAATCATTTTTCCTCCCCAAATGTTCTATCTTGGCTAATGGCATCAATACTCCCAGTAATCCAGGTGAGAATCTTTGAAGCCCTTCTAGATCCTTTTAGCTCCCATATCACTAAATCAAGTCATTTTTTCTATCCCTTTAATATTAGTATACGCTGACATCTCCATTCGTATGGCTATTGCCTTAATCCAGGGTCTTGTTTATTTATTCCCTAAATAATTTTCACCCCTTCAGATTTGACAGCCTCAAATCTATCCCTTAGCACTGTATAACCAGAGGGACATTTCCATGGCATAAAATATGTAGCTCTCCATTTAGGTTATTTCTGTGATTCTTCATTACCAGTAACATAGTGGGTAACACATAATGCATACTCAAAAACTAGTGTTATTATTCTAACAGCTATTAGTACTAGAAGAAGTCAGGTTCTTCTCTTACTGTAGATGAGAAACTCTCAATTTCCTTTTTTTTATGATAAAAGAATGATCATACCTCCTTCAGAAGGTTCTTATGCTGATTACTGTTGATTATATAGTAATACAGTCAGTAAACTTCTAGCACACAGGGCATACTTAATAAAAGTGCACTTAGTAAAAATTACTAACGAAGCACTCTGGTCCTGTAAAAGAATAAAGGGCATCAGATGGGCTACCAGAATTAAAGTGTATGGGAGATCTTTAAAGCAAAGAATTCAGGATCGCTATGGCCTTTAGGGTCATCTTCAAGCCACCAAATCATTACGTATGTCTCCTCCGCAACATCTGCCAATGATTAGTTTCTACAGGACACACTTACTGCACATCCCTCTGTGAAGTGACCCCTCTGTCAAAGGTTCTTATATTTGCACAGAAAGTAATTAAAATTTTAGAACTGATATTGTCCCTAGGTAGCCTACATGCCAAATTCCTCTTTATGTAAATGAAATACACTAAAGTAATTTGGGAATACCCAGATTCCCAAGAGAGAAGATTTCTTCAGTGTTTTAATAGCACTAAAACCCAGGACTCTCTTCACCACCTTCTATGCCTCTTTGTCTGTCACGCAGACTTGGGGCTGATGAGGCATGAGACACGTGAGTTTTGGAAGAGAGTGCACTGGAGGAAAGGTTTAGAGAAGTAACCTCCTCAGACTATCAGGCTGGCATGGATGTGGGATGACAGGGACTAGGGCCTGCTGCCTTGTCCCCCTAGTTAGAGCAGCTACAGACTGTGGACACCTGGATCTGGGGCTTTCACTTTATTAAATTCAAATTGATATTTTTTACATTTAAATTCTTCACATTTCTTGTATCATAGAATGTATATCTGAAAGTCCTCATCCCTTTGGATTTGAAACATATAATGTGTAGATTCAAGTGGCTGCACAGATGACAGCTGTTAACAGTTACAGGAAACCCCTCTGTGGCCTTAGAAACTCCTTCCATTTGTTTCCTATGCCCGTTGCCCGATCCCTCCCCAGGTGGACAGTATGACCTGCCTGCCTCCGTGGCTGGGCACATAGCCTGCCAGCAAGGAAGGTAATCTTGACAAGTCTGTTAAGGAGCAGCAGCCTGCGACTGCCTCTCCAAGTGGGTGACACCTGTTTTCTCTTGGAGATGCTGGTCATGTCAGAGCACATAGCAAACAGCACTATCTCGGCAGTGACTTGTCAGCTTACTGGCTTTATCTGCTCCATCCTCCCCAGAAGCAGCTGAGAACAGTCTCCTTAGCCAAAACAGAAGGTCTCACTAAGGTACAAGGGAGAAAAGTGTCCTATTTAAGAGGCTGGTTTCTGAAATCAAATGGTCTGAGTTCTAATCGCATTTGCACTATCTACTAGTTGAGTGACCTTAACTACAATACTTGGCCTTTCTAATACTTAATGTCCACATCTAAAATGAGGTTATTAAGAGATTTAATTAGATAACAGAGAGCCCTATGCTTATTACATAGTCAAGGTACTATAATTTGAACTTTGGGTCTGTTTATTCTTTTAATATATATGAATGGTGTGCAGTGCTGATGAATGATCAGTTTGTTTCTTGTCTTTATAAAGGTCACTGGGAGTGGAGACTTTCTATTGTTGAAAATATTTTGATAATGTTGACTCCATTACCATTTCTATCCTCAAAACAGTCGAAACCTCCTTTGGGCATATTTTATTGAAAGTATCATAAAAGCATTTTGCTAAAACCAACCCCCCCACCCTCCTCAAAGCAACCACAGTTATTTTTAATCAATACAGGAATACAGGGTGGAGTTGCCTTTTTCTATAGTCTGTTGAAAGCCCTGGGTACTGCTTTAGTTCCCCTGTTGTTGTTTTCCCTTACCTTTTCTGTTTTCTTCCATTATCCTATTTTATTTCTATTTTTTAAATTTTAAAAATAATATATATAATACTTTATTAATACATTTAATATTAAGATCTAGTGGCAGGTTTAAAACTATTATGATTTTGTTTCTTAATTACAAAATTTTTAAAAATTACATTTGAAAAAAAAAATATATATATATATATATATATATATATATATATGTTTCAGATTCTCAACATAGTGCTTAGACACTTATATAACTTACAAAGTGATCCGTGATCCCCCAGGTAAATCTAGTACTCATCTGTCACCATACATAGTTATTACAATATTATTGACTATATTCCCTATTCTGAACTGTATATCCTGTGACTGTTCTATAACTATACATTTAAAAATAATTGTATTGATATTTTTAGAGAGAAAGGTATAGAGAGATGGAAACATTGATGAAAGGTAAACATCATCAATTGGCTGCCTCCTGCATCCCCACCACAAGGGATCGAGTCCACAACCTGGGCATGTGCCTGACTGGGAATTGAACCAGTGTCCTCTTGGTTCCTGGTTCATTTCTCAACCGCTTAGCTACAATGACTGGGCATAACTTGCCATTTTTACATCTTAATCCCTTCACTTTTTCCCCTGTATGTCCAACCCCATTCCTATCTGGCAACTATCAACTTATTCTCCATATCTATGAGTATGTTTCTGTTTTGTTTATTTGTTTACTTTTCTTTTTAGAGTCTACATGTCAGTGAAATCATGTGGTGTTTGTCTTTCTCTGACTGACTTACTTCACTTAACATTATACCCTCTAGGTCCATTCATGCCATTACCAGTGGCAAGATTTCTTCTTATGGCTAAGTAATATTTTGTTATATATAAGTATGCCATACCTTTATCCATTCTTCTATCTACGGACTTAGGTTGCTTCTATATAAAAATACAATTTCTGAATATTAATTTTGTGTTCTGTATTAATTCATGACAGTTTTACTCTTTTCTTTCCAGTTGGGATTTTTTAATTTCTTTTCTTTGTGTGATTGTTGTGGCTAGGACTTCCAATATTATGTTAAACACAGGTAGTGAAAAATGTACATCCTTGTTCTTCTCCTGATCTTAAAAATCTTTTAGCTTTTTATGATTGATTATGATATTATCTGTGGGTTTGTCATATATGACCTTTATTATATTGAGGGTAGAGACTACTATATTCATTTTGTATTCTCCAAATTTATCCATAGCAATGATTTGATAAATATTTGTTGAATGAATTATATTCACAACTAAAGTCACAGCATCATTTATGGTGCCCTCTCAGCTGCAGACTTGAATAAGAGATTGCTATGGGAACATTTTCTACTAACCTTTCCTATTTCCCTAAGTTGTGCCATCTCTTAGAAAGCTATGAAGTATTAGCATAAATAATTAAAACGGAAGCTCACTTACCATATTAATATGTGATACAATCTTATTTAGTTTATAGTGTTTACTTGAAATTTGAGATTCCATTTTTCTGGCTATCTCGAAAAGTCATTATTGCCCTAACATTTAGGGGCACTCAGTCTAACCTTCATGAGCAAGCTTCCCTGGTCTATATTTTCCTCTCACTGGGGGCCTGGGATATCCACTGATTTTACCCTTAGTTTCTGGATCTATTGTTTGGAATGCATGATGACTGCATTTGCAAAATAGTAAAGTGAATATTTTGCATGTGTCAGAAGACAGCATTCTTTCAAGAATCAGGCATTCCATAGCAAGAAATGTATATCTGTGCCTAAGCTATAATTATATGTAAAAGGAATCATTTCAGAAGAGTAAGGCAAATAATCTAATTCATGCATATTTTCAATACAATAAAGGGTAACTTGAAAAATGTCTTTACCTTTTCTGAGCCAGTTGACATACAGCCTGTCCTCATGAAAAAGGAAATATTTACTGTCTCCATAGGTATTTTACAACATTAAAATTCTGGTTTGGGCTTTTGTAAGCCTCCCCTCGAAATTACAATTGAGATTAAAAGGAACTCTCAGCAGTCTGGGGAGTAATTGATAGATAACCTGCCATATTTAAGACAGTCAGCTCACTGTTAAGGTCAGCTCTCACACACTGAGAAGACTAAAATGAAACACGGGGTCTAGGAAGAGCAGGGAGGCTGAAAGAACAAAGTGTGTCCACATCAGTGATCGCCCATCCTGACCTAAGGAGAAAGACTAAAATTTTTATGTATCTGCATATATACACTTAAATGTTTAGGCACATATATTTTATATATAGCTTATATATATATGATATAGTATATTGTGTGCGTGTATACATATATCCATATGCGGGTAAAATAATGCAGTGGTTATTCCATGTCCTTGACTTATCCTCACAGGAGATTTCTGCTTCTCATCCTCGCTGCTCTAGTTGAGTTTTGTACAATTATCTTCCTGAATGAATTTGTCAGAATGATACTGGGATCAGCCCAAGATCAATTTTGGTGGGGAGCTACCACTAACAAAATCATCTAAATCAGAATGGCAGGCCCAAGTGCTGGTCTGAATGCAGCCTAGCAATAAATTGCCCTCTGGGTGCCTGAGCCTGCCAACCACCAGTCATTAGAGGTTCAAGGTTTCCATGGATACCTCATCCTGGGTACAGGTACAATGATAACTCTTCAGAAACTCTTTGCACAAACATGATGGCTGGGAGTTCAGTGGAGGTTAGCCTAATTAGTTACCAGAGAGAAGCAGGTTTCTATGAACAGCTTCCAAAGCCTGCTTTAATTAAAGAACAAAAAGGGATGAGTAAGTGAAATTGTGGAAGGCAATAGTATAAAAGTTTAACTCAAGTTTGATTTTATTGCTCCTCTAATACTATTGACTGATTCCCTGTTGCCTAAAACAGAAAGTAGATATGACCTAGACAAAGCTAATGAGACCCCTTCCTAGGAATTTTGCTAGCGCTATTTGGAAGTAGGCATGTTTCTTGATAAAAATAGCTAAGTCTGTGAAGTAACAAGGGCCTATCAAAGTAAAAATCAATAGAAAGATAAGACAAACGAAGAAACAGGAAGATTATGATGATGTAGTTAGTGGTTCTGAATCTAGTTATGCCTGAAGCCAAATGAATTAGGTTTCCCAGTTATATGAGCTAATAAATTATATTTTTCTGTTTATTGTTGTTGTTTAAACTCCTATATATAGGGTTCTGTAAAAACTGAATGGGTTCTGACAAATATGGTTGTCAAGCTTTTATTTCAGCAAACATATTATAGTGATATAAAGCATTACAGAGACTCCTTTCTGGTCTCCTGGGGTTACCAATGACTATAGGAATTACTGTTAAAGGACCCATAGTTGGAGGCAAAGAAGATAAATTTCAAATGGCTGGGTTCAGTGGAAGCCTGATTTCTGGTGTTAGATATTTAAATTTTGCATCAAATTTCATGGACTAGCTAGGTAATGTTTGCCTCCATAAATACTTAAACATAGGCTTAAGAATTCTTGGCACAACAGAAATTAGTGAGCAGTACCCTGTTTTTTCTCTTTCCCATCTCATGTGACTTAGAGGGTCACTATGATTTCATATATAAGAATGGCATCCCAGAATCCCAGCAACAACACAGCACTGGTAACTATTACGCAGCCAGCTCTGGGCAGTGAACTCCCACTGGACAGAGAGGCCCTATAGCCTCAGAGGCCAACCCCAGAGCACTGCCACCCAGAGGCTGACCCACAAACTGACTCTTTGCTAAACACAAAATAAGGCAGTCTGGGAAACAAATGCGGCTTGCTTTAAAATAAGGACTGTGGTTTACAACACAGAGGAACAGTGTATCGCAGGGAAACTCAACACTCTCCTGAATACCTGGCAGGTCTAAGGCGAGCCACACTGAAGAATAGAAGAACCGAAGGACCTTCACTACTGCAATATTTTTTTTTTTCTTTTTTCACCTTTTAACTAAGAAACCAATTTTTTTTTCTTTCTTCTTTTTTTTTCTCTTCTTTTTTCCATCACCTGATTTTACCCTTTTAATTACTACCTTCTTATTTTTAACCAGTATTATTACTGCTACCATTTTACCATTTTTTTTTTAAAGTGCCATTTTATTTTCTCTTTATTTTATTTTGGGATTAGTGTTCTCCATTCTATTTTCATCGTTATATTATTGGTTGTTTCTAGTTTGCATTCATCTCCAGGGAGCTGTTGCTGGAATTTGTTAGGATTAATGGCTGTTCTATAGGAGTATTCTCCTCATATAAAAAAGTCTCTTCCCCTCTTCCACTTCATTCTCTCTTTTCGCTCTTTTTTTTTTCTTTTCTTTTCTTATCTCGCTTTTATTTTCCCCCCTCCTTTTTCCCAATTTCATTTTTGCACTCCTTTTTTTGGTCCCTACTTTTCTTTTCTTTTTTCTCTTTTATCTTTTTCTCTTCATTCTTCCTTATCCCCTAACTCTCTTAATTCAGGTGGTCACCTTTATTTGGGGTTATTAATATCGTGAATATATTTGTGTATAGTGCCTGGTACGTGGTGCCTTGTTGTGTTGTATTTTGTGCCTTTAAATCAACGCAGCAGATCCAAGCAACAGCAACCTCCTGAGCACCACACCCTCTGCTGAGGAACAGCAGCTGTACGTGAAACCTCGCCCCACCAGCCAGAAGAGCCACCACAGCTGTGAACAGCACCCACCAGAGGAGCTGCTGCCAACTGAAGAGCAGCTGCTACCGCAACCGCCCCAAGAGCAACCACAGACCAAGGAGTCACTGCCACCAAGGGAGCAGCCACTGAACGACTCAACATCTAGATATGTCAGTGAGATCAAACACGGGTAGACAAAGAAACCCCCAAAGGAAAGAGAAGGAGGACTCTCCAGAAAAGCAGCTAAGTAATACAGAGGCATGCAACATGACAGATAAAGAATTCAGAATAAGGGTCCTAGAGTGCATAAACCGGATGGAGGAAAAAATCGACAACCTCTACAAGAAGCAAGACGAAACAGATGAAAAAATCGATAACATATGGAAGAAGCTAGAAGAAACAGATGAAAAAATCAACAACTTAAGTAAGACCCAAGAAGAAATGAAGAGTGATATAGCTGCAATGAAAAACTCCATTGAAAGTATCAACAGTAGACTGGGTGAAGCGGAGGACCGAATTAGTGAATTAGAAGACAAGGAAGCAAAACACACCCAAATTGTACTGCAATTGGAGAAAAAAATGAAAAGACAGGAGGAGAGCCTAAGGGAGCTTTGGGACAACATGAAACGAAACAACATACGAATAATAGGGGTACCAGATCAACAGAAGGATGAACAAGGATTAGAAAACCTATTAGAAGAAATAATATCAGAAAACTTCCCTGAGGTGGGGAAGAAAAAAGTCACACAAGCCCAGAGAGTCCCAAACAAGGTGAACCCGAAAAGACCCACACCAAGACACATCATAATTACCATGGCAAATGTTCATGACAAAGAGAGAATCTTACAGGCTGCAAGAGAGAGACGGAAAGTTACATACAAGGGATCTCCCATTAGATTGTCAAATGATTTCTCAACAGAAACACATCAGGCCAGAAAAGAATGGACGGAAATTTACAAAGTGATGCAAAGCAAAGGACTGAATCCAAGAATACTCTATCCAGCAAGGCTATCATTCAAACTTGAAGGGGAAATAAGAAGCTTCACAGACAAAAAAAGGCTAAGGGAGTTTATCACCACCAAGCCAGCAATGCAAGGAATGCTAAAGGGACTGGTATAAAAATAAGAAATAAAAAGCTCAGAAAGAAAACAGCCACACAAAAACAGAAATGCCTACAAACAAGTACCTTTCAATAATAACTTTAAACGTAAACGGACTAAATGCTCCAAACAAAAGACATCGAGTGGCTGAATGGATAAAAAAACATGACCCATACATCTGCTGTCTACAAGAAACCCACCTCATTAGAAGGGACTCACACAGACTGAAAGTGAAAGGATGGAAAAATATCTTTCAGGCAAATGGAAAGGAAAAGAAAGCTGGGGTAGCAATACTTATATCGGACAAAATAGACCTCAAAGTGAAGGCCATAACAAGAGATAAGGAAGGCCACTTCATAATACTAAAGGGATCAATACAACAAGAAGATATAACCCTGGTAAACATATATGCACCCAATGCAGGAGCACCCAAATTCATAAAAAAACTCCTGGAAGATATCAAAGGAGAGATCAACAACAATACAATCATAGTAGGGGACTTTAATACACCACTAACAGAACTGGATAAGTCCTATAGACAAACAATCAGCAAAGATACAGCAATCCTAAATGACTCACTGGATCAGATGGACTTAATAGACATCTTCAGAACACTTCACCCCAAAGCCAGGGAATATACGTTCTTCTCAAGTGCTCATGGGACATATTCAAAAATAGACCATATATTGGGTCACAAGCAAAGTATCCCCAAATTCAAGAAAATTGAAATCATAAAAAGCGTCTTCGCAGACCACGATGGCATAATATTAGAAATAAACTACAATAAAAACAACCCAAAATACTCAAACACCTGGAAGCTGAATAGCATGCTATTAAATATTGATTGGGTTACCAATGAAATCAAAGAAGAAATTTGAAACATCCTGGAAACTAATGACAATGAAAACACAACAATCCAAAACCTATGGGACACAATGAAAGCAGTCCTGAGAGGGAAGTTTATAGCTCTACAGGCCTATCTCAAAAAACAAGAAAAAATGGTAGTAAATCATCTAACTCTACAACTCAAAGAATTAGAAAGAGAGCAACAAGAAAACCCCAGAGTGAGCAGAAGGAAGGAGATAATAAAGATTAGAGCAGAAATAAATGACATAGAGACCAAAAAAACAATACAGAAAATCAATGAAACCAAGAGCTGGTTCTTTGAAAGGATAAACAAGATTGACAAACCTCTATCCAGACTCACCAAGAAGCAAAGAGAGAGGACCCAAATAAACAAAATCAGAAACGATAGAGGCGAAATAACAACAGACCCCACAGAAATACAAATGATTGTTAAAAAATACTATGGACAGCTCTACTCCAACAAACTAGACAACCTGGAGGAAATGGACAAATTCCTAGAAAAATACAACATTCCAAAACTCAATCAGGAAGAATCTAAAAATCTCAACAGGCCAATAACTATGGAAGAAATTGTAGCAGTCATCAAAAAGCTTCCAGCAAACAAAAGCCCAGGACCAGACGGCTTCACAGGGGAGTTTTACCAAACATTCAAGGAAGAACTAAAACCTATCCTCCTCAGACTACTACAAAAAATTCAAGAGGAAGGAACACTTCCAAGCTCATTCTATGAAGCCAGCATCACCCTAATACCAAAACCAGGTAAAGACAACACAATGAAAGAGAATTACAGGCCAATATCCCTCATGAACATAGATGCCAAAATCCTCAACAAAATCTTAGCAAATCGGATCCAGCAGTACATCAGAAAGATCATACACCATGACCAAGTAGGATTTATCCCAGGGATGCAAGGATGGTACAATATCCGCAAATCAATAAACGTGATACATCACATAAACAAATTGAAAGAAAAAAAACACATGGTCATATCAATTGATGCAGAAAAAGCATTTGACAAAATTCAACACCCATTTTTGATAAAAGCTCTCAGCAAAGTGGGAGTAGAAGGATCATACCTCAACATAATAAAAGCCATATATGACAGGCCCACAGCCAACATCATACTCAATGGACAAAAACTAACACCATTTCCCCTAAGAACAGGAACAAGACAGGGATGCCCCCTCTCACCACTCCTGTTCAACATAGTACTGGAAGTGTTAGCCATTGCAATTCGGCAAGAAGAAGAAATAAAAGGCATCCAAATTGGAAAAGAGGAAGTAAAACTGTCCTTATTTGCAGACGACATGATATTATACATACAAAACCCTAGAGACTCCATCAAAAAGCTACTGGACTTAATACATGAATTTGGCAATGTAGCAGGATACAAAATTAACCCCAAGAAATCCGAGGCATTTCTATACACCAATAGTGAACTTTCAGAAAGAGAGATTATAAAAACAATCCCGTTTACCATCGCACCAAAAAAATTAAGCTACCTAGGAATAAACTTAACTAAAGAGGTAAAAGACCTCTACTCAGAAAACTACAGGACGTTGAAAAAAGATATAGAGGAAGACATAAACAGATGGAAGAACATACCGTGTTCATGGATTGGTAGAATCAACATCATTAAAATGTCCATACTACCCAAAGCAATCTATAAATTCAACGCACTTCCCATTAAAATACCAATGGCATACTTCAGAGATCTAGAACGAACTCTCCAAAAATTCATCTGGAATAAAAAAAGACCCCGAATAGCTGCAGCAATCCTGAAAAAGACCAAAGTAGGTGGGATCTCAATACCAGATATCAAGTTGTATTACAAAGCCACTGTTCTCAAAACTGCCTGGTACTGGCACAAGAATAGGCATATAGATCAATGGAATAGAATAGAGAGCCCAGAAATCGGCCCGAACCAATATGCTCAATTAATATTTGACAAAGGAGGCAAGAACATACAATGGAGCCAAGATAGTCTCTTCAATAAATGGTGTTGGGAAAATTGGACAGATATATGCAATAAAATGAAACTAGACCACCAACTTACACCATACACAAAAATAAACTCAAAATGGATAAAGGACTTAAACGTACGACAGGAAACCATAAAAATTTTAGAAGAATCCAAAGGCAACAAAATCTCAGACATATGCCGAAGCAATTTCTTCACTGATACAGCTCCTAGGGCACTTGAAACGAAAGAGAAAATGAACAAATGGGACTACATCAAAATAAAAAGCTTCTGCACAGCAAAAGAAACTATCAACAAAACAACGAGAAAACCCACTGTGTGGGAAAACATATTTGCCAATGTCATATCTGATAAGGGCCTAATCTCCAAAATTTATAGGGAACTCATACAACTTAACAAAAGGAAGATAAACAATCCAATAAAAAAATGGGCAAAGGTCCTAAATAGACACCTTTCAAAAGAGGACATTCAGAAAGCCAAGAGACATATGAAAACATGCTCAAAGTCACTAATCATCCGAGAGATGCAAATCAAAACAACAATGAGGTACCATCTCACACCTGTCAGACTGGCTATCATCAACAAATCAACAAACGACAAGTGCTGGAGAGGATGTGGAGAAAAAGGAACACTTGTGCACTGCTGGTGGGAATGCAGACTGGTGCAGCCACTATGGAAGGCAGTATGGAGTTTCCTTAAAAAACTGAAAATGGAACTCCCATTTGACCCTGTGATCCCACTTCTAGGAATATATCCCAAGAAACCAGAAACACCAATCAGAAAGGATATATGCACCCCCATGTTCATAGCAGCACAATTCACCATAGCTAAGATCTGGAAACAGCCTAAGTGCCCATCAGTAGATGAATGGATTAGAAAACTGTGGTACATCTACACGATGGAATACTATGCTGCTCTAAAAAGGAAGGAACTCTTACCATTTGCAACGTCATGGATGGAACTGGAGAGCATTATGCTAAGTGAAATAAGCCAGTCAATGAAGGAAAAATACCACATGATCTCACTCATTCATGGATAATGGAGACCATTATAAACTTTTGAACAATAATAGATACAGAGGCAGAGCTGCCTCAAACAGATTGTCAAACTGCAGCAGGAAGGCCGGGGAGGGTTGGGGGGCAGGAGGTAGGGGGGTAAGAGATCAACTAAAGGACTTGTATGCATGCATATAAGCATAACCAGTGGACATAAGACATTGGGGGATAGGGGAGGCTAGGGGACTGTCTAGGGCGGGGGGATAAAATGGACACATATGTAATACCCTTTGTAATACTTTAAGCAATAAAAAAAAAGTGATTAAAAATTTAAAAAATAAATAAATAAATAAATAAAATTAAAAGCTTAAAATTAAAAATATAAAATTTATGTAATTATATAAAATCAGTAATAGTTTAGATTTGATGAAAATTATTAAAACCTTTCCAGGGAAGATTCACAGTAAATTAACAATGATCACCCCAAGTGAGGAAGAATGGAGGAAATAGAGGAAGAACCTCATTTTTCAACTTTATAACTTTCTGTATGGCTTTTTAAAAAATACAGCCATGCCCTGGCTGGAATGCTCAGTGGTTAGAGCAGCACCCTGTGCACCAAAGGGTCATGGGTTCGATTCCGGTCAAGGGCATGTACCCGGTTTGCAGTACCAGGGTTCCAGGTTCATCCCCAGCTCCAGTTGGGGCATGTGCAGGAGGCAACCCATCAATATGTCTCTTTCTTATTGATGTTTCTCTCTCTCTCTCTCTCCCCCTCTCCCTCCCTTCCACTCTCTAAATAATAAAGGGAGGAAATGTCCTAGGGCAAGGATTAACAACAATAAAAGCTAGTCATGTGCCTATAAAAAAAAAAAAAAAAAAAAAAAAAGAATGGCATCCCATTTCCTAGCTGGAGATTGGATGTTTTCTGAGCTATAGGATATGTTGCTGTGCTCAGATCCACTGGACTATGTATTTAGGGAAAGAGCAGGGTGACATAGAGCATTGGGAGAACTCCAAGGCAGTTGAGATCTGATACAGATCCAATGCAGTCATGGCCAAAATTCCTAGGTTTTCTTGTGGCCTACACCAGGTTTGGAAAGAAATTGCCATTACTGGTCGGCCACGAAGAGACCCAGAGAGCCAGGGACTGGTGTTTGAGAGATATGCAGAGATCACTGGATGAGAAAAGGAATGAAGGGTAACTGGTATCTCCAGTGGTAGAATTCTTTTAGACCATGTGGCCCTTGGAAAACAAGCTTATACAGCACAACTAGTGTAGGCCATTGCCAATGCAAAGACCAGCCAGTAGGGTTGTATCCACAGCCAGTAGAGAAGTCACAGTGACCTAGAGCAGATCTTTCTATCCAGATATAAGCAGCAGATACAAACTCTTTCTCTACTCTCCCTCCCTTACTACACACACACATACCTCAACTTCTGTAGTGAGAGAAGATTAGTGGAACAGGGAGGGATTGGGGGAGAAAGAAGGTAGCATTCCTTCCTTTGGCACGAATCTCATTCTAGATCTGTGAAACCTTAGCCCCGGCTCTTAACGATGAGATTCTGAATCTGACACTGAAAGACAGCACCCAGATTTGGTTAAATATTTACTCAAAATTAGACAGCCTTACACAGGAATTAATTTAAAGGTCAAGAGCTGGATTGATAGTTTTGGAAGGAACTTGGATATGTATTGTTAATTGGCAATATTAAATTTCTTCCTGCCCATGCCTGTTCACAATGGGTGGAGACTTAGAAAAGCAAAATAGATTTTAGTTGTCTATCATTTGGGACTGCTTCAATACAGTATCCCATCCAAGTACAGACCCTAAAAGAAGAAAGAAAGGAAGGGTGGGAAAAAAGAAAACTCTCAACCTATCATTACCTTCAATTTATTTTTACAAGTTCATTTTCAAAGCAAAACATAAAATGAGGAAGGAGAACTCATATAGTAAAATCAAAACAAAAGATGACATTTTATATAGGGTAAATGTGGAAAGCTACCTACAGAGTCATTTTTTTTTTCTATCTCCTGGCACAATGGTACAAATTTTGTCACGGACTGGCATTTGGACACAGAATACAGGCTTGCATGGCATCCATCCTTTTGTAAAGGTAAATATAGGGTGTCCAAAAAATGTATATACACTTTGAATATAATTATAAAGGCAGTGTTTATTAAGATGAATTTCATTTTCATTTAACAGCTATCAGAAGCTAAAGTATGTATACATTTTTTGGGGAACACCCTATATTTACCTTTTCAAAATAATTTCCCACAATGTCCCTGGTCTCTTGGCTAAAGTTACACAAATATTTTTAGATTTTAAATAACAATGATTTTTTTAAATGTCTAGCTTTGCTCATCTTCCTTTCATTATTTCTGTACCTCTCTTCATTTAGCTGGAATTATCTTTTTTTTTGTCAGTGTGAACAACCAATAATCATATATGAAGAGAGATGAAATATCCGTTTTATTGCAATGCCATTCTTTGCCCCGCCAAGATGAGATGAGTTAAAAAGCTTTCTCTTATGTACTTTGTGTATTCTTCTATGAGGGTTTTTATTACATTTCTTTCTATAGTTGTCTTCATGTTGACCAATTTAACTTGAAATTAAGCTCCTTGAAGGAATGCAATAAATTTATTGTAGTGGTCATAAACATGAATTCTCATACTTAAGAGTTCAAATGAAATCTTACAAACATGAATTCAAATTCTTTTTCAAATCCTAGCTCATTCACTTGCTTAATAATTATGTGGCACTAGACAAAATATTTAAACTCTCTGAGCTTCAGTTTATTTATAATTCATTCATTTTACCCAGGATTCAGTATAGTATTTACCATATAGTATGTGTGTATGTATAAAGAATTGATTTAAACAGAAACAGATATTAAGACTACCTTTACCTTGAATAAGAGGGATAAGTCACTAAACAATTTGCAAAATGTTCTTGTTTCTTTTCCAAGTAGAATTATGGTATATCTGTTGGAATATAGCTTAATTAATGGATTTTGCTGCTTATTGACTGGTAGCAATGCAATTCCAAGTATATTCCCTCCCTCAAATTTGAGCTGTGCTGTAGTGGAATGAATTGCATTGACCTTTCAAGTGAGGCTGGAATTAGAAATATTGACAATTTTCCCTTTGTAACCTTTTTTATGATTGTCAGTCCATGTGTGACTTGTTGGCATGGCAATTTATCCTAGGGCCAAAGAAATATAAAACAGCTAAAGCAGGGTCACTGGATGGTGATGGCAGAAGTAACTCCATGGGGGTTAGTCAAATAATTAGAGACTGGATGGAACTTGGAAATTGCTTAATTGCAAGACTTAGGATTTCCAGAAATTAAGTGACTCACTCTAGGTCACACAGTAAATTAAGGATAGAGCCAACCAGAGGCCCCAAGTTTCTGATGATCATGTTCAATGCTTAACGACACTAGCATGACATAATGTTTCTTCTTGCTTCAGAATTGCTGCCTGTAAGTCAGTTTCTTTGGATGCAGAGAATATTTGGCACTGTCATAAATTTCCTCGCTGTCCTCAATTGGCAGTCTTTTGACTTACTACTACATTTACCCCCCAAACAAGCCCCTTCCTCTGTAATATCCCTTCCTTTCCACCCACAAGCCTCTTACCTAACCATATGAAGAACTCACTCAGCAGCCCCTTCAACTCTCCAACCTTTTATTCTTTAATCCAAAATCCTACAAACATCTAGGCCTTCTTTAAGTATTTGAGTCATGCCAGATAAAATTGTTCAGACATTCTGGGTGACTCTTTGATCAATCTCAGCTGGATCCTCAATCCTTTCCAAGCACTCTACTTTCTTTCTATGTGGCCATCACCTCTCACATTCCCTATAATTGCTTTGCATCTGTACACATTCTTTCTGTCTCATAGCCAGCTCCTTCCACCATTGGACACAGCAGATGACCTGCCCCTCTACTTCACAAAGAAAGGATAGGCTATCGGGCAGAAGCTCTCTCTGTTATCTAGCATCAAACTTCTCTGAGTTTGGACTCCATCATTTCCTTTTCACAAGGAAGAAACATGTCCCTTCTTTTAAAACCGCTTCATTTATGGACATATTCTTTTTCTTCTTTCATTCCCTCTTAACACTTATTTACTAGCATCTTTTCTTCACCAAATAAGTGTGCCATTTTATCTTCTATGTTTGATTTTATTTTTCTCAACGATCTTTTATTCCCTGTCACCATATAGTTTCTCTCCTTTTTCCAATTTTATTTGTTCAAGGAATACTCCACAGTTACTTACCATCTGCAGTTCAAGTTACTACTAGTAAAATTAGTCAACTCACCTCTCTACTAAAACTGCTCTGACAGAAGTAACCAATTACTCACAAATAAATAGAACGGCACCTCATGTACATGGATTAGAGATATTATATTAAGATGTTGATACTTGCCAATAAGGGGTTAACATCCAGAATACATAGAGATATCCTATAATTCAGTAACAAAAAAACAGCCTGATAAAAATGGCAAAGAACTTGAATAAGCATGCCCAATAAGCACATGAAAAGATGCTCAGCCTATTAATCATTAGAGAAGTGTAAATTGAAACCACAATGAAATGCCAGCTCACACCCATCATGATGTCTGTTATCAAAAAAAAGAAAAGAAAAGAGGTATTGGCAAAATTTGGGGAAATTTAGAAGCCTTGTGCACTGTTGGTAGGAATGTACAGTGGTATAGCCATTATAGAAAACAGTTCAGCAGTTCCTCAAAAAAATAAATAAATAAAATTACCAAATGATCCAACAATCATTTTGTGTATATATATTAAAAATTAAAGCAAGGTCTTGAAGATATATTTGGATATACATGTTCATAGAAGTATTATTCACAATAATATAAAGTTGGTAGCAACCCATGTATTCATTGATAGATGTCTGGAAAGCAAAATGTAGTATATAATTACAATGAGATATTATCCAGCCTTAAAAATGAAGGAAATTCCAACATGCAACAACATGCATGCTTATTGTGCTAAGTGAAATGAACCAGTCACAAAATGACATATATTTTATGATTCAACTTATATGATTCAAATTTATAGAGGCAGAAAATAGATGTGTAAAGGGAGAATTGGGAAGTTGTTGTTTAAAGGGTATAGAGTTTTAGGTTTGCAAGATAAAAAAAACACAAATGTGGAAATTGAACAACAATGAGAATCTATTTAACACTATTGAGCTCTACACTTAAAAATGGTTAAGCCTGGCTGGCATGGCTCAGTGGTTGAGCGTTGACCTGTGAACCAGGAAGTCATGGTTTGATTCCTGGTTGGGGCACATGCCAGGGCTGCAGGCTTGATCCTCAGTGCAGAACATGTAGGTAGGCAGCCCGATCAATGAATCTCTCTCATTATTGGTCTCTCTCTCTATCTCTCTCTCTCTTCCTCTCTGAAATCAATAAAAATATATTTAAAAAATGGTTAAGACAGTAAATTTTATGCTATATATATTTTCCCATAATTCTTAAAAAGGTGAAAAAAAAGGGCCTACTCTATATTTACTGGGGGGAAAAGCCTTATTTTATTGTTTATCATAAAAAATTTTAAAGTAATTTATAGTATTACTCTTTCTGAATTGCAGTCTTAACTTTTTTTTTTAAATATATTTTATTGATTTTTCACAGAGAAGAAGGGAGAGAGATAGAGAGAGTTAGAAACATCGATGAGAGAGAAACATCGATCAGCTGCCTCTTGCACATCCCCCACCGGGGATGTGCCCGCAACCCAGGTACATGCCCTTGACCGGAATTGAACCCAGGACCTCTCAGTCCGCAGGCTGACGCTCAATCCACTGAGCCAAACCGGTTTTGGCTGCAGTCTTAACTTTTAATTTTTTTTCTATAGTATTTTACCACTACTCTACTGTTAAAAGCTATTCTTCATTGGATTTTGTGAAATGTAATTCTCTGTCTACCTCTCTTGCTGATTCTTGCTCTTCTACATTCACACCCAGAGATTTGGATTCAGCCTCTTACTATTAGTAATACTATATATAGACTTGAGTGACCAGGGACTCTGCCCAGTTGTTCTCTGCATTTAAGAGGGCACTTCTCTGAACTTCCTCTGGGAATATCCATCCACACAACGTGAAGAGGTAAATATTATATACTAACTTAGATTCCATACCTTTGTGTAACTTGATATCTGGGACCTCAGGATTACCTGCCCAAATGGTCTTAAATTTACTTCCTGGGCTTCATCTCTATATCCAACCTCCCCATGGCCATTTCCCCTTTCTTGTATGCATACATTAAGGGGAGGTGGTCAAGTGACAGCTTAGTGTGGGATCTGTGTATAGAGATTGATATGTGAGTAGAAGGGATATCTAATCTAATAAAAGAGAAACATGGTAATTGGCGTACGACCGCTACCCTTCCCATTGGCTAATCAGGGCAATATGCAAATGAACTGTCAGCCAAGATGGCGGCCGGCAGCCAGGCGACTTGAAACTAACAAGAGGCTTGCTTGCTTCAGTGACGGAGGACTCCAACATTCCCCGCCTGCAGCTGCAGGCCTCTGAGCTGCAAGCAACTAGGTAACAAACATAGAAGCTAAACAAAACCCCAGAAACCTGCCAGGCTTCAGCCAGCAGAATTGCAACATTGTAAGCAAAGGCCAGAAACCAACTTTCAGCCTTGGAGGCCTAAGAGCTGGAGCCAAGCCTCAAAGCTAAAGCTGGCCCAGAATTAAAAAAAAGAAAAAAGAAAAAAAGGAGCGGTTGGGAGCTTCCGTCACCCGCCAGCCTGAAAACAGCCCTCAGCCCCTCACCCAGACTGGCGAGGCACCCCAGTGGGAACCCCCACCCTGAAGGGTGTGTGACCAGCTGCAAACAGCCCTCAGCCCCTCACCCAGGGCTGGCCAGGCAGGCACCCCAGTGGGGACCCCAACCCTGAAGGGTGTGTGACCAGCTGCAAACAGCCCTCAGCCCCTCACCCAGGCTGGCCAGGCACCCCAGTGGGGACCCCAAACCTGAAGGGTGTGTGACCAGCTGCAAACAGCCATCATCCCCTCATCCAGGCTGGCCAGGCACCCCAGTGGGGACCCCCACCCTGATCCAGACACCCTTCAGGGCAAACCAGCTAGCCCCACCCATGCACCAGGCCTCTATCCTATATAGTAAAAGGGTAATATGCCTCCCAGCACCGGGATCAGCGGAACCGAGAGGCCTCCCGGCACCGGGATCAGCGTGACAGGGGGCAGCGCCCAAACCCCCTGATCGCCCTGTGGCTCTGTGTGTGACCGGGGGTGGGGCCACAACCTCCCTATATGCCTGCTCTGTTCATGACAGAGGAAGGCGCCCCAACCTCCTGATCAGCCCTGCTCTGTGCCTGATAGGGGGGAGCTCCCCAACCTCTGATTGCCCTGCGGCTCTGTGTGTGACAGGGTGCAGCGCCCCAACCCCGCCCCCCCCCCCCATGGGCCCTGCTCTGTGTGTGACAGGGTAGAGCCATAACCTCCCCATCGGCCCTGCCCTGAGTGTGAGAGTAGCAGCGCCCAACCCCCTGATCGGCCCTGCTCTGTGGGTGATAGAGGGCGGCGCCCCAACCCCATGACCCGCCCTTCTCTGTGTGTGACAGGGGGCAGTGCCCCAACTCCCCTATCGGCCCTACTCTCTGAGTGACACGGGGGAGCTCCTCAACCCCCTGATGGGCCCTGCTCTGTGCGTGACAGGGGGTGGTGCCGCAACCTCCCCATCGACCCTGCCTTGAGTGTGACAGGGGGCGGTGCCCCAACCCCCCAATCGGCCCTACCCTGAGCGTGACTGGGGGTGGCATCGCAACCTCCTGATCCACCCTGCTCTGTGCATGACGGAGGGGGGGGGGCGCCCCAACTCCCCAATCAGCCCTGCTCTGAGCCCGACCAGGGGCTGCACCTAGGGATTGGGCCTGCCCTCTGCCACCCGGGAGCAAGCCTAAGCCAACAGGGCGTTATCTCCCAAGGGTCCCAGACTGCGAGAGGGCACAGGCCAGGCTGAGGGACCCCCCCCTTCCCCCCAAGTGCACAAATTTTTGTGCACCGGGCCTCTAGTATGGAGATAAAGGACAAAGTCCAAGGCAAAAAGAAAGGAGGGAGCTTGGCCTTGAAACTGTATGGGCATTCATTTCTCCTCTAGTTTGGCATAACTTATCCTATAAGAAGAACCTTATCCATAAGCATTATTAAAAAGGCTTGGTTTTTCGAAAGGTGACTATTTAAGTCCATTGCCCATGTTTTTATTGGATTGTTTATCTTCTTTTTGTTAAGATGTATGAGTTCCCTATAGATTTTGGAGATTAGGCCCTTATAGGATATAACTTTGGCAAATATGTTCTCCCATGCAGTGGGCTTTCTTATTGTTTTGTTGATGATTGTTTTTTGTTTGTTTGTTTTTTGGTTTTTTTGTGTGTGTGTAGAAGCTTTTTACTTTGATGTAGTTCCATTTGCTTATTTTCTCCTTAGTTTCCATTGCCCTAGGAGCTGTATCAGTAAAGATATTGTTATGACATATGTCTGATATTTTGCTGCCTATGGATTCTTCTAAAATTTTTATGGTTTCCCATCTTATGTTTAAGTTCTTTATCCATTTTGAGTTTATTTTTGTGTATGGTGTAAGTTGATGGTCTAGATTCCTTTTTTGCATGTATCTGTCCAATTTTCCCAAGACCATTTATTGAAGAACCTGTCTTGACTCCATTGTATGCTCTTACCTCCTTTGTCAAATATTAATTGAGCATAATGGCTTGAATTGATTTCTGGGTTCTCTGTTCTGTTCCATTGGTCTATATGTCTGTTCTTGTGCCAGAACTAGGCAGTTTGGAGAACAGTGGCTTTGTAATATAGCTTAATATCTGGTATTGTGATCCCTCCAACTTTGTTCTTCTTTCTCAAGATGGCTGAGGCTATTTGAGGCCTTTTTTTTTATTCCATATGAATTTTTGGAGAGTCTTTTCAAGGTCTGTGAAATATGCCATTGGTATCTTAATGGGGATTGCACTGAATCTATAGATTGCTTTGGGTAATTTGGATATTTTAATGATGTTGATTCTATCAATCCATGAACATGGTATATTCTTCCATTTGTTTATGTCTTCCTCTAAACGTGGACACACAGAAGGCCAAGAGACATATGAAAACATGCTCTAAGTCACTAATCATCTGAGAGATACAAATCAAAATGACAATGAGATATCATCTCACACCTGTCAGAATGACTATCATCAACAAATCAACAAATGACGTGCTGGCGAGGATGGGGAGAAAAAGGAACCCTCGTGCACTGCTGGTGGGAATGCAGACTGGTGCAGCCACTGTGGAAAACAGTATGGAGTTTTCTCAAAAAATTAAAAATGGAACTGCCATTTGACCCAGTCATCCCACTTCTGGAATATATCTCAAGAAACCAGAAACACCAATCAGAAAGGACATATGCACCCATATGTTCTAGCTGCACAATTTACAATAGCTAAGATTTTAGAAACAATAACTAAGAGTGGATTAAAAAACTGTGATACAGCTACACAATGGAATACTACACTGCTATAAAAAAGAGAAAACTCTTACTATTCGTAACAGCATGGATGGACCTGGAGAGCATTATGTTAAGTGAAATAAGCCAATCAGAGAAAGATAAATATCACATGATCTCACTAATTTGTGGAATATAATGAACAACATCAAACTGATGAACAAAAATACATACAGAGACAGAGAAGCATTGAACAGACTGTCAAACTTCAGTGGGAAGGTGGGGGTGGCAGTGGGATAAGAGATCAACCAAAGGACTTGTGTTGCATGCATATAAGCATAACCAATGGACACAGACACTAAGGAGGGCAGCATATTTTGGGGGTGGAGGTGGCTAGGGGGAGGTCAATGGGGGAAAAAGGAGACATATGTAATACTATATGTAATACTTTAAACAATAAAAATAAATAAATAAAAATAAATAAATAAAAATAAATAATAAAAAGGCTTGGTTTTTAATTTACTGTAAATGTCTATTCATCCAAGGAACAGCAAAATTGTTTTTTTTGCCCCCTTCATACAAGGCAAAGACTAAATATTGGAATTTTATTAATAAATATTTATGTGCATATAAATAAATGTCTTTAAAACTCCAACTATTTATGAACTGATCATATAGTTTGAGGCAGAACCAACATCTCTGACTCACTGAGAAAAACAGATAGAAAGGAAATCAATTCAAACCAAAAATAATGGAAGGAACTCTTTATATATGCTTGAAATAAATGACAGAAGCAGAGCAGTAGCACTGGAAAACAGCTTCAAGTGAGAAGATCAGGAATATAAACTGATAATGAGAAAATAGTTTCTTTTTTAGATCTTAGGCATGGCATGCTAAAGTATTAACAATTGTGGACTTCAATAGTTAGTCTTTACAGAGATGGAAATATGTCCTCCTTTAAGCAAATTTGTTTTAAGTACTTAGTGCCAGTATATGATATATGCTGGCTAAACAAAATCAGATGTAGTCTTTCCCCTCAATGAATCTGTCTATGCATTATGCAGAACACATAATAATTAGTTATTCAATTTAATAAAAATAAAAATAAATATCATGACATGAATCTTTAATGAATATAAAAATTTTGAATATATTCTGTCAAGTAAGGCAGATAGGCTGAAGAAATAATTGAGAGTTGGCATGAACTAGATTTACCAGGTCTACCTGTATAACACAAAAACTGGATTAATCCCCCATTTTATTCTTTAAAATAATAATAGTTAAAAAGATTCATAAGAAAATCTCTGCCTCTTCATTTGACTTAATTTTTCTATAGGTTTGAAAGGCTAAATAAAAGAGTTTGTAGAAAATGCTGGCCCTGGCACGAATGAGAAAGTAATGGAATTGGCAATTTTACCAATGCCGTAAAAAGCAATTAATCAGTGTCACTAGGAGCCAGTAGGTTAGCACTTGCTTTCAACAACTTTAAAAAGATATTTCCAAGCCCATAGAACTTAAAAAAAGAAAGCATTCAGACCATTTACAAAATGTGTTTTTCTAGTTAAAGTTTCAAGACCAATTTTATCTTAATGTGTGCACATTTAAATAGTAGACTAAATGTTTATTTTTATTTTATTTTTCTCCTTCTTCTAACTGCATGGGTGACTTACTAGAGTCTTTTTCTCAGGCAGTGTGTAATAATTTGACTCTAGTGGGAAAGAGGGTCCTCCCATTTTCTTGGAGAATACGCACTTTCCCTGCCCCACAAATTGACAGTATCAGTCCACTTTCTATGAAAGCCTTGGCCTGAGCGAGAGAGAGAGAGAGAGAAAGAGAGAGAGAGAGAGAACAGAAACACCACATTTATCTTTTCCCTGGACAGTATGTATGTGGTATGGAGACATGTGGTCAGTCAGTTAACAAACATTTTCTCTACATCATATCAAGTATTCAGATAACTAGATTTTTTTTAAACCAAACCAAATGAATTATTTGACACCATGGAGATATAGCCTTATTCCATTTGTTTATTCTTTTTAATGTCAATATTAGCATAAAATCAGAGGAAAACTAGATTTCTAGCTAGGTGTCTTATGCTTGTTTTCCCACAAACAAAACAATTTTTCAATGAGAGGCATAGAGTAAATTCTGAAATGCCATGATCTTTCATATGTAGTGACAGAAGCCCAAGTACTGCCATGACTATATATATATGTATACACACACACATACACACACACACAAACACTAGAGGCCTGGTGCATGAAAATTCATGCACTGGAGGGGGTTCCCTCAGCCCAGCCTGCCCCCTGTCACAGTCCAGAAGCCCCCAGAGGCTGGAGGCGACCTGGCAATCAGGGGAAAGTGACGCCCCATCATACCTCTGCTGCTGCCACTGCCGGCAGCACAAGCCTTGGCCAGCACTGGTTACCTGAGCCTTGGGCAGCTCTGGGTGGCTGGGAAGCCACCATCCAAGGCTGAGCGACCGGGGGTGCTGAGGGGACTGGGTGCTGCCATCTTGTGGCTGTAGAAACCGCCATCCTTGAGGGCGTGGCAGTCAATTAGCATATCCCTCCTTATTGGCTGTGGGTGCTACCATCTATGAAGGTGGGGCGGCAATTAGCATATTCCCCCCTTTTGGCTGTGGATGCCGCCATCTTTGTGATGGCGTGAGGGTCAATTAGCATATTCCCTCTTTATTAGATAGGATCTATTTTTTCCCACTAAGTTTATATGCAAAAATACGATAGCAGAGACTGAGATTATATTATGTTTTTGAGCACATAGCATGGAGAAGAGACCTAACACATACACAGGTGCATGCATGCACACACACACACACAGCACACACACTTTCATACTTTCTTTTTTCCTTGGGACTATCAGTAGAGAAATAAATAAGTGTAACACTTAAGACGATAAATTGGTGTAATGAGATGAAAACAGGAGAGATGCTTTAAAAACTCAAAGGTGGTTCAGCTTATTCTTATAATAATAATAATAATAATGGACAGCTGATCAATGGCCTGGCTATGGGTCTAATGCAGGGGTGGGCAAACTTTTTGACTCGAGGACCACAATGGGTTCTTAAACTGGACCAGAGGGCCGGAACAAAAGCATGGATGGAGTGTTTGTGTGAACTAATATAAATTCAAAGTAAACATCATTACATAAAAGGGTACGGTCTTTTTTTTTTTAGTTTTATTCATTTCAAACAGGCCGGATCCGGCCCGCGGGCTGTAGTTTGCCCACGGCTGGTCTAATGTAAAGCAGAGTAGAAAAAAGCCATGAGTAGAGAGGAGGGACACTATTAGGAAGAATGAATTTTGAAGAAGTGTATTTCCACGTCTTAATGAAATATAAATATACTAGAGGCCCAGTGAACAAATTTGTGCATGGGTAGGGTCCCTTGGCCTGGCCAAAAATGGGGCCGATCAGGGATGTTTCGCGAGTGGGGGGGGGGAACAACTGCAGGAGTTTGGCTGTGGGAGTGCACTGACCACCAGGAGGAAGCTCCTGTGTTGAGTGTCTGTCCCTGGTGGTCAATGCACATCATAGCGACCGGTCATTGGGTCATTCAGTTGTTCGGTCGCTTAGGCTTTTATATAGAGAGACTAGAGGCCCGGTGCAAGAAATTCGTGCATGGGGGGGGGGTTGTCCCTCAGCCCAGCCTGCATCCTCTCCAATCTGGGACCCCTTGAAGGATGTCTGACTGCCCGTTTAGGCCCGATCCCACTGGGATCGGGCCTAAACAAGCAGTTGGGCATACCTCTCACAATCCAGGACTGTTGGCACCCAACCGCTCGTCTGCCTGCCTGCCCGATTGCCCCTAACCGCTTCTCCCTGCCAGCCTGATCACCCCCTAACCACTCCCCTGCCAGCCAAATTGCCCCTAATTGCCCTCCCCTGCAGGCCTAGTCCCCCCAACTTCCCTCCCCTGCAGGCCTGGTCACCCCCAACTGCCCTCCCCTGCAGGATTGGTCCCCCTCAACTGCCCTCCCTTGCAGGCCTGGTTCCCCCTAACTGCCTTCACCTGCAGGCCTGGTCCCCCCCAACTGCCCTCCCTTTCAAGCCTGGCCCCTCCTAAGTGCCCTCCCCTATTGGCCATCTTGTGTCCACATGGGGAGGGCATTCTTATGTTGGAATGATGGTCAATTTGCATATTACCTCTTTATTAGATAGGATAAACAGCTAGAATAGAGAAAATCAAAAGGAAAAAAGAACTGAGAACAAAGATAGACAACAGTTTTTATTATATTACTAGAGGCCCGGTGCACAAAAATTTGTGCACTGGGTGGGGGGGGGTCCCTCAGCCCGGCCTGTGCCCTCTCGAAGTCTGGGACCCCTCGGGAGATAACGACCTGCTGGCTTAGGCCTGCTCCCGGGTGGCAGACGGCAGGCCCAATCCCTAGGTGAAGCCCCTGGTCAGGCTCAGAGCAGGGCTGATTGGGGAGTTGGAGCGCCGCCCCCTGTCATGCACAGAGCTGCAGGGCGATCAGGGGTTTGGTCCCTGCCCCCTGTCACGCTGATCCCGGTGCTGGGAGGTCTCCTTGCTCCGCTGATCCCGGGGCCAGGACCCCTCTTGCTCCGTTGATCCCAGGCTGGGAGGCCTCTCGGCTCCACTGATCCCGGGGTCCTGAGGCCTCGCGGCTCCACTGTTCCTGGGTCCCTGAGGCCTCTCTGCCCTGCCCCTTCAGGGCTGTTTGGCTTTGCTCCGCTTGGAGCCTGAGTATGCAAATTAACCGCCATCTTTTAGCTTCTATAATTGAAACATTGTATCTTTTGGAGTTGTTGCTTCAGGAGCTCAGAGCTCCCCAGCTGCAGATGGCGAATCTTGGCTTCCTCATGCTGGGGCAAGCAAGCCTCCCTGTTCGCATTAGCTGCCTGGCTGCCGGCCGCCATCTTGGCTGCCAGTTAATTTGCATATCTCGCTGATTAGCCAATGGGAAGGGTAGCGGTCGTACACCAATTACCATGTTTCTCTTTTATTAGTGTAGATTTCATTCTTTCCCTTATCAGCAATTACTTACTGAGACTTGACTTGGGGCTGTGAAGGCACAATACAAGATACAGATGATGTATTTTAAAATTGTACACCTGAAACCTATATAATTTTATTAACCAATGTCACTCCAGTAAATATAATAAAAATTTCAAGAGAGAAGAAAGGTCAGTCTGTCAGTTGGAAAAACGTATCTGGATTTCAAAGAAAGGAAAATAAGATTAGAGACATACATTTAGGATTCAATTCCATGTAGATGGTATTTAAGCCATGGTCATGGGTTTTTGAGTATAAATTAATACCTGTGACTTTCAACATTTGCTGATCTGGGAAAGGACAAAGCAACATAAAAGACTTAGAAGCAGTAGCCAATAAAATAGGAAGACAATATGGAGAATGTGGACTCCTGGAAGCCAAGTGAGGAATGTTTCAAGTTTCAAGGAAAAAGTGATCACTGGTAAATGTTGCTGATAGGTCAGTAAGCTAGACTGTGAACTAAGCTTTTGATTTGATATGGTGGAAATCATTGGCAATATCTATTTTGTCATTTGATTAGAGGTCACCCTTCATTTCTGATTTGTTGGAGATTTTAGAAATATAGTCTTGTTCCATAGTCCTATTCTACCTGTAGAATGTAATACGTATTAACAAAAATTGAATTTTCATAGTTTACCCATTAAAGAGGCTGGCAACTTTCTTCTTAAAACTATATCCTTGCCAGCAGTAGTGTATGGTTTTTATGTGAACACCAGAATATTAACTTCATTACATACATAAAAATCTAGAATATGTAAATAACACCAAATTCTGGTCTACTATTTGGGCATTGAATTATAACTATTTTAGAAAGTATAAACTCTGTAAACTCTAACTACCAGATAAAATAGTCAGATATTCAAAATTCATTTCACAAAATGATTGCCAATACATAAAGAACAGTGGCACTTGGCCAGCATTCTCAGTGGTTGAGTGTCGACCCATGAACCAGGAGGTCACAGCAATTCCAGGTCAGGCCATATGCCCAGGTTTCAGGCTGGATCCCCAGTGTGGGGCATGCAGGAGGCAGCTGATCAGTAATTCTCTCTCATCATTGATGTTTCTCTCTCTCCCCCTTTCCATTCCTCTCAGAAATCAACAAAAATATATATATTTTAAAAAGAACATGATTCTAACTACAACTTTACATAGTAACTTCCCTTATTGATCCTCACTTGCAAATTGGCTTAAAAGAAAACATTTTTTTGGTCTGTCCTATAGTTGCCATTGGGAACTTTGTTACTCAAAGTCCACAGGCTGTCCATGCCTGGTGGCTATGCTTTTGGAGCAAAGGCACTGAAAGAGCCTGATGTGCACATACATGCACTCTAAAATCATTTCATTAAGCCCCCCAGTTAATTAGGTCTGGACTGCTCCCTTCAGCAGGCAGAACAGGGGTTATATGCTCATTTCCTCTCTCATAGTGTCACCAAAAGAAAAAACACACAAAACTTTACAGAAAATATGGCAGCTCCAGATGATGGCTTTCCATCAATCAAGAGAAGAGATAATTTTAGTTAACCCTTGGAAATCTTACTGTCAGTCATTTCTCCTTTTCTTTTGATCTATTAACTCTGTAAGAGACCCAAACATGTTATTGCTATTAATGACTCTTATATGAATATCAACTGGACTTGTTATAAGGGCCTCCTAAAAATACATTGACACATTAAAACTGCCTAGTATAGATGTTAACGAGCATTTAATTTAAAATGTATCAGTGAATAAAGGGATTAGTTGTGCTTTTATCTTCATCTTACAAGTGAAGAAACTAAGATTTAGCAAGATTATGTATCTTTCCCAAAGTCACAGTGCTGGTAGATGACAGAGCCATGATTCCCTGAGGGCTGTCTAGCTCCAATATCCATAGTGTACTTCCAGGTACAAATCTTACAATGAAATATGTTACAGGTTTGTTTTGTTTTATATTATAAATAGGGCATAAGATTTCAAATTGCCTGACAATAAAATGGTTTTAAGACCCTAGAACAGTGGTTCTCAACCTTGGCTGCACATTAGAACCACCTGGGAATCTTTTATAAATCCTGATTTCTAGGCCTCATCCTCCGGAAATTCTGTTTCTTTGTTATGGGGTGGGGCTACAACATTAGTAACAAAGAAATAGAATTTCCAGAGGATGAGGCCCAGAAATCAGGATTTTAAAAAGATTCCCAGGTGGTTCTAATGTGCAGCCAAGGTTGAGAACCACTGGGCTAGAACATGCACATAAAAAGAAAATGAGAGAGCATATAAACATCTATGTAATCAGCGAGGTCAGGCTAGCAGGAGAATCAATCCTGTCCATGAATAAAGTGAAAGAAGACACAGCAGTAAGATCCCTGGAGGTAGTTTGAAGAGTTACTTTATGAAAACACATATCCTGAATCCCAGGAAGGATTTACAGAATAACTGGTGCCTCTATTCTTTTTGTTCTCACTGTTTTCAGCAGTTGCCCATATTTATCTTACCAGTGTGCAAACAGGAATTGATAGTGGACATTGTTGTTCATTGGTTTTACATAATAGTTCATGCTACTATAAATATTTTCCTTAAAACATGATGCCAAAGACAGCAGACAAGGCATAGGTGTTATCTGACCTGACTTTCTTATGTACAGTATTTTTCTATTTATTTAACCTGAAGTTACATTCACTTTTTATAACTATACCATGCCACTGTTTGATCATACTGAGCATGCATCTAGGTCTAACAAACTGCTCTCTCATTCTGCATGAACTAGTTTTTAAATAAGTTCTCAAGCATCTCTGCATTTTTTAATGATTTTTTTAAACCCATGTGTAAGACTGAACATTTATCCTAATTATAATCCTAATTAAAATTCATGCTTTCAGTTTTGACTCTTTTTCAAGTGTATCCAATTCTGACTGATATCCCACATATTCTACATTCACTTGGCAAAATTATGTTTCTTGCATTACTTACAGGCCTGCTTTATAAGACATTTTTATGAGTCAAATATAAATAAATAAATAAACAAAAGGCAGATAAATAAATAAATATCTCACTGGCTTGGCTCTAGGTGAAGGTCTGTGGCTCTTGGCATTTGATGTCCAAAGTAACATTGAACAGAGAACCAGTGTCACATGCTGTGAGTTCATTGTCCAACAAACTACAAATGTATGTAAAACACTAGCATCAAGTTAATATATTTTTATATATTGTAAAACAGACAGTCATAAGAAACACGTCCATACAGCTGTTTAGATCAAACATCTTCCCTGTGCAACTCAGGAATTGAGTTTGAGAAGGAGGTGAAGAAAGGCAGTCATAAGTAACTGATGCTAATGAAACCTATGGGGAAGATGAAATTGCCAATGGAATACATGCAAATTCATAGAATAGACTAGAGGATATGATTGTGAATTCATAAAAAATAGGAACCTTGCAGAGGGGAAGGGGCCAGTATATAAAACTAAAAGAAAACTATAAGAGAGATGGAAGGAGAAAAACATAGTGTCCTGAAAACAGAAGAAGGAACGATTACCTTCAGATGGTTCAGCTCTGCAGTTGACCTCTATGTGCAGTACAAGCAGGTTAAAGTCCATGAGTATAATAGTTTAAACATAAAAACCTATATAAATTAGCCCTAGCCAGTTTGGCTCAGTGGATAGAGTGTCAGCCTGCAGACTGAAAGGTCCCAGGTTCGATTCCGGCCAAGGGCATGTACCTTGGCTGCAGGCACATCCCAGTAGGAGGTATGCAAGAGGCAGCTGATCGATGTTTCTCTCTCATTGATGTTTCTAACTCTCTATCCCTCTCTCTTCCTCTCTGTAAAAAAAAAAATCAATAAAATATATTTTTAAAAAACCTATATAAATTAGGAATCAAGATCCTACAGACAGCAGCTAGAAGTTGAAACCTGATCTTATATAAAATGGATAAATTTACTAGAAAATAGTGGTATTGGTTCAATTGAATGGGTGACATTCTGTGCACTGAAAGGTTGTTGGTTTGATTTCTGGTCAGGGCACACACCTAGATTGTGAGTTCCATACCTGGTGGGGAGCATGCAAGAAGCAGCTGATGGGTGCTTCTCTCTCTCACCCATGTTTTTCTTTCTTCCTCTCCCTTCCTCTTTAAAAGAAAAAAAAAGGAAATAGTGGGAGCTTGGAGAACAGTAATAAAATTATATATTAATAATGCTATTACATACTAATATTATACTAATATATCATTATACAAAATATTACATATAATACATTACATGTTATTTTGTCACTACTTTATTAGATGTAACTGAATATATTCATTATGCTCACTTATCCATATACATGAATTCAGTATATTTTAAACATTTATTTTGGTGTTCAAATAGATATGAAAGATGCTTATTTATGAGAAATGCAAGAGTGAGAAATTCTGCTTTGGATAAAGGGTTTGACTAGGTTACTTCTAAGGTCCATTTCAAGAAAGTCTATAATCCTATTATTTTGTAACACCTACTTATATTACCATCCCATGAAAAGAGAAGAGGCTTTGAATCCACTCTCATAGCTCCACTGTGGGTGGAAGGTAAGGAGATTGAATTTCATTTGGCTCACTGTGTTCTTGTTTCTTCAACCCCCAAGGGCCTGACAGAGGTGGCCTGTATGTTTATTTTTCAGAATACTTAATTCGCTCCTGATAGCTGTTGAAGTTAATATGTTGACAGTATGTCAGTAGTGGAGGATAACAAGCAATTACAATAAACACTAAAACTAAAATAAACAGTTTATGCAGTGAGACTGGCTGCGTTTCCATGGGTTGATCATAATGAAAGAGCCATGAACGTCCTCCAGAATGACTCGCCAGAAGCAGCGGTTCTGAGAGGAGGATTCTTATGGCTCCATCTGCACCTGAGTTATCACCAGCCTCTCTCAGGAACTGGAGATTTTCAATTAAGCCTTTGTGAATAAAGACAAAACCATTTATAAAACAATTGTCTGGAAATCAGTGGCAGCCCAATTTTAAACATGCAGTGTAGCCATCAATTGGCTGGGTGCCCATAGTGGGCTGGAGGGATTAGGAAGAAAGTGTGTAAAAACAGAACATAAGGCACAATTTAAAGTCCCATGACAAGTTTGCTCTCCAGAAGGCACAGTCTGATTGAATATCTCTATCTTTCCAATTTAACTTCTATGGGTTATGAGCTCTATTGTATTTAATTTTTAATCCATTTTCTTTAGCTCAATAAACTTTAGGGAGGGAAAGTCAATAGTGTAATAAACTATTGGAAATTGAATTAAAGTAAATTTGCTTTCATCGATACGCATAACCTCAATGCTTAAAAAATAAGAAAGGGACTGTTGTTTCTCAGAAGTGGTTTTAATTTTGTGTGACTATGGGGTAAAATTTTCTATAACATTAAGTCCACAAATCCTAGACGTTTTTTTCTTCCAGAATTAATATAATGAATCTGAAAAGAACCTTTTTGAGACAATTGTTTAGGGCTTCTGAACTCCGAATAGTTGTTTGCACATAGGTTGTATCCGATGACGAGCATTAAACAACATTGTCAAATACATAGGCTGAAAAGCCAGGTGAAAGATCGGTTGGGATAATGACATAAAGGATCAGATAATTAAAACCATATGTTCCAAATATTATATAATAGCTTGCATACCTTTATAGAAGTTAACATATATGATCAAGACTAACAGAATATGTAGATATGAAAGGGAATATACAGGATGGTACAAAACCTTTATTTGGCAAATAAGAGAATAGAGATTCAAATATCTAAGTTATGCAAACTCAAAATTTTAGTCAAAATGATAGAGGCAGAACTTTAATCCAGATCTTAACTTCTAATCTATCTATAATAATAAAAGGCTAATATGCAAATGGTCATCATGCCCTCACACCATAACGACTGATCAGCAGGAGGCTGTGTTCCCACCCGGCACTGGCCTGGGACATGACTGATGCTGTGTCCCCACCCGGTGCTAGCGGGGGACATGATGTGCTGTCAGGGCTTCATGGGTGGGGCTGGCCGGGTCTGGGTCTCCCGAGATTTCCGGGCACACGCGAGTGGGTGGGGACTTGACTCTGGGTCCTGCAGCATGCCCCAGACTCTGAGAGGAGGGAGGAGGGATATGGATACCCGCACCCAGGACCCACGCAGCAGGGTGGTGGCAGTTAGGGGCATCAGGCTGTCAGGGGAGGGCAGTCAGGGCCATTAGGCTGGCAGGCAGAGGTGGTTAGAGGTGATCAGGCAGGCAGACAAGCAAGCTGTTAGGAGCCAGCGGTCCTGGATTGTGAGATGGACATCCCATGAGGGTTCCCAGATTGGAGAGGGTGCAGGCAGGGCTAAGGGACCAAGCCTCACCCCCATGCACGAATTTTGTGCACCGGGCCTCCAGTTATATATACTATTACTCAGCTACCTTAGTGTAGAAGGTCATGTCTTGTCATTTTAGTGTTCTCTAAACTATTTAAATTTGCCTTTTAAATAAGTAAACCCTTTAGTTTCTCCCACTAGTGACAAACACATTGTTTCCTATCCTTGTTTTCCATGTCAAATCAGTTTATAGCAAGGGGATGACTGTGGAACTCAGCTGAAAAGGCAAATGTATTCTGGAAACCTTTGGCACAGCCCTGCTTCTGTGCCAGGAGTGACCCAGGGTGATGGTCACAACCAAACCTCGATCATCTTGGATCTATCTTTCCAATTTAACATCTATGGGTTATGAGCTCGATTGTATTTAATTTTTAATCCATTTTCTGTAACTCAACAAACTTTAGAAATTGTGCTGAGATTAAATATGGGGCTCTTCCTCATGATTTGTAACAAAAAATATGAAAAATTCCTATTTTTGCAACTGAGTTACTTTTAACAAAATAAAATACAGTACAGAGCTATAAATTAATCTCCATAATACTATCACTTTCACTTTCTTGTAGTATTTTGATCTTTCTTTCTTCTGGTTGTTATAGATTTCAGATTTTCTCATGGACGTGTGTTTTTTTCCTGATGTTTGAGAGAAGGAACGGTGGTGACATTGCTGAAGTAAATAAATTTTATCCTCCTCCTCAATATTGCAGTCCATTACTGTGGACTTTCAGATTTCCTAAATGACCCTTCCTTCCTTAAGATCTTGAATTCCTTTTTATTTTTTAAATTATTATTCTTTTAATCCCCACCCAAGGATATGTTTTTATTTATTTTTAGAGGAAGAGGATGGGAGAGAGAGAGAATGAAAAAAAAAAAAAAACCCATCTATGTGAGAGAGAAACATTGATCAGTTGCCTCATATGCACCCCACCTGTGATCAAACTGCAGCCTAGGTATGTACCCTGAACAGGAATGCTCCAACCAAGTCAGCCACCCAGCCAGGATTTGAGTTCCTTTTTAGATTATATGTCTGGTTTCCTATCCTTCAGATTTCTTCTACACAGTAACAAAGTAAGCAAAGGGGCAGGGGAAGAGGATAGTATTTACTGAGGACCTACTGTGTAGATGCTCTCTGTGGACACATGTTTACATCATGTCAATCACTCAATCATCCTACAAAACTCTAAATGGGCAAATGTAAATTTGGAGATATCTAATATCAGCCAGTAGTGGGTACAGAAAATAATGGAAATTTAACTTACTTTTATTGCTTTTACCAAAAGTCTATTTAGTTTACTACCATGACATCCTGAGATAATTCCTGTCTTCACTTTAGGAATCGAGCCACAGCTGAATGATTTACAAAATAGGAGTTTAATCTTTGCAATTCTGATAACTGAGCTCTCTGGATGAACCCAGTATACACATGTCAGGAAAAGTTGTTGAAAAGCACTTAAGAGACTCAAAGAATACTGGTTCTGTTGACTAGATAAGAAGAAAAGCAAGTTGTGAGGAACTATGATGAGTTCAGTTTGGAGGAGATAGGAGGAAGGTGTATGAGACGGGTTGGAGGAAAGTCCTATGAGAAAGAAAAAATATTGAAATACGTGGTAATAACAATCCAAGATTTTTAAAAACCACACTAAAAAAAGGCATTTTTTAGAACTCAGTTTAAATCCTGTTCCATACTATCTGTATGAACTCAGTCTCTTTTTTTTTTTTCTATTCAAAAAACAACGATGTCAACCTCATCAGAATGGCTAATGAAAGATGAGTCAATGAGAATACTCCTGAGAACCCCTGAGCCCAGAACCCAGCTGACTATGATCAGAAGCAGATGTGGGTGCTCTTGCCTATTCCTCTCCATAGTTTCAAGGAAGGGGAAAATATTTAAAATATTAATGTCAATTTTTCTACAGCCTTTGACATATTCCAAATTTTTCTGTGGAAAATAAACGCCACAAGTAAATGGTGTATGCTTCTCACTACTGTCAACTTACTTGACAGTTATTTTCATCATTTTTTATTATGTATTATTTCTCATAATGTTGAAAGAAAAATTGCCCCCTTACCAGTTAGCATGTCAGGCCACGAAGTTTTTCATTCTTTTTTTGATGAATGACATGATATGAATCAGCTTTTACTGCACAGTGTGAACTGTTTTCTATAATAAAAGTGCACCATACAACAACAGTATCACCTTTATTGGATTGGAGGCTTTTTATTTTAGATGTTTGCACTGAGACATCCTTATAAACCATTTTTCAGATCAGAAGTATAAAGTTTGTCTTAAAGGCCTCTCTCTTTTAACCTAAAAGAAAAGACAAAGCAAGCCCATGTTAGCTTACATTTCTATCTCTCATTATCAAGAAAATTGTGAGGACAATTTTGGAAGGAGTAATGTAGAAGCAAACATTATAATTAATGCAAAACTGACTAGTTAATTAGATAAATCCATTACTTTGAAACCATAGGTCAGTGGTCGGCAAACTGTGGCTTGGCAAAACGCGGCTCGCGAGCCACATGCAGCTCTTTGGCCCATTGATTGTGGCTCTTCCACAAAATACTAGCTCTTCCACAAAATACTGACTTCTGTGCATGGGCCACAAAGTTTCAATTGCACTGTACGTGCGCACCCGCACGTGGTATTTTGAGGAAGAGCCACACTCAAGGGGCCAAAGAACCACATGTGGCTCGTGAGCCGCGGTTTGCCGACAACAGCCATAGGTTATTCAATGATTTATACTATTCAATGTGATCTTATATAATAAAAGCCTAATATACAAATCAAAGGATAGGCAGAATGACCTGCAGAATGACTGGTCGCTATGACGGGCACTGACCACCAGGGGGCAGACACTCAATGCAGTTGCTGCCCCCACCCCACAGGCCCCAGGCCAGCCAAGGCAGGTGCCAACAGGGGCCCTCCAATCGCTGGCCAGGCCTAGGGACTCTACCTGTGCATGATTTTCATGCACCTGGCCTCTAGTATTATATAAATTACTTCTTTGATTTGGACTAGGTAGGTATTTCTGCTTTAAAAATGAGGATTACAGTGATTATAAAGAACAAGCTACTTGACTGATATTACCACATCATCGTAAGAGCCAGACACAGGTCTCTGCTGAGTTCTTATTGATGTGTCTGAAGGGTAATGTTGGTATGGCCCCTGCTGTGCACTATGGAAGGAAGAAAAGGAAGAAGACCTGGCCTCACCAAGAAGGGTTAAATATTTTTGGGGGTGTAAATAAAATACAGGCTTATAAAATTATGGTATATCTTCGTGTACATGAGATGATTGCTAAACTTGGGAGCCCAAAGAATATAAGTATATGATAGCATCAGAAAAAAGAAAAGTGCCAATGAAAAATACAGAAGGGGTTAGATATGAGACAGGGCTTTCCTAAACGTTATCAGGCTGTCCTAGAAAAATGTGAAAAGAAAAAAACCAAGAAACCTTTTGGTCAATCTCCATCCTCACCTCCCTCTATTAGATAATAATATGGGAATAAAGGGAATTATGATTTACCAGCAGTATTTAACACACCCAATCACTCACTCTTCTCCTTGAAATGCTTCCTTCTTTTGCTGGATTTTTTTCCCCACTTTGGATCTTCTGTCTGTTACTTCTTTGTAATTTTCCTTTTGTTCCTCTTTATGGCACCAATCCGCATACTTTTTTTTCCTAACTGCATTCAGTTACTAGATGATCTCATGTTTTTATTTAGCATGACTGTGCCAAAGTCCCACAAAGTCATTTCTATAGCTGAGACCACTTACTTAAATATAAAAAGTCCAGATAATAAATTATTGGATTTTATAAAGTCAGATTAGGCATCATGGAGGTGCTGGGCTTTAAGCTTGTTTTAAATAATACAGTAGATTTTTAGATAGAGAAAAAGGACATGTGAAGTTTATGGGGAATGGCTAAAAATGCCTATGTCCTGTGCGGTCTGAGTCTGGAGGACTGAGAACTGGGGAAGTCTATGGTACAGGTCCTGGTTCAAGTCTGATGTTGGAGGGCAGAAGAAGGTGGATATACCAGATCAAGCAAAAAGAACAAATTTGTCTTTCTCCTGCATTTTTGTTCTATTCAAGTTCTCACAAGAATGGACAGTACCCATAAGCTCCCAGTCTAACAATTCAAATGTTAATGTTCCCCAGAAATGCTCACAGGCACACCCAGAAATAATGTTTACCAGACATTCTTTTTCCCAGTCAGGTTGACACATAAAATAAAATAAGGCATAAGCAGATATGATTTCTATTAAGTCACATAGATTTACAAAAATGTACAACTATTCTCACTATATATTTTTGTTTTGGAAATCATAATTATTTTGTTTTATGAACAGTTGACATATAATGGGGTTTATTATCAAATTTAGGTTGACATATGCAGTTTATTATTAAATGTATTAAATATTTATTATTATAAATATATTAATAAATATTTTAAAGTCTCAGATTTATTTTATAATATGGAAATATTAATATATGATCCATATAAAAAAGATATATAAGGTTCTCAGAACTTTTTAAGAGTAGGGTTCTGGCCCCTGTTTTACACCATTCACTAAAATTATCTCGAAGTGGAATAAAGGATTAAGTGTATAACCTGAAGCTGTAAAACTAGAAGAAAATATGGGGAGAAAGTTCCTTGACATTAATCGTGGCAATGACTTCCTCGATAAAACCCAGGCAACAAAAGCTGAATGACCAAAAGTCAAAAGGCAGAAGTCTGTCATTTCTAGCTCCGTCCTTTCAGACCTTTGCTTATGACTGGTTTGCTTCTGAATGGTTTAAGTTTGCATAGCTCTCCTTGTCCTTGCTTGTCCTGCAGGGTATGTATTAACAAGTGTGCACATAACTGAAAAGCAAAGAGCAAGAGAACAAAAATCTCCCCGTCAGAACTAGCTTATATGCGCTGGTACATTTTCATAGACAAGTAACCCAGCTCAATTCTGCCATCTCTGATGCTGGAAAATCACAAGGAATAAAGTGACAGATGTGTGGGGCACATATCTGACCTTCAGAGTAGCTGGGTTGAAGCTCTGGGAGAGGCGCTATGGGTAGGTGGCCAGGCAGCGTAAACAAAAGGACTGGTTCACTGCTCCAACGCTCTCCCTCCTTTGGTTTCCGTGTAGAGAAGGCACAAACCCCAGTCTGTCCTTCCCAGAATTAAGAAATAAAATCATTTTCCAAGGGGTGATGCTTCTGATTCAAGAATCTATAGATTTAAGCAGATAAGTAGGAAAGAGAAAGCTAGATTTATGCTATTTTAGAATGTAGACACAGGAATATCAGGAAAGACAATTTATAGAGTTAATGTGTATTATTTCCCAAATGCCAGAATATATAAAATCAGAGAAATGTCAGATGTTTTTAAACTAGTTTTTCTAATTGTTCTTATCAACAGTAAACTCCGGTGGTTTCATCATCTTCACCTCTTCTTTACTCAAGTATTATTTTCTTCTTTGGGTAAATGAAACTGTATAGTCTGAATTTTTCCCAGCCTCGCATTAGCCAAAGACAGGAACTAAGAGTCACTTCATTTAATGCTAAAATAAATTATGAAAACGAGTAGCTTGTTACCATTTGAATGCACAAATATCTATATTTTTTTATTCACATAAACCTATGATTTACCTCTCAAATGCTGGCTGTTTATTAATTATACCTTGTATGTACATATAAATTATATGGCAGAAGTGAAATTTGTGATGCTGGAGCTAATTAAGGTATCTTTTTATTTTATACCTATTCATTGAAACAATCCCTCAAGTTATTCAGACTGTCTCCTTTATTTGATACTAGAACATAGACCCCCAAAAGGCATATTCAAACAGGTAGTTGTAATTTTATCATTAGGATTAATGGTGACAACAGAACTAGAGAGTAAATTGCTACTCTGTATAAGTTGAAATAATAGTATAAAAAGAGTTATACTGGCAACTGAATTCAATAATGTTGTAAGGCTATACAATTAATGTATTTAAATGTGAAACAAGTTAAGAAATATAAAAATAAACGTGTTTTCAAAAACCAAGTAATAAATCAGATTTATATCTTAAATATGGCTGACTGCTCAAGACCCAAAAAAGCCCTTCATTTCCCAACTTTTCATGGACAAAATCAGCTTTTAGATCTATATGGGCCTTGAAGAAAGCATGTTTCTCAATGCTCACGTCAGAGGTTAAGATCAGGTACCGCCATAGAGACCAGTGGGCAAGAGAAGAAACAGACCCTAACCAGATAACCTTCCTTTGATCTCTTGTGGAGGCCTTTTAAAAATACCTGTAGAACTGAATTTCAGAATTGCTGGGCAGTAGCAACTGTCTTTCTTCCTGTATGTTTCATTCTCCTGAATATTAAGGTATATTTAGTTCCTGTTCTGTCATTGTATATGGGACAGCAGGTGTATAACTTGTCTTTTTGGTGCGCAGGCCACTGGACAAGGAAGTGTCATGTAAAACATGCTGAACATAATTGCACTTCTATCCTAAAACCACCTGTGTAATCACACTTTTCCTTACCATTTCATGGTAACTGTAGACAACAAGTGTTGAAGATGACAGTTTCACAAGAATAAAGGCGCCTAGATCCCTGACTCTCTACTTAGAACAAAGGCACCAGGAGAGTTTCTCAATCTATTTCATATTATGACCCAAACTAGAATAAGGCCTCATTTTTTAGCCACTGAGATGTTTTTGTTCTTGGTTATCAGAGCTAGCAAGCATACTCTCAGTAATGTCCTTACTCTAGTAAAATATATGCTTCTAGACTTTAGAATAAAAAAAAAACAACAGCACCCTCCAGCCACTATCAAAGCACTTTGTACTTAAGAACAGACTCGAGTAAAACAATGAATGAAGAGATTAATGAATAAATGATGATGAAATGGTTCAATTACCCTCAGGAGGATCAGGCATTTAAAACCTCATTTGAAAAATAAGATCAGTTGCTTTTTGCATGCACTGGAAATGTAGAACAGGGAGCTTAAAAGAATATTTTTATCTTCCTGTGTATCTGACTTTAGTGCCTGGTTGGAAAAAACCTTTGCTGTCAGTTTCAACAGCCCATTAAAAATAACTGGTATCTGACCTAGTTTGATCTTGAACTAATAGTGTTTGTTACTGAATACTGTATGTCAGTGTGAGTGTGTTTGCAGCCAAGTGTAAACAATGAGAACTCTTTGTTTCTGGGCAGCTTTCCTGTTAGCCTTTCTCTAAGTGGAGCACGGAATTTAGTGTGCCCTCTTTTAGCCATCGTGGTATTGTAGGATACAAGAGTTGCCTTGGCAACTCCATCTAATTTAAGCAATAAGACAAAACAGAGCATGTTTTATGGGACAATTAATGCATGTTTTGGAACATTGCAACCTGATGTTATTTTCTGCCCAAGGTGTTTATTAATAGTCCTATAAGGCATTTGGCAACCAACACTGACTATTCCGATAAAAAATGGCAACATTCATTTTAAAAATGCAATTTCAGCAAGAACTCTTTTTTAATTACTTTAAAAAGATGTTTCCAGTTTAAGAAATAGAATCTGTGATTATTAGCTCACATCAGACTGGACCCTGACTAGGACAGAGTACAGGTAAATTTTGAGGTGTGATGCTACTTTTAAGAAAACAGTCTGCTGCCCAACCTGTGCGGCTCAGTGGTTGAGCATTGACGTATGAACCAGGAGGTCGTGGTTCAATCTCTGGTCAGGGCACATGCCCAGGTTGTGGGCTCAATCCCCTGTGGGGATCATGCAGGAGGCAGCCGTCCAATGGTTCTCTCTCCTCATTGATGTTTCTCTCTCTCTTTCTCTCCATTCCTCTCTGAAATAAAAAATATATATATTTAAAAATAAACAAAAACAAACAAACAAAAAAACAGTCTGTTGATGTCACAATTTTTGTTACATTCATATCTAAAAGGAAAACATCAACCAAAGGGCTATAAGGCGTTCTGACTAGTGAGGGAATCAAGCTGTGTATAAGTGAAGAACTATAGTAATAATTAAGAATAGTATCACATATGGTGGGGTATATATTAAAAAAGATGATAATAAAGTTTGAAAGTCTGGATATCCCAAGGGACCTTTTTATAAATATAACAACATTTCCAAGATAACAATATACATATCAAGCATAAATTGGACAAGAATGATTGTTCATAGCAACTTGAATTAAGGTTTTTATTCTTAGAAAAGTAAAGATAAATGTTTTCCATGTATCCCCAAGCTTTCATCCTTGGTCCTCAAAGTAGATGTCACCTGTCACAGCCCCCTGTGATCCCAATCAATCTCTATTTGCTTGAAGTTCTTTACCATTGCCAGCTGACCAAAAGTTATAATCTCTAACGCCTATTTTCATTTCCAGGTAGGAATGAACCCACACTCTGTTATTCTTTGTTTCCTAGATGTGTCAAATCAGGAAAAAGATGTCCAATGTAGAATTTACAGGTTTCTAGGCAATTTAAGGACAACAGAAAGGAAAGTGGGGTTTCTTATTAGAGAAGTTTGGAAATTATTGAAGCAGAAATTATCAATACAATTTTTTCTTAAAAAAAAAAGTAAGAACAAAATAAAACACTTATCTTTCTTTGGATATCAAGATATGTGACTACAGGTCAAGGTTCTATCTAGTTCAGTGGTTCCTAATATCTTATGTGAGCTTCTACACCAATAAAAGAGAAAGATGCAAATCGACTGTACCTTTGCGACACCCACCAGCCAATCAGGAGTAAGTATGCAAACTAACCCAACAAAGATGATGGGTTAATTTGCATATGCAGGTGCCGAGCGGCCAGGGGCAGGGCAGGACATGGTGACGACGCAGGCATTCCGTACCGCCCCAGCCGCTCCAGGCCACTGGGCAGCGTGGGAAGGCAGAAAGGTGGCTCTGGCTAGATCGAAGGCAGTGCAGGCAGCCAGGGGTAGGAAGGCCCATTCTTACACAAATCTTTGTGCATTGGGCCTCTAGTATCTACTAATATGCTAAAATATATTTATGGAGTAGCTCAAGACAAAGTTGGCTTACAAAGATGAGAAAGGGAGGAGTATGTGAATAGCCTTTCTGGGTAATTGTAGATGTTTGTCTTTGCTATAATATCAAAATCTGACTAAAAGGTGGTTGCAATGTAGAATCTGAAACCATATGGGTAAATGGCTTGCTTTAACCTTCTTACACTTAAATCTGTTTATCCATCTCACATTTGAAATGGATTTCTTTACTCATGCCTGATTTTGTAACAAAATGTTGTGATTATTTCAAAAATATTGGTTCACTGAGTGGTGCTGATTTTTCAAATGTTAACACATTGATTATACAATATCAAAAGAATCACATTTATTTATATTGCTACTAAGCTTCTATATAAATATTTATATTGAGAAAAGCTGCAACTACTATTGTCTTTCTATATGCCATAGTAATGCCTAATGTCATTTCATCAACTTTTAAAGTAGCATGTATTCAAGGGTAGAGATTCAATACAATTCATAATTTAAAACAGATTCATCAAGGGCATTTTTAAGAGAAACTGGCTTCTCTTCTCTTCTCTTCTCTTCTCTTCTCTTCTCTTCTCTTCTCTTCTCTTTTCTTTTCTCTTCTTTTCTTTTCCTTTGCATTTACTAGTACTGCATGGCCATGAAGAATACAATGACTAGTAATGCAATTTAGTGCCACTGCTTTGTGTTGTGCTAAAAGGCCAACAGTTTCATAGTAAAAGATGCTAATAACAACTACATATTACTATTTTGACCTTATAGGGTCTCAAGGGTCTGTGGAATGCACTTTGACTGTGATTATTCTAGATTAACATTTTGCAGAGAGATGAACCTAAATTGACTTGACTTTTGTAAATGACTACTGAATTAGTCATTAGTCATTAGTTATAAAATTTTCAATACTCTTCTAACAGAGGAAGACATATTTAATGCAAGACAGTTAATTGTAAGGAGGAATTTCTAGGCTCAACATGTAGAAAAAATATTTTTCCTTAAAGAATAAGTTTTCATTACAGTAATACTGAAGATTTCTGTAAGGCTTTAAAATATATCTTGTATTAGTTGAATTGTTCATATTTTTTATAATTCTGTGTCAATTTCATTATCCCTATAGTATGGTCCTGTAATATGTGTCTCAGAGTCTTCCAATGTATACATTTTGTTACCTTAATTTTTTTAAAAAGAGCATTGTATTCTGGGTGGGTTATATATTCCTCAGTATTTTCTAGACAAGTTCTCAGATTTTCTGTTTTCTTTGAAAATGGGTTATGCATGTTATATGTTTTAAGCAGCCTTGAACAAAGTGTTTGTGTTCTGAGAACACTGCTGATATTTTAAACCATGGTATCTGAAAACTATGTCATAGACACTGAGTCAGAAATACAAAATAAAAACATTTCCAGTCCTTGAGCTTTTGTTATTGTGAAAAGAAGCAGGAAGGTTAGAGACAAGATGATATTTACAGAAAGTGAATATATATCTCATTGGAAATAAAATAAATTCGATGTGAGTTTGCTTGGGAGCTTCAGCAGGTATTGGTGTTGGTAACAATTGATGCTAAAGATGTTGAGGTAGGATTTTTGATGATTTTGGCTTATAGAGAAATAAAAAAAGACTCAGGTTCTTTGGACAAATGTGGCTGATGGGTTATAGGAAGAGCCCAGCAGACTCTAATGAGCTGTCGGTTAGCCAGCTAGTCAGCGTTCTCAGAATGCCGGAATAAATACAAACAAAGAATTAATAAATATCTGGAAGGCTTAGCATGACATCTCTCAAGGTTGCTTTGCTCAATGGAGCAAAAGCAAAATCATTTAGCATCTATTTTCTCATCTCAGAGCTGTATGAGCTAACTGAAAAGATTGAGTTACTGCTGGGAAGATGTAAAGCATTAACTCATGGTTTTTCAACACACATGTGGGCTATTTAGTACGATTTGGGAGATCTGCATCCTGCTTAAACATATTAAGAGATCCTGGAAAGTGATGTACTTCATAGAAAAGAGAGGTTATACATTTATGTAAAAAACACACATGAAAAACAGATAAAGACATAATTTTGTGTAGAGGTTCCATCCCCCTCCTATCACTAAAGGGAAGAGCTATTATTTTCTCACTAAATAAAAAGGATAGTTCTATGTCTTAGTTCAGTATAGGTGCCATCATAAAAATGTCAATGTTTAAATAAACAAGTCCATATCATTTGAATCATAAAGTTGGCTAAATAGGAAAACAGAAAGGATTCATTATCTTTTTTACTTGGTAGGAGGAAAAGGGATCTACAGACTACTAGTTTGATTAAACTGAAAATTAGATCATCTGTTTTTAGTAGCCTTTCCTCTTAAAACTACATTTGCTCTATTTTGTAAATGCCTGAAAGAATGGTAAGACATGTAATTTGCTCATGCAAATCATCCCAGTATGTAAAAACTCATTAAAGACTGGATACAATAAATAATCATGAACAACTCTAACAATAACCAAAATATAATCCTACTCTTCTACTTAGACTAGTTCTCTACCAGTAGCAGTTGCTAAATTTAAAATGATATGGACACTACCAGAAATGCTAGCCTCTATTAGTTTACAGTAAATATCTGGCTTTGCCAAACATTATTTTAAAATGTTTGATATCATTACAGTAAGTTGATATACCATTACAACAAGTTTTATATACCTTACAATAAGAAGCCTTAATCTAGAATGTGTTTACATTGAGAAAAATTTGTATTAGAGTTGACCTTTTTTAAAGGATTTTACAATATTGTTGATAGGATAGGCAAAATAAAGAATAAAGGTCAGATATACTAATTGTATTATATTGTTAGTGACAAAGAGTAGTAAAAACATTAACTTCAATAAAAATTCTGGTTATTTTATGTTGTGAAAATAATCTATTTTGAGTCATAACATTTTAGTACTGAAAATAAATTAATAGAAAATCTGCATCAAATTATTTATTCAAATGAAAAAAAAGTAGGAATAAGGTTAGAAAACATGACCAAAATGTTATAACTAGAGATAGATTAAATTACTGGTACTTCCATTCAAATCTTCTGAATCCCTATGCTATTTTTTTCTCCATTACACTAAGCTGCCCAATCATATGTTATGTGTACTTTCATCAAGCAAGGCTTCATTTTGAGTCATGAAACTAGAAAATTTGAAATGAATTTCAAAAACTGTATTGAGCAATTTATTGTGCTATTAAGGGACAGTTTTAAAAGCCATCCTGTTGAGTGCATCCACAGCTATAAATGTTCAAACTTTCCCAAATCACCTGGATGAGCCCATTTTGTACAACTGACAACTAACAACCCTGGAAAAGATTTTACATGAATCTGTGTGTAGTGAAATAACTGAAGTAAAAAAGAGCAGAAAATTAAAGAATTGTGGGGTAACGTTTAAAGAGATATGTTTTGGGGTCATTCTAATAAATGAGATTCATTGTTGTGAGATTTTACAAATACTCCTGTCAAAATTATTTAACAGTAGAAAAGAAATCATTGCTTGCCTTTATAGCATAAACCTCTAGTGCACTTGCAATGTAATCTAGGAAAGACATGCTCATTAGTGGCTCATTACTTAGCTGATAATTGCTGTTCATATCAGTAACACAAATCACAGAAAAAACTTATTAAAGTAACCTATTAATTTTTTTTCCTGACGAGCTTCATTATAGAGTATCTTCTCCTAATTAATGTAATCAGTACCATAAAAATCCAAGATGAAAGAGAACTATTAGGTCATCTCCATTCAACTACCTGGAAAGAGAAAGGCTAGTCTCTGCAATGGCCAGTCCATTAATCTCAAACAAGGAATCTCATCAACTGTACTATAAATAACTGCTTCCCTTTCAAAAAGCCCTACCTATGCCATTAAATCACTTTCCTCCTAGGATGTTTCCTTGGATTTCTTTAAAAAGAAAATAGGAGCTAAAGTTCAGAGCAAATCCTCCATATGAAATTTTTAACGCCTTCTCACTAAACCCAATGTGAAGCCCCCAAACCGCGAGATAGAAAAATCTAAGCTATTTCCTTTGTATTGCCTTTGAACACTGTGACCCCTCACTATCTTTCCAGTTTTGGCTTTCTAGTATTGCCTGCGCTCTTCATTTGGATCCTAAGTTTCAGATAAGCTTTTATAATCATTCGCTCTCCAAAAAGTTTTACAAGTTTCTCTGGTTTTGCTTCAGTGCATGACATTCTCATTTTAGGATGCCAGATTCATTCCTTGCAACTTCACAAATGTGCAGGAAATTTCAGACTTTGCTAGGAAGTTAGAGTAGAGGACCTCAAAACCCACTTCTAGTTCTTAGATATTATTTTATTTCTTATTCATCCCTAACATGACAGCTCTCATTCAGTTCCAAATCAAATAGATCTAGAAAGAGCCACATAATACAGACATGAAAAAACTTATACACTGGTTTTAATTATTGGGCAGTTTCAGCATTATCTATGGCTTCCCCCTGAATATTCAACAATAAGACCAAAGCACCAATAACAGAAAACATTTTTGAAAGTTCATAAATGGTTTATATTGAAGGCATATTTGTAGTCGATGTGTATGCAAGGATGTGTAAAGTGGGAATTATTAAGCAGGGCAACAACCAGGAAACAAAGAGCTGGTCTGATACCTAATCCCACAAAGGACAGTGTGCTCATGATGCAAGAACATCTCCCAGGTTGTAAAAATCTAGCAGATGTTCAAAAAGTTAGGTACAATCAGCCCAGCCGGTGTGGCTCAGTGGTTGAGTTTGGACACATGCACCATGAGGTTGTAGGTTTGATTCCTGGTCAGGGCACATGCTGGGGTTGCTGGCTTGATCCCCAGCAGGGTTTGTGCAGGAGGCAGCCAATCCTTGTTGATGTTTTTCTCTCACTGATGTTTCTATCTCTCTCTCCCTTCTTCTCTCTCTAAAATCAATAAAAACATATTTTTAAAAAGTTATGTACAATCAAATGGCTGAACTTTGTGTATAACCAGTAATGGTTCTGAAAAAGAAATTTTTGCTAAAAAGTTAAATTTAAAAATAGCTAAAATTATAAATATCCAATAGATAATAAATACTATTAGAAAATCCACACATAGTCATGCCTTAGTGGAACAATGTAACTAGAATCAAACTATTCATTTGAAATACAGAGAAGGTACTATAATTTTGGATAGTAGTACTAGTGATCACTGAAGAAAAGGCATGATCAACAGAACATATACCTAGTGATTAGAAAAACAGCAATAAATGTTACAAAAATTAATTACCCAAAGACTGCAAGGACTCAGATTTAATTCCAAGCAAGCATAAGATAAATAAAGTAAATATGAGGTACTATGTACAAGCATTGATCATTCTACACAAACATGTAAGTCTTGGGCCTGTAAGTACATGACGATACTTAAGCAGAAAAAATAAAAGACACAAAAACTTAGCAACCTGGAAGTATGCAGAGTAGTGTGCTAAGCCCGATAGGACAAACTTGGTATGTCTGTTGGTAAGTCTCTTGGCATAGATGCTGTTAATGCTGCTCACCAATTTCTGGTTCTCTATTTTCCAGTGCATAGTAGGACTATATATCCTTGCCACCTTTGAAGTTAGTTGTGGCCATGTAATTTGCTTTGGCCAATAAGATGCAAATAGAAGTTTTAAAAACTAGCATACAAGTCTTCATATTCCCACTTTTCTGTTGGGAGAATCATGAACATCCAGATAAGAAGCTTCTCTTAACCAGGGTCCCTTAGTAAAGACCACATTATCTAGTAAATAGAACTCTCTACCAACCTAAGACTGACAAGAAATAAAGTTTTGCTGTTTTAAGTCACTGAAATTAAGGAAACATCTCCTGCATAAACTATTTCATCCTGAACGATATATTTGGCCTGGGGGAATCTGTTAGAATGCATCCATTTCTTAATTATACCTATTATATGATAACATGGCAAAGTATTTGATTATTACTGTTCGATGCTTAAGAACTTTACCTTCTCAAAGAAAGGATGCTTATCTTCCCTATTTTGGGACCCCTAGGGTCTAGCACAATGCCTGGCATTTAGTGAGATCACCAATGCATTTTTGTCCAAGGAGAGGGAAGAGGAAAATGAATGAAGAAAGGGTTGATGCAAGTCTCCTGGGCTCTTGTTGCTGATTGTGCATCGGAGATAGGCTGATCTATTCCAGAGAGTAAAAGTAAGCAGGGATGTTTTATGAAAGGTTCTTTTTATATACTCAGTATTTTGCTTTGTAGGTTCCTATTTTAACTAGTTGCCTCATCTGCATCGCCAACAAACCCCCAGAGTGTGCTATGCTGCTGGTCTGATGACCATGTTTCAAGTAGCAAGAACCAAGATTTCAGTAAAATATTTGTTGTTTCTCAGACTACAACCTGGTTCTGAGGTAAAAAAGAGAAAGAGCTAAATTGAATTTCTTATCCAAACCTGGTCAAGCTGAAATCAGCGGTCCAGACACAAGACTGAACGCAACTCCTGATTACCTCAGAGAATGGTATTCCTGGATTCTCCAGGTCAAGGGAGAGGAGCTGGAGGGCGAGAAAATGTGTTTGAATCACATCAGTTTTGTTTTGAACAGTTCTGAACTTACTTGGTAGGTAGAACATTCACAGTTCAGTTGAAGCTAAATTGATCATTTGATCACTGTGTTTTCAAAGTTGACTCTCTTTGTACTTTTCATTTTTTAAGTGGTTTCTCAGAAAGACAGTGGATTAGATTTACAGAGTTTTGTTGGCATAATGTAAAAGAAAATCCATTTTATGACTAGTTTGATCTATAATAATTAGTTTCACAATTATTATCCAAAAATGTCTTTGAATAATTAATTGGATAATGTTCATGTATGTTTGAAATTACTTCCATTAAAAGGTTAACATGTGTTAGATGTCATAATTATGAGATGTACTAAAGGAGTTTAAAATAACAGATTAGCATAGCTTTTGAAGGCAATTGCAACATAATGGAATTAAAACTGGATTGCAATTCAAAGTCTGCCTGCATTGAATTTTTTGATGAGTGTCACTTATCTTTAAAAGGGGATTGAGAGATAGAGTTTAGTCCAGGGGAATAGAGAAAATTCTAAAAGCATTGAAATCCAGGCCTGAAATTTTGGTTGGCCAAGTAATAATAGCAGAATCTGAAACTAGCCATGCTGCCTGAATCTCAATTTCCTCATATATAAAATAGTGAGGATACCTACTTTTCAGGACTTCTGTGAGAATAATATATATTTATAAAGTATCTAGTGGAGTTTATGCACAATGCAAGCATTTAATAAGTAGTCTCTTATAATAAACTAGAGGCACATTGCATAAAAATACATGCATTGAAGGGGGGGGTCCCTCAGCCCTGCCTGCCCCCTCTCACAGTCCAGGAGCCCTCAGGGGCAGGAGGCGACCCAGCGATCAGGGGAAGGCAACATCCCCATCACACCTCTGCTGCTGCCACTGCTGGCAGCACAAGCCTCGGCCGGCCCTGGTTACCTGAGCCTCGAGTGGCCCTGGGTGGCTGGGCAGCCACCATCCGAGGCTTGCCTGTGCCTTGGGCCCACCCTGGGTGGCTGGGCAGCCACCATCCGAGGCTTGCCTGTGCCTTGGGCCCACCCTGGGTGGCTGGGCAGCCACCATCCGAGGCTTGCCTGCTCCTCAGGCCAGCCCTGGGCGGCTGAGGGCGGGGCTGGCCGCACCATGTGCCTGCCACCCCCCCAGCTGGGCTGAAAGTACTGTGGGACTACGGCAGGGCTGAGGGGACTGGGCTATGGGCGCTGCCATCTTTGTGACAATGTGACAGTCAATTTGCATATTCCCTCTTTATTAGATAGGACTAGAGGCCTGATGCACGAAATTTGTGCAAGAGTAGGCCTTCCTTCTCCCAGCTGCTGGCACCAGCTTTCCTCTGGCACCCGGGACCTGAGCTTCCCTCATAGCTCCAGCTTCATCCAGAAGGTTGTCTGGAAGGACATCCAGAAGGACATCTGGTCTAATTAGCATATTATGCTTTTATTATTATAGATAATCATTATCATGATTTGTATAGAAATTTTTATACTGTTTTACACTAAGTTTTCTATTAAATAATATATAATATGAATAATTTATTTAAATTAAAACTTATATTTCTGCTAGAGTACACATTATTAAAGTAATATATTAGTCATGTTGCTCATGAGATGAGTTTTTATTGAAAATAGTAATCACTATTATTAATGAAACATTTTCTTAGTATGCTTAATGTTAGGGTAAAATTAGATAATCCATATGAAATTTCTTTTATAAGTATAAAATATGATATGATTGACCTCGTACAAAGGACCTAGGGTTCTGCTTTCATTAAAGTTGGGGAGATAGGGCTAAAGCATAACAGCAGAAATTTAAAGTGTGGCAGGAGGACAATCTAGTTGCCCAGTCAGTTCCTCAAATCACCCAATATCTTTAAAACAGAGCAGCCTGGGTGTGGGGAGGCAGTCTGGCTTTTTATCTACCCCTGTTCCTGGCAACATGTTTACTGGAGATAGCCCTGTTGAAGTGGACGCCTTGGCAATCTAAGCTTCAGTCAGGCACATGAATTACAAAACAGAAATAAAACTGTCAGGGTTTATACTACAGATACACTATGCTCAAAGTTAGAGATTTAAAGATAAATATCACTGGGACCCTGACCTTGAATAGAAACAGAATATCTAATGTAGGAGGCAGAAAGCAGGAGGTTTAACAGCAAGGTGAATTCTGAGGGTTCTTATGAAAAAAAATGTGTGAGGAAGCAAGAAAGCATTCATTCATAGTTTGTTTCTGTCTTTTCGTTCAAGAGAAAGAGGTGACATAAATTCATTCTGGAGTCAGCAATGCAGGGGTTAAATACTTGTTAGGATTCAATGACACTATATTCTTGAAGGACAAGTAGGAGTTTTTTTACATGGGCACCTGTGAGATGTTCCATGAAGCAGGAACGGCACAAGCAAAGGAGCAAGAGAATGGGCAGGCCCAGTCTGCTTGAGGAACTCAAAGCTCTGCAGTACTAACAAACTGTAAAGTGCAAGTTCAGAAAAAGTGGGAGATTACATAGATGTGATTAGTGTGAGCAAAATCATGTTGTCTATATACAAAGACACTAGAGAGCTCTAGAAAGATTTTTGCAAGAGAAAATATAACTGGTGTGTGAGGTGAGAAGATGTGGATTAAAAAGCAATTAAAACCAAAATAAACAGGAGTAAGAGTAGCAAAAGCAATATCTATTTTTATGTTGTAATTTAGAGAATTAAAAGATCAGAAATAAATGTACGGCAAAATTGAAATTAAACTATTAAATATAAAATGAGATGGGTTTAAAAATCAATTAAAAAGTAATAACATGAATGTAGTACAAAAGTAAAGAAAGCTATATTTAAATGACAAAAAAACCCACAACAATTGAATATGAGGGAGAGACATATTTAAATGACAAAAAAAAAAACCCACGAAAATAGAATATGAGAGAGAGGTGAGTAAAGGAGAGAATATTAAAATTTCTAGATGCAACCAATGAGAATTTGTAAGAGTTATCAGAGCTACCCAACATTTCTTCCTGAGAACTATTTCATCACAACCCCCACCACATGTTCCTCAGAGGCAGACAGGGACAACTTCCCAGCCAGACCCACTCAGCAAGCCGTTCCTTAAGTGGCAAGCTGACAAAGCCACTATCTGAAAAGGTGAAAACATGAGTTTGTATCACAGAACTGTTAGTTCAGTTTCTGAGTTACAAAAGCAACCACCAGTCTAGGCTAAAAAAGCATCCTGGTTTGTGGCTACCTGAGAATGTTTGCTATTGATCATAGTTACTGGCAGTGGCAGGTTATACTCCTCATTGTAATGGTTGCACATGACCCACCTAAATGGGCACTAGGGTGAACTCCTTCAACAAAGACCTCACCCAGCTGTGGAGGAATTTTTCAGCAAGAAAGACCCTCCATGAATGGCCAAAGGGAAACTATATACTGCCTATTATTCACCAAACTTGCTGGAATACTGCAGGAAGATTAAAACTTTGGATCCATCAAGTGTACGGACACAAATTCCACTGGAAGTAAAGGCAGACAGGAATTTGCTAATCATCTGGAGCTGGAAACAAAGCTTCTAAATGAGATCGGGGGTCCCACCCATCACTGTCCATCTGGCCGGAGTGCCTTGTGAGGATAAAACAATAGGTGCTACAGTGGGAATTTGAGGCAAGACAGTGAACGAGGCCTGCTTCAGTCATAAGACAGCCTGTGATAAATGCTCTTTAATGATAATCTGCGGGGTGTTTCCCCGCATTAAATGAATCGAGGCCGATCAAAGTCTTCACTTAAAGCCAGAATCATTGGGCCACCAATTGTACTTTCTTGCAGAAAGTAATTGATAGAAATGGATTCTTCCTTCCATAGTATTTTCTAATTTACTCTTCTCAATAAGGGCACAGAACAAAGACGTAGGAGCTGGAAATGCTTCTCCTTACTGCATAATGACATTCAAGTGTGCTGACCTCCTGACCATGATGTATATGTCTAATGATTTCAAAATTACTTTTGCCTGCTGAGTTGTACATTTTAGCCTGGGACTAACTAATTATCATTTTAAACTGAACAGATTATGTAAATGAATGTGCTTGATGGTTTTTTTTCTTTTCTTTGTGTGTAGCATGAGAGGCTGGAATGGTTTCTCAAATAAAATAAACATCTGTGTTCAGGAACATCTCAGTGTTAAAACACTTGTTTTCTCATAAAGCTGATTTTATGTCTAAAAAAACAGATCCCTCAGAGGAAGATGGACTTGAAGGACAGGAAATTCCCACTCTCCACAAAACTAGCTGCTGTTTCAGCTTTTGCTTTTCTCCCAGATTTGTCCTTTGGGTTAAGAATTGTCCTCGCTGATTGTTTAAAAATTGAAATCCACTGGCATTGGGGCATGTTTACCTTGATAAGGGATGGTTTATCAAATCCTTTCCTCTGACAAGAGAGGGGTATGCTCAGTAAGGTGGTGCAGGCCCTGAAAACAGCATCAAAAGAACAGAAAATGTGTGTCACAGAGTGAAGGAACAGAGAAGGACTGGAGGCAGAAAGAAGAATATTAAGTTTCTATTGGAATGTTAGTCTTACATCTGACCCTATTTGTGCAGGTATAAAATACAGATTCATAAAACAAAAACTAAACTTGGAAAGGGATGTCCAAGAAGGGATGACTATTATTTCTTCCCCACTCTTGAGCATCAAGTATGAATTATGTTTGGGGAAATCACCTGAATGATTAACCCCGCTCCTCTCTTTGCTGGCTCTCCACTTCCCTGCAACAGCAATTAATCTCCTGGCTTTTAGAAATTGACTTGGATGATCAGACTTGATACCCACCTGATTTTCTTCTGATCCTATAAACACTCGGGAAAGCCCGAGCCACAGTATGTCCTGTCTCTTATTTTTATAGTTGACTATCTTCTCCTAAGTCAGATGCAGACTCAGGAGAAAGCTGCTATCACTTGTTTCCTCTCTCTCTCTCAACCCCTCTCACTCTCTCTCTTTCATTCACACATACACACACACACACAAACACACACTTCTACAATGGTTTTGAATAGCTTTCAAAATCTCTTTCCAATGAAAACAGGATTATCTACATATAAATTAATTTCCACTAAGTAATAAAGGAAAGGAATTTTAATTACTAATATTTAAGAATTGAAATAAATTTTAAAATGCATTCATTCAATGGAGAGCCATACTATTTTCTCAAAAAAATCACACTCTAGTAGATATGTTCAATATTTTGTCCACTTAAGATGTACCTACACATTAAGCTAAAAGCAGTGGATGCCACAGCGAATTCACTGAATCTTTCAGAATGCTTTTGACATGCTTGACATAAATTAGTCCCATAACAGACATGATTGCTAAACTATCTAAGCACGAAACAAAATTCATTTAATTTTTTTGAATGAGCTTATGAAGCAGGAGTCCTTAAACTGTCCTCACTCTACATTTTGACATAGGAGACACAATTCTATTTGAGGTACATAGGCAATTATATCCCATGGAGCTTCCACGGTTAAAAGCCCTCATTTTTAACTATTTATAACAAGAGGAAAATTTTAAGACAAAGTGTTTCTGGAAATCCGTGTTTCACTTTGGCCATACTTAATGCTCTTATAAAGACATTTCTCCAAAGCTTACATTAGCCCACTTTATTAATTAGACATTTTCTCATTTCTACCGAAGATTCAACAGATATGACAATAGGGCAGGTACAAACATGTAGAGAACACATATAAAGTTAGAATTGTACTGTAGAATGATAACCTTTAAAAAGAAGGTTTTCAGTGTGAACAAATTAATGCCTACAAATGTTGGAATTCACTTTCAATAACTTGAGGACCAGATACTTTCAGGATGACTGGAGATTAATAAAGAGTTGTAAAGAAATATGTACCATATTGCCCTGGTCAGAATAATCATTGTTTCCTTAAAATAAAACTATTTAAATAAAATTAATAAATTTGTATTATTCCAAATAAGAAATTGTTTAATTAACAACAATAATTCATCTGTTTTCAATGAAAGTATCCAAATCATATCACTTCTTCACTCTGCATTTTTCTATTTTGTAAAATGATGATGTAGAGCTAGCTGATCATTAAGTTCCATTTCTATGTATAATATATCCTTATTTATTACTTAAGAACTTATCTCTTACATACTTCCTATCCTCACTTCAGTATTGTGGACAGAAAAAAAATTGGGATAGTAATAATCCATAAAGGCATATGGTACACAAACTTTAACCAGATCACAAATAAGTATAGCTTCAACTCATACTTGATCATCTTTTATTTCTCCCAAGAAAGTGTCTGTACTTCCTTAAGGTAACAGATGGTGTAATGTTTACCTGAAAGCAATGATTTACAAAACCACAGTTTTAGACTTCATACCTGAGCTAGGCTAAAGGAAACTACAGGCATACCTCAAGATATAGTGATTTTGGTTCAAGATCACCATAATACAACAAGAGTCACTATAAAGGGAGTCATAATCTTTTTGTTGGTGGAGGGTCTTGCCTTCATTTTGTAAAAAAAAACCCCACATCTTTGAAGAGGAATAAAGCAACACCAATAGAATGAGGTATGCCTGTTCACAGGATAGATGGGTGGGATGGCACAGCTCAGGTTTTCTGCTCTATGTTGGGAACCTATGCCTATGTGGTAATCACAGGAACTAAAATGCAGCTTGAGAAATCTGGGCACTGGACACCAGAAAGTAAGACCGAAGGAAAAAGGCAATCATTAGGCAAAGTAGCCAAGCTACTTTTTTTAGATTTTCACCTCAAAATAACACCAAGGAGAGACCTCTTCAGGGAATAGCTCATCTTTTTCCCATGCTGGGTTAACAAATACAATGGATAGGAAAATTAAGCCCACAGAAATCATCCTATATAATAAAGAGGTAATATGCAAATTAACCCTCACACCCTCACAAGATGGCTGCCTATGACCAGACCGGCAGGGGGTTAGTGAGGGACAACCAAATGACTGAACAAGCAGGCTGCGTGGGGTGACCAGGCTGGGGAGGGGGCAGTTAGGGGCAACCAGGTAGGCAGGCAGATGATCGATTAGGAGCCAGCGGTCCACGATTGTGAGAGGGATGTCCGAGGGGTCCCGGATTACAGAGGGTGCAGGCTGGGCTGAGAGAACACACCCCTCCCCCTTCACCCCCCACTCCCCCGTGCACAAATTTCATGCCCCGGGCCTCTAGTATGAACAATAATAGAGATAAAAAATACCACCACATGTTTTAGCTTCTGTTGAGGAATGACAATGTAGTGGTAATATTCACTTGACTTTGACATTACTAAATTATTCTGAGATGATATATCATTCTCTGTCCTTCAAATGGAAGAGAATTATGATTTAGTTCCTCACAGGTTTTAACATGTTTTGTGATTTTCATAAGGATTTTATCAAGCTTTTCCCCAAAATCAAGACTCTCAAGAATGCTGCTCTCCATGGGAAGGCTTTGTGCATTAGACATAAATTAAGAGAAGAAATTCAGATTGACCTACAAAATTTTCTAATTGCAGTATTCTCCAAACTAACTGTGGGGAAGGGCCATTTTGTTTCCTTTTTGTAACTATCCTACTGTGCCTGTCTAGTATGTAGTTCAAGATATATGCAATGCTTGGCATATAAATTCAATCACATTCAAACTGATCTAAACCCTCTTTAATGAAACAATTCAACTAATTATTCCATTGAATAACATGGCAATGTTAAATTGCTATAAATATTTTTAAATTCTTTCAAGTTTTGTAATATACCAGTAATGCACAGTTCATGGACTGGCACCTATTCAAAGGACAACTTTGAAGAGAAATGCTATTCAGAGCTATTTGGTTATCTGCATAAAAATTTTGTCAAACCCTTCTCCAATTACAAGATTCTCCAAATAAATGTGAGATGAATAAAGAAAATACTACAGCATGGGGCTAATTATGGTCTTCCTGTAGTTCTTATTTGAGTTATTAAACCAGCTCGCCTAGGTTTCATAGTTTATTTTTGTTGTTTTTATTAAATTGCACATTTTTAAAACAATTCTTTTAATTGAAATTAAACAAGGCATTTTGGAAGCATCATAGTCTAGGTTTGTGTTGACATGGTGCCAGGGATATTAAGTAAGTATAGATAAGTAACCGTGAAACATTAAGTAGGAAAATAAATGAAGTATGTTAGCAAGTATAGTTCAGGAGGAAAAATGAGTGATCATTTGGGAGAAATGTGGAAGAAGGGAGTGTAGATGTCATGGTAATATGAAAACTCAACCAATTCATGGAGGTTAATTTCTTCTCTGAAATGCTAAAATTCCTAGGTGGCACCACACAATCTGATGCTTGATTATATATTCCACTCTACTGCTAATTGATTTGTATATGTTATTTGTTTTCTTTTTTTCAAACAGATTAAAAGCTTACTAAAAGGCTGGCTTCATGGAATAATATCTTTTCCTTATGACTCCATAGAACTTATGTTAGTTTCTGATCTGCAGGAAAGGGTAAGATTCCAGGCAATAGCCTTCCCACTTTTTTCAGCCCCTTTGGAAATAGTCTCCTAAAATTCTATTCTGCAATAGCATTTTTGGTTAGAAAACACAGTGGACCAAAACTCTATTTATTTTTTATTTTGTTATGTTTATTTTTTGTGAATCCCCACCAGCGAATATTTTTACATTTTGTTTTAGAGATAGTTGAAGGAAGGGAGAAGAGAGGAGAGGAGAGGAGAGGAGGGGAGGGGAGGGGAGAATTCCCTGACTGGGGCCAGGAATTGAACCTGCAACCGAGGTCCGTGCCCTTGACCAGGCAGGAATTGATCCTGAGATCCGTTCCAACCACTAAGCAAGACTGACCAGGGCTCTGTTGATTTTTAAAAAATGACTTCTAGTAGTCCTTCTTTTCCTTATCTTCTTCTCCTCCTTCTTAGATGTTGATGCCAACACTCCATTATGTTTTATAATATTACCTCTAATCTTTCATGGCAATTAAGGGGTGTTATGTGCATGTTTAAGTTTATGAATGAAAAAACTGAAGTTCAGGGAGGTCAAACAGCATATCCCTGTTCACATACCTACTGTCAGTGTTATTATGAAATACTAAAACAACTCCGTCTGGATCCAAAACCTCTTCTCTTCCTATTGCTCTGTTTTTCTGATAAGCCATGTTACCTTTTCCAACTCCTGATATCTTCTTGGTTGAAGGCCTGAGAATTTTAAAACCAAAACATGTTAGTTTGCTTAGATACCCTAAAGCCCATGGCTTCTGATTAAGCACTAGATAGTTTGCTTCAGCTGTTGTTTACAACCAAAAAGACCAAGTAACCGAAACAGAAACATATGTTACAAAAACTGGCATGCACAGCTTCTCCTCACTTGGGAAGAAGGAGCTTGGCAGAGCTGGTGCACACCTCACCTTACAGAGCAACTTCCTGCAACAACTCGCTCAAGCCAGACGGGTTCTGGCACTGTGCATCGCGACACCCAGCCCAGGATGACAAGGGAGATGCTAACATGGCAGAAACCAACCCCGCTTGATAACATGCTAAAAATATTTCCTTATCTCAAACCAAGTCACTGTACACTTGAAAATGAGAAGAGCAAAATCCTACTAAACCAATTTTTTTTAAAAAAAAAATCAAGAAAAGGCCAAGTTCCATGTCTGATTTCAGCTGACCCTTATTAGAAGGTCATTCCTCCAGGATCAATACCCCTAATGCATAACTATAGACATCCACCAATCAATGGATAGTGATAAAGGAAGCAGAATCAATAAACAGAAGGGCTGGAGAGAATGAAGAAAAAAAATACAGTGGAAATCATGGACTTTGCTGAAATGAGAGGTGTGGGAATTGCTTGAGAGCCATGTATTTTCACCCTAATCTAAACTATTTCCTCCATCTGAAAAGTTTGTGTCTTGGTGTCAGTTGACTCTACACAAGGATGGTTAATACCATGGTGTGACTTGAGCACTTGATTGACCTAAAAAGCTCCCTCAAGAAAATTCCATAGTCTGGAATTACATCATAAGAGAGACTGACTTTGTGACATTAAAGTGTTATGTCCCCTTTGGTCTTTTTATAAAATGCAAATGCTCCTAGAAGACTAACACAAATCATTACCAATATAATATTAATTATATAGCACCAACCATTTAGCAAATACTTCTTATAAATGTTTCCAGAACACAGTGCAATATTTAGGGCTGAAAGACTGAATATAGAAATGGACAATGGCTAGATCCTATATAGAATTCTGACCCACAGCCTTCAGCAACCATCAAGGAAAGAAACCCATTATCTACAATAGCCAGCCCAGGAAGCCAGCCTGTGAGTCAGACTGGTAGAAAGTCAGATACTATCTAGGGACCATCTGGGAAGTCAAATAATAGTTTTTTGACAATCAACTCCAAATGGCCAGGATTTTTTTAGTAACTGGTCAAACGCCCCTGGTTTTGTCCCTGCTTGCAATGTAGAACCAACCAGAGGAAACTAAATATGCACCCTAACCAATCACACCAGATGTCCATTTCTAGTTAGCACACTGACAGTTTTCTCTTGCCAACAGCCTCCATCAGGGCATTCCTGAAATCTTCCCTTTTCTTTATCACAATATGTCCTCACTTCTCTGCCTGCCTTTGCCAAAGTGAAAGGAACAGTGGCTGATGCCCTTGCTGTAAATAAGTAGCCCTTGCTTGTTCTCATAGGTTGTTCTTCATTATTTCCACAGGACATAGACTAAACAATCATTGTTTCTATGCAAGTCAAATCTAACCAGGCACCCTGTATTTGTATTTGCTAATTCTGGCAACCCTACTTACTATATACCAAAAACTGCTATGCGAGTTTCACAGATATTGGTTTTAACTCTCACAATATTCTGAAGTAGATATTGTCATTCTCTAATGGGGTAGCTGTGGTTTAGAGACATTTAGCAATATGCTTAAGTGCCAGAATGTGGGGATAAAATCTACACCTGTCAGATGACAAAGCCCATGTCCTTAATACTAGACTACACTTTAACTTTAAACTGGCATTTCTGCAATGAAATTTACACAAGATTTCTGCTTTAAAAGACCTAAATGCTGATCTATGAGCAAGAGAGAGGAAATAAATTGGCACATAAGAATCCTAAGTAGAGGGATGCATTATATTAGGGAGAGGAAGGAAATGAGAATAAGTGAGTTATGTCAATAGCCTGTTTCAATAAATTCTCTGATGAAAATCCCATTTAAAATTTTTCAAATCCTATATAATAAAAGGCTAATATGCAAATTGACTGAACAGCAGAATGACCAGTCACTATGACACATACTGACCACCAGGGGGCAGACACTCAATGTAGGAGCTGCCCCCTAATGGTCAGGGCGTTCCCACAGGGGGAGCTCCGCTCAGTCAGAAGCCCTGAGCTGGGCTCATGGCTGGTGAGCACAGTGGCTGTGGTGGGAGCCTCTCCCGCCTCTGTGGCAGCCCTAAGGATGTCCAACTGATGGCTTAGGCCCACTCCACCAAGGGCTCCCAGACTGAAAGAGGGTGCAGGTTGGGCTGAGGAACCCCCACCCCCTGCAGCGCACGATTTTCATGCACAGGGCCTCTAGTAACACACATAATCATGATGGCGATAGCAGATAAACTTACAGATACTTCCTCTCTCTTCTGTTCCTTGCTCACCTTAGACTTGTGAAAACAAAATCAGTCTTCAGTTGTCATTATGGCTGCTTTTCATCCATAAAGCCTAAACTGAATAAAAAATCTGTTTCCTTCAGGAAAATGTGCAGTTTTTAAAGTACAGAATGATAAAATGTTATTGTTTTCTAATTTCTCTTCTATAAAAAGCAATATGATGAATTTAGGTAAAATGTGATTTCTAGAAAAATGTGTCTTGCTCCTGATGGCTTGCTTCTTTCATCTAACAATAAAAATATATCCCCCCACCCCACCCATGTTCATAGCAGCACAATTCACCATAGCTAAGATTTGGAAATAGCCTAAGTGCCCATCAGCAGATGAGTGGATTAAAAAACTCTGGTACATCTACACAATGGAATACTATACTGCGGTAAAAAAAAAGGAATTACCATTTGCAACAGCATGGATGGAAATGGAGAGCATTATGCTAAGCAAAATAAGCCAGTCAGAGAAAGATAAATATCACATGATCTCACTCATTTGTGGAATATAATGAACATAAACTGATGAACAAAAACAGATCCAGAGACAGAGAAGCATCCATCAGACCATCAGAGGGAAGGTTGGGGAGGGTGGGGGTAAGGGGGAGAGATCAAAGGACTTGTATGCATGCATATAAGCCTAACCAATGGACACAGATACCAGGGTGGTGAGGGCATGAGTGAGGGGGTGGGGGGGAACACTGAGAGGGATAAGGACACATATGTAATTCCTTAATCAATAAAGAAAAAAACATATGACCCATAATTTTTCATCTTTATATCTTGGCAACCCAAAATTTGAGTCAAATTTAACTCTGATCTAAATTCTAATCTAAACACTGTGTTTCAGATTGCATACTCTAAACTTCTTTTAAGATCTTGCCTTCTCTTGATATTTCTGTATCTACCTTTCAGTAACTGAATTACACCAATAGAATAAGTATATTAATTTAGATTGGGTTGTGTTTATTCTCCCTTGTCATTTGTGGAATTCCATTTATCTTTTAATATAAAATATGTATATGTGTCCATAACATACAAGAGAGCAATCTCCCTATTAATTCAGTCTAAGATCTCTCAGGCTTTGAAGCACTGATTTTCACCATTTGGTCACATTGAGTCCCTGTTCTTTCCCAACCCTCCAGAGCTTTGTTATAAAGCTTATGTAAAGACCCAAGTCTTGTATAGCCTGCATCCTGAATTCATATAACAGATTCTTTTAAGTATAAAGTTAGGACTTCATATTTATGTTTACTAAATTTTATTTCTGTGGTGTTTCCCAATTGTTCCAGGCAACATCCAACCAATTGAAGAGATGAAAAACATTTATTTTCTGGGGATTGATATGGAAACAATTTGTCTGTTAATGACATTTTTCTCCAGTGGAAAGTATTCCTTCAGACTCTTTGCCAGATTCACCTTTTTTCATGTTGCACATCTAATTATCATTTGTTAATTTACTTGTATTAATTGATCCATTAAAATATATCAATCACAGTTTAACTTAGTTTCCATATCATGGAAATGGCACAGGGATGTTATTAAACTGCCTAGGAAATAAAATCACCTTGTGAATGTTATTATCAATGTCTGTCATCTTCTAACAAATGTGTGTAAATTACCTAATCACAGAGAGGTTGAAATAGAAGATGCAAATATAAATTACTGATATCAAATATTTGATTTTTCCTTAAACCATAATCTTATTGAATATAAGTATATAGGAAAGTGAATTCACACATGGGAAAATTATGAGGTGAGGTGACTAGAAGTCTTGTATATGTGTTTCTAAAGTGTTTATCAAACACAGGTAAACTTGGACTAATTTAGTTCATCTTCCTTCTTCCAGCTGAGATAAATTTTCAGAAAAAATGTATTATTGCTTCATAAAGAAAGACTGCAATCCTGACTGCTCCCACTATGGCAAAACAAACTTCCCACCAAATCACAGCTTAGTCAATATATAAATCAATGCATAGGTATGGTAAATGTCCAGTATTATCTTTAAGGTTAAGATGGATACAAGAAAAGATAAGCATGTGAAACTATTTTTAATAATATAAAGCAATAGCAGATGTATGTCAAATGAGGGACAAGTCTAAACATACATGTTATAATACTGGGTAGGATCCATATTGCTTCTAGCCTCACATAAAGTCTCCAAATGACATATATTAGAAGGGCATGATTTCTCTCCCAATGTTAAGCTTTCATTTAATAGGTTAGGGGTAGGGCGTCTTAATATTTATGACATTCATTCATTGCAGTGGGTATACGTGAAGTTCTTTTGTGAATATTCATCATGCTCTCTCTCTTCTTAGGTAACAAGACCAAGTTCCCCATGTGGTAATTATCCTACTATTCATTTATATGTTTTGGATAAGGCTGACTAAACCTCCCAATCCAAATGTGAGCACTTGCCTCAGGTCTAAATCAATTAGAATTATATCACTTCTCAACACAGTCATGATGGGCATAGGACCCCATTATTCAGGTGAAGGAGAATCAGATAAAAGACTTTTGCTCAAACTATTAGGGAAGAGAAGATTTCTTTCTTGTTTGTGTGGCCCTTGAAATGTACTGTTGGCAATCATTGTGCAATCATGAGGAATGACTAGCTGAGAAAGAAGTCATCCAAAATAAAATGTGGTCAATAAATGAAGAAGACCAGGTCCTGATGACCCCAGCGAATCATTCTAGAATTACGATGTTAATTCTGAAAGAGTATTTGTAGATAATCTTTTCTAATTTCATTCTAAAGAATAGAAAATTGAGGCCCAAGGAAGTTGAGTGACTTGATCAGGTTCACATCAGTTTCTAAACCAGTGATATTTGTCACCATGGCTGTTGGAATCAATGAAATTAAACGTTATTTACCTAACACCTACTGTGCTCTAGATATCAGCTAAACACTAAGGATCTACTGAGGAATAATGTTAAGTGTTGGCCATCAAATATCTATGGGCTATTGGTCAAGGTGAAGGGGCAATTCATATAGAGTGTGGTAAGTGCTACGGTAAGGGTAAGCACAGGGCTATGAAAACTCCAAAGAGTGTTGAATTGTAGGAGAGAATGAGAGATTGACAACCTGTTAAACTAAAAGCATTGTACATGAAGACTCTTTGTTAATAAGTGCATGACTAACACCCATGAACTTTAAAATCTGCCATCTCACCCTTTCAAAAATCCCTAGTGACTTCAAGTTCTCTACTGTGAACTTCCCCTATGTCTCTACTAATAAGATACCAAAGAGAAGCAATAAAATATTAATTTCAGGATCATCATTTAGAAATTATAAAATACATTTTTATGGAACTCTTTGATACTCTGGCCAAGATCCTTCCAGAGCATGACTATATGTCTAGAAACTTAGTGCATAAAACAGAGTCACAAAGGAACAGACACACACACACACACACACACACCACTCCAGATTCAAAGCACAACTTGTTCATTTATCATTTTATTGGCCTCAGTGACATAGGAATAAAGCAAGCAAGCTCAGAGGTTTCCCAATTTAGAAAGTTATGATGACCTACTTCTATAGAACTTTGGCAGGTATACAACTGAGACTTGGATATCAGAAAAGTGTTGAGGTTTGTAGCAATGACTTCAGAGAGAGTAACGAAACAGAGATTGCTCACATATTATTTGCAGAGAAAACAAAAATGAGGTGAAGATGAAATCCCAAGAGGCAGTAAAAATTGAAGGCCAAAAAGAAAAGAGATAACAGAGTCTACACAGTAGTTAACCTTTTTATGTTGTACAAAGAGGTCAAATAAGATATTAATTAGGAGACAGCAATTGTAAAAACTTAATAATTGAAGCAAATATTTTGGTGCTTGAAATTGTCTAATTAAAAGAATAAAATCATTGATTTTCTAAACTTTTAAAGATAGGTCTGTAACATTAGATCTCTACCTCCAGGCATTCTATCCTCTTATAATTATGAAATCAGATCACACAAAATCAAAAGGAATAACTCTTGATTTAGTGCCTGAGTTTGCCAGTGCATCTAAACATATTTTAGTTAGTTTACCCAAATTCAAATTCCAGTACACCCACTGACTAGCTGTAAAAAGTAGATATATCTATTATGTGGAATCTAAAGAACAAAATAAACTTATGAACAAATAGATCCAGAGACATAAAAAATGGAACAGACTGATGAATCTCAGATGGAAGGCAGTGTGGGTAGTTGGGAAGAGATTAGCCAAAGAACTTATATGCATATTTGCATAACCCATGGACACTGACAATAATGTGGTAGAGATATGGGGCAGGGGGAGGGGGTGGGCTACAAGGGGTCAATGGGGAAAAAAGGGAACATCTCTGTATAACTTTCAACAATAAATATAAACTTTCATAAAAGAAAAAAACTAGATCTATATGCTAAGCCATTTGGGGTATTGAATGAGTTGCTATAGAACTGTCACAGTTGAGACTGCTTTGCTGTATGTGACAAACTACTATATTTTCATAAACCTTGATCATGCACAAGTTAGGACCCAAATGAATCACTGGCATAAACTCAGGTTATTTCTAAGCATAGCAACTAAATCCACCATTTGGAATAAATTGGTAAAGTCTCTGTCCTCTGAAGTCTAATTACTTCATCATGAGTATTTATTTCCTAACATTTGCATGTAAAAAGAATAAAACCCAAAGCAAGGAAATGGAGAATCATTTACTTGAACAGGTTACCAGTATGGTAGGATCCATTTTCTCGCCTCTAACTGTATTTTGGGCTTCTTTCTTCAGATTTGAAGCTTCCATTGTTATAATAATTCTACTCTGTAGCCGGTTTTCTGAGGTCTCGGTCTTTCTTTTATAGATTTGTAGCTCCTATAGACGCCATTCAAGTCCTGTGCACATGCTCAATAGTTTTAACCGATTGCATAGGTTTTCAAGCTGTTGTTGGTTCTGCAAAAGTGCAACTCAAATACTTCTTCCTAAACCTCTGCCCTGTGTGTGTGCTTAAAATAGGTTGCAATAAATGCTTAGAGAGGAACATTAGGTTTATATGCTGATCAAAGGATTGATTTTTTTCCATGCAAAGGAACCTTATTTTCAACTTGGAAGTTCTATTGAAACTAGACTCCAAAGGAAACAACCTATTCATCTCTATGTTCTCATTTCAGATAACTGGCAGCTGATTACATTGCTTGATCTTTGAGTTATATCATCAAATTTAGCAATTTATTCTGTGACTTTTAAAAAATAAAGTATTCTTCACAAATTGGCTTTAGCTCTATAGTTAGGCTATGAGGGCAAGAGCCACACCTTCTTCTAGTTTGGTTCTCCACATTCTGTAGCCCAGAACTTTGCACAACAGTAGTTATAATCCATATACCTTTATTACTTTCTTAGCTAATAAGATCCCAATTCTCTCAGCAATACATCAGACAGTAGGATGATATAACTTTTGCTTGATTGGCAGGTGCTTATGTATTTTTCACATAATAGTTCTCCAGCTCCTTGCCTAGGATCTTTAATATTGTGAGCATATAATAACCAGCAAGTCAAAGATCTAAGAGACAAAAGTAAACCTGACATTACAAACAATCACAGGGCTAGGGCATTCTTATGTGGGATTGTTTTGAGTCTTCAGTCTTACCCAAGATACCCTGTTGTTAATATTAGTGCCTACATTTACTTTAGGGTCTTAATAGTAAATGTGAATTCAGATTGGCCTTTGGAACTGAAATAAACATAATTTTCCATCCCTGCCTTTTTGGGATCAGGCATGTTTTCATGTCCATGTGTTAAACATTACGGGACCAGGGATAGAGTTAAACAATAACTAACAACATAACTGAAGAGAACAAGCAACATAACTAAAGTATTTGCTCCCGGAAATATTTAACTAAAATTAGCTTCGTATAAAGGCTTACAGCTTGTTCATCAAAATTTGCCTTAAGGTCTTCACCTTGCTGTACCCATCAATCCAAAGCCAATATGTCATAAATTCTAAGCAACCCAACCACTTACCCTCTTTGTGAGACTCACTTTAAGATCACATATCCTCCTTTGACCTTCCCCTTTCAAAACACTGCTAAGAGCTTATGAAGGTGGTATTTTTTGCCTACTGCAATAGATGTAAAACTCTTAGACTTAACTGATTAACAAGTTTCTATGGTGATCTTTTGGGAGAGTCAACAGTCTTCAAGATCAACGACCAGTCAGCAGACTTACATATTATGTGTTCTCATTTTTAAAAAGCAGCAAATTGTATTGCACAACTAATACATGTCTATCTCAAATGTTATTTTATGTGACTTAAAATAGTTTTTATATTCTTCAGATAACAAGGCCTTTTGGGAACTTGCTGTTGTTTGAGGTTATATTATTGGATAGAAACTTTTCTTCATAAAGGAAATGCTCATAACCCTTCTAACAGTTTCATTTAAGCATTACCATGTTAAAATTTATATAGAGATTAAGGGGTAAATTTTTATTCCTGAAGCACTTTGAAAGGGCAGAATAGTCACTCAAGATATACAATTATAAGAGAGGTTAACCATCTTCTGCTCACTGCTATAATTCACCAACTATATCACACAGTAAAATTCTGTAATAATTCAATTTTTCTGACAAAAGCTGTAATGAGAACAGAAAATGGAATAAATTCATCTATTCACTTGACCCAACATGTAAGTAGAAATGGGAAAATGCCACAGAATTACACCTACTAAAAGTCACCATTCAGCTGTAATCTCATGGTTTTCCTTAGATTACTTAGCAATATATCTTTCATAAATCTTACCTCCTTCTCATTTTAAAAAGTTTACAAAGTCTAGTCAGCATTGTAGATAATAGTTACAGAGTTTAACTAGAAGAACATAATGAGTCCTGTTCTTTCTGTTGTGTATAGCATAGTTTTCAGACTTGTTTCAGACATTATATGGGAGGCAATAAAAATGGAAGATAGGCAGACATTTCATATATATATATATATATATATATATATGAAATGTATCTGAATGAAGAAATTAGAGAAATTTTAGAATTTTAGTTTAAGATCCAGTATATGTTTACTGTCCTTATTAAGGATGATGTCAGGAGGAGGAACACTGGACAAAAAGTCACAAGAGTGTTCTAACCAGATTTTGCTTTGACTTATATGCCATCAAAAGGATAGGGGCTCTTTTTGAAATCATTATGGTTCATTTACCTTCACAACATAAAGGTATTACACTAAAAACTCTCAATTATTCTCGATTGGGGAGAGGGGGAGGAATTATTGGTCTCTCCCCACAAAGAGACATTTTTGCTCAAACTTTTGTCCATGAGAGTCTCTTCAGCTTATATTTATATCAGACTATACATTTGTGGACAATAGCACTGAGTTATTTGTTGGAAGATAAACTAGTGTTATGTTGTGTCTTTTTTAAAACTAGTCTAACAGATCCAGAACCTAACAGTTTTTCCAGAGTCCAGGCATTGGAATTGGGGAGAGGGAGATAGAAATGGGGCAAATGAAGACACCACAAGGCTGGTTGCTCTTCTTGAGAGTCAGACGTTTTTCTTTAATAAATACTCATTGACTGCTATAAGCATACTAGAGGCCCGGTGCACAAAAATTTGTGCACTCGGGGGTGGGGGGTCCCTCAGCCCGGCCTGTGCCCTCTCACAGTCTGGGACCCCTCGGGGGATGACCACCTGCTGGCTTAGGCCTGCACCCCGGGGGATTGGGCCTAAAATGGCAATCAGGCATCCCTCTGGCAGCCCGGCAGCCCTTGGGGGATGTCCACTTGCCAGCAGAGAGCAAGCCTAAACTGCAGTCGGACATCCTTAGCGCTGCTGAGGAGGCAGGAGAGGCTCCCATCACCACTGCTGTACTGGCAGCCATCAGCCTGGCTTGTGGCTGAGCAGAACTCCCCCATGTGGGAGCGCTCTGACCACCAAAGGGCAGCTCCTGCATTGAGTGTCTGCCCCCTGGTGGTCAGTATGTTTCATTGTGACCAGTCATTCCCAGTCTTTCTGCTGTTAGGTTCAGTTTGCATATTACCCTGTTACTATATAGGATAGAGGCCTGGTGCACGGGTGGGGGCCAGATGGTTTGCCCTGAAGGGTGTCCCAGATCAGGGTGGGGGTCCCGCTTGGGTGCCTGGCCAGCCTGGGTGAGGGGCTGATGGCTGTTTGCAGATGGTCACACCCCCTTCAGGGTGGGGGTCCACACTGGGGTGCCTGGCCAGCCTGGATGAGGCGCTGATGGCTGTTTTCAGGCTGGCCACACCCCCTTTAGGGTAGGGGTCCCCACTGGGGTGCCTGGCCAGTCTGGGTGAGGGGCTGAGGGTCATTTTCAGGCTGGCCAGTGGCTGAAGCTCCCAGCCTCTCCTTTTTTTCTTTTTTTTTTTATTCTGAGATTTATTTACCTTCTATAATGAAACATTGTTGCCGTCACTGGTGCTCCCAGCTCTGAGGCCGCAGCCAGCTGAAAGCAGGTATCTGGGATTTGTTTAGCTTTTATAATTGAAACATTGTTGCTTTTGGGCTCAGAGCCGGGCCAGGGCAGGTGGGGAACCTTGGCTTCCTCCATCCCTGGAGCAAGCAAGCCTCATGTTCGCTTTAGTTGCATGGCTGCCGGCCGCCATCTTTGTTAGCAGTTAATTTGCATATCACCCTGATTCGCCAATGGGAAGGGTAGCGGAGGTACGGTTAATTACCCTTTTTGTCTTTTATTAGATAGGATGGTTAATTTTCAGAGTTTCTACAAGTTGATTTTGACTTTTTTTTCTTTTTGCCAGCATTCTCATTACTTCTTTGGAGAAGCAGAGTTTTGGAAGTCCTTACTTCACTATTCCAGATGGGCTTTTCTGTCCCATTTCAACAAAAATCATGTGGTTTCCTTTGGTCTCTAGCTGGAGAGAGGATTGGGAAAATAGAGTGAAAATACCCTTCCCAGAAAGTGCTAGCTCTCCTGAGATGCAGAAACATTGTTGCCATTCTCTACATAGCCCTCAGTAGGATATAGAGAGCCTTGTAACAAACCTGCTTTTTATGCATTTTCCCCAGTGGGTAAGCCCTTAGGCATAGCCTGGAAGAGAGGAGATGAACGAAGAGAAATATAGTCACACTCTGTACAGTCATGTTCATACATTCCCCTGATGGTGAGGGTCTTTGCAAGTCACACTTTGTGTAAGAAAATATTTTTTTCTCTTAATATTTATCTATATCGGAGAATCAACCTTTATCTTTAACTGTGTGTGTGTCTGTGTGTGTGTGTGTGTGTGTGTGTGTGTGTGTGTATCTGGGTCACAGGTAATTCATATTTTACTCAAATGTATGGAGAAGATGTAACTTCTTTACTTTGTCTATAATTGGTCTAATCTTTCTTACAAGACTTATACTGATGCATAGTGTGGGAATAAAATAAAATAAAATAAAATAAAATAAAATAGCTATATAGCTATATTTGGGGCAATCTGCTTTAAAGTTTACTAGGACCTGATAAACAAATCATGTATTAGGTTTACACTGGATAATTTACTTAATATTTCATACTCATCTCCTTCAGCTTCAGCCACTTTCAAATGGTGCCTGAGTAAGGGAAAGGGATTTGAGTAACCCAGTGACAGTTAGGGCAAGGAGAGCTCTCATCCCGTTCCTGGGACATCCTCTGAGGCAGACCTGACCTAAGTGCCATCTCTGCCTTTCCCTGCTAAGAGGCTGTGATTTGGATAGCAGCAGGTGCCTGTCTTTCATACTCCATCAGGGCCACCAGCTGACTTGGCTTTCCCTTTGACTCTCATGCCTCTGAGTCTCTGCCATATGTGTCATTTAGTATTTACTTCAGACTCTCTAGCCCACTATCTCTGCGGGATAGGAGAACAAAGTAAGGGTTTGAAATACAGAGGAAACCGTTTCCCTGTCTGACAAGGCTGTTCCCCTCTATTAATAGCTTGACACTCATCCCATGTTGGTACAGGAACATTGTGTTCAGGGATCCTGTAGAAAAGTGTTCTAGAGTTTCTAAAAGTGTGTCAATCATCTGTCTTCTCTTTCTGTTAACTTATCCAATTTACTTCCTCTCCCCTTCACAAAAAAATTCAATAAGGGGAAGATTCTGTAAAACTATACTTCTTTGAAAATTCTCCCCATGCTAAACAGGGGCTAAAGGAAATTAGAAAACGCTTTCTCTTTCAATAATAGCTGGCTTTTAATCCTGTTCTACCAACGCATAATACTATTTTGAATGCCATAAATGCTATCTTTTTCTCTCTATTCTGACTATCACAATCCTTCCACACTGAAAGTTGGACTTTGAAACCTAATGAGGCAGAAGGTCAGGCATGTTGAAAAACAAAAGAGAAAAGCATATTACTCTTTTTATTTGAAAATATTACCATTACATACATCTATAATATAATCCACAGAGAAAAAGAGATGCTGGGATATATAAAACCAAACATATTTCATTGTGGCACGCAATGAAATTTCATTGATGTAATTGCATTCATCACAAAGCAGGAATCAACAATTTCAGGTCACTGTTTTCAAATTAGGGAACTTGGAGTGCCAATTCCATATTTTGTTAGTTCATCAAAACCTGGCCTAATTCTCACATAATCTCCATATATTTTCTGCTAATGTCCTTAATGGTACAATCCAGCATTCAAGCTGCCTGAACTCAAATCTATCAGCAGTAGTGACTCAGCCTCCTGAGCAAGAATTGTCTTTCATTATAACTTAACTCTCTATTATGAGCACATCTAACCTTTTTAATAAGTTCATGAAAGTTCTGAGAACAAAGGACAAATCTCCTAATTCTTTATATTTCAATAACAGCTATGAATAGCTTAGGCATAATGCTTGAAAACATAACATATGTACTAAATACTCTATTACTATTTAGAGTCTTTATATACCCACAAAGATACTGGTTTTGAATTCACAGGCTTCTTGTTTTATTCTTTTTCATCTGGCGAATTGAGTCGAATCCTCAATTCAGGTAACTGTAGACTAATATTTATAGGTCACAATAATCTTCTGGTTAGGAATTATAGAATTTACTGTGTTGATATGACAATAAAATAAACTCTATTATAGAGGAGAATTTTCAAAGAAGTATAGTTTTGCAGAATCTTCCTCTTATTGAATTTTTTGGTGTGAGTGTGTGTGTGTGTGTGTGTGTGTGTGTGTGTGTGTTTTGGACTTCTCATCACTCAAAAGGCCACTTTGTAGAATATTTGTTTTAGTTTGGAAATGGCCAGAAAGACTTCTATCCATATATATCCCTTCACAATCCTCAGGAATATTTGTTTTCGAATGCACAATCTTAGGTTCTATCCCAGATATACTAAATCAGACTGGGGAGTAGGAAAGTCAGTCTGCTATAAAAACAAAACAAAACCATGAAACAAACAACCCCCAGTGCTTTTTGTACTAAAGGAAATTTTTATATTTATTTAAACCATATGTGGTCCTTAGAGCATCTATCAATGTTATAAGAGTGTATGGAGGATTGGTCCAATGTTGGCCATAGCATAGGCAGTATAGGACAAATTAAATCTTCCCTGAGGGAAGCTTGAAAAAATTAAGGGATCCTTATACAGATTGTCATAGTTTCTTACTATCATTATTATCCCATCAAATATGCCAATATTTAACTCTTCCTTATTCTTCTTTTGATGATTTTAGAGATGAGAAAAAAAATCCACCCTCTATACATTTCCTAGTTTCTATAGTTCAGATAGAGAAAAATTCTCTGGCTGAGAGTAACAAAGAATTTAGCTGGACCTCTTACAAAACAGTAAAGCAACTGCCTTCCAAGTTAAATTTAAAAGCAAAACATACTCCCACAGAAATACAGGAGAGGCACTATTCAATTTTCATTGGATATTCAATGGAACCATTTCTTCTTCTGTGTGTCCACTATTGGTGAGTTACTCTCCCAGAACATACACTTGGACTATGGCTGCAGAATAGCTCAATCCTAATCTCAGATCATGCTATCTAATTCCTTTCAAATAACCACTAAAAGGTGTATATTTCAAGGATAAATCTAAATAAAGTAGAGAAAAGCAGAAGTAAATGGCCCATATCTATGAATTGGGATACTGAAGGCAAACAAATTGAATCAGGTTCTGGGTCCATAGGAAAGGAACAAGAAATGATGGAATATCATAAGACATTGATATGGGGCACTAGCAACTCTATTATAAATTGGATAAAAGGACTGTTTATAAAGAAATGGAGAAAAACTATATAGAGGTGACACTGTTAAGTAACCAGTCAGTCCTTTCAATAACTTCCTGACCCAGAACACACTAAATAACACTTTTTTATCTGTCACTCATGCCTGCTTGCTGGTTATCATGCCTGTCTGCCTTTTACCTGAAAAGCCTAAACCACCATAGAAGTGGAACCTGGTATCAATGCCGAAAATACTCACACGCCTAATGAGATTTTCAATTTGCTTTTCAATTTTATTCTTTTCCACATTATGCCTCTGCATAATTGAAAAAAGTTTTATAAATTACAAATCCCCATGAAACCCATATATGAGAGCCATCCAATTATTCAACCTTTTCTACTGTTGTTATCATTAATAGAGTAATTGGAGTTTGCACTGCACATGCTGTTCTCTGCTATATGCTGAATGGAAGCTATTGTTTTCTGTGTGTTTTCCCCATAGGAAGTAGCCAGGTGTGAGCCCTGTCTCAGAATAAGTGAAGCACAGGGAGGAAATGACAAAAGCTTTTTCTTTAGTAAGTTTGGTACTCTTCAGAGAGACTCACTCATATTGATATTGTCAATGCTGTGCTAGTAAAACAATATCACTCCGCCTGCTATTCCATCTATTCATTGTAAAGAACTTTGATTCTTTTTCACTAAGCCTGATTCTACACAACTTCTCTCATTCCTGTGCGACTAGAAATTCCAGGAACTTCAATCCACAGGTTCAAAACCTCTAAGTTCCCCAAAAGCCTTACCAAGGCAGGCTACTTTTTTAGGAGCTTCCATACACATTGGGAGATAAAGATTGCTGTAGACTCAGCTCTTCCTATGACCCCCAGTCTTTATTGATCTCAAATTTGAGAGATATTCTAGATATCACTCATTCATTCAAGAATATGTTCTTAGATCCTTATACAGGATAGCAGGCAACAAAATAGTGTTGTACTGTATTGTGCAGTAAACAAAACAAAAAGAATAAGACATTGAAATGCTAAGAAGAGATTATGGTTTTGAAACAGCCGACATGAGAAACTTTTGGGTTGTCCCCATCCCCCTCTATTTCCAACTCCATATAAAACATTCAAATTACCAGTGTATAATTTAAAATAATGCACATGTCTTATCAGTCCTTGATCAACAAATATTTAATGATTAAAAAGGAACAAATGTACATCTCTCCCAGCACACCCATTATATTACCCAATATTAGTAAAGCAAACAAAAAACACCCACTCAGAGACAAGTGATCTGTAGATAGAGTGAACACTGGGCAAACTGTGAAGCAAGAAAAGATAATATGTATTCCATGTCTTTTAGCCCCTAAACTCTCCATTAAACCACCTCCCCTTGCTCTGATAGCTCTCCTGTATGTCCCATCCCAAATCAAGCAGTCACGCCCTTATTACTCATATATAGAATGCCATGCTTTCTATGTTCCAGGTCATATTCCCTTTAAGAATCAGTCCTTAGTGCCATTCAAGATGACAATTATTTTTTAAAACATCTTTTTGTTGAAAGTATTACATATGTTCCCTTTTTACCCCCATTGACCCCTTCTAGCCCATCCCTGTCCCTAGCACCAGGCCTTCACCACCCTAATGTCTGTGTCCATGGGTTATGCAAATATGCATACAAGTTCTTTGGTTGATCTCTTCCTTCCCACCCACCCACTCCCACTTTCCCTCTGAGATTCCACAATTATTTCAATATTTACTTTGTGCTGGGGAAAGAAGGACAATTAAGACGGTTTCTTCTCTGGAATCATTCTCTCTCTCTCCACATAATCTATAAATGTAATTTTGCTGCAGTGTTCAGAAGAAAACATATGCAACTCTTTATATTCTAAATATTCACCCACAGTATTACTTAGCTTAGTGTAATAATAAAAGAATCCATATATTTAAAGAGTCCATTTTCTTTTGGCTTGAAACATCATGGCATAATTTTAAAAGTCCTTACTGTTGAGTTGTGTTTCTGATGTTCACTTTATACTTCTTTTACCTTTTTTGCTTGATTGCATGTAGGTCTAGGTCACTAATGGGCATTTGCTCATTGAATCTCCTGCCTACAGTTTAACACCTTCAAACTTTAATTTTAAAAATCTCTATTTTACTTTTGTCAAAATTGAGCCATCATTTATTCAGCTTGAAATATTATTTAATGCTCCTCACAAAACTGTTCTTTACCTTAATTGGGAGGGAACTCCTTTATGACCTCCCACTGATTCCCTTTTGCTTTAACACTCCCAACTCTGCCAAGATGAGAGCATTAATGAAATATGGCTGGTGACCACAGGCACTGTAGGGACTCTACCGGTATATAATTTATTTCCTATGGCAGTGATTTGCATGTGAAAGTGCATTGGAATCAGCTGAATGAAACATAGTTTGTTGTGGAAACTTTCCACAAGGCTCTAGTTCTAGATTTCTGATTCAGGAAAACTGGGATTTATTTAAAAAATGTATATTTCTAACATTTCCAAGTAGATACAACTGGTCTGCAGAGCACATTTTGAGTATGACAGTCCTTCAGAATTCAGTCTCAGTGTGCCCTAACTATAACTACAACTATACTTAGTCCACCAGACAATCAATCAATAGCTATATATATAAAAGCCTAAGCAACATGTCGATCAGTAGCTATGACTTACATTGACCACCAGGGGACAGATGATTAATTCAGGAGCTGCCCCCTGGTGGTCAGTGTGCTCCCACAGAGAGAGCACTGCTCAGCCAGAAGCTGGGCTCATGGCTGGTGAGCGCAGCTGTGGTAGCATGAGCCTCTCCTGCCTCCGCAGCGGCACTGCCGAGTGGTGGCGGTGCCGCTTCACGCACTGCTACATCCCTCGGGGGATGTCGGACTACCAGTATCCCCTGAAAGGTCCGTATTGTGAGAGGGTGCAGACCAGGCTGAGGGACCCCACCGGTGCACAAATCCATGCACCGGGCCTCTAGTCCTAAATAGAGCAGGTGACTTAAAAAGTGCTGTTCTTGCTCCATGGTTCTCTGCAAAGGCTGCACATTAGAATTTTCTGAGTCCCTCTTAAGTCTCTGGATCCCAAATCAATTAAATGAGAATTTTTCAGGTGTGTGTTCAGGCATAGTAGTTTCTGTAGGTGATTCCAATAGGTCGCCAGAGCTGAGAACTTCCAACTCGCTTTAGGAGTATTTTTCCACAAGGTAAATCAAAATTAGTATGTTTGAAAGTTGAGAGTTAAGATAGAGTTTGTCTTATCAATTTATACTCCATGATTTACCAACTTACAAAATGGGCATAAGCAGAGTTTTCTATAAAGAAAATAAAGGATAGCTTAAAGATATTCCATAATTTTCTCAAGGTCTTATGACTGACAAGTAAAAAGATAAGAAACAAATTTTTAAAAAATATATTTTTTAATGATTTCAGAGGGGAAGGGAAAGGAAGAGAGATAGAAACATCAATGATGAGAGAGAATCATTGATTGGCTGCCTCCTGCATGGCCCACACTGAGAATCAAGCCCGCAGAGCCAGAGACCAGGTCATGTGCCCTGAACAGGAATTGAACGGTGACCTCCTGGTTCATAATTTTACACTCAACCACTGAGCTACACTACACTGGCTGGGCAAGAAACATTTAATTTCACACATTCTTATATCTAAAACGTATTAAATGAGTGTTTTTTATTTGCTAGGCAGCAGTATAGGCACTGTGTTTGCTCTTAACTTCTACTTTATAATAGTTCAATACATATTTGTTGAATAATGCTCAACTGTATAAAGATGGAATATTCATAGAATTCATGAGGACATAGCTCCATCTCTGTTAACATCAAAATCAAAGAAAGTATATGTACAGTGAAGACTCCATTACTTGGAGGTAATCATGTGCCAGGATGCTATTACTTAACTTAGTATTGATAGCATTCTGCTGCAAATTGGGATATCATAGACTCATTGTAGAATCAGTTTTCTTAAAGGTCATCTTTACCAGCCTTTATCCTAAGTTAGAATATCTATGATGAAACATGCTTGACATATGATGGTCTAGAACACTGACTAAAGAAGCTCTTATTTTTCATTGCTAGGTGGTTCATTTTATTGCTGGAAGCACTAACTGGTGAATTCTTCACCAGATGAAACTCAAAATGTGTTTATATGTAAATTTTTCTTTGGCCTAAGTCCTAACATTATTTCTGGAACAAATTTATAATTTTTTCTACATGGAAGTTTTTTAAATCTGGTTTTCTAGATGATGATTATTTAGGGACAATTGGCCTCAATACTGAGTATTGGAAAATACAGTTTTCTGATGACTTTGCTTTTGTTATCTGGTTCAAATTTATATATGAAGCAAACACTGATACTCAGAATTCTTCTTAATAATAGAATCAGTTGAAGTTTACCCAACTGAGGATGACCTGCCTTCTATAATTCTTTCCTAGGATTGTATTTTATCACTTAATAATTATGAAACAACATTCTAAAAAGCATCAAACACTTTAGAAACAAGGATTCATCTTAAAAATATCACTAAAGAAGATCCCATATAAGGAAACTCTGAGAGGGAAACTAATCATTAGGTAGGTCAAGCATTAAGACCACCTCATTGGCTGTATCCCTGTATATATGAAGGTTCCCTGTACAGTTGGGTAACATGGCAGCTCTGCTGTGGTGATCAAATAAGAAACTCATTGATAAGAACATTCAAAATAGAACTTTTCCCTTAAATCCTGGGACCTTACTTTCAGCTCTTTGCCCAATATACAACTTAATAGTTTTACAATAGTTTTAGCACAAACAACTCAGCTCCTTAAAGATTTTATTTTCTTCCTAAAGACTGAGTACTCCATTTTAGGGATTAACTTCCTCATCAATAGGAACAAGCCTGTGTTTATTGTCACTGTTATTATGTGGACTGCAGAGCTATTAATTAATGGGCTATGGTCATGTTCTGACAGTGATGACCTATATCACACAATGGGCCACACTTGCAATAACTACTTCATCATGGGAGATAATTAGCTAGGTCATGTTTGCAAAGCACTGCTAAAATCAAGTCTTTTAGAACTGTTCCAGCCAATATTCATCGGCAAACCCCTCTTAATTCTGTTGTAATTAATAAGCACTAATACCTTTTGGCACTTATATTCATCTAATATTTCCGTATCTGCTCTGATGTTTCATTTGGGAAACTACATTTTCAGACTATATTTTAAATTCTCTATAGAAGTCAATTACATTTATATGATGTGAAGATGATATATATGGTATATTTCAACAATTACTGATTAATTAAACACATTTTATATTTCATGATGCCAAAAGCGAACTGGATCAGGACATAATCTGTTTTATTCTAAATAAAGTAGCACCTGGACACACAACAAATCCATTTGTTTAAGCCAAGTGTTTTTTTATGTCTATAGGTAACTTAGAGCCAAGGATATATACATTATGAACAGATTTCTACTAGGAGGAAACTTATAAACAGAGGATAGAGCAAACACCATCCCCCAACTCATTGTTCTACAGCTTAGCCAGCCAGATATAAATGCTCTCTTTGCATCATAGCCAAAGGTGGGGTAGTAAGGGTGGGGGAGAGGAGTCCTGCCTTGGCTAGCAGGAAGGATTGCTTGCAAGGTCCATCCATTCATTTACATGAAAAAACTGTATAAGATAGCCCAGGAGCTTCTAAGTAACTCTTAGCATTTTCAAAGTAACAAGAGCTATTTCAAATGACCTGTGGGCACAGGAACTATGGTGGTGACTACACACAAGAGCCCTGGAAGTATCCGTGTGCTTCGGGAATGTAGACATCATCCAATGGCCTTGTCCCACAGACTCCCTTAGTCCAGGGACCAATCTCTGCTAAGCTGCCAAATGGGGGAAGGAAATGAGCATCCAGGGCCATCCCGTTTGTGACTTGTCACAGTACTGTTAACATTGATCCCTCCAGAGCTGAAGTTTAGACATCAAGTTTTAAAAAAATAACAATCTAGGAACATTCCAACAATCCCTACATTTATTTTGCACAGTTTTATTTTATAGTTCTTAAATTTTCTTTCGTTTTTCTAGTCTCTCCTTGATAATTGTTTTAATTACAAAAATGATGAGAGTGTATTAGGGAGAAACAAAGAACATTTTCTTTCTGCTTAACAGAGAGAATATTCACAATGATGAAGCAAGCTATTGGAAACATTTTAAAGCAATTCTTTCTCAAAAGTAAAATTAAAAGGAAGGAACCTTGTATTGCTGAAAGTAATTTCTCCTCAGAAAGGAGAGGGCATGTGTTCTAAACTAAGAAAAGAAAATTAACTTCTCTGTCCTTGGCGATGGTTTGGAAGCCAGAAGAGGCTCCATTAAACAGTGCAAAAAGCACTGAATTAGGAATCATAAAACACAATGGTGAGTAATGTGTGGGTCCTGGGAGAATGCAGTATCACTTCCTTACTGGTAATTGCTCAGTCCAACTTGGAGAGCATATCTTTAGACACAGAATGGGAAATGAAGGCTGATTAGCCATCACAGCATCGTTCCAGGGAGAGATGGACGGGAGCAAATTATGAATCAGCATAACCCTGCTCTCATCTCTGAATTATTGAGTATGAAACTAAAACCTTGGAGAGACTTAAACAATCTATCAGCTGCTAAGCTTTTGTTAGAAAATTAGCTCGTGATATGTAATGGTCTTTCTTATACATTTTAATTTCTTTTACCAGTTTAAATAGAATTTGAGTAATAGCTTCTTAATGTTCACCACAGAAGGTAACTGAATCTTTAATGGACTCCTGCTGCAGCCTTCTTAATATTATAATTTAATTGAGGTCTATGTAAAAGAGGATTTCCTTCTTTTTTCATATTTATACTTACAGATATCTTGAGAACCATGTTTTAGTCAAACTGTTTTTCATAAACACAATTAACATTTGTATGTGACTGAAATGGGATCCTTTACAATAGTTGTGTCCTTGTTTTCTTTTGCGTTGTTGCAACCCTTAGATTTCAAGGTATTATATTTGAACAGAGAAAGTAATAGTTGACTAAATGCATAATTTCTATTCATGTATGAGCAGGATCAAGAACACGTCTTGTATTTCCATGACCTTGACTCTTTAAGCCACTTTTCACCTTCCTGATGTACAATGCATTTCTCCCTTCAGTAAAATCCTGCTTCCAGAATCTTCATCACGCTATTTTATGAAGTACAAGAACAACTGAAAAAGGAATTTTCTGAGACTCACATAGGAGAATGAGCGGCATTTATTCGAGTGGAATTAAACCCCTGAGTTTCCAAGGCTCCCTTTCCCTCCGTCCACCATGGAAAGAGTGCAGCTGTGTCTTTAGAGGAGCCAGATGAGAACTGTTGCCCACAGTTTCAGTTCCATATTTACACAGTCCAATCCAGCATCAGGCTACCTGAGCTTATGTTGCTAGTTGAGGTCCATCAGTCCATTGAGTGTGGGGTCTGCATAGCCATGGGCCATGCAGCTTCCCAGAACACAAGTGAATGAAAGCAAGCAGGAACAACACCAGAAGAAAGAGAAAGAGAGAACTCCTTTGTCTGGGGATTGTAACCTTCAAAGATTTTGTACCCTTGCAGGAGCCCCACCCCCTCTGGCCAATGATCTATGTTCCAGGTTAGACTGACAGGCATCTTCCTTATATCACTCTGACTTTACTGGACATGAGTCCATCTCTCAATTGTTGGATTCCTTTCCCCTGTGATCTGGAGGGAATGGACCATGGTTTCCTGGGGAATATAAAGTTGCAGCTTCCCGGTGAAGCTATCCAGATGGCCTTGCTTATAATGTCTGGCCTCCCTTTTGCTCCTTTGGTTGATCTCTCCCCCTTACCTCCACCCTCCCCTACCTTCCCTCTGAGGTTTGACGGTCTGATTGTTGCTTCTCTGTCTCTGGATCTATATTTGTTCATCAGTTTATGTTGTTCATTATATTCCACAAATGAGTGAGATTATGTGATACTTATCTATCTCTAACTGGCTTATTTCACTTAGCATAATGCTCTCCAGTTTCATCCATATTGTTGTAAATGGTAAAAATTCCTTTTTTTTTTTTTACAGCAGCGTAGTATTCCATTGTGTAGATGTACCACAGTTTTTTAATCCACTCATCTGCTGATGGGCACTTAGGCTGTTTTCAAATCTTAGCTATGGTAAATTGTGCTGCTATGAACATAGGGGCGCATATATCCTTTCTGATTGGTGTTTCTTGTTTCTTGGAATATATTCCTAGAAATGGGATCATTGGGTCAAATGGGAGTTCCATTTTCAGTTTTTTAAGGAAACTCCATACTGTCTTCCATAGTGGCTGTAACAGTCTGCATTCCTACCAGCAGTGCACAAGGGTTCCTTTTTCTCCGCTTCCTCGCCAGCACTTGTCATTTGTTGATTTGTTGATGACAGCCATTCTGACAGGTGTGAGATGGTACCACATTGTCGTTTTGATTTGCATCTCTCAGATGATTAGTGACTTTGAGCATGTTTTCATATGTCTCTTGGCCTTTCTTATGTCCTCTTTCAAAAAGTATCTATTTAGGTCCGTTGCTCATTTTTTGATTGGGTTGTTTATCTTCCTTTTGTTAAGTTGCATGAGTTCCCTGTAAATGTTGGACACTAAACTCTTATCAATGATAACACTGGCAACTATATTCTCCCATGTAGTAGGCTTTCTTGTTGTTTTGTTGATGGTTTCTTTTGCTGTACAGAAGCTTTTTATTTTGATGTAGTTCCATTTGTTTATTTTCTCTTTACTTTCCATTGCCCAATCACATTTCACACTTAACATCATTCTGCATGAGCATCATATGTACAGCACAGAGGCCAGATAATTATGTATATTACAGAGTATTCCCCCAATATCCCAAGCACCCATTTATTAATTATTGTATTATTTTCCACATAAATAACTGTAAGCCTACTTTTGTTCCACCCTGTATACACACACACACACACACACACACACACACACACACTTCACAGAGGTATCAGCCTAGAAGAATAAAAGAGTAAATTCAGAAAAGCATAATATTTTATGTATTATACTGGTAAGGGGTATTGTGTAATTATTGGTGTTTTATTTTTTCTCCATAAAAAAACAAATTTTTGCATATGTGAACACAGAGAAATGCTTGATATGCAGGTAAAACCTTTAGTTAGTGCTACTTCTGCATTCCTTATTTAATAGATTAATTCCATGTAGCTGCACTATTATTTAAAAACACATTATAGGTGATTTATAAAAAGAACTTTTAGAAACCAGGATGATTTTTATTATCATTTCACATAGCCACAGAAAAAAATGAGAGAAAAGAATAGAACCTATTACTTATGCTACCCATTTTAATCTCCTTTGTCCATTTCCACCCAAATATTCTTATCCTATTCCCCCCACCCTTATCATAAGAGACTGATCTAATTGACTTAATAATAAAGAGTTCCAGCGACCATGCTATTTACATTTGAAAGAGCACTGTGGGAAAAGGTAGAATATTTTATACTAAAGATTTAATCTTAGATGATATCATTCTCAGCATGAAGCTTAGGAAGAAGATGGGTTAGCAGTGGGTTCTCTTAAGCTATGATAACTTTTAAAGTATAAACAGATGACTGAATGTCAAATCACAAACATAAAAACAGTCACATCAATTAGTCAGCGAACTATATTAGGCTCAGATAGTTTAGAGCTGGAAAGGTCTTCACAGACCCTTTATTGGTTCAGTAATCTGACTTTTAGTATAAAGGTTAGGTCAGAGAAGTGAGGTAACTACATCTCTTATTAGGGTAACCAAGATCATATAACTCAGGTCTTCTGACTCCTAGTTCAGTTATTTCTATCACATATTCAAATACTCATAATTTATTCTGAAATCAAACATTAATTGAACTATCTATAAGAGTTTTTCTTTTTTTCAGGAAAATACACTGATTTGTTGATAAAAATTATTCATATGAGTTCTAACTTTTAAGGGAGTAGAGAGAAAGGAAGTATCTAGAAAGAGACAGAAAAGGAATGAAGTCTTAAATTAACTTTGTTTTCAATTTCATGCCTCTTTGCTCTTCTTGCTTCTACTTGTGAGAAAAGTAATCACAAGGGGAGGAAGGAAGGAAAAGCCTTGAATAACATGATTATGAGTATTGTAAAGTTAGTAAATAACACCGCAGAACACATGCCCAAGTATTTTGAGAAATGCATTTTGCATGTTCATTTACTAAGAGGTTCATTATTTACTTTAGTACATTATTATTTTTTTTTCTAATAACTAACAGCCAATGGCCTGGGAAGCACATTGTTAAGTGATACCATTATTTTCTTATTAGAAGCCCAGCGCAGGAAATCGTGCAGGTAGGGTCCCTAGGGCTTAGCCTCCTGTGATCAGGGCCATCTTCTGCCTGTTTGCCAGTCCCCAGGCTAAATGCCACCTCCGCTGCTGGGCTGTCAGGCCATTAGGATCACCAGCTCATCCCCAGCTGCTCGGAGGCTCAGGCCTGCGGGAAAGCAGGCGCTGGTAACTTCACCTCCATGCACATGAGCTGGGCCTACCACTGATGGAACGCGCTGCCTGCTTGGGGCCACCACAACCACCACTGCTGCTGGGGCTTGAGGTACTGATGGAAGCTGTGGGGCGTGCCCGCAACCTACCCACCCCAGCATGAGTGTCCCTGAGTGGACAGCATTTCCATCAGCAGCCAGCCTGTCCCACATGCATGGAAGTGAAGTTGCCAGTGCCTGCTTTCCCGCAGGCCTGAGCCCCAGAGCAGCCGGGATGAGCTGGTGATGCCAACAACCTGACAGCCAGCCAGGTCTTCCCGCCACCTACCCCGCCTGATTCCCCTGTTCACCATCGCTGATCCACTGGAGCCTGCAAGCTGGGGGCAGGGACCAAGAAGTCAGCCATTCAGCCTGCTCACCAGTTCCCAGTCCTGCCCCACCCCACTCACAGGCTGGCGGGGGTGGGAGGTGTGTGGGGGGGCGGGACCGAGAGGTGCTCAATGCACCTCATGGTGACCGATCCTTTGGTCATCACGGTCATCACAGACACTGGCTTTTTATATATATAGTTGGCTTTTTTATGGGTGCATTTAATTCTTGGTCCATATACACTTTAATATTTTGTAAAAATGAACTGCTATCATATGCACTAAAATCTAGCATTTGAAGGTCAAGTCTTTGGAAATTCAGAGAGCTATATATTTTTTAAAATCCTGTCATTCCTAGCAAGAACAGTAGAAAATTGAAGCCCTTTGAAATTTGCCTTCACAATTTTAAAGTCCACTTCTACTAACTGGATATTTCATCCTTTAGTATAGGGAGTAGTTCCTCTAGTGGGGCATTGAAAAGCTAAATAAACAGAAGGAAAACAAGTTGATAAGAAACTGAGTGCATGGGCAAGACTTATCGATTGTGGGCTTCACCTTATGATGATTTGATTCGGATTAGGTTGAGTCTTGATCTCGATATATTTATGTGTTAGATTCTCCTAGGCTGTTTCTTTTCTCCCTGATAGACTGGCTTCAATCTTCTGATGTGACTATTGGATTTCTGGGAGCTGAACAGAAGAGAGTGAAGGTTTAAACCATACAGTGGTATATGTTTCTCATTACTGCTAGCTTAGAATCTTCTTTCCAGCTTGCAAACTTTTATTGTTTTCATCTTGTTTTCTCTTTTCTTAATCACTGTAGTTTTATCCTTTAATAACATTCCCTTACCATTGGTTTAGTGGGGTTTTGAGAGGGTTAAAAATAGTGTGTTCATTCAACCTACCATCTGTAGAAGGATCCACTCTGTCATTCTTTAAACAGCTTTGTTTTTGCATTTTGTGTCTACATCATTGTTTTCTCCTTTTTTGTGATTATTTCTGTCAATTTTCCCCTCAGTATTTATCCCTCTTCTTGTCTCTAAATCATATTCCCAAGAATTTTTTGTTTCCCTGATTTACTTCCCTTTACTCGTATATTTTTAAATATTTTTCAATTACAGCTCCCCTTCAATATTACCTTGTACTGGTCACAGGTGTACAGCATAGTGGCCAGACCATCATACACTTCACAAAGTGTTCTCCTGAAATTCCAGCAGCCACCTGTCTCCATTCATAGTCATGACAACATTATTGAATATATTTCCTATGCCATTCACCAAGTCTATTTTGTAACTACCAAGCTCTAATTCTTAATCTCTTCACTTCTTTCACCCAGTTCCCCAACAGCCCTCCCCTCTGGCACTCACCAGTCTGCTTTCTGTGTCTTTGAGTCTGTTTCAATTTTGTTTATCTATTTAGCTCTTTAGATTCCTCATATAAGTGAAATCAAATGGTATTTGTCTTCCTCTGACTGACTTATTTCATTGAGCATAATACACTCTAGGTCAATCCATGCTGTAGCAAACGGTAAGATTTCATATTTTTGTGGCTAATACTTCACTTTACATATATACCACAACTTTTTAAAAATATACTTTTATTGATTTCATAAAGGAAGTGGAAGGGACAAAGAGATAGAAACATCAATGATGAGAGTCATTAATTGGCTGCTTCCTGCATGCCCCACACTGGGGATTGAGCCTGCAACCCAGGCATGTGCCCTGACCAGGAATTGAACCATGACCTCCTAGTTCATAGGTCGCCGCCACTCACCACCAAGCCACGCTGGCAGGGCCATACCACAACTTTTTTATCCACTTCTCTACTGATGGGTACTTGGGTTGCTTCCATATGCTGGCTATTGTAAATAATGCTGCTTTTCTCCCTCCTTTGAAATTTCATTATACTCTAAATATTTCATGCATGTTGATAACTTTGTATTTGGAACCTTGAGCCTGATTTCCACCCCTCTATTTTAGAACAGTGATTATAACTGCAAGTGTACATGCTCAATACACAACTAATTTCCACCTCTTCCCCACAAACTTACTTCTTCTCTGATACTTAAAACTTCATTGTGAATGACACCATATCCTACCCCCTACATTAATAAATCAAAATAAACAACAGAAACCTGGGATTTTGCTTAAAATCCTTGTTTTTACTGTTTTTCAGATCCACTTGGTCAATAAATCTCATTGACTTTGCTGTATCAATAGCTTCTTCTGTGTCTGTCTGCATTCCCATTGCCACTGTCTTATTCAGCTGTTATTAATTCTTGTGTTGCTTTTATTGCAGAACTCAGGTTTTGTCCCTTGAATTTATTCCCTCTTTATCTAAATTCTTGTGTAAAAGTCCAAAGCTCTCCATAATCCTACTTCTTAGTAACTCTAGCATCCCGGCTATCCTTGCTTCTGTCCTCCAAAGGCGTGCAGTGTTCCAGCAAATGACTTGAAATTATTTAAGTCCGTGGTCAGCAAACCACGGCTTGCGAGCCACGTGCGGTTCTTTGGCCCCTTGAGTGTGGCTCTTCCACAAAATACCACGTGCGGGCGCGCTCATACAGTGCGATTGAAACTTCGTGGCCCATGCGCAGAAGTCGATATTTTGTGAAAGAGCCAGTATTTTGTGGAAGAGTCACACTCAAGGGGCCAAAGAGCAGCATGTGGCTTGCGAGCCGCAGTTTGCCGGGCCATAGTTTGCCGACCACTTATTAAGTGGTTCATCTTTTTCTCTTTTCTGCATTTTGTGTTCCTTTTATGTCTTTGTCTAGCTACTGTTGGCTCTTAAAATCTCAAATCAAAGATCATCTCCTCTAGAAAGCATTCTTAGCATGCTCAGGCTGATTAGACGATCCCCTTGTGTGGTCCCTATTTATAACTTTCTCTTGGCATTTTTAACATTATGCTCATTATGGCCTACTAGAGCAAGAAATTGATGGCCCATTAGATAGAGGGTGAGAATTATATCTTACTCAATTCATGTTCAGTAACTGATACTTAGGTAGTAAGAAATGCGTATTGGACTAATGAATGAAAGCAAGGTTGAATAAGCAAAGCTGACTTTGATTATAAACACCACCTGTTGTGTGTGTCCAGGCAATGAGTATGGAGAGCTGAATATCCACATGGACACATTTAGAGAAAGGAAGAATTCAAGATGGAGTGAAAGACAAAACTAAATTATTAATTGTTTTTCTCATATCTATTCCCGCCTATATCCATTAACCTATGTGAAATAAAAGAGAGGCTATTTCTAATTCAGATTATTATGGCCTGACCACTCCTGACCTGGACAGAGAGCAGCTGATTGACTATTTTCAGTCATGCTTTATACTCAGGAGTACAGCTGCTGACTGGACCTACCATGCATGAAGGCAAATTTAAATCAACCAGTCAGCCAAGACCCTCACCATACCATTGTCTGAGTCCACACTGAGTTTCCATATGCTTTCCTTACTCACTTTATGCTTTGAATCATATAATTTGGATGTTTTATAATAGAGGCATACATCTTAAATTTTTAATTGTATTCCAGGCATAGAGATAGATCTTTCTAGAGCTCACTGCTCATTTAAATTTAAATATTTTTTCTCATGATTGTAAAGACCTTATTTTCTCCTTGCTAAAGAAAATAAGCATTTCATGCTTTTTCCAAATTAGCCTCTGGTTGCCATTTACACTTCCCTATTTCAGAAGAATGAGATCACCTTGGGCCCTTGCCTGCCATTTGATTAGTTTTTTACTATCTATTTTCTGCCATTTAAGTTTATTGGTGAGAAGTAAAAGGCAAGTTTCGTGGGCCTGTATTCAAGGATGGAAAATCATCCAGCACTGGGGCACTGAAGATATCAATTAGAGGCAGTGTTGGGCCATTCTCTCCTTACTTGACACCTGTCTACAAATGCTTGCAGGCCAGAATGCGAGGAGTCCTCATCTCAGACTGTGGTGTACCTCTTATTAGAAGGCTGATAGCTTGACATTCCTCCATGTTTTCTATTTAAAATGTTAGTCTTCTGCTCTAGCCAGTTTTGCTCAGTGGATAGAGCATCGGCCTGCAGACTGAAGGGTCCCAGGTTCCATTCAGGTCCCAGGTTCAATTCCAGTCAAGGGCACGTACCTCGGCTACAGGCTCCCGGCCCAGGTCAGGGACATGTAGGAGGCAACCAATGGATATGTCTCTCTCACATCAGTGTTTTTTTTCTGTCTCTCCCTCTCCCTTCCACTCTCTTTAAAAATCCATGGAAAAATATCCTTGGGTGAGGATTAAAAAATAACAATAATAATAAGTAAATTAAATAAAATGTTAGTCTTCTAGCAATGTCTGTTAAATTTAGTGATGACCAATTATTTATATCTGGGACTGTGGCTATATACTTTAAGTACTTGACCTTTAAGGAACCATTAGTCCACTTAAAGGACCCCCTAATTCACTCTTTATATGGATGGGGTTGGCTGGTGGAACTGAGTAGGTAATTAAGTCAAAGCCAGTGAAGTTTTTCACGTCAGCATGAAAAGACTAAAAATTTATATCAAGATCACTGATTCTGGTCACTGGCACTGTTAGCTGGCTTTGATTTCTGCTTCTGGCAAATAAAGCAGTTGGATGAGAGGAGAACCACATGAGAAAAGGATCTAATGCTGAGGCATAGAGTTTTACTTGAATGATAAATGCTGGCTCCAAACACTTGTCGCAGCCTATGGTATGCTGCTTGTAATTCTTGAAAAATTGGAGAACTAAGAAAAATTTTAGATCTATAATATTTACTACTCAACCATAAAAAAGAAGAAAATATCACCCTTTATAACAGCATGGATGGACCTGGAGAATATTATGCTAAGTGAAATAAGCCAGTCAGAGAAAGACAAGCGCCAGTGGAATATAATGAACAAAATTAAGTAACAAGCAAAATAAACACAGACTTATATGTAAAGAACAGGTTCCATTCGGGTCTCAGGTTCAATTCCAGCTGTCCATGAGAAAAAAAAAAAACACCTCAGGACCTGGACAACAGTGTGTGTGGCGGTTGTCCATTGCGGGGTGAAGGGGATAGGAAAAGGTGAAGGAGGGTACAGCGGGGATAAATGGTTGTGGACAAAGACTGGACTTGGGATGGTGAATGCACACACAATAGAGTGTACAGATGATGTGTTGTAGAACTGTGCACCTGAAACCTGTATAATTTTCTTAACCAGTGTCTATAATATCCCTTCCCCCACACTTAGGTCATTTTTAACAGGGTAGGAGGATTGGTGGCTAAGGGGGTCATTGTATGACCACCACGTGATTTGGGAATAGGGACTTCTCTGACAGCACCTTCTTTTTCCAAATAGGCATCTGACTCCAATATAAATCATCTGTTTATTGAGCATCCTTATGTACCAGAAACTCTCCTAGGTGCTACTGACACAGTAATGAACAGTACGAAGTCCTCCGTGGGTTTACATTAATTACATCTGTGGATGTGGATGTACATGAGCACCAATTTTCTCCACACAGAAATAATGAAAAAAGCAATCATAACCTTGATAGATTATACTTATATTATTTGAGTAGAAATTTTGTTGTCATAAAAGAAAATTTTTATTCTGGAATTGTAACTAGAGGAAAGTTGTAAGTTTGTTTTGTCTAGAACATTTTTAAACTGAATAAAGACAACATCCAGAAGATTTTGATTAACTTCTATTTGGAAGCAGTGTGATAGCAGGAAATCTGATAGTATAATATCTTCTTCTTGAGACAAGACCCCTCTATGATTTTTAAAAAAATTACACACTTAAAATAAAATATGAATTTATCATCAGTGAAATTGTATATTCATATTAAAATAATTATTTAATAATTTAAGAAAATGTTTTTACTCTCTATATAAATACCAGTAGTCATGTCTACAAATTAAACAGTAAGAACATTTGTGAATGGTAACTAAAGACATGCACTGGAGTTTGAAGTGGTGTGTGTGTGTGTGTGTGTGTGTGTGTTGTGTGTGTGTGTTGTGTTGTGTGTTTCTAAAATGCATTTCAGAACTCCAGGCAGACCTGGTGTGTTAGCATATGTAAAATCCTGAATACTACACAAAATGCTAGTAAGACTTAGTTTTGTTCCTGACCATAAAGCCAGTAACAGAGGAAGCTGGTGATCAAATATTGCTTAATGGACTATTCCACACTTCACAATGTCATTATAATTGCTCTGCAGTTAATTTGAGGTACTCTGTATTTGTTCCATCTATGACTATGCTAATTTCCTTGCCAAACATTATCATACTTCATGTGTAAATCCTCTGTCCCAGAAATTGGACATTAGAGCCTCAGCAGGAGACAGAATCCAAATAGCACTTTTGCAAATTGGTTATAGTAGGTGAATGCTTGAGGTTTCTCGGATTTCCTTTTGCTTTGTCCAACAGAGAGGAAGAGTAAATCTTTTCTCTCAGTGGGAAGCCCCAATGCTATTTCAGAAACAGCTGAATTGTGAATATGTAAATAATCTTTGAAGTAGCATTTTATGATTCCAAATACTTAGATGTTTGACTTTTCAGAGATCTTCTGTTCATATTCAGTACAACTATTACTTCTAAAAAAGAGGTCTTAAAGATCATGAGTCCAACTACCATCATTTTCTGATCAGAACCAGAAGTGTTTAATGTTATCCCGAAAATGATGTGAGGACTCAGTAGCAGATTAATTAGTGTCTTTTTTACCATAGAAGTTTAGAGATCATTCAACATAAAAAAACAACAAAAACAACTTAGCAAGTTTGCAAGACAATAGAATGCTATGTAATCATACAAAAATGCAAATTATAAATGTCACAACATTAGAGTTGTAATATCCTGAGACTTAGCTTAGAAAAATGTTTTTGAAAACTGTCAGTTTAAAGACAGAGCACAAGGGTAAATCTCAAGGGTTTTTTTTCTAAGAAGACTTTGGTAACCCCAAATCTAAGCAGTCTCTCCTGGGAGCTGACAGTTCTTGAACTTCATATGTCTTCTGAGGCTGCCTGTCCCCATGGATTGCCAGTTGAATTCTCTTAGCATAGTGGGTACTGACTTTCAAAGGAAATCAACCTCTCTCTTCCCAATGTCAACAGCTGAGGTGATAACTATGAGGACCCAAGGTCATGCTAGTCACATGATAAATGTTCCCTTTGGAAATTTCCATACATAACAATGAAATAAATAAAAGGACCTTAAGGTCTAACAGTTGATAGATTCCAATCACATTTTTTTCTTCATTGTAGCCATTGAGGGTATGTAGACCTCTTAAGATGTTTAATTCCAGGGGCAGTGGATATCTCATTTGTTTTCAATATTCATTCTCTTATCTCACTCTCATTATTAGAGACATTCATTTGACTCCCCTGGAGAGTCCTGCCAATGCATCATGTTTAGGTTACCTGGAATAGTCATCCAGTAACCTGCTATTACTTAGAGATCACAGATTAATTTGTCAATGAGCAAAATGCCTTTTAACTAATTCTAGGATATAGACACAAAATAGGTAAGACTTTGGTTAAGGGAAATTAGAAAACTTTAACTTTGAAGGGAATAGTCCTGTTTGTTAAATGCAATGAGTGCATGTCATATGAAAGCATCTTGGAACTCCATCTCAACAATTTTCTCTACTTTACAGACAAATCTCTTTAAAAGCTATCTGTAATTCCAACACCATTTATTACCTCCATAAATTCAGTATACATTTTTAAAAAGTTATCTGTAATTCAAACCTCCACTCCCTCAAGCTTTAGTTCATGCTTCATCTAATTGTCAGTCTATTACAGAGCCCTGGCGCTGTTCTCACAAAGCTGCCAATGTGAATGGTTCAATAGCTGTTAGATCATACCATTGGACTGACTCTAAAGTCAGCTGTGATATTGAATTACTTTTGTTGCTATTCCATCTTAAATCAGGTAAATGATTGTTTAAAAGAGGCATGGCTGTAAGCAAGATAAAATAAAAACATTGACATTGAAACAGAAAATAAACACAGACAAATAACTTAAATCCTTTAGGTGCTGCTTTTGTAAGTAATATTCATTTCAGAGGTGACACATTGGACTTGATTACACCCCTGATAAAAACACCAATCACTAATGGAAACAAAACAGGAGAGCATGTGGTTGTCAATTAAGAGAACAATAAACTGGAGTCCACAATGGGAAGAGATATAGGAAATATTATGAATATATTGTCATGAATATTTGTTTTTCAAAGAGAAGGCTGGTGGAATAGCAATAACATCTCATTAGTTTTCATATTGTAGAGTGTTCCATATGGATATTAAAGACCCACAATCAAAGTCACTTAAATTGAATGTAAGACCTTTTTGAAAGATTCAGAACTTATTTGCATATATAGTTTCTGGGATTCTGGCTTAATAATAAATCCCATAACTTTATAATACCAATGATTCCATATTTTACAACAGGGGTCCTCAAACTATGGCCCGCAGGCCACATGCAAATACAAATATTGTATTTGTTCCCGTTTTGTTTTTTTTTACTTCAAAATAAGATATGTGCAGTGTGCATAGGAATTTTGTTCATAGTTTTTTTTTTTAAACTATAGTCCAGCCCTCCAACGGTCTGAGGGACAGTGAACTGGCCCCCTGTTTAAAAAGTTTGAGGACGCCTGTTTTACAAACTTCATAGATCTGCAAGAGACCATACATGGAAGTAAGCTTATTACATTAGTTTTCTGACATGATGATTGAAGGATTTAAGTCCAAAAACAACACTACCTCCTCCTTATAAAGTGTTCAATGAATATCTAGGATGTGTGGTAATAGTAATTCAATGTGTGTTTTTTCTTCAAAATGAACTCATTTTTTTTTACTTTAAATCAAATTATGAAATAAAGGCAAAATGTTAATCTTTGATTTACTAGAATCTAGAAATATTTATGATAGGCTTCTGATTAAAGTATATATTTTTTATATATTTTTATTGATTTCAGAGAGGAAGAGAGAGATAGAAACATTAATGATTAGAGAGAATCATTGATTGGCTATATACTGCATGCCCCCTACTGAGGTCTGAGCCTGCAACCCAGACATGTGCCCTTGACCGGAATCGAACCTGAGACTATTTAGTCTTCAGGCTGACGCTTTATCCAATGAGCCAAACCAGTTTGGGCTAAATTATACATTTTTAAAGTATAAATTTTAAAATATTTCCATTTCTGTTGGTTGAATTATTTGTTTCCCATCAAAAGCACCATCAAAACTTTATCACACAACAGAGGGACAGATATTTTAAAGAGCTTTTAGTAATTGTATGGTGAACAGAATAACACTATAATGAGTTTATTATCAATTAATGGGTTATGAATAGATTCCAATAATAAAAATGATGATATGCTAGATATCAAATGAAAATGATAGACAATTAATAAATTGAAATGGGTGAACTTTATAAACTCATATCTTGGCTCTTTTGCCTCTATCATGAGTAAAGAGATTGCAATGCCAGTCACCCTCAGTCTTCAATGGCCAAGCTGGGCTGCAGGAACATTTGGAAAATTATGAATCTTAGAGGAGAGAAGGTAACTGGGCACTTAGGTTTTATTGCCTTTTCTTGATTTAATGAAATCTATGCAGTATGTGAGTGGATTGGCAGATTATTTTGTAGTACATAATGAATGCTAACAATTTCTGATGCAGAGTATTAATACAACAAATGAAATGAACCAACATAGAGAATAATAGGGGGGTAATGTGTAAATTAAACTAGAAATAATGATGCTTATAAGATTGGCTGTTTTTAATTATGAGGTAATAAAGGGATGTCTGGCTGCCTCCCAAATTTCCTTGGATTCAAAAAAGGTTCAATATAAAAGCATGCAAGAAAGATATAATATTTCTCTTTGTAAGATCTCAATACCATATTCTTTCTTAAAGGATTATATAGTTCAAATTCTAGGTCATTCAGCCTTGTTTCTAGAAATGTGACAAAAATTGACACGACACAGGTGTTATAAAGTTATGATGTAGACAAAGAATTTTAGTCACAAAAATATTTTATACATCTATTTAAATATAATTTTGTTCCATTTAATTCATCTTAAATTGTGGTTTTAGAGAAAAAGAGATATACTGCAATTGAGATCAATCATACCTCATCAGATATTAGGCTAGATAAAAGCACCCAGAATTTCAAGGATTTGTTGCTGGAGTTACTGAGGAAATCAAATATATAAAACACTAGAGGCCCAGTGCATGAATTCGTGCATGGGTGGGTCCCAAAGGGGGCTGGGGGTGGGGGTAGGGATGAAATTGGCCCTCCAGGTGAGTGGTGGGATGCCCTTGCTGGGCCAGGATCCGGATCTCTCCAACTGACATTTGCACTGGTTGTTGGGAGCCACCTGGAGGCCACTTTTATACTGGTTCTTCTTTGCAGAGCATCTCGGGAGGGGAAGCAGCTGAGATGCCCGAGGACGACATCCAGGAGGCCGGAGGCGCTGTAAGGATCTTGCCAGTGGTGCTGGTCCATCAGTGCCTGGCCCATTCTCTGGAAATTGGACCTGCAGGGCCACTGAGGGAGTGAGTGGCTGCTGCCAGGTTGGTAGGCCACCAGGATGGGTCAGTCAGCTGAGCAGCGCTCCCACTGTGGGAGTGCACTGACCACCAGGGAGCAGCTCCTGCATTTAGCGTCTACCCCCTGATGGTCAGTGTGCATCATAGCAACTGGTCTACCCATCATTGGGTCTTAATGGTTGCTTAGGCTTTTATATATATAAACTAGAGGCCCGGTGCACAAAAATTTGTGCACTCGGTGGGGAGGGAGGGGGTCCCTCAGCCTGGCCTGTGCCCTCTCGCAGTCTGGGACCCCTCGGGAGATAACGACCTGCTGGCTTAGGCCTGCTCCCGGGTGGCAGAGGGCAGGCCCAATCCCTAGGTGCAGCCCCGGGTCAGGCTCAGAACAGGGCTGATTGGGGAGTTGGGGCGCCACCACCTGTCATGCACAGAGCAAGGCGGATCGGGAGGTTGCGATGCCACCCCCAGTCACGCTCAGGGTAGGGCTGATTGGGGGGTTGGGGCACCGCCCCCTGTCACACTCAAGGCAGGGTCGATGGGGAGGTTGTGGCTCCAACCCCTGTCACGCACAGAGCAGGGCCCATCAGGGGGTTTGGGAGCTCCCCCCTGTCACGCACAGAGCAGGGAGGATAAGGGGGTTGGGGCGCTGCCCTCTATCACCCACAGAGCAGGGCCGATCAGGGGGTTGGGGCACTGCCACTGTCACACTCAGGGCAGGGCCGATGGGGAGGTTATGGCTCTACCCCGTCACACATAGAGCAGGGCCCGTGTGTGTGTGGGGGGGGCGGTTAGGGTCCTGCACCCTGTCACACACAGAGCTGGAGGGAGATCAGGGGGTTGGGGAGCTCCCCCTATCAGGCACAGAGCAGGGCTGATCAGGGGGTTGGGGAGCCTTCCCCTGTCATGAACAGAGCAGGGCAGAGGGGAGGTTGTGGCCCCGCCCCCTGTCACACACAGAGCCACAGAACGATCAGGGGGTTTGGGCGCTGCCCCCTGTCACACTGATCCCGGTGCCAAGAGGCCTCTCAGCTCCGCTGATCCTGGTGCTGGGAGGCATATTACCCTTTTACTATATAGGATAGAGGCCTGGTGCACTGGTGGGGACCAGCTGGTTTGCCCTGAAGGGTGTCCTGGATCAGGGTGGAGGTCCCCACTGGGATGCCTGGCCAGCCTGGGTGTGGGGATGATGGCTGTTTGCAGCTTGTCACACCTCCTTCAGGGTGGGGGTCCCCACTGAGGTGCCTGGCCAGTCTGGGTGAGGGGCTGAGGGCTGTTTTCAGGCTGGCGGGTGACTGAAGCTCCCAACCACTCCTTTTTTTTTTTTTTTTTTTTTTTTTATTCTGGGCCAGCTTTAGCTCTGGCTCCAGCTCTGAGGCCTCTGCAGCTGAAAGCAGGTATCTGGTTTGTTTGGGTTCAGTAATCGAAACACTGTATCAACTCCAGCTCTGAGATCCCGGCGGGCTGAAAGCATCTTTCTGGGGTTTTGTTTAGCTTCTATATTTGTAACAATGTTTCAAACTGCAAGCTCTGAGGCCGACAAGGCAGGTGGGGAACGTTGGAGTACTCCGTCACTGAAGCAAGCAAGCCTCATGTTCGCTTCCAGCTGCCTGGCTGCCGGCCGCCATCTTGACTGGCAGTTAATTTTCATATCTCGCTGATTAGCCAATGGGAAGTGTAGTGGACGTATGCTAATTACCATGTTTCTCTTTTATTAGATAGTATAGCTATTCGATTGATAAGTATTGCACAACTAAATATAAAAAAGAGAAAACTGGTCCCTTTGAGGAAAAAAAATACACCTTCTATTCAGAAAAAATAATCTGAGCTAGAAATTTATTCTTGATGATGTGCACATGCTATTTCATGGTGCACCCTCACTGAGTTTGACAAGTAGCATAGGAAGTTCCAGAGTTCAGGTTTGGTTGATTATGTCAAGTGTACCTTCCAGAGGTCCAGAGAAATAGGTGGCCAATATATTTTTTTAATCCTCATCTGATGATATGTTTTTATCAGTTTTTTTTAAAGAGAGAGAGAGAGAGAGAGAGAGAGAGAGAGAGAGAGAGAGAGAGAGAGAAACATTGATGTGAAAGAGAAACATCTATCAATTGCCTCCCACATTTGCCCTGATTAAGTATTGAGCCCACAACCTTGGTAGTGCCCTCTGAATTCAACCTGAGCCTTTTGAGTGTATGGGATGATGCTCCAACCAACTGAGCCACCCGGGCAGGGCACAGATGGTCAAGTTTAGGAAAGTTCAGAGTGGCTGGAACTTAATATCATAGAAAGTTGGAAGTACTGGACTTATGTTACAGAGGCTTAGTCATAGAGTGTGTGATTACTTTTGAGAAATTGAATCTCTGCCTTATATGGTGAGTGCCAAGTTGCATATTAAAGAAGATACAGTGACTGGCATTCTCTATCCAGAGTCCCCAATTATCCTTCACCACATACAAACTCCTGTATGTGCTTTGGGTTGGATGTCCTTCTTTCCTCAAATCCATTTCTATTTTAATGGCTCCCACTTATTGGGCTCACAGTTTATTAGACCAACTATCTTTTTAGATAAACTATCTTGCTACAGGCTACTCTCAAAATACTCTCTTCCCCATGTCGTCTCAGGTGGGTATATTCTTCCCTAATCTGGTAGTACCATTGACTATACAAAGCCGTAAGTATTTAATTTCTTAACGTCCCTATCATGATGAGATACTTATGATCTTGAATATGTTAATTCAAGGGGGTCATTACCAGAGGAAAGATGCTGGTTTTGCAATGTCCCAACTGAAGAATCAGTGATCTATTTCTTTTAGAATGGGTTGGTGAATGTGCCTTAAACCTAAGGAGAAAAGTCATTTTATGATGGACACATTATTGACAAGATTCCTTTTAAAAATGTATACCACTATCAAACATTTATTCATATAATTACAAAAGATAAACACACACACTATCTCATGTAACATAAGTAGGTATGTGTGTTGACAACGAAGTGACAGAGAAATGCAGCAAGAACATTAGATTATATTGCTAGTTATGCTCTATTACCTTTTATACTCTCATGTCCCTACTTGAGTCACCATTCACTTATTTAGATTTGCCCTTAGCTTATGAACTTGTTTCGTTTTCTACAAAGGACACACATCTCAAGAGATGAAGCCTCCTCCAATTTTCTCCATATGGTCAGACTCTTTTCCTTTAGTTATCATTAAATATATTGACATGCTTAGGCATTGTGGTATTATGCATTATGCTATAATGCAAAGAACTGGGTGATTTGGGTACCACTTTTGGCTACCACTGAGATTACCACACAATTCTAATGTGTCTGTTTCTCTATGGGGAAGTGCATATGGTTACTCAGACAGTTCCTTATCATTATTCCATTCTAAAAAAAACTCCCAAACATAAATTTGAATCAAAGTTACCATTAGCAAAAGTGCATAGAAAAATATACCCAACAATAATAATTATAATTTACTTTTTATCTTCTTATAGGTAAATTGTTTTTAATAGTATTTCCTAGACAGTTTGAACTCTATTTGGTAAAAACCTTAGCTTTTTGCAATTCTTTGAAGGTTTAGAATTTTGCCCTCTTAGGTGTTTGCTCTGTAATGGCCAAGGTTATTAATATGGAATTTTTTACTCGCTCAATTTTGTTCTACATTCCCTTAGCTATGTTTCCAAATTGGAAAAAAACAACAACATAAACATCAAATGTTAAAAATAATAAAGATAAACCATCTTACCTCTATATTAAAGAATGGGTCAGTTGCCTGGAGTATAATTGTAAGAGGGATACTAAAATATCACAAAAATAGGCACAATGAAGACATTTATATTCACCATAAGTAATGTTCGTTTTGTAGTTGGAAGGTTTTGATAAGGCTTTTAGGGGAAGGGAAAGATGGAACTCTCCAACAGAAATACTCAGCTCAAAACTGAATGATGATCTATGGCTTAAAAGGAAGAAGATCTGGATAACTACAGAACTTGGATGTGGTGAAGTCCAGGTTATGGGGACAGAGCTGAATGAACAAGTGGAGACCCAACATGGCACCAACTGTCCTTCGTCTTTGCCTTTTTCTGATGCTGCACTCAGTCTCAATTCTTAATTGAATACTCATATTTTAAAAGTAGATACTTGAATGTATATCAAACCTCCCAGATATTTATAGTCTTTTTCTGAATTGTCATATGATCATATATGTCCATGTTAAAAACATATAAACAATTATTATGATCTCTAAATCATATAATCTAAACATATAATCAATTATTATGATCTCAATTCATTAAAATATTCGTTTGTATCTCTTTTACATGGGGAATAAAAACCCCATCCAATTTCCACACAAAAATCTGTGAGTGGATATTTATAGCAGCTTTATTTAGAGTTGCCAAAGTCATGATGCCCTTCAGAGGGCGAATGGATAAACTGTGACACATCCAGACAATGGAATATTATTCTATGCTAAAAGGAAATGAGCTATCAAGCCATGAAAGGACATGGAGAGAGTTTAGGTGCATGTTACTAAGTGAAAGAAGCCAATCTGAAAAGCCTACAAACTATATGTCTCCAGTAATACAGCATCCTGGAAAGGCAAAACTATGGTGACATTAAAAAGATGAATGGTTATCAGAAGTTAGGAGAAAGGGAAGAATGAACAGACAAAGCACAGAGAATTTTCAGGGCAGTGAAACTATTCTGCGTGATACTGCAATGATGAATGCATGTCATTATACATTTGTCAAAACCCATAGAATGTACAACACCAGGAATGAATCTAATGTAAACCACAGACTTTGGGTGCTAATGATGTGTCAGTGTAGGTTCATTGACTGTGACAAACATACCTCTCTGATGGGAGATGTTTATGGAGGTGGGGGTGTGAGGCTGTGTCTGTGTGAGGGCAGGAGGCTCTATGGGAATACTACTTTATGCTCAATTTTCCTTGAAACCAAATAGTACTCTAAAAATGAAATATATTAAAAACAGCAAGCCTAGCTGGTGTGGCTCAGTGGTTGAGCATTGACCTATGAACCAGAAGGTCACAGTTTGATTCCTGGTTGGGGCACATGACCAGATTGTGGGCCCGATCCCCAGTGTGGGGAGTGCAGGAGGTAGCCAATTAGTGATTCTTTCTCATCATTTATGTTTATCTCTCTCTCCTTCACCCTTCTTTTATGAAATAAAAAATATATATACATATACATCTACTAAATAGCAATCCTATTCATTGCTGATGGTCCAGATCAGTGTTATCTCCCACCAAAGTTCATGTTGCCTCCCCGACTCTACACTCCGTTTTCCTTTTTGGACTTTGTAGTGCATCTCACCTGGAGTACTAACTCAGACCTTAGTATTCAGTGGTTCCCCTTATCTGCAGTTTTGTTTTCCATGGTTTTTATAACCCAGGTCAACCATGGTCAGAAAATATTAAATGAATAATTCCAGAAGGAGAAAAATTCATAAGTTTTCAATTGTATGCAGTTTGAGTAGCATGATAACATCTCATGTCCTCCTGCTCCATCCCTCCTAGACATGAATTATCCCTATTCCAATGTATCCATGCTATATCCCCTAACCACCCATTAGTCACTTTGCAGGCAACTCAGTTATCAGCTTGAATGTTGGGGTAAGGCAGTGCTTGTATTCAAATGAACTCTTATTTAACAATAGTGACCCCAACGTTAAAGAACCTAGCAATTCCGGTACACTAAAGAGGATCCTTAAAGTGGTTCTTCTGAGTGAAAATGTATGTATGTATAGAATAAAACATGGAGTTGGTTGCATTAAGAAAGGAACCATGTTATAAATGAAACACTACTTTTGAAATACTTTTTTGTGTTATTGCTGGTAGGGAACTTCAAAATATCTGTAAGGAAGAGGGAGGACAGAAAGAGGGAGTCAAAGATAGAAAGATCTATTGTCTTCATTCTATCATGGGCTGGTGTACCTTTCTTTTATTTTTACTCCTTTTTTATCTTTTTTGCTCTCAGTCAAAACTCATATTCATAAAAGCGTTTTAGCTCATTAGATTAAAACAAGTGACCCCGAAATGTGAATGAACCATAGGATTAATCTCTTTAAGAAATCTTTGCATCAAACACATCAAATTTCAGTAATTTACTGATTGAGAGACTGTGAGCTGTGTTCAGGAGAGCAAGCCTGAGAGAGCCCTTTGTCTCTGTCAAAGGCTGAAGGCACTCAGAAAAATAGCCCAGCTGCGCTGAGCTCTTGCAGCCGAACATCACTCTATCACATCTCTGCACATCCTGGGCGTCAGTGACACATGAAAATGGCGAAAAGAAGGGGCGTTGCCGTAGCCAAAGCAGTGAGTGCTTTATAAGGTTGCTGGCAAAATAAAAACATTCTCTATCAAAAAGGCATTGATGTCACACACAATGAATTTCGTGGAGGCCAAATTCCAGCAGAAATCAACAGAAAATCAATGGGAACCTAATCATCAACAAGACACGTGGAACGATGTCAGTCTCCAGTGCAGAAAATCTTATCTAAGAAGTAAGCAGCATACAATGGCCTGCAGAGAATCTCACCACTTCCTGGAGCGTTAAGAACAGAATTAGCAGAGCCACATTTAAAGTAAACATGTAATAGTTCCATCAGCGTATGAGCTGGATTGTGATAATAAATGAAATACATCTTAAATGTTTCTGAAGCTGGTAAATAATAGACTTTGAAATCAACTCTAAAGAGGAAATAAGATAGGCAGCCTTATAGTGTAAAAATTAAGATTAAATAGAGATTGAATTTGTAATTATAATCAATTCATATAAAATTACACTGTTTTATGTGGAAGAAATGATACTGTGGTATGATAAGGCAATCACACTCTTTGGAAGGTGTGTTTTCTATACATAGAGATAATTTTGACAAGTTTTTAGAAGCTGTTCATGTGAAAATGTTCAGGCACTAATCATAATTACACTGTGAAAAGCAGTTTCAGCAAAGGGCTAAAGGACTTCAAGTTTTAGCACTCCAAGTAGCTAGCTTGACAACAAATGCAGGTGTTTATTCAGTCTGTTCTCAGGTTATGAATATCCTACTTGAGAGGAGAAGACTGAAGTGTACGTAGAGGGATGAAGAGAGAGAGAGAGCTTCCCTCTTATCCTCAATGAGGAAACCTGCATATCTTTTTGCACTGAGGAATTGGGTTTTGGCATTTTAATCCCATGCAATCAGATGTAGGATGTGAATGGGGAACTTCTCTTAAACCTTTTCACCACACTTCCATCTTTATGATTTCAGTGATTCTCTTTTCAGCCATAAATACATTTCCTCATTTCAGGATACTCAGGTCCTAGACTTCACATCAATAAAAATGTTTCCTTACTTTCTGACATTAAAGACAATGAGCAAATATGATAGATTCTTGCTATTGAATTATAATTTACGGGAAATGAAACATCTTCCTCCACATTATAATCTTAGGTGTTCTAGTTGAATTCTATTCAAAACATATTTTTATCTACACTTCCTGTCTTTCAGTCTCCAAATTTGAATCATTTGGGGACGGAAGGATATTTGAATATAGAATCCAACATTAAAGTAACAGTGTTTATAGCACCAAAGAAAAAAAGCATTAAGGGGTACTATCACTGGACTTTTCTGATTGAGTACATTTGAGAGGTGAAGGACTTTAGCTGAGATTCTAGACACCTACATTCTTGTCCAAGATTTTCACTAAATAGTTGTGTTAACTTAGGAGTGCTAATCACCTTTTGCAAGTCTCACTGCCCCTTCTGTCCATTGCAAAGTCTGAGATCTCTATTGATTGACATAAGAGATTTCCCCGTCACTAGGTAGATTGGGAGAAGCAATTTTCAGAACAAGGTGTACTTAGTAAAGCATGAGAAGTTACACAAAAAGGTCCAGAAAGGTACACAACAAACTGATAACTGTTTTTTGTTTATTTTCCTGGTATGGGAACCAAAATGGTAGGGGATTGAGTGGGTTCAGTGTAAGGTAATCAAAGACACTCTTTAGATTTACTGCACTGTTTTAATTTTTTTAAAATAAGTATTTTTTTTAAATCATTTGTAAGAAGGTATATGTGGTCAATTAATTTTCAAAAAAAAATCCAAAAAGATATAATGAGTTTTAAAGTTTAAGTAATATCTCTGGGGTTTTTCATATCTACCTTAGAGTCAAGATTTAAATGAGTCAAGGTTATTCCAGGCCAGACAGTAGTTTTCAGTAAGAAAAAAAGCTAAAAAGCACACCTGTGCTTTTAGTGAAATACCTTTTAGTGAAAGGGTTTCTTCTCATGGGATTGGCTATATCTAATACCATAGTATCGTCTCCTTGGTTTAAACTTCTACTATAGGCTTCCTCAAAAGGATAAATATGTTATTAAACAATTCTTTCTCTTTTTCAAAAATCAGTGTTGATTGATTCAATAAGAAAATATGTGGAGTGAATAAGAGAGATTAAGCTAAGGCAGAGCAGCTGGACAGGAAAGAGAAAGTTTGAAGATGTTAGTGAAATAAAAAAAAATCATGAAATTATATGACAGAAAAGATAGCAAGGGGGCTGACCGATCTGAACCAGGAGGTCACAGTTCGATTCCCGGTATTCCAGGGTTGAAGGCTCGATCCCCAGTGTGGGGCGTGCAGGAGGCAGCCAATTAGTGAGTCTCTCTCATCATTGATGTTTCTGTCCCTCTCTCCCTCTCCCTTTTATTGATTCTGAAATCAATAAAAATATATTGGGCGGGGGGGGAAGATAGCAAGGAATGGAATCACAAAGTACAGAGAGTTTATCTTTATCGGTGACTTTCATATATGAAGCATAGAACTCCAAACATTCTGAAGACTTTTTCAGCAGATCCCTGAGGTTAAACAAAGCTACTTTCCTACATTTTTAAGGTTTTATGTGCCTTTTTCACTGGTACCTGTATTGATGCTGCAAACCCCATGCTGGGTAAAATGGCTGGTGCTTTAGCATAAATCAAGACAGTGGCACCAAAGAAAACTAGTACTATTGTATTCTTTCTACCACATGCTCACATGATCAAAAATGGCAGTTTAATTTAAGAATAAACTTAATGAAGCAGTAATCATTATTAATTTCATTAAATATTGACCCTTGAGTTGACATCTTTTTAATATTTTGGGTAATGAAATGAGAAGTATGAATAAAGCACTTCTGCTGCTAATAATGTACAATGGTTGTCGAGTTAAAACCCTTACACAGTTGTTTGAGTTATGAGATGAACTAGCTACATTTTTATGGAACACTATTTTTGCTTGAAAGGACGATTAATAGATAAATGATAGTTACTCAGACTTAAATATGAGGCATCCATTATCTTGACAATTAAAGCAATGAAACTTTCATTTCAAGGAGAACAATGGACAATATTTGTGGCAAATAAAATTTGAGCTTTGAAGTAAAAATTATAATTTTGGAAAACTTATGTCCTTTCCCATGAGTTTAACAATTTACTAATTCTAAAAAAGTTTTCAATGAAATTGATAGTAAAATTAATAAATATGATGTTTTTGTATGTGTTACCATTTGGAAGATCTGCATAACTTAGTGAACTAATATTTTCCAAAAGTCATATCATATTCAGGGATTGGAAGACTCAACATAGTAAAAATATCAATTCATCATAAACTAACCTATATATTTAATAAATTTCTATAAAAATCTTGAGTTTCTTTATAGATGCAGAGAAGTGCATAGAATTATACACATACACACATATGAATATTTGTATAACTGGCAAAATTTAATAACAACAATGGATTGAACCAATATCAATTTCTTGTTTTTGATAGTATTCCATAGTTGTGTAAGATATAAACACCAGGGATGCTAAGAAAAGAGCACATTACCTTTTCTACATATGTTTTTGCAATTTCCTGTACCTCTATAATTATTTAAAAATAAGGTATATAAGGGAAATATGGATTTATGTAATTTCTTAAATGTGTGGTTCGATAAAGTTAAAATATTCCCAATGTGGAAACTGCAAATGCTTCTCTTTTAGACTACTTATAATTCAACATATAGGTATTACTCTCATTTTTAAAATATATTTTTATTGATTTTAGAGAGTAAGAGAGAAGGAGAGAGAGAGAAAAACATCAGTGAAGAGGGAGAATCATTGATCATCTGCCTCCTGCATGCTCCACACTGGGGATTGAGCCCATAACTCAGGCATATGCCGACAGGAATCGAACTGTGACTTCTTAGTTCATAGGTCGACACTCAACCACTGAGCCACACTGGCAGGGCTTGGTATTATTCTTTTGGATTTACAGAATTGCCTTGGTCTCTCATTTCCTATACCTATAACTATGTGTGTGTGCGCGTGCGCAGACACACACACACACACACACACACACACACACACACACACACTGACACTGATTTATTATGTACAGAGCCTGACTGAGAGTTGAGGAAAATTCTCTCAAACATGAGAATTAGGCCAGGGCAGGATACCTAGGAAAGGGCATGGAGAGCTGAAATCTTTGCTAAGACAACAGAAACATGAAAAATGTTGCCCACTTGGTGTTTGTTTTCTTTAGGGAAGATCTTTTAAGTGATTAGTTTGAAAACTGATGAGCTCAATTTAAGCAATTTTACCCACTGCCCTCCTTCCCTAGCATTCATGGCTTGTGCAGACTCATAGCCCCACAATCCATTTCCTACTCTTTAGATTTACTCTTGCTGGTCCTTCCTAAAAGAAGTAGCAGCATTCACTGGATCCTTCCTGCCTAGTCAGGATGCCTCGCCACTTGGCATCATCCTTCCTCAAAAAATGCTGCCCACATCATCTATTCTAGTTCTCAACAACAATTGCATTCAATGCACAATGCCACATTGTTCAACGTTTTATTTTATTGTTTAGTATGGTTTTCTGCCCTATTCCTATGTATAGATCCTTTCTGAGGAGAATGAAAGTCCTTGAGGAGAAAGATTGGCTTACTCATTCCATCACCTTGCTCCAAATCTGCCACTACTCTGCAAGGATAAGTAAATGCTTCATATAATTATAAATAGGTGTTTTTTCTTAATACTGTGATTCTTGATCCACACAGCTTCCATAGGCCCCTCTCAGTACAGGAATGGAACTATTTTTACTAGTTATTTCAGTGAAGAATAAACAGAGGCCTTTTCACAATCCACAATCAGCATTCGAAGAGTTACTCAGGCTGTGCAAAGCAGATATTCTAAGCTTCAAGCTGAGTATTAAGCTGCAATCACCAGTAGACTGTCAGTACTGAGGGTTTTGTCATGATGCACCTCAGGATAGAACAGTTTGTGGTCTGGAACTGATGTCAAACTTTGCTAATCTATCTCCCAAATCCCTGGAACCCATTTCATTATGAGCATCATTTTTACTTGCACAGTTGGTCAGGGTTTTTGCAAAACCAAAAACTGGAATTATTCCCTTCCACTTCCCAGGTGACTGCAGAAAACAATAGTAGGGACAAAGACTTGGAAGCTCAGGGACCTGATGTTGTCTGGGACTTTAAAAAAAAAGGCTTTAAAATAGACTGGGTGGACTGTGGACACATTATTTAGTTGATTAGCAAACAGTGCTCTTCAGTGGAATTGACCCTCATTTCTTTACTCTTACTTTTCTTCACATTCTTGCCCCCCCCCTCCCCAACTTCTGACTTGCCCATATCCTGGAATTCCACAATCCACATCCAAACAGTTATCATTCTGATCCTTCCTGATTCAACCTGACAGTAGAATGCAATTGCTCATGTCCCATTCTCTGAGGAACATGCTAAGATCCTAAAGCTGATAAAACAACAACAACAACTAACTGATGAAAAATAACAATGGTTTGCAAGCCAACATTATAATATTACGAGATTTTCCAATCAGAACACTGGGTAGTGCCTCTCAACTCTAACTAGCCCTGTTACCTTGACCAGGTTACTGGATGCATTAAAGAGTCAGTTAATTCAGGTATCATGCAGGAGTCTTTTCATGGGCTTGTGGAAAGGAATACATACAATTATGTGTGGTAAGTGCCTGTCACAGAGCCTTCCAACCACTAAATGTACCATCAGCATTGTCAGTGTCAACATGAATATTGCTCTCTGATAAAATACTAACCTTTAAACAGAGCCCTTCAATATTTCAGCTCAGATTGGCAAATGATGATAATATAAAAACATCAGGCACTGAGACTCATTTATTTTTTTGTTAGAAAGGGAATGAGTATTCACTAAAATGCACTAGGAATGCAGCCATACCTACTATACCAAGCAAACATGGTAAGAAATGGCTTTTATTTCCATTTCTTTCAATGTAGACCAGGAGAAGGAAGAGCTGCTGGGTTGGGATCCCACTACTCTGGATCCCAGCCCTAAACCAAAACCAGAATGATTTCCCCCAGGCTCTGTGAGAGTTAAAATTTGTTAGTCTAGGAATCTTCACAAAAGTCTTTTGGGCGAGAGATGAAGCAAGTGTCAGCATCTTTGCTTTTGTTTTTAGATGAAAAAACAACGCACCTCACCTTTAAATACTGATGTACTAAAAGAGGTATGCATGATCTGGAGTGTAGTCTTAATTTTGTTACAAACAGCAATAGTTTCTTAAAATCAATTTCTGTCAATAACATTTCAAATGTCTCCATTATCCATCATATGCTTGTCTCAAAACTACACAGGGCAGTTCTACAATTCAACTAAAGTGTGCAGTGAAAGCATTTTGAAAAGGAAAACCACAAAACAATCATAGGAATAATTATTTCCAGCACAAACACCACAGCCAGAAGCCAAATTTGCATAGCAACACATCATTACTGGAGACCTGGGTACATGAACATTTTTAAAAAGATTATAATTTGAGTTTTCATGGTTATTGCACTTTCTGTGACTACCTTGTTTACTTTTTTCAATCTAAAAGGAAAAGTCTATCAAATCTGCAAAATTACTCAGTATATTTTTTGGTATTTGTTTCAGTGATATTTGTGATGCTGGGGATTCACATCACTGCTAAAATGTAATTAACCGGGCTGAGATAGGGGTCCTCTTAAATATCCCTTTGGGACATGCAAATGACCACTGCTAAGCCTAGGAAAGTAGGAGTAAGGCCAGGGGAGTGAGGTGAAAGCCAATGCCAGCCAGTGTTGGAATCATGGAGAATAATCATTCTAGAAATTAACCTGATTAACTTTTGCTGGAAGAAGTTTTCCTTATGTTCTCAAATTCACTTGCTTTCTCAGTTACAGCTCTCTTGACTGACATCCAATTAAAGGTTTATATTCTCTAGGAATTCTGGGTAATGCAATAACAGTGGTCATGTGATCACTGATGGTACACCTGCAACTCAGGGTGCTCCCTCATGCCACTCCCAGAATTCCTAAAGAAATAGTAAAACACCCCTTCCCTTCAGAGGAGTACCTGAAGCTTTCACCACTAGACCTATATCTCTCTGCTTCCTTTCTGTCAAGTGTCTGAGAATAGATTCATATTTAGCTAGTGAGAAAAACTTGAATTTCTATCCTGTAGTAATGTAACCATATGACGCTAAACATTGCTTGGAGAAAGAGAAAGCAATAAAGCAAGACAGAAGAACAGGTGCAGAGGAATCAAACAAATATCAGAGCTCCTAAAAAGCAGTTAGCCTCCACTTTAAGATGCTTAGGCTTCCAAGTAAAATATACCAAAAAAAGTCATCACAAAAATGCATTGCAGGAAATCACGGGAATACTTTTCTATGTTAGGCATAATGTCATAGACATTAGCTCCATACGATAACTTCTCACTTTAACTTAAAATGCCTTAGATACAAAAATCCAAATGTAAAAATACTTAATGTAGGAGAAAACGAATTCCTTTAGCGGAGATTCTCACCTTAGCAAAAGCCTTATTAGCAGGCTACTTTAAGACATCTAACATAAACCAGTTCAATTTTAAAGTCAATGCAAATAAAGTTGAAGCATCTCAGATTATAACTAAGCCACTCGATTTAGAGAATTGGACTTACAAAAATTTGATTTGCATGTAACTGTTCCGTAATGTAACTGCACAAAGTGAGTCATGGCAATGAAATTGTGAAATGGTTTGTCTGAACTAGGTTTTTGTTTTTTAGTCTCTTCAGGAGTCCTAAGGACAGCTGAAGTATTACTCAGTAGACATCTGAGATGAGGCCATCATGGTTTGCCCATTAGGCCCTGATAGTGTCTGATGACATTAGAATAAACTGATGCGCCACATGAACTCCGGTAATGGATCTCAGTCTAAACTAGACATGGTTTCTGCGTTATCAGTTTTGTTTGCTTGGAGAAATTGTGAGACTCTCTGGGGATCACGGTGATATAGCTGGGGCAACTTGAAGCAGATTCATTTCTTATTCAACCTGAGATGCTGTTGCTTGTTCTGATTCTGGAAGGTGGCAAGGGTTCTGTTTTGCTCAATTTTTCATGAAACAATAAAAAATCCCAAACATGGTGATTTAAACAATTCCATGTTATTTGCCCAGGATTCTGGAGGTCAGAAATCCAGGCAAGGCTCAGCTGGGAGGTTTTCCTGTTCCATCAGATAGGGTATCTGATGAGGTAACAGTCAGATAGTGGTTGGTGCTGGCACATGCACAATGGTCATGCCATGGATCTGGTACCTTGGCAGGGACAGCCATGAGACTGGATGTTGCTTTCTGGCTCTCTCCAGTGGTTAGCGTGGTCTTTTTAAATGGCAGCTCGACCCTAATAGCAGGTGTTTCAAGTGGCAAAGGAAGAACTTCACTCTTGAGGCTCAACCTTAGAAGTTATACTATACTATACTGCTTAAAATAAATCACAGGACCAGCCCAGATCCAAGAGGCTGGGAGAAGAAGCCTCCTGATGGGGGAATGAGTGGTAAGGACACAGCAAAGTCACATGGGAGATGGGACATATTGTGGTGGCTAGCACAAAATACCACAGAACCTCCAAGATTTCTTAGAAAAATCATGTGCATCACTTCTTCCTCAGAATTCTCCATATGAACCTTGGAAAGCAGCCATACTTGGTACTATGTGTCCAAGGAGGAAAAGACAGAAGCTAACGGATAAAATTGGCACTCACCTGGCGGAACTGGTCCAGGTCAATTTTGTTGCCCACCAGCACCAGGGGTATTTCGTAGGTGTGACGGACCTGAAAAATGAGCTCTTTAAACTTGGCAGCCTCCTGGAATGACTGGCGGTCGGTGACAGAGTAGCAGACAATGAAGCCCTCCCCACCTCGCATGTACTGCTCCCGCATGGCTGTGAACTCTGCCTGCAAGCAAAGAACAAAATTGGGATACAGTTTGAGACAGTGAAGCCAACACACACCACTAATAAAATAACACGTCAAAAGCAGACAAATTATGAGACTTAAGTGTTTGGGTAGACAGTGTCTAAAAGTGTTTCTGTGGGTTTTTCAGTAGAGTAGCACTATGAGGTCTAAATATCTATAATAATAAAAGTGTAATATGCTAATTAGACCAGATATCTTCCGGACATCCTTCCTGACAAAGACGGACCAGAGGAAAGCCAGCCTGGGCCCTGGCTCCCAGCTGCCTGTGGGCAGCCTGGAGGAAGCCAGCCCGGGTCCCGGGTGCCGGAGGAAAGCCGGTGCTGGCAGCCAAGGGGAGGAAGGCTGACTCTTGCATAAATTTTCATGCATTGGGCCTCTGGTACCATTATAAAAATAATGTTTTAAATTGTTCAGAGCATTGATCTTTAGTCATAGAAGATTTAAGAGATCTCAGGGGAGATATGTTAAATAGCAGATTCACTGACATAATGGTAGGATTTTATATATAGAAATTATATACTTTTAATAGTGTTCTATTTAATTACTTAATTTTAGGAAAATAGATCTAAATTTGTATACCCCAAACATTAAAACATAGAAGAAATAAAATTTCCCTCAAAATTTTGGAAACACATTAGCATTTAACATTGATACCCCTGTGATAGAAGGAAGTTATTAGATAATTGCAGACCATTTATATATATGGGTATTCATGTGTGTTTTTTTTTCCTTTTAATCTTTACTGTTGAAAGTATTACATAGGTCTTCCTCTCCCTCCCCTCCCTTTAACCTCTTCCAGCCCTTATTTGTATATTCTTAGATTTCTCTCTTTGAGGGGCACAAACAGAGAGATCATGATGCTGAGTCATGAGTCTATTTTTACATTCTGTCCATTGCTCCTTCCTCTTCTCTCTGCAGGAGACAGAATCACCTTCCACAATATATCAGTGTCTCATCCTGGGGATATTGCTGTCTTAGGTTTTCATATTGCATCCCCCTGAACTACTAAAAAGTAGTTCTGGCAACTGAAAAGTCAATATTAGGTTTAAATTGTGATCTAAAAAGTTTCTCTCAGTCTGAAATATCTGTTTTCACTCACTATTATTCTGGATTTATTGTTAAAGTCACAAGAGCTAATTAGGTTCATGCAATGGGAAATATAAAGTTTAGACTCTGCCTGTGGAACAAGCCACCCTAAACAATAAAATAGAGCACCACAAGAACAAATTGTGAATTGGATAATTTGTGAGATAAATAATCAAAGAAAGAAAGATTCACATGAACTTGAGCTGTATTTGAACCATGAGGCAAAGATGTGAGTTCTTCACCCGGGAAAGGGTTTATAAGAACTACTAAAATATTCTGCTCAGAGTAATTGTTTAAACAAATGTTCATTTGATTTAACGTGACTTGTCTTTTGAATGAGAACATTTACACAGATCCAGAAATTTTGGAAAACTAGAGAAAGTAATAAAGTTAATAAGGTCCTGAATCAGTTCATGAATTTCTTAAATTGTTTTCAGTCAAATGGAATGGGTACAAACAGCTTCCTTGGGATCCACCAAGCATTGCAAGGTTGTAAGAACTTGAGCCTAGAGAGCAAAGGAGACTTGTCCATGGATGGACAGCCAGCTAACAAAATGTTTTGAATAATTCATGTTCTCTGACTCTCACTGTATCAATTTACTTAGTATTAAATTTTACTTGAGGTTAATCCTAAATTTTGCTATGTGAGTCAAATGTACAAGCACAGGAGACACAAATCGACTTGGTCTCAATTTTCTTTGTCTCTGAAAATGTCTGAAGCCCTTTGTTGTTCTGACATTCTCTAATTTTGAAAACCCTATTTCTCTGTCAAAATCTGATAGGTGATATGGATAAACTAGAGAATTATGGACTGAAATTACTAAGTGATGTTTCCCAAACATATAATTAGTTTTCAAATACAAATGACATAATCATCATAGAAATATATGTAATATTTAAGAAAATATAAATGGATTTGTTACATTAGTTTTATATTATTAAAACCATAATAAAAGTGCTAACTAAAATAAAGTGAAGATATATTTTACAACTTACAGTTCATTTTATTTGACAATTATTTTAAGCACTAAAATTATTTTCAATTACCTATTGAGTATTAAAAAATAACAAATACACATTCCAAGATATTTAAGTGGTATAAAGTATATATAAAATTAATTTTCTTTTTACCTCAAATTTTCAGTTTTCCTTCCCAAATGTGTGACAGTTAATAGTCTCTTTATCCTTAAAGAAATATCTATGTGTATACAAGCATAGACATACACATTTTACCTTTATACACCTTTTCATACTCAAATAGTAACATATATAATTTTACCTTAATTAAGATTTAATAGCCCTAATGTACCTTGAAGACCATGGCATATTAGCACACAGAAGTATTATTATTTTCATGAATGCATAATTTTTTTATGCATGTACCATAATTTATTTAACTAGTTCCCTCTAAGGAAGCATTTATGTCCTCCATTTATTTCTGTTACATACACTGTTGCAATGTCTATTCTTAAACACCCTTGCTGCACAGATTTATGTAATTCTGGGAGGTAGTACTGCTATATCAAAGAGAACATACATTTTTACTTTTGAGAAATAGTGCCGATCTCACCACCGGAGACATTGTTCCCATAACTCTCTCCCAACATTACATAAAGTGCCCATTTCCACTCATTCTCACAGATGTCACATCACATTTTTCTACCTTTCATACATTTTAAAGTAAAAAAATAGTATCTTGTTTCCTTCCTTTGTATTTATGAGCCATAGTATCTCATGTTTATTATCCATTTACAAAGTCTCTTCTAGATATGGATTTTATTTTGTTGTAAGAAATGAAATAGCTTCATAATCTTTGAATTTTTTTAAAATTTGGACTGGAGTAGGGTTTTCTCTATGTCAGTCATAAGGAAACAACAATAACTTTGACATCTTCAGCAATAACTACACCATAGAGAAAAGGTTAATACATTTGAAAAACCCCAACAACCTATGAGGAAAACAGGCCAAGTACATGAAGGTGAAATTCACAGGGAACAGTCCTGGATGAATGAATGAGTGAATGTCCAATCATGTTGGTTAACTAGACTCAAAGCCACATAAGCGTTCTATTACAAATAGATGTCCTGGGCCTCGAATCTGAGCTGAATTGGAGTTCCCAGACGTGGGGCTCCAGCATTACCATTTTAATGGGCTCCTTGTTTGATTTTGCTTTGCACCCAAATGTAGGGGTATGTAATTCTGTGTCTATGTTCAGAAATGGTCTTTCTGATCTGAGAGCACAAAACCTGGGAGGCACAGAACACAACTTCTAGGTCTGTTACTCACTTAGGACCTGTCCTCTAACCAATCACCTAACCCCTCAGCGCCTCAATGTCCTCTTTTGTCCAAAGGGAATAGAACACACACTTAACCCATCTTACAAGACTGCTGAAAGGATCAAAAGAGAGAACAGATGTGAAAATGCTGTGATGAATTTTTAAATACTCTGCAAATTAATCCTATTATTATCTCTGGTACAAATCCTGCAGAATAGAACATTTCACTGGGAGAACAGGCATGAAATCCTCTTAGAGGGGCATTAGATATAAATGTGGAAATAATTCTCAAATACATGTAATCAGAAATTACTAACCTTTTTCTGCTGAAATAGGAGAATCTGTCTACCAATAAAACAGATACAATTTAATTAGCTCAATAAATTGTGTGTGTGTGTGTGTGTGTGTGTGTGTGTGTGTGTGTGTGTGGTGGGGGGGGGGGCTCCTCTTAGCTGACCTTGTCTATACCAACTATTTTCATAGCATAGCATACATATGTTGCTTAAAGATGCATGGGAGGCTGGTGGGGCCTAGAGAATTGAGCAGAAACTCTGCGACTATGTATCAGCTTAATAATATATGACCCTGAAACCGTTTTATATAAAAAAAATGTGATGTTCAACATGTTGCTTCCATTTTTGTTCACCCATGAATTAAAGATCCCTGTACTTTCTGTTCTGTGTATCCTGAATGTTAATATCTTCTTCATTTGCTCCCTGCTATAAATGACACTTGTTGGTTAATTATTTAGGAACAATACTAGATATCATTTGCTGTCCATAAATAGCAAAAATATCTATGAAACCTACCCATTGTGTAAAATGCTGCAAACAGAAGCATTTATAATATTTTCTAAGCTATTTTGAGTACAAGCTGCAGCTTGATCAGTTCCTTATTGTTGCTTCCTGGTGTTAAAATAGTGTAAGAATTCTCTTAATTCCGATAGCTGGTCTGGCTCAGGAGGTCACAATTCTATTCCAGGTCAGGTCATATGCCCAGGTTGCAGATTCAGGCTCAGTTCCCAGTGTGGGACATGCAGGAGGCAGTTGATGGATGATTCCCTCTCATCATTGATGTTTTTATATATCTCTCCCCCTCCCTTCCTCTCTGAAATAAATAAAAATATATTTAAAAAAAGAAAACAAAGAAGTATTTTTTGATTAATCTCATGTCTCAGTTTCTTGATTAGCAGAGTAAGATTTTCTATCAGGTTTTCAGAAACTTAGGGAATGCGCCAGCTTTCCATTGCATTCAATTAGTGTTACTCCAACATATAAATGACTCACTGTTTCCAAAATACTCTAGCATTGCACTTAGATCCTCCTTTCAACTGCTGCCTCACGAACACACACACATACCATTGCCTATACTGATTGCCATATATCCAAGATAACACATCTCCACACCAAATTTATTGTCCTAGTAAAAAATAGTAAATAAAAAAGTCAGTCATACTCTTGACACTATGCCAAGTGGTAAGCTATATTAAGAAGTAAAAAAAAAAAAAAAGAAGTATGACCCTGTTCTGGTTGGAGAAACTCACCTGGACCAGGATAGAATAAAAGAAGAGCGATTGAGGGCTAAATGAACCATGAGGTTCAGAGAAGGGCAGGAGCAGTTTATAGAAGGAAGGCAAAGAAAGCTTGGGGTAGAAAATGAGATGTGATGTGTTTTTATTAAATTTATGATTTGTAAAGATCTCCTCAACTTTAATGCAACCCTACTTCCAAAGTTTTGATATTGTCACCATTAAATAACCTTTTGTGATTCCAATTCAGCCTTTCCAGGGCAATTACACTTCTGGGACCTGCTTACCAGTCAACAGTTCAATTTTGGGGGTCTGTCAGAGGAGCACTGTGGTTCTTATTACTTTCATTTGCAAGTTTTTAAAGAAGAAAAAATAAAATATAAAAATGCAGGGACACCCTATATTATGAAAGTGATAAAAGGGTAGGTATCATACATTTATTGTATTGATGCAAAGTACAAAGACTGAAGTCAGGGGAAGTGGTAGTCCTTCAGTCTGGATCTGATGTCTGAAGCTGGTTAAGAATATTTAATTGAAATGGGAAGGAACAAAGGGCTTTTATAAATGCAGAATACCATATGGTCAAAAATTAATTCTGAAAGGCAAAATGTAATTCAGGACTTTATATTATTTTGTAGTTAAAAGAGAACATAACTATGGCCACCATTTATTTGTCACCTGTCTTTCAATATTTGACACTAATGTACTTTCAGGAATGCATTAAATCATGGAATGCTGCCTAACTCATTCATCAGCTATTCATTGAGCACTTACTATGTGACAGGCATCTAGATTTGAGATATAAAACAATACATATAGTAAATAAAAAATAATACATATGAGATATATGTATAATGCTTATAATAAAACAATACATATAATAAAACAAAAATGTGGATAAGTATGGAAAAGAACAAATAGAAATTAGAACATCAAAGCCAAGTTACATTGCGGATACAATTTCATCTGTAAACTTAGACTCTCAACTTTTAGACAACAAAAGCTACAGTAGAAACACAATCAATTATGCCATTTTTGTGGTCAATAACAATACACTAATGGGTCATGTGACACAAATCTCTCCCTAAGCATTGAGAACTGAAAACAATTTCTCTTATGGGGTTTCAGATAAGAGACAATACTCTCAATATCAAAAGGATCTGCAGATTCAGGTTTCCTAATTCTAAGTCTCTGATTAGAATGTAAGTTTAATTCAATGTAAGTCTCTCCAAGCATTTTATAGACTTACTCCATGGTCCTACTGTAGCAAGGCTCAAATAAGATACAGAAATGCTGTTCTGAGGAAGATAGAACAGCATATGAAAATTGAAGATAATAGTTAAAATAATTTTATTTTGCTGCTTGAAAAACTATAATGACCCTTGATTCTGATATGGCATTGAACACTGGAGGATTCAGCGTACCTAGAATCAGGCTATAATGAAGATGACGCTTATAAAGCTCTTACCTCAACACAACTCAAAATAATGCAGGGCAGGCTAAATCTTTTGTATGCCCAGTGAAAAACGAAGATGTGGAAACTCTGGTTCAAAAATTAAGAAATTCAAGACAGCAACAGCAGACCCTTAAACCAAACACATGGCCCTTCTGAGCATAGAGCCCTAGACAGTCACACAAATCACAGGCACACGAAACTGGCCCCATTGACATGCATAACCACCAAAGAGTAGCCAAGAGTGCATGTGAGAGAACTCCAAAAAGAGACTCCCTGGGCAGGTCTTCTGGGACAGTGGCAATTCTGCTCATATGTTAAATCACTAATGAAACTTCCAGACCCCAGTGAAGGACACAAACCCGGACAATGATAGATGTGCAAGGCGGTGTACTGTGTGGGCTTGGGAGAAAGTTAGGGACATGTGGTAGGGGACTGGCATATACACTTCAGATGAGAAATGATGTTACAGAAAAAAACACATCAGTGTGTATCATGTAGAGTGGCATGTTTCTATTGTCAAGTGAAGTCACATTGCTGAAAGCCCTGACAGCTTGGTTTTAGATTAGATGGATAGGAAACCAAAAACCCAAGAGAATTTTTAAAAAAATATGTAGCCCTATTTCAGTAGGATTTTTCTAGCAATAATTGGATGAGTGGAGAGAAGAGAGGTTTAAGGCATGGAAAAACTCTTGAAGGTTTTTGCAGTAATCCTAACATAAATATCTATGGGAGAGGAGCTAGAATGGAAAATTTTTGAATGAGAGATTACAGTAAAGAAAAATGGAGAGAAAAATGGAGAGAAGAGAAATATTTCTGACATTTCAAGGATGAACTAAAAGAAGGAAGACTTGATGGACACCAGTTTGGGAATGAAGTGAATGAATAGAAAAATGCTATAGATGGTTCAATCAATACTACTGAGCCATTGGTTGGGCTTTTGCTCATGTTCTACCTCTGTGGTCTATATTATTAGCTCCCACAATAGATAGGAAAAAAAATCGAAGTATAGAGATACCAAATGATATGACCAAAGTCTGAGAGCTACCAATTAGAAATCAGAAACATCATACCACACTGCCTCTCCAAGGAAAGGAAGAACTAATTTAATGTGGCTCCAGTATTTGTAGCTTTAGAGCCTGGAAAACAACGGAAGTCATAATAAAAAGACATCAATTTAGAAAGAAAATAACTGAAGGGGCCCCTGGATCATTTAAAGGTTGGCATTTGTCTAGAGTTGACACTAAAAGCCTAAAAGGAACTATCTATAAGTACCTAGAAATAGGGTAAATGTGAAAGAACATCTGAATGGGACAGGGTTGAAAGCCACAATCAGGAGACAAGTCATTTGGACTGATCATAGGGATAGGAATTAGGGTATAAAGTTGACTAGTCTGGGTTAGTTTTGGTGAACAGAGATTGTTGTTGCTACATTTTAGGAAGAGAGGGTTGGAGCTTGGTCCCATTGAGAGCATATTTATCTATTTTAAATAAGATGTTGTGAAAATGGTTTTAGACTGCTATCTCCTAGTTCTGTTCTCTCTTGCCAAATATGCTCAGTACTTAGTCCAGATTTATGCACTTATAACGTTTCCTCTGCACTGTAATTAATGTGCTTTGCTCTCCTTTCCATCACTAGACTCTGAACTACCTGGGAGAAGGGCTATTCAGCACTGTTCTCTCCAAAGCACTAGGGAAGGTGCCTGGATCAGAGCCCAATGCATAATTATCTTATCATTTAGCTAATTACTTACTTTAAGCTAAATGTTTTTAAGTGATGTTACCATTCCCTGGATGAGATACACTTTAAGGAGAGTAAGGTTTGGAGAATGGAGGATGGAGATAAAAGGAAAATGGAATCAAATCTCTAAATTAAATGTATAAAGCTTTTAGTCATTTACTCATTCCTATACACAAAAGGCCAGGTCTAGTTTACCTTTTATGTAAATATATATCCCACTGAAATCTTCATTAATTAAAATGCAATTTAATGTTTCTTATATCAGTTTTACCTTCAATAATTTGTCTTATTCTAATAAGAGAAGAAAAATGAATCTCGCTTATCTCGAGATGCACCACATTTCTTTTCCATAGAAGTCTGTTTGTCTTTTTCCAATCTGTTTGACTTGTACTTTCTGGAAGACTTAAGGTTTCATGACTGCCTCTGGTGGTACAAATCCACTAAAAGGTATTTTTATCACAGCTGGTTTCCTGTTTATCCTGGAGGTCATTCATACTGTGAGCTGCTTTCTTGCTAATAAACCTGCAGCAATGCATCTTGGGAGAAGGCAGCAGAGCCATTAAAAAAGGATTTCATCCACTGCATTTTAGTCATCCCTAATATGATACTGAAAGGATGGTCCCAACAACAACACAGTTAATAAAAAATTCACATGCCAAAATTGCACTTGCTAATTGATTTAGAGCACATGATAGGATACTACTATCACTTAGAAAATAATGTGTGAGATATGTGTGTATACCCAGGGTGGGGCAAACATAGGTTTACAGTTGTGAGTATGCAAAATAGTTTATTCTTTTGTTATTTATTAATTATTGTATTATTGTATTATTTATTAATTATTGTATTACAGTTTCCATACAAACTGTAAACTTACATTTGCCCCACTACACACACACACACACACACACACACACACACACACACACACATATATATCCTATATAATAAATGCCTAATATGCAAATTGTCCCCTCAGCCAAGTGTTTGACCAGGGTGTGGGGCTGGCCCCACCCCAGCCAGCAGCACTGGCAGGCAGCCGGGGGAAGGGAGGCCCCGGCCAGCAGCCGGCAGCCGCTAGGGACTCTACCTGTGCACGAATATATATATATATATATATACACTCACACACACATGAAATGGTGTGAAAAATCTCACTATCACACAAAGTAATTCATATTACTATTGGCTGAATAGAAAATAAATAAATTACTATTTGGTTCTCCAGGTAAAATCCTAATCACCTTGTTTTGTGATACTAAGAATAATCTGTTACCAGATAATCCTAAAATGTCATAGATTTATTGCGAAGCTCATATATCCTCACCATACAAATGAGGAAACGATGGCCAAAGTGTTTGTCCTCCATACCAGAGTACAATTGACCAAGATGCTTTCCTTGACCACATTCTATTCAGGCTCCCTTGAACCTTTCAGCTAGGTCTTGATGATTGGACATTTATGTTTCTTTCTGCATTGTCCAAGTTTAGCAACAATCTTTCTAAATTGGTGTGGCCAGAACCTCTCATCATCTTCTCTTATTGTCCTGGATATTTCACCAGGGTCCTCAACCTCTACCACCTTCCATATGATGTCTGATCACCACCCTGGCCTGTCTCAGTAAGAATCCTACTAGGTGAGTTTAGCCCAAATCCTCCCTTATCTCCAATGTTTCCTTTTAGCAATGTTCCATCCACCCATCCCCACCCTGCTCCTTGGTTACAAATTCCTACCGGTCCATTTGGAATGAATCCCAGTTTTATACTGAAGTCTCCTCTCCTCATTGTAGTGGTCCTGAATAAATCTGTTTTGCCGTTTTAACTGCTGCCAGCTCTGATTTTCTTCTACAACCAGGCATAGATTACAAGGTTCCAGGCCCTAGCAAAGTGCTTGGTATACCTCACCCTCCAGCTTAGTCACAGCCTCCTGGGTGGCTGCTCTAACCCAGGCTCCCTCTTCTCCAACCAATCCATCATTCCTTTATTTCCCTGTCCAACTAAGCTTCTTTAAGCACTACATTCATTATGCCGCTCTTCTGCCTCCAAAGGTCCAGTGGTTACCCACTTGCTTTCACATCAAATCTGTACTCATGTGCTTGATTTTATGACTCTATATAACCTGATATCATGCTCCATACCCAGCTTTATCTCCAGTCAATCCTGACTATGTACTTCCTACTCTAATGGGTTTACTTCTTTCTCATATTAATTATCTCCTTTCACCACTATGCCTTCACACACATTGGTCCCCGAAATTGAACTTTTTCTAGCTAATAGAGAATTTAGTGATTATTGGCTGCGTCTCTAATTCCTCAGATGAGAACACTGGGGCTAAGAAACATAGTGATGACATCATTTTCTCATAGCTACTAGTAATTAAAACACAGCTAGGTCAGCCCTGGCTGGGTGTCTCAGTTGGTTGCATCATCCCATACACCAAAACATTGTGGGTTTGATTCACAATCAGGGCACATATCTAGATTGGGGTTCAATCCCCGGTCAGTCATGTATGGGATGCAACTCATCAATGTTTCTCTCTCCCTTCCTCTCTTTCTAAAATCAATTAAAACATATCCTCAGGCAAGGATAGAAACAAACACACAGCTACGTCAGAAAACCCAGACTTTCAATCTCTTTTACATTATTGGGACGCTGCCCTTTCTCTTCCGTGAACCCTGTTGTATACATTCTTCAGAGTCAATTCTATTTTTTCTTCTTTCATGAAACTATGGCTAACAAACCCAGTCCTTACTGATAATCTATTGTGTATATTTCCCTCACTTATGAAAATCAAAAATTAGCAACTGATTATATCTCTATGATATAATTAAATAGCAATTATATTTGAGTTAGGTTTGTGTCATCAAGCAGATTTAAATATTCTAGGGTCAACATCAAGGCTTAGACCATGTTTAATGTTTCTATTCCCCAGTAGATTTTGAATATATGACAACTTCCATTAAACTGCTACTGTTTAGCAGGGGTCCTCAAACTTTTTAAACAGGGGGCCAGTTCACTGTCCCTCAGACCGTTGGAGGGCCGGACTATAGTTTAAAAAAAAACTATGAACAAACTCCTATGCACACTGCACATATCTTATTTTGAAGTAAAAAAACAAATGTTCTTGGCGGGCCGCATGTGGCCCGCGGGCCATAGTTTGAGGACCCCTGGTTTAAATGGATAAATGCCATTTCTAATAAATAGTTATGCTTGCTCTATGGAGAATGGGCATGTTGTAGAGTAGAGATAACTAGAAAGCTTCTAACATCACAGAAGCTTATGAAGACATATAAGACACATTTTCCTTGATTGATCTTTTTTATCTCACAAGAAAACCAAAGAAACAAATCCTAATTTCAGTGTTTTATTACTGAATAATTTGGTCACCAATTTGATTTTCAAAAGCCTTTGAAAACATGACTGCTTTGATGTGCCATACCTCTGTGGAGGGTACTCTGTTATAGGAGTGATTCTGAAATGGTTTTATGCTACTTAAACTTCAGAGGTACATCAGAGAATCTGGTGAAGGGAATGGTAAGAGCTTGACTTCCCTGGCAACATGGTGGCAAGTTGGCTGGTATGTGTGGATTCCCAGTTAAGTAGAAGAGAGTAAAAATGATAAGTAGGAGATGTGTTCTGGAGAATATCAAATCCGTATGCAAAGCTGATTTCATTATCAACTCACCACAAAGTTTCCTGTTCTATATATCTCAGGGTTGGATCTAATTTTCTCAAATATAGATTGAATAGAAAAGAGTAAATAAGACATGGATGGAATATGTCACAGAGTTACATAGATTTGTAAACAAGAGATAAGAATGTATTGGGGAAAAATAAAAGCTAATCCAATTTTAGCAGATCAAAGAACTCAGGAAATAGTGATTGTGACTGTTTATTAAGGGGAGATAATCTATATACCAGTATATAAAAGCCCAGCGACCAATGGCGGAATGACCAGAATGACCATTTGACTAGATGCTATGATGCACACTGACCACCAGGGGGCAGATGCTCAATGCAGGAGCTGCCCACTGGTGGTCAGTGTGGTCCTACAGTGGGAGCGCTGTTAATCTGACCTGGATGAGTGGCGCTCTCACAGCAGGCCAATCCCCATAGGCCATGCCCCTTCCCCCCCCCCCCCCCCCCGTACACAAATCAGTGCACCAGGCCTCTAGTAGATAAATAAAAACCTTCAGGAGGCCAGGGATTGACCATAGTGTTTTGAGAAGCATATGTAGGATGGGACAATACCTCAGGAGTTCTCTACCTCTGACAGAGGCTATGGAAGGTTGTGCTAACAAAACCTAAGCATCAGGTGCAGTGTAGATAAGTGGAGGGTGTTCAAATATGACTCTCCAAGACATTTCAAGAATTTAGTACTTGGTACAGAGGTTATGATGGATGTGAAAGGGAAAAGGGGAAAAAAAACCCACTGTGCTCTTAAAACAGTATATGTTTGAAATTCAAAAAATGGGAAAAGAATAATGGAGAAAATAAAAACAGGGACTTTTAAACCACACTTGCAGAAAACCTAATGGCAGAAATGCCAGTCCCAGAGATATTTGTAATGAGACTGCATAAGTGTGAAATCATGAGATTTCTGTCCTAGATAGAACAGAGCCAAATGTCAGTATAAAATAAGTCTCTCACCTAATTTTCATATTAACACACTTGGTAGGTATTTCCAAAGTCTGCAAATCCTTTCCTTCTCTTTCTTAAAAATACCAGCTTTCAAAGCTGCTGAATAGAGACATCATAGTGATCAAATTACCAATTGAAAACTCACTTTAAGAGATAATTTTGCTTCCACAAAAAACAAACCATCTACTCCAGTGTTAGAATTTAGACCTATTAACTGAAGGATGATCCAAATATGGAAAACATTTTACATTTAGGCAAAGAAAATCAAGAGATATTAACCAACTTTGATAAAAGATTACTAGCAGCACCCATGATAGATTATTTCTGATTTGCTTGAGAGTAAATAAAACAACTGATAACCGAAATTTTGTAATCGAGTCAAGTCATTCAGGGCATAAGGAAGTAGATAAAGTCACAAAATTACAACTAGCAAGAGCCAAAGAGGGGGGATTGAGGCGGGGACTCTGGAGCCTGAGTCCTTTGGTTTGAATTATGATTCTGCCACTTGATAGCTCCATGGGACTTGCTTTTTGCACCTGTGCAATGGGTCTAATAAGACTGCCTACCCTATGAAGTTGTTGTGAGGACCAAGTAAATTAATATAATTAAAGCTTTGACAATTTCTCTCTTTGTGAAGCATTTCTAAGAGTTCCTTGGACACATTAAAATCCAATAGATCTTGGCTATTATTAATATTTCTTGTCCTTAGGTCTGTTTCCTCTGCTTAATCCAAGATAGACCTATTCACTCTATTTGTCATAAATGTTCATGAATTTGCAATTGGGACCTGCCTCTTTTAACCATCTAGTTTAGGCAGACAGAGTTACAAATGACTCTAAAGCCACAGATAAATTCTTACAAAAGCAACTTTTAATTAGCCTCTAAAATAATTTTCTAATATTTAGTCCAATATTGCCACTAAAAGAAAATACCTGTTTTAAATTTTTGCTTTATTTCATATTGATTTCCAATGCTTGTTCTTTATTTCAAGTAAAAACACCTTTGTAATATATTTTTCAAAGAATAGTTTATTGATTTTTTTTTGTAAAAAAAGGGGAAGAGAGAGGGAGAGAAAAACATATCCATGTGAGACCTCAACATTGATCAGCTGCCTCCTGCACCACCCCACCAGGAATAGAACCTGAAACCTTGACCCAGAAATGAGCTGGTCATCTCTGTGCACTGGGCAATGCTCTACTAACTGAGCCACACTGGCCAGCCCGTATACTAAGTTTAATCTACTGAAGCAGGTATTAATTTCCAAATTGAACTATAATTCTGATTGCAAACACAACTCTCCCTTCCAATACTATACTAGCAAAACAATGACTTTTGAGAGCTCTTGGCACCTCATATAATATAGAAAATAATTTTTTTAAGATTCTGTAAGTACAATAGTTTGAATATAATGACTAGAACCAGAAGAATTTGCACGAGAGGATTTCATATAAGTCCATGGCAATTTACATTAATCTGACCATTCTCCTATTGTTTGTCTACCTGAATGAAGGTTTTCTAGGTATAAATCCTGTAGATTAACACTCTGAGAAAAAGCCAACACTGGTGTTTTAATGCATTGTGGAAGCCAATGTAACAGAAGGTGAATAGCAATGGCCCAGGAAAGATGCATTTTAATGCCCTCTGCATTTGCTTATGCAGTTCCTTTGCCTTAAATTCCCTTTCCATGCCTCAAAGATCAGTTTCAATGTTGCAGGTTATATCTTCAAGCTTCTTTCAAAGTGAAAATGAATACTCTTTAAAAATAAATGCTTTCTTAGATGTTTGAAGTCTCGCAAAATGTTTATATATATGCATATATGTGTATATATATGCATACATACATATACACATGCATATACACACACACATAATGCATATATACATATGCATATCCTATATAATAAAAGAGTAATATGCAAATCAACCGAATAGCGGAACAACTGGTTGCTATGAAATACACTGACCACCATGGGGCAGATGCTCAACGAAGGAGCTGCCCCCTGGTGGTCAGTGCATGTCATAGCGAGTGGTTGAGCAGCCTCAGCATATCATTAGCATATTAGATTTTGATTGGTTGTTCGGTTGTTTTGCCATTTGGTCTATTTGCATAATACCCTTTTATTATATAGGACTAGTGGCCCCATGCATGAAATTCATGTGGGGGGGGGTCTTCAGCCCAGCCAGGGACCCCTTGGGGGATATCCAGCAGTCAGACATCCCTCTCACAATCTGGAACTGCTGGCTCCTAACCACTTACCTGCCTGCCTGCCTAATCACCCCTAACCACTGTGCCTACTGGCCTAATTGCCCCCAACTGCCCCCCACTGCCAGCCTGATCCTGCTTGCCCCCAACTGCCACCCCTTGCTGGCCTGATCACCCCCAACTGCCCCCTTCCCACCAGCCTGCTTGCCCCCAACTGCCCCCTGCCAGCCTGATCACCATCAACAGCCCCCCTCCCACCAGCCTGCTTGCCCCCAACTGCCCCCTCCTCTGCCAGCCTGATCGCTCCTAACCACCTCTGCCTCGGCCCCACCACCATGGCTTTGTCCAGAAGGTCTCCCGTTCTAATTAGCATATTACTCTTTTATTAGTATGGATGGCTTTTTCATAAGTTTTGTTTCTTTAATACAATATTGAAAAGTCCAGTTTACAGGTTAGAAGAATGAAGCTCAGAAATATTCAATATAATGATTGAAGTCAGACAGTGAGTGGGAGGACAAGGATTTTAATTTCACTCCACCTGGTGCTAATTCTGGTGCACTCCCCACCATAATCAGCTGACCCTTAGAGCAACAATGCCATTTATTATATTGTACAAAATCTCTCTGATCTAAGACTTTAAATGCAACCCTCCAATAGTGTGAACCAGTGTCCTATTTATTCCTAGATTAGATCTTGGGAAGTTGTGCTTATTCCATCAGGCTTGACAAGCAGGCTTCTAACACATATATTTGGCTAGTTGACATTATTCAGCAGGAAGGCAATTTTAGGCCATACCTAAGAGAGGGAAGGAATAGTTTAATCCAGAGTGTGGGGAAGGGATATCCAGGCTGAGACTATACAGAAGCAGAAGAGAACTGAGCAAGGAGCACATATCGTTTTAAGTAGATGTGCATGACGACAGCCAGGAGCTGCTGTCAGGAAGGAAAACAGACCGGCTGTGCACAGAATCTGATAGGAAACTGTCAAGATGCTGTGATTTGAGGAGCGCCAAAAGCCATTCCCTCGCCTAACAGTACTTTCTCTACGGACCTCCCTCCCCACCCCAGTTTTACTTATTTTTCTGAGTTAAAGCATCAAACCTTCCTATTCACAGGCAAGTACATTCTCTAGGAGGATGAAACTCCTTGTTTGCTGCTCAGACATACTGAGTTTTTAAAAGAATAAGCTATTTGTTCCTGGTATTCAAGGTATCATTTAAGTGTGGCTATTTAGACCTGTCATTTTAGAGTTGTTATCTGAATTGTTCAAATTAACAAATTAGTGATTATGCTGATTACTTATATGCCATTTGCCTTTTCAAAGAAGGAACAATCCCTTAGAACCTAGAAATGACAATTGATCACACGAAAACTTTTCCATGTGGCTTGGAATACAGACTCTCTTTCTCTAGGATGCAGACCGGATACTGATTTAAGGTCTCAGCTCCTATAATAGGAAGGAACACAGGTCCCTCCATGCTTAGGACAGTAGATGAGTGGACTCTCAGCATCTGAACCCTCTCTCTGTTCAGAAGTCCCTCGGCTTGCCTGCTAGTGTATTCACTAATCGGTCTGTTTTCACTGCTATACACAGTCTTCCTCTTAGGTAATGGGCACTCTAACTTCATTGCTTTGGTCGTAACTTATGGAGTGAGTCATCCTTGACTTTTCTCTCTTATTTTCTGCACTTCACATTAAATCTATGACAAATTGTGGCAATTCTACCTTCAAGATATACCCAGAATCCATCTACTTTTCTTTTAGCACTGACACCGCCTGGTTGCAAATCCCCATCATCTCACTTACTATATTGCTATAGCCTCCCAGTTATTCTTCCTACTCCTGCTTGTTCCTCCCAGGTCTGTTATCAACACAGCATTCAAAGTGAGCATCTCAAATGTAAGCCAGACCAAGTCCCTTCCCTGCTCAGAATGGCTAATGCCTCCCTGTGTCATTCAGTGGAAACAACAGTCCGGAAAAATGGACCACAAAGCCTTATGCTGATGGCCCCTCTCCCTAACCACTCTGATCATGGGTCTTACTACTCTTCCCACTAAAGCCACCTTGGCCTCTTCTCTGTGCCCCAAATATAATAATCAAACTCCTGCCTCAGCAGTAGCAGTGGGTCCTTCTGCCAACAGATGTCCACTTGGCACACTCCCTCACCTCTCTCAGGACTTTACTCAGATGTTATCCTCCAGAAAGTCCTACTCTGATCACCTTTCTAAAACCCACACCCTCATTTCCTGCTCTTATTCCATCCAACAGATCATTGAGTTTGGTTGTTTATATAGTATGTTGTTTATCGACTGTCTACCCTCTACAATGTAAGCCTCATGAGGTGGAAGATCTGCTTTCCTTTTATTCATAGCTGCATGCCCTAGTGCCTCGGCTCTGCCTGGCATAGGGCAGATCATCACTGAATCTGAGGAAGGGGTGATTGGTACTTGTCAGATGGAGAACAGGTACATGTCTTCATGAGACATGCTCTACTTAGCACCAATGTCCAGTTTTCACATGGTAATGAGAGCCACAAATCTGAATCTTTTTGAGGTAGCTCCTGATTTAATATTAAAAAGTGATTCAAAAAAGTTTTTATTCTTTTAGCCCTTCAAAGCAATAAAACCACACATCATGGCTTTTGGGGTTCTGCTCTGAGCTTCTGAGTTGCTAAAAATACTTTTAGATTTAACACTCAAATATTCCACCAAGAGCCCATTTACTGGATCAAACTTATTTCCAGAAAAAATGTATAATTTATAAGTGCCAATATTTTCAACCATCTTAGAAGAAAGATTGTATCACTTCTGAAAAGTCTCTCTCCATTAAGCCTTCCAGGAGAAGCAAGAAGGCAGTTACAACGATTACAGGAGTTCTGAGGGTGATGTCCTAATGTATAAACCTCAAGCATTAGTGTGTGGGCTTTGTTCTGTTTTGTTTACCAAATAGCATTTATCAACATTTTCCTTAATAATTAATTACATTATTGAATGTGGTAGATTTCTGTCCTTATTTTTTCTCAAATGTAGTTTCTTTCCACCTGATAACTTTAGAACTTGTACTTTATTAGATATTTTACAGGTGCATTTATGTCACTGACCATTTAACATTAACTTTATTGAACTGCTCATTGATATCTATTCTACAAGAAAGTTTTCTGCAAAGGATGATCACATTCTACACACATGCATAGCTGATGGATGCATCTAGCTTCTCTTTAAAGCTTCTTTTCTTGTCCCGGGGGAGAAAAGGTTAGGATTCCAATTTAACACTCATAGATTTCATTTTTGATGAGACAAAACACACTGGCAAAGGTTTTTTCTGTTAGAACAATGCAGGCTGGACATACCTCTGTGGGAACTGAGTGTTTTTGACACTGAAAACCTACATGAGCAAACACAAGTTGTGTTGAGTGCTTCCCCATGGCAGAATACACCTATTTCAACCAGGCAGTGATAAGGTTACATTTGGAATGGTGGTTCTGTAGTTATTTTGTAGTAAGGGTGATCTTTCATTAATTTCTGGTTTTTATTTTAAATCATATATTTTCATTCTCAGACTTGTGCAATGACTCATTTTCCATCTGTTAAGGATTGTGTTTACAAGATGAGTGAGCTACACAGAGCAAATCATATCAGTTTATCATCAAGTAAGAGGCAAAAATGTTAGTCAACACATGATTCAATAGATTTTAAGTTGGTTACACTTTGAAATATTCACATGCGAAAACACAGAAAGAGGGAATATGAGATAAATAGCATTGTTGTGCACACAGAAGCACTGATTTGGAAAAGTTTTAGTTCTTTTTTTTAAAAAAATATACAAAAACAAATTTTAAATTCTGTGGGTGCATTGGATGGATTTTTTGTAAGAGTACATTATCCTGTAAAACAAAATTAAAGTTCTGTGAAATTTAAAAAAAAACAACTGGCCATGATATGTGGATACTATGAAATAATATAGTTCTGTCTGAAGGGGTAAAACACTTGCAAGCTGATATGGCATTGTTATAACAAATAAGTCCAGCTTTAGCAAACTCCTAATGTAGACCAGTAGTTTAGAAACTTTGGCACGTGTGAACATCACCTGGAGGGGTGCTTAACACATTTCTGGGCCCAGAATTTTCATTTCTAACAGGTTCTCAGGTGATACTGATACCGAAGATCTAAGACATACACTTGGAAAATCACTGGTACTGCTGATGTGCCTTTTCGTCACTCCTTTTTGCTAAGTCTGATGCAACTCTATTAAACACAACACAAAACAAAATTCTGTGACCAGGAAGACATCTCCTCTCTTTTAAACCCCAGTGAATCTAATGTTTCCTATTAGCTATTAAAGTAATTTGCAGCATAAATTTTTTAAATGCTCTATTTAATCATATATACAGCACCTATAATTCAGAGGGATTACAATCATTTAAAGACTGGACATTTTCTTATTTGTTAATGGGGATATTATTTTAGGATCGAAAAGAGTATTCTTGCTAAACAATATAAAAAGCTCTATAATCGGGATCTTACAAATTTTGTTCTTGTTAAGGAAATTGTATATCAGCTGGGAATTAGGGATGACTAAGGCTAATATATTGTCTTAATATCTCAAAAATATTATTCCTGCAACATAAGGTTTAGAGATAAAGTACTCCTCCAGTTCAGGAGAAATGTAAATGAAAGTGGAATCAGTCAATCAGTTAGGATCCAAGATGGCTATATATATATATATATATATATATATATATATATATATATCCATCCCAATGCATGAAATTTGTGCAAGAATAGGCCTTCCTTCCCCCAGCTGCCAGCACCGGCTTCCCTCTGGCATCCAGGACCCAGGCTTCCCTCATAGCCCCAGTTTTGTCTGGAAGGATGTCCGTAAGGACATCCAGTCTAATTAGCATAGTATACTTTTATTATTATAGATATATACAGGGTCAAAATTAGCCCTGAAAATCCCTTAGTAGTCTTGAATCCCCTGACATATATTTTTAGAAGCTCAAAAGAAGATGGGCTTTTTCGTTTGTTTGTTTTTACTTTTTTTTACATCTTGGTTCTAGACTTAAGGAATATGGGTCAAAGAGAGAATGGATCTCCTCTCTCTCTCTCTCTCTCTCTCTCTCTCTCTCTCTCTCTCTCTCTCATCTTAATATGAAATGTATAACTGAATATGGGAAGAAGCTATAGAATTTTCAGCTGAACAGATTGTGGAGTGATTCATGGAAGAGCTAGATTTGTGTTAGCCCTTGACCCAAGGGTATAATTTGAAAATGCAGATATGGGGAACATTGACTCTGCAGGATTCACAAAGGCAGAAAGGTTAGAAATTGAGATACCGAGTAGTTCCATTTGGAGAGAAGGCTTAATAAAGGCAAAGTGAATTCCTTTGTCTTGAAAACAAAGTTGACAGCTGGCTGAATTGATTAATTCATTTGTGGAGTCCGGATCAAATTGTGCATGTTGTGATCAGTTGATTCTTTACGATATAGTGACTGAGTCTTCCATTGCCCCTGGCTGAGCAAGTTAAGAAAATGAAATTGAGCTTCTCCAATGGTTTGTTTTGGGTTTCCTGTATTAACCTCTCCTCTGTTACTTGCTATGCCTTTTCATGACTATGATTTTGCACAGCGTATTAGAGGAAACAGGCCCCTTAAAATCACTTGATAAATACTGCACTTAGGAAATTTTACAGGTACAGATATAAAAATAAAGGATTTTCTGTAAAAAGAATCAGGTCATGAATCAGCACCGTTGCTCCTGTTCCAGCACAATAAGCATAAGGCAGGCAAAGGCGTGAGGCATAGGAAAAGCACACAAAGTATAACTCAGATTGCGTCAGCACAGAGAAATGTAGAACTGAGAATTGATACAGAACACCACTGTTCAGTGTTCATGCTAACTGTATATAAAATAAACTTCAGTATACAAAATAACAAACTGTATGTAGTTCTTATCCTAGAAGGTAGGTGCTGTTATTTTCTCCATAGTTTTTGTTCTATACCTAAATATCTGAACTAAATAACTTCTCCACGTATAATTTGCATATCTTTATGTCAATGTCTGTATCTATATGAATTAGATTGGATTGTACCTAATTAAAAAAGTTAGCAGGAGTACTTATAGAATTCAGTTTCAACACTTATTTCCATCTCTGCATGATACATCATGCCTCCTACCATTCTAAATGTGGCACATATAATACGATTTTAATTGGAATGAATTAAATTTAATTTTATGCAGAGAATAGAGGCATTTGTAGTATCTTTAAGCATAATGAGAGATGGAAAACAAGGACTGGGAATAATTTTCTTATACCATAATGGCCTGACATGTTGTTCAAATGTTCCAAGGCGTTAGCAAGCTTAGTTAGAGGAGAGGTTTGCTGTCACAAATTTACCTTTGATATTTGATCTTCCTCCGAGAAAGTCTGAAGTCTGCAGGAGCAGCGGAAGGTTGGCCATTTAGAGGGAGGTGCAGTGTGTCAGGGTCTAGGGCCATGACAAACAGGCATCTTACTATTGAGTGGTCAGTCTAAGAAAGAGCCATATCAGAGGGGAGCATGAGAATGGAAGTCAAGACACAAAATACAAGTTCAGGAAGTGTTCTAGCTAATGGACTTGGGCAGAATGCAAACTAGGGAATGTCCCAGTTTGCCCAGAGTCCTGGGTCATACCTGACTTGTCTTGGGTATTTATTAATACATCCATTATATCCTGAAAAGTGTCTGGTCAGATGATAAATTCAGGGAATTTATCAGAGAAAAAGCTGTCAGCTGGAGCAAATCTAATTCAAGCAAAACATTTTGATAGTAGGACCCTTCTCTCTAGCCACCTGCTGCCACCCACTCCAGTATACTTCAAGACTCAGCCACACCCCCACGTATAGGGAAAAAAATGAGGAAGTCAGAGCATCCTGCCCACCCTGGGAGCTTAGAACTCTTGGAGTGACTCTCTTGTTAAAGCTTCATTGGGTTTTCAACTCACTTTCCAATTCTTCTGATTTCCCACAGCTCTACTTCCCATCTGTGTTTCAGCCAGACACACAGCTGGGGAGAAATTAAAATAGCGATTGCCACAGCTATACTCACAACCTGGAGCTCTGACTACTAATACATGCCCTGTGACATAGACCTGGCCTCAGAGCCAAAAAGAACCAAACCACACATCCTCCTGCCCAAAAGGTGGGGGATAGGTGGGGGTGCAGCAGATGAAGTGGCAATTTCCCTCCTTTGACTTAGGGGGGCTAGCAAACTCTAAATAAGGACAGAAAGAATTGGGGCTTTGGATTTAATAGCCTGAGAACAGTCTCCCTAGTGGAAAGAATATTGGAAGAACCAATTTGGTTGAATATAAAAGGAAAAATTGCACTGAATCTCCATCCCAATTGATCTGCATTCCAATTTGTTCGCCAAAGTCGCTTTCTTAGAGGTTAGAAGATATATTCACAAGAAGGAAAGAATCAATATCTGATTCTCACATTCACATGATAGAGAACCATTTCTTAGAAGTTCTAAGTTGTTGTTTTTAAAAATTCGAACAATTCATGTACAGGATGTAAAAATTAAATCATATTTCAAGGCTTATACCAGAAAACATTAGTTCCCTCTCCTATTCCTCCCCGTGCTATGCCTTCGCTTCTCAGGTTTTCCGGGAATCTACATAATCAATCACATTATTTTTCATTATAATTTTCCTCTGCAGACACCTAGGTTTTAGTTTCCTGCAGTCCACAAAATCAGCCCTATTCAACTGTTCACTGCGTTTCTTCCCCAAATGTGTTGCAATCTCTCATCTGCTGTCCTCCCTGTCTTTGTGAGTAAGTTTTAGTTTTTTAATACCAAGTCTTAATCTTTTGATATCACTTTAATATGTTTTGAAAGAGAGAGAAAACAGACACATTTGACCGTCTGCCATGTTTATCTGTAACTCATGGTCCATCATTTAAATATAAATTTAAATCTCTCCTCAAAGCCTTATCCTTTATTATGGCATTGACTTACTTGTATAACAAAAAGAGTCCATGTATCAACAATTAAAGGGGAAGATACATTTTGAAAAATGTATTTTTATTGTGCGGCTCAGTGTTTGCGTATCAACCTATGAATCAGGAGGTCACAGTTTGATTCCTGGTCAGGGCACAAGCCCAGGTTTCAGGCATGATCCCCAGTAGAGAGTGTGCAGGAGGCAACAGATCAATGATTCTCTTTCATCAATGATGTTTCTATCTCTCCCTTCCTCTCTGAAATCAATAAAAATATATTTTTACAAATTATAGATGCCCCCCCCCCCCGAACTCCCCCCTTAACTCCCCTCCTCCTGCCCCACCATCCCAGGCCTTTATTGCATAATTGTCTGTGTCTATGGGCTATGCATATTTGCATACCAGTTCTTTGTTTAATCTCTTCCCTTACCCCCACCCCTTTACTCTCTGAGAACTGTCAGTCTGTTCCATACACCCATGCCCCTGGACCTATTTTGTTTGTCAACTTATTTCATTCATTAGATTCCACATATAAGTGAGATCATGCGATATTTGCCTTTCTCTGACTGGCTTATTTTGCTTAGCATAATAAAGAGGAAGATATTTTATGGAAGAGTGAGATATCTCAGTGTTACCTAGAGGTGAGCAATACACACATAAGTGCAGATACAGTGGCTGCTTTTGAAATGTGGCCGGGCTGAGAGGATCTTATCAGTTGCAGTGGAGCCAGTGCTAGTTTGGCTACCATTGTAATTAACCTAGTTATTAATAATAGGAAAGGAGCAAAGGGAAGGCCAAATATTACAGGCATGACGTTTAGGCAGCTTTGCCAGAAAGCTGCAGCTTTATACTCCCCAGGCATCCAAACAAAGGGAAGATAGACACATGCCCAGTAAGTTGGGGTGACTAGGGGAGGTGCTTGCTGTCAGTCACACCTGCGAACAGAGGTCATTGGCCAGAATGAGCATGTCCACTGCAAGCTTAGGAAGATTTGGGATATTTAATTCCCTGAACGAAGAAATTCACTCTTTTGGCTCTTATGTTCTTGGCTTCTCTTGTGCTCTCTTGGTTCCTCTTGGCTGCCCTTGGGACTCTTGTTGTGGGGAACATGCTCTCTTGGCTCCCCTGCATTCACCCACGTGGCCAATAGCCATGTGGATCCCCACACACAATGGACTAATGGACTACAGCTAACTTGATGCTGAAATAAACTGAGCTGCAACATGAACAGAAACTCTGGACACTGGCTTTGGTTTTAGCTTTACTGAAGGGATGTAATTCTATGGAAATAAAGCTTTCTACCATATCTCATCTTCCTGTGGGGGCCTCCGGAAATGGTCATTCCAGTAGTACCCCAAAATCCCCAATCCCACTCCCAATGGCAAAAGACCACCTATGCATTTCTCTGATATCAGTTTGACTCCTATGTCTTTCTGATTTGGGCTTGTTAGAGGCAAAAATGCTCAAAAGGCATGGGTAAGCCCAACATTTGGTTAAGACAATTTGCTTCTTACATGTGCTTTGGAAGTGGCTTGTTATTTATCCTTATAAACAACAACCATAAAGGGCTATTCCCCACAGGGTCTCTTTCCTATAACACACCAAATTCTTCCAAATTTTGTTGTGATCCCCAGTGCTATCCTTGAAAAAGGTTTCCATTATTATCTCCAAAATAGTGGTTTAAAAGAAATATCAGCAAGTGCTAAAGAATTACACTAGAGACTAGATATTATCTCCAGTCCTTGCAGCAACACAGTTGCAGGCTGAACACAGACATGTACTTTCCTTATCTTTCCCAAAAGATTATATTTCTCATGTGAGACTTGTACAGAAAGCCTTATAGTTTGCTGAACAGTGTTTCTTTGCAAACTACAGGATATGTGTTCCTGGATCCCCAAGAAAAAACTTTCATAGAGAATAAAATGGCATTATACATTTTTAAAAAATATAGTAAATAGGGTAAATAAAATTTCTAGTAAGTATCAACTGCCAAAAGAAACTAGATAGTAAATGATAAAATTCTAGTACATAATCCTTCTTACTAAGCCTGTTCTTTCTCATTCAGTATGCAGACGTCCCCACGAGATCCATGGTACAGAGGCTTTGATTAGGTTTTTCATTTTTAAGCCACGTATTACTAGCTTGAAATGGAATATATTTTAAATTTTCATTCTACCTTAAATTTTGTTTAGACTTAATAAGATATGAATATAAACACATAGCCTTTTAAAATGATTTTTCAAGTGCGTTGAGTCAGTGCTTTCTTCTTGTTCTACCAAAAAGGACTTTCTAAAGTAGAACTGGCTCATGGGAAGATGGAGAAATGATTGTTGTCAACCTCTTTGGTTTAAAATGGCTGATGTTAAACTCGGTACATATTTTTTAAGACTGATCCATATTTTGTTCACTTGTCATGAACAAATATAAAAATCATATTATCTTAAATCCATTGTCGGCGAAACTATTGCTGAGGAGTTGTCCTAATTTCTGGCAACACAGCCAACTGAAATGTTGCGAAAGATTGAGCAAATGCTCATCAATATGCAAGGAATCCACTCTCTCCTGCTCTCCTCTCAGAATCAGGCAGAAATGTTTGAGAACTTCGGATGGATAGATAGGAATGGCCGAAAGCAAAAGTGTATTAGTAAGTGTATAACAATCAGATAAACACAGGTGGTATTTCGAATAATTATATTCATGCACTAGATATATCGTACATGTAAACTGTCTTAGAAATACAGTTTTCATTAGTTTGCTCCCTGTGGTGTAAAACCGTGCTATATACTCTTTGCAGAGACAAACTTTGCCTCTGTTGAGTACCCAAAGGATTCCATCCTTCCCTATTTCTATTATCTTCATTCACAAAGATGCCCATAATATTTTGTCTTAGCATTATCCTTTTAAAAATATAAACCATTTTACATTCACCATCTCTTACCATCTTTAACATATTATTTTTCCTATTCTGTAGAGCAAATTTACGTTACAATAATGAGAAAGCAATAGGTGGTATTTCTCTTAACAATACTTGTGCTATTGAGCATATCAAAGTCTTTTGTGTTAGGCAACCTATTTATTCTGTGTGGGGCTCTGGGAGGCCAGGCTGGCACATGACTATCTCCGTGTTAAAAATAAAGAGGCTGAGGTAAGTCACATGAGGTCATGTCTTACATTTTTGAGGAGGTCAGTAAGCAGTGGTCAAATGATCAGAAAAACAGTTGAGTATCAAATGTTTCAAAACAGAGACCACAAGAACTATATCCACAAATTGAAGTTGTTCTGTAGTACTATAATTAATTCAGCCAAGAATTACTGCTGCTGGAACACAGACTGCAAGCAGAACGATGGAGGCTGGGGTGTTCAAGGATCATGATAAAACCCGTGACAGGTAGATGAGTAAGCAAACAAATACACAAAAATTCAGGTTGATGGGAAAGCAGGAGGCCAGTCGACCATGAGGGCATTGACCATCACTGCACATGAAAGAATAGAGGCTCCATTATGAGTTGACTGTCCTTTGGTGTTTAAGTTGCCCCAGATGAGCTTCACAGAGGGTACTGTCAGGTTAAGGCTTGAACATAAGGGTCACAAAGTCCTTCCACTTCTCACCTTTTATGATTTCATGGCTTTCCCATGTGAAACAATAAGTCAATGTCAGAGCAGAGACTAGGCCCTCTCTTCCTTGGTTATAGGCCCCAGATGTTCTCATATAAGTGCTCTGTTGTAGCCTGATCCCTGTCATATTGTTGAATTTGAACTTTTTTAAAAATATAGTTTTATTGATTTCAGAAAGGAAGGGAGAGGGAGAGAGAGATAGAAACATCAATGAGAGAGAGTCATTGATTGGCTGCCTCCTACACGCCCCCTACTGGGGATCAAAACTGCAACCAGAGCATATGTCCTTGACTGGAATTGAACCCGGGACCCTTCTGTCCACAGGCCGATGCTCTATCCACTGAGCCAAACCAGCTAGGGCTGAACTTTTTTTAAATTGAGATTTAATTCAAATACCATAAAGGTCATCATTTTAAAGTGTACAATTCAGTGCTTTTTAGTATAGTTAGTTACAAAGTTGTGCAACCATCACCACTAAGTCCAGAATATTTGGTCACTCCCCCCAAAGAAAACCCCAAACCATTAAATTTCATGTGTTATTAATTCCCTTTACCCCAGATCTTGCAACCACTGATCTACTTTTTGTCGCTAAGGATTTGCCAATTCTGGATGCTTCATGGAAGACTGAATCACTGGGGAGTCAGAGGGTCTAGGTTTACTTAGGGTTTGGAGGCCATCCTTGACATGTGAGAGAAATCTACCTCCCTTTGCACCACAAGAGCAATGCTAGTTTCTACCCACATCTGACAACCCTATAGAGAACACTAATAATTATAAAAAACAGGTCAAATCCCCAGTAACCCAGCCAACCCTGGCTCAGTGTCCCAGGACACTAAAAACGTCCTTTTGATCCCTCCATGTGTTTCCCCTCTTGCCGTCAGACTGCTGAATCTTTGATCACTTAGGCGTCAAGATAGTGCATCTATAACCTCCAAAGACCAATTGGGGGCTCTGTGGCATGAGATGAAGGTTAGAGATAAATGAAACATGTACTGAAATTTGATTTCCTCTCTGCTCCATTTCACTGGATTGAAATACGGTGAATCTAATCACAGACTGATCTTATTAAGGCTAATGACCTGATGATTAACAAGAGAAAGGCATCTGTGGTCAAATTGCCTGTTTTAATTATTCTAAGGAGCGGCACCGTCCAGGGGCAGCAGGCAGCCGTCTCTTGGATGAGGGTTCGCTTGCTTGCTTGCATCTGGTGCTATACTGATTATGACTCTCTTGGTACCTAGCAGAGGAAATACACCCAAAAAGCTCTGATGTACTCAATTTCTCACTACTTACAATAGGCAGTATGAGGCAGAGGTAAAAGGTTTGATCCTGATACGTGTCATACATTGCAATGGAATCCTGGTGTTACAGACAGCAGCTAAAAGGAGATGAAAGCAGGCTGGATAGGATTTCTTTTGGCAGGAGGTAAAGTGGAGACTGTTGTAAATCAGGGAAGCCAGATTCTAGCCCAGGAATGTTCCATCTAGAGGCCAGAATGTTTACTGATGATTCAGGCAAAGAATATTTGATATCTATGGCTAAGGACAATAAAAGACCTGATCTGGCCTCATGCTGGTTAATCGGCATCAGTTTAAAACGAGGAAAGTTTCAAATGATACATACTTTAAATATTTTATATTCATTTAAAACATACAAATGTATATTCATTTTCTCATCCTTGATGGTGAGCCAACATGCCTCCTTTTTAAAATGAGTCTGCCAAATGGGGTTGTATTTTTGCACAAAACATCCATAATGCATCGTTCATGCTTTGAAATGTTGATACCTTTAAAATGGAGCAAGAATGTAAGATATTTGTGAATCCATCAGAGTTCAGAGTGATAGAGTTTTAATGCCAAGTTTTTAAACCATCTTGCCCACCCCTATTTCAATGACAATTGGAGAGATGAGGTAGCGGAGACTCATCAATTCACACCTTTATGAAACACACTCAACTTAGGTTAAAAGTTGACTCACAGCCCTGGGCAGATAGCTTAGTTGGTTAGAGTGTCATCCTGATATGCCAAGGTTGCAAGTTTGATCTTCAGTCAGGGCACATATAATAAGCAACTAATAAAAAAGAGTACATAAGTGGGACAACAAATCAATGGTTCTCTCTCCTTATTTCTCTCTCTATTGAGTCTCTCCTTAAGATATTCTTTCAGCTCATTAACTTATTAAATAACATAGTTATAAAATTAGGTACTACATAATAATCTGGTTGAGGAGTCAACATCACCAGCTCTTGGAAAGCATGTGGGGATAGCTGATTGCAGGTGGAGTGGCCAGTAACCGGGCTGCCAGGAAGAATCAGGATTTGGAGAGGGAGGAGGGGCTGCTGGCTGACTGGCGGGTGAGTTAAAGAGAAGGCTGGTTAAAAGACTTCCTGTTGTAACAAGTAAAAGAACAGAGTGAGGTATTCTGTCACGGGCCTGGTGAAGATAGTACAGCTTATGGAAAATAACTGAGTCATTTATCTTATGCCTATATACATTTCTGAGAAATTTCTAAGCTGATAACTAGGGAGATCCTAATGCATGTGGTATCAGCTGGTATTTCTTCACTAAAGTATATGTGGCAAAGGTAAACTTACAAGAAAATATGAATGAGACTATACATATTCCCAAACAGGTAATGAGATAAAAAGTAAATGATATGAATAACAAATAATCAGAAAATATATTTCCATAGATTAATTGGAGCCCAGCAGAGTAGCTCAGTTGGATGAGCATCGTCCTGTGCATTGAAAAGTTGCCAGTTCAATTCATGGTCAGGGCACATACCCAGGTTGCATGTTTGATCTCTGGTTAGGGGCACTTGCGGAAGGTAGCCTATCCATGTTTCTCTCTCACATCAATGTTTCTCTCTCTCTCTCTCTCTCTCTCTCTCTCTCTCTCTCTCTCTCTCTCTCTTTCTCTCATAATTAAAAAAAAAAAATCAATTGGAATGTCTCAAGCCCTGTACAAGCTTTGCTCTTCTGTGGTATATCACCAAGGACACAGAATCTTCACTGTTCTAAGGATCATCTCAGAAGAAATTTTAAGAATTGTCACAGAAATCTATGTTACTTAGATTTATAACTTAGGTCTATAACATCATGAACAAACTTATATGGGCAAAAATCCTAGGAGGCATGTAAAATTAGGAAGATTTGGGGCAAATTTCTTTAGTTACTGCCAACATGTGTAGTAGTAATCATAAATAATCATGAGTCCAAGCTGAAGATCAATACTAGCAGTTCTACAATATTAATAAACTGTGACAATATTTTTCCAACTATATTTTCTTTTTTTAATATATTTTATTGATTTTTTACAGAGAGGAAGGGAGAGGGACAGAGAGTTAGAAACATCGATGAGAGAGAATCATCGATCAGCTGCCTCCTGCACACCCCCTACTAGGGATGTGCCTGCAACCTAGGTACATGCCCTTGACCAGAATCGAACCCGGGACCCTTCAGTCCACAGGCCGACACTCTGTCCACTGAGCCAAACTGGTTAGGGCACCAACTATATTTTCTTAACAGGTCCTATGCCAATGATATAGGCTAACACAGATTCATTAAGATTACATATTTTGCTACTACCAGAAAATATGTTGCCAAGTATATTATTATTTTTAAAGGAACATATGTATTAATCTTTATTCTCTCAGAATAGAAAAAAATATTTGAGTTATTAAACATGCTTCTCAAAATATCATATATTTGTATATTTTAATCAATTACCTTTCTTCTAAAGTTTTTATGACATATAAAATTACTTGTTTGTTAGTTTTTGTAATTATTTATGCTCTTGGAGGTTCTCAGTGCACCTTAGAGAGTCTGGTTTGTAGAATTCCAGATGTGGTGCCATATTTCAAGACTATATTATTCATGGGATGAACAGGTAATATAGCCTTGGGGATTATTTTAAAATGCATTGTAGTTTATAAGGCTCATACATAAACCAGTAAAAAAATCAAAAGGCATGACTTTTATAGTCACTATATACCCAGCTGGCATTCACTCTAATTCTCGTGTATAAAAGCAATTCAAGAATTTTCCTTCTTCCTAAAGTATTTCAAATTCTACAGTCTTTCTTCTCTCAAATATGAATAAATGTCTAGTGAGACCTGTTATGCAAGTTGTTACCAGTTACTCCAAAAGCGGAGTTTTGTAAATGACTGGACAATAGGGCTGGTCAGTTTACTGCTGGACATACTGATGCCGGTCCAACTTAGGAATGCTGAATCCCTAATATGAGTACACAAATACTGAGATTCTCATCAAGACCTACATAAAAAAATAATTCAAAACTCCAGCAAATTAATAATGAATAATATAAGAATAAATGTGCTTTTGCATACTCACAACTGTGAACCTACTTATTCTAATACTACCCATCTGCTAACTGACTGAATTATAACTACACATTTTTCGTGTCTACAACTGGAGTGAAGATCAAGATAGTAGCAGACATGGCACCATGTTGTCCTACAGTGAAGACATGTGAGCCCATAAGTGACGTGACCGCCACAGTTAAATTTTATAAGCACATCCCTGGAGCCCCTAGATGTATTGTTTCCTTAGGCTACATGTCAAATGGTCTCACCAGAGCCACAAAATGAAAGAAGCAGTAATTATTCTTTAACTAACACAACCACTGAAATTAAGCCATATGATATTGATATCAATTCAATGAGCCTTCCCAAATGGTATTTATCATGGTTAATTTTATGTGTCAACCTGACTGAGCTAAGGAATCCCGGAGTAGCTGGTGACATCTTTTCTGGGTGAATCTTTCAGGGTGTTTCCGGGAGAGATTAGCATTTGAATCAGTGAATGAGTGAAGCAGAAGGCCCTCCCCAAAGTGGGTGGGCATCATTCACTACCTGGAGGATCCAAACAGAACCAAAAGGTAAAGGAAGGGTGAATTAGCTCTTTCTCTGCTTAGCTAAAATACCCATCTTCTCCTCCGCTAAAACATTGGAGCTCTTAGTTCTTGAACTTTTCCACTCAATCAGGGCTTACATCAGGCCTCGAATTCTCAGGCCTTTAGCCTTAACATGACAGGCTTTTCTGATTCTCCAGTTTGCAGACTGCAGGTTGTGGGATTACTTGTCCCCCATAATTGTGTGAGCCAATTACTTCAGTAAACCTCCTCCCATTATCTATATCTATACAGGGGTGGACAAAAGAAGGTTTACAGTTGCTCATATGGAAAAATACAAATTAATAATGAATAATACAAAAATAAATGTGATTTTGCATACTCACAACTCTGAACCTACTTGTGTTCACCTTTATCTCTATCTCTATACCTATACTAGTATCTTTCTATATCTATCTGCATAGATATCCTATGCATAGATATCCTATAGGCTAGATAGCCTATGGGTTCTGTTTCTCTGGAGAACCCTGATACATTATGCGCTCAGCGAGGAAGGGTGGCCTGCCATTCACAAATCACTGGCACCAGAGCTCCTGTAATTGTATTGGTTCCATTGACGTCCTGTAGTTTAATGAGAAGATGATGTTTGGCTGGATTTTGCTCATTACAGTTTCAGTATGTTTTCTTACAAAAATGTCTATTTCCTCTGTATCATGCCTATTTTTTTATTGCTCTGTGACTCAAATTTTATTTTCTCTTAAATTTCAGGTATGAGAATAAATGAGAGCAAAGTTTAGGAATTAGAGCATGGGTAGCTATAAAGGGAGACCTCTCCCAAATTTATACATGAAGCCTGTCCAAAATAAAACAGTCAGGCATTCTATAAGGAAGCACTTTGGGTTTCCCAGACAGCAATTTGATTTTGAAATCAAAATGGGATATCTGCAGAGAAAAGTAATAGCACTTTGCATTTTATCATAAATGGGGCTTTCCTGGATCATAGTAGAGAAAAAAAAAAAAAACCATCAACAACAAAGAACGTAGGAAGGGGAGGCCCATTTAAAATGATTTTAAAACTATTTTTATACTTTGAGAGACTCAGTTTATGATCCATTAAACTATTACTGATAAAAATGCTTTTTGGTTTTCCATTAGATGCGATATTTTAGCTTTCATTTGAAACTAAATTCAGGAAGAGAGAACAGCATTTTTGGATAACAGTATAGAAGGACCTAGATAACTGTCAGAACAACTCATGGAAGTATTAAGTTTAGGGGATGAATGTGTGTTTATCTGAAGAGCCTTTGGGAGTCAAACAGCTTTGCTTCAAACATGTATTTTGATTTCTTAGTGATACTGAAGATACTTATTATCCTGACCTAGTGGGTAAACTTACCATTTAGTTTTCAAACTCCTATTCTCACATAGACCCCCTATTACTTTGAGTAATCTCTGAATGAGATGTTCATTGTTATTTTCATTTCCATTAAAAAGAATTCAGAATTCAGAGCATATTTAGAAATACAGATAAACAGTATCCAAGATAATCCTATATTAAGTGGCTCCTTGTCAAATTCTCTCTGTCTCTCTCTCTGTCTCTCTGTCTCTGTCTCTGTCTCTCTCTCTCTCTCTCTCTCTCTCTCTCTCTCTCTCTCTCTCTCTCTCTCTTCTCTAATTGAATGCAGACTCATTCTCAGAAAACAGAAATGCAATCACAGCATGGAAACAGATATTAAACAGAGTTTGAAAAAAGATCCAGCCCCATCCCAACTCCTCTCCTCAGCCCAAGTAGGGCTGTAAAAACAATTTGGGAAGAATAAAATGCATTCCCAGAGCCTGACCTGACCTCCCCAACCCTGGTATCTGGGATGAACCAGGTAGAGCAAAGGGGACCCCAGAAACAGAGCAGCCAGGAGTCCCAGAACTTGGGCCGCTCAGTGTAAACTCCAAGGTTTCACATGTATGCATGTGTGTGACCAACACAGAACTTGGCTGAACACTGGATGGAAATTTAGGAGCCAGCCCTTGTCCTAGAATGAGTCTGGGATGAGGGACATAGAGAGAAAGTTCATGTCCCTTTCTTGAGTACCTTTCCATGATAGGCACTGGGGTTCCTGAGGTGGTGGAGGAGGCAGGATGGGGTAGGCTCTTTGTATCTTCCCTCCTTTGCCCCCTGACATTCTTGGGCAATGTCAATGGCACTGAAAAGCCCCCAGCTGGGGCTTGGCAGGACTAAGGGCCTAAAAGGAAAAAGGAAGGAGAAGGGTGAGTTCTTTTCCAATCCTGGTGCTAGCATCAGGGGGCTAATGGAATAGGAAGGTGGCCTTTGCATTCAGCCCCTCAGGTCAAAGGAAGTTGATTAGAAGAGTTTCTTATTTTGAAGGCACTTAATGGCTCTAGGGCAATATATTTTCCAGCTCTTTTGGTCACAGTTTGTCTCCAGTTGCTTATTGAAGTCAAAATCCACATGCTATTTACTGGTAGTTGGTCCAAAGAACAACCAGAGTTCTTCGAATGGGAGCATTTCAGAAGTTTTGCTGCCTAATTGCAGAATTGATTTCTAATAGAGGTTTGGTTCCCAAAACCCTATTTGTTTCTGAATTTTAAATAAAATGCAACACACATTTTCCAGGGTCTTTAGAATAAGACTAACAGAAAATATTCACCAAGAGTCTTAAAACAAACAACCAATCAAACAAGGACTGGATTTATTTTTTTCTTTCCCAATTGACTGAAAAAGCTACATGATTACTGGTAAGAAACACCGGCAGTATACCTACCGAGATACCAGACATAGACTGTGACATAAAAGAAGACATAGTCCCTCACTTAAACGATTTTTTAACCTTGTAGAGGAGACTAACATTTTGATATATTAGCTATAATGTATATAATAAGAACTAGTGGTATTTCCTAAGTGATTTTCTGCTGCAATCTGTTTGCCGTACCAAGGATCCATAGGTCACGCCAGCTAAATTCATGCCCTTATTATCATATATGTTCCCAACCTGCCAACCTGGGCTGTAAAGTGTAAAAATATGACCCAGAAAAAACATCAAACTTCTTCCTTAAGCTTTGATTTAGTGTCAAGAACCCAGTTTTCCATTTTCAGTCCTTGGATTCTTATTGTGGCCCTTGAGGGTTTCCAGATATACAAGATGCTGCAAACCCACCCACAAATCTCTCTCATTCTCTACCCCTACCTACACACACACAAAACAGAGAATAATATTAACATCATAATCCTATCTAATCTAATAAAAGACAAAAAGGGTAAGTAACCATACCTCTACTACGCTTCCCATTGGCTAATCAGGTGATATGCAAATTAACTGTCAACAAAGATGGCGGCGGGCAGCCACGCAGCTGAAACAAACAGGAGGCTTGATTGCTCCAGTGATGGAGGAAGCCAAGGTTCCCCACCTGCCCTGGCCCGGCTCTGAGCCCAAAAGCAACAATGTTTCAATTATAGAAGCTAAACAAACCCGAGATACCTGCTTTCAGCTGGCCGCGGCCTCAGAGCTGGAAGCGTCAGTGACGGCAACAATGTTTCAATTATAGAAGGTAAATAAATCTCAGAATAAAAAAAAAAGAGAGAGGCTGGGAGCTTCAGTTGTTGGCCAGCCTGAAAATGGCCATCAGCCCCTAACCCAGACTGGCCAGGCATCCCAGTGGGGACCCCCACCCTAAAGGGGGTGTGGCCAGCCTGAAAACAGCCATCAGCCCCTCATACAGGCTGGCCTAGCACCCCAGTGGGAACCCCCACCCTGAAGGGGGTGTGACCAGCTGCAAACAGCCATCAGCCCCTCACCCAGGCTGGCCAGGCACCCCAGCGGGACCCCCACCCTGATCCAGGACACCCTTCAGGACAAACCAGCCGGCCCCCATCCATGCATCAGGCCTCTATCCTATATAGTAAAAGGGTAATACGCAAACTGACCCTAACAGTAGAAAGACTGGGAATGACTGGTCACTATGACACACACTGACCACCAGGGGACAGACACTCAATGCAGGAGCTGCCCTCTGGTGGTCAGTGCACTGCCACATGGGGGAGCTCTGTTCAGCCACAAGCAAGGCTGACGGCTGCCAGTATAGCGGTGGTGGTGGGAGCCTCTCCTGCCTCCTCAGCAGCGCTAAGGGTGTCTGACTGCAGCTTAGGTCTGCTCCCCACTGGTAAGTGGACACCCCCCGAGGGCTGCCGGGCTGCCAGAGAGATGTCTGACTGCCAGCTTAGGCCCAATCCCCTGGGGAGCAGGCCTCATCCAGCAGGTGATCATCTCCCGAGGGGTCCCAGACTGTGAGAGGGCACTAGTCAGGCTGAGGGACCCCCCCACCCCCGAGTGCACAAGTTTTTGTGCACCGGGCCTCTAGTATTACTATATTCCTAAAGGAAGGAAAAAGAGAAATCAAAGAAAAATGTTTGTAATGCTTTTGGTTATATCATCAAAATGTCCTATTCCTATAATGTAAGATGATAGGCATTTTACCCATTTGTTTTTTCTTTTAACAGAAAAATAATTTGAAGTGATGTGTATACATTCATCTTCTCAGTCTAATTAAAGCTCTGTTGGAAGAAGCCATCCTGCATTATTCTTTTCCGGTTATCATTTGCCAGAGCAAAATCAGTTGTTTTTTCTTTAACTTAATTGAAAGCTGCCTTTATACAGAAGTGACATTTTCTCTTAACAAACTAGGTAAACCTTGCCTCCACTGCTAAAGTGCAAATTTCTTAAAGGCAGGGAACATTTTTCAGATTTGTTTGAGTCTATCATAGTGACTAGCATTGTTGAGAAAGCATAATGACTGTCCAAACATAATAGTTCCTGTTGAATAAATGAAATAGTTTTGAGAATGATAGAAAGATAGAGCACAAAGTGTTTTAAATAACATTTAGTCTAAACTCTTTATTTTTAAAAAGTGGAAAGAAATTGGATCACAGAGACAATAAGTATTTTGTTTATTTCTACACATCCCTTTTATGTCAGATATAGGAAAAATACAGGTCATATGCCCAAATGTTTCATTCACATTTATTGAGTACGTATTCTTAACTGGGCCTCTTCTTCATGATATAGCTGTATAAGAGTTATAGAAAGTGGTATGTATTGTCCCTATTGTTCTTAATAATTTTATCATTCACATAGATGCCAAACAGATGCAATATTGCTATATATTTATATCATCTATATCTTTTCCTAATGGACCAATATTCTGATGGTGTAACTCAAGGAAAATCTGCAAAGAAATACCCTTTACACTTAGAATTAGGGAAGATAAATATTTTGTGTAAAACATTGTAAAAGATGTAAAGAATGGAAAAAGATGGTTATAAATAAAGTCTGGTACTGATGGCATTTTTTTCCCTTCAGATTCTTCCTTGATTTTACCATCTTGAGTTTTTAAGCCATTGTTCTTGCCAGTTTTCTGTACTGGTAGTTTTCAACTAAGACACTTTTAATAAAAATGTCATTGACATTGTCAAAAAAGTAATACACAAGTAGCAAGCATTACTAGTCATGAATAGTCCAGTACTATTTACAGTGATGGCTTTGAGTGGTCATGGAGCCACATCACTGTAGGCTTTCAGGAATGACTCATGAGCAAAGATAGTACCTGAATCCCTCCAGTGTTAGCATTTAGAAGCCATGTGATCTTGGATAAGCCACTTGCCTCTTCTGAGCTCCAGTATCTTTATTTGTAAACAAAGGAACTAAAATATTTCATCTCTAAGCCCCATCTATATTAAATATTCACAGCAATAGTCATTTACATGGATATTAAGTAGAAATAATTATGAACTGATGTCAGAGTTTCTACTAAAGACCATTCTTCATAAAAGTCCTGTTTGCACAGTGGCCCAGTAGTAATTATAGGATGAAAAGCTCTGCATTGTCCACCACAAAAATGTAACACTGAGGAAAATGCTTCGAATGATGAGGTCATTGAATGACATTGTGTTTCTCATATCTTTGTATAAAAGTATACTTTAGAGAGTCTTGGTAGTCATTTTACTTAGTATATTTATGCAATGAGTACATCAAATTTATATACTTTTTAAATTTGGCAGTTTTAGTTTTGAAATTGCCAAGTTCAGTTAAAAATATAAATGATAAATATAAATCCTAATGTTTTACATATCACACTGGTGAGTAATTAGATGCTTAAAACATGGTTGGATAAGGAGCACTCACTGTTTATAAGAGCAAGTTAGAGGTGATATGATTAAAGGCACAGCACAAAAATTTGATGTCTCTTTCTTCAGTTTTAAGTTGATTCTTTCTTAAACATGTGAAAAAATAAAAGTGTAACTCTTCAAGGCCGGGGACTACAGTGATTTAATTTTCTGTCTCACTATTGAGCAGTTCATCCAGTGTTGTAACCCTATGGATGACCAATTAATCATATTGAAAATGTGAGATGCATACATACACACAGATATGTAGACATTTAATCTCACATAGTTGCATTTCACATGCATTGAATTAGTAAGGACATTGTGATGGTCCTTTGTATCTCTTTAGATTTTTATACAATTGAGAGTCTAGTTAATTTTTCCATGAGCCAATAGAAATGTTCCTATTCTAAATCTCTCTAAGGCTTCAAGAGATTACATCCCCCAATAGTCCATTATCCAAATGTGTTTTTTCATATATGCGTTTCAATAGTCTGGATATATTTCATAAATATAGAAAGAGACCACCTATTTCCAGTGACTTACACAGTATCAATATTCCAATTAATGCAGTTATTTTTTAGATAGTTACATCAAACAGATGAAATAATAAAATATTTTTTAAATATAAGTTAAGTACAAAGGAAAATATTACAGTGAAGATCTCTGTACCTATGACCTAGGTTTTGTTTAATCAGAACTTGGGGAAACATAAATCATTACATGTATAGTTGAAGTCTACTTTGTACCTCTTCCCTTTCCTGATTCTTCCCTTTCTCCTCAAGAGGTAACCACTAGCTTAAACATATTACAAAAATTTATCACACTCTAAGTCAAAGTAAAATTCTACATATATCATATAATCAATCTTCTACAGACCATATTCTTTGCTTAGATTAGAAATAAATAAAAAAGTAAAACCACATATGTGCGTGAAAATAATGCCTACCCTCATATTGATTGCAGAATTCTGTATAAATTAAATGGGTTTTCAAATCTTCTACAACTATATTATTTTTTTATCTAGCATTACTGACAGAGGAACTTAAAATTTCCCACTATACATGACTTTGGAATTATATATTATTTTATATAGCTCACTCCATTTGTCTTATATTACAGACTAGATGTTTTTAAATAGTTTGATGATTTTTATTACAAATCAACACTTTTACATCTTAATAATGCTTTCTTCAATAAAATTTATTTTGTCTGATATTAATAGAGGTATATCTGCTTTAGGTTTGGTTATTTTTGCCTACTTTTTAAAATAATCTTTTTTTCATTTGCCGCTTTTCTGTACCCTTATGTCTCTTATAAACCAAACAAGTACAAGAGGTTAGTATTGTTATTTTTATTCAAAATGATGCTACCAATTTACTTGTCTAAAGGTATATACATTTCCATTTATTTTGGTTCCTGATATATTTATATTTATTTATTGTACTATGCTTTTTGGTTTCTTTTCTTTCTTTTCAACCTTAGATTATATGCATAACTTTAGAATTTATTCTTCCCCTTTCCATCTGCTAGTTTTTAGGTTATATTTTTCATACTTCATTTTTGGAGCAGTTTTAGGTTTATAACAAAGTAGAGAGCTATTTTTTCTGTCTGTCATTTAATAGATATATTAATTATTTTAAAATTATGAAGTTAAAAAAAAATGTCTATTCTCCTCCAAAATACTACAAGGCTTTGAAATACTTTAATTCTGATTCCTTTCTCATATTTCATTTATAACTGCTGTGTAGTATTTTAGTTCTATCTTTATTTTTATATCATACCAATTATTGTCTCTTCCTTTTCCTCATAGTTCTCTTTCTCCTTGTTTCTATTTATAGATTTTTAAAATAATGTGTCAGATTATGCTAAATCTTGGTTATGTTACTTATTCCATTGAACTGTCTGCCTAGCCTTGGTTGCGTGAGTATATTTGCTAGACCATCCTTCTTTATATTCAATTAAAATTCTCTAATAAAAGCTATCATAAGATTAGGGTCTCAGACATAGTTCTGAGCACATCTGAGGAAGAATAATAAACTACTTTATAATCTCACTAGCAATATTACATCTACTCTTATATTCTTATATTGAGAAAATTAAGGGAATCTTGAAATATTCTGGTTGCCAATGAGTCACATTTTCCTGTAATATTTTTTTCTTATTTAATTCCTCATTGCTGTTGAACATTTGTTTTTGTCTAAATAATTAAGCTCATCTCCTTTGTGGTAAATGCATTTGAGCTTAAAGCTTAAACTGGCCTCAGAGATTGGAGAGATCTAAGAAGATTACCTACCTGACCAGCAGTGTCCAAGATGTCCAAATAAGCTGGCTCATTGTCAATCCTAACCTGGGTCTTATAAGCATCTTCTGAAAACAAAACAAAACAAAAGACGAAGTTTGTATTGAAATATAGTTAACAGAAAAGACATATTCAGTTTTTAGACTTAAGAAGAAAAAAGAACTTTCTAAATAGGTTACTAATCTCCTGATGAACACTTGAGCTGGTTCCAAATCTTGGCTATTATAAATAATGCAGCAATGAACATAGGGGTGTGTATATTCTTTTGAATTAATGTTTCAAGTTTCTTCATATAAATTACCAGAAGTGGAATTGTGGGTCATAAGATAGTTCCATTTTTAATTTTTTTGAGGAAACTCCATACTGCTTTAAAAGCTGTGATAAAAGCTGTGATTAACAGAATGGAATACTACTCAGCCATGAAGAAGGAAATCTTACCCTTTGTGACAGCATGGATGGACCTGGAGAGCATTATGCTAAGTGAAATAAACCAGTCAGAGAAAGACAAGTGCCATACATTTCACTCATATGTGGAATTTAATGAGCAAAATGAACTAACAAGCAAAATAAAGACAGATTTATACATAGTGAGCAGGTTGACGGCTGTAGAGGGTAGTTGGGAGGGGTGGTACAAAGATTGAGCCAAAAAGAAAAAAAAAAGGTAAAAAATTCATGGACATGAACAACAGTGCGGTGATTGCTGAGGAGGAGGGAGTGGAGGGAGGTAGAGGAGAGTATAAGGGGGATAAATGGTGATTGACTTGGGATGGTGAACATACAATGCAGTGTACAGATGATGTATTGTAAAATTGTGCACCCGAAACCTTTATAATTTTTTAACCAGTGTCACTCCAATGAATTCAATTTAAAAAGAAAAAAATGGGTTACTAAGTAAAAGATTCAGATACTCCAGTCAAGTAGAGTACATACAGTGATAAGGATACAACCCATAAAATATAAGAAAGGGACTTCCTGCTTAAAGTAAAATAAAGTATATTTCTCCTTTTTCAGGAAAATCTCATGATCTGAGGTACCCTGGTGATGTTCCCTAGAGAACCAGTTAATGGAATAAATGCATGCACCATAAGTTTGTATGCTGACATTAAACTGAGTGTGAAAGTCTAAAAGCTTTTCCCAAAGATCAGGAACAAAACTGCTTTAACCATTGTTATTTAACATAGTACTAGAAGTTTTAGCTAGACGAATATGGCAAGAAAAATAAATAAAATGCATCCATTTTCTATTAGCAGATAACATGATCTTACATGTAGAAACCTCATGGTTTCTAAAGAATTCAGGGCCTGGTGATAGGGGTGAATGGGAAGTTATTGTTTAAGGAGTACAAGATTCCTGTTTGGGAAGATGAAAAAGTTCTGGAAATGGATAATGGTGATGATTGCAGAGTATTGTGAATGTGCTTAATACTCCAATTTTTAAAATTATAAGATCTCTCTCTCTCTCTCTCTCTCTCTCTCTCACACACACACACACACACACACACACACACAATAGAACTTCTAAAAACATTTAGCAAAGTTTCAGGCTACAAAGTCAATGCACAAAAATCTAAACAATATCGAAACAATAGGAATGAACATAAAATAAAATTAAGAAAATGATTCCATTTACAATGACTGAGGTGAAGACTTGTACATGAAAGCTACAAAAAAATCAATGTATTTGCTTCTGTACTTTGCCATATCTGTGTATCATTTCAGTGAAAACAATGAATATACTCTGTCTGAAGCTCTGGGGTGAGAGCTGAGAATCTTACTTTATTAATCCATTTATTTCCTCATTCATGCCAATCCCATCCTATATATTCCAGCCTGTTCAAATACCTACAGTGAGTATATCATCATTTGTGAAACATGGTTGAAACTTCTCAGTCTTGAACTCACAAACTCATAGAATCAGCCTACAATTTCTGTATTATTTTATTCACCAATTATAGTATAAGTAAATAGCAAACTGAATCACCACAAAAATATTTAGAACAGCATTGAATTTTGACACAATTCAATAATTATTTTTACTATTGATTTTGAAATGCAAATACATAAATTATTATTTTCACAACCTTTTGATTTAGCAAGTAGTGAGACACAAATAAATACACACACACACACACATACACACACACACAGTATCATGGTCTCCACTCTCAAGGAACTTAGCCTATCTAATAAAGAGGGGGTATGCTAATTGACCCTCACACTGTCACAAAGATGGTGGGGCCCACAGCCAGTAAGTAGGGACTATGCTAATTGACTGCCACACCCTCAAAGATGGTGGCACCCACAACCAATAAGGAGGGAATATGCTAATTGACTGCTCTGCCCTCAAAGATGGCAGTGCCCACAGCCAATAAGGAGGGAATATGCTAATTAACTGCCTCACTCTCAAAGATGGCAGTGCCCACAACCACAAGATGGCCAGCAAGGGAGGGCAGTTGTGGACAATCAGGCCAGCAGGGGAGGGCAGTTGGTGGGGGGGACCAGGCCTGCAGGGAAGGGTAGTAAGGGGTGACCGGGCCGGCATGTAGTTAGGGGTGACTGGGCCAACAGGGGAGGGCAGTTGGGGGTGATTGGGCCAGCAGGGGAGCAGTTAGGGGTCAATCAAGTTGGCAGGGGAGTGATTAGGGGGTGATCTGGCTGGCAGGCAGAAGCGGTTAGGGGCAATCAGGCAGGAAGGCAGGCAAGCGGTTGGGAGCCAGCAGTCCCGGATTCTGAGAGGGATGTCTGACTGCTGGTTTAGGTCCGATCCCTGGGATCAGGCCTAAACCAGCAGTCGGACATCCCCTGAGGGGTCCCAGATTGGAGAGGGTGCAGGCTGGGCTGAGGGACACCCTGCGCCCCAATGCACGAATTTTGTGCACCAGGCCTCTAGAAGAATCATAATGGAAGATACACATATATGCAGTAGGATGTGAAGATCTAAAAATGTACAGGACATATAGCTTACCTTCAAGGACATTTATTCCTTACAATTGTGCTCTAAGAAGCTGAAATTGTGGGAAATACAACTTGCAAGGAGGTAAATCTAGTGTGTTTTTAGCCACTCTCAGCCATCCTAAAACCATTCAGTGTACAGGCAACCACACAGTCTCTCTATTTTTTATTACACTGCCCTTTATATTCTCACTGATCTTCCTCTTACAAAAGAGAAATCTTGTGGAATTGCTTGCAACATTTTTTGGAGATGCATAGGGTTGTTTTTCAATTTCATAGGGAAATATGAGTAGTTACTTTGGAAAGGGCTCTGTGACCCGAGGATCACATGTAAGTCTTTCAGATTTCATTTTTGCTCATTTCAACTCAAAGGCCCCCAAAAAGAGCCTGCTGAGTCCAGGATCATGCTGAGTAATCCATATGAGAACTTCACTGTGTGATTATCTGAGACCTAGATAAACCCAGCACATGAAAATATGTCAAATAAAAGCTTCTCCTGGGATTAGAAAAACCCTTCAAAGAGACTCGATGTGAATTGGCTAGAAATTAAGCCAGGCCCTATATCCAAGATTTCTTTCTCTCTTTTAAAAAGTATCCATCAGAGTACACATCCTGGTGTTGTGAATCTAGGTCACCTGCCTGGCCTCCACAGAAACTAATCCCTTTCATTTCCTCCCAATAAACAATCTTCCTTTCTGTTTCCATCCATCCACTCCCTTTGTGACCTCCCATGCAGAAATGCAGTGACAGAAATACTCCTCTTGAATGCATATAAACACCTCCCTGAAATTCAATCATCTGCTTATAGACCCAACCCTGAAGTGAGCTCATTTATCTTCCCAAGCAAGAGGCCAACTGTACACAAAGCTTTATCAGGAAGAAATGGCAGCAACTGCCTACGATATTGTTTGCACAGAAAAGCCCAATGGGGCCACTTTCTTGGAGGCATCTAGCACTGTAAAATTCATTTTTACAAGAATGTTTGATTTGAGACTATTGCTTCGCTTGGCATGTGTCTTCACTCTCCCTCTCCAGCAGTATTTTACCAGAAGTAATAATCAAAGACCTGTATTCAAGCCTCAAAATCATCTCTAAAAATTGAAATTATGATTGGCCAGACACTTGATCTTTTTTGCAAGATGGAGATAAGAGTACATGCTAGTCAATGCATAGGAGCTTTAGAAGGATCAACAAAAGTTGCAAATTTCATGGTGCTTAAAATAAAATAAAAAAAAACCCACACAATTCAAACTCTAGGCATGTTATGTTGTAATTTAAAAAATGTATATTGCTTCAAATTAACCATGAAATTATATTGAATCTAAATTACTTCTGCTATTTATACTTACCCATGTGGGAATGCTTTCTTCCCAAGTAAATCATAGAGGATTTGGCAGGATGTTTTCAATAATTATAAAAAATATGGAATTTTAATTTAATTTAAAAAACTTAAGGTGTTCTGGAAAATTTATTTAAATAATTTATTTAACTCCTTTGTAGAACAAGCATATGTATTTAAATAACTTTAAAATAATTTAGTTGTAAATATGAAACTTAAAACCACAATATGTATCTGAGAGAAAATATTAGATGATCATTGAACTTTCACTAGATGCTGTTTTAAAAATCATAAAGATAATTTAATACTTCTTATATGCCTTACCAGAATATCTAAAATGTGTGATAATTAGTATTACAGTGAAGATATATATATATATATATATATATGCTAGTATATATCTCTAAGATATTAGTCATTTATTTTTTAAAGGACAATAAAATATAAAGGCTTGAATAATATATAAGAACATTGTCAAAGAATTACTTAAATGAATGATCTTTATTGTGTGTGTGTGTGTGTGTAAGCATTTTGGAACATACTGTACTGGACACTTTCACTGTAACAAAAAGTTAAATCATGGCTGAATCAGCACTGATACAAGTCTAATATATCAGTATATTTATCAATAATGATGTCAATAGGTATTTGAGTGTGTAATCTATGCTTCACACTCTGATAGGCACAGAATCTAACACTGGTTACTTAAACAAAACCCAAAATGAACATTAAATACTAAAATCACTTCCTCTGAGGTTAGATACAAGATAAGAATAAATACTCATTATAAATACTTTTATTCACATTATACTGGTGGTTCTAACCTGTTCAGTTAGGCAAGAATATGCCTGATGTGAATAAACTTGATAAAGAGAAAATGTTATTCATAGAAAATATCTTTTGGGTATGTATAAAATGTCAAAGATTCCAGGCATAAATTAGCAAATTGAATAAATGAATATATTAAGTTTTCTGGGAACAAAATCAGCAGAACAAAAACAATTTTTCTATATATGAGCAACAAAAAAGATAAGAAATGAAGATATTTAATGGTATTCATTATCATAACAAAATCAAATTTCAAAGAATGAATCTTTTAAAAATTTTGCAAGACTTCTACTTAAGAAGCTGTAAGACTTTATGAGAAACATTAAAAATGATATAAATAAGTGGAAGTGTTTGCAATGTTTATGGATTAGAAGATTCAATATTTTAATGATTTTAATTTTCCCCTAATTGACAATAAATATATTCCAAACAGATTTGAGGGAACAGTGGGGATCCACCAACTAATTCTAAATTAATATGGAAATGAGAAGAGTCCAAAATAGTTGAGACAATCTCAAAATAGAACAATAAGCTCTTCTATGTATCAAGGATTACTCTTAATTTGCAGCAATTAAGACAATGTGATATTGGCACAAGATAGAAAAATAAATCGACAGAACAGGGAACCCATACATTAAAGAATCCTTTTTAAGATGGCAGAATTGGCATTCAGGGCAGTAGGGAAAAGAAAGTATTTTCAAGAAAGAGGGCTGTCAATCAGATATAAACATTAAAAATAATGGAACTTGACTACTACCTCACAGGATATAGTAAAATAAATGCTAGCCAGGTTATAAATATGAACATGCAAAATAAAACAATAATGCTTCTAGAAGGTACTGTAGGAAAATACCTTCATTGTCTGGAGTGGTAAGACTTCTTTTTTTTTTTTTTTTAAATATATTTTATTGATTTTTTACAGAGAGGAAGGGAGAGAGATAGAGAGTTAGAAACATCGATGGGAGAGAAACATCGACTAGCCGCCTCCTGCACATCTCCCACTGGGGATGTGCCCGCAGCCCAGGTACATGCCCTTGACCGGAATCGAACCTGGGACCCCTCAGTCTGCAGGCCGACGCTCTATCCACTGAGCCAAACCGGTTTCGGCAAGACTTCTTAAATACTAATCCTGTATAATAAAATCCTACTATGCAAATTGTCCCTTTGGGTGGTCCTTGGACCAGGAGTTCAACCACTCGCTATGATGTGCGCTGACCACCAGGGGGCAGCGAGGAACATGGCAGGCATCAGCAACAGGGCGCTGGCAGTGGGCAGCAGTGGAGGCCTGCTGCCCTGATGGGCCCCAACTAGAGCGGAACTGTGGGGGATGGTGGAGCAGGTGAGCGGGCCGTGCCAGGCCAAGGCAGGTGTGAGTGGGGGCTTGATCACCCCGCCAAACACCCCTGCAGATGGCAACCAGCGGTGGCGGTGGTGTGGCGCCAGAGCTGCCACCTGGCTCCCAGGCACTAAGGGAGCCGGGAGGAAGCACAGCCCCAATCGATCGCCCCGCAGGCAGGATGGTGGAGCAGGTGAGGCGGCCATTTCCAATGAAAAGTGAGCAAGAGATTGGTGTTTTTTTTTTAAGTTATAACTTTATTACTATCATTTACTGAGCACTGACACTGTACTGGCATGGTCAAAATATATGTATTTTTTTTTAACGTTCCATTACGTCATTTACTAGTAATTCTCATAATAACCCTATGAAGGAACTATCCCCACCTCCACTTACAGAGGAGGAATTGAAGCTTGGAGAGGTTATATAATTTGCTCAATTTCACACAACTTGTAAAAAAGCATGCTATTTTCACTTACTCTTTGATATTTATAAAATCTTTATTTGGTTTCTAATATGTTCCTAAAAAAATAACACTAAGTACTAGTGATATAAAATTCAATAAGATGTGGCCCTTTTCCATGAATGAGGCCACAAAGGAGGCATAACAAAATGCACTTGGAGTTGGAGGCTGGTGAATAGATAAAGATTTCATAGAAGTCTTGCAAAATACCTAGCATATTATTCATGCAGTAGATAGTTTCTGCTATGAAATTTAGAAAACTACAGCACACTACAAATGGATGAAGCTTAGAAATATAATGTTGAGTGAAAGAAGCTAGACCTAAAATAATATACATTGTAGGTTTCCATTCATATAGAATTAAAAGATAAATATCCAGACTAAGCAATATTTATTGGAAAATACTTTCTTAACCAGGACAAAGATTACTTAGATATTTCCTTGTGATAAATCATTGTTTGGTATACTTTTCTATATATGTAATATACTTTTCCTACTTAAAAACATTTTAAAAGGGGAATGTTCTTAGTTACTCAATTATAAAAAAGGGGCGGGGAACTACCCAGTTCCAGTTCTCTAATTGTTCATATTTTATGGTGACACAATATTTGCATGAAATTAACCCATAACGTAACTATTTTTTCAATGATTTCCATTTTGTCTTCTAGCCTGTATCAATTATCTCACATCATGACAACTTCTAGATATTTAGTTCATATTGAGTGAATTCCGACAATGTTGAGAATATGATTTATAGGGATGAAAAACAGAATGATACCAAAGGACCCTCTTGTCCAACATATCTTGGTCTGGCAGGGTGCCCCAAATTCCACCCCTTCTGTTTTATTCTCTCTAGTTAAGATAAGCCATTTTATTTCCAGGCACTCCCTATTAAAATGCAATAAAACTACAGGAGAGGTAAAATATTAAGCTATTATCAAGCACAAACACCTTACTCTCAGATTACTTTTGCACAAAATTAGCTGTCATGAGAGAAACAGGAAGCAGAGCCCGAGGGGATGATCAGCAGAGAAGATAAAAGCAGAATGGAAGGGAAAGGAAAAACACTGCTAACTGCTGTGGGCGAAGAGATGGGGAGGAGCAGGTGAACAGAGGAGCTGCAGGAGGCAGGAGGGCACCTGGGGGCCAGAATGGACCCTGGGTTTTGGCAACAGCCTGCTGAAGAGCAATGCATGCACAGGAGGAAATGCTTCATGCTGCTTCCTTCTCAAACCTGATAAAATGAAGTTGTTGTGTGTCCCAGGCTTGCTGAGCATGGCGTTTTAACAACTGAACCCTATGTATATACTAAAGATAAATTGGACACAGAGAATAATGACATCTAGAATTCTAGGCTTGCCTTTTTTTTGAAGACGGATAATCCTCACTTTGTCAGTCTCTCTAGAAATCAGGTTGCAGAAATGAAATTTCCTCTGTGGATGAAGAAAAACGGGGTGTATGCTTAGGGTGATGGGCTAGAATAGTGCTTCACAATTTTCCTGTACATACAAATCTCCTGGGGATCTTGTTAAAGGGCACTGTTTCAGTAAATCTGGGGCTGGGATTCTGTATTTCTAAGAAGTTACCAGGTCCTACCATGCTCCCTGTAGTAGCAGTACTGTGTAATGGTCATGTGATAGAGGCCACATATTCATTTTACATGTTCTGGTAGCCACATTAAAGTAGTAAACAAAATGGAAAAAAATAATTTTAACACATTATTCAACTAAATTTTTCTAAAATAACATTTGAATGTGTGAGCAGCATACAAAAATATTAATGTAATAGCTTACATTCTTTTTCTTATATGAAGTTGTGAAAGCCTCTGTGCTTTTTGTGCTTACAATACATCTTCATTTGGGCAAGTCACATGGCAAGTGCACCACAGCCTCATGTGGTTCAGGGTTACTGTACTGGCCAAGACAGAGCTAGACAGAGGATTGATTATTGTAATCATTGAGTCCATAGCCTCAAAATACAAAAGGAATATTTTTTTCACAGCCATCCACAGCCTTCTTTTTTTTTAATCCTCACCCAAGGATATTTTTACACTGATTTTTAGAGAGAATGGAACAATGGGGAGAGACAGAGAGAGAGAAACATCAATGAGACACATCAATTGGTTGTCTCCCACATGAGCCCTGACCAGGGGTAGGGATCAAGCCTACAACTGAGCTATGTGCCCTTGACCGAAATTGAATCCAGGAACCTTTGTCTGCAGGCCAATGCTCTATCCACTAAACCAAACTAGCTAGGGCAATCCTTCTTGATTGGAGAAGACCGAAAATGAATTTAAAATACAAATGAATGACATACCTAATTATATTGTAAATTATAATTTACAAGGGAAACAGAACCAGTATTTCATAAAATATTAATTATGCATTTAAATTGCATGTTGATATGTAAGATTGATTGACTATTTGATTGAGTGTAAGAAATTGGCTTACATAACTATGGACACTGGAGGCCCAGGATAGCTGATGGTATAATTTACTGTCCAAGTGCCGAAGAGGAACCTTGTACCAGCCTAATCAATCAGGCAGGCAAAGTTCCCTCTCACTCAGACTTTTTATTCTACTCAGGTTCTAAAGTCATTGAATGAGGACTACCCACATTAGGAAGGGCAATCTGCTTCACTCGGTCTAGTATCAAATGTTAATCTCATCCAGAAACACCCTCACAGACATACCCAGAATAATGTTTGACCAAATGCCTGGGCTTCCCATGGCCCAATCAAGTTGACACATAAAATTAACCATCACACTTCCCTAAGGAGTCTTCCTCTACCAGCCCAGAGAGAAACTTTATCCCCTTCCTGTACTTCTTTCTGCACAGAGCTCTATTAAAGCATGTTAAACATTTTCTCCTCCTCCTCCTTCTCCTCTTCCTCCTCCTCCTCCTCCTCTTCTTCCTCCTCCTCCTCCTCTTTCTTCGTCTTCTTCTTCTAATTATTATTATTATTATTATTATTATTATTATTATTATTATTATGTCTCTGCTATTTGAAAGCATGGAGCCTTATTCATTGTGTGTGCATTGTCTAGCATTCTGACAGGCATATAATAGGTGGTCAATAAATTCAGTTTACCTTTTCTGACTGCCTGGTACTCTGCTCAATTCTTTCAGCTTATTTGTCACACAAGACATTACATATATTTCAACTAGAGGCCTGATGCACGAAGTCTGTGCAAGGGTAGGCCTTCCTTCTCCTAGATGCCAGCAACGGCTTCCCTCTGGCACCCAGGACCCGGGCTTCCCTCATAGCCCTGGCTTTGTCCAGAAGGTCGTCCTGAAGGATATCTGGAAGGATGTCCAGTCTAATTAGCATATTGTGCTTTTATTATTATAGATATGCCCAATTTAAACATGAATTTAATAAGAGTGAGAGGTGGTTGGAAGACTAAACTAGGTCTGTTAGATACCAAAAGCTGTTCTTTTGTTTTGCTATGTTGGTTGTTTTTCAAAGACTAATCAAATGAGTAAAGAGGATTACTTTGAAGTTTAGATGCTGTTTTTTAATTGAACTGAATGAATACATAACTCCAAAATCTGGGCCACACGTATATTAATACTTAGATATAAATAATACAGAGCAGAATCCTTCATGAAACCACATTTAGTATGAGAGGAAAAGCAGTTAGTGGACAGCCAGCATGTTTTAAGGCCTACATTCCTATGATTGACATAGAAGCGGCCAGTCCCTTTTCCAGCCTTCTTTGCTACAAGGTTACAGGCCTTCGACCTAAGACTTGCCTAGCAGATATATTCAATGAAATCCTTGATTCAAAAGTAAACATCTGCGGATCCCTGTGCCATGGAACTGGCATGTATGGGAGGATAGTAAAGCATGGCAAACATCATTCCCAGTGGCAGTAATGGCAGCGATTGCTTGATCAGTACAACTAGTTTAATTGTGACCTGGTTTAGTGTGGTATTCTCAGAATTCACTTCTCTCTATCCACTGGAGGTTATGTGAATGATGGATGCCCAAGTTCTTTCCATTTTGGGGCACCTTCAAATCCTCCTGGAGAAGTGATTGCCACATCATTTTAAAGAGAACTTGAACTTGGCCACCTACCAGCCTGGCTCTTTTAATGAGAAGAATTTCCCCAGACCTAGCTAGCACTGATCCCTCCTCCTTCTTACCAGCTTTTACACCATGTAAGGCTTAGTTTTCTCCTTTCTTGTCCACAGCAGCAGTTCTCATTTATAGTCTATGTGCCACCTTCAAACACCTGGTCCCCATTTACCTTTCCACCACTCGATGGGAACAGCCTGGTGTTTCAGAGCAACTCAGTGGAGCAGAAGACAAGGGCACATAGCTGCCAATTGATTTTAGAGTGCATAATTTATGCTTCAGTCTTTCTCTCCCTTCTCAGGCATGAAATGCAGAAGATATCTGCCACATCTGGAGGCTGTGTGACTGGCACCTGTCTCCCCCTACTTGGTTAGGTGCTATCAGCAGGTACTTCCAGATGTGTGTCTCTTTTTCCTGTCTCTTCTCATCCCTTTCCTCTTATATTCAATGTTATGATTGAATTTTGGAAAAAAGTGAATGTTTGAAAAGCCAAAAAAAAAGAACCACACAAAACAAAACAAACTAAAGTTATTACCCGTCTGAGCAATCACTTTGTTCCACACTTTTATGCCAGAGAGAAACAGTTGGTGATGTCAATCTTGTATCCCAGTTACTCATTCAAAAAATATTTTGGCCTTGGTTGGGTATCTCAGTTGTTTGAAGCATCATCCCATACACCAAAGGATTGTGGGCTTGATACCCCTGTTGTGCCCATATGGGAGGTAACCAATCAATGTTTCTCTCTCACATCAATCTTTCTCTCTCTCTCTTCCTCTCTCTTTAAAATCAGTGAAAACATATCCTAAGGTGAGGACTTAAAAAAATCCAATACTAATAAGCATATGTTATATAATGTACAACACCAGAGGATCCCGTTTCTTTTAACTCTAATGTTAAAGAAACAGCATGGAGTTGTAAAAATCACAGCTCCAGGTTGTGAGACAAGAGAGAGAGCAAGTAATGCATTTATATACAAGTGTGCATATCCCATATACTTACAGCTAGGGAAGTATTGAGACATCCATGAGGCAGGAGAGGCTGTTTCCATTGAAGAAATGGAGTCAAACAGTTCAACTTGGAAAATTAAGGAGGAGTTCCAAAAGCAGAGATGGCTCAGATAATTATATAGTGATTTAGGAGTAGAAATTGGATACAGCACGGTACTTAGCCCATGGGGACCTTGGAGATTTTTTTTTTTTTTTAATCAAGAGACTTAGGCTTTAATTTCATTTCTCTCAATCTTTAGAGTTGTTAAGATTGGCAAAATAAGGTGACAAAAGGAGTGTGTAATGCTGATAAATGGGAAAAACATCAGAATTCCTTTACTTCTTACTTCTTTTATAGGATGAGAATTGTATTGAGAATCAAAAGATAAAACTATCATTTGTGAAGAACAAATAAAATCATAAGATATATAATTAGATTTGAAAAGAATATGTAGTTACTCCAATGGAGTGCAAATCTGATTAATGATGTCCTTCCACAAAACATATGAATGGCGCCGAAACCAGTTTGGCTCAGTGGATAGAGCGTCAGCCTGCAGACTGAAGGGTCCCGGGTTCGATTCCGGTCAAGGGCATGTGCCTGGGTTGCGGGCACTTCCCCAGTGGGAGATGTGCAGGAGGCAGCTGATCGATGTTTCTCTCTCATCGATGTTTCTAACTCTCTATCTCTCTCCCTTCCTCTCTGTAAAAAATCAATAAAATATATTTTTAAAAAAAACAAACAAGCAAAAAAAAAACATATGAATGGCATTTTGAACTATCACTGTGCAAGCAAATGGGGTTTGATAGGTGTTTGACTTGCAATCTCAGTTAACAAAATGGAGAAGCATAAGGTGGGATCAAATATTGTCAGAGGAATTAGTAAGTGTTTGAAATACTCCATCCAGAATGGTAAACAGTAAATTGTTTCAGTACACAGGAAGTTTTCTAATAGTTTACTATAGACCCTGTCATTTCTCACAATGTGTTTTCTATTCTTATTAATGGTTTTAATGAAGGTTTGGAATGATACATATTTATATGGGAATATTATTAAAAATAGAGAAAGATAGTAATAGATTAAATGATATTGGTATGCAAAAGGTCTTTGACAGGGTTGTAAAATGGACTGTTTATGACAGGACAACGCTCCCTAGAGATTGATGTAATTTTCTGAGGATGCTATTTTTCTCCCCTCTTTAATGCCTATGGACACTATGAAAACTTTTAAATTCAAACTATTGGTTTTTATAAAATATCTGAACATATTTCTATTAATAAGGATCCCAGCCCTGGTCAGTAGCTCGGTTGGGTAAACCAAATACTCCAGGTTGTGGGTTTGATCCCCAGTTAGGGCAAATACAAGAATTAACCAAAGAATGTATAAATAAGTAGAACAACAAATTGATGTTTCTCCCTCTCTCTCTCTTCTCTCTTTAAAATCAATCAATAAATTAAAAAAAAATAAGGATCCCAATATGAGTCAACAAAGTAAGGTATTCACAAAAACTGTTCAAACCCTCTTGGCTATAGCAGGAAGATGGGATATCTGCATTTACTCAGAAGCAGGAGTTAAGAAACCCTCAGCATCTCTACTAATCAGGCCAAAAGTGAAATATTTCATTTATTGTAGTGAGATACCACTCTGGGTGATATATTGATAGGCGGTGATGTACACAGGGAAGGACAAGGCAATACTGGGTTTGAGGCCTTCCTATGGAAGAGGAGATTAAGAAGGAATGGAGGATGCTAGAGAATTAACTCATTACTTTGAGGGCGGGGCAGTCAATTACCATATTCCCTCCTTATTGGCTGTGGGCACCGCCATCTTTGCGATGGTGTGAGGGTCAATTAGCATATTCCCTCTTTATTAGATAGGGTAATTATATATATAACTAGAGGCCTGGTGCATGGAATTTGTGCATGTGGGGGGGCCCTCAGCCCAGCCTGCACCCTCAGGGAATGTCTGACTGCCTGTTTAGGTCTGATTCCTCTTGCAATCCAGGACACTGTATGCACCAGTAACCATACTTTTCATACAGGTACATACTTTTCATATATCTTGCTATTGTATGGGCAGCTACATTTTTTGCGCTGATTATAAAAAGTAGTACATAACATGATCCTTCTGAGGCAGTAGTACCATTTTCCCCAACTTATGGGTGGAAAACTAAGGCAGAGAGAAGTTAAGTAATTAGCTTTGTCACACAGTCATAAGTGTCAGAATCAGGACTGACCTCAAAATGTGCAAAGCCAGAGATCATGCTGCAACATCCTGTTTTTTCAGTGTTAGAGTATCCTTGCCAGGTTTTAATTTTTAAATCTAAGAGACTGTTCCCAATATATAGGGTAGGGTCCCTAGGCCTGGATGGTGATCAGGGCCGATCTGTGGGGCAACCTGTGGGTGGGCGATTGGGCCCCCCCGCCCCCCCACTGGCACCACCTAGGCTGGCGGCCTAGAGCTATCTGCTGGCCAGCCCCACTCCCTGATTGCCACCATCGATTGCCTCCTTCTCGGAGGCAGATGCTCAATGCAGGAACTGCCCCCAGTCAGGGCAGCTCCTGCATTGAGCATCTGCCCCCTGGTGGTCAGTGCACATCACAGCGACCAGTCATTCCACTGGTTGTTCTGCCCTTTAGTTGATTTGCATATTAGGGTTTTATTATATAGGACTAGAGGCCCGGTGCACAAAAATTTGTGCACTCGGGGGGGAGGGGTGTCCCTCAGCCCGGCCTGTGCCCTATCGCAGTCTGGGACCCCTCGGGAGATAACGACCTGCTGGCTTAGGCCTGCTCCTGGGTGGCAGAGGGCAGGCCCAATCCCTAGGTGCAGCCCCTGGTCAGGCTCAGAGCAGGGCAGATTGGGGAGTTGGGGCGCCGCCCCGTCATGCACAGAGCAGGGCAGATTGGGAGGTTGTGATGCCACCCTCAGTCACGCTCAGGGTAGGGCCAATTGAGGGGTTGGGGCACCGTCCCCTGTCACACTCAAGGCAGGGTCGATGGGGAGGTTGCGGCGCCATCCCCTGTCACACACAGAGCAGGGCCAATCAGGGGGTTGGGGCGCTGCCACTCTCACACTCAGGGCAGGGCCCATGGGGAGGTTATGGCTCTACCCCGTCACACACAGAGCAGGGACCGTGGGGGGGGGGGGGGTTGGGGAACTCCCCCCATCAGGCACAGAGCAGGGATGCTCAGGGGGTTGGGGCCCCACCCCATGTCACACACAGAGCCGCAGGGCGATCAGGGGGTTTGGGCGCTGCCCCCTGTCACGCTGATCCCGGTGCCAGGAGGCATATTACCCTTTTACTATATAGGGTAGAGGCCTGGTGCATGGGTGGGGCCGGCTGGTTTGCCCTGAAGGGTGTCCTGGATCAGGGTGGGGGTCCCCACTGGGGTGCCTGGCCAGTCTGGGTGAGGGGCTGAGGGCTGTTTTCAGGCTGGGAGTGACTGAAGTTCTCAACCGCTCCTTTTTTACTTTTTTTTTTATTCTGGGCCAGCTTTACCTTGAGGCTTGGCTCCAGCTCTTAAGCCTCCGCGCAGCTGAAAGTAGGTTTCTGGCCTTTGCTTACAATGTTTCGAATCTGCTGGCTGAAGTCCTGGCGGTATTTGTTACAATGTTTCTTAAACTGCCCGCTCAGAGGCCTGCAGCCGCAGGCGGGGAACGTTGGTTTCCTCCGTCACTGAGGCAAGCAAGCCTCATGTTAGTTTCAAGCTGCCTGGCTGCCGGCCGCCATCTTGGCTGACAGTTAATTTGCATATCTCTCTGATTAGCCAATGAAAAGGGTAGCGGTCGTACGCCAATTACCATGTTTCTCTTTTATTAGTGTAGGATTATACCTACACTTACAACATATATTTGGGGATGGTGGGGAAGGCAAAGCTAAACTATAGTGGATTTGATGTAAAATTATAAAGTTTATTGAGGAAAGGATTTCGTTCAAGGCAAATAGATATTATCTGTAGTGGAGAAGGCAGAAAGAGAGCTTTTGGGGGTGTTTGCCAATGTTTAATCTTCTTTCAGGGTTTACAAGAATGTTTTCGGCTTAATAATTTATGAAGCTGAACCATATTTTACGTTATCTCAATAAACGTCAATTCAAAGTAAAAAAGTGAAAGTTGGTTATTAGATCATTTTTTTTCATAATGAAATAAACCGTATTTTACCATTCTATATGAAACCTCTGAGCATAGCTAATATTTCTACCAGCTATGAGAAACAAGTTTGGATAGTTTGGGATGAATCTTTCTTTCTAGTTATATCACCTTGATAAATCATCTACTCTTTGAAACAAATGGAATTAATGCATTTTTATTAAAACAAAATGAAGGATTCACAAAATTATCTCCTCACTGTGTAGTCTGTGGATCTCAGTTTTCTAATTGGTTAAAAATATAGGAATTATCTCTGTCTGTTAAGGTTGTGTGGATATCGGATAAGATATTACATTGAAAACATAAAAAAGCAACACACAAAAAAATTACTGTGTTCAGTAGAAAATGTACCAAACTCCCACTATTCTAAATGATCTTCAAAGACTAAAAATTTTAAGTATTTAGCATTTGTTCCAAAATATGAATTAGATAGGAATTCCAGTAAAGAATTTCAAATTTATCTAAATAGAGTCTAGCCCAGCTGGTGTGGCTCAATGATTGAGCATTGACTTATGGACCAGGTGGTCACAGTTCGATTCCTGGTCCGGGCACGTGCCCTGGTTGTGGGCTGGATCCTCAGTAAGTGGTGTTAGGAGGCAGCTGATCAATGATTCTCGCTCATCATTGATGTTTATCTCTCTCTTCCTCTCCCTTCCTCTCTGAAATCAATAAAAATATATTTTAAATAAAGTCTAACACATTCCAATTCCCCATGTGTAACTAGTAAAAATTTTGGTTAAAATATTTAACAATTTTTTAAATAATGTAATATTTTCTCTTTTCAAAGAATGAAAATAAATGCAAGAAAATGTCTGCTATATTTTTTAATGTGGATCTAACTGACTATATGAATAGGTCATTTGAGACAAAATGGTTCAAACAGAATTTGCATTTCAGAGTTTTTCTTATGCATTCTCACACAATCTATGCAGGGATGGGAAAAAGCAGATGTCCTTAAATAGTTAAAACGTTTCCACTTTCAGTATAAATGGAGTAGCAAAGCGAAGTGTCAGAAAACATAAAGCTGGTTATTGATGGAGTTTAGAGAAATTAGGCAGCTGGAATATGCTCAGAACCCTTCCCTAGTTCTTTAAACAGTTCGAATATTTGCATAGTCTTATTAAAGACAATTTCAGAAGTGCTTCTCTGCATCACTGGATTCCATTTTAACCAGACTAAATTTTATGGAAATGTATGTTTAATTCTAAAGCATGTTCCACCTACCACTGTATTCTAATTAAAGCATGACATTGACACATCTCAGGCCCCTGCCTAATGCAGTGTTAAGAATCCACACAATTTCACATGCTGGTATCTCTCCAAACCAGGAAGTCACTTTCACCTTTAATTTGCATGCTGCATTCATTTTTAGATTAGTCACATGATTAATGAGCATGTTGGAAATTGTCCAGTTTTACCCACTCTGTCATGTTTGCCTTATTCTCACCACCAGACTCGATTAACTCTACCAGCTATTGTCAAGAGGTTTCACGCAATATAAAATAGGCTTGTTCATTTGTTTCAGAAAACAATTATATCCACCACAATTTAGGAATTGTTTCCCATTTGTGAGTGTCATTAATTGTCAAAAATGTGCATCAGCAAATATTTCCCATTACTACTTAGACCAAACCTTTCAACGAATCAATATTGAATATTTATCATACTCTAAACTTGTACTCCACAGCCTTCATCCCTAGTCTCTGAAAAAAACATTGCAGATTTGTAGGGAAATTCTCATAATGAGCAATTCCTGTTGAACTTGAATTAAGCTTTAGTCTTCCAATAGAAGAGAGTTAATGTAAAAATGACTTTATAATGAGGAAATGGAAGAGGTACCTTATTGTGTTCTCACCATCATATTTCATTGTTTTTGCTGCCTCTCATAACTTGATTGAACTTTGCAAATTTTCTATTCCTTGAACATTCAGTCATAATATGAAAATTAAGTTCTGTTTTTTTTCTGCCTTTCACATCATCTCAATTTAATTGACATTTTTTTCCAGCTCATGCATAGCCTAAAAAGAAAACCATTGCATTTCTCTGGAACAATTTGTTAGGTTGGAATCATTAATAATAATCACAAACTCTTGAAAATAAAAGTGTTTCTTTTAAAAATGGTTAGAGTTTCAGTGGAAGTCAAGGCTGTATTTCTATTTCACAAAGGAAGAATACCCATTGGGCAGCTTGGTTCTGTATTTCTTATGGGTACACTAGCAGTTTAATTGAAAAACCTTATGTTTTTTTAATTTCAAAATGCACTCACAGGCACACATACCAGAGCTCTAGGCTGTGGTGAAGTTTTATAGGAATTAAATAGAAAAAAAAAAATGCATGGATAATTGTGCTGTCCTTGAGAAGTTTCCACATGTTCAACTTTACATAATTTGGTGAGAAAGGTGGTAGAACAATCAATTGCTTTTCAAACAATATAATATTGTTTATATTGTTCCCAATATAATATTCTGGGTGCTGGGAACTGAGACAGATAAATCCTAGTTCTGTTCCTGTAATAAACAATGAAACAAAATATATGTCCAAGAAAAACAGCAGATATTGATAAGTATTATGCAGAAAATTGTATAAGGGTAGAGGGCTAGATTCTTAAGAGAAGACATTTAAGATGATAATTGAACGATGAAAAGGATTCAGCCAAGGGAATTAGGTGAAAGAGTCTATGGGTGGATGAAACAACTTGTGGGTTATACCAGGGTCAGCATCAAGCTTGGTGTGCTCAAGGCATAGCATAAAGTTGATGTTGACTAGAGAATGATGAACAAGGACTAGAATGGGGCAGGATGTAGTATGAGATCAGTGAGGCAGGCAAGAGTCGCATAATACAACCAAAGGTGCCATCCAGTGTTCTTACTCAAGTGCAATACAAACCTAGAGACAGATAAGTCCCTCAGGCTGTGGAATGAAAGAGGGACCAGAGTGGGATAAGAAAAGAATGGAGGGTGGGGGGTGGAGATGAGGGCATAAATTGCATAATCTTCCCCCAGTTCTTATTTTATTGTATCTCAAACAAATCTAGATTAAGAATTTTTGGTAAAGAAAAATAACATAAATTAAAACCAGGCAATGTGTTTTTAATCCTGAAAACGAACTATTCTTTTTTAAAAAAAAAAAAATATTTTATTGATTTCTTACAGAAAGGGAGAGAGATAGAGAGCCAGAAACATCGATGAGAGAGAAACATCGATCAGCCTCCTCCTACATATCCCCTTATGCCCGCAACCAAGGCACATGCCCTTGACCAGGATCGAACCTGGGACCCTTCAGTCCGCAGGCCGATGCTCTATCCACTGAGCCAAAACGGTTTCGGCAGAAAACGAACTATTCTTAGGCCTAATTTAAGAACGTTGCACTCAACTCTACTGATATGAATTTATTCCTTTTATCTGCTCACTCCTTACTCCACACCCATGAACACCCCCCCTGTCCCTCTACTAACCCTAGGGTTCTTGCAGGGCCAGCTCCAGAATTATGTATCTAGTGCTATTTGAGACTTCTCTAACTCAGAGAGGTCATTTTCCTTTCTGAAATTCTAGAAAATTTATTATAAATGTCATTTCCTTGTACTGCTCAAAAGATAGAGTGTTAAGTGTTTCATATATGTTTTAACATACTTTTGTGATTTAAAAAGGAGGCATCAATATTTTTATATTAAACTCAAGACTGCATGAGTTGCAGGTGGTAAAATACATATTTAGGGTCAGGAGGGTGTTTTGGTGCCCATGAAATTACTTCAGGGGGGAACTGTCTTTTCTTCCTGTGTTTGTGCTCAACTCTGTCCATAACCATGGCAGCATAGGAATTCATCCCTGAGCAACACCAACTGTGAAAGGGGCTAATATTAAAATATAAGGTTCCTCAATGCTCATCATGTTTCTCCTTTTTATATGCTATGACCTAGAAATATAAATTACTTTGGACTGATCATTATTGTGTAAAGGTCAAGACTATTTGTTTAAAATTTACTGGATTGCAAAGCAATGGAAAAATACCTTATCGCCCTCAGAAAATGCTTTTCTTTTCTTTCTTTTTTTTTCTTTGCTTCTATGTATCAAAATCACAGCATTTTTCAAATGGGAACAGTGTTATCTATAGATGACCTCTTCAAAGCTGCATTTTCAACTTGAATTGATGTACAATAGAGCTGTCTTGTTTAAAATATAAGTGATCGTTTACTCTGGAATATGTGTATACTATACTTCGGAGGACCTACAGGAAATTAATACATTTTCAGATTTCAGTTAAACTTATGGAAATACAAATGCTGGTGTCTTTATCCTTCCCATTCCTGACTTTTTGAGTCTTATCCCTACTCACTTTATTGGTTTTATTTTTTCTACTCCATTCTCCAAGGATAAGGTAACTAATTATATTTATTATGTGTTAGTTTATATATAGAAAAAAGTTAGCATATATTTACATGGTATAATATATACTAAAGTAATTTTTAAGTCAGGACATTAGATAGTTTATAATATCATTCACATATTATCTCAATCAGTCTTTATCACAACCCTACATTTTGACAGCAGATTTTGTAACTGAAGAAACTCTGGTCCCAGAGGTTAAGTAATCTGCTAAAAACAAATTTATTTTTTTTTAAAAAAATCATCATATGAAGATGCTACACACTCTAACATTATTGATTTTATTAATATTTTAGGAGTTCTAGCACATAAGCTCCAATGTTACTTTAGTGTAAGACATATAAAGGGTGAGAAAGCATTAGCACACATCATTTTTGTACCAAATACATTTATCCAATCTGATCACCTAGTTTATCTCCTTTGACTAGAATCCAAAGCCTTTCTTTAAGAGTGAACCTTCCCTGTGTGTACATTTGTGTACTATACACAATATAGTCATGATTTTAAAGACTGCAACATGACTAAAATGATGACTATTCAATTTGATAACTTTAAGTCTTATTTGAATGCATGATTCTGTACTTTGGTTTACAAACTCTTATGCTATTTTATGATTAACCACAACGGTCGGTTGGTTGGTTTTTAAAGCAAATTGAATATGCAACCTAGTTAGCCAGCTAGTGTGAATGTGTGTCATGAATATAAACATGTATCAATCATTTTCATTTTCCCTGTGATTTTTAGTGATATTGTGTCTAGGGACCAGGGCTAAGAATTATTGCTCTTGCAGTTCCTCATTCCGACTGGAGGAATGTTGAACTTTCATTATCCACTGACAGAATTTATTGCTCCTAGTGTTTGCAGATGAGCTCATAAAAGTAAAGCACAACTCTAACAAAAGAACATGTGATTATTTGGGGCTAAGGCAGCAGGAATATTTTGGTATACTGGTATATTTTGGTATGAAACATTCCTGTAACGTAACTGTTTTATTCTGCATTATCTGGACCCAAAGCATTGATACTATAAGAGTGACCAACTGTATAATAAATTATTCCACTGGAATTTTTGGTATTTAATGCTGTAGACTTGAAAACTAGATAAATAACTGTATTAAAATTGCAGATGAATAAGAAAAGGATAAACTGACTTTGACAAGAGAACCCAAGATCCTTTCTTTTGAATACCTTTCATAAGCTGGGCCCTTTTTGTTTTCTTCAAGATTCATCAGCTCTAAGCTAGATATATAAAACGCTGCCATAATTGAGCCATTAAGTTTCTCCTGAGGACTAACAATAAAATATCTAAATTCATTTACCTGATACAAATTGTGTTTCTTCAGAGTTCCATTACCAGGAAAGGCACTGGGATTTTGAATGCAAAGATGTTCATGAAAAAACAATAATCGTGTCCAGGAAGACTGGCTGACTCATGTTTGATGGGAATGTCCGGGGACTTAGCCTTGAAGAGCTGATACTTTCAATGAGTTCTGAAGTAAGAATTGATGCTAACTAAGCAGGGCAAAGAGGACGGAGGTAGAGGTAGAGGGGAAGCAGGGCATAAGAACACACCTTATGCTCATAGATCACTTTGTGGAGGAGCTTGATGGAGGGAGGAAAGGCATTGAGACTTAGCACAAAAAAATATAGTGTTGCTTAAGGGCAACGAGATGAAGGAGAGAGTGATGCCCAGTTAGGCTTAAAAGCTTGACAAAGAGCAGCCCGAGTACAACCTAGTTGGATGTATTAATTTTTTTTGCCGAATTGCCAAGGAAATTCATTGCAAGGGACTGAATGTTCATACTGCCCCACCCCCCTATTCATATCTTGAAACCGTAATCCCAATGTGATGGTATTTAGAGGTGGGGCCTTTTGGAAGTAATTAGGCCATGAGGGTGGAGACCTCATAAATGTAATTAGTGCCCCTTATAAGAAGGGACTGAGGAGCTAGCTTGCTCTCTTTCCACAATGTGAGGACACAGTAAAATAAATAAATAAATAAATAAAAGTGGGGGGTTGGTCACATGTGAACTAGGAGGAGGCCATTTACCATGAACCTGAACATGCTGGCACCCTGTCAGGCATCCAGGACTGAGAAATGTGAGAAATAAGCTTTTGTTGTTTTTTTAAACCACCTAGTTTATGGTAATTTTTTCTAGCAGCCCAAAAAGATTAAGACAGTCATTGAAGAATCTTAATCAGAAAGAGAATATGTGTGTGTGTCTATGTGTGTGTATTTGTGTTGTGTGAATGTATGTGAGATATGATCATATTTGAATTATCAGAAGATCATTCTGAAGACTTTGATTTTAATACGGAGTGTGTAAAGGTCTGCCCCAAACATTTAGAATTTCAGAGGGAAGGTGAGGGTGGGTGGGAAGAGATTAACCAAAAAGACTTGTGTGCATATATGCATAACCCATGGACATAGACAATAGTGTGTTAAAGGCCTGGGGCGGAGGTGGGGCTTGCTAGAAGGGGTCAATGAGGAAAAAAAGGGCCAATGGGGAATAAAAAAAAAAATTATATACTAATAAATAAAAATCCAGGGGCCATCACAACCTAAACGACCAGATGACCGAACACCAGGCTAGGGTCACAGTTGGCGCGGTGGGAGTCAGCCTTGGGTCCCCGCCGGTGCGGTGGAGACAGGGAGCTCTGGGCTCCAGGTTTGAAGGCTGGCCACACTCCCGATCATGGGAGACCCAGAGTTCTGCTGTACCCCAGCCATGGCCCAGAGCTCCCTTCCCCGCCGTGCCCCAGTGGGAGGGAGCTCTGAGCCCTGGCTGGGGTGCTGTGTCAACAGGGAGCTCTGGGCCCCAGGGAACTGGAATCATGCTGTGATGGGACTGGACCCTACCTGAGGGGTCCCGGATTGTGAGCGCATGCAGGCTGGGCTGAGAGACCCCCTCGAGTGCATGAATTTTTGTGCACCTGGCCTCTAGTATATATATAATACTTTGAACAATAAAGATAAAAAAAAAGGTAAACAGGTTTTTAAAAATATAATAACAATTTCCTAACTTTGCCAAGAAAGAGACTTTTAGTGGATTAAAAACTTTGAGCAATACCTGAAGGAACAAAGAAAGGAGAAGTGGGAATAAAAGTAAATATATATATATAATCACGGTGAATAGAAAACACAAAATAGGATAGCAGGAATGAGTCTATATATACCACTAAACAAAGAAAACGTGTATTAGACTAAAAAATGGATTAGACTAATCTATTAAGAAGAAGAAAAAATCTAATTAAGGTGGAAAATTCTCATACATGTTACTTATATAGATAGCAATAGAACATTCAATAACCTGCACAGTGCCATAGAATAAACAAAAATTAACTATTTTTACAGCTATATGCAATAACATGGATAAATTTCACAAATATAATGGTGAATGTAAGGGACCAGATGCAGAATAATATAGACTGAACTATTTCATTTGCATAAGTATTACAAAATGGTCAAAACTATACTAAATGCTTCAGGATGCTTGCTTCGTTTTAACACTATTAAGAAAAGCAAAGGAGTAACTCAGCACATGCTGGTAACTCCACAGGGAGAGGACTCTTGGAAGCTTGTGCCTGGTGTCCTCCACACTTTCTCTCACACACCTTTTCTCTTTCTGATTTTGTTTTGGTCTTTCCCAGAAATAAATCTTTTTTTATGAGTAAAACTAAAAAAAAAAAAAAAAAAAAAAAAAGCAAAGACAAAAAGACAATCTGGGGTTGTAGAGAGTGCAGTTTTTTGGTAGGTGACATGACAGGTGCTTCTGAGATGCTGACAATGTACACTGTTTTGGCTGTGTGCTAGTTATATGAGCTATTATTGTGTGATAAATTAGTGAGCAGTGCTTCTCATTTTGTATACACTCTGTATGTCATATTTCATATCTAAAATGTTTCAGATAACCAAAAATGAGATATAATATTTCATTCATTTGGCAAAGAATTTTTTTAAATGTAAATATTAAGTGTTGGGAAAGCTATAAAAATTACATCATGTGCTGTCATGGAATTTTATATGTCTCCTCAGAGGCTAATTTTGTAATTTTTATTAAAATGTAAAATTCATATGCCTTATAACCTAGCAATTACACTTATCAGTGTGTACCCTATAGAAACACATGTTTTAGCCTAAGGAGGATATTCATTGTAGTATTGTTTACATAAGAGAGAAACCAGAAATAAATAAGTTGTCCATCCTTAGGAAATTTTAAAAATTAATTACCCATAGGTCATCCAATTAACCTAGAAATAACTATAATAAAATTGTATGTGAAAACAAATATGATATGTATAATATAGCATAAAATGGTATATATTAACTAACTAGATTGAGGTATCCCTTTATGGGAGGGAATTAGGGGACATCCGTAATACTGTAAACAATAAAAAAAATAATTTAGAAATGAGTGAATAGGAGTTTGGGAAATGCAAATAACCAGCATATACAACTCTTTAAAAGAATTAGAGTGAAGATAGGATAGAGATAAAAGCATAACTCAATGGAAATATACAACTTGAAAAATTAATATAGTTGGGATAAGGCTAACATATATAACACATGCCAACATATTAAAAGTTTAAGGCCACATCACCAACCACATACTGATCATTATAGCCCTGGCTTTTCTTACAATGGTCCACTATGGTCTCATATAGCCACTGGTGAGAATCTTTCAATTAGTTCATTTGGTTCTGATTAAGGAAGGTTTCACTCTTCCTAGATGCATGACATATACAGAGGTGGACAAAAGTAGGTTTACAGTTGTGAGTATGCAAAACATATTTAAGAAAACTACTGTAAAAATCATAACCTGCATGTCTTTTTCCATAGGACCTTAGAAAAAGAAATATTGATTTTTTAAAAAAAATCTTTATTGTTGAAAGTATTACATACTTTCCCTTTTTCCCCATTGACCCCTTCTAGCCCGCCCTTAACCCCCACCCCTGGCCTTCACCATCCTATTGTCTGAGTCCATGGGTTATGCATACATACATACAAATTCTTTGATTGACTTTTTAAAATGCTACTATCTAGCTTCTGAATAAAAACAGAATGAGGTTTTTCTTTAATATATAAAATATTCAGATAGCCACGTAAGCACAAAGATGAATCTATTCAGGGCATGATTCTAACCCAAAATAACTTGGCAAATAATTTTGACCTTCATAGAGAAAATACATGTCTGGAGAATTTAATTACTGTTATTATCACATGACTAATCAAATAAAATATTTAGAACTGTCTTTTAATAGAAAAATAGTCGCTCGCATTGGTTTGGTGCTTGATAATTTTCAAATTGATTTTCCACATAGCTAATTTTAGCTTCCATCTATCTTTGTCCCAGTGAGAATGCACACCCTGGGACTGTCTTTAATCAAAGAAAGCAAATTGTAGAACATGGACATATGTATGACATGTTCATTTCATTATTTACATGAATCAAACTTACCTAACTGTCTCTCTCCATGTCTTCATTTCATGCTGATTAATGCATGCTGATATGGACAACTTTGATATGAAATGTCAAAGAGCTGACCTCTTTATTCTCCAGAAATCATTTCAACATAGTAGTTAGAATTACACTAGTTAAATGAAAAGCATTAAGCAGAATCAGCCATGGCTAATGACAAAGATTCACTTTGAAGAGGCCATAAATTAGGAGGCAGTAGTCAAATGCTCCAACTTTGGGTCAAATAAACATGGATTTAGATTCTAGTTCAACAAATTTGTAAACATATGACACTGGGTAAATTAATCTAAATACCACTAAAAAATTGATAATACCAAGATGTATGTTATAGTTCTACATGATTTCCTATGTGGAATATTTTACACTGTCCTTTTTAAAAATTCCAACACATGCATGAATTAGGGGAAGTAAATGTAAATTTTGTTAGCTCTTTTAAGATATGCTTAAAATAATTTTATCTCATATATTGCATTTATCAGCAATAATGGCCACTTTTTAGTACATACCAGTATGAATATTTTTTCCCCTCATTCTAATTGCTATGCAAGATTGCTCATTAAGAGCCAATAGAGTACTTACAATGTCTTTAAAAATTAACTACTAAAAAGAGACAAAGTATAACTATCAGGTATTTGACTTCATACTAAGTGCCCACTTATAATCATTGAATAAGCATAGAAAATGTTGAGAAGTGCTTCTATTGTAGGCACACTATTGTCCTCAAGGGCACCTATATCTAGAATTGGTATATGTCTCTAGTTGTTTAGTTCGACCAAAGATAATTTTATTTTATTTATTATTTTTTAAATCCTCATGCAAGGATATATTTTTATTTATTTTAGAGAGAGAGGAAGGAAGAGAGGAACATCAATGTGAGAAACATCGATAAGTTGTCTCCAATACATGCCCTGACTGACGTGCAACCTAGGTATGTGCCCTGACCAGGAATCCAACACACCTTTCAGTATATGGGATGATGCTCCAACCAACTGAGCTTCATCAGCCAGGGCAACCACAGATAATTTTAATTAGCTAATGAATATAGTCAGCGTCACAGAGGGTTAACTGAATGTTTCCATGGTTATGGTACTATCTGAAAACTCTATTAAATGACTAACTATAAGAACATTGCTGTTTTTACAGATATGGCATTTTATTCTTTTCCTGTTGAGCTAGTTACAGTACTTACCAATTGCTCAGGAAGATTATAAATCTTTCACATGAGTGTATTATGCAGTATTCATGGCTAGTAAGTGAAATGGGAGGTCTGAATCACTGAACAAGGAAAAGCATTCATGGCCGAATCAATTACAAGAGTATGTGTTCCTTGAAAATAGGCTTTGTAGGCACCGCTTGAAAATTGTTGGTCATCTGAACTTCTGGGCACTGTGGGTACTGAATAAATGTATGGCCAAGTAAATTCATAAAGTGATCACCGATTACTGTACTGTTTATCAAAGCAGTCTTGTGGGGGTTGTTTTTGTTTGTTTGTTTTCTTCTGCAAGAAAAGCAACCCAAAGAAACTATTGAATAAGTCCTTACGGCCAGTTTACTCTAATCAGATTGTGTGCTATACTTACATAATGACCTGAAGTCATCCTAATGCAACCAGAAAAAGAGACAATTGGACTCCAGATAAAGACATACAATCAGCTCTTAAGAATGATGAAATAAAATTAAGGAGGGAAGATCAATAAGAAACATATTTCTGCCTAATTTTATGTGCTATTTATTCCTGTGCCTTGTACAATGCCTGGATCATCGTAGCTTCCCAAAAATTTTGTTTATGAATTAATATTGAATGAAGAGGCTCAGCCAGGTTTGCTCAGTGGTTAAGCATCAGTCTATGAACCAAGAGGTTATCAGGTCAATTCCCCATCAGGGCACATGCCCTGGTTGTAGGCTGGATCCCCAGTAGGGATCTTGCAGGAGACAGCCAAGCAATGTTTCTATCTCTCTATCCCCTTCCCTTCCCCTCTCTCTAAAATCAAGAAAAACATATTTTAAAAATATATTAAATAGAGAGGAAGAAGCAGGAGATGAGAATAAAAATAGAAAGCAGAAGACATAATAATGTATGCATGCATAGTGCTTTTAATTTTTCAAGGAAAGTTTCTTTTGGTAACTATTTTAGGTTAAGAAATAGCCATTAATATAATAGGGAATTTCTACAAAAGAACACTAACTAGCACACATTTGATTAGTTGCTTTCTAGGACTCAAAAATTAACTGTAGCAAAATCTAAAAATGGTAAATGTTTTGCTAGAAATATTTTTTCACCCCAATTTTTTTATTCAACAAATATTTATTCAGCACTACAATATGCCGGGCATTCTGAAAAGGTCTGGGGAAACACTAGTGAATTATATATTGGGGGTTCCTACTCTCATGACTCTTTATTTAAACATATAATTAACTAAATAATTATTTAATTACATAAAGATAAATGATATTAAGAAAATATTCAAGGTTCTGACAGAATGCACAAAAGAGGTCTTATTTTGGGAAGCCAAAGGGGGCTTTATTTTATTTATTTTTATTTTTCAATTACAATTTGCATTCAGTATCATTCTGTATGAATTTCAGATGCGCAGCAAAGTGGTTAGAAAGTCATATACTTTACAAAGTGGCCCCATGATGCTTCAAGCACCCACCTGGCCCCGTACATAGCTATCACAATATTATTGACTATATTCCCTATACTGTAATCTTCATCTCTGTGACTATTCTATGACTACCAATTCATACTGCTCAATACTGTCATGTTTTTCATGCAGTCCTCCTACATTCCCAACTGTTCGTCTGTTGTCTGTTTCTATTTGGTTTGTTTATTTTGTTTTAGATTCCACATATACATAAAATCATATGGTATTTGTCTTTCTCTGTCTGACTTATTTCACTGATAACACTACTCTCAAAGGGACTTTTTGAGGAAGTAATATTTAAGCTGAAATTTGATCAAAGTACAAGTTAAACAGGCAAAATGGAGGGTGGAGAGGTAAAGAGCATTCAGAGTTACAATAGGTGCAAAAATGTCCTAAGGCAGAAAGGGGCTTGGCTAGTTTGTGAATCTAAAAGAAGGCAGATGTAGTTGAAGCCACCCAAAAGGGGTGGTGGGTAGCAAGTGTGAAAATGAAAGTAACGAGACCATGAGAATTTTCACTATATAATTAGAATTTTATTCTGTTAACATTGGGAACTGTTTAGCAGTGCAAATTTGTGTGTATACAGATATTTCTGGACCCTGTGTAAAAACCAATTAGAAAAACCAGTCCAAACTGGAAATGGAGGTGGCTTAGAATAAGAAGGCAGAAAAAATTAGGGGAAGTTGGGGACAGATTCAAGATATTTTTAGATGGTAGAAACAACAAAGTTTGATGAATGACGTAATATAGAAGTTGAAATAGCTATCAAGGACTTCTCTTGAGTTTCTGGCATGAGATCCTGGTAAATTAAGGGCTTTACCATGATAAAGCCCTTTTTCAATTACAATTTGCATTCAGTATCATTCTGTATGAATTTCAGATGCGCAGCAAAGTGGTTAGAAAGTCATATACTTTACAAAGTGGCCCCATGATGCTTCAAGCACCCACCTGGCCCCTGAAGGAAGTAAAGTCTAGTAGGGATAACCAGTTATTATTTAAAGTCGGGGCATGTTCACTTTTGTCTGCCTTGGATCTATCTAAATGTGAAAGTTAAATAGGCTGCCAGCAATATTCATTTTTATCTCAGAGAAAAGTACAGAACTACCTCTATCTAAACCCTTAGCTGGTCCTATACACTCTTTAAAGATCTGGCAAATCTTTTCCTTCCTCTTGCCAACCTGCACATTGTGTCATTTATTTCATCCTTAGGACTTCCGGTTCCCCAAATTTTCCATCTTAGTTACATGTTGCATTGTCTTACTTGGGTGCCTATATTTTTTGTTCTTCTGAGAATATCTATTCTTACTTCCTCTTCACTTGCCTAATTCCTGTGCATCCTTCAAAACTCAGTGCAGAGGACATCTCTTCTACATGTACTTCATGTCCCTTCAGGTCGTGCAAGATGTGCCTTCATTGTCCTCCTTCAGCTTCTTGTGCTTTTTTTCCCATTGAACGCATCACATGGTCTTGTATACTTATTAATTTTCCAAACCAACCTGAAGTGTACTGAAGTCACAGATTGTGTTTTTATTTTTATATATCTGGTGTGTAGCATGGGAACTAGCACATAGTAGGTGAATGTAAAGTTGCATAGGTTTGTGAAGGAAGGGGGCAACAGTAATGGTTTGAGAAGAGTGAGAGATAAACACCAATTACACACATGATGTAATCAAAGTTATAATGCTCTGTAACCATGCACATCCTTCATGGTTCAGAATTTTTCATCAAGTATTAGTGCTCATCAAGTATTACTCAGAACATGCTATTTGAGATCATACCTTGTTTCCTTCTGTAGTAATTTGCCAAGTGGAGTGACCTGGTTTTATATGCTTACTTTCTATGTTTGCATTCATTTGATTATCAGTGAACATGAACAGAAATAATTCTCAATGAAAGAAGGTATTAATAAATAATAATTTGAATTAAATATGTAGTCCACAAATTAGAACCTGGGGAAAGGGACACCATATTCTATAGCAGAAAATATCAACTCCTTGAAATCTAATTCATATTAAATTAGAATTATATACAATAAGATTTCTAATTTCAAGCAAGTTACAATATGATTAAAAGGATATAGCAAAACAAACTTCTCTCGGTCATTGTCTCAAAGGTCTTTAAGAAGTCCAAACTTTTCTGAAAATTCTTCCCAAAGAATCTTGAATTCTAGACTAGAGAGCCAGAATTTCTTAGCTTTTAAAACATATAGGAAGCTGTGATCCTAAATCACAGTAAATAAAGCTTAAGAGAGGGTCACTAAACTGTCTCTCCATTCTTTCAAAACTCCATAACAGTTTGCTTCTTTCTTATAGTAATAACTGACTTCAAAGATATGAATATTTGTATATTTGTTTTAAGTCCTCTTCCTGCAATAAAAATGCCTCAAAGGCTAATTTAGTTCTAGAGGATAAACAGATTCCTTTGTAAATACCAGGCATTTAAATATTGTTTGCTAATTGAATTGCATACAATGCTTACCTCCAATGATTTACTGTTAATTAAAAATGACACGTGTGTTTATTAGTATGAAAGGTTGGACATCAAGGCCTTTGGTAAATTTTTTTTTATTTCCATAATTATTTTACTATAGAAAAAGCAAAGTGTACTTAACACAATTTTTAATACTTAGAAATAGGATATTTTAAAGATTAAATTAAACCTTGAATTTATTCATATTTAATACCTTTAGCATGAACTTAATTTAATTTTTAAGTGACATTTCATCACATGGAATAATAGAATGAACACCTTTCAATATTCCCTTTGTAGGTATTTTCTGTGGATTTGCAGAAGCTAGACCCATTGGTTACTGACTGAAAATGTTGCTCCTACTTAAGGGGAGCAATTACTTCTTTGGAAAGAATATTGGTACCAGATGATATGCCTAATTCTTCTCAAGGCTAAAGGAAAACTATATTTTTTGAATTTATGTAGATTTGAAAGAAAAATAATTGTAAGCTGAATCTAGAGAGATAATAAAACCATACAAATCTTTCAAAGATTTCAGAGAAAAACTATTCAAAGTCTCACTCAGTAGGATGACAAACAGATCTGAACAGGAATTGAAAAATAGTCATTTATTATATAAATCATGAAATAAGTATCCTTGATAGGTGTATTCTCTAATTTGTATTATTTTCAAAATGTAGTAATAGGAAATTCCTCTTGAGGGGCCATTAAGTCAGCCATGCTGAGTTATAGTTATGTAGCTTGAGCAGGAGAAAAGTAAGTTATTTGGGACTTTCACATTCCTGAAACAGGATACCAATGGAAAATTCTTAACCTCTATTTCCATCAGAGATGCCAAGAAATGAAATGATGGGAAAATAGAATTTAAGGTAATAAAGTGCTCTGTCTCCATTTTCAAACTTCTAAAACTATTTTACTTAGAGCTATGTTAAGATATGACTTCAGCCCTTTGTGAGTATGGAATCTCAAGTGATGGATGTGCCTCATGGATATCTAAAGAAATCATCATTATATTCTTCTTCTTTATTCCTCTTGAAAGAGATATTTATGTGTATTCACATATATTGCCCTATGCAAGCCATTGACATGAGAGTCTAGCGAGCAAAAGGTAGGTTTTTGAAATACCAGTGCATATAAAGCTTAAACAATGATGGAAAATGATGAACAGAGTGATTTGTGATTTCATAAATGATATACAGTTGAATTTTCCAACACAATAAAAGATTCAGAGCATTTGCCCAGAGATTTCTTGTCTTCTATAAATCATAATAGGTATGCAAAGTTATCAACATTCCAGAATTGAGATAATAAGAAAATGGATTTAGAGGATTATCAAACATGGGCTGTAGCTAATCGCTTCTAAAACTTTACAAAGTGATTATTTTTGCTTCAGAAACAAAAGTCAACTCTTTGAGGAAGTGCTTTCTGATGAACAGCATATTAATTGCTTGCACTTAAATTTTACTAATTCAGTTCAACTGATGAAGAGGTCTTGCTAAATCATGGGACATTTAAAAATGAGTACATTTCATTTATTTCAGCAGTAGTATTCAAGCAAATATCCTGGAAGATTTGCAGGAAGATATACAAGATAATTATTTACAGAATAGCATTTTACATACACAGTAAGATTTTGAATTAAAATTGCTAAATGAGGATCACACCATTGTAAGGGTAGGAGATATTCAGACCAACTAAAGTAAAAGGGTGAAAGGGTGAGGAGTAGTCAAAGGAACTCACAATCTAAACCATGAGGGGTCCAGAAGCTATTTGTTTTTCTCTGCCATGACATAATGCTTGGTATGTGTTCAATACCAATGCATTTCTAGACAAAGAATTCTATGACAGATTGTGCTTGGAAATTTTCAACTGATTCTTTAAAGTGGCTCTTTGAATGATTAGTAAAGCAGTTTTCAGACATATTTTCTGCTTTGATTGAGGAAGAAAAGGTGTTCCCAATTGCGATGTTCCTGCACTTGATGTGATAAAAAGAAAATTGCATGGAAGAATGAAACATGACTGGATTTTTTGAATCTAACAATAATTTGACTCTTTGAGTCTCAGTTTCTTCATCTGCAAAATGAGGAGGGTAAACAAAATTACATCTATACCTCGAGTTCTTTCCAAATGCACCATTAGCATGGTAAACTACTTGTGTACTACGAGATCTAGACACTGATAAAGTGAGAAAATGACCAAATAAAAAGCACACAACCATATCAGTTTTATTATCCAGAGCACAGTTTTTTAAATGCAGTAGATATCCATTAGTGGATTCTGAAATCAAAATAAAGTTAATGTATTCCAACCATCATTTATCAAAAAGAAATGGAATAGAATGGAAAAGATGAGAATGCATGGCAAGAAGTAAAGACAAATATTGTTTCTTGAAGCTATAATTTTGGTGGCTTACATATTATATATTAATGTGTGTATGTGCTGAGTCATGGTATAAAATATATTTCTTATTCTCCACTGATATCAACAATATTTGTAAGCCATTTATTTAGAGTATCTTTATTTGAGCTAAAGGAGAAAAGAATGTTTTACTCACCAATAGTGGGATCATGGTAATCAGGGAACTGATGGCTAATAAACTGCATTGTCATTGCTGGAAAAAAAAATAAATTCAATTTAATAAAAATTCACCAATTCTTCAATATGATAGTCACCATGGTACTCCCATCAATTTGTTAATAGGTTCTAGTGAGCAATTTATTTCTGAGGGTGACTAATTACACAACATTACCACAAAAATGATGATAATAAGAGAAAGTTCTTTAAGAAAAAAGTGTATCTAGAGTGAAAAACAATGCCAGATAATTCTCTGGAATAAATATGTCCAAATTTGAAGTGTATTTCAACAATCTTGCACTGAAGTAAAAATAAGGCTCTTTTTAAAAAATATATTTTTAAATTGATTTCAGAGAGGAAGGAAGAGGGATAAAGAGTTAGACACATCGACCAGCTGCCTCCTGCACACCCCCTACTGGGGATGTGCCCGCAACCAAGATACATGCCCTTGACCGGAATTGAACCTGGGACCCTTTAGTCCGCAGGCCGACGCTCTATCCACTGAGCCATACCGGTCAGGGCAGTTATAGATCTTTTTACTAAAGATCGTATACATTTTCTGGGACTTAGCTTCCGCATCTTTAAAACAAAAACATCTCTGAAGTCTGTATTAGTTATTAAGTACTAGAGGTCTAGTGCACGAAATTCGTGTGTGTGGGGGGGTGTCCCCTCATCCCAGCCTGCACCCTCTCCAATCCGGGTCCTATAGGGGGATGTCCGACTGCCGGTTGAGGCCCAGAATCGGGCCTCAACCGGCAGTCAGACATCCCTCTCACAATCCGGGACCACTGGCTCCTAACTGCTCACCTGCCTGCCTGCCTCTTACTGCCCCCCACCCCTTGCTGGCCTGATCACCCTCAACTGCCACCCTGCCAGCCTGGTCACCCCTCACTGCCCCCTCCTGCTGGCCTGGTCACCCCCAACTGCCCCCTCCTGCTGGCCTGGTCACCCCACACAGCCTGCTGCTCAGTCATTTGGTCGGCCCTCACTAACCCCCCTGCTGGCCTGGTCGCCCCACGCAGCCTGTTGGGTCATCCATTCAGTTATTTTGGTTGTGACAATCACTTAGGCTTTTATATATATATATATATGTTATATGAGTTATTATCTCTAGCTGTTCACAGTTGGAAGTGTTTAAGTCATTTTATTTTGCCTAATTCATGTTATTTAGAACATTTTATTAATTTTCATTACTTTTTTGGTATATCCTCTAAATTCTCCACATTCTTCTTAAATATATACATTTGTGATACATTTTCAATGTTTTTTTTGTAAAGTTCCCTTGGGTAAAATTTCATTACTAGGAGATAAGGGCATTCTGAAGTAAAGAAACAAACTTGGAAATAAGTTAGTATATAATAGTTCTCTTCCTTTTAGAGAGAGAGAGAGAGACTCTCTCCTTAACCAAACTTGAGTCAGGTTCCTCTAAACCTTCCTCTGAACAAGGTCTTGACTTTAGGTTCTGTGTTCATCTCTGCTTCACCCAGTTTAGCAAGAATCCTGCTGAGTCAGGTTAGAGTGAATTCCCCACACTAGATATCTCATCACCAGAGGTAGCATTCCCCAATCTCCCTTTAGTGTCCTCTGTTTACCTGGCCTACCTTCAGGAAATATCCTACTAAGTCCAATTAACCAGAATTCCTCCTACACCTGTTATTTCCTCTTAGTAATTTTCCATCCACTGACCCCCAACCTGCCTCTTGGCTTTAAATTCCCAGTGGTCCCTGCTGCAGTTGGAACTGAGACCAGTTCTAAACTGAGTTCTCTTTCCCCCATTGCAATAGTTCCTATATAAGTATAATTTGAATGTTTTAATTACTGTCCAGCTGTGATTTTCCTTAACAATGCTAGTAATGATCCACATCTCTGCACCAATGTCATACTACTCAATCAACACATTGAAATTCTTGATAGTCATGGACGCTACCAAGAAGGGTTAGAAAACATTGTGTATAATTATGGGCTAAGTTAATTACCATAAGCTTAGGAAAACATTTGGAAGGCTGAAGAAGTTTGGAACACACAAGAAAAATAAATAAGCATTTTACTAACTGATAAATATATTTTACATTAGACTTCAGAAGCACACAACTAATATCAGAAATAAATGAATCAGTCAAAGATCTACCTGTTATACTTATTTATAAGAACACCTAGCATACATTTAGATGATGACTTTGTGCTTTAATGGAAACCTGCTGCTTATTGTATAATTGAAAAAGCCCTTCAATTCTCAAATCTTCTGATCTACCACTGAGACAAAACCAAAGAAGAGAGAGCCAGCTGAGCCTTGTTCCAGAACTTCAAAGATAATTTTAGAAACTTTGATTTGTAAGAGTTTCTTTTGTGTTTTTATAAAGCGGATGCCTGATAGGACATCTCAGGACCATTTCTTTTTCCAGAGATATCATGTAAAACAAACCAGTTTTTAAAAATGTCTCCTAAATATCTATAAAGTTAATGATAAGACTTCTGCTAAATACGAGCAACCTAACTGGAGACTAACTTTTATTCATTTTGTGATGTATAGGCTTACATCCTTGAAATTTATAAAATAAAGCATTTTTTAAGTTTGCTGAGCACCTCAAAAAGGTATTACAAAAGATCATACTTGTTTAAACTTTTTAAGTTATAGCAATCAACAGAGTGGAAATCTATGTATAATTTGATAGATTTAAAAATTAATTCTCTACCTAAGAATATGTCTAAAGTGATGGGTAAGATGACTTAAAAAATTTTAGGTCAACTTTGTGGCCATCACAAAAAATCTGGGGTAAGAAATAGTGTTAGGAGTTTTGTCATGCTCCATGCATGTAAATGCTTTTCTTTATGTCTGTTTGTCTTTCATTGTCTTTATGGATACAGAGAAAGTGCAGAAAGAAATACAAGTAGAGAAGGCATTCATAGATTAGAAGGTAGTCATAGATTTGAGTCATGTACTGTAATTTTAACAAAACTAATTAGGGATGAAAATAAAAGATATTTGATGGACCCAGCCTCTGCCTTTTCAATTTTTAAAAGTATTACAGTTAGTGCATGACCCTTGTTAACAAACAGGAATACTATTTACCCCTACCGAAATGAGCATTTACTTAACATTTAAGCTGCAGATAATATCAGGAAAAACCTGATGGATTTTATATCTAAGGCCTTTCTCCTTTATTAGTGGCCATACCCTATGTAAATGTAGTGCTTGCCCAGACCTTATAAAATATTCATTAAATGCATACAATAAATAATGGGCAATTGCATCTTCAATGTTCATACAAAAGTAGTGTTGAGAGATTACATACACTCATTTTTTAAAGCAAACCCATTTTGATTGAACTCTTCTTTTTCATGCATATGCTTTTTTATTTAAATTTCCATTTCATTATTCAGATATTCTGATAATTTACTATTTCATTGTAAAGTTTAATTTAAACCAACTGCTTCTTGTTTTGCATAATTCAGTATTAAACCATCAAATTTACCTATATGAAAAATTTGACAATATTATACATCACCCTCCTTGGAATGTCAGTGGTATTTGTCCAGGAGCTGAGACTTCAGTTATGAAAAAGGAAAATTATAGATAGAAAGGTGTTATTTTCTACACAATTTTTAAAATGTTAAAATATTGTATAAAATCATACTACTTTATTTTTACACTTCTACCCTCCCCTCTCCCCCAAAAGAAAAAGAAGAAATTTGATATTTAAGGAAAGTATTAAACTGAAGTAATCTGGAGAATATAATCTACAAAGAGATAGAGGTTGGCAAGCCATTGCTTTCCCTTTGGGGCTTCAAGGCCTGTCAGTGGAGTAGGACAGATGCATGTGAGTCTGGTCACTAAGATTTCGTCCCATTCCTCACTTGGTTTGTGGTGGTACCTTGATGAAATTACTTAAACTCTATGTGGGTTCTGTTGTCTGTAAATCAGGAGGAGGAAGGAAAGACAAAGCTGCATTCAGATTAAACATTCTGCAACACCTCTTCCTTCCTTCATCTCATTATCCTCAACATCTTCACTAATTCATTATCCAATTAGGATCTGTTATCTCTGTTCTAATTCTCTCTTCTCTTTAGTCCTTCTTTTCTATCCACCCTGGATTTCTGGGAGCTTTTCACAACTTTCCAGCCATGACACTTCCAAAGGAAGAGCTTTGCTGGTGCTGTTCCCACTGCTGGAATGCCCTTCCCCCAGATAACTGCCTCTTTCAGAATATTATATCCATGTGACCTCCTTTGGGAGGTGTTCTTTCATCACTGAATTGTAATTGAAACCTATTCCTCCTCACGAGCACTCCCTATTCCTGTCATTCACTCATTCATTTATTCTTTCCTTCACCTATTCAAAAGCATTTATTATGTGCCAGATCCTCTTTATGTGCTTAGAACATGCCAGCGAACAAAATGGACCTCTGCCCTCTAGATGCTTACATTCTAGAATATGGTGGGAATTCGAGAGGGAAACTCACACACACACACACACACTCACATACACACACATAATGGGCACATAGTTACATACACACTAATAGCAGCTTAGCCCAGCCAGCAAGGCTCAGTGGTTGAGCATTGACCTATGAACCAGGAGGTGTCACAGTTGGATTCCTGGTCAGGACACATGCCTGAGTTGCAGGCTCAATCTTTAGTGTGAGGTGTGCAGGAGGCAGCTGATCAATTATTCTTTCTTATCATTGATGTTTCTGTCTCTCTCCTTCTCCCTCCCCCTCTGAAATCAATAAAATATGTATCTTTTAAAAATAGCAGCTTAGATGGTGAAAACCATCATAAAAAAGTAATATTATTAAAGAATAATTATTAAAAAATAGAGAAATGTTACATTAGGTTGAAGTTGTATGGGTGAAAATGAACAAATATACAATTTTGAGGCAGAATATGAAAAATAGCATATTTGCCACTGTCAAAGAACTTATTCATGTCATTGTAAAAGGATAATATTGAGTATTATGTTACTATGTATTTTATGTCTCAATGAATATATTTATAAAACTACAACATTTTTATTTAAAACAGTATCATTTAAAATAAGCTGAGAATTATATCCTTCAAATGAGTTTAAATTTAGGATGAAATTTTTAGATACCAACCTTATCATGTGTAAGTTGGTTACCCAATCTTTGGAAATTACTTTAAAGAACAATTTAACAAAAATGTTTTTAAAACCATGAATTTCCTGGCTGGCATGGCTCAGTGGTTGAGCATCAAACTATGAACCAGGAGGTCATGGTTTAATTCCCCATGCCTGGGTTGTGGGCTTGATCCCCAGTAGGGGGCATGCAGAAGGCAACCAATCAATGATTCTCACTCATCATTGATGTTTTCATCTCTCTCTCCTTCTCCCTTTCTCTCTCTGAAATCAATAAAAATATATTTAAAAAAAAATACCCATGCATTAACTTGATCTGTGTTATAGATCTATCAAGGAAACAAACGGGTGGGGTCATAGGCCTCGAAAACCAGATACTTTCCATTGTGTTACTTGCTTCTTAGTAATTTCTCTTTCTTAACTAAAAATGTGTGCTCTTCATGAATGAAACATGGACAGTTGTTAAATAATAAATAGCATAAAAAAGTGGAAAAGATTTATTCCTTCAATTAATAGAGGAATTAATAAATATAATATTATCTCTTGATTTATAACGTAAACTCAGGTAAAAATATTTGATAGTGTTTTTTTTTTCCCCTACCAGCACTAACAATTATAAACATTTTCTAAGATGCATTGAGCAGAAATAGTCTCATGAGAAGTTATAGCCTGCAATATTTAGCAAGGAAGGCACTTCACCTTGTTGAGAACCTTGAGTGAGATGAAGTGGCCCCCAACCTGGAATGCTTCCAAATAGAAATGATAAAATCATTTTCAGTTCAAGGTAATAGGGAGGTACTGAGAATGGTGATAGAATGGGATCTTCATGGAGTTTAGCAAAAACATCCGAAGACCCCTCCTTCATCCTTTTTGCAGCTTTTAGTCCTAAATAGGTTGAACTTTTGTGTAGACTAAAAAAATGCTGAATCTGGAATTAGGTCAAAGTAATCCTAATCTCCACTCTAATGCCACCATCCTTTTTTCCTAAGTAATGCATTTCTAACATGAATGTGGTTCTGCTCTGTTTTCTCTCGGGACATTGAAGAATCCAGCAATGGTGGTTTGGTGGCTTCTAACTCAAAAGTAAAATTCAACTTATTTATGTCAGGATGCATGGGGCTCAGCAACCCAGGCCAAAGCCAAACCTGTGCCTCCAAGAGTTGGATTCTCTCCACCCATTATTTTCCTTGAACAGAAACATTATGTGTAGATATGGGAAGAGGCTGGTTTAAAAAAGGGTTGAGACTAGAGGGCTGAGAGATAGATCAGAAAATGGCGCTGCTTGTTTGGAGGAATGGCGCTAGACCAGGGAGGAGGATGGAAAACGCAATGCTCACAGCTCTCCATTAGTTGGGGTTTTCCTTCCTCTTTTTCTCCCCATAAACCCTCTGCTAACAGAAAGAAATGATGCTTTCTAGGACATTAAAAATTCTATTCTTCTTCACCGTATGATTTCAAGGATGATTGATGGGACACAAAAAGAAATGAAGGATATTAAAACTCAGTATTACCAGTCATTACTTATTTGCTCTTTGTTGACAGTGTATTTTGTACTCAATGAAACAAAGAAGAAAAATAGACATTTTCACCAATAATTTCTCAAGTATTTTATCATTTAGGATAAAACCCATCTCCCTAGGTAAATAAAACACTGTTGATACTCTGCAAACATTTACTACCATAGGTAAATGTATCTTTTTATTTATCTCCCCTTTTAGAGTATAATAATTAATGGAGCCAATTACTGGCATCTCAATCATGTGAATGGCTGATGATAACCAGAAAGAGTCCCAAAGTGCTCAATTTTAGAATGTATTTAATTTGCCAGGGAAGTTGTAATAGACATGAATCTTTAGTCTGTATTAGAATTTATATTCTTATTCTTTTCTGAGACAGCTATCCCAAAATATGATACAATATGAATATTTTAAGCTGAACAAATTTGAAAAATGGCCGGTGTGGGAAGGACTCTGAATTCTGCAGACTCACCTATAGCAGGTCAGAAGACCCTCATGTGAGAGCTGACCTCTCTATGCACAGAGGAAAGGAGCACCTTTATGTTCAAAGAGGGAACTGAGAGGAATATGAAGAATCAGGCCTTACTGAGCATCCTAGCTACTAGTTTACTACCCTTATCTCATATTCTTTTTTCATATCACATTTTCCATGACTTTTCACACTTCATCAAAACCACTATAAAAATAATAAGACTTAACCACATCTTCAGGTCTTCATTTCATTGTGAAGGTTCCAGTGTCATGCAAAACTTACATTACATAAATTGGTATGCTTTCTCTTATTAATCTGTCCTTTGTCAGTTCAACTTACAGGGCCTCAGCTTGAAAAGCTAAGATGGGTAGAAGAAGAGATTTTTCATCTGCTACACTAATCAGCTGACTCCCAAACCAAAAGGCCAGTGAAGGACATGAACAGTGTTCTACTCCATTAAATCTCTTCTATCCTGTTTGGTATTTCCCATTTAGGGCCTTGTGCCTTGAGTGATTCTGGATTCCTGGATGCTCTAAAATCATTCAACTAAATGTATGGTGAATTGTGGGGAAAATGTTTGAATCTAGAATATACAGCCTGATTAATTGGTTAGGGTTGTGTTCTGTCATTTGTTCTTCTAATACAGACTACTAATATAGCAGTCCAACTCTCTGGAGTGAGTATAAATTGAATTATAAAGAGACTAGAGGCCCAGTGCACAAAAATTTGTGCACTTGGGGGGGGGGGGGGGCCTGTTCCCTATCGCAGTCTGGGACCCCTCAGGAGATAACGACCTGCTGGCTTAGGCCTGCTCCCAGGTAGCAGAGGGCAAGCCCAATCCCTAGGTGCAGCCCCTGGTTGGGCTCAGAGCAGGGCCAATTGGGGAGTTGGGACACCGCCCACTGTCATGCACAGAGCAGGGCGGATTGGGAGGTTGCGATGCCACCATCAGCCATGCTCAGGGTAGGGCCGATTGGGGGATTGGGGCACCGCCCCCTGTCACACTCAAGGCAGGGTCGATAGGGAGGTTGTGGCGCCACACCCTGTCACGCACAGAGCAGGGCCCATCAGGGGCGTTAGGGCTCCGTACCCTGTCATGCACAGAGCAGGGTTGATCAGGGGGTAGGGGAGCTCCCCCCTATCACACACAGAGCAGGGTCCATCAGGGGGTTGGGGAGCTCCCCTCTGTCACGCACAGAGCAGGGTCCATCAGGGGGATGGGGAGCTTCCCTCTGTCACGCACAGAGCAGGGCCCATCAGGGGGGTTGGGGAGCTCCCCCCTGTCACCCACAGAGCAGGGCCCATCAGGGTGTTGAGGAGCTCCCCCCTGTCACTCACAGAGTAGGGGCGATAGGGGAGTTGGGGCACCGCCCCCTGTCACACACAGAGCAGGGCCCATCAGGGGGTTGGGGCGCCGCCCTCTATCACCCACAGAGCAGGGCCGATCAGAGGGTTGGGGCGCTGCCACTGTCACACTCAGGGCAGGGCCGATGGGGAGGTTATGGCTCTACCCCGTCACACACAGAGCAGGGACCATGGGGGGTAGGGGGGTTGGGGCGCCACACCCTGTCACACACAGAGCTGCAGGGCGATCAGAGGTTGGGGAGCTCCCCCATATCAGGCACAGAGCAGGGATTATCAGGAGGTTAGGGCGCCTTCCCCTGTCACGAACAGAGCAGGGCCGATAGGGAGGTTGTGGCCCCACCCCCTGTCACACACAGAGCCGCAGGGCGATCAGGGGGTTGGGGCGCTGCCCCCTGTCACGCTGATCCCGGTGCAGGGAGGCCTCGCGGCTCCGCTGATCCCGGTGCTGGGAGGCATATTACCCTTTTACTATATAGGATAGAGGCCTGGTGCATGGGTGGGGCTGGCTGGTTTGCCCTGAAGGGTGTCCTGGATCAGGGTGGGGGTCCCCACTGCGATGCCTGGCCAGCCTGGGTGAGGGGCTGAGGGCTGTTTTCAGGCTGGCGGGTGATGGAAGCTCCCAACCACTCCTTTTTTTCTTTTTTTTTTTATTATGGGCCAGCTTTAGCTCTGAGGCTCCAGCTCTTAGGCCTCCGCTCCTGAAAGCAGGTATCTGGTTTGTTTCGGTTCTATAATCGAAACTCTGTATCAACTCCAGCTCTGAGATCCCGGGCTCACTGAAAGCAGGTTTCTGGGGTTTTGTTTAGCTTCTATATTTGTAACTGTATTTCAAACTGCAGGCTCAGAGGCCGGCAAGGCAGGCGGGGAACGTTGGAGTCCTCCATCACTGAAGCAAGCAAGCTAGTTTCAAGCTGCCTGGCTGCCGGCCGCCATCTTGGCTGGCAATTAATTTGCATATCTTGCTGATTAGCCAATGGGAAGGGTAGCAGTCATATGCCAATTACCATGTTTCTCTTTTATTAGATAGGATAAGTGGAAAACCATCATTGACATACATGATGACAGTAAATCCTGGCATGTGAAGTAATAAAGACAGTCTGTACTTCCCTTTCACAAACAATGGCAGAATATAAGCTACCTGGAATTTGTCCAGGGTTTGATAGAAAGATCATTTAGAAAGAGCTGAGTTATCATATCAGCTGATACTAGCTCATTAAATTAATTCAGACAAATCACAATAATACTTCTAGTTCAATTTTCTTAACTTTAAAACCACAATGGCTGTACTAGATATACTTGTTTATTCTTCTGTACTTTTACTTAACAAGCAATTGCACTGCAGTTAAGTATTGGGACAAAGTTGAAATAGGTAAACTCTATCTTCAAGGATCTCACAGTTGAGTGATGAAAACTAAATTTTATGATAGTTAATCATGAATATTTTTCCAAGAAGGCAATCCCGATTCTTGAATAGTAAAAGTGCGTTCATAATGCCCATGGGGTTGGAGGCAGTGGAGACTTCCAGGCAAAGGTAACAGCATGCTCCCAAGTTGCACAGGCTCAGGCAACATACTACATTTGGGAATTTCTACTAATCCAGTGTAGGTGGAGAGCAGGGTGTGGAAGGCCCAAAGGATGGATGAAGAGAAAGGCCAAGGTCATATTACCAATGGCCCATTTTGCATTCTAAATATTTAAAATTTTCTCATGGATAATCCTGAAAGGATTTTTTAGAAGGAAGTGATATATTCAGAACTTCACTTTAAAAAAAAAATCCACTGGCAGAAATGAAGCAATAGACATGAAGTGGCATTACTGCATGCAGATACCTGGTAGGAAACTACTGTGGGAAAGCTAGGCCTGAAGCAACAAAGGCTTCACATAAGACTCCAGCAGCAGGGGTTTGAAGGGACAAATAGAATTGCTAAATATTATAGAAAGAGAATTTGTTTGAATGATAGACTGATTAAACATACCTGGAAGAGTTATTTTTCTGGATGGATGGGGCAGTGCCCTTTGCTGAGAAACAGTAAGGGGAATAGGTTGGAAAATCTAATGCATTTCCATATAGGATAAGTCCAGTTTAAGGTTCCTGTGAGCATCCATTCAAAAATTGGACATATGGATCTAGAAATCAGGAGAATCCCTTATTTGTCTTTTAAACGAATATTATAACTCAATTTACAAAAAGAAATAATTAAGAAAAACACTTTAGTGTTAACTGTGTGCTAAAGCATTAGTGTAAATCTGAATAATTGAACAAATGAATATCATTTAATTATTTGCTATATAGATTATTCTTTCTTTGAAAGCTCATTAACTCGGAAGGAACATAAGCTTTGTTGTCTAATAATTAAACCACAACATAGTAAATCAGAAATCCTCAAAGAAATTATCAATTTTTGTATCATCTGTTAGGATACCCTTTAATTACCTTTTTCCAGATGAAATTTGTATGTTTTCAAGCTACAGTTTCCTTTAGCTTCCTCTGTTTTCCACTCCCTATCTTTTTGTGTGGTATTTTAGATTACTCCAAGACTGCTCACATCCTGTGTGACACAGAGACAGAAAGAGTTCCCAGGGCTCTACCAAAGTTTTATAAGCCAAATATTGCCAGACAATAAGCCTTCTGGACAATGACACTCTTCTCCCATGAAATTTATCTTCAGCTTTTTCTCCTTTTACTGCCATTGCCATTTTGTGCAACAATGGCTAATAAATAACAATCAAGTTCTTTTTCCTTCTCATAATGTCAAACTTTAATTACTGCATTAACTTTTATTACATATGTAATATAAAAAAGTTAAATAGTACCATTGATAGATGTGAAAAATATGCGAACCTAAATCATTAAAAAATATGGGTGCTCTAAGAAATTTAATCAAGATTATGTAAAAGAATAAAGAGCCATGTATGGGAATGATTTATTACTTGAACTTATTTGTTTCTACTATAATATCCATCATGATTCATATGGTTGTAAAAATCTAATTTGAAAACAGATAATACTATTTCCTAACTCTAACTTCCTGAATCTTTCATGGAATTTATCCTATAATCACCCACATAAGACTCTACTTTCCATTGCTTATAGGATTAATTCCAATTCCATATATTTTGATGCTCAAAAATTCTTCCTACTCTGTTAGAATGAATTTGGAGTTCATAAAACTGTGAACCCCAGTGGTGATCTCCATTTCAACCTATCCCTTCCCACAACTTTGAGGCCTCAGCCCTGTCTCTTACTTGCTTGTTTCCTTCTCTGCCTACACTGAACAACACTTAGCTCAGTTTTTCTTCTCTGAGAACTTCCCTAATCCTTCCAATATTTAGTAATTCTAATTCCCTTCAGAACTTATTCTCTGTCTCCCTTCTCACTTTCTTCACATACATATATCTGTGTGTCCCTATAGTCTGTGGAGAAGAGGGTGGATAAAGTGGCCAGAGTGAGCAGAAGCTAACAGTTATATATTGCCTACCAGTTCCAGGCACAGCGCATGTTTTCTCAAATCTCAGTACTACTTTTAGATAGATATTATTATTGTGGATGATTAAATAAGACATAGAGAGGTTTTACTAGTAATTCCTTGTCAATATCCCCCACCTCCAGAGCTTTCAATGGGGAGCTGGACTTGAATCCATTGCTGCATGATTTGTCCTCCTCCTCTGACCCATGGCCACAGGACAGTGGGAGGGGCTTCAAAATCAGGTGCTAGGGCTTACCTTGAAGTGCTGCTCCTCACTAGCTGTGTGGACTCTTTATTAAACATGCTCTAATTTCTCTGCTCAAGATTTCACACGCCTTATTACAGGTGAAGTTCTTAGGGTTAGAGCAAGAACCCCAACCCATGGTACACCAATTATTCTCACTTTATAAATAAGAAAACAGAAGCACAGGGAGTTTAGGGAACTTGCCCAAGGTCCTAAGAGGCAACTGGACTCCACTTCCTGACTGCCTAAACCTGCACTCTGAGTCAATATGCTGATCACTATGCCTCTATGAGAATCTACCAGAATCTCTTAAGCAGTGAAGTTTCCTTATGTATAAAATAAATATAGGATTGATTTGAGGATTAAATAGGATTATAAGGAAACACTAAGCATAATGACTTGCACATAGCAGTAACTAGATAAATAATGTTTGTTATTATTTTCATTATTTGACTGTGCTGTCTGGAGGGCTGGGGGCAGGAATTAGATATTTTTATCTCACTGAAAAGTGGCTCTGTGCATATAATTACTGCTTCATAAATACTTTTTTATTTCATTATTTTATATGTGGTTGTTTTGAAAGATGGTGAGGAGAGAAAAAAAAGACAGGGTGTTGTCAAATATTAGCAAGTAGCTATGTCTAGAATTTATAATAATAAAAACATAATATGCAAATCAACCCAATAGCCGAATAGCAGAACGACCATCCGGATAACCTTCCGGACCAAGCCATGGCTATGAGGGCCTACTCTTGCACGAATTTTGTGCATCAGGTCTCTAGTTAAATTATATTAGATTTAAACCACAGAAAATAATGGAGTCTTGTTTTATGCTACCAGATGAAATCGGAGATCCTTGTGGGAGAAATTTCCTCCTTGGATCTTATATCCATTTAATAGCAGAAACCATCAATATAATCTACCTCAGATTCTGAGTACTTACTTTACTGGTATTTGCCTTTAACAGAGCAATCAAAATGTATTATGGAGTCTGTTGGATCATCTTCTATCATTCCTCCCTTTAGGACACTGATATCCATATGCGACCACAGCAGAGCACCTGGCATACATTGGGTTTGTGAAACTCTTTGACTATTTTTAATTCTATACCAGGAAAAGCTGTGGAGTTAGTCTTTTGTTGAAAGTTAGTTTTCCTTTGTCCCCACCTCCAATCCGCCTCTAAATATGTGTGTGTGACTGCAAAGATAACAAGATTAGAGTATGCAGCTGGGTCAGTATTCAAATGCCCCTCTCTTAATATATGGAAGACCTGAATGGGGGCTGGATGAAGACATCACCCATCTGAGGACACAAAGAATTTCAGGATGAGATCCAAAGGTGTCCCTTTGAGGCAATTTATAAATGTGTTACAAATAACATTAGGGAGAGTGCTGTATCTCAGAAAGAAGACTAATGTCTAATTCCTGGAAGCTAACTCGATAATGTCCAGCAACATGTTTTAAAAAAGGATATAATAAATAAAAGTGGTCTATATGGAATCAAGAGGGTTAATTGAAAAGTAATTACATGCCAGGTTTAATTCAGCAATGATGAAGGAGATATAAATGATATCTGAAAAATTAGTATTTTAGTCATCAAAAGTCAGATTCTGAATAAAAAATTTTCCACAGCCTTCTTTAATTCCTTATCCCTGGTTCCATGTTCTAAAACTTACCTGCTTTCCTATTCTATTTGCTGGTACCTTGATAATTGAAAGTTTTCTTGGAATAGCAGAAGTTTCTGGTCATTTGAAAAAGAATAACTCTCTTTGTAATTGGCCCTTCTGCTTCTTAAATTATTCTTTCTACACAGAAAATTTGATTAGGGTAAATTAGTTTCAGGATTTATTATTCCCATGGTGCACTCATAAAAGTTTGTGTCTGAATCTGAAAAGCAAAGATCTTGAACCTGTCGAGATGGCCCCATGGTGATATTTATAGCTTTCAGCCAATGCTCACCCCTCCACACTTGTGAAATCAGCCAGGGGCTGATATATTGTTATTTTGCAAAGTTCTTCAGTTGATTCTGATGGTGCATTTGCTATGCCTTCTGAAATACAATAATGCCATGCTTAAGAGAGAAGGACAGCCTGATCAATTAAGGATCGCTTCTCAATCGCTTATATAAGTAACTTCAAAAATAAAGAGAGACATATTCTTCCTACAAAAAAAAAAAAAGCTGTATAAGCAGCATCATTCCTTCTGTCCTCCCCACTGAGCCACATCCAGGCCCATGTCCCCTGTGAGAGCTTGATGGATGCCTGGTGAGGAAAACAATGGACTAGGATACACAGATGGAAATTATAGTGGTGGGTGCTTGACAACTCTGCCTCAGAGGCTGGACCGAAAGGAGATTAAGGAGATTAGTTTTTCCACTTTAAGTGTATCTCCCTTTAAGTCAGAAGAGGGTGCCCATGGGTCCTCCCAGTTGTTTGGGTCCTCCAGAAAGTAATAAAATGATTACATAAAATAGAATTATCCTTATCCACAACTGGGAAGATGCACGCTACATTGTTTTTGTAGCTCCTTTAGTAGAAGCGATGTAATGTAGGATGAAGCACAAAGTGAATATCCAGTTCTCATATTGAATAAGTGACATCTAGCACCAGGGGCAGCATTACAGGGCAGGGGAAGAGGTCTTTTTCACATGTTGTTGGCCTATGAGGGAAGAATTTGCATTCAGAGGAGCATAAAAGTTCACAGGCAAACTATGGATCTACTAAAGCAGGATATGAGTACAGAGAAGTAAGATAAGGGAGCCCCAGGCAGGCAGATTCTCCAGATACTGGCTAACAGATCTTAAAGTTTATGGATCAGCAAACAACCTAAAAATTAGGATTCAGTCAAAATGGATTCCGTACTTATAGCCCTCAGCTGATCTCTGAATTTTGTTGGTTTCCTTGGTGTGTATGGGTAATCTAGAGGGTGGAGGTAAATGTTTATGTAGAGACAGAGTCTAAGCTTCGTTGCAAAAGAGAGAATTAAATGAGGACATGTAAACAACAGGCTTATATCTGTTCACAGTGGACACTCAATAACTTACTGTTATTATTACACATGGAGAAGCCTAAACCTATCAGGAGTTTCTTGCACGGTGATATATTTAATGGTACAAATAAGTGTTTATACTTTATAATTTAATGGTAAGGACAAAAGGTACTAAAAGATGACTCAAGCTCTCTGTAAAGCTCAGCCATCACCATGAAACCCATCAATATCACAGCACACTGACTCTGAACACCAACAAAAGCAATATTCCTCCCAAGACTGTAGAGACACTGTCATCAAAGTTAATAAACACTTATGACGAAAGATTATTGGAAAGCTTCCCAGAGCTGTGTCCTCCCAGGGCAATATGTACTTACAGGAACTGTGCTTTAAAGGTATCTCCATCACCCATCATCTTTTGGGTTGAGAAATGACCAATAGGGGACAGTGTAAGTGGTGGCACTTATGAAACAAGAAGTCGCACTTGACAGACATTTTATTACTCTTGAAACATATTGAAGAAATAAATCATGAGGGTAGTAAAGAATTTAGATTTTGAATCCCCAGTCTTGGGAACCCAAACTCAATAGAGACGAGGAAGATGGATTCTACACACAGAACACATCCGGATTGCTCTGGGCATCAGTAAGGACCTCAGCAATCATGGGTCCCCTAGGCGTTGCTAGGAGGAATGACAGGGACAATAGATTTTGACTGTTACGATCTTTGAGTCACCTGTAGAAAACAAAGGTATCTCCCTGTTTCATTATTTTTACCTTCTGATATCTGAAATGTCCAAAATAAACTTTTATTTAATTATAGTCATGAAGTGTTGCTTTCCAATTGTCTGAGTGTTGAAAGAAAAATTCCTTATTCGTGTTTTTATGATAGAGGGGGTATAAATGCAGGGTGCCAGTAGAGACTTTCTGGATGTGATACATTGTTCCCTATTCATTAAGGCAGGTAGGATTGCTAACAAAATGAAATGCTTATTCATATTTATTGTATCTAGATTTTTTTGCCTCCTCTTGTTCCCCAATATATTGTTCTAATCATCACATCTTTTTTCTGCTCACTTTTATACCACGATCTTACTTATTGTTTGAGTTAAATCACACCAGGCTCTAGCCTTCTGCTTTCCCAATGTGAAGCACTATATATAAAATGAGTTACTGCAAATAAGACAAGGCCAGTGCCATAAACCTGTCAACCTCATCTCCAGGATTTCCCTTCCAAATAGCACCACACACTTTCTTGATATTACTTCACATTGAAAAAGGACAAGCCTCTATTAAAGTGAGGCACTTATGAATCTCATGTTTTAACACATTCGCAATAATGTAAAGGAGTTGGGAGCATTTAGCATGGATCATTTTGAAATGGCTTTGGTGGGGATTCATCCTGTGTGTGCATTAAACTGGCATTCGCTATTTAGTTCGTGTGAAAAACAGAAGGCATTTCAGTTTGGGTTTAAGATTTGGTGATAGCAATCCTCCGTTTTCCACAATCCACCAAGAACATCAAACAACCAGAGAGCAGCAGATGTTGATATTTTCTCTAGCAATGGAGCCCACCCAAAGGATTGACACTTCCTTTTTGTGTACCATCTAAAGCAGAGCCAGATGCAGCAAATGGCTTCAGCCAAGAAATTAGAATTAAATCAGAAGCCAAATATCCTTAGGAGGATTTGGGTGTGTTCTGTCTGGGGAACACAAAATACAATATTGGACTTTCTGAGTTGGCATGAGAAGGGGACCCATACAATGAACAAACAAAGCTAACTGGAAGCACAGCAGGACGATTTTATTTTTAGTATGGCATTGAGAGTTTATTATACCTAAATCAAAGTGGCAATTATGCTGAGAAAACAAATGAAGTGGGTAGTGATTTAGGAGTCAAGTACTTTGCTGACATGCTAGAGGATTTAGAATCACAAACCTGGTTGTAACTGTGTTGATAGTAATGTTGAAACATTTTTTTCTCTATATATTTTAGATAATTACTTGAATGTATGTGACAGAAAATTTACCTTTGCACGTACAGAAGGAAGAGTCAAAGAAGTGGCCAACACGAGAGGCCCCGCTGTGAATTATCAGGCTCAGAAATTAAGCTTCCATATTACCTGGCTACTCGAAAAGTAGCCCAGCTTTGGATTCATCCTGTTAGAAATGCAGACACTAAGGCTCCACCCAGACTGACTGGATTAGAATTGCATTTTAACAAGATTTCTGAGTGATTTATATGCACATAAAGTTTGAGAGGCACTATTCAATAACACTAAAAAAGATTTGATGCATCCATGTTTGTGTATATGAGTGTACAGGACACATACACAAGAATCACACTATCCTTGAAAATCATAGTTTATAAAAAATGCTTTTCCATGTTCAACACATTGCAGCCTATGACTAATACTGTTTCCTGTCTCTGCCCCTCAGAAACCACTTGCCCCCCACCTTCAACATGGTAGCTCATCCCTTCTAGCCCCCCTCCAAGGGGAAGATTCCACAGGGACCGCAGGCTGGAGGAATGTGTGGGAATAAAGTGTTTTCTCTATATTTTTTCCAATGAGGGATGCCATGACACTTTTCTTGAGATAAGAGGAATTGCAGCCTTAACCAGTTTGGCTCAGTGGATAGAGCGTCGGCCTGCAGACTGAAGGGTCCCAGGTTCAATTCCGGTCAAGGGCATGTACCTTGGTTGCGGGCACATCCCCAGTAGGGGGTGTGCAGGAGGCAGCTGGTCGATGTGTCTAATTCTTTATCCCTCTTCCTTCCTCTCTGTAAAAATCAACAAAATATATTCTTTTTTTAAATAAGAGGAATTGCAAAGATTTACCGAGCACATACAATGTGCAAACTCCCCTTGCAAGGGTTAAATATGCATCATCTCATTTATCCTCCTAAGGACACTATGGTGCAGGTATGCTTATGCCCCTGATTTACAGATGTCCATAGCGAGTTTCAGAAACTTTGATTACTTAAGGTCAAACAGGTAGCACATGGAAGTGTGAGGGTTTATTCATATAACCACTAGGTTATTCTTATTTGGGGTAAAGTCGCCCAGTTACAGGGACCTGTCACTAATTCAAGCTTGAGCACTATTAGGATTTAATAGTGATTATTGTAGACAAGATATATATCATTAATTGGGCTAAGAGAGCATCATTGGGTTAGAAATAGGACCTCAACAGAAGTAGGAGAGCCTACTGTCCTCTCAGCTTATCCAAATCAATCCAATTTTTGCACTTATATGACGTTCTCTTAAACGGATGACCAGCTGTTCCACCCCCTTTTGAACATCTGTGAAAACTTATTGGACTAAAATAATTTTGACTACTTACTAACTTTGTTCTATTACCATGAAATTTTTTTCAGCTATACTATGAGCTTCTTGTAGGGGTGGACACCACATATACCTTTGTCTTTTATCCCAGAGAGTAGATGGCGTTGTGTCCTGCCTTTAGCTTTTAACATGTTTAAGGATTAATTGACTAACAGGCTCTGGGCAACCTTTGATACTGAGGGGTTCTCTGAAGTCGGTCCAGGGATTTAAATATTTATGTCAAGTGGTAGGTAAGCCACAGGAGCCCCACCTGAGAGGCTAAGGGGCTATCTCAGAGAGGCTCCAGGGAGTTTGCATCAGAGACAGGACTAACCCAAGGTCTTCATTCCTTTTGTTAACTGAACTTTATCTATGGAAATATAGAATGTTATGACAGTAACTGGGAGGGAAACATAAGGAGGTACATTTTAGAGTGCAATAGTCTTAGGGTAGAGAATACTTTAGAGAGAATAGCATCCAACTCTCTTAATCTGAAATCAGGGTTTACAGAGAGTTAGTGAATTGCCCAAGTTAGCACCACAAAACTCAGACTAGAATTAAGTCTGATACCCTGATACCCATCTGATATTATTCCCCCACCTGATGCTATATCCATAGTCCAGCACATTTACCATTTTACTGAGTGGTTGAACTTCTCAGTCAGGGAGAAGTCTGAATGCCACTAATCTCTTTTAATGAGGCACTTGATTCCAATCCTCATGATATAGTGATGCTAATGCCAGAATAATCAGCAGATAAAATCGTGCCTGTAGTTGAGTGCCCAAGTGATTGGCAATAGGATCAGCAGATGCTTTGACAGAAGTGGCGATCCCTCAGTATTATTCCAGAGAATATTCGGTATAGCTTCCACAGACAGAGCTAGATCCAATCACTCGATTGATGCCAAGGACACTAACTCCATGGAGGAAAGGATGAGTAAACGTGTGAGCTTTATAAATATGATCATATATTAATTGGATGAAATGCACCCAAGGTATTCAGCAGAAAATAAGCAAATGAACTAAAAACAAATGGTCACAGAATGTCTCTGTGTATTTATAGTAGGAAAAGAAACCTATGAGTTTTAGATTGGCAATCAAAATCTGTCCTTATTTGGCTCTGTCCTACATATAAAGCAAGCATCCCACACCACTGCAACACAAGGAAAGCATAATTATTCCCCACATGGCCTTAAAGGAGTGTGGTAAAAAACAGATGCCAAAGATTTTTTTTAATAATTATAGCAACTAAATATTTGATTACAGCATACTCTATAGCAAGTGCTTCCCACACACTCATTTAAATTATTATAGCATCCCTGTGACCAAGATATTATAATCCTCACTTTATGTAGGAAAAAAACTGAAGCTCAAAGACACCATAAATAGCAAACATCACATAGTTGATAAGTGATTGAGACAGAATTTGATCTCAAGTTTACTGGATTCCAAAACCGGCGCTTTCAACCATTCTATAAAGGTTTATTTCCTGGCTCTCTCAAGCATGTTTTGTTATTATTTTTTCATAATGATAACTTTGCAACTGTAGTAATTAGATTCATGTGAGAAAATAGCCCACAAAATAGGCTACTGTCTCTCAACCCTTTGAAACTATCAAGCTGTTTTTGTTCCATATATAAATTTATTCACAAAAAAATCAGGATCTTCTTGTCCATGACAGAAAAATAATAAGCATGGGAGACCTGACTCTTGTCAGAGTGCTGTATCCTACAGGGAAGGTAATGTGATTTAATGATTTATATAAATAGCTGTTCAGATACTGGGAACATGGATGGATAAAAATTATTAAAGAATTGTAGTTATATTATTTATTTTTATTTTGCTGCATGATGTATTGTGGAATCCCCCACACTATTCCTTCAAGAAATTTGAGAGTAAACATATATATTGGCTTCAACATATAGAAGAGGAAATACCTAAAGATAGCTCTGTCCCAGTTACAAATACAAATATCACCTTCCCTCTCCCTATGTTCTCCATGACTATGTATATCCTATGATATAGTGTACAATCCTCAGTGGTTGAAGAGATTGTGCTGAGCCTTATATTTGTAGTTTATAACCTGGGAATTATGAATCCTAATATTTTATTGAAAATAAATATTGAATTATAACATTTAGTATGCATTTTCAAAGTGTGTACATACCCCTAGAAACTTTTAAAAAGCCACCCATGGTTCCCATGAGGACCAGTAAATTAATGGGCTCCCTATCATCAAGATCATTAGCTATCTTCTTCAATGGAAGAGACTTTCTAGAACAGCACTGGAAAAAGTTAATACATTTTTGAGAAATATTCATCTTCTTTGACAGACTGGAATGACTACATGCTTAAATATGGGCTAGTGAGGCTGTATCCATTGGGTGCATGAAAAGGAAAATCCAACTCTGACATGCCTGTTTGGGGATTCAGATTGGCATATAAAGCTACGAGTAGACAAAGACATCCTAAGGCAAGTATAATGTAGATAACTTGGAGACTGTGTGGCAGCCAAGATAAATGGACTTTATTAAGAATAACTTAAAAACTTGTAGTTATTTTTTAAAGGGAATATTTGCAACATGCTGAAGCTAGGGGCATATTAAAGAGATAGCACTGGCAGCCGCTACACATATTTTTAAAGTAAAAACAAGAGCAAGAAGGTTAAATCATAGAAGGTCAGATTTAAGTCACACCTGGAATCATCCCTGTCTTTAAACAATTTCAGTAAGTACTACTAGTAGATTTGAGTAAAAAGAAAAATAATATATTTTTATAAATTTTAGGATGGAATAATCATATTGTACAATCTCTCAGGGGAAGAGGTTGGTTTTAAATAAGTCACCATACGTGTGTTTGGAACTTTTATTCCCAACCAGCCATCAAAAGCACAAGGTTTATTCCTTCAGCCTGTCAAGACCAATCCTGATGAACTTTCTTGGCTCCATTGGCGACCCTTGGGGTTGAAGAAGTAGCCAACTTCTTTTGGTTTATAAGCAGGGAACTAAAACACAAGACCCTACATTATAGAGAACATGGCAATTGTGTAAGAAATCATGTGGGGATATCAGTAACTCTAAGCACATTTGATAAAGTCATTTAATTTCCTTCCTTTTTAAAAATTGATTTAAGCTTTGTTGGAGAAATTTTACGACCACTTCTTTAGAAATATGTCCCAATCAGGGATCCAAACCAGAGTCTTTAAGTTCAATTTCACTCCTAATTTTTTTCATTGTTTTAGAGTGTAGTTTGTTTGGCAATATTAAGGTAAAACAGTAAAATTTTCCAGTGACAGCTTAGAAAATTACAAATAATGAGGACTAAAACAGCTTTTATCAAAATCAAGAATTAGAGACTTCTTTCGATTTGTTGCGGAACAGGCAGCCTGGCGCGTTGTGTTAAAAATAAAAAGTGAGCCATGAGAATGATGATGGAAATGTCTATTAAGAACCCGCAAGAGCTGGGAGTTGCTATTGGTGAAAATCACAGGGCGGAGTGAGGCCTCACCCAGGTACCAAGTCCTCAAAACAAAATTCCAATGTCTTACAATGGAAAGCATTTTAATAAGACTTCAACTACTTATTTACAGATGAAAAAAAAAATATCATGTCCAGAGAAGTGAAGAGATTTGATTAGGGACACACAAGCTAAGCAATGGTAGTGCTGGAAGCAGACACAGGATTTCACAACTTCCCTAACATTCAAGTAACAGACTTTTCTGTTAGATCAATGGACAGATACCCCAAAAGATGGTCCTAAATTTCAGAAATGAGTGATATTCAATCTTGAATTTTGTAGAAGGGAGTAGATTAAAGCAGAGGTAATGCTGGCAGCTTCCCAACTCCAGAAATCTCAACTCAACATTAGATCATATAGCAGAATACATAATAACCTAATAAAAACATTTGCTAAGCATTGGTTTCAAGTTAGAGTAATGCATGGCCTTTTCAGAAGAGAGTTAAGTGCATTTATTATTGGTGAATAGCTTATTCCCCTGACTGCAGTAGTTCGAAGTAATGTACATTTTAGAGGTGACAAATCTCTTTTTACATCCTATTACTAAGCAATGCACATTTCACTCAGGAAAACATGGGAATTAAATAAAGAGATGCAATTTCAGACAGAACACAGTACTTGAGATCAGTAGATACCAGGCAGGTCTCCATAAAACATTTAAAGAACACTAGAGCAGTGTGATTTCCGGAGACATTTTTCTCCTGGTATTATGTGATGTTTTTTAATGCAGAAATGCTTTTTACAATAAAGTTATGAAAGAACAATAAGGACCCTTTAAAAAAATCACAACCAAAGAATCAAATTCTAATGCTCACTGAAGTAACTGGCCACATGTCACTGTAACTACAACTTAACCAACATTTTCCCATTCTATAATCTTCACAATAAAAATTCAAATAGAATTATTTTATTGTGAGTTAGGAGGTTCTACTGAGTTTCTTCATCTTGGGCTCTGCCCTGCCCTACTCTCACCTTTGCTGAGCATGTATAGTAAATCACAGGATGGAAACAGCTATCATCTTAAATGGACATCTTTCTGCTTTTGCTGTATTTCTCTGTGCTTTTTTTGAGTTAATTTGAGTCAGTATAAGTTTCTGGGCTGCAGAGGAAACATCTTCAATCATGTATATGTACACAGATACTTTAACAGCAATTAAAGTGGTTTATCATCTTTAGTCACTTGAGTGAATAATACTCCTATCCCTGCCTACCCACCACACCTTTTGATAAAAATGTGGAAGATATGAGACGGGTACACTTTCATGCTATTAGGAATTGTATGGTCAGTAACAGAAGAGGGGTAAAGAAAATAAAACTAGGTGACTTCAACTTACGACAATGATGGAAGGTTTATAGAGACTGTAGCATTTGAGTGAGGAAATAAACAATAAATAAAATTCAGAAAGGCAGAAATGGCAGGTGGAAAAATCTTTGAAATATGTAGATTATGGCTAATCCAAAATATGGAGTTGAGATAGAAAAAACAACATGGTGAATGGATGTTTAGTGAGTAGCATTTATGTTTAGAGAGTAAAATTATGTTCAAGTCAATAGAGCACTTTAATTATAAGACAATGGGTTTTAATTTATACTCATACTTCTCAAATTTAAGACCTTGTGGGTCTCCAATAAAATATGTCAATTGTGTCATGGACATAGGTTCCAGCTGAGTTAAAAACTGAGGGGAGCTATCTAAGTGAGCACTTGGTGCATCATTGTTATGAAAAAGTATGCACACGAACTGAAACCAAGTGGCAAGTCTAGGTTAGAAAGTGGCTGTTATGAATGATCCAGAATATGCTTATATTGACTTATGAATTGCTATTTAAATACATTCAAAATTACAGATGAAAAATTCATACCCTGATAGCAAGGATCTATAAACTCCAGTTTAAGAGGCACTGTCTCCTAGTCATGTAGCGCTGTTAGAGTTTAAAGGAACGATAAACTTGACACTTTGGAAGAAATATTTTATATAATTTAACCTTAAGAGACACTGGGGAACTTTGGAAATATCTTGTTCATTAAATGATTCTATTAACTAACACTTAGCTAAGCCCCTAGATTCCACCTAAGTGCTAGGTACCAAAGAAACAAACATGAATACATGGTTCTGACATAAAGAAGCTCATGGTCCAGTAGAGGGGAAAGTCCTCTTGATGTATAAAAATGATAAATATGGCGACGCGATGATAGAGAGATTGATAAAGGTGTGCAACTTAACCCAGCTTGGAGGCCAGAGGAGACTCAATGATTAGGCCACGTGTTAAATAGTAAATTGGAACTGTGTTTTAGTTTGATCATGTGTGTATATAGGGAGGGGCAGGGGTGAAGCTTTTGAAGAAAAAAGAACAGCATGAATAAATGTTCCTTTGCTGTTGCTAACATGAAAAGTTTGCAGCAAGGATGTTAGGGAATGAAACTGGAAAGGTAGGCAGCAGCTAGATCCTGTTATTATAGTAATTTGGTGTTAAGGAACCGGCTTTATCTTTAAGTCATAGAAACCTCTTGGAGCATAAGAAGCAAAGAATGACATATTGACTTGGTATTTTAGTAAGATAACTCTGAGGAGGAGAAGAATAGAGAGGGCAGATAGAAAATTATTATAATATTACTCAAGTGATGATGTGTCCCTGGGCTGGAACACTGGTTACAGCATTAGATAACAGAAGGATAAAAACTATAAGCAGGAGGCTGACTCCAGGTGGGTCATGATTGAAAGGCAGACATCAAGGATAAACTGATTTTCCAGCTTGGGGATAGCTATCAATTGAGAATGATAAGCGAAAACAGGGAAGAGAAAATGATGACATTGGTTTTTGACCTGTTGAGAGTATAGGGCCTGTGGGATATTCAGTTACAGACTCTCTGAGCAGATGGATACATCAATCTGAAACTTGGGAAAATGCTATGACCTAACAATACAGTTTCATAATTCAATAACTTAATAGTTGAATAGTTTGATGACTATGTTTAAGATGGGTACAAAGATACAACTTATTAAGCAATTATAGGGGGCCGGGTTCTTTGCAAAGTCGTTTAAATAAATTATTTCATATAAGACTTACAACAAATCTATTGAGCAGGTTACTCGTTAAATCCCCATTTTGCAGATGAGTACATTGAGGACTGATCAAGAAGTGAATCAGCCCAAGGCCACACAGTTAGCTACGGTTGGTACTCAGACTGAAGTTCAGGACATCTGACTCTGGGGAATCTACCTGTAACCACTAGACTACATGGCTTCTCTGGGGAAATGTGTAGTGAAAGAAGCTGTGGACAATGGCTGAACCCCAGGGAACACCAGTATTTCATGCCTCATATTTATTATTTTATTAAAAGGTGAGCCCATGAGTGAGACAGGGATCAGAGACATTCACGGAGAACCAGACTGCATAGTAGCATGGTGGTCATAAGACTGAAGAAGAAAATAGTAATCAATATAACCATGTTTGAGAAGCCAGTAACAATTTTCATTTTCTTTGATAGTGAAGAGAAGACACTTCTCAAAGAAGCTTCTGTAGTATTTTGGAATAATAAGGAACATGACAACTGGTAAGGTAATGATTGAGATGATAACCAGTTTTCAAAGTTCAGAAAGAAGAGGAAGAGGAAGAGAAAAATTCAGGGAGGGACACTGAACTTGATTTGTGCAGGTGCCTGTCTTCATGGTTATGTGGCTTCTGAACTTCCCTAAATTCAGTTTGTTCTAAATAATCCTTAGTATTATTTCTGTTAACTTGGGAATACAACCAGTTATCACCACCTCTTTAATTCCAACTGGATTAGACTTGTCTCTATCATCTAAGCAATCGCCCTGCTTTGGTCCTTGTCCACCTACAGCACATTCTTCATAAGGTAATCAGAGTGATAATTGGAAAATTTAAATCATATCACATACTTACTCAAAACCCTCCAATGTCTTCTTAATACACTTAACATGAAATCTAAAATCTTACCAAGGTCTTCATGCTCTCCCTGGCCTGGCTCCTGCTGCTGCCATGGCCTTATACTTTAATGGTACCTCCTTTGGAGTATTCTTTCCTCAAATATTCACACAGATCTCCCCCTTCATTTCTTTTTGGTCTCTGCACAGATGTCACCTCCTCAGAAAGGACATACTTGAACACAATAAGATAATTATTTCCCATCCTTCTCACCCCCTTTTTCCCTGTATTGTTTTTATCAGAGCATATCTCATTACCTTATGTATAGCTCTTCTATAATATAAATTTCAGAAGTCCCTGTAGCTAGAACAAAGCCTTGTGCAGAGTGTGTTAAATTAATTGCTAAGTAGAGGAAAGAATGTTTATAGCAATTTTGCACATTGCTGAAAAATAAGGAGGGCACCGGCTTCCTTTAGAAATTTTCTTCAACTGGGAAATAGTTTTATATGGCCCTATCTCAGAAAGCATATCGCTACACTGTCAAATAGACAATATGAGATAGCTGGGATTGATAATCAATGAATTATCACCCCTTCAACAGGATCTGAAACTTAAGGTTGCAAAGAAAAGCTATAAGCAACATCTCTCTTTCTTCACATAGACATACTTCAGGAGACAAAACCTGCTATGGTCCTCTAAATCCTTTGTTTATAGCAATGCAGAAGGTAATTATAAAGGTGATGATTTTGGTCCAGCTCATTAAAACTACAGTGTCTGAGTGCCAATGGCTGTGCGAGATACCAACGAAGTGCTGTTATTGAAAGGAAAATGAGTGGCTGACTGGAAAATCACATTTGTCCTCAGGTCATACTGGGTGGCTATTTAACCAGAACGAACATAGCAGGGGTTAAGAAAAGCTGCTTTTATTGATCCCCTTATTGATATGAAAACATGATTTTCCTGTTTACCAGTGTTCATTAAGTGCATCAGCTATTATGTAGTGAATTTGTCCAACACAATGAATATATTCAGTTGAAAATTACCAAAGCATCCCTTTTACAGAATGATAATGCCTGTGAGAAATACAGCAGTAATCCAGCCAGTTAAAAGCCTGCCCATACATTCGGGTTATAACTATAACAAGTCCACTTGCTTCCTGCAATTCCAAGCCAGCTCTATATTCATCAGCTTATTTCCTCTGTACAACCAGTTCTATCACTCCTTCAACCCTGAAAGGAACTGGTAATTAACCTTTTCTTGTCACACTTGCATGAAATGTACCTATGAAACGATTTAGCATAGCAATGAGCAAGAATACTAGCTTTTCTTGTGGTTTTTATTACTTCACAGAAAAATGTTTACTGTTACCGAGAATTCTCTGGGTTTCTTCTTCTGAATGACAGAGATCATGCATTCTGTGAAGAATTTGAATTTCCTATCTAAAGGTTTTGTTTGATTGGCTTAGTTCCTCTGAAATTTGGAATTAAATATCTTTAAAGTTCTTAAAGATCCTCTTTTTTCAAGCTGCCTGGCAGTTAACCTTAATTTTCTTTGATAACTCTGAATTATTAGAGTTTCATGTTTTTATTTTAACTCTAACTTGTATTACTATCCCTGATGAGGCCAAAATAAATGCAACCAGACAGCAGGGTCTCAATTTGAATGGGACAAGAAGAGAATATCTTTATTTTCAGGTAACCTCTATTGACAATTGACATTTCCTTCTATCATGAATATAATCAACCAACTGGAGTACTATTAATTGTATCAGTGACTTTGTGACCAATAGAAATGACAGTTATTTGCTATTTACCTGCAAGTTATGCCACTATCTCAGATGTAGCTGATGATTATTGCAACTTAGAAATGATAATAGTTATTTCCCTTCCCATTGATTTTATTTAATGTTATTAGATAAGCATTTACATTCATATATTATATTTATTAATACTATGATAAATACATTTCAATGTAATTGGTTTCCTTTGTGACTTCACGTCCTTCATTTTCTGTGTGTCAAAGGCACCTACAACTTAAAACCCACAGCAACAGTTGGGATAGGCTGTCCCTTTTCTGTTCACACAAACTTAGTCTCCCTTTGAATCAGTCTCTGGCCAAATAAATTGAGTTTTCAGAATATTCCTTCACACTCTAAAGACTCTAATTGTTGGAATTTTTATTCCTGAGCAGTTCACCAAGAAATTTCCAGAGTCGTAATTTATCCTCTAAATCTTCTTCCAGATCAATCTGCTCCTACGATTGTTGGCAGAGTTGAAAATTCAGCCAGCTGTTTAGGCCTAAGAGTTCTTCAGAGCATTTTATGGCTATGCAGAATTGTGTAAAAGAAATAAAGCCTCACTCTTAAAGATAAATGGAAAGAAGCTCTTCAGATCCTCAGGAAATTACAACTGTAGCATTACAGTGAAAAACAAAGCAATCAATTAGCAAGCTAGTGATCAACTCCAGCCAAGCAGTTAGGATGAAATGCTGGTCAGAGCGACATTGGGGATTTTTTCCCCCATGTCAGTTTCTTCCACAAATCTTTCCTTCACAGATTCTCTGTTATACATGGAATCTGCTTATTCTGAATCTTATTTGCTCAGGTTTTTGCAACTACCTGTGTCTTGCAAGGTGGTAACCCGTTAATCTCTTAATGAAATTGATACTAATAGGTAAACAAAAGAAGAAGAAACTCTCTTCCCATCCACTTATTCTTTTATTCAGCATTTATTAAGCAGTTGCTAGGACTTAGGTACTGTGGAGAGAAAGGAGAATAAAGCATGGTGCCTCCTCTCATGACGCTCTAATGGACGCCACTCCTTTCTTCTCTCTCCTCTATGCTACCTACCTACCCCTTTGACATGTTTTGATACCTTAAGTGTCTGAAATAGCAAGAAAACAAAAACTCATAGACACAGACAACAGTATGGTGATTACCAGAGGGAAAGGGGCATGGAGGGAGGTATAGAAGGAAAAGAGATTTGACTTTGGGTGAAAAACAAACAATGCAATATACAGATGTTGAATTATAGAACTTAAAACTTATATAACTTTATTTAACAATGTCACTCCAGTAAATTTAAAATATTTTCAAAAATTCAATGTTTCACCCTGACCGTTTTGGCTCAGTGGATAGAGCGTCGGCCTGCGGACTCAAGGGTCCCAGGTTCGATTCTGGTCAAAGGCATGTACCTTGGTTGCGGGCACATCCCCAGTGGGGGGTGTGTAGGAGGCAGCTGATTGATGATTCTCTCTCATCGATGTTTCTGACTCTCTATCCCTCTCCCTCCCTCTCTGTAAAACATCAATAAAATATTTTTTAAAAAAATCAATGTTTGTAAAATACAGTATGGAAAAACCAAGCATAAAGTCATCACCTCAATAAAAGGAATTTAAGAAGAAAAACAAAACAAAACAAAAAAACAGTGACATTAGAGTAAACTGCTCTTTCTAACTAGAATTGTGACTTACGTGTAGGATCCTCCGAGAGGCCACACTCCAGTTGTCTAAAGAGAAAAGGGGGGGCGTTGTATAATTGGGAGAACTGAATGTTCCCATCTTCCTACTCAGATGAAGGCCCAACATCCCATTGCCTAGTGTGCATCCTGGTGGACCCAGTGAAGGTCCCTTCCATTTGTATATGTGTGGTTAAGCAAAAATGAGGTCATATAGTACTTTATAACTTACTATTTTAAGCTAATAATTTTCATCCTTCCTTTTCAGTAAGTGTTGATTTTATCTAAAATTTGGACTCTATTCAAGTTTCACCCCAATGGTCCCTAAAATGGCCTTCATAGCTTATTTGTCTAAACTGGATCCCACCCAGGACTGTGTATTACCCCTTATTGTTCTGTGCCTTATGGTCTTTTTAAGATACAGTACCAAGAAGCATCTTAAAGTGTTTATCATTCTTAGTATTTTGGGTTGTTGTTTAAACCCAAATATATCATGTTTTGGTATCATACTTAATCTCTGAGTATATTTAATTTTTAAATCAATAGCTCTGCCTCTTTTATTTCTATTATGGCCAACATTACCAATGAAAAATCCATTCTTTTGCACCAATCTATGTATGGTGTGAGCAAACAAAATATTAGTTTGTCCTTTCATGAGAGGCTATGAGCAGAAGTTACCGTGATCAGTTTGCTGGAATTTTCTTTATTTTTTTCTGTGTCCACAAATAAATTCCTTGACAAGAAATTGACTCCTTTCTAAAGTTAATGTTTAATTAGTTCAGAAACTATAAGAGGCTTAGATATAGCCAGTCCTGAGCATATTCAATGCATACATATCTTAAGTCTTTTAAAGACTGGCTTTTTATAGAAAATTAAATTGAATCCTGTCTTAAGGCACACAATTTAAACTATGCAGTTCTTGTAGACTTTGCTTAAATATGTTATTTGTTTCTCAGCCTAAATATACATGCACTTTATTTTCAGCATAATTTCATCATAATTGGAATTGTGGTTGCAGCTATCATTCAAAATTGCTGCCATGTGCGTCTTGCCACAACATTTTATTCTGCCCCCTCCACTTTGTCTATGAACTCATTAGATGAGCAGAAATGCCCTAGCTTTTTTTTTAAACTGCCCTGGACAAACAAGAAAAGGGAGAAAAATGGGCCTTTAGAAGATGATTGAATTTTGTATGAACCCAAAGCTCATTTCCTTCTGGCTTTGGTGAATAAAAGAATATTTGCAAGATCAATCCTGCAATGCCCAGTATCATTTTTTATCATTTTACACCAGAGCCAATTCAATAGAAATAAGCTGAGATGGAAGACAATTAAACACAGGTCTGGCTTTCCTAGGTTCTTTTTGGTGATAATATCTAGCTGCTTCTCAGTCTCCTCTACCTTATAATGTGGTGCTCAGTGCTGCACGTTATTTGGATCCTGAGAATATATTACTTTTTCCTTCTAAAGGAGAGCTTAAAATAGGAGTGAAACCTGGCTACATAAGATAGTGGCAGAAACAGGGCAGGCCCCCCAAAATGTGTCGACTCTGAATTCTGCAGTTCATTTAGTGCTTATGAGATGTCCATCTGCTAGAGCTGCATAGTTATAACCGTCTTTCCCTGAAGTTGATATTTTTTCAATAAATAAGTATTTCCTGACCATCTACTATATGTCAAGCTTGGAATACAGCAGACATGAACAGAAGAGAAAAAAAAAAAATCCCTGCCTACATAGTTTATATTCTAACTAGGAGTGGGAAGAAGATATGGTTGATAAGAAGCAGATAAGAAGGATGAACAAAAAGCATAATATGAATTATGTTGGATTACATAAGAACTAAGGAAAGACCTCAAGTATAGGCAAGCGTTGGGGATGGAGCTGTTGCTAAGGAGAATCTCAGAGAAAAGATAACATTTGATTAAGACCCTACAGGAAGGAAAGGACGAAGCCCTGTAGACATTTGGAGGGATCTCTCTAGAAACCATGATTCTGAAGAAAACAATGGTCTGAGCATGAATTAATCCCCAAGGAAATTTATGCTGTAGGCACTCACTCCTTCTTGCTGTCTCTCTGAGTAACTACACAACACATGAAGGCTCAGCTGGATTTTACCGCCTCTCTTCACCGCCCCGCCTCTCCCCTCAATTCTCTGAGACAAACCATGTCATCTATTTCTCAAGCGAGGGTACAGAAATCTGTGCTCAGCCAGGGAGCAGCAGAGCCAGACACCCAGATCCAAAGCCAGCTGCCTGTCTGCCTCCGTGACTGCTCTGCCATGCCAATGTCCACACACCCCAAATGCATGCATGGCCATCTGCATATACAGAATGAATAGCATTTGTATTGGGCACTCAGTTTTCAAAGTAATTTAGCATTTAGTTCTCATTTGTGTCTTACAACCACCTCATGATGTTGATAAATGAGTGCTATCCTGATTTTCCAAATGAAGATGTCTCAAGTTCAGCCCTACAGTTCCAAAGAAAGAAGGCAAAACTGAGAGTCACGAATACATTTATTTACATATTTAAATTCTTGTCAATATATATGTACTTAAAATGGCCCCCATAAATTTTAAAAACATGCAGACATATGAATACATACACACTAGACACATATTTTATAATAGCAGAAATATTGAATTACCATGACATTTGCACACAAACCATAGAACACAAAGTATTAAATAGGTAAACTGGTTTACTTCGGGCCCAGAAGACATGAGAATTCCCATATTGATGATAAAAATGATGATTCTTAGGGTGGCTAATACTTATCAAACATAGAATATGTGTAGATGAGGAAGAAGGCATAGGACAGTTAAATAAGTTCTCCAGTCACACAGAGGCAGGAACGTTAGAACAGGGAACACAGAACTCAAGCTCTACTCCTCCGCTTTCCTGTCCTGGCAGGAACACTGCTGACCACCTGTTCCCCACTTTCCCCTCCAAATTTCCTGTAGTAAACAAACAAAAACTGGTCTCAACCAGACTCAGGAGCCATACTGACCTACAAGTGGCCAACAGGGCCAATATAATCCTACATAATAAAAGCCTAGGTGGCATCACGCCCTCACACAAGGTCGTCACAAGATGGCCACGACAAGATGCTAATTAACCCACACATTTACTAAAACATTGGTGTTTTTCAAACAGGCATTTCTTGCTTCCTCCCAATACATTTCCTTCCTACAGGGATGCAAAGGAAGGGTGTGTGTCCATGTCCATGGACACATTCTGTCTAAAAGTAAGCCTGGAGCTTGTAATTCTAGTTCCATCAGGCTCAGGATAGACCCACCTACAAAGAGAATGAGGACCCTGCCCTCTGAATTTCAGAGCTTTTGTCAAGTTCAAATGTAAGAAAGACCTCTGAGCTGGCAAAATTGCCTTCCATCATATTCCCAGGTCCTGTTACTAAGACTGCAAAACTGTCCTTCCATGGGAGGAAAAATGCTAGTAGACACTGATTTCATCAAGATGTTAGCTAATTTCTACCTTTGAAAAATAATCAATGAGAGAGATCAGAGGCGTCAAGGCCCTAAATTTCACTCAGTACTCACTACACTGGTTCGTATCTTTCTATTTATTTTTTATGAACTGAGATTTTTTTGGTCTCATTGACTTTTGGGCCACCAATCCTTTTTCAGTTGCTAACCTGTCCCAGGGTGCCTTCGCCTGTTAGGGAATGTATGTACATCACCCAATTCCTAGCCTGGACTCTGTAAAGGCAAGGAGTATTGTTCTCATGCTACTAATGACTCCACAGAGGGAGGGTCCAAGTGTTTTGCCCAAGGCCACAAAGCTGGTGATAGTGTAAGATTCGAATCTAGGACTTTCTGATTCCCACACTCTCTTGTCTCTTATTTGTTGCTTCTGGATTTCACCACTGGGTAGCACTTTTGCTCAGTCTTTGGATGTTTGGCCACATTGACTCAGACATCCAGCCTGGAGGTATGCCAAACTAAACACCAAAATAATCTACTTCCCTCCCTCCCCATCCCTACTCCACCCTCCTCCCTCTTTCCTGCTTTGTTTGTTTCTGCCATTAGAGTTGAAACATTAGCGTTAACATTAAAGCACACATTGGATTCTCACAACCCATTAGATGCTTATTTCATTTGAAACTTTCAAAAAGCAAGGCTGGGAAGGACACTCCCAATTTACTACAAAGGAACTCAAACCAAGAAGGCTGCAGTGACTGGCTTAGTGTCACTTGCTGCCACCCACTTATTCTAAGGACAGGACCCTTATTCCCATCACACCCCATGCATTTTCCTGGGGTTTCCTTTTCCTAAGTAGGATGTCCTTATAATTTATCATCTTTTGAGGAGGAAATGGGTTTCTGTTAGTAATTAAGCCAGCACAGCAGGAATCAACCAGGATTCCTGGGCAAACTTGAGCAGATGGTCACCTTGGTTTTAATGAATCTGTGGTTCTCTTTGTCAAATCATGATACTTAATAGCAAATCGCCAGAAGTTCTAAAGATGTGTGCTGATTCCCTGTTATGTAACAAAAGTAATCCAGTTTTCTTAGTAATTGACATAATCATCATCATATTTAGGCCTATGAATAGGTGTGTACAAACACTGGCAAGGGCTGAGGACACACAGTAGGAAGTCCAAGGACTGGTGAGAAGACCATCTCTATCTGGCAAATTGTGTGGAGAAGGAAGAGGGGAAAAAGCCACACCCAATGGCTCTTCAAGGACATTATTAAAGAACAACAGGATAAAGCAGGGGTTAATGAGAACCCAAATCTTCCTTTAGAACAGGAACTTAGCACTGTTTATCTTTGATTCCCAACATGTGACACATAACTGCCCAGAGTAGGTGTTCATGAAACATTAAATACATGAAAAGAAAATATGTCATCTTAAAAATAATCATCATAACACCTGGATATGTTTAAATATTTGTTATGAATAATAACACATCACTCTTACTATGTGCCGGTACTATTCTGAGATATATATATATATATTATTCAATATCTAATACTACTCAAAACAATCCTTGAGGCATTTAAATTTAAGCACCCATTTCTATTTCTGAACACAAAACTTATTTTCTTTTTTTTTTTTTTTTGGTTTTTGATTAGTCATAATTAATTGTGAGTTTACCTTCCTGAGTTCCACCCAACAATAGTGGTGAAGTTCTTTCTTCTAATTTTAGAGTGTATGTATACAATAACATTATGACTGAAAGCCACTCATGACAGAATTTCAAAAGTGCCCTTCATCAGATATCTTCCTTGTATCATCTTCATCCTTCTAGTTTCTGCTGTCTGAGGGAGTTTGTCCAACTCCTCCAATGGTACAGGGGAAACTTGGGATTACTGGGTGGTATTTGTTCATTTTTTATTATTCTTGCAGTAAAGTTGCTGCAGTTGTTAATGGTCCTTGGTGTGGTAGTTAGTGCTGGGGACCAGTGCCATTCAGACTGGTCCCCAGTCTGAACCCCACTATTAAAGTGGACACAGGGGAGTTGATGAGGAGGAGAGAACAGGTATGGGGGGAGTGAGGAAAGAGAACCCACTCCCTGGACAACCATGTATTGTTTCAGTGACATTGACAAATAACAGCTATTTTTTGGAAACACACCAATGAAAATGATATGAGAGATACATCTAGAAGTCAAAGCTGCCTCAAGTTATACACTTGAGCTAATCTCTTGTGTTTTAATAATTGTGTTGTGTCTTAATTTTATTACTCAAATACTAGCTTCATCAAGGAGTAGTTAATCAGAGGGGTCGTGCTCTAGTTCAATTCCTGACACATAATAGCTGCAAAGTCTTGAGCAAAACTGTTGACAGTATCTCTGGTTCGTCGCCTTTGAAATAGGCATATACCATATTTTTTGTTTGTTTTTAATATATTTTATTGCTTTTTTACAGAGAGGAAGGGAGAGGGATAGAGAGTTAGAAACATCAATCATCTGCCTCCTGCACACTCCCCACTGGGTATGTGCCTGCAACAAAGGTACGTGCCCTTGACCGGAATTGAACCCGGGACCCTTGAGTCCACAGGCTGGCGCTCTATCCACTGAGCCAAACTGGTCAGGGCCATATACCATATTTTATACCACATACCATCTTTTATTAGTTCTTAGACAAATTGTAAAAACAGAGCAAAACTTCTGAAGACTTTTGAATATGTTTAAAGGTTTATTAATGACATTATTGGATGTCATTGTTTGTTAAATGCATTTTACAAATAATGCTGCCCAACATTTTTTAAATAATGAAATATAAAATAATGATGCTCAATTATAAGTTCCTCAGTGCTCCAATATTTCTAATAAATTTGATTTCAGTCCTGGCTGGTGTTGCTCAGTTGTTGGAGCATCATCCGTATTGAACCCAATTGTGGGTTCAATTCCCAGTCAGGACACATACCTAGGCTGTGGACTCAATCCCTGGTAGGAGTACGTATGGAAGGCAATCAGTCGATGTTTTCTCTCACATCCATGTCTCTCCCTCTCTTTCTCTCCCCTTTCTCCTCTCTCTAAAGTCTATAAGCATATCCTTGGTTGAGGATTAAAAACATTGGTTTATAGGCAGTTTAGTCAAGAGTAGTTCATTAGGAAAATAAAACTGCCTGTTTCCTGTATTGCATGCATATAGGAGGTAGACTTACTGGTATATGGATATAGGAGGTAGACTTATATGGATAGCTCCATTACATTTTTTTTCTCATAGTAAAAGAACTGGTGGAATTCAGGGCCAGAATAAAAACAGGATAGAGGAAATATACAAAGTCATAGCAAATTAGTCCATTATAAATCATTTCATGATTTTCATTAACAGCTAATAGCAATAATCAGAATGAATTATTCATGAAATTTATCCACAGATATTTTCTTGGACTTGAACTTTGATAATCACAGTGCATTTGGTCAAAATTATTTCTCATAATTTTCACAGTCCCCATTTCACTCCTTGGATCATTGTCAAACAGCTGAGCCCATAGTAACTGACGAAGGGGAACCTGACCTCTTCCTGTAATATAGAATGAAAGTTCATTAAAAATACAGTGATACAGTGAACTAAAAGTTAATCTATACTTCTCCAGGTAGTTCTTTTTAAAATAAAATTCTTCCTCATAAGCTTTAAGTAAATAAAGAGAATAAGCTTCATTCATTCTTTTTTCTAGCATATGTAAATTGAACATTAGCCCTGATGATTGCAATGGTCTTTGTGCTGTGATACAAGACAAAGACAATATAATTGCCCTCAAAGTGTTTATTCCCTGATTCATGGGGGAGGGGCTAGACTGCACATGCACATCTTGAGACAGAGGCATGCTGTGTTTCTGTTTTTAATTTTTTCACCAAGACCAAAATGTTTCACTAAAATCCTTAGCTAGAAGTATGATCATCTTGACCCTTGTATTGTGGGTTTGCTCTGGGTGGTATAACAAATGAGGGTGCTAAAGCTATAGAGGAAATAAAGTGCTGATTAATGCAGCCTGTTCCATGGTGCTGTTTGGAAACTCCTTTCTTCTGGTAAATGTGGCCTTAAGCACAAGATCGTGATTATCTTCATTTGAACCCTTCTCCTGTGACTGGGAATGCCAGTCTGATTTCCTGGGAGCCACTGTGCCCCTGAGCCCTTCACCTTAAACTGGATTATTCTCAGGAAATTAAAACAAAATTGGATGTTCAGTTACATAACAGGAAGATGGGCTACAAAAGAAATTGTATTATATGCTCCAAAGACAAAGATGACCTTTGTATTATCTGCTATTTAGGATTCTGAATGCTCTTGGTTCCATCCCTGCTTGTGATAATTAAGAGAAGATATCATCTGTTTTATTTAACCTTCCCTTCTTTAGCAATATTTTAAAAATCCTCTCTGGGGTCTATTTTCCCTTGGATCTTACCTATATGTAGCTGAGCTCTAGTTACATATATTTAAGTAAAATAATCCCAAGCATTGAAATCATTCCAAGCATTGCTATCCTGATGCACCCATCACCTCATAAGCATCACTTCTTGGATACCTTTAATGATAGTTATGGTTAGAACAGGTCACAGATCTCTTCTATCTATGGCATCACATATGGACACAATATTAAAAATATTCCTACTTTCCAAGCTACTAGGATCTCCATCACCTTTGTAAAATTGTTAGAGGACACAAAGAAATTCTTTGCTCTGAAGATGCCCATGCTGGAAGCATTCTCTTTTAGCAAACATTCACTTTATAGCTCTCACTCTTTTAATCCACAAAATTGAGGCTCAGAGAGTTAGAAGATTCAGGGTCCAATTTATTTTAAGACTCACAATCCGAGATTTCTTTCTTCTTTAAAACGGAGGATCAAATCTCCCTGACCAGTTCCCCCAGTATTATGAGATTTGAATGAGATGCCTTGAGATACCAGTGTAAAAGTGCTTACATTTTCTGAAAACTTATTAATGAAAACCAAGTGTGTTGATTTTACATGAAAGTGGGAGAATAAACTCTCATTGAATATTGAGTGTACATAAAAGTTTGTGAGACTTAAATATAGTCTCAAGATTAACCGCAGGTATTCTGGGAGGCTTCTAGACATCTTAAGTCCTCCTTCAGGTGAAAGACCAGTTGAGTGCAAACTAGGAGGATCATAGTTCCAAGTAGAAGCTTCAAATTGTCTTGTAGGGACAATAAGTTCCACATGCAGGCAACACTTTTGTCCCCAGTTTCTTACTCTGAAGTAAATGCCCAGGAAATGACAACAAAGCAATTGTTTATATAATGAAAGCCTAATCTAAGTGTCCAATCATCCGGTCATCCATTCAACCAACCAAAGCGTATATGCTAATGATATGCTAAGTCTGCTCAACCACTCGCTATGACATGCACTGACCATCAGGAGGCAGACAGTCAACTAGTCGACCAGTCACTATGACATGCACTGACCACCAGGGGGGAGGTGCTCTGACTGGTAGGTCAGTTTGCTGCTGGGGTTCAGCCAATTGGGACTAAGCTAGACATGCCAGACACGCCCTGGAGCCCTCCCAAGGGACCTCCCTGGCTGGCCAACCTCCCGAATCCCTCCCCAGCCCCGATCGTGCACCAGGCCTGCACCTTCTTGCAATCTGGCCTGCCTGCACCTCCTTGCAATCTGGGACCCCTCAGCCTGGCCTGCACCTCAGCCTGGCCTGCACCTTCTTGCAATCTGGGACCCCTCAGGGGATGTCAGACAGCCAGATTTGGCTTGACCCCACAGGCCAGGCCGAGGGACCCCACTGGTGCAGGAATTCGTGCACTGGGCCTCTAGTCTATATATATTAAAGCCTAAGTGATCATCACAACCGAACGGATGACTGAACAGGCTGCATGGGGCGACCAGGCTGGCAGGAGGGTTAGTGAGGGACAACCAAACAACTGAACAGCAGGCTTCATGGGGCAACCAGGCTGGCAGGGGGATAGTGAGGGACGACCAAACAACTGAGCAGCAGGCTGAGAAGATGGCAGCGCCCACAGCCAATAAGGAGGGAATATGCTAATTGACTGCCATGACCTCAAAGATGGCTACCAAGGGAGGGAAGTTGTGGGCAATCAGGCCAGCAGGGAAGGGCAGTTGGGGGCGACCAGGCTGGCACGGGAGGGTAGTTGGGGGCGTTCAGACCAGCAGGGGAGCAGTTAAACGTCTACCAGGCTGGCAGAGGAGTGGTTAGGGGGTGATCAGGCTGGCAGGTAGAAGCAGTTAGGGTTAATCAGGCAGGCTGGCAGGCAAGCAAGCGGTTGGGAGCCAGCAGTCCTGGATTGTGAGAGGGATGTCCCCTGAGGGGTCCCAGATTGGAGAGGCTGGGCTGAGGAACAACCCAACCAGTGCACGAATTTTGTGCACTGGGCCTCTAGTCCTATCTAATAAAAGCATAATGTGCAAATTAACCCTCACTCCGTTACAAAGATGGCAGTGGCCATGGAGCTGGAGTGAGCAGGAGGCTTGAGTTGCCCCTGGCGATGGAGGAAGCCAAGCTTCCCGCCTGCCCTGCCGGCCCTGAGCTCTGCTCATGGCTACAAAGTTTCAATTATAGAAGATAAATAAACCCCAGATATCTGCTTCCAGCCAGCATGGCCTCCACTCAAGGAGGGACTGGGAACCTGGGTTGCCAGGGGAAACCCAGGCTTTGGGCTGGGCCAAGGCAACAAAGTTTCAATTATAGAAGTTAAATAAATCCCAGATACCCGCTTCTAGCCCGTGGGCGTGGCCAGCCTGAAAACGGCCCTTAGCCCCTCACCCAGGCTGGCCAGGCACCCCAGTGGGAACCCCCACCCTGAAGGGGTGTGGCCAGCATGAAAACGGCCATCAGCCCCTCACCCAGGCTGGCCAGGGACCCCAGGGGGACCCCTCCCTGATCTGGGACACCCTTCAGGGCAAACCAGCCAGACCCCACCCATGCACCAGGCCTCTAGCCTATATAATAAAAGGATAATATGCAAATTGACCCTAACAGCAGAATGACTTGGAATGACTGGTCACTATGACACACACTGACCACCAGGGGGCAGGCGCTCAATGCAGGAGATGCTCCGTGGTGGTCAGTGCGCTCCCACAGGGAGAGCTCTGCTCAGCCACAGGCCAGGCTGACGGCTGCCAGCACAGTGGTGGTGGCCAGGTGCCTTTCTTGCCTCCTCAGCAGCACTAAGGATATCCGACTGTAGCTTAGGCTTGCTCCCCACTGACAAGTGGACATCCCCCAAGGGCTGCTGGGCTGCCAGAGGGATGTCTGACTGCCAGCTTAGGCCTAATCCCCCTGGGGGAGCGGGCCTAAGCCAGCCGGTGGACATCCCCCGAGGGGTCTCAGACTGCAAGAGAGCACAGGCCGGGCTGAGGGACCACCCCCCTTCTGAGTGCACAAATTTTTGTGCACCGGGCCTCTAGTAGTATTATAAGATTGCAAGCAATATAAAATCATTAAAACAAGGAATCATTGCTGGAACTTGGATCCTAGGATAGGTTTCTTATTTTGCCTGTTTTGGACCAGTCTGGAATGGTCAGAGGAAGTTTCAGCCTTGATGTTAGTGAAAAGGAATTTAAAGGGTGTTTAAAGGGTGCAGTTTTTCATAACCAAATAATTTGTCACAGTAGCTATCACAAATTAAAAAAGAATGAAATTACAGTGTAATCCCACTTTCACTTATTTTATTAGCTTGAGTCAAAAACAGAGGAACTTCTTAAAGAATCATGGGAGTAGGTGGGAGAATTCTTTTAAGAGCTGGAAAACATCTGGAGTGAAACTAATTCAGTGCTTTCATTTTTCAAATGAGAGAACTGCGCCGCAGAGGAGTGAAGGTTACAGTAGTATTTCTCATTAAATTGAGTCGCTGTCAATCAAGGAAAAAATGCTCATCTCCCGGAGACCAGAGGATGCTGCTGTAGCTCACTCTCCATGAGCAGCGGTCAAGTTTAACAACTGGTTTTCATGGAGACGATGAAAACGTGTGTCCCTGATTTTCTGTAGCTACTTTGGCTACATCTCAGGGAAATGTGTTTGTTTTTAATGTTTATTACCATCAACAATTTATTGTAAAGACCCTTCTTTTCTATGTATCCCCCCTCTCTGTGTCTAGTCACTGAGGAGTGGTGGGTGATGTGTTTCTCAGAAGCAGGCACATTCAAATATGTGACAAGGGAATAGTAAATGAATGTCCTGCAAGTGATGGGACTGTCAGCATGGAGAAGTGAAATTTCCAAAGAAATCAGTCCTGTGCTAGGTCAGTGAAGAAGAAAAGAAAAAAGAAAAAGTCTTGTTTATGCGTGAGTTAGCTCTAGCACTTTGGTTAAGGTGAGACATGGAAGACAGAGACATCTGTGGGAACTGGTACAGATCATACAAATTGTGGGATCGTGTTTTCACATCAGTACTGGCATGGCCTCTTGGGCAATTGAATTGCACTTTCATCACACAATCTTCATTTTTGCCTTACATTCGGGACTTTATGCAAGATGAGCTATCAAGTTTTAGGTTCTATAGGAAGTAATATAGATGTAGAGCAAAGGGAAAGTAGAAGGCAGGATGGGAGTAGGGTAAGGCAAGCACAAAATGTAGGGGAGGGGCAAACATTCAGTGATCAAACAGATCATTTTAATGTAGTACTTTAAAAGTCAAAAAATAATGAAAAAAATCTATCAAAATCATTATTAGTGGCTTTTCATTTTGCCTGAGGCTTTTCTATGGCTCAGTATGGCTTTGATGGAAGATACGGCAAGCCAAGAAAGCCAGCAGAAAATTGAGTGATTACCAGTATATATTTCCCCAGCATTGAATATCAGAGGAGTGGGATTTATAGAGGATGAGAATTTATTGAATTTTGGCTGGAGCTGGATGTGAAATGCCTGCATACAGATCAGCTTCACATACACCACTCTCTCGTTTTCAGTGTTTTCTTACTGTGTATCAGTGGCCATATATTGCTCAATATATTTTCTCTTCAGCTCGTTCTTGAGAGCACTATGATTTTTTAATTATCTTGAGTTGAGTTATTGTAATTAAAGGGACTAAAGAAGACATTCAGGGCAACAGGAGTTTGATGATACAGAATGATGTCGTTTCACATTGAAAATATATTTGGGGAAATTGTTAAACACATCTGCCTTGTTTCTTATTTGTATAAAAACTTCACAATTAATACATTAATATAGATATTATGGAATGGCATATGGAGTGTGAACTTCAGAAAATGAGGCATAAAAATAAGTCAAAATATCAGACAGAAGTTAAAAAGATGTTTTTCCCATCAATTAGAAAAATTGAGGTGGTAAATAGGGTTTGAAAACATAGACAAATATACAAATAAATTTAAAACTTACTATTTAGGAGAAAATTTATTTAAATCACCTTCCCATATGTAAAAATAGTAAATTTCATTTTAGATTCAATGTAACCATTTTATCTAAGCCAAAATAGCACAAGAGAGATTACAGCTCTAATAAATTTATAAATGTATCTGCAGTATGACTTCATGCACTTGCTGAGTTGGTAAATTAAGTAGTATTTCAGAAATGCAGATTTTAAGTATTTAACTCAATTTCCATGATGATTTGATTGAGCAAGATTATTTCACATTAACATTTCTAGAAAAAAATATATGGAATTTGGATATTGTCCAATCCACTGTTCTCCCTCACTTTACGATTAAAGGTGGGGGGGGGGGGGAAAAAAAAGGACACATGTGTAAATACTCTTTGTAATACTTTAAGAAATTAAAAAAAAAAAGATTAAAGGTGAGAAATTTAAAATTAGGAGATGTTTGTTCCCTCAACTCTCTGTTGAAAGATTTTGGATGACTAGGTACAGTGAATAATCATATACAACAGCATCTACACTTACAACATTTAAACTTTGCAGAGGTATCGATAATCAGGAAAAGTCTTGTACCGAAACAAGAGCAGGGAAAATATTTCATATTGGAATAAAAGATGGAAGGAAAGAAACAGAGAAGTGCATAGAAACACCAATTTGTCAACAAATCTTTACTTCAGATCTGTTAGAACGTTTAGGAAAGAACATTTTCTAGTGAAGATAGTATAGATTAGCACCGGTAAAACAAACTCCCAAATTGAACAGAACCGTACAATTTGGCTCACTTGAATTTCCATGGTCTATTTGTTAGTAATTCACAGAACTGAGCCAGGGACCATGTTCTCCCTGTCAGGCTATTAACACTGTACCTTGGGAGAACCAAGATGGCGGCATAGGTTAACGCAGGAGTTTGCTGCTTTTAACAACTACTTCAAAAGTGAAACCAAAAAACGGAAGGGACAGCACCCAGAACCACAGGAACGCCGGCTGAGTGGAAGTCCTACAACTAGGAGGAAAGAGAAACGCATACGGACACTCAGAGGAGGCGCAGTGCTGAAGTCAAATTCTGAGGTTCGGAGTGCGCGGAGCGGGCTGGCAGCGGAGGGCGCGGTTGGCGTTCTCAATCGGGAGGGAGTCGCAGGCTCTGAGCTCCAGATCCGGGCGAGTCTTTAGGGACCCAGACTCAAACGGGAGAAGTGGGACTGTCTGGCTTCGGTCAGAGCGAGTGCAGCTTTCTCTCTGAGCTTTGCAGCGGGTGCTGGGACTCAGAGAGGCAGAGCCCCTGGGGACAGGACTGAGAGCCGCCATAACTGCTCTCTCCGGCCCACCCTGTTGATCCTGTGCGACCCGCCCCGCCCAAGCCCTGCACAGAGGCATTTGCCGGATAGCCTCAGGCAAAGGCTAGATTAGCACCTCCCTAGAGGACAGAAGTTCTCTCACTGCTGACACAGCTGATTCTCATAGCCACTTGGCCTGGAGGTCAAACCCTCCCTGGAATTAGCTACAACAATCAAGATTTAACTATAAGACTGTGAACAAAGACCACTAGGGGGTGCACCAAGGAAGCATAACAAAATGCGGAGACAAAGAAACAGGACAAAATTGTCAATGGAGATATAGAGTTCAGAACCACACTTTTAAGGTCTCTCAAGAACTGTTTAGAAGCCGCCGATAAACTTAATGAGATCTACAAGAAAACTAATGAAACCCTCGATCTTATATTGGGGAACGAACTAGAAATTAAGCATACACGGACTGAAATAACGAATATTATACAGACTCCCGAAAGCAGACCAGAGGAGCGCAAGAATCAAGTCAATGATTTGAAATGCGAGGAAGCAAAAAACACCCAACCGGAAAAGCAAAATGAAAAAAGAATCCAAAAATGCGAGGATAGTGTAAGGAGCCTCTGGGACAGCTTCAAGCGTACCAACATCAGAATTATAGGGGTGCCAGAAGATGAGAGAGAGCAAGATATTGAAAACCTATTTGAAGAAATAATGACAGAAAACTTCCCCCACCTGGTGAAAGAAATGGACTTACAGGTCCAAGAAACGCGGAGAACCCCAAACAAAAGGAATCCAAAGAGGACCACACCAAGACACATCATAATTAAAATGCCAAGAGCAAAAGATAAAGAGAGAATCTTAAAAGCAGCAAGAGAAAGAAACTCAGTTACCTACAAGGGAATACCCATACGACTGTCAGCTGATTTCTCAACAGAAACTTTGCAGGCCAGAAGGGAGTGGCAAGAAATATTCAAAGTGATGAATACCAAGAACCTACAACCAAGATTACTTTATCCAGCAAAGCTATCATTCAGAATTGAAGGTCAGATAAAGAGCTTCACAGATAAGGAAAAGCTAAAGGAGTTCATCACCACCAAACCAGGATTATATGAAATGCTGAAAGGTATCCTTTAAGAAGAGGAAGAGGAAGAAAAAGGTAAAGATACAAATTATGAACAACAAATATGCATCTATCAACAAGTGAATCTAAGAATCAAGTGAATAAATAATCTGATGAACAGAATGAACTGTTGATTATAATAGAATCAGGGACATAGAAAGGGAATGGACTGACTATTCCTGGGGGGGAAAGGGGTGTGGGAGATTCGGGAAGAGACTGGACAAAAATTGTGCACCTATGGATGAGGACAGTGGGTGGGGAGTTAGGGCGGAGGGTGGGGAGGGAACTGGGAGGAGGGGAGTTATGGGGGGAAAAAAAGAGGAACAAATGTAATAATCTGAACAATAAAGATTTAATTAAAAAAAAAAAAAAAAAAAACACTGTACCTTGAGATTTAGAAAGGCGACATGCCCCCCAAATCCAGAAATGAATCCACATTTTCAAAAAGAGTAACGCATACTCACAATGTCACAGTAGGGTTGTGTAGGTTACTTCATTACATGTCAAATTCCTGTTCAAATGGCAATCTATATTTATATTTTCACACCAAAGATACCTGCTAGCATGGGGGATAAGTTATATACATCTTACATTTTGATGGCTGGTGGAGAGATACTCTTGCCTTTATATCTTTCTTTTATTAACCTATAATAATATCTAGAAAGGTTTGAAAATCATTTGTTCCTTTGGTGATTAAGGATATTTAACAAACAACTAAAATGCATACTAAGTTGAATGGTAGGGCACAAAGTTGTTTGTTTATTTATTATTCTTGACTTCCATATGACATACATTGTTTTACATGTATCAAGTATTTCATACAAAAACATATTTGTTTTAATTTTCAATCTTTATCCAAGGACATGTTTTTATGGATGTTAGAGAGAGAGGAAGGGGGGAAAAGAGGGAGAGAGGGAGGGAGGGGAGGAGGGAGAGAGGGGGGGGGGGAGAGATCAATTGGCTATGTCTCATATGTGCCTCTACCTGGGATCAAACCCACAACCTAGGTATGTTTCCTGACTGGGAATTGAACCTGCAATTGGTGTACAGGAAGATGCTCCAACCATTTAGAAACCTGACCAGGGCCGAAAATATTTTTAAAAATAAAATCCCAAGAAAATTACTTAATATTATTCACAAAATATTTTATGTCACAATTGCTTGAATAAGTACATTGTATGTTAAATTTGGAGTTCTTTGTTAAGGATTATGCTAAAGACCATCAAACCTCAGAGGGAAGGTAGGGGAGGGTGGGGGTAAGGGGGAGAGATCAACCAAAGGACATGTATGCAAGCACATAAGCCTAACCAATGGACACAGACACCAGGGGGGTGAGTACATGAGGTGGTGGTGGGGGAGGGCAATGGGAGGATAAGGACATTTATGTAATACCTTAATCAATAAAGAAAAAAAATAAAAAGAATTATGCTAAAGATAAAGTCTAATGGACTGAGAATGGAAAGTAATGGAGGAATGAAAAGAAATGGAGAGAGAATTCCAAAACCAGTGTCATGCTTAGGAAGAGATGTGTTTTGGTTCCTATAAAAGGGGTTTAGCTCTTGTTAGAATAAGAAGAATTTCATTTGAACTAACAAGTATGTGAGTGCCTGATATCTTTAGCCCTGACTACTCTGAAAGAGAAAAAAAGCAGTGTTGTAGAGAGTAGTGATTTCCAAATATTGCTGCAGAATATAATCATATGGGGAACTCTGAAAACATCTCAATGCTCAGGCTGCCTTCCCCCAAGTACTGTATAGTCCAAACCTCTGGGGATGATGCCCTTGAATCAGAATTTTAAAAACTCTCCTAGGCAATTCCAATATGCATTTAAGTTTGAGGGCCAGTTTGGTTCTCACACTTGAGTTTACATCAATAATACCAAAACAGCTTTAAAATACAAATCACTCACCTCAACCTCAGAGCATCTGATTCTGTACATCTGTGGTGGGGCCTGAAAATCTGTATTTTTAACAAGTACCCAGATGCTACAGCAGCTAAGAACCAGGACCATACTTTGAGAACTATTGGCACCAAGTATATAAAAGTAGACTTAAATTAAAAGTTCATAGTATAGTGAAGAGCCAGGACATACACAGAGAAAGTTAAATATATAAATCAAATTGAATAGTACAGATAGCAGAAGCAAAAAATATTGAGAGGAAGAATAAATTACTCTGGGTATAGATGCTCACCTCTTGGCTCTTGACGAATAAATGGAATTTAAATAGGCAGAGAAAATTCTAGAAGGTCAGTGGGACTGGAAGGTCTTTGAGTAGGAGGACTACTTATGCAAAAGTTAGGTAGGGATACATAGGTGTGTTTGGAGGATTTGTGCAATGAAACAGTAGTTCCAAATGGGGGAGTCATTTTGGAAGCTGGTGCTGAAGATCTCCATAGAAGTCCAAATTAAAAACAAACAAACAGCCCTAACCGGTTTGGCTCAGTGGATAGAGCGTTAGCCTGCGGACTAAGGGTCCCAGGTTCGATTCTGGTCAAGGGCATGTACCTTGGTTGCGGGCACATCCCCAGTGGGGAGTGTGCAGGAGGCAGCTGATTGATGTTTCTCTCTCATCGATGTTTCTAACTCTCTATCCCTTTCCCTTCCTCTCTATAAAAAATCAATAAAATATATTTAAAAAAACAAACAAACAAACAAAATATACAGTTTAATTACTAGGCCACAGGGAAGTATTTAAAGACCTGAAAAGTGTCCTTACAGGGCTCTTTGTTGCAAGGATCTCCAATGGCAGGCTTCGAGCCAGACTCCAGTGAACTCAGTATTACATAAATCAAAACGGAAGTCCTGTCTTTTGGAAGACTATTCATCATTTTCAGGAATGAGGCATTTTTAATATCAGCAAATTAAGCACAAATGGATATTAAAAACTCCAAGAGATGATTAATCAATAAAGGTAGAAACAGAGGACCTTATTAGTTAGAGGGGGATTAGCTGGTGTAGCTCAAGTGCTAGCTATATAATTTGAAAATTAAAAATAATTGCACATGCCAAGAATGATGAACAACCCAGAGTGATATAAAGGGTGTGACCTTCCATGAGCATCACAAACTACTGAAGCCAACCTGAATTCCCTAATTCTCCTCTGAATTTACTTGGTTCTAAAATCTCATTATGCATGAGGTTTTCCACATTAAAAAATTAATTAATTAAAAAAAAAAAACTAGACAGAAGCTTGCAATGTTGGAAAACATATTAAAAGTCCCCTGAGCCCTAGCTGGTTTGGCTCAGTGGATAGAGCGTCGGCCTGCGGACTGAGGGGCCCCAGGTTCAATTCCAGTCAAGGGCATGTACCTTGGTTGCAGGCATATCCCTGGTGGGGTGTGCGCAGGAGGCAGCTGGTCGGTGTTTCTCTCTCACCGATGTTTCTGACTCTTTCTCTCTCTCCCTTCCTCTCTGTAAAGGGTCAATCGAATATATTAAAAATAAAAAATAAAAAATAAATAAAAGTCCTCTGAGTGCCCAGAATGATTCCAGATAATGACTCTTTACTGTCCAGCAGATAGTTTTCAAAAAATGCAGAAACATATATTTTTCTTCCTGGGAAGGACTCTAGGCTTGGAAATTAGAAACCACCTTCTTCACTAGAAACTAGTTAACAAAAGTGTCCCCATCACTCTAGCTCATTTCCTTGAGATTGCATGAATATTTTTTTTAACCCTAAACTCCAAATAACAGTTGTTACAGGTAGGGAAATATATGAGAAATGCTTTTCTGGTAATAAAGAGAAAGGAAAGTTATATCAGCATTGGACACAATGTAGAAAGCATAGTCTTCAACTGAAATAGGACTGAATAATGTTTTTGGAAAAACATAATAACAATAATGGCAATGTTAATGACAACAGTAGTTAGCACTTATATCAAAGTGCCAAGTACTGTTCTAAGCACTTTGCTCTCATTAACATATTGGAAAGCTATTAATTAATTCATTGCTAGACTATTATAGCTATCATCCCCATTTGGCAGAGAAGAAAACTGAGGCTCTCAGATGTGAGTAATGTGCTCAGGATCACACCACTAGTAAGCGTAAGAATCAGGATTTGAATGCTAATGGTTGGATCTTAAACTGCACTCTTAAGCACACTCTATGGGAAACAAATCCAGCCTTAGGTGAGTGAACAGTCATGGGAATATTTGGGATGAAACAGAGAAACAGGAAGGTGACATCTGGACTGTGCTTGGGGAACCTCCATGCTATTGGCCCATGACTGTGACAGGAGGGGATCGAACAGGAGAAGAGGGGATGCATTTGTATGGTTTTCTATTTTGGTTCTAGGCGATTGATTATAAGGCCAATGTATATGGAAAAGATAAGCAGGAAAGTGAACACAAACAAGACCAGCTTTAAAGTTTCAGTAGTTGAAATCAATCTTCCAATCATTCGTCTCTCTTTACCATTATGCCAGAGTTTTTAAAGGGAAGGGTGGGAGCTAGTTCAATGCTATGTTTCTAGTGCCCAGAACAATGGCTGGGGAGCAAGAGCTCGATACATTTAAGCTGCATACTGAATAAATGAATGGCTTAGTTTAAAACAGCCTAGGTGGAGATTTCTAAGATTACTGTGATCTATAAATAAGCTTTCATCTACTCTCTCTCCATTAGAATGTGTGAATGTAAGGTTGAATATTCATCTTAGACCTATTAATGTTTCCCTTTCTTATTCATCTCAAGTATCAGCCTTTTTATTAGTAGATATAAGAAGAAGAATTTCAAACATCAAACACCTACTGTAAGCATGATACTGATTTATTTGGATTGTTACATGTAATCTTCATATCAGAGCTACAATTCCACTTGAACAGTTATCTTTGAAAGCCTTTGAATGCAACTGGAGTATAAATATCTAGAGAGATCATAAACTGTGTCTATGTTTTATCTCTCTGTAACATGAAGAGTTTTGTACACACTCCTTTGTTACATAAGACTAAAGGAATAAACTTGTGGGGTTTTTAGTGCTAAGAACTTTACATATAATAACCACAGTTCAGTTGATGAAAAAACCTAATCATTGCTGACCTCCATTGCTACCACTCTTAATTTTAACCTTCCTCCTCCCCACCCCACCCCCCCACATAGGTGGCATTATTATCCATACCTTAGAGATGAAGAAATTGAATGTCATAAGATCAGGTAACTATTTATGTCATGTAGGTACTAGAAACTTGAAAGTACAAAACAGACATTTTACTTCTGGAAAGCCAACAATAACCAATAACCTCATACATTATTAAATGAGAAGATAATAAGTGCTGTATGAAGAAGAAATGAAGAAGAGAGAAAAGGGCATGGGGTATTGTAAGAAGGCTAGGGTTTCAATAAAATACACTGGTTAGGATAGATCCATTGAGATAATAATATTACAATGCTTGGAAGATTTAGAATAAGCCAAGTACATATGTGGAGAAAAGTATTCCAGGAATAGGGAAAAGCTAGAACAAAGTCTCTAAAAGGAGATTGTGTCTGTGTAGCATATTTGAAGAATAACAAGGAAGCTGGTATTGCTGTAGCAGATAGAGCAAGAAAAATTATAATAGGACACAAGAAGTGAGGCCATTAGGAATACTATGAGTGAAACAGGGCCTGTGGTAGGGTCTTTAAGCACAGGAATGATAATATCTGAATTTTAGTTTAAAAGGACCACTCTGGCTGATGCGTTGAGAATAAATTGTAGAGAATGTGGTAGAAACATGGTGAACAGTTAGGGTAATACAGCAGAAATAAGCAAAAGAGAATAGTAACTTGAACCAGAGTGGTAACAGTCAAAATTTGATGAAAGGGACCTCTGGGTATGCATAAAAGATAAAACCAAAGGATTGACTTAAGAATTGAATGTAGAAATATGAGAGGAGTGGAGAAAATGATCAGGCCAAGGTTTTGGGCCTGAGCAACTAGAAGGACGGAGTTGCCATCAACTGATAAAGAGGAGAAACAAATTTGCGAAGATCAGTAGTTTAGTTTTGGATATTTTTAGTTCCTGCTATTAGTTATATGAGTGAAGATGTCAAGTAGAGAGTTGAACGTATGACTAGAGTCTAAGAAAGAAGTCTGGACAGAAAATATAATGTTTTAAAATTCCATAAATCTTTTCTTTTGTGAAACTTAGCATACTTTAAGAAGATGCACAGCAGGACAGTTCATAATTCTGTAGTTTATCACAAAGTAATGTCTCATGCTACCAGCGCCCATACTGAAACAAGAAAATGTCCTGAACTGCAGGGTCCCCATGTCTCCCAATCACTGCCTCCTACCTTCCTCAACAGGCAACTAATATCCCAGATTTTAAGGTTATTTCTACAATTTATATAAAATATTTCAATATATAATATATATATATATTTATATAAATATATAATATTTAATATTCTAACACACTTGATTCATTCAATCTTATACTGATGAGTATTTAACTTTTAATTTGAAGACATTAGGACTAATGCTGTTATGCGTATTCTGGCCATGCCACTTGTTCCACACATATGTGAATTTCGTTTAGAATGTGTAGCTAGTGGTAGAATTACTGGATTATATGGTTAACTGATGCATTTCTTTAGTTTAATACATAGTGCCAAATCATTTTCTATATAAATTGGTGTTTGTGTTAATTTATACTCCCATCACATCCTACTCCACATCTGGCATTATTAGTCTCTTTAATTTTGGCCAGTTTAGTGATGTCTTCTTAAGTTTTCAAGATGGATATTAATTTAATCTAAAGGTATTAATTTAATTTAATCTAAAGATATATAAATCCAGCCATGATGCTTGATGAAATAACCTAGGAAATTAAAGATTAGTTGAGATCAAAGAAATGAGCCCTAGATCCTCCAATATCAAGAGATCTAAAAGAAGAGGACGGGCCAACAAAGTCAATTACTTGCCTTCCAAGTGGCAGAATTAAATTTCATTGCATGTCTATCCATCTTCAGACATGCTCGGCTGTCTCAGAATTACAGGAAAAGGCAAATAAATTCAGAGAGGCAGGTAACTTGTGAGCTTGTCACAGCAGAGTATTCTAAGCGAAAATGTTTTCTGTTTGCTTCTCTGTAATAAAGTAGCTGAGAGATACATTTTAAAGGGCAAACTATATTAAAGGCTCTTGTGGAGCAGGTCTAAAGAAATGGTGGAAGCTGATATTAGATTGCTGAAGTTCTTTCATTATAACCAAGCAATGAAAGGAGTGAGTAGTTAAGCAAAAGAGGAAAACCTAGAAAGAAAAAGTTCTTAACACTAGCAAAGAACTTTTTTTTTTCATAGCAGCAATAATTTACTGCTATGGATCTTGTCTTCTTGATTTTAGAGCTTCCTGAAGTCAGGAAGAAGGGGTGATGCTTTGATTATAATCTGGTTCTGGGATTGTCTGCTATTCTCTGGGTTTCATTTTTCCTTTCATTTTATCTTATTCATTTTTTTTATTGAACCTATTGGGGTGACATTGGCTCACAAAATCATAGAGGTTTCAAGTCAACAAAACAGCACCACTCACTCATTAACCAAAATCACACTCCATCCCAATTTATTCCCCTTTGCCCACCTCCACTTCCCTGTGGCTATCACCACACTATTCTCTCTCTCTCTCTCTCTCTCTCTCTCTCTCTCTCTCTCTCTCTCTCTCTCTCTCTCTCTCTTGCTTAATCCCTTCATCTTCTTCTATCCATCCCCCCAACCTCTCTCCCCTCTGACAGCTGCCAGTCTGTTTCGTGTATCCATGCCTCTGTTTCCATTTTGTTCATCAGTTTATTTTGTTCATTAGATTCTACATATGAGTGAGATTATATGGTATTTGTTTTTCTCTGACTGGCTTATTTCACTTAGCACTGTAATCTCCAGGTCCATCCATTCATTTTAGAACAGAGGTTGTCACAATAAAATCATGACCCAGAATGGTTTTCACCCTCCCATGAAAAATATATATAAATTTGTGGTTGTTTCAAAATTCAGAGGTACACTCACAACCTAACTCAGGTTTGCTCTGTGATAACCAGGAAATAATTTTTATTTTAGATATTAATAATCATTTTTAAGTCATAAACACAAGAGAAAACAAAGTTTTAAGGGCTTGTTTGTTCACTAGGGTTTCCCCAAAACATTTCATAAACGATTTCTCTCCACCCCGACCTGGGTGTACAATAGAAAATGATTTGGAAAATAAAACAAGAGTTATTCTCAGTATCTCATATGTATTTGGCTGGCAGCCCTTTGGCTTTCCAGGAATTTGCATTACTTCTGATTCTACAGTATCTATGGGGCATATGATCACTTCTTTTAATGAGGCATTTGCATCTTCCTTGCTCTTGCCTATCTGACACATTTTGGTCCACAATCTTACTTTGGCTTCTTTGTGTTAATGAGCATCCTAAACATAGGGTGGGCTTATTCATCTTCAAATTCATTGTCATGAAAGAGCAAAATGGAACCTCAAGACAATTTTTCTGATGGTGGTGGTGTGGAGACCAGACAACAATGGGATGTTGGGGGTTAAAAGATAAGAGGGGACCAATTAGTCTTTACAGTTTCAAGTAATAAATATGTATCTTGTTGTTTTAAAAAATTGTCTGATTTCTTTAATTTTAACAAACTGTATGTGTGTACCTTTTTATTAGCTTTTCCTGCAACTATTAAATATGACTCTTTCCATTTAAATGTAGCAGCATCGCAATGGTGGAGAACAAAGGAAATATCTAATTATTCAAAATTTATTACAACAACATATGTATTAGAGAAATTTATTTCAGTCCAGATTCAAGCACAGGCATGCTTGTTATACAATGTAGTTCCTCTAAGACCCTTTGTAGCTTCTGTTACAAGGCTAAGCAATTGTCCCCAAATCCTTTCTCTAGCAGACAGTTGTGTGTGTGTGTGTGTGTGTGTGTGTGTGTGTGTGTGTGTGTGTGATGGGTCTATTAGCATGAATAAAAGACTTGTTTATTAGGGTAACTAGCAAGCCACCATTATTATTGTCATTGAAATTATCACCTAAGAGCCTAAAACTGAAACTAATCAATATAAAGCTACACAGAGCAAGAGTGGGCATAGAGCAGGTGGATAGATAATGACACACTGATAATACTTAATCCAAATAACATTTTCCTTGAACAAATCTGAAAGATCTTCTGCTATCACCCTCCCCCCAACCCTAGAGGTAAACTGCCTTAGGTGGTGTTGGTGTGGAGGAAGGGAGGGAGGGAAGGAAGGAAAGAGGGAGCGAGGGAGAAAGAAAGGGAGGGAAGGAGGGAGGCAGGCAGCAGGCAGGCAATAGGACTAATGGAGATGTAATATTTTGAGCCCTTTAATTCACATTTTTATATAATATTTTCTAATATTATACAACAACTCTCTGAAGTCATTTTAATTCATATCATTTTTAGGATAAGGAATATGGAAATCCAAGTGCTTAAGGTGACATGCTATTAAAGACAATAATCAAAAACAAAGTTATCCAGTCATGGGACAAGCATTATTCAGCATTCACCATGTGCCAGGTTTTGTTATAAATAGTCTATGAGTATTCATCATTGCAGTAGTTACTGTTGTTATCCCTATTTTATAGATGAAAAAGCACCAATCTGGATTTCCTATGATGCTCAAACTTCCAGTTTGCATTGTTTTGTCATAATTTGTATGCTAAGCCCACATCCTGTAAATCAAGGATAGATCAAGAACATGGATGGTGATTGGAATAGTGGACAGTGGTTAAGAGCCTGGGACCTGGTGTTGGCTAAGACCTTCACAGACATGACATGTTCGGGTTCCTGAGCAAGTTACTCTACCCTCTTCAAGCCTCACTTTTCTCATTTGTAAATTGGGGTAATTGCCATGCCTACGCTGCAGCATTTGGGAGGATTCAATAAAATAATGTACATAAAGCACTTAGAAAAGGGTTAGGCATATGTAAGACTCAGAAAGGTGAGCTCTTATTTGCTCTTCATTGGGAAAAGAAATTGAAAGTTATAGTTTAGACAAAATAAGAATCATTCCTCCTCATGAGTGTACACAGATTTGAGCAAAATCATACACTGACATCTTTTTTTCTCATTTTAAAGCATATTTAGAGGAACTATTTAGAGGAGTGAGAAACCAAGGTTTTCTCATCCATTCAATAAAGTAACTACCCAAGCAATGCCTTCCCTGCACCAGCAGGTTACTCATGAAGGCCATCCCCACTCACCACGACATATCAAACTAGTTAAAAGTCCTTGTCTGTTATTCCGTTGTGAGTCCACAAATTTTCTATACAATCTCATTCCAGTTCAATTAAAGATTTTTTTTCCTGGGTTTCCAAACCTTATGTGGACTCTGATTCCCCTCTCAAAACAGCGTCTCCGGAGAGGCAGAGGCCACCCTCCTCAGCATCCTCCAGCGTCCTCCAACATAGCTCCTACCTCCCACATACTCCAGGGAGAACCTGGAACACACTGCTACCCCTCCCGTATACTTGGCAATGGCAGGATGCTGATACCCATGAGTGTGGAGACTAGAACAGGTCATATTCCAACCCTGATGCTATGTTGTTAGCTGGGACAGGGTTGTGGCAGGCAAGAAAGGGCAGAAGGGATGAGCTGGCACAATTTCCAGTAATGATACTTAGCTGGTGCCTGCTGATGAACCAGAAGAGCAGATGGCACCAGTTCGTGATGGTCCTCAGAGAGCTGACATTTACGAGCAAAGCCTGAGTGACTGAGTTGAGATAATTGATGGGCTTTGCAAAACAATACAAAACAAAACAAAACAAAAAATAGCCACATTCAGGAATAAGAGTTTCCTGCATGCTTGTAAGCAATGCAGCGGTCTGCAGTCCATCACAACTCTACCACGCTACATAAACACATACGCTCAAAAGCAGACACTACCAGCAACCTACACTCCAGGTGGAAGAAGGAGATTGCATGCTGATTTTGGGGAGGCAGCATAGTCTAATGCAGGGTCGGCATTCTGCGGCTCGGCAAACCGCGGCTCGCGAGCCACATGCGGCTCTTTGGCCCCTTGAGTGTGGCTCTTCCACAAAATACCGACTTCTGCGCATGGGCCACGAAGTTTCAATCGCACTGTACGTGCATGCCCGCACGTGGTATTTTGGAACCATGAGCAAGTAAGTCAGGAGGCTTCTGGTTCCAAGCCTATAGCTGAGCAGATGAGCGACTGGTATTAGGTCACTCAAACTTCCTGACCTCAGTTTGCATTGCTTTCAAAAAATACCACGTGTAAATCTCTGTCTTTGTACCTAATCCATTGCATTATGATTCTCTGGTTATGTATCTTCTTTACTCCAGTGGTCAGAGTGGGGGTTATGTCTAAATCTGGGTAATAGTTAAGGGTCTTTCACAGGTCTTGGCACACATACGCACACACATATCCTCTATTCTTATTAAATGAAAGGACAGGGAAGGTATTTTCCTACACACACACACAGTTGACCCTTGAACAACACAAGGGTCAGGGCAGTGTTCCCCCACTCAGTTGAAAATCTACATATAATTTTTGACTCCCCCAAAACTTAAGAACTAACAGTCTATTGTTGACCAGCAAACTTACTGATAACATAAACAGTTTATTAGCACATATTTTATGTCATATGTATTATATACTGTGTTCTTACATTAAAGTAAGCTACAGAGAAGAAAATGTTACTAAGATCAAGGGGGTATGAGACTCATCCGGGGATCACTTTGTAAGTTATATAAATGTCTAACCACTATGTTCTACACCTGAATCTATTAAAATAGTGAATGCCAATTCTAATTTAAAATTTAAAAAATGTTACCAAGAAAATAATAAGGAAGATAAACTATACTTACAATACTTATTGAAAAAAATCCACATATAAGTGAATCTGTGTGGTTAAAACCTATGCTATTCAGGGGTCAATTGTGTGTGTGCCTGTGTGTGCCTATGTGTATGTATGTGTGTGCCTGTGTGTATGTATGTGTGTAGATAGATAGACAGACAGACAAATGATAGATAGATAGATAGATAGATAGATAGATAGATAGATAGAAAATATTATCCCTGAAATAGATCAAGACCTAATAGATTTCAAAAACTCAACTGATATATTCAGCACCTGTTTACTCATTAAAACTCAGTTTTAATATTTTCTTATCATTACTGGGTTATTTGATCCCTCTCTCCAGTTGAAAGGATTGTCATTTCCTCTCTGTGTGGTTGAAACTCTCGGGGATTCCTGAATGGATCAGAATGTAATGTACCTGTGGTACCTACATGTTGAAATGTTCGGTGCTTCCCCTCCCCACCTAATAAGGGTTGCTTTTGTAGAAAATAAAAATTTGTCACATATTTTGGTGTACATGATTTTTACCTGATGTCTGAAATAGTATACCAATGAAGGTTTAGCAGTTACAACTCAGGTTCATTCTATTAGCTCTCAAGAAATAATATAAAAACCCTCAGTGTGGGAAAATAGTATAAACATTGAACTTAGACATATATGTGTACACACCTCAGGTTCATCACTGAATATCTCTATATCTCTATGTCTCTTTTTTTTTTCCATGGGCCTTAGTTTTCTTATCTATAAAATGCAGACATTAGTTCTACCTCACAAGGGGAATAGTAATCGGGGCCAGGTGAATGTGATAAACCATCAGCCAGTGAGACACCAGAGTGAGTGTGTAATTGTGAATGTCAGGAAGCCACCAACCTGTGGATAGTAAGGGACCAATACAAATGTATTCATTTCTATGTTCTTTCTCTGCTAAAACCATAGAGCTGTACTACCTTTTGTCACTATAAAATATATAAAGTGCATATGATCTTGGAAACATTGTCAGTCAATACCTTGTACTGGAATACCACTTTCAGTCATTACTTGAGTAAGTAGATATCAATTTACTTTGCCACTGAGCCTTATGGGAACTCCTTGGCTAATTCCTGCTGACCGCATTGCAATGAGTGATGATCTTCAGTGCAATTAGGGTGGTGACGATTAAGAGTGAGAGCAGAAGCCCCCCCCAAGTATTAAAATCATTTCTTTTCCCCTTGTTTATTTTTATTTTGCTTTTTCAATTCAGAGGGTTCAAATAACACACCGTCATGATGTGAAAATTGTTCCGGATTGTCTGATCCAGAGTTCTGCTAATATGGTAAAACACAGAGCCTCAGGGACCTGAGTGATGCACTTGGTTGTTTGCCCTGATTTAATTCATCACATAAAGTTTCGATTTTCTACCTTTTTATATCAGTTCACTGCCGTTGAAGGAATTGGTTTGCGCTGCCTTCTGTTTACCTCAGAAAATATTGTTATTGCTTTCATTTTATAAATTCCTGCTACATAAAACTCCAAGTGTGTAAAAGAGACAAACTGCAGAAGGATGTGGGGCAGAGTATGATTACTTATTTTACAAGTGAGTTTCCCTTTACCAAAAATTTACAATGGTTGCATTCTAATCAATTCTGAGTTCCCTAATACTTTTTATGTTTTTAGCTTATTTATTTTGTTTTACTTTTCACGGTTTCCAAATATAGGTTTTAAGCAAATCTTAAAGAAATTTCTAAGATTTTTAAGTTGGAAGAGATACTTTTCCAATTATCCCTGAAGACACTAAGTTATCAAGTGTGGAGGTATAAAAATTATAGCCCCCACATCCCCTTTTGCCTTTGCATGCTCTGTTCCCAATAAATTCTCTTCCTCTGCAACCCCAGATCTCCCTATACTTTCCCTTCTCAATCTCAAGAAATCCTACTCATCCTTTAATATGCAATTTAAATATTATCTCTTCTAGGATTCCTTCATAACTCCCCCATGCTGATTTAGCCACCCTTTGCCCTGAGTTTTCATAGCTTTTATGTCAAAGGCCTGACATAAGCTTATCATCTTATAGTGAACATTATATTTTTCCTCTTGAGGTAGTGCCCTCCTAGAGGGCAGGGGCCGTGTCTGGAATCATAGTTGGGAATAACACCCTCTCCCTTCCCAATGACTTGCATATTTCATACCAATTTAACACTTGACAAAATTTTACACAAAATTTCACCAAGGTATTTCTAAGATGTATCCTAGGGACTGGTATAGAACATGTAGATCTCATTGGATGTTTGGATACGTTTCTCATGAAATTTGATGAAAAAATAATTTAGAATTAGAAAACTTGAGTTCTTTTCCTAGTTATTTATTTCTGTGTACTCTTGGACAAATCTCTTAACAGCTCTGTGCTTCAGTTACCTCCATCTGAACATAGAGAATAGATAACCTACTTGCCTCCTTAAAATATTGTACCCTCAAACATAATCATAAAACAGAATAGGTAAAGTATATTTTAGAAAATAAACTCTTAGTAGCATTTACTGAATTAGATATCCTGTGTAATGTGACTCTGCACTGAGAGAACCAGATGTAATACAGAGGAAGCAAGCAGACACTAATTGTGCTCTATTATTGAGGAACAACAATTATAATTAAACCACAAAGACAGAAAACAGCTCTAAGGATTATTTAGATTCCAGTAAACTCTTAAAATACAGCTGTGAGATTTTAATTTTTTTCTCTTTCTTTTTTTTTTGAGGGAAGAAAGGGATGGTAGGCAGTGGAATAAAAAGTGATAGGAGGCTAAGAATATGCCCAAGTTACATGAAATTCAGTGGATAATTAGTACCTATCCTGTATAAAAATTGGTGTGTGGTGGAACAAAGCTTCAAGGGGGTCATGAGGGTTGAGATCTAGATGTGACTCTGGCAAGACCTTCAACTCTCATGACCTGAGTTTCTCTATCTTCAAATAGGGTCAAGGCTATTTCTTGTTTATGCTGTTTTCTCAGCACTTACAGCATTCTTGGATAATATTGAGTGTAATGTTCCATTATATAGATATAAATACAACATACATATGTTTTTATTTATATAGAATATAAGCACTATGTATACAATATAAATACAACATACACATATTTTTATATAGAATATAAGCACTAGGTATAATGTTCAATTATATTAATTTAAAGATTAAACAGATATATATTTATAAGTTGAGAGTGTTAGTCTAGATGGTTTAGCTCTCTTCTAAATATAAAATTGAGTTTCTCCTTCATGTTCAGGAATTAAAGAATACAATCCCAACAGCCCTGTCTTCTTAATGGTGAGTGGTGGAACTCTGCTCTGTCTGCCCGGGGTGTTAAACACAATGTAAATGAGTTAGATCAAACTTCACCGAAATCTAAAAAATTATTACCTCCATAACTAGACACAAGTTGTTTTCTTGGGCCTCAGTTTTTCCATCTGTAAAATGGTGACACCTACTCACATTGTGGAGAGGACTGAATATAAGCAAGAAAACCAGGCAGCCCATAGGGGATGTTTTATAGATGTTCACATCATTCTTGTTTCCCTTCTATAGTAACTAGTACAGGCTCCTTGCATAGTACATACTAAATAACTTGTTTATTGACCACTTGTGGTTTGAAATTTCTCACATATAGTAAATACATTTTAAATCTTGGGGGGGATTTCTGCTCCAAAGTTGCAAATCCTTCCAAAATTTCCTACTCACCAAAGTATGTCTCAGTAAAATATGGATAGAAAAGAAAACATACCCTAATTTCTCAGTAAGCATAGGAAATTTTCAAGATTGTATTCACTTAAAATTTAAGGTCCCAGCAAATTGAGTTTTTCATTTATGTTTTAGGCTAACTCAGAACAGACTCAGAATTACAAACAGTTGATAGCTTGATATATCTTCTTTAGTTTCTTCAGAACAGATTTCCCCTTGAAATCTCTTCATACAAACCACTGTAACTGACTTGCAAGATCCTATCATGTAAGCTACTGAAACTGTGGGAAGGTAAGTAAATTCTACTTTTTACTATTGATCCAGGTCTTCATCAACTCAAAAAGTGGCTTTTTAATTCAAAAATATTGTAGTTCATTTGAAAGCAAACATTTTAACCTTCAAAAGAAGGTTAATTCAGAGAATCAGGGCTTGAACATTTATATACTGGAAACATGGGCTGAATCACAGGGACAGAGCCCAAGGGTCAGACATGATTCCATCACTCTGATTCCAAACACTGAGTCTAAGGATAGCATTTTCTAAGCCTGGAATTGTAGTATGAGTTATACACTCCCTGAAAGTCACAGCCAATGGGCTATGTATAAAGTTAGTACAACTGAACTTATTCACCCTCTTTTACTCTTGACCGTCTCTGAAGTGAATTGGCTGCTCCTACCACACTGGAAAAGTTTTGCTCACATATTTAAAACCTGGCTTCTTTTGTACAACATGGAAGTGAGAGCAAACCAGGTCACTCTGTTAACCATTTTGGTATGTCAAAAATTTCTAGTTATTGGAGAGGTGACAATGGCCGGTCAGGTCAAATAATACATGGAGGAACTCAAAATAGGAGAATGCATACCATTTCCGGGATAAGTACATTGCTGAAGGATGCTTCTATCCACCATCTCTTCTCTCCACATTTCATTTTTATGGAGCAAGTGACTCAAACCTAGTTACTCTATTCCCACATCCTCCAAACTCCTGATGAAACAAGAAAATACCAAGCCAGCTAACAAAGATAATACATGGGCACATTATGGGACCCTTATAGCATCTCTCTGACCTCACAAGGAGCTGGTGGCATTTCTGTTGATTAATCTTCTCCCTTTTCCTTAGATTTGTTTCTCTCTCTTTTTGATATTTTCTTTTCATGTTGTTTCTTTTTTCCTCATTGTGTCTGACTGACTAGGTTTTTTCAAAGCATAGTTTTATTTATATAAATTGTTTTCTCTTTATCTTTCCTCTGTCCCTCCTGCCCTAATCATTACCTATTTAAATTCTTTCCCCATTACATTCTTTTAAAAAGGAAATTTTAAAAAATTCCTCATTCATACATATTTGTGAAGCTTTTCACGTTACCTTTTCTTTCTAGGACAGATGACTAACTTTTCTCACGTTGACATGCAGGCAGCAATTGGACATACCCAGATTTACCTTTTTCTTTTCTTCTTATAGTAATTCCTTTGGGGGAGGGGTTTCAACTTTATGTCTCTTGCTATTTTTCTAGCCTCTTTACTTGCTGTCCTCTAAAGTCACACTCTCTTTTTCCCTCCTTTACTAATCAACTTTCTTATCATGATGGACCCATTACTTATCAACATTTTTGGGTGTGGGTGTCTATACCAATAATGTTGGCCTCAACTTTGAATCTTTTTGCCAAGCCTTAAAACTATTGATTTTTAAAAAAAAAAAAATGTTTTGCCCATGCTAACTCTCACATTTCTTTTGCTTTTTGGCATCCCCAAAGAAGGTATCCCCCGTGAAATTTTATATTTATATAAAAAGTTTGTTTATCTATTTATGTTTTATTGATATCCATAGCCCAAGATTAGCATCATTACTACAAACACTACTACATACATATTTCTTCAATTTGTTATATTTGGCCTTTTAAGCCCCTGAAGAAACACAACCACTGACAACATGTGTTTTTTTTGCATCATAAACAATTTACCACTCTACCTCCATGGCCACTTATATTCTTTATCCTTGCAATTGTCCCTTTTAATTTAGATCATCGCAACATTTGTGTTGATCACCCTGCCTGGGTCCTACAGTGAACACCATTCCTTAGACAGCTGTCACTTCAAAAACCACCTTTCCCCTTGCCATTGAAAGCCCACACATGCTACGCCAGGTCAGAGACAAGGCAAGGGGGACAGGAAGCCCCTAATCAGAGAAACAAACACAATCACCAGCACTGATAATCCTGCATGTGTGTCTCTGTTTGTATATGTGTGTGTCATTGAATAGTCATAGCACTTTATATGAATCTTTTTGAAAACAGGAGCAAATTTTCTTATACCATGATTATTTCAGAAATATCATATATGTATATATATGTATATATATATGTATATATGTATGTATGTGTATATATATATTTACATATATATTTTAAAGACATATATATATATATTAATAAAAAAAATTACCCAGCAGGAAACCAAAGGACAAAATAATCCTCTTGAAGTTCTATATATCATCAGTGGCTGCCTCCCAATTCTCCTGACTCATCAGCATCTCTGAACAGTCCTCACACTGTTAAACATCCTGCCAGATACTTGGAGGCTCACTGCTGCAGCGCACCAGCCCCGCCAGCATCAGCATTATTACTGTTATTATTATTATTTTTTTTTTTACTCTGCAGAGTTGCCTCTGCAGAGGTTCCTCCTTCCCCCGCATTTTGGTGTTAAAACTTACCGCTTTTACCAACTCCCCCTGCTCCCAGCATTACCACCTTGTACTCTCTGGACCCGCCTGAGGCTGTCGCGCTGCTGGGGGAGCAGCTGGCTTCGTTTTCTACCTCCATTTTACCGGAGGGACTGGAGGAGAATAAAGAAGGAAAAAGTCGCCCGTGTCAGGTGCTTGCTCAGAGATTAAGCAACTCTAAAACTGTGTCAAAAGAGAGGTTTAGGACGAGGTAAGAACCATCAGCGCGGGGCTGGCTGTTGGTCCTGTGCTCTGAGCGGGTCTCATAGCAACCACTCAATTGCTTCCAATAAAAATCTGGCTTTTACCTACCCCCCCTCCTTCCCTGTCCTTCACTCTTGCACTCTCCCGCTAGTGCTCCTGTTCTCTGTGTGTCTTTCTGTCTGTCTGTCTCTCTGTGTGGCTCCCTCTGTCTGTTTCACTGTTGGTTTGTTTTTCCCCTTCCCTCTCCGGTTTCTCCGTTTCCCACCCTCACTCTTTGTTTCTGCCCGTTCTCCCTCCTGCCCCCTGTGCCGTGCCAGCTGTTAGAGGCACACATGCTTGGCTCCCATCCAGGCTGGGCGGCTAGAATGGAGTGAATCCGAGACGTAGTAGAAACATTCTGTCTCACAGGCTGATGATTTCTGTAGCTACAGCTTCAGAGACACTGTTTTCTTCTGATCAGTCAGTTAAGAAAGATGGCTGTTGCTTATCTTCTTGCTTTTCATCAACATCTTCTTCCACAGTTCTTCTTTTGGGAAGAGAGTTGCTACCAATTTAGGGGAAAAACAAACCAACAGTAACTCAGGGCTTTTCAGGACTGGTCTCTGCTGTTGTTGAAAAACAGCTGGCTCACAGGAATAGTGTCAGCTCACATGCGAGCTGCGGTTCTAACACGCGGAGATATTTGAAATTAGGTCATTGTCCTGCGTGGACACGGGTCATCCTTGTTTACACTCAGTTATTAGGACCAACCTAAAACACAAGGATCCTGTCTAGTATGAAAGAGATACTTAATTTTTTTTTTTTTTTTTTGCTGAAAATTAGGGTAGCATTAAAGATCATATATAATCATTTTTCCAATGTCTAAACTCTTACCCCTTATTTGAATTCATTAAAGCTTTATGCTGTTTGCTTCTCTGGGGAAAGCTTCTAAACTAAAAACGTCTTAGAATGCTTTCAATAGTCCCTACTTGCTATAGTCAGACCCGGTCTTTCGAACAAGATGGTGATAATGTTCTGTATATTTACCGTCTGTTTTTTTCTGTTGTGAAATTGGATCATGATTACGTGCAGTTCAATGTTTGGTGTACAAGGGCTTTTATTTCTATCTATATTTTAAGATCCTCTAAAAAAGAAACTATATTTAATCAGTCCCTTTATAACTACAGGGTATGACCAAATGTTTTACACAGAGAAGGTGCTCACTATATTGCTGGTAATTGGAGGGGTGTCATATAGTCTGCCATAGCCAACAGCCGAGGCTCTGGAACCTGATTGCTTGCTTTCAAATCTGTCTCAGCCATTTACTGGCTGTGTGACCTTGGGTAAATTGCTTCACCTCTCTGTATCTCAGTTTCTTCATCTATGTTTATTAAAGACCTACTTTATTAACTCATAAAGTTTAATTAAAATGGTTTATTAAAGACCTGCTTTATTAACTCATAAAGTTTAATGCATACACAGTACTTAAAAGTATTTTGGCAAATTGTAACCAGCATGTAAGTGTATGATTATTTCATCATTACTTTTTAGTTACTAGTGCTCCCAGTCTTCTGTATATAAGCACTCACCAAAAGAGAAGAACATCTCTTCCTGTGTTTATTGGCATCCCTGTCTTCTTTGCTAAAGTATCTGTTCAAACCTTTTGTCTATTTTATATCAAGACTAGGGGCCCAGTGCACAAATTCGTGCACCTTGAAAGGAACTGTGGACAGCGAGGCTGCAGTGGGCACAGGGGCAGGTCTTGGCCCATCCTCCGTGCTGCTCCTGCCCAGCTCCTCCTGCCATGGCCACCAGTCCCCTCTCTGATGGCAGCCCCGCTCCCACTGCCGCCACCCCCATGCGCAGACGGTGCCAGCTCTGCTCGCACCTGCTGATGGCGCAGAGAGATTGGGGCCAAGCCAGCATCAGGTGTGAGCAGGGTGGGCACTGGCAGTGGGTGCAAGAGGTGGCTGCCAGCCCTGATCACCCCTTAGGAGCAGGGTGAGGTGGAGAAGCCCTGAGGGGTGATTGGGACCAGCAACCGCCACTGGCACCCACTGACAGCACCGAGCAATTGGAGCTGGCACCAGGCGCTGGCAGTGGGTTCAGGTGGTGGCTCCAGCATGGCAGCAGGTGCGAGTAGGGTCAGCACTGGCACCAGGTATGAGTGCTGGGTGGGACCGCGGCACATGGGAGCAAAGAATTTTCAGTAACCACCAAAGGCTCATCCTGATGACAGCGACCGGTGCCCCACCTTGGTCTGTTGCCCTTGCTTACCTGCTCCACCATCCTGCCACAGCCTATGCCCACCATGTTCCACACTCCGCTGCCTGCTGCCAACACCTGCCATGTACTGCATGTGCCTCCTGGTGGTCAGCACACATCATAGCGACCAGTTGTTAGGTTGTTTGGTTGTTCCCCCATTCGGTCTATTTGCATATTAGGAATATATATATATATATATATTTGTGTTTGTATTGAGTTTTGAGAGTACTTTATATATTCTAGATGTAAGCTTTTTATCAGATATATGTTATGAAAATATTTACCCCCAGTCTGTGGCTTTTCTATCAATATTTTTCAAAAAAGCAGGGGTTTTAAATTTTGATTGAGTCTGATTTGTAATTTTTTTCTTTTAAATGACACCTTGTTCAATGATTTTACTCCCAATTCTCTTTTCATCTCTTTCACCTCTTCATAGCAGTTTTGCTTATTGTTAGGGCCCTATTTATCACCTTCCTGTGAGTAACTGCCACGTTTGTAACTGTTAGACCCAATTTTCACCTTGAACTTCAAAACTGAATCTATCTCCTGAATGCTTCTATCAGAAACCCTGTTTGTATCTCAACCTCAGTATGAGCAAAAATACATCACTCTGATTCTCAATAACCACACTCTATCACCTTCTCCAAGTCCTAGCTTCAGTTCAGCCTCCTCTGCCATTGGACTTCCATGACTGAAATAACTCCATAACTTATCCTTCCTGAGTACAGTCCCACTGCCCTTTCCTCCTTTCACCACTCAGCTCATCCTGCACATTGATGTCAGGAAAATCCACCTAAAATGTCAACCTGACTGACCCTATAGTACACATGTTCATAAATCACACACCTAAATAATGCAGTATAATAGCTTAAATGGGACACCGGGACACAAAGTATTTATTCCAGACTCATCCCTTCACTCAATAGAATAGAGTCAGGCAAAGTGGGTGGCTTGCCTCTCTTCCAACAAAACTGTCATTTCCATAATCAGCTGTGGCTAAGTTATAATTACCTTGTAATTGACGCATGGAAATTTTATTCCTCAATGAAAATAAATATGTAAACAATAGCATGTAGCTTCAAGGTCTTTCTGGTTTTGGTTTCTAGGTCTGGTGCAGACATTCTTATGACACTGAGCAAATCACTTACCCCTCTGAGCTATCCATCCCACCATCTGTGACTCTATTTCCATGTCAGCAACCCTGATTTGGTGGTAAAGCACAGGGATTATCCTTCCAGCTGGGTCCTTTGTACTGTGTTTTCTGGTACACATCCTATATAATAAAGAGGTAATATGCAAATTGACCATCACTCCAACACACAAGATGGCCACCACCATGTGGTCAAAGATGGCCACCCCCATGTGGACACAAGATGGCTGCCACAAGATGGCCAGCAGGGGTGGGCAGTTGTGGGGGACCAGGCCTGCAGGAGAAGGCAGTTGGGGGTTACCAGGCCTGCAGAGGAGGACAGCTAGGGGCGACCAGGCCAGCAGGGTAGGGAAGTTAAGGGATCGGGCCTAAATGGGCAGTCGGTCATCCCTCAAGGGGTCCCAAATTGGAGAGGGTGCAGGCTGGGCTGACGGACACACACCCCCCCCCCCCCCGCCCCGTGCATGAATTTTGTGCACCAGGCCTCTAGTATTTTAATATTAAAAGTGAGGAGTACATGAAATGTCCTTTAATGGTAAGTATATGAATGACCTGACAAATATGTTTGCTGCGAGAGGAAACTTTAACCAGTGAATTAGCTTTCTTTTCAATAGCTAATGTATCTGTCCATATTCCTCCAATGGTAATCAGTGAGATTTTTTTCTATTTACATGAAAAACATGTTCTGTAGGGAGGCATTCCATACTATAAAAACCCTCTTTATTTACATCTTCTTTGATATTCTAATGAATTCCACTCTCATCTCTTCTCCTGACTTACTAAGGGTCTGATTGATAATGTTGAACTTTGGAGGATTCTAATGTTACTGATTTTCAGTTTTACTAAGTGAACTTTAAAAATTTGCATGCTTTGTGCCTTGAGCAATGCACCAAATAGTCTGAGGGGGTGTGTGTCTGTGAGAGAGAGAGAAAGAGAGAGAGAGAGAGGTATCTTCCAGGTGTATAAATGTTTATTAAAGTGAATCTTTAAGTAACCAAGATCATTACATGGCAGATTGATTTGCTCTCTGGAAAATGATTTAATGATTGGCATTTGGGAGGTCCAAGATGGCAGTAGCACAGCAGCATGCTGAATTCTACCCCTCCCATGAGCATGCTCAAATGTACACAGATGGAGGTCAGTTACTCCTTAGAGACCATTGAGGATTGAATGAACAGCTTGTGAAGAACAAACAAAAGAAGAGTCTGAATGGAGAGGGCTGGGAAACTGAGGAACCCCAGGAGCTGCAGGAACTCTCCCTGGGAGAGGCCAGTGAGCGCCATTATTTATGTTCCCCTCTGCTTCCTTATGGCAAATGGGAGCTCTATCCTGGGCCTCCGCCTACCTGCTAGACCACCATAGCACTTTCCAAGCTACAGTACCTGTTGTCTTTTGCCTTTGAGCAAGAGGGAGCAAGCACAAACAATAGGGTGTCACCACATGCACCTGGTCTCCAGGGGAAAGCACTCCAGCCAGAAGGCCAGTGCCTCAAGCCCTTTGAGCCCATGCTCAGCACCAAGAGGCTTCCCTAAACTACATGGCACAGAGGTTTGGTCTATCCAGTACCACAACAAACAGAGGAAGACTGTATACTGGAGCACTCTGGAGATTGTGGGAATTCCATAGGACAGGAGGGGGTTCCATCCAGGTGCTCTGGCCTACCTGCCACAGGTCCCAAGACACATGGTACACAGAGCTTATACAGAAACTACTTCTATATAAGGCCACTTTCCCAAGAGTGGGAGACAGAGCTGTCTTGTCTAATTCTTGTAAACAAACATAGAGAGTCAAACAAAATGAAGTTTGCCTTTGCTTCCTCTAAGTCTAACCAACCCTGACAGTTGCTATCCTTTTTAAATGTCACATGATTCCCGTTGAGTGCTCATCTCCATCCAGCGAAGAACCAGGTGTTCATTCACAACCATTCCACTCCCCTGAGCAGGATCCAAGTCCTTCTTAGAGTACAGAAGGGGAAACTAACTTAACAAGTAATTCCTTCAAATAAATGCATTAATTCTAATAAGTATGGATATGTAACTAAAATACTAAGCTATCCAGTCATTGTAAGAGGTCTGTGGGGGAGAAGTTGGACTCAGCCAGTCACTGACAGGCAGAGCTCCTGACAACCTTGTCCACAAAGTCACTCTTCTCTTCATTTGAAGATTTATACGTTTATTAAAATGATTTATTTACATTCCAGTTCACCTTCCTACACAATGGTGACCCTACCATATTCATCTTTATCTCTCCAGAGTTGAGCACAGTGCCTGGCATGTGCTAGGTGCCTAAATGAGGGAATTAATTATACCAAGTGGGTAACTGTCTATTACCACTATTAATGAAATTAACCTTGCAAAGTTTATTATTTACTATTTACTAGTACACTGTAATTAAAAGATAAATCATGGAGGGAAGAGATAGCAAAGTATTTGATTACCTCTGGGTAGATTAAGGTTGAGAGTGTATGTTCTCACCATGGGATGGAAGAGCATTATAAACCAGGAGATAACACCACTGATCAGGACAAAAAGCAAACTGGAAATGTCAAGGGATAAATAGAAAAGAGCTAACTTTGCAACTGGGAGGCAGAGTTCTATGTGCAGAGCACAGGCCTCTCTATCACACCGATTCCTCACAAACATGTACAGTAAAACTCACAACAGGTGGCAATACTCCTGGTTGTGGGAGGATTCAACTTTTTTCCTAAAGGCTCATTAAGACTGAAATAGTTGGAAGGAGAGATCTTATATGTGATCCAAATAACTGGCATCCATTCGTTTATTCTTTCAACATGTATTCATTCAGTAAATATGGATTGATTTGCTCATTCTCAGATTCATTCATTCAACTGTAGTAGAGTTATGTGCTTTTTTAAAATGAAGAAAAACACAATATAGTCAATGAGTTCAAAGTGGTTATACCAATGTGTGGGAGAAAGACAACTGCATATCCGGCTCTGAAATAAGACAGGATGTGGCAGGCAGTTGGATAGATGAATGAGCAGAGCCTGATAGAAACATGGGGGAAGGAGAGACTGACTTCAAATAAGAAGACACGATGAGATGTCAGGGAATGGGGAGTACCTGGCACTAGAGTTAAAGTAGGACTTCACATTGAAGAAATTACAAGAAACAAGGGTATTCAAAGTTTAGATATTAGGTTGTTCGGCAAATTGCAAGTTAATATTATTTTGGTGATGCATAGGAACATAGTCCAAAAGTTGGATTATAAATAAATCATGGAGAACTTTAAATTGCAGCACACAAAGTTTGGATTTCTTTGGGGTTATTTTTTTTTACCTTTATCTTTAAGCAAAGCATGATGCCCAGTTTAAAGTAGAACAGGGACTAATACATACAAGCTTTGGATTAGAGGAAAATTAAGGTCTGGCTCAAATTATTCTTCCATTAAGCCTTTGTGATTTTTCCATATTCAAGTGATTTGAAACTAAGCTAAAATTTTATATGTTTATTATTGCTGTAATCACTAATTTGACCCATAGCATTCCACAATTTACTAAATTGTAATCTACTTGAAGAAGGAGCACATGGGTCCAGCACCATGGGAATTATAATTTTAAGAAAAGTATGTGGAAAATAATTCATGCTTATTATCTATTAATTATTATATTTTCCTTATGAACAATTGTAAACCTACTTTTGCCCCACCCTGTATATTACATATATGTCTGTATATACAATATATATGGGCATCTTTCAGTTTTGTGAAATTTAGGTATACATTTTAACTGGTTTCTATTATAGCTTTGAATAATGGATTGAAAGTTCAAAATACAAGGTCATAGTAACAAAAGTGCCACTCTGTTACCATAACATTACCATAAAAAAAAAGAGTTAGTTGTGAGACTGCCCCAATTTCCCCTGAGAGATATGAAATTAGGATTGGAGAGGTGCCTTGAACTCAGTATAACCTTCCATCTGGGGAAGAGATCTCATAATCACTGATTTTTGATCTACTAGAGGCCTGACGAACAAAATTAATGGAAGAGTAGGCCTCCCTTCCCCTGGCTGCAGGCACCAGCTTCCCTCTGGCACCCAGGACCCGGGCTTCCCTCCCCTAGCTGCCAGGAAGCACCCGGGACCCAGGCTGGCTTTCCTCGGGCTGCCCACAGGCACCCAGGACCCGGGCTCACTTCCCTCAGGCTCTGGCGTCATCAGGAAGGACATCCGGAATGACGTCTGGTCTAATTGGCATATTACCCTTTTATTAGTATAGATTCTTTGAACATTGAGTATCAGAGAGTTTATTATTTTACAAAATGGGGTACTACGACCACCTAAGATAGTGGAAAAACACTCAGATTTTGGAGTAAGAGAAGTCTCATTATGGATTTGATCTTTTTTTCCAACTTGTTAACTGTGAAATGAACAAATCTTTGCTTCTCAGAGCTTTAGTTTCTCATCTGCAAAATCTAATATACTTGGGTTTTGTGAGGTTCAAATGAGATGATATAAATTCAGTGTCTGGAAACACTCATTAATGGCATAAAATTAAATATTAGAAAAGTCACTCCTTTACCAATGTCATCCAAGTAAGAGAGAAATCATCTGAGGGTTTTGGTCATATCAGTACCATGCAAGGTGAACCCTGAGTTGAAGCAGGGACAGGCCAGTGGGAAAGGTGCACAGTTTGTACGAAAACATGAAAGTGCATTTAATTCTTTCCTATTCTTGTAAATTTTTGTAGGTATATTTTATCACAGGTCTGTGACAGATCTTGACTTTTGTGTGTTAGTTATATTGCTTGGTGTGCCTTTCAGCTAAAAACTTTCTCTTTTTTATATTCTAAACTTTCCCTCACTTAGCTCCAAACCATCTTTCTTATCCTATTATCTTTTGCGACTGTAAATAATTTGCTTTGTTTATTTTGTTACCTTGACAATATTTATAGATCATGTCATAGAAAGCCTCCCTTAGAGACCTCTCTTTTGTAGAGTATATAAATTTAGTTCCTTATGTCTAAACTCTTCTGTCTTGCCCTTTAATCCGGGATATATTTTGTTGACCTTCTGAATTTTTTGTCTCAATGTACCTCTATAGCTTGTCAGTATTACAAAAAAAAATTATGCTGGAAAATTAATGGTTTAAAGTGATAGCTAGCAAAGAGCTAAAACATAGCTTCCCCAACATTCTAACTAAACTACTTACATAGCTGTAGAAAATAGAGAAGCAAGTACACTGCAGACAAAGGCTAGGAACAATAAGGCTAACTTGAGGGAGGAGGGAAAGGTATCACTGATTACTTCTGGACTTGGCTTGCTGAAATCAACCAATCCGCTGTCCCAAAAATTAACATGGCGAATTGTGAAACATACACTATCTACACCCTCCCTCTGGCTTAGAGATGAGAGTTTGTACCAAACATTAAAATCAGACATACATTATTCCACTTTGCAAATGTTGATATTTGAGATGGTGAGAAGCCTGCTTTCATATTACTTTAAAAAATAATCTATTCATAATTGCAGCTTGTGGAAAGCCACCTTTTGTCTTCACTAGCAGAGAGGTGTGGACAAGGTACCCGGAAGGCTGGTGACCCTTGAAGCCCTGGCAAAGGTCAGAGCTATGCACCCACTGTTTAATCCAGACAATGGTAGCTGAAGCAACTTCCCCACCAGATAGTCATGTAAATCCTTACTGATAAGATAGTCTGCCTGTTACTGGAACTTGCCTGCCTAAGGGCTATGGGTGGATCCCAAACTGAATAAAAATAAGGCAAGGCCTGAGCACAAGTGGAATCCATCCTCTTGGGATGGGCTCTTGCCTGGCCCCCCAATTTCCAAATTATTATTTCTTGTCTTTTCTCTTTCATTTGTGTGTGGCCCCTCTTCCAGATCCTGAACCCTGAACCACGAGGGATGTGGGGGGAAAACACACAACACAGCAGCTCATACAAAATAGCAATAGGGGGGTATAGCTCAGTGGTAGAGCATTTGACTGCAAAATAGCAATATGCTAGGTACATGAGAGGTGCGTGGATAGTTAAGTATTCCAAATTAGATGGGTAATCTAAACAACACCTAGGAGAGGTATGTGTTAGATATTATGAATTATTTAAGTACTTCTGTTTAGGAAACTAAGAGTGAGGACCAAACAGTCTGGTCAAACAAGATCTGAGAATGCGTAACCAGAAAGGGAGTTTCTGAAAAATACTGTGGCACAGGAAAATAAATGTTTTCATGATGACAAAGAAAAAAATCAAACTCTGAAAATCTTAAAATTTTATATAGTTTGATCCAAAAGAATAGGTATATATTCTTTAAGAATATGCCAGAATATGTTCTTTACTGGAAAAGTATAAAGCTATATAAAGAGAAGGTTCTCAGATTAAAGTACAGTAGTGGGAGGTACAATGTAATAATCATAAAGTAATGCATGGTGCTTTAGCACCAGGTACCATAACTGGCTCATAGTGGGTCCTCATTAAATGTTAGCTCCTATATGCAATCACAACAGATTGAATAATCCTATATAATAAAAGCCCAATATGCTCAGTGTCTGGTTGTCTGGTCATCTGTTCAACCAATCAAAGCATAATATGCTAATGATATGCTAAGGCTGCTCAACCGATAGCTATGACATGCACTGACCACCAGGGGGCAGGTAGTCAACCAGTCACTATGATGTGCACTGAACACCAGGGGCAGGGGGCAGACGCTTTGACCAGTAGGTTAGCTTGCTGCTGGGGTCCCACTGATCAGGACTGAGTGAGATGGGCTGGACATGCCCTGGAGCCCTCCTGCAGTCCCTCCCAAGCTGGCCAACCTCCCGCGTCCCTCCCTAGCCCCTATTGTGCACTGGTGGTGTCCCTTGGCTTGGCCTGCACCCTCTTGCAATCCAGGACCCCTCAGGGGATGTCAGAGAGCCAGTTTTGGCCCAATCTCACAGGCCAGGCCTAGGGATACCACTGGTGCATGAATGAATTCGTGCATCGGGCCTCTATAATAATAATAATAATAATAATAATAATAATAATAATAATAATAAATAATAATAATAAATAATAATAATAATAATAATTACTATTGAAAAGTGAAAAAAAAACCCTTCTATTTCAATAATGAAGTTTACACCCAAACTCAAGATGCTAAAGTCAGATTTGATGTCCTTAAATCATAAATCAGTGGGGGCAAAACTTAAGATCTTTCCCCAGGATGCAGAGAAAATGAAAATTGATGACAATGATGAGAGCAATGATAGAGCTAGAGAACATTGGACTTTCACCCAACTCACTTTTCTTCTCCCTATTCCTCTTAGAGAGGTGGGGAATGAGTATGCTGGGCATTGTGCTGGATTTGCTGCAAAGCACCAGCAAAAACCACCAGGTCAGGAGCCAGTTGCTTTAGGAGCAGGTATAACGCAAGAAGGAAATAATCTTTTTCCTTTTTTCTTCACTTAACTACTATGTATGTTCCTTACTGGGGGGGTGGGGTGGGAAATATATATATATATATATATATATATATATATATATATATATATATATATATACATATATACATACATACACACACACACACACACACACACACACTTATACATACAGTATCTTGGAAACAAAATCACAGCCAAAAAGGCTAATTTTAGGAAGGAGTCTAGTGATTAACCAATAATATGAAAACAAAGGCATAGCAGTGAAAACAAAAGAATCCAAACCAGACATTGGGGGAGGGGACAGAAGTCCAGTCAGGAAGCCCAGAATTGGTAGACAGACCAGGAGAGTGGGATCAAGTGAGCTCCCATGGGGCATTAAAATTGGCTGAAACAACCGCCAGGATAAATTTCTTAAGTTGATGAATCCATGTTTCATTAGATGCCTTCAAGTGTTACATGGGAAACAGCTCTTCCTAGGCAGGGCCAACTTTGCCTGGAGAGGATCTGATTTCTGGAAAATATAAGTTATTTATATAAAGCCAAATAATTAATTCATGTGTCAGTAGGTTTTGAGCTCACATGAGAGGTCTTACTTTTTTACTGAGCATAGTTTATTAAGATGCCAATGAAAGGGTCTGTTGATATAAATAAAGATGGATGGCCAAAAGAAAGCTAAAACATGAAATGGAAGTTAGCCAAGAATGTTGCCCAGGGCCTCAGCCCTTGCACCATATGTGTCAGACAGGGATCCCCTCTGTGACGGGCAGAGCTCTAGGAGCCATAGGAGCGCACTAATGCCACACCCACTTGGATTGTGTTAATTCTGTGCCCACTGAGCAGAATTCTAGATTTAAATTTGCCCTTTCAGGAAGATAATCCGAATCCTGAATTTGGACAGAAAGACTTTGTCCATCACCTAGACCTCTGTCCCCATCTTGGCAACACCCTCCCTCACATCCCAGGTTTGAACTCATTCAACTTCAGCTTCCTACTTCAGAGACTGGGGAGCTCAGGGTGAAGGAATTCAGTGGTTCACCACTGTTAATGCAAAGAGTTTCCTTTTTTGGAGATGAAGTCTTTCTCTTACTATCTTCTACTTAGTTCTGCCTTCAGAAATGAAACGGAAACAGTCTATTCCCACTTTGATGAGAAAACCCTTTGTAAACTTTAGCACAATTATTTTGTCTTTTATCCTTCATTTGAGGCACAACACCACTAGTTTCCAAAACAGTTTATGACAGTTTTAAGACTTTTCAGTATCCTAGTCACCTCCATATAATAATTCTGTTCTAAATTCTTCCAGTTGCTATAGCTTAGAAAATTCATAGTATCTATGTGAATGTCTACCCAGAAAACTAATGTAAACATTATCTTCCTTAGAGTAAGACTGTAGGAATGGACTGGTTAAAGTCACCTTCAATCCTAGTATCCAACAAAACCTCACACTGTTCTAAGGCCCCCCCTCCCCCAATCTCAACTGAAGTAATTTGGGGGCTTAATTGCTGTTTTATATATGTATGGACACACCCTCCATTTGTTTTTATCAAAAGTGGGTTTGTGCTTGGATGCAGAAATGCCTTGGCCAAATTCCTGGCCAGCAGAAGCCATGAAATATTCACTAGCTATGCATTTCTTCTTGCTTGCTGGTACACTTCATGCACCTAATAAACACCCCAAAATAGACCATGAATGTGAAGTATAGTGGATTTTGGTAGATAATCTCCATGGAAGAAGACATTGGCAACTCTAAGGAAATAATGTGGACTAAATGTTACACAAATAAAAAAGTAAGACAAAGTACTTATTGACATTGGTAGGCATTGATTCATCGTGAGTCTAAATACACACATTAAGCCTCTTAAAGCATCATAAATGCTGCTGAGCTATTTTTGGTTTTGCAGAAGAAAGATCAGGATATGTGAGGGAAAGAATTACTATTCCCCCAAGAATTACAACCTTCAGTGCTCTTCAGACTCTGAACAGAATCAAGTTGGCTAAGGACAGAGATAGAAATAACATTAGTTTTCTGTTAAATACTTAACATACACAGTAAGAGTTTCCCAACCTGAAACCCAGCTGGGCTTTCCATAGACATGTTAGATTTTCAAACAAGAAAAAGATTAGTTGCAAATTACTTATCTAAGTCATCTTTCACCATGAACAAGTTTAACAGAAATTGTCTTATGAATCACTTTGAAGATTCTACAACTAATAATAATTTTAAAAGGCTTAGAGCTGTGGGAGTTTTAATAGTTTGTTCCAGCAAAATTTGCCATCTCTTTAGGAACCCCTGCAGATGGTCCTGCTGTGTCTGCTTGACAGGAAGCAGACCCAGTCTTCAGCATGAAACCAAGGTGCCAGCAAGGCTCAACTAGGGACTTAGCACAGAAGACAGAGACATGATTTAATTCTTAGCTCTGCCATTTACTTCAAGAATGAAGTACGTACAGTGCTTTAGAATTTTGATTATATAAAAGAGAAAAAAAAAACAACACAAAAAATAGGAATGACATCTATCATCTTCTATAATAATAAAAGGACAATATGCTAATTAGACCGAACGCCATTCCAGACATCCGTCCTGATGAAGCCAGGGCCAGAGGGAAGCCAGCCTGGGTCTCAGGTGCCTGCAGGCAGCTGGAGGGAAGCCAGGCCAGGTCCTAGGTGCCTGCAGGCAGCCCAAGGGAAGCCAGCCCAGGTCCCGGGTGCCAGAGGGAAGCTGGTGCCTGCAGCCAGAGGAAGAAAGGCCAACTCTTGTACAAATTTTCATGCATCAGGCCTCTAGTAGACCATAAAAATATAGCTAGGTTTTGTTTATTTTAAAAACATGTTTTATAGTTCTTTCATTACTAATTTTTTGAAGACTAATATTAATAATGGAAGAACTGTAACCACAAGTAAAATTGGTTTCTTTGTAGTTTCTTCCCATTTGCTTTAGTTTTACTGTGTGCAGCAAAAGGGAACAAATACAATCCTTCTCAAAAATAATTGTTCAGAGGTACTTCTTTTTCTCCAGTATAGCTTTGTCTTCTTCAGGCAAGATCCTTAAGTTACTAGCAGGGTTCCTCTTCTGAGCTGCACTTCCCTTTACTCTGCTTATCTTCCTCTGTGCGTATCACATCTGTTTTCTCCATGATTTTCAAACAAGGGTGGATTATAGGTGAGCAGAACACCTGAGTATCACAGAGTGCTCTTGGATATAAAGAAATTACTCAGGCCGAAACCGGTTTGGCTCAGTGGATAGAGCGTTGGCCTGTGGACTGAAGGGTCCCAGGTTCGATTCCGGTCAAGGGCATGTACCTTGGTTGCGGGCACATCCCCAGTGGGGAGTGTGCAGGAGGCAGCTGGTCGATGTTTCTCTCTCATCGATGTTTCTAACTCTCTATCTCTCTCCTTTCCTCTCTGTAAAAACTCAATAAAATATATTTTTAAAAAAAAGAAATTACTCAGAACCTGGATGGCTTAGTCACCTGTGCATTTGTTAAAATAATGTTTTATTTGATTTTTGCACATTTAAAACCTCTTTTTACTGTTTATTTTGTAACTGTTACTTATTTTGTAAATAAGAGTGGAAATTACTCCTTTGAAATCCTAATGGCTCTTGGCATAGTTCTGAGCTCAGAGCAGGTCCTTAAAGAGATTATATGTTAAACTGAGTCCAATTAAACTATACTTGAAACTTCAACAGACAGTAGCTTAACTAATGTCCCAGCGACCTATTGGAGTCATTTATATGAATATTCCTCACACACAATGTAAGAAAATTTTAATTACAGGAAAGAAAAAAAAAATGGTTCTAGAAAAGATCACCTGCCTCCAATGCAATGAACCTATCTATCTTCATTAAAAAATGGTTCTGTGGCCCTAGCTCATTTGGCTCAGTGGATAGAGCGTTTACCTGCGGAATGAAGGGTCTGGGTTCGATTTTGGTCAAGGGCATGGACCTGGTTGCATTCTCAACCCCAGGCCCTGGACGTGGTGCATGTAGGAAGCAACCAATCAATGTTTCTCTCTGTCTCTCCCCTCCTTTCTCTCTCTTTAAAAATGAGTGGAAAAATATCCTCAGGTGAGGATTAATGAAAACAAAACAAACAAAAAAACAGCCGGCACTGTGAATATTCACAGTGTCCAATGTAAGTCACACAGTAGCATTCCCATTGCAGCACATGAAGGCTGAGCACAGGCTAGCCTCTTTTAAAAATGTGTACACCTTGGTTAGAATTTGCTAACATGTGAACAAACTCTTATTCTCTTTAAAAAGTCCACTTTGCAAAGGATCCCTTAACAGCATTCCAGTCTCCCAGTGCCTGTAATTGTTTCCAGATCATTAACCATTTGAATGAGAGACCTTGGAGAATGGGGAGATAGAAAAGGGAAACAAAGCTAAAGAATTCAGAGCCACTCCTAATTGAAGGTCAAGTAGAAAAATATTGAGCATCTGGCAATGAAGATTTAAGTCAGAGGTAAGCAAGGCTTTCAGTTGCGCATTCTCAGAGCACCACAGAGGCACAGATTTCACGGAGTGGAGGTGCTCAGCCCCCCTCCGCCCCTTCCCACTCTTCAGGATTGCTCCTCAGAAGTTACCATGGATAGAGTGTCTGGGGCACTCAGACTGCTGGCCTGTACCCCAGCCCATCCATTCCATGAAGGGCAAGGCAATTCTTTTTCTGTATCGTGTGTGTGTGTGTGTGCGTGTGTGTGTGTGTGTGTGTGTGTGTGTGTGTGTGTGTGTGTGTTCCATGAATGAGAGCCTTCATTCTTATAATTTCTCTTTCCTTCTCTCCTTTTTTGATTTACCTCTCAGCACTCTTGTCAATGTATCCCAAATTGTGAGGATATTCTTTTCTTTGTTTTTAAGCAATTTTAGAAAAATATCCAACTCTCTGGTAGCAGAAATTGTGACATTTTTATCAGATCTGGGGAGCATTTTTAGACCATTGAAAACTTTCTTTGTACACTGCTTACATTTGGAGGAGGGGTCCTATAGAGGAAAGTGGGATTGGGTCAGCTCTAATACAGCCAAGAAATGACCTTGGCTACCCTGGGCTGGGCAGGAGTAGGAAAGCCCTTAGATGTCCACCCCAGTGGAGCCTCAAGCTGGTGCAGCTGAGGGAACGCGTGACTTTTGGACGCAAAGGTCAGGTTTGGTTCTGGGATTATGGTTTTGAGATTAATAAGCCCCCCAGGGAGCTGCACCATGAGGATTTGGGAGATATGTTAGTTTCCTTCAAATGGGAACTGGGACTCTCAGAGGCGGGCTTCTCCACACCAACCTGTCTGTGCAAGACAAAGACCTGTCACTTCCAGCTGATGACATGCAGCTTTGAGGGAAGATTCTGCACTAAAATGGGTTTACATTTTCAGTTTAAAACACTGGATTTTTAAAAAATGACCAAAATCTGCATGCTGCTCTCTCTAGCCCTGTGCTTATAAAAGGGTAGGGGGTGAGATGGGCAGGGGGATCCTACATGCAAAGTGGTCTAATTGGAGTTTTATTTTCTGTCATTTTTCTTTTTAAATAAAAAATAGTAGTTCTTTAAGAAATCGCCAACACATATATAATACCTTAATCAATAAAGGAAAAAAGAAGAGAGAAAGAAAGAAAGAAAGAAAGAAAGAAAGAAAGAAAGAAAGAAAGAAAGAAAGAAAGAAAGAAAGAAAGAAGAAGAAAGAAAGAAAGAAAGAAAGAAAGAAAGAAAGAAAGAAAGAAAGAAAGAGCCAAAATTATACTTGTGCACCCTTTACAGATTCTACTCATCCCAGAGAGCCTAGACTAGAAATAAAAATTTAAACAAAAGCTTATATTTTGAAGAGGACTTTGGGAACCGATGACACTAGACATGGCCTTATTTTTCCATGAAGCTGTTTATGAAGCAAGCTGTCAATCAGGCAGGTAAAGGTCCACCTCACACTTCATAGTAGCACCTGCCACAGCTGAATGATCTGATTTTAACTTCAAGGCTTCATCACCATTTCTAAATAACTGTTGATGAAAGATGCACTTTACTTCAAATGAAAAATAGGACTTTTGAGTAGAAAATTTTACTGTGATGTAACCCCTATGCCAAATTTTGATTACTGATTTGCAGATGGGAAATAATCCAGGTACTTTTTCTCTTGATGTTAGTTAAAAATCACCTCTTAAAGGCATTTCTCCAGCACTTTGAATGTGTAGGACACATTTTACTGTGATATTGCCTTAGATAGCAACCTGTGTCTGGTCACTTACCCACTCATTTATCCATGCAGAGTTTATACACTTGCCTCAGGATATGTATTCCCTGAGACTGTGTGAGAATTGGGCATAAACGGGCCTTACATAGAGGCATAGCATGTGTTCACCTTTATGAAGGATTTGAGAATATTAGGAAAAGACTTACCTTCAAATGACTATTTCACATGGTCATTATATTATGAGGTCTAGTGATTTTAGATACTCACATCATATTTAAGCTGTGAGGGATTTTTTTTTTTTTTAATATATCTTACCGACCTTCTACAGAGAGGAAGGGAGAGGGACAGAGAGCCAGAAACATCGATGGGAGAGAAACATCGATCAGCTGCCTCCTGCACATACCCCACTGGGTACGTGCCCGCAACCAAGGCACATGCCCCTGACCGGAATCGAACCCGGGACCCTTGAGTCTGCAGGCCGACGCTCTATCCAGTGAGCCAAACCGGTCAGGGCTGTGAGGGATTTTTGAAGATGGTCTATCTATATCTTTTTGTTTTAAACCTTAGAACCCCAAAATCTAGAGACTGAGTTACTTGACCAGGTTCCTTAGCTTCCTTGTTAGTAGCTGGGTTGAGACTTTGAACCCAGTACCTTGATTTCCAATCTTGTGATTACTAATTGTTTTACTTCTTCTTCCTAAATTCTACTTTTAACTTCTGAATTTTCCTAAAACATGTTAGGTTCAGACAGCAGCCAGGTTAAATATGGGCTTGCTATTGTGGTCTTCCAGGAGCCAAGGATGGGTTGGAAATTGCAAGATGCCCCAGTTGGAAAAGAGGGTGTGTGTGAAAAAAACACACAGGTTGATTGAATTGCACCATTTCAACACATTGTTTTAGAGCAACTACAGCTATAAGAAACGATGAAATCACACTACTGCAGCTTTCTCGAGAGAGACTGAGGGTTCGCTGATGGTCCCCTTTCTGTCTGATCGTCCCTCTCCCAATCCTGACTCCGCAGTCCCTGGGGGGAGAGGGAAAAATGCTATAATGAACCTAAATTCCAAGGTCCAGAAGCCATTTCCATTCACAGGCCAGTTCTTGTGTGGAAGTGAGTTTCCTGCTCACTGAAGGTTAGTCCAGGGGAGATGCACAGGCAGGCCCTGGAGGCTGCCTATCAGGTGTGCAAGTGCTCACACTTCCCTCTTTTTCTTTGATAATGAAAAGATCCTCCTCCCAACCACTTTCTAATTTTATTCAGTGCATTATAATTATGGTCTTTAATATAAATAGTTCTTATAGTATTTAATATAAAATACCATATGCCCAATCAGTGTAAATGGGAGCATGGACCAACTCATTTTTGATGGATAGGAAGTTGGTTGGTTAGAGACAGAATGATAACGTGGCTGACAAATGCACTGGATGTGTCCAGAGGGAAAATGCTTAAAAAAGGCAAGATGGACTGAGAAACTGAGCTGGAAAATAGAAAAAGGAAAACACCAGAGGGGATTTCAACAAATTGGACAGGAGCAAGCTTTTGCCTCTATTAATACGCACCTCTCCAAACTTCTCACTTCACCAAGGAGGAAACTCGGCTGGATGGAGAGCTGATGGGGACCGACTGTGGGTGTTAATAAAGGGAGGCGGAACAAGGCTACAAATGCATGTAGTTTACAGCCTACAAAGGAAGATGGCCACACAAATAAATAACTCAAAGGAAAGTAAACCTTGCAATGCTGGGAGGAGATCATCAATTAGTCTTCCAAGACAAGAATCCCTTAGACTTTGGAGAAACAAAAATGTCCTCATGGAGGAGAATAAATTTGAGGACATGCACACTGAGAGAAACTAAAGGAAAGTTAGTCCAGACATAGAACTTGAGGAAAGCGGTGGCATGATGCACACCTGGCTGTAGGAAAGATACTGTACCTACCCTCTCATTTAGTCCTCACTTGAGAGGGCACAAGGCAAGGATTAATATCACATTTGTCAATGAGGAGGCAGAGGCCTCAGTTACACACCCAGGACACGTGACAGGGACAGGATTTAAACTTAATCTGGAGTCTGTCAATTATGCTTCGGGGCTCCTAATTCCTTTCTACATATTATAAAAATCATGTGAAGACTGCACATGTTCTGAGGTTTTCTACTGTAGGTATACTGTGGCATAGTCATAAAGCAGATACCACATTACAGGGGTCTGTTTCTGCCCAGAACTTGAAGGAGGAAGCATCAGTACTGTGTTTTCAGGACCTCTCTATGCACTAGGACAAAATCCTTCCTCATGAGTCTGGTACTGATCCATGCAGGTGACAGGGGCTCCCACTTCTTCAACCAATGGGAAAATGTTCAACTCTTCAATATACTTGTTCTTCTGTAACAGACAACCTACTTTTTCATAGTATCTCTCACTTTGCTCCTAATTAAAATGCAATAACTTCAAAAGTTATACGTCAAGTCAGTACACTAAGGAAAGAAGGTGCTGCATATGATCTTTAGTTACCCAGGAATTTAAAGTTTAGAAGTCCCAGGATAATTGTGCTCAAGTTTGAGTTTGTCAAAATTGTCAGTGTTGAGACTGAAAAGCAATGTTAGAGAATATCCATGCAGTCACCAAGCACATTTAGCCTAAGGTCAAATTCCATTCCATTCAGTAGACATATCCCATTTTTATTACCTTGTTGATAGAGGCAGATTTATAATTATTGAATTTTAAAAGTGCTTATAGCCCTAGCCAGCTTGGCTCAATGGGTAGAGCATTGGCCTGCAGACTGAAAGGTCCCAGGTTCAATTCCAGTCAAGGGTACCTACCTCAATTTCAGGCTCAATGCCCAGTAGGGGCCATGCAGGAGGCAGCCAATTGAAGATGTTCCTCTCTCATGGATGTTTCTATCTCTCTATTCCTCTCCCTTACTTTCTCTCTAAAAAATAAAAAACATTTTTTAAAAAGTGCTTATAGACCAGGGTGGAGGATACTTAATCCGTGGGATCGCCATGATTTCTCCAGTGCTTACTCCCTGCCTCCTTCCTGACAGCATAATTTAGTGTCGAGCCTTTTGAGAATTTTCCAGAGACTTTTTCTAATATTCAGAATTTTGGCATTTAAATGTTGCAATCAAAGGAGAACTCATTCAGATTTTTAAAAATTGCAATTGCCTTAGTTGTAAGAAGACTATGAGTACAACTTTTGCCTTTTGATAAGAAAAAAATAATTTCTAAACTGAAAAGGAATCATTTCTTTCCAAAACACATAATTTTCAATTCCATAGGCTCTTAATTGCAATGCCTGCTGTAATTTTTAAAACAATGAGACTGATTTTTAGGAGAATTATAAGGATAAAACTCATTCACTCAGATGATATTCTTTAAAGGGTCCCCATAACACTTTTTAGTTATAGCTGTTCATGAGGTACACCCTTTCTGGAAGTATCTGCAGATCCAGAAAGCGTAAATCTCATGAATTCACTATTTCAAATTGTAAATTACCCTGACCAATGATCATAATCCAAACAATGTACATCATGTTTTATGGAAATTCCTGAAGAGAATATCCAAGATTGTTTTTAGCAAAACATCACCTTTGGTCTAAGTATGTAGTATTATGGGCCCATTGGTAGCCATTAAGAGCATCTGAGTTAGGAGTCTCATTTCTGAGAGGGAGACCTGAAGAAATCCTGAGATTAAAGGCCAAATTTATATTCTTTAGCTCCTGAAAGAGTGGAGCATTCCTGAAGTTAGTCTTGTTCCTAGACTTTGTGGGTCAAAGCTCTCTAAAAACTCCAAGGACCCCTTGGATTTCTGATACTGGGATGTGTGGCCTTTCCCAGACCTGGGCTCCATGATATGAACGTGACTGGTCACCTGCAGCTCACTGGGACTGCTCCTGCTCCTTGCTCTTCCAATTTCCCCTCCAGAAGGACTGTGTAGCTTCCCCAAATCCTCATTTGGAAAATAGGTAAGAAATAACATTCCCTTGGATACATAATTCCAATGTTTGTTTAAAACTCAGTCGCATTACTTGGAACCATTAATAATTACTTGTCTCAAGAGTTGTAGCGGAAATAAATTCATTTTCCAAAATAAGTATGGCTCTAATCATATATGTATAAACACAGTGGCAAAATATGCCAGAGTATGAATGAAGCAGGTAGCAATGAAGCTAATTTGTACTGTTCTTCTGTTAAAAATGCCATCCTCCAGGGTCCCCTTTAAATCTTCATTCAGGCTGTCTCTCCTGTCAGAGCTTTCTTGGACCAGGTCACCACACAACTGCCTCACCACACAACCACCTCTTTCATTATCCATGACACTCATTTCACAATTGCTCATTTATTTATCTGTAACTTCTGCTATGCTGTCAGCTAAAACGACTATTAAAACATTCAGTATTTCTTAATTTATTCATTTGTTCATCTTGTCCCCCTAAATGTATTAAAACGTATGCTTATTTAGAGTACATATGCATAGCTCTCTTCTACACACCCTGTACCATAATAGGTTTAATGTTTCTTGTTAATTATTTTGATGAGGATTCCATTTATGGACTTGCTTATCTTATAGGTGTAAAAATCCCATTTCTGAAAGCACTGCATTTTTATTAACACCGTCTCTTTCAAAAAAATTTACTTTCTCTTTGGACACTTAAAATTTTAGAAAAAAAGATCTCTGCTTTGGAGAGAGGGACATGCCTTAGCTCCTGAATCTCACATTTAGTTTGTACTTGATGAACTGAAATATGATTGCTAAGACTTTAAGTTTTAGGGAAGGTTAAAGAACTGCAGAGGAAGTCTGTGAGACAAGTACATTCTGCTATGACCATTGACAAGGAAGTACCAGGTGGGCTTATTTTACTTAAAAATTTTTCCTATGACAATTCCCTATGATGTATGTAATTGGTATTTTAGATACAGTCCCAGAAGTCCTAGAATCACAAATGTACAAATTCAGGAACCAAAAGACAAGTTGAAATTTTAATGGAAATAGTGTTAAATGTTAAACCAAGATTTTTTAAAGTACCTATCTGAAAGCATTTATCAGCAGATTGGATTAGAAACAAATCTCAAGATTGGTATTGGCTACAAGTTACATGATAGGACTGTTATGAAAATCAATATTCATTTACATTAAAAAAATACTGTCTAAATCACACTTTCCTGTATTCTACACTCATCAGCTCACACCTGGAGTACAGTGTTCAGTTCTGAATAATCTGATAAATAGTTATTGATACATTAAGGCAAATCCACAGCAGAATGGCCAGAATAAGAAGCTTAGAAACCAAGTTACATGATTAAGTTACAGGAGGTGAAAATGTCAGTAAAATAGAAAGCTAAGACAAATAAGATAAAGAGTTAATCAAATACTAGAGGCCCAGTGCACGAATTCCTGCACCAGTGGGGTCCCTCAGCCTGGCCTGCGGGATTGGGCCGAAACTGGCTTTCCTATATCTCCTGAGGGGTCCCAATTGCAAGAGGGTGCAGGCCAGGCTGAGGGACCCCACTGGTGTATGATCTGGGCCTGGGAGGGACGCGGGAGGTTGGCCAGCCAGGGAGGGACTGCAGTAGGGCTCCAGGGTATGTCCAGGGGAATGGCACCAGGGTGTGTCCAGCCCATTTCACTCAGTCTCGATTGGCCAGAGCCCAGCAGCAAGCTAACCTACCAGTCAGAGCATCTTCCCCCTGGTGGTCAGTGCACATCATAGCAAGTGGTTGAGTGGCCTTCACATATCATTAGCATGTTATGCTATGATTGGTTGAACGGACAACCAGACGGCCAGACACTTAGCATATTAGGCCTTTATTATATAGGATTTGAAGCACTGGTGGGACAGAGCACGGTTTGGCTATTAGAACTGTTGCTAATCAGTGTATACTAGAAGATGCAGCCAAAGAGAAGTTTCCTGACAAATTGAGCTGTGTACCTGAGACAAGATGATTCCAAGTGTAGGAACCCCCTGTAGCGGAGCTGTTCAAACAGGTATTAAAGAAACACCTATTAAGGGTCCTAAGAACGGATTCTAATTCTTCAGTTTAGGTGGCCATTAATGTATTTCTCTTAATTTGAGATACAGACCCAGCAATAAGAGAATCAGAAAGGGCACTTCACTTCCAAAATAAAACTCCAAGTTATCATCAAAATAGTTAACGCTTTTGAGACATTCTACTTTTTTTTTAATAAGTCAAAAGATGTTTGTTGAGGTCAACTTAAAAGATAGAGCAAGCCTCACTGTAATGTAGCTATATCACAGCCTCCAGCCACAGGGGACATCCTGGACCACTGAGATAACTGTCAAAGAGTCATTTACAGTGGATTGGTGTGGGATTAAGGCCTACGTTTCCTTCCTTGTCCACGTGCTGTGCTAAGCACATGCCATCCAGGCCAGGGAGATAAAGTGAACTCTCCCACATTTCTTTTATTTTAGAAAAGTTCATCAACTTTAACTGCCATCTGACTTTTATTTTCCTTTCTGGAAAGGTGCCAGATATGATAAGGATCTGATAAGTCAAAAGGCACTTTCAGCCTCATTGTCTCCCTGTATTACCAAAGCCTCATAAAAACAGATGAATAGCCCAGTCCAACTTCTTTCTAGGATCAGCCAAAGATAAACACTCAGTGCCTTATCAGCTGAAAAGGAAATTCTTCATTTTTATCAGAGAATAAACTGCAGTTGCTTACTTGGAAATAAAAATCGATGGCTCCATTTGGCAATTTAATTTTTTTTATTATTATTAAGCAGAGAAACAACTAAATCTCCCAATTATCTCTCTCCCATATAAATCCTGAGTTAAACAGCAAATGTGAATTCTTGGCTAACAAACTGAAGGAAGATGGAAGTGTAGATTCTATACAAGCTATCAAGAATGTTGATGAGATCATAAAACTAAATTCCTTCATTATAATCCATTCAAATGAGTGATAAAAAGTTTGTATGCAAAGTTTGCACCCAAAGTCTTATCTAATGTAATGTATGTTACTAGCTCATTTGTACTTTCTCAGACCTCAGCCCATTGCCTACCTTGCGGCTTCCTCAGACCCTATCTTCTCTACCCCTCAGTTCACAGTACTCCATTGTCCTTTTACTCTTTATATTTTTATACCAGTCATTAGAGAAGCTCATATTGCTTTTAACTGGTATTTAACTTTGACATGGGTCCATCCTGTTTGCTTGGATAGACTATAATATTTTCAAAACTCAAAGCTATGATATCTGAGTGTACCGTGTTGCCCCCGGAGGTGTTCTATGAGTGAGCAAAAGACACTAAAAGCAATGAACACTTTTTCAAAATTTGAATACCAAGGTGGTGGGAGATGAAAGTTAGAACCCAGGTTGCCCAACTTAGGAGGCCAGATTGTTTCTCCTTTATTCCCTGTAACCTTTGCATCTTACTCCAAACTATTGGTCACTTTGGGGAAATCCCAAAAAGCTATTTAACCTATATAAAGCTTTAATTTTTTCTCTCATTCTTATTTGCATTTTAAAGAAGGTGGGGAAAGGAATTAATTATCTCGTGGGGAAAATTAATGATGGAATTTCTGCTGTGATCTTGATTAGGGGAGATGGTTTTGATCAAATAAGACCTCTCTCAAACATTGTAAGTTGCATAAAACATAAACAGCTGCCAACACTGTGTGCTGGGATGGTGATAATGCTATAGTCCAAGTAATCTGGGTACCTCTGCCCTCAGGCCATCCATACTTGGAAATAAAATGTATGTCACCTATGTCATGCTCATAATTATTTCTCCCAAAGCTGACAGGTGCATTCTGGCTCTCTAGCCCCTGCATGTTGGCATTTATCTAATGTCATGTTTTGAAAGAGAAACTGTGTATATAAAGAAAAAAATAATCAAATTCTATAGATATCCATTAAGTATTATTAATACAATATTTCTAATTTCTAATTACTAAATCTAAATGAATAATGTTGAGATAAATAGTAATTATGAATATGTTCATAATTATTTTCTGTCTAATCACTTGCTGTGGTTTTACAAACACAGTTTGTGTTCGAGTTCTCTGTTGAGTGATGTAAGAGAAATAAGAAGGAATACCAAAGGAGTGTGAGAAAAGGCCCAGTCTTTAAGGAAATGATAAATGTGGGGAAAACGCAAGGCAATAAAATATATGAGCTAGGTGAAAAGAAAGGCAGCACATAATTCTGTTACATATATGATAAAGTCAGAGTAGTTCTAACATAGGTGACTCTGAACTAAAACAATTAGTGAAACAATGAAAGATCTCTTAGAAGAAAGTGTCTCAATTGTCAATATTATCCAATTTTAATCCAATTTCTCTCTATAATTATTTATGTACTTAAATATTGGTAGTAATAGCTTAATAACAGCAATATGAGCTTCTCAAATGACTGGTATAAAAATAATTATAATAGTGATTATGACAATAATAATCCTATATAATAAAAGCATAATATGCAAAGTGTCCGACCATTCAGCCATTCAGCCAGTTGCTGCACTGACCACCAGGAGGCAGACACTCCAACTGGTAGGTTAGCTTGCTGCTGGGGTCGCACCAATTGGGACTGGGCAAGATGGGCCAGACACACCCTGGAGCCCTCCCATGGCCCCTCCCGGCCGGCCAACCTCCCATAGTCCCTTGCCAGCTGGCCCCGATCAGCCCAGATCAGGATTGGGCAAGACGGCCCAATGGCCCAGATCAGGAATGGGCAAGATGGGCTGGACACACCCTGGAGCCCTCCCATGGTCCCTCCCTGACCCTGATCATGTACCATGGGATCCCTCAGCCTGTCCTGTGCCCTCTCGCAATCAGGGACCCCTCAGGAGATGTTGGAGAGCCAGTTTTGGCCTGATCCCTGCAGGCCAGGTTGAGGGACCCCACTGGTGCATAAATCCATGCACCAGACCTCTAGTCTATATGTATAAAAGGCTAATATGCTAAGTGTCTAACCATTCGACCATTCGACTGGTAGATATAACATGCACTGACCACCAGGGAGCAGACACTCAACACACAGGCATGGAAACATGGAACAGACTGATGAATCTCAAAGGAAAGGGGGGAGAGCGGGAAGAGATTAACCAAAAATCTTATAAGCATACTAGAGGCCCAGTGCATGGATTCGTGCACTGGTGAGGTCCCTCAGCCTGTTCTACAAGGATTGGGATGAAACCAGCAGTCTGACATTTCCCAAGGGGTCCTGGATTGTGAGAGGGTGCAGGCTAGGCCAAGGGACCCCATCAGTACACGAATCTGTGCACTGGGCCTCTAGTTATAGTTATAATATTGATAGTTGACTTATTTGAAACTGACTATGGCAGGCACTTACCTAAGTGAGTTCCATCTGTTAAAAGATTCACTTCTTTACAACAACCCAATTATTAAAAACTTTTATTAGGCACTATTTACACACAAGGACATTGTGGCAGAGAGGAGTTAAGCAGCTTGCCTATAGTCACACAGCTATCAAAACTCATGTCCCACACCCACTATCCAACATTACCTCTTTCATCTATCCAATATTTTACCCTTTTTAATTTCTAGTTTTATTTCTAGTATTTTTTCATGTGTACCTAATCATTTGTGTGTATATCCTTATAACCAAAAAGAATTGAAAAGCAAAAGACCAGTTTAGAGTGAACTTAGAACTTTGAATATAGTCAGATATTAAACAATTATAATACAAAGGGCCTGGTTTCATCTGTGATTAATCATAAAATAGAGTCAAATGTTCTTCTGGGAATGATTGTTTGTATGCATAAACTCTCACCAGCATGATTGCCAGACATTAACCTACCTCAAAAGTTTCCCACGCTTCTGTAGTCCTAAGACCAGGACCCAGGTGTCTATGTGCTTTTGTGATTGCCTATTTTTATGGTGATCCTCTTAAAATTACTTTCTCCTGATACAGCTCTGCATCAATTATTACTACTGGGCCACTGACAGCTTAATGCACAGAATAGGCCTAGAATGACCAGATCATCCCATTATTCCAGCAACTTTTGGTAATATCGTGCTAAGGAAAGCAGGTAAAACATAGGGAGATATGGCTCATTGATATGGCAGTTTTTAGATTGTTCAAGGCTGCCTTCCCATTCAGTACTTTATTCTATGCAAACTGATGTGCTCAATATAGATGGGAGTTGGTGATTTAGCAGAATTACAGGTTGAGAGAAAGGAGAAATTGTGCAAACACTTAGAAGGAAGGATAAAGAAGATGATACAATGAAGAGGAAAAGTAATTCTCTGCAATATAAAAGAGATGAATTCATTTCAAGAAGTCAGCAGCTTAAAGCTATCGTCATCCATTTTCATTTTATGATATTGATGTACCGAGCTAGAGAAGAATTCCTAGATAGATAACTAAAATAGTTTTTATATGATGCCAAAAATCAATAGCTGCATTCTCCCTCTTCCTCCTGTCCTCAAAACTCTTCAAAAAAGGGCCCTAGCCCTAGCCGGTTTTGCTCAGTGGATAGAGCGTCAGCCTGTGGACTGAAGGGTCCCAGGTTTGATTCTGGTCAAAAGCGTATGCCTGGGTTGCGAACTCAATCCCAAGTGGGGGGTGTGCAGGAGGCAGCAGATCAATGATTCTCACTCACCATTGATGTTTCTCTTTTTCTTTCTCCCTTCCCTTCCTCTCAAATTAATAATAATAATATATATATATATATATATATATATATATATATATATATATATATATGATATATATATTAAAAGAAAAAAAAAAGAAAAGGCCCTAGAGTGTGTCAAGAATTAAATGCATACAAGGGCATACATAGTGTGAAGTCGTTGTAGAATAAAACAGGCCTTTACATGCCTCAGGATTAAGAAATTAAATTCCTAGTGCAAGCCTGAAAAACCTGGGTATTGTAAACCACCAACAATATTTGTTGACTGAGTACCAATGTAGCAGGAATGTTTTATATTTGTAAGCGGTGTCAAGATAGCAGTAACAAATCTGCTGTATTAAGCAAATACACTGTGAGAGGCACAGTGTCATGAACTAGGGATACTAAATGAATAAGAAAAAGAAAACTTCTGCCTTCATGCATTTGAGACTACATAAATACAACTTACTTTTGCAAGTGTCTCAACTCTAGAGAGACAAAAGTTACTGGTGAGTGCACAAAGTGAGAAGAAGAAAGTAGCCTCTTACATTCTCCTTCTGATTAACACTTGAAGGGAAGCAAATGAAGAATATTTATGAGACTTCTTTAAAGTTGGGCCTATTGGACCTCAAAAAACAAAAAACACAAAGGAGAATTTGGAGAGAAGCTGTGACCAGGAATGTACACTGATGACACTCTGAACTTAATGAAAATGGAGACCACATATATCTTGGTTATTGTGCCTACTACCTTGTAGATCCGCAGGAAATGTTTATTTTAGAACTAAATAAAGAACACGTATTTGTTTGAAATAATGATTAGTTAAAATATTTTTTTAAATTAATACAAAGTGGCATTTTTACTCAATATTCAAACAACAGTGTGGTATTTTGTAAACATTGATAGGTTAATGAAAACAAATGTAATCCTGTACCATATATATAGATGTAGATATAGATAGATATAGATAAAGATATAGATATAGATAGATATAGATATAGATATAGATATAGATATAGATATAGATATAGATATAGATATAGATATAGATATAGATATAGATATAGATATAGATATAGATATATAGATATTTAGAGGTAGATGTAGAGGTAGAGATAGAGATATGGTATATGAAATACATACCTGATAAAAGAAGCATCACGTTACTTATTACCTAACTTATTACTTATTATTTATAAGAACAATCAAGATATCGCCTCATCTTATACCAATAATAATGGATTTTAAGATAAATTAAATAGTTAAATTAAAAATCCCATAAAATACAGAGAAAGAAATGCAAGTGAATATTAACATGCCTGTTCTTAATGGCTCACATTAACCCAAGGGCCCTGTGAAACAAGCCTGACTTTCACAAATTACTTTTTACTGTTTCAATTTTGCCTCTGGCTTATAGCATTAGAAATAAGTGCTCTGAAAGAGTTATGACCACAAGAGGGGAAAGGCATAAAATATTCTAAGATGTCCAAAATGTTAGATTCCTTTTGTCTAAGCCAGTCAAGAAACCTAAATGATTTGTGGTTGAGTTTTGGGAAACACATGGACTATCAAATTTCCCCTGAAATAGAAAGACCAAATTCAGATCTTGACAGAATCAAATTCATTTGGATATAGGACTCATTCTTGTTGTTTTGTTGAGAAATATTTTCACTGCTTTATTTTCCTGAAAACTTTCTTGAACTCCTTAAAAATACACTTAAAATAAGCATGCTATCCTTTGATTCATTAAAATTACTGAACTACTACCAGGTGCAAAGTTCTGAATTAGTTCTTGGAGTTAACAAAAATGAACGATAGCTAAAACATCTAAAAATTCTTTTCACAAAGTATCTTAAAATCCAGGGAAAGGTTTTAATCTCTGAGATCCTGTCCAGACAATCACTGACATCTCCTTGTGTATCTGCAATATAAAAAGAGATGAATTCGTTTCAAGAATTCAGCAATGAAATGGAGTGAACACAGCTTCCAACCTAAGCTTTCTTCCAATGTTTGGCTTTAGAAACAGTCTCCTGGCACCTTGAACAGATAATTCAGACTTACTGAAATCTCACAGTTATATACTTGTGAGTACCTTCTTCCATGGCAAAATCCCTTAAAGCTTCTCATTTGTGAAGTTATCTATCTTCACTAAAATCTCTTAGTATTTATTAATGTCTTACATCTTTATGTGACACTGTGCCCACATTAAGCTTTTTGTCCAGGGCTAAAGCTTATTTTAATAACAATGTAGAAAGTTTTATTTAGTCTACAAATTCTGGGCATGTTCTTGGCCTAACACTATTGAATAAATATTAACTCCAAGAAGTATATTGATTTCTCCATTTCATTTCTAATTAGGAGAATAAGTTCAACTGCCTGATTTCATCAAGATGTTGTTCTACAAATATGCTAATTCTATGGTTATGACGTTTCCTATGAGAGTTATTTGGTTATGGGACTTACTTCTTTGTAAACAATCTTTTAATTTCTCCTTAGTGTCTATGGAATAAATAATTATTTCTTATCCTACTCTGGGATCTTGCATAAACTGAACACAACTTCTTCTCTGTGCATTTATTTGTAGCTTTAGTTTACAAACTTGTAAAAAAAAAAAAAGGAAGAAGAGAAAGAGAAGAAGGAGGAAGAAGAGAGAAAGAAGAAAAAATAATTTATATAAAAAGAACAAGAACACTACTCTGTGTATTGTCCAGTCCCACCCTGTGCATTCTCACTCTTGTATTTTAATTCACTTTATTATTTTTATCTGACAAGTCATCCTCATTCTTCATAATTTAAATCTTCCCTTTTCTTTCAAGGTCAGATCAAAATGTCCCTTCTTCCAGAAACGTTCTCAAATACGTCAAATGGATTTAATGTTAAATCTAACATGAAACAATATCTTTATTTAATATTCTTCTTAGTACTTATTTCAACAAGTATATGATTCCTTAATATGTGCCCAAGTAATGGCTAAGCCTGGGATTAAAGTATTGAGGAACAGAGAGGTAACTCCTACTTGGTTTAACTTAGTTTTTGCCTTCATGTGTATTTGTCCTGGTTTTAGATGGCAAATTGCCTGGGAGAAGAGTTATCTCTTACAATTCATTACACTTTATAAAGCTCAAAGGATCGTTGCTTAATATACAGATGAAATATTACAATAAATAACCTCCCTCCAAAATATTGTGCCAGAACAGGTGTCAGCAAAGTTTATGTTTGGGGTTTTTTTCTGTCAAGGGCCAGAGAGTAAATATTTTCAGCATTGCAGAGCACATGGTCTCTGAAACAATGAGTGAAAACTGCTATTATACTATGAAAGCAATGATAAATAATACATAGGTCAATGGACATAGCTATGTTTCAATAATTCTATATAATAAAAGTCTAATATACTAAGTGTCCAGTCGTCAGGTCGACCATTCAACCAATCAAAGTGTAATATGCTAATGATATGCTAAGGCCACTCCACCGCTTGCTATGACACGCACTGACCATCAGGAGGCAGACAGTTGACCAGTTGACCAGTTGCTATGATGTGTACTGACCACCAGGAGGCAGATGCTCCGACTGGTAAGTTAGCTCACTGCTGGGGTCTGGTTCATCAGGACTGAGCAAGATGGGCCAGACACACCCTGGAGCCCTCCCGCGGTCCCTCCTCGGCTGGCCAACCTCCAGTGTCCCTCCCCAGCCCTGATAGTGCACCAGTGGGGTCCCTTGGCCTGGCCTGTGCCCTCTCACAATCTGGGCTGAGGAACTCCCCCCACCACTCCTTCCTCGAGTGCATGTATTTCGTGCACTGAGCCTCTAGTACTTTATTTATTAAAATAGGCAGCTGGCCCAATTTAGCCCTTGGGTTGAAGTTTACTGACTTCTGTGCTAAAGATCCTTAGTTGGAATCCTCCTCTCAAGCCTTCTCAAACTACTTTGGCACATGGTGCCATCTCACTTCCATGAATTATTAAATCATCACTTGATTCCCACCCACACTTCGATGGTGCTGGACACTTAGCAGCATTTTGTAAATAATTGTCAAATCAAGTACCTTCTCTGCATGGTCTCCTAGATTTCTGGATTAGCCACACTTAAATCAGAAGAGTTTTTCATTTTATCTGAGAAAAGGCCTTTTGTTTGCCATAGCTAGTTTTGCTCAGTGGATAGAGCCTTGACCTGTAGACCAAAGGGTCCCAGGTTCAATTCTGGTTAAGGGCTCCTACCTTGGTTGCAGGCTCCTCCCCAAATGCAGAAGGCAAACAATCAATGTGTTTCTCTCATGTCAACATTTCTCTTTGTCTTTCTCTGTCTCATCCATTCTAAAAATCAATGGGAAAATATTCTTGGCTGAGGAGTTTAAAAAACACACACAAAAAAACAGGACTCATCTCTGAGACATGGGGTATATTTATTACACTTTATTTAAAAGACAACTTGCCCTTATGTCCCAAGTCATGAAATATTCACAGTTTTATAATTTAAGTGAAATAATAGGTGTAGGTGTAACATAGTGCCCAGTACACAGAATCTCTCAGGAGATGTTAGTTATATGTTTAGTTTTCTCTACCCTTCCCAGACCAAGTATATTTTATAACTAAAACTCACTGAATGTTGACGTAAATTTCTAGGAGAACTTTTGAAAAATATGGGCCCTAATTTCACCAACTGTAAGAAAGAATAAAACAAAGGTTTGGAAATTCTGTAGCATAAATAGATAAATATAAAAATACTAGGGACCCAGTGCACAAATTCGTGCACCTTGAAAGGAACTGTGGGCTGCAAGGCTGTGTGGGCACAGGGGCGGGTCTTGGCCCATTCTTTGTGCCCCCACCTGGCCCCTCCTGCCATGGTCCCCAGTCCCTTGTCTGCCAGCAGCCCCACTCCCACCACCACCATTCCCAAGAGCTGACTGCGCCAGCCCCGCTTGCACCCGCTGATGGCGCAGAGGGATTAGGGCTGGCGCCAGCAGCGGGTGCAAGCAGGGCCGGCGATATCAGCGGGCGTGAGTGGTGGCTGCTGCCCTGATAACCCCTCAGGATCAAGAGGAGGTGGAGAAACCTTCAGGGGTAATCAGGACCAGCAGCCACCACTTAAACCTGCTGATGGCACCGAGCAATCGGGACTGGCGCCAGGTGCCAGCAGCAGGTGCTAGCAGTGGCTCCAGTACAGGCTGCAGGTACAAGCAGGGCCAGTGCCAGCAGTGGATGCAAGCAGTGACTCTGGTATCAGCAGCAGGTGCAAGTGCCGGGCGGGACCACAGCATGCGGGAGCAAAAATTTTCAGTAACCACCAGAGGCTCACCCCAATGACAGCAACCAGCACCCTGCCTTGGTCTGAGGCCCTTGCTCACCTGCTCCACCATCCCTCTGCAGCTGATGCCTGCCATTTTCCACACGCACCCCCTGGTGGTCAGCACATGTCATAGCAACTGGTTGTTCAGTTCGGTTGTTCTGCCATTCAGTCTATTTGCATATTAGCCTTTTATTATATAGGATTTTTATCAGCAGATGTGAATATTAGCTCATTTGCATTTTAAATCTAAAGAACACTTTGGAATGAGCTTTGATTGCCTTTTAGTCACCACCAGTAAACTTTCTGCACCTCACTCAGCAGTGACAGGTAATTTATTATCTATCACAATAAATATGAACTTATGGTTGGAGATCAGAATGAATGTTATTCCAAGCAACAGTGGTTAAGTTGACAAATTACTCTGCACCATAAATAGAATAACCTTGGAAAGTTGTTGAGCCATAAAATTCACATCACAAAGACATCTGATGCTTGAAAAAGGAACCTGCATTAACCAGCTAAAGGGGCCATCAGTCTTCTTGATAGATGGGTAGCGATTAATCCTGTTTGCTAGTTCATAGCAAATCATGTAACACTTATCTTCTCTTACACCAAAATACTACTCCCCAAATGTCACACATTTTTTTTTTAAACATAGATGAATATTCTTCCACCTTTTATGGCTAGTCAGGCTCATTGTTATAATAACCACACCCTATTTTGAATATGTCATGTTTAAGGCCACTTTAAGAATACTGCTGTGTATTGGATTTTAGTCCATCTAAGTGAATGGTGTTTACATTTTATTTATGTGTGTTCTTGGCTAATTTATTTTTCCTCTGATGTAGTTGAATATATTCTATTAAAAATACTAAGAATTTCAGCCCCAAAAGAGGGGAAATAATTAAATATTAACTACCATTAATCTCTAGTCTGATATGATAAAAAAAAAAGCTATCAAGTTTCATTTTCTTAGGGTTGGAAAGTTGATATTACTATTACCCTAAAATCATATTTTATAGAAAAAGATTATAGCACCCTGCTGGCAAATATAAATATTATAAATATTGATTAAATTGCATCCATCTATACATAAAAGAGGATATATTTCAGACCCAATTTTCATAAATAAACATGGTTTATCTTGAGACAATATTTTCACAAGTGCTTCCATTTAGATTTTCTAAAAGCAGAGAAAACCTAAGTCTTGTGCTTCCTGCCCCCAACTGTACCAGCTTCTAAACATATAGCAAATAAGGTTGCCTACTGTGTAAATAAAAAATTTGGGTAGATTTTTGCATTTTTTCATGGATTTGGAAGTATTCTCACTCTTTTATGAATTGTTACTAGAAAGATATCTGTAGCATGTATATGATAATTCATTGCATATACTATTTGGCATCTCTCATGTTGTCTCTAACCAAATAAATATTGCTCATTAACTTTTAATTCATATCTCTACAAATGAAAGTACAATTTATTATCTAACTTTATAGTTATCAATGATGATCACAGATTGTAGAAACTGGGCGGTAACAACCCTGAAGTTTACCAAATACTTTAATTCTGTTGATATTAGCGGTGGGGTTCAAAATGTCTTCAGCGACTAGCACACCATCATCTACATTATTACAGGCAGTTCTAGGAATAAAATGGGTATTTAGCTTTTTGCCTGATGCTCTTTTCTGGCAACTAGTGTGCCAAAATAAAAATGATGCCACTTTGGCAACTAGTGTGTGAACTCAGTGATTAGCTGGACTGAGCGAGTCCTCACCTTACATTCTGAAGAAGAGGCACTCAATCCAACCACGAACTACTTGGACTTGACAGAAACTTTGTATCTTGCCTCTTCAACTTTTTTCAGGCACTACCTCAATACAGGAAACACACACACACGCACACACGCACACACACACACACACACACACACACACACACACACACACACCATGATATCTAATTGCCATAAATTATTTATGAAAACACCCAAGAAAAATGCACTTACTGGCACCATATGCCTATAACTGCCAATGAGCACTGTTTTGAACTCACAAATATTAACCTTATTTTTATTGCCTCATCACTCATTCCCTAAAGATTCCAAGTGGCAGAAAAATGAGTGCAATCAAGATGTAGTCAAGCACAAAATTCCCAGTAGTCAATTCCAAGGAGAGGGATGGGGCCATGGTCAATGAGACTTTATCATTCTCCACAGTACTAAGTGTCCTGCAGATGTAGATACTCAAACATATTTGTTGACTTGGTTTCAATTTGATTTCAAAATAGAATTACTGGCACACATGGACCAATGTCCACAGCTGCCCATCACCCACTGATTTAATGTGACAAGCCTTTAATCAGACTTCTCTACTCTCTATGGGTCCCTGAACTTTGGCTTCTCCCCAAGTGTGAGCAAGCACTAAGTCCAGAATATACCCTCTTAACAGCTCATTTTGAGGATCAGCTGACCATAGCTAAAAATATTTCCTATCAAACACCCTGATCACAATGTCTGTTCACCTGCCTTCACTTTGAAATTTCCCCTGAAAAGTTCCTGCTAGCTCTACTGGCCCTTTTCCAGAGGGAAAATTCTTTCTCTGTTTGATTTGAGATGCTTATAAATCCCAAGGTTGGAGCTCTATTGCAATAGCCTTTTTAAAAATAAAGTTTCTCTGTACTTAAATCCAGATTTGTTCTTATTTGGCATAATTTTTACTTTTTAGGTTTTTAAATATATTTTATTGATTTCAGAGAGGGAGAGAGAGGGAGAGACAGATAGAAGCATCAATGATGAGAGGGAATCATTGACTGGCTTCCTCCTGCACATCCCATACTGGGGATCGAGCACATAATATGGCATGTGCCCTGACAGAGAATCAAACCGTGACCTCCTGGTTCACAGTTGATGCTCAACCACTGAGCTACACCTGCCGAGCTAGCATCATTTTTAGACTTAGGTCATTCCTTTACTGTGTTGCATGTCATCTGCCTATAAAAAACAGAGCTCTAATATAATTATATTTGTGGTGTTAGAATCCCCTATAAATCAAACAAACATATATAATTTTTATTACTAATAATTCCTTTAGCAAATTTGAGCAATAGCATTTGTGTCAGTGGGTTTTCAATAGAGAACAGTGAAGCATTCTGAGCAACTGTCAGCGTCCTTCATCATAAAGGTACCAACTGTAGGGAAGACTAATCAGAATTCCTACTTTATATCTAGATTTTATTTTTGAAAAGCAATAAGATAGGCTATCTCATGAAATTTAGCATATCTGAAATCAGTTGAACTTCAGCCTGGTGTCTCAGCACCATCTGAAAGGCACTAAAGATAGCTGCTCTAGAACGATTAGGCTTGAAATATGGTTACTAGTTTGAACTTAATGTATGAAAAATAATAAAACCATTTCACAAGGAAAATATTGTAACATAAAGTGAGACAAGAAAAGACCATCAGAGGATCTGGCGTGAAGAATTCCACACGTCAGAACATTCTTACTAGAACAATTTGCGATTATGTCTTATTTAAATGCCACATTATTTCCAACACAGTTACAGATATAATTTTCACAGTTTTACTGACTCTATTTCAAGACTTAAAAGAAACTTTGGAATTATTTGATTGAGTTATCTGCTTCATCAAGAGTTAGAAAGTAAGGCTGACTTGTTCATAGACTGGGAAGCACTAGGCACCCCTTCTTTCACTTTCAAAAAGAATCCCAGTTTATTGGCATTCACTCAATGGACTCCTCGTTTTAATGCCATCTGAATTCTTTTATTCATGCTTTATACAGAGAGGTATTTCCTAAAGGATGAAGGAGTTAATACCTTGGCTGTATTTTTATTATTCCCTCTGTCCCATAATAATAGTAGCAGTTGATGAATGTAATTTGTCCCATAATAATAGTAGCAAAAGGAAATAAATATAGAATGCAGCATTTATTATAAAAAAAACTAGCTTAAATTAAACAATAAATTAAAAATAGTACTCCTAATTTTTATTTTGAGTGTTCGGATAGTTTCTGAATTTTTCAATAATTTTGTTACTGCATTTTAAACTTGTAGGCAGCATCCCTTGGCTGCGAAGCTTTGCTTTCCCTATATGCATGAGCTTAAAATTATTGGAGCCATCGTTCTTCATTGCTTCCAGCATAACTTGCTGAAGTGACAGAAATGTATCATCCAGTATTTCAGGAAAAATATTATCAAAGGCTAATATGGTGGCTCTTCTGCTAAGAGGAATATGTCTAAGTTTTCTCCATAATCTTTGCATTTATGCCCACAGTTTTGTTTTTTCAAAGAATCAACATTAGCATAAGATTCTCCTTGACGATTATTTTCGGAAGCACATTTCCAAGTTCTTGATATGGTCATTCTGTTGCACTTATATTGTTTTGCAGCTAACGTAATTGCACCTTTCTGCAACTTTTCCTGTTTCTTTTGATGAATCAAGAACTGGACAATCGCAACTCGATCTTTGCTTGAAAACTCACTTTTTTTCATCTTACTTTGACAATGGGTTGATATTCAACTGAAATAAAACAATTAATTTTGATCAGCGGATGAAATTAGGAAAAAAATATAATTCGTAATAATTAGACTAACCTAAAAATTGAAAGATGTGTCAAAACAAATGACAGATGTCATGAAACATTGATTTTGATTGAAGGCTTCACAATTTTGCACTACAACATAACTTACAGCTGCATAACTTACAGAGCAGGGCCCATCAGGGGGTTGGGGAGCCAGTAATTCCCATTTAAATATTCACTTGCTACTATTATTATGGGACAGAGGGAGTATATTTTAAGAGATAATATCCAAGGAATATACTGAAATAATTATGAATATATTTCAACCATCTATAACTTAGAAAATCGGCTGCCATTTAATGGAGACAAAGTATCACCATATTGTTTCTTTTATCTTTTATTGAAATATCCTATATAATAAAGAGCTAATAGGCTAATTAGACTGGACGGTGGAACGACCTTCCAGAATGACCAGTGGGTGGGGGACAGGGCCGCAGGCTGCAAGGCAGATGGGCTGTGAAGGCCTACCCTTGCACGAATTTCATGCATTGAGCCTCTAGTATTTTATAATAAGTAAAATGCACAGTTCTATTTTAGATTACTGATCTGTGACTTTGTCGATATTTATAAATATATAGATATAAATTTACATATAGATGTATAAATAAAATGTACAGTAAAATATTATATATGTAAATTAAAGTTATGTAATGTACAAAAACATGGAGGCAGGAATAAACAAAGGATTTTATGGACACAAGAAGTCAGCTTGGATGGACCAGCCATGATAAGCAATGTCTGAGAGAGAAAGCTAAGAGGACATTTTAAGGCTGCAGAATGAAGGCTTCTAAAATCAGGTGAAAAAATATTGTGCTTTTTCTTGTAGTTTGTTAAGATGAGTTAAAGACAGATTTTAATACACTTAATCATTTACACAAATTTCATCTGAGTGGATGTCCTGAAAGGTGTGTGTAGTGAAGCTGAGGCCTTTAGATTATGTTAAAGGGTACTTTACATTATTCTTTTATGAAAGAATGAAAGGGAAAAAAGAAGGGTAGAATAGACCAAACCTCTGGTTTTGAGTCAGGCAGAAGAGGGATCAAGCAGAGGGTAGGGGAATCCCATGCCTGCTTTATTACATTGTCATTAGCATTAAATGAGATATCACATGCAAAGTCCTAAGTACATGCTCTGCCTTAACTAGAAGACACAGCAGCATGAAAGCACCAAGAAGCAAATAATGACTTATAGTTAGGGAAGTAGAGAGGAGGTTGGGGAATATTTTAAAAAGAGAAGAGTCCAGCCATGATGACTCAGTGGTTGGGCATCAATTTATGAACCAGGAGGTCACAGATCAGTTCCTAGTCAGGGCACATGTCTAGATTATGGGCTCGAAGCCCAGATTATGGGCTCGATCCCCAGTGTGGGGCATGTAGGAGGGAGCTGATTAATGATTCTCCCTCATCATTGATCTTTCTATCTCTATCTCCCTCTCCCTTCCTCTATGAAATATACATATATATATATATATATATATATATATATATATATACTAGAGGCCCAGTGCACAAAAATTTGTGCACTCGGGGGGGGGGGGGAGGGAGGATCCCTCAGCCCAGCCTGTGCCCTCTCGCAGTCTGGGACCCCTCGGAAGATAACGATTGGGGAGTTGGGCGCCACCCCCTGTCATGCACAGAGCAGGGTGGATCGGGAGGTTGCGATGCCACCCTCAGTCACGCTCAAGGTAGGGCCGATTGGGGGGTTAGGGCACCGCCCCCTGTCACACTCAAGGCAGGGTCGATGGGGAGGTTGCGGCACCACCCCCTGTCATGCACAGAGCAGAGCCAATCAGGGGGTTGGGGAGCTCCCCCTGTCACGCACAGAGCAGGGCCCATCAGGGGGTTGGGGAGCTCCCCCGTGTCACGCACAGAGCAGGGCCCATCAGGGGGTTGGGGCACCGCCCTCTAAACCCACAGAGCAGGGCCGATCAGGGGGTTGGGGCGCCGCCACTCTCACACTCAGGGCGGGGCTGATGGGGAGGTTATGGCTCTACCCCGTCACACACAGAGCAGGGCTCGTGGGGGGGTTGGGGAGCTCCCCCCTATTAGGCACAGAGCAGGGCTGATCAGGGGGTTGGGGCGCCTTCCCCTGTCACTAACAGAGCAGGGCGGATAGGGAGGTTGTGGCCCTGCCCCCTGTCACACACAGAGCCGCAGGGCGATCAGGGGGTTTGGGCGCTGCCCCCTCTCATGCTGATCCCGGTGCCGGCAGGCCTCTCGGCTCCTCTGATCCCGGTGCTGGGAGGCATATTACTCTTTTACTATATAGGATAGAGGCCTGTTGCATGGGTGGGGGTTGGCTTGTTTGCCATGAAGGGTGTCTTGGATCAGAGTGGGGGTTCCCACTGGGGTCCCTGGCCAGCTTGGGTGAGGGGATGATGGCTGTTTGCAGCTGGTCACACACCCTTCAGGGTGGGGGTCCCCACTGGGTGCCTGGCCAGTCTGGGTGAGGGGCTGAGGGCTGTTTTCAGGCTCACGGGTGACTGAAGCTCCCAACCGCTCCTTTTTTTCATTTTTTTTTTTTTTTTTATTCTGGGCCAGCTTTAGCTCTGAGGCTTGGCTCCAGCTCTTAGGCCTCCACTGCTGAAAGCAGGTATCTGGTTTGTTTGGGTTCTATAATTGAAACACTGTATCAACTCCAGCTCTGAGATCCTCGCTGGCTGAAAACAGGTTTCTGGGGTTTTGTTTAGCTTCTATATTTGTAACAATGTTTCAAACTGCAAGCTCAGAGGCCGGCAAGGCAGGCAGGGAATGTTGGAGTCTTCCGTCACTGAAGCAAGCAAGCCTAATGTTAGCTTCAAGCTGCCTGGCTGCCGGCCACCATCTTGGCTGGCAGTTAATTTGCATATCGCCCTGATTAGCCAATGGGAAGGGTAGCGGATGTACAGCTAATTACCATGTTTCTCTTTTATTAGATAGGATATATGAGAAGATATGAAAATTCGACTTTGTAGATTATTAAACTTTCAACAATTGAGTCGTACTTATAGGTCTGTGACCTAGGACGTATTTGTGAGTCCTTGAGATGCAAATGAATCATAAAATCTCCCCTCCCCTTTCCATTTCTGAGAGGAGACTGAAGGAACTGGGACTGAGCATCCTCATTCCCCTTTATTGTGGCTGAGACTGGTGTCATATCAAAGGCTTCCTTATTCACATGTCTGACAATTAATTCTGGCTGCCATGTTGTTCCTCAGTTGTGAATTTTGTTTGGAACATGTACATGTGGCCTTGGCCCCAAGAGAGCAAATGGGTTGCCATGAGTGGGCCTCCTATAGAATCAGGTGGAATCCATAGCGCATTTCGTGACTCAGTCTTGGAAATCACATAGCATAATTTCTATCAAAGTCATAGAACTTCCTAGATTCAAGAGGAGAGAATGCACACAATAAATTTATTTCTCAAATGTCTGGGGTTAGGCAAGAACTGGCCAAGCAGTTGGCTGATTTGGGCTCGGTCTACTCATATGTTTGGGAGTTTTCAGGTTGGTGTCTGGGGAAAATAGGGGTATTTGGTTCTACTCAACCTAGAGTGGTATTCTGATAAGTAGTTTCTCAAGGAAAAAATAAAAAAGGAAAAAGGAGGCCTGATTTTTAGCATTTGCTCACTCCTGTGGTATAAATACTATCATCATGGCTAATTTTAGGCTACTGGTGGTTTAACAATTGGCTTACAAATTCCTGATTATTTAACAATAAAGTCTTGCAAACTTGTACAAATCCATTCCATCCCACCACCATAACATACCTTACTCCAGAAGAGTAGTCTGGGCATATTGTCATGGTTATGGCAGAGGTACAAAAGGGAAAGCCCTGATATGCAAGCCTATTTCATCAGCTTGATGATGTCTATCATTTCCCATTAGCCAAAGCAATCTATACTAATAAAAGGGTATTATGCTAATTAGACAGGACATCTTCCAGACAAAGCCACAGTGGCTATGAGGGCTAAAGGCAGGCAGCCATGGTGGTGGCTGCGAGGTCTGAAGGCAGGCAGCCAAGACCTGCAGCCGGTCAGAGGAGGGAAGCCTAGGTCCTAGGTGCGGGGGCCGAGACAGAGGTGGTTAGGGACGATCGGGCTTGCAGGGGAGCAGTTAGGGGTGATCAGGCTGACAGGGGAGCAGTTAGGGGCGATCAGGGGTCCCAGGTGCCTGTGGCCAGCCCGGGTGAAGCCAGCCTGGGTCCTGGATGCCTGTGGCTAGTCAGAGGGAGGGAAGCCTGGGTCCCAGTTGCCTGTGGCCAGCCGGAGGAGGGAAGCCTGGGTCCTGGGTGCGGGGGCAGAGGCAGAGGCAGTTAGGGGTGATCAGGCAGGCAGGCAATCAGTAGGGGCAATTAGGCAGGCAGGCAGGTGAGCAGTTAGGAGCCAGCAGTCCCAGATTGCAAGAGGAATGTCCCTGATTGGAGAGGGTGCAGGCCAGGTTGAGGGACCCTCCTCTCATGCATGAATTTTGTGCACCAGGCCTCTACTCAAATGATACATCCCTGTGTTAAACAGTGGGACAAATCACTCTGCTCATGATGGAGAGTTTTGTAAAGTCACCTTAAAAATAATTTAGATACAAATTCAGGGTCATCATTGTTACCGACCACGCCTAGGGTTCTCATATTTTGTTTAAATAACCTGAGGCAAAATACATTCTGAGCAATGTACATTCTGAGCAATCAGCATCATTTTCCTGACTATTTTGGTGAAATCAGTTTGTTTGAATTTTATTTTTTTATCAGCTCACACATGTGTTATGGTATGAGTTTATGTAAATGCAAAAAATAAAAGCCCAAAAGTGACATAGGAAATATATATGTTATGATTTTCTTAGCCTGAGATAGTAGAGCTTTTTCCAGGTTTGAGGAAATTGTTCTTGGCAGCCAGCCTCTTGTGATTGATTAGAATTCAGGAGAAAGAGAGAGAATGTTGTCACATCTAGTGCAGAAGGGAAAGTCAGGGTCTGATTTCAGGGGACATTAACAGTGATGGTCCAGGGAGGTGTTGCTTGTCCTAGGGTTGGATTATCTTCTTGTGTTCATAAACTTAACACTCTGAAATGATAATGGAATCTAGTTGTGTTTTAAAAAAATTGTTTTATAATGCCAATTTGGTCTTTACTTGACAAAGAACCATGAACTAATTCTGAAAGTAGGATGCTCTGAACTGAAATCAATGACATAACCTCACCATTAAGTTTAGCAGCACATTATCAATTACAAAAGCCAGTGTCTCTGTTGCCATGGCAATAACAGGTCCATAAGTAATTCTGTAGGGTTTTACTCTTCATCTTTCTCCTCTATTTACTCCTACTTTCCAACCATTCAAAAACAGAAGAATTTCTTCCTGAAATGCTGAGGAGAGCCTGGCTTTGCTTTGAATATGGGTTAAAATGACTTTGGGCAGGGATGTGTGGAGCACTTGTCAAACTCAATGGAATATAAAGTGATTCAGATGCTCTGACAAGGGCATAGAAGGAAAGGAACAGAGCTTTGTGGTTTACCAGAAATTCATCCAAAGAACATGCAGTTATTCTTATAGAAAAGAAAATTTTATTGTAAACCACTAAACCTTTCTGCTAATATTATAATATATGCCACCTCCAGATGAGGGCACAGTGAATTAAATAAACTCTATTTTAATAAATAATAATAAGAGGTTAATAGTTCAACCATCAAAGCATCTTAGGGAGTTCTATTTGCATTAAGGTAGTTGCTTCAGTTATTGATTGCAATGTTGGCATTCTTCTTGTTATTATTTTGTATTACTGAATTTTATTTCCCCACAATTGCTACATTTTATGTTTGTAGGGCCCATCAGTAATTCTGATAATATAATTTATAGAATATAATTGATATAAAATATTTTATTTAATTGCAATAGTAGAATAATTGCAGGATGTATAATATGAATCAGGACTTTTTTCTAGATGTACTGTCTTCCCAAGGTCTCCTCTGTTCTTCGACTTTTATTTCATTAAGCTGTTTATGTGAGCTATTACTGAGTGACTGGTTTCACAGAGTTCTTTGTTTATTGAGAGTGAGTTCTACTTTTCTTTCAGAATCAACTCAGGTCTTAAAATCTCAAGGAAGATATTCCTGTGTAATCCAATATTTTCTTCTTTTTAGAGTTTGAGATTATTTCTCTGATAGGCCTCTAATTTTATATATGAATATATATATATGTACATTTTTATAAGTGTATATTTTTTCTTTCAAAGTTTGAATCTGTTAATGTTCTTCAACAAGATTATTGTATTCTATTAATGAATTGAAGGCAATTCTGATTTCTGCTTTTTGCTTTGGCAAAAACTCTTACCTGACTGATGCCCCATTGAGAAGAACTAGAAGAGCTGGATAAAAACATTTTGAAAAAACAAAACTGTTAAAAGGCATTACAATGCTAATATACCTCCAAGACCTGAAGGACTAAGCTCTTTAACAGTAGGGCAGTACAGATAAGTGAACCTGACACTTGGTGCTATATTTTTCCTTGCAGCATTTTCAAATTCAAATACAGTGTCTCTAGAGATGAACAGAACTTTGGGCAGTGTGACAGGTTGTGATAACTGATGTAGTTCAGACTCTGCCCAGTGGAGGAGCTAACTTAAACACCTAATGTTTCAGAGGGCAACTCTAAGGGCCTGTACCCTTATATTAAGAGTAAAGCAGTATTTCTCCAAAGAGTATATTTCAATCTTTTTTCATATTAATTATGGAAAACTGTCCTGAATTCAAGTATATTCAAGAAACAAATTCCCACAAAGCAACATTAATCAAGACAGTGTAGTACTGGTATATACAGACATATAGACCATTGAATAGAATTGGGAATCCTTGCATTTAAGGTCAATCATTTTTTGACAAGGGTGTCAAAATTGTCAATTGAGGGGAGTCTTTTCAACAAATGGTGCTAAAGCAATTTGATATCGACATGCAAAAAGCATAAAGTTGAATCCCGATCTCACACCATATACAAAAATTAACTCAAAACAAATTTAAAAAAAATTAAATGTAACAGCTAAAGCTATAAAACTCTTAGAAGAAAATAGCAGTTAATCTTCATGGTCTTCGATAATGACACCAAAACTGTAATCAGCAACAACAACAATGTGCAGAAATAGGGCATACGTATTATTTACTAGAAGCCTGGTGCACGAATTCATTCATGGGTGGAGTCCCTCTGGGTGGCCTGTAAGTATGGGGTGAAGCCTGTAGTCCAATGCCTTTTGCAGCTCCTACCTGCCATTCCCGCTCATCCTGGCCCCACTGTGCCTGCTGTGGGCTCAATCAGTCCCAATCAGTCCCCATCCAGAGAGGCCCACGTTGCCACAGCAGCACTCACCAGCCATGAGCCCTGTGTCTGGCACCTTCCCAAGGGGAGTGGCCTGTAGGGTCAGGCTGAAGCCAGCTCTCCTACAACCCCCAAAGGGTCCTGGATTGCAAGAGGGCACAGGCCAGGCTGAGGGACCCCACCGGTACACGATCAGGCTGGGAAGGGACCACGGGAGGGCTCCAGGGTGTGTCTGGCCCATCTCACTCAGTCCAGATCAGCTGGACCCCAGCAGCAAGCTAAACTACTGGTCAGAGCATCTGCCCCCTGGTGGTCAGTGCATGTCATAGTGACTTGTCAACCAGTTGACTATCTGCTCCCTGGTGGTCAGTGTATGTCATAGCGAGGGGTTGAGCAGCCTTAGCATACATTAGCATATTTTGCTTTGATCGGTTGTTTTGTTATTCTGCCATTCAGTCTATTTGCATTTTACCCTTTTATTATATAGGATTATCCTACTCGGATACTTCTGAAAGTAAAAGGGAACATAAATAATAATTCCTTGGTGAGGACAGGCATAAGACATATTTTTCCACACAAACTGAGATACATGGTCATTTAACATACATGACTCAAGTTCGGAAATTATTGATTAAATACAACCCCTTTGTTTTGAAGATGAAAAACTGTCATTCAACATCCCAGCACTAGTTATTGGTGTCACTGACACTTTGTCTTATGAAATTATTCCTTTGATGTCTCTGGTTTCATACTGAATGATAGAAAGGATTTTTAGATAACTGCAATGCATGTATGTTAGCAACTTCCAGCTGGCTATAAAGTCAGGAAGGGCCAAAAGAATATAGAACAAGCACCAGCAATAATTTTCCATTATGCAAATGAGTACACATACACAGCCAAATAAGCTTCTATTCACCAAAATCCTCAACTAACTTAATTCACCACATTACATTGTTAGCAGTACATGCCAATGATACAGGTCAGTATTATACATATATTTGACACCTCATGTATGTCATTTGCACACATACCATTTCTGGCATGTGCTGAGCTCAAGACATTTCACTTCAATCCACTATAGCTCATCTAATTTCTACTCTCAATCTTTGACCAAGGTCTGTAGTAGATTTCCTCAAACAACATTAATAATATTCTTAATGTCAAACTTTTTAATCCAAGAAGTGAATACATGCATTTTAAATAGTATTTCAACAAATGTGAAAGCAGAGAGAGAATTCAGGGTAATCATTCACAGACCGGAAAATTCAGGTGGCTGGAACACTTTTTCTTCTTCAATAGCTTCCCAAGTGATGGAGGTTTTAGTATAATGTACTTTACATTTGCTAATGTAGTGCTATTGGAAGTCACATATTCTCAAATGGTATTTTACTCCTCCTCTCTCTTCCCCATGTATGCCATCATTAAACACCATTGATACAGAGCCACCTGTGCATACAGCCCTCAACCAAGCATGGCATTTATAAAGTAATTTGGAGAGAGTTGACAGCAGGTGAAATTGGAATATTCCCAGAGGATGCTCATTCTACATTCAGAGGCATTCCAGATATTTTTGAAGAATTTCAATCTCCAATTTGTGTTATTTCTAAATACATTTCACATACTTTTCCAAGTTTTTTAGCTGTATTGCAATATGTACATGACTATTTGAGCTTATGTCAGGCAGGCTTAAATATATGCATTAACTAAGAGGAAGAAGTGCACATTTATATAATATTCTATGGAAGACATTACTGTGACTCCTTAGCTTTGGAAAGAGCCCTTCTTTTTTGACCCAGCCATGCTATAGAGTATCTTTGGTACCATCCTTAGTCTGTCCATGACAGCAAATAACTACCAGTGGACTTCAGTAAATTTAAAATTCAATTACTGTTAGATGGGGGGTGGGAGGGTTGAGCAAAAAGTAAAAATAAAAGACTGAATTCATGGATATGGATGACAGTGCAGTGACTGCTTGGAAGAGACTATACAACCAGTTAGATGAAGCCATCTGATGAAGTCCAGCCAATGGAGTGAGGTTAATGTTGCACTTCCCTTCCAGGTCCTGCCCATAATATCTTCTCATTCTTGTTTTTAATGCTTTTTGCAACCCTGCAAGCTTTTAAATGATGATTAAGGTCTTTGGAAGCCATATATTGAAAAAGTTGGGCTCACAAAGTGGTCCCTAAAGCTCCACTTGGAGATGTGCTGCCTGCTAATCAGAAATACTTGTTTTGGACTATGTGGAGGATAAGCTTTATGCTTGAGACTGGAAACAATGGTTTTCCCCAAAAAACTTTTTGCTTCAGATTTATTTTATTCAACTCAAAAGACCAACATTAGTTTGAATTAAAAGTTTTTAGTATCAGTTTGTGGAACACAAATGCCTTTGGTAAGAGCATTAGCCTTTTTCACATGGATATATTTTTAGTGTAATTGTCAAGACATAAAAGGTCCTAATGTGAGATGAAATTTTTTATATACTGGTTGGTACACTACACTAGTTTCCTCCCACCTTTCTGCTTAGAAACCAGCTTCCAGTTGGGTGCTGTGTCAGTGGACCCAATTGGGTTGTCCTCAGCAGAGGTTGTAGTATGGACGTCCAACCAGCAAAGTAGGTGAGCTGAACACTGGCATTTAAATCAGATTTCTGAATTCTAGTCAAAATTCTGTGCTATTACTTTAGAAAAATTGTAGAAATTACTTTGATAGTAAAATTTTAGTAGCAATGAAGGTCTATATATTATGTGGGACAAACCATCACCATCATCTTTGAAAGATACAGTAGGAAAGTATTCAGGTGATGAAAACATACACCTTTACTTGTCAATGTACTAAAAATAAAAAACATAATGATGAATCAGATTAGAAAAAAATTATGTCATACCTTTCACCGCTTCTGGAACACAGTAGACTAGAAAACAATTTTTTTGCTTACAGCCTGTCTTCTCAAATAGAAATTTGCAGTTCCCAACACACACACACACACACACACACACACACACACACACACACACACACACATACACACACTGGCTCACTGACCTCTACTGCTAATTTTCTTATTTTTGTTCAAGCATCAAGGATATCTGAATATTTAGCATCTGGGGTTCTTATTCCATCTCCTAATTCTTTTTCTTTAGACAAATTAGAAACCTTAGGGCAGTTATTTCACTGCCAAATACTGTACTTCGATCTGAACCTTGGATCTAGGTGAACTCTAATGTTCTTCCTATTTCTGTGCTAAAATGATTCCATAGTTCCCAAGTCAGTTAAAAATTTCAAAAGTTATATTAGTTTCCTTCCTTATCAGATATACAACTGTTTCTAAAGTTTTGGAAAATTCCAAAGCCACATGCTTCTCAATTTGTGCATTCTCTCAATCCCACTAACACTGTTCTAATTCAAGCCCATGTTATTTCTTGTTTGTGTTATTGTAACAACTTCCTAAAATGTACCTATATTTCCCCCGAGGATTATCTGTGTATTTCAATCATGTTTTTGCCACAATTATTTCTTGGAGCAATAAGTAGTTGGGAGATTGTTTATGCAGATGACTTTATAAAAGTATGTATCATCTCTAAGGTTAAAACTTTATTGATGAGCCAATGAACATTATATATAGGTATTATGTATGAATTATATTACTAAAACATTTGAAATTATTAATAGTCTCTAAATTTGTTAAATTAATAAAATAAAAAAGTGATTTCAAGAAGATATCATGTGAAATTTATGCTCTCAGAGTAGAAAGAATGTATTATTGCTGGTGCCTCGGGAGGGAAAAAGCAATATAGTATCATAAAAAAATTTACCTCAGAGAAGGAAGTCAGTGGGAAAGAAATGAAAGTCAGATTAGTTTATTTATGAAAGCAGCTGGAAGGCCTCTAGTTGGCTGAATTCAGTAATTTCTAGGTTATTCCAAGACAGATGTATTTTAGGTTGTTTTTAAGCTGTCTTACACATAAAGACAATACTGTGCACAACAAATGTATTTTAATTAGAATGGTTATATTCACATCTTAGTAATATTGTTTTTAATTTATAAAGTAAATATTGTATTGACAATGTATAGTTACAATTTTAATAAAAATATTGCAAATATGATAACATACTCCTTTTTCATTTTAGATAATAAATACTATGAATGCAGAATTGAGGACATGGTATTGGAGTTGTACAGCTAAGCTGGAGTGTTAATAAAAGATTAGTTTTTTTATAAACATGAGCTGAGCTTAATCCCTTTTCTATACTCCATAGCTGTGTGGTAAGGGCAAAGTTATTTTATACTTATAACATTCAGTTTTTACATATGACAATAATCTTAATAATGGAAGCTTATTATGCTATTTTGAGGATATCTAAAATAATATAAAGCATTTAACACAATGCTAGGCACTGTATTTTCCGAATGTTATCATTATCATCACCACCATCTCCTGTATGCTGTTTGTTTGGATTAGGTCAGTTTATATCATATATAACTTGTGATTTGTATTATGTATCCACTTCAAGATTAAGAAAGATTTCATATAAATACTTCATATATATATATTTTGTGTCTGCCCTTAGGAAACTTTTAACCAAGTTGATTCCTGTGTAGTTTTTTACCTTTGTGTCTTACCCCAGTGTTTTAGCTCCTTGTGGGTAAAGATCATGCATTATACTTAAACTAGAAGCCCGTTGCATGAAGATTCACACAACAGGCCTTCCTTCCCCTGGCTGCTGGCACCAGTTTTCCTCTGGCACCCGGGATCCAGGCCTTTGGTCCGGCAGCACCGGAGGACTCAGCGAGGCTTGGCTTCTCCCCTGCAGCTTCAGCGGAGAAGCCAAGTCTCTTTAGTCTTCAGTCTTCAGTCTTCAGTCTTCGCTCTGTGCCTGCGTATGCAATTAACTGCCATCTTTGTTGGATTAATTTGCATAGTTGCTCTGATTGGCTGGTGGCATAGCGGAGTGACACAAATTTGCATGTTTCTCTTTTATTAGTGTAGATTGCAAAAATATGGTCAAAAATAAGAGAATAAATGAGTATTAAAAGAGATTCAACTGGTTGTCATAAAATACGTTAAACATTCCCCCAGACATTTTAAGGTAAGCACTGTTAACTTTTCCTGAGATACTGAAGGATTTTCTTTTTCAATATTTTTATTGATTTTTAGAGAGAGTGGGAGAGGGATAGAGAGAGAGAAACATCAAAGTGAGAGTAAAACATCGATTGGCTACCTCTTACATAACCCCTACACCATGGATCCAGCCCAAAACTCAGGCATGTTCCCTGGCCTGGAATCAAACTGGCAACCTTTTGGTGCACAGGATGACACCCAACTAACTGAACCACACTGGCCAGGGCTAGATATTAAGGTTTTTAACTAAATCCTTTAAATGCTAAAGAGCTGGTAAGCATGGGACCTGGCCATGGACACAGGTATCTTACCCCCACTGTTTATAGATTTTCTATAACACTCCTGATTCCTCCCCAGGACCTAGTATGGTGCCAGGTACACAATAGACATTCAATATAAATTGGTGAAATAAACAAATGACCTAAGAAGTAAAACCTGGATATTAGATTCTTCATGAATTAAAGTTATCTTTATTATAGACACCTTTATCCCTATTTTCTAACTTTTCTCTGGGGAAATAATTCTATGTTCTGAATTAGAACTTTGATTAATTTCTCTACACAGTTTTTATGGAAATTTTGTAGACTTATGTATATGTATGACTGGGAAAATCAATTAAAATTAAGTATTAACTTGGCTGATATGTCTCTATTTTGCCAAGACAGAGTGGTGAGTATGATGAACATATCTCTGCCCATATTTTTAATTATAACTGTTATTACAGCATTTTTACTTTCGTGTCTGTAGATTTTACATCCAGACCAAATAATAACTAATCCTAGCACTAATTTATGAGTCTCATTTCCACTGTAGGTGGTATCTGAATGAAATCCACTACAGTTCAATAACCATCATGCCAAAAATGAGCCCTAAGAAAATGCCCATCCACCATGCTGCAAGCTATCTTTAATGAGAACTCTTCAATTTCTGCATCATCATTTGCTCTGTTCATGAGTCATACTCCTTCCCAAACAAGCAAATTTATTATTATAGGACAGTGGGCCAAATATCAAGAGATATTACTTTTATGATAATTCATTTTCAAGGAGTCTAAAGAGGTCAGAAAACCTAACCATGACATTCTTCTCTTGAACCCACTCTCTCAGCGTGAGCCCAAGGTACATCCAACACATTTGAAACCACTGAGAGAGAAATTCAGTTTAAATTAGAGAAAATTTAAATTTGAAAACAGCTTGACTGAAGAGGAGCTACTTTTTTAAATGCACACTGAGATGCAGATGCATTTATATAAGTGAATTAATTGGTTATTGATTAACCTAATAAAGTTTGGGGTTTCTCTGATGTCCGTAAGTGGCTAACCTCAATGTATTTCAAGGGACTTCAAGCTAACTTAGACTGGTTTTTCTTTTTTTATTAATTCATTAAAGGAGATGCCATATGTAGGTAAAACTGACAAATACTTGGGAATTAGTGTGTAGACAGGTATAGCAAGCTATGTCATCTTCAGTTCTCAAGATAATTTCCATTTTTCTAAACTTGATTGCCTGATACATACGTTAGGAACCAAATAATATCATTAAAATTCAGTCATCATCTCAGGCTAGAATTTCACCCTGTGTTTAACTCAAACCCCTGGTAAAACTTTTGGGTGCCATTTTTTTTCATATTTTTTCAATGTTCCTTGTTGCTCTCAGAGTTGTGTCTTTCTGTCTTCTGCTTCTAAATCACTGCTAACAATAAAACAGACCAAAAAAAGTGAGAGAAACATATATATTTCAAGAACTGTCATTGTAATTCACCATACAAGATAGTAGTATTCAAGATATTGCCCACACCTTCCCATTAGTTTCCATAATTGGTATCATCATTATAAAGAGACATAGGAGGTTCCCTAAGTAAATATGGGCCACACCATATGAGCAGAAGATGACTTTAAAGAAAGAGAAGGGGGGAGAACCAAGATGGCGGCATAGGTTAACGCCGGAGTTTGCTGCTTTGAACAACTACTTCAAAAGTGAAACCAAAAAACGGAAGGGACATCACCCAGAACCACAGGAACGCTGGCTGAGTGGAAGTCCTACAACTAGGAGGAAAGAGAAACGCATACAGACACTCAGAGGAGGCGCAGTGCTGAAGTCAAATTTTGAGGTGCGGAGTGCGTGGAGGGGGCTGGCGGCGGAGGGCGCGGTTGGCGTTTTCAATCGGGAGGGAGTCGCAGAATCTGAGCTCCAGATCCGGGCGAGTCTTTAGGGACCCAGACTCAAACGGGAGAAGCGGGACTGTCTGGCTTCGGTCAGAGCGAGTGCAGCTTTCTCTCTGAGCTTTGCAGCAGGTGCTGGGACTCAGAGAGGCAGAGCCCCTGGGGACAGGACTGAGAGCCGCCATAACTGCTCTCTCAGGCCCACCCTGTTGATCCTGTGCGACCCGCCCCGCCCAAGCCCTGCACAGAGGCATTTGCTGGATAGCCTCAGGCAAAGGCTAGATTAGCACCTCCCTAGAGGACAGAAGTTCTCTCACTGCTGACACAGCTGATTCTCATAGCCACTTGGCCTGGAGGTCAAACCCTCCCTGGAATTAGCTACAACAATCAAGATTTAACTATAAGACTGCGAACAAAGACCACTAGGGGGTGCACCAAGGAAGCATAACAAAATGCGGAGACAAAGAAACAGGACAAAATTGTCAATGGAGATATAGAGTTCAGAACCACACTTTTAAGGTCTCTCAAGAACTGTTTAGAAGCCGCCGATAAACTTAATGAGATCTACAAGAAAACTAATGAGACCCTCGATCTTATATTGGGGAACCAACTAGAAATTAAGCATACACGGACTGAAATAACGAATATTATACAGACTCCCGACAGCAGACCAGAGGAGCGCAAGAATCAAGTCAATGATTTGAAATGCGAGGAAGCAAAAAACACCCAACCGGAAAAGCAAAATGAAAAAAGAATCCAAAAATGCGAGGATAGTGTGAGGAGCCTCTGGGACAGCTTCAAGCGTACCAACATCAGAATTATAGGGGTGCCAGAAGATGAGAGAGAGCAAGATATTGAAAACCTATTTGAAGAAATAATGACAGAAAACTTCCCCCACCTGGTGAAAGAAATGGACTTACAGGTCCAAGAAGCGCAGAGAACCCCAAACAAAAGGAATCCAAAGAGGACCACACCAAGACACATCATAATTAAAATGCCAAGAGCAAAAGACAAAGAGAGAATCTTAAAAGCAGCAAGAGAAAGAAACTCAGTTACCTACAAGGGAATACCCATACGACTGTCAGCTGATTTCTCAACAGAAACTTTGCAGGCCAGAAGGGAGTGGCAAGAAATATTCAAAGTGATGAATACCAAGAACCTACAACCAAGATTACTTTATCCAGCAAAGCTATCATTCAGAATTGAAGGTCAGATAAAGAGCTTCACAGATAAGGAAAAGCTAAAGGAGTTCATCACCACCAAACCAGGATTATATGAAATGCTGAAAGGTATCCTTTAAGAAGAGGAAGAGGAAGAAAAAGGTAAAGATATAAATTATGAACAACAAATATGCATCTATCAACAAGTGAATCTAAGAATCAAGTGAATAAATAATCTGATGAACAGAATGAACTGTTGATTATAATAGAATCAGGGACATAGAAAGGGAATGGACTGACTATTCCTGGGGGGGAAAGGGGTGTGCGAGATGTGGGAAGAGACTGGACAAAAATCGTGCACCTATGGATGAGGACAGTGGGTGGGGAGTGAGGGCGGAGGGTGGGGCGGGAACTGGGAGGAGGGGAGTTATGGGGGGAAAAAAAAGAGGAACAAATGTAATAATCTGAACAATAAAGATTTAATTAAAAAAAAAAAGAAAGAGAAGGCATTATGTACACATCTTTCTGCAAATCTACCAATAATTTTCATTCATTTTAGAGACATCTAGCTGCTTACAGGAAGACCAGATTAGTTGAAGGTTCCCCAGGGGACAACCTTTGCCAATAATTCACTGATGGTCCTGCTATTAGTCCATTAAAAACTATATGAGCCATTTTTCCTCCTACAGGCAACCCATCACTTGGATTGAGGAATAGAATGATAAACTTATGTGCTCTGCAATAGAAAACTATGTCTCTCTGAGTGATATTCAAACACACTCTCTACTGAGAGCCCACTGTTATAATGCTGAAAATTGATGATGTGAGAAAGAACCTCAGCAAGCAGTAGTAATAAAGTTCTGGAAGGGTGCAGTCTTGTATGTAAGAGTTTGAGCATGTGTGATGTGTGCCCATGCCTGTATGTGTACGTCTCTATAGGCAAGAGACAGACAGAGAGACAGAAATAATTAGAGACCAAAATAACAGATGGACAGGGGTTCCTCAATGACAGAGACCTAACACAATCATGTTTTCAAACCAAGTACTCTGCATGGCACATAGGATTTTTTGAAATAAAATATGGTTTTAATGACAGATCATAAGATAATTAATGAAAGAGAAGAGACATTATTGGGCCAGTAATTTACCAAGGAAAATTCCTTTTAAAATAAAATAGATTTGTTGTCCAATAAAAATCACTGTAAAAGCTAAGATATGAATGCTTTAAGTCTGTAAACTGGGATCTTTTATGATGTTTAAGTTTCTTTGAAATTAGGTGCAAATAAAAGCTGTGTAAAATGAAAATAACACTTCAAGAATAGTTGCAAAGAGTTATTTTAACGTGAAGCTGCCTGCATTTCGATGATGATTCCCTTGTTACACAATTGGTAGTATTTTAAATAAAGCTATTATCATTAGAAACCTCACAAATGAATATAAACAGGGTATTGCCCCTGAAGACTGCTTTTTAAAAACCTGTCAAATGCTCTTTATTTCCATTTTCTTCTCTGAGTTATTGCAGTACTAAGCAATTTGTGCATCATTTACATTAGACTTCTAGGCTTGAAAAGGTAATAATTTTCTGATTTCAGCTCTGTTAAGAGGTATACTTAATGTGCCAGATACTAAGTAGAATGATGAGCATTACCAACTCTATAATTATTAGAAAGTGATCATAGAATCATTGAATCTTAGATTTGGAAAATAATACATTGTGATCATTTTTTATGAGAAAAACAATTTATGGCCCTAGCCAGTTTGGCTCAGTAGTTAAAGCGTTGGCCTGTGGACTGAAGAGTCCCGGGTTCAATTCCGATCAAGGGCACGTACCTTGGTTGAAGGCTCCATCCCTGGCCATGGTCCAGGTGTGTGCAGGAAGCAAGCAGATGATGTGTCTCTCTCACATGGATGTTTCTTTCTGTCTCTCCCTCTCCTTCCACTCTCTCTAAAAAGCAATGGAAAAATATCCTTGGCTGAAGATTAACAAAACAAAAAAAAGAAAGAAAATAAAAGATAAACAATTTATGCAAGATAGGTATTTGATGAGCATAAATACATTTTATGAGTTTAAATTAATCATTAATAATTTATTGCAAAACTAACCAATAGGAAAAAAATTATATTTATATGGCCACAAAAATTTCAGATCTAAAGGTTTATCAAAGGTTTATACATGAAGTATCTGGCTCTGTATTGACTTCTATAATTTGTTTAGGTTGAAAATTCTGTTTTTATAAGTTATACTAGTGGCCCGGTGCACAGATTTGTGCACATTGACCGGACATTAATCAGAAGAAATATTTTAATATTGCTATTCGCCCTTTCTCTATAATAGAAGTGTCAGAGATGAAAGAAAATTAGTAAAATGTATATGAAAATAATATATTAATTGATTAATAAATAAAAATAACATGATATAAAAATGACAAAACATGATATGAAACAACATTGATAAAAAATAATGACTGATAAATTGAATATACTTATTCTAATATCTCCCTGTATACCATATTAAGAGTAAAAACACTTTCAGAGTGCTTGGCTAATTTCCCTTGTGATGAAGTATTTACCACTTTAATATCACATGCTCTTCGAACTCGAGAGAAAGCAACATATAACTGAGCATGTCCGAAAACGGGTTCAGGTAGGAATATTCCTACTCTGTCTAGAGTTTGTCCCTGTGATTTATTAACAGTCATCGCAAATGCTGGCATCGTGGGAAACTGTCTTCAAATTAATTTAAATGGGAAGCCAGTTTCAGACAGGAACAAGTCAATTCTTAGAATCAGAACAACCTCTCCTTCCATAGATCCTGTTAATACTTCAGCTTTGATTATGTTAGGTCACAATCTTTTGATAATAAATCTAATACCATTACAAAGACCCCATTTACTATTAAGATTTCTCAGTAGCATGATGATTGCACCTACTTTCAATTTTAATTCATGACACAGCATTCCCGAAGGAGTAATACTATTAAGAAATTTGATGGGAGCTTTATACGGGATGTATCATGCATGCACGAGTCAACGTTTATTTTTAACTTGCCAGTGCATGTCATATGTACCGGCCAGTTGGTCAGTTGGACAGACAGACAGATGGACAGTTGGTCTCTTAGCATTTTATATAAATAGATTGCAAATAGCAGCATTTTAAATTTATTTGAAATATATAATTATTTTCCATTAAATTGGTCTCAACTTGAAAATTTGATTTTTTTTTCAATTTCTCACATTCAATTTTGAATCTGTTTCTGGGTTAGAATAGTATAAATAAATTTACTATGAAAATTCACAAACAAGAATTTTTGCTGGACAACTATTTTTATTTGGGGGTAAATACCTAGGAGAAAATTTTACTTACATGGTAAATACCTGTTGAACTCTGTAAGGAGTTACAAACTATTGTCTAAATAGGCAGAAATGTATGTGTTCTGGTTGCTCCAAACTCTCACCAACATTTGTGAATATCTAGCTTTTTATGTAGGCCACTCTAATGGTGTCTCGTGGTATCACGCTGCATTTGAATTTGAAATAATGATATCAAGCATCTTGTCATGACTTTCATATGTCTCCTCTTCTTAAGTGTCTCTGCAATACTTTAGCCTATATTGGATATTTGTTGTTTAGTTTCTTATTATTGAGTCCTAAATGTTTTCATATATTCTGACTTCAAATATTTTCACAGATATATGTATTGTAAATATTTTCTCCCACTCTGCAACTTGCTTGTATATTCACAATAATGTGTTTCAAAGAGAAGATTTTTGTGGGAAGAGCTCAGGAGATTTATCTCAGTGCAGCGGCGGATGCAATGGCGTGAGCGCACTCTGCCTATACAAGCTTCCTCGGCACACCGGGAAGTGGCAACGCCCGCCTGAGTAAGCCCCCTAGAGCCCCCTACATAGTACCCTAACTTTCCTACCATTGGTTGCCCTAAGGATGTTGTAAACTTCTGATTGGTCTGGAATGTTATATATGTCCCTGTACTTAAACAATAAAGTTTAGACTGCGTCTTGAACCTGTCTCCGGAGTCGGGCATGCTTCATTAGGACTCCGTCGGCCTCACCCCCGCGGGACCCCCTGCCTCATTCTGGCGCCATGAACAGGGACCCCGGAAAGCGTTGGGATGAGTGAGTGCCCCTCTGTAACAATGGAAAACCTTCCCCCCTCAGCCCAAGCCCCTCAGGCTCGGGCACTCCATGCATTGTTACAGAGCAGGCAAGTAAAGGTAAGCCGCCACCACCTCCTCAGGCGCCCCTATCAATGCCTAAGGTGCTTTCAGCCTCAGTAGAGGCTGGAGGGGCGTGTAATAAGCCCTCTGCCCCCGAAGATTCCTGGATTGTTTTCAATAAGCCAAAAGTAGTTTCTCAAAGCTGAAGGAAGGCTGAAACTGAGACAGAAAAAACCTCAAGCAAGGTGAAAGCAGGGAAGTCTCACCAAGAGGCTGCCTGCCGGAGTCACTCCCTCGCTCCCCTTGCAGAACAAACAAAAAGTTTAACTGCCCAGCGGTCCCCAAGTAACCCTTTCCTGGAAGACAGAGATAATAATCCATGGACGGGGATATATCAATCCTTGTGTAGCCAGAGATATAGAACAAAGAAGTCCTTAATTAAGGCTAGAGACCCCTGGACTCTTTCCTGTGAATGTTAACCCCACAGCTACAGCAGAGAAAGAGAAAAAAAAAACAAAGGGGGGGAGAGAGAGCCGGTTTTTTTGCTTATCTAAGGTATGCGAAGACCCTAGCAGCTAGCAGGCAAACTTATCTCTGTCCAGTTTTCTTCTCTTTAACCCTTCCAATACTAAATTTGACTAATACAATATACTTACAATTACACAAGAAAGAAAACACCTACTCTTATTAAGCTAAAGAAATGCTGAATGTTTAACTTGCCAGCTAAGAGTTTAAAGTTCTAATTAAATTGGGAAAAATTATAATTGTAGTAACTAAATGCCTAAAGTATAGAAAGAAAATCTTGTCAATTTTAATTTAATTGATATCTCTTAATAATTATAAAAAGTACTATAACCAAGGAATGACTTTGAGATATTTCATGGGCCCTGAAATATTTTCAAAAGTTTATTCTCTCTTCTTAAAGGATTTTTTTAATAAAGCCAATTTAATGTGCTTGAAATCACATGGAAAGCTTTATCAAATAAAAATTAATAAATATATGTCTTGAGTTTTTGCCTCTAAGAAAGGGCAAAACAGTTATTTTATATAATATTTCTTAAAATACAGCAGTAGGATTTTAAGATATAATTTAAAACAACAAAAGCTCTCTGTTCATGCTGAGGTTGAAGCCTCATAGTGGCTAGTACCATAAATCTCCCAGATAACAGAGACTTGGCTAAAAGCAGCTTCCCTATATCTAAATCCAGCCTAACACCAGGAATGCTCAGAGCCTTCTCAAAGGATACAAAATAACCCTTTCCATTAATATTAACAGTGTAAACTAAGATTGTTATTAGAATATTAAATTTGACAATAAAATAGTAGTCAAGTTTTCACATTAATTAAAAATTGGCTCAAGAACTATTAACCAAAATTTTCATTTCATGGAAAAATTGCTTAACATACAATGAACCTAAAGCAGTCATATTTTTATACAAAAAATTAAAATTTAAAGTTATCTAGACTGCATTACAAATTTTCCAAAAAATCTTCCTAATAATTAAATCAAAAAAGAGAGGATAGTGGAAAAATACCATGTAAGGAAAAATATCCTGTAACTAATTTACATCTAAAAAAATTTTTCATTTATAATGCTAACAGCAAGACACCCATGAAAAACCTATATGGTGTCAACATAAGCCAAAGGAAATTCATTTAAGCAAAAATAAATAGAACTCCAAGTAAAGTTTCCTTTATTAACCTTTGGTCGAGAATACGTTTATATATTTTCAGAAAACAACTCCAAGACCATGTGGATTCCTGCAACAGAAATGAATTATCAGGAATTCTCCAGCCATTAAGACAAGAGGAAAAACAATCCAGAGATAGAAGCAGCTAGCTTGCACAAGCTATTTCCTCATTCAACCCTCTCTAGCTGCAAGCATCTCATACGAGCATGCAAAACCTGTAGCACCCTATTGCCTTTAGGCCCCCTCCAGCCACAAGGGGTCAACCCTCGGGTGCTCCAACCCAATGCCTTATGGCAAACAGATATAGCCCATATTCCAAGCTTCGGTAGGCTCAAATATGTACATATAATCATTGACACTTGCTCTGGAGCCATGTATGCTCAGGCTCACACAGGTGAAAAGACTCGCCACGCAATAGCAACCCTCAAGGGAGCATTTTTAACATTAGGCTTCCCTTAGGAAATTAAAACAGATAATAGTCCCTGCTACACTAGTGAGGCTTTTCAGCAATTCCTCACGAAACATAACATCAAACACGTTACTGGCATACCATACAACCCACAGGAACAAGCCATAGTAGAACGACAAAACAAATAACTAAAAACCCAAATTCAAAAAGAAGGGGGAATACAGGCACACCCCAACAACTATTACAACAGGCCTTATTAACTCTCAATTATTTTCATTTTGCCCCTGACGGTCTTCCTCCCATTTTCAAACATTGGGGAGGTCTCAGGGACGTTCCAACACCTCTCCCCTTGGTCAGGTGGAAAGATCCACTAACCGAGGCTTGGAAGGGCCCTGACCCACTCTTAACCCAAGGGAGAGGGTTTGCTTGTGTTTTTCCAGAAGGTGAGAAAAATCCCGCGTGAATTCCTGCCCGTAACATCAAACCCTGCACCACCAGCGAAGAGCCGTAGACCACCATCACCATCACCTCCAGTAGAGGAAATGGAGGACCTGACCATAGAGGACAGCCAGCCCCGACGGCGGAGGCAACCAAGGCACTGACGAGACATCAAGAACCTACAGGACCAAGCTGCATGCATGGCACCAGAAGGCAATCCATCAGAAGGGACATTATTCCTATTAATGTGTGCCATCATAACAACGAACTCTCGGGCGCGAGCACAACATGTATGGGCAGCCATACCTCATCCAGGGTTGCTCATGCCTATCAGCGCTGACAGCCTACAATTCCCCGCTGTCCAAGTGTCTGACTGCTCTGTGGACTTACCCTGTGATGGAGCTGAACTGATCTCATTGCCATAGAACGGGACAGTATGGGCTGATACCAGTAGCCTCAACCTCCTTAAGTGGACTCTAGATAATAGGACTGCCCCAGGACAAGGGTGAATATACCTAGCACCTCATACAATAATACCCAAGTGAAACCGTTGAATTTAGTCTCTTAAGTAATGCCCTCAGCCGTATAACTTCCTGGTTAAATCCAGCCAACCTCCTCATTTGGGGAGTCATGATAGTAGGATTCGTCATAGGAATAGTATTATTTCGCTGTTTATACAACATGTTCAATAAGCTAAGTGCCCAGCAAGCCATGATCATACACATCCAGCAGGCGCTAATAAGAAAAGAAGGGGGAGATGTGGGAAGAGCTCAGGAGATTTAGCTCAGTGCAGTGGCGGATGCAATGGTGTGAGCACACTCCGCCTATACAAGCTTCCCCGGCACACCGGGAAGTGGCAACGCCCGCCTGAGTAAGCCCCCTAGAGCCCCCTACATAGTACCCTAACTTTCCTACCATTGGTTGCCCTAAGGATGTTGTAAACTTCTGATTGGTCTGGAATGTTATATATATCCCTGTACTTAAACAATAAAGTTTAGACTGCGTCTTGAACCTGTCTCCGGAGTCGGGCATGCTTCATTAGGACTCCGTCGGCCTCACCCCCGCGGTACCCCCTGCCTCAGATTTTTATTTTGATGAATTTTAATTTATCAATTTTTTGCTTATATTTTCTTTCATTATTAGTATAATTAAACATATATTTAGGTCTATTAACTTTTAGAGTTTGTTTATTTATTAATTTATTTATTTAATGTTAATCCTTACCCTGGGGTATTTTCCCATTGATTTTAGAGTGAGTGTAAGGGAGGGGGAGAGATAGAGAGAGAGAGAAACATGGATCTGAGAGAGACACATTTATTGGTTGCCTCCTGCAGATGCCCAGACTCTGGCCAGGGATTGAGAGTGCAACCAGGGTACTTACCCTTGACTGGAATAGAACCCATGACCCTTCAATTCTTGGGCTCATGCTCTATTCACTGAGCCAAACCAGCTAGGGAGAGTTATTTTTGTCTATGGTATATGGTAAGAGTCAATATTCATATTTTTACCAGAAACAAATCCATTTTTTAAAATGTATTATTTCTCTCATTAAATTACCATAATACCATGGTTAAAAAAACAATTGAACATATAGATATGAATCAGTTTCTGTACTATTATCTTGTTTCATTGATTTATATGTGTATTCTTATGAATGTAACTATTTTTTAAATGATTGGATTTATTTACTATTGTTCATAAAGAGTAGTATACGTACACATATAGTTGTTTATAAATATAACTTTTTAAATTTCTGTAACTTCATGATAGCTCTTAAAATTTATATTATTATGTACACATATATTTATGATTGCTATTTTTAGAGCAATTTCAGTTCTTAAACATCCATTTTTTTCTTTCTTATATTTTTATTTCCTGTGTTTTTTCCTTCTTTCATAAAAATATAATTAATAATATAAACATATTTTATAATAGCTACTTAAACATGTTTAATAAATCCAGTATCTGGATTATTTCAAGTTCAGTCTATATTGCTGCCTATTTTCTAAACAATAGGCAGGATTTTCAAGCTCTTTGCATATCTAGTAATTTTTTTGTACTGAACAATGTAGATAATGTGTTGTAAAGATTTTAGATTCTGTTATCTCTCTCTCTGAACAATGTTGATTTGTGCAGCAGGCGATAGAATTACTGAGTGACTATCTTGCCCTGTTGTAGGCTTGCTTTGATGCATGGTTGGGGACTGTCTCTGGAAAGCCACACTATGTTTCTCAAACCCCTCCAACGGGATGGTCCTCATACCCCAAACTTTGAATTTTTTGGTATATCTTGTAAGGTTATGATTTAGACTTTGCTAGAGTGTATTTAGAGTAGGTCCTATTCTAGGGTGTGCTGCTTGCTTCTTCCGGAAAAATGTTCTTCTGCCTCATCAGGATGACTGAGTAATAATGAGGTGTTGGGTATTTCTTCCATTCTGTTGGAAAATATAACACCACCACCCCCCCCCCTCTCCTGACAGCATCATGAGCCCTCCAGTATCTCTGTTTTGCTCTCAACTTCATAGCAGCTATTATGTGGTAACCCTCGAGTATTATTGGTCAGTACGTGTTAGCTCAGCCCTTGATTAAAGACTCACATGAGACCCAAACAGGTTTCTTCTGGAGGTCACCTGGCTCAGTTCCCCGCGCTCTGCTGCACTGCCCGTGCCACTGCTTCAGCTTCCCCTCACACATATCTCAGCAAAACCCCTGTGTTTTGTTTGAAGTATAGCTCGTTATGCTGTCGTCAACTAGCATTCTGCAGGCAGAAAACTGGAACAATTTGGGGACTTCCCTCTTGAGTTTCCCATTTCTCAGGGTTTGCAATCTTCCAATGCCTATTGTCTGTGACTTTGGCTTTTCTCCTTCTGGTCCCCAGTTTTCTAATCTAGAATATGAAAATTTGAATACTAATTGATTTCTAAGTCCTTTTCCAGTTCTAAACTTCCATGTGTGTGGAATATATGAGTGACTTTGTTTGCAATGTAACTTTGTTTTCCAGGTTTATCAGGCCCTAAAGAGTTTGTAAAGAAACATTAAAAGATTTTGTATAAGGATACACTATTCACAAACATATATAACCAACTTACATAGATATAAAGAAAAAAATATTGAAATTTCTTGAAATATGTGTCTAAATGTAATTTTGAAGAGTAAGTTACTTTAAAGATTTATGAATTATTTCTGTTAGCAATGTCCTTCCGTATTTTAAGCAATTATTCAAAAAACACAACATATAAGAGGTTGAAGAATCTATTTCTCTAGTTACTCGAGTGCCCTGAGAATGGAATAGCAGAAGAATCTCCTCATTATTATAGCAATTCAGCCTCATTTACCCAAGAGTATTAGATTTTTGCACCTGGATCAATACCTAGTATTGGACTCACAATGAAGAAAATACTAAATTATTCAAATTAATGAATTAAGTAACTAGGTCAAAAATCATCTGATAGGGAGGCATTTTTCTCTGCTTCTTTCTAGGAAACAAAAAAGTTTAATAAGTGAGTCTTTCCTGCCCTGCTCAGTGTGGCTTAGTTGGTTGGAGTGTCATCCCATACACCAAAAGGTGGCAGGTTCAAATCCCGGTCAGGGCACACAGACAGGTTTCAGGTTTGATTCCCAGTCAGACCTCAGAGACAACCAATTGATATTTCTCTCCATATGTTTCTCTCTCATAATGGTCTCTCTCTCTCTCTCTCGCTCTCTCTCTCTCTCTCTCTCTCTCTCTCTCTCCCTCCCTCCCTCCCTCCCTCCCTCCCTCTTTTCCTCTCTCTGAGATAAATAAATACAAAGTAAGTCTTTCTTAAATAGTATTTTAATAATAAAAATTTAATCAATTTTAAATATATTTAAAGTTGTCCTACTTTAATATGTTAAAGTGAGTATTTTTATGAAATAGCAATAATCAAACACTACAAAAAAAAAAAAACCCACACACACACTGCCAATGCCAAGTGCAAGTCCAGGTTGTGTCACCTGTGCTTCTAGTCATCTGGCTATTGATCTGCAGTTCCCACAACCCCTTTTTGGGTCTGATAAATTTGCTAGAACCAGTGCTCCTTCTTTTTTGAGGATTAGTTTAGAATTTACTGGACCTGCAGTTGAACTAACAATTGCACAGAAGTTCCCCCTCCATCCTTTATCCCATTCCCTTACCACTTTATCCAGAGTTCTGTAGCAGAGCAGTATTCACAAAGAATGGGACACCTGCAGACAGCATGGTTTCCATGACAGGACCCCAGCCAGGGAAGGACAGAACAAGCAGCGACAAACATGTGTGGGACACTTCACTGCAAAAATCAGACAACTTTATCAACTCAGCTAATCTAAGCCTCTTAGCTAATAAAATGCATAATTGCTGGAAAGAGTAGGGTAGGATCCAAGCCATTACAAATGAGATACGGCAGAGAAAGGGTGAGTTGGGGCAACCATTTGGGCTCTGGAATAGGATAGATAGGGCTTGAGTCCAGTCTGGAGTCCTGATTAGCAGTTATGTGACTTTTGAAGTCATTTAGTCCCTGGAAGCCACAGCTTTCTCATCTTAAAATAGAAATAAAAACATCTACTTCTTCAAGGTTTTGTGACCTGAGGATGTATATAAAATACTGGTTTTAGATGTATCTTCCAAAGTCTTAGTCCCTCAACTAACTTCTTAAGACTTTCACACATCTCCCCTACTTTCTCTGTTGTTAAAATATTTTTCTTGTATGTTTGAAATGACTCTTCTACCCATCCTCAAAGTCTATTTTAGACTCTCTGATTTCATGCAAAAAATGTTTCCTACTTGACTTTTCTTATTTTCTTTCCAAAGAGAAGTAATGAAGAAATTGTCAGCTGCCCACATACCTAAGATTTATTTTTCAAATAAAGAACTCAATTATCCTGTGATTTATGAGATGGGGGGCCGGGAGGGGGGGGGGGAGAAATAGCACCAGTAGTTATATTATTTTAAATTCTATAATTGCATTTTTGTACTAATTGAAAAACATGAAAATGAAATGATGAGGAGAATGAAATGATGGATGATAACAGAAAGGATAGGGGATATACTAGAACACAGATCTGCAGGGGAAGTATAGATAATGTTTCTTCAGGTGAGCTTTGAACAGAGTAAGTTTATTGAGTAAAATTATCGACAAAATGTTCTTAAGTTGTCATCTTTTTTTCAATCCAATTAGTCCCTTTTTGTTACATAAGTTCTTTTTTTAAAATATATTTTTATTGATTTCAGAGAGGAAGGGAGAGGGATAGAGAGATACACACACCAATGATGAGAGAGACTCATCGAACTCTTGCCTCCTACATGCCCCTCATTGGTGATAAAGCCCCCAACCCAGGCATGTGGCCTGACTGGGAATCAAACAGTGACCTCTTGGTAGATAGGTCAATGTTCAACCACTGAGCCATGCTGGCTGGATGGTACATAAGTTCTTTATTGAACTAAGTCACCCACTCTAACCATGGAAGACATAGTTCAAAAAAGGTCATGTGGAGAAATGGCAATGATGAGTGCCCTTCCTTTTCTGATATAAAACTCCAGAAATAAGTGAAATCCCAAGTTTACACAAAAGTCAGCATACATGTCTTTCCCAAGAAGGCACATGGTCCCTGTTGCAGCATGAATAGCTGGGTGAGTTGTTTACCTCCTTTTTTTTTAAAATAAGGGTACCCGGAAACTGGTCATTACTCTTTTTGCCTCTTCTATTCAATAAATAATTTATCCTTCAATATTGCATCTATAAAAATAAAGGGAGGCAATCAAAAGCAATGGCTTTTATAAGCCTGGGGAGGAAATGTCCCAAAGATTAATCTTTGTCTCTGTCATGACGTTCTCACAGAGTGGCACTGATGAAACCAGCTACAGTGCTTCTTACAGTCTATTTATTGCTTAATTTTATCTTCAACCCCAATAAAATTTTATTCCAAACAGTGACTATTGAATAATAGATCCCTCAAGTGAAATTATTCTTATTGATTGAAAAATGATTATTTTAATATTGTGACTGCTGGCAGGTCCTTCTTAATCTCCAATTATTGTGAGGGGTTTTTTTTTGCTTCCTTGTTTTGTTTTTTTAGTCTGTGTTCCTCCAATTTTTACACTGGCAATTACCTCTCATGTCAGAAGACAGGCCACTGGATTTAAAACATGGTAATGGCACATAATATGAAACTCTAGTATGATGAACAATCACCATTGACTAGAAATTATCTATACAGTAGTCACTCTTATCTGTGGGGGGATAGTTCTAAGACCTCAGGTGATGCCATGGATGGTTCCAAACCATATATATATAATTATTTCCCTACACATACAGGCTTATGATAAAGTTTACTTTATAAATTAAGCATAGTTAGAGATTAACAAATATAACTACTAATAAAACAGAACAATTATAACAATATATAATAAAAGTTATGTGAATGTGGTCGCTTTCTCTTTCTCTCTAAAAATATCTTATGTGAATCCATAAACATATATTGAGGCCATGGAGCTGATGCGTGGATTGAACACACATGACTCAAATGGTACTGGGTATAAAGTTAGCGCTGCTTCAGTCAGATGAAAGAATGAGCAGATTCCTAACAAGAGAGAGAGAAAAAAAAATCACTGTAGCAAATGTTCACATTATGGGAAGGAGATCAGGTTGCATTACAATGAGATGGAAAGACATAGAACAGTTTTAAGTAGGAAAATGTCATTTTTTGAAGCCATGTTTTCACTGTTCACTGGTTTTGATCTGGGAAAAAGATCACTAAAGGGGCGTGGCTTCTATGCTGTGGACTACCATAAACCACATTTCCATCATTGCAACCATGTAGAAGGCAACAGAGCCCCTTACTTTCACAACCATATCGTCCCGAATGCCCATGAGGTTTGGAGAATGATTTATGATCATTCTTTGGCTACTTGGTCCATAGGAGAAAGCTTTGGGAATACAGCTGAGGATACTAGAGAGCATTTTGTTTCTTTCTTTAACAGTCCAAACCATGAGACCTGGCCTTGGAAAATGGCCATTATAATTAGGAAAGTAGCCATATTTTGAGTGGTAACTAAGCATTCAGGAAAGAATACAAACAAGATTTAGGAGGACTGGCTCCATTACTCAGGGAAAATCCTCACATGCACTTTGCTTCTAACTAGTTAAGAGTCTTGGGTAAGACAATAATTAACCTCTCTAACCTCATGCATTCCCAACCTCACAGAGATGAGTTAAGGATAGATGAAACAAAACTTTTGTCATGTTTAACACAGTAGTGACACAGTGTAACAAATGTCCCCATCATTATTAATTGTTAAATGGTATACATGTCCCTGATAATCCCTAAAAATCTCTTTTTCAGAGTTAGCAGTCATGGATTTCATGTTTTTGTTGTTGTTTTCTGTGCCTCAGCACTGGTTTGTGTAAGACATTCAGATGATAAGATTTATTAACATAATGTAGGAAAATAAATTACTATATAGAAGAATGTTGAAGAATGCAGTGTATTATTATTATTGCAAAATTCTTTATGAAATTGATTATGCCTTCTGTTTCCTTTTAGAGTCCTTTCATTACCCATAAGCCCTAGTTCTAATATAATACACTGCACACACAGAAATATTAAAATTGTACTATGTGGAGTGAGATGCTATGAGTAATGTAATGGACAATGTTAGAAGACTTGGACTCTTATAGACTAATAGTTTCCACCACATATCAGCTGTGAGATTTTTGATTAAATTACTTAACTATTTTGTTCATTAGTATCCTTATCTGTAATAAAAAAAGAAGGGGAAGTGAGATGGCTAATACATTGTTATCTTGTAGGATTGGTATGGGGATTAGTGATGTTTTTAAAGTTCCTAAAACAGAGTTAAGACTCAATAAATGATAGCTATTAATACTAGACATGGAAGAATTATGTGCACAAATTTGGGGTCCAGCCAGCCAACCCCGATAGGGGCCAATTGGCGGGGGGGGGGGGGGGGTGGGCGTGAGGGGGAGGAGCCATGGGAGGTTAGCCAGGCCAATGGGAGGGAGTGGACCGGGGGTGGAGCCAGCCAGGGGGAAGGGCCACAGGAAATTGGGGGGAAGTGATCAGGGCCCCAATTGGGCCAGTTGGCTGCCACAGTGTGCGTCATAGTGGTCAGTCATTGCAGTCATTCCAGTCATTTTGTCTTTCTGGCTGCTTGGCTTTTATATATAGAGATGAGAAATGGTCCTTTTCCTCAAGAACATTTTAATCTTATAGGAAATAAGAACCTATGCCCCCCTCCCTCCGACATCACTGAGTGGATCTTCTGACATCAGACCTTTGGAAAACTGCTGACGTCGGCATCATGTAGAAAATAAATACCATCAGGCTTAAAGTTTTTTATTAGTACCTGTAATGATCAAGTCATAGGAGCACTGTAATGATGTCCTCTGCTTTGAACTCTCTGGGGAGTTCAAAGTAATTTGCATGAAGAAAATTAAATAATGCAGTTCAGGCTAAAATTGAATTCCAAATAATTGTTAGAGAATTAAATTTCAATTGAACCAGAAATTCTAATCAGATATGAAACAAAGCATGTTCCTGATGAACTGTGAGGAAAACAATTTATGCAAGAGGGTGTCATTTTTTGTCTTGCAAGAGCTTCTAAAACATATATTTTTTATCCTTTCTCATTGCAACAGTGTTGGAGTGGGGCAATGTGAGGAAAACCAGAAAAAGGTTTCCCAATGACTAGTTCTATAAATCTTGGGTCAATCATTTTTCCTGTCTGGGTCCCCCTCCTTTCCTCAATAGAAGCATTATCATTCAGATCATATCCCCCAAGTTCCACCACCTTTCTCTCACCTTCAAACAGATGGTGTGACTCTGGTACAAATGGAACTGTGATCAAAGTGAATAGACAGGGACATCAGAAAATATCTTTTCCTTTATTTATAACACTAGAGGCTCAGTGCACTGGTGGGGTTCCTTGGCCTGGCCTGTGCCCTCTCACAATCTGGGACCCCTCAGGGGATGTTGGAGAGCTGTTTTGACCTGATCCCTGCTGGCCAGGCCAAGGGACCCCAAAAGTGCAGGAATCCATGCACCAGGTCTTTAGTATGCATATAAGATCTGTGCTTAATCTCTTCCCGCCCCGCCTCCCCTTTTCCCTCTGAGATTCTTCAGTCTGCTCCATGTTTCCATGACTGTGGTTTCCACTCCTGCATTGACTGCCTGCCCCCTGGTGGTCAGTGCATGTCATAGCTGTCGGCCGGTCAGCCGGTGGGCTGGTCGGCCAGTCGCTTAGGCTTTTATATATATAGATTGTTATTGATCACAATAGAAAGAAATGATGACTATGTGGAAGCCCTTTCTACCAACGTTTATAATAAAAGGAAAGTATCCAACTGGGGTGAGCACTCTGGAAATGATGCCCATTCAGACCCCATGGGGCGGAGTTCATTGAATGTTTGGAGAGAGATGTTTGGCCCTACACTCCTTTCTGTTTCATTCATCTGTATGTGGGAAAGCAGCGGGGGAAGTTAGAAGGCTAATGCAGTATTATCTTTGAAGGGTTGGTATGACGACTAGCTATGTTTTTAAAGCCCCTAAGACAGAGTTAAGATTCAATAAATGATTGTGGCTGTGGCTGTGGCTGGCCATGTCTCAGGGCAAAGTACATTGTAGTATCTCTCTCTTTATACCCCTAATTCCAGTATGCTTGCTTTGAATAGACTCTTCATCCTTAAGGGACAGGATTTGGTGCTAAACAAAATCACACCATGACTTGTAGTTCTTATAGCTTAAAATATACACATTCCAAGAACTCTTTAAGTCTAAAGATGGAACAACACAAGGGCTGTCCTTTTTTTTTCCTTTTCAGAGGTTACCATAGATACCAAGATTGCAATGCCAACTACTGGCAAATTCACTTAATTGGATTTAGATAAGGGTAAAAAAGTGCAATTGCTAACCTACAGACATGTAAGATTTTATTACAAAATAGTTAATTGCCCTCAATTATTAGCAAGCTTCTCTATAGTGCCACACATTGTTTGCAAATAGCGCCCCAATTTATTTTCCCTCATCACACTAACAATAACTCTCAGTGCTAAGAAATGTGTACTACAGAGGGGAAGGGGGGTTCGTGTGTGTGTGTGTGTGTGTGTGTGTGTGTGTGTGTGTGTGTGTAGAAATGGTAGAAGCAGAGTTCAAGGTAAGTACTCCAAAAGATTAGATACAAGAAGAGTCACAAATTGGAAATTCCCTTCACTGTCTTTGGCAACACAGACACTGTTTTACTCTATTCAATTTTCTGGTCATTTGTTGGACCTTTTATTGTAATAAGTGATATGTGTAGCCTTGATCACCTCAATCTTGTCTCCCTTTTTGAAAAGTAATGAAAAGAATTTTGTGATTCTAAGGATCCAAACATGATTACATTTCAACTATTTTTTTGTGCCCCTTCTTTTTCAAGGAATCATTTTTCTCTAACAAATATTTTTGGCCTCTGCCCAGTGTAAAGAAGTTAAAATGCCTTAGCTCCACTACACATTGGAGAGTTTCTGTATCAGACCTCTCATATGTCTCACCCTTAGGGAGGCAGTCCCTGATTTTCATTTTCATTTACCCTTTTTCGGTTTTCACATTTTACCCAGAGAGTTAATTATACCCTTTTGTATCACAAATAATTCTGCATTTCCCTCTGGTATTTACACCTGTAGGGACTTGTAGATGGTTATCTTATCTTTAAAACCAATGGTCTCACTTCCCTGGATGAACAAGAACATATTCATCATTAGGCCAAGTCCAGAATGTAATTAATTCACATCAGGTTAACACTTTGAAAACATATAAAGTAACAAGGGAAGGATTAAAGCAATAATTTGATGACCTTAACAATTGAGTTTCTTTACATTTTGTGTTGTTTCAATTTCTTTTCACCTTGACAACCCTTTTTAAATCCCTCCTACAGGGAGATGTAAAAGATTATTATTTTAAGTTTAGTGATTTATGACCAATTTGAATAGAAAAAGCAAGCACAAGAAATGCAGCGATATTGCATACAATCTAGGGACAAAGGATGCATATTATAACCATGTTATTTGTATTTAAGTTTTGCTTTGGCAAATTTATTTTTCTGGGATTATACCTCAAAATCAAATCCAAATCAACCACTACCCTCATGTGATAAATGGTAACTTCTCTCAAGACTCTGCTTTCCCCAGCTACCAGTTTCCCCAGCTAATCCCATCTTCCCAGTCCTTGGCTCAGTTCCCATCATGATGTATATCAGGAAGCTCTGGATTCTAACCTTTGTTTGGGACTACATTGACAAAATATGTTCATTTAATTTAATGGTTCCTGAATCACATTTTTCCTCTTCACTCCCACATCTTTAGTTTACTGGTAGGTTTCTGTGCTCTTTAATTAGTCTACTATAATAAACTTCTAACTTGTCTCCTCACTTTCACATTCCACTCAGTTCTTCACATGGCTCACATAATCGTCACTCATTGTGTGTGTGTGTGTGTGTGTGTGTGTGTGTGTGTACACAATAAATGAGGCTTCAAATGACTCTCTGTGGCTTCTTAAAAAAATTCCAAACCCACACAGCAGTATGACAGAATAAAAATTATTTATTTAAATGCATTTTGTTCAAACCATTCTTTGTTCCTGTACCACATTTAACTGTTAGCAAAAATTCCATTTCATATTCAAAACCCAGATCAAAGATTTGGTTTTGAAAATATGCTTATATTCACCTGGATTGTGTTCACTTGAATTCAACTCTGTTCTGTGGCATCTCTGTAGATGCTGTATCTACCTCCCAGTAAGCAAGTAAACAAACAAGTGAGTAGATGAGTCAATGAATGAAGAGGTTTGGTGTTACAGAATCTCCGCAGTGGCTGCCATATCTAAAGTTCTGCAATTCTTGACATCATAGACTAATAAAAAGAGAATAAGCAATATACATGGAACAAAACATACAAAGAACATTTCTAACAATAATCCTATCAATAATAGACAAACATGGTAACTGACCATACCTTCGCTATGCCTCCCATTGACTAATCAGCACGATATGCAAATTAACAGCCAACAAACATGGCGGCTAATTTGCATACTGCAGACAGGGCGGGTCAGCGCCATCCCACCTGCCCCGCCACCATCAGGGCCTGCTATTTGCCACCTGGGGTGGTGGGGCGGGACAGCACCATCCCTCCTGCCCTGCTGCCATCGGACCTGCTATCTGCGACCCGGAGTGGAGGACATCTCTTGTGCGACCCGACCCGGGGCGGCCGGGTGGGGCAGCAGCGATTGGCCAGCCCATCCGGGCATCCAGTGTGTGACCCGACCCAGGGCGGTGGGGCAGGACAGTGTGGCTCCTCTGTCACCCCAGCTTCCTCATCACAGCTCCCTTGGGGGCCTAAGCCTTTAGTCAGACATCTCCCAAGGGCTCCCTGGCTGCCAGAAGGATGTCTGACTACAAGCTTAGGCCTGATCCCCCAGGGAGTGGGCCTAAGTCGACAGGTGGACATCCCCAAAGGGGTCCTGGACTGCAAATGGGTGTAGGCCAGGCTAAGGGATTCCCCCCCCCCACCCCGAGTGCACAGATTTTTGTGCACTGGGCCTCTAGTCATTGTAATAAACATCATAACCTTCAACTCAAATGTTATCTCTTTTTTGCCTCTCAAAACCTTTGAGGTAAGCAAAGTGATGTGATTATTATATTAACAGTTTTAATGATAAGGCAAGGATATGGACCACCTGCACCAGAATCACCTGGAGTGCTTGATAAAATGCAGATTTATCTGCTGAGTCAATATTTGGGAGGATGGGACCATAGAATCTGCATTTGTACATTCTGTTTCCACCCACATTTGAAAACCTTTGGGATAGAATATTTTGATACATTATATTAATCAGATTCCATGTACAAGACTGAAGTTTTCTCACTCATAACATGAGACAGTCAATCAGGGTAGACTGAGAAATAGAAGGACTTAAGGCCTTGGTCAAGGAAATCAGAGGTTTAGGTGATGGTTACTAAGAGAAACTGTAGGTGATGGTTAAGAAATCAGAAAGTCAAGGGCAGAATCCAAATTTGACTGAGCAGATCTAAGATCAGCTGGCAGAGTAAGGAATTTTAATATCACTCCAGAGTTAATATGTTGCTTATTTAACTTATTTGCTCTAATCTGTATTTGAGATCATTATTTTCCTCTTAAAGGAGATTTTTAGTGTAGAATTTCCACAAAGTTTGGATTTCATACATTTTTTTTAAGTGCTCAAAAAAAAGAATGGGCATTTCTGTTAATATAAGAATATACATTAAAGCAAATCAAGGGAGGATATAACATCCCTGGGTCCACTTTGATGCATACCTAGCAAAAATGGAAAAATAGATGGACTATGCCACTTTCTTTGCATGTGTTTTGAAGAGAACTTCCTCAATGAAAGCCATCTATTGCAGAACAGAACATTAACTTCCCTTTGGTCAGGAAGAAAGCCTCTCTAATGTGTTACATTTGATCCTGTAAGAAGGCAGCATAATATGTCCACTGATGGTAGCCTGTCTGGAACGGAACTAAACCAAAACAATAATAATAAAGCCATGAATCGAATATATGTCTGGAGCTTTTCTGAAAGAGAGAAATTCTTTTTTTTTTTAATTTGAAATAATATCCATAGTTCTCTTTGCTTAATTACTTCATAAAATGAATCCTTTTACTTTTTTATTTTTAAAAATATATATATTTTTATTGAATTCAGAAAGGAAGGAAGAGGGAGATAGAAACATCAATGATGAGAGAGAATCATTGATTTGCTGCCTCTTGCACACCCCTTACTGAGGATCAAGCCCACAACCTGGACGTGTGCCGTCGACTGGAATCAAACCTGGAACCCTCCAGTCCACAGGCCAATGCTCTATCCATTAAGCCAAACCAGCTAGGGCAAAAAATGAATCCTTTTTTAATACTGCAGTTTTCCCACAATCTAGAGATAATTGAAGATTTAAGTCTCCTCTTCTTCCAAATAAATACCTCTAGTTCCTTCTTCCTTTCAGGATATGGCTTGTCTGTGACTTCACCTGCCCAGTTGTTCTTTTTCTGAGCAGACTGTACCCTATAGTTAATTCAATGCTCTGGGTATGATTCAACCAAGAAAAAGAACATTGAAACTTTTAGTTCTATTTTTGAGAAACTAAAACTGTGTTCTTTTCTTGGAAGCAGTTTTGGTATTACTAAAGAGAATAGGCTATTAGAAAATGGAAGAGACTAGGATTTAATCCTGGCTTCACAATCTTATTAGCTCTGTGCATTAGTTTGCTTGTTTAACATTTTTAAGCCACATTAATATTACTCATTTAATAAAACTCCTTAATGAGAAGTTCAAGATTATTTTGAAAGAATTAAAGGAGATAATTAGGTAATTAGCATAGAGTGAGTCTTCACTTTATCTAAAATTATATATATAAAAAAAATTAAAGCAGCTTGTCTCTGAACAATTACCTAAAACTGCTTTTGGATAAGAGAGTGCATTCCCATAACGTAAGTTGTGTCTGCAAAACTATTCTTTTATTCTTTGTTGAGCAAATATAGAACACAAACTCTACATACGTGATTCTCTCTCATCATTGATGTTTCTGTATCTCTCTCCATCTCCCTTCCTCTCTGCAATCAACAAAAATATATTTTAAAATAAGTAAATAAATAAGTAAATAAATAAAAACTGTGGGTAAATTCATTGGAGAAAGGATTGACTCTAAGTCCAGGGCAGGAAAAGTAAATAATGTGCCTGATAAACTTATGCTAAAAATCAAGGAAGAGTTAAAAAATAATGAGGATATTTTTATTTTATTTTATCTTCACCCAAGGGTATGTTCATTGAATTTACAGAGAGAGGGAAAAGGAGAGAGAGAAACATTCATAAGTTACCTCCTTTATGTGCTCTGACCAAGGATCAAATTCAAAACCTTTTTGGTGAGCAGATGACACTCCAACCAACTGAAGCACCGGGCAGGGCTGAGGGTATTTTTAAAAGAAGCCATTTTATAGAGGCTTTCTCATATTTTTTGAAATTGAGAATAGCATTATTGTCATATATACATGCATTTTCTTAGGCCTATCACATCTTCTATTGTTTTATATTCCAACTTACAAATGTATTAAATATTGGAGTGATGATGTCATATAAAATATGCACCAAAAAAGTGGAAAAAAGTTATCTTGTGAATTAAACATATTTGATATTTTTACTTTCTGTAATATTTTAAAAAGTGACTATAGATGAGTCACTTGATTTATCTAAATTTCAATTTCTTCATCAATACTTTTTATAGTGTGTGTTTTTATATTAACTACCTAGATAATTCAGATTTAATTGACTAGTGAAAAGTTTCCAATTTTTTTCCCTATACCTCATAAAATGTAAAATGCCCTTTAAAATTAGTTTAATTCTCTAAGCTATGGCATAGGCAAGAGAAATCATAAACTCAGATGAGTTTCTGTTTAGGTATTTGTATTATGGAAATAAAGTTAGGGTCTAATTAATATCATCTTCGATATGATCTTCCTCTAAAATTTGAAAAGCAATAACATTTTACTCTTCTCTGCCCATGAAAAAAAATATCCATATACTTGTACTGTATATATGAAATGTAAGACTCTGATGATTAAGCACATATTCACAGATCCAGTTTTATCCTGAATCTGAAAATCCAAATTCAAGTAATAACATTGTCATCAATTAGCAAGGGAACCACATTAAAGTATTTTCCTTGATCTGCACCTATTTTCTGGACCCACTTTTGTTTCTGCTATAAAATTGGAGACTTAAACATCTCACTGTCTCTACTGAACTTGAAAATTCCACCTTGTGATTGACTGATTTCTAAGTTCTAGAGAATGAGAATAGGTGATCTATAATAATAAAAGCATAATATGCTAATTAGACTGGACGTCCTTCAGGATGAAGCTGGGGCTGTGAGAGAAGCCTGGGTCCCGAATGCCAGAGGGAAGCTGGTGCCAGCAGCCAGGGGAAGGAAGGCCTACTCTTACACGAATTTCATGCATCGAGCCTCTAGTATTACAATAAAGGGATTACCATATCTTGATCAATTAATTCCTCTGCACATACTTCCTGAGTATCTACTACATGCTCAACACAGAAATAAGGTAAGTTATGGAACAACACATACAAAAGTGTGAGATATAAACCAGAGATTCAAGATGAATACAAAATAAATAGATTAATCAGTCAACATATGAAGATAACTAGATTATTTGTGTGCTTTCGATTATAATTTTAGAATGGATTCAAAGAAGTGGAAGAATAATAAAACCAGGAAGAGCCAGTGGAAGCTGCATACAGATAGTGAATCTAGATCTGACATTAAAGGTATGAGTTAATTTTAGAAAGGAAGGGCAATAGTAGAGACTACTCGGTAGAATACAAACAAAACAATAAAAAATCTCTATCAGCCCCCCAACCCTCCCCAGCCTTCCCACTGTAGTTTCACAGTCTGTTCGATGTTGCTCTGCCTCTGTATCTATTTTTGTTCATCAGTTTATAATGGTCTTAAATGAAGGACTTGTATGCATGCATATAAGCATAACCAATGGACATAGGACACTGGGGGTTATGGGAGGCTAGGGGAAGGTCAAGGGGAGAAAAAGAAAGGAGACATATATAATACTCTTTGTAATATTTTAAGCAATAAAACAATTTAAAAAATAAAAAATCTCTATCAGAAGAGATAGGTGTCATTAGGTAATAATAATAATGAGAAGCAATATATTATTACAGACAAAGCCAATCTCTCGACCTGCAGCCTCTTTCTCATATTGGACAATGTTGCATGGTTTTGACTACTAACTATAAAAGTTAGAAGAGAAAAAACTCCCCATTACCCATATGTCTCTCCTATAGACTATTAATAATTTGTTTATTTTAGCACCACTTAGATTCTGTCAGCTCCCTGCTCAAGCTCTTAAATATTTCCATTGTCTACACTTTCCCAGAATATATCTCACTTCTCCCTAGATGTGTCCTGACCTTCAGCCCAATCTGATTTTATTTATATGAGAAAACTTGGTTTGATGCCTTTACTTAGAGTGCCTCTCCTATATCCCAGTCTTCAAAATGCCCCCCCCCCCCCGCAAGAATGATTTTAGTGTCATCTGCTCTGTTATTTCAACAATAGCAGATGGGAATAATGACTCACTGTTCAATGTGCATATATTTATTCATTTATTGCATTCCTCTAGTCTTTTAAACTTATATGCTACACTCTAGCTAATTCTGTACATCTTAGCCTCCTCTCTGGTTCAGGTAGAATCTATTTATTACAAGTAGACTAGGACTAAACATTTAGTTATTGCTCAGCAAATGGGTGGGAATGGAAACCAATCAAATCAAATATATAATGCATGAGCAAATGTCATGGTCTGTGGGACCTACTTATCTGCAAGAGGAAATTACAGAGATATTTCTATTTTTAAATAAGTATTTTCCTTAATCCCAACAATGACTTGAAAACTCAGTTTAACATATTACCCCATGGCTTTATTCAATATGCTGGAAAATTAAAATATTATTATCCTATTTTACAAATAAGAAAACTGAAACTCAGAGAAGTTAAATGTTTAGTCAAAAGTCCCACAATTCCAAACTTCAAAATCAAAATCTTCTCATTTAAAGACTTGGGTTCATTCTGATAACTACTATAAAACATGCACATTGGGTCATGTCAAATAGAGAACACATGTTCAATGGAATGGCTCTCACCTTTCTATCCTTTTATTTCTCTTATAATTCAGTATAGCACGCCCATGGGTTTTAAAAATATTTACTAATGGCTCCACCATACACCCACACACATAGGCACAGCCAGTGGGATCCTCATGGGCGCTGGAGCTCCACACTCTACATGGAACTCCCCATGACTCTGGGTTGTAGGAGAGAAATAGTGCAGTACTCATCAGCTGTTTCTGAAACATCCATGAATTAGACTTTTTCAGTTTTACATTTACCTACAAAATGTTTGATGGCTGTCACACTAAACATAACATCTGCTTACATGGAAATGCACCTACTAGGTTTAAATCACATCAATCCAGTGGCTGGATTTGACTGGAAGAGAAGCAATCAGTGAACAAAAATGTAACACAAAGCCAGAGAATTTTCACTGAGGTGAAAATAGAAACTAGGCCCATCGTCTGTATGCTAGGCATACCACAATTGTAGCCTTTTCTGACATTATGGATATTGATGAGCCCTCCAGGGTCAGGATCTCAACCTTGGAAAAATTGCTTATTCAAATGATCTGCAGTCCTGAGGTTGCTGAGTGAGACACAGCTCAGGCTCCCTGTGAATATTCCCTGGGCTTCTCAGATTGAAACGTTGGCAGAACTGCTCAGCTTGCAGTACCCTACATCTCATTTAGATCTGTTCCCAGATGGAAACAGAACCAAAATTATGTTGAATAATCTAAACACTTGAGAAGTGGGAATGGGCACAGCATTGGTCTCTAAATATATAGAGTATAAGGAAATGAGTTCATGATTTAAATCACTTCGCCTATGTCTTGTTTACATACTTTGTGCTTATAATCCAAAGTTGCTTGTTTATGATCCACATTTTGTATTTGGATCCCAACATCAGCGCTAAGCTATTGATAGCAGCAAGCAAGGAAATACATAATGGATTAGACATGGCTCTATGTCTTAGATATAGTGTGCAAAGATTTCTGGGAAGAATTAGTAGAAATAAGAATGTGTGAAGCTAACATGACTTTAGTTGGTAAAAATCAGGTAAGAGCTTACAGTTTCTAATCAAACTGGAAAAAATAAAGATGACTTAGGAGATCCCATACTGGTATCTGAAATGGACCAAAGCAGAAGAAACCTTAACATATAGGGTGTGAATAGGGTGCTGATGTTGAGTCAAGAGGAATAAAACATACTGAATGCATGATAAAGATGTGGTTCTATGAGCTTTGGAATGAGTTTGTGTCCAGAATATAACCACAAAAAATTAAACTGTAGGAATAAGAGATAAGTCAGAGATACTTGTTATAGAATTCTGATACAAACATATATAAAAGCATAACTGTGGAAGGGAACCATGGCTCCAGCCAGGTATTTTCTACTCTGGACTGTGATGTTAAGCACCTCGCTCTCTGCGAAAAATGAAAGGGAAGCTTACAAGCGTGAATGTTCTCCAGAGGGAGCCCCATTGTCCAATCAGGCCTGATGATTGCAGTATAGCTGAGGGCAGATTCACATCTTAAGCTAAAATTTAATTGCTTCCCATTATTGAGCATCTATGAGTTGTCAAGCACTTCACATACATTTTTTCAGGAAGGCTGCAAGCTAGGTAGTCATTGCACCATTTTCCAGATGAGTAAATCAAGTCTTAAGGAAAACTTGTTCAAAGTCACAGAGCCAGTAGTTGAGACAGATGGGTTCAAACCATGATCTGATTGTTAGTAAAGCCTGTGCATTTTCCAGCTATGCCCAGTTGCCTCTTGGTCAGTAAGAATCATAGCTAAGTGATTAGGGGTTATTATCAGAAGTAAAGGACGAGAAAAACTTTTTTAACAGGAATAACGCTTACATGTAATAATTGGGTTGCCATCATAGCAAGATTAACTCCCTCCAAAAGATAATAATAGATAACAAAAAGCTTTGAAAAACTGTGATCTTGATGACAAAGTGTTACACTTAGTATTAATAATATTAAAAATTTTCTCTAAACCCTTGTGCAATGGTTGCAGGGGTCCTCAAACTACGGCCCGCGGGCCACATGCAAATACAAATATTGTATTTGTTTCTGTTTTGTTTTTTTTTACTTCTAAATAAGATATGTGCAGTGTGCATAGGTATTTGTTCATAGTTATTTTTTAAACTATAGTCCGGCCCTCCAACGTTCTGAGGGACAGTGAACTGACCCCCTGTTTAAAAAGTTTGAGGACCCCTGGGTTAGAGCATCAGCTTGCCCACTGAAGGTATAGACTTCCATTCCTGGTAAAGCCTGGTGCAGGGCAGGTACCTGGGTTGCAGGTTCCTGCCCCAGCCCAGTCAGGTTGGGGAGCATGCAGGAGGCAACCAATTGATGTGCCTTTCTTAGCTCTCTCTCTCTCTCTCTCTCTCTCTCTCTCTCTCTCTCTCTCTCTCTCCCCTCTCTCTCTCCCCTCCCCCACTCTCCCCCTCTACCTCTCTCTCCACTCTCCCTAAAAAGCAATACCCTCGGGTAAGGATTAACAAAACAAATGAGCAAAAAAAAAAAAAGGTCTAAAATACCTAGAAACAGTATCTTAACAAACACTTGCAGAAATGTAGCATAAATTTCTTACCCCACTACAATGAAGTGATTGATCACTTCATTTTTTTCTAGATTCTTTGGTATTCTTAGAGAATTATGCATATTTTTTAATTCTTTAAAATAAATTTCAATGAAGTGTGCATAATTTGAATAACATGCCATCTGATCTAAAAATACTGTGCTTGGCAGGAGACTACCTGAGCGCTATTGCCAGCTGTACTTTCAACTCATGACTCCAGCATTCCAAGGTTTTCCTTTCATCACTATTTTGCACAAGGAAATTGTCCTAAAATCATAGTTTTAAAATGGCATTTGAGTCTTCCACTTATCTAAGAATGAGACTCTGTTTAAAAAAATTCATAATATACTAACACTAGGCTTGAAGAAAACAAACAGTACAGTTAAAGAAAGGCAATTCTGACAACCTTGATAAAGACTGAAGTTATAATGGTTTCAGAGGAGCATGTTAAGAAAACATTAGAATTTAAGTGTGAGAGAAGAGCAGAGTGGGAAAATCACAGACCTGATAGTAAGATATCAAAGTACTCTGTTTTGAACTAGTTTGACCTTGGGAAAGTCATGCGACCTCTTAGATGAGCATCTTTATGAGACCTAGAGAAGAATTGCAGTAATGAACAATGCCTTATGCTCAGTGACTTTAATAACTGTGGATTAGATGTGAGCTCAACTCCACGGCATGGGAGCCAGGATAAGAGGGCAATAAGTTCATCTGAAACATCACCAAATACCAACCAGGGCAAAAGAAGAGGATAATGGAACAAAGCATTTCTAGCTCTTCAAAATTCCACATGAAATGACAGCATAATTTTCTAACACATTTAAATGACTCAAGTGAATCCTATGCCCTCACCCTTCTTCAGTGAGGTGTGTAGGGGAAGTGGAATCGTTGCATGTTGGTAAAGGAGATGGACCTGGGAATGTGTGACTGGATGTAGAGTGAGGAAGAGGCAGTGCTCTGTATGAATCTCTTCTCATTCAATAGGAGTGCTGGCATCAGCTACATCACGGCCAGAAAGTAGAGTGGTCTCCCAGAGGATTTCTGAAAACAGGTTCGTTTTAAATATATTTTCATTGATTTCAGAGAAGGAGGGAGAGGGAGAGAGAGATAGAAACATCAATGATGAGAGAAAAATCATTGACTGACTGCCTCCTGTGTGCCCCACACTGGGGAACAAGCTTCAACCCGGCATGTGCCCTCACCAGGAATCAAACCATGACCTCCAGGTTCATAGGTTGATGCTCAACCACTGAGCACCATGGCCCGGTGGTTTAAACTTAATCCCTCTTGACCCAAGGAAGGTAGCACAAAGCAGTCAAAACAATTGAACAGGTTACTCAATTATCACAACAATGCCTATGCTTACTATACTGGAACACAGCCTAGTCATATAAGGCCTGGATTTGTTCATGTTTTCATAAGGGAGGCGGGAGGATATTTCCTTACTGGGAGCCAAGGTCTCAGGTTTCAATGCCTGCACATGTGATAGAGGTCATGGAAAAGTGCACTAAAGCTCTGGAGTTTGAGGAAATTGAAATGAGGCAAGGTGGTTCCTCAAATTAATTCTTAATATTATTATTCATTATATTAGCAATCACCAGGATGATTATAATCTGGAAATTGTATGCCTTTATCATCACACTAGAGCTTATAAGGCACTGCAAGACAGAAAAGTCCTTTTCTAGGAGATGCTCTTAGAGATGCTAAACTCTATGGTCATATGATTAACATATGTGACAGCCCCTAAAACAATACACTTCAAACAGAGAGAAAACAAAGAACACAGACATCTACTTTGGCCAGGAGAGGATGGAAGGTGGGGAAGTCTGTGATTTAACAGCAGTTATCAAGATATGCTGTTATGCATGGAGGGATCTGGAGAGTGTGATGCTAAGTAAAATAAGTCAGTCAGAGAAAGACAAGTATCACATGATTGCACTCATATGTGGAATCTAAGTAACAAAATAAACAGATGACCTGAGTGGATCCAGAGACATGGAAACATGGAACAGAGTGTGGAATCTCAGAGGGAAGGTAGGGGAGGGTGGGTGGAGGTAATCATCCAAAGACCTTGTTTGCATACTAGTATATGTATAACCCATGGACACAGACAATAGGGTGCTGGAGGCCTGGGGTGGGGGGTGCAGGCTGGACAGGGCCAATGGGGGGAAAAGAGCACTTATGTAATACTTTCAACAATAAAGAATTATTTTTTAAAAAAAGATATGCTGTCACTGCACCACTCCAAGTTTATAACCAACCCTAGAAAAATATACAATATGAAATTTAATTTTCAGTTTCAACTTTTGTTTCTCCCTGCTTAGATTTAGAGATGTATATTCAAAGAGAAAGATCATTTTTTCAGCAATCTTCTGAGGCGGTTTTATTTGGGGGGGGATAAAAACATAAATAAGTAAAATAAAACCATTAGGTACTTGAAACTCTGTATCTGTTTCTTTTATTGTTTGGTTAAAAATAGGAACCCAATGAGGAAAACAATTATGAACAACTTTCAATTTACCCAATTTAAAGAGAGGAATATTCAACTGCTTAGTGATCATAAATAGCCTTCCAGAATCTTTTCAATGCATACATTTCAGCTTTATTTCACAAACAAATTATCTCAAATTAAAATGGCTTGCTTGATCATTTTTAACAAGCCATGCACTTTTTTTGTTTCATCCATATGTTTTCTTATATAAAAATCTAATTAATATCCAACTTAAATTTTAGCATAAAGTTACTTCTGCAATATCAGATATTTTTGTTATAATTATTTTCTCTAGTCCCTGTAATCCCATCTTACTTTATATCACTATTACAACATATAGCACATTCTTTCTTGTTCTTTAATTCTTGGATATATGTCTATTTCTTGTGTGTTTGTGTGGAGGCCTTGAGGGCAAGAGCAATGTTTATTGATCCTTTAATCCCATCAGTTACAATTCTGTGCCTAGCACTTTTCTTGATTTGAAATAAATTCCCATTGCTCTTCTGTAAATCAGTTGACTCCAAAGTATCCTGCCACTACACAAATTATACTTTTGAAACAGCCCTAGAACTCTGTAAGACTGGATTGTTTAGATAAAAAAAAAACTGAGTAATTTCAAAATCTCAGAGCTTCTCAGAGATAGGATTTTTGTAATCCTCACCTGAAGATATATATATATATATATATATATATATATATATATATATATATATATATATATATATATTTATTTTGTAAATACTCACCCAAGAATATTTTTCCATTGATTTTTTTTTTTAGAGAGTGTGGAAGGGAGGAGGAGAGACACAGAGAGAGAAACATTGATGTGAGAGAGACACATTGATTGGTTGCCTCCCACATATACCCCAACCAGGGCAAGGGATCCTGCTTGCAAACGAGGTACTTGTCCTTGACCAGAATCAAACCCAGGACCCTTCAGTCTGTAGGCCAAAGCTCTATCCAATGAGCCAAACAGTCTAGGACTATTTATTTTTTATTTTAGAGAGAGGGAAATGAAGAGAGAGAAAGAGAAACATCAATCAGTTGTATCCATCAGGGATGGAACCTACAACCTATGTATGTACCCTGACCGGGGATCAAACCCTCAACCTTCTGGTGTTCAGGACGATGCTCCAACCAACTGAGCCACCTGGACAGGGCTCAGATATAGGAATGTTGATGACTCATGATGTCACGATGATAATACTGACAAATATGTAACTTGAGGCCAGCGTTTTGGGGCTGGGGACAATAGAGGTCATCTGATCCATCCCAAAATGTTATGGCAACAGGAGTGTGCCTACCACAAAGCTGGGCTCCGCTCACCCTAGGATTCAGGGATGTTTAGAAAACATGGTGGGGCTGTCTTACAAGTGTTCTTTTCACGTGATACCATAGAACTAGAAGGGAGACCATCCATCCAAAGGGAGAAAAAATGGACATATAAACTTAAGCCAAATGTAGGGGTTCAGCTAGGGGTGGTGGTGCAGGAAGGTTGTTAGTACCACAAAGAAAAATTCATTCAGCTTATTTTTCACTGTAGCACCTTTGGGCTTATGCCTGAGCAATGGCACATACAAATTACGGCCAGGGTTAATTGGTAGAGCAAAACCTCAAGGACTCTGGCAAGGACAATCTAGTTTGGCAAAGGAGGGGGGTAATCTCTAGCCTCATATAATTTGACACAGAGTTAGGGGGTGAGGAATTCTCCTCAGTTCCATCGAAGAGGGGATTGCAGGGTGACCTCCGGCTCCTGCTGACTCCGCTGGTGGGCTGGCCTGTGGAGCAGCTTCCGACAGGAAGGCATTTGTGGTCTGCAATGTGAGCACTACCCGCAGAGCTGGGGCAGTGGCTGGAAGAAGCTCACTGTGACTCTGTGAAGCATCATTGGAATCCTTTAAGCTTCAGAACATCCCCACAGGGAGAGAGCTGACTGCCGAGGGGAGGAAAATGGCCAGGTTAAAAACAGCACATCTGTGTGCATAAGGGAACTCTCAGAAATGGAAGACGGTATGGGGCTGGGGATGGAGGATGGAAGAGCAACCCAGAATGCTGGGACCAGAAGCATTTGAGGGAGACTACTGATTATGACTGTGAGAGTGACATCAGTTGTCACCTCTAACTGAATGGCCGGATAAATTCGTAATAGCTTCTTAAAGATGAGACAACATAAGTCGAGCAAAATGAGTTTTTACATAACTAGTAAGTGAAAGCTGATTCTTCCTTTCCTGTTTGTTTTTTCCCCCTAAATTATTTTTCTGGAACTCTTATTTTCTCCCTTGCCTTTACAAAGGAACAAATGCCCTTATGTTGCTCTGCCTGTGGCCAGGGGATCTGACTTCAGCCTCAATAATGCATCCGTTTCCAAGCCTCTGACTCTACATCAAACTAAACCACCCACGAAGACAAGTTCTTTTTCTGCGATAATAGGGAGAGGCAATGAATAAGTTATTTGGGTAGTCTGTATGTGAAGTACTAGAAAACTAGAACAGCAGCTCGTGAGGTGGTATATGTCAGCAGGTTCTACTGGTGAAACTGTTATTTACCAGGCAGATCACCAAAGTCCTGGTATCTATTGAATGAGGATGCTAGATTCATTAGATCTCTATGATATCTGCAAATCCTAACAATTCTGTCCCTCATATTCTTTTTTTTAAAATCCTCACCTGAGGATATTTTTCCATTGATTCTCAGAGAAAATGAAAGGTAAGGGGGTAGGGGAGAGAAACATTGATATGGGAGAAATACATCAATTGGTTGTGTCCCCAACATGCCCCGAATCAGGACAAGGTTCTAGCCTGCAATTGAGGTGCATGCCCTTGGCTTGGAATTGAACCTGCGACCCTTCAGTTCACAGGCCAAGCTCTAACCACTGAGCCCCGGTTAGGGCTGTTCCTCATATACTGTTTAAACCTTGAGATTTTGTAAGACAGCCTTGTATGTTTGTTGCTATTCTTGGGAATCTCAGGGTTGTAGGATGCTGCAGTGAAACGTAGTCATCTTTCTCAAGAGAGGGGAGCTCTTTGCATTTAGCCACCATTAAGCTCACAGACCTAAACCCTCTCTGTTGACTTGTAAGCCTATATGGAACACCTTATGTTATGGGTAACATTTTTATCTCTTGGAACTTATTTCAAATCACAATGACTCTCTCCAAAAAGCAACCTCCTGTTCCCTGGATTGGATTCCACTGTGTTTCCACTTTGCTTCTAGCATACCGATAACAGACTTAGCCTTTTCACCTTCACTGCAAAGAGGGAGTTGTCAATTTAAAGTAGATGACACAAAGGTCAGGCGTTTTTCTGATGGTATTTTATGCTTGATAGTCAGAAAAGAAGGTCCTGCATAGAGTTTTCTTGAAATTAAGCTCGATCCCCAGTGTGGGGTGGGCAGGAGGCAGCCAATCAATGATTCTCTCTCATCATTGATGTTTCTATTTTTCTCTCCTCGCCCTTCTTCACTAAAATAAAAACAAAACACACACACACACACACACACACACACACACACACACACACACACAAAACCTATTTCATCCCACAATTAATTTGACAAAATTTGGGATGTCTATGACTAATGACATATGGCTTCTCATATATAATGAAATATATCAGAATGACCAAAAGATCCTATATAGCTTTGGAGTAATGTTTTTCTATTCCTGAACAATAGTGGTTTTCATGTTTACATTTGCTTCCAATCTGACACTTATAATGGCTCAGACTTAAACTAATTATTAACTAAATTTACTATATGCAACCTAGCTATTAGGGAAATGTAAAGGTCAATAAAACACATATTTCTATTTTATTGAGGTCTTACTTATAATAAAAGAATAAAAACAAATATATCCACAAATGATCATTTGGAAATGATGCTGTGAGGGAGTACTATTCAGCTGTGGAAAGGATGAGGACTATCTCTTTCTAAGTGCAGGTAGGGAAAGATGTCCAGTATATTTTATATGGACATCTAATAAACAGGGACATCATCTAATAATCAGGGGCATCATCTAATAAACAGGAAACTGTGAATATATGTACATATGCATGAGAGTCCATTGCCTAAGCTCTTTGAGTCTCAGGTTTTGCTTCTGCATAACAGCAATAATGATAATTGCCCCAGATGATTGTTATGAGGATTAAGGAAAATAAAATTAGATACATGAAAGATCTTGGTGCTGAATCACTAATGTTCCCTAATTTATGCTAGGAGATCTATTAGGGAAACTTGAGAACTTAGAAAGAAATAAGAGAAGCCTTATTACAGAGTTCATCAGCAGAAAGTTTGAGTGAAAATGGGTTGGGCAAAAGCAGCGATTTATTCATGTTTTACAAACATAGTCTTACAAACATCATACATTGCTGGCACGAAAGAACAGACACCATCTCATACACCATGCTTCCTTCCAAATCACTTCTATTGAGTTACATCAGAACAAGTCAGTTACTGAGTTACACAGTTCTTCAAACGTGAACACCTCCCTATTAGGGTGGTGAGATTGGCTAATCAGACAAACAATTAATTTACATGTTTAATACAGTACAGGATTTGTAACAGAAGTCAAGATATTCACATTAATATTGTAATACATTATAAAACAGGACAACTTTCAGAAGATGATGGGATCATGTATGTCCCTGCCTGTTTCAATTGCTTTTTTGTTTTTCTTCTGTCTTTACTTAAAAGCAGTTGCAAATTATTTTACTCAACTTTTCACACTCAAAAACACTTTAAGTTTTAATAACTAAAAACTATTTACAAATTATTCGTTGCAATTTAAAAAAGTATTTGTTGTTGGTTTTGTTGTTTTACTTTAAAATAAAAATAACACCCTCCTTCAACAATCATACTTTATGTGGTGCCGCCACTAACTTCTGGTGGCTGTGAAGGATCTTAGGGTTGACTCCTGACAACTTTCCAAAGCTCTAAAATATATTATATTCCATGGCCCGTGTGCCAAATCTACATATGTTAAAAGGCCATTGACTTCCCCAAACCACACACTGACTACAATTCATTTCATGTTGCTTTCAGGGAAATGTAAGTGGACCAAAATGTTGTGAGGTGACTTTGTGGAGAAATGGAGACAATGATGGGGGATAGTCTTTTCAATCCCAAAGTCATCTTAAAGCACAAAAAAAGAGGTCAGTTTCCATTTTTGTACATGTAAAACATTTTCTTTACATTAGGCATAGTCATAAAAAGCATGTAGAAGTTGTTTTGAAAATGCATTATCATAGAATTTACAAACACGGAGATATCAAACACATTCTCAAAAACTGCTAAAGCACTGACACAAAACCTGACTCAAAATGTAAAATTCTCAGTAGACTTTATTTTCTAACTTGCATATTTAATAATTCAACCTTACCCGAGTGAGTTTTGCACATAATTCTCTAAAAACTCATGTATAGTGACATTACCTCAAGTTCATTCTTTCCAAATAGTCAGAGGGCCGTGCTGTACTCTTGGTTTTTAATGAATTTCAGAGCCCTGGCACTGGAAAACGGTATAAGACACAATTCTGACTATAAACTGTTCCACAGAAAACAGCTCAAGGCAAATTAGCCTAGAAAAGATAGTGAAACATACTTTATTGTGCTAATTTGACAGCCTAAATATATTTTGTGTGAACATATGTAAATTATATTAGGCTTGCTGCATACTGCTTTTTAATCATATCAGTTTGTTAGTTTAAGTAATGCTTTCTGTCTGGCAATGGTTATAACTTCAGTCTTTTGTTTGCTTGTTTGTTTGTTTTCAAATAGTAGCTTATTCCTTTTTGCAGAACAACTCAATGAAGACTTGGTTAGCCATGTCCTCTCTGTGTTCAAGGGCACACCTAGAATGTACACTGGCGTACTATACATAGTTCCTATACGAAAACTGCATTTCTAACTGGATTCTACCTGAAGTTCATTTCTTTATCCACTAGCTAATTCAACAACTTCACAAGGTAAACAGGGCTTTCTTAGACCACATCGACACTTGTGACAGGCAGTGAATAATTCAAGGCCATGATGGTCCTTATGTGAGATTATATTTTACAACATTTGACTCACATATAACCTTAGGGAGAGAGAAAAATCATATTTCAGCCACAGTGTTCTCAACTCAGCCCTTTGATAAAATGATTACTCAGTTTGTTCACTGTCCTTTTGAAACAAACCTAAGTTACTCCTCTTAGGATAAAATCGCATCAAATAATTACAAAACAAAGAGCAATGACTATATACTTTTATATGCAGGACACCATTTGCACATGACACAATTAATAAAAACAAACTAGAGCATACTTCTTTAATATCTTTGGATCTAAAGAAAAATTGATTTCCCCACCTGAAAAAAAGTATGAATTTTCATAAGTGAAGACACATTTTTCATTTCTAAATCTTAACAATCCCATTGACTCCCAGTGACATGCTCCAATGATATCATGACCTCTTAGAGCCCACCATAACCTGGGACTGTACTGCTGTATTTGTCAAATTCTTGACTACTCTTATTTATATCCCTGGTAACCTGCAGCGGGGACTAAATAGGCTTAAGAAAATTTCTCCAATGTCTCTAGGAAAGGGGAAATTTATCATTATAATTTACAGTTATTTCCTGGTTTGCTAATTCAATCCATTTCTAACAACAACAAAAAGGGGAGCTTGCTGTCACAAGCTTGCAATTATATATCAGAAAGAACGAAAATCATCCCTTGCCTAGTAAAAATCGTTAAGTCCCAACGCAAGGCCAGGATGCTAACCATCACAGAGCATGTGCCACTTGGCGATCTGTCTCCTTGGATAGTCACAGATCTCCTTCCAGTGCTCTCCACCGGTTCCTTCCGCGGCCGCTTCCAGGACCAGCCTCCCGATCACCTCGTTGCGGGACCCCCTTTCGGAATCCAAAACCAGAAATTCAACACTGATCTCTTCAAGACCCTCACAAGGAATATCAAAGACAAACAGTTCGTTGAACACAGCGTTGGGGGTGCACTTCTTCACATGAGTCTTCTTTTTGGAGATTCTCTTTTTGGCATGGTACAGGTTCACTTTGACGTAGGGGTCTGCAATGGGAAACAAGAGACATTACAGGGACAGGACCAATCTGGGGAGCTGGCCTCAACACAGAGATGACTGCACGCCAACAAAGTGTGATTACAGCGAAAATGAGGCGGAACAGGGCAAATATACACATAAATCTGGCTTTGAATATAACTAAGAATATGCAACATAAGTGAAAGCATTTCTAAACCAGAGGATGAGGAGGAACTGTAATGTCCAGATGAAGAGATAACATAAAGAGGAAGAAAAGAGAATGTTCTGGTGACACATTCTGAATAGTAATAGCTCATTACAGAGAATGGAATAGAAAGGAAAAAAACACATAAATGAACATCTAACCTTACTGAGTTGTATGACTTTGGATAAGTCTCTCTACTTTGTTGAGCTTTGGGTTGCTTTGTCTGTTGAACAGGCCTTTAGAATTCACAGTGACAATGCTTTTTTAGGCTTTAATTTTTTATTCTTAATCATGGACATGGACAATAGTGTGGTGATTGCTGGGGTGGAGGGTGGTGGAAGTGGAAGAGGGCATAGAGGGATAAATGGCAATGGGAAAATAAATAAATAAATAAATAAATAAAAACAAATGAAAGGGTTAGGGTTTGAACTCAGATCATTTTAACCCATAGGTCCTATGTTCTTTCTCATCATGCCATATAACAAGGTTGTTTTCTTAAATTAGTCACAAAATGAAAAAGCTAATTCTTAAAGTAGATATATAAGAAAATAAAAGAAAACATAATAAAATAATAGAAGTGTAATGGTAGGCAGGCTCATTTAAGATACTAAAATTAAGAACTTTTCTCCCAAATCTTTATTTTACATCCATCACTGTATTTTTGACCATGGCCTCTCATCTCTGCATTTATCATCGCTTTCTGCTTAACCCCATTCAGACACCTACCTACACTATACAATCTTTGGCTTAGATCTTAAGACTAGGTAGTTTTCTTCTTCTTGCTAATGGCATTGGCTCACATTATTATTCTATAAAATGATAAACAGAAAAGCTATCATGTCTTTTTGATTATAAATAAAAAGGTAAATCAAAATCATGATTATGTTCATTAACTATTTTGCCCAATGTATTACTCACTTATACACTGAGCCTGAGTCTTTCAGAAGAATTCTTACCTGAAAGTCCAGACACATCGGATTTAGGCAAGTGTCGAGCTTTTAGAACAACCACAGTGAGAGTGTTGGTGGTGGACTGATAGCAGAGTGAGATCAGCAACTCACCCCGTCCTGAAGACTTCTAAACAAAGAGAGATGTGGTATAAGCATGTTTATCATTTTCTAGTTTTGAAATGTGTACATTTTACATCAGTATAATAGCCTTGTTATTTAAGTGTAACTTTTCTACTTATTTTTATTTTAGTATGCTAAGGAATCCAAGAGTAACAAGCTTTTGTGCCATATCATCACCTCTTGAAAACAACTGCCTGCCATCTTCTGGTCTCTTTCGGTACTACACAGGATGGTAAAATGGTCATTGAGTTAGCCACACCCATTATTAAAAATGTTTAAAAGAATTTGTAGAGCACAGCTTACACAGAGGTATGTTTTATTTTTACTTTGTAAATGAAATATATACTTTTTGAAGTTATTAATAGTAATGTATTATCATTTGAACCAATCTGTATAGGGCAAAATGACTCATGTTAAATTTGACTTTAAATTCTTTAGCATTGAAATTATTGGAATTTGAATTCAGCCCAAATGAATATATTCTGACCTCCATCACTCTCTGGGTCCAGAGGGATGATGGAGTTAACATTCTCTGCCACCAACCCCCATCCAAAGTCCTAATTTAATCTAAGTAGTGAATTAAATATTGGAGAGATTTGACTCAATTTTTAATGCTTTGTGTTTGGACAGTACCACAGGTTCATTGTTTGCATAATGCTTAGGTTTGATTTGTACTTTAAAGACATTACATAAGATTACCCAGAACTCAAGAGTCCCAGTTTTAGCTGAAAGTAACAAAATGTAAACTTGGGGCTTGATTATAACTAAGAATGATGGCTGGGCCAGAGATCCTAAAACTTCAATATATATATTTATCCAAAAGCTGGCATGGGGTAGCTGTGTGAATACACACTTCAAGAAGAATAAGAGGCAGGCACAGATCTGTGCCACTAAACAGCTGGTGTCTCAAGCTACTTAATGTTTCTAAACCTTGACTTTCATTAAGTTCAACAAAGAGACAAAGGCAAGGATATGGTCAAAATGAGCTTTAGGGTATTTTGTGAAATTATGCCTTAGAGCCACAAGTAATTCTAAAATACCACAACTGGAATGAGTTTTGTAGTCTGTATGTAATATGGAAATAGGATTAAATTTGATTAAGTAATGTCTTATCATTTTCTGATAATCCCAGAATCAAAGTAGTACAACTCTGCAGGCAGAGTAGCTCACTTTCTGTCATACAACATAAAGATGAACATTTATAATTCAATATGATGTGATGTCTCCTCCTTGAAAAGCAATCCTATGAAAAGTCAATACAGCTTCCAAATCCTCAGGAGAAATTGATTTAATTTTAAATTTAAATTTCAGATTCAATTATGCTGACCTTGAAATATCTTGGTTACCTTGAGCATGAATAAGAAATATTTTCCTGCATTTTAGTTGAAGTGGCATCTTAGTCAAATTGCTTGTGATAGAAATTATGAAAAATATTTATATAAGTGATATTTAAATATCCACAAAGGATGCCTGTGTGTTTTATATCATCAAAATGCCTTAAGCATTTCAGTTATGAGTTAAATTTTCCCTCATCTACTCTATGCCCCTGATCCCCATTTGATTATGATTAATAATAATTAAACATGGTAAAGCTGATATGTACAAAATTTTATTATCTTAATAAAAATCCCTAGATACGGAAACACCTACATAAGAGATTGTTTATAAATGCTTGAAGAACTAAAAAAAAATGAATTACCCTAACATTTCTCTTGATAATCTCTCTGTTCATTAATATTTTTCCATCAGACAATTCAATTCCTGCCAGAGGAATAAGGACCTCTCCAATGATATCATCTCTTGAAAACCTGTCAAAACTCAGAATTGTGAAGTGCAAGGCCAACTCTTGGATCTGGGTGTAGGGGATCCCATAGAAGGTGAAGGTCTCATCAAAAGCTGGGTCCAAGGTCTTCCTCAGAACTCTGGTTTTCACTTTATGCTTCTTCTCTGGAAGGATGGTCATTTTGATGTATGGGTCAGAGGTCATCGACTGCTCGTCCATGGCCGGCAAGCCACGTGCTTCCTTGATATTGACCACAAATGTTTTCTTCTCAAAGTTGTACTCTAAGGAGAAGAAGAGGGTTCCCAGCTTCTCTTGTTTCTCTTCTGAGCTAAGGGAAGTGCTGGACTTTAAGCTATCGGGGGAAACCCCCTCTTTTTCCCCTTCTGAAAGGAGCTTTGGGGTCACATTCTCCAAATCAGGAGGGCTGCCACCTTTGAGGTTTGTTTTGGGAAAGTTGCCATTGAGATCTCTCTTCTCCAGGTCAAGATGCAATGAATTCTTTGGCACAGCCAGTTTATTCTTTACTTCATTTTTGTCATCAGCTCCAAACTTCTTTTTGCTACTTAGGTTTTCAGGGTAAATATCAACCCCCTTTAGCACATGCACAAACTTATACGGAGGAGTCTTGTTAGACTTGGATGATTTTCTCTGACAGCAGATCCATGCAAACAAAGAGACTGTGAAGACCAGGCCAAATGCGCTGAAGATACCCACCACTGTGGGGATTTCATCTGAAAAATCAAATGACCAATAACATACATTAAAGGGGCAGTGCTGGAGACACAAGCCTACATGAAAGCATCCTAGAGCTGGCAATTGCTCTAAGTAGCACAGATTGAATTACTTTCCAACTGTTCTGGGTATGAATGATGGACACATTTCACATCACCTCCAGGAATAAACACATCCTTTGTGTGACACAGAAAAAACACACAAACACAGTATGATAGAAACTTCTTCATTTCAGTAGTTTTCATAAATGAAATAAAAAGGTGAGACAGGGCCTGGGACAGATGTTGGGAATGCTAAATGACCCTGACCTAGCTTTGTTTTTACAAATAAGATGAGTCATACAGCATGATGGGTCAGTACTAATTGTATCAGGTTCTCATTGACATTTTGAGGCTTTCTAGAACCATCAATTCTTACTGACTATGGAACTTTAAATGCACATTCTTCAGATACTGGGAGAATCTGAATTCTTAGTAGTTCTTTATTTACCCAGGATCCAAACATTTAGAAACTCAGTTATTCAGGTAATTTTAAGAAATGGTGAAACATTACCTGCCATTGTCACAGACTCACTAATAATGTCCATCCAAATTATGGGACAGTGGTAAAAGAAATGTACATATATTAGAGGAAAATAATTTAAAAGATGAACAACAGACTATTAATATTACATAACTTATAACACTACAAACTCCTTGTATATCAATCCCAAACTCCCCAAACACTGAATTATCTGAAGTACAAATTAATCACACCTAAATAAGGTAAAAATCAAATGGTTCTAAATGAAACATAATTTTTTAAAGTATAATGAGAAGAATAAATATAGATAATTTAGAGTTTAATTTTATCCATAACCAGTTTTTCCTAGCATATTTCCACATGGCAAATGGTAATCAAATTGAAATTGGCATTTTTTCCTTGAATGCAGGCACATTAAATTACACTGACATTAGTAATATTGATTATGCATGAAGCTTATCATGTTCCATACGTAAGCATATTTCTCCCACAAATAATTAGTAACACTTAGTAACACTAAAAAAGTAGTGATAAATCAGTATTGCTATATCTGGATAAAATGCTCCAATTAGTCAATGTTTAATATAGCAAAAGTGAATATAACTGATGTAATACTATGCACATTTATTTCCATTCCAATCTATTTTTTTCTTCCCAAACACTGAGGAATAAAGTTAAAAGTTCCAGTCAGGAAAGGGTTAAGTCTTGTTTAAATAAACCCTGAAAGAATAATCTTTTGTTAGTCCCCTTCCCCATTCCCTCACATCTTCTGCCTATCTACTTTATAATCAAAAAACTAAGCTCAAAGAATATACATTAAGCACTAAAACATTAAGAAATGACAAATAAGAACAGAAGTATCTAGGAAGATAAAAAAGCAAACAAAACAACAATAAAATATTCTATAGTTCAATTATATCAAGAAACTAAATCACATAGTTATGAAAAATAAACCTTTCAATTCCCCAAATAGAAAAAGCAGCAAATGCTACAGTAAAAGAATGAGGCGAGAGATAATCAGCTAAACTTAGTACGTATCTGCTTTTCAGTTCTTCTATTCAAGTCTTTATGGGGGAGAGTCCACTCCTGGACTCTCTAATAAGACAAGGCCAGGGAGCAAAAGCAAAGTCATGAACTAAAGCAAGAAGAACAATAAAAGCCATAGCAAATGAGTTTTTTAATAGACTGATGCCTCAGTGTTAGAAAATTTCTCACTTTAAAAACAGAAATTGGGAATAAACATCACAACAATATAAACCCAATCACCCAAAGGTAAGGCTGTGAAAGAAACTCATTTCTGAATTAGTATCAGAAATTCTCTCTATTTAATCCTTATGTCAAATGGCAGAATATTCAGTAGAACATGGGAAGACTCACTTACTCCCTGTATATTTTCTACTGATAAGGTCTTAAGCTTTTGATTGCAAAAATCTCAGTCATTTCACTCAGTTTAATAACCATTATCATGTATTTTTAGATATCATTCCCTACTCACAAACTTTTATAAAATTTCTTGTGCTTTTGAATACTTGCAAAGTCAGTAAAACTCTGATCTCTTGTCTTTGGAATGTAATGGTACCTAAAGATAGGTTTTATTTATTTATTTTTTTAATTTAAAGAACCACATCTCATTTTATTTATTAAGAGAAGAGAGCAATGGTGCCAAAATTTGGCATAGGAAAAGGAAAATTGAACTGGAAAAATGGAGTACTAATTCCAGTTTCCAGTACCTTTTAGCTAACTGACCTGCAACACACCCCTCATCCCTCTGAGCTGCCATTCGCTCACCTGTGAAAGGAACTGAGCTCAGCTACTTCGTGTCAAATACCCCTTTACCTCTAGCATCATAGGATTCTGTCTCTTTCACTAGCAACATATTTCAAGAATACAAGAAAAACATATCAAGGAAAACATCCTCACGGTGCACTCTGTAATAAAATATACATCCCCAAACCCCCAATATATAAAGTTGTGTTACGTATGCCAAGATCAAACCCTTATGTAATCACAGGACATTTGGCTTCCCCTAAATTTACCCATAAATAAAAATCACCTATAGAATTCATGAAACCAACAAGCAAACAGACTCCCTTTCCTTCCCCCTACCGCGTGCTGCAATTTCCAGAGCTCCTTGGACGTTTCAGGAACTTCCTGGATGTTAAATAGCCCCAGCAGAAGGCAATTTTAAGGAGCAAGATACTAAGGAAAGGAGAAAACAACCGAGATAAGCCAGGATTACCCGTTTATTGTTCTTTTCCTTTCAGATGAACTACCAAGTAAATATATATGCAACAACCCGCTGGGGTTGGGGGGGACAAAAAACACAGCCCACCCAGAGTATTCAAAGAACAACCGCAGTTATAAGTTGACTAACTTGCTTACCAAATTCTTCCCTGCTGGTAGCGATCGGAGCCATTTTTTGCTGCGTGCTCTGTCCGAGGTGCTGAACGGGAAACTCTCTAGCTCGGTTCGCTTGCCTGACTTGAGGCGCAGGCTTTCCCGAATGCTGAAAACAACAGAGCGGCGCCCGGGGACCTCCGCCTGGAACGGGGAGGAGGCAGAGAGGGAGGTCCACTCGCCCTCGCTCAGTGATTTGCCGCCCCTGTTCCTGTTTAGGTTCTTCTGAGAAGCTGGTCTCTGAGACTCCAGATGTGGCTGAAACACGAATTGACGCAATCCTGACGCTACAGGGTTGAAATCAGCACCTGCCCCCGCCCCCGCTTCTCCTCCCTCCATGCCTCTCCTCTCTCATTTTTTTTTTCTTTCTTCCTCTCTTCTCTCCTGAGCATTCAACACGCACTCATCGATTATTTTAACTGTTGGACGACTGGATATTAGCTTTGCTGTTCTGTGGGGGTGACTCAGAGGCACATGGAGATGAGCCCTGAAACTGATCCCTCTCAGCTCCCAATATAAAATCTGCATCATCGAGACCCCTAAAACTGTGTCTGAGTTTTTAAAATAATGTGATTTACAAAGGCATTTTAAGGGAAGACTAAGATAAATTTGCATCAAATGACCCGTGGTAAAATGCAAGAATATATTTTCTTGTTTTCTGAATTTTTCTTTGGTATTCCTATGTTAGAAAACAACTCATTGCACATTGATCTATTTAAAATAAGATAACAGTTTGTCCATCATAATCACTTATTTTCTAATAAATTATTAGTTTAAACATTGTACTGATGCTGTTGCTTTAGCTGTCAGCTCTCTTCCCTGTAACATCTAACATTTGACCAGTTAGAGTACGTAGGAGCAGATGGGTATCATCCCTTCTGTATTCAGACTCACTCTCAGTTATGACTCTCGCATATAACAAGACTGCTTCTGAAATGACATTCCTGGTTAAAAACCTTGGCTTCTAAAAGGGTTGTGCAAAAACAGTTACAAGATCAGACCCAAATCTAAGATGACATTAATAACTATGGGTTATTTTGAAAGAAAAACCTTTTTTTTTTTTTTTTTTTTTTTTTTTTTCTGCACGGATGATCTTCCTGGGGTTGAGGAACTGGGGAAAATATGGTGTCAGATTCTGATTAATTTTAACCTGGAGACTGTGTTTTTGTTTTTGTTTTTTAAAAAATGTTTAGCAATTTTCCAAAGGAGATAACTACGGCTGTTACACCATCTACCAATGATTGCTACGCAAAGGATTCTTTTGCTGTGGAGCTCAGTGAGCAAATGAGATTCAGCTTGTGCTGGGATGGGGGAGGAGAGCACTGGGTGAGTATCTGAAAGCTACTGCCCAAGTGAGAGGTTCCTGCACATTGGTGAGCTGCCACTCTGAGCGTCAGGACTGTATCTGGGGAGAAACTGGCTTCAGCCTTTTGCATCATGGAAAATTTTATAAACCAGGGTTTTCTTTCCCTTCTATGGCTCCCACATACTTGGCATTTTAACATTTTTTCTAACAGATTTTTTTTGAACTTTGTATCTTCCTGCTATGAAAACACACATACTAATGAACTGTATTTAATTTTCCATTGGCAGAATCTGTGATTTGTGGCCTTATCTTTCACTTCATTCAATTGCTTGTTCCTCAGTTAAGCATGCACCTGGCGGGATGGTCGGTAGGAATAAACACCCATGAGATGAAAGAGAGGGACATTTGTTTGTGGTGCATTTCACGGGTAGACGAAATACACAGTGTGAGGTTTACTAATATAAGTGATTTCTAGCCAAGTTATTGCTAACATATGGTTAAACTCATTTGTTGTAAACATAAATACCTCATGTGTATGTTCCATATAAATTAGTATCTCATTAATTTTACCTTCAAGTGGTAAAATGCTGCCATGTAAAACCTGTCTAGATTGCTTAAACTCTGTTTTCACAAAACCCTGCCCCACCCTGGGCTGTCTAATTTCTTAGGACACCTGGTGATAAGATTACCTCTTGCCCAGAGCGAATGCTATTGTGGATGTGCTGTTTCCTTGCTTGCTTTAAAAGCAAACTGAAAATAAATGTTATTAATTAAAATGCCAGAGGTTTTCCTCATTTTCCTTTGGCGAATATCTTATTATTCAATATCTATTCTCTTTAGAAGAGCTTGTAGCAGCACCAGCTGAGGAGTGGGAAGCTGATCCAACACAGTAAAAAACCTGTAAGTTTCTTATGATTGAGATTCACACCCGACCACATTGTTACATTGTTCTTTTAGGATCCAGCAAACACGTAATCAATTTGCTGACGTGAGCAATACCACTCTGGCAGCAGAGACTTGGGAGGAGGGGTTGTTGCTAGGTAACCACCTTTTTGCCACCCAAAACACATAGCCTCCGACAAGTTCCTGTCCTGGGAAACAGTCTGTTCTGTACAAGTGACAGTGTTTACTTCAAAATGATTCTTTGACTGCTGAAATAATCCAGTGTTTACCCTACTTAATTTTTTATTCTGATTGCAAATGTTTATATATATTGAGAAACAATGAACAGAACACTTGAATTCAATTTGATTTTAAGGAGAATTCAGTTGAATTGATGACTCGTGATATGATTGTTTTTCTCCACTTTCCTCATTTTGTTTAATATATAGTTTTATTTGTAGTTTAGATATTTTATTAGCTATATATTTTAACTTATATGGTCTTTATTCTCTTAAAAATATTGGCGGGCGTATTTAGAACTTTCTGTTAGGCAAAAGAAAATTTAGAAAGGGTTTGAAAATGTTGTAATGAGCTTCAGTATTCTTTATCAATGCCTCGCTTAGTAATACAAAAGCATTTTACTGGCATGTGGGTGGAGTAGAATAAAGTATCTAATAATGGATAATGGATAATTGTTTTAATGTTCCATATCATTCTATTAAGAATGCTGGCTCTAATATTAATGGAGTTGATTTGTATTACCAGCACACCCAAGTCAAAATCCTGCAAGACAAATGCTTTCACAATTGGTACTACAGAAATCCCTTCCCTATGCACTGTTTGACATTTGATTTTCTTCAACATACTCAGCATTTACTATGTGCCAATATAAATTAGGCTTTAATGGCTCTTGAGTAAAAAAAAATAAATAAATCATTAAGCCATACCTAAAAAAGCTATGGTCTTCCTTCCTTACCTTTTTTCTTTCTTTTAACACATACTTACTAAATATGTACTATCTCCTAGATTTTTGGTAAATAGGAGAAATTAGCTGGCCAAAATGACAAAAATGAGCCTTACTCTCATGGAGCTTAAAGACTACAGAGGAAATGGACAGCCCTTTTCTCAAAACTAAGCTGGGGGTTGGGGGGGTGGCGCTTAATAGGTCTAAATTTCTCTCATATTTCTTTTACCTGATAATTTCTACAAAGCACTAATTCACAGCTATCACCCTCTGTCCTTACGGTCCTTTTCTTCACAACTGTAGATTTGTTGTGGATGGCAGAAAGGCTGACCTCCAGACCAGCTGCATTGAATAATGACCCCCTGCCCTGACGCTGACCAATCAGTGGAGACCTAAACCCTGAAAGGACACACCTGGAAAGCTGCTGAATATTCTACTGAGATCCTCCCTTATGACATCCCCTAAAATCTTCACCTTTAAAACCCTTAGCACAGAAGACCCAGTGTGCTCTCCTTACCTAGGATCTGAAGCACACCTGTGCCTCTCCCTTCATGTTCCCCCAGCTCCTTCCCACAGGGGCCTTACCTTTACTTTCCTCACTCTCAAACTCCAACGGCCCTTCTTTTGCCTCTATAACTTGTTCCCTCAAACCATTTCTTCTATTAACTAGAGGCCCGATGCACGAAATTCATGCATGAGGGGGGGTGTCCCTCAGTCCAGCCTGCACCTGCTCCAATCTGGGACATCCCTCTCACAATCCGGGACTCTGGCTCACAATCGCTTGCCTGCCTGCCTGCCTGATTGCACCTAACCACTTCTGCCTGCCAGCCTGATCATCCCCTAACCACTCCCCTGCCAGCCTGATTGATGCCTAACTGCTCCCCTGCTGGCCCAATCACTCCCAACTGCCCTCCCCTGCCGGCCTCATCACCAACTGCCCTCCCTTGCTGGCCCAGTAGCCCCCAACTGCCATCCCCTGCTGGCCCAGTCACCCCTAACTGCCCTCTCCTGCCAGCCTGGTCCCCACTAACTGCCCTCCTCTGCAGGCCTGGTCGCCCCCAACTGCCGTCTCCTGCTGGTCTGGTCCCCCTAACTGCCTTCCCCTGCAGGCCTGGTCCCCCCCAACTTCCCTCCCCTCCTGGCCTGATTGCCCACAACTGCTCTCCCCTGCCGGCCATCTTGTAGCCATTTAGGGGAGGCCATCTTGTGTGAGGGTGTGACCATCAATTTGCATATCACCTCTTTATTATACAGGATTACTTTTTCTATCTCTGTGACTTTCTAAATAAATGTTACCTTATAATTTGAGTTTTCGCTCTAAAATGTGTCCTAGCAAGAACTCATGTACTGAGGTTGCTGAACCCAAGTCCCATCTAACCCCCTGGGGTCTAACACCTGGTGCCCTTCCCACTGCCACTAACATAACCAAGTTAGGATAAATATTAAGGCAGATGCATGTAAGGGAAGAAAAATGACTGGAAAATTTGATATGCAGTCATGGCTCCAGGCTTTCTGATTAGTTCTACTGAAGTTCTAGAAAATTGTGAACTGTCATCAAAACATTTAAGACTAAACAGATGCTAATATTTAAAATATAGCACAGTCCAAGAAAGGAGGGAAGGGAGGAAGGAAGTAATGAAAGAAGAAAGGAAGGAAGGAAATAATATTAAATAAAATATAATAAAACCCTATCTAATAAAGAGGGAATATGCTAATTGACCCTCACACTGTTGCAAAGATGGTGGCGCCCACAGCCAATAAGGAGGGAATATGCTAATTGACTACCCCACCCTCAAAGAAGGCGGCACCCACAGCCAAAAGATGGTGGTGCCCAGTCCCCTCAGCCCCGCCGGGGCAGCAGGGATGCGACAAGGCCAGAGTCCCCCAATCCCCTCAGACCCCCAGCAGCCCAGGGCCGCCCGAGGCTCAGGTAACCAGGGCCGGCCGAGGCTTGCGCTGCTGGCAGTGGCAGCAGCAGAGGTGTGATGGGGGCATCGCCTCCTGCCCCTGAGTGCTCCTGGACTGTGAGATGGGGCAGGGTGAGCTGAGGGACTCCCCCTACAGTGCATGAATTTTCATGTACCAGGCCTCTAGTAAAATAATAAAATACTAATACAGCTAACTTTTCTCTATGTTCAGTGGATATACTTTTTCTCTATGTCTGGACATTTTGAAGTCCCTGAAAAACTGGATACAAAAACAAAACTCAGGTGAATCTTTAAAACAAGGGTTCATTCAGGAAGGCAAGAATGCAAGCAATTTTTCTTTGCTGCTTTTATACACCTTTCAGTAACTCTGGAGTCAAAACTAAAACCTAAGAACATATAGCACATAATAAATTCCCAGACACAAATTAAGCACCTTTATCCAAGAATAGGTTAAAAAAAGATCTTATCTGGCAAGCATGGCTCAGTGGTTGAGCATCGACCTATGAACCAGGAAGTCATGGTTCGATTCCAGGTCAGGGCACATGCCGGGGTTGTGGTCTTGATCCCGTGTGGGGCGTGCAGGAGGCAGCTGATCAATGATTCTCTGTCATCATTGGTGTTTCTATCTCTCTCTCCCTCACCCTACCTCTCTGAAATCAATAAAAATATATTTTAAAAAATATATCACATGCTGCTTGAAATGTACAATGTCTTCTGTAGTTGACCCTAACTAAATGTCACCAGGTTTGAAGCATACTGTACAATTACTGAAGTACCTGCTGGAGTGACTTCCTTTACTTTAGAGATGCCAAGGTATTGAGTCTTTTCAGAATGGAATTAACTGATTAAAGGGCATATTGTGGGAAGCATTGCCCAAATCTTTTGAGCCACATTTCCTTGTGACTTCTAGGGATGTTTCAGGATCAATATCCAAAGTGTTCCCTTATTATGGGCTCTTTATCCATCGGACTTGGCACTAATATCAAGGTACAGATAAGGGCACCCTCATGTAGAGACTCAAAAGTTAATAACATTCTCATCCACTCAAAAATACACTCAGATCTGGGAAAGGCAATTGAAGAGAATTTTCTCTTTTCAGAGCCCATCTGTACATGTGTATCTGGAACACAACATGCCTGCTACATGCAGTCTTGCATTTTGGCTACTTCTACATTTCTAGTGGCCTTTGTGAGCTTATAAATAATGTCTCCTCATCTGCCTGTGCAGCTGCTTACATGTATAATGTGGTTCTTTCTATCTGTGTGTGGACCGTGAACTGCGTTTTCTCTTTTTAGATCTCTGTAGATTTAGCTGCAATGGTTCAATCTTTGTGTCATCTTTGTATCACCCTTTTGTTGTGATGTTTGCTTTAGTTTACATAGTGTCAACAGTTATTAGGGTTTCTCTTTGAATCACAGTGTTAAAAAATAAATATATGCTCTCTTCTTATTTTTCCATATTACTAACTTAATAAGCATAGTACTTGCATACCACATATGACCTCTATAACATGTAGAAACTACTTTGTTTCTCGTCTATTCCTGCTGTTTTTTTAAAAAAATTAATATATTTGTATTGAGTTCAGAGAGGAAGAGAGGGAGAGAGAGATAGAAACATTAATAATGAAAGAATATCATTGATTGGCTGCCTCCTGCATGCTCCACCCTGGAGATTAAGCCCCCAACCCGGGCATGTGCCCTGACCAGGAATTGAACCAAGACTTCTTGGTTCATAGATTGACACTCAACCACTGAGCCAAGCCAGTCAGGCTTAATTTATTATTTTGTTATTCAATGTGTACTTTTATAACTCATAACATAGATTATAGATCAATATATTAAAAATCTTATAATGAACCTATTAACAATCTTACACCAATTGTCTTGGTTACTTCAAAACCCTGAACAAATAGTCTAAAATGATCCCTCATTTATGTTGAACCCTAATATGATTATCTGTGATGAGTTTACCTACCTAAAACAGTGATTTTCAATTGGTGTGCCCCAAGAGTTTTTAAAACCTGAATATTTAGTCTGGGACACTGAACATTTTTTCCCCTTAGATTGTCAAATAAAAAGATGACAACAGCCAACGTGACAATGGTCATCTGGTGAAAATGTCCTATTTTAAGCCATAAATATATAGGCCATATAATAGAGTTGCATCTTATTGTTAATGTTACATAATGAGGTTGTATCTGATTTGTTAATTCTTGGTACCAGAAATCCTTATACACAAGTATAGGCACCTGATTTTTAAAAAAAATCATTTTGGAGCAAAAAGGGTAGGTTATTATTATTATTATTATTCCTAGTGGCCCAGTGCATGGATTTATGCACATTGAAAGGAAATTAATTAGAATAAATATTCGTGCAGTAATTACATTACTGCAAAAAATTACATGTCAAAATAGTATATATAAAATAGTATTATAAAATTAAAAAACGTGTGCAATTGGCACCAGCAACAGCTTTACATGTATTGTATATGTGCGAGTCAACATTTATTTTTTAATTGCCAGTGTGCGTCATATGTACCTGCTGGTCAGTTGGTCACACAGTCAGACAGACATATGGTCAGTCACTTAGCCTTTTATATATATAACGAGAGGCCCAGTGCACAACATTTGTGCACTGAGGGAGGGGTCCTCAGCCTGGCCTGTGCCCTCTCACAGTCTAGGACCTCTCAGGGGTTGTCTGACTGCCAACTTAGGCAGTCAAACATCCCCCGAGGGGTCCTTAGCACTGCCTTGGAGGCGGGAAAGGTTCTGCCACTGCCACTGCACTTGCCAGCCCTGAGCCTGGCTTCTGGCTGAGTGGTGCTCCCCCTGTGGAAGCACACTTACCACTAGGGATCAGCTCTTGTATTGAGCATCATCCCCCCAGTGCGTGTCATAGTGACTGGTCATTCCGCCACTCAGTCTATTTGCATATTAGGGTTTTATTATATAGGATTATTTATAAAAAAATCAAAATTATACCTATTTTTTTGTCAGATTGGCAGAAAATATATTTTTTTGGTGTGTTCAGAATTTTAGTAATTATTTTATGTGTGCCATAAGATGAAAAAGGTTGAAAACTCTGACCTAAAATGACATCATTTTCTGTACATTAGTGAAAGTTTGAAAACCACAAAACCCAACCAATGTCATTATAACTGTTTGGTAGAAAGAGTTTGAAGAGGCCACTGAGGTCAGCAAGCACAATGTTTCATCTCTAAATGAAATTGAATGGAGATAAAATACAACAGTGAGAGCTGGTTACAACATGAAATTACTAGCATTCCATTAATTGACAAGCCTTTCTATTTAACACATTTAATATTTTCATGAGAATATTAAATCTATTTTATAGATGAGGATATTAATACATAGTTTGAAGAGTAGTTTTTTTCTTTTTTGTTGCATACCTACCTTTATTAACATACCGCCAGAGAATCTGTCTCAGAGATGTTGATGGAATTGATAAGCCCCCGAGGCCACACTGATAAAACTGAACAAATTAGGCTGTGTTTGCACTGAATACATTTTTGTTAATCCTTTGACCTTCCTGAAACCATGGCCTTGTTGCTCTACTGTTAAACTCTTCTCTACCCTGGCATAGGCACCATGGTTGCAAACCCAAATGATAGAGAAGAACAGAAATGAATCAATTGTGACACTGAAAATTTACTGCCAAGTGTTTGGTTGGAAACCCTTGGAGACAAAAGAATTATCTAGATACTGATATTATAATTTCCCAAAGCTTTCTCTTTTTAAAAAAAAAATTGAATTTATTGGGGTGACTTTGGTTAATAAAATTATATAGGTTACAGGTGTACAATTCTATAATACATCATCTTTATATTGTATTGTGTGTTCATAACCTAAAGTCAAGTCTTCTTCTGTCACCATTATATAACCAGGGCACAATATTTTTCAAAGTTAACAATTTAGCAACAAGAGCATTACTTCATTTATCTATTTTTATAAAGAACAGCGCCCTTCTTCTCATATTAGTATTTTCATTGTTCATTGTCTCCTCAAGCTCAGTTGAATACATGAGTCATAACTGATAGTCCCTTGGACATGCTGCATCATCTGATGGCTTTGATTGAGGCGGAGGTTGCACTATAAAGTATCTGCATCAGTCAGAGGGCCCGCAGACAAAATGCCTGGAAATAAGTGAATCATCAAGAGTAACTCCTGGCTTCTATGAGCAATCTCAGCTCTCATTTGCACTAATGCAGCTTCCTCGCAAATAGCAGTGCATTTTTAATATGATAATAGAATCATCTCATTTCAGAGCTGTAAGACGTCAGAGATCTTTGTACCTTCTTTAAAATCTTGGAGGGGATACAAATACTCAAACTGGTTAAGAGTTTTAATACAAGATCACATATATTATTCAGTCTGAACCAGTGTTTTTTAAGCATCCAATGCTATATTCTTCTCAAAATGACTTTTAAAGTTTTTATATCTGGTCAATGCAATACAGTTCCACTGTCCCTTTTACTGATAAACATCCACAGAAGTGGAAACTATTATAAGTTACGTTATGTTTACAGTTCTAAGAATATGGCAAGAAAACACAAATTATTGCTTTTTACTTTCAAAATATTTGAGTCTCTTTAGGCAGGTTATGTATGCCATAAAATTAAATATATTTTCTAACGAATGTTTAATATTATGAAAGGAAAAATAAAATCTATTTCTTATATGATGAAAGATAACCAAGAGAATCCAAACCTACGCATGATGTTCCATTCAAACCTTTCCCCATTATCATCTCAAATTAAAATGCTCCTTCTAGTTACACGTCTTCTCATTGCTTCTCTGTGTGCATTGATATTTATGGGATCAATATGTAATTTAGTATCAGTATGTTTAATCATAATCAGCCAGAGTGCTCTGTTTAGCTGAACCTATAAAATGTCCTATAATGATTCCAAAATGTTTAATTTAAGAATCACTGCCTCTGTGCATATGAATCAGAGACCTGTGTTTAATTATTGATAGCAATTAGTACACAAGGCAGACAAACACCATCTGGTGGTAGAAATGGTTCTGTGGCTGATTCCCTTTCATTCACTCTTGCTTCTAAAATAATGCATCATTGATGGTGTTCCCCCAGATAAGAAAATTGGTTTTCTTTCTATATTCCAACTACTGGAATTTCTGTCCCTTTGAACCCCACAGTATCAATAGGCATTGTTCTCTGGCTAGAATAAAACAATCAGAACTATGGGGTGGTCAACTGCATTTGGTCACCATAAGCAGATCTCAACAACATTTTTCAGTAAAAATTCCTCACCCTGTATGCACGCATCTCATGAATAATAATAAGAATGATGTTAAAGAAGTTGAACCTCAAGGTCAGACATTCAGAACAAAAAGCAATGCTTAACATAAAACCATAGCAAATGCCAAATATTAATTAGGTGCATATTTTATTCAGACAAGAACAGGTGCATGTGCACACACACACGTGTGTGAGCCTGTGTGTGTATGTTGATGTATGGTTTAGAGAGACAACCTTCTTCTAGCTAATGAAACATAAGAAAGTAGTGAAATGAGGATAGAGGAAATTACCCTGTCTCCTCTTAAAGGGACCCACCATTGTCATTTCACCTTTGTAAACCTTTGTTCCCTCAGAACAACTACTGATACCCCATATGGAAGTATGTAACTAAGGCCCCAGAGCTGAGCCCTCTTTCCTCTTGTTCTTATTATTTAATTCAACTGGGCAGAACTGAGTTATGTGTACAAATATCTTAATCCCCCATCACTCGGGGAGGCCATACTGGGCGCTAAGGCAGCCCAGCCTCCTGGGCACTCACCTCCAGCATCAACTAGCTTCATCCAGGACCACCTAGACCAGAGCTCCACAGTTTGCCACAAGGCCCCCCTTTCAACGGACATACTGGGTAAAATAGGACTTGCTATTCCATCTCACTGAGCAGAATGTAGTTAAGAGGGGATTCTGCCATGCAAACACCTACTTCTTCAGCCAGTGACTGTTTAACAGCCTCCTGGGTGAAGGTGCCTAAGGAACTTCTGGAAGAAATTGTGGGCCAGGGCAGTTACCCAAGTCAAAGTGCAGCTGGAATAGAGGATGAAGGCTTTGGGAGGGTGATAGGCTGAGGTCTCAAATCTCAGACTGTTATGCCTAATTTGGATATATCTGCCTTCATAATCGAGGGTGTCACCCAAAAACGTATACACACTTTGAATACTTATATAGGAAGTGTTTGTACTTCAACTGCCTTTTCAAACTTCCAGTAGCACTTTAGGATGAATTCCCTTTGTTCAAAGCTTAGTCTAGCAGAAAAGAAACATCAATTGAACTATCGGCTGTTAAAGTGTGTATACATGTTTTGGGACACCCTGTATTGACTTCTGTTCCTTAGCCGCTGATATGTCCTTAAATGGAGTCTAAGCAGGAGGATCGAGTCAATAAAAGCAAACAACAGCAGTCAACTTTGCGATCTAATGAGGCAGAAAAAAAATGTGTATACAGCAGAAGTTTGAAGCTGCATCAGAGTTCTGAGTTATTTGTCCATTCACATGGGGCTAACAATGGGGAACCCAAAAGCCATACTCAAGTTATTGGGGATTGGCATAAGTCATAGTCTGAAAGGAGACTTGGGGAAGCAGGAAGAGTGCCTGAGAATTTTCAGAGAGTGGGAGGAAATCAAGGCCCAAGCCCAGGTCTCTGACCTGGTCCGGTGGATTCAGACCACAAGCCACAGAGCCATAGGTGTCCATGGCGATGACTCAGGTGACATTTGCAAGGATAGTAGCTAAGCAAGGAAAATCTGGGCACCCAAATCGAAATTTTATCTTCTTTATCTATTTTGCATAAGAGGTACTTTTTATCTATTTTGCACTTTAGATTTCCATAAAAGATTTCTTCTCTTTTTTGGGGGGAAGTGGGGAGACTACAGTGAAGAAGGAAACTTTGTTCAGTACAATATATGAGATTTCTTTTAAAGAAAGAGTTCAAACATTAAAAGATCCTCTAAAACACTATTTGCCTAGTCCACAAGGGTGAAGGGCACACAGCATCTCAGAAGCCAGACCTGGATCCTGCTCAGGTGAGCAGCCTGATTCACATCCAGAGATGGATGGTGGCACATAGGCCTCAGCTGCTCCTGCTGAGGTTCAATAACGGAAGTAGCCTCTGCTGAGCTGGGAGTCTAGGAAAGAGAAGAACAAGGGCACAGCAGGGACTGCTAAAGTAGACAGGACATTCCCAGAGACGGTGCAGAATGTTGAGTGGGTTGGGGACATGGGCTGGTGTCTTCCTTGCTCTCAGTGACTAAAGTTGGGGCGGCATGCAGATTCTTGTATGTGACCTCTGCCAGTTGCAGGGGGTTTGATCAGACTATGATTTTATGAGGAAAGACGTGGCGGTTCTTCATCCTATCCACAGACTTAATCCAATTTCCATGAAGAGGTTAAAAGCATCACAGGTCACCATCCTATTTTCTTTATACATTGTCCCTGAACTATAGATAATTGTGGCTGCGGCAATTCATGAAATATTCATGTATTCAAACAGGAATTAGGAAAAGTCAAGACCAATGACATAGCTGCAAAGGGCAAACTTGTTCAAAAGGTCACCCACATAGTTTTCCCCCCAAATATTCTGGCAGAAAATTTGAATAGATGGTCATTTTGATTATAGAAAAATGACAAATTGAGCCAGGTCCTTGCTGTTAGGAATGTGTCCTAATTATATTCTTCTAAAAAGCCGCAGAAGAAAAGAGTGAATTCGTATGTTCTACAAACAGGTCCTTTTTGGGTGGCCTCTGCATCAGTAGAAAGGGCAGAAACCCCTCCTCTAAAATGATTTGCACAAACTGCTACTGTGTTCATGCAGGAGTGGGGATTTGGAGAGTTTTTGTTTAAATGTCCAGGAAATACGTGTTTGAGATTATGCCCAGTTTCCCATTTAATTCCTGCTCCCTTCCTCCCTGACTGAAGAAGGTGTCTTTGAAGGGAGTTGCCTCAGGGACAGGGTTCATAGGCAGGCTGGTGAAAAGTAAGAAGGCAGTTTATCTAATTATGAGTATAGTAAGTTATAGGAGCAATTAAAGTTAGAAATTATAATACAAAATGTCACATATGGTGAAGAATTTCAAAAGCTACATGAGGGCTGATGTCCAATTGCATTCCTGAAAAAGGCCAACAGAGTATTTGTAATTCCTGACCATGTTATTGTGCATGACCCCCAGAGGGTCAGCAGAAGTACCTGATGTGAATAAAAAGTGAAAAATAGTCTGCACAAAATTAGATCTGAGGCTTGCCCTGAATGGTAATGGCAACATCTAGAAAAATTCTTAGTGTAGATTTTTATAAAATAGACTATTTTGTAAAATAGTCTATATTTAATGTTTTTACATTACAGTGGTAGGTGAAGAAATATTACAAAATAAATAGGTCATCATGAAATCTAGTTAAAACCATTGAGAGCTTATAGAAAAAATATGCTGGCTCATTAGAGAAATTCTTTAAAATATGGCCCCATAAAGAATTTACACAATGGAGAGAAGTCTTAAAATAATTAAATCTCAAGATTTGAATGTATTTTAAAGGTCATCTAGCCTAATGACTCAGTGTTAAAATAATCCAAATAAGATTCCTCACAGAGGGTTATTGGTTTCTGGACACAACCAGGGGATCATGAGACAACCAGCATCATGGTTAAAGTGTGGCCTCTGGAGCCAAGCCGACCTCAAGTCCACCACTCACCAGTTATGTAACTTTGGCAGGTGGCTTGGCCACTGTAAGCCTCCATTTCTGTATGGGTAAAATGGATATACTAATAGTGCAATTAAAACTCATTCATACTGTATATTTGTGAATTTGTTAACTCATTAAAATTTATTTGCAACCCCAAACTCGATATTCATAGTGCTTTTGTGGTCTGTCATGAATATGCCCAGAGCAGTGAGAAGTTTGAATGGCCCAATGCTCATGTCCTCAGCAGAGGTCAAACAAGGCGACGTTCTGCCTCTTGTTCATTCTCCTACTGTAAAAAATTGTCCTTTACATGATATATTTAGTGCCAAATTTTATGCAATTTTGTGCTTTTTGTTGGTGATTTTGCTGCTTGAAATGGCTCCCAATTATAGTGTTGAAATGCTGTCTGGTGTTTCTAAACACAAGAAGGCTGTGATGACCCTTGTGGGGAAAATGCCTATGCTAGCTAAGCTTCACTCAAGCATGAGTTATAGTGCTCTTAGCTGTGAGTTCAATGATAATGAAAGAACATAATATATTAAATAAAATGTCTTTTAAACAGAAACACACATAAAACAGGGTTGTGTATTGATTGGTTGATGAAAATGTTGTGACCAGAGGCCCTAAGGAATGCAATCCTGTATTTCCCCTAGGAGCGTTGGTTCAGTATTTGCTAATTCAGTGCCTTTGGCAACTTTATTGAACATAGTTACCACAGATAAGAAGAATCTACTGTATTTAACTTACCTTGGAAATAATGCATTTTAAACTGTTCAGTACTAGAATTTGGCATGTGACATATAAAAAAGGCATTTAATAAAAATGGACAATGTTATTGAACGCAATATAATAAAGAAGCTTCTTCCATTGTCAGATTTTTTACATTAACTACCTCGTTATCTTGTAGCACCTATAAAATTGGTATGGGTATGAGACATTTTGATACAATTAAAAAAAATGTATATGTAGTCTTTGTCCCACATTCAGGGCACAAAATATTATAAAACTGTTGAAATTTTCTGTGTGATAGAGGTGATAGTAGCATCTTTTGTTATAAAATGCCATCTTTCTCCCTGGTTCTTGACACAGAGCTCCTAAAATCCTCACAAATCCTGAGTGATGCGTGCCTTTGTTAAGTGAATGAGATGACTCTTGGCTGAGAGACATTTTAGCTTTAGGATGGGCACTGGTCTCCTAAAAGCCCAATGGTGTGATTAGAAGGTTGGAATTTTCACGCCCTACCCCCAGATCTCCAGGGAGGACAACAGGTTCAATCACCAATGACCAATGATTTAATAGAGGGTACCCATGTAATGAAACCTCCGTCAAAACCCCCAACAATGGGTTTGCAGAGCATCTGGAGTGGTGAAATGTCTAGGTGCTAGGAGGGTAACACACATGGAAAGGGCATGAAGGCCCATAATCCTTCTTCTATACCTTGCCCTACGCATCTATTACTTTGGGTAGTGAGTGTCAGAACTGAACAAAATTGTAGGTCATCTCGTTGGTGTCTAGAGTTGGAGAATTGGTTGAAAGTGTGGAAAAGATCCCCCACACTTTTATTGTTAGACTGGTTGTGAGTAGAAATAGATCAGGGTGCTATCTATATCTTTATTCAGGTGACCATCACAATGTTAAACATGGAAAGCCCCGTCCCCTTATTGGAGAACCTCTTATAAATCTGTGTTAATAAACACACTCATAAAATTCATTGAACATGATCACTTGACCAGTTTGAGGTTCTAACAGGAATAAATCTCTATCTTGAGTGCTTCAAGATTTTAGTGGGGGAAAGAGGTGTAAATTAACCTGTGTGGTAACTTGGTATAGTGAAAAGAATGCTTGGATTATATGGCAAAAACAGGCGACCTGCTTACCAAGTGTGTGAAGTTTCTTATTCCTGGGAATACAATTTGATGACACCCCCCACCTTTTCTTCTTCTTTTTTAAATACATTTTTATTTATTTCAGAGAGGAGGGGAGAGGGAGAGAGACAAAAACATCAATGATGAGAGATTTATTGATCAGCTGCCTCCTGCACACCTCCCACTTGGGACCAAGCCCACAACCTGGGCATGTGCCCTGACCAGGAACGAAATTTCTGGTTCATAGATCAGTGCTCAACCACTGAGCCACACCAGGCAGGCCCCATCTTTTCTTGACATGAAACTGAGTTTTACAAATGTAACATAAGTGGAAATGATGCATGCCACTTCTAGGCTTGGCCGCTATACATTTTCCATATTCTTTCTTCTTATACTGGCTTGATCCAGACAAGACATTAGAAGCTGCTGGGAAAGCTGATGTCCTTGACTCACACTTGGAGAGAATTGCCCACTGGGTAGGACTTCATCTTAAAACTCTTATCTGAGTGTGAAAGTTCTGTCATATCAGCTATTAAGCATGCTGATATTTGTTGCAACAAAAAAAACATTAATTAGTATAGCTAGAATTTTGAAGAGTTGAATTCTGGTATGGGCTTTATCATCAGATGGGGATGAGGTTTACACTCAGATGAGGTTAATCTTGCCGTGTCTCAGCATCCTCCTTGGTAGAATGGCACAAATTAGCTTTTCTAACCCATCACCCAGGATCACAAGAGAGCCCTAATGAGATAATGGATTTGAGAGAACATTGAAATGCATGACATTTGATAGGTGTGCAAGGCACTATAAAATAATTTGGGGTGCCCCAGGTCTCTGAAGTGACCAGTAAATTGAATTGACACATCCACTCTGAACAACAGATCTTGTTTCTTCTACAGAGAAATGATTTTCTGCTCCGTTTCTGAAATTCTAATTAGCATAGATGAAGCCACAGGATGTTCTGCAGGGAGAGTTAGCACGTGGTTCCAGAGGGCCCTGCCTCTCAGCCCACAGATGGAGATGCTCCCCTGTGCACAATTGTTCAAAGGAAGACACTAAATTAAAGAGTAAGGTTCAGCGTAACCTAATCTATGACCTCACTCAGGCCTTAACCAGATTAATCTCACTGCCTGTAGTGGAGCGCAGATGAGAAAAACACCAAAGTAGGATGTGAACACTCAGCAAGATGGTGCGGAATGGCCTGCCTCTGAACACCAAGGTCAGTGTTTTGAAATTCACTAATCTGCTTTTCCATTTCGTCCCTTACCACTGCATACGTAGAGTTGCCTTTGTAAAGTTTAATATAGGTATTCTTTTTTAACCTAAAAGGCAGCAATATTGATTTAAATTTCCTGAGATGTAGAAAAATTTTCATATCACAGTCATTAGATTTTAAATCCACACTGTTAAAAATTACCTCCTCCCCAGCCAGTGTGCCTTAGTGGTTGAGCATCAACCTATGAACCAGGAGTTCATGGTTCAATTCCTAGTCAGGGCACATGCCTGGATTTTGGGCTCGACCCCTAGTAGGGAGCATGCAGGAAGCAGCCAATCAATGATTCACTCTCTTCATTGATGTTTCTACCTCTCTCTCCCTGTCCCTTCCTCTCTGAAATCAATAAAAATATATTTTTAAAAATTACCTCCTGATGGAGCAAGACAAGTGATTTCCTTACAATTTAGGCTATATCTGAGGCATCACTGTACATGTTCCAAAATTTCACCCCTCTCATCCCTGGCCCCACTTCACATCCACCTTCTTTAGCAATACAAATACAGTGCTCCAAACACCCATTTCTATAATGCTGTGTTGATTTTTAAGTATGTACATTTTAAAAACTTTTTTTATTTTATAAAAAGGGCATCATATTATATATAGTCTTTTAAGAATGAGTATTTTCACTTAATAATATATTGCTAGGGCTCATTCCTGTGATGTTATATCACTGTAGCCTATTTGTTTTGATGTTTGTACATGGTGGTAGGCAAAAAACAACAACAAAAACAAACAAACAAAACACACAAAAAACTCAACCAAAGATGTCCCCATCCTAATCCCCAGAACCTGAGAATATGTTAAACTACATGGCAAAGGATAATTAAGGGCGTAGATGGAAATAAGGTTGCTCAGGTCCTTGTGATGTAGAGATTATTATGGATTATCTGCATGGGTCTTATGTTATCACAAGCATTCTTAGAAATAGAAGAAGGAGGCTGGAGAAAGCATATCAGAGTCATTCCACATGAGAAAGAGGCATTGATGGCTTTGAAGATGGAAGAAAGCAATGAGCCAAGAACTGCAGGAAACCACTAAAACCTGGAAAAGGCAACAAATTGATTCTTCCTTAGAAAGAAACACAACCCTGCTGACACCTTGATTTTAGCCCAGTGAGACTATTTCAGATTTCTGACCTCCACAGTAGTACAATAATACATTTGTGCTGTTTTGAGTCACTGCATTTTTGGTAACTTGTTACATCAGCACATATATGTTTATACTGTAACTAGAGGCCCGGTGCATGAAATTCGTGAATGGAGGGGGGTTCCCCTCAGCCCAGCCTGCACCGTCTCCAATCCGGGACCCCTTGGGGGATGTCTGACTGCTGGTTTAGGCCCGATCCTGGCGATACGGGCCTAAACTGGTAGTCGGGCATCCCTCTCACAATCCGGGACTGCTGGCTCCTAACTGCTCACCTGCCTGCCTGCTTGATTGCCCCTAGGAAGCAAGAATTTAATAGAAAACTACCTGTGAGGGAAAAATGAGGAGGGCACCAGGCAAGGTTGACAGAGCTGTCAGATCATAATGTAAATCTGACTCTGAGTGAAGGAAAGAGGGAAGGGAGGTTGGGTCTAGGCCTCCTAGGTCACTTTGCCATATAAGGAATGCTTGACAAGGCCTTCAAGAAATCCGCAGGCCAAAGCCAGCATCAGAGGGACACCTGTGTTCTCCGAACAGGTCTGCCTTAGAATTAATGCTGAACTCTGTCTCTGGCTGCAAAAAGCCGATGGGGGGCTTCAGTGCAAAAGCAGTCGTGGATATCAAAGCTCAGCCCCTTGGGCCTTCAGTCCGCTATGTTCCCTGTGATTGGAGGCGTATGAAGCCCTTTAACAAGCTGGGAAGCATTTGAATATCAGATTTCTGGCCCATCAATGATGGACATTTTCAAAGTGAAGAACAATGTGGTCAGAATGGAATTTGGGAAAATGACCTGAGCATCTCAGTTCTTATGAATAAAGAGGACTCAATAGATATAAACTTTGCCTATGATAAATGACAATGAAAGGGTGCTTTAAAAATAAAACTTATGTACAGATATGAAGTTGGTGAGTAGTTGCCAGCAAACACAACATCCTTTGACTTCTGAAATCCTGTTATGGATTTCAAGTACCCTTAGTATTTATAACATTTATTTAGGCCTGAGGGTAGCTTTCTCTGGACAGGGCCAGAGAACAACTATTGTAGATTTGGAGGGCCAGGTACTATTACAATTATTCAATGCCACCTTTTAGTGTGAAAGCATTCATAGATAAAGAGGCATGGCTAGATTCTAATAAAACTTTATTTACAAAAGCAGGTGTCCACCTGGATTTGGCCCAGGGGCCATAGTTTATAGCCACTGATTTAGAGATTTCAAATAAATTACATCAGATCATACTGAAACTCAAGAGCTCAAGAGACAGGTGTGTGCATTAAAGGACAGGGCTTTAGCATGAACTCAGGGAACATCACTACATAAAGGAAGGATGAAGGAAGAAGGCATTGAAGGAAAACATGCATAACTTTTCTTTTGTATTGCCTCTTGCATCTTCTTTTTTCATGCTGAGGTTTTCTAGGGTCCTATTATCCTTTGATTTGGGGAATATATAAAGGTTGCTTTATATGTTTTTCTCTTGGTGATTGTATCTGTTTTTACCATTGACTCCAAGTTAAAGAAATTTCTTTTCAGAAAGTTCAGACATTTCCTTTCAGAAATTCTGACTTATATGTTCCAATTGATCATACATAAGACCAGCTCCAGACAATATAAACTTAATATGTTTAACTCTCAGCTAATTTTCTTATCCAACCAACATCTTCAATCTCTGTACTCTCAAGGAAAACTAACACTTCAAACATCAAGCCAGTGTAGTTCTCTCAGTCTCACATGCAGCCAAAAAACTCAGAGCATGGTCTCTCCTCAAATATGTGTCCCTCTCTTCTGAAATGGTCCATAATTTCAACATTTCTTGCCTCAGAATACTGAAAACATATCTGGTCCATTTAGTCCCAGTGCTTCCTAGTTTTAGTTCATCCTCCAGAATAATCTCATGTAAAAAATAGTTGTATTGAACATTTAGAACTATTTATTTCTCAACACCTCCAACCCCAATAGTTATGTGCAACATGGGTTTTAACAGCAACTGTTTGAAGACTGTTTGAAGACCCATGTTGCTTACCATTCCAAGAGCATTGAACAATAATTAAGATCAAAGCTGACAGAGAGAAAGCATTTCTCAAATATTTTATTGCATCAATTTCCCAAATCTTATTCATTCAATGTCATTCTGCTCTTAGCATATAATCCCTACATCTATTTGTTAGGAGAAACTAAAAAGAACTTCTTGGGAAAAGTTGCTACTATAAGGTTACAGTTTCTTATCCATTCTAAGTCTCAATCACCTAAATTTCAAATTTTCTATTCCAGTCATTTTCTTTTTCCCCCTTGCTGTAAGAAAAAGTTTATTTAGAAATACACAATGATAGAAAGAGATGAGCCAACTGGTCTGCATGGGCTCAGGATACAAGTTAAAGAAACAAAAGAAGGGCCTTGGATTTTAGGAGAAATAAGCAGAGGTAATGCACTGCAGGAAGCAGTAGGGGAAAGATGTGGGTGTACGCCAGAGAGGTAGCACACTCCAGTCATTTTCTTTCCAACAGGTTTGTTTAGAAATAGTTATGTCTGATCTCAACTGACCAGAAGAGAAGAGACAAAATAAATACAATAACATATTTGATCATTATTCAAAGTCAATTTCTTTAAGGTGAAATTTTTATTGTACCTTTTCTGTGTAGATATGTTTAGATGTACAAACACCACTGTGTTACAAATGCCTGTAGTATTCAGTACAGTAACATGCTGTACAAGCTTGTAGGCTAGGAGCAATTGGCTATACCATACAGCACAGGTGTGTAGTTGTTTATACTATCGAGATTTGTGTTAGGTACACTCTATGATGTTTGCACAATGCCAAAATCACCTAAGGACACATTACTCAGAATGTATCTCCACTATTAAGTGACATATGACTGTATTGCTTTAGGAAATCCAAAATAATATTTTCCCTTAGGCTTTAGATTTGAAAAGAGAGCTTAGAGCTAGACAACAGAGAGTGTCAAATGCCAAAGTAGAAAATTTATACCTTTTATATAGTTGCAATATCCCTTCATCATTAAAAAATTGAGTATACTCCTCACTATGTGAATATTTATTCATTTATAAATTATATACATGTGGAACAAATACATTCAATCTTACATATACTTCTCCAGAGAGACATTCAGAGAATACTTTCTAACTCATTTTATACTCTTAATACCTAAACCTCTCAAGAAAAATATGAGAAAAGAAAATTATGGACCAATCTTGATCAAGAATATAAATGACAAAATTTAAATGAAATGTAATTGAACTAAATCTAGCAATACATTTTAAAGGATGATAAAGTTCAATTAAACCCAGAAATGTAAATCTGGTTTAACATTAAGAAAATCAAGTAATATAATTTACTACATGAAAGGATTAAAAGAGAGAAACTCTATCTGCAAGTCAATATATGTAAAAAAACATTTGACAAAATTTAACAACCTACTGAGGATTAAAAAAAGAAAAACTAAACTCCTTTATGGCAAAGTAGAAAAGGAACAGATTTTTTTTTTTTATTCTGATGAAAATTTTCCATACAACTACTCAAGGCAAACCTCATACTAAAGGGTATTTTCTTTATATTATGAACTGGAATGTGTGCTATAGCCTCACTTATTCAATAATATTCTAGGGGTTTTGGCTAGGGCTTTATGATGAGAAAAAAAACTGTAGAAATATAATTGTTAAAAAGAAAGACATTAAGGTGTTATCCTTGAGACCAAAATATATAATATAAAACTTCAGTAGGATTGTAGTAGTTGAAATGGACTAGATTATTCTGTAATAACAAAGAACCACACAATTTCAGAAGCTTAAAAACAAAAAAGTTATATTTTACTCACAGTACATGTCTAACAAGGGTGAGCAGGAACGTGCTTATTTCATTTTCCTCAGGGACCCCAGCTGCTGGTGACCCAATTGAGACACAACTTCCGTACATGCTTTTCAAGATACCCTTGTTGTGAGAGTGAAAATGAAAATTGAAGTTGATCACAAGCATTACATTGTTTTCCACCCAGAAGTGGCAAGTGTCATTTCCAGTCACATTTTATTTCATTGGTGAAGGCAAATCAAGAATATGTTTAACTGCAAATGGGTGGGATAGTGGAACCCTACCATGTTTTCAGATTGAAAATTTGGTGAACATCAATAACGGTGAACATTAGATTCTGCATGTCAAATATTACAACTAATAAGACTCATGTTTAACAAAATAGTATAACCGTTATATTGATAATTGTTATGGCAACTGCACATTCACTAGAAACAGTTAGAAACTGTAATTTTAAAATGCTCATTTGACAATGTATAAAATATATAAAGTTTTAGAAATAAATCTAACCAAAGATGCAACGCTGGAATCAAAAAATTATAATACTTTGTTAACAGAAATTAAATAAGATTTAAGTAAATAGAAGAATAAAGTAGGCTATTAGAAATCTATGGATCTGTAGACTTAATACTAAATAAATCAGCCTAACTTGGTCCTTGTGTTTCTTTGTTTTAAAAAATCTAGCAAATGGTATATAACATTATAGGAAAGAGAGCAGAACAAAGATTCCTTGAGAAAACCAACCAGATAATATAATTTGTCCTATCAAATAAGACAAAGTTTTAATAGTACATAAGATTAGCATTTGAAGTAGAGCTACAGAATAGAGCCTAAGAAGAACCTATATACAAATACATATATGTATTTGGAAATCTAATTTATAAAGTTGTTGAACTTGTATTGGAGAACATTGATAAGAGTATGGATTTCATAATAAATGAGGCTTAAATACATTATCCAAATTAAAATTTAATGCTTACCTGTACCAAACATCCCTGTCCATGTCTGAAGTTTTCATTACAAGACCCACCAAACTCTATCATTGATCCTCTCTCCTTGGTTACTCCTCTAGGTCATCAGATGTTCATTATGTTGGTGGACAAGGGAGATTTCCTCCTGGAATTGACAAACCAAGAGCATTTAATATTGTAAAACTCTGCCATTAATTTACAATGTCTATTTGAAACACACACACACACACACACACACACACACACACACACACACCTTCATTCTTCTCTGGACTTGCCTTTAAATCCATGCTTACAGGTAGAAGAAAGAAAACTATCCAGTACTCCATGCCTAAAGCATGGGGGAGTCCACAATTTAAAAAAATCCTTGGAAGGAAAACATATTGATTACTATAGACCCACAAAAACTGGAGACATAAGCACACTTTGGAAACTGATTATAATTTCCCATTTATGAGGCATCAGGTTCTTGGGGGGGGGGGCGGGCATTGGAAACATGCAAGAACATATGCATTCAAGTAATATTAAAAAGCAAAGATTGCAGCAATGTAATGTAATGAGAAAATCACCAAGATTTTGAATATTGGTTGCTGGTAAACATCCTATTAGTGTTGAAAATGAGATTAAGGGTAGTCATTAAGGAACTAGGTTTAATGGTAAAGGTGATGCAATCAGAAATACCCAACAAATCTTTAGAAAGGTAAGATTACAACCCAGGGTCAAAGTTGAGCTTCAAAATGAAAATCCATGAAGTACCTATTTACTTGATTATGTTCAGTAAATACTGGTCAATTCCAGGAATATATATGGGCCAAGACTACTGATTGAACTTGTTGAACTAACAAGTGGAATCTAGTCTTATCAACAGTGAGAATTATTTACATAGACTAAGTCTGGCAGCAGTACTCCATCTGTTTAAAAAAAAACAAAACAAGAATTAACCCAGCCTGCATGGCTCAGTGCTTGAGAGTTGATCTAGGAACCAGGAGGTTCCATTCCTGGTCAAGGCACATGCCTGGGTTGCAGGCTCAATTCCCAGTGTGGGGTATGCAGGAGGCAGCCAATCAGTGATTCCCTCTCATCATTGATGTTTCTATCTCTCTCTCCCTCTCCCTTCCCCTCTAAAAAAAGAAGAAAAAAAAAGAATCAAAAGAAAAATGCAGCTTGGTTGGTTCAAAAGTGATATCAGACAAGACACAAAGATTTTTTCAACTTCATTCATGATGGTAATCATGAGTAATAGTGCTCATTGTATTTAAACATTATGATTATTAATAAAGAATAAGAACTATGTCTTTGTTTATTTATTACTAGGGGCTCAGTGCATGAAATTCATTCGGGGGGGGTGGTTTCCCCTCAGCCCAGCCTGTACCCTCTCCAGTCCAGACCCCTTAGGGGATGTCTGACTGCTGGTTTAGGCCCAATTCTGGGGATCGGGCCTAAACTGGCAGTCGTACATCCCTCTCACAATCCTGAACTGCTGGCTCCTAATCGCTCACCTGCCTGCCTGCCTGGTTGCTCCTAACTGCGCCCCTCCCCCGCCCCCCAGGCCTGATCACCCCTCACTGCCTCTGTGTGCCGACCTGATCAACCCTAACTGCCCCCCCTGCTGACCTGGTCGTCCCTAACTAACCCCCCTGCCAGCTTGGTTGCCCCCAATTGCCCCCCTCTGCTGGCCTAGTCACTCCTCACTGCCCCCCTGCCAGCCAAATCACCCCCAACTGACCCCCCTGCCAGCCTGGTCATCCTCAACTGCACCACCCCCGCCAGCCTGGTCACCTCTTACTGTCCCCCCTGCCAACCTGGTCACCCCCAACTGCCTCCCCTGCCGGCCTGGTCTACCCTAATGCCCCCCCTCCATCCCCCGCCAGCCTGGTTTCCCCACACAGCCTGCTGTTCAGTCATTTGGTTGTCCCTCACTAACCCCCCTGCTGGCCTGGTCATAGGCAGCCATCTTGTGAGGGCATGAGGGTTAATTTGCATATTACCTTTTCATTATATAGGATAATTCCATCAAAACCTAATTCTGAATAACATGTTACTGCTTAAAGATAACTTAAACTGGGTGCCTATGGAAAGAAGTAAAGAACACTAATTTGAAAAAAATATATATTCGCTCCTAAATTTATTGCAACATTATTTATTATAGCCAAGATATGAAAACCACATAGGTGTCCATCAACAGATGAATGGATAGAGAAGATATATATGTAATGGAATATTGAACAGCAAAATAAAAAAAGAAATCACATTTGGGACAACATGGATGGATCTAGAGGGCATTATGCTAAGTGAAATATGTCAAGCAGAGATAGGCAAATACCATGAGGTTTCATTTACATATAAACTCTAAAAAAAGGAAACACATGAAAACAAAACAAAACTCATAGAAACAGAGGCCAAAGGAATGATTACCAGAATGGAAGGGGTAAAGGATAGGTGAAAAGGTAAAAGAGAATGTAGTTAAAGACATGTGACAAGTTTGCAAGGTGGAGAAGGTTACAAGTTTGCAAGGTGGGGTGATCACTTGGCAAGGCAAAAATCACTATACTGTACACCTAAAACTACTATAATCAATATAATATTGTATACCAACTATACTTAAATAAAAAATAAAGAAAAAGGAAACCTAAACAATAGATATTCCACCTATATAATTACAAAAAATCACAGAAAAGCAGGTAGAGTAGAACCTACAGGAGTGGGAGCAGGGAGAGAATATTTTGAAGGAGGATCTCAGGACAAGGCACTGGCAAATGTTTAAAGAAAGAGAATTATGCCCAGCCAGTATGGCTCAGTGAATTGAGCATAGTTCCATGCACACCAAGAGGCTCCATCTCCAATAGAGGGCATGCAGGAGACAGCTAATTGATGTTTCTCTCTCATCAGCATTACTATCTCTCTCTCACTTCCTCGCTCTAAAATCAATAAAAACATATTTTTTTAGAAAGAAAGAGAATTATGAAATTCTTCTAAGGTACTTATATGTGGGTATAGTTTTTAATTATGCCATTATATGCACAGGTTTGTACTTACATGAATATACAGCATACATGGAGACAATTATTTTAATGGGGATATTTAGAAAACACCTCCAGCAAAGTCAAAAGTAAGTTGTGTGGTGCAGTACACTTACCAGGGCACGTTATTTTAGCTAATGCATTTTACCTTTATGGTAATTATCAAACACTTATGTTTTATGGGTAAAGCCCTATGGCATAATGCTCAGTCTACTTTGCATAACTATGATGATTTGCAATCCTTCTTAATACAGCCTAAATGTTTTTATCTTTTTGCAATTTATCCTATTCCCTAGTGGCCAGTTCAAAATATTGGGTCTGCGTCAAAGGTATTGTTGCAGAATATGAGTTATCCAATAATACTAATAAAATGTGCATCTTCTTTGATTTATTTTTCTGCTTTCTTGCTTCAATAGCTGAACATTTCTTTAGCTAGCATTCAGTTAATTAAAAAGCCTGTAACAGGGCACGGGATATGCCCACAAGAAAACCTCAAGCAGTGCAGATGGCCCCACCTCTGCACTCAGAAGCAGAAAAGTAGTGTGTGAAACAGCTGTGGGCTGGGAGGCTCTGGGTGGGCTCTGCCTTCTGGCATGTAAATAAGAAGAGTGAATCTGATTTGAATCTCTGGTGTTCAGATCAATTAATGCTATGCTAAACAGCTTTCCAGCTGCAGGAGTGTTCAAAATTTCCTCTTTGTAGCCATAATTTTTTGCTGAAGTCATGTGCCACCTGGAATGATGCATGTGCTACATATTGCCCAGAAAGCTGTGGCTCTGTGAATGTATGTACAGAGGATGTACACATTGGAGGAAGAAGAGGCAATGGTACCTAGATGTTTTCTAAGAGCTCCCACACCTAAGGTGTCGGGTTGCACCTTTACTCATTTTTCCTTCCAGGTGCTCATATACCAGAATTTGGAAGAGTCTAGTATCCTATAGCTTAATTGCAATCAGCTTTTATCGTATCATATTGTAGAAGCAATAAATATTGACCAGCTGGAAATGCATTCCAATGTCCTCCCCTGTCCTCAATCGCAAACACAAAGAATCAAATTACTAAGGGGCACAGAATTCTCCTTCTTCTTCTTCTTCTTCTTCTTCTTCTTCTTCTTCTTCTTCTTCTTCTTCTTCTTCTTCTTCTTCTTCTTCTTCATCATCATCTTCTTCTTCAAGCACAAGGAATCTAGCTGTAAAAGCTAACTGAAAATCAAATCAATAACCCCATGATAGTCTCAAGGGCCTGTTAGAGGAAAAGATATCTCAACCCAGTCAAGAAATGCAAAACTGGTTTAGGTAGAGACTCCACACACCAGTGATTGAATCAACTGTTTGGATATCACTTTGAAACTAGACACAATTCAGAGTAGGTTGTTCTTATGACTATTTTATCTCTGTATAGGCAAGTTACCACTCCACCCTACAAATCAGCCAATGAACAATCGGTACATTAACAAAGAAAAAGAAGAGATGAGATGGTCCCAACAGCTATTCCCAATCAATTTCCTTCTATGCTCGTCTTCAACACTCTATATAATCTAGCATTATGCATTGGTGGAAAGAGAGTTTGTTTGAACTAAAGAATTCAGGACAATGTGAAGCTTTTATCTCATGAGCATGGTTTGCCTAATAAATAATTAAGAAATTAATAACAACAAAATGACTGTTTGATTTTACAGGGCAAAATGTATTCGTATCTAAAAGAGAACCATCTTCTGCTGAGAGAGCTTATTATACTTCATTTACAAGCCAACAATGTAGTTACAGTATTTATCTATCACTGTAATAAGAAAACCACAGCAGCTTTTGTTCCTAATTACAATTATGGTGCTTTTTATTCAAGAACCAAACCCAGATTTTTGTTTTTAAAATTATTTTTACTGCTTAAATTAGGAATGCATTGATATACAAGTCACTGTGTCAAGATTCAGAGCAGAAATGCAATCAGGGTTTAGATAATAAATGAGCAAGAACACATGATCATTACAGCTGTTAGTAGAAATCCCTTCAGTAAAGCCCTTATTCTCATCTCATTTATGTGTCCATATTAACTTTGCATCTAAGAGACTTAAATAAGAGGTGAAAAACCCATGAGCCATTTAAGTATAAACAAATTAAGTAACTAATGTCCAGGAGGTGGTCTTTACATGGGGTATAATAAAACTACCCAGGAAATGCCACTACAAAAGTCATTATTTATCTTGAGTCAAACAAAAATTTGTTTAGCAAGAAGATCACACTATCATTATTTGTTTTCAAATGAACAACTAGTTTTAAAAAGACGTTGCATAAAATTCCAAAGGGTTGTCAAGCAACAATTTTCTTAGTGATGTTCTTTGCCACTTGTAACAGAGGTTCTGTAGCAAATATTCTTATTTTCCTTTTAATTCAAAAGTAGTTTCCCTGGCTAGATGTACTTCTGACCAATTATTAGATCAGTAAGTTAGATCTTAGGGTAGTGAGTCCAGGTCATAAAGTGTTAGATGTTTGTTATAATTACATTAATTTATATTCTTAGAAATAAAAAGCATAATGGTCAATCTTAAGAGAGAATACATTCATAAATAATTTTATTTTCAAAAACTGAACATTTCTACTAAGATTTAAAACTAAATTTACATATTAAAATTGGGTGCATATCCTTTATTTTATGATTAATGAATTTTCCTGGGTTATCTATGATTGAAACTGTCAGAATGCTGACATCATGGCCATGCCTTTTCAGACAAAAGGTAGGGTTCCTAGAACCTAGCCGTGTTCTGATGAATACAATTTGTCCTGGATAAGGGAACTTCTCAGTGCTCACTGTGGAAATGAGGGAGGACTGGGTGCTGAGCATGGGACAAGGGAGGGATAGAACACTATAACATTGACCCTGTGAGAAAAATTCAACATGCTCTCAGGTTCTACATTAAAAATCATGTGTTGATGTGTATTAGAGAAAAGGGGCTGTTCTAGTACTGTTTCCAAACTAGCTCACCACAGGCAAAGTAATGACTAGATTAATGACTAAACCAGTAATTCTCTTTTTTAATATATTTTTATTGATTTCAGAGCAGAAGGGAAAAGGAGAGGAAGATAGAAACATCAATGATGAGAGAGAATCATTGATCAGCTGTCTCTTGCACGCCCCACACCAGGGATCAAGCCCACAATGCAGGCATGTGCCCTGAACAGGAATTGAACCATGACCTCCTGGTTCCTAGGTCAACTCTCAACCACTGAGCCATGCCGCCCCAGTTAAACCAAGAATTCTTACTTAATCTTTGTTTCAGGTTCAGATCCTCTTGTGAACTCTTAAAAATTGTGCACAAAATTGTGTGTGTGTGTGTGTGTGTGTGTGTGTATATGTGTGTGTGTCAAGAGAGTGAGATTTCAAAGCTTCAATTCATTTTTTTCAAAAATAAAGCTACCAGCCTCACCACAATATACCTCTGAACTGAGGACAGACCATTGGCTAAAGAATAAATGTTTCCTTTCTGATATAATGGGGAGAGCATGGCTAAAGTCAGACAGAACTGGCTCCCCTGTTCTTGCTAGAAAACTGAGCTGATCAACTCAGCTCAGAGTCTCCAGTGTGGGGGCAGCTAGCACCTGGGGTGTCTGTGAGTATTACCAAAAGGAACATCTTCCTCCTCCAGGCTGAGGCAAGCCCTGCCAACCCCAAGAGGGAATCCAGCTCCACGTGGCTCTGACTTTGTGTAGGATACTACCTACATGTTCCTTATTAATAACACAGGAATCATTTGTTCAAAACTCCTCCCTTATTAAGAGTTGGGCTCAGTCATAGTTAAGCACTGAGGAGGCAATGTTGACAAATCAGACACAAACTTCTTTGGAAGTTTATATTCTGGGTGATGGTGGTTAGAGAGTGAGTTTGTAGGGAAATGACAATGAAAGATAACACTTATAATATGTCCTGAAAAATTAAAGAGAAAGGAGAGAGAGGGAAAGAGATAGAGAGGAAGGGAGGGAGGGAAAGAAGGAGAGAGGGAGGGAGGGAGGGAAAAAGAGAGGGAGAGAGGGGTAGAGAGAAAAAGAGAAGGGAAAGGAAGGGAAGGGAAGAGAAGGGAAAGAATCTATACAATTAACATTTTCTTTGGCATATAATAGGGACTTAGATGTAGTTTTATATTCTGAAAAATGTAACATACTAGTAGAACATTATTAGGAAAAATAATTCTAGGAACATTCTAGGAATTTCAAAGTGTTCTCATATGCTATGACACTGCAAGGGCTTTTGAAATCATTAAAAGAACACAGTGCTTCAAATCATAGCCCACAAACAATTCAAAATGACAGTTTTCACTCTTTGCGCTCACTTCAATGTCTCATGAAAAGATCTGAGTGCCTGGACCCAGCAAGCCCCACTATAGGAAACAGGATTCCATATCTGTGCCCACAGGGAGGAAAGGACTGGGATTCTAAGTCCCTTCCCCGTGTCACTGACAGCACATCTGGCTGGTAGACAAAGGTTTAGTGTCTTCTGGGAAAAACAATCTCTGTGACAAACCATTTGTCCTCCTGGTTAGCCAAGGAGATGTTTAATGGAGCTGTCAATCATTTTGGGGAAAGAAGAGAAACAAAAAGAAGTGGATGAGAGAAAGAGCTTTTTCACTTTGCCCTGAAACCATTATTTTCTTTCCCAGACAATGACATTCTGGCCCTGCTAGCAACTTTTGCAGGCGGAGGTGAGGATTAGGTTCTTATTTTCCACAAGAAAAGAGTGGGTGAGACTGCCATTGCTTCTATTTCGACTTTTTACTGGAAACTCTGCAAAAGGAAGTTTCCCAGGGGACGCATCGAGGGTTAATTAAGCCACCTATGTTACTGTAGGACTGAGCCGCAGTTGGAAAATAAAGAAGAAACCAGATCTGTTTTCTTATCTTGGAGCCCAAAGCATAAGGTGACCCCTTCTTGGGAAGGAAGGGAACATTACTGTACGTAGCCTGGCACACTTAAGGTGGAGACACTGTGTTGGCAAAGTGAGGCTTCATAACATCTCCATTTGCTGGCCAAGTCCCAGAACAATGATAAAATTAGGAATGTCGCTGTGCATGGGCCATTTTGCTGACACTCCGACTTCTCAGCACGGCTGACGGCTGCCTGTTTTCCCTGAGTGGTAATAACATCTCCATCTCCATCTATCAGTGCAAATATAACCTTTTCAAACTAGAATTTTTATTTCTATCATGACCATTATTATTATTTTGTAATGTTTTTAAAATCTACTAGAACCTGGCGACCCCAAGCTCTTCTCTGAGTGTTTATCCAATTTAAAAAAAAACCACACACACACCATATCTAGTGTGTAAGACACTCTACAAGATAGAAGAATAAATGTGATCTTTAGCCTAGAAAAGCTCATAATCTTCTTTTTGTCCAAAGTTTTTGAATTTTTCCAAAATGATAATTGCCTATTTCCCATAAGAGGTGAAGTAGAATTCAATATTTAACTTCTGAAAGCATATAAAGCAAATGGTGACATTTTTCTAATTTCTCAAAAAAGCTTTCATTACAGTTATACTTTTATAAAACAGAAAAGTAATTGAACACTTACTCAGATGACATGATTTTGCTATGGCTTATCTATTATTTGGACACACTAGACCTAAATTTTGAGTGGGAATTTTAATTTTTCAACCAGATGTATGAATGTGTGAAGCCACATACCAAGTTAAATCTCTGTTTGCTGTTAGTTTATTTGGCATCTATAAATGTTTAACTTTTAAAATAAAGATCTGATATATATATTGGAGCCCAAAGCATGCATATATATATATATATATATATATATATATATATATATTATGTTAAGAAGCTTGCTAGGAGCTACAGATACAAGGATGTTAAACCTTTAAGAAAGTTTTATAGTGTGTGTGCTGAGAGTTTTTTTTTCTGAGATTAAGTTAAAATATAGAAAAATAATTTAGAATAAACATGTATTAGACTGTCTCTCAAAACTCTTTTTGGAATGGTGCCAACTACTTTTTATTTTCATATTAAATTTTTAAAAATTTATTGAATTTATTGGGGTGACATTGGTTAATAAAACTATATAGGATTTAAGTGTACCATTCTATAATACATCATTTGTATATTGTATTGTGTGTTTACCACTCCTTCCATCACCATTTATCCCCCCATACCTACTCCATCTCCCCCTACTCCCTTTTCACTCTGGTAATCACCATACTGTGGTCTGTGTCTCTGAGGTGTTTCCTTTTTGCTTAACCCCTTTACCTTTTTCATCCAGTCCCCCTTCCCTCTGGCAGCAGGCAGTCCAGTCTCCACACCCATGAGCCTGCCCTATCCTGTTTGTTTATTTTGCTCATTTATGTTGCTCATTAGATTCCACATACAAGTGAAATCATATGGTATTTGCATTTCTCGACTGGCCCACTTCACCCAGCACAAAACTCTCTGAGTCCATCCATGCTGTCTCAAAAGGCAAGATTTCCTGCCTTTCTACAGCTGAGTAGTATTCCATTGTATAAATGTACCATATCTTTTTTATCCACTCATCTACTTCATCTACTGATGGGCAGCCAGCTGTCCCCAAATCCTGGCTATTGTAAGTAACGCTGCAATGAACATAGGGTGCACCCATTCTATCAAATCAGTGTATTGGGTCTCCTCAGGTATATTCCCAGAAATGGAACTGCTGGGTAACAAGGGAGCTCCATTTTTAACCCATTGAGGAAACTCCACACTGTCCTGCTCACCAATCCCCACTCCTGCCGACAGTGCACCAGTGTTCCCCTTCCCCCACATTTCTGCCAACCACCCCTAGCAGATCCATCACGACATTCTGACAGGTTCCAGGTGACATCCCACCATGGTCCCAGTTTGAAAATCTCTGTTCTTCTCTTTGAGGGTGATTTTAAATGAGTGCGTGTGTAGGTGTGTGTGTTTATTCACATGCCTATGTCTAGAATTGAAATCCTGTTATTTACCGTAAGACCATGATCTAGGAGTCATCTTAATGAGTACTACCTAATGAGAAGTGCTTAGAAAAGGAAATGAGGAACTTTGGTGCTGAACTTGTAAATCAAAATATAAAACAAGAGAAAGAAGAAAAGGAAAAACAGGATAGTGAGCACTACTTTAAAAAATGAAGGAGGACACAACATTAATATTTTTATCATCTTAGTTGAAAATATTGGAAAACATACTTTTATTACTAAGCTCTTATTTCATTATCTGAACTGGTGTGAATTATCATCTTTTAAAGCAGTTGGTAGCCTTTTAGATGATTCTCAACCATGGCCACTGGAGGGACAGTGGTGGTGAAGAAAGTGGCCACAGTGGAAGAAACCTATCCCACCCTTGGAAGGAAAAGAGACAGGGATGGGCAAATGAACACTAAGGTTCGGCATGTCCATAGACTATATGATGATTGTCATATGCACAAAGGTAACATGGCATCTCAGAAATGGCATGGTTTCCTCATAATCTTACCATCTTCCCTAACTAAGACCCATAGTCCCATACATCAGTGGTTCTCAAAGTGTGTTCCCTGGACCAGCAACATCAGCATCACCTGTGTCTCCTCCAGGTCCTACTACAGACCCATTGAATAAGACACTCTTGCGGTGTGGGCCAGTAATGTGCGTTTTAACAAGTTATCAGGGTAACTCTGATGCACAATTAAGTTTGAGAACCACTGCCATACATAACTGAGACATTCTTTCTCCATTCATGACCCTGCATTAGAAAAACCAGAGAAATGCTAAAGAAATATGATCAACAGACACCATGCAAAAGTTTTCTGATGGATAGAATTAATGTGATTTTCTTAGGTAGATATTGGGTGTAGCAGAACATATTTCTGTTACATCCAGGGAAAATGACCAAAATCTCCATAGACTGTAAGGTATAAGGGCATACATTACGTGAGAAAATACCTTAAATTTTGCATAGAATTCATATTTGACAGGGATTTGAATGTCAGGTGCTAACATGTCAGTGGAGCCATTGAAGGTGTTTTAGCTGGAGGCTAAGGTCAGTAAGTCTGTATTAGAGAGAATTATCAGTGGAAGCAAAGCAGAAGAAAGATGAGAGGATGGACTAAGAGCAGGTGATCAGGTAGAAAGCTGCTGCAATAGCCAAAGTGAGCAACAATGACATCGTACATCATTAGCTAGGAAGTGATGATAATGATGAAGAAGATATTGCTGATGGGGGGTGGTATTAATAACAACTATATCAGTATGAGAACATTTTTGCAGTACCAACAAGAGAAAGCCATTGCAATAAAAATATATAAAGTAAATCAGATTAAAATGTCCTCATCTGGCTTTCTTGGAAATATAAAAGTATGACAGTTATATAGTTTCAGTCCATTATAATACTGTCTTTAATATAGGAGAGATATTATAGCATTTTGGTAATTACTTTAAATGGTACATTTAAATATGTGTGCATTAAGTTTAAAATCTCTCAACTGAAAGAATAAGTCAGAAAACATCATGAAGTAGTCTTAAAAGATAGACTTATCATTGAATTACATTTTGCTTAATGGACTTCAGGCCAAAGATTCAAGTTGCCTTTCCAGAGGGGGGGAAAAAAAAAAGTTATCTCCTAGAGCAGTGGTTCTCAACCTTGGCTGCACATTAGCATCACCTGGGAATCTTTTTAAAATCCTGATCTCTGGGCCTCATCCTCCAGAAATTCTGTTTCTTTGTTATGGGGTGGGGCCACAACATTAGTAACAAACATAGAAACCCACACCTACATGATCATATTAACCAATGTCACCCTGATAAATTTAATAAAAAATGAAATAAAAAACACAAAATAGCTATTTATATAATTAAATATCTATGTTTGTGCATTAGGTAAGAATTAATAATTTACAAAAAATTTTGACCAAAAAGATGCAACTAATATAGAGAATTGTCAACATGGTTTTATGATTCAATTAACCCCTGAGGAGAGAGTGTTAGACTTCCTCGTGTTTGGAGCTTCAGTACCTTTAGGATCTGGAATGTGGCAACTCTGTCCATGCTTAGTGGTTAAATGTGGGAACTTGGCCCTACTTAGCATTTTTATCTTGTCATTTAAAATAGCATTGTCTTAGAATATCCCGAAGTAAACTTGTCTTCCCTGTGCCAATCACCTTCTAATAAGCATTTTCACCTGAATGTACAATTAGAAATGTATATGTCATCTACCCCAGCACACACACATATATCATGTGTCATCTCCCGCAAAACACACACCTATATGTAAGCAATTCTGATCTGTTCTATTCTATTCCATTCCAATATATTCCATTGGCTTTCAATAAAAAGAAAAATAATTCATAAATCTGGTTTAATGGTTCTTTAATGGGTCATATGGGCCACTCAGCCTCCATCTAGTAGGTCATTCAAACCTTCATTTTGAAAAATATTTCTCTAAAAATTTCAATGTGTCCTTTGATAGGAAACATGCATATCTCGAGAAGCCTAGATTCTTTACCTCAAAAATGTCTGCTACAGCATGGAGGGACCTGGAGAGTATTATGCTAAGTGAAATAAGCCAGTCAGAGAAAGACAAGTATCACATGATCTCACTCATATGTGGAAACAGTATCATAGTTATAAATGTTAATAAAATTGGAGCATTTCTGGACCTGAGCTTTGCCAGAGGGCTTTTTGAACTGAATCTGATGTTCCTAAGAAAGAGATGCCAGTATTTAAGTACATCACCTCGCTGTGATGAGAGAGCTTTGAATACACCTAAATATGTCAAAAAAAAACATCTGCTTGTCTTTAAAAAGTTGGCTGATTCCTCTAAAATGAGATTTTTCTGCATCTGACTGGAGTAAAATGCTGAGTTGATGGAAGAGTATTAATATTCCATATGCTGTACTTATGAAAAGCCTCAAGCACTTTGCTCAGATTTTAAGAAGAAATTACCTTTGAAATACAGATCAATCATTTCTATGAAAAGATTTATACTGCCACCTTAGGAATATCACAGAGTTGGATCCTACTCTCCTGCATTTTTTTTTTTTTAAATCTTGGGCGGAAGCAGATCTTGTCCATATCTCCTTTCGTTTGAGATATCGCCAGTGAACTGACCTCAGCCAGCCTGCTCTCATAACCCTCCAGATGTGCTGGTTTTGCAATATGCTGGCGTGGCATGACCAAACATCTGTGGGTCAAAAGAGCTTTGGTCGAGGTTCTGTGTGTTTTAGCTTCTGAACTGGACTGGTTGAGGCAAAACAAACAAAAAAACACACACCACTATCTTTTTCACGCATGTATCCACCAACCTTAGGATTTGAGTAACTAAACTATGTGTATCATTTTTATTTTACAATTTTTTCAAGGAGTTAAAAAATGACACAATATAGGTATGATTAATATCTCTCCCATATCATTTGCGGGTCTTAAAAAAGAAGCCAGGTAGAAATTCACTATCTTTCTCCCCAACAAAATAACACTTACCCATCTTTTCACTTCCCTTCAGCCAAATGTTTCCTGCTCTGAAAAGTTAACAGCCTTGTTTCAAACAATGCAATTGTGTTGTGCATTCCTGCCTGACCCCTAAGTTGGTGATGACACTAACTAGCTGCCCCTGATATGCCTGATGCTGCCTTGCTAGCACTTTCCACTGCTGCCTTGTCAGTTACCACTTCATGGTGTTTTGTTGTGTGTGTGTTGTGTGTGTGATATAAACATAATTAGGGTATTTTCTGAGAGTAAATAGTTTAAATGCACAGACCACAGTCAGAAGAGAGGAACATAGAATTTACTTATTTTTAAAATGCATTTTGTCTACTACCCTCTAGTAGACTGTAAGTGCAATGAAGACATGGATCTTTGTCTTTTTTATTCAGCAGTGTATTGTGTAGTATCAGAATAGTGCCTATATTTATTTCTGAAACATCTGTAGTATTTCTTTCTAAGGGATTTTTGATGATTACTTGTCTTTTATGTTGTATGTTTTTCTCAGTTCATGGTTTTACTTTTAATTATTTTTTTATGTAGAGTACTTTTAATTTTTCTTAAAATTAAGTCTATCAATCTTTTCCTTTATGGTCTCCTCAGCTTTCTAACTGTCCATCATATACCCCAAAGAAGTGTAAAATCTTGCCTTGGCCATTTCTATTTCATTTCTTCCCTGTGTGCATGTCAGTGATGTGTGAACCCAGTCAGCTGTATAGAACCATTGTTGCAGTAGCATTGTGTGACATATACATATAACAGAAACATGCTGATACATATTCAAAGAATAAGTGTGCAAAATATTAGTATGGAGAAGACATAAAATTTATGACCCTTATAGCAGAAAATAGATTGTCAAATATAGATCTCAGATTCTATGAATTCTGCATACAAAAAAGGATGACACTGGGTTGCCGTGAGATAAAACGTTTCAAACAAACCTTAAACTGTTCTGAAGGGCTAATCTGGCATTGAAAAATAAGAATTTCAGTGCACTAAAGTGATAAATTTATATTAATTTTAAAAATATACTTTTGTTGATTTTAGACAGGAAGGGAGAGGGGGAGAGAGATAGAAACATCAATGATGAGAGAGAATCACTGATTGGCTGCCTCCTGCATGCCCCACACTGAGAATCAAGCCTGCAACCAGGTATGTGCCCTGACTGGGAATTAAACCTTGACCTCCTGGTTCATAGGTTGATGCTTAACCATTGAGCCATGCTGGCTGGGCAATGAACTTACATTTCTTAAACTCCTACAGAATAAAAATTTCAGAATGGGGTGTTCAGTGTCAGTGTCTGCACCTTTATGACAACGAAGGAAAGAAGTGAGGGAAGAAGAGGAGAAAGAACGAAGGAGAATGAAGGAAGGAAGATGACATTCAAAATAGTCAACTCAATTTCTGTTGGTTCCATATAAGGCTTCCTGAATGACTCCCATTGGATGACATATTCTAGCAGAAGTAAGGGACCTGGTCTGGTGGTAATCATATTTTCCTTGATTATAATCCTTGGTTTGAGAGTAAGATCTGTGATTATAGCGAATCACACATGCCCATTTATCCTCAGAAATCTAAATGGTTATGCTTGGGGCTTGAGGTCATTCCACCTGGCTCAGAACCAGCCAGGATGGCTAATGATTCAAACTCTTATGGACTGCATCTTAAAAGGACAAATGAGTATCGGTCAATGTGACTTACTTACTCTTCCTGGAATAGTTCTTAAGTGCTTGATTGAAATAGCTGCTAAGTCACAGCGAATGTGATTTCTTTCGCCTGCACATTGAAGAGAATGACCTCACATGCTCACAAACAATAGAAATGATACAATTGATAGAGGACAATATGGATTCCTTTGGAACTGTACATGTCTTAAAGTTTTGCTATGTGTTAAAGGTAAGTCCTATTGCCCTAGCCAGTTGGCTCAATGGATAGAGCGTCTGCCTGCAGACCAAAGGGTCCCAGGTTTGATTCTGGTTAAGGGCACATACCGCGGTTGTAGTCTCCTCCCTGGTCGAGGCTTGTGCAACCAATCGATGTGTTTCTCTCACATCAATATTTCTCTCTGTCTTTCCCTCTTCTACTCTCTGAAAATCAATAGGAAAAATATCCTCGGGTGAGGATTTAAAAAATATAAAAAAGGTTAAGTACTATTATGGTAGACTGGCTATAGCGTAGTGCTTAAACTGTAATGCAAAGGATAACTGCCATGAAGTTGGTATACTTCACTGCAAGTTAGTTAGTGATGAGAAAGAAAAAAGAGAGAGAGAGAGTAAGAGAGAGAGAGAGAGAGAGAGAGAGAGAGAGAGCAGGAAATGAGCTGTACTGCTAAAGTTGTGCTTATCAAAACAGCAGGTACAGGCTGGCTCCTTGAGCTCTGAGTGGATTATAACTGGGACATGAGTTCCCAGATCTGACTTGGATGGGACTCACTCCAGCTCTGAGGACCTTGGTGGAGGTCTGTTTAGAGAATTGTGCAACCTCTGCATTTACTATCCTGCCTCCTGCCACTGCCCAGACCTTCAGCTTGGCTCCCAACCTTATCAGAGCATGCCTGATCACATGACCCTTTCTGGTGGCTTATTCATATTTCAGTATTTACTCATAATTCAAAGTTAAGTCTTATCTCCTCTCCAATCAAGAGAGCACAAACATCTTTATGACAAATATAAGGAATGGGGCAAATCAACATTGCCAAACCTATGTATATGTGTACCACATATTGGACAGACCACAAAATAGTCACCCCACTATACTCAGCTGGTTATATCCAAAAATTCATAAAGCGATTCTAAATATCAATCCCAAAGCTCTTCTAAGAAGTAGCAGTGAGTTTAATGTGAATGGCACCCTTTTATGAGAAACTTCTAAGCCAAAACATGACCCTTGTCACTTAGACTGAACACCCTTTTCATGTCTTTTTATAGTCATTGAAGCATTGCCAGATAAAAAAGAATACTCATCTCTATCTGCCCATGTTCTGGAGGGGGTTTGACTCAATGCATGCCATTTTGAAATTGCTGATTCACCTGTGTACATAAGGAACTCCTCTCTCATGCTTCACTAGTCATTGTTCAAACTTTGTCCCCAAGAGTTTTAAAGATTTAAATCATGTATTCGTTTTACATATTCATCTATCATTTATTTAGTTCCTATAATATGCCACATACTGTCCCAGGCACTAGAGAAATAAAGAAGAAGACAAAAAGGTTCTCTGCTGTCAAGCAACTCACATACTTATGAAAATAATCAAAACAAGTATTTTTTTCTATGAATAAGAACAAGTGTCACATAAATTTCTGTGTTTTAAGTCATGTCTATTATTGTATACTAGAGATCCAGTGCATGGATTCATGCACCAGTGGGGTCCCTCGGCCTGGCGTTTGCTCTCTCACAATCCAGGACCCCTCAAGGGATGTCAGATAGCCAGTTTTGGCCTGATCCCCACAGGCCCGACCCAGACAGGAGGGAGCCCAATCTCTGCAGGTCTGATCCAGACAGGAGGGAGCCCGATGCTGTGCATTGAGCATCCATCCCCTGGTGGTCAGTGCATGTCATAGCAACCTGTCGACTGGTCGTTCGGTTGTTCAGCTGCTTAGGCTTTTATATGTATAGATATTCAATAAATATAAACTCACAAGTCAGTTTTTGATACATTTTTGAGATTTACTCAAATATTTATAAGGTTTTCTCAATCCTTGACTGGATTATTTGATTATTATAATATGTATTTTATTCTTGTTTTTTACACCATAAGTGCTGAAATCCATTCTTTTAAAATTATTCATCTAATTATTTTTGACACTGAATGATTGGCTTGGTTTTGAGGGTTTAAGAAACTACTCATTTCTGGGAACCTTGATTTTGATGTAATGAAGGAAGAATGGAGGCTAGAAGGAGAACCCTGCTTCTAGTCTCTTCCTGTTTCTTCTGTGGACAAAAACAGTGAGCCAGCCTGGATGGTGTTGCTCAGTGGTTGAGTATCGACCCATGAACCAGGAGGTCATGGTTCAATTCCCAGTCAGGGCACATATCTGGGTTGTGGGCTCAACCCCAGTAGGGGGCATGCAGGAGGCAGCTGATCAATGATTCTCACTCATCATTGATGTTTCTATCTCTCTCTCCCTCTCCCTTCCTCACTGAAATCAATAAAAATATCTCACACACACACACACACACACACACACACACACACACACACACGCACAGTGAGCCACCTGGGATATGGTATGGAGTTATGCATAAGAGCTGGGAGGCAATACCTTGTTTTGACAGGACAAGAAACTAGGTTTTTCACCAGGTTTTTAAAGTATTACATGCAGAAATGTCATTGCTTTAAAGTAAATGCAAATTGACTTATTCCATACTGAAGTTGTAACAAGCATTAAAGGTAATGTTTTTAGCAGCATTTTCAGTTTTAGGATGAATTTATATAACTAGTTTCTTACAAGCATATGTATTTTATTTTATGTGGTTATTTGCCCTTTCTTAATTATTTTCCAAGTATTCATTACTTATAGTTTTGATTTTGTATGAAGCCCAAGGGGTCAAATTTAGGAGAGTGACATCATTTAAGCAGTTGTTGTTTTTTCAATTTTGACCAATTTTTGATTTGTGATTTATGATCAAAGAATATGGCCTGTATTGTATTGTATCTCTTTTTATGTGAATTCTTTGTGCCTAATGCATAGGCAGTTGTTTGTTTTTTAAGTATTCTGTGGGCATGTGGATGTGAGTAGGATATGCAAGTTAATTTGTACTATATAATATAAAATAAGCCCATTCAGTATAGTATTTAGGTACTGGTGGCCTGGTGCACGGATTCATGCACATTGAAAGGAAATTAATTAGAAGAAATATTTTTAATACATTTTTATTGATTTCAGAGAGGAAGGGAGAGGGAGAGATAGAAATATCAATGATGAGAGAGAATCAATGATTGGCTGCCTTCTGCACGCCCCTCACTGGGGACCGAGCCCACAACCCAGGCATGTGTCCTTGACCATAATTGAACCTGGGATCCTTCAGTCCACAGGCCCATGCTCTATTCACTGAGCCAAACCAGCCAGGACTAGAAGAAATATTTTAATATCGCTATTCGTCCTTTCTCTATAATAGAAGTGTCAAAGATGAAAGAAAATTAGTGAAATGTATATGAAAATAACATATAAACTGATTAATAAATAAATGATAACAACATGATATAACAACAACAAAGACATGATATAAAAACAAAAACATGATATAAAAACAACATTGATAAAAACAATGACTGATAAATTGATTAAACTTATTCTAATATCTCCCTGTATACCACATTAGGAGTAAAAACACTTTCAGAGTGCTTGACTAATTTCCTTTGTGATGAAGTATTTACAACTTTAAATGTAATGTCACACGCTCTTTGAACTCAAGAGAAAGCAACATATAACTGACCATGTTGGAAAATAGGTTCAGGTAGGAATAGTCCTACTCTGTCTAGATTGGTGCCAGTGAGAGTTAAATACGTATTGTACATGTGCGAGTCAACGTTTATTTTTAAATTGCCAGTGAGCATCATATATACCAACCGGTCCGTCTGTCTGACAGTCAGATGATTGGACAGATGTATGGTTAGTCAATTAGCCATATATATACATTCCTTTTTTTAAAATAAGTTTTTATAGATGTTTAAGATATAGGAAAGGAGAGGAAGAAATAGAAACATCAATGATGAGACAGAAACATTGATCAACTGCTTTCTGCACACCCTCTACAGGGGATCACGCCCTGATCAGGAATTGAACTCGTGACCTCTGGGTGCATGGGATGATGCTCAGCAAATTGAGCCACACCAGCCGGGGTGGTATCCTTTATCTGTATTGACATTGGTTCTGTTTGAATGATTGGGATCAAAAGAGATGTGCTAAAGCCCCCCCCTACTTATATCCTCCCAGCTTTCTTTGTTTTACAAGAGTTTTCACTTAATACATTTTAATGCTATGCTATTCAACATGCAAAGATTTGTGACAGTCATATCATCATTGCAGATTTCACATTTTACCAATAAAACATGACCTTCTTTGTTCCACTTAGCTCATTTTACCTTGAATTCTACATTGCCTCTTATTAATATCGCAATCCTGTTTAGTTTTTTGTTTGCATATGCAAGGACCATGCTCTTCTTTTGCTTTAAAATTTTCCTTTTTTTCTTAAACATTTTGATGCTATATATTTAAACTTTTTAAACAAAAAGTGAAGAGTTGTTTTCTATTTTTAATAGGTGAGAACTTAAGGAATTTTCAATTGTAAAATCCTCACTGGCTAGCTCTCACCTCAATTTTATGTACGTTTTTAAACATTTCCCACTATGGGGACAGTATAATTTTGCCAATATTGCTCTCATCTATACATATGAGTATTTTTTATTTATGTAATTTACTGTAAAAGTGATTTCATTAAAACCTTTCTTGGCAACAGATATAGCAAAAAATATGGGTTGTCTAACAAGATCATGTGTCTATAGGTAGCCAAGGATTTGAAAAGTGCCTTTTCCCAGCCTCACACTGTCTTGTGCAAAGAAGGTGGCAAATGGATATTAGACTTTATTTAAGTTTTCATGGGCAGTTACTTTCAGTGAAAGGGGAAAATATAGAAGTGATATTTAAAGAGCATTTGCTCTATGTAAATAAATATGTGAATTGTTTTAGTATATTTTATCTGAGAGAACCAGGCATAGATAAAATGTATGAAAAATCTAAGACACTGTAAATTATGTATTAATTAGCCTGCCCTTTGGTGAGTACCTTTGTTCTTGGGAGAAGTAATTAGCAAAGTCCTTGGAGGTACAGACACTGGCCTAGCCTGGGCTATATGTTCCAATGCTTCCATCTCCCTGGTATGCTCCCTTTGGCATTTCTTCATGTTGCAAGTTCATCATCCTTTCAGCTCAGGCACCACATTTTTGTTAAGGTTCCCTACATGGGAAATATGGCTGTTATGTCTTTATAGAATTTACCATGTCCTGTCTTTTATATTTAGACCTAACTAAACCTTGTTCTAGGTGGCAAGTTCCTTCAGGTCACACACTGTTTTCCTATGCACCTCATTATCCCTCATTGCCTTTGGCACTAGACCTTACAGAGTCAAATAACTCCAATGAAACTGAATTTGGTCTTGGTAAGATAAAAGAACTTTTTATACAGAAGGGGGGGGAAACTATGCCTAATTTACAAATTATAAGTTTCCACTTAGAGATTTAACATTCCTGTCTTACTCTACAGTGCTCATTTCCTTTGCTGGTCTGAATCCTCTGGTGCTTAATAAGTTAGTTATAATTCAGAAAGCCTCATATTATATAATCACTGAAATTGGTGATATGTCTCCGCACCCCATAAGTAGCAATCAAAGAAAATACAGATGCTAAATAAAAGAGATCCCTGTCCAAGCCAAGACAGGGCTTGAAAATCTTATCTCTCAAATTAATGTTTTGCATGAAGATTTTTTTCTATGTTGAGAGGCACAGTGGTTTTCTTAAAGGTCAAAATTCCTCACCAAGATCCCCCTATAAACTTGAGAGCAACCTTGGTAAAGAACAAAACTGAGTACAAACTCAAATCACAGAAGAAGGTAATCATGAATTTAATTATTTTATGCCTTTTGCGTTTCTAAGACTTGCTGGTCATTAGTGTTTATTAATATTCAGGCAGTGAGACCAGAATGTTAAGTTCTTCACTTAACATAAAGAAAATGAACTTTAACTAGCAATAAACTTTAAAATGAGAGTATAGAATCACTTCAATTTAAATAGCAAGCTGGCACATTCAACTATCTTAAAATTGATCATTATATTTCCATCTCATAGAGTCTGTTTCTAATATTTACAAAATATGTACACAATACCTTAATAGTGAAGCTTTATAAAAGGGAAAATCTCTTGTAGCCCCTATATTTTTACATTTCAGGCATTTTCATTTTTTTTAGTTTTGTTTTTTTAAATTCCTTATTGATCCACAATGTTGTGTTTTATGTGAGTCATAAATATGACATAGGCTCTGATAGTTAAAAATGGCTCAGCTTCTCTGCTTAAAAATATTCAGCATATTCAAATGCTTGGTATTTATTAGGAAAAGGTGACAAGTAGATAGTGATGTACTTAATTCTAGTGAATACACAATAAAAGCAGAAGTGATGGTGGCCTATCTATATCCAAAGCAATGCCATCAGCAGAAGTCAGGGAAAAACAAATTTTGGAGAAGGACCAGGCCAGTAGGAAATAATTAGGATCAATGAAGGCATTTCTGGCAGTGAAACAAGGATAAGTTTGAATATAAAAGTCGGCATTACAAATATTATTGGTCTTAGCTAACAAGTGTTTCTGGGATGTATGGACTGAATCTTTGAGTCCCTCCAAAGTATGTTGAAGCACTAATCCCCACTGTGACTGGGACTTCTAAGGAAGTGATTAAAGTTAAATGAGGTCCTAAAAGTGGGGTCCTGAAAAAATAGAAATTGTGTCCGTCCTTATAAGAAGAGACAACAAAGAGCTCACTTTCTCCAAGAACACACAAAGAAGGGATTATGGTGTACAGTGAAATGGTGGCTGTCTACAAGTCAAGAGAAGAGGCCTCAGAATGAAATCTAACTTATTGGCCTTTGATCTTAGCCTTCCCTACCTCTAGAACTATAAGAAATAAATCTCTGTTGTTTAAGCTACTCAGTCTGAGGTATTTTATTATGACAGCCTCAATAGACTAAGACAAGGAGAGTGGGGAAAATGTTTAAGAAGAATTTCCAAGGATGCACAGTACCAAAAGACTGTCTGATCAAGTAAATGTCATTGGTTTATCTAGCCTGTGTCTACGTTAGCAGACTGGATTAGATGAACTCCAAAATCTGTTCACGTTCTAATAATGTCAATGGAATCTCCTTATCACTATGACAGATTTCATTTTCCAAAAATGATTACAACAATTTCTCTCATCCACCAGTTTTTATTAAAATGTAACTTTGGCAATCTTCCAGCAAGAGGTGGGGTCTATATGTTCCCTGACCTTCATTCTTGGAGGACTTTGATTACAGAAATTATTTTATGTGGTTTTTAAGGTGAAGTTATAAAAGGGGATACAGCTTCGATCAGATTTTCTTAGCATGTTCCTTTAGAATTCAACTACCATGCTGTGATGAAACTCAAATAACCACGCAGTGAGGCCAAATGTAGGTGTTCCAACCACCATGCTCAGCTCAGGTCCCAGCCAACAATAAATACTAACTACCGTGTATGAACTTTCAGATGACTCGAGCCTGCAGTCATTAACTTGCCTCCAGCCATTAAGTCCTCATAGTTGAGTTGTGAGACACTGTGAAGAGAAAAGCCATCTCTGTTGTTTTTTCCTAATTCTTTAACCAAGAATTAATGAGCAAAAAAATATTCCTCTCAATAACTATGTTTAGGGGGGTTTGTTATGCAGTGATAATACATGAAATCATTGTAAACTTCAGGCCTAGCAGATTGCTATTTATCTTTTTGCTGTTGTTTCTTTGGTTGTTTGTTTTTGCTGAGATAGCTGCTGTTGCTGTAACCACTCAGGTGAACTGGGTTTGAAAATTTAAAATAAATTCTGTCCAATCATGAATTATGCTGGGTCAGGAAGTTGTAATTTCCCCATCACTAGAGGTTTTCATGTTGAGACTAAATGTCTGTCTCAAATTTTACAGAAGGCTCTTCTGCATGAAGTTGACTTGCTTCGGTGGCATGTTTCATTATTTTTGTGTTTATGGTCCAACCAAATGCCATCACTATGGTACATATGTGCTTTTCAATGTGTGCTTGAATCTAAAGGTCTCTCTACACTGTACAATTCCATAATAGAAGAAATGGCAAAGGTGGACTTATTAATAACAGTAACAATGACAATAACCATCATCATTATAACTAACATTTTCTGAGTGATTATTATGTGCCTGATGATGAACTCTCCTGGGTAGTTACTGATGGATACATGAGATAAATTGTCCCTCTATTAATGATTTCTCCACTGCCACTAATTAAGCAAGTAGTAGCTGGACTTCAAACCCAGGCTATCTGACTCCAGAACTCATTCTGGATCTTTATGTCATGTGCTCTTGACTAAATAGTGGGATAGAGTCATAGGGCAAGAATGTAAAACTGTACTCTGCTCAACCTAAATTGCAGTATGTATCATCTGATCCTTTGTAGGTATGCATAACCTGACAAACAGCTCCTACTTATGGTCCCTTAGATACAAAAGAATGTGTCTCCAAGATGGAAAGTTCCATTCTAGAAGGCCAGTGCCCTGTGACCATGGAGAATAGTGAGGTTAACCAGTGGTCCACAAGAAGAATAAATTGGATTCCTCATTTTGCTGAGAAACTTGTATAAACTAACTCAGTTATCAAGCATCTGAGCTTTAAACTAGTAATATTTTATATTTGCATGGTAATTTGCTCCTCGGTCTTCACTATCCTGTACTACATTTTATCATTAATCCTCACAGAACCCTTATAGGAATCCCATGTAAAAGAGAAAAAAAGTACTTAGGAATGATCAAATGAACGCCGTGTCATTGCAATGAAGAATTCAATCACATCTCTTATTTTAGCTTCTCTGAATACAAATGAATAATTGTTGTCAATTAAGAGCTAAGCCAATTGGAATGGAAATGTTGAATTTTGAAAGACTTAAAAGCATTATTGGATTCAAACAAACATACAGCAATCAAAACATAATTGTATGCTTCTAAACACTATCCTCGTGAATCTCAGGGGTAATTGGTTAAAACAAAAAAAATGATTATCAAAAACAAAGAGAAAAATAAATCTTGAAAAATTTGCTGCATTACTAGGAGAGTCAGAGACAGAAGAGAAAGTAACGGCCTAAGAATCATGTGACTTGTGTCATGCCCAGTTATGACCCCAGCTCCTTAATTATTCTTGGGAAAAGACTTACTCATTATCTTTGGCTCTCAGCTTTTACATTTTCAGATGCATGGAGGAAATTTTGGAATATTTACTCAGTTTTCTTACAGATGTCAAATTCTATGAAATTAAAATTATTAAGTTGTTATAATTAGATCATATTTAAACCTAATTGTGTGTCTTAAGAGAAATTCTTTTGCAAAAGAATTCATTTCCTGCTAGATCTGAAGAGTGAAAGGATGTTAATGCTTATCCATTGGTCATTAAGAATCTTAAAATGGGGCTTAGAAAGCAAAGGTTTTTGATATCTATAGATAGCATGATACATGAGAATTGTCTCTAAGTCAAAGTTCATTGATTAAAATGCTTTATTATCTATTTACCTAAAATATTTCTTTTTCTTCCTCTGAGAAGATTTTGAGAAACAGGCAATAATAAGAAGTTATTGAGCATTTACTCTATTGAACAATGTCCTATGCATTTGACAGGTAATATTTTATTAATCATCATGACAACCCCATTAAAAATAATGATTTTAATGGTTGACCTACCAGAAAAGTGTTCATGAGGATCAGATTCTTCTGTGTTGGAGAATTGCATTTTGGTGTTTGACTATTCCTCTCATACATAGGAATTCTGTCTCCACAATTTCCCTGTGGTATCCATTTCTTATCTTTAAACTAGAGAATTAAGGTTCAGTATTAGTATCTATTTTATGGGTCAGTAAAAGTTCTTTGTGAATAGGAAGTATTTTTTGCTTTGCAGGCTGCACAGCGTCTCTATCATAACTACTCAATCCTATAGCTATATTGTGAAAGCAGCCATACACAGTATGTAAACAAATGAATGTAGCTGTGCTCCATAAAACTTTATTTACAGACACAGGTTCTATTTGGCCAGTGAGTTTTACTTTGTCTGACTCCTAAATTATATGTAAACTATATTTTCCCTTCTAGACCTCATAAAATTGTTTTTCTCTTTGTAATTTTATTTAAAACTAAAATAAGAAAATTGTTAAGTGCAATTTAAGCAAGAGGAGACATTTATTTTTAAAAGTGAAATGTACATCAGTAAAAGGAGATCTATTTTGGTGGGCTGAGTAGGTTCATATTGGCTCCCCATCCTGTTCCTTCATTCATGGTTTTGTTGAGAAAGGTCTCAGAGGTTTCTGTTCTGATAGTGATTCATAATACTTGAGCTCACATGGATGAGACCATTGATTGGGTCCGTTTTTATATTTCCATAGAATTCAATAATTGTAACAAAAATAGTACCTGGTTACTACTAGGAGTTCCAATATATTTTTATCTTGCTTCTGTCATTGTTAGCAAGCAAGAAAAGAATAGTAAAGTGCATTACTGGTTAATATCTAGGCAGTAGAAAAAATACATAACATTAGTTGCTTCTATTACAACATTGATTACTGTAAAAATGATAATTTTTCTGGCTCTAGCTTGTTTGGCTCAGTGGATAGAGTGAACTAAAGGGCCCCTGGTTTGATTCCAGTTATGCACCTCAGTTGCAGGGGATGGTTGGGATGCATGTGGGAGGCAGCCAATCAGTGTGTCTCTCTCACATTGATGTTTCTCTCTCTCTGTCTCTCCCCCTCCCTTCCACTCTCAATGGAGAAATATCCCTGGGTGAGGATTAAAAGGGGAAAAAAAGATAATTTTTCTGATATATCTCCTGGGACAAGGATTACTGTGAAATAATTAAATAATTGAATAATAATTCATGACATTTATAGGCACAGTATACCAAATACACCCTTATTCTTGACACTTTTATGGAGACCTTTCTGCAATATGTTGGAATGTAACAGGGCCAATATTCTTGTTAACTGGTGTTACCTTTATAAAAGAAGAGAGGAGACTTCTGTTGTTGTCTGTTATCAGAATAGCTGGTATCAAACTAGCGTTTCCACTGAGAACAACTGTAAAAGCTGCTCAGGAGCACCAGAGAAGAGCCAAAGGAGTCAGGACTGGAGAAACAGGAAATGCATTAAAGTGAACCCTGAGTTCTCTACTGCTGCTTCTTGGGACATCTGCCAATTCCCTGCAGGTAAAATGAAGAACACAGAAATCACACCCAAAAATGGAGTGCAGGGCGACTACGAAATCAGAACTTGAGAGGCCAAGATCCCTGGGAAAAGAGCTACAGAGCCCAGCATTCTGTGCACACTGTTCTCTCTGGGCATTCCGGGACTCCTAAGCTGAGCACACAGAACAGAACACATTGAAACCCAACAGCAAGTAGCCACTGAAGCCCTACATAGAGAATATGGCAATCTTGTTCTGGGAAGATAAAAAATTAGATTCAAGTTCCCACCAAGTGAAAAGGTCCAAGTAAACACTTCAGAGTTTTAGTTGTGAACCTAGAAGGATGAATCCCAAGTAATATGAAAAATAAGAAAGATGACCCTCTTCTTAATACAACCCATACTGTCTTCTTACTCCCCTCCCTAAAACTTCCCTACTAATAGCCTACTGTTGACCAGAAGCTTTATCAATGATATAAACAGTCAGCACATATTGTTAACATATGTAATATACTGTATTCTTATAATAAATTAAGTTAGAGAAAAGAAAATTTTATTTAGAACATCATAAAAAAGAGAAAATACATTTATTATATTTATTGAAATAATCCACATATAAGTAAATCAGCAGACTTCAAACCCGGGTTATTCAAGGGTGAACCTTGAAGGGTGAACCTTGTGTCTTAGGAGACATATCCAAGAAGGTAGTTTGCAGCAAAATTCATAATAGCCTCAAATCAGAACCAACCCTAATGTCCATGGACACTAGAATGAATAATTTTTAGTATATTCATAAAACAGAATATGATAGAGTGTTGAAAAAATGACAACTACTTAAAACAGCATGAAAGAATCTCAAAACATACGGTTGAGGCAAAAAAACAACAACAAACAAACACCCAACTAGACACAAAAGAGTACATTTCATAAAATTCTATTTTTATGAAAGTTCAAATATAGCTAAAAGCAATCTCTGGAGATAGAAGTTAAAATATATCAACATAATATGGGAGAGTGTAGTGAATTGTGGAGGCAATAAATTAGAGAGCCTTTAGGGTTCTGGAAATGTTCTGAATCTTTGTGAGGGTGGTAAATACGTAGGCGATTTACCTTTTTGAAAGATGCCTTGAGTTGTACATTTAGTATTTGGGTCCTTTAGTGTAGATATGATATACTTCATTAAAAAATATTTTTCACACACACACACACACACACACACACACACACACACACACACACATATACACAGGTGACTTTATCTATTACAAAGAAGGTCCACAGCTTATCATTGCACACTTTCTCCCACTCCCTCTGTCTTTTTTCTGTCTGATTCCTTGTTCCTCTCTCTTAAATTACCCTGCTATTGAATGTCCAACTAGAGCTTTCATGGTTTTTCCCCTACCTTATATTATTTCTGGGATTATTCCTTTTCCTTCCTTTTCACAAGGACCTTCTATGCGGTGACCTAACTGTACTGCCCAGTTCACAGTAGCCCTAGTATATATGTAATAAAATGTTTAATATCTCTGTTCACTTAGCCCAAGTTTTTATGGGACTATTAGCATAGCAAGTATAATAAGCCCAGGGTACAGTTAACCTCCATTTATTTCCCTAGTTATGTGGATTCCACATTGTAGTCGTTTAAAAGGCTTGGAGGAGCGTCATTAACTTTACTAGGCAAGACTGGATTTACAGAACCAATATCTATGTGGGGAAAGCAACGCCTGCAGGTTCTGCTTTTATTGGAGCTTTGCTTTTGCCTTTTCCCCCCTAACACAGATGTCTTATAAAATCACTTTTTATGGAACAAAAGCAACAGGCGATTTCCAATTAAATGCAGATGTCAAGGTTTTCTCTTCCTACAGGCACTCAGGTGCTGAGGATTGCCCCAAAGCCTATGAATTTGATGGCTGTTAGTGCAGTTAATGTATTTTATATTATTTTGAATATTAATTACAGTATAAACATTGCCTCGAGCCCATGTTTTAGGTAGCATATGTTTGAAACAAAGTCACATATTTTTTTAAAGTAACCTTTCAACACAAGTTTAAGAAGATTATTACCAGCACTAAATTATTTTTCTTTTCTGTTTTAACTGGTTCTGCTTTCCAGGAACTAGACAGTGAAATAATTAAATTCAATGCTTCTTAATTGTCATTCAGCTTTGATGAGTACTTAGCTATGAGGCTTAACTGTTTGTGGCATATTATGAAGGAATAAGCTGGGACTATGATGCAGCCATGCTTCACTATTAGCAAGTCTAATACACATTTGATAATCAGAAGGAGGAAAATATACAGAATACTTAATTAAATGCCAGGTGATTGGATAGATATGACGTTTCAATAGTCTATGTGCAAAAGTTATATTAGATGTTATAAATGTAGATAATTGGATAATAACGTGTGGTTGTGTTTTTCTCAAGTGTTCCCAGCTCTTTTCCAGGGCATATGGTATGACTGCGCTTCTCTACACCCTTGATATAAGGTTTGACCACATGACTTGTTTTGCCGGTCCAAATGTGAGTATCACTTCCAGGTGGAAAACATTTAAAGTTACTGTGAGACTTAGCATCATTTCTTTCTCTGTGTCCAGGTGATAGCTATGTTCTGGATGGTGCCTGCACTGGAAGCCTGCATCCGTGAGCAAGCAGGATGCCCAGACAGCCTGTGACAGACAAGTTGCTTCAATGAGAAATAAACCTCTGTGGTTTTAAGCTCCTGAGATTCGCAGGTTATAATGTCCAAATGCATAACCCAGTAACTCTGTGATACACGCTGAGCCTACAATGAAGGCAGCTTCATCAGAGGTGCTCAACAAAATTTTTCTACACTGAACAGTTGGACCATGTTAGTCACTGAGGAAAATATAAAGATGAGTAAAATAAATACCCTCACATGGCGTGAATTTGAGAAAAGCCAATAGAAAGCTAAATTACAACACAGAATCACAAGTCAAGGGTGGCTACCAGATAGTCCACAGTTAGTCTCCAAATAAACGGCACCTGTGATTAAAGCCAGGCTTTGGGGCAATATGAGAAATGATTAAGGAAAGCTCTAAAAGGCTTCATGAAAATGGAAGGACTTTAGTCAGGTCCTTAAACATTGGTAGGGTTCAAAGAGACAAAATCATTTCTTTTTTTCCCTGGTCAGGAAAATATTCAGTTAGTTCTAGTATGGCTCTGGTGTCTCAGGGTCAAAGTTCATGGTCCAATATCAGTTTTAGCATGTTAGAACTGGATGGAATGAAATCCAAAAGTAAGTTTTTGTTTGTTTGTTTAATCGTTATTGTTGAAAGTATTACATATGTCCCCTCTTTTCCCCATTGACCCCAAAAGTAAGTTTGGATATCTTAGGCAGAGCTGCTGTAAGAGAAGCATTTTCCACTTGAAATGTTCACAATGCCTTTGTCCATGCCTACCACTAGATTTGTGTCACTGGCAAGTTTCCTTAGATGTACCCTACTGCCATGTAACAAGGACCTAGTCCCTCCCTTTGTAGGAACTTTCTCTCACCTACCTTCTTACTTGAGGTCTGGGCACCTAAAACTATACTTCCCAGATTGTCCATGGAAATTTAAAATTATCTTAATTTATTATATTTTTCTAATTTTTTAAAAATATATATTACTAGAGGCCTGGTGCACAAAAATTTGTGCACTGGGCGGGGGGGGGGGGGCGTCTTTCAGCCCGGCCTGTGCCCTCTCGCAGTCTGAGACCCCTCGGGAGATAACAACCTGCTGGCTTAGGCCTGCTCCTGGGTGGCAGAGGGCAGGCCCAATCCCTAGGTGCAGCCCCTGGTTGGGCTCAGAGCAGGGCCGATTGGGGAGTTGGGGCGCCGCCCCTGTCATGCACAGAGCAGGGTGGAGTGGGAGGTTGCAATGCCACCCTCAGTCATGCTCAGGGTAGAGCCGATTGGGGGTTGGGGCACCGCCCCCTGTCACACTCAAGGCAGGGTCGATGGGGAGGTTGCAGTGCCACCCCCTGTCACACACAGAGCAGGGTGGATCAGGGGGTTGGGGAGCTCCCCTCTGTCACTCACAGAGCAGGGCCCATCAGGGGTTGGGGCGCCGCCCTCTATCACCCACAGAGCAGGGCCGACCAGGGGGTTGGGGCGCCGCCACTGTCATACTCAGGGCAGGGCCGATGGGGAGGTTATGGCTCTACCCTATCACACACAGAGCAGGGCCCGTGGGGGAGGGGGGGTTGAGGCGCTGCACCCTGTCACACACAGAGCAGGGTGGATAGGGAGGTTGTGGCCCCGGCCCTTGTCACACACAGAGCCACAGGGCGATCAGGGGGTTTGGGTGCTGCCCCCTCTCACGCTGATCCCGGTGCTGGGAGGCCTCTCAGCTCCGCTGATCCCGGTGCTGGGAGGCCTTGCAGCTCTGCTGATCCCAGTGCTGGGAGGCATATTACCCTTTTACTATATAGGATAGAGGCCTGGTGCACGGGTGGGGGCCGGCTGGTTTGCCCTGAAGGGTGTCCTGGATCAGGGTGGGGGTCCCCACTGCGGTGCCTTGCCAGCCTGGATGAGGGGATGATGGCTGTTTGCAGCTGGTCACACACCCTTCAGGGTGGGGGTTTCCACTGCAGTGCCTGGCCAGTCTGGGTGAGGGGCTGATGGCTGTTTTCAGGCTGGTGGGTGACTAAAGCTCCCAACTGCTCCTTTTTTTTTCTTTTCTTTTTATTCTGGGCCAGCTTTAGCTCTGTAACACTGTATCAACTCGAAACACTTTATCAACTCCAGTTCTGAGATCCTGGCGGGCTGAAAGCAGGTTTCTGGAGTTTTGTTTAGCTTCTATATTTGTAACAATGTTTCAAACTACAAGCTCAGAGGCCGGCAAGGCAGGTGGGGAACAATGGTTTCCTACATCACTGAACCAAGCAAGCCTCATGTTAGCTTCAAGCTGCCTGGCTGCCGGCCGCCATCTTGGCTGGCAATTAATTTGCATATCTCGCTGATTAGCCAATGGGAAGGGTAGCGGATGTACGCTAATTACCATGTTTCTCTTTTATTAGATAGGATTGACTTTTTACAGAGAGGAAGGGAGAGGGATAGAGAGTTAGAAACATCGATCAACTGCCTCCTGCACACGCCCTACTGGGGATGTGCCCACACCCAAAGTACATGCCCTTGACCAGAATCAAACCTGGGACCCTTCAATCTGCAGGCCTACGCTCTACCCACTGAGCCAAACTAGTTAGGGCCACATTGAATCATATTTTTGAATCACATTTTACTTCCTTATAAAATAGCTCCAGACTTTATCTTTCAATACGAAGATCATTTATTCCTTTTAAAAAATAGCCAAAGCCGGTTTGGCTCAGCAGATAGAGCGTTGGCCTGCGGACTGAAAAGTCCCAGGTTCGATTCCGGTCAAGGGCATGTACCTGGGTTGCAGGCACTTCCCCAGTGGGGGATGTGCAGGAGGCAGCTGATCGATGTTTCTCTCTCATCGATGTTTCTAACTCTCTATCTCTCTCCCTTCCTCTCTGTAAGAAATCAAAAAAATATATTTAAAAAAATAAATAAATAAATAAAAATAAAAAATAACATATAGCTCTGAAAAAAATTCTATTTTTTCCCCAGTCCCCTTCACTAGGAAAAGCACCTGCAAATATTTTTCTTGTGGATTTATAAAATTCCAAATATTTACTGTCTGCCCAATATATATGGATTTAAAATTGTGGATGTGGCTTAGAATACCAAAGAAGACAGGAAAAGAGGAGTAGCAAAAAATGATGCAAGAAATGAGAAGTAAAGAGAAAAATGCAGCTGAGGGAGAAGAAAGAAATGAGAGGGCAACAAGATAAGAACTTCAATGCATCTCACACCTCTAAAATTATAGACACGTATCCAGACTGTTAAATGCTAAGTTATCTGAAGAAATGTATGTGATCAAGGCCTTGAAGAAAATGATTAGGATTTTTACAGCTCAATTTCAGGCACACAGAATCATGTGGAGAAGAGATTTACATTCCCTTGTACCTTCCTTCTTTGCATGAAATAAAATATTTGACAACTGTCTACTTTCCCAAAGTAGAAGACCTGACCTGGTTGAATTGCTACTATTTTGTTGTGGGCATTGGCTCTGCGTTATAGTATTCAATTGATTTTTTAAAAATCCTAATATATTTTTGTGCAGTGAAGAAATTCTAATGTCTCATAAACATAAAAGAAATAAAGCTTGGTTTTCAAAATTGGTTTTGTCTTTGAGTTTCTCTGGGCAAAGGCAGACATTCTTTTTTCCTGAACCAAAGTCTTTAGAATACTGCTGCCACCTAGAGAATTAATTTGAGATTTCTCCAAAGCCCATGGACCAAACAACAAGGAGGCATTGTTTTCTTGTGTGCTGTGCCTGCTTCTCTTTTCAGCATAGAGTATTTGTCTCATTGTGTTTCCATGTAACATTGTGCCCTGAAGTTAAATCATGTTTATACATTTATTGCTTGAGTATATTATATGCCTGAGAGAATTGAAACCTGGCTTGTTGACTCAATTGTCCCAGAGGTTTCTAAAATTGAAAGGTAGTCTTATTCATTCTACCTAACAGTAATAGTACTGCATTTGAAGGAATAAAAATAAATGCTAATAGTTTTTGCATGATAATATGTTCAGAGTACAGTAATCCAATTCAAATCCATTTATATTTGCTGGGGCTTAATGATACTTTGTTTGCAATCACTTTACTTGCATTTGTATGCCTCATAAAGAAGGTATTTAAAAGACTTCATATACAACTGGAAGCTAACTTATATTCAAAATTCAGCCTGAAACTTGATGATATCTAAGTTCCTTAGTCTTAGTAGGTAACTGTATTTTGAGTTGATACTGAAATTAGCTATAAAAATGGAATATTTTTCTGAGTTCCTTATCTTGAGTTTAAGAAAAGTGGCCTCAAAGGTTTCACTTTATATCGGTGTTATTACTTACAAAATCCTATACCAGTCAAGGGCTGGTGCAAATGCAGATTCCATGGCATTATTGGTGGGGGTGGGGGGGTCTATATTATGTGAAGTATGGGAGAGGAAACAGGATACAAATAAACCCTGCAATCCTGAAAGCAATGTCTGTTTCTTACCTAAAAGCTGTCTGAAACTGGTGAGAAGGCAGTGCTTCTCAAAATACCTTACCTGTGATTTATTTTTTTCACAATCTGTTATAAGTGCTAGTTTTAGAAAAAACAATAAAAATATACTTATATACCCCTGGCCAGTGTGACTCATCTGGTTGAGCATTATCCATTCACCAAAAGGTCCCTGGTTCAATTCCCAGTCAGGACATGTGCCCAGTTTTGGGGGAGTGTAGGAGGCAGTGGATCAATGTTTCTCTTTCTCCCTCTCCCTTACCCCCTCTCTCTCTATTAGAAATAAATAAAATAAAGGCAGAAAGAAAAAGAAAAGAAACTTATCAAACAATGAAATACAGATACAACAAGGATAAACAAAAGGCAATCAAGACTCGTTTTTAATTATTATATTGAGCAGACATAAACTTAATCTTACAGATTGGTCCAAACATTTCTATACACTCATTCAATTTCATTATTCATTGCCAGCTGATATCAAACAGTTCCTAAGCTGACATAGGTCCATGTAAGGCAGGATTATAAGAAGCTAGAAGCCTGGCCGGTGTTGCTCAGTAGTTGAGCTTTGACCTGTGAACCGGGAGGTCATCGTTTGATTCTTGGTCAGGGCACATGCCTAGGTTGTGGGCTCCATCCTTACTAGGGGGTGTGCAGGAGGCAGCTGATCAATGATTCTCTCTCATCACTGATGTTGATATCTTTCCCTCTCCCTACCTCTCTTAAATTAATAAAAATACATATTTTTAAAAAGCTAGAAAAATTCCTTGGCAAGTGGAATGAGGAAACTGTGACAAGATAATTAAACAAGGCCAAACAATTTGACAATTTATAGTAAGCTAGTTAATCGCAAGACCTTATCTTCCTTAACCAAGGACATGGGAGAGTAAATGGCTTATACCTCTCCTCCCTAACCACAGGGGGGAAAAAAACAACAAAAAAAAAACACACAAAAAAACCAGCTTAAGTCAGCATTGATGGGAAGACAGGGAACAGAGACCCAATTAGTGCCATTTGTGCCTAGCCAAACCCAGGGACAGATAAAGTCAGGAGAAAAAATAACAAAAGCCCCTTTTAAAGCAAGACAAAGCCAGGATAAAAGTAAAGCAGTGAGGCTGACCAGAGAATAATCCCAAACTCCAGTTTGATAAGTCAACATATTGAAGGACACACCTAAAAACCAATGAATATTCTGTTAACACCCTCCTCTGAAACCGCTTTTATGGGATCCCTGCCCACAAAAGAGAGATAAAAATCCCCAAGAAACAGGATGCCAGCCCAGGCTCTCTGGAGCATGCCTATGTCTTTTCTCAGGTATGAACATTTTACTTTCTTTCTCCTAAACTGTAAAGGTCCCCTCAAGACTTGTAACCAGGGGAGCATCAGGCAGCATCAGCTCATCCCAGGCTAACCCCCTGAACCTGTCTCCAAGGCCCCCTTTTTCTCTGACTTTCCAATGAGCCCCATCTTGGCTCACTTTTGTCACTGTGACTTCTACTTCCAAGTGAGCCAACAGCAGCCCCTCCCTGGCTCACTTCTTTCCTATAACATTTCTATGGAGCCAAAGCAGAGCATGGCCGAGGTTCTTTTCTGTTGCTTTTTCTACTCTAAGCCCTTTCTTTCTTTCACTGTCCCAGCTTTAATAAATGAATTCTCAAAGCCACTTGGACCCTCATTGTGAAATCTGTCCTGCACAAAGTCAGTAACTCTCACATTACAGGCCCACCAGAGGAAGGCCAGCTCTAGGCCCCGTCCCCATCTGATGACAAGTGGACCCACAGTTCGAGTAGCATTGCTCTAGTTTCTGAACCCAATTTCAATGTGTGATCCATTTGGAAAATAAATTGATCCCATGAGAACAGGGGCTGATACTCCTTTTGCTCAGACTCAAAGCGTATATATTTATCATAGTTCCTAGAACTCAATTTCAAAATCTATAAAAGACATTGGAATTTCAGACAAATAAAGTCTGAAAAAGTGAGGGATCCATTTTGTAATATCATTCAAATCATACTTTCATTTTAATCCAGACCCCTATTTTGTATTTAGCCTAGATGTTATCACCTAGAGAAGACACCAGTCCAAAGGCCCTCAGGTACAGTATGCCAGACGGGAGCTAGACCACAAAAATGACAGAAATTGATTTATGTAACAATTCAAAGATAGGAAAGAAAGAAAACAATCCTTTCGGACTTTTAGGAAATAGTAGCAAATCTGTTGAGAACTCTACTATCTCCAAAATTTTTACCTCTAACCTTCTAATATTTGCTCTCCGGTTTATATTGTTCCTGCCCCTGCCCTTACTCCCACACCAACTGCTCTGCTGTCTTCTCAGCACTCCAATGCCTTTGCCATGCCTTTTCTTCCCTCCAAAGAACCCCTAGATTTTTCATTCTTTTTCTCTTCTTATTTCCCTTCTGTTTTTTTCTTGTTCAGCCTGGACTAAAACAGAGACATTTTTCTATCAATTTCTCTTTTTAGAAAGCTTCAATTTCTTTCTCCCTGCTGGTGCCCTCTCTGTAAAATATGTTTAAATATCTTCCATATTTAAAAGTTCCACACTACTCTTAAGGTTAACTTTATTTTTCCACTTAAGTTTGTTTTTCTCTTTACTATATTTAGCTTCTCCATGTAGAGTAATCATCACTGTTTTTCTCTCCTTCATCTCTCATTTATGTCTTAACTAATGAAGACCAGGCACAGTTCCTGTTTCTCCTGAGGAGTTGGTTCAGTTTCCTGCCAGTCCATAGAATTGTTTCAAACAAGCTCATCAGTATTACCACAGGAACAAGGGAAGCAACCTTCTTCATACTGCAAAACCCACCTCCTACAGCCCCTGGTTGTTCACTTTGTTCCTGAGTGTGGCTCCAGTAGGGCTGTGTGTGGTGTGCAGTGTCCTCCTCCCTGGACTATGAGTACATGTGACTAATAAATTGCTATTTACCTCATCTTCCCAATGTCAGATGTCTCCATTAGGCCATCCCCATAACTGGAGGTCAGGAATCCCTCCCTTGCCAAGGAGGTGAAGATTAGGTGATTAAAGCAATAACAACATACATTGCTGTCACCACAACATACCTTGTGGCTTTGATTTTGACAACATTGCATGCTGGTCTTCAAACCCTTTGATGAATTAGTTTTTTTGTCATTCTCATTTCCAGCATAGATCCAACACACCAAGCGTGTGTTTTAATTCAGCTATTCTGTTCTGTTCCACAGGAGACTTGTTCATGAGCACTATTATATATACTAGAGGCCCAGTGCACAGATTTGTGCACTGGTAGGGTTCCTCAGCCTGGCCTGTGCCCTCTCACAATGTGGGACCCCTCAGGGGATGTCAGAGAGCCGGTTTTCAGCCCAATCCCCACAGGCCAGGCCAGATCCCTGCAGGCCAGGCCTCTAGTATGATATAAGATTTTTGGTTAATCTCTTCCCACCCTCCCCCATCCCCCTACCCTTTGAGATTCATCAGTCTGTTCCATGTTTCCATGCCTGTGCATTGAGCATCTGCCCCCTGGTGGTCATTGTGTGTCATAGCTACTGGCTGGTCAGCTGGTCGCTTAGGCTTTTATATAGCTATAGATAAAACTAAAATCTAACCATATTTCTCTATTCCTCTCCTGTTTTAAGCCCCTCTGCAGGTTCTTATCAGGGTAAACAAAGTTCCCCATGTAAAAGCAGACTTTGACCTATTTTTCTAGCCACATTCTATCCTGCAATTTGTGTTTAAATACTATTAAGCTATGCCTATATTTTTATTTTATGCTTTATGTTTTGGTGATTTCATTTCTGCTCCTTAAGAAGAATGTTTGCCGGGAGCCGGTCCATGCTTGCTGTTTCAAGGGACCTGGCATATATGGCATACTGTTCTTAATATGTTTGCTCACCTTCTTGGCACTATGTGTTTTAACCAAGGTCTCTGAGAAAGGTTGTTTCCCCAGGTAGGGATTTTCCCCTGAAGTTAGGGAGGGAATAAAACCTCTTAACTAAGTGCCAGGCGGGTAATTAATCACTTTATGAACAATCATGCTTAAGCTACATAATCTTTACTCCCTGGAATGGAGATAAGAAATGCCCTAACCTTTGGAATAGAGATTGATAGGATTGGAATCAACTGGTATAAATACAGATGTAAGAAGACAGAACTTAGAACACAGAACTCAGAAGACAGAACCTACACACAGAACTTAGAAGACAGAACCTACACAGAGCCTAGAGGTAGAAGAACTTCGCTGGAGAGAACATGGCAAAAGATCCTGGGCTGAACCTGACTACAGAAATTGGCAAGAGAACCTGACTAGAACCTGGTGACTGAACCTGGCTGGAGAACCTGGGCAGAACCTGGCTGGAGAACCTAGTGAGGGAACATGGCTACAGAGCCTGGCTGGAGAACCTAGCGAGGGGACATGGCTACAGAACCTGGCTGGAGAACCTGGAGAACCTAGCAAGAGAACATGGACACAGATCCTGGCAGGAGATCCTAAGCAGAACCTCTCTGGAGATCCAGACCAGAACTTGGCTGGAGATCCTGGCTAGCCTGCTGATCAACTGAACGCTGTCTCCATGTCATTCCTTCTTCGCCAACTCCGTCCACACCTTTGGGACCCCTGGACCTGCTGGGGTTGGACCCCAGCAAATGTTCTTGCTTTACTCCAGTTGGATAACTTCAGTCATTCCTCATGAGTAAGCACACACATATTCTTTTCTAAGAAACCTAAATCTAAAACTTGGGCCAATTTCCCTTAATCTGCTAACCCTTAATCAACATCATGGATTGACATCTTCTTTCTCTTCATCTTCCTTCAGGGAGAAGCTGTGTCTTATTCATTTTTGGACTTTTGGGTCCTAGGACAGACCTGTAAGTACCAAGCACTCAATACCTGCGGTGGAATTGATCTGAACCACCAAGTCCTCAGGCACATTCTCCATCCTGAGTCCACATATTTCAAGTACTTCTGAACTTAGTTTAAAATTAGTCTCACATTAGACATCAATTCACTCTGTGGCCACAGTCCCTTTACCAAAGTAATCATATTTTTTTAAAAATAAAATGACACAATTACAAATACAAAGATAAAATTACACTCCATTATTGAATGAGGAGTTATTTTTAAGACCATTTATATCAGGACAACTTGATATATATCAGGGTTACTTTGAACTTAGAATTTTTTGCAATAGCTTTAAAATAGAATTTGTTATATGAATAAACTCTGCGTAGAACTGCCATAAGATATAGTGACAGTCCCTCAATTAATATTTTGATTGACTGATTTCAACCATTCTCACCATCCTTCTATTAGCTTTCTTTTGCCTTGGTCAAACTATTTTTTAAAAAAATTAAAACACCCTAGGAAAAAAATGAAACATTGATTTTCATAAAGGTTTCATTTATTAAATGACACCCCATTTTCTGTGAGCGGATCTGCTCTTCCTGAAGGTGAATTATAGGTCACCAGTCCAAGCTTCTGGGGACTCACAAGCACACATTTTATTGTTTATCTGTATAACACATCCAAGTGGTTTCTTCCCACTTTAATGGAAGGTGTACTTTGGAGCTAAGTGTCTGTAATGCTCATGGCTTTTAAATATTGGTAGATCATTTCTTTGTTTTGGTTATTTGGAGAGTACAGATGTTCCAGCTCCTGGGTCAATTATAGGCTTTCAAGGCTTCACATTACTATTTTGTTTTTAAGCAGACTGGATTTCACCTTTATTCCTTCTGAGTTTACTCTCATATTTACAGATGAGAGACAGCAGAGGGTAGCATTTATTTAGTTTCTGTGCAACCTCAGCCACACATATGCCCAAGAAGCTTAATGGGAGCGATTCCCACAGGCCTGACTTCTTAGATCCCCCCCTCTGAGGCTCATTTCTCTATCAGAGCAAATGGACAAGAAGCAAAGCCTTTCCTACTCTCTTATCCTTTATCTGGTACAAATGAGAAAAACTGTCATGTGAGTCTGAAGATCCATTTGTTTTAGCAAAAATAATGAATAAAGAGAAACTGGAGCCATCTCTTTTCTATAATTCTGTCGAATTGATGATAGCAAATAAAGGAGGTTAGTTAGAGGAAAGAATTCTCTGACAGTGAAGGCTGAAGAAGATTGGAACTAGATAACAAAGGAAGCACTAGAGATTTTTAAATGTCCTTTGTACTAATAGCAATGTTCCTTCTTGGTGCTGCATGGCTTCACCATGTTGAACTGCTCACCATGACCCTGACAACTCCTGAAGTGTCCTGCCTCCAGGCCTCGCACTGGCTATTCTCTTGATCTGAAGTACCTTTCCACCCCTTGTTGGTCATTGAATTCCTTCTTGGTCCTTGATGGGCATGTTAAAATCCCAGTTTCTTAGCAAAGTCTCTCATTTTTCCAAGTTCTACCACAGAGAACCTGTGGAACATTGGAGAAGTCACTCCTCTGAGATTCCATCTCCTCATCTCTAAACTTAGCAAATTGGAAGTGACCTTTAGTGTCTGTCCCTTTTGTTTCTAATTCTTGGGTTTATTCCACAAGTACAACAAGGTTCATGCACTTTGGATACCTTTGCCTGTTTCCACTTTGTGGGACATGCCCTCAAACATTTGTTTCTAAACTACGTTGCATAACTTAGGTTGCAGTTAAATCAGAATTTGCCAAGTATTTAGTTACTTAAGATTTCCCTTCACTGGACTATGAGTTTATTATGACAGTGCCATTTATAAATTTATCTTTTTGTTTCCTGGTGCCTAAGTTCTCAGATGTCTGTGGAATGAATTAATGACCTAATCAATTTGGAGATGAAAGAGGTTTAGTAGGCACAATGTGTCAGCACATGGCCTCACTGGTTTATGTTTACCTGGAAAGGAGAACAGGAAAGAATAATGGCTACCTCAAATATCTTCAAATTTGAGCCAAAATATTTTAAACTGATGAATAACTAATATTTAAAACTGTACTATAATGGGACATAGAGTGGTGAATTTCCATCTTTGGAGGTGCTTCATCAGGGTTTATGATCAATTTGAAGGAGTCACACGTAGAACAAAGGGTTATAATAAGTGACTTCTAAGTCTCCTTTAACTATGAATCTTGGAATCTGTGACTGAGGTTACAGGCATCCATATGAACATCCTGCACTATTGAATGCACCAGGAAAAATATTGGAGGACCAAGAACTCAGAAGATGCTTTCTAGTGGCATCATAAATGTTGGTGAATCCAGAACCCTTTATAAGTGATGGCTCATGCTGAGGGCATGGAGAGTTCAGGCCACAATATTCACATCAGAAGCATTAGCTCAGGCTCAGGTTCTACTCAGAAAGGGCTGTGTGCCCTAGCTGGTTTGGTTCAGTGGATAGAGCGTTGAGCTATGGACTGAGGGTCCTGGTCAAGGGTACCTGCCTGGGTTGCAGGCTCGATCCCCAGTATGGGGCGTGCAGGAGGTAGCCAGTAAATGATATGATTCTCTCTCATCATTGATGTTTCTATCTCTCTCTCCTTCTCCCTACCTCTCTGAAATCAATGAAAATATATATATATACATATATATACATATATACATATATACATATATACATATATATACATATATACATATATATATATATATATATATATATATATATATATATATATATATATATATATAGGCTGTGAGCTTTGGGCATATCTCCTCACCTTCCAGGGTTTATGATTTACCCTCCAGAAAAATGAGTGAGGTTAAATAAGATCATTTCAGTTATTCCTCTCAGCTCTAAGTGATTGTATATTAATAGGAACTGAGATAGACTTCATTTCTAAAATCCCAATAGATGATTCTAAAAATCCACTTCAACTGCGAGTCAATCCTTTACTTCACAAAATTAATCTTCATTTTACAAAGGGCTTCCTTGAGAAAGCAAGCTTATAAATTTTTATTTATACTAATTTAATTTACCCATGGTTTTACTATCATAAAACAAAATTGGTCAGTATAGGTTAAGTAATAGGTGAGGAGATTATAAACATTAACATCATTTATGATTATTGTACACTTTCCTATATATAAACTGCAGTAATATAAAATGATGATTTTACAACTCTGTTATCAATCACAGAACTATTAATCCATTACTGAGTTTATGCCTGCTCCATGAAAAATTCTGATGACTGAGACGAAGTTGAAAATTACATGGATGCTTAGAATGAGCTCTAATTGAAAGGGCTGGCTGCATGAAGTTTATGGCTGGAAGAAGGCTTTTATTTTATGGCTGGCTTTATTTCTTTAAGAGTTAAATTTTACTTCATTCCTCTGGTGAATTGAATTTTATCTTAAGGAGTAAAAAAACTGTTATCAAGAAATAGTAAGGACTGGCAGACTTGGGACAGAGAGGTCATGTCAAGTCAGGGCTACATTGCAGAAAAATTGGAAGTCAGAAGTATATCCTTCTCACCCTAACTCTGCGTTCTATGCATGGTATAAATTAGAAAAACTGTCATGTGGATCTGGCGGGCCACTTAGATTTTTCTAGCATCCCTACCTCTTGCTCAGTTGGTTAATGGCTCAGATCATGCCAGGTTCCCATGTTATTATGAAAAGTGGTCTTATCAATCCACCCACCCAGACCTGCTAGTGGTTTAACATCTCTCCAACACCAAAATGACTGGCTATTTAGGACTGAAGGCATTGTCACCTAAGGGGTGTATAAATCTTTACAGCTTATAACTCCCCTTTTCCCATATATTACCTGATTATAACTTTACAACATTCCCTTGGGATACATATGTTTGATATTTTTCATACCTCTTGTAAAAGGTGAGGGAAATGGTTCAGAGGGTTAAGAGGCCTATCCACAGTCAGGGAGCTAATCCCTGGAAAAGGAAAAATTACAATTCAAGTTTTCCCATCATAAAACCTAGGGATTCAAAAAATGCTTCTACTGTGTTTATCCAGGCCAATCATAAGTGGCTTACTTCAACTGGTCTTCTCAATGTTGTTTCCTCTTTTTCTATTCTTTACTCATTTATCATGCAATCTTTATTTTTTATAATCAGAAAAGTCCTAAATCAACACACACACACACACACACACACACACACACACACACACACACACCACAAGTAATCTTTGGGGCATACATCTAGTTTTCAGTGATAAATGGCTCAAACACCCAATATATCACCATCTATGTTCTTATAGATTTCATGAAATGGTACAATAAAAGTGACATCTTATGCCAATATCTTGTTTAACAGATTAAAACACAGGAGCCCAGAGAATCTAACCTCTTTGAACAATGCCACCCATCTAATTAGCCGTAGAACTAAGGCATAAAGAAAATTGCCAACAGTAAGTCTTTCACATATTTTCTTAAAAAACAAATTGTTATTTTTTTTGTTAATGTTCTCTAGGAAAAGAAGTTCCATGATGTTCTTCCGTATCCTATTCTATTTTCCTTCTCACCAAAATCCTTTCCTTTTGCCCAACCAAATAATAAGAATTCCTACTTTTGTCTAAGTTTGTTCTCCTTGGAAATCAGTCAATTGCAGGCGAGTTTACTGAGTATACTACTTCATATGATGATGGTGACTCCGTGTCTAATTTATAAGTGCCCTGGCTCTTGTGGGAAATACAAAAGTGGTAAGGGGACACTCCTGCCTTCTAGAACCAAATATAGGCAGCAGAGAGCTTCCTGCCAGTCCCTGCTCAGCTCCATGGACCTGGAGCTTCCTTTTTCTGAAAAAAAAAAAAAAATCATGCTACCCACTTCATGAGGCAGCCATGTCCTGTGCACGAGCAAGGAAGGGGTATGAATTGCCCCACTCTAGCCTGACAGGGTCGATCTGATGGCTCATACTACTCTAGAGCTCCCTGTCCAGTTTGCTGGAGTCCTGGTTGGGCGCATCCCCAGACTTCTTCCTCTGCCTAATTCTGTTTCTTTCCCCTTTCCTTCCTAATGAAGGCACATAAATATCTTGTGTCCCAACTATTTCAACATCTGCATCCCAGAAACTAAGTCTGCAACAGAGAGCTGTCATCAGGGGGGGAGCTGGAAAAAAAAAAAAAAAGCAGATATGTAGAAAAAGGCAGAAATAAGAGTCAAAAGACTCATGATAGCTTTTCATTTTCTGCTTTTATTCTCCTGAACCTGCTTATAATTCTGCCTTTTCATTCTGTGTGTCAACCTTGAAGATTAGGATAAATCATTCTCACTGCTTTTACTATTAGGGTATTGCTTTAATTCAATTCAAATTGGATTTTGTTTCTAACAACCATAGTCATAACTATACAGAATGAAGCAAAAGTAGGTTTACAGTTGTTTCTGTTAAAAATATTCCAATAATTGACAAATGATAATACAAGAATAAATGCTGTGTTTCCCATACACATGACTATAAACCTACTGTATAACTGAATATGCCCAAATGCTGTATTTTATGGTACTGATACAATGTATAATGAAAGCTAAAAGAATAAAAACAGAGGGTGAGCTTCTAAAGACAAGGGGATGAACAAAAGTGACAATTTTTAAAAAAATTAAATCTTTATTATTGAAAGTATTACACATGTCCCCTTTTTTTCTCCCATTGACCCCTTCTAATCCACCCCAGTCCCCTGCTTCAGGCCTTCACCACCCTATTGACTGTGTCTATGGGTTATGCATATATGCATACAAGTTCTTTGATCTCTTTCCACTCACTCACCCACCTCTGCCTTCCCTCTGAGATTCCAGTCTGTTCCATACTCCTATGTCTCTGGATCTATTTTGCTTATCAGTTTATTTTGTTCATTAGATTCCACATATGAGTGAGATCATGCGATACTTATTTTTCTCTGACTGACTTACTAGTATTTTACTTAGCATGATACTCTCCAGGTCCCTCCATGCTGTCTCAAAGGATAAGTGATCCTTCTTTTTTCTGCTGCATACTATTAATGTACCACATGGTATAAATGTACCACAATTTTTTTTACCCACTCATCTACTGATGGACAAAAAGTCCCAAAATTTTAACCATATTTTCTCTAGCCCTATTTTTCCTCCTTTTCCTCTTTATTTTCTCCTTCCCCTTCCCCTCCCCTTCCCCCTCCTCTCCTTCTTCTTTCTTAAGTCTTTCTGGTCTCTGCAACTGACTGTTCTGATCTAACAGCCTGAGAAGATACCTGTGACGCCAGAACAACAAGGGGCTTTCTGAGAGTGCTGTGTCCATCTACTCTGTGATATTAGAAGGAGCAGTAATGGCAGAATTTTACCAGATCCTGCATGTATGGCCAGCTGATATTGGGACAAAGGAAAAAGAACTCATGAACAGGAAAACTCAAGTTCTGCTGCATTTTATTCAACGTAGAGGAAATTAGTTTACAGCTCAGTTAAGGTACCTAATCCTTTTATATTTTTTAGCATGATTGCCTGTAATTTTCTTGAAATCCAATATGCCAAAGCTCCCAAGACAAGAATGGGAAAGTTGAATGGCATGCATTTATTACCTATTCCCAAGAATGACCTAGAAATCTGAGAGATTTTATTTTAGGTATCACTGTAATGGAAATTTAAGTGGCATGATAAATTTTTTTATTTCAAAAATACATGCAAATTATCTTACTAGTGCAAATTACACAGTATATTGATTTTAAACTTTTCCTTTTTTTCTTATCGTGTGTGTGTGTGGGGGGGGGTATGGACATTATTTCTTTGACTTAATGGCATGCACAATTTCCTTTATTCTCAAATAAATTAAGTGCAATTAACAGTTCTCTTTAAATCCTTGCCTTAAGCACTCTTTCATAAACTTTAACCAGATTTCCTCTCACATCAAGTAGTAAGATTAAAGGAAGGGAAATACTCATATGAAATCAAACACTAAACAAATCTAAAACTTTTCTAAAATAAAAGAAGTTTATTTGAAGAAAACACCAAAGAAGATTGGGTCTAGTCTGTGATTGAGAACAAAAGGTTTGATCTTCACCAAAAGTCCCTCTTTCACCCCAATGAGGAATCTGAGTCTGCTTCAATGAGATTAAACAAATTATTCAGTTTCCTGGTCGTTAGGTGGCAAAACCAGCATAAGAAGTCAAAACATCTGACTCCCAAATCAATGTTGTTTCTATGATTGGCATTTAATTTTTAATAACAAAAACCCCCCACATATCAAAAGATTAATCTGTCAAGATCATGAAAGAATGGGTCATGTAGTAAATATGTAGCTTCCATTAAAATAGGAATGGAGGAAAGTTTAGGTCCAAAGATTTGTGCTTTGCCCAGGGGGGAGTAAGATGAGGGTGGGAGTGTTAAGGGAGGCTCTGAGTATCCGAGGATTACCAGGGTTGTTTGAGCAATGGGATAATTTAGTTCAGCTGACTAAATTGATCTCCACATTATTCATAAAGATGTCATGATGGCCTGCCCTACAGAAGCATTAGGTAATACTTTTATGAGATACTCAGCTTAAAGTGATCACGTAGTAGGAGTACAACAATAAAGCATATCACCAGGTTAAAAATGGACACAAGCTAAGAGAGCTTATCTACATATTGCATAATAAAATAGGAGATATCTAGAGTTCCTTTCCTGTTTTAGTCCTGAAATAGTCCATTAGCAAGACATGCATTTCTGAAAAAGGAAAAAAGAACAGAACAAAAAACTAACAATACATCAGGTACCTGCATTTCTGCATATGTATTTCCAAAATGCCACCAATTAGCTCTAGGATAATAACGTGACCAGTCTACAGGCTGTGTAATGAATGGTGGTATTTTAATTAGGAATAATTGGTGTATTTATATGATTCTAGGTATAGGAGAGTTCCACTAAAGAGTCATTGACTCCATATGGCATCCTCCAAATCATACCCCAATGAAGGCTAATGATGCTCATTAAAATAAAATAGCACTCATAGAAAGACATTGGGAATTCCAAAGCTCTCCCATACTATAAAATGTCCTTACTAGGAAGCTTTAGCTTTAGAGTGACATGTATGAATATCTGGAAAACGGAAATTAACAGTGCTTCCTTATTGGAGTATTTCACATCTATCCACATCAAAACTGAAACTAATGCAGGGTTTCTGCTACATTCAAATGTTCCAAAGCTCCAGAAAGTCTTTGGGCTGGCTCCAAATTCATGTTACCTTCGGTTTTCATAAACACAAACTGCCGGGAGCCGGTCCATGCTTGCTGTTTCAAGGGACCTGGCATATATGGCATACTGTTCTTAATATGTTTGCTCACCTTCTTGGCACTATGTGTTTTAACCAAGGTCTCTGAGAAAGGTTGTTTCCCCAGGTAGGGATTTTCCCCTGAAGTTAGGGAGGGAATAAAACCTCTTAACTAAGTGCCAGGCGGGTAATTAATCACTTTAACTATGAACAATCATGCTTAAGCTACATAATCTTTACTCCCTGGAATGGAGATAAGAAACGCCCTAACCTTTGTAATAGAGATTGATAGGATTGAATCAACTGGTATAAATACAGATGTAATAAGACAGCAAGACACAGAACTCAGAAGACAGAACCAAGAGAGACGGAACCTAGGCACAGAACCTACACAGAACGTTCTCTACAGACAGAAGAACTTCGCTGGAGAGAACATGGCAAAAGATCCTGGACTGAACCTGACTACAGAAATTGGCAAGAGAACCTGACTAGAACCTGGTGACTGAACCTGGCTGGAGAACCTAGCAAGAGAACATGGACACAGAACCTGGCTGGAGATCCTAACCAGAACTTCGCTGGAGATCCAGACCAGAACTTGCCTGGAGATCCTGGCTAGAGATCCTGGCTAGGCTGCTGATCAACTGAACGCTGTCTCCATGTCATCTCTTCTTCGCTGACTCCATCCACACCTTTGGGGACCCCTGGACCCGCTGCGGTTGGACCCCGGCAACAAACCCTCAAACTTCTCCATAACAAAGTACCACTTTAGACTGTGCCCCTCCCATGCATCCAGACAGTCCTGCTGCCCCGTGATTCAGTGCCACTGCTGCACACAGCTCCTGTTCAGGTCCTCTTTGCCCCTCACCTGGGTGATTGTGGCAATGGACTTTGACTTCTCTGTTTTCTTTCTTCTACAATGTTTCCCTCATATTGTGCCAATTCATCTTCTCAAGTTACCAGTCAGAAAAGGTTGCCCCCTTCAGGGCACATGGAGACTTCTTGCTTTCTACAGAACCAAGTCCAAAACACCCTACTGCTCACTGGATTTCCTTTGTGCATTTAGCTGCATCCAGTTCCTTTAGTTTATTTCCTCCTCCACCTTCCTATCCACTCCATACTCAAGAAAGAACAGATTTCCAGGTATTTCTTCCGATATAATGTTAGATCATTTTAGCAATAGGGCAGTCAAACTCTATAATTAGTCACTAATCTATAGTTATAGAAACACTACAGATGTTTTAGAAATAAATATAGGCACTATTTTACATATACACAATACACTGCTGAATAAAAGAGACAAAGATCCATGCTTTCATGTTCCTCTCTTCTGACTGTGGTCTGGACATTTAAACTATAATATATTCTCAGAAAATACATATTCTAATTTTCTTTACCTCTCTCTCTCTCTCTCTCTCTCTCTCTCTCTCTCACACACACACACACACACACACACACACACACACACATTCTCCCTCCCCTCCCCTCCAAACCATTTCAGGGTACATTATGAATCATCTGTACTATTCTTTTATGTTCTGATAAAAGGTTTCTCTATTAAAAGCCTTCTCTTTGTCCATGCAAATGTGATTATGTTTATTAAAGCATTTGTTTATATTTTATACTAGTGACCCAGCGCACGAAATTGCGCGAGACCCGGGACCCCAGGGCTCCTGGATGGATTGCCTCAAAGAGGTAGGCCAGAGCTGGGGGTCCCACCTCCATGGCATGTGGAGCCATGGGACCCCCAGGCCTCACTGTGTGGAGCTGCCACCGGCCCCGCCTCCATGCCAAGCACACAGGGTTAAGTCCCCGCCCACCCGCCTGTGCCCACTGTGCACACAGCCTCCTTGTGATGGCGTGAGGGTGTGATGACCACCCTAGGCTACTATTAGTATAGATTGTTGGTAGTTATTATTAGGATTATAGGGCAATACAATCCTTAATGGCCACTTATAAGCTTCCTACCACAGGAGGACAAAGACCAGGAAAAACTTGGCCACCAGGAGTCAGACCTTACAAGGAATTGAAACTGACCTAAAGACACCTCATCACACATCTGCATTCCATCCATAGTCCAAGCCCAGCTCAGCCCCAAGACCCACTGCGGATGAGAGCTTCCCGCTAGTGACTGCACAAGGATGAAACTCCAGCTCCTGGGTGCTGCCATCATCGACCCAATGTCCCCTTGGCTCAGTGCTGTGCAGCCCTTCCCTTCGGATATCCCAACCTCACCCCCTTTCCTTAAATAAATTCAATTTTTCCTTAATCACCATGCTACACTTTCATTTATTTTTACTTACATCTTTATTAAGATGATGGGTAAAGGTGTTGTCATTTGCCAGGCTGGTGTGGCTCACCATTGATGTTTCTACCTCTCTCTCCCTCTCTGAAATCAATAATAAAAATATATTTTTATAGAAGGTGTTGTCATTTTACATGTGTATTCCTAGAACCCACTCCTTATTATTCTGACTTGTAGGCCTCTTAAGGGCCCAGGCATCTCTATTTTTTAAGAAATCCCTCCATATTATCCAGACCTATGTAATATTTTATTGATTTCAGAGAGGAAGGCAGAGGTAAAGAGAGATAGAAACATCAATGATGAGAGAGAATCATTGATAGGATGCCTCTTGCATGCCCCACACTGGGAATTGAGCAGGCAACTGGGTATGGGCCAGGACCAGTTATCAAACCATAAACTCCTGGTTCATAAGTCAGCACTCAACCACTGAACTATGCCAGCCAGATCTGGATCTACATAATCTTTAAAAGAATGATTCAAGGAGAGTGATTCTTTTAAATCATTTCTTCATCTGACATGGAGTCTATTTAGTGCTCAGCAAATGTTTTCTAAAGGGAAGTGTTTTAAAAGGGAAATTATTTAATGAAGTTGTCTTGGCCTTTTATTATGCAGATATTGATAAATTAGATTATATTCCCTGTATACTAAATTCTCCCTTCTAAAGAAAACTGGCAGACTGAGATACTAAATAGGTTACTGTAAATTCTCCATTGTCAGAAATGTTGTACACAAGTATTTTTACCTAGTTTATCCCCTGTCTTGGGCTAGACATACAGGAAGAAAAACCTAAGATAAAGATTTAAATCCATGTGGGGATTTTTTTTTAAGGCAGTGCCTTCAGGAGAGAGAGCATGAGGGAAGCTGGAAAGGTCAAGGAGAGTAGCTAAGCCAATATGTGTCTTAGCTGGAGTCTAGCTTTAGCCTGATCTCCATGGGAGCTCTGGAGCATACATTGTACCATGGAAAGGAAAGATCCCAAGCAAGGAAGCTGGCCATTTGTGTTCTGCTGTCAGGCAGTCAGTCATTGGATACAGCCAATGGTGGGAGTAGGGCCATCACCTCCAAGCAAGACAGGTCCCATGTGGCTGAGGGAAATTCTCCAGAGGAGCATTCATCTGTGAGCATTAGCAACCAGCATCACAGCAGCTAGAGACAGAGGCACCAGGTTGGTAAAGGGGATGTGGGAAGGCACCAACAGTGTCCATTGTAGTCTCATATCCAAACACTTACTGAAGATTTAACAGGGATCCAGAGTGTTCTGAACATGGTGAAGTCTCTTCAGATGTCCAGATATACTTTAATATTTAATATATTGTTCTCGTGGTCCCTGAAGTATGCTCACTTTCATGACGCCAGTAATTATGTTTTTAAAAGGACCAGGTGGCTATTAAAAGATGGTTTTTTTTTCAGGTAGCACATACATGGTACAGACATGCATACATACATACACACTTGGTACATACATGGTACTCCAGAATGGAAACTTGAGAATGATTATCTACAGTCTCAATGCACACCAGGCACTGTCCCTTCCTTTCACTCACTATTTTTAATTAAAGCTGCTTATTCAAGTATCCCTCCTCCACATAAATTTAGCATCGTTGTAGGCAATATTTGCATTTTATTTAGATAGATGTATTACTGTTGCATTTCTACCAGTGAATGCACTATTTACAAATAATGAGTAAATATTTGTATGAATGTATACAAAGATAATGACATGATCATTGGACCTAAAAATATTTTAGTACATCTGAGAAAAAAGACAAACACATATATTAGTAAGTAGCTTAAATAAGATACAATTCACTGCTAAAATTAGGAGAGCCGTGACTAGGAAACTAATGAAATAGTAAGACAATGAATCTTGGTGAAATATATTTCTGGCTGAGAACAACAAGGTTGAATACTCTGTTTGTTGGAATCATCTAAATAAAACAATAATGGGGAAAAGGTAGGAATGAATTGAAATAGTTTATTCTTAAATTCTACATAAATAAATATTTTCAGGTGGTGGATTATATATGGAATTTGGGGGAAAAGATTGTTTTCCTTCTAAGCTTGCGCATTTACACACCACGTTTTTTCAATTTGTCAAATTCTTGGTGCAGATGGTGTGCCAGGTGGTTTAAAAATCTGTCTAACAACAACAATTTAGTCATCACTCCTGTTCTGCAGATGTTGATTTTTGTTCTCATGGCAGCCACCAAGATCGATAGCTTCTTTCTCCCTTGAAATGAAAACTTTTCACACATCTTATTTTTAGTTTCTTTGTGTTCAAACTTTAGTCCCCAAAAAATGATTTTAGTGGCATATGATGGGATTTCAAAACAGACATTTTGTTCGCTTAGTTGTATTCCAAGTGGTTGGCTTCCATTTTCTGAATATTTTAGCAGTTGCCTACATATTCAGTGTTGAAGCTGGGATCTAGCTTTTATCTCTGGACCTGATACGAATTTCACTCTCTATCTTTCACCATTAATGGCCAGAGCTTGAGATTCAGAACTCACTGTTTACAATAAAAGCTCTAATGATGCAGATGGGATTAGTAGAACTGATGTTGGGGCTCTGCCAACGTTGGTACATTGGTTAGAAAAGGGGAAATGCTGGGACAAACATAGAAGGTAGAAATGAGACAACCTACGTAAATATTAACTTGAACCTCTACATAAGTTCTTGAGAAAACAAACAACCAGGAACTAGACCTAATTGGAAGATTACAGAAACATGTTAGCAATAACTTAGTCAGCAAAGTACAAAATTAAGCTCAGTTATTCCTTTTTCCTTAAATGTTATACCTATTTTCATATCTAGTAACAAACATTATCTTTTATAGAAACTAGGCACTGACATATTCATCCTAATGTAATAAAATGCTTATCTATAATAATAAAAGTGTAATATGCTAATTAGACCAGACAGCTGAACACCCTTCTGGACATCATTCCGGACGTCCTTCTAGATGAAGCTGCGGTGGCGGGGGCTGAGGCAGAGGTGGTTAGGGGCGATCAGGCAGGCAGGTGAGCGGTTAGGGGCAATGAGGTAGGTGGACAGAGTGGTTAGGGGCAATTAGGCAGGCCAGTGGTTAGGAGCCAGCAGTCCTGGATTGCGAGAAGGATGTCCAACTGCTGATTTAGGCCCAATCCCGCAGCAGGATCAGGCCTAAACCAGCAGTCAGACATCCCCCACGGGGTCCTGGATTGCGAGAAGGTGCAGGCCGGGTTGAGGGACACCTCTACCCACCCATGCACGAATTTCATGCACTGGGCCTCTAGTTGAATAATAATCATGAACTAAATATTTGAACCACTTGAAATGACTTTTAATTGAGTTGGATGTTGCATAAAGTCATTTGAAATGCTCCCATATACCGTGTAAACCTTGATGTATAAAAGAGCTTAGAATTCAGAAGCTATGAGGGGAAAGACAGTTTTTCAGCTCTCGTTTCATAGATACTTACAGGGGCTGGGATGATGATCACCTCTGAATATTTGCTAAACAAGAAGGGAGCTTTCTTGTTTAATACAAGGAGCTTTCTCTACCTTGTATTAAAAATGCCTAGAGGTGTATCATGTTATCAAACTAATACTAGGCTAAGTCATGCTTTAATAACAGAGAGCCTCTTCTGTATGGCAGATACTATGCTGGGAACAGAAAACTCAATAATAAAATAGTCAGATACGGTCCCCTGATTTCATGGGGCTTACAGGCACGTGGATCTAAACCAGAGGTGATTAGCTTCCCTATGAAAGGTGTGAGAAAGTGGTGGATGTGTGTATATATAGGGAGGAGGAGAGAGCTTGGGTGCTACTGATTGACATAATGATTAGGAAGTGCTATGGGTTAAGGTGCACTGCCTAGGAGAGACTCATCTAATGATGAATTTCCTGCCCAGAGTGACTATAAGCACTTTGAAAAACTCTACAGGAGGAACTTAAGGGTATTAAGTAACATGAAATAAGTCAGATGGAGAAACATAAATACTATGATATCACTTGTATGTGGAATCTGAGAAAAGAAACAAAACCCCGAATTCATAGATACAAAGAATAGACTAGTGGTTGCCAGAGGTGTGGACTAAGGGTAGGCAAAATGGGTGAAGGTGATCAAAAGGTACAAACTCCCAGTTATAAGATAAATAGTAATAATAAAAACATTACAGAAAAGAAAATCAATGTACACTGAAAATAAGGCATTACTTATATAAAATTAAAATACAGAATTGCAACACATCTGAGGGATATTACAACATATATTTGAGATGTCTAACTCAACTTTAGAGTTTTAAGAATTAGGAAAATTCTTTCCAAAGAAATAGCAACCAAAGGATGAACAAAAGTTAATCACATAAAATGGGATTGGGAAGAGGTAATTGCAGTCTTGTGCAAAAGTCTGGGAGAGAAATTTGCATGGAGGTGATCGAACTGACTGTCAGGTGGGGAGAGGGAAAGGATGAAGCTGAACAAAGGCCAGGGCCAGGTTATGTAAAGCCTCGTAAGGTGTATAATGGGCCCTGGATGTTACCCTGAGGAAAACAGGAAGTCACTGAAGGATTTTCATTTTGACAATGACATGACATGTTTAAGAAACTTTCTCCCACAGTTTGTAGACTAAATTGGATGATTTCTCAATATGTATTTACCTTTCCAATGCATTCTTCCTGCCATTGATGTCCATAAGCATTAAGAAGGATGAGGAGGAGAGAAACGACAAACATCTATATATATAAAGAGGTAATATGCTAATTGTCCTAATGGTGTCCCAGTCACGACCAGTCAAAGGTGCATGAGCACAGGAGCTGGTGGGAGGGGACAGGGGCAGGGACTTGTGCCACCAGGACATGAGGCTGCCACCAGAGGCGGCTTCCCTGGTGGATGCACTCAGGTCTGCTTTGCCGCCCGCCTAGAGGGGGGCATCAGGACGGACCACAGCGCCCCCCTCGGCAGAAGCACGTGCAGGCCTGGGGCGCTGCCTGGCCTAGAGGGGGGCATCAGGACAGGGGTGGGGCCTCAGTGGAGGAGAGCTCTCAGCACTCCTGTGCCAGGGTCTGAAGGCGTGGAGAGGAAGGGAGAGCACATAGGCAGTTAGGGGGTTTAGGCCAGGAGGGAAGTGCAGATAGGCAGTTAGGGGGATCAGACAAGGAGGGGAGAGCAGTTAGGGGGGTCAGGCCAGCAGGGGAGAGCAGTTAGGCAGTTAGGGGGATCAGGCCAGCAGGGGAGAGCAGTTAGGGCCATCAGGCTGCCAGGGGAGCAGTTAGGGGCATCAGGCATGCAGGAGAGCAGTTGAGGGCATGAGGCAGGCAGGCAGGTGAGCACTTAGGAGCTAGTGGTTCTGGATTGCGAGAGGGATCCCACATTGGAGAGGGTGCAGGCCAGGCTGAGGGACCCCCCACCCCCACCCCTGTGCATGAATTTCATGCACCGGGCCCACTAGTTGTATCATAAAACCAGCTGGAGGCTCAATATGGATGGAGCACTTTGACTGCCTGGACCCACTCCTACTGCTTCAGATAAATAGGATGCAAGCCACATATGCAATTCTAGATTTCCTGGTAGCCACATTTGAAAATTATAAAGAAACTTTATTTTACTAATATATTTTATTTTACCCAATATATTCAAGAATTATCAGTCAACAAGCAACCAATATAAAAATTAATGAGATAGTTAACAGTGTTTTTATTTTTTAATTATCATACCTAATGGTAGAAATGTGGCATGTTCAGTGGTGGGAAAAAGTATGTTTACAATTGTAAGTACTCAAAATACAGAGCTTATTCTTGTATTATCATTTATTAATTATTGTATTATCTTCCATATGAAAAACTATAAACCTACTTTTGCCCACACCACCTCTGTGTTTTATACTGATGGCACATCTCAACTTGGACTAGCCACATTTTATCTTCTGACATTAGACAGTGACTATTATATTGGACAGCACAGGCACAATGTTTATTAGGGAAGAAAGAACAGAAAAACTGATTGTTTGCTGTATAGTATAATAGAACTGATATTTTTCAAATCAAGTTTGCTCAGGACCGGTACAAAGCAAAATCCCTATTTGTATCAATTGATTAAAAGGGAGAGAAAAGCAAAATCATCATGACTCATTGTTTCTTTCTATCTATGGATAACTCTAGTAGGCTAATTTTATGTAAAGCATTGATGAGTGCTCTTTTCCTCAATCAGGATTGTGTGGTTTCATTGATTTTACCAAATGGCTATTGTAGGACTAAACAGTAAGTAAAAATTCCTATTAATTTTAGTGATCTACTTGATGTAAATGTCTGAATTCTGAGATAGATATAAATAGATTTGGAAAAGTACTAACTCAAAACTCAGTGTTCCAGGATATAATCAATTCTTACTGTCATTTCAAGTCAAAATATTGCATAGTGTTTGAATATTGGTTGTGAAGAACAGAACAAAATTGCAAGCTCTGTGCACTAACCCAGTGACTGAGATACATATATTACAGTAGCTGGAACAAAATAAAAATATCTAAAACTTAAAAAGTGCATGTCAGGCATTCTTATAAACACTGTAGAGTTATTAATTCATTTAATGTTTACTACAATGCTATGAGGTATGTATCAAAGTCATTCTAAAGACAAGGAAATAGCAGCTCACAATGTACTCAAAGTGATACAATTAGTACAGGAGATCCAGGATTTGAACCCACATAGTCTAGCTCCAAGGCTATGCTCTTCATTACTACTGAATACTAAATACAATAGTTATTCCTTGATTGAATAAAGCATAATTTTGTAACTCACTACAGGGCAATGAGTTACATTTCAGCATAGCACACGGTGACTTTATGATTAAGAAAAGTGAAGAATAAACATGAGCTAGATGGGTCATGGATGGCTTCAAGGAAGAGGTGGGATTTAAATGGGGTCTTGGGAGATAAGTAAGATTTAAAATGCAGAGTATGGCAGCAAGTGTATTTTGCTTATGGAGAAGCAGAGGAGCAGAGGATGGGGGAGGACATTAGTTTGGGGTTCAGGAGACATTTCAGGCACATAAGTCTCATCAAATCTTATCTCCACAGACAAATATTTTCCTCCAGGTTTACTGAGATATAATTAACATAGCCCTAGCCAGTTTGGCTCAGTGGATAGATTTTACCAAATGGCTATTGTAAAATTAAACTGATTGTATCCCCCTGAGTAAGTTGTGAGCTGCTATTTTCTCCTCTTTAAAATGACTTTGGTACATACATCACAGCACTGTAATAAACATTAAATGAATTAACAACTCTAAGGTGTTTATAAGTATGCTTGATATGCATTCTTTTTAAGTTTTCAATATTTTTATTTTGGTCAGCCTGCAGACCAAAGGGTCTGGTCAAGGGCTCGTACCTCAGTTGCAGGCTCCTTCCCCAGCCTAGGCCCTGGTCAGGGCTCGTGCAGGAGGCAACCAATTGATGTGTTTTTCTTACATTGATATTTCTCTCTGTCTCTCCCTCTCTCTAAAAATCAATGGAAAATATCCTCAGTTGAGGATTAAAAAAAAGAGAGATAATTAACATAAAACATTAAAGTGTCCCATGTGATCTGATACATGTATGTATTGCAAAATGATTACTACAAAATGTTAGTAAACATTCCCATTATCTCACATAATTACCTTCTGGGTGTGTGGTGGAAACATTTGAGATCTAGTCCATTGGCAATTTTCAAGCATATGTAATCCAATATTGTTATAGTCACCATACTATACATTAGATCCCCAAAACTTATCTATAATAATTAAAGCATAATATGCTAATTAGACTGGACCACCTTCTGGACAAAGCCAGGGCTGCAAGGGAAGCCTGGGTTCCGGGTGCCAGAGGGAAGCCAGTGCCGGCAGTCGGGGGAAGGAAGGCCTATTCTTGCATGAATTTCGTGCATTGGGCCTCTAGTCTATGTGACCAGTCGACCATTTGATCAGTTGACAGATCGACCACTCACTATGACATGCACTGACCACCAAGGGGCAGATGCTCAATGCAGGGATCGCCCCCTGGTGGTCAGTGCGCTCCCGCAGCAGGAGTGCGGCTCAGCTAACCCACAGGTGCCAAATGCTGGGCTCACAGCTGGTGAGCGCAGCTGCGGTGGCAGGCACAGTGGGGCCAGGATGAGCAGGAGCAGTGAGGCGCCTGGCAGGGGCTCCAACTCCTCCTTGGCAGCCTGCCACTTCATGCACTACTACATCACTCAGGGGATGTTGGACGGCTGGTTTCAGCTGATCCCCACAGGCCAGGCTGAGGGACCCCACCAGGCCTCTAGTTTATAGCATAACTGGAGGTTTCTACCTTTTGGCTAATATCACCCTATTTCCTTCAGTCCCCAGCCTCTAGCAATCAGCATTCTACTCTAAGTTACTATGAGTCTGGCATTTTTAGGTTCCACATAAAAGTGATATCATAAATATTTGTCTTTTTCTAGTAATTAAAAACCTTGTCTTATGTAGTCCTGAATTCTCAGTGACTAGCACTGCAGTTGGTATATTGGATGATTCATAGTACAGTGGTTGTTAAGGAGGTCTCCATGACCACAAAGCATAATTTTGTCTCTTGTCTCTGCCACTCATTAACTGTGTAAACTTGCTTTAGTTACTTACCTCATAGAGTCATTGGGAGATTTCAAGGCGCTAAACATATGTTAACACACTAGAACAGTGCCCGGGGCACACAGAGGCTAAAGAAGAGTCTCAATTTTATGTGTGTCTGAACTGAATCGTTAGGGATAAAAGGAATATTCTCCTTTATGCAGAGATCTTTCTGCCTCATCTTTTTCTTATGCAGAGAACGCTCCTAACTTGATTATAAATGTATTACATTTTTACTTTATTTGTTATTCCTTGTTAAAACTCTAAGTCAATAAAAATATGTACCTTTGATATAGGTGCAAATCTCCCTGGCAAACACTTCACAATACATAACTTATAGATGTCACCAAAGTGTTTTCTTTCAATACTACAGGGTAACGTGGAATTTCTGCACTCTAAAGCTGCAAGGGAACTTTGGCATTTTTCTCCTTGAATGCCAATAAAACTTTGCAACCCCCACCCCCACATGCACATCCTTTGTGCTAATGTTTATTAAGGATAGGGTAGCCTTAGATATGCACAGGAACACAGCAGCCAGAGCAAGACCTGGGAAGGAGTGGGGTGGGGTCCATTCTGGAAACATTGACCTGATTCTTCAGCAGATGTCCTGCAGGCTCAATGGCATGTCGCTAATGCGATGATTGTTTCTGTGAGTTTCTTCACATACAATGTTTTTTCATATAACCTTCCCAGATAAATTTTAACTTCTTGGACAAGAAGCCTAGGCACAACTGCTAATATAATACCTTGTGCTTATAACATGTGCTTTTACATTTCCGAAGTCCTCCATATCTATTATCTATTTGGATATTTTGGGCAAACCCATCCTCTCTTATCCAAACATACCTGTTCATTCTCTGATTCCAGACATAACCCAGGCTGCTTTTGCCTTTGAACTAAAAGCCTGCCTATAGCTCTCTATAGCTACATGAGGTCCTCTATTTTTGTGTGCATGGATATTGGGTATTGTGTCAGTAAGATTTTGAACTTTGTGAGGTCGGGTTGCATTTCTACTCTGGCACCACATTTTATATGTAGTTATGTTTTATAAATTTTTCCTATAAAAGTTCTGAGAAACCAAAAGCTTTGATAACCTTTTTAAATTTTAAGCTAAAGAAATCCACATTAATTTACAAAGGATTCTGGATTTGAAGTCATTACTTATAAGTGCTTCCAAATAGAAGTGAAGCTGTGAACAGAGATTTGAAAACTCTGAAGGGTAATATCTTAAGTGCTTTTCAGTGGTGAGGTGTTTAAATGAGGACTCCTTTGTTGGCTTGGTGGCTGGATATTAATAAAGGAAGGACACAAAGAGAATCAGATAGTATTAAGCCTAACAGACTAGGGAGCTGGACTGGACAATAAGCCTGCTTCATTCACTAGGAATTTGCAGCATTCAGAGGCTCCCCAGGGGATCACAGCTTTGCCTCACTAAAGGAATTAACACTCCTTATCCCCATATCCCCAGTTTTGGGAGGAAGGACCAGCTTTCCAATCTCCCCAGGGTACAACTGGTCCACTTGTGCAGACTATGGGAGAGAGGAATAAAAAAATAAAGACAATAAAGGGAAATTTCTCTTGGGCGCATGCCCAGTAGAAACCAAGATGGCACAAGGGTGGGGTATAGAGTGGTAAGCACATGCACAATAAGAGTCCAGGGGTAAAGCCTAGTCTGAGAAGGGAATTGGATATGGAACACAGAACCCTGGAAGATCTAGAAAATGGATTGATTAGTGGGAGCACTCAACACTAGCCCTTACCAAGCCCAAGATAATATAATCTAAGCTTAACAAAGACAAACTCTGTTTCTCCCTTTCCCCTACCACCCTAGGACACATTCATTCCTGCCTTCACACATTCTCTCTCCATAGCAGCCATGTAGGGTCTGGCAGCCTCAGGAATTCTAAGAGCAGGTCTCAGCGCAACCCTGGGTGTGGCAATACAGTGCCAGCCAGCACGCAGCCTAGAACAGGGACTATCCAGACAGCGACAGAGGCTGAACTGGACTGGGCTTTGCATGGCACAGAATTTCAGGACACTGGCCCTATTTCTAGACCTGAAGAAGGCAAGATTGTACCTTTGCCACAGTGAGATGAACAGAGATGGACACCGGTAACCTGGGAGCAGCCTTCCATTTCTATTTCAATAAATCTTACCACTACATCTCATCCTCCCAGACCTGGGTTTTCACAAATGTTTTTCTTGTAACCCTGTAAAAGGACCTCATTTCCACTGGCAACATCTTCCTAGAAACATTGTCTGTTGGCACAGTGTTTTATATTGCAAGTACTGCTTAACTTTTTGTGTTTCTGACAGTTATTTTATCTAACTATCATTTCACCAATAAACAGGTTAACACTTGAGGACATAAAATGCTGCCTATAAATCTTGGTTATGCTATTTTTATAATATTCATTTAATTTGGTAAAATAACTTACTTATTACCCTAATATAATCACACTAATTCATTGCTAATATTTCATTATATCTTTGTTAGTTTAATAAGAAAACTTGCAGCCCAGGCACAATCAAAGGAAAGAAATATGTGGAAAAATGAAAACCTTGTATTAATAATTCATGTTACCCCGTGTGTCAACTCTAGTTGTAGTTATTAATTCAATTTTCTTTCATTGTTCAAACTTTAGTTTATAGATGAAATTTGCAATTGGGCTGCAGGATACACCTACATACTGCATCACTTTCAAAGAAAATTGGGAGCTGAAGTTATATTCATACAGCAAATAATTATTGATTAGTTGATACATAAATGATGTTGTTTTAGACACACTGGGAAATACATAAATATATGAGAGATTCTTGAGGACCTTATAATTATATTGAAATGTTATACCTTGCCAAAGTATTGCAAATTACCTTCAAATATGTTATTCTTAGTTCTGATTGCTAAGTATTATTAATATTATCCAATTTTGTGTCAAAATATTAATGACAGTAACAATAAGTACTCCAATGTAAGAACATAAGTAGCCTTTTCAAGACTATATGGTTCCTTTGATGGAAGCTAAAAAATAACTCATTTTCTGATCTTTGAAAATACACACATATTTATTTATAAATTCCTAAGAGCAGGTGGGAAAATATTATAGTCAAATAAATGTTGGGATCTGTGAGTGTTATGGATGGTTTCTGGAAATTAGCCTTACAGAGACAATGAGACCTGAGCCAGGACCTGAAAAATGAATGGAGTTTTACAGAGAATGGGGGATGAGGGCACCCATCATAGAAGGGGGAAATGGTGGGAAAAAGACTCAGGAGCATGCCTGCTGGCAGCTACATTCATGAATATGCCAATGAGAGGGGAAGAGCAATAAGACTAAAGAGTCAGCAATCCAAGAACTGTTGGCTCTGGCTATGGTCTGAAGCATGTGTCAGTCATGTAAGAAAAATCAGCCGTTCTCAGTACTGATTCTAGGGAAGGTAGCCAATGCCAGTGGTCATTATGGGGAAGGGGTTGATTATAAAGTCTTGGGATCTTGATTTGACTCCACCGCAAGAGGCATTTCCTATGCAGCAAAATCAAACCTTTCTGGCACTCTGAAATCTTTCGGAATGACACAGTGACTTTTTGGAAGGTTGCTCCTCTTGTGAGTGTGACAATCCTACTCATAGAGGGTTCAGCTTAATCATGGAGAATGATTGCCTATGCATTGTGACCTCAGGGCCAGCAGTTAGAAAGAGGATTAGAACTTGGAAGACCTGAGCATTTGAAATGGTCTCTATAAATGAACAGCTTAAGTTCTCTGAGTCGCAGTTTATGCATTCACTTTACAATTGGATTAATACCTTCCCTACAGACTTCCCCACTTTGATGTGATACTAAAATGACATTATATAATTGAAAAGGACTTTCAAAAGTACCCATCTCATGGCATTTCATTATTATGGGTTTGTATTAATCTTTAGGCTCACTTATGTATAGTAACAAAAGGAAATGTATTTAAGCCAACAGGGCACATATTGACAACATCCATTGACATTACATATGACGCCATGTATCTCTCTCATTCATATAGACACCATTCTTTCCTTTCTTGTTCCCATGGTCTTAGCTCAGGCTCACAACATTCCTGGCCTATATTGTTCCAATATAGTAATTGTTCACTGTCGTACCCAAGTCCTTCATTTCCCACTAACCTTCCTCCCCACTCCCACTACATCTCTAAGAAAATGTTTAAAACTATTATCATTGTCATAACACACAGGGTCTTTTATAATCTATCCTCTTAATGCCTCCTAAACAACACACAAGATTAAGAAAGCTAACTCTAGATCTAAAGAGATAAGCACTTAACTCCAGTTTTATTACTCCCAGGTCGGGATATTTTTTTTTGTCCAAAGTAGGATGTTTTTTGTTTGTTGGTAAAAGTTTAACCCCAGATGAAAATATTATTATGCAAGTAACTATATTAACATCAATAGCACTGGTAACATTGCAACATTTCTACCCAAGGAAAATGTAGAGAATAATTTACATTAGCCATATTCATTAAAAGAATAATCATGATAGCTGTCATTTAATCAATATATACTATTGTCAGGCATATTGAAAAGAACTTTGTTCACAGTATCTCATCTAATTCTCATTGTAAGCATAAAACAGTTATCTCTTTATCCTGCTTTTCTAGGTGAAAAACAGACTTAGGGAGATTATATTGCTCTTCCAAATTCAATCAGCTAAAGAATGAAGAGTATGCATCTGTGCTCTTAACCACTAAGATTTGTATTTAACTGAGGTAGCTACCTGATTTGGGGATGAATGGGTTGAGAAGAAAACACTTAAAATCTGGTAGAAGATAAAACAAACTTTGTGTTTAAATTAGAAGTCATCAGTAAAATAAAATATAGATAGATGATAGATAGATAGATAGATAGATATACCTTTTACTTTCCTGAGAGGACACTTTTCTAGTTTTTTAGGTATCCCAGAATTTTCTAGAATATAATTGATGAGAATATTGTCTATAATGAATTTAACAGTACCAAAAATCATATTTTCAATTTTTGTGCTTATTGAAATTATTGGGCATATTTTTGGCTATAGTTCTTCCTAAACTGTTTACCAAACATCTTTATGGGTTTTTTTTTAATTTTGTAAAGAACACATTTAGGGGAGAACCAAGATGGCGGCATAGGTTAACGCCGGAGTTTGCTGCCTTGAACAACCACTTCAAAAGTGAAACTAAAAGATGGAACGGACATCACCCAGAATCACAGGAACGCTGGCTGAGTGGAAGTCCTACAACTAGGAGGAAAGAGAAACGCATACGGACACTCAGAGGAGGCGCAGTGCTGAAGTCAAATTCTGAGGTGCGGAGCGCGCGGTTGGCGTTTTCAATCGGGAGGGAGTCGCAGACTCTGAGCTCCAGATTCGGTGAGTCTTTAGGGACCCAGACTCAAACAGGAGAAGCGGGACTGTCTGGCTTCGGTTGGAACGAGTGCAGCTTTCTCTCCGAGGTTTGCAGCGGTTGCGGGGACTCAGAGAGGCAGAGCCCCTGGAGACAGGACTGAGAGCCGCCATAACTGTTCTCTCAGGCCCACCCTGTTGATCCTGTGTGACCCACCCCGCCCAAGCCCTGCACAGAGGCATTTGCTGGATAGCCTCAGGCAAAGGCTAGATTAGCACCTCCCTAGAGGACAGAAGTTCTCTCACTGCAGACACAGCTGATTCTCACAGCTACTTGGCCTGGAGGTCAAACCCTCCCTGGTATTAGCTACAACAATCAAGGCTTACCTACAAGACCTCGCACAAAGACCACTAGGGGGTGCACCAAGAAAGCATAACAAAATGCAGAGACAAAGAAACAGGACAAAATTGTCAATGGAAGATATAGAGTTCAGAACCACACTTTTAAGGTCTCTCAAGAACTGTTTAGAAGCCGCCGATAAACTTAATGAGATCTACAAGAAAACTAATGAGACCCTCGATGTTATGATGGGGAACCAACTAGAAATTAAGCAAACACGGACTGAAATAACGAATATTATACAGACTCCCGACAGCAGACCAGAGGAGCGCAAGAATCAAGTCAATGATTTGAAATGCGAGGAAGCAAAAAACACCCAACCGGAGGGGCGGAATGAAAAAAGAATCCAAAAATGCGAGGATAGTGTAAGGAGCCTCTGGGACAGCTTCAAGCGTACCAACATCAGAATTATAGGGGTGCCAGAAGATGAGAGAGAGCAAGATATTGAAAACCTATTTGAAGAAATAATGACAGAAAACTTCCCCCACCTGGTGAAAGAAATGGACTTACAGGTCCAAGAAGCGCAGAGAACCCCAAACAAAAGGAATCCAAAGAGGACCACACCAAGACACATCATAATTAAAATGCCAAGAGCAAAAGACAAAGAGAGAATCTTAAAAGCAGCAAGAGAAAGAAACTCAGTTACCTACAAGGGAATACCCATACGACTGTCAGCTGATTTCTCAACAGAAACTTTGCAGGCCAGAAGGGAGTGGCAAGAAATATTCAAAGTGATGAATACCAAGAACCTACAACCAAGATTACTTTATCCAGCAAAGCTATCATTCAGAATTGAAGGTCAGATAAAGAGCTTCACAGATAAGGAAAAGCTAAAGGAGTTCATCACCACCAAACCGGGATTATATGAAATGCTGAAAGGTATCCTTTAAGAAGAGGAAGAGGAAGAAAAAGGTAAAGATACAAATTATGAACAACAAATATGCATCTATCAACAAGTGAATCTAAGAATCAAGTGAATAAATAATCTGATGAACAGAATGAACTGGTGATTATAATAGAATCAGGGACATAGAAAGGGAATGGACTGACTATTCTTGGGGAGGGGAAGGGGTGTGGGAGATGCGGGAAGAGACTGGACAAAAATCGTGCACCTATGGATGAGGACAGTGGGTGGGGAGTGAGGGCGGAGGGTGGGCCGGGAACTGGGAGGAGGGGAGTTATGGGGGGGGAAAAAAGAGGAACAAATGTAATAATCTGAACAATAAAGATTTAATTTAAAAAAAAGAACACATTTAACTAAGAAAATTTTAATTGAATTATGCCATTCATGAATCTAAGCAAGTAGTTCTGAACTTCTAACATTTTCTTACCTTAAATTTAATTGACATCCTTTAAGAAGAGGCTTTAAATTAATCTTTGATATGTGGATTGTATGTTCCCATTTTAAGAGGAAATGGTGCTGTGCAGCCATGCTTTCTCCTGCTAGTTAATTATCTTTTCTCTCACCTGAGTGAAATTAATTGTTCTGGACACCTACATGCAAATGATGTGTGCACTGCAGTGTAAAAGAAAGAAAGATAAATTTCTTTACACCATTTTCTAATTTATGTTTCTTGTCATTGGTCAATCCCCATGGTGTGTGGGTGAGTTTAAATTTCTAACTTGTATAACAGTTGGAGGATTTTTCCCAGTCAAAAATAGGGTGGACACATGCCTTGGAAACACTGAGTGTGAATTTCTCTCCATTTATGTAAGCCAAATCCTGAGAAAACCCTTCTTCTCTAGATTATTGAAGCCAAAAGCTATTTGAGGAGTCCTTAGGGGAACTTGATGAAAACACTTCAAAAAATCTTCTTTATAAAGTTAATGTTTAAAGACAACAGTAAAAATGTCACACTGAGCTTTGCTTTATAGAATAAATGTATTGCTTTTCTGAAGGTGCATAGAAGCCCAGGAAGTTCCTAAATTTAAGTAATCTTGCTGAAGGAAGATCATTCTAATGCAATAAACATTCAACATTTCCCTTTTCTGTAAAATAAAAATTATAATATAATAATAATAATATTCTCTTATGGCATTTTTTTGAATTCTACTTCTTTCTCTGTAGGAAGGAGAATTCTACAACTGGAGGAAAGATGAAAACAGTAATTTAGAATTCAAAGTAAGAATAGAATTCACAGTAAGCCTACTGGTGGACGTGAACAATTACTTTGGAGAAAATGATTTCAAATAGTCAAGGGCTAGCCCTCCTTGGGTAACTCAATTGATTGGAGCATTGTTCTGATGTGCCAGGGTTGTGGGTTCTATCCCCAGTCAGGGCACATGCAGGAGACAACCAATGGATGCATGGATAGGTGGAACAATGAATTTCTCTCTCTCTCTCTCTCTCTCTCTCTCTCTCTCTCAATCAATCAATCAAAAAATAGTTAAGGGCTATCATTTATTTTATTTCTCTTTTACTTACTTCTTTTACACCCATTGGCATTTTATTATTTCTTTTTTTAATATAAAGTTAATTACAGAAATGTCCAAGGGTTGGTGTAAAAAAATGTCCATGTCACCATTCAGAACTATCAAATGTTAATATCTTATAAAATGTTTTGTATTTTATATGAAATAGTATATTATTTGGCATGATGACTGAGATTTGCTTCAAAAGAATAAAAATAATGCAGGAAGGGGAGTGAGTGGCCATATACATGTAACAAATTGACCAGGACTTGACCATTGTTCAATCTGGAATGATAGGTATATGATTATTCTGTATACTTTGATGTATATTAGAATTTCTCACAATATTTTTTTAAAAGCTTATGTAAATAGCTTCATGTTTTTATTCTTCCTAATAAATATAACATAATGTCTTTTAATAATGGCTACATTAAGTCAAACCCTGTATAATTTAGGGGAAAATAATACAAAACAAATAATGTTAAAGTTCTCCCATTCTATTCTTCAGTCCCATTTCTCTCTTTTCCGAGTTGAATGAATATGATTTTGGTTTGATTTCAGTTCATTTATATTTGAGCTTTACTATATAAATATATATCTATAAATAGTACATTATTTTTTGTATTTTAAAGTTTTAAATAAGTAATGTCATATTTTACCTTATGCAACTTACCTTTCCTTATGGATAATTTATTAGAGTTATCCATCTTGACACAAATGAATCTAGGTCTTTCATTTTACCTGATGTATAATAACCATAAATTATTTTTGGTTATTGCTGTCCATAGCCATAAATTATTTTTAATACTGCAAACACTACTACAATGCATATCCTGCTATGTAAATACTCGTATACCTTTGTAAGAATTCTCTTATATACCTACAAGTAAAATTTTTCAGTAACCTTTGCAAGAATTATCTTAGGGAATATACCTAGAAGTATCATTTTTCAGTCATAGGGCATTTTAATGTTCACCTTCACGAGATATAGCCAAATTACTGTCTGGTATAACTGGGGGAGCTCAAGAAGTGGGAGAGACCCTGTTTTACAACCTTTTGACCAATGTCTAGAATCGATTGATTCTATGTTTTGTTTTATTTTGCGAATCTGATGGTATGAAACATCTCCAGTTGTCATTTTATTTTGATTTCTCTGGTTAATGGTGAGGAAAAATATTTTTTTTCAAATGTATACGTATTAGCCTTTAGAATCTCTCTTCTGTGAATTGCCAGCTCATATCCTTTTTATTTTCCTTAGAACATTTGACTTCTCTTACTGGTTTATAAGCATTCTTTATATATTTAGGATATCAAGCTGTGGATAATTAAAACATAGAGATGACACCAATGAATTTAGATATGTTTTAACACCAATCCAAAGTCACTCAGATGGTAACTATACCCATGACATTCAGCTACCCAACCTTTTTCTCCTACAGTATGCTACCTTCAAAATATCAAATAATCAGGCTTTTAAAAAAGGCTTCTAATACCTTTCCCTTTCTGGCACATCACAGTTTTATGAAATGTTAGGTTCATGAAGAAGGTAATATTTCTTCCATGTAAAACTGCACTTGGTTTGTATTGATTAGTGTATGGGGATGACATTAAGAAAAGCCAAAAAAAAAAAAAAATTCAACACCTCTGCTCTCAGACAAAGATAGCCTCTCTTGGGTGTGGAGGTTTCTTAAGAATTTAAAATAGCAACAAAGTCTATCAACGGATCATTTCCCTGCAGTGATGCAGCTCCAGCAGGTCACATGAAAGATTAATTAAGGTGAATATTAGTCAAAGTAATTAAACTATCCAAGGGCTTGCTTAAAGTACCAGAGATAAACTCCAACATCTTATTTCTTTAAAATATAATGATGGCAGTGTTTCCACTAAAATACCTGTGCTTCTTGACACTATCTTGAAAGCAAACAGTAGCATTGTAAATCTGAGCTGGCAGAAGTTTAGTACAAGGTGCCAAGGGGATAGAACCCTTCCGATTTGTCTCCTTGTCACAGGATTTCGCTGTTTGTAAAATAAAATGAGTTTTGTGTTGCTTTAAGACTGAGAAGCCTTGTGGAAAAAAATAAGTAATATTGTTGTTTTCTTCTCTGAGCAATTCATAGAGATACAAAGAGTTCAAAAGAATGGGTGGCCTCATCGGGGTTTGCCCATAGGCAGGAAATAGATGCAAGTGCTTGCTCCAGGGTTTTTTCATTTCTTCAGAGTCTCACATGGACTTTAATGTTCTTATTGACCCTTAAAGGTCTGTGATGTACTGAGCAGCATGCACGCTCCTGGGCTGAGTACAAAAACCAAATGGCAGAATATCATGGATTGTCATTGGCATAGGAAAGGAAAGACCAGACAAAGGACTTTTTGAAAGGCAATGAAGAACTTTGCCATTGCCAGTCCATCTTCTGTTGGCACTTTACACATAATTAGCAGCTTAATAATTCCAACTAAATCGAGCATTCTGGAAGTTTTCGGCACATTTATATATTCTACAATATATTCATTAAATATTATACAAAAATGAATATCTTTTTTCATTGTCTGGCATGGCTCAGTGGTAGAGCATCGACCTATGAACTAGGAGGTCACAGTCTGATTCCCGGACAGGACACATGCTCTAGTTGTGGGCTCATCCCCACAATTGTGGGGCATGCAGGAGGCAGCCAATCCATGATTCTCTCTCATTGATGCTTCTATCTCTCTCTCCCTCTCTTCCTCTCTGAAATCAATATATATATTTTTAAGAATATCTTCTACAAGTCTATAGAATAAATAAGGATTTCCAGATGGGAATTTTTTCCTGGAATTGATCCATTTAGTTTTTGTGTTTTGTTTTGTTTTGATTTTTGTTGTTGTTGTAATGATGAGTAGTGAAACACACACACTGCCAATGATGAGTTTATCTACACATCCAAAACCTAACCAATGAACTCCTACTTCAAGCCTATAATTCTCCTCCTACTTCCTTGTTCTGTCAATGACTTTACCATTATTAGTCACCTCAGCTTAATATATATATATATATATATATATATATATATATATATATATATTAGCATATCCTTTCATTCTTAAATTTCCTATACCAGATCAAGTGACACTTTTTCTTAGAATAACTGTAATAGGATTCTTAATTTATTTACACTGATATTTAGATGACTGAAGAAAATATAGACAATTGCCCTGGTTAATAAAAAATTAAATTATTTCCCCCACAACTGTGTAATAGCACCATTGTTGTATAAATAAGGCAACAGCATACATCCTGGTCTGTTTTTAAACTGTCTATTCTGTTTCATTGGTCAGTTTTTCTCTCTTTGCACCAATACTAAATGGTCTTATTTAATATATCTTTACAATATATCTTATCTTTAGTGTTAAATGTGCTTCAGATTTGTTCTTCAAAATTGCCTATGTCATTCTTGACCTTCATTGCCAAAAGAATTTTAGAATTAACTAGTTAAATTTTGAAAGAAAGAAAAAAGAGCTTGGATTTAAAATGAGATTGGTTAAATTTATAGATTAATTTTGAGAAACTTGACATCTTTATAACATTAAGTAGTCCAATATTGAGTGTAATACATCCCTCCACTTATTTAGATTATCTTTCATTTTTCCTCCAAATATTCTGCAGGTTTCATTGGATAAGACTTCACATTTTCATTAGGTATTCAAATATGATATAATTTAGATTTTACAGAGATCACTCAGATAAAGATAAAGAAGAATTTGGAGAATAACCATATTAAGACCGAGGAAGAAGTAATCAAAAGCAGGTATATAGGCTCAAGAATAAGAAAGGTAAGATAAATTTATTTTGGTGAGTAGATGTGAGAAATGAAGAAGTCCAAGGAGTGCATAAGCATTCAGAGATTTTGAAGTGAATTAAACTCTGTAGATAGTTTATGTTTGATGCAATTGCACAAGGATATCCAGGTAATAATTTCCAATTAGGGCTTGTGAAGAAAAATATGGTTGTACTAGAGGCCCAGTGCATGAATTCATGCACTGGTGAGATCTGGGCTGGCAGGGGGGAGGGGCCACGGATGGTTGGGGCAGCAGTGCATTTCATTGTGACCGGTAGTTCTGGTTGCTTGGCTTTTACATATTTATAGATAAAGAGGTCACTTAGCTTGTAGACTTTATGAGATAAGTGACTTTATCTTGTTGATTATGATAGTTTAAGATGGACATAAATGATGATGAATATACTTGATGATTGGAAGAAAAACAGCAAAAAGAGAAAAAAAGAAGGAAAGAAAGAAGGGACAAAAGGAGGGAGAGAGGATAGGGAGTGAGGAGGAGAGAAGGAAAGAGGGAGAAAGGAAAGAGAAGGTAAGAGAGAGAGATGGGCGGGGAGGAAGAGAAAAGAAAAGAATTCAGAATATCTCAGAAGAGATAGGTCCTTTTTCAGTAATAATAGTAATTTCCTCTTAAATAATTTTATTTCCACGACTCTGATCACATTGTTCATCCCATTTTCATCTGAGATGTTTGATATGAACATAATGAAAAGGGAAATTTAGATGTCTCTATTATTGTAAAAATCCTAATAAAAGGGAAATGTGATCATTCAATGAATATTTATTTCTGCAGATTAGTAAGCATAATGATAGTAATTTTTACATTGCAATAAAGCGAGGAATGAGAATGGTTATTGCTTTTATAGTCCAAAGTTTATTTCACTTGATTCAGAGACTTTCAGATTATTGATTTAAAAAACAATTACTGTACGATCAGGTTGTCATTTGATTAAGGTAAAGTCATCCTAATACTATGAAAGTTGAAGGCAAATTTCAAGGTAGGAAATCTCAAATTTAAATGAATCTATGTCCTGAAAGTTGTAGAAATTCAATTGGTTTCTACTAAGTAAAAACAATTTTGAACTTTCTTTACTGAAGTAGGAAACTAGAAATGGTTAAGAGAAGTTCCCTAGGTCTAGCTGGTGTGGCTCAGTGGTTGAGTGATGACCCAGGAACCAAGAGGTCACTGGTTAGATTCCAAGTCAGGGCACTTGGCTTGGTTGTGGGATTGATCCCCAGTAGGGGGTGTGCAGGAGGCAGCAGATTGATGAAGTTTCTCAATCAATGTTTCTATCTATCTACCCGTCTCCCTTCCTCTCTCTCTAAAAAAAACCAACCAAACAAACAAAAAAAACCCCACATACACCAAAAAACAAAACCAAACAAAACAAAAATATTTAAAAAAAGATGTTTCTTAGGTTAGCTTCTCACCTTCAAGCAAAATAAATTGTTTTACTGAAGAAAGGCAAACCCTACCCTATTATATTTTTCTATAATAATGATTCTTCCTTTCTTTTGATTACAAATCCATGAACACCAGGATTTGAGTATCTGGTAAACCTTTATTTTGTGTGAGAAGTTGGGTGAAAGAAACCTTGATATGCAACATTTTTCCAGGCCAGCAGGGCACACAAAGTGGGAATGGAGACCTGAGTAAGGTCTCTATTTACCTCAAAGCTCATTGAGCAATTAGGAAGATAGTCCAATAATAATCATGTGAAATAATTATTTGAATACAAGTCTGAACATTTTTTTGTGGCAAAACAAAGGAGAAGATAACTAGTTCTGATAAAGCAGATGGAATGGGCTTCACAGTGAGGAGATGTGCAGAGGATTTTAATAATAAGTTGGTGGCTGCCAGGTGAACGTTTTTAGCTGAGAGTTTTAGTAGTAGTCTAGCAAGTAAACTTGAATGAAGAGGTATTTGTTGGCAGTATTAAGAGTTTAAAAATTGTGCAATACTTTAGGAGGGGGATCAGATAAAATTCTGAACTAAGACATTGCAAAAGGGGTGGGGAGGTTAGTCATACACCAAGAGATATTTTCAAGAGAATACTTGTGAAATATGGTAACTAAGCAGATGTGCAGAAAGAAAGAGGGGATAAAAGTACTAGCTTATGACTCTTGATGAATTAAAACAGATTGTGTGTTGAGGGTGGGGTTCAGAAGATGAATAATGCGTTTGTTAATTTTGTTTGGATTAGGTTTTGGGGGACTTGGGAAATCAACTTGTAAATGCCGGTTTGATATTTGGGAAAAAACACAGGAACCGGAATACAAATATTTGGATCTTGTGTCATATACTTGGGAGTCTAAGAACTCAACGTTTTTAAATTTATAAGATCATTGATGACATTGCCCAGTGTTTCCTGTGGAATTTGGCTGTGAGATAAGCATTAGCAAAAGCACCACAATGGGATTAGAAAGAAATGTAAAGCATTTTATCACAAGAGATGTAATTATTTAAGCAACCCCATGCTCTCATTTTCTAAAATTTTAAAAAACAAGATTGTCAGTCCATATTTCCATTTTCTCTTCTCCTGTATCAGAAACATTTAGTTCTCTTAGTCTGTGTCTACAGCTGAAAATGAAGTGAGGACGAAGCTACATTTTATTTTTTTGGCAATTCTCCCCAGTTTCCCTCAGTTATAGGAAGAAAATATGCAGACACTCTTGTATACATTCTCTCTATTAATTCCTCAATTCATAAATTATTCTTTTTTTCTAGTGATAAGCTTATAAAAGTTTCCTATTAAAAATAACATTCTTGTAATTCTGAAAGTTTTATGCTACAAATAGTCTCAAAAAGTGAAATTTTGAAAATGCTTGACAAGAAACTTGGCAGCAGGTTCTTTTTGAGATTGCCTCAGGTAAATGCATAATAATTGAATAATAACTTGTCTCTTTCTTGCAAATGGGAAGATACATGCATGCAATCCTTTTTAATACCTTTTCTTGTGCCTGATACAGATCTGCAGCTATTTTATTTTCTAAGCACTCTAAATACCAGCAGGGGGGGAAGCCAAGAGAAGCCAGACTATTAATATGCTCTTTTCCTTCTCTTTTCAGAAATAAAAGTAAATTCAATGTGTGATCACAACAGTAGTAATGCCCTTCTCAGTTTTATAATAATGATCAGCAATGGGAATGCCTGAGGCATTGCCTTCAGGGTTTGATAGTTCTGAAACCCAGTACTAAGACTTAATAATGAAAAACATTGCTTTTTGTTGGCTCTATAAAGATTAGTGATGCTATTTAAGATAATGCTGCAGGTACATAGCCAATAGCTTTCTCCAAGCTGTGTGGATTTTGAAAGAGCCTTTCTCTTGGGGCTCATCAATAAAACATTTGATTCGTCTTTATCCGACAGCAATCTTTTAAAGGAGGTAGGTATAATATAAAGTAAAGCTTATAATATGAAAAATAGCAGAAGTACATTTTGCAAATGATAATGAACAAAATTCAGTAGCACAGGGAAGGAAGGTTTCATGTGATAAATTAGAGTTAGGAAATTATAACTTTAATTTAGGAGTTGCATTTTTTTCCAAGAGAGATATTAAAACATTTATATAAAAACATATTCTTTGAAATAAAACTTTTGAAATAAATGGCTTTATTTAAAGCAAATAGACCTAGCCACATACTTAAAACTATAGATTATAAATCAGACATTAATTGAGTCTAATGGGAACTAGAAAATAAAGAATATTGATTTATTAAATGAATACATAAATGAATGAAATGAGATTGAGTGGGGACTGAGTCATGTATGTAGTTTTGTGTTATAATAAGTGTTATTATAAGAGTGTTATAATGTGGCCTAAATGTAAGTTTGCAGTCAGAGTATTTGGCTTATACAGTTGGTCAATAGCCAGAAAACAAGCAAGCAAACAAAACAATAACAAATTAAGCCCAAGGGAATAATCTGTGGACAAATGATTTGGATAGGTGATAAAATTCCAAATGGGCACTATTAAAGTAGAGAGTCTGGAGTGCTATTAAGATGGTTTTAGGCAAGGGGACAATAAATACCCCCGTGCTGCCTCGGCACTCCTCAAGCACAGGGACGCTCAATTATTAATTGGCTTTTGCCACTCAGGCAGCTAAACATTTGTGACATTTGTGTTAGGCAGTGGAGCACTGGTTTTGCCAACACTGCAGACCCAGGTGGCTTTGGTTTTCTCAATCTTAAATGTGAATATTATAATCTGTGATTCAGTAAGATGTAACACTAATGCCTACTAATGTCAGTCTAATAACTTTGGAATCAGCAATCCCATTAAAGGAATAGGGAAGAGAGAGAGAGAAAGAGAGAGAGAGAGAGAGAGAGAGAGAGAGAGAGAGAGAGAGAGAGCGAGGAGATAGATTCTGGGCTACCTCAGTCTCTGATCACTCTAACCATTTGAAATTCATTATTATTCCATTCAAAAAAAAAAAATTAAGCTCCTATGTGCCAAGTGGTACCCTATGCACTGCAATTATAGTTGTGAAAAACTGTAACAATAACAAAAAGTTCCATCTCTAATGGAGCTTACGTGCTAGTTCATAGGGAAAGGAAAAGATAAAAATAAAGATCATTTCAGGCACTTTAAACAGCAAAACATGTCAAAGTGACAGCAAAGAACTAGAGAGATTGAATTTGTAAAGATAAGAGCACAGAAAATATTTGTCAAACCCCGTGAACATGAACTTTGGGTTTTTCATTGCCTCAGGTGATACATGGGAGAGGGGGAAAAGTCGGATTTGCACAAGAGGGAGAGGCTAAGAGTAGACCACTCCACACAGAGCTGAGACCCCAAAGGGCTAACTCTCAGTGAGTAGGTTCAATAGAAACTTTCCATCCCTCAGGAGAGTCCAAAGAGAATTTCCAGTGGTTAACCTGGCTGCTGAACGAAAAGGGAAAAATCTGCCATGAGAATTTATAACCATAACCAGGCTCCCCTATCGCTCTGAAGCCCAAATTTATACAATCTGAATGATCTGGAGAAAAGATTCAGGCCAATAATTTGTGGTGAACTGGTCCCTGATATCTAGTTTTCCAGGAAATAGAAGCAAATCCTCTCATAAAGAATCAATTTAAGATTGAGTCTTCAAAGATTTTCCATACTTACAGTGCCAAGAACTATGGTCTCACAGGCAAACTCATGCACACAGAAATGATGAACTGCACATAAGAAACACACAAACACCAGAATCAGATTTGCAAATTCCTCAGGTATTAGCATTATAGATGCAAAACAAAATATTTATGTTTAATATACTTTAAAAAAGAAGGAACTTAAAATATTGTTAAAAGTAAGAGACTATAAAAATGACTAGGTGATTTTTTTTAATTGTAAAGCACTTACAAATATAAAAATATATATGAAGTAGAAATTTAAAATATGGTGGACTGACAATAAATTAAGCCCATTAAAAGGGAATTAACGATTTGTAATATAAAACAAATCATCCAGAATGCAAAATAGAATAAAATAAATGAAAAAATACAAAGAACTAAGAGGCATGCAGGTTATAAGAAAAACATTTAATACTAGAGGCCCAGTGCACAAAATTAATGCAGGGGGGGTCCCCTCAGCCCAGCCTGCACCCTCTCCAATCAGGGACCCCTCAGGGGATGTCCAACTGCCAGTTTAGGGGGATGTCCCTGGGATCGGGCCTAAACCGGCACTCGGACATCCCTCTCACAATCCTGGACAGCCTGATTGCCCCTAACTGCACCCCCCTGCCAGCCTGGTCAGCCCTAACTGCCCCTCCCTGTTGGCCTGGTCGCCCCACGCAGCCTCCTGTTTGGTTGACCCATTGTTTCGGTCATCACGGTCACTGTATATATATATATATATATATATATATATATATATATATATATATCTATCTCCAGGTGAAAAAGAATAATATAGAAAAGTAGTTGAATATTTATTGGCTGAGAAGCTTTTAGATATGAATGACAGCAATCACTAAATTTGAAAAGACCAAATAATCTCAGGCATGATTTTTAAAAAAGATATTTTAAAAGGTTGGCCACACATTTAGTCAAGTATCAATAAATACCAGAAAGCAAGGATGATAAATCTCAAAGGATGGGCAGCATATAGATTATGCAGTCTTAACACCATCAATTTAGTTAGGTGTTAATAGCAAAGAGATATCCAGCTAAATACCATATATTTTCAAATTAAGCAATAATATTCCAATAAACTCCTACATGAAAGAATCACAAAATAACTGGAAAAGGTTACCTTAAATGCATATATTAGTAATAAAGACTAGTATAAAGAGTTATTTCATCTAAGACATTAAGAAAAAATTAATAAAATAAACCCCTATTCTGTAGAACAATGAACCCCTTCATTAAGTTCCTCTGGCAAATATCTAGAGTTTCTCAAAAGGTGTCAGTGACAATGATACTCCCACAGCCAACTATTTCTACTATAACCCCCTTATATTCTATTCAAATTCTGCAATGCTAGTTGCAAAGTATGATAAAAGTTTCTGCCCCTTCTGCATACAGGAACAACTCATTGTTCATCCATGACATAATGTTTTAATGCTTTCAGCTGCATTCTTTATGTCATTATATTTCTTACAGAGTTAAGCTTAAAAAATTGCACATCTAGTTTCTTTGTAATTACTGTTTTCTTTCAATGAGGCAGGTAACTTTGAATCTTTTGCCTGAATGGGATTCTTGATTGTTTTGTTGTTGTTATTGTTTATTGCAGCCTTCTTCTGTTCAACATAGAAGGAAATACTCCATTTTGATTATAAACATAAGCTTTCTATTTTTCAGAGAAATTTAAACAAAAGACGTTGAAGTGACTTGTACCTTGTTTTCAAATTTGTCAGACATTTTCAATGCAAGCCTAGATTTTGTCCTATCTTTGTTTTGCCTTTGTCATTTTTAATCTGTAATCATTTCCAATATCACTTTCAGTGGATTTTTGTTTTTTACTGCACTTTCATTTTTGTTGACCAATTTACCAATTCTTTCTTTCTTTTCATTATCTGTGTCTGAATATGTCACGTTCATCAATGGGAAACAAGGAGGCAACACAAACATACATCGTGCTGTCTGCTCATGAGTTAAGTAACAGATGCTCAGTGACAAATCACCAACAGACTTGAGAAAACGTGACACAACTATGCAACTGCTCACAGTTAATATGCTGTGATAAATAAAATTTTAACTAAATCATAAGAAGTGAAATGTGTGCATCTCATCACAGTACAAAAAGCAAGTCTGCCTGAATATCAATAGTGAAGACTGAAAATCCAAAAGCTGGTTTTCTTAAAATACCAGCTAGTAACACTAGTAACACTGACAAAACTTCAGCAATATTGGTAAAGTAAGAAAGAAGGCTAACACACTCATGCACGTGCGCACACACACACACACACACACACACACACACACACCATTGATGATAGTGACATAATATGGTGTAGGTGATAAAAATGATACCAAAGGGCTGTTATACAATATCTTAGCAATAGGTAAAAAGATTATGCAAAATTATCAAGTACCTGGAAGTTTAAATTTTCAAAATGAAAGCAAAAAGAAATTAAAAAATTAAATGAAGGAATAGATGAAGTAGTTTGGAAGAGAAATCCAGGCTTCTTACAATACCTTCAGAGATAGGTACACTTGAATTTGAAGTTCTGCTCTTAGGTCAGCTCATGGGCTGAGAAGCCAAGGTTCCTTTGCTCTGTGCACCAGAGTGTCAATCTGCCAAATAGTAAGGACATCCCCTATCCCTTACTTCATAGGCTTTCTGTGAAGCTAACAGAGGTAATCATAGAGTTAACACCACAGAGCGCTTCCTCTGTGCCAGGAACTATACTTGTACTAACTAACTTAGTCTCTACAATAATGTAATGAGGTAAATATTGATATTATTCATGTTTGGCAGACGTGGAAACTGGCTTACCAAGATCACATAGCCAGTAAGTGGCAAAGGCAACATTCAAACACAGGTGATCTGACACCAGAGTCTGAGCTCCTACCAGGAACTAATCTGCCTTCCCATCTCTGTGCATAATTTTTATGTGATGCACATGGTTACTGAAACTTAGCAGACACAATAAATGATAGTTACATATTATTCTTTTCCAAAAAGCCCTTCAAAATGCATATTATTATTCATCTTTACAGCTAAGAAATGTGGCTTTAAATTATACAGTTGGGAAGAAAAATTACTTGCTTGATGTAATTAAGGAAGCACTATATATTTTGTTCACAGCTTTCCTTGAGGACGGATAACACTGCGATAACTGTGTACCAATTTTCCCCACTGTACACCATGGGCTTCTCAAGGTCAGGGGCTGTGCCCTGTTCATTCTGCATGAGTAATAGAATGTCGGTATATAACAGATGTGTGGTATTTGATGAGTCAATAAATGTTGCTGGATTGTAGGACCAGATAACCTGGTACTAGGTTGGGAATAACATTTGATTTTGTGTCAATCTCCTCTTCTCAGGTTATTCTTATCTCTCAAGATATTCAACCATGCATGTTAATGAAAATGCAGAAAGAACAGAATATAATTAAACTGGAACTCGTATGGTTTTACTTGCCTGATGTTTGTGTGCATATCTTGCCTTCTTTTGTACCATAGAATTTTATACAACCTGGTTGACACAGAAGTCATTTGCAATCTCTTACTGAATTCTCAGAATAGACAATTGTTTACCTGAAACTAATGCACAAAAGTATGTGTGTAAAGAAAACTTTGGAGATGGTGAGGTTCCCAGTTTCCAGGACTTCTTTGAAAGGATTTTACTCATCATGGCATGGGATGTCTGGCTTGTGGACAGTGTTCTACATCAAAGTGAAGAGACTGCTTAGAGATTCTGTAATGAGATATTTCTCACACCTCACAGAAACCGTGTTCAAAATGTTCCTTGAAGCCTTATAGCATGGAATGCATTATTTTATTTGTCTTATAATCATGGAAGTGTATATTTTAAAAAATCCCTACAGCTACATAAATAGTGAATGACTTGGAAGGAAGATGGCAAGGCTAAATCCTAGATTCCCTGATGTCACAAGTTCTTGTCTATGCTCTTGGGATTTAAACTTCTTTTCCTTTCCCTTTCTATACTTTCTTTTGTTTTTTTCTTTCCTTTTGACTTTATTTCTTTGCCAGACATAACAGCACAGCAGCGGCTGCAACTTGATATAATTATTTTAATTGTTTGCATGCAATAAAGCTGTTAAAAGCTATTTTAATTTTCAGCAGTAAATAGGTTTTATTGAAGAGTTCTATTGTCGCTCATAGCTATCCAGTGTAATGGGTACTTAGGAGAGTATTTTAGCCTGGACTGTTATGTCTCCTTTATCCACTATATGCCTAACCAAGTGTTACAATTTTGCCCACAGGACAACAAAAGGAATGTGGATAGGAGCAATTAAAAGATATGAATAATGCTGACACCTCTTTATTATCTTCCAGGTACCACTGAAACGGCCCGGGATATTAAATGGTAATGATGCAGTTACAGTTATTTGCCAACCAAAGTGATTCATAAGAAGCACAGACATTTATTTCCACACTTTGAAACCTATCGTACTTCATTATTAGATTTGGAAAATAAAGCAGCCGATGATAGAATCATCTACCCAGTGACTGATGATGGCAGGCTCCTCCCAGGATTCAGTGCACACGGGCCCACGTTTTACAGTACATCAGATAATAGAAATCAAACCTATGTTTTCTGTCATTCCATAATTCATTTTTTCTTCCTCCCCTGTTTTTGTTCTTCCTCCTCTCTGTCTCTCTATAAAATCTGTGATTTTCGGTCTCACTCTGCTCCTCTGGCTTCCTTTCTCCTCCCATAGTTGAAGGAAACCCCTTTGTAGGCACACTCCATCTGCTCCTCCACACATGGTTTGTCACCGGGCATCTCACTCCACAACCTGCTGATGCCTGTTTCAGTTACAAAACATGACTTTCTTTTTTCTTTTCTTTTTTTAAAGATCAGGAAGATATCTATCATCTATCTATCTATCTATCTATATACACTAGAGGCCTGGTGCACAAAAATATGCGCACTCGGGGGGGGGGGGTCCCTCAGCCCGGCCTGTGCCCTCTCGCAGTCTGGGACCCCTCGGGGGATGGCCACGTGCTGGCTTAGGCCCACTCCCCAGGGGATTCGGCCTAAGCTGGCAGTCACACATCCGTCTGGCAGCCCGGGAGTCCTCGGGGGATGTCCACTTGCCAGCAGGGACCAGGCCTAAGCTGCAGTCGGACATCCTTAGCGCTGCTGAGGAGGCGGGAGAAGCTACCACCACCACTGCTGTACTGGCAGCCATCAGCCTGGCTTGTGGCTGAGCAGAGCTTCCCCTGTGGGAGCGCACTGACCACCAGGGGGCAGCTCCTGCATTGAGCGTCTGCCCCTGGTGGTCAGTGTGCGTCATAGTGACCAGTCATTCCAAGTAGTTCTGCTGTTAGGGTCAATTTGCATATTACCCTTTTATATTATAGGATAGAGGCCTGGTGCACAGGTGGGGGCCAGCTGGTTTGCCCTGAAGGGTGTCCCGGATCAGGGTGGGGGTCCCCTGGGGTGCCTGGCCAGCCTGGGTGAGGGGCTTATGGCTGTTTGCAGGCTGGCCACAGCCCCTTCAGGGTGAGGGGTCCCCGCTGAGGTGCCTGGCCAGGCTGGGTGAGGGGCTGATGGCTCTTTTCAGGCTGGCCAACCCCCCCAGCGGGGACCTTCACCCCATGAGGGTGTGGCCATCCTGGGTGAGGGACTGATGGCTGTTTGCAGGCTGGCCAGGGCCCCCAGCCACCCAAGCTCCCAGTGGAGGCTGGTTGGAAGCAGGTATCTGGGATTTATTTATCTTCTATAACTGAAACTTTGTTGCCTTGAGCAGAGGCCACAGCCAGGCCAGGACAGGTGGGAAGCTTGGCTTCCTCCATCAACAGGGCAACCAAACCTCCTGCTTGCTCCAGCTCCCTGGCTGCCGGCCACCATCTTGTTGGGGTTAATTTGCATATAGTCCCTCTGACTGGCTGGTGGGCGTGGCTTGGGCATAGTGGAGGTGCAGTAAATTTGTATGTTTCTCTTTTATTAGAATATATATATATATTATTGATTTCAGAGAGAGGAAGGGAGAAGTAGAAAGAATAATGAGAATCATTGCTTGGCTGCCTCCTGCATGGCCCCTACTGGGGATAGAGCCTGAAACTCTGGCATGTGCCCTGACCAGGAATCAAAACCTGATCTCTGATTCATGGATTGATGATCAACTACTGCGCCACACCAGCCAGACATTATGGCTTTCTTTATAGTAGAATGTTGTTGTTTTTCTCATTTCTTCCCCATTATTCCTATGTCTAACGCATAAGTATGATTTTCTTTACCCCTTACCTATCTTCTTAACTTATTCTCCTGTCCTATTTTAATACTCTCCCCTACAATGACCATGTCTTCCAAAGTACAATTCATTTGAAACTGTCTCTGAAAATGTGGCAAAAAAAAAAAAAATACAGCACAGGGATTTTTACATGAAGTGGGATGAAAGGTACTGAAAGTTTCAAAACAAATGGGCAGGACATACTTCATTTAAAAAAATTTACTCTCCATGCTATATGAAGAATGCACTTTGGGATGAGAGTGAGAAGTGAGAGGGAACCCAAGGAAACTAGGGTACAGGTTTTTACAGAGAAGACCCAGAAGCAAAGTGAAGAAATTATTGAATTGGCTAAAGCTTAAGTGGTTGACTTATTTGGGGAAGCCTGGTTGGCTGTTTGTTATTGGTTGCTCTTAAGTTTCATTTTCTTGGATTTTTACAAGGAATGGACAGAGGGTGTGTGTGGCTACAGGGAAGAAGTCCATTGAGAGAATAAACCAAACAGATCACCAAGGTTTGGACTATGTGGGGTTTTCAGCCATGGTCCAGTGAGTCACTCTCTCCCAAGGGAAACAGGTGAATATAGAGAGATTTACACCAGACAATGGCAACAGCTGAACATTTTAATTGTCTTGGGTGCTATATCTCAGAGGAGCATAGGACAGGAATTCTTGCTGCAACCAGAGTCTGGGTCTCACTTCAAGGGAAAGTACCCAATAGCTATGAGAAGAAAGAAAGCACACAGGTGACAAATTAACCTAGCTATGTGACTCTGAGCAACTCATGTCCCCCTTCAGAACCTCACCTCCTCCTCTAGCCACCAACAATTTGGGCCCAACACTTTGTAAGAATTTGTTGGATCTTTGGAGAGAAATAGACTCACTTTCCAGCCATGAGCTTTGTCTAGAGGGGAGCTATTATTTTTCCCCTATAAAAGATCTCTTGAAATACAAGAACATCATTTAAAAGTGAGATCTTTCTGTAGATGGATATGTTCCAATATTAGATGAGAAGGGGAATAAAACCAAATCCATTTAAAATCTGACAGAGGACAAGGGAAGATAGAACCCTCTTGGTCTAAGACAGGACTAAATTGGATTCTGTTTCAAGTTGCCATTGAGTTTCTGAGTTCCTTGAAAGGAAGATAAAACAACCTCAGAAAAGAATGATGTGTATAACGGATTAATTTCCATAGCATTCACAGGTGCCATTTATGTTGCAAGTCTTCCTTCCTGAATTGTGTTCAATTTTCAATGGAGGGGTTATATTAAAGCAAATAGATGAACCTGGTTTTTGAGTCTGAGTCTGAGATATAACTGTTAAATTGGCTTTGCGGAGAAGAAATCTAAGAGGATGAGGTCAGAAGAATGGGATGGAAAACATACACATGGTGCAATTTCTTCACTCAGGCAACCAGCTCTCTGGAAAAGGACTATTAAGCCAAGACATTCTTCAAGACTGAGGCTGACCAGATATGCCTTTTAGTCCATGGGGAGTTATCCTGTTATTCTTTCAGAGTTTGAGAAGGTTTATCAGGAGCTAGACACACATACACATAACCTTATTCCCTGTCCCTTCTCCCCAATTTTCTCCGGGGAGTATTTCTGAATAGTAGAGACATGGAAAAGAATGACAGATTCTCCTTTTCTCTCTCCTCATGTTGGGATTTTACAATTGAACTACAGAGGCCTGGTAGAATTCTTTCTCTCTCAGATATCAACAAGAGGCAAATGTGAGTGCTTCAACCTCAACAAGTGGTCTTAGTTGAATCTACCAGAAAAAAGAAGGCAATTGAAACCCTCTACTTTAGGCCCTAAAAAAAAAAAGAGAGGAGAAGAGTGGAAATTGGTTTGCCTCAGTGGATAGAGCATTGGTCTGGGGATTGAAGGGCCTGAGGTTCAATTCCAGCCGAGAGGGAGAGGGAGAGGGAGAGAGGGAGAGGGAGAGGGAGAGGGAGAGGGAGAGGGAGAGGGAGAGAGAAAGGGAGAGGGAGAGGGAGAGAGGAGAGGGAGAGGGAGAGGGAGAGGGAGAGGGAGAGGGAGAGGAGAGGGAGAGGGAGAGGGAGAGGGAGAGGGAGAGGGAGAGGGAGAGGGAGAGGGAGAGGGAGAGGGAGAGGGAGAGGGAGAGGGAGAGGAGGGAGAGGGGAGGGGAGAGGGAGAGGGGGAGGGGGAGGAGGGAGGGGAGAGGGAGAGGGAGAGGGAGAGGGAGAGGGAGAGGGAGAGGGAGAGGGAGAGGGAGAGGGAGAGGGAGAGGGAGAGGGAGAGGGAGAGGGAGAGGGAGAGGGATGCTGCCTCTTTTCCTCCTCCCCCCCCCCCCCAGAGGCGAGGGAGACAAGGGCGAGCGCTGCTGGGGAGGAGGGAGGGAAGGAGGGAGTTTTATATACAAATGAAGTTTTAAAAACACTGATGTTGGGGCAAGATAGATGTGGATTTTATCTTGGTCCTACTATTTACCAGATGAAACAAATTGGCAGGTCTTTTAACAACTGTAAACCTCTGAGTTTTTGTTGTCAAGTTAGAGATAATGCTTTTCTCATGAGAGGGTTGTGAGGATTCTGTAATGATGACCTCAGATTTTTATGACTCATCCAGAATCTTTCCTGAGTTCAGTAGCCATTATATAATCTGTACCTAGTGGCTATATCCACCTAGGTTTCTCATTCACCTAAACCTCTTCTAGTATTGCCTAACTTAGTGACTGACACCATCATTCCTAAATGGTAGAAATCATCAGCTAAACCTTCATCACTGACTTGTATTCTTCCTGTTGCTGCATATATAACACATCTGAGGTCTTTCTATTTTATTTTCTAAATAACTTTTGAATCAGCACTTCTGTATATCCAATTGTAATACCTTAAAGCAGGCCTCAATCACCTTTCTTGGATTAGTGGTGCAGCTGCTATAGAAGCCTCTAGTATTTCTTCTCCCCAATTCATTTTTCATGGTAAAGACTGAGTTTTTGAAAAGATGAATTTGATCACATCTGCTTATAAACCTCCAAGGACACTGCCTTCAGAGTACAGCTCAATTTGTTAGTATGGCTTATAAATTCCTTCATGTTCTAGTCTCTGCTTACATCTCCCAGTTTACCATTGCATTTTTTTGGCCATTTTTCCAGTCATCTTCAACTATTTATACTAATTGTAATTTTTCAAATGTGTTATTCTTTCTCTTATCCTTTGCACATAATTTGTTCTGGTTTCTGGGATATTTATGCTTCAACATTCCCAGACCTACAAAGACCAGATGTGAGCCCTCCAACATGACAGCACAAACACCCTGTCTTTTTTGTGGAGTATCCATCACCCCATCAAGTTTCACTAAGTGCTTAGTACTTTTTTTCATTTTACTGTGAGCGCTTTGCAAGAGATTCTTTCTTGTTCAGAGTTGTATTCCCAGAGTCCTTTACACATAGTAGTTTTTAAAATAATTTTCCCTTTTTTTCTTTATTAATTAAGGTATTACATATGTGTCCTTATCTCCCCATTGCCTCCCAGCCCCCTACTCATGCCTTCACCCCCCTGGTGTCTGTGTCCATTAGTTAGGCTTATATGCATGCATACAGGTCCTTTGGTTAATTTCTTAAATGAATACTTAGTATAAAGTAAGTGCTAGTTACATATTTTATTTTTATAGAATGCTTGTTCTAATTTAGTATTTTATAGTTTTCTCGTATTTTTAACTTATATTTTATCTCTTTATTGAGAGAAGTTACCTTTTGTATTTCTTGAGTACAACGTGGCTTCTGGGATGTTTGAAACTTGTAGTAGGTGCTTAAAATACTATTTAAGTGTGTAATCAAACTAATTAAAATGCCCGTGAATTTATAGGTATATCCATCAAGATGATTACCTGAAGCTGTCAGACAAAGACATTGGTTGAGTGATTAAATATTGAATCATTTGATTAAGTATTTTACCCTATTTAATCTTATGTTATAAGAGATGGATTGCTTGAGAAGAAAGACCTTGATTCTGGAAATAGATTTAATCAGTCACCAGAATGATGTTCAATTAGCCAAATACCTTTTTAGGTACTTTTGGTTAACAGTGTCCAGAAAAAGAACCCATGTCTTGAATATTAATTTTCCCTGAAGATGTTATTTGTTTATTAAAGAGATTGTAAATGTAATGTCATGATAAACTCTCATTATATGCATACTTAAAAGTTTGTGTATATTAACAACTGGACTTTTATCCTTGACATAGCTAGTGACCTTGTTTCATTCACTAGCTATGGAAATGTAGAACATGAAGAACCAGCTGATTCCTTTGACAGAGAAAGCTAAGTGATGACAGTTAATTATGAGTAATATATGGGAATTACACTGTATTAAAAAACATAGGAAGAAAGTGTGATCAGCACCCTAATTTCTTTTTCATTGTTATGCTTGGTGTATGAGAACACTTCGAAAAGAAACTTAAAGAAACATAATTTTCAGTGGATTTGGTATTGTTCAGGATAATGAATGTAAAGACAAAGAATACATAATGCTTTATTTATCATCCTATCTAATAAAAGAGAAACATGGTAATTGGCATACAACCGCTACCCTTCCCACTGGCTAATCAGGGCGATATGCAAATTAACTGCCAGCCAAGATGGCGGCCGGCAGCCAGGCAGCTTGAAACTAACATGAGGCTTGCTTGCTTCAGTGTTGGAGGAAACCAACGTTCCCCGCCTGCCTTGCTGGACTCTGAGCTTATAGTTTAAGAAACATTGTAACAAATACAGAAGCTAAACAAAACCCCAGAAACCTGCTTTCAGCGAGCCCGGGATCTCAGAGCTGGAGTTATACATTGTTTCGATTATAGAACTGAAACAAACCAGATACCTTCTTTCAGCAGCAGAGGCCTCAGAGCTGGAGCCAGAGCTAAAGCTGGCCCAGAATAAAAAAAAAGAAAAAAAGGAGCAGTTGGGAGCTTCAGTCGGCCTGAAAACAGCCCTCAGCCCCTCACCCAGACTGGCCAGGCACCCCAGTGGGGACCCCCACCCTGAAGGGGATGTGACCAGCTGCAAACAGCCATCATCCCCTCACCCAGGCTGGCCAGGCACCCCAGTGGGGACCTCCACCCTGATCCAGGACACCCTTCAGGGCAAACCAGCCAGCCCCACCCATGCACCAGGCCACTATCCTATATAGTAAAAGGGTAATATGCCTCTCAGCACCGGGATCAGCGGTGCCGAGAGGCCTCCCGGCACCAGGATCAGCGTGACGGGGCAGCGCCCAAACCCCCTGATCACCCTGAGGCTCTGTGTGTGACAGGGGGCGGGGCCAAAACCTCCCTATCCGCCCTGCTCTGTTCGTGACAGGGGAAGGCGCCCCAACCCCCTGATCAGCCCTGCGGCTCTGTGTGTGACAGGGTGCTGAGCCTCAACCCCCTGATCGGCCTTGCTCTGTGTGTGACAGGGTGCAGCGCCCCAACCCCCCCACCCCACAGTCCCTGCTCTGTGTGTGACAGGGTAGAGCCATAACCTCCCCATCGGTTCTGCCCTGCGTGTGAGAGTGGCGGCGCCCCAACCCCCTGATTGGCCCTGCTCTGTGGGTGATAGAGGGCGGTGCCCCAACCCCCTGATCCGCCCTGCCCTGAGTGTGACAGGGGGCGGTGCCCCAACTCCCCTATTGGCCCTACTCTGTGAGTGACAGGCGGAGCTCCCCAACCCCCTGATTGACCCTGCTCTGTGCGTGACAGGGTATGGAGCCCCAACCTCCCTGATGGGCCCTGCTCTGTGCGTGACAGGGGCAGCGCCCCAACCCCCTGATTGGCCCTGCTCTGTGGGTGATAGAGGGCGGTGCCCTAACCCCCTGATCTGCCCTGCCCTGAGTGTGACAGGGGGCGGTGCCCCAACTCCCCTATCGACCCTACTCTGTGAGTGACAGGGGGGAGCTCCTCACCCCCCTGATTGACCCTGCTCTGTGCGTGACAGGGTACGGAGCCCCAACCCCCCTGATGGGCCCTGCTCTGTGCGTGACAGGGGGTGGTGCCGCAACCTCCCCATCCACCCTGCCTTGAGTGTGACAGGGGGCGGTGCCCCAACCTTCCAATTGGCCCTACCCTGAGCATGACTGAGGGTGGCATCACAACCTCCCAATCTGCCTTGCTCTGTGCATGACAGGGGGTGGCGCCCCAACTCCCCAATCGGCCCTGCTCTGAGCCCTACCAGGGGCTGCACCTAGGGATTGGGCCTGCCCTCTGCCACCCGGGAGCAGGCCTAAGCCAGCAGGCCGTTATCTCCCAAGGGGTCCCAGACTGTGAGAGGGCACAGGCCGGGTTGAGGGACCCCTCTTCCCCCCCGAGTGCACAAATTTTTGTGCACCGGGCCTCTAGTATAATTATAAACTACTTATAATTCTTCATTTATTTCCATGTGTAAGTCTGTTAAATACCCATATACTTGGAAATATAATTTGTGGCTCAAAAATATAATAGTGGAAATTTACAAGTTCTTAGAAGCAAATGATAAAAAATACTAAATTTTAAAACTTGTGAGATGCAGCAAATGCAGTAACTTAATAAAATCCATCACATTAAATGCTTATAAAAGAAAATATCAAAGTTTAAAATTAACAAAGAAAACACTCAACTAAAGTTATTGGAAAATAAAAGCAGAATGAATGCCCCCCCCCAAAAAAAAATTAAAAGGTTAAAAAAACAAAACAGAAGTAGTTAAAAGTTAAAACAAAGAATAGAATAGACAATCAATAAATTCAAAACTTAGTTTTGGAACAGCTACCAGAATAAATTAAATTTCTGGTGAGATTTATCAAGAAAAAAAGGAACAACTAAAAAATAGGACATGACTATAGATACCACATAGTTTAAAAAATAGAGAGAACATTCTGAATAATCATTATGGCAAAAATTTTTAAAAGTTAGACAAAATGAATAAACTCCAAGAGAAATATAACATCAAAAATGACCCAAGAAAGTACAGAGTATGGCTAGATTTGTAATATTTAAAGAAATTGAATAAGTAGTCTATAAATCTCTCTGTTCAAAAAAAAATAAGAAAAAGATGTTTTTCAGATGGTTTAAAATTTCAAAGAATGGATCATGCAAAACATTAAAATTATTCCACCGAAGCTTAGTCTGACTTCACTCATTATTTCAAATCAGTTAAACCTGAAATGGAGTGAAAAATTGAGTGAGTTATCAGCTGTTAGAGTGTGTATACATTTTGGGGACACTTCACACACACACACGCTCACACACACACACACACACAAATGTTTACTATAAAATAGAGAGAAACTGAGTGAGTTAGAATCAGATGATAATGACCTTTTCTGCAAAGCAAGTTAGGCAAGCTAAATCAATAGGAAGCATGTGGAGTCTTGGGTTAGAGACCTGAAAACATTAAAACAACATTTTTATCCCTATCCCCAACTGGAAAAGAGACAATAGCTTCAATGTGTCCTAGCTAATGTCTAGCAAATGGTAAGTACTCTAACAGTATTTGCTAAAGGCACAGTCATTGAAAGGAATTGAGGCATGGCTGTTTATATTTCCATTCATCTGTCCCTATTTAAGCTGTTCTCTATCGTTTAAATAGTATGATTTTTCCATCTATAATTCTGAGCATGTTACCTCCTCTCTTAAAACTATATAATTGTTTCTCATTTTTCTTAAGCAAATATAATACTCCCTCAGGTGGTTGACAAGGATCTGTGTGATCTGGCTTATATATATTTTGCTAAAATCATCTTCCTCCATACTCAATATTTTAGAATAATGTGATATTCATCTTTTAGAAACCATATTAGATTTTCACTAAAGTTGTATTGGACTTATTTTGTAAACTCTTCTCCTTAGACTAAATCACCATTATTTTACTTAATTCCCCCACCCCCGTTAGGGGAATCCTAATTCTGCATAAAAACACTGAACAATAAGTAAGTGAATAAGTGAATAACTAACTAACTAACTAACTAGCTAAATAAATAAATAAATAAATAAATAAATAAGGAAAGAGGAGACATGACCAAAGATTTAGGAAAGTAAAATGTATAGCCATATTCACAAAAGAATACAAGTAAGAGCAAACTCTTTTATCCACGTTTTCTTTTTTCTCCCCTTTGCTTCCCAAGAGGAAAAGGAAAACAGATTCAGTCATAATAGCCAAGGTTTTTGGAAATGTAATCAATATTTTGCCAAACACAAATGTAATTGAAAAAGTAAATTATTTTGTATTATAAAGAAGATTATTCTGAAAACCATTTATATACTAATTAGAACTCTAATTAGTTTTCTATAATGAGAAATATGGGATGAAAATTTTATTTCTCTAGAGATCATCAGGGAATATTAGTAAGAAGTTAGTTTAGAAACAACAGCAAATTAAGACTCTTACTTTGAATAGAAAAATAAACATAAAAAGCATTTTACCTACTAGCTACTTAGAAGTATAGCTAATGACAGATCACTGTGTAATAATTAGAATGAGAATATTGCAGTGATCTTCACTTTGTTCTGATCTAGTATATGGCACCACAAAATAAAAATAAACAAAATACAATTCTGTTACAAATGAGGCCCTTCCTCCTTCATACATTTGTTCAGTAACATCCTCACCTTTTTCAATACTGATTTTCTCTCTAGTTCTCATTTACTTCTCATCTATCTGCACCGTATAGTCATATTCCCGTTCCTAAAGGATGACCTCCATCATGTCCCCCCTCTCCTAAATACTTCAAGATTTATGGTAGCTTTCTTTACCTCTAGAAACAACAGTGTTGCTTACCCAATTTTTGACTTTCTATAATATTACAAGACAACCATTGTTTCCTTTAACCACATTTCTCCAAAGAAGACATACAAATGCCCAATAAGTACATGGAAAATTGTTCAACATGATTAGTCTTAAGTAAATTCACTCAAAACCACTGTGAGATATCACTTTATATCCATTAGGATGTCACAAAAGAGGCTAGCAAGTGCTGGCAAGGATTTAGAGAAATTAGAACCCTCATCCACTGCTCATGGAAAAGTAGAAGGTATAGCCATTTTGGAAAACAGTTTGGCAGATTTTTTTAGAATATTAAACACAGACTTATCATATGATCCAGCAATTCTGCTCCTAATTATATATTCAAAATAAATAAAATATATGTCCACTCAAAAAATTATACTCAAATATTCATAGGAGCATTTTTCATGTATCCAAAAGTAAATACAACCTAAATCTCCATCAACTAATAAAATAAATGTGTCATGGTCATGCAATGGAACAATACACATCAATAAAAAGGAATAATGATGATATATGCAAAAACCTGGATAAACGTTGAAAATATGTCAAGTAAAATAAGCAAATTTATATAGACAGAAGACAGATTAGGGGTTGCTAAGGACTAGGAGAGTGGGAAGTGGAGAAGGGAGGTAATGAATAGTGACAGCAAATAGGTATAGTTTTTCTTTTTGGGAAAACAAAAATATTCTAAAACTAGATTATGGTGATAGTTGCAAAATCCTGTGAATATATATATATAAAGTATTGAACTGTGCATTCTAAATGGGTAAAATATATTATTTACCTCAATAACTATTAAAAAACATAATTCACATCATGCTATTTTTTTTTGTTTTTTTGTTTAAAAATTTCCAATGACTGTGTAACCCATGGACACAGACAATAGGTTGGTGAAGGTCTGGGGCAGAGGGCAGGGGCAGGCCAGAAGGGGTCATAGGGAGAAAAGGGGATATATGTAATACTTTCAACAATAAAGATTTTTTAAAATTCTAATAACTTCTCATTTTTTTGAAGCAAAGTCAGAATGTTTATATTCATCAAAATGTACCCTCTCCCCCATGATAAGGCCTCCAAGTTTACCGCTCTGTTATCCTTTAATACTATTCTCTTCCCTCGCTCAGCTACACTCGCTGCTTTGCAGGTCCTCACACATGCCAGCCTACGCTAGATTCAGAGAAAATGTGTTCACTAATTTTCCCCTAGATACTGTAAGGATTGTTCCATCATCCTGTGCTTTTGTATAAAAGCACTGTAATTTAAATGGGAACTCCCTCCTCTGAGGCACTCCAGTCCCCTTCCCAGGTCATTTTGTTTCCATGCCATTTCTCACTGTTTAGCCTCCTTCATTTGTTTTGTGTTCTACCATCTCTTTTTATAAAATGCAAATCAGAAAGGGATAATGTCACCTATTTTGTTCACTGTGGCTTCTCTCCGTATCTAAAACAGTAGACTACTACAGGGTAGGCATGAAACAAGTATTTGCCTAATGTATCATTTACAGTATGTAGCTAATATTTTAGTGCCCTACCTCAACTGAGAAATGTAGTAAACTCATAGAGCTGAAAGGCTGAAAGTTCTTGCATAAAAAATAAAATATTTTAACTTTTTAAAATATAAAATATATGTTAAAATCGCACAATACATTTTTCTTAGTTGAAGTTAAAGCATGAATATCTGATAAGCCATATCAAACATGTGGGACAAGATTGAATTGACTTTTGCAAATTATAATTTGTTTTCATATCACAGCTATGACAGCAGTTAGTCTTTGGGTACCATTCTCTGAAGTATCTCTGTCTCTACTGCTCCAGGTTGAAGCGATCTAACGAATTTGGGTGCAACCACAGAGACATCTGCCTGTGGCTGCAGGCCTGACTGTCAAAAGAAGTGGTGAGGAGTACATGTCGGTTTCTCCACAGTCACCAAGGTAACCGGAGGCAAGGCTGACCTTGTTGACATTTCAAGCAAGATGCTCAAGATTAACTTGTGATTTTATTATGATAACAGAGCGGAAAGTGTGACTCACAAGTCATGAGATTGTCTATTGTCTAGGTGTGACGTCAGTGCTATTGCCTTAACACACATTATAAACTATGAAATCTGAGGCGGTATTGGAAGGTCACCCAATCCATTAAACATTGTCCTCACCGTCCCGACATGACACTTGCCATTATCAACATTAGGGGGTCATTCCTTTGGGTAAGGAAGTCTTGTCTGCCAAAAAGATTACACTCAGAGACTTTATGCATAGAACACATTACCTGCCATTAACAGTATTTTAAAATACAGTAAATAATGTTTCATAATTTTGGAATTGTTTTGTCTGTAAATATAAGAAAGTGACTTTAGGCTTGTTTAAGAAGAAAACAGTAATTTATTATACGGTGTCATGTGGGCTAGGAAAAGCTGAAATGAGATGATTAGGTGCCCCCCCAAAACTTTTCTCTATCTCTCATATTTGCTTGTCTCTATAAGGATTTCATTTTTTTTTTCTATTTCTCTCACTCCTCCCAACCTGTTCATTTTGCCTTCTTCTCTGGTCCATATGGTACATTAAAAGTGCCTTTCCCACAGACAAAAAAAATGAAAATATCTATCCCTCTTAGTCTCAATTCCAAAATTCCTACAGAGAGCATTAGTTTGACTGCACTTGTGTGAGTGGCCCACACCCTGATTGGAGTTACAATTACTAAGAGTCAAGGTTACACTATGCATAATAGCTTTTGAAAGGACAGAACGGGGCTGATAGCTGTGTCCCTAACTCCTTTTCCAAGAAAAAGCTGCAGAATGTATCAGTTACTCAGTTTGCCCTTATCTCAGCGAATGGGAATGCAAGGAAAACAAACCCAAGGCCAAAAGTATGCTGACCACCCCCTTGTCTTTGTGTAACCAGACCCTAGCTGCACCCTGCCCTTGCTTCACTAGCCCCCGGCCCTTACTCAACCAACCGGAATCGGCCAAATCAGTGGTCAGAGTGTGCCCCCACCCCCCAACCCCAAGCCCTATAAATTCTTTGTTCTCTTGGGACTTGGTTCTCTCTCTTGCATCCTGCCTCTGTGCTGGCAATGGAGGCAGAGGGACCAAGCCCAGGCTTGAATAAAGGCTCTTTGCTTTTGCATCGGACTGGGTGCTCCCTGGTGGTTCTTTGGGGATCTTGAAATCTGAGCATAACACTTTCAGAGTCTACCTGTTGATGAAGGTCAACAGCTAAAAGTGGTATCAGGAGCTAGGGCAGCATCTTCACAACGCCTCTGTATTGAACGTATTTTTCAATATAGATGTAGAAATTAATAATTACTTAAAAAAAGGAAAAATGCAGAAAAATCTAGGAAAATGCAGAAAAATTCTGATCTCTTCTCCAGAGATAACTGCTGTTAAACTTAAGGTGTTTACTGTTAAACCTTGGCTGTTAACACCATAACAAGAATGTGTTAGGGAGGAAAAGTTTTTCCTCTATTCTCTTACTTTCTGTACTGAGGAGCCTGTGAATTAAACATATTAGGGAAAGAGAAAAACAATATTTAATCACAAAGATGTGAGAGTTCACAAAATGTTCAAAAGGGTGGTAATTTGGGGATTAAATAATATCTTAATAGAGAAAGAAGAGGAAGAGAAAGGACAATTAAGGAAAGATAAAAACACTTTTTAGAAAGATAAAGGACCCTTAAGAGGATAGATGAGAGATATAATAGCGTTGTGACCATGTGTAGGTGTGGGGTAGAGACTTCTCACCTCCAGTGATCAATCTTCTCTCCTGCTCACAGGAAGGGGGTTTATGATACCATCTTTTAGGAGACCTGCTTTTAGACACTAGAAATTTCAGGACCTCAAATGCCTTCTGCTCAAAATAATTTTTATGCCACTGTGGCATATCATCTGTACCCCTTCAGATGATATAATATGATATATCTTTTAGAGCAAGTAGGAGGTTCAGAGGAAAAGTGGGTCTGTTTATATAAAAGTTACAAAGCCAGAAAATGTTCTGAGCAAGGTCAATTTCTGGGAGGGATCCTGGCAGAGAGTACAGAGGGCAGGAGGGCAGACAGCAAGGGAGACAGGACAGATAAGCTTTATGAAGGACAAAGGTTCCTACAAGTGCCAGTCACGTGGTTCCTAAAATGCACTAGTGAGATGATCATGATTGTTGGCTTTAGCTCTTGTGGGATACAGAGCCTAAGAGGGATATCTTTCAGAGTACAACTTCTGGAAGGAGTGCCCCAAACACACCTTCTGCTCTCTCAGCAGACCCCACATACATTGTGTGCTAGCCAAGCCTGCACAGTCTGGCAGAGGCACCCACTTGAGATGGGTAGGAGAGGAGTGTGCACTTCCATACATGGAATGTGCTTAGAGCTGTGTCCAGCACATTGGTAGCACCTCAGCAAGCAGAAACTGCTGGAGGCCACCATTGGAAGTTGGCATAGGTTAGCAGTCAAGATCATGGACACGAACCAAACTTCAGGAAGCAGAACCTGCTCCTGTGCACACTGACTGTGCTAACCACCAGGTCCCTCATTTTCCTCATCTGTAAAGTGGAAAAGTTAGAGAAACAATCTCCTAGGTTTTTGCTTATTTTTTAAAAAATGGGAAATAAGTGAGTTAATATAACACAAGTATTTGGAACATTTATTTATTTATTTTTGGTAGAAATTATTTAAGAGCCATTAGGCAAGTGGTTCCTGCTATTCTACAGTGTCAGATTAATGTAAAAAAAAAAAGAAGAAAAATTATACGAAGAACCAGTGGGAGGGTTTTTTGTTTGTTTTTTTTTGTTTTTGTCTCTGATTAAACAGAAGCCACTGATTCTCACCAATTATGCAAATTTACACATCAACATCCATGAAAGATGCACAAATAATTCAGAGTTGAGTTGTGTGGGGAAAAGAAGAAAGGTGTGAATGGAACATTAATTTTGCTTCTGTGCATTGCTACAGAGTCAGCCTGGTTCTGTACCTAACGCTATGGTTGTGACTCCCTAATTTGAAAGCTTCCTGAATATGGTATTAAAATGCCTAGCATGTTCTGCAAGATGACCTGAAAATTGTTGTGGAAGCACAACCTAGAGTCTATTTCATTACCTTTTTTCAATGCTTTGGAAATTATTTGCATATTGTCTATATAACTTATAGAATCCCTTTTTTCTACAAACCAGCTAGAGTAGTTCTTTGGTTAAGAACTCAGAACCACAAAAGTCCTTTCTAGTTTCTCTCTTGTAAGACCCTCAGTTTTCAAAAGGAGCTAAATTTTAAAGTGTCTTTGATCCATCAAGGTTTCCCACCAGTTTTAACTGATAATTTACATTAGTTCAGAAAAAACTTATTAAGGCATACTCTAAGCCTTAAACTCTGCTGGATCCAGAGCTAATAAAAATAAACACAACTTGATTCTTATCTTCAAAAATTTTCATTTATGAACAAAATGCACATGATTAATTAAGGAATACCTTTGATAAAATAGTTTTTCTTATGTCATTTACTATATAGTTGGCAATGTACAATTCTGGAAAAATGGATCTCATGATATGGTTGGTTGACTTGTACTTCCGCCACAGTATTGATCATACATCTTATAGCTGTGTCTGTCGGTGTATGTGATACGTGTAGCTCTGTGTGTACATGCTTTATATTCTCATGTGTAAGCTCTCTGGGGTAAGGCTCATATGTTATTTACTTCTCTTTCCATCACTACCTTTAGTACACAGTGGGTACTCATAAATAGTTACTGAATGAAAGAATGGCCAAAGTACCCAACTGCACCAGAAGAAATCCTAAAGATCCTGTAGAAAGTCAGGCAGAAATACCTCACCTTTATAGAGTCCTTCTCTTAATCAAGCTGCTTACACTCCACAACATGTTTGCCAGTTAAGAGGTAATTATTTGTTGTTTTGTTGTTGCTGTCCAGGCATAGTACTAATGAGCAAGACAGTCACCTACCCAGGGAGCACGTAAAATGAGCACTTTCTGCTTCTGTCTGGTTTCCGCAGCCCTGCCAGGGACTATGCCTGCCTAGTGCATGCCAGCCAGTGCCTGTGAGGAATAATGGGGTTTTTCATGCACTAGTGCTCCCAAGGCAGCTTTTTAAATTCTTGACACCTAGGCCATGCCGCAGATCTGTTAAATTAGGAACTCTGGAGGTGAGCCCTAGACATTGATTGGTAGTTTGTGAAACTCACAAAGAATTCTCATGTCAAGGCTGGAAACACTGCTCTAATGAGTTAATGGTTTAATACGCTTTAATCTGGTATATCTATAAAAAAGTCTTGAAATGAAAGGTGTTCAGCTTTGTTGTTATCGAACCCATTGGAAAGAGTTTGTGATGTGAATAAATGAGTAAATAAGGCATCTTTGAAGTATCCTCAAAGTGAGAGAACTTAACTCTCATGTATAATATCGTGTGCTAATCATTGGCTTTTAGTAACCTGAATCATTCTAATAATCTAATCTAATCTACTCTTCATTATTCTAAATTAAGTATCTATGTTGCATAATTGAACAAAATACTATTTCAGAGTTTATGGCAAATTTCCTAACTGAAACAAATTTTATTTTATTCCAAATAAAAAGTAATCAGTTCCTTCAAAAAAAAAAAAAAAAAGTGCCCCAAACTAAATAGCAGCCTTGTTTTCCTTTTAAGTTTCAATTCTTCGATTAATGTGATGAGTTCCTTTTCACTGAGGAAGCACACATTTTTAATTGAGCTCATTAGAAGTATAACTTATGGTTAAATGTGCTCCCTATGTCCATCAATAAGATCAAATTTATATCAAGTTATAAAGATACAGCTAGGAGACAATTTTAGCCAGGTGTCAGACTTCAGATTTTTGTATGCCCTCTAAATCTTAATATTTTCCCTGTTCCATAGATTTTTTTCTAGGCAGTAATGCTTCCTAACTTGTTCTTAATTGTTCTAGGGAGGAAGAAAAGCTGTAAAATCTTACAATTCACTTTCCTTCCATCCCACCCTATTTTCCATGACAACTTTTCCCCTCCCAACTAGACTTCTTGACTGTTCTCTGTACTTGCTTCTGTTTTGTTTTCTACTTCCTCTGAGTTTGCTGATTTCATCCATCCCTCAAGGCCCAACGCTATAAAACTGAGAGTGGGAATCCTGGAAAGAGGTCTGAGTGTTCTGCTCTCCAAATTGGATCACAGAGGTGACTGCTAATCTTCTCTGCACCTGGAAAGGCCGGCTTGGTTTGAAAATTCCCAAATGGCCTCAATTTTAATCCAGTCTGTTCTCTTCCCATGCACTGGATGCAAATATTTATGTAAATAAGAACCTGTGCATCAGGATTGAATCTCGTAGAGGAGTGGAAAATGCTCCTTACTAGCCAGGTAATCTCAGACAAGCTAATATTTGTGTTTCATAATTTCTAAATATTTAATACTAGAGGCTGGGTGCACAAATTCATGCACCAGTGGGGTCCGTTGGCCTGGCCTGGGGGATCAGGCCCAAACTGGCTCTCTGACATCCCCCAAGGGGTCCCGAATTGTGAGAGGGTACAGGCCAGGCTGAGGGACCCCACTGGTGCACTGCATGATCAGGGCCAAGGAGGGATGCGGGATGTTGGCAAGCTGGGGAGGGAATGCAGGAGGGCTCCAGGGCGTGTCCAGCCTGTCTTGCTCAGTTCTGATCAGCCAGACCCCAGCAGCAATGCTGGGGTCCAACCCCAGCAGGTCCAGGGGTCCCCAAAGGTGTGGACGGAGTCGGCGAAGAAGGAATGACACGGAGACAGTGTTCAGTTGATCAGCAGCCTAGCCAGGATCTCTAGCCAGGATCTCCAGCCAAGTTCTGGTCTGGATCTCCAGAGAGGTTCTGGTCTGGATCTCCAGCGTTCTGGTTCGGATCTCCAGCCAGGTTCTGTGTCCATGTTCTCTTGCTAGGTTCTCCAGGTTCTCCAGCCAGGTTCTGTAGCCATGTTCCCTCGCTAGGTTCTCCAGCCAGGTTCTGTCCAGGTTCTCCAGCCAGGTTCAGTCACCAGGTTCTAGTCAGGTTCTCTTGCCAATTTCTGTAGTCAGGTTCAGTCCAGGATCTTTTGCCATGTTCTCTCCAGCGAAGTTCTTCTGTCTGTAGGTTCTGTGTAGGTTCTTTCTTCTAAGTTCTGTGTCCTAAGTTCTGTCTTCTAAGTTCTGAGTCTTGCTGTCTTGTTACATCTGTATTTATACCAGTTGATTCAATCCTATCAATCTCTATTACAAAGGTTAGGGCGTTTCTTATCTCCATTCCAGGGAGTAAAGATTATGTAGCTTAAGCATGATTGTTCATAGTTAAAGTGATTAATTACCCGCCTGGCACTTAGTTAAGAGGTTTTATTCCCTCCCTAACTTCAGGGGAAAATCCCTACCTGGGGAAACAACCTTTCTCAGAGACCTTAGTTAAAACACATAGTGCCAAGAAGGTGAGCAAACATATTAAGAACAGTATGCCATATATGCCAGGTCCTTTGAAACAGCAAGCATGGACCGGCTCCTGGCACAGCAAGCTAACCTACTGGTTAGAGCATCTGCCCCTGGTAGTCAGTGTACATCATAAGGACTGGTCAACCGGTCGACTGTCTGGCCCCTGGTGGTCAGTGCATGTCATAGTGAGCGGTTGAGCGGCCTTAGCATATAATTAGCATATTACGCTTTGATTGAACGGCCAGCCTGTCGACCGGACACTTAGCCTATTAGGCTTTTATTATATAGGATGGAAACAAAAATACTTAATTCCCATGCTCATTATAAAGATTGCAGGTAAGTTATGTAAAGTAGTACCAGCAAAGTGCCTGGCACATGTCGTAGCCCCTCAGAAAATGTTATTTCCTATTCTTGTGTTGTTATTATGGTTGCTAGGATAACATGAGTGAATACATGATCAGGATACATTCTTCATCTATAAATATAGGATTTAAAATAGCTGTTTACAGTTTTGTCATAGAGAAAACATTAAGAAATCATATAGAAATCATCTGGAAATGATATGCAATTTATAAATCACCATGAAATGTTAACTATTATTAGTAGCTTATTTATTGTACTTCATACTAATGTAAACTGTTTTGAGTTTTTAAAAGCACTTCATAGTAATGTAAACTATTATGATTTTTTTAAAGTGTCTTTACTAACCAAACTCTTGGGAAAATATATAGGGGTGTTAGCTACATTAAAGCTATAAAACTTAACAAGTACAAGTCCCATAAGGAAATTGATTTTCTAAAGCTGCTAGAGAAAGGGAAAATACACAGAGGGATGGAGGAGATAATGGGGGAGCTCTGTCCAGTTACCAAGTTTATAAGTTCTGTTTCTTCCCTGAAATTCCAATAAAGTACTGGAGATCCTGAAACCAACAAAGACTTTTTTTTTTTTTTTTTTTTTTCAATTACATGCTCTGTTGTTTCCATTCTCACCCCCTCAGGTTATTTCATTTCATCCTCTCTGAAAAAAAAATCCACTTTGGAATACATTTCTGAAGCTGACATTTGGATGTCAATCCATGTTAAATTGGCCACCCCCTGAATCTTGTCAAGATTGGAGATGATTTATATGACTGCTAAACTTCAGTTGAACTCAAAAAGAACTACAACTGAAATACTAGGAGATTAATTTCTATTTCTATTCTTTGCCAAAGATAAAAGATCCCAAATTTGGCTATAGTCAGTCTATGTGCATTGTAAGTGATGTATAAGCTGAGCTAATAAAAAGTTATTTTTTAACAAAACCTTTTTATTGCACATGTTATCAATGTTTATTAAAAATAAACAAATAGAAGAATATAAAATTACTTACAGTTGCCTACCTGGAGATAACCACCTATAAAATATGATTTTATATGCCCAGAAAGAAGACTAAATAATGGTTACACAGATAATGGTGCGTGATTATTTTAATTCCCAAGCACCTCTGAGAAGAACTAGTACTTGTAACATATTAAAAACAGGGTCATAGAACAACTGTTTCTAGAACAAGATTTGCTGTGTGAAAAAAAAAAAAAAAAAAAAGCAAACAAACCTGAGATCTCAATGCTTTTGTGCTATTTCTGGTGACATCATAGCATGTGTCAGGATGAAAAGAGAATTTAGACACGGTGCTTTGGACCATTAGGAAATGGTCCCTAAGGAGAGAGATAAGGACATTCATTAAACGGTGATGGATAAAGACTAGAAAGTAATGAAATGAATGAAGGATGTTCCCACAATTGGGCATGGATACCATTGGATTTGGGCCTGATGAATCTCCTCTTCCAAAGAATGAGAACATGTTTGGAACTTTCATGGAGACTTTGAATAACTACCACCATGAAACAAAAATGTCATAAGGAAAGTTAGGCATATGTACTGGTTTGCTAGGATTGTCTTAACAAATCACCACAAACTGGGTGGCTTAAATAATAGAAATATATTGTCTTACAATTCTGGAGGCAAGAAATCCAATAGCAAAGTGCTGGCAGGGTTTGTTCCTTGCAAGAGCTGAGAGAGTGAGAGTCAGTTCTGTACCTCTCACCTAACTTCTGGTGGTTGGTGGCAATCTTTGGTATTCCTTGGCTTTTAGAAGCCTCACGCCAATCTCTACCCTCTTCACATGGCCTCCAGAGTATGTGTGTCTCTGGGTCCAAACTTCCCATTTTCTAAGGACATTAGTCATATGGATCAGGACCCATCCTAATGAGCACACCTTAATTTAACTTTTTATATCTGCAATGCTATTTCAAAAAAATGTGTACTAAGTTAATGGGGGATAAGTCTGCACCAGGTGAGTTTTAGGGAAACAATTTGACCCATAACATGTAAGAGCATAATCCTATGCTTCACCCACACAGTAAATACTGAGGGGTGCTTTCCTTTACAGGGGCCTTCCATACTCTTGTCCCTGTCCCACCATCCACTAAGGACTTTTAGTTATTTCTACTGGATGTTTACAATGCACATTAAAAAAATCAAGAAAGACATTGTTTTTTAAATTAAATGCTAAGTTGTAGAGGGGGAAGAGTAGGAGAGTGGTTAGGGATTAATTCCCACTCACCTACACAACTAAGGGAATTCTACTTTAATGTGTCTTTTTCTGAATTTCAGTATAAGAAGTATGTTTTAAAAAATAGTTTCACTGCTTCCCTAGCAGGTTTGGTTCAGTGAACAGAGAGTCGGCTTGTGGACCGAGGGGTCCTGGGTTCAAATCTGGTCAAGGGCATGTACCTTGATTGCAGGCTCCTCCCTGGCCTGGGCCCTGATCAGGGGCATGTAGGAAGCAACCAATTGATGTGTTTCTCTCACATTAATATTTCTCTCTGTCTTTCTCTCTCTCTTCCACTCTCTAAAAATCAATGGAAAAATATCCTTGGGTGAAGATTTAAAGAAACATAGTTTCACTGCCTTAAAAATTGAGAAATAGCAATCCCAGCAACAACACAGCACTGGTAACTCTTACGCAGCCAGCTCTGGGCAGTGAACTTCCACTGGACAGAGAGGCCCTGTAGCCTCAGAGGCCAACCCCAGAACACTGCCACCCAGAGGCTGACCCACAAACTGACTCTTTGCTAAACACAAAATAAGGCAGTCTGGGAAACAAATGCGGCTTGCTTTAAAATAAGGACTGTGGTTTACAACACAGAGGAACAGTGTATCGCAGGGAAACTCAACACTCTCCTGAATACCTGGCAGGTCTAAGGCGAGCCACACTGAAGAATAGAAGAACCGAAGGACCTTCACTACTGCAATATTTTTTTTTTTCTTTTTCTTTTTTCACCTTTTAACTAAGAAACCAATTTTTTTTTCTTTTTTTTCTTTTTTTTTCTTTTCCTCTTCTTCTTTTTTTTTTTCTTCTTTTTTCCATCACCTGATTTTACCCTTTTAATTACTACCTTCTTATTTTTAACCAGTATTATTACTGCTACCATTTTACCATTTTTTTTTTAAAGTGCCATTTTATTTTCTCTTTATTTTATTTTGGGATTAGTGTTCTCCATTCTATTTTCATCGTTATATTATTGGTTGTTTCTAGTTTGCATTCATCTCCAGGGAGCTGTTGCTGGAATTTGTTGGGTTTAATGGCTGTTCTATAGGAGTATTCTCCTCATATAAAAAAGTCTCTTCCCCTCTTCCACTTCATTCTCTCTTTTCGCTCTTTTTTTTTTTCTTTTCCTTTCTTTACTCGCTTTTACTTTCCCCCCTCCTTTTTCCCAATTTCATTTTTGCACTCCTTTTTTTGGTCCCTAATTTTCTTTTCTATTTTCTCTTTTTCTCTTCCTTCTTCCTTATCCCCTAATTCTCTTAATTCAGGTGGTCACCTTTATTTGGGGTTATTAATATCGTGAATATATTTGTGTATAGTGCCTGGTACGTGGTGCCTTGTTGTGTTGTATTTTGTGCCTTTAAATCAACACAGCAGATCCAAGCAACAGCAACCTCCTGAGCACCACACCCTCTGCTGAGGAACAGCAGCTGTACGTGAAACCTCGCCCCACCAGCCAGAAGAGCCACCACAGCTGTGAACAGCACCCACCAGAGGAGTTGCTGCCAACTGAAGAGCAGCTGCTACCGCAACCGCCCGAAGAGCAACCGCAGACCAAGGAGTCACTGCCACCAAGGGAGCAGCCACTGAACGACTCAACGTCTAGGTATGTCAGTGAGATCAAACATGGGTAGACAAAGAAACCCCCAAAGGAAAGAGAAGGAGGACTCTCCAGAAAAGCAGCTAAGTAATACAGAGGCATGCAACATGACAGAAAAAGAATTCAGAATAAGGGTCCTAGAGTGCATAAACCGGATGGAGGAAAAAATCGACAACCTCAGCAAGAAGCTAGAAGAAACAGATGAAAAAATCAACAACTTAAGTAAGACCCAAGTAGAAATGAAGAGTGATATAGCTGCAATGAAAAACTCCATTGAAAGTATCAACAGTAGACTAGGAGAAGCGGAGGACCGAATTAGTGATTTAGAAGACAAGGAAGCAAAACACACCCAAAACGTACTGCAATTGGAGAAAAAAATGAAAAGACAGGAGGAGAGCCTAAGGGAGCTTTGGGACAACATGAAACGAAACAACATACGAATAATAGGGGTACCAGAACAACAGAAGGATGAACAAGGATTAGAAAACCTATTAGAAGAAATAATATCAGAAAACTTCCCTGAGGTGGGGAAGAAAAAAGTCACACAAGCCCAGAGAGTCCCAAACAAGGTGAATCCAAAAAGACCCACACCAAGACACATCATAATTACCATGGCAAATGTTCAGGACAAAGAGAGAATCTTACAGGCTGCAAGAGAGAGACGGAAAGTTACATACAAGGGATCTCCCATTAGATTGTCAAATGATTTCTCAACAGAAACACATCAGGCCAGAAAAGAATGGACGGAAATTTACAAAGTGATGCAAAGCAAAGGACTGAATCCAAGAATACTCTATCCAGCAAGGCTATCATTCAAACTTGAAGGGGAAATAAGAAGCTTCACAGACAAAAAAAGGCTAAGGGAGTTTATCACCACCAAGCCAGCAATGCAAGGAATGCTAAAGGGACTGGTATAAAAATAAGAAATAAAAAGCTCAGAAAGAAAACAGCCACACAAAAACAGAAATGCCTACAAACAAGTACCTTTCAATAATAACTATAAACGTAAACGGACTAAATGCTCCAAACAAAAGACATCGAGTGGCTGAATGGATAAAAAAACATGACCCATACATCTGCTGTCTACAAGAAACCCACCTCATTAGAAGGGACTCACACAGACTGAAAGTGAAAGGATGGAAAAATATCTTTCAGGCAAATGGAAAGGAAAAGAAAGCTGGGGTAGCAATACTTATATCGGACAAAATAGACCTCAAAGTGAAGGCCATAACAAGAGATAAGGAAGGCCACTTCATAATACTAAAGGGATCAATACAACAAGAAGATATAATCCTGGTAAACATATATGCACCCAATGCAGGAGCACCCAAATTCATAAAAAAACTCCTGGAAGATATTAAAGGAGACATCGACAACAATACAATCATAGTAGGGGACTTTAATACACCACTGACAGCACTGGATAAGTCCTCTAGACAAATAATCAGCAAAGATACAGCAATCCTAAATGACTCACTAGATCAGATGGACTTAATAGACATCTTCAGAACACTTCACCCGAAAGCCAGGGAATATACATTCTACTCAAATGCTCATAGGACATATTCAAAAATAGACCATATATTGGGTCACAAGCAAAGTATCCCCAAATTCAAGAAAATTGAAATCATAAAAAGCGTCTTCGCAGACCACGATGGCATAATATTAGAAATAAACTACAATAAAAACAACCCAAAATACTCAAACACCTGGAAGCTGAATAGCATGCTATTAAATATTCATTGGGTTACCAATTAAATCAAAGAAGAAATTCGAAACATCCTGGAAACTAATGACAATGAAAACACAACAATCCAAAACCTATGGGACACAATGAAAGCAGTCCTGAGAGGGAAGTTTATAGCTCTACAGGCCTATCTCAACAAACAAGAAAAAATGGTAGTAAATCATCTAACTCTACAACTCAAAGAATTAGAAAGAGAGCAACAAGAAAACCCCAGAGTGAGCAGAAGGAAGGAGATAATAAAGATTAGAGCAGAAATAAATGACATAGAGACCAAAAAAACAATACAGAAAATCAATGAAACCAAGATCTGGTTCTTTGAAAGGATAAACAAGATTTACAAACCTCTAGCCAGACTCACCAAGAAGCAAAGAGAGAGGACCCAAATAAACAAAATTAGAAACGATAGAGGCGAAATAACAACAGACCCCACAGAAATACAAATGATTGTTAAAAAATACTATGGACAGCTCTACTCCAACAAACTAGACAACCTGGAGGAAATGGACAAATTCCTAGAAAAATACAACATTCCAAAACTCAATCAGGAAGAATCTAAAAATCTCAACAGGCCAATAACTATGGAAGAAATTGAAGCAGTCATCAAAAAGCTTCCAGCAAACAAAAGCCCAGGACCAGACGGCTTCACAGGGGAGTTTTACCAAACATTCAAGGAAGAACTAAAACCTATCCTCCTCAGACTACTACAAAAAAATTCAAGAGGAAGGAACACTTCCAAGCTCATTCTATGAAGCCAGCATCACCCTAATACCAAAACCAGGTAAAGACAACACAATGAAAGAGAATTACAGGCCAATATCCCTCATGAACATAGATGCCAAAATCCTCAACAAAATCTTAGCAAATCGGATCCAGCAGTACATCAGAAAGATCATACACCATGACCAAGTAGGATTTATCCCAGGGATGCAAGGATGGTACAATATCCGCAAATCAATAAACGTGATACATCACATAAACAAATTGAAAGAAAAAAACCACATGGTCATATCAATTGATGCAGAAAAAGCATTTGACAAAATTCAACACCCATTTTTGATAAAAGCTCTCAGCAAGGTGGGAGTAGAAGGATCATACCTCAACATAATAAAAGCCATATATGACAGGCCCACAGCCAACATCATACTCAATGGACAAAAACTAACACCATTTCCCCTAAGAACAGGAACAAGACAGGGATGCCCCCTCTCACCACTCCTGTTCAACATAGTACTGGAAGTGTTAGCCATTGCAATTCGGCAAGAAGAAGAAATAAAAGGCATCCAAATTGGAAAAGAGGAAGTAAAACTGTCCTTATTTGCAGACGACATGATATTATACATACAAAACCCTAGAGACTCCATCAAAAAGCTACTGGACTTAATACATGAATTTGGCAATGTAGCAGGATACAAAATTAACCCCAAGAAATCCGAGGCATTTCTATACACCAATAGTGAACTTTCAGAAAGAGAGATTATAAAAACAATCCCGTTTACCATCGCACCAAAAAAATTAAGCTACCTAGGAATAAACTTAACTAAAGAGGTAAAAGACCTCCACTCAGAAAACTACAGGACGTTGAAAAAAGATATAGAGGAAGACATAAACAGATGGAAGAACATACCGTGTTCATGGATTGGTAGAATCAACATCATTAAAATGTCCATACTACCCAAAGCAATCTATAAATTCAACGCACTTCCCATTAAAATACCAACGGCATACTTCAGAGATCTAGAACGAACTCTCCAAAAATTCATCTGGAATAAAAAAAGACCTCGAATAGCTGCAGCAATCCTGAAAAAGACCAAAATAGGTGGGATCTCAATACCAGATATCAAGATGTATTACAAAGCCACTGTTCTCAAAACTGCCTGGTACTGGCACAAGAATAGGCATATAGATCAATGGAATAGAATAGAGAGCCCAGAAATCGGCCCGAACCAATATGCTCAATTAATATTTGACAAAGGAGGCAAGAACATACAATGGAGCCAAGATAGTCTCTTCAATAAATGGTGCTGGGAAAATTGGACAGATATATGCAAGAAAATGAAACTAGACCACCAACTTACACCATACACAAAAATAAACTCAAAATGGATAAAGGACTTAAATGTACGACAGGAAACCATAAAAATTCTAGAAGAATCCAAAGGCAACAAAATCTCAGACATATGCCGAAGCAATTTCTTCACTGATACAGCTCCTAGGGCACTTGAAACGAAAGAGAAAATGAACAAATGGGACTACATCAAAATAAAAAGCTTCTGCACAGCAAAAGAAACCATCAACAAAACAACGAGAAAACCTACTGTGTGGGAAAACATATTTGCCAATGTCATATCTGATAAGGGCCTAATCTCCAAAATTTATAGGGAACTCATACAACTTAACAAAAGGAAGATAAACAATCCAATCAAAAAATGGGCAAAGGACCTAAATAGACACCTTTCAAAAGAGGACATTCAGAAAGCCAAGAGACATATGAAAACATGCTCAAAGTCACTAATCATCCGAGAGATGCAAATCAAAACAACAATGAGGTACCATCTCACACCTGTCAGACTGGCTATCATCAACAAATCAACAAACGACAAGTGCTGGAGAGGATGTGGAGAAAAAGGAACACTTGTGCACTGCTGGTGGGAATGCAGACTGGTGCAGCCACTATGGAAGACAGTATGGAGTTTCCTTAAAAAACTGAAAATGGAACTCCCATTTGACCCTGTGATCCCACTTCTAGGAATATATCCCAAGAAACCAGAAACACCAATCAGAAAGGATATATGCACCCCTATGTTCATAGCAGCACAATTCACCATAGCTAAGATCTGGAAACAGCCTAAGTGCCCATTAGTAGATGAATGGATTAGAAAACTGTGGTACATCTACACGATGGAATACTATGCTGCTCTAAAAAGGAAGGAACTCTTACCATTTGCAACGTCATGGATGGAACTGGAGAGCATTATGCTAAGTGAAATAAGCCAGTCAATGAAGGAAAAATACCACATGATCTCACTCATTCATGGATAATAGAGACCATTATAAACTTTTGAACAATAATAGATACAGAGGCAGAGCTGCCTCGAACAGATTGTCAAACTGCAGCAGGAAGGCCGGGGAGGGTTGCGGGGCAGGAGGTAGGGGGGTAAGAGATCAACTAAAGGACTTGTATGCATGCATAGAAGCATAACCAGTGGACATAAGACATTGGGGGATAGGGGAGGCTAGGGGACTGTCTAGGGCGGGGGGATAAAATGGACACATATGTAATACCCTTTGTAATACTTTAAGCAATAAAAAAATAAATAAATAAAAAAAAATAAAAATAAAATAAAAAAAAATAAAAAATTGAGAAATAATGAAATTCAAAATCAAACTAACATTAAGGATTGATGGAGTGAAGAAAGTGTTCTGAAATTAGTGAATAATGATGGTTTCACAACTTTAATAAAAATCAGAGAATTATATATATTTAAAAGGTGAATTTTAATGTATACAAATTATATCTCTATTTAAAAATGTTTATTAAATCTTGTCATGAGTAAAGTAGTGCATAAAAAAGCACATTATAATCCTAATATAATATTGTACCCCTCAAGAAAATAAAAAAGGTAAAAAAAAAAAACACAAAAAGAAAAATAAAAGCTATTTGGTATTAATTATCCTTTAGATAAGACACAATAGGAAGATTTCCTTTAAAGAATATATTGTGTTGTACCTTTTTATGTCTTGCAAAGCATTTGGGATTGACTAAACTATAACAGATATTCAATCCCTGTATGCTAATGAAGTCATACCAGTGAATTATGAGTCTAAGTTTTAAAAGCAGCCACATCTGCATGCGACTTTAGGCTTGCTGCTTGTAGCCTTGTGACTTTGCAAAGATTTCTATTTCTCTCCAGGCCTCCAGAAGTGGGGTGATTACAATAACTATTTTCACAAGTTTTAATAAAGATATTATGTGATAATGTATGCAAATCACTCATTGTAGTGTCTGCTATATAAGTGCTCAATAAATAGTAGCTATGTATTTATTACCATTATTATTAGTAGTTGTATCATTGGTTATTATTTAATTAACTAGAGGCCCAGTGCCTACAGTTTGGAGCATCTGCCCCCTGGTGGCCAGTGCATGTAACAGCGAGCGGTTGAACAGCCTTAGCATATTAGCATATTGTGCTTTGATTGATTGAATGGCCGACCAGACGGCGAGACACTTAGCATATTAGGCTTTTATTATATAGGATTATCCTTCTTCATGAATTATAGGCAAGAAGCAACTGTTAGAGAAGATGGGGATAAAAAGGGAATTCTTATACACTATTGGTGGGAATGTAAATTAGTACCACCACTATGGAAAACAGTATGAAGATTCCTCAAAAAATTAAGAGTAGCACTACCTTATAATCCAACTATTCTAATTTTGAGTATCTGGAGGGTGTGAAAACACTAATTCAGAAAGATACATGTGCCCCTCAGTTCACTGCAGCATTATTTACAATAGCTACTATCTGGAAATGGCCTAAATGTCCATTGATGGATGAGTGGATAAAGAGGATATATTCAGCCAGAAAATAACAAATACCTATGATTTCATTCATATGTGAAATATTTAAAAAACACCAAAGAGATGGACAAACAAGCAAACAAACAAAAAGCCCACAAACTTATAGAGGAAGACAACAAATGGTAGTTACCAGAGGGGATGGAGGGAGGGGGAAACAGGTAAAGGGGGCCATTGTATGGTAGCAGAAGGAAACTAGAGTGTTGGTGATGAGCATGATATAGTAATATAGATGTCAAATTATAATGTTGCACACTGGAAACATATATGTTATAAAGCAATGTTACTTAAATTTAAACAAAACGAATATGCAAAATTGAAAGCTTAGTGAGGCTTTTATTGCATTGGTTGGCCAGCTATATAACTCCTTATCAACATTCACTTATTCAGTCAGGGAGTCAATAAATATTTATTGAGCAGTATGTAGCTTAACTTCCGGGCAAAGCCAGGTATCTGTGACCGACTTCTGGCATCAACCTTTGGCTCCCCGCCTATCCATCCTGATTTCGGCGCTCTGAGCCAGCTGTCTCTGTGCCCAGTGACATGGGCTTTCTGGTTGGCCCTGTCTCCCACTTTGATCTATTTGTTGTTAGCCTTCCTGGCTGATATGTCAGTCTGCCTTATCACCAGTCCCAGGGTTTATGGCCTTTGACTTGCAGTTTACATTAATAAACTGATTTGGAGTTCACATCAGGTGTGAAGCCTCTTGAGCCAGTCATCTAGCTCCTTTGATGTAAATATTGGCAACTGAGGTCTATTTATTATACTGGATAAATGTGCCAGAACATTAGGCAAACACAATGAATTCTATGATCCTAAGTTCTGTCTAAAAAGCAATACTATTACCTTGCTTTTAATATTTTCAAGTCATTTTAAAAAATAAATGTCTAATTTCTGTGTGATAGTAGTATGTAGTTTACTAACTTTGATCCCCTTTCCTTCCTTCTTCCATCTTCCATCCATGTCTCTCTCTCTCTCTCTCTTTATCTCTCTATTTATATCTCTCTATCTAATCTTCTTCCTACTTACTATTTAAGTGGAGAAGTTATTTGACTTTCCTAGAAACACCCCAGTCATGAGAAGCAGAAATGGTTCAGGGTTCAGTAGCTCAACAGCAGATTTCATCTCACATGCATTTTCCTCTGTCTCACACATTTTATAGTCTTATCAAGAAGAACACTGTCTATATTCAGGTACCAGATTTAACATTTTGCCATTTTAAATTCATCACTGGAGTTCATTCACCAAATAATTTAGTTAAGAATCCAGGTTGTTGTTTTTATCCTTCCTTCAAAAGATATTAGAACTTTTTAAGTATTAGAATGATCCAGTTGAAATATATTGCCCTAAAAATTGAAGAATTAGTAGTAAATTCCCTGTTACTGTTGGTTATTAAGGAGAAATTGTGCAGCAATATTTTGGAAAGATTACAGAAGATGTAATGTCCCAGGACGAATTAACTCAGTAGTGAGAATAGATTTAATTTAACATTATCTTTTCATTCTAAGGTGTAGGGAGCAGCTATAGGGTTGAGCCCTGGACTGATCTGTTGGCAAAGCCACAAACAAGTCCCAGCTTAGAGGGCACAGCCCTCTTAGCATAATTAGGCTTGACCTTATGAAGCTCCCTAGATCTTATCTGGGAAGCAAATGGGCTAAGGGAGATGCAGCAAGTGCTGCCAAAACAAGTGAAACTCACAAGAACATTGGAACTATGGTCACCACTACCTGGTTTACCTCTGGCTATAAAATAAAGGCTCAGCTTGCTGTCTGGATCTCTCTCTGTGGCCTTAGCCAGGCACGGAAAGATCAACCTATAGATCCAGCTTATTCTCTTTGTCTGTCTTTTCTACATCCTTCGCCACCCCCCCTCAGGCTCACTGAACCCTTGGTGTACTGACATGGCACACTAAGGTTGTACTTTTACCTATGTTAGCTTTCTTCCTAGTTAGAATGGGTATTCTTTTAACATCAATGTGTGTGCCCAATATATTCTTAAAAATGTCTTCAAAGCTACTTAAAGCACTATATCTTACACTTAAGGTACTTGATTGGTTAATTAATTTGTAAGTGCATTAGACCAAAACTAATAATGTACTAATGACAAAGTTCTGGTAAGTGCCTCAAATTTGTCCATGTGACTCTTAGGATCAAGCTTTGGGAACTTCCAGCCGTTCCTTCTGCTTTGTCATATCTCTTCATTTCTATGGAGCTGTGCTTCCACTTATGGACCAGTGTGTCCCTTAGGAATCTGTTGTTATCCCTCATTTCAGTTTCAAGGCCAAGGCCTCAATGCAGCTGAAGTTTTGGAGTGAGGCTGGTGGAGATTTCATTATGCAGCTTCACTTCTGACACTCTGCTCTTCCCTCCGATTATGCAAAACTGTGTCCAGAATGAACTCATTTCAATTAGTAGCCTGTCAACTCAGGGAGGCTTATTTAAAACAAATTAATTCTAGACATGCCCTTGATAATTTAAAGCCACCTGTAAATCCACATCATAAGACAGAAATAGAAAACAGTTTCTAATGATGAAACCATTCTGTGGTGACAAGGATTATAAGTCAGTTGATGGCCTCCTTTTACAGTGTATCATCCTTGATCCTTTATTTCCTACTTTTGACAATCGAAAAGGTCCCGGGTTTCTTTGTCACAGGCAGCTGTATAGCCAGCCCTTTGACTTCTGTTTATGGAACCTATCTGACTAGTAGGTCACATGGAGACTTCAGAAGAAGCAGGCTCAGTGTGCCGGGGGCTTTCTGACTCACTACGCAAACAGTTGTCACTCTGCTATTTGTTCCATCAGTTTCCGGTGTGCATTGAGAAGCCTGAATTGAGATTAAAATAAATAAATAATGTTCTATTCAGTGAGATTAGCTTTTGTATCTTTTAATTAGGTAAATTCTTTATTTTAAAAATATTGCCTCTTTGAGTCAATGTTTTAAGTGCCTATTTGATAGTTACTATGAGCAACAATAAGGTACACAAATAAAGTGTCTGATTAACCTATTATTTTACAGAGTAAGAGGTAGAAAAGACCAATCTCATATTTTCTATCAGACTCCCACAGAAAGGGAGAAGACAATCTGATGATGATGAAGGCAATGCTGACCATGATAAGTATAGACCCGAGATAAAATAAAACCATTTATTTTAGTTTAGTGCTGCATACTGTGTCCTATATTGGTTCCACAACATAAAAAAAAATCTAATCTATAATAATAAAAGCATAATATGCTAATCAGACAGGACATCCTTCCAGATGTCCTTCTGGATGACCTTCCAGACAAAGCCGAAGCAGGCAGGGGCCAAGGCAGCCGCCGTGGTGGTGGGGGCTGAGCCCTTTGCACGAATTTCGTGCATTGGGCCTCTAGTGTTAAATAAGAAGTATGGTGTGAAAGTTAAGAAAATAACAGCATTAATAAATAATAAAATTTACTCTGTAGTTTCTGTTTACTTTTTCTATAAACCTAAAACATTAAAAATTACAACAGTATTACAGTTACCATAAGATCTTAAATTCAATTAATTAAGAAAAAAAAATTAATACTGATTTAAAATTTTTAATCCAAAGGCCTTATTACTAGCTATGAATGTATTAAGCTACACAAAATAAATAGCAAACTTAGAGGAAGATTCTAAGAAAATCTTCTTTAAATGTCATGTGTAAGTAGATTGATGTATATTTAGCATATTTTAATAAGGGATATTAACAAATTAACCTGTCAGACAGTCAGCTGGCATTAATGAAGCTTTCTTTTTCTAAGAACTTTTAAAGCCCATGAATTATATTCGCCTAGAGTAAGCTAAGCAAACCTTTTAGAAAACTTAAATGACTTTTCTCAATCTAGGAGACATGTGAGAATGTCTTGATACAGATTTTTATAGAAACACTCTTGTCTATCCTTGAACTTCTCTATCTGCTTTTGTCAAGTATTTCTGCATAGCCTTTAGGAGAATACATAAGCAACAGGTAACCATAGAAGACAACTGGATGACTGACAGACCGAATGCTGTCTGTCATTTTACTTTGTAAATGTCTGTATTTTGACTTTTGTACAATTGGAATGCAGTATTCATTCAAAAGCCGATTAATGGCAAATAAATTAAAATAAAGAACAAACTTTTGATGCTGCAGTTGTATGTGACTTCTCTAAATTAAGGATGCCAGAGGCAGAGCTATGGGCAGAACGGTGTGTGAAAAGATTTTCTTATTCCAAGATCAGAATTTTTTCACGATATTACATTCATATTTTTAAAAAATTCTCCAGGGATGACAGAAGTAACTTAAGTAAAGGAATTTTATATTAATGTTAACACTTTTATATCTTATATAGATGTGGAAAACCAGATTGTATTTTTCCAGAGGACAACCAAAGGAACCACAAAGCCCTGTACAGCGGGAACTTATTGATTTGTCCAAGGGAAACCTAACACCACGCACACTGTGCATCACTTTTTCAGAAGAATGCTTTGAAATTCATCCACACAGTTCCCCCTGCTGAGTCTGTGGACTTGCTATTAAAATCAGCACCTTGTTTTGAATAAAGCTCCACTGAGAGCCAATTAGGTTTAAACTTTGGGTTAAAATGAATGACCAGGAATCCATATTACATGATGTTAACAAGCATTAACTTGAAGTTCATTAACTAGCATTTTACAACCTGAATGAATCACAGCTTGGGGACTGCCCATCTTTAATGCCTGCAAGAAGTTCACATTCCTCTTGCTAAACCATGCCCCCTGCTAAGATGTCTTTTCAAACTAAAATGTTTGAAACCATGAAAAGGTCAGTGGAGTCTCTAGCCTGTTACCTTTAAGTCTGTGTGTACACAGTAGTTTGCAGGATTCAAAAGGCCTCTGTCAATTTTAGATAAAGAGCAAATTGAAAATAACTAAGAGACATTACTCTATTTTCTCCTATATTGCCTAAGTCAGTGGTTCTCAACCTTCCTAACGCCGCGACCCTTTAATATAGTTCCTCATGTTGTGGTGACCCCCAATTTCATTGTTACAAATTGAACATAATTAAAGCATAGTGGTTAATCACAAAAACAATATGTAATTATATGTGTTTTCCGATGGTCTTAGGCGACCCCTGTGAAAGGGTCGTTCGACCCCCAAAGGGGTCGCGACCCACAGGTTGAGAACCACTGGCCTAAGTGACTGATGTCTCCAAGGTATTTTTTTTCTAGTAAGTTCTTCAAATGACCACAGTAAGTTAAGTCATTGCCTGTATGGCTACCTCTATAATAACAATGATTTACATCAAATGGTGTTGTAAGTATAATACAGGTAATATTTTTAAGATATTAAACGAAAATATTTTTTGTTTTTATATTTCCAAGATCTTAATTGTTACCAACCCAGCCGATGCCAAGGTAGGATAAGCTCTCTCTCAGGGGGTCCAGTTGTGTGAGGAAAACTGAGCTTACCTCAGACACAGAGTGCTTGGGAAAAGGGGGGGGGGGGGAGAAAAATTCCTTAAGAAAGGAGAAATAGCCAGATATTTATTCAAGGTACCTTTTAAACAAGAGATCTTGTAATACCCCAAACTCACCACTAGAGGGAATAGAGATGAATGAGATTAGCTTAATTCCAATAAGAAAATAACATCATTTTTGCATTTCATATTCTTAGTTTAAATCTACCATATGTGTTTTCAAACATACAAAATATTTTCAAAAGCACATACATTATGGGAAGGGATAAGTTAAGGGAGAATGGATTGTCCAGGTGAGTCCAATACAATCAATCACACGGCTCCTTATCAGAGAGAGGCAGGAAGCTCAGAGTCAGTACAGGGCGATGTGACCAGGCAGCAAAAGGTTGGAGGGATGCCAGGAAGGGGCCAAGAGTGAGGGAATGCAGGGAACTCCTAGAAGCTGAACAAAGCAAGCGAATAGGTTCTCCCCTCAGAGTCTCCAGAATGAACCCGCCTTGATGACACCCAGTGACAGTGATTTGGACTTGTGACCTCTACAAATATCTGATAGATGATAAATTCATATCATTTTAAGCTATTAAACTTGCCAACAAGTGCACTGAACATACATTTTAGTGAAGTTAATTATACACTTATTTAGACTTTTTATTTAATAAATAAAATTCATTTAGGGTTAATAAGAGATCAAGAAAAATTCCTGGCCAGCATGGCTCAGTGGTTGAGCGTTGACCAATGAACCAGGAGGTCATGGTTCGATTCCTGGTCAGGGCACATGCCCAGGTTGCCGGCTCGATCCCCTGTGTGAGGTATGGGAGGGGGGAGGAGTAGCCGGTCAATTATTCTCTCTCATCATTGATGTTTCTCTCTCTCTCTCCCTCTGACTCTCTGAAGTCAATAAAATATATTTTTTTAAAAAGAAAAAGACAACAACCTTGCCCAGAGTTAGAGATGGTAAAAACAGATGCAGAAGGAGACCTGTGGAGTGAGAAGGTGGAGGCAAGAACAGGATTGATTCTTAGATTATTTGATCCATCTTCCTCACTTAGGAAAAAAATGAACTGCTCCAGATAAGAAAAATATGTGTTACCTAATTCACATAGCAAATATGTCACAGAAATATTATTAATCAGGACTCTTACTATATAACTAATGACCATACTACATATCAATTGAGAACTTGAGAAAAAAATTTCCTAATTTATTAACTAGTAAGGGTGAATGTCATTCAAAGAAACTGATGGACAAAACACTCCTATCTGGATTTACTCAAATAAACAAAATATGAATTAAATTACTTCTCTGTGCCAGACACATTGCTCACAATACAGAAATAAACAGGACTTCTTTGGAAGGAGACATATCTGTAAACATATATGGGTATTCATTCTAACTTGACTTTAAATTGTGTCAATAGCTGGGATTTCTCAAAATATCTGGCATATCATTAAAAAAGACCACATGGAATTATTTGAATAAACAGGAACAAGGAGAATTTGCGTGAAAAGTTGCAAAATACCCTAAAGGGAAAGGGAGTCAGAGAAAATGTTGGCCGAAGAATATGCCGTTAACTTTTACAGCATCATGGCCATCTTTCCATATGAATTCCAATCAGGTCTAATGATTTAATATGATGGGGAAAATTATCTCAAATAAAAAGTAATTAATATGTTTCTAGATATTTTGTTCAACATGATGAGACAAGTCAATACTGTCAACACTGTGACAACAGGAAGGAAGTCCCCATGTTCCCCACTGTCGCATAGACAGAGTGGGTATTCGGCACATGGGAGTTCTGCAGTGAGCTCTAGCAGCATCCTGGGGTGGGGAGATGGGCACCATTACTCAGCAGTGGTGCCCTGGGCAGCTTGCTGGGTGAACTCAGACAGTGATGTGGAAAGAGCTTGCAGCTTCTCAGTCAAAGGGATTCATCCAATAGGACCAGAACAGGAAAAGAAGAAAATGACAATGCTGCTCAGTGGCAAAAGTCACTGGAGATCCTCAAAATCTTTGGAAGCATTTTTTAAGGCTAGAGGACAACCAGCCGGTGTGGCTCAGTGGTTGATCATCTACCTATGAACCAGGAGGTCACAGTTCAAGTCCCAGTCAGGGCACATGCCTGGGTTGCAGGCTCAATCACCAATAGGGGGGGTGTGCAGGAGGCAGCCAATCAGTGATTCATTATTGATGTTTCTTTCTCTCTCTCCCTCACCCTTCCTCTCTGAAATCAATAAAATTATATATATTTTTAAAAGGCTAGAGGAGCTGCATTAGTGGATGTAATGAAATTCAAAGAAATTCTATTAAAGTTAGCATGACTCTATATATCTCTCACAGTTAGTTTGATCTAGGAAAACATGGGTTTCACATATGCAGGTAGCTAGAAAGATATAAATGGAAAAATAATAGAGTGTAATACATGCTGTAATAGGAAATTATACAAGGCATAGAAAATGTATACACATACATATTCACCCAAGTGGCTGAATATGGGCCATAAGAACCTGTGCATTTTATGTTTTAAAAAATTTCTTCTTGCATTTTCCCAAAATGCACATTCCACAAATGGAACTCAGCCTTTCTACCTACAGCAATAATGATAGAAAATTAAAATTTTATAAAGGCATGTGGCCCATGTCAAATCATTATGACTTTACCTGTAATAAAGGGTCTATTAATATGGATGAGTTAAAAATGATCTCGTTAATCGCTTTGAGACATGATGAAAATCCATCCAAGCAGAAAAAAACTAAAAGACTATACTTTCAAAAGCCAAGAACAATTAAATCCTCGCAAGGAAAATGTCCAATGGAATTTCACAATTGTAGGCAAGTGAAGATGAGGAGACTCAAAGATATTGCTCAGTTAATTCCCCACCATCAGAAGATTGGGGGGAAGCTGTAAGCATGCTGTCTCTTCCCAAGAGGGACAAAAGCCTTTTTTTGTCTTTATTAAGGTATTACATATGTATCCTTAACCCCCCATTCCCCCCCCAATCCCCCTCACCCCCCCTGGTGTCTGTGTCCATGGGTTATGCTTATATGCATGCATATAAGTCTTTTGGTTGATCTCTCCCCCTTACCCCCACCCTCCCCTACCTTCCCTCTGAGGTTTGATGGTCTGATTGATGCTTCTCTGTCTCTGGATCTGTTTTGTTTCCTCCAGTATCTCCAAAGGGTGGATGGATATATATATATATATATATATATATATATATATATATATATATATATAATCACAGGGGCAGTTGAGCTGCTTCATGCCTTGAGGGATTTTAGTACATAAGTTAGATTATTTTTCTTTTTTTATAAATATGTCTTTATTGATTTTTAGAGAGAGAGGAAGGCAGAAGGATAGAGAGATAGAAACTGATGAGAGATGAACTTCATCAATGTGCCCTGACTGGGAATCCAACCATTGACCTCTTGATTCCTGGGTTGACACTCAACCACTGAGCAACACTGGCCAAGCTAAGTCAGATTATTTTTAATACTGCTTGTTATGATCCATTACTGTATTTTGAAATCAATTTGGCATTGCAATCTGTGTATAAGGAAACAGATGGGGCTAGGCTAGAATAGGTGATATCACAGCACCTCTGACCTAAGAAATTTTTGTGTCATTTCTCTGAGTGCATGCATTTGTACTGAATCAGGGTTCAATGCATTTCCCATAGTACAGCATGGTGAAACAGTGTTTAAATACATTGAATGAAATGGTGAGGCTTATATTCTCATTTTTTCCCAGAACAAGAGTTCCTACAGATTCAACACAGTTGACAGAAGTTGTTGAGTGGAAGTAATTTTATAAGATCACACTCCACAGAATGGTAGCACTTGTGTCCTTTTCAGCATTTCTGCAAGGGTCTTAACAAGGGATCGAATGTGGTGGTGCATTTCAAATATCCTTATCTGCACAAAGGTTGCCTTTGTTAATCCTCTAGACTAGCTTCAGTTTTTAGTACATCTCTGTTTGCTTCAAGGTGGTGATTCTGGTTTGTATATCATCCCAAATTTCTTATACCATTTTCCTCAACATATTATTGTATCCTGTTTTGATAGTGTCAAACAATCATCTTCAACCTACTTATGACACAAGAATCTAGTTCATGTTTTATAATAACAGGGTTTGAAAAACATTAAACATCAGTCAACATAAGTATAGTATGCCTAGTGCTGAGTTATGTGTTATAGGATATAATAAATACTTAATGTTTCACTGTCAGGAAATATACAGTCTAGAAGATGAAGGAAAACATAAAAAAGAGCTTCAAGGAACATAAGACATTATGTAATTAAGGACTAAATTGTGTGGGTTGTACAGGTAATAATAAGGGGAGAAATTGATGTACAAAGACTAGAATAGTCTAGGGATATATTGTGATGGGTTCAAAACTAGAGTCCATCAGGAATATTTCAAGGTGAGTTAGTTGAAGATTTTTCCTTCTTCTGGGAAGCCTGGGAATAATTGGACAAATGAGAGTTTTGGTGACATGAAAATTAGAAGGATGATGAATATGCTAGCACGTGGGAAACCTTTGAAGGCATAACCGGCTGAGATCTGCCGGCTCTGCCCTGAGAATCCAGGGGAACACCTGAAGGGCTTGAGGAGGGTGGAAGGCCATGGAACATGAAGGTGGGTGTGTTAAAGATAATCCAATGCATTCGAAATATTTCCCAAACCAACACTAAAGCAAAAAGTGGAGAAAGGTCACAAGTTAAGAAGGTGGGAGGGGGCGGGAGGAACTGTTTGCTAAGAGAGAATGCTATAGATTACTTCAAAAGATTATCAATGTTCTGTCCTAGTGACGTCTCTCTTTTTAGCTAAAAGCTACGTAGAGTTTATATACTTGGAAAGACTATTCTTCTTTATCAGAAACTGCTTAGCCAAAGGAAGAAAAAGGGCACGAAGATAAAAGGACCTTTCTTCTTTCTCCTTTTTAATTGACTTTTCACATGTGTAAGAAGAGGTCTAATAACTCAATAAAATTTGGCTTAGTCTTCTGCTCACTGTTGCTGTCTATGAGGAATTGATTTCAGTAATTAAGAGACTGGATATAAGAGTGGGTTGAAAAATTAGTTGTTGAAGTGCAGAGGTAAGCAAAACAGGGTGATTTATCAGCATCATGTTGTCAGCGATGTCCCAGGCTTTGTCTACATTTTTCTCTACCACCTTTAACTGGTGGCTTGTGTTCTCACATGCTCCATGGTGAAATATTGCTGCGGGAGCTCCAGTGGTTATGTTACTATTCCAAGTGGAACAATGGAAAAAGACAAGGGCATCTTGAAAAAGGGCAAAGCAGATGCCAACTGTCTGAAGCAGATACTCTCTCAACTTTCTTCCAACTGTATGAGTCTAAAGCAGCGGTTCTCATCCTGTGGGTCGCGACCCCTTTGGCAGTCAAATGACCCTTTCACAGGGGTCGCCTAAGACCATCCTGCATATCAGATATTTACATTATGATTCATAACAGTAGCAACATTACAGTTATGAATTAGCAACAAAAATAATTTTATGGTTGGGTCACAACATGCAGAACTGTATTTAAAGGGCCAGAAAGTTGAGAACCACCATGTAAAGGCATAGTGCCAAGGCAACAAAAAGTGTATTCTCATATTACTATAGAGACATTAAAACACTCTCTGTACTCTTAGCACTGTGATAAAGATATAAACATTTTGTTAGAAAATAAACTAGAGAATATATGTACCTAGATGTTAGTATTTAGGAAGGTATGGATTATTTCATAATTATTATGATAATCAATAATTAAAAAGTGCCTAAATATGGATGATGAAACTGAGGCTAAAGAATTTGCTAATATCACACAGCTAGTAAATAATCAGACCAGAATTTGAATGAATCTGCCAACAACAAATGCATTTAGTTCAAAAAAGACAAAGAAAGAGAATACTATATATTTTTTTTCAACAAAGAAAAACAACTGCATCCTTGAAACTTCTGAAAGGGCGAGGACTACGCCCTCCATCTTGCCTGAAGGTAAGGGCTACGCCCTCCATCTTACCTTGCCCATGTGCTAGGCAAGGCTTCTTCCCAGAAGCCCAAGCCTCTGCTACTCTGCTAGCCACACCCAGGACTTCTTTAAACTAACAAATGACAATCAAGGGAAGTCGCCATAGATATGACCACATCCTGTGTAACAAGACACCGACTTGCGCCTGGCCAATCGGCAGGGCCCACAGTCCTTTCTCCTCCCCTTACTCCAACCCCCTATAAAACCTCTCTCCACACAGAGTTCCCTCTCTCTGCCACTTGGCTTGCCGTTGCATCGGTGAGTGTGGTCGGGGAGCCGAACTAGTTCGAATAAAGACTCTTTGCTTTTGCATCGGACTCGGCTGGCTTCCTGGCGGGCTTTTGGGGATCTTGAAATCTGGGCATAACACTTCCATAATTGGGGATAGGGTTGGCTGGGAAAGAAGTCTGTAGCTAGAATCTTCACCTGTGGCCATCAGAAGCAAGCTTCCTTTTTCATTTAATGTGGTTTCAGTAAGACACTAAAATATGGCTGCTAATTACCAAACCAATTTAACAAAGAACAAAATATTTGTTTTAACAGCTCCTATAGCAACCAAACTGGAGCACCAGAATATTCCTTTAACTTACAATTTTCCCTTCTTCCCAGGATCCAAAAGAAGCTCTGAGATATCTCTATTAAGAAACATCAAGAGGCTCTATAGCAGAGGTTCCCAACCTCTGGGTCGCGACCCCTTTGGCGTCAAACGACCCTTTCACAGGGGTTGCCTAAGACCATCCTGCATATCAGGTATTTACATTACGATTCATAACAGTAGCAACATTACAGTTATAAAGTAGCAACGAAAATAATTGTATGGTTGGGCCACAACATGAGGAACTGTATTTAAAGGGCCAGAAGGTTGAGAACCACTGCTCTATAGTGATTGATTCTAGAGTTCACCAAATAAAAGAAAAAGAGCTATTTGGTTAATGGGGACTCTTTTACAACATTGATAATGAAAAATGAACATAAAGCTTAAAGCATGGCAAGAGAAGTTCATTTGTCTTATTGAAACAAACTATAGTTCTCTTATTTTTCCCATAGGATCTTACATGAGGATTAAATTATTTCATCAGTATTCCATTAGTGAATAGGATTAGTGCTTTTATACTAACTGATAGACATAATTTCCATTAAATTTCATAATTACAGAGCCACATAATCTTTTCATTGTATTGTCCCAACTAAATGTTTTCCTCTTCAATCAGGTGCTACTGAACAAAAGGCAAATCTGAATAAATAGAAAGTGATCCAGGTAATGGTCATCAGTAGATTATGTGAAAAGCAATTATGACATTTCAGTGGAAATGAAAACCAAATTAGAAACAAAAGAAAAAGTAAAGCAGTAGAGAAAAAATATACAGATAGAACAAGAGAGTGAAAATGAGGAGGGTGGGGCAGAGCGAAGAGGAAGAGAGAAAAGAGAAGGAGGGGTGGAGGAGAAGAAAAAAGAAACTAAGGAAGGAGGGAGGGAAGGGAGAAAGCAAAGGGGATATGTGGTCATTTTAAATTAATCCCAGATACAAAACTTAAAAGTGAGAGTTCATTAAAGAGTTAGAAGGCCCCACATCCTATCAATATTTCTCCCGTCTCACTCACATTCCTTCCTCAGCTACCCACATAAATGCAGCCACATATTTGGTGTAGGGCATTAGGACAGGGAAAACAAACAAAAAACAACAAAGCAATGCATGACAAATTGTATGATAAGGTTCTTATCATGGTTCTGAAATAACCACTGTATGTCACTGGATGCAGTTGCATGATCTCCTGGGCCTTACCCTATGGGCCTTCCCATAGAATGAATAAATGTAGATTATTTTTAGCTTTATTTTAAGCTATTTTTAATCTCTCTCTCTTTCTTTATATCTCTAATTCTCTCTATCTCTCTAGCTTTTAGAAAATCCTCAGAAAGAGATGGACATATCCTTGTGAGACACTCAGTCTTTGGGTACTGTGGACAAAAGTTTCTATTGAAATTAATATCACAGGTGATCTGATAATAAACTCCTAACTGGGCAGGTCATGGAGGGTAGTCCTGCCTGGGGCATATAACTCTTTAGTAAAAGGCTTATCTTTGCCTTAAGCAAGCTCTGCTCATTGTTTTTGTACATACCTTTGAAATGCTTATTTTTAGAGATTCCTCTTTCTAAAGTGGACCACCCTTAAGAGAGCCACCAATCTTGACTATCCTGTAATCCAATCCCTACCTTGCTTTCTCTCACTTTTATGTGCTTTTCCTTACATTCGCCCCTTAATTTCAAATGCATAAAAGAAACTGCAAACTATTATTCTCCTGAGCATTTGAAATCTTTCTCCTGGCATATGTCATCAGTTTGGCTCAAATAAACTCATAAAATATTCTCTACAGGTTTGGACGTTCTTACAGTGGCGGTACCTATCTCACTGGTTTATTCCCCGCCCCCGCATGTTTGAGTCAGAGCCTTCTGGCAGAGCACACCGCATTCACCAGCCAGGACTGACGTAAACACGATGGCTGTGCAGGAAGGTTTGCCTTCAGCAGCTCTTCATTCCTCTTTGCTGCTCACAGTTTTGGCTGCTGCATCCTTTCTCCTCATTCCCCCGAGTCCCTGCTACATGTGTGGGCCTTATTATCCCCGACAGCACCTCACTTCAACTGGGCATTCTCAGGTCACTTTTACTCCCATAGGACCCTGTTATTCACCAGTGGATGAATGGCTAAAATTGCATAATCCAATGTCATCACTGTGAATATCTTAACAAGCTTATAAATGAGCCCACTCCTATAGGGAGAGTTGGCATGAATAGAAATAAACCCAGATTTGCACCCTTCTGTGAATATCCTGGGTTTGTTTTGCTGGTTCCAAAGACTCAGAGCACACAGTGAAAGTGAGGATGGAGTTTTCTCCTGAAAATAATCAATTACACAACTATAAGTTATCTTGGGAAGAGATTAATGTTAGAACCCCAGAATGTTAGATGCCCCCAGAGCAAGGACAATGGGCAGGTATAGAAACTCACCAGGGCAGAAAGCTCCCGATGCCTAACAAGGGGCAAAACTGGGAAAACAAGAACCACACCCCCAGGGTAAGCTTTCCTCCCCTAGCATGTTGCTGGTCATGTGGTTTGGACACCTGATCTTTCATATCACAGGTCAGGCGATTTAGACCCCTTGACCCTTTCCTCCCTAAAGATAACATCTAGGCCTCAGTGGTATTTCAATTCCAGGCTCAGAAAAGCAGCAAAGCCAGACAGTGGTGCCCTGGCTGCCTCAGGACAATTTTTACACTCCATGTGTTTCCTCAGCCTTGGGTATCTGGTCATTTCACTGTCCCCACCCCCCCACCCCCTTATAGTAATGCAGATACTAAGCTGCCGGCTGATTGGTTTCTGATATGTGGGGTAACTGTTTATTAAGAATAATTATTAACAAATAGAAAGAGGAGGGAAATGTTAGGACTGTGGGGTAATACAATCCTTAATGGCCATTTTGTAAGCTTCCTGCCACAGGAGAATGAAAGACCAGGAAAAATTTGCTGGACAGTAGGAATCAGACCTTACAAGGAAGTGAAACTGTCCCAAAGACACCTGATCACACACCTGCATTCCATTAGCATCGAAGCCCAGCTCAGTCCCCAAACCCACTGCGGATGAGGGCTTCCCGCCAGTGACTGCATGTAAGGATGAAACTGCAGCTCCTGGATGCTGCCCTCATTGACCCAATGTCCCCTTGGCTCAGTGCTGTGCAGCCCTTCCCTTTGGGTAATCTATTCCCCAGCCCCTTTCCTTAAATAAATTCAATGTTTCTTAAATCACCGTCTGAGATGGCTACTTAGCCAGCCTGCTCACCGTCCACCATGTTCACCTTTCACTTAACATTGAACTGGGAAATGAACATGTAGGGAGGTGAGACTTAAGAAAAATTTTCTTCATTCAAAAACACTAAGGTTTGATTGAACTAGGTGTTGGATCTTTGAGATTCTGAAGAAAAGTATTTGAAAGACCCTTTATAAAACCCATCTGCTAGGTTTATATATTTTGAGATGAACACTGAATGGATTCACAATTTCAAGAAGAGACTTCCAGAAAGGCCCTTGCTACCCTTCAGTTAAAATGATTTTCCAAGCTGGTCAAACATATCGTCTAAAATAAATCTCTTCTATCAAATTAAGCCCATAGTCTATTTGAGTGTTCATTAAAGTTCTCAGGCCAAATCAACTTTGAACCAGAAAGCTTTCCAAACCTAGCTTGTTCGGGAAAAATTGTTCTAGTAAGCATGTGTTCGAGATGTACATACATTATTTTAAATTTAAATTTACATGGCATTAGACCAATGCTTACTTAATTACTTTCTTAAGTTGTAGGAAGTAGGCATAATCTAACATTATTCATGAGTCATTGTTTATTACCTTCAATTTCACCATAAAAAATACTCTCAGGAGCTCCTGAAATAGATAGGCTAAATCTCTCTGCAGGAAGTAGCCATATATAAATTTTTAAAATCCCTTTTGACTATTTAACATTATCTGTCTCCTTTCTTGTTATCAGATGCAATTCATTTGTTCTATGCTTTCCTTCACATAACCTATTTCAACCCTTCCCATTGCTGTATTCTATGTATGGTAGACTTGCAAACTTAGTGGCAAGTGATTATACTTGCGTTCAAATAGCACAAGTAAATGTTGAGCCGTTGAATGAGAGGCATGTTATTGCCTCATGCTTTAGGACTTCTAGTTTTTGTTCACTCAAAATTGTTTCAGATTGCACTTTATTCCCAGACCTGTTTAAGTCTGTGTGTTTAAAACTGCTAGTAACTAAATTCCAGTTTGGTAAGACGTCTAGCAGTCAAGAGATGAAGGAAAGTTTGCTGTGGGATGATGATGCCATGGCAGATTAGATGGCTTTTGTCATTATTGCTAATCAGGCAAACTCACTTTTATGTCATCCTCTGCCTGACAACTTGATAACTGCTTTTTTATGTTATAGTCTTCATTATCTACCACCTTACTCTTTCATAGAAATGTCTCATAGCTTTTACTCCAGCAGGCACTTGATTAAAAGTCACTGAGATTCATTCAATGAATAACACACTGTCTGCATATAATTAACTTTGAAAAATAAAAATAAAAGTAACAACCTGTTTTTAATTTTACGTAGGACAAAGTATTTTGTCAGCAGCGGAGGAGAATGTGCATATACCTGTCAACAGATGGGCTTGGAAGCATAACTGAATTCTGACTTTAATGTTAAGTTGTGATTAATTAAAATATTTTTGTTGGGATAATAAATTATTCCTCTCAAATTGCAGGTTAGGGTTTGAAACAGCTTGCTGATCATTTGCCTTTTCAAAATAGAGAGTCGTTAAGATCCAAATGAACTGCCATATGCTGGGTTTCTCTGTTTTGAAACTGTTAACAATGTATTTCATGAGACGAATGGCCTCGTCGAGGACTCTGGGGAAGTTCATCGGTGTTATTTGAGGGTGCTTGCGCCCTGTCATCTATCTCAGAAGGAAGAATGGTCCTGTTACAATAAGGTGACAACCAGGGACATACCAATAAAGAAAGCAGTGTAGTTCTATAAGGGATACTTTCTCTGGTTATCTGCTGTGTGAGCCACAGTCCCTGGGACAAAGGTGAATCAAGCACTAAGTTTTGATAGGGTGGTAAATGATCAATTCTATCTGCTCCTTAAGATGAGCTACGTTACTACTGGTGCAATTTAGCATCATTTTCTGCTATACATCTTCACACTCAGACCAGATTGTTTGCCGTTTCAACTAATGGCTTGACACCACTGAACCAACAGTGGGATATTTGCTACAAATAGAGACAGACTCAGAGAATGGCAAAAGGATGAGGAGTTAGTACATTCTCCTAAGGAAGTCTGTGTACATAGCCTGGCCATGCCTAGGGCATGGAGAGATAAAAATTATAGTGTAGGAAAGAGAGCCCAGGCTGACTTTTACATAAAACATGTTTTAAGACACAGAACAAAGAGCCTCAAATAACTTTAAAGGCCTTTGTTGGACTGCAAAGGGAAATAGAAGGGCAAGAAAGCTGTGAGTTTAAAGTATTATGTCCCTCTAGTCATTTTTCCCAGCCATTTTAGACCATTATTTGTACAAAAGGCAGCATCTGTGATTCTCATGACCTCTTGCCCTGATCTTGTTTTGGACAGAAATAAAGAGCCCCTTACCTATAGCCTACTTCTTCAGGAACAAAGTTTTCAGAAACACTAATCTGCTTCTGGGGTCAGATCTCAGAAGTGCTAACAGATTGCAAGGGAAATCTGAACTTTTCCAGCCTGGATGTCCACCACTATGGCACCAATGACTAAAAACAGGACTTTTGGTGTCGGTGCTGGCCCACCCAGGAATGAAATAATTGCTAGTGTGTGTTTTGAGCTCACTCTTTCTGGATCACTATTCCAAGCACTTTTTTTCTGTATTAACTCATTTAATGCAATTTTAATTTCAAATACCAACTTCTTAATTTGTGTCTCTATTTTTTTAGGACCTCTGTTTTTCTTTAATAGACAAGATTGATTAATGGGAAGGAAAGGGGGAAAGACATCAATAGTGACTTTCAGAGAGAGAAATGGCATTAAAAGTGTTTGTTTGTGCCCAGCCGGTGTTGCTCAGTGGTTGGGTGTGGATCTATGAACCAAGAGGTGATGATTCGATTCTGGGTCAGGGCACATGCCCAGGTTGTGGGTTTCACCCCCCAGTAGGGGGCATGCAGGAGGCAGCCAATCAATGATTCTTTCTCATTATTGATGTTTCTACTATCCCTCTCCCTTCCTCTCTGAATTCAATTAAAAAAAAATTTTTTAAGTGTGTGCTTATGGGGAAGGGGCAGTATATGAGTGTTAACCTACCTGATTATAGTGTGGGATCCGGGCCATAGAATAGTCTGTGGTGTGCAGCCTAGGTCATAGAACGGACTTGTAATTTGCATTAGGAAACCAAGACCTAAGGTCAGCTTTCTATCTGTAATGGTATTTATTTGTGGCCTGCAGAAAATCTGTTAATTTTATGGCTTTTAGATCCTTGACCTCCTGAATCAGAAAAATAAGGGATGCTATAAATCGTTTTTAAGGTTGCTCTTAGCTTTAGCAATTGGTAGTTATGATTTTAACATGTGGTGAATTTCTAAGTGAAGAACAGTGAAGGGGATTTCACTGTGGCACTGAGAACCTATGAGGAGAGTGTGAACAGGGCCCTTTAAAGGTAGATAGGCATGTTATATTTGATTTTTCGGTAGCTAGTTTCTGGCCTTTACTCAGTAAGAACTAGAAGCCTCTAAGTAACTATTAAACTAGTCAACCTTTGAAGTCACATTAATTTTTTTTCTATACATTCATTATTCTGAGCCAGAGGAAAATGAATGTTACTTAACGTTGTAGAATAAAATTATGAAAACTCTTCAGAGTTAATAATTATGATCACATTAATAAAAAACAGCTAAAATATAGTCCACAAAATGTTGAGTTCAGCAAAAGCTTGCACATTTAACATTGGAAGGTATGAGCAGCTGGTATAGCTCATTTAAGTGTGGTGGTGCCAGTCCTGCCTACCTTCATGGGTGACTGTGAAGATCAAATGGGCTAATGTATTTGAAATAATACTTTTTTTTTTAATTGGAAGAGCTTCAAGATATTGGTTGAGGGCTCCTTTCACTTCCAAGGATAAGAGCAGATTTTTACTTGGAACTGCAGCGATGATCTCATTTTTGTGAAATCCTGCAAAACCAAGTATTAAATACACAGGGGCCCAAGACATTATCCCAAATTAAATGTATTTTTCTCACACTTTCTAATAACTGGCATGTCCTTTATATTCACAAAATGCAAATGGCTTGTGGAAAATATGTGTTCTCTCAAGCCTTATTCAGAAAGACTTTAATTACATAAACAGATCAATTCCATAAGGCAGAGAATTGCAATGAGTATTTGGGATTTCATAGAAATGGAGAAAAGGGAAATTTTAGAATAATCTTAGGGAGGAAGTGGGTGATGTGAAGAAATTTGGTTTCTTGAAAACCAGAGAAAGAAGGCAGGTGATGAAGGGATCTCAGTATGAGTCTCAGGAGAACAATGGAGACAAATTGAGTAAACAAATGTAGCCTAGATTTATGGAGACTTCAGGTGGATATTATAGCCTTTGAGTTTTTTTTAACTGAGTTGAAGAGTAGTTTGAAAACCTGTGAGACTTCACTGTCCCAGTTCTACCCTATTTTTTGTTTAACCTTGAAACAAGGTAAAGAAAGCAAAACAGAGGAAGAAAAAGAATTACGTATCTGGATTTTCTGAAATTCTTCATTTTCATTTATAGCCAATGTATAACTACTATGCAGTCAAAAGCTCACGTGAGCAAGCCAGTTTACCTTCTTTATTTTAAATAACTCAATAGCAAATTCTGCACAACCATTCTGCTGATTGGCAGGCCAGAAAGGCCCTCCATCTTTCCAGAGATTTCCTGGTACCTCATGCCTCTGGGACCTCACCTGACTTCAAAGAGATCTCAATAGTTGTGATAGTGGTATTTCCTGTCCTAAAGTCAGACATTCTGTGCAAAGATAGCACCATCCCAGGTAGCTTGACCCCTAACCCCCACACCAAGACTTATCTTGTGTCATGCTTGGGCCAGTTTTAGACTCTAGGACTCTGGTTTGTCTTCCTAATCTCCAATCCTCCTGTGGGCCTTTCTACCTCCTCAGCAGAGCTGCTGGGAAGAAAATAATAGACCAATCCCCATACCAGCTCCTCTGTCAGCTCTAGATGTCTCTCCTGTTCTAGGAAAAGTAATCCCTTTAGGTTATTTCAAGGAAGTCTGTCTACACCTGGGAATCTCGTATTTTCTTCAAAGCCAAAATAGGTGACTTTAACTTTCTATTTTGCCAATTGTTTTCCTCTGAGACAAAGAAGTAAAAGATCATGCACCTGCTGCAATAAGGGAACATGATGGGGAAGAAGAAATGGGGAAAATTAAATAAAATATCTTGCCATCTATGCACATACATAAAAATGTAATGAGTCTAAATAACTTGACAATACCAACTCCTGTCCACCAGTAGGTGGAGCTGTAATCTATCAAATAACTAGTGGATAAGGTTTTGGGGACAAAAATAAAAACTAAAACAGATACAGGATTACTATTTGCCAGGCACAGGCCCAAAGGTTTTGCACGCATTGACTCAATATGCCAAAACACCCTTTTAAGTGAGTACTGTTATTACGCCCATTTTATGGATGAGCAAACCAGAGTTCTCAGGGTGATGTAGTAACTTTCCAAAGGTCACACAGCTTAGAAGTGCAGGTGCTCATTCTAGAGAGTGACCTCTAGAATCACACTCCTAAAAATATAAAACACATGCTTCTTTATATTCTTTCCCATCTGTAGTAAAAAGGATCTCTTTTCTCCCTCTTTCCCCCATCCTGAATTTTATAAATAGTTAATAATACAAATTTTCAAGCCCGTTGCCATGTGTTAACCTTCAGATAGAATAGAAACAATCATTACATTCTGCTTACCTTTGCTTGGATCTCAAACTGCTTTTTTTGTTTGTTTATTTTAAAAATATGTTTCTATTTCAGGGAGGAAGGGAGAAGGAGAGGGAGAGGTAGAGGGAGAGGGAGAGAGAGAAACATCAATGATGAAAGAGGATCATTGATCGGTTGCCTCTTAATGCCCCCTACTGGAGATGGAACCCACAACCCAGGCATGTGCCCTGACCAGGAATCGAACCATGACCTCCTTGTTCATAGGTTGGTGCTCAATCACTGAGCAACACCAACTGGGCTGGACAGACAACTGTTTTTTAAATGAGTGATCCCTCTCATCTTTCCAACTCATTTTTCATGAAGTTCCCCCTACCCATAAACCATTCCTTGGTTTTCTTTATTCAAAACATACTTGTCCTTTAAGTTCAGGTTCATATGCTCCATACCCTAAAGTCAACCTTGTCCCACTATACTCGGGGGTTGGCATTCTCACATTCCTTTTCTTATACTTTTGTTATATCAATGATCATTTTCAAATTGCAATATACTTAATTGTGTGCCTGGTCCTACACAATGTACACTTCTTGAGGTAAAGGTTAACACATATCTTCCCTTTACATCTCAGTACCTATCTTAACAAACAATAGATTATCAATGTATGTTTGTTTTCTTTGTGTTTTATTTTTAAATGAATGAGCCATTTTACAGGGAATCTGTGGAGGAAAAAAGTGATCAGTGTCTGCCTCTGTTGGAATTGTTGAGCTTTGGAAGGGGTTTGTAGCACATGTTTTGAAATTTATACTCTTCTTGCCTTTTCCCAAATAGAAGCAGCTGTTCCCTAAACTGAAGACAGAAACTTGGTCTGAAAAGCGACACTTGCTCTGTGCCTGCAGATGTCTCCGGGAACAGCTTGTGTGGGTGCAGATGCACCTGACAGCGAACATTACAGGTTTGGCCTGCTTCCTTTCTCACTTTCACAAGGCGTCATAGTCAAATAAATTTTGTCTCACCAAATAGTGATCTCATCTCTATTTTGCTAAATACCACATTCTCTTTAACAAACTGCTTTCAGGGACTTGCTGACTGAGAAAGTGGGTGAGTATAAGGGGTCATAGGGCGTCTCCAGACCACTTGTCTCCAATTGCAAATGGTCTCAACAGGCAACTTAACTAGGCAGCCCAAACCCAATTCTCCAGCTCCTGTTTCATGAAGAGATGCTATTCAAACAGGCCTAGCTATGTTTTCCTCTGAATCAGAGAACTCAATAGACTAGCTCATTGTGTCCAAGTGTTGGTGTACACCTGCTTAACTTGGTTGCCCCAACTTTAGGGGCACCCTACTCTGCTTCATTTTTAGCAGCAAAGGCTATGAATATTTAATTAGAACAAAGTTCCGGTAGGCAATACAATAGTATCAGATCACTCTGGGTATTTAGAAACAGCATCTGTTCAGGCCTCATTTCCTGAGGCCTGGATCATTTCAAAACAGAAACATTATTTACATTTCAATTGACACCTCAAGGAATAGGTTTCATTAGGATTCACAATGAATGATTTGGGATGTGCTCTTTGTGAGGTTAAAAAAAATGGGACAGGATGCACTAATACTGAGATTCTGGCCTTATTTTTAAGATAGCACTTTGATTGTGATGTTTGTTATATTCATTGACACAGCTCTTAATACAGACACCAATGATCCCCATAAAACTGAATCACATGGGCATTAGTCTAAATCTTATGTGGCTTTCCAGGAGCAGTTGAAACTGTTAACCACTGGTTCCACCGTGAAATATTCTCTCTTCTTGCTGCTCTCTGTGACACCCCATCTTCCCATTTTTATGTTCTAAAATGGAGCCCTAAAAGCATTTCTAGCTCATTCAGTCATCTCACTTATTAAAGAAGGATTGTGGGATATTTAACAGTAAGTAAAGTTTAGATTCATTTCCCATTTTGTCATTTTAATGTCCTCTACCCCACCCTCCCCATACTCCACCCACGGTCTGGTAATTTGAAAGATCTGATTCAAACTCACTTAATACAGAGAGAATTTATTGTCTCGCATTACTGAAATGGCCAGGGAGAGAACTGGCTGCAGTACTGCTGGGCTGGGGATTAGATGATGATTTCAGGGCTCACTTTATGCTCTGACTCTGCTCTACCTGCTGCTGTGCTGACTGCAGTTTCAGGTCCCACCTTGTAGCAACATCATGGGAACTGGTCCAGTTCACACAGCCGCTAAAGTTTATATTCAGCAGCAGAGAGTAAATCCACGCCCCCAAAGGCTCAAACAAAAGTACTCACATTGAGATAGACGCTCTGATTGGCCTGGTAGAAGCTGTGCCCATCCCCAAACCATCCAGTGTTAGGGGATGGAATGAGCTAACTGGTTCATAGGCCCTGCTCACATGTTCTATTATTGGGTCTGGGATACAGTCAGTTTCCTAAAATCTACAATCCTGAGTAAAGGAGGTGGGTGGGAGCCCTAAACAGGCATGGGGACTGTTTTTCATTGTGTTTGATGAGATGTCTTATATTTCAAAATAAAACAAATGCACTCTATATTGACTTCTTACTGCATTCCTTAGTTATATAGGTTCTTTCTCTATATATGTTACCAAAAAGTGGTATTTTAATAAAGTAATTTTTATTCAGTTAGTAAGCATTCGATATCACATATGTTTCTGGGCTGTCTGCTACAAATATATTTTAATTGTTTCAAAAATAAAAATGTCCATGAATTTCCACTCACCGCCTGCATTTTAGGAATAGTGACAAAAGCGAAGCTATCACTGATTAAGCCCATTGGGAATGACATGGACATTGTGTAGTGTCCTCAGTGTATTTGTGACTTTTCCCCCTGGTATCATCCATACTTCTCTTTGTGAAAGAGCTTGAGAAATAGGGACACACGGCTTACCTGTTGGGATTTCTACCTGTTTGAATGCAGATGCTAGGTTTGAGTTCAGACTTCAGTAGAGGGAGAGAAAAAGTATTTATTCTTCGACTCCAAGACATACTGAGCCAATTTGTGCTCTAATAGTATTTCTGAGCCTCATAGAACCTGCTAAAATAGCACATTTGTAACCAGAAAGTAGCTCAATTCATCTACCAGAGCCATTTTCAACATATAATTAGAATTCTGCTGCCTCAACTCTGGGCTTTAAAGTCAGAATTATTTCTGGATGCATATCGCAAACATGATTCTATTTAGTAAACATGGCTTTCTTGAATACGTTGTTCTGGGAATCATTTACCATTGATTTGTGTCCAGGTACATTTATCATGTTAGCCCAGCACAGTAATTAAATGGCTGGAGTCATTCTGTATATGAATACACTATGCTCATTATTACCATTCCACTTAATTCAGCATCATCTGTAGACTTCCAAATATGACTTTTGCAACATCATCTGGTACATGCTCAATAACATTCCTGCAATTAAAATGTCTTTTATTTCCAGCTGTGATTCTTGCTCCTAGCTTCATCAATTGCAGATCACAATATAGATTTGTGCAGCTCTGAGAAAGATTTAAATGGCTTGTCCCGTCTTTAGAATGAATCTCATAAAAAATATTAGATTTCACATAACATTGAGAAAAATGCTCAGTCTTCCTCCACTGCTAGTTGGGCCTTAAATTGCAAACATGAAAATGCTCTGCTTAGCTTTCTGCTGCAGGGAGGGTAATTGACAACTTCAGCTGCTATCCCTCTGGACCCACCACCTTTTCAACAAGGTCATGCTTCCTGTGATGGCTCCCAGGCAGCAACTGACCATTGTGGGGTCTGGAAGCAATCCTATTTCAGCAAGATGTGTTACTCCTCCAACAGGTGACATGGACTTGGGGCTTCCCATGAGCCTTGCCAAACCTTTCTTCAAACTGTGCTGTAGTCAGAGACTTCCTACCCCAATCCTTCTCCTTTCCATCTCTCCTCCTTAGGTGCCATGCCTGCATTGCAGTCTGAAGGCTGTCCCTTGACTCCTGCTCTGCCGCTCCAATACACCTGCCATTTCTAATCCTATCATGATGTCTGCTTCTTAAAGGACACAGACTAATGCAACTTATTATTAAAATAAAACTTTCCTTAATTTCAATTATAATTCTACATACCAGCAAAAATTTACCCTTTCATTTTGTTGTTTGGTGGAGATGGAAGGACAAAGGATTCTGATATCTGAAAGATTGTACTAAGGTATTTGAAATTGTTCTTTCTTCTCATTAGAGCAGAATCCCTGTAACTTAATATGTCATCAGTAACCCATGTGCCTAATTTATTGTACCCTTTATTTCTACCATATTTTATATATTCCAAGGCAAATTTTTTTCATATTTTAACACTTTTGAAGTTGTGGTGTATTTTACAAGTATGGGAGTGTCACAATTTAAGTGGCATCCTTTTGTGATAAGTAAATTAATAGAGTATCTTACAATCACTGGCTTCTAAGTTCTGTCTTTTCTATATATACAGCTTCTCTGTAGTGTGTGTGTGTGTGTGTGTGTGTGTGTGTGTGTGTGTGTGTGTATCCCTGAACCAAGCATTTTATATCTTTCCCAACTCCACTTGGTTGGTGATTAATGATGGAAGGGGATGTTTGGAGTTGTCCATATTTCAGCTCTACTTAGCCATTCGAATACAACATTTATTTCCTAGATACTGAAGGTAAATCTTAAAATTGTGTTCAGAAACTTGAAATGCTTATATAACATGAGATTTTTTTTTCTCTACTGAGCCTTTAGTCAGTTTTGTGAATATAATGAAGACATAATAAGAATGCTTTTTGGAATCTAAACTCCACCTATTTTCAACAATTAAGATCTTATTGTATTCATTTTTGGTGCATTTGCTTCCAAGAAGAATCAAAGATCATGTTATAAATTTTAAAAACTGTGATCACCATAGATCAAGTAGATGATAAACAATCTACTGATACACAAGTTAAAGAACAACCTCATTAGGTAAAAGAAGTTTTACTGATACTTATTGCTAATGAATAGAGTGATAATCCATTCATAGCACAGAGTCATATTTACTTGAGTGAAAATCCATATGATATTAACTATCCTTAAACATTTGATATTTATTAATAATTAGAGGCCTGGTGCACAAAACTCATGTACTCGGGATGGAGGAGGGAGTCCCTCAGCCTGGCCTGTGCCCTCTTGCAGTCCAGGAGCCCTCGGGGGATGTCTGACTGACGGCTCTGTGGGGAGCAGGCCTAAGCCATCAGTCGGGCATCCTTAGTGCTGCCATGGAGGCAGGAGAGTCTCCCGCCACTTTCGCCAGCCATGAGTCAGACTTCTGGCTGAGCAGCGCTCCCCCTGTGGGAGCACACTGATCACCAGGGGGCAGCTCTGCATTGAGCATCTGCCCCCTGGTGGTCAGTGTGCATCGTAGCACCGGTTGTTCTGCCTTTCAGTTGATTTGTGTATTAGCCTTTTATTATATAGGATTACATAAGTGACCCTGTATCTCACTAGGAATCGGTGCCATGATCTTTTAGTTCCAAATCCACCCTACTATGTTCTGCTTTGTGATGCTGGGACTGGGACTCTACCCACCACATTTCTGCTTTGCCAGTGGTTCCCTGTTGGGCTCCACATTGCAAGGAGCTTGCTTAGTGGGAGGAGGCAGAAGGGACTGTCAGTATCACCATAGCAACACCTCTTCACTCCAGCAGCAGCAATTCCTTCCTGTGGCAGCTGCCAAACCCACTGTGTGGTTGTTCCAATGTTTGTAGAGCTTTAGAGATACCAGCTAGTCAATTGGCACTAGCGTCCCCTCTCAGAGATGTGGGTCCTACTCTCACGGGGTCCTTCCTCCAAGTCCAAGGACCCCAGCGCTGGTCAAGCAGCATCTCTTCCTCAGAGGTCGGGGTTTCAGCTCCTAGGGGTCCTCCTCTAAGCTTCTGAGTTTTCATAATTCCAATCTTATCTCTTTTCTATAGTCCTGGGCAGGGTAACTGCTTCCTGCAGCTGCTGCCTCAGTGATGCCTCTGCTCTGGGGTGCACTGGGGCTCCTCGTACCAGCTCCAGTAACTTCTTATGCTCTTCTCGCCCCCACTTTGCATTCAGGGGTATCACGCTGGTAGTTTGACATCAGCCATGTAACTGTAAGCATACCACTGATATCAGCAAACACTAAAAAGCAGGGTTACTCCCACACCCACATCACAGAACCAGTTTACAGCTGCCACATCTTAGCGTTCTCCTATCAATGTTTCAGTTGCCTTTTTAATAACTCAATACTTAGTTGAGATGGCTTTAACTTAAAAATCTTTCTGTTCGGCCTGGCTGGTGTTGCTCACTGGTTAAGTATCAACCTATGAATCAGGAGATCACAGTTCAGCTGCAGGCTCCATCCCCAGCAGGGGGCATGCAGGTGGCAGCCAATCAATGACTCTCTCTCATCACTGATGTTTCTATTACTGTCTCCCTCTCCCTTCCTCTCTGAAATCAATAAAAATATATTTTTTAAAAATCTCTCTGTTCAAGCAACTTGTGAGGTTTCTTACTCCTGACTGGACCCTAAATAATCCAATATCGTTTTTCTTAACTCTAAAATAAGGGGGGAAATCAATATTTTCCATCATAAGTTTTATCTGAGGATAAGATGAAACAACATAGAATGCTTAATCTAGTATAGTACAAATATTCTGCAAATGACTGGGGGCCTAACAATTTCTTTTTTTAAAATATATTTTATTGATTTTTTACAGAGAGGGAGGGAGAGGGATAGAGAGTTAGAAACATTGATGAGAGAGAAACACATCGATCAGCTGCCTCCTGCACACCCCCTACTGGGGATGTGCCCGCAATCAAGGTGCATGCCCTTGACCGGAATCGAACCTGGGACCCTTCAGCCCACAGGCCGATGCTCTATCCACTGAGCCAAACCAGGTAGAGCTTAACAATTTCTTAAATTTGAATCCCTCTCTCTTTTTTTTAGCCCATATTTTCTCACCTCTTCATTTTAAGCTATTGTATAGTTAGGAAATTCTCAAAGTGGGTAAATTTCACTCCAAGAGAACATTTGGTATTTTGTAATGTATGCAGGCATTTGTGGTTGTCACAACTTGTGAGGGATTTCTATGGGCATCTGGTGGGTAGAGTCCAGGGATGCTGCTAAATCATGCATTGCCCAGGACAGCCCCACCCGACAAGAAATTATCCAGCCCCAAAGGTCAATACTGCTGAGGTGGAGAAACCTGAGTTACATTCTTAGTAGTTTATTTCTTCAAAGATATTGGAAAAGCTGAAAATAGAATTTTCAACTTTTGTAAAAGCCTGGGCTTACTGAAAACTGATAATTAAGGAGGAGAGAGAGGTCAGTGAAAGACATGTATCACATGATCTCACTTATATGTAGAATCTAATGAATAAAATAAACAAAATAGATCCAGAGACATGCAAGCATGGAACAGACTGATCAATCTCAGAGGAAAGGGGAGCAGAAAGAGGTTAATCAAATAACTTATATACATACTGGAGGCCCGGTGCATGAAATTTCATGCACCGGAGGGGTCCCTCAGTCCGGCCTGCGCCCTCTCGCAGTCCAGGGCCCCTTGGGGGATGTCTGCCTGCCAGCCTAGGCCTACTTCCCAGGGAGCGGGCCTAAGCCAGCAGCTGGACATTCCTCTCGCAGTCCAGGACCCCTGGCTCCTTACTGCCTGCCTGCAGCGGAGGCGGGAGAGGCTCCAGCCACCGCTCTGTGCTTGCCAGATGTCAGCCTGGCTTCTGGCTGAGCGGCACTCCCCCTGTGGGAGCCCACTGACCACCAGAGGGCAGCTCCTGCATTGAGCATCTGCCCCCTGGTGGTCAGTGTGCAACATAGCGACCAGTTGTTCTGCAGTTTGGTCGATTTGCATGTTAGGATTTTATTATATAGGATTATATAGGGTATGTATCACCCATGGACACAAATAACAGTGTCCTGAAGGCCTGGGGAGGGAGCCGGGAGAGGGGTGGAGGGGGTCAATGGTGGTAAAAAGGAGACATGTGTAATACTGTCAATAATAAAGATAATTTTTTTAAAAGGAGGGGGGAGTTACATGTAACAGCTAAAAACAGGGAACAACACAAGTGCACATAGACAGGAGAATAAGTAAGTCTGGTGGAGCCAGATAATGGAGTACTGGTCAATAATAAAAAAGTAGCTAACTACTAATAAACACAACTTGGATGACTCGTAGAATAATTATGCTGAGTCAAATAAATCAAACAAACGAAGAATATATATTTTATTATTCCACTTATCTAAAACTCTAGATAATGCAAACTAATTTATAGGGACAGAAACAGATTATTGGATGCCTGGTGTAGTTGGAGGAGAAGAAAGGCAGGAGCTAAGAATTACAAAGGTGCATAATGAAATGTTTGTGGGCAGTATGTCCACTAACTTGACTGTGGTGATGGTTTCATGGGTATACGACTATGTAAAAATTTATTAAATTTTACATGTTAAATATGTACAGTTTATCATGTTAATTAAATATTAATAATGCTATTTTTAAAAGTGTCTCAGTTTGAGTCTCAAATTCTATGGTCACCCCACTTAGCATAGGCCAAAGGAATTTTTGTTGGCTTTAAATGCTGTTTCTTTTTCAGTTACACCAAAAAAACAAAGGCATAACATTAGATGAATAGAAGGGTGGGAGGGAAGAAAAGAGAAAATCTCTGCCATAAAGACATTCCAGTTATCAAGTTAAAACTATGCTTACCTTATAAACTAAAGTTGCCTGTAGTAGACAAATTTTAGAAGAACCTCTGAGATAATTTATAGCTGAAATGGCTAGCTCTGTTACCAAATCAACCTTACTTAATTTATTAACTTAAACATGGATATGACTGACTGCTCAGAAGTAATTTATTGTCCTTTAACTGGTCTCTCAAAGTGTCAATAAAAACAAATTGACCATTACAGTGATACACCTTGTTGGGTATATGTGCATGGCTGGATGTATAAAGACCTCTATTTTTACTGTTATTTATACATGCTTGAGCATTGTACATTAAATTTGGGTGATTCGTCTTCCCACCTGGATAGAGTTAGAGTAATTCACCTCTAAAACTTTCCCAAGTCTAAAAACTTTTATCCAGATCTAATTGTACCATTTCTGCTCTGGTATAACATCTGACTTCTTTTCTTTCGCTTTTGCTCATCTTCCTTCTGTCTCTCTTCCGTTAAAATATTTTATTTCTTCCGTTGCCTAATGTCTTTTATGTATTGGTATATTAATGGCCCTCATTGACAGGTTTTTCATGATAAATATTCTGTACCACGTAGAGTAGCTCATTTTCAATGCTAAATAGAGCAACAGAATAGTCTACATAATTCTTTAAACAAAGCCTTACTACTTATATGAGCCTGAAGGAGGTGTGCTACCTCATGTTTTTGCCAAGGTGTAGGCTTGTCTCCACATAAGAAAATAAAATCCTTATGCCACCTGGTGTCTGTCAAGGAAAACACAGTAAAAAAGATATTAAAACTGTATCTCCAACAAATAAGAGTGGCATATCCTAATCTATTGAGATTGTATATGACTTATTCTCCCACAACACAGCCTTCCACAAGGACCTGTTGTTCCCCATTTGAACCTCACCACTGAGCAACACTAGCCTCAGCCTAGACAGGGATTTGTTGCTCCTCATTCATACTCCCTAATTCCTCATTTCCTAGAGAGAAACAAAAAAAAAAAAAGATTTTTCTTATTCCCTCACGTCTCTGTTCATTGATATAAGAAGAAAAATTCTAGAGCCAGAAGGAACCTCAAAAATAATCTAATGCTAACTTCTCATAAAATTCAGCCAACAAATTAGTGGCAGATTCATCAGAAGAACACAGGCCTCTTTCCTCCCAATAAAAAAAAAGATCCTGACATTATGTTAACCACACCTGATCTCATAAAGTTTAAAACTATTTAAGGAGCCAAGGCATAGCTAAGAGAAATAACTGAAAAGCAAAAGTAATAGAAAATACTATGAATTCTATTAATGAATATGCCATACTTTTCATCATTTCTGTCATCTAAAAGGAAAACTATTGGTGCAGTTATATGTTTATTTACTTAGTTGATGCCATGACTTAGTGGAACTTGACTAGGAGCCATGGCAATTGAGAAAGTACCAGGCAGAGGAAGATTGGGACCAAAAAAGGATTGTGGAGAGTGTCAGAGCTCAGAGATGCCATAAATTAGTATCCTGACAAGTACGTAAGGTGTTCGAATATTCTAAGAAAAGTAGAGGTAGTGAGTAAAAGTCATGATCAGGAGAGGCAGCAATCAGGTGTCCAGGTGAGGCTTGGGTGGCAGAGTTGCTTCTAATTCTGGGAGAGGGACATTGGGAAGGATTAGGTCAGAATTGTATTCGAGCAGTGGTTCTCAACCTTCCTAATGCTGCGACCCTTTAATACAGTTCCTAATGTTGTGGTGACCCTCAATTTCTTTGTTACAAATTGAACATAATTAAAGCATAGTGACTAATCACAAAAACAATATGCAATTATATATGTGTTTTCTGATGGTCTTAGGCGACCCCTGTGAAAGGGTCGTTCGACTCCCAAAGGGGTCGCGACCCACAGGTTGAGAACCGCTGTATTAGAGTCTCAGTGTCATTGGTAATAGAAAACTTGAATGCCAGAAATTAATTGTGCTACAGACTAAAAATAATGAAGGCAGTGGTTCAATATTTCAGTGTAGGGCAACTTAGAACTGGGCTGAGTCACCCTGAGTCCACAGGAGCCCAGGAACTTGCCCTATCATTCCAAATCCTGGGCTTAGGTGTGCTAGCAAGATTGTTTCTAACTGTTTTATATTAGAGAGACCGCTCCTATTTCACATTCTAAGATTCCCTCATTTAACATCATTTACCAAGGGCTACACTGTGTTGGCATTTTATCCAACAAGGAGCTGAATTTCACTGGGAACTATATGCAGCTACAGGATAAATTAGGTGAATTAGATGAAACGACAGACTAATATCTAATTGCCTGCTAGTAGGTGTGGCTGGAAAGTGATATATTAACTATATCAGCTTAAATTATTTATACTTGACACTTTGTAGAAGTGGATTCAAATAATACCCCCAGATTCAATGTCTTTACCATAATATCTTAAAACTAAACTAGCTTTTTTGTGAATTGCAGACACTAAGTTAATGATTAAGAAGAAAACATCACTGGCAACATACCAGGTAAAGAGCAAAGGGGCTTCATTAAGTGAAATTGCCCCCAGAATGGGAGAGGGGCAGGCAAAATTAGAGCATCGCTGGGTAGTCCATTTTACTCAGAGCCTGTTGAGAAATGGAGGCACCTGAAATTCCACTTTTCTCTGAATGTAATGTCTTACTTCAAAGGATACTGACTGGTTCCCAGTATAGGCAATACCATAAAGATTTATGGAGTGAATGAATGAATGAGTGAATGAACACATGTCAGTGATGCTTATACCAGACTATACTCCATTGTCTTTAGCTTGTGATGGTAAGTTGAGTAAGCAGCCAACCTAGTTCTTTATCCACTTTCATTAGCAATTTGTACCTTATGTATATTATTTTCACTACCCTCTTCTATTTTACTCATTGATCATTATAAGCTTTGAAATATATATATGAAAAGCTATATATACATGTAGCTTTTCATTGATTGGGGAACTGCAGAAGAGTTATTCACAGCCTTAAATTCTATTAAATCTGATAAGGCAGCTTTCAGTGCCCATCAGCCCATCCCCTTGACAATACAACAGACTGAACTGTTCAAAATGACTGACAGCTCCATTTGCCAGGCAGCCATTCTGAGTGGCAGTTTCACTTGCACACTGTCCATCCCAAGTGGCATCTCAACACCAAGAACACCTACTTTGATTGACAGTTTCACATACAATGAAGTGAAGCCAGGGTATCTCTGAGAAGCTGAGAAGGTGTGGAGGACATGTGTTCTTTAGAATTAGGATCTTTCCCCACCTCCTTTTTTTTTTTTTCGGCGAACATCTCATTATCGCTACTAAAAGAGCATAAAATACACACACATACAGAAGACAGCACTTGATTTCTCACAGCTGTGCATCAAGTCAACATAGTTTTGTGTCACGCCACATGAAAATGTTTTTATCCCTCTCAATGACATACAAAAAACATATCCTAAGTTATTACTGAAACTTTACTTATGCCTACTAAATGGCCTTGTTGTTTCATTAACTATCAAAGGAAACCAATAAGACCCAACGCTTTCTACTTTTCATGTGTAGGGCATGATTTCTGTGCTATTCTAGCAAACATTTTTTAGTTTAGCTTTGAGTTCACTGGAAAACACAAGGGAACCAATGACAGGGAATGGCTGCCTAAAATTTTAATCTAAGCTAAACTAGAAATCAATTATTATATAGTAGAGGCCCAGTGCATAAAAATTCATGCACTGGAGGGAGGTCTCTTAGCCCGGCCTGCCCCCTCTTACAGTCCAGGAGCCCTCAGGTGCAGGAGGCGACCTGGCGATCAGGGGAAGGCAATGCCCAATTACATCTCGGCTGCTGCCACTGCCAGCAGCGCAAGCCTCAGCCAGTCCTGGGTGGCTGGGCAGCCACCATCCAATGTTTGCCTGTGCCTCGGGCTAACCCTGGGCGGCTGGGGGGCTCACGGGACTGGGGGACTCAGGAAGCAGGCGCACAGAGCCTGCCACCCCAGTGGGGCTGAGGGGACTGGGCGCCACCATCTTGTGGCTGTGGGCACTGCCATCTTTGAGGGCATGGCAGTCAATTAACATATTCCCTCTTTATTGACTGTGGTTGCCTCCATCTTTGAGGGTGGGGTAATTAGCATATTTTGTCCTTATTGGCTGTGGGCACTGCCATCTTTGAGGGCAGGGAAGTCAATTAGCATATTCCCTCCTTATTGGCTGTGGGTGCCTCCATCTTTGCAACGGCATGAGGGTCAATTAGCATATTCCCTCTTTATTAGATAGGATTGAGCACCTACTAGTGAATAACACAGTATGGTGAACTGATTAATAGGAAATACAGTGACTGGATGAAGTTTTTTCAAAAGTGCTTAACAATAGTTCAACTGTAGCTGGATTATGTGTTTAGCTTCAGGTATGACTTATTATAGATATTAACCATTTTCTTATTTGACTCCAACAAATATCCAGTTTAAAGAGAATGACCAGCACTAACATTTCTGTGTGGTAGACAATGAAACAGCAGCTCAATGAGGACAAGAACCTTTTAAAATGTCACCAAGGAGCTGAGCTGGAATGCACACTTGAAAGTGACTTTGTAGCTTCTAGTGTGCCTTCTACCATACCCTGCCATGCTAATTCCATTTCCTTCTTTATAAGTGGTGTTAAAAATTATGGCCAACTTTGCTTCTTCTTTTTTTTTTTTTTAATCCTCACCCAAGGATTTTTAGAGAAAGTGGAAGGGACGGGGAGAGACAGAGAAACATCAATTGGTTGCCTCCTGCATGCTCCCTGACAGGGCCAAGGATGGAGCCTATAATCTAGGACACGTACCCTTTGTTCGCAGGCCAACGCTTTATCCACTGACCCAAACCGGCTGGTGTGCTGTATCTTTACTTTCAAAGATTCAAGCTGCTGGTTGGGAGCTTTCTCAAGCTCGTAACCCATGATAGTGTTTTATTGAATACCAACTCAAATATATCATTTCTATCTCAGTTTTAAAGAATTCTATAGAATGGTCACAGCTTACTTGTCCAAGCTTATTTTATGTTAGCCTCTATATTACTCTGTTCAAGCTGCCATAACAAAATATGACAGACCAAGTGATAAATTTATTTTCTCAGAGTTCAGGAGGCTAGAAGTCTATGATCAAGGTGTCAGTGGACTTCTTCTGAGACCTCTTTCTTTGGCTGTCGGATGACTGCCTTCTTGCTGTGTCTTCTCACATAGTCTTTCTCTATGCATATGTATCCCCGGTGTTTCTTTCTGTCTCCAAACACTTCTTGGGGTTCTTTAAAGGGTCCTAGTCAGATTGAATTAACAACCACCCTAAAGGCTCCATTTAGCTCAATCACTTCTTTAAAGGCCCTATCTCCCAGTACAGTTACATTCTGAGGTCCTGGGAGTTAGGGCTTCAACATATGAATGTTAGGGGCACACAATTCAGCCTGTAACAGCCTCTAACCAGAACTTCCACTTTAGCCAGAAATACATTTATTCCCAAAACAAAAAGTATATTTTCCTACCACCTCATCTTTGAACTGAATATTTTGGAGATGAGAGAAAGGGATTATATATGTCTAGTCAACTCGTTCATAGAGAAGAAACCTGGGTTTTCTAAAAAGAAAAATTAACTGAACTACCTGAAGAGTGAGAGCTGTCAGTCAGTGTCACTGCCAGAGTTAGATAGAGCCTTGGAAAATGGGCTGAGGCTTTTGTGCCGATGGTCATGTTTCCTCTCAGTGATCCCTTTGGGCTTAAATGAGAGACCCAGTCATTTTTATCAACTGTAACCTTGTTTATTTTAAAAAATATCCCTTACATGGAGTTTCTCAGAAGAACACCTTCTTGATTCCCCTAGGCAGAAATTAACCTTCTCTTTTCAGAAATGTTAAGGCTTTATCTTAAAGCATTTCCCATTGTTATAGTTATCTGTGTATTTGTTTCAGCTCCCATAGATAATGTAAATTTCTTAAGCAGTGAATGAATAAAAAAGGTAGCATCCAATGTCTTGGTTTATACATATACATACCAGGTGCGCAATAAATATTTATTGCATTAGATTACTTTGTAAACATCAACTCTCCTAACATGAAATTGCCCTGAGTTTTTAAAAATGCAGCACTGGGGAGAAGCAGGAGCAGCTAATAGACATTTCAGATGCTCCTCAAGTCAGGAGTATTCAGGGATTTTTTCATATGCTCCTTGACTTGCAATGGGTTATGGCCCGATAAGCCCATCATAAGTTGAAAATACTGTAAGTTAAAAATGCATTTATTAAGTCTAACCTACCAAATATTATAGATTATTTACCCTACCTTAAACATGCTCAGTACACAATATTCAAAAATACCATTGCAACACGGTACACTGTAGAGTAGGGGTTGTTTACCCTGATGATTGTGTGCCTGACTAGGACCTGTGGCTCACTGCCACTGCCCAGAATCCTGGGAGTGTCACACCACATATTAAAACCTTAAAAAAGATCAAAATTCAAGATTCAAATTTCTACTGAACATGTACCACTTTTGCACCACCCTAAAGAAAAAAGAATTTTTAAGTTGGGAAACTTGTGTAGTTTTTTGAATTTTAGTTAGTGGTTTACATATCAGGGCAAGTGTGTCTTCTTAATCTTTGTCTCCCAAAGACTCAGGCTGGCAAATAGCAGTTGCTCTGAAAGTGCTGAATGAGTGACTGTGAGAATGAAGAGACCCCCTGATCACAGCAGACTTGGCATCAGATGTGTGACTTTTAGACATCAAATAGGGATATATCGCCATCTAGTGGAAAATATACAGTCTGCTATCAGAAAATGGGACTCCTCTCCTAGGACATTACATTGAAATTTTACTGGGTTGCATACACCCTTATAAATGTCTAACGATTGAAAGAGAATATAATTGGCATTGCCTAAAAGTTACTACAACAGTACACAAGTACAGATCCATTATCATATAATATTTAAAAAAACATTTCTTTGATGAGAGCATTAGTGAAAAATTCTCTGGACTTGGTGAAACCAAGAGGCATCTTCCAGTGTGCTCAAATGTTCATCCACCCTTTAAATATTGTTCCTCTTGTTAATCCCACTCCTTTGCCTTCCCATCAGTTACTACAGTTAGTGCCGCCAGTGGGCAACCTCAGCTACAGGTAACTTTACCCAGGCAAGCATGGTTTCTCCCTCATTATCTTCACTTTTTTTTTTTTAAGAATGTTTTAGGATGCCAATGACTTTTTTTGTTGAAAAGTATTGAAACCAGATTTGTTTATCTGTCTGTATACTCTTTGCACTATGTGTATCTCTGAAACTGGAAAGAGGACAGTCGCATCTTAGAAGCACATTTGCCAATAACTGTATGGTTTGAATTACCTTGCAAGTTATGTCCCATCTCTGGCCATCTCTATTTTATACTTACACAAAAATTAAAAATTTTCTCTTATTAAATATATATTTATTTAATGATATTTATTAAAATAGTATATTGAATTTATATGGAAGTTTAATATATGACTCCAGACTCTAGAAAGCTTCCAATCTGTTAAAGGAATTCATATTTTTATTCAAAAATCTATGTTATGAATACTTCCAGTTCCAAACATAATAGTATTTAACATACTCCAACACACACACACACACACACACACACACACACACACACACATACACACAGACAAGACAAAATACATGCAGCAACTGTTTTCAGGAATTACACAACAGGGCTGTAATTGGTGAAAATTCTAAATTCATAGATCCAGAAAGCTCAATTAAGCTCAAACATAGAAAATATAAACAAAACTACACACATCATCATAAAGTTGCTCAAAGCTAGCAATATGTACAAAATCTTAGATTTGGCATAAGATAAAATATTACATACAGAAGAACAAAGACAAAGATTACAGTGGATTTCTTACATAATACAATACAAACAAGAAGACAAGTCATATCTATAAAGTACTGCAAAGAAAAAAACTGATAACCTAGTATTCTATATTTAGCAAAAGTATCATTCATAATTGATGCTACAGCCTCAATGTTCGTATGTTTGTTCCTCAAATTCATATTTTAAAATCTATTCCCTGCTCCCACTGTGATAGAACTGGGGGAAAGGCTTTGGGAGGTGATTTGACCATGAGGATGGAGACCTCATGGATGAGATTACTGCTTGCATAAAATAAATCCCAGAGAGCTCTCCCACTCTTTCCATATTGGAAAACACAGCAAAAAAATGGCTGTCTATAAACCAAGAAGTGAGCTCTTACCAGATACTGAAAGCCCTGATCATAGACTTCCAGCCTCCAGAACTTGGAAAAATTAATTTCTGTCATTTTTAAGCCTCCCTAGACTATGGTATTCTGTTATAGTAGTGGTCATGGACCAAGAAGTGAGGGTGCTACTATAATAAATACCTAAAGACATGGAATTGATGTGAGAGCTGGAAGATTGCTGAGGTGCATGCTAAGAAAATAAAGACTACAGTGCCATGAATGAACCAATTCTGGCGAGAGCGCAGAAAGAAAATAGGAGAGCATTAGAGAAAGTTTCCATTATCTTAGAGAATATCTACATAACCATGAACAGAATGTTGGTAGAAATGCAGACCAGTAAAAGCCATTCTGATGAGGTCTCAGGCAGAAATGAAGGACATGTTTTTGGAAACTGGAAGAAATGGAATCCTATTTTAAAATACAAAGAACTTGACTGAATTGTGTTTATGTTCTAGTATTTTGTGGAAAGTAGAATTTGTAAGCAATGAAATTGGTTATTTAACTGAAGTCATTTCTAAGCAAAGTGTGGCTTGGTTCCTCCTGCTTGTAGTAAAAGATAAAAGAAGAGAAAAGGATTAAAGACAGAATTGTTAAGCAAAAAGGAACTAGAACTAGAGATCTGGAAAATTCTCAGCCTATACCTCTCTCTCTCTCTCTCTCTCTCTCTCTCTCTCTCTCTCTCTCTCTCTCCACCTAAAGACATGTTTGTTGATTTTAGAGAGAGAGAAAGGGAGAGAGGGAGATACATTGATGTGAGAAAAAAAAATCGATTGGATACTTACATACCTGCCCCCACCAGGATGGAACCTGCAACCTAGGCATGTACCCTGACCAGGAATCTAACCTGCAGCCTTTTGGTGTACAGGACAAAGTTCCAACTTCTTTGACCCATGCGGGCAGGGCTTAGCCTATCCATTAAAGAGAGAGAGAGAGAGAGAAAAGCTTGTTCAGAGGAGAATAGTAAGGATGTGGCCAAGCAACTATGTGGTAAGGACCTAGGTATGGGTATGGATTGCTAGCTTAATCAGCCACCTCAACAGAAACCAGGGGCTATTCCTCAAGACCAGGGAGAATAATCCTGAGAGTGATTCATAGACCATCAGGGCTGCCTCTTTAGTTTCAAAAGGGAGAACCATCACTTCACTTTCAACAGGACAGATGGCCTCCTCATAAAGTGATGGAAGCCTATCCCTGCCCCCCAGCATGACGACCATCTCAGTGGGCCCAGAAGGTGGGACCCCCAACGCAGTGGGCCTGGAGGGCAGAGCACTGAGCCCTCCATGGGGGAAAATGAATTGTGATGACTATCACCTCCCACCATAATAAAAGTCAATTTCAGACATAACTCTAAATGTATAAAGTGAAGTAATAAAGCTTTTAAGAGAAACAATAGCTTTGTAGTCAAACAAATATTTATCAAACAAAATATAAAAAGTGACATGACAAGGAAAAATTATATATTAAATTATGTTAAATGAAAAAAGCCTCTTTATCCAATGAAACTATTAAAAATGCAAGCCACAGAATGTGAGAACATGTTTAAAATTCATATACCTGACAAATGGCCTATACCCAAGTACATATAAAGAATTACAAATCAATAAGACAAGGGTAGAAAACCTAATACAAATATGGGTAAAATATTTAATCAGATACTTCACCAAAGAAGATATGCATTTAACTAGTAAACTTAGAAAAAGTTCTCAATTAGTTATCAAGGAAATGCTAATTAAAACTGTAGTTCAACTCTACCAAAGAAACAATGGAATGGTAAACGTTAAAAGAACAAAACAAATGTCCAATGTCAATGAAGATATATAGCAACTGAAATTTTCAAACAATGGTGGTGCAACCACTTTGGAAACTTTTTGACAATATCTAATAAAGTTACATATACACATACACTGAGTGGCCAGATTATTATGACTACCTAACGTTTGTAGGCAAATTAGCTATAATTTTGCGCTGAAGTTGCTAGAGGGCCAGACCATTATAAATAGGGAAGCAGTTGTTTACCACCACAGTAGAAGTGATTTTTTTCTGAAGATATGGGTAAACAACGTGACTTAACAGCCTTTGAACGTGGGATATATATATGTACACTGAGTGGCCAGATTATTATGACCACCTGATGTTTGTAGGCAAATTAGCTGTACACTGCTTCGTATGGGATATGGAAGCCAAAGGCCTGTTCGAGCACCTTTGCTGTCTGCAGTTACCAAGATAAAACATCTCCAATTCGCACAGGAACACAAGGATTGGACAGTCGAGCATTGGAAAAAAGTCATGTGATCTGATGAATCACATTTCCAGTTGCATCATGCAGATGGCAGAGTGAGAATTTGGCAGAAACAGCATGAAAGCATGCATCCCACATGCATGAGTACAACCCTTCAAGCTGGTGGGGGCAGTGTTATGATTTGGGGCATGTTTTCCTGGCATGATTTGGGCCCTTTAATTCGTGTGGAACAACATCTGAATAGCACAACACACCTAAGTATCGTTGCTGATTAAGTTCATCCTATCATGTTGATGGTGTATCCCAATGGAGATGGCTTCTTCCAACAAGACAATGCACCATGCCACAGTGCTCATATTGTGCAGCAGTGGTTTCAAGAACATGAGGAAGACTTTACCTTGCTTAGGTGGCCCCCACATCACCAGATCTCAATCCAATTGAGATTTGTGGGACGAAGTTAAAAGAGCCATCAGGCAGCTGGTTCCACAACCATTAAATCTCACAGAACTGGACAATGTTATTCATCAGGCATGGTGTCAGATTCCTCACATCACCTTTCAACATCTCGTGGAGTCAATACCAAGAAGAATCACCGCAGTATTGAAGGCAAAAGGTGGCCCAACAAAGTATTGAGGGGGGTGGTCATAATAATCTGGCCACTTAGTATAATATATATCCCATGTTCAAAGGCTGTTAAATCGCATTGTTTACCCATATCTTCAGAAAAAAATCACTTCTACTGTCGTGGTAAACAACCTGCTTTCCTATTTATAATGGTCTGGCCCTCTAGCAACTTCAGTGCAAAATTATAGCTAATTTGCCTACAAACGTCAGGTGGTCATAATAATCTGGCCACTCAGTGTATATTCTGACCCAGCAATTTGACTGTTAAGTATAGATCTAAGTATATAACAGATTTCATACATATTTTCTACTAAAATATATGGTAAAGAAAGCCCATGAAATCATTCTAAATAATCCTAACCTGAAAATAATAAATAACCAATACAATTAATAAACATAGTATTTGGATCCATAGAATCTTATATAATAAAGAGGTAATATGCAAATTAACCCTCACACCTTCACAAGATGGCTGCCTATGACCAGGCTGGCAGGGGGGTTAGTGAGGGACAACCAAATGACTCCACAGCAGACTGCCTGGGGCAACCAGGCTGGCAGAGGGGCCGTGAGGGGCAACCAGGCCAGCTGAGGGAGGGGGGGCAGTTAGGGGCGACCAGGCAGGCAGGCAGGCAGGTGAGCGATTAGGAGCCAGCGGTCCAGGATTGTGAGAGGGATAGCTGACTGCCGGTTTAGGCCCGATAAACCAGCAGTCAGACATCCCCCAAGGGGTCTCATATTGGAGAGGGTGCAGGCTGGGCTGAGGGGACCGCCCTCCACCCCGTGCATGAATTTCATGCACCGGGCCTCTAGTTGATAAATATTTGTGGTATATTCATACCAAGGAATATTATGCAGCAATGTGAAAGAAATGTTATAACATGGATAAAACACAGTATTTAAGCGAAAGACAAAATACAGAAATGAGTGGCTACTATGTAATTTCAATAACATAAAGTTCTAAAGCAGGGAAAACTAATTTGGGTCTAGAAGTCAGGAGAATGTTTAGCTTCGCCAGGCAGTGGGCAGGCTGGGAAAGAGCACCAAGGATTTGGGTAATGGTATTGCTTGATCAGGGTGATGGTTGCACAGGTGTGTTTACTTTACCAATGTTCATTAAGCTGCACACTTATAACAGGTGCATTTGTTTAGGTATGGAATACTTCAGTAAAATTTCCACTAAAAACGTAGATCAGATTAAGTGTTCTCCTCTGAAAACACTCCAGTGACTTTCTGCTATAATTAAAATAACACTTGAAATTATAAGCTTATAATCATTATGAATAGTTTTATACCAAAATATTGAAAAATAGATATAATATATATTTTCAGGAAATATGTTGTCAGTATTAATTCCAGAGAATTAGAGAATCTAAAGAGTTCAATCATTACAGAAGAATTGAAAATATATTATATCAGTCACTGAGAGTCTGATGGAAAAAAAAAGTACAGCAATTATTGAAGGAAAAGATAATGTACATGTTAGATATACAGTTCTAAATCATAAATATAAAATAAGTTTGTTATAGCTGAGACATCTAAACACAATTAGATGTTACAAGGGCACAGCATTTGTATCTACATAGTCACACACACACATAGAAAAAATAGGCAATCACATCTATAAACATAGAAACACAAATTTGAAATAAAAATCAATTCTATTCTTGCCTAATAGAATAACAACATAACTAAGTATATGCTATTCTATATATATATATATATATATATATATATATATATGAATATATATATATGGTTTGATATTGTAAAGTATCTTGATATAATTTGTACCATTAAAAAACTTAAAAAGTAAATGTGATCCTTTCAACAAATGCTAAAAAGGAATTTATTGGTAAAATTTAGTAACCTTTCTTTATAACACTCTCTTAGCTTGATAGAATGTATCTACAGAAACCTATAGTATACTGACATGATAAATAGTGATAAAATAGTTAAAGATTACTTGAGGAAAGAAGTTAAGGATGCCCACATTCAAAAAGAATAAACTGATGAGTTCTTTTAAGAAAAATGGAGCTCAACCAGGAGTGGAGAAACTTTACCAATATACAAAAATCTCTAATTTTTTTAGGTTAGGTGCATCAGAATTTATATTGGACTATGTACGTGTATCACTATGATGTATTTTTAAGACAGTTACCTGGGTCTACAGTATACAATTTATCTTTCTTTGCTGAGCTATTATTACAATGCAATATTAAATAAATTATCTGGTAAGAATAAAGAAAAAGGAAGAAAGAATCTCTAATTTGCTATATAGGTTATTGTTAACTAGAAAATCATATTAATAAACCTAATAAGAGTAAATTAATATCCTATCTAATAAAAGAGAAACATGGTAATTAGCCGTACGTCCGCTACCCTTCCCATTGGCTAATCAGGGCGATATGCAAATTAACTGCCAGTCAAGATGGCGGCCAGCAGCCAGGCAGCTTAAAGCGAACATGAGGCTTGCTTGCTTCAGTGATGGAGGACTCCAACGTTCCCCGCCTGCTGCTGCCAGCCTCTGAGCTTGCAGTTTGAAACATTGTTACAAATATAGAAGCTAAACAAAACCCCAGAAACCTGCTTTCAACCAGCTGGGATCTCAGAGCTGGAGTTGATACAGTGTTTCGATTATAGAACCCAAACAAACCAGATACTTGCTTTCAGCAGCAGAGGCCTCAGAGCTGGAGTCAGAGCTAAAGCTGGCCCAGAATAAAAAAGAAAAAAAGGAGCAGTTGGGAGCTTCAGTCACCCGCCAGCCTGAAAACAGCCCTCAGCCCCTTACCCAGACTGGCTAGGCACCCCAGTGGGGACCCCACCCTGAAGGGTGTGTGACCAGCTGCAAACAGCCATCATCCCCTCACCCAGGCTGGCCAGGCACCCAAGCAGGACCGCCACCCTGATCCAGGACACCCTTCAGGGCAAACCAGCCAGCCCCCACCCATGCACCAGGCCTCTATCCTATATAGTAAAAGGGTAATATGCCTCCCAGCACTGGGATCAGCGTGACAGGGGGCAGCACCCAAACCTCCTGATCGCCCTGCCACTCTGTGTGTGACAGGGGGCGGGGCTACAACCTCCCTATCCGCCCTGCTCTATTCGTGACAGGGGAAGTTGCCCCAACCCCCTGATCAGCCCTGCTCTGTGCCTGATAGGGGGAGCTCCCCAACCCCCTGATCGGCCCTGCTCTGTGTGTGACAGGGTGCGGCGCCACAACCCCCCCCCTCCCGCCCCCACAGGCCCTGCTCTGTGTGTGACAGGGGTAGAGCCATAACCTCCCCATCGGCCCTGCCCTGAGTGTGAGAGTGGCGGCGCCCCAACTCCCTGATCGGCCCTGCTCTGTGGGTGATAGAGGACGGCACCCCAACCCCCTGATCAGCCCTGCTCTGTGCCTGATAGGGGGAGCTCCCCAACCCCCTGATCGCCCTGCGGCTCTGTGTGTGACAGGGTGCGGCGCCCCAACCCCCTGATCGGCCCTGCTCTGTGTGTGACAGGGTGCGGCGCCACAACCCCCCCCCCTCCCGCCCCCACAGGCCCTGCTCTGTGTGTGACAGGGGTAGAGCCATAACCTCCCCATCGGCCCTGCCCTGAGTGTGAGAGTGGCGGCGCCCCAACTCCCTGATCGGCCCTGCTCTGTGGGTGATAGAGGATGGCACCCCAACCCCCTGATCTGCCCTGCTCTGTGTGTGACAGGGGGGAGCTCCCCAACCCCCTGATTGACCCTGCTCTGTGCATGACAGGGTACGGAGCCCCAACCCCCCTGATGGACCCTGCTCTGTGCGTGACAGGGGGCAGCGCCCCAACCCCCTGATTGGCCCTGCTCTGTGCGTGACAGGGGGTGGCGCTGCAACCTCCCCATCGACTCTGCGTTGAGTGTGTAGGGGGCGGCGCCCCAACTCCCCAATCGGCCCTGCTCTGAGCCCGACCAGGGGCTGCACCTAGGGATTGGGCCTGCCCTCTGCCACCCAGGAGCAGGCCTAAGCCAGCAGGTCGTTATCTCCTGAGGGGTCCAGGGACCCCCCCCCCACCCGAGTGCACAAATTTTTGTGCACTGGGCCTCTAGTAGCTTTATAGTTAAGGTTTGTGGCCTGAGAGAGATTTTTTTAATATAATAAGAACATCATTATCAGGATGAGCCAGCAGAAGCTAGAATTTGGAAGGCATGAAATAAGATGTGTTCCTGTGATATGCAGAGCCAGCAATGGAAGAAATTATAAAATGCAAATGTCGTTGGATATCTGTTTCCTAACTTCTCTTAACTTCCACTCTAGCACCTGAGGCTGGCGGCCTGATGTTTGCCCACAGACACTACAGAGAGCCTTGAGATACTGTACTTCTTGACCTGTGTGCTCTGATCCTTTACATGCCCCTTCTTCCTAACACAGACCAACCAGCCCTCCAATCCTCTGGTCTCAGGGCCTAGGGCTCACTTTTCCAAGGTACAGAGAAGTTCATTTAGAAACTGCTTCATAGGAATGTTAATAAATTATAACTATGTAATATGTTTCCGCCACTCCTTTGGATAGTTGCTTGTTTGGGTAAGACAAAACCTTTATTTCCAAGTATTGCATTTTTCATGGGGGTGGAAATTTTAGAAACGGTGAAAGAATTATCTAAAGTTAACACTGATTGGAGCTGAAGAAATGAACACTGGTTTCCTCTGACTCCATTTGTTTACATATATTTGGAAAAATGACAGCAACATTAGTGGCTTTATTTGAAGGTTAAATCAATGAAGGAGCCCGGGACAATCAAAACAAAATGTAACAAAAAAACGATGTGATGTTTAAAATCGAAGTTTTCATCCAAGGTGGGGCTTGGAAGTGAGGAGTGGTCTGGTGGTGGTGATGGCCTGAGATTAGATAAAGGGTCTTCACAGCTGATAGAGAATAATTCTACGACAATATGTGCTTCCACTTTAAAAGCAGAAGAGTCAGCCTCTACTTAGCACAGGGCTTTGCACATACCAACTATGAATATACATGAAGTCCTAGGTCAAGCATTTTCCTCAACTGCTGGTTAGTTTGCGGAAAATATCACAGGCCCCACCCCCACCAACAGATTTTTGTGGATTTCCTGGGTTGGGCCCAGGAGTTAGCACTTTTCATAAGCTGGTGATTAAGGGTCACGTTGATAATCATTGAAATACGATGACTTCTTTGAACAACAGATGGCAGTAAAGTCAAAAGAAAGATGGAATTTTTCCTAGCCTCAGCAATTGTCAGGAATTATCTTTGACCCTTGACCTCCGCATGAACACACAAATATAAACAGTCTCACTGAAAGCTTGCTGGCTCCAAACATAATTCTTATTACATATTTATAATAGTATCTTGTTATTATTTTACCCAATGACATCTTATGTTTATTTAGTAATTTAAAATTTTAAGAACTCTTGAAAACACATTGAGTGCAGATTGGTAGTTACAAACTAGTCACGGGGATGCAAAGTATAGCATAGAGAATATAGTCAATAATATTGTAATAACTATGTATGGTGCCAGGTGGGTACACACCTGAAACAAAATAATATTGAATGTAAACTGTACCTGAAAAAAAAGAAAAAAGTACATATTATTATATCATCCTCCTTTTCCATGAAGACTTTACTTACTCTACCCATCCACCTCTTCAGTACTGTTATTTCGTCTGGGCAGGTGTATCAAAATAATAATGATTTGGAGATATATATATATATTCTATTCAGCCAGTAGCTCTTAAGCTTATGCAATGTGTTCTAGGAAAGACTGAGAAAACAATATGTCTGAAGGACGTAAATAAGTACAGATATAAGATCAGAGCAAAGACATTTGGTAAATGATGGAAATGGAAATGATAACATGATGCCAGAGTGTCTTTGGAGAATTAAGGATGTTTTTCTGCATGAGGTACCATGAGGGTTGAAGCTTAAATTTCCAAAAAGAGTAAGCCAAACAAAGGAGTGGGAAGGAGGAGTATTCCTAGCAGAGGGAATCCCATCACACAAAAATTCCCAAGTGAAGGGATAACATAGTGTCTGAGAAGAACTTTAGGTGATTTGCTATGGTTGGAAGGTAGGGTATAAAGAAAATTTACCGTAGTTAGAATAATGAGAAGAGGCCAAACCATGAAATGCCAACTCAAGAACTTGGAAGTATCAAGAAGTAAGTTATTGTGGGGTATTAAGGAGGCAATTAAAAAGCTTAAAATATATCATAAGAAATCCAAAACACCAATCAAAAAGAACATATGCACCCCTATGTTCATAGCAGTGCAATTTACAATAGCTAAGATCTGGAAATGGCCCAAGTGCCCATCAGCAGATGAGTGGATAAAAAAGCTGTGTTACATTTACACAATGGAATACTACGCTGCAGTAAAAAAGAAGGAACTCTTACCATTTGCAACAGCATGGATGGCCCTGGAGAGTATTATGCTAACCAATATAAGCCAGTCAGACAAAGATAACTATTACATGATCTCACTCATATGTGGAATCTAATGGACAAAATAAACTGATGAGCAAAATAGATCCAGAGACATAGAAGCATAGAACAGACTGATGAATTTCAGAGGGAAAGCAGGGGTGGTGTGAGTGGGGAGGGAGCGATTAACCAGGGAACCTCTATGCATATGTGTATAGCCCATGGACACAGACAATAGTGTTGAAGGCTTGGAAGGGGTGGGTGCAGGGTGGAAGGGGTCAATGGGGAAAAACAAAGGGGACATCTGTAGTAATACTTTCAACAATAAAGATAAACTAAAAAAAAAAAAAAAAGCTCAGTCACATCCATTATATTCTTTGGTCTTCATAAAACCATATCAGGTTTCTTAGAAGAAAACTATCAAAAACATTAAGTGGCTTCCTTCAAGGTCATGCAGCTCTGTTAAGCACAGATGGAGAAAGGGAGCCAGGATTTCAGTTACGCTATTGCTCTCTCCAAGGCATAGAACATGCTTGCACTGTAACAGAGAAGATATCAAAACCCCAAGCCATAAACACCTCCACAATCCACTGAAAACCCACTCTGAGTCTGACAAAGACTAAATATTTCACATGACGTATCTCTAACCCCAACCAACACAGTTATTACATAAACCTGTCGACCAGATACCAATGTGGAAGGAATGTTGGAGAACGGAAGGTTTGAGGGAATGCAAACATATCTTAAGTTTAGATATGTTACCTGTTCGGCTGAATCAAGAGAAATAAAATATTCTTCTCTGTTCTGTCTTTATGTTTGGGTGTTTCATGGTTGCAAAAGCATGGTGCTTAGAAGGACTATGTAAAAAGGACAGAAAATGAAAGGTTCCTGTAAATGTAAACCTTTCCAGTACCTTGAATTGACCTGATATTCAGACTGAGACATTCTCATTTCATACTTCTAAACAGCTCAGAGGAAGTTCATATTAATATTCATATTTCACAGATGAGGAAATTGAAATCCAGAGAGGTTAAATGACTTGTACCTACACAGCTAATAAATGTCAGGCAGACAAAGCAAATTGCAAGACAAAAAGTAAAATGTTATTAAGCCTATTATATGGTCAGCATATAAAAAAACAAAGGAAGATTCTTCATTTTTGTAGTGATATTTTATTTTCTGGTTATAAAAGTAATATGTGTTCATTTTTTAAATTTGAAAAGAAAATGGGTTTTTGGACTCCAAACAACTAAATAGCAACACTATAATACAAAAGAAAAATGTTCTAAAGAGAGTGATAATGGGTTCTTAACCAATATTCTATCCCCTCTAAGTTTCTAAAAAAATGTACCTATCTATCAATAGGGGGAAATAGTAACAAGTTAACCCCATAGCTAAGTGTTTTATAATAAAATCATCACTCTACAATCAGAGTATATACCTTTTTAGAAAAATTCATGGAAAATATATTTAAAAAATCTAAAAGTGATGTTGTCTAAGTTGCTATGAAACTTCAAGCTAAAATTTAAATAAAGCAAGAGTAACCACAGCAGGTGAGGTAGAGAATAATGAAAATGAAAACAGGCTTTATAATGTAGACTAGGCCTATACTCAGAGGGAAATTCATTGCTTCAAATGTTCTTTTAAAATTATTCTTATAAAAATAAAATGTGTAAGCACATTCATTTTAAATTAGTGACATCCCACATATCACATGCCTGAAAAATATAAGAGAACGACATTAGGAAAATGATAGAATTATAACATCTCAGTCACACTGGAGTGATGTATTAGAATTTCTTTAATGACAAGTGACAAAAGCTCATCACAAAGCAGATAAAACATGAGGATTTTTATTCAGTGAATTTTGGAGAAGTTAATAGATATGACAAGAAATAAAGGAATCAAGACTATTGAGAACCACGAGGACAGAAAGCATGTACTCGCTTCTCTCTCTCTCTCTCTCTCTCTCTCTCTCTCTCTCTCTCTCTCTCTCTCTCTCTCTCTCTCTTCCCCTTGGGTGTTTGGATTCTAAGTTTATTTTTCAATGCATTGGTAATGATCACAGATAGTCTACGTTTAAAACAAAAAAACAGAAAAGACAGACAAAGGAAACTACTTGCAACTAGAGAAAACAGAGTCTTCATGAGTTGCTCCACCCTCTCAGTTTAGTGGGGGCTCACATTGCAATCTTGCCCTCATTGAAACTTTTCTTGGTCCAATGTTCTCTCCAGTCTCCAAATGAGGCTATCAATTGCAGTCTACAACAATAAAGCACTAATTTAATTAAATTTTGTCTCATGTTGCTCTCTAATTGGTTGAAATATGTCAGTCACCTCTCTGACTACACAATGAGTGTTGACCAGGCAAGAGTCACATCTTACACTATTATGACCTCGAAGTGTGTAATCTGGGGCTGCATGTGGAGCAGGGGTTCAGTAAATACTTATTTTGATTCATATATATTATACATACTGAATCCTTCTTTCCTCTTTCCTAGGATTAGATACTGAAATCATTAATGTAAAAATCAATTTGTATTAGAAATGTCTCAAATCGTATTTCTATTCTATTAGCATGTAATTTCCTGAATATGGTAGAAAAATCTCTGCTTGTTAATGAATTCTATTTCAACTGCTCTCATTATAAAACTTTCAAATCTCATTAACTAAACCAGGCATTAAAAACACAAGGATAATAGAATAAAATGGAAACATGTTGATACGATTAGATTTGAGTAACTTTCCTCTTTAACCGAGGGGAAAAGCTACTGCCTGAGTAAATGATAACTCAAGCACAGAAATCATAACTTTATAAAGTCAAGAATGTACTTGTCTACATGTACTAGAAGAATCAACAATTTTCTCAGCCAACTGCATCTTAGCTCAAGTAAAGGATAGAAGTATGAAAATATGGTGTGTCTTAATAAGGGTATTTCTATGATGTGCATTTTCAACAGTGACATACAATGAAAATACACACCACATAAATATACCCTTTACTAATTCCAATCCTCAGCTACAATGTTCAAAGTCTTTAATTAACTGTACTTATTGGAAATTTAAACTCAAGTTTACTGACTGCTATCTGCCCTAGATACCTTTACCACACTATTTTGGAAATGTAGGAAAGAAACAACTCTTAATCAAGCAGATTTCTAAAAAGTGATTTGGCCCTACCCTAAATATTTTCCTTCCTTCTCACTCAGATAGTCTACTTCCTAGAGGCAGAAAGAAAAGATAAAACAAAACATCTGTATAATAAATCATATAGTTTTGGCATAATTAAGTACATTAGAGAACCATAAAATTCCAGAGTTAGAAGCAATCTTTAGATCATTCTAGACTAGCATTTTTCAACTGGTGTGCTGCAAGAGACACACTGGTGTACTGGGAGAATTTTTAAAACATGTGGTACCTGACTATTTAGTCAGGATCACTGACCTCTTTTCCCTTAGAATGTCAAATTTAAAAAATGACAACAGCCAACACAATAGTTGTCCAGTGTGAATGAATCAATGTTACATCTATTTTTTAATCATATCACCAATATATATATATTTTTGCTGTGCCGCAGAACTTTAGTAATTAGTTCATGTGTGCCATGAGATGAAAACGGTTGAAAATCACCATTCTAGATCAACCAAATAACCGAGAACAGAAGTGGGATTATTGACTCAAAGTCTGGTGCTAATTGAAGGTAATCAGTTCCTGACACACATAGTAATACCCTTTCTAACATTCCCTCACTAGCTGTTTCCTTTTTTCCCTATTTAATTCAGTCCTTAATCTGTTCCCTTTTTCCCCTGTTCTTCGACATCACATTCCGTTAGCGCCTGTATCTGTTCAGCCCCTATGTAAACAGCCCCTTTTCTATGTTCCTTCTCCCCTTCCAGGTGCTCCCATGAACAGAGCGTGGGTTAGGGGAGGAGCTGAGGAGACCCCAGTCTAGACTTATCCTGCTACACAGGTATCTATGAGATTTTGATCAAATCTCTGGACTTCTTTGAGTCTCATTCCTTCATCACAAAAGGGAAAGAGGATATATTCAAAATGTGGCCCTAGAATCAGCCCCATTGGCGATACTTTGGAGTTTGTTAGAAATACAGAACCTCAGGCCGCACCCAAGAGTACAGAATTGGGATCTGCCTTTTAACAAAACATTTAGGTGATTCATGTACACATTCAAGTTTGAGAAGCGTGAGGGGCTTGGTAAAATGTCTTTTCTTCTGGCCCTCCAAGTCTCCCCATCTAATCACTACCTCCTCCTCCATAGCCAGGGATTGAAAAGGCACTGTTCTCCAGTTCTGTTCTGCCCATGTAATGAAATACCACTTTCTGTAAGCTTTGACCACATGACCTCATCCGGCTGAAAGATCCTCCCTCCAGGCCAGCAACCAATCACATCGTCCCCTTTGAGGACAGCACCCTGGGAAGGTAAGTGACTGGGCAAAGGCTACAGGGTTAATGGTGGGTGGAAACGAAATCCAGGAGATGGCACACCACCTGAGGAGGCCCTGAGACCATTAGAGCTCTCTGGGCGGAATGCTGCTCTCATCTGTATCATGTTTCATGCACACTGCCTGCCCTGCAGCCATTGTTGCCATTGTCATTACTGAGTGGGTAGGGGCTGGGAGAAAGGGAATAAGAGGGGGAGAGATATCTGTAATACTATCAACAATTTTTTAAAAAAGTTGTCCTATATCATGTCAGAACATCTCAACAATTATTAAAATAAAAAGGAAATGGAACTTTTACCTTAGAAATATTGTGTTTACTAGCTTTGATGTTGTTGTTGTTTAATATATCACCAATCTCCAAGTCACCCAGGCTTTTTTTAAAAAACTTGGTCACCCTTACACATTCATTCATATCCAATTCTGATTACTCAGTTACAATGACTATGTCTCTAACATGATCATAATCACTTCAAACTGATACTTTGCAGGCATCTGAGAACAGCAAATTTTATCAAAATTTTTGATAGTATGAAAGTAGAACAATCTATCTTCCACTGTATAGCTTTCAGGATCTCCAAGGATTCTAATAATCCATGGATTGGTTATAAGCAATGTATGGCTAATTTAATTTAAAAGAGGATTTAGAACATGAAGACAAAGGCTAGTCAAAGAATAAGCCATCCCCAGAAAATCCAACTTTGGACATAGGATAAAATGAATTAGAAGCCAGAGCCCAACAACCATCATTTTGGGGCACCACCTGAGTCCTTTGTCATTCTGCTCAAGATTTAAAGATCTTATGGAAAATTTTACCCAACTTGCATTAAATAGTCATACCTTGGCTAGGGGCATCATGCCCCTTTTTTTGCATAAAGCCCCAGTAATTTATGTACAATGGTAATTCTCTGAAGGAAATCAGTATGTGGTTGGAACAGGTTAAAAGGTACTGGATGACCAAAAGTAAAAACCAAAGTCCATTTTATCATAGTTTATCTAGCTTTTAATCTTTTTTCCAATTACATTTTCATTAATTCTAAATTTCACCTAAATCATTTCTGATACATGATCCTTACTATCAGATCTGTATATTTTTGCCCATAATATCCATTTATCTGTAATGCACTTTACTCAGTGATTTTATGTCCAAATTCTATTCATTCTTTAACTTTTACCCTAATTCCATCTCTTCAATGAAAATTTTCTTCATCTGAAATATTCATTCAACCATCATATTATAAATATTTGCATTGCATACAGACACATTTTTTTAAGTGTAGGCTCCTGGTATACAGGGATTGGGTCTTCAATTTTGTATGCCCCTACAAAGTTTAACATAGAGCTGACTACATAGTAAATATGCAACAAATAATTGTCAAGTATATGAATACAACAATAAGCAAACACGTTATTCTACTAAGTAGAAAAAAAGGACTTCAGAAGGAAGTGTCCTTTTTTGCCTTATGTTTAAAAGAATGTTATGTTCATATTTAATCCATTCTGTCCTCCCTTTTAGTGCACGACATTATGTCCAGCAATTAAGCAGTTAGGAGCAATAAGTGAGATGTTTTTCTGTGCCATTCAGAAGCAATTGCCAATTGAAATTAGCATTTTACTTCCACTGGAGCCCTCAGCAGCTGCAAAGAGTGACTCACTGAATGGCATGTGACACTGATCATATTATCTGGTGATAAGGGGGTCACAATTCAATAAAACCCTTTGCCAATGTATGTGTTGCAATTCCAACCAAGATGAGCAATCATCCCCTTTCCCAAAGAGCTAATGCAGATCTTGGATTAATGTAAGACAGACTTCTGCCACACTCTGTCATTCCAGCAAGGTTCTGCTCTATAATAGGTGGTAGTAATTCAGCTGTAATTAAACAAGACCTGATATATTATTTCCTAATGAACTCAAGTGAAGTCATCTTCTACGTCTTCCCAGTGCCTCTAATTAGGCCATAAGGACTATATCATGAGCAATAAAGATCACTTTGCTGGGCTAGTGATGAGGGACTAGAGAGCACACAGGGAGGCTCCAATGGCCCAGAGTGAGAGGCAGGTAGGCGGCAGTTCTAAATGGAACACCCTCCATTCCTCTTGCCATCTGCTCCCAAATTACCTAGGTGGCAAGCGCTGATGAGGAACAAATTGAATTGAAGCTAGAATAAGAAGCTCAAAGCCATCAGTCACCAGCTCAGCAATTTAAATCAGAGTTGTATGTGTATGGGCTCTTTGCATAATTATTCTGGTGCTTTATTTAATTCGAAGATGTTCATATCCACTCTCTTTTGGATCATCAGGAAACTTGAGTGGATTTGACTAGCTGGTTTTTGTTTTTCCTGTCTCATGAATGAAGAAATTGGGATCCTGAATCCTTCCCCTAGTCACTCCAAAGGTTTTGATTATATTTGATTTCCTGTTACATCAACCAGTAGACCTGTACTCCTTGCTTCCTTTGCAGATTTTTAGGTGAGAAAAAGCTGTTGCCTTTCTTTACTTGCCGTCAGTTCATCTAAGGCAGGGTTAGACAAGCAGGGCCTCTAGTCCTCCACCTATATTTGTAATGCATGTGAAAAACTCCGCACTGTCCAAAGTACATCCTCCTGATTCTAGATTCTATGGGAGCTATCTTACAATACTGAAGGTTACAGGTAACCGAGAGCAAAGCAAAAATATGTCTATAGCCAGACAACTAAGTTCTGCCCAGAGGAAGGACAACCTTCCTGTGAGAAACCTGTATTTTTATTTTTCATTCATACTTTTTTCATTATTATTGATATGTAAATATGTCTATTCATCAAGTTTTTCTTTGAATTGGTTGTAATATTTGTCTGATTTCCTCATATGAATTTTTTTATTGTTTTATTGCTTAAAGTATTACAAAGGGTATTACATATGTGTCCTTCTCCCCCCGCCCCCCCTCCCCCGCCCTTGACAATCCCCTGGCCTCCCCTACCCCACAGTGTCTTATGTCCATTGGTTATGCTTATATGCATGCATACAAGTCCTTCGGTTGATCTCTTACCCCCCTCCCTCCTGCCCCCCAACCCTCCCGGGCCTTAAAATCTTGAAGTGATATCAGAGGAATGGCGGTATGAGAGATCTCTTTGGTCTCTCCCCTTGAAGTTCCAACAATTTGAACAGCTATAATTCAACCAAGAACTCCCTGTGTAATGCACAAACATGTCTGAGAGAGCCATGGGCAAGTGGGAATGAACTGGGGAGGTAAGAAGGGAGAAGAGCTCAAAGGAGCCACAGACACAGCCCTGCAGCCTGAAGCTTACTACAGGGGGCAGCCCACAGAGGGGAGGCATCAGGTTGTGACTGTCACTCCTTTCAGCGAGGAGGAGCAATGGAATTCAGTGAGCATTCCTACAGGAGTGGGCAGTATGAGCTGCAGCTGAGCCCAGTGACCTGGCAAGAAACAAAGCACCAAAGTGCAGCCATGGTTGTCTGGCAATTGGCATGCCAGACAGAGACAAAATCATGGAGCCTGGATGCCTTTCCTTAACTTTCCAGAACTCCCCTCCCCTCAGCCTTTGTGTTGGATTGCAGAGCACATTATCTGCAAACCCAAGAACTGGCACTACAGAAACACTTTTTCCCTGAATAAAAGATGCAATCTATGACTAATACCAGGGTTGGGTGGAGGCACAAGGAGGTTTGCTGGTCGCCATTGTTGGCAGGGCAAAGCAACAAAGGATGTGGCTGGTTTTCCCCATCTCACCCCACCTCTACACACTGAGGCTGCACTGCTGGTGGTATCTGGCTTCAGGAAACAGCAAAGGGATTTCATGAATTTGGAGCCACATCACCCACCCAGTTCTCTTGCGGGGCTGGTCCTCTGGGACCAGAACAACCTGATCACAGGGGAGGCACCCACCTTCCCAGGGATCACCGGCCATTTTCCACCACCCCACAGAAATATGAAAAGCCAAGTAAGTGTAAGAGAACTAAAAAACTTGTGATTCAATGCCACCTACTGAAAAACAATAGAAAGTCTGCTTACCAATCTACTAGATAAGTGGCACTCATACATAGATGCCTAGTCAGAGGAGGAATCTGTCAATAGCATGGATAACCAAGGCAATGAGGCAGCTCAGAAAGAAAATAAAAAATATCCAGGAACTAAACTGAAAGACATGTTCATATGTGATTTAAATGACAGAGGTTTTAAGATTACAATTCTGAAAAAATTCAAGGAGATGCAAGAAAGCACAGATAGGCAGTTCAATGAACACAGGAACCAACTCAATGAACAAAACCAGTACTTTACCAAAGTGATTAAAAGTTTTGATTTGTTTGTTTTTAATCCTTACCTTAGGATATTTCTCATTGGTTTTTAGAGAAAATGAAAGGGGGGAGGAGGGAAGAGAGGGAGAGAAACATCAATGAGAGAGACACATCAATTGGTTGCCTCCTGCGGTGCCCTGATAGGGGCTAGAAATCTAACCTTCAACCGAGGTGCATGCCCTTGACTGGGAATCAAACCTGAAACCTTTCAGTCTGCAGGCCAATGCTCTAACAACTGAACCAAACCAGCTAGGGCTAAAACTTTAAAAAAAAGCAAAACAGAAATTCTGGAGATGAACTCAATAAAGGAAGTCAGGAATGAACTTGTCAGCACAGAAAATAGAGCTGACCAGATGGAGGAAAGAAGTAGTGATATTGAAGATAGCAATCTAGAAATTATGCAGAGGGAAGAAGAGAGATACTTGAGCATAAATGAAAGAACTCTACAAGAACAACCTGATTCCATCAGAAAGAACAATCCTATATAATAAAAGGCTAATACACAGATCAACTGAACAGTGGAATGACCGATCGCTCTGATGCGCACTGACCACCAGGGGGCAGACGCTCAATGCAGGAGCTGCCCCCTAGTGGTCAGTGCTCTCCCACAGGGGGTGCACTGCTCAGCCAGAAGCCCTGAGCTGGGCTCATGGCTGGCGAGCACAGCAGCAGTGGCAGGAGCCTCTCCCACCTCCGTGGAAGCACTAAGGATGTCTGACTGGCCTGCAGGGAGCAGGCCTATGCCATCAGTCAGATATCCTCCAAGGGCTCTTGGACTGTGAGAGGGTGCAGGCCAGGCTAAGAGACCCCCTGAGTGCACAAATTTCATGCACCAGGCCTCTAATATGAGAATAATAGGCATACCAGAATAAGAAGAGAAGGAGAAGGGAAAGGAGAACCTATTCAAACAAATAGTTGACAGTCCTATCTGATATTACAGATAGGAACTTCTGGAACAGGGGAATGTGGAAATCAGTATGGTTTAGAAATATATATATTGAAGAGAATAGATCAATAGAGAAAACATGTTTACAGAAGAGGTCCTTAGGGGTGAATTTCTGATTGTCTCAATGTGAAATCTCAGCAAGTACTAAAGGCCACTGGGCATGTAGCACTTAAGAAAATCGATGCTTGTTGCATTCCACTTGGATTGTTGTTTACAGTTAATCTACCCTGAGTCTCCTCGTGGGATATTGAGAAGCAGGTACATACTAGTTCTGAACTTGAATAAGTTATTTAACTTCCCTAAACTTGAGCTTCCTAGAAAATGTGCCAATAAGATCAATCAAACAAACAAACAAACAAATGTTTGTGGAGTTTCAAAGAGAAGACATTTCTGCAAATATTTTAGTTTCTCCCTTACTGCCTATTTTTGAAATTGAATTCCTTAATGATTTCCACCCTCCCTTTTTCCCTCTCATGTGTCCTATTTACTTCCCTTCCAGGTTTCCTTCATTTCTTTTTCTGACTTTTTCTATGAATTTTTATATCAAGTAATACAGAGGAAACAAATATGGATTCTCACAGTGTTTTATTGTTGTTTTTGTCCAACTATCTATGTACATCTGTTTCTATCTGCCCAGCTATCTATTGACTGAAAAATAAAACACAATATGTAAATTCCCATACTGTTTTGTTGACCAAAATTGACTTATTTTGAAACAAATTATAAGGGCCCTGGAGGCAGACTGAGAGACACACAACACAATGTTCCTTATTTCTTTCTCCTTAAGAAGGAGGAAGGATGCACCCAAAAGATCTCTATCCATTCATTACTCTGAGCACACTGCTTCTGTCAATCATATTTTGGTATTTTCCTAAAGTTATATGTTTAAAAGGGTACTTTTTTTCAACAGGGCATATATATCTTACTACTGAATTTCTGCTTTAGAACTATAATATTCCACATACAACCTTCTACGAACAGAATGATCATTACAAGCATATTGATGCTAAGTAGCGAGCTGTTTTTTTAAGGATTTTTGTTTTGTCTACATGAGCTCATGAGCTGTGGCACTTCAGCCCCATCTTATTGACATCAGCACTGGTTGGGGATTGCTGCTGGGAAACCCCTGTATCTTCCTGGAGCTTCACCCTTTTACCATGCATTATGAATAATTGAATTAATTATTCAAGACTGGATTTATGCTTTCACCAAGGCAAACACGCTGACCCCTTCACTAATCATCGGGACTTCTCTAAGGAAACCTCAGCTGCTGACCCAGCTGAACAATGACCCTTGAGGTTTGAGTTGATGTTAAGGACTAGCCAAGATCCATAGGATTGATTCTGAGCTGAGTGAGCTGAGTCTACCTTGCATCCTGGCCCTACTGCCCTGCTTTTTGGAATATGCAAACACTCCCCATAGAATGACACAAGCTCAAGCATTTGCCCAAAAAGTAAAGATAAGCCAAGGGATTTTCTTGCTGCCACTGCCAATTAGATTGCTTACAACAGGATATTAAAAAATAAAACATAACTGTTCAAACCCTAAAATAATGTATTTAGTAAAAAAAAAAAAAATACTGACATATTACCCTTGAATTTGGAACATGAGAAGAGGTTTTTTACTTTCTACCTATAGTCTCACAAGTCAAAAATATATTTTTAAATCTCATACCTTATAAAGAACCTTTACCTACTCAATAACGGAAAGTCATATAACCCAACTCAATATAAAATAGGCAAATAAGCTGAATAATCAGTTCTGCAAAGAAGATAAACAAATGGCCAATAAGATAAACAAAAAGATGCTCAATATAATCAGCTATGAGGGAAACGCAAATCTAAACCATGATGAGATACCACTTCTTACCCACAAGGATGGCTATAAAAATACAGATTATAACAAGTATTGGTGAGGATGTGGAAAAATTGGAACCTTGAAACATAGCTGGTGGGACTACAAAAAGGTGGAATCACTTTGGAAAATAGTCTGGCAGTTCAAAAGTTTAAACACAGAGTTACCATTTTACTCAGCAATTGCACTCCTAGATATACACCCAAGAGAACTTGAATTATTCATAACAGCCAAAAGTAGAAACAACTCAAATGTCCATCTACTTATGAAAAGATAAATAGAATTTGGTATATCCACACAATGGAATAAAAGAAAGCAATAAAAAGGAATTAAGTACTGATACATGCTATAACATGCCTAAATCTTGAAAACATTGTACATTATGCTAAGTTAAAGAAACTCAACACTAGATATTGTATGATCCTATTTAAATGAAATGTCCAAAATAGGCAAATTCAGAGAGACAGAAAGTAGATTCGTGGTTGTCTGGGGATAGATAACTTGAGGAAAAATAGGCAATAATTGCAAATATGTATAGGGTTTATTTGGGGGGTAGGGATATTCTTAAATTGATTGTGGTGATGTTTGCACAGCACGGAATACACTAAAAACCATTGAATGCACTTCAAATGGGTGAATTGTATTTTTCTCTCTCTCTCCCTATATCTACGGCACAGAGATTTTACAAAGTACCTTCACATGCAATGTGTTGGATTCTTCTCATTCTTACCAATTTGGTGAGGCCTCCCCTAGCCTCCCTATCTAAAATAGTAGCCCCCAATCATGTTTCTTACTTTATTTTATTTTTCTTCAAACACTTATCATAGTACATCAAATTTAAAAGAGCATTCATTGTAAAGCATATTCATATATCAGAGAGATTAGATGCATCTTAGATTGGCCATATAGTGTATGTGAATATTAATTAATTGGATACTCATTGGTTGTGTAGTTTTTAACACCATTTACTTTTGTCTGTCTCCTCCAACTTCACGAGGGACGTTGCTAAGTTCATCCCTGTAGCTTCTCTGCCAAGAGCAGTGCCTGGCATCTAGTAGTTCTCAGTGAGTATTTGTCAAATAAGTAAATGAATGGCCTATGTAAGAAAAGCTTACCATCCTCGCTATACTATACTTACTGTCATCCTGTAGGACCAACTGAGAATAGATTGCAAATGGAAGGCAGTGATTTGACAATACTTATGCCAGAATCCTCTGGTAAATTACCTCCCCATTTGCCTACCTACTGGTTAAAAAGGTGAGACCACAAACATAGATCTTAGAAAAGTCATATAAACTTTTCTTTGTATCACAATCAATATAGTGAATAGATCTTCTGCAAAAGTGAATTGCTCATTTTGAAGTTGAAGCTCTCCCAGGTAAGTGACCCTTTGGCTTCCATAAACCTTATTTTTTTTTAAATATATTTTTATTGATTTGAGAGATGACAGGAGAGGGAGAGAGAGATAGAAACATCAATGAGAGAGAATCATTGATTGGCTGCCTCCTGCACATACCCCACTGGGAATTGAGCCCACAACCAGGGCATGCCATTGACCGGCTTCGAACCTGGGACCCTTCAGTTCACAGGCTGATGCTCTATCTACTGAGCCAAACCCTGTAGGGCAGGAGGAACCTTATTCTTATTCACTCATGATGCTTTGGACATGTGGAAGGAGATAATGTGTGTGTGTGTGTGTGTGTGAGAGAGAGAGAGAGAGAGAGAGAGAGAGAGAGAGAGAGAGAGAGAGAGAGAGAGAGATGGACAGTAAGTCAGGCTTTGTGATAACTTGCCTCTGCAGGCATCTCTTCAAAGAAACTCATTAGCACTATGAGGTTAGCAATGCAGCATGTGATGCTTCTGTTCTCATCTCATCCCTTTCTTCTACAATCAAATAGGTCCCAGGTTAAAAGCAAACATGGAAGAGGAGAAGATTTTAAATTAAAGCATATAATGCCAATGGAAGAAGGATATTTATGAGGAGGTTTTGGTGATATTTCTGGCTTTTCTGAAATTACACCATAAACGCCAAAAACAGTGCAGAAAATCAGTGTTAAGATTGTTTTGATACGTAAACTTAACTCTTGCTTTCCATTGGTTCTTTGCTGCATTAGAAGAATTGAGTCCAAGTGGTTCCTTTCACTTCCTTTGAGGGTCAGATGACTTGCCCTCAGTCCATGAGCTATTTGGCTGCTAATGATTCAGATCCTGGATTCAGTGGGTTCAATAAAATCCAAATAAAAATACACAAGGAAAGTAATTTTTCAAGAAATAATAAAGGATGCAAAGAGTGTACGAAGTAGAATTTAAAGGCAATCCTGGGGGAAATGCATTGAAAAGGAAATTGTGTAAGTGAATTGGGAAGAGAAAAGGAAGGAGGCCCCTGAGGAAGATGGCCTGGAAAAGTACTGGGAGGAGGGCATTGCCTCCAGCTCCCACTTCCTTGTGAACCCCCCATTCCTATGTCCACAAACTACATAGGTGTTTCTCCCACTGATGCCCAATGGAGCTTTTCTTTGGTTAAGGTCCTTGAACCTTACCTGCTATCTTTCCAGCAGGTGCACGTGTTTCATACAATGAAACTTTCCTTAAACCTCTCTAGTTATACCTTATAGATAATCCTCTGCTCCATTATAAACACACCTGGGGCACTTTATTTAAACTCAAGAAAGGGAACTTGGCCCTGGATACCTACAAGAGTGAGGGAGGGTTAATAGAGGAAGAAGCTTCTGCACTATATTTTATAGTGCTGAATTTAAAAATACCCTGAGAAATTTGGAGTTAAATAATGACAAATTCCCTATAAAACCCATACTTCTTTTGGGTAAGATTTCTTTGAAGCAAAGGGAAAGTAGGGCAAATATCTGACCGAGTTACCTGCATTTCACAAAATGTAGGTGTTTGTTAGGGCTGCCTTAACAAAGTACCACATACTGGGCGGCTTAAACAACACAAAATATTTTTTATATAGGTTTGGAAGCTAGAAGTCCAATATTAAGTTCTTAGAAGGTTTGGGTCCTTCTGAGGCTCCTCTCCTTGCTTTGAAGACAGTTACCTTCTTCCTGGTTCTCACATGGTCTTTCTCCTTACACACACATTTCTAGTGTCTTTCTTTTCGTCCAAATCTCCTCTTTTTATAAGAATATTAATCAGGTTGGATGAAGGTCCACTCTAATGGCCTCATTTTAACTTAATAACCTCTTCAATGGCCCTATCTCCATAGTCACATCCTGTGGTACTAGCCCCTAGGACTTCAATTGTTGAGGGTCACAATTCAACCCATAACAGTAGGACTCACAGTTACTATTTACGATATACTTTAAGTACAGGATTATGAGATTTGTTTTCTAATTATCTCAAACATTTTCAAAATATCCCAGGTAGTTTGTAATTCTAACTTCTTAAATCAAATCTACTCTGTCTGAATGTAATTCATCATTTTTAATGAATTTATAGTTGCACTATCTAGTTTAACTTTCATACCTTTCACATATAGGTGAAACCTAATGTTTCACTTATAATGAATTGCATTATCCCAGGTTAAAAAATTAAAAGCTACTGAATAATGCCAGAAATTTCAGACTCATTAATCTAGACTCTATTAAGCCTGCCAGTCTTCTCAATTGTTGTTATCATCTCAGCATGTTGAACTTTATGCTATTCATGTTTTAGTGAACTTGAGCAGAAAACATTAATGTATGAAAAGACATTAATGTATCTACAGTTATTCTTGCTTTAAAATAATGTATTTATTCAAAGAATGAAATTGCCGTTAAATCTCCTTATGATAGTAATATCTTCTATGACTAAAAGCAAGTATTTGTGTTAGATTTTGAATTCGTATTTGATTAACAAATATGATGATTCATGATGGCAGAGGTATTTTAGAAATATGCAATGTGTTAATAATCCCAACATTTGTTACTATACACAAGACACAGGACCTTCCCTAGAGTAGATTATAATAACTGCACAGCAAACAAAAATTATAAAAGCTAAATGTAATTAATGTTATCTGTCTTGGTTCAACATATGATGCAAAAATAATGCAGGAAAGAGAAAAGGTAGATTTAGTTAGAAAGAATTTCATGAACAAAGTCCTGATTCCCTAAAGCAGCAAGTTAGTAGAATATATGTGTATATGTGTGTGTGTGTGTGTGTGTGTGTGTGTGTATATATATATATATATACATATATATATATATATTCTGTAATATATATATATTTGTGCATGTTTACAGTTGAGAGGAACCTTGAGTAAGTACCTCTCTCTATGGCTTATTTATTTTTTCATTCATTGAACAACTCTAAGTTGACAAGCACTGCTTTAGGCACCGGGAATTCACCAGTGAATGAAACACACAAAATTCCCTGTCTAACTATAACATATGCTAGAAGGGAAGGAGGAAGCAAAAATAATTAGATAAGTGAGTGAAATAAATGGCATGTCAGATGGTAATAGTGCTATCGAGAAAAATAAAGCATAGAAGGGAAAAAGAGTGATTGAGGAGACAGAAGGAGTATTTTAAGTATGGGAGTGAGAAAAGTGTCACTGCTTAGGTGACATTGAGCAGACACCAGAAATATATGAGGCTGTGAATCATGTGGCTACCAGCCAGATGTCTGCTCTAGGCAGTGGGGAAAGCACACATAAGTTTCTGACAGGACAATACTGGAGCAAGAAGCAGAGAGGAGGCAATCATGGCTGGAGCAGGGTAAGGTGGGGAAAAGCCATAGCGGGTCTCAGGATTGGGGTTCTTCTCTAAGTCAGGAGGGAAGCCTCTAGCTGCTTTTGAATAGAGATGGGTGCCCTATTCTTCTTTAGAGAATGAGGATATTCCAAGGCTGTGAGATACAAAAGGAAGTAGCAGACAGGTATCCACACACACCTAAAAACATTTCACTGAGGCATTTAACATGACTACATTGATTGAACAATTGGGATTTGCTGAAGCAGGCATGGCTGCAAGGATTTGGGGGCATACTGTGTGACATACATTACTTTTAATTAAATGTCCTACAATGTAGTCTGTTTTTAGTTAATTCAAAGAGGGACAGAAACATCCAAGATTTCAGGTTCTGGCTGGCTCATTCTTGTCCTACAGGTCTCAACATAGTAACTCCTACTCAGATCTTCTCTGCCCAATACCTCAGGGACCTAGATTTCCTAGTTATACTCTCTCAACACACCCTCTTTTTTTTTTTTTCTTTATGGAATCTACTATAACTCATAACTATTTATGTGAGGAGACTAATATTTTTGTGAATTCCTCTTTTGGTGATCTGGGTAGGAGATCTCTGCTAGAACTCATCAAAGGCATCCCTTTGTGAAATACTTAGTGTCTATAATCAATGAAATATAAAAAGTAATATCAAGGTTAACATTAAGCTTCTCACATAAAAACATAGTAAAGCAGACAAGTGTCCATTAAAAGGGAACGGTCTCAGTGTCCTTAATTTCTTGCATTTATCATATAAGTCCCAGGAGCTCAGCTCACCTTGGAGAACAGACCACTTCAGAGGAGGTTCTGCAGCTAGACCAGCAATATGCTTCTGGAGAGTAGCTCCTAGAAGTGAAGGCAGCTTGCTCTTTCCCAGCTTTGGGGATTGGGAAATGGACAGCAAAGTTAGGAATGTGCTGGGGACTTGCCCTGCTCCTTGTGTGAGCCTCTGGGAGGAGGCTGTCACATAGAGACCTGGAGAGATGCCACATCCAAATGAATCTGACAACCTGTCACAACCAGGCAGAGAGAGGGCTTGACATTTATTTCCACAGCTGATTTTGTTCCTCGGTGGCACGAATGTAAAATTGAAAGACAGCTGTCCTCTTATGGGACTTGGTATGTTGAGGCAAAATGCCTACTCAGTAGAGAACAGATGACTAGATGAAGGAAAGAAACAGAGGCTCAGGGGCCATAGTCAGTGAGAATTGAGGGAAGGCAGAATTAGCAAGGGGGAAGAGGAATCCTGGTTCACCAGGCATAGACTTTAGCATCGAAACCCAAAATGGTGCAGGGCATCCAGGCAGATAAGACACCCCAACAACCAGCATGCGCCCAGGAATTCCTTTGACCCCATTGTCAAGGACATGAGGTTGCCCGAACCATACATTCCTCCCCCCCTCATTCCTGTAGACTGCATCTTGGAAAGAACAATACGAGGAGATTATTTGAGAGATGGAAAATTTTATCCAACAGAAGATACCATTTAAGTTAGTGAATCATAATAAGCTTCAAATTATGTTGAACATTTGTTTTTTTTTCTCCCAAGACTGTGGGTAGAGGGGAATGTAGATGAAATATTGTAATGGTTATAGAAAAAAAATCAAGAAATTACATTGTCTTTTCATATTCACACAGTAGATGAGGGAATATCACTGTCCCACTACATATGTTTATCTATGTGATTATCTATCTAATGTCTGTTTTCCCAGATAAGTCCCACGTGAGGAATACTGTATTTACCACAGTATCTCCAGCATATAAAGTACCCTCAGGAGGCACTGAATTATTTGATGAATGATGTATAAGTTGATGAATAATGGAAGAATTCACAAATTAATGAAGGCATGTGAAATAACTTTTACATTATATTTTGATACAAAATTCCAATATTATCAGACTACAGTGGTGCCTAGAAACATGGATGAGATTGTGGCAACCCTAATTGCTTTACCTGAGTATAAGGAAGTGGCTTAGATACCAGGCACCAGAGAAAAGATATTTTTGTTTTCAAAACCCGCAGGCCCTCATGGGGCATCTTTTCAGACTAGGTGAGGCAGCTGAGACACAAAAGATGAAAATGCCATAGGAGTTGCTATGTTTACCAGCTTTTGTTTTTTCCCATTATTATTTTTTAAATTCTTTCCTGAAAGGGAATTAATAACAAATAATGCACGGCATTCCCTTTGTCAAGACAATGAGCAAAGGGGCTGCCTGAACATCTTCACAATTCATCTGCAAATCTTATTATTTCAGATGGATTTTTTAAAGTACTAATTCTCCAAAGACATAGTTTCAGCAATTAATTCATGCTTTCTAAATTTAAAGCATACTAATTAGACATCCATCAGGGGGAGAGGGGAAAACCTTCTAAGAAACTAGAGGCTTCAAATATAGTACACATAAATTAACTCTCAAAAAATTCTCCTATAAATATGTCATCTCATCATGTATATATTGTGTGGGCCACATATGTTTTTTTTTTTTAAATTCAATCATCTATGTGCCTGGATACACATGTGCTAGTTCTAAATATGGATTGTCTTGATACACATATGTTATTAGCAAGTTTTTATATATCAAGTTTTCATATATAATTTATTCTAGGCCTAAACCATGCCACATACTACAAAAATTACAGTGAGATAGGAAGATATTGTATCTATTATCAAGGGATCTGCATTCTTCTGGAGGAGAAGGGCTCACATACTTGCTACAAAGTAGAGCATAATTATATCCTAAAATTGAGCTGTTTGTACAGGAGTGAAAGGATCATGGGAAGCTGAGTCATTGGAGTGATTTTGCTTGAGTGTCCTAAAAGAGCTCAGCCCATTCTCAGTATTTGTAAATTAATTTTGAATGAGAATAAGGGAGAGTCAACATCCAGAGGCTGAAGCAAATTGTTTTAATCTAGCATTTGAGTTCCTATCTCAGGCAGAAAACGATGATGATATGGTATTGCAACTTGAAGCTACATGTTATGTTCCAGATATTCAAGAAGGGGGGCCACTTGATTTTCTCCCAGGTTCTTGATTATCCTGGACAAAGAACTAGACAGGCTGTCCTACTCTTAAGATGGTCTCACATATTGGTTAAAATGGGAAACTAAAGTTGGAAAGATAAAGGCTAGAATTCTTTGTCTGCCTCTTAAAACAAATGTAATCTCAAGTCCATTAAATTCTCCAAGACTCCATTTTCTCATCTGTAAATTTTGGTTGGTGACATCTGCCTTTTAAACTTATTATAATAATCAGTTTAGATAAGGCACAAGTATTGGTCAAGGTTTTTGATTGCAAGCCTCAGAAACTGACTCTAGTTGCTAAAGTGATACAAAAAAAGTAGATTGGAAAAATATAAGATACGCATAGCAATAACTAACACCTGTAGTAGCAGACTTGGAAAACAATATTTAAGACAAACTTGGAAGAACAAGAAGCAAAAAGCATAAAAACCAGCAGGAACTAAGTGACCAGAATGCCCTCACTGTAGACGATACACCTGGCACTCCTCTACCGTGGCATTTACACAGTATAAAGTTTAACCTTCCTTTAGGTTTTCTGTTACCAAACCCAGATTCAAAGTCTTGGGTAGAAGCATAAAATTTTGGTGATCTAATCATCTTTCCTCACCATCTTTCTCGAAGTGGGAGATAAATAATTACCTTTTTACAGCTATTTTAATAGTTGGTCGGACTTTCTTTCCCACCAATAGCAAACATAATTGAGGATTTTTCCCAAATAGGAGGAGGGATTATTCTAGTTAATAAAAAAATGGCAAATGGCCATTACAATCAATTTGCCTCCCCATCATCCACAGGTACTTTTCTTCCTCCTTATACACAAGATTACCCCCTCTTTCTTCCACTTTCCCTCTTCTAATAAAACACATACTTAACACTTCCTCAAAGAGACTAACTCAAATTACATGTTACTCCACTTCTTAAATCCAGGGTTTGGGAGTAAGGCACACTCATCTATCTTAATCTTCTCCTGATATTTTGCAAAATATTGACTAAAGGATAAATGCAATCAATAACACAACACTTTATAAAAATATAGTGACCAAAAATGATAGGAAAGCAAAGCAAAATCACTATGAATGATTAAATAAATGTGAGAACAAAAAGTAGGGTTACCAGGGATGCTGCAGTCTTAGCTTCTATCACTCTGTGGCACAATAGCATCACTAATATTTTTGGCACTTGCCCTCCATTCCCATTTGATGACTATTTGCTTTCAGCAACTCACTGATCAGGAGCAGTTAACTAATGGAGTGACAAAAGCCTTGGCTTCTGAGGGATATGATCTTGCCTATATTAGGTTGATATTTACTTCTATTTACTTAAATAAAACATTTTTATTGAAGTAGAGTACACAGAAAAATGCACATTTATGTGCCTCTCAATAGCTTTTTGCAAACTAATCAAATATGTGAACCAACACTGAGATTGAGAAATAGACTCTTATGAGCTTAGAAGAAGTCTTCCTTGAGTTTACTTCTGGTCATTAATACCTTCCAATATGCCCTCACACCTAACAAGTAACAGTGTGGATTAGCTTTACTTGTTAGTCTTCCATTAACTTTTGTCACTAGATGCTGTAGTAGGTCTCCTAAGTTCCACCCGTAACTTCTCCCTGGTAATGCTGTTTTGCAGAATCCCATTTTTTTCTCAACAGTCAAAATCAATCAGCCCAATTGACACAATGCCCTTCTTTCTCAATCTCTTTGCCTAGTTGTATGAGGAACACTAGAGCATGTTGGTAAGAGTGAAATATTATACTTGCCAGGTGCGAGTTAACTGCTTCTTTTGTTTCCTATTTATCAGACTAATGGCAAAACATTTGTCACCAGATGCTAGGGGCAATGCAATTTTGCTCTTGCAAGAAATCCACTTTTGCTATTGGTGTTTATCATGTAATCCAATGCTATTCTTCAGTGTCACATGCGTATTTTGTATTTGGCCACATAAAGATGTAATGAGGATGTGTGGGAATTATCTCCCCTACATCTTATATGTATTAACAGTTGCATTCACTTCTGAGACTCCCCTGGGCACCTAAGGATTTACTGTTTTGGTAGGATTTCCAGTGGTACATGTTTACCCATTTCCACAAGCACTTCATGAAGTCAATGGCTTTGTTTAGTAAGCCTACTAATTTTTATATATAGGAACTACAGAGCCAGGATCCTAAAGTCCTGAAATTTTTGATTATTTGATTTTTTTCTCATATCCTTTTAGCCTAGGAATTTTGTTAAAGGTTAAGAAAAGTTCTGAGTTCAAACTTTGGTGGTGTTACATTGGAGTTGTTTTTTGTATATACACTCATTTTACTTGAAGGAACTCTAAAATTGTGAACTGATTCACAATTTTACAAATAAGTTTCACAAATAAGTTATCAAGCCACTAAAAGACATGGATTAATATGAAATACTGCAAAGTGAAAAAAGACAATCTGAAGAGGCTACATGCTGTATGTTGAATGTTTACTGTATATAACATTAGCAAAAAAGCAAAACTAAAGAGACAGTGGAAAGACCAGAGGATGTCAGGGGGTTAGAGAGAGGAAGGGAGAGATAAGTGGAGCACAGGTGTCTTTTGTGTGTGTGTGTTTTTAAATCCTCACCCAAAGATATGTTTTTATTGATTTTTAGAGAGAGAGGAAGGGAAGGAGGGGAAGAGAGAGAGAGACATTGATGTGAGAGAGAAACATTGATTGGTTGCCTCCCACATGCACCTTAATCAAACCTGCAACAACCATTTGGTGTATGGGATACTGATCCAAAGATGAGCCACACAGCCAGGAAAACAGTGTGTGTGTGTGTGTGTGTGTGTGTGTGTGTGTGTGTGTGTGTGTGTGTTTAGGGCAGTGAAACTATTCTGTATGATACCATGTGGTTCATATATATCATTATATATGTCAAAACTATGGAATGTACAACAAAAATAATAAATCTATATAATAAAAGACTAATATGCAAATCGACTGAACAGCAGAACAACCAGTCGCTATGACACGCACTGACCATCAGGGGGCAGACACTCAATGCAGGAGCTGCACCCTGGTGGTCAGTGTGCTCCCACAGGGGGACCACTGCTCAGCCAGAAGCTGTGAGCTGGCGAGTGCAGTGGCAGTGGCGGGAGCCTCTCCTGCCTCCATGGCCATCAGTTGGACATCCCCCAAGGGCTCCTGGACTGCGAGAAGGCACATGCTGGGCTGAGGGGCCTCCCTCCCCTGAGTGCATGAATTTCATGCACCAGGCCTCTAGTGTAATATAAACAATTGAATTTAGCTAATACTAATATATTAATATTGGCTATGTAATTGTAACAAATGTACCATTCTAAGGAAAGATGTTAATAATGAGGGAAATGGAGAACTCTGTACTCTCTGCTTACCTTTTCTGTAAACCTAACAATGCCCAAAAAATAAAGTGTATTAACTTTAAAATATAAATTATTCTCTACAAAATGCATTTAATAACAATAATTATCACATTAATTTTGTGTTGAGTGAATAAATTTAAAATGTATGAGGTAAAGCTGAATGATTTTTGCCATAAAGAATAAACATAAGATGATATAATATTCCACTTAAAATTCATATTTTAGCATCTTGTACTAATTACTAGTAATTGAATAAATCTCTACAGTAATTTTAAGGTATTTGTTCTTTCAAAGATATTCATTTTCTGCCTTTTTTTGCCTTCATTTTTTTCTTCATTGATTAAGGTATTACATATGTGTCCTTATCCCCCCATTGCCCCCCCCCCCTGCTCATGCCCCCCCCCCCCACCCCTCTGGTATCTCTGTCCATTGGTTATGCTTATATGCATGCATACAAGTCCTTTGGTTGATCTCTCCCCCTTATCCCTCCACTCCCCTACCTTCCCTCTGAAGTTTGGCAGTCTGATAGATGCTTCTCTGTCTCTGGATCTGTTTTTGTTCATCAGTTTATGTTGTTCATTATATTCCACAAATGAGTGAGATCATGTGATATTTATCTTTCTCTGACTGACTTATTTCGCTTATGGAGTTTCCTCAAAAAACTAAAAATGGAACTCCCATTTGACCCAGTGATCCCATTTCTAGGAATATATCCCAAGAAACTAGAAACACCAACCAGAAAGGATATATGCACCCCCTATGTTCATAGCAGCACAATTTACAATAGCTAAGATTTGGAAACAGCCTAAGTGCCCATCAGCAGACGAGTGGGTTAAAAAACTGTGGTACATCTACACAATGGAATACTTCACTGCTATAAAAAATGAAGGAACTCCTACCATTTGCAACAGCATGGAAGGACCTGGAGAGCATTATGCTAAGAGAAATAAGTCAGTCAGAGAAAGATAAATGCCTTCATTTTTATTTATTTGCTTATTAAAGGCCCAGTGCACGAATTCATGCACAGGTGGGGTCCCTCTGGGTGTCCTGCAGGGATTGGGCCAAAACCCACAGTCCAACGCCGCCTGAAGATCTTACTTGCTGCTCCCACTCATCCCGGCCCCACTGTGCCTGTCGCAGGCTCGTGCCCAGTCAGTCCCGATCAGGAGAGGCTCATGCTGTTGCAGCAGTGCTTTCCAGCCATGAGCTCTGAGTCTAGCACCCTCCCAAGGGGAGTGGCCTGCGGGATCGGGCTGAAACTGGCCCTCTGACATCTCCCAAGGTGTCCCAGATTGCGAGAGGGTGCAGGCCAGGCTGAGGGACCCAACTGGAATGTACAACAAAAATAATAAATCTTGATCGGGCCAGGGAGGGACTGCAGGAGGGCTCCAGGGCATGTCCAGCTCATCTCACTCAGTCCCAATTGGCCGAACCCCAGTAGCAAGCTAACCTACCAGTCAGAGCATCTGCCCCCTGGTGGTCAGTGCACGTCATAGCAACTGGTTGACCGGTTGACTGTCTACGCCAGGGGTGGGCAAACTTTTTGACTCGAGGGCCACAATGGGCTCTTAAACTGGACTGGAGGGCCGGAACAAAAGCATGGATGGAGTGTTTGTGTGAACTAAAATAAATTCAAAGTAAACATCATTACATAAAAGGGTACGGTCTTTTTTTTTTTTTTAGTTTTATTCATTTCAAACGGGCCGGATTCGGCCCGCGGGCCGTAGTTTGCCCACAGCTGGTCTACGCCCTGGTGGTCAGTGCACATCATAGTGACTGGTAGACCAGTTGATTGTCTGCCCCCTGGTGGTCAGTGCACATCATAGCAAGCAGTTGAGCAGCCTTAGCATATCATTAGCATATTACACTTTGATTGGTTGTGTGGTTGTTCTGCCATTCAGTCTATTTGCATATTACCCTTTTATTATATAGGATATTTTTGGTGAAGAAGGAAAAAGAAGATGTACCTTTCTAAAGGAATGGTCACCACCTTTACCCATAAATTTGTCTCCTTGATCAAGCTGCCAGGCACTGCTTGAATAACTTCTCATATTTTTCTTTCTAGGTCTTCCACATTAAACATCATGAGATATTCTCCTTTTATTTGCTCTATTTTTTTCCTTCCTCATTCCTTCTCCTTTCTCTCCTTTTACCCCTTTCATCTTTTAAAACACTTCTTCTCATCTCTAAAACACTTCTCAATAAGAATATTTTTTCTTTATTTGAAAGTGAAAATGAGTTTATTAGAGCTTATGACAGTGAGACAAAAGAAGGGCCCTAGACAGGACCAGGGGGTAACCCCAGGAGGAGCCACCACTGCCCAAGGCTCCCTTGGTTGCAAGTCTCCTCAGAACCCTTAGAATTTAAGATAAAGAAACCAAAAGTAGGAGCCTGAGGAAAGGGCTGCAGGCATGCTCAAGGAAAACACAGGCTGGCATTCTTTGTCCTGAGAAGTTTTGTCTATTTCCTATACTCAGGAATTTTAGGGGAGTTCCCAGGGGAGGATCTCAACAGAATATTCATTACATTTCAGGGTGTGTTATTTAGTATGCTGATATATTAAAATGAGCTTATAATGGGGTCTGGGGTCATTTTTTTGTTAGTTTTACCTCTATCTTGGATTAATCTGGATCTAACTGGGTTTTGTTATCTATCTTCCTGACTATGGTAATTTAAATCATCTGCTTTTAGGTGTCTTCAGTTAGGGAGAATTGATAATTTCCATTGAACCAACCAGGATAACAATGAAAGTAAAATTCCTTGCAGAAAAGTATACTGTGAAAGACTGACTCTCGTATGGTCACTAGAATATCTCCAGAGAGCAAAGAGAAAATAAGTCTTTGAAAGAAATCTTGGGAGAAGAGCCCTAGAGATAAATTGTTCTCCGTTCACAATTTTGCCCACTGTTCCACAGACTAGAATAGACATACATAGAAGCCAACATAAACATGAATAAGCAATGTGTGAATACCTAAGCACCTTTCAATTTATGAAACTACATTAAAGCCTTAATTTTACTATTTAAGATTATTTAAAATGCTATATCTCATATAACATTTTAGAAATCTATTTGCTATTTAATTATGCAGAAATTCCGATGCATCAAAGAATTTTCCCCCGGATCATTAACAACTGGAATTTAGTAAGTCAATTAACATTGAGCAAGTATCCTTTTGATCAAACTGAATTTTCAGCTTAATTAATTTAGTAAGTAAAGAGTGTGCAGATTATTCATTTCTGGCAGAAAATACATGTATTAGAAGCAGTCTATGACTAATGTTAATAGTAAGACAGTGACTCTGCCTTTATTAAATTTTATGATAAATGGAAATCACAGGGGATAATGTAGAAAGGATGAGCACAATGTGGTCATGTTATTACTGGTAGAAATTCAGAAGAGTATTAAGTGTAATATATTAATCTAGTATATTCTTGAATAGTGTTTCTAATATGGTCATAGGCCGTCTAAATCCAGACATAACTCTCCAATTCTTCTTCATTTTCACTGCTGCCTCTTGCAAGATAGGAAGATTAAGCAATACAAGAAATGATGCTAATTCCCTAGAGCTGGGAATTAATACATATATGATCATTATTAGTACCCCATTCAATCCCAGTGCCTCATTTACATGTGAGGGGACAAGAAGTTGACCTGGAATTTAAAGTAACATAAAATAGATGTGATGGTGGTTGCTATATCAGTTGAGGGTGGGAAGAAGAATGAAAAAAGATAGTCAATGCCTTACTGGACTCTGGAATAAAATTCTGGGAAGCCAAATGCACAATAATACAGTTCTACAGATTGCAAGATGATTGAGAGCTGGTCTTCAGGCCTGGCTCTGCACTTCTGGTTTCCATTTTTTAGTAGATTGTGTTCTTTCAGGTCTGGACACAAAGTATGCTTTTAACAAGTCCTGTCTTTGTTGACAGGCCATGAACACTCTTTTGTCACCTTAATTCTAAGACATTTCTAGAAACCTTGATAATCACCTTAACCTTTTTTTTTATTATTGTGTAAAGTTTTACATATGTTTCCTTTTTCCCCAACTGACACCTTAACCTTTTATGTAAGAATCTCTTTAAGATTTAGTACAATGCTTCTAGAGCAGTGATGGAGAACCTTTTGAGCTCGGCGTGTCAGCATTTTGAAAAACCCTAACTTAACTCTGGTGCCATGTCACATATAGAAATTTTTTTATATTTGTGACCATGGTAAAACAAAGACTTATATTTTTTATATTTATTTTATATATTTAAATGCCATTTAACAAAGAAAAATCAACCAAAAAAATGAGTTCGCATGTCACCTCTGACACGCATGTCAGGTTCGCCATCACTGTTCTAGAGAAAAAGTGAACCCAAAATTCCAGGTTATCTTTTCTAAATATCCTTCTGAATGTTGATTTCTATCCATCATTATATAAATCTTTATTTGATAACTTCAGTTATATATATATATATATATATATATTTAACATTTTGAATAGGTTTTCTACTTAATATTAATGGGAGTTTTAGGTTTAATAACATCAATATTTATTACCAGAACTATACAGTCCAGAAATTCTATGTTACTTACTATGACTTATTTTTATGTTCCTAACCAATGCCAAATTGATTTTAATATAAGTGGTTCTACTGATATCCAGCATAGTAAAACTTCCCTTGGAATTTTTATTTATAATATACATGTCTTGGCTATTATTTGGCTTTTTTTTTTTATATGAACTTTAGGTCAACTTAATCTAATTTTAAAAATAAACTTGCTGGTATTCAAAGAGTAAGTGCAGTAAAATAAGAAAAATAAATAATTGGTACAAATATTGACACACATATGTTCACATATATTAAGTCTACAATCATATATTTGTAAAGCCTGATAATTTTAAAAAATGTTAGAAGTTCTCAGGCTAATGAAATTGAACATAATACAAATGCATAAAAATTATTACTATATTGCTATTGTAGTACAAAGTACCCACCTAGAAATCAAAATCTACTATCCAAAAATTCTATTTAGAAACAGCTACAGAAGTTACAAAATCCTTAAAAATATATTAAGAAGAAAAGACACAGGTAGGGCCAATGTGAAGAAAAATAAGACCTTTTTAAAAGACATACAATAATCTTTTTTTAATATTTTTTTTATTGATTTCGGAAAGGACTAGAGAGGAAGAGAGAGATATAGACATCAATGATGAGAGAGAATCACTGATTGGCTCCCTTCTGCATGCCCCCTATTAGGGACTGAGCCTGCAACCTGGGCATGTGCCCTGAGTGGGAATCCAACTGTGACCTCCTGGTTCATAGGTCAATGCTCTACCACTGAACAACATTGGCCAGACTTTTTTTATTAATAGCTAGTATTAATAAAAAAAAATGCAACATGTCCTTGTAAGAGCTCCCTCAATAGTAAAAAATAAATAAGTAAATAACCCTCTGCTGATCATAATGGTTGCAAATATTTTTAGGTTTTATTTCTTGTTCAGTTTACTATTTGTACCGTTGCATCATATAGCACTTTGTAAATTTAAAATTTTGATGCAATCTAAACAGTATCATCTTGACCTATGATGTTATTTATCTGTGTCAGCCCTCTCAATCAACTTCAGGTCCTTTTGTACTTTTGTCTTCAACCAAAGGCCTTTGGCACATGTAATTTCGCTGCCTTGAGTATTTTTTCATTCTAATTTTAATCAGTTGGCTGCTACTTATCCTTCAGATATACTATCATTCACTATTTCAGAAAATATTGTCGTCTATGAAAGAAGGATAGCGAGTGTGAACAAAAGATCAGTTTAATTCAATATAACGGAATAGACATGCAGAATGAATGGGCCATGGATTTCTAACATGACATAGAAAAAAGTGATGCTGGAGTGTGTATTACTGTGCATGAGTAGTTATTTCTTGGTGGTTTCCCCTAAGTACGTGAACATGTTCTACTAGAATTCACAAAGGATATGTAAGTGATATGAATTTCAAGATGAAAGCTAGAGGAAGGGCTTACCTAGTTGAAGGGTAGCAGAAGATGCCACCACAAAATATGCAGCTTTGGTATATTGATTATTTTGAGCTATAGGCACTTGAAAAACAGCAAAAGGAGAGAAAGAGATTTTTCTCTGAACTCCCCTTATCTGCTTAAAGATAGGTCCTCGAGCAGGAAAGCAATCATCATAAATCCCCTCCCAAGAAGTTATATCAATCAGGGAAGATAGGGTTCTCACTAGAGAGGAGTCTAGAAGCTGTGATATCACACCCAGACAAACCTTCTCAGAAAATATCACATTTCCCCTCTATTATTCAAAGGGCCCATTTATTTTTCCTAGTAATTATTTAGTCTACCCTAAGGCACCTATTTCCCTCCTCCCCTTTCCTTATTAAGATGGTGCTAAAGTCTGAATTCTAAGCCATCTCAGGTTGTTACTCATTTTACCCCACGTATGTACCAAGTATACATGAGGTACACATGTTAACGAACTTCTATTTTTATCCTGTAAATCTGTCCTTTATTACAGGAGTCTCAGCTAAGAACTCAGAGAGGTAGATGGAAAATTATGATTCCTCCCTTAAACCATCCAACTGTCTAACTTGTGGAAATTTAAGGGAGGACAAAGCCACAGCAAATAATAATAGCAAACATTTATGACACTATTGCCTATGTATAAAAGTCATTTGAAATTTACAATAGCCCTATTCATTTTGCACCCCTATTACCATAATGCAAGCAAGAACACTAAAAGTAGAACTGATAGTCTAAATACATGTATCAAAGTTGAAGGTCAATTCGAGACCATTTTGTATCATGCTCTCCATCACTCTGATTTCATCTTTTCATGCCAAAATCTATGTCTTTGGTATATGTGACATCAGATACTTCAATTATTAATGTTCATAAATATAAAGTATATAGAGCCAATTACATTTTAAAAGTACCTACAATTTTTTCATGATCAAATTTTTGAAGGACTAAGAAGTAGAAGACAACCTATTTCTCACAACCCTTGAAAGTCTTAGTCATTACACAAAACTTATATGCGCAAGAATAATGTAAGATATTACTTTAAGTAGGATACATCATAAAGCATTTAATCAGCTATAAATATGTTTTCTACTTGTATTTGTCTAAGAAAAAGGAATAAAAATAGCAAACATATATAAACATTGGTTTGTAATTATGTTCATATATGAACAAATTTAATCCTCACAATAATCGTATGGTCACCAATATTATCTCATTTTACAGCTCAGAAGACACAGAGAGATAAAATAAACTTCCTCTGACTCACATAGCTGGTGTGCAAGAGAGCTGGACATTACTCATGTAGTCTAGCTCCAGACTCTGCTCTTAACCTCATACTCTGCCTATAAGCACGGGGAGACATATGTGTGATGGGGTAGAATTAGGCAAACTGGAATCACTCCCTTACCCCACCAATACTAAGTGGCCAGTTCAGATCCTAGCAGTGAACCTTTATTCACTTGGGGAGTATTTACTGAGGACAGACAGACTAAACAGTGGTCAATTCTGGCTCAATCTTTTGCTGGCTGTGGATGATACTTAGTTTTTGCATGCCATGAGTTTTGCAAGTCTTCAAGTTTCTAAACTGGGGATGAATACAAGACCTATTTTTCTAGATTGTTTTAAGTAAGAGAAGAGTATCTGAGCATAGAGTATACTTTTACTAGTAAGTTCTTTTTCCCAGTCACTTTTATGACCTTCTAGATATATAGTTTGCAAACACACACAAAAAAAATGTGTAGAATGAAGGAGCGTTTTCATGAAGAAGGGATTTTCACATGTCTTTGAATTAGGGGAAGGTCTTACATTTGTATATGAACTACTTTTCATGATCTTACCCAATTTCTCTTGAAAAATGGGAATCATCACTTAATTTTGAGAAGAAAAAACATAAAAGGACCTTTCCTTAAAAATAACCTCAAAACCAAAAACACCTTCTGAATTTGCAAAGTCCCTCTCCCTCGACTGCATTGCACTTAAATGGTCCAGAAAAATAACTATTATCCCACCAGCACTCACCACGCTTTCTTGCCACTTTATTGATTTACCTTTAATGCATAATTATCCAGTGTGTTTAACATTACTAATTCAGGCCCTGCTTAACTTCCCACTGAATGAAGCCTCTCCTATTATTCTCCCCAAGCTATTCCTCTCCTTTCTTTTCTGATTTCCTTAGCCCTGATTCACTAAATTACAACTCGGGAGACTATCATTTGTTAATGTAAATGAACTGCTCTTGTTCAAATTTCTCAGGCATCAAATACCCATTTGTTATTGTGGCCACTCTTCCAAGCACCAGTGTGTTTTACGTGTTAATGATGAAAGCGTCATCCTCTATTTGCCAGCTTAAATGGGACATTGAAGGATGCCAGGACCTAATGGATTATGACTGAGAAAGACATCAAAGCATCTGGATAAGGACGGTGAGAGACAGGCTGAAATGCCATAAAATGACAATAGAAACAGCACAACAACAAAACCCATATTCACAGGGATCCAGAAGCACAGAAAAAATGCCACTGAGTAGTGTTTCTGGGGTGGCCATGACCACAAGGAATTTGCTGGCAGGAAGATAACTTTAACAATTTCACTAAATTCTGAAAGCATGAGAAAAGTCAAAGAACTCAACTGTCTCATCCCAGCCCTACCTCTTTATTTTGCCAATTAAAAAAAAATATTGAAATTTTGGGGTGACATTGGTTAATAAAATTATATAAATTTCAGGTGTACAATTCTAGAATATATCCTCAGTATATTATATTGTATGTTCACCACCCCAAGTCACCTTTTATCTCCCCTTTACCCTCTTCCACCTCCTCCACCTCCCTTTCCCTCTTTGTCTATGAGGTGTTTTATTTGTTGTTGTTGTTGTTTTTGCTAAATCTCATCACCTTTTCCACCCAGCCACCCAACCTCTTTACCCTCTGACAGCTGTCAGTCTATTCTCTGTATCTATGAGTCTGTTTATTTTGTTCATTAGATTAACATATAAGTGAAATCATATGGTACTTGTCTTTCTCTGACTGGCTTATTTTACTTAGCATAATACTCTCCAGGTCCATCCATGCTGTTGCAAAAAACAATATTTCCTTCATTTTCATAGCTGAGTTGTATTCCACTGTGTAATTTGACCACTTTTCATTCAGGGAAAATATCAAATGATATGGTTGAATCTACCAATGTTTAATAAGCTTCTGTCATATGCTTTAGGCCTGATTGTATTTGATGCTTTCTAGAAGTATTTTTCAATTTAGTTGGGACATAACCAAAACCTCTGTCAAACTAAAAGGAATGAAATGGTAATGATGGGAATCAAGGATGCTGTGTGTGTGGCTTCAAGTGATATGACACAAGACAGAAGGAAGAAGGGCTGTTTTAAAGGATATTCAGAGTATGACAAGACTGCTAACAATTTCTTGCCTCAAAGTAAATAAGGAGCTGTCCATATAATTGTCAAGATATTTTAACTGAGATAACTTAAAAGATTTAAAATAAATGCCCCCATGTGTCTATAACAGGAAGTAAAAATAAAATTTGGAGAGATTCTGTTTCAATTCTGCCTATTTTGAATAAGACTTTTATAATCTATGAAATTGTGTTAATATGCACATACCTGATAATTCCTCTTCATGTCTAACTATTCAGAATTGTAATTTTCAAACATGAAAAATCTCAAAGAAAAGTAACTACCAAACAAGTAAATGCTTTTAAAATATACAGTCTCTGAGGCCAGCTTGAACCACGGGCTGATAGCACCTATGCCCATGATTCTCCTATGACAAATCAACACTTTCAGACAGCTCAACGCAAAACAGAAGCACAAAAGAGAACAGAAGCACCAAAAGGAATGCCCTTGTTTCCATCAGAGATGACAACGAATGGGACCCAATAACAAAACTGGAGTAACAAACAGGATAAATAGCAGAGAAACTCAAAGCAGTACTCAGTTCAGATTTAGCATGGACTCACCACACTGGTGTGGACTCTTGAAGTCATGAGCAGCGAGGCACAAGTGACCTTTTGGATTACCTCTCATAGTTGAAGGCTGGGGTCTGCATTGACAAGCTGTGCAGATCATGTCTCCCAGAAAACTATGGACATGAACTATGATCACCTAAATAAGAATTATCAGGGGCTATTTACTCAGAGCTTGTGATAGCAAGGACATCAATTTAGCACTTGTGTTTGGTGAAGACACTTAAAGGCAGGCATGGGAGTGAGAAAAATATATGGTAAAAGCAAGGGAAGTGACCAGCCAGTGTTGCTCAATGGTTGAGCATCGACCTATGAACCAAGAGGTCATGGTTCATTTCCAACTCAGGGCATGTGCCCAGGTTACGGGCTCGATTCCCAGTGTGGGGCATACAGGAGGCAGCTGATCAATGATTCTCTCTCATCATTGATGTTTCTATCTTTCTCCCTTCCTTTCTAAAGTCAATACAAATATATTAAAATAACAGCAACAAAAAAGACAAGGGAAGTATTAAGGAATGCTCTAATTAGAGATTGTTGCTTTAGTTAAGCTGGGGATACAGTGTCCTAGGACCTAGGTGATTGGTGTGGGAAGATTAATTGGCTTTCTCTGGTTGGCCCTGAATTGAGACCAGGGGAAAATGGTAAGGAAACTGGCGGTCGTTGACCAAATCTCAGTCATTGTGGGCCAATTGCTACACTGTGTGGTTTGTCTTCCTACCTGGTTGCTGTAGAGAACATGAGTCAGTTTTATTGTCTTATATGGGCTGGCTATTTATGTATTCAGTCTCAGAATCGTCAGGTAATTCCCATATTAAAGCAATTGACAATCCTGAACTTGACCCAAGTCCTGTGATCCTGAAATACAATGAAGGTTTAAAAATATTCCCCAACCTCTTTGTGTTCTAAAAACAGTTTCAAGTAAGGAACCATTCTTCCCATATGGCTTAACTAAGACTTACGCATGCTCCCTTTATCTACTCAAGAAGGCCAAAGACTCTCCAGTTCCCATTCTTTGTTCATAAATTATTAGCTAAGTTGTGTGTACCTACCGACCAACCTGGACAAAATACCTGCTACCTTGGTTTGACCAAACTTTAGTTCAGCTTATCTTGTTTCCAGACACCTGACATTCACCCATTCTGACTCTAACCCACCTGCAGTCAAGTATAAACTGACTTCACTGCAAAACATTTCTTGAACAACTGAGGATCACCCCTTTCATCCCACTTTCCCACATCCAATTCTTCATAGACTCATTCACTCCTCCCCTCTCTCTTTTCTGCTGAACCTTTAGATGCTTGTGGATCTTTATGGTCAAAGTATTCTTCCTACTGAGATAGTGTTTCTCCCACAGTGGCAAATACCATTTTCTCCTCTTGCCATAATCCATTTGTATTGTCTCTTCTTACTTAACTCCACATTTGTTTTTTTTTGTTTTTATTTGACACTTTGCAGTATAAAAATCCTTAGGAAAGCTTAATTTAACTCCATCATAGGGAAAATCTGCATTGTCCCTTTATCTTTATTATAAAACTAAAAGCCTTTGATATGACAAGCAGACAGTCTATCCAGAGTACTATCTGACAGCCATTTCCCATCAGCTCAGGAGAGCAGAATTCTTAAATGCAAGTGCTTATCTGCCCCATGAACAGGTTGTTTCTGAATGCATGTTCATATGTGCCCTCTATCATCTTTTGTGTATGAATGGGGATGCAGCTCTCCCCAAAACATTCACTGGAAAACACATTAGAATTTGCTGTGTATTTGGAATGTTTTTTGTTTTTTTTTTTAAATATATTTTATTGATTTTTCACAGAGAGGAAGGGAGAGAGATAGAAAGTTAGAAACATCGATGAGAGAGAAACATCGATCAGCTGCCTCCTGCACATCTCCCACTGGGGATGTGCCCGCAACCCAGGTACATGCCCTTGACCGGAATCGAACCTGGGACCTTTCAGTCCGCAGGCCGACGCTCTATCCACTGAGCCAAACCGGTTTCGGCAGTATTTGGAATGTTTTGTCAATCAGTAGGAGAGAGGGGAAAAGCTGGAAGGAAGGAGGGCAGAGAAGGATGAAGAAACTTGAAAATTGCAAATGGTGGCTATCCTAGCTCTTGTTTTAAAGTATAACTGAACATCCTTTAGCACACAAGATGCTTGATAGATTAAATCCTATAAAGTGGCAAAATAAATACAATGGAATCACAGCCTGTGTGGTAACAGAAGGGCCCAAAGAAGCATCAAATGGCAGTGAAATCAGTTTAAGTAATGGAAACAAAAACCTATTGCTTATCTGGAAATATCACAAATTCTCTGGACTTTGGACAAAACCATTGCTTTATTTCTGACCTTTGGTACAATTCACCATCTCTTGTTCCAAATCTGGAAAAATATTATTATTGACATGTCACAAATGCATTAGTGCTTCTATAAAAGTAAATTCTTTGCCAATCATTCTATTACCTGTGCAGGAAACCATCAGGATAAGGCTGTGGAAGAGCTACTAATCTAGTTAGAGATGCCATACATATAATAAGAGTGGACAGCGTTAAGTATTGATTTTTAAATATACCTTGGGATAAGTCCATGCTGTAAATTCTGTATTTTCTTTTACCATAACCTGATTACTATTGAAGAAGAATTCATAAAAGGAGGCAGATTTAGTTGGACTTCAAAGTATGATATGAAGGAAAGAAATGGAAAGAGAGCAGAGAACATTTTAGGTGAATTCATGAAATGTGGCTAGAAAATTTTGAGGAATGAATATGTATAGAGTAAATCAAAATTAGAAGCAGATACAAAAAAAAATAAATAAGGAGTGCAGCATCATACTGATGGGAATGCTATAACTAAGCTGTCCTTACCTGTGATATATTACTCTTTACCTGACCTATTAAGCTAGATGCTTAAGTAATTTATTTTCTTACAAAGTAAAAATACTTAAGACTAAATTTACTTCCTAGCACCATTCAGACCTAGAACCATTTGTTATGATGAATAGCGCTTTCACTTAATTGCAGTCATTCTTAACTTTTTTTTAAAAAAAATCAAAAACAGATTTAGAAATGTGGTATAAAATTTCTAAATAATTCAGAGACTGTTGTCATTATTATGTCATTTCTAATTCTATTGATTTTCCTGAACATTTTAGAACAGTGTCCTGGCATTTGAACTATTATAACTTTAAAGATATATTTTAATATATGGTAAGGCATTTCTACCTTTTAATTAATCTTTTATTCATTAGGTTTCTGTTTATCTTTTATATTTAGACTAGAGGCCCAATGCACAAAATTTGTGCAAGGGGCTCGGCTTCGTCCAGATGGTCGTCCAGACAGTTGTTCTGCTGTTCAGCCTAATTAGCATATTAGCTCTTTATTATATAGGATAAAATTATAAATTGATCAATGACCATCAGTTTCACAGACAAACCCAATGAGTTTGAGCTAGGTAATTAATTTTTATCAAAGAGCAGTCTATTTTTTCAGATTTTGGGTTCAGTGTGAGTTTGAATTCTGTGTGGGAATAAACAAAGACCACCCAAATTAGAACAAGCCAAGGCTAGTATTTATTTATTTTTAAATATACTTTTATTTATTTCAGAGAGGAAGAGAGGGAGAAAGAGATAGATACATCAATGATGAGAGAGAATCATTGATAGGCTGCCTCCTGCTCTCCCCATACTGGGGATCAAGCCCACAACCCAGGCTTGTGCCCTGACTTGTAATTGAACCATGACCTCCTGGTTCATACGTCGACTCAACCACTGAGCCATGACAGCTGGGCCAAAGGCTAGTATTTAGAGCAGTGGTTCTCAACGTTGGCTGCACATTAGAATCACTTGGAAATCTTTTTAAAATCCTGATTTCTGGGCTTCATCCTCCGGAAATTCTGTTTCTTTGTTACTAATGTTGTGGCCCCACCCCATAATAAAGAAACAGAATTTCCGGAGGATGAGGCCCAGAAATCAGGATTTTAAAAAGATTCCCAGGTGATTCTAATGTGCAGCCAAGGTTGAGAACCACTGATTTAGAGCTTTCTACAGCAAGGCAATCATCTACCATCACTGACACTTGGCAGAACCTCAAAGGCAGATGGGAGTGGGAAAGCTATATACAGTGGGGCCTTGACTTACGAGTTTAATTCATTCTGAGAGCTCGTTAAGGAGCTCGTTAATGCAAATTACTCTGTCAACTCAATGCAAACAATCAGGGGAGAGACAGCTGGTATCTCAAAAAACTTGTTAGTTGGGACACTGGTAAGTCAAGGCCCCACTGTATTGGAGTGAGGTCTTCAGTCATGCCCTTATTGGAAGTTGGTGGTGGAATGTAAAGTGGTATTATAGAAAACATAGGGGTTTCTTAAAAAGTTAATATCTAACAATCCTACTTCTGGGTACATTTCCAAAGCAAGAACTTGAAGACATATTTTCACCCCATGTTCATTGCAGCATTATTCACACTATTCTAAAAGTGGAAGCAATCCACTTTTCATCAACAGATAAATTGTTTTAGAAAGTGGTATAAACATATAATAAAAAAGTTATTCAGCCTTCAAAAGGAGGGAAATATTGTCACATGTAACAAGATGGATGAATCTTAAGGTCATTATGCTAAGTGGCATAAGCCAGTCACAAAAGAACAAATACTCTAGGATTTCACTCATGTGAAGCATCTAAATTGGTCAAAATCATAAAAAGAGAAAATAGAAAGTAGATTGCCAAGAACTGGGGGAAAGGAAGAAGGGGAAATTAGTGTTTCGTAAGTTAGAGTTTCAGTGTTGCAAGATGAAAAAGTTCTAGAAATCTGTTGCTCAACAATGTGACTATACTTAATACTTGAACTATTCACTTAAAAATGTTTCAGATGATATATATTTAATATTATATATTTTAACCACTATAAAAATAATTATAGTTTTACTTATTCTGTGCTAAGGTCCTTTATAAGCAAAGATATTAAATTCTTCCCAACCAGCATAATTCAGTGGTTGAGTGTCGACCATAAATGAAAAGATGCTCACTTTTGAATGATTGGAGGTTTATTTTTGTTGTGGTTGTTGTTCAGCACATAACAACAAACATAGCAGGGACAAGTCACTCACTAGAAAAAAATTACTGCAATGCTTTTAACTAGGATATAAGTAAAATGATAAAGACAAATGTCAATAGCAGGAAAAAATAAGAAATATGACTAGGCAATTCAATTATTAAAAAACCAAAATGACCCACTGGAAAATGTGATTTATTTCAATAGCAAGAATTCACATGCAAATGAAAGCTGCAATACTGTGGGAAACTGATATAGGGTTGAGCCTCAAACTGACCTGCTGGCAAAGTCACAAACAAGTCCCAGCTTAGAGGGCTCAGTCCTCTAAGCATAATTAGGCTTGACCTTATAACACTCCCCAGATCTTACCTGGGAAGTTAATGGGCTGAGGGAAGTGCAGGGAGTGTAAACATGATCAAAACAGGTGAAACTCACAAGAACTGTAACTATGGTAACCACTGCATTGTTTACCTCAGACTATAAAAGGTTGGTGCGGACTAAGCACAGGTGGAAGTCCTTCCTCTTGAGTTGGACTTACCCGCCTGGTCCCCCAATATTTCCAACTTATCTCTTGTCTTTTCTATTTCATTTGTGTGCGGCTCCTCTTCCAGATATTGAACCCTGAACCACGCGGGACGTGGAAGGAAACATTTACGACACAATACCATTTCAGATCCATTCAATTCTCAGGAATGAAAAAATTGTTCACTATTGGTCTTAGAAATCATCAGGACAAATAGGTACTCTCATTCACTTGGTAGGCACAAGAACCAGGCAGGTGTTTGGGGAGGGAATTGGAACAGTATAGTGAAATATGAAAATTTCTACCCATCACTGGGGCTTTGTTTATACTGGTATACTGATTAGGGAAAAATTTTATTAGGGATTTAGTAAAAAGTTATGGTGTGTTGATTTTTAGTAGTGCTTTAAATGGTTAAAATAAATCAATGTATCTGTTTGTATCAATATAAATACACGTAAATACAGGGTGAAATATTACAGGTACTGTGGTTATGTTTAAGTCATTATCTTTTAGAGATCATGAGAGAATATTTAGAGATGAAATTATATGGTGCAGGGAATTTCAAAATAATCCATTTGGAGGTGGGACTTGGTTAGAAGCAGAGATAAAGTGATGAGTGCTGTATGTGGGGACTAGCTATACTGGGCTTATTTTCTCAATTTTTATTTATGTGTTGAATTTTTTTATAAATAAAAAGCTAAAGGAGTGGATAATTATACAGAACATATCAACTTTACCTAAAATTTACAATACAGAAAAATGATATATTCTACAGATTCAAAGCTCTGAAGTTATGAGTTAAATTAGTTTATACTTATTCTTAATTACATATGCCTTTATAAAAATGATTATCCAGACTATATTATGAGTGAAAATTGCCTATAGTATATTGTTAAAATTTTCCTACAATGATAAAGCAAACACAGGCATACACCAAAGGCCAGATTTCTCACAGTAGTGGTGCCTCGCTAAGTGAAATTATGCAAGAGGTAATTTTTCTTTGTGTCCAGAAATTTTGTGATTTTGTTCTTTTTATGTTAAAATATAAATAACATGAGATTTCGCATGCTTCCATAACCATCCAAAGATCATAATTCCAAATATGGTTCAGAAAGAATATGTTGAAATTATTTTTTATAACCAAAATCAGTTTATTTTCCTTCCTCTAATGTCTTTATAACTTCCTTTTACAAATTCCTTACAACTGCTATCATAAAGCATGCAGATCTTTTTAATATTACTTAAATTTTATGATTTCAAATAAAATTTATCAAACACATTTTTATTTGCTTAAAACCAGAGATTCAATAAGAAGAATATGTACTGTTGTTCATTATGGAATGATGGAACACCTCTTCATTGGGTTAATGTCTACTATGAAAGTGATTCTGTTCTCCTTGTGTAATGATGCCACTGATTGGTGGTCTGTGTTTATGAGTATGGGGGAGAAAAATGAGAGAGAAGGAGGTTGATAGGGAGTGAGAGAGAATGAGAGAGGGGAGGAATGACTAAGAGAGACATCTTGGTCAATATTATAGATGTCTTAATGCTACTCAGTCTAAACATTTTATTTGCGATGATTATGTCTAGCTGTAAATTTGCCCAGTGAGAGCCTGGGAGGGTCTGGCTTGACGCAGCAAAGGTGGTGTAAAGATGTATTACTGGCAAGAGTCTCTGAGTCATTATCATCTTTAAGGGCATTCTTTCCCTTGGCTTGGTTATATGAAAGAAAATTAAGCCATTAGAGATTTTTTCCAGTTAGTATTTTTTCCAGCAGAGAGCAACAATGAAAGATGATTGAAGAGCCAAGACCCAGAGACTCTTCAATTTTCTAAATTGCTTTAATTTGATGGAGAAGGAATGCTACATTTTGTTAAATTATATTATGATAAAGAGAAGCTGGTTGCTTCTCAGCATGAATTTAAAAGCAAATTATTCCCACAAAAAAAAAACCGTGATGTATTTATCTAGACAAGTAATTATGTTGTGGAGGTAGTATCTCCCCTGCCTCAGATTAGAAACGAAGAATTCAATTATCACTCTATTAGATCAAAAAATAATTTTAGTGATACATTTCAAGTAAATTAATTGATTCCTAGGCAGGTTCCAGTGAATTTTTGGATTAACCTTCATGCATTTTGCTAATTAAAATCTTTAGTCAATGCTTGTACTTAAAGATCAAACTTGTATCATTTTATGTCCTATTAATATTTTCTTCAATATTGATTTTTATTAAATTATATAGTACATTATATATAATTTATAGTATAGTATAATCGGCTTTCTTGTGAAGTTTAACCAAATTCCTGTAATATTGTATTACTGTATTTCTAAATAATTTCATTATTTAATTTCTAATATTTTGCAATAAGCAATAGATAAATATATCATAAATGTGTGTGCATATCTATATCTATGAAGTATAACTATATAGTGATGGGAAGAAAGAAGAAGAGACAGATATATGAGTTAAGAGGGTAAATTGTCTTTCTTATTGGTTAAAACTGCAGCATGGAGGAGCAGGTGAAGGGGAGGCTCATGACCTTATCAATCGCTCTTGAGTCGATCTCTTGATCTCAGGGAGCCTGTGTGCCCAGGTGGAGATGAGAAATGTGAGGTAAGAGGATATTTGGAAAAGGGTTGCTTTAAGTCATTTCCTCATAGTTGGAGACACTTTTTTTTTCTTTCCATTTTCTGCTTATCCTAATAGACTGAAATCCAACAAAGCTCCAAAAAAAATTATAGGTCTCTCATGGGGCCTTATTGAAAAGAAAAGGCAGGAAAATGAACAGAGGCAATTTTTAAAAGTCACAATCAGAAGGGAGCCATGTAGAGTTTGCAATTATGTGCTGGAGAAAGTTGAACTGTGAAGGGTCAGAATTCACAGGAGGAAAGTATCCAGCTAAGGACCCCAGTAATGAATTCAAAAATGGCTGTTCTTGCTTGGAAAATGTCAAAGAATATGAATCAGTTAACTCTTATAAGGGGAAACACAAAAAACCTCAGTGATTAATGATAGCAAGGACTATTTGAGTCATTTAAGTATTGATTTAGGGGACTTTCTTAAATTGGATTGAAAAACCATAAATGCTTGCTTTGAGGATTAATAGATTTAGGTCAAAATTCATATAAAGGTTTAGTAAATCGAATAATTGCTCATTTCTAAGGTAAAGAATTAAAACCTTGGATGGACTATGCAAGATAAAGGGCAGCCACTGCATGAAGAGTCATACATGGAGGAAAAGAGAAACTGGACTAAGCAACCTATCTGCACAGAGCAATACAGAACCAAGAGCATTTGGTACCTTCTGGAAAGCACTTGTTAACTTGGAATTTAAAATGCCTAGAATATACTTCCTCAGGTGGGTTACAAGGAGAAAAGTCTAGAGTCCTTAATTCCAAGGTAATTTGCAAAATACCAGTTCACTCTTAAATATGACTTACTAAGTGGAAAGTAATCTCTTTAGTCTCTTTTTAAAACATTTTTTTTTAATTGATTCCAGAGAGGAAGGGATAGAGAGCTAGAAACATCACTGGGAGAGAATCATTGATCAGCTGCCTCCTGCAAGGCCCCCACTGGGGATTGAGCCTGAGAAGGCTAAAAGGCTAATTCCAATGTAACCCTGATGTTTGGGGGGTGGGGGTTGGGGGCTCGAAATCTGAATCTGTGCCAGTAACCTAATGTACATTCTTGATAATCTATAATTAAGTCACTGTCCCTTTCTCCACAATCTGGTCTTGCAAGACCTGTTACCTAAATGCTCACATTTTACAGAGGCCATAAACCATCAACAATACACAACCCCCGGAGGGGGTTATCAGTGCTGTTGCCAAGCCAGGTCCTTAGATATGGTCTCAAGGCCCCCATTCCAACACACTGGGGCTTTTTGCAAAGCCCACGAAAGGTCCGGAAGTCCCATCCATATTTGAGGGACAAAGAAACCAAAGGGTTTGCTCAGACTTTGGAGGCAACTCCTCCAAGACCACCGGCCTAATAAAGCTGTGTAACTCCATTTCTCTAAGCATCCCTTGAGTTCCTTCCGTCTTCTCCTAGGCATGTGCTCTGACCCAGAATCAAACCATGATCTCCTGGTTCAAAGGTCGAGCCAGACCACTAAGCCATGTTGGCTGGGCAAGTCTGAAGCATTGTTGCTGCCCTCATGGAAGACCAGGCGAGAGAAGTTAAAAAACAGGAAGATGTGAGGCCATTTTCCCTGAAAACCTTGAATTTTATTTTCAGACTTCCTAGCTACTTTGTTCTGCTCTATTTATCTCATTTCTCAGGAACTTTCCCCAAGTGCCTCAGGTACACAGCTACCTCTAAGAAACAGTCCCTCTCCACCATTAAAATGTACTTTGGGGAAATGCCGTGTTAAAGACGTTCACATTGAGGTGAAACCGATCAAAATTGGGGCAAACAGCATTTCAACAAGTGGAAAGCTTTGTAAAGCTGAGGAATGGATCTTTAATGAAGGGTTTCAGATGGGAACCATTAAGTTGGACTGATTTGTGGAGCCTATATCGGAAATCCCACTAGCATTTACCTGTTAGCTTTTCCTCCTAGTCAGGCCCCCTCCCTCGTCTGTTCCTAAGAGGCCCGTTTTAAATTTGAATGAAGTGCAAACACAACAATCCCCTTAAGGAATGTTTGCAGATTGAAAAACTCCCTGGTTTCAAGGTCCCAGGAACTGAAGGGTGATTGGATGCAAAGCCTGCGTAGGCACAATTAGGGGAAGAACATTGGAAAATAAAGCAAAACAGTAATAGAACTCACCAAGACATTACTGACTACTGATAGAGTTCAAAGAAGCAGGAAGATAGAAATTGAAAAGGGAAAATGCTGGGAAGAGACACAGCTGCTGGTTTTGACAATAATGACTCAGTCCAACCAACCAAGTCTACTTCAGTTGATTTGATCTCCAACTACAGCCCAGAGAGTGACTTCGCAAAGAGAAAGATATCCAACTGGACTTGCAGATGAGTGGGGCACAAAGAAGCGCTGGTGATAAGATCAGTGTGTGTCCAGCAAGTCAGGTACAAGTCAGGGGCCACGTTTGTTAGACGTGAGCAGAGCAAGAACAATGGGCCAGTCACAGAAACACCAGGCTGGAAAGCCCTGGATGCCTAGCAAGGGGCAAAACTGGGTAAAAAAGAACCTCACCTCTAGGGTAACCTATGCTCCCCTTGCATATCATTGATCATGGAAGACCCCTAATCTTTCATACTGCTGTTCAAGCGGTTTAGACCCCCTGGCCCTTTCCTCCCTAAAGATAACATCTAGGCCTCAGTTGTATTTCAGCTCCAGGCCCAGATAAACAACCAAACTAGTCTCATCTACATTGAATAATGACCCCCTGCCCTGGCACCAACCAATCAGTGGAGACCATGACCCTGAAAAAGCACACCTAGAAAGCTGATGGATATTCTATTAAGACTCTTTCTTAAGACCTCGCCTAAGATTTCCACCTGCAAGAGAGCAATAAATACGCCCAGGACAAAGAACCTGGGCATGCTCTTCCTTCAAGGAACACACTGTGTCATTCCCCCACAAGCATGTATCCCCCAACCTCTAAGGGACCCCATGAGACTTGCAACAAGGGAGCAATGGGCAGTGGCAGCTCATCCAGGGCTAACACCCTATGCCTGTCTCCGAGGCCCCCTTTTCTTTGACTTCCCAGTGAGCCAAGGCAGCCCAGCCTAGGCTACCCTGTTGCTTCTTCTATGCCCTTCCTTGTTTTACTCTCTTAAGTACATTCTTGCTGTGGTCAATAAATTATTGCTTGCCTTACTTTCATTTTCATTGACCTTAAAATCTTTTCTGTGTCGATGAGAAAAACTAAGGTTCCAGCCTGTAACTCCAATTGGTAACAAGTTGAAGTCATTTTCTAAATGGAAGAGGGGACTAAGGCACAAACCACTTAGCATCACAGTAATTTGCCGGAACAAAGGCCCATTTGTTCTCTCTCCTTTGGATTAGAGGTGAGATGGCTTCCTTTGGAGCCCAGTGAACTCTAAGTTTTTTTCTGAGATGACATCCCTGTTGGTCTTATGACATCCCTGTTGGTCTTATGACCTCTGAGTGAGACTGCAACAGAAGATGAAAATACCTGTAATTCTTGATTAGTGGAGGATGAGGAAGACAGGAGTCCTTGAACCTCACTGGCAGGAACTAACAATACAAAGAGAACACTAAATTTATCAATCTAATAAATATTTTTGGATCTATTTTTTTATATAGGTCCAGAGATATAGAAGCATCAAACAGACTGTCGAAAAATGAGACATATGTAATACTTTCAACAGTAAAGAATAAAATAAAATAACATAAAATAAAACAATGCTGTAATGACAACAACAACAACATAAAAAGAATAATAATAAATATTTGTGAATGTCTACCTAGAGCCTGGCACCATCCCAGGTGATTAAGCATAAAGTTAGAAGAGCCAACAATGGGTAACTCACTCTATTTGTCTAATATGTGCTTTCAGAAGAGATTTAAGTACATTGTAGGAGAACAAAAGAGTAGGTGGGGATGGATAAAAGAGAGTTTTAAGAGAGTTATTTAAGAGAAGATGACATCCAGTGCTCATCATGCTCTCATTCCCTTAAAAGAGTATAGTTATTGCTTAAATTTCTCACCATTCTTTCTCCTCTCCTTTTATTAAAAAAACAAACAAACAAACAAAAACAACGCTATTGGCCCAAAGCTTACATTAAAAGAGGGTGAGCTTTATGACAAAAATAGACTGAAATCTTTTAATTGGTGTCACTTCCTTTTATTTTTTATCAAACATAAGGAGGAACCATAAGAAATCTAATACTGTTTCTGATTATTTTTTTATCTAAGGAAGAATTTATAATTAGTGGAACAATCCAAAGAGTCTTCAGTTCTACAAAGACAGTGCCTCTGGGTAATGCAGCTGTGATTTTAGAAGAACTGAATGATTATCACAAACCTGGACTTCAGAGGCAGTGTTTTCTGAAAACAAAGGAACAACCACAACAAAACAAAACACAAAATAAATAAGAAATCCTAACTGAGTGCCTCCAAAAGGCTTCTCAGCACGTTTTGCCTGCTTGCCTATCCAAGCATTCCTGGGATCAGGCCCCCTATCGGTTTTACTTAACAAGGAAATACTTGTATTCACTTTGGCATACCTTAGTGATTGTTGGTTTAGGGGAATTCTGTGAGCAGTTGGGACTCAATGTTTCAAGATGAGAGGGTTAATCCGGCAAAAAAAAAAAAAAATATTTGGAAAATACATTGTGTCCTGATCCAAATTGATATCTATTTCTTCCATTTCCTAAATTGCTTCATTTACAGAGAAAATGCTTATTAACATTATTAAGAACTTTCTTTGAACACTGTTTATAATAAAAGCATGCAATTCACATAAAAGTCTTTTTTTCCTATCTGGGTCAGTTTTTATTTTAAAAAAAAAAATTGTGAAATCAATAAATGGATGAGAAGAGCCAAATCACCCATGCAGAAAATTTCCAAGTAAATTTTGAATATACTGGACCCTAAAGAAATGTGAACATAACTCCCCACTCCTTAAGTGTGAGCCGAGTATAGGGAGTTCCTTGTAGAGCACAGTGTGGAAAGGAGAGAGTAACATCATAGTGGGGAAACCTGGCAAGCACTACGGCAACCAGGTGCTCAAGGTCACCACCATGTAGATAGTTTTTCCCCTTCATATAATGTGATGAAAATGTCATTTTACCTCTGTGATCCTCCCCCACCAACCATAACCCCAGTTTAATAGTAATTAAAAACAAAACATTAAACAAACTCCAATAAAGGGATATCCTACAATATACCCAATCAAAACATCTCAAAACAGTCAATGTCATCAAAACAATAAAACTCTGAGAAACTGTCACAGTCAGCAAGAGCCTTAAAAGATCTGATACGTAATGTAATCTGGTATCCTGGAGCAAAAAAAGGACATTACATACAAACAAAGGAAATCTGAATGAAGGATGGACCTTGGTCCAGAAAACTGTATGATTATTGGTTTCCTAAATGTTCCATATTAAGGAAAGGTGTCACTGATAGGAGAAATGGTGGGCAGGGTAGGGCAGGGTGTTATATGGGAATTCTGTACTGTATGCTCAATTTTTCTGTAAATCTAAACTGTTCTGATAAGTTTGCTTTTTAAAACCCTCCTATATTTCTTGACTTAAAAATATTAATTATATCTTAGTTTCATCATTCTAGAGACCTTTTAGGTGTACAGGGTGGGGCAAAAGCCGGTTTATAGTAGTGAGTACACAAAACACAGAGTTTATTCTCATATTATTATTTTTGTATTATTATCCATACAAACAACTGTAGAATTACTTTTGTCCCATCCTTATATAATGACTAATAAAAAAGAGAGTGATAGCTGAATTTCAAAGATTGCTGAATTTTTTGGAAAATGTTTATAGAGGTTTTTTGGCACTCCTTCCAGATACTTTATTTTCTTTATTAATTTAAACTAAGTTTATATTCCGACATTATTCTGGCTGAAGTAAAAGTCATAATTTAGAGAATGGCACTTAAATCTAGGGTGACCAAGACATTAAATGGAAAAGAAAAGGTGTTTTAAAAAAAGTGATCCTGTCTACATGTCCAAGTCCAACAGGAAGTCATAATAACAAAATAGTTTTGGAAAGAGCAACCCCAAATTCCAAACACCTCCCACATATAAAAGGTCATTTGAAGAGGCAGAAAAACTGGTGGTTTGCGCTATAAAAAATGTGATGTTGGCACCCTAGTTTTCATAAGTTTCAAAAATAGTTTCAATAAAAGTTTTGGGTATTTTGATTTATTTTCTTAAAGATGCAGCCTACCTTCTCTTGGAAAAAAATACTTATATATATGTAATTCTATTGCTTCATTATCTTAGAAACTGGAATAATAGAAGCATATCTGTTCATCTTTCCAAAAAAACATCTTCAGTTACATTGCTTTTCTCTATTTTATATCTATGTTTTTTATTTCAATAAGTTCCATTTCTGTCCATTATTTCATTATCTCTAATTATTTGGGATGTGATTTTCTCATTTTTTTAAAATGTTTTCTTACAGTGGAATCTTAGAGCATTTATTTTAGGCCTTTCTTATTTTCTGATGTAACATAAAGCCATGAATATTTCTTTTTATTTTTATGAAGAGATCTTTTTTTTAATATATTTTATTGATTTTTTACAGAGAGGAAGGGAGAGGGATAGAGAATTAGAAACATCAATGAGAGAGAAACATCAATCAGCTGCCTCCTGCACACCCCCCACTGGGGATGTGCCCGCAACCAAGGTATATGCCCTTGACCAGAATCTAACCTGGGACTCTTCAGTCTGCAGGCCAATGCTCTATCCTTCAAGCCAAACCAGTTAAGGCTCTTTTTCTTTTTTTGAAATGCATTTTTATTGTTTTCACAGAGGAAGGGATAAGGAGAGAGAGATAGAAACATCAATGATGAGAGAGAATCACTAATTGGCTGCCTCCTGGGGATTGAGCCTGCAACCTGGGCATTGTCCTTGACTGGAATAGAACCTGGGACCCTTCAGTTTGCAGGCTGACACTCTGTCCACTGAGCCAAACCAGCTAGGCTATTTCTCTTTTTCACTGCTATACTTGTATCCCACAAATCTTGTAAGTTTTCGTTTAAAGGCACATGTGTCCAGTCACTCAGGTGCCTCAGTGATGAGAGTCTGAACCATCCTCCCCATTAAATCACCTAGATCAGAGGAGACACTAGACAGGATGAGAGAAATCTAGAATGGGTAGCAGAGGTGGGAGATGAGTATCAATCAGAGTCTCAAGACCCAGGTGCAATGACAGGAACTTGTAACCCTCTTTTTGTAAATTTTCTTGGGAAACAAAACCAACCAGAATCCCAGAGCAGTTATTTCCAGGAGAGATAAGTTTACACCGTCAAATAAGTAGAGATATACTGTAGTCATCTCAGTGGAGGGCCACTCAGGGCTGACCACTGAGCCACTTCTCCTCAGCTTCTGGGAAGGTTAAAGCAGGATTCTACTGTGTTATTACTCCTTAGACCCATTTAAGTACATTTAATTCTGAGAAAATAAGGATTCTCTAATTTAGGTCTGAAAGGGAACTTTTAGACCATTTAGTCCAATGTTCTCACTTACCTGATGGGGAATATGAGGCCCAGAAGGGCAAACTAACTCTTCCAAGTTCATCCCTCTAATTAGAGATTTAACTGAGCCTGGAACCAAACTCTCAGGTTTCAGTGTTTTTCCTACCAACCAATATGGTGAGGCCTGGAAGGAATTTACTTACGTGTGGTATTTTACAACAAATTCCTATGGGTTCCAATTATAGTTTTACCCTTTAATCTCATCTTATGAAGCTATGACCCCTTACATAATAGTATTCAAACAAAATATGTACATAAGTCAATGAACTCTTTCAGAAATCTTTTTCTCAATTGATGGCTTCTTGATATCTACATTTTACACATATTTATTCCTCACTTAAGTAGACAGACAATAAAGCTACACTTTTAAGTAGTTCTTTTGTCTTAGTACCTCTGGTTCCTCTCCAATTACCTTAAACCTAGTTTCCAAATCAGTTTGGTTCGTCATTTCCTTCATATGAGTGCTATGTATCAGGTCCTTTTCTTTCAGGACAATCTCATTTTACTCCCTTTCACATTCTATCTCAGAATGGCCCAGTGGTACAATCTTAAGCCTGAGGTGCTATACCAAGTTGGGATTCTGGATGGGCTTTGGGGTAAATTCAAGAGTGTTATGGTATTGGCCTGTGGGCTGTCTATACCTGCCTTCTAATGGGAACATCACAGATTCAATCAAGCCCATCCAGACAGAATGAAGACTTGAGACATGCCAAATATATGGGTGCTATTGAAAATTATTCCGGAAGGAATAGAAAGCAGAAGGATGACAGAAGCTAGAAATGAGACAGCAGGCTCAGGACAATGAGTCATAAAAGGTGGACTAAAAATTTAAGGTGTTCTATATAGCCTGTCCTATGGGTGGTGGTAGTGGTGGGATCGTAGGGAGTTGTGATAGTCATTACCTCTGTTTACAAAAAAATGTCTGCCTCTCCTCTCCTGCTCCCTTGGAGTGAGCAGAATTACCACTTCTTGGAAAAAGCTTTTACAAACTTCATTTCATCATGTTCCCATTTGCAGCCTATTTGACCACAGAAGCATATGTTGATTGGGAGCTTCTATCAGCTAGAAAAATGACATGAGCATTTCTCCCCTCCTCCACCCCCACCTGACAACTCACATTGGACAGGTGGAACAGATGAGAAATAAACTTTTGTTGATTCAGGTTCCAGGGTTGTTTGTTATCTCAACATACTACCCTATCTCAAGTGATATTGAACCTGCATGTTCAAATTCTTTTCCACGGCTAAAGAAGAATGAGGCATCCTTTAAGTTCATCTGGAAGCAAGTTTCCCTATGTTCTAAAATTGGTCATTCAGAACTGTTCGTAGGAGACAAGAGTGTGAATTGGAAGTGGGGACTGAACGAATGAAGTTGAACAGACTGTGATGAATAACACTGATTCACGTGGGGGAAGTCAATGAGACATGGCATGGCACTGGAGTAGCCACTTCTAGCTCCAGCATAGATCTATATCATCCCTCCCTCAGGAATGTTATCTCCAGAGGATGTCTCCCAGAAGCTTGTTCTCCTGTGAGGCCAGTACCAGCCAATGGGAAGGTGTCTGAAGTATATTTCCACATGGATCCAAACTGAGGATCTGGGCAGCGCTCTTTCTTAGGGAAAGCTAAGAGAAATGTTAATAAACACAATTTTCAAAAAAATCTTCAAAGATGGAAGAGATTGACTTTTAGTAAGAGACCAGGGTTCTGGCAAGTTATTGCTGTTGTTTTTAATCTCATCTTACCTTTATTTAACTCAGACGCCAACATAAGATAAACTTAGATTATTGTTAAGACTCCAGTTCTAACATTTTTTTACTGTAAGCCATTTTATTACTTACTAGAGGCCCGGTGCATGAATTTATGCATAGGTGGGGTCCAGCTGATGGGGGCTGGGCCAGCGGGGGACAGGGGGGAGTTCGCCAGCCGGCCCTTCCCCCTGATGGGCCGGTTGGCTGTCCGCAGTGTGCGTCATAGCGACCAGTCTTTCCAGTCATTCTGGTTGTTCTGGTCGCTTGGCTTTTATATATATAGATAACTTTTGATAATCACCTCAGCTGTATATTTGCAAAGAGGCCCTAGAATACTGTATACTCTAATTTTGAAAAATTAAAAAAGGAGCTAATGTTATCAAAATTGTTTGTTTTGAAAAAAATCAATCAGCATAAAAGCTACTATAGGGCTTTAAATTGTACTGTTCTTCTGGGCCTTCTTTACAGAGCAGTTTGGATTGCTCCCTAAGGAGCTATAATTGACAAAAAGACAAACTACCGTTAGAATAATAATTAGAGTCACTAATATGCAATATTATGATTCCATCATGTTCTATCTTTGGCTGTTAATTGGAAAGGCACCAAATGATTCCAGTAAAGTTAGTGTTTCTTTAACACATTTAAAAATTCCAAAAGATAAATGATATAGCCTAAATCACCTATCTGTGTATCACTGAATCACCAGTTTGTGGGATCATTACACCTGCATCTGAATTTGTTTCATCACATGCTATATGGAAATACAACATAGGACGTTTTTAGTATTTTTACCCTGTCGTGATTTTTTTTTTTCTTCATAGTGAGCAATTCCCTTCAATAAAGTTTCTTTGGGGGTTTTAAAAAATCCAAGAGATTGGAACTTCCTAGGCTCCACCAGATTTGATGATTATTAGGCTAAGCAATCAAACATTCATTCATTCATTCATTCATTCATTCGTTCATGGTAATTTTGGGATGAAATGTGTGAAATCTTTTTTAAAAAAATATTTTTTATTGATTTCAGAGAGGAAAGGAGAGGGAAAGAGAGAAATAGAAACTCCAATGATGAGAGAAAATAATCTGCTGCCTCCTACACATCCCCTACTGGGGATCGAGTCTACAACCTGGGCATGTGCCCTGACCTGGAATTGAACTGTGACCTCCTGGTTCATAGTTCAACATTCAACTACTGAGCAACACTGGCCAGGCCTGGACTCATTTTTAGCGTAAGTCTCATTGGGTGCTATAGGGAGAAGGGTTTCCTCAGACCCTGAAATAGAAACACTCTTGTTTCAAGCTTTCTTTGAGTTGACAGTTGGCTGACCCAGTCTATCATTTTCCAAAGCACTTAATAAAGTACAACTTGTTTCATAATTTATATAATTGAAGTTTTCCCCATGGTGTTTAAATGGCCCAGATATCATTATAATCCAATGCCTCATATCTCACATGTCCGTTATCACAATAAGGCACAGGTAAGTCAATATAAATGAAACTATATGCTACAAATTACTCTCTCACCCCATTCCTGGTACTAATGATATTACAGTGGGGCCTTGACTTACGAGTGTCCCAACTAACGAGTTTTTTGAGATACCAGCTGTCTCTCGGCCGATTTTTTGCATTGTGTTGACAGAGTAATTTGAGTCAAGGAGCTCCTTAATGAGCTCGGTCTCAGAGCGAGTTAAACTCCTAAGTCAAGGCCCCACTGTAGTTTGGTTTCTTCCCCAAACAGGTATGAAACAAAGACCTATAAATGAATATATTATTTTGGAATGTAATTTGAAGGAGCAGGAGTAAGTGGACAGAGGTAACAAAACAGAAAAGAGGCAAAGCCAATGCAAAAATGTGGCTATTCAATCCAGTGAGATGCTTCAAGAAGCCTGATAAATGCTTCATAAGAAATGAAGGGTTAAACATTTATTCACTGTCTCCACGCTCCAATGTAGGCACAGTGCACATGTTTACTGCAGTGGGAAGTGGACCTTGTTAGAAATGTAAGTTCTCCAGCCCCACAGCAGCTCTGGGTGCATCCAGGGAGCTGTGAGTTAATAGGCCCTTGGATGATTCTGAGGCTTGCTAACATTTGAGGATCACTTCGCTATAGCAGGGTTCCACAAATTAATACCAGTGACTTCCTGCTTTTGTAAATAAGTTTTATTGAAACACAGCCATGCTTATTCATTTGCTGATTGTCTATGATTGCTTTAACTATAACTGTAGAGTTGAGTAGTTGCAACAGAGACTATATGACCTGCAAAGCAAAAACATTTACTACTTGGTCCTTTTCAAAGCAGGTTTGTTGACCCCTGAGCTACAGAATCCAAATGGAGGGGGTAAGGTAACACAAGCTGTAAGCCAGCTGATTATCACATGTAGACACTATATACCATAGGAGTTAAGAATGGAAGAGATGAGTGAAATGCAACCTATGCAGGGAAAGGTCCAACTGGCCAAGAAGTGTAAGCAGTTGAATAAGTGGAAAACAGGAGAGAAGGACCATTTTTCAAGAAGAGGTGGGCATCTATATGAAATGGAAAATACTGGTTTCTAAGAATAGATGGCTTATGTTAAGTAGTAGTAAAACGTGAGTTAATGAGAGATGTGGGTTTAGATTCTTTAGCTGATCAATACTTCCTGATTTTGTATTCCAGTGTATACCACCCATGCCTTTTCCTGTTTAAATTAAAACAGCCTCACACTTCATAATGCTAGAAAGAAACTATATGGGTTGAGTCTCAGCTCTTTTACTTAATGTCTGAATGATCTTGGACAATGTACTTCACATCTCTGGGCTGTTTTTTTGTTTTGTTTTGTTTTTTTTTTTGTTTTTGCAATGAATAAAACCACATTAAATGTGTGAAATAACTGGCAGAATGCCTAGTGTAGAGTTAAGGGCTGAGTTAGGAAGGGTTCTTAACTGAAAATGACAAAACCTACTTTAAACAGTCTAATGAGAAAATAAATTATTAGGGATATTTACTATCATATAAAGGTCAAAATGTCACACAGGAACTTGGCCTGTGTATCTCGATGGTTGAGCATTGTCCTATCAACCAGGAGGTCATGGTTAGATTCCCAATCATGGCACATGCCAAGGTGTGGGTTCAATCCCCAGTAGGAGGCATGTAGGAGGCAGCCGATCAATGATTCTCTCTCATCATTGATGTTTCTATCTCTCCCTCTCCCTTCCTCTCTGAAGTTAATAAAAATATATTTAAAAAAAGTCACACTTGGAATCCATGCAGTTAAAAACAATGCTCAGCTTCCCTATGGACTGACTGGTAAGGACACTACAGCTACTGCCTGTGGGCATGGAACCCATAAGACCCCCAAGTGACAATGATAAAGGTGTCAGCAGATCACGTATTGCTGCTAGCCCTGAAAACCCCAGGTCTCTTCAGTTGCCCAAGCCCAAAGTTGGTTCTGTTTGGTTCATGAGTGGATGTGAATGAGATTTTGTGTATTGGCCCTTCAAGAGGGCACCTGTGTCTCTACCAAACTCTCATCTCTACTGGCAGACAGAATCCCCACTGACTTTCACTGGTGTTCTTGCTGGGGAGCCCAGCTAGAGGTTGAGATCCCATGTTTCTTAGGGGAACCTTTGCAGCTAAAGTATCCCTCCAATGTCCCAGCCACAACCCATGGAAGTGGGGCCAACCCTTTTCTCATTTCCACCTTTCCTACAGGCTTCCTCTATACATATTTGGTTAAAAAACTTTTCTTAAGCTAGTCTTCGGTTGGTTGTTCAGGTTGTCGTTCTATATTTTATTGGCAGTTAAGTCCTGGGAGAAGGTGAGTGTAACATCTGCCTACTCTGCCACCATCTCAAATCCATGGTGCATGCTTTTTTTGGATTACTCAGTCACAAAGCAAGGTCTTGTGAGGTACCATCCCATTAGCAGAGTTCAAATGCTGCACCTCAGATTTAAAGGAAGCTGGCAAGTGAGTTTTAAGGCTTATCATCTGGGCAGGCATGACAACTGAAGGAGAAAATCCCCAAACACCTTGAGATTGCTCTTGAGGTGATAAACAAGCATAAAACAAGACGAATGTCCAGCACAAGGCTCTTTATTATTTGTTTCTTTCCCACTTCTCATGGCTTTATAAAACCACAGCCTTTCCTCATGCTAATACAATAGAATCTCCCACACGGATGTTTCAGTGATTCACAGTTATAAATTTTCAGCCCATCATGCTTTCCAGCTTCCTCTGTTGAAACTGTAGGTCGTGTTGAGAAATAAACACCAATGATGCAGGAAAAATCCAATTGCACTATAGATGTTAAATTTTAAATTTAGTATGGAGTTTTTTCATTCTTTTCTTTTGCAAAACTGTCACCCAGGGGGGAAAAATGAGTTGAAAAGCAGTGTTGACTCCTTCAGTTACCATCTCATAATGCTGTTTCCTTCTCACTTAAATCTCTAATCTTTGGCTTAGTTGTCATAGAGGCATGAATAACCACACAGAGACAATTAAATAACCGCTCTTCCAATAAAGGCTAACAGGCAGGTCCACTGCCCAGCACAATGTGTGCAAATTTCTTATGATGATCATATAAAAAATCAGAAGACTTATGTCCCATTTTGACTCGGATCATCCCCAAGTGACTGTGGGACTCAGATAAATTACCGAACAAACCTAGTACCCTCTCTCCCCATTTATAAAAATAAACGGAAGTGGTTTTTTTCCTTGCTTACAATATTTAACTCTATATCTTTTAAGAAGGTTTCATAAATAACTGCTGTGGCCTTATATTTCCTAAATATTAAAAATAAGTAGTTTGGGAAGTATAAAATGAAAAATTTGTGGTCAACTAATGGTTGAACAGAAGGCCTAGGAACAAGTCAATAATGAGGTTAAACCGGTTAACTTGAATGGAAACAAAGATAACCTAATTCTTATAACACAGGATAATACTATCAATTGGGTCATCCTGAGTTGTGTCTGTCTGTCATCTGATTTTTACGGTCTCCTTTCTAAATTGTTAGCAAATGGTCATATTTTGGATCAGCAGAAGCAGGAGCTTGAGCTGGGACCAGGCATCTGCTCTGTGGGTAAGACTACAGAAGATGAGGGTAATTGGCTCCTCTCTCTTAACCACAGTCCTTTTACAGAATGAGTCTTTGGTAATGTGGGGAAAGCAGGAATATTGGCTACTTTCAGTCTGAAGATGACCCTTAGATCTGTGGGGGTTTTTATGTGCACTTTTGCTCTGCCAAGAATTTGGAATTCCCTAGAGGTAAAGATAGGTGTTCTTCTCTCCACCCTCCCCCCTTTTTAGGGATTATTGTTTTACTCTAAGGAAATAAATATAAATTCTAAGCTTTTGAAAGATGACTATATAGACCTCATAATTCAATGCATTACCATGTGACCAGATTCATTTTTATAAAAAATCCATTTGAGATAGGTCCAAGAATTTTAGGCATAAAAGAGAAAACTTGTTCTCACTTTTAAATGAAATCACATGGTAACTGACAAATTGTACTAAATATCTGTGTAATGTATAATACAGAATCATAGACTGTGATGGGAAAGTCAGACAAGATGATATGAACCTGTTTAAATACTTGTCATCACATAGCAAAATCTAAGAAGCTACAGGGCAAGAAGCCTCTACTTATAATATACCTGAGTTAATGGAAAGACATTATTACCTTCGGATCATGATAGTACATGCATGGAAAATCAATATGATATAAAGTGTGCTTCTTCCATTCTCTCAGCAGGGAAAGATGCTTGGTGAGCACCTTCCTCCAAATTGAGCACCTTGCTATGCACTGCAGATAATTAACCTTTTCTTCTCCCTTCTAGAAGTCACCATTCCCTCCTCTCTCACCACAGAGAGGAGGGCCACCCAGAACACCCTTCCATGCTGTCACCTGCGATTCTTCTTTCATTAGGAAGAAGGCACGATGGCTTTTAATTCACTTTCAGGCTTTTATGTGGTTTAACCCATATTTAATTTTAATTTTTCATCCCCAAACCGTACGTAACTCCTTGATCAGCCTGCTAGATGCTAAAACCCAATAAAATGACCTTCACAGCTTTCTGCCCTGAATTTCACCTCCAAAACAAAATATAAGCCAAAGTGATTGCTCTCTTCAAAAGAAAATGTAACCAGAGATGAAACTGAGTTTGCTCTGCATGGCTTTTATGCACATGTGGTTTCCAGGGAAACCTCGCCCTGATATTTCTAAATGTTAGGATAGTTACTGGTACCCCTCAGATTCTGGCTTTGAACACATTAAAAATGTTCATGGCATCAAGGAAAAGGAGAAAAGAAATATTGAAAGTTTCTTTTAAAATTAAATTTCATTTAAAAAAATACATTCTAAGCTACATTTAGTAAGGGCCACAAAGAGTGAAAAAGTAAGTCTAAAATGTAAGTGAACAGAAGAGAAATAAGTTCTTTTGTTTAGTTGAACAAATTAATCTTTCTTTCAGGCTGGCTTTTCAGACTTCAACATAAGGGGAAGATAATAAGTTGCAAGTTTAAGGTTTCAATTACCTGAATATCTCTTTTTTAAATGAAGGAGAGTCACAGAAGAGAGGAGTGACAGGTACATGACCCTATTACAGAACTGCATTTTGTGAGAAAGCCAAAAATACGAACTAATGAAAGGCAATTACCTTAAACCTTCAATTTTCATAAATCGGGCATATGTTATGATGAGTAACGTGAAATAGCAATAAAAATAATTACCCCAAAGCAGTGTAGCTCTTTACTTTAATAAAGAATACAATTTATTTATCCCTGAATTTATAACCATTTTTCTTATTTTTCTTGTCTTGAATTCATTTCCTTTTTCCCTGTTCAAAATCTATCTTTCATTTCAGGCTTTTCAGGTCCTCCTCTCATCTTATGTCTGCTAAATGATGTTTGCTTCATCCAACTTCTCAAATGCACTTACATTTTAAGCTGTGTTGTATTAATTGGATATATGCAAAGGATAATATTCCTTCTCTACAGCTAAAGTGTTGTCTGATCTTAACCTTCTATTGTTAGAATGTAAATGTAAAAATCAAGTCACATTTCAAAATAAAATGGCAGAAATGGAAACAAGCTTTGTGGCAAAATGAAAATGAGATAGAGGAAGAGAGAGGAGAAAGAGCACGAAGATCATGCATGACTTGAACTATTTGACACTTCAAGTGGCTCTGATCAAGAATGAATGGACGGCAGACTCCCATCTGGATTAGGGACTTCTCCCTGTGAGTAGGAAGTAAAGTGGAAAGAAGGAAGGCATTTCCTCATTTAATATTGGTTGAAAGGAAAGGAATATTGGTAAAAACTCCCATTGTGTACACTCAGGGAGGAATTTAGGGGAAAAACAAAGTATTCATTTCAAAATCATTCTGATATGAATTTATCATCACCATCATCATTATCATCATCATTAGTAGTAGCATGCCTGTCTCGAAAACATGGTCATGTCTTAATTCATGTTTGATTCTAATTACCTACATAGTCATTGACATAAATTATTTGTCTATTACATGTTGTTTTGTTGAGTAAGAGAATGAAACAGTAAGAGCATTATAGGCTGTCCCAATCCTAGGTCAGAATTTTCTGGATGAGGTAAGCTTCAACCCAGACTTGAAAGCATGGCATTGCAATTATATGCACAGATATGAGGGTAGAAGTCATCCTAGTATGGATATTCCAAGTACACATGGAGATGAAACACTTGAAATTTCATGAATGTGTCACTTGAAATTTTTTTAAAAAATGGTCTTTTTAAATTCTTACAACAATCTGCATAATTCAAAATTTGAAGTAAAATATCAGATCTCAAATTTCTGATTTAGACATAGCCTTTATAAACTAATTGAATAATTGTGATCCTTTATCTCATGCTGTGAAAATGTCAACCTTTCAATTCCCCCACACATCGCAATGCAGATGGTCCCATATTGCACAGCCAACAACTGTCAATTTATTTTACCAATATCTGAGGGACAGACTGATTACATCTACATCAATCATTTTGAGTAACAGAGAAAAAAATCACTGCATTATTGCAAAATAAATGTCTCTCACTTTCTGGAGAAGTGTTTGTGATTTGCAACTTATTTGTGATAATGTAGGAGAAATTCCATCATGTGACAACATTCTATTCTGTTGAGTCAGAGGTGGGACATGAACAAGTTTTTAGAGGATACGGAAAAAGGTGACTCATGACTCCAGAAAACTTCAGCATTTTTTTTTTGTTTAGGACAAGAGAGTGTTTCAACAAGCATCAGAATTACTCAATTATCTAACACTATCGTAGTATCTTCATGTACCAAATGGCTTAAATGTGTTGAGGAATGGGACAAGAAAGTAAAAAGCTTACTCAAGCATCTTGTTATCTCCAGTTATTTTGACAGCCTTTTAGTACCTCCATAGCCTGTGGTTTTAATTGAGATCATAGCCACAGGCTTATGTGATATAATTTTGATGTCTTAACAATCATGTCAGTCTAATCAGCAAGAATGAAATGGGCCATTCTCTCATAAAATAAAATAAAAAACTGAAAGGAAAGAGAAAAATTATTTTTAACTTGTCTCTCTTAATAGCCAGATGAGCTAAGCAGGTTCACAAATGGTTCTAATGATTAAAGCCACTTAATAAACTAATAAGTGACAATAACTTGGATTAGTGGGTATTTACTTTGCTTTTTATTTCCTTATATACATAGATAATGACTAGATATGAAGTAATGTTTTTTTTTAAATGGTATAGCTGTTAGACTATTTTACTTTTTTATTTAAGACATCTTACTAAAAAATATACCAATGATCAGACTGAGTGTTCCCCCTAAAATATGGGCAATATCTTCCTATGTTATATTACCAAATGTGGGGCTAGATATACTCCTGGCACTCAGTAAATCATTTGGAGTTAATTTGGGGCCAGTGGTCTTTATCCATTGCCTGATATTAATATTGCCACTTTCCCAAATGCACAATACACATCAAAATATCAAAACAAAAATTGTGCTATGATTTGTATTTGCTTTTTTCTTTTTTAACTTTTTCATGTAGCACACCATTTTGTTGTTTCAGAGTTATAGGCCAATGGAAAAAGTACAATTTTCCATCTTATTAAAATTAAGAACTTTCTCAGCAGTAAGTTAAAAACAGCTGAACAAAAACACTTCAAACTTGGCAGGTGGCTAGGACTCCTGAGAAATCATGTCACAGTTAAGTTCCAAAAAAATATTTGAAATTAAAGTTTAGAGGTTTTTAAAGGTCCCTTCTGAGTCCAAACTTTTGGCAGATGTCAAGATTTTAAGAAATTGTTTTGGAAGAGAAGAAACTAGCCCAACCTTGTTTTTCACTCCTGCACAGGAAGATTAAGGCAAGGACTAAATCAGCAATGGGGTTGGAAAGATGGAAATCCTACCATAATAATTTAGAAATATCTTCATTCCTGTGGCCTAATGACTGACATATCAAAGGTGGTGCCATGTAATTGAATCATCTTAGCCAAAAATTCTAGTCCCAACCATTGTAATCATTAGCTACATAAATTTTAAAAACTCCCTTATCTTTTCTGGGCTTCCGTTTTTTTCATGTGTCTGATGTAGATCACAATAACAGCAATTGGGTTTTAACTAATATATATATATACTAGAGGCCTGTTGCACAAAGAGATTCGTGCAATAGGCCTTCCCTTCCCTTGGCTGCTGGCACCAGTTTTCCTCTGGCACCCTGGACCCAGGCCTTCACTCAGGCTGGGCTCCAGTCAGAGTCCCCCCCAACCCCAGCCGTCAGGCCTCGAGGCTCCGCCCATCTCTGGGCTGTGAGGCCTGGGGGCCTCCTTGCTCCACCTATCCCGGGGCTATGAGGCCTCCCGGCTCTGCCGATCCCGGGCTGTGAGGCCTCGCTGCTCGCTGACTTTGCGGCTGTTTGGCTTCGCTCCACTGCTTGGTGCCTACATATGCAAATTAACCGCTATCTTTGTTAGCAGTTAATTTGCATATCACCCTGATTATCCAATGGGAAGTGTAGCGAAGGTACGGTCAATTACCCTTTTTGTCTTTTATTAGGTAGGATATATATATATATATATATATATATATATATATATTAGTTAAATATTGATTTCAGAGAGGAAGGGAGAGGGAGGGAGAGATAGAAACATCAATGATGAGAGAGAATCATTGATCAGTTCCCTCTTGCACACACCCTACTGGGGATTGAGCCCACAACCTGGGCATGTGCCCTTGACCAGAATCGAACCTGGGACCCTTCAGTCCACAGTCTGACACTGTGCCAAACTGGCTAACTACAATATTTTTTAAAGATACTTTGAAAAGATGAAAGGAAGTTAAAATTATTAGGTATAGATTTTTTTTTCTTCCCCTCTTTCCCCTTCCAGCCTACCAAACAGAATCATGGGATTGTCTCAAATTTCCTATTTGGTTTTACTAGCATACACTTAACTTAAATGATAGAAGAAAGTCTGAGTTCATATTCCCAAATCCAGCAGTTGTGATTGTTTATTCAGTGCCATGGAAGTCACCAGTCCAAGATGAGTCATTTTAAAGGCTGATGTGGTCAAGATGATGAAATTAGTCATATGGCTAATCTGATTTGGGTAATCAGATAATCAAAATATCTGACCCACCAGAATTAAATTATAATAATTTCTATTTTTAACTTTGTTAGTCATTTGAGTTTTCACTATGATTATGCAATTCAAGCCATATTGGTTTTCAGGGAAGAAATGAAATGATAGATAAAAATAAGAACTAGGGTAATGGTAGTAAACACTGGGTGTAGAAGCAGAATTTAATAAGTTTTAAGAGAAAAGTATCATTTTTATCGTCACTGTTATCAACATATTTATAACACATAAAATGAGCAAGACATTGCAAAACCCAGTTTAATACTAAAATAATTATGAAGCATAGAAGTTGCACTTTGGAAGCCTATAATATAGAGGTAACAGAATATGTACCACAAAGGTTAATAATACCAAATGGAGTATTTGTGATGTCTCAGGTGAATGGTTGGTGTTAAAGGAATTTAGAGGATTGAAATAATGTTACATCTCATGGATGCCACTAGAACTTATATAGAATATTATTCTAACCTCACTGGATAAGGAGTAATCCACTGAATTTAGTCAGCAGTGAATGGGACCTTTAATCTGTTGCCAGATTTGGTTTCCATCTGTACAAGATCTCTGTCTCTCCTTAACAGTATAGGCCAAATTTACGGACACTTAGATATGGAGCATGTAGGAGGAATGCTCAGCAAAGTAACAATGCTTTCTACCAGCACTGCTGCCTGAGAGAAAGCTGCACCTCCAGCCCTTTCCCCAAAGCCAGACAATTCAGTTCCTCCCAGTATGACCCTGGCACTTTATAAGCTGCTGCCCCAGCACAGGAGATCAAAGGGAGTAAGTCACAGAAGTCCATTTGGGAGCCCTTTAAGGGGAATGCTTGGGACTCCATCAGCCCTCCATTTCACTTAGCCACAATCTCTGCTGGTTTTTACAGCCAGAAGTTATGGGGCCTTCTCTTCCCAGCACTAAAACCCTGGCCTGGGGATCCTGGTGTGGGGCTGGGACCCCTTGTTCCTCCTGGGGGATTTCTGTAGCTGAGATATCCCTCTAGATTTTTAACCATCACATGTGAGTGTAGGACCGGCTCCTTTCATGCCTCCTACTAGTCTCCATGTGGCTTCTTCTGTATATCCTTCATTGTAAGCCTTGTATTCAGCTAGATTTCAGGTGGTTCTCAGTGGTGGTTGTTTTGTAGTTTAATTTTGATGTGGTCATAGGAGAATGCCAGTACCACATTTACATACTCCACCATTTTGACTGGAAGCAAAAAGTGGCTTTTTAGTTCATGGCTCATATAGCCCCATAGCTAGTCAAGAGGTACAGTTACTATCAAGTTTTATATCTCATCCCCAAAATTGATTCTGTAGGACAGATGTCAATTCTAGGGACCAGCAGGGCTAAATGTTATTAGCACATTATAAAAGACTATGCTAAATAAACACAAATATAATGCAGGCATATTTACATTGAAAATGAATTACAACATTGCTTTTAATGGACAAAATGACATTTCTAAGATACACCCAGAATAATTAACCTTGTCATTCCCCAATCCTTTTCCATGTAGCCTTTCTATGAAGATGTACGCTGCCAACATTTTTTAGATGTCTGCTAGACAACTGAGAGAATACAATGGAACAGCAAGTCTTAGCCCACAGAGATCAAGAGCCACTTAATCAGTGATCAGTGTACTGGCAGTGCTATGGACTGAGATTCCTTTAAAATAGCTAAGCCACAACCTAGACCTACTGCTGAGTGATAAGACTGCATGCATAGCCCAGAAGGAGAACAAAGCCTGCTTTTCTTTCTCTCAAAAGTGTGCTTTTTAAAGTTATTAATCTTTTATATTGGCACTATACTTAAAAAAAATTGATTTGAGAGAGGAAGGAAGAGAGAGAGAGAGAGAGAGAGAGAGAGAGAGAGAGAGAGAGAGAGAGAGAGAGCGCTTCATTGTTCTATTTATTTTTACATTCATTGGTTTCTACTTGTATGTGCTCTGACTGGGGATCAAAACTGCAGCCTTGGCATAGCAGGATGATGCTCTAACCAACTGAACTACCCAGACAGGCTGGCACTAAACTTTTAATTCTCTTCTTCTTTTATTGCATGTAATTTTCATGACCCATGAAATGGGTTGGGCATATATAACATCTTTATTCTATAGGTAAGGAAGCCTGGGTCAAGGGGATTTAAAAATATACTCCACATTTCACTTTGACAATGACAAAACATAACCGAAATCCCTAACTCCCAGAACTACTCTTTTCCTATTGCAAAACACTGCTTGCTAAGTTGCTCCAACATTCATTGCTTAGATTCTAATGCCAGCTTTTGACAGTTTCTTATCTTCCAAATCAACAGTGCATCGATACCAAATTTTTTTATATTATAATCTTTACATGGCAAACTTCTTTTTTGATATGAGAAAATTCTGCTATTTACCTAAATATAGTTTATTGAGAGTGATATGTCTTAGTACTCAAAACTTTAAGACATTTTCTTTTACTCACTAAAGATTCTCAGTCATCTAGACTTAAATATTAGTTTACACAGAAATCTTTCCAATAGCAACTCTATGAGTCAGTATGTTATACTCTAGGTAGGAATGAATAGTGGATGGAAATTTCCATGACACTCATTTTCAGTACTAAAGGAACCTGCAATAGAATTAGACTGAGACCCAGAACCAACTAAGGGACATTTTACAATGTATGTGAACAGATAAATTAATAATCTAAGCATTAATAAAATAGAGACATCAGAATAATCAGAATGATGTGAGATTAATTAGTGAAAATAAGTTGTAGGAAGAAATATTTGAGCCATATTTCAAAGTGAGTATAAGTACTGGATTTCTATAGCGATAAGTGTGTATATGGATTTCACACCAATGGAAGAAAATGAGAAACTGTCAATAAACAGTAAATTCTTCTCCAAAATCTAGACTCAATCTTTAGTAATGGTCACCCTGACCCATAGAAAATCAAACAACTCACTTGTACTCAATCACCTGAATGATTACTTCATTATATTGTTGTGTAGAATATTTAAAGCATAGGAAGTAGAATCAGCTAGTCCTGGGTTCAAATCATGGCTACTCTAACATGTAACTCCATACTTGAGCAAGTGGCTAAAACTTTCTGACCTCAGTTTTTTATCGATAACTTGTGAATAATTTTACCTGCCTATCATGCTGTGGGAAGTAGGGGAATAATGTATGTAAAGTACTTAGCATGGAGTTTGTCCTCATGGCTCCATGATACTGTCCTCTAAGCAGATGCCATATTTCATTCTATTAGAGATGGTGATAAAACTTTTTATTCCTTTCATTAAAAGTACTTAGAAGAGAACCAAGATGGCAGCATAGGAAAATGCCTGTACTTGCTGCCTCCCACAACCACATCAAAATTACAACTAAAATACAGAAAACCATCATCCAGAACCGCCGGAAAGTTGGCTGAACAGAAGTCCTACAACTAGAGAAGTAAAGAAGAAAGCACACTGAAAATGGTAGGAGGTGTGGAGAGGCAGAAGGGGCTGGTCCAGCACCCATGTGTGCCACTTTTTTAATCAGGAGGGAGCTTGTTTCTGTGGAGGCCACCCAGAAGAGCAAGGGGTCCCAGCCCCACACCAGATGCCCAGCCCAGGGTCCGAGAGCTGGGAAAAGAAATCCCTATGGGCAGTAAGAACTATGGGCTATAAAAACCAGTGGGGATTGGGGCTCAGTGACACAGAGGCTGCTGGAGACTCAGCTGCTCCTTTTAAAAGGTGGGCATACAAACTAAACTTAGAAGCTCCTGCTTTCTCCGAGCTCCAGTACCAGGGCAAGGCTCTGGGGAACCCAGACACATATGAGGAGAAACTGGACTGACTGGAATTGGGAAGGAACTCAGGGGTGACTTTCTTCCAGATGGAGGTACTCACAGAAGTCATTATTCCCATGTTGGGACTTCCCTGGTCCTAGGGCTGACTGACAGCCATTTCTGTTTGCTCTACCCTGGTGATTCCCTGAGACCCCACCCCACCCAATTTACAACCCCACCTAAGCTGTGCATAGTGGCTTTTGCATATGAATGGCCTGTTTTTGCTCTGACTGAAACCTGTCAAATAAGCTGCAGTTGAGTCAGGGAGCCCCAGACATATCAATAAAAGGCCCAAAACCCAGCACCAGCACCACCCTGCCTTGCTTCACAGCTGGGCCTCATCTGGGCACTTCTAAACCTGATACAAAGAGGAGGAATCTTCAGATCTCTCTGTAGCTCCTGCTGGGTGGCCCCTGGCAGTGGCTGTCTTTGTACCTCCCTGGAGACTCAAGAGCCAGTGTGCCCAGTGGTCAACGTCAAAGCATACCAGATTACAACTCTACACATCCATAAGTGACACACTCAGTGAGCACCAAAGCCCCAATGAAGCAAGTCCTATTCCATAGGGGTATCTCCTGCACAGTAGCTCTCCCATTGTAGTCACAGTTGGTCCCCACATCCAATTGACCTGGAAGTTAATTCCTCCCAGTGACCCCAACAGCAATCAAAGCTCAACTAAAACCAGACTGTGCACACAGCCCACAAAGGGGTGCACTTATAGAGTGTCCACCTCAGGTGATTGGGGAGGCTGAGCCAGTGGGCCATATAGGGCACCTACTACACAAGGCCACTCTATTGCAGCAGAGTTTCTGTTAGTTGTTCCAATGTGGATAATGATTATTTACCAAATTAAGGTTTTATGTCTTAATCTCAGGCTTCAGAAGTAAAATGCAAGAGGCAGAAAATTTTGGAAGAATTGGCTTACTTTTTATAAAACTATTTTAGGGCAGTTTTAGTTTTACAGTCAATTGAGAGAAAGTTACAGAGATTTCCTCTATACCCTTTGCCCCCACACATGCATAGGATTCCTACTATCACTGACCAGAATAGTACTTTAAAAAAAAACACAAAAAACCAAGATGAACCTACCCTGAATATGCCGGGGTCCAACCCCAGCAGGTCCAGGGGTCCCCAAAGGTGTGGATGGAGTCGGCGAAGAAGGAAAGACACAGAGACAGCGTTCAGTTGATCAGCAGCCTAGCCAGGATCTCTAGCCAGGATCTCCAGCCAAGTTCTGGTCTGGATCTCCAGCGAAGTTCTGCTTAGGATCTCCAGCCAGGTTCTGTCCATGTTCTCTTGCTAGGTTCTCCAGGATCTCCAGCCAAGTTCTGGTCTGGATCTCCAGAGAGGTTCTGCTTCAGATCTCCAGCCAGGTTCTGTGTCCATGTTCTCTTGCTAGGTTCTCCAGCCAGGTTCAGTCCAGGTTCTCCAGCCAGGTTCAGTCACCAGGTTCTAGTCAGGTTCTCTTGCCCATTTCTGTAGTCAGGTTCAGTCCAGGATCTTTTGCCATGTTCTCTCCAGCGAAGTTCTTCTGTCTCTAGGTTCTGTGTAGGTTCTGTCTTCTTAGTTCTGTGTTCTAAGCTCTGTATTCTAAGTTCTGACTCTTGCTGTCTTATTACATCTGTATTTATACCAGTTGATTCAATCCTATCAATCTCTATTACAAAGGTTAGGGCGTTTCTTATCTCCATTCCAGGGAGTAAAGATTATGTAGCTTAAGCATGATTGTTCGTAGTTAAAGTGATTAATTACCCACCTGGCACTAGTTAAGAGGTTTTATTCCCTCCCTAACTTCAGGGGAAAATCCCTACCTGGGAAAACAACCTTTCTCAGAGACCTTGGTTAAAACACATAGTGCCAAGAAGGTGAGCAAACATATTAAGAACAGTATGCTATATATGCCAGGTCCCTTGAAACAGCAAGCATGGACCGGCTCCCGGCATATCAACTCAAGGAGACTTAGCAGCTCTACCCAATACATAGAAACAAACACAGAGAAGCAGCCAATATGCGGAGACAAAGTAACATGTCATAAATGAATGAAAGAAATGGAAGAAAGCAAACTACTGGATATAGAGTTCAAAACCACAGTTAAAAGATTACTCAAGAATCTTCTAGAAACCTCCAAGGGACTTAGTGAGACTTTCAAGGATCTTAGTAAGAATGCCAAAAAAATGGAAAAGGACCAGTCAGAAATTAAGCATACACTGACTGAAATAAAGAATAATATTCAGATTTGATGAATAAGAATAGATCCAGAGACAAATAGTAGGGGAGGGGGTTAGAAAGCAACCAAAGGACTTGTATGCATGCATATTAGCATAACCAATGGACATGGACACTGGGGTGGTGGGGGCTTGCCCAAGGTGGGAATGGCTGGGGGGTGGGGGTCAATTAGGGAAAAAGGAGACATATGTAAAACTTTAGACAATATAAAAAGAACAATATTCAGGGAGGGATTCAACAGTAGAGTAGATGATTCTGAGAATCAAATCAATGATTTGAAATATGAAGAAGCAAAAAACACCAAACCAGAAGAGCAAAAAGAAAAAAGAATCCAATATGAAGACAGTGTAAGGAGCCTCTGGGACAACTTTAAGCATATTAACATCCCAAATTATGGGGGTGCTAGAAGAAGAGAGAGAGAGTGCCGGAAGCCGGTCCATCCTTGCTGCTTGACACAGTCGCTGCAGGATAGAAACATCTGCACAGCATATGTTTCAAGGGACCTGGCATATATAGCATACTGTTCTTAATATGTTTGCTCCCCTTAGCGCTGTGTGTTTTAACCAAGGTCACCTCTCCGAGAAAGGTTGTTTCCCCAGATAGGGATTTTTCCCTGAAGTTAGGGAGGGGATGCCTCTCCTAGAAAGGTTTGTTTCCCCAGGTAGGAATTTTTCCCTGAAGTTAGGGAGGGGATGAAACTGCTTAACTAAGTGCCAGGCAGGTAGTTAATCACTTTAACTACAAACAATCATGCTTAAGCTACATAATCTTTACTCCCTGGAATGGAGATAAGAAACGCCCTAACCTTTGTAATAGAAATTGACAGGATTAAAATCAACTGGTATAAACACGGATGTAACAAGACAATAAACTGCAGAACCTCTCTGGAGATCCAGACCAGAACTTGGCTGGAGATCCTGGCTGGAGATCCTGGCTAGGCTGCTGATCTACTGAACTCCGTCTCCGTGTCATTCCTTCTTTGCCGACCCCATCTACACCTTTGGGAACCCCTGGACCTGCTGGGGTTGGACCCCGGCATCTGGCGCCCGAACAGGGACCGTTAGGTAAGTCCCCCCGTACTTGGGACGGATAGGACTGCACCGTAGGGTGCTGCAAACCACCCCCCCCACCCCCCATAGAGGATAAGTAGGGTAAGCGGGTAGTTAGTACAGAACTTAGATTGACAGGATGGGTCATTCTGAGTCTAAAGAAATAAGACTCTGTATTGATCTTTTAACACATATGCTTACTAGCAGAGGAATTAAGGTTACTCCCAGTCAGACAGAATGTTTTATATAAGAAGTATGTCCATGCTTTTCTGAGGAAGGAAAGGTAAATGTAAAGGCATGGGAGGAGGTAGGCCCAAGGAGCCTTATCCTTAACCCCACTGCAGCCTTTCCACCCCGGGAAAGTGCAGGATTGGCAAGCTCTCCCTGGGGTGATAGATCAGGACTCAGGTAATAGTGGAAAGCGCCAATCCTACTCTTAAAATGGATACAAGAGAGCATTGGGGGTTTTTCTTTTTAATGCCTGCTTTTAAAAAATAAAAAAGGGGGAATTTGCCGGGAGCCGGTCCATCCTTGCTGTTTCAAGGGACCTGGCATATATGGCATACTGTTCTTAATATGTTTGCTCACCTTCTTGGCACTATGTGTTTTAACCAAGGTCTCCTCTCTGAGAAAGGTTGTTTCCCCAAGTAGGGATTTTCCTCTGAAGTTAGGGAGGGAATAAAACCCCTCAACTAAGTGCCAGGCGGGTAATTAATCACTTTAACTACGAACAATCATGCTTAAGCTACATAATCTTTACTCCCTGGAATGGAGATAAGAAACGCCCTAACCTTTGTAATAGAGATTGATAGGATTGAATCAACTGGTATAAATACAGATGTAACAAGATAGCAAGAGACAGAACTTAGAAGACAGAACTTAGAAGACAGAACCTACACAGAACCTAGAGACAGAAGAACTTCGCTGGAGAGAACACAGCAAAAGATCCTGGACAGAAACTGGCAACAGAACCTAGAGACACAACCTAGCAAGAGAACCTGGCTGAAGAACCTGGGTACCGAACCTGGCGACCGAACCTGGCTGGAGAACCTAGTGAGGGAACATGGCTACAGAACCTGGCTGGAGAACTTGGAGAGCCTGGCTGGAGAACCTAGCAAGAGAACATGGACACAGAACCTGGCTGGAGATCCTAACCAGAACTTCGCTGGAGATCCTGACCAGAACCTGGCTAGAGATCCTGGCTAGGCTGCTGATCAACTGAATGCTGCCTCCATGTCGTTCCTTCTTCGCCAACTCTGTCCACGCCTTTGGGAACCCCTGGACCTGCTGGGGTTGGACCCCAGCAAGAGAGCAAGATACTGAAAACCTATTTGAAGAAATAATGACAGAAAACTTCCCCTACCTGATGTAAGAAACAGACTTACAAGTCCAGGAAGCACAGAGGACCCTAAACAAGAGGAACCCAAAGAAGACCACACCAAGACACATCATAATTAAAATGCCAAGGGCAAAAGACAAAGAGAGAATCTTAAAAGCAGCAAGAGAAAAGCAGTTAGTTACCTACAAGGGAGTGCCCATACAACTCTCACCTGATTTCTCAACAGAAATTATGCAGGCCAGAAGGGAGTGGCAAGAAATATTCAAAGTGATGAATAGCAAGAACCTATAACCAAGATTACTCTACCCAGCAAAGCTATCAGTTAGAATTGAAGGTCAGATAAAGAGCTTCACAGAGAAGAAAAAGCTAAAGGAGTTCATCACCACCATACCAGTATTATATGAAATGCTGAAGGGTATTCTTTAAGAAGAGGAAGAAGAAGAACAAAGTAAAGATAAAAAAATATAAACAACAAAGTGGCAACAAATACATATCTATCAACAATTGAACCTACAAATCAAACAAATAAAAAATATGATGAACAGAATAAACTGGTGAATGGAATAGAATCAGGGGCATGGAAATGGAACAAAATGATGATTCTCAGAGGGAAATGAGGTGGGGGGTGGAAAGAGGTTAGACAAAGATCTTATATGCATGTATGCATTACCTATGGATATGGGCAATAGGGTGGCAAGGGCCTGGGACGAGGCGGGAATGGGTAGAAGGAAGCTATGGGGGAGAAAAGAGGGACATCTGTAAAATATCAACGATAAAGATTTTTTTAAAAAGTGCTTAAAATTCACCTGGTGTCATGGCTCAGTGGTTGAACATCAACCTATGAACAAGGAGGTCACTGTTTGATTCTGGTCAGGCCACATGCCCGGGGGGCGGGTGGGGGGTTGGTCCCCAGTGTGGGGTGTGCAGAAGGCAGCTGATCAATGATTCTCTCTCATCACTGATGTTTCTATCTTTTCTCCCTCTCCCTTCTTCTCTGAAAAAAAAAAAAATATATATATATAGCTTAAAATTCAAGAAGGGAACACAATTGAACTTGGCAAGCTTTCAACTTTTGGACCACATGCAATCAGTAGGTAAGACTGGTCATATAGTGTGTTAACTATTAACTAATGCCGTAATATAGCTCGTGCCAATTGCCTATAATTCTCTTCTCTGAGATCAAAATCTCTATAACTTTTGAAATGTGTTATGTAACATAACCCCTGCCCTAGTAATGTAACAAGAGGAATAGTAGTATTTGGTCTTGGTTCAGAGAGCGATCAGATGCAGATTTCAGTCATACTCTTCTTTCCACATCACCACCAGACCCTTAGATTTGTGGAACAGCCTGCTTAAAATTAGATTAGTGGAATTTGAAAGATTTGGACCATTGAAAGACAGGTGTAGCATACTGGGTAAACTGGGTGGGGCCGCCCATGTCTAGGGTCAGAAACAGGCACCATTTCACTTGGACAGGCAATGGGAGATGTTTGGCTCTGATCAAATAAAATAAAAAATATAAACCTTATCCTGAAATAACTTTTGAACTTTTAGAAGATACAGTCATTGATATTTATAAGGATATAATTTTCTTTCAGATGTGAGTTTCAGATTCAGTGCTAGAGTTGATCAGTGATGAGAACAATTAATTCAGATTCAGTACAGAAAATTTGATTTAGGTATGGGAGAATGAATAGAATTCCAAGACAGGTCTAAGGCACATTTTCTGGTAAAGTTAGGACTATAGAATGTAGTAGGTAAAGAAAACAACAGTTTTAGAAAGTCATAGAAATAAGAAAACATGATGTTTTTGTTGATCCTTCAATATTGGTTGAAGTACAAGCTTTCTTTTGTGAGGAGAGTACAATATGTATGGTTGAGAAGATCCTGTGCTGGAGGGATTATATTGCTGCATTTTAAAGATAGGATGAATTTTATACTTAATGTTACATTCATTCAATACATAGTGTTTATTCTGTACCAGGCAATGTACTTGGCACATTTTGGAAGATAATGCAAATTCATTTATATACATGCATTACTTGCTTAAAAATAGCACAGAGAAGTTTTATTTGCTTGTTTATTTTTTAATTATCTCAAGTTTAGGTGAGAAACCAGGAATCAGAAGGTTTTTCATAAAACAAAATTGAGCAGAATAATTTGGGACACTCATGAAAGGCACTAGGTAGACATTCATATCTGTTCATTCATTGCTTTAAAGCCTGAAAAAAAAACCCACCTCTGTTATAGCTTATAAGTCCTTCCTGCCATTAATGTGACATATTTATTCTTTGCTATAAAAGTTAAAAGAGCTGTAGATGTGATATTCTCTGAAAAATTTTAAAGGCATTTGACTTCTGCTGAGAAATTGTCACAAAATTAAAAAAACACATACACACACAAAAAACCCCCACAGGTTTCTGGGAAACTCCTGAACCTCCCCATCTGCACTGACACTGCCCCTGGAACCAGCTCTTCAGCTACACACTGGATGGCAGTGCTCTGCAGCGAATCCAGGAAAGTGCTCAGCCATGTCCTGACAGCCAGCATCCAGATTTATTAGGAAGCCAGGCTCCAACCAAATGTGCACATTATTCTTACTGAGAGTCATCAATGCTTTGTCAAACTCTACAAATGTCTTTTAAATGATCATTAAAGTAAAAAGACAGTGAAGTGTAAGAGTCAAGCCTGAATGCAATTGTAATAATGCTTGCTCCTAAATTTGAGTTCCCAAATTGTGCAACCACAAGAAGAGTGCAATTAGCATGCAAAATATAAAGGAAAGATAGTAACCATGGGGTCTTCCTTTGGATTTTGGATCACTATTGTTGGTTGTGTTCCCTCGCTATGCTGGCAAGCTGAGGGCAGGAAATGAGAAGTTAGACATTTTAGAATCGGTCACTCTTTCTAATTGTGTCACTGTAGAAACCCAAATCTTTTTGGAGAGAAGGGTGTTCAAGGAGAAATAATGCAATGATAGAAGAAGATGTAATTGCCTAAGGTATATGTAAGTATATGTAAATATTTCATTACAAATATATGTGAGCTTACTGTCTAGTTATAGACTAGACATATAATTAGACAGCAAGCTCACCTCTCTCTCTCTCTCTCTCTCTCTCTCTCTCTCTCCCCCTCTTTCCCTCTCTCCCTCTCTCCCTCCCTGCCTCGATCTGTGTGTGTGTGTGTGTGTGCGTGCATGTGTGTGTGTGTGCGCGCACATGCCTGTGTGTATGCAAACAAATACATTAATTGGGCTCACTCAGATATTTATTTCTGGATATGATTGTTGGAAATACATCACATAAACACCCAAATTTCTATCCCACATGCTGTTTAAGACTGCAGATAATTAAATATTTGCAGTTGCATCACAGAAGCAGAATCAATAGCAGGCTTTCCAGTGAAAGTTTGTACTTATTCATAGTTTGGGCATTTGTTAGTTTCAGATGGTATTGTTGCTGATCCAATTTATGGAATGTTTCACTCAAAGTTATAAAGTGCTTCAACTTGCCTACCATTATTAAGTAAACCATACTCTCAGCTGGCAATCTCCCTGAGTAGGACAAAGCTATGAAAGAAACCACACAGGTTAAAGTGGTGATTTCCCAAAGATCAGGTTGACTGGGTCCAGAGAATACCCAGTCCATTCAGTAAATACAGCCAGATACTGTATAGAAATGTAATATACCATGATAAAACCACATTTAAGCAAGACATGAGCAGATTATTTTATATTAGAAAATTTATAAAGTTCACCACATTAATAGAAAACCTAAGCGGGAAATAAATGTTCATCTTGACTGATACAAAGAATTTTGAAAAAAATTTAACAACTATTTATAAAAAAAATCTTTTGGAAAATTAGGAAGAACAGGTACCTTGCATAATATGATAACAGGTATCTATAATTTTAGGGCAAAGATTAATGCAAATATGGAAACATTAGAAATATTACCTTCAAAACTGTAAATGAGGAAAGTGTCCACCTCTTCCATTTCACATTTTTTTAAAGGTGTTATCTTGTACAATAAAGCAGAAAAAGAAATTAGTCATGCAGATTGGAGAAAAAATAGAAAGGTCTATTTTGCAAAGGATATAAAGCAAAAATTTATACTTATATTGGTAAAAATAATAATAGTTTGCTAAGAAACCTGGTTTGTTTTTAATACATAAAAGCCAAGTGCTTGTTTAAACATCAGGAATAAACATCCAGAAAACATGATTAAAGAGAAGTTAAAACTTGTAAGAATATCAGAAGATATAAAATTGTCAGGAATAAATCTAACATAGAAGGCACAAATCTTCTACTGGTAAAATTGTCAATTTTATTAAAAGATATGTTAAAAGAACTAATTAGTTGGAAATAAATATGAATATATATATATAACAGATATCCATTATCCCCTACATATAAGAGAGATCATATGGTATTTGTCTTTCTCTGTCTGACTTATTTCACTTAGCATAATGTCTTCAAGGTCCATATCATAAATGTAAAGATTTAATTTTCTTATGTCTGAACTAGAGTCCTGGTTCACAAAATCTGTGCACTTGGGGTGGGGGGGTGGTTCCCTCAGCCCAGCCTGCACCCGCTTGCAGTCCGGGAGCCCTTGGGGGATGTCTAACTGATGGCTTAGGCCCGCTTCCCTAAGCCATCAGTCGGACATCCTTAGCACTGTCGAGGATGTGGGAGAGGCTCCCACCACCGCCGCTGTGCTTGCCAGCCATGAGCCTGGCTTCTGGCTGAGCAGTGCTCCCCCTATGGGAGCGCACTGGCCACCGGGGGGCAGCTCCCGTGTTGAGAGTCTGCCCCCTGGTGGTCAGTGCACATCATAGCCACCAGTTGTTCCACGGTTTGGTCGATTTGCATATTAGCCTTTTATTATATAGGACAATAATACATTACATATCTCATATCTTCTTTAACCATTCATCCAAAGATGGACACTTAGGTTGTTTTCCTTATCTTAGCTATTCTAAATAACACTGCAATGAACATGGGGATGCATCTTTTCAAATTAGTATGCTTCTTTCCTTGGAATAAATACCCAAAAGTGTAATTGCTAGATCATATGGTAGTTCTATTTTTCATTTTTTTGTGTGTGTGGAATGACCATACTGTCTTCCATAGAGACTGCACTAATTTACATATCCACCAACAGTGCACAAGAATTCCTTCTTCTCCACATCCTCCTCAACACTTGTTATTTCTTATCTTTTTTTTTTATAATATCCATTCTAACAGGTATGAGATGATCACTCATTGTGGTTTTGATTTCCAATTCTCTGATGTTGAGCATCTTTTTATGTACCTTCTGTCCATCTGTATGTCTTCTTTAGAAAAATGTCTAGTCAGGTCTGTCTGTTTTTAATCAGATTATTGTTTTGTTTTACTATTTAGTTTTACAAAATACAAGCATGGCAAGATATTTCAAAGAGAGCTTGTGGAGAAGAGCATAAGGCAGAAGTAATAGCCTAAAGGGAAGAATATTTCATAAAAGATACCAATTTCAAACTCTCAGAGAAAATACGTGTAAGGAAAGTGAGGAGTCATAGAATTTAAGAGAAGAAAGAAATGAAGATAAAAATAACCAATAATGTCAGATGCACCAGATTTCCAAGTAAATAAGGGATTGCCTAATTGAGCAATTAGGAGACCGTTTACAGTTTTGGTGGACATAATTTCTCTAGGGCAGTGGGGATTGAAATTAGACCATTAGGTTAAGAAGTAAGGAAGAAATAGTAGCTGAGGAATTAGAAAGAGGACATATTCCTTAATTCTTCAGGAAGTACAGCTACAAAGGAAAGCAGAGAGGGGAAGGTGGTAGGAGAAATAGTCTGGTCTTTGGAAATAATTTTCAGGATTGGAGCAGTTTAAACTGTAAGGACACCGATTAAATGGGAATGGCTTAACCGATGGAGTATAGTACTCGAAAATGTATAAGAGACTGATTTAAGAACAAAGAGGTTATGAATAGGAGAAGTTACAGATACATTTTTCATAGTGCAGGAAATGATGTGTGTGTGTGTGTGTGTGTGTGTGTGTGTGTGTGTGTGTGTGTGTGTGTGTGTATGACTGTGGGGCTGTGGGTAGAAGTTATTGAGGAGATGAGGCAGATCACACTGATTACTTCTGGTTTCTGGAAGAAGTAAGAGACAAGTTTTCTGATTCAAGTGAGAGGAAAGTATTGACTTTGGGCTTACTGGTATTTTCAAGAAACCAGTCTACAATTCTGCCTGAAGTTCTCCTGATTCTATAGCCTATGATTCTGTTTCTAATCTGCTGTTCCTAGGAGTCTTTAATTTTATCTGGTCTCTGTCTACCTTTAATTCCCACTTGTTCTCCTCCTAATAGAACACTAACTTTGGAGTAGAATCTCAACAAGGAAACTTTGCTGACCTGTGTCCTCCGTAAATTCAACTAGCTCCTTAGCATCTTCCTCATAAAAGTTTACTACCTTACTTTGATGAATTGCTTATTCTTTATCTTTGTTACAAATAGTATCTGGATGAATTTTAGATTGTGTTCAGACTTTTTGTATCATATATCGATAGTCTAGAAAGTCAACTTTGTTTTTCTGTTAGAGTAGAATCAATATGTAGGGGAGGTGGTCTTATGTAAAAATTTCAAATAAAAACATTTTAAGGGAATTTATGAGAGTAATTATGTTTTTAAGGGAACAAAAACTCCAAAAACCATTTTATTTAAATAAAACAAGTTGGTGTGTGCCTCCTTGTGTGTAAACAAGACAACCATCACTATCAACTCTTCTTTAGGCTGTTAATGCACACAGAAGAGAATGGAATTATACAAAATTTAGATAGTAAGCTGACTTTTAGTACAATCTGAAAGAACGATTTTGGGTTAAAAATTGGATGGGGAGGATCACAAAAGGTTATTGTAGTCAAGTTTAATGAATATAATTTGTATAGGTCTAAGTTGAAGACAGTGAAAGCTTACTAAGAAGTCAAGTTGCCATTGCATTATAAATGACAAAGAAAACCCTATGTTCATGCTAGCCAATTATCAAACTAAATATCTTGGTCCAGATTTTTTTAAAAAACCTATTATAAAGCACTGATTCTTTGCGATAATTTTCAATGAAAACAAAATATTCACTTCATAGCTAGCCAACATCTTTAAAAACCTGCAAAAACTATCACTCATTATGTCAATTCCATTTTTTCTTGGTTTTAAGTATCCACATAAATCTGGCTTCGATTTTTCTACTAACTTACAAGCAGATCAGCTTTCTCTCAGATGCCATGCCATTTCTATTTCTACAGCTTTGGTCATGTTTTTCTCACTTCCTGGAATGCCTACTTCAACACTATGTTTATCAATGTCTTCTTATTCTAAAAGGATAAGCTGAAAAAATCCATAACCTCATTGAGGATTTCCTAAATTGTCTCAAAATCCAATTAACAAATTCTCTTAACTTAGCTACATGAGAGATTATAAGTCACATTTACTTATCAATGACTTCTTTTTACAAATAATTTATTTAGCTTTTCTTACATATTAAGTGGTGGACTACACTCATGGGAGATTCTAAAAATCTGTTAAATACAACCTCTACTTTCCCTTAATTTTATGTTCTTAAACATTTTACTGTTTTTCCTTTTATATACCTTGCTTTCTAAAATAAATTATTTCTTTAAAAAAATCAGAATTATTATGGTGCCAAGAACAATGCAGTGCCTTAAGCAGATGCTCAGGAGATACTCCCTGGTTGGCTGATTGATTGCTTCATTAAGTTCAATGTCAGGGTTTGATTGAAAGAACCACTTTTGTTCACAACTTTGGTGACAACAAGCAGCAAGTTAACATAAATATTTGTACTGGCTTTTAGGGCAAGTGAGGTTTTGTTTACCTGAAATCTAAATGCTCTCAGTGTTCACACCCATGCATTTCACTTTACTAAGTGTTCTAGTGTTCTAAGATGAAATTAAATCAATTAGGAGTGAAATTATATGGGAGTAACTCTTTGGAATTATAGAATACTTCTAGAAATGTTTGCTTAACATTTTATCCAACTTAACTTTAATAGTCTCATGAGCATATTCGTAACAGCAAGTTGTTAATTTAATTTTATAATTTCTAAAAGTTTCTCACAAAGTATTAGAATTTAAAAAGCTTCACATTGAAGTAAGATTGACTCACGAGTCAGAATAAAAGAGGGAAGAAGCACAAAGTGCACAAAGCAGGAAGTAAAGCCAGCAAAATCCAATTTCCTCCAGTAAATTACTGTGTGCAGATAGCTTCAAACAGGTCATTTGAACAGACTAGATGAGTCATTTATCCATTGTTCAGAGTTAGCAAAACTCATTGCTCTGTAGAAACACCACGGTTATTGACACAATTCAATGTGTGTGTTATTTATCAAGAACTTACTAATTTAAGGGAACTAGTTTATGGACTTCTTCCCAAATCAGCAATGAGAAGACACCTTAGCTCAGAGGACATGGAACTGAAGTAGTCACCCTAAAATGCTTGTAGATGGCCTCAATCAGTCAGTCTTGGAATTGTGGGAAAGGTATAGTGCCACATATAGATTACAAGAGTTTTTTTTTTCCCTTGCATTTCTATACTATACACTCAATTTTATATTCCATGTCATTTTATTTGTGTGGATATTTTGTCTCCCTGACTTTATTAGAAATTTCTTGTGAATACAGGTTATGTATATAATTCAATTTTTATCTCCAAGGATGCTGAGATCAGAGTGGAGACTTGGTAAATACATGTTTATTGACTGATGCAGATACACAAATTGCTTGACTAAAATTTATTTTTCAACTGGTTTTGTGAAAATCAAGTCATTACCCTTGACCAGTGTGCCACTGCTACAAGAGTTATATAATAACTATTTTAGGCTTTGTGAGTCAGACAGTCTTTGTGGAAACTTCTGAACTCTGCCATTGTAGTGTGAAAGCAGTCACAGACAATGAGAACTAATGGGTGTGTCTGTGTTCCAATAAAACTTTATTTATAAAAACAGACCACCCATGCACTGTTGATTACCAACCTCTGCCCTCTGCTACCTTTGAAATCTATTTAGCTATTGTTATAAAAGATACTTATAAGAATATGTATTATATAATCAATTGTTTTTAAAAGATGAATCTCATCAGTGACTGTCTAACACAAAATCAGACTAGGTCACCGCTGGTTGAAGCCTATGGTGTGACTAAGGACAGAAGCACCAGAACATCTGCTGTGTCAACTTGCCATACTCTCCAAAATGTCCATCTTTAGATCACTCATAATAAAACTAACTATATAAATAGATATACATATTTTTTTTGATAAACAGCATAAATGTGTTATCTAATTAACCTATTGGCATTCCTTATTATAGAGAAAAAGAAACAAACCTAAAAGAATGGCTTCTAAAATTGATGTGATTTTTTAACGTATATGTTTTGTTGTTTTACTAAAATAAAACTCTAGATAAAAGAGTACAGCTATTTAAGAAACCGGTAAAAAATAATTATTTAAATAAATGCAGACATTGAGAGACTAAGAATGTAGTAATCTCAGGAACATGTCATAAATTAATAAGATTATTTCGCAAGTCAGTAAGAAAAAAAGTTATCATATTATAAAATACCATAAAATAACATACATTTTATTACAATATATTATTTTTGCTTAATTTTTTTATGTAGCTGTGTCTCTTAGAGGTATTATGGAGCTTCTTTTTTATTTTGTTCACTTTTGTGAGGTTTTTTTAAAAAAAAATATTATGCAATTTCAGAGAGTATATTTTTTATAAAAATTAACTTAAATGTTGTTATACCGGTAGCTATCTTAGTTTAGTAGGCTGTACAGGAACAAAGCACATTGGAACCAAGGGAGAAGATTTACTTCCTGCACTGTCCCTCCCACCCCCTCAACTGGCAAAGTTCTACTTCTTATTGGTTGACAATGGGTATCCAGCATAATGGAAAGGATAATTCTTTCTGGAGACAGTTGAGGAGAGAATGGAAGGTATGTAAGAAGAGTCATTGGAAGGATGAACTGGTCTAGGGAACCAAGATAGATCACCTATGTGGTTGGACTTGATGCTGTCTGTTTGCTGGGAGCTGGGGCTGTCCATGCATGCTGGGCTTTCAGCATGGCCATTCCATTCTCATTGTCATTACTACCATATTCTTTTGGATAACAGCCACTGGTCCCATCTCACCCAGAGCCAAAGGGTAGAGAAATAGGCTCTATCTGTTGATGGAAGAGCAACAAGGTCATACTGCAGAACAAAGTGACAAACTGGTATATTGTTGTGGTTACCTCTGGAAAACATAGTTCTCTACAATTGTTGACATACTAATACCTCCTTTGGGTTGATGAGCTTCCAGATGCATGTGCCTCGAGTGGCCAAGTCCTCCACATATTAGAGGCACTTACTTGTCTTTGGAATCCTTTCTGTTTTAGTTAATCCTCACCTGAGGATATTTTTCCATTGATTTTTAGAGAGAGTGGTAGGGAGGGGGTGAGACAGAGATAAGCATCAATGTGAGGGAGACAAATTGATTGGTTGCCTCCTGCATACACCCCAACCAGGACCAGGCATCGAGCCTGCAACTGAGGTACATACCTTTGACTGGAATCAAACTGGGGATCCTTCAGTCCACAGGCCTATGCTCTATCCACTGAGCCAAACTGGCTAAGGTGGACTCCTTTATGTTTTAAATGCTTTACTCCATAAATATTCTGGGCTATCATGTCCTTCTGAGCATCAGTCTTCCAGCCTCTTTTCCTATTAGAGCTGTCCTGTGTTATATTCTATTTCCTCAGGATCACCCTTTACGTTGGGGCAGTGGTTCTCAACCTTCCTAATGCTGCGACCCTTTCATACAGTTCCTCATGTTGTGGTGACCCCCAACCATAAAATTATTTTCGTTGCTACTTCATAACTGTAATTTTGCTACTGTTTTGAATCATAATGTAAATATCTGATATGCAGGATGTATTTTCATTGTTACAAATTGAACATAATTAAAGCATAGTGATTAATCACAAAACAATATGTAATTATATATGTGTTTTCCAATGGTCTTGGGCGACCCCTGTGAAAGGGTCATTTGACCCCCAAAGGGGTCACGACCCACAGGTTGAGAACCGCTGTTTTGGGGAATTGTGAGTGATGTAGGACTTTTGACTTTCCTCTTTTGTATTGCTACCCCTGCCCTGGTGTCTACTGATAAAATTAGTTCTTCAGGAGATTTGGTCTATTATGACTGCTAAAAAATAAACTGAGGTGCATTAAAATTTTGATATGTTTATTTGACCAAATATCTATTTAAATCAGGTTGTGCCAAAACAAAATGGGTAGGAGTATCCCACTAGCAGGAATACTAGAGGAATAGAACAGATGTGAGTGCAAAACAAGGACATTATTTGATTGGCTATAGCTTTAATTGTTTCTTTATTTGGGAGAGTCTAGTAGTTGGTTGTTTGTAATTAGTTGTTCTTAAGTTTCAATTTATTAACCTTGAGGCATTCACAGGAATTGAGTCTGGCTTAGGTTTTGGTTTGCTTATGAAGGCTGCCAAGGTATTAGAGCCACCTTCGTTTAATGGTCTCCTTGTTTAATTAGTTCTTCCAAATGCACACTTTTTATTGCTAGATAAGCTTTAGGCTATAGAGGTTTGTGAGGACCTTGGATATGTAATGTAAAAACTTCAAGAAACCACCCTTTTCCAGTCAGTTTTAACGTTTGGAAGAAGGCAAGTCATAAGAAGCCAACTTTTTAAATTTCCCCTGATTGGGCTACTGCCTTACAAGCTCACAAAGATTTCAAAGGTGAAGCTGTCTCATGTGACAACTTGATCCCTGAACTTGGGTGATGAGGGGACAAACATGAACAGAACTAAATAGAATCATATTTAGTTCATAGAATCATATTTAGAATCATCTACCTTTCCCTGTAGACGTAAAAAAATTATCTGTCAACAGATCTAGTTGGATTTCCCGCATATCTCCCCCCAAAATGTCATCATTGGTCATGGAACAGGAAATAAATAACCACTATATAGGGCAAGATAGTTTAGTATAGCGGTTAAGCATTAACTTGGAGCCAAAGGGTTCAAATCCCAACCCTGTAACTTACTTTTTCGGACATTAGACATCTCTGTCTTCTCCAGTTTCTTTAACTATAAAGTTGGGGTGGTGAAAGTACCCATCTCTAAAATCTGCTATGAGAATTTTACCTACCTGGCATATAGCAAGTACTGTAGGTAGTTGCTGTTACTCTTATTTTGTCACTGGCCACTTTTGAAGCACTTCCCTCTGTTAGAGAAGAGAAACCGAGAGTATGATCAATATGAGATGAGATAACACATATCCTTTTGGTGTGCTGGCTGTTTGTTTCCCCTCCTAGGGAATAAAATGCCATGAAAACAATCACTGTATCAATATACTCCTGCTGGGTCCATGGCTCCTTAAGGAGGAGAGCATATGGTGGAATTTCTGGCTCTATAGGAGGTTATTGAGGGGGACAGTTAGTTTTGTTGAAGGGAAAAATATTTTAAAGTTACCCATTTTATCTACTTATTAAATCTACTGTTCTCTTTAAATATAAAATAAAATTATTTATAGGTCTCTTTCCATTTTTATTACAAAATTCTGTTATATAGCTTTTAATTTTTTAAAAAATGCCACACAAGGTCAGATGACGACAGAGTTATAACTCCAAAAATGTAAAGAAGTGCTGACAAGAGATAAATTGAAATTCTAAGTCTATGATCCCATTATCAGGGAGAAAATGTTGGCTCTAAAACGCAGCAGAGTCATTAGAATCAGCAGAAAAAGATGCATTGTTTTAGGGAATATTCTGACTTCAATAATTACTAAAAAGCTAAGAAGAAAACAGTCATACATCAACAAGACTGCTGTGTAAAAAACAAACCAAAAATAAAACCAATACTAAAAAACAACAGCCAACAAATATTTTTTCACTACTCTATCATATAGGATCTATTCTGATTTCTATAAAAGACCTATGAGATTTTACTAATTCAATTTTGCATCCGAGGAAACCAAAGCCCAGAGAAACCAAAAAACGTGCCTAAATTCTGCAAGTGGTGGCTTTACACTCCAAAAGTCAAACTTGAATGTCTCTGGCTCTGTGACCCCATCCTTTGTTCACACATTAGTGCTCACAACACAAAATCTTGGCAGAAATGGTGATTCACAGTCTATCCTAAAATGCGTTGCTTCTTCATCTTTTATTATCTTCCCAAACCAGCTCCCTTATTTAGGCCAGAACAGTCTTCTCACTGACTTAGTTAAATGATTTGCTTCGCCCTATATTCTGTCCCTTCAGGGTCACCCACCCGTGACATCTTCCTCTCCTGCATTGTGCTGATTTAAACCTTGATATTCCTCAGAACACTGTCAACAGAATCAGCTGTGTGCATCTTTCTCTGAACTCCCAAATTCAGTGTAGTGAATCCACGTGTCATTGCTTGCCCCATAGCCCTTTTGCTTCAGTGAAGTATAGAAATTACTTCCGTTAGTAGGCCAGAGTTTATGCCTTTTCTTGGATCTTTATCTAACACACAGTAAGCCTTCAATAAATGCTGGGTAACTGCCTATGTATTAGTCAGTTCTTGGTCATATCTGTGACAAAACAAAATCTAAACCTTGGGTTTGGTCTGTCATGGGTAAAGAATTTAATCAGTTTTGGGGAGTGAAAGTGATTAAGAGGAGTTTATAGAAAAAGGTTCATCTGTAGAGGAGGGCAATTATTTCCTTCTCCTTTGCAAAACATGTCGAGGGCATAGGTGGAATGAAGCAAACCTTTATAAACGCAAAGCACCACATGAATGGATGTGACCTAGCCATGGTGCTGGTGCAAGTTAGGGTTCAGATTAGGCAAAGGAGTTGAATCAATACTGCATATAACAAGGAAAATTGACAGGTCTTTGCCAGAAGTCTTTCAAAATTTCCATGACCAGAATAAAAAACACACAACTATGTCTAAGGTAATTAATAATAATAATAAAGTCAGGCCCAATAATTTGAAAATTATTGTGACTATTTCTCACTGAAACTTGGGCTTGCACCTAATCTTTCTGTGACTCAATCACATTACTTACCAAAAAAAAGGAGAGATTCAACTAAACTATTACAAATATTTGTTTCAGTCATTTTGAATGCTCTTTGTCTTTATAAAGGCTTAATCCCAGATAAAGATCTAAAGTAGGGAAACTTTGTTAACTGGCAATCTCTTCTAATTTTTCTAGACTCTACTTCTCCCAATAACTTCCCATCTTCCTAAGGTAGAAAATATAGTCATGCTGCCCTTTGGTTTACTGCTAACAGATCATTACCTGCATTTCAAAATTTGCAACAACTTAGGCAAGACTGTAAATTGCAAATACAACAATCAATACAGTGTCATGTGATCAAGTTCTGAACTTTGAGTTGTCCTGCTGAAGGGATCCTTAAGAAGTTGGAGGAAGAGGATGGGGAGTGTGAAAATCACCATCAGGATGGGGTTTTAGGAGGTGGATTTGAGCTAAACTCTGAAAGATGTGTATGTCCTAGAAATGGGTGGTGAAACTGACAGTTATAGCTGGAAGGCAGGACATGCCAAGTTTCTGTCAAAGGCTGTACAGGTGATCTTCCCCTAGTCTTCCTCCTCTTACTTTAAGATTGAGCTATAGAGAAAGGGAAAGCTATGACCCACCCAACATATAATGGCACAAGGAATTCTGAAAGCAATGAGAAATAAATCTTTTCTTAAAATATATTTTTAATGACTTCAGAGAGGAAGGGAGAGGGAGAGGGAGATAGAAACAATGATAAGAGAGAATCACTGACCAGCTGCCTCCTGCAAGTCCCACACTGGGAATTGAGCCCACCACCCAGGCATGTGCCCTGACCGGGAATCGAACCATGATCTTCTGGTTCATAGGTCGATGCTCAACCACTGAGCTATGCTGGCTGGACAAGAAATCTTAACATACAAGAGAGACTGCCTGTCACATGTGTTAAACTACAATTTCCCAAGTAACACTGCTTTTCAATTTGTGCTTTATCGCCTCCCTTGTGTCCCACCACAGTGCCAGGTCCTGGATGCTCTAGTCTTGAAACACTTCATAGCAACACTTTATTGCTCCCCAGAGAGGCAGCTAAATTCTAGCACATCTGTGCATTTTATAGAAACTGAAGCATAGGCAAATTGCTTTTTGTGTGTGGGGGTTTTTGGGGTGTGATGGGAGAAGGAGCGATGTCTAACCTTTTTTACCCTTACAAGACTCTCTGAATACAATTCACTTCATTACCCAGATGTCTGGTTTATAATGGTGGACATAGCAATCAAAACACTTTCAGATAGGCAGGGAATAATTAAAGGGACTTGGAGGAGCCTGACCCCTCACTTTCAACCACTTTTCAATTTTTATTTCCCCTTGCTAGAAATTCAGATCTCTCTCTCTCTCTCTCTCTCTCTCTCTCTCTCTCTCTCTCTCTCTCTCTCATTCAGAGACTTAAGTAATTTTAGATTAACAGAAAAATTAGTCAGAAAGTACAGTTCCAGATGTCCCCATCCCCCCTCCACAGTTATTAACATTTTGCATCAGCGTGGCACATTTGTGACTATAGGTGAACAAACAGCAACATATTATTAAGTAAAGTTTAGTTTACATTAGGTCCAACTTTTTATATAGTTCTAGGGGTTCTGAAAACTGCATAATAGCATGTGTCCACTATTATATACAGAATAGTTTCACTATCTAAAAATCCTGGTGCTCCACTTACCCATCCCTCAACCTTCCCACACTCCTCTTTAAAATGTGAAAATCTGCAGGACTATAAAGTAGAAAGGAGCTTATAGTCAGCCATATTGACCCTTCATAGTTAGATCTTTATAGAAGAGGCTGGAAGTGGACCATTATTGGATTACCAGTTGCTGTGGCAACTAGACCAACATTCTTTCTTCCTGTCCCACCGTGACTTTTTTTTTTTAAGATAGGTCTGAAGGTAACTGCCAAGTATGTACAACACAAATGGAGACCAAGCACCAATCTTAAAATTATTTTTTAAAGCAGCATACAGATAACCGATAGGCATATGAAAAAATGTTCAAGGAGACTAATCATCAGAGATATGCAAATTAAAAGCACAATGAGATACTACCTTATACCTACCAGAATGGCTACCATCAACAAATCATTAAATAACAAGTGCTGGAGAGGATGTAGAGAAAAGGGGACCCTCAGGCACTGTTGGTGAAAATATAGACTGGTGCAGCCACTCTGGAAAGCAGAATGGAGTTTCCTCAAAAAATTAAATATGGAACTGCCTTTTGACCCACTGCTCCCCATTCTGGGAATAAATCCAAAGAAACTCAAAACACTAATTTAAAAGTATACATATACCCTTATGTTCATTGCAGCAATAACCAAATTCTGGAAATAGCCCAAGTGCCCATGAGTAGATGAGCAGATAAAAATGCTGTGGTACATTTACATAATGGAATACTATGCTGCCATTAAAAAGGACCTCTTAGGGACAGGATGGATGGACCTGAAGGTTATTATGCTAAATGAAATAAGCCAGAGAAAGCCAAATACTATATAGTCTCATATATGGAATCTAATGAACAAAACAAACTGATGAACAAAATAGACCTAGAGACATGGAAGCCTGCAACAAACTGATGTATTTCAAGGGGAAGGGAGCTTGGGGGGGAGACGGAATGAAAGAAGGTGAAGAGATTAGCCAAAGGACATATATGCATAACACAGGGACACAGACAATAGTGTAATGATGGCCACAGAGAAGAAAGGGTGGGGGTTGTGTGGAGGTGGACAACCCATGGGGGGAGGGAGGGATATTTGTAATAGTGTCAACAATAAAAATAAAGTTTGAAAACAGCAGTATAATAATTTTACTGGGTGAAGAAAGTCTGACCTCTTCCCTTTCTGATTGGGCTTTGGAGTGGGAAGACACCTTTGCAGGTGCATTTTATGGAGAGGGCAGGGCATAAATGAGACTCCCTAAGCAGAGCTAGAGGCACATGGCAGAGGCAAGCAGAGAAATATTGGGGATTGGCTGGTTATGGCTAACCTTTGGCTCCAGGCTTTTAAGAGGAGAGGCAAGTGAGTCTTAGAAGTTTTCTTCTGGGATCCTCAGATTGGCTCAGCAGGAAAGTAGATTCCATGGGGAGACATTTTGCTTAGGAATAAAGTGGTTTTTGTTAAAGAATCTTTTAGTGCCATACTTAGAACATGGGTTCAGATGGTGATCCTTCTACACCAGGTTCCCCATGATGTGCAAGAGGAATATTAGTAGTGCCTATATTTTAACTGGAAATTGTCAAGAAAAAAGAAATGCATTGACCAAAATTCTCATTCAACCAATCACCAACAGGATAAGATTTCTGACCAATAATTCATAATGAGGAGTCACAGTATGCCAGGGTTCTTGTTCCAGCATCTAGAAGGGTTCAGCCAACCTGGAGAAGGGCTGTGTGTAACTTAATAAAGAATCCAGAGACGAAGCATAATTTTGAAAGGCATTTGGGGGTCAGAGGAGCCTAGCTAAAGAAACTAAGTTCTCTTCATCTCAGGACCCCTTGCTTTTTATTAACACAATTTGTCCTAAGGTGAGGTAGAGATAGACACATCAAAGGGAAGGTTTCATGTACACAGACCATTGTCAGAATGGAAGATTTTGCCTATGGCTATTCAGGTGTTTGGCCAGTAGGAAGCAATAATATGTAGATTAAGATGCCCTTAGCTATCTCACAGCAAGCAATCATTTTTGCATCCTTTTTAGGTTTGGGGAAATGCCCTTTAGCCACTCCAGATGATTCAGCCCTTGCTGACATGCTAGAATTGGCTTCCGGCAACAGTAGTGAGTGGCTGAATGGGAACCTCTGTCAGGTGTTAGAAAAGAACAGAATTGAAGAGAGGCAGAATTGAAGAGAGCACCTGTGTGTGTGTGTATGTGTGTGTGTGTGTGTGTGTGTATCTAAATGGTGTTTGAGCAACAACAGAGGAATAGGAGGACGTTGGGGAATGGCACTCATGAATGTAAATGTGATGGGTGAAGGTCCCAGAGACAGAAGTAGGACATCAGTAGACAAAAACATTTTTGCTAGAAGCCTAAAATGATACAATGTCTGAGAGTGGGCAGCAGTATCAGAAATCCCAGTTGAGTCATTTTTCTTATTCAACTTTAAGACTTAAAGATTTTTTAAAACTTATTTAAGAAAAGTTCTGTTTTAGCCCAGCTGGTGTTGCTCAGTGGTTGAGCATCGACCCATGAACCAGGAGGTCATGGTTAGATTCCCAGTCAGGGCATATGCCCGGGTTGTGGCTCAATCCCTAGTGTGGGACATACAGGAGGCAGCTGATTAATGATTCTCATCATTGCTGTTTCTATCTCTTTCTCCCCATCCCTTCCTCCTTGAAATCAATAAAAGTATATTTTATATAAAAAAGTTTTGTCTTAAATTTTAAACTCTATTCAGTTTTATTATTATTACTGCTTAATTAACTTCAGTTTTTTAAATCAAGAAATAATCTCTTTTTACTTTGTTTTTGTGAATTACCTTACATGAATTACCTTCATAACAAACACGCCACACAAGTTAGTGGTATTATAATTAATATTGTTAACAGACAAATCACTTGAACATTGGCCTATAGTGTTCACTCCACCATCCCCAGGCCCCTCATTGGAAGACATGAATTAATGAACCACAGCAAACCCTGCGGCACTGTATTCTTAGTGTGCCTATGAAACAAACATGGGAATAAAAGGTTAAAACACAAGAAAATATTTAGCAGGAAATTTAATTTTGTTTGAGGAATTCAAAATTAGCTTCTAATATTGCCATGTTAAAACCCAACCTTTTTTATGTTATACTAAGCAATATAAGCCAGTCAGAGAGTGACAAGCATCACATGATCTCACTCATATATGGAATCTAATGAACAAAATAAATTGATGAACAAAGTAGATCCAGAGACATAGAAGCATGGAACAGACTGATGAATCTCAGAGGGAAGGCAAGGGTGGATGGACGGATGGATGGATGGATGGATGGACGGATGGATGGATGGATGGATGGGAAGAGATCAAAGAACTTGTATGCATATATGCATAACCCACATACAGACAATAGTGAGGTGAAGTCCTGTGGTGTGGGGTAGAGACAGGCTAGAAGAAGTCAAAGGGGGAAAAGAGGGACATATGTAATACTTTCAATATTAAAGATTAAAAACAAACAGACAACAACCACCATTCTGCAGAGCTGAGCACTTGAGGACCATGGAACCTGAGAACGAGGGGCCAGTAAAACTCTTTGTCTAGTGGTAAAAATAACAGGCAAGCACATTGGGATTCTACTAGCTCTCAGGAACCATCCCTAAGTTAAAAAAGGTGGTTTCTGTTAGGTTAGGTGGCTCAGGAGGCGGCGTAGGAAATAAAGAGAGCCACCTAACCTAACAGTTTCTTTGTATTTCAGGTCTGTGGTCCTCTGGTCTCTACTGAAAGATTTTCACTATTGTTTGTTTTGTACTAAGGACCTCCAATTTCTGCATACCAGTGGGTATAAATAGCTGATAATATCTGAAAGCTGTTCAAATTGTCATTATTAATTGAGCCATCAAAGTTTTGCCTCAAAGAAGAAAAGTAGGGAGGAGGGAGGTCCTGCTATTTTCATTGTAGGCATCAGTTGTCAAGTTGGAGAGCAAACATTTGAGCAGTAGGTGGAAGAGACAGGGAGTGACTAGGGTCATTGAAACCGGACCAGCCACAAAGTTGTTCTCTACCATTCAGAGAAATAAATCTGACCTAAAGTTCTACCTATCCATATGATAGCTGTTCTCCTCCAAATGGTGGTTTACTTTTGTAGAATCTAAAAATTTAAGAAGTGGAGTTGAATATGTCTTACTCCAATGAAAGTATGTTCTGGAAAAAATTATATCGTCAACATATAGGGAGACAGGCTGCCCTAGAAGAGAGAATTTGGGAAGAAAATAAGTGAAGCAATTTTTTTTCCTTATGCTACTGTGTTGCCCCAGTTTTGCTGTTGATGCCAACAGTTCCCAGAGGTGCCAGTCTTTCTCTGGCTTGCAGGTCCATTTCTCTGATGGTGTTGCGCAGAGGAGGCCCTGTCTTATCAACATAGACATACACACGAAGCCATTCCCACACACATAAGAAATGATAATCTGATACCGGTTCCCTTTTTTCCATTTCAACTCTAGGCTATGGGTTTTCAGTTGGGGTTCTTTGATTTTCTGCAAGGACAGCAGCACAGGGTAAGGTGGGAAACTGCTCCACCAGGCTTCAAACATAGGCCTGAATTTATTTCCCACAAACAACATTTTCTCAGCTACTTTTACTATTACCATAGCAACAAGATTGAGGTTACTTCTATCAACGAAGCACCACATAAGGCAAAGGCGGACAGTTAATAAAGAAGAGCAATGATAATTACATAGCAGCCACTTGCCAGCTCAAATATAGAGTCCCTTTGCCAAATTGTAGTCCAATTTTCTATGTAAAAATGGAAATTATGATTTAATAGGCATTGGAAGCTCATTTGTGAATTTTTCTAGGAGATGGAAAAATAAACAGCTGGAAATTCTCCACAGATCTTAACTCAGCTTCATGGCATAACCCTATTAGTAGGTTTATTTGCCTCAGTGGCATAAAACTGCCTAATTAATAAGAATAAACACATGAAATGGAGGAAAAATTGATTTTTTTAAAAATCTAAAGCATGAAACAGGGACCCAGAGAGGGAAAAAAGTACTTACTGAGAAAGGTGAGCTTAAGTAGACACAATTCCCTGTCCTTTTCATTGAGACAAGTGATTTCAGATTAACTGAATCCACAGTTGATACATTTTTTCTACTATTAATCAACCACCTCATGCCCTATCTATTTCTTAGTTCCATACTTTAATTGCAGTCCAGTAGGACCATGTTAGAGAAACACTATGAAGAACACATGGATGTAAAACAGTGATTCATTTACTAAACTCTAAGTGGCTACTGACAATGCATACAGTGAGTCAGGCATTGTACTAGTATTAATCCCAGACAACATCAAAATGAATAGAGGTCCCATTCTCAAGGACATTGGTAATTTTCACTAGATATGTTAACGTAAGTAATTCAGGCAGATGATATGGATAAAAAAGAGTTCTGGGAGTGATCTTAATGGAATGCAAAGAGGGGACTGATGCATTTTACAAGGAGGTTTTGATGTAATTTGAAGTTAAGTTATATTCAGCTAGGCCTTAAAAGATCAGAATAATATCTAGAGGTAGAGAATGTGATCTTTCTTTTTTTTATGTAATCTCAAAGGTAAAATGGATAAAATATACTCACAGATCACAGGCCAAACTTTCACTTCTTCATCTTCCTTCTCACCATAAATATCATCGCTAACTACTTGACCTTTTCACTTGGACTCAAGTATTTGTCCAGGTACTGCAAGATGTATTAGCAATTGCCCCGACTCTGGTTTCGTCCATGTATTAGGTTCCTAGGGCTGCTGTAAAAATTCACCACAAACTAGGTGGCTTAAAAACAACAGAAATGCATAACCCAACCCTCTAGGTCTAGAGGCTAGAAATCCAAAATCCAGGTGTCCACGGAGACATGCTTCCTCTGAAGGTTCTGGGGAGGAATATTTCCTTGCCTCTTCTAACTCCTGGTGGTTGCCAGCAATTCTTGGCATTCCTTGGTTTACAGGCACATTTCTCAAATCTCACCTCCCTTATCACATAGCCTTCTTCACCAGTAGACCCCATGGGAATTCAGTAAGCAGAACCATTAGTGAAGGAATCTCAGGCAGTTAGGGAAGTCTCTGTGAACAGAGGGCTCCAATGAACAAGTAATTTTCCTTTAGGCAGATGAATGAGGGATAATTGCCACTTTTCTATGTCAAGCTTAAATGTCACTCTTCATGAAAAGCTGAAATGTCACCAGGATCAGGCCAACTGCTTTCTTGCTTTTTTCATTTCCATTTGACAAGGTAGGTTTATTGGGTCCTTTCCATCTTGTTACTTGTACTTGAACTGATCCTCCCTCAAATGGACGGATCTGGCAAGACAGTCACAAGCCTCCCATGGGTCATGCATTTAGTTTTGACAAGAGCGCAGGGGCAAGGCAATAGTCACTTTTCACAAAGGTTGTACCTAGAAGCCATATCAGGGAAGGGTCAAAGCCAAAATCCCAAGGAGTTGTCTCTGGGTACAGACTGCCTCCCTTTCTCTGAGGATCTAATCATCAAAATCATCTTTCACAAGGACTTGTTGCTCGAGGGTTCATTAGGGTTGTTGGGTACCAAAGGTACAAACCCTTCTGTATATGTGGTTCTTCCTGAGGAGGATAACCCCCCTCTGGCATTGATGGAAGAGGGAGTACAAGCATATAACATGTCAAGTGACCCACCTTTAATGGTGACACAGAAGCTACCAGTCCTCATAGCCTGCCCTGCCAGTATCAGCAAAGCTGCAGAGATGAAAGTTGCCCAGGCCAGAATGCCACACATTCCCACAGTTCATATATACTCAGAGATCGGCAGTTGTTAAAGTATAAGTGCTTCTTAGATTAGTATCTGTCTTTAATCAATTTTTAAGGCACAAAAATATTTGTTTTATCTACTGTATCCAGCTGCTTAGCTCCTTTCTGGGGGAGATTTGCCAATATACTTACTTAGCTAGAAGTTAAAATGGTTTAATTTTACAGTCAAATAATTTTTTAGCACAACATATTCCATGGAGGCTAATAAGGTAATTATCTATGCCCCCATATGTAGAAAGCAGGGCATCCTCAAAGACCACTGTAAGCTGCTATGCACTCACTCATCTATACTCAAATGTCTGAGAAATCCTGGTCAGCTATTTCCCATGCTGGTGCTCATATTGTGCAGAATAAAGATACACCAGGCCAGGGTCCTAACTGGATGAACAATTTATTTTTAGAGTTGGCTAGAGAGGCTCTGCCCTCAACTTCTTCTCCATGGTGCTTCTTCCCTGCTTCAGTCTTATATGAACAGTCTCCCTTACCATTAATTTTATCTTGAAAGTGGCTTTTAGCTATGCAAGAGCCATGCCTCCCAGTGTCTCTGAGAGAAGTATAGCATTCACACCACAAGGCCTGGGACACATGACAATAATGGAAGAGATTCAGAGACTAAAAGTGATTCAGAGCCTAAGATAATGAGCATCTGGGTAGTTTTTAACATTCTGATTTGTAATATTTCACATATTTTTAATAATTTTGAGGTAAAAGCAGCCATCTCAATTATTCTCAGCAGTGCCCTTGATCTGGACAGCTCATCCCACAGCCTCAGTCCTGCTACTTCCCCCTGACCCTCAAGCTGGCACGATCTCACCCTGTCTCCAAGGTGCTGGGCTTATCCTTGCTCTTTCAATTATAAATATTGATTAAAATCACACTTTCTATTTGTTGCTTAAATATAAAATTCAACTGATTTTTAAAACAGTGGCCAGTAGCTAATAATCTTGCTATTAGCAATTTAGCAAACTTGTGAGTCAATTCTGATAACTTATCTGTAGATTCTAGTGATTTTCTTGTGTATCTTCAAATGACTGAACTTTTATTTCAGTTTTTCATACTTGAAAATTTATTTATTTTCTTTGTATTTTGGCACTAGTTACGATTTCCAGTACAATACTGGGCATCCTATGTAATAAAGAGCTAATATGCTAATTAGACCGGACAATGGAAAGACCTTCCAGATAACCAGGGGGCGGGGGGTGGGTAAGGGCTGCAGGGCACAAGGCAGCCAGGGCTGGGAGGGTCTACTCTTGCATGATTTTCATGCATCAGGCTTCTAGTAAGGGATAAAATAAGGAAATATTATTCTATATTTATCATTACATATGATGGTTATTATGTATTAATTTGCAGTAACATTTCATCAGAGTAATTTTTTTTCTACGTCTAGGGTGCTAAAAGTATTTTTATCATTAATATGAATTAAAATAATAAGAAGTATTTTTAATCCTTAAGATAATTATGATTTTTATCAATTTCTAAATTAATATAGTAAATTACATTGAGTAATATTTTGAATCACTCACATGTACAGACTAACCCCAAATCAGTCATGACACATCATATATATGTATTCACACATACAGAAGTACTTTATTAATATTAATTTAGATTGACTGCAATTTTCCTTTTGCTGATATGCTTATCAGATTTACATATAAAACATGCTTCATAAAATGAGTTTGAAATTGTTTTATTTTACATTTTCTAAAATATCTGGGAAATATTATTTATTTTCTATATGTTTGGTAAAATTTACTGGTGGTGGATTTTTTATTTTTTCTTGGGTTAGTTTTGAAAATTATGGTTTTCTGTAATTTGATCATTTCAAAGTTGGTCACCAAACTTATTGTTTTGCATTGTTTTTTCATTGTATCTTCTTATTGTCTTTTAACTGTACAATTTGTACTGCTGACCACATTTTTATTCCTGGTATTGATTTTTTGTCACAATTAATCATGTCTGAGATTATGAAATTAAAATTTTTCATTTTAAGCTTTGAAGGTTTATTGTGCATGTATGACATTATTTTAATTTCTGCTTTCATCTCTGTCATTTTTTTCCTTCCACTTTAGTAGGGTTTATTTTGTTTTATTTCTACCCTTTTCATTGATTTTCACTTCTTAAAAAACAATTCAATTGTTTTAATTGTATATATTTCCCTCTAATTATAGATTTAGCTCTATTACCATGTTGTGATATTATTCAATTCAAATATTTCTTACTCCCCTGATTTATTTTTTGAGCCCTGGTTTACTTTAGAAGCTTGTTTATTAATTTACAAACATAGTATTTTCCAGTTATTTTTTCCTTGTTATTTCTAGCTTAATTGCACTGTGGTCAGAATATACACTCTATGATTTCAATATTTTGACACTTTTGGAGACTCCTTTACAGCACACTATAAGGTTAAATCTTTGGAAAGTGATTGAACATCCTTATTTATACTACAATGATGAGGCTATTTACCTTCATGAGAAGATTTGCATTTTCAGAGAGAAAGCCTAGAAAGAAAATCAATGAAACACTAATGGCAGCTTTTCCAGTGATGTGATACTTTCTTAGAGGTAATAGTTTGGGAATTCTTTGTAGTTTAGTCACTTAACATGGGTGATAATCCACTCAAGCTCAAAATAGGCAGTACATACATTCATAAGATAAAATTATTGGCCATCTTTTTCTACCCTTCAGGGTCAAACGTAGACTACCATCAAATTCTGATAGTGTTTTTCTTAAACCAAATGAACCTGAGATTCCACAAAGTAGCTTAGTCATTTTCAAACGTTTTTGTATATTAAAAACCACCTGGGAGTATATTAAAAAAATAATCACAATACCCAGGCCAAGTTAAATCAGAATCTCTGATGGCGGACTCGAGAATTGGCATAGTGTGGTGATTGGGGGGGGGGGGGGGGGGGGAAGGGAGGGAAGGGGAGGGCAAGGAGGGTGGAGGTGGGAGGGTGCCTAGAGGGGATCAATGGTTATAGGGAAAAAAATTAAATTAAATTAAAACATTAAAAAAATTTACTTTTTCAAAACTCACTTCTCAAACTTGAATGTTCAAATAAATCATCTGGGGATCTAAGGTGAGGATTCTGATTCAGGAGGTTTGGGGGGTGGGGCTTAGATTGTACATTGAATACCAAGGGAACAGAGACCCATCCTTAAACTTGGCAGTACTTTGTTATCACTTTGGGGAATAAAAACACACACAAATAAATAAAAGTTAGAAAAAGATGCCCAGATTCCTCTCCTAGAGAGTAACAGTGAATTACACTAATATTGTTTATATTAACCTCCTCACTATAGCTGATTGCCCAACCCAGAGAAGAGAAAAGAAATCCTGATGGTTACAAGAGAGAAGGGTTTGATCAGAAAGCAGGTTTTTCCTTTCCATGTTTGCAGCCTGCTCCTCAGGGGGAAGAATATTCCACCAGCACTTATTAAATTGCGTTGGTACAGGAACATCAGCTGTAGGTGGAACAAATGCTCTCCCTCCATGCAGCCTGACAATCAGCTATGTGGTATCAGGAAAAATAAAACAAACCCCGTGTTCACCAAGTAATTTTCCACAACTGAAGTGGAAGAAAGGCAGGATTGGGGGACATGTCTTGCCAAGTTAAATCCTGTGCTTTTTTTGCTTTTTTTTTTTTTAGCTTCAGCATTTCCAGTGGAATTTAAATCTTTGGGGGTTAAAGTTCACTAGCTTCTTGGCAGAAAAGCATTTCCTGTTCCTAAGGAAAAGGCCCCAGAATGCTTCTTTCACGTCAAAGGCTGTTATGAAAGAGCCCTTGATGTATTGAATGCAAGTGAATGAGAAACACATGGATTAAGTTTCCATCAGCATCCACATGTGTTTAATAATTAAGGGAAACTGCTGGACAAAAGAAAGAATGTTTTGATTTTGCCAAACTGAATTTTTGTAAAAAGAAAAAATATGTTTAAAGCTACTCATTGTGAACCTGAGCTTACTCATCCCTAACCAAAACAACCCAAATCAGGTTCATAATTTGAGACCCAAGCTATGAACGTCATCTTCTCCAAAACCACCAACACTCATCAGGCTCTGGGGATTGTAACTCATTAGATTTGGTGAACTGTGAACATCATTGCAACACCCTCTTATCATGGAATTGTATTAGGGAATTTGTTGTTTTGTTCACATCAGGTAAGTCCTACTCTCTGACTGTTATGAATTTGGCTCCTTCCCTTCATTAAGCATGTTTTAAAATCACGGTCACACCCACCTGAAATCAAAGTAAAAATTACCTCATAAGTAGTGAGTATAGAACCATTAATACCATAGAAGTCAGTTCAGGCTTGTCCAGAAGCTGCCCCTTGGTAGACGATAAAAGACAAGTATTTAAAACTCTGCTTTGTGTCCTTTGTAATTATAAAAAGAAGGTAAGACTAGATGAGTGTTTCCCAATTCTAAATACTTTGGACTATTCAACTAGTAAAATTCTCTAAGTTGTATCCTAATAATAAAAAAGAAAAGGGCCCGACCAGTGTGGCTCAGTGGTTGAGTGTCAACCTATGAACCAGGAGGTCAAGGTTTGATTCCTGGTCAAGGCACATGCCCTGGTTGCAGGCTCGATCCCCAGATGGGGGGGCCTGCAGGAGGCAGCTGATCAATGATTCTCTCTCATCATTGATATTTCTATCTCTCTCTCCCTATCCTTTCCTCTCTGAAATCAATAAAAATGTATTTACATAAAAGAAAGAAAAGGAAAACAGCAGGGAGTAAAATGAATCCATGATTATTGTCAATAATAGAAGACTGGGGAAGATGTACCTTTAACAGATTGCATCAGTTGGTACTTACACCAAATGTGTTGAGAGAGCAGCTTTTCTCACACTCCTACCAATACTTTTTATATGTTTAAAAGTCATTTTTCCTTTTAAGTACCTCTTCACACATTTTCTTTGTCTTATTTTAGATTTTTATTTATAAGAAACTTGGCACATGTAATGAGCATCTTATGTGATTATAGATCTTTATAAATATTGATTTTCAGTGATATTTAAAATATGTTAGTTTCATAAAAATAGCAACAATATTTTGTGTTGATTTTTTTTACTTGGTAATATCCTTGTTCAGCTTATTTATTTTTATAAATAAAATACATATTAAAATATTTTGTTTTTTAAATTTTATTTTTTAAATCTTGTATCATAAACTTTTCCACTGAAACATTAAATCCTTTGCATTGGTGTCCTGGAGGGTTTTTTTAATGCTCTTTTTCATGTTTTACTTTTATCTACCTATAATTAGTTGTTGTTTTTTGTGTGAAAGAAGCTAGGGGTGAAGTTATTTTTTAATAATGACTTCATCATATATTAAATCTTATGTATACTCATGAGTATTAATAGAACCCTTCCTGCTTTTCCATTTCATCACTGTTAGTCTTCCTATGCTGGGGACAAACTGTTTTAATTATAGCAGCTTTATGCTGTATTTTAAAGTTTTATATGTTCCCTCTACCCCCTTACTTTTTAAAAAAACTGCTGGCTCTTTTTAATGTTTATTTTTCTACTTTAAATATAGAATAAGCTTCCATAGTTAAAAACACACGAAAAGCTCCAGCTTGTTTGGCTCAGTGGATAGAGCATCAGACCGAGGACTGAAGGGTGCCAGGTTTGATTCCTATCAAGGTCATATACCTTGGTCACAGGCATGATCCCCAGTCCTGGTTGGAGGCATGTAGGAAACAACCAATCAATGTGTCTCTCTTACATTGATGTTTATCTCTCTCAGTCTCTCCCTCTCCCTTCCACTCTCTCTAAAAAGTCAATGGAAAAATATCCTTGGTGATGATTAACAACAAAGCAAACTAACAGAAATTATACCAATTAAGGTTACAGTGAATTGATCGATTATAAGGGTAGAACTTTCATATTCACCTCGTATATCTTTCATATATTTAGGTCTCCTTTTATGTACTGTGAGAAAATATGGTATTGGTATTAATTTTACTCCTTGCTTTGTAAAATTATACCAGGTTTAGATTTCCGTTTCTAAGTTGGATCATACTATTCTCCCCATTTTGACCAAATTTTCAATGATGTCTTTCTGCCTAATAGACAAAGTGCAAATTCTTAAGCATGCTGTACTGAGATCAACTCTGAAAGAGCCCTTGATATCTTTTCTCATTTGATGTCCTAGTCTCTCAAGAACCTTTTTCTCTGGCCACTCTGAACTGCTTACTAATATTTTACTATTTCCTAAACGTCACTCTTGGTAACCTAGAAAACCTATTATTTTCTGTCCTGTGAGAATGAGCTCATAATTGTATGAGTCTTAGCACAAAGCAACATGGTGCTGACTTTAACTACAATGATAATCCATAGGATGGCTTTTCAATATGAATTTGACAATAGCTGGGCACTTAATAGTTGCTTTCTCAATAAATATTTTTTAATTAAGTAATAGTGTCTTAAATTAGATGATTATAGTCCTAGTTCTTCTTTGCCATTACATAAGTAGTCTAATAAAAATAATCAAGTAAATTTATAAATGATCTGCATCTTTATTAAACATTTACAAATGATTTTAAATGATAAATTAGAACCAAAGTGTTTAGAGCAGTCATAAATCTCACTATGTAGAAATATAATTTCTGCTTTTTCCCCTATCTCTTCCCTAAATACAGATAAGAAAAACTTAAATTTTAGCCAAGAGCCCAGCCAGTGTGGCTCAATGGCTGAGTGTCAACCTATGAGCCAGGAGGTTACAGTTCTATTCCAGGTCAGGGCGCATGCCCAGGCTGCAGGCTAGATCCCCAGTGTGGGGGGTGCAGAAGGCAGTTGATCAATGATTGTCTATCTTCATTGATGTTTCTATCTCTTTCTCCCTCTCCCTTCCTCTCTGAAATCAATAAAAATATATTTTTAGAAATTAGCCAATAATCTTAAATCTTGATGCTATCTGAATATTTGGTGTTAAACATTAAAAAGTGACAGATAGGACAAGATATTTCTGATTATGCTGTAATGTCTCTATATAGTGGTATCCCCCCTCCACTAAGAAATGGTATTTCCATTTAAATTTAACTATAATTCTTCATACTACTAAAAATAAAAAAATAATGAATGAGTTAGGGTAACTAATATCTTGGTGGAACACAACTGTAGTGCACTGAATGATAACTTTCCAAAAAATAAAAATAAAAAATATGTCCTTTCCCTAGTCCCCAGAACCTTTGAAAATGGGCCTTTGCAGATACAATAAATGCAAGGACCTTGAGATGAGGGGATAATTCTGGATTATCTGGGTGGGCCCTGAACCAAATGACAAGTACCCAGATAAAAGAAAGGCAGAGGATGAATTAATACAGGCAGAAGAGAAGAAGAAAGAGGAGGCAGCAATATGAAGGTAGAGGCAGAGACTGTAGTTGTGATGGGATTCATTGTGACTCCAACATTCATGTGTCAAAGTCCTAATACCCAGTACTTCAGCATATGACTTCATGTGGAGTTAAGGCCTTAAAAGGGATAATTAAGATTCAATAAGTTTATTAGGGTGGACAGTAATCTAATATTATTTCTGTCTTTATAAGAAAAGGAGATGAAGACACAGGCATACACAGAACAAAGACCATCTGAAGACAGAGGGAGAATACAGCCATCTATGAGCCAAGGAGAGAAGCCTTCAAATGAAAACAACTCTGTAAACACCTTAATCTTAGACTTCTAGCCTCCAGAACTGTGAGGAAATAAATTGCTGTTGTGGTACTTTGTATGTGGTACTTTGTGATGGCTGCCTTAGAAAATGAAAATGATAGTGATGCCACGAACACCTGAAACCACCGAATGTTAAAAGACCAGAAAGGATTTTCTCCTAGAACCTTCAGACAGAGTGCAGTCCCTCACCTCGGACTTCTGGCCTCCAGGTTTAGATTTCCAATGAGAGAATAAACGTTCCTGCTGTTTTAAGCCACTGTGTTTGTTGTAATCTGTTACTGTGGCCCTGGGAAACTATTACAGCTTTCCTATTCCAAGGAAATTCAAGTGGTTTCTAAGTGGCTGTGTTTATTATTTGGAGCCAAAGTCCATGGAAGATAGGGAGGAAAGGCCTCTGAGCAAAGCTCGTGCTGGGGAGGAATACAGTATTAGAAGTCTTGCTTAGGGCTCTCTGCTCTCAACCTTTTTCTGGTACCAGCTTCACCATGCTTAAAAAAACAGCACTAAGTGTCAATGCATTTGCCTTCAGGGATTTCCAATAATGAAAATTATATAATACAGATTTCACTGGGGTTTTATAATGATGATCATATGTTTCATTTACATTGCATTTAATTCAGTGATGGCGAACCTATGACACGCGTGTCAGAGGTGACACGCGAACTCATTTTTTTGGTTGATTTTTCTTTGTTAAATGGCATTTAAATATATAAAATAAATATCAAAAATATAAGTCTTTGTTTTACTATGGTTGCAAATATCAAAAAAGTTCTATATGTGGCACGGCACCAGAGTTAAGTTAGGGTTTTTCAAAATGCTGACACGCCAAGCTCAAAAGGTTCGCCATCACTGATTGGTAGAAAAGCACTTTCCAATACTGGATTTGATACAGCCGGTTTTCTTCAACATTCTTTTTGACCATTATTTCCAGAGCAGTTCTTTTGAAATGCAGTTTTGCCACAGTCATTCCTAGGTGTGATACAGTCTACCCCATCTTGCTTCTAGGACCAGTACAGATGATGCTTTCCCCATGAAGACCTCCATGGAGATCCCAGCATGCGTTTCAATGCATTTATTCCACTATTTCATTCTACATTATGTCTTTTTTAGAACATAGGAAATTTGAGAGTAGGAAGTACATCTTACTCATCACAATTCCAACAATAGTATTATGTATTTTTTTTAAAAAAATAAGGAATTCAACAAATATTTTTGAATGAAAACATCTATTTTCTCTATATCCTTGTGATTATGGTGAGACAGATATTTATATTTTCAAAATTGAGCCAGAAAAAAAGTATGTGAGTAGTTCATGGAAATTTAGTTACTATGACAGAATGATACCATCAGTTTCTTTATTCCTTTATTTTTTTTTACAGACTGCTTCTCTGTGGGTCATAGGAAGACAAGATGGATTACATTGCAAAGAGGTAATAGCTTTATGAGCATTAAAGCTACTGGCATAATATTTTCATGGTAGCCTCTGCTTCCTGGCAACAGGGACCTTAAAAAAACTACAGTTAAAGAGAAAGGCAAATCTTGGGCAGTTATAACAGATGACAAAATAAACAGAGACAGCACTAGGGAAGATGAAAAGGGGGGCGAGGTATTTCTGGGAATAATAAACTGTGATTCTGCTCTTCATTTTGAGAGCAATCCTTAATACGAAACTTTTGCTAAATTGAATAATGACACAAAGAATGTCAGGGAGGAAAAACATTGTTCCTGAGATTTAATAAGAATTTTAGTAGGAAGAGAAACATAAACAGAATTTTATTAACATGAATGCCTCACATATACATGAGAGATACCCAGAAAAATTGAGTAACTCCCCAAGATGGCCCAATCCACCATGTTATATACCATCTTCAACTAAGACAAAAAAAAAAAAAAAAAGGTGAAGGGGAGGGTCAGTTATAGGAGGTTACCAGGAACAGCAAGGTAAACCATGGTAAGAACTATTATGGAGTCCAGCCGGTGTTGCTCAGTGGTCAAGCATCAACCTCTGAACCACGAAGTCACAGTTCGATTCCCAGTCAGGGCACAAGCTCAGGTTGCAAGCTAAGTCCCCAGTATTGGGTGTACAGGAGGCAGCTGATCAATTATGCTCTCTCATCATTGATATTTCTCTCTCTCCCTCTCCCTTCCTCTCTCTAAAATCAGTAAAATTGCTTTAAAAAAGGAATTATTATGCAGATATAAGTCTATATCCTCTCCATTGATAAGATTCTCTTGTGGCTTAGAATCATCCTTACAAATGATTTCCTCTATAAATAAAAAATTTATCTTACAAGAGGATAGCTTCTCTGTTTTACAAGAGCTTCTCTTCTGTCTATAGATTTTTTTTCAAAATAATCAGCTCTAAATAATCCTAATGCCAAAGAGGCATAATTTTGGGGTGGCATATTCTGCTACCCTTCAAGGGCAAATATACTCCCTTCAATCAAGAGAACGCTTATTGTTCTACTAGTTTGTCAGTGAAGTAATTTGTAAGACTCACAACATTTCTCTCAAGTCAATCTTTGTGAGTCCAGAGCATGAAGGTTAACCACATTGACTCACACACATGTTCAACAATGCACAATGCACACCAAGAGGTTAGGATCATAAACTGTAGGCTGGTGCAGTTGGAGAGCAGAGGAGTTTGACCTTTCATATTGCAAGAGAAAGGCAGGAGAATGAAGGCATAAGCTGCAAAATTAAACTTCATCATGGGTTTCTGGATGTTTATGGTACAAGGTTATTCATAAGGCATAAGACGTGGAAAAATTAAAAAAAAAAACTGGGATGGGGAGAGATTAGAAAAAAGAAATGAGTGAATCATTATTCAAATAGCAGTGGCCTCAGACAAGATCAGGCCACAGCTAACAGTTTTTCTGCTCTCCATCTACTCCCTCTCCTCAGCCAGGTTGTCATTTAACTACTAGGATCATGTTTCTTCTTTTTCTTAAATTTTATTTAATTTACCTTTATTATTGAAAGTATTGCAGATGTCCCCTTTCTTCCCTATTGATGCCCCCGCCCCAGGCCTTCACCACACTATTGTCTGTGTCCATGGGTTATGCATACATGCATATAAAATTTTTGGTTAATCTCTCCTCGTCCCTGCCTTCCCTCTGAGATTCCTCAGTCTGTTCCATGCTTCTGCGTCTCTGGATCTATTTTGTTCATCAATTTAGTTTGTTTATTAGATTCCACATGAGTGAGATCATGTGATGCTTGTCTTTCTCTGCCTGGCCTATTTTGCTTAGCATCATACTCATGGAGGGAACTAGAGAGTATCATCAGTTTCTTTAATGGACAAAGATGTCCAGCCCATTTGCCTCACTGGGCTTTCAAAGTGTTTGAAATGTCCCCTATAAAGCACGTATGGCTGCATGGGTAACAAATATGTGCCTCCCACTCAGGTACCTCCCTTGCTTTCTCTGTGCAGACTTCCAGAGCAGCCCAGGGAGATGGCAGGCAAGATGAGATGGTGCAAGTTCATTAACAAAGATCTAATAACAAAATCACACAACAAATCTAATTAGCGCGGTTACCTCTGGAGCAGCAGCCTCATGGAAATAAACATGGGCTTGTATGTGGTTTCTGCCTGGAACCATATTTTTTTCATTTCCCTTAAAATTTCAAAAATGTAATCTTCCTTCCAAATTATATCTACATTATTGTGCCTCCTGTTGCCCAGGCCCTGGTTTTCTTCTCAGTGCTTGGAGGGAGTAACCAGAGACATTTCCACTGATAGGAAGCCTTTGATCTCAAGGCTGCCTAGATGAAAGCATCCCCCCTGAACCCCCGTGCTGGGGCTGTACACAGAAGCTTCCCCAGGGGCCGGCCTGATGTTGTCTTGTGGCACAGAGCAATAGATGCCGACTGCTGCAGAAGGCAGGGCAGACGGGTGGAGGAACCCCACACACTCCATCCCAACTAACACTGAAACCACAGGGGAACCGGGCTGTGGGTACAATTACAGGGGTTGGAATTTGGCCAGCCCGCTGGGGTGAAATGGCACAGCAGCGCCTGTCCCTGATCAGTTTGCCAGGCTGGAGGAGTTTACACGTCATTTACAATAGACAAGCGAAGCTTCCAGGGGCAGCTGGGATTGGCCCTCCAGAGCCACAATAAAGGAAACTGGGCTTTGCTTACTTATAAAGTTAGAGCCGCAGCAAACTAGAAGGCTTTCCATTCTAACCCCTCATTTAAAAAAAAAAAAAATGAGGAAACCAAGCCCGATGCAGTGAAGTTACTTATACAAGGTCACGCAGCCCAGAGGTAGAGAATTTGGGGTTCAATTTCAGAAATTTCAGGTCCTATCTTCCTGGCACTCTCCTTTCCGCTAAGTCCAACAGGCCTGTCTATGACTTTCACCACCTTCCTCTCCATGACATTTTACAGATTCTGAAATGGGGATAATAAGGCCTTCCCTCACTAGAGGTTTGGTTAAGCTATTGCACTTCTAAGAGAAAACATAAGGGGAGATGTTTACAATTTCATGTTAAGCAAAGATTTCCTAGGTCACAAAAAGCGCAAACCATACACAAAAATAATAAACTATGCTTCCCAAAATTGACACTCTATGTTCTGTCAAAGACACCTTTATGCATAAGAAAAGGTTAATTGCAGTCCAAGAGAAAATATTCACAGTGCATATATCTGACAAAAACAAAACACATTGCTTTCAGAATTGTAAATGAGCCTTATAATTCAACTAGAGGCCCGGTGCACAAAAATTTGTGCACTCGGGGGGTCCCTCAGCCCGGCCTATGCCCTCTTATAGTCTGGGACCCCTCGGAGGATGTCACCTGCTGGCTTAGGCCTGCTCCCTGGGAGATCGGACCCAAGCTGGCAGTCAGACATCTCTCTGGCAGCCCGACAGCCCTTGGGGGATGTCCACTTGCAAGCAGGGAGCAGACCTAAGCTGCAGTTGGCCATCCTTAGTGCTGCTGAGGAAGCAGGAGAGGCTCCCACCACCACCACTGTGCTGGCAGCCATCAGCCTGGCTTGTGGCTGAGCAGAGCTCCCCCTGTGGGAGTGCACTGACCACCAGGGGGCAGCTCCTGCATTGAGCGTCTGCCCCCTGGTGGTCAGTGTGTGTCATAGTGACCAGTCATTCCCAGTCCTTCTGCTGTTAGGGTCAATTTGCATATTACCTTTTTATTATATAGAACTAGAGGCCCGGTGCACAAAAATTTGTGCACTCAGGGGAGGAGGGTCCCTCAGCCTGGCCTGTGCACTCTTGCAGTCTGGAACCCCTCGGGGGATGACCACCTGCTGGCTTAGGCCCGCTCCACGGGGGATTGGGCCTAAGATGGCAATCAGACATCCCTCTGGCAGCCTGGCAGCCCTTGGGGGATGTCCACTGGCCAGCGGGGAGCAGGCCTAAACTGCAGTCGGACATCCTTAGCACTGCTGAGAAGGCAGGAGAGGCTCCCACCACCACCGCTGTACTGGCAGCCATCAGCCTGGCTTGTGGCTGAGCAGAGCTCCTCCCATGTGAGAGTGCCCTGACCACCAGAGGGCAGCTCCTGCATTGAGCATCTGCCCGATGGTGGTCAGTGTGTGTCATAGTGACCAGTCATTCCCAGTCCTTCTGCTGTTAGGGTCAGTTTGCATATTACCCTTTTACTATATAGGATAGAGGCCTGGTGCACGGGTAGGGGCCGGCTGGTTTTCTCTGAAGGGTGTCCCGGATAAGGGTGGGGGTCCCGCTTGGGTACCTGGCCAGCCTGGATGATGGGATGATGGCTATTTGCAGCTGGTCACACCCCCTTCAGGGTGGGGGTCCCCACTGGGGTGCCTGGCCAGTCTGGGTGAGGGGCTGAGGGCCATTTTCAGGCTGGCGGGTGACTGAAGCTCCCAACCTCTCCTTTTTTTCTTTTTATTTTTTATTCTGGGATTTATTTAACTTCTATGGCTGTCACTGGAGCTGAGAGCCAGCTTTAGTTCTGAGGCTCGGCTCCAGCTCTGAGACCTCGGCTGCTGAAAGCAGGTATCTGGGCTTTGTTTAGCTTCTATAATTGAAACACTGTTGCAACTCCAGCTCTGAGGCCATTCTGGACGAAAGCAGGTTTCTGGGGATTGTTTAGCTTCTATAATTGCAACATAGTTGCTTAGAGTGCAGCTCAGAGCTGGGCGGCGGCAGGCGGGGAACCTTGGCTTCCTCCATCATTGGAGCAAGCAAGCCTCCTGTTTGCTTCAGCTGCCTGGCTGCTGGCCGCCATCTTGGTTGGCAGTTAATTTGCATATCGCCCTGATTAGCCAATGGGAAGCGTGTCAGAGGTATGGTTAATTACCATGTTTGTCTATTATTAGATAGGATATAGGCCTGGTTCATGGGTGTGGGCCAACTGGTTTGCCCTGAAGGGTGTCCTAGATCAGGGTGGGGGGCCTGCTGGGGTGCCTGGCAAGCCTGGGTGAGGGGCTGATGGCTGTTTTCAGGCTGGTCAAGCTGCCCAGTGGGGACCCTCACCCCATGGGGGTTTGGCCAGCCTGGATGAGGGGCTGATGGCTGTTTTCAGGCTGCCCACTCCCCCTTCAGGGTGGGGGTCCTCACTGGGGTGCCTGGCCAGCCTGGATGAGGGGCTGAGGGCCGTTTTCAGGCTGCCCACACCCCCTTCAGGGTGGGGGTCCCCACTGGCGTGCCTGGCCAGCCTGGGTGAGGGGCTGATGGCTGTTTTTAGGCTGACCAAGCCTCCTGGTGACCGAAGCTCCCAGCCTTTCCTTTTTGTTTGTTTTTTTTTATTCGCTCCAGCTCCATGGCCATGGCGACTGGAAGCAGGTATCTGGGGTTTATTTACCTTCTATAATTGAAACTTTGTTGCCTTGAGAGGAGGCAGCAGCCTGCCAGGAAGCTTGGCTTCCCCCATCATTGGGGCAACCAAGCCTCCTGCTCGCTCCAGCTCCGTGGTTGCTGGCCGCCATCTTGGTTGGGTTAATTTGCATATAGTCACTTTGATTGGCTGGTGGGCATGGCTTAAGGCGTAGCGAAGGTACAGTCAATTTGCATGTTTGTCTTTTATTAGTGTAGATTGTTAAAAAAACAAAAACAATAAGGAGTATGATAAAAATAAGCAGACAAAATACTTTGACAGACACTTCAGAAAATTAGACATACTTCTGGCCAATAAGCTCATGAAAAGATGCTTAACACAGTTGGTCATGGATGAACGAAAATTAAACCCACAAAGAGAAACCTATTTTATACCAATGAGAATGTCTAAAAGTAAAATTTTATAATAATCATTGTTGGTGAGGATATAGAGCTATCAGTACTCTCATATATTTATGGTGGCAGTGAAATGTTAAACAAAATTTTTTTTGTACGAACATTTTATTAGTTTCTTACAATATCTACACTAAATGTAGATATTTCACTGCTAGGTATTTAACTGAAGTGAAAACATACCCACCAAAAATTTTGTTCATGAGTATTCATAGCAGATTTATGCATATAGTGCATACTAGAAACAACCCAAATTTCATTGGTTGTGGCATAGTCTACATAGCACATCCTTCTCAGCAATAACAATCAATGAACTGTAGATACATATAATATGGAGAAACCTAAGCATTAGGTTGAGGGAAAGAAGCCAGGTACCAAAAGGATTCCATTCATGTGAAGTTTTAAAGTGGACAAAATAAACATATGAAAATAAATCAGAGACAGAGAAGCATCGAACAGACTATCCAATCTCAGAGGGAAGGCAGGGGAGGGAGGTGGGTAAGAGGTCAAACAAAGGACTTGTATGCATGCATATAAGCATAACCAATGGACACAGACACTAGGAGGTTGAGGACATGTGCTGGGGGGTGGGAATGGCTGGGGAGAGGTCAATGGGGGGAAAAGGAGGCATATGTAATACTTTAAACAATAAAGAATCTTAAAAAAATCATATCAGTGGTTGCCTGGGACAAAATGTGGCTGGGGTTGACTGTAATGGTGCAAAAAGGGAACTTATTAGGATGATAGAATTATTTCATATCTTTGTTAGAGTAGTGGTTAGTCATTTGTTACATTGGGTATTGAGGTGGTACATACACATTTGTCAAAATTTATGGACTTGCACACTCAAGGTGACTGCATTTTATTATATGTAAATTATGACTCAAAAATGTATTTAAAATGTCAACATAATGATTACCTCTGTCATTGTGTAGGAACACACAGGGGGCTTCAAAGATATTGGTTCTGCTTTAGCTCTGAAGATGGATAGTTAGTTCACAAGTGCTTGGGTTATTATTAAGCTTCATAAAATGTACAAAGCACATATAATCTGCCATGTATCAAATATTACATAATAAAATTTTTAAAGGAACTAAAAAAAATTACCCAAGTTACCATATGTAAAGTGCTGATCAAAGTCACCAGATTTTATGGAGTGATTACTATGTGTTAATCCTTTATAAACTTTAGTTCATTCAATCTTAGTACAAATTTACGGGGCAGTTTCAGTGTTCTAATTACAGATGTGAGGACACTGGTGACCAGAAAGTCCAAAGCAGCTTCTCAACACTGCACAGTCAGTGAAGATTATAGCCAGGTGTTCAAAACCCGGAAGATAAAACACTCTCCTTATTTAAGCTTCCACGGTCCCTGCACTTGGGTCTAACCAATATTGCCTCATATGCCCATTATGCTCCAAGTCAAATGTCTGCAAGTCTACTCCAGGCAGATCTCATGCTTTCTCTTTAGTGTACCCTTTCTCTTGTTGCCCTTCCAGAGAGCTGCTTTTCTCTTCTGCTCTCTAACTCTGTCTTTCAATTCCTAAGTTAAGCGACCTAAGCCAGGCTTCTCTGACCACCCAAAACAAACTCAAGCCACCCGACCATTTTCAGTTGTTTGTGATTTATTACATTTAAGCTACCCTTTCATGCATTCATCTATTCACCACATCTCTTGAGTTTCTGCCCTGGGACACTCTCGATGTGTGGTGCAAGGCTATAGTAGTAACTGAGTCCTTGCAATCATGAAGATTATAGTCTTGCATCTGTGTTAGTCTTATCCTTCGAAGTCAAATATAAGCTTCTTGATGTCTGAAATTTTGTTTAATTCCTGCAACACTTCATAGGTATAATTCATGTTTACAGTATGTAGGTAAAGAAGGCAATCTAAAACTTAATGATCAATGATCCTATTTTATAATATTCAAGTTTTGCATCTATTTATCTGGTCCGCTCTAAATGAAGAGGAAAACTACTTGAAGGCTTTGTATGTAAATTTAAAGTGTGTTTTTTTTTTTTTCCTGGAAGTTGTAGTCATAAGTGACTTCATCTACTATAAATATTTATTTCTCATGTAATTTAAAAGAATGAGGTTAAAAGGAAGAATATTATATTATTTTAGATCTTTATATTATGCTTTTTGAGTTCTTCTTAACTTAGGAAAATGGCCTCTCCTCTAATGAAAATTTAATCTACTTAATGACACAGGAGTTGTCACTTGCCCTATTATTTAATTTTTCTTACACTAAAGTCATGGGGCTAAGGTAATGCTTTACTTGTCCTACCTCATGAAGCTATAGCTAGTGATTAATAAAATACCAGCCTCATCCTATATTTGTTTTCTATATAATGCCCAATATTTTAAGTTATACTTGGGGAAATAGAAAAAAAATATATCCACACCATCTTCCCTAAAGATTTTGTTCACCCACATGTATAATTTTAAATGTATCACTTATTCAATGATCTGAGAGGATGTAAACAAAAGTACTCCAAAAATATTTTAAATGAACATCTATTTTTAAAATATATGACCATTGATGACCATTGCATTTGATTGAAACATGAAATTTCAGATATTCAGCAGTTTCTGACCAATTAAAATGTCATTTTCACAGGAAAGTACTTGCTACATTGCATTAAACAATGTGAGGCACTAGGACGTCATTACTAATGTTATAGCAACTAAAATATGAGAAACGAGATAATCATAAGTAACCTCACTGATAGCACATTAATCATGCCAGAAAACTCACAAATTAAGACATCCTTGGCTCCTTTTATAAGTTTTAATAAATAAAAACTACCTAAGAGGTTTGAGTTGCAAATGCCAGGTATTTCTGCCAAGAAGAGTTGTGCAGACTGTGCTTTGCAAACACCTAGGGGGCATTCTTGCATCATAGACATGATAACATTGCTTATTATTAAGAAAACTTTCTGGTAAATGACAGTAAAATGTCCTGTCCTAACAAAATGAATTTATTGCAATAGCTTTTCAAAATGTGGAAATAAAGTGTCTTAAAAGGGGACACCTTTCTTATGTGAATAAATGTATCTATGTAGTAGTAATAACACACATATATTTTCTTAACCGGCTTCTGAGGTGTTAAGATAACTGAACATTAAGCTATTTTTGTTTGATTGAGTGAGGTTGTATGTAATGTTTAAAAGCAGTACCTATGCAGTCCCGGGGGATAGGCACTCATTCAGCTTCCTGGACTGAGCAGGCCGGGTCTCTAAGCCAGAGGACAGTCTGAGAGCCAGGGACCAACCAGCTGGCAACTTCTCTTCCTGGAAGGGATGGCAACCTTTTCACAAAGAGTGACATTGTTTCACATAATCCATATCCATTGGGCTCATAATAAAAGTTAATATTTTCCAGCTCCTCCAAATAAATTTTCAGTGTTTAGGGAGCACTTTTGTGTATTTTTGAGTTTTTAACCTTTCTATATTTTGTCCTAGTTATTTTAAATAAACTATGTGGAACTGCACCAGTGGCTAGATGTTATTTAAAACAAATAGTTGCATACCCATAAATTTTTCTTTAAAATAAATAAATAAACTCACTAGCCAGGATCTCAAAGGTCCATAAGTACTTTCTGAATTTTTGGTTCAAACAAATCTGACTTAAGAAAACTGCCAGGGTCAAGAGCTAAATGGTATTGAAGTCAGGATGGAGGTGAGCAGACAGAATCTGAACACATATGTACTTTAGACTGGCACTCTTCCTAGAGTGGGACAAATTGTTCCTAACTCTTGCCTGGTGGTTACTGTTAGCCATACAAAGCCATCAAATGCAGTATTGAACTCAGCATCAAACCTTATCCAAATAGCTTCCAGTTTCACAGTTTGAATCTCTGATTGTGTTGACTCATCCCTTCCCTTGTCTAGATAGTCTTCATAATGAGAGGTTTTCCCCATGGACTGATCTTGATTTTGACAATCCCGCTCTTAGTAATCATAGTCCTTTGAACTCCTTCCCAAGCATGAGTTTTCACTGACTGTTGTCAGTCAAACTGTTCACTTCCAGCTGTTGAAGTTCAGAATCATTGGACACAATTAAGAAGTAGACAAAGAATATCTTTCCATCATTTAAATGGCAGTGACGTAAATGGAAAAAACCACTCATCTGATTACACACAGTTCTCCAGTTTCATTTGTAAAAGTCTGTTTCTCCAATGACTTCATAAGAACTACAAGGGGAACAATCATGTGTTCTTTTCCTCTATCAGTCATAGAGTCTATGCATGTGGCTGGGCATAGTGTTAGCTAATTGATGCTTATTGGCTTGACTTAATGAGTCTCAGGTATTCAACTATATTTTTTAGATTAATTAAAAAGGAATTTATAATTAGCCACATGTGAGGCATTATCCCCACTGTGTGCCTACTATTAGAAAAGCTGTGGTGGGCACAAAGATTATCAAAGAGGAATAAAAAAGAAAACTTTATCCTCCAGTATCTTATTGGCTAATAGAAGTAATCATTGTAAAGAGATGCATCAGGAAAGAGATAGACAGACACAGAGTACAAAATTATGGAAAAAAAAATGAGAGATTCTTTTCAACTGCATGTTGTTGAAAAGATTCATGGAGGGGATAATCTTTGAAATGGATTTTAAAAATCTAGGTAGGGAATGGATATACAGAAATAGAAGACAAGGAATTTAAGAAAAACACATTTATTATTCTAATAATTAATTCATGTCATGCACTTATTCAATATCAACCTTGTTACTTAGATTATGTTTGTGCTTGTCTCTATCAGATAGCTTTTGACATGGGAGAAACTGTGTGGGGTAGTGCCCAGAGAGCACTATGTCCTGGAGGTCTCAATTAGCTATAGACACCAGCTAGAAATGAGTAAGGAAGCACATGCCAATCCTAAAATTGCTATTTTTAAAATGTAATTTTGGAGAAATATTCATTGTGCTCATCCAAGAAATGATTACTCAGGTCATACTATGTGCAAGTCATTGATTTCTATCCTATGTAAAAAGACAATCATAATTTAATGTATTTTACCATCTATTTATTAAAAAACATATGGCAATCAAAACAAACTACAATGCTGGGTTAAGCATTATAATAGAGCTATGTTCAGTGAGTTTTTTATAGCATACAGATGTGGCAAAAATTAATTTTGCATTGAAAGTCAGCAAAAGTAGAAATAAAATAATATATTTGAGTTAGATCTTAAGAAATTAGGATTCATTTAAGAGTGTGCCTCGTTGCCCTAACCGGTTTGGCTCAGTAGATGGAGCATCAGCCTGCAGACTGAAAGGCCCCAGGTTCGATTCCAGTCAAGGGCATGTACCTTGGTTGCGGGCACATCCCCAGTAAGGGGTGTGCTGGAGTTAGCTGTCGATGTTTCTAACTCTCTATTCCTCTCCCTTCCTCTCTGTAAAAAGTCAATAAAATATTTTTTTTAAAAAAAGAGTGTGCCTTGTGGGCAACATATACAGATTAGGGAATCCTATAGCAGAATGTAAAGCAGGAGCAAGGCAAGAGGTCATGATCATCTGGTCGCCACCATGATTTGGCTAGAGTCCTTTCTGGTCAAAGATAAGTTAAGAAAGTTGGGTGGGATGCATGTAGAAACACCAATCTGGGGTATATATGAGGTCAAGGTTGAAGATATGGATCTTAGAATCAGAAAAATAAAGATAATACTTAGCATCATAGATATGGATAAAATTAGCCATGAAAGCTTTTGAGTAGGTTGAGGAATCAGCATGCTTAGATGTTAATGCCACTTCTTCCTTTTATCTTTGTAGGATAGTTACCTAAATTTCAGTCTTCACTTTCATAAATGAGCATGAGATAATTGCCCACTTATTTAGTCATTGAGACAACTCATAAGCTATAGAACAGGCATCGGAATAAAGTAGAAAAAAATCAAAAATCTCTATTATTATTAATATAATTGAAGAAATGTAAAAAATAAAACCCTAGATAATATTAACATTAATGCAATAATTAGTAAAAGGGCAAAAGGAATAAAATAGAAAAAGCCAACGGTTGAGTGATTTTAGAAACCCTCATGGAAAGAAAAGTTTCAAATTGTAGAAGGAAAAGAAGATCACATTTCTAATCAATGGTCCAACAGGCTCAAAAAGAAGAGCCATGAAAAGAAAGCTCTGATATTTGAAAGGTAACAGATTATTTGGTGACCTTTAGTTAGAACAGCTCCAGCTGGAATGTTAGGGAAAAAGTTTGATGGGTAGTCCAATGGACTAAAAGTAAGCGGTTTACTGACAAAAGTATCTGGAAAAGAGTAGAAAGGCTTGGAGCTATTTAGAAAGAAAAGGTTGTGAGTTAGGAATAAGTTATCATATTGCATAGTATTATGGAGGATCAGATAATATTGACACATTAATAAAAACCGAACCCATCAGAATGGGTAAGTGGTTTTCTTTGGGAGTGCTTAGGAGATCCACTTATCTGATGAGAGAAAAATAACAATTAACTTGAACCAGGGGTGGAAAGAAATGAGGACCCTCCTGAGTGCTTTTCAAGTGTTCACTTGAGTTTCAGACTAGAGAAAGGAATATCAATAGCTTGAGAGAATGCAAGATTATAAAGTGCCCTTGAGAAACTTTTACAGGAAAAGACTCAGACACAAGTAAAGACAATAGAATGAATATATAATAACTACTATAAGAGTGATAAAAGAAATATTATAGGACTCAAAACGTGAAAATAATTAAACTAGGGTGATTAAAAAATTTGATGGAAATGATATTGATGGACTTTTAGGAAGGTTTAAGAGAACAGTCATTCTCTTGCTGTTAGCTGAACGTATTTCTTATTTAAAATTTTTCCTACATTTTGTAAATTCTTGACCTGCACTGTTAGGATTTGGGAAAATCTGTTCCATAAAATGAGCACTCAGGTCTCTAGAAAGAACCTAAACACTAGGCAGCATGATAAATCCTCCAGAGAATGATCAGTCATAGTCCTAGAGAACTGTTGATACCTCTGTCCTGATGACAGTTGAAAGTCAGGATCAGCCTTAAGGTTGGAAACAAGCATTTGAGTATTAGTGATTCAATAGGATCAGAGCTTTAAAATGGAAAGGGAAAATCATCTACTCTTGAACACCAGACAGGAATAATAGGATGTGGGCAAACTACCAGGAAAATATCACCTCTCAAAGCAGCACGGCCTTCAACAAACTAAGCAGAGATTTGTGTAGTTAACTTTTCACTAGTCAGCTTTCATAACAGGACATGTGCATAAAAGCCAAGCCAAATGGAAAGAAATGAGTAAGAGGAAAGAAGACAATTTTCAGGACTCAGGGACAGAGAGACAGGCATCATGGGAAGAAACTGGTGGTCAGTGCAGCGCAGTAAGAAGCCAAGGAGTGAAATAAATGCGTCCTTTCATTCAAGAATTAAGGGACCAAATATTATTGTATGTATAGAAAAGAAGTAATAATCTATCCTGGGGTTAACCTGGAATCCCCAAAAAAGGAATAGTTTTGAAGACACTCTGGAAGGAAATAAGAATCTTACCAGTCTTAATGTTGATGCCAAGTAAAAGTCATCTTGGGTACCTAGCCTGATATCCTATGGAGGTATGTTGAATAAACACAAAACTTGAGAAATTTGCATGGGGATATTTAAGAATGGGAACAGAGGAAGAGACTAGAAACAAAGACTTAGCACTACTACTAATAAATAATAAAATATTAAATAATAATTATTTAACATTTATAGCAGCAATTTTCAACTGGTGTGCCATGGCATACTGGTGTGCCAAAAGAGGCACACTTGTGTGCTGCAGGAATTTTTAAAACATGCAACACCTGACTATTTAGTCAGGAATACTGAACTATTTTCCCTTAGATTGTCAAATAAAAAAACGACAACAGCCAATACAATAATAGCTGTCTGACTGCCCTCTCTTAAACCATAAATATATAGGTCATATAATAGAGTTGCCTTGCCGCAGTCTTTTCGCAGCAAGGGTTCAGGAATCTGGAGGAGGGGCTGTGACATAAATGAATAGAGACTATACAAGAAATATAAATTTGGAAGGCATTTGGGGAAACCAGGTGGAAACTTAGCTCTAGTGACTAAGCTCCCGGAATCTCCCAATCCACAGCTTTTTATTTACTGGAAAACACATTGGCCCTTTAGGAAAGCAGATGTACATATCAAAGGTAAGGTTTGATAAACAGGAAAAGATTATCAGGTTAGGGGAAATGCCTACAGCTGTTTGGCAGCAGGTAATAATATGCAGATCTTCAGCCCTGCTGAAGCCCCAAGATCCATCAGCCTTCTGATGAACTTCTTGCATAATTATGACCTGCTGGAATTTGCCTCCAGCATTGCCACTTTTTAAAAAAATATGTTCTTATTGATTTCAGAGAGGGAGAGGAAGAGAGAACTAGAAACATTAATAATGAAAGAGAATCATTGATCAGCTGCCTCCTGCATGCCCCACACTGGGGAGGGAACCCGCAACCCAGGCATGTGACCTGACCTGGAATCAAACTATGACCTCCTGGTTCATAGGTTGATAACCACTGAGCAACATTGGTGGGGCAATAGAGTCGCATCTTATTGGTTATGTTCCCTAATAAGATTGCCTCTGTTTGGTTATTTCTTGGTACCAGAAATCGTTATATACAATAGGCACCTGATTTTTTTAAAAAGTCACCTTGGTGCAAAAAGGTAATTACTATTATTATTTTTTTGTAAACTAATCAAAATTATACCTTTATTTGTCAGGTCAGAAATATATATATATATATTGGCGTGCTGCAGAATTTTCATAATTAGCTTAGGTGTGCCATGAGATGAAAATGGTTGAAAATCACTAATTTATACCAATGTCCAGCAGATGTTAAAGGATGATATCAGGAGCATCTCTCACAAAAACATCTTTCAAATTGTGGAGATTTATCCACAATTGGACATGCTAAGGTTGTGGCGGTGAATTAAGAATCTATAAACACATTGAGTCATAAATCAGGGAAAACCTAAACCAGCCATAGTAGAGTGAGGAGTGGAAGAGAAAAGATGCAGAAAGATCATGCAAGAGTCATCAAACCCAGTTGAAAATATACTGACTTGTGCCATTTCTTCAGGGAAAAAGAGATGACTCATGAAACACTCTCTATTTTACCTGCATAGCATTTGGTAGAATTCAAAGCCTCCTTGAGAACAGAGACATGGCTCAGTCTCTCCATGTAGCATTAAAGAACTCATTAAAAAATGTAAAAAGAATTCTAAACCACTAAGAAGAAAAGAGCCATAAAAATAAATCCTTCCCAATTCCCTTTGGTCTCTGGTAAAGATACTAAATGCCAAAAAAGTTCAGCTCAAATGTATGGAGGATTCTCTCAACAGCTCCTCATTTATTTCAGTTCCCCAAATCCAGGCTGATGCTGTTCTCCGGAGGGTTCCTCAAGACACCTTTACATTTTTTAGGTCTCTGCTATGTTTACCCTATACAAGAAAGGGAATCGAAATCTTCTGAGATGTAAGATATAAAGGGAAATGTTCTAGTAATACTTAAAAATACTTGGTAAACTACCTAGTCAGACTGTCTCCTATGGAGGTGAATGACATTCAGGTCTTCTTCAGTCCAGATGCTGTTGATGCAATAATATTTTGAAAGGTTCTTCCATGGGTAACTTGCTATTTTCATCTTTATATTGAAACCATCTTTGTTCCCCACATATGCTGTATTTACTACCAACAATTACTCTTTGGTCCTGAGGAATAAGGAATAGCAGTTAAAATCTTATGCTTTGGAAGCTTTCCAGTCTGCATTCAAATTCAGACTCATTCACTGGGTTTCTCACTGTGAACTGGGACTACTGTTAGCTCAAAATGGTTGAGAAGATTAAATAAAATGATGCCAGTAAAGTGCTTGGGAAATAGTAAGTTGTGGTGATAGTGGTTATTATAATTATTACTAGAGGCCCGGTGCACAAAAATTTGTGCACTTGGGGGGGGGGGGTGTCCCTCAGCCCAGCCTGTGCACTCTTGCAGTCTGGGACCCCTTGGGGGATGACCACCTGCTGGCTTAGGCCCGCTCCACAGGGGATTGGGCCTAAGATGGCAATCAGACATCCCTCTGGCAGCCCGGCAGCCCTCGGGGGATGTCCACTTGCCAGCGGGGAGCAGGCCTAAACTGTAGTCGGACATCCTTAGCACTGCTGAGGAAGCAGGAGAGGCTCCCACCATCACCGCTGTACTGGCAGCCATCAGCCTGGCTTGTGGCTGAGCAGAGCTCCTCCCATGTGAGAGTGCCCTGACCACCAGAGTGCAGCTCCTACATTGAGCGTCTGCCCACTGGTGGTCAGTGTGTGTCATAGTGACCAGTCATTCCCAGTCTTTCTGCTGTTAGGGTCAGTTTGCATATTACCCTTTTACTATATAGGATAGAGGCCTGGTGCACGGGTGGGGGCCGGCTGGTTTGCCCTGAAGGGTGTCCTGGATCAGGGTGGGGGTCCCTCTTGGGTGCCTGGACAGCCTGGATGAGGGGATGGTGGCTGTTTGCAGCTGGTCACACCCCCTTCAGGGTGGGGGTCCCCACTGGGGTGCCTGGCCAGTCTGGGTGAGGGGCTGAGGGTCGTTTTCAGGCTGGCAGGCAACTGATGCTCCCAGCCTCTCCTTTTTTTCTGTTTTTTTGTTTTTTGTTTTTTTATTCTGGGATTTATTTACTTTCTATAGTTGTCACTGGAGCTGAGAGCCGGCTCCAGCTCTGAGGCCCGGCTCCAGCTCTGAGGCTGCAGCTGGCTGAAAGCAGGTATCTGGGTTTGTTTAGCCTCTATAATGAAACATCTTTTCCATCACTGCCACTCTAAGCTCTGAGGCCGAAGCTGGCTGAAAGCAGGTTTCTGGAGCTTATTTAGCTTCTATAATTGCAACATTGTTTCTTAGAGTGCAGCTCAGAGGCCAGCAGTGGCAGGCGGGGAACACTGGCTTCCTCCATCACTGGAGCAAGCAAGCCTCCTGTTCACTTTAGCTGCCTGGCTGCCAGCTGCCATCTTGGTTGGCAGTTAATTTGCATATCACCCTGATTAGCCAATGGGAAGTGTGTCAGAGGTATGGTTAATTACCATGTTTGTCTATTATTAGATAGGATTATTATAATTACACTCTCCACCAAGTATAATTTTTTTTCTGTTTTAATCAATTTATATCTTACTGGTCCTTAAGGTACAGCTTAAACTCCCCTTTTCCCAATTATTTTACTACTTACTATATTCACACTCTAACTTACACATTCAATTAATCTAATAATTTTAACATCTGATACTGTTATACATAAATTATTTCATTAAAATATTATTTTCCTGTAAACAGATAATAAATTTCAGGCAAAACTCATAACTTCGTAATATATATATTTGGATTCTTCTTACAACTTGCCATTAGTAAGGCACACCATATTATTTAGTAAGTGTAGGCTGATTGAATATATTATTTTTTTTATCTCTAAAGTGATTATTGTCCAGGCATTGCTATTAATAATAAATTAAAAAGGTCTTATTACCAACTGTCATAAATTCAGATTACTTCAGGGCATCATTCTATTGAGATAATTGAAAAGTTGATGTTTGTTTCAAGAAATATAATTCTCTCTCAATAGATTGTAGACTTTGGTATATCCTGGAATTATTAACTAATGCATCTATATCATTATTCTGATGATTTTCATATAAATGACCATAAACATGGGGAAAATGAGAAAAAAAGTCTACAACAGCCCTCAAAGGTAATGTCATTAATGTGCAAAAACTTGAGGAATTTGTGCTTGATAAAGTGCCAAAGGAGTTCATATTTCTCTTCTATTAAAGGGCAGTGTATTTAGGAATTAACTAGGAAAAATTAAGTTACAACCTCACTGACACCTTTAATTTGCAGGAGGGATGGGGAGGCTAATTATCCCAGTGAACTAGCAGAAAACTAGCTAGAAAGCTAGACTTCCTTGATAATATTGCTTGCAATGAACAGAAAGCTCTACCTTCATAGAAGAGCTTCTCTCCAAGGGAATAATCATCAAGAGGATGACAAAGAAAAATCATCAAGGCCAGGCCTCTTCTGCTATGAATTGATGTCTGCCTTGGCTAAGAAATAAGAGCTGGAATTCATCTTTCTTAGGAATCTAGTCTATTGAGCCAACAGCTTCTGTCTGGATCCTGTGGTTACAGAAAGTATACTAGTAAAGTGAGTTTTGTAGAATGGGTCCTAAAAGCATGTGGGTGTGACAAAAAAATTTGCTGGCATAGCATGGGGACTTTGTTGGAATAATCACTCCTCTTGGAAAAATAGAGAAAAATAAAAATGCTTATGAAAAGATTCAACAATATAAAGGGAAATGCTTAAAAAGATTTGGAAAAACAGTTTGACAAGTATTTCCTAAAGCTAGTGGGATAAAATTTTAGAATATGATTTTTATAAGTTTTATAATTTCTACATGTTTATAAGATGGTTCAAGAAGATAGAGTAACTAAGAGAGCAGAGGAACAATCACAAAGAAAGATAATCTGAGATCATGAAAAATCGCATAGGAATAAAATCTTATTTGGTAAATTAAGAAGCAGTGAAAAACAACTAATAATATAGGATAATTTATAGTTCTTTCAAATGACTGTCATGACCATGGTTAGAGATGAGATGAGATATATGAACGGCAGATGCAGGATCTCCTATAACCTACAAGAGTCTCAGAAAGGCACACCTGTACGGATTTGAAGCATTAAACAATTGCACAAACAATATTTCTAAGGTAAAAGAAATGCTTGTGTCTGAGTCAGCAATCACTATGCATCAATAAATATTTAAAAAGAAACAAATACCAGAATGCAAGCTTAACTTTTTCTGAATTTTCAAATGAAAAGAAAATAATATAAAGCCAAAAATGAAATACTTAAAGTAAATGATGATGATAATAATAGCAATTAATAAAGGCTGCATTTTTCCCTGCACCACCAAATACCAAAGATAAGTAATATTTGTTCACAGGTTTGAAGGAAATGATTGTGATGAAAACATTGCATAGTCAGCCATGTTTTTCATATCTGGGAAAAGCCAGATGATCTTAAGCATTCAAAATTACAAGAGATAGGATATTCATGCTTCCTACTGCAAGGAGTTATGGGAAGATATACTTTATCACTCTGTGAAATGAAAACAAATAAAGGACTCATGGTTGGAGAATAATTGTAGATCAAATGCAGAGTTGACAACAAATAATGGCCTTTAAGTGACTATACCAATATTTATTCTTGAAATCAAATGCATGCTACCTAATAATTTAATATTTTTATTTTAGCTCTGAAACCCTGCATACTAGCAACAAGAACTGGAAATACTATGATAGGATTAAAAGAGTTAGGAATACAACAATAAATCCTGAGCTGGATAAAGAGTTATAATCAAAATGACTATAATCTGTGGTGGCACATATTGGGAATATGTCAGCGCTTTCACAGTTGATATAGAATATGATAATTTGAATAAAAATGCTTAAAAATAAAATATAAAAGCATTTTTTGAAACATAAATTTGTTGAGGAGGAGCTAGTCTTATGAAATGTTATATGAAAATATAAAACTATGATAATTAAAGCTGATTGTCACTGGCACATACAAATAAAAAAGAAAATTTAGAAGTGCAGAAAGCACAGTAATAACTTAGTATAGCATAAATTTCCATCACTTATTGGGAAAATAAAAACACAAAGAACCATTAAAAATTAAATATTGGGTCAATTCAGCAGATTTTTAAAACAATATATATTTTATTGATTTTTTACAGAGAGGAAGGGAGAGGGATAGTTAGAAACATCGATGAGAGAAACATTAATCAGCTGCCTCCTACACACCTCCTACTGGGGATGTGCCCACAGCCGAGGTACATGCCCTTGACCGGAATCGAACCTTGGACCTTTCAGTCCACAGGCCAATGCTCCATCCACTGAGCCAAACCAGTTAGGGCTCAGCAGATTCTTAAAAAGAATCTCTAAAACAGAACAAAAACCCAGAAAGTCTTATAGTATTATCTCATCTCTATATATAAAAAGCCAGGGTCCATAACATCCAAAACGACCAAAGGCTCGACCGAACACAGGCTTGGGTGGGAGGGGACTGGTGAGCAGGCTGAACTGCTGACCTCTCTCTCTCTCTCTCTGGGCCTTGCCAGCAGCTGGGCCTCTCTCTCTCTCTCTCTCTCTCTCTCTCTCTCTCTCTCTCTCTCTCTCCCTGAGAGGTCAGCAGTTCAGCCCCATCCCAGCAGCCTGGGGTGGCTGCTGATCAGCCCTGCCTCTCTGATCAGGCCTGGAGATAGGCCTGGAGATGCTGACTGGCATAGAATCTGACCAATCAGAACCAAATCTGGGTGAACTGCAAGGAGCCAATGGCTGCCTAGGAGGTGGAGCTTTTGATGCTGACTGGCATAGAAACCGATCAATCAGAACCAAATCTGGATGAACTGTGATGAGCCAATGGCTGCCTAGGAGGCAGAGCTTTTGACGCTGACTGGCATAGAAACTGACCAATAAGAACCTAATCTGGGTGAACTGCGAAGGCAGAACCTAAGGCGGGGGCTGAGGAGGGGTTTTAAGGGAAACCGCTGTTTGGTGTAAGGTATAAGAAAGCAGTTCACTTTTTTTTTTTTTTATGACTGGTTTCGCAGTATAGTGCATATGGCTGGCTATCAGTCCAGATATAGGGATTATGTATTTTTGTCTGCCAAGAGCATCTCCTCCTGCTGAATAAGGCTCCCCCCCCCCCCCCGATTTAAGCAATCCTATCCTATATAATCTATCTATACTAATAAAAGGGTAATATGCTAATTAGACCGGGTCAACCAGACATCCGACTTCCTTCTGGACAAAGTGGTGGTGGGGGCTGAGGCAGAGGCAGTTATGGGCGATCAGGCTGGCAGGGGAGGGCAGTTGGGGGCAAGATCAGGCTGGCAGGTGGTTAGGGGCAATCAGGCTGGCAGGGGAGGGCAGTTAGCAGTGATCAGGCAGGCAGAGGTAGTTAGGGGCGATCAGGCAGGCAGAGAGGTTAGGGGCAATCAGGCAGGCAGGCAAGGGGTTAGGGGCGATCAGGCAGGCAGGCAAGTGAGCGGTTAGGAGCCAGCAGTCCCAGATTGCGAGAGGGATGTCTGACTACTGGCAGTCGGATATCTCCCAAGAGGTCCCCGATTGGAGAGGGTGCAGGCTGGGCTGAGGGGACCCCCCCACCCCCGTGCATGAATTTTATGCACCAGGCCACTAGTAACATTGTAAAATACATTCCATGTAAAGACAAATATAAGAAACCATCAATATTGTTATAGAAACTATTGGTAAGGATTTATACTATTTTGTTGTAGAGAATATCTTTTCAAGTGTGACCAATGGTAAAATTACACAGGAATTAATTTCTAATATTGACAAGATAAAATTTCAAGTCAAAATTAAAAGACAAATAATAGCCAATTAGGAGTACTTTCCAAGTATATTCTTGAGGAAATAATAATATTCTTAATTGGTGAACAGCACTTAAAAATTAAAAGTAACAATGAAATAAAAAAAAATTGACCACACTTTATTAATGGGCACTTCCCTATTTCTAGATAAATTCCTTGTAGCATTCCAGCCTTTTAAATCCTCCAACACCCTTCTTATAGCATGCTCTTCCCTGACTATCTGTCAGCTGCTTGTAGGCATGGCCTTTGCCTATCTCATTTACCGCTATATCCCAAATCATTAGCACAGGACCTGAATTAATACATGTTAATGTTAATGTTGAAGAATATGAATAAGAATTCATCATTCAGTACATGGAGATGCTATTTAAATAAATGTAAAAGCTGTATTTCAGTATAAATAAAGATGAATATTAAAATTAAGATTAAAATAATAAATGACAATGTTCACAGTTGGCAGAGATACAGTAAATAAATGAGCACTTTTCTACCATTAATGGGAATAAACATTGGTGCAACTTTCTCCACCATCTTTGAGCATATAGAGACCTGCTGAGAACAGGACTTTCAAAACAATAAATGTCCAAGGCCTTCTTTGCTGACTATTCCATAAACAGGGTCTCCAGAACCAGAAGCAGCACACAGCTCTTCTTAAAACTTAAGGAGTTTATGTTGGAGATGGAACTGAATGCTGCCTAGACAAGAAATGTGCTAATGTGTACAAAGCAAAGAACAACACAGTGTCTCCTGGTGGCAAACCTAAGAAAACCAGAGTCACCTGGGGAAAGGTAACTCCTGCTCATGGAAGCAGTGGCCTGTTTTGTGCCAGATTCTGAAGCAACCTTTCTGCTAAGGCCATGGGACACAGAATCTGTGTAATTGCTGTGCCCCTCAAAGATTGAAATCTATTGAAAAATCTATAATAATAAAAGTGTAATATGTAAATCAACTGAACGACCGGACAGCAGAATGACCACCATACGAGCTCCAGATGACCATGCTATTACACCTGCTGGCACCAGGCCAGCCAAGGTGGGTGTGATGTGATTGGTAGGGGCCTGGCCATCGCCCCATGATTGCCCTGCAGAGAGAGGCCCAGGCCACCAGCCAGCGGGGTGATCGATCAATCAGGGGGTTCTATGATCGCCCAAAGAGGGAGGCCCAGGCCACTGACCAGTGGGCTGCAATGGGTGGGCAGGGCCTCCCTCTGCAGGGATGATCTATTGCGGAGCCCTGGCCAGGTGGGCAGGGCCAACTCTTTGGGGGGATTGATCACAGGGTTCCCAGACTGTTTGAGGGCACAGGCTAATTTCGTGCACCAGGCCTCTAGTAAATAAATAAAAGTGGATTTGAAAAGAAAAGGTGCAACTTTTCTAGATGTTATCTCTACATTGAAAGACTAACATGCATACTCTTTGACCCAGGATTGGTACTTGTAGAAATGTTTCTGAAGAACTTAGCATGAAAATACTTTGAGATTTTCTTATTAGGATGTTTATATCATCGCGGCATTGTTTGCAATGAAGAATAGGTGATAATTTAAATGTTCAACATTACGTCATTGGTTAAATAAAATAAGCTATATTAATTTAACAGAATATTAAGCTTTCAATATGATTTTGTGAAAGAATATTTAATGACATGCAATATTTTTTCATGATTTTAAAAAAAGTGGATGATACTATATAATGGGCCAAACCTCGTTATCTAACAAAAATGCACAAGGAACAACTTTATTGTAATGATGAAAATGTTTGAAAATTGCTTAGTGTGATAATAAAAATAAGGTATAAAAGAGACCCACAGGCCCTGAACTGAAATGAATGGCACTGAACTAGCATGTCATCTGTTTGTACTTTTTTTTAAAAGCATGGGTGTTTTATTTGCTTGTTCGTTTTTACTAACTTTTAGAGAGAGAGGAGGGAGAAGGATAGAGAGAAAGAAACATCCACGAGAGAGAAACGTCATCCGTCAGCTGCCTCCTCCACACCCACTACTGGGGATCAAGTCCACAACCCAGGAATGTGCCCTGACCTGGAATCAAACCAGTGACCTCTTCGTTCCTGGGTCGAAGCTCAAATGCTGAGCCACACGGGCCAGGCTAAAAGCATGTTTCATTTCCTTTAGGACAGTTGTTTCTCTCAGGTAAGTTAAGCATTCCTCTTGCATTTTTAATTTAAACAATTGATTTAGTTAGAAAGAAGGGCAATCCATGTTTAAATAATGAATTCTGGGTAAATCTTTTCCAAAAGGAGGCACTTCAGAGCCAGGGCTGGAGAGCTGTTTCTTTTTCAGCTGATGAGCAAGGGGGAGTTTCAGGAGTTTGGCTTGGAGACCCAGCGTTAATAGCACCTAAGTCTCCACAAGCGAAGCTTATGGAAAGCCCAGAGAAATGAAAGAGGATTTATTTACTTTCTTACCTACTTACAGCCATCAGCATTTCTGTTTGTGGATACCAGCCTCTGATCTAGCCTGATCTAGCTTTTGTTTTTGTTTTCCTAGTGACAGAGTCTGTGTTCTTTAGCAAGGATATAAGGAAGTGATATGCATCATTATTTTGTTAAAAATGCATAGATTTTCCCAACATAGTTCCCTCCTCCTCTCCTGGCAAATCCTATCCACCACTGCCCAATAAAATCATCTTTCAAAGCTTGTGGTTGTTATTTTCTTCCTTTAAATACACATATCAGAGAAAAATCACTGTAGATTCACATTATTCTAAACAATTTATAAGAAAGTCTGGCTGGCTGTATTTCCCAGTAGAAAGGATTGGGTCATTTCTATAAATGATTTATTATTGTTTTCTTCTGTAGGCATCAATAAATGAGACAGAAAAATCAAAGTTAATTAAATAAAAACTAATCAAGTTCTTTTTCTTAAAAGTACATATATGCATATATTTATATACTATTGCATTTTATGCGTGTGTTAAATTTTTGTATTCTTCACGCGTATGTATAAATATGGATCAGTGACGTCCTTTTAAAAAAAAACCTTTCTTTTCACTCCTATTTAAAGATGTGACTATAAAAGGTACTAAATGGAAAACAGGAAAGCATGCCAACAGCCAAGCCGACGGGAGACATCTGAAAGAAATTAGACACATTTTCAGGAGTACTTTTCCATTCCATCCCTGTGCCCCTGGCTAGCATGTTCTTTGTACATTGGATTCCAGCTTCGGAGAAACTGCCAAACACACAGGACCAGTGCATGGGCCTCATGTCTCCTTCATTGATCAGATACAGCCGGCGAGACTGGGGCCAAGACTGTGTGCCACTGATTGTAATAACTTTGTATGTACACACACACACACACACACACACACACACACACACACACACTTTTTGCTTACTTTTTGTGAAAGGGGAAAGAGGGTAGGAAGAGAGGGTATTAAGATTTTCAAGAGATAAATACCCTTGAATCAATCATAGGACTTAAATACAGGGCTTGCTATAGAAGAGGAACAGTAAAGTCTATAAACTCAAAGTTTGTCTTTGGACAGACTATACACCCGTTTCAATGTCTCTTTGTCACTCCACTCCCCACCTCCAGCAGCCACTCCTGCCACCTGGTCAGGCCATCTAATCTGATTCCTATTAAAACCAGGCATTGCTCACAAGTCATACTTTTAAAACTTCTTTTTCTGAGGTGTTTGCAATCTAGAAAGGGTCTGTACCTGCTGTTTGCCTACAGAAGTAAGATTCCTAGCTTCTTCCTGTTCTGCTCTGCTCTACATGACAGAGCATGGACCCTTGTAAATTCTATTTCCTGGACACCCTTGCCAACTTGCTTCAGGTTAGCTTTTGCCCAGGGTAGCACTGGAGGGGAATTGTAGAAGTAGAATAAGAGAAAGCCAAGGTGGTTCTTCCCTCTGTTTGGTTGCTGGTGGTGAACCAGTGAGCTGCTGCATCTCCTTTGTGACCCCAGCTGTCTCAAGCCGCACTACCTTCCTAGCTTCCATCTGTTGCTGGTGGCTCCACCTTCTAGGATCTGGCAACTTCTCATTTCAGTATATGATCAGACCTAAGGGTGGTGGTAGAATCTTCCTCTTGCAAATCTCTGGGCCACCTTATCATCTCCTTTACTCTAATATTCTGTCAGCTATTACAATCCCCTAATAGCTAACGCCCATACTAATTTCTCTATTGTAACTGCATGTAGTAGTGCAGGTCCAGTGCAAGGCTGCTGCTTTGTGTCCTGGAACAGAAGCAGAAGGTCCTCAATTCAGGCTATACCCTAAATGATTTGACTGTATCATTCCCTGGTTTGGAGAGGGCTCTATATCAGTACACTCTAGAACCATTGGAAAAACCTCTTGACCTCAAGTCCATGTCCCTGGTTATCCCATGATGGCATAGCAAAGAAGAGAAAACACCCACATCACAGTAACCAAGCTGCATACGGAAGTGGCAGCTACCTGGCCGGAGACCCTCCCAGAGCAGTTGGCAGTGGTGCCATGCACTGGGGCCCCTCTTCAAGTCCTCACTTGAGTCTACAGCTCTCACTGAGTCACAAACAGATTATGTCATCCACTGCACCAAACATACCTTCCCTGACCACACGTTGTTCCAGTTTTGACTGCACAAAATCACTCAAGGGCCAGACCTTGAGGAAGGTCACAGTGCAGATGGAGCCCCCTGAGACCTGCTACAGTCTGGTGGCACTGCCCAAGGGAGACTCGACAACTGTGGCCTGCACATTCAGGTGTATGATGAACTTCACTGTCAAGGACTGTGACCTCACCACTGGGAAGACTGACGATGAAGGCTCTGAGGATGAATTGGTGCTGGAAGATCTGGAAGCCACTATAGCTGATCACATAAAAAAGGTCATGAAGCTGAACGTTGAAGCAACTTAGGATGAGGTAAGGGATGACTTTGAGAAGGAGAAAACATTCACCGTGTCTACCACCAAGGCACTTGAGGTGGCTGTGGGAAATACTGTGAAATTCCTGGGAATGAACCTTTGTGAGAGGTCAAAGTGCCAGATAACAAAAACACCCACACATTACTCCTGGCTGGCGTGTTCCAAGGTGACGGTGACATCCTGGTGCACTCCCAGCTGCTGCTTTTGGACACAGTTACGATGCAGATGACAGCCAGAAGTTCAGAGGAGCTGCCAGTAGACATCATCTTGGCATCTGTGGGCTGAGGCCAGCATGCACTAGCCCTGCTCCTACCGTTTCCCCCAACACTATGCAGAAGTCGCATCTTCCTTCCGTACCCAGGGCAAAGTCTTTCCTAAGCCTCTGTATTTTTTTAAAGGAATCATTGTTTGTTTTTTGTTTTGTTGGTTTTTCTTTTATATAAATTTTAACCTTTGTCCCAGGACTGTTAGGGCGTTTGTTTTCTTCTTAAAGGATGATTTTAGCTTATTCTAGAACTTGCTGCCCTGCCTGCCAAAGAAGGACATCACAAATTAACAAAAGGCTTGTATCGCCTCTGGAATTTATTCCCGAAGAAACCAGCTTATCCCTGTAAATGAATCAGCATGTATTTATTGATAAGTAAAATATCTTCATTAATTTTTTTTCTCTACTTAAGTACCTGGGGTAGATTCTGTTTTCCTTATTTGATCATGATTGACACAAAGAAAGGAATGCCAAGGGTTCCCAGTGCAGAGGAGTCAGCTTGCCCTAGAGGACTTGGGGCTGCATTCTTCACTTAATCACAGTGCTCCCTGACAATGCCAAAGTCTGTCGCTGCTTGTTCCATCCCGGATTCTTGATCCCACAATGCTTCCTGGCTTAATATCTCAACTTTGATGAGATATTTGGAAAAGTGCATGAAATCTGAAATAGGCCAGTTTCTAGTCACATGCTATGAGCAAATCTCTCCTAGTCTCAGTTTTCTGCCCTCAAAATATAAACTATTACATGTCCTTATGATAATAGATGTGGAATCATTTGATTAATTGTACCACTCTATTCATTAAAGAAGCACACAAAGTGCTTTACAAATCTTTCCCCATGTGCATGTCAGAAAGTTTCATACATATATCAGGGATGTTTTCTTAAGCACCATTCCTTCCGAAGGGGACTGACATCAAGCATGCTAAAGATGGGGGTTATAATTAGGTTACCAAAATAGGAGGGGAAACCACATTCAAGGTATCTGAAGAATAATATATGGGAGGTTTAGTGCCTGACTTGGATTAGAGACTGCTCTTCACTAAATAGATAAGATAGAAAAGAGTTCAACATACAATTCTGGGTTATTCCCAGTATAATTTGAACTTGGCAGGTTTTTGTTCAACTAGATGGTCGAGAGCACCTAAATAAAGTAAACAAAATCAAATTTTTCTGAGGGAGTTTATACCTCTTTAGAAAACATATATAATTAAGCTGAATCCATAAAAATGAATATACATGTGTGTGTATATATATATATATAATATATATTATATAATATATAATATATATTATATATATAATATATATAAATATATATATTTAAAAGAACTTTGAATTGGAAGACAGAGAAGTAATGGTCTGGTATATACATCTGCTAATGTTCCAATAATGCCTTGGAAGAAAGCACCACACAACTCAGTGGCTTACAACAACAAGTATCTGTTCTTTTCTCACTCTCGGGTCTACAGTTGCCTGGAGCCCTGCTTAGCTTGGCTCCAGACTGAAGTTTGAATCCAGATCTCTTCCATGGGTCATCTCATTGTTTTGGGGCCAATGGCTATTCCTGGTGTGTTCTCTTGGCAAATGACAGGAGTGCAAGAGGGTGAGCAGAAACATGAGATATATTGACATTTTGGCCCAGAATTGTCAGATGGACATCAGCTTGACATGGTAAAGCTTAGCACAAATGGAGCTCTGTCCACTCCAAAGGATGGTATCATGAAGTCTCAGCAGACAATATGAAAGTGTAATTCTTACCCAGGGAGGGAATGAAGATTTACAAAGATCCGAACTACCACACCTTGTTCTAAGTCTGTCACCAACTGGACATTGGGGTTTCAGTAAACTTGGCCCTTCTTTTTCTATGTAAAAATAAGGGAAATTTGGATTTGGTCATATCTAATGGCCTATCCAATTCTTCATTAATTTGGAGTGAGTAAAAAGTGTATTTGTAGCCCTGACCGGTTTGGCTCAGTGGATAGAGTGTCGGCCTGAGGACTGAAGGGTCCCCGGTTCAATTCCAGTCAAGGGCATGTATGTACCTTGGTTGTGGGTACATCCCTAGTTGGGGGTGTGCAGGAGGCAGCTGATCGATGTTTCTCTCTCATTGATTTTTCTAACTCTCTCTCTCTCTCCCTTCCTAGCTGTAAAAAATCAATAAAATATATTTTTAAAAAAGTGTATTTTTATAATTTATACACCTTCATCTTATATAATAATAAAGGTTTTACTCATGAAATGACTAAAATAAATAGGATTGCACTAGAAACCTTAACCTTAATTTCAGAAGACAAGCATTTTAAAGGATTTTTAAAATCCTAAGTTTATGTGCCTGGATGATATTAATTACACACGAATTATTTTCATGTGAATACTAATAGAGTCTTAAAAAAACATTTACTTAGAAACATTTGTTATCCAATTAAGTTGATTTATTACATATAGACCATATTTTGATTAATTAGACATGCCATTATTTCAGATGGCCCTGCAGGCCAATTTGCTCCCATTTTCTAGGGCTGATAACACAAAAATTGCTATTTGCTCTGATTCCTCAGGAAACAACCAGGCTTGGCACAATACCCAGAGCCTTGTTTGAGATCAGGGCATCTGGTTCCCAGTTCTGGCTCTCCACCTCATCACCACGTGACTCTGCACAAATTGATGGTTCTGTGCCTTTCTTCCTCTGCACAATGAGGAGGAGTCACAGCTGAACCACTTCACTCGGGGGATTAGAGAAATGATCAAAGGCGATTCCATGTGTAAAAGCACTTTGACAAACGGAGCCCTGAGCACACTGAACAGTTTCATCGCAAGGGCATGTTTTAATTGGTTTTATTATTATTTAGGGATGGCGGGCCAATAGATCCGGAGACAACTGCTGTCAAAAAGATAGTTGATTATACTCACAGATGCCAAGAGAGGGAGGACATGTCACGCCATGGTGGGCCACATGGGGAATCACTGGGGCCGGCCATGAGGCAGAGAGAGAGGGGTGAACTGTGGAGGAGCTCCTTTTGTGTGGTTTCCATGAAAAAGAAAAGTTAAGCAGAGCATGCAGATTTAGGACTGGCTAATTTGAATAATTTCAGCAGGCTCTGGAGCATAGGGGCTGCCCCTAGTTTTCTGGCACCTGAACCTGAGGCGATTAGGGCAAATATATAGTGGTCTGAAGTGTGATTAAGGGTTTAGGGAGTTTGAAGAATCTAAATTGGTTGGTTTGTATTTAAAAATGAAGCCCTCAGGCCCTAACTGGTTTGGCTCAGTGGATAGAGCTTCAGCCTGCGGACTCAAGGGTCCCAGGTTCGATTCTGGTCAAGGGCATGTACCTTGGTTGTGGGCACATCTCCAGTAGGGGATGCGCAGGAGGCAGCTGATCGATGTTTCTCTCTCATCGATGTTTCTAACTCTCTATCCTTCTCCCTTTCTCTCTGTAAAAAAAAATCAATAAAATATATTTAAAAAAAAAAAATGAAGCCCTCAGGATGAGTGAGGCAGAAGGCCAAGGCAAGGTGACTCAGGGATATTATCAAGTTGTACAGAATAAGACATGTCCAGTATAGACATGCAGGGCAAGTGTGAAAGCATCAAGTTTGCAGAAGTTTAGACACATGGTTAATATTGGGCAGGGTTGTATCCTTCCAACAGAAGTCTCCCAGAGCATTCAACTTGCTTGTATGGTTGGGGACATGGGAGTTATGTCACTCTAACCTGTATCTTCAGCTGTCTAATAACCAATTTATAAAAGACATTCACCTGCCTACACATATAATAACTGAGAGGTAGAAATTATCTGAACATTATTTCTAAGATGGAGCTAGATTCTTCATTTTACATGCTTAAGAAAAATAACTTTCAAAGCTGGAGAGGAGAGAAAACCCTTCATAATCATGCATTTTCCACAAAGAAAGCCCTCTGTGGAAGTGGCACACAAAAAAAAGACAACACACACACAAAAAAAACAACCCCACAGCTAAAGAGCAAAGCGGTTGTAGTTAGTCAAAATCATGAATTTGAGGGAAAACTGGGTCTAGATCAGGGGTGGGCAAACTTTTTGACTTGAGGGCCACAATGGGTTCTTAAACTGGACCGGAGGGCCGGAACAAAAGCATGGATGGAGTGTTTGTGTGAACTAATATAAATTCAAAGTAAACATCATTACATAAAAGGATACGGTCTTTTTTTTTTTTTTAGTTTTATTCATTTCAAACGGGCCGAATCCGGCCCGCGGGCCATAGTTTGCCCACGGCTGGTCTAGATTCTAGCTTAAGTTTAGCCATAACAAGGCAAAGTATTTTAATACTGACTGTATTACTTATCTGTTAAGAAAACCTTCTCAAGTTGTATTTGTCCTCATGATATAGTCTGAACATCTTGAAATAATGTCTAAGTCATTTCACAATCTGCCCAACAACCATACCTGTTTGCCCATTCAGCCTATTTTTTTGCCTTATATTTCAGATGCCAGCCATAAGGAATTCGAACATGACTTTGTAGTTCACTGAAAATGACTTGGTGTCCTTGGACACTTGCTTCTTGACACTTGCAATGAACGTTCCTTTCTGCTCTTCTGCTCACCCTCCCAACTAGACTTAGAGTCCTATTGATTCTCAGGGCCTGAGCTTAGATTTCCCTTCTTTGAGAAGCCATTTTTTGACCCTCTACATTAAAGCAGGGTTTGATGTATAATCTACTGGGCTAGATATATAACACCTATGAACAGAAGCTTCCTAGCCTGCTTACCAGTCTCTTTCTACAAGAGTCTGCAAGTTCCATGAGAAAACTGCATTTTTTAAAATTTTTTCTTTATTGATTAAGGTATTACATAAGTGTCCTTATCGCCCCATTGTCCCCCCCCCCATCCCTCCACCCATGTCCTCACCCACCTGTTGTCTGTGTCCATTGGTTAGGCTTATATGCATGCATGCAAGTCTTGGTTGATCTCTCCCCCTTACCTCCACCCTTCCCTACCTTCCCTCTAAGGTTTGACGGTCTGATCGATGCTTCTCTGTCTCTGGATCTGTTTTTGTTCATAAGTTTATGATGTTCATTATATTGCATAAATGAGTGAGATCATGTGATATTTATCTTCCCCTGACTGGCTTATTTTGCTGTGCATAATGCTGTCCAATTCCATCCATGCTGTTGCAAATGGTAAGAATTCCTAAAACTGTATTTTTAATCATTGTTTAGTCCCAAATATCAAAACCTTGAATCTGGCACTGTGGGAGTTCTAAATAGTGTCACTCACTCCAAAAAAATTGCTGGATCCTGGGGCTGGCCTAAATACCTCTGTTCTGTGTCTCTAACTTGCCTAGTTATCTCTCATTAAATACTTGTCAATACTACTGTTTATGCATTATACTTCAAGTTTATTGAGGACAGAAATTGTGAATGATTCAATTTTGGTTCTCTAATTTCAAATACATTGGTACAATTTAGGCACTCAGAAATTGTACCCATTATGTTTGTTATTATAATTATTATAATAAATGTTTTTGAAGAGATAGATGAATATATAAATAAACGAATGCAAAACAGGACATGATCAGATCTGAAGTAGGGGTAATAATGGGGGATGGATACTGAAATACTTACCATGCCTTCCTCATAGGATTCCCTCCCCCCATTTCAAGTATCAAGATAAAATAAAATTGGTCAGAAAACATTACATCACCAAAAGTGAATAAGATAAGGCATTATTACAAAAACCACTAGGATAAAGTAAAAGTGGGAGAATATGATGTATTTCAATGTTCACTGGATCTTACAATTTAGATTGTACCTGTTGGTAAAGTTGTGGAAGTTTAATGACTATCATTTTTTGAAAGACATCTATGTTTACAGATATTTATTGCCTGCATTGATCAGAAAACCAAGGCATTGATGTCAAAGTAACAATGTCTATAGCCATAATGAGGGCAAGATGTTTAATGTCGTAAAGGGACCGTGAATATCACTGTATGTTTGGGAGCTGATTTTTAGGATAAAATAAAAAGCACATACATACTTGGAAAAGACTGCATTACAATACTGGCTCAAGTTTATCCAACAGTCTCATGCAACAAAAGTGATGAGATTCCAGGGAGAATGTTAACTACTACTTCTCTACAGGGGTAACTGTGGCTAAATCAGGGAGTGAGAGAGCCCCAGCCACTTGCCAAGTGCCCTCCCAGGATCAAGAGCTTCCCTCTTTGATGCTTGAACTTCACTGTTGAGTAAGAGCATACCTAGTGACAAAACCTTGCCATTAGATTTTCTCATCGTACTGCTAACTCCTGCCACGCCCTGTCATTCCTTGAAGTGCCCACCTCTCTGGCAGCACTTCTCTCTCCTCCAATCACCACGGGCCCACTCTGTGGGGCTTAGGATAGGATGGGAGGTGGGTGAGGGCATGGCAGAAGAAGAAAGAATGATGATGAGAAAGCAAGTTACCAAATCCAAATATAAAAAGCTCACAACTTTTTTGAAGACTATTCTGTTGGCCACCTTAACTTTCAAGGCAGAAAGAGAAGCCGCATTTCTGTGTTTCCTCTCATTACTGCAGGGCATGAATCTACTTTGAACCTAGTCTATCAGATGAGCTTGTTCCATACCCAAGAGGCATTATTATCACCCAGTTCATAAGTGTTCAACATATGGACATCATCAAAACCCAAACTGACTTTATGTTCCTCATTTCTAGTAAACCATTAAAGAAATCTAATCAAGACACATGCCTGTGTCGGGGCTAGGCGATGCACCATTAAATGTACCACTGAGTTGTGTGCAGAGCTCGCAAGACTCCACAAACTCATTTTAATTATTTTACAGACAAACTGAAAGACTCAGTATCTTCATTAAAGTGTAGCTCCCATAAAACAACAACAACAACAAAAAACAACCCACAAAGTCATGATGGGAAACAAGCTGTATCTTTGAATCACATCCATACTGATATTGTACAACCATAGCCTCATTGTATTGTTAATTAATTCTCAAAATGCACAGTAAGCCAAAGGGATAATTTGAGAAGAGTATTTGTCATTTAATTAGTAAATTAAGTTTTTTTTAAACACAAATGTTTCTCTATTTAATTAGTATGTACTATAGGTCAAAATCTCCCACCAGCTGGATAGTTTCAGGATAAATGGCTTAGCTTTTTTCTTCCATTTATCAAGCCAGTCACTTTGCAGAGAGAGGTTGAGCTTGGTTGGTAGGAAAGGAAGTTGAGGGGATAAAATCAGAATAGAGTTCTTGCTGTAGAGAATCATATATTTCAGGGGGAAAAAAGGAGGAAACTTCTACTTCAAGATGCTACTCTAATATCAATAGCATTGAATAATAAAGATTCAGGAAGTTTAGGGCCAATCTAGTCCAGCACCTCTTTCCTTAGACTAGAGTTGTAGAGCTGAGGGAAGTTAAGGGACACACTGAAGCCATATACCTAGTTAAGTAGACCGGCCTGAACTACCACCATCTAGGATTCCTGACTGCGAATATAAGGTGTTTTTCAGATGTCCATGTGTTCATGAAAAAGTGTGCAAAGTGTAATTGTAAGAGTGCATGGTGAGGCATGTGGAGTACATTTGAGAAGGGCTTTATCATTTGAAGTACTATTTCACCATCTTGGAATACTGAGATTTAACTGGATTAAGTTTGGCTTTGATGCATTACCAATTAATAATTCATATCTCTAAGTGAAGAATTAGTCAGCTTGTTTCATTTCACATTCTGAGAGCAGTTTTGTCATTTTGGAGCAAGGATCCATGAATGTTTCTTAATATAACACCAGGAGGGTATGTCAGTTCAGTCTTAACTCATTTGTGCAGTGTCTCTATTTTCTTCTTAATTAAACACAGAGACTGTTGATTTGGGGACAAAAATAGAATATGATGATGTCTGAATTCCTTCCCAGAAAATATTTTGTCTTTGCCTCCAGATGCCAAGAGTGACACATGAATATAGCTCGTATGGGGGGAGGCACAAACAGCTGCTTCTTGCCTTTCCAAGAAGGCAAATGGGCTGGAAAAGATCACTGATTACCTACCTGTTGGACACCCAGGAGGTCCTATGATAAAACTGCTCCAACCAAGTGATTGCTTGAGCTATCCTAACCCCTTCCTGAAAATGGGCAAGGAGCAATAAAGGAGTTGAATATAAATTAATTAGTTAAATAAGTATTAATGACTACAAATACTCAAAAACTGTTATTAATTTGAGGCAAAGAATTCACAAATGTATAAAGCATCCAATAAAATAATTAAAAATAATGTTCTCAATGTCTAATGAGAGGTATATGGAACCTAGTCAGTTTGGCACATTGGATAGAGCATCGGCCTGTGGACCAAAGGGTCCCGGGTTGGATTCTGGTAAAGGGCATGTACTTCAGTTGCAGGCTCTTCCTGGCCTGGGCCCTGATTGTGGCTTGTGCAGGAGGCAACCAATCAATGTGTTTATCTCACATCCATATTTCTCTCTGTCTTCCCCTCTCCCATTCTCTCTAAAACTCAATGGAAAAAATACCCTTGGGTGAGAATTAAAAAAAAAAAGAAGAGAAGAGAGAGAAGGGAAGGGAAGGGAAGGGAAGGGAGAGGAGAGGAGAGGAGAGGAGAGGAGAGGAGAGGAGAGGAGAGGAGAGGAGAGGAGAGGAGAGGAGAGGAGAGGAGAGGAGAGGAGAGAAGAGGAGAGAAGAGGAGAGAAGAGGAGAGAAGAGGAGAGAAGAGGAGAGAAGAGGAGAGAAGAGGAGAGAAGAGGAGAGAAGAGGAGAGGAGAGAAGAGGAGAGAAAAGAAAAAAGAATGCACTGGCCCTGAAGGCATGGCTTAGTCGTTGAGTATTGACCTATGAACCATGAGGTCATGGTTCAATACCCAGTCAGGTCATATGCCTGGGTTGTGAATTCCATCCCCAGTGTGGGGCATGCAGGAGACAACCACTCAATGAGTCTCTCTCATCATTGATGTTTCTGTCTCTCTCTCCCTCTCCCTTCCTCTCTGGAATCAATAGAATATTTTTCAAAAATTAAAAAGAATGGAGAGCACTGGCAGGTTATACGAACAGAAGGCCACATGGAGACATGCAAGAGTCAGGCTTTGAAAATTGGTTCACTGCCACCACCCACAAAAATGAGTCTTTTTATTTCTGTCCTTGCTCTCTGCTTATCTGAATTTTGACCAATTGCTTCCTTATGATCTGTGCAAGCTGTCATCTATGTCTTTACTTGTGGAGGCCTCCAATATTTTATTTTAGATTCACTTGGGAGATGACTGTTCAGCCAACTGGAGTCCTAGATGTGCTTTCCTAACTGCATATCCTGATACAGCCCTGTGGCTGTGTCTAAGGGCCAGGACATCTCCAGTCTGACTGCCCACTTCCAAGTCCACTGATATGAATGAGTTGCAAAGATACTGCAGTTTGCTGCTTTCAAGATCCTACAGAAATTACAGCGAGGCTTACAATGAATTGCCCTAGTTAGTTGTTTTTTGTTTGTTCATTTTTTTTTAACCTGAGTATAATTTGCCTCTGTTTTGAAGCAAAATAATTTAGCTAAATGATATTTAAGGATTCTTTTCTTCTTTATGATGATGGGTCATCCATCATTTGTATATAAGTAGATACTTGTAGTGAATATACTTGGGTGAAATTTGTAATTTTTTCTTGATAGCCAGACAGGATGCATTGGGTAAAAGGAACTTCGGTAAATAGGCCTTTATTAATGTGGTGGTAAAATGTGGTGAGAGGGGAAGCACTCTTTACTCCTATAATTAGGACCCAGTCTTTTAGTGAGTCTGTGCCTGCTGTGAACTTGACAGTTATTTCTCACTTGTATTTCCCTACCCCCATTTAGGGCAGGATGGTTAGAGAAGGCAGACAGTGGGTATTTTTCCTTCCTCAGGTCACTTAGGTTCTGGTTAACTATTGCCTCCTAAGAACAGGCCTTATTAAGAAGACTATACTCTGGGTATTTCAAATGGTTCCTCTCTCCTATCACTGCATGGAAGCATAAAGGGATTTTTCTTTGATATTTACTGTGGAGACCTGGTTGAGATCCTCTAGGTAAATCTCACAGTATTGTGAGGGACTCTTTAGGACTGTCCCTCTCTCAGAGTGTCCCACTGAACCTCAGCAATTCATTAATTACAGGTCAGGTTTTCCCACTTAGGCACTGGTTCCTGCTGCTGGTTTCCTCATATTCTTATTTCTCCAAGAACAGCTGTTGATTGATTTTTCTCAATCTGTTCACCTTTGAATTTGTTGTTGGGACAGAGTGGCCACTTCCAAGTTCCTTACACGTGGGCTGGAAACTGGAAGGTTGAATAGTATTTAAAAACAGATTGTTCACATAATTATTTTTAACATGACCTCTGAGAGTTTCTTTACCCCATTAACTTGTGTGTTTAAAAAGTAAAACATTTCTAACCAAGGTAAACTTCTGGTTAAAATGTCAGGGATTTTAAAGTGGTTCAATCTGAATCAAGGAGGATAGTAAATGAAATCTTAGTGTAAAGCTGAGTTGTGCTTTCAAAGCTTCTCAGTTTTATCATTCTTGGGGGGTGAGGGGGCAGCTGTGGTCACTTTTTCTGTTGCCATCATTGTATCAGGCAAAGCACAGACTTTGTTTTGATTTCAAACACAAGTCAGGGCTTAATTTTCTACTCTAGTATCTACTGCTTGGTAACCACAAATAAGCTCTTTATAATATCCAAGCTTCATTGTTTCTATCCATAAAATGAAGCTAATGACACGTTTACTCCTTACATCATAGGATTATTGTGGAAGTGACCTGAGCCTATGCAAAGTGACCTATAAGTAAATAGGAAAGTCCAGCATCAATAACACACTCCAACCTCTTTTTGGATTATATGTTATGGTCCATGACACACTGGCCATACGTCTGATGTTAACACCTAATTCATTGCATATGGTTAATAATGCATGCTATGTCTTTAGTCTTGAATTTCTGAGAAGAGTGAACTCTTTATCTCCATAGACATTTAACAGCTGGCATAGTAGTTGGCAACATATTCGATAATAAATGCTTATTGAAGATTTTCTGTAACAGGTGACATTTGAGTTAGGTATTAAAATCCAAGTAGTAGAAAACCAAGGATAACAGAAATGAATATTACTCAGGAAAAGCTAAGATATGCTGCAAGAACAAATGATCACTGTGTCTCTGTGGTTTCTCATCAGGTAAAAGATATATATTTTTACCTCCTCCACAAAAATGTTTTAAATGTATTTTTATTGATTTCATAGAGGAAGAGAGAGGGAGAGAGAAATAGAAATATCAATGATGAGAGAGAATCATTGATATGCTGCCTCCTGCATGCCCCCTACTGGGGATCGAGCCTGCACCCTGGGCATATGCCCTTGACCAAAGTCGAACCTGGGACCCTTTAGTCCACAGGCTGACATGCTATCCACTGAGCAAAACCAGCTGGGGCCCTCCACAAAAATTTGATGCAAGTCCAAGTGACTCTTCAGGACAGCAGTCCTATATATGTTGACTCAGCTTGTATGTCTGTTTTGGGCTCATGCTGCTCCATATAGCTTACCTAATAGTCTAAAAAGTTTAGACTACTGCAGCCAAAATATTGTTTAGACTATTGCAGCCAAAACATTACTAGCTTTCTTTCAATCCCGTGAGCATTCAAAGCTCCTTTCTATACTATGGCTTTGCACTTTCTGTTCTGTGTGGAACACTCTAACTTCAATCTACACATACCTAATTCTTCATGTTAATAAGCACCTCATTAGCAAGGCCACCTCATGACAACCCAAAGGATCACCCGCTCACACCATTCTCACTCCACCCCATTTTGTCTTATTGACTTTATGATATTTATTAATTTTTACTAACACTTTATACAGTCATGCATTTGCTTATCTTGTTCATTGTCTCTTCTCTTCTCTTCTCTTCTCTTCTCTTCTCTTCTCTTCTCTTCTCTTCTCTTCTCTTCTCTTCTCTTCTCTTCTCTACATTCAGGTACAAGCTCTACAGAGGAGGATCCTTATCTTTTTGTTTACTGATTTTGTCCCAGCAGCTAGACTAGTACCTGGCACCTAATAAACAATTAACATATACATTTTATGTGAATTAATTCTTTCCAAAGCAAGCAGATATACTAGGGAATTCTAAGTCTACAGAATACCAGGTGGCTTCAAGAGAGTGCAAAACTTTTCTGTCAAGATCCAGATAGTAAATATTTTAGGCTTCGCAGGCCAGATGGTCTCTAGCACAACTATTTAACTTGGCCCTAATTCTGCCATTATAACTCAAAAGAGTATGTCAGCATATGGGTGTAAAATGTATTACAACAAATTTTATATACAAAAACAGGCACCAGCTGGACTTGGCCTGGGGTACAATAAACTGACCTCTATCCATGAGCAAGGTGAGGGTCTGAGATTCTAAGGCCTTTAAGAGTGCATTATTAAGGCAGGCTATTTGGATTTAAGTCCTGGTTCTTCTACCAACCTCCCAAGCCTCAGAGACCTTTTCTGTAAAATGAGGCTAATTATAGAACATAGCATATCTCAGACATAAGTGATATCCCTTAATACAGTGCCCAGCACATAGTAAAACACTGAATAAATATTCACATTATATTTAAGAATACGTTCCTATGAACATGTTCCTACTACAAAAGATTAAGTGACAGTGATGGCAATGGAAATAAGAATGGAGAAGAGCAGATGTAATTAAGAAACTTGAGAAGTGAACCTGATAATTCCTGGTGACTACAGCCTGAGTTAATGATAGCGGCATCCTTGCATCAATGGAGCTCCCTTCTGCACTTTTCAGCCTATGGAAATCATACTCATTTTTTAAGATGTAGCTCTAATTCCATACTGTCTTTCAAAGTCCTCCACAGAGCTAATCATTTAACTAACACATTATAAAGCATGGGCTTTTTAAATTTCTGCCCTCTACTAGAGTCAGCTCTTAGGACATTTGTCTTCCTCAGTGCATTGTAGAATCTTCAAGAGCAGGGATTATTTGTGTTGTTACCTATTTCTTTGTTTCTGTCATTGCAATCTCCATTACATTTGCAACATTGATCCGCACATATTTCACAGATTCTGATGAAATGATTGAATGAGGCAATAACTAATGATCTTTTGAAGTATGGAAGTTTCACTTCCTACTTGCTACAATCCCCCCTCAATAAAATATCCACAGATCATACTTTATGGATCATAAACAATGGTTTGGTAACTTCACTATTCGTTTTATCCCCAACATCTGCTTGCAGTAATGTAGCATTGTCTTGGCAGCTCACATGCCATTCCATAGGGACATGTCTCTCTCCAATCCCCATACCTCACCCCACAAAACCCCCATTGCCTGCCTTATGTGAGAGTTGGAACCATAAAAATAACACAAAGAGTCCCTCTTATGTAGGATAATAATGGGAACAAAATGTCTTAGATGAAATATTACTGGCAAAATGAGGTATAACCAGATGTTGTGTAATGCAAGAACCGCCATAAAGTGATGAAGCACTCTGAGTCAGACTTGTATCTTTGAGAAATGTTTACTTTGAAAATCAAATAAATTAAAAATAAATACTCAATTTCCTCCCAATGATCTAAAAAGTTTAGACTATTGCTGCCAAAAGATTGTAAAATAAGTTGTTTTGTTTTTCAAGGAGAGGGGAATTTTAAAGATATTACATCAATAAAGATTATTTTAGCATTTCTAATCATTGTAAAAATTATACATACTTGTTTATAGTACCTGAAAACAACAGAGCTATTAAGATAAAAATAAAATTTAATAATAAATAATAAAAATAATAAAAATTAACCATCATTAGCATTTTTATATAGTTTCTCATATTTTCATATGGATGATTTATAAAGTAGCCATACACTTTTTCATTGTGGGATTTCCCAGGTAATGAGATAGTTGGCTTTTAATTCCACTGTTAGTGAAGAAGCAGAATTAACTGACCTAGAGAGAGACCCAACCTATGACCTTGACTTCATTAAGATTGTTTGCTGACTACTCAGGCTGACCAATAACAGCAATTTCATCCATTCAGCTGACATGTCCCTACAATATCTATTTCCAGGCATATCTGAACCCTGATAACTATTTCCCAGAATCTCCCCACCCCTGGAGAGAACCATTTGGAAAGTATAGTCAAGCTTAATGCATTTCTATTTGGGGATCTAATGTCTGGCAAAAAAATCATATCTTTATCATTTATTTAATACATAAATGGTTCTTATTCTTGTCTGATCCCCCAAAGCTTAGCAAAGTAAAGGCCATCCATTAATCACTTTGCCCTTTTGTGAAGTGCAGCCATTCAGTCTGTGAGCAATGAAGCTTCATCATCCAGGCATGTGGCCTGACTCCATAAAAGTTGGCACTGTAGTCTTGTTAAGAGCATTATAATTGGCATTTGTTGCAGGTACAGATGATTGGATGCAAGGCCATTTTCCAACTTAGATGTAGCAACCTTAATAAGGTAGGAATAGCTTTTGGAAGGGGACATACAAGTGTGTAAGGAAAGTGGCAAGTCCCAGCCTGAGATCCCCTTGAGGCTCTTCACTTAGTGCTGACTTGTCTAAGTGTCTATTAAGAGGATTCTGTGTTACCTCACCTTAGTAGATCTAAAATAGAATCTTAGCTTCTCCAAACCCAAACTTTCTTGCTTCTAGTTCCCATCAATTATGCTTTTCTCCAGGCCTCAAGATGTGAAGGCTGGGTGGCCTCTGACCTGCATTTCTCTGTCATCTCTGATACTCATAGGTCAGCACATGACTCACAACTGCCAACTTCTCTGCATCCCTCGGCTGCCTCCACCACTCACACCTACTCAACTTATGTTGACATTACTTCCAGAAGCCTGTTAACTGGTCCTTCAGGCCACAATCATTCCACATATGTTCCCTTTTATAAATAAATATCCTCACATGCCTTTGCCCTCCCTCCATACATTTACTTGAAAGATGAGACAATTTTTTTAAACAAGTATGATATTATTTCTCATTGGCTCTCAAGGGCAAACGTGATTTGGCACCAACTCTCCTGTCTTATCTCCAACTATTTCTCAAAACCTCTCTTTTGCTGCAGTTAGCTGTGTCTCCTCTCTACCAGCCCTTCCCCAATGAGTCTTTGCACATGTTCTCCCCATTGGAAGTTAAAATCTAGCTTTGTTCAAATTCCTGATCCCACATTTATTAAAAAAAAAACCACAACAACACAATATTATCTGAGTGACTCTTTTAGCTAGACCATGTTAGGCATGTGAGATATATCATTTACACCTGGCCTCATGGCACTTCTATTTTGAGAACTGTAGATACATGCAGATACATGAATACAGTCAAGACCCCAAACTCTTCATGCCGCTGTTCCTCTTTCCCTAGCTTCTGTGGACAATAGCAGATAATAGTTCTCAGCTTAGCCTCTTTCCATGACTGCCCTTGGAAAGAAGAATGCCTTTATCCAAAATCATGGGAAGAGTTCACATGCAATGACTAGTTGGTGGAGGGAAAAGGCCCCGGCTATCTAAAGCGTAAAGGAATAGTTTGAATTTAAGGTGGACCAACTCATCTTCATTTTCAAGTCACAGGGACAATCACTCATATTCCAGTCCAGGTAAGACCTTGAGGGCCTGGGTATCTACTGCCTTTATGCCATATCCATCCATGCTTCACTTGGGCATAGAAATATTCACAGGGACTTCTGGCATCCACAGGACTGCATCCATAATGCTCTGTGTTGCTATTCCACTCTGAGATCTGCCATATCAAAGTGATACAGTTTCCACTAATTGCAGGACCTCAAAGTAACATTCCCTTTCAGATCATGGAAAACTTCCCCCTCTTATACACAATCACAAGATAAAAGGGAAGCTTGTGGAAAGAGAAGTCATGGTAAAGTGACTTCTTTACCATTATTATCCTTGGAAAAAATGGGGAATAAAGTGAAAATAAATTAAAAAGCAATTTAATGCAGTATTTTAGTCATTGTTAAACATCCTAGGTATAACTTCCCAATTTGAAGAAAGATATAGAAAATACTAATACTGACTGAAAAATTTCTCCAAGCAGGCAGGAAGAGCAATAAATAAAGTGCAAGCTTTTTTAAAAAATAAAATTACTAAGGAGTTTTTATGCGCACCGAACCAAATTTTGGAGTTTGGGATGACCACCTTATAAATAGGGGGACGATTATGTCCTGGGTTGTGAGGAATAGTCCTAGTTTACATCTGATGGTATAGGGTAACTATTAATAGTATCCTCTTTTTACTTTCATATTTTCCCATGTGGAAAAAAAATTTATGGTCACTTTATAACATTTCCATAATAATTTAGCATCTAAGGTTTATACCTACCATTTCAAGGTAATTATTACTAGCATCCTCATTTTTAAACATTGAGTTGAAAGTCACAGAACATAAAATGAACCATTTAAAAATAAACTAGGAAAAAAATAAAAATAAATAAACTAGGGAACTTATATGCATATATGCATAGCCCATGGATACAGACAATAGAGTGGTGAAGGCCTGGGAGGGGCAGGTGCAGGGCGGAGGGGGTTGATGGGGAAAAAAAAAAAACCCTACAAATTAATAAAGGGACATCTGCAATGCTTTCTACAATAAAGATAAATTTAAAAAATAAAATTCAGTGGTATGTAGGAAATTCCATTCATAATACTGTGTACTCATAACTTATAGTTCCAAACATTTTCATGACCTTCAAAGAAAATCCTCACCCCAACACCTGGCAACCACTAATCTGTTTTCTGTCTCTACGAACTTACCTATTCTTGATATTTTATATCAATAAAATAATGAAATATGTGGCCATTTTTGTCTTGTTTCTTTCACTTAACATGATACATTAAAGCATGAATCAGTACTTTATTCCTTTTTACAGCTGAATAATATTCCATTATATGGATATATCTCATTTTGTTTATGCAAAATCAATTGGTGGAAAGTTGGGTTATTTCTTGCTTTTGGTTATTGTGATTAGTGCTGTTATGAACATTCATATGCCAGTATTTGTTGATTTATTCATTTTCTTGCAAAAATCTATGATGTCATTTTTCACAGATGGAAATGTTTAAGAATATTTTTGTCTTTAATATGAATGATTAGTTTTGTCATTAACATGAAAGTAAAAATCTAATGCATAGACTCATCTGTGAGCTTCCTGACCTTCTCAAAAGATAGGGACCATACTTTGCACTTGTGAATCTTAGATCACAATAAGAAAAATATAATGCTTTAAACACGTAGCCCCATGTGGACTATGGCATGTCAGATTTGATATATACCCTGCTCTCCCACTAGCCTATCTTAAGCTTGTTAAGCTTGTTTGAAACTCTCCAAATATCCCTTGCACATGGAAGATACAATGTTCAAATTGAAGAGAGTAATCCTCTCTTTTAAAAGAAAAACAGTTCACTTAAAGGAAATAGATTCTATATGTTTCTGATATATATCTGCCTGGTCCATCAGATATTTTCTGAGACCTCTTTTATGTTCTAAAGGTTTCAAAAGATTTCTTGTAAAGAATTAGGACAATCAGTCAAACTCAAAACAAAGTTGATTGGTGCTCAAACAAGCAGAAAAAACAGGAAGATTTGGAGTTTTAGTGGCTCTGCCTGATAATCAGTCATTTGATCATTGCTTAATCTTCAGTCTCTTGCTCATGTGAATATAATATTATGGTTATCAAAAGAACATCCTATCTAATAATAGAGAAACATGGTAATTAACTGTAACTTCGCTACCCTTCCCATTGTCTAATCAGGGAGATATGCAAATTAACTGCCAACCAAGATGGCGGCCGGCAGCCAGGCAGCTGAAGCGAACAGGAGGCTTGCTTGCTCCTAGGTGATGGAGGAAGCCAAGGTTCCCTGCCTGCCACTGCTGGCCTCTGAGCTGCACTCTAAAAAACAATGTTGCAATTATAGAAGGTAAATAAACCCCAGAAACCTGCTTTCAGCCATCAGAGCTGGAACGAGCAGGATCGCAACAGTGTTACAATTATAGAACCCAAACAAACCCAGATACCTGCTTTCAGCAGCAGAGGTCTCAGAGCTGGAGCCGAGCTTCAGAGCTAAAGCCGGCTCTAAGCTCCAGTGACAGCCATAGAAGCTAAATAAATCCCAGAATAAAAAAAGAAAAAGAAGAAAAGGAGAGGTTGGGAGCTTCAGTCACCCGCAAGCCTGAAAACAGCCCTCAGCCCCTCACCCAGACTGGCCAGACACCCCAGTGGGGATGACCACCCTGAAGGGGGTGTGACCAGCTGCAAACAGCCATCATCCCATCATCCAAGCTGGCCAGGCACCCAAGCGGGACCCCCACCCTGATCCAGGACACCCTTCAGGGCAAACCAGCCAGCCCCCACCCGTGCACCAGGCCTCTGTCCTATATAGTAAAAGGATAATATGCAAACTGACTCGAACAGCAGAAAGACTGGGAATGACTGGTCACTATGACACACACTGACCACCAGGGGGCAGACGCTCAATGCAGGAGCTGCCCTCTGGTGGTCAGGTCGCTCTCACATGGAAGGAGCTCTGCTCAGCCACAAGCCAGGCTGATGGCTTCCAGTACAGCGGTGGTGGTGGGAGCCTCTCCTGCCTCCTCAGCAGCGCTAAGGATATCCGACTGCAGTTTAGGCCTGCTCCCCACTGGCAAGTGGACATCCCCCAAGGGCTGCCGGGCTGCCAGAGGGATGTCTGATTGCCACCTTAGGCCCAATCCCCCGGGGAGCGGGCCTAAGCCAGCAGGTGGTCATCCCCTGAGGGGTCCCAGACTGGGAAAGGGCACAGGCGGGCTGAGGGACCCCCTCCCTCCTGAGTGCACAGACTTTTGTGCACCAGGCCTCTAGTTATAATTAATAAAATTATATAAAAGCAGTTTAAAGACATAAAACTCTTTGTAGTCAGCAAGGGATGAAGGAGGTGTAATATTGTAATATTTTCTCTTATTTCTCCATTTATATTCTCCCAAGAGGAACTCTAAGAAAATATTTTGTACACAGCAAGTGCTAAATAAACACATTTTGTATTGAATTAATTTTCTTTACCATCTTCCATCTCTCTCTATGTATAAGTGATTTAAATCTTATAAAATAAAGCCAGAGTGCAAATATAGGTTTATGAGGAAAAAACTCTGTAAGTAGAACTGATTCAAAATTTTGAAAGTCTCCTCATTCATAGGCATTTGAAATTTTTTATTCTCACTATATCAATGATAAGGGAGGGATAGGCATAAACACTTGGAAGTTAATCATTTTGGGTTCTGAATTCTTTTCTTTTTTAAAAATTTATTTTTTATTGATTTCAGAGAGGAAGGGGAGGGAGAGAGATAGAAACATCAATGGTGAGAGAGAATCATTGGTCCACTGCCTCCTGCACACCCTCAACTGGGGATTGAGCCCACAAACCAGGCATGCTGCCCTGACTGGAAATTGAACTGTGACCTGCTATTCATAGGTTTATGCTCAACCACTGAGCCACACTGGCTGGGACTGATTTCTTTTCTGTTATTTAATAAGCTACTTGCAAGGCATTTTCCTTCCTGTGTCTCCATTCCATCTTCTACCAAAAGGGGTTACTAATTTCTAAGCAATGGGCTATTATGAGGCTTAAGTGGGATGATAGCTTTAAAATTACCGGGAATGCTCTGTAGCATAAGGTTAGTTGTAATAAATATTGTGTTCCTCCTATTTTCCTTTTCTGACCATTTTACGTTGGGGTGGGAATTGAGGAGTATGAAATATTTTTCTTCCTTTCCCTTCCCTTCCCTTCCTTTCCCTTCCCTTCCCTTCCCTTCCCTTCCCTTCCCTTCCCTTCCCTTCCCTTCCCTTCCCTTCCCTTCCCTTCCTTTCTTTCTTTAAATAACAAAAACACAAAACCAGGGGAAAATGTAAATGTGAATGCTTACAGACTATGGGAGGACATTTTGAGAGTGTTATATTCTGCTCAGAGCCTCATCTCTGTATAAATGCCAAAAAAATCTAGTTTTTGAATCTGTTTCAAGTCCTCTCACTTCCTCTAAAATCAAGTGGAGTTTGAGTAAATTAAGTTTTTTTTTTGGATAATGTCTACAAGTGACATGTACATTAGTGTAGATAAAGCAGTTCCTTATCTTTCTAGACCTTGCTCAAGGCATAAGGAAGTGATGCAAACCACTCTGAACTTCTATTTCACTTGCAAAGTAAAAAATACAAAGCAATCTCCACAGGATTATCATTTTTATAAGGTAACTGTCATCAAAATTGTAGTATAAATTACTTGTTTGATGTTTTATACTCAGAAAGTTGGTTTTGTGTGTGTATCAAGAATAGACACCCCCGCGCCCACCACACACACACATACACACACACACACACACACACACACACACACACACTCAAAGGTGATGTGCATCATCTAAGCTCACAGGAAATGATATCAAATGAAAAAGTAAATTTTCTGATGTCTAATGAGAATGCACTTGTGACGCTGAGGTGGCCCATTACTGTCTTCTCTCCACTTAAGTATTTTACACAGTAGGTCAGATTATTACTTGAAGGTTGTTTGGAGGCCTGGAATCAGAACATTTTGGATATTCTCAGACAAATCTTCCCGGTACATAAAGTTAAGAGTTCCCAAGTCTTTAACCACTTGGATTCTTTTAGCTTCTTCTACTATTTCTTGTTTTCTTCCACTTTGGATATAATAGAATAGCTTAGGCTATTAGAGATCTACTTAGTAAGTCACATTTTGCTCCTACCTTCTCTAAACTGGAGTTATGAATCTACCCAAACTCTTTAGTCACATATCAATAGTTTCTGAATTCACCCTCAGAGATAGATAATAAAATATAATGTGTAAAGATATTGTCTCTTCAGCTTTCCAAGTTCTTTTCAATGCTGAAGAGAGGAACATTTTTCTTACCTCAGTTATTGTCCCTAATTACAACTAAAACTGCTCAACTGAGGTGTATACACATGAGAGACATGAGGTTTTGTAACTTGATACACTCTCTTATAAATTTTAAAACCATGTATTATGTAAACTTTAGATGGTGGCACTCCTGAGAGCAAATTTGGTATTGAGAACAAATATGTAACAGAGAAATATTCACTGCTCTATTATAAACTCTGCTTCTACAAAAAATATTGTTTATCCTCAATCTATGAGTTCACTTTTGGAAATCAGGCCTTTTACATAGCTCTAGGTCTGTTTGTATACAGGTTAAATTCTAAATACATAAATACAGATGAACTCCCTCCCTCTTTAAAATTCTGCCACTTTAAGCACTTAATTAATTATGCAAATATTTTTGAGTGACAGCTATGCAAATTTCACTGTTAGCCAGCCTTTAAAAAAAGAAAATTCCTGTCACAACCAAGCTTTTATCAATTCCAATCAAATCTTTGTTTCTCCTCACCTTGGTTTCTAAAATATGGAGCCCTAATCATTGAATCTTTACTGTTTCTTTATTCTTTTTCTGGCTCTCCCTTTTTTTTCATGTTTCACTTTTTGCTCTCTCTTCTCCCTCTTTTCTTTATTCTCTCTCTAATCCTTGACCCCCTATTTTCTTTCTCTTTCCTCTTTACCTCTCTCCTCTTCCCTAATAAATATTGTTTAAGATTAAGCAGCAGACTGAAGGGAAGACACATTTGTGGAGTTCAGGAATAAAAAGGTTACAAATATGGATAATGGCAGTAAGAGATGAGTGGCCAACAGCATGAATTTATGGGAGTTGCTGTCATCACTGTAGCTTCTCTTCTGCCCACATCTGCACTCACACATTCTGCCTTCTACTATAAATAAGCCAAGCTCTTTGCTTGCCCAAGAGATCCCATCTCTTTTCACTATTGCTCCAACTCCTCACTTCTTTTCTTCACTATCATCATTCTCTCTACAATGGATTTATTCCATTATTCTTTTCATAGTCTCTTCTCCTTGAAGCTCCTCCAACTATTGTTTCAGATTTGTCTTCAATCTTCTCTGTTCTCACATCCTATGTCTAATCTGTCAGCAAATTGTTAAATTGGTTTTAAAGATGTATTCTCAAAATCCCACCACTTATCACTATTTCACTCTTATCATCCTAAAATGAGCTATTCTGTCAAGATAAAATCAGATCTCACCTAGATTATTGGAATAGCCTCCCATGGGACCTACGGCTTCCTTGTGATATCATCCACAGAATAATAAATGTGATCCTTTCAAGTCAAGTCCAGCCCAGCCAGCATGGCTCAGTGGTTGAGCATGAACCTGCAAACCAGGAGGTCACAGTTCGATTCCCAGACAGGGCACATGCCTGAGTTGCAGGCTCAATCCCCAGTGTGTGGTGTGCAGGAGGCAGCTGATCGTGATTCTCTCTCATCATTGATGTTTCTATCTCTCTCTCTCCCTCTCCCTTCCTCTTGGAAATCAATAATTTTTTTAAAAAAAGTCATCCACTCATACTATTGTTCTGAAGAAAACCCATGTATGGCTTTCTCACACATGTCCGAGTTATTACAGGAGCCATGTGGCTCTGCCTAATCTGATGACCCTGCTGCTCTCTCATCTCCTGCTTCTTTCCTTCTGGTTCACCCAACCTCATACACTCTTCTGGTCTTTGAACACTGCAGATGCACTCCTGCATCAGGGTGCTGTGCTTGTTTTCCCCTCACACATCATCTGGATCTATCCATCATTTCTGCAAGGCCTGCGCTCTTCAATCCCCTTTTCAGTGAGATCTTCCAGAAGTGCCCCATTTAAAATGGCAGACTCTCAAACAAACCTGTTATCTGGATTATTTGTTTTTCCCAGTTGCACTTGTCATGATCAGCATAGCCATTTGACATGCTGTATATTTATCCTACATTTTTCTTTTCTTTTCCCCCACTGAGTATAAGATCTACAAAAACTAGTGTTTTTTGTTTGTTTGTTTTGTCTTGCTCAGTTTTATGGCTTTATTTATTTCTGTATCCATTGTCCTTAGGAGAGTCCTAAGTACTTGTTGGGGATTCAATAAATACATCTTGAGTAAAAACAATGAAATGTTCCAAAATTATTTGAAAGGAGATATTCAAGAGAAATATGCATCATTATTGTATATTAAAATAAAGTTGATCTTAGAGAACACACAATAGAACATAGCATACATCTGTATTATAAAGAGGTACACCTACAATTTATATGATGTTATTATTAAGCAATGTCACCCAAATATATTTAATAAAAAAAGAAAGATGACCTTATTTTTTTATACTGAGCTGATAGTGTTTAACAGAGCTGGCCAGATAACTGAGGATTGGGAATCATCTAATGAGTATCTTTAGTCTGAAACACCTTCTACTTCATATCCATTTCAAGTTATTTTCGATAGGTTAGGCTACCTCAAGTTTTATCTTCTCAGACTGTGGGATCATTAGTAGAAGGAACTCTACTCCTTTTTCCTTCAGTTTTTCTAGGGCTAGTAGAATGTTACAGTCATGGTAGCTTCACTTTAAAATATGGTGATTAATAGAGCACTTGGTAAATATTAAAATGCATAATATCCCCCCAAAGCCTCAAAAAGCCATAGCACATAACTGCCTCAACAGAGTCTACTTTATGAAATCTTCAGTAATTGAAGGAATATAAATTATTGAAAGAGTCCCACACCCAATGGCAAATAGATGTTAAAAGCTAAAAGAATGACAGTGATTTAGAACTCAGTGTCTTTCTTTATCACTGCTTACGACTAACTCTCTCTGCTCCATTAGGGTGTAAATTTGACTGCAATGTCAGGCGTGGGATTTGTAAGAGTGTGTCCAGTTTTCATCATGCTCATTCTCTTAGTTTTATCTTTGCATGCAGAATTTTCCACTACATGTAAAAGGGAAACTAGAATACTAGGATCTTGGAAAACACATCCATTTGTGGATAAAACTAAATAGAAAAAAACTGAATTTTAAGTGTAAGCTAGTGCCAAAATGGACAAATGGAAGCTTGCAGCTAAAGAGAATGCAGAGAGAAATTAATTTATCCCTAATTCTAAGAGAAAAATAATGAAAGGAAATTGTTTATCTTTGTGGAACATAACTCACAGGGTCACATTAATTCCCCAGTACTTGCCAATCCCATTGCTGAGTCTTCATTTGCCATAAAGTTTATGAAAATGGCATTATCTGATTGTGTCTGTGTTTAGTACTATGAATAGAAACTGTGCATTTACATATAATAAGAGGTTGATATAACTAATTTGTCAACCAAAAAATACATCTTCATCTTAGGGTTTTATATCTTTGTCTGCTTCTTAAAGATTAAAAAATAAGATAGAGTCTAAGGCAAAATTCTTGTTTGGGAATAAGATAAAATTGTATCATAAATGTTATATAAAAATAAGCAGATTATTGTTATAGTTTTGTTTTACTGGGTATATGCTTGCATTTAATATAATGCTAAAGATAAAAAATTCACAAGGAATGGGTCTAAAGGTATATGATCTAATTGTGAATGAAGAGTTTATTTTATAATATAGCTAAAACAAAATTTGATGGTGATCAAAATATGAGAATGGAAACATGGTGAAGCTAATAAAAGGTAGTATGCATAGTTGTATAGGTAATTTTCTTGGGTGGCATTAAAATGAAATGCAAAACAAATGAAATAAAAAATCTATCCATGTGCCTTACAGAATCATAACTTGAAATGACATTACAATGAAAACAACATTATTTGCCCAGTCAAAGCCAATTATGTTAAGGGAAAGAGGGAGAGAGAAAGCTATGGCCATCATAAACACTGTCAGTCCAAATCTTTATCTGTCTGGCATTTAAGCCAAGTTAATCTACTATTTTATGTAATTTCACAAAATGTTATGGGCTCAGGACATTGGACTGTGAGTTCAAAGCTAAAAAAAACATATCTGTTCTTAGGGACTTTTTCAGGGGTTATTTGAAATATATATATATATATATATATATATATATATATATAATTTATCTGTCTGTTAGTTTTTATTAGCATACATAGCAATACACTATTAAATATGACAATTATTAAGTTATTTTCTCCCAGGTGGTTTCAAATACTCTACAAGTAAATATTATATGTTCCTCCCCCTAAATTTATCATCTAACAAATGTTCTAAAACCCATACCAAGTAAGAATAATTATAGTGTCAAGTGCATTGAAATACAAATTATGAGAGCAGGGTTCCAGCTGAAGTTTGACAATAATAAGCTGTGTGACCTTGTTCATGTAATTTCCGTTTTCTTGAATGCCACATGAATTATCTGAACCATATAATCTTCAATAATCAGTTGAAGCGTTCCACTGTTCTATATTTGAATAGTGTTTATCTTTGTTCTAGATCCACCCTTTTCAGACAGCAGGGTGGTAAGAGGAGCCCATCAATTCTCCATCAAACACAATTTCAATAAGCTAAATTAATATAGATACAGTGGGGCCTTGACTTACGATTGTCCCGACTAACGAGTTTTTCGAGATACGAGCCGTCTCTCGGCCGATTTTTTGCTTTGAGTTGCGAGCTAAAATTCGGGTTACGAGCCAGCTTCAGATACCCCACCGCTAGTTGGCGCAGCGAACGTCACAGTGAACACCACAACATCAGCCTAGCATCACGCATCTCACTCGTTCACTTTAAGATTTGACATACGAGTAATTTGAGTTACGAGCTCCATCATGGAACGAATTAAACTCTTAAGTCAAGGCCCCACTGTAACTAAAATAAGTTTTAAACATTAAATTGGGATAACAAAGTCTCTAAAATATTCTGCAAAAAGAAACTCATTTAATTTTAACTAGCCCAAGGTTTCACAAGCCTGTCCTGTCCAACCTAGTAGCTGCTAACGCCTGGTGAAGAAGTTTTCCCACTGCACAGTTTGGGAAACACTGGTATAAACTAAGGCCCTCCTTTTGTTAGCTGAGGAGTGCTAACAAAAGGAACATTGTGAGATATTAGAATGGGGTTGCAGCACTGCTGAGTAAGAGCTAATGTGCAATTTTATGCATATGCTATTCTTTCCAAAAGAAATATTTTGCAAAAAATAATTCTGAAATGTCTTTTAAAACCATAGTTCTCTCTCTCCTTTCCCCCTACTCATCATGCTATTCAAAGTAGAAAATAAACATGATGGAATATTTCTGCCCAGGGAGTAAAAGGCATTGTTTATTTTTTGGAACAGTTCTCAGTCTTTGACAGGGAAACATTAAATCTAATGAGACACAGCTTTCTGTCTGTGTGCTATCCTGAAATAGAATGCCACCCTATCCTTAATATTCCCTTCTTTTTTATAAGTAGGAAAGACGGTATTTTAAAACCACACCCTCCCCCTTTTTTTTACTTGCCCACCATTGTTTCAAATGAAAACATCCTTCACTCCAGAAAGGAAATATCAAAATGAAAGTGTTGGAAAAACAACAACAAGCAAAACAGAAAAACAACAAATGGACAGCAGGTTGAAAATATGGTAACCCTGAATACATAATAATCACAATAAAACACAAACAAAAATATAGCCCTTAACATCCCTGCTCACTTCAATGATCACTGTTTACTAAGTGTTGTAGCAATTTAGTAATTAGAAGCAAAACAAAGTACATGCAGCATGTTTCCATTCATTAAGATGTGGTCCTTCTTGTTTGTCTAGTGGTCCCTCCATTACCATTATTGAAAATAAAAATAATAAAGAGATTCAAAATAGAATATTCTGGCATTGTTTCCTGGACTTCACATTACTTTTAGATATTATTTTTTACTTAGGGTAGGAATGTGTTTTTGTTTGTTTGTTTGTTTTTTGTTGTTGTTGTTATTAATATGGGTAAGACAAGTGAATCCTATATAATAAAGAGCTAATATGCTAATTAGACTGGATGGCAGAACGACCTCCTAGAATGACCTTGGGCAGGGGCTGGGGCCGGGGCTGTGAGGCATCAGCCAAGGCAGCTGGTCTGCAAGGCGGCTACTCTATACTAATAATAGAGGAATATGCAAATTGTCCAGGATGCCGTCACAGTAACTGTAACGACTGGACAGCAGGCTGCGTGGGGTGACCAGGCCAGCAGGGGGGTTAGTGAGGGATGACCAAACGACCGAACAGCAGGCTGCGTGTGGCGACCAGGCCGGCAGGGGTGGGCAGTTGGGGGTGACCATGCTGGTGGTGGGGGTGGGCAAAGGGGTGACCAGGCTGGCAGGGGGGGCAGTAAGGGGAAACCAGGCCGGTGGGGGGGGCAATTAGGGGTGATCAAGCTGGCAGGCAGAGGTGGTTAGGGTGATCAGGCTGGCAGGGGCGGGGGGGGGGGCGGTTAGGGGTGACCAGGCAGGCAGGTAAGCAGTTAGGAGCCAGTGGTCCCGGATTGTGAGAGGGATGCAGGCTGGGCTGAGGGGACTGCCCACCCCCCTACCCCCACCCCCGTGTGCACAAATTTCATGCACTGGGCCTCTAGTATATAGATAATCAGATGTAAAAGCAGAATTATAGATAGTGAAAAGTCAGAAATATAAGCTGAAAATTTAGATATATAACTAATTAAGCAGTAATAAAAGAATTGGACTTTCATCTGTGATTTGCTAGTTGTCATATAATCAAGTTAGACAATTATTTTTAACATTTAAAATATTGCAGTTGCTTCTAAAATGGAATTATTAGTACCACCAAACTATAATTTTTCAAAACGTTAAAAATGTGAATTATGCAAATATAAATTTATTAGATGCTAATAATTTCTTGAACTCAATTTAATGAGGAAATCAGTAAATGTGAAAAGTGAATTTGAAGAATAGTCTAGATAAATACATAATCAGTAATGATAAAATAAATTTGCTAATAGAAGCAAACTGATCAATATCTTATAGGGTAATACAATGTTATGTTTGGAATAATCTTTTCTTAGGATAGAAATCAATTTTATTTCTACTGAACAAGATTAATTTGAATTATTGAGGATAAAATTATCTGTCTGCCTATCAATAATCTATAACTTAAATTCTATCCCTATTGCATTGACTCCATTTAATTTGTCTTTATTCTAATATGATAAAACTAGAGGCCCAGTGCACGAAATTCATACACTGGTAGGGTCCCTAGCTGGCTGCTGACAAGGTACTCCCTCCCTTCCCCCGGCTGGTCCTGCCCCCTGGTCAAACTCCTGGACAAACTCACCATTTAGGGGACAATTTGCATACTATGCTTTTATTCTATAGGATTGTAACCCATGATCACTAAGCTTTATTAAAATGGTAACATTATATCATCTTTGAAAATGACGAGACAAAGAAAAATACATGATGGAAGTTTAAAGCTGAAGATATAAAATATGATAATAAAAATGTGATATATAAAATATTAAAGATATTTTCAATAAAATTAAAAATGACATATTAGAAGGTTAACACAATAAAATATGACTTAGAGATGATTTAAAATGTTTTGTAAAATATATTTTTATTGTTTTCAGAGAGGAAGGGAGAGGGAGAGATAGAAACAGCAATGATGAGAGAGAATCATTGATTGGCTGCCTCCTGCATGTCCCACACTGTGGATCGAGCACGCAACCTGGGCATTTTTCCTGACCTGGAATCAAACTGTGACCTCCTAGTTCATAGGTTGACATTCAACTATTGAGCCACACCAGCCAGGTAGGAAAATTTCTAGAAGTGTGTCCTGATAAAGAATGTAGGATGCTAAATAAATGTAAAAATGTAATTATAATACTATATGCTAGCAAAAATGATTGCATATTGTAATTTTGAAAGAAATTATCATATACAACAGCAAAAAAAGTAAAAGAAATATTCAGAGATGAATCTTACGGCAGATATATAAGACCCGCACACTTAAACTATGTAACATTGCTGAGAGAACTTAAAGAACACTTAAATAGGTCAACAGGTGGTGGAATAGGAGGTCCTCTGCTCATATTCCTCCTTAGCAACAATAAGTTAGTAGCCATCCATAGAAAAAGGAGTCTTTGTAGGAGTTTTGGGATTCAGGTCAGAAACTGAAAGCTCAGTGGAGCCCAAGACAAAGGAGGGCTGTTTGGTAAGGTAGGCACGTGTCCCATCTACAGATCCAGAAGCAGCCCCATCTTCCCTGAAACAGCCTGTAACTCAGCTCCAAGACCTCCCATCCATGGGCTGGGAACACTACTGCCTTCCCAGGGACCCACTGGGAGACACATCAATCCACGCCCCTGTGACCTACGTCTAAATTCTGATCATGAAACATCCCTATAACTAAGCCTCAGACCCTCTCAGTCACAGGATGGAAAGAGTCCTGCTCACTCAGGACCTGGAGGGAGATACATCTGACTGTGCTCTTGGACTCAGACCTGACAACATTGGTCGACTGCATATCCTCAAGTAGGCCTGAGACCTAGTTTCAAGCCCCACTTAGCACTGGCCTAAGGCCAATCCTGCCATGCGCAGGGACCCACCAAATCACCTGCCAGGATTCCTTTCCAGGATCAAGAGGGAGCCACACCATCTAGGTACCTAGTGGCTGGCCTGTCACCTGCAGATCTCAAAGCAAACCCTTGAGCTAGCGCCAGCCCTACTGACCAAGGTCTAGGAAGCAGTCCCAACTACCCAGGCACTCAGTGGAGTCCATGCCTGCTCAAGCCCCTAGTAACAGGCTCATCAAAGCAGACCTCAGTGTGGACCCAGAAGCAGCCATATGACCTGGCTCCAAACCTGCTCCACTGTGATCCTGAAGACAAGAGCATTAGCCCACAGACTCAACCAGAAAAGGTCTTTACCTGCAGAAACCAGGCTTTAAATGGAAAACTACTTGTATTCAATAGAAACAAATGAACTATTAATATATATGCACCAACCTGGATGGATCAGAACAGTCAGAATGAGTGAAAAAGTCAAACATAAAAGAATCCACACTGTATGACTCCATTCATACAAAATTCTAGACAATGCATACTAAGCGATAATGACTGAAAGCACTTCAGTGGTTGTCTGGGGACAGAGTGAGGGGGAGCAGGAGGTAGAGATTCCAAAGGGACACAAGGAAGCTTCTGGATGTGACAGAGATATTCACTATCTTGCTCATGGTGACACTTTCATGGTGTATACACATGTCAAAGCTTACCGAAAGAGACATTCTAATATGTGCACTTACACATAGTACACCTTAATAAAGTTGATAAAAATTAACAAGAAAGATCTCTTCTCTTTTTTCCTACCTTTCTATCTCCTCCTAATTACTTCCCTTGGCAGAACTTAACATAGGTCAAGCAGGCAATGAATCTAGGAAATATAGTTTGTAGAATTTCAGCTCTGACATCACGGAGACAAATTAGAAGTTTATATTTGCTGCTGAGAAACAATAAATAAATAATGGACACAAGTCATCCCTTTACTCACACCCTTTATAAATATTTGAATACCCAACAGAAAAAACACACAAAATTTCATGATTATACCTAATAAAATGGAACTCTACTTTGACTAAGATGCCTATTCTCCCTACAAAAAGAAAACACACAAAGCCTTAGCAATTGATAGCATCTAACATTGTAAAGTGTGTCCCAAAATTCACGCAAGAAGTAATTTTGATAGAAAACACAGGTTTATAATTAAAAATTGTAAATTTTTTATTGATTCATAAAGTATACAGTGTAGGGTTATGTATGGAATAGCATATCAGGTAAATGGTCTCCAAGGCTTTGCTGGCACATACGCACTCTTGTTATTGCCTAAGCAGCCACATTTCCGAAGAAGAATGGTCCGATGATGCCTCCAGCTCAAAATCTGCACCAAACAGTGACACGTTGTGGATGCATTTGTTTCTCAACAATCACTTGTGGATTTTCTGAACCCCAAATGTGACAATTTGTCAATTAACCAAGCCATCAAGATGAAAATGAGCCTCATCGAAATTCAGTCACATTTATGCAAAAATGGTCATGGAAAATTTCCACAAAAGAGTACATATGTGCCAGCAAAGCCATAGAGGCCATTTACCCGATATCCTATTTCATACATAACCCTATATTGTGTACTTTATGAATCAATAAAAAATTTATAATTGTTAATTATAAACCTGTGTTTACTATCAAAATTACTTCTTGGGTGAATTTTGGGACATGCTTTTTAATGTTAATTTCTATCCTGATTTAGTCATTAGTCCACCTGAATATTATGAGAGAAAAATAGACATATAACCAAAGGGACTACTCAGGGAGGTCCCTAACAGCATTGGTTTTTGTTTGCTTATTTGTTTGTTTGTTTTTTGGCAGGACTTCCTTACTAGCTTTCTCCCTATAATAATCTTAGTTCCTGATTTCTGACCTATGAGATAAATTTGGTTAACTTATTTTAACAATATGCTTATATTTTTATTTGTGTGCTGTTGGAACAGGTTTCAAAACTGACATGTCTTGAGCTGAGGCTGTTTTATTCATTTTGTGATATGGTCAGTATACAGGGTAGGCAATAACCCTCAGTAAATTCCACCTGCATATTCACTTGTCAGATTAGCAGTACCTGCAATGGTGTGGGGCTTGCACTCTAAGAGTTACAATAAAGGAAAAACTGTCCCCCGAATCACAGCTGAAACAGAATGATTGAAGATATTCTAGGTGTCTAACTTAAAGAAGACTTTGCAAGGCATTTCATATATGCACAGGTTGTCAGGCACAGGGCTTACATTTACTCTGGACCAGTGATTTTCAACCAGTGTGCTGCAAGGATTTTTAAAACATGTAATTCTTGAGTATTTAGTCAGGGGCACTGACCTCTTAGATTGACAAATTTAAAAAAAATGACAACAATAAACACAATAGCCGCCTGGTGTGAACGAATCAAAATTATACCTTTCTTTCAGGAAATTGGCAATACCATATTTTTGTGTGTGCCGCAGAATTATAGTAATTAGTTTATGTGTGCCGTGAGATGAAAAGTGTTGAAAATCGCTGCTCTGGTCAGCTCCAAAGATAAAACTTGGAATGGCAGCAAAGAGGTTTTTCCAGGGCCAGGCAGCTCGAAGTGTTGCTGCATCACTGGACTGTTCTGGGAGAGACTAAATGATTACCTGTCATATAGTTAGGATTCTCACATGACAGGAAGGTTGAAACATTGAATATATGTTCTATAAAGGCCCATCCAACTTTGGAAACTACCTAAGGCAATTAAGATACATGCTGTTTATTTTATATTGCTGTATAAAATGGTTAATAATAAGCTAAAAGCATAATATAATGTTTTTACCATTCAGGGGCAGGATGCAATTCCTTTCATGCTGTCTCTTGGTTTAGAGATTCCCCTTCCATCTCTAAACGAATCAGTGCTGGACTCTAATCCACAGACTTGTTTTCTGTTAAACAAGTTTCCTAAATTAACTCAAAACAAATCAATACTTGATCACATAGATTAATTTGTTGATCTTATGCTAACATTCTGAGGCCTTACAATTCTTAGCCGTATATTGATGTAGTAAGTGTGGAGAATTTTGACACTTTAATGTGACCAGATTTAGGTATATTTATTAGAGTTCTTTTTCTGTTAGTCCTAATTCACACCATGAAATAGGTATGAGCCATTTTTCCTGTTATTCTTTTAAGATTTACATTGTCTTTATTCCTCCCCAGATCCTCAAAAAAAAATGATAGGAAATAAGGCTAAGTGATAGCAATGCATCTCAAATGTTGATGTTTGATAGAAATTCACGGTAGGCATAAATAATGTAAATTATAATGATGATTATAACAAAGTTATCAGAAATAATGTAGACATGTAAAAAATGTTTTTTTAAATCTTATTTTGATTTCTACCTCTTTAGTTAGGGTTCTTCTTTATTTTTTTCTTCTCTCAGTTAAATGAAGAAACATTTGATTAGTCAATTTTGTGTTTACTTTTTCATTACTTTTATTCCTGATCTTATGAACCCTATGTGATAGTTAACATTACAACGTGGAATCACTGATTTTTAATCTGGTGTTTTTATAATTTTCTATGGTCTGCTAGTGAGTATGCATGAAGGGCAAGAGAAGAAAGTAAATTTATGTGGAAAAGCATTTCTATATTTAGCAGTTTTTTGTAATTCTATTTAGCTGTAGTAAAACAGTCCTTATGTTGACATTTTAAGTGAAAACATGACGGTTCATTGATTCTACTAAATTCCCTTTGTTTCACTTAGCAGACCATCATTAACAGGGGCCAACCAAAGCTCAGAGAGCAAGGCCTGACACAGAATAAGCCTGTCACAATATGGAATGTTAGTTGGCTTTTCAGGTTCTGTCACTAACTCCACATGCTGATGTAGACGCAAATAATTTAATTCTGACTCATAACCATGACAAGAACCAGTTGAATTTTCTTCTCATTCAATTATTTCCAAATTAGCATGTGATATTCAATATGATGTTTTTATACTATTTGGAAGGTGGAGATATAACAGTCAAATTATTGGTGGAATATAAAGGATGTGAGGCAAAGAAATAGAAAATATCCAAATATTAAACAAGCATAATGATTGTAAACTATGTTAGTGACATTTTCCTTGTCATCGCCAAATATGCCCCTCTGTTTTCCTGTCCTCTCAGACAGAGGAAAATTTCAAATAAATAACTGAATAAAACTTCCCAGAGCTTACTAATTTATTCAAAAAATATTGGCTTGGGTTTTCTAAGCTCAACACTAGCAATACAAACGAGAATGAAACAGAGATCTCTGACTGTGTACATTCTAGTGGGTAAAAGAAAAATGAATGTGATAGCTTACTAAATTGTATAAAATTTGAGAAGTTAACAGTACTATGAATAAATATAGAGAATGGCAAAGAAAAGTTGGAGTCTTTGGAGAATAAACTTTATAATATTAAAAAGAATTGAGCTCACAGAGAAGGTGAGATTTGATCAAAGGCTTCATTTTGAACAAAGATAAAAACAGAGATTAAAACACCGAATTTAGCATCTTGGAGAAATCTAATGACTTCAGTGGGAGCAGATTCAGTGACGCATAGGAGGTAAAAGAGGACAGGATGACAGTTTTAGTTAAGATGAACTAATCACCGTTTTCCCTGTTTATCCAACCGAATGAAGCCATACAACCTGGACAGAACTCATAGAACATCCCCCTTGTCCTCCAACCCTCAGCTCTTGGGAACCACTAACCTACTTTCAGTCTCTATGGATTTCCCTGTTCTGCACATTTCATATAAATGGAATCATACAATATGGGTCTGGCTTCTTTGACACAGCATAATGTTGTTAGGATTCACTGATGTTGTGGCATGAATCAGTACTCTATTCCTTTATATGGTTGCATAATAATCCATTGTATGGATGTACCACATTTGACCATCTGTTGATCAGTTGAGAAGCATTTGGATAAGTTGCACTTTTTATAATGCTGCTATGAACGTTTATGTATACATATTTGCTTTGACATGTTTTCAATCCTTCATATGTATATACCCAAGACTGGAATTGCTGGTTTACATGATAACTCTATGTTTAACCTTTGAGGAACTGATGAATTGTTTTCCAAAATGGCAATGCCATTTTACATTCCCATCAGCAATGGATGAGGGTTCCAGTTTCTACATATCTGTATCAATGCTCATTATTGCCCATCATTTTTATTAAAGCCATCCTAGCAGGTATGTTACATTTATTTTTGCATCTACCTTACACCCACCTAAAGTGCACCTGACATAGAATAACATATATTTTGACTGAGTAAATAGATAAATGATTGAAATAAATAACTACTTTTCATACCTATATACCCATGGGAAACTAGAGTTTTTGTTTGAATTCCCTCATTAAAAGATAATTTTCTCTTCTATTTTATTATTTTTGGCATGGAAATCAGTCTGTTGGAAATATCTCTCTTGTAAATACCAGAATGAAGTTCAAAATTTTCACATTCATTCTTGCAGGCATTTCCCTTCATAAATCATGGGTTCCACAAAAGTTCACAGCCACTGAACAAAGTATTTTAATAAGAATTGTTTTAATCTATTCTGATTTCATCCACTTATGTTTTCTTTTTTCCTTTTTTCTTTTCTGTATCTGATTTTAACCATTATGTTCTGCTTTGTTTCAAATCACAGGCTTTTCAACAGGACATGAAAGCAAAGCAAAAGCAAATAGTCATTTGGGAAGATAGAGAAATCTGTTTCCATCTCTCTTTTGTGGGTCCCTGTGAAACATTAATTGTGAGGATCCTTTCACAGTTAAAGAAGTGCTTGCTCCTTAAACACCACTGCAGCCACCACAATGCTGGAAAGCCCCACAGAGGGACAGCAAGACAGCACCTACCAAGTAGTAGGATGTGTATTACATTCTAATATATTGCTAGAAAAAGTTAGCTTACACAAGAACATCTTTATTTATGTCACAATATTCCCAATACTAGTCAAGATTAAATCTAAGCTAACACCTATAGGAGAAAAAAATAATGCAAAGACTTCCCTATTTGCTTTTTGTTTATGGGCTAAAGGGTTATTTATGGATTACAGGAACATTCGCTTTCAATAGTAAAGTAGAAATAAAAGGTAACTGATGACTTTCCTAATTGTCCTTTCCTGCTGATATATAAACAGATGATTTAGCAGACAATCTAATTATGATGTGTTTTTTTAATCTAGTTGCCTGTATTTGATTGGCATACTTGGGTATTTTGATCATGCCAGATATTTCAGCCTTTCAGACAGCTCTGTCACATCTATCTAAGTGTAATCACTTATCTGTTTGTAACATAGGCTAGAGGGCTTGTAAAAACTTCATTGTCTCATAAGCCAAAGAACTTTTCCATTTGTGTTATGCAAAACCATTAAGTAATTGCATCATTTCTAGGATATTCTGAATCAAACCATACTGAAAACCCTTACCATATGCCTGTTTTCACAGGGCAAGGTTTTTAGTTAGCTGTTTTTTTTTTTTCCTTCTTTTTAAACATCTGTGTTTGTTTATTGGCAGTATAAATATTTAAAGAGAGGGGAAGAAACCTCAAACTATAAGTGAAATCAGCTTTCTCAGCCCCCTGTTGCTTGAAATAAACTTCATGGAACTTTTCAGTGTGAACATGTAAAGAACACTGGGATGAAGTCAACAAAAGGATGAGTAATCTTTTGAATGCATTGTTTATTTCAAAAGTAAATGAAGAAGTGCCTCTCTTCAGAAAGAAATTATATTAAGATTTTACAGGGTGAGTAATGTTCTATATAGTACAGGCTGTTCGCTTTAAACTCTACCCCAGTGTTGTTAGCCAGAGTCTGCAGGGACAACCTTTAAATATTTTTTTAAAAAATAATAAATCATAAAAATCTATCAGAAACAGCATCTCTGGAAGAGGTCTTTGGTTAATTTGTTATAAACAAAGAGTTCTACAGAATTGCTCAGTACCAAGTCATTGCTTATTTTTTTCTTCAAGTTTATAATGCTTTTCTGTTCAAATGATTATTGTTTAACCAAGTTAATTGGTAAATCATAGCATAATTTAGTAGATGGGCATTTTAATAAGTCTTGCTTTGTACAGCTGTTGGCTAATCTTTCCTGAATTTGTTTTAGTAGATAATTGCATTGTAACTGGATAATGCTTTGAAGCTTGTGCTTCCTCTGTAATAAGTCCATGTGTAAGTCCAAGTTAGCCAGAAATTGGAATATTGAGCTCAGATATTTTTATATATGTCATATTTATCTTTCCCAGTTCAAATCAGAAACCTTACAAGCTGAAATACACAAAGAGAATTTGGAGTTTTCATATTATATAGAATTATATTAATAAATAGACCAATGCTTGACTTGTTGATGGACATCATATGTGTTTCAAATCTGTGAGTTAAAATCAACTACAGTTAGCATAGGGGAGAAAAAGAAATCTTTCCTCCAGGCAAGAGAGACCAAAATGAAATATTTTCTGCCTTTGGTTTTCAGAGGGGACATTGTTTCATTCTGTAGTGTCTTCAACATAAAGCTGTATCTGGTATTTATGTTTATAGAGCTTAAGGCAATAACTCAATGCCATTATTTCACAGTTGAAAATGAGGCTTACATTTTTTTTTTTAAATATATTTTATTGATTTTTTACAGAGAGGAAGGGAGAGAGATAGAGAGTTAGAAACATCGATGAGAGAGAAACATCGATCAGCTGCCTCCTGCACATCTCCTACTGGGGATGTGCCCGCAACCCAGGTACATGCCCTTGACCGGAATCGAACCTGGGACCTTTCAGTCCGTAGGCCAACGCTCTATCCACTGAGCCAAACCGGTTTCGGCGAGGCTTACATTTTTAATATTCATCTGTGCAAGGTTGTGAAGGGGGTTACAGGCTAAGCTGTCTCTTTTGTACGTATGTTTTTATTTATCTGTTCTTTTGACCAGCAGAGTATTTGTTATGCTAATAGATGTGTGGAATAAACACAAAGGCCTTATGAAGCTAACAGATATATGGAAGAAAGCACCTCTAAATAATGGCTAAATCTGAATTTTTTGAGGCTTATGCATGTTTATTTCCATAAACAGAATTATAATGAAAACTGTTCTTAAGTCCATCAAGGTGGTTGGAATCAGAAAACCTGAACTTTAATTCTAAATCTACCCACCACCAACTAGGTGACTTGGGATTAGTTACTTCTGTGCCTCAGTTTCCACCTTTGTAAAAGGAAGTGTTTACAGGAGATAATCCCTAGGTTTCTCTCCAGATTTCAGTTTATGATACAGGTTCTAATTATGTGTTTGGTAGAATTGTGGTTCCTGGCGCCTTCTGTCAAAGTGAATTAGTTCCTGTGAAGCAAGTTTCTGCCAGAGCCCAATGTCATCTACAGTTGAATAGGTCCCACTGTACATATAATTAATGCTGCTAAGTGCTATGACTAGCATGCGCTCAGATTCACTAACGGGCCAGCCTTAAATCAACTGGGCATTTTCAAAGGTATTTTTATCTCATCAACCTAAAGAAATTCAGATTACTAGGTTTCCAAAGAGAAAAATTTTGACCACAAACTTCACTGTATCAATGACACTATTCAAATTTAACTGAACATTTACTCATGGAAGCTTAATGAGATTTTGACTGGCAGATGTAAATTAAAAGGTATATAAAGACATATATTCTTTTTATGAAAGCCACTTGGGGGGATTAGAACACAACCTCAGGAGGATATGATGCATAACCTCTGAAGAAGTTCTTTTAGTGTCAGGATTTATACTTTTAATAGGATGCCACAGTGAATAAAATTATCTTTGCCAAACCAATTCACATATATTCAAATAAGGGCAGGACTACAAATCTGAATGCTTGTGTTCCAATACAAACCCTGATGTCAATCAGCAATTTAAGCATTGACAAAGCATCCAAAGCCTCTGTGCCTTAGAAATCTTGTCTATTAAATGGGTGTATGACATCTGACATACTTACCTAAAAGATTTTGGTGAGCATTTAACAATATCTACAATCTCAGGGGAAATTTAAAATGATTTATGATGGCATGCCAATGTCCTCAAGAACAAACCTGTTAAACTTCCTTCTTTCACTTAGAGAATTAAAGTATTCCCTCACCCACTCATTTCCATTACTCTTCAGGGTAAAACTAAATTCAAACTATGAACTAGGGTACCACATATTATTATAACAATAACAAAAATAGCAGAGTTATATTAGCATATTGGATATACCAGTAATAAATGATTACCACACACAAACACACAATTCTGCAAACCAACACCACTTGTACAGTTGTTAATGACAGAGATGAATCCAGACCACCTTCTACACTAAGATAAATACAGCCTACATGGCAAGTTCCTATTAAACCCAGGCCTTTTTATTTACATAAATGGAAGAAGAGGACTTTTCTCACTGTAATGATTTTGCTCTACTGTGGAACATTTATTTCCCTCCATCCATGGTCCTAACTATCATCAACTCTTTGCTAATGATTTCATCTATAGGCTCAGATTCATTTAATTCTCATTTTTTCCAAATCATTAAAAATAGGTCCCTTTCCTACAGGGTTTCCAACAAAGAGAAACTCAGTTCTCTTTAATTAAATCCAGTGGCCTGAAACTCCAAAGAGAAAAAGTAAATTCAGGAGATTCCAACAGAAAGGGACTGCTTAGATCAAAAGAGTTGTCATGTGGTACCAAGTTCAAAATGTGAATTAGAAAAATCCCTGGAGAAAACAAAAAGTATAGTACCCCATAGCCTTCCATACCACGTGTGCATACTTTATTAGCTGCATGACTTAGTACAAGTCATGTTTCACCTCTCTGAGCCTGAATGTCCTCACCAATAAGAACAAATGGTAATACCCAATTTTTAGGTTGCAGTGAAATATAGTGTGCAGGATGTGAAAAAGCAACCTTTGGCCAGTGTCTACCATATGCCTCAATCTAGGCTCTCAAATGTACATCTCATAAGTCCTTTGAACTATTTGCTACTACATGCACTTTACAACTAAAAATAGCAAAACATAAGAAAATTGAAGAATAATTATTGCATGCCCACTGTCACACAATTAGCAACTGGAACTGAAAACCATGATTCAAAAGCGAATCTGCTATGCTTCAAAATGCATGTTCTTTTCACCAACCCATGATTTCTTATGCAGTGCCTCCCATAAATGTCACTCTATTCATTTAGAAATCATTATAATAAGCCAGATGAAAGACCTTCAAAATGTCTCATTTCTGCCATCCAGTATAAGCACTTCAGAGTAATAGTACCTAGATGATATATCAATCTTATGAGAATTACATTATAGTGGAAAGAAGAAAATTGAGTTTGAAGCCAATACATCTGATTTCATACCCAGATTCCACACTGACCAGATTTAAATTATCTAAATCATTTAAATGATCTTAATCTCAGTTTTCTCATCTGCAATGAGGATTCTAAAAGCCTTACTTATTACAGCCCTACCATCTAAGGTCACAGTAGGTGGGATGTTATGGGATAGGTGGGCCATATCAATATATGTCAGCATCCTACAACTATATGTAAAACTTTCTCAAAATATAGAGACTTATGTTACTTAAAATCCTGATTATATTAGAATTCAAATTCATTCCATCTATATGGAAAATGTTTAGGACTTTTATTTTGGTGATTTTTTTCTCTAACTTATCTACAATCTTTTCATGGAGAAGATAATTTTCCATATTTTTGTTGGTTATATTTAGTTTCTAACCCTGCAACCCATAACACTAAGTTTAGGACTCAATATAATTTGATAACAACAACTACAGAATATTAAAGTTGGAATAAGTCTTAGATATTGCTATCCAAATTTACTCATTAGGAAGCCATTAGCATTTTATGTGGTGCAAGCCTTTATTGTTCAGAAATTTTCCACATATAGTAGTATATTTAATGCACTCTTGAATATCCTTTATTAGAACGGTAAAAATACCCACAGATATTTCCAAATGTATCTTTTCAAATGAATAGTCAGGAAGACTCATGCTGAGGAAAGTGAAAAAAAATTAGCCAAAATCAAATGTATGGCAAGTGCAGCGATAAGGCAAAAATTGTAATAATTTTAAAAATAAACCTTAATGGAAAAAATCATGTTTTACTCTACTCTGCCTTAACAATAACTTATTAATAGAGATATGTATTTTTAAATCTGCTTAATTTTTATATAGAAAAATTAATATGAATTGGAGTGGATTGCTTGTCAATTTGATAAGAAAATTAACATGAAACCTACTCTATCAATAAAAATTATTATCTGAAAGAAGTAAAGTTGTTTTGCAGTGACATGTAACTTTGAGCCAGCAAAACAAGCCTTGCCAACATAATAGCAAACTTCTACAATTTTTTTTTCAGATTTGAGAGGATAGCACATACCACATTGAAATAAAAACTAAAATATCATTATATAAATATCTAAAAAATATTAGCAGTCATCCCAATCATTGTCCTACTCAATGCACACCCTGACAGCTGACAACATACATAAAAATTCTAAATTCTCCTGGGTGGGGATTTGTGGGTAAGTCTAAGAGAAAGAAGCTGAAAGAACACAGATTAGTGACATAAAGCAAAACATAAGACTCCCAGAGACCTGGGGACAGGCAGAGAGAAATTTGAATGTATCAATCTGTTAAAGAAATCCCTTTCTCCTGTAGGTAGCATCAGAAATAATTCAGCACTTTTTATTTCCATTGAAGCCAGCAAATGCATGGGAATCTCTAGAAACTTAGCCAGACTGAACACAGAAGCAAAGCCAGGCAATAGCAATGCTTTTGGCAAACAAGGAATGCAATGAAGGGGCCACAATTACTGGTTAAACAGAGTTATGTAGACCAAGTAGCTGTCAGTGTCTATATTTAGTCTAACCACTTAATGCTTAATATCATTGTAATATTTTATTTTCTACTAATTAAAATTCTTAATATAATTAGTTGTAAGAGTGCTTGTCTAGTATTTTAGCTGTTGCTAGCAGTGCTGGGAAAGAAGAAATATGCCTCCTGGCAAAAGTCCATGAGACTAATTATTCAAAGAAACTCATGCCACAAATACATATAATGGAGGTGTTATCTGAATAGGTGCAAACAAAACTCTTAATTGGATTTTGTTCAATTTTCATTCAAAAGCTACTGCAATACAAGGTTGTGTTTGAGTTGGTTTTGCTTTAAGCAGATGCTTTCATTTAAGGTTGGAAAAGAATATACACCAAGGAGGTCAACAGAAAGGAATACTGATTTCCAAGCAAATGATGGCCCATAAGAGAGCTCATAGCTCATCTAAGTTCCCCTCTACAGAGAGCTATACTTCACCCAGCACCAACAGATACACTCTCCTGTTCTTGAGATTCCAATGCAAGTAGTAATAGCAATAATAATAATAATAATAATAATAATAATAATAATAATGATAATAACAACAACCTTGTCTCATGTCTCTAGATCCACTACCTATAGTCACCAAATGGACTTCCTATGCTACATGAGTTCTCATTATAGCAGATCAGGAAGCCCATGGGATGCTGGTTTCTAGATTATTATAGAATTCTAACTGAATAAAATACTATGAAGTAGTATACAGACAAATTCCCTGCCTTTATGGATTTTTTCTTTTAAAGGTCTCATAGTCCCTATAAAGGCCTGTGTGTCCCTTTTATAGTTAAGCCAATTAATAAGCTATAAAACCATTTCACAACACTTTATGGAATGCTTATCTCATCTATTTAAAACAGATCTTATAATTTCAAATATTGAATTTGAACTATTTGCTACCACATGCACTTACAAATAAAGTGCATATATTGAGCCCCATATGTGACAGATTTAAGTAGCATATCCTTAGCTTGTATGTGGACGTGTTGGAATAAAAAACTTAGTCTGACTCTAAGCCGATGCTCCTTCACTCTATTGTAACAAATTCTCTTTTTAAATGTAAATAATCTGACATTTTCACATTAATAAATACATTAGATATTACCAGAAGTTATTTCCATTGATAAATTTTAATCTTAATTCAAATCTAAATAGCAGAATGTTAAGACTACAAGGGATTTTAGAGATTATTTCACCCTAAATTACTCATTTTACAGATGAAGAAATAGAAACCCAGAGAAATAATGTGAATTATATCCAATCAGTGAAAGATACATTGGGCCTCCTAATTACAATTCAGCCCTCTTTCCAGGACCCTATGAACATATTTTCCTAGCATTAGCATTCTGATATTATATGCTGTCTTTATTGTGTTTAATGGGTTTGTATCATGGATTTTTATATTCTGATAGTCCAGATCCATTTGCTTGGATGAAAATTTTTGTTCTCATCTTTCCTTTTATTCATCAAAATGCCAAAGAAAGCACATACTGAACTTTTACATATCCTAAAATGTTATTGCTCACATTTATGTTCTCTTGTTTCAAGAGGGGAAAACATTATTGAATTATAACAAATCTGTTTGTAATGTATTCCACAGCTTTACGATGACCTGAAATGTGAGCTTGGTGATAGGCATCTCCAAATAAACTCACATCATTTCCTCTGCTCTCTGCATATTTGGACAGTTGGTCAATGTCTTCGCTCATCTGTAAAACCTATGCAGTCTGTGTTATACAGCGTGATTTGTTTCAAAAATCTATAAGGAAACAAGTAAATAACATTGCGTACTATTTTCTTAACCAAGGTTTGAAAGGTACTAAAGTGTGTTGGATGAATCTGCTTTAATACAGTCATAATTTGGTGTACTGTATATTGTGTATTTATGTACATATATGTTGTTATTCCCTTTTTATATTCTTGTGGCCATTACAAGCATTTTAGAAATACCAACATTTTAATTCATTTTTATTGTACTAGTTAAGAAAAGTATTTATATTTTCATCACTATAGAAAACCTTTTACCCCAATTTCATTTCAGTGGCTAAAATAAAAAGCTAGAGACATTCTTGAAGATCTTCAAAGTCAGATGACATGGATTTTACTGCTTTATTACTTACAATTATTTGACTTTGGACAAGTAACTTTGCCTTTCTCTGCCTCAGTTCTTTAATCTGAAAAATAACTGAGCCAATACTTTTACTCTTTAGGATAGTTTTGAAGATTAAATGAGATAACCTGTGCATTATTTTTGGCTCCATTCCTGGTACACTATATATTAACTATAACAATGATAGTAATGACAGTAATTGTGACAAAGGTGAGGATTATGATTTCATTGCTCACATTCCAAATATCCAAGTCAATGAAAAATGACCCAGAATAATTTTGATAGTGCATATTAAGTGTTCTTCTACAAAGAACGCAGGTATATTTCTGATAACCATGTAAGGTCATCAGCTATGAACACATTATGTTAGCCAAGGCCAGTATTACCAATAGAGGACCCCCAAAAGCAAAAATTAATACAATGTATTTGGAAAAGTCACTATAGGTGTAAATTTATGATATAGATTGTTAGTCATTTACAATAGTATGTAGATCCACCCCTTTCTAGACAGGCAGGCCAAGTGGGCAATATGCCAAGAAAGATAGCTGCTAAGTCAAGGGGGAAAGGATAATGGATTAGCATGCAAGAAAATAGGTGGGGGATGGGGTGGGCAGCTAAAATAATACTGTACAAAGCAAGATAACAGGGGTATGGGCATAGCAGCAACTGTGGAATCATAGTAGTTATAGAATTGTACAATATTAGAGTGAAAAGCAAGATAGGAACAGCAGTAAGATGTGATCTGGCTTAGCACCAAAGAACACTTGAGGGAGTTCCCGACTTACAATTTAAAAGGACAGCCCTAACTGGTTTGGCTCAGTGGATAGAGCATTGGCCTGTGGACTCAAGGGTCCCAGGTTTGATTCCGACCAAGGGCATGTACCTTGGTTGTGGGCACATACCCAGTAGGGAGTGTGCAGGAGGCAGCTGATCGATGTTTCTCTCTCATTGATGTTTCTAACTCTCTATCCCTCTCCCTTCTTCTCTGTAAAAAAAATAAATAAAATATATTTTTAAATAAATAAATAAATAAATAAATAAATAAAAATAAAAGGACAAAGGTAGGAATAAGTGGGGCAAGAATTTTTATCTGAGGTATGTGTAAATTCATTGATTTAACTAAGATCATAGAGCTCATTATTTGCTGATCTGGTTTAAAAACCCATAATCCTGAACTTGTTCTAGTACATCATATGAGAAATGCTAAATTACTATTATATATTCCTTGTCTCAGTTGTGAATTTATTAAATTGATGATTTACAGTGTTTGAAACTCCTTCATGCCTAACATGGTGTCTTACATAAGGAAATATCTGTTGATAGATTGGCTCTCCCGGTGGCTGTGGCAAAGCAGTGCCTTTGGTTTAAAAGAGCACTTGAGTATAATAGGATAACTAAACTAGTAGGAAGTCAGACTGGAGTAATCAGAAGTTACCACCTCCACCAACAAACCTGCCTCTGAAAAATAGTTATCCAGGTTGCCCTCGATCCCATTACAGTCTCCCTGAAAGATAAGTGAGTAGGCATCATCTGACAGTGTCATAGGATGAAGTGAGAAGCTTCAAAGGCAAACTTTTATTCTTTCTCAATTTACATAACTATACTAAATCTAATTCCCATGTTTCATGAACTGGAGGAGCCTGGCTAAATTATTGGGGAAAATCTACTCTATTGCTTGTGTATCAGCCTTTAAAAGGATAGTCTAGTCCAGAGTCAGGAAGGTGCACAATCCTTCAGAAAAGCAAAAATAACAAGCTCACCAATAAGACCATTTACAATTGGGTACTCACTCTCCTGAGCTGTTTATCTCAATGTTACATCTGTTACATCGTGCTTGTCATTTTGAAAGGCATTTTTCCTTTTAAAATCCTATCTGTTTTTGAATACAGTAAAACTATATTCTAATATGGCAACAATTGCTATAAATTTTTGTTATTTACAGAAATCGCACTATTGTGTCTATTGTTTCTACTTTATATTCAACAATAAATTGCTTGAAGTGTGGGTTGGTGTATAAATATCCCACCAGAAATTAAATGGTTGTCAAAAATGTTTGGGGGAAAATTGCATTGAAGCATAAACAAAAACACTGTGTGATTTGTCATTGAGCCTGCTCAAATCTCTAGCAATGTATAAAAAGTCAGAGAGGGGAGCCCTTTCCCAAGCAGCTCTCTGAGAGAGAGAGAGAGAGAGAGAGAGAGAGAGAGAGAGAGAGAGAGAGAGAGAGAGAGAGAAAGAGAGAGAGAAAGAGAGAGAGAATTTCCATGTATATCTCAGCCCAGTTTGGAATAAAGAGTGTTAGGACTGAAGCTCATGAATGTTTACGAGTGAACTAATATAATCTGAAGGACAAAAAACTTCCATGGTTGTGAATGTGCTCTGAAGCTTAAGAAAAAGGAATTGCCATTGACCTTGTTAGTTTAATTAAGTGATTTCCAATTAAAATACTAACAGAATGTTGGTAGCTAATGACATGCAAACTAATATTGGTTCAAAGTGTATGCTATAATTCTTAATGGTGATGATGATGATGATGATGATGATGATGGTATCAGTGATGGCTTATTACTGTGGAACAATGGATAAAAGGACAGAGCATTCTAAATATATGCATTCAATATTGCATGGGAGGAAAAGTAGCAGGCACATATCCTCTTTGGAATGCCATGAGCCATAGGTACACTTGGGGAGAAAAGTAATAAATGGAGAATCAAAAAGACAACATGGCCGAAACCGGTTTGGCTCAGTGGATAGAGCGTCGGCCTGCGGACTGAAAGGTCCCAGGTTCGATTCCGGTCAAGGGCATGTACCTGGGTTGCGGGCACAGACCCAGTAGGAGATGTGCAGGAGGCAGCTGATCGATGTTTCTCTCTCATCGATGTTTCTGGCTCTCTATCTCTCTCCCTTTCTCTCTGTAAAAAATCAATAAAATATATTTAAAAAAAAAAAAAAAAAGACAACATGAAAGTAACATGGCTTCCAATAAAAAACAGTAACACCATTAACAAAACTTATTTATAGGATATTATTTTGGCTCAATAAATATTTATTCTGTGCCTATTTGATCAGCCAGTGGAAAAACGTAAGTAAATTGTGCTCATTTTGTTTCTTTCTTGCTTCAATCCCAGCTCAGATGTGGCCAAACTGCTTCCTAAATTAGAGCTATTCAAAGAGCAAGCCTGGCAAATCTAAGAACAATCAATGTCAAAAATTGTAGAGGATTTTTATCAGTCTGTTCTCAAAAGATACTGGCTTCACATAAGTCATTTGTTAAAGCCCCATTGTCTCCTAAAGATGACTCATTTTAATGCACATGTGGCCTCAGGTCACTGTTTATGTGATATGGCCCACAGACCTTAAGAGAGCATGTGTCTAGACATCTTTCTCAAAGTTCTGGCTTTGCAGTGTTCTGTTGCAACATATATGCTTTTTGGAAACTAGTGCTTTCTTCTGGCAACTATTAACGAGAAAATAGATATATTCTAATAGGGATTTTTGATTTAAAACAAACTATTTGTCATTTTTGTATTTCTGCGCCCCCCCCCCCCCCCCCAAGCCGAGATCTCCAAATATTCCTTTCCAAAGGTCTGAGATTTCTGGTAGAGCTGGAACAGTTTCATTTTCACAAATAAAACTTTATACTCTCATGAATGATTACACGGTGTACCCTCTTAATGGAGAATGACAATTACTTAATTAACAACTTCAGTAAGTCAGACATGGCTCTGTCAATAAGTGGTACCTGATTATAAGGAGTAAGGTCAAGACCTGGAACTGAGAGCACCACCCAAAGCAGGCATAGGGTACCTTAGGTTATCAGAAGTAATGCATAAACCCTGAATCCTGCAGGCATAGAGGAGCACATCGGCAGAGAGGAATGGACCCTTGTGCAAATGATCTAGACAGACAAAGATGAGTAACTTAGCCACTGTCGGCCATAATCTGCTACCTATTCACTCAACCAAATCCTTCCATTTGCTAAAGTCTGACCCAAATGAGATTCAGATATTTCCATGGTGCTAACCCCATATCTACCCCAATAGTACTGATTGTCCTTAGTGGTACCACAAGAATTTATACCCACATAATATGCCCTGATTATTTCTTGCACATTACTTTAAACATCTACGCTGTAAGCCTTTCAGGAACAAGAACTGTGTCTTTATTCAATCTATCTTTGGACTTTCCATGATGAGATAAATACATATCTACTGTCACTCAATACATCTGGATTAATAAAATAAATGAATTAATGAAAGAATGTACAAGCTCTTTTTAATTTACCAAATGTGTTAGTCTTTCCTGGCCCTTCTATTTACTCTGTGTACTGATTAATAAAGCGAATTTTTTTTAAAATAGATGGAGTTACACATATGTTGATATATATGCGATTTGATATGTATGCTATTTTGTCGTATTGACAGCAAGCTTCAAAACTTCATATGTCAAATTTGCTGAAGGTGTTAACATCATAGATATTTTTATGCTTAAAGATGTCGAATTTCATGCCAAAAAAAAGAGCATTTGTGGGGAGTTTTAATTCATTACTTTATTTTGAAGAAAAGTGCTGCCAAAAGTTATCAGATACTTCGGGAAGCTTATGGTGAACATGCTCCATCTCAAGATACTTGTGAACGCTGGTTTAAATGCTTTAAAAGTGATGATTTCTATGTGAAAGACAAAGAACGTCCAGGTCAACTGAAAAAGTTTGAAGACCAACAATTACAAGCATTATTGGATGAAGATGCACGTCAAACGCAAAAACAACTTGCAGGAAACCAAGATGGCGGCATAGGTAAACACCGGAGATTGATGCCTCGAACAACCACTTCAAAAATACAACTAAAAGACGGAACGGACATCATCCAGAACCACAGGAAGACTGGCTGAGTGGAAATTCTACAACTAGAAGGAAAGAGAAAAGCATACTGAGACTCATAGGAGGTCCGATGTGGAAGTAAAATACAGAGGTACAGAGGTGCATCCAGAGAGGGCTGCGGCTGAGGACACAGTTGTCTTTTTCAATCGGGAGGGAGTCTCAAGCTCTGAGCTCCAGTTCTGGGCGAGTCTCTGGGGACCCAGACTCATATGGGAGAAACTGGACTGTCTGGCATTGGTTGAAACTCGAGGGCAGCTTTCTCTCAGGGGTGCTTGCAGCAATTGCCAGGACACTGAGAAGCAGGGCCTCTGAGGGCAGGACTGAGAGCAGCCATAACTGCTCGCTCCACCCTGTTGATCCCCTGGGAACCCACCCAGCTCAAGCCGTGTATGAAGGCTTTTGCATATGAAAGGCCTGGCCCTTTGCAATCTGGTAATTACCTAACAAACTGCAGCTTGCCCAAGGCCCCAGGGCAACTTGCATTGCCTCAAAGCTGGCTCCTGCAGAATAGCCTCAGGCAGAGGCTAGATTAGCACCTCCTTAGAGATCCAGGAGCCAATGTGCCCCGTGGTCAGAGTGGGACCATCCAGATTGCAGCTCCTCAGATCCATAAAGGACACACTCAGGGGGCAGACTCAGTGAGCACCAAAGCCCCATTGAAGCAAGTCTTGCCCCGGAGGGGTGTCTCTAGCACAGAAGTTCTCCCACTGCAGACACAGCTGATTCTCACAGCCAATTGGCCTGGAGGTCAATCCCTCCCATGTTACTTACAACAATCAAGGCTTAACTACAACAAGACTGTGCACAAAGCCCACAAGGGGGTGCACCAAGAATGTCTACTTCAGGTAATTGGGTAGGCTGAGCCACTGGGCCCTATAGGACACCTAGCACAAAAAGCTACTCTATCGACACAGCGAAGCACAAAAAAATGCAGAGACAAAGAAACAGGACACAAATGACAGAAATGGAGGAAAGCAAACCACTGGATATAGAGTTCAAAACCACACATTTAAGGTTTTTCAAGAATTTTCTAGAAACCGCTGACAAACTTAATGAGACCCTCAAGAAATCTAATGAGACCCTTGAGGTTGTGATAAAAGACCAACTAGAAATTAAGCACACACTGACTGAAATAAAGAATATTATACAGACTCCCAACAGCAAACTAGAGGATCGTAAGAATCAAGTCAAAGATTTGAAATATGAAGAAGCAAAAAACACCCAACCGGAAAAGCAAAATGAAAAAAGAATTCAAAAATACGAAGATAGTGTAAGGAGCCTCTGGGACAGCTTCAGGCGCACCAACATCCGAATTATAGGGGTGCCAGAAGAAAAGAGAGAGCAAGATATTGAAAACCTATTTGAAGAAATAATGACAGAAAACTTCCCCCACCTGGTGAAAGAAATAGACTTATAAGTCCAGGAAGCGCAGAGAACCCAAAACAAAAGGAATCCAAAGAGGACCACACCAAGACACATCATAATTAAAAAGCCAAGAGCAAAAGACAAAGAGAGAATCTTAACAGCAGCAAGAGAAAGACTGTCAGTTACCTACAAGGGAGTGCCCATACGACTGTCAGCTGATTTCTTAACAGAAACTTTGTGGGCCAGAAGGGAGTGGCAAGAAATATTCAAAGTGATGAATACCAAGAACCTACAACCAAGATTACTTTATCCAGCAAAGCTATCATTCAGAATTGAAGGTCAGATAAAGAGCTTCACAGATAAGAAAAAGCTAAAGGAGTTCATCACCACTAAACCAGTATTATATGAAATGCTGAAAGGTATCCTTTAAGAAGAGGAAGAAGAAGAAAAAGGTACAGATACAAATTATGAACAACAAATACACATCTATCAACAAGTAAATCTAAAAATCAAGTGAATAAATAATTGGATGAACAGAATAAACTGGTGATTATAATAGAATCAGGGGCATAGAAAGGGAGTGGACTGCCTATTCTTGGCGGGGGGAAAGGGGTGTGGGAGATGCGGGAAGAGACTGAACAAAAATCGTCCACCTATGGATGAGGACAGTGGGGGTGGGGTGAGGGCGGAGGGTCGGGGGGGAACCGGGTGGAGGGGAGCTACGGGGGAAAAAAGAGGAACAACTGTAATAATCCACACAATAAAGATTTAATTAAAAAAAAACTTGCAGAAAGATTAAATGTTGCTCAGCAAACAATCTCCAATTGTTTACAAGCAATGGGAAAGATTTTAAAGGAAGGAAAATGGGTGCCACATCAACTGAATGAAAGACAAATGAAAAACTGAAAAGTCATCAGTAAAATGTTGCTTCAATGGCACAAAAGAAAGTCCTTTTTGCATCAAACTGTGACTGGCAATGAAAAGTGGATTTATTCTGAGAATCCCAAATGCACAAAATCATGGGTTGATCCAGGTCAGCCATCAACATCGACTGCAAGGCCAAATCGCTTTGGAAAGAAGACAATGCTCTGCATTTGGTGGGATCAGGAAGGTGTGGTGTGTTATGAGCTTCTAAAACCAGGTGAAAGCGCTAATAATCAATTTGAATCACGCTTTGATAGTTAAATGACCAGAATGGGCCAGAAGACACGGCAAAGTAATTTTGCTTCATGATGATGCACCATCACACACTTCAAAATCAGTTAAAGACATGTTAAAAGATCTTGCCTGAGAAGTATTAACCTGCCCGCAGTATTCACCAGACCTTGCTCCTTCAGATTACCACTTGTTCAGATGGATGGCACACGCACTTTCTGAGCAGCCCTTCAATACGTATGAAGAAGTGAAAAATTAGGTCTCTGAATGGTTTGCCTCAAAACAAAAAAAGTTCTATTGGGACAGTATCCACAAATTACCTGAAAGATGGGGGAAATGTGTATCTAGTGATGGAAATTACTTTGAATAAAGCACTTTTGATGTTTCTTTGATTACAAAATCCACTATTATTAACCAGTACACCTAGTATAAATAAGCACTCTAATAAATACTTCATGCATGTAAGGTATCTTCAATATATGTGAGAATTGTGTAGCCAATAGACAGAGATGTTTTTTGTCTTCTACAGACATGGAAGACGTTGCCAAACATTCATAGTCCATTTCTTCTTATAGCCTAAGAATGATGTAACCATTATTCTCAATCTAGCAATGCAGACGCTCCTGCTGAATAATCTACTTTAAATACCCATTTCCACCCTGACTTTGGAGACTCTTTCACAAAACACATGTCATAACTGGAGAAATTACCCTCTAGCATGAAAGTAACATTTTATGCAGGTAAAATAATTAGAGGACAGGGCAAGATGAACTTGAATTTATCTAGTCCCTCCATCTTGCAATTCTTCCCTTATTTCCTGAACAGTATGTTGGAAATAGTGACTTCCCCCTTTCACTTACTACCATATCCAAATGGTCCAAGTCTATCAATTCCTGTACCTATATAATATCCTAGGAACCTGTCATCTTTTCTCTACTCCTAGTGCTATTTCCTCAATTCTGGTTTCAATAACTTCTCTCCTGAATTACTTAAATTATCTCATCTTTTTTTAACCCCAGTTAATGCCTTCCTGTAATTTATCTTCTATACAATTTTCAGAATAATCTTTTTAAAATATAAATCTTATTAAATTACCCCTCCATTTAAAACCCACGAATCCTCAAACTTGCAGAATAATATTCCCGTTATTTTATGTAGAATACAAGGCTGTGAAGAATGAGGCTGGTACTTAAAAATCTATCATCTTTCTCTACCTTGTACAAGTCTTCAGGGCAAAATTTGACCTCTGTTCCTTTCCTTGCTATCTTTGTGAGGGCTATTGCTTCTACCTAAAATACCTTTTCCCTTCTTCATCTTGTCCATTGGTTCATTAATGTGTTTCAGACTCCTGGAAGCTCTGAGGTATTATATTAGAACTAGAATGGAGAGACAGGAAAAATATATATGGGTAGGGCCCACATATGGCTACACCAAATCATCTTTCAACTAGTCAGTTTAATTATTTTATCTCTTTTACATATTGGGGTTCCATTGTAGGATTATGTTTAAAAAGGAGTTTTTTATACTAAAAAAGAAAAAGTTTTAATGCCACTGAGAGCTTTCCTGACACCTGTTAGATATGCATTTCTGATTATCTTATTTGGCCCACATGCAGGATCAAAACACAGGACACATAAAACACTTTTGAAGACTATCAAGTTTATATTGGTGAATGTAGAAAACTCAGCGAGATGGATCTATCAGAAATTGTAATTTCCTATTTAAGCTTGTTTTTTAAACCATGACTGGGCAACATTTTTGTAATCATGTCCGTTATATTGATATATTTTTACAAACTCTGAAATCCTAAGGATCTGATGGACTTTAGAGATTCAGTGATGAACCTGAGGCATTTTGGGACTTTTAAAGCATGTTTGTGGGAAGAGCATTCATAAGTTTATTAGAGTCTCAAAAAATCCAAGATGACAGAATTTAAGTCCTTCTACTTTAGAGAGAAAATTAAGTCAAATAAAATTGTGAGATAAAATGTATTTCCCTCTAGAAATATAAATTCAATATAACAAAAGGCAAGAAAAAGATTACCCACAATAAAACACTTGAATGCAAATTAATTTTGCAATTTTCTTGATCTCATCATATCTAGTTTTGGTTCCTAAAAGAAGAGATTTATTCTATGACCCAAAGGACATAAGCATCCTTATGTAAGCAGTTCAAGAGATGGACAAGACTTACATGGTTAAACAGTACCCTGGAGGTCAGAGCCTAATGATCTTGTTTGCTCACTCCCAAGAGAAGATAATAAAGTATCTGGACATCTATAATGAGTAAGAGATGTGTTTTCTGATATTCCAAAGGATGGATAGAATTTCTGTAAATTAAATTTCAGATACTTTTCATGAAATGTATAAGCCAGTGATGGCGAACCTATGACACGCATGTCAGAGGTGACATGTGAACTCATTTTTTTGGTTGATTTTTCTTTGTTAAATGGCATTTAAATATATAAAATAAATATCAAAAATATGTCTTCATTTTACTATGGTTGCAAGTATCAAAAAATTTCTATATGTGACACGGCACCAGAGTTAAGTTAGGGTTTTTCAAAATGCTGACATGCCGAGCTCAAAAGGTTCACCATCACTGGTATAAGCAAACATGGAATTACTTTTAACTAAGACCTAGAATTGTGGATTTTGGTTGAATGTTATAAAACACAATTTATTTTTATTATGGTAAAGATATCCCCTCTTATCTAACAGCACTATACAATGTTTCTTTTCCCATTCTGCTCCTCATTTGATTCCCTTGGAGAGCCAGAGACCTATATATATAAAAGCCTAAGCAACCATTATGACCGAATGACTAGAATAACCAGAATGACCCGTCAACCAGTCACGATGACGCACACTGACCACCAGGGGGTAGATGCTCAATGCAGGAACTGCCCCTTGGTGGTCAGTGTGCTCCCACAGCCAACCACCCACAGCTGGCAAACCTCCCCTGGTCCCTCCCCATGGCCAGCCAACCTCCTGCGGTCCCTCCCCCTGGCCAGCTGGCCAACCTCCCATGGCCCTTCCCCAATCCCTTCCCCTCGCCACAGGCCCTAGTCGGCCCGGCCCCATTTGGGACTTGGTGAGATGGCTCCAATTGGCCCTGATCACTGGCCAGGCCTAGGGACCCCACCCATGCACGAATTCATGCACCAGGCCTCTAGTGTCAGAATAAAAGACATTTTAAATCCCTTTTGATTGGTGAAGTGACTAAGTCTTGCCGGGGTCCAACCCCAGCAGGTACAGGGGTTCCCAAAGGTGTGGACGGAGTCGGCGAAGACTATCCACCCTCTTCCTATGGTGGAGTCTGATCCGTCCCGATTGTGGGCAAAGACTATCCACCCTCTTCCTACGGTGGAGTCCTATCCGTCCTGAGTGCGGGGCGCTTACCTAGGGGTCCCTGTTCGGGCGCCAGATGCCGGGGTCCAACCCCAGCAGGTCCAGGGGTTCCCAAAGGTGTAGTCCGAGTCGGCGAAGAAGGAAGGACACGGAGACAGTGTTCAGTTGATCAGCAGCCTAGCCAGGATCTCCAGCCAGGATCTCCAGCCAAGTTCTGGTCTGGATCTCCAGAGAGGTTCTGCTTCGGATCTCCAGCCAGGTTCTGTGTCCATGTTCTCTTGCTAGGTTCTCCAGGTTCTCCAGCCAGGTTCTGTTGCCATGTTCCCTCGCTAGGTTCTTCAGCCAGGTTCTGTCCAGGTTCTCCAGTCAGGTTCAGTCACCAGGTTCTAGTCAGGTTCTCTTGCCAATTTCTGTAGTCAGGTTCAGTCCAGGATCATTTGCCATGTTCTCTCCAGCGAAGTTCTTCTGTCTGTAGGTTCTGTGTGGGTTCTGTCTTCTAAGTTCTGTGTGTAGGTTCTGTCTTCTCTTGTCTTGTTACATCTGTATTTATACCAGTTGACTCCAAACCTATCAATCTCTATTCCAAAGGTTAGGGCGTTTCTTATCTCCATTCCAGGGAGTAAAGATTATGTAGCTTAAGCATGATTGTTCGTAGTTAAAGTGATTAATTACCCACCTGGCACTTAGTTAAGGAGTTTCATCCCCTCCCTAACTTCAGGGAAAAATCCCTACCTGGGGAAACAACCTTTCTCGGAGAGGTGACCTTGGTTAAAACACACAGCACTAAGGGGAGCAAACATATTAAGAACAGTATGCTATATACGCCAGGTCCCTTGAAACATATGCTGTGCAGATGTTTCTATCCTGCAGCAACTGTGTCAAGCAGCAAGGATGGACCGGCTTCCGGCAAAGTCTCACAAAGTCAAATATTCTGGCTCCAGACCAACTCTGCCCTTTCTGTTACATCACAGAAATATTTCCACACAAATTTTCAACAGGAGTTAACTCTACATTAAAAAATATTGCATTATCCTGGAAATTCACTGACATTTTCCCAAAGGGGCTCAGAGGAAAGGATCTAGGTGACATCAGCAAAATTCCTGGAAGTCCCAAACACAGACTCAAGTGCAACAAACTGTGTGCCTATGATCTACTTCAGCAATGATTATCTACTACATACCAGTTCTAGTTTCCTCACTGTGCTAAGCACCAATGGTAATAAAAGAGAAGATAAGCCAGCTTTCAAGAAGTTCACAATGAATGAACAACAACTGAAAACCATATTTAAGCCAAGTGGATTTACAGGATGTGGATAAGAGAGAACTTGATATGGGCTTAAAAAGCCAACCAGCAAAGAGTATAACAATGATAAAGCATGAAATACAACTTGAAATACACACCATGGGATATGTTTAGATAGAAATGATTTGGTTCTCTATGTGTCAGAAATTTTTACATGAATTTGAATAATAGCATTTTAGAAATGAATCCAAACATTAAGTCGAATATGGCTGGAAAAGGTTTAACAACAGAAGATCAACTAGCAAATAATTATCAAGAATAAGTGAATCGAACAATTTAAATCTGTGTTAGAAAAGAATGGGACTGAATTGAATAAATAAGGAAAAGTACTAAAATCACAAAAATTTCAAGTTGGACTTTAAATATCATGATATTCAAATTCAGTAATTTTATAGACAGAAATATTAGCCAATATCACTTAGTATGACAGAATTTAGAGTTGCATTCTTAGAGATATGTCACCCATTTTTCTAATTTTAGAAATGTAGATTGAGGCCTTAAACTAAGTTATTTACACAATACGGCAGAGCTTACTAACCATTTTGGGACTAGACCCCAGTAACAGTGACTCTCTTGGGGAGGGACGGGGACTGGGTGGTGGGACACAAGGGGAGGGGAATGGGAATACATCTGTTAATACTCTCAACAATAAAAATTTAAAAATAAAATATATGTTGATCTGTATGCATCTGTAGCTTATTACAAAAGGTATATTTGAAGGTCATTAAAGTATTATGTAAAAGTCAAATAGTATTATATTATGTCTTTCTCTGATCCACCCACTGAATGATTCCACTTTTCCAATCATCATAATCATCACCTTCCTCATTATTACAAAGCTTCTGTTACCAGACAAATATTGTGTACCAAACAATTTTTTCTTTAAAAAGAAAAACAAGCATTTGCTAACTGAGAAATTTTTTCACAAAAGATGCACAGTGAAATTTTTCTTAGATATATTTTTATTGATTTCAGAGAGGAAGGGAGAGAGAAAGAAAAATAGAAACATCAATGGTGAGAGAGAATCATTGATTGGCTGCCTCCTGCACGCCCCCTACTGGGAATCAAGCCTGCCACCTGGCATGTGCGCTGACCAGGAATGGAACCATGACCTCCTGGTTCATAGGTTGATGCTCTACCACTGAGTCACATCAGCCGGGCGCTCGGTGAAATTTTAATACTTGTATTTAGCATTGTAACACATGATGCAAATAACAGTGACATTTAAAAATGAAATGGAACGCATAGAGTACCAGCCTTCAAATCTAGGATATTAGAGCCTTGAAATATGAGCAGGAAATACAACTGCATATGTATCTTTCACGCCAAATAAGTAGAAACTTAGGACTTCAGGGATGGAACTTATGATGTGACATGATGGAGGCTATTAAGAGGTTAACACAACAAGTAGTGTTTCCGTGTTTAATGTGCCAAGATTACAAATGCTAATGTAATATTTCTCATTTCTCAATGTATCATGAAGAGTTGTATAGGCCTACTACAATTGGTGCCTAAGGCAGCCTGTGCAAGAGATATCTCATCAGGATAAAACCTTTCTATTGCGGTCACCATGTAAACAGTTAATGAAGCAGAAACTCTCCGGGGATTCATTGGCTGAGCACATTTAGATGAGTTCGATAGAAATGTTCCATCGGTGGTAGGGGAATTACTTCAAATGATGCTTTAACGGAAACTGTGGATATTCAACCCTGTGTGCATTCAATGAGGTGTTCATAATTAATTTCCTATTTTCTGAGCACATCTAAGAGTTTGACCATAATATTTTTATTATAAGAATTAACAGTTAAGCCAGAGGCCTCACAATACATTAACTACTCAATCCGATTGGATAAAAGAGATTTGTGTTGCAACTTCTTTTGGATTGGCTAGTAAGTTTTAGGGAAGTAACCCCAGTTAATTCTGCCATGAACATGTAATGAACAATCACTAATGTTTTATATTCACCATAATCACCATGATCAGCCTTGCAATGAGTGTGCACTACCTGCACTACTAGGAGTGCATTGGACCTCTGTAAATATCTTTATATATTACACATATATTATACTCACTTGACACTCAATCTGTGCCATACACTATTGTAAAAACATTCACTCAATTTAGTAAAATTTTATTATTAGACATCCTCAAATCCCTTGTCACCAGAATGTCCTGGTCCTCATGACGCACTCCTATACTCCTTGAGGGCTTCAAAAACTAGCCCAATTTTTTTCTTTCTCACCTTACCCACTGCCATGGTTCTACCGCATGTCAACAGACAAGCTGATGCTCTACCTGATAAATGGATATAATTGTTTCTCAACTCCCTCAGATCAAATGGTCTTCAACTCTAATTGCATGAGCACAGCCATAACTGGATCCTACCTCACCTGGAAACATTTCCCCTTTTAAATTTCAATTAGGAATATTCCCTTAAAATGACAGCTTTCTCTATTTTATCCTCTTCACTATTTTGTCTCATGTAGTCTATGATTTACTTCTATGATGACCTTTTTCTGCAAAATTTTCCCCATTTTTCTTATTTGAGCTGCCTCATTCTGACTGCTTTTGCTCCCCAGAACCACCAATTTCTAACATTCACTGACCACATCTCAAGCTAAAAATACCTTAGAATTTCATCATCTTTCCTGTCACTGGATAGGGTTTGTGAAAGAGTTGTACATGGGGACTTGAACATGTAAATAGCATGACCACACATCTAAGAAACTACTATGAATTTCACTATTATATTACTGCTTACACCCACCACCACTGTCACTGTGACTATTTACTTATTTTTTTCATTGTGTTGGTCTCCATACTAACAGTTTTGTATCTCTTATCTCAATTCTCACAACAAACCTGTAAGGTTAATCTATATATATATAAGCCTAAGCGACTGTCCAACCGTTCAACTGTCCAACCAGTAGCTATGACACACACTGACTACCAGGGGGAAGGCGCTCAACACAGGAGCAGCTGAGCTGAGGTGACTTGGCAGCTGTGGTTCTCGGGTGACACGCCTGGAACCAGAGAGGAGGGAGCCCAATTCTGGGGTGTGTTACCTGAGAACCCCCTCTTGCCATCCAGGACCACTCAGTGGATGTCAGGAGAGCCAGTTTCGGCCCAATCCCCACAGGCCAGGCCAAGGGACCCCACTCTTGCACAAATCCGTGCACCAGGTCTCTAGTATTATTATTATATCCATTTTACAGATTAAAATTGGAGGCTTAGAGTATTTAAATAACTTTCTATAGGTCAGAAATATAGCCAAGGCTAAGCCACAAATTCAAACATAGATCCAGCCATACTATGTCATGTTACAATGTAGTCCAAAATTCAGAGAGTCCAGTTGAAGCTATGCCAGTCATCAATATGGAAAAGGTAGTGATAACTGCTGTTAACATTTATTAAGCCATTTCTTCACAGAGGTGAGATTTTCTTAACATGTGTGTCAATTGTGTTGAAATAAAAAACTACTTCAGACAATTAGATGACACATTTATTGAATTACTAGTGGCCTGGTGCAAGAAATTCGTGCACGGGGGCAGGGGGTGGGGTGGAGGGAAGTGTCCTTCAGCCCAGCATGCACTCTCTCCAATCTGGGACCCCTAGGGGGATGTCTGACTATCGGTCGGACATCCCTCTTGCAATCCAGGACAGCTGGCTCCTAACCACTCACCTGCCTGCCTGCCTGCCTGATTGCCCTAATCATTCTGCCTGCTGGCCTATTGCCCCCAACTGCCACCCCCCCCCCCCAGAAAGCCTGATAGTCTCCAACTGCCCCCCCCCCTGCTGGCCTGCTCACCCCCACTGCCCCCCATCCCCCGCCAGCCTGATCACCCCTAACAACCTCTGCCTTGGCCCCACCACCATGGCTTTGTCCAGAAGGATGTCTGGAAGGTCTCCCAGTCTAATTAGCATATTTCCCTTTTAATAGTATAGATATCTAGGAAAATTCAACAAGTGAAAACATTAACATACAAATAAATAAAACAGTGTGGTTCTCTTTGCTTTCTGACACATGAGCAGTCAGCCTTCTGCAACCCAGAAGAGGGGGTCTCTCACCAGAACCAACCATGTTAACCCCCTGATTTTTTACTTCTGCTTCTAGAAGTGTGACAAGTAAATTTCTGCTGTTTATAACTAATAAATAAATAATGTTTATTTATTCATATTGCAAAGTAATTTATTTACTTGACCTTAGAATTTGTGATGACTATTAATTAAAAATTATTTTGGTTTACAAATGACTAGGAAATCCATAAAGAAGTTGTTGATAAAAAATCAAAAGAAGAATGGAGATTTTTAAAAAATCCTTAAAGTTCATAGTTTAGTCTGGCTGATGTGACTCAGTGGTTGATCATCGATATATGAACAAGGAGGTCATGGTTTGATTCCCAGTCAGGGCACACACGGGGGGGGGGGGGGGGGCGGGTTGTGGCGGGGGGGCGGGGGGGGGGTTGGGCTTGATTCCCAGTGTGGGGTGTGCAGGAGGCAACCAATCAATGATTCACTCTCATCATTGATGTTTCTTTCTCTTTCTCCCTCTCCATTCCTCTCTGAAATCAATAAAAATATATTTTTAAAAAAGTTATGGCTTATCATTAGTCTATCAGAGTAGCTAGATATTCTAAAATACATATAAATGACGATTTTTACAAGATCATAAAACACAAGGAGCTCAGCCCCTATCCTTGAATAGTATAAACCTTAGTTGGGTAGAACATGTAAACACACTCATACACAGGTACACACATATGTGCTCACACACCCACACACTACACAGATACCTTGAAGATACATACAAAACAGATTACAAGTTGAGTTATCAGGGTATCAGGGTAGATTGGCAAAAGAAAAACACCATTTTGTAAAATAAAGTGTTTCTCAAATTTTTTACTCCCCTCCTCCAATAAGTGTTTTCATACTTTTTTTCCTATTAGTCCCTCCACATGGAATGTTAATACCAGATGTGTGGTATATCTGTTTTTATACTGTGGGTAATTTGGAAGGCCATAAACCATTTTAGTATCTAAAACTTTTCTATTCCTCCAAAATAAATTTGCCCCTTTGGAAGGTTAAATGCACCTGTTAAAATGCAGGCTTTAGCATTATAAAAATATACGTTGAAATTTTATGTTAAGTTGTATTTGTCAAGCTCTGTTTAATAATCACATAATTCTAGTTTACCACCAAGTAGAAACTGTGTTTTTAAAAATATTTGTGAATTTAGTAGAGTACATTAATTCATACACTTCATGTCCTTTATTAAAATTCTTTGACCTGGTAACAATAGATACCAGCAAGCGCATATTAAATCAAGTACTGAAAGTTCAAGTAGGTTAAAAATATTAAAATTCCCTTCAATGTCTTGGGAGTCAAGCTGGTTGTTGCATCAAATTTCTAAAATACCAGAAATTACCATTGTCTCCTACTGTGGGCAAATCACAATAGGAACAACTAGTAAAAAACATTGATTGTGTTTATCTGACTATAATTTGTATCAATCCAGCAGTATATTAAACATCAAAGTAACCTCTACCTAATGGAAAAAACAAGGCATAAAATCAAAACTTCATAGTCTGTAAATGTGTGCCTGCTGGAGCCCTGGAGATTGTCTCCGGACTTAGTAACACATCAGGTCTGGGGAAACACCATGAAAATGCTTCATTCAGTCGCTTGTAACTGGTATTCTTAAAGTGAAGGGAAGAAGATAAAGGGGATGAGATCTTTCAATTTGCTGCTTTTGTTTGGAATTGCTCCAAATCACAAGTAACTACAGGGCAAATTGACATCTTCTCAGTTGAATTGTAGCCTTTTCCTCCTCCATTTCTTTCCAAGATTTGTAAACAAACAGGACATTCAAAAGTTTGTCTCAAACCAAACTTCTCACCCTGATATTTTAGGCTACACAAAATCTATCCTCACTTTTTTATGTATTTATCTTTATTGTTGAAAGTATTACAGATGTCCCTTTTGATTTTGTTTTTTTCCCTTTGACGCCCTCCTCACTGCACCTGCCCCTTCCAAGCCTTCTCTGAACTATTGTCTGTGTCAATGGTCTATGCATATCCTATATAATAAAAGCCTAATATGCTGAGTGTTCAGTCATCTGGTTGACCATTCAACCAATCAAAGCATAATATGCCAATGATATGCTAAGGCCACTAAACCGCTCACTATGATATGCACTGACCACCAGGGGCAGCCAGTTGACTGGTCAACCAGTCACTATGATGTGCACTGACCACCAGGGGGCAGATGCTCTGACCGGTAGGTTAGCTTGCTGCGGGGATCCAGCCAATTGGGATTGAGCAAGATAGACCAGACATGCCCTGGAGCCCTTCCGTAGTCCCTCGCTGGCTGGCCAACCTCCCGCATCCCTCCCCAGCCCCGATCTTGCACCAGTGGGGGATCCCTTAGCCTAGCCTGCACCCTCTCATAGTCCTGGACCCCTCGGGTGATGTTGGAGAGCCGGTTTTGGCCTGATCCCACAGGCCAGGCCAAGGGACCCCACTGGTGCATGAAATCGTGTACCAGGCCTCTAGTATGCATATAAATTTCCTGGTTTATCTCTACCCCCACCTTCCCTCTGAAGTTAATCAGTCTGTTCATGGTTCTATGTCTCTGGATCTATACTACCTAATAGTATATATATCTCATTCCCATTGTAAACCTTTAACTATGTTCTCTAGGTTTCTTTCAAATTACTCCCTGAGTGAGCCATGCTAATTTCCACCATGGCTCCTTCTTATTTCCTGGATTTTTTTTTTTTTGCATCCCTTCTCCTCTCTGCCTGTGGGAGGCATACTCATACATTAAAATCCTTTAGGAAGGCAGTCTCAGAAAACTCATACTTGATCCATCTCCTCCCTTCCTGATAGTACTTGTTTTATTTTGACTGCCGAATACATTATGTTATTGTTGTGGCAGATATTAATTCAATCAGTAAATATTTAGTAAGTACTTACTATGTGCAGCATACTGTTTCTAGGCATTGGGAAAACAGGAAGGAACAAAACAGATGGAAATGTCTTCCTTTGAAGGATGTGTATCCTAGTGGGGAGAAATGAGCAATTAAAATATGATAAAATAGTATATATGAAAATAAAACTAAAATATAATGTTTTAGATACAAGGTCAGCATACTGTTTCTATAAAGTGCCAGATAGTACAACTATTTAATCTTGCTCTTGGAGTAAGAATACAGCCAAGACAACGTGTAAACAAAAATGAGTGTGGCACAGTGAACACTAGAATTTGAATATAACAAAATTTTCCATATTATGAAATATTCTTCTTTTTCTTAAAAAATACATTTAAAAATGTAAAAACTTTCTTAGCTCCTGGATTATATAAAAGCAGGAGATGTTCAGGATTGACCTATAGGCATGGTTGCTACACCTGGGTTTAGATAATGACAAGTGTTCTAGAGAAAATTAAATCACAGAAGTGAACTAGGGAGTGTGGACAGGATAAACACAAATAACAATGTAAGAAAAAGTGGCTCAGATATGGACCTACTGAAAGGTGACATTTGAATAAAGAATCCAAGGAAGAGATATCAATTTCATTTGACAATAAGATTTAAGAAATAAAATATTTTTTTAATTTTCTCAGTCTCCATCTCATTCATTATTTCCACAGGTTTCCACCTATGATTCACAGATTGCAACCCTTCACCCACAAGAGGACTCTATTTATAGGACAGTATTTCACAAAACTGTGGGGTTATTTCTGCCATATATATGTTATTTATGCATTTAAAAATATTACATTCAGAAGGTTCTACAGCTTTACCAGGACAGAACTATATTTGAATATTATTAATGGCCTGTTCCCAAGAGAAAAGATTGGAATTGGAATTTGGATCTCAGTATTATTAAACTGCCTCTTATATTCTGGGTGACCATTAAATATGTCCTGCATAAAAGTCCCTTTATATATCTTAGAAAAATGCACTCAGCTCCTCACTTCCAGAGTTAGTCCAGAACCTTTCCCTCTAGCTGACTCTAAATCAGCATTTCCCATCCCAACTCCATTTCTCAGCTGCTCTCACTGGCTCTTAGCAATGTCTTCATTTGGCTCAATAGATCCCTCTTATAATTATTCCAAAATCCTCTCCCCTCATCTTCTCCCACCACTGACAACCTGATAGACATTACTGGTTTGAACTTACCACTGTCACTCAAAATACATTATATTAGCCTGGCCAGCATGGCTCAGTGGTTGAGAATTAACCTATGAACCAGGAGATTGCAGTTCAATTCCCAGTCAGGGCACATGCTTGGGTTATGGGCTTTATCCCCAGTGTGGGGTGTGCAGGAGGCAGCCTATCAATGATTATCTCTCATCATTGATATTTCTATCCTCTTTCTCCCTCTCTCTTTCTCTCTGAAGTCAATAAAAATATATTTTAAAAAATATTAAGATTATCTGATCATGTCTGGCATGTGTTATATACCAGGGCTTTTCATTACACTTCCAATCGCATTATCTTGCAACAAGGTATAATATATCTAAGCTATTACTCTTATTTACATTTACAGATAAGTAAACTGAGGCACAGAAAGCTTAAATAACTTCAACCCAGGTAATTCATCTAAAGAGTCCATGTGCTTAATCAATGCTCATGATTACATCCAAAGTATATAGTTATTCAATGGTTGAAAGAAATAAATGTATTTTGCTATATAAAAGCCACAAGATATTTAAAAAGGTGAGGTTTATTCCAGAAACGAAGAGTTGTTTAACATTTTAAAATCAACAATACTAGCAAATTAGAGAAGGAAAAATACGATCATCTCAAATGATGCAGAAAAAGCATTTGACAAAGTGCAAAATCCATCTCTGGTAAAAATTCTCAGCAAACTATTAATACAAGGAAATGTCCTCAATCTGATAAAGGACATTCATGCAAAATTACAGCTGGCATCATACTCAATGGTAAAATTCTGAATGCCTTACTCTATGGTTAGAAGGAGAAGAGGAATGAGTGCCTATTCTCACCACTTCTATTCATCATTGTATTGAAGGCTCCAGTCAGTGTAACCAGTTAATAAAAAGAAATAAAATGCTTCCAAATTGTAAAGGAAGAAATAAAACTGTCTTTAGTTATTTGATCTTCTATATAGAAATGTAATGGAATCTACACAGCATCCCCCCCCCCCCACGGAAAAAAAAAAAAAAAAAACAACTACCAGAATAACTGACTTAGCATTCATAGTTATTGACTCAAGAGAAACAAGAGAAAAGGAAATATGTATCAGTACAGTCTTGTTCATAAATGTTCACAGAAACTCTATTTTCAACAGCCCAAAACTGGAAATAACCCAAATACCCATCAGCAGAGGAATGGGTAAACATATAGCAGTATATTGGTACATGGAACACTACTCAGTAGTGAAAAGGAAGGAACTATTGCTACACACCATATGAGTGAATCTCAAAATAATCATGCTGTGTGAAAAGGTCAAACCAAAAAAAAGTGCATGCTATATCATTTCATTTATATAAGAATCTAGAAAATATAAACCCCTAATGACAGACAGCATCTTAGGAGCTGTTTGGGGAATAGGATTGAGATGGGCAAGAAGCAGTGATCACAAAGGGCATAAGAAAACTTGGGGAGGGGATGATGTATTCATTAACTTGACTGCAGTGATGGTGTCACAGATGTATACACATGACAAAATTGATTAACCATGTACTTTAAATGTATGGAGATTATTACATGACTATCACATCTCCACAAAGGCTATTAAAAGTTATATCACTATATTTATTCCTCTCTGTATCAACTAAAATAAATGTTATATATGAGAGCTCATGACTTGTCATACTCTATGCAACATCTAGCCCTGTGGTACATGTCAAAGTCATTTTTATTACTTAAAAATTGCCTTAATGCAATGCATAAACTCAAAAGGAAGTTTACTATTATATGTTTTTATACCACAATATTATCATTCCATCCTGATGTCAACAACATAATTGCTCAGTAATCAAAAGTAAAATCAAGGGTCCATTCTCTAAAGGAACATTGACTTAAGCTTAAATAAGCAATGACTATTAACCATGCCATTAGACTAACATTCAGAATTAGCTTAAAATTTGGACTTTAACACATTTATAAAGAGTCAGATTCTCCAGAGGCATGGACAAGGTACTTAGTTTGGCACTGTGGGGAGCTGTAATAACCAGGATACTCAATAAATTTCTGCTTTAGGAGACCAAGATGTGTCCCAAAGAGTGGAAAAGCCACTATAACTTTCAGAACTATCAACTCACTTCCAGGGATTCATTCCTAAAAGACTTAATGTAGCCCATGTCACTGGCATAGCCAAGAAAATTGTTTTCAAACTTTTTAAGACACTAAAATTATGTAGTTAAAAATTTATAGAATTTCATTGTCTCTATACATATTTATATGATAATAAACCAAAAATTGAATCCCCCCAGTAATCTATTTTAAAGAAAAATGAGTCTGAATTTGAAGAAAATGCCCATAATCATCATCAAAGCCTAGACTTTTAAAACTGAAGGAGGCTTAGAAATGAGCAAGTTCAAATTTCCATTTTAAAGATGAAAAATTGAAACTTGCAGTGATGTGCAAAATTAATATACAGAGATTACAGAGAATAGAAACTAAAACTTCCTTTCATTGTCTCTCCCCTGATGATTACGAGCCAAGAGAAAAGACATATATTGAGGTTTAAGAACAAAATGTCCTGCATCCCTGAGTTACTCAAATTATTATTCAACAAACTGGGTTATCCATTCCACAAATGCACTGGCTTCTACATCTTCGCATACGACAGGCTTCCTACTACACACTTCACTTGTTTAAAAATGTCATGAATATTAAATAATTGACAGCTGCATGCTTTGACCCATGCCTGAAGCAAGCACCAGGTATATTAGGAACAGTATAGTTCTACAAAGAATAGAAAGAGAGAGCTAATTAAATCCTGGCGAACTCATCTGCAGAGACTGAGATGCCCTCTGGCATTTGTTATCACCAGGCAAAAGTCACTAATTATAGCTATACTATTCATGACACTGAAGTGCTTAGGACCCGTCTGGTATGCTTTCTGTGCCTGTAATTTTAACAGGAAATGTGAGACCATCAAGGAACTTGACAGGTGTCATTTTACTCAAATGGAGTTGCTTTCAACAAATCTAAAAAGGAAATGCATTTTCCCCATTAGATCAAATTAAACAATGAGAATACTTTCCTTACCCTCTTGTTAGTTGATAAGAAAAGGTTGATAAGGAATGACTCCTGCCTGGAATATTGACAGTTAGGCTGCTTGGGCAGTGATGTCACCCCTTAAGTATAGTACATTATCATTAATTTATGGACATTATAGAATAAAAACCAATTACATTTAATTTAATTCAGGAAATATTTACTGAGCCCTTGTGAAGGCCTGATCACTATGCTTGGTTCTGCGGATACAAACTGTTTCATATTGAAACCTTATAATCATGTAGCTTCAAATTATATCTGAATTAAAAAGATGACAGTACGTAGGTGTGGTTTAAAAAGTGCTTAAAAGGATGTGTTTCACCCAGAATATCATAGTCATCTAGGGTGATGCCAAACTGAGATTCTCAAAGGTTAGCAATGACCTAATTCCTACCTTTCATAAAAAGGAGGAATCTTGCTCTGGCCTTTGTAGCCTAGTTGATCACAGGTTCCATTCCCAGACAGCACAAGCCCAGGTTGCAGCTTGATCCCCAGTGCGGGGTGTGCAGGAGGCAGCCAATCAATGTTTCTCTCTCACACTGATGTTTCTCTCTCTCCCTCTCTTTCTAAAATCAATAAAAAGATATTTTTTAAAAGAAAAATAATAGGGAAGACTCTTGAGCTCAAACAACTTATCAAAGTTCCCTCATCACTCGTAAGATTGATGGCAGAGCCAGGGTACAATCACTCTCTGATTTCTTTCCAGTTCTTGTTTTCTGTTTTTGTTTTCCTAACCTGCCTCATTTTTCTTCATCTCTTTGGCACAAACACATCTTCTTAAACATTGACAATAGACGAATAATTACATTCTGAGACAAAACTGACCTTATTCTTCAATTTAATTCAACACTCTAAAAGTTAAGTAACTACATATAAACAGTAATCAATTTATACCTAGAAAGTTTGTGAGAAGGAATGAAGTAGCATTTTCATCAAGACCAGAGACTTTTAAGCACATTAGCTTGGATTCCCTAAGTACAACTTTTATTGCTGGAGTGAATTTGGTCAAGGTACTTAACATTTTTTTTTTTGCCTCAGTTTCCACACCCTTTAAATGGAGATAAGGTACATTAAAATGTAGGATGAAATGAGATTCCACATATGAAACATTTGTCACAATCCCTGGACATAGTATGCATTTCTTAAAACAAACAAAAAAACCCCAGAAAGCAAAAACTTTATTTGGATGTGCTGAGAAAGGCAAAGTCTTCAGATTTCAACCTTCATGTAGAACTCAATTTCATTCTAATAAAAAAAAAATACATTCTATAATGTGTGTAGTGTCACGCCAAACTCTTACCATCAATTTTACTGAATCAAATTGCCAGAATAGGGATGAGACACAATAAATAAATATTTTTGATAGAAAAAATCACTCTAAACCAATGTTTATGTGTTATAAAAGCTTATATGCTTAGGAAATAAAAACACATGAAAAGGTTACCATATGATGACAAAAACTAGAAAGTACCTGAAATGAGTGTAATATAAATATAGTACATCAAAACTTGTGAAGTGGAAACAAAAAATTATTTATAAATAAGTTTTATACCAAAAGGTTTATATTTCAAGGGAATTAATAACAAAATTTAATAAATTAAATATCAAATACAAGGTATTTAAAAGAACAACTGTATAAAAAAGCAATTAAAACAAAGTAATAAATAAAACAAATGATAATGAAATTAAAATGAATACATACATATATATATGTATACTTCCTTTAAATATAGAGAGAATTAAAATTTGAAACTTAAATGAAGTAGATAATTCCCTATCCTGGTGGTCAGCGAACTCATTAGTCAACAGAGCCAAATATCAACAGTAGAACAATTGAAATTTCTTTTGAGAGCCAAATTTTTTAAACTTACACTATATAGGTAGGTACATTGTTATTAACTTAATTAGGGTACTCCTAAGCTGGCCTTGGCTAAAATGTCCTCAATCTGATTGAGGTACGTTCGCTGAGGTAGACCCCTTCCAACTCTCCCATCCACACGCATCTTGTATACTTGTTTTGTCTATCTCCTTTCTGAAACCGACTTCTGCGCATGGGCCACAAAGTTTCAATCGCACGATACGTGCGCTCCCACACGTGGTATTTTGTGGAAGAGCCACACTCAAGGGGCCAAAGAGCCGCATGTGGCTCGTGAGCCACGGTTTGCCGACCACCGCCCTATCCTATATAATAAAGAGGTAATAAGCAAATTGACCCTCATGCCCACTCACAAGATGACTGCCCCCATGTGGTTACAAGATGGCCACCACAAGATGGCCAGCAGGGGAGGCCAATTGTGGGTGATCAGGCCAGCAGGGGAGGGCAGTTTGGGGTGACCAGGCCAGCAGGGGAGGGCAGTTAGGGGCAACCAAGCCTGCAGGGGAGTGCAGTTGGGGGGAGGACTGGACCAGGCCATCAGGGGAGGGCAGTTGAGGGCGACTGAACTGGCAGGGAAGGGCAGTTGGGGGCAATCGGGCTGTCAGGGGAGCAGTTAGGCATTGATCAGGCTCACAGGCAAAAGCGGTTAGGGGCAATCCCTGTGGGATCGGGCCTAAACCAGCAGTCAGACAGCCCCCGAGGTGTCCCAGATTGGAGAGGTTGGCAGGCTGGGCTGAGGCCCCCCCACTCCCCCCATGCACAAATTTCATGCACTGGGCCTCTAGTCAAATATAAGATACCAAGTTTTTCATAAGTAGAAATTTAAAATAAGTTATAGTCTTAGAACCATTAAAGGTTTGACTCTGTCATGAAAAATTAGTCTATTAGCATCAATATATAAGACTCTGAGTAATTTAGAGATGGTTCTACCTTATAATTATTATTATAATTACCCCTTCCAACCTCCCATCGACACGCATCTTGTATACTTGTTTTGTCTATCTCCTTTCTGAAACCGACTTCTGTGCATGGGCCACAAAGTTTCAATCGCACGATACGTGCGCTCCCGCACGTGGTATTTTGTGGAAGAGCCACACTCAAGGGGCCAAAGAGCCGCATGTGGCTATTCATTATAATTAATGAATAGAAAATCTCAATGTCATGTAAACTCTTTCAGAAAATAGACTTTCATGTATCCCCTTCTTGCAAGATTTAGATACCTAAATGGATACCTAAGCAGTCACTAGAACAACCTGTGGAACTTAATTTGTTATTATGCACTCTTCCCAGATAGTCTGCAATGGAAGAAAATATGCAAAAAATGAGTGACTTAAAACAAGCATTTCTTATTTTTTAATGATATTATTTTTTATCTAGTCTACAGTGGGTAACCTAGATGACTCTTTTGGATTGCATGAATGGTCTAAGATGGCCTTCCTCCCATGTCAGTCAGTAGACTGGTTGGGTTGCAAAGACTCAGCTGGGCTGCATTGTCTCTGCTCCATATGGTTTCTCACCCTTCAAGAAGCTCACCTGCACTTCTGAACATGGCAATCTCCAGGCACAAAAGAGCAGTAAGAGATAGACAACGACGCAAAGTGCAAGTACTTGCCAACTCTTACTGGCCAAAGCAACTTGCAAACTCCATCGAGACTCAATGTGGGAGGGCACTACCAAAGGGCACAGATAGAGGGAAGAAGAAAATTTATGTCAAATATTTATACCAATAGCAAAATAGATAATATTTATTGATTTAAGATTTTAATAGGGCTTGTGTTTTGAATAAAAATCTAATCCCCTGCCAACAGTGTTCTGTTTATAATCAATGTTGGGCATGTTGATCTTTTCTTTGTTGTGTTGATCTTATATTATCACTTTAAATTTAATTCGGTTAATTCACTGATAGTCTGTGCTCTGATACATTTTTTGAAAAGTAAAATATGTACATGGCCCTGACATTTAGTTGGGACAAGACACCACCATTTGAAAAGTTAAAACACACACACACACACACACACACACCAATAATTGTGCACACAGCTAAAAGGAAGAGACCTCAGCTTCAACAATAACTCATAAGCAGGGAAACCAGAAGCGGTCAGGTGAAGGGATAGAAAATGCTTGGTTGAAAGAGGTGGCAATTAAGTTAGGACTTGAAGAACAAGTAGAAATTTTCGAGAGAAGAGAGAAAGTAACAGTTTTCCTAGTGATCCTAGTGAGAGGAACCAAAAAAAAAAATTGTGAAAATAATGATTTTGCATGAGTTGGAGATTTGTAGTAAAGTGCTGGACCATGCAGTGAAGAGGTGAATGGGAGTGAAATTGGCCCTGCATGTGATCATGGAAGACCAGGGTCTCTATTCCCTGCCGGCATCACCTAAACTGGAGTTGGCGCTATAGGCCAGAACTTAACTTCTGAACCTCTTCCCTATGTTTTATTTTCAACTATTTTAATCAAAGTGTTAAAGAGCTAAGCAGCTTGAAGTCGTGGGTAGTAACAGAGCTGCTTAAGTGAGTCTACTTCTAACTAGGTGATATTTAGCAGGATCCAGGATACTTGAATCCTTTGCCACTTACCTCACAGAGTGCCAGATTGTGTGATAATGTATGCAGAGGAGATATTCTACACAAATCATGCTCTATATTGCCATAACACTTCACGCCCACTTTCTATGCATGGTACTCCTCTGAAAACCAGTCCTGCTGCTATTGGCTGCTCTTTGGAGAGATATCCATCTTATCCAAACAGCACCGAGGGATACCAGGAAGGTCAATGTCAAAGAGTATAAAACATGGATACTTAGTCTACAGGGCTCCTCAATTGGGACTACAGGCACTTGAAACAGACTCTCAGGTGTGAAGGCAGACAGACTGTATGACACATACAAATGTCTTTATGGAAGATGCTTTCGAAGTTGAGGAGATACTACCTGCCTTAAAATGTAGGTCGTCCAGAGGATGAGGAATGAAAATCTGTCTTTCGACTTGACAATTAAAAAAGCAGCAAGAATTTGTGATAACTCAACTTATCAAAAACAAGGAAGATTTTATGGAAGAGTGAGAATTGGAATAAAATTTTATAAAGTGGTTAGTGGAGCCTTAGAAAGAGATGAGAACATTTTTGGTAGGAGAATAACATAAGCAAAAATGCTGAGAAAGGGATTAAAAGACTGCATAGATGGAGAAGATGCGGAGGTGGTAGAGGAAGAAATAAATTCAAATCTTATAATTTAGTTAATATTAGTAAGTCTTTAGTGGAAAATTAGGGTATTTGAATATAACGGCAATTTTCAACTGGTGTGCGAAAAGAATTTTTAAAACATGCAATACCTGACTATTTAGTCAGGACACTGACCTCTTTTTCCCTAAATTGTCAAATAAAAATATGACAACAGCCAATGCAACAATAGCTGTCCAGTGTGAATGAATCAAAATTATACCTATTTATTTTTGTCAGCAAAAAAAAAAAAAATATTTTTTGCTGTGCTGCAGAATTTTAGTATTTAGTTTGTGTCCCATAAGATGAAAAAAGTTGAAAACCGCTGGAATATGGAGAAATGCCAATAATTAAGAAAATATACCATATTTAAAAATGTTAAAAAAGTGAGCCAAAGTGAGCAACTAAGCAGTTTAAACATTTTTATAAAATGTTACTTCTGATATAGGCATTTTCTTTCACATCACTGCCCTTACAACTCACAATTCTAATTGAACTAGTATAGAGAGACAAATGTCATTTAGAATGACTCTTTTTTTACTTGTTCTTACCAAGCCTTTGTAAGAAACACCTTAAATTACTAAATTATAGTCTCATTGGAACTGCCAAACCTCCTGTCATGGAAACAATTTAAAATCCTAGAGTTTGATGACACCGTCACATCAATCCCTCTGTCTTTTTGGAAGGAACACAATTTAACCTGCCCAAAGGAACAAGGCTTTGAGCTAAATTCTAAGATATTTTTATTTTCCCATCTATGAAGCTAACCAATATCACTTTAGGATCTATACAATCTGGAATTCCAAATTTTTGTTTTATTAAAATCACCAACCTTCTCAATTTATACTTAGCATCCTATTTTGTCAATAATTTAGTGGCCTTGATCTCTTCTTCTGGTCCAATAGCATTAAAAATGACTACATTTTTAAAAATATGCAACCTTCAAAATTAAAAATAAAATTATTTTCCCTTTTATTCTTTTATATTTTCCCACTTGTTCATAGAATGAGTGATTGGACAATCAAACCATTGACTTAACTCTTCTTCCCTTTTCTAACCTATTGTTCAGATCCAGTTTTATATAACAAGTTTTAAAGCTATAGCACATGTCCAAGACATGGAAGGCACAGAAAGATCCTAAATATTAGAGATCCAGGTGAGGGTGAGGTCTACTGAGGTTACATGGGGGCTGGACAAAATGGATAGAGAGACTAGGAACTTGATTCTTCCCATGCTGGGCAGAATCTGGCAGAGCATAAAGGTCAACTTGTTTGAAAATATGGAAAGAATATTGGGAACACGGGTAAGTTGTCCAGATGAAATGAAGAGTAGTAGAGCAAACATTTAACAAATATATATTTGATAAAAGAATTTTATCCAAAATGTGTAACAAAAATTAATCCTTATTAATAATCAAAATGTAAACAAATATAATTTCATTAAAAATTGTCAAAATTTTAAAAAATACTTCACTCAAGAAATGATACAAGTAAACATAAAATGATGCTGATTATAAGTCATTAGAGTAAAGAAAATTAAAACCACATTGAGATACTACCACACACCTACTAGTATTCTGATGATGTCATATCTTGGCAAGGAGGTGAAGCAGCTGGAACTCTAACATATTGCTTTTTGGAATGGAAAATAGCACATCCACTTTGGAAAACAGTTTGGCAGTTTCTTCAAAATTCAAACATACCATTTTCATGTGATTCAGCCATTTCATGCCTAGCTATTTTCCCAGAAGAAATATAAACATATGTCCACATAAAGACTTGTATTTGAATTTCCAGGCAGCATTATTCATAGTGGTCCCAAACTTTAAACAACCCAAATGTTTATCAGCTGATGAATGGAAACAAACTGTAAGATCACCATAGAGCTACTATTACTCATCATTAAAACAGAATGAACTACGGATGCATATAATAATTATACTAAGAGAAAAACACCATTCACAAAAGACTCCATACTGTATAGTTCTATTTATTCACAATTCTGGAAAAGGCAAGATTATAGTAACATATAAAGAAGACTAGAGGCTTGGAATTAGGGAAGGGAATTATCTACCAAGGAACCTGAGAGATCTTTGGAGATTAATGAAAAAACTAATCAAATTTTATCTTTAACATAGATGAATTTTATTATATATAAATCTTCCTGTAATTCTAAGATCATACTTCCTTCATTACACAAATTCCTCATTTTTACACTGAAAGATCCAAACCGGCTACCTCATTCCATTTATGCTTATCTCCTACATGGTATAATCCAGCCAAACTAGATGGAGCAGCTCTTCCCTGAACACACTTCACACTTCATTATCTTCACATCTCTGCACATGATACGAATACTTCTTTGGCTTTAGAGCAGTGGTTCTTAACTTTCCTAATGCTGCAACCCTTTAATACAGTTCCTCATGTTGTGGTGACCCCCAATCGTAAAATTATTTTCATTGCTACTTCATAACTGTAATGTTGCTACTGGTATGAATCATAATATAAATATCTGATATGCAGGATGTATTTTCATTGTTACAAATTGAACAGAATTAAAGCATAGTGATTAATCACAAAAACAATATGTAATTATATATGTGTTTTCCGATGGTCGGTCTCAGGCGACCCCTGTGAAAGGGTCGTTCGACCCCCAAAGGGGTCTCGACCCACAGGTTGAGAACCGTTGCTTTAGAGTATGACATTTAAAATCTTTTAAGTATACATTACAAATTATAAAATATTTTTGGTTAGGGAAAGTGACTTGTGCCATGTTACAGAGTTGTTACAGAGTCAAACTGTAACCCATATTTTTAAATGCTTTGCTACCATCACAGGGCTTCCTCTGTATACTTGGAATAAAACATCCCATGTCTCTAGCTGTCAATCAAATTTCATATAATTAGCACATATAATATTTTTTTTTATTTTTAAATTGGCCCACTAATCTTACTCACTCTTTTTCACTTAATTATTTTACATTGTTTTACACTACTGTATGCATATATCTAATTTCTCCATTAAATTATGGTCTGAAAGTGGTGACATAAGTCTTGCCTTCCCTTCATAATGTCTAACAGATTGTTTGACATACTAATTTCACTCACTGAAAAACTGTTTTGTTTCTTTTGTGAAGGGTTGTTGTGGGACACTAATTAAATGGATCTATGAGAGGAAGTAGCTTTACTTAAAATATAAGAGGACTTGCTCTTTCTAATAATTTTAATCATAAGGGTCAGGACCTCTTCTGAAAATATTTGAAAAAAAACAATATTTTAACTGTTTTGATATAAGGAAGATCATTTCCATGATAAAAATGTAAATATATTTGTCTGATAAAGCACAGATATTTAAAAACCTTAAATTAAAAAAAAAAAAAAAAGATAAATGGCAAGACCTTGGACCTCTGCAAGCTGTATTCCTGCAGAGAAACAGTAGGCCTGTATCCCACATCGTTTTTCCATTTAATGAATATTTCAGTTGTTTTATGCATACAATATTGCATTAGTGAATGCTTGTTTAATGGTCTGAAGCCAATGAAAATCAAAGCCATGAATGTGTCAACTCTGATCCTTTAGTTCTTACATTACCTAACTTTTCTCCAACTCTTTGCAATAGATTTTTGCAAGGGTGCTTAAAACCAGGTGAAGTTAGATTTTTTTGTGGAATGTAGGAAAGATGGAGAACGAGAAGCAGAAATCTGAATTACTGAGTTCTAGTCCTCCCTTCCTGTTTCCTGGATACTCACTGCCACACCTGCCTTAGAACTGAAATGCCAAACTCCTTTTGATCACAACATAATCTTCTCATTTTTTTTATTTCATATATTTTTAACTTGCTGATATAACTTAAAAATTATTCTTCCAAATGAACATCAGAAGTCTTTAAGGAAGTTTGGAGAATGTGAGAGATTCTAGAAATCTGGAGAAAGGCAAATGTTTAAAGTAGCATGGATTACAGATTTGTGAGCTCAAAGGGATTGTTCAAAGGTAGACCAGAAAAGAAACAATGATTATTAGAAGCCCCATTGTTTTATTTAAATCATATTTTCTCAGCTTCATGTAATTTTCCACTTTCATAAGAGATACATATACATATATATATATAGTCATAAAATGTGCCTTTGAAAATTTTGGTGTGACATTTAACAACTTTTACTTCAAAGAAGTGCTAGATACTCTATACACTTCTAAATTAATAATTGAATAACTAAGTTTAAAGAATACTTATTACTGGATTGCTGTCAACTTCAAGGATAGACCTTAACACTGTGGCATCGATATTTTTATTATAATCTACTAGTGGACCAGTGCACGGATTCATGCACATTCAAAGTAAATTAATTAGAAGAAAGATTCATGCAGTACTTTACTGCAAAAAAATTACATGTCAAAATAGTATATGTAATATAGTATTATAAAATTAAAACACATGTGTAATTGGTGCCAGTGAGAGCTTTATATGTATCGCGCATGCACGAGTCAGTGTTTATTTTTAAATTGCCAGTGCACGTCATATGTACCGGTTGGTTGGTCATTTAGCCATATATATATATATGTATATATATATATAACACAATAACGAAGAGATCTATTCAGAAAAGCAGCGAGTATACTGATTTGGAAAAGGAGAGTGACTATATTAGATGACAAAATACAAATCTCATAAGATTGTGGCAAGCCTGAGCAATGAACTGAATCTAGTGGCAAACTTTAACAAGGATAAGTGTGGGGACAGCAAATGAATTTAAAAGATCAACTCTTCAGTTAACATGTGAAAAGAAGATATAAAAACACTAGGGTCCCTCGGCCTGGCCTGCGGGGATCAGGCCGAAACCAGCTCTCTGCAACCACCCACATCCACCGAGGGGTCCCAGGTTGTGAGAGGGTGGTTTTCAGGTGATGCACCCCGGAATCAGTCTCCCTTCTCTCTGGTTCCAGGCGCATCACCCAAGAACCACAGCTGCCAAGTCACCTCAGCTCAGCAGCTCTTGCATTGAGCATCTGCCCCCTGGTGGTCATTGCATGTCATAGCTACCAGTTGACCAGCCGGATGGTCTCTTAGCCTTTTCTATATAGATAATCCTGTTAATGAAATAGCAAGCTCAGTTTTAATCCACCTTGCAGTGTGGCTACAAAAGAGGCTGATATAAACTTAGTTTATATTAGAGTAAGTGTTAAAGCAACTAGAATAAGAGGTGTGAAGTGGTGGGCATCTCTGCATGAGAATATTACGTTCAATTATTGCTGCTGTGCTTTACAGACAAAAAGATCGTGGAGAATGGCCAAGATGTTAGAAAGATTGAAAACCATGCCACACGAGAAACAATTAAAGGAATTAGGGAGACTATCCATTAGAAGGTGAAAGTCTTAGGGAGATATAGTAGCAGCTTTAAAATGTATAAAGAAATTTTGTGTGAAAACAGGCAATGGAGAAGCTTAAGTGATGAGAAACAAGGTAGTAGGTTGTAGGCCTGTAACTATATAGTGCAAGGTTATCTTTGTTTAAAAGTCAAGAATAGCATCTAGTTAAGGTTCAACTAATTCTATTGAATAATTATTTTAATAAAGACAAATATTCAATAGGTTGGAGTCCCCAATTTTGTCATCCTCCTGGAAGAGAATCTGAACTGAAAAAAGGCTCTGTTATAGAGAGTCACTGCTGACCTTTCGAAGCATAGTCTCTCTAGAGGTAAGATATAAATCAAATTAAGAGATGAAATGGCAACCAGTCAGTGTGCTTCAGTGGTTGAGCATCGACCTATGAACCAGAAGGTTGTGGTTCCATTCCTGGTTGGAGTATCTGCCTGGGTTGTGGGTTTGATCCCCAGTGTGGGACATGCAGGAGTCAGCTGATCAATGAGTCTCTCTTTGATGTTTCTCTCTGTCCCTCTCCTTTCCTCTTTGAAATCAATCAATAAAAGAGAAACATGCAAATTGGTGTCATTCCGCTATACCCACCAGCCAATCAGTATGCAAATTAACCCAACAAAGATGGCGGTTAATTTGCATGCGCAGGCACAGAGTGAAGACTGAAGACAATGTAGAAGGAAGCCAAGAGCTGCAGAAGGGAGCAAAGCTGCGGAGAAGCAAGTGGGGCCGTGGAGGCGGGAGGGAAGCCTGCCTCAGCATGTTTCACTCCGTTCTCTGCTTTACTCTGGCTGCAGGAAGCCCTATTCTTGCAGGAATCTTTCTACAATGGCCCTCTAGTGTGTGTGTGTGTGTGTGTGTGTGTGTGTGTGTGTGTGTGTATTAAAGATGAGATCACAATGAAGCAGTTTCTTTAAAAAATATAAAAAATGGCATGAATTCTCGGAACAATTTTGACTCCTCAGTTAAGATGCTTCCAAAGTGAACATAAGTGGCAAGTAGCCAAACACTGGGAAATTAGAGTTAATTTTCTAGATTAGGCATAAGCAAAATGGAATTGATTTCTGAAGTGTCAAGTGTGTTTCCCTCCACGTTCTGTGTGGATTAGGGTTCGGGTCTGAAAGAGGAGCCCCACACAAATGAGAGAGAGAAGAGATGAGATAATTTGGAAAAATTGGGGGACCAGGCGGGCAAGTCCAGAAGGACTTTACTGATGCTCAGGCCTCTCCAACCTTTTATTGATCTGGGGTAGCCCTTAAGTAAGGACATTTCAATGACACACAGATTAGTTCATCAGCAGCCAATTTCCAGAAATAGGCAGAATATCTAATCAACAATAATCAACAAGGATTTACATGAGTATCTAAGGAATTAAGTGAACTAAGGTGGGGGTGATGCTTCAGCTACCATTATCTAGATTAACTGGGTGGTGCACAGCCCCGACCTTTGCTATGGCTTCAAAGGTCACTAGCTTTTGGGGGCCTCTACTCTATGCTCAGCTAGTGAAAACAATAAGCGGTTTCCCACATGAAGCTTTCTGGGTGTCACACTTTAGGATGCTTTTCTGCTCCTGCCCACCTGGACCCAATCCACCAGTTGATCACCCCACAAGAAGCTTGAACTTAAAGCATTTAAAAGCAAAACAATTCTTTTTGGAAAAAAAAAATTGGGATGCTCGAGAGTATAATATTGGGTCAATGAAGATTATGGGGTATCTGAAATCATATCAATCCCTTCACTCTTTGATGCCCAAACTGACTCTGTCTCCTATTCAAAACTTCCTTCAGCCTAGAGTTATTTTGGAAAGGATTTGATCATTTCTACCAGCCTGTGGTGATAGGCAATGGTGTAATAGTTTAGCACCATCACGTGCATTATTGTTTTATTGTAATTTATATTAAATATCATGCTTTCAAACACTTGCTCTAATGATAGAATTTCAGGCAATAGGTTTTGAGCCATTTCAGAGAGAAATTTTTCTCAGTCTACCAAATTATGTTATTTTCTGCTTATTAAGAATCCTGGGAATCAGACTGGTGGGAGAGATATGTCCCTTCCAAGAGAAGCAAAGTAAAATCTCATTTTGTGAGATAACAGAGTTTTAGATTTTGGAAACAGCCTTAATGTTGAAAGAAGAAATATCTCTAAATTTCTAGAAGATATAAAGTTTTCCCAAACAAGTAATATAGTTATGTTTCCAGCTGTGTATTTTAATTCCTTATCTAAAAAATAAATTTTTACTCTGAAATAAAATTTTGAACCTATAACTGATTTAAAAAAATTAGCATGAATTCCCTTCTCTTTCAAGGTCCTTAAATGTGTATAGCCTGACACCCCACAATGTTCAGCTCAAATCAACTCACTAATGCTGCCACAAATTCCAATTCTGTCAGCAATCTAATTTCTGGATTTTTTTTAGCTTAAACTTTTTAGCTTGATCTTCCTTAACAGTGGTTCAGAAGAATATCTAAATGGGGATTAGAATATATTTCCTTTTATAAGCTATATATATAAAATAGAGAAATATGCTAATTAACTGGGATGCTGTAAGGGGTCGACTGTACAGGAGGAGGTTGCGCAGGCAGCATCGGGGGCGGGGCAGCAGGGGCCTCCATGCGCCTGCGCTGGGGGAGGGCCTGATCACCAGTGGCCATGGCTGCTTCAAGGGCCAGAGAGAGGCAGGGCTGGACCTGCAACTCGAGGGTGGGCAGGTCCTCGTGATTTCGAATCGTGCGCTGGGCTCCTAGTTAATTATAAAAACCCATTAGGCGCAGGATTTATAATTTAAGGATTAAATGAGATCATGAAAACTTTAGGTGTCAGAGCAGAATAAAATGTTAGGAGTTGCAGAAAACACCTCTGTGTTCTTAAAATCCTATTTGAGTAGCCTCCAAAATCCTATTTGTTTGTCAGGCCCAGTATGTAGAATGGAGCTTGGAAAAGGGAGCAGGTTTTCAATAGAAAAGGCCAAGAAAGACAGCAATAGATTTCTGTACTGGATTTTTTCCATTATATGACCACTGATTTTTAGAGTACTGTCACCGTGTCAGGGCTCTGTTCCCTTTTATGCTATTAGTGTGGTACTTTAGAGTGACACTTCCTCCTGGGTCACAAAGAATCTCAAGTCCAACCTTATGCATAAATAGGAGAGACAATGGTTAAGGGCATCAAGAAAACCACTCTTCCAAATCTACCATCCAATCTCCTTTAATTCTATTCTGAGAAAATAAAGCATTACATTCTGCATTCAGAAATTAAACACTGACGAAATACTGATCCAAAGATTCAGGGCCTTGAAACACAGCAGATTTAGGTGAGAGATTCAATACATCAAATTTCACCTTCATCAAAATTCTCCTTTCAAAGGGAAAACTTGAGGTCAACACTGGCTTTATACTCCTGTGGGCATTGGACACTAGTTGGCTTCATTCACACATTTTGACTGACATGGCTGACCACATTATATATTTTTCCTATTGTTAAGTGAAGAAAAATGACTGATACATGTAAAAATATTACTATTGAGAAAAACAGGAATACAGATGAATTTCCAATCGATTTGGGACTGGGTCCTTGTGTAATCAGGCATGTATTCTAATAAGTGACTTTAGTCAACCATTAGTTATTTCTGATTTCATTATTTCCAGTGAACAAACAGTACCCAGTGCAATGGATGCATTTTCTTCTCTGATTGGATAGCCAAAAGTCCAGAAATAGAAAGCTTTTGTTGCCTTGTCAGCAAAGGATAAAAATGACATTTTGCAAGTTCTGAAAAACAATATTTATGTCTTCAAATTTGTGTACTGTGCTTTAATAAGAAAGTCAAGTTAGTTGTTTTCTAATCACAGCTTAAAGCGCTATTGCAAGGAGAAGTGAGGTCTACATGACATTCTGAGCTAAGGATGAGGTAAGGCACCTTGGGGCTTCAGAATAGAGGGCGGTCATTTGCAGTATGATAAGAATAGCAGATATTTAGTAATTAGTAGCTTGCCCTGCTCTACAAGATAGGTCAGAAAAAAAGTTATTTCTGGTGGTCTCTCTTATTATGGGCAAGGCCCCAAATTTTCTTGTAAGCCTGCAAGGTCTCACTAGTCTTCAACTCAAAAATAATTTATAAGCCTGTTCTGAACCCCTTCAAGATGTTAGAACAACAAATAGTTTGCAGAAAGGAAGAACATTTTGTCACTGAGATTGTTAGGACTGCTGGCTTGTGATAAAACAAATGTTAAAATACTTTTAGTCACTTTACTATTACATTTTATTTCTAAAAGTGTCATAGCCTATTGCCTGCACTGTGGAGGAGGAACCTCTTCCTTTGTAAACCACCTTGCCCTTTGTTTCTCATTCTGACTAGATGTCATCTGCGGGGGACACAGTCAATTAACACAAATATGTCTCTCAGAAGCCTCAGTCTGCTTGAAACTTTTATTTCCAGTTTATATTACATTTTCTCTTTTGTCATTATGTAATGTGATTTATTCATTTAAAAAATCTACTTTAAGTTTTCTTTTGTGTATTATCATAAAATTTTTACATCACCTTTCTTCGTCAATGTTTCATTGGATAGCTCTTATCCTCAATTTTAAGCATTCTTAGGTATTTTTGTTTCAGATATGACATCTTTGCACCATGTGGCAGATTACTTAAATAATTTGGGCGGGATAAATAGATTAACATATTCTTATCCATTGTAACTATTGGTGCATGTTAATATATTTAGACTAATATGTGGTGTGTTTTCTATTTTGAATTGTTTTTATTTCCTTCAATTTCTTTTGTTTGTTTTTTTCTATTATCTTATATATCAATTAAGTTTTCATTGTATTCTACTCTTTTTAAATTCTCTTTGGATTAGGAACAATACATTATATTTCTAATTAGTTATGAAATTCCTTGATTATTTAGCACATGATTTTTAACATATATTTTTTGTAACATTCAAATTCCTTTATGTGAACAGAATAAGGAACTTAAGTATATTTACCTACTCATTGAAAACCTCCCTCCCTATCTTTTCATTGTCCTATGTAATTTTAGTTTTAAATTTCTAATACATGAATGGTTATTATTAATTTTTACAGTCTAGTTATATTAGTCTATTAATTGATTTATTACTTCTTTACTTGTGTTTTTCCTGTATCCTATAACATTCCAAATGCATTCTTTTCTTATTAAAGTTAATACTTTAGTAGTTTTTTGGCTGAAAACATGACAATGATAAGTTCTGTTTTCCCAATATCTCTGATTATGTCTTTATTTCCCCGCATTTTTAACTATGCACCATTTAGAGAATATCCTTCTAACTTATCTGATTCTGATTCCATGGGTGAATTCAAGTCTTTGACTGACTTCAATTTATAACTCTGCAAATTGTATATAATTGATAGCAATGCAAAATAACTCTTCTCTGTAGACATGTAAACTCTGTCCAGAGAGTCAATTAACTTCCCTTTCCCACTGGGAGAAGAAGATAGCTATGCCTCCATTTACAGTCTTTTCAATATTCATGCTCTATAAATGTGTCTGCTACTTATATTATCCTTTGAACTGCTTGTAACATCTTATTGATTACCTGATTAGTAATGAGTTAAATAATCTTTAACATGTGGCTATTTTATAACTCGATGGAAATTATGACTTTACTTTTATTTTGAAAATTATCCCTTAACACAGGTGTTATAGTTTAGCAGAAATAATGTCTGAGCATTATTAAGTTTTAAGTGTCTATTAGACAACCAAGAGGAGATGCTGAGTGGGCAGGTGGATTTGCGAGTCTTGTTTGAGAGAAAGGTCTGGTCTACAGCCATGTGTGTGGGGGAACAGTAAGCCTCATTTAAATTTGTATGGATGATCTCACCAAAGACTGAATGTAAATGGATAAATTAACTAAGAATAAAACTCCACTGTTGCTGTGGTAATAGTATAGCATTTTAAATATATTTAATTTAAACTATTTCAGCACATCAACTCTGATATATTTACTTTTATCACTTCACAATTAACCAGAGAAGATAGTAAATATTTGTTGAGTGCATCTACTCATTCATTTTATTATTCATTTATTCTTATATTCTATCAATATTTATTGAATTAAATATTGTCTTTCTCTGTTCCAAGTCTAATCACATCACCCAAGAATTTGTAATTAGTTAGACTTGTTGACAATAATTGGGTTCATTTACTTCTATGCCATACTCTAGTGTTTCGCAGATAATTGTGCACTCAACAAAAGTCTGACTCTTAGAAGAAGACTGTTTCATATTGTCTTCTCTCAGAAACTCTGTATTAGCCTAATTCAATTCTATAGCAATAAATTATTATCCCAAATGTCATCTTACCTAATAATTATACATATAGATTGTTTATATACTATCAAGCTATTTTTTATTCACTGCCAAAGCCATTTTGATCCAAACTTCCTAGATTAATCTAATTGGTAGAGGGAAAAATGATAGATAACTTGCACTGTTTTTTTTAGGTCAACAATAAGGAGGAAAAATAAAAGAGTCAAAATCATTTGTAACTATAATATTCTAAAATGATAAAGCAGTAATTTGCTTATATTATTTAATTTAATAAATAAACAACCATTGCCCCAAAACTCCGTCTCAGTGATCTTTTCCTAAACAACAATATTGGTTTGAAAATATACAGTCTTTAAAAGGCTCCATTGGGAAGGGCTATCCCACAGATATTTAATACATAAACTTGCAAAAATCTCATCATCACTCATGCTCCACGTAGTGAAATCTAACAGAACTAAAATTCAAGAAGATTCTTGATCACATCATATGAAGCCAAAGAAGCTCCCAGTTGGGAGTCCATATAAAATCTACAAAATTATCCTAATTGAAGAATATATCCAAATACTGGGTAAGAATAGAACTGACATTCTAATGCAGGAAATATTTAGAAATAGAAATGGATATTTTAAAAGAAGATATTTAAGATAGAGAGAATCCTATGTCAAATTAAGTAATATTTACTGTTTCATGCTGTCTTTTGTTGATGAAATAAACTTCTGAAAAGCCAATATCTGACCTTTTTATCAATTTCTGTTTCACATATCTCTTCGTGGGTCCTACAACATGTGAATTTTCAGCTGCATTTCATTGACAGTTATTATCACAACTCCAGTTGTCCTTAAGGGTGCATTTTAAGACTTAACTTGCTTTTTGTCCTTAATAGCTATAATCAAGGAAGTCATGCACCCTATTAAGAGAATTACACAAATTTTGAGAATTCTCCACTTGCTGCTTCGGGCCTCTGAGCCTTTGCTCATGCTATATTCTCTTCCTGATATGCCCTTTTTAAATTCTTTAGTTTGCTAATACTATTCTTAATTTTTATTCACTTCACTTATTCCCTACCTCAATCTGAGTCAATCACCCTATCTTCTAATAGCGGTTTCTACACTGTTCCAATATTACTTGGGCCTTTGTCTTTGCTGCTCACCAGAGTGTAAGCTGTAAACTCCCTGTGAACGTTTGCCATTTATTTTGGCCATCAGACATCTGATTACCTTCTCTGTTTGGTGAATTCCTTATCTTATGAGTTTTGGAGAAAGAAAATATGCTCCTGCGTAAAAGTTAAAAATACTAGATTATCTGCTTTCCCATTTCCCTTGCCTCTTGTGGCCTGCAATCCTACCAATCTGACCCACAGGCAAGACTTTGACTAACTTCAAACTCAAGAGACCTGATGGGAGCTCTTTTCCTATTTCTGGAAGTTAACAGATTCAGAGACCGAAAGATGGACTTCTTAGCCCATAAATGACAAGGGAATACTTTAGCATCTAGTTGTAATTCTGGCTGTTATAGCTGAGTCTGTTCTCCAGCCGGCTCAATAGTTCTATGAGCTATCTAAAGAAACTCATATTCATCATAATCAGCTGCATCTATATATGCAGGGTGGGGCAAAAGTAAGTTTACTGTTTTTCATGTGGCAAATAATACAAGAAGTAATAAATAATAATACAAGAATAAACTGTGTTTCACCTACTCACAGCTGTAAACCTACTTTTGACCCACGCTGTATTATGCCCGCCCCCTTGCCCCTATGGTCTCTCTACCTGTCTTTTAGGTAATAGTAGACTTACACTGTGTACTGGCAAGGTAGTGATAGAGCAGTGCTGGGAAGGAGGAGCAAGAAATAGAAGAAAGAATAAAGTAATAAGTGACAATTTGTCTCTGATAAGGTCATCCATAAGGTTCTTAGTGCCCCAATTGCTGTGTTGATGACTGCCACATTCACTTTGACATATAGATATGCAAATTTTACTTTATGGACCTCATTATTCTTTGGCTGGAAAAATAAAAATGCCACACACAACACTTGTTCCCTGGAAATTGAGCATTAGAGATTCTTCTGTCTTCATTAAGGTGTTAATGAGCTAGGTCAGATGTTTATAGATTTTCATCAAATTAATCAGACAAAGAACCCTGTAGTCAACTTGCCTTCCTTTTTTCCATAGTTCATTAAATTATAATCTTTGGCAATTAAATGGAGCATTGCTTATCTGTTGCTGGGATACCATTAACTCCTCCAGTCAAGAAGGTACTTATGATGAAAAGAGAGAGAAAAATGTTTGGCCATATGCCCATCTGGAAGATATTCATTGTTATCAGAATATTAGCTTTCATAAACTACTGGAGCATACTAGAGCCAGAAGAAAAATCATCTGAGAACTGTCTCTTATGGTTATAGAAAGTTTGTCCTAATGGCAAGAACTGAAATACTTAAGTTCATATAGAAAACTAGTGAACTTAAGTATCAGGTCCGATATACTGTATCATATTTTCATTAATTTTGCTCTTGTTCTTAAAATTTTCATTGTGGCTATACAATGTCCTCAGCAAAATGTGTTTAATTTCTAACTCTGCACCCTGAATTATGGACACTGAGGATAGAAAGTACCTGCTCCCTCCCCACCCCGGCTTACTGACTACAGGACCATGATTTTATTAATAGTATTATTCCAGGAAACTCTTTCCCAGGAAAAAAAACTTAATTGCTCATTACAGGAACCATCATCAACTTTTTTTCTTTTTCTTTTTTTTTATAATCCTCACCCAAGGATATTTTCCCACTGATTTTTTAGACAGAGGGAAAGACTGAAACATCGATGTGAGAGAAACACATAAATTGGTTGCCTGCTGCACATACCCCAACCAGGCTGGGGAAGAGCCTGCAACTGGGGTAAATGCCCTTGACCAGAATCAAACCCGGGACCCTTCAGTCCTTAGACCTATACTCTATCCACTGGGCCAAACCAGAGCAAGACTCGCCAACTTTTCAATAGAATTTTTGTCTTGCTATTTTATCAATCCTATCATTCTTCCACAATCTTTATCAAATCCTAATCAAATTCACACTTTGAAATATCTCTATTAAACCAAACATTTTATACATGTTCTTTTATTTTGTGTTATAACAATAATTTTATTCCTTTCCAATTCATAAGCATGTGGGGTTTTTTTCCTTGTTGTCCTAGCTATGACCTACAGAATCTTGAATAAATGAGGTGATATTGGATACCCCTGTTTCATTCCCACTCACATGGGACTTCACTCATATGTGGGTTATAAAACTCATAGATACAGAAAGACAACAGTATTGAGGTTACCAGAGGAAAGGGGGAGGGGGATAGTAAAAGGTAAAGGGGGGTAATTATATGGTGATGGATGATGTGACTTTGGGGGTGGGAACACAATACAATATACAGATCGTGTATCATATAAATGTAAACTTAAAACCAATATGGCCCTATTAACCAATGTTACCCTAATAAATTTAATAAAATTAAGAAGAAAAAAATCTGTATTTTAACAGTGATGGCTCCTATTTCTTTATTACCCTAAACTCCAAAAAAAATTTTATTTATCTTTTTATTACCTTAAAAGTTGTTTCTGTTTGAGTTTTTGTTTTGTTTTGTTTTTAGTCTAATTAAACCCATTGGCCACTTAAGAGTCAGCAAATTTCCCAAGGGGAAGTTATGTGGAGAATATTGAACTCAATTTAGAATGTTTCCAGATTTTTGGCTGCTCAAGTCCTGGCTTATTTTGTTGCTTTTTCATACTTTCAAACGGTATTCATGGATTTTTATTCCTAGTTCTTTCTATGAGATTTAACCTAATATCACTTTTTTCTTCACAGGGAACTGTTTGTGTATATCCTTCTCCGGAATAGCAGCAACTATTCCTATTGCCAGAAGTTTATGAGCTTTACCATAGCCTTACTTATCTGCCAATATTTTGCATTTTAACTGATATTGTGATAACTAATTTTTTAAAAAAAAATTCTTATTACTGGTGAGTTTCAATATATTTTCATGTCCTTGATAGCTTTTGAGTTGTTCTTCTCTGTAAATTTCTGGTTTCAAGATAATTTATAAAGACTCTGTCTTTTAGCTCTTCCATATATTCATCAAGTACTTCCTTTAAGCTATCATTTTCTTAGCTGTCATTTGATTGATGCCTCTTTCCCTTTCTAAGTGGCTGATTCTTGCTCGGTTTGGAAGACTCAGCACCAAGATCACTTTTTTATGAGAAGCCTTCTTGGCATCCAGGCAGAATGTTTTTTGGTGTTTGTTTGTTTAAAATATATTTTTGATTGACTTCAGAGAGGAAGAGAGAGGAAGAGAGAGAGAGAAACATTAATGATGAGAGAGAATCATTGATTGGCGGCCTCCTGCACATGCCATACTGGGGATCCAGCCTTCAACCCAGACATGTGCCCTGACTGGGAATCCAACCGTGACCTCCTGGTTTATAGGTTGGCGCTTAACCACTGAGCCATACTAGCCAGGCCAGAATGATTTTGATGGAAAGAAGATTGGTAGAGCATACAGCTACTAGGCAGGTTATGACAAAATAGGACATGTGGTAGTACTGTCACTGTGGTAGGGGGGGAAAAGCAAAACTGGTTCCCAATCACAAATTTTCCAAGAAAAATCCCCACAATTTCTGTTAACAGCTTTAATTTATGTAGTCCCAGACTCAAATGTCCCATGGTACAGAAAGGCAAATGCTGTGCTATAATTATGACCCTCAGTGCAGAGGTAAATAACTACCTCTCATAACTTAACTCAAGAGAACTAAGTCTCCTACTGTAGTTAAAAATTCCTTGGCTGAGGCCCCAGCTATTTTGAGGCTATCCCTGGTAATAGCTGCATAACAAAGGTAATTCACTGAAGCCCACTTAAGAGAATTACTGGTAAAAGAATAAAACGTTTATCGAAATCAATTCTCTCTGCCCCAAACCTCTCAATTATAACTGGAGCTGTTAAAGAAATTGTTGTTGCCGAATGAATAAAACAGATTTTAAACAGATCTCTGAAAGGCCTTTCATTCCAGTCACATTCTGATTACTGGAAAGACTCCTCACCACCCTCACTTCTTGGCACTTGAACTCTCATGTTCAGTTTAATGTGGATGGAGCAGAGCAAAAGGTTTGAAATCCAGAAAATTGCAAGACTTCCTGCTATTCAGTGTGCAAATGTTCTCTCCCAAAAAGGAACTAGAACTGCCATGGTGGCAAAAACAGAATCTTAGATGCATTTGGTGTACATAGGTGCTCAGTAATTCACTCATGATGAGAACTGAATTCAATTATTTTAATATATTTTCTGGAAAACCTGCCTGGATAGAGATCTATACAAAGCGTTCAGAATATGTCCAGTCTTCAAAACCATAATATAAATGGATCAATAAAATATCTCCTTAGAAAGTTATTATCCAATATAAAGATGCATTTGCTAAGTATTAAGAAACTGCAGAAATTCAGGTGGAAAATGCTATTCTCATCTATTGACATGCTCAGAGAAGTCTTTCTTTTAATTTCTTTATTGATTAAGGTATTACATATGTGTCCTTATCCCCACATTGCCTACCTACTCCCCACTCATGCCCTCACCTCCCTGTTGTCTGTGTCCATTGGTTAGGCTTACATGCATGCATACAAGTCCTTTGGTTGATCTCTCCCACTTATCATGCAGAGAAGTCTTCATAGAGGAAGTGAGGCTACAATGGAAGACACTTTACCATTCACCTCACTTACACCAACCTACTACCCTCCAGTACCTTTTAACATCAGTGACTTGCAGAAGTAATCCTAGTCTTCAAGGTACCTCATCCAAGGCTTTGAAATGCCCATCAGACCTCATGTGTTCTGTCAAGGACACGAACGGTGTCCATATGAAGAGAGTCAGCTTTTGATTTAGGTATTCTTGAATATGAGGCCCATACTTACACTACTTTGTATCTTAAAACCAATCGTTTAACATAATTTGCACTTAGTAACCTCGTTTTTCTCAACTGAAAATGCCAATATAGAAACTTACCTTGAAAATTTGCTATATTAAATTAAATAATTTATCTAATTCATAACCTTGTTCATAGTCATTGCTCACTAATGTTATTCATATTAGTTATAATTTTCATGTAATATTTAAAAATTATTTTTATTGATTTTTAGAGAGAGAGCGAGAGAGACAAAAAAACATCAATATGAGAGCAGAACATCAATCAGCTACCTCCTGTATGCTCCCTACCGGGGATTAAGCCCACAACCTAGGCATGTGCCCTGATAAGTAACTGAACTAGCAACCTTTTGGTGCATGGAGCAATGTCCAACCAACTGAACCACACTGGTCAGGGCTTCATGTAATATTTTATCACAACACCTACCATAGTACTCAGCCAATAGGCATTGTTCTAGGGCAGCTGTGGGCAAACTACAGCCTGCGGGCCGGATCCAGCCCGTTTGAAATGTAAAACTAAAAAAAAAAAAAAAAAAAAAAAGACCGTACCCTTTTATGTAATGATGTTTACTTTGAATTTATATTAGTTCACACAAACACTCCATCCATGCTTTTGTTCCGGCCCTCCGGTCCAGTTTAAGAACCCATTGTGGCCCTCGAGTCAAAAAGTTTGCCCACCCCTGTTCTAGGGGCTTAACATAATTTAACTTATTGTGCTCTCCAAAATTCTAGTTATATGTAATATTAGTATCTTCTTTCTATCAAATACCAGTATACATTGAGGCACAAAGAAGATCAATCATTAGCCTCGGTCATATATCTATTTCATCACCGGAGGTTAAACTCAGGGATAACAGTTACCATTCTCAGATTCTACTTTATCTACTCATTCACATCATTTATTTATTTTTTCATGTCTATGGGGATTACACAATTGTTAACCTATGTTAGTTACAGTGACCCAAGAAGCAGATGTCAAAGCAAGATTTATTGTACAAGAATTTTATTGGAGATGCCTGCATTAGGGAAAATAGGGAGAGAGCCAGGAAAGACTGTGCGGGCCATAAAACTAGGATACAAATAAGGACCCAATGGAAGTAGAGAGGGAGTAGATATTGGGTGGAGGTATCCTCGACTGCCATCCCAACTAAAGAAAGTGTGGTAAAGTCATCAGGGAATCCCCAAGCCAAAGCCAGCCGTCAGGATTTCAGAAACAGGTCAGCCTTAGTAGAGTAGAGTCCTGCTGAAGTGTGCACTTAGCAAATCCAGACACAGGTTCCAGAATGCAGCAGCTCTCGCTCAGTTATAGTCCCTGGAGTTAAAAGTGAGGAAGGGGAACATAGATGCCAAAATCCTCAACAAAATCTTAGCAAATCGGATCCAGCAGTACATCAGAAAGATCATACACCATGACCAAGTAGGATTTATCCCAGGGATGCAAGGATGGTACAATATCCGCAAATCAATAAACGTGATACATCACATAAACAAATTGAAAGAAAAAAACCACATGGTCATATCAATTGATGCAGAAAAAGCATTTGACAAAATTCAACACCCATTTTTGATAAAAGCTCTCAGCAAGGTGGGAGTAGAAGGATCATACCTCAACATAATAAAAGCCATATATGACAGGCCCACAGCCAACATCATACTCAATGGACAAAAACTAACACCATTCCCCCTAAGAACAGGAACAAGACAGGGATGCCCCCTCTCACCACTCCTGTTCAACATAGTACTGGAAGTGTTAGCCATTGCAATTCGGCAAGAAGAAGAAATAAAAGGCATCCAAATTGGAAAAGAGGAAGTAAAACTGTCCTTATTTGCAGACGACATGATATTATACATACAAAACCCTAGAGACTCCATCAAAAAGCTACTGGACTTAATACATGAATTTGGCAATGTAGCAGGATACAAAATTAACCCCAAGAAATCCGAGGCATTTCTATACACCAATAGTGAACTTTCAGAAAGAGAGATTATAAAAACAATCCCGTTTACCATCGCACCAAAAAAATTAAGCTACCTAGGAATAAACTTAACTAAAGAGGTAAAAGACCTCTACTCAGAAAACTACAGGACGTTGAAAAAAGATATAGAGGAAGACATAAACAGATGGAAGAACATACCGTGTTCATGGATTGGTAGAATCAACATCATTAAAATGTCCATACTACCCAAAGCAATCTATAAATTCAACGCACTTCCCATTAAAATACCAATGGCATACTTCAGAGATCTAGAACGAACTCTCCAAAAATTCATCTGGAATAAAAAAAGACCTCGAATAGCTGCAGCAATCCTGAAAAAGACCAAAGTAGGTGGGATCTCAATACCAGATATCAAGATGTATTACAAAGCCACTGTTCTCAAAACTGCCTGGTACTGGCACAAGAATAGGCATATAGATCAATGGAATAGAATAGAGAGCCCAGAAATCGGCCCGAACCAATATGCTCAATTAATATTTGACAAAGGAGGCAAGAACATACAATGGAGCCAAGATAGTCTCTTCAATAAATGGTGCTGGGAAAATTGGACAGATATATGCAAGAAAATGAAACTAGACCACCAACTTACACCATACACAAAAATAAACTCAAAATGGATAAAGGACTTAAATGTACGACAGGAAACTATAAAAATTCTAGAAGAATCCAAAGGCAACAAAATCTCAGACATATGCCGAAGCAATTTCTTCACTGATACAGCTCCTAGGGCACTTGAAACTAAAGAGAAAATGAACAAATGGGACTACATCAAAATAAAAAGCTTCTGCACAGCAAAAGAAACCATCAACAAAACAACGAGAAAACCCACTGTGTGGGAAAACATATTTGCCAATGTCATATCCGATAAGGGCCTAATCTCCAAAATTTATAGGGAACTCATACAACTTAACAAAAGGAAGATAAACAATCCAATCAAAAAATGGGCAAAGGACCTAAATAGACACCTTTCAAAAGAGGACATTCAGAAAGCCAAGAGACATATGAAAACATGCTCAAAGTCACTAATCATCCGAGAGATGCAAATCAAAACAACAATGAGGTACCATCTCACACCTGTCAGACTGGCTATCATCAACAAATCAACAAACGACAAGTGCTGGAGAGGATGTGGAGAAAAAGGAACACTTGTGCACTGCTGGTGGGAATGCAGACTGGTGCAGCCACTATGGAAGACAGTATGGAGTTTCCTTAAAAAACTGAAAATGGAACTCCCATTTGACCCTGTGATCCCACTTCTAGGAATATATCCCAAGAAACCAGAAACACCAATCAGAAAGGATATATGCACCCCTATGTTCATAGCAGCACAATTCACCATAGCTAAGATCTGGAAACAGCCTAAGTGCCCATCAGTAGATGAATGGATTAGAAAGCTGTGGTACATCTACACGATGGAATACTATGCTGCTCTAAAAAGGAAGGAACTCTTACCATTTGCAACGTCATGGATGGAACTGGAGAGCATTATGCTAAGTGAAATAAGCCAGTCAATGAAGGAAAAATACCACATGATCTCACTCATTCATGGATAATAGAGACCATTATAAACTTTTGAACAATAATAGATACAGAGGCAGAGCTGCCTCAAACAGATTGTCAAACTGCAGCAGGAAGGCCGGGGAGGGTTGCGGGGCAGGAGGTAGGGGGGTAAGAGATCAACTAAAGGACTTGTATGCATGCATAGAAGCATAACCAGTGGACATAAGACATTGGGGGATAGGGGAGGCTAGGGGACTGTCTAGGGCGGGGGGATAAAATGGACACATATGTAATACCCTTTGTAATACTTTAAGCAATAAAAAAAAAAATAAAAAAATAAAATAAAATTTAAAAAAAAAAAAAAAAAAAAAAAGTGAGGAAGGAGAGTGAATTCTCTTAGCTCCTACCCTGTTTATATATGTTTCTCAGTGCAAATAGTCTGTTTTCATCCTTCTGAGATCATAGGGAAATCAGGAAGTGTCACTAAATGCCATCTTCAACAAAGGAAAAACAGAAGGCTAAAACATGTGACATGGTCCTGGCTGGGTGGCTCAGTTGGTTGAAGCATCATCCCATACATCAAAAGGTTGCAGGTTTAATCCCATGTTGGGGCATGTGCAGGAGGCAACAAATCAGTGTTTCTCTCATCTCTCTCTCTCTCTCTCTCTCTCTCTCTCTCTCTCTCTCTCTCTTTCTCCTTCTCTCTCTCCTTCTCCCTCTCCTTCCCCCTTTCTCTAAAAATCAATAACAACATATCCTTGGTAGAGGATTTAAAAAAAGATGTTATCTGATTGACTCAGCAGCTCACTGTGAGCTAGTTTTAAAGCTGGAACATGAACCTCACACTGGGCTTCCCAGCCTAGAGTTTCACTTCCCTGCTGCCTCATGTCCATGCCAGCTGCTTCACTTTATCTCTGACACATGGGATACTGATTTCCAGATTAAAACGTAAGCATCCCTCAAACCTACCCCTTTAGCAAAGCAATCAAGCCTGACATCATTAACCGTTAACCTTTCTGTTAGCCTAGCAGAGGAGGTGAGAGAGGGCAGCAAATGATGAGGCCTTAGGGTGCTGGAGAGGTGCCAATATAATTATGCTTCACTGGCTCTCTAAACTGGCAGCTGGGTCTGAGGTTGACAAGGAGGGTGTGTAAGGCATCTCTGGTCATCAAACTGCATGAGGACTTCACTCAGCTGCCAGTCAACTGGGACAATCAGCACAGCCAGTTTGGCCTGTGACCCCGTTGAGGGGAGGAGAGAAGGGCTGGCTTACTGGGAAGCCATAGTGATATCAGAGTTGCCTTCCTGCGTCCCACATTGGCTACTGCCCTCCACCTGTCTCGCCTGATTATTTTGAGGAGGACTGTGGGGATGATTAAATAGTGATGGCAAGGCTGCCACTTCCATAATCACACCTCTGACCTATTGACGAGATGGCAATGATTGCAGATGGACTCCCACAAACAAGTATAGGTTAATCATCTTTTTCCCATTATATAAAATTCAACTGAGAATTTGAATGACTTGCTTATTCCTGAACTCTATTTTTATATACTGAAACCAGTATCTCTGTCCTCAATGCAGAGTCTGACGATGGACTCAGCTTCAGGCAAAGAATATTTGCTGGCAGTTCTGACCTATTCAAGGAGCAAATTTAAAAAAAAATACTATATATTTATCTGTACGTAACATGTATTAAACCTATATGGGATGTAAGAACACAAATTATAGGAAAAATAAAAAGAATATCATAAAGTATTACAGTAAACTTGGAGATCTAAAATGTATAGTAATAAGAACTAACGATAATGTTATAAGAAAAGGATTTGTTATATGTATAAAACTTAGGAATGCCACATCCACTTCACTTAGGATTCTTCTTCTCACTAGAACTTCTGGAGGTGAACCGAGCAAAAACGACTATTTCTGCACTACAGATAAAGTTACTTGATATAAGTAGTTTTGTGCAGTCTCATGTAACTACAACATGACAGACTTTGGACAAGAACTCTAGTTGTTTGACTCCTAGTCTAATAATGTATATTACGGGCAATCACAGAATTATTATTGGACAAAGTTATCAGAATCTTTCATGTCAATGTTGGGAGTCGAGAAAATGAAATCAATCAACAAATGCTAAAAGAATGGTTTTACTCTGGGTCCATTCTTGTACTAAGAGCCCTGTAAGACAAAGAGAAAGAAGAATATACAGAGGATCTCTGTTGGCCCTCACTGTGGTGACCCCCCGATTCAGGGCATACATATGGGTCATTTTCCTGGAGGTGGCAGGTTGATTATTTCCTCTAACTTCCTAATAAACCATATCACAGAATTATTCCTTGAAAATTCCACGACGTTACAATAGAATGTTTTAAAGGTAGAAAATTTGACTTTCCTAGAATTATAATGAGACTCCAACTGAATCCCATAAAACCATTAGGGAAAAAAGATTATTAAACGCTAGGCTTGTAGTCAGGACGGAGGAGCTATTGAAATTCACTGTATTGTATTCAACAAATGCCTCTTCTAAGAGATGTGACATCAATTGGATCTTAAACAATAGGGGAAATTTAGACAGATAGGAAATTAAAAAGCACTCTAAGAGCAAAATTTGTGTGCAGTGAGAGGTGTTTAGAACCTAATGTGTGCCCATTGGTTGGGGAGACTAATTAGATGGGAGAATTTTAGAGAAAGACGTCTGCTGAGACAGTGGAGCAACAATTCTCATTAGTAATCTCAGCGATCCACATTGTCCTGCGTTTAAAATACTCTATATGATGCTTGGGGAATTGACAAGGAATATCTTGGTGATCTGGCCTATCAGATAGTTGAGACCAATCATCAACTTGCCACTTCTAGGAAAATGACCGAAGGGGGATGTACCCTGCCTGTGTCGGAAGTTACCTCCAGAAACAGCAGTGGAAAGAGCAAACCTGAATACTAGGAATGTTCTTCTCTCACACATTCATATTTTTGTACATGTTCAGTACTTCTGAAATAAAGGAATAAGAGAAAACAAAAAAGGCAAGGACAGAATACTAGTCCCATTCTTTAACACTAAAAGAAAAAAATTCTGTAATAAGCGTATGCTTGTTTCAATAGCATCCCACGTGCACTGGTCACTCACCTACCATTTCCCACAGATGCCTAATGTATTCTACACAGCCCTCCTCCCCAGCTGCAGATGCCATGATGTTCCATGCCTTTTAAAGCAACAAATGAACAAATCCATGCATTGGTGGCTCCTTGGGATAATGGAAAAGGCTACTGGATTGAAAAATATCTGCAAGTGTAGTATCCAGTATTGGTAACTGCTTAGAGGATTTTAGGTAAACTAATTCTCTTTGGGTTTTAGTAAATTCAGATGTTGGAGAAATGATCTCTAAGGAATTTTCCAGCTCTAATGCGTTTTGATGTTACAAGAGAGATTTAGGTTCCAGATGAATGAATAAATATAAAAGTGTTTTGCATAGTAAAATGTATTCGATAAATGAATGTTATGAAAATCATCCCATGAAGTGCACTCACAATATGCTGAGAGGAACAGAATGCTGGAGGAGACTGACCAGAAATGTTGTTGCTTGCTGGCATCATTTGTTCTGTGGCCTCTGGCATTCGACCTGCCCAGCCATGCGCATTGCCTATTTTGCCCAATTCTCTCTTCCAAACATGTGGGATTAATCCCAGTGCTAAAGCCTCATGTGGTCACAGGGCTCTGTCTCCAAAGAGACTAGTGCAGGAGCTTTTTGACGGATCACCTCCAGCCATGGAGATCAGAGAGCCATCCTCAGATCGGTTTCATTTTTTTTTTCTTTCAAGACAAAATTGAAAATTCGAACATCATATTACAGGCACTGTGTCTCCAGGCCGCCACACTCCCACCTCCTTCCTTGCTGTCTGTCTCTGTGCTGCCTGTTATTTCCATCATAATGGAGCAACGCTAACAATGCAGGCATAGTGCCAGCTCCCATTGCTGCCTGATGCTCCCATGGGCTTTGGATGTATGCACATGTTGAGGGGACAATTAAATGATGTTTGTGTGCAGCACAGTCATAAACACAGCATTTCCGCACTGGCTGTTTTGATCTCTTAAAAGCCAGCTATCACAATACAAGAAGATATTTTAATGGATATACATAAATTTAGGTGGCTCCAGCCTACCCCACAAGCTCATCCAGGTCTGCCTTTTCCCAGATTACAGTGGGCACAATGATCACATTTTAAGTAGGCTTTGGGTTCCTACCACAGAACTTAAAAAAAGAGAAAGAAAGAAAAAAAAAAACAAACCTATTTCTATTAGGATAATGAAAGATCAGTGTTAGAGTTGGGGTGGGTGGGGAGGCAAAGAGAATCACAGTTTCTCCTATTGAAAAACATCAAGGAGAGCTTCCTGATTCATGGATTATTATCAGCTCTGGGGCAAAACAAAATATATGCTTGACTTTCGTTTGAACCCGATGCCAGTGTCAACATGCAGACAGCAATGAGTTGCAAACACGCCACAGACTGCCACAGTTAATTGAAGCCAACCTGGAGGTGAGAGTAATCCAAGAAGGAGCAAAAATCAGAAAAGACTTCACAAAGGAGACTAAACTTTGGGTGATATACACACAATGCAATATAAAGATGATCTATTATAAAATTGTACACTTGAAACTTATGTAATGTTATTCATCAACATCACCCCGATAAAGGTAACGGTAATAATAAAAATTTCTAGTTGAAGTTATTGTGGAAAACACAGGACTAAAAATACAGGAGGTGAAAGAGAAGGTACACTGTGTGCATATTGTGCCTAATATACCCATAGGACATGGATATAGAATACCTAGGTAGTTGCTAGAAATACAGGTCTGGATGTAAAGAGAAAAAGGCTGAAAATATGATTACAAGAGAAGTGCAGAGATTGGAACTTAAAATTTGCATAGTTGGGAAAGAACTGGGAAGTTTCGAGGATAAACAGATAAGGGGAGTGATCTATGTAGTAGGAAATGAGCAGTTGAAAATGAAGGAAAAACAGGTATGTAGGATATGGAAACTAAGATAGGGAAGCATTTCATAGACAGTGCACTCAACATTGCAAAAGTCACAAAGAATTCCAGTAGTATGAGAAACAAAGAAGGCTGTTGTATTTGGAAAGTAGAGGATTACAAGTACAAACAGGAGAGTAATTTCAGTCCTTCGAGATAATAGACTAGAGATTTAGAGTAAAACGAATCTTTAAAACAAGTTTCAAATGGAACAATAGGATGAGACGTCTTTAGTTGGAGCAGAGGAGATTATAGGTGAGGGGAGGTAGCAAGAGAAAGGAACTTCTGAAGTATATCACAAGTGTTGGTTCCAAACACGAAGCCTCTGATCATCTCTGTGGAAGTTTTGGAAGAGAAAGCATCAAGTATTCTAGGTGATCACCTTGGCTTCCATTCCTCAAATTGGCTCTTGTAGCTGTTACTAACCACCTAGAAACATTGAGCACAGTTCCCCTCAATACACTGTAGCAACCTCCACCCAGGAGGTTGAGGCAAGCAAGAGGACATGGTGGACTTTGTCCATATTCCACAAGCAGATGGGTGAATCAGTCTCTACTAAAATGTTGGAGTAACTAGAGAGAAATAATAAAGAAAATCAGAATCTGAGCTGATGGGGATAAGCAACATGACTGTTAAGAAAACTTAATGTTGCATCTGAATTGCCATGTGCTCAACACAGAGCTCAACAAACAAAATAAGAGATCTAGAACATAGGGCTTCTCATCCTGGAGGCAGACAGGGGATTAGGAATCAGATGATCTGGCAAAAGGGAGAGGCAGACAAGTCTAGAACCAGACTGGAACAAGCAAGTTGAAAATACTGATACCCACCAAGCAAATGAGTTATTCAGAAAGAAGCAAATAGTTAAGGTATCCAACAACTTTTTCCTCTGTAGCACCACAGTTGGTCAAATGCCAGGAAATCATTTAAAATTGAAATCACAGAGTTTTTTATAATTCTCTAGAAGCATGTCAAATTCACCCAAAGTAAGTTAAGGAGAGCTGGTCATGGAGACAAATACAGGCAAAATGGGGAATTTGGATTAAAATGGATAAACTTTAGAAACAAATACCTCTGTGCTTTTGAAGATTGAAGACTGGCAGAGATATGACCAAGTGCTGGGCCTTTATAATAATATCACTTTTGATTTATACACATTGCGTTTAACTATGACTTCCTTTAACTGACCCACACAATAACAACGTTAGCAAAAGGAAAGGAAGAAATAACTGCCATTTGCAGATAAGAAGAGGGTGAACTAGCATATTAAGGTAATTATCTCAAGATCTTTAAATAATTGGCAGTGTCAAGCTATAATGCTGGTAAGTCCTGATCTAGGGCTTTTTAATTAGTTATTATTTTTTGGTGCCCTATTTCTTTACAAATTTCCATGAAGTTTTGTGTTTGTTTGTTTTTTTCTAAATTGAGATTAAAGCAAAATGATTGAATAGTCTACTATGATAAATACAATTCTTTCATTTTCTTTTTTCTTGTCTTCTTTTCTCAGATTAATGATGTGACAGCTTCAAAATTCTACATTCCAAGGTGAAAAGCTATTCCCTTTCTCTTGCCATCCAAACTTCTTAATGAAAGGCTAATGGGATAAAAAGGGATTTGAAACACTGAAACAAATCCCAGGAGAGCAAGATTCAGCTGCGTCTCCCTGAGCATTCTCTCCTTGACCTGCAAACGTTCCACACCCAAGGCCAGCAGCCAAGGCACATCTCTCCCATGCCCAGCTTCTCCCCATCCTTTTTCTGGGTCTGTAGTCATTTAGAAAATTAGACTAAAATAATGAAACATTCCATGTGAATAATCCAGTAAATGCCACTAGCCTAGTCACTTAGAGCAATAGCTCTTCATCTCTGTGGGGGAAACAAGGAGTAAGTTGGGGAGGGGTTGAGGAGACAATAGAAATGACCAGCTAAATCTTGGGGTTCTTTTTTTTTATATGACCGCAAAGAAAAGAAAGATTAACTGTCCTCTGAATGGTGGAGCCTTCCAGGAGACCAAATAAGTCTTCTATAAACTGATTTGCCTTCCTGACTGAGATTTACCAGACTGACACCTAATTTGTTCTGAGCACAGTTGATGCCTCAGACACAATGGCGGATGACAGCCCACATAACCTCTCTTTCAGCTTTCATCTCATATATTCCATTTGAAGTTGAATTCCGACAAGAGAGCGGCACAGAATTAATATTACCTTGGATCAGCTCCGTCTCCAGAGGGAACAGCAAAAGCCTTTCTGGAAACAATAAACCCTTTAAACATGACAGGGGGAATGGGACCTTAGGAGGTCTCTGAAAGTATCCATTATTAAAGAAAAGGGGGGGAAATCCTCGTGGACAACTTTGATTTTTTTTCTCAGCAAAAGCAGTGATGAACTAGTGCCAGTTTTACATACAAATTTAAAGATCTGGAATGGTTTATGCTAAAAATCTCTCTTTCCCCTGTGCCTCAGCCCATGGAGTAGAGAAAAAGAATTCATTATGAACTGTATTTGTTATGACATTGATATTCCCTTCTTGTTTAATCTTTATCAAGTAAAATTAAAATTAAAATTGATCACAACTTCAACAATAAAAATCCAGAGGAAGAACACACTGAACCTGATTGTATAGATAAGGTGAGATTTAATTACACAAATGTACACACAAGAAGGAAAACACACTATGTCCTATCATACATATTAGATAGAATTATCCAAATGTACACCAAGAGCTATTTCTTAAGATTTAAAGAAAATTTTAATTGCAACTAACTGTGTGGATTTCTATAAGCTTCAAACAGAAAAATAAGTATGAATATACACAGACATGTCTATATATATATATATATATATATATATATATGCATATATATCCATATGTGTGTGCTAATAACAATGCCTTGCATTAAAATAACACTTTATTATAATTAAAAACAAGTACATTTACTCACTTGGCACTCAGCACAGATGATCTGATATTTTTTAAGTAACTTTTTGTCAAGTAACTTGTAACAGCTTTCCTACCTATTATATTTAAGAGGGGAAAAAAAATCTTCAGTATAATATTGAACCTGGTGTGAACAATCCTGTAATTCTTAATTATGCACATTGCTTCTTTTTTTCAGGATCACAATGCTCTTGTCTGTAAAATGGATATAATAACATGTATCTCGCAACATTCTTGAGAGAATCAACTGGAGTCATTTATATGACTGTCTAAAAAAAATCAAACATCCCTCCTGGGTGAGCTGAGGGGCCATGGGGCTCAGATTCAGGATGTTAGGAACATGGGATTGGGTAGGGCTGAGAGAAAGAACAAGAATGTCCTGGAGTCTGTGTTCAGGGTAGTGCTACTGTAGGGCTGTAATGAGAAGGGGCAATGATGCTGTCCCGTTAGAATTGGAGACACTGAGTGTTTAATGATCTATTTCAGGACAACAATTTAACTCATAATTTTATGGCTTAGAACCACAGACATTTATCATCTCACAGTTTCTGTGAATTGGGAATCCAAGCTGTGAGCTTCTTACTCAGGATTTCTTACAGGCTGTGATCAAGGTAACAGCCCAGACTGCAATCATCTCAGGCAAAGCTGGGAGGGAAACACACCCAAGCTCAGTCATTTTAGATTGTGAAGAGACTTCAGGACCCCTGTCAGCCAGAGAAGTCAGTTCCTAGCTACTTAGCTACTACATGGGCCTCTCTGCTATGGTACTGACAACATGGCCCCTTGCTTCTCCAAGAGCAATGGCTCAAAGAAGAAGCCAGTTTTTATGCAACCTACTTTCTGCAATGGCTTCCATATTTCCTTCTGGGTTCTATTTCTTAGAATGGAAGCAGAGGTCCAGCTATATCTAAGGTGGGGGCCACACAAAATAATAAATACCAGCTTCAGGGATAAATAGGGACACGTTAGAGGATGCCTTCTACACTGGGAAACAGGAAGGGTTTGGAAGAACACCATAGAAAGCACCCTGCAAAACCCAGAAGAGATCTATTCACAAAGAACAAAAAGGCAAAGCACAGAGACTGGGGAGTTAAAACTTGGGGAGTTAGAACAGCTTCTCACTACCACGGGGCACACAAAGGGAGGGAGATGTTTGAACCCTTGGAACTCAGAAGGAGCTATTTTACATTCTCCAGGGCCCTTCCATCTAACTAGATTTGTTCATGTTTGGAAATCTCATTTACCTCACTTTTGGAATTAAATCAGGGAGATAGATATTCCCTGATTGAAAGATGAGGAGAGAGTCTCTGAGATGTCTTACCATTTGCTTCCAACCCTGGTCAGTGGTTAAGCCAGGTATAAATCCCAAGTGTTCTCATTCCCTATCCTGTATTCTTCTGAGGTTGTTACACTCTCCTTAGTGTGAATGACCCATGACAATACTGAGCAGACACTGCACAGCACATGATTCGGTGCTGATGCTTGATGTTTATTCATCAGGCAGAGGGAATGAGAGCAGAGATGTGAAACATCTCACTCTCTTCTTGTCCCTATGGGACAGGACATTCAATACAAAGAGTTGTTCTAAGAAGAGCACTGCAATTCACCTTCACTTACCAGGTGCAAGGAAATAGCAATGAACTAGAATACAACATCAATGAACTGGAGCACAACTGAGCTCAAGCTCTCAAATCCCCCATTCCTCAGTACTTTTCTTGAAGGAGAAAGTAGCAGATTACAGTAAAGTGAGCTGACGTTAGCAATTTCTCTCAAAAAGCCACTTCCAGGGTATGTCCCAGGGTCAGCACACACTAACTAGAATTTCTTACACGCTGTTAATTGATATCCCTAAGGGATTACAAACTTATTCATTTATTCAAAAAAGATTTAGTGATATTCACCAGATAGGAATTAATGAGGCAAGAACATAGAACCACACATCTAAGAAAAGTTTCTGCAGCCAAATAGGATTAAAAGTAATTGGGATCTGGGAGTAGATCTGTTTCCAGAATAAAGTAAAAAAACCAGAGACTACCATAAAGGATGTGTTATATGTGAACAGTTTATCTCTCAACTATCTTTAATAGTTTAAATTCTTCAGTTTAAGAGTGATACCAAGGATCTAAAATTTAGTTTAATCAAATTTAACTAAAGTTTGTTTTTCCAAAATCCATGCCTTCCATTTTATAAAACATTTTCTCCAACTAACTTCAATCATAGGCACTTATTTGCCCATTGCAAAAGGTCATTAGAACTTTCCCCAACTGAAAAACTTTGTCTAGATTTCCCTTTCTTATTACCATGCTACCTAATCACATTCCTCTCAACAGGCACACACACACATTTCCACACCTGACCAACTTCTATTAATATCTCAACCTCAACATAGCCTCCTTCATTTACTCTAGGGTCATTCTCATGCTAGACTGAACCTTAGGATCAACTGGAAAGGCCATTCCCACACCAATTATATCTAGCAAAGCAGAACTTAAATATATTCTCTCTTGTGAAAATTTCCCAAATTCATGTATCTGGAATGTGAGCAGCTATAAGACAAGGACTACTGTATGCCTTTTTGTTTTTAATAGCTTGTAGCTCCAGCATATCTGTGTAATAAGCACTAGTAGATTTTAACAAAACTAGCTGTACATTAGAAGTTCTAGGGAAGCTTATGAAATATAGACATTTCTAAGTATGACTCCATACCTATAGATTCAGAGTTTTGGAAATCAGACATTGCTGATAATGTAGACTGAGAAGACATTAAGATGTGATGACTTCATTATAAAGAGACCTAGGAGACCTAGGTTTGGCTCAGTGGATAGAGTGGAGGCCCGTGGACTGAAGGTCCCAGGTTTGATTCTGGTTAAGGGCACCTTGGTTGCAGGTTTCCTGGCCCTGGTCGGGGTGAGCGGGAGAGGCAACCAATCGATGTATTTCTCTCACATAAATGTTCCTCTCTGTCTCTCCCTTTCCCTTCCACTCTCTCTAAAAATCAATGGAAAAATATCCTCATATGAGGATTAACAACAACAAAAATAATATTGCAGAACAGTGTTCTAGGCGAGAAGTTTCTCCAGGAATTAAGGAGACCGACCATACTGGTTTACCCAAGACTTTCTTAGTTTTCTCATGTTCTAGACACCCTCAAAGATTATTGGACAATACTGAGTTGGCCAAGATGATTTCACCAAAAAAGTAGTTTATAAACTGTACCACTGATGGCCAATCTCATGCTACATGCATGCAGAGTTTAAGGCTCCAGAATATATGAAAAAGGTGATTAAAGATAAGCTAGAATGATGATAAAGACACACTTCACCAACTACAATTTATCTTGCATTATCCTATTCATGCTTTCAAAATGATGCCATGTCATTGTTACCTTGACAGGTATGCCAGATATAGTCTTGGGACAGACTTAAAGAAATGCTCAGGATAGAGGGAACTGAAGTCCTAAAAATGGTTTCACCAATCTCTGTTGATAAGAAAAGAGTTTATTAAATTGCTCAGTCAATTTCAAGATTTAAGAGGGAAGATTACTAGGAAAAGAAGACTCTGATCTTAGACTTAGAGAGAAGGCAGGCATGATGTGAGAAAGAAGACAGCTGTGACATGATGCCCTAGAATTTCTTAGAATAGAGTTTAATGGAAAGCTCTCTTTTAAGTGGCCATGCTAGTGGGATTTTTAAAGTTGATTAGTTGACAAGACTACTTAGCATATTAGAATGCTGGATATGCCAAAGTTAAAGATTAAAAAGGAGTTTTTCTCCTACTGTCTCTCACTTAATTGTTTTCTGCAGCTTGTTTGAAACAGCTGTCTCCTTATCCTACCCTAATGAGGCTCGACCGCTGGCATGGAATATTCAATGCCATTTTTCAAATGTGATTTGTGAAAAAATAAAAATCCCTTTTCTATAACTTTCCTGGTCGACACAAAGAATTTGGGGACATTGGCCCAAGGGGAAATATTAGGAACTCAGACTACTTGGGAGCTGGGTGCCCTAAGAGTAAATGAAAATATCTACACAGTTTAACATTAAAGTGATAAGAACTTATTCTATTATTCCTTTAATAGATATTTTCATTTTAAATGAGATTTTAAGGGGAAGGACGGGGCTTAATATAAAGGAATCATTTTCATACTCTATCAAGTTGGAAAGTGCTGAAAGAACTATTTCAGGTTCATTATGTCATAACAACAAGGGCTGATTTCCAGACAGGTAGTCCTAGAAACCATTATATTTACTTATGATCTCTGATATTCCTAATTAATTCTTATTAATTATAATTTTTATTATTAACAAATATTAACAAAAATTCATTCAGCATGTGTATGAGCCAGGCACTATCCAAGGCACTGAAGATGCAACAGGAATATAACCAGATGAAGTCCATCCACCATGACACTTTTATTCTAATAGAGAGAAAACTAATAAATGGACAAGCCAATATTCAAACAAGAAAAATGCCAGTTGATGATGTGTTAGTGATGGAGAGGAACTGGGGTACTATTATTTTATTTTTTGTCATAATTTGGTTGCCATAATCATTTTACTTTTTCTTAGGATTCCTGAAAGCCAATAAACTGAGAATAAAAGAATTCATCATTTCTACATTCAACAAATATTGAGTTTTTCCTACATGGTAGGTACTGTCCTAGGTGCTGGAATCAACACTTTCTATTAAGTTGTGCTTCAATAATTCAGGTCCTCAACTCCTTTGGGAACCAATTGATCTGACAACCTGTAAGAGTGACATGAGAGACTCCCTGTCCAATTCTCAATGCTGGTTTCCCATATTCGAACTTTCTCTTTCTTTTGTTACTTTTACCACAACCACTAAACTATAATCCCGTTGCTGACTGTCCTTTGGCCGATGGTTTTATATTTAGACTTTCTCTAAATAAAAAACATAAGTTTTTACTTCCTCTAAATTCTAAAAGTCTTCACAGGACAGTTTTCTTCCCATAATTAGATGGATCATCTTGGTTGAAAATATCCATGATTTTCATAACATGACCCAAACTGACCAGTTGTTTTGTCTGAGTTGTCAGTCAGTGTTCTGGTTCAGTGACTCCCAGTTCTGTTCAGACTCTGGTCTGGGAAACATATTTTCTAGTAGGGGACAGTGATATAGATGCCTCCAACCATGTAGGGTTTTCTTGACCTTGAATTTGGTGAAGAAAACATCATGAAGGATTCATCATGAGGGATCTATTCCTTCACAAAATATTTAGTATATTTGTCTTACAAGAAACTGACCAAAGCATTTGGGATACAGCAATAAAATAAAACAGACCAACAAAAAAGCAACTAGCCAAGTCCCTGCCCTTGTCAAGTTAACTGGTTTACTGGCAAAATTTGTGATGCTTGAAAGCGTTTTCTTAGTTTTAAAAGTGCTTGCTTCTTTATTTCATTGCATATTTATTTATTTTCATATTTCCAGAAAATTCTGCAAACACTATGTAACAAATAGGAAAGATATTCCCTGTAGCTTTAGTCAAAATCTGTTTGTTATGCAAAGCTAAAAGAACAAAACTGAAATATTTATGATGATATTTTAAAAGGTCCATTCAGTCCCCTTTCCAGACAAATGTTAAAAAACTACTGATTTCTGGTTATGTCTGCCTATGTGAATACAAACTTCTCTGTGTATATATAGATGCCCCTATTAAGTATGTTGTCATTTAGTATCTTCATCTGAAAGCTAACAACAAATTTTCAAACTTACATAATTATCTCCCAAACTCAGTTAACATATGCTCAGGACAAGAGTCTTACGAGTGTTGTTAGTATTCCTGCTATAAGATGTCACTTTATTTATATTCATTCAACTCATATGTATTCTATATTTCAAATTTATTTGTACGGCCACATAATTAAGGTGCCATGCACTATTTTACCTTAGTTTCTTTGCCTAATGACAGTAACAGAGTCAGGCTGATACATAGTCAGAATGAGAGGTTCCCTAGCGGAGAAATTTCCAAAGCACTTGGAAACCGAGGCCTCTTTAAAACACCTCTTTGGGTAGGCAAATAAAGACTAAAACGAAACTCTTTTCACCATTAGGAGTGTGCCCCAAATGGGCCCTTCCTCCACCAAGAATAATAGAGTGACTTCCATTCAATTTGAAAGGTCAGAGAAATGTCCCAGGGCTTTTCCTGACACTGTAGTTTGATGTTCGAGAAGAAGGCAGCAATAGTAACATAAACACATATATGAGAAATACTAAAATTTGGAAGAGAATATTCCTTAGAAGAGCAGAATTCGAGTACATCGATGTCTGCAATAGTGTTTTACTGATGCCAGTTTGATTACCCAGGCCATGAACCCTTTCTGGTCAGGTCAGAGGAGCAGAGCACCTGGCTAGAATTGGGGTGGTCAGACAGCTGTGAGGAAGAAACTGCTGCACTCACCTGTCAGGAAATGGGAAAATGAGTGACTTCCATCAGGTGACATCACACAGGCTTTGAGATATCCTAAATGCATAATGTCACACTTGCAGGGATTTATTTATAAGATAAACACTCCCTCCTCCTTCTGTTCATGGTATGGAGAGATCAACTCAGAGATCACACACTGAGCCCTTTATAAAAAGTAGATCAATTAGGGCCTCATCCCAGTACAGTACACCATTTCCAGGAGATACTATGCTAACAAAATTCTCCTTAATTCAGCCCATGTTTTCCCATGCAGCAGAATGGACATGCCCCCTCCGTTTGCTAGCACCACTCACTCTTTAATTAAGAGAGAACTAATTGCCACTTCTCCATGTTGTAGAGGCTTCAGTCCCTTCTCAAAGCAGCTACATAGCTAGGTCAACGAGGGGAATTTGACCCAGTAACTGTACTCTATTAATTAGGGGTGGAGTAGGAAAGACGAAAAAGACAGAGAGAAACTGCACAGACTGCCTATGGAGTATAAGCAAGCCATGCAAACTCATCTACATATCTAAATTTAGCCAGCTTTAGGCTCCTAACAGGATCTCTTCCCTCCTTTAACTCAGCACTTTAAAGGGACTTGCAAAGAGGTTCCCTGAAGTGAAATCGACCTGAGAGTACACAGTGAAATGTGCTATGCTTTCTCCCTTGAATATTCTGAAGACATATATTTAGCCTAGATTTTTAATTTATGAAGTACTCTAACAATAATACTCTTAACAAAAATGTCTATTGCTTATATACATTGACACAAGAATTTCATATTTAGTACTAATATTGACCTTGCTAAATTATAGAAACAGTCATGTATATAGCACTGGCATATAGCATATCACTGCAGCAAAAATAAAGATAAATTATGCCCCAACCCCTTCATTTGCTTATCTATTTCAGTCAAAAAATGGCCTAGACTACACCAAACACACATTCCAGGAAATAAAGGGTTGATAAGCTAAACTTCATTAAAATTAAAGTTCCTGCCCCATGAAAGACACTGTCAAGAGAATTCAAAGTCAAGCCACAGACTAGGAGAAAGTCGTAAAGGGTATATTTGATGGCAGCTTTCTTAACCAGACACATTTTTTATATTTGGATCCAAATATCCAAACACCTAAAGTAATCTTAGAACTCAACAATAAGAAAGCAGACAATCTGATTAAAAAAATGGTCAAAGACCTTAACAAATATCTCACCACAGAGATAAACAGATAGCATATTAGCATAGACAAGATGCTCACATCTGATGGCATCATGGAAATGCAAATTTTAAAAAATGAGCTACCACTACACACCTATTAAAATGGCCAAAATAAAAAACACTGACAACGTCAAAGGCTGGTGAAGATGTGGAGCAACAGGAACTCTCATTGGTTGCTGTTGGGAATGCAAAATGGTACAGCCTCTTTGCAAGACAGTAGCAGTTTCGTACAAAACTAAACAATACTCTTCCCATATGATCCAGCGATCATACTCCTTGGTATGAACACAAAGGTTTGAGAAAAGTTATGTCCACACAAAAGTTACATGGATGTTTATACCACACATTTGTAAACACATGGATATTTACAGCAGCTTGATTCATAATTGCCAAAATTTGGAAGCAATCAAGAAGTCCTTGATTGGGTTAATGGGATAATAAGCTGTGGTACATCTAGACAGTGGAATATTATTTAAGGATAAAAATACATAGGTTATCGATTCATGAAAAGACAGTGAGAAAGCTTAGATGCATATTACTAAGTGAAAAAAGCCAATCTGAATAGACAACATGCTGCATCATTTCAACTACTATTATGACATTCTGGAAAAGGCAAAATTATGGGCACAGTTGAAATATCAGTGGTTGCCAGCAGCTAGGGCAGTGGTTCTCAACTTGTGTGTCACGACCCCTTCGGGGGTCGAATGACCCTTTCACAGGGGTCGCCTAAGACCATCCTGCATATCAGATATTTACATTATGATTCATAACAGTAGCAAAATTACAGTTATTAAGTAGCAACAAAAATAATTTTATGGTTGGGGGTCACAACATGAGGAACTGTATTAAAAGGGCCAGAAGGTTGAGAACCACTGAGCTAGAGAGTCCAGGGAAGGATGACTAGATGGAACACAGAGAAATTTTGTGACAGTGAAACTCTGTATGATACTGTAATGGTGGCTACATGCCATTATCCATATGTACAAATAGATAGAATGTACAACGCCAATAGTGAACACTAATGTAAACTACCGACTTTGGGTCCATGAAGGTTCATCAGTTGTAACAAAGATATCACTCTGGTTTGGGATGTTGATAATGCGGGAGGATATACATGTGTGGGGACAGGGAGTACTTCATTAATTTTCTCATGCTCATAGGACCTGGCAAGCAGGATGTAGCAAGACATTTCATGCCTTGGTAAGTTGCATTTGTTACACTCAAAGGTCAGGAGATTCATTCCATAAAAATTCAGGGATCTGCCACCTTTGTGAAACTTTTGAAATAACTCATCTGTGGCCTGTTTGGGGTATTTCCCTTAAAAGAAAATAAACACACACACACACACACACACACACACACACACACAAAATCTTTAGTAACTTGTAGCCACAACTACTAAAAAGTTTTTCATTTTTACATTTTTTGGGTAGGGATCTTAGGATTTTAGAGGCCACATATAATATATTTGGTTGTTTTGCTTCTAGCTATTTATTGAGAAGTCCCCAAGCTGGCAAATTTGAGTACGATCCAGAGAAAAATAAACCTTTCATCTGGTCCAGTATGCAATTCAAGCAGCTGGCCGTTTGAATTATGACACCATGGCAGATGAGAATGTTGTGTGCAGGCTCAGAAAAGCCCTGGTAAGGGTCATGGTGTGGCTGCCAGAAGTTTGAAGCAAAGCTATGCTGTTCTCAGTGGATAACTGGGAGTCTTTAGGGAAGCTGTTCTCAAGCTTTTTGGTCTCAGGCACCTTTCCATTCTTAAAATTTACTGAAAAGCTCAAAGAGCTTTTGCTAATGTGGATGCATATTTTGATACTTACTGCATTAGAAAGTAAAATTGAGGAAAAAGATGAAAATTTAATAATTTAAAATAACAATAATAAACCCATCCTATAGTAACATAAATGATATATTTTTATGAAAGGTTCACTGGTTTCTCAAAAATCTTGTAGACTAGATACTCTTTCCTCTTTTTTCCTCAGTATACATAGGAAAAAACACACTCACAACGCTGCAGACACCAGCTCTGCGGGATTTGCTTTTTCCCTACACCAAGCAATTCTGTTACATCAGGTGGGTATCCTACAATTCAAATCAATTCCAACATAACAACAGTTCATGTAGACCATGCAGGTTAAGGTCTTAGTTCCACAAGAATGCCCTCCACTTCAGAAGCCAATCACAAGTAGAATGTCTCCAGGTTACCCACAAATCCTGTCCAATGTGGCTACAAATAAGAGATTCCCATGACTTCACTCCTGTTACATTCAGTTATTTGCTAGAACAGCTCCCAGAATTCAGGGAATCGATTACTTACATAATAGTTTACTACATAATAAAAGATAGGATAAAGGATACACATGAAGAGCCAGATGAAGAGATACACAGGGCAAGATCTGTGAGCGCAGAAGATTCTGTCACCATGCAATTAGGGTGCACCCACCTCCTGGTGGGTGGAAGTGTTCACCAACCTGTAAGTTCCCCAAATCACACAGTATTGGGATTTTTATGGGGGCTTCATCAGGTAGGCATGATAGATCATTATCTCCATTTCCAGCCCCTCTCCCAGTTCTAGAGAATGGGGCGGGGGGACTAAAAATTCCAAGCTTTAGCCAAGTCCTGATCTTTCTGATGACCAGCCATCCTCCAGGAACCCACTCAGAGTCATCTTATTAGAATAAAATACATTCCTGGCACCCAGGAAGTTACAAGGGATTTAGGAGCTCTGTGTCGGGAACCCAGCTCAAAGACCAAGTGTTAGAACAAAAGGTGCTCCTAGTGCTTTATTACTTAGGAAATTACAAGAGTTTTTTTCATCTTTAGCTTCGTGCAGGGAACTGGCCAAAAACTAAATGTTGTAACTAACGATTTTCCTAGCATCTTTGTTTATAAGGGTTTCAGGAGCCCTGTTTGGGGAGATTATAGCTATGTCTATATCTACATCTGTCTTATTATTTCACACTTAGAAACCTCTGTTCTGGTTCATTTGATGCCTGAAATGGACACCAAAATGAAAATGAGATAATTTATTTATGATTAAAAAAAAAACAAAACCATGGATGCTCCCCAACAAGGCCAATCTGGACATTACTACTGAGTGCTCAATCTATCAGCCTATCCAGGGAGACCAGCCAGTCCTCTGCTGCCAGAGCAGTTTTATTGGAAACCATCCATCATGGATTACAGATTGGGCAGTGATTTGTCTTCATTTGGAATGCACTTATATTGGATGTGGATTTGCATTGACTTCCCCACACACATCTGCCAGCAATACTATCTATGGACTACCTGAATGACTTATTCACCACCATAATATCTCAGACTCCATTGCTTTTGATAAAAAATTTACTTGGCTCACAAATAGTGGAGCAATGAGCTTATGCTAAAACAATTCACTTGCTTCACCATAACTCTGAAAAAGTGGACTGATATACAGTGAAATGCCCTTTTTTAAAAAAAGACTGACTATATATATATATATATATATATATATATATATATATATATATATGTGTGTGTATGCATATATGTGTGTGTGCATATATATATATATACATATATATATAAATATATGTATATATATATATATATATATATATATATATTATTGATTTCAGGAAGGGAGAGGGAGGACATAGAAATATCAATGATGAGAGAGAATCATTGATTAGCTGCCTCCTGCACGCCTGCTACTAGGGTTTGATACTGCAACCTGGGCATGTGCCCTTGACAGAAATCTAACCTGGGATCCTCTGTCCACTAAGCCAAAGTGGCTAGGGCTGAAATGCCCTTCTGAAGAACTAGTTACAAAGCCTAGATGCTTTCCAATATATAATGCTTTTCACCCTCATTACCACAGTCTAATCACATAGAAACACATAATGGAAATGAGATGTGTACCTCTCAGTATTACATATAATGAGCCTTTCACAAATGCTTGCTTACTAATAATTTGACTCTAGGAACTTCAGATTTAGAAGTCTGCATACCCAAGATGAAACCCTTCTTTGGCAAATAGTACAAAATCTTTTTTTAATTAGGAGTTTAGATTGCCACCTAGCTATTTTTGGCTCTTCATGATAGTGAACCATGAGACACAGAAGGGACAATGTTTGTTTGCCCCCTATGCTTGTAATTAATTTTTACTATTATAAAAAAATTGATGTACTGATATGGAATGGAAGGGAAGAGGGGTATGCATGGAACACATAGAAGTCCCTGCTAGTACTGCCATGTCCATCAGTAAAATTCAATGGAGTCATATAGAAACCCACATATATGTAGGCAATCAAATGTCCTGGTTTGCCAGAGACTGCCTCACATATACATTTTATAGCAGCACAGTTATTAACAGAATATTATACTCTCATATTCAAAAGTGTCTCAGATTAAAATATAAAGTATATGAGTGATGTTAACCATCAGACTCAGATTCCTCAGGAGTTATGATATAGATTTGCCACTCCAGTAAATGACTCCTCACAAATTAGGTACTGGTTAAGAGGAATATTGAATGGGCAGTGGAGAACATATGTTAAATATACCAACCGGGCTTTGTGGCCAGCTGCAGAAATGACAGCTCTAGAACCTACCCATTTTCCTGCCTTGTCCTCTGTTATCTATCTATCTGTCTGTCTATCTATCTATCCATCTAATCAATATAGATATCTATTGATATGTATCTCCACCTATCTTATCTAATAAAAGAGTGATACGCAAATTAATTGCCACTTCATGATAAAGATGGAGGCACCCACAGCCAATAAAGAGGGAATATGAAAATTGACAGGACAAAGATGGTGCCAGCCGGATTCACAGAACCAGCCAGAGAATAGGGGGATGGCTTGGCATCCTGGGTCGCCCCAGTGACCCAGGAATGGTGCTAGGGGCAATTAGGCCAGGAGGGGAGGGCAGTTGGGGGTGATCAGGTCAGCAGTGGGGGAAAGCAGGCCGGCGGGGTGGGGGCAGTAGGGGGTGAGCAGGCTGGCAGGAGGGGCAATTGGGGGCAATCAAGCCAGTGGGGGGGGCAGTTGTGGGTGAGCAGGCCAGCAGGGGGGTGTCAGTTGGGGCTGAGCAGGTTGGCAGTGAGGGGCAGTTGGGCGTGATCAGGCCAATGGGAGGGGCAGTTTGGGGCAAGAATGCCGACGGGGGGGGGGGGGGAGTTGGGGATGAGCAGGCCGGAGGGGGGGGGGCAGTTGGAGCCAAGCAGGCCAGCAAGGGCGGGGGGCAGTTGGGGGCAATCAGGCCAGTAGGGGGGTGCAGTTGGGGGCAAGCAGGCAGAGTGGTTAGGGGCAATCAGGCAGGCAGGCAGGTGAGCGGTTAGGAGTCAGTGGTCCTGGATTGTGAGAGGGATGTCCCAGATTGGAGAGGGTACAGGCCGGGCTGAGGGACACCCCCCATGCACGAATTTTGTGTACTGGGCCACTAGTATCTACGCACTGAGTGGCCAGATTATTATGACCGGCCAGGTTACTATGACCACCCCATCAGTACTTCGTTGGGCCACCTTTTGCCTTTAATACTGCAGCGATTCTTTTTGGCATTGACTCCACGAGATGTTGAAAGGTGATGCGAGGGATCTGACACCATGCCTGATGAATAGCACTGTCCAGTTCTGTGAGATTTGATGGTTGTGGAACCAGCTGCCTGATGGCTCTTTTAACTTCATCCCACAAATGCTCAATTGGATTGAGATCTAGTGATTGTGGGGGCTACCTAAGCAAGGTAAAGTCTCCCTCATGTCCTTGAAACCACTCCTGCACAATATGAGCACCGTGGCATGGCGCATTGTCTTGTTGGAAGAAGCCATCTCCATTGGGATACACCATCAATATGATAGGATGAACTTGGTCAGCAACGATACTTAGGTATGTTGTGCATTTCAGACATTTATAATGATCTGGCCCTCTAGCAACTTCAGTGCAAAATTAAGCTAGTTTGCCTATAAACGACAGGTGGTCATAATAATCTGACCACTCAGTGTATGTAGAGCATGAGATGCATACAGAACTATATATCTATATATCTAGGTAATATATATATAATTTAGATATATAGCCATATAAACAGGTCCAGATACTATTATATAATCCTATATAATAAAGAGCTAATATGCAAATGGTTGTCATGCCCTCATGCTGTCATGCCATAAAGGCTCAGACACTCAACACTGGGGAGAGAGGAATGGGAACCAACCGGGCACAAATGAGCTCGTGAGAGAGCAATGGGGACCAGCCAGTCACAAATGAGTTTACGAGAGAGGACTGGGGACCAGCCAGGCTGTGGTCCGGGAGAGGGACAAGCCACCTGCCCTGCAATCCCAGGCGCCAGCAGCTGCACCTGGGCCGATGGCCCGGGACAGGGACAAACCACAGTCCTGGGTGCCAGCACTTGTGGCTGTGGCCTGGGAGAGGGTCAAGCTGCCTGCCCCATGGTCCCGGGCACCTGTGGCTGCGGCCCAAGCGAAGCCGCCCACCCATGGTCCCCGGCGGCTGCAGCCGACCCAGGTGAAGTCAGCCTGGGTCCTGGGTGCCTGTGGCCAGCCAGAGGGAGGGAAGCCTGGGTCGCGGGTGCCTATGACCAACCAGAGGAGGGAATCCTGGGTCCTGGGTGCAGGGCAAGGCAGAGGCAGTTATGGGCGATCAGGCCTGCAGGGGAGCAGTTAGGGGCGATCAGGCAGGCAGGCAGAAGTGGTTAGGGGCGATCAGGTAAGCAGGCAGGCAGTGGGGTTAGTCCCAGTTTGTGAGAGACAGTCGGACATCCCCTGAGTGGTCCCGGATTGGAGAGGGTGCAGGCCGGGCTGAGGGACCCACCCCCCCATGCATGAATTTCATGCACCAGGCCTCTAGTATTATATAAAATATCTACCTGTATATGTATATGTATATGTATATGCTTTATTTTTCTTATTTTTATAGGGCATATTGATTGTGATTAATTATAACTTTATGCAAAACTTACTGTCTATAAAGATAGGATTGACATTAATTCTAATTCCTAGGAAAAATAATAGATGAGACTTGGGCCATTCCATTTGTAGGAGATGGTAAGTGCATTTTCATTTGTTTGAGGCAGATTTACAGTTTGTCAGGAAGCAGGTTCTTGCTACTATTGGAAAATTAAGTATGGAAAGAATATGTAGATCCTGTGTCACACCTCCACAGTCAATTCAGCAGGTCTGGCAGTAGGGATTTTGTATATTTAACCATCACACAAGAAACTGGAAGATAAGTAGTTCCCCAGTTACCAATTTGGGGGTGGGGGCACTATGTTAGGAGAATGAAGTGACTCTCAGCAGAAATGCAGGCAAGTTTAGGATTTGCCATTCAGTGGGAAGCTGAACTTAAAGAGGGATTTTAGGGACCCACCGTTGTGTAAGAATATAAAAAGTGAGTGTCCTGGTATCTGCACATCTCCCCTCTCTCCTCCTGTGGCATCTGACTCTGTGTGGTCATTTGCACAGAGGCTTTGATGACCCGTCTCAGAGGCGTGCTAGATGCTTGGGGCTAAACAAACTGCAGACTATACACTTTTCTGCCAGCCCAAGTAACTCTTTCTCTTTGATCAGCAGCATGGGGGCAGCCCCATCAAGACTTTAAGTTTTTACAACAAGGTGAACCAGATCAAACCAGCCATACTTCACCACCCAGGCTTTCCTTAATTCAAGTTTGGAGTATAATTGAGGCTCCAGGAAATAGCAGATACTTTTAATTTGCTTTCTCTCTTCTCTGCTGCCTGCTGGAACACTGCCTTTGGTGAGAGAAAGATTCAGAAATCATAGGGAAAGAAACTATATTTTCTATACAAGTGGCTGAGTGCAGCTGTCATTTGGACTCTTCAGCAATCTAGTGAGCATTTAAATACAGAATATGCATTGTTTAACCATTCTTACCACTTCATGCCAGGGCTTTCCTGGTTGAAATGAACTGGGGTTAGGAAGGAAGGAAGAAGCCTCTAATTGATTTAGATTGCTTTGACTGTTTGTTTCATTCCAATCTTATAGAGATATAATCCACATATAGTAATGTACTAGTTTAGGGTTTACAACCTAAAGAACTAATCTTTGTAAAATGATTAGCACAATCAGTTTAGTTACCATCCATAACCTCACATCTTTACAAATTATTATTTTCTTGTGATGGGAAATTTTGAAATCTTCTCTCTTAGCAACTTTCAAATATACAATACAATATTACAACAATAGTCACCACACTGCATATTGCATCCCCAACACTATTTATCTTCTAAGTGGGTGTCTGGACCTTCTCACCACCTTCACCCACTTCCCCAACCATCCTCCCCTCAAGTCACTTAGTTTAATGATTGTACCAGGTAGTTCTAGATATTACAAGGCGAAAAGCTCAGTAATCAAAACTGTACACAAACTTTGAACAACAGGTGGTAAATTTTTCATCTAAAGGCTATTTAGCCTTCCTTCACGTATAATAAGAAACTCAGCAAGGGGAAGGAGGCAAACAATTATTTTTGGTCTTAAATAATTTCTTCCTGGTACAGTAGAAAATGTAAAATCATAGAGTCATAAAATCACAGATTATCAAAACTAGAAGAAATATTAAAGAACATTTGCTCCAACTGTTATTTCATTGCTAAAAAAACAAACAAACAAACAAACAAACAAAAACACCATGTAACTTGTTCCAGATAAAACTGCTAGCTAGATTAAAATGGGAAGAGAAACAATGTAACTACTGATAACCAAGTTGGTATTTCAAACCTCTATTGAAGACTTTGTTTCAGAAAGACATCAAATGACCGCTTAAGTAAAGATTCTGTGCTTGATGAAAACAGTGGTTCCATAGAAACTGGACTAGCATTGTAGCTCTGGAAGACAAGAGATATGTAGATATGGGACTAGAAACATATGATCTTTCTTTTTTTTTTTCCTCCCAGCTACTTATAAACCAAATGAATTTAACAGAACTTAATTAAAATGAAGATTATTGTTAATGGCATACATTTTTTTACTGATCTTAATAAAGAATCTACTACTCATTTTATTCTGTGACCTGCCACATAAAAATGTGCATAAAAGACGTCATAAAACTATGGTGAATAAGGAAAGGAGGAAGAGAGGAGACATACAAGTAATATGATGTTGTTCTAACAGCTGCAGTTTCCACAAAGGAATTAAACTTCCTCAACACATTTGACGTAATAGAGGCGCTGGATGTGAGCTTGAATGCAGTTGAAACATCCTGCATGATTCCAATTATACTTCAGCAAAGTAAGCCCCAAAATGCTCCATTGGACTGTGATGCTTCTATTGTTTATTGTTCAATGATGTGAGGGATTAGACATAAAGATCATTTGCATCACTTAGCTGTGCAGTGGTTCTCAACCTGTGGGTCGTGACCCCTTTGGCGGTAGAATGACCCTTTCACAGGGGTCGCCTAAGACTATCCTGCATATCAGATATTTACATTACGATTCATAACAGTAGCAACATTACAGTTATGAAGTAGCAACGAAAATAATTTTATGGTTGGGTCACAACATGAGGAACTGTATTTAAAGGGCCAGAAGGTTGAGAACCACTGGGTTAGGGGAATCAGTTGACTTGAACATGGCTAGCAGAGCTCAACTACAATTAAAATCAGTCTCTGGGTAGGACACTGGTGAGGGCTGGAAGTAGAGGGAGACAAAGCGAAGAGCTTAGAATCCTCAGACAAGAAATGACAGTGAATTATATCAGAGTTGAGTTGATACTGTAGTGTCTATAAAATCCTAAAGATTAGCATTATACAGAATAGTTTTCTTAACAAAGCAGAATTAAATATTAAATTAATAAGAAATGCTTACTTGAAAAAAATAAAATAAAATCACCCAAAATTCGAGAAAGTCCAAAACACTCCTAGGTACTGAATGGGTCAAAGATGACATTACAAGAGAAAATTTTCAAAAATATTTAAAATAAGATAGTAAAATATATTTCTGCTTATTCATTTTTCATTTTTTTAAATGTTGTTTTATTGCTTAAAGTATTACAAAGAGTATTACTTATGTCTCCCCCCCCTTGACCTTCCCCTGGCCTCCCCTACCCCCCAGTGTCTTGTGTCCATTGGTTATGCTTATATGCACGCATACAAGTCCTTCAGTTGATCTCTTACCGCCCCCCAACCCTCCCCAGCCTTCCCACTGTAGATTGACAGTCTGTTCGATGCTGCTCTGCCTCTGTATCTATTTTTGTTCATCAGTTTATAATGGTCTTTATTATCCATAAATGAGTGTGATCATGTGGTATTTTTCTTTCATTGACTGGCTTATTTTGCTTAGCATAATGCTCTCCAGTTCCATCCATGCTGTTGCAAATGATAAGAATTCCTTCTTTTTTGCAGCAGCATAGTATTCCATTGTGTAGATGTACCACAGTTTTCTAATCCATTCATCTGCTGATGGGCACTTAGGCTGTTTCTAAATCTTAGCTATGCTAAATTGTGCTGCTATGAACATAGGGATGCATAAATCCTTTCTGATTGGTGTTTCTGGTTTCTTGGGATATATTCCTAGAAGTGGGATCACTGGGTCAAATGGGAGCTCCATTTTTAACTTTTTGAGGAAATGCCATACTGTCTTCCATAGTGGCTGCACCAGTCTGCATTCCCACCAGTAGTGCATGAGTGTTCCTTTTTCTCCGCATCCTCTCCAGCACTAGTTGTTTGTTGATTTGTTGATGATAGCCATTCTGACAGGTGTGAGATGGTACCTCATTGTTGTTTTGATTTGCATCTCTCAGATGATTAGTGACTTTGAGCATGTTTTCATATGTCTCTTGGCCTTCTGAATGTCCTCTTTTGTAAAGTGTCTATTTAGGTCCTTTGCCCATTTTTTTTTTATTGGATCATTTATCTTCCTTTTGTTAAGTTGTATGAGTTCCCTATAAATGTTGGAGATTAAACGCTTATCGGTGATAACATTGGCAAATATGTTTTCCCATGCAGTGGGCTTTCTTGTTGTTTTGCTGATGGTTTCTTTTGCTGTGCAGAAGCTTTTTATTTTGATGTAGTCGCATTTATTTTCTCTTTAGTTTCCAATGCCCTAGGAGCTGTGTCGGTGAAGAAATTGCTTCGGCATATGTTTGAGATTTTGTTGCCTTTGGATTCCTCTAGTATTTTTATGGTTTCCCATCTTACATTTAAGTCCTTTATCCATTTTGAGTTTATTTTTGTGTATGGTGTAAGTTGGTGGTCTATTTTCATTTTTTTTGCATGTATCTGTCCAATTTTCCCAACACCATTTATTGAAGAGACTGTCTTGACTCCATTGTATGTTCTGCCTCCTTTGTCAAATAGTAATTGAGCATATTGGTTCAGGCCGATTTCTGGGCTCTCTATTCTATTCCTTTGATTTCTATGTCTGTTCTTGTGCCAGTACCAGGCAGTTTTGAGAACAGTGGCATTGTAATACAGCTTGATATCATTTTTCGTTTTAAAACAGCTTTACCATAGTATAATTATACAATAATTTGTTAGGTGTGATCAGAGCAGCATTTAGTCTAGGGCTAACTGTATTTCCCACTAGTGAAGCAAGATCCTTATGGGTTTTCCACCCAATGCTCTGTGAAACATGAAGTTTTCCATTATGACTTGTGGAGATGGACATTAATTGTTTCAGCACTAGTCACTCTTACCTACCTGGTCTTCAGTAGTTTCCCCACATGATTCACTAATTATCTCTCTGCGTTATACTTGAGAGGAGCCCACTGCAGACCTCCAAAGGTTTCTCTCTCTGACATCCTCTTTTCACTGCTATGCTGTGAACTTTAGCCTCCTTGGTCTCCTTGGATACTCAGCACTGTCTCCTCAACTTAGGGAATCCACGGGGCTTGGCCTGGGTCTCAAGGCAGTGAGCTGGGGTAGTCATAGGGTTTACCTCATTTTTGTTTTCCATTTCACAGGGGTCACTGCCCTTTACTGCTAATGTGCAGAGCCCTTTGGGGGAGTGGTGGAAGTACAGCTTTTTCCGGTGATAGGATAAACACAATCTCTGTTATGTTACTTTCAGTTGGTCAGAAGCAATGAACTATCTGCCTTCCATCACTTCTAAACAACAGTATGGTGGTTACCAGAGGGGATGAGATTGGGGACAGTAAAGGGTTAAGGGGATCAAATATATGGAGATGGAAGAAGAGTTGGCTTTGGGTGGTGGGCACACAATGCAATCAATATACAGATGGTGTATTGTAGAGTCATATACTTGAAACCTATATAATTTTATAAACCAATGTCACCCCAATAAATTTAATTAAAAAGTGAGAAAACAAAAAAAATGGAATTGAATTACCAACTAGATACAAAGTTGAGTTACCAACTAGATACAAAATTCTGCATCATGTGCTGCAGATTCACAACACTTTTAAGATAAATGTGAGAAGGTAACTCCCTTCTAGGGAATATAGAACATAGAGGTTAATAATTGCAATAAAGGGGCAGAAAAGAAGCAGCATCCAATCAACGAGGGCAAGGGTTATGAAAGTCTGGGTCTGGCGGCAATGATAGATTGCTCCCAGCTTATGGCATTATGGAAAGTTTAACAGAGGAAAACACTTTTGAGTTGGATGGAAACTGTAAGATACCTAGGAGTATGCATGATGGTAATTATAAAGTAAAGGTAGATTGGTAGAAAGCCAGGAAGAGCGTTAGATGCAAGACAAAAGAGCCGGATGCCAGCAAATTCTATCAAATATTTATGAAAGAAGTAATAAAAGCCTTTAACAAACTCTTTCAGAAAAGACAGAGGAGGACCCTTTCCAACTCATTTTATGAGGTGCTCATAACCCTGATATCATAACCTGACAAAGGCATTGCAGCAAAAGAATATTACAAACCAGTATCTGTTATGAATATTGACCCAAAATCCTCTAAGCAGTATTAGCCAGTTGAATCCAGCAGCATATAAAAAGAATACTTCATGGCCAGTGTTGTATACCCCAGAAATGCAAGATTTATTCAACCTTTGAAATCAATAAGTGTAATTCACTATATTAACACAATAAATGACAAAAAAAATCTCAAAATATCTAGAAAAATCAGCTGACAAAATTCAACACACATTTGTGACTGATTAACACCATCAGTAAACTAGGAAACTAACTCAATCTGGTAAATGGCATCTAAAACTCCTTTAGCATATATTATTCTAAGGAGCGGAAAACTGAACACTTTACCCATATGAAAGGGGGCAGGAAAACTATGAATGGTCATTAAACACATATAAATGTGCTCAATATTATTTGTTATCCAATATATGTAAATTAGAATCACAATGAATTACATTTCTACTAGGATAGCTAAAATTATGAAGAAACCAAAACCCAAATTTACTGAAGATAAGAAGAAATTGGGACTCTACCAGAGGTAGCATTGGGTCTCTGTCAGTGTCAACACCACTTTGGTAAAGAGTTCGCTAGTTTCTTCAAATGTTATACCTACCCTATGATCTAGTAATTCTGTTTTCATGTATTTTCCCATGAGGATTGAAAATGTATGTTTACACAAATATTTACCCATAGATGTTCACAGCAGCTTCATTTATAACAGTCCAAAACTGAAAAAAAATACTCAAATGGCCATCAATAGGGGCATGGATCAACAAATTACAGCATATTCATACAAGGGAATAGTACTCAGCAATAAAAATAAATAGCCTATTGATAAATCAAACACCATGAATGGAAGTGGCTGGACATGATAGAAAGCGTACCCTAATAACTCATTTGCATGAAACTTGTGCGAGGCAAAACTAATTTACGGTAATAGATTTCAGAGCAGTGATTGTTAGGGATACTAGGAAGGAAATAAAGGGACTTTCTGAAATGAAGGAAATCTTTGGTATCATCCTAATAGCGTGAATTACACAGGTGTATGCATTTACCAAAATGCATTGAATTTTACAGTTAAGGCTTATGCATTTTACTTTTGTAAAGTATACCGCAATTAAAAAAAAAAAAAAAAACGAATGGAAAGGATGATGCACGTATTTTCATGAGAATGGCAATAAATATTACAGAGTCCCAAGAAAATGAGGAAGAATTTCTGGATTCAACAGAAGTCGGTGTCAGTAATACTCTAAAAAATAAAGGAATGTAGGGCTGGCATATTTTGCTTATAGAAATCCTGGAGAACCATGCAGAAGATTTATATTACGATGCCTCATGAAAGTAGGACCCACAGATGCTTTTTGAACAGTATCATGTTAAAGCAGTGTTTTCAGTTACATGCAGTTGCAAGGACATGTGTAGAGACTAGAATTAGGTTGTGGTAGAAAGGGCGCTCTGCCCTATAAAACCACAGCCCAGGGCTGCCTGTAAGGGAAACTAGGCTCCTGGACCACTGCAAGCTGCTAAGTTGAAGGCCAAGGAAATAGTGCAGTGTATGAGCATCACGGAACATGAACAAGTTCAAGGACATTCTTTCAGTGAATGAAGGACTCTATTCATTATTGGAATCTGGGAAAGGACTAAAGCCAGGAAGTATTCACACAGGGGCAGCCAGTCTATATCTTAACAACATAAGCATTGAATTAGCCTGAAGGCATGCAGTCAACACCCAATTACTAAGGGAAGTGCAAGGAGAAGGGACATTGCAGTGCACTGAATTTAAATGCCTAATAAATAGATGCCCTTGCCTTTTCTAAAGATGCAATTAAGGACCTTCAGTTCCAATAACAACATGCTCTGGAATTAAAATGTTGTTTTTTTTCCCCTCTACAGATGAAAGATGTTCCAGTACAAGTTTCATTCTAGTGCATTTTAAAAACAGATTAAGTTCACCATTCAATCTATAAAATATAAAGGATGTTATTCTATAAAGTTAATCCTATGTGTATACAGGAGTCACAGTGGTGATTAAAAATAATAATCAAAATTGTCCCTCTATAAAAAACCTAGAACTTTTATTTCAGTTGAGGTGACAACTCATACTCACAAAAGTGTTTTTAATCAAAGATTTTACATATCCAAATGAATTTGTCCTAATCTGTCCTTGGAAGCTGATGTCTAAGTATTTTATTATTGGGCCATTATTGAACACCTTTAATAATTATGCTCAAACCTTTGACATGTTATTTCACTAAATATCCTAAAGAATGGTAAATCTTTGCTCTTTGAAGATGTGTTCAATTTTTTAAAGAAACGGTTGAAAGTCCCTTCAAAATAGGTATTTAAAATAAAGAGGGTAGGAATGCAAGATAATCCCACCATGGTTTACAAAGGAAAAAAAAGGTGTTGACAGAAACCAGCTTCCTTGTATGGAATATGTTCTGGCTCTGAAGAGAAAATCATTTTTTTAAAGGAACTGTGCTATCAAATGTCTGGATGTTTCCACATACCCAGCTGTTTAGCATTACGCGACTCCTTCAACCGGTTGATTGAACAGTGAATGTTTCCCTTTACATCTGCCTGTTTGCTGCTGTGTAAATACTACAGTTAGCTTTGTTATCATTGCTGCTGCAATCTGACCACGCAAATAAATACTGCCTCATACAGTTCATTAATGTTTTATACTTTTCCAAGGATTACTTATCTTCTGTGTCCTACACTCTTATTAGGTAAGTGTGTCAGGTATGACTTGACCCACTTTTCGAAAGAGACATGGTCTGTGCCTTGATCTCACTCACTGGCAACTCGCGAAGGAAAGAGGGCTACTGGGCTGGTGCCTCCGCTGTGAGGAAGGGGCCCGGCCTTCTTGCTGATTTCCATTTTGTTCCCGAGGGCTGACTTGGAGGGAGGATCACTTCCGAGTGCCTCCTTTTCTGCACTTGTGCCCCAAGTATTGTTCTGCATCTGTTAAGCTTTCACTGTGTTTTCTTCAAGGTCTAATGTTTCCCTTTGTGTGAGAGAGAACTGAATATAAAGAATATTTTCACCTGTAGACAGGTGAAACCATTTGAATGTTTCCATCTCATTTCATGTTTCATATTTCAATCTCTTTTTTAAATCCTTCTTGCTTTGTCTTATCATTACAAAAGAGTGTTCTTGTTGACATAGGTATCTGAGTGAACTGACACCCAAAGTTAGTATTTACTTATGGAGAGAACTCTTTCTTGGAGGATGGAGGACAAAGAAAAAATAAGATTATGTACTGGAGTTAGTTCAAGAGAGTAAAAGAGCACCGTGCCCTTCTAAGGCATACAAAGATTTTTGCAAGTGAAATCATACAGGAGACTACACCAGTAGCCTCTTATTAATTCAGTAATAGAAGTCACAGAGAATCCAAGTTGTCTGCTCTAAGATCTTGTAGAAAAGGACATACATATTTGGGAATGTAAATTGAGACCCTCTGTCATGATGCATCATTTCCTCAGGTTTTTTTTTTTCCTTTTTAATTGAATTTATTGGGGTGATACTGGTTAATAAAATTATATAGGTTTCAGTTGAACAATTCTATAATACATCATCTGTATATTGTATTGTGTGTTCACCACCCCCAAGTCAAGTCTCCTTTTTTCCTTCTAAGCTCAACTTCTTATTTTCTTTCATAGATTTGTTACAGGCACAGTTTTAAAATTTAATTTTGCTAAACCTGGCACATCCATCTAGTATATATTTAATTTAGTTCCCTAGGGTGTTTTTAGTTAACCATTATTGTTTGCTTTTAATGTCTCATTCTTTTGCCTAAATTGCACTTAAGCTTTCATAAAAGGGTATCCTGTAGATCATATCAGTGCTTTCAAAAGCAGCACGACAAAACTTGTTGACAAGGTGGCAAGATTTTGTCCTAATCCAGCGGTTCTTAACCTGTGGTTCCGACCCTTTTGGGGGTCGAACGACCCTTTCACAGGGGTCACCTAAGACCATCGGAAAACACATATATAATTACATATTGTTTTTGTGATTAGTCACTATGCTTTAATTATGTTCAATTTGTAACAATGAAAATACATCCTGCATATCATATATTTACATTACGATTCATAACAGTAGCAAAATTACAGTTATGATGTAGCAACGAAAATAATTTTATGGTTGGGGGTCACCACAACATGAGGAACTGTATTAAAGGGTCGTGGCATTAGGAAGGTTGAGAACCACTGTCCTAATCCATGTTACTAGAAGAATATACATATAAATTTATTTTAAAATAGTTTTCCAAATAGCTACCCCGTGATAAAAAAATAACACTTACTACCTTTATGCAACCAAAGTAGACCTCAAATTCTACCGTGAGCATTGGGAGTCCTCAATGATTTCACACTACATCCCTTGGATGGAGCCTAAGGGAATAAAATTATTTCAAATAATAGTCAAATAGCTAAGAGTTTATGAACATGACTATGAGAAACTAACTGCCCTCATGACAAACCTGTCCCTTCTTAAAGAGAAGAAAGACATCTGCCCAAGGTCTCTCTGTTGTTGGGTGGTGACATAGTATATCTTTCGGGATTAAACTCTGAGATACAATGTCACGTGGCCGCCCTCGTAGAAAAGGAAATGCAACCAGTACATATGCTCAGGTTCTTATCCATTTCCAATAATGTTCTCACAAAGTGTCTATTTAAATTCCAAGAGCTTTTCCCTGGTGTCAGAGTGTAGGTCAGAGAGAGAGAATTCTATCATATTTTTTGAACTGACTAATGCAATGCTTGCTTATCCATTTGAGAAACATTTATTATGTACATACTATGCTCCTGGCACATAGAGGTGAACATTCCAGAAAGAAACATAGATATACAAAGAGGCACAATACAATGCAATATGGGTTACCACAAACCTGTGAGGAACTTCAGCCCAGCAGGGAATGAACTCTGGGCTCAGCCACAGGGATAAAGGTACATCAATGCCTAATTTCACTCCCTTTAGCCTACTTTCCAAACTGTTCTACCCTCTCCAAGTTGGCAGCACTCTATGCTCTCCCTGCCCTGCCCCCTTGCTTTTCTGCAAAGGTCTAGCTCCTCCATAACAAGGCTTTCAATTCCCTTCTCTTCACCAGATCATCTCTCTATATCACCACCTGTCCTTCTTTTCTGTTTTTACTATTATAGGATAAATTTACCCATCTCTTCCAGGTCCTCCAGGATTGGGCCTCATACTTATTTCTTCTGAATATTTTTCCTCAGACTACAAATATGCCGAAGTATCCTATATGCTTAAACACAAAAGATACAACAACAAAAACTTTCATCTAACCAGCGGGGTTAAGTTACTTGTTATATATTTTCTTCTCCAATAACCACAACTAAAGCAGGCCTAGGCTGACTGCTGCCAATTCCCTGTCCCATTCCACTTTCTATTCAAATTACACTGCACAGAGTCCCTTATGAGTTCAAATCCCATGGATAGTTCTCAGCCACCATTCAGTGTTCAACTTCACCAACATTTGACTTTGGCCCAATTCCTTATTCCCAAGTTTCATAAAATTTCTCTTAAACAGCACTTTCCTGAATATGCTTCTAGTGGATCTCCTGTACCCTTTAAATACCTGTGCATACATTCTTCCTCTACCCCAAATCAAACATTGCCTCTGCTTGATATGACCTTCCTCTCCTCTGGCTGCTGAAATTCCATGCATCATTCAAGATCTAAAGTGTCACCCAGTCTATAAACCCCCTCTGTTAGCCAAAAGTTAGTGCTTTCTTCTATGATTCCATAGCACATATTTTTCTTTTTTTTTCAATATATTTTATTGGTTTTTTACAGAGAGGAAGGGAGAGAGATAGAGTTAGAAACATCGATGAGAGAGAAACATCGATCAGCTGCCTCCTGCACATCCCCTACTGGGGATGTGCCCGCAACCCAGGTACATGCCCTTGACCGGAATCAAACCTGGGACCTTTCAGTCCGCAGGCCGACGCTCTATCCATTGAGCCAAACCGGTTTCGGCAGCACATATTTTTCACCTTCTGACTTTTGTTGTTGTTTCTTAAAATTATGGCATTTTCAAAAGTGGAGGGGAAAATATGATAGACACTGATGCTTCAACGAATAGTAGCATTTGTCATATTTGTTTCAGATATATTTCTTAGGTAAAAAATTATACACCTGACAACACCCTACTGATTTCCCAGAGAAATCCACTGCTATAAATAATTCTACCTAGAAGCAATAGACTATTTGTTCTATATTTTGAATGCCTATATGTTTGTATGTGTATTTATATATGCATAATAAATACAGATAAATATGTGTGTATAGATATGCATATATACATATGTAAATTATATATAAGCACTTAAATATATAATATTTATGTCTATGTTTAATTTTTTTATATAAAGGAGTGATGTACATAGTGCTTTACAACTGGCTTTTTTTAGTAAACATTATGTTTAATCATTTATATCGATTGATATATAGGTTTACATGGTAGAATGGATCATTAATTTTAAATATACTTATAAATCCAATCACATCTATCCATTGTTCTATCACTGGACATTAAGGATTTTATTGTTTTTGTTTGCTCTATTTTTCTATTACAAGCATTGCATAAACATTTAGCACACATTTCTTTGTTCATATATACAGCCATTTCTGCATAGTATCCCTATGGTGCCACAAAGTCTGCATTTCCTGATAAGAAGTGACCTGTATGTGTTTTCTAAAGCTTTGCAGCTATTTTTTTTTTCACATTTAGGTTTATAATACATTCAGATTTTACTTTGTTAGAGGTAATGTATTGATTTGGGCTGGGGATAGAAGACTGGAAAGAGAATGGTAAATTTTACTCTTATTTTACTTTGATACATATCTCTGTGAAGATGTTCCTTTAAAAAACAATGAATGTGGATTTTTACCCTATTAACACAAATTAAATTAAGATCCAAACATTTATTTCTAGAGTCAGTACCATCAAACACATTAACAGTATTAATTCTTGATGCCCTGAAGAGAATAAATAAATAATTAAGCACTGTACCATTGTAAGAGTTATAAAACTATTACAGAAAATTTGGGGGAAGCATTGCTTGTAATTCTACCACTGGAAAAAAATCACTGCAAGCCATTAGATATTCTTCTTCAAATAGCAGTGACAGAGATCATAATCAAAATATCTACATAATTATGTATCCTTCATGCCTCAAATATCAAATTTTTCTAAAATTACTATGCTTTTAAGTGTGTGATGCATGTAAGTATGTTGCAAAGGACGGATCCATGTCAGCTATGTGCTAGATCAAAGATCCTTTTTTCTTTTCTTTTCTTTTTTTACATTTGCCGTCTCCATTATACTTAATGCCCTTGAGAACAGATACAATATGTTGGACATCTTTGTAAAAGCCAAAATTCTGAGTGGAGTTACCACACAGTATATGTGATCAATTAGAACTGAATCTTGTATACCCAAAATAGCAGAGCTTATAGAATTGGGACAGATAATGAGTATCTCAGAATAAGAATAAGAAGATTCAACTTTATGAGAAATTAACTGTTTTTACTGTTTCATAAATTACTCTTGGATTTTGATGTTCTTGGAATGTAAATTACCAGCATAAAAACAGACATATTCTGATGCTTAGAATCATGCATTTCCAGGATTAGAACTTCTATTACCCTTTCACAATGAGAAATTCCTTTTCCTGTTCTGGAGGTTCACCAGGTGTAACCTTTTGATTCTCATATTATTTCACCGCTTTAATAGAATCTCAAATACTCAATTCTCCTTAGAAATAAATGTCATGATATTAACCATGCATATTAATAAAAGCAATTAAAACTTTCCCAAAGCTTCAGTATTTCAAAACAGCACCCTGAAACTCTCACTGTGGAAACTGTGCTAACCATAAATACATATTTATACCTACAGATATTTAATTATATTTATTTTTTATGAACCAGAGATAGCTATGAAATAGTAACAAGTAAAACTGGACTTATATGTATGTAGAATAAATTATATGATGTGTGAGCTGTTGGAACTCCTTCTCTCTAATATAAATTTATCTCCTCACTACTAGCAAATTCACCAGGAGGTACTCCCACCTGCCAGGTGGCCAGGTTAGCCTAACTGCAAATCCCTCAATCTACACAAAACCATGGTATCACCTATACAGGTGTCATTAAATGCTGCATGCTTCATATACATAGCAAGAATAATGAAAGAGGGCTCAAAAACATGAGTTCTAGAGATTTCCTCAGCTACATTGAATTCTGTGACCACGATGAAATAAATTATCTGGACTTTATATGATCCATTCTTTAAATTAGGATAACGCATATTTCCTAACTATATCAATTATGTTACGGATGTGTGCTTCAAAAAATAATGATTGTGGCCCGCCAGCATGGCTCAATGGCTGAGCGTCAACTTATGAACCAGGAGATCCTGGCTCGATTCCTGGTCAGGACACATACACGGGTTGCAGGCTCGATCCCCAGTGGAGGGCATGCAGGAGGCAGCTGATGGATAATTCTTTCATCATTGATGTTTCTATCTTTCTCTCCCCCTCCTTTCCACTCTGAAATCAATAAAAATGTATTTTAAAAAATAAAGGAAAAAAATGATTGTGTAAACAAGTTTTTTCTGCTCCCCCTTCTCTTTTCCTGCCCGCCCCCCCCCCCCCCCCCGCAATAAAAGAAGTCTGAAACTAGAATTTTCAGGAGTACTATATGGTTTTATGAGTTTGCTGGGGACTCAGGCTTCTTCTAAGTCTAAGATAGTCCATAGTATTCAGTGTCCAAATGGTTGCTTACGTTCCTGCCATAATATTCCAGGTAACAAGATAATGGAAAGGCCAATAAAAGTATGCAAAATAGCCTGGCTGGTGTGGCTCAGCAGCTGAACATCGACCTAGGACCCAAGAGGTCACGGTTTGATTCCCAGTCAGAGCACATGGCTAGATTGGGGGTATGCAGGAGGCAGACAATCAATGATTCTCTCTCATCATTGATGTTTCTATCTCTCTATCCTTCTCCTCTCATCACTCTTTTAAAATCAATAAAAACAAATTTTAAAAAGAAAAAGAAAACATTACTTTTTTTAAAAATCTGCAAAGTAATCCACCTATATTTTAATGTGGTTTCCAAGAAGCTTCCACATAATCTTTCTGCTTACACTGGCCCATCTTTTGCCATCCAATTTGTAAGGGAAGTGAGTAATACAGTCTTAGGGGGCCACATGTCCAGCTCAAAGTTGGACATCTATCTCTAAGGAAGATGGAGTGAGGACATCTTAGTTTAGTTGATGACCAGTTGCAACTCCATGAGTAAACCCAAGGCCTGGGCAGATAGTAAGGTCTAACTTTCATATCTTAAGAATTACAATTCTCCCTGACCGGTTTGGCTCAGTGGATAGAGCATTGGCCTGCAGACTGAAGGGTTCCAGGTTCGATTCCAGTCAAGGGCATGTACCTTGGTTGTGGGCACATCCCCAGTGGGGAGTGTGCAAGAGGCAGCTGAGCGATGTTTCTTACTAATCGATGTTTCTAACTCTCTATCCCTCTCCCTTCCTCTCTGTAAAAAAATCAATAAAATATATATTTAAAAAAAGAAGAATTACAATTCTATAATCTTCACCTATACAAACGTAAAAGATCCTCGCTATATGCACATGCACACATATATTTACCCTGCCTGTCAAATTTATGAATATGAAAATCTAGCATAAAAACACAATCTTTTTTGATATGCACAGCTTTTTAAAAATAACATTTCCATGAAGAACTAAAGCTTTAATATCTATGACTTTCCTAAAAAGGGAAAAAAACATACACATACCACAGAGCTCAGAACCTGCTATCAATTCCATTCACAGTGGCAGAATGGCTCTAATAGCAAAGACATTTATGAGTCATAAATTACCATTTATAAATGCAGTGTTTAGTGTTCATTTCAATGGACGACATATGGTCGCAACATTTCCAAATAGCTTGAACTGATAAATAGGTCACTGAAGTGGTTCAATTTGTTAAAATGCTAACACATTAACTCCTGCAGGAGTCGGGCTGCAGTTTTGCATCTGAAATGCTGAGCAGTGACTTTGAGATTGCAAGATGCTACCTTTGGAAACTGGGCCAGGATTTATAAAGTGGGCCTTGCAGTCCATTTTTCATCATGATTTATATGATTCAATGTGGAAAGACTTAGTGATCCATCAAAAAGAACCCCACTTGTTTGCCTTCATGTTTCAGAATGAAACTGCCCTCAATACCAACAATATCGCACTATTTTAGTTGAGCTGCTTCTGAGTTATATGTAGTGGACGTAGGGGCCAGAATGTTCCCAGTTATTTTAATACAAAGTAGTGAAATTATTTAGCCCATTCAAGCGTAAAAAAAAAAAAAGTATAGTAGAAAGGTGTCTGATCTATAGTTGGCACATTTATAATAAACATGAACTTAGTTTGGACCATAAGGAGTTAATAACAATAGCTGAATAAACTGAAAAGAAAAGAAAAAAAACTCTTCTCAGATCCTTCAGAGAGCTTAGGTCACAGGCAGAGCTGCTGACCCCAAAACTGGAGAGTTAGCTCAGCGGGTGTTGCTCAGTGATTTGCGCATTGACCTATGAACCAGGAGGTCATGGTTCAATTTCTGGTCAGAGCACATGCCTGGATTGCAGGCTGGATTCCCAGTAAGGGTCATGCAGGAGGCCACCCAATCATCGATATTTCTCTCTCTTCTTTGATGTTTTTCTCTCTTGCCCACCCTCTCCCTTCCTCTCTGAAATCAATTTTTTTTTAATAAAAAGGAGAGACGGGCAGGTAATGTAATTCACAACTTGTCGGAGTGGAAGCCCATAGCAGAAGCTCCTGCAGGAACCAGTACTGAAGGAGGAAAACCTGAACTGCAATTGACTAATTGCTAGGGCCTCAATGTGGACGGAGAGTTGTGAGCTCCAGGAGGACCCAGCCTAAGGGGAGCACCCCAACATTTTTGTGAGTTTTACCTCCAAGAGTTCTACCAGATTCTCACTATGAATATCAGAGAAAAACCCTCCTGGGCTTCCAGCAGGGGGAAAGAAAATATTATCACTCTGAAATACGCAAGAGCATTCTGTTCTTCTTGATAAGGTCTGCCCTTAAGAGAAACTATTTTACCAGAGACAACGAAACTATTGGGGATTTAAAAGAGCCTGAGTTGGGGAAGAGAATTACCCAACTCCAGCCTGCCCTAGCTTTCCCCACGGAGAAATGGAAATACAGAAATACCCAATTCCAGCCCCTCCTAGCCCTCCAGTGGAGGAAGGGCAATACCCAACTCAGCCCCTTCTAGCCATCCTGTCTAACTTCAGTTGAGGAAAACTGAAAAGTACATGTGAGATTCACCACCCACAGCACAGCCTCACTAAGAGCCCGAGACCTAATCACAGAACTAGAGAAGGTTCTCCTCCTCCCATATCTTACCACTCGGTTACTAAGGGCCTATGTACTGCAGTTCCTTTTACACAGTTACCATGTCTGGCTTCTGACAATGAATTACAAGGCATATTAAAAGGCAGAAACACAGTTGACGATACAGTGCAAACATCAGAACCAGACTGGGGTATGGCAGGGATGTTGGAATTATCAGAGGAGGACTTAAAAATTACTATGATTAATAGACTAAGGGCTCTACCAACAATAACAAAAAGCAGATGCTATGCAAAAAGAGATGGACATTATAAGCAGAGGAAGAATTTCTAAGAAAGAATAAAAATTAAGTGCTAGAGGTCAAAAAACACTGTAATGTAAATAAGAATGCCTTGATGTGCTTATTAGTAGACTGGACATGACTCAGGAAAGGATCTCTGAGATTGTCTGTGGAAATTTCCAAAATTGAAAAATCAAACAAAAAATGACTGAAAAAATAAAACAGAATATCCAAGAAATGTGGGACAGCTATAAAAGATCTAACATATACATAATGGGAATACCAGAAGCAGAAGTAATAGAAAAAAGAATGGAAAAACATTTGAAACAATAATGACTGGGAATTTCCCCCCATTAATGTCAGATATCAGTCCACAAATCCTGGAAGAGAATACCAAGCAAGAAAAAAAGGGCAGGGGAGTCACATCTAACCTTTTTAAAGAAAGGTTATTTGTAGAGGAGCTATTATAAGAATCACATCAAACATTTCCTGAGAAATAATTCAAGCAAGAAAACAGTGGAGATGTTTAAAATATTGCATGTGAAAAAACCAACAACCTAGAATTGTGTATACCATTAATTAATTTTTTGTGACGTGAACAGTAAACAAAAGGTTATCAGATGAAAATTGAGAGAATTTATTGTCAGTTGACCTGCCTTGCAAAAAATGTTAAAAGGAGGTCTTCAGAAAGAAGAAAATGATATGGGCCAGAAATTCAGATCTACATAAGGAAGTATAGCAGTAGAGAAGGAACAAGTTAAAATAAATTTTAATTTTAATTTTTTATTCTTAATTGATTTAAGAGCTAACAGCTTGTTCAAAATAATAACACCAACAGTTATTTGATTATGTATGCTAACACACACACACAAATAAACACTTATGTATATGTAAAATGAATGCCATCGATGATACAAAGGATAGGAGGAAAGAATTAGGAATTTTTTGTTATTATGAGGTACTTAAACTACATGTCACCGCAATAAACTTAACAAAATTATTTTAATTATAAAATTTAAAGCACAATACTATTTACATTAAAACCACTGAACCGAAATACTAGGTATAAATTTAACAAGATAAGTATATAAGATGCTCCACATCATCTTACTGAGCAAGATGAATATGATGCCATCAGGGAAATGCAAATTAAAACAATGAGATACCACTACACATAAATTAGAGTCTCCAAAATCTATAATATTGATAATACCAAATACTGGCAAGGATATGAAGCAATAGGAATGCAAGATAGTATAGCCATGTTTGGTTTGAAGACAGTATAACAGTTTCTTATAAAAATTAAATATATTCTTATGTTCCTTAACAAATAATCTAGATGTTCCTTGGTATTTACCCAGCTAGGTTAAAAATCTATTTCCACATAAAATACTAAACATGGATGATTATTGAAGCTTTATTCAAAATTTAGAAGCAACCAAGATGTCCCTCAGTAAGTGAATCCATAAAAGTCACTCTGTCTACCTCGGCTATGATGGTCTCTCATTAAATCTACCATCTCCTCTCAAGGTCTGATTCCCAGCTGATCCTCTTCATCATCTAAAATTTCTTGCAAGAAAGCCTGTGATTTACCCCCACGAAAACTATTAAATGCTGTTACAAATGCCTGTTTTCTCCTTCCAGAGCCGCCCCCCTCCCCGCCCTTTTTTTCCCTGAGGACAAGAACCATGCTCTCTTTCTCTCATCCCATTGTAGAGAGGCAGTGTGGTATAATGTTTATGCAAAATGACTTGGGAGCACATTGCTTAGAGTTGAAGCCTAGCTTGAACACTTATTAACTACATGATGCTTGGCAAGTCATTTAACTTCTCTCTGCTTGTTTCCTCATCTGCAATATGGGGATAATAATAAAATCTACTACAAAGGGTTGTTGAGCAAAGGAGGAGAAATAAGAAATGAAAAGTGATTCAAAGAGTGAATGACATATAATAAGCCAGGGGTGGGCAAACTTTTTGACTCGAGGGCCACAATGGGTTCTTAAACTGGACCAGAGGGCCGGAACAAAAGCATGGATGGAGTGTTTGTGTGAACTAATATAAATTCAAAGTAAACATCATTACATAAAAGGGTACTGTCTTTTTTTTCAATAGTTTTATTCATTTCAAATGGGCTGGATCCGGCCCAGGGGCCGTAGTTTGCCCACGGCTATAATAAGCCATCCAGAGGTCTTAGCTTTTATTATTGCAACACTGCACTTGCCATGATGTTACTCTCCCTAGGAAGACTTAGAATGTCATTCTTCGCTCTTGTAAAAGAAAGGGTCTTGTCCCGATAGAAAGATTATATGCAAGTGATGAGGAGCCTTTGTGGGGCAAAGGGCTTTCTCTGCAGCCTTGAAATCATATATTAAGAAAATATTTTCTGTCTTCTTTTCTATCTCTGAGACTCTGACCTCACTTGAAGATTTGAAAAGAGATTAAATTCCTCACAGCCCAGTGTTATCTTCTGCCCAACCCAAAGTCAAAATTGTTCATAATGGTCAGCTCTTGCAGGAAAGAAATCACTTTGTACATTTAGATTTCATCAAGTGGATAGATGTGGTTGCTCCTAGCTGTGACCGATAGAGGCAAGAAAATAGTAGGTGAAGAGAGAAGTCGTAGACAAACAGAGTCCTTTTATAAAAGATCCCATGCTGGCTGTGTTCAGTCTCCAGGGAAGTCATGCAGATCTCGGGTGGTGTGGGCAGATGTGGTCAGGAGAAATATGACCCTAAAAACAGAAACTCAGCAGGAAGAGGTAGGACTAGGAACAAGGAGGCTCAGGTTCCAGATTATATGGTTCTAGATTATACAGAACCATAGGGATGATTAGAATCAGAGACTTATTATAGAGATCTGACCTTCTCAACCATGAGAGTTGGTAAAGCAGCATTTGGCTCAACTGTTTTTCTACTTTTGCATCTTAACCTGCGTCTGAACTCACAGAGCAGGCAGCAAGGAAGAAAAAATGAACATGACTCAAGGGTAACTTGAATCTGTGCCTCTATTTTACCAGACCCAGGGAGCGGGCCTAAGCTGGCAGTCAGACATCCTTAGTGCTGCTGGGGAGGCAGGAGAGGCTCCCACCACATCCACTGTGCTCACCAGCTGTGAACCTGGCTCAGGGCTTCTGGCTGAGTGGTGCGCCCCCTGTGGGAGCACACTGACAACCAGGGGGCAGCTCCAGCATTGAGCATCTGCCCCTGGTGGTCAGTGCGCATCATAGAGACTGGTCGCTCTGCTGTTTGGTTAATTTGCATATTAACCTTTTATTATATAGGATTCTTATGTCTCTTCTCTCAGAGAGGCTAGTAATTTTTACCCCGATTTATTTATCCTTAGTTGAAAAAATTCCATACAATGAACTAATTATTGAGAAAATTTCACCGACTTATTGGATCATACCATTCCTATTTTGATAGAAAGTTACAGAAAGTGGAGCATGCTTATAAAACAGAAACATAAACTAAAAAATAAAAACAAGGCAGCAGTGGCATTTCAGGCACCAGAAAAATACTAAATGAGAGTCGTTTCCTAGTGCCTCCCAACATCCATTATTTAGATAATGTACTAATTACACAGGTAAGTGTCTCCCTGGTCACCTCTTTAAATGTTCAACAACATATTATAAAAGAACAAAGTAGAGTCAACAGAACTAAGTAATGGCATAAAACAGGCTAATTTGGTAAATACTTATTTACATTGATATTTGTAAATGAACAAAAATGGCCAATGATTTTCAATAATTGGCATTCCTGCCTATTAAGCTATAAAAATCATCTTTGTATAGTTCTCTTAGAAGTCAGACCCTACAAAGCTCCTTGTTTCCTAGACTCTTCCACAATTTAGCAGGGCTTCATTCAGATGAGGTTGGTCAAGGCAAGGGGACCTGGAATCTGCAGGCAAGGGAGATCTGATTTTGATTTTCAGTGAAAATCAAGCCATAGACCTGAAAAATGTTGTTACAGTATACCAACATCTCCTTTATAATGTTTCACCCTCTCACAGCCACTTGGCCTGGAGGTCAAACCCTCCCTGGTATTAGCTACAACAATTAAGGCTTAACTACAAGACTGCGCACAAAGACCACTAGGGGGTGCACCAAGAAAGCATAACAAAATGCGGAGACAAAGAAACAGGACAAAATTGTCAATGGAAGATATAGAGTTCGGAACCACACTTCTAAGGTCTCTCAAGAACTGTTTAGAAGCCGCTGATAAACTTAATGAGATCAACAAGAAAACTAATGAGACCCTCGATGTTATGATGGGGAACCAACTAGAAATTAAGAATACACGGACTGAAATAACGAATATTATACAGACTCCCGACAGCAGACCTGAGGAGCGCAAGAATCAAGTCAATGATTTGAAATGCGAGGAAGCAAAAAACACCCAACCGGAGGGGCGGAATGAAAAAAGAATCCAAAAATGTGAGGATAGTGTAAGGAGCCTCTGGGACAGCTTCAAGCGTACCAATATCAGAATTATAGGGGTGCCAGAAGATGAGAGAGAGCAAGATATTGAAAACCTATTTGAAGAAATAATGACAGAAAACTTCCCCCACCTGGTGAAAGAAATGGACTTACAGGTCTAAGAAGCACGGAGAACCCCAAACAAAAGGAATCCAAAGAGGACCACACCAAGACACATCATAATTAAAATGCCAAGAGCAAAAGACAAAGAGAGAATCTTAAAAGCAGCAAGAGAAAGAAACTCAGTTACCTACAAGGGAATACCCATACGACTGTCAGCTGATTTCTCAACAGAAACTTTGCAGGCCAGAAGGGAGTGGCAAGAAATATTCAAAGTGATGAATACCAAGAACCTACAACCAAGATTACTTTATCCAGCAAAGCTATCATTCAGAATTGAAGGTCAGATAAAGAGCTTCACAGATAAGGAAAAGCTAAAGGAGTTCATCACCACCAAACCAGGATTATATGAAATGCTGAAAGGTATCCATTAAGAAGAGGAAGAGGAAGAGGAAGAAAAAGGTAAAGATACAAATTATGAACAACAAATATGCATCTATCAACAAGTGAATCTAAGAATCAAGTGAATAAATAATCTGATGAACAGAATGAACTGGTGATTATAATAGAATCAGGGACATAGAAAGGGAATAGACTGACTATTCTTGGGGGGGAAAGGGGTGTGGGAGATGCGGGAAGAGACTGGACAAAAATCGTGCACCTATGGATGAGGACAGTGGGTGGGGAGTGAGGGCGGAGGGTGGGGCGGGAACTGGGAGGAGGGGAGTTATGGGGGGGAAAAAGAGGAACAAATGTAATAATCTGAACAATAAAGATTTAATTAAAAAAAAGAATTTGGATGAAAAAAAAAAAGAAGTTATAATGTTTCACCATGCTTATATTGGACAATGTTCTCCTGAATTCACTTCCCTGCATACCTCTGATTAGGGCTGGCCACTAGAGAGTTACACCAGACGAGCAGGTATGAACAGACGCCGTGTCTGTTCTTTGGATGTGGGTGTGGGTCAGGCCCTGTTACTGCTCTCACAGGTTGCGCAGCTCTCTTGGATCACCTTGCTGGTGAGGGCAGAAATGGGAAACATGCCTTCCTAACTCCCACAGGAGCTCTCACTCCAGGTTCTCTCCATTCTGGGTCAGGTGTGAGGGTAGCTCCTCCAGGAGGGGCTGGCTGTTTCTGCAGGTCCAAGGAGTGAAGTTGGAGACTTGGAAATGAGGAGAAGTCAACATGGGTCTAGTAAGATAGAGGCACAGATACAAGATACCCTTGAGTCATGTTCATTTTTTCTTCCTTGCTGCCTGCTCTGTGAGTTCAGACTCAGGTTAAGATGCAAAAGTAGAAAAAACAGTTGAGCCAAATGCTGTTTTACCAACTCTCATGGTTGAGAAGGTCAGATCTCTATAAGTCTCTGATTCTAATCATCCCTTAAGGTTCTGTGTAATCTAGAACCATACGAGTTTTTGTTTTTAGGGTCAGATTTCTCCTGACCATGTTTGCCTACAGCCACTGAGATCTGCATGACTGCCCTGGAGATTGAACACAGCCAGCATGGGATCTTTTATAAAAGGGCTCTGTTTGTCTATGACTTTTCTCTTCACCTACTATTTTCTTGCCTCTATCAATCACAGCTAGGAGCAACCACATCTGTCCACTTGATGAAATCTAAATGTACAAAGTGATTTCTTTCCTGCAAGAGCTGACCATTATGAACAATTTTGACTTTGGGTTGGGCAGGGAGCGGGCCTAAGCTGGTAGTCAGATATCCCCCTCAAGGTCTCTCAGACTGCAGAGGCCAGGCTGAGAAACACCCCGACTCCCAAGTCGTGCACCAGGCCTCTGGTCAGATATAATCATACTAAAGGTAAATTTCCCTATGTTCAAAGTTTGTCCCTGGAAAGTGTTATGTCAACAATGATTATTCATCACTTTCAGAATACAGTGGATGAAAATTACAAACATTTGCAAAGACACATTTCTGATCCTCATCATAAAATTAAGAGAAAAAGACTTCTCTTCATTGACCTTCATCTGGAATTTCCCCTAACCTGGTATTTATTCCTATCATAAGGGAAGTTGCAGGCATGGAGTTACTAGGATTATAACAGCATCGTAAGAGCTCTATTTGTTTCAGGTTGAAGAATTAGTGTGTCATTTGTCTTCATAGCTTCTGACTTAATTTCTGTTAATATTGCTTATTATTGGTTTCACAAAGAAATTCCTCCTAATGAGTTATGCTGGTAGTACAAAAGGCTGGATGGGTAATGTCAGAGTATCAGCAAGAGGCAAACAAAGAGAAAGATTGGTACACTATGTAAGTAGCTTTCACACTGCTTTTTACTTTATTTTTTTATTGCTGAGTTAGAGCAGGCACAACTGTGGGTCATCGGGAAGCACAACCAAGCTACTCACAGTTGGGATGATCAATGATATCATTTTGGAAAAGATGCCCAACCAGTGGCAGAGCAGTTCAAACTTTCATTCTTTGTGTATTTGAAGAATGTCTTTGAAATGCCTTGTATGTAACAACTTTACTTGGTATAGGAAGACAAAGATTTATAAGACAGCTCCTGCCTTCTGGAAATATGCAAGAAAAAATTTTTAAAAAATAACATAAAACTTTCCTTGAGGTAATTTGTGTCTATCACAGTTATGGCACAAGGGAGAATTTTAATAAAGATTAGCTGAAATGATTGTTAGTGGCCAAAATAGATTGGCCTCAGCATCCACTGAAATCTGCAAAAGCACTTGAGCATGCTTTTCAAGTATAAGTGCTCACTGTTTCACAGGTAGTCCCAACAAGTATAACAAGTATACAATTTGTTTCCTAGACTTGCAGAAGATTAGGGAAGGCCAATTCAACACAGAAAAATACAAAAGGTGGGAAATGGAAAACTGATAGTAGTGGGGATGTCAAAAACGATTAGAAGTACACATGCAATAACAACAAACAGACGAACACAAATACCTCTATCATTGAGAAGTTTTCAGTGTGGTATAAACAGAATTGCATAGCTTAGAGATTAAAAGGGACATACATACTACCAGTAAATAAGAGTCAGCTAGTATTTGAGCACTAGGATTTTTTTCACACGTTTATTTCATTCATTCTTCACAAAGTCATTCGTTCCAGTTAACAAATGAGGGGATGAAGTCTCCAAGTAATCAAGCAACATATTCAACATAAATCATGAATATGAAGTTCAAGATGTTAAATTAATTTAAATATCAAATTTTGATTACATCTCTGAGTTTCAGAGCTGCTTGGGAACCACTCTGTTGAGGGGATACATGATTAAATATCTGTAAATGACATTTAAGAGTTTCCTAATGCTCTAATCTTATTAGAGGTAGATACTTTTAATTCAGAGAACAGTTAGTATGGCCAAATCCAAATACGTAAAGAAACCAGGAACTTTCTTCAAGAATGGCCTGTCACCTAGACTGCTGACCTGCTCAAGGACAGAAATTTCTGCTGACTTCACTCCCAAATCCTTAAGATTCAGCAGAATTCCAAGTAAAGATTTAATATTCAATCAGCGTGATTGAGAGATGGCTGATTACATTGCATTCTGTTTTTTGTATGTTTAATTGTCCCCACACCTAGTTCCGTAAAGTAATGAAAAGTGATCAACGTAGTCTTTACCTCTTTTTTCTTTACTCTCTTCATCAATTCCTCCTTCTACTTCCTCTCAGAAGGATCATTCCGACAATCTCTTTCCATGCCCCACCCCCTCAGAGTGATCATAAATGCACACTTTTAGTCCTGATGACTTTCCTGTTCCAGACACCCCTGTCTGGTGAAATCGCAGTGAAGAAATCCTCCAAGTATCTCATATCAATTGTAAATAACCCTAAATATTCTCTTTACACCAATCAGCTCCTTTTAAAAAAGTTAACCCAAAATAATGTATCTCATTGCTCAACAGGACATGATGAAATGGTTCTTTTTATATAATCTGGTTTTTAATGGTCCAATTTTATTATGCATTGGAATTCAAGTTTATTTTACTGTGCTTTGATCTTCTTTATTTTCACCTTGCATCTACTATATTTCTGAATATCTTGCACTGGTATTTAGACTACTTTGTATGTCATATGAATTCCCTAATAGAGTCTAGAAGGAGACAGGGAACCCCTATCTGTTTATATATTTGTTTTTACAATTAAGAGCATGGAATATGAGGGCTAGAGTGACCTGTGCTGTTTATAAACTTAAGACCTTAAACAATGTACTTGACATTGTTAAGCCTTAGGCTTTTCATTTAAGGAAAGGGAATAATAATATTTACCTCATGGTTTGGTCATAAAATTACATGGCATAACTTATTTAAAGCATATACTGAGCTTTCAATAAAAGAGTTTTACTAATTCATCATGATTTTATCTAACACAGTGTCTAAAATAAGAAAGGACTTAAAGACTTATTGATGATGATAATACCTCAACAGAGAATAAAAGTCCACTTCTTCATCCCCACTGTATTAACTAGAAAAACACAGTCCCAACTGCCTAGTAAATTCCACATTTGCTTGTGAGTTCTGTGTGAGTTCTTGGCTCTCCGACTATTAAAAAAATGATGACAATTTAGTTCATTTCATGTTTCCTTATTCCACATTTCAATTTCCTACCTTTTTACCCTCCCAACTGCTCTATAACCTCCTGAAATTAAGGTGGCTGCCACATGACCTCACGGAAATGTAAAGAAGTTGTTGGGTTTTTAATAAACACATGCACTTGATTTTTAGCTCAGCTATAAGTTAGCTCTATAACTTTAGGTAAAACCAGTAGCCACTCTGTGCCTTAGTTTATATAACTACAAAATGGAGTGTAAATCCCTGCTTACCTTGAAACTTGTTAAAGACTGAATGCAGTAAACATTTTTGTGTGTATGAAATATGCTTGACATGCATGATGATGTCTGAATGTTAGGCATTCTATTATACTTTGTGAATATTCTTTGCCCAAAATGACGCAATTCCATGTTATTTTTCAGCCTCTGACTTAATTATTCTTATCCAACCTATTAATTAGCTAAAGGTGCTACTAGTGTGTGTTGGTACTTAATTGATAATGGATATAGATATTAACACAATCCAGATAAAATATTTGGGTTTTGATAGAATGCCTCAAGTTACAAAATGTAATGATCAGGAGTGAATCTAGTGAAAACAACAGTCGTCTCTGAGCTCAAACTGGAGAATTCTGTGCAATATATTTGACACAAGTTGGACTTTTTGGTGCTATAAAGTAGTTTTATTGTCCACAGAGATGACTTCCTGGTTGAGTAGAAGACCCTAACCATTCTCCCTTGCATTAAATCTTACATCTCATTCCCTATGCACCAGGAATAGAAGCAGCTTTTGATTTCATGGTTGTCTATTGCATGATAGATGGAGTAAGAGACAAACTGCATCATGACAAGGGGTGGGGGAGGGAAGTTGACTTCAAATCTGATTTAATTGCAAACAAACAAACAAAAAAGGTTAGCTGTTTGACAAATGGCACCTTATGGAAAGTTAATTGAAGTGTGTCTAGATGTAGCCTCCTCAGCCACTAGGGGTCAGAATTACACAGCACACTCACAGAACACAGACCGCTGGTGGGCCAAAAAGGAGGGACCAGAAATCACCATTTGGAAATGGTTTTGAGCATTGTGTGCAGAGAGTACACTGAAACAGCATTTGCCATCTGCCTGCCAGGTCTCATTATATGTTAAAGGGTAAGAACATGCAAATGGCACATAGACTTGCTCAGGCTATTTTTCCAGTTGTATTTTTTTCTCTATTCCCTCACAAGATACCACTGGGAACTGGATTTGAAAGAGGTTCTCCCCAAGTCTAGGGGTCATTTCTGACAGCCACCATGGCAGGACAATTTGCCATTAAAGAATTTGAAATTTTCTGGGGAAACAGGATGAAGAGAGCACTATGCATCGTTAACCTAAGGGAAGTCATTACAAATACATCTATCGTCCTAAAAGCAAAACAATAAAACCACACAGTGAAAATATTAAAAATGGGGGAAATGCCAATGTTTTTTATATATTTTAAAATAATTATAGAAAGTACTATAAATATCTCTGGGTTCATTAGAAGCTTTTCCTGAGTACCCTACAATTTCAAAGAGGTCCACATAATTGTTTTAATTTACTGCAAATAACAAGACATAAGGACATGAGGCGTGTTTGTATTCCTCATTCTCAATATCTTTTAATACTGGAGAGTGGTCCACGCCTGTCCCTCCAGTTTCACTGTGGCCCTCGCTGCAGCCTCTCTGGTTTCTTCTGCTACATCCTGGGCATTGGTTGGTTAACTCTATCACTCCTCACAAACAACTAGTCAAAGAGAGCTCTTGTATGACCTAAATAGATTCCCCTCATCTTCTTTTCCCCTTTCCAAGGCTTTTGGTAAAAAGTCAATTTTTTGACATTTGCTTTAACTCCCTTTTGTATTAATAACCAGCAGTTTTCTTTTTCTCTAACTGTACTCAAATAAATCAAATTGTGTATATACTGGAACAGAAAATTTCACAGTTGCCAAAAAGTTGTTTGAACATAAATTCATATAAGCAATTTGGTAGAAGTTGTGGTTGAATATATATATACTAGTAGTGGACTGGTACACGAAATTCGTGCACATTAAAAGGGAATTAATTAGAGGAAATATTTTAATATTGCTATTTGCCCTTTCTCTATAGTAGAAGTGTCAGAGATGAAAGAAAATTAGTAAAATGTACATGAAAATCTCCCTCCTGTCAGTCTGGAGCATGCCACAGGACCTAGAGTCAAGTACCCACCCACCACCCACGCAGGCTTCAAAAATGCAGGAGACCCAGACCCGGCCAGCCCCACCCCCATTGGGTGAGACCCAGACCCGGCTGCCCCACCCCCGTCAAGCCCCTCCAGGTGGGGGGCACGGCCTGAGGTCCCCCGGCCTGAAACTGGGGTGGCGGGGTATGGCCTGAGGTCCCCGTCAAGCTCCACTGGGTGGGGGCCGTGGCTGAGGTCCCCTATCAAGCCCTGCAGGGTGGGGGGTGCAGCCTGAGGACCCTCGTCCCTATCAGGCACCATGCAGCCTCAGCCTCAGGTCCCTGCTGTTCGGGAGTGATGTTACGGCGTCCTGGCTAATTTGCATATTCCTCTAGTTTTTATATATATGTGTGTGTGTACATATAAAGTATAAACATATATATGTGTACATATATAACATATATACATTTTTTGCAAAAAATATGCAAAAGTAGCAAAGGCATAAAAAGTATGTCATTCTGGAAAGAACAGTGTAGCCAGAACATAGCGGGTTCCTAGAAAGGCAGAGGGAGAGGAGACTTGCTGTGTAGACAAGACTCATCTGCACTTTTAACTACCAGTCATCCCAGTAACTATTTAGGGAACAGGGAAGGTGCTATACAACTCACTCCCAGGAAGGTGACTTCACCAGGTATAGCTGTGAATGACTTGTGCATGAATATATATATTTATATATATATATATATATATATAAATTATATATATATATAATTTGAATTCTGTTTAGACTAAGGCATCACAAAACCAATCAACACAAATAGGAACTACATTTTTTGCAGATAGATAGGCAGTGAGTACCATGAAACAAGCACAAATAGGTGGACAGGTGAGAGAACAGGTAAAAAACTGTTTAAAATTCATGATAGAAAACAAATATCTGAAAATTACTAAGATAAAGAAAAAAGTTTAAAAAGGAAAAACAGCCCAATAAAAATGGCAATGCATATAAAGGCAGTTTAAAGGACAAGAAATGCTAAGTTCAGTATTAGAAAGAAACAACTTCATTGATAGCCGAGAAATAAAAATTAGAACAGCAGCTAAATATAATAATGGTTTTGTATGATCTTATTTGCAGAAGAAATAGCTACACATCCAGAATATTACACTCCAGAGCTCTTCCCCAAAGTTAACTACTTTTTCAAGTATTAAATTTATTCCTTTGAACTTTTATCTAAAAAATATATATAAGCACATGTGCATATCACTCAGATTCATGGATTTGTGGTGATACTGGCTGTTTTTATGTTTTTAAGAGGAAAGGCTTTGTTTTGTCCCCTCCAGGTCATAGATGCCTTTGCACGGGGGCAGTTTTTTATGTCAGTGCCTATAAAATATTTATGTTTTTTCTAGAATTACAAAGCACAGGTGCATCTGTAATTTAATTAACCATTCCTTTATTGACAAATATTTAGGATCTCCATAATGTTGCACTGTAACACAATAATGAAACAATTTTTACACATTACCATTTGAGATTAATATTTCATCATTAAGATTGCCAATAAACGTAATTGATGATGTCTGGGATGACATGGACAGAAGCAAACAAATACCTTCTTATACTACTAGTGGGAGAATAATTGGCAAAAACCTCTATTGAGGGCAACTTGGCAGCATCTAGAAAAGGAAAAAAAAAATGGAAGGAAACTCACCAAAATTTTCACTGTGGTTACTTCTGAGAAGAAGAGTTAGAATACAGGAGATTGAACACTCTAGAAAGAATTTAACTTTTTACTACATATAATGTCATATTGCTTGAATTTTTACAATAATTATATATCCCTTTTTAAAGAAAATATAATTTAAAATAGTAAATACCCTTTAATCTGTATGTGTGTGTATACACACACACACACACACACACACACACACTATCTTACCCACTTGGGAATTTACAATGTCCATTAGCATATTGAAATTCTGAGAACCCCCAAGTTATTCAAATACTGCATTGTTTATTCAAATAAACTTTATTAATCTACCCATGATTGAGTATTTCTGTAAAGCCCTTTAGAAAAACCATGCTGATTGTTGAAGAATAGCTATCAAGGAAGAGAGATCTGAAATATCAAATTTGCTCAAAATCAAAGACTCTCAAGGTTTCCATGCATATCAGGCTCATGTCTTTAAACTCAAGGGCAAACAATCTCTAAGGGCAAATTACACTTCTCAGGCTGGTTTCTATAACTCTGTGATGAACTTGGTTTCTCAGGGCAGTGCATACTCCTAACCACAGTATGTGGTCCCTAAGGGAAACTAAGAAATCCTGGGGCCCAGTACAATGAAAATCACTTACTCTACTACGCTTAAAAGTGGCTTGAGCAAAAGGCTTTAAGCATGAGCTAGATACAGTACAGTGCCTTCATTTTCTCAAACTACAGCTCCTTTTAGCTCTCCTCCCCTGCCTTAGCTGCTGACATTCAAATTGACTTTTCCCATTTATAATAGCAGTTTCTGTCTTGTTTTTACCATTGTCCACCGAGACCACTGCTGTGATTTTCTACTCATGCACAAGATGGAAGAAAGTGTCCCGGAAAATGCACCACTTATTCCAGTCATTTTGCTAAAGGACACTCAAGTGTGGGTAAAGGCAGGAAAAATGACAGAGCTTCATGCTGCTGTCAGGAATTGCTTCCTTGTTAGTTCCCAATTTTCAGAAATGAGACCAAAAACCCATGTGCTCTCACCTTTCAGAAAAGACAGACATGAGCTATACTATCCATCTAAACTAAAGCAATGACCAGATTACTTTTTAAAATTTTTAAAATAACAAAATGGAAAAGGAAAAGGAGAGAAAGCCTCAGTGATACAAATCCCTTGGCAGAAACACCAGAATTCTGAGACAATATTACACTTGATCTAAATGTCAGTCAATGACACTGAAATGTTTGCTGAGTGCTTTGTGCTCTGCATGTTCTAATCTAGGCAAAGGGAAAGCGTGGAAAATAGGGTAGAGAATGCAAAAGGAAGAAAAGAATAGGTGCTGTGAATTTCAGCAATAAGTTTGTAACTCAGAAGGCAAACACAAAAAATAGGGAAAAATAGAGAGAAAAGGAGAGAGAACATGTTTCTCAAAACATGTTTTGTAAAACAACAGTTTCTTTGATGCTAAAAGGTATTATGACAAAACAAAACAAATCAGAATCATCAGAAACTGACTCTGAGGTCAATTGAATGTCAGCTTCTCAGGGCCTATACTCTGAGAATATGTTTCCTGACTCACCAAAAGGGAGATATAATTTGCTACATTTGAGAGGGGATCATTTTTATTGACGGCGAGTCTATTAACATTGGGAAACTATCCTTTTGAGGAAGGTGATTAGGAGAATCAGAGTTCTCTAGCTCTGTTTTGGCTGCTGTCTAGTCACATGACTTTGGAGAAATCTCTAACCTTCCCTGCACTGGTGTCTCCCCATCTGTAAAGTAATAGAGTTGCCCAAGAAAGTCCTAGAGGCCTCATTACCCTTTAACTCAAACATGATAGTACATCCCTTGGTCCTCACTGATGTAGCATGGAATTGGTAATACTGTTTCAGACCACACCTTCTGGACGGTCATAATATCAACGAAAACAAACCGACCAGAAAGACTTTGGCTCTGAACCTTGATCCAGTGGATTGAAAAACAGAAAGAACTCCAGGTTTGACATTTGGGGGTCATTAGAGTCTTCTAATTGTAGTTGTCAGAAGTCTCTGGTCAACTTTCCATTGAACCCCCTGCTGAGGCCATGTAGACCTTGAAATGTGTGCAGCCTCTTCCTGTGAGGTGGTTACATTTCTCCTTATCACAATGTGAAACATCCACATGAAAACATTTGGAATCTCAGGTATTAGCTTCAACATGTAAAGAGCTTGGAAGTTTTCGCTTCTGTCCTTCAAACAAGGAAAAGCTAGAAACATTGAAATTTAATTATTTTAGGCCCATCAGCAAATGAAGTTCATAGAGCAAACTGCCATCGGGAAATCTGGAGAGACAGGGGCACCCTCGTAATCAAAGCTGGAGATCTTGCTAGAGTCATAAACTGGTGGGAACACTTGATGAAGGCTTTGACAAATTGCTGGAGGCTAAGTTGGGCCTAGGGCAGCCGTGGGCAAACTACAGCCAGGCCCCTGGGCCGGATCCGGCCTGTTCAAAATGAATAAAACAAACAAACAAAAAAGACCGTACCCTTTTATGTAATGATGTTTACTTTGAATTTATATTAGTTCACACAAACACTCCATCCATGCTTTTGTTCTGGCCTAGGGTGAGGGAGAAATCCATAAGGTGCTTGTCTAAGGGCTCCACAATATCATAAGTTTTACCACCAAGTTCCTTACAGGTTTCCATGGTGAAGATCCAGGAAAGAGTCCCTCATGACTTTTGCAGGAAACAGAAAAGAATAATCATTGTGAAACACATGCAGAGTTTCTACATTAAGAAAAAAAAAGAAGTTAATAGCCCTAGCTGGTTTGGCTCAGTGGAAAGAGCGACGGCCTGTGAACCCAGTGGTCCTGGGTTTGATTCCAGTCAAGGGCACATACCTAGATTGGGTTGCAGGATCCTTCCTGGCCCAGGCCCTGCTGATCAGGGCGCATGCAATCAATGTGTTATCTCATGCCGGGAGCCGGTCCATCCTTGCTGTTTCAAGGGACCTGGCATATATGGCATACTGTTCTTAATATGTTTGCTCACCTTCTTGGCACTATGTGTTTTAACCAAAGTCTCCTCTCTGAGAAAGGTTGTTTCCCCAGGTAGGGATTTTCCCCTGAAGTTAGGGAGGGAATAAAACCCCTCAACTAAGTGCCAAGCGGATAATTAATCACTTTAACTATGAACAATCATGCTTAAGCTACATAATCTTTACTCCCTGGAATGGAGATAAGAAATGCCCTAACCTTTGTAATAGAGATTGATAGGATTGAATCAACTGGTATAAATACAGATGTAATAAGACAGCAAGACACAGAACTTAGGACACAGAACTTAGAAGACAGAACTTAGAAGACAGAATCTACACACAGAACTTAGAAGACAGAACCTACACAGAGCCTAGAGACAGAAGAACTTCGCTGGAGAGAACATGGCAAAAGATCCTGGGCTGAACCTGACTACAGAAATTGGCAAGAGAACCTGACTAGAACCTAGTGACTGAACCTGGCTGGAGAACCTGGGCAGAACCTGGCTGGAGAACCTAGCGAGGGAACATGGCTACAGAACCTGGCTGGAGAACCTAAAGAACCTAGCAAGAGAACATGGACACAGACCCTGGCAGGAGATCCTAAGCAGAACCTCTCTGGAGATCCTGACCAGAACTTGGCTAGAGATCCTGGCTAGGCTGCTGATCAACTGAACGCTGTCTCTGTGTCATTCCTTCTTCGCCGACTCCGTCTACGCCTTTGGGAACCCCTGGACCTGCTGGGGTTGGACCGATTAAGAAGATGTGCCATACTGAGTCTAAAGAAAAAAGACTCTGTATTGATCTTTTAACATATATGCTTGCTAGCAGAGGAATTAAGGTTACTCCCAGTCAGACAGAACATTTTATACAAGAAATATGTCCATGCTTTTCTGAGGAAGGAAAGGTAAATGTAATGGCATGGGAGAAGGTAGGCCCAAGGAGCCTTATCCTTAACCCCACTGCAGCCTTTCTACCCTGGAAAGTGCAGGATTGGCAAGCTCTCCCTGGGATGATAGATCAGAACTCAGGTAATAGTGGAAAGCGCCAATCCTACTCTTAAAATGGATATAAGAGAGCATTTGAGGTTTTTCTTTTTAATGCCTGCCTTTAAAAAATAAAAAAGGGGGAATTTGCCGGGAGCCGGTCCATCCTTGCTGTTTCAAAGGACCTGGCATATATGGCATACGGTTCTTAATATGTTTGCTCACCTTCTTGGCGCTGTGTTTTAACCAAGGTCACCTCTCCGAGAAAGGCTGAATCCCCAGGTAGGGATTTTCCCCTGAAGTTAGGGAGGGAATAAAACCTGTTAACTAAGTGCCAGGCGGGTAATTAATCATTTTAACTACGAACAATCATGCTTAAGCTACATAATCTTTACTCCCTGGAATGGAGATAAGAAACGCCCTAACCTTTGGAATAGAGATTGATAGGATTGGAATCAACTGGTATAAATACAGATGCAACAAGACAGCAAGAGACAGAACTCAGAAGACAGAACCTACACAGAACCTAGAGACAGAAGAACTTCGCTGGAGAGAACATGGCAAAAGATCCTGGACTGAACCTGACTACAGAAATTGGCAAGAGAACCTGACTAGAACCTGGTGACTGAACCTGGCTGGAGAACCTGGACAGGACCTGGCTGGAGAACCTAGCAAGAGAACATGGACACAGAACCTGGCTGGAGATCCTAACCAGAACTTCGCTGGAGATCCTGACCAGAACCTGGCTAGAGATCCTGGCTAGGCTGCTGATCAACTGAACACTGTCTTCATGTCATTCCTTCTTCGCCGACTCCGTCCACACCTTTGGGGACCCCTGGACCTGCTGGGGTTGGACCCTGGCAATCTCACATGGATATTTCTCTATCTTTTCCTCTCTCTTCCACTATCTCTCAAAATCAATGGAAAAATATCCTCGGGTGAGGGTTAAAAAAAAAAAAAAAAGTTAATAAAATGATTTTTTCCCTCCAGGGGCATAGACTTTATTAGAGCCTTATCCCAGATGGGAGAAGGGCATTCCCCCATTCGCATTCCAACTCAATCTAGGCTTCTTCTTTCACTCACGTGGGGAAAGTATATGTAGTCAGCAGGGTCCAGGGTTTCAAGGATATAGATTTGGAACCCAGTAGTCAGGGAAGAAAGTAGGTGGCAGGGTGGGGGAAACTATACCTCTGAAGAAACTCTGGTAAAAGTCAGAACAGATGGATAATATAAGCAGGAAAAAAAAATCAACATAAGACTAAAATTTAATCAGAACATTACTAAACACTTGTCCTGCTTCACATGTTACCACCGCCAAAGACAGTGTCAGAGTGGATTAAAAAATCAAATTACATGTTGTCTGCAGGAAACCCACTTTCTATATTGAAACTTAGGTTAAAAGCAAAGGAATGGAAAAAGACACACCATGCTAACACTAATAAAAAGAAAGCTTGAGTAGCTCTACTACTTTGAGGCAAAGTTTACTTCAGAATAAGGAATACTAGCAGAGATAAAGAAAAATACTACATAATAATAAAGGGGTCAATTCCCAAAGAAGAAAGAATAACTTAGTATGAACCGAAAAAGAGAATATTGCGACACATGAAGCAAAAATTGAAAGAACTAAAAGGAAAAATAACCAAATTCACTATGATAGCCAGAGGCTTCAATATCCTTCTGCCAATAACTGATAGATTATGTGGACAGAAAAATCAGTAAAGATATAGATGATCTAAACAGCAACATCAATTAAATTGGTCAAATTGACTTTTATAGAATACTTCATCCAACAACAGCAGAATACACATTCTTCTCAAGTTTCCCTGAAACATTCACAAGATGGACCAGGTTTGGGCCATTAAACACACCTTAACAAATTTAAAATAATAAAAGTCATACAAAAGATGTTCTTAGACTACAATGGAATAAAACTAGAAATTCATAATAGAGAGATACCTAGAAAATTCCTAAATATTCGGAAATTAAAAACAACTCTAAATAGCACAAAGATCAAAGAAGTCTCAAGATAAATATAAATATACTAGAGCCCTAGTGCACGAAATTCGTGCACAGGTAGGGTCCCTAGGCCTGGCCGGTGATCAGGGCCGATCTGTGGGACAACCAGTGGGACGGCTGAAGCGCCCCCGCTGGCACCACCTTGGCCAGCCTGGCACCGGCCCCACCCCCCTGCCTTCGCCACCGCCGGTCGCCTCCCTCTGCATGGCAACCGGTAGTGCGATCAGGGGGCCCCTGCTGGCACCTGCCTTGGCTGGCCTGGGGCCTGTGGGCTGGGGACAGCTCCTGCATTGAGCGTCTTCCCCTGGTGGTCAGTGCACATGATAGCAACCGGTTGTTTCACCAGTCGTTCTGCCATTCAATCGATTTGCATATAAGGATTTTATTAGATAGGATTTTTTGAGCTAAATAAAAGAGGAAATATAACTTATCAATATTTGTGGATTACATCTAAAACAGTGCTTACAGGAAAAATTATAGCATTAAATACATGTATCAGAAAAATAGAAAGCTCTGAAACCAATATAATGTAAGCTCCCATTTTATAAAACTATAGAAAAAAAGGAGTAACTTAAGCCTACAACAAGTGGAAGAAAAAAACTACTACACTTTGAGCATAAATCAATGAATTAGAAAACAATAAAGAAATCAACCCAAACCAAAAACTGGTTCTTTGAAAAAGTCATGGATTGGACAAGACTCTATGGATGAATAGATCTTGAGGGGTCGGTTCAACAAACAAAAAATAAAATGTGTACTATTCACAAACTTTAAAAAAACTTCATAAAGTAAGGTCTGTGATTTTTTTCCATAACTTTAGATAAAGTATAGAAGGCTATATGGTTAACCAGATCATTCTATTCTAAATTATATATCAAAGGAGGGAATAACATTAAAAAGTGAGAAAGCCAAATACATTTTCATAAAAAGGACATATTTGTTGCATTGTAAAGGCCAGATTACATGTGATCTCTGGTTAGTCACACATGTAGTAAAGAAAATTTTTATCTCTGCTCTTTTGCTTATTAGATGTTTTTCCTTCTGGTGTTTTTTCTTGGTACTTGGAGTGATTTGTAGGCCAACATTTAATGGAAGAGGCATAGTCCACTGGGGTCATACAAAGCCTAACAGGAAACAGGAACAGACAATCACTAAAAGAGATAGACTATGTAATTCCAGGTAACACCCATGCTTTGGCTGCAAAATCAGTAAGGCTCACTTAGGAATTTAGGGGACAAAGTCACATGGTAGAAGACAGCTCACATAATCTTTATGAGCTTGAACAAATGGCTTGGCATCTACTCAGTCAGAATAAATCTGAAGTCATGTCACAGTCAGTCTAGAGAAGCCACCAGAGTCACAGACCTGTAGCTTATTTCTAAGTTCACCAAAATGGACTCAGTCTATTTTCTCCTTTGGCCTAGCATCCAAATCTTAGGAGAGTATGTCACATAAGTGGACGCAGGGCATATATTTATGCTCTAGCTACAAAGGAGGATGGAATAGTAAGAATCAGGCATACTGAGCCTCCTCAATGGGATGCAGGCTCTGCTGCTTAAGTTGGGAACTTCCCAAACACAGGAATAGAGTTTACCTGTTTGAAGCCCAATAGTATGCAAATACCATCACAATTCTAATTTTACTAAGAGTATAATTCTTTTAAAAATAATTAACTCATGTAATTACATCATGTTGAAGATGAAAGAAACAACTGTGATACCAGGCAATGGTAATATGTATTTATATACTCACACATATATGCACATACCTGGTATATACATGTAGGCACATATATATTATGTATGTCTATCAGATATAGATATATAAAATATGCATGAGCTGTTAAATGAGTGTGCAAATGTATGTACATATGTGTGTACACTCACTCTCCTATTCTGATTACAGAGCTCATTGCAGAGAAAGTTAATTGATACTGAGTTATTATTCTTTCCAGCCCGGATACAATCCTTATAAATACTATGATCCAAGTACCTAATGCTAATCAGAGTTGGCATTTAAGATAAAATCTACTAGCAAACATAAAACCACATTATTTTACAGATGAGAAATCAGAGACTGAAAGACCGTAAAGCACATTCTCAAGTTACTTATCAAGACAGATAGTTAATGGAAAACTCAAGGCTAATAGCTAATAGCTAACATTTATCTGGCTCCTCAATCTACCAGTCACTCTTCCGAGGGCTTTGTGTGTAATAATGCATTTAATCCTCATAACAACCATGTAAGATGAGCATTATTGTAATTCTCATTTTACAGCTGTGACAAGCCAAGCACAGAGAAGTTATCTGCTGATTCAGGATTAGAATCCAGATCATCTAGAACCAGAATTCACACTCTCTCCTATGATGCTAAACTTCTCACAAAACTTAAACAGGAGGAGGAATTCTGTCTTTAAAAACTATTATCAAATGTCAAAAGTACCTAAATATTAATTTTCTTGTTCACTCAGAATTTGTATGTTACAGCATCTCCTAGGTGCTGAGTTGTTTTTTAATCTTTTTTTAAAATCAAAATTCTGCTTAATAAACATTCCTCAATTGCTAAAAGTCTCTTTCCAAAACCTCAAGTAATTATTTCACCATTCACAAGCTATTGAATATAAAATTATTGGCCATAGATTTTCTTCTTAGTCTTTCAGTCAACAAAACACTCTTACTCATTTTCACTTCTTTAATAATGTACCCTCATGTTAAAGAAGAAAAAAATAATCTCAAGACATGGAATGGTTACTGGTATTATCTATGGTTTTTATTATTTTTAAATTTAAAAAATGATGAGAACATACGCTTCTAAAATGAAAAGATATGCTTCTAAAATACCTCTACAGTGTACAAACAACCTCTCAGAAAAGGGATATTTCAAATAATTTATTGGAGAATGTTTAAGATATTTAATCAAAGACAATCAATATCCAGGAAGTATGTAGGAAAACTCATATACAGAACTGGATGTGGAGAGAACTCTAGAAATGGCAGAAGGTCCTTCTAAGTATTGAGGAGACTGGTGACTGGAACAGGCTTATAATGAAATGATCTGGTTGGGAGAGTAGATGTGAAGAGCACTATAAAGTATTAGAAGAAATAGTACCTACAGCTCACTCATGGCCGGATATAGTTGCTGTTCTCAAGCTAGCCAGGAATAATTCATAATTCAAAGGGCATTGGGCAGGAAACTTACAAGACTCTTGCCTCCATAGAAAAGAATAATTTGCCGAAACCAGTTTGGCTCAGTGGATAGAGCGTCGGCCTGTGGACTGAAAGGTCCCAGGTTCGATTCCGGTCAAGGGCATGTACCTGGGTTGCGGGCACATCCCCAGTAGGAGATGTGCAGGAGGCAGCTGATCGATGTTTCTCTCTCATTGATGTTTCTAACTCTCTATCTCTCTCCCTTCCTCTCTGTAAAAAATCAATAAAATATATTTTTTTTAAAAAAAGAAAAGAATAATTGGCCCTTCCCAACATGATGTTCTAATCTTCCCTGATAAAGCTTAAGAGCAAAATTTGAAAGTTTCTAAAAGTTTCCAAGTAAATTAATTGCATCTCAAGACAAAGTTCGGTAGTATTTGTAGGATAACAAAAAATATCCAACACCCAGCAAAGTAAAATTCATAATATCTGGCATCTACTCAAATATCATTAGGCATATAAAGAAATGGACAAATACTAGCTGCAGTGAGGAGAAAAAGTCAAAGCTGATCCAGTTGTAAAAATTAGCAGACAGAGACATTAAACATTATTACTATATCCCATATATTCAATAAGCTAGAAGATTAAACCTTTAAATAAAGATATATGAAAAAGATCCAAAGTAAAACTTAAGACATGAAAACCACATTTTCTGAGGACAATGTAATAGTTATTTTTCATGATATAAAAAATACACTGAGTGGGATTGATCCAGATTAGATATTGCCAAAGAGAGATTAGTAAATTGAAGAATAGCAAAGGAAACAATTAAAATGAAATACAGAGAGAAAGTATCTCAAAAAAAGAAAAAAAAAGAATATGGCATCAGGAAATGTGGCTAATATACATGTGATTGGAATTATTGGAAAGAAGGATAAGGCATAAAAAATTGAACAAATAATGACCAAAAATTTTTCCAAAATTGATGGAAATAATGCAAATCCAAGATGCTCAAGTATTAGAAATATTAAGAAAACTATAAGACACATCATAATCTATCAATCATGACAAATTATTATAGAAATAATTTTTAAAAATCTTAAATGCCCTCAGAAAAAAAGCAGAAACAATGCAAACAAATAAATAAGAATATAGCAGAGTCCCTATCAAAAAAACAATTCAAGAGAGATGACAGTGGATCAACATCTTTCAAGCAGTGAAAGACAAAACCCTCAACCTAAAATTCTCTAAGCATAGAAAAAAACTTTCAAAAATGAAGTTTTTCTCAAAAACAAAACAACTTAAAGAATCTGACAGCAGACTTGCACTACATGAAAGAAAAATGATGCTAGGTAGAAATATGAAGCTGCACAAGATAAAATATATCATGACACAAGTAGGACTTCTCGAAGGGATGCAAGCTTACTTTAAGATTTAAAAATTATTCCATACACCATATTAACGAAATAATTAAAAACCAATATGATTATCTTAATATGCATTTGAGCCCAGCCAGCATGGCTCAGTGACTGAGCACTTACCTACGAACCAGGAGGTCACTGTTCGATTACTGGTCAGGGCACATGCCTGGGTTGTGGGCTCGATCCCCAGTGTGGGGTGTGCAGGAGGCAAGCTGATCAATGATTCCCTCTCATCACTGTTTTTATATCTCTCTCCCTCTCCCTTCCTCTTGGAAATCAATAAAAATAAAATAATATGCATCTGACAAAATCCAACATTTATTTCTGATAAAAACTCTCAGCAAACTAAAGACTAAAAGGAAGCTTTTTCAGCTTGATAATAGCATCTCTGTGAAACTCACAGCCAGCATCAGATTTAGTAATAGAAGATTGAATATTTCCCTCAAAGATGAGAAACAAGGCAAAGATTCCCACTCCTAGCACTTCTATTCCACATTGTACAGGAAGTTCCAGCCAGTGTAATAAGACAAGGAAAAGAATTCAATGACATCCAGTTGAAAAAAAAATAATAAAACTGTTTATTTGCAGATGACACTATTGTCATATTAAAATTTTGATGAAATCTGCAAAAAATATTAAAACTAATAGGAGTTTTCAATGTTGAAAGATACAAGAAAGATATTTTAAAAATCAATTGTTTTCTATGTAATAGCAAAAAAATACTCAGAAATCAAAATTTTATAAATGCCTCTTTAAAGTAACTGCATTCAACCAGATGACCTTTACTTAAGGATTCTCTCTGTATTGTCTTAGTCTTTTTTTGTCTCCTTCTGTCACCATTTGTCCTCCCTGTGCCCTCCTCCACCCCCCACCAATCTCATGGACACAGACAACAGTGTGGTGACTCCCCCCAGCAATCACCACACTGTTGTCTGTGTCCATGAGTTAAAAAAAAAAAAAAGAGAGAGAAAAATCTCATATGCTGTCTTAGTCTTAAACAAAGGAGAAGAATGTGTTTCCTGCTATATTCCATAGATCTCTGCAAATAAATCAAAAGGTAGTTTTCATTTCCAGGGCATGAATGAGAAAGGATTCTAGTCTCTTGTTTCTGTTAAATTATGCATATAAATTTATGTACACGCTATTTTATCATGACAAATGCCTTTTAGATAAGTAGAAATAATGACTAATATGCAGAATTGTTTTTACTGACAACCTTAAAGGATAAGACGTCAGGGCGGCCTGTATTTTTTCAGATAACATTCTTCAGCTTTCCCAATTTCAGATGAGTCAGGATAGTATATGCTTCCCTTATGTCTGTGAGCCATCAACGAAATGTATTTCTGATTCTATATCTAATAACTTTTTATTCTCCTGGGTAACTACTTTCAAATTCCAACTGCTCACCTTAGTGCTTTAAGTGAATGAAGTATAACATGTAAGAAATATATGGGAACATAGGACTGAATCAATTTTATTGAAGAATTCTTTAATAAATTAAACAAAAACACTGAGATGCTTCTGGTTTGGTTTTCTTATTTGTTTGTTTGTTTTGCAGGGGTAAGGGGTAGGTACCCTCTAGGCTAACTGCTTAAAATTGCCCTGAGAGACCAATGATAGTTGCAGTAATTCTTGGGGCACAATTTGAAAAGGCAGGTCTAATAGAATCTTTCATTTTATTACTTACAGATGCTCACACAGCTAATAGTAATTTTTCTAAAAACTTTTATTCCGCAACAAACCTCCTTTGGACTTTCAATGAAATGGATTTACTTCCCATGTTGGCCTTCCAGACTCAGCTCATTTCCCTTTGATTCTGAGTGATTTATGCTACCACACTATGATATACCTGCCTATATTACAAAGAGGCAGCCAACTTAATCTACCAAGCAACTCAAGCTTTCGGTAAATCTGATATTTTCCTGTTGATATTAATCATGTCCCGTGAGTCTTTATTCACCTGGCATCCCTTTGTTATATCTTAAGCGACCCAAAATATAGACAGTTGTTGCCTCTCAGAGATTCATTTGAAGATTTCTGTTTGTGTATGTATTAAATTCTCAGATACTAAAAAAGAGTGGCAAATACGTCTTGACTGACAGGCCAACTACAACTTACTAGAAATGACTGAACAAGGCTTTTTTTATTTTTTAATAAGAATTATGAGGCAGTGTCCCATCTCACCAGAAAAGAGTTTCATGACTGATTAGCAAAGTATGTCATGTGCTCCAGAGGGTTATATTTTGGCACTCACGCCATATATATGCCATGCCTTTCCTGAATTTTATGAGAAACCCTGGAAGGCAGAGCCATAATACCATATAACTGCCTTCCCTGATTAAGTACAACCAGCTCCCTAAACTTTCACACTGACTTGCTAGCTCCACAGTAGTTATTCTTTGAGATTTGTCCCTCTCACTCCTCTCTCTCTCTGTCTTAATTTTTAGCCCAAATGCTGATGCACTGTCCTCTGAGTTTGGGTCCATGTAGGGTCTTCATCTATAGCAGATTAAAAGTTCTGCAAGAACATGGCATTCAGCTATGTTGTGTATTTGAATAATGTGTGAACTTTTTTCAAATACATATTCCCCCAAAATTTGGCAATTAAGTTTATGGAGTGGCTTAAGAGTTTATATTTTTTTCAAACTAGGAAAGAGAATATGGATGTTATATCAACCTTTCTAAAATAATGATATAAATGAGGTCAAACTTCACCTATGCAAGTTACTAGAAAATATAGAGGAACTCTGCATTATTTGAAATTACTCAAGATGGTATTTGTTCTAGATGAATTTCAAATTGTCTAGAATAAATTTGTAGGTACACAAATATATCTACTTTCATGGTACATGCATAATAATTTGAAAAGACTACAAATATCCATTAGGGTAGTAGAATTTCACCAAATATACATTTTAATAATATAAATAATAGATTTTGATCTAGTAATGGTCAGACTGAGCTTACTTTGCTGGATAAGCAATAATATTTTTAATTCAAAAAAGTTCCAGGAAAATAGAGATAGCAGTAGCGGAGTAATTTTTGAAACTCAATATAAAAATAGAAGGAGCAATAAGATAACAAAACAATAACAACATCAAATGAACAATATTTATGACAAAACTAAGAAACAGAATATCCCTATGAACTCAAAATAACCAGGGGAGCCCGGCCAGCATGGCTCAGTGGTCATGTGTCAACCTAGGAACCAGGAGGTCACATGCCAGGGTTGTGGGCTGGATTCCCAGTGGGGGACATGCAGGAGACAGCCGATCAATGATTCTCTCTCATCATTGATGTTTCTATTTCTCTCTCCCTCTCCCTTCCTCTCCGAAATCAATAAAAATATATTTTAAAAGATGCCAAGGGGAGCACACTACCAAATATGAAAATTTGCATTCTCTGAACACCTGAACAGAAGAAAGCAAGAAGCAGTGGGATGTCTTAGAAGCAGTAAATCATAATAACAAAAAATAGCCAACATGGCAAGCCAACTGAGAACAACAGTTGAAAATTGTGGGATTTTTGTACATACCAATAATGGGTCAAGACGGAGATGACAGTCTAGCTCCATGTACTCTTAAAACTCTGTCGCAGGTTCCCCCAACCCTGGGTCTTAACATCACATTGAGGAGAAATTGAGTAGGCAAGGACATGAGATGGTAAGAAAAGTGAAGATCCAAATAAAAGTCTGATTATGAAACAGAGCCCCTCAAAACCCTCAAAAAATAAAAGCCTATATTTCTAACGATGCTTAAATTCAATAGATAGAAAGCCAATTTTGAACCTTGCTTCTTTTTAGTTTAAAGTAAACTGATTTAAAAATATGAATAAGGTATCAAGAAAATATTAAGTTCAAATTCCATGCAAAGTTTAGGTAAGAATAAAGAGAATGAGGAACAGAAAATATTCCTATAAAAAATAAAACAGGCCAAAAAGATATATATCAATGCACTGTTTTTTTTTAATTGATTTATATTTGACAGAAAACATTGTGTAAGTTTAATGTGATGCAATATGCTATTAAAATATAGAATTAAAACTTAAATGTAGTATTTCAAAATTAGCTTTCAAATGATATGAAGTTAATAATATAAATCATCATTAGAAAAACAGACATGAGTTAACAGAATTCAGAGAAGAATTAGAACGAAAATTTAAAAATCACTTTAGAAACAAAGATTAACTGGGGGGAAGGGAAACCCAAAATAATGAATAAGTACATCAAATAATACATGAAATAAATAGAAGGTAAAAATAAGAAAGTGGTTTAAATAAAAAATAAGTGGGTAAATATACTTGAGAGAATGTGACAAATATCAAAGATAGTCAATGAAGATTCAACATACAACTAATTGGAGTCCTTAAAAAAGAAAATCAAACCAAGGCAAAACAGCAACAACACAAAAGCCAGAAGAAATACTAAAACAATAAATCAAGAAAAATCTTTCCACAATAAAAAGTGAAACCACACATAGAAATAGTATACAGTGTACTTGAAAATATTAACTCAGCATAACAAGAAGAGAATGGCAAACATATGAGCAAAAAATAATACTACTAATAATAATGGTGATAATAAACGAAATTTTAAAGTGTTTTAAGAATCATTATTAATGTTGTTTGGGTTATAATTATTGTTCAGATACCCTTATGCATGAAAAGGGAAATAAAGTTAATGTATAATTATTGGATGTTCTAATTCTATCACCCCCATTTTTCTTGAGAACCCATTTTTCTCTGTGTAGACTAAAGAACATGTAAATTAGTATTTAAGTTAGTTAAGTTAAAAATCCTGTAGTCCTTCCCTGGCTGGTGTGGCTTAGTCATTTGGGCATCATCCCATGCACCAAAAGGTTGTCTATTAGATTCCTGGTCAGGGCACATGCCTGAGTTATGGGCTAGATCTCCAGTAGGGGCAGGCAGGAGGCAGCAAATTGATGTTTCACTCTCACACTGATGTTTCTTACTCTCCTCCATTCTTCTCTCTCTAAAAATCTATATCTATATCTATATCTATATCTATATCTATATCTATATCTATATCTATATCTGTATCTATATAATTCTGTGGTCCTGAACTTAAAAATATCAATCTGAACTCAAAATATGCATATAGAGTCTGACCCTATCCACTCAATGGCCTAGTAAAAATAACCAACCAGTAGCAATGAACATCCTTCCTAAGGGCTTGAAAATAAATAGAAGATAAAACGGAAGGAAGAAAGAAGGAAGGAAGGAAGGAAGGAAGGAAGGAAGGAAGGAAGGAAGGAAGGAAGGATAGCTTTTGGGAGAAATTCTCATTTCAGTTTCCAAAATATTTTCACTTATATAATAAGCATTGCAGTGTATTAACAATTTGCAAATATTTTTAAATTTATGAATTCCTAATGATATTTTAAAACTTACATTATGAGAAAGATAAGGAAGTTATTAAATTTTAAAAACCTACCAAACTTTCTAACTTTTCTACATGCATTGTTCCACCACGTTACGAAACAGTATAATAATTATAGTATTATAATAGTATAATAACTCTCCTTTATAAAGTTATTATCTAATCTAATAAAGGACAAAAAGGGTAATTGGCCATACCTTCGCTATGCTTCCCATTGGCTAATCAGGGCGATATGCAAATTAACTGCCATGAAAGATGGTGGTTAACCGCCAACAAAGATGGCGGTTAATTTGCATATGTAGGTGCCAAGCAATGGAGCGAAGCCGGCTGGCCCCGGGCAGGAGCAGCGAGCGAAGGCTGGCATGGCGAGCGAAGAGCAAAGAGGGAAGCCTGCCGCGCCGGCCTCTGTCATGCCCCTGGAGCCCGCGCACCGGCTTCCGCCATGGCCCCTTTCCAGAGTGAAGGCCTGGGTTCTGGGCACCGGAGGAAAACTGGTGCCAGCAGCCAGGGGAAAGGGCCCCTGAGGGGCCCAAGACTGCGAGAGGGCACAGGCCAGACTGAGGGACCCACCCGAGTGCACAAATTTTTGTGCACTGGGCCTCTAGTAATTCATAAAGAAAAATAAAATATTATTAAATGTCACTCTTTTGCAACCCCAGTGAATTACTGGATGTACTCATTGATTGGTAACATTTTACAACATCAGCAAGAGAGAGACGGTCAGATATTATGTTCTTCCTACAGTCTTGCAATGTACTACTGTTAGCTTTGGCAAAGAAATGACACCTAAGTGCAATTCTGTGTCTGCCCTCTTGTGTTTGCTCACAATTATGCCTAAGAAATCTTTTTACCAAAAAACGTACAAAAATGAATGAAGCTATAAAACAGATTTCTGGACCTAACTCAGACAATTTTGGCATCTGGGAAATGAAGCATCTGCACTAACTGTTATCTGTGTCTGTTTCTGTGTGTCTATGGTATGTGCACATATGCATATGGGAGTGTTCCCATTTCTAAGCAGTCTAGAGTTCAACTATCTTGTCAGCTTTACTCAAGTATGAGGTGGATAATAAAAAATGTCCATGTAGATTCATTTTCATCACACTTTGCAATTTCAAAACTATTTCATCTATATGTATTTCATAGTTCACATATATTATTCCATTGAATCTTCAAATCCATGTTTAACGACAGGTCAGAGCCAGCATATACTATAAAACACGCTGGGATTTAAGCAGATTGGGGAATAAACTGGGAGGAAAGGCTTGAAAATATTCTGTTTTGTTACTCATTTGATAAAACAAAACAAATAAAAACACCTTCTGTTGTATTTAAAAAAGTAACCTGGAGGAAATTAAAGCACCAGCCCCCACATTTAAAAGGAAATGCTGATCTTTAAGTTTCTAATAAGCATAATTAGAACTGAGAAAGAACAAATACTTTTTATTTTATTTCATTTTTGAAGCATGGTGGGTGATGGGAACTTCTAGTGGATTTGAAGCTTAGAATGTGGTAGAAAGAGGAGAAAAAGAATTGGCTGGAAAGAGGAGAATTCTGACAAGATGAAAAACAGGAATACAAGTTACTGTTTGGGTCCAGGGCCTTGGCGGTCTGGGACCCATCCCTGCAAGTGGCCTGGTGGTTCATCTTTGGCCTGAGAACTGTTGAGGCCAAAACACTACAGCAAGGGTCTGTATGAGAAGTGCCATCACAATGCCCAAGGGCTGTGTTGGATCAGAGGAAAATCCCCCGATGAAAGCATAATGCCTAGCACAGGGGAGGTGAACAGTGGATGGAACCATCTGAGCCCAGATCAATCTTCAGTGGCTGGACCTCTGTAGTTTGGTGTTAGCAGGAATTTGCAAGATAGGCAGGACAAGCCTTATTTACCCCAAATATAAATTAGAAAATGAAACTCTGATAGATTACGGAACCCAGCCAAATGATATTAAAGTTATCCTCTTACCAGAATTCAGTTCTCCATATTCTAGACTAATTCTGTCATGCCATCTGCTAAATTAATGAGGTTTTATTGTACTAGAAATACATCCACACAAGACTCATTTATTTGGTGAAGAGACCCTGAACACCATCACTGGCTATCCAAGAAGAAATTCAGTGAAAATGAGATTCACATATAAAAGCCAGGAAGGGCTGTGGAATTGTCATTTCTGATGATTCCAGGCTTCCAAGACATGATGAGGAGGGGAAATGAGCTATGTGATGTTGTCTTCACTTCATTGTCTTTCATTATTGAGCAATTGAAACCCACGATCTTTTCTAGGTCAGAATATTTCTACATTATAGGAATGAGCTATGAGTATTTTTAAAAGCCTGGGTTTCATCATTTTGTCATATTAATCAATTAAAATAATAGGCTCCCAGTAATTTCTTTTTCATTATTGTGCATTACCAATCTTTTAAAAATATAGCCTCTATTCTATATGGCTTAAGATTCTGTCTAGTGAATTGAACAACTGAATAATTATCCAGTTAGTTGAATCAGGATAGACTATTGATCTACTTAATATTGCCTGAAATATATCTTTTAGATTAAAACTGATTGAAAGCCTAAAGGATATTTGGCTATGTGAGAAACATGATAAAATTTGATCTGTGAAATGTATATCTCCACCAAAGAGAATATGATTTTTTTTTTCCTGCAGAGGTTTGTTCTCATGTAGGAACAGAACTAGAATTCATCTAAGTCTGCCTTCCTTCTAGATCAGAGCTCATAACTGTAGCTTTTTATAAGAATCATCTGGGAGGCTTTTAAACAATAGGATGCCCTGTGAATACAAAAGATCAATTTGAATAGAATCTTTCTTTTGAGGTGGGACCCAGGAATTATATTTTTGAGAAATTTCACAAGTGATTCTACTAGGCAAACAAGGTGAGTAACCATCGTCCTAAAGTCTCCAGGACAGCAGAAAATGCAGAACCTTTCCTACTTTCCTCTAAAAGAACATCCCCCATCTGAGCTTGTACACTCCATGACATTGTTATTTGTGAAAATCTGCTCAATTTTAAGTTAGCTCATCTGTAGACAATTGTTTAGATGTGTCTAGTTTGCCCTTAGTATAATGGGCCAGGCCAGCAGAACAATGAGAGCAAAATTCAACTCTCTACCCCCACTTCCACCTCTCTTTTCTTCCTCCCCAGCTGTTTTCAGCATGGTTTTTCTATAATTCTCAACACTTGAAATAAAGAAACCTTATATATCATCATGTAGACCCAGATTATAGCCTCTGACTTTATAAGACTTGTTAGCTCTGTTCTTATCAGCACTTAACTTGATTCCACCTCCCTCCTCCCCCGCCCCGCCCCATGTCCTCAAGGGTCTCTGAGGATGCTCTGTTTCCCTCTGGTTTGCCAGCAGAGAAACCTAAGTCCTGACCCACGTAATCCACATGCACCTGACTCCCGTGGGGAAATCACAGAAATTCAATCCAACCCAAATTCAAGGCACTGTATAGAGAGTCAGCAAAACTAACAGAAAAGTTGAGCTACTGTGAGAGATGTCTCTCAGGAAAGCAAATTTAAAATCTCCTCTGACTTCTTACTTGAATGAAGTAAACAGCTAAATAATCAGTGGCTACTTATGATAAATTTAAGTTTTGAGAGTTCTTAGAAAGGCCAAGAAAGGCAGCCAAACTAAGAAACTCCTGCAGCAAGATGTCATTCCACCACAAGTCAGAAATCCAAAGCTCTTAGCTCTAAGACATGTCAGAGCTTAACTATCATAGTATGGTGTAAAACAGAAGGAGGTAGTACCCGCTAGGGACAGAAGAGACATGTCCTTATGCTGGGTCTGTAATACAGCAGTAGCCCTGTAATTCAGTATAAAGATTCCTAGGTAAGGTAGTCCCTGAGGTATTTGTGAAGCTGTTGTCAAACCTAATGATGACTAATGTGTTTGCTTATTTCAAATTGCTGAAAATAATACGCAGGGCTTAGAGGCCAGAAATAGAGTCCTCCGTGGTGAATCCATACTTAGTAATGCCTCAAGATGTGCCTGGGAATGTGGGTCACTGGTGACAAGATCTCTCCTCAGGTAAAATAGAAAGAGAATGCAAGGTGGCAGGTCCTTGGCCAAGTGAAACATAATTTATAACATGGATCCCCACCTCCACTAGAAAAGGGGTACAAAGCAGTAAAGGAGGTCATAAGTCCAGTATAATTAATTCCAGATTGAATCAAGTGACTAAATCTCATAATGTCCTCAGGTCTTCAACATTATGTCATTCAGCCTAGGGTACAATAGAGGTGCCTCAGTGGCACCTACTAAGAGATGGAAGTCACAGCTGTTTATCATAAAGTTTTGACTTATCTTTTTCTCCACATTTATATAAATTTTGGCTGCCCTTGTATGAATAGGAGATTTCTTTAAAAGACATAGACAAGTATAAAAATTTAGTTAAGTACACAATGTGTCATACACTTCTAGGTACTTTACTGTTATCATACTATTTAATCCAAGAAGGAACCATTATGCAAAATTATTTCCATATTACACAGAAAATAATGAGGCAGAAAGATTAAGCAATTTTTCCAACATCAAATAAGTTTAAAGTACTAGGGTCAAAATTTAATTACAGAAATTAAACAACAGGAAATGTCTTGAAGTGCACAAAACAAACAAAAAATCCCCAACCAAACACACAAACAGGAGCATATAATGTGAAGGTACTGGTCACTGAATGACTGAATGCCTTATTTCCTCTTCCTGCTCGGCAAATTGTGACATTCACTTCATATCTTAATGTTTCCGTCTCTCTCCCAAAAGCAGCAACAACAGATCGGATAGATGCTCATAGTTAGAAAGGACCAATGTATCACCTAAGGGAAAGATACACACATCACACACATATCTGCTTACATTAACACTAAAAAAAAAAAAAAAAAAAAAATCAATGCTGAAGACCGGGAGGTGGAAATGCAGGCTCACAAGGCATAAAATAATTTATTTGGAGTAACTATGACCTCCTAAGTCCCCTGACTGAAAGAGGTCAAATAGGGCACCAGTACCAATTTCAGCCCCTATAGCAGTGGTTGGCAAACGGCGGCTCGCGAGCCACATGCGGCTCTTTGGCCCCTTGAGTGTGGCTCTTCCACAAAATACCACGTGCGGGCGCGCACGTACAGTACGAAGTTGACTTAAAACTTTAAGTAAAGTTTATTAAGTTAATTTTAGGAAACGTTGTGGAGTGAAAGAAGATGTAGTGTCGAGGATTGAGAAAGGTATGTTGAGATGGTTTGGACATATAGAGAGGATGAACGAAAGGAGATAGATGAAACAAGTATACAAGGCCAGTGTGGATGGGAGAATTTGAAGGGGTCGACCTCAGCGAACGTACCTCAATCAGATTGAGAACGCTTTTAGCAAAGGCCAGTTTAGGAGTACCCTAATTAAGTTAATAACAATGTACCTACCTATATAGCTTAAGTTTAAAAAATTTGGCTCTCAAAAGAAATTTCAGTCGTTGTACTGTTGATATTTGGCTCTGTTGACTAATGAGTTTGCTGACCACTGACCTAAACCCATTAATTTTTCCAATTAGCTGATAACATGGAATTGTGTATGTGGCTCATACCTTAAACTCTACCTCTATCCACATTTATATCCATGGCTCTAAACATGTCTTTATATTTGTTCATTGAAGACATTAAAGCCTTCAACTATGATAATTAATGCCCTCCTTTTAGATGGACTATATATTGAGTTAAGTAGTCACTTATTTAATAATGTAGTTTGTAAAGTGATGATAAAACATCCTTGCCCCAAAATAATCTTTTTCCTGATGCTTGAAATACCTCAAGTACTGCTTTATTCTTTTAAGGTAAGTATCCTCCTCTTCATTCTTCTTCATTGAAATGCAAATCTCTCTGGGTAGGATTTGCATTTTAATTAAGCCTCTAATGCTTCAGAGTTAATGAGTTTATCTAACACTTTCTTCTTGACAGGAAGGTACAGGACTAACTGAAAGGCCTTTTGATCATTTTGGGAAAGTATGAGACATACATGTGTTACTAAAAATAGTGACAAAAGGCACAGATTAGGGACAAAACTATACAAAGGATTTACTCTAGAGAAATCACATCCCAGAGAATGCTGGATGGGATCAATCATTTCCCTTCCCTATCCTACATTTCAGTCTCACACTTCTCGATTTTGCTAAGAAGGACCTAACCAACTCACTGGTTCAATAAATTTACAAACAAAAGGTTGCCCTGTGCTTTCTATGAACTTAGTGATGCCTCCACTAATCAATTTAGTAACTTCTGCAGAAAGAACATTGTGATGTAATTCCAAACTCATAAGCTAAAACCCTAGATGCACTTGTTTTACTGAAGTGGTCTAATCACTTTGAGCCTCTAAATTCTCGTCTATAAAATAAGCATATCTGCACATTTAACTCAAAGATTGCTATATAAAATCAAGATACATAAAGAGTATAGAAGCAGCTTGTAAAACAAAGTGATGTACATATATGCCAATTAAGATGTTTGTCATTGTAGGTAATAAATAATAAACCCTTGTCAAACTATTTTAAACAAAAGGAGTCGCTGTTTGCTCACATGGTAGAAAGTTTAGGATTTATATATAGGTCCCCTCAGGCTCAATTCTACCAAAGTTTTGGCTCCATTAGTTTATTTTTTTCTCACTGCCTTTGCCATCTTCTGAATGCCAGCTTCATCTTCAACCTGGACACAAAGTGACTGGAAATACCAAATTGACCCTTCTCCTTTGTCAAAAGTTTCAGTGAGTTTGGGGAAAGAAGGCCAAGTTTTATAATTATCAAATGTGTTTCTCGGTGCCATACTGCCTGTCTACTTTTGAAACTTGCTGACTGTCTCAGTGGCCAGAGGAATGTCTTGCACTGATTGGCACAGGCTTTCACTGTCACAGCCATAGTAGTAATGAGACTCCCTAGATTTTAGCTTAGGTGAACCAGAACTAGCATCTTGGGATGGCTCAATACCTCCTAAATTACAATAAGGGTGAGTGAAATGGTCATATCATCTGTAATCTTATACCAATTGGTACCTACAGATTGTCTTAGTAATTTTTCATTAATACTAATTAATACTAAACTATTATAATCATCACTATTGAAACTGTTATAGTTACCTATTATTTAACAGGAAAGGAGTAAAGGGAACTAGATCATATAGGCATGTCACTTATACAGCTTTGCTAACACTCTCCAAGTTTGTTCTCCACTAATCAGTGGGGGAAAGGACTGGACAAAGGCAGTTCAGAGGCACGCCCAGTAAGGTCGGAGTAACATGGGAAGATGCTTACCTGTCACTCACATCTGGAAGGGAATCAGTGGCCAGAATAGGCATGGCCACTGCAAGAGTGTGAAGCCTGAATATTTAAACTTCTGAACAAAGGAGCACATGCTCTCTTGTTTTTTATTCTCTGGAGCACCAGGCTCCTGGGACCCCTGTTGCAGGGGGATGTGCTCCCTTGCACCCACGTGGGTCACCACCATGTGGAATCCATAAGATGGACTGATGGACTTTAATTAACTGATGCTGAACTAGACTCAGTGCAACATGGAACGGACTCCATGGACACTGGCCTTGCTTTTGGCTCCACTGGAATCCCAGCTGCCCCTCGCTCAGGACTGGTTTAAGGGACCTGGGATTTTGCAGCCCAAGAAATGTAACTCCATGCAAATAAAGTCTTTCTCCACATCTCATTCTCCAGTGGAAGCTTCTGAAAATTCTTATTTCAGCAGCACCCCAAAAGCCACCCACTCCCACTAGCAAAGGAGAAATCTGATTATCTGGTGACAACTATTACTGCTACTTATACCACCGTTATTATTTCTACTCCAATTACTATGTCTTCCTAGGAACTTAAAAGTAGTTAGAGATGTACAGCATTGTCACTACTTTGTCAAGGACAATGAACATACATGCAGTTGACCTAACTGCATTGCCAAATGAGGTTTCACTATTGGTGTATGTTAGGATATTTGTTTTTTTAACTCAAGCAGTTTGTTTACCTTTCTCTTAATTAATCATGGGGTTTTCTTGTGATAGTGTATTTCCATGAGAGTCAAACTATGTATTTTTCAAACTAACCTTGCCTCTTCTTTTCATTGACTGATGGCCAGTCAATGTGCCTTGAAAACTCATTGCCTGGGTCTGCTAAACACAGTCAAAATCAACAGTGAAGGAATATATAATTTTTGAAACTCAAAGGAATCAGATTTGTTTTTATTCAGCACCTTTCTTAATAAAATGAATCAATAAAGTGCAATTCCTGGAGGGTGACTCTGACAGACTTCTAGTTTTAGGTCTTTAAAACCCTAACATGACCCTTTCCTATGATAATTCTGGTTCCATTTAGAGTTGGTTACTGTTTTGCAACCAAAATACTCCTGAAGTGGGAGTGTTGCAGTTATGAGAAATGATGACATTTCTGGCAGAGGAAGTAAGTCAAGTCTTAGAACTGAGTTTTAAGAGAGACTCAAAATCAATCCTGTGACCTCCTAATTTACTGACCTCCTAAAGCACTGGCATGTCTATCACTGGTTAAGTAATCATATCTCTAATTATAAAAAAAAAAAAAGCTGCTTATTTTCATATAAGTTACACTTGGGTCATTCATCAAAACCAAAGGCCTTGATAATAGAGATCGTGTCATTTGTGTGTTTCCCACAGCGCCTAACTCGGGCCTGGCCACACAGTAAACACTAAGTCAACAGGAGTAAGAGTGAAATTTGCATCATATAGATTACAGGCATAATTAGTGCTCTCCTTTCTCTACCCTGGCTTTTGCTCCCTTTGCCCTAAAGGACATTTGAGATTCTTTGTAAGTTGAGAAGCCTTCGAGGACCTCACAGTGTTATAATAGCATTAAAATGAAGAGGAAGAAAGAGTTCTTGGGAGGGGAGGGGCGGGAAACAAAAGCCTGAAGAAAAACCTGAAAGAAAGCCCAGCGTTTCCACTAAGCACTCCAAGCCTCTGCAGGCAGCAATTACGTTCTGAAGGAAATGTTTTACAATTGTAATTACACATAATAGGAGGAATGTATTTTTCCTTCATCCTACTCCCATGGCGAGTCAATTTAATTTTTAAATACAAGAGACATAATTGATTTTAGCCCTAGATTAGCGCTGAAAATGATCTATATATGTTCCCACTAATGGAACAGGAGACTTGGTCCTCCTTGGAGACTTTCACCCAAACCTGCTCATGCAACAATTACTGGAGGCTGACAGGTTAGTGCACAAGGAGCAGGATGCAGGCGGGAAACACCCCACTGATTAACCATTGAGAAAAATAATTAATATCATGCTCTTCCCAGTTAATTATGGATTAGGCACAAATATATTATCATCATAGAGGCCACAAAGTGATGAGACTGCCTGGAGGGGCCTTGTCCTATTCACCAGAAAATGGGCTTTCTCTGACGATTTCAGGACAAACCCGTTTCTAAATGGGGCTCTGGTGCGATGGTATGGATTAGGGGTGGGCTCATTTTCTCCAACAATGAAAGACCTATCTCTTATCTGGCAATGGATTTCTCATCTGCTCCTCTACCAGGCTGCTACACAGTGGATGGGTACACAGAGTAGGAATAGCTCAAGGCAAAGCTATGAAATAAGTGGTTTATACTTTGCCATTTTGCTATCAAAATCTGCCTTTAAGCACAGCTACAGAGTCCAATTTTTACCCTCACGGAGTTGTCACCTAATCCTCCCTAAAGCAGGATTAGTAGCTGGGATATTGCCTTCTAAGACTATAATTCCCGGGTGTATTTGCATTTTAATTGATGACTCCAGAGAGTCAGTTTTGGCAGGAATCTCTCACTGGAAAGGTAATGTGGAGACCTAGGTTCCAGTCTTCACCCCTCTATTTACCAGTTAGGTCATTTCCAAGCTGTAAAATAGGATTATATCCACCTCATGAGATTGCTGTGATAATTAAGTAAATTATGTCATATATTGTGAAAGGCGCTAGCATGGTGTTCACACCTTTGAATGGGTCTCAAGGTGGGGAGGGATCCTCGAATTCCAAAGGAACCAAGCTACAGAGGTGATGCTGTTCCTAAGGCACTTTACCTGCTAGGGCTTTGGCTGTATTACCTTGAAAAGGAGAGCACTTATCTATTTGATTGATATCTAAGATCCATTCCCCTTATAAAGTTCTAAGATCCTTTGTCCTAATTAAGTTCCTCAGTAGCACAGAAACATATGAGGACACACAAGTTCAGGGACTCAGCCTCATCAGTCATGAATGGAGACAGTCTTTCAAGGCATTTATTCAGATATGACTGGCTCTTGAATGTGGGCTGTGTTAGGGTTTAGGGCATTGTAGTTGGCAATGTGAGCTATGTGCCAGTAAGGTTTTCTTGTGGGGAAATGGCTGAAGCAACAGTAAACTCTCACAATTTCCATTGGTTGATTTATAAGTCCTGCCTCAGTCATACTGTTTGAGAGCCAAAGCTCCTACTGTCTTGGAATATATGATAAAATCTTACAACCAACTGGCTTTTCATCTCTGATGTCTAGTATCACCCTGTCATATGATTTACATCACTCAAAACATATCATTCTGGGAAAATGGAAAATAGCACTTGTGTTTGTTTGTTTGCTTGTTTGTGTCTGTGTGTGTGCACTTGTCATATGTATGTGTGCCTTCCTGTGCCTCTATGTCTGTATATGGCTGTGTTTGTGAATGTGTATTGTGTCTGTTTATATTCCCATATAGACTATCTGTAGAAGATGTAGGAATTGTATTGCTGGTCTTTAATAATAATGGATATGTAATACATGGGGAATTGTATTCCTAGGAAAGCACTGGAGCCTACAGTTCCTGACTTGCGAAATTACTTATGAGTGCCTGTAATGTTCAAACTCACACATCCCAGCACACTCACAAGCGTTTCAGAGGGCAGTAAGCTGGACCCATGAAACTCACTCCAACCACTAGGGCAAGCAGGAGGCCATGTGAAACAATTATCCCATCCCAATTCACATGACCAGATTTCTTCAGTATCAACTGACTAGTCCAAAGGCCTTGCCTTGGTGGCTTGTCTCAGTGGTTGAGCATCGACCTGTGAACCAGGAGGTCGTGGTACAATTCCTGGACAGGGTACATGCCCGGGTTGTGGGCTCGATCCCCAGCGTAGGGCATGCAGGAGGCAGTCAATCAATGATTCTCTCTGATCATTGATGTTTCTCTCTCTCTTTCTCTCCCTTCCTCTCCAAAATCAACTATATATATATATATATGAAACAAAGGCCTTTACTTTTGTTCCTTTATATACAAGGATTCGTAGGAAATTCAGAAAATTCTGAAGAGACTAGCAATTATGTATATTCTGGTCAAACTGCTCGTATCCAGGCAGAAACTGGGTTCTTTTTATTTGACATAATATTAGAAACAATTTTCTCTCTGAAGAACTTGCATTCCCCGTTTCTCACAAGGATGAATAGGCTTTACGGATATTAATGTATCTTTAATGGCTTAGTATTAAAGTTGGATGAAAGTAGGAATTATTTGTGAAGAAATCAACATTTTCCCATTTAGCTGAAGGAAATATTGAGATTCCAAATAAATCAATCAAATGCTCTCTTGCCAGGAGTGCAGCATGGACCCTTATAACTGTGAACTGTTGTTTTTAGAAAATCATCTACCGGTGACCAACCAAAACAAGGATAATGGAGTAAATATTTTAAATTTGCAGTTGAAGGTAAATCAGAGAACCCTTCATATCTAAAATAGGATTAAATACTGGGTGCACTCTTTGTATCATTTAAATAACACATTAATTAAAAGTAGGTTGGCTTGCTGAGTGGATGGGCAGTCAGTCATGGACTAGAAGTTACACCTGCTTTCTTAGAGTGAAGTATGGTAGCAACCATCAGGTAGAAACTGTAGTTTAACTCTAACCCTGCTGTTTGGCTTAATAATAGAAAAGTTACTTTTATTTTCTGAATTGTATAAATCATCCCATTCGATTGAATGACTATCCCATTGATTGTGATCTTACTGGTTATCAAAGCACATTCTTCTGTACCTGGGAAACAGGACAGCACAATTACCCTAAATTGTTTTAGTGGCCACAGATGGTGCGTTCCAGTTGACTCGGTAGCCCTAAGACCAAGACAGTGCAATTACTCTAAATTGCCTCGATGGCTCTAATGAGTTCCTGGCAACCCAGTGGTCTCAAGACCCGAGGGCTCTAGATAAGGTGTTTCTGTCAATTCAGTGACCCCGAGACCAGAAACTGTAATTAACATGCTTAATTCCGCTTCTGTAATCTGCTTTTTTTGCGAGCCAAGTGCCTCATTCCAAACCCTAAGATGTAATCAATACCTTTGTGATTTTTTGCCTATATAATCCTTGAACTGTGACCAAATGGCTGCTATGAGATTTGGGAATGCCCCCTCATAGTCCCGGATTGCAATAAATGTGACTCTTTAATTCGACTTCTTGAGGCGTCCTTCTGTGATTCGCGGGGTACATTACAACAAGAGTAGGTGTTCTGAAAATGAGCTTAAGGATCACCTATGGCTTGCATTTAAAGATAAAATCTTCCAAATAAAGAAATAAAGATAATCTCTTTTGGACTTAAAGAAATTTCTTCCTTTAACTATTTTGCATTCTAGTTTGTTGACAACCTGCCTGCCCCTTTGGCATTTCCTGTAATCCTATTTTTCTGTGGTATTTAGCTTCCTACTTGGATATCTAAAATCCTGAGAGAAGCTAAGCTGACTTCAGTTGGTGATAATTTTCTTTGTCTCCCTCTTCCTAATAGAATGCAAGCTTCTTGAGAAATAAGACTTACATCTTATTTTAATTCTCCACAGTTCTTTACCTGATGTCATTTGGATAATAGGCAATCAATAAATATTAGTTGAATCAATGAATTCCTATCTACCTCAGGTTAAGAATGCAAGAAATCACTGAGTGGCCAAGCCATTGAGAGAAGCCTGCTTCAATAATGGTAGAAACTGGATTATTGGCTTCATTAACACCTGAATGGCTGGATTGATTGCTAGCTATCAGGATAAGAACTTTCATCTGCCCAGGTACTGTGCTTACCACTTTTCTTAAATTATATTTTCACAGGAAACCTGAAAAGTCATTCATTTTACAGAGAAAGAGGCTCAGGTACAGAATGATTAAGTACATCAACCAAGGTTACACAGCAAGTGTGAGTCATGATCTTTTTCCATGACAATGCAGTTGCCTCTACCACATCACCTCTAAGAAATTTCTGGCCAACCATCTCTAACTTGGTTTCCCTTTGTGTCAGAATCACAACAAGAACAGAAATATATTCCAATTGGATTAATTTAGGGGATTTTAATACATGAATAGTTTATAAGGCATTTAAGTAATAGGAGAAGGGATAATGAAATACCCTGAAGTTAGTTACTCCTTTAGTAAATATGAGGGTTCAAAGTAAAGAAATAATTACTGAGACCTGGAGACAGTGGCTGTATGGAGAGTATTCTCCCTTCTACCTTCTCACCTCTGCCTCCTCTTCCACCATCTGGAGCAGTGACCATTTATTCAGCATTTAGTAACAGTGAAGAAACTAGGGGAATAACCACTGGTTTCCTCCTTGTGCTTCCCAGGGGGCAGATCTAAGCGGGTGCCAGAAAGTTGAGGGTTCTATGTGTAGAGTTCAGATAATTCAGCCTCCGAGGGTACAGAGCAGAGAGAAAAGCATGGAGAGTAGATCTGGAAGAGCAAACAGAAACTTGACAGCAAACCCATCACGTAACATAAGTGAAAGCAGAGTTGTAAACTCTGATTGGAGATCTTGGGAGGCAGGAAAATCTATAAAACAAAAGTAAGTCTTGGCTAACTTAAAAAAAAAAAAAAAGAGGAATCTATAAAGTTATCCCAAAAAATTGTTCACTGCTGAGTCCAGTTTAAGCCTGTCTTTTTACTGAATGACTGGCATCTAGTGCTAACTTATAATGCACCCAAGATATTAATTGGAAAGCAGTTGTATCCGAGAATGAGGGCAGAGAAATAATGGGAGGCATTTAGCACAGTGGGTAGCCCTGCCTTGTCAGATCAGAATGGCCCACAGACTGGGAGTGATGCATTTCAATTCCACATTAACAGTCAAGCTCCCTGGAGGAAGAATGGAGAACACCAGCTAACATTTTTAATTTGGCCCTCTAGAGTCAGTATAGGTGCCTTTTCTTTCAACTCCTTGACCCTCTGCTCTACTCAACACACAGGTTCGAAATGTTCTTACTGACCCAAATCTTAATTAATATTACTTTCTCGACTGTGATACCAGATCAGTTTCCACTGACCTACAAATGCCCCTCACTTTGCATCCTGGGAGCCCATTTAATCTTCCTTATCTATAACCTGCACTCTGGGTGCCCAGGATGGGTCAGAGTGACTGACATGGGTTGGGTACTGAATTAGTAGAGACACTCAATAAATGAATAAATAGCTCAATAAATAAATAAGCTGGAAATAATGTTGCCCTCCAAGGCAGAGGACAGGAATGAAAGGAAAAGAGAAGTCAGCCCTTTGTTTTGTGAATATATTGAATGTACAATTAAAAACCTATATTTTTTAAAGTAGTCCTTTGAAAAAAAGTCTTACTTATTAGTACATTTTCCCTGTGTTACTGAAATATCTGAGAACAGTTCAAATAGAAGGAAGGAGGAAGAGAACGTGAGGGAACTGGGCTCATGTAGACAATGGGATGAGAGAGATAATGACTGTTCCTTATTTTACAGGACTAGAATTCTCCATTTTTAATGCTCTTATCTAGGACCCAGCCACACTCCAATATTCACAGAGGTAGGGAATCTCTTTTGTGTTTCTTGTTTTCCCCCTGCAGAGCCCATCACATACTGATACTCCATGTAACTGATGGAAAACAGTGGCCAACATCCTTTGCCATTTTAGCTAACAGTGGTGTATTCAACTAAACAGGGAGTTCTCTGAGCCTACTTGAAAACATTTGGTAAAGCAAGTAATTAGGGAGGATTAATGACAAATAGTCAAGTCTCCCTTGGATGTAATTTCTTTAAGGGTGGGTGTAAAGGAGTCAATGGAGCTAAGGGATAAACCATTAAACAAAGGAATCAGTGGCCACTTACTATTAGAAGATATTTTAAACAGTGTACATGCTAGGCTCCAACAATTAAAACATTTTTTCTTTTTATAGGAATTTCCAGTCTATATAGAAACCAAAGGTTTAGATGTGCAGGGAAAAATTAATTCCACAAGGTTAACCCTGCCAACTAAGCAATCACAGGTTATATTTCAACCACTGCCTCTGCATAGGTAATTATATTAACAAGTGTTTTCAAATTGCCCCAGTTTCTCAGAATCATTGATAGCTTCTTACATTTTTAATAAAACACTATTTATAAAATGTCTGCCATTTCTCATGGACTACTATAGATCCTTTGCTTCCTACCAATGCATACTTTGGAGGAGAAAGCAGTTCTGTTTTGTTTGTTTGTTTGTTTATATTGGGATATTTTGTTTTATTTTGCTTTCCCTCTACTTGTTTTAAGGTGGCTTTGTATACAGTGCATACAGAACTCGGATACCTAGGGAATGTAGAATTTGGAGTTGACGTAAAACATGTCAAGTTTGTATTAGCATGACACTGGGTTGCCAGGGACTTGGGGCGGGGCAGTCAGTGTGTTTGCAGTTGAGCCTCAAACCATTTCCTCCAGGAGTTGTGGTCTTTGGTTTCTTATGGTCCAGGTAGAACTGGTCCACACTTCAGAGCACCAATGTATGCCTTGTCGCCTACACTATAGGGTCACCAGTCAATAGCAGAGGCAAGCTTACATGTCAGCCTTAGGGAAATGCCATTTCTTAGTAAAATTAAAAATTTTCCCTATGCAGATAAGTGGATATATAATATTCTACATGAAATTGAAAATTTATAAATGTATTTATATAAACCCAATGATGGATGGACTATGATTTCAGTAGAAATAATTCAGTTAGAGAAGCCTTGGGCTATCCAAATCTTGAAAGCTCTTTTAAGACACTACCACTGTCCATAGTAAGAGCCAAACATGAACTATGTCTGATAAAAATCAACTTCCTTTGGCAAAGAGTTCTCTATCTCTCTGGGATCTAATTCCAGCACTTAGGTATCATTCTTGCCACCATCCATTAGTTTTCTAGACTAATACTTTGTCACACTTGGTTTAATTCAGGTTCCTGTGTTTGTTTTCTAACAGCAAAGAAAAACCTTTAATGTTTTGGGAGGAAGGCAAGAGTTTCACTAGCAATACTTTCCCCAACTTGAGTTACATTTATCCCACAGATAGAGACCTCCTATCTAAATTGCCCAAAACAGTACCATCCGTATCACTTAACACATACACTTACACATGCAGGCAAACCTCTAACATTCAGGGTATAAGAAAAGAGCAGAACTAAAGGTCCTCATGCTTAATATATAAATATTTAAAAGTTTTAAATCAAATTAATAAAATATTAAATAACCATGATGCATGCTTCATCTTGGCAAATATGTTTTCATAATGATCAGGAAGACCAAGTCTGAATTGAGGGTTCTTCAGTTCAGTTTTATAGGAGAATGGTAACAAAAGGAGACAGGGTTTCTGGATCCTTGACACACAGCTATCGCCTCTTTCTTCCTCCCATATCCCCCGTTTCCCTCTCCTGACGTAGTACTAAACTGTCAGAAAGCTTATGCCCATGATCATGGATACTCCACTACGCATGTCCAACCTGTGTATACCTCTTACAAGAGGTGGCCTTGTGGCAACTCATTGAGCCTAGGAATGTAAACACTAGAGCTAAAACATGGCATTGGGAGGAAAGAGCCAGAGAAGATTGGAGCATGGGCCCTAATCAAGTCTAGGGGTCTTTGGGCAGGAAATTCAAAGGTCCCAAAGTGACATACGTGGGCTCCTGATGCATATTCTCCCTGGACCCATGGAATCCTCAATTTTGATACAAATCGCTTTATGGCAAAGGCTAGGCTTGGCTCTCCGAGGCAGTTTAGGAAAAGGGCCCAGATTTCTCAGGTGTAGGGGTGGAGGTTCACTCTACCTCAGGGGTGGGCAAACTTTTTGACTCGAGGGCCACAATGGGTTCTTAAACTGGACCAGAGGGCCGGAACAAAAGCATGGATGGAGTGTTTGTGTGAACTAATATAAATTCAAAGTAAACATCATTACATAAAAGGGTACGGTCTTTTTTTTTTTAGTTTTATTCATTTCAAACAGGCTGCATCCAGCCCACGGGCCGTAGTTTGCCCATGGCTGCTACCTGAACAGTTAAGGCAAATAATATACTTTTTTCTCCTGTGGAAAAGCCCAGATTCCTACATACAGAGCTAGTGTGACTTTTCCTGCCTCTCTAGGTATGCCAAAGGCTGTCCTATCTTGAACATGAAGAAAACTGACTATCCCCTTTTATTGAACTCCAGCTGACAATCAACCACAAAGAAAAGGTATTGGAGGAGGGTGACTTTTGATCTTCTTTAAGTACTTGAGTACCACAAACTTATGACTAAACAGTCTACATACCTCAGAGTGAACTAGAATTAAGATACTCTGGTCTTTGCTCGGACCTGGCTCACATTCCAAGGGCCTTCACAATTTTGGCCGTATTTGCTTAAATACAAGGCCTAGTGAACAAGAATATCTATTTTAAGCATATGCAAAGTCTTTCCCCACCCTGACCCTCACCCTTATTTCCATAAAGACATTCAAAAAAGAAAGGTGAAAGCAGATGATGCATTTATTTCCTAACCCATTTATTACTTATTGTTTAAAACATATATGAAGAGGATTCTATTTTCTGGGCTCACTACCTGGATTGCAGTAAATCATATGTCTGATTTCTTCTAGGCTTCTACTGATATTTTTCCAGGTTGGATAATCCAAATAAACTGATTATTTTTAAAAATTTCAAACTCAGATATGTAGGACCTCCAGAATTATCAAAAGGATGTATACCTTAGAGGAAACACAAGAACAGAGGAAAAATCCAAATTCCTGGGCTTGAAAGTCTCTCCACTGGCTGGTCCACAGAGAGCATAGAGCAGCTCTTCATCCTCCCTTCTTATAGCAATGTCTTTAACTCATAAAAATAGCATAACTAAATTCTAAGACATCTAAAAGCTAGTGACATTACTGATTTCTACTGGCCTTTATTGTGCAATGATGGTCTTAGCCAAAGACTTCTTGAAAAATTGATGACATTAAACAAATATAAATATTGTGTTTTCTTCTCCCCTCACTTCAGTGCTATTTCTCTTATTCTTTGTGGTTCATCTCCCAAATTTTACTAACCCATAAGTATTTCTACTAGTTCTAGTGGCAAAACCTATTTTTAAAAAGATGATTTTCTCAGTCATCTACAACCTAGATTCAATTTAATTGATTTATTATATTTACTCATCAATTACTGAATGTTTCCATATACCAGAAACTTTACAAGATTCAGGAAATATGAAAATTATTCTAGTATATGAGGCATTTGTGGATTACAGAAAATTGGGAAGATTCCTGAATAAAAGATGTATGCCAAATAGTTTACTGTCTACATAAACTTGACTTGATTATCATCTTGTTTTCATTAGCATAACTTTACTATTCTAAGAGACGCCTTTCCAGAAAGATAAAAGTTCCAAATAAGTTTATGACTTATTCCTGAATCTTTAAAAGGACCCAACTTTTCAATAGAACGCATCAGCTGATAATTTACAGCCCAAGATTCTTTTAACCCCTTGCCTCAAAAGTCCTCCAGTTCTTAACTATTATATCATGATCTTCTCACCCAATCCTAATAAATTCTCTTCACTGTAACCAGACTTCAAAGTCTCAATAAATAAAGTGACTGCTATTTTTTCTCTTTTTGAGGTAGTAGTCACTCTTACCTTGGTAAGTAATAAATTCAACACTGTCTTAACAACAGGATGTGATATTTGGGAGGTGAGTGTTAGATGGATTACAGCAGTCCCTATTTGGGAGACCTGTGCTATTGAAGAGATTAGGAACTGGTTATTCTCCATTGCTTAGAACGGCCTGGATTCTTGAAAATGTATCCCTACATTAGCATTAAAAGCTCTGGGATTTTCTGCTCAATCCATTTTGGTAAATGAGTGTCTGACTCTCTTGCTTATGTGTCAAGTCTGATTGCATAATCATGGGTTAGATTTTCATCCCCTTGAGCTATAAAGATTGATCACAGATGGACAAAAAAGCAGCTTCTCACAGGCCATAGTAATTTTGTTTGTGAAAGGAGAAGCAAATGAATCCTGAGCCAGCCTTTAATTCAACTGAGTGTGAAGAGATTATAGAGCAAGAAGCTCTCTATTTCTCTATTTAAATACCATTGTCCTTCCCTCCCCCTGGCTACAGAAGTAAACAGACTACCAGGCCTGTCACAATAAGATTTAAATTTCCTAATATTAATGATTATTGTTCTAATAAGGTACATAGAGCATTGTCAACTGCTGTCATCTATAACTTGATGTGAATAAGTGTGTTACGAATATGCCATGTGGCAGGAACAGAAGACTAGACATTGAAAAGGAAAGCCAGAGTAAACAGGCTAGGGATAGAAGGAGGAATAATTTTAAATTTCAGAGCTGAGAAGCCTAAGAGCTATGAATGAATATGATTCAGAGATGGTAAAACCTGGTGTGGCTTTTTACACCAGCACCTTCACGATTTTCTCAAGGTCACTGTGTAAACTTTTTTGGTATCCCCAATGATGAAGTGTTCTGTTTATTGATAGTTAAGTTGATTTGGGAAATAATGAAAACAATTAATCCAGAATTAGGTGAAGGGGCACGATAGGTGATGTAAATTGAGGTCCAGAAATAAGGATGGAGATAATTCATCAGATTATTTTTATGAGTACTGTTGTTGCAATTATTTATTGCCTCTTAACTTACTTTGAAGGCAAGCACAGGCCTATATGTAAATCTCCAAATATGATGCCTTCAAAGGGTATACTTTATTTAGAACTAGTGGCCTGGTGCATGGATTTGTGCACATTGAGAGGAAATTAATTAGAAGAAATATTTTAATATCCCTATTTGCCCTTTCTCTATAACAGGGGTGGGCAACCTTTTTGTGAGTGCGTGGAAAAACCAGCAAAATATCAGCCTCAAAATTCTTCTGCGTGCCAACCCTAATTTTTAGAGAACATGTTACGCCTACTTGATATCTCTTAAGGTGTACGTATGTGAAGAACCTTGAAGAAATAATAAAATTTATTCGAGCGACAAAAACACAGTATATGATGATGAAAAATACATTTATTTTTTAATGTATAATGTACACTGATCGTCCGACAGAAAACTTTATGACTCCGTTTGATATTATCAGTGGGACTTTTGCTGCTGCATCACTGATGACAGAGATTTTACATCAGGTTGATATTTCATGACCTTCAGAGATATGCACGAGCTGCTACTTTCATCCGTCAGGCTACACCTATTATGAGACTTAACAAAATTCATCACTGAGAACAAAGATTCACAAGCGTATGTGGATAAAATCAAAACTGGTCGGATCTAGGAAGGCAGGGAGAGTTAAGGCAGAGGCATAGAAATTGCTCTTCCCCTCTCGTCAATCCATGTCTATGGTCTTTAAGATAACTTATTATGTAAATTTATTTATTTATCTAGATGCACCTACACTGAATTTATCTGAAAAATAAAAAAGTCGGTATTAAGAAAAAAATTGTAAATGGAAGATTATAAGAGAGGGTTTCATGTGTCAGCAAAAGTTACTGGCGTGCCATGTTTGGCACGTGTTCCAGGGGTTGCCCACCCCTGCTCTATAATAATTAACAATCTGTCAAATTCATGATCGAAAATGACAGATTGAAACACATGTGTGTGATTGGCACCAGAAAGATCTTCATATGTATCATGAATGCGTGAGTCAACTTAGCTATATATATATATGTGTATATGTGTGTGTGTGTGTGTGTGTGTGTGTGTGTGTGTATAGAGAGAGAGAATAAACTTGCTTAATTAGACCTGCTTTCTGATTTAGCTAAACTTTTTTCAGCCCAGTGAAGCACCCCAACTTCTCTTTCAGGTAATTGTCAGAAACACAGCAGTAAATATCAACACAAAGCAGATTATTATTGTAGATTATGCAGGGAGAACAAAGGGTAAAATATTTAACTGCAGCAGTGATGACTATAGTCTGCACAGTGAGAAAACCTGAAGTCATTTTTAAGGTCCACCATTTCTTCTTTTCATTCGGGTCAAGTTTCTAAGCTTTCTAAATCTCTGTTTTCTGGCTAATGAAAAGAAAATAGGATTCCACCGAGTCTCCTATCTACCTACTCCAGGACTTCTGTGAGGATCAAATGAGATGAGGCATGGGAAAATGCATCACAAACATTTGGTTAAAGTGTAAAATGTTTCCACCTGGTTATAAAGCAAGTCTTGTTCCTGGGCTGAAGAAACTCCCAGGAGGCTAGTCCCTAAGGAGAGGAAGCTGGGTGTTGCTATGTGACATCAGTACCCGGTGCCCACAGCGACCATTTTGGGCTGGACTGGCTGTGGGCCGCATTTTGCGCCATGGGGTCTCAGCAGCATTGGCTGTGATTTGGTGGGCTGTCGCTCCAGGCTATTGGCAGGGCCTGTGTCCCACTTGGGGGAAGCCAAGTGTTGCTTTGTGGGCACCAGGTCCACAGTGCCATTTCTCTGTAAATGGCCAGTGCATGTCACAGAAGCTCCTGCGTTGAGCGTCTGCCCCCTGGTGGTCAGTGTGCATCATAGCAACCGGTCTGACGGTCAGACACTTAGCATATTAGCCTTTTATATAGAGAGATATGAAATTATGTTCACTTGTTTAAAATCAACTTGAATTCCATTTGATTCTGTAGTTTTATTCCATAGAGGGTTTTTGTTGTTGCTGTTATTTGCTTTTTTTAATAACTGGAATGCTACTTTACCAATTGCCTATCTGTTTGGTTGGTTTGTTGGTTTTATGTTAGTTCATATCCTTTTGGAGTATCTGGGACTTTGTTAATATGTATGAGGAAAGGTTTGAAGTCCCAAGGTGTACCTTGGGACTTAGGAAATGTAGGAATAGAGGCGAATGTGCCTCGTGGTGAAGATCCCCCTGGTGTTACACTCTGAGCTCAACTGAAATCATTTGTGCACGTTCCTTCACAGGTGACTATTCTTCAGAGAACTCCTGTTACTCTCTGCTTCAGAAACCAAGGTTTTCTAATAGTTGCTTTTCTTTATAGTATCCATTGCTTGGAAATATGTGGGTGGAGGTAGATAGAATCAGGGGTCTTCTTGCACATGCTGTCTGCTTATAGTCTCAGAAGAGGCTACTTCTCTGCAACACTACACTCACCATCCCTGGCCAGCCCTGAGGGAAGTGCTGCCTCTCTGCTTCTGCTTCATGGTGACTCAAAAGTAGGCACTGGAACTCAAGCAACGTGGGAGGGGGAAAACACACAAAACTAATCACTTTCCCCAAGCCTGTCCCCACTGAGACATGTTGTCCTCATTCGTTTTAGGCTACTGTGCCCTTGAAACCAGGATATAGCAATTTTTTCCCCCCAGAAGATTTAATACTTTTGTTTCCATCAAGTAAGCTACGTTTATAAGAGCAAAATGGACCATTGACTCAATAACTTAATAAGACCTGAGGGCTGGAGGGGAAGAGAAATATATTGTATAATTTCTATTATTGTGTTTTTCTATTATATAGATATCATTCCACCTCATACTGAGATTTAGGTTAATCTCAGGTTGTGAGCCATATGTCATCAAGCATGAGTTAATTGGTTGAGAGCAATATGTCATCTCTTTCTAATAGTTCTTAATGTGCTTGGATATCCAAAAAACAGCACTGCTGATGGTTAAATGACATGTAAATAACCACAAGACTAAGCTCAGTGGAATTTCTATAGAAAGTGAGAGGGAGAAAGAATTGCTGTGAACTGGGTTGATGAGGAAAGGCATAATAATGAAATAATAATAATAATGCATATAATGTGTAAATAATATAGGTATACTCTTTATGAAAGTTCTTTGGCATCGGTATTATTACTCCCTATTTACAGATGACAAAACTGAATTCCTAAAAGCATAATACAGTTTGTTGAGATCACACAGGTAGAAAGACCCAGAGCTAGATTTCAAAGGTACAACTCTCTGACTCCAAAGCTATTGTTCTGTTCAGTTTGTCATAGTCCCTATTAGGGAAAAAATACTCTAAACTGGGTGTATACATGAGTAGGTAAAAACTGGCATTTACAAAGATAAACAAATCCAATTGAAACATATGTTGAAAGGAGAATACTCCCACCACCACAATGACAAACACTATCTCCCATAGAGGCTGACTGATGGTCCCTCCACATTACAGTATACTATAGATCAGTGGTTCTCAACCTTCCTAATGCCGCGACCCTTTAATACAGTTCCTCATGTTGTGGTGACCCCCCAACCATAAAATTATTTTCGTTGCTACTTCATAATGTAATTTTGCTACTGTAAACAATATGTAATTATATATGTGTTTTCTGATGGTCTTAGGTAACCCCTGTGAAAGGGTCATTTGACCCCCAAAGGGGTCACGACCCACAGGTTGAGTACCGCTGCTATAGATGATCAGAAATATCCTGTGTAGTCAGATAGAGTAGGACAGTAGTGGTCTTTCCAAAAGAATGAAAATTACTCTCTAACTCCAAGTAGATGGAGCATTTAGGAAGGGAATTTTAGAAGATGAAAGTGTTTTAGATAAAATAATAGACTCTCATAAGGACATACAGCTCTGGAGTTTAATGTTGGTATTGTCGGGAAGTTCCAGGACTACAAACTGCATGAGCAACGTTAAAGGGAACGTCAGCAGTCTCGTCTGCTCGCCTGATTGTAGCGAGCATCCTGCTGTGGAAGTGGAATGAGAAAGCCTGAGTTTCCAGCAGAAAAGCTCATAATGGAGCATCCAGTTATGGCTCCCCATGAAAAGTAATGTATGGTGCGAAAGCGAACGTGGAAGAGTGCCATACGATCTGCACGCATTCCCGGGTTTATAGCCAATCGGGTGGAGTATTAAAATGTGAGCACACTTAATTAAATGTCTCATTTTGAGTAGTGTGATGTATAAGGGTCATGAAATTGTTAGTGCTGAGAAATGAAAGTCAAATGCCCTAGATTCCATTACAGACACCATCTTCCACTCACAGCTGGGATGGAGCAGGCGGGAATTTGAGCTTCTGCTTACACCTTGTCTTAAGTCCTGCAATGTCAACTCTGGGATATACTGTAACTTGTCAAACTCTACATGCAAGTGGGAAAGCATAACTCAGTCTGTGGGTTATGAAGAAAAAAAGAAAAATGGAACCTGTACATCAGAAGGTGTAGAATGTCCTGTTTTTATCTTTTAAAATTGTATCTACTTGTGATGTGTTTTCTAAATATGTGCCTTCTTTATAAAGGCAAAATACACATTTTTAAAATTTATTATGGGAATGGAAAATCACTCTTAGTAACTGAAGTTTTTGGTTGCAAAGAACTATGGGGGAAATGTAGGACTTAATCTTTCAGAGGGTTATAGGTATTGCTCTTTTTAATAACTGAAAATGCAAGAGTCTATTTTTACTATCTATTTGAATTTAAATGTTAGGGCTTTCAGAGAGCTAAGCTAACACATGATTCCCTAGTTAGTCTTATCTAGTAGGTACTAGAAAACTCATTTACTAATCCCGCAAGATTAATTTATCAAAGGTCTGCTATTTGATACAATTTGTGCGAGACTCCTAGTGTTTTTAATGTATACATAGCCTAGTTCCTATATTCTTGAAGAGTTTCCCACCAAATTTAGAAGTTAACATATTCTCATGAAGAGAATTTTAACACTGTAAGATAATTTTTGGAAAAGTGTTTCCTAAGTAATGCATTTAGTAATCAAATGTGGACTCAAAACTATGTAATAAAAAATTACTACTTCTCACTTTGTGCAGGACAGCAAGGGAGCTGCTGTGGGTGATATAAAGAAATGTAGAAGTGGAAATCCATGTTTTCTGGTTCCTCACTGCCAAAGTGCATTCTTCACTATTATGTAAATATTCTAATTGTTCTAAGTGCATTCAGAAGTAAAACTTTTACTTCTATGAAAGCAAAGAATAATCCTTTCCTCTTGTAAAACAGTTGGCAATTTTCAAAGCACTTCTATATTCATGATCTCACTTCATATTCACAGCAGACCTATAAAATGAGTAGGGCAGGTGTTACCACATGCACGTATTTCCCACCTTGGAAACTGAGCTGTAAAGAGATTGTTCTTTTCCCAAAAACACGGTTAATAAGAGATGGAGACTTGATTAGAATGAAAGTATTCTGCTTTTAATACGGTACTCTCTTTATAGAAAGGAGGCAGAGTTACATGACAGAAGACAAGAGAGCAGAGGAGATGAGAGAGAAGAAAGATTAGTTATCAGACACAGCTAATGACCAGCTTTTCTTGTCTCTAAATATCCTTCATGCCATCCAGCCAGCCTTTGATATATTCTTCTTTTTTTCAGATCTTGTTATATCCCATCACATTTACAAAATGCATTCAGATCATTTCTAACTTCACTTAAGGCCCTCTGAATATGATTTAGCATTTTTCTATGAAAGGGAAATAGTGATCATTCTTCATTGGTCATCTGCCTGTATAGTCTTTTAAGTTGTCATTTGATAGATTCAAATCTCCATGATTAGATGGTAAGTTTCTTGCAGACAAGTAGCAGAAAAATGTTTTACCACTTCTTTAAAACCTTTATAAGTATACAAATAGTGATACACAGGAGGGAGAGTAGGCCTTCAAGAGAGATCTCACTGAAGCTACATTTAGACACTTGATTTTATACTGATCTGTTACCTATGTTTTCTACTTACATGTATTTTGATAATACAGTTGACCCTTGAGCAATGCAGGGGATCAGTGATGCAAACAATCTCAGAATCAAAAATCCACATATAATTTTTTAAAAATATGTTTTATTGTTTCAGAGAAGAAGAGAGAGGGTGAGAGAAATAGAAACATCAATGATGAGAGAGAATCACTGTTTGGCTGTCTCTTTCATGCTCCATACTGGGGATTCAGACCACAATCCAAGTATGTGCCCTGATCAGGAATTGAACCATGACCTCCTGGGCCCTCAAATACTTGTCCAAATAATCCTACCAACTAGAAATGCTCATTTTCCTTTGCTTTATTTTCTATGCAGTCTTTAAGTTTTGACTTTTCTTTGCCCCAAGAATTTTTCATACAGACAATTCTTAATTTCTAAGAAAATAATATTTGAAGGATATTTTGTATTAAAGTTACATTGGATTATGATCAAGATTGTAGACTATAAAATTTCTCTTTTTGAAAATGCTTTAAGTTTATATATAGACAGGATGTGAATTAATGTAAATAGACCCTGAATATAAGGAAAAATGTATTTTCCTTCAGGATGCTATGCTGTACATATTGTACATCTGTGTATTTCCCCACATAAAATCTAGTTTATTGACTGTATTATTCTATGCCTCTGTGCCCTCACTTATTTCTTGTCTATTATATCTGTGCAATTCTTGAATGTGGAGTAATAAAAGATTCTCCCATAATTGCATTTTTATCAAGGTCAATGTGCATTTCTAATATTTTGCTTTATATATTTACTGGCTATCTTCCTGGTGCATGCAACTTTATGACTTTTATATCTTCTTCATAAATTGCTCCTTTTATCTTTGTATAATGTCCTTCAGTATTCTCTTCAGTACTTTTAACCTTAAATGTCACTTTCTCTAGTATGAAGTCTAATACTTTTGCTTTGTCCTGTTTGCATTTGCCTAGTATCTTTTTCCATCTCTGTTTTTAATTTTTTTATTATTTCATTTGAAGTTTTCTTGCAAGCAACATATAGCCAAATATTTACATTTTAATCAGTCTAAGAGTTCTATCTACTTGAAGGTAGTAGGAAATTATCACTCTACTTAATGTTTATCATTTAATTTACTTTGCTATTTCCTCATTTTAACTTATTTGATTTTGATTCTATTTATTCTACTCTTTCCCCTAAGTCAGAAATTTGACTGATTTATTGACCTTACATTCCAGTAGTTGCTTTCTTTGCTTTCTCTGCATTACAAAGCATACCATTTATCTATTATTACCTATAACAAATGCTTTTATTTTCCCCTATAAAGTCTCTCATCTCTTACAGGAAAGTTTAGAATGTTTGTATTTCCTGCTTCCCACCTACAATATTTTACAATTCCTGGATTTTGCTGAAATATCTTAGTACTTTTATGTAACTATATTATTATTATATTTTTCCTTGTAGTGTGTCTTTCCTATTTCACAAATCCACATTTACTAATTATATTCTACAATATCTCATAATCAATTTAGATATAACTGTATTTATTGCAAAGCTTCATATCTGTGATTTCCTGCTCATATTTCTTCTTCCCCTACATTGAGATTTCAGTTTCAATTCATATGTTGTTTAATGTTCTTCCTCAGGTCATTTCTTCTTATGGGCACTTGATTAATATATTCTTTCATTTTTTGAATATTCACAACTAACTTTTTTTATTTAATAGGTGAATGATATCTTGGCTGGGACTAGGATTCCAAGTTCAAAGTCTTAACTCAATAGAGCATAACTGATTTTTACACTATTGTCTACTAGCAAACGTTGTGTATGAAGACCCATATAACCAAGAGTTTGAGCTTTGCAGACCAGCCTCTACCTTTACTATTCACCTCTGCAGTGGGTGCACAAATGCAGTTATAGGCAATATGGAAACTAATAGCTTTGCCACCCAACCCCTTTGAACACCCTGAGCCTCTGAATTGACAAGCAAAGAAGGGAATTACTTTACTGGCTGGGTGACTGATCCCAATTACCAAGGGGAAATTTGTTTCCTATTATAATATGGCCCTAAGAAAGAGTATGTCTGGAATGCAGCAAATTCCTTAAAGCAGCTGTTAGTATGACTATGTTCTGTGATTAAACATCAGCAGAGCCCAGTCAGTGGTTGAGCATCGACCTATGAACCAGGAGGTCACAGTTTGATTCCGGGTTTGGGCACATGCCTGGGTTGTGGGCTCAATCCCCAGTGTGGGTGCAGGAGACAGCAGATCAATGATTCTCTCTCGTCATTGATGTTTCTATCTCTCTCTCCCTCTCCCTTTCTCTTTAAAATCAATAAAAATATGTATTTTTAAAGTCAACAGAAAACTACAATAACCCAATTCAGGAAAGACTGCTAATGGGCCATAATTTTCAGGAATAAAACTTTGGGTTACAAAGAACAACTACCAGCTGAGGTGCCTAATGAGTACAGGGGAATACAGAATGGGTAGTGGAAAAGAATAGTTAAAAATACCTGTTAAAGAAACATGACTAGTTGCAGAAATGATAACTGTAATGAGTATGTTTTCCTTACGTTGTTTTAACTATATTTTTATAAGCAATATACATATAGACAAAATATTGTTGTATTCTTGCTTCTATTATACCTCTACTAGGTAACATGTTTTAATAAGAGTTTTTATAACTTTTTAACTGTGTTAAAGTTATAGAATATTAAGAACAAGAGTGAACATCACCCAATCATTTTGCATTCTCTTCCAGGGAAAGATTTAGCATGGCTTGATTGTATGCAGAATAGTTGTATTATTTTAGGTAGAAAGATAAATTTGTTATTGTCCTTATTAGTAGATTAAGTATGGTTTAAGGAGATGTGCATGGGTGACATAAACTTTGATGTTTTATGTATAAACTTGGTTAGGCTACAATCCCCAGTTATTCAGTCAAACACTAACACAGGTGTTGGAGTAAATATAGTTTGTATATGTGATTAACATGCACTATAGATTGACTTTAAGTAAGGGAGATTAAACTAGACAGTCTAATGTGCCTGATCCAATCAGTTGAAATGTCTGAGAGAAGAGCTGAAGCGTCCCTGAAGAAGAAGAAATTAAGCCTGTGGACAGTAGTTTCAGCTCTCATCCAAGTGCTCCAACTTTCCATTCTTGAAGGCATGCTCTATGAATTTTAGATTTCCTCAGCCAAATCTTTTCAGTAAGTTTCTTAATATGTATCCTCTCTGGTTGAACCCTGACAGATACAACATTATCTTGTTGGCTTTTTTTTTTCAGCTTGCATTATAAAAGGAATGTACTGCTGCTTATTTAGAAGTTATCATTCAAATTCCTCTGTTGTGTGTGTGTGTGTGTGTGTACATGTGTGTGTATGTGTAGGTACAATATTACCACATTACCACTGGGCTGAAAATAGTTGGAGATGATTTTTTTGTATAAATCACAAGGTCTATCACTATGCTTGTTACATAGTAGATAATCAATGATCAATGACTCTTTTCTGCCTTTGGCTATACAGGAGAATGGAAAGCTCAATATTTTCATCTTCAAGATCTAGGTTGCCAATGTTGGTTATGGTTATTCTTTGTTATGTGGTATCTGACTCTAGCTCCCCCCGCCTTCTTTTCTCTCCCCCTTACAAGTCCATTTTGCAATAATTTTAGATTTTATCTGTATATTCTTTTAGTCAATCACAATATAACAGACTAAGGAATGAAATAATAATCTACTAATCATGCCATCTACAATTTTTAACATTTACTATGTCAGGGTTCTTCAGTGAATTAATTAATTTAATCTTTTCACAATAACTTAGTGTTTCATTTCCTCAAAGTTTGGCAACTGATTTGGATCTCTTATTAATGCACCCATTTATTCCACATCATTTTGTTACAAGAGAGCCACTCTAGTTGAAGGGGGCTCTCTCCTCCTCAGCCCCTGTCATGCTCATGAAAAAGAATTCAGACCAGTGACAAAGCAATGTTGAAGCAAAGCAAGTGAATTTATTAAGAATACAGTTGACAGAAAGCACAAGCAGGCAATTCATCTAGTCTGAGTGTCCCTCCAGGTGGGGATTCAAGAGTTTTATACTCCCCTCCCATAGGTTTCAAGATTCCCCTGCAAGTTATCTTAGGCAACAGACTAGATTTCAAGGTCCTCCTTTTACATTGTTGTGGCTTTTCCCAGAATTTATGAGAACATCTGGTGATTTTATCTTGGAAAGTCCCAAGATTGGTGACTTCTTTGTTTAATAGATGAGATAAACTCCCCTTCCCTCCATCTCTTTCCCCTTCTCCTGCCCTAATAGTTATATACCCTGCCTAACACTTTGAATACTTAATTAGGTAATAAACATGTCACTATATGGCTAAAAGAAGTAGCTCTGCATGTGTACAATGATGGTTTTTAATTATAATTAGAATTGTCTGCCAAGCACTAATCAATAAGTCCTTGGAAGCATAAAGAGCTAAAGAAAGAAACAGAGAATCTTCAAAGAAAGTGAGCAAAAATATCATTAGATGTTATTAAATCGATGACCACAGAAAGCACATTCCTTGTTTAATAGCAAATGTTCCAAATACATATTGATTCACCTTTATAACAATTACCCTAGATGCAGGGGAAGGGGCAAGTCCAGGAATAAAGAAACAACAAATCTCATGCATCTCTTCATGCCTCAGAAGACACATAAGTGTCAAATGTTCACACTTGGATGGGCAATCTGTTCTCCAAATGGCCAGAGGGGAGCTGTGCTTTGATATACCTTGCTTTGTGTGTTTTGTTTAATCATTCATAGTAAAATATCTTATGTTAATGTTTCTGTTGCTCACCTTCAGCTCTTCAAATTAATATTAGTATCACACATCCTTTCCCTGTGGATGCATGGCCTCTTTAGACAAGCTTGCTGCAGAAGCCATCCTTCCTACATTATTTATTAAAGTGTGATAAGGTGAAGTAATTACATTATCAGATATCTTTGTCATATTTGAGCAATAAGGCGCCAAAATAATAGTATAAGACATCTTGGAAGGAGGGTATAATTACCACAAGGCAATCACACTCCTGGGGATTATAGGAGCTTGGATACATGTCTGCCCTTATAATGCCCTAAGGATGTGATTATCTCAAGGAGAGAGAGAAAAAGAGAAAAATCCAATGAATAATGTTGTATTCTGCTCTACAAAATTTATAGGAAAGGGCAAAAGTGTATTTCATATGAGGATGTGATGTGGCAGTTTAGAATATTTGAACAGCAGTTTCAAATGAGCTGAGCTATTCAAGGAAGTTAACCTGTCTCTTCAGAAAGCAAGTAGGCCACTCTAAGTAATTTTGTAAAACAAGATTGGACTCAGAAATGCATTAGAATTTTATAATGGTTTAAGTGTTGAGGAAGTGGTCTGATTGAGCTACTCATTGCTAGTCGGCCCCATGCATTAGGCTTTCCATTTTCTGGCTAGTGGGTAAGGTTGAGACTCATCAGTCAGGCTGCTATCAATATTGGCTGCCTGGTGGTACCAAAATGGAAAACAAAGATGTATTTTTAAGTTCTCCCACCAAATCTGAGGACAAAATGCTTTAGTTGTGGTTAAATTAAATTTCCAGGCTGAGCCTGGCCAGTGTGCTCAGTGGTTGAGCATCTATCCATGAACCAGGAGGTTACAGTTCTATTCCTGGTCAGGGCACATGCTCAGGTTGTGGGCTTGCTACCCAGTAGAAGTCGTGCAGGAGGCAGCCGATTGATGTTACTCATCTTTGATGTTTCTATCTCTCTCCCTTCCTCTCTCTGAAATCAATAAAACATATTTTTAAAAAATTTCCAGGCTGAAATAAAAGTAAAGAATGAGTAAAACAAATGTCAACCAGCCTGGGGCCACATTGACATCTTGAATTCTCTAGGAGAACTTATCTGTGTCTTTCATAACTAAACCAATTCAAGAATTTTCTGATTTTTATGGAGAATTAAAAATAAAAATTTCTGCAAACACATACTAAGGTGATTTTTTTAAAGAATATTCTTCAGAGATCTGAGATAGAAAAACAAGGCCTATGATGAATTATTGGAATTGACTTTTAAATCTTTATTTTTATTTTTTATTTTATTGCTTAAAGTATTACACAGAGTAGTACATATGTTTCCTTTTCAATCAGCTAAAGATAGAACCTTTTGTCAAAAAAAATATTCAGATAAAAATGGGTAATTTTATTAATTATACAGGTTTCAATCGAATAATACAAAACATCTGGAGAGACAGAAACAGGTAGCTGTTGACTGATGATTTCATTCTGAAGACATGTTCTGGGGACACACACACACACACACACCGCCAGTGCACGATTTTCGTGCACCAGGCCTCTAGCATCATATAAATTGCTGAATTAAAAATGGCCAAAAGTATAATATACATTAAAATATACTAAAGCTCTTACTCTCTTAATTCTGATGAACAATGAGAATTAAATACAGAAATAAAACAAATATCAGTCAATGTGTCAGGCTCCCCACCACCACCACTGCAACCTCCAGCTATTCAGTCTTTTTCCCTACATGGAGGAGCACTAGAAATTCCACACTTCCATAAGGCAGAGTCCCCTAAAAATGCAGTCCCAAAACTAGTCACCTTTAAGATACTACTTCTTAAGAACCAAGAGCCAGAAAAGAATTTTCTGAATTCCAAGGGAGAAACGATGGGACAGAGAAAAAAGCAGAGGAATCTTACTATGATATAAACAACAAGGAAGATCACCAGCTCCATTCATGTGCTTTTTGAATATTTTTTTTATTGATTTCAGAGAGGAAGGGAGAGGGAGAGAGAGAGAGAAACATCAATGATGAGAATCATTCATCGGCTGCCTCCTGCATGCCTCACACTGGGATTCAATCTACAACCTGGGCATGTGCCATGACTGGGAATGGAATCATGACCTCCTGGTTCAAAGATTGATGCTCAACCACTGAGCCACACTTGCCAGGCTGCTTTATGAATATTTAAATATTTTTTACAACGTTTATTCACACTTAACTTCATTTATTGATTAAATTCCTTTTAATTTGGGGGTCTAGTCTTTTGCCTTGTTAAATATATATGTGCAAAATTAAATGCTGGGAAGGGAGTGTTAATGTTATTGTAATTGCACTAAGATTAGACAACATCTTCCGACTGGATGCTTCAAGTTTAATTTAAACACGTGCCCAGATACAAATCCTATTATACCTTTGTACCCAAGGTTCCAATAAAATATGTAAACATTGGTAAAACACACACACACACACACACACACACACAAACAAACAAAAAAACCAAAACACACAAAAAAACAGCTACTGATTTTGAATATTTATGATGTTGAGAAATCCCAAAGAGATACTGATTAAATCTTACACATATATTGCTAAAAGAGATGTTGGTGTTCCCCTAAGAGAAGAGAAAGCCTGATGGAATTACACATCTTACTGAGGAGCCAGCAGGACCTCCTCAGCCTGGCTTGCAATGAAATGTGGGTAAAAGGGAATCCTACATACAGTGAAGTCATTATATGTCTGCCCAGGACTCTATCAAAGGTTTCCAGAGTCCTGGAGCTTTGATCCCATTCTATATATCCATGCCTAAAACTCTCATCATACTTAGATCTGTGTTCAATTTCCTGTGGGAGTAATCTTATTCGAGATCTTTATGAGCTTTGTATACTTTACAATGATTCAAATGTCTACAAGCAATTTTTTAAATAAAGAAATATGGGCCCCAGGGCTCAGGGTTGAGAAAAAGTAAAGATGGGCTGAAGGAGAAGAAGGCAAAAGCTAAGACAAACCTGCATTTATCTTAGTGGGTCTCTCTATCTTCCTAATTACCTGAAGGTTAAAAGCAAAAACACGAATACCTTCCCTGACCAGAGTATTTTCAACATGTCACTGAGTTGCTTCTGATACGTAGCTAAAGAATCACTGATTCATATACTGGGTCCTGAGCTTCACCTGATGTAAGCTGAATAATTTGGCATTGATTCCCACTCCACACAGTGAACTTCATCTAACTATTTAATAAATTATTTCATGTAAAATAGATTTGATGCAGTTCTTTTGAGAGAAAAATTACGTTTAAAAAAACTCACAAAATAAAAAACCCACAAAAAAACAAAAAACAACAACAAAAAAAACCAATGCTACTCAGAAAGCTACAAGGTTGATAAAAGCATGTTGGATGAGAACGTCACCAAATGCAAGTGTGAACTATCATTGCCACTGAGGGGAAGGGCCTAGCCAATATAATTCCACACCAGGAACTCCAGCTCAGGATCCCTCCCCCTTCCCCACCAATGCCCAAAGTTGAGAAGAAGGAGCTGAAAGTGCAAGTCCTTATATCCTCTAAAATGCCTATGAAAAACCCTAGGGGGTTTGGGTCCTCTGTGACTGAGGAAGAGAAAAAGAAAGGGGAAAAAAAAACACCCAAAACACCCATAAAGAAACCTGACAACACAGCTGTAAAGATGGCAGATGCTGAATATAACATCTACTGTAAGAGTATTCATCAAATCAAAGCTAATGTTTTAAGGGGTGAAATATTGTCCTTAAACGCTAATAAAAGTCTCCTCCCTGAAAGAAGTGCAACCATTTTTTCTTCCCAAGTCTTCCAGGGAAGCTCTGTTATCAGAATCCAATTCTAACTCTACCACTCTTCGGAGGAATAGAAAATTCCAAAGTAGTATTTTATTCCTGTGAATGCCTTTTTTTTCTTCTTAGAATTTATTTTTACACGTTAAAGACAATACTATGATGCCAATGCAGTCAGAAACCTTTCAGAATGGTCTGTTATTATTAAGCATTGTCTATAATTAATATCAATTAGCATCTATTAAATTTAATAGACTTTGAGTTATTGAGTTTAATTCAATTTCAATAAATTTTAATTAAGTACAATTTGTTTCCATTACTTTTATTAATTCCAGTCACTATCAATTATCTTCAATTAATTTAATTTACTGGCAATATATGTTCAGGTAATTCCCTATTATATTCAATTAGTTTCTATTCATTTCAATGGGATTCCTTGGCTGCTAACTGATTCCATAAAAAGAAGTGTGCAGTTATAACGTAGTTTTTATATTCTACAGCTATACAAACTAATTAGCTCTGCATTGAAATTTACCATAACACAAGGAGACCACTACTCAATCTGCATACTATCTGTATTCACTTTACCCATCTTGTCCCTGGTTTGATATGTCTGAGTCTAGCCTGCTATAGAGTCTGGTATTTGTGAAGAGATGTCAGAATTTGCAACTGATTCACCCATTAGTTTCATGTGCTTTGTATCTAGAACTCCACTAGGTGCTGGAGGTAATACAGGTTAAAGAAAGTACATCCTATTTACAACAGGATTCCCCAAACAATCAGATTCACATTTGATTGAAGGGGCTGGGTGTGTCTTATTCATTGCTATACTCATAGGCATGAACACAATGCTTCAAGGAGTAGGTACTCAACAAATATGAATTTTTTCTGAGTCAGTAAAGTTGAGGTAGAGAAGCAGGCTCATTAGGAAAAAGTCTGAGTGTCATAAATCCTATAAAATAAAAGGCTAATACGCAAATCAACCGAACTGCAGAATGACCGGTCACTATGACATGCACTGACCACCAGGGAGCAGACACTCAATGCAAGAGCTGCCCCCTGGTGGTCAGTGCACTCTCACAGGGGCAGTGCTGCTCAGCCAGAAGCCCTGAGCTGGGCTCATGGCTGACAAGCGCAGCAGCGTTAGCAGGAGCCTCTCCCGCCTCTGCAGCAGCATTAAGGATGTCCGACTGATGGCTTAGGCCTGCTCCCTGTGGGCCTAAGCCATCAGTTGGACATCCCCCGAAGGCTCCCGAACTGCAAGAAGGCGCAGGCCAGGCTGAGGAACCCCCCAAGTCCACAAATTTCGTGCACAAGGCCTCCAGTTAAATATAAATATGCTCTCCCAGTGGAAAAAAAAACCTCAAAATTCTCTTATAAATAGTGCTAGAAGAAAAAAAGTGGAGATCTTACTATCTAATGTTATTGTGCCATTGAAGTTTGTGAGGTCAAATAACTGATGCAGTGTGTATATAACATACTACCTCCACAGGTGACAACCTCACCTATTCTACCTAGGGAGAATTTGCATGGAAAAGCTACCCGTGTATAGCTTTTCATAGTTTATAGAACACTTTAGCCTCAGTTAACACATTTTATGCTCTAACAACCCTATTAAGGAAACAGTGCAAATTTTCTTATCTACATTGAGAAACTAAGTCATATTGAGGTGAAATGGTTCCTTCAGTATTAGACAAGTAGAAAAGAAGACATAATGACAAACAAGTCCAGACCCAGGGCACCTTGTGAGGGGCACTATTTAGGAATAAATGCAGTTCGAATCTGTAGGTAAAAAAAATCCTACCCACTCACCTCTAAAATGATGAATACGTTCTTGTGGTCCAAGCTATGCAGAGCGGCAACTGTGTGCCTGGGAGAGACACTCAGAACAAATGACTCACTTACTAGGCCTCCTGTTCTCATCCACTCAAGGTTTCCTTAGAAAAATGTACCTGTCTGAATGGAAGTGGCTGGATGTGTGACAGCTGGATACAGCCAAGAGCATGAATGGAACATACACCGTTCCAGGGGAGGGCCAGCTGCCTGCAGGAGGAGATGGCTTGGAGCAGGGTTCTTTGGCAGCAGGGCAATGCTCCAGTACAAGAGGACTTGGCTCACGCCCAAAATGTCTCTGGCAGAAAACTTGCTATGAGGAAAGAGGGGAGGAATTCAAGGCTGAATCCAAATCAAGTTGCCAGAGCCTTTCAGCTAAGATGTGGGAGGTCCTGAGAAGGAAAATCAGGAACTTTAAGATCAAAAGAGAAACTGGCTGGAGGGAATGACAGGGTCCTTGGAAAGGAGCCTGGAGGAATCTCAGTGTGGGACAAGCCCACCGGCAGGCATGACCCTTTCCCAAAGTGGCTTGCTGAAAGCAAAAATGGAGACAAGAGTAGGTGCAGATCATCAAAAAGCAAACATTTCACAAACTGGGCCAGGGACAGTAGACAACTAATCTGTAAGCACTTTGCCATTTAATATCTTATTTCTTTATAAACATCCTAAGTTAATATAATGAATAGTTCCATAAATGTTTAATGAATGTTCCTATTGCTACCCAGGACAAACTCTCTTTCCCAAGCAATTCACACGCCCTGCTCTGTTTTTTCCCACATTGCCCTGCCCCCAACTCCCTATGTCTCTGAATGCTGTTCATCCTTTAAGGTTGGCTAAAAGCAAGTATTTAGTCTTTCAAAAAGTCCCCCTCACAGGTATCAGGCAACTTCAAGTTTATCAAACATGAGTTGAACTCCTAGCATATGCCACATTATGAGAATGAAGCTGTTGCTTTTCTCCTGGTAACAAATGGTGAGGTCCTTGTGAATCTTTTTAGCCACTGACCTACCACGAGGAAGTTCCTCTTTCAGACTTGCTGTGTCACTCACAGTTTTTACCACCCATTTTGGCATTAGTAATTCTGACATTTGAATCATATTTTACATTTATTAAGTGCATGCATCTGTCATGTCTAAACTAAATTGTATGTTTTTCTAAATACAACCTGTGAATAGACTTCTCAATCAGCCATTGAAAACAGAAGCTGAAGCCCTTGTTCATTTTTTTTCATACTTCAGCATATACAGCACTAAAAGATGTCTGATATTGAGTTATTGCCTAAACTCATATACCCACAACCAACTGAGGGAGATTGTCTGGAAGAGTGGATCAACAGATATTTTTTTCCAATTCATTTAACATTTAATACGTATTAAACATCTAGAATGGGCACTGTGCTAAATGCTTCAATCATGGAAATAATCTCAGGTATCTCAAACTGATATGACATAACTCCCAGAAGAGATGGAATAGATGGAGAGGTAGGGATTCTTCCTCCCTCAAGTTTCTTTCAAAAACATTTAATGTTCTCTTGATGTGTCTCTTTCTTTGTTTCTTTCTCTTTATCTGTATCTTTTATCTGCTAATTACTCTTTCCTCAGACTCTTACCATCTCACCCATTAAGCCATATTTTCTACTTTATTTGTTTGAATTATTCCATTAACTTATTTTATTGCCCCCTCTGGCTAACAAGCTCTTTGAAAACCAGACTGTTTTGCTTTCCATCTTCCTGTTCCCACCTATCAAAATACTGGACCCAATACATGACACTTGACATATTTCTAGAGGAGACATCCATATTATATTCCTGATGCTTATTTTAACAAACTTTCTTTAAATTTCCCATATCTACAACCACATTAAGAAACTTACAATGTTATGTATCCAGAGCTAGTTGAGAAGTGGTGTCCTATTAGACTCTGGATTTCTTAATAAAAACTCTGTTAAATATTCATTTTATTTCTGTATACATCCTATGTGTTAAGTTTTGGAAGGTATAGATTCATCGGGTCTTCCATTGTCATTGTTTCTTCTTTGCATGGGGCAAGAAGAGATTACCATGAATTAAAAAATATATGGGAGCATTTTTTGCATCAGTAAATATGGTTCTGGTAAATGATGATGAAAGTATATGACCTTTGGACAAGACACCACAACTAAATAAAGCATAACAGGAGCCTGAGAGTTTTGAATCTAAAGAGACCTTTAGTTTGGTAGAGAAATATAAGATGGCACCCAGGACAGGAAGGCAGGAAGTCAGAAGAAAGGCTAACAAACAAGAAACCAGAGATGCCAAGACATGTACCAACACTTAGGCTAAGGGTTCAGTTACCTCAGGATTAGAAACCTGCACTTGCAAGTTTGACTTCCTGTGGGTAATTATCTTTTTTCTGTTATTCTTTGGTCAAGTTTATACTTATATTTGTTTCCCTTTTCTAATATTAGAGCTCAGTTCACTGTAATCATAGAAAACACAGAAAGTGGTATATGTCCTTGCTTAGCCTAGAATTTTAAAGCAGGAGCAAGGGCAGTATTTCTCTGAAGAGTGTTCTAGTAGAAGGTTGAAGCAGAAATCATAATGAGAGAACCCCAGGGAGAAGCAGAAACCAAAGGAGGAGGCCGGGGCTCTGTCCCATCGTAGTGCTCATTGAGAATTAAGAATGAAGGGAAAGTATTGGGAAATCTGGATGGTGAAACAGTAAATGAGAACTCGATGTAATACTAGGCTGTTGGTATTGATTAGTTTCTTCTCAAGCTTACCACTAATCTACCAGTCACCAAATTCACTTTTAGGGAAATATGTAATTCAATTCAAAAAAATACTTAAATTAGTCTCCTATTCCTTAAACATTCCTTCATACAGAGTAGAAGCCAGCATGATAGAATTCTGTCCTTGAATCCTTACATAGAGAGTGTCTTATCTACTTAATTGTGGTTGCACAGAATGATCATAAGCTTTGACTTTGTAAGGAAAAGAAAATTAAGGGGAATTCTGATCCAAAGACCTTGCTGGGACTCATCTCCACTCAATTCCTCTAAGCTTTCCTTATCGGACTAGCATTTGAGAAAAGTCCCCACAAAGGGAAATGTTTTAGAGCCCTGCTTAGAGATCACTATTAATTTATGTAGATAGATCTTTATTAAAGAGGTATAACGAAGAGCTTCTAGGTTGGGACATGAGGTTCAAAAATGAGTTTGAAGTAAATGAAACACCCATCTTCAACAAGTGTATAATCTGATTTTGTCATCAAGCAAAATAATTTTAAAAGCTGCCATTCTACAATAATCTCAAAGATCTCTAGAAAAATACTGCCTTTTGATATTGTTGGAATAATGTCAGATGAAGTTGACACCTTAGTTTATAACCATGATCATAAAATCATTTTGTATATAATCTAATTTCATCCGACAACAACCTGATAAAGAGAGCTTTAATTTTTCAGCTACAAAGGCTAACATATATGTAGTAGTTGATACAAATAACCCAACTTGTAATTGGCAGAAGTAGCAAGTCTTTCTATTTTAGACTCCTTTGAATACCTCTACTTAATCAAAACTAGAGGCCCAGTGGTCCTCACCCATCTACTCCACACATAGTCTAGTGGGGTATTTCACAACCCTCAAATTCAGAATATCCACAATAACACTGGTGCACAAAAGTCTATTTAGTGTCCGTTCATTATATGGCTACAATGAAGAATAATGAGCATCTGCATAATTGGAAAGATGTTCTAGCCACACCCCAGGATTTTCTTGGACTTTATTGATTATCATTAATTAAATTATCCTCAAAGATTGTATGGTTTATATTTCTGAATGCATTTTTGGGGTTTTCCAGTGCAAAAATATAAAAAAATATAAGCATAAATAAAGAATATATAAAACAGTAAGTCCCTAAACAATTTTAACTGTGTCTTTGTCCTTTGCTAATTTTTCTAACCTTTTAAAATCAACTGTGTTGGGTTGCACAAATACCCCCAAGTCTTTATTCTTCAGTCTTTTGCAATATAACTTACTCCTTCCATCAAGGGGTGGCATCTATTTCTTCATCCATTGTCTATTTCTCTACTCATAATCACAAGTCTTGTCTTGTTACTTTATGTGACCAAAGGAATGTTGCACCAGTTCTGCACATGTGCACTGCTGCTCTCCTGGCTGGGAACTGTCTTCTATATAAATAGTCCTGGACCAGTCTGTTTGATAAAAGACAGGTGGCCTATTGCGACCTTGGGGGTGACTAATAGTCATCCTATACCCAGAAGCAGAGCCACCAGATGACCAGCATCAGATTACAACACAAGTCAGCCAAGCTATAACTGGAAAACAGCCCAACGGAGCCCAAAATAAATTACTGACTCACAAAATCATATGCTAAATCAATGTTGAAAGCCAGTACACAATAGATATCTGATACACCAACTTTGCTGCTCTCCCCAAAACTCTCTTAAAAAGTTCATACTTTACACTACTATATAAAACATCATGAAGTCAACAGAGCCCTGAATTAGTATCAAGTGATCTGATTTAATTCCTAACTCTGCCATTGACTAGGGATAATACTGCAAAAACATTAAGTACATTCTCTGAGTTTCATATACCTGTCGACAGGTCTCATGTTGCATTCTTTCTACCTTGATGGTGTGTAACAAACACATGAGAAATTAAATATGAAACTGCTTTGTGTAACTTCAAAGGCTTTGGTTTTCTTACTCAGAAAAATTCAAGGATAGATCTGCCTCAAAATGCTTCTAATGATATTATTGGTTGATGTTATTAGAGAATCAAATTCAAGGATTATTCCCTATTCTACAGGCATTGTGAAGAGCACAATATTGAACCTTTCTGTATAACACATGGTCTCACAGCAAAATGCCTACTGGTGATTCTTTTAAAACACATACTATGTGCAGACCTGATTTCGTTATCCATAGTGGAATAGTGGTAGTTTAAGTGTAGAGTGAAGTTTGGGTACAAATTTTGAGAGCAATTCCTTCTTTAGTACTATTTTAAGAAAGGAAGCTCTTATACCTAAGTATTTCTCCATCTACTTTTTTAATTTGTAAAGAACCCCTTTGAATAAGGCAGAAATTCCCAAAGTATTGGTCAAAGGCAAAATTAAAATAACCTGAAAGAGCTTGTAAAAATATGTAAAAAGGCATACCACAGCCCTCTTTCCCAATTTAATGAATCAAAACTTTCAGAAGTAAAGTCTAGAATGCACAAGCTCTGTAGTTGATTTAGAAGCAAGAGAAATTTTGAGAACTGTTAAGCTTTGTAGGTTTTTTGGTAACAGTTTACTGATTGTTAGAGAGAGAAGAAGGGGGGAGAGAGAGAGAGAGGAGAGGAGAGGAGAGGAGAGGAGAGGAGAGGAGAGGAGAAGAGAGGAGAGGAGGGAGAGGAGAGGAGAGGAGTGGAGAGGAGAGGAGAGGAGAGGAGAGGAGAGGAGAGGAGAGGAGAGGAGAGGAGAGGAGAGGAGAGGAGAGGAGAGAAGAGAAGAGAAGAGAAGAGAAGAGAGAGAAGAGAAGAGAAGAGAAGAGAAGAGAAGAGAAGAGAAGAGAAGAGAAGAGAAGAAGAGGAGAGTAACATTGATGGGCTGCCTCCTGCATGTCCCCTTCCAGGAATTGAGTCTGCAACCCAGGTATGTAACCTGACCTGAGATTGGACTGGCAACCTTTCAGTGCACAGGACGATGCACAACCCACTGAACTACACTGGGCAGAGGTGAGCTTATTTTATATTCTCCCCATAATCAAGAACAGACACACTACTAAACTATTTCTCATCATTTTCATATATGCTACTTTGAGTAAACTAACATATATTTGCTTTTATACTTAAAAAGGATTTTGAAAATATTGTCATTTTGATGGGAGATGTGAAGGAGAGATGAATCTGGACCCTGTTACAAAGAGTGAAAGATGTTTGATTAAACATTCTAGGCAGCAAGAGAACACTTGAGTCTTGGAAGGGACAAAAACAAAAAGGGAGAGACAAAAAAAATAAAAAAGAGTTGTAGAATAACAAATATCTCATGTTTTCCTAGGGCTAACCCATGCTTAAATCTCTGGGAATCATGCTGCTTGGATTAGTATGGTTTAAAGATAATTGCTCCCAATTTGAGGTCCCACTGTTCTAGAAAGACTAGCAAGTATAAAATACAAAGCAAACAGGAGAACCTATAACTTCTCAGCATTGTAGCTGTCCAAAGCCACAAGTATCATTTGCTCTTTTCTCTGCCAGATTTGCTAGTAAGATTATTCTTGGGTCAGTGGCTGAGAATATTTTTCTTTGTTTCTTTCAGTTTCTAGTTGACAGCATTCTTCATGAAGAGTTGGCCTTACTTCTTGGCAAATGAAATCAACACATACTGTGAGCATTATACCTTCCATCCTAACCATACCAGGTTCAGTTCATGAGGTTAACTACAATACTGCTTTCTAAGGGAAGAAAGAAGGAAAAGGAAGGGAAGGGAATGAAAGGGGAGGAGAGGGGAGGGGAGGAGAGGGGAGGGAAGGAGAGGGAAAAGTGTTAGAAAGAAATAAAGAAACCAGTATTTAATGAATACCTATAGTATATCATGCACATTCACAAACACAGTATCACATTAATTCTCACAAAAGCCAATGGCACAGGCATGGTTTTTCCTTGTTTTCAGATGAAGAAGCTGAAACTCAAAAACATTATGAATAATTTCTCAAAAAGATAGGTTTTAAACCTGGTTAAATCTGGCCCCGAAGAGCATAATTTTTCAACTCTTTCAGAATATAAGTTTAAAAGCAAATATTCCTGGAAATACAGCAAGAATCAATCAATATGCTCATAGAAATACATCAACCTCTCATCCTTCAGGAGACTTGTGAGGTATTTTTAGTAGAAAATTCTTGTCTAGTTCAATGTTCTTTAAACTGTGGATATCTTCTCATTAATGAGTCATGTCATCAATTGGGTAGTATCCAAAAATATTTACTAAAATATTACACAATGATAGAGAATCAAATACAAAAATTCATAGGGTATCACAAAGTAATGAGAATTTTTCTAGAAATCTTTTTTTCTATTGCATAGATGTATACATATGTACTTGTATACTGTTAAAATTCAAAATACATTTTAACATAATTTGTTGAAAAAAAAAACACAACTTTAAAGTTACTGAGCTAGATAATGGGAAGGTTGCCTATGACAAGTGCTACTGGGAAGTTATCTCAGAGAAAGAGAGATCTGGAAAGGAGAAGCGCAACACTACAGAAAAATATGTTAAGTTCCATAGATTGTGTTGATTAGTTGTTTTCCTCTCTTTTCAACTAATAAAGTCATGGCAATGCAGAGGTGACTGGTTCCTCCAGCAAAGTGGGGTTGAAATCTGTAGATGCTCATCACCTGTGAGGAACTGGATCTTCAATTCAACTCCCGTGAGATTTTTGTCTAGTGCTAGACTCCTATACACACAGAATCACCATCTATGTCCTTGTTATCACACACTGTCCATCACAGATGAGGCATTTCTCACGATCTCTCCCTTGAAGAACATACTTAGCATTTATTCAGGACTTGCTGAGATGTTGCGTAGGGGGAAAATCCTGCTACATTTTCTTTTCCCATTTGGATACCATAAAGAGTGGCCGATAATAGATACCAAGCCTTAGTTGTTCTGTTTCCTTGGCCATGAGACTCTTGCCCAGTGAAGAGGTCAAGGAGAAATGTAATGAGGCTGAATATAAAGAAAAAAATGCCCATGTGCTGGGTTGGCCATTCAGAAGATACTTGTAGTCTGAGACTGCCACAGAGAAAGGAAAACACTCAGTGGAATCTGGTCTGACTATTCCTAAATTATGACTTTATTTGGCCACTGACAACCATTTCTTGAATCTAAGGACATGGGAATTATCAGTAACAATAATGCCTATTAGCTGTGTAATGATTAAAAGACCACTTCAAAGTAAGTTTACATTTTTATCTCCTTTTCATTCTTATAACAGCCCAGTGTGATTAGAGAAGTATTATCTCCATTATTACAAATGAGAAAAATCAGGCCCAGATGAGTTAAGTGATTTATCCAAAAACACACAAGTTAGTTGCAAAATTGGAACCAAATCTATAACCACTAACTCTCAGCCCTGCATTCCTCCCAACAGACAGCAGTGCCTTCGTTAATTTTGCCTCATAATATACTCTCTTCTGGTTCCCTAGCTGACCTGTTTCACAGAGGTAATTTTTTTTTAAGTTTACATGAAAAGGAGAAAAAGGGGAAATGGAAGGCATAGTGATTATTCTGTCACATCTTCTGAATGCAGTTAATTCATTGGTTTCATGAATATGAAGTGGTCTAGAGGAATATGCATCTATTTATGTAACAATCACATATGCTGGGAAAGTGTATGTGGTTGAAATACAGATACATTGGTTTCTATTCTAATATTGGTTTAAGTAAATTATATGTTAGGCACCAGCCAACAAACATATCCGTTCTAGTTAACTTCTCTAATTTGGTTGAAGGACCCAAGATTTATTCAGCAGTGCATGTATATCAGGTTATGTAAAATTAATAGCTGAAGTTCAATCATATGGCTTTAATTAGGATGCATGGGTTGGAATGGGGAAAAAAATCAAGTGAGAGCTCTGGCTTTGATTATAACTGTATCTGCTCCAGTATCGGTTTCTGCAAAGGCAAATACGTGTTGGCTTCGGTTAATACACGCTCGTTCAAAGAAACTGTGCATTGGCTTAATTTTACTTTGAAGGCTTTTATTAAAACATATTGTTTGTCTAAGTACCAGTTTAGCTCACTTTATTTATTTATGCAAGAGTATTTACAGGGCCTGGAATAGAATTGTATACATTGAAGAAATAGTTGATTGTGTTGTGTTTAAAAGAAAATAGTTTTATTTTTGTGAAAACTTCTTGGAACTTTGGAATACTGTCCTGTTTCCAAGTCTATGTACTTGTCTCCAAACTTGGATTTTGGAGTTTGACCGATTCATTGTCTTTCCCCCTTAAAAACAAATCTGTTAGGACAACAGCATTCCTTGCTGGGCAGCAATATTTTTCTCACATGGTTGCTAAACCTTCCCACCAAACCCAGGGCAAGAAATGAGTTTTATAGTCAATGACTTCATCTATACTTGCCTAAGACAGTCTTCAAAATCAAAGTAATTTTTTACCTCCTCTGAGATATTTTCTGTGATCATTTGTGTTCCCATTGAGACTTGTTTTCATGCCTACTTGACTAGATTATCTTGATTTAATGGCAAGAGACCCTGCTCTGATGAGTACTTGCACATCTTCAATTCCCAACTGCGTGCTATACACAAAGCATGTCTCTGTGTTCATCGATATAGGTTGTGTGGGAGCTGCTGGCTGAATGCAAGCTACTCTGTGCTTAGGATGAGGCATAATCATAAGCAGGATCATCTAAACCGATGATGAGTCACACCAGTTAGGAGGGACAGAAATCCCAAACCATTAGTGGCAAGGAGAAGCCTGAATAGGCAGGTGGAGAATCACAAATGTGCATTGTCTGGCATAGGTAGCAGGCAGAGGTCTGGAAGGGCAGACGATCAGAAGCAGAGAGCTCCACCATGGATAGCACATGAATGTTGCCTAAGGTCAGACAGCTCCACCTGGGCAAACCTGATTAAGAGAATAGGCTAGTGCCTGAGTAGTGAAGAATAACTGCCATTGGCCAAGTCCGTAACATGTTCCAGAGCCTGGTCTAAGAGCATCGGTTCTGGAGCTGTATAGACATGTTTGGGTACATCATAGGAAAGCCCTCTCCAAGCTGTGTGACCTGTGAGAAAGCTTTTCAATATGTTTGCACCCATACTTCCTCCTCTCCGAAGTTGCTGCTGTTTATACAATGGTTGGCACTACGTCAAGTGCACAGAGTTAGTAATCTTTTATTGTTATTGTTGTTAATCCTCACCAGAGGATATGTTTTCTATTGATTTTTAGAGAGTGGAAGGGAGGGAGAGAGACAGAGGAGAGAAACATCAATGGTAGAGACACATCAATTGGTTGCTTCCCACACCCCCTCGCCCCAACCAGAGCTGGGGATCCAGCCGGCAACCGAGGTATGTGCCCTTGACAGGAATCAAACCTGGGACCCTTCAGTCTGCAGGCCAACAATTTATCCACTGAGCCAAACCAGCCAGGGCAGGGTTAGTAATCTTAATCCCTATCATAGTTGTTCTTCATTTTCTCAGTACCCCTACACTACATAGATTCTAGTCCACATTACAGTAATCAGAAATGTGAGGCTTATTCAAGTCCACTTAACTAGTAAGTGGTCCAACTAGGATCCAAATTTGCTTTTAGGATATAGGGCATAGAACCAGCAGCATGTCATCTGTGATTCTGAAACACATTGCTCCAGGCCAGTTCAGGACTCTAGATTATTTAAGAGTATGATTGGTTTGAGATATTTGTGCATGGCCCACCTTGCCAACAAAAATAAAGTAACTTAGCTATGGATATTAAAGAATTTCCAGGAAAGGAAGCCAGACCACTCCATCTAAATCTTGTCAGACGTTCCCCTTCCTTTTCAGTCTCTTCCTTTTTCTTCAAATAGGATTCCTTCCCTTAAGGTCTGAGCTCCAAACCAGATGGCCCAGAACATACTAAGGTCTGTGAATCCTGGCCATCAGTCCAGAGATATCTTCCTCACTAATTATCCTGGTGCCAGAACCCCACCATAAAATATTCATTGCTTTTGATCCTAAAGTATTTTAGTCTACAAAATGTCTTCTATTAAAAGGAAAATGTCCCTTGGGGGAGAGAGAAACTTTTAAGCTATTATCAGTTAAACTCATTGTGGGTAGTTGGTTTATGAAAATTGAAATTGAGAATCTTTAAGAATTAAAGGATACAGAATAAGTTTCAGGCAAAAAAAAAAAAAAAAAAAAAAAGGAAAACTCAAAAAAGAGAGAATGGCAGAGAAGGATAATTGGAGGATAATATATATATTTTTTCATTTTCTCCTGAAATTTGGTGCTGCCTTTGTGCTACATGCCCTCTTTTCCTCCGTCCTCTCTCTTCTGCTCCCACTTCTCTCCTCAATGCAATCCATCCTGTCTCTAGAACTTAAGACCATGAGATGTTGCATAATGCTGAGGGGACAAGATGAGGGAAATAAATATTGGAGATGTGAAGAGCATCACTGCATTTTGACTTTCAAAAGTTCTCAATAATTTCTGATCGTATAGTAGAGTTGGTTAAGAGCATGGATATTGAGGCCATGGTTCAGATCCAAGCTTTCCCATGTATTATCTGTGTGATCTTAGACATATTAGCCTCATGTTCTCTCTGTGATTCAGATTTCTTATCTTAGAGCAAAATGTAATTTAGGGTAAATATGAGAATAACTGAAATGTGGAACAGAGAGACTAGGCCTTAGCAAGTGCTCCAAAGAGGGCAGCTGATAATAATAAAGTGCTTATATAACAACAAAAGCAATAATGATATTACATGAAATCCCATGTGTGGCTCTACTTGGATGTTGGATAGTCATTCACCTGACCCCCTCTTGGACTCACACTATGTTCTTTAGATTAGGTCAGAGAGCCAAAGCCAGGGTTAAATAGAGTGAAAGAAAGCACTCTTCATATGTGAGGACTGAAACCCATGTACCTGACTAACTATCACAGGCTGTTAATCAACTTGTATTCTCTTAACTCTACATATTCAAAGGATGTAGGCTGCTAGAGGCAAATAATATTTAGCAGTGATGCTAGTCCCTGAACATCTAACTGTTAGAAGGAGAAAGCAGAATTTAAAACCCCAGAAGTTTTACAAATGGTTTCTAGGAAATGTTTTGGTTTGCCTACAGAGTTTGGACAAGCCAGAAGAATAAATAACAATGATAATGACCATGAATGAAAAACACATATAAGTAAGTAGATTGCAATCCCTTCCAAAAGGAAATTACCTAACTCAGCTACTCAGAGAGTGAGACCCGAGGAAAATCTATAACTAGATTTCATTAAGGTATGGGGGCAGAGGGCAAGGGCTATCTAAAATGGATAAAATAAATTTATATGTGAAAGGGCTTATAAACTCATTTAATTGGAAACCTGACTTTAACCTATTTGGATCATACCAAATCAGTAAGAAATAATTTTTAAAATAAAATTTAAAAACAGCTATAAGTAGCTCAATAAATGTTTGGGACCCATGAAATGAAACCCATGTACCTGACTAACAATATCACAGGCTGTTAATCAACTTATATTCTCTTACTGTACATATTCAAAGGATGCGGGCTGCTAGAGGCAAATAATATTTAGCAGTGAGGCTAGTCCCTGAACACCTAACTGTGAGAAGGAGAAAGCAGAATTTAAAACCCCAGAAGTTTTACAAATGGTTTCTAGGAAATGTTTTGGTTTGCCTACAGAGTTCGGACAAGCCAGAAGAATAAATAACAATGATAATGACCATGATTGCTAATGATTACTACCACCTTGTAAATGTTTGATATGTCATTAATAGTAATACCCACAACCTTCCAACAGGAAGCTATTGTGCTGCTAAAAAATATCCCAACCCTTCAAGTAGATACACTAGTCATTTCCTCACTCACAATGTGCTATGGTAGAGTTGATACCCAGCTCTGTTATTTTCCTCCTCTGTGGCTTTAGGTGCACATTTTTACCTGTGCTTTATTCCTCACTCATATGTACATAAAGTAATCCTTTCTTTGCCAACCTAAATTTGTCTCCTGGGAGTTTCAGAGAATCCAAACTTATATATGAATGAATGCATGTGTTGTTTTCATTCCATCATTCAACAAATATTTATGACGTGCTTACCACGGGAAACTGATTGGAAAGTGGAAAAAATACTCTATAAATATTATGCTTTTTTTCAGTTTAGTTTCAAGCTATGGGAAGGAAATCTATCAAACAAGCTTTTTTTGTTTTGCTTTGTCCTAATCTGAAACACACTACTGATACACGGGCTGAATTTTTCACTTTTCACACACTGTGGATACCATGTTCAGAACTGAATAAGAACAATTATTCTTTGTGTTTTCAAAACCAATGGAAAAGGACAGAGAGTGAGGGAGAAATAGGTATAAAGCAACTGGGTTTTCAGTGGCGGAAATCATCCCTTTGCTCACCCCGGAAAATAAAGCCCTATAATCACTAAGTCATGCTAAGTCTTCTAATCCAGACTGTTGATAACTACAAGGCCACAAATCCTCCAATGAATAAAAGCTTCTGAGAGTTCCATAGAGCTACACCATCTTGAAATTAAAGGTGTGGCATAGTACATTCAACTGAACATTAAGAATGATGAACATCCTTGAGTCCTCACCATGAAGAAAGTACTCCTCGCTGTCTGCTGCCATCAGCACTGGAGAAGATTGCATGCACAGAGGAAACCCCAGAGCTTCCTTACTCCATATGCATTAGTCACACTGGGCACAGCTCTGTCATTATGGACTCATTCTCATTCAGAGCCCATGTTCTCCCGTCAGCTATTTGCCCATGCTGCCAATCAATTTCCATACCCCTCTTTCAAAATCAATGGGCAAAAAGAGCATAAATATTCAAGGGGAGAAAATGAGCAAGCACAGATGTAGAAAAAACTACCTGTGACTCCAAGAGGGCAACAGAAACTCCTCACACATGGACAATTTTAACAAACTTTGCATAAAGGGGCAAGACCCTACTACAATGTTTTCTGAGACATTGGATAGTGGGGTTGAATTAACTACGCTCAGAGAGTGCCAGGTAAAAACCTTGTTAGGCCAGAATTAAGGATATGTCACCAAATGCATAGAATTTCTACCTTGAATCCATTAAAATTAAGGCAATTAGGAGTGACAAAGTGTGTAGGGTAATTTAATGCAGGCACTTGCTGAACTAATTTATGCTCTGGAGCCTATGCAGTCAAAAGGGAGCTGTCTGGCAGGAAGGTTTGAAACATTCTATAGTTCAGTCAGAAATTTCAAATGCCAAATCTTGACCTTGGAGCCCTGTTTTCTGGGATGTCCTCATTTTCTGAGCTTCATAACCCATGGACACTGAAGTGTATGTATAAATATACAAGTAAAACCTTCACTAAAATCATAGTGCTGAAATCAAGGCTCTACTCTGACTTTGAATGAAACTACACCCATTTGTCCTCCCACTGCAACTGTCAAAGCATCAACATCAAATCATTCTTTGATCTGCCAGAGTTGGGTTCAAATCCCTGCTCAGGCATTGAAGAGTTTCTGACCCAAGCCATATCACCACACTTCTTGGTCAAGATAATAGCAGTTTCTATCTCCTTGGATTTGTGTGAGGATTTAATTAGATAAGGCATGTAAAGCACTTGGTAAAGCACTTGGCATATAAGTGCTTAATAATACTTATTGTCATTATCTCTAATATTATCTATACTAATAAAAGGGTAATATGCTAATTAGACTGGATAGAACAGACATCTTCCGGACTAAGCCACCATGGCGGCTGAGGCAGAGGCGGTTAGGCAGGATCAGGTAGGCAGGCAAGCGGTTAGGAGTGATCAGGTAGGCAGGCGAGTGGTTAGGGGTGATGAGGCAGGCAGGCAGAGCCCCGTGATCTATTGCCTCAAAGAGGGAGACCCAGGCCACCTGCCATAGCCTGCGGGAGGGACACTCAGCCACTGCAATGGGAGGTGGCAGCTGGGAGGCTGCGGATGTGATGAGAGGCACTGGTGGCGGTGGACACTGCAGGGCGGGGCTAGTGCCATAGCGGCTCCTGAGCAGGCATGGCACCTGCAGCCTGGCCCAGGCCCCGGGTTTGCAGCCTCTACCTGTGGCTTCTGCAGGGCTGGACTGCCACTCCTCCTGCTATGATGCCTGGGCAGATCCTGGACCCTTCCATGACTGCGGGCTCTCTGCCAGGGCTTGGCCCCCTGACCAGACTCCCCAGCTCAGCCCTGACTGCAGAGGAGCTGAAATATGCTGACATCCACAACATTGGGGCCATGATCGCCCCTTTGCACTTCCTGGAGGTGAAACTGGGCAAGAGGCCTCAATCTGTGAAAAGTGAGCTAGACGAGGAAGAGGAGCGGAGGAAAGGCACTGGGAAAAGAACAAAGTGGAAGCAACCTGATGCTGGAACAAGAAGAAGGAGCGGAAGGAGTTTCTGCAGCAGGAATATGAGTGGCTGGAGCTCAAGAATACGGTGTTGAACCCCCAGATAGAAGAGCTGAAGCAGGAGCAGCAGCAGCTCATCCTGATGCTCAATCAGCATCGCCCCACCTGCATAGTCAGGACTGACAGCATTAAGACCACGACTCAAAAGGCAACCCACTGCTGAAGCAGCTGGAGAAGAAGTAACCATGGGCCGGGAGGAGAAAGAGGCGATGAGCAGAGAGAAGAGGAGGAGGAGGGACCCAGAGGGCTCTTCCATGCTGCATGAAAAACTCTTCAATGATGCTCAGCACAGCCACCATCGTTCAGGCTTTTTTGTGAAACTCAGATCAGCCACACGAGGGGAAGAAACCCAGTATGATGAAACCCAGGACCAAGCACTGAGACCAAAGTAGTCCTGAGGGGGGCCTGTTCTGCCTGGGGTCAGGCTTGCAGGAGGCAGGACAGAGGCTCTGGGCTGGGGAGACTCCCATCCAGGCAGCTGTGGGCACTTCTCTGGCCTCTCCACCAGGCACCCACCCAAAAGACCTCTGAGCAGCCAGGAAAAGCCATGAGTTGCAACCAAAATTAGGCTGAGTATGGAACGCAGAGTGAAACTGCAATCTGCCTGCCTCCAGCCCTGACCCTGACCCTGACCATGACCCTGACCCTGATCCTGATGCAAGGCTGGAGTAGGGCACAGTGCCAGGCCCTGCTGTACCCACCCACTGTGGTCCAGCTCAGTTCTGCCTGGAGTGGCAGCCGGGGCACACCCTCGCCAGTCCTGCTGGAGTTGCTGTGGGCATGAGGCATTGGTGCCCTTCCAAAGCACATACTCACTGAATGTTTACAGACTGGCTGTCCTGGCAGGGCTTTCAACTGCACATGTTTTCTATACTTTTTAAAAATATTTTTTGCAAAAAAAAAGATTTTATACAAGCAATATATAAATGGATTTCTATATTCACTCGATGTGATACAGTATAAATATGCTATGGTTTGTTTGTTACGAACAGATATTCAGCAGTTATGGCTGTTGCATGTAACTTCTAAGTACTGTAGTCTCTGGGTGTTGGGGGTGGCAGGGGCGGGGGGCGGTACATTTTCATCCTGGTAAACCCTTCATAGTACTCAGTTCTGTATCGCTCAGTAAACATTTCTCTTACTTAAAAAAGAAAGAAAGAAAGAGCATGGCCCAGGCTACCGGCCGGTGGCACTGCAGTGGGTGGGCGGGGCCTCCTTCTGCAGGGTGATCAATCTGGGGGCCAGCCAGTGATCGCCCCGCAGAGGGAGGCCCAGGCCAGCCAAGCGACTGCACCCCATGCCTGTCACCTGCAGAGGGAGGTGACTGATGGCAGGGGAGGAAGGAGCAGCACTGCACAGATCACAGGTGGCAAGCAGTGGCAGAAGTGGGGGCGGGGCCAGCTACCAGCAGCCGAGGAAAGGAAAGCCCTGATAGGCTCTGATCTCAGGCCAGGCCTAGGGACTCTACCTGAGGGTCCTGGATTGTGAGAGGGTGCAGGCCGGGCTGAGGCACCCCCTGAGTGCATGAATTTTCATGCACCAGACCCCTAGTTTTTCATAATATTGCATTTTCAGACAGTAGTAAACTTAGGGTTATATAAAACTCTAACCTCCCACTTTCAAGATTCTTTTTATACCTTGCTACCTAAGGATAGATAACTTTAAAGCATTTTTTAAATTGTATTTTATTGTTTAAAGTATTACAAATAGTAGTATATATGTCTCCTCCCCCCCCCCCCCCATTGATCTTTCCCCAGCCTCTCTTACCCCCTGGAACATGCCCTCAACCCCCATCCCCAGTGTCTTCAATAAAATATATAACAACTAGAGGCCTGATGCACAAAATTCATGCAAGAGTAGGCCTTCCTTCCCCCGGCTGCCGGCACTGGCTTCCCTCTGGCACCTAGGACCCAGGCTTCCCTCTGGCTGCCAGCACCAGGACCCGGGCTTCCCTCTGGCCACTGGCAGACACCTGAGACCCAGGCTTCCCTCACAGCCCTGGCTTTGTCCAGAAGGTCGTCCAGAAGGAGGTCCGGTATAATTAGCATATTATGTTTTATTATTATAGATGCAACACATTTTTCTGGAGAAGGAAGAACAGTAGATGCATTTCCAAACAAATATATGTAAACCAATTCTACCATTTAAGATGCATATAAGTAATAGAGAATGCCTCCTGGCATTAGTTTTTACATGAAAAATCACTCTAAACTATAAGCTTGGCTTATGCAGAAGAGGTAAAATCTTTTCTACTTCTCTCCTAGAAGATTCTTCCTGGGAGCTCTTTATTTCAGAGGTGTAAAGGTGTCCAGCATAACCCAGTTTCCTCAGAACTAAAACAAGTTTATCAGTCAGTTCTCAAAAAAACAGGCAAGAATAGAAGGGTTTTCTATGTAAAAAAATGTCAGACATGACTTCTAGTGCCATAAGACTAGGGGGATGACGACATAAAGAAACACACACTTTTCTAATGACCCATTCTATTACACAAGATCAGGGTTTTCTTAGGCCCTCTCTATGCCCATCAGTGTGTTGCCATTAATTCATTTCAGCCTGCAATGCCTTCCACACTACTATCTTTTGCTAAATAAATAAATAAATAAATAAATAAATAAATAAATAAATAAATAAAATTTTCCTGAGATTTGTTCTATGATTTTATACACACTTAAAGTAAATATCATTGGGATAACATAAGAATGAGAGTCTTATTCATTGAATTTTAGCAGAGGGTTAACTAGAAAGCATTTTGGTTTTTACTCATCTGTTTAAAATGTATGAACATGCCTTCCTCCCTTAGGAATTATAATAGTACCCAACAACTCACTTTGATATTTTTTAAAGTGATAGAGTAGAACAAGATTATCTTCAGAGTCCCTTACATTTTTATTATTCTGTGAATCTGACATCAATAGGTAACTTAACAGAGGACAGAGGAACTCAACATGTGATCTACCATAATTTTTAGAAATAATGCTTCCACTGATAGTTTATTTAAATTATTACCTTGACAAATTCCTTACAGATAGGATGATGGCTTAGTAGTAAGCAAAAGTTCAGACATGGATCAGCTGAGGCACAGAAGGTCAGAAGAATCTAAGATGCTTGGTTTGCCAGAAACACCAGAAAATGCCATCTCAGGAGAACAGCCTACATGAGAGGAGATTTGCTCTCAGGCTCCTGCTCTGAGAATCAACAGAAACACTTCAATGCTTTTTCGGTGACTTCTAATGGATAGAGCGAGTCCTTTAATCTACAATTATCTGATTAGCAGGAAATTGAAACCAAAGAGGAAGATTATCAACCATTTGGATTTTGTTTTCAGCATAACTACTCCTCTTATTCGACTCTTACCTCCATCTCAACAATGTCAGCCTACAAGTGTCTAAGACAGTGGTTTTCAACCTTCCAAATGCCGCGACACTTTAATACAGTTCCTCATGTTGTGGTGACCCCCAATTTCATTGTTACAAATTGAACATAATTAAAGCATAGTGATTAATCACAAAAACAATATGTAATTATAAATGTGTTTTCCGATGGTCTTAGGTGACCCCTGTGAAAGGGTCATTCGACCCCCAAAGGGGTCGCGACCCAGAGGTTGAGAACCGCTGCTCTAAGAGGTAGATGCATTTCATGGGTATTTAGATTTTGGAGGGAGATAGGGGAAGTAGTGGAGAAGGTTTAGAAATGATGTGTGCTGCCGAAACCGGTTTGGCTCAGTGGATAGAGCGTCGGCCTGCGGACTGAGAGGTCCCGGGTTCGATTCCGGTCAAGGGCATGTACCTGGGTTTCGGGCACATCCCCAGTAGGAGGTGTGCAGGAGGCGGCTGGTCGATGTTTCTCTCTCATCGATGTTTCTTACTCTCTATCTCTCTCCCTTCCTCTCTGTAAAAGATCAATAAAATATATTTAAAAAAAAAAAAAAAAAAAAAAGAAATGATGTGTGCTGACTCTATGCTGAAATGCTGGATGTTCAGTTTGAAATCCACTATTCCTTGGACACTTGTCATGATTCATAAAAGAGATTGACAGCTCCATTATCTCTGAGATGACTGTGTAATTTCTATTAGTGCAAATAGGACAGCAATGAAAGACTCTCATCTTTTTGTCTTGCTCTAAAGGGTGTTGGTGGAAATCAGTTTTCAGGTAAACTCAAAGAAGGTCAACATATCCATCTAAAGATTTGACAAATGATTCTCTACTATAGATCCAGAATGTGAATTCTAGGAAGAGTAATTAACTACAACTCTCTCAATTCATAGATGAGGAGACTGAGTTGTAGACATGATATTATATTTTATCAAAGCCATGATGTTAGGCATATGTAGGAAGCTGTGACTATATCCCAGGACTCCTCACTTCTCTTCTAGTGCTCTTTATCCTCAGTGTAATATTTGATCATACTAGAAATTTAAGAATATAATTACAGAGTCCAAACAAAAAAGTACAGTATGGTCTCCTATTTCAAGAAATGTTGGCACAACAAAGACTGGCCTTGACCTCCAACCATAAACAAATTGAAAACCAGACAAAATATATAAAACAATTGCTTTTACAGATTGAACAGCAAGCAGTGCACAATTGTAAACCCCAAGAGAAGAGAAACAAACAATGTAAGTCCTACTCCCCTGAGAGGGAGGGCAAGCCCTTTTGGTTCTGGGAGTTAAGGAGATGGAGAGCAAAGATTAGGAAGGCTGTGTCAGTAGGAAGTTGGAGGGAAGAATTTTGAGAGAAATACAGAAAAAAAGGGCTCAAGAAATATGCATAGTGCCTTGCTTGGTATTATGCTAAACTTGTATAGAGTGAAACTTCAAATATCAAAGTAAAGAAGAAACTGAGTTGTAGCTGAAAAATTCCCAGAACTTACACATAGTAGAGAGATTTTGAGCACTGATAAGCCAGCCCCATTACTGTGGACACTCTTTCTTTAAAATGTGTCTTTCAGTTTGTATAATTTGTATTGAAGAATGCTCATTTTCTAAATTTTTTTTCTCAACTTGGCTTTGTCTATGGATGAGCTCTTTAAAGGATTGCTTCATCTCCACTATTATATTTTCTAGTTCTAAAATTTCTATTTGCTTCTTTATTATAATTTCCATCTCTTGGCCAAAATTTCTCTACTGTTTATGACATACTGTCCTTAGCCTTTATAAAGCCCCCGTCTTAAAATTCCAACATGAGTCATCTCTGATTCTGGTTCTATTGGTTACATTGTCTCTTGATAATGACTTGGTTTCACTTGGGTTTTTTTTGTATGTATTTTATTTTTAAATTGAATGTAAGACATCGTATGTACAAGAGAAAAGGTAAATATTATTTATACCCAGGCACTGATATACTTCAAATTTCATAAAAGATTCTTTGCTCTTGGGATGTCGGCTGGATTCAATGGCTGTATATGACCCCTATCTTTCCCCCAACAACAATGGGTCTTTACCTGTGCCTAGGAGTAACAAGCTTTTTTGGCCTGACGGCAGTAGCTTAAGTCTTTTAAAAGGAAGCATCAGGTGGCAGAGTAGAATCAGTTTCCTCCTTCACACCTGTACCATCTAGGGAGGAATTACATTTGATGTGCAGGGTTGATTCTGCCTCCTCTTGAGTTACGAGGACAGGGGCAGAGGTGGGGATCAGTTTTGGGTATGTTAAGACTTAGGTGTCTATTTTTTTTCCAGAAAGGTATTTCCACTTCAGGGCAATTAATTCTTGCTTAGAAGGCACTTTGTCCTTTTCATGGCTGCCCTTTCTAGTTACTGGTATTTAGGTCTCAGCTTAGATGTGACCTTCCCAGAGCCTTTCACTGATCACTCTGAGGCAACCACTCACTTACTGTCCATTTACCCTATTGTAAATTTCTACATAGCATTATTGTTAGCATATATTATTTGTTTATTATTTATGATAATATAAACTGAATAAGAGCAGAGCCTCAAACAGTGTTTGGCCACCTGGTAGGGGCTCAATGGAAATATTTACGCAGTGAATGAGTACCACTGGAAACAATCAAGTGGAGGACATTTACACCAGTAGACCAATAGGTATGATTATCAGAGATAGTAATGCTTATATCACACAGTCATGAGGATTTGCAGTAATGTATGCAAATTTATTAGTAGCACTTGGCACACAGTAGGCACACTGGGAATGATAGTCAAAATGATCATTTCCACTAAGGTGCTACCTGAATGGTTTTGCCTTCTCAGTTAGCCACACTTTTAATTAGGACCATATAGCACTACATCAGCCACTTAAAGGGAATATTTGGTCAGAAGTGGATAGTGTTATTAGTAATAATAAAATTATAATAATACATTCTTAACCTTTTCTTAATTTAACTAACTCCAAATATGTTCATTTTTCTTATCCTGAATTCATTCAGAATAAAAACATAGGGTCATCATTATAGATATAAAAATATTAAGTAAGCAAAAAATTCACAATATATCTAATGATGGAAAGTTGGCATAGAAACATATAATAGTCACCTATGAGACAGCAGAGCAGTGTCCTGCATACAGAGTTCTCCAGGCCTCACCCATTAAGCCTGGGTCAGCCATAGGTGGCCTGCGTTCCATCCTTATCCCATTGATTTCTCTGGATATTAGTCATTGGTAACCACATTCTTTGCAGTTGCTTCACAGGTGCCATGAAGCATTCCTATGTTGGAAAGGTCTGTTATTTATAGGGCACTCAAAGGAAATACACTGGGCAATTTTAAATGTTGAAATCAAAGCAGGATTGTGTATTGCTGACGCTTTGCTATGACTCTGGTCTTCTGCTTCATAATAATCGTGGTTTGTTTCCAAGCTCTCTGAATGATTCCACGCAGATGGTGAGGCTGGCACTTTATTCTATGTCATCTGGACAGATGTTATAATTCAGAGTGCATATTTTTTCCTACCTTTATTGTCCTCCTATATTCGACCCCCTCAGCTTGTTAAAGGTTTGCTATTGAAATGGAGGTCGAGGGCATGGTTAAAGCATTTGAAGAAAATCACATTCTCTCTGCCCTAGAAAAGTACAGCTCTCTAGGAGGAGGGAGAATCCCTCTGGAGACTTTGTCTTTGAATTCTGGAGGGTCGCATGTTTGAAATGTTAATATGATTTTATGGATGAAAATTTTACCTGCAAAACATTTCTCAAATATGTGCCTATCAAATATTCTTCCCCCCTAGGGACAGTCCTCCCTATACATCAAAGGCAGCTCTGCTCCCAGAGACAGCCCTCTGCTGTGGGAGACAGTAGACCCTCCGTTACAAGGCTGCAAGGCACAAGTGTTCCACTACTGGAAACTCTCATCTGTCCTATTGACACTGTGTGAACGTAGAAGACATAGAGAAAACAGACCAACAAGCTTCACTTCCTATAAAGCATTTTCATAAAATATTTGTAACTTGATGATCTTGGAAATGTCCATCTCTGGTTTGGATAGACCAAAATAGATTCATTTTTTTTTCTCTGAGCTTTTAAAACCCAGTCATCATAAAAATTCAACCTCTTTCAAAATGGAGAGAAGTGATGTAGAAAATAGAGTCACACAAAACAATGGTGGCAAACTATGGCAATGATTGCCAAACCTTTACAAGCAGAGTATCAAGAGCAGCTGGAGGGCAAGTTCATTGGCGTGGCAAGGCTAATCCTGCTGATCCAGGCACCACACATCAAAAACCATTTTGCTCAAGTGAAGACCTACGGCCTGTATCTGCTATAATTCTTCCTCTTCCTGTAGCTCCACTTCACTGTGGTTCCTGCTCTGCATTAGTCCAGCTATGCAGCTTTTTCTGGGATTCTTTCACACGGGTTCTCACTGGAATCACCTTCAGTAAGTCTCTGTTGCTTGCCACCAAAACTTATTAAAAGTCAAGACACCACATTCCTTTTTATTCATCACTTATGAAATACCCACTCTATGTGCATGTGTGTTATGTGTGGAAGCTATGAAAGCCTTAAAAGCCTTGCCCCAACCCTGTGGTTTTTGTGTTTTGTTTTGTTTTTTATTATTGACGAGATGCCTGTTGTATGAAGGGATTCATGCAAAGCTTTCCCTTCCTCTGGCTGTCAGCACTGGTTTTCCTCTGGCACCTGGGACCCAGGCCTTCGCTCCGGCCGGAGCCACCTTCGTTCTTCGCTGCTGCTCTGGGCCAGAGCCGCCTTTGGTCTTCACTCAACCATCTTTGTTGGCAGTTAATTTGCATATCGTGCTGATTAGCCAATGGGAGGCATAGCGAAGGTACAGTCAATTACCCTGTTTGTCTATTATTAGATAGGATTTAAGAGAGGAAAGGAGAGGGAGAGATAGAAACATCAATGATGAGAATCATTGATTGGGTGCCTCCTGCATGCCCTACACTAAGGATCGAGCCTACAACCCAGGCATGTGCCCTGACTGGGAATCGAACTGTGACCTTCTGGTTCATAGGTCGACACTCAACCACTGAGCCACACTGGCCGGGATCAACCCTGTTTAAGTTTAGAATCTTCTTAAATTTATAATCTTGCTGGCTCTTTGAACATCTCTTTTCTCCAATCTCGGTGGGAGTAAAATTCAAGTTGGGAGTAATTCAGTAGTAACAAACACATTTAAGGCTAGGTAGTAAGAAGACAGAGCATCAAGTAAATTTTTCTGAAGAGTGTGAGAAAATCATGCTTAAGTTCTGTCTGCATTCAGCCCTAAACGTGTAAAATAGGAATTTCTCCCCATACTTCTTATCCTCTGGGGTAAGTATGTGGGAAAAACTGTTGCTGCCATTCATTCCATTACATGGGAAGAATCCAATGTCAAAGTGCTGGGATGATGAGAGCCTGAGGCTAATACTTAAGGTTTTGTATTTTTCTGTTGGGTTGTACCAGTTGTCAAAAGTTGTGGACCTTGCCCTAACCAGTTTGGCTCAGTGGATAGAGCATCGGCCTGCGGACTGAAGGGTCCCGGGTTCGATTCTGGTCGAGGGCATGTACCTTGGTTGCGGGCATATCCCCAGTAGGGGGTGTGCAGGAGGCAGCTAATCAATGTTTCTCTCTCATCAATGTTTCTAACTCTCTATCTTTCTCCCTTCCTCTCTGTAAAAAAACAATAATATATATATTTTTTAAAAAAAGTTTTGGACCTTATGTTATCTCCCTACCTGACTTGTTGCCTTCTGCTCATGTTTGTTTGTTTGTGTATGAGGCTGGGGTGCAGCATAAAACTGCCTGGTTCTGCATATTAAACTCTCCTTCCTGTGATTCCTAATGCCTAGGCTAGGAGTGTGGGGTTGCAGAAAGGAGGACAAACCAGGTGCCCCAATCTGGTTTTATAAGCAAAGACTCTAAATCACTCTGACCTTTTATTTTTGTGCAAATGTCTCAATTTCTTCTAGTTCCAGATGAAAATAATAATCTTACTATAAATCCCATCTGAGAGATGAGGGCAGGTTATTGGACTGGAGGCTGGCAAATATTGAGAGTAAAGTTAGAGGAAAGCATGCTGAGAGGTAACTTGAGTCCAAGCCCATAGATTGAAGTATGGAAGAATGAGCAAGTACCAGGGAGATGATAAGTGCAATCTCCAGACTGGAGATTCAAAATCCAGGCTGGGTATGAGGGGATTGGGAGCTCAGTCATGGCAACAAGGACATGAGCCGTCTAAGAAACATGAATGCAGGTGAAAGGATGATGGCATAGGCTAACGCTTAAGACAGCAGAGTTTAAGATGAGGGGGGTAGGGGGCAAAACTCAAGATCAAAGTAAGTGAAGCCCACATGAGGATGTCACCCCCATTCCACAGCGGAATCTAGTGGCTCAAGTGTAGTTTCATATTTTCAATGATTTTTCTAAGCACCAACCTTTTTGTTGGTTCTCTTTTCATTTCATGTCATTTATTGGGTGTTTGTTTTAAGTTGGAACAAGAATTGACCTCCAGGCTCTAATACATTGGTAGAAGTTGTCGTTTGCTTTCTGACATCTCATAAAGCCAGAGCAAAACTGGTTTTGTTTTTTGTTTTTTTGTAATTTGTGTGTTTGCTTGTTTTGTGCTTATGAGCAAGAGTGAAAGTGGGAAAGCAATATTTTCCTAAAACAACCTAAGGGAAGAAATCACTGGATACAAATTATTGATTGCATGACCCCCTAGTGGGCTTGTTATCCAATTGACAGTTTGTTCAAGATCACAAATTAATGCTGTATCTTCTTGGAGAAATATGATATTCATTCAATGTTGAGTAAATCCATATATTAAAGCCAAACATTGATAAATAATGTAGGCCTATAACCCTCCAAAAGGCATATTTCCATATTTCCTGGAAGGGTGACAGCATGCTACTATTTTTAATGGCTCTCGCTATTACTATCTCATATGTGTGAATGATGTTTCAGTGGTTAAGGCTCTGATTTATTAATTAGAATGCAGTTTTCAGTGTGCTAATGTTACCCTGAGTTGAATGATAAGCATATATTTTAAATATGAGGTTTGGCAATTGCACAATATTTTATGTTGAATTGGAATATGTAAAGAATGAAAATCTCTCAAAGGTATGGGGGAATTCGGATCGCTTCCCTGTGTACTGGCAGTTTAAAAACAAAATTAGCATTTGTTTTATCAAGGATGAAATGGAACAGGGTGTTACTTTAGAAGCAATTTGGTTTTTTATGGGTGTGTTTGGAGACCTTTCCCCCTTTTCCATCCCCCTCCACCCAACCAATACCCAGATATTTTAAAACAAGTTACTTTGCTATATTCTGTATTTGCAAGGGTTTTGTTTGTTTTTTTAAGGAAAATCTGCTTAGTATTTTTTTATACATTTTTTTTAATTTTGGAGAAGTCCTCTCTATATTCTGAAAAGGCAACAACTTTAATTGTGTGGGGTTTTGGTTTTTGGTGAAAATCATAGTTATTTCAAGCCCAATTTTTTCCCCGTGGTTCCCAGATCCTAACACTAGATTCTCAATTTGGTGACATGGTGCTCACATTCAAAAATGAGAAAAGCCTTTAACAGGGAGGTGACCCTGTTTCCAGGGGCCAACTTCATAATGGAGTTCTTCAGCACATGAATGGATTGATTGCTTATTTGTTGTCCTTGGATTGTTTGAACAACACAAAACACAACAGGATACCATCCGATGTTAACATAGCATAAAAATGAGGAGAGCTCACTTTGTAATGTTTAGGTTGTATTTGTTTCTTTTCCTTTAAGTTCTCACTAAAAGACATTAAAAAACATCAGGAGGGTCAAATGGGGGAACTTCCTAAGTCTTCATGTTCCCCATGAGAGACATTGGGAAGAAAAAAGTTGCTAATTCCTCATGTGTCCTGTAGAAGAGTGAGGAGCTCACCAGCCCCAAACATGGGGGTAGCCTTAATTCTTCCTCAGAGTCCCCTTTGACCTTTTCCTGCCACCGTAATTAAACCATCCCTAAAGATCTCATTCACACTGATGGCAGGTTAGAATCCAGAACACCAACCATCTGACATTCAATGTGATCTAAGAGAAGAGCTCAAAAGGCCTCTGACTAAGTCAGTCTTACAGGCAGCTCCTCATCACTTCCAACAAATAACCATCACTTTTTAGTTAGGAGACCGTGGGGATGAGCCAACTGGGATACAAGGAGAAAAACCCTGCCAAGCAAATCCCTGCCAAGGCACCCGGATAAAGCTATTAGTCATTTTTAAGGAACAGGTGAGCAGGGGATAGTGAATAGAGAGATGAGGTCAGCATGGTTGGCAGGGAGACTTTCTTATAGCACCTTTTAGACCTCTGTTAGAACACTGGCTCTATGCTGAGGTAAATGGGAAGATTTAGGCAGAGAAAGGACATGTTGTAACTCACATTTAAATTGATTTTTCTTATTATCATTCAGAGTTGAGACTGTGGCAGAGGTAAAGGTAGAAATGGAGAATTTGTTAGGAAGAAGAGAAACCGGAAGGGGAACGGTGTACCTAGAAAAACACAGTAGGTCAGTAATTTCAGAACTTAGGAATTACTGGATGCTAGACAATGAGGAGAGAAGATCCATTGGAAGGCTTATAAGGGTCTTGAGTGCTTTGGCACAGACTTTGGATCTCTTGTTCAGGCAGTAAAGAGTACGTAGAGATTTTTAAGTCAGGGCCTGATAAGGTTACATGGGCATTTTATGACATAACAGTGGCATCTTCATGTTGGATGGAGTCAATATTGGAGAACAGGAGGTCATTTAGAAAGTGATTGCACTTGTATAGAGAAGTGACAAGAATGGACTGAATGAGTTAGAGGAATAACAATATGGAAAAAGAATTAGGGACTAAACATTTTAGAAATTTGAATTTTTAGGATTTAGCTACTTAAAGTGTAAGAGAAAGGACAGTGGAATTCCATTCAGGACCCTTAGAAGTTTCTCTTCTGCCAACTCTGTTCCTGGTCCTGGAGGTTCGAGATTTCTATGAGGCCAAAAAACCTTTGCTTGCTTTTAGAGAAAACTCATGTTCCTGGGTTTTATCAGCAGCTAATATAGAGTAGTGCTCATGAGACCTGTTAAAATCAATAATACAGAAGGAAAAAAACAGAATGTCTGATCACACATATAGGAAGTTTCTACCTTAATGTTGACTTTTCAAACTCAGTACAGCCCCTTCTGATCATTTCCTATCACATTTTAAAGCCAGCCTGGTGTTACCCCTCCAGTTAGTTTCCTGTTCTATGTAGATGTTTCTCCTATAATCCTTTGGGTTGATGTATGAAGACACAGTTATTACTGCAGTAGGCTCTACTCACACCCCTTCCATCATAGTTATAGCTGCAACCTAACAGGAACTTCACTGGAAATGAATGTCAGAAATCATAATGGCATTTTGTTTCATGCAGTTTTATTTAGGGAAATGCTATTTGGGACATAAAACAAGGGGCTGCCCTAGAAAGAAATAAACAACTGAGCCCCATAATGTCATGATTTGGTGTCAAGAATATTGTTTCCTGGGAAGATTCTGATGATGTTTTTATTTTATATTTCACTCCATCTTCTTTAATTTTATTTAAATATTAATTTACGGCCTTCATTACCAAGTTAAAGATTTCTGGGGTGATTAAACTCTTCTGTTTTATGTGTAAACAGAAGGAGTCCTTATTATAGTGTAAGAAATGATGCCAAAAGGATGGCATCCCTGTTTTCTTTCACGCTCACTTAAAGCCATTTCAGTTCAATGCATATTTATGGAACATCTTCTATTTGAAAGACACCAAGTGGTCAGTTTATAGATGCAATGATGAGTGACTGGCCATAGTTTCTCTCCTCAAGGTTTTACAACTGAGATGAAACTTGTACAAAATGTAAATATAATGAGAATGGTAATACATCAAGTACCAGGAGATATGAGATGTGACTAGAAAGGAGGAAGGAAAAAATCACCTCTAGTTGCACAAATGGTAAAGTGAATGTGAATATCTTGCTTAGGAATCAGTGGTTGACTCATGGTGGCTTTTGGGAGAGTCTGGTTAAAGGTGGAAATCAAGAGACTGATTAGTGTGAGTCCTGAAACAGTTAGCTAATGGGATAAGGGGATTCCAAGTCCAAGAACCAGAGGCATAAAATACACACACAAAATTATTGTCACTGCACATTTGAGGGCTGAGAGATAGTGAGAAATGCAATGGATTCAGAGCGTGGAGGAGGGCAGTGGAATGATGTTGTGATGGAGGGGTCAGGAAGGACCACACTAGCTAGACAAGGTACTTTATATCCTTAGTGAGGTGTATAAGATACCAGAGATGGGAGTCATTGAATGTTCTAGAGTTCATAGACTGGTAGCATAATTGGAGACATTGGCAGGAGGGTAAGAGGTGGTGGAGAGATCAGCTTGGTGAGAGATGACTGGTACAAAATGATGGGGCCTTTATCTGAAGTAATGGCAGTAACAGAAGGTCGGATGTGATGCATTTTAGAGCTATTTCAGTAGTAAATTAATAAGATTCAGTAATTGCATGGATATGGGAATTGAGGGTGAAAATGGACTTGAAGAGGATAGAGTCTATGATTAGAAATTAGCACTTGCTATTACTAAGGAAAGAAAAAAACACTCTCAGTGAACTAAAGCCCATTCATTTGATTGGTTGAATCATAAAATAGCTGCTCTTATGCATTTTAATATATTTCTAAGTTGGTATTGAAGAAAACAATTTGAAGCTATCTTAAGGCATATTTTCTCTTTATTCTGCCCTTTAATGTGATATCAATGATGATGGGCTTTTTACCTTTCTCCTTCCTTTTGTGGCTTAATAAGGTGTAGTGATAATATATAATTTATTTGCCTATCAATCTTTTCTCTCCAAAGAATTTATTCTGGAAAGATAGGCCAGAAGCTCTTCTAAAACATTATTGGCTCCATAGATATATTCAGATTCCAGGCCTTTGCATGCTAAATTGTAAAATCATCACTACAATCAGCTATTAGTGGCACTCTACAGTGAGTGTAATCATTAGTTTATTCTTGAGCAGCTCTGGTACCCCCCTCCCCCCCAAAAAAAAAAGACATTGATTCCAATCCACCTAAACCCATATGATTTAGATGTAGTTTTACATTTTAATTACTTGATACTAATGCAAAAGTTTTTTATCAATTGATGCAGAAAAAGCATTTGACAAAATCCAACACCCATTTTTGATTATTTTATTTTATTTTTATACTAGAGGCCCGATGCATGAAATTCGTGCAAGAGTAGGCCTTCCCTCCCCCGGCTGCCAGCACTGGCTTCCCTCTGGCACCCGGTACCTGGGCTTTGCTCCAGCTGCCAGTAGGCACCTGGGACCCAGGCTTCTCTCGCAGCCCTGGCTTCATCCAGAAGGACGTCTGGAAGGATATCTGGTCTAATTAGCATATTAAGCTTTTATTATAGATATTTTTATTGATTTCAGAGAAGAAGGGAGAGAGAGAAATAGAAACATCAATGATGAGAAGGAATCATTGATTGGCTGCCTCCTGCATACCCCCTACTGGGAATCAAGCCCACAACCTGAGCATGTGCCCTTGGCCAGAATTGAACCTGGGATCCTTCAGTCTGCAGGACAATACTCTATCTACTGAGCCAAACTGGCTATGGCAATACAGGGTTTATAAAGGCTAACTAGCTCATGAAGGAATCCTAATTTCTATAAACACATGCAGTAGAAATAAAATCAAACTCTATTTTCAGCATCCTTTTCCTTGTGGGTTTTTTTTCTTTCTTTAATTTTTGTAAGAGAAGCCAAGTAATTTCCCTTAGTAGAATAGATTTTTCAGATGAATAAGTTTCTCTCAGTATGTGACAGGAACGGTTCCAATGCTATGGATTCCCATTCCATTCAGTCATTAACTAAGTGTGATTCTGTTAGTCTGAAAGTCTCTGCCCTTCCCTAAAAGTTTGGAAAGCTCACAATGAACCCCTCCTTCTAGATGTCCAAGGTAGCTCCCTTGTTAGATCAAAATTACATCTTAACAGTCCTTAGCACTTTACAAGTTACAAAATACTTTGATATTTCTTACTTCACATTATTCTCTTAACATTCCCTAAACCCTACAATACAAAGTAAGTGTCTATTACTGGAAAGAATCTTCCTCAATAGCCTACTAAGGCAGATAGCAATTTGAAAATTGAGGCCTTCATTTAAACAATATTGATTCAGAATAGAAAATGCCTTTGGTGTATGACTTTGAAGGAGAAATAAAGAACTATTCCGAATGTGGGACAGAATGTGGGATATGGGGAATTAGAAGAGGGGTCTTGGAAATCATTACTTGGGTTCAAATTCTGGGTACTCATTCAGTTGTATATCTGCTAAACGGCTCCATTTCCCCAACCACTGGATAAATGGATAAATATATAAAGGTCTTAGAACAATGTCTTACATCAGTTTTACAATCCTTCCAGCCCCAGAGGGACTTTTGTAATTTGTCTATCAATCTTTTTGCCACTCAACAAGTTAATGCATGGTTGTCCACAAAGGGAGCTATTAGGATATTCTCACAGTTTCTTAAAAACGAGTCCCTTGATAGCCCTGTCTTCAGAAACTAATTCTTCTCTAAGATTTTCCTTGAAAACAATGCTGACCTGAAAACTATCTCTCCAGATATGCCCAGTTTTAGCCTTGGGTTTTCATGCTGAGAAATCAGCATTAACTTTCCAAACTGATCTTTAGTCCTGATCTGTTCATGCTACTTCAGGTTGTGACATCTCCTGAAATTCTTTGATGTTTGTATAATGATGGCTTTATTGCAACATACCTTTGCTTGTGTCTCTTTGGAAGTGAAATGCCATTCAACAAGTTAACACATATATGTTTTGCTCTAAATCTTATCTTCTTAAACATTGTAATGTTCTTATTGGCTACAAGACACTGCAGTGTTGGTTCTTTTTAACTTAAAATATTCAATTGGTCACATGCCTATTATAATGTAAGTAATGAAGTAATTAAATACCCCTATCCCTGCATGTTCTTATAAAGTAGCTTTAGCTAAATCCAAAGAGACACAACATTCTGGATAGTTCTGGAACTTATGACACCTTGGAGATATATATATATATATATATATATATATAGAGAGAGAGAGAGAGAGAGAGAGAGAGAGAGAGAGAGAGAGAGAGAGAGAGAGAGAGAAGGGGGCGGAGGGAGAGGGAGGGAGGGAGGGAGGGAGGGATAAAGAAAGACATCAATCTGTTGCCTCCTACCTGCCCCTTACTTGGGATCAAGCCCATAATCCAGGAATGTGCCCTGACCAGAAATCTAACAAGTGACCTCTGGGTGCAAGGAATGATGCTCAATCAACTGAGCCACATTGGCCAGGGCTTTGGCGCATATTGACATGAGTTGAAGTGAATGGAGATTCGTTTCCTTCCAGTCTGGAAAGGCAAGGGACTGAGTGCAGGGACTCTTTTGGAGGAGAGATAAGAGAATGATAAATAGAATGGCAGGGAGCACATGCCATCTGTTCCTCTTCTCAGTCTCAGTAACTGGCTTTGAGCTCTTATGGCAAGAAAGATGATAGCTGTAGCTATGTTCATAAAAGATCATAAGGCTCTAACACAAGCAGTGCCACTATAGGGATCCACACAGTTTGAACACAGGCCTTAAAGGAGGAGCATTCTAATTCATTTCTCTGCCACTCAAACATAAGCATCGTGTTACAGTCCAGAGTATAGAGCAGGCACCCTGAAGACTCAAGGACACACCAAAAGAGATACAGACCCTTATTGTCAAAAAATCTGTCCCAGGAAAAAAGTATTGGAGCATGTGAACTTTTTTCTTTTCATTAGCAATTATTTTCTTTCTTTTAAAACTATGAATTCTATTTATTTATTAGATATCAGGTTATTGAGGCTATATATTTTATCTTGTGTGAACATTGTTGTTTGTAAAATATGTTTATAGCAGTGAAAATTTTAATATGTCAAAACTAGAAACAACTCAAATATTCATCAATAGTACAATGGACATATAAATTGTGGCTTATATATAAATCTAATCATATGAAGGGATACTATATGATAGTAAGAACAAATATGCTATTGCCATAAGACAAACATGCCTGAATATTCCAAATACAATATTGAACAAAAGTGAACAGACACAGAAGAGTATATCTGTATTAGTCTACTTATATTCAGTTCAAAACCAGACAATACTGGATTATTCTGTCATATGTCAGGATATTATTTTTCTGGGGAAGAGTAATAACTATGAAAGGGTATGAAGAATACTTCTGGGGTCTTGTAATATATATCTTGATCTGTTTCCTGGTTATAGATCTGTGCTCAATTTTGGAAAGTTTGTTGAATAATATATACTTACTAGAGGCCCAGTGCACGAATTCGTGCATGGGTGGAGTCCCTTGGACTGGCCAGTGATCAGGGCCAATTGTAGCCATCTCGCCGAGTCCCCATAGAGGCCAAAGGGGGCCAGCTGACCAGGGGAGAGAGACCTCAAGAGGTTGGCCAGCCATTGGAGGTTGGCTGTAGGAGCGCACTGACCACCAGGGGGCAGCTCCTGCATTGAGCATCTGCCCCCTGGTGATCAATGTGCATCACAGTAACTGGTCTACTGGCCTTTGAGTCCTTCGGTCAGTTAGACTTTTATATATATAGATACTTTGGGAACTTTCCTCAATATACTTTATATTTTCATGAATATAATTTTCTTAAAAAGTTGTTTATATGAGATACTTCTCAGGTATCCCAAAAAGTTGCTGAATGGAAGTTGAGAGTATGATTGGGAATAACTCCAAGTATAACTCACTGTACACAATGAATAGGATGGCCTTGGAAAATAATTTCTATAGGATTCTAAAGAATTTAATTTTTAATATTTAGTCCATTTGCTTCATTTATTTGTCATATCTCTCTCACCATATCTAATGTCCATAAATTTGAAGTGATACCATAACAGCATTTCCTGATCTACCAATCTAAAAATTCTATGAAACTATTTTAACTAGTAATAGAAACAGGTTTGGGATAATCACATTTTTTGAGAACCTAGGCAGACTCATAATAATCCCAACTATATGAATCTGTTCAGAAATGGCAGTCCAAGCTTATGTAGGACTTCCTCCTTGTGCTCACAATTCATATTTTATAAATTCCAGTGACTTGCTCATTCACACTTTTGGTAGATGGATGTTTTGGTCCCAGCTCCAATTTTTTAATATCAATATTAATCTCCATTATTACTTAAGGATCTTGCATTATGTTTTTATAATTGCCAACTGAAAATTATTTTAGTATTTTGAAATGCACCTCTTTTGGTCTAGAAACTTGAATTAATCTAAAGCTACTAAATAGCTTCATCCTCTCTCCTTGATTTTTAAATCACTAACCATATTTATTCTTCCTTATCCAATTATAAGAGCCACTTCCTAGACTGAGAGTAAAGAAGCAGGTAAAGCTGAATGACGTCATTTACTCTGGTATTTATTAACATGGCACCATCTGTTCTTAAGCAGTACAATTTTCTCCTTATGTGTTTTTTATCTTATTCTTTTTAGAAATTTAGAAGTGTTGTTGTTTTTTAATTACCCTTGGCATTTTTATAAGCACAAACTCATTCTAGTTTTTTTTGTCTTGATGACAATTTACTGCTATTTTATGCTATCCTTTTGTGGATTTTGTTAATGTTGTTTTTATTTCTAAGATATCTCTAGGTGATCATAAAATTGTATGAGGGTGATATTATTTTACAGAAATAGAAGAGCTTTTTCAAGAGTAAGAAGTATAGTTATGAGACTTGACTTTGCCATTCAATGACCTTGATTCAATCCATCATTTCTATGAGAATAAATTACTTAATTTATAAATAGGAAAGAATAATATATACCTCAGGATTGTTTAATGAACAAGTATGCATGTAAATGAAGGCATTATATACTATTTATGCTAATATTGTATATAATATAATGTATACATGTAATATATATATAATGTTTATATATATATATAGTATATGTGCTTAATAATATACTAATTACTAAGTTGAAACTGTCATCTAGATTTACTCTTTCATACTTTTATAAGTCATTTATTTTCTTCTCAGAGACCATGTTTTCTAAAATATTTTAAAATCTATGACTTAGGTCTCCTACACCTAGCCTTTCATTCCTAGATTATAACAAACTCAGAGCAACATGGTCACTTTCTCCCTAGGTGCCTGTTACTTCTGCTTCACCAATCAGTTCTTCCTTGTTAGTCAAAATTAATTTCAAAGTAGTAGTTCTCATTGCCTCTTTAGCCTCCTGAGAGCTGAAACTGTCAGGAAGGCATGTCCAGAATTTATCAGATTTTTCTTTTAACAGAGACTACCAACAGTCATCTAAATAAGTGAGTCTCCTACCCTCACGCACAACTGTAAATTGAGCACAGGATATATCTGTCCTTCACCAGAAATACATATTTCAGAGCTGATGAGCCACTGTCTCAGTCGCCAAGGGTTTACTCCCAACAGCATAATCATTCATATTCTCTCTCTTCATACTATCCAAATCCTTTCCTCTAAGTAAAAGCTTGGGCTGCTGAGTTTCTATTTACATATTCATCTTCCTAATTATTCCCCTTTATTTCTGTTTAATTGGTTTCTTTTTAGTATTATAGGCCTACTCACAAGTACCGCCTAACTTAGGAAATGTCAGGAGACTGAATTTCTTTCCTTTTGCAAAGATTTACACATGTACGTTATTATTTCCCAGTTACCTTACTACCCACACTCTGTCCACCTCCATGGAAACAGTTGAGTCTAAATTATTTCCTCTATTGTTTTCAGTACTACTGACCATCTATGATATTACTATCTGTTCTTCCCTGGTCATTCTTACTCCCCTATATTGTGCCCATTTTACAGTTATATCTCTGTACTTTATTTTCCCCTTTAAATTTAAACTTCAGTGTCTGATTTAAAAAAAGAAAAGAAAAACAGTTGACTCCTACAAACTCATTCTATTTAGTCTTCATAAATTGCCATCCTCTCCTTGCCACATAACTATTTTTTTGATTTTATAAATGAAGCTTCAAAAATCTTTCTATGTAGCCAATTATATGTCTACTTAGAGTCCCTTCACTATTTAAACAGTGACCTCCAAATGAAAGAAAGACAAAATATCCACCTGCACTCCCATTTCTTATGTACAACCCCAAAATTGGTAGAGTGGCATTTCAGAGTAATATCAATAGATTACAAATCTCATGAGATGCTTCACTCAGAAAGAGTTCTATGGTTACAGAAGCCTGAGAAAGGATAAATGGTATAGCCCCATTTTGTAGATTTGTATGCCCTAAATAAAAATGCAGAAATATATTTCAGTAAGAAAATATAACAAACCACTATAACTTTGTTTAACCCAGCATTTCCAAGTATCATTGATTATTTAGTAACATCTCAAGGAACATATTTATCCTACATAATGAAAGCCTAGTATGCAAATTGTCCCCTTGGATGGTCATTTGACCGGTAGTTCGACTGCTCATTATGACATGTGCTGACCACCAGGGGGCAGTGCAGAACATGGCGGACATCAAGGATGTACTATGACCTCTCGCTGGCTACCTGGGGGCAGGAGTGATGGGGATGGAGGTGCAGTGAGAATGCGGGGTGTCTGCTGAGCTCGCTCTCACAACCCTTGCATGACACTAGAGCTCAGGCACCAGGGAGCCCCTGTGCTCAGTTGCCGGGCGCCCGAGAGGAGCCCGCCCCACACCCGTGCAGCCTCTTCCGGGTGAACCGGGTCGCAGCCACCGGGACCTCAGGGGCCAGTCTCCCCGTGGGTTCATGCAGGAACCGGTCTGTGAGGCCAGCCAGGAGAGAGCATGCTGCCCTCCTGGCTTCTGTGCAGCACTGCTGGGTGGCCCAGAGGCCCACACTGTGCCTCAGCCTGCAGCGTCCAGCCATGCTCACTGTGTCTCCACACGGGGACTAAGGTGCTGTGATTCGGGCACCATGACTCAGGCAGAGGGGGGTGCATGGGGCCCCGGGGGTGCAGGTGCTTCCCAGGGCCCAGCAGTCTATCCACTGAGCCAAACCAGCTAGGGCAGGATATGACATTTCTTAGCTCCTCCAGCAGCAGACTTTCATTTTTTTCTCCAGGAGTGAGGTGAAAAAACCCTAGATCACCTTCTTGGATTCTTATTACCCATGTTACCAAGAACACTGTGAGTGTCATACCGGGAGCTTAGCCAATGAGTGGTCAGAAAAGGTGTTTCCTCTGCAGCTCACGCACAGAGGCGGGATTGCTGGTGCACCTCGACTGGCAGGCCCCCTGTCTGTCTCCGCTCTGGGCCTGCTCAAGCCGCCCCAGCTGACCTTGTCTCCCTTGCCTTTCCTTGCACGTAGTCCCATCCCGCCCACCTGAGCGCAGCCTCCTCCTGAGCGGTCATGACATTATGGCGAATAGTGGGCCCCGATGTGGGTAGGCCAGCTGGCCTACCTCCCACCATCTCCTCCTCCTGACAGGCCCAACCCTGATCTGCCCTGATTGGGGCCAGGCTGGCCAGACCCCGTCCATGCACGAATTCGTGAACTGGGCCTCTAGTATATATAGATTTTGGAGAGATGACAATGGCTTGGACCAGAAGTACAGCAGGGATCAGATTCTAGCTATGTTTTTCAGGTAGAACTTCAATGCTATTTTTGTTTAGTTGTGTTTGTTTTTGTTGCTGTTACTGTTCTGTGCTCTCCCCTGAACAACTGGAAGAGAGGAGTTGCTATTACCTAAGATGGACAAGACTATAGGAGAAGAATCTGGTTTCCTGATGGCATGGGTAGAGGATTTCAGGAGCTCATTTTTTAACATGTTAATTGGTGGTTGGACATATGAACCAATATTATCTCAATTACTCCCTTCAACAACTCGACAAGCTGGTTACTAATATTATAACCATTTTTATATTTTAAAAACTAATACCTAAAAAGGTCAAAAAATTGATATGCGGTCATCCAACTGACTCAACAAGTGCTGAGCTGGGATTTGAACTCAGGGACACTTTACTGCTTTATCCCAGGTTAACAGCTGACAAAATTACCTGCCCATAATAGTGACTATTTCTTAATGCTGAATTAGGAGATAATTAGTTTCCTGCAATTAAAACAGCTGAAATATATTGCATCAGTGGGCTTGATTGTGAACTTTCCTCTCAGTTATCCATGTCAAAATAATTTATCACAGGACAAAATGAACATGCCCACTGCACATCTCTTCCTTCTGAGTCTAACAATAGCACTGGCATTCTCTAGCCTCTTTAAATCCTCTGTTCTTCTATAGAGTGTGGGACATTGCATTCTCTTCAATCCCCCATCTGTGCTATACCTCTTATGACTATGAATTTGTGCAGATTAACAGATTCATTCTCCTTCCTATGATGAGTTTTCATTATTCTTGATCTTGGCTTTGATCCCTCTTTACTGTCTCAAAATCATCCTCTTTTTAGAATTCTTATTTGGCATCTTATTTCATGTACTGGAACACTTCCTCCTCCTTAATAAGCCAAAATACTAAAGAAAAATAGCTTTTCTCAAATTCCTTCACTTAAGGGGAGATATCAGTTGGAAGTTACAAAACATGTTTTATTTCTAAACCACTTAGATTCCAGTGTAACCACAGAAATTTTATCCTCAAGGATTTTCTCTTTTCCGTGCCCAATAAAGAGCCTGTGACAGAGGTGGGACACAGGAAAGACATGGCTATTAATGTGGGCAGGGCCATGCTCATCTCTAAAGACTTGGGTTCTCCACTGATGAGTTTGGTCTTGATTTAATGAACCAGACTGAGAAACACAACAAGCCCATGAATCACTAGGAACTAATGGTTATTCCTCCCTCTCTGCCCCCATTCCATTCTGTCTCAGAGCTCAAAGTATAGGAGAAAGCACACTTCCAATTCTGCAAAGCAGTCCATTTAGCTCCAGATCCTAAGAATGCCTTGAGTCAGCTTGCTGCAGATTCCACCAGTGAGCTTTGACTTCTCAGCAATCTCTCTCTGGAGAGTCTTCCCAGAAAGCCATCCGTTCAGCTCACCCCTGAATGCACTTTGAGCAACTGGCTGCCTCTCTCATAAGCACGTTATTAAAGGTCTCTTTTCAAAAGCAGAGATAGTGCCCTGGAAAATGCGATATTGATTTTTTCCCCTTCTTTCTCACTGTTTCAATCACTGCTCGTTTGAATGGCTTTCATTTTTAGCAACAAGAGAATCTTCGAAGAAAAGTGGTTTATAGGATCAGCCTGAAATAAAATCACCGCTCAATTTAAGCTCTGAAAAATACTATTGATATTTTAATAGAAGTTTGGAGAACCTATTGCAAGCTCAATAATAGCTACAAGGAGTTTATACACAGAAATCATACTTAGGGATCATTTTATTTCTTCGGTAGTATGTGTTAACAGCAAATAATGGTTTAAACCTTCACTCACTTCCATTACTGTATACATCAAGAGTCTCAAGAGTGTGGACATGTTCAGAGTACTTCAGGAGGGGTAAAAGGCTTTCTGCAACTCAAATGATTTGTCTCTAATTGGCCCCTGAAGAAAAAAACTGGGATGGTTTTCTCTTAAGCTTTCTATTTGCCTGTATTGGCTCCAGGAAATCACAACTATCTTTGAGCTGAAAGACCTAGAGGTAATGTAGTTAAATGGATTTGTTGCATAAGTGAGACAAGCAAAGCTGAGGTGGTGGTGTAATTTGATGGAGGTTGCACAATCTCAAATTCCTGTCTAGGACTCCCTCTCTGTAGGTACCTAGAATCCTTCTCTCTCCCTGGATCATGCTATAGTACTGACTTCTCTCCTTCTTCATTCTCTTCCCAAACTCTCCAAAATACCTATGGATCTTCTCAGTTCTATGCTGTAAAAACATACTGACTTATGAAGTACACTAGAGGCCTGGTGCACGAAAAATCATGCACTCAGGGGTGGGGTGGTCCCTCAGTCCAGCCTGTGCCCTCTCATAGTCCAGGAGCCTTCAGGGGATGTCCGTGGGTTACAGGACTAAGCCGTAGTCTGGCCTCCCTCCATGGGAAGTGACTGGGTGGGCTGATCAGGGGATGGCACCAACCAGCAAGCAGACAGCCCCACCCCTCCGCCACCGCTGGTTGCTGCCACTCCCCCCATCGCCGTCCCCTACCTCTGCTCACTGGCACACACCTTGGTTGGCCTGGTGCAGCCTGCTCACCGGCCCCACCCCTGCCGACCGGTTGTTCCGCCACTCGGTTGATTTGCATATTATGCTTTTATTATATAGCATTAGTGATATGACCTTTCTAATTCACTTATTATTTAGCAAAAGGAGAGTGTTATGTCAAGGGTCCATCATGTCAAGAACCACCTTGCCCAGAAAAATCACTGTGTAACTTCAGTGCATACTGATGTTACTCCTTTCTTTTTTTTTTTTCTTTTTTTTTTTTTTTTATTGCTTAAAGTATTACAAAGGGTATTACATATGTGTCCATTTTATCCCCCCGCCCTAGACAGTCCCCTAGCCTCCCCTATCCCCCAATGTCTTATGTCCACTGGTTATGCTTCTATGCATGCATACAAGTCCTTTAGTTGATCTCTTACCCCCCTACCTCCTGCCCCGCAACCCTCCCCGGCCTTCCTGCTGCAGTTTGACAATCTGTTTGAGGCAGTTCTGCCTCTGTATCTATTATTGTTCAAAAGTTTATAATGGTCTCTATTATCCATGAATGAGTGAGATCATGTGGTATTTTTCCTTCATTGACTGGCTTATTTCACTTAGCATAATGCTCTCCAGTTCCATCCATGACGTTGCAAATGGTAAGAGTTCCTTCCTTTTTAGAGCAGCATAGTATTCCATCGTGTAGATGTACCACAGTTTTCTAATCCATTCATCTACTGATGGGCACTTAGGCTGTTTCCAGATCTTAGCTATGGTGAATTGTGCTGCTATGAACATAGGGGTGCATATATCCTTTCTGATTGGTGTTTCTGGTTTCTTGGGATATATTCCTAGAAGTGGGATCACAGGGTCAAATGGGAGTTCCATTTTCAGTTTTTTAAGGAAACTCCATACTGTCTTCCATAGTGGCTGCACCAGTCTGCATTCCCACCAGCAGTGCACAAGTGTTCCTTTTTCTCCACATCCTCTCCAGCACTTGTCGTTTGTTGATTTGTTGATGATAGCCAGTCTGACAGGTGTGAGATGGTACCTCATTGTTGTTTTGATTTGCATCTCTCGGATGATTAGTGACTTTGAGCATGTTTTCATATGTCTCTTGGCTTTCTGAATGTCCTCTTTTGAAAGGTGTCTATTTAGGTCCTTTGCCCATTTTTTGATTGGATTGTTTATCTTCCTTTTGTTAAGTTGTATGAGTTCCCTATAAATTTTGGAGATTAGGCCCTTATCAGATATGACATTGGCAAATATGTTTTCCCACACAGTGGGTTTTCTCATTGTTTTGTTCATGGTTTCTTTTGCTGTGCAGAAGCTTTTTATTTTGATGTAGTCCCATTTGTTCATTTTCTCTTTCGTTTCAAGTGCCCTAGGAGCTGTATCAGTGAAGAAATTGCTTCGGCATATGTCTGAGATTTTGTTGCCTTTGGATTCTTCTAGAATTTTTATGGTTTCCTGTCGTACATTTAAGTCCTTTATCCATTTTGAGTTTATTTTTGTGTATGGTGTAAGTTGGTGGTCTAGTTTCATTTTCTTGCATATATCTGTCCAATTTTCCCAACACCATTTATTGAAGAGACTATCTTGGCTCCATTGTATGTTCTTGCCTCCTTTGTCAAATATTAATTGAGCATATTGGTTCGGGCCGATTTCTGGGCTCTCTATTCTATTCCATTGATCTATATGCCTATTCTTGTGCCAGTACCAGGCAGTTTTGAGAACAGTGGCTTTGTAATACATCTTGATATCTGGTATTGAGATCCCACCTACTTTGGTCTTTTTCAGGATTGCTGCAGCTATTCGAGGTCTTTTTTTATTCCAGATGAATTTTTGGAGAGTTCGTTCTAGATCTCTGAAGTATGCTGTTGGTATTTTAATGGGAAGTGCGTTGAATTTATAGATTGCTTTGGGTAGTATGGACATTTTAATGATGTTGATTCTACCAATCCATGAACACGGTATGTTCTTCCATCTGTTTATGTCTTCCTCTATATCTTTTTTCAACGTCCTGTAGTTTTCTGAGTAGAGGTCTTTTACCTCTTTAGTTAAGTTTATTCCTAGGTAGCTTAATATTTTTGGTGCGATGGTAAACGGGATTGTTTTTATAATCTCTCTTTCTGAAAGTTCACTATTGGTGTATAGAAATGCCTCGGATTTCTTGGGGTTAATTTTGTATCCTGCTACATTGCCAAATTCATGTATTAAGTCTAGTAGTTTTTTGATGGAGTCTTTAGGGTTTTGTGTGTATAATATCATGTCGTCTGCAAATAAGGACAGTTTTACTTCCTCTTTTCCAATTTGGATGCCTTTTATTTCTTCTTCTTGCCGAATTGCAATGGCTAACACTTCCAGTACTATGTTGAACAGGAGTGGTGAGAGGGGGCATCCCTGTCTTGTTCCTGTTCTTAGGGGAAATGGTGTTAGTTTTTGTCCATTGAGTATGATGTTGGCTGTGGGCCTGTCATATATGGCTTTTATTATGTTGAGGTATGATCCTTCTACTCCCACCTTGCTGAGAGCTTTTATCAAAAATGGGTGTTGAATTTTGTCAAATGCTTTTTCTGCATCAATTGATATGACCATGTGGTTTTTTTCTTTCAATTTGTTTATGTGATGTATCACGTTTATTGATTTGCGGATATTGTACCATCCTTGCATCCCTGGGATAAATCCTATTTGGTCATGGTGTATGATCTTTCTGATGTACTGCTGGATCCGATTTGCTAAGATTTTGTTGAGGATTTTGGCATCTATGTTCATGAGGGATATTGGCCTGTAATTCTCTTTCATTGTGTTGTCTTTACCTGGTTTTGGTATTAGGGTGATGCTGGCTTCATAGAATGAGCTTGGAAGTGTTCCTTCCTCTTGAATTTTTTGTAGTAGTCTGAGGAGGATAGGTTTTAGTTCTTCCTTGAATGTTTGGTAAAACTCCCCTGTGAAGCCGTCTGGTCCTGGGCTTTTGTTTGCTGGAAGCTTTTTGATGATTGCTTCAATTTCTTCCATAGTTATTGGCCTGTTGAGATTTTTAGATTCTTCCTGATTGAGTTTTGGAATGTTGTATTTTTCTAGGAATTTGTCCATTTCCTCCAGGTTGTCTAGTTTGTTGGAGTAGAGCTGTCCATAGTATTTTTTAACAATCATTTGTATTTCTGTGGGGTCTGTTGTTATTTCGCCTCTATCGTTTCTGATTTTGTTTATTTGGGTCCTCTCTCTTTGCTTCTTGGTGAGTCTGGCTAGAGGTTTGTCAATCTTGTTTATCCTTTCAAAGAACCAGCTCTTGGTTTCATTGATTTTCTGTATTGTGTTTTTGGTCTCTATGTCATTTATTTCTGCTCTAATCTTTATTATCTCCTTCCTTCTGCTCACTCTGGGGTTTTCTTGTTGCTCTCTTTCTAATTCTTTGAGTTGTAGAGTTAGATGATTTACTACCATTTTTTCTTGTTTGTTGAGATAGGCCTGTAGAGCTATAAACTTCCCTCTCAGGACTGCTTTCATTGTGTCCCATAGGTTTTGGATTGTTGTGTTTTCATTGTCATTAGTTTCCTGGATGTTTCGAATTTCTTCTTTGATTTCATTGGTAACCCAATCAATATTTAATAGCATGCTATTCAGCTTCCAGGTGTTTGAGTATTTTGGGTTGTTTTTATTGTAGTTTATTTCTAATATTATGCCATCATGGTCTGCAAAGACGCTTTTTATGATTTCAATTTTCTTGAATTTGGGGATATTTTGCTTGTGACCCAATATATGGTCTATTTTTGAATATGTCCTATGAGCATTTGAGTAGAATGTATATTCCCTGGCTTTCGGGTGAAGTGTTCTGAAGATGTCTATTAAGTCTATCTGATCTAGTGAGTCATTTAGGATTGCTGTATCTTTGCTGATTATTTGTCTAGAGGACTTATCCAGTGCTGTCAGTGGTGTATTAAAGTCCCCTACTATGATTGTATTGTTGTCGATGTCTCCTTTGATATCTTCCAGGAGTTTTTTTATGAATTTGGGTGCTCCTGCATTGGGTGCATATATGTTTACCAGGATTATATCTTCTTGTTGTATTGATCCCTTTAGTATTATGAAGTGGCCTTCCTTATCTCTTGTTATGGCCTTCACTTTGAGGTCTATTTTGTCCGATATAAGTATTGCTACCCCAGCTTTCTTTTCCTTTCCATTTGCCTGAAAGATATTTTTCCATCCTTTCACTTTCAGTCTGTGTGAGTCCCTTCTAATGAGGTGGGTTTCTTGTAAACAGCAGATGTATGGGTCATGTTTTTTTATCCATTCAGCCACTCGATGTCTTTTGTTTGGAGCATTTAGTCCGTTTACGTTTAAAGTTATTATTGAAAGGTACTTGTTTGTAGGCATTTCTGTTTTTGTGTGGCTGTTTTCTTTCTGAGCTTTTTATTTCTTATTTTTATACCAGTCCCTTTAGCATTCCTTGCATTTCTGGCTTGGTGGTGATAAACTCCCTTAGCTTTTTTTTGTCTGTGAAGCTTCTTATTTCCCCTTCAAGTTTGAATGATAGCCTTGCTGGATAGAGTATTCTTGGATTCAGTCCTTTGCTTTGCATCACTTTGTAAATTTCTGTCCATTCTTTTCTGGCCTGATGTGTTTCTGTTGAGAAATCATTTGATAATCTAATGGGAGATCCCTTGTATGTGATTTTCCGTCTCTCTCTTGCAACCTGTAAGATTCTCTCTTTGTCCTGAACATTTGCCATGGTAATTATGATGTGTCTTGGTGTGGGTCTTTTTGGGTTCACCTTGTTTGGGACTCTCTGGGCTTGTGTGACTTTTTTCTTCCCCACCTCAGGGAAGTTTTCTGATATTATTTCTTCTAATAGGTTTTCTAATCCTTGTTCATCCTTCTGTTGTTCTGGTACCCCTATTATTCGTATGTTGTTTCGTTTCATGTGTTCCCAAAGCTCCCTTAGGCTCTCCTCCTGTCTTTTCATTTTTTTCTCCAATTGCAGTACGTTTTGGGTGTGTTTTGCTTCCTTGTCTTCTAAATCACTAATTCGGTCCTCCGCTTCTCCTAGTCTACTGTTGATACTTTCAATGGAGTTTTTCATTGCAGCTATATCACTCTTCATTTCTACTTGGGTCTTACTTAAGTTGTTGATTTTTTCATCTGTTTCTTCTAGCTTCTTCCATATGTTATCGATTTTTTCATCTGTTTCTTCTTGCTTCTTGCTGAGGTTGTCGATTTTTTCCTCCATCCGGTTTATGCACTCTAGGACCCTTATTCTGAATTCTTTTTCTGTCATGTTGCATGCCTCTGTATAACTTAGCTGCTTTTCTGGAGAGTCATCCTTCTTTTTCCTTTGGGGGTTTCTTTGTCTACCCATGTTTGATCTCACTGACATATCTAGACGTTGAGTCGTTCAGTGGCTGCTCCCTTGGTGGCAGTGACTCCTTGGTCTGCGGTTGCTCTTCGGGCGGTTGCGGTAGCAGCTGCTCTTCAGTTGGCAGCAACTCCTCTGGTGGGTGCTGTTCACAGCTGTGGTGGCTCTTCTGGCTGGTGGGGCGAGGTTTCACGTACAGCTGCTGTTCCTCAGCAGAGGGTGTGGTGCTCAGGAGGTTGCTGTTGCTTGGATCTGCTTTCCAGGGGAGTTCTGCTCTTCCCGGCTGCAAACCGTCTCGCCAGCTGAGGAATTTCGCCAATTCGGGGTGGATGTTACCAGTTTCAGCTGCTCACTCCATTTGCTCAGGGACACGACCTGGGACGCGTCTGCCTATACCGCCGCCATCTTCCTTTCTCCTGATGTTACTCCTTTCTGTCCACCCCTATAAACCACTGAAAGTATGCCTTGATTAATCCTTAAGTTTTCTTCAAATGTGCCAAGATTTTTAGAGAGGCCTTTGAAGTCAATGTTAATTAAATGAACATATATTTATCATATGGTTAATAAAATGTATAAGGCACCATGCTATATATTATGAGGGATACAAATAGGAAGAAAATATGACATTTTCCTTGAATAAGTTATGTTTACTACAGATGCATGTTTTAAATGTATGAAGATAAACTTCACCGGAAGATCTTGGTGTAAAAGAAAACAGTAGAGAGGAACTCTAGAAGACCAGAATTTAGGGCTTCTCAACATAGTGGAAATAGACAGAATGCTTGGGAAAATGTAGTGAGATTTCATTTAAAAAATGTGACCAAAGGAGAAGAAAAGGAAAGAGAAATAAGATATTACTGAATTTGTAGAATCAAAGCTTTTTTTAGTATACTACACCATCAGGGTAAAAGAACCTTGATGAGGATGGGGAGAGGGCTATCCATTCATCTAATCATGTAATAACAATTCACTGGGAAAGTATTATATATAAGGCACTGTTCTAGGCTCTAGAGATAACTTTGAAATGGTGAGATTAGGAGACATTAAATTTAAAGCCAGACTAGCATGATTGCTGTGAAAATAGAAAACAAGAGGTAGATTGAGAAATGTTGGAGGAACTGTGATTGAACATGAAAAGCAAGAGAGCCCATCCTATATACTAAAAGGCTAATATGCTAATCAATCGAAAGGCAGAATGACTGGTCACTAAGACATGCACAGACCGCCAGGGGGAAGATGCTCAATGCAGGAGCTTCCCCATGATGGTCAGTGTGCTCCCACAGGGGGAGCACCGCTCAGCTAGAAGCCAGGCTCACGGCTGGCAAGCGCAGCAGTGGTGGCAAGAGCCTCTCCCACCTCCAAGGCAGTGCTAAGGATGTCCAACTGCCAGCTTAGGCCCACTCCCTGGGAGCGGGTCTAAGCCGTCAGTCAGACATCCCCCGAGGGTTCCCGGACTGCTAGAGGGTGCAGGCTGGGCTGAGGGACCACCCCCCACCCCACCTGAGTGCACAAATTTCATGCATCGGGCCTCTAGTATAACATAAAGCACTGACTGGGATGTCATAAACAGATTGAGGGAAAGTGAGAGGAACTGATTGGAAGTATGTGCAGATAGAGGAGGAGCCCCAAATGGATTAGGTTTTGTCCACAGTGCTAGGGATGGGATATCTGGTGGACAATTTCTCTCTTGGCTCTGACTTGCTTTGTCCTGGCATTTCTGGAAGATGCAGAGAACCATTGCCATCAGAAACAAGGCCAACTCCCATGGGAAAGGAAGTACCTGAGTCTCATTAGAAGGATCCTTGCTGGTTCCACATGGCTAAGCACCTCACATTAGGAGCCTACGTAGTTGCGGGGAGAAAAACCATATAGTAACAAGAAGTATAGGATTTGCCTGGCCTTTTCTTCTTTGTGTACATCTTTCTTGGGAACTATGAAAGAAAATAGTTCTGGCAGCTAGCCATTCTCATTCTTTCCCCAGCAGAGGGGAGCCTAATATAATCTAGCTCTTAGATGGAGGTTTCTTGCTTTCTGTTTCCATGTGTTTAGCCTGAAATGATACAAGAACTAATTAGCTCCCTATCCATAATCACCCAAAAGTTTTTTCCACATTCAAATTAGTTTAGTACCTAAAATGTGGACAAGTAATGAGAGGATAAGGTTTTTATCTCTATGAAAAGTGTACCCTCAGTTGGAACTTCATACATTGGTTGGGAGAAATTTTGATGAATGACCCTATAACTATACTATGAAGAATGCTTCCTTTTCTGCTTTAGGAAAATCAACACAAATTTCAAATGGCCCCTTTGTTAATAAGCTGAAGACAAACTGGAAGAAATATTATCTACTAGTGCACATTGAAAGGAAATTAATTAGAAGGTGGCCAGCAGCGGGGTGGGACTAGGTGAGCCTGGCCAGACATGCCCTGGAGCCAATCTCCTGCGGTCCCTCCTGGCATCTGCAGAGTGAGCGGGGTCCCTCCGGCAAGTGGGGTCCCTCAGCCTGGCCTGCGGGGATCTGGCCAAAACCAGCTCTTCAACATCCCCCAAGGGGTTCTGGAGTGCAAGAGGGTACTCTGCAAAATTGGTGTCGTACAGGGTGTGGAAGGCAAATGCAAGTGTGCAGTAAACCAGATTCGGGGCCAACAGTGCCCCAGCAACAACATAACCCAAGGCCGAAGGTGCAATCGCTTGGTCCCATGAGGAATCAGACTCCTTCCTCTCTGGTTTCAGGGTGCATCACCCGAGAACCTCCGCTGCCAAGTCACTGAAGCTCAGCAGCTCCTGTGTTGAACATCTGCCCCCTGATGGTCAGTGCACGTCATAGTGACTGGTCAGACAGTAGGAGGGACACTTAGCATATTAGCCTTTTGTGTGTGTGTGTGTGTGTGTGTGTGTATGCATATATATACACACACACACACTGATTGGCCAGATTATTATGACCACCTGACGTTTGTAGGCAAATTAGCTATAATTTCGTGCTGAAGTTGCTAGAGGGCCAGACCCTATAAATAGGGACGCAGGTTGTTTACCACGACAGTAGAAGTGATTTTTTTCTGAAGATATGGGTACACAACGCGATTTAACAGCCTTTGAATGTGGGATATATATATATATATACATATATATATGTATATATACACATATACATATATATATATGTATATATATATACACACACACACACCATATATACACACACACACATATATATATTTTTTTCTTACCCAAACTATGCTAACCATTAGAAAATAAATTCATACTCTACACTCTAGAGTGTAGAGCTGTGATATAGTCTATGAACACCTGTAACAGCAGTTTCTCTGAAAAGTGAGCTATATAATACATACATTCTAGGGATGATATAAGCATTACATCAAATGAAGCTGGGTCCCAGCAAATGATAGACTAATGTAATATGGACCCCACTTTCACTACAAACATATAAAAATTAAACAAAAAATAATGGAAACATATGATTTAGCTTAAAGAAATTGACATTCTCAGGTACCAGGAAAAGAGAAATTGAAGCTAAAGCAAAACTTAGGAAATGGCAACCTAGAAATTAATAGTCACAAAAGAATAGAAAATCAAGTCTGGGGATAGTAAAGATCTGTCAATAAGAAAGCTGTGTAACTGGAGATTATAAAAGCAGTACCGCTTCTATGAAAAAAAGATTAGAAAAACTACTTAGATGAGAAAAATCTTCAAAAAAAATTATCCTACACACCAGCAAACCCTCAAGCCTAAATCTCTACCCTATCATGAAATTATTCCATCACTGACATATTAAACTGGCACCAAAAATATTAAAACAGAAACTGGTGAACTCCCTGGAGTTGTCAATAGAATCTAAACAAAAATCTTACTGTGGCACTATTTCTATAACCTAGTATAAACTTGATCAAAGATCCAAAACAGATCAATACTGGAATTAAGATAATCTATCTATCAAGATCCTACAAACAAATCCTAGAGGGTTATTATGAATCATTTTATAAAGATAATTAGTCAATTTAGGTAGAATTAACAGATTCTTTCAATTAACCTAAATTGATGGAAACATAAAGAAAATCTATGTCAATAGCCCTATCTTTATGAATAAAATTGTATGCATTCTCAAATATTAAAACAAAACCCTAGGCCCCATGGATTTAATTGGCAAAACTGATCAAACTTTTAAAGAAAGAAATCCAATTCTTACAAGAGAAATAAAGAGAAAGTACTTTCCATTGTATGAAGTGAACAATGACTTGTAAAAAAAAATACCACGCACAAATATGTACATACACACATGCACACCATGCACATGAAGACAACGAATATGAAAAGAATGGAGAATTACAAATCAATACCCTTCATGAGAATATACCCAAAATTATTTGCAAATCAAATTCTGTAATAAATCTCAAGTAGGGTTTATCCCAATAACTTAAGATTGCTTTAAAATTTGAAAAATCAATGTATTTCATCATATTTACAGAAAAAAAGAAAATGTATATGATAATTTCAGTAGGTACAGAAAAATCATTTGACAAAATTTACTAAACTCAGTAAAATCTTGGAAAAATAAAGCAATAATAATACGTTTAAAGATTAAGAAGTGAAAGTAAAACTGTCTTCCTACATGATTATCAATGTAGAAAATCCTAAATCATATACCAAGATCTACTAGAACTAATAAGTAGATTTAGCTACATTATAATATATAAGGTCAATATACAAACACCAATTGTAGATCTTTACTCTAATAGCATACTATTGGAAAATAAAAATATTTCCATTTCTAATAGAATCAAAAATATTTCAAGAATTAAGAAACCCAAGCAACTTATCTATGCAAAACAAAAACTGCATAAATTAAAAGAGAAAGAAATTATAATTTAAAAACAAAGAGAAAAAGAGTCAACCTAAATTTTAATATTCAAGCAGAAACTACTTTGGAACTAGAAGTAATAAAATAGATAAAAATGTAAATAAATAGTTGTCTAGCTAAATGAAAACAGCAGACACACAGCCCTTACATTGAGAATATTCCACTTAAATACTGTCTATGAAAACTGTAATAATAAAGTACCATTTGATTTAAAATATATGGAAACATAACAAAAGGTTGAGATTTGGACCTAAAATTTTGAAAGATGTTGTATTGTTGAGCAAGAGGTGAGAGCACAGATGTGGCGCTGTTGAAGAAACAGAGAATGAGAAGATGAAGGATGATGAGGGAATGAGAGACACTGGAGCAGCTAAGTCCCCAGCTCCTGAACTGATGCTCAGCTACATCTTTCCCCAGAGGCAGGTCCCAAAATTAAACAACTGTACCACATAGTATTCCTATCACTTAAAAAAAAATAGAAAGGTCCTCATTATTACAAGTGTAGACCTAATATTTTGTGGTTAACGAAAGCTTAGAGCAGTGGTGGCGAACCTTTTGAGCTCGGCGTGTCAGCATTTTGAAAAAACCTAACTTAACTCTGGTGCCATCACATATAGAAATTTTTTGATATTTGCAACCATAGTAAAACAAAGACTTATATTTTTGATATTTATTTTATATATTTAAATGCCATTTAACAAAGAAAAATCAACCAAAAAAATGAGTTCGCGTGTCACCTCTGACACGCATGTCATAGGATCACCATCACTGGCTTAGAGTCATTTAAAGTAATAAGATGAGGATTTTCATACCTACTTTAAAAGATGCCTGTGGGAATTAGACACAATATGCAAACACTGTTGTTATTTAGCTATTATTATACATCATTTTTGTGCTCAGCTAAAAGTCAAATATAGCTGTAACTCCCCCTTCCCTCAAATGGGGGAAAATGAAGCAGAAAAAGAGTTCCTGGTAATGATCTAAAGTTTGTTTGTTGACTTGTATGTCTGAGTATTTTATAACCTTGGCCTTTTTTGAAGTTTAGGATAAAATCTAATGGAGATTTAGATGACTCTACAGTTGCTTAAACACCAGCATGGGGTCTCCAATGGAAAGCTTTAAAGTTTCACTCTTAACATATGGAATACAATTTACTTCAGGGTGTAACATTCTCCCTGGGGGAAGAAATATGCTGTCGGAAATGCACAAGGTGAGGAAGGGAATTCCTGTGCTTCTCAGTGATACAAAAGGAAAGAAGTGAGAAATGAATGTGTGGCCACATGGAGATCTGGAATTTCATACTCAAATTGTCAAATTTTATTTTACCCCAGATGAAAGCACTTGCCCAGCCCACCACCTCTGTATCAGCTATCTGGGTGTGTTACGTGCCAACTCTTAGGCCTTTAAAAGAAATGCAGAGGACAACCAAGATGGCCACAAAGGTAAACACCTGAATTTGCAGCCGCGCACAACCACATTAAAACTACAACTAAAAGACAAAACGAATATCATCTAGAACCACGGGAAGGCTGGCTGAGTGGAAATTCTACAACTAGAAGGAAAGAGAAAAGCGCATTGAGTCCGGTAGGAGGTGCAGAGGTGTGGAAGTGTGGAGGTACGGAGGCGCACTCGAAAGTGGCTGGCAGCTGGGTACACTGTTGTCTTTTTCAATCGGGAGGGAGATATAAGCTCCCAGCTGCTCTGAACTCCAGTTCCGGGTGAGAATTTGGGGAAACAGACTCATATGGAGAGAAACTGGACTGTCTGGCATCAGGCTGGAACGTGAGGGAGGCTTTCTCGCAGAGATACTCGCAGCCGTCATTGTTCCTGCACAGGGCCGGGGACACAGACCCCAGGACCTTTCCAAGGCAGAGCAGACTGGCAGCCATTGGGGTTTGCTCCACCCTGGTGATTCCCTGAGGCCCCGCCCCACCCAATTTACAACCCCACCCAAGTTGTGTGCAGAGGCTTTTGCAAATGAATGGCCTGGCCTTTCTCTACCTAAAAACCTAGGCAGACTCAGTGAGCACCAAAGCCCCACTGGAGCAAGTCCTGCCCCATAAGGGTGTCTCCAGCACAGAAGTTCTCCCACTGTAGACACAACTGGTCCTCACAGCCAATTGGCCTGGTCAGTTCCTCCCAGTGATACCAACAGCAATCAAGGCTTAACTACAACAAGACTGTGCACACAGCCCACAAAGGGGTGCACCAAGAGTGTCCACCTCAGGTAATTAGGGAGGCTGAGCCACTGGGCCCTATAGGACACCTAGCACACAAAGCCACTCTATCAACACAGGGAAGCAGCCAAAATGTGGAGACAAAGAAACAGGTCACAAATGAAAGAAATGGAGGAAAGCAAACTACTGGATATAGAGTTCAAAACCACAGTTATAAGGTTACTCAAGAATCTTCTAGAAACCTCCGAGAAATATAGTGAGACCCTCAAGAATATGAAAAAGGACCAATTAGAAATTAAGCATACACTGACTGAAATAAAGAATATTATACAGAGATCCAACAGCAGACTAGAAGATCCCAAGAATCAAGTCAAAAATTTGAAATATGAAGAAGCAAAAAAACATGCAACCAGAAAAACAAAAGGAAAAAAAGACTACAAAAATATGAAGATAGTGCAAGGAGCCTCTGGGACAACTTCAAATGTACCAACATCCAAATTATACGGGTGCCAGAAGAAGAGAGAGAGCAAGATATTGAAAACCTATTTGAAGAAATAATGACACAAAACTTCCCCTACCTGGTGAAAGAAATAGACTTACAAGTCCAGGAAGTGCAGAGAACCCCAAACAAAAGGAATCCAAAGAGGACCACACCAAGACACATCATAATTAAAATGCCAAAGGCAAAAGACAAAAAGAGAATCTTAAAAGTAGCAAGAGAAAAACAGTTAGTTACCTACAAGGGAGTACCCATATGACTGTCAGCTGATTTCTCAACAGAAACTATGCAGGCCAGAAGGGAGTGGCAAGAAATATTCAAAGTGATGAATAGCAAGAGCCTACAGCCAAGATTACTATACCCAACAAAGCTATCATTTAGAATTGAAGGTCAGATAAAGAGCTTCACAGATAAGAAAAAGCTAAAGGAGTTCATCACCACCAAACCAGTATTATATGAAATGCTAAAGGGTATTCTTTAAAAAGAGGAAGAAGAAGAAAAAGGTAAAGATAAAAATTATGAACAACAATGTGACAACAAATACATATCTATCAACAAGTGAATCTAAAAATCAAGTGAATAAAAAATCTGTCCAACAAAATAAACTGGTGAATAGAATAAAATCATGGGCATAGAAAGGGAGTGGACTGACAGTTCCCGGAGAAGGGGGTTTGGGGGGTGCGGGAAGAGTCTGGACAAAAATCATACACCTATGGACGGGGACAATGGGGGTAGTAAGGGCAGGGGTGGGGTGGGAACCTGGTGGAGGGAAGCTATGGGGTGAAAAAGAGGAAAAACTGTAATAATCTGAACAATAAAGATTTATTTTTAAAAAAAGAAATGCAAAAGCATAACTTGAAGTGCAATTTCAGTAGAAGAAATATTCACATCTAATGATTCCAGAAGTTACAATATTTTTTGTAGCATAAACCATAGGAAGCAAATTTTAACCATTTTAGAAGGCAGAGTTCCAGTCCATCATATTCAACCACTCTGGATACGTCAATTGAATTAAGCATCTGCTCAAAAGGAGCTTCTGCAAGAAATACCAGGCTTGAACTATAATCATGTGGTTCTACAGCACATCAAGGTTGCCTCCATATGACCCAGAAGACTACAGTATATGATGCCCAAGGTTATGGATCATCTCCCCCAATGTCATCCAGCCCCACCCACAGAGTCTTTAAGATGGATAAACCGAATGCCATTCATGCCACCCAGGCAGTAATCTTTCCTCCAACATTCCTCAGAAGTGATCTTCACCTTTCAGCCTAAATGCCTTTAGCGACAGGCTGCTCATTTATTTGACAAGGCAGATTGTTTCTTGGTTAGACAGCTCTAATGTTGGAAAGTTCTTTCTCAAATTGCAGCAAAAATCAGCCTCCCTGTAATTTCCACCCACTGATCCTTGTCCTGCCTCCAGAGCAATACAGAATGAATTGACTTCCCCTCTTCAAATGACAGCCCTCTGCCCAGGCATGCTGACTCCTTCAGTTGACTGCTCGGTGTAGAGGGGTTGTGGCACTGTGGTTTAGTAAAGAAACAATAACAACACAAAAACAAAAACAAAAAACCTGGATTTAGTTCTCTGGTCTCAGGTGTCACTTCCTAATGCCAAATTCGTATCTCTAGGAGCCTCTCCAAATATGTGTAATGGAGATAAGAGTATACAGGCCTACCTTAAAAATACTGTGGGTTCAGTTCCAAACCAAATCAATAAAGCAAATACTGCAATAATGTGAGCCGTGCAAATTTTGACATGCATGTAAAAGTTATATTTACACTATACGATAGTGTATTAAGTGTACAAAAGCATTATGTCTAAAAAAACTTGCATACCACAATTTAAAAACACTTTATTGCTGAAAAATATTAACCATCATCTGAGCCTTTAGTGACTTGAAATCTTTTTGCCAATGGAGGGTCTTGTGATCAGGGTGGTAGATGCCGAAGGTTGGGCTGGTTGTAGTGATTTCTTAAAATAAGACAACAACGAAGGAAGTGAGAAAAAGCTAGGAGTCAAAGAATTTAACAGGATGAATGAGTATGGAACAGGGGGAAGGAAACACAGTGAATAAAGTATATGTACACCCCTTTCTCTTTGAAGGATTCCTGCCTTTAGCTCATTCTCTGTAACTATCCAAGAGCTAGGAATATTATTCCTCTATAGGCAATGGGTGAGTTTACATAGACATAAAAGAATTTAAAAATGGAAATGACAATGGAAATTGTGTGATCCATTTGGAAGAAAAATTCCAAGCATTTCGTTTATTATGAAAAGATACACTCCAGCTCACCTATCTTATGACCAATGTCTTTTGTGCTGGGTCTGACCTGGCAGTCAAATAGGAGGGCATAAAATATGCAGGGGAGGATGGGGAGAGAAAGTATGAAAGAAATGGAGCAATTACATTTTTATCTCATGTAAAATCTGTAATAATCACTGTAATCTAAAAGCTTTTAGGTCCAACTTTTGTTTGATGGTTGAATTTGTACTGACACTGTAAAGAAATCAGAAGCAATACACTGCCCTTCATGGTAATGGCTGAATGCAGAATAAACCCCTGGAACAATTTTCGCACTTCTGGTGCTCAGGCCTTGGGTAAATTAGCTGCAACATCTTAGACCATTAGAATGATTACAGCTGACTATCATACACAGTAATAGCAGCCCGAGAGCTGTGAAAGTCCTTGATAATGTTTAGGTATGTGGAACTCTGTAGTACCTAGAAATAGTTAAGGGAGTTAGTAAAAAGGACAACTAGGATTTAGATAGCTATCTCTACTTCAATAAGTCAGAGAGAGGGTATATTTCAACAAAGGTCAGTGGTCTTAAGACTTAGTATTTTGGAGCTGTCAAGAGAAACTCACAGACCACTTTCTTTAAAGAGTTGATGTTTCTCTAAGGTCTGAATGAGCAGTTTAAACACAACTCAATTCAGATCATAAGTAAACTAAGCTTTCTGAATATGGAGGAGATAAACATAACAGCCCACCAATCCCTTATTGGGAGTCCTATATTTAATACACATGTCTCAGTCCATTTATCGTGCTACAAGAAAACATCATAGACTGGATGGCTTATAAACAAAAATTTATTTCTCACAGTTCTGGAGGCTGGAAGTCTAAGATTAGGATGCCACCAGCATGCTCAGGTGAGAATCCTCTTCCTAAAGTTACAGGCTTTTCCTGTTTCTTTACACATAGCAGAAAGGGCTAGAGAGCTCTGTGGGATGTCTTTTATAAGAGCACTAATTCCATTCATGAGTTTTGTGCTGATGAACTACTCACCCCCAAAGGCCTCGCCTTCTAATACCATCACATTTGGCATTAGGACTCCAACAGCTGAATTTTAGGGAGACACAAACATTCAGCCATAGTAAAAGAGTTTAAGGCCCCCCCCCCCCAATCTCTGAGAATACAGTCATCAAAGAGACATATTTGGACCCAATGGCAGGGGCTTGCAGTGTTGCAAGACTTATATTTGAAGTCCTATACCTTGTTTACACACAAGTATTGTTATATGCATAGAAAATTGAGAATATCTGGTTCTGTAGACCTGGATAGTATTATGCTAAGTGAAATAAGCAAGTATCACATGATCAATCAAATATGTGGAATCTAATAAACAAAATAAACTGGTGAACAAAAGAGACCCAGACACAGAAGCATGGAACAGACTGACAAACTTCAGAGGGAATGTGAGGGTTAGGAGGTTGGAGGGGAGTGGTTAAGTGGGGAACTTATATACATAACCCATGGACATAGGCAACAGAGTGGTGAAGGATTAGGAGGGATAGGTATAGGGTGGAGGGAATCAATGGGAAAAAAACAACTCACAAGCAAACAAAGGGGGCATTTGTAATACTTTCAACAATAAAGAATTTTTTAAAAAGAGTAGCAGATAGATGGTAGAGATTACAAGAGAAATTTATACCCTAATATCATAGTTTTTAATTAATCAGTGATAAGAGGAAAATTAAAAACTATGGGACATGTCCTATAGGCTGCTACTGCCATGTTCTGTTTTCATCTATTTTGTGCTCCCAGAAATGCACATTTCATTTTAGAAGAAACTACTGATTCCTTACTCTAAGTGTAGGGAACAAAACAGTTTGATAAAATGATCAGTTAATTCATATTTCTGATGTCATGGGGACAAAAATGAATAGAAATAATAAAATATGCTCTCATGTATACTGAACCTGCTTTCACATGTTTTTATATTAACACCAGAGGCCTGGTGCATGAAATTCATGCATGGATAGGGTCTCTAGGCCTGGCCGGTGATCAAGGCCAATCAGGGCTTTCTGGTGCCAGCCGGGGCCTGCCTTCATTCTGCACTGCCCCCTAGTGGTCAGCACACGTCATAGTGAGCAATTGAACTCCCGGTCTCCCGGTCAAACTTCCGTGGGGACAATTTGCATATTAGCCTTTTATTTAAGAAAATGTTCTTTTAAGGCAATATTGAGGATTATATAAAATGTTGATGTAGAGTATTTACTACAGCAACTGGCACATTATAAGCAACCAAAATTGCTACCCATATATACATTTTAACGGTTTTTCATTTCCTACTTGTTTAATTTTGACTATTCAAACTTAAGCCAAATACATTCTAGGCTCCCATTCCTTCCTGCATGAATTTCAGCACCAGCATGACTGGATCTTGGGTAGCATCAATGCCTGGAATATAGTCACAAACCTCCTAATTGGCACTTCCTGGCTCTGTGGATGAACAGTATATCAGGCAAATTGGTGAGGAGGGAAGCCAAGACTGAGTGAAATGATGAAAGACCTAGGGAAGAAAAACTAATTTGCAGCTAATTTCTAAAATATTGGCTAGAGATTTGTTCAGCTTCATGGGGACAATAGAGGGATTCAGCCATCACCGAGTCATTCTTCAGGGAAGATTAGCGATTCCTGGAAGCTTCTCTTTACTGTTTCTTTTTTTCCTGGATTGCCGGAAGAATAGAAATGGACTGGATGAGCCAATAGGTATTTGTCTTGCTGAGGTTTATTTCACAAATGGAAAAGACACAAAACTACGGCAGAAAAAAATTAAGAGGCAAAACAAAACTAAGGTGTGGGTAGGGTCACCTCTATCAGATAGCAATGCTAAGATGGACAAGGGAACAGGCAAGGCCCCCACTGGGCGACACGCCACTCAACGGTATTATCCAGGGAGTCAGGAAACAGTTAATGTAAAGAACAGCTATAGAAGAAAAAGGAATTCAAAAGGAGAAGGAGCCACTGAGGCATGAGCTGGAGAGCAGAAGAGGTAATAGCTTTCCTGGGGCCTTGCTGCCTGGGAATTTTCAATACACTGAGAGCCTCTTTTACTCCATCCTTCCATCTCCTACCATTTGTCCCCCTACCTGCATGCACTCCTCACATATTTTCCTCAAGGACCTAAACATAGTGGGTAAGTGTTCAAGGCCAGAATTGAATGTAAAGTTGGAAATGTATCTTTTCTGGGCCAAGCTTGTCTGATATACTATTTCATGTCCAAATGTTTTCTACCTGAATCTTGTACTTCATTTTCGACGTTTCCCTAGGAAAACACTGCTATCAAAGCGAACACAATCTGAGCCTCTCTACCAAGAAACTCTGCAGAGCACTGGGAGTAACTCAAATGCATTTCTAGGCTGTGGGTAAAGAGCCAGCAGAGCATTGGAGAGGCAGTTTTGATGACATTGTTTTCATTTCACAGAGGACGACTCATGTTTCTCTCCTTAAATATACAATGCAAGCCACGAGAGATGGCAGCTGTCTAATCAAACCTGATAAAGCCTCCTTAAAAATGAGACTTGGGGAAACGCATCATGTCGATTGTCGAGCTGCCCAATTTTCCCTGGAACGATCAGGGAGCTGTGTGCTGCTCGGGAGGGCGGAGTGTGGCACCACAGGGAGACAAGGCAAAAATTACTGCCACCATCAAGTTGTTGGAGTGAAGTCACAGAGCACACACGATTCATATTTAATGCAAACTAGCTAACTTTATAAAACATGAAAAGGATCACCTCATCTACCATGTAAAGAAGCCTCTGATGATATACCAAATCCCTTCTTTCTTATGAAACAAGGATTTAATGGGAACAGTTTATTTCCTCCAACAGGCTTCTGTGGGCACAAGAAGCTGGAAAATGGAAGCAGGGAAGTAATTGTTATGTCTAAGGCTTTGGGATGGCTCAACCTGCCTCCTCCTTTCTCCCTTCCACTCCACAGAGAGGGAATGTTCACTTCAGTTTTAGTAAAGGGCCAAACACTCACGCATACGTTTGGTTCTCAACTGAAGTACCTAAATAAATAGGAGGACTTGGACTACACATAGTCCTCATTGTTTCTCAATTTTATCAATACTCTATTTTAGAGAGGAAGGGAGACAGAGAGACAGAAACGTAAATGATGAGAGAGAATCACTCATGGGCTGCCTCCTGCATGCCCCACACAGGGGATCAAGCCCATAACCCAGGCATGTGCCATGACCTGGAATCAAACCATGACCTCCTGGTTCATAGGTTGATGCTCAACCACTGAGCCACAAAGGTCTGGCTGGGTTTATGGACTGACTTTACTGATTATGGCACTTGGTGGTTTTGTGTGTGTTTTTAGCTGAGCTAGGCTTTAGTCCTAGAATCCTTGTCAACACAGCACTCTTAGTCACCACCACTGACTGACTGGAATTGGTGTAGACAAGAAAAATCTTTGTCAAACCCAAATGTGAGTGTACTACATTTTCTTTGTTGCTAATACTCTCAACCAACTCTGTGATGGGCCATAGCACAAACTGCTATTATTCCAAAGATGTAGCAAGAAAGGAAACATGAAACCTCTTACCATGGATTAAAATCCCGGCATGGTAACAGACTTTTTCCCACTGATGGACGCTCACTAGAGTCTAATAAAATAAAAGGCAGGAAGCCTGTGCTCCAAGCTTTTCCAACCTGGAAGAATTTCACTCTTGTGGGATGCTGAGAATGCTAACTTCAGTTCAAGTGCAGCTCTTTGAGGAACAGTATAAAAGAGCCATAAACACTGATGATCATCTTGCTACTATATTTCTTTCTGTAATTATTTACTGGCTAAATAGTAACCTATAAAAAATAAAACCTAAACCTAGTCAGAGTCATCATTTATGACAATTTAGGAGCCTACATTAATGTCTTTGGTCTCATCTAGCTCGTGCCTCTAACTAAATGTCTCCATATCCTGCTCAAACTTTATCTCCTAGAGCAGTGGTTCTCAACCTTGGCTGCACATTAGAATCACCTGGGAATCTTTTTAAAATCCTGATTTCTGGGCCTCATCCTCCGGAAATTCTGTTTCTTTGTTATGGGGTCGGGCCACAACATTAGTAACAAAGAAACAGAATTTCCGGAGGATGAGGCCCAGAAATCAGGATTTTAAAAAGATTCCCAGGTGATTCTAATGTGCAGCCAAGGTTGAGAACCACTATCCTAGAGGGTCCCTCTCATCCTAATTGGTTGCTCTCTCTTCTAAATTCCAACAGTACCTGTCATCCATATCAGTTGATGTTACCACTTAATTTTAATTTATTCTCATTGCCTACACACTATAGCTATTTCTTTAAGGCAAGTGTTGCCTCTTCCACTCTTTATCATTCATGGAGCCTGGCCTAGCGAGTGTTATTCTGGAATTGGTATATCACAAAAACGAAGTCAGGAAATTTTTCTCAAAGCCAAAATCCAAAGTTGAAGATGGACACTGTGCCAATCTCATTCTGGACAAAAGTTTCAGGAAGCATTTGGCTAGAGTGAGGAGAAACATTGGCCTCTAGACATGGATGTAGCACTGTGCCGTAGAGCACCAGAACAAAGAGCCCACACCAGCCTTTTCCAAACTGTATTCCATGGAATTCCAGTTCCATGGAATTATAATTGGTAATACATTAAAAAAAGTTTCTAAGATCAAATTAGTTTGGGAAAAGTGAGGTTAAAGAAAGTTTAACAGGTTATTTTATTACAGAGTTTGGCAGCATATTTAATAGCTAACACGCAAGATGAAATTCCAAGAGGGGGAATTATAGGCAAAGTTCCCAAAAGTATTTCACTATGTGATATTTTTTAAAGGAGCTTTATACGAAGCTAAAGGTACAATTCAGAATATGGAACTCTAGATTCAAATGTACCCTTAGAAAGATGTTTACTGTTCAGAATCCCTTACATTTATGGAGTTAATTTGCTACTCAAGTGCCTTAAAATCATTGATACTTTGGCATTTTAAAGTTTTTATAATTTTTAAAATGAGATTTAATTGGAACTAGTTGGGATATATAGTTAGCAAGTTACCTAGAAGTAATATAGGCAAGAAAATCTGGTGGAGGGCTCATTGTAGTATAGAAGGATCTTAGATGTCATATCTATAAGTCCCTGTCCCCATCATGAAAGTAGAAAGAGTTCATAGTTTTCAACTAGGACCATAGTTCAACATCAATGTCTTAAATATAACCAATTATTTTTTAAAGAACCCCTCACATCTCCACATTTAATTTAATTTTCCAAGTGTTACTTCATGCTTAGAATGTGCTAAAGCCTGCCTCCAATGCCCTTTTCATCATTGCTCCTTATGTGGCTGTACATGCCACTAACTTTGGCAGTCCCAGAACCTCCCCCCACCCCCCGGCTCTTTAAGAGAGGGTGACACAGAGAATAATATATCCATTTAAAGACAAATCAATAGGCTACTATCTTTTCATAATTCTGTAAACATAATAAATTAACAAATCATTCAAGCACGGAAAAGAATGATCCTAAAATTCACAGATTAATAGGAAAGACTAGAATACATCTAAGTAACCTTAAAAGTTGCATGTGTGATTCTAGAACTATGGCAAACAGAGCAAAAGCATTTATGCAGAGGTGTGAAAAGGAGTATAAAAGGGGCTATTGAAGTCAGGGAAGGCTTCCTGGAATAGGTGGCACCTGAACTGAAAATAAATAGAAGTTACTGAGATAAAGAATTGGAGAGAGGAGAGAATCCAATGCCAGGCCAAATGACAGTAGGTGGCACTGTGCTGGCTGTTTTTATTGTACCAAGCTACCGCTCAGTGTATTATTAGGCAAGTAGTATTACTTTTGTAATGCTGTCCATAAGATAACTGTATCTTAAAAAATACTATTTTGGTGACAGATTTTGTTTTCAGTATATCATATCCCTCCTTGAACAAAACTATAAGCTTTTATTTGGTACAGCCTATACTTTTTCTTTATTTTGAATACCTCAGAGTGTGAGGCATAGGACTGAGTATTTGAAGATTCAAAAAAAATCTGAAATTGCTCAAAACTGAGGTAACATATCATTAAAATTATTTAAAGTTGGAATTTAGAAGAAAAAGAGCTGACTTCCATTAAACAGCCATAGGATTTGTCTCACTGTTTCTGGGAATCAGAGAATTAATTAAACATGGGTGACCAGGAACCAAAGATAGGACCTAAGCTCCTTCTAGGCAGAACCCTCATCTCTCAGCTCCTTAACAGCACTGGGAACTTCACCTTCTTTTGCAATGTAAACTGAACTAGGCCTTGGCCTGCTCTAGATCACAGGATCATATGGCAGCGGACTTCCCAGTGTATAAATTTCCCAGAAGTCCTTTCCCTGGCACCTGGAAAAAAACGAAGTGACCATTTCAGTGAGCATCCAAGTAAATTAAACCTTTGACCTGCAAAGCACTGTTTCATATTCTATTTCCAATCCAAGGGCATGCCAACCTTTCCGTAACCAGGTCCTAATGCGCTGAGTTATAATTGTTTATTTATTTGTCTGCCTCTTCCATTAGACTCCAAACTCAGCAAAGGCAGGGACTGATTTCATCATGGCCACCATCTACTCAGCAGCATCAAGCATCACTTAAAAGGCAAAAAAGTATTTAAAAATGATGTGACAGGCATTTCATCAAACAAAACCACCTAAATATATTTTCTTTCATTAACAGGGAAGAAGTTATTAAAAGTCTGAGCAGATACCAAAGAGATACAGGATTAGACCTCCTTAGACCAAATTCAAGTACAAACAATGAGGCTCAGTAACAAAGAACTTTTAATCATCACGTAGGCAGAAATTCTGGGAAGTGGATAATTAGTTGAAGAAATGGGTCAATAATTTTCATCATCTAAAGAAATAATTTTCCCCCCTATATTCTAAAACATACCCAAATGAGGTATTTAGACTTTATTTTTGTCTTGGCTCATTTTGTAATTCTGAATGGCTCTCATTGGCATGACCTTAAAATGTTAATTGCATCCTAATGCCTTATCACAGACAATAAAACTGCAGGACAAACATAATCTTTTGCACTCTGCCAGGTTCAGTATTTACTTTTTATCATGGGATTTAATCTTTTCTAAAATTGGGAAACTGAGATTGGGGCAGGGAGGGAGAGTCAATGATGTGTGGCCAGGAATTGGCTGGAGGCAGAATGGGGACCTGGCTACGCTTCCTTCTACTGGATGGGCAGAGCTGATCAGTTTTCATATTTCCAAAGTTCACACCTCTTTAAATGTATGATGTGTTGAAACAGAGATGCTTTAGATTGGGTGCTCTGGAAACAGAGTTTTGCATATCTTGATATTATTACTTGTGGAAGGAAATGGAATTGGGCAGAAGGGAAAAAAAATCAATTTGCAATTCAAGACCATAGGATAGTGTTGGCCAACCTCATGGAGAATTATGGAGTTGTAATGACACTTCAGAGTGGTCTCCTGTTTGGCCGAGGTGACCAAGACTTTTATACTCTTACATTGATCAGTCATTGGATGTTGGACACCCTCAGAAGGAATACAAAGCTTAGACAAATTGGCTCTCTACAGATGAGGCATTCCTTGAAGGGTCTAAACATTGATATGGATTTCCTCAGGGTACACATCTTTTCCAAAACTGACAATAGAACCAAGAACCCCAAGAACTGAGAGTCCAGTGAGGCAGCAGCAGTGCAGGTGAAGAAAGAAAGCAGGTCCCCTGAGTGTACTTTACAGACACTGGACCAAAGTGAGACAATCTGGTTCAGGTTAGATAAGAGTTGATGAAGAGTAATGGTATTAAATAACAATTGATCTTATTTATCTATGTTTTAAAACATATTTAATACACTCTCACATCCACTGTAGTTTTTTATCTTGGTGTCAACCCTAGGTGATAGGCAGGGAAGCGAACATCATCTCTAATTCACAAATGAGGAAACTGAGAGTTAGGGGAAATGGTGGCTTTCCAGTACTCACTTAATGTATTTCAGAGCTGGGGCAATATTCAAGAATTCCAGATTTATAAGCCCATGAAGACTCTTTACTCTTTTCTTAGTTTTAATCTAATAGAATGAATCACTCAGAAAGCTCATCCCAGCCAACGGTTTTAGCCAAGCCTGGGGCAGAGAGATCTCTAAATCTTGGGGGAAATAGGTTTCAGTGCCTCTGCTGCTGGACCCCAAATATCACATAGTTCACACCTTCTAACTCTCCTCCCATTTCTCCCCTCTAGACCAGGGTAATCCTATTATGTCCCTGTCGAGTAACACTCCCTCCACGTTCCGCGTGGAGTAGGGTTCGGTATCTGAAAGAGGAGCCGCAAAACAAATGAGAGAAAAAGACACGAGATAATTTTGCAATATTGGGGGACCAGGCAGGCAAGTCCCGAAGGACTTCCACGGATGCTCAGGCTGCTCCAATCTTTTTTTGATCTGGAGTAGCCCTTAGGGTAAGGAGGTTTCAATGACACACAGATCAGCAGACAATTTCCAGGAATAGACAAAGTATCTGATTAGCTCATCAATAGATTTCCAGGAATAGGCAGAGTATCTGATTAACAATAATCAATAAGGATCTACATAAGTATCTAAGGAATTAAGTGAACTAAGGTGGGGATGCTTCAACTATTATTACCTAAATTAACTGGGGGTTCCTAGATTAACTGGGGGGTACACAGTTCTGACCTTTGCTAGGACTTCAAAGGTTACTAGCTTTTGGGGGTCTCTGTCTAAACTCAGCTAGTGAAGACAATGAATGGACTCCGGCATGTCCCCAACAGGTAATTTTATCATAATGCAAAAGGATTATTTAAGCAAGTTCTGAATACACAGGCTCACCCAAACACTGGAAGTTGAGACATCTGGGTTCTGGGTCATACCTGTGGGCAAAGCATCTTCTATATCCATAGCTTGGTTTCCTATTTTGTAGAATAATTTTTTGGACTAAATAATCTCTATTGTTCTTCCCAAATTTGAAATATAATCTGTGAATGTAGCAGCTTCCTGTTATGGCTTGTGAAGCAACTCTGTGAGGTTGTTGAATTGTACTGCTCAGGTACTACTGATAACAGCTTCTAATGTTTGTTTGTTTTTGTTTTTTCATGCTGTGATCTTCTGGGTCCCTGCTGCCTGTTGCTACTGAAGTAACAGCATCCCTTCTGCTAATTCCAACAATTAGAAACTTGTATGCATACCTAAACTTTCCTTTTTATTGGTGCTTGTTATTTTTCTTCAAAAATGCAAAAAACAGCAGGTTGAAAGAGAACATTAAAGGAAGTTTCAAAATATATCGGCTTCCTTAAGTACCCATAAATCTTGGTTCTTCAGGGTTGCCTGGGACCAGAGTTATCATTTAGAATATAAATTATTGATGCTTCTAGAAAAGAAATTGCAGAGATCATCTATTCAACAAATTATTTTACAAATAAGGAAACTGATGTCCAAATATAGGAAATATATACTATAGGCAAATCTTAATCAATTGAAAAAAATATAATGTAAGGAAAATTTTGATATGATGCTTTCAAATACAATTTACTTCTAATTATCATCCAGGCAGTAATTATGAAAAAGAGGAGTGGTAACACTTTTAAAGAATCTACTGTCCTGCTGAATGTTTCTGTGCTCTCCAAACAATAAATTAGGTCCTTAACATCAGAGAGTGAGTGGAGCTACTGGCTCTGGTACCAAAAACTCTGGGCCTTTAAGCCACTGAGACTGCATTTCTTCACCAAGGAGGTAGGAACTAGAAAAACTTGGACCTGCACAGTGGCCCTGAATGGCAGGTTAGTCAACCTGAACTGTCATCCCTTGGCGGTGAGGATGACAATACAAAGTGCTATTTTCTGAAAGTGGAGACTAGAAGATGTATACGTTTCCAAGCACTCCTATGACTTCAACCTCACCATGTCCCCAGAAGTTCTTGCCCTTTTAATAATGTCCAGGAAGAGTGCTCAAGCCACCTGTGACTTCTCGCTCCCCCCAATATCAACACAAATACCAACTCCTTCCCATCTCCAGTATTCAATTAGCTGTCAGAAGTGCTGAGAAACTAATTTCTGCTAAAATAATAATGAATCCATAAAATTCCATGTATTACTCTTCCCCTAGGACCTGTTTTACAGCATTAAAGAACACTGTAGGCCCATTCCTTAAACCAAGGGCTTTGGTCTCTAAAATTGAACTTTCAATACTATGTTGGAGCAGGGCTAGACAGAGTCTGCCTGGTGATTCTCAACTGCACATTCTAGGCGCAACTGCACCTACATCTTATAGGAGTAAGGCCATGCTTCATGGCAAGTTTTTAGAAAATACCAACATACATTTCTAATTTGAGCTTTATTATTGTTACTCTAGGCAGCATTGATATTAATCTACAAAGAGGGCTGTAATTCAGTCATTATATGTGGCCTGGCCAGGCTCTTTACCTTGAGATAATTTGTCTCTGCCTTGAAACCATGGGGTTCAATGTTTTGCTTTTTATTTCGGTTTCCTGTAGATATTTATATGTGAAACAAACAAGAGCAAAAATATACTTGAGTTCTTATTTGCACAAAATTAGGGCGAAATCCAACACCAAGGCATTTTCTGCCTCCCCCGCCTAACTGCCGGTCAAGACACACAACCTCGAGCAGAGCAATTGACTCTTACATTTATATCTACATGACATTTAGGGAAATTGAAGACTGGAAGCTACACATACAAGTAAAACCAGTGATTAGAAACAATGAGATTCAGTCTGAAGAAAACAAGTGATGTTATTAAAGAGACACTGACAAGTTCTTCAGACCCAGATATAGACTGTACCAAAAAGCTAACCATTTTAGAATTCATGACAAATACGAGTGTGGGCTTCTTTTAACATCAATAAAAAACATGTTTTCTCTGCAATCATGCACTATGTCAGAAACATTTGGGTCTCACATATTTTAAAATATATTTTAAAAATTTTCCCAAGTGCCATTGATTTAAAGGCAAGAGAGCAAAGCCATCGAGAGCACAGATTTTGGAGGCACACAGTGAGAATTTTACTCTGTTACCAGCCTGATAATCTTAGCAATGTGTTTTAGTTCTCTGAGTCATAGAATCCACTTACTTATATGAGAGCTCTTTATATTTACAACACATGATATCACACCATGCCAGATAGATATGTCTTCCATAAATACTAGCCATGATACTTGTTATTGCTTCAACTCAACAGCCATTTCACAGCTGTAATATGTTAAGTATTGAGTCAAAAAAAGGTTTGCACTGCTAGGAACTAGGGGTACAGTGGGAGTTGAGATGGGGCTGAAGTGGCTTGAGAAAGGTATAATGTCATACTTTGTTCTAAAATAAAATAAACTCTGCCGGGAGCCGGTCCATGCTTGCTGTTTCAAGGGACCTGGCATATATGGCATACTGTTCTTAGTATGTTTGCTCACCTTCTTGGCACTATGTGTTTTAACCAAGGTCTCTGAGAAAGGTTGTTTCCCCAGGTAGGGATTTTCCCCTGAAGTTTGGGAGGGAATAAAACCTCTTAACTAAGTGCCAGGTGGGTAATTAATCACTTTAACTATGAACAATCATGCTTAAGCTACATAATCTTTACTCCCTGGAATGGAGATAAGAAACGCCCTAACCTTTGTAATAGAGATTGATAGGATTGAATCAACTGGTATAAATACAGATGTAATAAGACAGCAAGACACAGAACTTAGAACACAGAACTTAGATTGAGAGAACATGGCAAAAGATCTTGGACTGAACCTGACTACAGAAATTGGCAAGAGAACCTGACTAGAACCTGGTGACTGAACCTGGCTGGAGAACCTGGACAGAACCTGGTTGGGGAACCTAGCATGGCCACAGACCCTGGCAGGAGATCCTAAGCAGAACCTCTCTGGAGATCCAGACCAGAACTTGGCTGGAGATCCTGGCTAGCCTGCTGATCAACTGAACGCTGTCTCCATGTCATTCCTTCTTCGCCGACTCCGTCCACACCTTTGGGGACCCCTGGACCTGCTGGGGCAGGACCCCGGCATCTATGTGCAGGCATGATAAACAAGTGTGAGAAAGTATGAAAGAGTGTGGTAAACAAGAAACGTTATCCCAGAAAACTGACAACCCAAAAAGGAATGGTTCCACTGAGCTAGAGACATTCTTCCAACTGCTGAGAAGATGACATAAATGGAGACAGGAAAACAGGTAGACACCTTGTAGTAGGTATTCAGACCACAGAGTATGGCTTTGTGACTTCCTAGGGGCATATTTATTAGCCAGTGTGAATTCTGACAAACAGATGTGAATAAGACAAAGACCTTGAATCAAAGAAGTCAACATATAATTAAATGTAGGAAATTAAAGAAGATCAAATTTCACTGTGGGTTACAATATGTATAGAAGATATCCATTGTGTAGGGGAAGGAGGGGGTAGGATATACTAGTATGTACCAATGATTTAGGTAAGGGAAAATGTCATTTAAATGTAATATTTTGATGGTAATTATGATGGTGACGAAAATAATGATGATGATGACACTAAAGAACACTCAGTGGAGGCCAAGTAACTTCTTTTTAGTTCCATATATATCAACACCCCTGTGATTTTGCTAATATGATTATCCCTTTTTACAGATGAGTAAAAGTTCATTTGAAAATGATGAGAGAGGTATCTATAGTCTGAGAGGAGAACATGACCAAAGACAACAAAATTAGTGCTCTGGTTTGACAGGTACTTGTATTAAACAAAGTAGAGTAGTGAGAGATGAGTCCATACAAAAAGGTTATAGAGAGCCTTGAACTCCAGATTTAATGTCACTGGCAATGAGAATTACTGAAGATATCAATGAAATAAGTGATAAAATAAAGGTCTGCTTTAAGAAGTTTGATATGGCAGAATAATATAGAATGATGCCAGAGTGCAAGAAGAGAGATATAAGGAGCTTATAGGTTATTAGAAAAAAAGTGTTAAAGTAATAATAATATTTCCAACTTCAGATAAAAGCTAATAATGTGTGTCCATGTGTAAGACTTTTCATCTTCCTGGCCTCAACTTCTTCATCTGTAAAATAAGAGAGATTAAACAAAAGACTCAGAGCCCTTTCAAGATGAACATTCCAGGAGTCAAAACCTCTTAAAGAAATAGCAAGTAAATTGAAGCTCCCTGGGCAGATGGCCAGGCTAGCAGTGTCCAGGAAGTGACAGCTCCTTGGTTACCCAATTACACCTTTCAAAGAAAAATAGGAAGTCCTCAACTGCTTCCAATTATAACATGGGCTGTGCTGAGGAAAGACACAGCCAAATGTGTTAAAGGCCTAATGAGGTGTGTGGGTACCCTCCTGCCTCTGCAGTGTTCAGTCTTTTCACATCACTGCCCAGTTCGCAGACACAGAGGGAGAGTTGGGGGATAAAGTAGGTATTTTCTGGCCCAAGAAGATGGCACAAAAGGAATCATCCCAATGCTTTGATTTTATTGTTTTAACAAAAACTTGCAGAGGATTCTAAAATATTGTTCTGCTTTCCACATCAATATCCTAACAGGAGATGTCAGGTATGTTAGAAATAGATTCTGATCCATCTTGTAGAGCAGTGGTTCTCAACCTTCCTAATGCCGTGACCCTTTAATACATTTCCTCATGTTGTGGTGACCCCCAACCATAAAATTATTTTCGTTGCTACTTCATAACTGTAATGTTGGTACTGTTATGAATCATAATGTAAATATCTGATATGCAGGATGTATTTTCATTGTTACAAATTGAACATAATTAAAGCATAGCGATTAATCACAAAAACAATATGTAATTATATATGTGTTTTCCAATGGTCTTAGGTGACCCCTGTGAAAGGGTCGTTCGACCACCAAAGGGGTCGCGACCCACAGGTTGGCGACCCACAGGCTGAGTACCGCTGTTGTAGAGGAATGAATGACTCAGTGAAGTTCCAGGAAATCTGAATGAAGCCCACATGGGACTGTCACTGTGGCTTCTGTTGGCTGGGATTACACACATCAACATGTGTCTGGCCAATGTGCAACTTTGGTAATTTCCCTGGCATGTCTGCCAGGCAGGGCAACTCTGCCATAAAGGGTCTACTTCGCTCTACCACTTATATGGTTAAGATAATCTAACTCTGAAAGTTTATTTGTAAAAATATGCAAATTAATCTGTGTATGAAACCCAATGAGATTATGAGACTCAATTTAATGAACTATTGTATATTGTAAATTGAGTTCCTAAGTACGACCATAACATTACTCTGAAATGCATTTCTTTTTCCAAAATAATCTCTCTTAAAATTCTGAGATTAATGAATACTTAGGATGGAAGAACTATCAAAAAATCTGTATCTGTCTCCAGATCAATGTTTGTAAATCTAATTTTTCTTAAGGCTTTCTCTACAGATACAGATGCCATAATCTTCCATAGTAGCCCAACCCTTTGTTTTATGATATTTCACTCTATATTTTCCAGAACTCACTCTCCTTGCAACTCCATTCTCCTTCAATCCTCTTTTAATGGAATATTTTAATTTCCCTAATTAGAAGACTTAATAATTGTGCTGTAGATCAAAAAGATTAAATTAATTGTATATTTTAATTGCCAGTGTTTTTATGCATTTCACTGAGTTTTGTAGTGAATTCTGATTGGACATTATAATTATTGTTTTGCATATTTAGGTTTCCAAGTCCCACATGACCTCTAAATGAGCACTGATACCTTGGCAAATGGTTTGAAAAGTCAATCTACAAAAGAGAGTTTATCACATCCTGCAATTTAATAGTATTTTTTAAAATTTTCTTAAAATATGTAGTATGGTCAGAAAATATTTTTGTGCAAGGAAATCCACATAGTTTCAACTTTAAAGATATGAGAATGCAATTAAGATTCTTTCTCATTTAGCCCAGCCGGTGTGGCTCCGTGGTGACACATGAACCAGGAGGTCATGGTTTGATTCCCGGTGAGGGCACATGCCTGGGTTGTGGGATCGAACACAGTACGGAACAAGCAGGAGGCAGCCGATCAATAATTCTCTCTCATCATTGATGTTTCTAATCATTGATGTTTCTATCCCTCTTTCCCTCTCCCTTTTTCTGAAATCAATAAAAACTATTTTTAAAAATTTTTTAAATATCCTTTCTCATTTAATTTTTTTTAAAATATATTTTATTGGTTTTTTTACAGAGAGGAAAGGAGAGTGATAGAGAGCTAGAAACATCGATGAGAGAGAAACATTGATCAGTTGCCTCCTGCACCCCCCTACTGGGGATGTGCCTGCAACCCAGGTACATGCCCTTGACCGGAATCGAACCTGGGACCCTTCAGTCCACAGGCCAACGCTCTATCCACTGAGCCAAACCGGTCAGGGCCTCATTTAATTTTTAAGCGTGTATGATCACTGTATAATCTAACTTTGGTTTCTGTCCCCAGACACTAAGTAACCAAGACATTTTCAATATGATATAGATGATATATAAATTTTATTTATATAATGTTAATATACCCAGATGTTAATAAACCCACAGTGATAACATTTTCATCATTTGCCAATTATTTGTGACTGTGAGCTTTTTAAAGACAATAGTATCCAATGCTAAAGATTGGAAATAAAATAGTACTTCAAATTATTTTAACTTCCTTACCACACTGAAGAGTAATACCAAACCATCAATTTAGAACATATTACCTTGTGCTATTTATTCAAGCAAGATTATTGTTATTATGATGTTATTTGCCTTGAACTAGATGCTGAAGATGATGTGAATCAACCATAAAACTTAATCTATGTTGCCTAAAACTTCTTTATTTTCCACTGTTGTATTCAAACCTCTCTATTTTATGAACTGATGGCACACTTCTGTGATGAATCAAGAAGCTATCAAGATTCTTCTGATCTTATAAGAAACTGAACTTCAAGTTGTTCACATTTCCACTCTTTCAGACCAAAAACATCCTATGAACAAAATGCAAAAGATCCATAATTTGCCCTCTGTCTCCATCTACCCCTTTGTCTGCCCTGTATGTCATGACACTGTATTCCAGCACATAACTGAAGGCAGCCAATACCAGTGGACTTCAATTGCTTTGTCCGGTAAAACCTATTTACATTCCTGGAAATAAGCTTTCTTCAAGGTGTATCATTGGATTTATGAGATAAGGCAAGACAGGAACTGGTATGAATATTTTTCTGAGACCTCAGGGAAAAAATTCCTGGAGGAATGATTTTCAATTAGTGAAAAACAAAATCCAGAAAAAGGATCTCAGTCTTTTTTTTTTTTTTAATTCAAAAACAAGAGTTCTATAATTCCAAACTCTCACCAATCCTATTTGTCAGCAGGTGATTTTTTTTCTGTGGTATTATTGCTAAGGCTTCTGGAGGCCCCATGTAAAAAATAACTCCCATTTTCACAAACTTAAAATGCCATGGTGATACTTTTTATCATTTAGGGACTCAAATACAAATGCTGCTAGAAGGAAAAGTGACTATATGTTGTTATTAATTACTAGAGGCCTGGGTGCACGGATTCATGCACTGATGGGGTCCCTCACCCTGGCCTGCAACCCTGCAACCCGGGACCCCTCAGGGGATGTCAGAGAGCTGGTTTTGGGCCGATCCCCACAGGCCAGGCCAAGGGACCCCACCGGTGCATGGGCCTCTAGTATGCATATAAGATCTTTGGTTACTCTCTTCCCACCATCTCCCTCTCCCTCCTTCCCTCTGAGATTCATCAGTCTGTTCCATGTTTCCATACCTGTGGTTTCTGCTCCTGTGTTGAGTACATCATAGCTACCAGCCAGTCGGCCAGTCACTTAGGCTTTTATATATATAGATGACTTCGATGAAATGATGGACCTTATGCTATCGTATAGTTTGAAATTCTGTAATTATATTACTAGACTTTCAGTGGTTCTCAACCTGTGGGTCGCAAACAATGAAAATACATCCTGCATATCAGATATTTACATTATGATTCATAACAGTAGCAAAATTACAGTTATGAAGTAGCAACGAAAACAATTTTATGGTTGGGGGTCACCACAACATGAGGAACTGTATTAAAGGGTCGCAGCATTAGGAAGGTTGAGAACCACTGCGTAGAAACAAACATGCGTGAGAACAATTTTTGACTGTAAAATCAACTTTACATTTTACCTAAACCAGCCCTCCCCAAATGTATTGAACAGTTCAAATACCATAAATCCCAGTAATCAGGCCATAACATGTTAGCAATAAGAAGAAGTTTAGTCTCCCAACTTTGATTTTAAAAAAAAATCTTGCTTAAAAACAACTGTGATCAATAAAAAAAAAAATGTCAGGAAAGAAAGGCTTAAATAATTACTATCGTGATTATTGGAGATGGCAGATTTGATACCAAGTGATTAAGGGAAACATAAAGACCAACTAGACATTTTTAAATGCCTCAAGCTTATTTCCTCAGAATAAGGTGTTGTTCTTTACCCCTCATCACCAGGGTTGCTTCTGACCTCAATTTAATTTAGCAGTGAGGATGATTCTTCTGATCCCTTAAGAATTACCCTGAACTCTACCAGACCTCATTGTCTTCCCTTAAATCAGCTTTATTTCCACTAGCACATTAGATATCCATCAACTGTGAACTTGAGCCAGTCACTGCTTCTTCAGAAATGAAGTTCTGACCTCTCCCCTACCACCACCTATCCCAGATCAAACAATCGAAAATGGGGCAATTAAGTGGCATTTATATATCCTATTTAAAAATAATAATAATAATTTTAAGTGTTTCCAGTTTCAGTTTCTCTCTCTTCCCAGAATCCATTATTTTATATTTATTTTCTGAAACATCGCAGTAGGCTCATTTATTAAGCATGGTACAGTGACTAGAGCTATAATCTGCTTTAGTGACTATTACAGAATTCTTCTGCAGTAATTTTTAAAAGTCTGGTCAAATAAGATGAAGAGAAATGCCCAGAGCAGACAAATGCTTAACAGTGACTTATGACGCTAGTGATGCAGACGACGGGCACCTCAGTGGGCAGGGTGATTTCATCTCCGAGTGAGATTATTATGAAACTGCTATCATTCTGTCATGAATAATTGATCATCACACTGTTCATAAAAAACACACACAAAAAAAACAGATGCGATAAACAATGCAACAAACGTGACAAAGAGGGCGCTTATAGCTTATTATTTGACTGCCTATTATTTCGCCATTTGTGAAGATGTCATAGGCACAGTCACCCAATCACTGCGTGAATGTGCAAACTGCATGACAAGTAAAAAATTATGATTAAGTGATTTAAGCCTGACTTCTCAATGGCCCCTTGGGTTTTGTGGAAAAGCCTGTTTGTAAGAGAATGAACAGATCAGTGATGGCTCTTACTGGAACAATGCAGTTAGCAGACGCTCTTTTTGGTTTTTCTCCTCTTCCATTTCAACTTGTTTCTCACAGTTGATGTCCTGGATGCCCCAGGGCCATTTATCTGAACAACCACCAGTCCAGCTCAAAGCCCTGACTGCTGGGATTGCACCAGGGATCCTACACAACTGAGGCTGCCTATTCAAAATATACCCATTTTCTTCTTTCCATCAGTTTAAATCTTATTCTCTCTCCCTGTCCTATTGTGTTAGCCTTTAGGGAGAAATCACTCTGATTCAAATAAGTCAAACTAAAACCATTATCATGATGGCCAGTAACTTTCTACTAACCTAGCTAATTGAAAATTATTTTTTTCTAAGAAGTCGAACTGAAATGTGACAAAGAGCCTGCCACATTTCATTAATCTACATAACCTACCCATTTCTGATGTCTCTCGAAAATCATACTATCCATTAGAAGAAAGCAGAATTTCTGGGGTCTTGGAAGATCTAGATACGGATCTTTAAAACTATGCCATCCCAGATAGAGTTTTCATTTACTTTTCCAAATAAAAATAGGAAAATAGATAAAACATGAAATATATATATATAATATTAGGTATATGATATATAATAAATGATATAATATATAATATAATATATAAATATATAATATTAAAAGTTGTATTTTCTTTTCTAGAGTTCTTGACAAAGGATGGAAATTTTCTTTAAAATTTCTGGAGAAATCATGAAAAGAAACTTTTCGAAATTTTTTAACATAAAACTCAACAAAAAATAGTAGGAAATTTTTCTAGGTAAAATTCTAAAAATATGTACTAAAAATAGCATGTAACACAGATAAAAATAAAGAAATAAAATAAAATGATGAGGAAGGAGAAGCAAAGTCAAAAAGGAAAAGAAAATTCTCAGTAGATGTATAATTAGGTATAACCTACTTAAATGGTCCAAATCCCTTCAAAAAGTGAAATCTATGATAGTTTGAATCTCAGTTATGATAACTGCATCTATTTTCTATGAGTCACATGTTATAACTTCCATAGTATTTAGTAGTCATCCAGCCAAACTCAATGTGGTAACTACAATATGCCAAGCATTCCTTTGAGCACTGGGTCAACAGCAATCAAGAAAAATAAGACAGAAATCCTTGCCCTCAGAGAGCATGTATGCTAGTGAGAGAAAAAAATTAATAACTAAGATAAAGAAATAAAATATTTCCCAGACAGTCATTAAATAAACAAGCAAGCAAGCAACAAGCCCTGTAGGGCAGTCCAGTATGCAGAGTTGCTACAATATATTATCTAAAATTTTCATTTCCCAACAAAAATTTGCAAAATATACAAAGAAAGAGGAAATTATGGCCCATACACTAAAAGAAACAAACAAACAGGGAACGGAAACTGCCTGTAAAAATTATCAGATGTTGGTTTTAATAGGAAAAGACTTCAAAGTAGTCATTATAAATATGTTTATAGAACTAAAGAAAATCATGGTTAAAGAAGGGAAGTATGATGACAATGTCATAGCAAATCAAGAATATCAATAAAGAGATAGAAACTATTAGAAAGAAGCAAATGGAAATCCTGGATTTTAAAAGTATAAAACAAGAGTGGATTAGTTACATATTTGCACTGGCATAAGAGAATTAAAAAATTATGATTACGTGATTTAAGCCTGACTTCCCAATGGCCCCTTGGGTTTTGTGGAAAAGCTTATTTGTAAGAGGACGAACAGATCAGTGGTGGTTCTTATTGGAACAGTGCAGTTAGAAGACGCTCTTTTTGGTTCTTCTCCCCTTCCATTTCAACAATTTGAAGATAGAATGGGACTAGTCAATCCACAGAACAGAGAAAGAAAGAATGAAGCAAATAAACAATTTCAGAGAAATGTGGAATACCAATTACCACAACATACCTATTGGAACTACCAGAAGAAAAAAAGAAAAAGTAGCACAAAGAAATATCAATGAGGCAATACTAAAGTGTTCTTAAATTTTAAGAAAAACACTTACCTCGTCTGATAAACCCAATAACTCCAAGTAGCACAAACACAAAGAGATACATAAACAGACACATCATCATAAAAATGTTAAAACCAAAGGCAAGGATAAAATCTTGAAAGCATCAAGAGTAAAATGACTCGTCACTCACAAGGGAGCTCTAGTAAGATTAGCACCTGACATCCCATCAAAAACAAAACCAACACTAGAAGGCAGTGGGATAACATATTCAAAGTGCTATAACAACAGCTACAGCAAATACATAAATCCTATACCCAGCAAAACTATCTTTTAAATATGGTGAAATAAAGACATTTAATACATATATATATATGTGGAAATAAATTTATAATAAGAAATTGGCTCACATGATTATGGAGGCTGGCAGGTCCCAAAATCTGAAGAGTGAGCTGGCAAGTTGTAGAATCAGGAGAGCTGATGGTTTCATTTCAGTCTACGTGAACAGTCGATATAGTTCCAGTCCAAATGCTGGCAGACTAGTGCCCTAGGAAAAGTCAATGTTTCAATATAGGTTGAAGGCAAGAAATAAAAAAGTTCCAGTTCAATAGCTCTCAGGCAGAATTCTCTCTTACTCAGAGGAAGCGGGGGGGGGGGGGGGAAGGAGAGGGGTCAGCTTATTTGTTCTGTTCAGGCATTCATATGATTGGATGAGGCCCACTCACATTAGGAAGGGTAATCTATTTTACTTAGTTGACCTATTTAAATATTAACATTCTCCCTCATAGAAAAACCCAGAATAATGTTTGACCAAATATTTGAGTATCCCATGATCCAGTCAAGTTGACACATAAAATTAACTATCAAAAAAACACTACCAACTAGCACTAGATGGTTTGGCTCAGTGGATAGAGCATCAGCCTGTGGACTAAAGGGTCCCTCGTTCGATTCCTGTCAAGGGCACGTGCCCGGGTTGCTGGCTCTATCCTCAGTAGGGGGCATGCAGGAGGCAGCCGATCAATGATTCTCTCTCATCATTGATGATTCTTTCTCTCTCTTCTTTGCCTTTCCTTTCTGAAATCAATAAAAATATATTTTTTAAAAAAACACTACCAACTAGGAAAAGTTCAGGCCCAGATGACTTCACTAGTAAATTATAATGTCCAGAGAACAATTAGTAACAATTTTTAAAAAATTCTTCCAAAATAGTAGAAAAGGAAGGAATACTTCCCAAATCATTCTGAGCCAGTAATGCCCTGATATCAAAATAAGAAGACGTATCATATGAAATGGCCAGAAGAGGCACAGAGAGCCAGAAAGTACTTTAGTGATTGCTATGGGTTAGGAGGCTGGAAAGATAGGGGGATAGTAGCCATAGGGTACGGAGTTTCTTTTTGAGGTGATGTTCTAGATTTGGTGTTCTAAAACTGGCTGTGATGATGTTTGCATGTATCTGTAAACATAACAAGAGCCACTGGATTATATACTTTAAATAGATACTTATATGGTATAACTTATTATTCAATAAAGCTGCTAAGAGAGAAAGAGAGAGGAAGAAAGAAGGAGGAGGAGGAGGAGGAGGAGGAGGAGGAGGAGGAGGAGGAGGAGGAGGAGGAGGAGGAGGAGGAGGAGGAGGAGGAGAAGAAAAGGAATGAGAGGAGAGGAGAAGGAAAGGAAGCTGGATTGATGCCCCTGTTAGAAGCACATGACATCCATAGAAATAGGAAGGAAGGCAGAGACCAGGGAGTGTGCAGATGTGGTGGCAGGGGCGTGTGAATCAGATCCCCAGAAGCTCCCTGCATATGCTGCTGATAATATGTGAAGCTGTGTAAAGCTCCTTTTATAGATCTGTTTTGGACATGCCTGTCCTAAGGCCTCCCCATATCTCATACCAGAACTTTGGCACCATATGCCCTACATGTACAAAAGAAACCCCTGGTGCAACCTCCAGGGACTGCATATTAGTATCATTGCTTCCTTCTATTACAGTGGTTCTCAACCTTGGCTGCACATTAGAATCCCCTGGGAATCTTTTTAAACTCCTGATTTCCGTGCCTCATCCTCCGGAAATTCTGTTTCTTTGTTACTAATGTTGTGGCCCCACCCCATAACAAAGAAACAGAATTTCCGGAGGATGAGGCCCAGAAATCAGGATTTTCAAAAGATTCCCAGGTGATTCTAATGTGCAGCCAAGGTTGAGAACCACTGTTCTATAAGAAGTCAATCAGAGGATGTAGTCTTGTGCTCTCTTCCAGTATTATATGTCTCCCTATATAGATATTAAGAACTATTCGGGAATCCCTACACTATAATCTAGTCCACTGCTTCCCTAAGGAAGTACACCTACTGTTTTCATCCCTCTGTTTCTCAGATGAAAATGATGACTGGGTCTACTTCAAGGGTTTATGGAAAATTTCAATTAAATAATACATACAAAACACTTTAAAAAGTGCATTGGCCATTGGAATTATACAAAGAAAACCTTACCTATTATTATTCTAATATCAGTGGTTAACAAGTGATAATCAGTTGATATCTGGTATGGAATGGCAGAAATCTCTTAATGTGAATTACAATTTAATTATGTGATCATCTGATCGTATGTCTCAAGAATCAGTTTGGCTCTGTACTGTTTAATAATTTTAAATTATTGCATAAAGCATAAGAATGATACTAATTTAAAGCATAGAGATGCTACATAACTATAACATATACTGAATATATTACATGATACCTACAAGGTTCAACTGGTTCTCAACAGACTGGCTGACATAAAACAAATGGTTTAAATTTAAGGGGATTAGATGATATTTTCAAAGCGCAACCATAAGATGGAAACTTGGCAACAGCATGCAATAGTAGAAAATCAACAAATCCGCTGATAGGTGTATGGGTGTAGATTGTGTGTTTTTTGGTTACCAGTTTTAAAATCTTGGCATTATAATCTATTCCATTTCTTCACCCGTAATATAGGTGTAACCAGAAAAGCAAATCACCTTCTCCCTCAATTTCTGGAGGTTGTTTACACAGGATATTGCTTCCCTTCTCATCATAGAAAATAATAACAGTAATAATATTTACCAGTATCGCTGAACTGTCATGAATACACTCAGCAGCAAATAACAGAAAACCTCACTAACATGGGTGAAACATGAGGCATCAGCATATCTGTTTCACAGAGTAAGAATTCCAGATCAGGCCGCCCAGAGATGGTTCTGTGTCTCAGTCATGACACTGATACACGGATTTCTTTCATTTTCTCATCTGCCAACCCCAGCATGTGGTTTTCATCTGCTAAACTGCAAGATACATGCTGCAGCTCCAGGCATCACACCTCCATCCTGGGCAGCAAGGAGAAGGATAAAGGGAGGGGCATGTCAGACAAGCCTGTCCATTTTATTTTATTTTTTAAATATTTTTTGTTGATTTCAGAGGAAGGAAGAGGGAGAGAGAGAAAGAAACTCAATGATGAGAATCATTGATCAGCTGACTCCTGCACGCCCGCCTCTCCCCGCCCCCACCCCCCCCCACCCCACCCCCCCACCCCCCGCCCACACACACACACAAACTAGGATTGAGCCAGCAAACTGGACATGTGCCCTGATCGGATTGAACTGTGACCTGCTGGTTCATAGGTTGACACTCAACCACTGAGCAACACCGGCCAGGCAAGCCTATCCATTTTAAAGAGCATGCTCAAGAATCCTTATGGTCCACTGGGGAAAACTGTGTCAACAGGCTACTGCTAGCAAAAGTTGGCTGAGGCATAGTGGGAGCTGAAAGAGAGCTGTTGAATCAGCCATCCAACATAAGATGCTTCCGTTTTAGGCAGTTTTAAGCATCTATAAACCTTAATTCATTTAGTCCTTACAACAATCCCGTTTTATAAATGAGGAAACTAAGGCACAGAGAGGTTCAATCACTTGTTGAAGGTTACCCTCGGGACAACTAACAGTAGGTGTATTACCTTGTTTAAATTTTAAAAAGTTCCCTCGTATTTCATTACTAAAAGGTACACTTCCCTCATGGCTATACAGTTTTCAATGAAGGTTTCTGTCTCAGTGATGACTGGCTGACTAAATGATTTCAAAAATGAAAAACTGAATTATCTATTCTTTCTAGCTTCCCTTCCCCCAAATTCTGGCCCCTGGAGGAGAAACAAAAACTGGCAGAATAGGCAATTCCCAAGAGATGGAACTTGCTAAAGGGACAGGCAGTAGACAGCACAAAAGGAGGTCTTCGAGCTGCTTGAAGGGGCCTCGTCAGCCTCTGTACAAGAAGAGCATGCATCCTGATTGTAATAACTGAGCTTGGAGGGCTAGACAGGCTCTTTAATCTCAGAAATGACACTGTGAACTCCAGTTCACCTGCTCGATTTATTTACATTGCTTTTGCCCGCTAACAAATCCAACTCTCTATCAGATTAATCAACATTTATCAGCCAGCGGCGGGAGCATCATTTCATAACGTAAGTAAAATAGAGAGGGAGTGAAATGGAATAGAGAATAAAACTCCCATTACTCTGTGGCTATTTTATTCTCTCTGTATTTTATTCACATAATGAATGATGTACTTCTGGCTTTAACAGCATAGCAACCACTGGTTTCTGTTTGTTTAATGTCTCCCCGCCAGGGACTGTGCAATTCAATAGCATATGCACAGCAGGATGGAGGAGGAGGATGGTCAAGTCTAGGTTTGGAGTTTTAAGACTGCCCAAATAAACCAAAGGTAGGTGAGCACCAAGTTGTTCAGAGTCTAGTGTTGTTAGTTCAAATAAATTAACAGCAATGAACAACATAATTTGTCTGTGTGGCATGTCATTGGCCCTTACTGCAAATGAACCATTTATTCATTCATTCATTTAAATAACTGAGTACCTGCTATGTACTGAAAACCATTCTGGATGCTAAAGATGTAGCAATGAACAAAAGCAAGTTCCTTCCCCCATGGAGTTTACATTTGAAAGGGATTATAAACAATAGCAAATAAATATATAATACAATTTTATGTAGCAGCAAGTGTTGTGATGAAAAGGAAAATGGGCTATGAAATCAGAAACCAGGAGCATTTATTTGGATGGACAGACAAAAAAAAATTAAGATGATATTGGAAGAGAAATATGAATAAAGTGGAAGAACCAGGCATTGGGATATCTGAGTTAAGTGCATTCTAGATGGAAAGAAAAACAAGGAACATTGGAGGGACAGCTGGAAGGCCAGTGTTACTGTAGAGGAGTGAACAAGGGAAAGAATGATGAGAACATTTGTCAGAGATGTAGCACTGGGCTATAACCTGTAGACTTTTCTACAAAGGGGAATTTGGAAATGATAAGATTTAGGTGGGGGATTTATTTTATTTTTTATTTTATGTTATTTTTCCATCACCATTTTTTCTCTCTATGACCTCTTCATCATCCATCCATCCCCTCCCCCCACAACCACCACACTGTTGTCCATGTCCATGAATTCTCTCTTTTTTCTTTTTGCTCAATCCCTCCTCCATCCCACCCAACTCTACCCCACACCCAAGCTGTCTTTCTACTCTCTATTAATGAGTTTGTCTTAAGTTTATTTTATTAACTTTATTTTTTCTTCTTCAACATTGTCTTAATTCTTTTTTTTTTAAATATATTTTATTGATTTTTTACAGAGAGGAAGGGAGAGGAATAGAGAGTTAGAAACATCGATGAGAGAGAAACATCGATCAGTTGCCTCCTACACACCTCCTACTGGGGATGTGCCTGCAACCAAGGTACATGCCCTTGACTGGAATCGAACCTGGGACCCTCCAGTCCACAGGCAGATGCTCTATCCACTGAGCCAAACCGGTTAGGGCATTGTCTTAATTCTTATACCTCCTCTGTTTGTCCTATGAATTTTTAATACTTAATTTTTACAGCAGTTTTAGGTTCCCAGCAAAATTAAAAGAGAGGTACAAAGACTTCCTACATATCCTCCGCCCTCATAAATTTATAGCCTCCCTATTGAGATCCTGTACTAAAGTGGTTCATTCACTACAATCAATGAACCTACACTGCCACATTATTGCCATCCAAAGTTTATAGTTTATATTAGGATTCACTCTTGATACTGTGACAAATGACATGTATCTATCCACCATTACAATATCATGCAATATCATACTGCCCTAAAAATATTCTCTTCCCTGCCTCTTTCCCTGTACCCCTGACAATCACTGATGCTTTCACTCTCTCTACAGCTTTGCCTTTTCCAGAAGGTCATATATTTGGAATCATACAGTAGTAGCTATTTCAGATTGGCTTCTTTCACTTAGTAATTTGCATTTAAAATTCCTCTGTGCCTTTTCATGGCTTATATTTAAACATATAGTTCTCTTTGAGTTATTTTTTGTGAAAGATGTAAGGTCTGTTTCTATGTGTGTAGATTAACTTTTTTACAAGCAGATATCCAATTGTTTCAGTGCCATTTGCTAAAAAGACTATATTTGCATTCGTTACTATATATATATATATATAGATTATATAGATATATAGATATATAGATATATATTTCAGAGATGAAGGAAGATGGAGAGATTGAAACATTAATGATGAAAGAGAATCATTGATCAGCTGCCTCCAGCACGCCCCCTACTGGTGATCAAACCCACAACCCAGGCATGTGCCCTGACTGGGAATCAAATTGTGACCTCCTGTCCTGGTTCATAGGTCAATGCTCAACCACTGACCCATGCCAGCTGGGTTGTTCCATTGTTAATAATCAGTTAACTATAATTATTTAGGGCTATTTGGGGGTTTTCTATTATGTTCCATTGATCTATTTGCCTAATATTTTACCAATACCACATTATCTTGATTACTGTATGATTTTTAGAGTTAAACTATTCTCATTTAAAAGAAGATTTTTTCATTTTATTTTATCTGAAAATTTATATATAACATTGGAATTTTTTAATTTTGGAATAATTCACTAAAGATGCCATGTGATATTGCAAATTTTTTTATGGATGAACTTCCTTTAAAATTTCTAAGTGTGTTTTGATTTGGGTTTTCCTCTTGCATAATAGTCTATTCTTTTCTCTCCTCAGCGAATATTCTTAGTTCATCTAAATGCTCAGATTATATAAAGATGTTGATAATATTTTGTTATCATCCAAATATATGTAGGATCTAAACAATGTTACCATTTCAATTAATATTGAGTATTTGTACTTTCTCTTTTATTGTCAATCTCCACAGAAATTCACCAATTTATTCTTTTAAATAAACCAATTCTTGCATTTCTTAAATGTCTTTATTTTCTATATTAATTTCTTTGTTAACTTTTAATGCTTCCTTGGTTATTTCTTGACAGTGATTTATTTTCTTATACCAGTATTCCGAAGTCACTTTGTTTGAGGTTCAGAGATACTTTTTTTTTTAATTCTTTATTGTTGAAAGTATTACATATGTCTCTTTTTCTCCTCATTGACCTCTCCCCGGCTGCTTAATTAATTAGCAGAGAAGTAAGCCGTTTAATATATTTGGTAAAATGGAGAGCAAGGGAACTCTCAGACATAGCTATCAGGGCTTTAAATGTGTACAACTGAGGAAAACTGTTGGGCATTAGCCACCAAATCTGAACATGCTCATATACTATAATGGGAGTAGCTATACATGAGTTGTGTTGGTTTATCCCTGTTTTCTTAGTCATTAAAAGTACTCCCTTGAATTTTTCAAAATGTTCTAACTTGAACAACATACAAAGTGATCATTTTACTATGACCCAACAATTCTACTCCTAGATATATTTACCTGAGCAAAATTATCGTTCCTGTACACCAGAAAAACTATGAGAATGCTTTCGGAGGCATTATTTGTGATAACAACATCTGAAATCAAACTATACTCTCTTCCCATAGTGTAATGAAGAAAAAAGTGGGGAATGTTTTTAATGCTGGGATATGACATAGAAAGAAAAACAAAGGAGTACATCTTTACCCACAACGTGAGGTAAACATGGTTTAGAAAACAATGGCAAGTGAAAGAAGCAAGTGACTCAAGAAACACACAGTATGTTTCTATTAATATAAAATTTAAACACAGGCAAACCTATATAACACATTGTTAAGCCATATATATATATATATATATATATATATATATATATATATATATATATCATTAACAAAAGCAAGAAAATTATTCACATGAAAATACTGGTTATTTTGGCAAAGAAAGAAGGAAGTTAAGAGAAAGGTTATGCTGAGGATTTCAAATACACTGGTTTCTCTCTTAAAATAAATGGGGTTACTGAATACTAATAATTATTATTATGCATAAGGTATAATGTATTTCACATTTAAAATTATTTTTAAGCTGAAAATTTGGTAAGGAAGTAAAATTTTCTTTTACACCTAATGACTATATTTATGAGTCCTTTTCAATTAAGGTGATGCTTTTTACAATGATTTTAATACTCTTTGTGTACCTTGAAAAATGTTTCATTTAGAAAATGTGTAGGAAATAATTTCTTCCTGTTTACTGTTAGCAACAAAAAGTTCATGAATATAATTGTGTTTCCTTTTAAATAGTCCGATATCTTTCATTGCCACGTCCAATTTAGAAGTTTGAATTTTTGCTAGTTCATTAGTTTAAAAAGCACCAGTTTAGCTTCCATATATACTCCTATTACCTGGAACTGAATGACATGCATGGATACTGTCTTCACTTATTGGACTCAAGGACCATTGGTTGCTCATAAAAGAGACTTTTGGGATTAGCCATGGAAACATCCCTTCTTATAGGCAGCAAGCTAAATCAGGGGAGTGGGTGGGTGTTGCTGTTTCTACATGTTACAGCCAGTGAGCCATGTAGCTGAAAATGAATGAAAATATTCTTGACTCCAAGTCAATCCAGTGGACTACTCAAATAAAAGACGTGCAATGAGCCTGCTTATGTGCTTGCTCAAGATAAAAAATAAATGCATATGTAACTTTCAACTGCCAAATAACATAACCCTATGCATGATGCTCCTGAGATGTGAATGAATGGATGGCATATATCAATGTTAGGAAACAGGGGAGCCATGCATAATTGCTAATTCCACGTTAATGATAAACAACACTAGGTAAATGCATTAGGACTGAGCTCACAGCTGAAAGTTAAGACTTGGCCACCAAGGAGAGGAAAATAGCAGGGATTAATATGTTGTAATGAAACAGGCTACATGGCCCCCACCACCACACACAAGCTGCATTAATCGTTCCTATAGCTTTCATTTTGAGTGGCCACCTTGGCAATCAGTGTAATAGGTAGTGGAAGAAATTACATATTGCATTTAATTGTCACATTGAGCAGCACTGGGCTTTCTTAGAATTTTAAGAGAGTGACCTGGCTAGCTTAGAGGCTAATATAAAATCAGCCTCCTAACTACTTTCTTTACTGCTGTCCTGACAACCTCAACTGATAAACTCTTACGACCTTTCTCAATTTTATTCAATTTGTTATATATTTCCAATTGAATTCTTCTACACAAATTCATGATAAATGAGAAATTTTCCCCCTAACTCCTCCCTCTTTCCTCCAGGAAATATTGCGATGGATGAATTGGAATATAATAGGCTAAAATTGCATAAATGTCCAGCATTAACTCACACAAGGCAGCATGCCATTTCACAGCGCAAAATATTTCCCAAATTGTTGGTCTTGGGTGAATAACTAAAATAAGTGTTGAGATTATTTTTTGTCTGATAAAAACTAAACTTTCTGGTCAGTAATATGGCCTTTTGTATCAGACAGGCCTGGGTTTGAGTTCTGGTATGACTGCTTAGCAACTGTGTTCTTGCTCAACATCTCAGAACACCAGTGTCCTTGAAACTGAAACTGGGAGTCATAATGCCTATCTCATATAGTAACTGTAAGAATTAAATGACAAAACGTATGTAAAGCACCTACCACCGTGTCTGTCACATAAATGTGCTCTGCAACTGGCTCAACATTTATTCTTTTCACTGCTAAGCCCCATCACAATCTGTCTAACAGAATCTGCTGTCTCAAGGTTCTCCATTGCAGCCAGATGTTCTAAGGCAGCACTGTGTTTAATTTGCATAAGTTCCTGTGCAAATACATCCTATAGCAGACCCGAGACTCACAGACGGAGGAGTTAGTGTCGTTCTGTAGTTCTCTGACTTGTCTCTGTGGATACCTGGAAGCAGCATTAAGGCTTAGCCACCCAATTCCAGAACCACCAAGTGTCTTTTCTTTTTCCCAAGTCAAACTGGGGGAGCAGATCTATTTTTAGCTGTGGCTCCCAGAGTAACTATCTTACAACAACTCTATACACCTACAGGGTGCCTCCCAATTGTCCCTAGCCTGAAAATCATAGCAGGGCTTACCAAATCCCAGACTTGGAACAATTCAAAATCTAAAATCCCATGCCAGGCTAAAGAAAGCTGGTCACTCCCTGAAGTTGAGGTAAGAGCAATTAGCATAGTAAGCATATGTGTACAAAGCCTCCTCCTGCTAGCTTGAATTAGTCTACCCTGATCAGACATTTAAATAATGGGCCTTCCTCCTTAATACAAAATATATACCTCATAAACTCACCCCCAGTTTTTAAATTTCTCATCATAAAAACAAACTTGTGGGGAAAGCGGCTAAATAGATGCATCATTCTAAAATTGACTAAGGCCTATTTTCATTCTTCATGTTCACCTATTTGTCTTTAACCACAGTCTAATGGGAACATGTATAATATGCGAGGTACTACCATCATTATCGTCTTTATAAACATCCTTATTAGTGCTTTTCTCCACAGAACCCAAACACCCTCACACTGCACACAACCATACACTACCCTCTTTTTCCAATTCCATTCTTCACTTAAACACTTCTCTCTACTGAGCCCGGTGAATGTTTCAAGTATGTAGCAAGCCAGTGCCATTACAATCCCTCAGTTTGCTCCACTAAAAATAGCAGATCATAAACTCACAATTCCCCATCTCCACTAATGGAATTCCAGCCTTGGAGATTTTAACAGTTATCTCCTCTGCTATCCACGTTACTGAAATGCCTTCTGCTTGGCCAGCTCAGGTGTCATTACTCAGGAAATATTACTTCTCAACATTTTCTTTTTCGAACTGTGTGCTTTTTCCATTATTTGCAGTTCAGTTGGACTTTTTTTTTTTGGGGGGGGGGGTTATACTTTAAGATCCAATGCTGCAGAAAACAACAGTAACAACAAAGAGCACCTTAATAACTAAACTTAAAAACCAAACTAGTCAGCAGCGAACAGTGCCTTGTCAACATTTCTAAATGGAGCAGAAAGAAGGCAAGCCAAAAGGACAGAATTAGGGCAAACGAGAGAAAGGAAAGTGATGCTTCCTGATGGATGTGGATGCATAAGTGCTGCAGGTAATGGCCATGAGGTACAGCCTGCAGACAGTAAATAGGTGGGGCAGGGAAAGAAGTGGACACCTCAGAAGGGGACCCCAATGCAGGGACATCCAGATCTTGGGAAAATGATCAACCAATTGTATCCCATTGCAAACATCCCTCACTTCAAGATTCTTTCCCACAGGAATTTGCCCTTAGAGAGATGAAATCAATCCCCCAGCTCATTAGAGTTTAATATGCTCTCCCTCCCAGAGGTATTTCCAGAGGCAGAAGAGACTCGTAGAATCCCTAAAGCCTTCATGCTCCAGTGTAAAACACAACAGTTTTCAAGGAGGAGGAGGTATTTGGGACCTGAAGAGTTTTACAGTCCCTATCAAATCATTCCCTATAGGCATCTGACTAATAAGTAATATATTCTTCAATGGACTTTCTTTGGGGTTTTATATTTTAAGAGAATGGGGTAGGGTGGTGACTGTGATGTCTTGTATAATGAAGATGGGCAGATTCAAATACAATCTCTCACACTTTGTGGCTGAGTTGCTTTGGGCAAATTACATAACCTCTGTTTCTCAGCTCACTATCTTTAAGAATAGGATAACAGTAAGGGTGATCTTGTAAAGTGGTTGTGGGGATTACATGCAATGTATCTATAGTAGTATATCTATAGCAATACCTGACACATTGTGGGCCCTTGAAAATTTTGTTAATATCATTAATTCTGTGCCATGCAGAGAAAATTTGGGATGAAATGGCCACTACATATCATACTCATAAGTCTTACTAATTTTATTGTCAACTAAAATATTCTTCACTTTTTCAAATAACTTGCAGCAGCATCTTTGTTTATTGAGCCAATAAGTCTGATAATTAGGTGATTCTACTTTATTGCCCATCTTTATTATAAAAGAATAATCCAGACAACAGCCATGCATATATCTTACAATGGGTGTTTAAAGCTAAAATTCACAAACGTTCCCTGTGTGTCATTGTTCATTATGTGTTTCATGTGATCTTCAAAACAACCTCACAACTACAAGAATGTGCAATCAAATTTTTTGGGGGGGTTTTATTGGTCATTTTTCTTTTCAATTTTTTTTGTTGAAGCACTACATATGTCCCGCTTTTTCCCTCATTGACCCCTTCTACTCCATCCCAACCCCCATCATGAGCCTTCACCACCCTATTGTCTGTGGCCATGGGGTTATGTATATATCCATACAAGTTTTTTGGTTGATCATTTCCCACCCACCCACCCTCCCTCATCTTCCCTCTGAGATTTCATAGTCTGTTCTATGCTTCTATGACTCTGGATCTATTTTGTTCATCAGTTTATTTTGTTCCTTAGGCTCCATATATGAGTGAGACCCTGTGATACTTGTCTTTCTCTGACTGATTTATTTTGCTTAGCATAATACTTGGCTAATCTAGTAGTCAAAGGCTATGCAAGAAAGATCTGTTATTGAAAACACCAGCAGCAGAGAGAGCAGTGATATTTGAGCTCATAGACTTATTCTTTAGCATTGGGTTCTTCAATTGGAGAGTCAGAATTGGTAGCAATCAACCCCTTCATTTTATGGATGAGTGAACAGAGGTCTATGAACTTAATAATATCTCCTTCCAGTTCTCAGCTTTGCTGTGGACTGTTGAAGAATTACTGGGGAAGATGTTTTTATCTGGTATTTGGAAATAATAGTAATTTAATGACATCAATGAAAACTTCAATAAAGAGATTTTTCTTAAAGAGACCCAGAACCCAGAATGGCATCATACCTCTTCTGTCTTCTTCCCCCCTTCTCCTTTGCCCCCCTCATTTCCTTCCCTCTCCACATGTTCTCCACTTTAACTTCATCACCACCTCATCAAATCTGTCACCAGATTTTGAATATTTCCTTCTGAAATTTCACATTAATATACATTTCTTGGGAAATTATATTCAAGAAAAATAATATGAATATACAAATTGTTAGATATTTTGAAAAGTTATACTAAAGATAACAAACTCTTGGAAAGAGGGTAATTCAGTTCAGGCTCTAAATGATTTTAGAAAATGACATTGCTTGCTGACAGTTATTAAAATAATCCTTTATTTTTTATCCTTTCAGACTTCCCTAAAAATGTAAGTCTTGTTAAAAGGCTATACAGTAATTATTTTAGCACCTTTCAAAGGTTTAACTGGAAAGTCTAAAAGGTTCTCAGGAATTTATCTAGTCATGTTAGTACCACCAGGAAGAGGTTCACTGAGTAACTCCTGCTAGGTCACAGAATCAACACCCTGATTGTGTAAGGGGCCTATGTGACCCTCAAACCAGAGACAAAGACAAAGGATTGCATGATGGTAGTGTATGGGGAAAGCGGGAGAGATACTGACCATGGAAGGAGGTAAATGAATATGACTGCCTAACACAGGGCCACCCACTCCCTCTCAGTTCTGCAGGAGCCTTAGGGGAGCCTCATGAATTGCATTCAGAACTGTCCTTCAGGGGATAAAAGGGGACTTCCAGGTTGTGCATGAGGAGTGCCAGACAAGGTCCGGCAAGCACATTCTAGTGTAAGTGAAGCCCCAGGGAAGGAAGGCCCCAAGGAGTTACACCTGCATGAAACTGACATATCTTAGTCATCTCAATTTCCCCACAATTATCTGTCTCTCACTAAAGAGATCTCATAGTCTGACCTAGAATGGGAACATAATAGATTTGTGTTCCCTGAATGAGCTGAATGATGAATATCCCCTTAATCATTGCAGTGTTTTGGAGCTTTGAATAACCCCAGTTGAGCCAGTGGGGGAGCAAAAGCAAGCCATGATTTCCACAAACACTTACTGATATCCTACCATGTACTAAGCACTTAGTAAGGCTCTGGGAATATAGCAGAGAAAAGCACTTATTCTCTGACCTCATGGCAGTTATAATAGACAAGTAGGGCAGATAATATTTGCAGTAAAACAAATCTAAGTTTACTAATGTGATAAGTACAAGAAAGGAGAAAACACTGTGTTGTAACAGCAGAAAACAGAAGGGGGGTTATTGAATGACACTTGTTAAGGGAGGTCAATGAGTCTGAGATCTGAAACATAACTGCAAGGTGACCAGATGTGTGTTGGATCAAAAAGAGAGTTCAGAACAGGGGAGGAAACAGCAATGCTGCAGTCACTTTACTGAAACCATTGGAATACTGGAGTGCAGAAAACCAAGCAAAGCTTTGAGCACCTAACTTCTTCTTTATAAGTCTCCCAAGGCAACACTTCTCCCCTACACACACACACACACACACACACACACACACACACACACACACACATACACACACTCCTCTATACAGTCCTCTACACTATCCTCTATACACACAGTCCTCTATACTATCCTCTACACACACATACACACACACACAGAAATAAGATATCAATACATCCAGCATTCCAAGGGTTGTAGTCTAGATAAAGAGATGGAGTTTTATGAAAATTCCTCCAATAATATGATCAAAACTCTTCTCTCTCTCTCGCCTAAGAAATCATAGCAGAATCTATGTGAATGAATGATGTTATAGTAGAAATAATCTTGAATCAACTTTAAAATATTTTAAGAGTAAATTATAAAATATGTTCCCTATTATTAGTAGCAAGTTACCTATGACACGACATATAATGTATAAAGCACATCAGTGTGTCCTAAGAGCACAGTTAAAACATCTAAAGAATGCTTCTCACTTCTTCTTCCCCTAAACTCTTCCTCAATTTCCTTGTTTTCTTCCCTTTCATGCCATACCTCTGCAGATGATTCCATCTTTTAGGTTATGTTCCCCTTTTGATCCTGATCATAACTATAAAAATAAGGAAAAACCAAGTGTTTACGAAAATGCTTATTTTCTCTCTTCAAGTTGGGTATATGGGTACCAGACAGACTGAAAGGAGCAAGCCACCCGAAGCCTTGTGAAAATGGGAATCTTTGCTGGCCAAACAATACACATGCATGCAAGCGCGCGCGCACACACACACACACACACACGTACACACATGCACTGAAAAGGACCCCAGCTAACCAAATGCCACCCCCCCCCCCCCCGCAGCCCATACACACACATTTCTGGTGAGGGAAGCCATTTGAGGAGCTCTTTGCAAGCATAGAAAAGGTGAGGCAGGGGGCAGGCTAGCATGAGAAGGTTATTTTGAGGGCTGGCCTAATTTATGGGGTTTATTTGTATCCTCTATTGTTCAGCAGGAAACCTTGTAAATGATGTTTGCATGCACTAAACTGTGATAACTGAACTGATGAGTTAAAGACTTGACTGAACATTTAATGTTGCTTATTAAATAATTATGACGAGGTTTGATGAATGACCCTGATTCCCTGAACTTCCAACTGAGATTTTCAGCATGAGTTTCATTAGACAGACGTGGATGGAGCCTGCTGCAACCCAGCTGCAAATGAGCTTGCAAAACATTTGAACTGGAAACCTTCAAAAGTGAATAATTCAACTGTCTTGGTCTATCTTTCTTGGTCCCCAAACTAGCATTTCATTTTCATTTGATGATGGAGTGGAAGGCAAATTATTCTATGTCTATGGGGCTTCCTAAAGTATCATTGCAAGATAGCTCCATATGTATCTAATGAAAAATTAATCTGTATTCTTTGTGAAAGGAGAAGAGACCTATTCGACTTAAAATAAGTCTTATTCTGAGATGTCAATCACCTTTCTCCCATGAATACTGGGGCGACATGTACCCCATTCAGGTGAAAGATGAGAAATGTTACGATTTATTGAAGCCACTGAATGTGTTCAGTGTCTGAGCCAGAGTCATTTGTTTTAATGACATGTGTCATGCACTTTGGAATCTTCTCCATGCACTGGTGTAAGGGCTCATTAGACCATCCAAAAATTTAATTTCAAACAAGAGAGCAGAGCGGATCTAGGGTTTTTGTCCTATATCTTAAAGAAGCTGTGTCTATTTCTGATGGTAGATTTAATTTATCTATCTACTGGCAATTCACATTTGTGTTCTGTTTGTTGATGGTTTTATCAAGATGAGCTGAAAGTCTACTCCACAACTAAAAGGATGATAATCTGTAATGAGGTGACAGGAGCCAGGGGAGTCAAGAGAGACAGGCTGGATTCAGAGAAGCTGTAGTAGAAGATGGTGGTGAAGGGCATGGGCTGTGGGACCTCTGCCTGTGTCTAAAGCCCAAGGCAAACACACTAACTGTGGGACAAAGTATAAGCCAGGAAGTCAGAGTCCCTGAATTCTGCTCTTGGAGTGGCCAAAACTGTGTCTGAGAAGTCATTTCAATTCTTTGGCCTCAGTTGCCTCATCTGAATAATGAAGATATTAGACCCTATATGGGTTGATAATTAAAACTGTTTGATGAGTTAGCAAGTAGTTCCCTAGAATTAATGTCACTTGTAACCACTTAAGAATGGGTCCATAAAAATAAAATATTCTAAAAAACATCACTTGAAATAATTAAATGCAGAATCTCAATGTGCAGTTTTGCTTATAATTGGCTGGGCTTCCAGTGGCTTAGAAAAGTCAATCTGCCTTGCCTCATCCCAAATTCCTGACTCCTAAATAAAAAATGAACACGATATCTAAATTCAATTTCTTTTTATGTTAATCCAAAAATAGTTTGAAAGCATTTAATAAATGACAGAGAAGCGCTAGATGCCATAAATCACAACTGACAACATCTCTGCACAAGACCATGGTTTGATACTGATGTTGTTCAGCCACTGTTCCCTCACCCATCCTGATGGGCAGACTCTTCTCCTGCATTAATTGCCTCTGATCTCAGTGAAGAGCGAAGATGGAGGAGAGGCAAGGCTGATAGAAGGGGTCAGACGGTGAATAAGGGTGCACCATACCTTTGTTCAGGCATTTGATTCAGGGGAACTAAAGACATAAATATCAGGTGCAAGTGATACCTTCAAATTGTGTCCTTGCAATCATTAATCTGAATCTCTATTGAAATATTCTCACCTATTTCATTTTTATCTTATTAAGTATACAAACTACCTAGATAATGAAGTTATATGTAGATTCCATGAACAAGATAATACATTAGAAACCTGAGGCACATAGGGATTCTGTACTAGAGAGCAGTGAAGCCTGTCTTTCAGCCCACATTGGTGGGGTGCTGCTAACCCACCTCCCCCTCCTCTGCCCAGTGACTCAGTAGTGCAGCCTTGCTTTATAGGCCTATCACCTGGTCTCTTCTAACATCCATTCCTATATTGTCTCCCTAAAAGAGCAAATCCGGGAGCCTTAACCTAGGGATTAAAATTTAACTGCTGGCACTATCCCATGATCAAAGCTGTATGCTAGCAAATCTTCCTAATATACTTCTGCACTTTCTCTTAGCTAAAAAATTAATTTCCCTGATACCCTTCCCCTAATATTTTATTTTTCTCTGGCATTAAACTCCAAGATTAAATAATGGCTTCCTCTTGGAATAACCCCTAGCGTTCTTTACATTTCAGCTTCCCAGACACTGTCTACCCTGTTCCAAATAAATGGCCACCATGATCTGTTTGGGGTTTTGAAAGTGCCTTGACAACTTTGCTTTATTAGGGATAATTAATAAACAACTGAGGCAAACAGATCCCTTAAAAAAGGGAGGGAAGAGAGTGGGATGATCAATTAAAATATGTCAAACTGACTAACAAAATAGACCCAGAGACAGGGAAGCATGGAACAGACTGATGAATCTCAGAGGGAAGAGGGAAGCAGGGGTTATAGGGGGAGGGAAAGGGGAGATTTACCAAAGAATTTATATGCATATATGCATAACCCATGGACACAGACAATAGTGCAGTGAAGGCCTCAGGAGGGGGAGCGAGGTAAAAGGATTTAATGGGAAAGAGGGAAGGAGGACATCGGTAACACTTTCAACATAAAGCGAAATTTTAAAAATAGTCTGACCGGTGTGGCCCAGTGGTTGATCATCTACCTATGAACAGGAGGTTAGGGTTTAATTCCTGGTCAAGGCACATGCCCAGGTTGCAGGCTTGATCCCCAGTCAGGGGGGTGTAAGAGGCAGCCAATCAATGATTCTCTCTCTTCATTGATGTTTCTATCTCTCTCTCTCTCCCTCTCCTTTCCTCCCTGAAATCAATAAAAATATATTTTTAAAAAACTTAACAAAATATATGTCAAACAAACTCAGTGAATTTTACAAACCACCTGAAAACTAGCTCTCTGTGCTATTCAGAGAGCAATTAGCAGATAATGTATTGGAATAAATTGAGGGTAAAGGGAACTGTGTTAGGTTTCAAGACAGAATAGTCTCAACAACAACGGTATTAGGCATTAAGTGAGCTCCCACAAATCACTGTTTCCCACACTCACTAACAAGAAAGATTTTTCTGAAGCTATTTCAGCTCAGGTGTTTCTTGGCAAGAAAGCTCCCCCTGAGAAACCAGCAGGAATTTCCAAAGTTGAGGAAAGAGGAAAACCATATGAAGGTAAAGTGGAGGTCAGTCAACACACCAAACTTCTGGGCCACAGTTGTCTGGGGCACGGATAGGTCTAACTTCAGGCAACAGTTCTCTTTGCAGTGTCTTCCTTCTCACATTCCAATTCCCAGGAAATGCATTTTCTCCCTGGAAGCCCAGGTTGCTCCTTCTCAGCACAAATCCATTCCTAAACTGCTCCGTGAGTGTTGTAGGCACGGATAAGGGTGGTGCCACAGATGAATTGTTCTTTGTTTTGCAAAGGATGGTCCTTATAAGAACTTACCCATCATACTATCTTGGTTACAGGCTTTTTTTCATAAAAATACATGGCAAAAACACCACAAAAAATCACAGCAGTGTCTATAAATGCAAATTAGTTTGGAAATTGGTTAAATGTAAGCAAATTACTCAATTGAATGCTATAATAAATATTATTGTAGGCTGTCCTCAAACTTATGTTAGTTCAAATTTAATAGGTTTTTCCCACTCCCTCCCCCGATCACCACCAAAAAAGAATATGTTTTAGTATCAAATGTAAAATGTGCATCTTCTGATCCAGAAGTTGACTTTGAAAATATTTTAAACATTTTATCTAATGTCAAATCAAAGTAAAGATGGAGAATGAAAATATCCAATGTGGGGCAATGTTGCATCATGAGGAAATAAATTATGAAGTTAGCTTGGATTAAACTGACAACAGTAACAGCATTCTTGTCTGATGTTAGTGTGTCACACCCACATCAACATAACAGCAAAAAGATCAAGAAGGTGGCATGAATCATGAGGTCACAGAGATGTTTTTAAGTCTTGAGTAAGACTTCAACTGCCTTTGTGGAAAGTGGGCCAGCAATGTCTTTGAAGAAAGAAAGCCATCAATCTTGCAAAATACAAGGCAATGATTTGTAAGAACAGGCCAACCTTCCATCCTTTTCTCCCACATTCCACTAGCTCAAAATAAACTAAACATATTATATAAGAAAGAGTCCCATAAGCCAAATAATTTCCCACAAAGTTCTTATCAGATAGATAAGAAACAATGTCAGAAGCAGTTGGATACAAACTGAGAAAATGAAAATAATCAGTTAAAATAAAGACACCAAGTGATGCCAGTAGAACATGGTTCCAAGATAAACAGTGGCATTTCAGTTGCTACAAAAATTCAGACACACAATAGATTATAACAAGGAAGTTCCAAAATTCATTTTTGTCTAAGATTCTGGGGTAAGGGCTTAAGTCTTTCAGGCAATCAGTGAACAGACAGTTTCACTAGCATTCACTAGTGTTGAAATCCCATCCCCCTCCCCCATTTGCTCTTTCAAACAAGGCAATCAGATTAAGAGAACAGTCATTCCAGTTTGTAGTGTGCATGAGAATCTGACATATATTGTTTTTAAAGATCTGGGGATAGAAAAGTGAAGAAATGGCATGTTTCTTATTGCAAACAAAAACATCACATTCAAAATGGTTTTGACCAAGTGCCTCACAAAACGCTTCCTTATCGGCAGATAGTGACGCCAGACCCTGGGTCAGCGGGTGAATGGAGGTCAGCAGAAATGCTTTGCCTACCACCCTGGAAACAATGACTGTGGGACGTGCCAAAATGCCTAACTCCAAGGCATGATCTCATAGCTCAGTGTGATCGGCAGGCAACCCAAAATTTTCACTCATAGTTAAGGGAAAATACCACTTGTTTCTCCTTTGGTGGCAATGACACTGCATTTTGGCTTTGGATGTTCTTCGATTCAGGCATTTTCTTTATTGACTCCAGTCTGTGACCGAGATCCAAACAGGCAAGAGCTGCAGAGCCTGGAAAGGATGGAAGGCAGCCCAGAGAGCAGAGATCAAGAACAAAGATGACTGAGGTCTCGACCAGAAGAGAAATAAACTTTTGTATTCCATCCTAGTCCAACACTTTCATTTCGGGTAACACAGCTTCCAGAGTTCCTGGGAACAGCTCAAACCTCAAGTTCCTTCCCTGGCCACAAGTCGAGCTAACTAAAGTTGAACAGCCCCGTTGATTTGAGCCAAGAATTAGGGTTGCTTGTTTTTTTATTTTTATTTTTTCCGGTTAAGATTTTACCTTTGAAATCAACCCTGTGCTAATTAACATATCCAAAAATCATCTGTCTACAAAATCATGACATTGGAGTCACTCTTAAGCAATAAGAAGTTTTCCCTTCCAGTTATCCCAAAATCTGTCCTCACAATCAAGGTGACTCCAGTCTAATTAGGGTGAGTGATGTATTAGTATGTATATGAGCGTGTGTGTGTACACTCCACATGTGTATGTTGCATGTGTATTTTCCTTCAGAGTAATTTAATATCAATCTAATATAATAGCCACATAGAGAATTAGACAATAAATATATCTTTTCTTATATATACTACCCTTTCTATCTCTTTACATATATATACAGTGATATAAAACCAATCTCCATTTGTTAGTAAGCATTAAGCCATTAGAGGATAATTATAGTTTCCTGGCATATTGATGAAGCACATGTTTTTAAATAACAACAATAAATTATGGTCAGATGGGTTTAAATAAGTGCTAGAAGAGTTAATTTTTAGTTGAGATCATGTGCATATCATGGTAGAACTATAAGAACATTTCCATTTTCTCCAAATGTTTTGGCTCCATTGCTGCTTGCCTCAAGATGACCTTAAATGTTTTCTTAAGGTCCCTTTGCCTCCTTAAAATTAATTCTGTGGTGGTACTGGGACTTCAGTTCAATTCAGGGGAGTCTTAGAAGGCCTTCCATGTTTGTGTCCAGCCTTAGTAGGTGCTGTGCTAAGAGTTTTCCATGGAGAAATATAAAGCAAGATATTTGCCACTGGCAAATGTACAATTCTTATAAGGGAAGCAAGATTTATTATCTTGCATGCAAGATTTAGAGACACAGTGGGAAGAGGAGCACAGGGAAAGTATGATAAATAAATGAGGTGCCAAAATAAAAATAAAGACAATAATAGAATAATAAAAATCCCATGCATGACATGTGTGGGCTGGAAATCTCACAGATCTTTGAGACCAGGAAACACAAGGGAGAACCACAGTGGCTAATTTTCTGATCTCTCCTCATCCCCAAATGGGGCTGTTATGACTCCTGATCTCTCATACTATTAGAGTAAACTCCCTTTTCTGAGTCAGGGGAAGAAGTGCAGGGACATACTCTGCCAACGGAAATGAACAGGTTAAGCAGACTCTGAACTGAATTTAAACCATGAGACAGAATTGATGCATCTCCTTTGATTGTTCAAAAGCCAATAGAATCCCCTGATCCATTCCATTCCATTTATTTCTCTCATGCTGAGCTAAAGGATAGAGAAGACCTTTCTTACTCTAATAAGTGAATAGCCCTGCCTCTCTCATTGCTGCTGCATCTTCGCTGACCTATATTTCTCGCATATGGATGGATCATCACTAGAGGCTTCGACAGACGCTATAATATCATTATGCAAATGAAGGTTCACTGCCATTCGGGAATCCTATAGACTGATCGCTTCATTATCAGCCTTATCAGAAAATACAAGAGAATTGTGCCCCATACTCAGTAAGATGAGAACATAATTTAAATTAAGTAGTTTACTGTCTGGCTGTGCTATTGGCCAAGGTGGAAGATGCAGAGAGCAGATTTTGAAAGCTGGGATAGCAACAGGCATGGCTGTGCAGAAGTGCTGCCCAAGCTGGCTCTCTCTGCTCCTCTTCCCCTGTGCTCGGCCCTCTTCTTGTTTCCAAATCAGGACCTGTGCTAAGATACTTTGCAGCATTTAATTTGTTCACCTGCTGTCATGTGTCCTTGAAGTGTCAGTCTCAGAATAGAAGCAGTTTAGCCCTGTGCCTAAGGAGGCAGGTTGTTTGGTAAAAATCTCTCAAATCTTAGGATCAGGTGGCCTGAATTCTATGCACCCGGTCCACAGGGTGACCTTGAAAATTTGATGTGAGTCCTGTTTCTTAAATGTAACTTGACCTATTTTTAGGGCCCCTATCTAACATAAGTAGTTCATGAAGACTGTCTTTAAAGCCTCCTTTATCAGTAATCTTTTATTATTACCTAGAATTTTAATCTGGTATGTTTTTCCAAGTCTTATTTTGTATAAATAAAATAATAAAATATGTCTATTGATACCTCTCCTGATTAGCAATTGCCACAGGTTTCTATTAAAATTATGACTGTGTAGAGCAGGGTTCTCAACCTTCTGGCCCTTTAAATACAGTTCCTCATGTTGTGACCCAACCATAAAATTATTTTCGTTGCTACGTCATAACTGTAGTGTTGCTACTGTTATGAATCGTAATGTAAATATCTGATATGCAGGATGGTCTTAGGCAACCCCTGCGAAAGGGTCATTCGACCGCCAAAGGGGTTGCGACCGACAGGTTGAGAACCGCTGGTGTAGAGACAGACTCACAGAGAGAGAGCAGGCTGACAGCTGTCAGGGAAGGTGGGACTGGGGGGTGGGGGTGGGGCATGGTGGAAGAATTGAGGGGAAATAAGAGAGAGAGAGAGAAAAAACTCATGGACACAAACATCAGTGTCACCCAATAAATTCAATAAAAAGGAAAAACATTTTAAAAATAAAATTCTGCATGTAAAACTACAATTCATTCATGTAGTGGATTGGGGATATTAATGGGGCATTATTATTACTATTAAGAGTAATGGACTGAGAACTGTAGACCTGGGTCTAGGTCCTGACATCAACTATCATATGCCGGGATCACCTGGCCCAGCTGCTCAGCTCCTGCTGTCACCCCTAATCCAGAATGTGCACTCAACCTCTTCTTCCTGGAAAGCTCCTACTTATACAAAACCTAGCACACAGCTGTCACCTTTTAGTCAAGCCTGCCCTTTGCATCACCAAAACTCTCTGTTCAGATTTCTACTACAGCATCTCTCCTATGGTAATATAGTCGTTTGTTCACATGTCTCCCTGTGTCTGGTTGAGGGTTTCTTAAATAAATAAATAAATTATGCTTTTTTAGCCCTAGCAAGTTTGCCTCAGTAGACAGAGCGTTGGCCCTCAACTGAAAGGTCCTGGTTTCAATTCTCGTCAAGGTCACATACCTCAGTTACAGGCTCAACTGATCCCTGGTTCTGGTTAAGGTTCATGTGGGAGGCAATCAATCGATGTGTCTCTCTCACATTCATGTTTCTATCTGTGTGTCTCCCTCCCTTCCACTCTCTCTAGAAATCAATGGGAAAATACTCTCGAGTGAAGATTAACAAAAGTAAGTAAGTAAATAAATAAATAAATAAGTAAATAAATCCTTTTAAAATCTTAATTTCTATCACTGTCACCATAGTATGCCATCACTGGCACATAACAGAGATCAATAAGTATCTGATCAAGACAGGTCCCAATGGACCCAGCTCCAAAAGAGCTAATAACAAATGCCTGTGAGAAGGTGGCATGAGGAGAGTGTCTCTCAGTGCCTGGAAGAAGTGGGCACACTTCCTCATGCACCCAAAGGAGAAGTTCCAGAAAAACAGCTCCTAGAGACCGCGGTGCCTGGAGGATACATCGACTCATTAATCCGGGGAGCTGTACCTTGAAGGCCCTGAGCTAACGTCTATGCCTCTGAGAGCCCCTCTCTAACTTGCCAACTATGTTGTTTCTGGTATGACTCCAAGAATGAGGGTCTGCCAACAGAAAGTGAAGTAGTTCTGACTGGATGGTGGCACAGAATTTAGAGTCTAGACCTAGACTCTCATAACAGCTTGGCCTCTGAAACAATCCCACTGGCCTCTAGGTCGCTGGAACAACTGAGGGGTGGCACACACATTTCCTTCATCAGAAAGCCTCATTTGAAACAAAAGCACAAAGGTTGTACCCATCCAAGTGGTGAATAAGTGCTGAACTTGGAATTACATTCCTTAAAATTCACCATCTCTACCCAGATTTTTTTTTCAATGTTCTACTAGACCCACAAAATATTGTCGTTGAATAAAGAAATGGAGGACTAGAGCTTTGAACATACAGTTCAGCTTCTTCATGATTGATCTGAGTTCCTGAGGTTGTGGGTTATTAGTAACTCATTCAAATTCAGAGAACTAGTAAAAAAAGGGGGGGGGGGCAGGATACTCGTAAAATATTTAAAGTTGAAGGGACATGTACAATTATCCTCTGTCACTGTTAATTTGACAAAGGAAACTGAGAACAAGAAACACTAGAAGTATTTTTCCTACATTCCCTAATTAATCAGTGGCTACAGTACTTGCAGCTCCTAGTCTGACATTATTATTCCAAAACCACCAACTCTGGGATCAGCTCTTTTGCATGAGCCTCTGGCTTCAACCACTGATGGCAAAGTTCCTAGAGCTGACTGAGATGCTCTTAAAGTCTGGACAGTTTCTCTCCTCAAATCACTTATAAGGTTTTCAGGGTATTTCTTCTTTCCAGAAATGATCATGGTCTTCCCATTGTTTGCCAGGTATTCTGGCCAAACTAGAGCTATATTCAAATATGAATATGCTATGTTTTTGTCTTATATAAACTTGGAATTCCACATAATATATTAACTAATACCCCTTTTTTCTTAACCTCCGTTCTCTGTTGGCCACATCTGAGGACTAAGCAGATGATACATGGATCACCATGATGGGACCTTGTAGTTAGAGAAACAGATGCCCAATTCCACATGACCAACTCCCAGGGGAAGTTTTTTAGGAAATGGGCATACCAAATCTTAATTTGCTTAAAAGTTCCAAGAAATAGAAATTGGTTTAGTAAATTTTGCAACCAGGATGGTAAGTTTTGGCAAGTATGAGAGACCTATTTCAGTCCTCAATGGGATTGAGTGCTGGGCATTTCCCTTGAAGTCAGGGGGTGTCCATGAGCTGAGTAACCAGCACTTCCTCTTTCCTGGAAGTTTCTGAGAGTGTGAAGCTCATGCCAGTGGAGCATGAAGAAACTGCGGTCTATTTGCTAGGATGGAGAAGATGAGGCTGGAGAGGCTTGAAAGCGTGGGATATCCACACACCAATTCCCCATAGATCCTGGGCAGGTTTGAGGAAGATTAGTCTGGTTTATATAACCCAGGGGAAGGGGCACAGAGGCTAGCCAAAGCAGAGGAAGTAAAGCAATCACCAAGCTGGTGTGGACAAAGGGAGATCCAGCCACCATCTGTGTCCTCCTTGCTGGGGATCCAGAATTAAGTTGAAATTGCTTGCATAAACCACAATTCTTGCTTTTCCTGCTGCCAAAAGCCTCATCTGGATTTTTAAAAAGCCCTGTGATGAAAGAAGTGGCAATGAGAGGAGAGAGAGATGGAGAGAGGGGGGGGAGGGGGTGCAGGAAGAGGGTGGGTAGAAGGATAAAGGCAGAAGTGAGTGTCTATGTGGCTAGAGATGACACCAGAAAGGAGGTGTCACTAGACTCTGAAAAGTAGTATGACAGGCTTAGGAGCTGGGATGCTAACCCTAATAAGGTGGTCATGAAGGTCTGCTCAAACCATATGCCCGGATGCTACACTAACTCCCCCATATGCATATTACACATATGATTTCACCTCATCTTCTCACTACCTCATGAGGAAGGTACTAATACTATCTCCAATTGCATTTCTTTGCAGATCGAGAAAGGTTAATTTAAATCTAGAGTTTCTTAGGAACAGCATTTGGATTGCAACCTAGGATGGATGAGTCCAGAGTCCACATTCCTTACTATTAATAGCATTCAAAATTGATACATAAATGAATGCACTTAACACAGGTAAATTGTGAAGATGGATGAAGAGGAAACGGGTTCTTCAGATAGCATAGTCATTTCTCTCCATTCTTTCCTGCCTCTGTTCATTATTCCCCCTCCATGTCTGCATTTATTTAGCTCCCTACCTCTTAGTTTTATCCAGACCTTACACTAGATTTTAGTCCTCTGGTCCCCAACTTTGATCCTAGACTTTTTTTCTTCATGTATTTTTATTGATTTCAAAGAGGAAGGGAGAGGGAGAGAGAGATAGAAACATCAATGATGAAAGAGAATCATTGATTGGCTGTCTCCTGCACGCCCCCTACTGGGGATGGAGATCCCACCCAGGCATGTGCCCTTGATCAGAATTGAACCTGGGACCCTTCAGTCCGCAGGCCAATGCTCTATCCTCTGAGCCAAACCGGCTAAGGCTGATCCTTGACTTTAATGATCTGAAGTGTGGTCAGTACTTTGAGCCCGCAACATGTAAAGTAAGAAAAGATAATTTTGGTTAAGAGAGAATCTTCTGGTGACCCTCAAATTACCCATCATCACACCTGTGAAAAAGCTTTGCCAAGCTCAGGTCCATGAGGGTATTTAGTAAAATGCATGTGTTAATAGTTAACACTCAAATTTCTTAAAACCACCAGGTAGGCATATATCTAGTTATTTTCACGCTGTAGGTCTGAGTTGCAGTGGGTCCTTAAGCAGATGCCTCCCTCCAAAGGTGGGCCAAGAACCAGAACTTCAAGTGTGGTTCTTGTGGGGCTCATCATATATGCAAATTCCTGGAATGCATCCCACAACTCCTCATTCATCCAAAGTGTGGCTCAGTCTGACATAATAAACTCCACCCAAAATCATATGCACTAAAATTTGACCATGAAATGTGTGTGGCATTATGATCCAGTATATGTGTCCGAAACAAGTATCCTTAAGTGAAACTGAGGTTTCATGAAATAATACTTATCCTTACTTTGTGTAATTTAGTTTTATAGTCTATTTTATAGTCTTTCTTTTTTATTTATTCTAAGTCACAACTCACAACTTGAAAAGCCCTGATCTAGAAGATGGCACTATGCAGACAAAGGCAGTTTGCAGTGGTCCCCTTCCCAGTTCTGTGCCACCCCCTTCCTGAGCCAGTCTCAACCACACACTTGCTTTGCCAGACCATACCATTTCCCCTCCTCTATCAAACCTCACGTTTCTTATTATTCCCAGCTCTTGTATCACAAAGTCTTTTATACTAAAGTGACCAAATAATAAGCCAAGATGTTACCCCTACCTATTAATATTTATATTTACGTTCAGAGGAATATTTACATATTAATCTAAAAACAAAATAATCTATTTTTTAGGAAAGATGTTTTTAAATTTTTCCCAAGGTATAGCCTAAAAACAGGGCCTCTTGTGCCTATTATGGAAGCAGCTCTTTTTGACCTTTTACCCTGCCCCACTTTTCCCAAGTCGCTAGTCTCCTATCAGTCTAGGTCTCTTATCCATATAATAGAAAGATGATGAAGCCCGACAGTGCAGTTGTGAAGGTTAAATGAAATAAAATGTACATGAAAAGGGATACATAGAAGGCACTTACCGTGCTGCTCCAATCTCATCTCTTCTTGTGTCCTCTACATGCCCTTGTCTTTCTTTCATTGTATTTTCTCCCCTTACCCTTCCAAAATGCATATCTTCTTTGCCCCTTGCCTTGTGTGTTACTCCCAGGGTCCCTTCCCCACTGCCTTCCTATGTCCCCAAAACTTGTGTGGCATACCACTCATTCTTGCCCCGACTGAGAAGGTAACAGCTCCGTACTTTCATTCTCCTTGTTTACCTCCGTGATGTTCAATTGTCACCTCAGAAAATACTGACAACATAATTCAGAGGAAAATGTAAATGACAGTGGTTACTAACTTCCCACCAGCAGCTTCTTTTTAAGGAGCTACTTAGCTAGGGACAGAGGACTGACTAATCCTTCACTGGCAGAATTTTAGGCAGCACCCAGCCAGTGGGGGAATTTTGAGATAAAGAGAACCAGAGGGTTACTTACTAATGCCCCTTGACTGTCTGTCTCAGGGCTGGCCATGGACTTTGGCTCCTTTGTGGTTTCTTGTATTAATGAGCTGCCTTCATGAGGGTCAGGTTAGAGGGAGGATGACAAATCACTACCTTCTTCTGATTTCATTTGTTGTCAAGAGGCCTTTGAACCGTGACTGCTTAGCAGAGATTGTATTGCATGAAATGCAATTAAAGCAGGACAGTCAGGCCAGCCCTGCAGAGGAGCACATCAGCCCAGGCAGCCCCGGCCTTTTAAGGAAATGGCAATCTCCTACCCTAGAAATATCTCCACCATCTGCCAACCCCAGTGCTTTGTGTCCTGAACACGGCAATGGTCTATGGTGGGTGTTTCTGAGAAGCCATGAGAAGATAGAGAGGAGCTCACAAGAGGAGCCAGAGTTAGCTTTTGTGGCTTATTCATTCCCCCATCTTCAAATATTTACTGATCAACAACTGTGTAAATGTTGAAGAAAGAGAAAAGACAAAACATGGGTTGAAAGAAGGAACAGAAATTACATTCTAGAATGTAAGAAGAGAGATTAAATTCATGCATGTAGAACAGCCCTGCAATCCTGAAGGAAGATGACTTATTGCAGATGTGATCTTGCCAGCTTCACTACAAACATCTTGACTATGTGAAATGAGAAGTAAAGACTGGAGCTGATAATAAATCAGTTTTATCCACATTTTTAGCCCAAACTGACTTCTTTCCAAATAATAGGCAATAAATTTTCTGAGTTCTATGACTCAAGATTTGAGGTCACTCATTGCTGTAGTAAGCAATTCTAAACCTTCCATCCATGTGACAGGGTCCCCTCTGGTGCTGCTCTGCTCCAGAGGTACTTCAGCTGCCTGATTCCCTAGAGACTTCAGATAGACCCATCCCAGAAGATATGGGGACCTTCTTCTTAAAGGTTAGATGAGGGAGAAGAGGAAAATGCCATGTAAAGACAGAAACAGAGATTGGCGTGATGGAGATACAAAATATAACAATTTAGTATATATTTTGTAATGCAGGTTTACTAATAAGAATATAATTGTATTTTGTGAGGGATACCACTGCATTTAAATTGGGTTTTAAGTTAGTGTTACATCTAATCAAATCAATTACAAAAGTTCATCTCTTAATATGATCTGTAATGAGATTTTATGTATTTTAACTTTGGAAATGTCTTATTCCAGACAGGTACTGCCAAATACTGATATCAATCCATGACTTGAGCATATTTAGAAAAAAGTTATAAAATTCTATTATATTCTTCTCTTGATATTTGCCTTTTAGCCTATCATTACACAATAAGTTGATCACTTTAAAGGAAGGTTATGTATAAACTTCAAAACTGTACCATTAAATGTATTTAGAAATATGTAACTTTTATTTGCTCTTGCATTGAGGTATGAAAAAGCTAAAAATGTAGTTTAAGCTCAGAAAATATATCTAATGCAAATTTGGATGTGATCACATATATCACTGCTTATTTTAACTTTCAATAGAATAAGTAACTTATAAAGCAGCTTGGAATTATTTATGATTCAAGCAACAGTAGTTATGGAAATGACTTTACCCTAGTATACATTTCACATATAATTGTTGTTTTGCCTTGTAATTTTAGGATTAATTTTTAAAATATGTTATAAATTCTTCAGCAGAGCTGATTTCCAAAGACATGTAGTATTTTACAATAATAGTTGAAGATAGTTCTTTTCATTCAGAAAAAAAAAATCAATCTCAAATCTGAGTTTAAAGAATTGCAATAAAACCACTCATAAGCCATAGAACTTTAGTAACATAGGGCAGTTCAGGATATTTAGCTTCCAACAAAAATTCACAAGGTTAAATTCACACAAAGACAATGAAATTCATCATGGACAGTACCAGTTCAAGAGCATGTAATAGATTTGAATAGCTCCTGAAAGATTATCTGCTGATTAATAATACAATGAATAACCATAAGCTTTAAATATCTTATATTTTAAAAAAGAACTATGCCTTTTCCTGCTCAATACATATTATTGCCACCATCAGCTGTAGCACCTCTTAGCAGATTCCACTTCAGATTTTACTGAATTTGTTTTCTCAAATTCTTTAAGTTATTGCATGTAAATCTTTCACACAGAATTTCCAGAGACTAATTCCCCAGTCACTTCAAACTCAGCATTGACTTCTCAACTAAACAACTGAGCAGTATCAGTAACATCTCTCAACTCTCCAAGAGCCAAGGAAAACCACTTAAATGTTGTATTTTGTTTTCTTAATTGACTATAGATGTTATTCCAAATGTCTTCAACTCCTTGAACAACTATTCTCATTAAAAGCAAATGTCTTAAACAAGTTTGTTTTCTCTGGAAACAGTTCATTGGCTGATTTAATGAGCTCTAAATCACTACATACTTTTCCTTCTTTACCTAACAGATGAGCCACTTGAAAATTTACTTTCGTTTCAGCTTTATGTTCATTTTTCATTGTTGTGAAGAAATTCTGCTACAGTTAGATATCCTATTTCAAATTTTTCTAACTTTCTGACCATTGATTTCCTGTGTCTTGGGAATATTGTGATGAGTGCTTAATTTGGCAATATAACATATAGTGTATTATTTTAGCACTGCTTTAGTGGCACTGCATAACAAATACAATATTTTGGCATCTAATTTTTAAAAAAGTAGATAAAGTCAAGTGTATATATATATATATATATATATCCATCCTCAGAGCTATAGCTATTCCCCCTTCTAAGGCCATTTTCTCATCCTTAAGAGAGCAAGGATCAGTGTGCACGTATCTGTTCCCCTATTCACAATGTGCTGCCAAACTGACTCTCTCCACAGGTTTCCAGACATCTGTATGCTAGAATTTCCTTTCTGAACCAGTCAGGGTTCAATAGTAAACAGTGGCAACTAAATGATTTAGGCCAAAAGAAGTTGACTAACATGCTTACACCACTGTGAGGAGGAATGAAGTAATAGACCACAGGCTGAGCATCCAGAAAAAAACTCAAAATCTCACTTCAAAACAAGCACCCAAGATTGATTCTATCTCTGTTGTGATCAGAAAGCTAATGGATTAGGAAATTGAGGGTACAGCTACCAAAATATCAGATGACCATCAAATTGAAAAGCCATTTAATAAATCATAAAGCCACTGCCCCAATTGTTTTATCTGCTTCATTTTCTATGTATGGTACTAACACGACTTTTCCTAAATATTTAGAGATCTTGAAAAAGTCATAACTGATTGAACAGTAAATAAATTCCAAGTTCCCAAAGGCAACAGAATATTTACCAGATAGATGTTTCTGTCCTACAGACCCCTCTGTCAGTCTACAATTCACTTCTTCTATTTATCCTGTTACCATAGGTGTGTGTGGTATAGTTGTCTTCCTAGGACTTTCCTTTATCTTCTGTGCTGAATCTCTCACTTCCTGCATCCAATATCTTCATCACTTGGTTCAATCCTTTATTTTGCTAAAGCACAATCTCTATTAACTTTCTAAGAAACATAAGAAGAATATACAGATTACCTTGATGTTGGTGGTAATATTATGGGAGTATGCATATGTCCAAGCTCATAAATTTTATACTTTAAACATACACAGTTGTTGTTTTTTTATATCTACTGTACCTCATTGAAGCTTTAAAAAAGGATAAGGAAAGAATATGCTTAATATATTCAAGAGGATAAAAGCAAGATTAAGACCTTTAGCCAAAACAATAAAACTACTAAAAATTACTATCCTAGAACTAAAAATACAGTAACAACCAAGAACTCAGTAGATGTGTTTGAAAGCACATAGTCCAAGCTCACAAGAAAATTCATAATCTGAAAGGTGAGTCAAATAATATATGAAGAATAAAGTTCAGAAAGACAAAGGAACAGAAAATGAAGAGAAAATTCATATAGTGAAAGGGCCCAATAAATGGGTAGAGTTCCAGAAGGAACGGAGAAAAAGAATAGGGCGTAAGCAATACATGAAGAGCCATCCCCTGAGAAATTATCAAAACTCATTAGTAAGACACCATACGACAAATTCAAGAGGCCTTATAAACCCCAAGACTAATAAACATAAAGGAATAGACATTTGGCTGAAACACAAAAACAAAAAGAGATTTTGAAAGCATCCAGAGTAGCTTCTTAAAAGTACCAATAATAAAACTTACAGCCAACTTTGAACCCAAAACAATGGAAGCAAAATGACAATTGAGTTACAGTCTTAAAATACAGGAAGGAAATGGCTGCAAAACTGTAATTCACCAACAACAATATCTTTAAACATGAGCTAATATTACTTCAAACAAACAAAAAGTATTCTAAGAGAATACATCACCAGGAAACACATAGTAAAGAAATTATTAAAATTGTTGTCAAGGCAGAAGGACACGGATTTCAAATATAAAGTTAAATTTCCTGACCCAAGTGGCAGTTATACTGGTGTGTGATGATTCATTGATATTTACATTCATGATAATATAAACCCCTCCATCTATGCGTTATACATCATAAAAATTTAGTAAACTTACTTCCCATATATACCTGAGTCTGCTTGTGACTCATAAGTTTATACTTCTCTTCTATAAAGAGACATTGGGTAGGCTCAGATGGTTTTATAGAGTGTTCTTACCAAACTTCCAATACACAAATATTCTCTATTTCTTACAGATTTCTTTAGAGGAAAGAAAAAATGAAAAGCTGCCACATTATTTTATGATGCTTATACCAATTTGATATTTAAGCTACAGAAAAAAAGAAATAAACATGGGAAATGTAAGGTATTTCTTTTAAGGATAAAGAAACAAAAATGCTAAATAAAATATAAAAGATGTGTAATGACAAAATAAGTTTTTTTCAAGAGTATAAAAAATTCATGAGTGTAATCCATCACTTTAATATATACGAGAAAATCCATGTGATCAGCTAAATAAACTCAGAAAATGCCTCTAATTAAATTCAGTACTTTGGTACTTTTTATACAAAAACTAAGATTATAAATGTTTTAAAATTTATCCTTTATAATCCCTCCTTTCTGGGTTACAACAGGTTTAATGTCTCCTTTACTATGTTCTGCATGTTGAGTCTCTCATAAGCTGTTCTATAACTCTTTTTCAAAATTTTTATTAATTTTATGGGGATGATATTGGTTAATAAAATTATATAGGTTTCAAGTGTACAATTTTATAACACATCACTTGTATATTGTATTGTGTGCTTACCACCCAAAGTCAAATCTTCCATTGCCATATATTTGACCTTCTTTACCTTTTTCTTTGACTCCCCCCATGACCCCTCCCACTGGAATCCATACTGTTGTCTGTGTCTATGAATTTTTATTGTCTGTCTTGTTTATTTCTTGCTTTCCATTTTATATTTCATTACATATGAATGAAATCATATGGTATTTGATTTTTTCCTTCTGACTTATTTCACTTAGCATGATATTCTCAAGATCCATCCATGTTGTTGCAAAATTAAATCAAAATGGATCGAAGACCTAAATATAAAACCTGAAACAATAAATTACATAGAAGAAAACAAAGGTACTTAACTTATGGACCTTGGTCTTAGAGAGGATTTTATGGTAGTGTTCTTCTGCATATTTTATTTCCCTTTTGTTGTTGTATACATATTTTGTTATTTCTGTTTGTTATTACTTGTTTGTTTTAGATGCAGCTCTTTCTTTCTAAGCCACATATTCTTTTATGACCATACCCATGACAGTTATAAGGGATTTTATCTTTATGGATTTTACACACACACACACACACACACACACACACACACACACACTTCCTATGTGTCTGTGGTTAAGTGACAGGAAGATTATACAGGTGTATACCACTCTTATCTTGATCGGAAGTCCCCAGTGTGCCCTACTAGACCATCACTGTATTATTCTTTCTGGTATTTTTCCCCCCAAATTTTAAACATATAGACATTTTAAAGTGATGATATAACTTAAAAATTAAATAAAAGTTAACATTTGACCATATTTGCTTTACCTATGTGTGCATCGCTAAAGATTAAGCTAAAGAAATTGCAGATATTGTGATACTTACTCTCTTAAATACTTACTAAGCACTTCCCTAAAATTAAGTACATCATTTTATATCACTGCAATAGCAATACCACATTTAAAGAAATAAAAAATATTTCTCAGTGATCTAATGTTTTTCCATATTCGATGTTTTCAAATAGTTTCCCAATGTGATTATTAATTCTTTTTAAACCAGAATGCATAAAATCATTTTTCCTTACCAAGATAGTAGGTCATTTTCTTATAATCAGCTCCACATCCCAGAGTTACTTCATTGTTTTGTTGTTAATTTATTATTATATCATCTACATTTCTTTAAAATTGCAGTTAGGTCTAAAAGCTTGATTAAATATTTTTTACAATAATACTTTAGGTGTGAACAACATATTATATCATATCAAGATGCATATATAAGACTGCCAATTATTAGCAATACAAGTTTGATCATTTCCTTAATCACAAACACCAATGTCTTTATCTTAATATTTTTTTGCACCTAATAATTATTGGGGTGAAACTTTGACCTTTGCAAATTTCCTGTTTCCCAAAAACTTCCACCTAATCATTTTAGCAACCATTGATGATACTTGCTAAATCAATTATTTCTTTGGAGTTTGCTGAAAGGCGATTTTTCTCATTCTATTATTTCTTCAACTGCATTAAATGGTATTCTTCTGCAAAGAAAACCTTCCCTTATCAACTGTTTTATATTGAATGCATGTCCCCAAAACTTATATGTCAAGACCTAGCTCACCAATGTTATGCTCTTTGGATATGGGCCTTTGAGAGGTTTTAAGGTTAAATTCAGTCATGGGAGTGGGCCCTCATGATGGGATTAGTGTTTTCATCAGAAGATAAACTGCTTGTTCTTGGGGTGTTTGTTGTTGTTGTTAAATCATTACCCGAGGATATTTTTTCCCATTGATTTTTAGAGAGAGTGGAAGGGAGGGGACAGAGGGTGAGGGGTAGAGAGAGAGAAACATGGCTGTGCCCCACTTGACCAGGAATCAAACCCATGACCCCTTGCTGTGCAGGCTGACACTCTATCCACTGAACCATACTAGCCATGGAACAGATGAGGAATCTCAGAGAGAAGGGGGTAGGGGGTGTGGGAAGTGATTAACCAATGAACCTGTGTGCATATATGCATAACCCATGGACCCAAACAATAAGGTGGTGAAGGTCTGGGGGGAGGGATCTGGGTGGAGGGGATAAATGGAGGAATAAATGGGGGACATCTGTAATACTTTCAAGAATAAAGATCATTTTTAATAAATAATTCTTTATTGTTGAAAGTATTACATAGGTCCCCCCCCCTTTTTTTATAAAGATGTTTTTGTTAAAGGACACACTGCTTGAATGCACAGCAACCTAAGGGGAAATCACTCCCCAGAAACTGTCCGTGTGGGAACTCTGATCTTTACCTTCCAGCTTCCAGAACTGGGAGAAAATAAATTTCTGCTGTTTAAGCTCACTAGTCTATGGCATTTTGTTATAGCAGCCTGAGCTGAGTAATATATCAACTAAGGATGAATTCCTATTTCTCTTAAATGACTAGATAAATGTTTGTCTTCTTTTAAAGGATTTTCTCCTTCTCCCCTCCTCCTCCTCTTTCTTCCTCTTCTTCTTTTCCTGAACAAGGATTTAGTATAATTATCCCTGCTAATGGTGATAAAATTTGCTTTTTTCCCTTCCTCATTTCTCTCTCGACTCTATCTCTGACTCGGTAATACTAAATGAAAATACATATTAAATGTTATACAGTCAATCGTAAACATTCTTTTCATGCAACTCTTTATGGTCACATTTTACCATATAGGTCAATGGAAGCTCCTCTTGGCATGCTTACTAGATTCTGGGTGCACCTCTGCTTTCTAGCACAGGAAGAAATTCCAGACTCTATTTATATTTGTCCTATCTTAGACCTAGTATCATCCACTTTCCAAAAAAATCCTTGATTCCTTTGGCAACAAAACCAAGATCTGATTGCTACATTTTTAATTCTTTTGTTGTATTGGTTTGTTGTCAACATCCCTGATGTGTACCCACTAAAGACCAGTAGCACCTTCCCAGTTATGACAACCAAAAATATCTCCAGACATTGTCCAATATCCCCTGGAGGGCAAAATCATCCCAACTGAGAACCAATGGCTTACATGATGGAATTACTGTATGAACACTCTTCTGAGCCTTGCTTTGTTCCTTTAATAATATACTGAAGATCACTGCAAATCAGCACAGAGATAATCCTCCTCATGTTCTAAGATCTCATGGTACTCTATTGTGCAGCAGTATTGAGTTCATTTAAACATCCCCTACTGCTCAACAGAGAACAAATTTGTGCATATGTACTTTCGTGCTTGTTGATGTGTATCTTCAGGACAGATTCCTAAAGAAGTGGGTTTTATGAGTAAAAAGAGAAGTACACATATAATTTTTGTTTTATATTGTGAAATTCCACCCAATAATGGTTTTGCTAATTTAATAGAAGTAGTACTTCCAAGTAGTCTTCTGCATTTCTCTTATTAATTCAAATAAAAATGTATTTTTTATGTGTTTAAGAACACTTCTATTTTTCCTCTGGACTTCATGTTTATACCCATTCTCTATTTTTTTCCTACTGGGTTTGGGGTTTTCTCCATCTCTGTTCTTTTAGAACATTTTATATTTTAGGGAGATTTTCTTTAATGCAATTTTGAAATATTCTCTCATTTGTCATTTGTATTTTGACTTTGCTCCTGGTGCTTTTACCATGTAATTCCTTATTACTTTTTCTATTAGAGTTTTTCTTTTATTGCTTCTAGGTTCGAATCAAGTGAGAGAGGTTTGCATACCTAAAGATTATAAAATAATTCACTTTTCATATTGCACCTCTTTGGCCTTAATTTTTTATATTTTATCCGATTCTACTTGAAATTTTTTCATATATGGGTGCAAAGTATGTAACAAAATTTTTATGGCTATTCTGTACTTTTAAAACCATTTATTAAAAAGAAGTTTTCATCCTAGCTGGTTTGGCTCCGTTGAGAGAGCATCGGCCTGCAGACTGAAGGGTCCTGGGTTCGATTCAGTCAAGGGCACATGCCCAGGTTGTGGGCTCAATGGGGTGGGGGTGGGGGGGCGGGGGAGGGGCGTGTATGAGGCAGCCAATTAATAATTCTCTCTCATCATTGATGTTTCTATCTCTCTCTCCCTCTCCCTTTCTCTCTGAAATCAAAATAAGAAGAATATATTAAAAAACTGTGTGGTCCATTATATTTATTACTGTAGTCTAACAGTTAAAAGTTCACATGTAAATTAAATGTGAAAATCCATAAAACTGAAAACAGAATCTTTAAAGGACTTTTAACTAATAAATAGATTAGCTTTCCTGATGGGCTTTTAGTTCCAAGCTTAATGGAATGTAAAGAATCACCACCTTTTATAACAAAGAAAGGGGATGTTAATTCTTTTTTTAAGGATTTGGAAGCTCTGAGGCAAAATGTCTTGTCCTTTCTTTTTTTAAATCTTTATTGTTGAAAGTATTACATATGTCCTCTTTTTCTCCCCATTGTCTCCTTCTAGCTTGCCCCTTGCCCTAGGCCTTTACCACACTATTGTCTGTGTACATGGGTTATGCATATATGCATATAAATTATTTGGTTAATCTCTTCCCACCTAGCCCTGCCTTCCCTCTAAGATTCAACAGATTGTTTCCATACTTCTATGTCTCTGGACCTATTTTATTCATCAGTTTATTTTGTTCATTAGATTTTACATATGAGTGAGATCATGAAATACTTATCTTTCTCTGAATGGCTTATTTTGCTTAGCACAATACTCTCCAGGTCCCTCCATGCTTAGTGATAAAAGTTAAGACAAAAAGGCACTTACTGTATACTCAGATATCAAATTGTTCCACTATATGCTGTCTCTAAAATGCAATCAACTCTAGATTCGTGTAATTATCAAAAATCAGAATTTGAAGAGACTTAGAGATTTTTTAAATCCAATTGACTTATTTTACAGAAGAGCTGTAAAGTAATTTCCCAGTTTAATAATGACATGGAGCACATTTCTTCTCATTTCTAGTCCAGTGGTTCTGCTTTTCCCTTTTCATTTCAATTTACAGATTCTATTTTTATCTCTTTTATTCAAACCCAATTGCCTTTTTTCAAAGGATATTATTTTGAAACCTATTTTAACCAAAACTGGTCTTATGATAATATGCACCTTATCATCAGGCAAACAATAAATTAAATGTGCATATATATATATATATATATATATATATATATAATATATATATCATGTTTATTTTTTAATTTTTCCATATTTAAGTGGTAATTATTGAATACAATTTTGTCTTTTTAGATTAGAAAATTATTGATTAATAAATTAATTTATTTACATTGCTTCAGAATTATGGTTCCCAAATGTATCAGATCTTCATGTCATATATTCCCAGATATATCACCTCTAAAATTCTGAATTCTAGATGCAGTAGATTTTGGATAGCCCCTGGGAACTTATATTAAAAAATTAAAAAATCCTAAACAATCCAAATACTCAACTAGGCTAGGAAACCACTGTCTTAGAGGATTATAAAATGTTGATAAACTCTGAAGCTAATGTTATAAAACATACTTAGCCCATTCTAAAAATAATAATAATAATACTTCTTGATGGATAGAGAATAATAGCATAAATGGGTTACCTGAGCTTTTAAGGGCTTTGCATTGAAGCACCCAATTATTTGCACATGCAAAATTTAGTACCAGGTGGATTGGTTGAACCAATAAAGTAATCTAGAATGTGAAATGTCTAAGTCCTATATTATTCACATTTAGAAAGCACCCCTCCTGACATTTCTTTCCACTGCTGCACAAATGCCATCATCTTTACGACTGTAGCCTTTTTCCTCTTCCTTACTGCTACCGCCTTCCTGAGGACTTTATAGCAGCTCTGACAGTCCCCCTCCTGATTCATTTAATCCCCCTCCTCTCGGCTGTCTTTTCCCTCCATCTATTTTAAGTTACAGGGGAGAGACAAGAAAATCACAGCCTAAAGGCTTTCAGAATTTAACGTTTTCGCTCTATGGAATATATGAATCACCCACTTGCACATTCTGAGGTTTAGTTACTTGTTTCTTTTTCCAAAAGAATTTTTTTTTTTACAGATTGCAAAAACATTAATTTATATATTGACTTTTTTGACACTTTCTCCTCATCTGAAATTCCCCTTGCTCTCGGGTCAAACTCAAATATGTTCCCAATACATGGCCAGCAACATAAAGGAGAACATGAGTAATATGGTACAAAGTCTTCAGTTTATAGCATCTTCAAACTACCGCTGTTGTATGAATCTGGTCTTAGTTCATAGCACTAGTGCAATCCACTCATCAGCAGGAGTTCAAGACCCATACCAGACGCAGCTCTGGAAAGGAGAAATGCTAACATAGTTTTAAGTCCAACATCTTTCCACCTAGGTGCCAGCCAAGCCCCAGAGCTTATGACATCATGAAAGGTAAAAACAAAACAAACAAAGCAGAGAAACCTCTTGCCTTACTAGGTGTGGTGTTCTTTGTGGAATCTGCCATTTAGTCTTTTTCTTTTTCTTTTTTTCTTTTGAAATCTGCTTTTTAGAAATATGTTGGGGATTGACATAAAACTGGTCTGTGATGTCTCCTAGAAGTGATGTCTTCTGGCACTTAAAATATCTAACCATATCAGGATGAGGACTGAGGTGAAAAGGGCAGGCAGTGGATGGCTACACCAACTGCTGATACTTTGGGAAGAAACACTTACATGTCTTGGGAGCTTTTCACTGCACTTTGTCTGCTGCAGCTTCTCTTTGTTGGAGCATTAAATTATCAAGGTTCAGGGAAGGGGACCAGAATGGTTGTTTTTCATCCTTACTACTGAGGCCTAAGACATGGCCCAACCCAGCTGATGAAGTCTGGGCTACAGCTGTATAATAATAAGCCATGGATTTGTCCCCTGTTTGCTTTAGACATTATCTCCCATAAACCTTCCTGTGGTCATGCCATGTGACTAGAAAAGGTTGAGTGTTTGGATTTTAGACCTTTAGTATTAAGTTTCTACTTATTTCTTCCCTCCTTATGAAAACAACTAAGAATAATCTGTACCAGAGAGAAAACAATGGGTTCCAATGAACAGCTTATGTCATAAATTTAAGCAAAACCAAGAACTCAGAGTTGGAGGTCAGCAGAGCCAACAACTGAAGCAAAGAACGAAGCAGAATAAAACAATGAATTCAGTTTTGAGATAGCAGTAGATTCAAACATACATAGTAAGCATCATAAAGGAATCCAAACATTTCTGTGGTCTCTCTCTCTCTCTCTCTCTCTCTCTCTCTCTCTCTCTCTCTCTCACACACACACACACACACACACACACACACACACACACACACACACACATGCCAAGGCCAAGAAGACATTCTAAAATTATTATTTCCTTGAAGGCCTCAGATTTTAGCCTTCCTAGGTTCAAAAGTCTGCAGGTGGTACTAAATTTTAGATGAGAGTTCTCTAATTTTAAAGGAGTTAGGAACCATGATCTACTTCAGTTTGTCTCTATCCTATATAATAAAAGCCTAATATGCTAAGTGTCCAGTTGTCCTGTCATCTGTTCAATCAATCAAAGGGTAATATGCTAATGATATGCTAAGGCTGCTCAACCACTCGCTATGATGTGCACTGACCACCAGGGGACAGACGCTCCAACCAGTAGGTTAGCTTACTGCTGGGGTCCGGCCAATCAGGACTGAGACGGGCCAAACATGCCCTGGAGCCCTCCAGCAGTCCCTCCCTGGCTGGCCAACCTCTGGCATCCCTCCCTGGCCCTGATCGTGCACCAGTGGGGTCCCTCAGCTTGGACTGAGCCCTCTCGCAATCCAGGACCCCTTGGGGGATGTTGGAGAGCAGGTTTCAGCCCAATCCCACAGGTCAGGCCGAGAGACCCCATGGGTGCACGAATTCGTGCACCAGGCCTCTAGTATTACATAGTAGTAACTAATGGTAGTAAAAAACATAAACAAATTATTAGCCTTTGGTGAAAGAAAGGAACATGGCAGTCTAGAAAACATGAAAGATCTATTTCTATAGGTTTGGGCACATACCTCAATGGAATCTGACTTTCAAAGGGAGTTTCCATTCTCGGGGAATTAAGTTAAATTTAAAGCAGAAGCAGAGATAAAGAGTGTGAGCTCTAAATCAAAATCATGAGCTTTTATTCACTGGTTTGTCCTGCCTTTTATAACTTCTACCACAACAGTATACTATAAGTTTTTCTACTTGGACATCTTAAAAAACAAAATTCACAATGCATTAGTAGTATGTATGTCACCATTTTCTTTTCTCTCAAAATTCCACTATTCACTTTTATTTGCCATATAAGTCACTCAATTAAAAGGTCTTTCCTATCTTTAGCATAATAGGACCATCTTATTTTCTTATCCTTTTTCTCTTTTCCTTGCATTGTTGGCCAGTGCATATGTACGTGTGTACTTATGCATGCATGCACATGTGTGTATGTGTGTGTGGAGGAGAAAAGATAGGTTTCTTACTTCCACCTCTAGGATTCTGGCTTTGAGATTAAGAGAGACCTTGAGAGTGTATGTCTGTCTTTGAGGCCGTCTATTTGGACACATAACGCATCATGACCTAATCACATGTGGGCCCCACCAGGTGTGTTCCCAGGTTCACTTCTCTCTGTTCTGGTTCTCATATCTCCCCAGTGTGCCAGATGTTTCTCAAATTGCACTCTCATTGAGCAGATTTGAAATCAGTGGGGCTTGGTGGTAAAGAGAGAATGTTGTTGTTTCTTAATTTTGTTTCTTCCCTTCAAAGCCTCCTGCCACAGCTGTGCACTGACAAAACTGTCACAGCCCCTCCCTCTGTGGCAAATTCGGCTTGGGTTCTACAGTTTCATTAGCCTGAGCAGTCTCTCCTGGAAGCTATTTCATTCCTCATAACCCCCAGCAGAAACTAACTCAGAAAAAAAAGAAAAAAGAGTCCTATTGTGGTTTTATGAGTCTCTTTGATGCCCCACTGCAGGTGCACACACTAGGCTGCCGAGCTTCATGATAAGTTCCCTGCTCAATTCCTGTCTGTGGTTTTCTGTAAGCTGCCCCTTCCTCTTCCTGGAAATTTGTGAACTTTAAGAGTTATTACTGTGCCTCACAGAAAACTTCAGAGTGAGCAAAATCTCACTGATTATTTTGTTGAAATATCCTTTGTTATCCAATTCAATGGAGGAAGTGTGTAATATAGTGGGAACTACATTTCAAAAAAATGGGTTCAATTCTAAGCTCTTTCACTAACTAGCTAGATGACACTGGGAAAATTATTTAACATCTCTACTCAGTTTTTTTATCTTAAAGAAAAAGGAGTTGAATTGACTACGGATCTTTATGCTTTCGTCTAAGTCGACCACCGTATGTTTATAAGTCATTTACTAACCTGACACATATTTATTGCCTGCTCTTCATACCATATTTTACGCTGAACCCTAAGGATATAAAGATAGATAAAATACAATGTCCATCCACAGAGCATTCCATTCTACTTGGAGTGGATCCCATATGAGTCAATAATGGATGCAATACAGGATGGTGAGTGTTATGAGCAAGATTCCAGTGAAGTGTGATAACAAAGGAAGGATTTCCAACTCAGACTATGGGGAGAAGGTGAGTAGTGAGCACTGGATTGTCCATCTCTCAGTTGTCCAAGAAGGGATAATTGACAGCCAGGTTTATATACAAGTATCTCTCTATATAATTTATTTAAATATATAATTGTCGTTAACTGCTAGGCAGTTATTGTGTGCTGGTGCTAGGCAATATACTAAATATTTAGCATGTGTTATCAGTTTTAAACTTAAAAGAACTTTATGAAGTGGGTACTTGTTATCTAATATTAGCTGTTAAAACTAATAAACTCCAATTTTTGTAGTGTGACACAAGAAATAGTTATACTTCACTGAAGGGTTGAGAAGCTGTTTATTACTGCTTTCTGCCATTTGATGACTCAAGGTCCACCATGTGGTGCAGACATCTGAAGCATATGACTGCCAAGTTGCATCTCTCAAAACCCTCTTGGTCCTACTTTTGATTTTATAAACACTGAATTACTCGTAGCTCTTTGAATAGTTACACTATTTCATTCATCCTTTTCTTCACACACGCTATGCCTTTAATCTGAAAGTGATTTTTTCTTTTATTCCTCTCAGAAAATTCCTCTTTTACTCTCACAGGCAATACTTTTGTGAAGATTTCCTTTTAATGTTGTATACATGTTCAAGGACTGTAGGGAATTTGCTTCCTCTTGTGTGACACTGAATGCTAAAAGCCAGACTCACCATTGGGAAGACAAACACATACCACCCTTTACGCAAATGTGCATTATTTTCATTCAATTGAACAGATCAAAAAATAAACTCATCTTTTCACTACACCTTTCTTTTTATGACCCTTATTACCTGTTGATGGAATGATTTTTCTTTCCCTACCATATGGGCCTGATTCCCTCTGCCTTAGAATGGATCTCCTAATGGTCCTGCCACTCTTCTCTCTGCAGTACAGGTCCTGCTTGCCTCCCCTCCACTTTCACTTGGGTATGGCCAATGGAATGGCCCAGGCCTTCATCGCCTCTTACCCTGACCACTGCAGTGGCTTCAAAACCCTAGTCCCTTCCTTCTTCAATATATTTCATCCTTGCATCCAGACAGTTATATATAGTTTATCTCTATTACTTCCTATATCGTGCCTTACAGAGTAAAGGTGCTTAATAAATTACTACGTTATTGATAATTACAAATATTTATTAAATAATACAAATGACTATCCACATAAAGCCTACATTTAATACGGGAATCAATGAAGGTGATTAACACAAATGAATTTTCAACATTCTTAAAAATACAAAAACATTCGAGTTAACATTGAGGAAAAAAGTATAAGTTTAAGGGTGGGTGAGTGTATATATTTGTGTGCATGTGCTTATATAGGTACACACGCACACACACACACACACATGCGCACAAATATGAAACAATCCATCTTATAATAATAAAACAACTCTGCACTAACCCTTTTCTTCAAACAGTGCAACAATTCTTAGGAGAATTTATTTAATAAGCCTACCTATAGTCATAGCTTAGAAGATAAACAAAGAATATATATAATAAAGAGAACTCTCATCAGAAAGAACAAAGAATGGGGTCTACTCGTCTGCCTGAACTATATGTGTATGTTTATCAGTATGCCTCTCCTCAATCAATGAACATACCACTAGAACTACATGGGGAATTTCAGGGCATACAATGAAGTAAATTATACAGATTCTGCCTTTAAAAGTTAATATTCACAACTTCAGGTAAAAAGAACTTTCTAATCATGGTGCTAAATCAGAAATTATAAAAGAAAATACTGAGAAATAAATCAACCAAATAAAAATGTAAAACTTCTTTAAGTTAAAAAAAAGTATCTAAATAAAATACAAATAAAAATGGAAATACTAACAACATTAATAAAAAGGACTAATATAATTAACATACAAACAGTTGTCATAAATAAGAATGCTCTAAGAGAAAAAACAGCAAAGGATATAAATAGGCAATATACAGAATAGTAATTATAAATGACTTATAAATGCATAAAAATTATCAATCTCAGTAGTAATAAAGGAAACAAATTAAAACCAAAAAACGTTTTTACCTGTCAAATTGGCAAAGATCAGAAAGAAGGATAGTGTTTAGTTTTGCTCAGGGTTTGAGTAAACAGGCTCTGTCATATAGAGCTGCTGAGAGGTGAATCTTTTCCTACTTTTCAGGAGGGCAAGTATTAAGAATGTGCATAAAGCTGGTCTAATAGCTTTACTTAAAAAATATATATTCTAAATAAATAAAAAGATAAATTTAAAAAGATGTATGTATAAGGACTTCCATTGTTCCATTGTCTACGTTAGTGAAAAATTGGAGATAACCTTAACACGTTAAGCACCATGTCAGTCACCAGTGACTGACACTATACTTTCCATTTGGACCTTGTCAGTCTCCAGCCGCCAGCATATCAGTGTAATTGGATATCACGGGCTAAACAGAAAGGAAGACAAAACAGGTGTGGCACTTAACGTGTTCATGTTTAACAATAAGAAGTTGATTAATATATGATACAACTATTAAAATGACTTAGATCTATATCTTTTGAAATAGGAAGATGTTCATAATTCTCTGAGGAGGTAGAAAAGCAGACTGGGTACTAATATCTGAACTATGAATCCATTTTTGAAGAAACTTATCTATAAATAAAATTCTCGAAAGATTTATAAATATGTAAATGGTTTAAGTCTGAATGATTCATACAAGTGATTATTTTTTCTTCCCAATACTTTTTTTAAATTTTTTAAATATATTCTTATTGATTACAGAGAGGACGGGAGAGGGAGAGAGAATCATTAATTGGCTACCTCCTGACACCCTCTACTGGAGATCGAGCCCTCAACCTGGGCATGTGCCCTGACCAGGAATCAAACGTGACCTTCTGGTTCATAGGTCAATGCTCAACCACTGAGCTACATTGGGTTCAGTACTTTAAATTTTAACATAGGTGTTGAATATATATATATGTATATATATATATACACACACACACACACACACACACACATACATATATATTTTAGCTATTGGTTTAAAATAGAATCTTAAATTTCAAAAGAATCATTACAATAATTTAATCTAGTGCATCCTGGAGACAAGTTTAAGAGTCCTCTGTAAAAAGTATCCTTAATGGATAATACCTGTGCTTATCCTGAGTATTGCTATTGAAAAGGAGACCACTACTCTATGGTTGATTCTACTTTGGGATCTTCTAGCTATTAATTATTTTCTTCTCTTGTCAAACTGAAATAATTCCCCAATAGTTTCTACTTATTAGCCCTAGTTCCTAGAAAATAGAGAAGAAACTGACCTCTTTTTTCTACATGACAACCCATTGATTTTGAATGAAACAATTATGTTCCCTCTTGGTCTTATTTTCATAAAAATATCAAACCCCATGGGTTTATTATTGGCTCATACAGTTTTGAGTTTCTTTCTCCACTTCATATTTCTCCACTGTATGAGGTTTGATATATACAATTAAAAAGTGAGGATCAAGCCTGGTTGGTGTAGTTCAGTTGGTTGAGCATTGTCCCATGCACCAGGAGGTCACTGGTTAGACTCCAGGTCAGGGCACTTGCCATGGCTGAAGCTGGATCCCAGTAGGGGGAGTGTAGGAGACAGCATTCTATGTTTCTCTCATTGATGTATCTATCTCTCCCTTTCCCTTTCTGTCTCTGAAATCAATAAAAACACATTTTAAAAAACACCACCAAAACAATAGCACTTAAAAAAAAAAAAAGGGAGGCCCTGGCCGGTTTTGCTCATTGGTTCAAGAGATGGCCCACGAAAGGAAGGGTCATGGGTTTGATACCGGGTCAAGGACATGTACCTCAATTGCATATTCCATCTCAGCCCTGGTCGGGGCGTGTGCAGGCAGGAGGCAACTAATTATGTGTCTCTCTCAAATTGATGTTTCTCTTCCCCTCCCCTCCCACTCTTAGTCTAAGGATCAATGGAAAAGATATACTTGGGTGAGGATTAAAAAAAAATAAAGTGGGGATAAAGTCAGAATAGGAAAAAATGGTAAATGAGGAAGGACTTCAGAAAAGGAAGAAACCTCTGTGAGTTGGGATGATAAACTCAGGCTTCCTAGAAAAGATAGGATCAGCGACTTTTTTATGACTGCAGAAGAGAAGAAAGGGCAAACTGGGCTCGGTGAAGTTAGAGAGTTTCCTTTCAATGGTCAAAATTTCAATTCAAGAGAGAAATAAAGGTAAGTTAAATTTTGCCTTCTTCTTATTCATTCTTATATTCTTTTACTCCTTCCCTACTTCCTGCTTTCTTTGTTGTTTTGGGATATGCCAAAAAAAAAATTTTAAATAAAACCATGTTTGCCTTCTCACATTATTCAAAGTATTAACAATCTTTCTTTTTAATTGTTTGCTCGTTCCTATCCCATGAGCTTTTTCATACATATAGGTTTCAAATCCCCAGTTAGGCTCTAAGTAACGAAGGAAGAAGGGCATCTTCAATTTACTCATCAACTCTCCCCATGCCCAGTACCACAAAACAATGCAGACTATGCCCAAAAGATAGATTTGGGTTAGTAAGCAAATATTGTTGTTGTTTTATTCTCTGGTGATGAGTTTTCCTGAAATACTGTCACAGTTCTACCCCACCCCCATATGTGAAAGTCTACATCCCATGCTGTTGTCACATGAGGAGGAGGATTGAATTCACAATAAGTGTCTTTTCTGAAATCCATGTTCCTCCAGTTGTGGATAAACTCCTATATGGCTTCCTTGTACCACCTCCTGTGGCTTTTGTGAAATTCTCAGTGGGAAATGGGAGGGATCATTCTCCCTAATGCATAGTTTTGTCCCGTCAGGCAAGAAGTGGGACTTAGGAAGCTATTGAGCATTGGGTCTCAGAGATGCTACCTCTCTCACTCTCTTTCCTATACACCTCTCCCTTTCTCCTGACACTACCTGAGGCTCTAAAGAGTGACTCCTCTGTAACATTGTGGACTTCTGGTTCTCAAAGCCCAGGATCTACTGGCAGATCCAATGGCCCAAACTATTTTCCTTCTAGCTGAAGAGAGGGAAGCAAGAGGAGATGATCCTACTTGGTTATTGTAACTTCTTTACACAAGGGGCGATAAAAGGAGAAGCAGTTGTTGCCTCTGAAGAGGTCTGGGATTTAGTTTTTGCTTTTCACTGCAGTCAAGAACTGATGCAAGGTGCACAGTCAGTGGTTGACTCATGACGCAGTCAGCAGCTGATTCATGATCCTCCAGCTGGGGTCTTGAAGCCCAGGGCCTGATTTGACTATGGCTTTGCATTTATCTTGCTAATATTATGTCAAGGGGACAGGTCCTTGGGAAACATATGTAGTAAAGCAAAATCTGTACATCCAATACACACCATCATTACAGCCAGTGTCCTTCTCCTAGTCACTCCCCAATATGTATCAAGTTCCATTGCCATCTGTGTCCGGAAATATAGTGTCCAAAAATGTATACACACACTTCAAATAATTATAAAGGCAGTGTTCATTAAAGTACATTTCATTTTCAAAATTGAGTTATCAGATGTTAAAGTATATATACATTTTTGGAGCACCCTGTAGGTGCTGATTTGTAATAAAATATTTGCACATAGGTTTCAAAATTAATTATATGATGGCTATGATGGAAAACTAGGTAGGCTAAGTTTAACATATTAAGTCAGGGGACCTTCTAAGTTCTCACCATATAAACAAAGTTTCTTTTATGCAATGTGTCTCTGAATGGTATCATACAGAACAGAACAAATAAACCATGGCCTGAATCAATTACCTGTCCATACTTAATTTCTAGTTCATTCAGGATTAATAAATTAAAACTAAGTAGAAATTCTCTTTGATATAATTTTAAGATTTCTGAAAAAGTGTCATTATAAATACACCACTGAAAAAAAATTCATGGCTCTATGTGCTACTTGAACAATTACTTTCACCCAATGCCACTGGCCATGGGACAGATGGCCAACATCAAACTTCTCCCCTTTGTCCCCCCAAAACCACTAGATATTATCAGGTCTCTAGAGGTGGAAAGAGGGTAAAGATTTGACAGTATAAAGCTAAGTTAAGATAGAAAGCTGGCTAAATCCTGAGCCTTCAACAAAGAACATGAGAGCAGTGATATAGAGAGAAATTTCAGGTATAGAATGTGAGACCAGGAGAGATGAATGTTCAAAACAGTCTAGATCCTAAACACACTTTTCTCTCCCATAGTCAGTTTCACACTTGATTAGTGTCTCATCCACCACACTGCATCACAATTCATCAATGAGTTCCTACAGAGGTGTATGATATGACATTTCATGAAGCTGGATTTCTATTATTCTTCATTTATTAATGACTGGCTTCTCAATGCATAACTTGGAAACATAGCATCTTGGGTAGTATGAACTGGAGCTAGATACCAGTACAGAAATAGAATGTGTGCCCTATGAGAAGGATAATGCACACAACTTCTCCTCAACCTCCTTCTCATGAATGCCACATCCTCCCCAGAACCAAGCCCAGGACTGACTGACAAGCCCACTGGAGAAAGAGCAGAAAACAGGAAAGCCTGCATTACACATAGCCCTGCATTCATCAGCCCGCCCTTCAGAAAGGGGAAATAACAAAGAGTGAATGGTGGGAAGTCATTTTATCTGCTAGAAAAATATGCCCTGTTCTCTACTCAAAAAACAAGTGGCTGTGAAGCAACCGCATTATTTAAAGCTGCAAGGCAAACAGGAAGAGGCAAACCAAACACCCAGGCCCTGAGAACTTCCCGCAAGAGCTCCCCTCAGCGGGGCTGGGCTGCAGCCATGATGGGCGCGCTGACAGGCTCCAGTGGTTGCTGTGAGCGCAGAGCCTCCTTGATGAGAACAAAAGAGGAAAGGAAAGTGCTAGTTCCTCTTCAGCAGGCTCATTGGGAGGCAGTTGCTCATTCAAAGGAATCATGATTTCTAGAACCAACCACCATGGGGCTAAGCACTACCATCTCCTAAAGAAGCCCAACACTAAAATACAAGCTTGAGAATATCGGAATTGCCTAAGAATAAGAGGCAAAAGGAGGTTGCCTGGAAAACCCTGGGAAATGGTCAAGCCTTAAAATCAATTGGCAACACACATGACTTTAATGTCAATAAAACCATCGTCACTGGAACTTGAAAGAGCCCCCAGGTGTGAGATACCTGCTATGAGTGGACAGACATTTCAGGAACTATTATGGGATGACACACTCAGGCTCAGGTTTCACTTTAGCCGCATTCTGAAACAACCCAAAACTATAGTTCATGGTTGGTCACCCTAAGCTGTTATTGTGATGCTTCACAAATCAGCTGCAAGTCTGAGAAGAGCAGGGGTGAATTTTATAATCACAAAGCGATTTGGGTATTTGTCATAATCCTCCCAATAGTTTACTGGACTATCAGGGTCATTATTTGACAAGTGAGAGTTCTGAGTTTGGAGTGACTGTCCCACCGTCACAGAGCCAGTCAGAGACAGGTCTATCTGATGGGAAATCCTTTCATCTTCCCTCTGTGAATAGGGAATGCGTATTTAGAGGACTGTGGAGATGTGATGCTTAATGGTAGACTGATTATTCATTGCAGAGAAACAATTTATTTGGGGCCAGAGTGAGCAGTCATGTGGAAAAGGTCTCCCGTTGGCCACAACAGAAAGTGATAGTCCACAGCTTTCTCAGAACCCAAGAATGAGAGAGCCAAAGACCCTCACCTTCCAAATATGAATTACACAGAAAAATGTACCACTTGGCTGACAGTGTTATTAATGTATGTTTTCCCATTTCTCTCACTACTCTGACAAGATGTAGTGTCACAGAGAACCAAATTAACACACCAGGAGGCTTTGTCATTAAAGAAATACAAGCTCGCTTTGATTATTGCTGGCAAGAGAGCAGAGAGTACGGTGCAAACAGCCATCCTATTCTCAAAACTAATATTCTTGCAGACAGCAGAGCTCTGTCGCAGAGTGTCTTGAATTGGGAGATGGGGGTGTAATTTTTCAAATCTAGAGGGACAAAAGGATTTCAGAGCTAGGTACTTAAAGGTATAGCCAGCCATAGATCGCAATGAACATAGCTGTCAATGTTGCCATAATCATAAAAAAAAAAAAAATGAACCATGAGAGAGAAGGGAGAAAATCACAAGTGTTTCTAACTCTATTTGTATGAACAGAATATGTTATTTGCAAGACTAAGTGAAAAAGGAACTTACATAAAAGGGTAAAAATAAGATGTATTTATCTGAAAGAAGTTATCAAGTATAACCAGGCAATTTACTAAAAGGGCTCTAGGAGCTTAACTTTATTGTTGGAATTATTGTTTGCCTTTGCATTCAAAAAAAGATGTTACTATTTGAGGTTTTCTTAAAGTTACTTATATTTGTTGTTTTGCTATCTGCTTAACATTCATTGATTATGAAAAAATTGGTCCTAGACCAAGAATCAAAAAACCCAGGTTCTAGCCCTGATCAGGTTGGTTAGAGAATTGTCCTGTACACCAAATGGTTTCAGGGCACATACCTAGGTTGTAGTTTCCATACTTGGTTTGGGTGTGTATGAGAGGCAACTGATGCATGTCTCTCTCTTTCTCTCTCTCTCTCTCTCTCTCTCTCTCTCTCTCTCTCTCTCTCTCTTTTTCTCCTCCCCACTTTTCCTCTCTCTCCAAAATCAATGAAAACATATCTTTGAGTGAGGATTTTAAAAAATCCAGATTCAAGTGCATATGTTCTCCTGACTAGTTTGTTTCCATTTAATAAATTAGTTCATCCCTTGAAGCCTCAGTTTCCTCATGTGAAAATAGGAAGAATGATACTATCGATGTGACAACCCCACAGAGGGCTGTGAATACTAGTGGGAGAACTGATGAGAAAGCACATGGAAGCATAGGATCTGGCCTTCACAAGGCTGTGTCTCCGTAAGCACCAGGCTATTGAAATTATGTTGATACCTGGCAGGGGAGAGGAGATAAGGGGGAGGAAGGAATGTAGGAAAGCTGTAGATTCTTTCAGAAATGGCACGTAAATTTTCTTTTTCCACTAAAAAAGGCAAAATCGTTTGCTCTACAGTCCAAGGCTTGTGGCTACATGAGCTGTACTTACATCATATAAAATGTAAAATAAAGATAAACGATTCACATAATTGCCTCAATTAATTGTCTCACAAGCCAGTATGATATTCAGTTTTACTAAGTAATTATACTCATCAAAGAACCGTTTAGATCTGAAAAATAAGCTGAAAGGGTATAATCGAAAGTAGAGGCTCAGAGGAAGCTTCATGTACCCAAAAGATGGCATTTCAGATTCCTGAGAGGAAGAAATGGCCTCTCACAAAATGACCAAATAATGGAGGACAGTGAATATGAGATAAGCACTACCCAATTCTGGACAGAATAATGGTAATGAGAGTTAAGAACTGGTCAATCCTTATCAACTGGCAGAAGGAGGTAAGTGAGGCCAGAACCCAAATCTAAAGAACCAGGTCCAAGGACCAGGGTCTGAAAGAATGGGCGGGGAGCATCAACCCTGATAATATGTTAGCCTAGGGCAGTGGTCGGCAAACTGCGGCTCAGCAAACCGCAGCTCGCGAGCCACATGCTGCTCTTTGGCCCCTTCAGTGTGGCTCTTTCACAAAATATCGGCTCTTCCACAAAGTACCGACTTCTGCGCACGGGCCACAAAGTTTCAATCGCACTGTACATGCGCGCCCGCATGTGGTGTTTTGTGGAAGAGCCACACTGAAGGGGCCAAAGAGCCGCATGTGGCTCGCGAGCTGCGGTTTGCTGGCCACGGGCCTAGGGAATAAAAATACCATTTTATGAATGAGTAAAGAACATTTCAACAAGTTTAATTTGTCTAAGGTCACAAGGACATTACAAAGGGGATTTTTTTCTCTTTTGTTAATCAAATTTATTGGGGCAACATTGGTTAATAAAATCATATAGATTTCAGGAGTACAATCCTATAATACATCATCTACATATTGTATTGTGTGTTCACCACACCAAGTCAAGTCTCTGTCCATTACATTTATCCCCCCTTTACCCTTTTCATTCTCCTCCAAGCCCCTTTCCCTCTGGTACCCCCCATACTGTTGTATCTATGAGTTCTTTTTTCTAAAGCCCTTCATCTTTCTCACCGAGTCCCCCAAACCCCTTCCCTCAGAGACATGTCAGTCTGTTCTCTGTGTCTATGAGTCTGTTACTATTTTGTTTGTAAGTTTATTTTGTTCATTAGATTCCACATATAAGTGAAATCATATGGTATTGGTCTTTCTCTGACTGGCTTATTTCCCTTAGCATAATAATCTCCAGGTCCATCCATGCTGTTGCAAAGGGTAAGATTTTCTTCTTTTTGATGGCCATAAGCAAAATGAAAAGACAACCCAATGAATGGGAGAATATATCCACCAATGATATATCTAACAAGGGGTTAATAGCCAAAATTTATAAAGAACTTATAAAACTCAACACCCAAAAAACAAACAATCCAATTAAAAATGGGCAAAAAACCTGAATAGAAACTTCTCCAAAAAGGACATACAGATGGCCAGTTGACATGAAAAGATGCTCAACATCATTAATCATCAGAGAAATGCAAATTAAAACCACAATATTACCTCATACCTGTCAGAATGGCTATCAATAAATCAACAAACAAGTGTTGTCGAGGATGTGGAGAAGAGGGAACCCTTTTGCACAGCTTGTGGGAATGCAGATTGGTGCGGTCACAATGGGAAGCGGTATGGAGTTACCTTAAAAAAAAAATGAACAATGGAACTGCCTTATTACCAAAGATTCCATGTCTAGGAATATATCTAAAGAAACCAGAAACACTAATTTAAAAGAATATATGCATTTCTATGTTTATTGAAGCTTTATTTACAAGAGCCAAGATTTGGAAGCAGCCCAAGTGCCCAACAATAAGTGATAGGTAAAAAAGTTGACCAATGGAATAGTACTCAGCCGTAAAATAGAGGGAACATTTTAAACAATAATTCTTATGACCAAGACTTCAGCTGAGCTCAATGGGAATGGCTTAAATTTAGATTATTGCTCTGCTACAAAAACACAAATACTTAAAAACGCAGCTATGAAAATTATGCTAAAAAAAATGATGGATTGGCTATATTCTGCCAAACACCTAAGAAATGGAAATGTTAGCTATCAAAATAGATTTCCCAGGCCTTCTGAACACATACTCACTGCCAGGTGAATGGTAGAACTGGGACTCATTCATATTAATTAAGAAAGGAACAGGATTTAGGCAAACCAATCACATACATCCAGAATACTGAGTAAGAATAGATTTTTCTCCTAAAACAGATTATACATTCTGAGCCCCAAAATAGTATTCCTTGAACACATTTTCCTCAAAATGTTTACTTCTCAGATTCTGGCAGCTCAAATAATATGTTTGTAATCAAAGTAATTCAAAAGTCGCATGTAAAAGTACAACTTTATTCCATAATAACTGAAATTAACCTAAATCTCAATTCCCATCCTATCTAATAAAAGAGAAACATGGTAATTAGCGTATGACCACTATCCTTCCCATTGGATCAGGGCGATATGCAAATTAACTGCCAGCCAAGATGGCGGCCGGCAGCCAGGCAGCTTAAAGCGAACATGAGGCTTGCTTGCTTCAGTAACGGAGGACTCCAACGTTCCCCGCCTGCCGCTGCCGGCCTCTGAGCTGCAACTCTAAGCAACTATGTTACAAATATAGAAGCTAAACAAAACCCCAGAAACCAGCAGGATCGCAACATTATTTCAAATACAGAAGGTAAACAACGGCCAGAAACCTGCTTTCAGCAGTGGAGGCCTAAGAGCTGGAGCCTCAGAGCTAAAGCTGGCCCAGAATAAAAAAAAAAAAGAGAAAAAAAGGAGTGGTTGGGAGCTTCAGTCACCCACCAGCCTGAAAACAGCCCTCAGCCCCTCACCCAGACTGGCCAGGCACCCCAGTGGGGACCCCCACCCTGATCCAGGACACCCTTCAGGGCAAACCAGCCAGCCCCTACCTGTGCACCAGGCCTCTATCCTATATAGTAAAAGGGTAATATGCCTCCAAGCACCGGGATCAGCGGAGCTGCGAGGCCTCCCAGCACCGGGATCAGCGTGACAGGGGGCAGCGCCCAAACCCCCTGATCGCCCTGCGGCTCTGTGTGTGACAGGGGGCGGGGCCACAACCTCCCTATCAGCCCTGCTCTGTTTGTGACAGGGGAAGGAGCCCCAACCCCCTGATCAGCCCTGCTCTGTGCCTGATAGGGGGGAGCTCCCCAACCCCCTGATTGCCCTGCGGCTCTGTGTGTGACAGGGTGCGGCACCCCAACCCCCTGATCGGCCCTGCTCTGTGTGTGACAGGGTGCGGAGCCCCAACACCCCCCACCACCCCATGGGCCCTGCTCTGTGTGTGACGGGGTAGAGCCATAACCTCCCCATCCGCCCTGCCCTGAGTGTGACAGTGGCGGCGCCCCAACCCCCTGATCGGCCCTGCTCTGTGAGTGATAGAGGGCAACACCCCAACCGCCCCCCACAGGCCCTGCTCCGTGTGTGACGGGGTAGAGCCATAACCTCCCCATCGGCCCTGCTCTGTGAGTGACAGGGGGGAGCTCCCCAACCCCCTGATGGGCCCTTCTCTGTGTGTGACAGGGGGGAGCTCCCCAACCCCCTGATGGGCCCTGCTCTGTGCATGACAGGGGGGAGCTCCCCAACCCCCTGATCGACCCTGCTCTGTGCATGACAGGGTACGGAGCCCCAACCCCCCTGATGGGCCCTTCTTTAATTCTTCTTAGGCATGTCTCATAGGTTTTAGATGTTTTGGGCTTTTGTAATTAAATTTGATCCTAACCATGTATTTATTTATAAATATTCCATATATGTAAATACATATATACATATATAGAATTTTTCCAAACATTTTGAGAGTATTTTGCCAACATGATACTCCTTTACCAATAAATGCTTAATTCAGAGTACATTTCCTAAGTATACATAACCAACATTATCACCAACATCATGAAATTAATAATAATATATTATTCAAATATTGCTAATTTTTCCAATAATATCCTTTATAATAAAATCAAATTCTGGGTCAAATATTTTGTTCAGTTGTTGCTTCTCCTTAGTCTCTTTCAATCTAGAACAAAGCTGACTAATGGAACTCACTATGATGATTGCTTAGTTGACAAGGTTCCTTGCCCCAGGTTTCTCCAATGTGAATAGATTTCCCTTTGTAATTAAAAAGTATCTTGTGGGGAGATATGAGATTATATAAGTACTAGAGACCCGGTGCACAAAATGCATGCACTGGATGGGGGGGAGGGTTCCTCAGTCTGGCCTGTGCCCTCACAGTCTGGGACCCCTCTGGGGATTGGGCCTAAGCTGGCAGGCAGACATCCCTCTCACAGTCCAGGGTTCTTGCAGTCCAGGATCCCTCGCTCCTTACCACCCACTTGCAGTGGAGCCAGGAGAGGCTCCTGCCACCACCATTGCACTCACCAGCCATGAGCCTGGCTTCTGACTGAGTGGCGCTGCCCCTGTGGGAGCGCACTGACCACCAGGGGGCAGCTCCTACATTGAGCGTCTGGTCATAGTGACCAGTCATTCTGCTGGTCTTTCCACTATTTGGTCAGTTTGCATATTAGGGTTTTCTTATATAGGATTCTTTAACTCATCAAATTTTCATACCTTATTTTAGCATTATTGATAATTCTTGTCAGAGTCAATTATTACTATGCTTTTAAAATACTTTTCCCAAGTCTCTAATCATCATCTGCTCAAGAATTAATCCAATACAAGCTATTCCTCTGTCACAAAAAACAGAACCCTAAATTAACATTTTTTTCAGTTATTTTTATTAAACTTATTGGGTGACATTGGTAATAAAATTATATACATTTCAAGTCTCCAATTCTATGAGAATTAATCTGTGTATTGCACTGTGCAATTATCATTTTAAGCCTTAATTCTCTTGGTCTAGAATGACTCCTGGAGGAGATCAAATAGAATAGATGAAATGGAACACACATTAAAATATATAAATGGAATATATAACAGAATTCAGAGGTAACTTGGTAGTGCTATAAAATGATAAAAAATTAATTTTATTTTTCTACAATGTGTTTTTATCACTATTTGTAGTCGTCCTGTACTGAGTATACTCCCCATGCACTTGTCATTTTGGTGTATAAGTGTTTGATATATGACTCTCTTATTTAGTCCTTATAGTAATCCAATAAGATAAACGCTGTTATAATAATTTGACAAATGAGAAATCTGAGGCTTAGAGAATTGGTAATGTCTTGGTATATACATCTAAATAGCAAAATCAGTATATAAAATTTAGGCCTCTCTGACCATGAATGTAAACCTGAAAATGGAAGTTTTAGCTGGTTTACTGGAACTATACCACTTTCTTCTAAAACTTAAGGTCGGAAGGACAAGCATTATGTTATTAATGTATCCAGTTAATTGGTTCCAGGTTACCCAGCAAGTATCTGCCTGGACAATCCATCTATGTTCAGATAGGACTTGAGTGTATTTGTTATGACAAAAAGAAGACGCAGGGAGAGATATATCTGAAGGAAAGAATCAGAAAAGTGAAGGATTTAAGTTATGCATATAAATTCAATTATTTCAAGCAGATCAGTCTCTTGAAGGATAAATTTCAAAAAAACATAATGAGACCCTTGGCTTCTCTACTGGGGAAGGCCATGCATATCAAGAAGCACAGGACTACTTTCTATTCCTATCACTCCTTAGATATTTGCTTCTATAATTAGCTCCAAGGATTGATGCTGGGTAGATTATTAAGATAATTGAAGAGGGCAAAAATATATTTCCAAAGAACTCAGTGAAATCTTAATTTTATTCAAGAATCAATTATATAGTTGTTGGGTCACAAATATTATAAATTATAGATCTTACTACTAAGAGGCTTTCAGTTCAATGAAGACGATAGAAAAATATGAAATGTTCACTGAGATTAAAGCAACTAGGTTAACAAGGTAAAAGTTATCACTCAGCAGTCAGTATGCAGAAAGTTGAGTGTATTACATAAGCAGGGATAGTTAGAAATGAAGACAAGGCAGGTGCAGTGTGGCCTATGGGGGTCTGGGAAGGCTTCACAAAACAAATGACACCATGGTGTTTAACAGCTCACCATTAGAAGTCATCATTATACTGAAAGCATAGATAAGATAAGGTGTAACCCATATGTATTCCAGAAAGTTGGGCTGCCATGCATTCCTTTTTTTTTTTTTTTCCAGTCAAGAAAGCACACAATGAATTGTAAGAAAATATGAGTTGTTTTTGGATAAATAACACTGAAATGCTTTATTATATTAAATCCATATACTTAAGTATTTAACTCTTTAAGTCTGTGACACACCTCACATTTCTTTCATGTGGCTCAACAGTATGGTCAAAGCAGGTGGCCTAATGACCTCTAACCATTCTTCCACTTTGAGCACTCCCTAAGTTCTTGATCAAACATTGATTAGATGACTGTCTATCTGAACATGCCACGGGAAGTAGTTTATGTAGGGAATAACTAAAATCGAATGCACTTTTCAGAATTGAATAGTGGAATTTGGAAGTAGAAAAGTTTTGGGTAGCAAAATGAGAACTGGAAATCAGTATTAATAGAGAAAACAAAAAGGTTGTGTCAGAATCCTGGAAGTTGCCTTTGGTGGAGAGGACCTCTAGAGCTAGAATCATAGCTCAATGAAATGAGGGACCCCAGCTTCAGTTCAGTCTCTTTGTCCAATATGGCAAACCTCAAAAAAGTGATGCAATAGCTTGTAGACAAAGGGCTGAGCTATGGTGTCACCTCTGAACAAGATGATGGTGACAATGAGAGCTGCAATAGATACAGTTGGTAATAGAAAAGAATCATGAGATATATAATCCCAAAAGGGCTTTATTCTACCCAAATTCCAAATACAAACTTCTGTAACCATGAATATTAAATTATTAATGAGAAAAGTAACCATTACATTAAGGAAATCGGGCTTATCAAGGAAAATTAAGTCAATTTCCCTTATTTTCTCCACTTCCCTTTCCCTACAACTGCCACCCAGTTCCTTTAAATCTGGCCCAGAACAGGGACTTTACTTAATCATACTAATCACACTTATGTTACATAAACTGTTTACTAGTCCCTTTTAGGAACACAAGTCGCCATCTACTATTTAAAATGTCCAGTCCAATGAAACTCCAAACTGGCTTTATAATACAATCTTCTCCTCTTCCATATCAGACAAGAAGCCTGCAGATGGGGAAGCAGGTATGTTCAGTGCCTTAACCTTTCCAAAGGAGTCTCCTTAAAGTCCTTCCTTCCTGGCCAAAAGTGAAAGACAGGCTCTTTCAAAAAACGTACCCGTAAATATCAACTCTTCTATAATCTTACAGGGGGAGAATTAAAAATTGTCCAATTAGCTTTAACCAGTTTGGCTCAGTGGATAGAGCATCGGCCTGCGGACTGAAGGGTCCCAGGTCCAATTCCGGTCAAGCACATGTACCTTGGTTGTGGGCACATCCCCAGTAGGGGGTGTGCAGGAGGCAGCTGATCAATGTTTCTCTCTCATCAATGTTTCTAACTCTCTATCCCTCTTCCTTCCTCTCTGTAAAAAATCAATAAAATATATTTTTTTAAATCGTCCAATTAATTGATTTTTATTTGCTAATTTATTTGACAATACTGCCTCCCTCAATCACCTAACTAATGTCTACTAAACAGTTGTGTTATGCATGCACTATTAGCCCAAACAAAGTAGATAAGAGACACGAGGCACAGTTCTTATTCTCTTTGGGATGAGTATCATCAAGTTGGCACAAAAACTCACAAGAGGAGGAGATTACTGAAATATTTAGGGAAAGTTTCATAGAGAGCATAGTCAATGTGTTATGACTTAAAGGACAGACTAATTTCTAACAGGATGAAGTGAAGGGGAAATGGCTTCACAACTACTGAACAGAATGTAACTGTAATCAGATAGTCAAAGTGTAAAAAAACAGATATATTAGTGAAAAATAGTATTTTCTTTACCTTGGTGTGTTTAGCACATTCTACTATATGCCTATATAATTACCTAAGTCTGTAAGTTCTAAGAAGAGAGCAACTGTAGCAAGTAGACACATGTTCTTGCCAGTGACCCAGTATTAGAACTCACTCCCTTGGAGAAAGATAGACATGTCCTCCCTAGCTCCTGGCACTTAACTACAGACACTTCACTGAAACTCAATCCATTGGATATTTTCCCTGAGATTTTAATTGGGAGCAAATAAAGCAAAGACACAGGAAGCAAATTGGAGAGCCTTCCATAATCAGTGACAGTGTACATCTCCTGTCAACACTGTCAGTGGCAACTTCTATTGCCCAGACTTGGTACTGGAGATCAGATTCCTTCTGTGGCATCTTCTTGGATGCAATTCTGGCAGATCTGCCTTCTTCAGTTTCTGCTCAATCTCTGAGGTTTGTTCTTGAGCCTTCCCAATTATTCGTGGAATTATCCACTATCCTTGCAATAAAATTCCCTTTCTGCCTAATTTACCCAAGCTTTGTCTCTGTTATTTGCAACCAAAGACCTTGACTAATGAATGTGTCTCTATTTCTTTTTCTCTCTTGATGACAAAAGAAGTACTTGGTTGCTGAGCTGAATTAAATTGAAAGGTCTACTGCCAGATTCTGAAGGGTCTAAGTTGTAAGTTGACTCCTTTATACCTTATTTTTTATGTAATGGACCAGTAGGACTTTTTTTTTTATTGCTCTAAATATTTCTTCTTTTACAATTTGTTAATGTAAGAAAGCATTCAAACCTATAAAGAAATTTTGTGAGTTTATTTGAGCCAAACTGTCGACAATTACTAGGGAATCAGAATCTCAATGTTTTGGGATAATGCTCCAGAGAATGGTAGTTTTTCACCTATTTTTATAAATACCATCAAAGGAGGAGACATAATGGGTTTACATGAAATCCTTTGGTGATAGATTAGGAAGGTGGGAGAAAGCAAAGGGCGTTGGGGGGGGGGGGGGAGACCTCTAGGATTGAATAAAAAGTAAAATGATAGGCACATGCTTCTTTTTTCTTAGTTGGGCATAGGCCAGTTAACAGTCAACAATTAACATGATAACAATGGCCATGAGGGAATTTGTAGTCTGCACCCTGGAGCCATTTGTCGTGCCCTGGGGTGTCTGGAAAAAGGAAGTAACAACTTACCTTAACATTCCACAGGTATGTTATCTCAGTTGCAAAAAGACAATAGGCTCAGTAAAGATCCAACTTGATCATTGTCAAGGAAGACACCAGCCTAGGACGTGACTACCCACTTTAAACTGCTTTTTAATTACAAGGTTTTAATTTCAGACATCCTTTGTGGTTACTTTAGGTTTGTGAGCTTGCAGGCCTTCCCTGAGTTACTCAGGTTAGCATGTAGCCCCTTTTCATCTACAAATTTTACCTATTTTCAAGGCATCAGCAAACATCTCCATACAAATAATACCATAATCTCTATCTCTACTTAACTCTTTTTTAAATATATATATATTTATTGATTTCAGAGAGGATGGGAGAGGGAGAGAGAGATAGAAACACCAATGATGAGAGGGAATCATTGATCAGCTGCCTCCTGCAAACCCGCCTACTGGGGATCGAGCCTGACACCTGGGAATGTGCCCTGACCCTGACCCGGAATTAAACCATGACCTCTTGGTTCATATGTTGATGCTCAACCATTGAGCCACCGTGGCCACTTAACTCTTTCTCATAAGTTTTCACTTCATATTTTCAATTGTTCAAATGGACATTTTCATCTGGGTACACTGTCAGCACTTCAAGCTTATAAATAAAAAAATTGAACATATCCAAAATTAGCTCTTTATTTTTTTCCACTTTACTAGTTTTCCTAACTTTATGACACTTTTCTTTGTGACTCAGGTCCAAAGCCTGAGAGTCACCTTTAACTTCTTTTTCTCCTCCTGACCCATCAGCAAGTCCATGGAAACGATATTTGCCTTGCCAGTTCTTACTATGCTGTTCTGGGGATCAATCTCTTTATGCCATCCTAAGAGGATCCCTATAGTGATGATGGGAAAAAATAACTAGAAAGAAAACTAGGATGTTACAGATATATATTGAAGGATCAAGACCATAAGAACAGATGACTTAAACTTCACAGATCACTTTAAGAAATAATGATGGTAGTGAATACAGGATGATAAAGTACTATAACGAGATGGTATGAAAGTTGGGGCTGAACATGCAGACAGTTTATTGAGAGTATGAAAAGAAGCAACACTAGGAAGAGGCAGCAGTAGAGGAAAGCTATACACATATAGTGATTATAAAAGATGAGTATCTCTGCCAGTATTGCCCAGACTCAAATCCCAGCACAGTTGTCCACACAGCTTCCCGACCTTAGGCACACAGAGATGACTTCTCTATCCCTCATTTTCTCCATCTCTAAAACAGAGATACTGGTATATACATAGCTCAAGGGTTATTGTTAGGATTAAATGAATTTGAACTTATAAAGCACTTCCAAGAGGGTCAGTAAAATAGTAAGATATCAGTAAACATTAGTTCTAAAGGGAAATTTCCTTTTTTTTTCATATAATGAAGGCCAAAGGCACATTTTAAGAGACATAAATAAGAAGGTAAGATTTAAAAAATGAAGAAGAGAAAAGAAAAAAACTGGGCAGAGCTAGATCTGTGAGGTAAGGAGATGACAGAACAGCCCAGATTTACAAGGTTGCCTTACACATGGAGGTGGCACCTTCTAGGTAAGACTCAGAGGGAGAGAAGATCAGCTCAGAGAATACATTCATAACCCTAGGGTGAAGAGGAGAATGTGATGAACAGGTTGGATTGAGGAATTCATATATTATTCTGCACTGGCAGAGAGAGTGTGGGACAGTCTAGGGCCTGAAAAGGAGATAGAAGAATTTTTATAGTCTCCCCTGGGATTCTTAATAACCACGTGGTCTCAATCCAAGCAGAAGAAACATAGCTGGTGATCTCACTTCTGGATTGCCCATTTTTTCAGCATTAGATATCCCCCTGTCCCTGAAGCAATAGGTGTACCAACTCACCAGGCTTACCTGCTAAATGACTTTCCATGCTTTGAAACTTCCCCTTTTAGTCAAATGTGTAGTATACAGGAAGTAGGTAATAGACGGCAGGAGCAAGAGGTGCATTCTGGACATGCATTTACAAAGCTTTGCTTTCTAAAGGAGGCCTCCTAAGATTTTTGTTTAAAACCTATGAGCCTTCCCTAGGGGGCTCGGAAACATTTACGCATCCCAGATAGATATGTCAATTGGAGAATTAGATCACATTACACACAGATGTACATTCTGTCTTCTCTGGGGCTGCCTCTGACTTTACCCTTCCCACCAGGGAACTTCTCAGAAGCAGACAGGCCATGGGCCTTAAAAGAGTACTGCTCCCCTCTCACTTGTTCCAAGCCCACAAATTAGACTCAAGCCAAATGTAGGTCCTGGGATCCATTCAACTCAAAATATCAGTGTCTCTGAGGCCAACAGCCACCACCCATTCCTCTCTAGAGTGGTTCCTGAAATGGTGGTGGTGCTCAGTAGAAATTAGAGAGCATTAAAAACAATGCCTTAGGAGTGAGAAAAGTGATAACCTCTTAGAAAGCCTTGGCATCTGTCTATTTCATTCCCTTCAAACAATAATCCAGCTGGCTGAGATAGGTACTATAAGTCCCATTTTATAAATGAGGTAACTGAGACCCAAGTACACTTAACAAAGTCATCCTATGGTACCCATCATGCTTTATGACAGCCTCTGTGAACTGAGTTTACTTTTGACTCTACAAAGCATAACTAAGCAGGGAAATTCACTACCGACTAAAATACCTTGATAACTATGGAGGCAGGGATTGTAACTTAATTGTCTTTGTATTTTCAGCACCTAACCTAGTACCTGGCATGGGATACTCACTCAATTAAATATCAAATATTTAAGTATATCAAAACCAAACAGAATGAAGTGCTTTATTTTTTTTTTCTTCTTTGGGATGTCCTTGTTATCCTCACCTCTGCTGAAATGAACAGACTTGATTTCACTGTATTCTATAAACCCAAGGGCTACCAAGAGAAATATTGACCCAACAGTAATAATAGGTAACTTTATTTCAAAAATGTATTCATTCCCTGCCTAAGTCTACAGCTATTTCTCTAAAGACGGGTAAAATACACAGAATATATTCCCCTGTACAGATTTCCCCAAGAAAAGGAATCATGTCATCTACTTTTCTCTGGATCCCCACACATTACACAAACTTCTAAAAAATTTGGGACAAAATAAGTTCTGACTACACTATTTTGAGTTCTGAACACTACTCCTTTCATGCCATAGAACTCAACCAAATCATCAACCATAATAAATAATTTCTAGGTAAAGGCCATGTACTGTAGAAGATATAAGAATTTCAGACAAAGCATTTCCTCTCATTATGCTTACTTGTTAAAGACATAACATCCTATCTAATAAAAGAGAAACATGGTAATTAGCCGTACATCCGCTACCCTTCCCATTGGCTAATCAGGGCGATATGCAAATTAACTGCCAGCCAAGATGGCGGCCGGCAGCCAGGCAGCTTAAAGTGAACATGAGGCTTGCTTACTTCAGTAACGGAGGACTCCAACGTTCCCCGCCAGCTGCTGCCGGCCTCTGAGCTTGCAGTTTGAAACATTGTTACAAATATAGAAGCTAAACAAAACCCCAGAAACCTGCTTTCAGCCAGCCGGGATCTCAGAGCTGGAGTAGAAACAGTGTTTCGATTACAGAACCCAAACAAACCAGATATCTGCTTTCAGCAGCGGAGGTCTCATAGCTGGAGCCAAGCCTCAGAGCTAACGCTGGCCCAGAATAAAAAAAAAAAAAAGAAAGAAAGAAAGAAAAAAAGGAGCGGTTGAGATCTTCAGTCACACGCCAGCCTGAAAACAGCCCTCAGCCCCTCACCCAGACTGGCCAGGCACCCCCAGTGGGGACCCCCACCCTGAAGGGTGTGTGACCAGCTGCAAACAGCCATCATCCCCTCATCCAGGCTGGCCAGGCACCCCAGTGGGGACCCCCACCCTGATCCAGGACACCCTTCAGGGCAAACCAGCCGGCCCCCACCCGTGCACCAGGCCTCTATCCTATATAGTAAAAGGGTAATATGCCTCCCAGCACCGGGATCAGCGTGACAGGGAGCAGCACCCAAACCCCCTGATCGCCCTGCGGCTCTGTGTGTGACAGGGTGCGGCGCCCAAAACCCCCTCATCGGCCCTGCTGTGTGTGTGTGACAGGGGAAGGCTCCCCAACCGCCCCCCTACAGGCCCTGCTCTGTGTGTGACGGGGTAGAGCCATAACCTCCTGATCGGCCCTGCTCTGTGTGTGACAGGGGCTGTGCCCCAACTCCCCTATCGGCCCTACTCTGTGAGTGACAGGGGGGAGCTTCTCAACCTCCTGATCGGCCCTGCTCTGTGAGTGACAGGGGGGAGCGCCCCAACCCCCTGATGGGCCCTGCTCTGTGCATGACAGGGGGTGGCGCCACAACCTCCCCATCGACCCTGCCTTGAGTGTGACAGGGGGCAGTGCCCCAACCCCCCAATTGGCCCTACCCTAAGCGTGACTGAGGGTGGCATCACAACCTCCCAATCTGCCCTGCTCTGTGCATGACAGGGGGCGGTGCCCCAACTCCCCAATCAGCCCTGCTCTGAGCCCAACCAGGGGCTGCACCTAGGGATTGGGCCTGCCCTCTGCCACCCGGGAGCAGGCCTAAGCCAGCAGGTCGTTATCTCTCGAGGGGGCCCAGACTGCAAGAGGGCACAGGCTGGGCTGAGGGAACCCGCTTCCCCCCGAGTGCACAAATTTTTGTGCACCAGGCCTCTAGTTTATATATATATAAAACATAAGAAATAAAAAGGTATAGATATAGCTTATAAAGTTACAGGAGTCCAGGAAAGCAAGTCACATGGTGCAGTGGTCAGCGCATCATTGAAAAGATGGTACTTGGGACTCATCAACAGGCTGCTACCTCAAGTTGGGCCATCATCTCACATTCCTTATTAGCCCTCCTCATCCTGGAGGTGCACATGACCTGGTGGAGGTGAGAAGCCCAGCCTGATGAAATAGTTTTGCAAACAGAGCTCCATAGCCTGATTTCTTTTTTAGATGGCAAATTTAGGGTTTTGTTTGCATTTTGACTTTATGGAATTCCTCCAAGAACAATACCAGCTGAATCCATAATCAAGATAGAAAAGGAAAAGAGTTAGGAAGGTTTGATTCTTCACAGCACTCACACCTGTCACAGGGACCACCATGATTAGGGAGGCCACAGTGACAGAATGTCCAAGCAAACCCATTACACACTCAGACGGAAATCCCACAAACTTTCATTGTCCAGACACACAAACTCCCACTGTCAAACCAATGCATGCATATAATTACTCCTAAGTCAACTTCAGTTTTCCACTTGCATGGGAGGTGGAAAACAATAATATCCACTAAAAAGCTAATGTTCCTGATTAGCAAATATCTTTCCTCACCTGGGTCTGATTTAAGTTTCCTTTCTCCTAGGTCATGAAGGGTCTTGATTAAAAAACATTTCCCAAATTGTTATCGCATCAATTTATTTTTCCTTATTCTTCTTCTACCTTCTTGTTAGCAATCAATTAACTCTAAGTTAGAAAGGAATATTTATGTACCTAGGCTGGAATTATTTTTAACAAATGCAACCATACTATAGGTATTGATAATCATTCTAGAACTGCCACATTAAAAATCATTATTTGCAAATTCAGCAGCCCTAAAGTAATAAGCAAGGAGGTTTTATTTTTTTGGTGATTTAAGGTACTTATGGGGAATAGACACACATGTATACAAGGCTATTGATACTCTATCCTCTCTTGGTTCACTCTGTCTTAAAAGATTAAAATTTACACTAATCCTCCACGTGACCCCAGAGCTGAGAAACAGAAGGAAATCCACTGCCAGGAGCATCCTTCACTCTCCTCCACAAAAGCTGAGTTTCCAAAGGCCAACATAAAAGGCATATTATATGTCTTCAGCTCCATGGCCCGAAGGTACCTGACTGGAACTGGGAGCCTGTCCAGTTCAGACAGAAGGAAAATATTACCCTTCTATTTAACAAGGCAGTGCTGAAGGATTAATCACTAAGTAAATAGCAACAAGCCAGGAGTTTGCAAGAGGGATACAGACCCACCCCATGTGCTCAATTTTTCTGGGATTCAGGATGGAAATTATTACAGAGAGAGTTTGGAAGGGGCTGCAGTAACAACCACCTTCCAGGGCAAGAGGGAACAATGAGTGAAACCTCAGGCCTGACCCAGCCAAGAGGGAAGTTCATTCCCGGAGTCCTCCGGAGAGCACAGGTCCATTTTGTTTATCACATCCATGCAGAGGATTGATAAAACCTGGGGAGTGTTGATGGCCAGACCACACGTTTCTGTGTGGCTTCAAGCAAACCATTTAACCTTTCTGAGCCTTGGCTTTCTCAATTTAAAGGTTAATGTTTCCTCTATTATCAGGTATTCTGTAATTAGACACAGAAATAAAACTCCTCAGAACAGTCACTTAAAATGCTTAAGTCTCTTTAGCTCTCCCTACTGTGAAGACAGACACAGATAAGAACTGCCCCTCTCTCAAAAAAAAAAAAAAAATCTGAGCCAGGGGACCCCAAGCATTTGTCCGAACAAAATGGGGTATATACCTTCTCTTAGAAAGAGTCACCATAGACTCTTCCAATATATGCTTATTATTTTCCCTATTTACTACATCTTAAGTGTTAGCAGGTGAAGGGTCTGTCACATCCACAGGTGTATAACCAAGAGTCTAGCACAGACTGCTTCCAATTTATTGAATGAATAAGCAGATGATTATCAGATTCTCAAGAATGAGATCTAGTCTGAAAGAAGTGGCATCTATGTATATAAAAGCCTAAGCGACTGTTTTACCATTCCACCAGTCACTATGATGCACACTGACCACCAGGGGGCAGACGCTCAACACAGGAGCTGCCCTCTGGTAGTCAGTGCGCTCCCACAGCAGGAGTGCTGCTCAACTGACCAACAGGCACCAGACACCAGGCTCACAGCTGGTGAGCCTCTCCCGCAGACACTCCCCCTGCACGCCCTTCCCCCACTGGGACCGGGCCGGGATCTGGACAACATCGGGACTGACTGGGCCCGAGCCTGCGGGCCACTTCTTGGTCATGGGCACACCGAGACTGCAGCAGAGTAGCACTGAGCCTACCGAGCAGTGGCAGCGGCAGCAGGCACAGCGGGGCTGGGATGAGCGGGAGCTGCACAGCACACCTGGCCTGGCTCAGGCTCCTCCCCAACCGCCTGCCACTTTGCACACTACTACATCCCTCCAGAGATGTTGGACTGCCAGTTTTGGCCTGATCCCCGCAGGCCATGCCGAGGACCCCACTGGCAGGGATTCATGCACTGGGCCTCTAGTTACACATATAAAGATGAAAAAATATATATATGTTTTAAAGTCCTCTAGAACTCAAGAGTATGGTGGTGAAGGGGAAATATATGCATATCATGAATTATAAGGTGATGCTATGCAGAGTTTAATAGATACACATGGTGCTGTGGAAAGTATAAAAGGAGGCATCAGCACTGCTGGGAGGTGAAAGTAGGCTCCACAGAGGAGGACAGCTTGTTGCTGAGTCCAAAGGGGAGGAGGAGCCCTCCCTGGTTGGCTAGCAGAGAGTAAAGCAGAGTATTTAAAAGGTGAGTAATGTAGTGAACAGTAGATGAAATTACAGCTCAAACACGCTTTGCATTTCAGTCTTTGTTTTATCTGCAGAGAATCACAGCCAGAGCATACTGTCACGAGTTGAAGTCTAAATTGCTTTAGATCACACGTTCCCAAAGGGTAAGGACCATGTCTTTGGTGTGTTCTCTCAGAATTCCTGCACAGTGGGTGTTCAATAAATATTTAATAGTAATGAATTGATTAATTAAGAGTATTCATATTCCATATGCATGGGTAGAGCCCTCTTTTTGCTTTAATTACTATTGCTTTAATCATCATTAAATAGTATTTCTTAGACAGAAATTTAGTTCACTGTTAAATACATAGTCCACCTGAGTTTGTAGCCCTAACATAAATAGTGGTATTAGGGAATACCCCACTTCTCACTGCTGGTGAACAATTCTGTGGCACTGCCCATATAAAACGGAAGCAGTTAAATGTGGAAGAGCACTTACTGAGAGACAGCTCCTGAATAGGTGCTGGAGAAGAATCATGAGATTGGGAAATGTAGGGAATACCGGCAGGAATCAGGAATCGGGGGAGCAGTTTTTCACATGGTGAGACTGAAATAAAACAAGAAGAACGTCTCCCGATAATGTGGCAAGAAGTAGCTGGGCTCCAGGCTCCATGGTGGTTTCCAGGGAGCAGACCCTTTAGAGAGCATAACAACTGGTGAATGTGCTCCAGACCAGTAGTCACCAACTGGTGGTCCGCGGTTGGCAACCGCTGCTCCAGACCAAGGTGAAGAAGAGAAACAGACCTGAATGTCTAAGCATCACTGTCAGCCACAATGTCAATGACCAGACTACCTCAGGTTGTGAAAGGCCAGTTTCATTTCAGCTAAGCAAGACGTAAAAGCATTTTATGACTCAAGCCAGCAGAAGCCTAGAGAACAGTAAACTTTCATGCAGAGGAGGTGGCATTGTACCCAACCATGATCTAAGCCAGATAGTGGAGCAGAGGTTGAAGAGAAGGTAGGGGATTAGGAAGGGAGAGAGGAGGACACAGGAGCAGAGGTGAGAACACTTAAAACTTTCTCATAAGCACAAGAGGAGAAAGTATGAAAGTAGGGAAACCCATTCTCTTTTTGCCTCAGTCACCACACAGGGCCCAGTGCGGAGCAGGCAAGCACCACAGATCAAGTGTGAGACAGGCTTTCAGGCAGTCATCTGGACTATCTTAATTCATGTTAATAGGTATTAAATATTGATTTTTTTTTTGTCTTCCATTCTTGCCACAGCAAATTCTATTATGCACAAAATATGCATAGTGGTATTTTTAAAATTCAATTCAGATTGTATCACTTTTGGTAAAAAAAAAAAAAAAAACACAAAAAAACTCCCAATGGCTTCCTAAGGCATAGCTCTGTGATTATTGAGGTGCAGAAGTCTCAACTCAAAAGCCTAGAAGGACCAAATTGTAAGTATCAAATAAATATGTGTTATGAGATTGGTTGGACCTCTCAGAATTAGAGTGTGTCTGACAAATTTAAAGAGTGCTGCTCCTTACCTTCAGCCTGTTTGACATGTGGAAATGTGAACCCATATTTGCTAGAACTTCTAGTTTTTTTCAACACAAACTGGATATTTGATTTTCAAGTGAAATCTAATTTCAAATGTTGGACCAAAGTTATAAAATACAATTTATGCCAATCAAAATGTATCTGCATGATATTACTGTGGACTAACTGCCAATTTGCCGCCTCTGCTACAGGACCTGGGCCAGTCTACAATCAGTGTTAACTTTATCTCATGATTACTGGCAAAGGGGTTAAAGTGTAGGATATGTAATCAGTGTTGTGTAAAGCAAATGGCCACGTCAAAGGGCCACACTTCTATCTGGGAAGCCTACAGAGTAGCAGCAGGGCTGAGGACAAAAAAATTAAGGCTGGAGAGTTCACAGGACCTGCAGTATGTCACAGTAGCCAAGAAAGGTCCATTGAGCTATAGATTCTTCAGTAACTTTCTACAGCAACAAGCCAACCTAATGAGGTTGCCTTGCCATGCCCTCACTTCAGGACTTAACATACCTGGATTCTAATCACTCAACTTCATCTTCAATATTCACATTCAGAGAGACAAAATAACTCAGGAAAATTAAGAACATACTGTTAACCAAATTCTCAGAACAGTGTCCATCTTTTCAGAGGACTGAGTGGAAATATGAGTCACAGAAAAAATGTCCCTACTGAGGCAGGTACAAAAGCACATTTCTGGGTGACATCCTCAGAGCACTGGGGATACAAAACATAGATACTTAACACAATTAGAGAATAATACTAAAGAGTATCTGAAGCAAATCCGAAGACAGGCATGTTCTTCAACAGTGAGGAAGTTCACAAACTCAGAGAGGAGGAAAGCAGCTACATGTAATCAGAGAAGATTTCCCAAAGAGACAGGATTTGAGATAAATAAAGGATTGATACAGTCTTCATTGATGCACTGATTCAACAACTGTTTATGGAACGCTGGAAATTATTCTAGACATAATTCTAGATATAACAGAGTTTCAATTACAGTGTAAACAATAAATAATGAGCAAGTTGACAAATAATTTCAGGTAGTTATTACTACCACAAAGAAAATCAAAGAGGATGGTAATATATAAGGAGCTGGTATGGTATTGGCCGTTAGGCATTTGGACTGAAGTGATGGAAGGGAGCCAGGCAGGTAAAGGTCTCGGGGGAAATCATCTCAGGAAGAAAGAACAATAAGTATAAGGAGGAAATTACCTTAGTTTGTTCCAAAAAGGAAGTGAAAGAAGGATAGAGATCAGAGAGATAATGGAGGAGGCTCCTGCAGCATCTAGATGCATAGTAAGAATTTGGGTTTTGTTCTATTTTTAATGAGGAGCCATTAGAGAACATTAGGCATAAAGGTGATATGAAAATAACTGTCTAACCACTATGCTGTACACCTGAAACGAATACAAAATAAAATTGAATATAAACTGAAATTGAAAGAAATAAAGGATTTTGAAAAACAATAAAAATGATGTAACATGAACAATACTTTTAAAAGATTACACTGGCAGTTACTGCTATATGGGAAGTTGACTTTAAAGACAAATAATAGAAGTAGACAGATCTCCTACAGGTAGATGGAGTACATCCGACAGGAGACTGAAGTTGTACTTGGACAGTGATGAGTTCCCACACAAATGCTCTGGCAGATAAATAAGAGGGGCCAAGAAACAGGATTTTCAACGTCGGCTTTGGGAACAAATTCAATTCTTAAGGAGAACACTGAGGTCCCTGGTCACAGGTTGGTGACAGTAATTTATTTGCTTGCTTTTTTATGACCTACTTCTCTCCACTAAAACATAAACTTACTAAGGAACTTTGTCTTATTCTCCAGGACCCCATCACCATCACCACAACTTCAAGGCAAACATGCTAGTGTGACTTGGAACACATAGTTATTAGTGAATAACAGGCTCTCAATCAGTGATTAATGAGCGCAATGAATAATGAAAGAACACTATATTGAATGAAACAAATGGGGTTTAACAGAAAGTATTAGAAGTATGACCGGCAGTGAGGCTGCTACAATAATAAGATTTGAAGAGTTAAGAGATGAAACTAAGGAAATAAGAAATGAAATAAAGAAGAAAACAGTCTATATTTGAAAAGAACCAATAGAACTTGGAGATAGTGCTGGCCCATTGATCATAAAGGATAAAACTGAAGAAGTAAAAGATGACCACAATGGATATGGCAGATTTCCCAGGGGCCTTTGGGTTCTGGATGTGATATAGATTTGGCCAATTCTAAGCATTTCATGGTATTTGAAAGCAGAATTGAAGTGGAGGCCATACTGCCTGCTTTTGCTATTTTGTGGGAAGCAGAGCCATGGAGGCATTTGCATTTTTATGTTAACATTTAGCAGAGGACTCAGGGTCTAGTGACCAATTGCTTCATGGGTGTCTACCATCAGGGAGCAGGTTCCCACTTTGCTGATGCAGATTATAGCAGGTTCCATTGTGGCCCTAGGCCAGCCGTGGGCAAACAACGGCCCACGGGCCGGATCCGCCCGTTTGAAATGAATAAAACTAAAAAAAAAAAAAAAGACCGTACTCTTTTATGTAATGATGTTTACTTAGAATTTATATTAGTTCACACAAACATTCCATCCATGCTTTTGTTCCGGCCCTCCGGTCCAGTTTAAGAACCCATGTGGCCCTCGAGTCAAAAAGTTTGCCCACCCCTGCCCTAGGCTAAGTGCAGTTTGGCTTCTGAATTACAGCTATTTACTGATCATTTCACTTTCAAGTCATGTCACATTCTGGATTATAGTAGAATCAGCTACCATAGAGAATCAGCAACTTCCTTGGTAGGCAGATACAATATGGTGGCCTTGGAGGCTATTGCTGAAACTTGCCATATATTTTGTCTTTTCAGCCCTCTGAGTGATTCTATAAGTTATGTACTACCCTTGTAAAAAATAATAAGTCCCTATTGCATAAATTAGCTAGAAAGGATTCTGTTTTCTGTAAATGAACTGTGAGAGATATAGTGACTATTTCTGGATCTGAACCTGAAGGAGTAAGACAATGGAAGAAATACAAGAAGAAAGGAAAAGTCAGGAAGATAAGAAAAGGGTAGAGACGGAAAGAGAAGGACAAGACATCTTTGCCTTAGAGGAGCTAAAATAGGCAGCATGACAAGAGGGAAGCAGAGCCAAGACATGACAGAAGACCTGCAGCACATCCACAAAGTAGCAGGCAAGTATACGTAAATAAGCATCCTGGGAACTGAGCACAGAATCACTGAGTATGCACCACCAAGGAGGGCTCTAAAGGCAGGGAGCATCCTTCCAGGAGGTGAGAGCTCCCAACAGGTCTCTGAAAACAGAAGACTCACTGGAAAGCATCCCCATAACTGGTTAGAAATGAATTCAAATGGTCTGTGTACATGTTTTGAACATTGTCACAAAGAGGAAACATGGGATTAAGCCATTCAATACAGTGCCTGCCTTGCTTCTGGGCCAGTTCCCCAGGGGCCGGTGCCAGCCTAATGTAGCAGAAATACATGGAAACACACACTAGGAACCAACAAAACACACGGCATCTCAGAGGCTGCTGTTAGACAGAATGTGAATGGTCTAAGGAAAAAATCCATAGAGTGAGCTACTGGAAATGGTTCTTTTAGTGGAACATCAGAATGATTTGCAGTTATTCTGGTGAGGCAATATCTTGGGCTCCAAAAGCACTTACCAATGTCAGACCAAGGGTTAGACAGGGAAGAGTATGATGGAATAGACTCGCAGCGGTTCTCAACCTATGGGTCGCGAACAATGAAAATACATCCTGCATATCAGATATTTACATTAGGATTCATAACAGTAGCAAAATTACAGTTATGAAGTAGCAACAAAAATAATTTTATGGTTGGGGGTCACCACAACGTGAGGAACTGTATTAAAGGGTCGCGGCATTAGGGAGGTTGAGAGCCACTGGAGAGGGAAGGAAGAGATGGACATGGCTATGAATCTGTAGATGTGTTCTGAAAGTGTTTACAAATTTCCATTTTATTCATTTGTTCATGCATTTGTCCTTCTCCTGTATTTTTACCCAGATCCACTTAGCAATGCACTTCAGTGTTATGTGTGACATATTCAGAGCTTTTTATACTTTACATTTAAAAGTCTGTTTTGGTGATCATTATCTTGATAATGTATACAATTTGTGTCTCCTATTCTGCATGCTTGTCCATTCTCGCTCTTTACTGATTTGTAAATAATTTTCAATAACAGGAAACAAAATCTAAAAATATTGAAGTGCCTAACACTCAGGCATCATTCTCACAAGGAAAATTATTTAAGTTATCCATTCAAACAAGCTCACTGCGGCAACCATACCACCTCCATAGATTGTATTGTAAAGAGAAAACACACCCCCTTCTAGTAAATGTTCTCACTTTCAAGGACTCATACGCAAAATCTACCAGATACAATTTGCTGTCAGGCTTTCAGGTTCTGAACCCAGTGGTCACATTGATTTCCCTTGCCCTTTCTAAAGCTTTACTCTCTGGCATCTAGGGGGCCACAGGGACTTCTAAGTAGGGGATCACTACAATGCTCTAAAAAGTAGGGGCAGCCCAGCTGGCCTGGCTCAGTAGTTGAGCTTCAACCTATGAACCAGGAGGTCATGGTTCAATTCCTGATCAGGATACATGCATGGTTTGCAGGCCCAGTACCCAGTGTGAGGCGTGTAGGAGACAACAATCAACGATTTTCTCTCTTCGTTGATGTTTCTATCTCTCTCTCCCTCTCCCTTCTTCTCTGAAATCAATGAAAATATATTTTTTTAAAGTAGGGGAAAAGGAGAACTCAACTCATACAGCTTTCAGATGCATGTTAGCATAACACCTAACAGTTCTAATTATATTTTCAATTTGAGAGTTATGAGAATCAGCCTAAACATAAGCTTTATGTGAACCCCAGCACACAGTACTGGTTACCTTTCTTATCATAGAAGTGACAAGGTGTTAATAATACAGGTCTCTGCATTTTCTATTTGTATGGTTTGCCTACTATCAACATGTTCAAGAAGTGGCTCTTATCTTTCAAAACAACCAGTGATGACAAAGGGAGTACATTGTGAGTTGGCTGGTCCATGTCTCAATGGAGAGTTCACATCTCAAGAAAGAGTCTGTGATACTCTCCCCCTTGAACTATAGAGGCTGACACAGCTAGACTTTGGGAGTTTAAACATCTCTGCAAATCTACTTCTTGCAAAGATAGTGATGATGACAGTATTGTTATGGGTTGAATTGTGTTCCCCCAAAATTTACATGTTAAAGTCCTAACCCCTAGAACCTCAGTATGTAACCTTGTTTGGAGATAGAGTTGTTCTTGACATAATTAGTTAAGATGAGGTCATGCTAAAGAAGGGTGGGCTCCTCATCCAATATGACTGATATCCTTATAAAAAAGGCAAATTTGAACAGACATGCTCACACAGAGAGAGGATGCCATGTGAAGAAGAAGGAGGCAGAGATCTATAAGACAAGACCACTAAAAATTACCAGCAAAAGCTAATGCAGAGAAATGGAGAAAACTCTCCCTCACAGCCTCAGAAGGAACCAGTCCTTCTGGCATCTCCATCTTGGACTTCCAGCCTCCAGAACTGTGCAACACTCCATTTCTGTTTTTGTTAGGATAACCTTTGTTAGGAAACTAGTTCAGGTAAAGCTGTTAATTATAGCCCTAGTTGGTTTGGCTCAATGGATAGAGCATCAGCCTGAGGACTGAAGAGTCCCAGGTTTGATTCCAGTCAAGGATACATGCCCGGGTTGCAGGCTCGATCCCCAGTACGGGGTGCAAAGGAGGCAGCCAATCAATAATTCTATCTCATCATTGATGTTTCTATCTCTCCCTCCCTCTCCCTTACTCTCTGAAATCAACAAATATATATATATATATATATATTTTTAAAAATATGCTAATTATAACCATAAGTATCTAATAACAATAGCCTGTAATGTAGAGCCCTCTTAAGGTTTTTTCTCCAAGAAAAAGGTAGGGCAAAAATTTTTGAACTAATAGTGACAATAATAACAACATCTTAGCTTCCAAAAAGTTTTTCCATCTGTTATCTTATCAGACTTTCATCCCCAATTGTGTACGTTACTAACAATGGTGATTATTATCCCTGTTTGCAGATAGGAAAACTGGGACTCCAAGAAGTGTAAAGAAATCATCTCATCCGATGGGGCCAGAGCTAGGTCAGGACCTTGAAGAAACTGTGGTTAAAGAAAATGTTTTCCATTTTCTTCAGTTTACATATAAAAATACAGTTACAAACATAAATAGGTAGCCCTCAGATTTCACTATGTTTCCTAGGGTTCTGAACCCCTGCATCATGACCTATGTAAGTACATCTAGGAATGTGTTCTAGGAAGGGAGAATGAAGTGAGCAACCTGAGAGACCACTGAGGAATCCAGGACTCCCCACACTGGCTCTGTGAATAAACGGGGAGAGGGTGACATCACCTGCTGTCTTTGGTCTCCCCAGGAGCACTCCTGGGCTCTGCAGCAATGCCTCTCACACAGGGCTCATCCTGACTATGGAGGACAGCAGGCCAGAGCTAAAGGTTGACGAGGGAGTGATGGCACCACCACCTACATTATCAGAGAACACTCCAGCCATTCCAGTCTTCCTTGGAAAACCCTCATTGTTCTGTCACCCAGATGTTTACCTAATCTTTCAAAAACAGTTTGTATTTTGCTTGCATGTCCTCTTTGGGAATAATAAGTAGAGTAAATTTTTCCCCCACTATTTTAAGTGGAATGACCACTGACTTATCCTAAACTTGCCTCTTTTGGACTCACCATCTCAAAGCATTCCTCTGACTCTCAGATCCCAGATGTGGTGGGAGTCTCCCTTCTCCATCCTCTGCATGAGTCTGATTGCTCTGTCACACTACCAATCAGTCCTGCAGTCATGTGGATTCTCTTTTCGGTGAGCTTATTAACTCACCTAACAGGTATAGAGCACTTTCCCTACGCAAGTCCCTGGTCAGGCACAGGTGGCACAAAACTAAATAAAACACTGTTCCCATCGCCTCCTCAAGTAGTGCACTATCTAGGGCAAAATGATAATAGAAAGGAAGGGTGAGTGGGACAGAGTTCAGCCCCTCAGGATGTGACTTGGGCTATCGGAGAGCAAGCAGGACTCCCTGGTTTCAAAAGAAGGCCCTGTGTTGATCAGAGTTCTTTGCAAATAGCGGAGGTGATTTCTGGCTCCTTCAGCATAAGGCCAGAGGGGTTAGATTTAAGTGGCTTTTAGAAACCTCAGGAGATCAAAACAGCATCAGAAAACTAGAAGCAAAGTCCACTCCTGAGACCTGAGGAGCAGGAATTATCAGAATAACCAGCTCTAATCATCCCTTGTCCTTTCATCATCCTACTTTAAGACACGGATACCAAACAGAGAGAGTCTTGTTTACTGAACCTCTGTTTGGAGCCCACCTCTTTCCTAGGGAGACCAGATCACTTTACAGACACCTCATCCAGACTGCTATTCCCCCTGAACACCTACGCAGTGTTCGGCAAATTGTGGCTCGGCAAACCGCAGCTCGCGAGCCACATGTGGCTCTTTGGCCCCTTGAGTGTGGCTCTTCCACAAAATACTGACTTCTGCGCATGGGCCATGAAGTTTCAATCACACTGTACGTGCATGCCCGCACATGGCATTTTGTGGCTCGGGGCCAAAGAACCGCATGTGGCTCACGAGCCGCGGTTTGCCAACCATGGATAGGGTCTCTGGGATATAAGTAGTTTCCAAGTGTCTTAGAACAAGTCAGGAGAACCTGATTCTTTCTGTGTCCTACAGAGCCACGTCCAATCTCAGCACTGGACACACAATGATGGAATAAAGAATGAAGGGGAGTCAAATTGGAACAGTTATTAAGTCCAAGGACTAATTTATTTTCTTACTTATGATTTCAACATCTGCTTGTTGAAATTTCAACTGGAGAAAATTTATTTTTTTCTGGTTAAAAGATTTCCTGATTCCTTATAATAGTAACTGATGTTTCCCTGTGCATTCTAACTTTCTTCCTGACTAATTTTACATCTCTTTAATTTCCTAATAGCCTGGTGGCATATGTTTTATCTTCTTCATTGGAAACTAGATATCACAGAGGCTGGTGACTTGCCCAAGGATGTGAGATGCTGGCACAGGTTGGAAGGAATGAGACACTGGGGCTCTTGACTCCAAGTGCAGGCTCCTTCCCATGGCTCCCCCCTCCCCCCCCCCGCCACTCCCCCCCCCCACGTGTTTGGTTGGAGCCTTTCCTTCTCAAAGGCAGACGCTCATCAGAGCGCACCCCATGCTAACAGGTAGTGCAATCAGTGAGGAGGCTCTCCACACCCACCTGCTCAATCATCCAGAGATCACTGTACACTGAGAAGCCGGGGCAGCACTGATTACGCTGGTCAGTAGGCAACACGTGCCTGGAGAGCTTTGCAGAGTGATAATCAGGTGCAGCCTCTTTCCTTCCTCTTAGAACTTTACCATTTGATCAGGGTAACATGTTCAAGGGTGAGCGTTGACCTCTTAGAGGACTGTAGCTTTGTGTTCATGATACTCATCTTTTAGAAGTATCTGTGACCTAGAGATATGGCAAGTCATGGAATTGCATTAGAAGATACCAGGGAGAGAAAGAAAAAAGGAAGGCAATCATTTCAATTTATAAACAAGGGAAACTTGGCCTTAGAAAAACGAAGTCATTTGCCATAAGCCACAGAGCTGACCGGAGGCAGCTTTGTAGTAGAATGCAAGCCTCTTAACTGCCCATCTAATGGTATTTCCTCACATTGTACAGCATAAGGCTGCAAAGGATATATCACAGTAACTGAGTAACTGCATATTTCTCACTAATCAAGTCAGCAGGTAAACTTAGGTTTCACAGATTAGAAACAGCCCTCCAGGCACCACCCCAAAGCTGCTCTGAGCACCCAGGGTCCTGAGACCATGAGTTCTCAGTCAAATCCATTTCAATGAGTCACGTGTCAATGCTGACCCTATTTTTAGGAGCCACGCCAAACAAACAGAGAGATGGGCTCAGTGCAAACCATAAACCAGAAAGCCTGTTTCTGACTCTCGTTTGGGGCCTTTGAGAGCATTTGCCTCTCCTGGCTGATTAACACGTTAAGCACCCAGTCAGTCACCGGTGACTGACACTATACTTTCCGTCCGGAGGACAAAACAGGCTGGCGCTTAACGTGTTAATATATATATAAATCTGTCCCTTCCACACCTGTGCTTGCCTTAGAAAAAGTTAAAGTAGGTAATTCCCTATCAGGACATGGCTCAAGGAATAGGTATTCTTGCCCCCAAAACATCTCCACTAGTGTCAAATCAAGGTGTGTACAATTTCAAATAAGATATATGGTGCCTTTGATTCATAAAAGGCCTTTGTCTTTAAGAACTACCTGATAAACTGTAAATTCTCTGAAAAGGAAAATGAGACACAGCCTGGAGCGCAAAGGTTACTGGGAAAAAGGATAGATAGAAGTGGAAGGAGACATAGGGAACTACCAGAAACCACATTCACATGCTTCATCTGTCATTAACTTTTGTTAAGCACTTAATATATCCCAGGCACCCAGCTAGGTAAGGGAAAACAGAAACAAAGAAGCCATGGCCTCTGTTCTTAAGTCCAAGGAAAGAAGTGTGAAGAGTCATAACACTGCAATAAAGTGTTATAATGGTTCTATGCTCACAGTGCTACTCTGAGGAAACAGAGGAAGGCCACCATCAAGGTCCAAAGGACTGTTTGCACTGCCAAGGTAGGGATGTTCAGACTGAGTTTTTATAGATGAGGAGCTCACCATGAAACAAGACAAAGAGGGAATTTGAGGCTGAAGGAATAACATGCACGACGGCACAGGGGTAAAATAGATACTTTATCTTCAAGAATGGCAAGCAATTCTGAATAAGTATAATAGTGACCATCACAGACATCTATTGTTAAGGTGTCAAAACATCTGAGTTTGCTCTGGAATGAGGGACGTCCCGGAGCATAAGACTACAGTGCTAACATCAGGAAAGACCCAGGTAAACCAGATTGAGCTGGTCATCGTAGAGATGGTCACGAGAAGGATGCTTACATTTGGAGGCATCCTTCTCGTAGTAAAGCAAATTGCACAGAAGGAGCACTGACTGAGGAGCTAGAAGCCCTGAGATCATACTAGAAGCCTTTCTGGAATCAGTTTTCTAATCTGTACTGTGGCACAGGAGCTCTGATATTGCTCAAATCAAAACTCCATCATTCCAAATGGCCCAAAGGAGCCAAGGTAGGAAGAATCACCTACCTAAACGACAGAGTATTCCACAGAACAATCATCCTGTGCATGCAAATCTGCATAGGTCCCCTGAAGCTTTTCCCTGGAGCAAAAAGAACCCATAGGAGGTAGAAATCTGAGTGACCATCCACCGAAACATGGCAACCCATGTTGGCCATGACTGTGATTTCATTAGTGCCCCATTCAAAATTAGCCTCCTCCGGGGACTGGTTTGTGGCTCGGCATCAAAATGATTTTAAAAACCATCAGTCCCTGTTGGTCATGACCATTTAGATGTATATTAACTTGTAATAACCTGGAGCTGTGAATCTCAGTGGCACTGTGGCTTGGCACAGACTTCCTCATTTATTTATTCATTCATCCACTGAACCAACAGATTGTACTAATACACTTGTTAATTAGCAAAGAGGGAAGGAATGACGGGGGTACCTGAGATCTCATTCACTCAGATGGCTGGGTGACTTAGGTGATCATCGCACAGAATTTCAGCCATCCCTGGTTTTATCACACTTCACTTTTCCAGGCTTTGAAGAGATTGCGCTCTCTACAATCGGAAAGGTGGCAATGTTGCATCAGCAAGTCTATCTGCACCATTCTCCAACAGCATGTGGTCACTACCTCTCTGTGTCACATTTTGGCAATGCTTGCAATATTTCAAACCTTTTCAATATGATTATATTTGTTGCAATGATCTGTGGTCAGTGTATTGGAATTGTTCTATGGTGCCACGAATCATGTCAATATAAAATGGCAAAATTAATAATTGCTAAATGTGGTGTCCTCACTGCTTCACCCACTGGTGGTTCTCCTGTCCTTTTCCATTTCTTTCTGTCTCCTTGGGCCTCCGTATTTCTTGAGACACAACAATACCGAAATTAAGCCAATTAATAACTACAAAGGCCTCTATGTGTTCACGTGAAAGGAAGAGTTGCCTGTCTACGTCTAGTGAAGATGCTGTGAAGATTGTGAAAATGACACAAGATTTAGAATATCACATAAACTTAGTTGCAAAAGCAGCAGTAGAGTTTGAGAGGATGGACTCTAGTTTTGAAAGAAGTTCTGTGGATGAAATGCTGTCAAACAGCATGACATGTTACAGAGAAATCGTTCCTGAAAGGAAGAGTCAGTTGATGGCAAACTTCATTGTTGTCTTATTTTAAGAAGTAGCCATAGACACCCTAGCCTTCAGCAACTACCATCCTCATCAGTCAGCAGTCATCAACACAGACGTAAGACCCTCCACCAGCAAAAAGCCTGATTCACTGAAGGCTCAGATGATCGTTAGCATTTTTTTTGGCTATATCTTTAATTAGGATTTATTAGACAGAATGCTATTGCACATTCAATGCACTACAGTATAGTGTACACATGACTTTCCTATAAGCTGGGAAACCAAAAAAATTGTGTGACTTGCTTTATTGTGATATCCATTTCATTGTGGGGGCCTAGCACTGATCTCACAGTATCTTTGAGGTATGCCTGTACTAAACTAGATCAAAGGCTAGAATCACTTTTGTACTTTTTCCAGAGCAATGATGAACAAGTTCCGGTCTCCCAATTAAGTTGTATCAAATCTCTATCCATATTAACACCAATATTTTAAGAACGGCTTATGTCTACATTGCACATTGACTATCCACAAAACACAAGAGAGACCAGATTCAGTCAGAGAAAAAGAAAAACCTTCAATGTTTGGGTGAGCGAGAAGATGGATGGAGTAAAATCATACAAGCTCAATAATCAATGGGCTGGCAGACTGAACTTAATGCTTCAGGGCCTTTTCCAAACAACCTTCTTCTATGTGAATATTATGAATCCAAACATAATGCAAGCTTCTAAACTGCACTTTCTATTTTCTGGATTTTTAAGTTTCTCATATTTGTCCACAGTTGGGAGATCAGCCCTCTAATCCTCGCACAAGTTTTAAAACGTAATCAGTTCCATTTCCAACCCCAGCGCTTGTTCCCGGCTTCACAGCTTGTAGCTTCTGCCAGGAAATGAAGCAAACGTTCCCTCTTTCAAAGCAGGTGCAGCAGCCTGACAATAATCCAATAAAAACCCTATTAGCTGGGTCTCCATGACACTCCCGGTATCCATGGGACCCACAATATCTTTAATGTAGATAATAAATCCAGACCATTTCCTCCCGCAATTGCTCCCAATATGGCTCCACTCCTAGGACTGTCCCACTAACCTTTTGTTGCTACATTTTCTCATGAATGCTGAATCACTCTCTAATCTTTGCCATGAAACATGCGCGGTCCCACTCAGTGAAACGGATCAATCTGCGTGTGTTAGCCAATTGCAATGGCCTACTGGGCCATGTCTGTAGATTGCAAACAGCAGGCCTAATACTGACCAAGTTGTAAATTATCAACTATGGCTTGGTGGTTAAGTGATGATGGATAAAGCAAGAAAATGAGAGGAGGTTTGTGACCATTGGAGTCACTGCATATATCTCTGACTAACCCTGAACATGTAAGTTCCATACTAGCGGGTATGTTAAATAAAAATTCAAGGAAAATATGTTTTATCTGTACCACATATTGCTTTTCCCTCAATTTTACTGTTACCATACCTCATTTCAATTCAGAAATCCTCTTTTGCAAGCTATACTAAAAGACCAAACTTTACCTAATCTGGGATTCAAGTTTCATTATCATCCCTGGTGGTCTAGTGGTTAGGATTCGGCGCTCTCAAGTTTCATTATCAAATAGGCACCTCTCTACAGCAACTCCAGCTCTTATTATCTCCATATTAACAGTGACTAAAGAAGCAAAATGTCTCACTGTTAATACCCATGATGCTCACTGTCTCATCTCACCATTCGCTGGACTATAATCTCCATAGAGGCAGAAACAACGTTCGTCTTGCTTTGATAACTCTCACAGTCCTAGCACTTAGGACAGTACCTGGTGTTTAGGAAATATCAATTGAAACAATAAAATGATATGCTTGTGTGATTTTGCTTTAAAATGATATTCTTTTTCTCTAATGCACTTATTTACCTAATCCTTAAGGCCCTGCTTAAACCCTGACCCCTCCTGGAATATTTTTCTAGGGTATTCTTGACTATTTTGACCTCTTTTCATCAAAGTCCAATTATGCTACAAGAACCCATGTCTCTATTTAACTTTTGACTTTGAAAATGTTAGATATTCAAGAATTGTTAGATGGATCAACCACATTTTTATGAAAAATTCTGAAGCTAAATAGAAAAATATCACTTATCCAAATTTATAATAGTACATCTCAACCAAGCTGGGGTTTTTGCACAACCCCAACTATAGGTATAACTTGGTCCCATCTGCACCAGAAGCCTGTTACTCCTTAAACTTTAAGAGAACTGCTTTCCATGCTGCCCCTTTCCTGCTCTGCTTCCCAGAATGTGATGATCTGTCCCATCCCTTCACCCCCAGAGTCCCACGCCCCCTCCCCAGCCAAACGCACTCCCAAAAGAGGCCTTCACATCTGAGGGATCAGGGTCTCACCTCCCATGGGAAGGATTCTGTATTTCATTCATCAGCATCAGGCATTCTTCTAAACCAGTGGTTCTCAACTTTCTGGCCCTTTAAATACAGTTCCTCATGCTGTGACCCAACCATAAAATTATTTTCGTTGCTACTTCATAACTGTAATGTTGCTACTGTTATGAATCGTAATGTAAATATCTGATATGCAGGATAGTCTTAGGCGACCCCTGTGAAAGGGTCGTTCGACTGCCAAAGGGGTCGCGACCCACAGATTGAGAACCTCTGCCTTAAAGGCTTATGAAGTGTTGATCCTTCCACACTCACAGGGCAGATTCTATCCTATATTTTATCAATATTGTTAAATGGCATATTTGTTCTCTGATGTAAAACTTTTAGCTTTAGACTATAGAACAGTGTGAAAGCAACCTTGGATAATAAAAAAAAAGTTATTGAGTTTCTCTTTGTTTCATGTTTAATGAAAAGTTTAAGTCACCACAGATTTCTGATGATTTGTCTTAAATCAACAAAACCATCTGGGTTGTTATTACATGTCTTGCAAGCTACATCAAATCAACAACCACTCAGAAAAAATAGTTCTCCCGGGAAACAATTTCCATTCACTAATTCTTCTGCAAAATGTGACAAAAGTATTGTGTTAAGAATCTGGAAAAACAAAAAGTAGTAGTAAAGAAAAACGGGGGTCATTTTATAAAATGAGAAAGAAACCCTCAAAAAATTCTACTGCCCATATCATCTAACCATCTATTCCCTGGAAGAAAGTGTCATAAGAAACATAGGAGGACTTGTGCCCATAAACAGATATTGTCTCATGGAAAAAGTGCTAAATAATAAGACAGGTTGCCAAAATCCTAAACCCAGCTCCATGAAAAACTGGTTGGATGGGTAGTCTTATAATCATCTGAGCAGTAGTATTATGTTTCTGATAAATGCTGAAAAGACTGTAGCTGTGCCTTTTGGCAATTCACCACGATCTATTTTCTCTCCTCCTGTGATGAAAATAAATTACAGTTTTGAAACCCCCAGCTGTTAGTCACAGGATCATCTGACTAAGATCTAACCAATGGAATAGGAATGAAAATAATCTGTGTTACCTGCACCCTAAGGTCTAATTATTAAAAACTGCTTTACATGGTCTCCTCTATGCTCTTCTCTCTTTCAAGTGACATCAACACCAGAACAACCTTAGAAGCCACAGGTTGAAGATGGCAGATTTGCCATTTACCTAAACCCCTGAATGACTGTGCCAAAAAGAGCCACCCTGCCAACCTAAACATGAGCCCTAGACAGCTGTTATTATTATTCATTTCCACTGAAATTTGTGGGCTATTTATTACTGTAACTTATTCTAACCAATAAAAAATAATTTTCATGTCATAAGATTGCTGTGAAGTACAAATTTACTTTATAAATTATAGGAAAATATAATTCAATTCAAAGGGGAGATAATTTGTCAAAATTACATATAAGTAAATTGTCCTTTAACCCTGACTTTGCATGTTTTTTTTAAAAGGTACCAATATATTTCTATATTGATATTACTGTAAAACAATTCCTTATACTAATAAATAGGAATAAAATTTTAATCTAAAAGTTATTATGTAATACAAAAAATATTCTTCAATTTTTTTAAGAGTTCAGGAATAAATCAGATTTGAAGCCTAATTATATAAACGATTTCTCCAAGCTTCATTCTGATTGGCTACTATAATTCTTAGCCAAAAGAAATAACTAGACCTCAAAGATCTAATCAAAAAGTTTGTGTGAGCTTCAAGGAATTGTCACCATTCCTTATAGCCTCTATTTTGACAAAGGAGAAGGAATTGCTTCTCAGTTCTTCATAACAGAATAATCCATGAAATAAGACTCTGACAATATTTTTTAGCTTATACCCTTACCTGTAAATGGGTGATGCATACCAGAGTCAGGTATGCATCATTCCAGAAGGTCAGAATTTACTAGCCAACATAATGATAAATAACACTTTTATGAAATTTATAGTCAAAGAACATCCTCAAATTTTCTATTTTAGTCAATGGTATCACTGTCAGGTTTTCAAATTTTAATTGGAATCCTGATCAATTGCTCCTAGCTTCATGCTATCTCTGAGTTTCATCATTTATCTCTCATTTTCAATATCCAACATATCAGTAAACATTTTTTAAAAATTATCTTTATTGTTGAAATAATTACAGATGTCCCCTTTTTTCCCCATTGACCCCTTCTGGCCCTCACTTGCCCCCCGCCCCAGGCAACTCCATGCCGAGAGTTCTAAACGATATTCCCAGTGCTCTTTGCTCAAATACTTTCCTCTGTAACCCAGCTACCAAAGTAGGCGACCTAATATTGTTGCATCATATAAAAATAATTAGAATAGTTATCGTTCATTGAACACTTACTAAGTGTTTTGGAATCTATGCCAAATACTCACATGCACTTTTTAATTGTATTTCTTCAACCACTCTATGTAGAAGATATGCTTTTTTTTCTCCACATAAAAGACTAGGTGACTAAGCCTTATAGAGGTTATGTAACTTGTATTACTGGCCGTCTTCAATAGTAGCAACAAAATTCAAAATTTAAACCCTGGCCTTTTGGACTTCTGAGCCTGAAATTTTGGTCATTTTATTATAATGCCTTTAAAATAATAATAAGTTCCTTGTTTTATGTATAGAGCTTTCAGTAGGGGGTCTTGACAGGACTTGATGAACTATTTGACACATATTTTTCATTTTAATTTGAAAAATTTCAAAGTAATTAATAGTGAGAAAGCAATATTGATGTGTCAACTATTCAATTCGGCAAGTACTTTTTGAGTATCTATTACCACCCTTCCACACACAAAGGCTAAGTGCTGAATTATTTTTGTTGGTAATGTGGCAAAATAACCATATGCTTCATGTGGAAGCCGGGAATTCAGACTTGTTAAAGGTGATGTTTTGTATAAAAGATTCATAGAAGGTAAGGTTGGCTAAGTATGCTGAGGATGGATTCTGAATGGCTTCAAAAATATTGATCTTCATCCTAAAAGCAATAATGAAAAGTTTTCTAAACAGGCAAGTCATGTGAGCCAAGTATTAACTTAGAAGTGTTCATCTGGTGAGAGGGTCCGGGATGCGCTCATGATGAGGCTCTGAAACCAGACCAAGCAGTGAGAGGTTCTTTCAATAATGTGTGTATTAAGGATAGTTAAAGGTAGCAGGTAAATTTGAATACCTATCATATGCTTATGATATACCAGAGATGGCTAGAAACTTTATATACAAAATTTCATGTTAATTCTTGCAAAAAGCTAATAATTATCTTGATGTGATTGGTAGAGAACTTGAAACTCAGAGAGCTTAAATAGTATCTAAAGTCATGGAAGTAGAGGCAGAAAGGTAAGACTTATTATCATTAATGTTTCAAAGACATGTATGTAAGGATTGCTGTTCGAGTGTGAGAGTACAAGTCTAGCTAAAAATATTTGCAAGTTTTTAATTCTTTGATACTATAAAATGGGGTGTTGTCATTTATGGGTAAAAGCCAAAGCGAGTACAATGGAGCCTCTTCTCTCTTTATTTACTATACATCCTAGAGTAATTTTCCGATAACTACTATTTTAGTAATATTCCTTCTATTCTTAACAAACCTAATTTTGCCATATGTTTCCAAATGATAATTGTCTATAAATATCTCATGCAACCTCCTCAAACAATAATTTGCCACTACCAAGAGTAAAAGAATCATTGTATTTTTATTTTCTAATTGAATATTCATGGACTGTTTAATTAGCAAATTTAAGTAACAAAATTTGAGTACATATAATTTAGTACAGGGAACAAAAAGAATTATAGGCATTGCACAGAGTTTGTAAGATTATTATTTCTGTCTCTATTGTTGTTTTGCAAAAGTGATTGCAAGTTTACAGACTAAATTGTAGGTCATTATTGCTCTTTATCTTTTTTTTAAACTTTTTTTAATACATTTCAGTTTGTAGCACAAATCTGGGCACCTAGTAAATGCTTAATAAATGCTCATGACTGTTTCTTTTGGAGATTACTTCCTTCAATTTATAAATATGCTATTCCTTCTTCCTCAAGAAGGGTCAGTTACAACTCTCACTTTGCAAATGGAAAATGTCAAAATAGTCATTGTATGGTTGAAAACAAAAACACACTTCATAGATTCTCAATTGTGTAGTTAAAAAAGGAAGATAAACATCTTAGTATTTTATCCCTATCCACACTGTAGCCCAGGCTTCTGCCTTAAGTGCATGGCCAAGGAGGAAAATAAATGATTCTAGTTGTTCCAGGCCTTGTCCAAATGAGGTTAAATTTCCCTTAAGCATGTACAGAGCTTTATATGTGCCTATATGTTTTCTTATCTGTGACCACAGTTTGCCCTTATAATAGCCCCAGGAGATGAGTAGGCAGGGATTACTATCCCCATGGTGCACAGATAAGTTCCAAGTTCAAGGTCTTGGCCTAAAATCACACACCTGGGTATTGGCAAATCCAGGCTCTGGATAAACTGCCCATCCATCTCCTTTCTCCTGAAGCAGGCAGTCTCTGAGGCTGCACTAACATTTTTCTCAATTAAAGTTATCCACATTAATTGCAGCTGTTTTCCAAGTCCAAGGATGGGTAGTGAGTAGCTGCTCTTAACCTTAAAGAGGAGTGAGCACAACCCACAGAGAACTGACAATGGGAAGCATCTTTCAGGCAATTTATAACTGAGGCCAGGCCTGCATGTGCTGTGACCAATAGAAGAAGGGGTTGGGTAATTACCTATGATGTTAGCCGCTGTAGACAGGCATTCTCCCAAAACCCCTCAACTCATGTTTTCCTTAGAAGCATTTCTCTCCTTTTAGTCTGACTAATTACATGGTTAATCCTGTGAGGGCAGGGACAGGGTCTTCGATGTCCCAGATAACTGGACTGATTGTCTCAAGTGGTGCTAATGAGCACAAGGGTGTCATTTAGGGTCACAGAGAGGGAAAACCATCTCTGCTAAACTGGAAACTGCTCAGGGTACCTGTTTACAAGGGCAGATGGGTGAGTGTGGATGACCCTTAACAGCTTTCCCTGATCCCTAATGGGCCAAATGCAATCTGGGAGCTGAGCACAGAAGCACTGAGTAAGCACCACCAAGGAGGGCTCTGGAGGCAGGGAGCATCCTGCCAGGAGGTCTCTGAAAACAGAAGACTCAGTGGAAAGCATCCCATAACTGGTTAGAAGGCAAACATTTTGACTCGAGGGCCACAATGGGTTCTTAAACTGGACCGGAGGGCCGGAACAAAAGCATGGATGGAGTGTTTGTGTGAACTAATATAAATTCAAAGTAAACATCATTACATAAAAGGGTACGGTCTTTTTTTTTTTTTTTTTTTTTTAGTTTTATTCATTTCATTTTTTTTAGTTTTATTCATAGTTTGCCCGCGGCTGGGTTAGATGAATTCAAATGGTCTGTGTACATGTTTTGAACATTGTCACAAAGAAAAAACATGGGATTAAGCCATTCAATACAGTACCTGCCTTGCTTCTGGGCCAGGTCCCCAGGGGACTTGGGGGAGTGTTTCTTCCCCCACTCCGATCCCCTCCTTATCCCACTCTCACCCCCAAGGAAGATAAGCATCAGGCACAGGATTGAAGTCAGATGAAATATGCCAATGGGAATGATTCTTCTAAATATGTTGGGACTTATCCATCCAAACACATACTGTCCCCAGTAAAGCAGTTTTCTTGGAAAGTTCTGCACATTACTGCCTTTGATGATTGCTTCTCTCCCAGATTGGCTCATCATCTATGAGGAGATAGCTGATGATCACTTTATTTGGAGTTTGCCCACTCCTATGCTTGCCACTAACCAGTAGACCAGACACACTTTTTTTTTCTAGCGTAAAGCATTTTAGTTGGGATTATAAAGGTATGAAAAATTAAATATTCGTGAGTGGCCCAAAGTTGTACATAACCAAGTCACTGAATGTATTTACGTTCTTCATTCCCTGTGCAGAATAGGTCTCCCCGCTATAAAGCCTCCATCATACTGGGAATTCCAGGATAGCAAGTCTTAACCTTGCAGAAGTGAGCTAGCCTGACTCTCCCACCTGCCCAAATAGTGAGCTCTGGTTAAGCACTAAACAGGCATTATTTTTCTTTCTTTGCCTCAAGACCTAGCATAGCATCTTAATTAATCAATCCAAAAATTAATTAATTAACTATTAAAAAACTGTTCCCATTTGCAATGCTAAACGATTTGAGAGAAGGTACTGAACAATGTGGATCTGAGAAGCCAGATAATGCCTCATGGTCCACAAGGGGACCTGCTACAACAGGTGAGTAAAAGATATGAGAAGGAGGGGGGAGGCCATCACAGAGGACCACACAACCAAAGATGTTGATATATCTATTAGGCATCAACAAAGAGGTTGAGGCCTATTTCACCATCACTATCCTAATAAATCCTAGGTAATGTCTATGAATATCATTAAACCAAGAAATTGTCTCCATTTGGAAAAAGAGTTACAAAGAAAGCATTACATCTTTGAAAGGTCTGCTGAAAATGATACTAAGCTATGTGGCTTTGGAAAACCAGTTTTAGTTTGTAGGCCTTGACTTCCTTGCCTTTAAAATACAAATAATGGTTGTTGTCCTGTCTCTCTTGGGATGAAGATGAAAGTCAGGTGAGATGATACATGTGAAAAGCACTGGGGTAGATGTTAAGTCATTGATATCTAACTCATCTGCTACATTGGGAGAGAATGCAGCTATCTGAAGATGAGTGTGACATCCATGTGAGTCATTTATTTTGAACCCTCTTTCACCCAGGGCCAAAGCTTCTATATATGAAATCACCAGGCAGGTACAATTAGGCTTGACAAAAAGATGGTTCTCTTCTCCTTTCTCTTTCGTCTTCCAGGATTTTGGATCTAAGGAATGGTCGAATGGTCAGAAGACTCAACTTGAAAATACTGTATCTACTTAGAGCTACTCTGTATCTCTTTTATGTTGAATGACACATTTTGCTCTTCACTGTTTCTCAACGTTTAGACAGAAAGAGGGGTTGTTGAATACAATCTGATGAATAAATGAAGTTGCAAACCAATGAAGACTTGGAATTTGTTCATTAATAATTTAGCAATTTATACCAAAAACGTATACAGGTCCTTTAGGAAATAGCTCCTCTTTCTTGTGATTTAGATCCACTAGTTAATTGGTTTCTCTGCCTGGCTGATTGTCAGTCGAGACGCCTACACTGCATTTAACCAGCATGTTCATAAACAGAGCAAAGTTATTCATTGAATCTGCTTCAGTTCGTGGGCAACGTGGGAGAACCAGCCTGTGTGTACATAGTTCCTTTGGGTTGTTTGTTTGCTAGATTACCACCTCAGAGAAAGCCAGGTTGTATCTGTCTACACAACATCCACAAGACTGGACTATTTAGGATGTCTAGCCAAACAAATCATTGATTCAGTAGCATGTATCCATTGTTTCACTGAATTTCTGGTTGTCTAATGCAACTGAATGGTTAATGAACTTTGGTTGGTTGACCCAATAATGCTAGGGAGACAGATTCTTTATTATTTTTTCATAAAAAATATATATTTCTTTCTTGAAAAGAGCAATGATTAGTTTTAATAACCTTTATGCAGCCAAGGGTAATATAAAAAATATTGGTTTGGGAGCTAAGAGATCTGTACTCTAATCTAGTCCTACCTCTCTCATTACCTATTTGACCTTAGAAAATCTTTTTCAACCCCATATTCCTCCTCCTCTCTCCATCACCACATTCCTTCTCACCTATCACTTCCAGCCTCAATTTTATCATTTATAAATGAAACATTTGAACCAGATATCAAATTTAGATTTTATGAACTTCTGTTGCTATACCCATACTAGCCTCCTTATTATAGAACTAGTGGCCTTGTGTACAGATTTGTGCACAATGGAAGGAAATTAATTAGAAGAAATATTTTAATATCGCTATTCACCCTTTCTCTATAATAGAAGTGTCGCTTATCCTTTTATGTATATATATATATATAAGATTATTGCTTAAATAGGCTTCAAGGATCTAAGAACTTGTTTCTCATCTCTATTTTAGATGGACTCATAATCTATTATGAGACAGATTCTATCTTAGAGACATGAAGAGTGCAGACCAGGCTTCCCAATGGAGTTGACACCTAAGCTACATATTGGACTATGGGTAAGTTTTAGATTGGTAAAAAAAAAAACTAGAGAGTAAAGGGGTGGGGGGTTTCCACACCAGAGTATGAGCAAAAGCATGGATTCGGCTCAATTTACCTTAAGTGTGAACTGGGAGAGGTGGCGAGAGTTAGCCCTGGATAAGTAGGCAGTGCCTATGGTGTGATGGCTCATACTTGTTCAATGAATGGTAAGTTATGCTGTTCTCACGACTTGTTTTGAGTCACGGCAAAGACCCTCACAATAAAGCCTACTTCCATAAGCCTAGAAATCCCAGATGACTCAGGGACAGGAAGCTGTTGCCATGTGCCATGTGCCATGTGGCTGGAAGGGAAACGGGGTTGGTGTTAGTGCAGGAATGCCGGTCAGGCAGCTGTCACAGCAATCTAGGTGAGAAATGAGGAGGACCTACACCAAAAGGCAGTGAGGTGGGTATGCAAAAGAAATTATTTTACTTGGCAAGGCCATTACCTGAGCAATCACGGGCAAGAGCTTTGAAGGGCAGCTCAGTTCTCTCGTGCTAATTTAGGACCGCGGTAAGTAGGGGTATATTTTACTTTATTTATTTTTTAAACCAGCAGTTACAAAAACATGTCAAAGCTGCACACCAATTAATGAGCCCCTGCAGGCCGGGCTGAGGTTTTATTAGAGGCGGTAGGAGATCTGTTGGCATGGCAGCCAACGGGAGGCTTCTAAGCTCACAGTGGATCCCTCAGTGGCCTAAGTCCATGGCAAAACTGTTTTCCTTACTCCACAATCAGCTCGCTCACAGTTGTGTTGTCTGAGAACTCTTAGGTCTGAGGTTGTTACCCTGGCTTTTACCAGCCACCCATGCATATTCTCAGGGGAAAACGTATGATGTACACAACACAGTATAAGGGAAAGAGCAGATCTGAAGGGAGGCAACTTTTGAAACCCTGCCTGCTCACTCACCAGCCCTGTGCCATGCCCATAAGACAAGAGCTAAGCTGGTTCTCAAATGCTGTCAGAGTTATTACTGGTGTCTCCCCTAAGCCTACTCTCTCCATTCACTGAAAACTTTCTCTCCACCCCGCGACCCCCGCCCCCGCCCCCCCCCCCCCCCCCCCGCCTCCTCCCTCCAATCCTTCCATGCATATCTACTGTTGATGGGAACTTCTGACTAAATTCAGATACCTCCCCAAGCCCTTTCAAAATCTTGCAAAGGTTAGGGCTCCCACTTCAAAACCTCCCAAAATAATATGGTGTGTGAATTTCATTGTCCTTTCCCTTCTAGCTGCCTGGGTTTACAGCCTGTGTATTCTCTTCCTGTCTATGGCTAATCTAATAAACTAATCTAGATGAAGACTTTGCTGAATGAAGACTTCGGAAAGCTGTCCTTCGCCAAGAGCATGTGCATTTTTCTTAGTAGCCCTCACACCTTTAAATCAAAGAATGACAGGAAGAGAGACCGGGACACCATTGTAAATGGGAGGGAGATATTTCAGAGGAAGACCCCATGAACTGTGACTTGTGCTTCTGAAGCACAAGAAGGGAATGACTACTTTTTTAATGGTGTTTGATTCCTATGCAAAATCAAAACAAAACAAAACAAAAACCAACATCTTGTATAAAAAACTCTTTTTTTTTTTTTGCAAAGGCGAAAAAGTTTTACTTTTAATATTGATACCAGTCAACCCATTATAATGAAAACTCAGCTAAGACTTCAACGCTCTGGATGAAGGGCCACTAATCTCAAACCCAAAGCCCCACAATTTAAGTCTGACTCAGGATTCTTTGCTACAGGTTTGGGTACATATTAGCTCTCCAGGTAAGAATAAAAATTCCTAAGAGCCAACCACCTTATCCATGCAGGGAGTTCAGGGGGTGACGTGGGGGGTGCCAATGGGCCACTTGGCTTTTCCCTTTTCCTACGACTTTTCCCCCCAATGGCATGCCCCAAAGCCTATAACTCCACCACTCAAAATCCATTCCCTTGAATTTTCAATTCACCATTTCTCTACCAAACAGAACCAGGAGCAATCTAAAGCTGGTTCTGAGCCACACCTTCAATAGGTCATGTTCTAGCCAAAACTGCAGCTGAGCAGAGCTTATAACTCAGGAGCTCATGGACTTTTAGTAAACTGATAAGGAACTTCCATGGACCTGTGGACCTTGGACATACAAGCAAAACTTCCCTCTCAACAGCAGATTCCTCCTTCCTGTCTCTGTGAGAGTGACAGGAAAGGTTTAAATTCATACAAGTGCGCTTTTTTGGAGAAAAGGCCTCTTTTGGAGAAAAGGCTGTCATCACGTTCCCAATCAGGCTCTTGATACAAACAGGTTTAAAATTATAAGGGGATATAGGATTGGATAAGGGTACACAGCAGTTTGGCGGTGATTGGTGGGGTTGAGGGAGGGAAGCAAGTCTGAACAAGATGGCAGAGTCCTTGAGACTAACTGTCCTGCAAGTCACACTTCATCTCAGACTCAACAGAGGCAGATCTTCCTGATTCTTGTTCAGTAGTGGTCCATGTTATGTCCCAACCACTGCAGAAGTTCCTCCAGTCACCTGGAACCCCCACACCAGAAGAGACACTTTGGGCACCTGTTCTTGGGATACCTTGCCACTCAACTTGGCCATAACTGGTCTCCCCAAAGTCTCTCATGAAAGGGCTGCACTAGGCACTTGGGGAGAGAAACCACTTCATTGATCACCTTTGCCTTCCTCCCTGTGGCCTGAGGATTGAGGGTATGGCAAAGCTTTGTCACTGCTACAGGGAGAAGGCAAAGCCCTGGGAAAGCTCATAAACACACTGACTTAGAGTTCAGCTGTGGCCCAGAGGGGACCAGAAGAGGCTGGACAGATGACTCAAACCTAAAATCCAACCTCTCCTAAAGAAATGGCAGCAGTAAGGCCACCTCACTTACAGTAAACATTCCCTTGCTTGTTATTGTTTATTGGATCCTCTGGGCAGGTGTAAAGAGTAAACTCCAGAAGAGATTACAACTTGTCTAGCACAGGTAATCAGGCACCCACCCATATAACCAGAAGTGATGCATGCTGCTGGATTTACATTGGCCCTCTGCCTCACTCCAATGCCTCCACACCTCCCCGCCATCCACACATGTACATCAACATACAGTTTCAAACCTTACCAAAGCAAACAGGTAGAAAATAAAATGCTACTAAGCCTATTGCATAACATTTGCCATAGCTGAGTAATATATGCCCATTATGCAATATATAGGAAGGTATAGAGGAGGGAATTAAAAGTATTCATATTCATACCAACAGGGTATCCTCTAGACATATTTTTCTCCTAATAGGACACACATTGTACATACCACTAGAAACTAATCCATTCTATTTTCTTGGTAGTAGGGATCGATCTTAGATGCTCGAGAGATAATAAAATAGCCAGGTGAGTGTTTCCCAAAGGATTGAGCTCTATGATTTATAACTTCTATGAACTAATAATAGGTGTTTATGTTAAACGTGTTGTGTGGTCAAACAAGATTGGGAAATGCTGGGCTTAACAAAATTAAATAAGTGCCTTTATCACTAAGTCTTTAATATACAACATACATTCAGTATTCCCAAGAAAAAGATATGCCATGAAGCATTTCTCAACTGCATTTTGGCCATCCAATGCTCCTGACACAGAGCATTGCCTTTGGCTCATGTTATGAATAGTTTGGGAAATGCTAAAATAAGCATCATGGAAAAGAAATTCTGTGATCAGTTCTGGCTCTAACACTTACTCAGTATTTGACTTCAGTTATCTATTTTTGTGTAATAAATTACTTCAATACTTAGGGACCTAAATCAATATTTATCATCACAGTTTTTGTAAGAATCAGAAGGTCAAGGCTCTGGCTCAAGGTCTCTCATGAGCTGCAATCAAGATGTTGGTCAGAGTTACAGTCATCTCAAGGCTCAACTGGGGAAGAACCCGCTTCCACACTGACTCACATGATCACTGGCAGGATTCATTCCCTTAGGGTTGTAGGACTGAAAGCCTGTTTCTCACTGGCTGTTGGCCAGCAGCTGCCCCACAGTCTTTGCCAGGTGGGCCTCTGCATCATAGGAAGCACACGAGAAGAGCCAAAGAAAGAACAAGCCAGAGGGAAGTCACAGTAGCTGTAGCCTAATCTCAGAAATGGCACCCTACCTATCACGTTTTCCATATTCTATTTGTTAGAAGCAAGGTACTAGGTCCAGCTCACATACAGGGAAGGATATTATAGAAGAGTGTGAATACAAGGCAGCTGGGATTCAAGGGAGGCCAGTTAATACACAGCTAATCACAGCTATTCCTTAACAATCACAGGATCTTCATTCTTCATTTAGAAGATTATCTTATTTCCATATGGACAGATAAGAGAACTAATGTTCTGCAGTGTTACATGTGCTTTCCAAGACCACATGGTACCAGGTGGTGAGTATCCCTTAGTAGGGACTCAGATCTTCTGAGTGTTAGTTTGGTGATCCCTCAACAGAGATCTGTGAGAAACCAAAGCAATCAAGAAAGTGGGAATGTTCTAAAAAGCATAGCCCATGGACACAGATAATAGTGTGGAGAAGGCCTGGAAGGGGTGGATGCAGGGTGGAGGGGATCAATGGGGGGAAAAGGGGAGGATGGGCGACATCTGTAATACTTTCAACAATAAAGATAAATTAAAAAATAAAAAGCATAAAATGATAGCTATTCAAAGTTACATTTTATTGCTATAATTTCTTTTTTTTTCAACTTTTTTTTTTAATTGCTTAAAGTATTACAAAGGGTATTACATATGTGTCTTTTTTTTTTCCCCGCCCTTGACTATTCCCTGGCCTCCCCCACCCCCCAGCATCCCTTGTCCATTGGTTATGCATATATGCATGCATACAAGTCCTTCGGTTGATCTCTTATACCCCTCCCTCCTGCCCCCCAACTTTCCCCGGCCTTCCCGCTGCAGTTTGACAATATGTTTGAGGCAGCTCTGCCTCTGTATCTATTACTGTTCAAAAGTTTATAATGGTCTCTATTATCCATGAATGAGTGAGATCATGTGGTATTTTTCCTTCATTGACTGGCTTATTTCACTTAGCATAATGCTCTCCAGTTCCATCCATGCCGTTGCAAATGGTAGGAGTTCCTTCTTTTTTAATAATAGTGTTAATAGTGCTTCTGTGTAGGGCCAATTATTGTTTTATATGAAATTTCTTTTTACTCCTATTTTCCTTGCTTTGGTGGTGCTCTTATCAGTTCTGGGAGATGAATCCACATCCTTCTTGTTGAAGGAGCCCTCAGGGAGTCTTTGGAGCCAGAACCTTGTCTCTTTCCTATTTCCCTTGTTTCCAGAGCTTTTACTTGGCATTTCTGTTCTCACTACACATGTGTTGGTGTTTACTAATGTTGAGTTGATCCTGCAAAGTTTTTCTTTCTCATTAGTGGCAATGCCTATTCAACCTACAAGAATTCTTTTTCCTTCTGAAGCAGTTCTCATGTGAAATGAATGGGTGGGGGTATTGCGGAGACTCAAACATCCTGCCATATCACCTATCCACACCCTACCTGTCACATGAGATAGAGAGGGGCCCACCACCCTCTGCAGACTCCTATGGGATCCCCACCACTGGAGTGTCTTCACACACACCCGAAACCTTACCTTGCTTAACCTCAGAGTCACCTTTTTAAAAAATTTTTTGAAGATCCACTTTTTTAAGTAAGTCATAGGATCATCTTTGATTTTCAAACTCACACACTCAAGTGAGTAGATGAGATAAATGAGGCTAGGGACAGTTAAATCCCTTGGCCAACTTTAAAACCAAGAACAGAACAGGAAATCAGTCCAAGGTTCATCTGATTCCAAAGCCCAGACTTGTGTTTTTTCCCCACATCACCATACATTTCCAGGTTTTTGTTGTATTCTTCAGCAGATTCTAGGCAGCATGAAGGGAGGAAGTTTGCTTGATCTGTAACCGCAGTGCCTACACAGTGTTTAAATTAGTGCTGTGCACTGCTCATTGCTGGTACATTTATCATTTCACCATCCTTTCTGAGATCCTGGAGGGCAATGTCTTGCCTTGTACTCTCCTCAGCAGCCAACACAATTCCTCCAATGTATTACGGATGTGTTGTTGATGTCTCCTTACCCTAACTGTCACCTCATGAGGCCATGAGGCCATGACCCCATGAGGCAAAATCAGGAGTTCAGTGAATGCAAGTAGAAACGATGATCTTGTCTTGAAGATGAAACACCTAACCCCACTGAACCAATAAGTACCTGCCAGTAAATGGCTCCATGTCACACTCTTACTGAAGGAAGAAGGAAGTAGGAGTCCCAATGAATGTCCTTTGCATACAAAGGATGTTTCCTCCTACTGAGGACCTCCCTTTACTTTGTTCTAAATCAGCGGTTCTCAACCTGTGAGTCGCGACCCCTTTGGGGGTCAAACGACCTTTTCACAGGGGTCACCTAAGACCATTGGAGAACACATATATAATTACATATTGTTTTTGTGATTAATTAACTATGCTTTAATTATGTTCAATTTGTAACAATGAAATTAGGGGTCACCACAACATGAGGAACTGTATTAAAGGGTCGTGGCATTAGGAAGGTTGAGAACCACTGTTCTAAATCATCTCCTTCACATGTCAGAGAAGGCAATCTGTTCTTTTATGTTCCTTGTTGAAAGCAGTTTATCCATGTGTACAAGGAAAGAAGAGTGAGTCAGGCTTCTGGCTGGTCTTCACATTTCCTCCTGGTATATTTTGTTCCAAAATATGTGTTCTTCCCAGAGTCTGACATAGTACCTTTTCAGTCTCCTCATTTTAATCTTATCTCAGCCATAAATATTAGCCACGCTAGGCTGTGTATACAATTAAGGTGTTGTTCATAAAGCTTTCTATCACAAACACAGAATAATAATCAGTATCATTCTGTCAGTTCACGTTGCCAGCAAAAGTCTTCTTGATATTCTCCCAAGTTTCTCTCGCATTCATTCACCTTGTCTCTACATCTTGGCTCCTCATTCTCTTCCTTCCTGAAGTAATTGAGAACAGGAATCTCCCCATCAAGTCAGTTCCTCGCTCTTTTGCCAAACGTTCTTTATTGGACTCATGCATGTCCCCAGAGTTTACAATAAGCCGGAGATTCACTGAATCCCAATTTAGTATTTCCTTTGCCACTAAATCCATCTCTTTATTACAGCTCAGCCTTAACAGCATGCATTGATGCCAGAAAATATAACTTTATCTCACAGCCAATGTGCAAATAGGATAATCTTTGAAATATTTTGCCCTTTCTCCAGGAGCTATAACAGACAAAATAATATTCTGCTCAACTCAATGTCAGCCTCCTCACTCCAGCTGCGCCGTCTCCCATTACAATAACCATCATGCTTGATACAGGTCAAACCTGGTCACAGATTTACTAATCGCACACAACCTTGTGATTACACTTCAATTCTCATTGTTTAAATATTCAAGAGTATTTAAGTCATTTGTAGTAAAATATGCAAAGTGGTTTGACGTTTATCGGCATGGGCATTAAAAATCCTCACTCACTGAAAATTACTCAAATACATAGAAAATTGAAGTCAGATCACACAAACTCCAAGACCAGTCAGTTAGAAACCAAGATCAGAATCTGACACAGGGATCTAACACGGGGGAGGTGGTAGCCTCTGGGTCCCTCCTGGGTACCTTGGCCTCTTTGCTCTGAGGTGGCTCAGTCATTCCTTTGGGAATCCAGTCTCCCATCTCATTCCACAAGGGAAGAGCCTTCCTGCCCCCAACACTCAACAAGACTTCTTCACATGTGTGTCTGACAGCAGCAGACTCCGTGGGGATGTGAGGTTTGGTCTAGAGTTGGACCACTACGTACTCATAACATGTCATAATATTTCTCCCTTGAGTGCAATTCTCCCAGCTGGACTTGTGCTCAAAGAGCATATGGAAGCAGTTGCTAAGCATCTTATATACAAAACATGCCTATATGTATAAAATTTTGGAAATTTTTCAAGGATGTGAAGGAAATAAAATTTTAAAACTTAAAAGCTGTGAAGAAAAAAAAACTTTTTATTTTTATATATCTTCTAGATATAAAGTCAGTTGGTCAGCTTAGGAGGGTAAAATGGATTATACAATATTTAAAATACTTATAAAATTCTCAATGTTTGTATAGTGAATGACACAAAGGCTCCCAGATCACTTTAGGAAACAAATAATTTTTAAACAGAATGAAGAGTCATGGGGATGTAGAGTACAGCTTAGGAAATATAGTCAATATTATAATACCTATGTGTGCTGTCAGGTGGGTACTAGACTGACTGAGGTGACCACTTTGTAAGTTATAGAAAAGTCAAATCACTAGGTTGTACACCTAAAACTCATATAATATTGTATGTCAACTATAATTGAATTTTTTTAAAGAAAAAGGGAAATGAGTCTTAGATATACAAAAAGACTAAACATTCTTTGGGTGACTTATAATTTTGAATTTTATATCTAGGCCTTCATTCCCCATAGACAAGATTTGGTTGGGTCCTACATGAAGCAAATAAGATGACATGGAAGAACTTCCTGGTGAATAAAATGTATTTAAATTAGTCATAGTCAGGTACTTCCACTAAAATGCTGCTTCTTTATTCATGCTATCTATAGTAATCAGTGAAGATAGACTCTATCAAATTCAACAAGCTGTGAGCATCTTATGTAGTATGTCAATAAACGTACATGTTTTCATTCTAGGTCTAAGTTGGGAGGGGTTTTTAATCACAGCTGCCAAAAGCCAGGGGGCTACTGCACTAGCCAAGTTCCTACAGAGCAGATGATAGATTTTTCTCTTTACATACAACATCATGGCATCTGCAAATAAGGACAGTTCTATACCCTCTGTCCCAATATTTATTCTTTTATTTTTCTTCCCTTATCACATTGGCTAGGACTTTGAGCAAAATGCTAAATTAAAATGTTAAGGGAAGACATCTTTACCTCCTGATATTTCATTAGTCCTTGTTTTTTCATAACATATTTGAAGATTTCAGAACAAAACACCACTCAATTTGGGTTATCTGGGGTTTCTTCTTCATTCAACTTGGATTATGTTTTGGCAGGAATACCCCAGACATGGTATTATGTACTTTTCAGCACATCATATTGTGAGGCACAAGTTGCTAGTAGTGATGTCAATTTCAATCACTTGGTTAAGTTTTTGTCTGACAGGTTTTTCCACTGTAACATCATCTTTCCATTTGTAATTAATTTTTATGGGATTTTGAGACTATATATAAATCCTGTTAATCCTCAATGTTTAAGCCACTATCTTAGTTATTCATTGATGATCTGGCCTCAATCAATTTTATGATAATGGTTGTCAAACAGTGATTTTTGAATTCTACATTTTCTTCTACATTTAATAATCTGTTTTTACTGTAAAGAGCTTTACCATGCATTCGTGTATTTTATAGCAATGTGGATTTTCATATTCTTATTTCATTTCATTGGTTATAATTATTTATCACCATTATTTAGAGCTTAAAATGTCCCAGATTTGACCAGGGGGAGCCCCTTCAAGCTGGCTCCTGTATCCATTTGCTATGTCATCATCATTCTTTGAGCACTTCTTTACTTTCTTACACAAGGTATTTCAGGCTATCTTATCCTTTCCTTCCCCAGTCTTGGAATCAGCCATTTTTTTTTAGGAGTCTGAGCTCCCTTTAGTAGAGGATGGAATTAGAAACCAACATCTAGTGCTAGGTGTGGCTATTGTTACATAGTTTTTTTGATAATTTGTTTTTAATTTAGTCTGACAATCCTAGTCTTTTGTTGAAAAAATTATTCTTGTATTAAATTATAACTACCGACATGTCAATCTGTCCCATCAGATTTTTGTCCTTTATTATACTCCTTTTTTGTATATTTTTATTATTACACATTTCCATCTCTTACCTTGTCATATATGCATTATTTTATTATTATTTTATTATTTTACTGGTTATCCCAGAAATTAAAATATACATTATTCCCTAATGAGTGTATAAAATTAGAAAGTGTATAAAATTTAAAACCTCATCAGACATTAACTAAAAATACTTCTCTCCCTTTCTTGTGTTAACTGTTTTCATGACTTTTTAGTTTACATATATTTCAAACCTCACAATACTATTATTATATTTACCCTTGTCAATGTTCTTTATTTCTCTCTACAAGCATTTTCTCTGTCTCAAAAATGTTTATTAGTATTTCTTTCAGTACAGGTCTTTCTGTAACAAAGTCTCAGTTTTTGTGTTTTCTTTTGTTGTTTTTTTTGTCAAAGTATTTTTATTTCACATTTATTCTTGAAGGAGTTTTGGTGGATTTAGAATTCTAGACTACGAGTTACTTTCAGGTATCATTCCACTGACTTTTAAAGGTCGGCTTCTGTCTTAATACTCCTACTTTGAAGGTAATCTGTGTTTAATCTCTGGATGCTTTGAAAACTTTATCTTATTTTCAGTTTTCTGCAATTTTACTGTGATATACCAAGTGTTACGGATTGAATGATGTCCCCTCCCCCCCACCCCAAAAAAAAGAAAATAAAAGGAAGAAAGAAAACATGCTGAAGCCCTTATCCCTCGTACCTCAGAATGTGACCACATTGGGAAATGGGATCTTCACTGAGGTAATTAAGTTGGAATGAGATCATGAGGGTGGCTCTAATCCAATATAACTAGAGTGCAATTGGGACACAGAGACAACACACCAAGAGGGTACATGATGGGGAGACAGAGGACTGGAATGATGCCTCTACCTACCTGGGAGTACCTGAAGCTACCAGAATAAAGAAAAAAGGCATGAAACAGATCCTTCCCTGCCAATATGATTTCAGACATACAGCTCTCACAATGATCAGACAATAAATTTCCATTGTCTTAAACCACCCAGAATACAATACCCCGTTACAGCAGCCCTTGGGAACTAATACACCAAGACACGGTTTTCTTCATAACTGTCTTTCTGGTTTATTTTGGCAGAACTGTCAGTCCACCCATAGTGCAAAGTAGTTATCCTACTTAGGGACTACAATACTGAAGGAAGGATGTAAGATTTGATGTCTCTACCAAATTTGGGGAAATGTTTACACGTTATCTCTTTACATATTCCTTCTACTCTACTCCCCCTATTTTTTCCTTCTGAGATGCCAGTATATGTTAGAAATCTTTACTATGACCCATATATCTCTTCTATATTTTGTATATTCTCTTTTTCTCTCTGTGTGCTTCAGTCTGGGAATTTTCTAATATCTATTTCCAGTTCCCTAATTCTCTAGTCTATTTGCCTGCTGGTAAAATACATCAATTTATTAAATTCTTTATTTTATTTATTACTAGAGGCCTGGTGCATGAAATTCATGCACAGGGGGAGGGGTCCCTCAGCCAGGCCTGCACCCTCTCCAATCCAGGACCCCTCGGGGGATGTCCAACTGCTGGTTTAGGCCAGATCCCTATGGGCCTAAACCGGCAGTCAGACATCTCTCTCGCAATCTAGGAATGCTGGCTCCTAACCACTCGCCTGCCTGCCTGCCTGATTACCCTTAACCACCTCTGCCTATCGACCTGATCGCCCCCTTACTGCTCCCCTGCCAGCCTGATTGCCCTGTAACTGCGCTCCCCTGCAGGCCTGATCGCCCCCTAACTGCCCTCTTCTGCTGGCCTGATTGCCCCTAACTGCCCTCCCCTGCTGGCCTGATCGCCCCCTAACTGCCCTTCCCTGCCAACATGATCACCCCCTAACTGCCCTCCCCTGCTGGCCTGATCACCCCTAACCGCCTCTGCCTCGGCCCCTGCCACCATGTCTTTGTCTGGAAGGACATCCGGGAGATGTCCAGTCTAATTAGCATATTACCCTTTTATTAGTATAGATATTTCTTAGTTTTAGTACTTCTATTTCATTCTGTTTTATAGATCCCAGTTCTTTGGTTACCTTATCTATATTTTTATCATACATATACTGGTCATAATTATTTTAAAGTCTGTATCTTATCATTCTAACCTTTGATTCTCTTCCTATTGTCTAGTATTTGCTTGGGGGTGAGGTTTCAGTCATTCAGTCTTGTTTTTGGTTTACCTGGTAACTTCTGACTGAATGGTAAATATGTCTTATAAAAATTCTACTAACTCTATATGATGTCACCTTTCTTCAGATAGAATATTGGTGTATAAACTTGATCCAATTGGGGCTCACCTATTTCAGATTAGTCTACTTTTTGGGTATAGCCTTCTGGTATATCATCATGAAGCCTGGGATGTTCACCAGGGTGTCTCCTCCTTGGTGGGCTCTAACTGCTACCTTGACACTTATCACATGAGAATGCCAAATCTCTGCTAAATTTTTGGCCTTCAAGCAGCAGCTTTTGCATGATTTTTGAGAGGATTTCCCCTCACCCCCCCCACCCCCGCAACCCCCACCCCCCCACACACGTACTACTTCCGAATTAACAAATGTCTTGAGGAAAAAGTTTCCAAAAAGTTTCAGGTTCACCTCTCCTGTGTTTTCCCCCCGCCCCCACGGTATCTTACCCCTTCAAATCATGGCTGTTGTGGTATATCTGAACTCCAAGTCTTATCTCCCTAACCTGTGAGTCTGCCAGAAGCGCTCGGCCGCCAACTTTCTGTTTGGCTTTGGTGCCATGATCTGTGAATCAGCAAAGGCCCTTAGAATTAAAAGCAGCCATAAATCCAAACTCACTTCAGGGCAGCTCACTCTTCAGGATGTTGGACCTCAGTGCCTGGTTGCCTTAGTTGTTTTCTAATGCTTTCAAAGAATTGCTTTGTTTCTCCCCATCCTCAGATCTAACTCAAAGTTTTTTGTGGACTATAATGTGTGGTATCAGCAATACCATCACAGGCAGAAATAGAAGTGTTTGTTTATTTTTTGAATCCTATAACAAAAGAGATGATCATTTGTGCCTTGCTCACCCTCTGGAAGATCTGAAGTTATTTAACCTCGAGAAAAGGAAATTGGAGGAAAGGAAAATTATTAATTATAAGTTTAGTAACTTATTCACCAGATCTTCATTGAGTACCCAGTTTGTACCAGAGGTTGTTCGGCACAAATGCAAAGGGCCAACTATAGTTTGTATACCTAAATTCCTGACTGTGCAGGGGGCCCACATCCTTAACTCCCATGTTGTTCAAGGGTCAACTGTATTTTTTCCCTCAGTAATCCGAATCAATCAAATTCACCAGTAAAATAAACATATTTCTGTGCCTGTTGGTTCTGGGGCATAAACGCCAGATGTCACCTCTACCACCAGTTCAAATCATTTTTGTTTCCCCTAGTGAGACCAAAGGCTTCTACATCAATAGGATCCAAAGTTATAGGCCCAGGGAGTAAAGGTTTTATATCATACACTATCTGAACACCCATCCTCCACCAACCATGTGCTCAGGAGGATCCAGAGCAGACACAGAGAAATGTGTAAGGGTGAGGAAATTCCCACTTTGGAAAAGGTCTGTGATGTCTGTCCTCTATAGGCCAGGGATGATGGTGGGAGGTCTTGCCATTGACATGGGCTCTCTAATTTCAGTTGGAATGATGGGATTTGAGAAAGGCAGGGTCTGTGGGCAGCAAAAAGAGTGATACCCAGAATGTGGCACAAATAGTCTCTGGGGGATTGTTACAGGTGACTAACTGATGATGCTATTCTTAGGAATAGATGGACAGCTTACCCTCGCAGTGCTTTATCTTTATCTGACAGTGCATATCAGCACTTCCTGAGACCCAAATGGGAAGAAATATTTAAGAAAGGTGTAAGAAAATGCGAGTGGAAAGGCATTAGCAAGGATAACTGAGTTTTAACTGTGACTATGCTACTGAATCTGGCATAATCATGGGCAAGAGACATCTCTTGGGATCTTAGCTTTTGTAATTTTAAAATGAGAATAACAATATGATTTAATATCATAATAAGAGGAAGCATAAATGGAGCATCTGCAATGTTCCAGACACTTTTTTAAAGACTTAACATGTCTTATCTCATCCAATCCTCTTATGAAATGGGTTATATTATTAAACGCATCTTTCAGATTAGTCAACTAAAACAGAGATGTGAATAATCCACCCAAGCTTCAAAATCTAATAAGTAACAGTCCAGGGTTGTAAAGCCATACTGTTATGCCACTAAGTCCATTTCAACGTCAGTGGTTTTCCTTTCCAAGTTTGCTATGTGATCTCACAATGACCCAGGCTGATCCCCCAGAAAGACCAATTTTAGGGAAAGAAAAACCAGTTTTCTGCAATTGTTCTGATTGTGTAACTTAACTCAGGTGGACTAATTTGGCTGTAAATTCTTTTACCAGGCAGCCATGCCCCACAGGCTTCTGGGCACAAGAACAAAAATAACTAAGTGCATAATGATCACAACAGGGACAACTTGCCCAAACATATCCATGTGCCAGAGCACACGGGAGAGGAAGAGAAATAATTTCCTATCAACACCCCTAATCATTCCGGGAGACTACTTCATAATGATTGCCAAAGCAGAAACAGGATGACAGGTGGGTGGGAAGGCTGGGGGTTATAAGGCATCCCAGAACAGCTTGGCATCTTAGGAAAGCATTGGCATGAGCCTGTGACACTCACTCTAGTCCTGCCTTCACTTTGAACTGCTGTTCACATTGAACTTGCCATCATCACAAAATATTGGGACTAAAAAATCATCATCAGGTTACAGATGAGAATATGGAGGCCCAAAGAAGTATAGCCAAAGCAGAGCTCCACCGCCCTGAGTCCCCAGATACTCCAGCTGTCCACACTGCACCCATTGTGGGTTCAGCCCTTCCAACATTCTGAGCAGAATGGAAATAACCTTGGTGCTAAAACTACCTACTACAAATAATTTGAGAACATCAAATGAGATGATATATGGAAGTGTTTTTAAAAGTATAGACCGTGGAAATGCCACAGCTCTGAAGGTTTGGGGATGTAACTTTTCCCTTCTCATGGGGTCACCATCTCCACAATCTTCAGCAAAAATGCCTGTAGGGTTCAGAAACAGACCTGGCGTTTTAAGTGAGATATGCATCATTTAAGGTCAATCAATGAGTTAGAACTAAAAAGGATAAAATATAAGTACAGGGAATTTTAAGTAGATGGTGGGGGGGGGGGCGGGAAACTTTAAAAATCCACTTGGTAAACCACAGAGCATTCTCCAGGGGCACAGATTTACCACTTCACTGCCTCAGTTAAGCCCACACCAGATAGAGCATTCAGAAATGCACCAGGTGGGGTGATCGACCATTAGCAAGGTGAGTATGCAAAGTGTCCAAGTTGGGTGTTGTCTGCTGGTTTGTCTGGTTCCGCTCTTAAGCATGGATATGTGTCCTTGCAGGGACTGGTCATCCCTCAGGGCTTCAGTTGGACAAGTTTTAAATAATAGTGGGATTTGCACAAATGGTCTTATTTACTTCATCGGCACTTTTCTCTAAGCTTTCATTCAATGCCAAAGACTGTGCCCAGTGCTGTTTGCGTATTACTTCATTTAGCCTGATGAAGTAGATGCTACTGTAATCCTCATTTAACAGGTGCAAAGCTTGGGGTCCAGGGAAGAGCCAATAAGTGCAGGAGCAAGAGTTGAAACCAAGACAGTAGAAATGAGCATGTGCACTTTTAACACCCTGCCATCTGCCTGCCTGTGTTCTACTGGATTATTTCATTGTTTTAAGCTACCGTTTCAAGCCACCTGTCCAGGAAATGAATCTCTCAAGTTGCATTCCAGTGGCACAATATTATTTTTACAAACATTTAAGAAACTCCAGTGCTGATGAAAAATCAAGCTTACTTTATATGGCTTTAGAAGGAAAACCTAGGCTCAATGGCTGAACAACATTTCAGCTTAATATGCAACCAGCTATTTTGCCAGTATGGCAAGCGGAAGTTATTATTCAAACAGAGGTTGTGAGGGACCATCTGTCAGGCATTACTGCCCTGGGGAAGGGGCTTTCTGTCATGATGTCCCTAAAATTGTGGCAATGCAGTCATTTCATAATTTGATGACCAACAGATCTGAGTAAAGGCAAGCATGGCCTTCCATGTGGTTGCACACATATTGTGACTTAACCAATTATCCTATAACAATAGTTTAAAAACAAAACTAGTTCTTGTGACTTGAGGAATCAGCTTTCTTTCTTGGGCCCACTCTCTTTTAGAGCCAACATTCTTTTCCTTGTCTGAAATCTTTCTTGATTCCAGTTACCAAATTCAACTGTCCCTTCCTCATGAACCCACTACAGTCCCACCTCCTCCACAGAGCTTCTCTGGGCTGCCCCAGGCTATTCCAGGCCTCAGCACTCTCCACTCCTTAAACTCCTGCAGCACTCCCTGCTCTGACCGTTCATGCATTCCTGGTTGCAAGGAGATATTACAGGAGCCACCCAATTGCAGAAGTCAGTGACCACTCAGAACAAGGATAAGCAAGAAAAGACATCAGAAAGGAAAGTGTGGCCTGAGCTAAAAACTAAAACGCTGTCAGACCGGGAGGATGGGGAATACGGATGTCTGCTCTTCTGATGGAACTCAGATAGTTAGCATGGAGGTTGGCACACTATAGATCAGTGGTTCTCAACCTTCTGGCCCTTTAAATACAGTTCCTCATGTTGTGACCCAACCATAAAATTATTTTCGTTGCTACTTCATAACTGTAATGTTGCTACTGTTATGAATCATAATGTAAATATCTGATATGCAGGATGGTCTTAGGCGACCCCTGGGAAAGCGTCGTTCAACCGCCAAAGGGGTCGCGACTCACAGGTTGAGAACCGCTGCTATAGATGCTCAAAAACATTTATCAGAGGAAGGCAAAAGAAGAGCAGGTAGAGGAAGGGAGAGAGGGTAAAAGGAAGGAAGAAAGAGTAGTCTAGGCATCTTTGTGGCATGGTGAGGAGACCAGACTAATGAGAAAAATGTGCATCTGTGTTGAACAGTGGGTATTAGGATAAATGAGCAGTGTAGGGTCAAATCATGAAGAGCCCAGAAAGCCTGGAGGAGAACTTGAGGCTGGCTGCAGAGACATTTATAATATTCTGAATAGCATTAATGCTTTTTCGTGGCTTCTTTATTAAACTGCAAGTCATCTGAGAATATTGTTCTCAGTTTATCCTGTTTGATAGCCTCAGTTTATTTAGCTTAGTGTGCACATTAATTGCATGAAAAATAAATAAGCAAATGATTAAACCACTCTCTGCTTGAGTCATTTTGGAGACAAATCAATTTTTTGCACCTTGCTGACATTCTGGTGTTAGCCACAATGTTGGCCACTCTCACACATAGAGGTGATGCGAATATTTCTCCAACTTGGACAGGATAAAATTAAATTTAATGAAATTTCCCCTCCGGAAGGTATTTATCATTAGATCAACCTCACCTCTCCAAAATCCCCACTCCCAGGCTACACTGTTAGCCAATTTCTAAGTCTGAGTCATACTCTTGGACGTGAACTGAAATAGAAAGCTTAATAATCAGATAATTTAAAAAGGTACCCAGTCCCTGACAAAACATGTTATTAATAATGTGTCAGTCCCAATTTTTTAAATGTTTTTATTGATTTGAGAGAGAAAGGAAGAAGATGGAGTGAGGAGAAAATGGATGTGAGAGAGAAATATTGATGGATTGCCTCCTATACATATGCCAACCAGGGACCAAACTTGAAACCTGGGCATGTGCCCTAACCTGGAATTGAACCAGTGACCTTTTGGAGCACAGTATGATGCTCAACCACACCTAACAGGGCAGTTCCATCTTTTTCTACATCAATTATAATGCATCTTTCAAGAAATGCACATACTGAATTTCAGTTTTGTAGGAGAGCAGAAAGGGATAAGGAGGGAGAGGACTTGGTCAATAGGCCTAATCTCTGCCACTTACTTTACACAAACAAGGATTTCTATCTTGAAAGATAGAAGGTTAATGGAAGAGACAAATAATTAAAGGGCTCTTATAAGGAAGAGAAAAAAAAAAAGAGATGTTGCCTGTGATTTCAAAGGACATAGCTAAATTCACTTGTTAGAAATTGTAGACACACCCATATTGCTGCAAATAAAGAACTTTCTAAGAGGTAGAACTATAAAAAAGTGGACATATTCAGTAGTTTGAAGTAAATACCACTTGGGATCATGTCATTCTTTAAAAAAATGGAACGGTGTGGTTCATGAAGAAATGACTTATTTCTGCAATTTTAAGGTTTAGCATTGTTCTTGGCACATGATAGACGGAAGAAGAAAAGAAGGGAGGAAGGAAGGAAAGGAGAGAGAGGGAGGAAAAGAGGGAGAAATGCAGAGAAAAAGGGAGGGAGGGAGGGAGGGAGGGAGGGAGAAAAGGAGGGAGACAGTTGTTCTCTCAGCTGGCAGCTGGAGCCAGGTCTTTGGACTCTAAATTGAACAGAATTTCTTCTTCTTTTTTAAGGTATTTTTCTTGATTTCAGAGAGGAAGGGAGAGGGAGAGACAGATAGAAACATCAATGATGAGAGAGAATCATTGATAGCCTGCCTCCTGCACTCCCCCTACTGGGGATTGGGCCTACAACCTAGGCATGTGCCCTGACCAGGAATTGAACCTTGACCTCCTGGTTCATAGGTCTACACTCAACCACAGAGCCACACTAGCTGGGCAGTTTTTTAGATTTTAACACTCAAAACACAATGTTGCCATTCTATAAGAGTCTCTTAATTCAACCTAGAAGGTAACACACTTTATTGTCCATTACCCCTTCTTCATGGACTCTACTGATTGGTTAGCTGATTTTTGCTTGCCTTATCTGTTCTTTAGTTAAATCAGTAACCTGACAGTTGGAGCCACAACATCTGGATTTGAGTCACAGATCCACTGACTTATAAAGGTGTGACCTTGGGCAATTCACACAGCTCCTCTGAGCTGGTTTTCTCATATCTAAAAACGGGATAAAATTGTTATCCATGCCTATCTTTCTAGCTTACTGCGAAATTATCTGAGCTATCTGACATTAACATGCATAGGGACCTGTAAATATTTCTAAATAAGCATAAGGCATCATTATCCTGGCACAACTATATGAGCAAAAAAAAACCATCCTTATTCCATTTTCAAAAAGCAGCCTGGCGATGGGTTCCTCCCCAGACTCAGAAGGGCCCTAAAGAGGTAATCACTGCTGCGACCACTGACCAACCAGGAGCATCGCAGAGAGATGGCAACGGAACAAGCTCCACCATGGTGACTTATTTACTTCTATAAATAAGTCAATAGTCATTTGTGCATTTATGGGCTGAAGCCATTTCCAGTTTGCAATAATATGTTTCATAAACTTCTGCTTTCTATATTTTGATATAAAAAACTATGCACAGTTTTAAGTATATAATCTGTTAATATTTTTCTATAATTCATTAATATTTATTCTATAATTTGTTAATATTTGCTTCATACACCTTAGAAATCTGGGGAAGACCCTGTATTATAAGGTCACTTTTATGACACCGTGCATTGTGGAATTATGGATGCAGCAATGGCATGGAGGTCCATGCCACTCTGAAATAATCTATAATAAACTGAATAATGACGCCCTAAACACATTCACATCCTAGTCCCCAGAATCTGTAATTATGTTACCAAATATGCAAGTAGGATTTTGTTGATGTGATTGCATTAAGGATTTTGAGATAGGGATTTTATTCTGGATTATCTAGGGGGCCCAAGGTAACCATCAGGGTCTTATAAGAGGGAGGCAGGAGGTCAGCAGTGTGAAGGAGAGGATGGCAGAAGCCAAGGTCAGAGTGAGGGGGCTATGAGTCAAAGAGTGTGGAAAACCTCTAGAAGCTAACAAACACAAAGCAACAGATTCTCCTCTACAATTTCCAGAAGAAACACAGCCAGTTCTGCTGACATCTTGAACTTAGCACACTGAGCCTAATCTTGGATTTCTGACCTGCAGAACTATAAACGAAATACATGTATGTCGCTTGTAAGCCACTCAGTTTGTGGTACTCTGCTAAGGCAGCAATAGGAAACTAACATACCAGCTTTAGAAAAATGTTTATATCTCAACAAAATCATATTTTAGATGTTCTCAAAGGTGCCTTTCAGTTCTGACAGCTTATAGACAGACACTGTCTTATCCTTGGGAAAACCCAGTTTTCCTTAGAGCAGTGTAGTGAGCAGTTACATAGATAGTGCTATGCTGCCTCTAGAATTGGATGTTTATTTCTTTGTTTCACGTTGTCTCTGTTTTGGTTTTAGTTTCTGCTGCATTTGTGTGTGTGTGTGTGTGTGTGTGTGTGTGTGTGTAAGAAAAAACACTGTGCGTTTATGTTTTTTTCTGGAACGAGATAGAAATAAATATTTTGATTAATTAATATTTTAGAAATAAATAAATATTAATATATAAATAAAAATTAATATTTTAGAAATAAATAAATATTTTCAGGGATAGAAATAAATGAAGAACTGCAATGAAAAGAGTATTGGCTTTAAATTCAGAAAGTTGGTCTCTAGTCCTGCCTTTGCTAGAGTAGAGCCACTTCACCCCCTCCATCCCTTTCTGATTAGTTTCTATGGCAACCATAATAAATTACCACAAACAGGGTGGCTTCAAACAATGCATTCTTGTGCAGTCCAGGAGTCCAGAATCCAGGCATCATCAACATTAGCTCCTTCTGGAACCTTGGACGGAGAATCTGACCCAGGCTTCTTCCTGGTCTCTGATGGCTGCCAGTAACCTTTGGCATTCTTTGCTTGTTGGTGTCATTCCAATTTCTTCCTCTGTCATCACATGGCCTTTCCCGTTTGTTACCTCTGTGTGTCTGTTTTCCCTTCTTATAAAGATACCAGTTATTAGATTTAGAGCCCACCTTGATCCAGCCACTGTGACCTCTGTACTAATCAGGGTTCTCCAGAGAAACAGAACCAGGAGGATTTGTTATGAGGAATTAGCTAACATGATTATGGAGGCAGACCAGTTCTGAGATCCATGGGTGTAAGCTGGGGACCTAGGAGAGCTGATGCTGGGGTTCCAGCGTAAGGCCAGGAAAAGCCCATGTTCTAGTCTGAAGATGGGAAAAATCAATGCCCAAGGTGGCAGGTAATCATGTAGGAATTCCCCTTTTTCCAGGGAGAGCAGCCTTGTTCTAGTCTAAATGGATGAGGTCCACACCCACATTGGGAAGGGCAGTCTGCTTTACTCAGCCTATCAATTCAAATGTTAAACTCATCCAAACACAGTCTCATTGAAACTCTCAAAATAATGGTTATCAAATATCTGGGCACTGTGTCACCCAGTCGCATTGACACCTAAACTTAACCATCACAGCCTCATCTTAACTAATTACATCTGCAAAGACCCTATCCTATATAATAAAAGGCTAATATGCAAATGAACCAAACAGCAGAACGACCGGTCACTATGACGCACACTGACCACCAGGGGGCAGACGCTCAACCAGAAGCTGGGCCGACAGCTGGAGAGCACAGCAGTGGTGGCGGAAGTCCCAAGGGGAGCAGACCAAAGCTGGCAGTCAGACATCGCCCAAGGGCTCTCAGACTGTGAGAGGGTGTAGGCCAGGCTGAGGGACCCCCCTCCCCCCACACACACACACACACACACACACACACACACACACACACACACCAAGTGCACGAATGTCATGCACCGGGTCTCTAGTATCTAAATAAGATCACATTCTGAGGTTGCAGGTGGACATGTTCAGGGGTCACTATTCAGCACACTACACCCTCTCCATGTCCCAATCTGAGAAACAAGGTCCTGGACCCTGACTGGTGCTTTCCACATTACAGTTCTTCTGGAGGCTGGAGGCAGGTTCTCCATGGAAAGGAGTTCTGGGTGCTCATAAAGGCCAGAAATGCTGCTTTGAACAAAACTGGACAGGTTTCTTTACTACTGGCTGTTGATGAGGCTTTGATTCACAGATAAGCACTATGAGTTCTTAGGAAAGAACACACAGCTCTGCTCTTCCAGTGCTCACTTGATCACAGAAACTCCCCTCCATTTTACTTGGTGTACCTATGAACACCTCCCAATCTGAATCTCTGAAACCCAAGCTCAGAAACACTGAACTTCCAGGGAATCCTCAATTTCCAATCATTTGCTTCTACCAATCATTAGCTCTCCAACTTCCTTTTAAAGAATAAAGTCCCCTTCAATTCCCAGTCTTGATTTAAATTATATATATTATGTTACTTAAATAAGAACATAAAACTACCTATAAATCCCTTATGCTTCTTACTCTTACCTATAATAATAAAAGTGTAATATGCTAATTGGACCAGACAGCCAAATGACCTTCCAGATGTCCTTCCAGATGACCTTCCAGATGAAGCCACGGCGGAGGGGGCCGAGGCAGAGGCAGCTGCCGTGAAGAGCAGGGGACTGAGACAGAGGTGGTTAGGAGCAATCAGACAGGCAGGCAAGCAGTTAGGGGTGATCAGGCAGGCAGGCAAGCAGTTAGGGGCGATCAGGCATGCATGCAGAGTGGTTAGGGGCAATCAGGCAGGCAGGTGAACAGTTAGGGGCAATCAGGCTGGCAGGCAAGTGGTTAGGGGCGATCAGGCAGGCAGGCAGAGGGGTTAGGGGCAATGAAGCAGGCAGGCAGGCGAGCAGTTAGAAGCCAGTGGTCCCAGATTGCAAGAGGGCGCAGGCTGGGCTGAGGGACCCCCCAAGTGCATGAATTTCATGCACTGGGCTGAGGGACCCCCCTCCGCCCCCCCCACACACAAATATACACACATACACATATACACACATACACATATACACACTAGAGGCCCGGTGCATGACATTCGTGCACTTGGTGTGTGTGTGTGTGTGTGTGTGTGTGTAGAGGGGGGGTCCCTCAGCCTGGCCTGCACCTTCTCACAGTCTGAGAGCCCTTGGGGGATGTCTGACTGCCAGCTTTGGTCTGCTCCCCTTGGGACTTCCACCACCACCACTGCACTCACCAGCTGTCAGGACAGCTTCTGGTTGAGCGTCTGCCCCCTGGTGGTCAGTGTGTGTCATAGCGACCAGTCATTCTGCTGTTTGGTTCATTTGCATATTAGCCTTTTATTATATAGGATACATATACATATATACATAAATATACACGCATACAATACACACATATATATGTACATACACATACACATAAAATATACACATACATATACAAACAGTGTAAACAAATATCAAAAAGAACTGCACACATCAGAGATTTGTAGATTTCAATTCCTTACAGTCCATTTTAAAAGTGTTAACTATAGATTCTTGTGGTTCTCTTATGTGAGCCTAAACCTCCTTTGAAAGAGCTCTACCTTATTCTTTCCTTTCATTCTCTTCCTAGGGACCAAGAAGGCATAAATATACATGAAGATGATGGCTAATCACAAATCTTAACTATTTATCTCTATTCAGAAAGAGATCATGGTCAGGAATGTTCCCTTTAGGTAACTTTATGCACAACTAAAAGTATAGTGTGGCTTCTGCAAACTCACAATTTAACCTTCAGGAAGAAAGAGATGGAGTTTAATAATCTCCCCAAAATGGCTCTCTGAGGTTGCCCTAACCATAAACAAATTTCATTAATTGAAACTAACTGGGCTACGAAGAGGCCAGTATGAATTAGAGAAATCCGAATTAAATTTTCTCTCTACTACCTAGTGAACATCACCACTCAAACTAGCATAACGAAGTGTTGAGGCAGAGATCCTTAATGAGCTGCTTTAATGAACAGGTAGAAACAGTTTAAAATTAGCACAATGACTGTTTTCTTGTAAATTGATTCTCTCCTATTCTATTAAGTGTTTTAATTCCCTGCAATCTTGTTTACCCCAGGAATTGGCTAAGAAAACCCTCTCTTTCATAGCTAGAGTAGAAGCAACATTTAGCTCAGGCCCGTCCAAATGAGCTAGAGTTTCAAATTAGTAGCTTCTGATTTAATTAGGTTTTACTAATAACAAGTCAGGAAAATGCATTAACTGGCTTAGCCCACTAGGGGTTCCCTTCGAGTGCTGACATTAATTCTGACATTGACTTCATTGCCTCATGCTTCCCTCCTGCCTGCCTCCTCATTGCCAACAGTGTGAGGAACATTTTGACAAAACTCACTCAACATCACCAGCACTGCCAGCTCAGCAGATGGTGTATGAGTGGTGATTTAGCTGTCAGTCTGTATGATAAGATTAGAGGGTCACCCAAAGGTCACTGACCAAAATCATTACTACCTTTTTGTACCTGTCCTGAAGGAGCTATCAGATCGGCACGCCTGTGATTAACATTACTTCCTGAAGACTTTTAGCGATTTTGTGTACTTATTTTTTAATTCTCACCGAGAATCTGTTTTCATTTATTTTTTAGAGAAAGAGGAAGGGTGAAGGAGAGAGAGACAGACAGACAAAGACACAGAAAGAGAGAAACATCAATGTGAGAAACATCAGTCAATTGCCTGCCATTTGCACTCCAACAGCTGGGGATCGAACCAGCTGCCTAGGTATTTGCCCTGACCAAGAATTGAACCTGCAACCTTTCAGTATATGGAACAATGCTCCAACCAACTGAGCCACCTGGCCAGGGTGAGATTTTGTGCACTTTTGGTAACATCATAGTATCGCTTTTCCTTTCATCTTTCTGTTATCCATATGCTAGACATACATTAGATGGTGTGTACGATCTGTTTCTATCAATTTAAATTTAATAAAGATATACTTTGTGAGAAAGATAAGCATCCTCCTAATTCCCATATTTCTTCTAGCTCAGACTACTCAGGGACCATGGCATACCAGACCAAGGCAAAACAACTGAATAAACTCAACTCCTGCTATGTTTTTTCACCACAAATTACTCTGCTAAGAATATGAGGAGACAGAGAGGACTTGTTTTAGTTGAGAAGACGTTCCTGGGAGCCCCGTCTGGGGGTCTGAGGCAAAACCCTTGAGGCAACATGGGATGAAATTCAGGAGGTGATTTTCACAGAATAAACTAGCAAAACATCTGTTTTTTACCCTGTTGGCAGGTAATGGACAGGCAGCTTAATGATAAATGACTGTCCTGAGGAACACCAATCATTCTCTTTCCCCAGCTAAGCCATTAGTGTCATAGTGTAATAGATGTCAACTAGTTTCCCTGAATTTTTTGTAAAGGGGGAAATGGCCTCCTGATTGGAATTATCCAATCATGTTAATTGAGGAATTTTGTAATAAGAAGTCTATTTTCTGGATATAAATGTTGAATGACTTAAGAATCACCCTAAGTTTTTGTTTTCACTGAAACTCCAGAATATGGAGAAATAACTGGGACGATGGGAAGGGGGTGGACAGGTGACAGTTTTCCGGGAAACAGGGAAGGGATCTTCCCTAAGCCCCAATCCTCTGCGTGGATGTCCATTAGCCAGAAAAGAAGGCATCAGAGAGGAAGCCACGGCCCCTTGGGAGGCCCTGAAATACTTGTCAGGAGTGTGGGTCGTGGTGAGAGGAAGCCCTGGACTTCAGCCTTCACTCATCTAAGCACTACCTGAGTGGCTTTAGGGAAGCTATTACTGTTACGGGATAATGTTTATGTCCCCCAAAATTCATATGGTGAAGCCTTAAGCTCCAATGTGATGGTATTTGGAGGTGGTGTCTTTGAGAGGTGATTAGGTTTATTTTTATTATTATTATTTTTTAATCCTCACTCGAGGATATTTTTCCATTGATTTTTTAGAGAGAAAGAAAGACAGAGAAATATCAATGCAAAAGAAACACATCTATTGGTTGCCTCCCGCAGGTGCCCTGACCAGGGCCTGGGCCAGGAAGGAGCCTACAACCGAGGGACATGCCCTTGACCAGAATCGAACCCAGGACTCTTCAGCCTGCAGACTGACACTCTACCCACTGAGCAAAACCAGCTAGGGTGGGATATGATTAGGTTTAGATGAGGTCATGGGAGTGGACCCCTCATGATGGGATTAGTGCCCTAGCAAGAAGAGAAAGAGACGCCACAGCTTTGTCTCAAAGTTCTCCAAGCAAACACACCAAGGAAAGGCCTTTTAAGCACACAGCCAGAAGGAGCTGGCATTAACGTCTGTTATCAGGACATATATTTTCTGATTCTCCATTCACTCTACACCATGTGTTGGGTTCCTACTAGGTGCCAACTACTGTGCTACAGAAGAAGTGACGTAACAGTGAAGAAAAATGTCCCTGTTCTCTAAGCAGCTTTCAGAGCTGGGTCCTGTAGCTATAAATAGAGTGACCTCATCGAATTCCTGGCCCCTAATCACTGAAAAAATATTAAAAAAAAGAGGGGGGTCAGGAGTAAAAATGATATGTAGTATTATTTTGGAGAAAATTAACATTATTGAAAAAATTTATATTTAGGAGAAGTTATTCCAACCAATCACCAGGAAGGCATTTTTCTCCTGAAGGTAATATTAATAATCTTTACTAGACATAAAATAATGTTTATTTTATTCTCCTCTGGCTCTAAAAATACACAGCTCACTGAAAGCCAAAATCTAATTTGTAATTTTCACAGCTGAATCACATCCATTTCCTTCCAAATCGGATATTAGTGGGCATAGCCACCGTTGCCCAGCAGCAGCCCAGCCCAAAGCCCAATGGCTCCCCTGGGAGGGCCTGGAGGTAAGGCTCCATTTATAGCAATCCTGAGAAAGAGCATCTCCAAAGTAGAAGAAATTCAATCAACAGACAGAAAGTTGGAGGAGGAGAACTTTAAGGCTCTTTCCAAGTCCAGATTCCATCACTCTGAGAGAGTTTTGGCTCATGAAATGCGATGGACACCCTATACAGGCTCTGAATGGAAGCCAGGTGTTCTAATTTCCAACTCATCATTTTGTAAAGCAGGCTATGATGGGTCTGGTCTAGAGCTCAAGAAATAAAACAATGCTGTCTCTGAAATAAGGGAAACTGTTTACAGGGCAAACAAATATGCAGGCTAGCAAACCATTTTACACAAACCTACAAAGCCTCCTATAAGCCTCAGCGTAGAGGATTACAGATAGACATCCACAAAGGATAGAGGGGCAGCCACAGCTGGAAAGCTCAAAACAAGCCCTTGAGAGAAGAGTGGGCCCACAGGGATACTGCTGCCTTCTGATTTGGGGTCATGGTAGAGGGAGAGGCAGCAACAGTCTTCCATGACCTTCACTTTGGGCCCTCGACAAAGAATGAATAAAAGACTTGGAACAATTTTAAAGCTGACTGGATAGTCTTTAAGTGCCTAGACTGTTCCCTGGAGGAAACCTTTTTGAAAAAAAAGAAAAAGGGGTGGGGTATTTGGGAGCATAGTGGCATAGGAATCTAAGGGCCTAGTTGTCAAGAGGGATTCTAAATTCTGATAATCCAAATAATAGGCATAAATTCAAAGGACATCCTTGCCACCATTGAGAATATTCTGATTTAAAAGAACAATATCTTTCCAACTAATCTCTGACCGGGACAAGAATCAAGAACTATGCTGCTATGGTTGTGTTTTTAAAAATGTATAGGATCTCAGAGGGGAATCTATATTACATGAAGGTTGGGGCATGGGACTTGGAGTAAAAACTGAGTTTAAATCCCATATGTACCCCATATTATCTGTGTGACCTTGTGTAAGTCACTAACCTCTCTGAGGCTTAAGTTTTCTTATATTTATTACTAGAGGCCCGGTGCGCAAAAATTTGTGCACTCGGGGGGGAAGGGGGGTGTCCCTCAGCCCAGCCTGTGCCCTCTCGCAGTCTGGGACCCCTCGGGAGATAACGCCCCGCTGGCTTAGGCCTGCTCCCAGGTGACAGAGGGCAGGCCCAATCCCTAGGTGCAGCCCCTGGTCGGGCTCAGAGCAGGGCGGATTGGGGAGTTGGGGCGCTGCCCCCTGTCATGCACAGAGCAGGGCGGATTGGGAGATTTCGATGCCACCCTCAGTCATGCTCAGGGTAGGGCTGATTGGGGGGTTGGGGCACCGCCCCCTGTGACACTCAAGGCAGGGTCGATAGGGAGGTTGCGGCGCCACCCCCTGTCACGCACAGAGCAGGGGCCATCAGGGTGGTTGGGGCTCCTTACCCTGTCATGCACAGAGCAGGGCCCATCAGGGGGTTGAGGAGCTCCCCCACCACCCCCCCCCCCCATCACTCACAGAGTAGGGCTGATAGGGGAGTTGGGGCACCGCCCCCTGTCACACACAGAGCAGGGCCGATCAGGGGGTTGAGGCGCCGCCACTGTCACACTCAGGGCAGGGCCGATGGGGAGGTTATGGTTCTACCCTGTCACACACAGAGCAGGGCCCGTGGGGGTGGGGGGTTGGGGCGCCGCAGCCTGTCACCCACAGAGCCACAGGGCGATCAGGGGGTTGGGGAGCTCCCCCCTATCAGGCACAGAGCAGGGCTGATCAGGGGGTTGGGGCGCCTTCCCCTGTCACGAACAGAGCAGGGCCAATAGGGAGGTTGTGGCCCCGCCCCCTGTCACACACAGAGCCGCAGGGCGATCAGGGGGTTTGGGCGCTGCCCCCTGTCACACTGATCCCGGTGCCAGGAGGCCTTGAGGCTCCACTGATCCCAGTGCTGGGAGGCATATTACCCTTTTACTATATAGGATAGAGGCCTGGTGCATGGGTGGGGCTGGCTGGTTTGCCCTGAAGGGTGTCCTGGATCAGGGTGGGGGTCCCCACTGGGGTGCCTGGCTACCCTGGATGAGGGGATGATGGCTGTTTGCAGCTGGTCACACACCCTTCAGGGTGGGGGTCCCCACTGGGGTGCCTGGCCAGCCTGGGTGAGGGGATGATGGCTGTTTGCAGCTGGTCACACACCCTTCTGGGTGGGGGTCCCCAATGGGGTGCCTGGCCAGCCTGGGTGAGGGGATGATGGCTCTTTGCAGCTGGTCACACACCCTTCAGGGTGGGGGTCCCCACTGGGGTGCCTGGCCAGTCTGGGTGAGGGGCTCAGGGCTGTTTTCAGGCTGGCGGGTGACGGAAGCTCCCAACCGCTCATTTTTTTCTTTTTTACTTTTTTATTCTGGGCCAGCTTTAGCTCTGAGGCTCCAGCTCTTAGGCCTCTGCTCCTGAAAGCAGGTATCTGGTTTGTTTCGGTTCTATAATTGAAACAATGTATAACTCCAGCTCTGAGATCCCGGCTTGCTGAAAGCAGGTTTCTGGGGTTTTGTTTAGCTTCTATATTTGTTACAATGTTTCTTAAACTGCAGGCTCAGAGGCCGGCAGCGCAGGCGGGGAACGTTGGAGTCCTCCGTCACTGAAGCAAGCAAGCCTCATGTTCGCTTCCAGCTGCCTGGCTGCCGGCCGCCATCTTGGCTGGCAGCTAATTTGCGTATCACCCTGATTAGCCAATGGGAAGGGTAGCGGTCGTATGCCAATTACCATGTTTCTCTTTTATTAGATAGGATGTGCTACCAATACATTCTTCAGAATGTAAGAGTACATGAGATAACATGCAGAATTCAGCATAAATGCAAGTATTTAATATTATAAACACAGATCTAAAAGTTACATTAATTTAGAATAATGCTAATCTAGAATATAATTAATCATATTTAATTCAAACCCTTTATATATGAATAAACCATAATTCAAAGAAGGAACAACTTTCTCAAGATGATAGCTAAGATGTCTCAGAGGCAGGACAAATCTTCTGACTTCAGGCCAGTGTTCTTCTTTGGCACCATGTTCACATACATTGGGGTTATCTGTATATTACATACACCCCTAATTTCCCTGTAAATCTATTCCCATAGCTTGCTCCTTACGCAAGGAAACAAGTTCCCCAATTCTTTTCTGAGGAGAGTTCTCATTCTCCAATATCCTATGATCTGACTCTTAACTGTTTCATCATTTGACCCCTAAGAGTCAACGTGTGAGTTCTAGCTTAAGCTTTTCTTTATTTCTACTAGCCAATAAATGGTCATTGAGTACTGCTGTCAGTGAATTATTTGATATGTACTATGGAGTAGTATTTATTGCTCTATCATCTTTTATAATATTAATAATGAGGCCTTTTAATCTCTAGCCCCATCAGACTTGTCACCATAAATTATATAACCAGATGAAGATAGCCCTACACACTCCCTATCACACACCCAAGAGCAATAGATCGATCAATTAGTGATCTGTAGTGGGTCAACAGAAATTCTTGAGTTGGAATTCAAAGAGTTAGAAATTTTAAACGGGAGGGATGTCCAAGGATGTTGGTTCCCAGTACCTCTAATCTCTGTCTTTATGAATCCAGATGACTGAGATGCCAAGAACTCTTTCCCTAAGCCCAGCTGGAGAGCTACACAGGGAGAGGAAAGAGAGTACTCTACTATTCTTAGAGGAGGAAAAGGTTCACGTTCCTGAGGGTCTGTAATAATTTCATGCTTTGGAACATATAAATGGAGTTTGAGACCCAATTGTTTGCCAACTTCTTAGCCCACTGAAGTTTTAGATCTATATCCAGTCTATATAATGAGAACTATGTCTTCTGTCTCGAGCTTCAAGATAGGACCCTTTGCTCCATTGTGGGGAATTCTTTTGGGTCTTAAGGAATAAGGAAAATTCAGCCATTTGAATTCTGGAACACTTACTCGGCGCCATAAAGATCAACTCGCCATCCAAACTACCAAGAGAAAAATATGCAGTTTCCAGTATATCTTAGTTTGTAAGTTTGAGAAGTCCTATTCACTGTCCCCATTAACACCAAATTTTAAGGAGATTAGTCATTATCAGTGACTCTAAAGATAAGATTCACACATTCACACAATTTCATGGCATCTCTTTCAAAATCAGACATATATATGAGCCTGTGCTTACAATAATCAATCCAAAGAGCCACATTTCATCTCTACATGAATATCTCATGAACCATACCTTCAGCCCTGGGTTCCCTTGAACACCAATGTTCCTCTTCGAAGTTTGTATTAGCCATTTGAGGATAACCTGCTATTGCCTAAAAGTAATATATTTAATATTAAATGTATATTTTCTCCAAAGGACTTCATATCTTGTAATAGGCCCTAAATAAATACTTGTTGGCTAAATTCATAAAACTCTTCCTGTAGACCCTGATATTCAGTCATTTTTCCATCATTGCTCCAGTTCACAAGCATTAAGAAGTCATTTTCTTTGACTCTGCCCTTTCCATGAACCCTCAAGTCTGATCAGTCACCAGTTTGTCCAATATTTCTTTGAGACACATCTACATTTGTCAACACCCAGATTCAGAGATCTTAGTATTTTATGCCTCTCTCTTGAACTCTCTTCTCAGTTTCTCCCCACACTAATCTATCTTTAATCTATCTTTTTAATCTATAGTTGCCAAACCATCCCTAAAAGTCCTGGAGAGTGCTTTCAAATCCTGCACTTGTGGTTTTCAAACTCTGCAAAGAGCCATAGGAGTTCAATAGTGGGAAGGTGTGGGAAGACAAATGGAAAGGCTTCCAGGGTCCTCTCATTCCCTCTTCCACCAGAGAGAATTCTTTTTATTTTTTTTCTATTTTACAGGTTGGGATCCATATCAGTTTAAAGTGATCTCTATTGGCAAAAAACAAGTTTGTAAATCAATAGCTCAGGTATAACAGGCAAAACTCCTTAACCTGCCATTTAAGACTCTTCCAATCTAGCCCCTCACACTTTTGCAATAATAGCTCATTTTATTTCTCTTCAAGTGGCTTATCTCACTGACTGTCTCAATGGATCTTAGCAGCTCCCACCTTTCCTTCTCATCCCCCGTACCTAACTGCTCTCCTTCTGTCGTAGTCATAAGTGCTACTACCAACCAAGTATTTCTACTTCTCTACTTTCCCAATGCAAGACAGAATTGCTTTTCTTAGGATTGTGTGTATAGTTCTGGCCATGGCATTTGAGGCTAAGTTATTTGTGTCACTTACAGAGCAGAGCATTAATTGCCATTTTAGACACATATACCCCCACACCCACCAAACATCTGCCCTTCTCTCTGATACTGCAACTGGCTACTCTGAGCATGGTTGCACCATCAGTCTGGATCCCAGAGTAAAGATGAGATTGAGCAGATTCCCCAACAATTCAGAATGGATGAGGACTAAAGATCTGTTGCCTTAAGCAGCTAAGATTTTGAGATTGTGTTGTGTTGCTGTGATATTTCCTAAGTGATGGGCTAAAATAAAATCCTTTACAAGGTAATTTTTTGACTAAACAATTTTATTATGTATACTAGAGGCCTGGTGCACGAAATTCGTGCATGGGGAAGAGGGCTGGGGGGGAGTGTCCCTCAGCCCAGCCTGCACCCTCTCTAATCTGGGACCCCTTGAGGAATGTCTGACTGCCCGTTTAGGCCCGATCCCAGTTGGACATCCCTCTCATAATCCAGACTGCTGGCTCCCAACCACTCACCTGCCTGCCTGCCTAATTGTCCCTAACTGCTTCTGCCTGCCAACCTGATCACCCCCTAACAACTCCCCTGCCAGCCTGATCGATGCCTAACTGCTCCACTGCCAGCCCAATCGCCCCCAACTGCCCTCCCTTGCCAGCCTGGTTGCACCTAACTGCCCTCCCCTGCAGGCCTGGCCACCCCAACTGCCCTCCTCTGCTGGTCTGATCACCCCCAACTGCCCTCCCCTGCCGGCCATCTTGTGTCCACATGGGGGCAGCCATCTTGTGTGTTGGAGTGATGGTCAATTTGCATATTACCTCTTTATTATATAGGAAGGATATTATCTCATATGTTATGTATATGTTACTATTTCCCTACTTTCACCAAAGAAAAATGTTTCTCAGAGAAAATCAGTGGCATATCAAGTATCCCCTCCATAGAACTACAAAAAACAATGTAATTACTTGTACTCATTTGGTATTTATATCAATAGGCTGCCCCACGTTAAGCTATCTATGTATGTGCATAAGTATCTCCCATATAAATCATAACCTCTTCAACTTGAACATCCCCTCATAGGTCTCAGGGTGGAGAGGGTATTGCACTCTGTGCTTCTTTCCCAGTCCCCCTAACCTCAATATACTTGTCCAGATGAAATTTTGTTAAATTAGTATCAAGAAAGTTGAAAAAGTAATTTTATAAAAATAAAGTGAAAAATTTTCACTAAGAATTAAGTATACATGGGTGTGAAAAGAAGAGTGTCTCAAAGACTACTTGTAGTTATTTACTCATTCACCCTCCCCTGTCTATAAGCTCCTTGACTCAAGACAGAAACCAAGAGTTTTGTAAGACTCATTAAACTGTGGTGGACCCTGCCTTACCACTTCTCACACTCCTATCATCTGTGAAGCTCAAGATTATGGCAACTTCCTTCTGTTATATAATTCCCATGTGTCCAGCCCAAAGATGCTTAACAAGCATTTATTTTTGGATTTATGTGTGCGTGTTTCAATTCCCCACAAGGAATCGAATCCCTTCCATGGGCATATAAGATTGAAATAGAAATTTAGTCATTGCCCAGAATTACTGAAAAGATCTGACAGTAGTTGATAGTTACTTCGTATTTTCAGTGTGCTATGTACCTCTATAAGCATTTTGCATGTGAACCTGGTGGTTAGGTTGGATGCCTGGGTCAGTCTGACTAAACTCCTGTCCTTGATCTGTAATTACTACCCATGTGACCTTGGGCAGACAACCTATCTGCACCTCAGTTTTCATATATATGAGGTGATAACCATTAGAGTACCTACCTCACAGCATTGCTGTGAGACTTAAAGGAAGCAACACATGCCAAAATCTTAAAACACTCTCTAGCACATAGTGTAAGCTCAGCATGTGCTAGCTGTTTCATTACAGGAAGCCAGTCAGAATAGACATTCAGGACCTAAAGAAGGTTGCAGAGAGAAGACACAAAGGCAAACATCACAGATCACAGCTCTTAGTACTAGGTCCAGGGAGACCTATCAGGGATCGGCCATTGGCTCCTATCCAGATGAAGGCATCAGTTCCTGACAGAAGTTCCTGCTGCCTGGATTATTACTGCTGCTGCTGTTTCACATTAGAGGGTTTTTATTTTTTTCTCTCACTCAAGAGATAACCATAATACACTTGGCAGTTCAGGGCTTTTCATCTCGGACATTTATGGGATGTGATAACAACTCTCTTAGCTTTCGTTTCCCACCAAAGTATGCCAGGCCATCCCTGAGTAGAGCTTTATGGGAATGTCCCCCCGCTGTTAAACAGGACACGAACCAGGCCCAGTATGATTCTCCAGGGAAGGAGAGAGGATACGGGTCTGACCTGCAATAATTGCTTTTAGAACATAAGCAATAGTCGGGATGGAAAAGACAGACCAAGTAACAGGTCTGGGCTTTGGAATCCTGTTAGCAGATATTCCCAGGCTGCTGTGTCATCCAACTACGTGGCCATAGCTTGTCCATGATTCATTTCTCAGAACATCTGCAGGAAATAAGCCAGAAGTGAGCAGCCCCGCTTGGTCAGGTGGGTTACAGACTTGATGCATACAAACATGGGGATGGCAGCCTTCCAAAGGCAGCCTGAAGAGGGGGAGAAGAAGAGAAACCATCGCCCCTTCCTCCTCCAGCACTCTCCGCCAGGAAGGGGTAGGGGTCCTCTAAATGCTGAATGGAAGCCCTGTTGGCTGATTTGGTCAACTTGCCATAGGAAAGAACATGAAATGCTTATGCAGTGCTTTGACATGATATTTATGTTGTCAGTTTAAATATCATTGTGAAGAAATTTAAATATATAAAAAAATAAAAATATCCATATTCCTGACTTATAATGTCACTCTTTCAATTGCTATTCCATCTTATTTTTCCCCAATATAATAATTCTACATATCATATGATTATACCATCATTTATTTAACCTCTGCCCCATATTTGAATAGTTGCATTGCCTCTAATTGCTTAGAATTGCAATAGCAGAGATAAATAACTTTGAACATAAATATGTTTCATCATTCCCACCTATTTGTTCAGCAAAGATTCCTAGCAGAAATATTTCTGAGTTATATTGTATGAGTATTTTAAGGTATGTACATATTTCCATATTTCTTTTTCAGGAAGGAATGTTACACTTCCTCACATGCATGTGAAAGAGTCTTGCTCTTCCAAGCCTCCTAGCCTGAATGACAGGTGGGTCGGAAGGTAGGCAGGTAGGGAGGTATAGCTATATATTTGTAGCCTACGTATATTTTAAAAAATCTTAGCTAAATTTAGAAATAGTTGAAGATTAATCCACCTGGAACAACATGGTGCATGCAAAATGTCATAAAGCTTTAAACAAATTCTAAGTCACACTGGAACTGAGGCAGGTAGGAAATCAATGAAACTCAGAATAGTCAAGGAAGGCTTCAGGAAGTAGCTAGTCATCAGTTGAACCTAAAAGCATGATTAATGTTTGTTCAGTCAGATACAAAAAGCATGCATATCTGGGCAGGAGGAAAACTCAGATAAATATAAGAAGCCAGAAAATGAGCCAGAAATATTTGGGGGGTGGTTTGTCCTAACAAACATTCATTTCCACATCCATTCATTCAAGCAGTATTTACTTGGTACACATTAAGCACCTGGCAGTGTGCTAGGTGCTGAAATTACAAGGATGAATAAAACACAGTTTTGGTCTGAAGATGAAATAACCTCCTAACTAGCCTCCCTGCCTCCAAGTGCGATCCCCCCCAATCCATCACTAACACTGCCATCAAAGTAGCCTCCAAAGTATAAACCTGTTTATATTTATATGATATCCTGGTTTTAATCCCCGGCTCATTTTTACAGGATTGGGACATTTCAGTGGCTTAGCCATGCTTTAGGATAAAATCCAAAGACCTTAATGGGGTTTTGTGGTTTTTCTCCATCTGTAGGCCTCCTACCTTCCCCCTCCTAGCACCCACCTTTCTCTCCCTCTCTTTCCAGAAATAATAAGCTTCTCTGGTTCCTTCAAGTCTTCAAATGCAAACTCCTCACACACGTCTAAACTCTTAGAATCCACACATGCTCTTTCCTCTTCTGAAGCACCCCCCTCTCCCACTCTCCCGCTACGCCAAATGTCACCTGTCCATCCTCTAGCCGTCAGGTTCAGAAAGGCTGCCCTGGGCCCTGAGTCTGGGTTAAATTTCCCTGCTGCATACTCAAAGCTCCTTCTACTTCCCCTGCCTCCAAGTGCAAATTTTATTTGCATAATTTCTTTTCTTACAGCCCCTCAAGATTGTAGACTCCATAAATACCAAAATTCTGTCCTTTACATTTTTCTCTAAGTGCCTAACATTGCATTATGCATATAGTAGTTTCTCAACAAATACTTGTTGACATGAATCTAAATACAGGGGGCTGTATTGGTACAAAGCCTGTTAAGGAAAAGATTAGACTTAGAACATGGAATCATTAGGTCAAACAGAACCAGCACAGGTTTTGAACAGAACAGAACTCAGGCTCAGACAAATGAATAGTGGCATTTTCAAATAAAAATAATAATAATCTACTCAGTTTGAGTAGGTCATTTATCTTACAATAAGTAAGTTCCTACTGTGTTTATCATGGATTAGAATTCAGAAGATCCAAAATGAGAGGCTTTGAGTAAGACAAATTTGAATCTATAGCCCATCTGTGACTTTTTACCTATGTGAGCTTGGGCAAATTATTTAACCTCTCTGAGCCTAAATTCCCTCTTCTATAAATGGAGAGGCTAATGTCTCTCTTCCAAGGTCATGAGACCAAGAGGGTAGAGCACTGAATATAGCTCTCATCAAACTCTCACATTCACTAAATATTCATGTTTTTCCCTCTCCCTCTCAGCTCTTCTTCATGTCCCCCAAAGAAACTTGCACAAATCACATCTTCCTGGGCTTTCATGCTCTCCACTGTAAAACTAAGGGATTGGGAATAAGCAGTGATTGCTGAAACTGGTCAAACCTCAGCATCAATCATCAAGAGAGCTTTGGCTGAAAATCTCCAGGGTAGACCTGGAAGCAAGTTTCTTTATAAAGTTCCCCAGGTGATCCAGTGGCAGCCAGCCCAGCTCAGAACTGCGTCCAGTGTCTTGGAAACACTAGCCTTTTCCAGCTCAAACAGGCAATAGTTTCATTCTTTTCACTGCTTCACACATGGAAAATGTTTACTCAATAAATCAAAATATGACTCACCTGGCTGGCATTTTTTGTTCCACCAGACCAAAACTATGCCTTAGTTAGCTTCATGTGTGTGTGCACATGCATATGTGTGTCTGTTGAGAGAGGAAGAAGGAAAAACATTTTAAAATATCTTGCCTGCTTCTAATATTTTCTTTTCTGATTGGCATGAGCTATACCTCCTCAACAATGAGACCACAGTGGGATCAAGCAGTGAATTACCTACAGAAGGCTGCTCTTAAAGTGGAGGATCCCTTTAGTCTTCTGCTCTTGTTATGTTAACATCAATCACATTAGTAGCTTGGCCAGTGGTCATTGATGGACCTATTAAGAAAACACCAGAAGATGTGGTCATTATGGACTCTTTGAACCAAGAAAAGTTAGTAAAGACAAAATTAAGACCAGTCCAGAAGTTGGTTGTTACTTTAACAGAGAACATGAGTAGAATCAAAGCCTCTTAAGGAAAAAAAAGGGAGTAGGGAGCTGGATGTCCACCCGATAAAACAACAGAAAACATAAAAACTAAATGAGGCATGCAAGAGATGCAAAACCCTTGGAAAAATCTGAACTCAAACCCTGCAGAATTATATGGCAAATTTTATAAACATTTCTTCAGCTCCAGATGTTCTATTTCAAATTGAGATAAAAATCTATTAAGACATAGCCCATCCCGTTGAAAAACTTTCGACAAAGAAATCTAAAAAGAATGATAATTAAGGACATGTACTCAATGCTAGCTACATTATACATGATATCTTATTTAATCTTAACAATCCTATATCGCAGATATTATGAGACACGTGTGACAGCTTACCTAATATCAGAGCTAATAATATTTGACTACCTCATTTTTAGTAATAAATGGACTGTTCAGAAACATCACAATATACAGAAAATATTTCCACACATATCTTTCTGATTATAATCAAAGTTCAAACATTCATTAAAGGAATATTTTCATTAAAATGCATTAAGCCCAATAAGTTTCTCTGTGACAGCCCAGAAACTTAATAGTCACTGAAGTTTCAAGGTCAAGATTCTGCTTCCTGAGATGGCACAGTCATTTGGGTGTTAAGGCTAGAATTAGTCCATGCCAGCCACGTAAATCTGTTCTTCTCTCTTCAGTAAGCCAAAATAAGCAAAGAACTTTCCCCTTATTTACACCCATGTGTTGGGTAAAATGATAGTCCAAACTCCAAACAGTCATATGGAATGCCTGTTGGGCATTGGTGGACCAAGAATCATGCCAAAAGGGCCAGAGGACTGGAAATGAAATTCACCCAGTGGCTCCAAGAACAAAATCCACATATTTTCTTTCTTCCTTTACCAATAAAAAATCATCCCAAAACTAACAGTCTATCTAGGCTAATAATTGGACAACCAAGTATTCACTATTCCCCCAAATCCTTTTAAAAAGTCTCATTGACAGAGCTGGAAAGAAACTGAAATAATTTTTGCGTCTGATTGAAAACATGTTTCCTGATTCTCTTGGGCTTCCACGTTTAACAGCTCATTCCACAAAAACAACCTCTCTTCTCTCCGCATGGCCTAGGGGGTTTCTGACCTTATTGGTGCATTTTAACAGAGAGACTGTCCCGTTTGAATGTGACCTGTCATCACTGAACTTTGACTATACAAATCCAATCATCCCTTCCCCCAAATTAGCTGAATACATCTCTCTGTTTTGATTCAAGTTAGATGGTTGCTACTGAACTTGAAAAGGTTGTGTCTCACTTTCTGGTATCCTTGGACAGATTGCAAATTATAACCACACTAATTAGCACATGGATTTCTGGATTCTAAGTGTCCCAGGCTAAGGGAGAGGTATGGTAGGGGAAGGGAGAGGACAGGGTCGTTCAGGGGAGAAGATAGAAGGGAAAAAGCATGGACAAAAGGAATCTGAGTGACCTTGTTTTATTCTTCTAAGCAGATACCTACTGCAGGACTAACTTCAGGAAAAGTCCTTAAGTATTATTAGCCTTACTTTGTTGTTATTCAAGAATAAATGTCCCTGTTCTTTCTTCCTAGATCCTCTTTTCCACTTCTTTTGAGTCATGGAAACACAACAGGTTTGGGGAGGTACTGAATTAAATTCTCTCTGGCCTTGCTGGCAACCGCAGTCAAGCCCATTGAAATCCTATCCGTTATATAAATGAACTAGAAAAATAGGTCTTTATTTGAAAAGTTTCTGAGCTAAGTCTTGCTCTCATAGCAAAAATGGTAAATTATCATCTTTTAAAGTATACGTGTGTGTACACACACTTGTGTGTATGTGTGTATATAGAGAGATATAAACAGACACATATACATATTATGCATATTAATTCTTATGCACAGGTAGGTAGATAGACAAATAGAAAGAAAGGCAGATATAGAAGTTCTACCAACAAAAACAGGGGGCTTTCTTGGGGGGGGGGGGGGAGAGAGAATTCCCTCCTGGAAGTAACTTCCCATCCACATGGCAGTTCTTGAAAATGGAGGCCTAATTCCTTGTGTTGCCCACCTCCTACTTCCCTGAAGGCTCAGGGGACCACAGAGCCCTTCTCCAATTACTACAAGTATAGCTGAGAAATATTAGAAGAAGCAGAGTGCATGCCTTGTTTTTCAACTTTGTCTCTTTGCCTTTTAAAACCTCCCCCAACCTCCCCCCCTCCTCCAGCCCTTCAAATAGTCCTGTCCTAAATGGACCCTGCAGACTGGCCTGATGTTAAAAGGGAAATGTTTATCTTGGAGTGTAGAGATAATTGACAATTAGAAAAGAAGACGCTTTTAGCTCTTGGTCCCGGCACAGCGCTCCTGGACAAAGTGCTCTTTGCTTTGAAGCAGGGTGGAGTGCTGAGTGACTCAGGCAAGGATCTGTGCATGTTTATACTTAGGGCCTACCAGCATCCAGGGCTGGAGCTTTCTGGGACAGAGCTTCCTACCAACTGGTCCCAAAGAATATGAACATCTCCTAAAACATGAGACCAAATGATTCCAGCTCCTCCGAGTGAGAATCTAACTTCTCTTCCCTGATGTGTGGGATTATAAGAATTGACTTATAGAGCTGAACCCACATCTGACCCCACATTTTGTTTTTAACCACCCACCAGAGAAACATGCTATAATGAAAATTGGCTTTCTCCCAAAATCCAGTCTAAAGAGTTCGGTAATGTATGGCTCCCCTCCACCCTCCCCCCCCCCAAAAAAAAATATCATTACACTAGTATTTCAATTGTGGCTTTCTCAATCATATCTTCATTTTTATTTTATGAAAATTTTATACTATTTCCTTTTCAAAATCCACAACCATTATTCTTTCCAATAACGCTAACTATTCTAATGCATTTAATGAATTGCTTTTTATTTTTTAATGTATTCTTAAAATTGGGTATATTTTATATAAATAGAAGTTTTAAAATTTTTATAAAAGTTATTAAATATTTAATTCTGTTTCTTGTTTTTCATTATATTTTTAAGATCTATTCATGAAGCTTTGGGTGAATCTAACTTACTGCCTCTATTGTGTTCATCTACCACTTCTTATGTCTCCAATGCTCTATATTACTTCCCCCTCCCCAAGTCCAGGAATGACTAAATCAACCTTTCAAAGGAAAACCAAAGAATGGAGGTGTGCCCTGTGATATATATTAAGGCATAGTATAATGCCATAATAATAAAAACAGTACATTCAGAGGTCAAGAACAGACAAATAGATCAGTAGAGAGCCAAGAGGCAGATTCTGCTCTTAAAAAGACAGAATATACTAAGGAGAATGCCTTAAAAAATGGGGGGAGGGGAGATGGTTCTTAGGAGGGTGTGGGAAAACTGCCTCACCATATATGTAGAAATAACTGGGAATCTAACACCACATGTAATGATGGACCTATAGATGAATTAAAGTAAAAACGATCAAGTTATAATAAGGGAATATATGTAACTTTGAAACCTAGCAATATCTAGGTTTTAAAAGAAAATCTCAAAAATGAAAATATAAGACAAAGGTGATAATTTATAATTAAGTATTTCTGTTCAATAAAAACCACCAAGTGACAAAGTAATTTATTTTTTGTATTTACTACTTGGTAGTGAGTAAGAAATTGTTATTGCTTCTTTTCATTTGACCTGCTCCAAATCCCAAAGAAGATGCATTCATCCTTTCTTCTTCAAAATTGATGAACAACTCAGCCTTCATTCTCTCCAAGCTCAGCATGGTTTTATAGATATTGACTGGAAGCACTTTATCTTTTCAATCTTGCCCAAACTGGAAGCCCCAAAAGGGAAAAGCAGTCTTGGAGAGTTTCCTGATTAAGCAAGAATGTGTGCACAGAGATATTTCACTTATTTCAAAGCATCAGAACATGTAAACTCATTTCTTGCCCTTCTGTCCCAGGCCTGATACTAAGCATGCATGAAATTCCTCAGATAGTTCCTGAGAAAGAATTCTGAGCTTGCAGAACTAGCAGAGGTTGGGAGGGTTGGTGGCAGCAAAGAGATGGCTGAAGTCAAGACCAGTTTTGTCCTCATTTTTAAAACAAGGACCCAGAAATAAAACTATTTGCTATTTAAGGTAGCAAATTGTTTCCAAGCTTTATTAGCAGCACTGGTAAAATAAGAAAGCATTCAATCATAGGCATTGAAAGCTAGAAGGAACCACAAGGATTAACACATCCAGACATCCTCCATTGCAACAAGGAAACTGTGACGAAGAGTGATTGGATGATGTGCCCAGTTTCATAAAACTAGTTGTCAGAGCTAGGGCCATGACACAGCGTTAACTCCTTGCCCTGTTCTCATGATTCCCTAACTATATTAGCAAAGATATCTCAAAGTATTAGTGTGAGGGTTGCTCAAATCTCTCAGGGTTGCTGTCATATACTTTTTTTTTTAAATATATTTTATTGATTTTTTACAGAGAGGAAGGGAGAGAGAGAGAGAGTTAGAAACATCGATGAGAGAGAAACATCGATCAGCCGCCTCCGGCACATCTCCTACTGGGGATGTGCCCGCAACCCAGGTACATGCCCTTGACCGGAATCGAACCTGAGACCTTTCAGTCCGCAGGCCGATGCTCTACCCACTGAGCCAAACCGGTTTTGGCTACTTTTTTATTTTTGAGAGAGAGAGAGAGAGAGAGAGAGAGAGAGAGAGAGAGAGAGAGAGAGAGAGAGAGAGAGAGAGAACGGAAGGGAGGGAGTGAGAAAGGTAAGAAGGGAGGGAGACATCAATTTGTTGTTCCACTTACTTATACATTCACTGGTTTACTATTGTATGTGCCCTGGCCAAGGTTCAAACCCACAACCTTGGCTTATTAGGACAATGCTCTAACCAACTGAGCTACCTGGCCAGGGTAGATATCTTAAATTTTTAAGAAAAAGAGCAATAGTTGACATCTGTCAGAAACCACACAAACTAATAGCTGAAGGGAGTTCACAGTTCCAAAATTAGATCCCATTGCTTTCCATTTGATGACAACATATCTTTGTAAAGCTGGGTTTTCATCTGTCTCTGTGATTAAAAGCAAGTACTCGACAAAAGTCTATGTGAAAAGAAGATGATAGCATTCAATCTGATTCCAAAGTCTGAGAGTTTGTACAGGGCCCCATAAGCTTAGTTCAGGGTCAGAGCCACTCAAGGATGAAGGAGGGCAGGCAGGAAAGAACTATCAAGCACAATCTGTGCTCACCCATTATGGTTGTCCAGGAGAAAAGGAAAAGATATAGAAATAGAATTTCTGGTCTCCAAAAACACTTCCATCCAGTTCAGGACAGAACGCATTCACAGGACAATTTAAGAGTAATACAGAAGCAATGTCACCTTAAAGGCAAAGCACTGTTCACTGGGGCCAACAGAAGAGAATGCAAAAGAGGAAGGTAAGGTTTCTGTTTTGTTCTACATGCCCTGAGGCCAACAGCTTGAGCTCCTTTGAAGCTATTTACAAGGTGTTTAAGATATGTATTTTGATGATGCTGAGCTCTGTGGAAACTCACCATAGACTTCTGCAATCGAGTTATAAGAGATTTTATGGAGTCTTGGGGTGTTAACACTCACCAGGTTCTCTGAAAATCTTGCCATCCAGACATTGCAAACTGATAGCTATGAGCTACTTTTAGATTATAGCCATTGATTTTTGGCTCAAACATTATTAATTTTTTAAAGTTTTATTTTGAACCTTTCACCAACAATTAAGGTTTTACCTTTACATCGTTATTGCTAACCTCTCTTACATAGTCAGGTGTCTCTGTCATGCACTGGCACATGGGCCTGACCGCAATCAGCTGCAGCTGCCTCATAGTTGCCCCTTAAAGAAGGCCAAGCTTGGCCTGATGACACATTGGCACCACAGGCCTGGCTCCTGTAGGTATTCTGGTTTTCAAGCCTACTACAGTGCCACCTGCACACTGTACAGATGAGAAGCAACCTGGAACCCAGAGTGACAAGAGAGACTCCCTCAAAACCTCTTGCTTATTAGAGGCAGAAATGGCCCTAACCTACAATCTCTCAACCAGATCTCCTTTGGGATTTAAGGAATGAGGACATCATACAACACGAAATGCTAGAAAAAGTCCTGAGAGAGAAACAATTATATTCCTAGGTCTATTGCTTATCTTTGGGTGACCTTTAGCAAATCTTCCCAATTTCCCTCATCTATGCAGCTACAGTAACAGTATGTATCTTACTTCATCGGGTTGCAGTTACAATAGAATAAAACATTTTTAAATGTTCTCCAAAAATAAGGAAAAACAGTCCTTTTTAGAACACTGGAATCAGCCTAAAGTTGTGGGTTCTAGGCCTAGTTTCTCCACGAGCTATACATTTCCTATGTTCTCCGGTTTCAAATGAAAATATGGTTTTATTTCCCATGATCTTTGCAAGACTAATCTCATTCATCATTTCTTAAAATGTTTTTCTTGAACTAAAATCTTTATTACTTGGGCGGAACCCAAATGTGAACTAATAGTGAAAATGGACTATTGACCTGCGTCCACTTTGCAGGCATGTCAGAAGCACAGCAGGTGGTTGATCAGGAGCTGTCATTGGAAACCTCAGCACCTCCGCTTTGGCAAAACGCAGACCTCATCAAGAGCAGAGACTCGAGCAGCGCTCAGAGAGGAAGAGAAAAGATATAAATGACTGGACATGTGCATCCAAAGCGCTAAGTCAGTCGAAGCAGCCTCCTGCTGAGCTCAATGGATCTTTTCTCAGTTGCCCAGAGCCTTGGCTGGAGGCTGCTTGGCAGTGGCTGCTGGGAAGACAATTTTTAGCCCATCGATTCATTTGAGCTGGGCAGTTTGCCCTGGTACTTAGGCACTCAGACAAAAATGTCCTTAATCACTGGCAAAACCTGGAATGGAGAGGGGGCCAGTGGCTCACTCAGCACCCCCAGGGCTGCTGGAAGAAAGGTGGTCTAGAAAGCTCAGGGTGCCAGTCCCTGAGAAGTCACAGGCACAAAGGCTCTAAGTCAACCCTGATCTTAGGGTCTGGAACACTCTACTTCAGAGCACCACACTCCTTCCTTCACCCTCAGGTAAACCAAGAGCAGCTGGGAGCAGGTTTGCAGGGCTTTGCTCACTGTCTACTCTGCGTAACCTCTCGATCTGTGCTGGGCTGACTCCTACCTATTCCAGGGTGTGCCTCCTCCAGGAAGCTTTCCCTGGCTTCCCCCTTTCTCCCTTTTGGGATCAAGCCCTTACCGAACCCTCCTTGAAACCTTGCTCACTCACTATTGTATCACCATCACAGCATATTGTAATGGCCTCTTGATCACCTTCTCAATACGACTCATATGAGACTCAGAGCTTCTATTTATCCATCTCTAGCACATAGCAGAGCGCCTAGCATATGAAGCACTCAAATCTTGAAAGGCTTCTGGAGGGAAGCAAAGAGAGATAGGAAGGAGGGGGATAGGCAGGCAGAGGTTGACTACTTTGATGAAAGTGGGTCACTGAGGAATAAAATGGTACAGCCAAGCTAGTCAACAAAATCCTCCAAAGCAGTACTAACAGCAGAATCTTGTGTCTGATCAGTCAGTATAATCAGGAAAAAACTAACCCTGGGACTAAGAAACAAAAGGTCTCGGTTTTAATTTCGACTCCACCCTGCAACTGCCTACCGCAGGGCCAGACAACCTGTGTGAAGTTTCAGCATCCTCACCTGTAAGCCTTAAGAGGACCAGTTGAGATCGTTACTGCAGGAGTATTTTGAAAGTTTAAAGAGTCCTGTGAATGCAAAGGATTATTAACCTCTCAATCACTAGTAGGAAAGAATTAGAACTATTTCCTCTCATTAATTCAGAGCTCCTTTCTCCTTCCAAACCTGAAGTCTTATGATTCATGTAGGAAAAATCAAAAAAGAATTGTCTGCTCCCTATTTAGGAACAAGCCTTTATGTTGTAAGTAAACTTTCTTCATGAACTAAACACTCCAGAAACACAGAGATTATATCATATTTTAATAACAATGATAAGGATGCCTTAAGCAAATATAATGTCAGGAAGAGTCCTCAAAACACACTCAGGTTGAATTTTTATGAGCCCTTCTACAGAAAGGCCAGTCAGGATAGGCCCAATTTACAGATGGTCAAACTGAGACTCACTGAGGTGAAGTGACCTGCTCAATATTGTAAACTTCGGTAAGCATATAAAAGAATGCTAAGCACAAGTTCAAAAATATTTACAGAGCCCTGGCCTGCACATCTCAGTGGTTAGAAAGTCAGCCACTCTGATGTTTCTGCCTCTCTCCTCTCTATATCTCCCCTCCCTCCCACTCGCTCTGGAAATCAGTGGAAAAAATATCCTCACTCCTCAGGTGAGAATTAAACACACACACACACACACACACACACACACATGCACGCGCGCGCGCGCACCCACACACGTTTAATTTTTTTTTTATAGAAATATATTGCTGGAAAGGATCAAAGAGGTAAGCAAGTCCACCTTCCTACATATGCAGCAGATCCCTGACAAAGGATACACCAATAACTGACAAGTGACTTAAACATATTTTATTTTCCAGAAACAAAACCCTTACCCAGGAAAATTTTGTCTCAGAGCCAGTTTACTCATTGTATAAGAGATAATGATTAACACATATTTCCCAGGTTTTTATAAAGATGAAAACAGATAACGTGGATAAAGTACTTAGCAAGGACAATCCCTGGCATATAGCAAATATTCAGTAAATGTTAGTTCTTATTACTATAATTTTCATTAGTCCACTTTTTTTTGTTTGTTTCTGGTTTTTCATGTGTATTGGGTTTTTTTCTGGATTCTCTCCAGCCTCTTGCACAGATTCATTCACTGTTTTGGGTGAATTGGGAAATTCTATTTTCATGATTTCTCTAAGGCATCCTCTGTGGAGTGTCAATTATTGATCTTAATATGTTTGCATCATAGAGACTTAGCCAAGGGATGAATTCTTACCAGCTGAATCAAAGACAAAGCATTCTGAGGAAACTAGATTATTTTTTCCAGAATCTGAAAGGAGCCTCTTTGGCAACTTGCCATTTAAATAGCATGATGGTGTGGCATCTAGCACCCTAAAAATGTTGACAAAATTCTTGTACAATCTAGTTTTACCATTCAGACTAGCTTATTGCTTAGAAAACTCTGACTAAAAGCATACTACATAAAATGCCTTTTTTATGTTAACAATCTCTTTATGTGAGCATGTCTCAGTATGTGAGCAGGACCATACATTGCAATATAGAAAGAAACTATAGGAATTTCAGCTTTTACATTAAAGTAATCTTTTCTGTTTGAATTTTATTTTTAGTAGGTTTTTAATGTCCATAATCTATTCCTACAGTTTCTCATGTACAAAGTTTATTAGTGAATGTATATATGTTTTGGGTCTATGATCATATTTTTATAGGTAAGGCATACATTTTTTAAACCAATAGTTTATACAAATCCTGAGATTAGTAAGTTTAAAAAGTTATTATGTAATCTTCTTCACCATTCCCCATGAAAAAAAATAGACAAGATATGCTCCTTTATAAACTAATGTTATCATTTTACTGTTCTGTTCCTATATGGATTTGAAATTTAATAAAATTGGTTCATTTCTCTAAATCTCTACTTTTTACCTCTCTACATAAAACCTACCTCCTATGTACTATGATCTCTGTATAAAGAAAGGGTGGAAAAATGCTACCAATATTCAAAGCAAATACTCCTAAAGGCGAACAGAAAACCAAACCATAAGCCCAACTGAAGAGCTTGTCCTCCTTTATAGCAGTGGCCCAATCTCAGCTCCACCAGCCAACACCTGCACAGGTTCCCATGGAGTGAACTGAGACAAACACCAAATGCCACGTAACCGAGTTAACACCTCAGGCAATGCTGTCATGAGTGTGGCTCAATTCTCACTTTCATGTCTGAGACCATTCTAGATTCGTGCCTACCCTCCAACAACAGAGAAACGAGCTGTGAAAGATGTCTTCTCCATGCTCCTCGGTGCAATTTCTCTCTCCCAGAAACTGACAGGTATTTAGAAATATTTCAGGAAATTTTCTTTCCCATTGGCAGTTTTTGTCCTCCCTTGGTGGTAGTGATGAAAGGTTCTAGACAAAATGTTTATGTCCCCCCCAAAAATTCATAAGTTGAAACCCAACCCCAAATGTGATGGTATTAGAAGGTGGAGTCTTTGGGGAGTGATTAGCTCATGAAAATGAAGCCCTCATGGGCGGGATTAGAGCCCTTAGAAAAGAGGCCCCAAGAGCACCCTTGCCCCTCCCACCACGTGAGGACACAGGGAGGAGATGGTCATCTATGAGCAGGAAGTGGGCTCTGGCCCCATGTCAAAGCCACTGAGGTCCTTTCTCTTCCCAGCCTCAAGGACTGTGAGAAATAAATATTTGTTGTTTATACCCCTTAGTCTATGGTATTTTTGTTACAGTAACCAAATGGATGAAGACAGTAGACATGGTGATTTAAGTCCCACAAATCTCTGCGAAGACACCTAGGGATACCAGAATCTCTCAAGGTTACAATGGAGAAATATGCTACCACCCTGACTCCATTCTCACAATTTCCCTGTGACCCGGAAGGCCTGGCAGTCTACATCATGGTGCGCTGCAAAGCATACCCTTTCACAAATGGATACCCAAGGTAGTGCTTCCCAACCATTTGTGAGTCATAAACCCTGCAGCAGCAATCCTTCTGAATGTTCACCAAAACATTTTACTTCCCTTCTGGGCACCAAGAAAACTATATTCCTCACCTTTTAAAAATCTAAATAGGGCTATGTGGTGAGTTCTGCTCAATAGAATGTGCAAGGAAGTCACACAGGCCAATTCAGGCCAGCACCTAAAGTGTCCTTCAGAATCACCCTACTCTTTCTTTTTCATTAGCCGACTGGCTGCAAAGTAGCTGGTGGAAGAGTCCAAGGAGGCCCTGCAGAAGGGCAGAGCACTGAAGAAAAGAAACTGAGTCACAACTCATGAAAGAAGAAATTGATTACACTGGACTTCATTAAAATTAGAAATTTCTCTGCTCTGCAAAAGACAGAGAATGAAGAGTCAAGCCACAGACTGGGAGAAAATATTTGCAAAATATTTCTCTAATTAAGGACTTATGTCAAAAATATATAAGGAACCCTTAAAATCAACAACAGGATAACAAATGGCTTAACTAAAGAATAGACCGAAAGATAGCATTAGGGAAATGCAAATTAAAACAAAAAGTAAATACTTCTACATACCTCTTAAATGGTTAAAATCCAAAAACTTGCTGGGAATTTCAGTCAAGGGTGGCTCAGGGAATGACAGAGTCAGGCCTGGAAAGCTGTGGCCCAGACCATGCTCCCAGAGGAAGCCTGAGTGGTGGGGACCCTGGAGGGATCTCACAGGTCTACAGGAACCAGCTAGGAATGTAGGGATGAGAAACACCTAGGTTCTTCCTTTGCTCCACCCTGACCCCTGGCAACCCACTGATCGTGCCATGGCCACAGTTTTGTCTTCTCTGGAGTGTTCTATATGGCTATGGTCATACGGCATTTGACCTTTCTGGATGGTTCCTTTCAGTTGATAAATGTGTGTTTTGGGCTTCTCACATGTCTTCTCATGCCTCAGCAGCTCATTTCTTCTCATCATTGAGTGGCATTTCATTGCCTGGATGTACCTCATTTTATGTATCTTTTCATCTGTTCAGGGACATCTTGTTTGCTCCTATGTTTGGGCAGTTGGGAGAGTGGGTGGGTAGTAGGAGATCAACCAAAGAACTTATATGTATATATGCATAACCCATACAGACAACGGGGTGGTGAAGGCCGGGGGGAAGGGGGGGCAGGCTAGAAGGGGTCAATGGGGAAAAGGCGGACATATATAATACTTTCAACAATAAAGATTTAAAATTGTTAAAAATCCAAATACACTGACAATACTAGTTGCTAAAAAGAATGTAAAATAATAGATACTTTCATTCATTTCTGGTGGTTACAGCTACTTTGGAAGATATTTTGGTAGCTTCTTGCAAAACTAAACCCAATTTTACCATATCATCTAATAATTGCACTTCTTGGTATTTACCTCACTGAAAACTTCTGTCCACCAAAAAACCTGCACATAAATGTCTATAGCAATATTCATTATCACCAAACACTGGAGGAAATTCTCCAGTAGATGAATGGATAAGTGAACTATGATATACTCATACAATGGAATGGTAATTGGTGATAAAAAAAAAAAAAGTCATCTATAGAACTAGGAGGAGATGTGTGAATCTTGGATACATGTTACTAGGTGAAAGAAATCACTGGTCGGGGGGTGCTCCTTACTCTTTGATTCCAATTGTATCATATTCTGGAAAATGCAGAATGGGTGGGATGATAGGGAGATCATGGTTATGAAGGGAGAAAGTTTTTAATAAGTGAAACACCAGGAATATTTTGAGCCACTGAGACAATCCTACGTTACTGTAGATGTGGATACATGACACCATGAATTTGTCAAAACTTGTAGTCTTATACAGCACAAAGAATAAACCTCAAAGTATGCAAATTTTAAAAACTTAATTCAGGAGGTCAAGAAATCTCAGAATGGAATGTGGCAAAACAATCTAACTATATTACAAATATCTGAACCAACCTCACAGATGGGAACAAAGGCAAAAGTTGCTGACCTGAATAACTGGCAATGAGTACAATTTGTAAGAATAAAGTAAAAATAAAAAGTAATAAAAATACCTGATGTAAGTACTGATAAAGTTGTCACCCCAGGCAGTTAACTATTCTGATGCCACTACACATAATGGTACAATTAAGAAAATAAATGCCAGTTGGGTGGGGCCAGGTTTTTCATTTTGGGAGTGGAAGATTACAAACAAGAGGAAGAGACTAGAATGATCCATGTGGCAATGAATTAGAGTTGGAGACATCAATATGAACTTATGCTTATATAATATAGATACAGACGGTGATATATAAAAACTTATTCATATAAACATACATTGCTTTGCTGTCAGCTGATCCTGTACCAATAGCATACCTAGTGCCCAGATGTTCTTTTCTAATATTGTCTAGTAAAAGAAACTAGAGTCCCTTGGAAAAATGGCTGATTCTAGGACTCGGGCAGCGATTAAACAATATGCACTTAGAGCATCTTGAAGTACCAGTAAGGAAGTGCTTTAAATATCGCAGTTAATAGGAGTAAGAATAAATAAAAGTGGGGAAAGAGACAAATCTCTCTTCAAAAGAATTATAAATAATTTACCTATACACTGCACCCTGAAAAGAGGTGGAACATAACGTTCCACTAATGCAGCATTTGGGCTGCAAGTAGTAACTTCCTTCCAAAAAAAAAAAAAAAAAAATGCTTATAGAAAGGGGGTGGTGAGGGAAGAGAAACTTTACAGCGGAGACATACAACAGACACTACCTCAGCCAATTGATTAAGGGGATCGCCAATGATGTCATGTTGCTAAAACGTACACTTGATATGCTGCAATGAAAACGCACATCGCCTCTGTGATCTTCCTCCCAAAACTCAGAACCCCAGACAAAGAAGGAAGAAGCAAGGAAGGGAGGGAGGGAGGAAAAAACTAAGTCATGAATTATCTGTGTGGAGTAGAACATTCTCTCCCAGCCCCCCAACTGAACTGAGCTACTCATAAATGAGAAATAAAAGTTTATGCCACAAACATTTTTAGAGTTGTTTGTTAGAGCAGCTAGAAAGACTGACTAAATACAGATTCCTTTCAAAATATGATGAAAGACATGTTCCCTCTTAACAGAACAATACAGGTATGTCCATATATACAAAAGCTGGTATGCAGATGACACTTTGCTGAGAGAAATCCTGTAGCTAGTGCCAACACAGGGTCCTACCTATCCCCAGTGCTGCTCTGAAATTCTTCCACCATCACAGCCTTTATTTTGAATAATTTTTATTTGACAGATTTAGTAGTTTCCTTCTCATCATGGCCCAAATAATGTGAAATCCATATTATCATTTGGTCTCTATTTCCCAAAAGGACAGATGAGCAAAGCATGGCAGGCAATGGTCCTAGGTATCCATGGGGTCCAATGCAGGAACTTTCTCCTTCCCACCTGGAGAAACTGACTGAGCTTAGCTGAACAGATTTTCTAGTTTCAACAGTGCAAATAAAACATCATTTTTAATATGCTAACCCAGTGGTTGGCACACTGCGGCTCACGAGCCACATGCGGCTCTTTGGCCCCTTGAGTGTGGCTCTTCCACAAAATACCACGTGCGGGCGTGCACATACAGTGTGACTGAAACTTCGTGGCCCATGAGCATAAGTTGGTATTTTGTGGAAGAGTCACACTCAAAGAGCCGCATGTGGCTCGCGAGCTGCAGTTTGCTGACCATTGTAACCTAACCATCCCCCTTTTATGTTCCCAGACCCTATGAAGTAGTGTCTAATATTGAGAAGCAGCTAAAAAGCAAACACATTCCACCACTAACATTGCTGTGTATAGCCTTGATGCTGGCTATACCATACCCACCCGTAATTTCACTCTCCCCACCCTTACCTTCCCTCACCTTGTAATACAATCAATGCCTGTGTTGCCACTTCCCTTGTTCCCCTAGGTCCCCCAGGTTAATCACTGGTACATGTTAGGAAACACAGTATTAGTACCAATTATCTAATTTGGCTGCATTTTTAAAAGAAATTTGTAGGACATGATTTTGAAATTTTCCCAACGTATAATTTTATTTAAATGACTTACAGAAATAAATGTGTACATCTTTACTTGTATACCTGCCTCTCTGTGAATTATTTCATTATTTGCCAGTAATCTAAGCAGCTTTCTTAACCAGCAATCACGATGTGGCATGACCTACAGTCATAACTAAACCGTGATGGCTAGAAGCCCAGGTTTTCCCAAATTCCCTCTCCCTCACATAGTTCCTGGAATCACCAGAGAGGCTTATATACATCAAGGATCAGCCAGACACATCAGGATCATCTACAGCTTCCAGGCCCCTTTAGCTCGCCAGAGTGGCCTCTCTGAGCCCAATTAGGTGTCAATGCCAGATGCTGCCAGAGGAGGTGATAATGTGCCCAACCCCACTGGACCTAGACCAGACCTGCTGCCCCTTTCAGCCTGAAATGGCAGCTACTCTGAAAGATGACCCATTGTTCTATTGTGTAGCACTTCTGGAGGTTGGGACTAAGAAGCAATAGTTACAAAAGCAAGAGTCATAAGCCCAGAAGTGTAAAAATTTGTAGTGATACAACCAACTCTCAACTCATTTACACACACCGTCACCTTCTCCCAGAAGAGCTGGGTCAGACCAAGTCCCAGCTTTCTATGCCATGCAGTATTCAGCTTCCTGAGACGTCTTCACAGTGGGTCCTCAATCCCTGTGTGCACTCACACATGAACATGAACTCATGGGAGAGGAATGTCACTTGGATTTCATTAGCTTGGCTGCACCTGAGCCCCAGCATTGGTGCAGTCAGGGTAAACTGGTACTCATCACACACTTATGTAGTCAATAATAGACATAAACTGGTGCAATAATGAGATTTCTTTAGGATGCTCACGCAAATTGCTTTAATTTGTTTAATCACCCTTTATATTTAATTATGCATACTCATTTATGTATGTGCCTGTGCTTAAGAAATTCACTTAGCTCTGGCCAGGTAGCTCAGTTAGTTGGAGCGTCATCCCGATACACCAAGGTTTCTGGATCAATCCCCAGTCAGGGCACATAAAAGAATCAACTAATGAATACATAAATAGATGGAATAGCAGTTCAATGGTTCTCTCTCCCCCTCCCTGCCTCTCTCTCTAAAATCAACTTAAATTTGTTTAGAAAAAAAGATCACTTAGTCTCCATATGCTGAAGAAGAAATCATTACCCAAGTGGAAACAGAAGTCAGAAATAAAAGGTTTTTTTCCAAGCTTGTTCATTGTTAAGAGTGTATTTTTATTCCATCTTGATAAACAGAAAACTAGCTTTATCTACAACACTATGAAATTCTAACCACCAATCCTTTGCTTTGTCCATATAAACAGTTAATTTCTGAATTGACCCTACTGATAGTACTAGTTTTATTTTTCAATGTCTGAAAGATTTGAACATGGCATGAAAATACAAGTGATTATTAATGCTATATAAAAAATATACATAAAGCAATTGTCAGAAAATGTTAGAATTTCATTCATCTCACACCACACACACTTCATATACCATTATGTATAGAACATTAGGGGTCAGATGATTTTGAATACTAAGAAATATAGCTTCTAGATTTAATAATCTCATTTTAATTCAGAGTTGAAAAAACAGTTAATGGTGTTGGGGCATTGGATGACCCAGTGGAATAAAGAATACATTGTATGTTACCCGAATACTGGGTTTTAGTTAACTTCTAAAATAATATAAAAAATAATGTAGAAATGTTATACTCTTTTGGTTTTCTTCATCTATGCAATATTTACTTTGTAATAAAATGATACTAATGACTTGTATAAAGCTTCCTAATATTCAAAGCACGCTCATATAAATTGTTTAACCTGCCTTTCCAACGTCCCTGTAAAAAGAAGTAAAGCAGAACTAATATTGAGTTTTAAAATAAGGGAAAAGAAGTGCAGGCAGGAGTTGGGAGGCTTGTTGAAATCAAGAAAAACAGAAAAATAGAGTCTAGAAATCAGTCCTACAAAATCTCAAAGTCTTTGTTCTCCTCACCTTCTCTAGGCCAGAGATCCAAGATTTGAATGTGGCTCACACTTCCTGAGTAAACTTTGGCAAATTAGTCATCATTCCCAAGCCTCAGTTTCCCCCTATATAACACAAGAGGCCTGATGCACGAAATTCATGCAAGAGTAAGCCTTCCTTCCCCCGGCTGCAGGCACCGGCTTCCTTCTGGCACCTGGGACCGGGGCTTCCCTTGCAGCCCAGGCTTCATTCGGAAGGTCATCCAAAAAGACATCTGGAAGGGCATCCTACCTAATTAGCATATTACGCTTTTATTAGTATAGATAGGAAAGTTTCTTACACCAACATTACAAAAACATTAATTTTTGTGAAGATGTACAGCAGAACGTGTTATGTAAAAATGCCACTCTTGTGTAAGTCCTCAATAAATATTATTTTCCTCCTCCTTTGATTATTTCCAGAAAGCTCCAGTCATACCATCACAGTGCCCTTGAGTATGAATCTCTGAAAAACCACATTCAGGATTTATCTGGAACTAGGAAGAGATTATGTTGTGAAATGATATTGGGTAGGAAACTCAATGGAGGGGTTTCATCTGCTGGGAGGTTCAGACACTTCTCTGAGCTCTGTCCTGCCCAGCTCTGTGAAACAGCTCGCTTTCATCCACAGGTCTCTACAGGGGCAGCCTGTCTGAGGGATCTACCTGCTTCAATCTACCTGGTCACAGATGCTCTTGGTATACCTCATCCTAGTTGGCTAGATTAAAAAGACCCTGTGGCTAAGTCAGTGATGGCGAACCTTTTGAGCTCAGCGTGTCAGCATTTTGAAAAACCCTAACTTAACTCTGGTGTCGTGTCACAAATAGAATTTTTTTTGATATTTGCAACCATAGTAAAACAAAGACTTATATTTTTGATATTTTTTTATATATTTAAATGCCATTTAACAAAGAAAAATCAACCAAAAAAATGAGTTCGCGTGTCACCTCTGACACACATGTCATAGGTTCGCCATCACTGAACTAAGCAGTCTGGGAAGGGGAGCACTTGACTTTGGGCTGGACCCCACATATTATGCTCGCGTTCTCTGAGGTTTTGAGGGTATCACATCATCAGAGGAGTCAGTGTACAGCAGACAAGCACTGGCCAGGACAAGGGAGACATGGGTCAGAGCCATGGGTCAGAGCCACAACCAACTTCTAAGTGTTGACTCAACAAGGCCAACCAACCAACTTCTAAGAGCTTTCTAGTTTTTGTGCACATAACTAGGAGTATTAGATCCATTGTTATAGTCCTGTGACTCTATGATGCAAAGGGACCTTGCACTTTGGGTCCCAAGGATGTCAAGGAACAAAATCACCCAAAATTCAATAAAGGAACAAAAACATCATGGGAAATCTAGGTGGTAAAAGCTTCAGTAACATCTGTCATTTGTCAAGGTGTGAACCAGTGCCTGAAAGACTTGACAACCAGCCAACAAGAGCATTGGGAGAAGCCCTAGATGAGATGAGAAGATTAGAAAGAGGGAGTCAAGAGAGGAGTGTGGGAGAGGGAGGCAGAAGTAAGCAAACCTTCCAAGAAATTTGAGAGTTGCCTGAGGAAACAAAACCAGGCAAGGGGCCAGGAAGCCCCTTCCGAGGGAAAAAAATGTGCTTTGGCCACAAGGAGAGAAAGGTTTTGGCTGCCTGCTTATTCAAGATCCCTCCTTCCTCCCAACCATCTTGTCATTCATTGCCAAATTATTCTTCCTAATTCACCCTAATATGCCTGGAGGATCTTATAAAAGGCTTTGTAAATGAGGTATAATTTGATGGAGACTTAGGAGATGAGCAGGAACTCATAGAGGTGGGCTGCTGAACTCCAAGCAAAAGGAAGAAAGAGAGCATCTATTTTATGAAGCAGCTCTTGTGTTGCAGATGTTGTGCTAGGGTTGCAGATGTTGTTAGGTGCATTGCCGGCATCTCATATAAAACCACACAACAGGCTCTGGCCAGGTTGCTCAGTTGGTTACAGTGTGGTCTCAATGCATCAACTTGTGGGTTCAATTTCAGGTCATGGCACATACAGGAATCAACTCATGAATGAATAAATAAGTGGAACAATAAAGCAATGTTTGTTTCTCACTCTCAGCAATAAATTTCAAAAACAATTTTTTTAAACCATACACCACCACCAGGAGGCAATCATTGCCCCCATCTTACAATGAGAAAGAAGAGGCTCTGAGAGGCTAAGGAATTTACCCATGGTTACCTGCTCCTAACTGAAAAACCTCCTAACTTTAAAACCTATACTAAGTTCATTTTGCAAGTTCTCTTTTCCCACTGCACCTCTCAACACATACAGAGGCACAGAGTTGAAAAAGAATAAGGTTTTATTTGGGAAGCACTACGTATGCTTTCTCTGCAAGCACAGTACAGTTAGATGGGCATGACAGGTGGCCCACAAGTCAGCTTGAGGCCAGATCAGAAGTGGTCTTGAGAGTTGTAATGCAATCTTGAGGACAATAGGAGACCACTGAAGTTTGGAAGGGATAGCAGCAGACAGACAAGTAGACAGCTAATTAGTCAGGTGTCTGTGCATAGAGCACAGCACTACCTCATGACTCACTAGGTGTTTTCATAATTGTATCAGATCTTGTTTTTCTTGAGAAATATCATCATCCAGAATAAGTTCAGGTCTTTCCAGGCTACCTCTGCTATCTGTGATTAAACTCCTTTAGGGTCTGTCATCAGGATATTAGGTCTAGAGGTCTAAAGGTGTCATGTCCATCCTCCCAGTTTAAGGAGGGTAAGAGATGCATTTGCAGACACCCTGTTAATCTCACCTCCCAGACTCCAGTCAAAAGAGTATTCCCTTTAAATAAAGGGTTCTTGGTGGGGACCTCTTCAAGCAGCCTCCAGACCAGCAGTACTGAGAGAGTCTTCCTTTACCACTGGAATCTGGGATTCATGTTCTTTCATGTTTTATAAACCATTCTCTCCGCTTTATAAACCAAGACCAGACTGTTGTAAGTTCCATGTTTTTCCATCATGCTGTATACAAGAAAATTGGAAGCTCATGTGTAAAAAAATAAAATAAAATAACAATAATAATAATTATGGGACCAGCGCCACATGACAGCAGCAATAACAGCTTTCAAAATCCTTTGAGTGTAAAAGTCTTACTTGTTTTATGAGCCGGCACATGGAGCTAGTCTTAAAAATAAAAAATAAGAATGATTTCTTGCAGCTCAGATTTCATAAGAAAAAAAAATTGCATCTTTAATTAAGATTTATGGGCCTCGGTAGGGCCCAGCAAGAGAGAGAAATGGCTCAAGAGTGTAAAAACTAACAGTTAAAAATGGGGAAATATGATTAAGAGCCTTTAATTCCTCCTGCCTCTTTCACAGGGCTTCCAGTCGCCCCAGGCAAAAACAGGCACTTATTGTCTTTAAAACAGCATTATTCTTGGCATAAAATGTTTATGAATCAAGATGAAACTTGTAAGGAATAATAATATCATCCTTACTTGAAAGGCTTCCCTTGCTAGAAACAATATTTAGTTTAATGAAAAAAATTCCTTAGGAGAAAAATAGGCATATGTAAGGGAAGATGCATATAAATTGGTACCTTGCCTGGTATTGGGTTAGCACCTTTCAGTTTTCATAGTGGTTCATGCTTGCTCTTGTGGGATCTTCTTAAGAACCTTGAGAGGCACTCGGGGCAGATATGATCTCTAGTTTGAAGATGAAGATTTTTTTTCAAGATGTTAGATTACTTGTGCAAACACTGGAAATGGACATAAATAGAAGTCTGATTCTAAATCCAATGCTCACTCCACTATATCATAGTACCATTTCTCTAAGAGTTTATCTGTGCATGTTATTCTATACCAGGGGTCCTCAAACTACGGCCCGCTTTGTTTTTTTACTTCAAAATAAGATATGTGCAGTGTGCATAGGAATTTGTTCATAGTTGTTTTTGTTTTTAAACTATAGTCCGGCCCTCCAATGGTCTGAGGGACAGTGAACTGGCCCCCTGTTTAAAAAGTTTGAGGACCCCTGTTCTATACCATGTATATACATTTTTAAAGTCTCATGAAGAACATTTTTGGAAAGTATAATGAGGAAACCCTAATATTATGTATTTCAATTCCCTAAATATTAAAAATGAACAATGTAAAGTTACCTTGCACGTTGATATTGAAATGTCAGTATGGGATAAATTACATTTAATTTGACACAGAAAATGCAATTCAACAAGGTTTAGCCTAAGTCCTTCCTTGACACATTGCTCGAGAATCACATTTGAGAGCAAAGCATTCCAAAAATAACTGTAGCCATTAAAAAGACAATTAATTATCCAATCCTATGTTTATTTTAACAAGAGATTGTTCTATTTCTCTTTCTCTACAAATAGTGTAAGGTATTTTAGAGATGGGACTGTGTCGTCATCTGTTTTTACTGTAGCTAATGTTGGAAATGCTGTCAGTATTTGATTGGTCGATTAAGTAGGACTTGCTTTAATTGTTTTAATTACTTCTTTAATGTTCAAGTCATGTCCTCTTGAATTCATACTTCAATATTACTATATAAGCTATTCCTTTCAGGATTGCATAGCTTTAATTATTTATCACTCAACCCCTCTTCTCAAATTAAAGGTCCAATCTGGTCCTAGCTCTATTACCCACATACTGTTTAATGAGTAGATACCTTACATGCAGCTAGTCTTAAGAGCTTGTTCTTTCCAACGAGAAGGGGGAATATTCCATCTGTGATGTCCACATCCAGCACTGGAATTTTGACAACCATCATTTTGCTCCAAAGATTCTCAAATCTGGTAGTCACTCTTCCAATAATCTCAATGTTTCAGAAAGAGAAGGGAACACCAGAAATAAAATGGCTTCCTTTCCAAAGGGAATCTAATTCAATATGTTCATTATACATTTAAAAGAATACTTATATTCTCACCACTCTCTCTTGATGAATCACTTCTATGACTTTAGAAAAATATCCTTCTGGAGTTAATTATTTTTTTAAAATGTTATCTATATTGTTGAAAGTATTTCCCATTGGTCATCTCCCACCCCACACCTGTTCCCTCTCCCTTTCCCCCAGCCCTTCATCTTCACTATTGTCTGTTGCCATGTGTTATGCATAAAACTTCTTTGGTTTATCTCTCCCCATCTACCCATCCACCCTTGCCTTCTTAAATCAATATATCAAGCCCCAAGATTGCTCCAAAACTCCATCCACAAAGAGCCATCTATTTGAGAGACATTGACAGCAGTATATCTTACCAGCAATGCAAACTCGTTATAACTAAAATTAAATTTATGATTATGTGCCCTAAACTCACCTTCCTTATGTTCTCTAACAGTACTTGCTTTATTCATTTCAAGTCCTCCACCTGGAATAACTACATTTCTATCAATAGCCCTTCCATTTTCCAATGATAGGCTTGATTCCCATTTCAATGCTAATTCATGGTTCCAACAGATAAGAATAAGCTCACTCTCTTTTGAACTTCTAAAACCTATTGCAATTCTAAATGTTACCTAATTGTTACCCAAGTATCTTAAACTAGTAAGCTGTATGTTAACAGACATGCCTCCTTTGAGATATCTCTGCTTCAGTATCATAGATTAAAAAGGAGGTAAAAGGAGCTGCATCCAAAGTGAGTTGTGGAACACGACCTCGTGAGATGCAGAAGGAAACATTAAAATTTCTAAGTCTATCTTAAAATTAAGAAAATAATTTCATCTATATTTTAAATATAATTGCCTATGTTGAACCTTGTGTGAAATATAATTGTATATTTAACATACAATTTCCTATACTAAGTCCCATGCTCCATGCAACACACAGGAATCCTCAGGAAAGAGCAGAAATTTCTCAAAGCCAAAGGATGGACAGTGGGAGCATCACTCTTCCATTTGCTTGCTAAGAAAGGCCATGTGTTGCAGTTCATTTGTACCTAATTAAGTGGATTTATGAGTAATGTTGTCTATTGCTAACTACATTACCTCCATAATAAGGCAAGCCTGCTTAAAATATTGCTTCCAAAGTTATTTGGAAGAAATTAGTTGACATTAATAGAAATAATGTAAGCACAAAGGAATAATAAGAAAATGAGAGAGAGAAACCAAGACGGCAGCATAGGTAAACACCGGAGATTGTTGCCTTGCACAACCACTTCAAAAATACAACTAAAAGATGGAACGGACATCATCCAGAACCACAGGAAGGCTGGCTGAGTGGAAATTCTACAACTAGAAGGAAAGAGAAAAGCATACCAAGACTCAGAGGTGCAGTGCGGAAGTAAAATACAAAGGTGCAGAGGTGCATGCGGAGAGGGCTGGTGGCTGAGGACAGACTGTCTTTTTCAATTGGGAGAGAGTCTCTAGCTCTGAGCTCCAGTTCCAGGCGAGTCTCTGGGGACCCAGACTCATACAGGAGAAACGGGACTGTCTGGCATCGGTCAGAACTCGAAGGCAGCTTTCTCTTGGAGGTGCTCACAGCGATTGCCATGGCCTCTGAGGGCAGGACTGAGAGCAGCCATACTGCTCGCTCCGCCTGCCCTGTTGATCCCCTGGGGCCCCACCCCGCCCAAGCCGTGCACAGAGGCTTTTGCATATGAAAGGCCCAGCCCTTTGTCATCTGAAAATTACTTAACAAACTGCAGCTGGCCCAAGGCCCCATGGCAACTTGCATTGCTTTACAGCTGGCTTCTGCTGGGGAGCCTCAGGCGGAGGCTAGATTAGCACCTCCTTAGATCCAAGAGCCAGTGTACCCAGTTGTCAGATTGGGACCATCCAATTACAGCTCCTCAGATCCATAAGGGACACACTCAGGGGGCAGACTCAGTGAGCACCAAAGCCCCACTGAAGCAAGCCTTGCCCCATAAGGGTGTCTTCAGCACAGAAGTTCTCCCACCGTAAACACAGCTGATTCTCACAGCCAATTGGCCTGGAGGTCAATTCCTCCCAGTGTTACCTACAACAATCAAGGCTTATCTACAATAAGACTGTGCACAAAGCCCACAAGGGGGTGCACCAAGAGTGTCTACCTCAGGTAATTGGGGAAGCTGAGCCACTGGGCCCTGTAGGACACCTAGCACAGAAAGCCACTCTATCGACACAGCGAAGCATAAAAAATGCGGAGACAAAGAAACAGAAAACAAATGACAAAAATGGAGGAAAGCAAACTACTGGATATAGAGTTCAAAACCACACTTTTAAGGTTTTTCAAGAATTTTTCTAGAAACCGCCGATAAACTTAATGAGACCCTCAAGAAATCTAGTGAGCCCCTTGATGTTGTGATAAAGGACCAACTAGAAATTAAGAATACACTGACTGAAATAAAGAATATTATACAGACTCCCAACAGCAGACCAGAGAATCGCAAGAATCAAGTCAAAGATTTGAAATACGAAGAGGCAAAAAGCACCCAACCAGAAAAGCAAAATGAAAAAAGAATCCAAAAATGTGAAGAGAGTGTAAGGAGCCTCTGGGGCAGCATCAAGCGTACCAACATCTGAATTATAGGGGTGCCAGAAGAAGAGATAGAGCAAGATATTGAAAACCTATTTGAAGAAATAATGACAGAAAACTTCCCCTACCTGGTGGAAGAAATAGACTTACAAGTCCAGGAAGCACAGAGAACCCCAAACAAAAGGAATCCAAAGAGGACCACACCAAGACACATCATAATTAAAATGCCAAGAGCAAAAGACAAAGTGAGAATCTTAAAAGCAGCAAGAGAAAAACAGTCAATTACCTACAAGGGAGTACCCATACGACTGTCAGCTGATTTCTCAACAGAAACTTTGCAGGCCAGAAGGGAATGGCAAGAAATATTCAAAGTGATAAATAGCAAGAACCTACAACCAAGACTACTTTATCCAGCAAAGTTATCATTCAGAATTGAAGGTCAGATAAAGAGCTTCACAAATAAGGAAAAGCTAAAGGGGTTCATCACCACTAAACCAGTATTATATGAAATGCTGAAAGGTATCCTTTAAGAAGAGGAAGAAGAAGAAAAAGGTAAAGATACAAATTATGAACAACAAATACACATCTAGCAACAAGTGAATCAAAAAATCAAGTGAATAAATAACCTGATGAACAGAATAAACTGGTGATTATAATAGAATCGGAGGCATAGAAAGGGAGTGGACTGTCTATTCTTGCAGGGGGAAAGGGGTGTGGGGGATGCGGGAAGAGACTGGACAATAATCGTGCACCTAGGGATGAGGACAGTGGGGGCAGGGGGTGAGGGCGGAGGGTGGGGTGGGAACCGGGTGGAGGGGAGCTATGGGAGGAAAAAAGAGGAAGAACTGTAATAATCTGAACAATAAAGATTTAATTTAAAAAAGAAAAGAAAATGGGAGAACTAAAATACCTATGTGTAGTATAAGCTCTTCATCAAGAATATTATGAAACAAAACAATGTATTATATAATTAGACCCACTTGCAATTTAGATTTTTAACCTCAGTCTAATATAACTATGATATCATCATACTTGGGAAGACAGTTTATAATATTGTGTATTTTATCTTACATCATTTGAAAATTGTATTTTGAGTATATTTCCAATGTTTATAATTTATCAGTATTATAGTGTCTTTTCTAACTTATAAATAAATAAATATTTATATGTTATGGATGCTCTTTGTTTGTTTCATTTTACCAGTAGAGATGCACAATGGCATAATTTAAACACTACTGTGTTGGAGACCTGATTTCCTCATCATGAGCCTTTGGACAACTCACTGGTGAAGTGGTTCTGGTACTGGTGGGAGGGCTAAATCTCTGGTGTCCCACAGAGACACTGCTAATTGGGCAACTCAAACCTGCCAGCTCAAATCTAGTGCTCCCATACACATCACCAGTGCCCCCTGTGTAGATCTCAGCCACAAATTTCCTGTAGAAAATCTGCCAGGCCTCAAATATTGCAGCATTTTAATGGTAAGACACATTCAATTGACATGCATATTTTCTCCACATGAGTCCAGAGCAGCAAGGTCAGAAGGCCTCAGGAAAGCCTAGAACCATAATTTCTCTCCGGTGATTGTCCTGTTCTTCATTATGTCAAAATTCCAGTATCTTGCCACCGCCACCACTGCTCCTTAGCTCTGATAACATTTCTCTTTTGAAACCTTGTATATCATCTTTCCTTCAGCTCTGATCAAGACCACCCTATACCAACAGACATATTTTAGTAACTATGAACTCAAAGGGAAATGGCAGGACTCCCAATCTCCTTCTGCCAAGAGTCTTAGTTGCCTCTTTATAGTTTTGTGGATTCTGAGTGCCACATGATAATATCCAAGACACACACACACACAAAGCGAAGTTTAGAGCAAGCCAGGCTCTTCTCTTTCATCAATATCCCCAAACTCTTAACAGGCATGGGCAACTATATGGTTCTCCTCATTTCCTCAATGATAAGTTCTATAGAGAACAAGGGATAACAGCATAGTGTAGAAGGTTTGGGGCACAGGTTTAGGGACAAGATGGTCTAGATCCACCTCATAGTTCTACTACCAACCTCAGTGTTGGCCTTGGGTAATCTACCTGGCCTTTTTGGCTTCAAATTCCTCCTTGCTAACAGGAAGAGGAAACTGAGACACTGAGAATTTAGTGAGCTAATTCTTATAAAATACTTTATAAATAGAGTTATTCTTCACATTCAAGCATCTCATAAATGTTAGCATTAGGAATTACTGTTATTATCAATTTTATGTTTTAAAAACTTTAAATACCATCTGTTATTCTCCATATTTATTTGCTTAATGGATACAGTAATAAATAGTTCAATGAGTGAATCAATGAATGAATGATGCATTATTACATCATAATTATTTTAGAATTGTGAATTTCTTCCCTTAAACATAATGTAAATTCCTCTATATTAAGATGGCTCCTTATTCGTATGTGTTCTCCACAGCGTCTCACCATGCTGCAAATATATTTTTCCCTTCTCAATAAAGATGGAATAAACACAACAACAAAAAAAGAATATCTGCCAAGCAACCAATGTATAATTTTTCTTGATTGGCCTCAGATTTTCATGACTTTAACCAAGAAAAATGACAACTGCTAACAGGAGTCTGAAAAATGACATATTTCCTTCTCTCCTATGCAATTTTTAGATGCTTATGTTATCTGTCTTCCCTCCAACATGTTTTCACTCACCAGGGAACTTCCAGCAACAACTCCAAAAGAGACCTTGCAGACTTGCACAGGCCCATCACCAGCATTTCTTTGGGGAACCTCCTACAGTGCCCTACTGTGTGGCCTCAATCTTAAAAGAAAAAATAACTAGGAAATCTTCAGGCTTGAACAGAGCGCTAGAAATCCTGATACGAAGGTGAAAGTAACTGAAAAGGTGAAGACATTACAAAGTACAGGAATGTTAAACACAACAGAAGAAATAGCTCATTAAGTTTTATCATCTGTAAACTGGGCGGTAAGCTATATTGAATCATCTACAGAGCCCTTTCCTGAGCTTGTATTTCATTTTAGAGGGGAAAAAACTGATATATTTGTTCAAAGACAAGCAGAGAGGTCATTTTGTGCTCAGTGAAAACACAAGTATGACAACATCATAGAAGTAATGAATAATAAACTGTCTCTTCTCACTTATTTCTAACACACATACACACACAAAAATCTTCAGCTCTCTCAAACTTACCCTATTTTTCATTCTAAACTCACTCTTTCAAGGGAGAAAATTTTGTCCTGAACTTGCTTTTCCACATACAGATGAAGAAAAGAGTAACAGATCTAGAAGGTCACAAAAATACAAAATTCCTTCTTGTAACATACAAATCAAGGATGCTTCCCAGAATCATGGTAGATGATGTAAAATGTATTTTCTAAAAACTGTACCTCAAATGCGTCCAGCATATTTTGGCATTCAGGAAGCTTACTCACATAAATTAAACTGTAATTTAAAGAATAGATCAGGAGACTCAAGAGTGATATTATGTATAAAAACAAATTTTTTAAAGTTCATAAAAAGGTTTATGAGCGGGGTACTCAGAATGACTGCTGAGATAAAGGAAAATCGTGAGACAATAAAAGAGGGAGGTAAGGAATGAAAGATGGTGAGATGGTAATATTTGCTGAGTGAGCAACATGAATAAAAATGTTCAGTGAAGAACAAGTAGAGAGATTTCCTCTAAGCAGGGTGGAGTCATTTGTGGAATTTCCCCAAGAATAACTTTAAAAGCCTATAAAATAGTCAAAGCATATATTTAAAGCCATCATAAAGGTGCTGATTGCATGAAAATTAGACGAACCAAGATTACAGAGAGTGAGAACTGCAGAGATGAGCTGATCCACAGCCACTCTCTCCCTAGGAGCACTGGCCGAGTGTGGAAACAGGAAAGAATGAGGAACATCAGAGGCAGCTTTGCCAGCTCAGAAGACCGCTCCTGGGAACCAGGTAACCACGGATCTGGTGGTCTCATAGAACTGACTTGAGAAAATTCCTACACATCTGATTTCTCCCTTTAAGATAGTCTTCGGCCACACAAAATGGAAAGTTAAAAGATAATCAGAAGCCTCCGAAAAGCAGAACAGAACTTTATCTTTATGACTTTGAAGTAGGCAAAGATTATTAAACATGCTACAAAAAGTGCTAAACACAGAAGAGAGCTGATAAACTGGGCTTTATTAAACTTAAGAGCCTCTCTTTAAGAAAAGGAGCCAGTAAGTGTTCAAAAGAAAGCCACAGAGGGTGAGAAAATATCTGCAATACATGAATCCCAAAGAGATGCACAGCCAGCATATATAAAGAACTCCTTTGAATCAATAAAAATGATAGCAGGAAAATCAGCCAAAGACTTGCAAAGAACCTTCTTAAAATTCAAATATCCAAATGACAAATTAGCACAAGTTCATTAGGTAGCAGGGTGATGCGATTTGAAATCAAAATAAAATACTAAAACTGGAGCTCATACCCCACTGATAGGAGTATAAATTATTAATACACTCTATCTGCTCGAGCTAGACATATACATGTAGGTTTTTTTTTTTGGGGGGGGGGCAGGGGGACACAAAACTAGTTCTTAAATAACTCAATTCATATTTTTAAATGACATTTTATTTTAACGCATTATTACAACTTTGCTGCTTTAGTACATGATCACCAAAAAAATCCAAAAAATTGTATATGTATGAATCAAGTTTTTCTAACATCAACTGAGCAAACAAGCTGCATTCTTAGTATTCATGCGTTTATCTCCCATGCCACACACATCCCTGGGGTTCTGTCTTACAGCTCAAAACGTCAACCACCATTGTGATATGTGTTATTGACAGAAAAGATTTTCTCAACAGACTTTTCTGTGCCAGGAATAAATGTTTGCAGTAGAAATGTTTTTGCTTTTTAACATTGAACATAATGTATATTTCATCTGGGGTCCATGTGTCCCACCAATATGCTATGTCACAAATAGCTAAAACAGATCTACTTTATGATATTGACACAAATGTCCATACTAATATTAATCTTCCAACAAAAGTATTATACTTTACAGAGTGTCATGGCAGTTATCTTTGCAAGTTTATCTTTTAAATAGCACCGCTGTCTAAAAAGAAATAAAGATTTCAGGGGGTTAAGGAAAATTAGAGCTGATTGTGCCTTGACAACAATCGCAGTGATGACCAATGATCACATAAACATACTCATCTACGGGCCTCTCAGTATTCGGATTTACTGTTCTATCTCCTCTCCCTCTTCCCATCCCAACTTCCCACCAAAGGTCTATATTTTAAAAAATCCACAGAAGCAGTTACTTTATTAGTAATACCAACAATATGAATGGAGGCAGCAGTGAACTAAACGCTTCAGCCAAGAGAGGGCTGAATTTTTACAGAGGTCTAACTTTTCTTGGCTTGTGGAAACTGATACTTACATTCTGTTCGGGTCAAAGAACGTTTTAGTATGTAAGATTAATATGGTTTAAGTATTGCCCTCTTTCTGTTACCTCCTTTAAAATATAAACAGCCTTTAAAGGAATAACATGCTCAGTTCCGAATATCTAATGTGTATAGGCTTAATTATCAGATTGCCTAAGACCACAAGGCACTGAAAATGATATGTGGGCCCTTACAAGGGAATACAGAAATTGAAAAGTGGAGGGGTGAGTTGGAAAGACAAACACTGCCTCCTTCAAAATTATCTCAGGGAGAGAAAAAAAAAATAGAAAAACACACAGATTGCTGTTCTCTGCTTGTGGCTGCTCCTTGAACATAAGAAGCCTTCCCATGTGGCATTGGGGTTGACATCAAAACTATAATAAAAAGATACAGAATCTCTTTCTAAGCCAAACCCTGACTGTTAGGCCCCAGGAGGTCAGAGAAGAAGAGAGAGGGGGGCTTCTTCTGTCTCCACTGAAGCTGGAGTTTACAGCAGCCAAAGTCATTTTACCCCATATTTGGCAAAGCAATCCAAAAGCTGCATCCAATCCTGCAGCTAGACTAATCTCAACTTTCAGCACCGTCTGCAAACAGATTTGGGGGTTGCCAAGTGCCTGATTCCACTGGCCAGGGAAGCGTTCCTTATTCTGAGTGCTGCTCTGTGCTTTGTCCTAGGGCCACTGGATGGGACAGGTAATACCCATTGGACAGTATTTGAGAGGTGGCAAATGGGCAGGTTCTTCTCTCCTTCCTGGGAGGGTGTTCTGAGGAAACTAAATTCTCTATTAAAATGCAAATAAAAAGACAATAACAACTCCTTGCCTGCCTTTAGCATCCTTTGGTGAGTTAGTCAGCTCTGAATCTTAGCAAGTACACCCAGCACTAAGTGAGGAGCCCAAGGTTATCACTGTGAAAAGGGGAGAGAACTTGTAAAAATCATCCAAGAAGAGCAGGCCTATGTGAAGCAAAGAAAAGGCTTAATACTCCAGTCTTAGTACTCAGCTTAGTACTTAGAACTTAGCTTTGGGGACAGAAAACAATTAAGAGTATGGAACAACAGCAGCAAAAAACCAATGAGAAAAAAACTGTGAAGAATTCTGAGGACTGACCCTTGGAGACTGATGGCATTTCATCCTGAGGTTACAGAGAACTAGGCCCTGCAGAGAAGCACTGCCCTAGGGAAAAATCGCCATGAGAACTGTTTCAGAAGGAGACCACCAACACAAATTCCTATAACTCTCTCCTTGCAAGCTCCCATCTACTGCTGACCCGTGACTCCAGAAATGCCAGTTCTCACTGGAACAGGGTCTCCCACAGCACCAACTGGGGTCAGATCTTCACTGAGCTCCCACTCCTGCTTTCTTTCCGTAGGCTACATTTTTGCATCTTGCCCAGATTCCACTTCCAATGTTGATCACTTCCTATTTTTGCCTTGGCTGGTCCATCTTCTGGGCAGGTATTTCACTGGAGACCAGCCTTGCTTGCCCTACGGTTTTCTGCCTCCACAAATTCTATGGGACGATCTGGGATGTTGTTGGCCTGGCAGCCTGTGCTGGTGGTGACACCGGGATGTCTGATAAAGAGAAACAGTTCCATGGTCCTCAAAATACATTGAAAGGGCAAGAGAGGAAGACTTAGAAACGTAGCTACAGATCTCTGGGCCACCCACAGCAGCCTTGGGCACCAGCAGAGCCCACCTCAGAAGCTCCTGCCTTTGCACATCATTAGCACTTCACTTCAACCTCCCAGTGAAAAGGTGATTTCAACTGATGGTTTAAGGGAATCCAAGTATTTCCCTCCCTCTATTTACACCTAAAACAGAAGAAGCACAGCAGTTCTAAGTCCCAGGGCCTCTGGGAGAGGAAAGTGTGATTATCACAAAGTAATCTTACCCTCCAGAGTGAGGCTCACCCAGCTGCTGCCATCAGGGGACCATCTCATTGGGGGGAGAGGGTGGGAGACATTTTCAGGTTTGGGGTAATTTAGTGAAGCATCAGGGTGAACGGCTATTGCAGTCACAGGCAGGGGTGAGCAAGTAATGTTGGACCTCAGGCTAATCCCTCAGATCCTTTGAACTGACTGATTTTTCCTTTTACTCAGGGAACAGAGAGTGTTTTCCCTCTAGAGAGAGTTTCCAAAGAAGAATGGAGAAAGGAAAGCCATGGAGTTCACACGAGGTGGGAAGGAGCAGGAACTCCCACCACCCTTGGCTGAGTCTGCATGTCCCTGCAGCCACCAGCACTCAGGAGCAGCAGCTAATGCTGTTGACATTGAACTCCAGGAAGGAACCAGATCCCCATTTACCCATTGGTCTAAAGTTGGAAAAATTAATGTCCTTGTTAGTTTAGCCTCCATAAGGTTAAAAAAATCTTCACACAGAACATTTCTTAGAAAACAAATGGGGAAAAAAAGCATACAAACAGCTTTCTTAAGAAAACAAAGATGTATTTTACCAACTAGTGGATGTCCCTAGTCTCTGCTCATGTAGTTCTATGTGGGAAAGATGCTGAATCACCCAGGCTCCACCAATCACCAATCCAAAGCAGAGTTTGGATGGCATTACCTCTGAGAATGGTGACACCCAGACCCTCCCAGAACCTCAATCAGTGGTGGTACTGACCACAGGTAAATTCCCCAGTCTCTTCTGACTGTGAGCAGGCTTCACCTAAAATCTCCAGTCCCTTGGAAAAGGTAAGCAATGTGTTATCTTGTGGAGGGTCTCCATTTGGTTTTAGAGCATCTTTCACACCTTTTTTATTTTTGCCACCTTTTTTCTTTTTGCACTTGCACTCACTCCTCTAAAGCAATTTTCTCTGTATGGGCGGCTTATCTGGAGCACACCTACTTGCCTGCCACTTGGCTTCTTCACCTAGTGCTCCAGGCTTACATCCAGGCTTAGGGTCACTGACAGTGCTGTGGGCTTGACAGCTTTGACAATTATCCCCGAAGGCCGTGTGTCTCTATCCAAGTTCCTTATAAACTGAGGGATGCCTCTGATTTCTCATGTTGCAAAGCGATAGTTCTACTCATCCCACTGTTTCCCAGCGCTCACTGAGAGACTGTTCTTGGATCTGCACAGTAATAATTAGGGGAAGAGTTCTAGGATACATGGACAACTGTCTCTTCCTCAATGGTCTTTGAAGGCCTGTGAGGCTGGTGAACACCGGAGGGTTAGAGAAACAGTGACATGGGTGGTTTTAATCAGGGGTTAGGCAGGGAAGCAGTGTCATCACAAGTATCATAGAATAAGGCATTTATTATAAGAACTAGACCTTATGTAATTAAGAGTCATTGGGGAAGTAAAGTTTTGGAGTGGAAGAATCAACGAAAGATCATTAACACGCCAAGGCGTGACTTCATGAATTGGAGCTTGCAGGAACATCTGGAAGTTAGAAGCACTCCGCTGCTGTACTCTGTGAAGAGGGCTGTACAAGTCTGGAAGTGTTTGGCTCTTTGTTACTGCTGCCTCTATGAGTTTGCAGGGAAGGGTCAGATGGCAGATCGTGGATGCTATTGGTCAGCAAGGCTATCTGTTGAGATGGTCAAGAACAAATGGAAACCCACCTGCACCTTTGTGTCTATCTCTCACCACCTCTCAACTGACAATGATCATCTTCTTTTGCTTCACATCCACCTCCCAAATCTCATGCAACTTCACTCTGGACAGCCCAAACCAAGAAAATCTCAGGCATTCCCCCAAGATTCTGAGAAATCTAGTTGCCTATGAAACAAAACTGGCAATAGAAATACACACACACACACACACACACACACACACACTGTAGCCCTTCTCTATTGTTTCATCATCACCTTCCCTGAGGCTCCATCACTTCATAGCTCCATAGCCCTCCCAGATCTAAACATACCATTTCCTTTTGTAACTGACATTTTTTTAAACCTGATTTCCCCTAGGTTAAGTAAACATTAAGGAGCACAGAATATGTGGGTATATGTGTTCCTGAGAGGTTCATTCTCTTGGTACAGTGTGGTAGCAGATGTCTACAGGACGTACCCCTAGGATACCCTATGGGATATGCCTATCAATATGTCTGCCAATATATCTTCAGCTAAATTTCCTGATCTTTTTCTTTTGAATCCCCATACTGAACCAAGGAGAGGATCTATTGAGGACTCTTAGCTGGCTTCAAGTTTTGAAACAAGGGACAACTAAATGCAGGGACAGCAATTGCCAATACCAAGGCCAGAATTCAGGAGCGAGTTCTGACAGGACCAAATAAACTGGACTTTCTTGCCACACCGTTCTGGCAGGCTCCGTCCCTAATCACTGTGATTCGCCCTAAAATGCAATTCTGCCTGCTGGCTGCCTTACTCCTTACTCCTACATCTCAATTGTCCTTGCCTTTATTTCCTACTCTCTCTCCTTCTCTCCTACCCCCTCATCTTTTTCTTCTCCATTTCCCCAAATCTACAGCCCTTGAAAAGTCCACTGTGAAGTACGGACATAGTGTTTCTCATGGTGGCCAGTGGATCACCTGTTTCAGAAATGCCCATGGTTTTATAAACAGACTCTAGATCCCTCACTTCAAACCCACTAAATCAGAATCTATGGTGGTGGGCCCAGAAATCTGAATTTTTACCAAGCATTCTAAATAATGCTTATGCAAACCCAGTTTTTAAAAGCACTACACTAAAGGCTTTAAGGAAACAAGTTTATGTTATTACTGGTTAGCCCCTGATACATAATCCTTATGCCATCAAAATATTGTTTACCCTGTTATTTAATCTCCTAATTATATTATTCAACATGTTTTGTTTTTGTTGAAAACAGTCTTCAGCAACCAAGAGGACGAGCTTCCAAAGACCACAGTCTGTTGGTAACTGGTTGCCACTGGAAAAAACTTGTTAGGAGGTAGTGCTGGGGTGGGGGAGGGCATCCCACATGTATAGTCTGCAGTGGAAAAAGGCTTACTAGCAAGCTTCACTCTCTTGCTCTTTCCTCTGTAAAATATTCTCTGCCATCTTAGAAATCTTTATTACTTTCTCTTTTTTTTCTAATTGTTTAAGCTTCCTGAGTATCTTAGGCCGCCATTAAAAAAAAAAAAAAATACCACAGCTGGAGGGGCTGGAAAAACAGAAATTTCTTTCTCACAATTCTGGAGTCAGCAAGTCTCAGATCAAGGTCTGCCAGGTTCAGTTTCTGATAAAGCCTCTCCTCCTGGCTTGTAGACAGCAGATCTTCTCACTGCAATCTCATAGGGATTTTCCTCCGAAGACACAGAGAGAGAGATGAAACTCTGTCTTTTCCTATAAGGATGCTAATCCTATAGGATCAGGGCCCCACCCTTATGAATTCATTTAACCTTAATACTTCTGTTAGGAACCCCATCTCCAAATACAGTCACATGGGTGGTTATGGGTTCAACATTTGAATTTGAGGGAGGCAGAAACATTCACTCCATAGTGCTGGGCCTACAGACAAGATGTGTGGCACTCAGACTCAAAAGGACACAGGTTATCTTCAGATAACCTTTGGACACAAGCCAAACAATGCACTAATCTAAATAACACTGCACAAGCCAAACAATGCACTAATCTAATAAAATTTAGAGCCTCCTTGTAAGAATACTGATTAACATTATATGTATATCACCACCTCCATCAAGACCTTCATCTTATAATGGAATAATTCTCAGGCATCTCACCACCTTATCACTCACAGAAGGAATTTTTCAGACATTCTTTTTTTGAGGTACATCTTTTATAACTGGTGGTTCTCTGTCTTTTGTTCTTGACCTTGCCCTCTCTCCTGAGCTGACAAGAACATCTACTATAGGGTTTCTCAGCCTTTGGCACTATTTACATTGGGATTGGAAATTCTTTGTTGTTGGGGGGGCTACCCTATACATTGTAGGATGTCCGTAGGATGTCCCTGACCTATAACTACTAGCAGGTAACATCCCCGCCCCAATTATGTCAACAACAACAAATGTCTATGGACTGCCAAATGCCCTTTTGGAGGTAAAATTGATTGTAGTTGAAAACTCCTGAATCAAAACATTAGCTTCTTCATTTTACCCTCATTTCTAGGGAAGTGAGGATCCATCTGACTTCAATCTTAAGCAAAAAAGCCTAATTCCCACTCTGTGTCATTGTTAGGACTCCAGGAAAATTATAAATGTTTACCAGTCTTCCTTTAAATGCCATAAAGTGCAACCCGAGAGTTTCTGAGGTGTCAGAGGAACTGTGCTCAGAGATTTTAGACCAGCCACAGATGATGTGAACTTAGAGCACTGACTTTGCCTTTGAATATTCTCATTTAAAAAGTGAAGGGGATCTGATTAGGGTTCATTAGGGTCCCTTGAAGCACTAACAGTCCATGAAATATGCCAATTTCTATATAAAACATCAGCAAACATTAATAGCAATTATACTTCTGATTCACAGTCTGAGTAATTAAGGCTGAATCTGAGAGTTGAGTCTCCAGGATGGAGGCAATAAAAGGCACAGCGGCGTCTGCTCTTCTAAGTAGCTTAGTGTGTTGGTCAGGAAGCGCTTGGGTTTGCAGATGACAAAGTTCAGGAGTTCAACGACAGACAGACAAAGCAGGGAAGACTTCACAGAGGAGATGGGAATTAAGCTGAGCCTCAGAAAACTATTAGGATAAGGACAAAGAGAAAAGAGTGCTTTGATCTGCTGGCAATGCATGTCAACCTGGCTGTATATTCGAATCACTTTGGGAGGTGTTTTGCTTTCCCCTCTGCTTAGGCTTCACCCTAAATCAATTAAATCCAATCTCTAGGGCTGAGTCTTGGGCACTGGCATTTTTTTTTTCAACGTTCCCAAGTTGATTCTAATCTGTGAGGAGTGTTGAGAATAACCACTAAGCAAGGCAGAGCAAGATGAGTAAAGCTCTCATTATTTTAATGTTATAATAACACTTAGCACCTGCAAGGTCTTTTCATGCTCTTGGCATTTAACTTGAAATATATATTAATTACTTACCAAATGAAAATACCAGAAGGCCTTGCCTTGGCCCCGACCTTAAGCAGGAGCATGAACACCTGGGGGCTGCATGGGCACCTCTGTTGACAAATGCTCACACCTGCGGCTCCTCGCCCACCCACACAGCAGGAGGAATGAGAGCTCCTCTGAGGCACTCTGAACCCTGCACATACATTCACTGCAGGTGCTTTTCTAGTGCAAGTGTCCCTCTTCACTTTCCCCTGACAGAGGGTGAAACAGGCACTGTGATTTACTCAAAGTTGTGTTCACAGTAGTAAGCACAGTGCCCAGTACAATTTGAGTCGCTGAAAGAATGAATGAACAAATGAAGACAATACAGTCATCCAAGGGTACCAACTCAGCTTCGGATGCAGGCTAAAGGATTAGATTTTTACATCTAAGATTTTCCAGCCAAGGTGTTGCCAAGAGTTACAACAAAATAAACTGTCTTAATTCAGAACTTCATACTTCCTAATCTGTCTGACATTACTTTGAGGTGTCCTTTCATTTTCTTTTCCCTGAGAGAACATTTATCAGAGCATGTAAATAAACCAGATAAGAAGGTTTCACTCTAGAAAAAGCAGAAGACCAGAGGACTAGGGGAAGACTGTTCACTGTTTGAAAATATTTTGTTTTAGAACCATGTGTATATATAACCTATTCAAAATAACATAAAATAAACAGCAGAAGAGATTTACATTTGGGTTTGACAAATATTTTTCTTATCTACACCAATTCCAGCCAGTCAGTAGTGGTGAGTAAGAGTGCTGTGTTCAGAAGGATTCTGGGGCTAAAGTCTAGCTCAGGGGAAAAGTAAAAAGTGCCATAATCAGTAATGTCAGTCCTTATGCTCAAGGAGAGATGGTAGCGCTGTGCAGTTTCCTTCTTTGGATTAATGTCATGAACACCTTACTAACCAATCAGATTGGCATATCTCACTTGGCCAAATATACTACCATAAAGTATATTTTGTGCTATCCTCAAGAATCACGGGGGAGAAAAGCAAGCCAAGGTATTATTATTCACATTTTATAAAGGTGAACTCTGAAGCTTAGAAATCTCCAAAGCTTGTTGAACTGTGACTGACTTGTTGAGCTCATCACATCTGATAAACTAGTAAATGGCAGAAGTCACACCAACCAGGGCACACTTTCTGAGGTCACGCATCCAAGAGTTTTCCTAATAGTCCATGTAGTATGAGAGCAACAGGTTTGCTGCCCTTTTTTTGTCATTGAATTTATTGTGGTGACATTGGTTCACAAAACCATACAGGTTTCAAGTGTAGAACTCAACGAAACATCATCTGCACACTATATCTTGCTCCCATCACCCCAAGCAAAGTCTCTTTCCATCATTTTCCCCACCTTTGCCAACTTCCACCTAGGCCCTACCCTCCTTTATCTCTGGCTATCACGACACTGTTGTCTGTGTCTATGTGTTATGTGTGTGTGTGTGTGTGTGTGTGCACACGCGCACATGTATGTATTTTTTTGCTTAATCCCTTCACCTTCTTTTACCCAGCCCCACAACAAACATCCCTCTGACAGCTGTCAGTCTCTTCCATGCATCCATGCCTCTATTTCTATTCATTTGTCAGTTTATTTTATTCATTAGATTCCACATATAATTGAGATAATATGGTATTTCTCTTTCTCTGACTGACTTATTTCACTTAGCATAGTAATCTCCAGGTCCATCCATGCTGTCTCAAAAGGTAAGAGTTCCTTCTCTTTTTTTGGCCAAGTAGTATTACATTGTGTAAATGTATCACAGTGATCCCTCTTCTGGGAAACAATAATTTGAAAGAATACATGCACCCCTCGGTTCACTGCAGCATTATTAACAATAGCCAAGATAGGGAAACAGCCCAAGTGCCTATCAGCTGACGTGAATAAAAAATCTGTGGTACAGGTTTACCTCTTATTGGAAGCAAAGGTGAGGCGTGAAAGTGACTCTTTAAAGATATTACAACTAGTTCTCCATAGGCTAAGGTTAAATAAGATGCATTTAGAATTAAAAATGAGATGATACTTGAGTATCACTGACCCATTTCTTAACTCTGCCCTTTAAGGCCAATGCATTGTTTCAGGGGGACACACCTAATTGAAGGCTGAAAGTCTGACTTGCTAAGGGCCTCAGGTAGCTGAGGAGGAGAGGGGATTAATGGGGAGAAAGAAATAGCCATGCTGACCTAATTCACAGGAATGTAATTACCTAACGAACCATTGTAAAGTACTTTGAAAACAAAGTGCGGTCTAAGTGCTAACTAATATTACTACCAAAGCTAATTTCATGTTGCCGTGCTATAGCCAAGTTCCCAGAATGCTCACCCGGCTCACCTTGCACTGCCTGCCCACTCATGGGAGGCAGCATGTTAAAAACTAACCAGTCACCATACCCATTTTCCCGGGCCTACTCCTGAGCTGCACCTTCTCATCTACTTTCAAGGCTGTAACTTCACACCTTACCCAATCAGGAAAGAATCTTGGGCTCGTTTTTTGGCATTCCACAAAATGCCATTAAAACATAACCAGTGTCCCTCTTTCTTTAGGATCAGCTTTTCTTTATGACTGTCCTACCTGAGCACAGAAGCCATGCCATAGGCCAATGGCTATTCAACAAATGCTAATAATACCCTAGCACCTCATAATTGTCTAGCCCTTTTATTTCTACAAAGTACTCTCCAAGCTCTTCTCCCATAAAATCTGTCTGAGAAAGACAGGGCAGGGCTGATCACCAACACAGTAAGAGTTTAAGTGACTCAAGTTGCTATTAATATCAGAGTGGGATTAAAATATTCAAGTGTGCATTTACAGCATGCTAGCCAGCAACTGATATATTAGAGATCTTCAACAACATTTGCTGAATTGATGCATGAATGAACACAATTATGAAGAGAAAAAGGTGCCTCTTGGAACTCCCAACCCAGTGCTCTTTGCATTTTGTCACACAGATACCGTATGCTGTATCAGAACAAAGTTCTAACCTGATAAAATGCTAGAGAAAGATTTCTGCTTCCACCTTTCAATACTGAACTGGGTAAGTAGAGAGGGTGCCCACAAGCCCCGTTTCCGTGGGATTGATGTCCTATATCCACAATCCTTCAGGGAAGAAAAATGTGATTAAAAACTGACCATTATTATCAGAGAGCATTTATTGAGGGCCAATTATAATAACTACTCCCATTTGAAACTGCTTTGCCATTTGAAAAGCACTTTCCCACCCATTAGTCTATTTGATCCTTCTAATAATGCTACGGAGACTGTGTCATCATTATCCCACATCTTACAGATGAGGACAACGAGCAGGAGGGAGGCTAGGAAACCTGGCTGGGGTTAGACAGCGCATAAACAGACCTGGTCTGCAAACAAAACGTAGCATCTTCGAAGTCAGCACTCCTTCTACTGCATTGTGCTGTCTTCCAAAAATGGGAGGCTCATCTCTAGGACCATTTCCAGAAAAATGTCAAATTCCCCATCACCTTCATCACCTCTGCCTATTCCTCCTTGTACCCACAAGCTACCACCCAGTCACCCTCCATTTCCCAACCAAGGCCTCAGCTGAGTGGCAAGTGCAGGGGTATGGGACTTAGAGCTCATCTAGTAAGATCCTTTCTCTTTATAATGCATTTTAGATGACAATGTCTTCAAGTGCTACCTTCCCAAAGCCTGCTGCCTGCCAAAAAAAAAAAAAAAAAAAAAAAAAAAAGCCTAATGAAGGAATTTAGGGAATGTAACAGAGAAGTAATTTAGGGGCAGGGAGGCAAGACTGAGGCATAGCAATTCTATGTTTGTGAATTACCAACACAAAGGAATAAATTTCCCGACGTTTTCAGTAAGAATTTGTTCATTCACACCTTCCTATAATTATGAGTGCTTAACTCTTTATGCAGGGGCTTGCAAGATGCTGCAATATGAAAATATATAAGAATGAATAATTTTTAAAAATTATTTAATGAATGTCTTCCTTCTCTCCAAAGACTCATCTATTTTATGTGGCTTTTTGAACCTGAGACAAGGTGGGTCTCACCCTTCCCGCTGCAGGCAAGAGGCACTGGCTGTGGAGTGGTTACCATGTACTAGAAAACGGCCCAGTTTTAAACTTTGCCAGTATCTTTTTCTGTTTGTTGGTTTGAGTTTTCTTCTGTTCTGTTGTTTTTTGAAGAAAAGCTTGTGCCTTTTATTTTTAACTCAAAGAAACTCAGACAACTTCTAAAGATCAGATTAAGGATGTTAGGTCCTCCCACACCACACCCTCAGGTTTACTGTCCATTTAGTTTATAAAGTCACATGGGAGGGGGGAGAAAGAATCTGGGCTTGAGAATCATCCCTAGCAAAGAGACTGAGGATTGGCTACTAACACAGACTTAAGTTACTGGAAGCAAATAGACCAGACCTTGCCACGTTTAAGGGTCCTGTATTGTGAAAGAAAACTGTGACTCCTTTAGCATAAAATAAACTTTGAGCCCCCAAACTGGCACCAGCAGAAAATAGGCAACAAATGCTCTGCAGCCCTCAGGGAGGGCAAACCCCCCAACACCAACTTCAGAAGGGGTCCTAGGAAAAATGTTCAAAGAGGGGCTGACCAAAACCAGTGCCCCAGGGGATTACTCCCAGAGACATAATCAAGTCTCATCACCCAGGAGAGGACCCTTTGCAAGGGCTGCCCAACAGGATTTCACAATTGCTGGGGAACTGTGCAGATGGGAGTTTTTAATAGCTGTCATCTTGTCCCTACTTTACAATGTACATTGGGGGTGGAGGGTGGAGTGGTGGTGAGAAGGCAGAACACTTGTTCTCAGAGTTCATAAGTCACCAGATCACAGGGAGTGAGCCCGGGACCTCGTGGGTAGGGTGTGCATCACCCAGAGTTCCTGAGCAATGAGCTGGATCTCTGGGTGACTCCATGGGGCTGGAACAAGTGTTCTGTGGAGGACTGAAAGAACATTCGATGCTCAAAGGAGTGGGCCAATTGAGAGATCACTAGGTGCTCATTACAGCCCATTTCCTGTTCCTTCTGTGCACACAGTGAGACTTCATATTCCAGCCACCCTTGAAATCTCATAGGGCCACACTCTGGTTCTGGTCAGTAGAAGGCAGTGATGTGTAACCATGGCCTGGCCCACCTCCTCTGTCTTTTCCCCATCCACCAGCTAGAAGGGAATAACTCTAAAGCACAAAGAATGGCAAAACCACCAGGTGAAAGGAGTCTGCAATCTGGGAGCATCACATGGAAGAGCCCACCAGGCACTGCGGCGAGAAGGCATGGGCTTCCTATTACGTTATGCCATTAAGACTTTAGGATGTCACTGTTTTGGAAGTTTGTGTCACCTCATAATACACACGACTATATTTTGAATCCCGGGGAAACGGTTTGAATCTTATTCATCCCTGTGTTTCCTGCAGCTCCTGACATAGCTCCCGAGGTACCTTCTGCAGAGAACAGGCGATGAAAAACATTTTTCAATAAATATACAAACAACTTAGTGAAGACAGCTTCATCAGAATGGCCAGGGAAAGAAGTCAGATTCTCTCTATCAAATCCAATAGGGAAGATTCTTTGGTTGTTTCATCTGCTAAAGGGGGGGGGGGGGGAGTTTAGTGCCTACTTTATAGGCATGAGAAGGAAATTATATAATACATGCAAAGTACTTAGCATGAAATGAGCATTTAATAATTAGCAGGATGTTTTATTATTAGCTGTGAACTCTACACAAAGTGTTTTCTTAGATAAAACAAACCATGTCTCTGAGAACAGAGAGGAACTAGTTTTCTTGAAATTAAAACCTGTGTTTGATTTATGCTGTATATCTGAAAGGCTCAAGCACAGTCTTACATACAGAGTTGGAGGTGAGGTTGAATTGTATTATGTAGAAGGGCAGGGAGAGGAAAAATTATTTGAATGGTATTAAGAAGAAACACAAAAGTGAGCATGTAGATAGTGCTAATAAATTATTCTATGGGTGATTTATTATTTCTGTAAAATTTAGTGTTTGTGGTTTTGAATCTACATTGAAAAAAGTGTTTATTCTCACATTTAAATTCACATTGTATAGCTAATTGTCACAAACAGCCCAGAATTGCAAAAGGTCAGAATATTGCTCAAATGAAATCTGTGTAAGGGTCAGGATATAATAAAAATTCATGGAGTGACTTTTATACACACCCCAAATTATTTGAGAATAAGCCTACAGAGAAATCCATTGATCATTTCCTACTTGGAACATTAGGAAAATGTCTGAACACTCAGCCCCTAAGAGAGTTTTTTACAGGCACTTAGGCAGAGTTAAAAGTATACAGAAATATTTATTTTTTTCTAATGTTTTCATATGATTCATATTAATAACAGAATTCAGTTATGAGAGGTAGAGAAAGAAAAAAATTATACTAGCAATTTGTTGAAAATTCAGTCACAACTTGAAACTAAAACTAAAGCATAATATAATGTATCAAAAATGGATTTTGGCATCTGCATTCATTTACTGCCTAAAGAATGGGGTGGAATACATGGAATAAACCCAAATAGAACAACGATTTTCAACCTTTTCCATTTCGTGGTACACATAAACTAATTACTAAAATTCTGAGGCACAACAAAAAAAATCTATTTTTTGCCACTCTTGAAAACGAAAGTATAATTTTGATCCCTTCACACCGAATGGCTATTGTTGTGTTGGCTGCTGTCATTTTTTTATTTGACAGTCTAAGGCAGTGGTTCTCAACCTTCCTAATGCCGCGACCCTTGAATATAGTTCCTCATGTTGTGGTGACCCCCAACCATAAAATTATTTTCGTTGCTACTTCATAACTGTCATTTTGCTACTGTTATGAATCGTCATGTAAATATCTGATATGCAGGTTGTATTTTCATTGTTACAAATTGAACATAATTAAAGCATAGTGATTAATCACAAAAACAATATGTAATTATATATGTGTTTTCCGATGGTCTTAGGCGACCACTGTGAAAGGATCATTCAACCCCCAAAGGGGTCGCGACCCACAGGTTGAGAACCGCTGGTCTAAGGGAAAAGAGATCAGTGCCCCTGACTAAATAGTCAGGTACTGGATGTTTTAAAAATTCTTGCGGCACACCAGTGTGCTGTGGTGTACTGATTGAAAATTGCTGAAACAGAAGTACACATCACCAACTATGCTTAAATGCCACTGATTTAAACAGAAATTTCAACTCTGCATCTCCCTACAATGAGGCATCCTGGGGACTTCCAACCCCAACCTCTTTCCTCTCCTGGGTAAATGCATAACCTGGGTCTACGGGTGCCGGGGATGGGTTAACCAAGCACATTCCCAAACAATCCACATTCTTCTGAGAGAAGATATTATCACTTCTCAGTGTGCAGCCTTGTTATTAATTTAGGTGAATCCTGGAGGAAGAGGGTTGTGGGTGGATCTCCTGTTTCCTAAGCAGCCACGGCAGTGAGTGGTGCAAGGTGGAGGTTGGGGCAGGGATCCAGGACCAGCAATTCTGGAAAAGGTGATGATGAAAGAATGATTTTGCACTGGCTTATGGAAGGGCGTGTTGTCAGGTCTAGACTACAAGGCTAGTGAAGCATACCGGTTCTTTCTCCTGACGGGAAGCCAAGCACAGGGTTGCTGAGAACTTGTGCCAAGATTGTACTGAGAACACTTGCCCAGCCCACTGGGAACTGGTGACCTAGGACAGGTCATCTTGACAGGAGCTGAAGTCCACCTGTGATTCCAGGGTTTGGAGGGCCCTGGGAGCAGATAGCATGGAGAACGCGGGAACTGAAATGAACACTGGCAGATATCATATACCTAGGCAACCTAGAAACCTGCATTTCAGAATGTCTGCTGCAAAGCAACCAGCAGGACTCGGCAGAATTGTCAAGGTCACAGAGGGTTAGTACAAGTGGCCCTGCTAAGCAGAAAACACCTGGAGGAATGTTCTCTCTCTCCGGCTATCCTCCCTTGGAAGTTATTAGTCTTTGGCTGGTTCATTCATCCATCCGTTCATTTATCACTCAATATTAAGCACTTATTAAGTGACTGTAATAGTCCAGGCACTGGGGGGAAATCATAATGAAAACAAAACAAGTCAAAGAGCAAAGATAGGCACAGCTCTGTCCTAACAGAGCTTACAGTCTACTGTTGGTGGGCAGACACAGGGAACTACATTTTTTTAAATGAAAGAAAAGGATGTTTGTCAGATGATGATTAGGGCTATCGGGAAAATAAAGGAACAGAGGGCAGCAGAGGGAGAGAGCTGCTCTTTTACATAGAATAAGCAAGGGAGGGCTGCTGGAGAAGGAGGCATGTGTGCAGGAACGGAAGGAAGTGAGAGAGAAGCCTTCCAGGAGGTGAGGAAGCTGGTGCAAAGGCCCTGGGGTAGGTGCATTCCTGGAGGAATAATCATCTGCGGGCGACTGTGGCTAATTGTGAGGCCAGTGAGAAGACAGATACGGTTCGATGGATCAGGTACTGCCTAGTAGACTATTTAAGCTTTTTGTTTTTGTTAGTTTGTTTTGGTGAGTGATATGAGAGGCTGTTGGAGGGTTTCCAGCAAAGGTGTGACATAATAGTTATAGCTTGAGTTTTAAAATAATCACTTGGGCGGCTGTGCTGAGTCTCTGGGGGTAAGGGTGGACGCAGGCAGACCTTTGGAGACCCCATGACAGGAATCTAGGGAGACCAGGCAGATGATGCTCTGTGTCACATCCCTGGGACCTACATGGGGATTCAGCTACAACTAAGATGGAAAGTTCCCACAGCGCTCCTCCAGCCCACCCCGGGTCAGGTGCTCTGACTGAGGATTTTCCTCCACACACTTGGCAGCTTTAAAAGTACCAACCACCAGAAGTCTGACACCAGGAGCAACCCTCAGCCGAGCAGGGATGCAAACTGACGGGTACATGCCTCACCCTCCCGGCCCTCCGTGGCTTTCCTGGCCCTCAGCGGGCAGCGGGGGCTCATTCACAAGCCCACAGTGGGACTGCACCCAAGTGGCACACAGCGTCACCCAAAGTATTAACACACCTCATTGCCTTTTCTGCTTTATGGCCTTTCTGCCTCCCAGATCACGCCCCTCCCAATCCCACCGGAAAGTATAGGGTTTCTATGACATCTTTCATAAGCCAAACTGATACAAAGCGAAGAAGCAATTACCTTAGAGCGCATCTTGCTACCCGATGCACACAGTGGGTGGAGGCAGAGCAGACGCTCACAGACACAGCCCAGAGCTCTGGGGGCTGACGCCGCGCGTTGCGGGCGGTTTCCGCAGGGCCTGGAGGACCGTGCCCACTGCACCAGGTGCCCGCTGTTATGGGACGTGCTGCAAAGCACACCCCAGCGCTGTCGGCGCCTCCCGGCTTTCACGTCTTTTATCGTAAAGGTGAGCGTCCTCCTCAGACTGCCTGCGGTGAGAACAAGTACAGTAAGCCGTGGGTTTGGAGGACGTGGACTTCATGGACTTCGGATTTAACAGGCAAAATTTCCGGTCCGTATGTCATAGGTGAAAATGAGCACCTTGTTCATTTTAAAACGCTTTTATCGAGATTTGCTTATAATTAAATTAACAGGATTTTTTTTGTTATTAATTCACTTATTTTTTTTTAACAAATTTTAGCAAATAGGCCATATGTTGGAAAAACGCTGCAGTAATTCCGCAGACGTAAATAGTGCATATCTACGACTAGAGTCTACATATGTAAGTACAAGAGTCACCGCTGGTAAACAATTTTTGGCGAATGATTAGCACGTGATCACACCAAATGGCCTGCAGTGATTGGTTCTTTTATTGCGGGGCGTGACTTTCTGTGGCTTTAAGGCACGAGGCCGGTGTTCCCAGCACGTGGTCCGTGGTCCCAGTTTTAAGGCAGGTGTTCCCAGCACGTGGCCCTCCTTCCCAGCAGGGAGCTAAGCCAAGCCCCAGCTGTGTGCATTTTTTTATTTGTAGTGACTGGCGAATGCATGCATTTACAATACATATAGGAAACTTTTCAGTGAAATTAAACTTTTCATACATCATTTTAATTTCACAAATATGTCTGCCTCAGTAAAAACAGGTAAACTAACTTGTCAAGTTTTTAACATACACATTCAGAAAACCTACTTTACTATGTAACGGACTTTTGTCTTGAACGGACACCCGCTCACCCAAATTAGTCCATTATAAGAAGGTTTTACTGTACTGATGTAGGTCTTAGAAGTGTAGCATCCTAAAGAGAACTTTTGAAAAGTTGGGGATGCCTGTACTTGCTCCCCAGTTCTTGTCCCCACATCTACATTCTGGAGGTTCCAAGTGAACATGTCAGGTAAGAGGTGACAGTAGCTTAAACAAGGGCAGGAGATCACAGGAGATGTGGAGTAATATGCATGTGCTATAGAAATATAATAACAGTGAAAAAAAGTGTTAGCTTTTTGATATATATTATCCCTGACAGTTGATTCTGCTTGGATATATTGGTACATTTGTACAATTTTGATGATAAAAGAATCATACTAAACATACTATCTTGCATTTTAATATTCATTTAATATGTTATGATTATCTTATTTTTCAGTAAACTCAGTGAATGTACTTATAAATTCAAACACAGGTTCATTGTACATAGCATTTTCTACTCCACATAGCATAAATTTTAAACTAATTCTCCACTGTTGAAGATTTAGTTTATTTCCAATTCCTCAATACTATTAACAACACTTCAATGAACACCCTTGCACAAACATCTTTGAGCATTTGTCTGATTATTTCTTTAGTATAAATTCCTTACAATGAGACTTCTCTGTCAAAAGCATGTTTACAATTTTAAGTACTTTCCATGTTGCCAAATTCTGCCACAAGCTTTTAAAATTTACATTCCTATGGGAGTGTTTCTCTTTCATCATGAGCAATACTCCAGTGCTTTTGGAGAGACAGGGTGGTGAGGGAGGGAGGGAGGGAGGGAAGGAGAGGTACTCTTGAACACACAACTATCTCTCTATGTTTCTATTAGTCTCATTTGATTTTAATTTAATTTGATGTTTAATTTTTAGAATTAGTGGATTTATTAGCATTTAATTAATTGAAAGATTTCATGTAGATTTATGAACACTCTAATATATAAACTATTTTTTTTTAAATCTTGTTTTTCTTATAAATAAAACATTACCCACCAGAAACTCTGCACCATTTTCTCATTGGAATCCACATCCTTGTTTCCTATAGTCTTTTATTAAAGAAATAATGCATTTCTCATAGGCATTTGATAGACTAAAGTGGCTTCCATAATTTTGAATGACAATGAAAATTTTCCAGAATTGTATCACACAAACCTTGGTCACAAAAATATTAAACTTACTTTTATTTTCAAAATCTTTGTCCATCCATTTGAGGGGAAAAAAAGAAGTGGTATTTTATGTTAATTCACATTTCTATAATGAATGAATATAAATTATATATGTCTGTATATATACATATATAATGAATGTGTGCACACTTACACATACTTTGTTTTACTGTTTTATCCTTTGCTCTATTTTTTCCAGCTTTACTGAGAGATAATTGACATACAACATTGTGTAGGTTTAAGATGTACAACATGATGATTTGATGCACATATATATTGTTTAATGATTCCCACAATAAGATTAATTAACACATCCATCTTTCAAATAATTATAATTTTATATGTGTGTGGTGAGAACATTAAGATCTACTTCTTAACAAAGTTTTGGCCCCAGTTTGATGCTAAACTGCTACATATTTTCTTCATTTTTCTGTATTTCACCAGCTTCCTAAGAAAGTGCTAAGCACACATAAGATACTTAATAAACCATCTGGATTAGAAAAACAATAACGATTATATATATGTGTGTGTATATATATATATATATATGATTTGTATATTAACATATTAAATAATTATACATATCATTGTATTTATATATAAACTAAAAGCCCAGTGTGCAAATTTGTGTGGCCCCTCCCACCCACGCCAGTCTTTGGTCGTTACAGCGTTAGGGCCACAGGCTTTTTATTATATAGATTATGCAAGCATACCTTGGAGACATCGTGGGTTCAGTTCCAGAACACCATAATAAAATATCTCAACAAAGTGAGTCCTAATCTTTTTACTGGTGGGAGGTCTTGCGTTCAATTTGTAAAAACCACATCTGTGAAGCACAATAAAACAAGGTATGCCTGTACATATTTGATTAAATTAATATACTACCGGCCTGTGAAGTGCTTTGGAAACTGTAGAATCTGCACAGATGTAATGCATTATTACCAATATTATTATTAACCTGAGTTCAATACTAAATAAGCTATTATTACTAAGTCATTCTAATTAACCAAATGGCAGCACAGTAGGTTGGACCACCAAGTGGGCAGCCTGGTACACCCTTGGAATTTTGGAGACATGGGCTCTGCATTGCTGAGATATTGGAGAAGTCACATTGGCCTCAGCCTCTGAGACCCTCCCGGAAACCTGGCCTCTGGGCTCTGCTGAGCCAACACCAGGGAAGCATCGCTCCCTTCCTAGGGGGAAAGCTTACTCTATGGCAGGATTTGGCTGTGCATGTCTTCTTTAGCTGTGAATGTTCATTATTCCTATTTGTACCTGAACCTATATTTATGGATAATCTATTGAGGGAGGAAATATGGCTCAGGTGAGTGGGAGTGACAGGGCTGTATTTAATGGCTACAGCAAATAACCTTCTAACAGCCGAAAGAGTGTCATATCTCACAGTTACGATGTCTTCAAAAGGTGATATTTCTGGCTGTGTCATCATAGCTGTGAAAAGCATTTTCTCAGCATCGAAGAAAAATGGGAAGACTGTGGGGTGATGGAGGTGCCCTCCAGACAGGATGATATTAATCACACCAACCGGCTTCAACTTTGGTCTACTTTTAATGAGAGGCATTTAGGGTTGGGGGATGAGTGTGTGGGAAAGATACACATTTCCCAGCATCCAAGGTGGGTGGCTCAGAGCTGTGAAACTGCAGTGGGGTCATGCCTTAGGAAAATAGGTTGAGAACTGGTTTTCTACGATGGCCCCCCAATCCCCTTCCGCACAGCACTGCTCCTCCATCTCCTTTGGCCCATAGATCTGCCTCTGCCCAGCACCTGCAAAGCCCCAAGTTCCAGGTCTATCACCACATCCCACCTACAAGCCTATCCAACCTCCTGATGTTTCCAATTCATGTGTACATGTGAACTGAGTTCTTCCCACTACACTTGAAATGATGCTGGATATTAAAGGGCACAGGAATTAGAACACAGAACCCTGTCCCTTGGCCTCAGGTAATACTTCCTCTAGATACAACTTACACAGAAGCATATACTTTACTGGCACGGTAAGCTTGCATGAAGATACTCTCTCTGTATAATGTAACGGAATACATTTTCTCTATATCTGTATAAAGGGTTAGCTCTGGGAGTAATCTGAGGATTACTTAGCACCACCAGTGTGCCCTCCCACCTCCACCAATACTGTTCCTGAAAGTGTATCCCTTCCCTTCCACCTGCTGCTCTCCAGACCTAACTCATTCATACCTCCACGAACCCACTCCAGGTTTCCTCTGCCTTCCTCCACACTTGCTCCCAGTGTTCCAGCATAGTCTAGTCCAGGGGTGGGCAAACTTTTTGACTGGAGGGCCACAATGGGTTCTTAAACTGGACCGGAGGGCCGGAACAAAAGCATAGATGGAGTGTTTGTGTGAACTAATATAAATTCAAAGTAAACATCATTACATAAAAGGGTACGGTCTTTTTTTTTTTTTAGTTTTTAGTTTTTATTCATTTCATTTCAAACGGGCCGGATCCGGCCCGCGGGCCGTAGTTTGCCCACGGCTGGCTAGTCCCTAAGTTTTGATCCAGAATGTTAGCACGATCTTGGTGACACAACCATGCCCTGTTCACTGATTATTTCACGTAGCTTATCCCTGGAAACCTATAAGAGGAAAGAAGGAGTGTACATTTCCTTGTACTTCCTGATATTTAACCCAGACAAGGTTCAGCCAAACCCTCTTGGTTTGTAAAATTTGATTTCTGGTTGGAGCCCTAACTTTTCCGCTTTTTTAATCACACTCTGAACCTGATTAACCATTTCCCTATGATAATAGTAACTATATTATATCTATTTCGAAAAAGAAGCTTGTATTATTTCTAGGTACCATAAGGAAGAAAAGCGAGGCTCCAAAGCCACACACAGCACACAAGAAAGTGTTCTTTCAGCGCACTATGTTTTCTCATGAAAATATAAAACATTATCCCAGGGGACAAGGAAAAGAATGTAGATGGCCTCTTGGAGTTAATCTCCAAACTATAACATCAACTCATTTTACTAATCACAGAAGAAAGGTTGAAACCAGAGGAAAGGGTAAAGTTAGGAGAGTGTCAAACGCATTCAATAAATGTTTGCTAGTATACGGTATGGATTGTTACTGATACTGCTTTACACACTTATTACTACTATTTCGGAATTATTTGAAAAGGTGTTCTTTTTCCTAAATCCACGTTCTTGCAAGAGTTCATTCAAATAGAGTTGGGTTGAGGGTAAAGGCGTAGAGATATGCAAGAGCATTTGAAAAGAGTCCCTAAATGATTCTGGTGGCATGTCCCCTGCCTGCCCCCGACCCAACCTCTTCCCCCATACACACACAACTGCCACCCATCAATTCAAGGAGCTCCCAGAATATGGATCAGTACTCAATTCTTGGAGTGGAATTCAATGAACAAGTATGAGATGAGTCTCCGTTATTATTTTGTTTGTACAGTGATGGTACTCATAATGAAAGCAGCTTCTCCCTTTTCATGATATGCACACTTCCTGGATCTGGTGCTTCCATTCCTCTGGTTAGCAGCCACGAGAGAGGCATGACTGTTTGCAGAGTAACTGGGAACTCCACATAATACAGGAGGAATGTTGACCCAAAAGAGAGTAGCCACATGTGTCATCCACAAAATATGTGACTCGGAGGGTGCAGTGACAGTTTGCTGCTTATTTGGAAAATGTGGCAGAGTTTCTTGTGGTTCTTTTGCCGAGAGAGTTGTAGTTATCCCAAGTGGGTGGCAGCAAAGTTTAGGGGGCAAGTTTCCTCATTATGCTGATGTCTCCATAAACAAAAGCTCAACAGGAATTAAAACCTCTGTTTCATGGCTTCAAAAAAGAGTATCATTTACCAAGTTACACACACAACAACTGAAGTGTTTGCCCTTAAAGCAATTTGCAACTTGCAAAAGTCATTGTTCAGCTCTTGGATTTTCCAAAACTCTAAACAAGAAGGAATAACTCGAGTAGAGAGCCTGGTGGAAAATATTACAGTGTGATATTTTCCTGGTGAAAAGCATATGCATAAGCCTTAAATCAAAGGCAGGACAGGTAACTTGGTTCTGTTTATTTACTGGGGTTTCCATGTGCACATAAGAACAATATCCCATTTACTGTGCAGCTTTCTTATTTTGAATTATATTTAAATGCTTGTATTCATCTCAGCCCAGACTTTTCCGTTAGAGTTCCTATTTTTAATAAGCCTTTAGGTATTGACTGCAGAGAAATGCTAGTTATTGGTGAAAACACAGAGGGAATGAGTAATTTAAGAGAGTTGAGTTATCTCCATAAGTAGGTATTTAAGCATCAACATTTATTTTTATTTTATTTTAACCATTTTAAATAAAAGTTTTTATTATTCTCTACCTTTCCAAGCCTAATGCATAAATACTTGCTGTGGACCTGGCCTGAAACAACATCTTCACAACTTATTTGGGTATGTACATATGTGTGCCTGGATAAAAGCATTCACCTGCTACTCTTTTAAGTTCTTGTATTTGCTTTATTATAGATAGCTCTTCTCTCAGGCCATGATCTGTCACTTGCACTGGGCAGCCTGTCACTGTGTCAGTCCCTTCTCTAATTCTATTCTTCCCACTGCCATGAAATCTAAGTCAGATCAGCTCCATGATCCATGCGGGGTTTGCAAGGGGCTCCTCTAAGAGTCAAAAGCTCAGACTTTCATACAGATATTTGTGGAATCTATTTTGCTACTGAGAGCCATTGTGTGCTTCTTTCTATTTCTGTGTTCTTGAGAGTGAGTGAGATCCATGATAACAAAATTCCAGGTAGGCGAGATGCTGCTGACCTCTGTAGACCGCCTTTATATTGCTAATACCTATTGACTTTATAGAATTTTCACAAAGACAATCAATATAGAAATCATCTAATGATAGCTTATATATGATAAGTCTGCCAATGTGAGATCTTTAACCTGAATGATTCCCATGGATACTCAATACCACTACTATGGGTAGTACTACTGTGACCATCTCTAAAAGCAGGAACTGACGTATTAGAAGTGAAGGTATTCACCCAGTAACACAGGCTTGTTTGTGGCAGATTTGAACCCCAGTGTGGTTTGTCTCTGAGGCCTGCATCATTTCCATTATATCATGCCATAGAAACTCAGCAACTAAAAACATTTTAAGCTGCGGCAAGATTATCCTGGAATTGTATTTTCCAGTTTCTTGGCCAAACTTCTTTTAAATATTATATTTTTAGGATATGTGGTGACTAACTGTTCTATATGTATTTTTTAAAACTGCCAAATAAAGTTATTACCCTCAAACTATTGAAAATAGCTGTAATGAAGAACTTCACATCAGAAAATAGAACAAAGTAGAACAAGTTACTGAGGGAAATGCTGGATTCCCCTCATGGATCGCCCCCCCGTCCCCCACCTTTGTGGTTTTATTCATTTTTTTCAATTGTTTTCAAAAAATTATTTAAAGAAAATGTACACAGTCAAAAGTCTCAATCCCTTTCTTATCTTCCTTTGGTCCCATACCCCACCCATCCCAATAAGCCACTGACATGTCTTCAGGATTTATTTAGTTCCATGTAATTTCATTTTTTGGAAGCTAGAAGAATATTTATCCTTTGCTTTTTTCAGCCAACAATATACCTTGGAGATCTTCTCATATCACTACATTGGGAAGGTCTTCAATCGTCTCTTTCTAGTTTCAGTGTATTCTGTTGTTTAATGATACCACAATATATTTGAGCACTTTCCCATTTGTGGACCCAGTGGCTATTTCCATTTGTTTACTCTTACAAACAATACTAAAATGTGTAACTTTGGACAACAGTCATTTTGCACTTGTGAAAGCTACAGTATTAATTCTCATAGATGAACATCAGAATCAAGAAGGATATCTAATAAAATGGTAATATGCAAATTGACCCTAACAGTAGAACACCCAGGAATGACTGGTCGCTATTACACACGCTGACCACCAGGGGGCAGACGCTCAATGCAGGAGCTGCCCCCTGGTGGTCAGTGTGCTTCCACAGGGGGAGCATCACTCAGCCAGAAGCTGGCTCATGGCTGGCCAGTGCAGCAGCGGTGGCGGGACCCTCTCCCGCCTCTGCAGAAGTGCTAAGGATGTCCAACTAATGGCTGAGGTGAGTGGGCCTAAGCCGTCAGTTGGACATCCCCCAAGGGCTCTAGGCTGTTAGAGGGATGTCTGACTGCCGGCTTAGGTCCAATCCCCCGGGGGGCTGGACTAAGCTGTCAGTTGGACATCACCCGAGGGGAACCAGACTGCCAGAGGACACAGGCCGGGCTGAGGGACTCCCCCAAGTGCACGAATTTTCGTGCACTGGGCCTCTAGTTACTTATAATTTTGGATATTTTTACTTACTCTTCAAAAGGCTTTTGCTAATTTGTCTTTTCATCATGAATGCAATTTCCTGTTGCCCCAATGCCTTGAAATATAATATGTAATTAAACTTTTGGATTTTTGCCAATGTGATAGATGAATAATAACATCTCGGTAAAATTTAAATTTGTATTTCTCTTATTATGAGGAATGTAGAAATGATCATTTCATAGATGTAAAATATGTTTACATTTCTTTAACTCTGAACTGTCTGTTCATTTGTCTTTATCACTTTTTTTTTTATTATATTATTGGTCTGTTACATGAGTTGCCTAATAATTTTTTCTGGTTTGTCATTTGCCTTTTGGTATTGTTTTGTTTTGCTTTGTTTTGTTGTGCAGAAATTTTTTTTAACATAGTGATATTTATCAATCCGCTCTTTACGGTTTCTGGATTTTGAGTCATGGTTAGATAGATTATTTTGGCACTTTTGACTGGGGTCTGGATTTGATGGTGTCTAAGCTTATGGCATGGTGACAAGCACACTAGAATAGGACTCAGCTAGGCCTAACTTGACACTCATCACTGTAAACATTGTCAACTTAGGTGACATATTTGGATATCAAGCTACAGAATCTACTATCACCCACCCTTTTGTTTTCTGAGTAGTGTAAGCAGTTCGCTTATTTGGGAAACAGAATGACTTTATAATTGAATAGCCAAATTGATCCTTCTTAATTAATTGAAAACAAATAAACTCAAGCAATTTATCTGTGCACTAGACAACTCAGACTACAAAACACAATGCCATAAACTGGAGTGGTTTAAACAATAGAAGTCTATTTACATACAGTTCTGGAAGCTGGAAAGTCCAAGATCAAGGTACAAGCTGATTTGGTTCCTGGTGAGAATTCTCTTCTTGGCTTGGAGACAGCTACCTTCTCGATGAGTTTTCACATGGCAGAGAAGGAGATCTCTCTCTCTCTCTTCCTCTTTTCTTTTTAAATATATTTTTATTTATTTTAGAGAGAAAGGGAGGGAGAATAGAAATATTGATTAGAGAGAACCATCCATCAGCTGCCTCCTGCCCACCCCTACTGGGAATCAAACTGGTAACCTTTGGTTCATGGGTCAACATTCAACCACTGAACCACACCGGCCAGGCTCTCTTCTTCTTTTTATAAGGCCACAAATCTTGGCAGATTAGGGCCTACCATTATGACCTCATTTAACTTAAATATATCTGAAAAGGCCTATCTCCAAACACAGGCACATTGGGGGTTAGAGCTTCAACATATGCAGGTTGGGAATAGAGGATTCAATCCCTAGCAAACTGGATAAACAAATTAACCAATTTGCAATGCAGAAGCAATTTCCTTCAGATCTAGATCAAGCATTGAGAGGGTAATCATCCAAAAGCATTAGAATGACAATATCAGAGCAATAAACAATAGGCACCAAGGTTAGAACCATGATGTTAATTTTAATTAACATATTTGTATGTTTTTTTTAGGTTTCCTTTTTAAAGATGGGGTACAAATGAGGAGGATGGAGAGTGGAGAATTTGTTCCCAAGAGAAGCATCTTTAAGAGAGTCTGACTGAAGCCTGTGCATGAGCAGTTCAATCAGACCTGATGCTATGCACCTGCCCAGCTCTGTGCCAGCCAAGATGTCAAAGAAGGCGGGCCCATTACCACTTCAGACTTCTGCTCATCCCTGGAATCAGCTCACGTCCCAGCAGTCCCCAATGCCAAAGGCTCAGCTTTCAATCCATGTGACAGGCAGAAGAGCCAAATCTACAGGTACAGTAAAAATATTACGAGGCCTTCCATTGGCAAAATGCAAATATAAAAATGTAACAACATACTCTTCATCCACTAATTTTATAATTCTATTGAGACAAGCTGTAAAGTTTTTCGTCTGGTTTTATTTCTTTTTCTTTATATACGCACATAATGTTTCCCATTGTATTCTTTATGTTTACAGATAGTCTCTTTGCTCCATTACTTTCTTAAATCAGATGGAAATCACTTGCAATGTTTCCAGATCTAAATAGGAGTAAAAATGGGGGAAAGTGGAAAATTGGACACCAGGGAGGGCTCTTACGTGGGCTGTTTTTACATGGTAACCAGCTCTCTCTTTCTAACCCTTGGTTGATCTGATTGATTCTAATTGATCATTTTAGACCAGAGATTTTCAACCTTTTTCATCCCATGGCACACATAAACTAATTATTAAAATTCTACAGCACACAAAAAATGTATATTTTTTGCCTATCTGACAAAAAAAAGTAGGTATGATTTTGACTCACACCAGGTGGCTATTGTTGTGTTGGCTGTTGTCATTCTTTTATTTGGCAATCTAAGAGAAAAGAGGTTAGTTCCTCTGACTAAATAGTCAGGTATTGCATGCTTTAAAAATTCTTGCAGCATACCAGTGTGCCACAGCACACCTGTTGAAAATCATTCGCTTATCAGGGGTGGGCAAACTTTTTGACTCGAGGGCCACAATGGGTTCTTAAACTGGACGGGAGGGCCAGAACAAAAGCATGGATGGAGTGTTTGTGTGAACTAATATAAATTCAAAGTAAACATCATTACATAAAAGGGTACGGTCTTTTTTTTCCAATAGTTTTATTCATTTCAAACGGGCCGGATCCGGCCCGAGGGCCGTAGTTTGCCCACGGCTGGCTTAGACTGTGCAATGACCAGTCTGTTGGTAAATGTACCATTCATGTATACAGCACTTTAAATTTCAGAGGACTGCAATATTCACAGCCTAATTTGTTCTTGACCAGAAGTTGAGTAATTAAGTAGCCAAGAACTTTTATCTTCATTCTACTGATGAGAAAACTGTAGAAAGGTTGAGATATCTGGTATCCAAGCTTGACCTCCAGTTCATGTCTTTGGCATCCTAGCTTAATTGATTATTTGGGGTTGGGCTACCTGGATTCATCCTGAAACTGGCTAAAATAACATGGTTGACCAAAACACTGCCAATCAGAAATGCATCGCCTCAGGCAATTGCTGCAGAAAGGACAAAGGGGCTTTGCATCCACCTAGACAGCTACACTAGTCCTGTTTACTTAAATGTGTTTTTTTTTTAACCAGGATTATCTGATCAAGGTGGTTCAGACAATGTATGTCTTCTCAAAGAAGAAGAAAATGAGGAACTGAATCAGTTAACCATGGACTTCTGGCTGAGAGTCCTACTTGCATTGAATCACTAAAACTTGGCTAAGTCTCAACTTCAATCTATGGATGCAGGGATATTCTCCCAGGAAAAAGAAATGTTCTGTGAAGAGCCTTTTAATTAAATATCCAGGATTGTATTATGGATGCTTCTAGAGAAGGTAGAATGAGGTGCCATCCTAAAGTGGCGGCTTCTCAAGGGGTGAAAAGTGGGCTCAAGAGGTGAAAGTAGAATGATTGATAAATGCGTGTCACAAAGGCACACAAGTAAAGGTGACTACAATACAAGAAGAGCATGGAGCAGGCAGTAAAGGCTACAGAGGCTGCAGCCATACCCGTGACAGTCACTCAGGTCCTCCTTTCAACCGCAAAAGGTCAGGCAGAGCATCATAGAAATTCCACCTTTAAAATTATTGGAAAGTGCACTGAATACCTTTCTTATGACATTTGTCACATTAGAAGTTTTTAGAGAATTTTTAAAACACGAAGAAGAAAGGAGTATTTGTCCATCTTCCTACCCCCATAATTAACACTAACATGGCATCTTGAGGGTCCTTTTTTCCAGGAACCAGCGGCCTCAGGCTGACACTGGTCCTCCTCCTGTTCCACTGCAGAGACTCACTAGGACTGAGTCCAAATCCAGATGCCTTTTTCCCTCTCTCCCTCATCTAACCATGCCATCCTTGTATCCTGACCCTTCCCTCCATGTTTGACTTTCAGATTTTTAAGGATACAGACAACTAATCTGAAGACCAGTTTGTGCCAATGTGCTGATTAATGGATGCTACTGTGTAAATGGCCCTGCCCTTTAGTCTTTCCTGGGTGATCTGTATATTGCAGCTATGAGATGCCTTCTGGAGGCTCTGAGGTTGACTCAAATGGAGATACAGGTCACTATGGAGACCAGGTGGGAACTCTTTGCAGAGGACCTGCATTTCACACAGAATAGGCAAGCAGCTGTTACAACTAACATTGAATCGGCTCATTGGCTGGACAGTGAGTAGCAGAAATAAGAGATCCCCGAGATCTAACCCAAACTTGCTCCTGAGAGGGCCTGAGTAAGCTGGGCCCTAAGGTGCTCAGGAGCTGGGGGAAGGCAGGCAAACACTAGGTAAGTTATGGAAGTAGCACAAAAGCCCTGGCCTTCTCTGAGCTTTATTTTTGCAAGAAGGAAATAGTAACAGCTAAATTGGGTCAGGCCTGCTGCAGTGGCTTGAACAAAATAACAAAGGCAAAAGCTTGCTGTGCAAAGAATTATAGGACACACGAAACCTCATGAGACTGTGTACTCCATCCCTCAGCAAGCTGAGACTTAGATGTGCCCGAAGAGATGTCTGCTTTCACCATAATGCTGGGTTTTAAGATGATGTCGGCTGTTCCAGCCCCAGTACTGTAGTGAAAATTCCTGATATCATCGCCAGTGCCTTGGCATGTTCCTGGTTGGTAGGTTCATGATAGGATAGTATTACACCTGCTCCAAATGGCTTCTGGTTGAGATGTGGGGTTGGAAAGGAGCATGGGTTAGACATGTTTTGCCTATACTTCATTATCTAAACTTCATAGCCATGATGAAGACATATTATTTACAGAAAGGAAAATTGAATTTCAAAATGTTAAGTAATGGGCCTGTGATTATGCAACTAGTAAAGGGTCTGAGACAAAATTGAAATTTGGATCTCGGTAGCCCTGCAGAGCTTCTTTCTATTATGCCAACTTATCCCTGAGATGCAAATAAATATGAGGAACATTACAGATTAATTTCTTTAGGCTGATCTTTATAAAGATATATTATACAAATGGTATTCACCCAAAGGCTAAAATAACACATGGATAGAATAGCAATTCAACATTCCCTTCCATTCTTCAATTCACTAGCAGAATACCTCACCTCCTTTTACATTATTCTTTAAAATACTTGTAAATTTGTAACATAAGCTTCCATTTTCCCATCAATTTCAATAACTACTTAGTCTTCGCCTAAATCCTCCTGAGTTTTTCTGTTAGGTAACAAACCCAAGTCAGGAAGGGTCTCCAGAGGCCTTTATGCCCTGTTCAGGACTATGGCAGGGTCACTTCCAATTATTGTTTCTCTATCTACAGGTGGCTACAAACCAATGTGTTTCTTGAATGGTGAGGTCAGATACCCAGGTTTTAGTTTGCCCCAGTTTTATCCCTTCCCTTCCTCTCCCAATGTTGATTTTTCCCAAGAAGTTTTCCTAAGGAGAATATTATAAGGCATGAGAGAGGTGCTTCTGAGTTGGAACTCTAGAGATGGTTCCAAAAAATACTCCCATGCAATCACCTTCCCTACTGACCAGAGTAGACCAGGGATGGTGCCCTTCACTTCCACTCTAGGAGCCATACCATCAAGAGAAGAAATGATCACCCTTGCATGTATGCAGGACAGTCATCAACAGTATAGGATGGGTTAATTAATACAATTATTACTTGAAAAACAGAGTACTTAGATCTCAGGGAACATAAGAGAAAGTAAAAAATATATATAAATATTAGCTGAAGAAAGAGGCTGGGGAAAGGGGCAAAGCATGGGAAGCTGCAATGGGAACCACCTGGCAGTTCTTGGAATTTTCAGGGGCAGGCCTTAGATTGCCCAAAAAATCATCCTCTTTTCAGTTTTACCCAGAACCCTAAAGAGTAATCCATGCTTTGTACCATAGAAACTTTGTCAGAGATAAGTCTTCAACTAACTACTGATTATCTGTACTCTAGAACTAAAACTGCATTCTAGAAGTAAAACTAAAATTGGATTTCCTATTTGCCAATTTTAGATTTTGGGGACATTAAAGTGTTAACTGTTGAATATTCATTTCAAGTACAAACTAATATTTTAACAGGAAACCTCTGGTGTCAGTATCTTAACACAATGAAACCAGCCGATGGATAGTCATTTCATTTGATGAGGCAGATAACGTAGGCTAGGAAGGGTCCTATAATAGATAAATTCTTCCTAGTTAACCCAGCAAAAGTTTGAAATGTGTACTGACTTTGGAATTCAAGCACAATAAAATTTTACCTTTGTCTAATGTGGTCATTAAAATACTGAGAAGTCGTTATGACTTCACTATGAGCTTATTGAGGTGCAGGAATATTGGCGTGACATTCTGATGATGAGCCCTGATTAGTTAGAAGTAAGCTAGGCAATGAGTAAAGAAAACCCTAAAATAACAGAACTGCAGGGGAGTTGTTTCTCATGTAAAATCTGGTAGAAGATTCTGGATGGGAATAGTAATCCAAGTGGTGGGCTCCTTCGATCTGGTTAATTTATAGTGTGTGATACCAACCTCATGTTCAAGATGGCAGCACCTTCATTTTAGGTGGCAGAATATTAGAAGCCTCTTTCTCTCAAAAAATGTCAAGAAAGACATTTCCTTAAATTTCATATACCACTTTTACTGCCATCGCATTGACCAGAACCACCTCTCTACACCTGGCTGCAAAGGAGACTGGAAATGCAATCTTTATTCCCAGTGTTCCTAAAAAATATGCATATGGAAAATAAGTGAATTTATATCAGGGCACAACTGATATCTACCGCAAGTCCTATTAAGAATTAGGCAACAGAGATAGACAACCAAAATTGGGTGTAGGTAAATGCCATTACTCACTGCCTCCCACAACCACATCAAAATTACAACTAAAATACAGCTCATCATTCAGAGCTGCCTGAATGGAAGTCCTACAACTAGAGAAAGAAGAAATCACATTGAGACCAGAGGAGGGACAGAGATGCAGTACAGGCTGGTCCAACACCCACATGTGTTTGTTTTTCTTTTCTTTTGTTTTGTTTTGTTTTGTTTTTATAATTGGGATGGATATCTGGGCTGTGGAGCCTCCAGTGAAGAGCAAGGGGTCCCAGTCTCACACCAGACCCCCTTCCCAGTCAGGGCAAATGCCTGGGTTTTTGGGTTCAATCCCCTGTGGAGGGCATGCAAGAGGCAGACAATCGATTCTCTCTCATCATTGATGTTTCTCTCTCTCTCTCCCCTTCTCCCTTTCTCTCTGAAATCAATAAAAAAAATATATTTTAAAGTATATTACTTATGTAACACATATATACAAATATACATAATTAAAAATAATCACATCAACAATTTTTTTTTGCAAAGCCCAAAGCTATTCCCCCCCCCCCCCCCCCCATTTTAACAATGACCCGAAGCATCTCAGAAATGCATGCATACATTCTGGTCAGTAGAGAGAAAATCTATATATATTTTACCTGTCAAAATTACTTCAAACTTATGATTTATGAGCCTACATATAAAAGGCTACTCAACCCTTTTTCAAAACACAATCTTTGGGCTTGTTAATTTATATTTGTTATCTTTTTATTAGTTTCTGCTATGATCATTTTTATATTACTTCCCTTTTTTCTACTTGTATAGGTTTATTTTGCTTTGTTTTTCCTTTCTACAGATGGATAATGCTATCAGTGCTCTTTTAGGCTCTACTCTTTTCTATTACATACATTTAAGATCGTAAATTTCATTTCAAACATGACTTTAGCTGCATTCCAAAAGTTGCAATACCTTATATTTTAGTTATTATTTAACTCTATCGTTGTATGTTTTTTCTTTGTCTCATGAGTTACTTAGAAGTATATTGTTTAATTTCCAAATAAATAGGATTTTGTTATTTCTGGTTTATCTCTTTGTTACTGATTTCTAGTTAATTCAATTTTGTCACTTATTATTGTCTGACCTTGAAAATGTTTTAATCCTTCAGAATATATTGAATCATGCTTTATAGTTTACACTTAGGGTATATCTTTTCTGTATTTTCTTTTGGTCTGTGCTTTAATCTGTTGATCTTTTATTGACCTAAATTCCATTTTATTAATCCTCCCTTCAATTGTGTCTAATATGCCATTAAGCCCATTTATAGAGAACTTTCTCTGTCACTGAATTTTTTTCTTCTATTTCTATTTCTTTTTTTTTTTTTTATGAAAAAGATGGATCTAGTTGAATTCTGTAACTTTTTCCCCTTAAATATATTAATTGCAATTATTTTAGAATCCATGTCTGAGAACTTCAAAATCTGGACCAACTTTTACCTAGTTTTTTATTGTCTTTTTCCCATTTCATCTATCTGTTTGAATGCATAGTAACTTTTTATTGAATTCCAGACATTGTGTATAAGAATTACGGAAGTTCTGATTGATGTTACTTCCCTCCAGAAAGAATGTACTTCTGATTCCTACAGAGAGCTCATCTAATTTTAATCAGATGCTGAATTAGCTCAAAGCTGGGCCTCTGTCATTGTAAGGTGTAGTCTGTTTCCAGTTTATCTTTACTCCTAAGGTGAGGGCCTGCAACCATCCAAATAAAAGCCTGAAAATATTTACAAGAACACCTCCTTCTTAGTGGGGCCTGAACTCTAATATTTTTCTTCCTATAATTTTGGTTGCAGAAAGCTCTGCTTATCTTCTTATCTTCTTAATTTGTTTTCTTCTCAACCTGTCAACATCTTGTTGCATGTTACTTAGGAATCATCGCCTTCTTCAAAAGGAAAGTCAGTATAAGAACTTACTTCTCTGTGTTGTACTTCTCTCTGTGACTCTGGCCCTTCAAGTCCTGGCTGCCTTGGAAGCTCCAAACAACACAACATTTTCTTGTCTTCCTGGCCTCATAATATGGTGAGACCATACACAGGTTTTCTGCCTTTTAGCTACTACATTCTACCTGGTTTCTCATACTCTTGTTCCATGAGAGGCTTCTGAATTAACATATGTCTTGAGAGAAGAAACAGTGCAGAACATCAGTCTTCCTCCTGTGCTGTCAAATGCCTTTAAACAAATGTGCTTTGTTTTCAGCAGGTAGGCAAGTGTGATACAAGTCAGTCCATTATAACCAGAATTGGAAGCCTTTCTACTTCCTCCATGTAATTAAAAGGCTACTGGAAGTCATCCCAAATTTTAACCTTAAGTTCTGCATAGCCAACGGAGGCATGTAGAAGTGTAGAGAGTGGTTGGGAACATCAATAAGAGTAGAAGTGGGTAAGGATGGGGAGGGCATGGCTGGAGGTAGCAAATAATCCAAACTCTACCACTGTAGAAGGCAATTAAACTACCTGTGGCCTCCTCTGGACAAAACTCTTGAATGTGCTGAACTGGCCTGCCCTCATTCTCTGGGCTGCTTCTTCCCATCAAGTGCAGAGTCTCCTGACTCTTAGCATGTGGCTAGGTACAACCCTGTTTCTCACAGCCTTTCTTTAGGGTGATAAGGGGTAGGAGACAAGCATTCGATCTAAGCGCTTTAGAAAGGGATTAGTGATAAATACAGAAAGCAATATGCAGAAGGTTGTCTGGTGGCGGTATCAGTTGTTGGGAAGAGTTGTAGCAAGATAAAAATCTGTGGCAAGAAAAATCTCTTTCAGTAGTTAGTATCCAATAAATATTTTGAAATTGTTAAAGCAACGTGCTTATTTTGCTTTCTGATTCACTTCAAATCTACCCAGTAGGAGAAAATACTTGTATCTGTATAAGTGATGCAACAATTTTGAATTTTCCCAGTTAATGGATTTTCTTTTATTTACTGTTCAAGCTAGTTGTTAAAAGCTTGACCTTGAGTAGAAACTGGTTCCTAATATAAATAAAATTGTCCGTACAATGTATAAAGACCTTTTTAACAACGTCTCTCACTCTGCCTCTGCAATTCTTCTGCTGGTGTCTTTGCTTCTCTACAATACACATTGATTTCCACATAAAAGTTCAACCCTACTCCAGGCATCAAAGCAATCTGATTTAAGGAAAAACTTAAGTAGGTCTCTTTATTCTCCCTTTGAACCAACAGGATGATGCTTAGAACCTGGTCTTTGTGCAAGTAATACTGGAGCAGCCTGACATGCTGAATATTTGGTTTCCTGGCAGGTTAGTTTATTTTTTTGTTCTAACCATTGGACTAACTCATTGCTCCCTAGGGCCTTCATTCTGACCACCAGGTCCCTTCACCTGAATTTCAGAGTCTCAGATACCTTCTTGGACCCCACTACTCTATAGTGTGATCAGAGGTCTCCACTTCTGCTTTAATCACTATTGTGACCATAATTTCTAATGGCTGGACTTGCTCTGTATCCCTTTGCCAGGTCTGGGTTCTTGCCTTACTCTGACAATCTCTTCCTTCTCCTGGGTCATGAACAAGTCTCTCAGATGCTACCTGCAGTTTTAACTGTCTTGGCTTTACTATCACTATGCTCTGCCTACCTTCAGCACACTCACGAACTTATCTTTGACCCTTTATCGCAGTGGTGACTAAACAATGATATCACTGTTGGAAGCTTGCCTTGTCTATATGGCTGATCCACTGCTCTCAGGGGGCTTTACCCCCAGAATCTGCCACACCCTCTGAACAGATATAGTACTGAGCTCTGACCCTTTTCACACCTGCCCTGCATAACTTGTAAATATATGAATCCTTAGATAGATATAATTGCCTTTTATAGTCTTGTGTTCTACACTGCAGAAAAGGCTTAGTCATCATTTCCATAGGGAGGTGCCCTTATTTGAAGAACAGAATTATATAAACAAGCCAACATTTTATTTTATGCACTAAGGTTAAACAAAATTAAATCTCATTAATTTGTTCATTTTATTTCTCCTTTGTTCTTTCAAATGTGGGCATATTGGTTTGAGATCATTGAAGTATGTATCAGGTCACCCCAGTGGTTAAAGCATTAGATGCAATCCATATAATAAAAGGTTAATATGCAAATTGACCAAACGGTGGAATGACTGGCCCCTATTACATGCACTGACCACCAGGGGACAGATGCTCAATGCAGGAACTGCCCCCTGGTGGTCAGTGTGCTCCCACAGGGGGAGCTCTGCTCAGCCAAAAGCTGGGCTCACGGCTAGGGAGTGCAGCTGTGGTGGCAGGAGCCTTTCCCTCCTCTGTGGAAACACTAAGGATGTCCAACTGACAGCTTAGGCCCATGGGAAGGGACATAAGCTGTCAGTCAGACATCCCCCAAGGGCTCCCAGACTGCAAGAGGGTGCAGGTGGGGCTGAGGGGACCCCCGTCCGAGTGCATGAATTTCGTGCGCCGGGCCTCTAGGATAGTAATAATCTTCAATGATGATGTATCACCAAAAGCAGAATTTTGAGTGACCTAAAGAAATGAGAGTTCATATAGAAAAGAGAGAAAGATAGTCGAGGTAAGCAAGCTGAGATGGAAACCAGTCCCTGTTGCTTATTTGCCATCCTATGTGTCAGCCACTGTCCTCAGTAATTTACCCATGCCATCTCATTTTTTGAGAGAAGAATTTGACTGTTAAGAAATTGAGGACTAGAGTGGAAATGCTTACACACACACACATCTAATTTAATTGATTGAAGAAAATTTCAGAGCCTTTAGACATTTTTGCTGCACATTAATTTCTTCTAATTTTAAACAGTGGAGATTGACTGCAGGTAACATAATTAATTATGGGTACCCATACTGTTGTCTGTAAGGGAGCTCCTTTACTTACAATACTATGTGAGATCCAGAAGCTGATGAGCTTGGTAAATTTAACTGAGGATATGGATAAGCAAAGATGCAAATTATTGGATTGGTCATCATTTCTGATTGAGTGGAGAATCATGTTCAATCAATTTCCCTACAGGCCTGGAACTAGTGATTGTGAGCTCCTGTCTGGATTGAGGGTGTCTCCCAGGCTAGGAGAGTATCTTACTCTTCTTTATACTTTCCATAATGCCTGTCGTGCCCTGTACCCAGTGGCTTACAATATATGGAGGTATGGATGGATTCTACATTTTTCACTATAAATATATGACATTGCATAATTGATTTTGTCTTACAAAAATTTTTTGTCGATGATTTTAATAATATTCCATACATAAGTTTATACTTACAGCTACTGTTAACCTCTCAAAATATTTTTCTCTTACTTTTTTCTCTAATACGTTTTTTACTATTGATTATTCAACAATAAAACAATTGCTGAGAGAATATTGGTCTGTGAAGCATTCAACCCCATTTTCTTTCCTTTGAATCACGATTCGGTATAAAAATTGACAAACAAAAATATACACCAGATTGTTTTATCAAAGAGAACATGTCCAGATATCCCTGTTTTGAAAGCCCATTGGGGTGTCCATTTGATGAACTTCCTGGTTTTCAGTTCTCATTATCCTAATCTGAGCTGTTCTGCAAGGGCACTAAGGCCCAGCCTCTGGGTAGGAAGGGAAAGGCTCTGGAAACTGCAATTCATTGTGTTGGTTTCTAAACCTGGCTTTGTCAGCTGCATAAAAATGTGGGGAAGTGAGTTGATCTTTCTGGTTCTCAGTTTTCTCTCATCTTCAAAACGAATTGCTTGGTCCAAATGATCTCTCACAAACATGCCAGCTCTATAATTTGAAGTTTCAAAGTTGCTGTGATTCATTTAGTTAAGAAGGCAGAAGTCAACAAGCTCATTCAGTACATCCTAAACCCCTGATATAAGGAGCATCCAGGTGCCTCTGTGCTGCTCCCTGAGGGAGGCAGTGCTGCCTTTGAGAGGCTGGGCGGGGGGCTCTGGAGTCAGGCTTTTAACCCCAGTTCTACAACCTACTGGCTGTGTATATTGAATAATTTGTCTCAGCTTCCTCAGCTGGTTCCGTTTCATGTCCCTTATGCTGGATCACTTGCCACTGGGTTAAACCAAATGACACTTTTGAAGATCTACATAGTGTCAGGCTATATGTGATAGGTGCCTTGACACGGATAGCTTAACTATTAAGAGACAAAGGATGCCTCTGTGGATTCCAATCCCAGAGTCTGGAATAAACCCATTGACCAAGAAGTAGGGTTCGAATTAATATTTTCCCATGACCATAACACACACACACACACACACACACCTATATATATGCTGTGTATTTCCTATATTCTTATAGCATCTAACATAATCTTGCCCACATAGATGCTTTTAATACATTTCATTGTCTAAAAACACCCAATCCTCACTTAAGCCCTAAAGAGTTGATGCTGCCTTTGTCATTTTTCAGAGGAAGAAGCCAAGCTCACAGAAGAAGCTTGCCACGTCTTCCTCAGAGTGAGTCAAACCCAAAACTGTCCAGCGTCAAAGCCTGAGTTCTTCCCACGTCGCAAGATGTCCTCAGTGTTAGAAATGTGTAAGTTTGCTGACAGTTTAGCTCTTCATCCTACACACCCCTGGAGTGCCAGTCCAGCCCCTGCCCCATCATAGACACATTCCTGTAATCCTCCTGGACAAAGGATTAAGGCCCAAGGGTCATGTGTGTACCAGCCTCTTAACCTCAGTCCTGGCTGCCATGAGTGCTCCCCTTGATGTACTGGAAGGCAACAAAGATTTTGGATAAGAAAATGGAATCACAAAGAAATTGCAGCTGAGGCTGTCATGGAGGGTAGGGAAAACAAAAGTCAGATGCATGCCAAAGTTGGGAAGGAGCGAACCCAAGCATCTTGGGGAGGAAAAATCTGTCCCTGAGGAAATGGAACAGACAGACAGAAGCGTAGGCAAGAGTCAGGGAGACTGGAGAGGGAGAAGGACCAGGAGCTGCCTGGCACTTCCCGTTCCCCTGAGGCATGGTTATGCTTCCCATATCTGCCTTCCATGAGGCTCCCCTGTTCTTTTTCAATACCGCGCCCCCCCCCCCCCCCCGCTTGTTTAAATAAGCCATCCCTACAACACCTTTCTTCGCATACCTCTGCCTGTCAAAGCCCAGGTAGGTAGGTTCCTGGGGAAATGAGCCTTTAACTCCTCCTGGTATTCCTCTGCAATCTCCTTCTGGATCCTGTGCCATGCATAGTGATATAAACATAAACTCCAATACCTGGGTACCTAAAGCTCAGTTAAGAATTGGAAGCAGTCCAGATCTTTCTGGGGATTTGGGGCTTGGAGCTACAGTGACAAAAATATCTGCCAGGAAGCCAGGAAATGAAAACCCAGAAGAATGCTCCTCTCCACACCTTGCTGCCTTTCAGGTACGGAAAGCTGCTGTCTTAGAGCATCTGTACCAGGAACCATGTGCCAAGAAAGCTTCCTTTAGTGAATTTCTTTCAGCCAGGAAGGCAAAGGTTCCAAAACTACAATTCAGTCATTGTCAAACCTGGAATTCCCTTCCTGGGACGATTACATTTTGCTCCTGCTTAGCTCCTTGTTGCTTAGCAACCACAGTAGCATCAGGGGAAGCCACCAGAGAGAAGAGCCCTTTCCAAAGTGGGGCTGGGATGGGAATCATCAGGAGTGGAAATTACCTTCTCACTTCCTAGAGAGAGGATGACACCGCGTGTACCTAAGAGATAAGATAAAGGTGGTAGAATTAGGATGCATCTGGAGAGAGTCATTTAAATGTCCACATCATATTTAATCATAAAAACCAGTATTCAAACAGACTTAGTTTACTTTGCAATGTAAATTAAGATCTAATATTTCCTACAAGTTTCACTCTGAGGGATTCCTTGGGTCATGATGATGATTCTCAGTTTATTGAGGAGGAAATTGAGGTAGAGGGGGGCTAATAACGTTAATGGCAGAGAAGGACTAGAATCCAAGTCTATCATTGTCTATCGCTCCATTGTCTATTGATTGGTTGGTTTATCATTCATTCATTTATTCATGATATAGGATCAATGTTCATATACTATGCATAGATAGGCATGGTGGTGTCAAAATGCTAAAGTTTAAAATTAACCACTGCTCCAAACTCATCTCCATCCCCAAAACCTCAGCTGACTGGGGCTGGTCATGCCCTCCAGAGCAGAGGCAAGCGAACTAATCCCTGTTTTTCCTGATGTCTTTCTTACATCTAAAGACAGTTTTCACATCCCACTCCAATTGTTCACAGTATGCTCTTTTTTATTTTATTTTTTATTTTTTTTATTTTATTTATTTTTTATTGATTAAGATATTACATATGTGTCCTTGTCCCCACGTTACCCTCTACCCCCCCCCCCGCTCATGCCCTCACCCCCCCGTTGTCCATGACCATTGATTAGGCCTATATGCTTGCATATAAGTCCTTTGGTTGATCTTTCCCCCTTACCCCCACCCTCCCCTACCTTCCCTCCAAGTCCCGACAGTCCAATCAATGCCTCTCCGTCTCTGGATCAGTCCTTGTTCATCAGCTTATGTTGTTCATTATATTCCACAAATGAGTGAGATCATGTGGTATTTATCCGCTCTCCAGTTCCATCCATGCTGTGGCAAATGGTAAGGGTTCCTTTTTCTTCTTCCTCTTCTTAAAGAATACCTTTCAGCATTTCATATAATGCTGGTTTGGTGGTGATGAACTCCTTTAGCTTTTTCTTATCCGTGAAGCTCTTTATCTGACCTTCTATTCTGAATGATAGCTTTGCTGGATAAAGTAATCTTGGTTGCAGGTTCTTGCTATTCATCACTTTGAATATTTCTTGCCAGTCTCTTCTGGCCTGCATGGTTTCTGTTGAGAAATCAGCTGACAGTCGTATGGGTACTCCCTTGTAGGTAACTGACTGTCTTTCTCTTGCTGCTTTTAAGATTCTCTCTTTATCTTTTGCTCTTGGCATTTTAATTATGATGTGTCTTGGTGTGGTCCTCCTTGGATTCCTTTTGTTTGGGGTTCTCTGTGCTTCCTGGACTTGTAAGTCCATTTCTTTCACCAGGTAGGGGAAGTTTTCTGTCATTATTTCTTCAAAAAGGTTTTCAATATCTTGCCCTCTCTCTCCTTCTGGTACCCCTATAATTCTGATGTTGGTACGCTTGAAGTTGTCCCAGAGGTTCCTTACACTATCTTCATATTTTTGGAATCTCTTTTCTTTTTTCTTTTTCGGTTGGGTATTTTTTGTTTCTTTGTATTTCAAATCTTTGACTTGATTCTTGGGATCCTCTTGTCTGCTGCTGGATCTCTGTAAATTATTCTTTATTTCAGTCAGTGTATGCTTAATTTCTAGTTGGTCCTTTTTTATGTCCTCCATGGTCTCACTATACTTATTGAGGGATTCATTAAATTTATCGGCGGTTTCCATAAAATTCTTGAAAAACCTTATAAACGTGGCCTTGAACTCTATATCCAATCGTTTGCTTTCCTCCATTTCTGCCATTTGTGACCTGTGTCTTTGTCTCCGCATTTTGGCAGCTTCCCTGTGTTGATAGAGTGGCCCTGTGCGCCAGGTGTCCTGTAGGGCCCAGTAGCTCAGCCTCCCCAGTTACCTGGGGTGGACACTCTTGGTGCACTCTTGGTGCCTTGGTTGTTGTAGAATCACTGGGAGGAATTGACCTCCAGGCCAATTGGCTGCGAGAATCAGCTGTGTCTAAAGTGGGAGAACTTCTGTGCTGAAGACACCCTTCTGGGGCAAGACTTGCTTCAGTGGGGCTTTGGTGCTCACTGAGTCTGCTCCCTGAGTGTGTCCCTTATGGATCTGAGGAGTTGCAGTCTGGATGGTCCCCCTCTGACCACTGGGTACAGTGGCTCCTGGATCTAAGGAGGTGCTAATTCAGCCTCTGCCTGAGGCCACACAGCAGGAGCCACGAAGAGGCTCAGCTGTGAAGCAATGCAAGCCGCTGCGGGGCCTTGGGCCTTCTCTTGGAAGTTCCGGGTCTGCCTGGTTCGGCTGCAGTTAGGTACATTCACATGCAAAAGCTTCTGCCGCAGCCTGGGTGGGGCGGGATCTCAGGGAATCAAAGGGCGGAGAAAGCAGCTATGGCCGATTCTCCACCCGGAGTCGCGCGTCTCAGTGTCCCAGTAACGGCTGCAAGCACCTCTGAGGGAAAGCCGCCCTCAAGTTCGCCCGCTGCCGGACAGACCAGCCTCTCCCCGTATGAGTCCTGGGTCCCCAGAGACTTCCCGGAACCGGAGTTCAGAGCAGTCGGGAGCTTGTGATTCAAAAAGACAGCTGCGTCCTCAGGCGCCACCCCCTTTCCTCGCGCGCGCGAGCCCCCGTACCTCTGCACTTGTACCTCTGCACTTAACCTCCGCAGCGCCTCTGGCTCTCAGCGTGCTTTTCTTTCCTTCTAGTTGTAGAATTTACACTCAGCCAGCCTTCCTGTTGTTCTGGATGATGTTTGCTCAGTCCTTTGCGGTAATTTTCGATTGTTGTGTGAGGCGACAATTTCCCGGTGTTTACCTATGCCGCCATCTTAGTTTTTTCCCACAGTATGCTCTTACTGTTCTATTGGGACTCTCTTCTGTCCTAGAATTTAAAAAAAAAAAATGGAGAGAATTCTATAGCTGGCTTGCTCATTAGATGACTTTAGAATACCCTTCCTTTTTCAGAAGAGGGGTCTGAGGGTCAGAGAGATGAGGATACTTGCCAAATAAGCTTAAAATCAAGTCTCCTTAACAGACTGGTATGTGATCTTTTCATTGCGTCATTGGAGCATACTCCCAACATCAACATTTCCAGAATTACCCCCAAACTCCAAGTCTGGCCCAGTATCACTTTGCAGTTCACTGTAGTTATCACCTCCTTTGGTTAGCTACACCTTCTATTAATGCTACCTTATCTAAGATTGTAGGAGATTTCCAAGTATCTTGATCCATTGTCAGGGCACACTCTTTTTATTGAATCAGTGATTCTCAATCATTTGCCTATCAGAAGCACCCAGGGCATTTTGTTTTGTTTGTTAATCCTCACCAGAGGACATTTTTTCCTTTTTTTTTTTTTTTTTTTTTTTTTTTTTGAGAGTGAAAGGAAGGGAGGGTGGAGGGGGGAGAGAAAAACATCCATGTGAGAGAGACACATTAATTGATTGCCTCCCACACTCCTCCCCCAACCCCCCACCCAACAGGGCCAGGGATTGAATCTGCAACCCAGGTACATGCCCTTGACTGGTAATTTAACCCACCAGCCTTAGATATGTGGGCCGATGCTCTAACCACTGAGATCACCGGCCAGGGCGAGGGCATTTATTATTAAGACCAATAAAATCAAGATAGGTCCCAAGCAACAGTAATTTCTGATTTACAAGGTGTGCTGAGAAGCACGACATTAGATAACACTACCTCATTTTCCAAAAAAGGGAGAATCAATATTGTATTTAAACCCAAAAAATGTGTATGTGTGTATGTATATGGGATGGTGGGGTGACTGGCTCTGAGTAATTGATTATATTAGTTGACCTCAACTTCTATAAAGGAAAAATGTGTGGGTTCGACTCATTTCTTTCAGCTCTGTAGCTCAGATATGTGAAAATGACATGACCTACCCTTGCACTTGGAACCATATCTTGCTTGCATATATGCCCTTTATCTGGCCCTTAGGTTATGTAGGGAATGAATGATCTTACAGAGCTTTGCAGTATCTGGTATGAGGTCTGGTATAAGTTGGGGAGGGGTTGATGACAATTTTACAGGTTAGACCAGCTGTGGGCAAACTACGGCCCACGTGCCGGATCCAGCCCATTTGAAATGAATAAAACTAAAAAAAAAAAAAAAAAAAGACCGTACCCTTTTATGTAATGATGTTTACTTTGAATTTATATTAGTTCACACAAACACTCCATCCATGCTTTTGTTCCGGCCCTCCGGTCCAGTTTAAGAACCCATTGTGGCCCTCCAGTCAAAAAGTTTGCCCACCCCTGGGTTAGACACAGGGATGTCTAGAACACAGAGCCATAGCCCAACTGGCAGAAAGTCAGTTATTTGGTAATATCAGAGGAAGCTTTATTTGTGCCCACATTTATTGATATTTTCTATGCAGACACAACCCAATTCTTAATAGTTTTAATTTTGGTTGGAGAAAACATCTTATAGGGGAAAAATAATGTATATGTGTACAAAGGGGAAAGGAAATGTGTATGTTAAAAAGGTGATAAATGTGCCGAAAGTCTAAAGAGATAAGATTTCTGACCTCACCCTCCTCCTGCCATTTCTGCATCTGTGCTCCATACACTTTGTAAATACCTCCTTTCTGGCATTTCCGTGCATTAGCTGTATTTCGAAGTTTCATGCCAGTCTACCCCACTTGGTTGTGAATTCTGAGTTTGTATCTCTAGTTGCTACCATAGTCCATGCTAGATAATGATTTGTTGAGTGAATGCAAAATGCTGATTTTGGAGATTGTGCAGGATGTATGTTGTGTGCATGCCCATCAGCGGCTCAAATGGTCCTTTTATTTTCTCAAGGTCCCTGGGGCCCTAGGAAAAGGTATCTTAAACTTGCATGGTACTGATTTTTAGGCAACTTCTTAACTAGTTTCAGAGTTTCTGTGTATCAGGATCTAGTTCTCAGATAACCAGAGAGTGGCCTACTTGGGAAAGAAGGTAACAATTCCTGTGCCCATCAGCCAGGATTTGAAAACAGGTCCAGTTCTTTAAGTAGACATTTCATTCAGGGATGGGGCTTCAATTTTCAGGAATCCTTTATTATATTACTAGAGGCCCAATGCACGAAATTTGTGCAAGAGTAGGCCTTCCTTCCCCCAGCTCCCCAGCTGCCGGCATTGGCTTCCCTCTGGTCCCAGCTTCATCAGGAAGGACATCCGGAAGGATGTCCAGAATATGTCTGGTCTAATTAGAATATTACCCTTTTATTATTATAGTCTAGAGGCCTGGTGCATTAATTTGTGCATGGGTGGGGTCCAGCCAGCACGCCTCGATCAGGATGGGGGGGCCGATCGGGGGTGGGGCTAGGGAGAGGGACCCTGGGCAGTTGGCCAGCTGGCCCCGCCCCCTGGTTGAACTCCCAGTTGAATTCCTGGGTGAACTCCAGGTCAAGGGGACAATTTGCATATTAGCCTTTTATTACATAGGGTCATATATTTAAATGAAAATGCATGTAATACATTATATGTAACATATATGTAGATGTATATGCATGTATGTATATATGTATATATTTTATCTATAGATATATAAAACTAAGAGTGAAAGGGTTCTCGCTTTTCTTCCCCTTCACTTTCCTCCCATCATTTAAAGATGGTCTATGTGTAAGGAAAGAACATTGGATGAGACATCAAAGACATGGAGTCTTTTCATGGCTTTGCCTTAACTTTGTGACTCTGGGCAGTTTATTGCATCTCTTTCCTCAGCCTTAGGGTTATGGGTTTGACTAGGTGGTATCTCAGATAAACTTTCGCTGCTCTATTATTCTGTAGATTTACCATCTATTATAGTAACTTAAAAATATCCTCACCTGAGGACATGTTCTTATTGATTTTGAGAGAGAGAGAGAGAGAAAGAGAGAGAGAGAGAGAGAGAGACATCAATGGGTTGCCTCCCAAAGGCACACTGACCAGGGATCAAACCCTCAACCTTTTGATGTATGGGACAGTACTCCAACTAACTGAGCCATCCCTGAGGACTATAGCAACATTTAAATAAGGCATGTGCTTCTCTGAGTTGCTCTTCAAAGAAACACAATACAGGAAGACCTAGGGCATATGCCGAGGTTATGGAAAGGAAAGGACTTGAGCAATAGGCAGTCACATGCTCCTGGGCAAAGCCTTCTGATTTCCGAGGCTCACTTTTTCAATTTGGAAAGTGTAGGAAGTAGCCCACATGCCATCTTAGGCCTCTGTGGGCTTTGGTATAGAAATCTAGGTGCACAGGGACATGGGCAAAGGCCAGCTAATTACAGAGAATGATTGTTTTGACACTGTGTCAAAACAATTGGTCTCTACTTCTATCATCAACGCATATGCCCTGGTAATATTTCCATTTCAGGATCACTTTCCTGCTAATAACAATAATCCGATATAAAGGGTAGCAGAAGACTTAATGAAATGCGGCTTTAACAGAGGTCTTGCAATGATGAATAACAGAAGAAATGTTTGTGACCAATCAGAACATTCCTCTTGGGGGGGTGGGGGTGGAAGGGAGGTTACTTGGGTCAGAGGGGAGTGAATTGCCTATTCAGAGTCATACTGAACCCCATCCAGAACATGGGCCAGGATGGGAGTTGAGGGGTCTTCCAACCCAGCCTCCCTTGCCCTACTTCACTGCAGCATTTCTGTGAAAAGTGTGAGGAGTGAACAAGCTCAATGGCAGAACTCAAAGGAGCAGCCAACCCAGGCAGCCAGGGGCTGATGTGGCTGTGAGGGGCCCTCCCCCATCCCTACCAAGTCATTCCCCAATCCAGATGTCCAGAAACTCTCCTATAAAACGTGGCAGTCAGGAGTCCTCTTCGAATCAAAGTGCTGAGAAAACTCTACCCAAAGTCTTTCGGCAAAACCGCCTGCACACCTTGTGGAATCCACACCCGTCCTATATTGTCCTATAATGTCCTATAATGTAGACATGTCCCTGAGGAGTTCCGTTCCTCAGTTGTGGATACAGATACCCAAATACAGATGCCCAAAGAGATTAAAGAATCACTAGGGTTTTTATGAACTGAAGACATTCTGCTTCATCCTTTCCACCACCCGAACAGGGATCTGCTTGCCAGTTAGCATTTGTCATCTCTCTGTGTCTCTCCCCTAATCAAGTATCCAGTTTTTGTGAATAACGAGAAAATGCACATAAGCATCTAAATGCATACATGTAGCTTAACAAAAAATAAACCCCTGAAAGTGAAATGTAATTACCAGGTTACAAAAAAAAAATGCACCCAGGTTTCAGAGCCTATCACATCTCGCGCCTCCCCCCAAACACTGCCCCTGTTGTGTCAGATAGTGGCAGTGTTGAGCCCGGGAACGGACGCCGAGCCCGCGGCGGTCCCCGCGGCCTCCCCGTCTCCGCGGCTGACTCCGGAGCGCAGCAGCCGCTGGGCCGCGCGGGCGCTGGGGAGCGGGAGGGGCTCGAGGGGCGGCCAGGGGTCCCCAAGCGGCCTCCGCGAACTGTTTTCCTCCTCCCCCGGCCAGAGCCCCATTCCCTCCAATTGATCGAAATTCACCGAAAACCAGAGAGAGGGAGGGCGAGGGAGAGGTCTCTCATTACTGGCTGCGCCTCCTGGGGCTGGAGCGGGGGAAGCGGCCCCCGGTTGGCGGGGCGAACTGTGTTGGGTCTCCCGCGCCCCCCTCCCGGCAGATCGCAGGGTGGCGGTCCCCGCTGGGCTCCGCCGCGCGGCCGCCGCGATCCTCCCCCTCCCCCGCCCGCACCCTCCCCCTTCCTTTCACTAGGACTCCGGGACTCGGGAGAGGGCGCAGGAGGCGGCACACGGGCCCGACCCCACTCCAGCGCTCGCCGGGGGCGCGGGCGGGCGGCGAGGGGACGCGGCGGGGGCGCGGGGCGGGCGCGGCCATGGAGCGGCGGCGGCGGCGGCGGCGGCAGCACTAGCGACCGCGGGCGGACCGGCGGGCGGGCGGGCAGGGCCGATCGGCCCCGCGGACCGGACTGCACAGCTCAGCAAAAGCGCCCTCGCCCTCCGCGCGCCTCCTCCTGCGAGCCCGAAGCCGGGAACATTTTTTTTTTAAAGCTCCAATCCGCCTTTGAAGAAAAGGAAAAGCATTAGCATTGATCGGAGAGACGGGATTATACATCGCTGTAATTTTTTTTTTTTTTTTTTTGGCTTCTGCTAAAATTCGCCAGCTCGCCACGCGCCCGTGGCGAGTGTGTGCGAGTGTGTGCGTGCGGCTGTGTGTGAATGTGATTACTCCAGGACTCCTCGGGCTCCGGAGACGCCATTTTCCCCCTTGATAGCTCTCTCCGTACACCGGCGAGCGGCGGAGGCGGCCGCGCCGGGCGGGAAGCGCGGGGCCGGCCGGGGCCCCCGCCTGCCGCCGCCTCCGCGCGCCCGGGGGCTCCCGCGCCCCCCGAGCGAGGGCGGCCGGCCCGCGGCTCGCCGTTTGACAGATGCTTGTCGCCATGGAGTTACCTCAGCTGCACCTTTGGGGGCTCGGGCGAGCGACCGGAGCCGGGATCTGAGCGAGCGCGGTGGCCAGCGGAGCCGGAGCCGCCGGGACATGGGTGAGCACGCGCGCGGCGACCTCGGCCCGGGAGCCCCGCGCCCCGGCTCCCGCCGCGCCGTGGGGCCCCGCACGTCGGGGGCCGGGGCGGTGTGTGTGCCCTGCATGCAAAACTTAACGTCGCCTCGCCCAGGCTTTGACTTCGCACCGGGGCGGGAAGGGGAAAAGGGGGCCGAGGGGGCGGGTGGCGGGTCCCGGCGAGGCTGCCGAGGATGAGCGCGATGCCGGCCCGCTCGCGGGTGGGCAGCGATGCCGGCTCCTTTGGAGTGGCCCCGTTGGTGGTGGCGATGGTGGAAGCATTGGGCTGGAGGGCTGCGAGCTTATTGAGTTTCGCCTAATCTGATCCCCTCCCCCGCCGTTTGCACCCTCCCTCAGTCCTGCCAGGGCTGGCTGGTTTGGTGTTGGTGGAGTGGACTTGGAGGAGGAGGGAGGAGGGAAAGGGGTGGGAAGGCGGCAGGATTTTTTCCCCCCTCTCTCTCTCTTTGTAACTTGCAGGTTAAGTGGAGCTAGAGAGCTACGTTGTAACCTAGTTGGATTTTTGGGGGGGGAAATGTATCAGAATCTAACGAGTCCTTAATAGAAAGAAGATCAGGGAAGAAGTGGTCCAGCCAGCGAAGGTTGGTGTGTGCTTGTGTTGTGGCTCTGTGTTAGTCTGTCTCCTAAAATCTTAATCAATGGATCCCAGTCTCTTTCTTGTGCTCTCCGCTTTGGGGACTTCGAAAAGACAGGAATTCCCTTAAAAGCAGAGGAATGGAATGCCTTTTTTGAAAGCACGCATTGTGTGTGTTTCTGGAGGAACCGTGGGCTTGGGAATTAAGGGCAGGCTTCCCCCGTTCGGTGGTTTCCAGTGGGAAATCACTCCGGAAAGGGATCCCTTCAATATCGATTTATTGTTTTTGTCTTTCAAACCATTATCTCTTTGATTAAGATACTGCCTGAGAAGTTCCACAGAGACAAAGTCAGGTGAACTGGACCGGGCAGGTCTTTAGCAAGATGGTGATAACGGGGATGCTGTTTTTGGTGTCCGTTTGTGTTGGAAGCATTGTTGGGTAATAGCAATTTGTGATCGGTAGAGCATGCTGCTTCTAAAAAAATAAGTAACTGCCCAAATGCTGCTTTCCAGTTCTCCTCCCCACACACTCACTACAAGCACCCCTTCTCTCCTGACCCATACTGATTACAACAATTCTGAAATCGGATCCAACTGGAAATATTTTCTTTGGAGGTCAGAAAGTTGTGCAATTGGAAGTGGGAGATGAGGCTAGAGGTCCTGGAAGTGTGGGGAGGGGGTTCTTATTGCCCCCCTGACGCTGCGTTTATTCTTTATGTGTTGTCTGTGTGGGTTCTGAGGGTGTGTATGTTGGTCTAAAAGGACTGTTGAGGGAAGGATTTCCGATTTGTTTCCGCTTCAAATCAACTGTCCTGATAATCTCATGGTTGATGCCTAATACTAAAAGGCCAATTTGTGTGTGTCTTTATCCCTGCAGACGCTCTCCTCCAGAAGGGCAATTTATTCTGGAATTCTACAGCAGCTATTTTTACTTTGTAACTCTACCTACTCCCCCCTCCCCTGTCCCCCAATCCATCACCTTTTAACCCCCTCAAGTTTGGTTGGAGTCCATGGTCTTTAAGGAAATACTAATATTACTTATTTTTTCTCTTACATGATTTTTCATTCTTTTCCTTTACTCTTCATCCTGTTTTTCTCCTTTTCTTGTAGATTTGTACAAACAAAAACAAAACAATAAAAAACCACCCCAAAACTAAACTTCATAAAGTAGCTGTCATCAAAACTATCTGGCAGTTCAGCCCCATTTCTGACCTTCCTTTAGTTCACGCCAGTAAATCGGATGTGCCCCATCTGAACTCATCTTCATCTGCAAACGTGTGTGTGTGTGTGTGTGTGTGTGTGAGAGAGAGAGAGAGAGAGAGAGAGAGAGAGAGAGAGAGAGAGAGAGAGAGTGAGTTGGGGGCAGGAGTGGGGTCCAGAAGGGAGATGTGGAGAGGAAAGGTGGTGTCTATGCAGGCCACATCTGCACCTCCGGGCCAGACCTGGATAGTCTGGGAGAGTTTCCTTTGCACACCCCAGTTAGATGTTGTCTGGCAGGGATGGGGAGGCGGGGCCAACTGGCCAGGAGGCTTGTAAGGGAGGAGAAAGTTGTGGCACTTTGCATGTAGCCAGTTTACAATCCCGGGTCACTGTTTCCCCCTTCTGCTTTCTGTGGCTTCCACCATCCCAAGACTCCCTGAGGGAGGCAGACTCTCTTTGGCTCTGCCCTGGCAATCCCAAGTTTCAGGACCATTCTAAGATGCTGTGTTTTCTTCCTCCCTACTTAAAGGAGTTGCCTGCTAGGAGAGAAGGGCATTATGACAGATCAAAAGAGTGTGCCTGATCCAGAGTCTTCACAAATCTCAGGGAATATAGGCTGAGAGTTTATGAAGACCAGGTCCTCTGAAAGTGCTTTGTTGCACACCATCTCCCCTCCCCCCATTTATAAAAAAATGTCTTAGTCTTGGGAAGTTGAATTGGTGTTAGAGCTGGGCTGCAAGAGCTGCTTGCCTCTCTAGTAACCTGAGCTGGGCTGGGGGGAGGAGGTGGTGAGTGAATGCAATCCTAGGCCAGAGGAGGGAAACCAACTGACTTGTCTCTCTTAGCAGGGAAAATAGATGTGTCACTGGAATAAACAAACTGGAAGTGGGGTAGGGGAAGGCTTGGAGTGAACAGAAGGCCCAGTGGCTGAGAGGCAGGGGCGTGGGTTAGGAAGGGGCCACGTCTAGCTTGGGAGAAAATATCGACTGCCTTATATGTTCATGAATGGGCTAGACAAGTGAGGGGTGTAATCCGATCTTTTGTGTGTTAACATCAGAATGTTACATAGGAAGGCGCTGTTGGCAGACTTGGTTGAACTTCACACAGAGGAAGCCTAGGGGTATCCCTGAGTGAACCACGGAGCCCAGAGCCCGTGGTGCCACGAGGGCTTCTGGTCCTCTACTTGTATTATTCATGGCAAGCTACTTAGTAAATTACTTGACCTCAAAGACGGTTGGAGGGAAAGAGAAAATAAGTGCGTGGAATCTTTGTAGAATTTAGTTGAAAATGGTCAGTGGGGAGAGGCAGGAGGCAGGAGTTTGCTGAAGAAGAAATACATAGGCAGGCACTTCTCCTTGGATTCCCAATTCTGTCTCTGCTGTTCTCTCGACCTTCAATTCCATCTGGGGCTGAATCAATACCTGTCTGGCACAAAAATGCACCTCCAGAGGAAGCGAGATTTTCGGACTGGTCATTGTTTGCAGTTGTACTTCAGCCTCACTCTGAAGCGTCTTTATCCCATGCAACAGGAGGAAGATGAGAAGTAGCGAGATGGATGGGACATCCCTTCTGGATTTCCGAGGAGACACAGAAACTTGGCCGGGCCTCAGCCTCCCAGAATGCCAGTTTTTCCCCTTGGAGACTCGAAGTTTTAATTGAAACCAGAAAGCTATTGAAGGCAGACCCAGCCAATGAAACCTTGTTTTCTCTGCTGCTCAGGAATGGGAAATAAATAATGTTTTGCTGATGGCATTTCAAGTTGCTTCAGTTCTGCTCCTGCCAGAAGAACGGAGTAAATTATTATTAACACATTAGCATTGTCAGGAGTTGCAGTGCCTTAAAAATCGTATGATGTCATTGAGTTTGCTCAGAGACCCACTGTGTGGGACAGTTCGGGTGGGGTGGGGTGGGGGTTTAGGAGGCTGCTCTTGTCCCAGAGAGCTGCCCTGGAAAAAAAAATACCCGAAACCTCATAGAGTTCTTGCCATAGGTCACCATGTTTGGTCCTTGGGCTCCTGTGAAGAATGGAACAAAACAGTTCACTTCCGTTCCTGTGCAGTGGCATATTAAGAAACTGAGTAAACTTCCCAAATGTTTTGGGCCAGAATTAGGCAAGGAGCATTATCATCGTGCATATTGCCTTAGGTTTGGGCCTCTTTTAGAGCAATTTCTAAAGGCGACGTGGTGTTCCACACACTCTTCATAACATGGTGGACACTTTGGGCAGCCAAACGCTTGATTGGTGCAGAAAATTAAACACCCAGATAGCCACAGAGTACTTCATAGAAAGTACCTTCCTCCATTCTTGTTTGGTTCTGTTTTCATTTCCATGTTCACTTAGCCTTCTATTCGATTCTGAGGCCTCCTTGGACATAGCAAGTTTGGGGGCAGTATAAAGCTTGGGGGGAACTGATAACCTTAGTTAGATGACTGAGCCTAAGTCAGTGGTCCTTACAGTTTTAAAAGTCCAGAGGGAATCTGTGTCTTTTTTCAGAGTTGGTCCTCCCCGCCCCCCCCATCCTTAGAGGGTGCCTTCTAAGGTTGAGGAAATGTTATATTTTTAATGGCCTTTTGTTTAGAAACCCACACTTGACTTCCCATCCAGTTCAGAGCAAATGATGCCAGGGGTCAAGAAGGTGACCAGGCCCAAAGTCCACAGGACCCCTGGGAGGAAGGGTTCTGATTGGCAGATGCATGATGAGCCAGTGAGCTGTCCCCAGGTATGCCTGTTCCCTTGCTAGGGAGGAACAGGAATGAATGGTGAGCAGATAAGTGTTTCGGAACTTTGCCAGCTTGGAAAACTGTTTCCCTAACCCAACTTATTGTTTTCTCTAAAAAAAAACTCCCTTTCATATACATGGCACTTTGCCCTTTTCAAAGATGTCTTCACATCCTAATTCCCTCTTGATTCTCCGAAGGAGGGAGACCAGATAAGCATTTTATCCTCATTCAGATGAGGCAGTTGATAGTGACTTGCGTAAATGACACAGGTTGGTGGCCGACCTGGGACCAGACGACTGTGTGATCAAGTGTGAAGAACATCCCACCTGCTATGACACATTTGCTTTGGATCCTATCCTCTTACTTCCCAGCTAAATGAGTCCCCCTCCCACACAAGTTATTGAACCTCTTTGTGCCTCAGTAACCTAATCAGTAAAATAGGGATAAGATGCTTACCCTGTCTGCTTCACAGGGGTTGTGAGGATTAAACAATGCCAGCTAATTTCTGTAATTGGACTCTGAGAGGATTTCCATGCTGCCTCCTGGATACTGTCCTGAGATCATTGTCACCATAGCGCAGAGATTAATAACCCCTTGGTATGGCCAAAATGCCTACACGGGCCCCTCATGTTCTAAGACAGTCAGGGAATAGTTGTTTTCTGCTCTTGAGTTGACTCAGTTGAGTTTTTGAATGCTTCCTATGCTCAAAGAGAAGAGGGTATGAGGGGGAGGCTACAGTGCAGGGGGCTACAGTGGCTGAGCAGTGACATTCAGGACAGAAGTTTTAGCCTCTGTAAAGAAAGGAACTTATAACAGGATTTCCTGTGTCCCAGCAAACCCAGTGATTTCTCTAGAATTGGAAAAGGGCTTCACAGTCCAGTTGTTCCCTCTTTTTTTTTTTTTTTCCAAATTGATTTTTAGGGAGAGGAAAGGGGGAGAGAGAGAAACACTGAGGTGAGGGAGAAACATAGATCTTTGCCTCCCTCTCACTTCCTGACCAGGGAATTGAACCCGCCACCTTTTGGTGTACAGGATGATGCTCCAACCAACTGAGCCAAGCTGGCCAAGGGCTGTTCCCTAACTCTTAACCCTCTTTCTCTTTCCTGTGATTCCTGGCGCAGCCCCAGGCACCTGGCGTTGTTCTCGAGTGAACCCCATTTTACACAACACAGGCAGGCCTTTGCTCCCATCAGACTGGCTTCCTTGCTGTCCCGGGGCAGGGTGTGCACAGGTCTCCTCCACACCTCAGCTGGTTCTGCTTCGCCACCTCCTCTGGGAAGGGGTCCTGTTTGGGCCCATCTGGCTAGCACTGCTACCTCTTAGGACAGCAGACCAGTTCTCAGCTCCTCCCCCAGGCTGCAGAGCACTTCTGGTCTGAAGCTCTAGCCTCGCAGTGGGTTGTGCTGCTGCTTCTGGTTATTGTCACTACCTCCCAGGCTGTGGGTCCCTGAAGAGAGGGATGGAGTCTCCCCTAGGACGCGCTGCCCCTGCGAATGAACCAGTGACTCCTGGTGCACGAGTGAGTCACAGAACTGATGTGAAGGTAGAGTGTTCAAAGTGAATGCTGTTTAAGGTGAGCTTGGCTTGTGCTCCCTGAGAAGGCGCACATTGAGGACCTCTTAGACAAAGTGAGTAATAGCCACTTGCGTCAATGGCTTTTGTACTTCTGGCAGTCTTTCAGGGCCCATCGCCCACGCTTAGTTTCTCCCTCAAAGCCTAAGAGTTGATGATGTTTTACCACATGTGCATCCTACCGGTCACTCATTCATCGAATCATCAAATATTTATTAAGTACCTACTAGAGTCTCATCGTCACAATAGCACATAGGGCTCTTGACTTTCTCTGAAAATGCCAATTGCATTTCTTGTCCACCACACTCATTTTGGCACTTAACTATGCAATCTTGTCTGTTACTCAAGTCCAAGTGCTTCCCCGCTCCTGGGTGACGGCGCGAGGCTGGCCGCAAGGGAAAAGGAGACCGAGCAGAGAAGCACTCGGAGCGGAAAGTTCCAGGGAACGGCTCCTGAGAGGCAGGCCACAGGCTGGGCTGGCTGGCCACTGGCATTTGATGTGGGACAAGTTACATTGCCTTGTCACTCCTATCACAGTAGAGTGAAAGAGTTGGGCTTACTCTGAATTTCTGCAGTTCTGCAGCTAGACGTGTCCCAGGAAAGTTAAAGCTTTCTTAAAGCTCAGAGTTCCTCAGTCCCCTGTGATGGCAGCCCAACTCCCATGCAGACCAATCCAAAGGGTTGGCACACTTTGCTAAGTGTTTATTGTGTTGAAGTAGGTTATAGAAGGGGGAATGGGACCAGTTAAAACTAGAGAGCCAGATGGGGAGGGTGGGTTGGGAGAGGAGGGATGGTGAGCCATGGGAAGAAACACCATAGTGAATAGTGTGGAAGGAAGACAAAAATTGACTCTCTGCGTCTCTTGTAAACTGGTCCTCTTCGGTGAAATAACTTAGTTGAGACAAGGGAGATGAGGCAGACAAAGGAGCTTCTGGAAAATCTAAAATATCTTCTTTCTCTGGGCTTTGCTCCTGCTTCTGGTGCCCACGAGGCATCTGGAATCTCTGCTGTGGTTACTTCTTGACCTCATGGATCTAAGAAGCTGGGTATTCTTCTTCTTATTATTATTATTATTTAGAGTTCATTGGGCACGAAGACTGGGGCCATGCCTGTGCTCCCTGAGGTGTCTTCTCGATCCCCACAGCAGAGCCTGCCCTGCCATGGCCTGTGTTCAGTCACTACTATTGAGTTAGATTGCATGCATTTTGAGATCAAAGATAGTGACCCACAGTTTGTCCAGTGCCAGAGAGAAGCCTCTGTGCTTTGGGTTGAGCTGGGATCAGGAAAGTTGGGCTCTGACCTGAGGCCCTGTGAACATTCAGCCAGAGTCCTGACCCACATAGGAGCACACTGGTGGGATACTGAGGAAGATGGAAGTTCTGCAAGCTACTGAGATGTTGCAGTTGCTTTTACCCTAGGACTGGGGTAGGGAAACAATAGCATGTGACACTATTAGCCTAACTGAGTGAGAAGCAGTGTCTTTATTATTTCTCCCCTCGGCCAAAGATGTGCAGCTCTACCATGGAAAGAACTGCTTGGGGTTTGAACCTGGAGCTGGAAAGATGTGGAGACGGGAGAGGCTGAATTTGATGAGTCCAGCACAGCAGCCCCACCCAACACGCTCATCAGAAGTGTTGGCACTGTTGTTCAGCTTGTAGCAAAATAATGAAATCTGGGTGGCAAGTCCCCTTGCAGTTGTTGGTGGCTGTGTCTGTGACCTATTGTTATTTGAACAATGAGAGCTTTGATTTTTTTACAAGTATTGATTAATAATGGTGGCTAAAAAGGATGATTTGATGTGAAAGCCCTGTGGGCCTCCTTTCTGCTCATTATTTTGTACTCTAGAGCTCGATTACAGTCGGTTTTTTGATCCTCAAATATTTATTAAAGTCTCAGCATTGCAGCCCATGTGAGCCATTGCTTCTGGCGCTGTTGGCGGGGAAGGTCTGGTATGAGAGGGGGCTTTTGTCCCTGGAGAGTGGACAGAGTGTCTGGAGATACATGCTTAACTCAGATGGAAAGCAGCCCGCAGCCGAGTGCGAGCATGATTAGAGTGGAATTATGCTATTTGTGTGATCAGGGCCAAGGCGCAGTCCAGGAAAGCTTTGAGGAGGATGTCATTTGTGGTTTGATGGTGGAACTGGAACACAGGGACATTCTTGGTGGCAGAGTAGCTTTCACACTGGAGCAGGGATAGGACAAAGTTTGAATGTGAATTTGGAATTGCCCCACGAAAGGAATGCTGATCACCAGCATGCACTGCAGCTGGCAGGAGCAAGGCAGCCTGAGGATGAAGGTCCCGCTGGCTGACATTGACGGGCTGGCCACCCATAGGAGGCAACTTGGTGGTCTGAGGTCTTCTGGCTACAGTGTGAAGGACAAAACCCAGGGCCCTTTAAATTGGACCCAATCTAGCTGTTCAGAGTTGTCGTTCAAACTCACCAACTCTTCAACCCTCTGGTTTAGCAAACTTTGTTTGCTCATTGGCATTTAAGCATGAGTATGACCAGACCCTGCTGGGTGCTGTGTGGATCCCAAGAATGGAGAGAACCTTGTCTCTGCTCTTAATCTAGCAGAAGACACCATAAGAACCCAGGGAAACCAGTGGGGGAACAGCAGCGGCAGCCGTCTGGGGCTAAGTAACAACTCCAGTGAGAGCATAGGGAAGGCCAGCACCTCCAGCAACTGGACATATTAGGAAAGCTTCAAGGCGGAGGGGGGGAGGTGGGCTTGGGCTGAAGTCTTGAATAATGGAACTGTGAGGAGAGCAGCAGGGGAGATGTTCATGTTGAGAAGGTAGAGGCAGAAAGGACACCACTTCCCAGAGACCAGGGCTTTGTGGAATGTCGGGCAGCAAGACCAATGGGATGGGATCCTGTGGGGAACAGGCCAAGGCTACATCTCCCTGACCTGAGACGGGAACCATGGCTGATGTTTTCAGAGTGTATGGAGCACAAGGGTGCTCTGGTCAGAGAATTTCCATCCCTACCAAACCTGAGAGAACCTTAACATCTGACTGTCCTGCCCACCCCTACTCTTGTCAGCCACCAACTCTTCAGTCTGGGTTCAAAAGAGTTCTCTTTAGATCAAAACCCAAAAATACATATAAGCATTCAGAATGAGTGATACTCCTCTCCGGGAGCTTAGTGTATAATTGAAGAAAGACATGCACAAGTTTCAGTAAACGCAATACTGAAATGGCAGTTAAAGGTGCTGAATAAGAAATGTAAGAGGATGGAGATGGAGCTACTATTTGTTTAGCTCTCTGGGATGCCTAACATCTCTTCTGTGGCAGAAGCACAAACTTGTCAGATTAATCTTTATGTTCAGTTGACAACGAGCAAAGCAGTTACTGAATCAGATGGTTGAGAAATTGAGAAATTTGAATTAAGACTGAACAGGGCATGGAGTCAAAAATTAGGAGGCCCAGAAAGAAAGACTATAGAATTTATTATCGGTTTAATTATTCAGTTTAGTCACTGCCTTCAGGGAAGCCTGTCATTTTCATCCCCACTGGACTAAAGGCACGGTGGAAGACTGGAACTTAAATGACTGCTAATTCTGGGTATTTAAAGACAGATGCCATTGTGGGTTCAAAGGAAAGCAAATGACATTTGGAGTCAGACAGAACTACCTCTGTCATTTCAATAAATTTCTCACCTTAATTTTTCCTATCTGTAAGGTAGGTCCACCTCAGGGTTAGTTCAAATAATAAACTTAAAGCCCTTGTATACTAGGTGCCTGTTAAATGTTAGAATCATTTCTTTACCTTGTGGATCTCTCCACTCTGCTTGCACAGGACACACTATGATCACAGTTTCTTCTTACAGGTCTACCCTGAGATATTTAACCTACCTAGGTGCCATTCTGTATATGTTATTTGCTTTTTCCTTATAAGATTCTGGGAAGACATTAGGAGGGCAGAGAAGAAACCTGTTGCCCAGAGGGTTTAGTGATGTGGCAAGTCAGTGGCAAACTGGTTTTGGAGCTCCCTTCTGCAGGTGCAGTTGAGAGTGTTGGGTTAAAAGCTGGCATCACTGTGTTTTAGAGACATCAGATGTCAGTAAAAGCACAGGCTTTGGGGTATGTAGACTTGGATTTGATTGTGGATCTGGCATAGGTTGTGTGTGTCCGTGAGCAAACTGTTAACCTCCCTGGACCATCATTTTCACATCTGTGGAATGAGCACAGGTCTCAGGTCTTCTTCATCACAGGGTTGCTATCCCGATGACACAGATGATGTCTTTAAAGGCCATTGGTTGTGTCTAACCCCACCTCGCACTGCAGCTGAGTACCTCCATTGACTGCACGGAGAAATGGCGGCCTTGAATAGCTCAGACCTGTAGACTTGAGGATTGGCCCAGCCCGGTCTTCAGAGATGATTCCCCAAGTGCCCAAGACCAAGGCTCGTTCTGTTGTGTTATTGGTTCCCTAGGAGGCATTGTTTTTGCAGCTATTGCTGGAACTGTTGGGGAATAGATAGTGTGCCCAGCCTCAGGCTTCAGAAGCTTGATTCTGTTTTGCTCCCTATTGTGGAGAACCCGAGCACAGGGTCTGATTCTTGGTTTTGTGTGACACTCAGCCAGGAAGAGCTGCAGAGCCTGTAAAATCTATAAAGAGGTGGAAGGTACTGACCCTCCTTGAGGGGGTTCTGTTGAGGAGGTGAAGCTCAGAACCAGAGACTGACAGAGCTAGAGGAAACCCCAGAATCCACTGCATCATACCCCACATTCTACACATGAAGATGGTGAGACCCAGGGAGAAAAAGGAACCTGCCCAAGGCCACCCAGCTCCAAGTGGCAGGGCAGGGAATTGAGTCTGAATTCAATGACTGAACTCAAGTCTTATTTCCTCTATGAAACAAACTGGGAACTAGGGGAAAGCAATACTCCAGCAATGTCAAAATACTGAAGTTATCAGGTACATATTAATCTACTGTATGTACTTCCTATTGTAGAGGGAAATGGAGAAGGCTGATCTCTAGCCCCGTCCCTCAGGCTTTACTTGGGATCTACAAAGAGAAGGCAGCATTTAGCCAAATGCTAGCATGGATGATACAGACTATGGTAGTAAATCAAACTTCCCCCACATTTTGATGATGCAATAAGGTGATTCTCAACAGGTTCTTTCATAAATATCTTATTTAATCTTCAATTACTTTTCAAAACAGCCTTGAGGTAGGATTATTACCCAATTTCCAGATGAAATTGAATAGTTTAAATATATTTTCCAAGAACACAATTACCAAATAAAAAAGAAAGGCTAAGTCATCCAAACCTATGACATCAAAGTAGTGCTCCTTCCGTTCTTCTTTTCAAGGAGATTCATGGCTTGGACACTTTCAGTTGTGTTCATTGTGCTCTTAACTGCTTGAGGCTTTTGTAAAACCCAGCCCCTTCCTTCATGGAAGTCCTGATCTGGTGGGAGAGATAAAGAAGTAAATGGAATATTGCAATACAGTTTGCCAAATGCTTTCATAGCAGAATGCCCAGGGAAGCTTGGTTAAGACCATCTGTGAGTATGAGTGAGTGTGTGTGTGTGTGTGTGTGCGCACATGAGCATGGGTGAGTGCACGTATGCACATGTGTACACACAAGGGGAAAGGAATAGAAAAGGAAGATCCAGCCAGTCTTCATGAAGGAAGTGAAACTTGACCCAGTTCTTGAAGGATGACTTGGAGGTAACCAAGTGGAGAAAGGAGAAAGGGCAGACCAGCCAGAGGAAGTAGTAGGGTTGATGAAGTGATGCCAGTCAGTGGGACTTGGGGGAGCCCAGGCTCAGGAGAAGCTGCTAGGGGAATGTAGGGAGTGCAGTCATCAGGGATCATAGCCTGGAGGAGGTGAACTGTGATCAGGAAGGTGCCACCCAGGTGTGGAATATGAAAAAAACCAGGAGTCTGAGCCTCATTCTTTGCTGTAGGCCATTGGTGTGTTTGCAGGGTCAGAGAACTGTGCTGCAGAGCTGCTTTTGCCCTTGCTGATTGAGAGCTAGGGAAGAGTTGGGTCACTAGATCGATTTATCAGTGTTTATGGAGCATTTCCTCTGGGTGTTTTGCAGCAGGAAGGGTTTCAGAGGCCCATCATTCAGAGCATGGGAACCTGAGTCAAATGGCACCTGGCTGGCCTTTGACACAGCCTCTCATTCAACATTCACTCAGCGAATAATTCGGAGTGTTGCTCCATGGGGCAGGAGCTGTGCCAGGCTCGGAGATTTCTGTGATGAGCCAAACAGACACAGCTTCTACCCTTAGCACTTACCTTTTAATGGGGTAGGCAGAGTTGAAACCAAGAGTGGCACATGCATTCATTAAAAAATGTAGTAAGTGCTAGGAAAGAAAATCCTATGTAATAAAGGCACAAAGCAGGGAGTCCTGATCTGCATTATGAAGCCCAGGGAAGTGCAGTTTGACCTGAGCCTGAGCAATGAAGAGGCATTAACTCAAGGGAATAGGAAGAGGATTTCAGATACACGCAAAGTACCCCAAGTGGGGAAGCCACTTCTGACTCCCCACTGAAATACCTTAGAAGACATGCCAAAAGGTGAATGCTCAATCACCCCCTAAGCCAAAGTCAGACAATCTATTGCCAGAATCTGAGGTGGGATTCTTCTAACTATAGGGCGATGAGCCTAGGTTGGAAATACAATTGCTTCCCTGTCTGTAGTCAGGTAGGCTCACACTCCATCCTTTTGTACCCTTTGCCCCTTAGGAGCCGAAACTCACAATTTGTGTCAGCCAGAAAAATAGGTAGTCATCGGGTCTACTGCATGGGCAACATTAATAAAACAACTGAAGATGGTCTCTTCCCTAACATCATTATATGTATTCTCAGAGTCTACAGCTCTCAGAACACAAATGGGCAAGATTAGAGGACAGAGATTTGCAAGGAGAAGAGGGACATTGACTTCTGAGCAGAGAAGTTTCCTGGAATAAAGCTCCGAGACACAGACATAAAGAGTATTTGTAGATTTCAGCCTTTCAGAGTTTAAAGAATATGGCAGAAGGATCCCCTCTTAGTCTAGCAGAACAATAGTAGATAGATGTCTACTGTCCATATGCTCAACACCCTATTCTCTAGATTTTTTTAAAGCCCTGGTTTAAGTTTTGTGATTTCTATGGTGTAAACATTCTTACCATGGACAGTTTTCAAGCTACCATCTCGACACCTCTGATGTGAAGTTAGGAAGAGTCTCACATAGTAGGCTCTCAGGAACTCCCGGGTCTTCCACATACCACTGTCACTGTTCAGTAGGAACTGAAGTGATTGGAAGACTGATAACAGTAACAGCTCTGGGAGGAGGACTTGACTGGCTTCAAGATGGAAGGAAGAATCAAAAGCAGACCTGTGCTATTCCTGTAGACCAAGACTACCCTGCATGACTCTCTCCTTATTAAAGCATGAGTAAAAATAAAGAATCCAACTTGAGACCCTAGGGGGGAAAACACTCAAAATATGGTAAGAGAAAATGTATCAGGATAATTATTTACTGCAAGAACAAAATAAGAATTTTAGAAAGCTACCAGACATCCACAATGGGAAGAAGCATGACACTGGTGGAATAAAAGCATAAAGTAATGAAAAAGGAGTGTTCTGAGGTGGAAAGGTATCAAAATCAGCTGAAAAGAGGATGAGAAAGGAAAGAAAGATTGCAGGGATACAAAAGTGTGCAATAGCAGAATTAAAAATCTGTAGTCAATAAAGGCAAAGGGAGGTGTGAAATTGAATTAAATTGATATTATGGAGGCTAGATTAGGGTAAACTCTCCCACAATGAAAAATAAAGAAATAAACATAGTGAAAGAGAGAATGAGAGAAAAGGAGAACAGTGTTGAGAGTTCTAAACTAAGAGTATAGGACAAATTTAGTGAGGTCCATTGAATAATGAAAAGAATAAATTGAAGGGAACATTCCTAAACTAGAAAGAACCTGCATCTATAGATCCAAAAAGCTTGTGTTTCAGCAAAAATAAAAGGATCAAGAGCCACACTACACTCACTTTGCCATTAATAAAATTCTATTATAATGAAAAATATCTTCAAGGATAAAGTTAAAACAAGTTGCCTACAAAGGAAACAAAACCAGGCTGGCCTCCCTTTTCTCTATTACTTCAGATACTAGAAGACATTCTTCAGAGTTTTGAGAGGAAAGGTTCTGACCTGAGGATTATGCAGTCAGCCAGTGTCTTCTACATGTAAAGATGAAAGAAGTGCCTGACCTTATGGGGATTTGCAGAATATGGAGCTGAGGTTCGGCTCAGGATGAAGAGCTCTGGAGGAGTTTGGGAAAGGCCAAGATTGAGGCTGTGGGCCTTCCTATATTTGTGACTATTTGCCTTTAAGACCTTATGACGTACATGCATTATTTAAAATTTCTTGCCCTAACTGGTGTGGCTCAGTGGATAGAGCGTCGGCCTGCGGACTGAAGGGTCCCGGGTTCGATTCCAGTCAAGGGCATGTACCTTGGTTGCGGGCACATCCCCAGTAGGGGGTGTGCAGGAGGCAGCTGATCGATGTTTCTCTCTCATCATGGATGTTTCTCACTCTCTATCCCTCTTCCTTCCTCTCTGTAAAAAAATCAATAAAAAAAAAAAAATATATATATATATAAAATAAATATATAAAATAAAATAACATTTTTTATAAGGAGCATATAGTTCCATTAAAAAAGAAGGTAAAAACCTTAACCTAATGAAGAAGATCATGAAGATGTTTCTTTTCCATTTTGTTGATGAGACCCTGAGGCTGAGTGAGGGCTCCTAAGTGCCTGACCTAGGTCCAGAATCCAAATCTTTGGACTCTTGTTACCTATGTCAAGGGCTCTCTCAGTTCCACCATGGAAAGCAGCAGTCAGGTTGAGGACAGCCCATGTGCACCCTGGGAAAGAAGCGGATGGAAGAGGTGGATGGTGCTAGGAAGCCCAGACTGGGTTGGTTTATTCATTTATTAGTTCAGTCAGCCAACATTTCTTGAGTGTTCACTGGAATTGCATGGATGAATACAATGCAACTGATGCCTATTCTTAAGAGACTAAGAGTAAAACTGTAAGGGGCAAATACCTTTAAACACAGAATAATAGTGCTCTATGGTCAAGGCAGTTGATGGCATTGGTGCGCAGGCTAGGTAAAGCCTAAGCATCATAACCACCAGGAGGGTTTGGTAAAAGCCACAGAGCTGGGCCCCATCCTGGAGCCCTGATAGGTAGGAATGCAGGGCTCAAGAATTTGCATTTCCTCTAAACTCTGGAATTAGTTAAGAGTTCCCAGGGCTGCAGGTGGAGAATGGTTTGTAGACTAGGTAAATTATTCCATCCTTCAGATTTGAAGTGGGGACAGGGTGTACTTTTAGGGAGTCATTTGGGTTATGGTTCCCCTGTCCCTCAGAAAAATAATTATGTAGGTTACACTATCCAATTTGGAGTGTGAATAGGTCTGTGGGTAAAACTACAAAATTTTGAGTATGGAGGATTCCTTGGTCCCACTCCATTCATTGCTGAGATAAGTATGAAGGATGGGACTCCAAGTGGCTGTGAATGGGAGAGCCAGGAGTAGAGGCGAAGTTTCTGGACTCCTATCCCAGTGTTCTTTCCAAGTACATCACCACCTTCTCCTTCTAGCCCCTCTGTTCCCCTGGGACCTCCTGGGCAGTTATTTCCTAAGCAATTTCATTGTTCTATGCCCTGCCAGGCCAAGTCCTGCAGGCAGCCATGGGAGGGTTAACTTGGGTAGGACTGGAGGCCTGAGCCAAGTACAGAGTGTCCATTGTGCACCCGCCCCCTCTGGAGGAGTTGCTGACTGCTGGAATGTGACAAGGCAAAACGTTTTCACCTTGCTTCAGCTTCCCCTTCCCGTGAGTGTGAGTCACTGAGCGCCTCTGCACACACCACCTTGGCAGGGGCGCACCCAAGACCACGCGCAGTTGTCTCCCAGACTCACCAACAAATCCAGCTGTGACTTTGGGGTGGCAGGTACGTGCTGGGAAAAGGCAAAAGGAGAACGACAGCTTTGTGTGCTGGTGAAGTAAACAGACAGGTTAGGTTTCTCTGCCCTTTGCTTTTGAAAGCTTCTTTTTATTTTCCCAAGGTGAGGGGTGCGTGTGGACATGAGGAACTGAATTATAATCCCCGGCATAGATAGTGAATTTTGCAGGGGCCGCCTGGGTGGGTGGAGCTGCCGTTAGAGTAGTTTGAACCACAGGACTTTGAAGAACTGTCACGGGGCTGATTCATTTTCATTGAGAAAGAACTTCTTGAAGTCCTCCAAGTGCCCGGTCCTGCACTGGGTCCGTCTCAGCCTGCAATGAAATGCAGTCCAGGGAGGGAAATAAGATTTGTGTACTCAAAACAATGAGAAGGCAAGGCAAGACTAGTGTTTAGTGGCCAGCTATGCAGCTGGGTGCACAGCAAGTCAGGCCAGGGAGTGAATGCTGTGGTCCAGAGCTTACAAAATACGGTCATGAGGAAGTGAAGACTTGGGCATGACCTCAAAATATGGGAAGGACTGGGATCTGTTTGTTCATCTGTTCAGTCATTCCTCCATGCAGCAGACATTTGGAGAGTACCAGTTTTATGAGAGGCATTGCATGGATTGATGGAAAGGGATATAAAGAAAGATTCTATAAGAAATGCCAAGGCAGAAATAATTCTGTGTGTACAATGCTACTGTGGAGACTGGTGTGACTTGAATAGGGAATGCAAGTTGGTGGCCAACGAGCCCCTAAGATTACCTTCTTAAGGTGAACCCAGTATGAAAAGTCTGGAATTGATGTGTTCCTGAAGACTGGGATTATCTGAGACGGGATTGCTGGTTCCTCTCTAGTATTTTTCTGGCATACTCACACTGCTCTGGTTCAAGCCCTCACATTATAAGAGTGGAATTCCAGCCAACCCTCCTTATGGTCCCCCTCCGTCTAATACCAGGTTCTATTAATTCCTCCCTCACATCACATGTCAGAATTATCTTCTTGAAGCATAGCCTTAATAGCATCCCTTCCCCATTGTCATCCCTTAAATGGCTTCCCCCATTACCTGTATGATAAAATCCATCTAATTAGTGTGGCATTCAAGGGTACCTAGGATCTGGCTGTCACCTTTTATCTCCAGCCCCCATTTTGTACCTGTCAGCCAAACCTCACCTTTCTCTCTCTCGAACCTTGCATGCTTCTGCCCCAGGCCTCGCCTCACTCGTGCTCTTCCTTCTTTCTGCCATGCCTTCCTTCTTCCCATTCTACTATTGAAGCCCCTCAAGGTCAAAGCCATATCCTAAGCTCTCCTTGAAGCCCTCTGGGGTAGTTTCCATTCTGTCTACACCTTGCCCAGGTGGAAACCACTTTCTCTTCCCTTTGTTTCTATCCTTTATTATAGGGCATATATAAATCTGTTGTTTTATTTTCAAGCAACTCTTTAGAGTATAGCTTCTTTGAGGAAAGAGATTGTATTTTAACACGTTAAGCGCCCAGTAAGTCACTGGTGACTGACAGCCACTATACTTTCCATCCGGCAGACAAAACAGGCTGGGCGCTTAATGTGTTAATTGTGTCTTAAAATCTCTTCTGTGGAGAACTGAAAAAAAAAAAAAAAATTGTTGAGTTTTCCCTTTTTGTGTCTCTCTTACTACTTGAGTTTTAACTTTCGGAACTTTGTCTTCTATATCAATTAAGTATTTATACCATTAAATATAAGAAACTCTAAACAGTCATTTTTTTTTAAATATATTTTATTGATTTTTTACAGAGAGGAAGGGAGAGGGATAGAGAGTTAGAAACATCGATGAGAGAGAAACATCGACCAGCTGCCTCCTGCACACCCCCTACTGGGGATGTGCCCGCAACCAAGGTACATGCCCTTGACCGGAATCAAACCCGGGACCTTTCAGTCCGCAGGCCGACGCTCCATCTACTGAGCCAAACCGGTTAGGGCAACAGTCATTTTTTTAAAAAAATATATTTTATTGATTTTTTACAGAGAGGAAGGGAGAGGGATAGAGAGTTAGAAACATCAATGAGAGAGAAGCATCGATCAGCTGCCTCCTGCAAACCCCCTACTGGGGATGTGACCGCAACCAAGGTACATGCCCTTGACCGGAATCGAACCCGGGACCCTTGAGTCCGCAGGCCGATGCTCTATCCACAGAGCCAAACCGGTTAGGGCAAAACTGAGTCATTTTTAATGGAAGATGCTTTACTCCACTTTATATAGCTAATCATTCCTCTAAAGCAGCGGTTCTCAACCTGTGGGTTGCGACCCCTTTGGAGGTCGAACGACCCTTTCACAGGGGTCGCCTAAGACCATCGGAAAACACATATATAATTACATATTGTTTTTGTGATTAATCACTATGCTTTAATTATGTTCAATTTGTAACAATGAAATTTGGGGGTCACCACAACATGAGGAACTGTATTAAAGGGTCGCGGCATTAGGAAGGTTGAGAACCACTGCTCTAAAGTTTAGATTCCACCTTCTTTTCTCTCATCACTGAACCTGCAATATACATTGTCCTATCTGTGGTTCACAGGTCCAAATAGGTTTAGAGTAGGAACGTCTTATGAGGAATATGCCTCACCTTTGGCCCTTACCCAAGGATAGCTTCATAGGTAGGTACCAGGGAATTAAAATGTAACATTGCAGGTTCTTGCCAGAGAGAGTAAACGACTGAAGGACTACAGTCATAAGCAAACATGGCTAGCAATTTGTGTCACCTTCGATACAAGTTGAGAAAGACCTACTGGGACATGTGTTCTAGGGCAAGTATATCAAACTTGTGGCCTGCAGGCCGCATGCCTCGTTTATTTGGCCCGTGATAGCCTTTGAGTTTGACGTGCTTGTTCTGGGGCATCTTGTCTCCAGCAGCTAGTGTGGTACCTGACACTAGGAAAAGGGGCCTCAATGAAGGTTGACTTCAGTATGTAAGGTTTTCGGCAGGTAAGCAGGTCCATCTAGATGAGACAAAGAATCTTACAAAAAAAACCCCCAAAACATTAAATGTCATATTGTCTGACTGCCTTCTCCTTGCTCCTAAGTGGGGACTTTGTCCCTTTTGTAGCATGGGGTATGGGTGGCTGTTCAGTGTGTGATTGACAGCTTCAGCAAAGATGCTCATGTTCCCACCAGGCAACTTCTTCTCGTCCAGAAATGCTTTGTTCATTGGGCTTTCCCCAAAGTGGAAGCAGGTGTACATGCGTCTTCCTGCAGGCTGAGCAGCTCCCAGGAGCTGAGTGTGTTCCTGGGCATCTCTGGGGAACAGGTCCCTGTTGGAGCACTGGCTGGCTTCCTCCCAGGGCAGCAGCTGGAAACGCACTGACTCCACAGGGAGAACATACAGCCCCGTCGTCAGGCTCTGGTTCTGGGCTGCTCTGAGTGTGTGTTTGCAGACTTTATTGGGGTTTTATGGTGGGCACATTGCTGACTAACTAACTCCTTATATTGGTGGGCTCAGTGGTAGAAACCGAAGGTGTGACGTCTTCTGCTGGGAGCTTAGAGAGTATTCAGCCATTTAAGAAAGCTCGGGTGACCTTGCCTGTAGCTCAGGGCGCAAGGAGATGATGTCTTGAAGTTTGGTGCAGCCCCAGGGCTCTGGGTTTTCTCTTGAGGACGAGCATTTGGACATCTTTGTGGCTTTGAAAATGATGAGTATGAAATTGGGAATAATGGGACGTGGGGTGAATAAGGTTGAAAGGTAGTTTAGCTGATCCTTCTATGATCTGGAGAAAGCCTGACTGATTTTTCTCTTTTCCTTGTGAGGAAGGCAGAATCCAAGATCTCAGGGATGCAAGGGGAGTGGTTCCTGATACTTCCAAAGGCCTGTGAAATGCTCCCCTCTCTCCCCTTTGTTGTTGTTGTTGTTGTCATGTAGACATAATGCCACTTTATGTAAGGACCAGAAAGGGACTTAAAACTGTCCCTAATGGCTATTTTTATCTAAATACTTTATGATGAAGTGTCTTTTGTATCAATGGAAATGTTTTTTAGGGTTGGTTTTTCTTTTTTTTTGTTTTCAAGCCTGTGCCTAAGCTTTACATTTGCTTTAAGAAATAGAAAACACTTGCCTGGCCAGTGTGGTTCAGTGGTTGAACATCAACCTATGAACTAGGAGGTCACTGTTCGATTCCTGGTCAGGGTACATGCCCGGGTTGCAGGCCTGATCCCCAGTAGACAGCCAATCAATGATTCTCTCTCATCATTGATGTTTCTATCTCCTTCCCTCTCCCTTCCTCTCTGAAATCAATAAAAAATATATATTAAAAAATCTAAAAGAAATAGAAAATACTTGCATAATTGAAATAATTCATAATGAACAGTGATAAGGAACGAATGGTCAAGACCTTGGCTAACTGTCCTTCCTCTAAGGGCGTGGAGAGCTTTGCCCAGGCACCTCAGGGGTTGCGATCAGCTTTGCAAACTGTATGTGAGGGAAGTGGTCCAAGAAGCCGACCAGACACAGTTCCCACAGACCTGAGCATCAGCACTTCAGACTTCCCTTTCGTCATGGCCCATTCTGATGGTGACTCAGCCAGCTGTGGTTTCAGTTTCAGAAACTTCTAGCTGGTTACGGGACTGGAAGACTCGCCTCTTTTTGTCTCTGTTGGGTCCACAGCCATAAAAATTCATAACAATTCAATGAAGGGATGTGTGTGAGTTTGTCTGTCCCTTTGCTCCAATTTAGTCCATTGCGGGGATGCACACTCTGATTTGATTTCTGTCCATCATTTTTTTCTGATGCTGATGATAAGTGGGAAGGGGCTTTGGGGACGTAGATTAAGTTACTGTTTAGGTCATTTTCTTCCTGCCATGGCTAATTATCTCTGCTTCTTCTCAGTTGCAGATCTGATCTCCTGAGCACTTCATCTTGTCTCCATCCTTGGGGCTCTGAGCCCAGCAGCTGGACCACTTTGTCCTTGGAATTTTGGGTGTCCTCTCTGTTGACCTTCCCTCTCCCCCTTCTCCCTTTCCCCTGCTGAGAACTCCTGAAGACTGTAGGATTGTCATGGAGTCCAGGGAAATTTTGAGCAGCTCCCGGCAAAGGGGGGGCGAGTCGGATTTCCTGCCAGTCCCTTCGGCCAAGCCTCCAACTGCGCCAGGCTGTGCAGAACCTCTGCTGTCTGCGCCAGGGACTGGGAAGGGCATCCCAGGGGCTGGAGAGCGCATGGAGCCGGAGGAGGAGGATGAACTGGGCTCAGGGCGGGACGTGGATTCCAACTCCAATGCGGACAGCGAGAAGTGGGTGGCAGGAGATGGCCTGGAAGAACAGGAGTTCTCCATCAAGGAGGCGAACTTCACGGAGGGGAGTCTGAAGCTGAAGATTCAGACCACAAAGCGGGCGAAGAAACCCCCAAAGAACCTGGAGAACTACATATGCCCCCCTGAGATCAAGATCACCATCAAGCAGTCTGGGGACCAGAAGGTGTCTCGTGCGGGGAAAAACAGCAAAGCCACGAAAGAGGAGGACAGAAGCCACTCCAAGAAGAAGGTAGGGAGCCCTGTTTTGTAGGATTTCCATTTTTGCCATTTTATCCTCAACTTTTAGAGTCTGTTTGCTTATTACTAATTTGCATGAAGTCCTTATTTAACGTCATCAACAGGTTCTGCAACTTTAAGTGAAACTACGTGATCTGATAAAACAAATGTTACTATAGACTAATTGATATATGGAAGAGTTAGGTTCCTATGGCATCTCATCCAGTTATAATGCAACAGTGTTGAACTAAATGTCTCCACTCCGGGACCTGCTAGGTTTCTGAATTACCAGTTTCCTTGATGGAATATTTAGGGCCTCTGGAAGAAATGCCCCTGATACCTGGGTGTAGTGTCCAATTACTATTATTTATTATTATATCTCTTACCCACCTGAAAGACAATAGCTACTAGAATTAGAAGTCTGGAGCAGTTCTATTTATTGCACAGCAGACAATTGGCTGGGTCAGATCCGGCATAGCTATGACAACATTTTGAGGTTTTTCTTTAGCTTTACTATTTGTATCTGTTCTCATAGTCAGAGAGGGGGATGTTGAAAAATGCTGGTCAATCGGAACAATCAAGAACCATTGTAACCTTTTGGTTTCAATCACTGCTATACATCTTTCTAACATAGGCGAGCCTTCCACCTGACTAAGGAAGCCCTGTCTTTGTGGTAACTTGAGGCTCTCAGAGGGCTGAGAGATCATTATTCCAAAGCTGGAGGTGAGCATTAGAACTGGAGAAAGAAAAGGAGCAGCCAGCTGACCTGAATCTTTGTCCAACACATCATAGACTTTTAAGGTTGGGTCTTGAATGAACTTGGTTGGTTGTCATTTTCCTCCTAGAAGACAAACAGGATGTAGAAAGCAGCTCTCTAGGCGATTGGTGGTGTCATTTGGTTGGAGAAGACTGGGTCCAGGATTCATTGTATTATTTTGCATCACAGGGGTTTGCTGTGACCTCTCTCCCTGGGAGGGGTGTGGCACTCAGCCCTGACAGCAGACTGCCCTAGTCCAGAAGTTTCTGATTCAAACAGTCTTTGGGACTTGTGCATAGCGTGGCAAGGAGTCCTCCTGCTGACAGAGTTTTGGGGTTCTAGGTTGTAGGTATTAATCAGTCTTGGTAACTCTTTTCCCTGCATCTTATTTATCTGAGCGCTAGCCTTGATGGACTAGCTAAAAATGGCACATATAAAGGAACCTCTCTCCTTTGTAGCCCACAGATAATTTGTAGAGTTTCTCTTGCCAGTATTTGTGTGTGTGTGTGTGTGTGTGTGGTTGTGTGTGTGTGTGTGTGTGTGTGTGTGTGTGTGTGTGGTTGTGTGTGTGTGTGTGTGTGTGTGTGTGTGTGTGTGTGTTTCTTTTTAGCTTTGGAGGCATCATTTTCAGTAAAACTACTAGGAGTCATGGTCTTCGATTAGTGTAGGGCTTGCATCCTTCTTCACCTAGTTGTTTTGCCTGATTTATTGCATTTAACATCTAAAGACTTGGACTAGAAGAGACTTTCTAGGGTGACCAATGCCTCCCAGTTGGCTCAGACTCTCATAGTTTGAAAACTGAAAATTCTGCATCCAGGAATCCCCTGCTGTCCTAGGCAAACTGGGACAGTTGATCACCTTACTTTAACATTCAGAACACAAAGGAATCTTTTAAATTATCTTGTGTTTACACAGCATGGAGGTAGTGTTCTCCCCTTCCCTTCTCCATAGCACCTTTGCTGTGCTTTCTGCTTCTCTATTATAAAAGCAACAATTATCGAGATGCACATGGAAACTTCTGAGAAATCTTACAAGCAAATACAACAGCTACACCAGGCTCCATGTAGAAAGTGAGGCTTATTTTTGGAGTTGGGCCTCTTCAGCTTTGAACATGAGTATCTTTGCCTCTGCTCATTGTGATGGCCAGTTCTTTGAGCGTTGTTGGATTTTTGTTTGGGCGGGCAGTCTTGAAAACTGTGGTAACTTATTTTCCCTCCATTCCCATCATGGCCAGGATTTCAGCAGTTTTGGGTGTGCAAATTCAAATGTACTATTCTACAAATAGATACTTTATGCAGGTATTGTCTTCCCTAAAACCACAAGATTGTCCCCAAATATAGCCTTCTGCCTATTGGAATGCCCTAGAATAAAACTCTGGAATTTGTGATGTGGGGATGATTACAAAGTTGAAATGTGCAATGGAACTCTGTTCTCATATCTGAAATTCTCAGGCTGGTCATTCTCACCCAGAAAGCTGGGTGTTCTTTGTGTGCTTTCTTGGAAAAAGAAATGAAATCATTTACTTAAATATACAACTCACCAGGTCAGTGTTTCTAAGCCCATCATTTGGAAAGGGCAGAAAGAAGGGGGAGGGGCTGGAATTCCATGCATTATGCTCTAATGGGAATATCTGAAAAAATTTTAAATTGTTAGAAGCTTGTTTCATGCTGTACTTCTCTATCCTTCTTGCATTTATTGATGCTGAGAGCTATTACTTTCCAGAAATGAATGAATAAAGTTACTTGTACTGAGTCTTAATCACTTGATAGATGATCGGAAACTTCTCTGATCTCGGTTGGGTTAGAATGTCAACTTGGTTACTCTTCAAGTTCTTGTTGTTTTGCAAACAGAGAGTAAACTGAAGCTAAGGTTGAGATGGAGAGGCGGACACTCAGCCTACCATTTGTATAGAAACGTTCAGTGTCATGGACATGCAGAATTTACTTATTTGTATGAATAGGAAGTATGTGATCAGTAAATTAGGGTAGGGAAAAGGATGAGAATGGCGTTTTCTAAGCAACAGGTCAATGTCTAACTCTAAAATCCAGTCTTCTGGAACTTTTGAATGAGGCAAGCCCCTGATTAAAGAAAGACACATGGGGTGGCCCTGAGACGCAGTCCTTCACAGGGAGCTAGGAAGGAGGCCCTGTTGACTTGATCCTTGAGCTGGTGGAGATGCCTACTCAGGAGTCCCCTGACTATCTGTGCTGACTTAGAGCCAGATCAGCCAACTGAAGTCCATGGCCAAGTCCAGCCCCCTGCCTGTTGTGTACAGCCCACAAGCAAAGAATGGTCGGGGGGATATCAACAAAAGAAGAAAAATCTTTCGCAACGTGAACATTTTGTGGAATTCAAATTTCAGTGTCCATAAATAAACTTTTTTTTGGAAAAGAGCCACATCCGTTTGTTTACATTTCGTCTGTGATCGCTTTTGCACCAGAACAGTAGAGTTGGGTGGTTGTGACAGAGACTGCGTGGCCCACAGAGCGGAAGCGATTTGCTGTCTGGCCCTAACCAGACCAAAAAAAAGTGTTTGTTGACCCTTGGCTTGGGGAAAGGAAATAGAATTTCAGAGTAACCGGATTTTCTTTCATTTTGTTTGGTTGTTAGTGATTTGGCCTCTAATTCTTTTTTCCTTTTCTCTTCTGCAGACCAATTAATTTTGTTCAAGTCACTGTGCGACAGCCTTAGGCTAAGACAGCTTCTAGCAGATCCCAATGATTTTCTTTTTCATTGGTTTTTGTAAAAAGGATGCTCCGGAGGATAATGATAGCATCCCTTACATATTACTCTAAGGGTACCTCTGCTAGCTTACCTCTATTTCTACGTGCTCTACTGCTTTGGGGTGAAGAGATGCATGCGTGGCATCCTCAAGAGCTTTATTCCGAATTTCAGACCTAGGACCAATCTTCCAAATGTAAGCGGCTTTATGGATGTTCAGGCAACATGGCCACTGGTAGGATGCAAGGTGGGCCCCATGAAAGTACCACCTCGTTGGCCCAGCAATGCCTGGACTTTTCTAATCAGGGAATGTTCACTTTCCTTCCACGTAAAATTAGGATGGCAACTGCGATGCTGCCTGGAAGAGGCTTTATGATGAATGGGCTTATGTGAGGCGGAACGGCAGTGTTTGGTAAGAGGTATTGGATGAGAAGAAGGCTCAGAGCATGCTTCAGGGCCTCAGGACTGTCCTTTGGACCAGTCCTGCTTTGCAGTTGGATTCCATACCTGCACCTGCTCTTTGTCACGGCACCAGCAATGTTGCCTCTTAGACTCACTCAGGAAAGTGATGTAATAACTTCAGCTTCCTCAGGTTCCCTTCCAGCTCACTCAGCGAGAACAACAGGGAGCATGAGAAGGTGTCTCTAGAAGCAGTTCAGGTACAACACATGAACAGACAATGTTGTTAACAGCGACAGGTTTTTATGAGACACTCCACTAGGCAGAGCTTAAACACGTTCCTCTTTCCTGAGGACTGTCAGTGGAGTCAGGGACATCTATCCCGGGTCAACAGCATGAGAAAGAGAGGAGAGTCCTCAGGCAGCTCCATACAGTGGCCCAGGGTAGGAGATGGGATGTGACAATGCCGCACTGCTTTGTCACTTTGGAGCTAGAGTATGACCTGGCTGAATCCCCACTTTCCTCATCTGCAAAATAGAGATGATAATTCCCACATAATGTAACTCAGTGGGAGAGGTTAGGGGGGGAATGGGCAGTTTGTAAAGCACACATCATAATCGATAGTTTGATTTGCTGAGCTAAGCCGCAGACCTTCTGCTGGCTGTTTTATGTGGATTCACCTGTTTCATTTGTCATGTAACAATCCTGCCAGGCAGATATTATTTACTTACAGATGAGGAAATGGAGGCTCAGTTGCTTCCAAAGAGCAGGAGCAGCCAGGGTTGGCTTTTGAAGCCAGTTCCCATGGACTCCAAGCTAATACTGCTTCCCAGTCCTTACGTTACCACACACTGAAGGAAGCTGGAAGGCGAGGGCCTAGCAAGAGGGCATTTCCTCCACACTTTCTCACATTGGTGAGAGTGGCAGGATCATAACCTGGCACTCTGTCCTTACTTCCGAGTGTCTAGGATGCGTGAGAGGAATTTCAAAGCCTCATGACTTAGTCTTTTTCCTTTTTTATTGTACTTATCAATATTTACTTGCTTCTGACCAAAACACAACATCTTTTGTTTCTTTAGACTTAATTTTCCCTCTTCCCCAGCATCATCAGAGAACCTATTTCCTCAGCAGCAAGGACTTCTGCCTTACATTCATCGGGCGTCTACCATGGTCTCAGAAACATGCTGGGCTGCATTCCTAGCACCCCCACCTAGACCATCATCATATGTCTATGGCAAGACGCTTGTATTATGTTCTGAGCTGTCATAACCTCTCTTAGGAAGTCTCATGGATCATACATGCATTTACTCTTTCTTTAAATAGCACCCTCTTTGTGTCAAACACACCAAGTATGGGCAGAAAAGAAGCCTTTTATGGTGAAGTCGATGGGACTCTGGGTTGGCATCAGGTTGCTGAGAGTGGTGAATATCAAATAAATATATGGGTTTGCCTTTAATTCTCTAAGTAATGAGAATGCTCAGCAGGCTTTGAACTGGGGAAAGGGAAGGACTGGGGGTCTGGGGAACAGGAAAGTGATGCAGGGCAGAGAAAATTAGAAGGGGAGCCTTAGATAATGCAGGTGTCAGCGAGGAGGTTCCCCCTCTTTCCTGTAGGATGCTGAGAGGTACCTTTCTCTCTTGATCCTCTGTGATTGGCATATCAGGTCGGTGAGGGGGCATGGGAGTGGGGGTCAGGCAGGGTTGAAGGGTAGCTCAGATTGCCTGACATCATCTCCTTTACTCTGGCAGGTGGCGCTGGGCACCCCACAGAAAGCCTCTACCCTCCTTATATTCATCTGGCATAGTTCAGGTGCCCTTCCCTCCCCACATTTTGCTCTGCATCTCCTCTGGTCACACCTCGGGGCACTGCCTAGTTGAGGGCTGCCCTCTTTCTTCTGGGGGTGCACATGTGGTGTTTTAAACTCTGGGAGCATGAGCTTCTTCCTCCATGGCATCCTCCACCTGACGAGGAAAGACAGGCCCCACCAGCGTTTCTTCTCAAGAGGCCACATTTCCCCTCTTGTTTAATTTTTATTTTCTCTTTACAGTTTTTTGTTTGCGTTTTTGTTTTTAAAGCAGCACATTCCTTTTGATTCCTCAGAATGCCTGGAGCCTTTGCTCTCTGATAGGTTTCTCTATAGTGATGTTATGGCTAAAGCCAGGTGGAGGATGGTGGATGACATTTTCCACAAAGAATTTGTCTCCACAGGGCAACAAGTGATGTTTGACCTGGAGGTGTGGGGAATAGAACACGCAGCTTGGGAAGAGGAGCCCTGGGCACCAGCCCTGTCTCTGTTAGTAACCACTTCAGCAAGAATGCCTCACTTTCCTAGGTCTCAGTCTCCGCCTTTTTTTTTTTTTTTTTTTTTTAAGGAATGACAACAAAAACAGCTTTTGACCTCTGAAGCCTTATTTCTATTCTAAAAAATAGGAACTTTAAGTACATGGGGCAAGTCTTTCTCTTTAAGAAAACCAGTTGCTCTCAGTAGCATGTTTGACCTCTCTTTGGACCCACTGTTCCATCGTCAGATGGTTTCCTTTTTGACCCAACGTCAAAGATCGTGAATCATGGGTCGGAAGTTTCAGTGTTGAGCTTAAACAGACATGAAATTGACCAAACTTGCTTTCCATTAGGACGTTCTGGGGGTGTTCGTCCCCCTCCCTCCATGCATGCTTCTTGTCCTCCCGTGTTGGGAATACTCTGGGATGTACAGCCATGTGCTGGCTCTTTTCTTCTTTGTTTGATATTCCCTTGGTGGTCAGCTTCTTGGACTTCCCCAAGGAACAATTTGGGGTGAACTCCATGCTTTTGAAGATCAGTCTGGCAGAGGAACCAAGCAGGAAAACTGTTCTGCTCTGATAGAGAGTCTTTCATGCCCAGTGTGTTCAGATTCCCGGTGAGGCGTAAGGGATGTGTTAGAGAGAGACCTGCTGAGACTGGACCTGAGCTCAGCTCCCGTGAGCCCAGGACCGGCTCTCCCTCTTCAGAGGCAGAGAACCTACACGGGATGCTGGGCTTCCTGTAACCCTAAGTAGGTCACTGAACCTCGCCAAACCGTTTCCTGATCATATGAAAACCAGCAATCACAGCAGCACCTCCCTGTTGGGGGTCTCCAGGGGACGAAGGTGCGTATTTCTCTGGGCCAGTCCTGCGTTAATCTTGCTCCTGGCCATGCTGAATTGTTTTAGCCGGGTGGCAGTGCCAGCATCTTATCTCTGATGCCTGCACAAGCATCTATGGAGAGAGTATGTCACTAATGCTTTGCTGTGTTGGGGTGGGGATCGCTGTGGGGATTTATTTAGAGATAGTTCAAAGGTCTTTCATCTCTGTGGTCACTTATCTGCCAAACCAGGGTGGCTGCTGAGCTCAAAGCATGACTCAAACTGAAAGTTTGAAACCAGTGTCATAAGAACCATCAAGTGGGGTTCAGGTGGCGCGCCTTCCACCCTGCCATGTTTCCGGCCTCTGCAGAGTCCACCCCTCCTGCACCATCACACTGCATCCACAGAGAGTCTGCTGAAAGCGGCATCACCGGCTGGCCTGCCATTACTTCCTTTTCCATTTTTAATAAAAAGGCAAGAAAAACAATCCTCCTTGCCCTTCTGTACCCCGTGCTTTGATTCTTCTGATTCCTAGAACTTTAAGTTCAAAACATCTCACCTTCAAAGCGCTGTGGGGCAGGATCTCCCAGGATGCCCCGCCTGCCTCACATGTTCATGAAGACGCTGGTGGCTTTTTGGTCTGGAAGTCGTGGGGCCTGGACACCAAGGCAGAGAGCACAGGGATGTGGAGGGCAGTCCTGGAGCCTGGGCCCAGGCCGTGGTTCAGGCTCCTGACTGCTCACAGAGAGGAAATGAACAGCACAGCATGGAGGGGGCATTGTTTATCCACAATGAGCTAAGCATTCATGTTATAATTTGCACACACCCAACAGCTTTGGGGAGAGGGCTTAATCTTGGATGGTCCTTGGGGTGGAACTTGATTTGGAAGGCACTGTAAAGGCCCTGCGTACCCCCGCCGAGGAGGAACCAGTGACCGGAAGGAGAGACTGCCAGAGGGCTGGAGTTCGGGAGAGCCAGGTCCTGGAGGCGTACAGACAGGAGCATGCAACATCCGCTTGGACTTGCAGCGGTACCCAGTGCATTCAGGAGTCTGAATGATGGGCTGGTGGTGGAGCTGAGGCCGCTGTCTGCGTGTGTGGGAACGCGGTCCACCAGAGCTCTGTGCGAAGGGCAGGCTGGGACCTCATCACTTCCAGGCCCTCCACTTTCCACACTTTCACAGTGGTCCTGCCCGTGAAGGCCAGGGGCCTCTCTGTACACCTGGGGTGTGTGTTTCTCTGACAGCCCGGGTTGGCTTCCTTTCCCCTGCCTGCCCCCCCTTCCCCAGCCCCACTTCCCTCAGCTCCCCATCAGCCTATGACCTCAGCAGGGGAACAATGGAGGCCTTTCTTTCCTCTGAAAAGTCCAGGCAGTTCCCACCTTGGTGCCTGGCCCGTGAGGCCATGTGATAATCATCATTAGTATCAAATGTAGGTGGCTTCAGTGTGTTTGCTAGACCTTGTTTATTGTGTTTTCCCCCAGATCTTCTTCTGTGCCTCCCACACGTTTCTAGCCAGTTCCGCAGCCCAGGGACTCAGAGGTGGGGGAGGGGGTGGCCTACCAGGCTTTGCCCGCAAGAAGTAATCATTTGCAAAGATGAACTTGCCCAGGAGTGTGGGCAGCCTTTTGTGCTGGGCCAGGTAGTTCATTGGCTGAGTGCTGTCAAAGAGAACCCAGCTCAGGAGCTGAGCCATTTTAGCTGGAGAACCAGGTAAAAGAGTTGCTTCTCACGGGGAATCATGGGTGTAGCGAAAGGGAATCTGTTTGTAGTGAGTAATGGGAATCTCCATGATTTCTCCGGCCCTGTCCTTTTGGAGGAGCAAGAAGGTGGAACCTGACTTATTGGGGGTGTGGCTCTTCCCTGAATCGTCAGCTTCCTGAACGTCCTATTGGATTGCTGCCACTGAATAAGTGGCAGGTCAGTGTCCTGCTGGGCTTTAGGTGCTATTGGGTCACGAAGGAGGACAAAATGAGATTTTGGGTACAGAAAGGGTCTGAGATCTAGGATTAAATCCATTGGGGACACAGGCTAGGATCTGGCACTGGGTCAGAAGTCAGGGGAGGCTGACCACAGAAGCTGTGGGTCCAGAACCCTGGACTTTGCTGCAGGCCAGGAGAGCCTCTGAATATTTCCATGTCAGCATCCCTTTTACACAAACAGAAGACACCTTCCCAAACCTCCCGTGGACAGTTATTTGGCTGCTGCTCCATGGCCCTTGGGGAGGGGACTGGCCATCTCTTGAGGAAGCCCTGGTTTTAGTAAAACTCCTCCTTCTGTTGTACTAAAAGCCTCTGAAAGCCTAAATATTTCCAGCTCCTGAAACCATTCCTTTGACTCCATGGTTTCCTAGTGCCAAAACACCCTGGTTCCTGTGCTAGGAATACTTGTTTGTGAGTGTCCCTCCTACAGGCATAGGCGGGAAGGGCTCCCAGAGCAGAGTATAATACCAGGAGGTGTTCTGGCCCTGCAGAGCCTCAGTAGATTGTCACCTCCTCTGCTCTAAGCAGCGTGTCTTTATTAACATGATCACAGGCTATTCTCTGGCAACTTTCTCCTTGTTGGTGTATACTGAACTCAAGGTCAAGAAAACTCGACAATTTAATATTGCCTCATGGTTCTTTTGCTGATCCTAATCATCACATCCTGCCTGCATTGGATTCTTTGGGGCAAGATGCAGGTGTCTGCGTTATCCTCATTACCATCTGTGCACACTTTGGTCAGAGGGTCTGGTTTGGGTCTGCAGATGACACAGGAGGCACAGAAATAAGGCAGCTTTGGATCTCGCAGTTCCTCTTCTGTGCTTCCTCTTTTTGGACCCTCCCTAGATGATCACTGTCTGGGAACCTGTCTTCTCATTCACATATTGGCCTCTCAGATCTACCTGAAGGGCTGTTAAAAGTGTGTGGTCAAAGGTAAATAAAGTTTGCTCTTCTCAGTTATGGAGGAAGCTCTCTGAGGACCGGAGTTATGTCTTTTAGTGTCAGATGCACCTACGTTATTTCCCGAGCCTGTTAAATAAGTCCTTGTTAGCTCCGTGCCAATGCAGATGGTTCTATGGGAAAACCCTCTGTCAGAACGGCTTCTGCCCATCAGCCCTGCGTATTCACATTGGTTCCTTAGAAACATCAGAGACCTTTCATCCTGCAGCCTGCTTGGCTCCCATGCAGCAGCAGCGCTGGCGGGTCTGCATTCTGCACGAATCGACAGTCGTACGGTGTGTTCAGCATAAGTGCTGGGTGGAGTCTAGAAAGATCTTATGAGGAGGAATTAATCTCAGGGCATTTACAGAAAACCCAGGGCAGTAAATAAACTTCAAGAGTTCCAGACAGTGCAGAGCGTGGAGAATTGGTAGCAACCCTCACATCTGCCCGGCACCTTTACAGAACATTCACAGGCGCCCAACTGCTGGCTCTTTCTGGTTTGTTCTTAGGACAGTCCAGTGAAGTAGCTGTTATTCCTCCCTGTTTTATAGACTGAGGAAGGGACATTGAGGTTTGTAGGTGGCTTGCCCCAAGGTTACAACTAATTGTGGTAGGAGGTGGCTCAACACCTATCACACCTTCACGTCTCCTGGTTTCCTGCAGCAGGAAGCGATCCCTGACAAGTGTGCTCTGCTCTAGCTGGTCTTGTAGGTGCTCAGGCGAGTCCTGTGCAGCTCGCCTGGTGGTCCTGGCCGCGTGCCCCTGGCCTAGGCTGTGGGTGAACCTGCAGCTTCATCCCCGAGACCCAGAGCTCCATTCTGGGACTGCCCACAGTGCTCTCCCTGCTGGCCAGCACTCAGCAGGCCACAGTGGCAGTGAGGTGTGGCGAGCAGTGACGGCCGGCTGGGGCAGCAGGATAAATAGGCTCCCTGTGACTTAATCAGACCGAAAAGGTGGTATTCAGCAAAGGGCCCCCCCAAACCACATCCCAGGAACACTGCCTGGCCTGAGATTTGAAGGAAGGCTGGTCACCTGGTGCCAGGCTCTGGGCCTGACCTGTTCTCCCTTTAGCAAGTGAATGGCTGTTTTCACATATTTAACGAGGGGTTAGTACTGTCTCTCTTCCTTCCATGTTACCCTGAAGATGATGGGTGCAAACGGTTGTAAAGTGCTTCTGAAATGTTAGGAGAGCCATGGAAATACAAGGATCTGTTCTATAGAACCACCTACCGTCGATTCCTGACAAGCTGTAGTCTCTGATTAAACTTTTCCCTCGCTTCTCCACCATCCCCTCAGTCTCTGGCCTCTGCCATCACCTCCTTTGAATAAAGCCCCCAGACTTGGCTGTGACGAACAGCAGCTGCGGTTGGAGCGGTCAGCAGCCTGGTCCAGACACCCGCCACATGGTGTGCTTGCCCTTTGTGAAATTCTGGGGTGAGAGGTCAGCCCTCTGTGCCCATCTTTGTCACTTCTCAGCCGTCTGCGTCCTGGTGGCAGTGTGTTATCCCGGCGTCCCTCCCCTGCCCCCACCGCGCCCCCCGCTTCTCCTGGAGCCCAGGAAAAAACCATCTGCTGAGTTGGCTTTCAGAAGGTTTTTTTTTTTAAATACCAATTTCCCTTTGTTCCGAGGCAACCTCCAATCAGAGCGGGGGTCTGCGGGGTTTGGCGAAAGGCTGGTATTGTGTTTCGTGCTCCCTGAGGAAAGGTTGTCCACTTGCTTTTCCTTTTGATTCGATTCCTTGCCATTCTGCAGGGGAGTCAGAGGTTGCAGCTGCCACTGTCAGCTGCAAACGGGGGACCCCCTTGCTTAAGAACCTACATGTTAATCCTCTGCCAGAGGGAGAAGAAAAACAAAACAAAAACAAAACAGAAAAAAATGAAAACCATCTCTAACCAAAGTCTTCCTTCCTGCTCCCGTCTCATCCTGTAAGTCACACAGATCCGATGGTTTGCTTCAGCTCAGGCCTTGCTGTCCTTGTAGCTTTGTTGGAAGAGTCTGACTGCCTGGCCTCTTACGTTTTCTGATTTCTGCTGAAGAACATGACTTGCATATCAGAAACAAGGGAGAGTCATTCTCTTATGGAAAATGTAAATGACAGAGGACGGCAATTGGCTGTCAGGCTGCTTTCCTGAGCATAAGGACGGCCATCATTTTGGTACTTAGAATAGCTGAGAGCCTTGCCAAGCACTGGACATACATTGTCTACTATATCCTTCCCTCAACCACAGTGGAGATGTTATCATCCCCATTTTTTAAAAAAATCCTCACCTCAGGACATGCTTAGAGAGAAGCGAGCGAGAGAAAAACATTGATGTGAGAGAGAAACATTGATCAGTTGCCTTCTGTATGCAATCCAACTGGGGGATCAAACTGGAAACCTAGGTATGGGCCCTGATTGGGAATCCAACTGGGGACTTTTTGGTGCACAGGACGATGCTCAACCAACTGAGCCGCTCTAGCCAGGCTATCACCCCCATTTTACAGATGTGTAAAATGAGGCACAGAGACCTCCAGTTGCTTGCCTGGGGTCTCAGAGTCAGGAAGCTATGGTCCCAGCATGCCTATCCAACTCTGAGGCAGCTGGCTTAGAACTAAGAATGGGAGCCAGTGATCCTCACCCTCAGAGCCTACCTTCTAGAAGGCTTGCGGCCAAGGTGCTTTGTCAGTACTTCCATTTTTCTGTCTGTAAAACTGGAACCACAATAGCTGGATGCCAGGGGATCCAGACAGACAGTTGGTCAAGTCTCATGAAAGCCTGGTAAGACTTCTGTCTCTGAGGTGAGTGCCTTTGCCCTCTTTTTCTGTCATATTCCACAAAATATCGGCAGGTTCAGTCGGTCTCTGACAGACTCTTGAGTTATCCTCAACTTTGAGAGCAGAGTAGCCAGCTGGCCTCAGGCCTTCGAGCTCCGCCCTCCCTGCACACACTCCTGTCTTCACTTGGGCCTTCCTACGTGAGGGAGCAGGAAAGGTGTGTTTGGCTCCTTGATGGTGATGAGAAGGAGGGTCAGCAATGAACACATGACGAATTCCATAAAATGTTGAAAATCTGTAAAGCTGTTTTTAAACATGCCACCTTCTCCCTCTTCTCACTGTTGGGCTGGGACTGTGACCCAGGGCATGGGGGAACCTGAGGACTCCCCTAGAATGGAAAATAAAGTAAACACACACAACAGAAAGATAAAGGCGTGAATAGTTTTTCTTTTGCTTCCTCTTGAGGATACAGAATTTTCTTGGATAACTTAAAATAAGTGTATGTTGATTGTAATGTTTTTTTTTTTTTAAATATATTTTTATTTCAGAGAGGAAGGGAGAGAGAGAGGGGACAGAGAGAAACATCAATGATAAGAGAGAATCATTGATTGGCTGCCTCCTGCATGCCCCTCCACTAGGGACTGAGCCCTCAAACCCAGCATGTGCCCTTGACCGGAATCGAACCCGAGACCCTTCAGTCCACAGGCCGACGCTCTATCTACTGAGCCAAACCAGCAAGGGCTGATTGTAATGTTTTAAAATATATTGTAGGTTCCAATAAATGTGGGAAAGTGACGTTACTGGGCAGTGTACTCAGCTTTGCTCCTGAAACCACCTGATAGAGTCCTTGCTCAGCACCTTCCTCTGAGTGAGGTAATTTTTACTAAATAGTCTCTCCTTTTTCTAATACAGTGCAGGTGTGAAAACGGGTCTCACCTGAAGCAATTGCAGAGCGAGAGAAGACAGCCTATAAATGCATTAGAATAGGTGAGGGATGCTGTAAGTCCATAGGCTGGTGGTAGCTGGGCAGGCGCAGACAGTGGCCTGGGTCAAGAAGAATTATCCCTATGCTCATCTCTGCCAGCTGACTCAGGTGCACCGTGGGCTCCCCAGGGTTCCTCTGTAGAACTTGATTTCAACTAACACTGCAGAAATGGGGGAGCAGGAGGAGTAGGAAAGGGGAAATGAAATGTTTACTTCAGAACAGTGGACTCTGCTGGACCTGAGAAAGATGCCCTCACAGAGGGAGTCACAGAGCGAAGGTGAGCGGAACATAGGTGCCTCTGCAGATGCTAATTGCCCCATCGATAGTGTTCTTTTCTTCTAATCATTCCTCGCAAACTCATTCATTAATTTATGCAATCATTTAACCAAAGGTGTTTTCTTCAGTAACTATGTAATAGTGCATGCCAGGCACTGTTGTGGAGATATAGCTGGGCATTGTTCCTTAAAGGTTCCACATGGGGTAATGTGGTCTGTCTGACATACAAGCTCCGTCAAAATAGGAACTGATACAGAAAAACAACTTCTTAGCACCTCAACTAGGAAGAAGGATGTCAGAATTCTAAAAAAATACTTTACAGTTGACTGGTTGACTTGATTGAGTGATAGGGACAGTCCGTGGAGACTTAAAAAGAAAGACATGAAGCACCTTACAGCAGCACAGAATGAGATGTGACTTGAAGGTGTGCATTCTGGTAGACACTTGTGGCTTTAATCGATGGGATGATCTTGGGATTTCATCGTAGAAAGAGGAAGAGAGACTAGCAAGGTTGGCTGGAAACCTGAAAAATCATGTCTCACATTTTGGCAGAGGGAGCAGAATCCAGGGAAGCAGTGGGGGAGATGGAAGTGGAAAGGCCGAGTGTATTGGGGCAAATCAGGTGCAAGGGGGACGACCATGCGAGAGCTGGACAACTTAGTTATTTTCTTAAGCGCCACAAGAAAGAAATGCAGTCACTTATACCCAGGGGCAGAGGGAGGGGCAGCATCTGAGAGAAAGTTCTGCAAGTGGGTAAGAGAGCGGAAGCAGGGAAATCACCTACCCGTATGCTTACAGCTGAGTCAGCATGTTGATGTCTGGGGAAAGGAGCCCCCTCAAAAGGCTCCATCAGCCCAGGTGATGGAGCAACTGGTGAGACAGGGGGTCCTGGAGAAGCTTGGCCTGTGTTCCTGGACCCTCTTAAAAGTGCTTACTGCTCCACTCAAGCTCCTGGTGGCTTTCAGCTAGAATGGCAACTGCTGCTGATCCCTTTGAGAAGCAGCTCGCTGGACAGGTGTGCTTAGGGAGGGTCCACTACAGCAGTGGTTCCCAACCTTGGCTGCACATTAGAATCACCTGGGAATCTTTTTAAAATCCTGATTTCTGAGCCTCATCCTCCAGAAATTCTGTTTCTTTGTATGGGCGTGGGGCCACAACATTAGTAACAAAGAAACAGAATTTCCGGAGGATGAGGCCCAGAAATCAGGATTTTTAAAAAGATTCCCAGGTGATTCTAATGTGCAGCCAAGGCTGAGAACCACTGCGTTACAGGCTGGACCAGCTGGGCCCTCTCTACCTCCAGGGAGGAGCAGGTGCTGGACTTCAGGAGCCTGGCTTTCCTTCTGGCTTCAACCCTAAATGACCGCTGCCCTTTGCCCCCAGTGTTAGGCCTGCAGCGGATTCCTCTCTTTCGTGGCTTGATTGCGGGAGCTGGATGGCTGCTTCTGCTCATTGCGTTTACTGCAGGGAGATGATTGCTGGTCCACGGGGCTTCTCTTTCAGAAGAGGACAGCCCAGCGGTGGGGTTCAGCCTGCAGGGAATAGAAGCCAAGAGCTGGAGGGGAGGACGAATATTGGGGGATGTGATCCAGGTCAAGTCTCTGGAGCACCCGAGAGGGACCCCAGCACAGGTTCTTTTGTCGTCATGTTTCTCTGAGAAGTTTTAAGAAGGCGGAGCGTTGTTGTGTGCACATATGCATGTGTGGTGCGTGTACAACCTCTGCAGAGGCAGGTATTGTATGTGACATAATAGAGTTGAGAAATGGGGCCTCTGCCCCGACCACCTGCCCCTTGTTCTTGAGGCCCCATCTTAAAACGAAGCCAATGAAGGAGAAGATCTCTAAGTCTTGTCTGGTTCTGATATTCCAGGAAATCATATAAATACTGATTCATATGACTAGCTTTTACACATATGTGAATGTAGAGACATAGTAATGCATAGACATGATTGTATCTGGTCATCAGTATAATCGTGCATATAATTTTGAATAGCTGCCTGTAAGTATAAAATAAGTATTCTATGAAAAAGTAGACATATTCAGCCACACCTAATATGAACGATGACTGGGAATAAAAGGGGGGAAATCCTGGGAGCACTGAGGTGGGTGAAAGAATGCAGAGCCATCAAATTTGCCCCTTTCCCATAAAACAAAAACCCAAGGATTAGTTCCTGCAGGATTGTTGCCCATGATATGGCGAGTTGGATTTCATCCTGTGTGTTCACTCTCTGTTTCCAGTCTATTTGGTTTTGCACTCTGCTTTGGTACCCATTCTTGCTTTCTTCTCTCTTTTTAAAATTTGTTATTGAATTTATTGGGGTGATATTGGTTGATTAAATTATATAGGTTTCAGGTGTACAATTCTATAACACATCATCTTTATATTGTATTATGTGTTCACCGCCCCAAGTCAAGTCTCCTTCCATCACCGTTTTTCCTGCCTCTACTGTCTTCCATTTTCCCTCACTCCCTTCCCTCTGCCCACTCATTCTTCTGTACTGCTGTGTTCTCCAGTTCTGCAGGGGTCTCAGTACTTCTCTTCTTTTTCTCCCCTTCTCCAAACAAGTCTTTCAGGAAAAGGGGGGAAAAAAGCATCCCTTTGCTTCCACCATTATCTCTCAAATCTTTCTTAACCACTTTAAGGATGAACCATTCATATGCTAGGTGGAGGAACAAGTTGCACATCTTTGGTGTTAGGAAGGAACAAAAAATGCATATGGCCCTGATGGGGAGTTTCCCCCAGGCTCAGGAGGTGGGGGAACTGAGCTGTGGTGTGAAAGAACGAATTAGTTATGGCAAATCTTGTTAGTGTCCATTGTGCACAGAGAAGCTAAGCCATCTGTGGCCACTTGCAAAATGGTTCCTTGTTTGTTCAGGCTCCCCACCGAAGCAAATCTTTGTGGCTTCTGATAATTTACATACTGTCACTTGTTTGCCAACTGGAGGGTGTCTGGACATGTGTATGTGAGAGGGCATCTGTGTGGACATGTATGTGTGCTGAGAGAGCCCAGCGTTGGTATGCCATTGAAAGAGATACCTGGGGGGCCAGCTTGTCTGGGCTCTGGGCTTAGAAGGGGAGGGAAAGATCGTGGGAGATCCTATTTATATTATTTTTAGACATTCCTAGGTGACATCTCCATTTGGCTTCTTGTGCTACTCTTACTACTCCCCAGAGTCCCCTGCAGCCTTGATTTCTCTTCCATCTTTGCCTCATCTTCTAAGTTCTTAATTGGAGGTGTGTGCTCTGTAAGAAGCAAACCTGCTTGGAGTAGCTTATATCCTAGTCATAAACTAAGAGGGGTGTCTGGGGGTAGTGTGTGCCACCAGCAGGACTAAATCACGCTGTGTCAAAGATACTGCTGTTTCTCCTCCATTCATTCTACGAATGCTTACGGAGGGCCCACTGCAGCATGTGGTGTTTCGGGTGCTATAGGGGGTGTGAGGGCTGCATGACCTCCATTACCCCTGTCTTCATGGGGTTTCCATGGAGTAGAAGTGTCTGATGAACTGTGCATGCCCTGTGGATGGGATGAACAAAGTTCTGGAGGTCATGAGTGAAGGATGCTCACTGTGGTCTGGTGGCCCCTGAAGGCTCTCTGTCTGAGGGCATGTGAAAGACAGAAGACTGAGTAGGACGTGTAATCAGGAGGGGCTTGTGTGCTAGACTTCTAGTGTGTCCAGGTGGCTAAAGAAAACGGCGAATACAAAGCCGCAACAGTTAAACAGTAGAGATGCTCCTTCTGCATATCATCATAGCACCCAATGAGAAGGTGTGTAATAGGATACAGTCTGGGACAGACACTGGAGTCCTTCTGTATTATTTCTGAGAGCACTAATAATTTATTCTCTAGATGACACTGACAGCTTACTTGGCCATGCTGGGTCCTAATTTCCCCTTTGAAAAAAGGGACATTGTACTTTTTCCTCCTTCTCTTCCTCTTGCTTGCTTTACTCCAGTCAAACCTCGGCTAGAAAGAAAGTTGGTGCTTTCATCTCTTTAGAAGACATCTTTTTATACCCAGGGTGGCATCCTCCATAGCTCTCTGAGAGGGTCCAACTGCCCTCCCCCCTTGCTTGATGGGCACACACAAAGACTCTGAGAGTTGAAAAAGACCTTGAAGTTCATCAGAGAGATCTCCCCTTTGCAGATGAAGAGACAGTGCTCAGATCAGGGATGTCTCATGATTTTCCTGATCACAGAGCCAATCAGGGACAGTCTGGAAAAAAAACACACACACAAAAAAACCAACTGCCCTTTCGAGTTGTCACAATGCTGCGAGCTAAAAAAAAAGAGACAGGACAGTCCATCGCCTTGGCTAGGCATCGCCACAGTCTCTTTGCTTGGCCCATCTTATTGCAGTTTGGCACTTCTCTCTTGAACCCTCCTGAACCCACCATGGCTTTGCCCAGGAGAATTGAATAAAGGAGCCTTTATTTCCCAGCTGCCCTGTGCGTGCCGCTTTCAGAAAAGAGGGGCTGGGTGTGGGGGTGGGAAAGGAGAGAACATTTGTCTTGCAGTCCTGGCCTGACATGAAAGCCGCACCGAGGGGCACTTTGAGAACCCAGCTAAATAGTGGTCGCAACGGAGACAAAAGAGAAAACTGACCCACTAGTTACGTGGTTACTTAAACATGATTTACCCTGCATAAAGCTGGCGGGGACCTGGGGTCTCGTTTCTAACGAGCCAAGAGACAGCACAATTAATGACCTGGGAAGGAGTGCTATCAGACCGCAAACTAGTCACTGCAAAGAGAATGCCCTTAACTATCTTCTCCCGGTGCTCACCGAAACCCACAGACACAGCGCAGCTCACACACAGGGCACAGGCAAGGACCGGGAAGTGGTACCTGCTAGTGGTCCCAAGGGGTGATTCACGGACTCCGGGAGGGAGTGGCAGTGGTTGGGAGAGGGAGGGACAGGGGTTTGCAAGGACTTGGCTGAGGGTGAAGTCAGCCAGGAGCCCTGCATCCCCACCGCCTTGCTGGACATGATTCCCATCATGTCTGTGCATCTGACAGCTACCCTGGGCCTCTAATCTCAATGACATGCCCACTTGACCTATTTGGGACGTGGGGCTGGGGAGCAGGCTGGAGTTTAGAGAAGGCTCCGAAGCCAGAGGCTGGAGGCCACGTTTAGGCTGGTGAGAATGGAGCTCAGTTACAGGCAGCTTCCCGTCCACTGTGATGTGCACATTTTTCTAGTCATCTTTGACCCTGCAGGCAAATCCCAGCAGTGCTGTTAACTTTATCTGCGTTAGGGGCGTCACCATAGTTCCTTTTGCTTACACATAGTAGCCGGCGAAGTCAGCTCGGGTGGAGTGTCTGAGCGGGAAAGATGAGAAGGGAAGGCTGGAGGATTTGAAGAGTGCAGGGCCAAAGGTTAAAAGAGAAAGGTTAGCAGCAGGCAAAGGCCCAGGATTGAAATATTTGCTGAAGGCTGACAGGCAACAGAATAGAGGCAGACAAGTGGCAAATTCCTATTTTCTCCTCTAATTGAGAAAATATTTTGAGTGGTATTCAGTCAGACTGCATAATGAGAGGGCGTGGGGCTGGAGATGGAGAGAGAGAATATGAATGAGAGAATATTATTAAACTTCCCCGGGATGCCAGAATGACTCCAGGGTTCAGGGCACTGTGTAAAGGTGCCATCCTCTCTGGCCTCACCCCTTGGTGGCACAGCATTCATTTCTTCACTCACTCACTCACCCACTCAGCACATGGTCATTGAGGAGCTGCTATGGATGGAGGGGTCAGTAGCTCTGCCCATAGGAGTTAGCATCAGGCACAGGAAAAAGAGGCCAGTTCTTCCTCTCAAAGGTGGGCAAGTACCAAGCAGGTATTTCCAACACAATGTAAGACCGTTGATTCAATGCTGTTACCATTTCTTTCTTTCGATATCTAAATTTTGTTGTCATCTGTGCCTCTCCACCGTTTAGTGAATCATTTGATGTCACCTTGTATCTGAGAGGGAATATAAAGGTCGCTATCCCAGGGCATTGGTTTCTAGGGGGTTGCCCTGCATGGCCCCAGGAATTGTGTGGCAGGGCTGGGAGGCTGGTTGTGTGGAGAGGGGAGTCTGGGTGTGGAGAAGTAGTGAGGAAGAAAAGCAGTTGTTTCTTGACTTAGCCTTCGCCAGCTGCTTCTCCTCCTTGTGCAGCCCTGCCTGCTCTTACTATTATTGAGTGCAAGTTCCTCTAGGTCTCCAGGCGGACCGCGGGCAGCGGGCAGCACTGATGGTTCATTCACTGCAAACTCTGCATTGCAGGAGCTCGGAGGTGGGGGTGGAGGCATGTCTCACAGGGGAGCCCACACAATTCAGGTGACATCCCTGTAGTGCTCTGTGAAGCGCTGGCCTAGCTGGGGCCCTGTCCCAGCCCCCTCCTCCAGCCAGCTGTGGGTGCACTGCCACTCTTCCTGTAAGTGATGACTCAGATTATTTTCATCAACATCTCTCACCCCACCCCTCCTCCATTTTCTTCCCACAGCCACCGGGGTCCAAAATAGACCAAAGTAGTTTCAAGTTTAGGCAATTTCCTTTTCTACTTAGAAATCAATGGTTGCTAAAGGGTGCTAGGGTGGGGGTGGAGGCTGGGGGTGGGGAGGGAGGCATGGGAGCCTTCAGAGAGCCTGGGTTTCCCCTGGTTCTCTGTGCCAGGAGGAAGTAACTCCATGGAACCTCATGGAGCCCCCCGAAAGGTACCCCCACTCTGACAGTCTTGGGTTTTTCAGTTCAGAAGGGACTCTTCCTTCCCCTGCCAATTCAGGGACCATCCTCAAAGCTTCATAAAATTCTTAGGTAAGTTTTAAACTTCGACAATTAACTCATGAGTTGTAACAGATCATTTGTAAGTGACATTTCAGGCTTCTGATGTTTAGTTTCAGTAATCCTACATATTACTTTATTTTTTTTTCATTTTCACCCAAGGATATGTTTTTTACTGAGAGAGAGAGAGAGAGAGAGAGAGAGAGAGAGAGAGAGAGAGAGAAACATCAATCGGCTGCCTCTCCAAACTCTTGTTGCCCGGGAAGACACACCAACCAACTTAGCTACGGCCATATTACATTTGTTTTGATGAATGTGCAAACATTGCTTTGTTGCAGGACCTAAAATTGGAAATCATTGCAAGAGATTATGAATAATAATTGCTATCTCTTAAATTCTGTATATTAGACACCAAGCTAATCCTTTTACATACAAATGTATATGTAATTTCCCCAACAACTCTAAGAGGCCTCATTATTCCCATTTTGCTGATGAGCAAACTGTGACATTGGGAGGTTAGATAGCTTACAAAATGGCTTACACAGAGCTAATGTGTAAGAGGGTCCATCTTTGAAGTCGGTCAATTTGATTTTAAAGCTCATGCTCTGAATCACAAAGGTGTATCCCATTTGCAGTTTAGAGGTCATAAACTGTAATAATATCACTTTTAAATGTCATCAAGTATTTGATTCTAAATGGCCCACTTGAATCCTTATTAAATTTTTATGTATTAAATGTTTAAGATACAAAGACTTCGTGAAGGTGCTGTTTCCACAAATGCTTCAAACCACGCAGCTGTGTGCTCCGTTACGTAATTTGTTTTCAGAAAAATACGTGGAGAGCCCAGGATGAAAGGACCCAGCTGAATTGTTGTGTGTCAGCCATGTTCCCACTCTGGTTTCTGCTTTCACCTCTGGGGTCAGCCAGGGAGATACATCCCATTGCCATTGATCCTAGAGTGGGGGAGGGGAGGACTGTGGAGATGGTGGCTATCAAAGGACCTCGGAAAGTTGAAAGCATTACCCAAGTGCAAGAAGAGAATGTGTTAGCAGCTTTATTTTTCCTTTTTTATTTTTAGCAGTATAAACATGCTTCAGTCTTACTTTCCAGGTCCTTCTCTTGGAGATCCTTTTCTAGATGTTCCTTTGAGCAACTAGAATGAAGCCCCAATGTGTGAATAATTCAATATTTTAGCTCTCAGGAGGAATTATATACCTTTGACTGAAATACTTGGTCAGGATGTGTATAAGAATGTGTGTTCCCATGTGTGTGTATTTTCCTACCCACACAGAAACATTTAAGGTTTTACTGTCACTATCCTTATGCTTGTTACCCATTTGGGGGTAAGAGATAGTGGTGAATGATATCTGTGGAGGGTTCTGTCTTCAGGGTCTTCTCATCCTTTCCTTTTCATGTGAAACATTTTACAGATTTGTTGCTGAATGACTTGTGTGGGTTATCATGATGCATTCAGATGACATTGTATTTAAAAATCTTTTTCATTTATTGATTGATGAGAGAGAGAGAGAGAGAGAGAGAGAGAGAGAGAGAGAGAGAGAGAGAAATTGATTTATATGTTGTTCCATTTTTTTAATGCATTCATTGGTTAATTTTTGTATGTGCCCTGACCAGGGATTGAACCTGCAACCTTGGCATATCAGGACGATGCTCCAACAGCTGAGCTACCTGGTTTAAGCTTCCTGTTCTAGAGGCGCCAGTCCAGGCGAGTGGGAAGCAGGTAGAATTCTTTGTGTGAGCACTGTTGGCAGTTGCCAACTAGATGATTTGAGGTACCAAGAATGTCCCCTCTAACAACAAGAACAAACATAATTAAAGCAATCTCTATTATGTCTTCATCAAGCTCTCAAAACACCTTAAAGTGAAATCTTTGCCACCTTCATAAAATTAGATTCTTGCAGGTGAAGGGGACCATACTGGTTTCCCCAATAGACATTAAACCAATCCTCTGTGCTTTTTTTTTTAAAAATATATTTTATTGATTTTTTACAGAGAGGGACAGAGAGTTAGAAACATCGATGAGAGAGAAACATCGACCAGCCGCCTCCTGCACCGCCCCCCCGCCCCCCACTGGGGATGTGCCCACAACCAAGGCACATGCCCCTGACCGGAATCGAACTCGGAACCCTTCAGTCCGCAGGCAGACGCCCTATCCACCGAGCCAAACCAGTCAGGGCTCCTCTGTGCTTTTTGAATGTTTTTTTTTGGTTGTTGAATAATTCTGGGCTCAACTGCTATTTCCCTGTTGAATCAAGGCATTCCTTTTTGTAAGCTTACTTTTTAATCTAGAGAGTTGATGACATTTTTAAGGCCCCAAACTGAAGCCCAGATTAATTGTGTCTCATGAAAAAGAGACTTGATTTGAGGGAGGTCCTTAGAGGTACCATTCATGGATCCCCTTGTTTGTTCTGCTGTCACTTAGTAGGTTCACTCTAAAGAATCAATGAAGGCTATCTCAGGGAGAAAAGCAGTCTTTTCTCATTTAAGACTCATTACTGAGAAATACACTAATTCTGAAAGGCTGAGTAATGCATGTCTTGTCTATTGAAATTGCTTTAGCACAGCTTGGCTGCCTTATTCAAATTCCTGTGTTTTCCTGACTGATTTATTTCCCATAGCAGGGCAACCAGGAGATAGAGAGGAGACACCTTCCGGGTGTTCAGTATCTATTCGGATTAGAAATGGGTGGGTCTCAGAAATGGCCATGTTCCTGGATATCGTCACATTTGTCTGCTAAATTTATTGGCCATCTATTAAAAATTAAAGAAGGCCTGCATGGGAAAAAGTTTGGGAAAAAGTCAAATGCAAGTAATCAAGTTTAAGTTGCATCTGGGTACCTATTTATTAAAGTCCCATAGTGATCATTTACTTGTTCCACTGGCATTTGAGATTCTGAGGCGTCATCGTACTCAGTGTTAAGAATGTGAAATCAAATGAGACACATTGTGTTCCCTTAAGAGTCCCACAAACTTGAGTGAGATAGACAAATAAAGTGGAAATTATAAAAGAATGTCCTAAACCCAATAAACGTAAATGACCACCCTCTGAGTCATATTGGGTCAGGGAAGGAGAGCTTCATGGAGAAAGCAAGCCCTTGGAACCAGTTTTGAGGGAAATAAGGGATCAATTGGACTGAGAATGAGAATGGACATTCTAGGCAGAAAGAACAGCATATGCAAAAGCATGGATTAATGATTGAATTAATGGCACAGTGTGTTGGGAGCAGATGGGAGGATTGAGCAGTGGGAGAAAGCAGATAAGAGCCACCTAATATTTATTACTATGTGCCAGGTAAAGTTCTAAGCCAGGGGTGGGCAAACTTTTTGACTCGAGGGCCACAATGGGTTCTTAAACTGGACCGGAGGGCCGGAACAAAAGCATGGATGGAGTGTTTGTGTGAACTAATATAAATTCAGAGTAAACATCATTACATAAAAGGGTACGGTCTTTTTTTTTTTCGTTTTATTCATTTCAAATGGGCCGGATCCGGCCCACGGGCCGTAGTTTGCCCACGGCTGTTCTAAGCCCTTCACATATATGTCTCATGTAATCCCAATAAAATCTTAGGAGATAGCGATTATTATTATCCCCACCTTACCAATGAGGAAACTGAGGCACAAAATCTGTAAGCCATTTATCTATCACAGAGCTACTAAGAGGAGGAGTTTGGATTTGAACCCATGGTGTTCATTCTTTGAATCACCGTTCTTTGAGTCTTGTGTATAAGGAAGGTGAACATTGTCCTGGAAACTGATTTGTTTTAGACACAGGAATGGCATGGACAGAATTACCATCTGGAAAGGTCACAGGGAGAGCCATGGGGAGAGGCTGGAGGAAGAGAGGCCAGCTGGAGGCCTTTGATATGATGTAGGTGGAAGTGATAAAAGCCTGGAGCACACTGGTGACAGAAGACATCATCAGAAGTGAATTGATTCAAAAGGCATTAAGCAGGTAGAGTCTGCAGGACTCTGGTAATGGGATTTAGTTGTTGAATGAAAGGTGGAATTTAAGTTATCTCTGAAGTAAATGGATATCGCCATTCATAAAGAGGCTCAGGCTTGGGGAAAGGAGGCTAAAACAATTCAGTGTGATTTCCACCGAGCTTCCTGGGAAGCCATGGGTGTGGCTTCATTTGCCTGGGGCAGTTTAGAGAGTCTGTGGGCTGTGGAGAGAGCCTTGGGGATTACAGACACTTACAAGTTAAGCAGAGGAAACAAAAATCTTTGCTAAGTAAGGTTTCCTGTCCAAGCAGGAGAAACCCCTAGAAGTCCCCAGGAGTGTGTGCTGTCCATGGCACAGGCTTTGGCAACACTGATCACGCTGACTTTTGGGAGAGGGTTTTCAGTGGAGTTGTGGGACCAGAAGCCTGTGAAGAATGGGTTGCAGAAACTGTAGTGTAGACAGCTCTTTCAGAAGTCTGCCTGTGTAGCTATGCATGCATGTGAGTCAACTTCTCAAAAACACATCATGGAACATTTGCAGAAGCCTAGAGTAGTGAGGCAGGGGCATTTTCTGCCCCTGGTGTATGGGTAGTACTAAATTTCGGTCTCTAGACACATGTTGAATAGAACTTGCTTTATCTGAGCCTGGTACTGTGCAGTATGAAGGAGAATTATATGCTATAGGTTTTGCTCTCAAGCAAATTTTTACTTCAGTTACAGGAATAAGATGAACATGGGAAACTAAGACAAAAGGTGAGCTGAGTTGTCAATCAATTGGCTGTCTGAGTTTGCCGGAGTCCTTGGGGCTTCAGGCAGTGAAAACTCTATCCTGAAAGATGGCATTCGGGAGGATCCAGCGGACATGCATGGGGTGGTCTGTGGGGGCAGGTGGGCAAGGGGAGCAGTGAGGAGCTCACCTCACACCTCTCAGACTTAAGGGTTTTCTCCTCCCCAGTTGTCTCCTTCCTTGATGGTGTGCTTTTTCCCAGCCCCTTTTCTAGGAACTTTCCACGTGCCCGCAACCTGTGTGGCTTGGTCTCTGCATCCATGGATCTCATACCTGTTATGGACTTCTGCTACCTGTTATGCCTGTGCTCTTTCTTAGGCTGTCAATGGATTCTTCTTTCCTTCAGCATTCCCCATGGTTTCAGAGGGACATCGAGGGAGCAATGAGAAAAGCTGGAGGAGGGAGGGGAGCTTTGGGTGATTGGATCATGATGGGAGCCCTTTTATAAAGGACACTGAAGTTATTCTAATTACTGTATAACAACCCCCCCCCCCCCAAAAAAAAAACTCGGTGGCTCCATGTTGTGCAGGAGCCTGCTGGGAGGGCTCATCTCTTCTCCTCGATGCCTGGGAGTTCAGTTGGGGTGAGTGGGACAGAGTGAGTTTGCCAGACTTGTGCCTGCCTCTACCTATTGGCTGGGCCTCTCTGCTCTTCTCCATGCCCTGTAGGTGCTGGGCTAGGATGGCTGGAACAGAGGGGGGCTGCCTGGGAACTTTGCTGTCTACACAACCTCACAACATAGGGCTGCCTTGACTTCCCTCACTGCATGGCCGTCTCAGCATAGTTGGATTTCTTCCCTCACATCCTTCCAAGAGAATTGGGTGGGAGCTATGAGGCTTCTTATGGACTAGCCCAGGGCTGGGCAAACTTTTTGACTCGAGGGCCACAATGGGTTCTTAAACTGGATCAGAGGGCCGGAACAAAAGCATGGATGGAGTGTTTGTGTGAACTAATATAAATTCAAAGTAAACATCATTACATAAAAGGGTACGGTCTTTTTTTTTTTTTTTTTTAGTTTTATTCATTTCAAACGGGCCAGATCCGGCCCACGGGCCATAGTTTGCCCACGGCTGGACTAGCCTCAGAATTTCCTAATGTCACTTCCACCAGATTCTGTGGGTCAAGCAAGTGACTAAGGCCAGCCCACACTATTATGCTCCAGTTTTCTCTGCATGGCCACAGGCGAGGACTAGGTACCACTTTAACTGATGGGCTCCTAACCAAAAATGAGGTCCACAGGGAAGTTTATGAGACTGTCATGATCCTCATGGGGAAGATCCACATGGCTAAAGGGCCCCAAACTAGGAGCCAAGGGACCTCGGTCCTGGCTGTGGTTTTATCTCCATCTAACCAACTTTAGAATGGCTTTACCTTTGAATTAAAATCCTAGTCATATTGTTTTTATATTTTACTTGACTAGACCAAGACTCTTGGTTGAATGGAATTAGACTGGTTGTATAAGATAGAGAATGATTCATTCTCTCTCTCTCTCTCTCTCTCTCTCTCTCTCTCTCTCTCTCTCTCTCTCTCTCCCTCCCTCCCTCCCTCCCTCCCCCCCCCCCCCCCCCACACACACACATACACCAGGCACACACAAATCCTTATATTCTCTTTGAACTGCAGAAAAGGTTGAATGGCAGACTGCAGTCAATCTTGCTCAAGTTCCTGCCTTTGCCTCTTAATAGACACTTGGTCCCCCAACCTCATTTTTCTCATCTGTCAAATGGGGATAAAACTACGTACCTGGTCATCATGTAGCCTATATGATTTAAAGTGTTCCATGTCTGCTGAGGGTACACTCTCCATCAGAATCATCCTTGTTGTTCTGATTACTTTCCCTAATGAGAGGCAGAGCTTCCATGACATCTGGCTGGACTCCTTATGCCATGCCTGACCCCATTTTGACATATTTTCCTTATTATAGAATACCAGTGGCCGGAGTGTGTGTTTTAAAGTGGTTTCTCAGGTTTTGTGTTGGTGCTGTCCAGACCTATTTGATGAATGATGTGCCTGTGTGCTTGAAGGATTTAGATTCGAAACTGACCTATAAGCCTTCATTATCACTCGACTAGATGACCAGGTATCCTCATTAAGAGGATTGAATTGGTCTCAGTTTATATCTGAGTATGATATTAGAATTTATCTTACTGTTCCGCGAGGATGAGCAGGGCCATGCAATTACGTTTTCATTAATGTGCGGCAGTTTGACCACAGATGCGCCCGCCCTAAAGCCCCTGCTGTCCCCTTGCGGGCAGTCATGAGCTTCTCTGTGGAACGTGGTGTGCTGTGCAGGCACCCAGTGACAGAGGAAACCCAACGCTGCATCCTGGCGGATAAATAAGTAAAGATGTTTGTCAAAATGCATTGAGTGCTATTTCTCACCCTTGCACCTTTGACAGGAGCAACCGTGTTGCAGGCTGCATTCATTTAGACCCTTTCAGCTAAGGATAAGTGCTCTGTACACGTGCCCTATTGAGCCCTCCCTGCATACATTGCTGGCTTTCTGAGGTCTTTAAGTCAGTGAAATAGATGACTTTAAAAAGAAGTGCTGTGCAGCCTCTTAGAACAGTAAACAAGAACAGTTCAGGTCTTTTCAGGAACCTGAAGCCAAGAGATGGTTTGTTTTTTTGTTCTCCAGGAAGAGCCCAGACAGAAGGAGGTATTGACCTCGTTACTTTGGCTGGTACCCACCAGGTCCCTTCCTGGTGCTCACATTCCCCCAGCATGTAACTCAACACCTGTCCCTCTAGCTGCAAACAGAGCTCCCAGTGATGGCCGAGCCCTCACCTGCCCCTACCCTACCAGCAGCTCAGCACCCTTTAAACGTAGGAGGTCTAACCCTGATAAACCAGAACCAGAGAAGGTTCTCCCCAGGATTCCAATTTGAGGCCAAGAAAAAATTAATCAGAATAGCAACTCCCAGGGAAGTCTTGGGACCAGCACATCCTTCCATTTCTATCTCCAGATCTTGATAAAGAAAAAAGATGCAGAGGTAATAGCAGCTATTAAGACTGGCAGGTAGCTTCCTCTTGAGTAGAGATAGGCATGTGGTCTGAATGGCGCTCTCTCACACCATGACGACGCCAGCCCCTATAAGCCACCCCGCACCCCCTACTATTTCCACCCGACACAGCCAAGCTGAATCTCTGGTAAGTAAATAATTAATTTGGAAGTTGGGGATGTTAGTGGAAAAGTCAGCTATGACAGACTCAAATAACAAGCCCCAAATGTGATAGCCACTCTCTGGCCCTCTGAGCAAAGACCTGTCAGTTCTCTTAGACCTTGGCAGGCCTGTCTTCCGGTCTGTCTCTCCACATTAAAGTCAGGGAACTGTATCTCTCCATCTTGCAATCCCGTCTCTGTCCCCAAACGCCTGTGCACACAGGGCGGGCTGGAGTTTCCTTTCCTAAGTTCACCAGGCCCGTGCATGTCTGCGTGACTCATCAGAGATGAGTCTCTGTTCCAATACCTCTGTGGGTTTGGGGAGGGGTCAGACCCTGAATAAACCATTACATGGCTGATTCTACATCCCTCTTTCGCCACAAAAACCTCAATTTCCCTTTTTGTGGAAAACAAAACCCTCTTTTAGTGCCCTATCAACTGGACTGCGGCCTTTGAATTGCAAGGTATCCTGGAGGAATTTTAAAGATTAATGGACTTTTGGGAAGGAGTGGCTGGGAGAGCTCCCGCCCCATGTCCTTTGGGAAATGACGCATCTCCACTTCAGTCCTTCTGACCTCGCTGGCAACTTCATGTGTGGATGAGGAAATTGATCGCCCTATGAATGATTTGCGAATCCACAGATGTGTGGCTGAGAGGCCCTGAGGGCACCCCACCGCAGGATCAGCTGGGCCATGCGGTTCCCTCACCCCCACCACAAATCAGGGTCTCCGTAGAGGTGGGGGAAGTAGTGAGTGATGACGGGGCCACCAGTCTCAGATGGCAGCAAGCGGGGATTAGAGCAGGTACTAAAATCTGAGGGCCTCTGGAGGCCTGCTTTGGGGAGTTTTCTAGCACGCTAGGCTGACATCATTTCCAGAAGGAGATAACAGAACAAAATCAGACACAGATGGTATAAGAATTTGTAAACTATAAACGTGAGATGAGGGTGAGATATGATGCTTATTGCTTGAGCGAATTCCCTTACCCTTTTGTGCGCCTGGATCTGTCACTCATAAACTAATAATTAAATACCGTCTCTGTGCAAGTTTTAGCATCTTCCCTTGGCCTTCCCGAAAACTGCATGTATATGCTATGGACTGTCTGCTATTTGAGCTCTCCTGTATACCTGAGGAATGTATGCAGAAGAGCTTATGCTCTTGGAAATGCCATTGCTCTTACAAGATATAAAAAGTCAAAGATGCTTCCAGTGTCACCCCACTGCTATTTAAAGACTTATCTGTCACCACTTTCTGAGTGGTCTGTTCATTCCCTTACCAAGCTTCCATTTTCCCATGTCCATACTTTTGTTCACATTACTCTGACCTTAAATGCCTTCCTCCTCCTCCCCCATCTAGCCAATAGTCACCTCTCCATGAAAACTCCCCTCCTTTCCTGATCGCCCAGCATGCACCGTCCTTTCCCCAAATTTCTAGAGCGCCTATCACCAGATCAGTAATGTAGTGGCAAAACGTGCCCCCATTGTTACATTTCTCCTTTTGACTTTTTACATTTTATTTGTTTACTTTTTTATGCTGCTTCCTCCCATTTTGATTAGGATATCTCTTTCGGGGATAATGGATGTAATTTATTGGCATTTCCCACAGAACTTAGGATAGCACCTTGTACAGAGCAAGTACTCAATACATACTAATTGACTGTACATGATTAATTTCTAGACAATAAAGAAATGTACTATATTCCACTTCTGCCTCTAAGGAGTTTTGCTGTCCAATAAGTAAGAAGAGATGCTCAATAACTTAACATTGTGGAGTTGGAGAGCCAGGCTAAATTCTCACTATTTATTGGAGAAGAGCACCCAGAGAAAGGGGATTTGGTAGAGGTGCAAAGGATTTAGCATATGTTGCTAAATGCTGTTGAAATGTGCTCAGAGATTGTCCTGTGGAAGCCTGTTGTTGTAAGTACTCAAGTCAAGAGGTTACAGGTTGAATTTGCACATCTAGGTGATCTGGCCTGGGGAGAGCTGAATTCAGTCATGTCCCTCCCGAGCATTCGGTAGTTCCTCTTGGAAACTATTCTCCCAATTGTGGAACATGGAGAGGTTAATTAATTGGAAGAGACAATGTTGAAATTCAAAAGCATGACCCAATAGTGACAGCTCTCAGCCACACAGATGTTCAGCTAGAACAAAAATAAGTTTCAGCAACTACTTGGAAGTGGACTGGTCAGGCTGAAGGGAACCGGGCGGGGCCAAGTGGTTCTGGTGAAATCATCAGTGCCAACCAGAGCACCGAAGGGGCCTTGGAGGAACCAGAAATGCATGCTGGTGACTGATTTCAGGCATCCATTTTAGGCTATTAAGCATGACTGTAGTTGACAATGGATTCAGGTGGATGGTTTCCCAGCAGCAGAGGGTTATACTTGAAAAATCTTTGAAAGTGTCCCTCCTACCCCCACATTTTAAATAGCATCAAAGTCTTTTCCAAGCCTTGAACCAGAGGGCTGGAATAATAATGCTTGTTTTAGGCTCACAGTCTGGGGTTTGGTGGATATACATTTTCATCTGGAGACTACTTATGATTTAACCTATTTCTGAAGTACGATTTCTGAAATATGGGATGATGGACCACTTTGTAAGAGAAGAGCAGTCCCATCTGAATGGTGCACTGTTACACAGCAAGGATGCAGGAGGCAGGAGACCTGCATCGGGAGGCAGGAGAGCTGCATCCTAATTCTTTTTCCACTTACTAGCAGTTCAGCCTCAGGCAAGCCATGTAATTTCCTGGGCTCAGTTGTTTCTTTCCTACAGCTGGAGTTGTATTAACTACCTGAGGTTAGAGGTCGGGACCTTTATTAAATCTATTAAATTTCCTTTACATATCTAAATTCTTTGATTCCATCATTTAACGAGATGAATCCTGCTTGCTGCCAGGCACCCTTGGCCACTCTGTTCTCTCCACTCCCGCCTTCCCTCCTGCATACTTGGTTTCCCTGCCTCTTCAGTTGCTTGTCTCCTTAATTAATATCTCCAGTGTTGAGCATGGAGCTTGGCACACAGTGGGCACTTAGTAAATCTTTGTAAATGAATGAATGATTAATGAATTGATGAATGGATGTGGAGCTCCAGGAGCCCAGATCTAATGGATCAGGTAGGAAGGAGAGGCAGATTCAGCTGCAGGTCTGGGAAGTTTCTTGGTGGGTACAGGCCAACAGGCCTAGTTTGTGAGAATATCATGTTGTTTGTCTGGGTCAAGCCCACTTTTGTGACCCAGCAGAAATAGCTTTCACTACACTATAAGCCTTCTTGGTTTACTGCCTAGCACAGCAGGGTGACGTGCGAATGGACTGGTGACTGAGGTGTATATAGCCCCCTTGAACCCAGGTGGTCAGTACATTGTTACCGTTCTAGGGGAGGGGACACTGGCAGTGAGTGTGTTTTCTCCAAATGTAGACTCACAGGCTACACACACACACACACACACACACACACACACACACACACAACTACTGATTTGGTTTGGAGTATACTGTGCTTATTTTATTTTGTATGCATGGATGGCCAGGTTACATTGTGAGAGGCCACATGCTAGAAGGTAAAATTCACTGGATTCGAAGGTAGAAGCTGGCACCTGAAGTCTTAGAAGACTTGCTGTGTAACTTGTTGTTGAAGTTGGGGCCTGGGTTGCCTTGTACCAGCCATGTTTCTCTTCAGAGGCTGGGTCACTGGGGTCTCCAGGGGTGCTTAATGGTCCAATTGTTATTGTTTAGAGAGTGACATTCATTCCAAGAGTCATATGTGTCCTTTGTTGATACCCTCTTCACTGACTCTTTGCAACTCCTTGATCTATGAATACTTCCCTTAGCACAGTCCTTTATACTGGGAAATGAAAAGAATTGCTTTTTGTTTAATCCAGTTTGCCATAATTTGTAGAACTGTTGAGATGATAACACCTTCAAGCTATATTTTAATAATAAGACATTTGTATGTTTGTAAAAGAGTCCGCATAAATATTTTCATTCATCAGAGGTTCTGGAAAACCTGCTTTTCTTTGTCAGTGATGCTTGATTTTGGATTCAGGTCCTTCACATTTGCAGTATAATGGATACTTTGGTTATGCTACTTTAATGGAATTGGTAAAGGTACAGTGTTTTCATTGAATTTGCAAAACCAGCATAATGGGCTATGTTAGTCCAGCCCACTATATCTTGACAGGTGTCTGAATCCCAGATAGGAGAGATTCTGGTTACTGGACAAAAAACTTGACTCTGATGGAGTTGTAACCTGGGGGGTGGAGGTGTGGCTCTGTGGCTCTGTGTCCTTCCGTGACCATCAGAAGAATGGAGAGTCTAAGGAAGAGATGCTTTGGGCAGAAAAATAGGAAGTCTGCCTAAAGTTGCTCTGGAGGGTCAGGGGATGAGGTACTCCTGTTTCCTGAGAGTTGTCAAAATTCCCTGGACCTCTGCTCCCCACTTGCTAGCAAGGAACCCTCCCAAGAGACCTTACAGGTTTTGCTGGTCTTGAGTCTGGAGGTGCTGAAGTTTTGGTTATTATTATTCTAGAGCGGAAACTGCATCCCATAGGGCTCCAAGGATCCAGCGGTAGAATTACATCAACTCCTTTTGGCATTTCGAAGAGAGAATAGGCATATGCTGAATGCTCTGCTTAGAAAGGTTGTCCATTTGACTGTTACATGAATGACCACATTACACATTATACTCTGTGGCCATTACACCAGGAAAGGAAAGAGCATGAAAGCTGGAGTCAGGAGAGCTGAGGACTGCCACTCTTTGACACTTGCGATCAAGGACTTTATTTTCTCATGTTTGGGAATGGGAAAAATGATTCCTGTCCAATTTATCTCAAGAATTATTAGAAACTAGAGGCCCGGTGCATGAAATTTGTGTACTCGGGGACAGAGGGGGTCCCTCAGCCGGGCCTGCGCCCTCTCACAGTCCAGGAGCCCTCAGGGGATGTCCGACTGATGGCTTAGGCCTGCTCCCCACAGTCGGATATCCTTAGCACTGCTGCGGAGGCGGGAGAGGCTCCCAACACTGCTGCTGTGCTTACCAGCTGTGAACCCGGCTTCTGGCTGAGCTGAGCGGCGCTCCCCCTATGGGAGCACACTGACCACCAGGGGGCAGCTCCTGTGTTGAGCGTCTGCCCTCTGGTGGTCAGTGCATGTCATAACGACCAGTTGTTTGCTGTTTGGTTGATTTGCATATTAGCCTTTTATTATATAGGATGCCGCATATGATGTGACGTGGATGTACTGTGAGAGTGCTCGGGTTGAGTTTCTAATACTTCATGAAGAAAGTGGAACAGAAAGGGAAGGGTAGAGGTGAGTGATTTAAACCAGCTTTCTGACCCTGTGTTTATTACTACATCTCCTATGGATGCTGGGGAAGGGTAGGTTGTCTTTTGTTTTGAGTCACAAATCCTGCACTTTAATGCTTCATTAACTAGTGGACCATCCTGCATGGGATGAAATCTGTGGTGTGTAGGATGGAAGGCATATGTGTATTTTTGTGTTGTTGTTTTCTTCTCATTTTAGAAAGAGAGAAAAAAAGAGAGGCAGGGAAGAAAAGAGAGAAAAGAGAGAAACATTGATTTATTATTGCACCTATATATGCATTCATTTATTGTTTCTTGTATGTGCCCTGATTAGGGATCAAACCCACAACCTTGACCTATGGGAATGTTGTTCTAACCAACTTAGCTACCCAGCCAGGGTCAGAAGGCATATATTTTTGGGGTAAGGTGAGCACAATTCATGTGATCCACTATTAGTTTAATTCTTATTTTTTAAAATGTATCTTTATTGTTGATAGTATTACAGATCTCTCCCATTCCATCCTCCCCCCCACCCCCTTCCATTGACTCCCTCAACCCTGTTCCCACCCACTCCCCAGGCTTTCACCACACTATTGACTGTCCATGACTTAGGCATATATGGATATATAAGTTCTTTGGTTAATCTCTTCAAATGTTTGTTTTCAATTTGGTGTTTTATCTCCAGTGACATCCTATATTCACAAAACTTTATGGGATGGCTCTCTAGGGAAAGCAAACCTGTTGACTAAATTTGAATTATGTCTCAATTTCTCTGTGTTCTTGTAAACATGGAGCTCTACTGTATCTGGGACTGTAGCTAGGAGACTCTAATCATTGAATACTGAAGATTGGAGTGACTTCAACGTTATCTGAGGTTTTTAAAGAGGAAAAAATACATAACCCATGGACATGGGCAATAGGGTAGTGAAGACCTGGGGGTGGGTGGGTAGGGGCTGGGAGGAAGGGGTAAAATGGGCAGGGGGAGGGAATGGGAGAGATCTGTAATACTACCAACAATAAAAAATACTTAAAAATAAAAGGGAAAAATAATTATGGCACAAATTGGTGTTCATTCGGTATAATATAATATTTTCATTTGATCAGTGAATATTTGAATACCTGCTCTGTGCCAGGCCTTGAGCTAAGTGCTAAAGACACTAAGATGACAGACCCTGTGCCTGTCTGTAAGGAGTTCATGGTCCAGAGAGGGGAAGGGTATTAAACAATTAGTGTTCAGTATGCTCCTGCTGGGTCTGGCTGATAGGAGGATCTGCAGGATGAAGGGCCACAGGAACTGTCCCAAAGATTGCCTGGGGGTGGGGCATTAAGGAAAGGCTGTGCATTTCCTATCTCCTCCTCCAGGTAAATAAAACAGGACTAGGTCCACAAGAGACCCGTTTTCACTGTCTGCCCCAGGAGGACCTCTTTTTCTTTTCAGTTCCGTGCCAACCTATGACCCTGGAAGCCTCAGATCTATTTTTCACCATCCTTCTTCTTATTGTTATTATTTATGACGGTCATTGTTTTAACTGCTCCAAGGAGATAATTGCCTTAGTTGCTAAGGCAACCCAACATATTGGGTATAAGAGCAGCCAGCAGAAAGATTTTGCCAAATTGCAGGGCTGGGTGGGAGGTGTGGGGTGGGAGAGCAAGGGAGCTCAGCTGTGGAGCTTGAAAATAGCCATGTTCAAATTATCTCTGCATTTCTGCCACCGAGGAGCGTGAAGCCACTTGGAATCCGGCGCCTGCCAACTCCTCACCCACCCCTGATGCTTCCTATTTTCAACCCAGCTCCTGCACTCTTCCACTCACCCTCAGTGCTCAGCCAAGAGCCTCCCCGGGTTCCGGTTCCCAGACTCGCAGCTTTTGTCTGCTGCTATTCAGCCCTGAACATGTTCTTGCCCTTTATTTCTGGGGCCTGCAAGGATGGAGAGGGAGTGGGGTGCAGCGCAAAAGAACCCCCTGCACGTCGCCCACTTCAAACCGATGAGTCCCTGGTGATCTTGCTCAAGGCTTACAGTCTCCTTCCTAATTTGGGGAAGAAAGTTTGGGCCTATGACAATGACATTTTCCATTTTTATTTTTAAAGATTGGAACATCTTGGGAGGTTAGCGGTGTGCCCCCATTAAATAGATAAACAGAGAAGAAGGCCTGCAGGCTCAGGGATGCAGCAGAAGCTGCTGAGCTAGGCCTCGACCCCAGGCTGCTGTCTCCTTCACCCTATGTCTTAATCAGTGCCCTTGGCTTTGTCCTTGGCTACCATCTTAGTCTGAGGTCTTCAGGTGATTTACCTGCAGTCTCTGTGTCCTCTAGTTAGCTTGCTATTTGTCTCCTGACCCCGGGTCCTTATGCCAAAATGGGGAGCGGCGCCTGCCAACTCCTCACCTACCCCTGACGCTTCCTGAGGGCTCTGGGACAGGAAGAGGTAGGAGACACGTGCATCTCACTGGCTAGCTTTGATTTGCAGCATTTGGCCATCCAGAAGCAGCTATTGCCATGAAATGGGATAATGGGCAGGGGAAAGGGCAAGACGACAAAAGAATCCCTTAGCAGAAGATTTGAGTGGTGTTAGTGACCTTTTCCAGCAACTCCTTTCTCCTCCTCTTTCCTGCTCACCAGGCACACTCACAGCCCAGGATGTCCATGGGGAGGGCCAGCCTGCCTGTGTCCTTAGCAGCCTCCAGGGTGTCTTCCCAAGTGCATCCCAGGGCCCTCTGCTAGAGTGCTGCCTCGGAGTTGATCTTTCTGAGCAGGTTAAATAAACAGGTCTGTGTTTGGGTTAATTATCACTGGTTCTGTTGCTCTCCATTACTGCTCCATCCGGGACTCTGGCCAACGAGCAGATGGGAGAGGCTGCATCATCACCCCTGCCTCCTCATTGTGTCTGGCTCTCCCTCTCTCCCCCTTCTTTTTCTCTCTCTCTCTCTCTCTCTCTCTCTCTCTCTCTCTCTCTCTCTCTCTCTTCATTTGCCTGTATCCCCCTTCCCTTATTTTCCTCCCCCCTCCTCCCCTCCCCCTTCCTTGCCTCCCCCCCCCCCCCTTTTGCTCTTTCTCTCTCTCTCTCTTTCTCTCTTTGGCTGAGCAAATAGGCCAGATGGCAGTGAGGGGAACAGACAACAAGTGAGCATGGCATATGGGGAGCTTGTTTAATTTCGGCTCCTGTGGGGAAGTAGATTGGAGGAGGTGAGCTACAAAAGCAGAAAATGGAAAGGGGAAGGGTAAAAAAAAAACCCCACACAAAAACCAACAACAGCACAACACAGCAACTGACCCCTCCATGGGGGCAATTGGATTCAATTTGCTTTGTTGGCCAGTGGAAGCAGTTGAGAACCAAGTGACTCCAAAGCAGAAAGTGCTCTTTCTGCCTCTCCAGGGTTCAGCCCTGCTCCCCAGTCAGCCTGTCTCGCACCCACTCTTGCCCACTGCCCAGGAGTCTGGCTCAGGGAGGCTGGGCTCAGAGGGGCAGTGGGAGGCGGGCAGTAACACGGTAAATGGCTGTCTGTTTGTGTATCAATTCCAGGAGGAAGTTTGGCCAGTAATTTAGGGAGAGAAAAAATAGAGGTGTCTGGCTAAAATAAGAGGTTGAGGGAAGACTAGCCCCCAGTTAACCTGGCTTGCTCTCTACTCTGAGCCTTCTGGCTCCGTCTCCTGTGTCTATTCAGCGTGAGCCAGCTCTCTCCACGGCAGCTGCCCACACAACCACCTCATCCTGCTGACCCCGTCCCCTCCTGTGCTTACATGGAAAAGTCCAGGCAGATCACGAGGAACAGTGTAGGGACCTCAGCGAATGGCCCCCCAGCCGAAGCCCTTTGTTTTCAATCAAAATGTATTCATGATGGCCGCCTAGAACATCCAGTTTAAGGCAGCGGTAGCTAGAGTTTGTGGAGCTTCTGGCCACAGCACAGAAGATGGCCCATGGCTTGGACACTCCAGTGTACGCACTCTCACAGATGTGCCAGGTCCACTCTGCTCCCCCTGCATCTTTCCGCTCTGCCGTTGCTGGGGGCCGTTAGCAGGTGGATTCCTGTCCCCCAGGGAAGGCTGTGTAGCACCAGGACAGGGGACTGGGAGAGACCAAGGAGCCTTAAGCTTCATCACCCTAGCCGGGGGAAACAGAGCCGCCCCCTTACCCTGCAGGAGCCTCCCAGGCTCACCAGGCAGCACTTCTGCAGCTGATAACTGGATTAGGTGGCAGAATGGGGCAGATAAGCACCCTGAGGGGCCCTGCTTGGGAACAGGGGCACCCTGGCCTGGTGAGAGGACTGCCACTGTCAACACCCTAAACCAGTGCCTTTGGCGGGGCATTTGCATGTGTGTGCGCCCCACTGTATGCAGGAGCCAGTGGGAAATGCTGGTGGGGGAGGTTCACACGGGCCACTGCCGCTCGCAGCCCAAGGCCACGCAACACGGTGTCCCTGGCTGTCAGATGTCGGGCACGGGGCCCTCACAAGAAGCCCAGGAGGGACCACTGCTCATTGCTGGGCTAAAGCAGCCTCTGCCCGAGTGTGGCCGGGCGGTGCAAGCCCAGCAGAGCCACCAACCGCTGGGCATCCAGGCGCAGCGCGGCCGCCCGCCTGGTCCAAGCCTCCTCTTAAAAAAGAAATGTTTTTTTTTCGTGCTGGCTTTCAGGGGCAGGCTGGCGGTTTGATCTCCCCTGAATGCTGTCCCCTTGTTTGCGCTTTGGATTCTGAGAAGATTCGGGGCATTGTCCGGGGTGGCGGGATGTCGGATTGATTTCGGGGCCTTTGTGTGGACGCGGGGCTCCTGAATGAAGCTGTTATGCGCGTCTGGGCTGGCGGGCAGGCTGTCCGGCTGCAAGCTGGGCCTCCCTTTGTTGTGGGGGCCTCATTGAGTCCACGGAAGAGGCTCATTTCAGGGTGATTTACTACCACCCAAACACCAGCTGTCTGTTGTGCTGAGGCCCGGCCCTCTCAGGGGGATCTCGTCTCCTTCTGAAGCTCTCCTTCCTTTAAACTTGTGATATATTCATACCACGTATATGTATATAGATCCATCTTATATACCTACGTATGTGTATAAGCACACAAATGTATATATGTACATACTTTTTTGGTTTGTTTTTTAATGGGCTCTGAGCCAAGGCAGGGGCGGGCGATAAAGCAGCTGAGCTGGAAGCCTTGTGACCAGGGTTTCAGCCCAGCTCTGTCCCTCACTAGTTGTGTGGCCTTGGGCAAGTCACTTGACCTCTCAAAACCTCAGTGTCTTCATCAGAAAAGAAAAAAAAAGAGCATTCTTTTTGATAGGAAGAAAGTCCATTGTATTGCTTGAAATATTCATGTACTTTAAAGCTATGAGAAAGAAGGAAAGAGGGTGTCATGTGACCCTGATATTTTTGTGAAGCATTATTCGGTGATAAATGAAGCCACAAGGTACGGGAGCAGCAGGCTGTGGGAAAGGAGGCCTCTTAGCCTTGCCAGGCGATGTGCAGGGCTCAGGGGCGGCATCCAGGCTCATCTGCTCCAGCTTCCCAGACTCAAGGGCCCCCTAGTAAACTGAGCCATGTTCTGCCGAGTGCTAGGGCTAAGTGAACATCTAGGAAGGGCTCAGGAGGCGGCCTGGGGTGAGGAAGGAGGTCAGGGAAGACCCTCGGAGGAGGGGATGCAGGATTGTTTTGAAATTCAGGATAGAACTTTTGAAGAGAAAGGGCTGGGGAAGTTATTCCAAGTTTGACGGGTCATGGTCATCCCTCTGTGGGCAGCCTTTCCTGATCTCAAAGGCTCCTTGAACCAAGGAGCTAAGAGTAGGCTTGAGTGGGGATTGAGGACATGGTCGTTTGTGCAAAGGTCGAGGGGTGGACGGGTTGTCAGTCAGCCAGAGGACCATTTAGAAGGTCGCTCTAATAGTTCAAGCAAGAATAGCGCCTAAGGTTTGGTGGGTCACAGGAGCGAAGACCATGTGGGAGGGAAGACATTTGCCATGTGCACCTGACCTCAGGACCGGCTAGATATCGGGGGTGGGGAGAAAGGTGTGGGTCTGCAATGATATCCACATTTCGGTAATATAGGACAAGTAATGGTACAACATCATAGCATTGCTAACCTGACACATCATAAACAATATATGCCATCTCTAATAATGATCATTGATATTGCTCTTTTAGGTTACGAAGTGGTTGCCTCTAGGCCATGATGTCCCAAAATGGAGAATACGGGAAAAGGCACAGTTATTTTTGGAGGGGAGAGGGCATGGTAGGAAGGGTGGGATGATAAACTTGGGCATAGTTAGGTCTTCACAGGAGTTATCTAATGTCATGTCATTGGGAGCAAGGTCTGTGTTAGAACTATCTCTAGGTCCCCCCATAATGCCTGGCTCAGTGCTCACAACATTCAAACCACTTAACACATGTTTGATACACTATAGATTCATATATATTCTGAATCTTAACAATCAGCTCAGAAATAATCTCTTATCCTGCAGATTTTAAAGAGCACCAGTTAGTGACATGTATAGGAGGCCCAGTGAAGAATAAGCAGGGGGGATATGTGCCAAAAGGGGATTGTGGTCTGGTGTCTCTGTGAAGATGACAGAAAAGCTACATGCTCAAGGGATCGAGGAGGATCCTAAAGGTTGTTCCTGTGTGTCTGAGCTTTGCCTTGGGGGCGGGGTGAAGGACAGGTCCAGCATGCCTTGGATGCATAAGGCGTCTAAGTTGTACTGAAGTCTCCTCATGTTTTTATCTAGTGCCTGGTGGGCAGAGACAGATCTTGGTACAATGGTCAGTACAAGTCAGCCCAGCTTTAACTGCTGTGCAAAGCTCTGCTCCTAGTGCTTCCTGAGATAGCAGGTGGGCGGGGCTTCCCAGTTCCCCATGACTCTGCTTCAGCCCTATTGACTCTGACTGCCTCTACATGCAGGGCATGCCCTGGACTCCAGGGGTCTGCTTCTCCCCCAAGCCTCTTTTCAGGGGTACCTTCATGACTTGGGAGGGTGGGTTGCTATTGGTTTCTACTTTGTATGGGTTGACAAATCTCATGAGCTTTTTAAAGTTTAAATTTAGAACAACTGTAGGCTCCCACTTCTGGGACCTGCTCCAGGAGGTGTTACAGCAAATACTAGAATCTCTCAGTATTCCAGAAAAAGGGAACCAAAAAGAGCCTTAGAAATCATTGGAAAAGAAAAAAAATAATTATCCTCCTTTTGCTGAGAATGAAAATCACTCTTAAAAAAAGAGGGAAAGAAAGAAAAAAGAAAGAAAGAAAATTATTCCACAAAGGAGAGGTGCTGGCTCAAGCCACAGGGCTAGAGAATAGCCCGGAGAAAATTCAACCCAGGCAGCTGGGGCTCCCAGACCTGTGTGCTCTGCTTTTTACATACTGTTTCATACCGCTGTTCATGGGCGAGATTAAGTAAATTAATGCCCCTCCCTGTCTCTTACTTTTCCCATGAGAAACATGAAGATATTGGACTAGGTTAGATCAACATTTTACAATAGACGGTCTGTGGAACACACTTATTCAGAACATTAAGAGGTGGTAGGGCCAAAAAGGATTCCATGAGCAAAAAGGATTGGGAAACACCTGGTTAAGCAAAGCTAAACAGATGTCTTTGCAGTAAGATGTCTCAAAGCCTTTAATATGTTAATGAGCATCATAGATCTCCAAGTGTGGTCGAATTTATGGTGTTTCACAAATCCATTATAGCACAAGCTGATGCCTACTAGACCAGCTCTTTCTGGACCACTCCCAAGACTGATCCAGTGTAGAAACAGCCTCCCTGGCAGAGGCTTAGATCTCTGGGTTGGTGGGACTTTGAAAAGATGTTGCACTGATTCTTCTGGCCTCTGAGGCTGGATGGGGTTCAGATACAGGAGAAAGAGAAAACTTTGTGAAGCACAGATTCCATTAAGTGTCACCTCCCTCCCTCCCTCCCCTTCACCAAGAGAGAGCAAGGAAAGAAGGAAGGGAGGGCCATTCTGCTAACTTTGGAGAGGGGGACATGGATATCTTCCCCTGAGTTAGGATGATCAAAAGCTATCTCTTTGTTTCCTTATTGATCAGGAAGAATGAAGTTTGGAAATGTAGGTCTAGGAAAGAGGGGAGCAAACAAGATCACGTGTTTACTTTTTTAGAGGAGGAAGGGGAGGAGGGCAAGCAAGGGGATATCAGAACATTATGGTTTCATCAGCTTTGGCCTCATTGCTTTTATTGAGTAAACAAACATCAGGATGGTTCTTGATCTTGGTCAAGCCTCAAGTAGCTCAAGAGCACATGGTTTTGCAAAACGTTGATTGATAGCACAAGCTCAACCTGAGACTATACAAGATGCTTCTCAGAAGAAAAATAGTCTATGTGTGGGCATCATATGCGTGTTTATGCGTGCACCTCGAAGGCATAATGCAGGTAAAGGAAAGTGTTCAGAGTTTATTTAGCCCCTACCTAATTGGGTTGGCATTCCTGGACCTCAGATCCAGACGTACAGATCAGCTTCTGATAAGCTGCTTTTGGCAATGTATATGGTGTCTGTTACTTGCTGGGCAATGCAGGATGGATCATGTAACAAGACACATTTGTACTCACTGCCTGGGCATGTGGGAGGACACACAAGATGACACAGGCTGATGAAGCAAGGTGGTGAACAAGTTCTCCCTTGGCTGCCCTGGAACCCTTGCTAGCTCTCTTCACACCATCCACATTCCCTTGTTTTCACCTTGACCACTGAGGCTCCCCTGGTGGTCAGCAGAATAGTTATTATGGAGAGAAAGGGGGTGTGCTTCAGGGGAGTTGTCGTGGTGATGCACTATGTATACACCAAGCAGAAAACTTAGGATCTCCAGGCCTTCTTCCCCCTCTCCATCACTGGAAACAACACTCCCCCAGGGCCGGCACTTGATAATACTCATGACCCCTCTGCAGCATTTATAAGGTTATCACCAGTTAGTTCTATTCTTGTCATTACCCCTCTCTGAGGAGGTGAGTGTAATTGGACTCACTTTACAAAAGAGAAAGTAAGGCACAGAGAAACAAGTGTCACTGCTGGATTCAGAGAAAGAAATCACGTTGGAGCCAGTGTGTGCTTCCAATTCTAAAATTCTGTGATGTCAGAAGGGAATGACCGAGGATTAAGCCCTCTCTATATCCAACATACCCAAATCACTGGCTGCTCTCTGTTTACCCCATCCCTTTTCAGGAGAGAAGGAATAATTGGGGAATGTAAACCCTGGGAATCCAAGCCTCTCATTAGATTCCAGGAAAACAATTTATTCTTTTACCAAGAAAGTATGGAGGATCTAGGCTGACCTTTGCTAGGCAAGTAAAGAAAAACCAGTATATAATGTGTGGGTCCTTTCCTAAAGGAGCTTGCAGTTTGTTAAGAGATGAAAGATATACATATGAAAAGTGAAATATCATGTATCATTAAATCTAAGATGCCACAGACTGTGAGACAATCTCAGAGGTGTTAGAAATGAAAAAAAATTGTAAATCTTAGAATCAGTGGGATATGGTAGTAGTATTAAACCTAGTGCTACTCCCAAAATAATAGGAACACACTATAAAAGAGCCCTCCCAGGCCTTTGTTTCAGTCTTCCACACCTAGGAAATCCCTTCCTCATGTCCCTGAAAGATGGGCATTGGCTTCCCTATCCCATGACCAATGTGAACATGAATGACCCAGACAAAAATTTTAGGTGAGCATGAGCTGGTATTGGAGGCAAGGCAGGTGGTGCAGCAAGACACATGTCCTGGGTGGAAGTCAGGGTCAAGTGTCTGGTGCAAAATAGTGGGTGATGGTGGTGGGTGATGGACCAGGGAGAGCATGGTGAGGAAGGAAGGGAAGAGAGCCAAGTCACAGTCATGAATGGGAAGGCAGTCAGGAGTCTTAGAGAGACAGGGTGAAGAAGCATGGCAGAACTCCTGGAGAAAATTTGAGGTCATCCCCTTAATTATGGCAGACAAATCTGGTTACAGGTAGCTATTGAAAGGATGCTGGACGTCTGCTATCTGCCTCCCATCCCTCGGCAGCTCAAACTTTTAAAAGTTATTTCTTTCATTGCACTGAAATGTTTTCTTCTTGCATTCCCTATAGATTGCCTCTGTGCAGTTTCTTTAAACCATATACACTAGGTCTTTCCACCCCACCCCACAGGACTTCTCCTGTGTATGAAGGCAGCCATGCCTTAGTCGTCTCTTTGTTCAACGACCTTTATTTCTTCAGTTTCCTGTCCCTCTGAAGGTCATCCTTTGTAATGCTTCTTGAGTGAGAGATACTACTTCTATGAATATCTTATTTAAATACAACTCAAATATGAATAAAGTGGGATCCATTCCTCCAGGTATAGTCTAATCAATGTAGAGCACAGTGGGATTTGTGTAGGGTACTTTAGTTACCTTACCAGGTGCTTATAACTTAAACCTGACCAGCTTCATTCATGCTAAGTCGGTTTTGGATCAGCATCCCAGCCTTATGGAGATAGTTTCAAATTTGTTACCTTTTGCCCATTATTTTGATTATTCCTTTCCATTTTATGTAATCAGTGGAGTTGAATTAAAAAGCAGTCTTTTATGAATTCATTTACGTAGTTGATGGAGATACTGAATAGAGCAGGTTAAGGAGTCTGGCCATTCTGATAGAGAAGTCCCTGTATGTCTCTGATCTTGACTTCTTAAAATGAGCACCACATATCCCTAGTAAACCACATATGACATAGTAACCCACACTAATCCCAGGGAATGGGACTCCATCTAGAATTGATCTAGATAACTCAAAAATCTTTGTAGATCCAGTCACCCACATTATTGTGAACTTTGTCACTGTGGTTCTCCTTGGCTTTCTGTCCCCTGTTGGACTATGCATGTGAGCTTCATGCAGCTGTTGCTGGCCTTGATGAGCAATTTGGGATATGGTTTTCCTGTTCAAACTTAGAATCCTCCCTCAGGTATGATTCTGGAATTTACTATGACCAGAACACCAACCTACAGGTTGGGGTTTGGGACACAACTACTATTGATTGGAGAGTGTAATCAACAGTAGTGTGTCCCTTGATATCTTTGCTGACTTTCTTGAAACTATCCACCATTGTCATAAGCCTTTAATTCACTGAAAAATAAGAAGTACTACCTGATTTGTGACTGAGGTTACAAGATCTCAGTGTACCTTTATATTTTGTAAAATGAAGGATTTTGACTAGAATAGGTTTTCTGAAAATGTTTTCCAAAATGAGATGTTGCTAGGTGTTAAGTTAAAAAATAGGACAGGAGGAAAATCCAGTGGTTAAGCTTTCTAAGTGCTTGATAAAAATTTAAACATGTCACTTTATAAAGCATTTCCTAGTGCCTTCCACGTGCTAATGAGCTTCATGAATAGCCAAGAGTGAGCTACAGTGTGCAGTTTCCCCAAAATGTATTTGCGGAGCACCATTGGTTGGAACAAATAGTCTGTGGCACCCCTTTTGAGAAACACTGAGCCAGCTGGTTTCGGCAGAATCTTTAAGGATCTCCATGCTGACAAGTGCATTCTTCGCCCAGAGAGCCCGGGGCTGGATGTGAAGGGCAGGTCGCTGCCCAGTCGTCAGCCAGGCTCTACTGCACACCGGGAGAGCGTGTCCTTCTGCTGCAGTTATTACCATGCGGAGGGCATCTCCTGACCACTCCTGACATTGAAGAATGGGAGCAATTCCCTGTCCGTGTCTCTTCCACCATTCGCTCCCTCTACTGCTGTCCCTCCCCGGCATTTGGGGCATCTGCCTTGTGAAGCTCATTAACCTCTTAATGATGCAATATCCTTTTCCATATAAGCTTCTGTCCTGGAAATTTGCCACTTTCAGCGCTTCCCAGGAGGAGCACTTTCACTCATGGGTTGCTCTATGAATTGGAACTTGTCCCTCTGTGCTGGGAGAATGATTGGCACTCTGTCTCTGGTGCGGGGGCATGCTTGGGGGAGCACCAGGGGACAGTTGTGAAGATTTCTTGAATTTTCAGAATGACTGTACTGATTCACAAACGGGACGTTTTGGTGCCCTGCCGATTGACGAAGTACTCTAAATCCATTTGATGAAAGGAAGATATGGCATTTTTTATTCTTTTTGGGAGGAAAGTGGGTTCACACACCTGACTCCTGAGCCATAGACATAGTTATTCTCATGAGCCCCTTTGATTTGGTTCAGTAGATAGAGGGCAGTTGAGGAAGAGGATTTGAGTTCATGTCTTCAGTTCTCCAATGCCTTAACTCCTTTGCCCCTCCACTCTGCCCTGAGTTTGTCTTTAGGGCCAGGCAGGTTGGGTTGACATCTCAGTTTTGCAATTTACTAACAGGGTGAGTGATTCTGGGGTTAGGTACTCAATCTCTGATCATTTCCATCAGTGAAGTGTGATGGGAATTACTCTTAGTCTCCGTTAGTGGTTTTCCAACTATCTGTGGCCTCTGATACAGTCACACTCTTGCTGGGACATATCAGCAGGCATTATGTGGAGCCTGCCTCACAGCTAATGCCAGCTCTCTAGACACACCAACTAGCTCTGGGTGCACGGATTCATGCATGCGTCCGCACAGGTATGCATGAACCCACGTGCTCTGTGTCTCCTAACAGTCTCCACTATGCTTAATGGGATGGTTATTATGAGGTTGAAAAAACATTATGCTAATAATAATAGCTAACATCTATTCCACACCTACTTTGTACTCTATTTGCAACATCTCACTCAATCTTCTCAACAATTCTGAAGGCAGTCTGTACCAGAGGATGACAGAGAGACAGAGAGAGGTTCCACAGCTTGTCTGAGGCCATGCCAGTCCAGAGTCCAGGCTCTGAACCACCCTGTTCTAAAGTATAGGGAATCAACTTATAAACCATCAAGTGCTCTGCCGGTCAGGGACCATTCCTGTGGCTGCTAAGCCTCTTGTAATTTGAAATGCGCCAAAAGGATAATGAGAAGATTCAGAGTCCCAAGGCATCCCCTCCATGTCATTGGTGTTCGTTAGGGAAATATGTGTCTGGTCGCTCCATTTCTGTCTGGAGATGGAGTTGTTACACGTTTCTCTGAGGGTCCTAAGGTTGAGGAGATGGAAGGAGTAGAGGAACCACAATGTAACTCCGCATTACCAAGAGAGAGGGCTAGGAAGTTTCAGATCCCATCTCTCTCATCTGTCACCCAAAGAGAGTCCTGTTGGAATTTGGTATCTGAGCCAGGAGGGGGTAGCCTGGGGACTAAGAGACTGAGGTATTGAATTATATCAGGACACCACAAAGTGCAGGGACCAGTAGGACACACTCCTAAGCTTTAGCCAAGTTAAGGAGATGATCAAATAATTCAGTCCTTGGGTCATTCCCTTGTCTGATTTTCAGCACTTTCCTTGCAGCAAAAAAGCAAACTGTAGCTGAGAAGAGATCTCAGGACTTAAATCTTAAGACTCCGAAAGTCAAAAGTCACAGGACTAAAATAGCTCTTTATAAAGATTTTGCTGTTTATTTAATAACTTGCATCAGTGAACCATTGCATATCCTTGACGATCTGACCTTTCTGACCAACTCTTTCTCTTTCTTGTTTGGCCATTATGATGGTTTCATAGGAAACTATGGGCCTGGGTTCCCACCAATGCTTTCCATAAAAGAAAATACAGACTTGGGTTTAGGGCCATGTGTTCCATTGTCTACTGATGAAAAGGTGCCATGTGGGTTCCTCGGGTACCTGCAGGAACCCCCATAGATGCTATATTTATGTGATGTTGGTTTATGTTCTAAACTCAAACTCTCTCCATAACCAGTTTCTCTCGAAGTAACACTTTTCTTCCTCAGAAAATCTGAACTTAGGCCTTTCCAAACTGGAGAACATCATCCTTCTTCCACTTGGTATGCAGTTGGTGGATTAGGTCTTTGGGTCTTTATATGATGAACTCGTGTTGGGATTAGGCACAGGGATGCTGTCATGGCGGCCAGGGAAGGTGTCGGCTTCTCAGTCCTGTCTGTGGAGGTCCATGGGCAGGGATCACGGCCCCTCTGTTTTATTTCAGGAGGTGTGTTTTCAATCAGCGACTGTGAGGCTCTGCAGTCGCCCCTAAGAAATGCCAGGTTTGCTAAGCTTTACCGCGTGGGGGATGCTTTCAACATGTAAAACATAATCCCTCACTGAAACCTTAAATTATCCAAACTGAAAGAACTTTCCGGGTTTAACTGGCTTTTCTCAGTGAGGTGGTTTGTTTTCATTTGCTTCATTTCTCCGCTTTTGGCCTTTGAGCTCTCTCTCGACAGTTTCGTTCCTTTTTAAAGTCAGTTTCACCTCTCAGTTCCCTTCTGGTACCTCAGCCTTACAGAGTTTCATTTCCCCACACCGTGTGATGGGGTGAAGGGGGTCGTTATCATTAATTCTAAAATAGGAAGATTTTCCTGAAATATGACCAAACTGGAGGGCAATAAGGGGAAGGCAATTTGATTTCAGAACAAATCACCTATTGGAAATCTTTGACCCTCATTCCTCATCTATACATAATACGGTTACTACGGAGATCATACTACTCACCTTGGGCTTCATGTTGGAATCACTGGGAACTTAAAAAGAAAAGCCAGATGACTGTGCATTATCCCATACCAATTAACTAGGAAATCTAGAAATGGGCCCCAGGCACGTGTATTTTTTTAAGCTCCTGGGTGCGTTTATGTGCAGTCCAGTGGGAACCCTGGCCTGGATGCTGGTTGAGGACCTCAGCTCCTTCTTGGCTGAGCACCTTCAGGATTATCGTGCCGGTGGTGCCTGTGACTGCAGTTGACAGAGCCAGTGTAATGTGCTCCTGGCCTGATGGTTAAAAAAACCCTCTCCTCGCTTGGTAAATACTGTTTCTGAAATGGTCTTTGTTTTATAGGTGATCATGTAGAATATTTTCAGCTTAACCTTCTCACAACTTCCTTGTTGCCATAGAGGGAGGGGGGCCTCTCCCTCCCGAGGCCTCACACACTTCGCCCTGGACAGGAGGGCAGGAAGCTGGTCTGTGTGGGGGCACCCACTTCAGAGCCACAGGTGTGCCAAGGCTCTAGGAAGCTCAGCCTGACCTCCCAATGGTCTCCCGGGGCCTGCCCCGCAGCCCTGCTCTGCCCTGGTAACCCAAGCTCTCAGTGCAGCAATGACCAGCAGAGCCAAATCCTAAATCTCAGTCAACTGACCTCATTTCCACCACCTAAGAAAGGGGTAGGGCTTTGACTGAAACCCAGTGGAATTATTTAACTTTAAATGCTTAAATGCTTATTCTGAGCCATTCTGGTTTACTCACCTCCTTTCTCCCTTTCTTGTCCCTCCTCTCCAGTCCCTGCCAATCCAAGCATGATAGAAGCATAAAATTTTATCCAAATTACAAGTGTGCTATGGGATAACAATATATTTTTTAGTCATTTCCCAGTCAGCAGACCTGGACATTGTTTTGTTTTCGTCAGTAGGTGGGGAGATAGGGAGAAGTCTATAGAATATTTTCCAACACACAGTGTTTTAAATAGCATTGCATGTTGATTTCTACCCTGTGCTCTCCAGTTTGAAAAATAAAGGACATAACACAAAGAAAAGAGAGGAGTCTCAAATAGGATTTAAAATATATTTATGATACCAAAACCATTTCAGTCCTTTGCCAATGGTTGATGAATTTGATAGAGTATCTATGGTACATGAGGTCTTTTAAATGAAGCTTATGATAAAAAAGGCTACATTTGAGATTATCTACTGTGTGCAGGGAACTGGCTTAGAAACTTTACCCAAAATTGTCTTGATTCCTCACCACAAAGTAGGCAGTGCTGTTTTAATTTTACTGATAAATAAAACAAAACAAAAACTGAGGCTTAGCAAGTTTACAAAACTTGTTCATGGTCACACAGATAGCAAATAACAGAGGTATGAATCAGTCTAAGTCAGTCTGTTCCCCATGTCCTTGCCAGCACCCCACTAATTCTAAAGAACTGAGTAGATTCCCGCAACCAGAGAACGTACCTTCAGAGTGGGGGCAGCAGTGGGTCACAGTGCTCTCACTGGGTCTGTGTGAAGTTAGACCAATATAATTTTTAAGACCACCTACCATGTTTTTGTTAGATATTTATTTCATATACACATCACCTTCGAATAGAGCTTTGATAATCATTATTGTACCCGACCCTCCCAACACAAGGAGAAATTGATTGCCTTATGTATAGTTACAAGTTTTTTTCAGTGGCCGAGCTAGGGCCTTCTAACTCCTGCTGGTCCAGTGCTCTTTCCATCACTGTGCCTTGTGACTAATGGTAGATGTTTGTGCCCAGCCTGGCCTCATTGCTGTATCCTGACTGACCCAGGCCATCAAAGGCAAAGAGCTAGCTATATTAGGTCCATTAGGTAATGAACTGGACTAGCTGGCCAGACTGGTCTTACCAGCTTTCCCTCTCACCTTGGCCAACCCACAGTTCTACTAAGTTTCTAAACACATTTTTTTTTTTCCTGATTCAGGAATTGCTAACTTCTTTTCTCACTTCTGGCTGCTCTGTTGGTCTATCACCCCTCTAAGCCAATCCTTCCATTTTCGAGCCCACCTCCTCAGGAACCCTTTCTTGATTGCAGACAATCTTGGTATCTCCCCAGGCCCTGAGTTCCCAAGGTAATGCTATCCAGACAGTACAATTCACTTAGCACTTAGCACCAGGAGCTTTGAGTTTTGTTCAGATCCTCAAGTCTATACAAAGCTACAGATACTTGTCTATTATTTTCTATGTGCCAGCTATGGAGATAGAGGTGGGAGTGAGGTGCTCAGTGTGCCTTCAAGTACATGGTGGGCCCTAACAGATATGCATTGACCATTTGCTCTTTGCTGGTTGACTCTGTAGTATTATCTCAATGGTTACCAGGGTATGCTGTGAAATAGAAAAATAAAGCAATTATTTAAGAAACAGGAAGGGTCAAGAGTTTCCCATTGAGCCTGCGATTGTGGGAGTTTTGCCCAGAGAAGGAAAGCTGTGCAAGCTGATCTCTGGGGTGGCCGAGCCAAGGACTTCAGAGTAGATTTAAAAGTTCTGTCACCATGAACAATTGACATTGGCAGAAGAAGGCACAGATATTTCTAAAGAGGGAATCTGGGTGTCAGAATTTCAAGTCCTGAACTGAACTCAAGTATTGACTTGCTTTTAGCTCTCAAGCCCCTTCTTTCTGTGGTATGAGTCACTCATTCATCCTATAAATAATCATTGAGTATTTATTTGGGATAAGGCATAGTGTCAAATGATACACAGAATAGAGATGATGAAGATATGGAGACTGTCATCAAAAAGATATCAGTTTAGTAGGATGCAAACAATAACATCTATGATAAGTGCTATGTAGATGGGCCAAAGGGGAGGGAGAAAAATTTAGACTTGGGGAGAGCCTTGCTTACAGAAATCTTAGTTGATAAACTTACCTGTGCCTAAAAGTTATCTTAAACAGGCAGAGGGAGGGAGGGAAGCATACCAATCTGAAATTTAGGACGTGTTTCAGATGCTCCTCTCCTCCAAACCCTCCAATGGCTCCCTGTTTCCTTCAATGCCAAAATCAACTCTATGCAGTGGCCTGCAGAATCCTCAGTGAGCCGCCTTGTGAACCATCCTGCCTCATCTCACTCTGCAGCACCTTAGAATACTCTTAGCATCGGTGGACCCTGGGGGCTTGGCCTCTGCTGATTCCTCTGCCTGAAGGCTCTTCCCCAGACATTTGTGATGCTTGCTCTTGACCTCTCTGCTTAAATCGAAGTTATCCACTATGACTTTCCCGACCACTCTCTAGAAAATAACAGATCCAGCCCTAACTGGTTTGGCTCAGTGGATGGAGCATCGGCCTGTGGACCAAAGGGTCCTGGGTTCGATTCCGGTCAAGGGCACATGCCTAGGGTTGCGGGCTCGATCCCCAGTGGGGGGCGTGCAAGAGGCAGTAAATCAATGATTCCCTCTCATCATTGATGTTTCTATCTCTCCCTCTCTCTTCTTCTCTGAAATCAATAAAAATATATTAAAAAAATATTAACAGATCCATCCTCTCTGACTTTCCCTGATCCTCCTAACCTGTCTCAGGTTTATACCTAGCACTTAAAAGGATGGTCCTCAAGGTGGAAGCCTTGGATATGACCGCGTTTTGCTGCACACAGCATTTTAAGATTGGGAAGTAAATCTCACAGACCAGTTTTCCCATATTTTCTTTTGTTTAAAAATATATTTTTATTGGTTTCAGAGTGGAAGGGAGAGGGAGAAAGAGAAACATCAATGATGAGAGAGAATCATTGATTGGCTGCCTCCTGCAGCCCCCACTAGGGATCGAGTCTGCACCTGAGGCATATGCCCTGACCAGGAATTGAACCATGACCTCCTGGTTCATAGGTCGATGCTCAAACACTGAGCCATGCCAGCCGGGCAGTTTTCCCATATTTTCAATGGGTGCTGCTCGCTTACCTACGAGATGGAAGTCAAGATCAGCTGTATTTCTGCCTGTTAGATGGTTGATCCTTTTCACTGTCCGCAAAAGGAATCCAACTTGGCTTCGCTTATGTTCCCGGAGAAGGGTATCTGTCCAGTCAATTTAGTTTTTCCTTTGGCCCAAGATAGCGAAATCGGGTTTTTGTTGTTGTTTCTTGCTTTACGCAGGTATTTTATGGGTAGATGTGAAAGCATTTGGCTTTATTTGTGGGATGGTTTCTTATCTTATTCTCTCTTGTTTATGCAGGTTTTTTTGTTTCATTTTAATCTGATAAATGGCCAGCAACTTCCCTGAACTCTATGCAAATGGTATCCAGGCTACGGAATAATTATTTAGTGAATGGCAGATCTAGTTTATGTTAGTGCAGATCAAATTAATCATTATTAGTCATGCCTCCTCTGATAGTAACCTCATCCCTCGCAGACACGCTCCTCTTTATGAAGTAGTAGCTGCGAGGAATGGCTGGGCTCCACTGGTTGCACTGTGCTGTGGCTTTCCCCATATCTTGGCAAGAGAGATAACAGTATATATCCAGACTAAAACAAACAAACAAACATAAACAAACAGATAAAACTACCCTTGAGACATCTCTCTCTCTTTCCCTCTCTCTCTCTCTTCTGACTACTCACCACAGAACTCAAGTTCCAATATAGACAAGAAAAGAAAGGAGCAGAATGTTGCCCTCTCAAATAAGACAAAATAAATTATTATAATGGTAACCTGTGGTGTTTTTTTTTTAGTAAGACTGTATCCACAGGCCTCCTCTTCTGGTTTCCCTGCCAATGCATGGGTCTCAGGGGCAGCAGTCTCCAAACCTCCAAAGTCCTTACTGTCTGAAAGGTGCTTCCCGTTCTGGGGTGTGTGTGGATTGGCTTCAACAGGATAAGCTCTGTGCCTGGGGCTAGTTATAAAGGAGCCCCTTTTCACCTTCAGTTCAGATTGGAATAGAGAACATTTGGAAAATAGAAAAGGGTGAGATGGGCAGGCAGAGCACAGGGAGTCAGGGGACCAGGCTCCAGTTCTTGTTATAGAAAGCTCTTAACTTCCCAAGGCTTCAATTTTTCACATCTGTAAAATGGGAGGGTGATGTGGAATATTACTTAGCCTGAAAAAGGAAGGACATTTTGATCCATGCGACAACATGGATGAACCTTGAGGACATCATGCTCAGAGAAGTAAGCTAGTCACAGCAGGACAGATACTGCATGGCTCTCCTCATAAGAGGTGCCTAGAGGAGTCAAATCCACAGAGATGTAAAGTAGGACGGTGGTTGCCAGGAAGTGGGGCAGATGGAGAACCAGCGCTCAGTGGGTATATAGAACATTTGGAAAATAGAAAAGACAGAAAAGCGGAGAGTTCCATGGGAGGATGGTGGTGGTGCCTGTGCGACAGTGTGAATGTTGCCACTGAACTGTATAGTTGCAAATGGATGACATGCTAAATTTTGTATTTTGTGAAACTTGCCACAATTGAAAAATAAAAATGTTAAAAATAGAAGAGGAATAAAAGAGGCTGTCCAAAAGGAATGCAGGAAGGAGTCGCCTCCTTGCATGCGGGGGGCCAAGGGTGTGTTCCTGTGCAAGGGCCTTCCTCCTTGTGGGATGTGGGATGACAGAAGTCCAGATTGTCTTCCTTACCAAGTCCTCTTTTCCTTCCCCTTGCCACTGTTAGGACTGTTTTCTTTCATTCCCCTAATCCTAGAGTGATTACGGGGAAAGGTAGATTCGAGAAGGCATTTCCTTCACTTGGGAGAGGCTTAAGGACAGAGGAGCAAGGACGGAGGTGTGCCTCCAGACCCCGGGGTTGTCACTTGAATGCAATGTAGAGAACTACATGGCACTTTGAGTAGGGATTCTGAGTTAGTGTGTCTCCTGGTGACAATGACAATGGCTTGCTCTGCACTGGACTGCCTGTCCAAGACCACTGGTTTCAACTTGGAATGAGGCCTGTACCAGGGCCACTGATTTCCTATAGACTGCAACTGAGGTCCCTGACTGAAGTAGTTACCTGGGACCCTTTCAAAATACAGATGCTCAGGATCCACTCCAGGGGAACAGAATTAGGACACACACACACACACACACACACACACACACTTTTAAGTGCCCCAGGTGAACAGCCAGCATGGGAAGCACAGAAGAAATAGGCAGTCCCTTGCAAGTGAGCCAAGCCAACACCAGCCATATAGTGGCTTCTCGTTAATGGCCTTGGACTTCACAAGGGATATTTTTCACGTGGAGCCCCCAGACAGAGGTGGGCTCCCCACAGAACTGGACACAGGGACAGAATGGGGATCTTCAGTGCTGGGGAGGGAGGGAGCCCATTCATCTGAGGCCTCCCTTGTGCTCAGTAGGATCAGTCAGGCCTGGGAAAGAGTCATCGGAGGGCGTGTTATCATCAGCATGTGACCCTTTCCACTCTTATCAGAATCTGCCTGGGTATTTCCTGCTGACAGGCCCTGAGGCGCAGCAAGAACTGAGGCCAGCCCAGCTGAGAGGGAATGGAAGAGCTGTGGATTCAATATCAGCTCTGTGATTCCCCCCCAAGGGATAAATATTGTGCTTTGCAGCTTATAGGATGGAACAGACTTCCTAAGCGCACGAGTCCAGGGAGAGAGTTAATAAAACCTCCTGATACCTGGCCTCCCCGGCAGCATTTGTTTGTCTAGCAGGGAGGCTGTGTGCTGTTCATACAGCGCTGGTGTTAGGTTGACATTTGTTTTGACCTTTAAACTTTCTGCTTCCTCCTTCCCTGTCCTCTCCCCTGCTGGCCCCCCACCTCCTGTTGTTCCTCAGCAAGTGAGCTTGATCCTCTGTGACCCGGGCTTTTCCAGAGGTTGCCTCTCGCGGGCTTGGACTGGGTGGGGTACAGGCTTTTCCTATTTTTTTTTTTCTGCGCAGGGGTCATCGTGTGACTGTAAAATTATTGTCTGGTGGCAACACGAGCGGCATTTCACATGTTGGGAGTGGGGAGCATTTTGTTTTTTCTTTAAATAAGAAGAGGAAAAGAAAACACCTCCAGGATTCACATCTGCCTGGGGAGCGAGGGTTGGGCCTCCTGCCTTGGCTGGAGAAGGCCTGCTTCTCTGGAGTGTGGCCCGGACCCAGCGGGAATGGGGGGGCCACATCCCCAGGAACGCAGGTGCTTGTCGGGAAAAGGACATTCTTGGTTAGGAAGCTTCTTCATGTTCTGAGGGTGTTTTCATAAGGGTGTAACCCCGGGGCTAAAGGAAAATTCCACAGTGCGATGTTTCTGTTCTTGGTCATCCTCCCAAGTTGCTGTGTGTTGTACTGAAGCTTCCAGGCTTAGCACTCAAACTGACTCAATAAAACAAATTTTCTTTACCTACTTTTTTTCATCTGTTTAATGGGACTCATGGGGACATATTTAGAATTAAGTGCCATGATACATACAAAAACGCCTAGAATATACCTGGCATAAAATAGGCACCCAAAGCCATTAGACCTTGATGCTGTGATTCCTCCTTGGTGTCTTCTACCTGAAAGACTCTTTAGTTCTGTTGCTATTTTCAGAACACCATTGGGCTTTTGAATGTGTGCACTTTGCCCTTTGGGGTGGGATTATCTGGAGAGGTTCCTTTGTTCTTTAAGTTCCTTTTCTTGATCACTGTTGAAGACCAGAGACACTTCCTTCATAGCAGCACAGAATGCATTGTTTCTCTCTCTGGTCTTCCCTCCTCACCTACTCCTGTTGACTAGGGTTCATCATTATCCATGGATGGTCTATAGTGATTTAGAAAAAGTAAATGTAGAAACAGGCTGTAGAGGAAGCCGCTCACTGAGGGTGACCCTAGCTCTCCCACCACACGTGTCACCTGTGCTGTGAGCCATCTCCCTCTCATGCTACCTTTCAGAGAAAGGATGTCTATAGAGGGGGACCTGGATGGCTTCAACTCTCACTAGTTAGCTGCAGATATGCCGCTAAAGGCTCATGGAAAGGCTGGCTCACAGCCAGACACACAGGAAGGACCCAGGAGGAAGCCTGAGCAGATTCTGCAGTGCTGGCTGGAGGGCAGCAGGGCCTGCTGGTGACCTGCCCACTCCTTCCCAGCAGGCAGCACTCTGAAGTTTTGTTTTAATACATCTTTGCTACACCAACAGAAATTTCCTTTCTTCTTACTCCCAGAATGTAGAGAAGTGGTAGTTGGGATGTTTGTAGCCTCACTTTTAAGTGTTTATTCCCAACTGATGGAAACCAAAACCAAAATAAACAAGTAAACAAATACCCAGTCCAACCACTAGGGCCCTGCAGGCTGGCTGAAGAGAATGAATGTGGTCTTAATCTAGGTTTATACATCAGATTCCACGTAAGTGTTAGTCTTTCCTCCCCCCGCCCCCCTTTCTGTGTGTGTGTGTATTCATTTCTTTCTTGGCATAGCTGGGTAAGGTGGAAGGCATAGCTCCTAGATGACGTCCTAACATATTTCTGTTCTGCTGCTGCAGCCACTTATAGGTGTCTGGGGACAACATGGCCATTGCCTCAGATTGAAAACAAAAGTTTGAGCCAGTGATATATCATAGTTATTGAAGGGTAATGTGAGAAGGAGGAAGAGAGGCTGAAGATTTATGCACTAATTTGTGCTAGAAATGTGCTAGAAATGTGCTTGGTTTGCTATGGGCTGCAGCTGTGACTTTGAACATGTTCCTCTTAAATGGATGATAGTCTTTACATGTAGGCATGAGTCAGGGTTGTGTCAATCAGAGTGAGGGTAAAGGCATGTGAAATCATTCTATCAGGGTACTTTATTGAAATATACATTCCTGAGTGATATCCTTGGACTTATCTTCTAGGAGTGAGTGTGTGTGTGTGTGTGTGTGTGTGTGTGTGTGTGTGAGAGAGAGAGAGAGAGAGAGAGAGAGAGAGAGAGAGAATATGTATGTGTGTGTTTCCTAGATGATGCATCTTATAAAAGATCTCCAAAGAAATTTTGATGACACATTTCTGATATTTACCCTGTGCCAACCTGAGCATTAGAGAACCACTGGTATAGATGAACCCCTGGTGTAGATGAGCCACTCGTGTAGATGAACCACTAGCTATGACATGTGCAGGATCTTAGCAAAAGTTGTCACGCAGAATGTGACTTGGCAGTAGCTGGTTTGTGCTTAGGGTATTAATACCTAGGATTATGCAAATTTGTAATGAGAGGTAATTTTGAGGGTCACCTAATCTAACTCCTCTATAGATATTCTGAGAGATACTTGTCATCTTCAGCTTTAAAATGTTATATAGTCTGAACGGGTCCAAGCCAGAATTTAAACTTGGGTCCTCTGATCCCAGAGCTCACACTCTTGATACTTAGGCACCCAGACAAATGACAGTAATCTCTTAATTTGAATGAATTGCATGTCTCAAGATAGTTAACAATAGATTCATGATGTTCTATATTTTTAGTTGGGTTTTATTTTAAGTCAGATTACTTCAAAGTTGATATCATGCTTTGTAGAAAGGATAATGCCAAGGTCCCTGGAGGTGAATTTAGAATTTTTATTTTTTTGAAAATGAGAATGCTTCTACATTTAATCAGGGCACGTTGCCTTGCTAGTGAAAGTCTCTCCAGAAATTAAAACCTTTAGCCAGTGGCCTGGGCCTTTTTTCTTTTAATTGCTATTGGAGAAGAAATTTCAATGTTTATTCATTCAAAAAATGTTTGACCAATTACTATATACAGGCTCTGTGTGAGATCCTACACATGTTTGAATAAGATGCTCTCCCTGTCCTCAGAGAACTCACCATCTTCTGGGAGAGACAGACAACTAAATTAACATGGACATGTTTATGTAACAAATGCATTTAGCAGGATGCAGACGGTACTATAGGAACATAGCCAGCGGAGTCAGAAAGGTTTCCAGAGGAGATGACATAAGGTTGTGACATCCAGAGTTCTCTCTGTTTCTCACTGTGTGCTTGCAAGAATTCACTACTTAAGTTTTGGTTACACTTTTTTTTCGGGCCATCATCTCCATAGCCTTGTTTCCAACAAACGAATTAAATATAACTTTTGCCCACTTTTGTTTCTGACCTCTTTCTTTCTAGTAGTTTTATTTTACCTCTTAATTTCTTCACTCAACCCAAGTAATTAAGATAGAGCATAGTTTTCAAATGTAGGTCAGTTTAGGAATTCCCAAGCTTGCAAAGTACCATGTTTAATCATTTCTTTTACTATCTTAGACTGAAAAATAGCGAGTCATAGAGCTTCGATTTGGAATGATGCAATTACAGACTATCAGATTCGGAAGGGACACTAAAGGCCATCTTATCGATTGCCTGCGTGTTCTACATGATGATTCTCTGGCCCAGGTAAGCCAGTGATAGGTGTCAGTCACACAGCCAGGTAGCTTGGGCAGATCTCTGCTCAGACCACTTTCTTTGCACTTTGATCTCTACCTGAACTTTAATCTCTACCTAAATGGTCATTGCCTCTAGAATGACCCCGCCCTGCTTCTTTCTCATAATTACTCTCCAACATTTAATGAACACGACCATTTTAATTTTTTTATATGTTTTTATTGATATCAGAGAGGAAGGGAGAAGGAGAGAGAGATAGAAACATCAATGATGAGAGAGAATCATTGATCGGCTGCCCCCTGCACGTCCCCCGCTGGAGATCAAGCCCACAACCCGAGCATGTCCCCTTGACCGGAATAGAACCTGGGACCCTTCAGTCTGCAGGTTGATGCTCTATCCACTGAGCCAAACCAGCCAGGGCAAGGCCATTTTAATTTTATTGTTGTTTACTTGCATCTCTCTTTTCTCTCTTATGAAGTTGTGAGGAATGATTATCTCTGTGGAGCTGCCCTGGCAGGTAAGTGGGGGGTGGGTATTATGAACAGTCACTTCCATTCTGAGGATGGAGTGTGGATGGGCAGTCCAGGATGGATATTAAGTGAAGAAGTACTTTTTAGGGCACTTTCACCACAGCATTTTCTTCCCCCATCTCTTCCCTGCCTCAGGTGGCCCCTAGCCCCCAGCACTCATAATGAGCTGCTCCTGATGACAGCAGGGTGCCTGCCGCGGCTCTTCATTCCATAGTCTGGCTAGGCTTTCCATGTGGCTGGCCCTGCAGACCCAGCCTAGACTGACTTTTCCTCAAAAGCCATAGAAAATATGATTTCCAAACCAGACGGAATCTACTCTCATTTTCTTCAGCTGCACTATGAGGTGGAACTGTCAGGATAAGACTCTATCTAGTAAGTTAGAAGCTCCCGAAGCCAGAGGGACGGGACATTTCACAGCAAATATTTAAGCTCCTGGGCTCCAGGGCAATTGGAAGGTTGCGTGCTAAGGAGCTTTCCTCTTTCCCTCTAATTCTCCGCATTTATTACTTGAGCTGTGCCATTGGGCTTATCCTTTACACCCAAGGAAGCCCTGCATTTTAATCTGTTCGCCAGGAAAAGAAAGTAAAGAAATAGAAACACCCTGCCTAATGCTGTCCCTAGCACTCAGGATGTCCCTAACCTGTGCCATGTGTCCACAGATAGCCATCTAGGGGGAAGAGGGGTATTGATACTTACGTAGGATCTGGAGGACTGGAGGGCTAGTCCCGGGCTTTCTGCTTCCAGTTCATTTGTGTTTCAGTTTTTACACTGGTAAAGAGGGGAGAAAACTCCTTTCTTAGGCTATCTCCCAGGAGGCCCTGAGGATAAAAATTAGACAAGGAGGGAAGAAATGCTCTAGAGGTCAAACAAGGGCACTGAAAGTGTCATGACTAATTATGATCCCGCAGGGCCAGCACCAGCCTCATGTATGATGTGGAACTTTCTCAGCCTGGCGCACTGCCTTCTCCTCCCAAATACAGAAGGAGAAGCCAGGGACCACATGTGAAGTAACCCGCCCAGCATCTCCCAGTTTCTAAGTGGCAGAGCTGGGTTACATACTCAGCGCTTACTCTCTGACACTCAAGTGCAGCACCTGACACGGTCATTCCATCAAATGCACTGTTAGGTTGTGGCCGTTCTGGGCATCCTCACGGTTACGCCCTGTTCCCTGTGGACCCAAATCTGCTTCCTGGCCCAGCCTGTGTCGATTCGGGTGGACACTGCTGTACCTGTTTTCTTCAGAGCAGCCATCGCCACCCCTCATCCCCGCCCCCCCCAATTCCCCCAGGCTTCTGAGCAGCTAAACTGAGGACACGGGAGATTCCTGGACACTAGAAAGCAGGGACTTGTGACAAGCTGAGGTAAGCCGATTTGGGCCCCAAAGATAAAAACCTGATTTTTCAAGCACTTTGTCTATTGGGTCAGAATGGCACCGGTTAGTACTTTCCATGGAAAGGCAGAAGTTGGGGAGCAGCCTCCCTGTTCCTGAACCTCAGTGTATATTTACAGTCTGAGCACATTTCTGGAATTGCACTGACAGATTCCCTGGGGCATGGAAATCAAGTGCCTTGTGTGTGGATGGGCTGAAGGGGGGGAGTGCTGGCAGGCCCTAAAGAGTCTTTATCTGCCAGCCCCCCCATTCCTCCCCGCAAGGAGTCAGTGCCAAGTCTGGACTTGTTTAGCTTGGCTTGAGTTTGGAAGCACGGAGACTGAGCTGGTCTTGTATGAAGTCCACTTGCTGACTCCTTTTGTCTGAAAGTCCAAAGTGTAAGGGCCTCTGGAGAACAGAGCACTGTTCCTTGTTCCCACCCCTCTCTCCTTCTTGGCGGACGCCCCGGACACCCACTCAGCACACCGTTACAGCTGGGAGGGACCCTGATCTCTCATCCCCCGCCAACCCACCCCAGGTTTTATTCTGGGCATTTTGTTAGCTTGGGCTCATTGTTGAAAAGTTCATCAGAATTTTCCAGTGAGAATTTAGGGTCCCTTGGTCAGCACATCTAGGAAGAATTTTCAGGCACAGTAGCCAAGGTATTCTTTCTTTTGATCATGTGAGTTTCTTTTTCTCATCACGAATTTTACTAAGAATGCAAACAAACAAAAAGCAGATATTTTATATTTTCTGCTGTCCAAGCCAGTGGTGAGATACTATACTTTTCCATTAAGTGACTCACATTCTTTTATTAGCCAAAGTTTTACTGAAGGTTTTGTGTACCCCCCACCCCTTCTCTCGCTGTGATCTGGGTGCCTCACAGGAGGGCTGGGGAGTCAGTGAGGACTCCTTGGGGGACAGAATTGTGGAATTTGTAATTCTTGCCCAAAGCCTGGGACAACCAGGGCTCTCCCCGCTGGAACCACTGAAGGGCCTGAGCTGCCTGATGAGGTCTATTTGCTTAGCCCCAGAGCATTTAATCCTGTTCAGCTGTGTGTGTGTGTGTGTGTGTGTGTGTGTGTGTGTGTGTGTGTGTGTGTCGGGGGGTGGGGGTGGGGTCACTGGGTCAGAGTCCCGGAGCTGGGCAACAGAGTGGAAGGAAAAGGATGAATGAATGGCTGGTTGAGATCTGAGGTGTTGGGTGGCCACTGAGCAGTGGCCTGAGCAGCCTCCCAGCCACAGCCCTGTGTTAATTTTGTAGTGAGATCATTACCTTGGTTGGGTTGTTAAATGCAGTTTAATCTTCCTTAAGACAGGCTGGACAGTGTTGCTTTTGTGACTTCAGAGTCACTCGGCAGGTTGGAGGAGGCGGGTTCCAGAATTCCACCAAGAGAAAGTCACAGCCCATCAGAGTCAGGGACTGTGGAATGCTTCTGTCCCCCAAATATGCAGCATGTGACTGTCATCAGAGCCTCACACTTGGTGGGCATCCTGGCAGGCTGGGAGACATACTAGTAAATGACATCCCCACAGAATGGTTGGGGCTGAGGAAGACTCGCCTCAAGACAGAGCATAGAAAATACCCCAAACCAGGAGTACAGGTTCCAGAGGTGCAGGACACACCTCCTGCACCAAGGACGTCAAAATACATAAACTGCCTCTGCTTGTGTTAGTTCCTTTTTTGTGACTGGGTGAGTCTTGCTGTTTCTTTTTCTTGGAGTTTCTTTTTCACTGTTTACTTTGGGATCATATAGTTGGCAGGGAAGGACAGGGAGAAGGGAGAAAGAGAGGTAGAGAGGATAGGATGGAGGGAGAGAAAGATTGCTCATCGCTCACCCAGGCTGACCACTGCTATTGGGCATGGAAAACTTTGTGAAGAGGAAGCTTTGAGGGAAAAATCTAAAAACATGCAAGGGCACCACCTAATTACCCTGGACTTAAGGCTTTTTGCCCCCTGCTCTGCTGCAGGCTCTGAAGTTACTGCATTTCCCTCCTACCACCTTATATTCTTCTCTGAGTTTATTCTTTCTTCTCTCACCTTGAGTGAATAATCCAAGAGTGGTCCTAGCTGGTTTTGCTCAGTAGATAGAGCGTTGGCCTGTGGACTGGACTGAAGGATCCCAGGTTCGATTCTGGTCAGGGGCACGTGCCCAGGTTGTGGGCTCGATCCCCAGTAGGGGGCGTGCAGGAGGCAGCCAATAATGATCCTCTCTCTTCATTGACGTTTATATCTCTCTCCCTCTCCCTTTCTCTCTGAAGTCAATAAAAATATATTTTAAAAAATAGTCTAAGAGAGTAAAATTTAAATTATAGCCCCCAAAGATTCTACCAACTTCCACCATTTCTCCCTCTCCCTCTCTCTCTTCCTTTCCCTCTCGCTGTCTCACACACACACACACACACACACACACACACACACACACACACACACCACACTTTCCTACCATTGCTTTGGGATGATGGAGAAGCACTCGCTCCCTGCTGGGGAGTGGGGTTCTCACAGTGTGTCTGCTTCCAGCAGGACCTGCTCCCAAATGTGCAGTCATCTCATTCAGAAATGAGAAACAGACAGCTGGGCTCCGCCAGCTCTCTTAGGAAGGCACCTGCTGCAGGAGATTCGAGTGTTCTCTACGACAGTAGTCCTCAGAAGGCTCCAGAAAATAGGCACCCATCCCCTGCCTTTGCTCAGTGACCTCCCTAATACCTTACAGAGGAAGAGGACATACAGGTGGGTGGTGAGGAGCCCCAGGTCCCTGACTCCACATCCTGTGCTTGCCCAGTGGAACTGTGCCTTTCTCATTTTGGAACTCCTTTCGGCATTCCTTTCATCCTTTGGGTACCTAAGATTTTAAATTGCCCTCATCACTTTTTAGGATAAGGAATCTTCAATGTTTGTTTTTTTCCAAAGGTCTCTTTTTCATACTGTAGAGCAGGTCCACTTGTTCTTGAGTTTGAGAATTGACTGATCTAGTCTTCACTGGAACTTTCATCCCCAGCATGGTTTGTGGCAGAAAGAAGGGATGCCATTATAAAGAGAGAGAGATTTGTTTTTTGTTTGTTCTCCATTCAAGAGAAAGAAAGGGGATAAAAGAAAAACAAGACCTGAACTTTCACGTCTTGATAACAATTTCCTGGTATTTACAACATGTAAAATAAACTCCCCCCCCCCCAAAGAAATGCATTTTTGCTTCTTGGCCAAAATGACTATTAGAGGTGGGGGATATTTGCTTTCAATATGTAGATCAGACTGAACAAAAGAGCCACATAAAGTTCGTTCTTTTACGAGTAAAATTATTTGCTCTTGGCCTCACTTATATGTGGAATCTAATGAACAAAATAAACTGAAGAATAAAAAAGAGCCAGAGACATTAAAGCATGGAACAGACTGATTAATTCTGGGGGGGGGGGGTGTCAGAAGAGATTAACCAATGAATTTATATGCATATGTGCATAGCCCATGGACAGAGTATAGTGTGGGGAAGGCCTGCGGGGGGCAGGATGGGGGGAGTGAGAAAGGGGCAATAGGGGATGGGGAAGGGGACATATATAATACTTTCAACAATAAAGACAAATATAGAATATTTATTTACCTCTTAAAGGAAGGGAGGAAGAGTTAAAAGGAAACAGAGAGCAAACCCTATCAAGAATGTTAACTCAAATAGTTTCCTAGCTGCATGGATATTGCCTAGATGGGTGTGTTGCTTTACCCCTGCTGAGACTCCAGGGGTGGGGGAGCTGTCTTAAAACACTGGGATGGTTCCAGTGCAGAGAGCTGGATAATCTTTTGGGCTAAACTCAATCAATCAGCAAGGATTGAGAAGCATACTGTGTACTTTCCAGATGTCCTGGGAGAGGCAGAAATACCCTGGGCTGGTCTTCCTCTTCTGCCAGTTTATATTCTAGAGGGCCAGGCACCATTGAGGATCAGGTAATGAGGACAGACAAAGGAAGGTGGCATGTCACCTTGTCCTTATGATAATTAGGTCTCATATCTGGGAAGCCCTAATAGTTTCCATATCCATGACCTCATTTGATCTTCACTGGATCCTTACCTGAAAGAGGCCACTGAACTTCAAAGAGCAGCTGGCATTGGAGTCAGAATCTGGGATTTTCCATGAGTCAAATAACTACAAAAAGCCACTGTTTCTCCTCTATAAGTGCTTTCCTCATCCTGGTTCTCGCTCCTCCCAGGGTTATGAAAAGGGTCAAATAAAATAATGGATTTGAAATTGCTCCATAAACTCTGGGAAACTCAACAAATATGAGATATCTTGCACATTGTTGGAGAAAGATAATACATGTTATGCACATTTTGGGGTGAAGACTCACTATATTAATGGCAGCTGAAAGATTGGATACTTGCTCAAGGTCCCATGGCTCATCTGTAGCAGAATCCCGGGTCCTCATCCAGGAAGAGGTATTTCCAGTATAATCTGTGGTTGTTTCAACCACTGTGGGAATTCAGATGAAAAGGAAACCAGTGAGAAGTAAATTTATGAGACCAAGTTCATAAATCATTAGTGTTCATGGAGCTCCTCAGATGCGATTTTTTTAAACTCACAAATAGAAAGATATTCCCAAGACCTATTTAGGGTAATAGTGATCCTGCAACACCACAGAATGATGGCAGCCCATCAATGACCTAAGGAGAGGTCACTTACAAAAAAAAAAAAGAAAGAAAGAAAAGACCAGGGTAATGGATAATAATATTCTGTAGTTTTCTGAGACTTTCATGTAGATTATAATACTATTTGATCGTTTCAGAATCCTGTGATATAGGGAGGAAAGACATTTTATTTGTCAATTTTAAATGCAGAACCTAAGATCTTGGGGAGTTTAAAGAATTTATCCTCGGCCATAATACCTATAAGTGGTGAGTCTAGGATCAGACCTGAGTGTTGAGACTTTAAATTCTTATCTCCATGGTGCTAATGCCCCCAGTTGTTTACATTAAAATTGGGGCAATTGGTCCATTTGCCGATACTGCAGACTTACTGTAGATTTCCAGAAAAGAAGTGGGAAGCCTAGTTCTAAGCAGTCTAGTGTGGGGGTGAGGGTGGGGCCCCTGGCCCGGTAGGGGTAGGCTAGGTCCTGGAAAGCCAACGTCATGGTCTTGGGTAAGTTTGTGCTGTTGCTTTCTGTTCTGGAAGATGAAAGGGTTGGACTAGATACATGGATGAAAGATATTATAATTCTAAACTTTCTGAAAGATACAAAATAGAGGATAGGAGTTTTTCTTCATAATATGCTGGCTCTAGTAACCCATTGTATTTTGTAGAGTATTTAAACATTTTTAAGGATGTGTCATCTTATTTCATTCATCCTGACAATATTCTTTGGAGAGGTTGGCCAATGGATGATTTGTATGGCTTCTTCTGGCCATTTTTTTTCTTTCTGTTCCTTAGACAGGCGTAGACCAGACCCTTCTCAGGGGCCTTGTACTTGGTCTTATCTCTCTGATCTTCTCTTTGTTGTCACCTGGGTCTGGCTCACATGTCACTTCTTTAGAGGGGCCTTCGCACATGCTCCTAGTTAAGGTCCCCATGGCCCCATTCTCTATCACAGTGACCTGTTTTATTTCCTTCACCTGAATTGTGAATAGTATTTATTTGTTCACATCATTGTCACTCCAGGCGGGATTTAAATCCAGTAGGGCTGTTTTCCTTGTTCTGCATGGTTTACCAAACACCCAGAGCTGTGCTTTGCACATAATAGGAGCTTAATATCTGTTGACTGAAATAAACATCTTAGGAGAAATTTAGCACCTTGTTCAAGATTACATAGTCAGTGGGTGACCAATTAAGGACTAGAATTCCATCTCTCTGCTCCTAGTTTACTATTCATTCTATTGGATATTATGCTACCAAGATGTATGCATATTTATACCTGGGAGTTCCTGATGACTGCTGATAAAACATAGAAGGATCCTGAGGCATCTGTGTGAAGCTGAATGCATTTGTTAAGGGAAATGAGGAAATCCCTGAGGCTTATACCTTCAGTTGATGATAACAGAACTTTATAATCTATGTACTTTGTATAGTCAACATCAATCATCCCATATTTGTTTAACTCATTTTTAAAGAAAGCTTATTTTGGGAGCACTTTCAATATTTTTTATTGATGACGGCTGGATGTTAACTTACATAAACCCAGCGCTGTGCTTACACAGTCATGAGAGAACATAAACAATGACATATGGTTTAGAATCCTGGTCAGACTGCAGAGGTTTTCTCTCTGGTAGAAGCCCACAGGGCTGTAGGTGTGAGATGTGAAGTTGCCAGGACATGGCTGTTCCCTCTGAAACCAGCCTCAGAAGTTACATAACAGGTATTTCCTCCATGACCTCAGTCACCCATTATGAATCTGTGACTTTATTGGCACTTGTTTTGGGGATCGGTGGGAGTTGGGTATCACCTAGATTATCTCTTAATTGCATAGTATTTACTGCTGTGCAAAGCAAATTGCCTTTAATTTGCCCTATGTTTTCTCTTCTGAGTACCAAGGAGATGCCTTCTGGATGAAAATTTTGAGGGTGAACAAGGCTGGATTTACTGACTTCCCAGTCTCTCCAACTTTTGGTATCTTCACTCAGCCTTATCCTTCCCTATAGAGACCAATGGTATCAATCTATCATTTAAAGACCAATTCCTCAAGTCCTTGTTGATTTTAGGTGCAATTCTTCCCCTCTGTTGTCTTCTTGCTGAGATATAACATCCCCAAGAGCACATGACATGTCAGGTTAGGGCTAAGTATGGTTTCAGAAAATGACAGGTCAGCACTGACTTTTTCTCTTATGTCTTTAGTGAGATGCCAGAGTTTTTGCCACTTTGGATTTTGTCCATTTGGCCCACTCTTAATTGAACAGACAGCCACATTATACTATAAGTGTACTGTAATAACCCCCAACCTAAATCAAAGTATTACCTGTATTTTTGCAAACTGAGCACTTTTTCAGTTCTTTCCTTTTCTTCAGTCTTCCAAGTGTTTCCTATTTCCGTTTTTATATATGACCTTCTATAGATTTTTCATGGGGAACTTCTTCCTCTAGATCAGCGGTTCTCAACCTGTGGGTCGCGACCCCTTTGGGGGTCGAACGACCCTTTCACAGGGGTCGCCTAAGACCATCGGAAAACACATATATATATAATTACATATTGTTTTTGTGATTAATCACTATGCTTTAATTATGTTCAATTTGTAACAATGAAATTGGGGGTCACCACAACATGAGGAACTGTATTAAAGGGTCGCGGCGTTAGGAAGGTTGAGAACCACTGCTCCAGATACTTTCTATCAGCCCCACCATTGATTTTTTAGAGGCCACTGATGAGACAGGTAGAGATATGTCCGCGTGTCCCACCCTTCATTTCCTATCTTAAAGCCAATTTCTTGTCTCCTCTATTCCTTGGAAATGCAATATTTTAATAGTTCTTGGTTGATATCCTTTTCAAAGTGTTTGAAATCTACAGAGTTGACATCCTGGATTTTCCCTGTAATAGATGCTCATTGACTCACATAAAGAACACAGCATCTTAGACTTTTGGGGTTGATACTGACATCAACCCAGAATTAGACCCACATTCTAGCATTCACAGAAATTGCAGCCAGTTTTAAGGCTTTTTGATTGTGTTTTTTTTTTTAGAGCTGCTTGTTTTTCTACACCACCCTTTCTGGCATCGTTGTGCACTGTTACATGGTCATAAGCAGAAGTCATTGGCTAAAATACAGGGGCAGGTATGCTATATGGAACCTGATGATCTTATATATGGACAGATGAGCCTTCATGGTAAAGGTGGAGACCCCACGTAGGACCTATGGAGAGGAGAGAAAGTGTTTCATTCTAATCAACTCTGTTTGGCAAAGAGAAGCTATCCACAGGAGAAAGAGAAGGTTTTTGGCATCAGTCAGGTATTCCCTGAAGATTTATTTTGGCTTTGCTCCCCCACTTCACCCCCCGCCCCCCACCACACACACACATATAAATACCAAGTTCAATGGTGTGCAGGGTTGGAGAACCACATGGGACCCGAGGAGGGAGGGGCTGTATTGACTTTCACTTGATTTACTGAAGTAATTGAGTTTGTCGGGCAGAATGTGATCGTCTCCATCAGCCGTCATGCCGGGATGCTTCTGTCATGCTGTCAATAGCTTTCACTTTCTGATCCTTCTCTCAAGTTCACTGTCGGTTAGGAGAGCAGGTGAAAGATGCTTTGGGTACCAAGCAGAGAAAGCATTTTGAGCCGTTGCCTGGCAATCAGTTTACAGACTTTGAAACCCCGTCAATTTAATCCTGATGGTGGGTAGTAATGTACAAGGGGCAGTAATGCTTTGGTGGGTAATTTAGATTTCTCTCTTTAGGAATGATTTTATTTATGAGGAGATGAGCATGAAGAGCACCAGGACGAGAAAGGGTGCTGCTGTGTAGGCAGGCTAGTTTCCTTAGTTATGGTGATATAGCTTAATTCAATAGAGTGCAGTCACTGTAATTGGAAGGATATTTCATTTATATTGCACCTGTCAGCGTGAAGTACTTTTCCGAGTCTCTGAAAACAGGTACTGCCTTCCCTCCCAGAACAATGCCTCTGAGTCAAAGATGGAACTGACACAAGCCTCAGACACTCTGACCTGATACATAGCCGAGTGCACTGTGGTGGCAGACAGCCTGGGGACAGGCACCCCTCACTTAGGAGACAACTGATTAATGATGAAAAGAGATGTAGAAGTAAGTGTTTTGGAAGTCAGTAAAAAAATAGGTGTTAGCTGCCTGGCCAGAGTGGCTCAGTGACTGAGAGTTGGCCTATGAACCAGAAGGTCACAGTTTGATTCCCGGTCAGGGCATATGCCTGGGTTTCAGGCTCGATCCCCAGTGTGGGGTGTGCAGGAGGCAGTTGGTCAATGACTCCCTCTCATCATTGATGTTTTTATTTCTCCCTCCCTCTCCTTTCCTCTCTGAAATCAATAAAAATATACATTTAAAAAATAGGTGCTATTTTTAAGAAGTATGGGAAAATCTTTTGCTTAAGAAAAGAAATAAAAGAAGAAACAAAAGGCTCCTTGTAATGTGAATAAGGGCCTTCTGACTTGTCTGTTGTATTCATTTGGACTTGTATACATTAGTGTTTTGGGTTGTTTTCATTTTTTTTCCAAGATGGGAACAGAGCTATGCTTTAAAGACCAAAGATAAAATGCAGCCCTGGAGGATAATTTCCCAGATGATGTGTTGGGTGGAAAAAACCCATCAGCCATTGAAAGCAGCTCACCCTTAGGAATGTAGAATCCTAGTTTCCGGCAGCTCCTGGGAAGCCCATCTTGACAGTGGAGAGAAATGACATCAGTTCTTTTGAGCAGATGTGAGGAAAGGCTCCCTCCTCTAGAACCTCTTTCCCCAGCAGCAGGAGGCAGAGGTAGTGGGAAAGGTGTGGCGTTGGGGACTGGTCCAGTGACTCCAGGGGACATTGTATCATTTCTGAAGCACTTGCAAGTTAGGATGTCGCTGGATGGCAGCCGACTTGTGGACTATGGAAACTTTAGTGTCTGCACAACTTCCTAAGGCCATTTCTGTTTTCTCTTCTTTAATTTTTTAAAAATATATATTTTTTATTGATTTTAGAGAGGAAGGGAGAGGGAGAGAGAGAGAGAGAGATAGAAATATCAATGAGAGAAAATTATTGATTGGCTGCCTTCTGCACGCCCCACACTGGGGATCGAGCCCACAACCGAGGCATGTGCCTTGACCGGGAGTCGAACCATCATCTCCTGCTTCATAGCTAGATGCTCAACCACTGAGCCACGGCAGCTGGGCTCTTCTTTAAATTTTTAAAATATATTTTATTTTTTCAATTGCAGTTTACTTTCAATATTTTTTGTATTAGTGTCGTCAATTTACAACATAGTGGTTAGATAATCATATACTTCACAAAGTGCTTCCCCCGATATTTCCAGTACCCGCCTGGCACCATACATAGTAATTACAATATTATTGACTGTATTTTCTATGCCATACTTTGCATTCCTGTGACTGTTTTGTAACCACCAATCTGTACTTCTCAATTCATTCACCTTGTTCACGCCCTCTCTCAACCCTCTTCCTCTCTGGAAACCATCAGTCTGTTCTTTGTATCTATGAGTCTGTTTCTCTTTTGTTTGTTTATATTGTTCTTTAGATTCCACATATAAGTGAAATCATATGGTATTTGTCTTTTTCTGACTGACTTATTTTACTTAGCATAATACTCTCTAGGTCCATTCATGCTTTGTAATCTATCTATCTATCTATCTATCTCACAGCTTTTTTATCCATTCATCTTGTGATGGGCACTTGGGTTGTTTCCATAGCTTGGCTATTATAAATAGCACCACAGCCAATTTAGGGGTGCATATATTCTTACAAATCAGTATTTGGGGTTTCTTCAGATGTATACCCAGAAATGGAATCACTGGGTCATAAGGCAGTTCTATTTTTACTTTTTGGAGGAAATTCCATACTGTTTTCCACAATGACTGCACCATCTGCATTCCCACTAACAGTACACGAGGGTTCCCTTTTCTCCACATCCTCACCAGCACTTGTTTGTTGATTTATTGGTGATAGCCATTCTGGCAGGTGTGAAGTGATATCTTTCTCTGTTCTTAGTGAAGATCCTATTGAAGGTCTCATGGTGTAATGTTAGATGGCTGAAGCCATTGGCAGAGAGAGGGGGAAGAAGTGCCCAGAAGTTGCCCTTGCTCTGAGGGCATTCCTTGGAGCTTCATGGCCTTATTTTTGCAATATTCTCACTCCCTTATGTTGTCATTTGTTCTTCTGGATACGCTCCTAAGAAGGGAGCAACACTGTTTATGGAAAAGGCAAGCCCTCAGCATGAATGTGATCAGTAAAATGATCAGTCATAAAAATGATCATTTAAACACATGAATCACTTTCAGCTCATATAGAAACATTTCCCCCATGTTTTAAAAATAAATTTTCAAATTTAAAAATAAGAAAGTCTTCTATCCCTCAGGTCTAAATATAGCCAGTGGTAAATGTTGTCTAGTGACAGTGGCTAAGCTGACACAGGATTATGCAGAAGGTAAGGAGGAGTTTGTTTCTGCTTTACCAGAAAGAACTCTGTACCGTAGAGAAATTGCTAAACTACCCTTTCCTCCATGTCTCCCTCTGCTAAGGGAAGGACAGAAATGGTGTTTGTGTACTTTCCAGTCAATGTTTTTAAGGTTCTAGAATTTAAATCTGCATATAATTCAGTTATCTAAATAATGTTTTCTTCCTGTGTGTTTCAGCAAGTATAAGCATACTCGCTGGAATCGGACTTTATTCAGTTTATTGGAGAATGTAGGAAAAATAGGACAGGATCTGAGTGTTGGTCCAGACAGCAAGCGGGGGCCACGCGGCCGAGTTTATCTCCGGCTGTGTCCATTTCACTCTCACACCAGCAATGATGTTCCTAATGGGCCACAGTCTTCTGTTTTTCTCCGCTTGTCTGCTTAAAAAACAAACAGATTTTATTTTCTGATGATTCTCTCTTCTTATCTATTAACCAGGAAGGAGGAAATAAGATGGATCCTGTTCTTTGAGCAAGCTGGGTCTGTTCCATCTTGTATGCATAGTAAACCCACTCCTCCCACATTCCTGATATTTAGCAAAACCAACCCCGACACGCCTGGTTTATGTTAGGTTTATTTCAGAAAGTACTTTTCCACACTGATTCCTCCTGATAAGGTCTGCCCGAGCTGCTTTGCCGGCCCCAGGAGAGCCAGAAGTCATTGTGTGACAACGGTGGGATCCAATTCACTGGGCAAACCCAGGGATGATGTAATTTACCCAGATCTACTCTTCAAACCAAATCCCCACCCCATCTGAGATATCCCCCCCTTCTCCTTTGAATCCTGGGAGCTGCCGCCAAGATGACAGTTCTGTGATCTCTGCAGGGAGAACAGGCTGTGTTTTATGGAGAAGAAATAGCCACACATCCCACTGCCAGTCTTCCTGGTGATTACTTTTGCTCCAGAAAGGGAACGTGGGTACTTTTGGCTCAGCTTAAAAAACACACTATACAACAATATTAATAAAACAGAAAACTCGTCAACCAAATCCATTAGCTCGTCAACAAGTGTTACTCTGTTCTTTCCTTCTGCTGGGTGCTTTGAAAGATGAAAGGCAAGGCTGAGGTACTGCTTCCAGCCTATTAGTCCCACGTGGACTTGTGTTTACAGAGATTTTGTTTCCTGAGCAGAAGGTATTTATTAGATAATCTTTCATTAATTTTCTCATTTTGATTAATCAAAGCCAAGCAGAACTTCTGATCCACGACAGCCAGTGTAGTTACACTGAGGTGCTATAAATGTACACCAAAGCTGAGAACGTGGCTGTGTTACTGAACGTGGGCAGCCTCATCCCCCAGTACACGTCAGATTCCCCTGATTCATTCACAGAGCCATAGGGCATGGCCTCTCAGCATTGGCTGCCTATCAGAACCACCTGGGGAGTGTTTAAGAACTAGGATGCCCTCCCTAGCCAGTTTAGGCCAGTGGATAGAGCATTGACTTGCAGAATGAAGGGTTCCAGGTTTGATTTTGGTCAAGGGCACGTACCTAGGTTGCAGGCTGGATCCTTGGCCCTGGTTAGGGTGTGTGCGGGAGGCAACCGATCAATTTGGCTCTCTCACATCAGTGCTTCTGTCTCACATCAATGTGTCTCTTTCTCTGTCTTTCTGCCTCCCTTCCAGTCTCTCTAAAAATCAATGGAAAAATATCTTGGGTGAGGCTTAACAGAAAAAAATTAAAAAACAAACACAACAACAAAAAAAACTAGGATGCCTGATCTGACTCCCCAAGTTTCTGTTTAGTGGGTTAGGGGTTCTGTCTGGGCATTGGGGTTTTGAAGAAGTGTGAAGCTTGAGTGTAGAACCACTGTCCTGGGCTCCGGAATCTCTTGGCCAGAACTTCTTGCCTCAGAAATAGTTTGTTTGGTGAGGTAAAATGTGCATTCCTGAAAGAGACCACTCTGAAGAAATGAGAAACCTAGATGAACTGTAAGAGTATTTGTTTCTTAAAGCACATTTATGTATTCCATCATGTATTCACTCAGGAATATTGAATGAACACCTAGTATGTGCCAAGCACTGTTGCGAGCCCAGAGGGTAGAAAGGGGGTGGAGCTGGTGAGGACTCTGCCAGCTGGAGCTGACAGAAGTTCAGGGACAGCTGAGTGGAGGTGCACTAGGGCGACTCTGGGGACCAGGTTGCCCTCCAGGCAGGCCTGGAAGGATTGGTGGGAAGAACAAGATCGAAGAGGCCTTTCAGGGACTGGAAAGAAGGAGACTTGGCCATCAGCCATCATGCCACTGGAGAGCTTTGGATTTTCCCGAGGTGCCTTGTGTGTGGCCTTGCTCTTTTATTAGTTTCCCAGTAGAAGGTACATGAATTTTGATTGAAATATGCAGATTATGAATCTTCATGTCCTTTAAAGAGGATCTCAGACATGCCCTCTGAGTGAACTTTTCCTATTAATGCATGGATCATGTTGAGATAGTCTAGAATAGTGGTTTTCATTCAGGGGTGATTTTGCCCCTCCCCCCAGGGGATATTGGGTAATATCTGGGGACATTTTTTGGTTGTCACCACTGGTTGGGAAGTGCTCCTGGCACTGGGTGGGAAGTGTTCCTGGCATTTAATGAGTAGAGGTCAGGGAAGCTGCTGAATACCCTGCAATGCACAGTCAGCCCCACAACAAAGAAAGATCCAGTCTCACATGTCAGAAGTGGGGTGGTGGGAAACCCTGTTCTAGAGATCAGAGAGAGAAATGGAGGACAGGCTTCATTCGGGAGATTCCTCTTACTGTAATAATGCCTGTTACTGTATGAATGCCTCTCACCACACACCAAACACACACACATACACCATGCCTATATATACTTGCACCAGGAAACATGCATAGCTGTACTTTGTGGTCCCCTCACCAGCCTCAAGGGAGATTTCATCTTTCAGGGGGGCGGGTGTATTCAGGGTCTCCACACCGCCCCCAAACCACACTCTTTCCTGAGCATCAGCACGTGGAGAATTTCCCATGGAGAGAAGAATTGCCCTTGGGTTGCCCATGTAATTTCCTCAGTTTTGATAGCACCTGGGCTTTTTCCTGTCTAATGCCGAAACTGAAAGGTTGATTTTTCCCTGTTGGGGGCAAGAGGAAGTGAACAGACATCTCCTTGGACAGGCAGAACTTCTAAATAAAGTTGTGGCTCAAGTTTTGAAAAGCACAGGGTGATGTAGACCAAGGGAGGCTGGTCAGCTGCCCTAACGTGGTGCCTCAGAGGAGGCAGGCAGCCATTCACATTGCTTCTCCCTCCTCTCCTGACTAGACAGGGCACGGGTGTGGAGCCAGAAACCTGCATTTGAATCCCAGCTCTGATTTTCTTAACCGTGCGATTTTGGGCAACTCATTTCATCTTCCTCTGCCTGTGTCCCATCTTCTGTAATCTGGAAACGCACTGCTCAGTTGGAGCTTGGCGAGCATTAGATTTAATGTAAATAGAATGTGTGATAAAATGGTAGACTTTACAATGTCATGTAAATGGAGAGGATAGGACTGTGTGATCCCAACATCCCATGCAACCCAAATACTGAAATACATGGTATGTTGGGCAATAGGAGGCTTGGCTTGCCCTAAAAAATAAGGAGGAAGGGTTTTGTATTCATGCCCAAGAGAAGATTTCAATGTCTGCATATGTCCTAGGCAATTTGTAGTTCACACCAACTTCCCTGTGATGGGAAGGAGCAGCAAGGAGGCAGGGGGCAGGCACAGGTGTCTGTCTGGCTAAGAAATGGAGTCAGAGCTGTACCTGAGCCCACCTCCCGGGGAGCGAGCAGTGTGGTCCACTTGTTCTCTGAGCCTTTCCCAGTGGAGCCAGCACAGGGCCAGCTGCCAGTGCCTGCTGGCACATGGACCTCCACCTTGCCCACTGCCACTGGACCACCTGAACCTGTTGCCCACGTTCCTCCTTCCTTCTCCCTGCGGACCTGGCACCAGGGTGTGTTAATTGCCTTTTACCAGGCCACTTCCCCCTCTTGCCTTCCCTCCCCTCTGAGCATGCTACACCTACAAAATATGAATATGCTTTTGATGTTGGCTCATGTTAGAAGTTCGCCTCCCACGCCCCCCCCCCCCCCCCCCCCCCCCCCTTCCAAAGGAGAGGAGCTGAATGCCACACACAGTGTTATCTTGCTCTGACTTTGAAGAGGAATTTCTCCCCTTAGGGCTCTATTCCTGGGGTAGCATAATCTAAGGAGAAAAAAAAGTTTATCCTAGGAAAGCCAAATCAGCCAGGAGTTATTCAGAGTGTCTGACTGCCTGGTATATTTAGTAACTACACCGAGGAGGCGAGCTTGAAGAATGCTCAGAGCCGTCCAAGGAGTGGTTCTTTTTGATACCTTGTTGGCCAGAACTGAGGATGTCCAGATGAAGAAAGTGTCCCCTTAGCCTTGTGCCACTTACCTGACTGTTATTTGGGTGTGCTGGGATAGGAGATGAAGGAGAAATGCAGCTGTAGAATATCCCAACCACGGAACTAAAGGCTGGGACTTCAAAATTGCTTCAGGTCCAAAATTCTCCCTTTTGACCTTGACCGTGTTGAACTTGACCTCGCTTGACCCTCTGGACTCTAGTCTTATCTGTAAAATGAGGCCCTGGACCCAATAGACATGCTCACTCTCCACCTCACATGGAGATTGTATGGGAAGGTCTGAATATAGATGTCACGGCTGCATGAGCAGAGATGCTGACTTACAAGGTCTGGTACACACCGGACACTGGCACTTTGTCAGCACTCCGCCTCAAGTGATTGCAGTTCCCGGCTACTGTTGACAATCACTGGGCCAGATCAGTGCTTCTCAGAGTCTGGCCCCAGGACCAGGAGTGGAGGCAGCGGTGGGAACTCCTTAGAGAAGCAGAATCTTGGATCCCACCCCAGACCTGCTGAGACTGAGGCTTGGGACCAGTGGCGCGCTCTGTCAAGCTCTCCAGGTAGTTCTTATGCATGAAAACGTTTGAAAAAGCAGTGGGTTGGAGATCTTTTTAAGGGTTCCTACTAGGTTTCAAAATCTATAATCCTGTAAACCACCTCAATAGGGTACAAGACAAAGCCAAGGCCACGCAGCTGGCTAAATAGGTGGTGAAGCCCTTCCTGGGACCCAGGTCTTTGAACCTCTGTTCTGAGCTCGTTTAATTGTCCAATTAGGAAGATGTTTAGGATTTATGACATGTTTTTCTCTCTGTTTCTGTCTCCCTGGGTTTAGCTTGTGGGCCACAGGATTATAGAGAAAATGTTGTTTTTAGCTCCTGGCATACTTGCAATGCAGGATATGTTGTAAAGAGAAGTTACTTTTTAATTGTTAGGCATGTGCCTCAGGGGGAATTATCTGTGAGTTTATTGGCCACTTCCTTGGTTTGGGTAAGTCCTGTGACTGAGCCTTTTGTGTTGAAGTTGGTTGGCAGGTAAATATCAGGCTTGCAGCTTGCCGAGAGCAAAGAGGGGGGTGGGCAAGGCACACACTTTTTTCAGGATGCAACTGTAATTTTCTTAGTGTTTTATTAAAATTATCTAGGATTGCAGTCCTTGTATTGCATTTTGTACAATTCACTGTCTATAGTGGTTACAGCAGTTTTAAAAAGATGTTCTTACACAGGGTCTGTGGTGAGTTTTCGGGGTGAATTTGTCATGTGCTAAGAAATAATTTTAGCAGATTGTCCCAGAGATGAATGAAGACTTGCTCTTGGTATTCACCATCCCAGAGGCAGATCTGGGACGAGCACCGTGGCCTCCTCACATATAGGCTGAAGTGTCAGGAGTCAGGAAGAACAGAGGGGACTTCCGGAAGACATGAACCTGCACACAGTTGGGGAGGTGACTGGAGGCAATGCGATTGGAAACACTGGCCAGCATGGCTAATGAAGGAACCTTAGAGACTTCCCAGGACATCTCTGTTATAGAAGCTGCTGGAGGTCACAGGTTCTGAAACAGATCCCAGTCTCTGTGATGTCATTCTTACCCAGTGCTCCCTCTGTCTAGGGCTCCACATCATTTTTTAAAGTCAGATAAATCATCGGAAGATGTGCTGGTCCTCTTCCCTCCCCATTGCACCTCAGGCCTTATTCTTGAGTAGATGTTGAGGCAGGGTGTGACTTGGGATCCTGCTTCCATTTTTTTCAAGGATGTAGCATGGGAGACAAAATGCTTCTCAGGATCTGAGATTTACGTGTCATAATTCTTCAAGAAGAAATTGATGGACACAAGATCTTCCAACTGATTTTACAGACAGGACTCAGATCCAGTGGATGATTATGACTTTCCCAGATTTGGCAGAAGCCCTGCCCTCTGGTTTCAAGGAAAATAGGATTGCCTTGCTGCAGAAAAGCAAGACACTAGAGACTGCTGTTTCTTTAGCGCAATAGATGTAGAGCACAAAGAGCGGTGTCTTATCAGGAGATGTGGTTGTGAATAACTTTGTCACTTACTATGGCATTTTTATTGACATATTAGGAAGCTTCTAACAGTCCCATTGCTGCTGCCCTCTCAGTTCTTTTTCCCTTATTGGAATACCATGAGTTATGAAAGTGCCCCAAGTAATTGTGATTATCGCTAAAAGAACGTGTGTGGTCTCTTAGCTGGCCAGTCTTAGATTCCTCTTGGATTCCCCATGATGTCAGTGACCTTGAAAGGTCTATTTTCATGCATTGCTACTCAGTGCACTTTATATCAAGTCTTCTTCCTCAAAGCCTGGCCTGAGTTCCTTGTATTCAGTATAGGTTTGATTAGAAGTGCACGGGGGTGGTTGAGTAATTTTAGATAGGGTTCACTGACTAAGAGTGGCAGGGGAAATGGTTTTTCCTATCTGTGTCTCAGTCTGCCCACCTGCAGACTCTGGGGTTTCTGAATTTGTTTATTGGTTATGTCCAAGGGTGATATTAGCTGATGAAAACCTGGAGTGCAGTTTGATGTGGCAAAGGCCATAGGTAGCCAGCAGGTCTAATTTTAAAAGCCTGAAAAAAAGACAACAGTATTTCATGCTGAGCCCACATTTTGAAAGACTGAAATCATTCCTTTGAAAATCACCAAATCTCTATATAAACATACACATGCACTGGCCTCATTAAGTAGAGTCCTCTGAACATCATATCATCTCTTACCTTTCTAATTATCGGTAACAGGGAGAGATCACCAGGGCCTTTTCAGATGAGTAGAGGTTTGCTCCTATCAGGAATGTCCTTAGACTGTGTTTCAATGGATCCTGTACTGTGTTTTTGTCTGTTTCAGTTTTCTTTCTCACTTTCTTTTTGCTGCTGTTGGTAAACGCAAGTAGCGTGTGTATCCAACCAGGCTTCCCATTTGTGCTTCTGCTCTGCCGTGGGTGGGCAGCCACCTAAGCAGGAGGTGAAACGGCTGAAGTCAGAGTAAATGGGTTCTGAACGGAGACCCGAGCAGCTCTTCCTTAATAGAGTCTTTCTCTCCCTGGATCGTCCTGTTCAGGTGGCTTCATGAATCACTGAGGAACAGTGAACATCAACATTTCACGTATTCGGTTTCCCTCAGAATTGTGATCCCTCCTAGAGGAAACGGGAAGAACCTTCCACATGATGCAGTTAAACGAAGTCTTAGAGTTGGAAGGGCTCAGGGATGTCACACTGCAGGGGACTGGGGATACCCTAGGCCCCTGCTTGCCCTCCCTGGACTGCATGTGCATGAGGATGGCCTGGAGGATGTTCAAACTCAGTGCCTGTTTCCTTCATGGGGTGCAGTACGGGATCTCTATTTTTCAAAAGCTCTTCATGTAATTCTCATTGCAGCAGGAATTGAGAACCTGGGATCTCATACAACCCTCTCCTACTACAGATGAAGAATATTAAGGCCCAGGGAGGGGGAATGACCATCAAAATAGCATTGTCCCTGCTGACAGTCAGCCAGCAGTCTTACCAATGGCAGGATGCTGTTACCGTAGCCTTCTTTCATTGTAACCTTTCCCTGTCCAAACACCTCTTACTCCTTCAGCTTTTCCTTGAGCGACATGATCTCAGGATTTGTCCAACCACACCACCCTTTAAACAATATGGCAAATAATAATTCCTTCCATCTCTCTCTGTCTCCTCCCCTGTGCTTTTCTTACCCTACTAGGAAGGGGGGTAAATGAGGTCTCAGGAATGCACTTGCTCAAGCTTATTCCCTGAACTGATCTGCTGGTGATGTATTAATTAGCTGGGCACTGCACCTTAACAAACAGGTTACAGGCAGATCCTGGTGTGTGTTAATGTTTTACCAGAGATGCTCAGCAGTGGTCTCCTTTGTGGCCTAAATGTAAAGAAAGAAATGTGGTTGACTTTATTTTTGTTTTCTTACTTTCAAGTGTTGACATATTGATTTCAATGCCATATGTCAGCATATTTGCTACGAGTTGTCTCACATATGTTTAAACTTTTGGATAATAGTATTTACTATAGACGTTATAATTTTTAGGCTTCAATTTATACATGTCCATGTTTATGTTTTCCCACACACATGTATAGCTGTATATGGTGGAACTTCTACTCTGTCTTTATATATTTCAAATTTACCTTAAAATCAGTGAATGAGATCCATTTTGCAGTAAGCTCAGAGCTGTCATGACTTGTTCCCTGTCACCCTGAGGAGAAACTCCAGACCACTCCCCAAGCCCCACCCACCATGTGGCTTCCTGAGGGCCTTCCCAGCTAGGCTGAGTAATAGATTCAGACTGGGGATCTCCCTGTTCTCTTGACAAAAGGAGCAGTCTGACGGAGACTAACTCCCAGCTGTGAAACCAAACCCCATTCTTCCTTTGAACCCAGAACTCTGGGGGTGAGTGCAAACAGACACAGGTGGGAAAAGGAAAGAATATGTGACCCTCAAGTGCACTGGAGAGAGAGCTAGGTTAGTACAACAGCCAGGGATTTTTCCTTCTGTTAACTGAGAGCAGGGCATATTTTACCCACAATTGCACTTCTGCACAGGATTCCCAAGCTCTCCTTCTCTTTAGCCTCTTCCTGCCCAATCCCATCCCAAATCAGGAGCCACCTTGTTTCTGAAATTGCCTCACTATGAGGTCCCAGGGATTTTTCTTCCTCTGACCCCATAGCACATTGTGTTTGGATGGGTGTGCCTAAGGGGAACGCATCTGAGACAGGTACATCTCATCTGGGATCCGTCATATGAGCATTCACACCGATGTTTGTCTGCTAAAAGCATAGAGGACCCACATAGGAACTAGAAGCTATGGAGCCCCTTTGTTTTCCTAGAAAAATACACACGGGCACAAAATGTTGTGTGCAATTTCAAGAGATTCATGGACCAGATGCTTAAGAGGTCCATTAACCACAAGATAAGAACTCTTGGGGGAAGGGGACATGGATGCTATGTTAACCTCCCAAAATATAACACAATGGCGAGAACATGATGGCTTTTAAGACATATTTTTGAAATTAAAAAAAGGAATGGTACTCAAAATCATAAAATCCAAAGATCTCATAGATCCCTTAATACAAGTCATTCATATAATAACTTGATAGGAAGTCTGCTCTCCAGAGAGGGGCCGGACCTCCCTGAGGCCACACTAAGATTAATCACAGAATTGGGACTGAAGTGGGGTCCCTGTCCAGAAGGTCTCTTTTTCTATCAATACAATAAAATACCTTCCCTGAAAGTGAACTTGACTTTTCTGCTCACTGTGGATTGTTGCTCACATTGAAGTGTAGGGAGATAGCCAGGAATCAAACTTACATACCCTGGGGTTAAAAAGATAGAAAAAAATAGCTGAATCTAAAATATCACTTGCCCTTTCAAATAAATGCATCATTTTTCAGGCATGGGGAGCTTTCAGCAAAGGTACCTGTGGGCTATTGGGAAACCTCCAGTCCTCTTGGATGAGGTGCATCTTTGTAGGGACAGCATGAAACCCCACCCCCAAGGCTGAATTTAACATGTTGCCCTGGGAATGGAGGTCAGCCCTTGTGTCCCAACTCTTCTCTGAGACTCTTGCTTACCTCCTATCTTGGGGCCGGAGACCCAAGTGAACAGTATCTGGAGATAAGTTTAATTTGCAAGGTCAACTTCAGGCTTAGCTGGAAGTCAGTCACCTGCATTTCGCTTGCAGGCCTCCCCTGCCAGTCGGCCAATCAGATGCATGTGTGTCTTGAAAATAACATAAATGGGTGGCTTATAAACAACAGAAATGCAACTTCTTCTAGGAAGTTGGAAGTCTGAGATCAGGGTGCCAGCATGGTCAGTTCTGGGAGGGCCCTCTTCCAGGTTGCAGACTGTCATTTTTTTATATCTCCATATGGCAGAAGAGGCAAGAGAGCTCTCTGGGGTCTCTCTTATATGGGCACTAATCCTATTCATGAGCACTTCACCCTCAGGACCTAATCACCTCTCAAAGGTCACACTTCCTAATGCCATTACTTGGGGGTTGGTGATTTGAACCTATGAATTTTTTTTGGGGGGGGGAGGGGAGGGGGACACAAACATTCAGTCCATTACAGTAGGTTTGCTGGGTTTCAGCTGTAGATTTGTCACGGTACTAGGCACTGTGGACCAAGTCCAGGCTGCCAAGGACTTGTATGTTTTAGAGAAGTAAAACTGAAACCTGAGGATTTTTATTAACATGGTCATTATTATCATCAACATCAAAGTGTGTAAAAGCTTAAATAACCAAGTGCAACATGAAGGGCTAAGGCCCTTTGTGAGAGTCACTAGGTGAGAGGCAAATAAAGTGTGACAGGGCCTTTGCACAGGTTGTTGCCTCTTCCTGGGAGTCTTCTGCTCCCCACACTGACCTCCTACCCATGTCCCCCCCTCAGCCTCCCTGGATCTGATGTCAGCTCAGACATTGGTTTCTCAGGGAAGCCTTTCCTGATGACAGGTCCCACAGCCACCTTAATCACAGAAATGCAGGCTCTCATGGAATCACCTTCCCCACGTGCTCAGATTCATCTCAGCTGCACTCTTCTGATCATGTGGCCATGATGTCTCCACCTCCAGATGTCAGCTGGGTATAGGGAGACTACCAAGAGGGCTGCCCTATCCCAGAAGAACTGTGATTACCCTGGGCTGGAAATGGGACGAATTGCTTCCCAAAGTGTGGGGTTTGTTGGGGAGAGGGGGCAAGCTAGAGACCATAAGCAGGCCGTGTTGGAGGAATACTGTAGGTTAAGGGGCATGCCAGCCTGAGGTGACCCAGCAGGAAGGAAGCTTGGAGAAGAACGCTTCTGATCTCATTCACTTCCCTCCCTGTGTTGTTCTGATGGTGCCCTCCTTGGCTGAAGCCAGAGGGGAGACGTAGCCTGAACTTTTAGTCCATAGAGGTCAGTGTCCGTGATGGAGAGCAGGGTTAGACCTGGAGAGGCACATGCATGATGTTCAGTGGGCAAGTTACCCAAACCTCCTTTCCTTTCAGCTCCTTTTCAGGTCAGTACCTTAGAAGCTGTGGAAGGCTGTCCACTGCTGACTAATCATTCCCCACCACAGTTAATGTTTACTGTCCTTTGGCCACTGCACCTAGGAACCAGGTGTGTCAGGTCCAGGGCATGCGCCCCAGCACCAAGGAGATGTTGTCAGTAGCTCCCCTGGCCAGAGCGAAGTAGGTTCTTTTTTAATGTGAGGGGATATCAAGGCTAATCATTCATCAAGTTGTTCCTGTTACTTTCCTTTTTTTCCTTTATTTACATTTTTATTGAATTTATGGGTGTGACATTGGTTAATGAAATTATATAGGTTTCAGCTGTTCAATTCTATAGTACATTATCTGTATATTGTATTATGTGTTCACCACTCCAAGTCAAGTCTCCTCCCATCACCATTTATCCCCACAAAAAACGCACACACCTGCTTTGGGAGTCATTTCCTGTTGATGTTTGGAGAAAGTGATGCTACAGCTGTTTTATTTACATTTTGTTTTGAGGGCAGGGAGTTCTTTAAAAGTAGCCATGGAAAAGCTATGATTTACCCGGGGACCCTGCTTGCAGTTCTTTAAGGATTTCCATGCCCAGTTTATGATTTGATCTTCACAACATCCCCTAGAGATGATAGGCATTGATTAAACAATGCAAGTGTGAATAGAGGAAAAGCTTTCACTTTATATGTCAGTACACGAGCATAGTTTTCGACAAAGGAGACAAAAACATACATTGGAGACAAGAAAGCCTCTTAAACAAATGGTGCTGGGAAAATTGGATAGCCATATGCAAAAGAATGACTACACAGCTATTTGTCACCATACACAAAAATTAACTCAAAATGGATCAAAAACCTAAATGTAAGACCTGAAACAATAAATTACATAGAAGAAAACATAAGTAGTAAACTTATGGATCTTGGTCTTAGAGTAGATTTTATGAATTTGACCTCAAAATCAAAGGAAATAAAAACAAAAATAAATGAATGGGACTATATAAAACTAAAAAGCTTCTGCACAGCAAAAGAAACCATCAACAAAACAAAAAAGTAACCACTAGAATGGGATAAGTTATTTGCAAATAACACCTCCTATAAGGGGTTAATATCCAAAATATATAAAGAACCCATTCAACTCAACAACGGAAAAGCAAACAATCCAATTAAAAAATCGACAGAGGACCTGAACATACCCTTCTACCAAGAAGACATACAAGTGGCCAACAGATATGTGGGGATGTTCAACTTGACTAGTTGTTAGGGAAATGCAAATAAAAACTACAATACCACCTCATTCATACCTGTTAGAATGGCTGTTATCAACAGTACAAGCAATAAGTGTTGGAGAGGTTGTGGAGAAAAAGGAACCCTCATTCACTGCTGGTGGGAATGTAAATTGGTGCAGCCACTATGGAAAACAGTATGGAGGTTTCTAAAAAAAATAGTAAGAAGAAGAATAGAGTTACCACATGACCCAGCAACCCCTCTTCTGGATATCTACCCCCAAAATTGGAAACAATTTATTTGTAAAGATATATGTATGGTCATGTTCATTCAACATTAGGAAGGTGGCCAAGATATGGAGCCAACCGAAGTGTCCTTTAATAGATAGTAATTCAGTCATAGGAAAAGCTGAAATACTGCCATTTTCAACACCATGGATGGATCTTGAGAATATCATGCGAAGTAAAATAAGTCAGATAGAAGAAGGCAAGAGCCATATGATATCACTCAATGTGGGATATAAAACTGAAAGCAACATATGAACAAAGTGTTGAGGAAGTGGAAGAAGGTCAGTGCAGTGAGGGACGTGCACTGCAGACGAAATGAGAAGGTCAGTGGAAGGAGATGGGACCAGAAGTGGGAGGGCACCTGCCCAGGTCTCTGTTGACCAGGTGAAAGGTTCCTGGGGTCACTAGCATAAAAGCAGTGGGAGCCATTAAAGGGTTAATTAGGGACATGACAAGATAAGATTTGCTTGTAAAGTGATCCTTTTAGAAGTTCTATGGAGAAGAGATGGAAAGAAGCCAGAGATATATTATGAGGGTATTGTGGTATTTAGGTGAAGGACGGGGGTGGGGGATTAGATAGAAAGCATGAGGCAAATTTGGCAGCAGTTTTGGAGGCAAAAGAAAAGGACTTCTTTGACAGATATATGCCTGCACAGCCATGCTCAGCAGTAGAAGTCTTGATTTTGTTACCAGTGAGGGGTGTATGTATGTGTGTGTGTGCGCACACACACCCCTGTTTTTCTCAGTATTGGGACCATGTTCAAATGATTCTGAAGTTTGTATATATTCTATATTTTTCTTTTAAGCAAAATATTAGGCTTATTTATTGACCTTGCCATCTAAAAGGAGTGAGATGTGGGAAGGCGGTAATGTAACACATATTTTCTAATAGTTCTTTGGTCCTTTCTTCACTTTACACAGAATCCAGAAGGAACATTTCCCACCGTGTGATTGTTAAACTGTTACCTTTCTAGGCAATCATGCCTATACAATTATTAACGTATTTATGGGGAGCCACGTGAACCAGAAATGACCCATTTCATATCCTATAGAGAACGTTCTTCTTCTCTCGGCCCTTCAGTCCAGTCTAGGTTAAAGGAACTAGACAGCTCATAGGTGAACTCTGCTAAAGTAAGCTGCTCACCCCACCTCCTCTGCTCAGCCAGGCAGGAGTGATTGATATATTTTGTCCTCTAGGAATTTTTTTTTTAAAGATTTAGACCAGGGCAGGTTCTTCCATCATTTTTTCCCATCAGTGTCACTGGCCTTGTATTTTGTACTGCAGCAAAGATAACCCATCTTCTAAGGACTCAGACTTTCTCTATGCTAGTTTCCACTTACCTCTCCTTGCCTTGCTTCAGGGGAGAGTGGCATTTAGCTTCTGGTTTGTAGATAAGAAGGTTGCTTCTTGGCAAAATTCTTTGTGCAGATGGCTTTTGTTACAGGTATTAATTATGGAGAATCTACTGATATTTGTCAAGGCACAGGATTGGGAACTTTGCTTTTTCAAAAGCATCTGACTATATACAACCAAAGAGTAAGGGAAATCTTTGCTTGTTTTATCTCTCCCCACTGGGATTCTCTCTTCCCTGTTTTCTGCTTATCAATATCCTAGTCATTCTTCCAGAAAAGAGCCTCTTCCTCCAAAATATTGTCCCGGGCTTCCCAGATTTTCACTGCCTCTTCTTCCTCAACCTTTATCCTGAGCTCATTTGTCTATTCCCTGTGCCACCTTCTGTGATTGTTGTTGTGCACAATTGTACCCAAATCTCTGTGAGAGGGCAGGAAAGGACTAGGTGTGGCTCTGACCCACAGAATCTAAACCGGATGGCTAACGCAGAACAATGACTCATTACTTAATATTCAGGTCAAGCTCTGTTGACTTTCTAAACTATTCCCAGTCTTAGCACTTCTCCTGTGTGGTGCCAGGGTTTTCATTTCTTGGTTATAGAGTATGCAGATGGTAATTTGCCAACCCTCTAATTGCCAAACTTTTTTTCAGTAAAAGGCCACCCTATTTCCCTGGCTTCAGAGGGAACCTGTAGGCATTTCTGTCGGCCTGTTGGGTCTGAGGGTGCTTGAGTAGAGACCAGAGTATTCTTCCAAAGCACGGAGCTCTGTGAGGAGTTGAAGTGAAGACCAGAAGGTCAGGGAGATTCCCAGGAGGGAATACACCATGAAATGTAAGGGCCTGTATTAGCTTGCAGGGGTTGAGGGTAAGGAACATCATTAGAAGACCAGGAGTAATGCCTTTGGTCTTCTAAAAATGTTGTCCTATAAACTACATATGTTAGCAGTCACATCATTTATGTTGAAAAGACTGCTCATTTGTATGCAAACGCAGTAGAGTTCTGTCCTGTGAAGTCCAGGCCCTTGCCATGGCTGTTCCAGGGCAGGTAGTAAAATACCTCTTGAGGCCTGAGCCCCCCAGCTCCCCAGTGGAACACTAGTGATTGAGTTACATTGGAGCTGAAAATAGAAGGTGTGCTCAGACACACAGGATTGCAGGGCTCTAGGGCGGAATGTGCTCCTGGGAGCTGAGGACTGTTTAGATGTCTCCACAGCTGCTGTGTCCAGCCTCAGTTCTCTTTCCCTCTCCTCCACTCTCCTCACTTTCAGGACTCTTCCTCTTCCTCTTCCTCCTTCCTCTTGACTCTGATTTCTACCCTCCCCAGACTTTGGGTCTCATTTTACTCATGACTGACAGCAAGGAGTTGGACACCTTTTTACTAATGGTCTTAAGTTCCCCTTACTTCTTTCTTCTGCCTTATTCTCTCCTCCTCCATTCTTTTTGTCCTATTCTTTACATTCCTTCACTTTTCTCTATAACTCCTCCGTTTTATCCACATCTAAACAGAGTACATTCATTAAAAGAAACCTCCTCATAACATAGGTATGGATTACTGTCTTCAGGGAGAAAAGTTGTCACAGATCTAGACTATTATACCTCTTTTCATTAATTAGTACTGTCTTCTCACGGTTTGCTTGAAAATGACAAGGAAGTATGTGGAAAAATGCCATCATATTACTGGAATTTTTCTCTGTACGTTTCCTTTTCGATGAGCCACTCTGGCTAATCAGTTACTCAGGAAAGAAAAGGGATAGAATCTGAGATAAGTAGACTGTCTTCAGCCATCTGTACCTCCAGTTGCCCAAATATGTACCACTTTGAAAAAATAGGGCCACTTGAAACTGAGAAAATAGACCAAGGTGGTACACAATTGAATTGATAAACCTCACATGTCTGAAAGTGTAGGGCAATATATATATATATATATATTAGTGTGAGTCCATTAGGAAGTGTATTGTGGGTAAGAAGAGGGAGAATAAATAAGTTGGCTTAGGCCATGGGATAATACCAACCAAAATGTTCTGCAATGTTCATCATGAGCTATTATACTCTGCTTCAAATTAGATGTACCTTATTTCAAGAAGCACATATTTTCCCAAAGAGATATATGAAATAAATTGTAGAGCCAGTGGACAACCTGGGGAAGAACATTCTGTACATGTAAAATGGGGTGAGAATGCCGTTTAAAAGCAATCCTGTAGCAAACTTATTTTGTAAGGACTGGTTTTTGCGTCTAAGATCCTCTCCCCCCCCCACCCCCTCCCTTTAATGGGTACATTAAAAAAATGATGTTTTTACTAATGGATCTCAAAGTAATTTTGTAGCTCTCATGGTCTATGGGAGACTCTGAAGTTCTGTCCAATGTGAGGGAAGCAAAAACCCATAAATATGATTCAATTTGCCCCAAACACACAAAGGCAGAGCCTGAGTATCAGAAGGAACCTGGGGGACCATTAAATCCAATCATTTTCTTTATAAGTGAAAAACAACAACAGCTGAACATGGCTAGTGACCTCTGACATAGTGAGCATCATTCTTACCCTCTCACTGCAGTCTGATTATGGGATGTTCTTAGGTAGCCTTTGCAGAAACCCGAGCTTTTCCAGGCCCTATCACTTACCAGTCTGCAGGATTCGCTTTTCCTGGGAAGACGCAGTGAGGCACCACTAATGATTGGAAATCCCTTTGAGGGTCTTTGGCATAAGACTGCTCTGGAATCCTGGCCTCCCCTGGAGGAAGCACTATGTGTGCTTTAACTACTGGACTTTGCAGTCCCCACACTCTGCCCACACAACTAAAGTTTGAAGACAACTGATATAGAGAAGTTTCCTCTCGCCAGGGATGTTAATGCATTAGAGACTTTGAAGGTAAAAATCCCTCAAGACTTTAAGTAATGCAATAATAAATTAATAGAAGTATTTGAAATATATGAGTTGACATTGGAAACGGGTGGAGGAACCTATCCAGTGCCTCTCAGGCACATGCCTGAGGGGTTGACTTGCTCTGTGTGTCTAACAGCTGTCATGCACTCATGGGGATGGCTGTGGTCCATGTGTGCGCATGTATGAGTGTAGGGGTATATGTGTACATGCACACCTCTTCTTCCTTCATCTTCTTACAACCTGCCAGTTTCTTGCTCAAATCCTACACCCACTTTCCAAAGCCATTTTGGACTTCCCCAGAGATGCCCTGGCCCTGGACATCTCTTTAACTTTCATTATGTTCTGTTGGCCTTACAACTTAGTATGTATGTACATGGTCTATTGAACTGTTCGTCCTTCATTCTAGGCATTTACTTTTCCTTCTGAGCTACATCACTTATTCCTTGAAGGTATGAGCTGTCTTCTTTATTTTCCCACAGCCTCATCAAGACAAAGAGCTCAGCTCCACAATTATAAGGTTAAAGCATCTTGGGTTTGGAAGTCCAAAAAGGATTGGCTGGCCCAACTTGTTCATTCATAAATGAGTTAACTGAACACTTATTCCACTCACCAGGGTCAACCAGATAAGGCAGTTATAGGGCTAGCAGGGGGACCAGTTCACCCAGCTTCATTCCTCGACACTAAAATGCAAGTGTCTGAATTAGGTCCTAGGGCAAAAGGCTGGTGGATCCCCCATGCTTAGCCTGAAACTGCTAGTTAACCTCAAAGTCATGCTTTAGCCCTTCCTTTCCTTTTTGCCCCTCTTCCACACTTCTTAAGATTTCCATGATATTAGAGTATCATGTTTGTCTACACATACATACATGCAGAATGTTAAAATGAGGGAAATGCCACATTAGGGAAATGAGAAGAAAAAAATAGAATTGATATACTTATGAAAAAAGCTACAGAACTTCATTTCTTTTTAAATTGTCTTTCCATATGGGTACCTTTCTTTTCTTTTTTTCTTTTTGTTTTTTTGTTGTTAATCCTCACCTGAGGATATTTTTCATTGATTTTTAGAGTGGAAGGGAGAGAAAGAGACACAGACAGTGAAGCATTGATGTGAGAGAGACACATTGATTGGTTGCCTTTGCCTTCCAGTCATATGCCCCAACTAGGTCCGGAGATCAAACCTGCAACTGAAGTACATGCCCTTGACTGGAATCAACTCAGGACCCTTCAGTCTGCAGGCTGGCGCTCTTTTCACTGAGCCAGACTGACTAGGGCAGCAGTTCTCAACCTGTGGGTCACGACCCGTTTGGGGGTCGAACGACCCTTTCTCAGGGGTCGCTTAAGACCATCAGAAAACACATATATAATTACATATTGTTTTTGTGATTAATCACTATGCTTTAATTATGTTCAATTTATAACAATGAAAATACATCCTGCATATCAGATATTTACATTACGATTCATAACAATAGCAAAGTTATGAAGTAGCAACGAAAATAATTTTATGGTTGGGGGTCACCACAACATGAGGAACTGTATTAAAGGGTCGCGGCATTAGGAAGGTTGAGAACCACTGGGCTAGGGCTATGTACACCTTTCAAATTCTGCTTTTATTTTTTCTCAAAGCCTGTGAATCTGTTTTCTGCCACCAGCGTACTCTGGCAGAAATGATCACAAGAGCTTGTCCTTACTAATGAATTATGTTTCAGTCTTCCATCTCCTGCTTTCAGGGAAAGTTAATTCTAAGTTCTCTCTGTCTCCCTCTCCCCCTGCCCGCCTCATGTGTCTGTCTCACCATCTTTCTCCCTAATCACAAAGATATGTATATATTCATCTGAAGATATTTATGTCCAATTTTGCTTGGATTTTCCCACTATTTAGAGTTTAGGTGTGACTATTAGTGACACCTAAACCCTAAAAATGCTGAACACAAGCCACACCTTTCCACCGAGTTTTGTGTCTCTGCCGTGGGACTGTACTCATGACACGGAGCTTCTCTTTCTGTCAGTGGTGCTTTAATGCAGTGTTGGGAAGACTCATTTCCCCTCCTTCTCACCACCTTAGCCATGTCTTCCCATCTTTTCATGTCTAACTCTCACCTGCAGCTTTACCAGCCCAGACAGATAGCGTTCACCTTAGGACTCCATGATCACTGGCAGTGAGCCCTGGGCAGCCAGTATAGAACTGGGCACCAGATTGTTTCACGTATGTTAGTTGTTACTCCCAAATCACACTGTGAGCTCTGTAAGGCAAGATTAGGAATCTTTTTTTTTTTTTTTTTGCTGTGACAACCATTTTGCATAGCATGATCTTGGCAATATAATGTGAATTGAGACTGATCGAGGCTCAGGGCGCAAAGAACAGTAAGTATTAAAATTACATTTTATAACTTCTACATAGCATTTCTTTCTTGATTGTATATTTTACATCATAGATCTAAAGTTTATGTCCATTGATTCACAGATTTCATTTTTCCATCTTAGGAATTTATTCTTTTGTCGTATTCTCTGCATAAGATGTTAGTTGCTATTCTACTAAGAAGCATTTTACACTTGTTTTACTCAATTTAGAATCACGGGACCTTTTCCATCCTATCTTAAATTACCCATGCACCATCGTCAGAGACATTTTCATTCATATTTGGTGACTTTTTTTTCTTTGAGACATTACAAGCCAAGAGTACTTGGCAGTTTCACTTTAACTTTGAGAGCCAAAAAAGCCCCCACATGGTAATAACATAAAATCCCCTGGGCCAGTCAATGTTTTATCATTGTGAATTTATTTGCTGAAAGCCCTTTATGTCTCCTTGTTTAATTTTTCAATTATAACCTGATGCTGGGGAACTAGTGGGGTCACTCATTTCTAGGAGATTTATATTTCTAATTTAGGGTGTCCTTCAGTGCTCCCTAAGCACTGAAGTGGAACCAGCACTCTCTGTGGCCTCAGGGACCCCTTGTATCAAAGGGTATGAGCTCAGGGCAGCCACTCAGAAGGGGATCCAAATAACCATCACTGTTGTTATTATTTCTTTTCATTGCGTTATCTTTACAATATTAAATTGTTTTCCATATTTTTTTAGTGTGGATGTAACCAGTTTTGGCAGTAACAAATGTTATTTCTGAATATTCTGAGTTATCTTGACCTTCAGATTATAAAAAGAAGATATGGGTCCTTTGGGATGTGACCACATGGTAATATGAAAGAAGTCCAATGTTAAGACAGAATACATGTCTAGTTTCCCCCTGTCCTTCTACTTCTGCTTAAACTCAGAGCCTCTTCAGCGTTCACCTTTTGGGCACCCGTATGAGCTACAGGTGATAGACACCATGGAGGCTGAAGGAAATAAATGATTCTATTATTCTATTCAAGAGTTTTAGGCAAGGCCTGAGGGAAAGAGATGTTTGGGTTGGTACTTGAAGGACACGTAGGCCTTAGCTGGTTAAAGATGGCATTCCAGTTAGGACATGGTAGACTAAAGGATTCACAAGGCCATAATTGCTGGGGTCCGGCCCCAGCAGGTCCAGGGGTCCCCAAAGGCGTAGACGGAGTCGGCGAAGAAGGAAGGACACGGAGACAGTGTTCAGTTGATCAACAGCCTAGCCAGGATCTCCAGCCAGGATCTCCAGCCAAGTTCTGGTCTGGATCTCCAGCAAAGTTCTGGTTCGGATCTCCAGCCAGGTTCTGTGTCCATGTTCTCTTGCTAGGTTCTCCAGGTTCTCCAGCTAGGTTCTGTAGCCATGTTCCCTCGCTAGGTTCTCCAGCCAGGTTCTGTCCAGGTTCTCCAGCCAGGTTCAGTCACCAGGTTCTAGTCAGGTTCTCTTGCCAATTTCTGTAGTCTGGTTCAGTCCAGGATCTTTTGCCATGTTCTCTCCAGCGAAGTTCTTCTGTCTGTAGGTTCTGTGTAGGTTCTTTCTTCTTAGTTCTGTGTTCTAAGCTCTGTATTCTAAGTTCTGTGTTCTAAGTTCTGTCTGTATTCTAAGTTCTGAGTCTTGCTGTCTTATTACATCTGTATTTATACCAGTTGATTCAATCCTATCAATCTCTATTACAAAGGTTAGGGCGTTTCTTATCTCCATTCCAGGGAGTAAAGATTATGTAGCTTAAGCATGATTGTTCGTAGTTAAAGTGATTAATTACCCACCTGGCACTAGGTAAGAGGTTTTATTCCCTCCCTAACTTCAGGGGAAAATCCCTACCTGGGGAAACAACCTTTCTCAGAGAGGAGACCTTGGTTAAAACACATAGTGCCAAGAAGGTGAGCAAACATATTAAGAACAGTATGCCATATATGCCAGGTCCTTTGAAACAGCAAGCATGGACCGGCTCCCGGCAAATTCCCCCTTTTTTATTTTTTAAAAGCAGGCATTAAAAAGAAAAACCCGAAATGCTCTCTTGTATCCATTTTAAGAGTAGGATTGGCGCTTTCCGCTATTACCTGAATCCTGATCTATCACCCCAGGGAGAGCTTGCCAATCCTGCACTTTCCCGGGGTGGAAAGGCTGCAGTGGGGTTAAGGATAAGGCTCCTTGGGCCTACCTTCTCCCATGCCATTACATTTACCTTTCCTTCCTCAGAAAAGCATGGACATACTTCTTGTATAAAACGTTCTGACTGGGAGTAACCTTAATTCCTCTGCTAGCAAGCATATGTGTTAAAAGATCAATACAGAGTCTTATTTCTTTAGACTCAGTATGGCACATCTTCTTAATCTAAAGATCAATACAGAGTCTTCTTTCTTTGGACTCAGTATGGCACATCTTCTCAATCTAAGAATCAATACAGAGTCTTCTTTCTTTGGACTCAGTATGGCACATCTTCTCAATCTAAGTTCTGTACTATCCACCTTCTTACCCTACTTATCCTCTATAGGGGGGTCTGCAGTACCCTGGTGGAGTCCTATCCGTCCCGAGTGTGGGGTTCTCAATGGGGGGAGCTTACCTATGGGAATCCTGTTCCAGGAGTTCCCAAAGGTGTGGACGGAGTCGGTGAAGACTATCCACCCTCTTCCTACGGTGGAGTCCGATCTGTCCCGAGTGCGGGGCGCTTACCTAGGGGTCCCTGTTCGGGCGCCATATGCTGGGGTCCAACCCCAGCGGGTCCAGGGGTCCCCAAAGGTGTAGACGGAGTCGGCGAAGAAGGAAGGACACGGAGATAGTGTTCAGTTGATCAGCAGGCTAGCCAGGATCTCCATCCAGGATCTCCAGCCAAGTTCTGGTCTGGATCTCCAGCGAAGTTCTGGTTAGGATCTCCTGCCAGGGTCTGTGTCCATGTTCTCTTGCTAGGTTCTCCAGCCAGGTTCTGTAGCCATGTTCCCTTGCTAGATTCTCCAGCCAGGTTCTGTCCAGGTTCTCCAGCCAGGTTCAGTCACCAGGTTCTAGTCAGGTTCTCTTGCCAATTTCTGTAGTCAGGTTCAGTGCAGGATCTTTTGCCATGTTCTCTCCAGCGAAGTTCTTCTGTCTGTGTAGGTTCCTTCTTCTGAGTTCTGTCTTCTTCGTTCTGTGTTCTGAGTTCTGTATTCTAAGTTCTGTGTTCTAAGTTCTGTCTGTATTCTAAGTTCTGAGTCTTGCTGTCTTATTACATCTGTATTTATACCAGTTGATTCAATCCTATCAATCTCTATTACAAAGGTTAGGGCGTTTCTTATCTCCATTCCAGGGAGTAAAGATTATGTAGCTTAAGCATGATTGTTCGTAGTTAAAGTGATTAGTTACCCACCTGGCACTAGGTAAGAGGTTTTATTCCCTCCCTAACTTCAGGGGAAAATCCCTACCTGGGGAAACAACCTTTCTCAGAGAGGAGACCTTGGTTAAAACACATAGTGCCAAGAAGGTGAGCAAACATATTAAGAACAGTATGCCATATATGCCAGGTCCTTTGAAACAGCAAGCATGGACCAGCTCCCGGCACATAATGACATAGCTTTGGAGTGGGGAAGTGACAAGCTCTGAACTGTGGGTCCTGATGTTGTAGAGCCTGGACCAGCAAACCAAGGACTTCATATTTCACTCTCGAGCAAACAGAAGCCATCGGAGTTTAGGAATAAGGCAGTGGGATCCTCAGATCCGCCCATCAGAAAGGTGTTTCCAGTGGCAGGATGGAGACTAGATTGGAGGTGGAAGACATTGAAAGCCTACCAACCCTCTGGTGGCTCTTGTGTTTCCAGTAACTGCTCCCTCTCAAGAGGTAGTCAGAACTTCTTTGTTAATCACTCTTTGTGTTTTCCTTACAACATCCACACTGTTGAAAATTAGCGCTCCTTAACAATCGTGATTTGGGTGTGCCATCTTTTTCCTGTTAAGACCCTGGCTGGTGCACCTTCCTTTACACTTCCTTATAATAATTTGTTTCTACGTTCATCTCTCCACTAGCCATGGAGGGCATCTTTATGTTTTCAAGTTTTCACTAGTTCAGCTGAAAGTTACTGTTTGCCAGCTAAGTTTCATTTGAAGCCATGGTTTCATATCAGGGAAGGTCACGGTCAACTAGGGTAGGTCAGGAAGCCTTTGGAGGGGAGGCTTAAAGTGAGCTGGTAAGGGATCTGCTAGTTGGGATCTGTGGAGAGAAACAAGGTAATTCTAAGAACACAAGAGCGTGTGTTAACATGAAAGCAGGAAACCCATACACGGGCTACAGAGGAGATCTGCTCTCCTGGAACACAGTGGGTCCTTTGGAGAATCAGCAGGAAGTACACTTGTGAAACCCTATTTCCCTTCTAGAGTTTATTTCCGTTTCTAATTACATTTGACCCAAGCTAATCTTAACAACAATTTTGCTGACCTTTGAGCATTGGCTTTCGGAAGTCCAGAAAGGATGTTTCAGAAACTGATCAAAGAAAAAACAGAAGAAAAAAAAAATGCCACCAACCAGCTTTTTGTTGAGTAACAGAGTTGATACAAATCCTTTATTTGTCCATCCTAACCAATGGCTCATAGGATTTAAATGCTATACAAAATAGGATTAGGTCTTCAGTGGGATGTAGTATCCAATGGTTGCTTCTGTGTTTTAGTTGTTGGCAGTAGAATCCTGAAAAGTATTTTCCAGCATAAATGTTTCCACTTGTCCCAGTTAGACTGTTGATTGCCTATTGAGGTATAGGATGGTTCATATAGAGGCAGTAAGAAGTATGTAAGAAACATTTGGTTGAATCTGAGTAATAAGACTTTCAAAACTGCAATTAGATAACCCTAGAAAGACAAGATTTCTCTTTATTATCATGCAAAGGCAGCTCTTGGACAAACTGAAAAGTTAATTCCATAGATACCTATGACTCCTCATCCTCCCAGTCTGGACTTACAGGTCTCAGGGAAGAGTAATGTGTATGTTTGATTCCTGATCTCAGGCTTTAAAAGGAACATTAGTCTGCCATCCTGAAAGACTCCTTGGAACTGTAAAGGAAATGGTTATAAGGGGAACCAGCCCATAAAAACTTGGGTCATGGAGTTACCCACGGCCTATAGCATTTTGCTAGATTTAGGGAAGAGGCTCTGTCAAGCAATTTGTCCTTAATGAAGTCTCATGTTACAGATAATATTGCTCCTTTAAATAAGAGTGCTTTCTCTCATTGGCCACAGTTCATTACCCAGGTGTTCAAAAGCAGGGACAGGGGGGCTTGCTGAGGGGTGGGTGGAGCAGAGAAAACGCAAACCCAACGATTAGAAGGCATGATTCATGGAAGGTCATGAGAATCTCTGGAGCCTGTGGATGAGTGTATAATTAGCCGGTTATGAAATAGAAACACTCAGAATCACCCTTCCCAGGAAGGAATCTAATGCAGAAAGCCAGAGTCCCTACACCCTATCAGACTAGGAAGCATTGAACTGACCTCGCCCTCCAGGCTTCCATCTGCCCTACAAAATGGAAATTGCCCTTTAGTCTCCTCAAGGGTTATTTTCTCCCCCATTTGTGCAGGTCCCCATGGATTTATTGGATTTCATCACTACTTTAGTTGGAAAGGAAAGTGCTTATCCTGGGAACCCTATTCTTTGATTCACAAAATTTCCCCATCTTTCCTATCCATCTTTCCTATCCTCCCAACACATATTCAACCTGCTTTATTTTCTTCTGTGTGAGGCCTCTGAAATACACAGCAAAGGACAAGTGGGGGGGGGGGGGAGAATCAATATTAGAGACTCGATACAACTAAATCTGAGTCTAAGTCCCAGTTCTCTCTGTCGAATGTCCTCCACTCCAAGCATTCATCTGAAATGGAGATGTTGCACCAGATACTGTCAAAGTTGCCTTCTAAGTTCTAAAATTATGTAATTTTTAAGGAAGAGAATAAGAAGTGTACTAGGACCTCTTTATAAAGATGGAGAAAGAGTCACCTTGTAATATTGGGGTGAAAGAAATGTGCCACTGTCTTCATGGTTTCCTGGTGTTCATTCATGATTAGATTCAAGCAACATTTCGGAAAGGAGACCTCCCACAATCTGAGTTATGTAGATGTCACTTCCCAAGGCTTTCCAGACCATCACTGCCACAGCTGAGTGAATGCTATTGGATTTAGTGATTGGAAACCTTAATTATAATATCTTTTGCTTCCTAACATGTCATGTCCACTTGGGGTTTGGGAAGCAGTTCTATAGAACTTTATAGTTTGATGTAAATTTGCATGTAGATTTTGAGTCGAAGGAGTGAGAAAAACAGAAGTTGAAATGGAAACCTACAGGCACTGGTTTTGTGTGTGTGTGTGTGCTCAGAAACATAGCAGAGATGTTTAAAGCCTGAGGGGACAGGGGGCAGCACCTAATTCAGACAGGTGATAAATCCCTTCAAATGTCATGCAGAATGTATTTAAATATGAATTAATGTGCATTTTCTGGGGGAGTGCCATGTACATTTCAAAGATTTTGAAAGGGACCCAGGGCCCAGGAAAGACCCTCCCCCATTCTCATTTTACAGACTAGAGTGTTGAGGCTCCAGTGGTGAAGTGCCTGAAAACTCATGGTTCTTCTCAGAGCCTGGTTTTGAACACAGATTTCTTGACCACCATCCTGTTATTTATTCTTTTTGGGTCTTTTGCAGGCAACTTGCTGTCAGATTTTAGACCAGACCTTAAAGTTTGCTTTTTCCTTTGGGGAGGGGTACAACATACTTCATTTATACATGAAAAGACAAAACCAGTCTAGCCAAGAACATTTCTAACCTGCAATCTTGACCATCACCCATCTATCTGTTCATTCACCCAGGCTGAGCTGTTTAATGGAGCATACACACACTCATGCACACACAGGTGCTCACACATACATGTGTGTACTCTCACAGGCACTATGTTATGTGGGCTCCTGTGGCTCTGCCATACATTTGTTGCAAAAGGCTGACAAAAGGCTGACCATCATTTTGCCTCCTACATTGCAGTCACTTGACTGAGACTGTGACCTGTACCTGCCTGGGTATGGAGTACATGTTACTACCTGGAACTTGTATTTTTTTTTTTAAAAAAAAATATGTTTTTATTGATTTCAGAGAGAAAAAGAGAGGGAGGGAGAGATAGAAACATCAGCAACATTGATGAGACACATCAATGTGAGAGAATCATTTATTGGCTGTCCCCTACTTTCCCCCTACTGGATATGGAATCTGCCACCCTGGGCATATGCCCTTACCAGGAATTGACCTCCTGGTTCATGGGTCGACGCTCAACCACTGAGCAACACCGGCTGGGCCTAGAACTTGTATTTTTTTTTAATACAGTGTTCATCATAATTGTTGAAGATGCTAGACCTAAGAAATAATGGGGGCAGAAAACAATTTTACTTAAAGTTGCCATTAAACCTTCACATTGGCACTGAGTGTTAGCCTCAATATTTCTTCTCCCTACCCTGAGGAAGACTAAAGCAACACAGCAACTCATGCCCCCAGATCAGAGTATAAACTGCTATGGCTCAGCATCTTTGAGAGGCCTTTAATCATGGCCTGTTGATGGGGGTTCCTGACAGGGATGGGCATTCTTGAGGAGGCTGGTCCAAGTGCTGACACAGGCATTGGTTTTTCATGCTCCTTAGTCCTAGTGTGGTAACTTTTCTGAGTAGGACAGCTGTCCAGTTTACCAGAGAATGATAGCTGGATCTGGTTCCCAATAGAAATGAGCTCCGGGAGGTCCAGGGGTGTCTGACTGGGCAGCCTGAGCAGCTGCCCATCAACATCTCCGGGGCTCACAGAGGTCAGGACGGAGGAGGCTCAGAAAAGTATAGGGCAGTGCTGTGTGGGGCTCATTGGAGGAAACTTATGTGTAAGTCTCTGCGGACATTGCTCTTTTCCTCTGTTTTCCAAATCTTCCATCCCCATGGTATGCACACACTCACACACACCTGTGGATGTTATGCCCTGTACCAGGGCCATAGTGGTCTTATTCCTAAAAATGATTTAATAAATTCATTTCTTTCAAATCCAACATTTTTTATTGATACACAAGATCCTTTTGGACATCTATGATTTAGCTAGAACGGTGAATGATTTTTAGTGCTTCTTGATTTCTCTAGAAACCAGCTGAACCAAAGGAAATAGGCTCTCAAACCATTGTAAGGTGAATTATTTTATTAAACAAACACTACTTTGTATTCTGCCTATCATTGTGTTTGGGATATTTTTGCACATCAGCTTGGCATGGTGTGATGCCACTTGTGTGGTGCCCAAGAGGATCTCTTGGTGCCCTGGCTTAGCACAATTTCTCCTCTCCTTGACTCAGAGTGGTTGCCTTTTCCCTGGCAACATTGATGTCTGTTCCCCAGTTGCATTTTGAATCACCTCTGGCCAACACCTTGAAAATCAAGTTTCTAGATGGGAACTGGGATGAATCCAACAAGTGAGCTGGAACTGACAAGTTGTGTGGCAGCATTTCTAAGCATTTATGACTGGAGGAGAGCCTGAGAGTGCAAGGAATGCTACACCCCAGCAGACCAAGGTTCTCAGTTGTTTCTAGGTTGTTTTCCTAATATGAAAGCCCCACAGGCCAGGGCTGCTACCAGGAGTGTCACTTCGGTGGCACTGATAATGGGTGACTCTAAGAGGTCAATGAGGTGTTCATTTTGAGCAACAGTTATCCATAGAATAGAGAGGAGATCGGCTGTAAAGGGGAAAAAGCCACTAAATTGTTTCTGAGAATGCTTTTCCACTGATATTCTACAGACAGAAAAAAAAACATCAACAAAACTCAACCAGTCCATTATGTGGCTGCTTTTCAGATTGTCTTTGAAATTGAAGCATTACCATTGCGAGATACTGAATGATGATGGCTAGTCTCCTAGATTGTCAGAGGATATGAAGACTTCTGGCTGCTGCCTGAGAAGGAGAAAGGATTTTTTTTTTCTCTCTTCCCTAGAGGAAACTCTTCTTTACTATTGAGAGACAAGTGCTGGACAGAGATGGAAAGAAAGAAGCCAAGAGCCTGTGGCTCAGCCATAGGCCTCACAGGCTCTTAGATTTCCTGCAAAGTGTGACAATGTGACAGAGTTGAACGTGTGCTAGACTGAGAGTAGGATGCCTTCTGTGAGATCTTGGACCTCAGTGTTCCCATCTGTAAATGAGAAATTGGAATCAGCCTCCCAACTCCACCAGGCTCTAAATTTCTATGATTTTGCCAATCATTGAAAAGGGAAGCTTACACAGCTTTCTTTGCCTTCCTAGGAAAGAGAGTATATGGGGATTGATCCAGCTGGATTCAGTAATTAATTTATTCTGCAAACACATAGTACTTCTGTAGAGTGTGCCAAACACTGTGCTGGGATCTGTGAATGCAAGACATGAGTCATAAACTCAGGGTCCCCTGAAAGCTGACACCCTACCAGATCACCTCTGTTTAAGGACTTGGGGATCCTAGTGGGTTTTCTGCTCAGAGGTAACCTTAAGCCCACAAATCTGCTGGGGTATTCTAATAGTGCCAGTGGGCCTGTCTGTCAGGTCAGATTTATAAGTCCTTTGGTCTGGTTCCATTATTGACTTCACATTATTGATCAAGTGCTAAAGTTAGCAAGTCTATAGGCTGGAAATAGAACAGTGAGTAAGGACAAGGGCCATTGCCCTCCGGGACCTGAGGATGTGGCCTATAGTTGAGGCAAAGGCTGAAGAAGCAGAGAAGAGGTACCAACACAGTGGGAGGGGCGGGGCAGAGGAGCAAGGTGGAAGAGAACAGGTAGTCAGAGAATCTCATCTGGAAGCCAAGGACAGGATCTTTTAGAAGCTGCCTCTAGCTTATTTGATTTAGGCAACATTCTCTAATACTATGTCAAGAACCAGACTCATAAAACCGGATATGAGATAGCTGTGGAAATGGAGGGTGCTGGGTGGGGTGAGGAGCTCTGGGCCATAGAAATAAGACAGCAAATTTAACAGGCTGCCTGAGCACCTCTGAGAATATAGAGGTTGTGACCTATTCCCTGCCCTCAAGAATTTTGTCCTTTGCTTGGGGGAGGCAGGTTTTTTATCCCAAATAGTGAACATTCAAAAGAGTGAAGTGTAGTCAAGGAGAAAAGTGATGACTTTGCAGTAAATTCTCCAGGTGGTAAGAAAAATATAGCATTCGACCACAGAATGAGGAGAAAAGGAAATGACTTAGAGTCATCTAGATGTGAGTTTAGTTCTACTTCATCTTTAGCTGAGAACAGAAAGCCTTCAAACTTTCGTTTCCTAATATGTGAAGTGAAGGAGGACATCCCTGACTCCTACAGTTGCCATGTGAACTGGGTTCTGGGGATGTGCAGGTGGAGGGGCTCATAGGAACAACTCTTGTCTCTATATGAGATGATGGTCTGGTTCTCTAGACTGTGTCATTCCTTTGTCCCCAGAATAAAGGGGGAAAAATTACCAGAAGGAGGTGCTGATTTGAAGGTAGAATGATTCTTCTCTGGAGCTAGGGCCTTTCCCAGGCATGAAGTCCATCCCAAGCCTTGCCTGTCCTCTCTTTCTTCTTTCTTGGTCCTCCATCCCACTCCACTCTCCCTCTTTGGTGCAGACCTCAGAGGCCTCCTAGAGTTCTCTTACAGAAACTCCTGTTCTCTCCTGATGTGTTTGGGTTCTGGAAGAAGAGGTTACGTTGAGTCACTAGCTGGCTTCTTGTTTGTTATTCAGGTTTCAGTCTTTCATTTGTCCTTCTGGACTGATGTAGGGAGGAAGAGCGGCAGAGCAATGGAGGATGGGGATTAGATTGCCTCTCTCTGCAGGCTCAAGGTGGCAGTGCAAGTTGGTGTGTGGAGATGGGAGGAGCTTTGGCTCAAAGGAGTCAGGAGCAAATTTAACAGAAGGTCAAGTCCAAGGGCCAAGCACAATGCCTCTGATTCATTAAAGTTTAATTCATTTCAATGAATAGTGTAAAAATCATCTGTGGCTTCTTACACATCCAGAACTGGCGAAGCAGAAGAATTGACTGTGAGCTTAAATGATGGAAGATTTCAAGTGTCCTAGGAAGTAAGAGCTTTCAGCAATAGGCAGAGACTAAATGACATTCCTTTCCACTTTGGAAGTTTGATTAGAGGACCCCCTTGGTAAGTTCTTAAAGTCAGATCCATGTGAGTTGAGGTATTTAAGGCTTCAGGGAGGAGCTAGATGCAGACTTGCTATACTGTGGACTTTGGCCTCTGAGATTGTGCAGGGTACAAATTGGGCAGTGGTACCTGATATTCCAGGAGGTCAGCATCCTAACAAGAGTTTTTAAAGATTGTATTGCACTTAACAATCTGATTTGAAGAGGAGATTTTCCTGGTGGACGAAGTAACATGAGCACAGGTGTGTGGAGGTGGATGTGAACATGAAGGATTTGGAATTCAGGGCCCCTGAATCCTGCTTAGCTGCATTTAGTGTCAAATTGGGCTATGCACTCTGTCTCTAGTATTCTAAACACACTGTTGGGCAGGGAGGACTGGGTGCAAAGATGTGGAGTTCTTGGCCTTGAGACATACTGAGCCAGGAACTCAGTGTAAACTTGGAATCCTGATCTCTCCTCAGTTCAGAAAGCAAGCAACTAACTGATATTTACTAAGTTCTTCCTGTGGGTCTAGTGCTTGTCAACCACGAAGGGCTGATAATCAATATAGTTCCCACCTTTAAGGACCCATCTCTCTCTATTGATGAGGAAACAAAATTAGACAATACGCAATCTGACATTAAATTGTGTGGTAAATCCCATCAGGGCTTCAGAGCTCAGAGATAGGAACTATGAACAGGGTCTTTGAATGGAACTTGACACTGAGTTGGATCTGAAGATGATAGGGTGGGTCTGTATCTACTTCCTCGGGGCAAGGAAGAGAGAAATGGCCAATAGACACTTAAATTATCCAATAAGACTTATTCTGTTAGGACCGTGTATTGCTGCTGTGTACTTTGATCGTTTTCTTGGGGCATGGGTTCCAGAAATCTGCAGCCTTTTGACATTAAAATTTTATCAAGATATAATTGACATAAAACACTGTGCAAGTTTCAGGTACAGTGTGATGATTTGATATACGTATACGTTGTGAAATGTTTAGCACAAAAGGATTAGTTAGTTAAACACATCCTTCACATCCCATAATTACCATCTTTGGGATGGTGTTGCTATGATTGACACTGCTTTTGGTTACTACTAATACCCGTGCTGTCTTTAGTATCCCTGTGCATATGGTGCTTTCTGGGTTGTGCTTTGTTCTCATTTCATTGTTCCAGAAACTCTAAGGAGTCAGCAGGTTGATACCCAGTGTTCAGGATAAGGATGGAGCCAGGGTTACACATTCACTGCATCGGTCAACCCACACAATAACCATCCCCAAGGTTTTCTTTGAAGTTGAAACATATTATTTCTGTTGCCATGTTGCCAGGCAGATGAGGAAACTGAGCCTGAGACAGGCAAAATGACAGCCTGAGGATACACAGATGCTGGGGGGAGGCCCTTCTGTGTCTACATCTGTGAAGTGAGGAGCTTGAAAGAGCTGGTTTCGGAGGATCCTCACTGCCCAGCCTCCGAGCCTTTGTCTGATACAGCTTTTCTGATTCCCAGCGAATGCTCTCTTCGTAACACCAGGCTGTTTCTTTGACTGAACAAAAGTGATTTGATTCCCCAAATCAATAAACAAATTAGAGAAAAAGTAAAGAGGGAGCCTGGGAACCAAAGGAAAACAGATAAAAGAAGAAGGCCTGGGGGAGGGAGAGGCGGGAGGGAGGGACTCCCTAGGAGCTTCCTGTGAAAGTGGTCAGGCAGGCAGGCAGGCAGGGGAACTGCAGTCTCACTGGCCTTTCATTCAGGGGCATCATCTGCCTGGGAATCAGCTAATGGGAGGGAGGGGGGGGGGCGGTGCGAGGGCAGACCCCTGAGGGGGGAAAGTGGCAGGTGCAAGCAGAGGCTACAATGCAAATAGTCAGGAAGGCTGGAGGGGCCAGGCTGAGGGGCAGTTGTGAAGCATATCTTGGGAAAATACATGGAGAGGTCAGCAGCTGGCCGAGGGGAGCAGATGCAGGAGGGGAAAGAGGGGCCGGGCCCTCTAGGGAGGGGCTGGCCCGATGCTAGAAAAGGCCTGTAGTGAGTTTTGCACCTCATTGATACCTCTGTGCCTGCCTTTACTAGAAGGGAAATTTCCCCATTGACATCCAGTCCTGAAGGTTGGACACAAGCCCCTCTGTGGACACCAGGGTGTTGGAAAGAGAAGGTACAGCCTCTCATGGATGAGTCATCAGCTGCCTCCTTTTGTTCCCTGTCAAGAGGCCCACGTTCAGCGGAATGACACCTTAGCTCATTGCCCCACATTGTCTTCTCCTTTACATTTTTATTCTCCAGGACCCAGTTTTAACAGAAGCACTTAGGGTTTGTTTTTAAATCCTTTCAAATGTGCCACTTTCTGCACTCCCTTCCTCCCCCATGGGCTCTCTTGCCTTTTTCTGACCCAGCAAACTCTGTGTCTTGCTCTGAGTTGACAAGAACACATTAAACACTGATCCAGCCACCGATTTAGGGAAATTGACGATCTCTGGGGTCTGTTCTGTTTGGGGTCAGCTGATAATACTGCCCCCTGGGTGGAATCCAGACAGCACACTGGAATCGCAGGCCTATGGAGTGTGTTCCTTAAATGACAGAAAGCAGAGCTGCACTGTGGCACCAGCTCAGTAGTTTGAAACCTCAGCCGGAATTATGCTCCAGACCGGCCCCCTGACCAGGCAACCACAGTCCCAACTAGATGGGTGACTTTCGTAGGGTCACACAGTTCCATTTGGGACCTCAGAAATAGAACATCTAGTCTTTGTCCATGTGACCTCCTGAAGGCAGAACTCAGGCAGGAATCTGGCCAAATACTGAGCAAGGCATTTGAATGAGTGGGGAGAGTGAGGTGATGGAATACCTTTTAAAATCAGAGCCTTCTTGGTCTGGGTCTCAGTGGAACCAGCAGGTGCTCTATGGTTGGTCATACTCTCTAAACAGAAATTGGGGCATGTATGTCCTTTTGGGGGACAATGAGCAACTAGATCATGTGAACTAAGAAACTAGAAATATCTTGAAAAATTTGGTTCTTAGAAATACACAATGTTTCAGAGTATCTTCGAATCTCCCAAGAATAGGCAGATTATTGTATAAGACATACATTTTGTGATATGTTTGCCATCTGGCTTGAGTGTGATTTTAACCAGGTATTCTGGTCACTCTGCGTCAGTGTTGTATTTCATAAATTGTGACATTTAATCCTCTTTTACAGCCAAATTAAGTGATTTCTAAAAGTGTGTAAACGTCTAGGAAGTGGCAAGACAGAATCAAGCCCTTGTCTGCTTACCTACACGTTTCACACTAACTTTTGTTAGTCTACACTGCCTTTTAAGAAACAAAATTCTTTTTTAAATTGAGGTAAATTATTTTTATTCCAGAGATATTTTATTACAAAGTGTTTTTCAGATAAAAAGGAATTTATTCTGGTGGAGATTCAGAGGATCATAAAATCATTGAACCTGAAAGAGAAGGACTTGGGAGTTTATTGGTCTTAGCTTCCTTGTTTTGCAGGTAAGGAAGCAAGGCATGACTTTGGCCAAGGTCAGGTGACAGTGAGCCCAGGACTCCCAGTGGAGTGTGCTGTCCACTATGACACATGGTCTCCTTCAGTTGAAAACGAGTGACCATGGCCATTGGGGTAGTGACCAGAGGTTCTCAAAGTCCCAGGTGACCTTAGTCGGCTTTGCTTAGTGTCTTAATTCCTGCTTTCACCACCCAGTCAATTAACCACTCTTAAGAAGATCGAAATCATATCTGCCAAAGTTAAAGATGGCCTACAGAGAACTTGAGGCATGAATTATTTCTTTGATATTTGTTATTTTCACAAAAATGATTATAAAAGCAGTTTGAGACTTCTTTTTATGAAAAGAAAAGAAACACACACACACACACACACACACACACCATATATCTCACATCTCACCAGCCTAACAGGAATAGGTTCAGTTAGTAGAGTGCACCCTTCTATCATCAATCTTCATACAAACAAGTTACAATGTGCTAATCATTGTTTCTATCCATTTGTATTGGCTTTCACTTACCATTGTCACAAATACTTCCCTATGTTTTCTTAGTGATTTTAAGGACCAGATAATATTTCATTGAGTATATATATGTATAATACACACAAATTTATTTTAATAGTCTGCTATTATTGGCCTTTTGAAAGCAGTTGAACAGTGTTTTGTGTAGTTTTTTATTCTCTGGGATTGTTTTATTAGGACAGTGAGAGGGGAAATAGATTTCTCTTCTTCTCTTGATAGACGGTCATGTTGGTTTTCTAAAGAGGAATTGAAATGTCACCTTCAGTTGGGGATGGCAGCACCTGGTCTCCTTTGATCAGTGATGCCAAGCCCCACATAGACCCGCCAGGGCTCACTTCCTCCCCATTAGGACTTCTAATCTTACCTGTGTTAACGTAAAAAAAGAAATTCAAACCTGTAAAGAATTTGTATGAGTTTATTTGAGCCAAATTGTTGGCAGTTGCCAAGAAGCAGAATGTCAACGTATTGGCATAATGCTCCAGAGAATGGCGATTTTTTTACCTTGTTTTATACATTACAATCAAAAGAGGAGATGTAAGTGGACTTCATGAACTCCATTGGTGATAGATTAGGGAGAAAGCAAAGCTGGGAAACCTCTGGGATTGGATAAAAAGTAAAATGATAGACATACTTCTTTTACTTAGGTGGCTGCAGGATAGCTAACAGTCAACAATTAACTCAATAACAATGAAGGGATTTTTGGTCTCTGAAGAACAGTGCCTGTGCTTTGAGGGGTCCGGAAAAGGGAAAATCACTTTGACATTCCAACAACATGTTATCTTAGATGCAAAAATTCAATAGGCTCAGTTAAGGTAAAGATTGACCTTTGTCAGGGAAGATGCTGGCTTAGGTCGTGACTACCTACCATAACTGCTTTTCATTAAAGTTTTAATTTCAGACCACCCTTTGTGGGTACTCTAGGTCTTTGCATTTGCAAAATCGCCATGCAGGCCTTTCCTGAGCTAGTCAGGTTAGCATGTGGCCCCTTTTCATTCATACCTGCTACTTCATCTACTGAGAGAGAGGCTATAATTCTTTCTCATTCTTCTCTTCTGTGGCATTGGGTCTTCTATGTTTATGTTAAGTCTTACTATAGATGCCTCCTTCTTTGCACACAGTCACACAAATAATTTTGGAAGTAGGTGTAGGTGCAAACATAAGTGGAAGCTCTCTCACTTGATCTGTACAACCTCCTGAGTGGGGAGAGAGCACCCCTGTATTACAGTGGGACATGAGGCCCCAGAGGTCCATGCCTGCTCAAGGTGCCACGTTGGGCAGCAGGGGTGAGTCACATCCGGAACCTTGCCCTGGAAACTCAGTGTTTTGCATGGCACCACACTGAAGCATGTTTTCCTGTCCACACTGAGGCCACACAGGCTCTGCCTTGGTCTGCCTTAGCTTAGATGATAATGTTGTCCTCGGGTTACAGTACCGTCAGCAGGCAGTAAGTAGATACTGTAATTTCCATTGAGAACGAGTCTCCCAGAATGAAGCAGGACTACATGAAACCTCAATGTGCACCCTTGAGAAAAAGTCAGGTTGTCATGATCCCCAAGCAGCAGTAAGCCCAGGACATGCAGGGTCATTTTTTCAGAAAGCGGTACACTTGTCTCCCCATTAGTGGTAGAAGAGCAGGGAGCTGGAAGCCTGCCTGTCCAGGGGCTGAAAGAGGCTGGCGGGTCATGGGTCAGGGCAGCTGTCTCTGGCTGCTCTTCCTGGACTGCTTGGCAGCAGGACATTCCTTACTAGGCCATCGCAGTCTGGCTCAGAGCCTCTCAGCCAAGCTCCACGTGGCAGTCAGGCAGCGACATGGCTGGAGCTTGGGTTCTGGACCCCAATGCTGAACCTGCAGCCTAGTGGCTTTCCTGTTTTCTGACTTTAGTTTCTTCCCCGATCACACAGAGTTGAGAATTATAAATGTGCTAAGTGAGGACCTGAGGAGGCAGTGAAGGCATTACCCCCTAATTTCCTGGCTCTTACAGCTTCTGATGGGGTGCTTGTCCGGTCTCCACACTAGGATACCTGCTCACCTGCTCCTCCCCTACTTGGCCTGGACTGTAAAGTCCAGCCTGCTATGTGCCTCCGTCCTGAGCCCCATGTTTTTGAATGGGGGGTGAGGTGCAGGGCAGGAGGTGGGACTTGGGTTCCCTTGCCCCTTTATAAGCTGTGTACACACAGGACACAACTTCAGGAAACTCCCCCAACAGTTGGGGGAAATAGTGCAGATCTACTCACTTCATTGCTCACAGACCTTTTTGGAGTGTCAATCTATGTCCAAGTCCTGGGAGTACAGGGATGAAAAGACTGCAGACATCCCCATGGGCAGAGGCATGTCTGGCTCACTTACCGAGGGATAGCCATGTCTAGCACAGTGCCTGGTACACGGTGATTGTTTAGTACACACTTGCCTCAAGGACTAACTGAAGACAGTCCTCGATTTACAGGAGCTCACAATTGAGTGCAGAAAGGCAGAGGATAAACAGTCCCAATGACATTGTGGTGACTTGATAGAAATGTGTACGCACTAACTTGGGAGCCATCAAAGTGACATTTCCTTTCATTGAAGTGAGAGGGTCACAATTTCTTATTGGCAGGTAAGGATGCTGCTTCCCACAGGATGTCCAATGAGATATACTGCTTCCCACCAAGATATATTGACTCTGGAAACAGCAGGTATTGGTGGGAAGCCCTAAGTTTGGGGGTAGGGAGACCTGTGTCCCAGACCTCACTGGCTGAGTGGCCTCAGGCATAGTATCTTTGTGCTACAATTGTTTTCATATATAAAACAAGGCATTAATGCTTTCTCTGCCTACCTCCCAGCAAGGCCTTGCTTAAAAGCCTCTCTGCCCCAACATCACCTACAGAATGCAATCCAATCTGCAAGACAGAATCCAAGCTCTTTATCAACTGACCAGTCTCTTTCCTTTGCATTCTCCTGAATCTCCTCAAGCACTCTTTGTCTTTCCATGCCCTCAGCGTCTCTGTGCAATGCTCCCACTGCCTGGGATGCTCTATCAGAGCTGGCCTGTCCAAGACTTCCCAAGCTCACATGTCATTCCTTGTTCCCTCACCTGTGGCTGCTTCCATGCCCGTTAGGATCCTTCTGACAGAACATCTGTCCCATTTTACTTTCCTGTTTGTGCACCTTTCATAAAGGCTTTGGATCTGCACTATTCCCTCACTCATACCCCATTCCTGGTACATGGCTGAGTGTTTAATAAGAGCTTACAGCATTGTTTAAGGAATCAGAATAAATTGATTCTTCACTATCTCACTGAAGTGGTCAGAGAAGCATGGGTGGGAATGGCAAAGAAGCAGGTTTCAGTTGAGTGATTAAAAGAATCTCCTCAGAATAGGAGCTGGTCAGCAAGGGCATGGACCCTCATGGTATATCTGAGGACTTGATGCTGCCCATAGTGGGGACACCTGCCTTGGGGAGCCGTACCCCACATCTGTGGCAGCACAGCTTCTGGTGTGGCTCCATGTAGAAAAGAAAGGCGGGAGGGACTGTGGTTTTCTGGAGCCACTCTCCAAGGCATATATCCTTCTCTATTGATCAAATTCCCATGTGTTTCTCCCTTATTGTTGGATTCCTGTGTAAGCCTTCAACCACTAGTTGTTGGTTAACTGCATCTATTAGTACAACAGTGACCTCTGCTCTTCAGAATGGAATAACCCATGTTGGAGCATGGCTGATCTGGGAAGAAAGTGTGCTTTCTCCATCCGTGGCCCTCTAATTGGACCTGGCACCCCATCCTTTTCTTAGGAAGTGTGAGAAGAGAGGGACTTAAGCTCAGACTACCTACCTTCAACTCCTTCATCTCCAGGCAGTCCAGGTAGTGTTGGGCAGATTATAATTTTCAGGCAGCAATAATCATGTAGTAATCCTTCCTCTGTCTTCTCACATATCTTCATAATATCTAGCAGTGTCTTGTACGTAAATATTTGTCAATTTAAGATCGCCTTCTAAAATCATTGACAGTTGGTATTTAACCACTGCTTAGCAAACAACTTCCAATCAAACTGTGGTAAAGGGTTTTTTAATTCTTTAGCTATTCCTTCCAAAATTCCTTTTAAAAATTCCATGGACAGCGTATGTAGGTGTTGAGGCAGATCTTTGCAACCCACTTACCTAACCCTACCCTGTAACTGGACTTACTCTCCATCTGACCCACTGAAGATATCATAGGTATCTTCAACCGGCTCCATGCAGTAGCTACATCTGAAAATTGTAGTCTTTAGATATAGCACAGGGCAAGTGCTGGCTCACTATTGAAAGCCTAGGTCTCTGATTGAGAAGTCCCCAATGCCCTCTCCCTGGAGATACACGTGTCAGTGTAGCTCAGAGTCCAATGGTATAGTTCTTTCCGGTTTAGCTCTAGACATAAAAAGAGAATTTACCTTTTTCTAGCTCCTTATGAGATATTCATTAGACTAGATTGCTACCTACACAAAATATCAAGCAGACTCTAAATCCTAGAGTAGGTACTGGTTACTTGGAAGCTGTTAGCATTTAATAGGCTAAAAAGAAATAGATATCTCTGGGTTTGTTTCCTTGCAAGTGACGTTAATGAAAAATATACATTTCTATCCATGTGGGGGCGGATATATAACAAAACAAGAACCAGTGATAACTTATCCTTCCCCGTTCTAGCCGTGCAGTTGTATTATAAGAAAATAAACAGCCCTGCTGGTTTGGCTCAGTGGATAGAGCATCGGCCTGTGGACTGTAGGGTCCCGGGTTAGATTCCAGTCAAGGGCACATGCCCTGGTTGTGGGCTCAATCCCCTATAAGGGGCATGCAGGAGAGCCGATCAATGATTCTCTTTCATCATTGATGTTTCTATCTCTCGCCCTCCCTCTTCCTTCCTCTTTGAAATCAATAAAAATATATATATTTAAAAAAGAAAATAAACAAAGGGGGAACAGTTTTTATTCAGCAGGACATCGATGGCACTTATTGTTTTCTGCCTGGTTCTGTCATTTGGTGCTGAAAACTTGTGCTCTGTGATGAGGACTCACACCTATTAGGAGCCAGGAGTTGGGAATGTAAGTACCACCTGTTGACAGGAAGGCACCCTACGACATGAGCAGCCAGGCAGCACTGCCAGAGGGTCAGTCTCAGGTCAAGGAAGTTCAAACTTTGCTGCCAAACAGACTTTTCTTTGAGACCAGGGACTTTTTGTGCAAGAGCAAAATAGGAATAATCTTTATTAGCCCGGGTGCCAAGGATGTAGCAGGGAAGATAACATAGATGTGAGAGCCAAAAAATCTTTGACATCAATCCCCTTGATTCACAAATAAGAAATTATTTGACTCCTCCCTTTGTCATGCTACATAGATGTTGTAAGTCCTTGTGGTGAGCAATGTCATTAAGACCAGTTAAGTATGGGATTAGTTGAATTTAAGAGAAAACAATACTTATGAATCCTCAGAGTATAATAAGCACCTTGACTGAATAGCAGCCATGGCAATAATCCCAGATGGCTGAGAGGGTGACTCCCCAGAATCCTGACAGGACAGATTACTCACCGTGACCCCAAATTCCACCCAGGTTCCACTTCTACACCCCTGCTGAAATCTTAAGTCAAGTTAGGGTGACTTGGAAGATGATAGGCAGGGGAAGGTGGCTGAAGATAGGTCTTAAGACTGCCGCTCCCTTCTGCTCTTGCCTCTTGGCTCCTCTCCAAAGCCTACCCATCCTTTAGTGCCCATCTCAAACTTCTCTTCTTTGAGCCCACCTCTTGGTGCACCCTGTCTCCATTTGCTTGGGGCACACCTCGTCTCCTAGTACTCTCTGCCCCAGCACCTGCTCATTTGCTGCAGGTAATATCACAGATAGAATTCTGTATGATTTCCTCACATGGCTATTTAATGTGGTGTGTCTCTGTGTCTCACTAGACATTTACTAAGGTAAATGTCTCCACTAATAGTTATTTCTAATTTTAACACTGTTGCCCCACTAACCCAGTACCTGCATAAAGTAGATGTTCGTTAGGTATTTGTTGATGGGTTTCTCTATTGCTCTTCTATGTTTCTGAGGGCCTAACATAAAATTTCAATGGATATACCCTTAACTTTTATTCTAAAGGACCCACTAAATATTTAACACTAGCAGACTATTCTTCTGAATGACAAGTTATGACTTTTGGCTATCTCCTCCTTCTTCTACCCCCCTCCCCCCACCCACATTTTTGAGGCAATTGGGAAAAAGAAGGGGAGGGGAGAAGAAGAAGCAGGGGGAAGAAGGAAGAGGAGCAATGAGAAGGGAAGGCAGTGGGCAGGAAAGCAGATGAAGAAAGGGGGGGATAACCATAGAAAGCAGGTAAGGGCTAGGATCCCTCGTGACAGGAGCTAGAGATGAAGGAGCAAAGAGAGTCTTGACCTTGCTGCTACCATGGAGACAGCAGTCTCCTCCATGGATACTGTTCCTCTCCTCTACTCCTTGGGGAGACTGCTTCTCAGCTCCTCTCCCAGGAGAGAGGGCATCCACTCTCTGCATTGCTCACCAAGTCAGATAGAGTTAGTTTTCTTCTCTCTTCCGTTCAGGAACTTGCTCTATCCCCAGGTGGGGACATTAGGTAAGATGTTTCAGATTATAGCAACAGCCTGGGATAGATACTGGTTGTTTATTTATCAAGGAGTTATATTTTGTCTGTTTCCAAAGGAATTTCACAGGTTTACAAGCTTAGTACAGAATTCAGCAGTTAGAGGAGAAGCAAAGCAGAAATCATCTAAAAGGAGTGGGAGCTCCCTGGATCCTCAGGGCTCTGCCTATCTACATCGGGGACTGACTTGGGCTGTCAGTGTGCTGGAAGCTACAAGGAAAAGGGAAACATTTGACCATTTTCATTTAACAAATGACACAGATTTATCTGCAGAATATTGCTGAAAGTATTGATAAGCAAGAATTGTCTCTTACATGGCAGATAATATTTTCAAGTCCTATTTTAGAAAAGATAGAAATACCTATCAAGCCGATGGCTTTCAACCTGACCCCCTTGAAATGTATGAGCTACAAGGTAAAATTAGAAATCCCAGAAAACATTTCCAAGGTAGCATGAGGAAATATGGCTCATCCACTTTGGGGCAACCCTCATCTGACCCATGTATCCAAAGATAGTCATGAAAAACAAGGAGAAAAATAATTGCCTAGATGATGCAGATTTCTGGATGGTACAAATAAGGCTAATATGAATAGCAAGAGTTATGTCCCCATCTTTGCCAGGAGTTTTCATTCGATCATTCTTTCAATGTTTACTGAAGCAGCAGAGGAAGGCAAGAAAAAGTAAGGCCCTTGGTCTCACAGGACCTGAGCTCAGCTCACGGCACTGCTACATACTAGCTATATGATCCCAGGACAAGGGGAACCAATCGTGCTGTGCCTCAGTTTCCCCATATGGTAATAAGGAGTAATGGCTACCATGTTGTTTCAAGGATTCAATGGAATTACGAATGAGCATACAGGTTGCACGGTCCCTGGAATTTAGTAGGTGCTCAGCAATTGTTAGTTGAGTCTTTTTGTAACAAAACGTGACTGAAGATATCATGTCTTCTCTCAAGGGCTTTCAAAGGGAAGCCAATAGAGTTCAAATGGAAAGTTCTGCACAGAGTAATTGTCACTGATTCAAAATGTCCTTGGTCCTTTGAAGTCTCAGTGTAGTTGCCTTTCAAACTCTGATTTCCCTTCAGATTGTAGAAATCTTTCACTTTCCTTACTAGGGCAAAGGAAAGGGTGGCAAGAAGGTATGGAAAGACCCTCTCACCTGTCCTCACCCCTCCTTGTCTCCTCACTCTCTCCCTGAGCTCCCTGCCAAGTCCTGGCCCTATACAAAGGCTCTGTGCATTCAGCTCTAGGTTGCTTTGTACCTGGCTGGCCTGCCCCCATCCAGGGCCCCTTTTGGGCCTTTTTTCCCTTCTCTTTAAAAGACCCCAAGGGGGTCTCAGTGCCCAGTGGCTGGGCTCCCAGGTCACCTCACAGAGGCCCTGTTGTCCAATAGAATGGCATGTGGAGTCCTGGGGTGAGAGAGAGGAGGACATTATCAATCATGAGCTCTGAAAAGCCAGGAGAGCTGGGGCAGGCGGGGAGGACTGCATTGAAGTGGAGGATTTTTTTTTTCCTCCTGTTCTTGTTGTTGTCCTGGCTGAAGGGAGCTTTCTTGGATATCTGCCCAGACACATGCTGAGTTAAAGAAGCAGCAGGATAAATTCTTAAAGAATGAATTGGGAGAGGGGAAGGAGCTGGGGGTGGGGAGGAGGAGTGAAAAGAAACCAAGGAATGATTCCAACTCCCAGACAAAGGAGGCCCCTGCAGACCAGCCCAGTCCGGCCCAGCCCTTCTGTGGTTCAGATGTTGGTTTGTTTAGCACATAATCTAGGGACACCAATGCTCCCTAATCGCTGCTTTGGGCCCACAAAGGGGCCACAGAGAGAAACTGCAATTTCTTGAACTTTCTTCTTTCTAGCCACTGCAGACTGAGGATGCTTGGGGGCGGGGGAGGGGGGGGGAAGAGGTTCTCTCCTGCAATTTATTGGCTCAGAGATACTTACTGATGAGCCACAGTTAGTGATGTAATCAGAGTGGAGACATAAACATGGGGCTCACCAATGGTGATGGCGTGTTCTGTTTGGTGCCAAATGTCTTTTTCTTTTTAAAAAGAAGAAACTTGTAGAATGCTCTCCTGGATTCTATGGTGAGAAACCAGGGACTTTCTAATTAAAGACCCTTCAAATATAGTTTCTGAAATGAGAAAAACAAAACAAGACCTTGTGATGCTGGTGGGACAGCTGTATTTTAACTACATTCCCTCCTTCACTGGACTAGAAACATCCATAGAAAGGTCAACAGAGATTCACTTGTATTTTTTTTTTAATTTTTACTGTTTTATTCATTCTGTTTGCTCTGAAATTCCCTAATAGGAATTATGTTGCTGCCAGACTGAAAAGACCAGACATCAGAATAGAATAGTGTGTGAGCATCCAGCAGTCAGAGAGCCCCAGGATTAATTATTCACTCATTTCTTTTTTTATTTAATATATCTTTATGGATTTCAGAGAGGAAGGGAGAGAGAGAGAGAGAGAGAGAGAGAGATCAATGATGAGAGAGAATCATTGATTGACTGCCTCAAGCACGCCCCCTACTGGGGACCTAGCCTGCAACACGGTCATGTGCCCTTGAACTGAATTGAACCTGGGACCCTTCAGTCCGCAGGCTGACACTCTATCCACTGAGCCAAACCATCTAGAGCTAGTCACTAATTTCTTTGTTGCAATATACATATCAGCTATCTAGTGTGTCTCCATTGAAGGCATTTGGCAGGGGCCTGTGCTGGGACTTGGGCAGATGTAGGTATGTTGGGCCAATGAAATCTTAGATGACCAGCATTTGCAGCAAGACTTTTCCTTCCGTGGTAAGTTCATACCACCAAGAGTAAACTTCATAATTTATAGGGGGAGCTAAATATAGTCACAATATGGTCCATGTGAATGGCACCTCCTTGAGTAAGCATTAGACACTCTGTGCACCATATTTGTTAACCTTCTAATCCTCCAATTGGCTCCTCTGTGAGTGCACACACTTTTTCTGCAGTTTATCAGGAAATGGAGAGAAGGAAGAACAGTGAAAATTCAACAGAGCTGTGTAAATTCACCCCTTGTCATGCTGGGAATTTTTTTTTTATCCATGGCCCCAAATGACGAAATATGAGCATGCTGCTGTTCAAAGCATGAAAGGGTAACAGACTGAGTTTTCAAAACACAAACTGGACCTTCTTGTACTTCCAACTAAGAGCAGTCACCTCTCAAAGTATTCTAGAGAGACTATGCACTAAATATTGCCATTGTACAAAATCTGTTTGAAATATCACTTTGTTATCTCCAAGTCACTGTTTTTTTTTTGTTTTGTTTTGTTATTTTTTTTTAAAGGGAGACCATCACAGCAGTTTCTCACTTATGAAACTGACTTTTTCCAGCAGGGCCCCTGGGATCTATAGGTAGGCAGTTCCATTATGCTGAAATGTGGTGGAGCAGGTTACCCATGGCCTTGTCATGCGGCAATGAAAACAATGGGTCTCCCAGTCTGAGAGCTGCCACAAGTCCTGACTTGTCAAATCTGAAAATGGTTCCTGAAGTATCATCAGTCATCCTCAATATAGTGAGTGAAAATTCAGATACAGTCGAACTGGGAGTCTCCTGGAATATGGGGGTCTCAGGGGCAGCCCAGACAATGAGGTGTTTCCCATCCATTCTGATTTGTTTTCCATCATTTTGAAAATTATTTCTTGAGAATTGACTGTTTTCCTATTCTGTGTAATATAAAGGATTGGACAGAAAGGGGTTGGAGGAAAGGAGGGGAGGAGAGGAATGCAAGAAAGAGAGGAAGCTTCCACTGACTTGTGCTTTGCATCTTCAGACCTGCTATGAATTAAATTGTGTCCCACAAAACTCATATATTAAAGTCCTAGCCCCTGATGGGACTCTGGTTAGACTGAGTAAAGAAGTAATTGAAGTCAAATGAGATCATAAGAGTGAAGCCCTGAGCCTATAGGATTCATGTCCTTGTTAAGAAGAGACACCTGCCCAGCTGCTGTGGCTCAGTGGTTGAGTATTGACATATAAACCAGGAAGTCATGGTTCAATACTGTGTCTAGGCACATGCCTGGGTTATGGGCTCAATCCCCAGTAGGAAGCAGCCAATCAATGAATCTCTCTCATCTTTCTATCCCTCCTATTCTGAAATCAATATATATATATATATATATATATATATATATATATATATATATTTATTTATTTATTTATTTTATTTATTTATTTTTACAAGACACCAAAGGTCTGGTTCCCTCTCCCTTTCATGTGAGGTCACAGGGAGAGGGTGGCCATGTGTAAGCCAGGAAGGGAACTTTCACTAGAAACCAACCCCGGCTTTTGAGCCTCCAGAACTATGAGAAAACAAGTATCTGTTGTTTAGGACAACTAGTGTATAGTATCTTATATGGTAGCTGGTACTAACTCAGACAAAGCCTTTTTTCAATTACATCTATCAGTTAAGTGGACTCTTCAATGCAATCCTGTAATCTACATTGTGACTCGGTAGGTGAGTGATATAATATGTATGGCATTTCCCAAAGTGATTTGACCATGAGACACTTATTTTGATTGAGGTCAGAAAGGATCCATATTATACAGAATACATTCATATTGGGAAATAATGCTGCAGGTTAAAATGCTGAATTCTTTTATACGAGGCAGTGACCTTACGTAGATACGATTTTAGCCAAGCATAAAATTTGGGGACTGGCCTGGATGATCTCAAAGGCTTGTTCCAGATGGTAATTTTATACCTCTCACATTTTTAAAACCTTAGAAGCATCTCAAAGGGGAGATGTCTAGAGATGTTTGGAGCTTTTGCAATCACACTGAGAATTTCCGTCCTTGTCTGTGAAAAGGGTGTTTCTGGGTGCACTGCAGACTTCTGGGACTGATCAGTTGGTAGCTGGGTGGGGCAGCGAGACAGCAGAGTTACTGGGGATGACACTCTGCTTCCTTGGCCAGAATACAATTTCATTCTCATCCCCCATAAACAGTGTATACAAGAAAACCACACACACGCTTTAAAACATACTGTTGCGAGAAGATTGAAGGTTACATGTACCGTGGAGGGGAAGGGAGGGGACGAAACCCTATACATTGAGAATTTGAATTGGTTCCAAGAGTCTGGATTCACACAACAGTACATTGTGTTTTCTGCAGTTTGAAGTGTTGCCTTGGTTTCATGACTTCCTTATAGAGGGAGTGGATCATTCCACAAAGCATTGGGAGGATGGGGAATATGTATCCTTTGGAGAAACTTAAATTCAATTTTCTGCTTAGTGACTTCCCAGAGTTTAATCGGTAAGGCCTTGTATCAAGTTGTCTTTTTTTGTTTTTATTCCCAACCCTTCTGTAAAAAAATAAAAAAAGAACAAGCCCAGTTGCATGTTTTGTGAATCCAGCAGAGGCCGGTTTGTGAACATTGCCAGTGATGAACTGTTCTTACCCCAGCCTGCACCTGCGCAGAAGAGCATGGGGTGGAGAGCGAGCTCCATTGAACTTGTTTTCATGGATCATCTTAGACCTAACCTCTTCTCCGGAGATTCCCAGACACGTGGTCAAGGGGTACCTGTTAGCTCAGGAAGATTCAGAATCTCCTTTCCAAAGGTTCATCTCTTCTGTGAAGTTGAGTCCTAACTCTTACAAACTTCTCTGATTTCCTTCTTCCTTTGGAGTACCATTATGCCTTTTAATTGTCTTGTGCATGTCTGACATTGTGTTGCATTCTGTCTAGGTTATTCACGATTGTCACACATAATGCCAACCTAGGTTATTGGAATCAGGCACAACCGAGACTGCTTCCTGACTCCCAACTCGTCTAGCTGTGTGAACTTGGGCATATAGTTACCAACCACAGGCTCCGAATCCCCATTCATAATTGAAAAATAATTGTATCTACCTCATTGGGTTTCAGAGAGGATTAAGTGAGGGAATTTTAAAGAGACTCATTTGCACTCCACATGGTGCTGTGCAAGTATTCCACAAACGGAGGTCATTGCTGTTGTTGGTTTTGGAATATACAAGGCATATGGATTTTCTCAATTACAACTAATGATTTTTAGGTGATGACTGTAACACTGATTGTAACAGATTTTAAAAGAACACCCGCTGTCTCATTCACTCACTCACTCACTGTGCTTTCTGCCCCAGGGTGTCCCTTAGGATTGAGTGGCCCTTTCCTCATGCACTTCCCGTCTTGCTGTCAGGAATCATGGCTCATGCTTCTTTGTGTTCCCCTAGTGGAGTGATATGCACCAAATTAGTATTCAATAAATATTTGTTGATTACTAAATTGATTATCTAGAAAATGCCAAGAATGAGAAGCCAGGCGCTTCCCTTGACTCGGAGAGTGTGTAATCTTTGGGGTACAATGTAGAGGAGGGAGCCCTTCTTTGTGATCTAGGGGTCCTTGATCACCAGCCCAATCAGTGCAGCATTTATAGATTTGAAGAAAGGTTATTGAGAAGGGCTTTGGCTTCCAGCACAAGAGGACCTCGAGCCACTCTTGCTCTGCTCAAACTTCAGTGAGCGTAACAACCATAACTTGAGGCGACCTTGGGGCATGCAGATTCCCAGGCCAGGCTGCCCCAGAGGCTCTAACTCTGTAGACCTACTGGGGCCTGAGAATCTGCACTCACTAAGCGCTCAGCTGGGGAGATCCTAATGCCCTTGGTGTTCTGACCACTCTCTGAGAAACACCCCATCAGAGGGGTCCCCTCCCAGCTCTTTCTCCCTTAAGGTAGAGTTTTCTCCGAATCCCAGGGTGCAAATTATTCATGGCAGAGTGACATATCGGTAGTTACCTGTCCCTAAAGCATCAGGACATTTGCTGGGCACGTGTCCTCCTCCACCACGCATTTCCTCTTGCCCTGCCCCTCGGAGGAGAGGCGGATGTGCCCTGTGTGTCCTGATTGCAGGGGCCTGGCAGTCAGCACTGTACTTGGATTTCCACTCCCTGGGCCCCCTGGGCCCTGAATGAGAAACAGCTGTGTGCCCGCCCTCCCCCAATCTGTTTAGGCTGGTTACACGAAAAGCACGCTGTTCTGCAGGCCAGGTCCCAGCGCTCCCTGTTCCCAGGCCTCTGAAGCATGCCATTGTTGGTTTTTCATCACATCAGACTCAGGGCTCCAGTGGGCTGTGGTCATCCCTTAGAACGCAGCCTTGTTTTCAGCCTGTCACTGCTGGATTCAAGGCCTGACTGTGTGTTCCTAAGGATGAATTTCGGATGGGTGAGAGGTGTCTGCTCAGATTAGGGGCCCATGACACTGGGTGGTTTGTCTAAGAGAGCACAAGCCGGGCAGGATGGAAGCCAAGGGTCTAGGCCAGTACTTAGGCATAACCTGGGAGCTGGTTAGCAATACAAAATCAGGGGCCACACCTCAGAACTTGGGGTGCAGCTCTCCCCATGTACACGCTGTAGTTTGTTTCTGGAATATTGGAACCTAAGCCACAACTGAGTGTAGGCTAGAACAGATTTCCGAAGAAAGGGCAACTACAGAGCTCCTGGCAGAGGTTGGATTTCCTATACTGTTCTGAGAAATGGAAGTGGGCAGTGTGCTAAATTGCTAAATAAATATGAATTAGAGTAGAGTTTATAAAATAGTAAATTCCAGCTCAAAGTTGAGAGTCTCAAGGAGGCTTGCTCAGTGCTTGCAAGAGTATAGGCAGGGTGTATTGGGATGGGTAGAAAGTAGCAATTTCTAGAGATGATTTGTGAGCCCCGAGAGTTATGAAGAAGCACAGAGGTGGAGAGGAAAGGACCAATAAATCCCTCAACAAATGTCCTCTGTCAACAGAGACCAGCCCATGTATTAATTAATCAATCAAATAATTACTATACTCATCAAATACCAGGAACTGTGGCAGGGACCAGAGAGTCAGCGATAAATTAAGACTGAAGTACTTGCCCTCAAGGAGTTGTATGGGCAGTGACCAACAGTGGGCAGTGGGAATGTATAAACTAGAATACAGTGTGTGATGCCCTGCCCAGCGGAGGCTCACTGGGGATACTGTGAAGACCACGAAGGGAGATGAGCTGACTCCAAAGGGAAGAGGGAGAGGCCAGTTCTCTGGGAAGGGTACAGGCTTTGGTGTTTGGAAAGAGAAGTGATTTTTCCAGGCATGTGAAGAAGGGAAGGGTATGAAGAGAGATGAAGATACCAGGCTGGGGAGGTCTAAGGAGATCCATCAAATGGGCCTTCTGTGAGCTTCTAGGAAGCTTGGATTTCACAGAGCAGCTGGAGGGAGCCATTAAAGAGCACTATTGAGGGAGGGAGGTAAAGAACGTTGTGGGGTTGGGAGGAAGAGTGGAGGATCAGGTCACAGGCAGAGAAGTGGCCCCTCATTGCTCAGGAAAGCAATCACCAGAGCGCCTTCCCTTCCAGAGGAGGGCCCCCCACAGATCTTGCATTTGGCTGAAACCCTTAGGTCAAGTGCATTTTATGAATGCCATCACACTAGGTCAGCCCTCAGTTGTGAAGGAGGCAGCCTAATGCCTGGAGCTGCCCCTCTTCCATTCCTCTTTGCTCTCTGCCTTCTCACTTACTGCCTGTCCTCTCCCTGGAGTCTTCCCTCTGGAGAGAAAAGTCCATCTGATTACGGTTGCTAGGTTTCGCATATAAAAACACAGGACTCCCACATATACATTTTTTAGTATAAGTCTATGTGGGATGGACTTATAATAAAGAAGTATTTGTTGTGTATCCAAAATTCAGATGTAACTGTCTTGAAAACCATGGCTTGCCCACTCTTTCCTTGTCACAGTTTTTGTTGCTTCTTAATATCTGGCAATCCTACATCTGACTTTTAGAGTTTGCAGGTCCATCTTACCTACCTGCCCAAGGTCTCTTTTCCATATGAAGGTGCTGAGGTCAAGAGGGTTATTTGCCAAGTTCACACAGTCAAGCTGGAGCAAAGCTGTGGTTTCCATACCAGCTCGTCTGCTTGACAACCTGTGCTCCACACCTGAGAATGAATCAGTTAAAGTGTCAGCCTTCCCAGAGGTATTTGCATTTGAAAAGAAAGCCTGAGGGCAAAAGCTCAGCGTATATTGCAGATGAGTCTCTGAGACTGCATAGCTGTGCTCTGCAGTAGGTGCATGGGGAGGCACTCTGGCCCTGGAGCTGCCTGGTTTCATTGAGGGCCTCTCACAGCCTGTTCTGGTAGCCAGGGGAGCCCATGTGGCCCTCTAACTCAACAAACAATTATGTGAAGCATGTGGTCTGCAACAACACTTCCTCCCATTGTAACAATACCCTGTGCTTTTCAGAGCACATCCACTGGCACTGTTTCACTTAATCTTCACAAGTATTTTCAAAATTGTAAATGATATTTACACACCTTACAGGTTTCCAATTTGGTTTCTGCCACCAAACAAACGAGCAAAGTTTCCACGAATACTGAATTATATATCAGCTTTTTATAAACACGCTGTAGTCAAGTTTTCATTCTTTTCTTCCCTCCCCACCAGTCTTTTATTTTTAGAAGGTCATAGCTGCTCCTCAGCTTGTTCCTATGTAGTATATCTGCTTCGGCCTTTCTGCTGTCTGAGAAAGGATATCAGGCTGCCAAATCCAGAGGATGGAAGAGTTGAAGGTGCTGAGTCCCAACCAGGTCTGGCTCCTGCTGGAGCTCACAGGTGTGGAGTGCAGGGCATTTCCTCCCTACTTTACTCCACTCCATCCCACCCCACCCCACGCTTTCCTTAGGATCCTTTGTCTCCCCCATTACCTGCTTTAGAACAGTGTTCTGAAGACTCTTGACAACCATGGCTTGCCCACTCTTTCCTTGTCATAGTTTTTGTTGCTTCTTAATATTAGTCTGGGGATTTGTAATTGGCTCTTTGGCAGATAAGAAAAAGGAAGACCTGAAGATACCAAGCAAGATGCAGGGCAATACGTGACAGGCACCACTGTCCTCGGTGCTTTCAGCTTCTGCCCGGTTTGATTTTTGCTAGGATCTGTCCCAAACAGCTTCTCCACTCACACCCAGCCTATGAGGACCCTGAGTTCTTGCTGTATCCCTATTCAGCCATGGCAATTATCAGGCCCTGTCACTGACATCCCTGTTTTTCTGCAACTGTATGTAGCCATGATTTTCTCACCATTCATTTCCATCTCTTCTTTAAGAATCTTACCATGTTAATTTTCTGAGTTGTTTGTACTCTTCAGCTCACACAAAGGACTGCCCGAGGGCATGCTAGGCTCTACTCTGCAGGCTAAGAATCTTGTTTGATGTCTTGGAAACCAGCCCTGCTGGTAGGTCACCAGCCAAGTGCCCTGGATATAGGTCCCTTTTCAACCCAGGCAGTCTTTGATATGCACTTCTTCCATCAACTAATGCTGACTGTACAAGGAATGCAGAGAGTGTGATCTGAGTACAGAGCAGGAGTTCTCACCGGAAGAGGGTCAACCAGATTCCCTGGAGGAGGGGGACCTTCCTGCCTGCCTGGGAACTCAATTAGCTGCTGGTAGATTATCGGCATTGTGACCATAGCAAGTCCTTTTTACTTTAAATAATGTATTAATATCGCATACCATTGGTTCAGTATAGCATGTCTCTTATTTGATCATGAATGTGGGATTATTGTGTGCTGGAGTCCTGCAGAAACTAAGAGTGTTGCCTTTTTTATGTGTAATCATTTGACTTAACTGTCTTCCTGGCCTCTTCAGGGTAGGGTGTGGGGAGGGCCTGGCCTTCACACACTGGACCGTGTGATGCTTTGCCCCGGCCTGAGCGGTGATGCTGGCAGGGGCTGCAGCTGGAATGGGAGGGCCACATTCATTAATGGGAGCAGCAGGACAGCTGCCTGGCTTTCCTTGATTCATGTCTTTAGAGGCATTTCATTATTTTGTGGAAAGTGTCGTAAGTTCTACATTTCCATACCCATCCATATCCATTCCAAGACATTGATGCAGGCTAAAGGATGCTTTGATTATCTGTCATTTCTGATTATCTGCCCTGAAGTCATTGGTATACACAGAGACATATGCAAACACACTTCTTTCTTAGGTGGGACCCCTTGTCAGTGGAATTGCCCACCTTTCCCTGTGATGGTCATGTGCACCACATTTGCATAATTCTCAAGTCTCATCCCTGCTTTGGCTGGTTCTGTCCTGCTGGCATGTGCTTGGTCCACCCTCTCTCCTCCTTTCTGTAACAAAGATGCTCCCAGTCTCAGGGTTCTTCAAGGTCCCCTCTGTCAAAAATCAGTCATGCCTGGGGCTGCCCTTTGGCTTTCCCAGTCATCCATAAAACATACCTTGTGAACCACGTTTAACACCCACCTGCATTCATGTTAGCAACTCATTATCTATTCCTTATTACCTGTCAGGTGTTTCAATGCCCAAGCCTCTCCCGGCTTATCTACTCCTTCTGTGTCATAACATTGAGTGCCGTGCTACCCTCACTGCAGACACTGCTGTGTCTTCACATTGATGGGAATGGTAGGCTTCAATGTAGAGCAACACAGTAAAGATTCTACTCTTTCTTTTATCTGAGACTTTAGCTCAGAATAGGAAGGAATTTGGGCCCCATGAAACAGCTTTTGAAATAGGTATTGGGAACATCTGGAACCCCTACTGCTGTTTTGCTGGGGCACCTGGCTGAAGTGAGGTAGCCCTTGGGGTGTGAGGGAGACACATGCTTATAGCAGTTGTATTCCTGTCACTGTATTCCTTAGGCAAGTGATTTATTCCAAGGCCTTACTGTTGCTGCTCAGATAAGTGGGCCCTCATGGTGGTTCCTCCCTCTTCCCTGGCCAGTGGGTTGTGGGATAGGCTGGATGGGAACTCTCTTCCTAGCTCTTTCCTGAATGCAAATTAACAGAGCAATCCCATGATGACTCATGCTCTGCATCTCATTGTCTGGTCCTCTGGAGAACACATACCCAGACAGACCCTCCATACGCCTGCTTCACCTAATGACGCCACGCCTGGAGCCGACTGTTGTGTGGCATGCAGGAGCCTCACAGGCAGATGTGACGAAGATGAACGGATCCCATTTTTAAGAGAATGAAATAAGCTCTTTAAAACTAATAATCAGGCTCTCTCTCAGGCTGATACACACTCCGCTGTCGGTTTGAAGGATGAGACCTTGATGTGACTTCTCAGCAATGAATGATTTTTTTAATATCTTAAAAAAAAAGCCAGCCTTCTCCTGCTTCTTTCCAAAGAATGAAGTATTACAGAGTAGACAGACGAGAGACCTGGGAAGGACTGCTCCTGGGAGCCTGCAATTCTCACCGGGGCAGCGTCTGAAGCAGTCTAAGCATGTGAATGAAGCGCAGCAATTGTGTTCCCTGATGTGGGAATCCAGGGCAAGGGGGCCGCCGGGGAGGTAGCAGGCATCAGCTTAAACAGAAAGTTTAATCCTTTCTTACTCCTTCCCATACCCCCCAGGATTGGGCAGGCTGATGTGCAGATACAGAAGGAAGGAGACTGATTCAAGATGCCAGGCAAAGCCTGTTGTTGCTGCTGTGGGATTGCTTATCAGCCCACACTGGCTTCTGAGTGTCTACCTGGCTCTCAGTTACCCTTACAGGTGACACAGAGATTCGTGGGAGGGGCCATGCCCTTATGGATCTTCCATTTCCTAAGGAATCCAAGGCTATGCAAAGTAAGTTGCCAGCCCTAGAGATAACAGGAGGGCTATAGCAAATGTGTAGTATTATGGGATGCAGAGATGGTCTAAGGCTGTGACAAGGGGTAGAGGACTAAAGTGGCGTTTCTAGATAAGTGGGGATTTGAGATAAAAGGTAGATATGATAAGCATTCCTCCTATGGATACCTGTGTATAGTAAGCACTCTGTAAACACTAAGTGAGTGAATAGAGGAATAAATGAGGGAGGGGCACAGACTTGACATTCTCTAGATGTCCAGGAATGACAGGTAGGATTGTGTTTATACCTCCTTATGAAGAGTAGGAGAAGAACAATTATGATAACATGTTCCTACCCCCCACCCCTGCAACTCTTCTGCTCATTAATGATCCAGATGAGGAAGATGGGAGAAAAGGGTGTCACCACAAAATTCCAAAGAACCAGGAGCACAACATGTGACTTGATAGCAGTAGGAGTGAGACCATGAGAAGATCTCTCTGACTGTTTGGGGGCAAATAGTCTTCCTCATACATATTGCTCTTTATTTTATTGAATTTATATATTTAGTATGTATTTGTTTTTCCTCAGAGAAAGGAACCAATGCTGGTAGTTGAGTTCTCTCCCTGAGTTTCCATGGTTTAGGAAACATGCCCTCTGACATGCACTCCTATCTTTGAGCCTTTTCACCTCTGTTGTCTCATTACTCTAAATGACAAGGTCAATAGGGCAGACACATAATTTCCATTTTTACAGACACAGACCCTGACTCAGAGACATGAGCTGACCTGTCCCAAGTGTTCACAGCCATTGGGGAGCAAGTCTTTTGGCTCAAGTTGCCGTGCATTCGTGCTGGCCAGGACCTCAGCCACCCTTGCTAGACCAACGGTGACATGGTGCTCCTCTACAAGAGGCCCATGCTTGATAGCATTCTCTTTTGCAAAAGAATTCTGCCAAACTAAGCATGGCCCAGCTTTAACTCTTCATGCAGCGGGTTAATGGAATTGATTAATGCCAGCCCTCCTCAGATCTGGGCTATTTCCTATTCCATATTGTAATGACATTTACATCTTAAAATATACTTCTTTGTTTGGGGCCAGGTTGCACCAGCTGGAATAAAGGAGTTGTCTGTGGCTTTCCTGGACAATGTCCAGGCATCTGGAGGAATGAGAGAGGTGGGAATGAAGAAATAGCACAACTCTCACATGCCTGGTTCCCAAGTCTGCCAAGGGTTTTATAAAATTGTAAATAGTATTTTAGAGCACAAAATGCATCCAGTTCAGCGATACTCAATCCTGGAAGTACATTTAGAATCACTTGGAGAGCTTTACAAAATGCCAATGTTTGGGCCTTATTATGCCCAGGGACTCAGATTCAAATGGTCTGGTGTACGTCCTAAGCACAGAATGCTTTTAAACAGTGTGCAGGTGAATCTAACTTTGAGCCAGAGTTTAGAACCTCTGATTAGTCCATCCTTTATATAGCAATAAGGAACCTAATACCTAGAGACTTTAAGTTTATTGCCCTGTATTAGCTGTCTATTGCTACATAAAAATCACCCCAAAATCTAGTAGCTTAAAATAATAAACATTTATTACCTCTCAAAGTTTCTATGGGTTAGGACACTAAGAACACCCCAGCTTCATTGTTCTGGTACATGGTCTCATGAGCTTTCCATAAAAAAAGATGTCAGCCATGGCTATAGTCATCTGATGGCTTGATGGGTCTTGGATCTTCATCCAAGGTAGTTCATTTGCACTCCTGGCAAGTTAGTATGGGCTCTTGGCAGGAGGCCTCAGTTCTTCACCATGTGGATCGCTCCATGGGGATGCTTGAGTGTTGTCACAACATGGCAGCTGGCTCTTCGTAGAGTGAGTGATCCAAGGTGGAAGCCACAGCACCTTTCATGACCTAGCCTTCAAAATCACACACCTCACTTCTGCCACAATCTGTTCATTAGAAATGAGCCACTAAAGCCAGCCCACACTGGGAGTGGGCTCCACTTTTTGAAAGGAAGCATATCAAAGAATTTGTGGACATATTTTAAAACCATCCATGGCCAAAGTCATGTACCAACATTTAGTGCCAGAGTTACAAGTTTCTTGACTGCTAGTTCAGTGCCCCCATCAACTAATCTCATCATTAGCTGATTGACTCTAAGTAAGGAAATACCCATACAATATTTAAGATTCCATCAATTACCTCCTTCCTATGAACAGACTGATTCTTTAAAACATCAGCATCCACAGATCAAGCGTCAGACCATCCCACCCCTCCAGTGATTCACTCTGACTTTCCCCCTCTCTTCACCCATTAGAGCCCTCGGAAGGATCGGATTACCTTGCCAGTGGAAATATATGAGCTCCCAGTGTGATATACCATAACTGCAACAGCACATCATATAATTTTCCCCGAAGGCTTGTTACAGCCTATGTCGAGTCATTTGTATTTATGACAGTTCGGGTGTGATTTAGTGCGACCTCACTTTGATAAAAGCCATTTAAAGCTCATAAATATGGGTGACATGCTGCCTCCCTGGCTGAGGTGTTTGAGGAGAGAATGAGATTTGCATTTCCATTCAGCTTGCATTGTCCAGGAAGAAGAAGAGGAAAGAAAAGGCCAAGGAAGTGGGGAAGAGGAGAGGCAAGAGTCAAAGAGTCAGGGCGAGCGGGATAGAGGACAGAGGTAGAGATGAAGAGCCATGTGGTTGCCACTGGGACTATGGGAATTGGGCTCCTTGCACTGTGGATGCTCATCTCTGGTCCTCCTGCAAGACCTGAGATATGTGAAGGGCACCAGCTCAGAGGGAGGGCATGATGAAGCATACGAATGAATAGGTCACCAGACTTTATGAGCCATTTGCTTTTTCTTTTAAAAGCATTGTTAAATCACAACCAAATTACAGTAAATCATCGATTTTTATTGAAACAGGAAAGCCCTCTAGCTTCACTCCTCACAGCACTGCTTTCTGGGGACAGCTTTACTACAGATGGAGCAGGTGACTGCCCTGGTCATAGGATCTGAAGGGTACCAGCCTTTGGCCTCCCCAAATACTATCTCATAAGGACCCTGAAAGCTCATCATTTAAGAACCAACCTTTTTGGGTTGAGAGGCCTATACAGGCTACAAATTCCCTAAAGGAAATCTTCAGCTTACCTATAGACATAGGGATTGTAAGGGTTAGGCCCCCAGTTGTGGGGATGCCTCCTGAGTGGCAGAGATGGGAGGCATGGGGAAAGAAGCTAAAGGGAGAGACCACAAAGTAAACATTTCTTCAGTTCTGTGCATGGATTTTGGTCTGACGGTCCTGCTTACTTATCACCCTCTTCCCATCTGAATAAAGGGAATACTGTAGAGTAGACCCAGATCTCACATGTAGATTCCCATTGGCTCTTTAGTCAGACCCTTTTAAAGATGTCGCTGGTGGGGACCCTGGAGACCTAGGGCAACCCCTTTATTCTACACATGATGAAACCAGGTTCTGCCTACTGGTCAGCCAAAGAGACTGACAAGCAGCCAGTCACTCAGCCCAGAGCTATTTCCACACCATGGGAGGCCCTGGTGAGCTCAGCCTTGCTTAGCTAGTTTTCTTTTTACTCAGAAGTGGTATCTGTGTATCAGGAACTGGGGAAGGAGAGTGGAGGGAGGGCATCTCCCTAGGCAATCACATGATGTGAGAAATGGAACGGGATTCTAAACATCTTGTCTAGAGGTTGGGCACAGGGGCCAAATTCATTCCACAGACATCTCTTTGTTGACCCACTCATGTTTTACAAAAATTTGCTAGCATTTGAAATTAAGGACATTTCTCTCATGCACCTACAAATGCAACCACATTCATTACACCTGAGTCAGATTTTTGGCTTCTGGAAGCAATTGCCTGGAGTGGAGTGGGACCGGCTTTGGTCCTTCAGTCCATCACAGCTTCCCAGATGATCCACCACACTCACGTTATGGGTTGCATTTGCAGGCTCTCTCATTTTCCAGATGGGACCACTGAGTCTCAAAGGTATGCAGTGGCTCATTCAAGGAGGCACCAGTGAGGGTAGTGCCAGAGCAGGGGCCAAAGCCCTGACACCCATCTTACCATCTAGCTGCAGGTGCAGGGAAAATCATGGCTCAGTTGTCCAATTCAATGAGGCAGGTGTGCTGAGTGTCTCCATAAGGATGTTCGCTGATTGATGTTTTGAAGTCCAGAAGAGGTTGCTGGAGGGTCTTGATGGTTGGGGAAATGATACAAGGTACATGGAAGCTTCCAGAACAAAACAGGGGTGGCTATGTGGAGTGAGGAGGTTGTCATGGGGGCTGGTGGACATAGCCTAGGAAACGTTTGCTTTCCAACATGATGTAATATTCATGCTTACACCTGGGACCTGAAAAAAGAGAAGGCCTTGGAATGAATCAGTGACTACTTAGGTTTGATATTGTGGGCACGTCTTTTTCTGAATGGTAAAGAGGAGTTACACCTGACTATTCTCTAGAGCAGCCGTGGGCAAACTACGGCCCGCGGGCCGGATTCGGCCCGTTTGAAATGAATAAAACTAAAAAAAAAAAGACCGTACCCTTTTATGTAATGATGTTTACTTTGAATTTATATTAGTTCACACAAACACTCCATCCATGCTTTTGTTCCGGCCCTCCGGTCCAGTTTAAGAACCCATTGTGGCCCTCGAGTCAAAAAGTTTGCCCACCCCTGCTCTAGAGTCTAGATTGGGCAGTTGTCAGAAAGGTCAGTTATAGTGATTAGAGGAAAGATGCATTTCCCATCTATTTTTAAACAGAAGAGGTTTGGTTGAGTGTGGTTATTGCACTGGATGGTGTAGTTTTCCCATCCACAGTGAAATCCCCCCTGGACCATGGTTCCTCAGAGGCCTGGGACCTCTCCAGGAGTCCCACACAGACATCCAGTATCTTTTACTCTCCTCATTGCCCTTGGCCCCTTCAGAGGTGCCTGATTGCAGTCATTTAAACACATAGAACTTTCTAGGGAACAGGAGGCTTCACACTTCATCTCATTAACCTACATGGGCACCTGTGAGCCGAATTCCCACCCAAGGCACCCACATGTTCTGCTTGATATTCTTTAGCAGCCAGTCTCTGGTCTTTGGATGATTAACTTCCCTGTTGTGCACTTAATGTGGAGGAGGAAGGCTAGGGGCCTCTAGGGCCATAGGCTCCCCTAGGGATGGCCCATTTCCACACACCCAGTAGTGTTGGGGGGATGGCGCACTCTGCCCACCGCTCTGGGGAGCGGGCTCATTGCTCTCTCTAGGCTCATTCCATGCAAGGCCAGCCCCCCAACTGCTGCTTTCTCATTTATCTGTATTCACCTGGGAGCCCAGTTCTAATTAATTACCATCTACACTCTGCACTCAAGGGGGAGACCTTCAAGTGGGAGAGTGGGGGGAATAGACGTAGGGATTCAGTCAAGATCTTCAGGTTGGAAGGCTTGGTGTTGGCAACCACACTTCACAGGGTAAATGAATGAGAGCATCCAGCTTTGTGCAAAGCTGCCTATGAAATCACCTCTCGCTGTGTCCCGCTGCCCAGCAGAGGGGACACCTGGAGGGGCCTGAGACAAGAACCTTCACCTGGAAACACAGTTTCTGGGGTTCAGGATTTATAGACACACATTTTTTCCTATTGATCTTGGACGGTTTAACCCTTAAGCTGCCAAAGTCTCCTTTGAAATGATTCAGGAAGTGAGCACAGTGGTTCTTAACCCTTGGCCTCACTTACCAACCACCTGTAGAATTTTTTTTTTTTTAATTTAGGTGTCAAATCCTATTGCTTTACTTTTCGAAAAATGTAATGTTCCCACAACATATTTTTAAAATTGAGATGTAATTCACATAACTATAAAATTCACCGTTAAAATGTACAATTCTGTGTTTCTTAATGTATTACAGAGTTGTCAATCATCACCACCATCTAATTCCAGAACATTCTCGTCACCTCTGTTTCTCTTCTTCCCAACCTCTCTTCCCACCCCACTCCCACCCCAACTCAGCATTAGGACACCACTAATCTACTTCCTGTGTCTATGGATTTGCCTATCCTGGACATTTTCTATGAACGAAATCATACAATATGTGTCCAGCCCCCCATTTGAAACCTTGTGAATTGAAATAGCTAAGCCTTATATGTGTTTTCAGAAAAAGTCTCAGGGGATTAGTTACAGCCAGGGATTGAGCATCCTGGCAAAAAAGGTGAAGTGCCCTGCCCAAGGGTGCCCACGTGCCCCTGGAGACAGTAAGTGCTTAGGAAATGTTTGTTGAAGGACCAAGTCCACATTCTAGAGAAAGCTCTCACAGCCTAATATGATTGGGTTACCTGCCCCCAAAGGTATTGATTAGTCCAAACTTTTCCAGTTAGCTGTTTTATCATCACTATTTGGAAATCTCAGTCAAAATCCACTGTAGACTCTGTTTCCCCAAATCAATAAACTGAATGAGTCTTTATGATTGTCACCATTTCTCCAACTTGTATAGAAGTTTTTCACGTGGGGCTGTGGCTGGGAGCTCATGGAAGGCGCTGTCCTTTCCAGGGAACTCTCTAATGACAAGGGTAGTCCTGGTCACTCAGAGGAACTTAACTGAAATGGTCATCCTGGCTCTGGATGCATCAGAACCACAGCTTGACTGACATTAGAAAGAGGAGATGAAACAGCCTGGACCCAATGTGCGGGTTGGGAGCACTGTGGGGAGGGAGGTTACAATCAGGCATAAAACTGCAGTGATTAGAAGACACAGGTCAGGGTCTCCATCTTTGTGATGTCTGTGGGGTCTGTTCAGCAGTCCACTTCCCACTTCCCCATTTCTCAGGCCTCCTGTTTTCCAGAGGTGCCAACCCAGAGGACACTCAGGCCATACCTGTGTGCCTTGCGCCACCTGCATGGTCATTTATCACAGTAGCATCTTCATCTTCTGCTTTGTGCCTTCCAGATGAGAACACTGAGCTGAGGAACCCAGGGTCACCTCTCCTGGGCACCTGCAGAGAATGAACACTCAGGAAGTACACAGGGCTGTTGCTGAATGTCCAAATTTGGCCTGCCATTGGGTGGCATAGTGGGAATGGTTTGGGGACACATCTCAGTGTTAGGGACACAAAGCAGATCCCCCCTGTTGGAGCAGAGAGGCATTCATGCCTTGCTTTGTTCAACAAATCCTTTTGGAGTGCCTGCGACATGCCAGGCACTGTTGGGATGGTGCAGTGAATAAAACATGGCAGGTTCCTGCATGTTGGGAATTTACACTGAAGTAGGATGGGACAGAGGGTGGAAGAAGGGAGACAGCAGTGAGTTAGCAAGCATGTGGTACAATGTCAGATAGTGATAAGTGTACAAAGAAAAATAAAGCAGGTCTAGAGGATGGGGAGTGATGGAGGAGAGGAAGAAGTGGCAAGGTGGAGAGACTAGTCTGATACACAGCATGACCTGCATGGAGTTAGGGAGAGAGCAGGCAGTCCTCCCAGGAAAGAGAATTCCAGGCAGCATAATCACCCGGGAAATGAAAAAAAAAACCTCTAGTCCTCACCCTGGATAGGTTAAATTAAAATATCTGTGGAGGGATAGAGAATGTGTGTGTGTGTGTGTGTGTGTGTGTGTGCGTGTGTGTGTGTGTAAAATTCACCAGGTGATTCTATTGCACAGGTAACTAGGATTGCAAAATATTATATAAGAAGAACAACACAGGGAGCATTGTGGCTGGAGCTGTGTGAGCCAGCGGTCCAGGAATGGGAGGATGAGTGTGGCGAAGTAGGCAGAGTTCAGCCAGGTTGTGGGGGGCCTTGAAGGCCGTGGTTCAGATTCAGATGTCATTGGACGTGGTGGAAGGCCACCAGAGTGTTGGAGCAAGAGGCCCTAAGCATCGTAAGAGCTCCATTCCAGAGCAGCACACGTGGCCTCTGCCTTCTCCACAAAGTATCAACAAAACCTGGAAGTGGCGGGCAGAGAAGCTGTCTTTGCTTGTAGAGACTGTACACATAGTTAATCCCTGTTTGTTTATGTGTCCAGAACAGACATGTTTACACACAGTGCAGGCTAGAAATCTCAAAACTAGCAGGCTTGTGAGCTCACCACATTCTCCCTGGCGTTCAGGATGAGGAAGATAAATGCCTCTCTGATAACAGGGAGGGCCTCCGACTGTCTCATTTCTTCCTGAGGAGGTGTTTTAAAAAATGCAAACACGACAAAACAGATGAGGAGCGTTGAAGATTACATTTCTGACAGTGTGCAATCTCTGCTCGGTCGAGCCTTGTCATTAGGAAGCCTCCTGATTACCCTGGCAGCTCTGGCTCTAACTCCTGTGGACAGAAAGAAGCATGAAGAGAATTACATTTCTTCAGGGACAGGGTCGGTGGTCATCCTGTGCATTGGACAGCTGGCTCTGGTTATACTGAAGTGCCGTGGCCTCGAGTGTTACTGACAGAATGGCTGATGGCCCTGTTGTCGCTTCCTTTATGATCACTATTACTTACAAATTAAGCTGAAATTGTAGATTCTCAAAATTCAGGGAGGGAAATCTCCACCTGCTGTCCCAGCTCTCCCACGTTCATTGTGAGTCTCTGGTCCCGCAATGTTGAGGGCAACATGGAGACAACACTGAAGTCCGGAATGGGTGCCATAGCTGCCTCGCTGTGCCACTGGAGGGGGAGACTAGCATGGGGCCTGTGCCCTTCTGTTGGCAATGTATTAGTATCGTAAAATAGCTCTGGGCATTTTACAAAGAGCATTGACCTTGCAATGCCAGTGCCAACAAGATAGGCACCCCTGTGTTCTTGCTCCTCAGCCACCGTTCTGTTCTCAGATACCGTGATTCAATAAACATGGCCCTGGACTGAGAATTGGAGGCTTAGGGCTTAAGCCTAGGCCCCTCCCAGACTAGCACCATGGTATTGAGCAGGTGGTTAGCCTTGTAGAGCTTCAGTTCCCAATCCGTTAAAGAAGACCACTCAATTGAGTATGTTCCTCCCACCACCATGAGTCTGGGATGGGCTGCCTATTTGCCTAGGGGCTGGTGTGAGAGTGAGCAGAGGGTGAGGTGGGTATGGTGAGGGGGGTCATGGGAAACAGGCTGTGGGTTCAGACAGAGAGGAGTTGGGAGAGGAGTTCAGCTTTCCACACAGCCACTTCCTAACCATGTGGTCTTGGGCAAGTGACTTACCATCACTGAACCTCAGACTCTTTTTTAAAAAAAAATAGGTTTTTTTTTATTGATTTCAGAGAGGAAGGGAGAGGGACAGAGAGAATGATGAGAGAGAATCATTGATCGGCTGCCTCATGCATGCTCCACACTGGGGATTGAGCCTGCAACTCGGGCATGTGCCTTGAATGGCAATCAAACCATGACCGGCAATCAAACCATGACCTTCTGGTTCATAGGTGGACACTCAACCACTGAGCCATGCCAGCTGGGTGGGCCCCAGATTCTTTATCTTCAAAATGGGATTGCTGAGGCCTACTCAGTGCTGAGAAGTAAATGAGATTGTATGAAGCACCCAGAACACTGAGAGCCTATTAAATGCAGGCTAGCTATTATCACTGTTACCCACTCAGAGCTGGGTAATTATTTACGCCCTTGGAGTATTCCGTTATCTTCCAGCATGATGTAGAACTCAGCAAGAGAAAGATTAGTTCTCTTAGCATTGGCTTTTATTCGGACTGTTTCTCGATTGCCCCTAAATCTTGCCATTTAGCGCTCATCTCTCAGACTTGATCATTTTTGGTTTTGAAGAACCCTGCAATGTTGTATACAAACTGAATCTGGGCTTTTCTTTATCCTCTAAATCAGTGTGGTCCCTGGGCTCTGTCTGGGCTGTGTAGTACAATGTATTGAGAATTGTAGCATTAACTCATGCCAGAGCATGGAATTGGCATCCCAGGCACCCATTGGGATTAAAAAATGCACGCAGCTCCCAAAGGACTCTTCTCCTTTTAGGGAGGTTAGAATCTGCCCTACATCAAGGGGGCCAGCCCCACCCATGTTGCTATGCACCCCAGTTATGTGTACATACCATTAATTAGGCCCAGATGGTTTCCCATATCTGGGATCAGAGTAAGGCACCCCTAACATATTTGCTCTAGAAAACCTTTTTGTAAAGAAGAAGCTCTTGGCTTGCTTCTGCCACTTGTGCTACCCTTATACCCTCTGACCTTCTTCTCTCTGGCCCCTTGTAAAGGGTGCAGAGTTCAGGTGGAAATGGAGTACCTCCAGGCACCCTCATGGATCATGTAAAAATGAAATCACAGGACACGCTTATGCCAAACTCTTTGTGTCAGTAATTCACCTTCAGCGGACACTTGTTGCAGGTGTGCTATAGCCAGTGACCGTGCTTGGCCTTGGAGATAGATGCCAACTCATAAACATCCAGCTCTGCCCTCAAGGAGCTCCCAGCGCCCACCTCAAAGACTGAAAGAGCAGCTGGGAGGGGTGTCCTGAAGTTCACTGCAGACAGCTGCCCTTAGGGGCTTTGGTCTGGCTGATGGAGCAGGGCTCATACCCTCATCATCATAATCATCAGCAGCAGCATCATTGCTGTCAATGTTGTCATTGTCATTTTCCGAAGTCAAAGGAATTATTTATGCTGTCAACTCCAGCCATCAGAAGGACGATGCATGCTAACTGTCACAGATAGTAGTACACGGTGGGACAGTACAGAGAACAGAGGTCCAGGAACACTTCTTGAAAGTGGAGTCTGCTTGGGTTTTAGTGATGGTCATAATCCTGATGGCCTGAGAGAAGTGGGGTATCAAGCTTTACTCAGACAGAACTTGTAAACAGAGGGAGAGATCTGGGCTGAAATTTCACTATTTTTAGGGAAATGGAGCTCAGAAAGTTACTGGAGCTTGTGTGCAGGGAGGAATAGGTAAACTCTTAAAGACCCAGAAAATTTTGACTGCTTAGCTCTTCTGGTTTTGCAGCTTTTACAGTAGTGTTCTTCCTCCTCTCAGCATCAGCCACATGTTCCTCTTCCCAGCTCTGCATCGGTTGGGACAAATTGCTTTATCCCATTCTCTCTAGGGGCCTCTTCCTGCTTCTGGATCGGTGTCCTCCTATAAAATGAGTAATTTTGAATTCTTCGTGAACCTAACACTGAATGAGCCCTGCTTGCCCTTGGTGTACTCCTGGCTCCACCTGCCTCCTCAAGTCTCCAGGCTGGGAATGCCAGCCTCTAAAGGGGACACTTGACCATGAGCTTCTCCCTGGGACCTCCCCATGGCTGCTGAGCCTCAGGCAGGCAAGGCTGCATGCTGCACCTGGGGTCTGCCCTTTGGACCACCATGGGCTGCCTGTCCCATGCCCTAGCTCATGGCCTTCTATGCTCTCCCAGGTGCAGGCGGCTCTGGGCAGTGGGCAGGAGATGTGGCTTTGATCACACACACAATAACCTCAGCACCGAGGCATCCATGCTAATCACTTTTTATTACAAATGGATTAAATAGGACAGCAGCTGCACAGGGATGCTTTGATTCAGGCCCGCTCAATAATGAGATGCATAGGCACAGGCTGGGAAGCTGCCACCAGTCCTGCCCAGCCCCCACCGCAATTCCTTTGGGGGCATCTTTGGGCAGGGGGCACTGCTCTGAGACATAAGAGAAACTGAGGCAACTCACATAGGCCCTGCATTCAGCTAGCCTCATCCATGATATCCCCCAGAGCCATTCAGCACAGCTGCTCTTTGCCAATGGTATAGCCCTGTTCTTCCCATTGCTGCAGGGAATGCAGCCTGTTCCCTGGGTATTCCCAGGAGGGAATGTGCAGAGCAAAGGTTAAACAGCAGCTGCCCTTCTGAGATGAGTCCCAAGTGTAACTCAGGAGCAGCCTGATCCACAACCCCTCCCCTCTTCCTGTAACCGCGCCCCATATCTGTTCATTCGGTTTATCAGAGATAGTAGAAACAATGTCCTCAGTATAACCTTCATGTATAACAAGTGTGAAAGACATTCATGACCTTCTTTCTTCTCCACCCCCCCCCCCCCAAATTCTGCATGCTGGCTAGGATTTTTGGACCTCATTCAGAAAAAGAACATGGAATACAGATAGTTAGAAGGCTTTGCCCTGAGTCTTTGTGTAGCCTCTCTAGCTCTTTGGAGAGCAGCCCAGACTCAGTCATCTTGCCATAGAATCATCCACCAGCTCCTCTTTCCCCTCATCACAGACTGCCCTGCGAGTATCTGGTTTCTGATGATGGCTCCATGAAAGCAGTGACCGCCTGTGTGTGTCTATTTTTGTACAGAGATTGAACCAATTTGGGGTTGTGGGGTATGAGCAGCTGCCCTGGCTAAATTGCAAGGCTCAAGGGAGGGAAGGAGATAAGAGGGATTCAGCACCAAAGCCAAGAGTTCTTCAGGCCCTTAGATGCACTACTAAATTTGACCTTGAGGCATTTCATGTTTGGCCAAAAGCATTAGAAAGAGCAATGGGGAATCCCCTGTTTCTAATCAAAGCTTCCACAGAAGAGTCAGTTTCCACCCACCTCCTACCCACCATTGCCCTCAGCCCAGGAAGTAGTCAACCTGTGCTGAGGTGGCCACTTAAAAACCAGCCACAACAGAGCCGTGGCCGAAGCACCTTCACATTGCCCATAGGCCTCTCATGCTAAAGGATTCCAGAGAGTCATGGGCTTAGAAGCAGGTAAGGGAAAAGAAGGGCTGCAAAGTTGAATGCCAGTCACCCCAGCTGTTGATGTGGTACCACACAGTCTCCCCATTATCCATTCAGTGGTCCAGAGTGAGCCTCACTGCACTCCTGAAAGATGTAAGGAAGAGGAGGCTAGTCACGGTTATGAAGCACTGGCTTAGGGCTCCTTACAGGCATGGATTTCATCATCCAAACATCCCTGTAGGGAGCCAGTGCTACCACTTTTTTGTGGATGAGCAAACAGAGGCTCAAGATTAAGCTGCTGGAGAGAGCTAGTAGCTGAACTTGGGTCTAGTTGACTGTCAAACATGTGTTACCTGGCAGAGCACATGGCTTCATCTGTCTTCTCACTTCCCAGGTGAGTACATTGAGCTCTAGAAATGATAAGTGACTGGAACAAGGACTAGTGCTAGGTAGTGGCAGCAAAGGATTAGAATTCAGGAGCCCTATCTCATTCTAGCCTTCCTTCACATTGCGTAGTGCAGGGGCCTTTCCAATTTGCAGATAATTTTCCTGCTTGAGGCCCTTGGGCACGATGTCCGTCCCATTTCTCTGAGTGCCTTCTCCACAGCTCTGTGCTCAGCACCTTCTGCTCGTTCTTTGGGGCTCAGCCACATTATTGTTTCCTTGGGAACACCTTCTTTGACCAACCCCATATTCTCAGTCAGGTGTTTCTCCATGAAATCTGTTGTGATATCCACTTTTCCACCCATTAATTCTTAACTCTGCAACCAGCGCCTTTAGGTTGGTATCTTGAAATGGTGAGAGTATGTGTACTATGGAAATTGGCAAATGCCTTACATCGGGGCTTTTTTTTTTTTTTTTTTCCATTTTCTCCCAGAGAGTCAGTTATTAAAGATTTGCCAGCATAGGACTGGCTAGTAAGTTACTCCTCCCACTGGCATAGTGGGCTCAACCCTGAGAGCCACATTGTGAGGGAGGTATTTATACTCTAGATGGTGATGACACAGAAAACTGTGTTCAGGGAAGAAGAGCTGAAAGCACTTGGGATATTCCACTTGGAGATGTGTGGCTATGACACCTGTCATCGAGTGTCTCAGGATGGCCAGTGGCAGAGAAATGAGCAGGCTGTCGTGTGTGCATGGGCGGGACTGGGGAACTCAGGAGAGGATGAGTCTGGAGTCCCCCGGCTCTGAGTTGAGGTGTGGGGTCTGGAGTAGGTTGATTAGTCCATCTGTCTATTCTTCATCTGATAAATGGGCTTTCCCATTGGACAGGAAGATCAGGACAGTAAAAAAAACAACAGCTAGTTCTTGTTCCTCAGAACTAGGGGGTGAGTTTTAATGAGGCACATTTCAACCAAATAAAGGTGGAATTTGCTAAAGATTGTTGCTGGCCACTAACCTAGCAAGTGCCACTTCCTCAGAGGTGTTCAAACTGGGTGTCCATCTGTCAGAGACGGGGATTCCTGCATGGGACGGGGTCTGGAAAATCACACCCCAAGATCCCTTCCATGCTAAGACCTGTGAAGCCCAGAGCATGTCCCTGGGCAAGTCACTGAACGATTTTTTGCCTCATTTCCTCCATCTGTTAAACAAGCAGGAGAGTTTTTCTCCCTTCCTTTTTTCAGTGTTCATGTTAGCAGGCCCATGTTCTAAATCCGACCTCTCTCCATTAACTCTCTTGTCACGCCCAAACTTTTTTTCCCTCACTCTTATTTTCCTTGAACTTACCATGACTCTAAATTACATTTATTTTTGTTATTCAAAATTAATGCTGTTTCCCCAGTTAGACTTTTGGGTTCCAAGAAGTCCAGGTCTGTGTTTTATTTGTTCATGTAGCCTCAGAATATAGGCTACATGGCACTGGTGGTGTTGGGGTGATTACATGAGCTCATCATTTGAAATGTTTTTAGGTCTAGAAAGGAAGGGTGTTGGATCAATATCATACTTCACTATTCTTGTTATAATAAAGATACTCTATACCTTGAAATAGGGCCGTGTTCCCTATGACTTGGCTATGAACATCTGCCATTTTGTACCCAATTGGTGATAAATGGTTAATAATTAAAAGCAAATAGTCAAACTCTTTTTAATTGTAGGTGGAAATAAGCTTTTTGGTCTTAGAATTGGGATGCTTGTTAATATCCCATGTGGTCCAGAACCAGCCTTAAGGTGCATGGAGAGATTGGGTCACTGCTGTTGACACTTGCATGCTTCTCATTTAGATGTGGAGAAGGCAAGTGGCTGTACACAGCTAGGCATGGCTTCCCTACCCTCCTGTCCCTCTTCTATCCCAGAATCAGGCTTGCTTCAGATGACTCTCCATGTAGCAATGGGCCCTCTGCCCTCCAAATTATGGGCCTCTCTCCCTTCTGTTCTCAGCTATAATTCTTTAGATTTGGAATTTCTTTTTATCAAAAGATATCAGGACTCAATTTTTTTATGGCCTGTTTAGAAGTGAAGCACAACAAATAGCTATTCTGAGGATATCTGCACAGTGATCATGGTACAATTGATCGACAGTGTACACTTTCCAGGTTTAGTAGGAAGGGTTGTGCAGAGAAACAAGAGACCACTTACTCTCTGAAAGACCAGTGAGAGGTGGTGAGGGCACAGATCCTCCTAAAAACACATTAGGCTTTGCCAATTACCCAGTTCTGCCCAGGGCCCTCTCTCTCCTTATCTCCTACCACTCCTCTATTTTTGCTATTATATCTCATCCCAAGTACCTTTAGAAATGTTTTATGTGAAGCCTGATCATGCCTTGGGTGAGTGATATGGCCTCCTATAGCCTTTCCAAGATTCACAGGCTGTCAGATCATGGGGTGATCATTCAGAATTCCTCATGTCAGAGGTGGGCAATTTTAAGGGCCAGGCAGGGGTATAAGTTGCTAAGGTCGCACTACCAGTGAATTTCCAAATGTGGCTACAAAAGTGAATGTCATCAGTCTCCATGGTGGGCCCTTCGTCTGTGCTATAAATAAAGGGCTAGGCACATAATTATTAAAGGGGCCTAAGATGCAGTTAGCAGCTACTTCCAGCCCTGCTGATGTGGCATCTGTGTCGCATTCATTCTCCTCAGTCTCAGTGGGCAAGGTATAGAAAGGAAGCCCCCACCTGAGCCAGCCAGAAATTCTGGGCAGGTTTCCCCAAAGATGGGTGGACTGTGAGTCAGGCACACATGGGATTCTGAATGAGAATAAGTAACTGTTGTCTTATTTGGAGAAGAGGTCCAGGGAGGTATTATCCACATTTGACTGAGCCATTTTGATGAGAAGGAAATCTCATTTCCAGATACCTCTGTGAGATGATCTTCTTGGTTTTGAGAGTGACATCACAAGAGACCATTTTGAGCAAAAGTTAGTGAAGGCAGTTCTGCGTGAAACACAGATACATACACAGCCCAACAAAGACATTACTGGTGAGCAAACTGTTTCCAGAAGCCTTGTATAGAATACAAGAGGGGCAGTCTTGTAAATTTTATTTTTTATTATAGTTTACATTTAACGCTATTTGTATTAGTTTGAGGTGTACAGCACTGTAGATAGACATTCATACAGGTTACCAAGTGTTCCCTCCAATAATTCAAGTGCCCTCTTGACACGATACATAGTTATTACAGTACTAGAGGCCTGGTGCACAAAAATTTGTGCACTCGGCAGGGAGAGGGGGTGTCCCTCAGCCTGGCCTGTGCCCTCTTGCAGTCTGGGACCCCTTGGGAGATAACGACCTGCTGGCTTAGGCCTGCTCCCTGGTGGCGAGGGCAGGCCCAATCCCTAGGTGCCGCCCCTGGTCAGGCTCAGAGCAGGGCCGATTGGGGAGTTGGGACGCCGCCCCCTGTCATGCACAGAGCAGGGCGGATCGGGAGGTTGCGATGCCACCCTCAGTCATGCTCAGGGTAGGGCCGATTGGGGGGTTGGGGCACCGCCCTCTGTCACACTCAAGGCAGGGTTGATGGGGAAGTTGCGGTGCCACCCCCTGTCATGCACAGAGCAGGGCCTATCAGGGGGTTGAGGAGCTCCCACCTGTCACTCACAGAGTAGGGCCGATAGGGGAGTTGGGGCACCGCCCCCTGTCACACACAGAGCAGGGCCGATCAGGGGGTTGGGGTGCTGCACCCTGTCACACTCAGGGCAGGGCCGATGGGGAGGTTATGGCTCTACCCCATCACACACAGAGCAGGGCCTGTGGGGGGCGGTTGGGGCATCGCCCTCTATCACCCACACAGCAGGGCAGATCAGGGTGTTGGGGCGCCGCTACTGTCACACTCAGGGCAGGGCCGATGGGGAGGTTATGGCTCTACCCCGTCACACACAGAGCAGGGCCCATGGGGTGGGGGGTGCCGCACTCTGTCACACACAGAGCAGGTCTGATCAGGGGTTGGGGCGCTGCACCCTGTCACATACAGAGCAGGGCCGATCAGGGGGTTGGGGCACCACAGCCTGTCACACACAGAGCCGCAGGACGATCAGGGGGTTGGGGAGATCCCCCCTATCAGGCACAGAGCAGGGCTGATCAGGGGGTTGGGGTGCCTTCCCCTGTCACGAACAGAGCAGGGCGGATAGGGAGGTTGTGGCCCCGCCCCCTGTCACACACAGAGCCGCAGGGCGATCGGGGGTTTGGGCGCTGCCCACTGTCATGCTGATCTCGGTGCCGAGAGGCCACGAGGCTCCGCTGATCCCGGTGCTGGGAGGCATATTACCCTTTTACTGTATAGGATAGAGGCCTGGTGCACTGGTGGGGGCCAGCTGGTTTGCCCTGAAGGGTGTCCTGGATCAAGGTGGGGGGTCCCCACTGGGGTGCCTGGCCAGCCTGGGTGAGGGGCTGATGGCTGTTTGCAGTTGGTCACACACCCTTCAGGGTGGGGGTCCCCACTGGGGTGCCTGGCCAGTCTGGGTGAGGGGCTGAGGGCTGTTTTCAGGCTTGCGGGTAACTGAAGCTCCCAACCGCTCCTTTTTTTCTTTTTTTTTCTTTTTTTATTCTGGGCCAGCTTTAGCTCTGAGGCTTGGCTCCAGCTATGAGACCTCTGCTGCTGATCGCAGGTATCTGGTTTGTTTGGGTTCTATAATCGAAACACTGTTTCAACTCCAGCTCTGAGATCCCAGCTGGCTGAAAGCAGGTTTCTGGGGTTTTGTTTAGCTTCTATATTTGTAACAATGTTTCAAACTGCAAGCTCAGAGGCTGGCAGCGGCAGGCGGGGAACGTTGGAGTCCTCCGTCACTGAAGCAAGCAAGCCTCATGTTCGCTTCAAGCTGCCTGGCTGCTGGCCGCCATCTTGGCTGGCAGTTAATTTGCATATCGCCCTGATTAGCCAATGGGAAGGGTAGCGGACGTACGGCTAATTACCATGTTTCTCTTTTATTAGATAGGTTTATTAATTGTACTCCTATTCTGTACTTTACATCCCCTTGACTATTTTTTAACTACCAGTTTGTACTTCTCAATCTCTTTACCTTTTTCAACAAACCCCTCAACCCTCCTCCCCCCACCCCCTTGGCAACTATCAGTCTGCTCTCTGTATCTCTGAGTCTGTTTTTGTTTTATTTGTTTATTTTGTCCCTTAGGTTCCACATATGAGTGAAATCATATGATATTTATCTCTCTCGTATAGCTTAATTCACTTAACATAATACTCTCTAAGTCTCTCTATGCTGTTACAAATGGTAAGATTTCATTTCTTTTTGTGGCCAAGTAATATTCCATTGTATATATGTACCAAAACTGTTTTAACCACTCATATATTAAGCTTCATTTTAAAAAATATGTTTCTGTTGATTTCAGAGAGAGGAAGGGAGAGGGAGAGAGAGATAGAAACATCAATGATGAGAGAGAATCATTGATCAACTGCATCCTGCATGCCCCCTACTAGGGATTGAGCCTGAAACTCAGCATGTGCCCTGACAGGGAATCGAACCATGACCTTCTGGTCCATGGGTCGGTGCTCAACCACTGACTGACATCGGCCAGGCTCCACTTGTCTATTGATGGGCACTTGGGTTGCTTCCATATTTTGGCTGTTGTAAATAATGCTGCAGTGGCCATGTGCATTCCCCTGAAGCTGTGTGCTTGGTCAAAGAGGACAGCCTTACCTGAAAGGATAAGACCATTCTTGGGTCAAGGCTATAGGAGTAGCTGCAAACTCCAAACAAGCTCTCCAGAGTGGCAGATTTTAAGCAAAGTACCAGAATGTATATATTTCAAAGAGTTATGCCTCCTTCAAAATTCCCTAGAAATCTTGAAAGGAAGCTAATCTTGTTTATCTGAGGGTATTTTCTTTGGAACATTGTTACAAGCTGTAGAATATCTTGAATGGTAAAGAATCATTCTGGAAACATCAAATGTCTTGGCCCTCAAAGAGCTCCCATCCTAGGGAGCAGCAGGACCCAGTAGGGACTCAGCACTTTCGATGCCAGTAGCACTATTGGCAGAGCACGGCTACTCATGAAAGTGATTGCACATTGGTTGTGCAAACAGCTTTCAAATAGCAATTCAAAGACATGTTTATTTCAATCAATAGCAAAGTATAGAAACAAGCAAGTTCCACTTGCTTAATTAAAATGAATAAGCAAATGACCTGATCTTTAAAAAACCTGGTCATCTTTCTGATGGTAACCATAAGCAGAGGTATTTGATAAACAAAGATTGCCTTTTAAATTTTAGTTTTGTGAAGGCGGTTTCTTGTAAACGAGAGGAAGAACTCCAGGTTTCACTTCCCTTATCTCTGCTGAAGATGGTTGTCTGTCTTTCCTGAAGGTCATGCCTTGCTGTCCAGCTCCTTGATCGTGGGTGCAAACTGCCCTTCCTGCTTGCTCCTTCTCCTTCTCATTCTCTGTTGGATTCAAAGAGGATGTCATAGCATGTCTCATGCATGTAGTAACAGATATGGATTAATGGAGATTTCCCATTTCTGGGTATTATTAAAACTGCCCACTTATATGATCATAATGATACTACTCTTCCTTGGGATGCAGCTATGCCTTCCCCATCATTGGTTCCCCCTTTTTAATAAATACCTGTCTCGTGTCTTAGCTTGTGTCTCTAGAAGGCAGAGATCTTCTCTAGGTGGCATGAAGTTACTGGCAGTGCCACCATACAGCGTAGTTAAGAGTGAACAAAGGCTTTGGACTCAAATAGAATTGAGCATGTTCTCTGGATCTGTCAATTACTACCCTATCACTTTGACTATGTCACTTAATGGAGCTAAGTTTCTGCTTTCTCACTCATAAAATGGGTGTAATCATAGTACTGCATTATGAGAGTCTTAAGATGATTGAATGGCACGAGCTGTTCTCTGGGAAACATTTAGGAGTTTGTGGGGATTCCTAGCACCTGTGATGATGCCCTGAACTTGGCATGTTCTCAATGCTGGAAGGAAAGAAGGACTGGAGGGAGAGGAGGTAAACTTGGTTAGGAAGGGAAGATACTCATAATAATTAGCAATGTTGGAAGCAGTGTACGGTGTACAGTACAGACTCTAGTGAGTCCTAGTCAGCCAGGATTCAAGAACAAAGATCCTTTGAAAAAAGTCAATTTGAGTTCAGAGAAATATGAAGGGAAGATCAAGGTAATAGAATGTTACCTTAGATGCCTACACTGTGAGGCTGCATGGGGCTAATGGGAAGTCTGGCTCCCACCTTCATGGTAGGTTAGCTGGGCACAGCTGGCAGTGACAATGTCCCTGGGCTTAGGGCTGACTCCCTGGCAGAGTAGGGAGGAAGGAAGCAAGACACAATTTAGGGATTCCTGAGGGGGTCACAGGCACCTTAGACAGAGGACTGGACTTGTTATGATTCAAAGCTGGGTTCGAGTTCAGATTCTGTCACTTTCTGCCTCTGTAACCCTGGGTGAATTATTTAATCAATTTGCCTCTCAGTTTGCTCAATTATAAGCTGGTAAAAATAATACTATCCTACATAGGTAATGCAAAGATGAAGAGAGATAATGGAGTAAAAGCATCTACCTGCTATAATAACAGGCAAAAGTAGGCCCTGAAAAATCAATTATTTTTTATCTTATAATTAGCAATGCGCTTTCTGGAGGAGGCCCTTCCATTTCACCTGAGGCCTACAAATGCTGTGGCTGCCTACAGTGTAGGGTTCAGCCACCACAAGGTCCAGCTTGACATTATCCCTTTTAGATATTCACCTGTAATTTGGATTAATTGCTCTAGATTTGGCCAAGGGGGCCCAGATTCTCAGCCAAATTGGCGATACTGAGCTAAGGAGCAGAGCTCTTGACTCCGCGCTCAGACACTCTCTGAAGCAAGCACCTTCTGCCTTTTCCATTCTCTGCTGCCCTATGAGCCTAAGGGTCTAAGTCAGTTTCCTGGGTTTCGCCAAGGATCCCAGAAAAGCTTCAATACTAGCGCTGGGGCCAACTGCTCAGATCATCTGGGCAGTCTAAGCGGAAATTCAGTAAATGATGAGAAGAGAGACGCCGTTGGATTTCCCCCCAGCACCCAGCTTTGCTTGGCATATGTACAATGAGGGAACCTGCTTTAATGGCCTCTTCCAGACTTTGAAAACAGCCCGCAGATGCTTGCATGTGATTTCTTCATTTTGTTCGAAGGAAAGAACCTATAGCCCAGACTGGGCTCCTGAGCGGTGACATATCTTTAGCTCTGTCCTTTCCTGGTAAATTAGTGATGCTTTCTTCAGCGTGTAGCTTGGTGAACTTCAGATGAAGAGAGCATTTTTTTGATGAGGACTCACATGTGGTAAGTCTTAAAGGGAGTTTTCTTAAAATGAGGCCTGCCTATGTATCTATTCTGCTAACTAGTAAGAAGGCCCATCTTGGCATCTTTAAAGAAGTGAGCTGGATAATTCTGTTTCCCAGGTTTATTCTGTTAGTACTTCGAATGGCTTGCTCACCTTTGTAGGGGCCTTCTCTTTTTAGATAGGAGTTTTCAACATTTCTTTATTATAAAGCTTTAAATCAAATAGATCTCAACCCGGAAATCCAATATAAAGCATCAATAAAAGTTGAGTTGTTTTGGATTAAGTGGGATTGGGCTGGAACTCTCCACCTTCGCCCCTCTCACCCACCTTACAGTTCCCAAGACTCTTTCGTGGAATGCAGGACTCCATAGTGTACAATTTGAACACCACTGTTCTATAAATTTACTACGCGTGATTCATTTTGAAGGGTCAGCGCATCATAGAGGACCTGATAAAAGCTCTAATAATGCACATTCCAAAAATAGCAGGCGGCTCATAGACTGTGATGAGTCAGCCACACCAGGCTCCAGTGCCATTCTAACACCTACTAATTGTGTAGCCTCAGAAACAACTTAACCCTTTTGAGCTCTTTTCTACCAAAATACTTAATAAATGGGGATATGAGCTCCCATGTCATCAGCTTATATCAGGTTTATCTTTGTAAATGTTCCACTCAACACTATACCAGGTGCCCTCCATGAAATCCAGTTTTCTTGGTCTGGGGAACAAGGCATTTAAAAAGAATTCTACTGAGAAGTTTCAGAAGGGCGGGGCAAATTTCTGTAGGTTCACCAGGTTCAAATAACATAAAATAAGACTCATTGTCCCGGTGAGTTCTAGATTAGGGCAATCAGAGGCCTCTTCTTTCATCAGCTCTCATAGTTGCAGCTCTAATCTGCAAGAAAGATGAAAGGCATTCCCACCCAGAAGTTGAAATAGCTTGGACAACCACCAAATACCCACCCCACCATAAGAGCATGGGTTATAGGTACAAGGTTACTCATGGAACTAAAAAACATTAAAAAAAAGGTAAAAGCTCTCTTGGCTGCATATCTAGGGGAATTTGTTACAGCTCTCACCTGTACACATTAGAACCCCATCATTTAACAAATAACAAAAGAAAAATATAAGCCATCAAGACCAGGCTTGCCAGGAGTTATACGCAATTATTATTAGTCATGCTTGTTACTCTTTGGGAAGGAGCCCAAAGCTAAGTCTGCCTCCACTGTCAGTGCTTTCAGGTTTAACCTTTAAAAGTCCATGAGTCTGAGGAGACTTAGCAAAAGGACTCAGTCCAGCTAGGATGGCAGCTTCAAGTGTGCACCTTGCCCCTTAGGTTGGTGGGAAGCTGACTGTGTGGCCTCCTCACCACCCACCCCAAATGCCTGGGCAGTCAGAACCAAGGCCTTTGGAATTGTAAGGTTGCTTGCCCTTTGCTTCAATATGGATGTGACTGCAGCCTCACTAAGACAGTGAACCTGTGTAGCAGTCCAGGTGACCTTCTATCTCAACTCCTACTTGCACACCAATAATGGGGCTCAGAACAAGACTCGTCTTCCCTCCTGTCCTTTTGATTGGGAATCTCCCAGAAAGTATAGACAGCCTCTTAGAGGGGTGTGTTTTGGGGAAGGGTGAGTTGCTGGAAAAGAGGAAATAGAGGAAACTAGAGAGTCTGTTTCAACTTTTTCATCCCCGAAGTGAGAAGGCCACTTTCAGATGCTGGAGGTATGGGGCCAGAGGGGATATGGGAATCATTTTTTATAGGTGCTAAAATAAGACCTGACTAGATGAAGTAAGCTCATAATTAGTGAGTGGAGGCAGACCCAGGGATAGGACATGCATTTTCCCACTCCCAGCCCAATGAATTCCCCTTTGTGCTGCAATGTTCCATTTATCATCGCTGTGAAGGAGACGTTCCCTGTTGGTTTCATTTTATGTCCCTTATTACAATTTCCACATTTACCCCTGTGGTCCTGGTAATTTTGTGGCTTTTCATTGATGGTGGCACCAGAGGCTGTTGCTTGGTGGAAATCACCTTAAACTTCTTTCCTTTTCCCTATCTTATCCCTGACTTACCTTGTAACACTCCCCTCCCCTTTCAGAATCTCCCAGTCCTCAGATGTTAGGGCCCCTAAAACTTCCTTTGGTTTATATACATATCATTGGTTTGTGGTTCCTGATTTTCCATTGGATAAGTCACTTACTCTTTCTGGGCCTCAGTTTCCTTTTTGCCAAAAGAGAAGGTGGGGCTAGTTGTTTTCTGAAAACCTGTCTTGGCTTTCTGGGACACTGCCTTCCACATAGGCTGTTCTGGACTCTTTGGTGGGTTGAGGGATTGGGGTGGGATGGGGTTCAGGATCCATCTTATAGCCAAAGAGGGCAGTAGATGATGCTTCACAAAATAAAGAGGGAGAAAAAGATCTAATTCTTACTAAATAAAAAAGAGAAATGAAAACAGATTGAAAATAGGGAAGAGGGTGCATATTAAGTAGAAGCCTTACTTAATAAAAGTTGTCTTTAAGGCAATTTGAAAATGGGTCATTTTGGCTCCCCAAAACCATCTTTGCTCTGACCCTTCATCTACCTATGCATCCATCCATCTATCTATCCATCCATCCTCTCACCTGCTGTCATCTATTTCTCTGACCCACAAGGGAGGAAAGAGCAGGGAAAGCACATGACCTAGAACAGCGGTCTCTAATCAGTGGTCCGTGGACCACTGGTGGTCCGTGAGGTCCAAAAGGTTGGCAGCCACTGTCCTAGAGGATCCCCAGTGAAACCAGGTTCAGTTCATCCAGCTGCATGTCTGTGAAGCCTAGATCCTTCTGGCCAGATGTCCAGTGTGACCCACATCTCCCCTTTTGTGTCAGTGATACACTTCCAGGCACACGTGTCAGCCTGGGGAGTTAGATGGAGTTATATGAGACCACAGCCTACCCAGATGTGCTGTGCACCTTTGGAAAGAGACCAGCATAGGGAAAATGATGTTTCTGGGAGAGGGGAGGAAGACATAGGGAGGAAAATGGAGCAGCCTTCTTCCCTCCTGTGAGGGAAGTTCTGGAAGCTGTAGAAGTTCACAGGTAGAGGGGAAGCTATTGGGGGAGCAGTCCTAGACCCAGGGAAGTCACCAGGGCGTACTGGCTGCAGCTGTGTGGGGGTGACTTGGTGAGTAGTGAGAGGGCAGAGAACCTCTGCCTGGGGAGCTGAGGATATTCCTCCTCTCACCTGCTTAGGACCTCACCACTTTCTTTTTCTTCCTCCAATCCTCCCTGCTCCCCAGCCCGCCCCTCAGGCTAGGAGAGACCAAAACACACACACACACACACAAAAATCACTTCCCAAGAGAGAAAACTGCAGCTCCTCAAAGATGGAAAGCAGAGCCATCCTCCTAATATTTTGAACTTGGGATGTTTCAGAGACCGGCAAATCGTGTCAGGAATGAGAATGGCCCGAGACAGGGCCCAAGGAACAAATCTGGCTCCACCAGGGAGATGAAAGAATCTTCTCCTTCCTTTGCCATTTACTAGGAGATGTAATTCTGTCTGCCCTTCTCTCCTACACCCGCTCAAGCCTCTCCCTGGAGCCTCGCAGACACTTAGCCATCCTGGGAAAAGGCAGGATCCTTTCATTAACTTCAGCCTGATTGAAGTCCCAGAGCCTAGCAGATTGCATTCCCCTCCCTCTCTGCCTCCCTGCCTTGGGTCACTCCCCACACAGCCAGGCAGTGAGCTATTTTCCAATGGGAAGAATGAGAATGGGGTCTGGTTGGGGGCCCAGAAGGTCTGGACCTGTGCTTTTTAGGTCCGTGGCTTTGTGGAGGGACAGGCTCATCTCTGCTTGCCAATGCCTCAGTTTCCCCTGGATTTTTGAGCACATTTGTTCCACCTCCAGGATGGAGGCCAGCAGTCAGCTATGTCAGGGTGATAGGGTGGGAATAGACTGAGATGGTTGCTGAGGGGCTGGGGGTAAGGGGGCCCGGCCTGTTGTGAATTATCAGTGTGATCCTGAATTCACTATCAACTTCTACAACAGAAGAATTTAGTCTGCAGCTTTAAAGTTTGTTTTAGTGGCAGATCATTCATTCTAAAATGAAATTGTTTACATGAAAGAGGGTAAAACAGAGCCACTCTGGTTGAAGGGAGGGAGGGAGAGGAGAACACATGGAAATCTCTGTCTACACCACCTTCCCTCTGTCCAGTCCCCCAGCAGAGGGGGCTCCTGAGCCCTCTGGGGACACAGTGAATTCCTCATCCACCCTGGGACCTTCCACTGTCTCCCTCAGGTTCTGACACTGTAAGAGTGGAAGTCTATTTTGAGGACCAGATAGATCTAGGTGGTCTGCAGTTTTGAATATAGGAGAACTTCCTGAGCTATATTTCTAATGCACATCTGGGCACCGACTTCAGTGCAGAGGACGGCCCCTTCCTTTCCTGGGTGCAGACTGTGTTTTACTCAAGAGCTCGTGTTTGGGTGGAGCATGGTTAAATCCTGGAGCCAGGAGGCAGGGATTTGGGGCTGATGGTGAGGAAAGGCTATTCTTTAGGGGACTATTAAGAGAGGAGGTCACAGGCTTGCCTTTGGTTATTTCCCAGGTCAGATAACACCTGAGATGCACTCTAGATTGTGAATCAATAGTTCAGGATCTACAAGGTAAGGAATTCAGAAGTTTTAGAAGTTACTGGATAACCATCCTTGATACCACCTCCCTGCCTCCCCCAACCCACCAATTAAATTGGTCCTAACACATCAGAACTGCAATGGGCCCATTGAACATTTTATTGTTTCATCCACAGGAAGAGGAGCTCTCTCTCTCTCTCTCTCTCTCTCTCTCTCTCTCTCTCTCTCTCTCTCTCTCTCCCTCTCTTTCTCCATCCCCTTTCGACTTCATGCTGTCTTTTCTTCAGTTGAACCTTTGACTCCTGCACTGATGTATAAGCCAATATTCTCTCATAAAACCTACAGCGGATAGAGAAGAGTGTGTTCCCACTGCTGATTAATTCATTCACATGTTTGAGTGCCTACTTCAGGCAGGAAATACTCTAGATGCTGAGTGCCACTTCCTCTTGTCGACTTGAAGGGTGTCACCAGCCGTCTCTCACAAGTGTCTTCTGCAGGCTCAGCAGTTTAGTCATTCTAGTCCCTGCTATTGACAGTATTCACCACTTTCCCTTAAAGTCATTTGACCAATAGGTATTTATTGACTAATTTTATGTCCAGACTCCTCAGTACGTTGAGAAATGTAGAGATTACATGAGATAGTAACCATGGTCTTGTTGGGTACAGTCTTGTTAGGTAAGAAAAAGAAAATAAAAAATACATATAACAGCACAAAACAGAACTTCAAACAACTAAGAACTAAATTGCGTGCAACTGGGTCCTTCTGAAGAGAAGGAAAAGAGGGTCTAATAGTCCCAGGGATAGATCCTGACTTTGTTGAGCTAGGGACACTATGAATAATAACCAAAATGCCATATCTCTATTTCCAATCAAACAAATGGATCTGGTTATTTCTCAAGTCCAAAACCACTGGCATGAGGAAATAGTGCATCTGATAAGATGCTTTGAACACACTTGTGGTTGATTTGCAGTTGCAGCATCAGAACTGGGAGGATCTAGACCTTTTGATTTCATGCCTGCTGTCTACCTGCTGAGCCCCATTAAAAGGAGGTAGAAGAGTCCCTTCCCCCTGGATTGCAAGGGCCTGGAGAATTTGAGATTTGATTCCGATATGCTAACACATATTGGTGGTCTTGTCCTTAACAAGGTCACTCTCATACCCAGACCTCACCCCACCCTTTCTGTTCCTCCTTCCCATCTCCATCCTAACCTGTGCTCTGCTCAATTTAGAACCCTAGGTTGTACTGATGAGATCTGAAGAGTAGATGGTCATTACCAATTAAATAAAATAATGTCTGGAAGGAAGGATCAGTTAAAAGTCATTCATGGGGACACATGTTTTAGGTACTGCCTGTAGCTCACTTGACTAATAGTCTGGCACTCATCTTTTTTCCCTATGCCATGTCTCATCAGCGAGTTATCTCCAATGCTCTATAAATCAGAGGCATCACATAATAAAAGAAAGAGGATGAGCTTTGGGGCAATATAATTTTGGATTTAAATTCCCAATACCTATACTACCCGTGTGACCTTGAAAATGTTATTTAAATTCCATAAGTCTCAATTTCTCCCATAAAGTGGAGCTAATTTCTATGTCCTGATGGAGTTGTGGAGATTAAAAAAGAAAAATTGTATAGAGTAGCAGTCACTGTGCTGGGCACCCAGGGGGTGGATCTTCAATGCACTATAATGCCCTCCTCCCTGTGCCCTTAATGTGTGCTATGGCTGGCCATAGGGAGATGCAAATGCAATGGGTGCTATACTGGGACTGGGGAGTCCCTTTTTCATGTTTCTGTTCTTGCAGCTGCCCCACCTCAGGTTCCTCGATCTGCCACCTTTCCATTTTCAAGGCTCAGTTCAAGCTCTGTCTTATTTAAGCAACCCCACCCTGACCTTTCTTAATTTACCTCCACATGTTTATGCTTACACCCTACTACGTATGTTCTGCTCACACTGATATGCATGCCTTATCCTTTGGCCAACTTGTAGGTTCCTTAAAGGCAGGGACTAAGTCCCATAATGTTTGGCCCTTAGTGTCTAATCAGACATCCCATGTCTTGTTGTTGGGCTGTTGCATTACCAAGAGAGGGGCCAAACTGGCTCTCTGTCAGATGGTGCTATCTTCTCATGGGTCCTTGTGCCTGGAGAGAGCTGATCCTCAAGCCTGGGTGTGGGGAGAAAGGTACAACTTTGACATTCTCCACCTCCTCTCTGCTCTGTCCCAGCGTTAACACCCCTCTCCTTGTTATTTTTGGCAAAGTCATTTAGAGAAGCCAGAAAAGCCCAGTTGAGCTTTTCTGAAGGCTGGAGACCTGGAGTCCAGCATAACTCCCTCTCATTCTCAAACCAAACATAATATTGTTACAGCAAACATGAAATCTTTCCTATTTTTCGCAAATGCTCGCCAGGCCTAACAAAGCTAGCAGTCACATTTCTTGAATCAAAATAATCATCTGCCCTTTTTCTTTACCCCACACTTTTTTAGCATTTTTGCACAAAAATACAGAATGTTATTATTTTATTATTTAATCATATGAGTCAACTAGGTGCTTTTTGGAGAGGATGCAAAAATATTACCCTTTACTCTTTACTCACCTTTACCCTTTACTATTTAAAAAAAACAATTTTTTTTATTGATTTCAGAGAGGAAAGGAGAGTGTGAGAGAGACAGAAACATCATTCATGAGAGAAAATTATTGATTGGCTGCCCCACATTGGGGAGCCTGCAACCGGGCATGTGCCCTGACCAGGAACTGAACCGTGACCTCCTGGTTCAATCACTAAGCCAAGTTGTCTGGGCTATCCTGTACTATTGATTATACACAAAGATACAGAAAAATAGATGAACTTGACTCTTGACTCAAAAGATTGTGCATGATAATTTGAGGCATGAGCTATGAATATGTAAACAGTAGATAGGATAAAAAAACACATGATAAAGGGACACGGAGTCACACGTAGCTGGGAAGAGAAAAGGGTCATTTTTACTGGGCTGATTAACAAAAAAGAGGAAGGAGGAAGAGAAGGAAGAGAAGGGAACAGGGGAGGGGAAGGAGAAGGAGGCCTTTAGCTAGTGGTATCACAGGCTACTTTGATAGTAAGAAGGAAGTCAGGTACCCTCTTCCTAAGAAGTGTATACATCTTTAGACTCCTGTAATTGAACTGACAATTTCAGGGAGGCTGGATCTGCTGAAGTCCTTCCATAGACCATGATCCCCAATTCAAGCATTGGGGACACTTGTGAGAAAGGTAGGAGGCAGTAGAGAGGGACAATGCAGTCAGAGATATGGTGGCCACAAGGTGAGAAGGTCTTTGAGTTGATGTTCCTGGCCCCTAACTCTCTTACTTTAGCAATTCTGCTTCTTTAGCTCTGGATCTAGTCCAGCGTGGGCAAACTACGGCCTGCGGGCCGGATCCGGCCCATTTGGCTGTTCTATCTGGCCCGCGGAGCCGAAACAGCGGAGGGTTCTCTTGCTCTCCCCTCCGCTCCTTCACCAGCAGCAGTGTTAACATGTATTAGTTCACACATACACTCCATCCCTGCTTTTGTTCCGGCCCTCCGGTCCAGTTTAAGAACCCATTGTGGCCCTCGAGTCAAAAAGTTTGCCCACCCCTGATAGTCTGTGGCAAGTCCATTGCTGATCAGTCCTCTTTAGGATAGTCTATGCAAACTTTGAGAAGTCTTACTAAGGAAAATTCCTTTGTTCTTTTCCAGCTCCTCACAGCCAGTGACCTTGCAGCCAGCGACCTCAAAGGATTTCAGCCACAGGTAAGATCCACTGATCCTTTCATGACGTTTGGGAGAGTGAAATGTTCCAGTTTGTTCATGAGTTTAAAAACTTGGCACTGGGGCAAAACCCCTCCCCGCCCCCCTTGTATTTCCAGCTTCTCTGACTCAAGGTGCTAACCTTGACAGTGACCTGGTAGCTTGCCTTCTCCCTCCAGCTCCTCTCTCATCTCATCGTGACCAAAACATCTTTTTCTTCTCTCTCTCTTAATATTTTATACTGGGGGAAAATATAGACCAATATGCTTGGAATGTATGGTGGTGGGTGACTTCACTTAGAAAATGATTAATCCAAGGAGGTAGAGGGTGGGGTGGGCTGCTGTATTCCCCTGTATTTCTCTTTTTTGGGGGGGACAGAATAGTCACATTTGTTTAATCTTTGTGTGCACATGCCTTGCAGTCATTGGTCTGGCAACTCAGTTCATCTCCGACTCCAGCCCATCTTGGTTAGTGTTGCTGATCTTGGTTAGAAAATGGGTCACAATCCTCTCTGGCCAGAATGCTGTTTGGAAGTCACCATGAGTAAACCACAAGAGGGCCCAGACAAGGGCTCCCTGGGGACCTCCTGAACAGCATGGAAGATGGGTAGTCACCCTCCCTGTCTCTAGAAGGGGACTTACTGCCCACACACAAACAGATAAGCATCAACACTCATTCATACCAGACACACAGCCTGTGTGTTCCCCATGGACCCGGCGCAGACAGAGCATGGAGGTAAAGAGAAGTAGATCCTGTAGTGAGAGCTGTGTGCTCTGTAGATACAGGATCAGCAAGTGGGAAGTGAGAGGCTGCAAAGAGAGAATGAACAGAATAGCGAGCACCATTGGTGCATCAAAGGTAAGTTTTTGCACCCTTTGGGGTATTCCCATTATAGCTTGTTGATCCTTCTGTCAGGAATGTGATGAGGCTTAGGAATAAGTAATCAGGAAGCCTGATTGTCAACTATGGAAAACTGCTCATTAATTAAAGTCTTTATTCACATATTCACATAAACTTCCAGGGGAGCTCAGGGAATGCCAAACAAAAACAAAAGAAAATCAACATTTACCCACATCCCATCCACCTCCACACCTACCTCGCACACAGTAGCATCCCAGCTAATGATTTATTTTTGTCTGAAGATTTACAAAAGGGGAAATGCTTTGTGTGATGTTGTGTTGAGGCTTAAAAAGGGTATCCAGTGGAGACTGAGTTTATGGAAGGCATATGTGTGTGTGTTGGGGGGAGGGGGAGGCATCGTTGCTTTCTGAAATGATCACATTCTCTCCATGTTTGTCATGCCACATTTCTAGATTATTTAAACTGAATTATTAAGAGAAGCGAAAGTCAGATATATTGGGTGCATCGATAACATGCGAGGCCATGATCCAAGAAAGGCAGCTTCCCTGCTCCCCCCACCAGCCCACAGTTGCTGGTACAGATGGCTCACTCCCCTGGTTCTGTCTGACCTTTCCACATTATCCCATTTGTGTGTCAGCCCCCCAAAGCTAGGAGCATACATCCACATTTTTCACTCCTCAGGATGTGTGTTCCTGAGGCCAGGAAGCCCTGGGAATGTTGTGGCCAGTGCGTAATGCCCAGATCAGAGTTAATTCTAAAGTGTTATTCCTGCGTCAGAAAGGCCCGGATGTGTCTCAAGTCACTCCCACCCTTTGGGCGCTTTTCCAAACAGAAACCATACTGCCCATGTGCTTGGGCCAACCCCACCTCCCAGCCTCACTGCACCAAATTGTTGGCTTCTGATGTTATTTTTTCCTTCTCTCTTTGGGTTTCAGATGATGCTGAGTCCCACGCATCCTGATGTCCACAATAATTCATGGGTCTGTTCCCTTCCAGGAACCATCAGTAGCTTTTGGGAGAGGAATCCACTGAGGACCCCTCTCTGGGGGAACTGTAATCAGGCTTGTAAGCTTTCACACCGTCCACACTAATCACTTGCCTGTAAAGGGCTTATTTTTTTTTTTCCTTGATGCCTGATCCTGCTGCGACCTCTTAGGGAAAATTGTCATGATTTCCTTGCTAATCTTGGATGACTCTCAGCTTGGAAAATGTGGACAAGGGCAACTCAATTAGGCTAGACCCGCTTGTCTCTTTGTCTCTGTCCTCCTTTCTGCTTCCAGAGAGAAAGGAGGAAGTAAGGAAGAGACTATCTGCCATTCTTCCCAGGATGGCTGGTTTGCAAGGATACCTTGCTCATTGGCGGAGTAAACCCATTGCTCTGCAGGTAGGCTAATGGCTTATGCTAAGATCCTGAGGTTGTAGTTTGCTGTGGGAGTTCGGTGAGCTTGGCCTCTCGACCACAGAGGGTAGGACTATCTCTTAGAGCAGGGGTGGGCAAACTTTTTGACTCGAGGGCCACAATGGGTTCTTAAACTGGACCGGAGGGCCGGAACAAAAGCATGGAGTGTTTGTGTGAACTAATATAAATTCAAAGTAAACATCATTACATAAAAGGGTACGGTCTTTTTTTTTTTTTAGTTTTATTCATTTCAAACGGGCGGATCCGGCCTGCGGGCAGTAGTTTGCCCACGGCTGTCTTAGAGTCAGGCCTAGGACTGACAGGTGGCTACTATTTCAACAAGGTTTAAAGACACAGATGAAAGAGCTTCTGAAATTCACACCAAAACCACCCAGACTCTTCTCTTCCTTATGGTTCCCACCCCCAAACACATCTTCCATTTATCAAGACCCTGTTCTTCTTGCCTTTTGAGGGAACAGACACCCCTGAATCCCCCCTTACAGGGCTTTGGATGACTGGAAATGATTACCCTCATCTCCCTTTGCCAGACTACCCCTCTCCAGTCCCAAAAGGAGTAAAAGAAGGCATCTCCTTCCATTTCATAGAAGCTTAACAATCATATGCTTTCCTCTCCATGTTTCTTTTTATCCTGTTTTCCCCTCCTTAAAAAAGCTATCCATGTTTCCTGGAGAAATTCGGAATGGGTGAGGGTGGTCAAATGTACAAAGTTCCAGTTACAAAATAAATAAGCCTTGGGCATGTACATCATGGTGACTATTGTCATATATAGAGTTAATAATACTGTATTATATATTTGACAGTTGTTATGAAAATAAATCTTAAAAGTCTCATCCCAAGAAAAAAGATTTGTAACTGTGTGGTAATGGATGTTAATTATAAGAATTTTTAAAGAAATTTGGGAAATACAAAAAAAAGAAAGAAAAAATATCTTGTTTATGCAAGTGTAGATAATGACATTTAGGGGTGTGATCTTGCAGTCTTTAATGTACATAGGCATACACATGGATGGGTTGTTGAAAATTGGTATCATTTTTTATATACTTTATTATGTTACCTTCTTTCTTGTTTGTTTGCGTGCTTCCCATGTCACTGGAAAATCTTCTAGCAGCGGGCTATTTTTGTCCGCTTGCTAGTACCGTCATTTATTTACCACTCCCCTCTTGTTAGACATTCCATTCCTTTTGCAGGCTGAGCTCTGCAGGAGTGATCCAAGGCAAATGCTAGATCGGGGCTCACAACTAGGACACAAATAGCATCCCAGCTTCTTGGCATTTAGTTCTTCTTTGTTTCTTAGTTCCTACAGGAATGCGATGGTTGCTTAAACTTTGTAGTAGGGTGTCCATGTGGGTGTGCCCATGGGCATGTGTACACATGTTTACAAGGGTCCCAGTTGGAATGTGGTGAATAAATAACCATGTGGGGCCCAATCTCAGATGCAAGTTTCACATGCCCAGCCACCATGCTGGGAAAGCTACCTTGCAAAAACCTATCCCCCACTGGCTGAAGCACTTGGTCTTCTCCTACTTTCCAAACCAATACTTCTTTCAGGAAAACATTATGTTGTACTTCAAGTGTGACTCATGATAGGATCTTAGAGGGTGAGTGTAATAGTTATCCTATAAAGAGTAGCAGTTTATGAGAAATTTTTATAATGTCCATGGCTATGATGGCCAAGGGGACATTGCAGTAAAAGTGGAGGGAATAATTGAGAATGCACAGGGAAACATTTTCCAGAGTGAAGAAAACAGGGCTTTGGTCAGAGTTACCATTTCATTCAGAGGCTTCCGGAGAGACATTTCTGTGGGGCGTCCTGCTGTGCACACTCTTCCCCAGAAGTTGACAGTTCTGGCATGTCCTGCCACTAATGTCAGCTTTGTAACTCTGGGAACATTACTTAATGTCTTTATCCTCAATTTCCTTATTAAGGAAAAAAGTTGTGCAGCTTATCTCACAGATTATTGCAAGGGATCAAATAAGATAATGTGTGTGAAAACAGCTTACCACGGGGCCCACCACACGCAGTGAATTTAATTTCTTCTTTCTGTTAGAGATGTGCAGGTTGAATTATTCAAGGAGAAAATGAATATATTATAGACCAAGCAGGGAAGACTTCCAGATGGAGGTGTCATTGTACCTGGGCCAAGACAGATGATAAGGAAGTGAGGTAATGAATGAATTTATACTGGGGCAGGGGCAGCCTGAATGAAGGCCAAAACAGGGGTGAGATGCTTGAATGTATTCTGGAGACTTGCAGTGGTTTAATTAATCTGGTTCAGGTGTAACTATGATGGGATTTTAGTTTGAAAATTATGTTGGGGTCAATTGCAGAGGTTTTAAAACTCTGGAAAAAGAGTCATACTTTTAAAAAATAACTCTTACTGAAGTTTTCAAACTTATACAAAAGTAGGCATAATAGAAGACAGTAGGAGCCATTGAAGATTTGAGGGTGGGAAAGAGCCAGAATTGTGAGGCAAGAAGCTTATGCCATAGGTAGTAGGGTGATAAAATGAAGAGAGGATCCAGCAATAGTTCTGAACATGGGTCCCTATGGGCATTAGCAGGGAATGATGCTGGGGTAGAATCAGTGGAGATGCTGCTGAGGGGAGAAATGCCAGAGAAAGTACATGAGGACAGAAGCATTGGGCTCAGCAGCTGCTTGGCTGGTTGGAGAAATAGGGATAGCTGTCCGCCACAGTGGATGACCAGAGGACGCGCAGACTGAGTAGATGCTGTGTTCATCCCCGGGTTAAGTATGATAACAGCACCATGTTCAAAGGAGGAGAGCTTTCTTCTCCCTCAACAAACCCTTACTTTTTTTTCCCCTCAGCCTCGAAATCAGTTCTACTCATAGGTCATCAGGGGATATAATTATCTGCAAAATATCTTGAGCTCCATGGTCTTAACCCAGAAGTTTTTAATGCAAGAATCCCAAACATTTCATGAAGAGAAGCTACTTTTTAGGAAGATATGGCTGTGGAATTTGAGTAGAAAGAAATCCTAGCTGTGCGCATCTCCCAACAGAAAAGGCAGGGGGAAACGGAGAAGGGTCCATGACAGAGCCTAGGGCTGGATGGTGTTGTGTGGTTTGGCTTGCTACAGACGGGTGCTCCTACACCGGGAAGTAGCAAAGCAGGTTGGATAGTTTGGGGCTTCTGACAGCTCGAGTCTTTTTAGTGTGAAACCCTTGAGTTCCCAGGTTGCTTGTTCATCTAGGGTTGATCATGTCTTTTCAACAGAACCACCACTATCTGACTCTACTCCACATGGGCACCCGCTGCCTACAAGTTCAGCACCAACAGTTGTAAAGATTGAGATGGCAGCTCTGAATTTCCCAGAGCACTCAGCCCTGCTGAGCTCAGGGGTTGGTGTTAGTACTTGCTCACAGTGCCTTGGACTGAGTACATATGCTGAGGACTTAGGGAAACTGTGCTTATGCAAGAAAGTATTCTTTGAACTTTATATGCATCATCTAATTGTTACAAGGCCTTTGTGAAATCAACAATACTACTATCTCCCTATCACAGGCAAGCACAGGGAACTTACGGTTACAAGGCCCCTAAGTGGCAGAATTGGGATTGGAACCCAGGCAATCTGGTTCCAACCTCTTTGTTCTTAACCACTTCAGTAATACCACCTTGAACTAGAGCGTATCCCCATGGTTATGATAATTTAAACCCTGACTTACCACTTATATGACCAGGAAAACAACCTCACCTTCACTTGTGTACATTATCCTAAATTTTCTTAACCTTTGTCTGGTTCTAGAAAAAAGCATTTAATACATTTCAGAGTAATAGATGAGATTAATGCAGAGCATTTTGAATCCTTCCATCTTGGTGAGGAATTTTTGTTGCTCTCATTCCCTCCTTCCCCAAACTCCCAATGGAAGAGTCGTGGTGGCAGTTGCCCCTTCTACACAGGAGGAAACTGAGTTGAGGCAGAGGTCGGCCGTGTAGTTTTTCATCTAAGACACACAGCAGTGAAAAAACAGGTTGGCTTATTTTGAACTCATCACATAATATCTACTTTGCCATTTGGGGAAGAACCATTCCAGAGCAAGACAGTGTATAAGGAAGTCCTGCTAACTACCGATGATGCTTGCTTACCTCCTCCCTCCATTCCAAAACTGGAAGAGGAGAGAGAGCACCCAGAGCTGTGGTTCACAACCTGGACTGCAGATGGGAACTATTGGGGGAGCTTATGAAAATTACAGGAGTCCAAGCCTAACCCCATTGAATGAGTCCGGGTGGAGTCCAGATATTGGTGTTTTCAGAAGTCCCCTCCCCCTCCGCCCCCAGGATCCAAATCAACCTCATAATTTTCTTTCTTTCTTTTTTTTTTTTTTAAAAAAAAGCAAAACACCAAAAAACAACAACACAGAAAACAACCAAACAAACAAACACCCTGCAATACAGAGGAAATCTTGAAGGGAGAGAAGGTAAAGGGCCTCACATTCAAATAGTGTCTCCCCTGTGTCAGGAATATGTATGTGCTTCACCTGCCCCCAGCATCTAAAACCCACACCAACCCCCTTTTCAGACATCTGACTCCTCCCCTTGCACAGAGGAGGAAACCATGGTCCAAGCTGAGCAAGTGTGGCCATGCATGGATGCAGTAAAGCCTACAGGCTCATTCCCTGCTATTCCCACTCAACTGTTGAGATTTGCCCAGGATCTTAAACAAGCTAGTGTTGGTGTTTGGGGTCATGGCCTCCTCTGTTGGACACCTGGGCATTCTTTCTGGACTCTAAGAGATATCCAAAAAGATCCAGCTTTATGCACCTAATTCCCTTGACATCAGGAGAGGGATTGATCTCCACAGTCCTTCTTGCTCAGCTCAGTTTCTTGTGTAGTAAATCCATGCCTTTTTCTCAAGGCCTTATTTCGACTTGCCTTCCATCTGCTGCCACGCATCTTTGCTCTTTGATTCACTACTGTTCAGAGCATGGATTTCAGACCAGTGGCAGCCTGTCAAGTGTGTGTTACTGGCTCACAGTGAGATACATCTAGAACCAGAGTTTGGAAACGTTTCTAGCAACTTGCTGTTTCCATGATATCCAAGCATGTGATCATTTTCCTACTTACTTATCCTTATAGTATTTTACCCAAGTAAATTGAAGATAAAAATAACATCTGGCCATTCACCAAAAACTATTTGAGATGTTCTGTTCTAATTATGCAATTTCCTATTTTTATTAAAAGGGTAGGATCTGGACTCTTGTTTTTCTCTGCTGCCTTCTGTGAGTCCATGGCAATATATTTGCATTATGAATAGTGTTCCCCCTGCAAAAAATAAAAATAAAAATGGCTCCGCCTGTAAAGGTGTCTTTCTGGCTACTTGGAGGAAACCTATACAAAACATGGATCTTTTCCCGTAATTCCTAAGGCAACCCACTTAATTATTTTTTTTCCCGAACTTGGACATCTGTGACAATAGTAGACCATTTTTAACAAAATAATTTGCTCACATGTCTACACATAGCCAGCACTAAAACCCAAACTGACTCTATTAATTCTTCTTACAGAAAATCCACAGCTTCATACGGCAGGTATATGTTCTTTGCACTGCCTGCTTTGACAGTGTTTTTAGTGGATTTTTTTTTTCCTTAAAAACCAGCATTGGTATATGGTCCCAGAGAGAGAAGTTCCCCAGGTGTTTCCAGAGTGTCTGGCCTTTCAATGGAATATTCTGAAGTTTTAATAAGCTCTCTTGGGATATGAAGTCTCTTTAGAATTTAGTGAATATTTTGTTCCTCCCAGGATGTTCTGACCCTCTGAGGGCTGAGTGCAGGTGGACCCAACAAAAAAACAAAGGAATGTGTAGAAGTTCATGCCTGAGAACTTAATAGGCGGGTGTTGGGAGAGTTATTCATGCGCAGAGATTTTTCTACTTTATCAAAGGAATCAACATAAGTTATCTGTCCTAGGGTATTCAAAAATGACTTAGCCTTTTAAAATCTGATTTAAGCTCAATTCTTCAGAATAGAAGCAAGGACAACCAGTGGGGATTCACTTTGAATATCATCCTCTTCATTTTCAACTATAGTTTTCTCATCTAAAACAAAAACAAAACAAAAAACTTAGCCTCAAGGGTGCAGAATTAGATGATTTCTGTGATCCCCCGAGATTCACAAAGTTTAATTAATCTGTGACTTCTTCCACCATCTTCATGTTTCTAGTTTCTATTCTTGTTTTTCCCTTCGATCCTTCCGGTAAAGAGGTATCAATCTTTGCTTCTTAAAAACCACCCTGTAATTCTGCTCCTTTAGACCTGAGGCCATTGATGTTTTGTGATGAATCTCAGATAAGTGTTTATTAGCAGATTGAGTTATAGTGTCAGCTCTCCCCGTGTCTACATTTTAATATGATATATAACTTTGTTCTATACGTTTTAGGTCTAGGAATGACTCACATACAGAAAATGCAAATTCACAGACCACCTTTAGGACTTGAAAGAAGGTACCTTTTTCATAATTGCTTTAGCAAGGTAGTTTCAAATTTACCTCTTGAGAAACAAGGTCCACCTCTCCAACAAATACGCAAGCTTGCCTTTTAAGTTCTTTCCAACTCCATTGCCTGGCTCACACTTCAGCCCTCTTGTCCTCCCACCCATCTATCTACCCAACCCCTTTCCTACCAAACAAAAGGATTGATTGAGAGGTGTCAGGAGACCCTCACAAGAGAGGGGCCCCTCCTGGTGGAACAGCTTGCAGCTCTCAACGGCACCTTCCAGCCATCTGCTTGCTTGTGTTTGGAGGCTGTAGCAAGTCTGCCAACAGCCTCCACCATGGTTTTCTGTTATTTCCCTGATAATGACCGCCCCCTGTCTCCCTCTCCAGCTCTGCACATAATGTTCCTTCTACATCTCCCACCTTCCTAAAAATGTGTGTCAGATCCTCTGGCAGAACTGTGCTTCCAACAGGTGTCCTAAGCCAATGACACACAAGACAAGAAAACTCTATGATGTCGTAGATCACTATATATAGTAAAAATTGATGCTCATTTAGTAACATAACACAGATTTCTCCCACTCTGCTGTGTCCACTAACTATCACAGGGACCATATCCCATTACTTTATCATGTAAGAGTTAAGAGCAGTGATTCTTGGCTTAAACTGATAAGTTCAAATCACAGGTCTGCTGTGTACTATGTGACCTTCATAAGTTATTGACCTTGTTGCTCATTAGTGAAAGGATACATACCTGATGGGGTTTGAGGAGGATTCAAAGGACAGTGTCTGGCATATGGTAAGCACTTCATGAATACACACTATAATTCTTGTTGTTCTTAAAAGGTATGTAATTGAAATTCAATCTGGACCACTGAAGTCAGGGTTACAACACAAATGGCAGCTTCCCAAGATAGTATAATAGATTGGGGATTAGCAAAGAAGGAAAAAGAAACAAACCACAAACAAACAAAAATCTAGATCCTGCCTGATCTTTCCATCAGTTTGTTGATGACATTTGCCAGTCGAAGTGAGCAATGGCAGACACTGCAACCCTGTGAGAGTGTCCCTTGAAGAGGATGAGGAGGACAGAGATGGACGAGAGTGGATGAAGGATGGAGAGGGACTGTTTGACCAGGAGATAAGAACACCCACCACTGCCTTCATTGATTGCTTCCTTCCCTTACCATCTGTGGCCCTTTCTGGATTAACATTTTATCTCTTTCCCATGGAGGAGGACTAGCTCGAAAGTATTAAAATTATTTTAAACAAATGTATCAAGAGCTTCTCAGCCACCAGAGTATTGAACCAACTGTCTTGGATTCACTGATCTCAGCCTAATTCTGTACATCACTTTGGCTCCAGCTGTTGAAGAGGCATAGGCACAGTGATGTACTGCCCAGGGAAATTAGTGAGGAATGAACTAAGGGCATATGTATGGGTGCTGTTCAGGAGACTGTGTGCAGGCTTGGGGACTTTAGCAACTTTACATAATGACATTCACACTCATAAATTCAGTTGTTTCTGTATTAAAAAAAAAAAATGAGACAAGAGGTGATTCAGGAGGGTGTGGGTTCTGGATTTTGCACTGAGATGGCACCTATAGGTAGGACCCATCCTGGCCATAGGACTCTTGTCTCTGGCAAGCAGTCCATCCCCACGTGTGGAGAGGGCAGATAGCTTGCTGATGGGAATGAAAGGTCTGTGCTCAAAAGCCTGCCTTGACTCTACTATGAGAAAACACAGCTGGCGAACTTGGGCTTTCTCACCCTTCATCTGGGTAGGAACAGAATGGCAAAGGGAGGAATGGGGATTGAGCATTGTGTAAAAAAAGCATCTGTGTGCTTCTAGCAAAAAGTAGATGCTCCATAAATACTTGTAGAGCCCACTCCAGGGATGTGTGTATACCAGGGGTGAAAATGGATCCCCCAAACCAAAATGCAAGTATCCAAACTATTTCCCTGGTGCTTTCTGGTCTTGTGGTTATAATGAAGATGTCTTTATTACTTGTCTTATTTTTGGAGCTATCAAGTTTTGTGAGTCTTTTTTAGGGCAACCAAATCTTTGTAGGGTTACGTATCTTTCACTAATACTTTATGGTACTTATAGCAGGAGTATTCAAGTAGCTCTGGAGCTGGCACTAGAAATACACAGCTAAGAATTAAACCGGAGTTTGGTTCACCCGCCTCGAGCCTATTAACTCATTGGCATCCTGGAAAAGGTGACTGAGGTATGGGATCCTAAGAGAAGTGGGGAGAGTGTCGAAAAAGAAACGCCTGTGAAATCTCAGCCAGCAGGCGTCTGGAGAGACAGTGCGTTTTATTCCTGATAAATGCCAGCAGAAAAGAGCAATCAGCTACATGGGAGCTGGACAAATTAAATGGCTGAGTATTATTTCAAAGGAGAGCTTGGGCAGCATCAGAAATTCCCCATCAGCTGTAATAACGCCAATTACTCTGCCAATTGTAGATTCCATCGAGATGTTTAGTGCAATCAGGCAGCGAACTCTTGCAGGGGCCTGATGGGTTTTGTTTACTCCGCATGTGCATTTGTAGAGAATCTTCTGCACCCACAGGCTTAGAGCTCTGAGCCTCCTCCCCTCAGTCCAGATTCATACACAGCTGAGGGAGATTACCCTGGAGCAGGAGCAGGCTGGGCAGGCTGGGCCGTGTCCCCTCTCACTGGAGAATGCCCAGGATGTAAATACAAAGGGCGCAGCTGGGTGTGGTAGTTCTTAGTGATTTAGCAACTTATAGAAAGTACCCGTGCTTGCTTCCTGTAAAAGATGTACTCTCCGTAGATTATCCAACTGGTAAATAAATATATATTTCTGATTATGAGCAGGTCTTCTTGGCATGTTGGAGCCTTGGACAGATCACCATTAAACAGTAATAACAAACATGAAGCCGGGAGGAGAGAACTCGCCAAGAGTTCATTAAGCCTTAAATACTGACAAATGGGGTAAGGCGGGGGGGGGGGGGGTGTCATGCAGGGGCTTTCATTGTCTCCCTTTTCAAACCATTTGGTTGTAAGTCAAGCATACATATCAGTTCAAATATGGGAAGAGATCATAAGAGACAAGGAGATCCCTCCTCCCCCTAACATTTGAGCAGGGCATAGAAAATTTTGAGAGTGTACAGGAACATTCATTTTCTGTTTGCATTTGGCCCTGTGGAAATTAATGGGTGTGTGGCTCCAGCTACATTGAGCAGTTTGTGATTCTCTCAATTGAGGAAGGCGCTAATCATGGGCGTTACTGAGAGCCTGGCCTGACTGACAGCTGGGGTGGAAGCTGCTGGGGATGCAGAAGAAGAGTTAAAGCTGATTTGATTACACTTGTGCTCAGCTGTCATCTGAGGCCAGAGCCTGGAGGACAATAGGAAGCTATTCTCTTCCCTCTGCTTTGTGACAAGCAACCTTTGTGTCATCTTTTTTTCTTTCCTTTTTTAACCTGCCTCTTCCTCCTTGAAGCCCAGGATAAAGCCCCTTTGCCTGAGGAAGAAAGAATTCTTCCCAATTCAAAGGCAGCTGCCAGTGCCTCCAAGTGAGTGCTCATCACTCACATGCCCTCCGTTTTCCAGCCGCTGCTGACTCCCTGTCCACAAGACTATGCATCGGGGCAGGTCCTGTTTCAGACAAGAAGTTAGACGTGAGATCAGGCAGGGACAAGGGATAGGTCTGTAGAGTAGCAGGTTAGTGTGGCAGGCTCATGCTCTGGGCTTCAAGCAGCCTTGCACCTAATCATTTCAGTAAAGATCATAGTGTGTGTGTGTGTGTGTGTGTGTGTGTGTGTGTGTGTGTGTGTGGATATGCCTGTACCTGTGTTTGTTTCCCCTAAAAGATGTACTTCAACCAGTGCATTTGGTTTGACACCAGCCATTCTGCAGATGACAGCTGTTCAGATAACACTCCTGGCTCTCAGATAAGAGGCAGAGCTTGTCTCCTGCAAACCCCCAGGGACAGAAACGGCCCTCAGAAATCACAAGATAACTAGGAAGCATTCAGTGGAGGTGAAGGCGTTAAATCCTGCCATGTGTACTGAGCATCAGTTACTCCACCCTCAGTGGCAAAGGGAGCTGCCACATCTGGCCTCCTCTTCAGCATGCCTTGGAAGGGATTCAGGGACCTCCTTGATTGCAGGTGATTCATGTGTTCACATGTGAACCCACAGAACAGTGCTGGCTTGGTGATACAGCTCCACCATGAGCAGGGGAGCTGTTCCAAGGTCAAAAGCAGCCTCAGTGGCTGTGATTGTGCGCCTGCCCCTGGAGTCTGGGCTCAGAATCACTACCATAGCTCAGCCATGAGAACAAACTCTCCTCTTGCAGCAAATACTCCTCCCCATCTTCCTCTATAATACCTTTTTTTTTATTATGCCATAAACAATTCAGGGTTTTAAGATACTTGGCCCTTGTGCCAATCCTAGTGACTTCACTTTCCTTGAATATGCATCAGTTTACATTAGCTAATCAGGATGCTGTGCGTTAAATGCCTCTCTACAAGCTATAGGACCATCTGCCAAAAGTTATGGCCACAGAGACTTTTTAAGAAGGCGTTTCATTCCTTGCACTTGTGGAATGAATAGGGTCCTTCTCTAAACCCATAGACAGGATACAAAGCAATAAAGCAGCTTATATTTATGTAACAGTTTTGTGTACCTTCTTATACTTCATGGCACCAGAAACATGTGAAGTACTGGAGGATAATTACCTGCATTTACAGAAGAAAAAGTAGAGACTGAAGCAGATTAAGTGATTTGCTCAGTGACCCCAGCAGCTTAGTGGTAAAGTGACCACAGGGATTCACTGAGACCTTCAGACTCTAAAGCCCCTTTCCCCTTTGTTCTTTGCTCTCTTGGCCGCAGATTGAAAGACACAGAGTAGTGGTACTGTGTACCAGTGGCATCGCTGTGCATTTTGGTTTTACCTGTAGAAGAGATTCAGAATTTCTCCTAAACCAATTATTCCCGAAGGAAACCTAGAAGCAATGGGAGTTGGTTGAGGAGGCCACTCCAGTTTCTTTGGGAAGTGCCTCCCAGCAATGGAAACCTGTTCCCAGGTGCTTTGTTAGCACCCAGTCTCTGGGTGCTTTTGAGTGGCATCTGATAGGAAGGCAGGTACCAGACCTGAAAATGAATCTCAGCTTCTGTACTTGCTGGCTCTGTGACCTTGTTCAAGTTAGATAACCTCTCTGAGCCTCAGTTTTCTCATGGAGGGAGCAATATTCACCTTACCGGGTGTAAGAATGATTAAGGACAAATGTAAGGGACCTCGCGCTTTACCTGGAACCATGTAGTTTCTCAATAAATGTAATTATAAACACTCTTCAGCTTGGCATTTCTCCAAGTCACTGCACCCCATGTGTCTCCTCTTTCCCTGCGACCTCTTGTAAGCATACACTCTCTGTGCAGGTGAAGGACCCAGCAGGTCCTTCTAATGGTAGCAGTGGGTCCCAGTGAAGAAACTTTAAAACCCACTGTAGATTCAGAAACCAGAAAAAGCGGGCAAAGGGGGGGTAAATGGGGATGGAAATAGGCTTAGCTTGAGGCAATGCAGTGGGCAGATTATGTTTTATTGAGTCGTACACTTGAAACCTGTATGGTTTTGCGAACCAATCTCACCCCAGTAAATTCAATTTAAAAAAGAAAAGAAAAGAAAAAGGTCATTGGAAAATGGAGCTGGAATCTCCTCAGCAACTCTGAGTAATTCACAAGTATGCCATTAAGGAAATAGTGTTTATGTTTACCAAAAGATGATACATACTCTTGTTCATATAAAACTTTTTCCAGCCCTTTACACTAGGCCCTGCTGGCATCTGGAAGAGGTCTTTCCCAAAATAACTGACCTGGGGAATCTGAGTCTCTCCGGGCCTGAGTTCAGTGCCTAGGTGTGTGTCTCAGTTTCTTTATGGGCTCAGATGACTGTTCAGCGCAAGTGCAATCAAATCAGCCATTAGCCTTTCATCTGAACCTCCGGCAGCCACAGATACAGTGCCAGTCATGTCGAGTCTCAGCTCCTTTATGTACCAAATGGAGGGGTGTGCTTGCATAATGCCTAAGGAGCTTTCCAGCTCTGATGTTGTATCCTTTTCCATTCCATTCCTTCCCATTCCTGTAGAGATCAGACTCTCAGAGGCTGTAAAGAACAAAAATGAAGATTTTTAAGAATAGGCATAACTCTTCCATAGCTCATTGCTTGGGGCATTGACTACTTATATATATATTTTTTTTCTCTGTCTAGGATGTTCCTCAACCCACTTGGATCAAAGCCTTTGCATTTCTTGTTTTGATGCTTACATATTTTTCCTAGTTGGATAGTGAACTTTTATACTTCCATGTAGAAGTGGTTTTAATTTAAAATAAAAAGAGGATAGTTAGAATTTGTAGTCCTCTGGTCTCTACAGGTGCCTCTGCAGGAAGAGCCCTGTCACCTTTCAAGTGTATCCAGTTCCCCATACACTTCAGTGCCCAAGAGAAATATGGAAAAAAAACTCATCTTTGAGAGTTTCATAAACTTGGCAACCACTTCTCCATTCGAAAGATGACTGGACTGAACCTTTTACTATTATTTTTATTATTAATTAAAAGCTGTCTCACATAAATGACAGTTTCTAAAGCCCCAAAGCGCTTCTCACTGAGCTCCTCGAAAGTGATCTTCTAATTTCTGGTGAGGGATGTGCTCACTCTGAACTTAGCAGAAACCCAGACTTGCAGTGTGCTCTCAGAAATGCTTGCCCAGTGAATGAATAAATTGGTGAATGTGTGAGTAGTGTTACCATGGGGTATTTGGGAAGAATGTGGAGTTTGAGGCGGGGGGCAGTTGGTGGGGAGATAGATTTGAGTGTGAATTTTGTTCTTTATTTTAGTAGGTGTACAATCTTGAGAAAATTACTTAACTCCAGTTTTCTTCTTTGTCAAGGGGGGACCTGAAATAAATTCCCTTAGAGTGTTACTGGAAGGGTTAGAAACGATCAATGTAAAGTGCCTGATACAAGGTAGGTGCCCATTAAAAGAAGGCTTTTTAAGTCTCTTACCTCATGCAGTGCCTGGCACCCAGTGGGCCTTTAGAAAGTGTTTGATGACTGAAGAGAGCCCAGCACCATTCATCTGAGTCATTCACACACAGAAATTACACCTCCTTCATCCAATGGGCTGCTGTTCTCAGCTGGGGAAGTCCCCAGTCTCCTGGTTGGCAAACCCATCCAGCCTACCAGGTGTGTACAGCTCTCTCTAGCTATTCTGAGTGTGAATAAGATTACCTGGAAATTCTTTTCTTGACTAGACATGCCTACCCTTAGGGCAGAAAAAGCTGCTCTGATAATGAGATGACAGAGCAGAGGGCTTTTCCCTGTTCTCAGCTGTGTTCAAGTGGTGCAAAAGCAGAGAGGAATGTGCAAAGGCTGAGGCAGGTCTTCAGGATAAGAAGACAGGAACAAGGAATGGCTAGGATCAGTTATTTAAGGGTGAGCAACCAGAATGGGTAACATTTTCTGACCACTGACAACAGGACAAAGCACAGGCAGAAAATACAATGAGCCCGGGGCCAACAGTATCCAGGAAGCCCAGAGCTTACCCAGGCAGGTGCAGAACAGGAGGATGTCAAAGGTCTAAACAGAAGTGGTCAAGCAAAGATCACATAGAGGAGTGGCAGAGGACATCCAAACATGAATACCAGGAACTCAGGCTCCAATACACAAGGGCTCAGTAGGAGGAAGATAAAGGTACTAGGTTGCAAGACAATAGAGCCAAACTAGAAGAGATGTGGACTAACATGGAAGGAATATCATGTTCTGGGCTCATATTAGGAACCTACACATTAGAGGAGCATCTAGTCTTCATTCCAGATGAAAGGCAGGCCAACCACCCAATCCTCCTTGGACTAGTTCAGGATACTGGTCCTATTTTGATAGGAAAGAGGATCAATTTCTACACCAAGCTGCCACTGGGTCAAGTTGTACAGGTCCAGCCTATAGTCATGCACTTTAGTTGGTGAGAAGTAGAGTGAATACAACTCTGACCCAGGGTTTCACCCCCCTGTGAGCCAGTCAGCTCCACCTGTGTGAAGGTACAGTCTGAACAGCTCATCAGATGTCACATATGGGTCCCTTTGTTCTGGTCAGTGCTTGAGGGAACCTTTTTATAGGACCTCAAGAAGTAGTACTTCAAAGTTGATTCTGTTCTCTCTATTCTTTAGCTAAAGATTTCTCTTTCCTGAAGTCTTATGAATGTAATTGGTACCAAAAGCAATAGACTTCCCATTGGTGCAAAATAAAAAGTTATATAGCAGATAAAGGAGCTTTGTGCTTTTATTAAAGCAGTGACAGTCAGCCTGTTCATTTCCTCAGACTTACGTTGTCTACTCAAGGCCTAATGCCCCTCTATTATGTGTATCCCTTGTGTGAACTTTTATGAGCAGTGACTGTCATTGACATGGCCACTGAAGATTAATAACATTGATGCCACTGACGGCTTGTCCAGAGGTTTGCAGCATAGATACTAATGGAGAGTGAATTGGATGTTCAAGAGTAAGGTGCAGAGAAAGAGGGTCTAGAAATAGTTGGCAAACAATCCTTCCTGGGAGTCAAGTCAGCTAATTGCTTTCATTCTAAGACCTTCTTCTTGAGGACTAGAGAGATAACTTGTTCTGTGTCCCAATTAGTGCCTACTGCTTCCTTCCCAGAGGTGTGAGATGTACTGTCAACACACCTGACCCCTCACCAGCAAGCAGCAGCTTCTATCTCTCATACTTTTTAATTTTGGAAGAAAAACAGCGAACTGATTTCATTTACCAATAGGCCTTCATTGATCTGAAAGTTGATTATGTTCCCTAACAAATTTTGTATTTCTCCATTATTTTAAAACCACACTCCTCCCACCATTTTTCCCTTCACCATTTCAAAATAAAATGAAAGATTAATTCTTTCATTAATCTTCAGGGACAACAGTAAGTCTCTGTGGCTTTAAAAATGTTTTTGTTTTCTTTTTCTTTGCCCTGGCCAGTGTTGCTCAGTTGGTACAGCGCAGGTGGCAGGTTCGATTCTCAGTCAGGGCACATATTCAGGTTGCAGGTTCCATCTCTGGTCAGGGCATGTGCAGGAGGCAGCCAATAGATAGACGTTTCTCTGTCACATCGATGTCTCTTTCTCTCTCTCTCTCTCTCTCTCTCTCTCTCTCTCTCTCAAAATCTCTTCCCCCCCCCCCCCCCACCTTCACGCTCTCTAAAAATCAATGGAAAAAATAACCTCCGGTAAGGATTATAACAACAACAACAAAAAGTTTCATTTTCTTGCCAAACTAGAAGGAGAAGAATCAAAAGATTAACTTTGTACTTAGAGGTTCATTCTTCCTCTAAAACAGTGGTCGGCAAACTGCGGCTCGGCAAACCGCGGCTCGCGAGCCACATGTGGCTCTTTGGCCCCTTCAGTGGGCTCTTCCACAAAATACTGGCTCTTCCACAGAATACCAACTTCTGCACATGGGCCACGAAGTTTCAATCGCATTGTACGTGTGCGCCCGCACGTGGTATTTTGTGGAAGAGCCACGCTGAAGGGCCAAAGAGCCGAATGTGGCTCGCGAGCTGCGGTTTGCCGACCACGGTCTAAAAGATTAAGAGCTATCACTAAAGTCTTACATCCCTATTCAAGCCTGTCCTAAAACCAATAAACAACCACCCCTGCCCCAAAACAACTGCACACAAAAACACTGGATCAGTTAGATTGTTTTCGTTTTCTGTGGAGCCTATTTTGGCCCCAGTCATTTGATGAGTATACATTGGAGTCTTAGGAATACTGTTTGTAGCTGCTTACGTCATTGTCTGCTGTAGAGACCCATCTCTGAGCATCATTAAGGGGGAGTTACAGTGTCTCCCACGTGTGAATGCACTGACCACCCTCTTAAAAGAGCTGACACTGAGATTCTCAGGAGTTACATTCTGCAGTGAGGATCCTATCAGATTGCTAAATTAAACTGTTGAGATGGGGCCTTTTGATATACAGTTAACCCAGGACAGACTTCATATCTACATGTCTTTGTACGCATAGAAGGGACAGGCAAGGCCTTGTAAATTTAGATGTTGATAATTCGTTGCCATCTATGTGGAGAAGCCCCATTCCACAGCTTTGGCAAATAATTGGCCATTAGAAATTCTTCTGAAATTCTGATTTCTCTGAAATTATTCCCGCTTTTAATTGAATAGTTTACTTTTCCCCAAAATTTAATGGAGGATTCATCATTTTATGTGTTCTTATTTTAGTTGTAATAAGTCTTTATGTAAAAAGTAGGATGGGAAGACCTTCGTAAAACATAGAGGGGCTATTAATTCCATATGTTCCTAGATTCTTCTGCATTTGGGGTTTTCTTCATCTAAGATGGGGAAGCCACTTCCATAGGAATCTTCTTAGAGGTCAAAAATGGAGCATTCTGAGATATCTGTGTGGATCCTATTAAAATAATATATCATCAAATTATTATTGGGCATAATATGCCAATTCTTCTCTTTTAATGAATAGACTTTATTTTTATAGTTCATTTATTTAGGGGTCCTCAAAGTAGTTAAGCATACAGTTGGCAGAAGGAAGGTGAAAAGGTGACCTACAAACTATAACTTACCCAATTTATCTTACATTTTGGATTTGCATGATCTTCTGATTTCAAGTATAGGATTCGTGGCAAATACAAAATGCCAAACATTTGTCAAGAAAGAGAGGCACATCACCACAAATGAAATAAAACGAAAGCACTGTACACAGTCATATATTTCATGATCTATGTTTAATCTACATTTTAACTACAAATATTCAGTCAGAAAATTGTATTAAGTACCTACTGTTTGTCAGGCAACCAAGGAAACTAGTTTGAGAAACAGACCTGCAGTTGAATGTAGTCTTGATTTATTTTTCTTTCCTTGAATTTAGTTATTGGGTAGAAAAGTTCAATACCCTTGCATTTTCTTTACAGATGTGAACAAAATTTTATATAATAGGGAATCCCCAGAGACCTGTCAGATCACAGGTGTTCAGAAGCAGAGTAGCATGAGTTGGATCTTGAAGATGGAGGAGGATTTTGATGGAGAAGGCAAAGTGAGCTGAGGAAGAGAGAATTTAAAACACACATGTATTTTCTACTCTGGACCAGACAGTATAGTAGACTTTTTATATTAAAACATATCCCCTGGTCCCCTGGAGCAGAGATAGGCAGTAATACCAAAGCCAGAGGAAGACATTAAGTAAGTAAGCATGCATATAGTCTTAATTTTGCTACTTTTTGCCATCACGTCATTATCTTTTTTCCTCTTAATCCTCTTTCTCTACCTGTCTTCGTCCTCCCCATCCAGCTACCTGTGAGCATAAAACCAGAGTGAAATAGATGAGGCCTCATTATAATCCAGCCTTGCCTTGAGGGGAAGTCCTATAATGAGGCTTTGCTCCACCAAGGTTCTGAAACAATCATGAGTGGGTCTGTTCACCGGAGTGAGCCAAGGTTATTGTAATCGTGCGGTTAATGCCAGCTACAAATGCCCTATTCCTGAGGGAAAAAAAGATGTGTTTGAGGCCTTAGTAATCCCAATTGGCTATAAATGCTTATCAGATTTTTTGGACTATAGCTTAGGCTTCCATCTTTTTTTCTTTTTTGAATTTATTGGGTTACATTGATTAATAAAATTATATAGGTTGCAGGGGTACAGTTCCATAATACATCATCTGTATATTGTATTGTGTGTTCACCACCCCAAGTCACATCTCTTTCCTTTTTTCCTTCCTTGTTTTTCTGACTGTTTCAGAGTCCTCCTTCAGAAATACCAACACATGTTGGTTCTATATAATGGAGGCTTTTTTTTCTTTTTCTTTAGGTCACATGTTTTTTCACAGAGATTTTTATCCTGGACGTCTTGAGTTGGGAACTGTAAAAGACATTATTTTGAACATTTGAACATTGCTTTTCATTTTCTCAAAGGAGTTTGCACATGATCGACACACATATTAATCAAACCCACCTACGAGATGAAAATCCCAGACTCAAAGCTGAGGGGAGAGGGAACCCTGGGTACTCTAGTGTGAGAAGAAATAGCAGAAATTAAGCTCAAATCTCTCATAAAATGAATCCTGGGTAATCCTTTTACATTTAAACATTTTGACAGTTTTTAGGCATGAGAGGGAGTGAGGAGTTTACACAGAGCCCAAATTATCTCTAAATTGTTTGTGTGCTCTTAAAGGGCTATAATAAAAAAAAAAAAAGCAAAATCCCACTGGCTTTTCACTCTAGACAAGAAGTTGTATTGCACAAAGATGTACTGTGTTGTCTGTAGGAGTTAGCTGCCTGCCCACGTTTGGTTTCAATCAAGAACTTTAGGACTGGTCATGTTCAGGAGTTAGGGATGGCAAGCAAAATGTTCCTGGAGGATGTACACAGACCTTCTAGGGCAGTGATGGCAAACCTATGACATTTTTTTGGTTGATATTTCTTTGTTAAATGGCATTTAAAAAATAAAATAAATATCAAAAATATAAATCTTTGTTTTACTATGGTTGCAAAGATCAAAAAATTTCTATATGTGACATGGCACCAGAGTTAAGTTAGGTTTTTTCCAAAATGCTGACACGCCGAGTTCAAAAGGTTCGCCATCACTGTTCTAGGGTGTCAGACAGGTGCAGCCAGCATTGAAGTAATGTTACTGCATACGTACATAGTTTTAGGCCTTTAAAGCCCATTTATATGTGGGAATTTTAGCTCTAAAAGAGGCTAAATTGATTAATAAAATTATATAGGTTGCAAGGGTACAATTCTATAATACATCATCTGTATATTGTATTGTGTGTCTGACTTGATCCTGCTACCAATTCAAGAATTCATTTAGGCTTACCTACTGGCTCATCTAATCTCTGCTTTAATGTTTCCAATGATGGAGAACTTCCAAGGGGCCAAACAACTGATTTTGTGGCTAGACAGCTTTTATTGTTTGGAAATTAGTCTTTATATGGAGTTCAAATAGATTCCATTGAAACCTCTATCTACTGGTTCTATGGTAACTCCTACGCAAATTTTCTTCCCCATCCACAATAAGTATTCAGCCATTTGAAAGCAGTCGTCAAGGCTCCCCTAAGTCTTCCTACCTCCAAGCTAAATACCTCTTGTTTTCTCAGTCAAGGCTTAAATGTTACAGTCTCCACCCCCTCCCCAGCTCTGTTCACCTTTTCTTACAATAGACACTCCTGGTACCTCCATGAGTCTAAGCAAGGTCCTCAGAATTTGACATAGTATTCTAGTTGTGCACTGACCAGTATGGTGTGTTAGCAGTATCCACTGACATTTTCTACTTCAACTTCTGCCATCTAGGATTGCGATGACTACTTTAGAAGCCATTGCTAGCTCAACAAGAGCTTGTGGTCAAAGGACATCACCAGTCCTTTTCCCAGAACAACTTTGAGTCATTTCTTCTCATATCCTTAAAAACAAACAAAATACCTAAGTGAAAAGTTTGGGTAATTACCTCAATTAAAAAATATATCAGATAACATTTACTGACTACTTCCTGGAGGCCAGGCGTTGGCGCTGTTCTAAGCACTCTTCCTATACTAACTCACCAAATTCTCATAATGACCCTCAAGGGGAGGTTCTATGAGTGTTCCATTTGAAAGATGTGGAAACTCAAGCATGGAGAGGTTCAGTAATTTGTTCAAGTTCACACAACTATAACTGGGAGAGGTGAGATTCAAACAGACCCTCTGGCCCAGAGCCTTCATCCTGCTTTCTAAGTGTGCACAATCCGTGGTCAATAGGAATGACCCCCAGTCAGTCTCCTGGCTGCTAGATCAGTGTTCTCTCCTTACCCACTGTCTTTCCTGTAGTGGTAAAAAATTGTTCTCTTTTGTTCCTTATATAAGATGTTTAGTTTTGTTTTGTTTTCCCCCAAATTAAGACTAATGATCCATTAGCAGATTGTGAATTTTTATTTTATTTTATTTTTATTTCCGAGAGGAAGGGAGAGAAAGAGATAGAAACATTAATGATGTGAGAAAATCATTGATTGGCTGCCTCCTGCCCCCCCACCCCCACCCCCGGGGATTGAGCCCACAACCTGTACATGTGCCCTTGGCCAGAATCAAACCAAGGACCCTTCAGTCCACAGGCCGATGATCTATCCACTGAGCCAAACCTGCTAGGGCATGAATTTAATTTAGTAGGTTACTATTAAAGCAAGGAAGGAAGAAGGGAAGAAGGAAAGAATGGAATAAGGGGGAAAGGAAAAAGGGAGGGAGGGAGAAGGAGAAAAGGGAGAAAGAAGGGGAAAAAGAGGGAGGTCAAAATTCATCCTACTTAGTATTTTGTTTCATAAAACTCATTTTATTGCATGTGAAATACACAAATACACCCTTGTTTGTGTGTATAGAGTTACAATGAAAATTTAAATTCTTACCATTCCTTATGATCAAAGCAGTTTGAGAGTCGCTGCCTTATGTATTGTGTATGCCAGACTTTGTTCTTTTCTTTAAAGAGCTTGTAGGGCACACTGAAGTTTTAGAACCCCCCCTTGATCTGCAGCCAGTGAGAACATACTTGCAACTAAGCAGAAATTTTAAGCAAAGAACCTTAGAGAAAAAAAGAGGTAATTGAGGGTTAGCATAAAAAATAAAAAGCTGTTCCAATTACAATTGAGGTTCCATTCAGCAGGCTCATAGATTCTTAAGGTATCACCTCAAGCAAGTCACTTCCTCTCTCCCCAGCTGTTTGCCAGAACCAGCCAGAGGAATCAGGAAATGCTGCTCTCTTTTTCTTGTGAAGCTTGGCAAAATGACTTCAATTTAGCCATCCATGCAGGAAGCAATTGTAAATAGAAATTTGTTTTACATATTCCTCCCAGAGGAGACTTACAGTTTGCCTTCCTAGGAAACAGGGAATGTCTAGACTTGTGTTCCTGGTGATCTTGCCAGGATCATGTTTTTTCTTTTTACCCCTCCACGTTGCAATGCCCTTAATTGAGGGAGTAATATTGGGCTTGCTGAATTGTCATGGAGTTTCATTTGCATGCTGAAAAGGCCCCCTTGGTGCTCAGTTAAAAATCATTATATAAAGAGGGAAAGAAAATTATTATGTTGATTAATTATAGGCATATAGAATTTCTGTCAGTTATGTCCATATGATGTGTAGACTGAAAAAAATAGTAACTTTCCATGGTTATTTCCATAATCATCTTAGGCTTTTGAAAAAAATGTATTCTCCCATTTTATTCAATTAAATTATGTCTAAGAATGAGGCATGTACACTCTAAAAATCTCCAGGAATCAGCAAAGGACCATCAAGAGAATCTAAATAGATTTCAGCTATTGAGAACCAAAGACAATTGAGGCCCAGCTCACTGTTGTAAACATAACTAAAAATCTATTATTTCACACCAGTTGCTTTAGGTAAAAGTCTTTAACAAAGTTATTAAGAATTTTGAAAAATTAAGACCAGCAGCTCAGCCAGTGTTGCTCGGTGGTTGAGCTTAGACCTATGAACCAGGAGTTCACAGTTTAATTTCCAGTCAGGGCACATGCCCGGGTTGCAGACTGGATCCCCAATGTAGAGTGTGCAGGAGGCAGCCAATCAATGATTCTCTCTCATCATTGATGTTTCTACCTCTCCCTCTCCCTTCCTCTCTGAAATCAATAAAAATATTTTTTAAAACGTTAAGACCAGCAGAAAGTACCATGAATTTTGAATCTATTCTTCTCTGAGTGTGGTTCTCCGGGAGATAAATGATGATGGACAGAGACTTCACTTGGGGTGGTGGAACACACAATACAGTGTATCAATGATGTGTTGTATAATTGTCCACCTGAAACCTGTATTTTGTTAACCAGTGACACCTCAGTAAATTCAGAGGTTAGACGTTAGAGTGTTGGCTCACACACCGAAGGGCCATCCATGGGTTTGATTTTCCTCTCTCTTCCCCTCACTCTCTCCAAAAATCAATGTAAAAATATCATTGGGTGAGGATTAACCATATAGCTATAATTAGGTCCTCAAATATAATTCAAATGGTGTCCAGTCTTCTCTGTTTGATACTTATGGTTGAGTCATAAAATGGCAATAACTTTCAGTGGAGGAAGTGAAATGGCTGTCCAGGGTGCCACAGCAAGTCTTTGGGAAAGGTAGGTGGACTCACATGCGTGCTCTTTCCACAACCACATGCTGCCTCCAAGTGGGAAGGTAGCAGTGGTATTAGGTTGTAATCTCTTCATAAATTACTATCTTTTCTTCCAACCGGACAAGTGGCTGAGAATTTTAGGATGGCTTATAAACTTAACAGCATAGGGTTTGGCATATAATTTGGGAACTAAATGACTTCTCTCCATGGGAATGAAAAATATTTAGTTTTATTTATTTCAGCCAAAGAGAAAAAAACACTTTAGATACATTATAAGCTATTAATAATATCAAGTGGCAAATCCAAAGATCTATTTTAAGGAGTATTGGTATAATATTTAATATATTGGCAAGGTAAAAATCAATTTCCTATTCCTCTCTATCCCTCGACCCTCCCTGCACATAGTCCATGATATGTGAAAGGGTTTGAAAGGAACGTACCCCCACAGCAGGGCTTTGTGGGTATTCCGTAGCGGTAACATTTGATCCTCTTACTGTAGCAGATTTTTACTCCTTGCTTCTGGCAGATGAGATAAGGAGGGTAGAACGGGGAAGATGGTGGGGAGCAGGCTCTCAGCACAGAAAATCTTGGAATTGGACTTGAAAGATATCTGGGAAGTCCACTGTCCTGACTTTCCATCTAATGAAGAATGGTGTGTGACAAAATTCTACCCCTTCTAAAATTTCCAGTAGCTTCTTCCATTTCTGAACAGATCTGATGTTTAGAAAACCACTCTGTTTAGCTGAAACCTGTCTCCTAGAACCTTTCCCCCATTAGCCTATTTCTGCTGCTAGAACTGCATGTGCAGTGTGAGTCTAATCCTTTATCGGGCTTGGTCCTTGATGTATATGACGAAAATGGGCATCCCTGCTTCTTCCCATTCTGCATCCAAGTTTTTTGTTTTTTTCAAAAAATATATTTTATTGATTTTTTACAGAGAGGAAGGGAGAGGAATAGAGAGTGAGAAACATTGATCAGCTGCCTCCTGCACACCCCCCACTGGGGATGTGCCCGCAACCAAGGTACATGCCCTTGACTGGAATCGAACCTGGGACCCTTGAGTCCACAGGCCGATGCTCTATCCACTGAGCCAAACCGGTTAGGGCTACATCCAAGTTTTGATTCTCCAGTCTAAGTATCCATGTTCTTCCTCCTGTTACATCACACTGCTTTCAGTACCGTCCTTGTTTGTGTTTCTCTTCTTCTGCTTCAGTTTGTCAATGTCCTTACTCAACACTCTGTGGTTACAGATTTCAAGCAGCCATCAATCCACCACACTGTCCCATCACAGGCATAGAAGCTTCTATCAAAACTGTGAGGCTTTATCAGACATGTTTACCCAGCTGTCGCCCAGAGCGTGCGGCTCACTCCTGTTGGGCCTTCGCTTCTGGCTGGGCAGCTGTGCACTCCTAATTTGGGATTTCCTGCCTTGCTGCAGAAAAGCACTGTGGAGGTTGCGATAGTGTGTGAGCTGCAGAATCACTGCATTCCTCTGCTTTCAAGTTGTAGAAGGTCCATTTGGGGCCATTTAAAACCCAAACTGTTGAGTTCGGTCCCAGTCTGTCGCCATGAAACTCACCTCGGGCTGTCTCCCTATCACAACTGTAAGCTGGTGCCTTGGGGCATCACTGTGTTTGAGAAAGAACAGTCTGGGACTTTGTGTGTATGAGAAAGGGTGAGAATCTAAAGCTTCTGTGAGGACAATGTGGTGCTTCGATTGAGCCCTGTAAGTTGAACATATGGAGGCTCTGAGAAAAGAGTCTGCCCTATTTAGCGACCCAGGACTGATGGAAGGTATGTTACAAATCCGCATTCCTCCCAGCAGGTGGCCTGGGACACAGGGCTCATTTTACTGATGAGTTCCTTGAATCAAGTCAGGGCCATCATCTCTTACAGTTTCTAGCATTAATTGAGTCGTGTGAGAAACACTGCAGGTGGGTCTGTGAGAGGAGGGAGGACTAGGAACCGCTGTCCCGGCGCTCAGAGACAAGGTAAAAGGGAAAGAGCGAGCAGACGTGTAACCGGCAGCATATGAGCAAGAGCACGTGCAGGCAGTAGAATGAGGTCACCTTTTTCGATGAATGTGGGAAGAAGTCTGTCCTGTGCTGAGGGCTTTTTCTCTGAGTTATCCTGACCATATTCACTGAACAACAAATAGACCCATGACCTGAGAATGGATCTTAATACACTTCTGGGTGTATTGAATTAGTGTAATTTGGATATTAAAATATGGAGATTTGTAATATAGACCAGTGTTACAGGAGCACAGTAAGTCAGAATATTGGAAGTACGGCTGTCGCAGAAAGCTGGTGGGTGCAGCGTAGTCCTAGAGCTGAGACTACTGAGGAGCAGATATCCAACTGGAAACTCAGATGAGCCACTCATTCAGGGCACCTTTGGCTGTGACCTGGAATGACTACAGGTGTAGAGATGCCTACCTCATTGCCCTTCACATTCTTTGTGGATCCCACAGCAATGAGCCATAGTGATCAAGGGCCTTTTTAGTTACTCCATTAATGGGTCCTATATATTTATGTTATCATCTTTATACTCAGGTATTGTGTTAACCCCTAGTGAGTTTCCTGGAGGTAACACAGAAATATAATAAAGATACATTGAGGATGTGGATGGCTAGCCCCTTGGTTCTCACTTGGTACACGTGATGATCACTTGGGAAAACTTAAAGATAGATAGATAGATAGATAGATAGATAGATAGATAGATAGATAGATAGATAGATAGATAGATGTAGGTAGATAGATAGATAGATAGATAGATAGATAGATAGATAGACAGGCGCACAGATAATAGAAAGATAAGAGAGATATAGGCCAACAGATAGAAGGATTTCCTGTCTCCAAATTGCAATTTAGTATGGCTAGAATGAGACCCAGGAAGTTAGAATTTTAACCAGCCCTCCATGTAAACTTAATGCAGGGCTCTCAGGTCCATGTCTTCAGAATATTAGCTAGAAGAGGGTTGTCTCCAGGGGCCCAGTTTCCTGAGTTGCTGGAAGGAAGCCTGCCTCACAGTCTCCGTGAAAGTGCTCCAGGTTCTACCGCAAGGAGTCTTACCATGCGGAGTTCAGAACAGAGTTAATTCCTCTTAGGATCAGGAGGCTAAAAGGTGATTCAAATTTTCGATTAAACAGAAAGAAGGAAACAGAAAGGAGTGCTCCCAAGCATGCACATTACTCCAATGTGTTTTCTCTGTAATTAGAGGAAGTGATTGCAAAATATTTGATAGGATTAAATGCTCAGAGGGTATGGTGATCAAGTAACATGAGATGCTGCATTCTTTAAAATGATTACTGGCTCAGCTTTGCACATGCTGTTGAACTGCTGTCATTTACACCTCAGTACTGAGGGGATACCCAAACAGGAATGCTCTCTGCTGGGATTTTGGGAAAATAGCCCTGGGTTTCATGTTGGGAGACACTGGGTCCTATTCTGGGATGTCTATGAAATTCTTCATGGTGGCAAAGTAAGGCATAATGTCTTTATTGCCCAGTTTTCTTTTTTGTAACATTATAACAGTAATCCCTACAATGTCTTTCTTCACTTGAGCCTTTATTGATATCTACTGTTCCAGCAATAATTTATGGAAAAGCTATTTTAAATCCTCTCTAGTATAAGGGGAACAATTTTTTTTCTTTAAATAATCACATTTATTGAGTGACTTCCATATGCCAAGCTCTTTCAGGAATACAGAGATGCATTTATTCTCCAAAGAGATTATATTTGGGGTTGGGGGGGGGGCGGTTATAGTACAGTGATGCTGGAAATAGACTTGGGGTGGTTTCCCAAGAAAGAAGATTCCATCTGCAAAGGTAAATGGAAGTAGGTCACCATCAATGCATGTTAACCATGGGGGATGAGACTGGTGGTTCAGCCATGGCAGAGAACGTTCCAAGTCTCGGAGCCAGCGGGGTCAGGCCTGGGCGCTCCACCTGGGTCATGGGCATGTGACCTGTGCAGCCACACAGGGCCCCACACCTGGTTGAATGCTCTGCTCTCATCGTCTTGCAGTTCTTCATAATCTTTGAATAAGAGACCTCACAATTTCATGATGCTCTGGGCTCCACCTATGTAGCCAGTCCTGATCTAGATTTTGTGTGCCTTTGGGCAAATTATTTGACCCTATGATTTAAGAGGGACCCAGAATCCATGCATATGATTGTAAAGGTAAAATATATATATTATGCCTTATTCAGAGAAAATGGCTAATAAATGTTGTTTATGGAGAGAAAGAAGACTAGAGCTGGAGTTGACCAACCTTTTCTACAAGGACCAGACTAAATATTTCAGATTTTGCAGGCTATTTAGTGTCTGTTGCAACCACTCAACTCTACATTGTACTTTGAAAGCAGCCACAGACAATACATCAGTGAGTGGGTACAGTGTGATGCAATAAGACCTCATTTAGAAAACAGGTGGTCGTAGCTTGCTGACCTCTGGACTAGAGGCTACAGAAGGAGAAGACAAAGGAAGTTGAGAGAAGTAGACCCGTTGTTTGAAAATATGGTTCCAGCACAAGCAGCATCAATACCACCTGTAGAAATGCTGGTTCTTGGGCCTTACCCAGAGGCTGCGCCTGGGAGTGGGGCCCAGCCATCCGTAATCTGTTTAAGGAGCTTTGCAGGTAATTCTGATTCATGGCTCATGTTCCAAAGCCACTTCTTCCAAAACATAGAAATTCAGGAGAGTAAAAAAAAAACAAAAGAGCAAACTTCAGAAGATCCACCAACAGATTGTTGATCGTTACAAAGGCTTATACCTTTATGCTGCTTCATACTTGTGAACACACCTCCGATCTTTCCTTCCCATTGACCCGCCCAGTCAGCCTGGGCTCTTACAGAAAATGATTTCAGTGACTAATTTTTTTCCACACTACCAAAGATGATACCTAGCTAGTACCATTCTAGAGGTGGCAGAGAAAGATGCATTACATACAGTCAACTCCATGGGACATTTATTGTCCAGGAGCGGTCCCCAGGCCAGCAGCAGTACTTGGGAACTTGTTAGGAATGCAAGTTCCCAGGCTTCACTCCAGGCCTCTTGAGGGAAGGGGTGGTTAACCAGCCGCTCCAGCTGATTCTGACCGCACGCAAGTTGGAGAACCACTGGGTTAGGGTATTAGGGTTTAATTCTCGCTCGTGCTTGCAAAGGGCTGCCACAAACACCCAGTGAAGGAGATGGGTGGGTATTAAAGTGACTGCCCAGGGCACTTGGCAGGTACCAGGAAGGGTGTGGATTTGGGCCCAAGCCTTCCACTTCTGAGTCCAGGGCTGCTTCTACTCTGCCAAGTAAAACTAGAAACAACCTCCTCTTCCCCCACCATTTTATTTTAACGTAGGAATCCACTTCACTAAAACAATAAACTGCACATGGGTCTTTAATACATAAAACAGAGCGAAAACTACTCAATGTAATACTCTGAGAAGATTCAGCTTTCTCACTTGAGCTAATAATTCTGTTTTAGTTCTATTCTCTTTATTTTGAGAGATTAGCAGCCTCTCACTTTCATAGATCCCCTCCTTCTTACCTTACCTTCTTCCCCCCCACCCCCCTCTGCCAGCATGAGGATTCGTTTCTACCTCTGTGTTGTGTGGAGCACTATTTGGCGCTATTCTGTCTATTCTGTGATGAGACTGGACTTTCTGTCCTTTGTTCAGGCAGGAGCGATGCATTGAAAAGTTAAAAAAAAATTAAAGTCAGCAAAAAACAGACTTTTGAAATTCTAGCTTCGAAGGCCACCTAATAAATTGAGTATTTTTCTTATTCTTTGTGTCCCTAGCATTATCTTTGTCTGCGAGTGAGTGACTGCTGTCCCCTGGAGGGCAGCACTTTCGCCATGGTCACTAGGGTGGCATCCTTTTCCTTTTGGCTGCTGCTTTGGGTCAGATGGGAGTAGGGAAAGTGAGAAGTAGGTGACATGACCCCTTCCTGTGGCATTTGCTGCGCTCCATGGGTCTGGGAAGGTCCGGTGATTTGATGTGTTTCACCTCCTAGAATCCACTTTCTTGTCATGAGAACCCATTGTTATCCCCTCCGGGTGTACATATGGCGCAGGATAAGCTCTGTGGAGAGATCGGCACTGGGCACATCTACTCGGCAATAATTGTAACTTGATCAGCTAGAAATATTACCCAAGGACAAGCATTTTTAGTACTATGTACCATTGAGAACCACCACTTCTCCCCTTTCATTCATTCCCCACCAATTATATATTTTAACATATTTTTAATCTCCTTAAGAAATGTCAGCTCTCCAGTTTAACACTCACTTGTAGAAAGTAGTTATTCTGCCTTTCTAGGCTCATGTCTTCCTGGAGCTATATGCTTCAACATAGGAGCCACTAGTCACACGTGGCTATTTAAGTCTGAATTAACATTAAATAAAATTAGTTTAGTTCTGTAGTCACACTAGACATTTAAAGTACCAATAGTTAGATTTGTCTAGCGGCTATCATATTGGATCATGTGGATGCATATTTCTGTCATTGCAGAAAGTTCTCTCTCTCTCTCTCTCTCTCTCTCTCTCTCTCTCTCTCTCGATCTATGTTTGTTTCTCTCAGGAGTCCCATGTAAATTCTCATGTTTTTCCCTCCCTTCATCTCTAACCAGCTCCTGTATCATATATTCATTTGTACATAATATAGTCTGACTAATTGCTAACACTATTTGGTATATGTACATTTTAATATGAATAAAACCCTTTAGTTGAATTGGGTTGAAGCTCTTGATAGTATTAATTAGTGAAAGAGAAAGGGAGGCTGAACTAGAATGGGCAGGGGACAGAGGGAGTGGGAGCAGGCCTTTGAGTTGCCCCAACTACATGAATTAAATAGGCACTTTCTAACCAACTTTTCACTATGAAAATGTTGAAAATACAAAAAATTTGAAAGAATAATATAATGAAAATCCATATATCCTCTTCTTAGATTCAAATATCGATGACATTTGTCAAATTTATCAAATTTGAGGACCCATTTGAAAAGTAGATTGTAGGCAGCATGACCATTTACAGCTACCTACTTCTGCATGCATCTCCTAATACCAGAGGCATTCCCTTACATACCACATTGCCATTGCCACCACCAAAGGAACACTGATTACACATCAGTTAAGCACTCATTCACACCAAACACTTCCATTGTGAACATTGGATTTTAGGCACACAGTGAGGATTTTGGTTCCCTTCTACTCTGGGCAGTGCCTATCTCTCAGTATACACCTGCTGTCCAATGCAAGGAGCCTGGGGGATTTTACCTTCCCTTGGTTGCCCTGAGATATCAGGGAGAAAGTGTAGAAATAATTCATTATGTGACATTGTCAACTGAAGATCCCCTTCACTTACCAGCCATTCTGTGAGAGCTTGTAAACCAAGCTACAGGGAGCCCAAGGGATTCTTTATGAAGGCGACTCTGATGATGATAAGGAGAAACAAAGAAGTAGGAGCATCCCTCGCCCTCAAAGACTTCATAAAACAGTCGGTGCTTTTGAATTGGACAATGCCGTCGTCATTATGATTTTAACACATATCATGTAGTCTCTTTTTCTCTATAGTCAGCTTCCTGCAGCATCTTTATCCACAGTCTTAGCACAGACTAGGTTAAACTTATTATTTGTTAAGATAAAAAGTCCCAGAACAATTATCAGAACAAACTCATTTAATGTCGCATAGTAGGTGCTCAATAAGTACCATATTACTTAAATGGAATTGATTTCTCAATCTCCTCTCTGGAAACTCTTTGACACTTAATATCTGTAGTGCTCATTTTATGATCTGAAGTTGTTATTTAATCCTTGACATTTCATTTATTTTTCTTTATATATTGCTTGTCTCCACATTAAATTATAAGGTCTGTTGGGCCAGGAGCTGTATCTTTTAATTCTTATTATCCTACATAAAACCTGCTACAGTACTGAGGCTATGGCAGGCTATCCATACATATTTGCTAAATGGATGAACGGATAGATGAATAAATGAATGAATTAGGCAGAATCTAATTTTACGAACAGGAAATGTAATTGCTTTGGAGACTAGGTTTAGTGTGGATTCAAGCTATAAAATCTTTGACACTATTTTTTAAAAGATAAGGGTGAAATCAATGGCTCCTCTGTGACTACTTTTTTTCTTTTCTATAAGATTTCTGGGCTTCTGACAACACATATACATAGAACACAACACAAACACAAAGATGTCTGTCTCTGCATGCCTGGGGATGTAGCTTCTGTCCATTGTGCCTGCAATATTCTGCTCTTGCAGGCCTACGACTGCTGATTTTGCCCTCCTCATAATGTTTTTCTCATGTTCAGAGATGCCAAAACAAATTATAAATGAGGTTGATATATTTTTTTAGTTCTACCAAGATTTAAACCCATTTGCAAAGATTTAGCAAAGCAAAATCCTTTAATTATTTGAAATTAACCAAGCGCACAAGCCCATGTTGTAATGGATCTGACTTGATAGCAGTTAATCTGAAGGAAGACTTGGTTACCTGTGTTAGTTAGAGTAGGCTGGGCTGACTTAACAGGTATGTGATAAAATATGTGACAGTTCAGGGCCAAATGTGTCTAGGAAAAAAGGATGAGCAAAACGAGAGAGACTTGTCCTGGGCAGGAGAAGTATGAGACTGTGTCAGTGGTTGCTAAAGGGCTATTCGAAGAAGTTGGCATACTTTGGGGGATTCCAGAAGCCTGAATTTTGTCTCCTGTAGAATTTAAGAGGGTAAAAAAATATATTTCCTAGCTCCTAGCATATGGCCTAATCCATCTTAGACATTCAATAAATATGTACAAATGGAATTAATTTGTTAATTAATTAATTACCAGGACCCAGGTTTTATTGCTGGATCCTAGGAGAGTCCCCTGACAAGTAAAGGGCTCCTCTGCCAAAGGCACCGAGGAATTGGCTCAACACATTAGGAGTGTTGCAGCCGTGATACAACAGAATGTTGCAACAAGCCGACCATTCAGTATCTTCTACACCAAGGTCCCTTCCCTCTCAGTCAAGAATTCATCATCCTGCATTAAGCTTTGAAGGGGTGGCTGTTACAGCCGGTTTCAGCATCCCAGCCACCATTGTCAGGAGTCACACAAAAAATGAATTGACCTGTGATCTCTCGGAGGAGTTGTTTCCTCAGAATTGGAAGATACTTTTGGAAAACTGTTCCCATGGCCCCTTGTCTCCCATGGGCTATGGTTTAGGATTTTATTTCTACAGCGTTTTATCTACACACCCCTGACTATAGGAGCTTCACAGTAAATGGTTAGAATCCCCTATAGGACATTTCCTTTGCACGTGCCCCAGCAGCAATCCCGCTGACCAGAAAGGCCAGTCGCTGGGTGATGAAGCCTCTGAATCCTACTTAATAGAGCCAGGCTTTGTGTGGGTGGGGTCACTAGCACCAAGACTCCAGGGAGCACTGGAAGTCTTTGCCTTTCCTGCTGAGCTTGGAAACTGGTGGTGATTCTCGGACATTAAGTGATAAAGTTCATGTGAGATCTGAAAGCACCAGAATTATAGTATCACATACCATTTCTGAGAAGGTCCCGGGGAAGTGACCAGGGGCCACCTCTCCCTTTTCTAAGAATGGCCGTAGTAACAACTTAAGTAACCAGCATCCCGGCCATCTTTGTTAGTGTGCTTCACATTCATAGGGACATTTTCATCTAGCGAGATCACCAGGTGAGACCTGGAGGGAGAATATACTCAGAGAGAATATACAGAGAATATACAGAGAGAAAATTTTAGGCAACCATTCTTTATATCTCACTTTTACCAAGAGAGAAACTGCCAGGGCACAGAAAGGAGTGTCCTTCTCTGTTATACGAGGGAAGAAATGTAATATAATAGAAATTGTCAGGTACTAAAATTGAGTCAGGTACTAAGATTTTGGTAGATTAATTTTATGTGTTTATTTATATATAGCAATCCTAATTCTAGAATTGATTTTAAATGGCTTTAAAGATAGACAAAACTCAACAAGATGGGGAAAATAAAAAGGCACAAAAGAAGACAGTAAGTGTGATATGAATAAATTTAGGAAAGTGACTAGACCAGTCTAACTAATCCTATTTGAGTTGTCAGATGATTGTGTGACCTTAGTAACACTTTAGGCTCCTTTTTAGATTTTAATAACAGCTTTACTGAGGTATAATTACACACCATAAAATTCACCCTTTCAAAGTGTACAACTCAGTGATTTTAGTATATTTGCAAACTTGAGTAGTAAATAACACCATTTAATTTTAGAACACTTTTATCACCTCGCCAAGTTAGTACATCTTGTGTCCATAAGCAATCACTCTCCATTCTCCACTCTCTCCAGTTCCTAGCAACCACTAGCCTACTTTCTGCCTCTGTAGATTTGCCTATTCTGGACAATTTGTATGAGTGGAATCATCTAATATGTGGTCTTTTGTGTCTGGCTTCTTTCACTTAGCATGATGTTTTCAAGTCTTATCCATACTGTAGTTTGTGTCAGTATTCATTCTTTTTTATGGCTGAATAAAATTCCATTGCATGGATGTACCACATTTTATTCATCCACTCATCAGTTGATGGGTGTTTATGTTGTTTTTACTTTTTGGTTATTGTAAATAATGCTTCTATGAATATTCACACATGTCATGGAGGGGGCACAGTGTGTAAGATTTAATACTTATCACTAAGGAACTTGAACAATAATGGAGGAGAGAAGACATACACACACACAAACACTTAAAGATAATAGGTGACAATTGATACATGACAGATTATTAAAAATGTGCTGGGGGTTTGGGAGGGGAGGTGATCCCCTCAGGGTGGAAAAGAGGGGGATCTGTGTCTGAAGGAGGGGTGTTAACTTCTCTTTGAATTAGATGTCAGGTTTGCTCATTAAATCTTTGCTTTCCTATATGAGACCCTTATTGTTTGATAAATATCAGTCTTGACTCCCTGCTAAATTGGAGGTTTTCAAGGACAGGGACCACATCAATGACACACGGTGACACCTTAATAAATGTTTGTGGAAGTGTTGAGTTTTACCTGCTTTCCCTAGAACTGTCGTACTGTTATCCAACTAAGGATGAAATTTAATTGGATGCATCTTTAGGGAGCATATATATTGTGAAATGATGCTACTTCCTTCCAGAAGCCTAATTTATTTCTTGATGCTCACTGAGCACATCTGGATAAAGATTTCTAAGCATCTTTTCTTTATAGATAATATCTTCTGTGTTCAGAGGATTCTCACCCCCTTCCTCTACACATAATTATTGACACTGACCTTGGTCACTCACTCTCATTTCCACTTCCTTCCTCCCTCCCTTCCTCCTTTTTCCCTTCTGGTTACTGCAGCATATCCAAGGGTGTAGGGAGGACTGGAGGTACACTACCCTGCCTTCTCAGTGCCTTGTAGTTCTGGTTCTGGCCCTCCACCTCACCCTTAGCAGCCATAAAACAAGAAGCTCCTTGGACTTTAACCACTTTGGCTCAGCTCTAAGAAATGGTTTGTCTGAATCCAGGTCACCGGGGGCATATTCCTCCATAAATACAAATCGATGGGCCCCTGTACCAATAAAGGTTAAGTTCAGTTTCCTATAAAACCCACAGGACAAGTCCCAAACAGGACAGAAATTGAGTTTTCTCTTGTCTCAGAAAGTCAAGAAATAAGAGGGCCAGGACCTGCGATGCTGCTTCACCATAATACCCGGGATTGTCTTCTGTCTTTATGCTCTGCCATCCTTAGAGCAGGGGTCTTGCCCTCAGGCTGCCTCATGGCTAGATTCAAGTGTGAATTCTCTCATTCAAACTGTTGCATGCTGTGGGCAATCTGAGGAATAGGGAGAGTGTGTGGACAGCTTCACAGAGACCAAGCACAGAGGTGGGAAGACTGGAACATGCAGAGAAGGAAGAGCCTGGAAAGCAGAGTGCTGCAACACCTGCCCCTACCTGTCCAAACGAGAGCCCCTCAGTGCTGCCAGAACAGGAAGCAGAGTGAGCTTCTCTGCCATTGTCAGCTCCGATCTCTGTGTGTGTTGGCTTCTCAGCGAGCTGTCTCTGACGTCTTTGAATGGCCCATGGTGACCACAGCTGGCTGTGTAAAAGGTCAGGGTGACACCATACTATGGCTGGGCCCATTCCATTTTTAGATACTCAGTGGGCTTGGTTTTGTTGGTTTCTTTTCTGTTTCCACCCTCCCTCCACTCCTTTCTCAGCCTTTTGCAATACAGGACTTGCATGCCATTCTGGTAAGCTTAACAAAATAGTACAGGACTCAGGACAAGTGCCCACACCTGGCCTTTCAGTGTCTATTGCCTTTGTCCTTAGATGGCGGACAAACCCCTAGGTCAGTACAGAGTGTCTGGAGCTGCAGAAGCCACCCTCATCTCCCCTACCCCAGCCTCAGGCATGCCTTTCTGCCATGGTCCCTGTGTGTGGTTTCCTTTAGCTGCCTGCACAGGCTTTGCAGGGATGTCAACTCCAAGTAGATTGCAGTATCATGAATTACCCGGGATGAGATTATTTGTCATCACACCCTGAGGATCACCATTAGCCGTTGATTATGAGCACACTGGCCCAGGACAGAATTTGACTGATGAGGGGAGGCCCAGCCCTCTAGGAAATATTCTGCTCTTAGGCAACGGAGAGTACTCTTGAGTCATTGCAGAAATCATGCATCATATATTGCTTTGCCATTTCAACACCAAGGTTTGCAGTTTGGTTTTTAGTTCAGTTTAGTTTGTTTTTGCTGGGCAGGATCAAGGTCACCGTTTCTCTACATGGCAGCCAAAAGCTGGTGGTAAATGCATGGATTTGGTATTGTCTTGGCTCTTTGAATGATCATCACCTTCTAGATTCAAATAGAAGGAGAGACATTTCGTCCAGGGGCTGATCTAATCAAATGATGGCAGGAAGTGATAAGGAGACCTAAAGATGGATGCCACCAGATGTTTTTGATTAGGACAGGCTTGGGACTGGGGTGAGTTTGAGTTGTTTTTTTAAAAAACATTAAGATCTGGAAGAAGCCTAAGTTCATCATGACCAACCCTCTTAGGTTACAAAGTAATTTAGTAACAGAAATGGGACTTGAACCCAGGACTCAGTTCCCAGACCAGTGCCCTTGGCAGTAAGCTTTCTCTGAATGCTTTTATGCTGAGACCCAGGCACAGGTTCTGAGAGCAGGTGCCGAGCACCGGGGCTTCTGGGGTAAGCTTGGGTTTCCTGAATTGAGGGCTATTTTAATTCCTTCTCAGATCATAGAAAGCAAATGGTCCACTTAAAAAATGCTGAAATTTACTTAGTAAATGGCTCAGGTTGTGGCTGAGGTCATTACTTCGTTGTAAATATGTGCTTAAAATTCATTTGAATGTAATTGTGGAAATTCATGATGATGAAATATTGTCCACTTCATTCCCAACATGGCGATCAGAGATCCCTGGTGTAATGGGGCGTCCTCAGGGAAAAGCATGGGAGATATGTGTCCACTGTATTTCCCTTCACTTCACTGTGCTCCAGAATGAGCCTCCAAGCAGTTATCCGAACTGCAGAAATATATTCAAGGATCAATCCCCCGAAGATGTATGGGTTTCAGTTAGTGACTCAGGGAAGCACTGCACATTTTTTTTTTTTTCGATCAAGTGGAGGGTATAAGTCATTCAGTTAACCAGTGAGTTAAAATGTATACACACGATACTTACTAGTGTACCCAGCCCTATGCTAAGAGAAACATGAGCCCCACATTCCCAAGGGGCTTAGAGCATCGTTTAGAAGAAAAAAAGCGCATAAACACAGAATCATAATAGTAAGTAATTAGGGGCTTGTATTAATCAGGGCTCTCCAGAGGAGGAGAACCAATAGGATATAGATCAGTATTCAGAAAGACATTTTTCATGAGCAGTTTGTTCACATGGTAGTTGAGGAGGCTGAGAAGTCCCATGATCTGCCATCTGCAAGCTGGAGGCCCAAGAAAGCCAGTGGTGGCGTCCTAGTTCAGCCCAAAGGCTTGGGAACCAGGGGAGCCTCTGTAGTAAGTTTCAGCTTGAATCTAAAGGCCCAAGAACCAGGCCCAGCAGAGAGCAAATCCACCCTTCCTCTGCCTTTTTCTTGTACAGGCAGACCTCATTTTATTGTGCCCCACTTTATTGCGCTTCACAGAGGTTGTGTTTCCCTTGGTTTCGTTGGTTCCAAAATATTGAAGGCAAGACTTTCCACCAGCAAAAGAATTACGTCTCTCTTTATTGCAATACTCGCTTTATAGTGGTGGTCTGGAACCAAACACACAGTATCTCTAAGGGAAGCCTGTACAGTAGTCATCCCTTATCTGTGGGGGATACATTTTTTTTAAAATATATTTTATTGATTTTTTACAGAGAGGAAGGGAGAGAGATAGAGACTTAGAAACACTGATGGGAGAGAGACATTGATCAGCCGCCTCCTGCACATGTCCCACTGGGGATGTGCCCGCAACCCAGGTACATGCCCTTGACCGGAATCGAACCTGGTACCCCTCAGTCCGCAGGCCGACGCTCTATCCACTGAGCCAAACCGGTTTCGGCTGTGGGGGATACATTTTAACATCCCCAGCGGATGCCTGTAACTGTGGATGGTACCAAACTCTTATCTATACTGTATTTTTTCCTATGCATACTTACCTATGATAAAGGCTAATTTTTAAATTAGGCACAGTAAGAGATCAACAATAATCACTACCAATAAAATAGAACAATTATAACAACATACTGTAATAAAAGTTATGTGAATGTGGTCACTCGTTTCCATGGATCCCTTGCTGAAGTCTTCGTGTTGGCACATGCTTTCTGGCACAGCCCTTTGCCATGAATCTGAATGTTTTCTGTTATGTCTTCTGCCCAGGAATTAAATGTCTTTTCCATTTTAACTAAGCTCTTATCATACACTGTGGTCATAACTTCCACAGTTCGAGGTACAATAGCAAAACTAGCATGCATTTCTTTTTCTTTCTTCACAATTTCACAGATGGGAGTTTGTTCTTAACCGTAGATCTTAGCAACCTCCGCTTACATTTTTTTTCTTTCCTTATTAAGAGAGAACTTTCACCGTTTCACTTGAAGGAAGCACTTTATGGCTTCCTTTGGCATATCTGAATTGCCAGCATCGCTTACTCCTGTGCTTTGGGGCCATTGTGAAGTACAGTAAGGGCGACTTGAACATAAGCTCTGCAATACTATGACAGTCTATCTGATAACCGAGACGGCTACTCGGTGACTAATGGGTAGGTGGTGCATACAAAGTGGATGCGCTGGACAAAGGGATGACTCATGTCCTGCCTGGAACGGGGTAGAATTTCATCACACCACTCAGAAAGGCACACAGTTTAAAACTTTTGAAGTGTTTATTTCTGGAATTTTCCATTTAATATTTTTGGACCATGGTTGACTGTGGGTAACTGAAACTCTGGAAAACAAGACTGCAGATAATGGGATAGGGTTGGGGGAAGAAGGGGACTACTCTTCTCAGGGCCTCAACAGATTGGATGATGCCTACCCCCATTGGCGAGGGTGGTCTTCTTTACTCAGCCCACACTTTCAAATGCTCACCATTCCAGAGATTCTCTCACAGACACACCCAGGGATATGTGTTGCCGGTGCTCTGGGCATCCCTTAGTCCAGTTCAAATTAGCCATCCCAGGGCTCACGTGCTCAGTATTAACTATTAGTAGCAATCACATGTTAGACACATGAGATAAGAGGTGGTTGAACAGTAAAGAATCCCGAGCTGGAGTTGGGCCAACACCAGAGCTGGGCTTTCCTTGAACAGAATGTGGTTAAAGCAGGGAAAGGGGAAACTTGGGAAAGGTCACTTACCCAGTGCCCTGGGCAAGACACTGCACTCCTTTTACCTCACTCTATCCTTGTGATAAATCTACTCGCTAGCTGTTATGATCCTCATTTTATCGATGAGGAAATGAGGCAGAGACTAGACCAGCCGTGGGCAAACTATGGCCCACGGGCCGTATCCGGCCCGTTCGGCTGTTCTATCCGGCCCGCGGAGCCGAAAGAGCGGAGGGTTCTCTTGCTCTCCCTTCCGCTCCTTCACCAGCAGCAGTGTTAACATGTATTAGTTCACACAAACACTCCATCCATGCTTTTGTTCCGGCCCTCCGGTCCAGTTTAAGAACCCATTGTGGCCCTCGAGTCAAAAAGTTTGCCCACCCCTGGACTAGACACTTGTCTGTACTACCCAGCTAGTAAGCATGAGTTAAGATCCAAATCTACAACTAGACAGCTCCAAGAAGTTTCCTCCCAACCACTCTTCTTTTCCAATCATCCCACTTATTGATATTGTTCTCAGGCCTAACAAACACATGTTCTTTTTCTTTTAAAAAAACATCTTTATTGTTGAAAGTATGACAGATGTCTCGTTCCCCACCCCTTGATCCTCTCCACCCAGTTCCGGCTCCCTCCCCAGGCCTTCCCCAAACTGTTATCTGTCCATGGGCTATGCATCTATGCATATAAGTTCTCTGGTTAACCTCTTTCTGCCCGCCCGCCTCCCCCGCCCCTTTCCCTCTGAAATACCTCAGTCTGTTGCACACTTCAATGATTCCCAGTTTCCAGCCTGACTGGAATTTGTGTGACCAGGAATCCTGACTCCATGATGAAACGTTCCTCACATTTTTCTCATAAAGAAGATTGCTGCTCCAGAACGTTTCTTCCTTCTGTCTTTCTTTCTTCCATTCCATAAATATTCATGAAGTTCTTCTGAAGCATTCAAATTTCTTGGACATAATTTGTGTAGACACTGTTTCAGTCCAGGTCACAGCAGACTTTGACACTGAGACACCACCCCATACCTGCAGAGGAAGCAGGAGTTGGCGTTGCCCTGTATGGTGGATATGGGACTAAGTGTCCAAGAGGCAGCCCCGGCATGAAGAGCATACTTTCAGAGCAGTCAGCATGAGGAGGTTGAATGATTCCTAAACTCTGTCCAGAAATAGTCTATATTGAACTCTCAACTTTGCACTCAAGCTCAGAAAAATTACTTCTCTCATCCAAGAATCATTTGAACCCCTTTCTGCTGTACTTTCTTCAAGTGTAAAATGGGACTGATAATTCCTTCCCTTATGAACTATACAAGGGTATTGGGAGAAAACTGCTCCAGAAAGTGTCACTCACCCGGGTCTGGTGACACGTTCTTGCCAGATGCCATGCTCTCCTGGTTGCCCATCCTCACCAACACGTGGCTACTGGCCAATGTGCCAATTCATTGACTATACTGTACTCTATCAATTGACTCTGGGAATACCATCAAAGGAAGAAATCAGTAGACAGAATGGCTTGGAGGTAGCCCCACTCCCCAGGGAACCTACCGAATGTCCTTCTGAGTGGATGTCAGGAGACAGCCCCTCACCTCCGGATGCTGTGTGAGTAGCTGTAAGCCCTGTGAGCCAGCACAGTGGCCTCGCACCAGCTCTTTTCTCCTAGGCCTCAGTTTTCTTATTGGTAAAAGGAAGGGTGCTTGACCTAGTGCATTTGGAATGATTTTGCCCAAGGGCTGTGTGGGGCCCACACTGGGTGCCTGGCTGGGAAGGGGTGGCTTGGTGCCTTATACTTAGTCTTTCCAGCCTTTGATCCCAGGGTGGCTCAGCTCTTACCATCTTTATTTGTTTATGTTCCAGCTGAGATTTCACTTAAACCAGGGATTACAAAGCTTTAAAACATGTCTTTAAGCAGAGGGCCAGGTACTATTTAAATGCTTGACTTTCTGGTTCTATAATCCAGTTAATGCGTGAGTTATCTTCGATCCCCTTTGCCCACTCATGTGTAGGGACAAGGGGTTCAGTGCTCTGACTTCTCACTCCCTCCACCCCTCCTAGTTTCAGGGGTTTCTGAGTTGCCCAGCACTCTTCCGCACCCTCTCCAGCTTGCCCTCAAGGTGGCCAATGTTTGCCTCCTGCTGTGGAGATTGTGGGTACTGTGGGTTTCAACGCCATTGCACATGAGGGCTCTGGGGCGCTGTATGTCAAGGACTGACTGCAGCCTTCATCATGACTTCTGGGACTCCCAGGAGCCAGGTCTAGAGAAAGAAGCAGGAGAGGAAAGGCAGCCCTGAGCATGTCCACCCTTGCCCTTTGCCGCGGCAGGCTTGTCTCACCTAGATGGCCCCATTGTGCTCACGGGCCCTTCCATGGACTTGTTTGCCAGGCCTGCCTGGAGCACTGTGCCTTTGGTTTGTATTTTTGGAGGGCTTAGTAAAGTAGATTAGACATTTGAAAGCTCAAATCCTTCCAATAGTGCTGAGCCATCCATACTTTCCTCTCAATAAACAGCTGCCAGACACTTTGATTCAATGAACCCTGCCACCGATCTATATCTAAGTAATCATCAACGGGACAGCCTGTACCTCTGCATAATGTGTGTTTGCATTTGGATCTAGTCATCCTGCTCTGCTTGTGCATTTGTGAGCGGGTCTGCCAGGGTGGAGTGGCAGCCTCCCCCTGAGGAATGGGCCCCCCTCGAGGCCAGTCCTCAGGGAGAGGGCCCTGGTGTAAAGGACAGTTAACCTGGGAGTCAGGAGACACAGAATTTATCCCATCTGACCACTAGCAAGCCATTGGGCTGCCAAGATATGGAAGCCATTGCTTTGAAAGTCCTGGCTGCCTTGTCATTAGAAATAGTGAAGCAGGGAGGGTTGGCCATTGCAGAGAAATGCTGCCGATCAGAGCCCACAGTGGGTAATGTTGGATGGATGTAATAGCCTCCACATTCTATCCAACTGAACATTTCCAATTCTGACCATTTTGCTCAACTCTACAGAATTTATAGAATGAACCAAAGGATGTATATAAAAATAGTTGACTACTATAATATGGCATGTAAATGTAAGAATTTGTATTCTAGCTATCAGCTTTATATCTTTGATACCTGAACTAGACCTCACACAGGGGCTCAGCACAATCTTAGGGGAAGCTTCACTTTTCCTGGAGGAATTAGCTGAAGTTATGGCATCTTTCGGCCAACCCTCCTCCTAAAGCCTAATACCGGCCAGCCCCATTTTGGATTTAGATAAAGAAGTAGCATAGGCAGCACAGTGTCCAACGCCCTTGACGCCTGCTCCTGGATTAGACCATGAGGCCTATGAGGGCAGCGCCATGCCCTTTTCATTCATTTCTGTGTTCTCATCATCTAGCCATGGGATCTCACATAGAGCTAGTGCTTGGAAAATATTCATTGAATCAAAATAATGGCACACTAAGGAAATGGAGGGATTAACTCCAGGTTCTGACTCTATATGTACTAGTTGTTTGGAGAAGTGTTTGTTTCAGTTACATCTCTGCTTACATGTTACCTTCTCAGAAAGAGCATCCCTGACCAGCCTGTCTCAGCCAAATCCCTCATCCTTATACACTTCCTTTATATCATGTTTTATTTTCTTCTGAATAATCCATGTTATTTGATTAATTAATATACATCTATAAGTATATACTACATGTACTTATATGTAAATATATGTATGTATATATCAGGTACATGTATGTGTGTATGTGTAAGCATATATGTAGGTATAAATATAATTTGTTGTTTGTTTTCCTACATCCCTTCGCCCCACTAGATTCTAGAATGGGGCCTGGAATCTAGTAATTGCTCAAAAAATATCTCTTGAATGAATGAATGAATGAATGAATATAGGTTTATGAGAGTAAATGGACTTGAGTTGGGTCTTGAAGACTGATTACAATTTGGTTAAGCTCAACAGGAGAGGAAGAGTCCTGTGGGTGAGGGGCAGCATCTAAAGCAGATTGGTAAAGAGTCTCATAGCAAGAGCCCAGTGGTTTCATAATTATCTCTGGGCTGATTTATCACAGGGGTGGCTGGTGGCCGTCAGTGTTGCCCACTATGGTTTGTAGCTTCTGCCAGGATCAACCGTGAAGGTACCTGTCACATGTGTTAGAGCCCTCAAAGGCAACAGTCACTTACTGGGAATCTGAAGGGATCCTCTGCTCAGGCTTCTCCAGAAAGTATGCCTTGAGAATATAATGGATTAGCTAGAAACAATGCCCACCATTGCGATAGTCATCTTAACTTTTTGCAAATGATGTGCTTACCCAGCCATATGTGTTCAGTTTTTCCCTTTGTTCTCATGCTAAAATATGTCAAATATGTCTACTAAAATATTACTAATAATAACAGGGCTATGGTATAGAGGAAATTAAGCTAAACTGACCAGTCTGAGACCTGGGTTTCAGTCCTCACTCCATCATTAACTAGCTAGGTGACCTCTGTGTTTTTTAGTTTCCTTATTCATAAAAGGAGGTAATTGGCCTACATGAATTTTAAGATACTTTAATTCTCCAATTAATCCTCAAAATCTATAGTTTTCTTTATCTCATAATAAAGTCAATCCTCTATTTATAAACAGAAGCAATTACTAAAGTCTACTGGCAGGCCAGTTGTGAAGGACTTACCTACAGTGTAATAAATGGTTGAGGGCATAGCTAGCAAAAATTGCACGTGCTATTTGAAGGGGAAGCTAGTTGCAGTCCCACTGCTAGTCCAGGGGTCTCCAGCATCACTGGTTGATGGTCGCCAAGGGCTAAACTCCTCCAATGCCAAGCTTTGTGAGCTTTGAGCAGGGGCCAGTCACTGTCTGATGGGACTGGGTGGGGGTTCCGGGAGCAGCAGGTCTTGGAGCAGCCATGTCAGAGGGGCTAAAGGCAGAGAAGAAGGGACACATATCACATTCCCAACTAAGGTTGGTGCACTGAGTGAGGCCCGCCGACAAAGGAACAAAAATACTGTGCTTTCAGTAGTGCTTGGCAACGTCTGAAATGCCTCTGCATTATTTTTATCATCATGGTCCATACAGGTGCTAAATGTTGTAAGGGATCCCCTCAAAAGATTTACAGTCCAGAAAGAAGAACAATAACACATATCTATACTATATAATATGGTCAAATGTGGTACACTGAACAAATAACATGGGAGCCCTGCAGATGGAAGGCTAAATGGCAGTGTGAAGCTTTAGGAAGGATGTGGCATTACAGTTGGTTTTTGCTAGATGGGAACAAGGCGTGCAAGGGTAACAGAGAATGGCTTTCCAGGCTAGAGTGTGTGACCAGTGTCACACTTCGAGGGCCCTTTGTGATGCTCAGCAGTCTACCAATGCACATGTGTCGCAGGAGGGATTGATTGGCCAGACGGAGGAATTTGAACTCTATTCATCCAAGAGCAACCAGAAAGACTTATGAGCCTGAGAGATGTAACCATTTTATTTCAGTGGCTTTGCTTTGTAAAAATAAAATAAAGAGGCTTTCAGTGTCTCACTGTTCTCCACGTGCTCATAGATTACTCCAGTAAGGAGCACATGCACATGAAGAGGTGAAAAAAGAAATACAAGCTTTCTTTCTCAGTATCTCATTTCTTCCTCTCACTATAGTCATGTGTAAGGCATTCTCATGCCCCATTTTATATATGGGCAAATAAAGAATAGAGTTTCTGATAGTTGACTTGCCCCAAATTACATATGGCCCTTCTAATAAAGTGTATAGTAGGCGTGCCCTTGGACCTTACTGAGATCCCAGGAAAAGACATGTTTCCTGCTCCATCGAGTGTTACCATGTGAGCTACAGTCATTGTTGGAATGTAAATTGTTGATGTTTCAGATTACCTTTATAAAGAGCTAGAGTAATTATCTCCTCTCACCCTCCTCTAAGTCACTAGGGTTAAAAATCTTAGCTTTGTGTGGCCCAGTTAAAAATCTCTTTTCTACATTTCTTTGAGTAGCTGTCCAAAGGAAAAAGGCTCTGCTTTAATGATAGTGTTTTCCCTGCCTCATTGAAGTGAACCCCAGTGAGCAGACACAGCACTGTTCGGCTCTCATCCCTGGGTGAAGTGTCTCTCTTCTTTCAAGCTGAAGGGGCACAGCATCTGTAAGGCAAGGAAATCTAATTATATGGCACATGTTCTAACTTAAGATGCTGGCAGTTATAAAATATTGGTGAAGCAGAAACATTAGGATAGGCACTTTCCAGAGAAGACAGTATCCTCTACAAGATGAGAAGAGTGTCAGGGATCCCTCTTGAAAGTAATTAACACAAAGTTCAGAGATTCCACAGGTTGATCTTCAATCCATAGATTAACCCAATCTTAAAAAACAACCACTTGCCTTATTACCATAGGCCAGCTGCCATGTTGGTTAGTATATATTGCAAGGAACTATGGTGTCCCAATCTTATCGTTTTCCAGGATGGCAGTCCTGGGAAGAACTTTAGAAATAATCTCATCTGACCCCATGGTTTTGTGTTGGAGAAAACACACAAGGAAGTGAAGTGAGTCACTGAAGGTCAAAGAGTAAGACCCTCTGGGCATCTGAAGGATATGTGACTTCCCCTGCACAGAAAGTGTAGATTTCAGCTCAGTGCCATTGTGTGGCATTAACACCTTTCCTTCTGCACAATATGGCTGAGCACTGGACAGGCAGAGACAGTATTCCGATTAACTGGTGAACAAACTGAGCGCAGATTATTTAGATGTGTGCCCAGGAGACCAGAGATCTAGCATTGCACTCCGTAGCAGCGGGCAGGCCTCCTGCTGCTGTGGAGTCTTTGTACAGCATTGACTCACAATCCTTTAGGCCATTTACTTGGGATAAGTTTATCCTGAGCCAGCCATGCCCTTTAAATTGATCATCCTTATGGCCAAAAGTATGCATTTGTGAGCCAGCTAACAAGTTAGAGTTGCTACATTTGGAGGCAGAAGTTAGTAAAGTTAACTGGTTGTTATACAATTGAGCTTGGAGCCTTAGCATTGAACACTACATCGTTATCTTGATGCACTTTGCTTTTCTTCCATCTATGGACGTGGTGGAATCCTTAGGCTCCCCTTATGATTGCATAGAGTTTTAAGCGTGTGTTGTTATTGAAGATGAGTTATCTAATAAGTTAAAACCCATATGCCTCTTCACCATGCTCTAGTGGCTGTCTGGAAGAACTATTCCAAGGATGGATCTTTGATGTCCTTAAGGAAACAAGCCAGCATGGTGGTGGTTTGAAGATTAAGAAACTAAGTGTATAAATACACCATAGTTCTAGGGATGCCTCAATGCCAACTCCTCTGTTTATTTAGTGAGAAATAGACTCTCCAAATAGTTCTCTGGAGGAGGATTGACTCATCTAGGTCCCCCTTTAGTAAATTACCTTGTGTATGGCTCCAAATGTTTTTCCAGACCTCTTTAAATCCTTCTGTCAAGCTTTCTGCTTTTCAGGAAATCCTTGCAAGCCTACGTTTTATTTGCTTGGAGATAGACACAGACAGGAAAACTTCAGGATGACCTAGTTGTATATGTGGAGCCCTTGAGACTATGGCCTCCTTTCAACTTGTACTAAGAGAACAACTGCCATCTAGTTAACAAATGATGCCAGGTTGTAGGTTAGGCGCCTCTGAGTTTCCATTTCCCCAGGCTACTTTCACTTCGTTCTTCCCCCTGATAAACAGGCTTTGGGATGGAGGAGTCAAATGCCATCCACAGCCTATGGATGATTTTTTGTTTGTTTGTTCATTTGTGTGTGTGTGTGTGTTGTTGCTGTTGTTGTTGTTGTTGTTTTCAGAATCAGCTTAAGCTAACCCTGTAAGGAAAAAAAAAAAAAAAAAAAGGCCAGAGAGAGAAAATTACCTTAGCTGTATTTAGGGCTTTCAAGAATGAGGTTCCTTCTATAACTTTAATCCCAAATTAAGAATACTTGCACTTTACAGTTTACAGTGTTGGAGCTCAGAAGAGCCTGGGACAATCCTCTAGCACACTAGTAATTTTGTATTATGGATGGGGAAACTGTGATTCAGAGGAGGAGTGTGTTCAGGGTTCCTAATGGTCATCTTAATGCTTTCTGCCCACTGTGTCTCGAACTGGCCTTGCATTCCAAGAACTAACTTTGCCAGCATGCCTGGACATTGGTTCATTCAAAAGAAACCTGGAAATACGCCATAGCTCTAGGGATGCCTCAATGCCAACTCCTCTATTTATTTAGTGAGAAATAGACTCTCCAAATACTTCTCCTGAGGAGGATTGACTCATCTAGGTCCCCCTTTAGTAAATTACCTTGTTATGGCACCAAATGTTTTTCCAGGTAATTCAGACGAACTTGGTCACTCTCAAGGCCCAGAAGAGAAGAGCGCGACTCAATTTGACAGATAGGTAGGCTCAGCTTAGGGAACCCACTATTCTTCTTTTCCTTCTTGAGCCTCTGTAGGGGTTTTTTATTTCACCAAAATGACCTAAATTTTCCAGGGCCTTTTTAATGGTTAGTAAAGTTGCTACAATCCTGCCTGGATTTTTTTTTTTTTTTTTTTTTTTTTTAACCAAAGTGCCCAAGCTGTCTGGTACATTCCCATGAGGCAGTAACCTTAAAACAGAGGGACAATTAAATCTTAGTTCCATCTCCAAAAATGTACACTTTTTCCCCCCTGTAAATTCACACATAATAAAATACTTAAAAATTGCCTTTCATTTCCCGGTACATACAGGCGGCGAGGGAGGGTGAGTAGGATTGAGCAGGATAGGGCAGTATTGCTCCAGAAGTGGGACCCACTCGACCTGCAGACTCACTGCAGAAAAACGAGGCTGGGTAGTCAGGCTCCTTTTATGATAGGAGAAATGGCTGTTTTTATGGCACACTAAATAAAACCTGCTTTAGAGCTAGGAGTTTATTGCCAGAGTGGGGAAGGCTGTTGTTTTTGTCTTCCTTTCCCTTCCCCTTCTTTCTACCCTCCCCTTCAGCTGAGATAGAGAAAGAGGGGTGATAGGGTTTTAGGAGTCCTTAGAAAGTGTATAGAAATAATGTGATTTTTAAAAATTATTTTAAAACTTATCACAACTTACGCCTGCATCTCATGCTGATTTTATAGGGAGTGTGTTCAGCATTCTTGGCTTTTTGAAATCGTTAGAAGAGTTCTCAACCAAGCAATAACAACCAACTGCTATAACCTGCATTTATATAGTGCTTTATGGTTTCCAAAACGTTTCCACATCCATTAGATGCTCCAAGTGACCTGGAGAAGCAGGCAGGCCTGAGGTGATCATTGCTTTGTTACAGAAAGAAAGGTGGATGCCCAGAGGGTTAAGTTACTTGCCCAAGGTCACACAGCTACTTAAGGGTTGAGTGAAAACTGAAACCTAGATTAATTAAATAAAGGCGAAATAAAATTAATATCCTGGCCTGGGAAGTAGGGAGTTGCTGGAGCATTAGAATGAGGAAGAGGTAAGGCTAAGACATCATTCTGGATGTGGATGTTATAGACGGTGGATTTCTGTTTACCTGGAGCTGCAAATGGGATGTCTTTGTTTGTGATGACCTTATGCCTTGGTGCATAATAAGCAAAGGAAGGAAGAAAAGACCCAACACAGCTAAGCATCCACAAGGCCAATGAAGAAAGCTTTTCACTGTATGATTTTGACCTGATGGTTAATGCCATGTCATCAGGAAATTTCAGAGTGAGGTATTTCTGCTTTCTGGGATGCAATGCCCTCAGTGAATGACAAGGTGGTCCCTAAGGGCTCTCCTGGCTCCCTCAGTCCCTATCTGTTGGATGCAGGGAATTGCTGAAAACTATTTCACAATTACCCAGCCTGAAACATGGTTAAGCTAGTGGGCCAAGGTAGGGGTTACTGCTGTCACAGCAGTAATTGGTGAGGCAGGCGTCCAAGAAGGGACCTGCTTAAGGAGAAAGTGGAATGATCAAGGCCATGCTCTCTAACCAAAGTTGACAAGGAGCCAAGAGAAAAGCAGGTGCAAGTTCTGAATGAGATAGTCCAGCAACCAACCTGAGTCAGAGACGTCAGGTCAGCTTCACCTTGGAGGAGGGTTCAAGAAATCAAAGCTATGGGCGAGGTCCAGCAGGTACACAAAGGCTCAGCAAAGTGCATGGGCTTGCAGGTACCCAGACAGTATCGTCAGGTCAGAGGGTTTCATTACATTTCCTTACACCTTGAATCCTTACAGAGGAGGCTCTCCCAAGGGAAGTAGAAGGACCAGCTGGAGGTGGAGTCGGGAGACGGTGGACCAACTCTAGCCCCGATTATCTGCATGGGTATAAGCATTAGTCTTCTAAGACTCTGTGTCTTCATCAGCAAAGGGAGAAGAGTCTCCAATAGCCCTCCAACTCTAAGATTCTGTAACTTTGTAAGAGCACCGTGCCTCTCCTGTAGTGTGCCCAAATATATGTTTGCTTAATGAATGATTCCAGGATGAATGGAATCAGATGTGCCAGGTTCCGACCTAATGTGGATATAGAATTTCAGCCCACATCCAAACTTCCTGTCACCATTCAAGGACGCCCACAGACTGGTGCCAGCATTCATTATAGGTAATCTGCAGTACATCTTGTTCCCATGACTGTATAGCATGGCAGCACCCCACCACAAGGCACCCCAACAGGAACTCTGTACAATGTCCAGCTTTTGCTGCTTTGATGCAGAAAGAGCTTAAAACCCCTAATAAGCTAACTCATGACAGTCAAAGACAAAGGGGAGAATCTGTGTCCAATTTACAACTTGTAGACAATCGATTAACACTGTAAGATATTTGTGTTCCAGGAAGGCCCCAGGTATAGCTGGGAAGACTAAGTCCAAGCCATTTGGCTCAGCATAACTTCCCAGAATCATGGCCAGTGAGTTTGCTTGGGCTGGATTCTCCTACAAATTAGTTAGTATGATTCTGGTCATCAGAGACCTTCTCCAGACCTGGCATCACACCTAGGAATTTGAGCTAGAATGAGTGTCAAGGGGATGCAGATACATGTGGGATAACTAAGGGTGAAGGTACAATGTTCCCTGGTCCCACTTATTAAGGAACTGGGTTTCTGTTGGGTGGTGATACCAACAGTGAATAGCCATACAATTCTAATGTTAGTAATAACAGATTTGTTGAACACTTATGATGTGTTCTGTGAATACAGTTTACGCATGTTGTCTTGTTTAATTCTTAAAACAATGCTATTAGACAGGCTGCGTTACTTATTCCATTTTTGGGGTGAAGAAGATAAGGAAGAGGTCCCAGGTCACATAGGTAGTAAGAGGCAAAGCTGGGATTTGAACTTAGGTCCTTCCAGTTCCTGAGCCTGAGCATGCCAACAAGGCTCCCCATTACATAGTGAGCACTGGGATAGCTCTGACTGTGCATCAGACACTGGTCCAAGTGCTTTAACATAGATTGACATACTCAGTTTGCCCATTGACCTTAGGAGGTAAGTATGTTATTATCCTTGTATTATAAGAAAGAAACCTGGGGCACTAAGAGGTTAAGCAACTTGCCTAAGGTCACACAGCTAGTAAGATCTGGTTCCAGTCATCCTAGCTGCTGCACATTTCTGCTCCACTGACTCTCAGAAAAAGATAGAGGACAGCCCACAAGTGTCAGGCACCATGCTGCCTTCAGCAGGGAGCCTCCTGGAGAAAGTTAAGGAGCACAGATTAAGTAGGAGATTCTGGGGGTAGTCAGCACAGCTTGACATGGGGGCACAGGACTGCACACCTGGAACATCATTGTGTCCACTCACACCTACCCAGGACATGAACTGGTTCTGCAGCACCATAGAGGCGGCTATGAATCCGAGGGTTAGCCCCTACCCACATGGCCAGCAACCCCGTCCTCGCTCTGTCTGCTAGACCTTTGGGAGTCGGCGTCACCTTCCAGATGAGACTCATGCCAAATGAATGAAGCCCCAAATGCCTGCAGTTTGCAGTGTTCATGGGAAGCTTTACAAGCTGGATTTTCAGGCGAATTCAGCATCTTCATGACATTTTAGACTCCATTTATAATCAACGGTTATTTTAGCTCTAATGGCAAAAAGCACCAGTTTTGCAGTAAAAATCATTTATAAAAAGGAAACATGAGGTAAAGAAGAAAAAAATACTTTTTCCTCTACCCTCTCCCATCTCCTCCCTCCCCCCCCCCCCCCCCCCTTCCTCTAACAAGCAAAAGCTAGATGGAATCTTTGGGCTTGATTGTTGAGTCCTTTCCTGCTCATGCTACCTTGACTGACCTCACACTGGTCTCTCTGCCACCCCCATACCTCCCTACTCCCCCCCACACACACACACACACACGTGGGAACAGAGCTGAACAATTCTAAGCCCCTTTCAGTGGAGAAACCCCTACATTACCAAGTGTTTACCAGACTCGACTGAAGTAGGGATCTCTGGACCCCAGCCCAGAACCATGACTCTGAACTTGCAGGAGAGGCCTGGTGAGCTGTGTTTATGGAGGCCACTGCTGATCCTTGTTCTCAGGCAGGTTTGGAAAATGCCCTGTGCTTGGCCAGATAAACTACATGCTCCCCTTACTTTGTTTTGCCTCACCAGATCCCCTGCCAGTCTGCTCTGCCTCTCAATGTGCTAAAGGTGTTACACCTCTTATAGATGCAGATGTAAATGTATGGTCCACCCCAGGCCCCAGTCCTTTGCAACTTCCTCTAGGCTATTGATTCTCAAAGAGGCAAGAGCATGTTCTGCTTCTTCCCCTTTTGAGGGTGTGGTATGAAGAACCAATCCACAGAGAAGAGCTAACAAAGTTTTGAATCCTGACTATGGCTCCGTATGGCTCTTCATGTCAGGATGAGTTGCTCAGTGCCTTGCCTGCAGAATGTGTTGGAGGCCAGGGCTGTGTGCTCATTTCTGCTCTGTCCCCCAGGGCTCTCAACACCCAGTTGGGGCCTAGAGAAACCTGGGCAGGGAGGGCAGAGTTGCTGCTGGGATGAGGCGGTGTGGTGCTGTTGGTGAGATTCTGAGTTAGCAGGTGCCAGCACCTGAATAGCTCCATCGGAGCCTTCCTGGTCCCCTCTGGAAGGATTCGGTGACATCGCTGCTCTCCAATTAGCCCCTGTGAGCCTGCCCACGGCTGCTGGAGTGGCCGTCCTGCAGCTCCACACCGTTTTCTCTCTTACTCTGCATTTCCTTTAGTCGGCTTCCAGATCTGCTGAGAGGCAATTTTTTTATTTCTATGTCACACAATTGAAAGCCCATTTTTGTCATGTTTTCCCCTCACAATAGCACATTTCCAGACCCCTGGAAAAAGCACCTTGGAGTTGGCAAAAGACTGCTGGGTGGGGGGTGGGCGGGGACTGGGGGCCCCTTTCCTGGGGTGCGTTCCCTCTCTTGCAGAGCCTGGTCCTCGGATCGAGGCCAACACATGCAAGGATGCTTGTCTTTCTGCTTGCCAAAACTCTCCAAGGACAGACAGACTTCAGCGCAAAATAGGAAAGCTCTCTGATAGAAAGAACAATGCATTTTGGGCAGAAGTGAGCTCCTGGGACTGTCTATCCTCAAGTAGCTCCCAGGAGGCTGTGAAGAAAGACCTTGAGCTCTGAACGTTGGGCTAGGTTGAAGGTGGGGGCGGCCACAGACTGTGGCCACCAGGCCCTCTGGAATGGTTGATGGGCAAGAAACCACCATCTGAGCTTAGAGACTCTCTCTGGTTAATGAGTCTACCCCACCCCCCATTTCTGGTGGATGTTGTTTTTCAGAAAAGCAGTTTACTGAAGAATACATAGGCTTAATAGCTATATTTACACAGTGACTATGTGGGCCAGATACTGTGTTAAATGCTTCACACTCATCAACTTCTAATCCTTCCAACTTCCCTTTGACATGGGCACTGCGGTTACATTCCCAATGAGGAAGCTAAGAAAGGAGAGGCGCCCTAACTGGTTTGGCTCAGTGGATAGAGCGTCAGCCTGCAGACTGAAGGGTCCCAGGTTTGATTCCTGTCAAGGGCATGTACCTTGGTTGCGGGCACATCCCCAGCAGGGGGTGTGCAGGAGGCAGCTGATGGATGTTTCTCTCTCATTGATGTTTCTAACTCTCCATCCCTCTCCCTTCCTCTCTGTAAAAAATCAATAAAATATATTTTTTTAAAAAAAAGAAAGAAAGAAAGGAGAGGCTATGTGACTTGTCTCCTTAATTATGGAGCTGGGATTCAAACCCCCACACAGAACCCAAGCTTCCCTCCAAACCCCTGGATCTGAGGAATAATGACATGGGTCAAGGGCTTGAAAAAGAGGCCCTGATCAACACATCTCCAATGATTGACCTTGAACCACCCTGGGGAGATTGTTAGAAAGGCAGAATGCCAGCCCTGCCCCAGACCTCCTTACCAGAATCTGCATTTTCACAGGATCCTCAGGTGAAGCACATGCAATTTAAGTTTGAGAAGATCTGGGTTCCAGTGTTGCTGTCCTATGTGGTCCAGCTCTTTCATTTATACTCTAGCACCCTCCCTTCACTCCTCCCCCCCCCACCCGCCCGCCCATAGTTGAGGTGAGGACAAGCACAAACAAATGGACTTAAAGGTATGAAGTGATCTCCCGTGCTCTTAGAGCTTTGACAAATTCCACTCACCTCCAGATATTTTGGATAATCCACATCAAATCCTGATTTGTGCTAACTGGGTAAGGGGCTCTGGCTAGTTAGAAGAGGGGGAGTGGGACAGCAAGGGAGGAAGGCAGCAGAGACAGCAGTCAAGTTCACAGTACCGAGCCAGGTCCTGTATCCCTGCATCCAGCTTGCCACCACTCCCCACGCTCCTGCCCCATGCGCTGTTAGGGTCCCTCTTCTGTGCAGCATAACAAAGGGTGGCATTCCCACCAGGAGAGTCCTGCTATGTTCCTGAGCATAACAGTCCCTCCAGCCACTACCGATGTTATTAATTTTTAAAACAAACTTCCTGATTGAGGTTCGGGCTGCCTCTAAATTGTCTCTACAAGGAGACTGTGTACTAATTAACCCATAGAAACAATCAATGATGTACCTTTTTCAAGTTTCAGGGTGATTAGAATATGAAAATGAAGAGCACAATGGTGCAGATGTTTTAAAATCACAGCAGACAGCAATTAGTGACACAGAAACCAGCTGCTTATCTCTCCAGATAAAGCCTCTTAATAGGGAATTACACTGGAGGAGTCATTACCCAGATGGATCTCACATGATTTACAGAGGAGGCGGGGCAGCATTAGCTTTGATTTGTGAGCAGGTTCTTGTCAAGCTTCCTTCCTTACCTCCAATAAGGTGGATGTGTGGCTGGCGTGGAGGTGAGCTTTACCTTTCTACCTGGTGTCCCAGCTCAGGGATGCCGCCAGGAACCAGGAAAGGCGAGGTGGGCCCTGCGAAGCCACAAGCACCTGCCTCCCTGATTTGGGCTCCATTGTTTTGGGATCAGCTCAGTCAGCTGTTCCTGTGCAGAGAGCTGAGTGAAGACTGGGGGAGGGTAAACAATGATCTCTGGCCGCCCTTGGTGTTCATTGGGAAGAAAACCTCCCTAAGTTTCACAGAGTGGCTTTGATGGGTGTGTGTGTGGGGGCGGGGGGCGGGGGAGGGAGTCTAGGGAGTTTTTAGTAATGCTTGTTTGATGCACTTTCTCCTTTTTTACATAATTGAGGTGAAATTTACATATACTGAAATGTATAGATCTTAAGTTTACAGCTCAGAGAGTTTTGACAACTGGACACAGCTATGTAACTCAGATTCCTCTCATGATAAAAACGTGTTTATTACCTCTAGAAACTTCCTTTCGGACCCTTCCCACCCCCACCTTCCCCTATAAGCCACCACTGTTCTGATTTATCTCTTAATAGATTAGTTTTTCCTGTCCTAGAACTTTATTTAAATTGAATCATACGGTCTGTACTTCTGAGAGGTCTGGTTTCTTTCAAGCAGCATAATTTTGTGTGTGATATATCCCTGTGGTGGAATATATTCATACTTTGTTCTTTTTAGTCAAGTGTTTGTGTATTCCACCCCTGGTGAACATTTGGGCTGTTTCCTGGTGATATCTCCTTGAAAATAAGCTGCTATGAAGTTTCTAGGAAAGTCTATTTGTGGATACATGTTTTCATCTGTCTTGGATAAACACATAGGAATGGAATTGACGGGTTAGAGGGCATATTTAGCTTTAAAAGGCATGGCCAAAACATTTGCCAAAGTGGTACCATTTTGCATTCCCTCAAGCAATGGATAAGGGAATCAGTTGCTCCATGTCCTTGTCAACACTTGTTTGTTTTTGAATCTTTTTAATATTAGCCATCCTACTAGATATGGAGTGGTACCTCATTGTGGTTTTAGTCAGCATTTCCCTGATGACAAATAATGTTTGAGGACCTGCATGTGTGCTCACTGGCCATTTCTACTTGTTTTGTGGCCCAACGTATTTTGGTGAAGGTATTTTTCAATTGGATGAAGTTAATTTGGTTGAGAGTATTGTTCAAATCTTTTGTATATTTTTTCTAATATTTGTTGTTGTTGTTGTTAGTCGATTTGTTCTAGCAGTTGCTGGGAGAGGAGTGTTAAAATCCCTTCAATGTGGAATTGTGGGTTTTTTTCCCTTTAATTCTCTTAATTTTTGTTTCGTATATTTGAAGTTCTGTTATGAGGTGCAAATTTAGGATTATTGTCTCTTCTTGAATTAACTCTTATCATTTCTAAATGTCACTAAATTATCTCTGGTAGGCCTGTTTGTTTTGAAGCCTGTTTTGCATTATGCTGATTTAGCCCAGAGTTCTTACCCTTAGTGTTCGTGTGGTATACCTTGTCCCATCCTTTTACTTTTAATCCATCTGTGTCTTTATATTTAAGTATATCTCTTATAAACAGCATATAGGTGGATCTTAGTTCTTAATTCAGTCAGACAGTCTACTCTCTGTTTTGGGGGCTGCTGTTTTGTATTAAAGTGTTTAATATATAGTATTTAATGTAATTAGTGATGTTGAGTTTAAGTCTATAATCATACAATGTATTTTCTATTTATCTCATCTATCTTCATTCATTTTTCTCATGTTCTGCCTCCTTTTGGATTTATTTTTTAAAAAAATAGTATCCTTGTTTCCTTCTGTTTACATTTTAGATATACTACTATTACTTTTATTTTTTAATATATTTTTATTGATTTCAGAGAGAAAGGGAGAGATAGAAACATCAACAATGAGAGAGAATCATTGATCAGCTACCTCCTGCATGCCATCTACTAGGAATCAAGCCCACAATCTGGGCATATGCCCTTACTGGGAATCAAATTCTGATCTCCTAGTTCATAGGTTGATGCTCAACCACTGAGCCACACCATCTGGGCTACCACTATTACTTATAGTGGCAGCACTAGAAATTACAATATCCACCTTTAAAGTATCACAGCCTACTTTGAACTGATATTACATCCTTTCAGGTGTAAGCACCATTTTTATTATTATACTAGTGGCCTGGTGCACGAAATTCATGCACATTAAAAGGGGATTAATTAGAGGAAATATTTTAATATTGCTCTTTGCCCTTTCTCTATAATAGAAGTGTCACAGATGAAAGAAAATTAATAAAATGTATATGAAAATCTTCCTTCTGTCAGAGTCTGGGGCGCACCACGGGACCCAGAGTCAAGTCCCCGCCCACCCACGTGTGCCTGAAAATCGTGTGAGACCCAAACCCAGCTGGCCCCACCCCCATTGGGCTAGATCCAGACCCAGCCGGTCCCACCCTTGTCAAGCCCCGCTTGGGGATGGGGGGGTGGTCGCAGCCTCAGGTCCCCTGGCCCAGCATCGGGTGGGGGGGGCGCAGCCTGAGGTCCCCCATCAAGCCGTGCCAGGCGGTGGGGTGTGGCCTGAGGTCCCCCGTCAAGCCCTGCCAGGTGGGGGGCATGGTCTGAGGTCCCCTGTCCTGGCACCAGGGCCAGGGGAGTGGCCTGAGGTCTCCTGTCAAGCACCATGGGGGGGTGGTTGAGGGGACTCAGCCTCAGGTCCCTGCTGATTGCTCGTTAAGGCTCATTACGGAACTCAACCTCTGCTGTGGGTGCAGCCATCTTGTGCTACGAAAACCACCACCCCTCACCCCCCGCCTCCACTGTGAGCGCTGCCATCTTCGCAGTGGAGTAACAGTCAATTTGCATATTCTCTCTTTATTATAGAGGATATTTTATTTCTACAAATGTCATAAGCTACATGAAACATTGTTATTATTTCTGCTTTAAGTAGCTGCTTTTCTGAAGATCTTAAGGCCAAGAATTAAGTTGTAGTATAGATGCCCACATATTTGCAATTTCTACATTCTTCATTTGTTCATGTAGAACTGAATTTCCATCTGGCATTATTTCCCTTTAGTTTAAAGAAGTTTATTTTACATTTCTAGTAATTCAGGTCTGCCAGCAATGAGTTCTCTAAGTTTTTGTTTATCTAAAAGTAACTTTATTTTGCCTTCATTTTTGAAGGATGTTTTCATAGGTTTAGAAATTTAAGTTGACATTTTTATTTTAGAACTTTGAATGTATTATTGCATTGTCTTCTGGCTTGACTTATGAAAAGTTAGACATTACTTTTGCCTGAAAACAATTGCTCCATAATAATGTATCTATCTCTCTGGGTGCTTTTAAAATTGTTTATTTATCTTTGGTTTTCATCAATTTGTTTGCAGTATGCCCAGATGTGGGTTTTAGAGTGTTTGTTCTGCTTGGGATTTGTTGAGCTGCTTAGCTATGTGAATCTATGTGTGCACTCTTCTCTCTCCTCTACTTCTTGCATTCAAATTATATGTATGTTAGAACGCTTGATACTCTTCCATAAGTCACTGAAGCGCTGGGCTTTTTAAATCTTTCTTCCTCCTCTCTCAGTTTGGATAATGCTATTTTCTTCTGTGTTCACAGAACTTCCCTTCTGCAGTGTCCTAAAAGTACATCCAGGAATATTATTGAGTGATATATAATATCAAATGATGTTTCATTTCAGACATTGCATTTTTCCGATTTAAAATTTTCATTTTGCTATTTTGGTGTAGTTGCTATCTCTCTGCTGAGATTCCCCATATGTTCTTCAGTTACACCCATCTTTTCCTTTAAATACCTGAACATCGTCATATGGCTGTTGAATCTGTATCTACTCTCCTGGTTGTAGGTCATATTTGCCTTCTTTTCTGCTTATCAAATATATTTTTCATTGTGTCCCAGACATTGTGGATACTACAATGTAGACATTCTGGATTTTGTTGTTTTCCTTTAAATAGTTTGGCTAGTTAAAGGAAATAATTAGTCAGTAGTTAATTTACTGACAGATTAGCTTTATCTTATGGTGGAGTCTTTTTAGTCTTTGTTAGGGAGGGACTAGAGTAGCCTTTATTCTAGAGCTAGAGTCATTCTACTCTTAATGAGTACTATTCATGGGAGATCAATGTAATATCTGAGATAGTCATTAAGGCCACCCCACTCTGGTTAGTCAGAAATCCAATGTTGCCTGATATTATGTGGCCTCAGCATCTTCGCTCAGCTTAAAGTCCCCCTCAGTAGCAAGTTTATGCTAGACTTCATGAAGTCTTACCCTCAAGTACAGAATGAAATTTGGCCAAAGACATAGGGGATCCCTATTAAAACTTCTAGGGTTTCTTTTCTATATAGCTCCATCTTCTCAGGTACATTCTCCCCCAAATTCTAGTCCCCTCAGGATCCCCCAACTCTGATGTCGGTTTTTGTTTGTTTTTCATTCAGTGAAAGCACAGCTCTCTGGGTTCCACTTCCCTCTGCCCAAGTTTAAAACATTCTCCCAGGCAGAAAACTAGGGATACTGTGAGTCCTTATGAGTTTCCCTTCTCTCTAAAATGCAGTCTTTATTGTCTAATGCCTGAAAACAGTTGCTCCATATATTTTCTTTCCAGTTTTATATTTCCATAGAAAGGTTAAGTCTAAGGCCTATTAATCCATTATGACTGGACCCAAGTTAGTGATTATTTTTATTATGCAGAATCACTGTATACTTAGGGAAGCATATGATAATGACCTTTGTCTTCGCAGGACCTGTTATTACCTCCAGTGAAAAGAGTGCTTTAGTATACTCACATGCCCCAAATAGAAAATAAGGAATGTTTCCTGTGGGAACCACATCAAGGTGACTTCCCAGGGCAATTCATGTCACAGGAAATGAGGACACATTCACTGTATATATGTAATTGGAAACTTCATGCCCATTTAGGAGCCGGGTAGCTTTTCTGTATCCCATCACCTCAGTCTATTTGGGCTACTATGACAAAATACCATAGACTGTGTGACTTAAGTAAACAACAATTTATTTCTTACAGTTCAGGAGTCTGAGGAGTCTAAGGTCAAGGTGTCAGAAGATCCTGGTTCATAGATGGCCATCTCCTCTGTGTCTTCACATGGTGAGGAACAGAACACTAGGGTCTCTCTTATTATATGAGCAGAGATGCCATTCATGAAGGTTCTACCCTCGTGACTTAACCACATTGTGCTCCCAAAGACCCCACTTCCTAAGACCATCCCTTTGGTGTTTAGGATTTCAACATGTGGGTTTTGGAGGGACACAAACATTCATAGGATTCTATGGACTCAGCATCATAAAGCCTTGGTTCAAAGAGGGCACTTGTTGGCATTCCTCTATACATACCACTAGCAAATGCAGGAATGAACTGGGTTGAAAGATGTTGGGGGGAAGTTCAGTGAAAGCCGGCGTGTACATCCCTCCTATTCATGAGCCTAAATCAGGGGTGGGCCTTATAAGGCCAGAGAAGTCATTTGGTCTGGCCCTGCCAAGGCATTAGGCGTTAGTTAATTAAATGTTTGACCAAATATAGCAGGCTAACTTTTAAGCTGATAATTCTGGATGGCCTGTGATTGATGTTATAAATATCCAGTGGCCCTTGGCAGAAAAAAGGTTCCCCACCCCTGGCCTAAATGGTAATTTTCAAAATATTTTCTTGAGTGACAGAAGCATCTCTCCTCTCCTCCCTTCTGTTAAATGGAATCCTGTGTAAGGCCACTCTGTTCACATGGGGGTTAAAAGAATGGTCTGGAGCATCCCTCTTGCCCAACCCACTGGCTACAGCTCAGAAATGCCTTTACCAAATCCTAGGACTCTGTGGAACACGTTTGAAAACCACTGAGCTGGAACATCTCCTGATAACATCAGAGCCTCTTTAGTCCCTAACCCAGACCCCTGTCTTTGACATAATCCAGTGGTTCTCAACTCTGTCTACGTTGGAACAAAGTACTACTGTTCGGGCCCCACCTCTAGAAAGTCGATTTAATCGCTCTGGGCCAGATCCCAGGTATGGTGTTATTTATGAAGTTTCCTGGATGATTCTAATGTACAGCCTGAGTTGAGAGCCTTTAATCAGACATGTGTGGTTGCCTTCCTTGTCCCCTACTCTCAGCTCTTGCTCGAGTATCTGCTTTAAGCCTCAGGGATGGAATGTCAAGATTCCCTGGAGGTCCAGGGATCGGCCAGGATGAGTTGGGGAAATAGAGACCCCAGAGTTGGAGGTCATGAACACCTGTGCCTAGTCCTTTCTGGGATAGCAGTATCCTCATCCATCCATATTATGACCCTTCTGTCCACCTTACCTTGCAGTGCACTTAGAATACCAAAACAGGGGGTCATGTTAGAGTTTCTCACTATTTAAATTACAAAGTTCAAAGAGCAAAGCAGGAATGCTCCATGGTGCCAAACTGCATATCCTAACAGGTCTATGGGTGTTTGCTCTGCATATTTACCACCCAAAAGTGCCCAAATGTCATAGCAACCACAGAAGAGCCCCACCCAGAGGAATTTGGGGGTTAAAACATTAGATCAGTGGCTTTAAAACTTTATTGTGCATCAGAATTATCTGGGGGAGCATATAAAATGCACATTCTTGGCCCAACCCTGGAATATGGCAAATTGGTGTGTGTATGGGCGGGGGGGGGGGGGGGGAGAGGAAGTGGGGCCCAGGAATCTGTATTTATGACCAGTGCCTTAGGTGGCTCTGGTACAGTGATCCAGCCCCACATCCTGAGAAGCACCAAGTGCCAAATGAGGAACTAAAGCTCCCTCCTTTCTTCATACCCAGACATATTTTCCTGCTCATGCAAAGCAAAATATCTCACAAATAGTAAATTTAAAGTATCGAAGTCAGCAGAAAGCAGCGTGAAGACAGCTAACCCAGAAGAGTGGTTCATCTCCCATAAAGTCATGCTTAATTTCTGATGAGTTATATGATTTTTCTCAGACCCAAATTACTATCTTCCCTCTCATTGAGACAACCCGTGCTTTGTAGAGAAGCCCGAGAGAAGGCCGAGAGATTGATTTTCTTCCCGCTTTTATGGATCTTGAAGTTGTTATGCAGTGAGCTAATGCTCATTTTAAAAAGTAAATGAAAATAAGGTGCTTTTTAAAAAAGAATTCTGACTTGTACAAAATTTAAATGTATATGATTTATACATTGGTCATGGGGGAGGGGATTGTTGCTTCCATATAGACACATCCGTTAGGAGAGAAATCTGTCCAATGTGTTCTAAATGGTGTTTTACTGTGAACAAATATTTGGTCTGGGCTCAATATGCAGAAAGCACTGTTCTTATAAAACTGACCCACATCTTCAAAGTGCCTGTGAGTTCCACAAGCAGTCAATTCATGGGGGTGGAGGAGCAACCAAAGAGACGTGCTAAGAGTTTTCCAGCCCAGCCAGGTGGCTCAGTGGTTGAGCATTGACCTATGAACTAGGAGGTCAAGGTTCAATTCCTGGTCAGGGCACATGCCCGGTTGCAGGCTGCATCCCCAATGTGGGACATGCAGGTGGCAGACAATTAATGACTCTCTCTCATCATTGATGTTTCTATCTCTCTCTCCCCTCCCTTCCTCTCTGAAATCAATAAAAAAAAATATTTTTTTAAAAAAGATTTTTCCACACAAATAACTGGCCCAATGTAGAGTAGCATCATTTCTTCCCTTATTTGTGAACCATTTTAGGAGATGGCCCTGCTGAGGGTGGTACAAAAGGCCTTAAAAGATTCAGGTTTTTCCCCCCCAGAAAAATTCATCATCTGAGGGGGAAATGGAAACCTTGTTGCATGAATTACTAAGTCCCCAGTCAAGGATATAAGACCCATACCCGCCCCCCCCCCCCCCATAGGGAATCTCATCCCCAAACCTGTAGAGAAGGGTGGGAGGCAGAGCTGGTACTTCTCTCACTCACCTCAGCATTGTGCTTGGGGCCAGGTTTGCCACGTCCGTCTCAGTCTCAATGGAGTAAGTGCTTAATTCTCAGTGAAGGACATATTGAAACTGACAGCCTCACCATGGTGTGTATAATATGTCATGGCTGACAGATGAAGAAATGGGATTTCTTGAAATGCACAGATATAGCCATCAGCCACCGCTAGAATAAAGCCTTGTTCTGCCAGACCCCTCGGACAGCACCCTCCTCGGTCCTCTTTACCTTGTCACTGCAGCCCATCCAAGTGCAGGGTTTAAGCACCATTTCCCCCATTACCCCTGATCCTTTGTTGGGCTTCCCATTTGTCCATCCTGCCCTTTGATTGCCTGACTCTCCCAGCAGGCAGATTGCAGCTGATCTGCAGGAACAATGGGATCAGGCAGCTTCCAGATGGAAGCCCAGGAACCAGGCACACTTAACTGCATTACTTGCAGCTGGCCCGCCCTGGGTGTAAGTGAGCAGGCCCCACCTTTCAACTGCCAGAGCGAAGTCCCCCCTCCCGACAGCCACATGGCCTTCCCCAAAGGCAGAATTAATTGGAAAGCGAAACAATTAACAGGAGTTGGAGGAGGACTCACAGTAAAAATTGCACTGAAGGGAAGCTACCTTGCAAGTTCCTTTAGTGCTTAGTATTTTAGAAAGATTTTTTTTTTGTTGTTCAACACCTAATATATTTGAGCAGCCCCAAGTTTCATGGCGAGCCATGACCAAACAATTGATGGGTGATTTATTGTCTTTTGTGTGCAGCTATATATTTTGTGATGATGGTAGGCAGCTCAAATATTATTTTGTTCATTCATTCAACAAACATGTATTGGGAACTTTCTGGGTGGTTTGCTTTGTAGAAGGCACTGGGGATAAAAAGATGAATGAGAGTCTCTGACCTCAAGGTACTTACAGTCTAGGACAGGGAAAGGGAAAAGTACACAAATAAATGGCACATATAGGGACTATGACAGATGTCACAATTTTTAGGAGAGACAATGGTTCATGCAGAAGGAATGGCTTAAGAAATTAGGCTGGAGGGGGTGATTATGTTTGCAGACAGTATGTCGTAATGCACAGGTCATTAATCTCACTGTCTGCAAAATGAAATACCCATACTAAAATGTATGCTCCATTATTTATTCAATGCATGTTTATTGAGTGCCTGCTACTTGCCAGGCACTGTGCTTGGGACCTCTGAGATGGTGTATACATAGGATAGAAAGGGAGACGGGCATTCATTCAATTAGTCCACAAAACGACTGTAAAGTGAAAACTGTGATAAGTATAACAAAGATGAGATCCATGATTTTATTATAAAAACTTATAATAGGAGTATTTCTATAAGGTAGGGGGCCTCGTGGGATTCGACTGCGATTAAAACATAAAGAAAGAGTTAATTGAAGACTCCACTAGAAACCAAGAAGGTGAGGCAGTAGAGAAAAGGTGGTAGGAATTGGTGACCAGATTCCAGCATCACCAGGAAGCCCCTCTGTGACTTCAGTGTCCTGATCTATGAGAGCAGAGAGGGGTTGGTGGCAGGAGGTAGAGCAATGGTTCTCAACCTGTGGGTCACGACCCCTTTGGGGGTCGAACGACCCTTTCACAGGGGTCGCCTAAGACCATCGGAAAACACATATATAATTACATATTGTTTTTGTGATTCATCAGTATGCTTTAATTATGTTCAATTTGTAACAGTGAAATTGGGGGTCACCACAACATGAGGAACTGTATTAAAGGGTCACGGCATTAGGAAGGTTGAGATCCACTGAGGTAGAGGAAAGGGAAGGGGCGTGACTCTAAGTCCTGTTTTACCCAAGTCAAATACAGTAACTTACACCTTTTATACCAATATGATTTTTTAATAAGTGCCACCACTAACTCAAAAGTGTGGTAGGATAAGGAATCAGCTGTATTGTTACCCTTATGGGTAAGAAACTTACTGTTAAGTCCTCCTGTAGACCTGCCAACATATAGTATACATATAGTGCAACTAAAATGCAAAGCATAAGTGAGGAGTTAGCAAAGCCCGGATTCATAATACATAATAAAGTGCCAATTAATATTTTATGCCATAAATAAGATTTCCTTTTTTTAAATGTTTATTTTATTTTTCCCATTTACCCCCTCTATGCCTCTTCCACCTCCACCCATCGCTCTCTAACCCCACAATCACCATGGATTTCTATACTTATTTCCAAAAACTGGGTTAGCAGCCTCCGTTCACAGCAGTGATACCCAGTGAAGGAACTCAGGATAGGCTCAGTTCTCTAGATGTTGATGGTGTTTTGATGTATCTACTATGAACCACGTGATGAAGAAATAGTTCAGTAATTTTTTTCTTAATTTTCTTCTGGGTACTTACAGGCTTAGCTTGGGGAGACTCTCATGTTACTTAAGAAATATAATCCAATATTGGAAATATAAAGAGGATTTCATAAATTCTAGGAGGCAGGAAATAAGTCTAGGTCTTCCAGGAACTAGGATGGAGGAAACTCTGGTTATTTTACTCCATTGCATTTTACCTGTGATGCTTCCTGATGCCTTGTGCTTTGACTCTTAACAGGGACTGTAAGAAGTGTTTTCAAATAGAGCATAAATCCTAAAGCATCCATGGCAAGCAGATATAGGTAGATGATAGATGATAGATAGATAGATAGATAGATATTATAGGTTAAAACTTCACTAAGCCAATCATCATATACTTCTCAGTGAGGATATTGTCCAAAGTTTCCTTTAATTTACTAGCATTTTCCCTTCCTAAACAAATGTTCAGGTAATATGCTGTAAGTTTACTACTTCATGTGTAAAATGGGACTAATAATAAGCTTTGAGGAATGCTTCTTTGTATTGGTAGCGTGGCTTGAAATCTACCTGGAACCATGCAAGCATCTCTGTACTAAAAATAGGCTTAATACCTCAGAACGATGTGTTCACTGTCCATTCCCTTTATGATGTTATAGAGGCTGGTTATGGTTGGCCCCAGCACAGGGTTTGCCTTCCCTGAGGAAGGTTCCAGAGTCTGAAGACATTCATTTAGAATCGGTGCAGGGGAAACCACAGCTGACAGGTTCAGAGGTGTGATCGTGAATGATAATGATTTTTTCCTGGCACCTTTGTCCAGGAGACTCAAGGTTCCTTTTGAGAGAGTCCAGGAGTTTCCTCAGGAGAGCAGTCACTGCCTAATGTGGCGTAAGGATGCCTTAGAGGCCTGACGCCCCAACACAGCACCACTGCTGGAACCAGCCCAGGTTGGACGGCTCTTTCATTTTCTCTCCATGCCTTTGACTGGCCCACTTCCCCCATAGTCATCAAACTTCCCCCTGAACTCCTCAGCGTGTGCTGCTCTGCCTCCTCACAGTAGTTCCTACTGCAGAGCTGTTGAAGTCCAGTATAAAGTACACACAGAAAGGGACACACAGAAAGGGACCGCAATTGGAGGCAGCAAGGGAGCTGTGCATTTGAGGAGAAGCCGGGGTAGATGTAAGAGGCAACTCGAGTTGGGCAAAAAAACGTAGGGTGTGAGGAAACTCAGATTCTGTCCTGGACGCTGACATCTTGGCCAGGACTCTCTGTTGTTGAAATATCAGCTTCTTCATTTGTAAAATACAGGCATTGAACTAATGACCTTTAGGTCCTCTCCCCTCTCTAAACCAGCGGTCGCCAACAGGTGGTCCGCGGACCACTGATGGTCCATGAGATCCAAAAGATTGGCGACTGCCGCTCTAAACAGTTTATGTTCTCAGATTGCATTTGACCAAGATAGGTTACAATTCCTGCTGTATTTTAGGAGGCGGGGCGGGGAGGGGCAGACATGATTAAAGCATCCTTATTCATGTTCAAAATAGTGCGTCATGTTTTTACTACTTCAACTGAAAAAAAACCTCCATAAAGCATTCTGGAATTAAAGGTGGCGGTTTCCAACTTTCATATCATTAAGCCTTTTGACATTAAATTTTAAATAGCTCCAATATACTCATCTTTGTTTCTCTCTCTCTCCCCCTCCACTCTGTCCATCTTTAGGCTTACGAGCGGCCACAGAAACACTCAGCTCTCCATTATGACCCAAGCCTCCCACAAGACTTCACCAGTGACACCTTAAAACCAAAGCACCAGCAAAAAAGCATCAGCCAGAATCACATGGACTGGTCCACCAACTCTGACAGTGGACCTGCCACTCAGAATTGCTTCATCAGTCCAGAATCTGGCCGAGAAACTGCAAGCACCAGCAAGATCCCAGCTCTTGAGCCCGTGGCTTCCTTTGCAAAGGCCCAGGGTAAGAAAGGCAGTGCAGGGAACACATGGAGTCAGTTGTCCAACAGCAGCAAAGATCTGCTCTTGGGAGGTGTGGTTCCATCCCCATGCAACCACAGCTCACCAGCCCCACCCAGCAGCTCTGCCGAGTGCAATGGGCTTCAGCCCTTGGTGGATCAAGATGGGGGAGGAGCAAAGGACCCCCCAGAGCCACCTACTATAAGCAGCAAGAAAAAGTCCAGTAAAAAAGATGTGATAAGTCAAACCATACCAAACCCAGACCTGGACTGGGTCAAGAATGCCCAGAAAGCATTTGACAATACAGAAGGGAAAAGGGAAGGCTACTCTGCAGATCATGCCCAGGAGGCATCACCAGCCAGGCAGAATGGGAGTTCCATCAGTAATCCTGAGAATGACTCGAGTCATGTCCGGATTACCATCCCTATTAAGGCACCCTGTCTAGACCCAACCAGCCATAAAAGGAAAAAGAGACAGTCCATCAAGGCCGTGGTGGAAAAGATCATGCCAGAGAAAGCTCTGGCTTCTGGAATCACTATGAGCAGTGAAGTAGTTAACAGGATACTTTCCAACTCTGAGGGAAATAAGAAAGATCCCCGTGTCCCTAAATTGGGTAAAATTATAGAGAACGAGTCCCCCTCCATTGGCCTTGAAACGGGTGGAAACGTCGAGAAAGTTGCCCCAGGAGTTGTGTCTAAGCAAAGGAAGCCAACCGTGGTCATGACGCCTCCAACATGCAAAGATCACTCTCCATCAAGAAAGCTGCCAGAAATCCAACATCCAAAATTTGCTGCCAAACGGAGGTGGACGTGCAGCAAACCCAAACCCACCAGTATGCTTCGGGAGGCAGTCATGGCCACCTCCGATAAACTGATGGTGGAACCACCATCTGCTTATCCCATCACCCCATCCAGCCCTCTCTACACCAACACAGACAGTCTTACTGTGATCACACCAGTCAAAAAGAAGCGGGGACGACCAAAGAAGCAGCCTTTACTCACGGTTGAGACAATTCATGAGGGGACTTCCACCAGTCCGGTCAGTCCCATCAGCCGGGAGTTTTCTGGCACCAAGAAGAGAAAGAGACGACGCAGTTTAGCTAAGTTGGCTCAACTAGTGCCAGGAGAGGACAAACCCATGAGCGAGATGAAATTTCATAAAAAAGTTGGAAAGCTTGGGGTGTTGGATAAGAAGACCATCAAAACGATCAATAAGATGAAAACACTCAAGAGGAAAAATATCTTGAACCAGATCTTGTCTTGCTCCAGCAACATTGCTCTAAAGGCTAAAGCTCCCCCGGAGACCAGCCCTGGGGCAACAGCAATTGAGAGCAAACTGGGCAAGCAGATTAATGTCAGCAAAAGGGGAACCATCTACATTGGCAAGAAGAGGGGCAGGAAGCCAAGAGCAGAGCTGCCACCCCCATCCGAAGAACCCAAAACAGCCATCAAGCACCCAAGGCCTGTTTCTAGCCAGCCGGATGTTCCAGCCGTGCCTTCCAACTTTCAGTCACTTGTGGCGTCTTCACCAGCAACTATGCACCCACTTTCAACACAATTAGGTGGGTTAAATGGCAACCTGAGCCCCGCCAGCACTGAAACCAATTTTTCAGAGTTGAAAACTATGCCAAATCTCCAGCCCATCAGTGCTCTTCCAACCAAAACCCAAAAGGGAATACATAGTGGAACCTGGAAGCTGTCTCCACCCAGGCTGATGGCCAACTCACCTTCACATCTTTGCGAGATTGGGTCACTCAAGGAAATCACACTGTCCCCTGTGAGTGAGTCGCACAGTGAGGAGACGATCCCAAGCGACAGTGGCATTGGGACAGACAACAATAGCACGTCTGACCAAGCAGAGAAGAGTTCAGAATCCCGACGGAGGTACTCTTTTGATTTCTGCTCCCTGGACAACCCGGAGGCCATTCCGTCTGACACCAGCACAAAGAACCGGCATGGCCACCGGCAGAAGCATCTCATTGTGGACAACTTTCTGGCCCATGAAAGCCTCAAGAAGCCAAAGCACAAGAGGAAACGGAAAAGCCTGCAAAACCGTGATGATCTCCAGTTTCTGGCAGACCTAGAAGAGCTCATCACCAAGTTCCAGGTGTTCAGGATCTCCCACCGGAGTTACACCTTTTACCACGAGAATCCGTATCCCAGCATTTTTCGGATAAATTTTGATCACTATTACCCGGTGCCATATATCCAGTATGACCCGTTGCTCTATCTTCGTAGGACTTCAGACTTGAAGTCAAAGAAGAAGCGTGGTAGGCCTGCAAAAACCAATGACACCATGACAAAGGTGCCTTTTTTACAAGGGTTCAGCTACCCTATTCCCAGTGGAAGTTACTATGCACCCTATGGAATGCCTTACACATCAATGCCTATGATGAACCTTGGTTATTACAGTCAGTACCCAGCTCCTTTATACCTATCGCACACGCTCGGAGCAGCTTCCCCATTCATGAGGCCAACAGTGCCACCACCTCAGTTCCACACAAGCTCCCACATGAAGATGTCCGGTACGGTGAAGCATAAAGCAAAGCATGGAGTACACCTGCAGGGACCTGTTGGCATGGGCCTTGGTGACATGCAACCATCCCTGAATCCTCCCAAGGTCGGCGGTGCCAGTCTGTCCAGTGGTCGGCTCCACAAGAGGAAACACAAACACAAGCATAAGCACAAGGAAGACCGGATCCTGGGGACCCACGACAACCTGAGTGGTCTCTTTGCAGGCAAAGCCACGGGCTTCTCCAGCCACATCCTGAGCGAGCGGCTGAGTAGCGCAGACAAAGAGCTCCCATTGTTGAGTGAGAAGAACAAGCATAAGGAGAAGCAGAAGCACCAGCACAGTGAAGTCAGCCACAAAGCTTCGAAGAACAACTTTGAGGTGGACACCCTGTCGACGCTGTCACTTTCTGATGCCCAGCATTGGACGCAGGCCAAGGACAAAGGTGACTTGAGCAGTGAGCCTGTGGACTCATGCACAAAAAGGTACTCAGGCAGTGTCGGGGACAGTGGCAGCACAAGACCAGAGAGCCTGGACGTGTTCAGTGAAATGAACCCTTCGAATGACAAGTGGGACAGTGACATGAGCGGGAGTAAAAGGAGGAGCTACGAAGGCTTTGGGACGTACAGGGAAAAGGACATCCAAGCCTTCAAGATGAACCGCAAGGACAGAAGTTCTTACGACTCCTCCATATCTCCAGGTAAGGCCAAGTTTTTCTTCAAACTGGGACTGTCCTGTTATTTAATGGTGGGATTTGCTCTTTAGAGGTCCGCCACCTTTGGCACGTTGTATTCACTAGTTTGCAAAGAGGTAAGAACCACATGAACATCTTGTCCATTGGAGTCTGCTGTACATTTTATACATTGTTTACTCGGTAGTTACTATCTTTACTCTCTCTGGGCCATTGCCTGAGAACTGTGGGCCTGAAGGCAGCCCCAGTAGCTTCCTAGACTACAACCATCTTTATGCTTTTTACTAAAGGTACTCTTCTGACATTCTCATCTGATCAGATGGTACAGTTTGCTAGTTGGATAAAGACTCTAACACTTAGTAGGAATGCCAACAGGATCCCAAGATTGTCAAAGTTGGATGTGCATGAACAACTCGTTTCTCTGATGTGCTTTCTCCAGAGGTCACACATCCTAGGTTGAGAAGTCTACTGAGCCATTGGAAGCTGATGACCAGTAAATCCTGAAGTCTTCCTGATAGGGGATCCATGGGCCCAGGCTATACTGTCCTCCCTTTGTTTATAGGTGTTTGATAAGCTGCCCAAAATAGAACCCTGACTGTCATTTTGCTGCACAAAAGGGAGAGAACTTGGCTGAGAGGTGCTGCAAGCCTTGTGCCCCCAAAGGAACCTTACTGCTGCATCTCTTGGCATGTTCACTGGGGTGGGATTTGCCCACTAATCTCTAAAGTGTTGGTTGGTACTACAAAAAGCTCATTCCGTGGCAGTTGCTGGCAGAATTTCCTTGCTAAACTGCCCACCCATACAGACTTTCCTTGCCATGGAAGAGTCACACTTCTGCATAAGTATCTCTTTATCCCTGTTCACACATCACATAGATAAGACTGCTGTAAAACAGAGTAGTAATTTACTAGGAAAAGCATAGGCACTCCTCTAGGAGTTGCAGAAGCTAAGAGGATTTTTCATGTTCCCCTCACCCCAAAATAGCACATAACCCCTGGCCAAAGGTTTGTTTTAAAAGACTAATTATCCCTGTTTAAGATTTGGGTGTAGTGTTTCACCTCTGTTTATGTGTACCCCTTGCTTGTCCTTTTCCTTCCGGGGAGTCTATAATTGGTGGAGGTGAGAGCAGACTATTCATAAAGAATTAGACATTTTCTAGGCCAACAGATTTCAGGAAGAAATAGATGAGTTAGAAGCTACTTAAAGGTCACCCCAAATTGCCCCTAGCTTGTGAGTTGCCGTGGTAGATGTTCTCCTTGGTTAATGAAGAGACTAATTAGCAGTCAGGTCCCCTGAATTTGCTCAGGTGATAAATGGCCTAAACTTTGTGTCTGCCCAAAGTGGATATGCTCATCTGGGATTCCCGTTTCTCATCATCAGGCTCTGTTGACAGTGCTTGGTGTTCTTTGTGCAAAGCCCAAGTTAAGCCCAGTAGGGCAGGAGTTGCTAGATCAAACTTTCACATGAGAAATTATACCTAATTTCTAAAAGCATACCATCTGCTGAATCTCCATTTATAAAAATGCTTGCCTGGGGCCAAATAATGGATCAATAGTGGGAAGATGCAACCCACAGATTCTCAGAGTTGAAAGAAACTTTATCAGCCCTTATTCGCACCTCTCTCCACCAGGCATCACTGTCTTAGGCATGCTGATATGCAGCAGATTCCCAGAGAGCAAACCTGTCCAAGGTTGACAATGCGTAGTCAGAATGTGCTCTCAAAGCCATGTTATCATAAGGTGGTCAAAGAGGTCACTAGTGTGAGTGATGTTCTTTCTGTTCAGACCACATGGAAACAATCTTTGCATACTTTGACCTCAGTTCATGCCAGGAACTTCAAACATCTTGACCACTGCTGTCCAGGCTCCCACAGACAGTGAGAAGAGTTGAGTTAGATGTGTTATGTCTTAGGCCAATGTCATTATTAGCCAGGTGGCCATTCTGCATCCCCTAATGTCAAGTACTCTACTCATGATGAATGGATGCTGAGAACTAATCTTTAGCTCACCTCCTGTATATCAGAGTCCTGCCATGAAGGTAGTTGGATTCCCCTGAGTCTGGCTGACTCCACTTCTTCTTGTGGCTTCTGTCTTGCCCTTTGCCAGTTCCTCTTATCAGCACTGTGGGGCATTTTGGGAGGCAGCTTCGGTGTCACTCACCGGTAGGAAGTGGATGCCCAAGCCAAAAATAATACAAAACCTCTTCCAAGCAGTCATTCAAATGAGGGAATTAACCACATAGATAAAATGCTATGAAAACTCTACAGAGGAAACATGTGTGAGGAGACTTTTCTAAAAATGAAATAGAAGGAATAAAAGGTCTCATGGGAGGAGAAAGTTAGGACCAGGCAAAAAGAAAGGGTAAAAAATGGAAAGCTAATGAAGTGTAGACTGTTTGTTAATCCAAGTGGAATTCTAGGTCATCCTGTGGGAGGAAATGAAAGATTAATTAGCCAATGGCTGCCATGTGCTTTAGCAGGATTATAAGTACCTGCCCAGTCTTCTCTCCTGCACTAACCAGCTGAAAGACCTCATCTTTTTGACTCTCTCTTTTCCCGAGTGAAACTATGACAATAAAGGTTCTGACCAGACCTGATAGTGTAGGAGTCTAAACATCTCTGTGAATTTTTACAAAGGAATTTGAATATGAACAAACATACACAGCCCGATTGGGCAGGTAGGAAGAGTGCCCAAGTTATTGACCATGTTGGCCAATTAATTAGCTGTTCAATGAAGTATCTAAACACATCCCTCTGGTCCCTGTATTAATCTGCGTGACTCAACCCATTTATTTTTGGCTCCAGCCACTTCACTTAGCTGTTTGATCTCAGCTATCCAAAGGTAGACCTTCTCATAACTGACTCCCACCAACAAATTAGCTTGCTCCGTGTGTGGGTTGAAAGTAGTCTTCATCTTAAAAACAAACATATTAGAGCACGAAAATGACCAACGGTATGGGAGCAGTTAGAACAAGCTTGCATTTACATTGAGACTCAGAAGTAAAAGAATCTTAATAACGTAGTATAAATACCTTATTTTGCTGTTAAGCATACTGAAGCTTAAGAAGGCTAAGTGATTCATTGAGGGGTATACGTCTACTTGGTAGAAGAGCTCAGACTTAGAAGACAGGGAGCGTAGAATCTGGGAGAGGGAAAGGGAAAGGCAGAAAGAGATAAAATGTAAGAAAAAAAAAGGGTGAGTCATGGGAGAGATGTTAAGCTATATGTTTTCTTTTGCTGTGAGCTATTGTAAAAGGTAAGCATCTCTTTGACAATAATTTGGTTTCCAGGCTATCTCTGGGGATCCATGTTTGGGACTGGAAACAATCTTTGTGGGCTCTGATGGAAGTCATTTTTTCTCCTTTCCTGTCTTAACAATTGCACATACTTATTTTATTGAGCCTCCCAAGGTTCCTCCTAAGGTTTCCTTTTGGAAACCAGGAATTAATCAAATTAAATGTTGTGACCCATAACTTTCTGGCAATGGGGGGAAAAAAAACCTTAGGCTCACAGCATCCCTTTTGCTACATTGAAATAAGAAATCCAGCCTTTCTGCCTTTGGAGCATGAAGTCCCCAGGCCATTTATCTTCCCACAGTTGGCAAACCTCCCCCTGTCCCGGTGGAAGTTTTATTTATACCTCTGTGGCTTTGGAGAATTAGGCAGATTCAGGTGTGGATGCAGAGAAGTCACTGTTTTGACAGGCTTGGCTCTGATACAACATGGAGCCTTTCTTGGCTAGAGAAATCAGGAAAGCATGCCTTCCAAGGGCTGGCCTGTCTCTGGGAAGAGATAAGGATGGTACCTTTGGAAGGACTCTTCAGAAAACCATCTCTTCACTCTATAAACAAAAAAGTGATGGGGCTGAATACTTGCTAGGTTTGTGGCCTAAGCTTGGGCCCATGTAGCACTTAATGCAAATGGGCTGAATTCAGGAGGAAGTGATAAAGACAAGAGAAAACTGTAAAAGTAGTATCTAGTGTATGCATAGCTTGGCGTAGAAAATAAAGGATGAGTAACTCAGTGTTTTTGCCCTCAAAATGTTATAATCCAGAAATGTCTCCTCTATAATAAAGAGGAGATAATGAGGTGCAACTGAAAGTATGGTATACGGCAGACTAAAAGACCCACCAGAAAGTCAGAGAGAGAGTGCTAGGCTGTCCCTATGAGGGTGAGCCACCTCCATGTTTCCATGGGGGTGAACAGGTGGGACCAAGAAATGCTTATTTAGAGTAGTTACCATTCGAGATGGGTCTCGAAGGATGGAAGAAGCTTTGGGAGAGCCGAGATGGTGGGGAGGGGTCGGGCCAAACACAACATAGAAAGGAAGCCATGTAGACAAATGTATCTAAGTGGAAATATCCAAGAAACATTTGGGAAATGGTGTTTATTCTAGTCCTATTGAGGTTAGGATCCAAAGTTGGGGGGTCGTGACAGATAAGCTTGTGAAAGAATATTGTGATTGTGATTTTGAGGGTTTTCCTCCTGCACTCTGGGGCTTGTGCTTAAGTAAGCAATGGGAAACCATTTCTTAAGCTGGCAAAAGCCATAAAATGACCAAATTATATTTTATCTTTTTTCCCCTGACCACTTCTATCCCCTAGTATGGGTTCGGCAAACTTACTCCATCTTTGCATTCTTCATACGATATTATAATTATCCATTTCTTGTTTGGATTGTACCCACTACCCTGCCATTCCTCCCCCACTCCACCCCCTAGATTATAAACATCATAAAGGCATCATTGTCTACTCAGGTGCTCAAGCAAAAAATAATAGTAAGGAACCATTGGTTCATCTGTTTTCCTCTCTAATTAAAGTCAGAGATGGTGCCAGTATGTTTGCCCCAGGTAACTGAAGGGGTGGGGAGCACGTGAACAGAATTACAGGAATCAAAGAGAGAATCTGCTCGGTGTGTGAGGAGATGAGTTGTTAAGGCAGCAGTTGGCAGTGCTGTACAGAGCTTAGAACTAGAAACTTATCAAAGGGGAGAGTTACAGGGAATGAAGTCACGAGGGCACCAGGAAGGACCCTGTGGCCTGTCTTAAAGAGAGAGTCATAATAAAGGAGGATCAGGAAAGAAGCAGAGAAGGAATGACAGAAATGCTGGAGGAGAGGGAAGGAGTCAAGGAAGAACAAATTTAAGAAGAATGCGGTGGCCGGTAGGGCTGGAAGCTGCAGGCATGGATGCTCAGAATAGATGAGAATATGTATGAACATATTGGTGGTTCTGAAGACAACCGAAAAATTAAAGATTATGTGTTTAGCGCCTCGTAAGATTAAGGTGTGACAGGGTGTATGCCCAATCCAGATGGCAAAGAGTCAGTGGATAAGTGGATGTTGAGAAAATGGGGGCTGCAGGTACAGAAAGCGAAACTTCGTTGTGGTTCTAGCCCTGCTCCAGCTTCTAAGGAGACTTCTTCTGTAGTCAGCTTTTGGTAGGAGCTGGCACGCGCTTCTCAGCAGGTCCAAAGTCTAAAAACCCCCAATTCTGGGAGTGCAAGAACAGTGCCAGAATTCTGTCTCCTCTTGAAGGCCTTGTATTGAAAAAAATAAAGGTTACAGTATTTGAAAAGAGATAAGAGATTCCAGGCCAGCTCCCCATTTTGTGTCTCAGAGACCTATAGGCACTTAGATTTTGATCCTGACAATGGCTTTTTGAAAACTTCTGAAAACCCCTGTCTGTCTATGGTACCACGGGTGTTAGCTGTGCTCATGTGAGTGTTTAGAGGAACAGTCCAGGTTATCACAAGTTCTAGTCAGTGGATCATTTATTGAATGTTTACTAGGCTCAAGGTAATATAGACTAAAACCCAGTGGTTGGTCTTCCTGAGGTCTGTCCTGTTCTGTGGAATAAAATAAATATGGTGGTTCATAAAGACCTTACCATTTTCAAGAATGGTTGAGAGCTCTTTAGTTACTTAACATATAACACGATGCCAGGGCCAACTAGAGACTAGAAGAAAAGAAAAAGCAAGGAAGGACTCCTGACCTCAAGTTCCTTATAAAATACTGGAAAAAGTCTAAGTTAACATACAGACCAAGTTTAATCCATGTGAACTCAGTGGCCAGCAATGGAAGCCAGAGGGATCCAGGATCAGAAAAGATACTAATGTTCAAAAGGGAAAATCCTGAAGCTGAACCTTGGATAGTGAATGCATAGTGAATGAGTGTGGCAGAAGAGCAGTGAAGATGGGCATATGCGGGGGTACAGGAAGGCACCTGGCTAGATGGAAGGTAGCAGGTGAGTGGAGATGAATTTTTAAGAGGTGTAGCTGCCATGCAGGGGATGTGGACTACACTCCAGAGGAAAGGAGGACACATTGATTCTAAAGAGTGCAGGGGGTGGAGGGTGTTGAGCCTGGTGTTAGGTGCTGGCTGAAATGATGAAGTATCAGAAAATGTTCCTGTCCTCCAAGACTTGTTAAGCTATTAGGAGACAAGAAATGGATATATACATATGTAAAAAGCAATTAGAGAGAATGATGAGAGTCTACACACTAATGATTAGAAATAAAAACTCATTCTACATGAAAAAAAGGACCCATAATATAAATTTCCGAGTAATAAATTGCATGTTGTAAAAATAAGTTGGTAGCATTGGTGTTTGTCTAATTACATAAGGATTCAGAACAAGTTGAATAAAAAGGAGGCATTCAGAGGGGGGCGCTGGGCAGAGTAAAGCGAGCAGGGAAGCCCTAAGAGCTGCCTGTGCTGTGGTTTTGTGCCCTCCAGGGAAGGGGCTGGGAGGACTGTAGGAAGGTGGGCTCCCTGGGTGATGGAGGGTCTGAGGACAGAGGTAAAAAGCTTTCCCGAGGGCTATCTCCCAGGCATCCCTTACATCTGAACAGAGCACTGTGTTTTCAAAGCACATATCCTGATTTTTATTTGATCTTCAGAATCCACTGAGTTCTACAGGTAGGTGTTGCTCTCCCATGTCACAGGCAAGGGAATCAAAACCCAGAGGGTGAGCATCTGTGTCCAAAGTCACTGACCCAGTTTTGCACAGAGAATGTGCTGAGTCCCAGGTATGGTGATTTTTCTGAGCACCTTTTTTTTTTCCTACTAGATTTTTGAAGTCTTTGATAAGCTCAATAGGATGACTCAGCTTCTGAATTCTCCCCAAAGAACCGCCAGTGGGTTAAATAGTGGAGCCCAGAATAAGGCACTAGCTAATGGGGAATTTGGCCTTCCCTGAAAACCACAGAGGAGATACAAAGGGAGAACAAGAAATTTCTTACTCAGTCACAAAACACTACAGCTAATATTTAAAACTTTGTAATTTTTTAATGAAAATTTTACACAATTGGAGGCACTTTACACATATACTAGTAAACACACAAAAAACTTGCCTCTTGAGAGTGATGTAGCTCAAAATAAAAATGGTGTGGGGCATTAAAGAAGCTACTGGGTTGGGGCTCTCTCCCAAAAGTTTGGTATATTGAAAGAGGAGACTTCCTCATCTTTGGAACATCTACCAGGAATTGGGATGCGGGCTGAAGGGACTGTGGTTCGGAAGCAGTTTTTCATGTCTTATATTTCAAGTAAGACCAGTAGGACAAAGAGGTTTCTCTTATAGGATGTGCTTCTCCGTGCTGTTAGTGACATGTTTGTACTTAATTTATTTATTCTAATCATACAGTTAAAAAAAATAGCAAGTGCTGAATATGTGTAAGACAGTCCTGGGCAACATTACAGCTATGAGTATGTAAGCAACACCTTGTCACCCTTTACTAAAATTGTCATGGTCCTAGAAATCTGTGTCAGTTTGGCTCCTGCAAAATAGCAAACCCTTTCACACTAGATACTATTTTTCTCTTTGAGGTTCCAACAACAGTAAAAATGGATTTCCCCAAGCACATCACAGTGCAAAGTATTATTTGAAAAAGCAAAAAATACTTACTGTGTTGTTTTTTATCATCTAAATTTTAAAAGATGCCTTTAAGTGAAGAAAGTTTGGAAAATTTAGAAAAATGTGTGAAAAAAATAAAGTCACCTCACAATCCTACTAAATAACCATTATGAGAATGTAAATGCACAGGTCCTCAGCTGATGGTGACTGCTAACCTTTTTTTTTTTTCTCTTTCCTGCCTTCCCTCCACCCCCTTTTCGGGAAAAGCTAGAGAACACCAACCACACTCCCCTCCCTCTCGTTCCCCTTTCTCCCCATCACCACTTTGGTTGCCTGATCTTTTCAATTTTCTCTCAAGTACCTTCCCAGAATTGACCACCATAACCTTTCCTTCTGCATTTTGTGTCATTGCTCAGACAAGGGAATATATTTTTAAAATAAATGCAGCAGTGTTTGGGGACGAAAACCATCCAGATTCCCAGACTGTCCTTTTTAAGATCTCCACAAGAATTCAATAGCCAGGACAGCAACCAGGGGACAAATTAGTCACGGCCAAAGACGATTGCCAAAAATTTCCCCCAAGAATTGCTGAGTGTTTCTTCTCAGATCAGAGTCTGACAAGAGAGGATGCAATAAGTTTTTCAAAGCTTGATATCCACAGCTCCACCCTACAATGGAACATGCAACCAGCCAGTCTCTGTCACAAATGCCACTCCCATTTTGCACACATGGCACATACTCACCCAGAACAAGTCAAGTTATGGCTGCTCTAATTGATCAGTGTTGCTGTCCCTCATACTAAAAGCATTTAAAGGGAAGGAGCCAGCTATTGACTTCAGGTTTGTGACACAGTGGATTGCCTTGTACTTGCTTGCTTGCTTCCTGACATACCTACAGATAGTTCTAAGGTGAGGTTATGAAGCCAACAGTTCCTATTTCAAAAAATAGCTTTCCTGTTTGTGTTTTTACCCCATTCCTCCTCAACCAGAAAGTTTGTATGCTTCAAGATGGGCATTTGCACAGGGCATCAGGGGAAGGAAAAGATGAGATCTTTCAGGAGATTTAAGTCTTCATGGATGCTGCAAATGAAACTTAAGTAGCTTTTCTCATCGACTTTTTTCTCCATTCATTTTATCATTCCGATTGATATTAATTCTGTTAGAAAAGTCTGTCTGAGTGGTCTGTCTTAGAGAGAAGAGTCTGTTATGGGTGTCTTCTCCTAATACTGGTGAGGGTTCTGAGTAATGCCTCTAGGAATCCCGCCCCCGACACAGCATGTCAGCTCCCCCTGCAATGTCGCTCAAACCCTAGAAATGCTCCAGTCACATGGCTGACCTTCTTGGTCCAGAGTAGTGCTTCTCTGTTTCATCACTAAAACTAGTGGTCCTTTCGGCAATAATCAACCCAGAGCAAAACTCTATTGCATCCACCACCCCCTTACAGCTCTAACTAAACAAGTATATTAATTATTGAAATGGAAAAAGAATAGAATAATTTTTCATGGAACACCTAGAAAGACAGCCACAGGTAAATGAATAAATGATGCCGGAGGTAGAAATATCAATTCCTGTTGCATCAAGTCCAAAATGCTCTATCTGGCTTTGAAGGCCCTCCTTTATCTACCCTCACAGTCTCACCGTGTTTCCTGATCATTTCATCTGAGAGTTCTGCTAAATCTCCTCCTTGTCCTGCAGAAAATAGCACAATTAGCCCCTCATCTGACCCTCCAGTAACCACACTGCCTCCTTCACCTGGAACATCCTCTTCTTCCCACTGGCTTTCCAGTCTTACCTGCTTTCTTTCTTAGCCATTCTGGCATCTCCTGCTTCTCTGATGGAACTCGGATAGCGTCACTTTCATTTCAGTGCGTATTTATACATGGCCTTGTATTGTTTACCTTTATTTTAGGTAATGATTCTTGACTCACTCAGATAAAATAAAATTTGAGTTGGGGGGAGGGGTGTCAGAATCATATCATCCTCTTTCCCTAGCTTCTGCGGCATTAAGGTGGTGCTGAGCACAGATCTTACAGAGGGACTGATGGATCAGGCTGATCCTCCTGGACCACCAGGGGTTCCTGCCACATGCTTTGAGAAACACTAGCTTAAGGATAAATTCAGCAACTTCTAAGGCAGCCCAGTAGGCAAAAAAAGCTCTGGAGTTGAAGTTTCTCAGATGTAGATGCTAAATACCCACTTACTACTTGTGTGACCTTGGGCAACTTAGCCTCTTTGATCCTCCTTTTCCTCATCTGAAAAATGAGGCTTTTAATACTTACCTGGCAGAGTTTTATGAGAGCCAAATAAAAGTGGAATATACAGGAGAGCATCCAGCACGCTGCTTAACACATAGTCGTTAATAATGTTCATTTCCTTTCACTTCCACCTTGGATAATATATTCAAGCGCAGAAAATACAAAACAGCAGCCTGCTATAGCAGCAGGCTTTCCTTCCTAATTACTCTCTGACTGGGGTGAAGCTAAATCCTTCTGTGAACACACATAACACACACGCAGGGGCAGGCATCGGCTGGACCACAATTGTATTTGATGGCAAAGATAAGGTATCAGGATTGTACAGTGATAGATAAGTAACCAGACATACACATTGCACCGAAAGATAACTGACAGTTGACTGTGGAAGCATCATCTGCAAGGGGTGGAGGTCTCCTGGAAGGGGTGGCAATTTCAGGCGCCTGTCACCTGGCCTGTCACAGGGGGAGTTTGTTGGCACTGTCCAGTAGCACCTGTTGTAGACTAACCTGTCTACTGACCCCAGACATTAAAACGCAGTGATAAGAGCAGTCACCACATTTATATGTACTTTCTATTGCTGCTGTACAAATGTATCACAAATTTTACAACTTGAAAGAACACAAATATATTATCTCCTAGTTTCTGTAGGTCAGAGGATCAGGGGCTCAACTGGGTCCTCTGTTTGGGATCTCAGAAAGCTGATGTCAGAGTGCAGCAGGGCTCTGTTCCTGGCTGGAGCTTCTGGAGGAGGAGGATCCGCTTCCAAGCTCATGCCTGTGGCTGACCCATTCAGTGCCTCGCACTGTTAAGACTGAGGCCCCTGCTGGCTGCTAGCCAGGGGCTGCTCTTTGCTTCTAGAGGTTGTCTGTCCTTCTCACGCTTTCCAGCAGCAGAGGTCAAATCTCTCTGACTTTCCCTTGTCCTGCATCTCTCCAACTCCTAGACACTCCTCTCCCCACCCTACCCTGGCATTCCTGCACCTGGACTTCTTCCTATTTCCCACCTGCATCCATACCTGCTAACTTGTTCACCTGCTCTTTCTTCTCCCAGAGCAGCCTTCGGAGGGACATTCTCCTCATGACTGTCTTACCGGTGTTCTTTGTAAGTTCCTCCTTCCATTCTAATAGGTAAAGGTCTACCTTATGGAGATTTTTGATGCAGTAAAAAAAAGTCAGTCATGGAACCACGATTTGTTAAACCAGAAGATAAAGAACTCAGAAGAAGGACAGTTCATTTTTAGACTGAAGTAGCATAGGGAACGCTTCTTGAAGGAGATGGTACTATCCTGGGCCTTGAATTGGTTAAATAGGAAAAATGTGTCTATAAATGAAGTGTTCTTTGAAAAAAATACTGCATTTATTTATTCATATGCATATATAGACTTATATGAATTTATATATGAATTACAAATTTATATATAGTTATATGTATATGTATATATGTATATATATATAATTTCTGGGAAGACAAGAATAAATAAGAAATCTGTGTTTGTGGAGTGTTTACAATCTACTAGTTGATGCAAAAAAATGCAAGTAAAGTAATTAATAACATGTAACAAATTTGAGGAGAAATAAGATTTCTGGTAGGGCATGGTCTGCTTGACTTCAATGGCAAGTCCACATGGAGGACTAGGGAGGAAGTCAGCCACGGTGAGGCACGTCCTTATCAGATCATTTTGACTGTCAAGTGGTGGGTTTTGATTCGTGTTCCCAGCAAGAGGCGACTGTCAAGATCAAAGAAATGGGATGGTGGTCACTGCAGACTATTGTGGCCACGGTATGACTCACCTTGATCACTTAAGCCAGCAGTTCTCAACCTGTGGGTCGCGACCCCTTTGGCGGTCGAACGACCCTTTCACAGGGGTCACCTAAGACCATCCTGCATATCAGATATTTACATTACGATTCATAACAGTAGCAACATTACAGTTATGAAGTAGCAACGAAAATAATTGTATGGTTGGGTCACAACATGAGGAACTGTATTTAAAGGGCCAGAAGGTTGAGAACCACTAAAAGCAGTTCCAGACCATCTTGCAATTCAGTTAGATGTCCAGATGGCTTGACAAACTCTTTCTTTGGAAGTGGGCAGCAGTGGCCTTTCCCTCTGCTCCCTGCCTGAGTGATTGCATTATAGAGACTTGCTCCTTCAGAGTGTCCTTTGAGCTGGCCAGCCCCAAACCTCTGTTTGTAACCCAGGTGTAGCTTGCAAGCTAGGAGGAGGTGGCTCAGAACCTGTATTAAGTCAAAATATTTCTCACTCATACTTTCTTTTCACAGTTCATACTCTGTGTTTTATTCCATGTGAAAAAGAAAATAACACCCTTGCTTGGATTTTTTGCTGACATTTCTCTTTTGTGGGGGTCAGGAGGAGGGGGGTTCACACTAAAGGCTTCCTGTACCTTGCACAGCTCTGTGGCATTTTCATAAAATACCAACCACCAAAATTCTAGTAATCACAAAAACATGTCTTTTCTTCTTCTATCCATGAAAATCCTTACTCTCACACACACAAAAAAAATGTTCAGAAATTAAATCAGAAAGCTAAACTTGATATCTTTACATTCTTTTGGTTTAAAAGAAAAAGCTACAGTTTTTTTCTGATTTCACTTAAATGTTACTCCTGAATGGAGCAAATTGTACCAAAAACCCAAAGACTTGAGACTGTGACCTGAGAGGAGGATTTGTATTCCCTTGCTAATAAACGCAAAGAAGAAACCCTCAGTTATGTCTAATCTTTAGGAACGCTGTGCCCTGTCCAACCCACAAACGGTTGGCAACATCATAACACGACACAGAATGTTCTTTTAAGCTATTTCCCCCTCCCAGACCTTTCCTGTGAAGTTATAAATCTCAGCATTTAGAGAGTTTTAGAGTTGAGGTTGGGTCTCTTGGCCTCGCTTCTGCTGGCTTCGGGCTGGAGAGCTGGTCCCAAGACAAGCAGGCATCACTTAGCTGGCCCGGCCTGTGCTTGCTGCATTTGTGAAATCCGGCTCTTCCTCCTCCACCCAGTGCCCACTCTGAGCTGTGATTGAATAGCTCTGTGCCCACAGGAGGAAGTTTTACCCAACCCCTTACAACATCTTCCTGATGGAAAAATGAAGTTACTCTGAAGGGAACTGCACTGCCACCTGGCACTTCTCCCTGTTCTGTGTGTACCTGGCCGCCTAGGTCTGCATCTGGTGGGTTTTCTTGCAACAGGCACATCAGTGTGGCCTCAGGTGTCGCTGCACATGGACAAATCTCAAATAATGTCCACTCAGGGTCAAGTAGACAAGCAGATGCCCTAATACTGCTACTGTCTTTGAGGCAAAGAATCCAAATTCACCACCTGGTTATTTAGCACACTGTGGGATGGTGACTTCTATTTTGAAAAGTACATTCATGCATTCTTCCCTTTGATCATCACAGCCCCATAAGCTGAGAACCCATCACTTCCTCAGGGAGCAGCCTCGGGGGATTTGCTTAGGAACAAGCCAAAATGTCCGGGGCACCCTCTGGTTTAGAGCAGTGAGCTGTCACTGCAGGGAACTGGGAGAGAGTAGAGGCCAACCACAGAGATCACACCCGGCAGCCTCAGGCAGGTGATGTAAGCAACATCCATCTCTGATTTCTCAGGTCAAAAGAGGGATAATAGTTTCCACCTCATAGGGTATGTGTGCTTATAAAGTTGTAGCATAATATCTGACTCATTGGAAACATGCAGTAAATATTGATGGTTATAATTATTGTTATTACTAAACATATTGTATACCTGTGGTATGATAACCTTTATTTCATATTTAATACTCAAAAATTCCAGTGGGTTTTCAATCATGGAATATGTATGGTTTCAAAAGCATAAGATTGTTTTTAAACCAATAGGTATTAAGCATCTACCTATGTTGTGTCAAGTTCTCAAAGACCCACAAGACCCAGTCGCTGCTCTCCAGGGATTGCCATGCCAAGAAAGACAGAGATGCACATGGAGCCAAGACATTGGATGTCTTTTTGAAATCTGATTTTGACCAATACCTGTGCATTAATTTCTGTGTGTGTGGCCCTGTTATCAATGAGACAGTGTGTGTTCAGGTCCAGAGAGTGAGTAGTTCAGTGCTACTAGAGGACCAGGAAAGGCAGCATCTGAATGAAGCTCTGGGGGCCTGGTGACTGTAGAGAGTGAAAAAGCAGGTGTGAGTATTGGCAGCCATTAGCATAAAGACTGGAGCCATGACACAGCCTGCCCTGTTAGGGATGGGAGGATGAAGAGGAGTCAGCCCATGGTTTGAGATGCAGGGGATGGTGAGAGAGAGACAAAGAGGAGGGCCTGCTCCACCAGGCAGAGAGGTTTGGACTGTTGACCCTGCACTTGGACTACCATTCAAAGATGCTAAGCTGGCAGGGGTGGAGAGTGGGTGATTGATATTCTGAGTTGTGCCTTAGAGCAGGCTTTTCTGACTCTCTGTGGTCTAGAACTATGGGGCTGCAGCAGGGTAGAGAGAGGGAGGTGTCGAGGACAATTTGCTTTGCAGACCATGGTGCTTCCACTTCATCAAAGGCTTTGAGGTTTGACACTAAGGCCCAGAGGGGTTCTCTGCTGATTCATTCACCTCCCTTGGTGACTGATGAGGCCTCCTGAGCACAGCACAGGTGAGGGAATCAGCTCTGCCAAAGCCTGGAAAACAGAACCCAACCAAGCAGCAAATGCATGGAAGAGGAGAAGGGTAGGACCTGAACTTTAAAAATTAAAATAAGAATATCCCAAACCGTCACAATTAAGAGCAAAATTGTTCCAAGAGCAGACCAGATTCACCTAAATAATGCAGACCTTTTATAAAGTTAATTTTCCATTCAAATATAAAATATGCTACATAGAGAAAAAGAAAAGCAATGAAACAGAGATACCTAATTAGAAATACTAAATTAACCTGTGAGCGGCTATCTTTAAAAATTGAGTTAACTATCTTTTTGCCCTTTGTGAACATGTATACTTTACAAAGGTACTGTTTGAAATCTGGTTTTGACCAGTACCTGTTTATTAATTTCTCTGTGTGTGGCCCTGTTATCAATGCCACAAACATAAAGATCAATAAGGGGTACAAAGACGGTGTTGGAAATCTTCTGATCCACGGAAAGAAGCCCTTACCCATTCAAATATTTGAACTTCTCTGACCTTAAGAGCCCCTCTGCACTTAAAAAGAAAGTCATCACTAAGAAGCCTGGACTATGGCATGATAGGCACTGTCTGCATCTTCGCTTCTGCTGGATGCTAGACGCTGTCAGCACCTCACTGGTGGGGCCATTCATTGGCCATTTACCATAGAAATGGAGTTTGGACTTCAGCTCTATGTTCCCGACTATTGGTTGCCTTACACAAAAATAATTTCACTTTTAAATACCATTTACAGTTGTTCTTGTGTTAGCAATCCAGTCATTTAATGGATGTGTAAACTATTTTAAGTTATCAAGTTTGAGTGTGGAAGATGCTGAGTTGAGAATGGTTGATATCCTAAAACTAATTCTCAGCATTGTCTATAGGTGTTCTGTGAAAAAAGGGTTGGGTTACTGAAGAAGTTTATTAACTATTGAAATAAACAAAAATATGCAATTGTCTACAGCAAAACATCTCATCGCCTTTAACACCGTGCGAATCTAACCCTACTGGAAAAAGTCACTTTTCCCAACTTCTCTGGTTGCACACTCTTACTTTTCCACATCCACCCATTAACATATCAAGGAATTCTAGCATTCTGCAGAAGTTGGTTAGGGACATACTCATCTGGTTTAATCCCCTGAAATTAGAAAGGACAGCATCAAAGCTCAGAGAGTTAAGTGTTCGGGCTGAGATCAAGCAGTAGTGGCCAAGCTAGGACTAGAACTTAGGTCTCCAATACCATGCCAGGCTCCTTCCACTTTCCCTCTGCCTTGAGGGTTTATTCTTTTGAATCCCCCCAGCCAAATGGGGTGTATGTATTCAGTCAGCCTTAAGACAAGCTTTGGGGTAGGAGCAAGTCTGCATGTGTGAATGTGTGTGTGTATGTGTGTGTACTCACACTTACATATACACCAGAGTCCCACAGGGCATCAAAGGCCAGTTTCACACAAGACCCAGGAATGCTGTGGAGCAGAAAGCAGGTGCGGGAACAACGGACCTGCAATCGCAGTGGATTCGGAGGCCCTTGTTTGCACTGCGCATTAACCTGGGGCTGCTGCAAAGGCCACAGCTTGGCTTGCATTAGAGATATGAAGCTCTGACATTCAAGAAGCTCCAAAGCAAATGAACCCGAGTGAGTAAATAATTAAACCACAAAGAAAACGCCAGTATTGAAAAAAGTGTTAGCCTTCTGGTGTTAACTCCAGCCGGCCAGGTGGCTGGGAAATCATCTGGCCTTTACCTGCACCCTGTGCCACATCTGGGCACCAGAACATGTCCAGGAGATACCAGTGAGCCATCCTGGGCCTGTGGCCTTAGAATGATGAGACGGGTACAAATACATAGGGCTGTGAGAATCCAGGACAAGTAGAGGAATAATCCATCAATCGGGGATATGATTAGTGGATGGTAGGGGCACGAGCTTCAAACTGCTTACACTTGAACCCCAGCTTTGTTACTCACTAGTGGGGTGATCTGGGTGAGTCAGTTGCTTCTCTGTGACCCATCTCCTGTCTATTGCATCTGTAATACTGCCGGGAGCCGGTCCATGCTTGCTGTTTCAAGGGACCTGGCATATATGGCATACTGTTCTTAATATGTTTGCTCACCTTCTTGGCACTATGTGTTTTAACCAAGGTCTCTGAGAAAGGTTGTTTCCCCAGGTAGGGATTTTCCCCTGAAGTTAGGGAGGGAATAAAACCTCTTAACTAAGTGCCAGGCGGGTAATTAATCACTTTAACTATGAACAATCATGCTTAAGCTACATAATCTTTACTCCCTGGAATGGAGATAAGAAACGCCCTAACATTTGGAATAGAGATTGATAGGATTGGAATCAACTGGTATAAATACAGATGTAACAAGACAGAACTGAGAAGACAGAACCTACACAGAACCTAGAGACAGAAGAACTTCACTGGAGAGAACATGGCAAAAGATCCTGGACAGAAACTGGCAACAGAACCTAGAGACAGAACCTAGCGAGAGAACATGGCAAAAGATCCTGGACTGAACCTGACTATAGAACATGGCAAGAGAACCTGACTAGAACCTGGTGACTGAAACTGGCTGGAGAACCTGGCTGGAGAACCTGGACAGAACCTGGCTGAAGAACCTAGCGAGGGAACATGGCTACTGACCCTGGCTGGAGAACCTGGACAGAACCTGGCTGGAGAACCTAGTGAGGGAACATGGCTACAGACCCTGGCTGGAGAACCTAACCAGAACTTCGCTGAAGATCCTGACCAGAACTTGGCTAGAGATCCTGGCTAGGCTGCTGATCAACTGAACGCTGTCTCCGTGTCATTCCTTCTTCACCGACTCCGTCCACACCTTTGGGAACCCCTGGACCTGCTGGGGCTGGACCCCAGCATAATACCTAAATAACACATATGACACCAGAGATGTGCTGTGATGATGAAGGGAGGAGTGACTTTATGTAAGATGCTAAAAGAGAGAGCCTGACATATTGGAAGTGCGTAAAAGCATTTCTGTATTTATTTTGTTGCTGTTATTCTGAGGCCACAGACCTTGAAGAAGGTCCCAATATGGCCTTGGGAATCAGACATGCCTGCAGTATCAGTTTATAGAGTTGAATCCCAACTCTGTAGCTTACTAACTCTGAGACCTTATAACTTCTCTGAGCCTCTGTTTCCTTATCTGTAAAATGGCGGGGTGGGGCGGGGGGAGGTGTCTATTCTGGGTCTTACCATAAGGATTAAAAAAGCTGATGTGTATAAAGAATGAGAGTTTCTAATCTGGGGTAAATCACTAATACAGGAAGCTCTTATCATCTCTGAGGTTTCTGCTATCTCAGAGATTCCTTTACCTTTACTGTGAGGACAACCCCCATGGCCTTGACAGGCTCCTCATAATGATCAAGAGAACTAGTTCTAAAACTGTTCCCAGAGGAATGAGCAAGAAGGGAAAAGAAGGCGTACTGTTTACGTGTTCTTTCTGATCCCAGGTAGATAGAGCCCGCGGAAATGTTTTAGACATGTTCTGGTCTATTTTGGACAAATATAGTAAAAGAAATAGAGGAAGTGTGTGTGCACCACTGATATTCTGTGGAAAGAAAAGAAGAAGAAGAAAAAGGAGCAAAGGGGGGAGGGGGGGAGGACAGATAAGCTTAATCTAAGTTGGGTTATAAACCTTGGCTGTTTTTCAATTAAGAATTAGCACCAGCCAGGAAAGCGGGCATTGCTGGCCAGTGTCCCTGCTCATTCTGTAGATCAAGGGGCCACAAGTGGGGAGGTGCTGCTTGATAGATGGATTGGATTGTGAGTAAAACGCTGCCTTCCAGGCACTAGCCTTTGAATTACTCTGATATGTTGATTTAATTCAGATCTTTGGTGTTTTCCTGAACATTGACTTTTTAACCTTAATTGTCTTCTGATTTATTAGAAGGTGGCTGTGTCACTGGTACAAGTTTAAATCTTGCTTCCCAGAAAGATCCTGTAACCTGGGGCAGATCTCAGGACAACCAAGCTCAATGCACAGAGGCCAATCAGGCCTGTAAACACATGTCCCTGAAGCTTTAGCCCAGTGCCTGCCCAGAAAAAAGTAGACTGTTCCAGAAAGCCACTCATTGGCACCGCAAACAAAAAGTGCTGGTGGATAGTAAAATCTTCCCCAGCTTCCTAGGGGACAGTCTTCGAGTACCAAAGGGTCCCGTGACCTGGTCCGCCTTTCAGCTGGAGGGCCAGGTGCTCTTCCTATTTGTGATTCTGGGATTAAGTACACATCATCCATCGTAAAAACATGCAACTGCCCAAAAAAGATCCTTAGTCCCACCACAGCTAGGGCCACTCCCAGCCCTCCGGCCAACATTCCTTTGGAAAAAGCAAGGGGAAAAAGAGCTTCATTATTCCTCTACTTGCAAAGAAAACTGACAGTCACAATTGAAGACATCAAACACTGAGACAGGCTCATATTTTAAGAGTGTCAATACAAACTTCACCCTGCGAAGGTCCTCATTTCGAGGCATCGCATCACTTTTATTGCAAACCAGCTTCTTTTCTGTTCCCACTGCAGGGGGGACCAAGAGAAGCCAGAAGCTGGAATTTGTAATAAGGTGTCTGCCTAGGCAGAGTAAACAATGTCAGTTTATCTTACATCTTGTAGTGATAACAATCAGGAAGCCCTAAAGTGCCAAATCCCCAAAGGGTGAGCATTAGGAATCTAATAAGAGCATAATGGCACTCTTTATTTACACTCTTGTGCTGCCATCTTTACAATGTGGTGGGCAGGGCTGAATAGAAATAGTCCCATTTAACAGATGAGGAGGCAGAATTTCGCAGGAGGACTATTACTGAATGTCCAAGTAGAAAGCTGTCATTCTTAGCAAAGTGGACACCACCAAGCATAGTGAACCTTTGTCAGTGGGTGTGGAGAGGTATGTGTGAGCAGCGCTTGCCTGATGGCCCTGCCCCTGGTGGCACCCAGTGAATCGGAGTTGTCAGCTACACTTGTGTAAAACTCCAGGGTGCGATGCTATTTGACATTATTCATAAAATATATTTAATTATCCCAGATCTCTTGATAATAGGCACTATTATCCCAATTTTCTAGTTTTATCAAGATACAATTGACCTGTAACTTTGTATATGTTTAAGGTATACACACAATGATTTTATATCTGTATATATTATAAAATGATTACCACAAGTTTAGATAACATCTGTCATCTCACAGTTACAGCTTTTTTTCTTATGATGAGAATTTTTAAGATCCTAGCAATTTTCAGAGATTCACTACAAAATTGTCACCGTGCTGTGCATCCCATACCCCAGGACTAGTCCAATTTTAAGAATATTGAGCCTCAAGAAATGAATAATTTGTATAAGATTATGTATGTAAGTGTCTGAACCTGAACTTGAACCCAAATTTGACTTCCGAGTTGGTGCTTTTTCTTCTCTTTAGTAAGGTGCTGATTTGAACTACTCATTTGTTCCTCAGTCTTTGATTGGAGTGCTTGTGAGGCTCCCCCCAGGTATACACTTCCTCTCATCTCGGGTGTCCTGGTCTGGAAGTTGACCACAGAGCAGGGTTGGGCTCCCATCTAGTGGATGCTACCTTAACAATTCCGTGAGACATCTCACATAGACATTCCTGCCCTTAACAAAACCAATGCAAATCTGAATTTGCTTCCCATTGTAATCCAAGAGATCAACTCCAGTCTGCTTTTTTTTTTTTTTTTTTTTTTTTTGCTTGGAACTGTATTCCTGGAAACTGCCTATTTTTAACTTTATCCCTAAGCCTTTCATATTTGTTTGGCCCTTTGTTCTAGGATGACTTCAAAGGAGCTGTCTTCCTTTCATAAATTCATTGTGCTCTTGGTGGTGTCCATTAGAAGTCTGACTCAGCTTGTGGTTCAGTCCACAATCTTGAAATGAAATGGTAGTCAGTGAACATTTTGAATAGAATTATTGTCCATAGTTTCGATGACAATACAGTCAAGTTTGGTCTATGAAGATGATCACAAAGCTATAGGATGCCACTACATGTAGTGGTGATATTTGCCTGAGTTGAAGGACTCTGATATTTTGAGCCATAGTAATAGAGCTGCTGTTTTTCCTCTAAGAAGTTGGTACCTAAGTGTTCCAAAGTCTAAGTGCTAGCAAAGGATCCATGTTCATATGAAATTCACAAATGGCTATATAGAGCTCTGAGACACAAACGTGGGTTAGGTTCAATAAACTCTCTTGACGCAATTTAATATTCCTTCTTTTTTCTTGACACTGTCTCCTGTACCTATCTTGGCCAGTAGGGAGGGAAGTATGTGACAATCTTCTTTCTTGTTCATGTTCTTTATTTGATAACTTTAAAAATACAGGAGTTTTTTCTGGTTATTAAATTCATATTTTCTGAAAACCTCTGTAGGTATAAAGTTCGAAGTAATGAACCTTCCAAGTTCATCCACTAGGAGATGCAGATCCTCTGCCACTGGGTGCTTGGCACAAACGCTGTGGTTAGGGCAGTAGCCAGGAGAGGGGTCGTTGTGTTGTTTTCCCACAGAGTGTATATCCCGGTCTCCATGGGCCCAGACAACAAGCAAGGCAGTGAGTCTGTAAGATAATCTCAGATACCAATAAATTCTCAGAAGAGAATGAAGCAGGTTCAGAGGATGTAGTGTAGACTCTAGGATATAGAAAGTAGACTGGGTGTATTTTAACACAGATCTCAATCTGGACACATGTTTCGTAACCTGATTGCTAAAATAAGACTCAGGAAATAGTAGTTTGCACCGTGAACTGTTTTCAGGGCTCAGCAATATTCGATTACAACTTACATCCCGTTACAAACAGTGGTGTAGTAAGGCTGACATGAGGAGATTCCACTACAGTATGTATTTAAAAAGCCGATTTCATAGATCACAGCATCTCAAATTTAGGGGGCCTGAGCAGTCACCCAACCCCAAATGGATTTTCTGATTTGAAGATACCTTCTGCCACATTCCCTGCTAAGGAGAAAAAGTGCTGTCTCCAGAAATTCTACTATATAAGACAACCAAGTCCACTTTGAAACAGCCCAAGCCTCTCCCTGCTCTCTCATCTTCTCTGAGGAGCCAGGAGTCCAGGGAGAAACCTCCCTACACAGGGCTGTTGCCTGTTTACCTGGAATGAATGGCTAGAAGCTTCCAGCAGGATGACAAGCAGTCTACTCCTACTTAAGGAACAACTTCTTCATCTCTAGACTAAGGTTATGTTTATGTGGAGAAGGCAGGAACACTACAAAGCATGGTTCTAGGGAAACAGCAAGAACCTTGGATATGAAAGTGGGAAACACGGCTTTTCTATGCCTCCACAAATCAGTATTTCTCCCTGTGCCTTTTTTAGTCACCTGTAAAATAAGAGGATTGTGTTAGACCAATGGTTCAAACTGCAGTCCCCAGACCCATAGTGTGGGCCTCATTAAGAATGTGTTTGCAATGCAAATTCTCAGGCCTCATTCCAAACCTACTCGAAGTTTGAGAACCACTATTCTGGATGCTTTTAAGTATCTCCATTCCAGCTGCTACATGCTGTGAATTTCCAAGGCAGAGCAATGAAAACTGGCCAGCCCACTGCCCCCAGGATCCCCACAATCTCTCGGGTCCCAGTAGCTTCCCTTTCTCTCTCTCTCTCTCTCTCTCTCTCTCTCTCTCTCTCTCTCTCTCTCTCTCTCTCTCTCTCTCTCGTCTCCCCGGAGGCTCGGTGCAAGCTGTAAAGTCATCGGCTTCAAAAGTTGACTCCAACTCCCAGGACATGCACCTCCCTTAAAAAATCCATATCCGGTCTTACATGGAATCAATGCTTACAGTCACCTTGTATCTAAGCAAATTCAATAAAGCTGGGAGCTCGAGCAAACCTGCTTATTTATCTCATGACAAGGGAAACAACTTTCAGTTCTGCAGGACTTGACACCTTTGTCAATAAAATCTGCAGATTGCACAATATACAGTTGTTTTAGAATTCATCTTCCTGACGATAACAGTCCTTTCCAAGGGAAGAGCATCCAGGGGTTATTCTGGCAGCCATACCTTTGCCCTGCGGCTTCCGCCTGCCTCGCCTGTGTTTACATTTTACCTCACATAGCTACCACTCAGTGACTGCACCAGCACAGAGAAGAGTAAGGAAAGAATGAAAATGCACAGGCTCTCTCGTGGCTGCTTTATTTCTTTTCCTACATCTAAAGGAGGCAGCCAGATTTCATTTGATTTTTCTAAAGAAGCACTTCGTTTTAATAGCTAACTAGCCTGCTAGAAGGTCCCGAACTTGTGTTTTGTTTCTAATTAGCAATAAAAACAACTGGGTATTAGTCTGTAGTTGCTTCGCTATAGCATCTTTCCAAAATTTTCAGCTTACACTGTTCAAAAGTGCTGTATACATTGGAATTGTGCATTTGTATTTAGAGTGGGCTCTTGTAGGAAGCATAAAAAGGCTGCCCACAAAGTGAAAGTTTGGAGAAGGTGGGGTAGAGTTGAAGGTATTAATAGCCCCTCGAAGTTCCTGGTGGAGGAGATGCCATTTGTGGTTTCAAAACTCTGGAATAGCCCTGACTGGTTTAGCTCAGTGGATAGAGTGTCGGTCTGCGGACTGAAAGGTCCCAGGTTCGATTCTGGTCAAGGGCATGTACCATGGTTGCGGGCACATTCCCAGTGGGGGCGGGGGGGGGGGGCATGCAGGAGGCAGCTGATCGATGTTTCTCATCGATGTTTCTAACTCTCTATCCCTCTCCCTTCCTCTCTGTGGAAAATCAATAAAATATATTAAAAAAACACACACACACACAAAAACTCTGGAATAAATGGCACTCCCAATAACATTCTTCTATACAGATGTAAAGTATACAGATTGGGTAAGGAAAAGGGTAGCATCGTGAAATGCACAAAAGCAAAATGCAGAGGAAGCAAGCATATGGCAAGGACCTGGCCAGGGGAGGCAGGGAATGCTGGCTAGGGGATCCCCACACCTTGGCTTTCTAGAGCAGTCGCCTCAGGGAGCTGGAGCACACACTTTGTCCTTTCACATCTAATCTGGATAATTCTGTGATTATTATATCACTTAGGGTATTCCCTGCCTACAGTCTTTTTTTATTTTATCTATCGTGCCTCTGATTTGCCTTGTTCTTTTTCTTTTTCTCAACTCTTCTGAATTTGCCATGGATTGCTAAAAAGATTATTAAACCAAGCAACAGTGCAACTTTTGATTGGATCCATATCAGTCCTATAAATTTGGTGAGCCATAAGATAAATCATTATCGCCCTGACCGGTTTGGCTGAGTGGATAGAGCGTCAGCCTGCAGACTAAAGGGTCCCAGGTTCGAATCCCGGTCAAGGGCATGTACCTTGGTTGCGGGCACATCCCCAGTAGGGGGTGTGCAAGAGGCAGCTGATCAATGTTTCTCTCTCATCGATGTTTCTAACTCTCTATCCCTCTCCCTTCTTCTCTGTAAAATCAATAAAATATATTAAAAAAAAGATAAATCACTATCCATGCAGCTAACTTTAGAGACTGAACGTGCTGTTTTATGTATTTCCCCTATAGCTGAATATTGGGCTCTTCCTCTTATTTAATCCTTGTTCTCAGAAGGTCATAGAATTCCCTGCGGGCTTGTGAAGGCTATATTTTGAAAACCTTATTTGACCTCTACTTTTAAAATATATATATTTTAATTGATTTCAGAGAGGAAGGAAGAGGGGTAGAGAGATAGAACCTTCAATGATGAGTGAGAATCATTGATAGGCTGTCTCTTGCATGGCCCCCACTGGGGATCCAGCCCACAACGTGGGCATGTGCCCTGACCGAGCATTGAACCCTGACCTCCTGGTTCATAGTTTGAAGCTCAACCACTGAGCCGCGCCAGCCGTGTTGACCTCTACTTTTAAAGGCTTTAGAAGTGAATATGGCATAGTGGGGGGCACTCCAACCTTTAGTGAGGAGTCAGGGGCTCTAGTGCCAGTTGCCTGTGCAAACCAAGTCCATGGCCTGAAGTCACCTGTGTTTCTGTACCTAATTTGATAGATGAACTCCAAGGTCAAACAATTTAAGGACTTGACCAAGGTCACAGGATGGTTTAATTTCAGCCATGATTGTACTTATAATTAGAGTATGTGAGCCTTTTGCACAGTTATTGAAAACCCCTGTCTGATATTTCCTGTGGACCCTCAGCCTTGTAGGGAACTTACTGGGTGGGATCCAGGCCTTTTGAGTAAATCCTAGAAACACTGAAGAGTGGAAAACATGGAGGGAGCCTTTATAGTTTATAAAATCATAGGGTTGGATGTTTTTATGCATATCAAAATAACATTGGGGGGAAAAGGTATGAAATCATTTTTTAAATAGTGAGTAATAGTTAAGGACTTAATAAGTGTTAAGGGCTAGTCTAAGTGTTTTATGTGCATAATCCTTTTTTCTGCAGACAGTCCCTAAGAAATAGGTACTAGTGTTATCCCCATTATACAGATGAGGGGAATGAGGCCCAGAGAAGTTACAAAGAATTCCAAGGACATGGAGCTTCCAGGGAGCAGACCAGGATTGGCCTGAGCCAGCCTGATTTCAGAGTCCGGGCTCTTCACCACTCTACCCTGGCTTTCTGGTCCGAGCAGGGCTGTGTGTCTAATTTTAATCCCTCATACTGTAGCAGAAGTCCTTCTTTCTCCTGCCAAGTAACATCAGAAATGGCCATTAGCCTATGCCAACTTGAGTGGCTTCTTCCGGGCTTGGTGACAACTCTAAGCCCTCAGCCTGATTAAATGACCCACTGTTTTGTAACCTTTTCCAAAGGATTATGGTGGCATGGAGTTACAGAAGAACCACAACAGTAAATCCCTGTTTACTGTCTGGCTTTGCACAAGTGACCCGTCTGTTCGGAATTTCAGTTTTGTCATTCCTCAAAAAAGATGGTTGTTACTGCCCTGCCTATCTTATAAAAAAGGACAGAATCAAAAAACCATCTATACTAATAAAAGGATAATATGCTAATTAGACCGGGAGACCTTCCAGGGAGACTGGATGCCCTTCAGGACAAAGCCATGGTTGCGGGGCTGAGGCAGAGGTGGTTAGGGGTGAGCAGGCCGGTGGGGGGAGGGGTACAGTTGGGGATGAGCAGGCCAGCAAGGGAGGGCAGTTGGGGGCAAGCAAGCAGGCAGGGGGAGGCAGTTGGGGGCAATCAGGCTGGTGGGGGGGAGAAGTTGGGGGCAGGCAGGCCCACAGGGGGGACAGTTGGGGGCGAGCAGGTTGGCGGGGGTGCCAGTAGGGGCAAACAGGGCAGCAGGGGGGGACAGTTGGGGGCGATCAGGCTGGCGGGGGAGGGGAAGTTGGGGGTGAGTAGGTTGGCAGGGGGGGCAGTGGGGGCAAACAGGGTGGCGGGGGGAACAGTTGGTGGTGATCAGGCAAGCAGGCTGGCGGGGGGGCAGTTGGGGGCAAGCAGGTTGGCGGGGGGCAGTGGGGGCAAACAGGGTGGCAGGAGGACAGTTGGGGGGCAATCAGGCCAGCAGGGGGTCAGTTGGGGGCAGTCAGGCTGTGGAGGAGGAAGTTGGGGGCAGTCAGGCTGTGGGGGAGAAAGTTGGGGGCAAGCAGGCTGGCAGGGGGGCAGTTGGGGGCAAGCAGGTTAGTGGGGGGTCAGTGGGGGCAAACAGGGTGGCAGGGGGGACAGTTGGGGGTGATTAGACCAGAAGGGGGGGCAGTTGGGGACGAACAGGCTGGCAGGCAGAGTGGTTAGGGGCAATCAGGCAGGCAGGCAGGTGAGCAGTTAGGAGCCAGCGGTCCCAGATTGCGAGAGGGATGTCTGACTGTCCGACATCCCCCGAGGGGTCCCAGATTGGAGAGGGTGCAGACCAGGCTGAGGACCCCCCACCCCCATGCACGAATTTCGTGCCCTGGGCCACTAGTATATGATAAAACCACAAAGTGACATACAATGATGAGGTGGTGGTGTTGTTGGGATTAGGATTATACATCATAAAGATGTGGTGTGAATTAAATGAGGTCATACATTCAAAGTCCTTTGCTCTAATAGTGCCTAACACAGAGTAGGCACATGCTGGCCATTACATTGCTAATTATTATTATTCACATTACTAATAGATGCTGCAGTGATACAGAGTTTACATATGAGGCTCAGTCCATGCTCAGTTTTCAGAAAATGCTCAATGCCTCTGAGATAAGTAGTAGGTACTAGTGTTGTTATTTTCAGATACCTTGTAACTTTTTTAGAGTCCTAGGTGGTCCATATTTTACTTCTCTGGAGCTATGCTATTCTGCTGTCTCTCTTTTATGTGGCCCACACAACCTTGCATGTAATGATATAACAGCAACAATAATAATCTGGCTTAATGCCCTTGTTAATGTTGACTGTTTTAAGCTGTGGAATCTATCAGGGAGCACTGTGGTATTTATTTTGTATGAATCTCACACAAGGCCATAGTTACTCACGTGATGTTTCTTCTTCTTCTCATGAATGGTATTAATTTAAATCTGCAGCACAAAGTTCTGTTTTCACAGTGTCGAGGTGCCAGGCTACCAATTTGTCAGTAATCACTCGGTAATCCACCATTTAGTATCTGCAGGGTTACTTTTAATCAGCTTTTAGGACTTTTGATTCTCCATTGTTCATTTTCAGTGCTCAGCCTTGAACCAGCTACTGCCATAAGTACCATGATTTCCCCCCAGAATTACAGCGGTGGCCAGAGAGATCCTGCAGGGAAAACTAACATAAGACTTTCTGTTTTAAAAACAATACTTGTAGCAAAGAACTAGAGTAAAAAAACACACCAAAAAAAAAAACCACTCCATTAGAGCCTCTGCATTTGCCAGAGGAAAAGAACAAGCGATTTCTAGGCGTTAGGTTTTAAAGCAAGGAAGAAAATATACATTATGCTACAGAGTATCCAAGGAACAACTGTAAAGTGATAGTGCTTCTTCTATTGCTCATAACCAAACATCTTTTCCCCGTGGACATTGCCCCTCAAGATGTCACTGCGTCACCTCGTGCCAAAGACACGTTCATAGACACACATGTTCAGAGGTCCTCCTGAAGAGCAGCCCCCAGAGTGACTTTGTTGACCCCTCTGAAGTCATGCATGATATTTAAGACACACAGGAGGAAAGGTGGCTGTAAGACATGGAGACTCATGAAGCTACTGGTACCCAAATCCCGCAAAGAGGCTTGTTGCCTGCCCATGACTAGAGAACACTGCTTCCCATGCAGCTGCCTTGGTGCAGCATGTTTTGGAGTTCTCTCGGCATTTGTTTCAAAGCCCTGCCACATTCTTTTGAATATCTGAAATATCTTTGTCACTGGAAGGAAGATGTGATTTATGGAAGGAGTTGAATCGCTTGGAGCCAAGTCTGGCGGGGAGGTCAAGATGGGTGAAGTTAGTTCATAATCACCCATTTAGAGAGGTCTGCTTGCTGTCTGGGTTTCCTTGGCAATGACTGGTTTGGTTCTCTCAGTGAAGATCAAACAGTTTGTTATCCTTGGAGTAGAAAAATACACATAATTAAAACAAATTTATTATTGATAACCCCTGTTTCTGTTCCCATTTACTAGTGTCTTTCAGCAGACTGGCATTTGTGGGCGTATGCTGTGTGAACAGGCAAATCGATTTATACTTAGATAAACAGGCATGTATACACAGAGATAGCTATATATACTGCTTCTCGTGGGATATTTATGGCTCCCTTTTCCCAGACATAATTTCCAGAATTCTCCTATAAATGTGAACCTTTTTCATTGTTGATATTCTTCTAAGATAAGCAATTCTTAACCTTATTTTTAAGATTATGTTCTTATTTTAGAATCTGCTAAAAATTGTAGACCGGTTTGGAAAGGAGGGGACATGGATGTTACACTGAAAAGTTTTGTTTTAGGATTTAGAAAGCAAAGTGGCTCAAAATTTCACTTCATAAGATATAGTTATACAAAGAAGGTAAACATTACTTTTCAAAAGGAATCTGCAGTTTATTTTTTATGCGGCATTTGCAATTAAAATCACACACACAAAAAAAAAGATTTCTATTTTCAAGATACAGTAGACAAGGTATACTTTAAAACTCTTTTATACAAAATCTTTGAAAGCTGAATAAAGTATAAAATACATATTTTGAAATGCATATCCAGGTATATATGTGGATGTGAAGGGAGGTTCTTAGAAGCTAAACCATGATCAGAAAACATTAATATACTGATGTAGGTCATCTTAAAGTTGATGAATTTTTTGGGGCATCTGCCTATCCCTGGATGTCCAGACTTTTTGGTTTGTTGGGCTACTTATAATTTTATAGGAGATAAATGTAATATCCATGCAATGCAGGAGGTATGATCCAAAATCCCTTCATAAACACTGGGTTTTATAAGGCAAAACCATCAGTGAAAGAATAGCTGGAGTCTAACTCATCCCCCAAAGAGAGAAAGGAATCTCGCCTGTCTGTGATCTGCTTGGGGGGACCAGTCACCTCTGAGAAATCTTAATCCTAAGACAATTCTCACATGAATGAGGACCAAATAGATGCTTTTTGTGACCTGAAGTTTAAAGTGCTACTGGGTTGGTGGAATGCATTTTGAAACCATGACTCAAAAAATTCTCACAGATAAAATACCAAAAACATGAATCATAATAAAAGATCATAATGCAAAATGCATGAAGGAACAAGCTTTTATAAGAGTCAGCAGACACAACAAAGATTAGAATTAGACCCACTGAGTCTGAAGAAATATGAATCACTCTCAAATATGAACTAAGTAAGCTTAGTATGTTTGAAAACATAACATAAAGGCAGTTATAAAAAGAATAAGTACAATATGAAATATGACAAGGAAGTACATATGAAAACTATACAGATAGAAATTCTAAAAATAAAACATAATTTTAATTAGAAACACAATGGTAGGTGCTATATCAAATTAGACATAACGCCCTGACCGGTTTGGCTCAGTGGATGGAGCGTTGGCCTGCGGATGGAAGGGTCCCTGGTTCAATTCCGGTCAAGGGCATGTACCTTGGTTGCGGGCACATCCCTAGTGGGGGGCGTGCGGGAGGCAGCTGATCAATGTTTCTCTCTCATCGATGTTTCTAGTTCTCTATCCCTCTCCCTTCCTCTCTGTAAAAAAAATCAATAAAATATATTTTTTTAAAAATTAGTCATAACTAAAGAGAGAATGGTTGAGCTGGAGATAGGTCAAAAGAAATCATATATAAGGTAAACAGATAATAGAGGATAATAATAAACAAAGGTTAAGCGAATCATAGAATAAAGAACAGGCTTCTCATACAGATCCAGAAAACAGCTGCCGTAGTAGAAGTAATAGGGAAAAGAATCATCTTTAAGAATTTCTGGGATAGATAAAGGTATGGATTCCCAAAATCAGAAAACCCAAGAAATTCCAACATGATATTTGTTAAAGAAAAACTCTCAATGTAGACACACTATAATTAAACTCACCCCTAGTGCACAAATTTTCATGCATTGGGCCTCTAGTTATAGTAAAAATGGTTAGCAGTAATAAGGTTATAATACTCAAAGTTTACTTTATTGTTTTGGAAAAGGCTAATCACAATAACTTCCAATATTATTTCATTAAACATGGATTTGAGAATGTCTAGGGTAGCATAAAAAGAGTTAAAGGTATAACTTAAAACAAGTAGAAGGGTGGGAGGGAAAAAGAGAAAAAAATCAAAAAAGGAAGAAACTTAAAACTTTACAATATAAAGCTCAAAGTAATCCAAATAAATCAGTAATCACAGCAAATATAAAAACATAAAAGATCACATTGAATATTCAAATTTATAATCTAGAAATATGCTGGTTATGAAACATATGTCTAAAATCTATGAAAACATATAACCGAAAAGAAAGGTATGAGATAAATATACCAGACAAATAGTCAGCCAGTGTCACTGATATATTAACACCAGCCAAAATAGTCTTATTGACTAACTTTGCCTTAAAAAAGTTATCAGCAGTCAGAGGGTCATAACATAACCTTAATGATACATTGTTCAGTTAAAACCAAGAAGATTCAAGAAAACTCACACGTGTGTTTTCATAGTAACATAAGTGAAGAGTACATATTAAAGCAACCCTGAGGACAGGAGAAACTGACACCATCTCAGAATGGAACACTTCCACCAATCTTTCTCACTGATTAATCAAGCAAACAAAAACAGATTGAATAAAGATACAGAAAATTGAAGAAAAACAACTTGAAAATCTCATATTAATAAACATACTCAAATGCCACATTCAACTAATAGATAATACAACAAAGTGCACCTACCACAATAATGAAAAGTGATGACATATTGGACCACGGAGCACGTCTAACAAATTTCAAAGCATCGGGGCCTGCGGACATGGCTCAGTGGTTGAGCATAGATCTATGAACCATTAGGTCACAGTTGGATTCCAGGTCAGGGCACATGACCTGGTTGTGGGCCCAAACCCCAGTAGTGGGTGTGCAGGAGGCAGCCTATCAGTGATTTTCTCTCATCATTAATGTTTCTAGCTCTCTCTTCCTCTCCTTTCCTCTCTGAAATCAATATAAAAATATATTTTTTAAAAGTTTCAAAGCATCAGTGCTATAGAGTTCATATTTTTTAACACATGACTATTAAATTAAAACTCAATAACAAAAAGCATGTTAAAAACGTCAAATTATTGAAAATTAGGAAGTATACTTCTAATGAACTCATGGGTCAAAAAATTTAGAATCAAGTATTAGTGAAAATACTGCATACCAAAAGTTATAGGATGCGGCTAAGTTGGTTGCAGACAAGAAATTTTTAAATTTAAAGATTTATATTTAAAAAGAAGAAAGGCTAAAAGATGAAAGTTTTACTGTGCAACTTAAAAAATTAGAAGTTATTTTTAAATGAATAAACCTAAAGAAAGTAGAAAAAATTGTAATCATAAAGATAAAGCAAAAAGTAATTAAATCATAAAACATATATACAGATACAAGAGAGAGTGTCAACAAAGCCAGACATGCATTTGAAAAGACTGATGAAGTGAATGAATTTATGGCAAGAATAATCAAGGGGGAAGGGAAGGCTAGAAGGCAAAGAAAGATATTAGAGGAAGAAGGAAAGATGAAAAAACAGTATTATGGAGGGCATACACTGTAAATGCATTTGAAAATGAAAAGATTAATAATATCTTATGATCAACTAGATGCCAATATATTTGAAAACTTAGATGAAACTAGCACAGTTTTAGAAAAATCAATTCAAGAAGAAATACAAAACCCAAATTTCTTTTTAATCATTGAATAAATTAAATAGAATCCAGAGAGAACACGTTATCAAGTTTAAAATCTTTGCAATAGAACCCAGTCCAAAAGATCTTCACTTAGTTCTACCAAGAAGTCCATCTTTACAAAAACTAGGTGATAGCATAGAAGAGGCACTCTCTCCTGGTTGCAGCCCAGCTCACTATGAGACCAACACAGGGCATGAAAAATAAATCAGTACATCAATAACAGGCCAATTTGACCTATAAACATAGATATTAAAATTCCAAACAAAATAGTAGCCAGCCTAATCTAGCAATGTATTTAAAAGAATACTTTCTGCCCATGTTTGATGTAACTCAGGAATACAGTTTTGATTTGACATTAGAAAATGTATTAATGTAATTCCCCATATTAACAGAACAAAGGAGAAAAGTCAGATGATTATCTCAATTGATGCAGAAGTAATTCGATAAGTCAATCATTTATGATGAAAGCTTTCTGGGCAAACTAAGAATAGAAAGAAACCTCCTCATTCTGATAAAGGATATCAAGAAAAAACCCTCCAGGAGGCAGCATATCCAACAGTGAAACAGTACAAACCTCTCCTTTAATATCAGGAATAAGGCAAGGATGTTCCCGCTCACCACTGCTATTCAAAGTTGCATTGAAGGCCTCAGCCAACAAGATAAGGAAAGTCAAAGAAATAAAATGTATAAGGTTTGGACAAGTAGTCATACAACTGACATTATTTTCTTATTATATAATTATACTGAAATCCAGAGAGAACAAGTTATCCAAATTAATAAAAGTATAAAACATGAAAGTTATGAGATGCATATGGGAAAACCTTCCTGATATGTATGTCTATTTGTCACTGACATATAGAAATGCAGATTTACAATAACAAAAATAATATGGTACCTAGAAAGAAATCCAACAAAATATATGTACGATATTTTAAAAAATGAGACTTATTGAAGTATCCTATATAATAAAGAGCTAATATGCAATGGTTGTCACGCCCTTGCGCCCTCGCACCAGGACCAGGGGACCTGAGGCCACGCTGGGGGACCTGAAGCCATGCCCCCCCCACCTCGGTGCCGGTGAACCTGAGGCTGTGCTGGGGGACCTGAGGCCGCGGCCCTTACCCAGCGGGGCTTGATGGGGGACCTGAGGCTGTGCCTCCCACCCTGTGGGGCTTGACAATGGTGGGGCTAACTGGGACTGGGTCTCGCGTGAATTTGAGACGCGTGTGCGTGGGTGGGTGGGGACTTGACTCTGGGTCCTGTGGAACACCCCAGACTCTGACAGAAAGGAGATTTTCATATACATTTTACTAATTTTCTTTCATCTCTGACACTTCTATTACAGAGGAAGTGCAAATAGCAATATTAAAATATTTCCTCTAAATAATTCCCTTTTAATGTGCACAAATTTTGTGCACCAGGCCACTAGTATTAAAAATAAAATTTGGAAAGGTACATATTGATGGGTAAAAAGACTTGTTATCATAAAGGTATGAAGTTTTCTCCAAATGTATCAATATATTTAATGAAATTCCAATAAAAGTTTCCAGAAGCAGATTTTCTGAACATTATAAAATAATCCTAAAACTGCAAGGAAAGCCTGTATGGCAGGCACAGGAGTAGCTCAAGCACTCCAGGAGAAAAGATGGAGAGACTTGCCCTACCAGATAGTAAGATACACAAAACCCAATTTCAGATAGATTATATAATTCAGTGTGAGAGGTGAAACTTCAAGCATTTAGGAAACCTTTTTTGACCTCAATATAGGAGAGTACTTCTTAAGACAAAAAGTGCAAATGATAAAGATTTTATAAATCTGTCTTAATAAAAGATGATTATCAAAAGAAATTATAAAGGTAGCGATAACCTATCAACTGGGAAAATATGTGCATTTTATATAACCAAATATGGAGGAGGATTCTGAAGAAAGGACTACAATTTAATAAGAAAAAGACAAGCAACCAGATTAAAGAAGAAGGAGGAGGGGGAGGGGGAGGGGGAGGGGGAGGAGAAATCCTGGATAAAAGACTTGAAAGGGCATTTCACATAAGCTGGCGAACACAAGAAAAATTGTTAACCTCCTTTTAATCAGGAAAAGGCGAATTAAAGCCACATCTAAAAGACTGGCAACAATTAAAATCTAATAATACCAAGGGCTGGAGAATTTGTAATACATATATGGAATATCTGCACTGTATATGTTTATATGCTTTGTATATATGAAGTGTGATATATCTTATCATTTAAAATTAAATCAGGAAGTTTCCTATGGCCAATCACTATTTCTCTTAGGGACTAGTATATATTTGTTATATATTTATATCACACATATAAACTTTCCAATTAATTTTAACTGATCTTTGTCAGTTAAAATGTCTTTTCCCAACTTTGAGAATTCAAAACTCAACAGTCAAGTTTGAATGAGGCTACCTGAAAAACCCAATACAGAGCTTATGTTACTTTAACCATCCGGTAGCTACTATCCTTTTTAGTCTCTCAGTCTCTCTCTCTCTCTCTCTCTCTCTCTCTCTCTCTCTCTCTCTCTCTCTCTCTCTCTCACATACACACACACACACACACACACACACACACACACACACACACATATATAAAGCATGTATAAGATGCAGAGAATGGCAGCTCTAAATGAAGCCTGATGGCCAGGAATGTTTGCCTGGAATATGAAAAGCCTTCTCATAACAATCTCAGAGAGTTGCAGAAACTAGAGTCTGCTCGCCGTGGTCCGGATTCCCGGTGAAGCAGGGCTCTGGAATACAAATTACTCAGAACTTGTGGAGAAGAGAACCTTCTTGTGTGGAATTTAGCTCTACAGACCACTCTAGGGGGCGCCTCTGAGCCAGTGTCAGCAGCATACTGAGGAAGGAAGCACCATTGCCTCTACCTTCACTCTGTTGGGCACTGATGCTTCTACCCATTAAGATAAAATAATTGAACTGAACCTAAGAATCCTTCCCATTTATATACAACTTTAATTTGCAAAGAGCTTCTGCACGTGGTATCCCAGTTGAGCTTCCAAGCATCGCTGGGAGGAATGGAGAGACCAGCAGGTGAAAAAATTCACTTCATAACAAGGAGAATCTCAAGTTGTGAGAGGTGAAACAACTCGTGGAAAGTCAAGTCGCTCAGGTCTTCTGGCTTCTACTCCATACTCTCTCATGGAGCATTGCACTAAGGCAGAAGCAAAGAAGACAGAGGGGGAAAGATAAGGGGCTAGTTGTAGAAATAGGGTGGAGAAAAAGAGGCAAGATGGTAGGCTCTCCCATGCAGAAGCGGGAGACTGAGCAGAGGCAGGTCTCCACCCACGGGTGTATCCCAGGCTGTCTCCTTACTACTCCAGGAGAGCAGGTGAGAAGGAGGGGTACCATTTGCCGTAAGGAAAGTGGTGCCATCAGGAATGAGAAGGCCTGCTTGAGCGTGCTGGGCCTGGAGTTAGAATTGAGGCCTCTCCATTCTGAAACCTTCTCTTTGTGATCTTCTTCACTGCAACCCCTCATGGGCAAGTATCATCGGCCAATCATCCAGCTCTCCAGACAGGCCTCACTCATAGCCACCATGACATCAAGATGGGCTTAGGTCTTCCCAGAAGCCTGCCACCTCAGAACCCTGTTCCCCAGCAAGCACATACACCTTCCACTACTGGAACACACCCAGGCCTTATGCTTGGCCTCTTTGCCAGTTGGCTCCCAGCTCTAATCGTTAGGTACTGCAGCCCATTATCAGTGGGATGCTGGGTATTCCTGTGGCATTCCTTTGCAAAGTTCTGGCCAAACCCTGGCAAGATGCAGTCAAAGACAAGAAAAAACAATCCCCTGTTAGGTGGATGTCACTACACAATGGTGCAATTCTTGGAATCTGAAGATTGAGTTTTTTAAGCCAATGATTTGATCTCCGTTGCTTTAGCGTAAATTGGAAATGGATACCATATCTTTAATGCTAATTAGGCATTGCATTACTTAGTCTTCCAGGCCTCGTGTAAATAACAATTAGCAATAATTTAGCAGTTGTACATGCTGGCATCTTCTAAGCCATACCATTGTATACCATTCCAAATGCCTTTGCATTCATTAGGATCATAATCCAATCAGTACTAATTAGGAAGAAAATAAGTGTAATAATAAATGCAACAAAATTAGTGATTTGTATCTGGTCGGTAGTTCCTTCCCTCTGCAGTTCATCAAATAGTCTTAATGTGTAGGAACTTCTTGTAATTGAAACTAATTATGAGGTTTCCCCTGCTACGTTGAGCCTCGTGTTCAAATCCCACGAAGCTCATTAAATAAGTAACAAAACTGGAATCTTTAACACATATTGTAACTTGGATCATGTTAATTAGCACCACACGCAAAAGGCAGCGAGAGGCCGTTTAGCAGCCCCGGCTCCAGTTAAAGGAAGGGGAGATTGGAATCTTTATGGTTCTTCAGGGCTTTTCAGATGCCAGGCCAGTGGTAGGTGGGCACTTGTGATGAGAAAGCCTGTGCGGCATTTCAGAGGCAGAGAGGGGACTTGGGGCCTGGGGCTGAGCTACGCCGTGACCAGGGCATTTCCAGCGGTCCCAGTTGTGGGTGGAAAATGCAGAAGTGGGGTAGTGGCCCAATTACAGTCTCATGTTACTGCAGTATCTCGCCCCATACCTGACTCCTCCATGGCTGCTCTCCCTTTGGACCAGTCATAGAGCTTTTCTCATCGAGGTTGAGTGGTAAACGTGAAGGACCCTAGCCTTGCCCTGCACAGACTAAAATTGTATACACATAAACCCATGTGTCTGTTTCTAGCCAAACATATGCACCATTCAGTAGACATATTGACTGTATTCACAGCTTCCAGCGCTGATCTAAACGACTGCCACTCCTTCTCCATAGACAGCTCGATCTGGAGACAGCTCTCTGGTCCTCGATTGGAAGATGCATAGAAATACAGGCACGTTCCAATGTGCCTTTCGCTCACCTCTCCCCGCCATGGAGCAATCTGGTCAAACACTGGGGTTGATGCTGGGAAAGGTCGGATAGAGGGAGGTAAATCCACGGGGATGTGTGTTTATGGTGTACCTACCTGCAGTCCTAGAACTCCATAACAGTATTATTTACTGCTGTTTTATGAGAAGTAGTTCTAAAATAGCCCTAACAGAAAACACTTGCTACTCTACCACTATGGCTTGATGAGAAAAAAGGCATGAGAAGAGATTTCCAGGCACCCAGCCGAATCAGAGCTAATGATGTCTTAAGCTGTTGATGTTAACCTTATATATTGGGGAATAGAATCTTCTGATTCCTATGTAATAAGCAGTTAATAATTCTGAAATTCTGAACGTCCTTCTAACTGCAACTAAGGCCTCACTCTTACCAGTAAGTAAAGCAGCTCTTACTATTTATTCCAGCTCTTAAAAATCATTCCTTTTCTCTGTTTTTTCTCTCCTATAGCTTTGGTGATCAAAATGAGATTTTCTTATGCATAGTTCTGAGTTGTTTGATGAGAATCTTACAGGCAAGTCTGGTCTCCTGGACCAGATGATCAGTTATGCAGGAGTGGGCGTCCTCATGGGCCATACTCCTTCTGAGCCCTATGGTGGCTGAGAACCAAACATTTCCAATGAGTTCTGATGAATTAAGCATTTCAGAGCATCCAGAACTCAGCATAGGAATGACACTTTGCAAGTACAAAAATATAATATTAATTATTTTTTAGTACTCTTAGTATTTTGAATGTTATGTGTACTATGAGTGAGTAGGAAGGTGAAAAGTCTGCAGTCTTGATGTTACCCACTAAATGACACCTGAAAAGAACCCTGGGACTTCTGCAATGTGCATTGTACATCCATGTCACCTGCATCATTTTATCTTATACTGATGGATCATGAACTTGGGGCTTTGTCTACACATACGCACAATGTGATAGAAAGTTAGAACAGCCTAGCTGACGATAATCCCTCTTACCTATAGTTATTAGTTTCCATTGCGAAAATTAGCTTACCCGGTGAATCCCTTTTATACTAGTTGATTCAATTTGTCTGATCTTCCATCTGTAAATTGAGGACAGTATTAATTCCTACCTCATTGAGTGTCATGAGGATTAAATCTAAGAAGTCCTAGACCAGTGCATGGTCCGAAGTAAGTGCCCAAAAGTGTTAGTTGTTTTTATTGTTGCTTTTAAATGTAAAAGTAGAGGGAGACACATGTTGGCTCACAGTGAGAGCCGTCCACACAGGATGGTGGTGGCAGCTCCTCTCATCTCTGCTGCCTTAGCACGTAGACCTCAGATGCTCCGTCTATCGGGTTGGGTAGCAGGGACTCCTCCTCGAGGAGGCGACTGGGACAGATGTGTATCCAGGGCTTTGCCAGACTGCAGTCCTGTCGTTCTCCAAGGGAACTCCAGCAGCAAAGGAGCAATGTTTTGACTGCGCCCAGCGGGCCTGCCCCTGCTGCTTTTCAGAGATGCATTCTCATTTGAGCTTTGCAAATCCCTGCCATGAAGGTATTGCTCTTCTCCTTTGCAGTGAGGGAAGTGAGGTTTAGCAGGGCCAACTAACATCCCCAAGATGGCACCACCAGGAAAAGGTAGAAGAGACATGAGGCTCCTCAACCCATTCTCTCTCACTTGTGTGAATGCGTTCCGAGGATCCTCGGGAAAGTTGTCCAAGACAGAATGAAGTCAGGCGGAATTCCGTCCCTGCAGAGTTAGAGCGAGATGCTCCTCTTCCCATCTCCAGATCTCATGCATTTTTTTGGCAAAGCCCCTGCCAAAAAAAGAAAAAGAAAAAAGACCTGCCTAAAAATACCTCCGATTTGAAAAGCCCCTTCAGAAAATCTCCCCTTCCGCACCTTGATCTCTTTATACAAAAACAAAGGCACCCCATCACCTAGCTGCACTGATGAAAGACCGGCTCTACCTGAGCATTCCAGAAATTCACTCTAGAATCTCATCATTCAGATCTGGGATCAGAATGGGGCAAAGGGTGGTGGCGGGTGAGGGTTGAGGAAGATCTTTGTGTTTTGGTTTTTGGTGGTTTTTTTGTTGTTGTGTTTGGGTTTTCTTTTTTTGTTAAGAGGAGCATATTACATTCTCGAATCCTTTGCCATGTTATAAACAAGACTAAGCACACAGCATTCCTTCGGAAGCACATGAGTCTGTTTTTAAAACACAGGTCTGGTCGCCCCTGGAATTCAGTGTTTGTCTCAGTACTGTTCTCCCTGTGCACTTAGGATTTGCTATACTTCAGTGTTATTAATGGTGGCCAAGAATGGAACAGTCCTTCTATTCATCGTCCCTTCCCTTCATCTCTCCCTCTGTACCCTCTGTCTTTTATAATTATGTTGTTAAGCTTGCTGAGTTCCCCAGGGCAGTGCCAGGTTTTAAGTGCTGCTTGTCGTTACCTCATGTGGGTGGCTTCTCCCTAGCACCTGTAGCCTCCAGTTTTTACTGGATGATATGGTTCCTCCTCCAAAGCACTCAGACCTCAGCAATGACCTCACTGAAGTGATATTATTGCGCTTCTTTCCTTTTCATCAAAGGAGTTGGTTCTTTTCACCTTCTCGGGACAGTATTAAGGGGTCCTTTGAAAATGTGAATTTCATATCCATTTAAGAAATGTACTGATAGGTACCAAGCCAAATGAATATCTCCAAAGGACACGTCACATTCCACAAAGCTGCCATAGCTCAAATAATTTGGGGAATATTTCTGGAATTGCCCCAGAGACTTTGGTGCATTTTCTGTCACATAGTCTCAATCAGGGAAAATCTTCCTCCTCTGTCCACACACTAGTCAATCTGTGTATTTTTCGTTCCTAACCCATGGTCATTACAGGATCCCAAGATTAACTTTGTGGGTTGGCTCCCAGTCTGGTCCTAATGGTTCCCAATTTGGAGCAACATTTGGACAATGGCAACATCACTGGGATTCATGATGTGTGTTCCATGATGACTCCCTTCTATTATGACTCATTTATGTATGTGAGTCCAGGCCTACTCAGTGGACATCGTCCTGTTCAAGAAGCAGGATCACACTGGTAGTCTATGCATCCGACCGCCAGTATGACCCCAGTGTGCACAAAGGATCTTCTCTGGCCCCAGCTTCAGAGCAAGCGCTTCCTACTGCAAACACATGAAGACCACCTACATCCTCACCATCAAACCATCCTCCTGTGAGCACAATGGAAGACCCTACGTCCCCTTCCCCCTTAGATGCACAAGGAACAGCGTTGTCATGAAGAAGAGGGACAGCAGGAATCTGAAAGTCACATTTCTCACCTCTTTAGAAGACATTCAGTTGCACAAGGACCCAAATGTCTGTTGATGCTAGGAGTCTAACGTGGTGGCTTTCTTTTCAAATTCAGGAAGAGTAACCTTTCAGAAAGTTGTGCACTTGACTTAGGTGTGCATAGTCTTTTGGTAAGATCATATCCCACTGGGGCAGTCATTCCCACCTGGGGGCCATTGGTCTCCCGGGAGACAATGGCACTGTCTGGAGACAATTTGTCATTTTCACACTGTGTGTGTGTGTGTGTGTGTGTGTGTGTGCGCGCGCGCATGTGCAGGTGTGGGGGTGTCCTACTGACATCTAGTGAGTAAAGGTGAGGGACACTGTTACACATCCTACAAGGAACAAAACTGCTCATGTTCCCCCCACCAAAAAAAAAAAGAAAGAAAGAAAGAAAGGATGATCTCACCCAAATGTCTAGAGTGCTGAACTTGATGAACCCTATAGAAGTCTCACCTGGGCAGCATGTGGCATGATCCTGGCAAATACCATGTACACTCCTGTCTCCTTTGAGCAAGAGTTGGCGTGGGGGCCACTTCCTGTGGTTCCAGTCATGCTTTGAATATAGGAATGCTCCAACCTGCTGCTGCCCTTGGCATCCCGAATTCACCCATCCTGCCCCAGTGTGTGGTGTGAGCACTGCCCTCCTTTTATCCTGGGCGTGGCTCCTCCTGTCACACACACTGCACAGAAGACACCCAACATCCCCACTACTCATGCTTTTGTCATCTTCAGTTTTTATTTTGTAACCAGTTGCCTGCTATAGAATCAGAGAGTATTAGAACTGAAAAGGATATTTAGGTTTTCTCACCTATAAGGAAACAGACATTTCGAGAATTTACATAACTCTTCGGATAGATAAAAACAGAGCCAAGGATGAGAGCCAGGTCTTGCCACCTTATTTGTACAACACTTTCTTCTTGTCCGTATGAAGGCAGCAGCCCCAGGTTGATTGTATCCCACTTGTAACAGACTTCCTTCCATGCCCAGGCAGTGAAACCGGCTCCACTCAAGGGTGAGAGCGTATTTCTCTCTGTGGCTGGGCCCTGCAGAGCCTCTGAGCTGTGAAGCTCAATTCCCCGACTTTCCTGCTGAGATTAGAGAATGGTGCTCTTTCTCCAATTCACGCCCCGTGTCATTCTTAAAACATTAATTGACATTGGGAGCCATCCTGATAAGCTTTTCCATCATCATAGTCAGGGAATGCACCAGAAAGACAGCTGACACGGGACAGAGGAATTTCATGGTTTGCAACTGCTATTTTTCACAGTAAATAAGTAGGAGAAGCTCAGTGATCTACAAAGTACTGTAAGCATTTTGCCACAGTATCTTAGTGAAGATGGACACCAGCCATCATCACTCCACGAAGAAGAATTCTACAGGGAGAATGTCCCACTTCAGTGTACTAAATGGTCACATTTTGTTTTCCTTGGAATTTACTAAGAGTCTTAAGGGTCAACCCTCTAAAAATTCTCAAAATTTAGGTGCTTTTCAAAACAATCTTAGTCGTACCCTAAGTTAAGTGAAAGGAGGTATAATGGCAGTATTTCTAACGGGAAGACTGAGAAGAATATTCAGCCCTTGGACCAGGAGGTAGGCCTAGTTTAAGATGTGGCCTCTAATAGAGATTGGATCATAGTTTTAAAATTGAGAAAGAACTTCCTGGCTACCCAGACCAGCTTACAGAAAAATGCAGTCTGGATCAGGGCTCAGGACTTGATATAAAGAGGAGGCGTGAAATAAAACTCAGGGAAAGAGATGTTGACGTCCTAGCAGTGGTTGGAGGGGATAGAACGCAAAGCCACGTGCACACTCACCAAGTCAAGGAATAAGCTCTAACACCTATTTGAGTCCTGACTCCAGCCCTCCCCCACTTCATGAAGTTGTAATCTCTTAACCAGCACATTTCTCCCTTTACTCAGCACTCTAGTGAATATATAATGTCAGCGTTTGCCAGGGAGCCACCAGGAGCAAGGAGAGCACGGGACAGCTCCTCCCTGGCAGCTCTCAGAAGGATCCAATCCTTGCACACCTTAACCTTGGACTTCTGCCCTTCAGAACTGGGAGACAGTGCATTTCTGTGGCTTCAGCTCCCAGTCTGTGGGACCTGTCATGGCAGCCCTGGGAAACCGAGGCAGCTGTGGAGACTCTGAACAAACTTACAAAGAACAGTTAAAGGGCAAGTGAGCAGTTTGTACCCACATCACCCTAATCTCTGCCTTCATGTTAGCACGACATGTGCCCTGGGTGTGTGACCGTAGCCAAGATTCCCTTTTCTTAAGGACACTTGTCATTTACATTAGAAGGACAGCTCAGGACCCGCTTCTAGGGAAGTGATGATACGGAAGATCACATCCAGTTCCTCTCCCAAAAGAGCAGCCTGAGAAGGTTCAGAGAGCAGAGACTATGCCATTTGCTAGAGCAGCTGCCCCTTCTGACTCCAACTGCCCAACAGGTCTGACCTCAGGTAAAATATTTGAGATTATAAGCCTCCATTTCCCCCTCAGAGAAATGGGAATAATACCTTGAGGTATAAAAGGGAAGCAAAAATAAGTCCCCGAACTCCCTGGCTCTCTTTCTTCCAACTAATGCCAAGGTCTGACCGCTCTACAAGCTAGAAGAGCAGACCCAGCTCGTGGCGTGTGCTGGGGGTCAGCACTGCAGCAGCCAGGTGGGGAGGAGGGCCGGGCCCACCTCCACTCTTTGCCATCCGATTGGGTTGGCTTGGGGCTCCAGTTTGTTCACAGCGGCTCTGACAACAGAGCAGAAAGAGCGTGTGTCTCGTTGGCTCTGGGGCAGAGTGGCGCCTTCCCCAGAGCCCGCTTGCACGGATGAAGAATGAAGGGGACTGGGGAGACGATTGCCACCTTGCGCTGCGGTGGCAACACTCCTCTTAATGAGGGCCCCTCAGAAGTCGTGTTCTCAGAAGGGAGGATGCGAGGAGAACTGTGTTTCCTCCCCGCTGCCAACCATGCCTGCAGGGCACCAGGAGGAGTTTCACGCTCAGCACCGGGCCCCGCAGCCAACCTCGCAAATGCTTTCTGGTGTTTGCCAAGGGGAAGCTCAGCTGCAGCTGCAGCAGCAGGTGCCTCTGCCAGGTTCCCCGTGGCAACCAGGTGCGTGCCAGGTTAGCAGCTCTGCCTTGGAGAAGTGGCCTCCATCTCGGATGCGTGTGGCCTGGAGCATGGAGGGGTGCTGTGTCTCCCCCACGGTGGGAAAGATAGTGGTTGTGCCAGGTTTTATATTATGGGACATAATCTCACCTCGGTGGGTGGTTCAGTATAGCTATGGCTTTTGGGGGGCATGGGAGATGATAACACACTTGTTCTCTCTTGTTGGCGGGATTTTTAATTTTTTTTAAAAATGATCCTTCAGCCCAATTCATTATCATTCACAGGTTTGCTCAGGCCCTTGGTTAATATGTTTATGACTCCAGGAGAGCATAGAATGATAATTCAAGTTTGAATTTGTATGTTTTGAGGAAATGTTCACATCTAGAGTCTTATTGGGGGCACTCTGTAAAATCATGAGTGAGACAGATTAGGAATTGCTAACCTGGCCCGTCTGGTGTGTAAACCAAGGCTAAGGCAGTGACTTGCATGGTTGTGCATGGCGGGGTGCAGTGGAGCAAGGCCACAGTTCAGGTCTCCTGAGTCCCAGCGCCTTATCCTCTCGTCCGCCACTCTCTCACGCCTCGTGTGAGCCCCTGCGTCGTTGTTTCCCGCTGCCAGTGAACTGTTTAATCACTTGTCTTTTCTTCCAATCGGCGATGGTCTTCCCTTTGGTACACAGATCAATGCCTGTAACCACAGGCACCCGCCTCGGAGGCTGTTACTGAGCACGGGGGGAGGAACAGGAAAGGAAACATCCTCAGTCATAACAGCATCTCATCCCTGTCACCAGCCTGCCTTCTCCTGTGCACCCCGGCACTCCGGCCCATCTCTACCTTCTCCTAGTCCACCCCAAGGTGGTTGTTGGTCAGAAACAGCTGTATCTCCTGGAGAGTCGGGCTCAGTGGGGCCCCAAGGGAGGCCTGACCAGGGCCCCAAAGCACTTTGGTTAAAGATCACCTGGTGCTTTCACCCCAGCATATGGGTAAATTCACACCCTAGTGGATGGCTCACACACACGCGCTTCCTATAACTTTTCTCTCTACCTTTTTAGGAACTTGGCAGTGATATGGTGATAGGTGGCATGTCATTTTTTGGCTTAGGCAGATCTTATCATGTGTTTGCATTCCTAAAACAAATAACGAAGTACACAAGAAGGCAGCCCAGACGTTTATGGAAACAGTGCTGAGAAGGCATGTATCATTGATGGTTCTCACGGGCCTTACCAAGAAAACAGTTTCCAGGACTCCTGCCCCCTCACTTAATTAACAATTACCTGAAAATAATAACAACAAAAGCAACAAAGGAGCATTTACCATGTGTCAGACATTATGCTAAATACGGTGCGTGTACTACTGATTTATTCCTCACCACAACCCCGTGGAGTTGGGTACTGCTGATATTGACGGATGAGAAAATTCTGGCTTAAGGGGGTTAAGTCATTTCTCAAGGTCATGGGTAACAACTAATGTGGACTTAGGCTAGAATCTGAAGGAAGGCAAAACTCTAATTTTATTTTAGCTTTACAGCAAGTTGTTTATTTGTTTTTTAGCCACTTTATTCAGGCATAATTTATATGTAGGGAGTAGTGCATATTTAATGTATACAACTCTGTGTTTGAGAATGACTTTACACCAATGAAATCACCACCAGCATCAAGGCCATGGATTTGCCCATCACTTCCCAAAGTTTCCCCCATCTCCTCTGTTATTATTTTTTATTGTTGTAAGAACACTTAACTTAAGCTCTACCTTCTTAGAAAAAAAAAATTTTTTAAATCCTCATCCAAGAATATTTTTTCCATTTAATTGCAGAGAGGGTGGGAGGGAGGGAGGGAAAAGGGAGAGAGAGGGAAACATCGATATGAGAGAGACACATACATTGGCTGCCTACTGCATTCGCCCCAACCAGGGCTGGGGATTGAAACCGCAACCCAGGTACATGCTCTTGACTGGGAATCGAACCTGTGACCCTTTGGAGCTGATGTTCCAACCACTGACCCACACCAACCAGGGCCTTTTAGAACATTTTAATTATACAATAAAGAATTGTCCACAAAACTCTAATTTTAAAAGGTGAGTGTTACTTTTATAACTAGATGCTGACAGAATTGCATAGGATATTCAGTAAGAAATCATAATTCATGCGATCAGGTCAAATTGATCAATCTCCCGACGTGGACACTGTGGGGATCCCACAGAAATGTGCACCAGCTCTAGGATGGGAGATCCCACAGTGCGTTAGGGGTAGGATACATGTACATGAAAAAGTCCATCACAAATGCTGATGCTGACTGAAGCAGGACTGTGTTGCTAGAAGTAACAGACTTCTGGTGTGGAAGAGACTTGCACTTCGGGTAGGAAGGAACACAGGTTGCGACACTAGCAGGCACCAGAGCGTCGGGTACCTAATAAAGTTATGATCAATGATTGAACAAAGAAGCCAGCAAGACCTTCTTATTCCTGGTGTAGTGCAGGAATTCTCCAGGCTGCAGCCAGTGCCTCAGAGAGTGTGGGGCAGCAAATAATAGCCTATACCAGGGATTGCATTCGAAGTGCTGGCCCATGAGAGCAAGACAAGGAAATGATGCCTGAGTGGAAATCACTATACTGCTTCCTTCATCCACAAAGTCTTACTAAAAATAAAATAAATAAAATAAAATAAAATAAAATAAAATAAATAAAATAAAATAATAAAATAAAATAAAATAAATAAATAAAATAAATAAAATAGCTGAACTAAACAGTCATACTTGATTTACACACAGGTGAAACCTTTATCTCTCAGGGGCCAGGGAACAGGCTGCTGGCCAGTAGCCAGTTTGCAGGCCATTCTTGTGCAGCCATACCCTAGTGCTGCACACAGTAGGTCTCAGCACTCTTCTAAAATTCTGCTTCCCAGGCATGTGTGCCCTCAGTGTGCACCAGCCCCTTGTGCTGCCTCAGAGTCAAGTGGCCAAGGTCTGACTGCCACCTTTGTCCAGCTGTGTAATCTTGGCACTCGGTCCTTTTCTGGAGACCACAGGTGGGGATTGAATGAATTAAAAAAACTAATATATGGAAAATGTCTAACATAGTAAGGCTTTTTACCTGTTAGCCCTTGTTGCTGTGGTTATTAAGAATGTTGTTGTTAGAAACCCTTGTAAAGTCCTTTTTAAAAATAAAGATCCCAGTAAAATAAATCTTCTAGGATAAAATAAAAAATAAATATCCCACCCAGCCAGCATGGATCAGTGGTTGAGCATCGACCTATGAGCCAGGAGGTCAAGATTCAATTCCCCCATCGGGGCACATGCCCAAGTTGCGGGCTCGATCCCCAGTATGGGGCATGAAGGAGGCAGCCGATCAATGATTCTCTCTCATCATTGATATTTCTATTTCTCTCTCCCTCTCCCTTCCTCTCTGAAATTAATAAAAATATATATTAAAAAATAAAGTAAAATAAAGAACCTGGCTTCTATGAAGATATTGAGAAATGGTAGGAGAGTGACCTCTTTTTCATTCTCTAGCCTAATCCAGGGGGGGCGGGGGGGTTAAGGACAGGCATGAATCTTGATGTATTAAAATGTACTCAGGGTTTGCTTTCATTGAGTATGTAAGACTGGCAGGCAGAAAATGGTCATGAAGGAAGAAGTTTATACTCACAGGTCCCTAGAAATAGGGCGTACACCTCTGTGTGCCTGTTGTGTGCAGGGCCACGTGAGGAAGCACCAGGCAAAGTGCCTTGTTGCGGCTTTTGCGGGAGGAAACAGGTGAGGCAGGGCAGGCAGGTTTGGGATTGGCTGCTCTGAAGCATTTGACAGACTCCAGAGTGTAGCGATTGCCCCCCATTGCCTGGTACCTGGCCCTGGGGTGATGTTAAGGAAGCAGGATAGTGGCTCAACCTGAGAGAGCTCCATAAAGGAGGTAGTTGGTGGACATGGGCCCTCGGTTGATGGGCTTGCACGTGTAAAGCATGCTCTTGGGGGAGTCAAGGCATTAGCTAGCCTGGGGAGAGACAGTCTGTCCAGGAACAATAAGGCCTCAAATGTCAGAAAATCACAAAATATGAAAACCACAATTAATACCCATGCACTGCAATCCTGGGTGGCAGGAGTAGGGTTGGTGATGAAAGGAACACTGAGAGCTTCTAGCCCGCTCCCAGCCAACTCAGTCAGACATCTTCTAGGGAAGGAGTCCAATGGGGATCTCCATAGTAGAGAGAATGGTGTGCTGGGTTGGTTCAGCTACAATGCCCCCACTGTACTACCATTCCCAATGGGAAGGATGATTTAGGAAGACCCACCAGCTCACTCCTTTGCCTTCAACCCCACCTACCTGCTTTCCTTTTGATAACACATTTCATAAGCGGTGCTATGACAATCTGGTTGCCTCAGCCCAAAGGGAATTTTGCAAAACCTCTGTCTAGAGCTGGATCCACTTAGTTACAGACTAGTTAGAACGGTGTCTGATGGTTTTTGAGCAGCAGCCACATAATGACCTTGCCCTTGTGTTGTCACCAGGCAACCCCAGTCATGCTGTGAAGTCTGAAGCTGTAGTGGTCATGTTTCACAGACAAAACTCACCCGCAAGGTTTCTCCCTGCTCTGTTTTTCAATTTGCTTTCAGGGAAAGGCATGTGGTGTCCAGGACCCTTGGGAATACACAGATGTGTTTAAACAACTTGGTTTCTTCTCAGGTTCTGCCTAAATTCAATCATCCATTCATTCTTTCATTCAATAAGCAAATGATGTTTGGCAGATTTTTTTTTTCTTTTCTGAATTCCAGGCAGCACAGCAAAATGAATCATTGAGCTTTGGGACTCCAGTTCTCCAAAGTGGGAGGGACAGGGGGAAAGCCAGCATCTGCTGCACAAATGAGCAGCCAGAATGTGGGCTGAGGGAGTTTGAGAAGGCAGGCTACAGCTATCCATTTAGCAACAACTGGACTTCCTGCAGTCCTTGGCAAGGAAGTGGAGATTTCAAGGGCTCCAAGGGATTGGTTTCATTCCCATGTCACCCAGTTAGCTCTGGTTGGCTTCACTGGCCACAGAGTCTTCCCCTGGCCCTGACCTGCCACCCTACACTGAGAGGACAAAGGAAGGGGATGTGCTCGTCCACCCCATCATGGCTTGCCCACCCCATCATGGGACACATGATGCAGGGTGTGACCTCCTGCTGTTGGACCAGGGTAGCACATTTCAATGTGAGCCCATGCAGTCAGAGACATGGCTCATATGGATTGGGAATACGTTAATATGTTTTGGTCCAGCTTCCTGTTACCTTCTGGTCTAGTGGTTACTTACTGAATTTTCTCCTGGCAATACTCAGGAAGCCAAAACATAAATAGAGCCCAGTGTCTAGTTCTTGAGAGAGCCAAAAAGCCAAGAAGCCTGGTCTTGTTTAGTGGTTCAGGCTTTGAAGCCAACTTGCATGCATTCACATTCTGACTCTACCACCTGCTAGTTGTGGTAACAAGGGGTGAATTGCTTATCCTCACCGTGCCTCAGTTTTCTCCTCTATAAATGGGAATACATATCATAACCCTCCCTGTTGTAAATATAAAATGAGTTAATACATGTGAAGGGTTTGGAGTGTGTCCTAGTATAATCTATGTGCAATTTAACTATTTGTTGTTACTATGACTAGCATGGTTGTGAGGTAAAGAGTTTCAGGAACTGGAATTCGTGCCTCAAACAACCAGCAGGTGAGCCTTCTCCGGCCCCACCACCTTGCCATCAGGGGTTCTCTGATCAGTGTCCAGCATTCTGGGATGTGGGGAGGAAGATCCTTGAAGCCAGCTCCCCTCCCCATAGGTTTTCAGGGTTTGGGGTACAAAGAGTAGAAAGGAATGGCTCTGAACCTGGCCAGACCTGAGGAGGAGGAGCTGGATGAGCTCCAACATCCAGATGGAGAAGCTATTAAGGCGCTAGAATGAGTCCAACTTCTCAAGAGTCATTTCTACTTTCTTGAAGGTCTGAGAGAGATAGGGTATTCAAGTGGGTATATCAGATCATCTCACATTTTTGCCCCAATTCAGAAACCTGCCCCCTCAGCCAGCACTATATATTATCAGCCAATGCCTGGGTTTGACCTCCCTTCACCACCATTAGCATGAAACTTTTACCTAAGAGCTAACCTTAGTCAATGCATACACAGGGCTTAGAAGCACTCTCGTCTTTCCCAAGGGCTTAAAATATAACAGTCATACACTTGGTATTTTGGGGGTGACCATCGACAGGCCTCTGACCACCACTCCCCTCCTCCCCACTCATGCCCTGGACCTGTTGTAATTGTCAGAAGATTCAGAAAGCTTCTGAAGATACACAAACAGCTATGTTTGTGTGAAGTGTTGGTCCACACTTCCTACCTGTTAATCTACCTTTCTCATTGTTCCACACCGACAAGCTCTTGTATAATGAAAGGCAATGAAGGAGGGAGTCAGTGGCAAAATTTCGCTATTGAAACAATCTTGGGTTGAACAGAGAAGAATAGATCCCTGTCTACACATACTTATGCCCATACCAGAGAGAAAGAAAAGAGATTTGACATTTGGTCATGGGGATATTTTGTTCTTGAGTTAGATGTTTTTTATAAGACATGTTACTCATCCAGTCCTCATAATGACCTTATAAGAGAAATTCTTACCATTTTACACTTAAGGAAAATGAGGCCCAACGTCCAACCTGCAGTCTCTACTCACTAGAGGTTACTTCCTGAAACAGACAGCCCCTCCCCGTTCCCCCTGAAAGCTATCAAACAACAAAAGAAAATACAGCCCAGACGTGATAACGCTGACCAGCTCCTTATTTTGCCTTGCAGAGGCAAATAATTAGTTGGAGCTCTTGCCGAGTTTCATATGCACGGGGCTGGCGGGGTGCGAAGATTTTCCCTTATATACACTATTATAGGAAAGCCCATAATTGGATCTAATTTCTGCAGCTGCCATGAGAAAGCAGGATGGTAGCACAGCATCTGGGGGACAACAGAGGCCAATGCAGCAGGGTGGAGTATGCGGGATGCCACTGAGAAACCCAGGGCACAGGACAAACCCCCACTCTAAAGTGATGCCAAGGCCAGGATCCAGCCAGTGGGGACAGTGGCGGGAGAGCGTGGCCCCGCAGCCCCCACCTAGGGAGGGTGGGCATGCAGTTCCCACAGCAGCAGAACCTCCTGTATCTTTGTTCTCTCTCTGCCACGGCTTGTAAGTATTAGCCTGATGTTGTTTACTTCTTTTCCCAATCTCTCCAAGGAATATGATTCACACGTTTTCAGATTTATTTGAACAAAATGCAATAAATATGCTGCTTCAATTTTAACCGCTGGCCGGTAGCCAGGGTTTTTAATGAATCTGGCCAGTGCTACTGAAGTGTTCCAGGATCTCAGGGCTCTGGGCACGGTGAGATTATACACACTGGTGCGCGCGCGCACACACACACACACACACACACACACACACACACACACACAAGTACACGTACGCGCACCTCCCACCTCCTATTCCCTGGAGGGCCAGTGAATCACAGTCAACGGCAGGTTTTTCAGAGCCGACTCTGGTTAAAATTAGCAGGAGCCCTTATTGTTCAAGGGGAAGAGGATTCCTCCGTCTCCTTTCACGGCTGCGTGAAAATGTCATCTTTTCATTTTCCCCCGCTGTTGGAATTGCCATCCCCACCTTCGAAAGCTGCCATCAGCCGTTTTCTCTTCTTTTGTTTTATCGCAAAGGGTCACTAGACCAGGCCCAATGTATGGGGACTTCCACATTGAAACTACTGGACATGGGGGCATAATATGGGCATAAAAAGACTCTGAATGGACTTTCACCACAATCAGCACCCCATGCTCCTGAGAGGTGGGAGAAGGCAGGAAGAGACACACACAGAGGTACTCCTGAGCCCGACACCCTTTCTCAGAAAGGGGAGGAGGAGAATGAGAGATGCGGACAGCAGACCTGAGGCACCATTTCCCAGGCCCCACCCTCCAGTAAATACTGCCAACAGAAGGTAAAACTGGGGAATCTGCAAGAGGGGTCCCTCTTCTTGACCCCAGCATCCTTTTTCTGCAGGAATATGGTCATCAGGACACCCTCCAGCTTCAAGAACCTGAAACTCCAAAGTTGGGAGCCCATAAGGAACACTTATGGCCATTATGGGTTGGCATCTAGGAACTTCTCTAAAAGGAAGAGATCATTGCAGCAGGGAGGGTGAATATAGAGCCTGGGGCATGACTTCCCACTGGTGACAAAGAAAACCCATCTATCGGGATGGTGGCCAAATGCTGCCTTGTTGGTATCAGATACTACCATCTATTTCTCTTCTTACAAATAATAGTCTGATCTCTTTTATTATTCCTTTTGGTGATGTCAGATGCCCCTGTTTCCTTTTTTTTCTGGGAGTTACTAATAGAAGCAAATTATGGATTATTCCTCAGGGGTCTATCCACCTCTCTCCTTCCCCATCTCATGTCATCTCATCCTCTGAAGGCACCTTCACAATCATTGGACAAATAAGCAAAGAAATTTGGAAGTCAGCCACCTGGGCAAGGAAATAACATGAAGGCCTGGCTGCCCTTGATGCTGGGCAATAGGACCAGAGTCCAGAGGCTCAGGTGGGGATGGCATCACCAAAACCCCTGGTGTGACTCCCGGGAGCCTTCACTTCTCATCAGTGGGGCCCATCAAGTGATCTTTCCAGCCCCATTGTTCTGTAATTCTGACATCCGGGCTGCAGACTCTGGTAGTTTTCCCTTAACATCTTTTACCCTCGTAGTATTTTAGAATTAAAGACACTTTTACAGTTAAACATCTCCTTCTCTGTGTTTCACTTTCTTGAAATGGAATAATAAATAGCTCTGATTTCTGCCATGATTGCTCAAATCATAAAAATTGCATCCTCTTACTTACAGTATTCATAGAATTGTAGTGATTTTTATGGAGACTGTCTAAAAATACCATCTTCTTTCCATGTCAGGTAGCAGTGTCAGTGATGTGTGTTGGAGTGGGTCTCTCCATGCCCTCACAGACACTGACACAAATCCATTAAACACGTGTTGCATGATCACATGATCTCTTGCTAGCCCTTTGCCAGGTGGACACTTGAAAACATATGAGAAATAGAGGACACAAACTCTGTTCTCAACTTTTTAACTTCCTTATTGGGAAGTCAAGATATGTTTTCAACATATGAGAAACATACAATAACAATAATAGTATACAATAACATATGAGAAATATACAATAACAATAATTGCATAACAGTAATCTATATATATAAAAGCCTAAGCGACCGAATGACCAGTTGACTAGTTTCTATGATGTGCACTGACCACCAGGGGACAGATGCTCAATGCACACGATTGGGCTCCCTCCTGTCTGGATCGGGTCTGCAGGGATCAGGCTCTCTCCTGTCTGGATTGGGCAGAAACTGACTATCCGACATCCCCCGAGGGGTGCCGGATTTCGAAAGGGCATAGGCCAGGCCTAGGGACCCCACTGGTGCATGAATTCCTGCATCGGGCCTCTAGTACTTAATAAGAGTGTGTCTATTAGGAACCAGGCATTGTGTTAGATACTTGATAGATCTTTACTTCACTTAAGCCTCGGCAGATTCCATAAAGTATCTCTTTTTATTTCCATTTTACCGACAAGGAAGTTCAGTCTTAAATGAATTTATCTACCCAACGCTGAGCAGTGATTGAAAATGCATCTGACTGGCTGAAACCGGTTTGGCTCAGTGGATAGAGCGTCGGCCTGCGGACTGAAAGGTCCCAGGTTCGATTCCGGTCAAGGGCATGTACCTGGGTTGCGGGCATATCCCCAGTAGTAGATGTGCAGGAGGCAGCTGATCGATGTTTCTCTCTCATCGATGTTTCTAACTCTCTATCTCTCTCCCTTCCTCTCTGTAGAAAATCAATAAAATATATTTAAAAAAAAAAAAAGAAAATGCATCTGACTGATTCCGTGAGTGTGAAATGTCATATAACCATGTGTTAAAGTGAGTGTAAGCAAGGTCTACAGAGCTGTGGTGTAGGTGGGAGTGCTCTGCAAGGTCAGGGATGTGGACGTTCTGAGTAAGGGTGCTTGAGTTTATACTGAGAGGAATATGAAGGAGCTAACCCTGGGGGATGGAGATGAGGCACCTGTTCAGACGTGAAAAGGAGCATAGGGACTCCTGATAGGAGAGGAGGGAGGTGGGGGAGGTAGAAGAAGAGAAAGGGGGTAAATAGTGATGGAAGGAGACTCGATTTGGGGTTATAAACACAATTTATATACCTGAAACCTGTATAATTTTATTAACCAGTGTCAACCCAATAAATTCAATTTTTATAAAGGAACACCAGAGGAACTTTGTGTTGCCTCCCCCATCTTCTTTAACGAAAGGGAAACCTTCGATGGGAAGGGAGAGCTTCCATTTGACCAAACCTAGACCCTGTTAGCTCCTTACACCGGATGGCCTTCAAGCTAACTCCTGGCGTGACAAAGGGCTGCCCTCAGGTAATTTTGATTATTTTTAGAATGGTGCTTATGGAAACAAACACATTCCACTCATTACATAATCAAGGCTGGAAAAACAATGTTTTACTATCACTTTTATTAGGAAATGCAATAATTTCCAATTTTGAGAATTACCGTTGGGGGATTTTTTTCACACCTTTTTTAAAGTCTTGCATTGGCTTTAATGGCACTTCTCCGCCATTCCCTGTGCTCCGTGAACCCTGGTCCCAGCTTCCTCTCCTTTCTTAGGGAAGTGAATTCTCAAGTTCACGTCAAACATGGAAGTTATTTCTAGCTCTCAGTTCATGTGATTCTCCAGTGTTGCAGCCTAATTGTACATTCAGTCAGAATTTTTTTTTTCAACGTGTTCGGCAACTTTTTAATCCCACATCAGGTCATTATCTGCTTGTCTCCAGGGCCAAGTAGATAAAATTAAGAAACAAGCCATCTTCTGACAAGAGTTCTTTCTTAAGCCTTTGCCTAAAGCAAACCTCTCACACTTTGTGTTACTTTTTGGCGTCCAGACACGGTGTTCATCTGTATCTCTAATAGTCCTTGGAATGTAAGACTGGGGCACCTGAACCAAAAAAGACTTGGGTTCAAAATCCTGCTCAGATTTATTTGTGAGAACCTGACTATGTTTCATAACATCCCTGAGCCTCATTTTCTTCACATACACAATGTGCTTAATATTATCTTCCTCCTGGGTTGTGGGGAGCTTTGGATTAAAAGTGGTTTGTGTAATTATGTGATCTTCAACCAAAGACAGCTAGTAGTCCTGAATTAACCAAAGGGATTTCATTAAAAAGTGGCTTCCCACCCTGGATGGTGTGGCTCAGTTGGTTGGGTGTTATCCTGTGCAGTGAGAGGTTGCTGGTTCAATTTCAGGCCAAGGGCACATGCCTGGGTTGCAGGCTCGATCATCAGTAGGGGGCATGCAGGAGGCAACCAATAGATGTTTCTCTCTCATCAATATTTCTCTCCCCCTCCCCCTCCCCCTCCCCCTCCCTCTCCCTCTCCCTCTCCCTCTCCCTCTCCCCGTCTCTAGCTCTCTCCAATATCAATAAACACATATTTTTAAAAATTATTTTTAAAGTGGCTTCCCCTGTAAGACGTACCCTCCTGAGTCACCGTTACTGTGAGGTTCCCATAACCCTGGACACATGATAGAGACACCCAGGCAAGCGTGGACCTGAGTTTCCCAGGCTTTTGCATGTCCAGTGACTATTGCATCTTATTTGTTCTGCCTAATAGAAATGAGATCTCTGCTGTCTTCTCAAACATAGAAGTGCTCCCACATTTGGCTCTCAGATCTTTCTTTATGATGGCCAGGTGATTTCCCTCCTGGTTAAGATGTAGAATCAGACAGAATTAGAGACCATAAAGAATCTCAGGACAAAAAGAAGTGATATGCTCAAAGTCACAGAGCTAAAGATGAGTGAGCCTGAGAATGCCATCTCCTGAGCCTCTGTGCCCCCGCCCTCCTTCAGGATCTTAAACCTTGAGTGAACCCATGAAGTCATCTCTGTGTGGAGGTGCTTCTGCCCAGCGTGATCCTAAATGAATCACTGGACCAGTGGAAAATATTCAAGATGACTTAAGTGCAACATGGTTCATTTCTTATTACATATTCATCCACTGATGTGGGGTGTTTCTGTGTCACTCATCCCAGTGTTCACTGTCCCTACTTCTTCAGTGGTCAGAGATTCCATTTGTATGGCTTGTTTTAGTTAGGGTGAGAATCACCATGGCCGTTTCTCAGTTATTATGCTCATTCTTGCCATTTATGTGGTGTACCAATGGCTTTGTTACCAGTGTCTGCCCAAGTTTCTCTTCATTGTAGATGCTCAATAGATGCTTATTGAATGAACAAGTTGATAAATGAATAAATACATGAATAATCCCAGCACATATCAATTCAGTAGTATCTATAACTTGCTGGACTGACTTCAGTTTATAAATTAAACAAGCCTTGAAATTTCAATTTGGTAAAAGAATTTAGTTTGGGGCCTGTATGCCAACTAATAACTATCTGGACTATTTTTTTAGTTGCTACAATGTTGGTATTTAAAGCTGTAATACACCTGCTTCTTTAGGAAGGTGGTCCCATGCCTTTGCCTGGCCATCTCTGCTCCTCTGGTTAACTACATGCATGGTTTCTGTCTGCGTATCTGTCCTCTTGTACTGGTAAAATGTTCACTCTCATCATTGTTGTTCAGTTATTTCCTCTTCTTTCTCCATACCTCCTATTTTTGTGTTCAAAGCTTGTTTAATAATCTGAGATTGAGCATCAGTAGGAGAAAAATCTCCTATAGATGGAGCATGAAGTCCTCCCAAAATGATATCAAACACCCAGCCCATGAAGACAGGAACAAAAAGGGAAAACCTCAATGGAGGTGTGTACAAACCCACACTTGTAGGATACATATTAGGTAGGGATTTCTCTTCTTGAAAACATACCTTTTTGAAAGCCCTCACCTACCATTTCCTTTTTTTGTTTTTAAATTGTATTGCTTTCAGAGAGGAAGGAAGAAGGAGAGAGAGATAGAAACATCCACGATGAGAGAGAATCATTGATCGGCTGCCTCCTGCATGCCCCCTACTGGGGATCGAGCCTGCAACCTGGGCATGTGCTCTTGACTGAAATCAAACCTGGGACCCCTCAGTCCACAGGCCAACACTTTATCCACTGAGCCAGACCAGCTAGGTCTACCACTTCCTTTAAACAGTGAACTGTGCAGGGTTACCAAGCAAGATTGGATTTACAAGAATATGATGTGAACATGGCTTTAGGTGTCTTCATGTCAACAGCCCTAACTTACTCATCAGCTTCCTCATAGTGCTTCAGAGGGAATGTCTAGTGTGAAAGTTGCCCAATGAAGGTTGAGGAAGGGAAATGGAAAGAGGGAGTGCAAGTAGGGCACACTAGTTAACCATTCGGGATCAGAGGGTTAACATCTACCCTTGACTTAAAAGCATCTTATCTTCTCTTGGCCATTTTCTCAGAAACTCCTTAGGAGCAGCTTTTGTCCCCTCTAACAAAGTTGCACACATTGAGAACAAACCACCTCATCTCCATGGCTGGGTATTTGTGTGTCTACATAGAAGTCCTTTATGACCCCGTTACTCACGTGTAAAATCTAAACTGCTGGCATCACTCCCAGCCTGACCTAGGGCACTGTCTTCTGTGACACTTTACCCACCCACCCTAGAAACTCTTTTGCAGCACACGGAATTCTTGCCTTTCCCCAAACACTCAGTTCTATTTTATGCTCCCTGCCTTTGCACCTGCTGCTCTCTCTTCCTGGAATTCCTTTCCTCTCCTTTCCGCCAACACTTCCCCATTGTTAGAGACCCAAATCAAGGGTCACCTCCCCAGGGAAGTCCTTCCTGACCCAGCAGGGAAGTCACTCATTCCCCAGAGTAAGGGCTCTTGTGCTTGACTCTGTTGTCCTTATCACACAGTATTAAAAGCTAGTTTTTACATGTTTGCCCACAGCACTCTAAGGATAGAGATTTATCTTTATATCCTCACATTTAAGCCGGGGGGGGGGGGGGGGAGGGATAGGGACTAATATTAATTTTATTATTGATGAGAAAACCAAACCAAAAAGTTTCCCAGGTTCAGACAACCAGAGCCTTGTAGAACTATAACGTGAACACAGGGAATGTAGGCTCAGAGGTCACCTTTTTAACCACTTTGACATGTCACTCTTCCTTAAAAATGATCATATTGGTGACCTTGTTACTTTTACTATGGTATCTATAGTAACATAAGTCTTATTCTTTACCAATCAGATCAATTATGTTTGTATGTGAGTTATACAGTTAATAAATTCCATTTTAAACTATTGTTCTAGAATATTTACTAGTTTAAAATCTACCCCCAAAATCATTAGCATGGCCCCCAGTGCAATGGAAGGGAATGTGTGTGGTGGTTTCGGCTCAAGGGAGATTGTTATTTTTATTTAAATGTCTTGTTCCTGCATCTTGCTTCTTCAACTAAATATTTGAGTACCCGAAGACTGGACTATTTCTTATACCTTAAGGGTCCCCCAAAGGACTTGGAGTTGCTGTGTTCACTGTAGGCACTGAAACTTTTGCTGGGTAAATTAACACAGGAGCAAAACTGCTTCCTTATTGCCAACCACCAACAGTGTATTGAGAATGTAGCATCAAATTGAATATTTAAGAGTTGACAAACTTTCTTACTGAATTTCCAGCTCGCAGAGAGTTAGGAGTTGGTTGGGGAGCGATCACTCAGTTGGCAGCCTCTCTTCTAAGCCTCTAGCCCTCATCAGGCATCTGGGAGCCTCCATCCCAATCACCTTGTAAATATCCAGTGTTTCCTGTATTCATTCCTGTGCCTGGCTAGTTTGGAGCACATTCTCTGGGCCAACCCCTGTGCTAATAATTTTACAAGTGTTATCTCACTTAATCCTTATATAGCCTTCTGAAATAGGTGATTTATAAAACCCCTTTTTTAAACATAAGGAAACTGAAGCTTTGAGAGGTTAAATAACTAGAACAAGGTCAAATACCTGGTAAAGCGACAGAGCTTGGATTTAAATAGGACCTTCTGGTTCCAGAGTCATAGACTTAAAACTCCTTTTCTTTTCAGTAGTGTAGTCTCAATTATTGGCTAATACTTTTGAATTCTGATTCTCTTTTACACAGAATGTTTCTGTTTCCATATCTTTGTTTTACTTTCCTCTTTTTAACCCCCACTCTTTTAAAATAAGGACTAAAAAATGTTACAGGGTTTTATTAATTACTAGAGGCCCAGTGCATGAAAATTGTGCATGGTGGGGGGCAAGGGGGAAGGGGGGTCGGGGGGTCCCCTCAGCCCGGCCTGCTCCCTCTCCAATCTGGGACCCCTCAGGGGATGTCCAACTGCTTTTCGTAATCTGGGACTGCTGGCTCCTAACCACTCACCTGCCTGCCTGCCTGATTGCTCCAACCCCTCTGCCTGCCTGCCTGCCTGATAGCCCCTAACTGCTCCCCTGCTGGCCTGATCATCCCTAACCACCTCTGCCTCACCCAGCACCCAGGACCCAGGATTCCCTCCTCGGACTGGTTGCAGGCACCCGGGACCCGGGCTTCCCTCCCTGTGGCTGGCCACAGGCACCCAGGACTCAGGCCGGCTTCGCCTGGGCTGGCCACAGCTACAGGTGCCCGGGACCACGGGGCAGGCAGCTTGTCCCTCTCCCAGGCTGCAGGCACTGGCGTCTGGGACCACAGGGCGGGCGGCTTGTTCCTCTCCCAGGCCGCAGCCTGGCTGGTCCCCATTCCTCTCTCGCAAACTCATTTGTGCCTGGCTCTGGTCCCCATTCCTCTCTCCCCAGTGTTGAGTGTCTGAGCTGTTACTGCGTGATAGTGTGAGGGTGTGATGACCATTTGCATATTAGCTCTTTATTATATAGGATAATTCTGAACTAGCATCCTATCCTCATGACCCTTGATAGTTTGAGGCTGCATCTCCTGAAATGCTTATCCCATTTGTTAAATAGCAGTCTGCCTCCCCTCTTTGGAACTCCCATTTCTTGGTTTTCCAAATGAAATCCAGAATACAGAAGTCCTTATTCTTTATGTCTGTCTCAAGAGTAGGCCATTAGTGAACTGGATTGACTCTCTATGAATCTTTGAATCAAATGCAATAATCTCTTTCCCAGTTCCAAACCTCCCCAAACACCAAGTTTCCCTCTCTGATCTCAAGCCCCACTAGGGACTCTTTATTATCTATTTCTGAACATTTATCCTCACTCCCCTCTGAGTGACTGAGAGACCTCTTCAGATGCCCTAACAGATAGGGCTTAACTATTAAAATACTCCCCCTTTATCTTAAATCATATCATCAGTCTTGTTGCCTGAATGGCATATTGTTCATTAGCTATGTTTGTGTACCATGAAATGTTTGAAACCAGCACAGGCATCCAAACCAGACTTATTTGGGACCACTTTGGGGTTTGGCATCAGTGAAATTTCCTTCGAGGATGGTTGATAAAAAAAAAAAAAAAAAAAGAAAAGAAAGAAAGAAAAGTATGGCATCCTGTTTCTTGAACAGAGGCTTGCATAATCAACCAAGTAGAAAGAGATGTTGAGATGCATTTAACCTCATTAGTTTCAGTAGGACTGGCTCTCCCCAATCCATCAGAGTTGAGCTACATTAGTGAAACTCAACTATTTCCAAATCTCATTTACATAATGGATGAGATGTGAAATGAGCCCAATGTAAGGGGAGCCGCCCGGAGGCACTAAAGTTTATCACAATATGTAAGAGTTCTTTTAGATCATTGCATTAAATTTCCACTAACAAGATAACAAATTAATTGTCTGTGTTACTGTACTAGCCCACAGTCTTTTGAGTGGAGAGTATCAGTGAGGAAGGCAGCTGGGGTTTCAAGGACTGTGGGCGGAGAGGGAAGCTCAGAGGGATGAGATGAATGCTACCATGGCTTTCTTCTGCCTCTTTAAGAAATCCTAAGGACCTCGGTAATCTGATGGTGGACTTTGGCTTTATTAGTGAGGTAAGCGAGGATGAGTAAATCAACTGTATCAGACAAGCCTCAGGACATCTAGAAATTGATCATTCTGCCGAAATAAGCACTTTGTGTTTATTAGCTGGGAGTTCATCACTCTCACTACTCCTCGTCCAATTCCTAAGAGATTTCAAAGCCATCATCATGGTATTAGCTCGTCTGACTGAACTACTGGAGATAAAGATTAGGAGATCTATCTAATGATGGGTCTGAGTTTCTGTGATTTTTTTTTCTTCTATTGCAAAGGAGAGAGCTTTCCTAGCACACATTCTGTATCTGTATGTGGATGCCCTCACACAATTACAATGTGCATGCATTCCCAGTTCAAACAGTGAGACAAAGTAATGGGTTTGAAGAAAGGACACAGTAAAGCTCTTAAAATAATGCAACTTGTCCATACGTGGAGAAATGACGAGTGAACAGGGGGTGTATGCTGAGTTGACTTCTCTAGTTGGCACAATATGCCTATACCGTGGGTGATGTTGCGCTGAGAAGAATAAGTAGATTTCATAACCATTTATAATCCCAACACCCATGCATGGCCAGATTCCCACAGATGTGTCCGTGAGAGATGAGTATATATTGGGCTGATCTGTCACAAACTAGTAAATACGCATTTATCTATTTCTACATATATTTATAGATACACATACACTAAAGCTCCAGATAGCAAGCTCTTTTCTCAATGTGGCTTCTAAATAAGCAGTAATCAAAATGCAAATAAGGTGACCCAGTTAGCATCCAGATCTGTATTACCATGCAGATGTGCTCTGCGACTCTGTGCTCCAAAGGTAACAAGGAAGACACTACAAAAGATGCTCATATTAACCAGCGTTGACCAAGCCCTTCTTGTTGGGGAGAATCCAGAAAAGACTGTTCCAGAGTCAGTGGTCTGAGAGCTTGGGTCAGATCTCTGAGTTTGGGCTTGGTTTGTTTCTGAGCTGCTCTGTGAGTGTAGAATGACAACTCTGCACCAGGAGAGCAGGAAGACTGCTTCTGTGAAGTCTGAAATTGTAACCCTTAGAGCACAACGCTTACATGCTGGCCTAAGATAGTCCCAGAATAAGGCCAGGGTCAGACTCATGGTTCTGCCATCCTCCTCATGTGATACAAGTTACACCTTCTTTCTGGGGCTCGGTTGCCCGGGAAGAAATGGCCTAACTCTGAACTGCCTTGATATGACTTTACTGAAGCTCCTTTGTATTCATCTGGTGATGAAGCCTGTAATAGGCTTGAGGTCCATTACAGTAGCAAATTCTTAAATTACTTGTGAGCCCAGGATGGAACAAGAGCATACTTGGTGCATTGTACTATTAAATTGGTTTTAATTACATGTATGCATTGTTTCTTCCCTTAATACCTCTTGAAAATCCCTTTGTTATATTTCTCCGAGAACAGGTACCACTCTATTGTGTGAACTTTTTTTTCAAGTACAAGAGCAGTTACATCAGCATTCTGTTTGGTTCTGTCTGTCTGCCCTTTGTCCTGTGAGCACATGTGTTTGTATATAGGAATTAACTTGGGCAGGTAAGGGTTCTAACATGAGCTTACAAGTATCTATGAATCTTAAACTGTATAGAAACTGTTTTCATCATATATATGTATATAGGATGTTCCAAAAATTTATGCACACTTTAACACTGATAGCTCAATTAATGATTCTTTCTTTTCAGATTTAACCCATTGGAATTAATCATGGGTTAAAAGTGTATATACATGTTTTTGGACACCCTGTATGATGCGCTTTTTTTTTTCCTAAGACAAGGTTCTGATGTCTGAGATGCAGAAATATTAAAAACGTCTTACTCAGTATGTCTCCTCTTTGTGGTCTTGATATCTGATATCTTCCCATTTTGGATTATATCATTCGGGAACCTCTAGAAAACGCCCTTCACCCTGGCATGATCAGGAGAGACTTTTTCCTGCATCATTAGAATTTACTGCATTTTTTTAATATAAATCTCAATGGCGTTCCAATAGACAGGAATATTATCTTCTCAGCCCATTTCTGAAGTTCTAAATTAAAAGAGGCAAGACTTAATCAGGTGTTTTAGTGGCCTTTCTGAATGTAAAAGCTTAAAAACAGAATGGTAGAGCTAGAATAGATTCTGACCAGCAGGAAACCAAAGTTCGGTGAGATTCCAAGTCTTGTTCAAGTTCATCCAGTAAGTGTGGGGCAGAACCTGCAGTAACTTAGTGTCTCAGGACTCCAGTCTTTTAACTTTCGTATTAACATATTATATGTCTTTGATACAATTTATGAACTATTAGTACTCACTGAATAGTTGGTGTCAGCTTTATGCTAGGAAGATACAAGAAGAGAATATAAAGTCTCTGCTTCCTGAGGAATTTCAGTCTTACAGACACTTAGTACTAAGACCATATAGTGCGAAGAAATAATAATAGTTAACACAATTGAGTTCTGACTATATCTAGGCTCCATAATTAGTGCTTTCATATTAGTTGTGTATTGCTGCTATAACAAATTGCCACAATTGTGGTGGCCTAAACAACACAGATGTATTACTTTATAGTATTAGAGGTCAGAAGTTCAGACTGGCTCTCAGGGAGCTGAAATTAGAGTATCAGCATTCCTTCCTGGGAACTACAGGAAGGAATTCATGTCCAGCCTTTTCCATCTTCTAGAAGTCATCTGCATTCCCTAACTCCCATCCCCTGCTTCATCTTCAAAGCCAGCAGCAAAGCATCTTTCTGACCCCACTCCATCACCACATCTCTCTGATTCTTCACTCTGCTTCCTTCTACTTGAACAGACCCTTTTGATTACATTGAATTATGGATACTCTCCTTATGTTTAGCTCAGCTTATTGGCAACATTCATTCTATTTTCAACCTTAATTCTCCCTTAACATGTCACATAATATATTCACAGGTTGTAGGCATTAGAATGTAGACATCTTTGGTGGGAAAGGGGGTGTGAAGGGCAGGGGGCATTATTTTCTGTCTACCATAATATGTAAATTATTCTAATCCTCACAAAAACCTCATTTAACAGATAAATAAACGGAGGCATGGAAAATTGACATAGCTTGGCCCAATCACAAAGCTAGTAAAGCAGGTAGTCTTACTCCAGAGAATATATTCTTCACTTCTACTTTATACTATGCTGGAAAAGGAGTTTTAGAATAGAAGACCATGTGCAGACTGAAGTAGTTAGGGCATCTTCCCCAAAGGTTTTGGGCCTAGAACAATAGGTGTGTTCCATGTATCCATTCATCCATCCTCTTTAGAAAATCTGGTATCTATCAAGTTAAGTATTGGGAAATCAAGACATGGTTCATAACCTCTAGAATCTTGCAGTTGCCTACAAAAACTGGCAGGGAAGTGCACAGGTAATTACACAACATTAACTCATATTGCTGTAGTCTGTTTAAGGTGATAAGACATGTGGGAGGGAGTTGACATGTGTCAACTCTACTTAACAAATAGATATGCTTTTATTTTTCCCAACTGTCTTTTCAAGCGGATCCCCCAGTATTTGGTTTGTAGGACCCATCCCAAGCACTGTTGTCTCATTTACACAATGAAGACCACCGCCCTAGCAGGTCGTCCCCTCCACTTCTAGCCATTGAATTCTACCCATTGTTCAAGACTGGGATTTTTGTACCTCTCTCTGTCTTTCTGAGTGTCTGGTTGGTCCCATTCATATTTCCTTCCCATGACTAATGGTGCCTGGCACTTACAGGCTATTAATGAATGTTGAGTTAATAAATGGAAGACCACAAGGCTACCTCAGATCCCACTGAGATCTCATTCTCCTCCAAATTCATGGAGGACTCATTTGGCCTCCTGTCTCATTTAGTTTAACAGCTTTGTACGTATTTATCCTATCCCACTTTCCACTGCTATACCTCCTCTGGAAAGACAGAGATCAACATCTTCCAAATTTTGCTAGTCAGCACTCAAATAATGGTTGATTTTTTTAAAAAATATTTTATTGATTTTTTACAGAGAGGAAGGGAGAGGGATAGAGCATCAGAAACATCGATGATGAGAGAGAAACATCGATCAGCTGCCTCCCACACGCCCCCGACTGGGGATGTGCCCGCAACCAAGGCACATGCCCTCGACCGGAATCGAACCTGGGACTCTTCAGTCCACAGACCGACGCTCTATCCACTAAGCCAAACCGGTTAGGGCAATAATGGTTGATTTTTAAGTGATTGATTCTAAGCTCACTGAATAGTATTTTACTTAAGAGTGACCCTGCCTGAATTTCATCTTTCAAGGTCCTAGAATGCAGTAAAAGTCATTGGCCACAAAATACATGTTGATAGGGCCACCACCTATGATCCAGCAGGTTGTTCACTGCCCACAGGTACCTGGCTCAAGGGGATGGTGGGGCTGAAATTCAGTCTCTCCTCGCTCCAAACCATGAGCAATGGGGATGCATTTGCACATGGGAAGCCAAGTCTATTGTCACATAGGTGCCCTCTCTTTGCCTTGGTTTCTATCTGTGTCCTTAGTTTCTATCCACCTACATGCCTTTTTCTAATTCACTGACAGATACTATATGAATAGCAGAGGCTCTGCCTTTTGATGATTAGAAAAGCACTTTATGATCTTTCTGGTATAGACACTTTATGCTACACAGAAATTATTAGAATGTAATTCTTATGAAACAGGGACTTCAACTGTTTTAACTGGTGCCATGTCCCTGGGATGGTATTTGTTGAATTAAGGAATAAGACGATGCAACAAAAATAACACTTTTATTGACCTTGACACAGAAAAATATTATTTCCCAAATCCTAAGGGTATCTATTGGCTTGATTCACTTTCTTCTGTAACATATATCCCTCTTATTGCCATAAGTGATACTCATTTGCAAAAGAAAAAAGTGCAATGTAAAAAATCTGAAAAGACAACCAGTATATGAGAAAGGGGATTATTATCAAGTTTTTAAGAGCAGTTTCCTCTTGTGAAAAAGGTTATTTACTGCTTTACCCAAAAGTCAATGTGTTCTAGGAAAGGAAAAGAGCATTGCGTTGAATCAAGAGGCATGGATTTTAACACTTCTTCCGCACACATGACATGTGAGCTTGGGCAAACCACCTAGTCCTCTGTGCCTCAGTTTCCTCATTTGTGAATTTGGACTTTCACCATCTGCCTCTTGTTACCCACAAGGATGTTGCAAGGGGCAAATTGCACAATGCATGTCCAAGTTCTTTGCAAGATTAAAAGCCACTGACTGCTCAATATAGCATACCTCCCAGTCCATGCCCAGCCCTGCATTCTGCCACCTAAAGGTGGCCAGGGAGTTGACTGCAGGTGTCAGCCTCTCCCACTGTGCCTGCCTGGCCTTTGTCACCAGGAAACATCTGCACTTGCATATCTTACAATTAAAAAACTTAAGGTGTTCAACAGCCAATATTAATCACATGCTGTTTTCCAGATATACGCTATCTGCAGTGGATGCTACAAAATGAATTACAGATGATCCCTGGATGATGGTCCCATCAGTCCCTTCATTTAAAAAAAACTTAAGAGATGAGGACCCAACTAGTTTTTACCACTTCTTAAGAGCTATGTAATTTTAGATAAGTTGAGTAGCCTCTCTGAACCTCCATTTTTTTTTTTTTTCATCTAGAAAAGGGGAGTAAATAGTAGCCATCCCACAAACGTTTTCTGTTTGTTTTTCCCATAAAGAAAATGAGATAAAGAAGATAACTAGCTTTATAATTACTCTAGGGTGAGGCTGGTTTTTATTAGCCAAGGTCACAGAGGTTATTAAAGGGATCCTGGGAAAGGTAGCCCCCATAGAGCCTGCTTTTTCTCTGTGACCCCTGTGACCTTGAGCAACCTGGGGAAGAGGTAATTGAACAGCAACTACTACTTTGGAGGAAACAGAATAAAAATATCGAAGCTATTGACTCACCCTGAAGGCAGTAAGCAGTGCTTTGGTTTCTGACCTTTTCGCATCCTGGGGCAGTCAATAACCTGGCCGCTCTATGCAGCGCCTGCCTCTGATTCTGATTTGGGAGTACTTTAACCTTGAACTGAGCTCCAGGTAACCAAGGCAACAGGAAGTCAGCTCCTGCGTTGGAGGAGTAGGAATCCATAAATCAAGTCCCTAATGCAAACACGGTGTGCAGGTAGAGGTTTGAGGGGATAAGTGGTCTATGAGAAATTACCTTTGAAAATGAGTGCCTGTCCCTTGGCAGGCTGCGGCACAGTTTCAAAGACTTTGAACAAAATGTATCAATAGAGGTCAACAGGTCATAACAGAATGTTTTCATATAGGCTTAGCTTTTTTTTATTTCCTCTTGGCTCTGTCTTTAATTATGAACAGATGTTGGATCCACAGAGTTATTAGCATTGTTATTTCCTCCTTTACAAACGCGCTGGCCTCCAAACAAAAGCCGCAGTACAATTTGTCCTGCACTGGGGCTTGGGGATGCTCTGAACACATCTACCGAGTGTGCGGTCCATGCAGTCGGGGCCTGAATTTGTCATAGTGGTCCCTTCCCAGATGAAAGCCTTTTCGTCTTGAGAACTTGGTTCTGGACTGTTTCACATTCACCTGGCCATTTGGGGATGTCTCCATGGAGCGTCAGCGGCCACCTGGAATGAAGGGGAACAAAGATTTGCAGGGGCCAGCCTGCCCCATGCTCTCTCCCAAGAAGTCATTCATTCTGGTCTCCTGAGACCTCTACTCTCAGGCAAAATTTGTGGATTGCAAGTGCTGTTAGGTTAGCCTTTGTTTAAAACTTACCCAGTATTCTTACCTCTTATTCTTACTGTATTTCTTGGAATGTTTCCATAATCCTTTCAAAACCCAATAATGTCTGAAAAAACATCAGGGCTTTGCTGTGCCCCCCCCCCTTTTTTTTCCAATTTGTTTTCAAATTCATTGGATGGCAGCTAGCAAACAGCACTATAATAGAAAACCCTAAATTATCTAGAGTTTTCAAGACAGCTAAATAGTGACAATCTGAATTATAGAGTGTTTTTAAGTGTCATTTTATTACTCCTAACATATTCTCTAACATAAACACTGGAGTAGCAAAGTATGCCCAATAGAGATATGATCAGATCAACTTTAATGAAATGATGTGGACTGAGACTAATTTGGATTGGGAACATTTGCATGAAAATGGGTACAACCAAAATGACTTGAAATCAGTTTGTTCCCACGTGAGAGTTAAATATCCACCTGCTAATCCTGTTTATGGCTCATTCTCTGAGCATGTCATAATGCGAGCAAAGAATGACTTGCCCAACCTGGGTCCACAGGTACAAACTTGACGTATTAGTGAGTTTTCCACAGGAGCTGTTGTCCAGTAGCCTTCTGAGAGCTTAGAGGTGAGCTGTGGACAGTACGCCTGTGTCCATCTGATGGGAACACACATGGCTGTGGACCTGCCCTGTATCAAAGTGGGGAATTTGTATCAGACCCAGAGCTATTGTTTCCACTTCAAATCCGTTAGCAGCCAATTGTTCAGATGCATCCATCTGCCCAATACCCATGCCCTGGTATAGACTTGTAGATTTTTCTCAAAGTATGTTTATTTCTCATTGGAACAAGAATTTAATACATGTTTGTGATTCTAAATATATTAACAATAACACAGGCTAAGGAGTAAAAATAAAAACTCCCCCTTCCCCACCAATCTGCCCTGTGCTTTCTGTCCTTAGAATAAACAGTTTTGTGTGTGTGAACTGTTTGGGTGTGTGTCCTTGTGGATGATTCTGTGTCATGTTACATGTTTATACATGTGCACTCCCCTGGCACACCTGCATATGTGAAACATGGACACTCTACACACTTTTCTTGACTCTGAGATGGTAGCACTTTGCAGTCTTTCTATCATAGAATTTCATGTTTGTCCACATTCACTGTCAAAATGCTGTGAAATATAAAATCCAAAAGAACCTATTATTTTCAGCATCTAATGCGGGAGGTTCAGAGACTGGGATGGAGAGTTGGGGGACGGGAGTGGAAGGGAAATGAAAATGTCAGCATGGACACATGGTTCTAACTTAGGTTCCTGGAAGAGTGCCTTTTCCAGGTGTAGTACAAGGACCTCTGCATCCTGGCAAGAAGCAGGCCATTGGAAGATTGGGGTCATGGACAGGTGTTAGAAGGTGGACAGGTGGAGCAGGATGATCTGGCTACTTGGAAACTTCCAGCTCTGACATTAGGAGCTGTCTGAGTTTGGTCAGTTCTCTCTTAACCCCTCAGAAATCTGTTGCTCTCATCTGTAAAATGAAGAAAATATAACCTCCTCACTACATGGATCACCACTGTCATTAGGCCTGAGGAAGCTGATCCCTGTGGTGGAAGATGTTACTCCGGGAGAGGACTGTATCACTCAGGTTACTTGGGATGGGACAAAAAGGATCACAGGATAAAGCCCCACGTGTTGTTGTTTGTTGCTGCCAGTGGCATAGAGCCTGCAAATGAAGAAACTCTGAGTCAATTTTCTAGTCTATAGACCAGTGGTTCTCAACCTTCTGGCCCTTTAAATACAGTTCCTCATGTTGTGACCCCACCATAAAATTATTTTCGTTGCTACTTCATAAGTGTAATGTTGCTACTGTTATGAATCGTAATGTAAATATCTGATATGCAGGATGGTCTTAGGCGACCCCTGTGAAAGGGTCGTTCGACCGCCAAAGGGGTCGCAACCCACAGGTTGAGAGCCGTTGCTATAGACTGTTTGACATGGATACAGAACTTCCATGCCTCTGCACTTATGCTCGGGTGAGTCGGAGAGTCACTATTATGCAGCTGGGATGTGGAAGGTACTCAGAGATTCTTGGTCCTGTCAGGGAAGAGAAAGGACACCTTGCTGCCTTGTTTCAGCTGGGCCTGAGGAAGCAGTGGGTTATATTAGCGATAGTTGCAATAATAGGAATAATAATAATGGGAAACAGTTACATAGCATCGACTGTGTGCCAGACACTGGTCTAAGCACTTTATGGAGACTGACTGCTGGATGCTCCCAACCACCCCTAGGAGAGCGTTCCATCTCATTTGTACAGTTAAGGAAGCTCAAAGCTTGGAGAGGTTAAGTAACTTGCTCGTGATCACACAGCTGGAAAGTACAAGAGCCTGGATTCCAGCCCAGGAAACTGGTTCCAGAATAGCTCCAAGATTTGTCATATAGTGAATATCCAGGCCCTTCCAGAGGCACCTCGCGAGAGCTTTCCCAGGCTTCTCGGCACCATAAAAGCATGACTTATGATGGTTGTCGTGGCCAGACACTCCAAAGTCCCATGTCTGCTCTTGCTTAGCCCAGTGACTGTTGCTACACAGCAGTCCCCACAGTGCGTCTTCCGCCTCCAGCAGGCTGGTCCTCATCTAGATCCTCTTCCTTTCTCCATCTATGGCATCATATGACTATCCCTCATTCTGGCTGTTCTAGAGCGACCTCTGGAAAGCCTTTTCTTACTTTTTTTCACATGAGTCCCTACCTGCGTAGAACTCCCCAAGCACCTAGGATGAAGGAGACGCAAGCCTGCCCATACTTGCTGCCCAACAACTTCTTCTCATTTAGTCTTGTCTCCCCTGCTGCCTGAGAGGAGCAGCCTCACAAGGGTGGGTCCCACTTCTCCTCGCCATGCTGCACACAGCACAACTTCCTGTTAGAGATGGCCTTTGTGATCCTCAGCAAGCAACAGCATGCCTGGTGGAGGAGTATACTGCTTCTTTAGGCCTGTGCCCTGACACCACTTCCAGGCAGCAACCTGGAATGTCCTCACCACTAACTTTAGCCACAAAACCAAAACCAGTCATGCTGCTAATTTTTTTTTCTTTGAACATTCTAAAATGTTATTCTTATACCAGAAGGAGGTCAGATCATTTAAGAATTTTCTCAGATCACTTTCAGCTTTTATGTTGTCTGTCTTCCTGTTTCTTCAAAATAACTGCAGGCTTTGGGGTTCTTGTTTTTCAGGGATGCCAAGTCCCCACTTAAAAGTGGACCAGACGGCAACGCATAGTAAGAACGAGGGCTCCGTGTCCACCATGATGACCAGGAAGAAGCCAGCTGCGGTTGACAGTGTTGCAATTCCACCCACCCCAGTGTTATCTCTCCTCGCTGCGTCTGCAGCAACCTCAGATGCAGGTGAGCACTTTTCAGATGCTTTGGGTTCACCCCAGAGAAGGTGGGCATGGAGAAGACCTCCTGGGAGTGTGCTATGGAGTACAGGTAAGAGTCCGTTGCTTAGCCAACCTGCCCCACTGAGCAGGTGAGCTGTTGCAGCCCTGGATTTTTCAAGTGGGAGGAGGTTTAACAAGGATGGAGGTCACCTTGAAACTAGTGGCAAAGTCCTCTTGAAGAAGCTTTCCAGTTTATCCTAACACATGCCCATCTAATAAGCAGCAAATAATGATAGCAATTACTCTTTGTCAAGCTTTAGTAATTACAAATCTCAGCATCCTTATATATGCTACCTCATGTAACTCGTAAAAAACTCTGTAAAATAAATGCTTGTGTCTTCATTTCAGATGAGGAAGCTAAGAGTAAAGGAACTTGCCCCAAGAACCTGTGCACAGTCAGGATCCCAACCCAGGTCCTAGTCCCATGCTCCCAACCACTGCATTTCCCAATCTTGTTCTCCAGGATTAGGAGACAGTAATCAGAGTTCCCTGAGGCCTTGATTCATTCTACCCTCATGATGTCATGGATCCCTCAATAGTCACCAGACTCCTCACAGGCAGGTGATAAAATATAAATTCCTTATTCAAATACCCGTGAAGCTTTGCCTTCCTCTACTCCCTCTCACCAATCCCTGCACCCGCCCCCACTTTGCCACACTTGGCTTACCTCCTTTCTTTGCGAGGAAGGTAGGCCTTGGACTTGGCTTAACTCCTTTCTTTGAGGACTTGGCTTAACTCCTTTCTTTGAGGACAGGTTTACTCAATTCCTACATGCACCCCACAGACTTTTGAGGCCACACCACGTTCAAATGCCTGCAGCATCCAGTGTCTGTACTATGCATTCACCTTCCACATGAAAAATGTCTTCTATTTAACCTCTTCTTCTTCAAAAGACTTGTACATAACTCTGAGGTGGAATCCATGATTTAGGTTCTTGCTATCTCACAGCACATCATTTATGAAATGATGGCCCATTTCATAAATGTTTGTTGAATTAATGCATTGGTCAATGTTAAGCATATAGCAGTATTTAGAAATGACTATTATGATTGGAAGCCCAAGAAGAGACTGATTATTATTTTTTGAATATATTTTTATTGACTTCAGAGAGGGAAATGGAGAGAGAGATAGAAACATCAATGATGATAGAGAATCATTGATTAGCTGCCTCCATTGGGAATCGAGCCCGCAATCCGGGCATGTGCCCTGATCTGGAAATGAACCATGACTTCCTGGTCATGACCAGCTGGGCGAGACTGGTTATTCATATTCACACCAAACTTATTCTAAGTCAGCAGGTTGCTTTTTTTTTCTTTTTAGCTGAGAACTCAACTTGTCTACATACCTGCCTCCTTCATGGAAATTATTGGTAATTAGAAAATGAGTCTAACCGATATAATAGGAAAAGGTATTTGGAAGTCACTTCCTAAAGTGAGTTCAGCAAAATATTAGTAGGTGTTTTGTGATAAAAGATGTTTCCATAGTTAAATGAATGTGGGGAATGCTGTATTATTACATCTGATTTCTTCCTGCAGAGCTGTTCAGAGCCTTTAATTGACCAGCTCATTGTGAGGCTCCTGGACGGAGAGACACAGAATTTCAGAATTTCACAGTCTCATCTGACCACAAAACCTATTTTTCATGAAATACCTCTTAAAATCCTATTTTTCATGAAATAGCTCTTAAATAGCTCTCAGCATCTCTTTGGAAATGGTGTTCTCACCAGCCATTTGGGAAATCTTGCTCTGAAAGCATGGGATCATCTCTCAAATATGATCATGAATCTTCACATCTTTCACATGCTAGATGTGAAATGAAAAGTTTTTGGTGGAAATGTCAGGTAAACAATGTCAGCGAGGAGTACAGGAAGAGGTCAGAGGAGGGAACACAGGGTGGAATGGGAGGAAGCTATCCTGAGCCTTGATGGATCAGCAGCTCCTTGGGCGGGGGATGGGGAAGGGGGGAGTGCAGGCAAGGGGTGGGGGTGGGGGGCAATGTAACAGTCCCGGAAGTGGGAGCTGATGTCCTGCCTGGAAATCCGGGAAGCTATCATTCAGCTGAAGCAAAAGATTGAGGCCGCAGTCTGCACTGCCCACCAAGAAAATTGCTTCCTCGCCCTTGTCGGTTAAGCTCCAGAGACCTCCCTTTATGGATTTAGAAATTAGCCTGCATGTTTCCGCCTTTGCTTGCCAAGCACAGATATTTCCCAGGGGCAAAAGACAGACAGGTGGTCCCCTATTTTCTTCCCCCTGAAGTTGTTCCAGTCAGTGTGCGAGAGCACATTCTTGGGATCCCAGCCTCCTGTGGACTCTATTTGCATCCAGTAGTTTACAAATATGCCAAAGGGGCATAGAAACAGGTGGGTCTTGAACTTTTCAACCTGCCTGTCTGGTAATCAGAGCTGAGCCACAGCTCTCCTGTTTCAGGATGCAAGAATGTGCTGTTGTTTATTTGTAGGCAGTGCTAAACTGAGACCCTCATGAGAATTTCACAGATCTGGTCCACTTCTGGGTCTCAGGTGGCTGAGCAGAACTTCTGAGGGGAAAGAAGCCAGAGATCCAACCCGGTGCTGGTGGCCAGGCCTTCCTGAGATTCTGCTCTCCACAGATTTGCCGCTTCCTACAAACCAGAGACAGTTAGGTCCCACAGGCGGGGCTCGTGTCCAGTGTGATTCAGAGAAACCTCGGAATCTCTGCAGTTTGCAATTGCATGAGGTCATGCAAAGGGACTGGACCCAACTTCTTGATTGACCACCTGGTTTCCAATGGAATCCTACTTCTGTCGTAGGCTCAACATTAGCCAAGGCAGGTTGCTTTCTCCCTAACTGTGGACTCCTACTTTTTTTAGAGAACAGTGAGCAAAACTCATAATTTGATCGGGTGGAGAGCCTAACAGTGTCAGGCACACAGCAGGAGATAAATCTTTTCTGGGTTTGACTTCATTCGATTGGGTGTTTGTGCATTGGTCATCTACATTTCTGATAAGACAACTCGCTTATTTTTTTATTTTCTTTAGAATCCCCTTACTCATCTCTCACTATAAGCAAGGTCATTTAGAATTACCTGTGGCTGTATAGAGAAATCCACTTATTTTCCACTAGGTCTTCCTTTTTAGAGAATGGTTTTGAAGATCCAGACAAGTGCAAAGGGCAATAAAAGAAAGAACAGTAGCCCTAACCAGTTTGGCTCAGTGGATAGAGTGTCAGCCTGCAGACTCAAGGGTCCCAGGTTCGATTCCGGTTAAGGGCATGTACCTTGGTGGCGGGCATAGCCCCAGTAGGGAGTGTGCAGGAGGCAGCTGATCGATGTTTCTCTCTCATCGATGTTTCTAACTCTCTATCCCTCTCCCTTCCTCTCTGTAAAAAATCAATAAAATATATTTTAAAAATAATAAAAAATAAAAAAAAAGAACAGTAAAACAGGGGCTTATTCAGCAAAATTAACTTGAGTTTATTGAGATAAAAAATACCGAAATAATTGCATTAATTAGAAATGTCTGTCATTTAACATTAATGGATGCTAAAATTTCTGGTACAGTGCCTGGCACATAGTAGCTGCTCAGTAAATCACTGACCGAAATGAATGGTTGCGAGTCAGCAGCTGCGTGCTGACCCAGCACCTGGTGTGGTGGGAGACATCTGAGAAAAGGATGGTCAGCCTTGGAACTGCTAAACAATCACATGGAAAACATGTGGCAGACATGAGAGGGGCTATTGGGTAAATACTTGCCAAGTAATTAGTTAGTCTATGGTTCCACCAGTAATTTTTCAAACAGGTGATCTTTGGAAAAAGAAGAAGGAACATTTCCCATTTTATTTTATAAAGAAAAAAAGGAACATTTTCCACTTTGTTTTATCAACATTATAATATAGGAGAAATGAAGGCAGTTCAGAGGTTTAAATATATCTTCTAGCTCAAGTGTGTGTATGTGTGTGTGCGTTCATGCATTAAGGCAATTTTTCCACTTCTCAGAGTCTGGGAGGCATGCTGATTATGAAGTTATTGATTTGGAAGTGGGGGCGGTGGGGTGTAGAAGAGGGGTTCCAGGAGTGGGTGGCCAGACTGAGAAGATGTGAGTTTGTGAGCTACTGGGAGGAAGGGATGGCAGTGGCTGCCTTCATGATCAAACTGCTCTCAGGCAGCTCAGCCTTCCTGATCAAACTGCTCGATAGCCATTGATCAGCCACAGTCCCCTGGCACAAGGAAGGTCTCATTCCAGGGAGCAGTGCATCATTACTGTGAGTAATTAGGGCCAATGCAGTAAAAGCTTCAATAAAGTTTGCTCAAAGGGCTGCATAATTTGAAATAACTTCTATTGCACAATCCCAATCATAATTTACTAACCATATCAGATAACACAAACCTGAATGGGTCAGGCTAATTTTTCTGTTCTACATATTGAGCTAACTTTTCAGGGAGGTCATGCAATGAGTAGAAGTTCATTATCTTCCTACTGAAACTTGCCCCACCTTTGTATTTAAGATAAGACTATTATTAAGTAGATTACAAATTCTGCAGGAACTAAGTAAAATGCCAAAGAAACATAATCTCTGTGGTTCTATGCCTGAAAGTCTAGTGTAGGGATGATAGGAAAATAAGCAGACATATCCTTCTTCTTCCCTGTTTCTCCTCTTCCTCTTCCTCATTCTCTCTCTCTCTCTCTCTCTCTCTCTCTCTCACACACACACACACACACACACACACACACACACACACACACTGATGGTCTCACATCTTAAATCCAAGGAGATAACCAGACATGCATCAGAGTTGCTCTCATCAAATCTCAACTGTTCAAGGGGTAGCCCAGTTCAAGATACCAGAGGGGAGCAGAGTGAAGATGATGCTTAGTTCATATCTGTTTTGCATCAAGGCTAAGCCATTATTCTCTCAAACTAAAGGATCTGCCTTATTTAAAACTACCAGAGCCTATGAGTAAGTGAAACTATTTAAATTTCAAAGTCTATTAAATTTTTAGACATTTTGCTTCTGAAGGGAGAGACTATATACATTAGATAAACCATTTAGTTGTTAACCAAACTATCAATCCAACCAGAACTGACTGGTGCCTATAATCAAGATGCAAACTTTAAGCTTGAAAAATTACCTTTAGAGTAAAAGAATGATTCTTCATCCTGAGGCATCAGAGTGAAATCCCGTGGTCTAGTAGCTGGAGCAAAATGATCATGAAAATTGCTTCCAACTCCCAAATTTGTGATACCTAATTTTTCTCTTGACCAGTTGCCGTTTATGGAGAGAGGCCCAGAATAGTGAAATAATATCCAGGTGTATAAAGCAATGCCCAGGAATTTGAGAATTAGAAAATTATTTATACTACTTGTTTTTTTGTCCTATGTGGGATCATGATCTGGAACTCCTAACCAAAGTAATAGGCCACTGCAGCCAAAAGTCTGGTCTTCCAAAAGAACCAAAATAGAGCAAATAATTCTTCGAGTTAACAGGTTTTGGAACATTCAAGGCCCATAAGTACATTCATTGAAGAAGTCTTCAAATTATGAAATAAATTCCTGCAAGTCCAGACTAATCATTTAAAATATACAGTAGAAAACCCCCAAAACAAAAAGATCTAGAGAAAAATAAAGCTTTATTTTAGAAACCAATCATTCAAGTTGTCTGTAAAGTGCTACTCATGAACCCATTTTGAAGCAGCACAGAATGACTCTTTGCCTAGAGCTCTGCAGAATGTGCGGCTCCTGGAAAGCACCCCCTCTCCTCTTCTCTGGGCCCTGAAGGATTGGAAGCCTCTGTGCTTCCCTGAAGACCCCATCACACAAAAAAAACTCCAAAAACTTGTTTTAATTTTGCCCAAAAAGGATGAAATAAGTTCTTGTCTGATTTAATCTGGACATCCTAAAGCAGTTTAGCTGATCCTGTGCCCGAGGCTGTAAGCATTCAGAGAGGCATCAAAACTCCGGAATCTGGCTTTCTGCCTTCTGCTCCAATCTGAATCTCCTTGGAGATGCCATCAGCACCAAACTTCTCTGGAGTCTTCTCTCTATAGTTTTCAAAAACTATAAACTCATGTCAAACATTCATGCAACTCTTTGCTGAGGAAACCAACATGGTGACCGGACTGGTCCAAGGAAGAATTAGAGGAACAGGGCATTATGGGAATGTGGCCATCAGAGAAAGAACATCAAGCAAGATTGCTCAGTTAATGTTCTAATGGGGAATAAAACCATAACCTCTAAAGTTATCTTTTCTACTTCACAGAAATCATTTGCATCCAGGCAAAAACCTGCAAGTTATCATATTACAAGGCACAGCCTGGGCATTTGCTATCAGTAGTGGATAGCAAATCCAAAAAAAGGTACATTCCCCTAGCCTAGATAGTTAATAATCCCTGGGCAGGCCCATAAAATTATAGAATACTCTAGGACTCCAAAAGAACAAACACCCTTCTGTTTGCCTTGTTTCTAAGTTTTGGCTCATTTTTTCTTATCACCACTCACAGGCCATGCAGTGTTCTCGTTGACTAGACTTGTTCTTATTTACAGTGGCCTGCCCTGAATCTCAGGGCTGCACTTACCAGCCGGGTGATCTCAGACCTCAATGGACATGGAAAGCATACCACCTAGCGTAGAGGGTTGTGGGGAGGACTAAATGAGATAGAGCTGGTGAAAATCTTGGCCGCATGCCTGCCCCATAGGAAGAGTTCAGCAAACCAGCGCTATTGTTGCTATTATTACTGTTGCTGTTATGGTTATTGATGTTTGGGCTTTCCATTCTGGACTATTCCCTCACCCACTCCTCAAGCCATCCAGATGACTAATTTGTGGTTATTCTTTAAGACTCAGCGTAGTGCCTTCAACTCTACGATGAACTTCCCTTACACCCAGTTTGAGAACCACCCCATGGCCAATTTGCATACCACATCTTCTGTGCCCCAGTGCTCCCTTTAAGCCCATTGATCATTGGTCTCTATATTTAACAGTGTCTGTGTTCTCATGCCTGTGTCCCAGGCTGGACTATCCACTCCCTTATTTTTAGTAACTAGCGCTGAAGTGGACAAATAATAGATAATCATTGAATACTAGTCAAAATGTGTTGAACAAGTGTTTTCTGTACAGAACCATCTGGTGCATGAAAAAGCATACTCTTGCATTACATTCTTTAGAGTTGAAAGGCAATGATGTGCCTTTATTTTCCATTTCAGCACCAGAAATAGCAAACCATCCTAAGAATGTTCAGCATAGAGAGCAACCCGAGAGGGACCTCTGGGGCCTCTAGAGTCCTTTGTTCAGTTATGGCAGACCAGCTCCTGGCAAATCCACCAGGATATCCTGAGGGAAGGTTATTGTCAAGTTCAAGAGTCGGCCTATGTGGCATGATCTGTGCAGTACATGGCTATGGGTTTATTCCGAGAAGGAGGATCCTATGTCTCCCTTCAATTGAAAGTTCTGTGGGATTTTCAGGATGAGCCACTCCATGGAAAGCTGGACATTGGCCTAGGTTGTACTTTATTTTACATATGATAGTCTTGTGGCTGGAGTATTGCTTTCCCAGGGGGAGCAACCATTTCCTATTTAGGTTTTTGTCTCATTCAATAAGGACTACGTATCCCATAAATCCCTTGATTTATATGGGATGAAATAAGAGAAGCAAAAGCTGGGAGTATTGCTTTTAAACAACATAATCATATTTGGGCGTGAATACCCTCGCACAGTGTCGGGTGCATAGTAGATACTCAGTGAACAGGTCTGGACTTTATTGAACTAATTTTTTTTTCTCTCCAGAGCTGAGATTTTAGAGAAGACAAAAGGCTTAATGACAGGTTTGAAAGTCTGTCTGAGAAATTTAACTCAATTTATCTTCTTGAAATGCTTCCTACAGATTTCGCTCCCAACCTCCTCTTGCCACAGTCAGACCCTGTTAAAAATAAAGTAATGATAATAATACATTTTATCTTCTTCCCAGTGATAGTATCATTCACACCTCCATTGAAGCCCAGTGGGAGGTTTGGCTGTGAGGCCCCAGCTCAGGGGGAGTCAGGTGCGATTATTGTAATGAGGACTCCATGCTCTCAGAGAAATGCAAGAAAGAAACCCCTCCATACGTGAAGCGATTTCTATTAAGATACTCATTTTATATCAAATTTTCTTTATAAATGGAAAAAAAATGAAAGGAGGCTCATCCAGGGGTAGATTTTATGCAGCCAAGAAGGCAAGGGCAGGAATATTTTATGATCAGTTTTGAGATAGTGCTGTGCCTGCCTTGTTCACTGGCACTTTCCATTTCCACAAGTCTAATTAGATTGTTGTTTTAATGGCGGTGAGATAATTTAGTGGCGACTGAAAGCAACTGTGTTAATGAGAGGGGGTGGGGACAGTGCTGTGCGTTTCCTGTAATTAACGGAGAGTTTTTGAAAAACTTGGTTCCAGTGAAGTTGGCATACTGAGCTCAGCTGTTGGGAAGGGGGGCAAGGTCTTTCCTGCTCATTGCTGCGGAAATGGCCTCAGGCAATGTGGAAGAACTGTGTAATGACTGTCATTAAGAATGATCCTTAGTGGTCTGGGCAGGCAGGAGTCAGTCTCAGAGAAAGGAAAGACAGAGAAAGAGAGTCATGGAGAAAGGGGGCAGTGAGAAAGAATAGAGTAAGGATTGTAGACAGACGTGGCAAAGAGACAGACAGACAGACAGACATAGCACCCTCCCATAAGCCCTCTCCATTCTAGCTCTGAGACCCACCGGAGTAATACCAGGATATTCTCCCAGGGGGTCTGGGCCTCCTGATACTCAAACTGGAATTGACTAGACCTCATTAGAATAGACTAGAAGGCACAGCTGCCAACCCCTTCATGTTGCAAATGAGAAAATTGAGCCCAGAAAGAAGAAATTAATTACAAAATATTACCTGAGTAGGAATTAGGAAACCTGGAATCCTTCTGGCTACCACACAAATGCATAGTGGAAGCTGGATTTGGAATTCAAGGGTCAGGGATTTTGTGGCCTGCAGTAATGATTAACTAGTTCCCTCGGGTAAGTCACTGAGTCTAATTGAGACTTCTAAGTCTCAGTTTCCTCATCAGTGAAATGGGAAAAACAATGCCTTTTAGGCAGTGGTGAGGAAGAAATGAAATGACAGATCAAAACACCAATCACATAGTCAAAACCATATATCACTTTTATGACCCCTCTCATGTCAGAAATGAAGTCATGTCATGTTATGATTTAATCATGTTAAGTCATAATTTAGTCATTTTATGACTCAGATCATAACATCCATTAATTATCATTAGAAGTTTTATCCTCACTCCACCCTCCAAATACCCTTATCTTAGGGCACAACCCCCCCCTCCACCCCCGCAACACCACCACCACCAGTGAGGGTATTAACTGCCATATGTAGCTCATCTTACTGAAACTTCTATAAGTCTTTGGTATGAATCGTCAAGAGTTTTTAAGCACCAGTCACTTTGATACATGTAAGGATAAGATTAGACCTGCCCTAGAGGAACTTTCATACTGTTTGGGAAGGCCTGACTCCAAAACATGAGATGACCAAATAATATTTTAAAAATGAATAGATTGAATAACCTCAGACAGTAATGGAGCTATCATTTAGCAACTGACAGATCATTGATTGCCAACTGAGTGGTACTAAGGGAGTTCGGAAGACAGTGAGATGATCTGGAAAAAGAAGAGTTGAGGTGGCCTTCTAAGGATGAATGGAATTCATATGCAGAAAGAATAGGAGAGAGTCGTTTATATCTCTGAGATTGGGGTGCATGTGGAAATAACGGAGGAAGCTGGAAAAGAGGTTTGGGGTCAGAACTGGAGTTCCTGAAATTCTCGAATGAGGTCAGGTGACCATTCTGAAGGGCACCATTAGCAAAATGGTAGCCATGGGCCAGTAGCCACCTGCAATTGTATTTTGACTGGCCTCCAGAGGGTTATACCTTTCTTTAAAAATTAATTAGCAGCTGGGAAATGTTAGCAAATTTACATAATAATCAAGATTTCTGGCTTTTTGAAACTCGGACTATCTAATAACTGTGGGTTCAGATTTCTACCTGCCAGCAATTGATTGACACAGAGTAACGTTTGGGCATCAGGCCCATTCTCTTTAGTTTCCCAGGTCCTCCCTCCAGTCCCCCTACCTTCCTTTATAATCCAGTCCAACTTCACTCATTGTATTAGCTGTCTGCCTCCCTATAGGAAACAAAGGAACCGAAGTGAGTAACAAAATCCAAGCACTATGTAGGAACACATAATCTAGCAGAAGCAACCAGGGGAATCTGTAGTAATCTCTTGTATTATTAAATTATGGAATTTGGGGATTGGAAGAGTTCTTTGAGATTGAGAAATTTGGCACTCCAGTGCAGTCAACAGTGGGAAATTAACAGGGAAATCCCAGCCTCATTCCTACCTAACTCTGTCTTATTTTTGCATCCGTAAGGGTATATCTATTGTATGAAACTGGCTTTGAAATGGGGCAGCCCTTGCTTGAATTCTTGAGTCCATAACCTCTAAAATGTGTGCCCTTGCCTAACTGGTTTGTCTCAGTGGATAGAGTGTTGGTCCTGGGTTTGATTCTAGTCAAGGGCATATACCTCAGTTGCAGGCTCAATTCCCACCCCAGGACACATGCAGGAGGCAACCAATTGATGTATCTCTCTCACATTGATGTTTCCCTCTCTCTCTGTCTCTCCCCCTCCCTCCCACTCTCTCAAAAACAATGGAAAAAATAGCCTTGAATAAGGATTAAAAAATAAATAAATAAAATAAAATATGTGCCCTTGGGAAAATTATTTAATCTCTGAGATCTCAGTTTTCCTATCTGTACTATAACACCAATAATATCCTCATGTGGTTGCTAATTAAATGAGGAAATATGTGAAATATTGTAGACTGCACTGTAGATTCTCCAAAAATGTTCGTGTCTTCTTTCCCTTAATTTCATATGAAAGCAGGAATGATGTATTGCACTTACCTTGTATGGTCGATAGTGTGATACAGAAAGTGGACATTACATAATCATTGAGTAAATGAATGGTGGAAACCCATGTGTACCTCCCCAAGCAAAGAATAAATTTCCTTTTTCTCTCCTCTCCTGAACCCAGGACTCCTGAAATGTGACATCTGTTATTTCAGTTGTTTGTAACTAACTCTGCTAGTTTGTTTTATGAGGTCACTTTTGAAAGGGACACAAGAAGAGAGCTCCACTGCTCCCACTACTCTCAGAGCGTCTCGCCTACCTCTTCCCTAGGAGTCCTTATATGTTTCCTTGATTCCTCTTTAAGAGAGACCAGAGAGTTTTCATGTAACATGAAGAAACTTGAGTTTGTGCTATCAATAGACAGGTTCAAAAGACAGAGCAAACCTCCTAACAGAGGGAATTGTAGCTGTTCCATGATCCCAGCAATGTCTGAACACCCTGTGTGGCCTGGACCCAGGGCTTTCCCATAAAGATGACAGAGCTCAGAACAAAAAAGAGTAAGCCCGATATTAGCTTTAAATTCAGCAGGGGATCTAGACCAGCCTCGAGCAGAATCCCTGGGTTGCTGGAGTTTCAATGCTCCAAAACCCTCCTCCAAGGCACTTTCATGCCCTCCAAAAGCTGAAGGTATTTTGAGGATTTTTCTTATTTTGAAATCCAGTTTAGTTGGTGCCTAAATGAAAGCCACAATCCTGGTCTTTGTCTCCCACAAGTTGCCAGAGTTAAGTGATTTGGGCTTACATATGGAAAGTTCATTCTGTTGTGTAATTAATGGGAAGCAGACTTTGGGAAGCTGATGATCCAGGCCCTTATTTATATGAGAGCATATGTCTGTGTTTTGTTTATGACTCACTCTCTTACTCCACGAATTGTAACTTGGGTTTGTTTATGCTAACTTTTCCTAGAATCCAAGCCACATGGTATATGAGCCAATAATTTATGGTCTCTAAAAGGGAAATATGATGAATGAGCTTTTTCCTCATAAATTGTCAAGTCTTAAATTGAGGAAGGAGTATTTGCTGCCTTGAGTCTGTCCAAGCTTATATTAGGAAGAAGAAAAAAAAAGGAAAGAAAAGCAGTAACTTAAAAAAACACAAAAAAAGTACTGGTATATTGCTCAGAACTTGAATGTATACGTATTTGCCAAGAGAGCATGTGGACACTCCCCCACAATAAACCATTATAATTCTGATCCAAATGTTCAGCAATGAAAAAACCATTCATATTTTCTACCCTTCCCCTCTCTTTCTCTCTCTTTCTCTCTCTCTCTCTCTCTCTCTCTCTCTCTCTCTCTCTCTCTCTCTTTCATTTTGGTGTTAGATAATTAATATGTAATATACTAGAGGCCTGGTGCACGGATTTGTGCACCAGTGGGGTCCCTCAGCGTGGCCTGCAGAGATTGAGCTGAAACCGGAAGTCCAATGCTGCCTGCCACTCCTGCCTGCCACTCCTGCTTATCCTGGGCCTGCTGTGTCTGCCATGGGCTTGCGCCCAGTCAGTCCCTATCAGGAGAGGCTCATGCCACCACAGCAGTGCTTGTCAGCCATGAGCCCTGTGTCTGGTGCCCATCGGTCAGCTAAGCGATGCTCCTGCTGTGGGAGCGCACTGACCACCAAGAGGCAGCTCTTGCATTGAGCATCTGACCCCTGGTGGTCAGTGTGTATCATAGTGACCAGTCGACTGGTCGTTCGGTCACTTAGGCTTTTATATATATACTAGAGGCCCGGTGCATGAAAATTCATACACTGGGGGAGGGGGGGTCCCTCAGCCCAGCCTGCCCCCTCTCACAGTCCAGGAGCCCAAAGGGGCTGGAGGCAACCTGTCAATCAGGGGAAGGTGACACCCCATCACACCTCTGCTGCTGCACTGCCAGCAGCGCAAGCCTCGGGCAGCCCTGGGTGGCTTGGCAGCCGCCATCCGAGGCTTACCTGCACCTCGGGCCAGCCCTGGGTGCCTGGGCAGCCGCCATCCGAGGCTTGCCTGTGCCACAGGCAGGCCCTGGGTAGCTGGGGGACTCCGGAGGCAGGAGTGTGGCAAGGCTGGGCCCACCTGCCTCCTTGGTGGGGCTGAGGGGACTGGGTGCCACCATCTAGTGGCTGTGGGCACCACCATCTTTGAGGGTGTGGCAGTCAATTAGCATATTCCCTCCTTATTGGCTGTGGGCCCCGCCATCTTTGCAATGGTGCGAGGGTCAATTAGCATATTCCCTCTTTATTAAATAGGATTAGAGGCCCAGTGCGCAGATTCGTGCACTAGTGGGGTCCCTCAGCTGGCCTGTGCCCTCTCGCAATCCAGGACCCCTTGGGGGATGTTGGATTGCTGCTTTCGGCCCAATTCCCACAGGCGGCCTGTGGGGATCAGGCTGAAACCAGCAGTCCAACACTGCCTGCCATTCCTGCCGCCGCTCCCAACTCATCCTGGCCCTGCTGCACCTGCCATGGGCTCGTGCCCAGTCAGTACTGATTGGGAGAGCCCCTTCTGTGAGCCCTGCATCTGGCGCACATTGGTCAGTTGAGCAGCGCTCCCACTATGGGAGCGCACTGACCACCAGGGGCAGCTCCTGCATTGAGTATCTGCCCCCCTGGTGATCAGTGTGCATCATAGCGACTGGTCAACTGGTCGTTCGGTCATTCAGTCACTTAGGTATATATACTCGTCTCCATTTTCAAGGGAACCCATGGTTTTAATCAATCTGTGGCCTTAAATACTCAAGCTGGTTTGCTTAATGGAACTCAGTAAGTTCCAAATTTGTTTTTATCATTGAAAGACCATTTCTCCTATGGAGTGGTTTGGATATCAGAATCTATTTCTCAGTACTTCCATGCTTTTGGTCCTAGCTTAGATACTCCAAATTGTTAATGGGGCCCCAAGGAAAGTAGGGAACTACTGAAATAGGTGAGGATGTGATTTAATTTACAGTGACTTGGATTCCCTTCAGTGAATCCTTTCATATTTTATACACAGACCTTACAAAAGTAGATGTTAAGCCTCAGTTTAGGTCATATTACGTAGATTGATTTCAAGTAAGCCAGCTGAGCACTGTGCTGGTCATTATGGGCAGGACTTGGAATAGAGTGCCCAGCACAGTGCCTGGTACAAAGTGGGGCTCAAGATATATTTGTTCCAAGGATGAGTAAGAATGGTTAAGACATTGTCCTGTCCCTTAAGAAAACACAATTTAAGTGGAGAGATAAAGCTAGATTAATCCCATCTCCTTAATACAGGACAGACTGTCAAGTGATGTCAGAGAGATGCAAGCAAGATAGAAGGGACCAGAAAGATTAATGTTGAAATGAGAGTCCTCGGATGGCTTTTAGGAAGATGACTTAATTGGAGTTTTAAAGAATGGGTAGAATGTATCAAGATGAAAATATCAGTGAGAACCTTTAAATCTGAATCATAAACTAAATTCCACTGGAAATTGGAAAGCACTGGAACCACACCTAGTTTTGTTTTGTTTTGTTGCATTTTGTTTTTGTCTTGTTCTTTCTCACTAAAGCTGGAGAATTGCCTCTGGATGAAAGATAAATGCAAGATATTTTCCCCAGTTCAACATCAGATGCAATATCCTCTTTGACTGAAACAATAGAGTTGGGCAGACACCTGTAGGCTATGCAAAGTTATTGTTTCTGTGGTACATCCATCATCTATTAACTAGATAGACACAAAAATATGTGAACGTCTAAAGCAATGGGTATAAATTGCTTATTGTTTTTATGAAGAATACAGGAATATTTTGAGGTATAAATTGAAATATTTTCTTCAATCCTATATAATAAAAGGCTAATATGCAAATTGACCAAACGGCAGAATACCAGTTGCTATGATGCGCATTGACCACCAGGGTGCAGACGCTTAATGCAGGAGCTGCCCCCTGGTTGTCAGTGCGCTCCCATAGAGGGAGCACTGCTCAGCCAGAAGCCCTGAGCTGGGCTCATGGCTGGCAAGCACAGTGGCAGGGCGGGAGCTTCTCCCACCTCCGCAGCAGCGCTAAGGGAGTGGGCCTAAGCCGTCAGTTGGACATCCCCCCAAGGGCTCCCGGACTGCGAGAGTCCACAGGCTGGGCTGAGGGATCCCCCCACCCCATGAGTGCACGAATTTTGTGCACTGGGCCTCTAGTAAGTTTAATAAAGAGGGAAACAAAGGCATTCATTTGAGACACTTGAATCATACCCAGAAATAGTTAAAGAGACAGTCGTTAACTTGGAGGGTATTAAACCCCATAGAAATCCCTACAAATTTGGGCACCCTTTGACAAAGCAAAATTAAGATTCCAAACTTTCACAACAGACTAGAACACTGCACTGAAACCAGTAAAATTAAACTTTGCTGATTTAAAAAGAAGGTTTGTAGTTAAACTCAAAAAACAATTTCACATAGCAATGTCCAGTTTCGTGGCAGTTTATATGAAAACATTTAAGGGAGTTAATTGAGCTTCCATTTAATACAAGCCAACAGTGTGTTGATGCTACAAAAAAACACCTGAGTTTAGTTTAGTTTTGTTTTTTTTAATATAGCCCTTATTGATAGATGCATAGTTCCTTGATCATAGAAATTAATCAACCCAATTTTTCTGCACTAACTACTTCATACTTGAGAGATCAGTTCAATTCTGGGCACCAAAGTTTAAGATGAGATTTGGCAGATAAACACCCTCTAGAGAAGAGTGATCAAAATGGAATATAGTCTAGAATTCATCTCATAAAACACAGATGAAGGAATAAAGGATGTCTTACCTAGAACAAAGAATACTTGAAGGTATCTGGCTATTTTTATAGGATTATATTTATCTCGAGGTAATTTCCCTGTCAAGAAATTAAGAGATTTGTTTGGAGGCACAGAACTAAAGAATGAAAAGTCAAGACAACATTCTTCTAATGTGTTGGTGGATATGTTTTCTATCAGATCATAAACAGCTAGACTAAGTTTTTAAGTAAACAAATACAATTATTAAGACTAGGAAGAAAACAAAACATGGATAGCTACCATTTGATATAATTCTTGAGTTCTAGGATGGCCAACAAGGATTTGTTTCTTCTGAGCCTAAATATTTAAAATGTGAAAAAAATTTATAAGATCCTGTTTGCTACATTATTCTTTGTTCTTCCCTGTTTTTCTGGGGGGTGTTTGTTTACTTGTTTGTTTGTTTGTTTTCAAAATTCAAAAAAGAATGAAAATACTCTCACAATCAAGTAGGAATATGCATCTATAATATTTGGAGTATTATATAGGGGATTATATTTATGGTTAAGGATATAGCTATGCCATATTTGAGAGAGAGAAAAATACAAAGAGCCCATTGACAGGGTGAGACCCCCCCTTCCCACCATGTGACCACCTGGCATACTGTGAGACTCAACAGATGGAGCTTTCAACTTTCTGGCATCAACTACATTTCTATCCAGCCTTTCACATTGTCTAGTCAGTCTACAGGGCTTGAGCCACGTGCAACTTACAGAAGTCAAAGTTGCTTGAACCAGACGAGGACTAAATGGCCCTAGTATTCCTTCGTTTATGAGTGCTGCCACTCAGAATTCACTCCTTACCCAAAGCCTAGGAAAACAACACTCTGATCCTAATAAATATCACCCACCCACCCACCCACCCACCCCCCTGAAAACTCACAGACTTAAAAGACTCTTCTGAGGACGCACCCTGCATAATTCCTATTAATGAAGGTGTACAGTGTGCCTTATAGGCATCTGTAATCACCTCTGTTGCTAGTTCTCAGATCTCTGAACTCTCCCTTTCACCCAGCTTTCTCAAGCCTGCCAAAGTCCAGGTTACCTTTCTTAGGGGTTTCTCGAGCAAATTAACAGTGTCCTTACTCAGCTTAGGTTCTCTCTGGAGACACGTTACCACTACCTTCCTCTGTCCAAAGCCACCAGTGGTTTGTACAAAACCCAGTTCATGAAATAACTAGTATTATTCTCTCATGGTCAGAGAAGTCAGGAATTCTAAAAACCTAAGGACAAGGACCAGGTCCTCAGAGCAGCCTAACCAAGTAGCGGAGGTCAGAATTAAATCCCTCTCCAGAAGCTCTTGGTGGATAGGACACTCCTTTGACTGCCTTGGAATTGCATGCAATTCAAATAAAGGTGCTCTGGGGAATATAAAGATTAATGATATGTAGGCTTTGGTCTTTAGGAGCTTACAACCTGAAGCAGTGCAGCAGGAAATATTAATTCAGTATCTACTATGAGAAAGGAACTGTGTTCTCTGTTATAGGGGAATGAAGAGGAACACTACTATCTCTTCAAGAAGATCTAGGGATAAATATTGAGTGAATAAACTCTTCAGGACTTTAGAAAAAGAAAGGAAAACTTTAAAGTAGTCAAAAAGTTTGATCATGTGGTGATATCAGTAACATAATCTTGAAGCTTTACCCCATGTAAATACATATTCAGAATATATGCACTCATTTTTTAAAATATGAACTTTAAACGGTTGAGATAAATCTGAAATAAATAATATTTTAAAATAATTTTTAATTTCATGGAACTTTTTATTATTAACAAAACAAAAAACATTTTTACTGTCATCCACATGTTGCACTAACTTTAATAATGTTTTAGGGAGGGCCAAGTGATTTAGTTTGAATACTTCTTTTTATAAAACTCGTTTCTTTGACACAGACTGCTTTGATAAAGCAGTTTGAAGATCTGATTCTGAATTTAGTTTATTTCAATACAGATATTGTAAGTTAAAAGGATATTTTAGTTATAGATAGATACAAAAGGAGAAAGTGCATCATTTTGCTTAATACTATATTTTTAATACTTCCCCTCAATTAAGCAAAGATTTTTGATGAAATTTGCCTAACTAATTTCCTTATCAATAAACAAATGCTCTTGCATATCAAAAGGCATTATATTTTTTAGTAAGTTCAATTCTCTGAAACACATCATTTTGAAGTTAACTCTGTTTACAAGATTTTTTAATTTGCAGATTTAAAGGATTTTACAGGTTATAATATATCATTTTTGGCAGCAAAATTGACAAACAATGAAAACATTTTCAATCCATTTCAAAAATGCTACCTCCCTTGTGTGTTTCTTTCTAAAAGCAATTACTTTCTTGCCCATTTTACCCCAAAAGGACATTAAGTTTCTGTTTGTTTTTTAACAGCTGCTAGGTAACATTACTGATAGCTCCTTGACAGCACAGAAAAGGTGAGAACTTTTAGAACCCTGTCTTTTTGTACAAGAAAATTGCCAAATTCATCTTTGAAAATGACAACTCTTATGCAGTTTGCTGAGATAACCAATAAAACTCTGTGTGGTATATGACATATTTCATGGATATTCCTCCTCCTATTACAAAATATTTTGAATTTTTTTTCTTCTTAAAGATCTTAATTTTCTAAAATGAACCATGGAGGCTGACCTGCTGTAGTATTTAGAGTGTAGGACCTGACAACACCCTGAAAATAACAACCCAACGGATTGCCTGTCAGCCCTTCCAATCACATGCCTCTTCTTTCCCAGAACCTCTTGCCCACCCTTGAGAGGTGACACCATCTGATATGCACCCCAACAAAGGGCCTCACGGCTGCTCTATATATTAAGCATTAGAATATTTAACTTACTTTTTATTCTTTAAATAAAATACAAATAATAAAATAAAAAACCTTAATATGTTTTTCTTGAGGTGTGTGCACCCCATACAGGAGGCTACTGACTTAAAACTGGACCAGATTGGAGAGGCAGAGAAGAGGTGAACAGTATGGACAAGATTGCAGAGGCAGGAGAGTGCAGGGCAAGTTACTGAACCCCTATCCCAGAAGATCTGGGGGAGACAGATTCTCTGGGGCGCTTACTATTGGTGGCCTTTGCCATGTCAGCATTTGCACACCTACACGTGCACCGGTACACCTCACTGCTTCCTACCTCACTTCCTAGCTTCACTTGTCCCAGGAAGAAATGGGAGATGGGAGCAAAACAAAGACCAGGGTCCTACAAGCCATTGCATCAGAGAGAAGATGCTCTTCATCAATAAACCTAAGAGGAATATGTCACTTCATTTCAGTAGTTACTGTGCTTTAAATAAGCTAGTCCAGTGGTTCTCAACCTTCTGGCCCTTTAAATACAGTTCCTCATGTTGTGACCCAACCATAAAATTATTTTCGTTGCTTCTTCCTAACTGTAATGTTGCTACTGTTATGAATCGTAATGTAAATATCTGATATGCAGGATGGTCTTAGGCGACCCCTGTGAAAAGGTCGTTCGACCGCCAACGGGGTCACGACCCACAGGTTGAGAACCGCTGAGCTAGTCACATTTTCAGAGAAACCCCAACCTGTAGTAAGATGACTTTAAGAACAGAATGGAAGCACCTTTATATTGTGACAAATCCCCCGCACCTGCAAACCCTAATTCTAAACAATGGCTTCCGAACTGGAAAGCAGATCTATAGTACTCGGCTGACAACCAGCCCTGCCTTGCAGAGACCTCACCAGCAGAGGCAACTTGCCATCTCTTTCAGAAGTGCTTTTAAGGCCAGGAATGTTAGAAGGTTAATTTAAATTCTAAGAAAGAAGGGAGAGTGTTTGCATGCCAAGGCAAGTTGCTTCATAGAGCCTATTAAAAAATTAAAAGCAGCAAGGAAAACACAGGATCACTACTGATTTAAATATAATTACAAAGTACAAAAAAATGCACAACGTGCATGGGAGAACATTAAACAATTAAATCCCCCCGAGCTTGTATTTGCTGACTATGTTCTACTTAACAGGTCATGTATGGCTTTGTGAATGACCTTTGCCAGGGAGAAAAGACGGGCCCTTGCTATCTAAGAACCTTCTAACCTGGATCAGCATACAGTGCAATTCATACTGCACCACTGGCCCTTGATTGAGGCAGATGGTGTTCCAGCCCTGGTCAACGTGGAAGGCAGTTCAACTCAAGACAGTTCAACAATCCCCAGTAGGACCCCACCTGCCCTTAGGGAATTCAAGCAGTAAGAAAAATTCTAATGAGTCTAGATAAATTTGCCTCCCTCTCTCATCTACCCATAAAGTTCTTGTAAAACTAGGATGTAAGTTCCACATGGGAAAGGTACAGTCTTCAAACTATTAGCCCCTATTTCTTAAAACCTTCTATAAAACTAAGACTTGTGAGCCCTTATCTTGTTCACAGTACCTGTGCTACATCTGTAGTCAGTGCACAACGAACAGTGCTCAGTTGTCTTTGATTATCATAAAAGACATGGCAAAATAAATGAAGGCCGATGAGCTGATCCTCTGATAATGGAGGCGAAGAGAAGGAAAACTTAGACCCAAACCACCTCAACCACTTATTTGCATGGCAATTTTAAATACAGAGAAAGGTCCAGAATGATTTGCATTGCAGAGTTAAGAAATGAATTTGCATCTTGCCTTGGCCACTCGTAATTATTTTTTAGAACTGACAAAGAACAGGCAAGATATAGGGCAATTAGAAGATGGAGGGCAAATATGGAATCAATCTTGCTGCAAAAGCCCAGAAATTACTGTCTAATAATGAAACAATTTGAAGAGAGAAAAATCTGAAAACATTTAGAGGGACAGTGCAATCATAAGCAATAAGGAGAAAAATTTGTTAATATCAAACCATGCCAAGTCCAAAGTCCTTCCCCCAACTAGGATTTCGAAGTTATTAGATGAAATAAATGTTATAGAGAGCCACCTCACATTTCTCAAGGCAATTGATAATGAGTATAGGAAAGAACTATAGCAATCTTTAAATCTAGAAGAGAATTTTGAGAGTATGTAGTCTAACCATCCAATATAGTAGATAAAGATAAAGAAATTCAGAGAGGCTAAGAGGCCCATCCTAGTCCAGCTTGTTGTCCAGCCACACCTGCATGAAGTCCTTCTTGCTACACTGCACTCTGCTTCTGGTCACACACAGGGGCAGTGGTTAATCTTGTTTCATCAATACTTCTACTTACCTCCTCCCTTCTCCATTTTTTTGAAGGCAATCCAGATTGTATCATATGATTTCATCTATAAATATTTTAGTATGTATTTCTTAAAGATATGCACTTTAAAAGAGCATGATCCCAATGCAATTATGACACCTAAGAAAATTAACTATCTATAATAATAAAAGGGTAATATGCTAATAAGACAGGACATCCTTCCAGATGAAACCGGGGCTGCGAGGGAAGCCTGGGTCCCGGGTGCTGGAGGGAAACCAGTGCTGGCAGGCAGGAGAAGGAAGGCCTACTCTTGCACGCATTTCATGCATCGGGCCTCTAGTAAGTCTATAATACCATGCAATGTCCATATAGTATTCAAGTATCCACAAATGCATGAAATAAGATCTCTTTTGACAGTTTGTTTAAACTGGCATCCAAATATGATCATTTTACCTCTTAAGTCTCTATTAATTTACACCTCCACCCTCTCCCCTACCTGTCTCTCTTTGCATCTTATTTATTAAAGGCACCAAGTTGTTTGCCTGGAGATTCCCACCGTCTGTGTTTTACTAAATGAATCCCATGTGTGTTCTGAGATTCACAGTGCTTAGGTCTAGAACTGAGCTGCCCAACATGGCTGTTACTGGCCACAGGTAGCTATTTAACTTAAATGAAAAATTATGTTTCTCAGTCACACTGACCACATTTCCCGTGATTAGTAGCCACATGTGACTAGTGGCTACCCTATGGGAAAGCACAGATATGGAACATTTCCACCAGTGTAGAAGATTCTATTGGGCGACACTACTCTAGAGGCTTAATAAAGTCCCATGTGGTAGCTTTGGAGGGAAGAGACACTGAAATCTCATCCACCCAGTGTCTGGCCTACAGTTGGTCTCCTTTTCCTTTTACAACACTAACTACAAAAAATGCTATTTTTGTAGTCAGAAGCTCACTCTGCCTTTTTCTATTTTGATCTTTATAACTTACTTTATTTAAGATTGTTCAGTCGTTATTCATTGCTCAGTAAGTCTTGAAATGACCTTTAGCCTAAAGCAGTACCATTTTGACCTGTCCTGTGGAACTCAGAGCTTCCCACTCCACAAAGCCAGTGTTGTAAAAACTTCAAATGAAACCCCTCCGGGAAATCTGTGTTGGGCACAGCATGAGAGAGGAATGGGGTAAAGCAGGGGAAAGAATAAAGTGGGAGTGCTCAGGAGTAACTGAGAGTGGTATCCATGTTTTAATATTCTTCCCCTCATTTTCCTTAAGATATTTATCCTACTTCTCCACTAGTAGTTGAAAAAATTGGGGCTAACACAGCAGACCATGATGCTAAAATGAAACATTTCCTTTTAGGCCTGCAACGTTTAGTAGGGTCAGCATCTTCCACTCTACATCTGGGCTTCTTTGGGGTTGAGCATGTAGGGTAAATTATAGAGGTAAGGAACTAATTGAAGACACACTTCTTAAATTTATAAGTGGCCCATGTGGAGATGGGCAGCAGAGTATGTGTGAGTGCCTGTGTGTGTGTATGTGTATGTGTGTGTGCATATGAATGTACACACGTGTCTCATGAACAACACAAGAGAAAGAACAACTAAAGGAGGAAAGATCTGCTACGTCTTGAAGCTATTCACACTTTATTGTGCCTGAACTTCAAAACGAAGCAGTTCTGAAGGCTATTTAGTGGCGGCAGTACAGGACTTCCTGAGACCAGAAGTTTGGCTCATAAACTAGAGGAGCATCTGGCCAACAGGACGTGAAAATAGCTCTTTGCAGACAATAGCCTAGTAGTGGGAGCGTAAAGGATTCAGGAACACCTGGCTGATGTTTCCCTTCAGGTTCCCGGAGGGTGAACTGCTCAAGTGGACATCATCAGGCAACTGAACAAGTCCAGAAATTTGGGGCGGGGGCTAGGGGAAGAGAATTAGAGAGATGGTGTTATCCTAAATAGAGTGTCCCAGAAAGTAATCCTCCCTCGGACAGTGGAGGAAGGTTAGGAGTAAAATATTCCAGTTTAGGTCAAGACATCTCTTTTTGGAGGTTGACAGTACATGTGAATCATCCCCACATTCAAGTACCTATCAAGATGGCTTGATAGGGAAGGCAGCTTGTCATTCTATTCATTCAACATTTTCTACAAAAAGAGAAAGTATAACCTAATGCTAAATTGAATCCAGGGGTGGGCAAACTTTTTGACTCGAGGGCCACAATGGGTTCTTACACTGGACCGGAGGGCCGGAACAAAACCATGGATGGAGTGTTTGTGTGAACTAATATAAATTCAAAGTAAACATCATTACATAAAAGGGTACGGTCTTTTTTTTTTTAGTTTTATTCATTTCAAACGGGCCAGATCCGGCCCGCGGGCCATAGTTTGCCCACGGCTGATTGAATCAGATCAAATGTCAAAGGGTCATAAATAATAAAAGCTGTGTTAGGAAATTCATATTGTGACTCTGACCTTAGACTTCTGAGTGGATCTCCCTAGTGGCATGAGCCTCAGTTTCCAAATCTTAAAAATGGGAACAGGACTACTTCGTGGATTGTTGTGAAGATTGAAATAATAGAAACAGAAATGCTTTGTAGATGTAAGATATTTAATCAATGCTTATTTTTATTGTCTTTAATTTTAATAAGGAAAAGGGAAGAATAAATATTGGGTACTAAGTCATGTCCATGGCATTAATGGCCCCCGAACTCCACAGGCAAATATGATGCCAGGTGTCACTGAAAAGGCAGCCTTAGGACAGCTGGCATCCTGTGCTCAATTTCTTCTCTCTCCCCTCCTGCAGCCAGCTCCTCCCTGAAGAAACGCTTCAAGAGGCGGGAGATCGAGGCCATCCAGTGCGAGGTGCGGAAGATGTGCAGCTACACCAAGATCCTGTCCACCAAGAAGAACCTGGACCACGTGAACAAGATCCTGAAGGCCAAGCGGCTGCAGAGACAATCAAAGACAGGCAACAACTTCGTCAAGAAGAGGAGGGGGCGTCCCCGAAAGCAGCCCACCCAATTCGATGAGGACTCCAGAGACCAAATGCCGGTGCTGGAAAAATGCATCGACCTGCCCAGCAAAAGGGGTCAGAAGCCCAGCCTGAGCCCGCTGGTGCTGGAGCCTGCCGCCAGCCAAGATACCATCATGGCCACCATCGAAGCGGTCATCCACATGGCCCGGGAGGCGCCGCCCCTGCCCCCACCGCCGCCTCCTCCCCTCCCGCCCCCGCCCCCGCCCCCACCGCCGCCCCCACCTCTGCCCAAGACCCCCAGAGGAGGTGGGAAGAGGAAACACAAACCGCAGCCTCCAGCTCAGCCACCGCAGCCGCCCCCGCAGCAGCCCCTTCCCCAGGAAGAGGAGGTCAAGGCCAAAAGGCAGAGGAAGTCCCGAGGGAGTGAGAGTGATGTCCTTCCCTAGGGCGGGGCTGGGCATCTGAACCTGGGGCTCCAGGAAAGGACGCCTGGGAAGGCCCCCCGCTGCAGGGACATCCTTGCTCTTCTCCCCAGAAGCGGGGCGGGCAGAATCCGGGCCAGATGACCGGGTTGAGCCATCAGGAGCTCTTGGGAAAGCAAAGCAGGGGGGACGCCTTCAAAAGAAGCTTGTGCTTTACAGCAGTCCTCGCCCCAGCGGCACTTGGCTATGGCTAGATCCTGGACAGGCCAGCGAGCAGAAGACCCACGGAGGAGGAGAGAGCTGGTGGTGCCCACGGCCACCGGACCTCCCACGTCCAAGATGTGCCCTTGATGCCACTGCATTTGCTGACCAGGAAAATGGAAAGGGAAACACCCTCGATTAGGGAACATTCCAAGGGCAGAAAAGCTGCAAATGTCTCAACTGGCTTTGTTGTAACCCACTTCCATTTAATTGTGTTTTTTTTTTTTTGTTTTTTTTTAATTTCTTTGGGTTTTTCAAGCTGGGCTAGGCTTTGGGCACCAACATGGTCTTCAGTGACCTGAATCTTTCCGTAACGATAGTTTCTCAGATGGACTCATGTCATCAGAAGGTGGGATTCTAGTGATAGGCAACCTTAGACTTGCATTCGTATTCTTCTGTGAGCCTCTCTGTCGCACATACGCTGATATTTAGCATCGTCTGTTCCTCCTTTCCCTTTGCCCATTAGGTACTTCCATATGCCTTTTCATTAACTTACCTGCTGCCTTCTTTTCTTTGGTACACACCTGAATAATGTAAAGCTTAGCTGTGTTGTACTGTTCACCTTGGCATGCTGTCCCAGGGAACCCGGCTTTGAATCCCAATCCTTGTGAAACAGATAGTATTGCTAGAGCCTTTTGAATAAGTGATTTAGAGTACCTGAGGATCTGTTGACCCAGGCGTCCGCCAGGTTATTTTTATACTTAAAACATATCATCAGAGAATAGGCAGAATAAGATGGTTTTAAGTACCCCACAGCAAATGGAATAACTGACAAATCACCAAAAACTGAAACCCCAGACACCAGAAAGACAAGTGTTTAGCCTTGGTATGTGATTTTTTTTTTCCATACGAATAACTATCATAGGTCATGGAAAAAAGGAAACAAGAAGACAATAGGAGAAGTCCATTATCTCTTGATAATTATTTCTTAAAAGCAAAGGGGAGTAAGTGTTCTTATCTTAAAAAAGGAAAAGCGCCAAGGGTATCACCACTCCAATTGTATTGAGCCACCTTGGACAAAATATCCAAATTGTGGTTGCCTTAATAAACTAAAACAATTTTGTACATAATGTAATTATAAATCTATCAGTCTGCATGGATGCAAACTGTGTGTGACAAATCGTCTTTTAAATGGTCAATTTCAACTGTACATTTCTCATCCAAGTTGTACTCTAGTCATTGGTTTAGCGTGGACAGACATTCCATCTCTTATTACCCATTTCCACAGCCCAAGTAAAACATGTTAAGAAGACTCAGAATGAGTATGAAGTCATCCCATTGCAATAGATGTTTTCTAAAAGTCGGATGTGGAAATTTCAAATGAGTATTTTCAATTTCCTCTTCCCTCCTCCCCTTCCCGTCCCCAAGACATTGAACACCTGGCATGGTAGAGTATAAAAAGAGAGACAGAGTTAAGTTTTCTAATGGGAATTAGAATATCTCATTTGCCTCTACGTTCAGCTTCTTTACAGGAAGTAGAACTGGCTGGAAATTGTATTATTACTGCAGAACACAACATTATTTCCTTAGAGATGGATTTTTGTTGGAAACATAAGAGTATAAGAGAGAGGATATCTACGGGAGTGAATTTTAAAATTCCAAGTTAATATGCTGACAAGCATCACTGCTCTGTCATGGTACCAACAGTTGGTTGAAATTACCCAAGGAGCCATCTGTTCTGCACTGTTGCCATGGGCTTCCCATCATTTGCTGCCCAGTAGGTCAGTCGCATTTAATCCCAGCAATATGTAAGTTTAAAGGAATGCATTCTCCTGGACTTTAAAGCTTGTATCATAGAGACTCCGTTTGTGACCCTGCTTGACCTTTGGCATTTCACACAAGTTGAACAGCAAAATCAAACCAGCCACTTTCAATTTGTCATTCCCAAGCCATGTCTGAGTAGTTCCAAAGTCACCAGAGAGGAAGTTTTAAATTAGCCCCACTCACCCCACCATTGCTGGGAAAGAGCAACCATTTTCATTCCAATTAAGCCACAAAGAGGGTTCTCTCCTGTTGGATTTTGAAAATCATTCCCTTCATTCTTTCTTTTGCCCTTCTCCTTCGGGTGTTGTATTGTCCCCATAGTCTGGGAGCAGATTAAACCTTCCTGCAGAAGAGAATGAGCTGACACACTAAGCTGATTAAAGAAGGACCCAAAGCTTAATTGGCATTAACCTCTAGAAAGGTGAGAAATTTTAAATAAGCTTGAAATTTTCAAGCCAATGAAAAGTATTCCAGGAGAAATACAACAGAGTTGCAATGTAGACATAAATTCAATTCTTCAGTTTTCATGTGAGTTAAATGCAAATCCTCTTTTACAGCCCAAAGAATAGACTAGGAAACTGCAGAGGACCCAAACTAAGACCTACTGGAGGTCCAGTCACCTGCACAGCTGACCCTTCACCACACAGATTCTCCCTCACTGTCGCACATCACTTTTTTTTCTTTGCTTTCCATGAACATATCTCACCTGTACCAACATTTCCTTATGTTCTAACCACCTCCTTTCCATTTGCCTCCCTTTCCTGTCCTGGCTCACCACTGGCCCAGTCTGGATTCATTTTCTTGTTGGTTGGTTGGTTGGTTGGAGAACCAGATCTCCTGACCTGGTTCTAGCCTGTGTCTAGCCAGCCAACACTGCCTTCTGTGGCCACATTTTTATGTAGCAAAGATGTCATTTGGAATGCCCCAGACTCCTTAAACAGCTCCAAAAAGTATTTCATAATAAAAGAAATCACTTAGTTTTCTGTCTTTTCTGGAAAACTTGCCTTCATCAATCAGGAGGAGTAAGCCTACTTACAATGTAGGGAGTTTAACTAGGGGTGAGCAAAGCTCCCCGGAGGTGATTATGGGTCTCTGATCCACCTTTCTGGATGACTGGGAGCCATGTGGTTTTCAACCCCTCATCTCAAATGAAAGGAACAGAAGTTTAACTTCCTCTAAGGCGTGGCTCTGGCTAAAACCCACCCACGGGAGATAGATCTAAGGAAAGGAGATAATGTCATGGGCTGGTTTGTGACTTGGCAGGACCTGAACTCAACAGCCACTAACAGGCCAGAGTAGGTGACTAAAGGCTGACAGAGGGTCCCCATGTTAACTTGGCTGCTGTCTGGAGTGGGGGGCCATCTTCGATGGCAATCAGGATTTGTGTTCTACACATTGCTGGGTCTATAAACATGATAAACAAGTGGTGACAATTATAGTATAAGGTGATGTACGTGCAGATCATAAAGGATTTGGTTTTAGGACTTAAGTAGAAATCCCACTCTTACAATATTCAGATAAGGAGCTTTTGGAGAATATTTTTCCCTACCACTAGGAAGATTTACCTGGGAACTGTGTAAAGTCTACATATATTTCCAAAGCCTTTAAATGCCAACTGTAGCATGGAGAGAGAGGGGGTGGCAGAAGCCGAAATGCCTCAAAAGCCATTTAAGTGTTACATTGCAGGATTTTCAGTCCTCGTTATGTAAAAGTAGATAAATATAGACATTACTCTCAACACTACCCCGTAGTATCACAATGGTCCAAATGCCAGAGCTTACAGATAATGTCATCACAGTGCCTAGAAACTCGAACTGTAATATATCGTAGCATTTTCTTGGTGTTTTTTAAAGTTTCTTTCCACAATGCAAGGCTCCCCCCTGCTTCTTGTTTCTTGGAGAGTTTGCCCCACGATGAGTCTGCCTTCCTTGTTGGGCTCAGTCATTTGGGGAACAGTCTTAGAAGCACATATCAACCAAGGAAGAAACTTCCTGGAAATCTATTGCCCACTTGCCCAGGTATAATAAACACTAAATGGGGGGGGGGAGGGGGGGCGTTGAAAAAAGCTGCCACTGGTCAACACAAAAGGGCAGTTCCAACCTAGGTTGGCATCTTTCTTTTTCTTCCTTTTTAAAAAAAATCTATTTCTTAAATAATAATAAATGCACATGATGTGTTAAATATGTATATATATATTTCAAAAGAAAAAAATGGGGCACAAGATTGTCTTACAAGTCGTGCTGGCTAATTTTTAGTTTGTATTCATAAGTGGTTTTTAAAAGCCTTTTTTAAAGTGTAATTTGCATGTTCTACTTTGATTGTATGTAAACATATTTTAGAACAAAAAAATGTATTTGTATTTTATTGAATATAGAGGCAAGAAAAATTGTACATTGTTTGAAATGTTCTTTTTGTAACAGTTTTTATTCATAAAGCATTTTTGTACATTTAAAATGAACATGGACTTGCTGTTATTTGAGGCGTAGATACATCTGGCATGCTTTACTGTCATGCTCCTCCATGGTCTTAGATGTTGGGTTTTAAACATTTTTTCTAAAAGAAAGCTCAGTCTTTTTCGCTACCAGATCAGGTTAGCACAGTATAGAGCACTTAACTATTAAAAAAAAAGTTAATCCTATTCATATGTTATTCATTGTGTGAAATTAAAGACATTCAATTCAGTCTAACATGAGTTGTGAATTCTTTTGTTTTCTTTTCCATCTGGTTCACATCACTAAGCAGTTTAAGAGCATTGGAGGGTCTTTGCTCACACCAACTGGATATAGAATCATTGAGAAAATTCTAACCCAACTTCTGCCTTTTTGTATGAGTCTGTGAAGTCCATTGTGGGCAAGATTTGAGTCTGATTTGCTGGGTTACTGTTCAGAATCTATCACACCTGGACATAAAGCCAACACTGATTCAAAGAACCAGCGAGTCTTCTGCTAAAAGCATTAAAAATATATTTGTAAGGTGTTGGAGACCCATCCTGTCCTAAGCTTTTAGAAGAGCATTGTGGATGAAGATTAAGCTTTTTACTAATATCCCACGATGTCAAATTTCTGAAGGTTGGATCCCTGGCTAGACTTCAGGTTTGACTGGAGTGAGAGGAAAGGCTATTTAATCAACCACAGGAAGTTCCTGAGGGCCCCTCCATTGTGGACCAGTATCTGCAATCCCCTAAGGGCAATGCAGGGAATAGGCAGGAACATACAAGGTAGGCCTGTGGAAAGTGAACCAGCACTTCTAAGCAGAATGAGGCATGGGGTAAGAGTGCTGGGGTCTCAGAAGAAGGCTCCAACCCCCAGACTGGACTATTCTCTACTCTTTTTGTTCTAGGTTTTACTGTATATTCATAAGTGGATTTCAAAAGCCCCTTTTTTTTTAAGTGTCTGTAAACATACAATCATTTATGTATTCTTCATTTCCTTTCTTTAGCGTATCTTCTGTGCCTCTTCCAAAAGCCAGCAAGGTCAGTAGGAAATGTTCTGAGCAGCTTCCCACCCTAACCATCAGTCTGACCCACCATGACATTTATTAGGACTTCGGGTATTTGCAGCACCCGCAGCGGAATAAGGGGAGCCTGGTGGAATGAATGCAAGTCTTCCCGAGTAGATGATTAGTAGATTATGAGGGCAGCCTCAGGATGGTCGGAGCACTGGTGCTTTAGGTTGCCTTCTGAGATTGAGACTTTAGTCAGCAATCTCTTAGAAAGTAGAATTTGCCCTCTTTTTCTTCTCCTCTGCTTACTATATTGCATTGAACCAGGCAAATTTAAAGCATTAGAGCATCCTCTTTCTAACTCGGGTTCATTAGACCACTGGTATTTCTGAAATCAGCAATGACTTCAGAGAGTGCCTTTAATCTCTTTCTACCAGCTTCTCACTCGGGGACAAAGCTGTTACCTTAAAATGGATTGGCTCAACTTTTAGGGTTTTTAAATTGGTCCAGAGAGTCGCAAGGTGCAGATAAAGATTCTCAGGACAGCCTGATGTGTTCGCACGTGTGGCTGGCATGCATGAACCTACCAATAAACAGGTGAAAGGCATATATATTTTGCAATTTCTCTGCAGCTCACTTTTATTAATTTTTAAGAGCCTATTTTACCAGCATGGCAGAATCTTAGTTTCAGGCCTGGGGAATATTTTTCTAACTTGGAGGGGACAGGAGGAGGGGTCATTTATATAGCCTTGCTCCAACTTCCAAATTGCCTCTCTGTGCCCAAGTCCGTTCTATTTCCTTAGTTTCTAGGTTTTTGAAACTGAAAAGCCAGAAGAAAAAAAAACCTTTTTTATTTCTCCCCTGTGCTTTGTGCTGTCAGGAACATGCCCCGAGGGGATGAGCACAAACCAGCCTGGCTGCCTGTATGGTGGGGAGGAGACTAACAGAAGAGTGGGCAAAACGGAAATCAGTTACCTCTTAAAAATTTTAAACTGTCACACGTGATAGGGAGTGAGGACAATGGAACGTGAAAAGCTAAAGGATGTGCCCAAGGTCCTGAAGCCTCTTTATAGGTCAAATGAGATAATGAGTGGGTGTGGAAGGCATTGGGAAGGAGCCGAACAGTGTGCAGTTCTATCATTTGTGATTAGTAGTGCTTTTCACTCTTGTGAGATATGCCAATATCCACGTTTTTAGTTGTTAATTGTTATAAGGCTTTGGCAATAAACTTCCCTCAAGTGTCACTCAGGCCTGTTTCTAGGATTAATTAAAGAAAAACTTGGCTCCAAAGTGCTATTGGTATTCACATAGGCTACAATCGGGAGGTAACAAGTGGAAATGTTAAATACAAGTGAGAAGAGTTAAAACCATGCACAGTCTCTCATGGTTAAGCTAGATATTTTAAAACGTAATTATCCTCTTTTTAGTGGACAGAGTACATTTAGTCAGCATGCCCCCGCAAGCTCCTCTCGGTGGGATGGTCTCTCAGACTTTCCTTGTTTGTGACAACCTTGATGATTTTGAGGAGGACTGCTCAGGTATTCTGTAGAATATCCCTCAGTTGGGTTTAAGAACTTTTTTTCACAAGTTCTTAAGAAGATGATCACAGAGGTAAAGCGTACACACTATCAACATTGCTTTCGGCTGTTGATATTGACCTTGACCACCTGGCTCAAGAAGCATTTGTACAGTTTCTCCACTAGGTGTGCTCATTGCTAGGGGATCATTACTTCTTGGCCCTATCAGCTGGCAAAACAAGGAAATGTATGTGTGTATCACAATCTCTATATGTACACTATATATACATATATATTGTGATATGTAATCATCTGAATCTGTATTAAGCTAAACATGAGTCTAAACTGATATCTTGATATATCTAACTCTAATACATCACCACATGAGTCATTCTAGCCTTCTCTCTTATTTTTTTCAAAATAAATAATCTTTTAATGCATTTTAACAGGATAAAATAACCAAACTCAATTATATACGTACATACAGGAATTCAGTAAGAATATGGGACCCTAGGACAAATTAGACAGTTGAGGTTTATATGCAACCTTGAGTTAAGGAGCAAGGGGGGGTGGGGAGATAATGATTTGGGACTTCAAAGGGGAAGAAGGCAATTCACAGGGAGATGGAGAAGCAAATGTTTGGTAAACAAATGTTTGCTGGGCCATCTTTAACAAAGAGGACTTACCTTCCTTCCTAACTGTAACCTTCCACTCCAATAGTGAGAAAACTGGTTCTCACCATCTGCCATTCATTTTCTCAGTTGCTTAATTTTGGTATACTGGCGTCAGAGTAGTTGACTTATACCTATCCTTTTCAAATTGGCTTTTTTTTCACTTAGCATAATTCCTTTGAACCTCATCCAACAGTTTGTGTATCAGTAGTGGGTTTCATTTTATTGCTGAGTAGTACTCCATATTTATAAATAACCATGAGGTTCCAGAAAAGCTCTCTAAACTCTCTGGACCTCCGGGGACATTTCACTTTATTTTTAAAACCTTATAATATAAAATAAAAACCAATATAGAAACCACACAAAATATGGCTTTGTGCATTGTTATAAGGTAAATCACCTATAAGCACCAGCCAGGTCAAAAAATAGAACCTATCCAGCTACCCTAGACTTGGCTCCATGTTTTTCATCCCAACCCAGCCCAACTTTCCTCCAAAAGTCTCCCGACTTTTACAGTGATCACGTCAGAGAACTTCTTCATGGTTTTATCTATCAGTCAAGTATACTTCCCTAGACATGAACAAAGTCTTATCCACTTTTTAAACTTGATATGGCTTATGGGTCTCTTTGAATCTACTTGTCTCCCCTCCCTCCCTTACTTTCCTGTACATGGACCTGGTGGAAAACCTTGACTGTTTGACCTGCAAAGTTGCCCACTATGTGGATGTTGCTGAAGACTCATCCCTGGTGTAGTTCAGTGTGTTCCTCTGTCCTAGGAATTCCCTGCACATTGGCAGCTAGAGTCAGAGCTGGAGGCTGAGGTAGCTGGATTCAGCTTTGATCCCTTTGGAAAGTTTGGGGGTGGAATTGTATTCATTCATCAAAGAGTTACATAATGCCTGGTTGTTTCTCTGTAATGTTAATAGCTCTTGATGCTTAATGCCTAGATCTACTCACTTAGTAGGATTGAAAAGTGGTTGATGTTTTTATACTAGCATTACTTTTTGCTGATTAGTTGGCATGCTTTTATGGAGATGCTTTTCCTTATCCCTTCTTTGGTTACCTCTCATGGAACAGTTTATATAAGAAAAGCAAGACAAAATTGTGGTTCTTTATTTTATGTTAAGAATAATAAATTAGTTCCCAACCACCCTCCAAAAGTGACCAATTTGTCTTTTTTTAAAAAATATACATATTATTCTGAACTCATGAACTGAAACATATTTGAAGGCTTTCACTCCATTGCAATTAGTATCATTACTGAAGTTCAAATAGGTCCATTTGTGGCCAGTTGGAATCTCTTCCAGCTGGCTCCTGAATTCTTTTTATATAACCCTAGCAGTTTTACATAACCTAGTAGACTTCAATAGCTTCTTGGCTATCTGGTGTGACAAGTTGTTCTAAGCTCATCTTGCAATTATTCTGTTCAGGTCTTAAAGGAGCCATTTTTCTAAGCACTCTAGTTTTATTTTTAAGTAGAAAACTATTTCAAGAGCACAATCTTGGCACTAGGAATAGACAGATGATTGATAGATGGATGGATAGATAATAGATAGCTAGAAATAGATAATCTCAAATAAATTTGAATTGAAAATATCAATATGAACTTGTTTTAGGTATGTGTGTTCCTATAGATACTTTTAATTCAATGTATTTCAAATTCCTGGATTTAAATTGGAAGAATATTGATTGAAACATGCTTTGTAAATTCCTTCTCTCATATCAAGAATCTTAAGAACATAAGGACAAAAGAAATAGGAATCCATAATTATTCATTTTTTTTTACTCCACATCGTATGTCTAAGTCTCAGTGAAACAACTTTAATATTATCACCAGGATTATTTCTGAAAATATGGGGAAAATAATATGTGTTTTCCTGCTCCCATAGTGGATCTATGTCTACATCTTCAGAACAAACATAGCGTGTGTGCTTACTCCCTTTTCACACACAGATCCTCTTAGTTTTAAAAATAATTGACTATTGAATGCTTGCCACCATTATTATGTCAATGCCTCCTCAGTCATTTTGGTGTCTGAAGCTCACTATCAAGTAAATTCTTATGCAAAGGCTCATGGGAATACAATATCCCAAGTTCTCGCAGGTAACTAGGAATTGGTGTCTTAAACTTGAAATTCTGTTGGATATAAAACACAGCTTCCACCAGGATTTGAGGAGAGAAAGAATGTATCTAATCAGTGATTTTCACTGGTATACAGCAAGAATTTTTAAAACATGCACTACCTGACTACTTAGTCAGGGGCACGGACCTCTTTCCCCTTAGATTGCTAACTAAAAAAATGACAACAGCCAACACAACAATAGCCATCTGGTTTGGATGGCTCAAAATTATCCCTATTTATTTTGTCAGATCAGCAAAATATATTTTTTGGTGTGCTACAGAATTTTAGTAATTAGTTTATCTGTGCTCTGAGGTGAAAAAGGTTGAAAAATCACTGATCTCATAGGCCCTGAGCCTGACCCAGAAGAATGGATGGAGAAAGCCTGAGAAGGCAAAGAATTAGCCTCCCCTGGTGTGGGTCACAAATGGAGGGAAGAAAATATAAGCAGACCTGCTATAAGAGTTCTGCACACGGTGTGATTATGGAACAGAGAGGAGGTCAACCTGGAAGGTGGGGTGACATATCACAGAAAAGGAAAAAGAATCAGTGGGGAATAGAAGTGAATAAATAGGACAGGATGATGATATAAAAAAGACAGAAAATCGAGACTGAAATTGCTGAGCATTTATGATGCATTTTAAAAACAATAAACCAGGATTCAAAATTCCTGAGAGATTGGTTTATGGTTTGTGGGCCAAGTCATGTATTTTGATTATATGGTTCCCTTTAATACTTAGTACCATTCACATAGAACCCTCTCAAATTTGCTGATTCAACACAATAATAAATTATGGTAAGCCTACTCCAAAAAAAAAAAAAGTCTATGTGAGCCAATATAAATACAGTGGCCATAAAACAGGTGCTGGCACTCCAGGAAAGCATCCATTGATGGCTAACACAGTTGATATAAAAAATCCACAAACCAGGGTGGCTATGAGTGACCATCAGTGTGGCTCAAGAAAAAAAAAGGCACACCACTTTTTAATATGTTTGAGATATGTTATTTCCAAGAACTACTGAGTTTAAACTCAGAGGGAGATGTCAGTACTTAATAAATGCTCTTTTCTCTGTCTTTCTCTCCTTCTCTCCTTTCCCACCAGAAGTGGGATACATTCCTACTAGACCAGAAGTGGCCACAAAACACGCTATGCTGCCTGTATTGATATGGCCCATGAGCTAAGAATCGTTTTATATTTTCAAGATAAAATAAAAAAGAAAAGAAGAAAGTAAAAGAATTAATGTTCCACATCCCATGAAAGTTATATGAAATGCAAACATCAATGTCCATCTATTTGGTTTTATTTGAACTCAGCTCACTCATTCGTACGCATGCTGTCTGTGGCTGCAGTCCCACCACCACAGAGTTGAGTGGTGACAGCAGAGGACATGCAGCCCGCACAGCCTGCAATGTTTGCTATCTGACCCTTTAAGAAGCCTGTTGGCCCCCACAATACACCAACTCAACTGTTACTGTCAGGAAGTTAAAGCACAGATTGTTTGCACATGATTCAGTTCATCAGGATATTTGCCTTGTAGCATTTAATCAGCTCCTGCACCTCATTTTTCTAACTTCTCACCTCAGTCACTTTGATCCCATCCTGTGTCCCTCAGTCACTTGGGCCTTCAAGCTCCTAGCTTAAGCTGTACTTATTTGGACTCTTTTTACTAACCCCTCAGTGTTTCCATTGTGTCCAGGTTTTTGGCCCAGCTAAACCCTCCTGGCCTCTGGAATTCCATCCTGAGCTCTACCAGGTGAAAGCACTTGCTTGCCCCTCTGCATTTTGGCCCTGAAGCCAGATAATCTATTTCCAATTCATAATGAGCCATCTCCCACTGTTATCAGTTGGTTGAGTGTCTGCTCCAGTCTAAGGTAAGCACCTTAGTGGCAGAGCCTCTGTTTAGCATTTTGTTCTGTCCCTCCTACCCAAGGCCAGTCCAGCCCCTATGTAGATAATCAGTTTGTTGATTGACTAATTGACTGAGCAGCGGAGCCAATGAGGTAGAAGCGTGGGGCAGCTCAGAAAGGCCTTCATATGAGGGCAGTGCCTCCGGCAGAGTTTGTTTTCTTTGTACTCTTTCTCTTGTGGGTTCGCTGGTTTTGAAGAGCATGTGAGAAGGAGAGAAGATGGTGCAAGTGAACCAAGGCTACTCAACTCCATCTGCCTTCAATTCTCAAATGGAAAACATTTCCAGCCCTGCGCCTGAGAACCCGACGCGGTCACAGAATGTCCTGTCTTCCTCTTGTTCCATGAGCAGCGCCGAGTTGCTGCAGGCTCATAAATCCTGAGGGCCTTTCCAGCCGTGACAGCCGCCCTTCCAGGAAATGGACGGACGCTTTGAAACCCCCATCAAAAGAGAACATTGTGTTTCTGCACATCCAGCCCCGCTGTGGCCTGCTTTCTCCCAGTGCAGGTAGGCTGGGCCCCCAGATAGCAGACGTGCTTTCTGCTTCCTAAGCTCCAGCCTTTCGGAAATGTGCAGGAAAACACAATTGCCTGACACTGATCGGTGATATGCTTGAGGGAGCAAAGGTATTGTTATGCATTTATTAAATTAAATTTTCCGGGATGTGACCCAGAAAAGTGTTCCCCAGGGGCTAATACAAAGTGATGGTTGCAGAGGGGAAGCAAGGCAAACCTGTGCCCGGAGAGCAGTCCGTAGCTGGCCACAGCCAAGCGTCTCCCTTCTGTGGGAGATCTTCCCTACCTGCCAAGGGGAAGAAAGTCTGGTATCCAGCCTGGAGGTGGAGGGAGGAGGGAGAGAAGTGAAAAATCACCCAGTTTTGTGTGTATGTAAACCATGGCTTACCAGTAGCCCTTGACACAGCCCCCCTCTCCCACTCCCAGGCAGCTCTGTGCCTTCTCTTCTGCTTCCTTTCCCATCAAGACTTGTATGTAGTGTTTCTGGCCACATCTGGAGTACTGAGTGTTTGGCAGCACATTAAAAAAGACATGTAGCAGACTGAGGATTACAAACTGGCTGGAAGGCAGAGCGCTGGATGTGAGAACTTGGGCAGGCAATACCTTCACTTCCCTGTTCTGTAAAATGAGAGACTGTGATATCTACCTGCCAGGGTTACGGTGAGAATGACATGAGACAGTGGCTGTGAAAGCACTTTATTAACCGCTATATGAGTGGAAAACATTATTAGTATGCCTGCCAATACTATGTGAACTGCTACTGTTACACTTACTACTATGACAACCATAGGGCCTGCTAATACTACCATTCATATCAATCAAAGGGCTATATGACCAGGTGAAAAATCTGGAAACCACATTAGACCTGAGAGGGAAGATTAAATAAACCAGCTGGAGTCAGCCCAGCAGAAATCTCAATGGGAAAATCATTGTCTTCAAAGATCTGAAAGTTTGCCATGTGGAAAAGGAGGTAGGCTGGTTCTGAGTCCCAATACAAGGAGAAGTATTTTATTACAGGACAAGAACACACTCCTAATATAATCATCAAACAATGCAAAGTGTCATTTTGGAACATAGTGAAGACATTGTCTCCATGGAAATGTTGACATGGAGAGAGTTGAGCATCTATACACCCATCATTCTTCATGCCTCGGTGTCTGTTGCCAGGCTATGCTTTAGGTACAGGGACTACCACAGTGAACCAGACCAACGTCTGCTCTCCTGGACCTTACATTAGGTTAGAGCATTGTGGGGAGGTTGAATGCTGTCACGCCAGCCTTTTCCTGTTACTTCTCTCATTCTGACTCTTATAATACTATGATTTCACAGATAAGCAATTAATTGGGGAGAAGGGGATGATTAACCTGTTTTTGCCCTGCCTGGGGAATCTCCCTCCAGCCTGGCAGGAATGGACCTGGCAGTAGAGAGAGTCATGGAAAGAGCCTCCAATTCAATTGGGAATCCCTTCCCATAAGTGAGTGACTTTCCTTGGCTGAGAGTGGCCTGCTCTCCCCTAGAGAGTTTCAGGCAGTGGCTGTCCTGGCAGCTGGAGGGAATGGCAGGGGGAGAAAATAAGTGAGATGGAGGCAAGGCGTAGAAGTGGTTTAATATTTAAGAGAAAAGAAAGACTCAGGAACGAGTAGAACCTGGATTCAGTCTTGTTCTGCCATTTCCTAGTGGTGCTACCTTGGGAAGGCCTTTCATGTTCTCTCTCAAAATCACAGACTCCTCTTCTGTAATTAGGTATAACAGATTTACCTCATTCTCTTGCAGTAAAAATTAAATGAGATAATGTTTTAAAATAATTCCTAATAATACTAAGATGTAGTTAGTATTACATATATGTTAGCTATTTTATCATTACTATAATACAAAATTGCCTACTTTATATTTTTGTCCGTTGTCTTTGAGCAAAATTTACAAAGTACTAGTATTTGAATGACTGGGTGAATCAAAGAACATCCTGAACTGAACAGTCAATGCAAAAATTTGCATGTGAGGCAGGATTGATGAAGAAGTACGTATGCTGCTGAGATGTATGCCATTAATTTATACAACATGGCAAATGTCCACAATATCTACCCATTCATCTGTCCTCCCTTCCTCCCTCCCTCTTTCCATCCCTCTCTCACTGCCCCCACCCCTTCCTCTGTCCTTCCCTTCCTCCCTCCCTTCCTCCCATCTTCCTTTTACTTTCTTTGTGTTTTCTTCCTTTCGGTTAGGGCTAGAAGAAGCAAGAGGGCTGCTCAGTGATGAGAGAAGCAAAAGTTTAGCATTTGCGGATCATCTCTTCAAGTGCATGGAGCTCAGTTCTGAAATGAAACCCTGAGTCATAAGGGCCACAGGTGGGTGGGATGGGTTTTGAGATATCCAGGGGATATGGAGTTTGCTATTTTATGAAAGAGTTAAATATAATAATAATTGAGGGAAGCAGTTGGATCAAAATAAATTATTTGCTAGGCAATTTGAAAACCAGAAAATGCTTAAAATGCAAACCACAATATGAAAACAACCTCAAAGGTTAATGAAAACCTGCAACAATAGACAAAGAAAATGAAGAATTGCAGCAGAGTGTTCCTTCCAAATCTATTGAGCAGTCATACCACCATCCTTCAAATGGGGAACACTACCCAACTCCATCTATTCTGCCTCAGAACTGCTGAAATAGGACAAGATGTTAAGCTATAATGCCTCAGTGGCTTTGACACTACACCAAGAATAACGACTGGTCCCCACAGGATAGCTGGCTTGTAGGTGTCCCAGGGATATTTGTTTAATGCATTAGAGTCCCTGGGTCTAGCCAGTTAAAAATGTCAGGCATTTGCTAAGAGCCAGAAAGAATAGGAGTAGAGAAACTGTGTGGTAGATTTAGGGTATGGCCAAAAAATATTGATCTAGGGAAGCCACCTAGACAAAGTCAAAAAGTCAGAACTCATAGGAGTAACAGTAAAATTTTAAAAGTAGTGACAAGGAGATTGAAATATCAGACTGGTTTGAGTTCTCAGTTGAGAGGAGGTTGTTCTGTGTCTTAGAGAGCACAAGTTCAAGATTCCAGAATTCGGAAATGTGCCTAAGTCTGAAAACCAGAAGGACATTCGGCCTGAGAATGGAGCAGAGAGAGGTGGACACGAGCCTGTGAATGTGGACGACTGAGTTGTCTCTCCATGGTTTGGTCTCCTACGTCATAGGCCCTACTCCTGCCGGGACATGTTCTTAAAACAGTGCCATGTCCCCCGTACTATAATCTGGCCATGAGTACCCGTGACTTCTTGAACTGTGGCTTCCTGCCAGTGCCTTTTCAGTGCCCTTTGAGAAACCACTGACTTGCATATATTACCAGAACTTTTCTCAGCAACTGAGAAAAAATTCGTTCCCATGACACAAAATAGGGCATGAACAGGAAGGAGAAGCCACTGGACAGTTGTCAAGAGGCCTGGGTAAAGGCTTAACTTCATAGTCAATCCATGTGTGGCCTTGGCCAAACCACCTAGACTCTTGATCTTTTAGTTTACTCACCAAGAAGCTGGGGATAAAGGGTCTTAGAACTGGCTCCTAGGGTTACTGTGGAGCCCAAATGAGATCCTGTAGGTACAAGTTCCTTATAGACTTTAAAGCTCCATTCAGACATCAAAGTTCGCCATCTTAACTCAACAGCAGGGCATCTATGTTTTCAGAATATGACGCAGGGCCAGCACCATCCTAAAACTATATACTTTTTTTTCTAAGGAAGAACTGAATTTTGTTGTTTTGGGCCTGTTTTGCTTTACTTTTCTCCTCAAAGTCTTAACTTCCTCCTGGGAAACTGATGGTCGGCCTGATCCAAGCCTGGCATGCTCATCCTCTTCACTGCCTGGCACTAGACTTCAGCTGTTCTGAGTCTGGGGCACAGGGCGTCTCCCTCTTGTCTTGCAAGCTGTCAGAACCTTAGGAAATTTTAGAGTTGTCATCAGACAACCCAGCCACCCCAGACTGTCTTTTCTAAGAGATAAGCTTAGTTGACTGTGAAGGCAAGTGGAGGGTAATTCTGCAGACAATCAGAGGGAATTAACACAATTAGGTGCCACGGTGCAGCAATCCCATGTGCTTTGGGCAAATTGAAACATCACCTCTGTCTGTTCCCTTATTTCTTGACAGAACACAGAAGGACTGCTGAGCCAGGAGAAATGTTTGCAAAATTTGGCCTGTGGTCTTCCCCACACCCAGATGCATAAGCATCTCCCAGCAAAAACAGCCTCTTGAGGGGCAAACGCAACTGCTTGCAGATTTGCCCTTCCATGCCTTTTGTCTCTTCTACCTCTTCAACCATTGTTCTCTCTCCTTTTGGGGCCTCAAAATTTGTTTTCATAAGAGTATCTTCTCGTTAATTAAGCCTTGGAGTGATGGATAATGAAATGAGCCGAAACAATAAATGAAGAGGTGTAGGTTCCCTCGTGAGTCTTCCACTGTGCATTTGAGTGGCATCAATACCTTCCCCGAGGTCCAGCTGCTTCCAGTGCCAACAGTGATAGAGAATCATACCAAAGCTTCCCTCCTTGCCTTATACACTTGCGAGGGTCAAATGAAATTTTAAAAGGCACTTTGACAAATGGAAGGTTATTGCAGTTTAGATGGGTTGACGTCATTACAATTATTGGTATGAGTATTTGTACTTGTATTGGTAGCAGCAGCAGTAGTAGCATTTATAGAACCCTGGAGTCTTGGTGGCAGGGAGGACCAATTTCTATAATACTGTATTAACTATTAACTTCATTATCATAATTACTATTTTATATGCTTCTTCCATTCTGTTTTCCCTGGGCATTCATCAAAGCATAACTAATGTCTTTCTATTCTCTTCTATGTTTCCCCCATCCAAACCTGCTCTTAAGAAATGATCAGTCATAAACCCAATGGTAGATGCACTAGAACATGGATTCTAAACCTAGAGAAGAAAAAGATGAAAATGAAAGAAATAGAGGGGCCAAGAAAGAGCACAAGAGAATTCTCCCAGACTTAGAAATTCATTGAAGGCGGCAGGGCAAGAAAGAAACACTGTGTTTAATATCTTCTTAGGGCCTCACTCCTCCACTTCTCTAGACCAGGAGCAGTTTGGCCAGTGGTCAGTTTCATGACTGGCTTAGACTTCCTCAATATGGGATAAGATAGCTCTTATAAAAGTCTCGACAGGATTTGGATAAATGTGATTCTGCAATTTGGGGTAAATCTCTATGTTATTTTACACACTTAATTACTTCCTCCACATTTGCTTTAGGATGCTATTTTTAGAGCTGAAAGCCACAGGAAGCACTAAGGCTCCCTGGGCTGAATGGATGGACTGTGTCCTGGTGATCAAAATTCATTTCTGAGCTGTTTCCTGAAATGGTATTTTGACACCTGGGTCATATGTTAGCTTTATGGAGCTCCTCTGTGACATACAGCAACAATGCAGATATGCAATAGCACATTAATCATAAGGAGGTAACATGGAAGTTCACTGATGCTTGTCAAGTTGTAGTAAGGGGAAATGTTGAAGTCAGATTTTACTCAAATATCAAATGCAAAAATATTAGCTTACTTTTTAGTTGGGAAGATCTTTTGTGGCATCATCATTCCAGACTCTGTTGTCTACAGAGCTTTGGCAAAGCTCAATTCAGAATCAGAATTCTATGTTTTAGAGCTAGAGGGACTCTAAGGAATGATTTTTTTCAGACATCTGCCACTGGAAAAACATTATCATCCCCAAGTTCCTGATGAGGCAAGTAAGGCACAGAAATGTGAGTAAGTTAGGTACAATCACACAGCTGATAGATGGTAGCCAACACGTTCAACCCCAAGGCTTCACGCTAAGAACAGTGTTGTCTCTAACTTTTATCCATGATCATTCAGGACTACTGTTATGTGGAACAATGAAATACTCTTTTACTTGGGCTTGAGAAAGATCTAGAAATTTCATTCACCCTTAGCTTTTCTGTTATAACTGTTGGTGTTTTCTCTTCACACATTGAGCCAGCCCCATGAATTGACAGAATAGGAAGCTGTACAGGATATGAGTACCTTCTCAGGCCTCCAGGACCTTTCAACACTTGACATATCTTCACCCAAGGTCAACATCTCTCTTTCTTCATTAAGTAAGAAGACTAAGAATATAAATTTTGTGTGACAGTATGCTACCCTGATTAAAGGAACAGGTTTTGTATTTAGGAACACCCAGGAAAACAGGCTATGTCGCCTACTAGCTGTGTGCCCTCGGGCAATTATTTATATTTTGATCTAGTTTGCTTATTTGTTAAACAATAGTACAATACCTATCATATGGAGGTAATGACTGATTAAATGAGACCACAAAGTCCAAGCACATAGAATAGATTCAAGGACTTCATCCTGCCCAGATGGAGAAATATGGCAATCCTTGACTGACTCCCGGAGATCTACTCTTGAAAAACTGTAGAACCAAGAAGCTAACATGGTTTCCAGAAACTAGAAACAACTACAAGGGAGGAATCCTTGAGAGATTGGTGTATTGGGAGGTGTTTGACTACCCAGAGAGGTAAACTTGGAAGGAAGGTTACATTCTGCTCTTGCCTCTCCCAGCATTAGCATAACTTTGGGACAATCATTGCCTGCACCTTCATGCCATAAATCTGTAGCAAGAGCCTAGACCACCAGGGCCAGTCCAAAGCCTTGCTGGGCGAGAAACTGAAAAACAGGTACAAGGGTCTGCTGGTTGTCCTCGGACATTCATTGCCACCTTTGCCATCTCCCCTGCAGGCTATCAGCTGATGTGTTAGTTTTCTATTGCTGCCATAACAAATTGCCACAGACGTAGCAGTCATTCTGTGTGTTAGAGTCCGGGTACCGTATGGCTCATTCAGGGCCTCTGTTTAGTTTCACTAGACTAAAATTAAAATGTCAGTGAGGCTGTGCTCCTTTCTGAGGCCCTGGCCAAATTCAGTTTCTTGCAGTTTTGGCACTGAGGTGTCTGTTTCCTTGCTGGCTGTCATCCAGAGGCTGGTCTCTGCTATTAGAGCCTGTCTGCATTTCTTCTTATGCTTTCCTGTGGCCCCTTCCAACAATAACGGGTTGAGTCCTGCTCATGCTTTGAATTTCTCTAATTTCCTTTTCTGCCACATTGCTCTCACTTCAGCCAAAGAAAGTTCTCTGCCTTTAAAGGCTCATGTGATTAGGTGGTGCTCACCTGGATAATCCAGGGTAGTCTCCCTATCTGAAGGTCTGCAATCTTAATTGCATCTGAAAAATCCCCTTTGCCATGTAACATGACATATTTACATGTTCCAGGGATTAGAACATGGGTATCTTTGGGGAGATCATTCTGCCTACCATAGATGGCACGCATATAGGCATATTTTTCAACATGAAGAGCTATTTCATCACCTGCTCGAAGTTAATCCCCTCATCTCTGTTGTGATCTGGATTCTTCCTTCCTGCTGTCCCCCATTAGGTATTTATTCTTTTGTGTGTGTTTTAAATAAATTTTTTTCCACAGTTCAAACTCTGTAAGTATTTCTTGGTCTCCCCAATCTTTAAAACCCCCTTTCAGTCTTTGACTTCTGCATTTTTTTCATATCCTTCTCCAAATAGCATTTTTACTCATCTCTACTATTGTTCATCTGTTTACCATAACAAGGCTTTTGGTCCCCAGCAAGCCAAGGAAATTTCTTCAGCAAAGTCATCAGTGACTTCCTAACTTTCTAACCCAAATGAATGCAAATTCATGATTACCTTATGTAATGTCTTTATATATAAATACAATGTTATCCATGACACCCTCTTCTTAAAATGTTCTCATTTCCCCACCTTGTTTTCAGATTTCTCCCATTCCTCTGGCCACTCCTGGGCTTCTCTCATCCACACAATTCTTTAAATGCTAGAGTTCTTCAGAGATCTTTTTGAGGTCATCTTCTCTTTTCACCTCATATTCTCTCCTTAGGCAACCTCAGCTAGTTCTGAAATCTCAATGGTCATCAGTATGCTTTTTCTTTTATTATAAACACAAGCTTCTAAATGAATTTCAGATGCTTTTTATCAAACCACCTACTGGATATTTCCTCTTGAAGTCATACCTTCCTCCCTACCCCAAAACCTAAACCTTCCCCTCCCTTAATTATCTACCTATCCATTTTTGTAAAAAGAGAGGTGTTATCCTTGATTTCCCTTTCTTTAACTCTCAACATGAAATCAGCGACCAAGTCCTATTCAGTTAATTCTACTTCTTTAGCATCTGTCACATTCTTCCCCTTCCCCATTGCTATGCCTTTATACTAGATCTTCTTTATTGAATCCCTTTGTATGTGAGTCATGGTGTTGAAGTCTTTTGGAAAATTATTTTACATTATCTTCATAATAATCTCGGGAAATAATCTTGGGAAACAGACAACATTATTTATATTTTATAACTGAGGAAACTTAGGCATGGTTTAGCTAAATGACCTGACATGTGTTGTATTGTTTCTAAATAGCATTCTAGGTCCATCTAGTTCCTAAATCAATGCTTTTTCAAGTGCGTTGTTGCAATTTACTATTTGGGCTCTTAGCATCTTCATACAGACTCCTGAAAAGTTTTTCTAACTAGTCTCCCAACAACTCTTCTTATCCTCTTAATACCCCCTCTACACCTCACCTGCAGTCAGAGAGTATCTGTGAAATTAAAATTCAGTCATGATACTTCCGGTCTTAAAACCTGTCATTGGGTTGACTTTGCCAACCTGGGATAATTCTCATCTCTTTAGTCACTTTGTCTTCTGCTTTCATTTCCAACTTATTTTTTGATTTAACTCATCTACTCCACACATCAAGCTTCTAGCCAGTCCCAAACTTGCTTTCCTATTTTGCACCATCCTCTTGGGGTGTTTTTTCCTCCCATGTATTCTGGGAATCTCTCACCACAATTCAATATGATTCAGCTATACTTTCTCATTGAAACCTTCAACCTCCTAGAAAAACAAAACTTTATAGGCTCCCTAACTCCCCATAAATGCAATTGCATGCTCTTTTGTGTGTGTGTGGAGTGCATCCATCATACTTTATACATATTTCTTTGGTTGAACTCAATGTTGTTGCTCTTATTTGATTATTTTTATGTCTTCCTCCTTTTCCTAGAACTATAAGGTCCATGGATCAAAGAACATACATTACTTGTATTTACATTTTTAATACAGTGCCTCTCACATGTGAGGATTCAATGATTGTTAAATGCTTGGTTTCATGAAAGATAGAGACTTGAAGGCCAGACTAAACAGTCTGGATTTCATTCCCTAGACAAAAAGGCAAAAGAAAATAGACATTGAACTTTTGGGGGCATTTGTTTGCTTGTTTCTGAGCATGAGAGTTCCATGCCCGAGGCAGATGTAACTGGCAGCAGTGTGTAAGATGGACCACAATGGAGAGAGCTAGGCACAGAGGAACCTTTACTGGACCAATTCTACAGGCCAGGTAAGAGATGACGATGAGGCAGAAGAGGTCACTGCTGGTGACCTCTAAAACAATGACACTCAACAAATAGAAAATCAAACCATCATATACTCTTTTGATGTGACCTATCCACTGGCAGAAGATATGGAAAAAAACAAAGGGAAGTGTCAAGAGTGATTGCACAATGCCTTTGGATTCTGGAAATGGTGGGTAGATAAGGAGAGAGTTTATCATGTCTTTTATACAAGTCATACATATTCCTGTCACTAACTAAAAGTAAAGGCAGCAGCCTGAGTGTTTATTTAGATTTTATGGTTCATTTATTGTCTCATATTGTCCCAGTCAAAGATAATTATTTCTTAATTAATCACATGTAAACAGTCTATATCCTTTGCAGGACTGGCTACTTAAAAGAACATTTATCACAGCAATTGGTCCCATATACCCAACTACAAATCACCCACTTTGGGGCTAGTCTTGCTCTAATTGACTCCTGATCATTTTTGTGTTTCTGATGGTTTGGGAAGAAGACAGAAGTTGGAGGAAGCCAGAGAATGAGTAACATGTGGAATTATCCATTATCCTTGTTATTTCCTTTTAGGAAAATGTGTCTGAAGATAGAAAGAAAAGAAACGTTTGTGAGTTGAGACATTGGCAGTGTGCCTTACAGTTGGTCAAAAAGTGATTTTATTTCATCAGGAATTTAACAGAGCACGTAGGATTTTTAGAGCAGTGAAAACACTCTAATACTATAATGATGGGTACATGTTATTATACGTTTGTTCAAACTAGAATGTACAAGACCAAAGAGTGAGCCCTAATGTAACCTATGACTTTTGGGTGATTATGTGTCAATGTAGGCTCATCAATGGTAACAAATGTACCATTCTGGTGTGGGTGCTGATAATGGAGCGTCTACTAGTATGCAGGTATGAGAGTATGAGGGAAATCTCTGTACTTTCCTCTTAATTGTGCTGTAGATCTAAAATTGCTCTAAAAAATAAAATCTTAAAAACATTTGCCAGAGGAAAAAAATGGCCACCACCCTATTTAATCTTGTGGGGAATGGTATTTACAAATGACCCCAAACTGCAGAACTCGGCCAGTGCCCATCTTGGTCTGGATTGTGTCATCCTGGGAAGAATGGCAGCTAGTATTTCATCTTCCTGGATTCTGAGTTAAGATGCAGGAATAGTGTTTTGGCATTGAATCAAAGAACACCTAATCATTTTGTCTAGTGGCTCCTCAGCCTGTTTAGAAAGTGAAGATCAGCTTCCTCTACCTCCTGTGGACAATAGCTGATTGATACGCAATATAAAAGATTTAAGTTAGTCTAACATCAGGATACAGTAGACCTAATCACCTGGGAGCACTTAGCCATTGCCTGGAGAAATTGAGTACTTTATCTCGGAGAACTTAAGCGAACCCCAGCCTATATGACAAATGTTATGTCTAAACAACAGAAGTTTCAGCCTTCATATGGTTTCTTCTCTGGAAGGCAAGAAAACTATCTCTATTCTTGTTCCCATTTAACAGATGAGAAAATTGAGGCAATGAGAAGGTAAGTGAGTTAACGTAAGTTTATACAGATAGTATGTCCAAGTGCTTAATACATGTAAATCAACTGAGATTGAACTGAATTGTGCGTTCAAAGATGAACCAAACAGATTCTTAGTAATGTAACCTGTAGTGCCTTAGATCCACAAAGGTGACTCACCATGTCACTGAAATGAGTTCTATTTATTTATTTATCTTTGAAAGTTTGTGCCTTTTATTAACCACTCCCAATTTTCCCACCCCTAGCCCTTGGCAATCACTTTTTACACTCCCTTTCCATGAGTTTCACTCCCCACTCCCTACACACATGTGATACCAGGCAATATTTATCTTTCTCTATCTGGCTTATTTCACTTAGCATAATGCCCTCAAGGCATATCCATCACGTTGCAAATATATATATCACATCTTCATCCATTGATGGACACTTAGGTTATTTCCACATCTTGACTACTGCAAATAATGATGCAATGAACATGGGAGTGCAGATATTTCTTCGAAATCCTGTTTTTATTTCCTTTGATTATACTAGTATACCTAGAAGTGGAAGTGCTGAGTCATTTGGTTTTGCTTTTAATTTTTTGAGAAACATCCATACAGTTTTCCATAGTGGTTGCACCAATTTATATTCCCAGCAACAGTGCACAAGGGTTTCCTTTTCTCCATAACCTCTCCAACACTTGTTTCTTGTCTTTTTGAGGACAGTCATTCTAACAGGCGTGAAGTGATATCTCACTGTGGTTCTGATTCACATTCTTCTAATGATTAGTGATGTTGAGCACTTTTTCATGTAACTACTGGCCATTTGTATATCTCCTTTGGGGAAAAGGTCAGTTTCTCTGACCTCTAATATATATTAGAGGCCCAATGCACGAAATTTGTGCAAGGGGCTCAGCCCTCGCAGCCTGGCTGCCCTGTGGCCCAGGCAGCCTCGTGGCCCCACCCACTGGTCTTTCTGGAAGATTGTTCTGCCATCTGGTCTAATTAGCATATTAGCTTTTATTATATAGGATGGTTTTCTTTGCCATGCAGGTTCTTTTCAGTTCATTGTAGTCCCATTTGTTTATTTTTGCTCTTCTTGCCTTTGTTTTTGCTGTTAAGTCCAAAAAAATCATTGCCAAGACCAATGTCAAGGAGCTTTTACAGTATGTTTTCTACTAGGAGTTTTATGTTTAAAAGTCTTATGTTCAAAAAGTTAACCCACTTTGAATTGGTTTTTGTTCATAGTGTAAGATAAGGGCTCAGTTTCATTCTTTTGCATGTGGCTGTCCAATTTTCCTAACACCATTTATTAAAGAGGCTCTTCTTTCCTCATTGTATATTCTTGGCTCCTTTGTGGTAAATTAATTGGATATATATGCTTGGTTTTATTTCAGGGCTCTCTATTCTGTTCCATTGACCTATGTGTTTCTTTTTATGCAAGTACCATACTGTATTAGTTATTATAGTTTTGTAATATAATTTGAAATTAGAAAATGTGATGTCCACACATTTTTAGGCCTCATATTTAGGCCTCATAAAAACTTTGTAACCTTAGTATTTTTGCACCTGTATTATAGATCTAAAAACCAAAAGTTTATAAAAGTTAGGACACCTACCCAAGTCACATGGATAGTAAGTTTTAAAGTTGAGTTTGATGCCAAATCCTGTGTTCTTACCTTGTGTACTAAAAGAATTGTGTGACTTCCTAAAAGAGAAAACTTTTTGGATTGATAAGGAAACATCATTAAGGTATACTGATAAAGCCCTGGCCAGTGTGGCTTAGTTGGTTGAGTGTTGTCCTGTGCATGAAGAGGTTGCCAGTTCGATTCCCATTCAGTGTACATGCCCAGGTTGTGGGTTCGTCCCCAGTGGGGGCATATGCAGGAGGTAACTGATCAATGTATCTCTCTCTTCCTCTTTCTCTTTCTCTTTCTCTTTCTCTTTCTCTTTCTCTTTCTCTTCTCTTTCTCTTTCTCTTCCTCTTCTCTTCCTCTTCCTCTTCCTCTTCCTCTTCCTCTTCCTCTTTCTCTTTCTCTTTCTCTTCCTCTTCCTTTTTCTCTTTCTCTCTCTCTCTCTCCCTCCCTTCCTTCTCTCTAAAATCAATAAAAATATGTATTAAATAAAAAGATATACTGATAAAAAGGTAGCCAAGATTTATAGAAAAGAGCATAGAGTATGCTACTTTGTGTAAAAGAAGGGAAAAGATATTTTGTTGGCTTACATATGCCAAAGTATTTATAAGAATGAATAGTAAATTAATCTCAGGGGTGATTTGTTGGGAGAAATGGAAACTGAGCAAATAGGGAAAGGATGGGAGACTTCTGCCTATACTTTAAAAATACATTTAATATTTGAAACATGCATATGGATTATCTCTTAATTTTTGAAAATTTAAAACAGGGCTTAAAAAGTATATGACTTTTTGTTTTGGCTGTTTTGACATGGGGCATTTTAACATGGTTTTGTAACTGTGTAATTGCATGTCAGACACACTCCATTCCATTGCCGAGCCGTGCCAAATCAAAACCAGTGCAGAAGCCTGAGGATTATATCCAGAGCTTCTGCTTTGACCAGAAGAACTTGAAGAATTTGAGAGAGTCATTGTGATGATTTTCAGCCTTTAGTTGTCTGGCTGCCATGGAGTCTCAGGATAGCCATGCCATGCTGAAGTAATCACATCCTGTGGCCAGCTCTTTGGCCTTATGTGCTCATACTCTTGAGTTTTCCTCGTGACCAAAAGTAGATCTGTATCTCCAGAGTAGATTTACATTATCTGGGCTTACAGAAGTTTGGAATATAAAACACCAAGCCAGTTTATGAGTTTATAATGAGATATACAACAAAAAAGCCAACACATTCCACCCCAAGGGCAAAGACACATGGCAATGCAACCTGTACTAACAGACTGCTTGATCCATATGTTGTGAGGACAGGGGGATGAGCTCTGTGATGATGTCATCAGAAAGGGACTGTGACCGAGGTTGGTCTGCCCAGCACGGTCTGGAATATGTAGGATGTTGGTTTCATGCAGGACTCACAATATGAGTCCAGGTGATTTTGAGATATGTTTATTAAAGTTAGGGACAGTGACACAAAGAAAGGGCTTATGATAGAAGAGGCAAGATCATAGCAATAGGAGTGAGCATGGGCAGAACGGCTTTGGCTTTTTGGAAACAAGAAGAGCCAAGCCTCGATGAGGAGGCTTGGGCTCTTTAGAAAGAAAGTCACAGAGGCGGGAGAAGTGAGCCAGGTGGGCTGTGGGAACTCGGGAAACAAGTTAAAGAGGCAAAAGAGGGCCCTTGGAAGAAAATTCAGGGAATTAGCCCAGGATGAGCTGCCACTGCCCACTGCAAATCTCCAGGGATTTAAGAGAAAGCAAGCAAAAAATACACTCCTGAGGAAAGAAGGGGGTTGGGCCAAGTATGCTCAAGAGAGAGTGCACACTAGGTCCTTTGCCTTAAGGGTTTTTATCTGTTTTCTAAAGGCAGGAATTTTATGGGAGATTCCAAGGGAGGATCTCAATAGAATATTCATCAGCTTTCCAGGTGTGTTCTTTGATATGCTGATGTATCAAATGAGTGTGTAGAGGGATCAGGGTCATTCTCTGGTCAGTTTCACCTTCAAAGAATGTCACTGAAGAGGGACCAGGACTGAGATAGGTCTGCCCTAGCAAGGTCTGGAATGTATAAATCATTTACTCCTAAGTATCCTAGGTTAGGGAAGATAAGACCTTGTGATTTATTATCTGGCTATAAATTGCTCAGCTGGTTAACTATCTGTCAGTGCCCCATTCCACTTGCCAAGGAATTCTCCTAGCTTCTTACTACCCTGCCTCAGTGATAAGTGGTAGGTCAAGGCTGATGCTGTCAGCTTTGCAGTATCGAAACCGCTACCACCAGGACCTGGTAGGTTATCTTCTCAAGTCTAGATGCCTCTTCCCTGGTTATGGCTCAGATGGACACCACCAACATCTGCCTCTGAGACTCCACCTTGTTATGCTTCTGATAAACACACTCTTTCTCTTTCGATTAAAATGTTCAGCCAGGTTTGTCTTGAACTGGTGATGGTTTAGCACTTTAAGATGACCCTGCCCAGTTTACTTCTAATCACTAATGTGCTGAATTACAGGAATCTACAAGGGTCAGTCTCATTTTCCTAAATCTCATATTTTAGAGACTCCTCCCTATCAACTCCATGCCACACCTGCCATAAACAGTCTACATTGCCCTGTCTCCCGGTCCCCAGGCTTTTTCAGTCTCCTCGTGCACTATCCCTGGGGGCTGACCTGCAGTGAGTGCTGGTCAACTAAAAATACTCAAGTCTGATACCTGTCATCCAACCCTGATGCCTTTTTCCCTGGAAAACTTTATTTTCAGTTTCTCTGTTTCCAGGGGGAAAGAAACTACTTTATGTTTGTATTAGGACCGCACATCTGTGTAAGAGTTGACAGCCGCAGCAAGTGTGAGAGAAGGGGATGGGGAGCAACTCTAGGGCAGATCCCAGCAGGGAAGTGGAGTGACTGTGAAGCTTACCTATTGGAGGGTGTGAAAGAGTCACCTACAGACTTAGACAACCTCACAGTTTGTGAAGAGGTGATGCAGTGAGAGAGAATCCAAGGGAATCCAATATCAGCAAATCTAGCCTCATTCCTTGCAAGGTCACTCTGCTAGGGTGGGTAACTGTTTTTTGTTGTTTTTTTTAAAGCTAATTTAAAAAAATTTTTATGGGTAATATCCCTAAGTCAAAAGTATAGAAAAGTATATGGCAGTGCCAATCCACGAACTCTTTGCTCCGGTACACAAGAGAAATTCAGAGTAAGAATTAAAGAGTTAGGAACTTTTATAGCAACATGACATTGTAAAGCAAACTTGAAACCAGTGGACTCCAGTCCAGGAAAGGGGAAGAAATCAGTTCGGAGGTTATCAAACTGATATGATAAGGGACACATTGAGCTGGCTGAATGAAAACATTCATACCATGTACTGGTCTGTGATAGATGAGAGAAGAAATATCGGTGCCTCCCCCAGAAGGTAGTTTGAAAAGCACTGATGCCCAGTGAAATGTCTTCCTTCTATTTTCATTTCTTAGTGATCCAGCTCCCTCCTAGAGGCAACAAAAGTTATTGGCCTCTGTGTATCCTTGCACAGTTCACAAAAGTGTGTACACGTGTGTGAGTATCTCATTGAACATTATTTTCTTCGTTTTTTGAAAACAGCTGCAGAAAAGTCACTTATATGGAGGCACTATAACTTATTTAACCACTTCTCTATTTTACTTTAAGATAATCTGCAATGAATAATCTGTATATATTTCATTTCATATATGCAAATAAAATCATTGGCATTGAATAGCTAGGAATGTTTGAAAGCAGGAGGCATGTGTAGCGTGCACATAGTATTTATTAAATGCTTGCTGAAGTAAGTGAAAAATGCAAAACATTGGTGAAGCTTCTTAGTGAGATGAGCCCACACCTTGGAGCCTTTAGGGGAGGGAGGAGTTGGCCTAGTGGGGAGGGGCTACATGAGAGGAGGGGTGGCTCACACAGTGCTCAGTGCCACTCCTGCACTGCTTTGTAAGATGGCAGGAAGTGGCAGAACTTGGCCTCGAACTCAGGATCCTCCTATCCCACCTCCTTGCCTCTATGCTCCCGTTGGAATGATCCGCTCCTTCCTCTGTGTTAAACTCCATTGTGCTCACTCATTACTTGCTGGTTTGACTTGCATCTTTCCTGTTTCTTTTTAGCATCAGGAAAGAGAGACAGGAAAAGTGGAGAAAGCTTGGGCCTTGGTGTAGACCGAGGTCCTGGCTGCAAAGCCACCTCTAGCTTTGTGACTTGGGCAAGTTGCTTAACTTCTCCAGTTCTTGTGTCTTAAATGCAGGCAGTAGAGTACCCTCACCAAGTGGGGAATGACGAAATGAGCTGGCCCTGTCTTGGCACCTGGAATGCAGTGAGCGCTCAAAAAATTGTAATCCCCTACTCTCCCTTGTTCCAAACCTAGGAGCTCCATAAATGAACTTTATGACCTTGAATACCTCAGATGCTTCTGTGCCTCTAGCCCAGGGGTCCTGAAACTTTTTAAACAGGGGGCCAGTTCACTGTCCCTCAGACCGTTGGAGGGCCGGACTATAGTTTTAAAAAAAAACTATGAACAAATTCCTATGCACACTGCACATATCTTATTTTGAAATAAAAAAACAAAATGGGAACAAATACAATATTTGTATTTGCATGTGGCCCGCGGGCCATAGTTTGAGGACCCCTGCTCTAGCCCATGTAGGTGGCTACACTCTGTCCTTGTCATGCCTCCAAGGTACATTTGCTCCCAACCCTTAGAGGCTCCAGTATGAGGAGAAGAGCACAAGGAGCTGATTTTCCCCCAAGGAGAGCCAGGCAAGACACCGAAGGAAACTGAGACTGCTATTCCAGGAGTTTGATGAGAAGCAGTCATTAGAGTCCAGGCCTGCTGTGCAGAAAACAGGCTGAAGTTGGAGAACAATTTGGAGTCAATGACCCAAAGTGCATGTTCCCATCTCTTTGCTGCATTCTTACACATGCTCGCTTAGCTGCTGAAGGTACACCTGGTACTCTGCACAGAATGAACTTCAGTTTTAAGCTCAGTGTTGATGCCTCCAAAAAGACAGAGTGGGAGGAACCACCCTGGCTACAGGCATCTGTTGCCGCTTGGCCAATTAGAGATGCTTCCTGGGAGACTGGTTCAGGGTGTGGGCTGCTGGCCTCCTGCCGCTGTGGAGCTCCTGTTATAACAACCCCTGAGCTCTTTAGCCCAAGTGCACTCAGGTGCTCACAACGGGGACTTAAACAGCACTTGCTGGACGAATGGCAAATGTGTCTCTACAACCTCCTGTAGGATTAATTAGCAGTTTCCTGGCCATCAGTATGATATTCTTATTGCTCAGCAACGGTCCAACACAGGTCAGAAAGCTTCCTAATGGCCATTACTGCAGAGAAACTGAAACTAGGAATCCCTGCCCTTTGTTATAAAATATTTAACTCCTTCTACCTCCCAGGAAAGGCATATGCTTGAAATTTAAGACACGAAAGATTTTTTGAGATACCCACAAGGCCCTCTACCATATAGCATCGCCCCTCTGACCTCACCCTTAAGAATGATCTTTCTTCTCACTCCTCTTATACTGCACCGGCCTCCTGGGACAGTGAAGATGCTGGGTATGCCCTGCCTCAGGCTCTGTACCCATACTGCCTTTTTCAACTGGAAACTTCTCCCCAAGCCAACATTATTCCCTGCATACTTTACTTTTCACCGTGGCACTTCACATCTATAATATACAACATGATTTTTTAAGTGTGCTCTTCATTTTTATCGGTTCCCCTAGCAGGTAACTCTATGAGGGCAGGGACTTTTGCTTGCTTTTTGGTTCATTTTAGACAAGGCTGTATCTCCAGTACCTAGAACAGTGCTACAAAGCAGATTTCAATTACTATTTGTTGGATAAATGAATGCATGATAAAATAAATGACACAAAACAGCCAGAAACTTAACTAGTTAAGGTGATTTACGTAGTAAGTGAGATTTAATATTCTAGGTAAAGTGAATTGATTTTCTAGATTAATGGAGGTCACATAAATTAGATAAATACTAAAGAATCGACTTGCTCAGAGACTTATGTTCCAAAGCCTTGAGGTCACTGAGAGACCAAGTTGATTGATCCAATTATTTCACTTCAGAGCAGAATATTCTCCTTAATCATGGTCACTTAGCTCTGGTGGTTCAACAGACACCCCCCTCCTCCCAGAATAACATAATATGTCAGTCAGCTAGCCACAAGGGCAGGGAGGAGAATGTGACTAAGCAAATAATTCAAGAAAGTAAATTAAAAATATTTTCATCAGAATTTTCTAATTAGCACTCTTTACAAACTGCAGGCACCTTAGAACTGCATGTCACCCTAGGACCATGTTCAGCAAACTGCGGCTCGCAAGCCACATGCGGCTTTTTGGCCCCTTGAGTGTGGCTCTTCCACAAAATACCACATGCGGGCGCACATACAGTGCGATTGAAACTTCATGGCCCATGCGCAGAAGTCGGTTTTCGGCCTGGGCGAGTCTATTTTGAAGAAGTACTGTTGATATTTGGCTCTGTTGACTAATGAGTTTGCTGACCACTACGAGATGACAATAGGAGGTTGCCAGGAGAGGAGGGTCCAGAAAAAAGCAAAAGAGATATTGAGAAAATATGTATTTTGCTCCAGAATCGGTATTCACACTGCTCCATTCCAAGAAAAATGCCCCTAAAGATGGAGGTAGAGCTGCAAAGACCTCAGTAAAGTCTAGGTCACTGTCAAGGAGACAGAGGGAATGGGATCTGGACCCAAAGCTGCATTGCTAGCTTTTCACATTGCTCAGTTGTACCAACACTGCAGTGCCCACCTTCAGGCTTCTTAGATGAAGCGAGCAACAAAGCAAGAAGTAGTGGCATCATGTCTTCCACACAAAAACAATAAATCAAGGACTTGGAAAGGCTGACTAATTTAGTTTGATGAAATCTGCCTAGTGAATATAGCAGAGCAGCACAGAAAAGCCATTCATTCACATCTCTGAATCCCCAAACCTCTAACTCACATCCACGGGCTCCAATGAACAGCAATGTTCATATTTTGACTTCAAGTGAGCATCCAAATGAGCTGCTGGCTTTCCTGGACCCACCATGCATTCCAACTCTCCATTAAGGGAGAAAAAAAAGAAAGAAAAATAAATGTTCCCTAGGATTTGATGATCTTACAAAGCCTTTTGTGGTCTGGCTCTACTCTCTCATAGTTTCACTCATTTGTTCAGAAAGCATGCACTGAGTATCTATTTTGTGCAAGGACCTATACTAGGGATTGGATATATGAGGACAAAAGAGGGGCAGGAGTCTGGCTATGAAGTCACCATGGAAACAACAAAGGTAGTGTGGCAGCTCCCTGTGGTTGAACATTGACACTAGAGCCATCCTATCTAAGGAGTGGTTTCTAAAGCCAGAAAAAATGATTCAGAATAAAAATTATCTTGAAAACCCTGAAGAAACACCACATTGAGGACCAATTTGCAACTTCTCAATAAGTCCAACTCAGCCAGTCTCTCCACCCGAGAGCTAGCTGTTCCTTGCCCGACACAAGAGAAGTTTGGCTTTTGTTTAGGGGTCATGTGGAATACAAAATACAAACCTTCAATCAGCCAAATCCCAGTCAGCATGGAAAGATGCGCATAGAATAAGGATCACATGAGAACTGAGGCCAGCTTGAGACATGCCGGGAGCCGGTCCATGCTTGCTGTTTCAAGGGACCTGGCACATATGGCATACTGTTCTTAATATGTTTGCTCACCTTCTTGGCACTATGTGTTTTAACCAAGGTCTCCTCTCTGAGAAAGGTTGTTTCTCCAGGTAGGGATTTTCCCCTGAAGTTAGGGAGGGAATAAAACCTCTTAACTAAGTGCCAGGCGGGTAATTAATCACTTTAACTACAAACAATCGTGCTTAAGCTACATAATCTTTACTCCCTGGAATGAAGATAAGAAACGCCCTAACCTTTGTAATAGAGATTGATAGGATTGAATCAACTGGTATAAATACAGATGCAACAAGACAGCAAGAGTCAGAACTTAGAACACAGAACTTAGACACAGAACTTAGAATACAGAGCTTAGAACACAGAACTAGGAGAGACGGAACCTAGGCACAGAACCTACACAGAACGTTCTCTAGAGACAGAAGAACTTCGCTGGAGAGAACATGGCAAAAGTTCCTGGACAGAAACTGGCCTCAGAACCTAGAGACAGAACCTAGCGAGAGAACATGGCAAAAGATCCTGGACTGAACCTGACTACAGAAATTGGCAAGAGAACCTGACTAGAACCTGGTGACTGAACCTGGCTGGAGAACCTGGACAGAACCTGGCTGGAGAACCTAGCGAGGGAACATGGCTACAGAACCTGGCTGGAGAACCTGGAGAACCTAGCAAGAGAACATGGACACAGAACCTGGTTGGAGATCCTAACCAGAACTTCGCTGGAGATCCTGACCAGAACTTGGCTAGAGATCCTGGCTAGGCTGCTGATCAACTGAATGCTGTCTCTGTGTCATTCCTTCTTCGCTGACTCCATCCACACCTTTGGGGACCCCTGGACCCGCTGGGGTTGGACCCCGGCAGAGACAGACATTCCTTAAGAGGAATGGGCTACAAAATCACCAAATTATGTAGCTTAATTTCTCTTTCTCTCTCTCTCTCTCTCTCTCTCTCTCTCTCTCTCTCTCTCTCCCCCTCTCCTAAACACATACAGTTGAATAATAATTCCAATGCCAGAATAAAAGAACTGGATGTTAACTGGTGTTGGAGGCTTTGTATACATAATGAGATTATATATATATATATATATATATATATATATATATATATATATATATATATATACAGGTTGAGAAGATGAGGCACAGAGAGGTTAGGTAACTTGGCCAGGGTCACACAGTAAACTATGATGGATAGTGCAAGGTCCTGGATCTAGTGACAGAAGTTGTGCTACCACAACTCCATCCTAAAGGAGCAAGGAGAGGGCAATGGATAAAAAAAAAAAGGAGAGATGTTGAAAGCACTGCTGATAGGAACTATGGTTGTAAGTTGAGGGATGCAGCCAGCCTACATAAATAATAAATAATCCTCAGCATCTCTGCACTCTCAGTCTCCTGCCTCTTTGTACAGTTCCCCATGAACTGAACCAATCAGAAAGCCTAGGGATAAAGAACCTGTTGATAGTCCACATGGCTCATTCTTTGAGGGTAGATATGAATCGGAAGAGGCAAATGGAAGCAACCAAAACAATTTTCTGTCAGAGAGTAATTCCTTCAGGTCAACAACAGCAGTATCATACTCATCTTCACATTCCACTAAACAATAGCTGTCATGTCATAAGATTAATGAACAATTGTATTAATACTTTTCCTTCCTTTCCTCTCTGTTCTTTTGTCTTCAAGACCTCAGGCCAAAAGTGAAGATGGCATTGCCAGCCAATTGTGGGCAGCTGGTGATTGTCTAATAAGAGAAAGTGTTGTACCCTTCTGTGCCCCTCACCATGATTTGGGAGGTGTGAGTGGAGAACATTCTAGAACAGGATCCTCTCTTGTAAAGATTCTGTGTTGCTTGCCCTTATGCAGTTGGCCTGGAGGCTTGGGAACAGGGAGGGTGGAGTGTTTCTTTTTCTGGGGATGCTTCCAAGCCATTTCGTAGAGCATCAGCAACTTTAATTTGGGCCATAACCAAAGTTTGAGAACCAGGCTATTCAGTGAACTTCTTTATACGATGTTGAAAAAAACCCCCACAGTTTTTCAAGTGACCAAAATTGTTGTCAGAAGCATTTCAGATTTGAATCATATTCATGAGAAAAATGTGGCAGAGGAGAGCTGCATATCTGTTCCTTCAATCAGTACTTAACTACCAAGTGCCCTTGTACCAAAAACAATTAACGAGAAAGAACATTAACAAATGATTGGAATGAATGGACATAGTTTAAAGGCTAAAACCAATCATACTTTTTTTCTCCTCAAGGCCTCTCCCAAAGATCCAAAATCTCAAAAACAAGTCAGTCCAGCTCTAAGGAGGTCGTCTTGCTCTAGTTGGAGTATTTCTTACAGACCTTTCATAGGGTTGTTGATGGTCTTTTAACCACAAGCAGCTGGGATCTCAATATTTGTTAAAATTTCTCTGGATACATTTGCACAACAAGAGAATGTATTCTGGAATATTCAGATTTGAAGGTCCTGGGGAGGTCATCTGGTATGTCTCCCCACCCCCTCTCTTTTTGTACCCAAACTTTCCCACACTAATTGAGGGAATCTTCCTGAGGGTGAGGATCCTGAAGAAGAGAAATTGTCTTCTCTTACAATTTGTCTTGTCTTTCTGTAAGAAAAGGAAGCTGCTCTCTTGGAATCTTCCCTGTTCAGAATTAAAAACAGAAAGTACAATAGTTTAATACATCTTTATGACCTTCATGTTTTATTAAATTTCATAAAGGCATTCCATCCAAAAGAGGGTCAGATTTTAAATTAAGGCTCTACAACAAATATTTAAACTCATATTTAATAATAAAAGTTATTGTGTAGACATACAATTGCAATTGATTACAGAAGACAGGTATTGAAATTTTGAAAGGGCAATAGATATTGTAAATGGATAATAATGTTTAATGGGATACTGGTTTTTCTATTTATTTGGCCTATATTATATGCATTTTGAAAATTTATGGAACAGTGGCAATAGTTTTTTTTTTTAGCTACAACTGCTTCATACATAGAAGGGGCATAATGAGCAGTGATGGAAAGAATGCATGTATTATATGAGTTAAAAAAAATCTACAAACTTTACACTCTCTTTTGTTATGAGGAGTAATATACTTGAATTAATTGAATGTAACAACATATCATAGAGAAGATAATTTTTCTTAGCATTACAGCAATCTTTGAGGAGTTATGTGAAATGCTCATGCACCTTTAAGGAGCTGCGTGTTGAGATGGAGAGGCATGATCTATAGGGAAATAAAACCAGGGAAAAGAGATATCTGGCTCTGTTCCAACTCTCAGGGGAGCTGGAATGGTTTGTTAAGCCTTTTTGGAGGAAGTAAAATTGAGGAAACTTGAGTAAATTCCAAAGAGGCATTTAAAGATTGTCAAAGGATTTGCCAAATATTCTCAGCAAGGCAGCATAGAAAGGCTACTTAAAAAAAAAAAAAAAGAAAATTACGCTCCCCCCATACCAGTATTTTTCAGTTCTGAGAATTTCCACTTAGTTTTATTTCCAGAAGTTTTATTATATTATTCTTTATTTTTTCCCCACTTAAGGCTCACAGAGCTTTCTAACCTGTGGGTTGATGTCTTTCATCAGTATCAGAAAATCATGGCCTTTTCCCACCCAAATATTGTTTATTTCCTATTTGTTCTATTTTCCTCTTCTAAGATTGCAATTACATATATGTTAGATACCTTAATTCATCTCACACATTTCTTTCTGTTCTGTTATTTTTATTGTTTTTTCTTCCCGTGCTTTAGTTTGGGTATTTTCTAACGACGTCTCTTAAGTTTCAATAATCCTATTTTCTGTTTTGTCCAGTGTGATATTAAACCCATCCAACTTTAGACATTGTATATTGTACTTCTAGAATGTTCATTTAATTACTTTTAAAGTAGATTGTAATTCTCTATTGAAATATTTTATCTTTTTATCTGTTACATACATATTCTATTTTTTTTGACATAGTTTTTGAAGTCCTTGTTTGTTAAATCCAACATAGAAATTATCTCTAAATTCCCTTAGGCCTTTGTTCTTTCTTGTCATTCAATGTTACCTCCTCAGAGAGGCTTTCATGACCTGTCACACTGAGTTTATTCCTAGGCTGCTGCTTCTTCGGCAGTGATCTCGGTTATTTGTGTTTGTGGTCTGAGCCTTCCCTTCTCCATGGAAGGCCCTCTCTGAGGTCAGGGACATTTTTGTCCTGCTCACCACTGTATGCTTGACTGCCAGAACAGTGACTATGTCAGGGCAGGCTTCCAATAAAGTGTGTTGAACTGAGGAATTAATGAGTCAGTAACAAATAGTTAACTCAGGTATGTTTACAAGAATTTCATTCATGGATTCATAGGATGCCTAGACTGAGACGGTCTCAGAAAGCCTTTAGTTTGATTTCTTAATATAGCTTCTGACTCATAATATCACAGAAGAGGAATCTATATAATAAAAGCCCAGCGACTGAACGGCGCAACAACCGGTCGACCAGTTGCTATGATGTGCACTGACCACCAGGGGGCAGACACTCAGTGCAGGAGCTTCCCTCTGGTGGTCAGTGTGCTACCACAGTGAGAGCACCACTCAGCCGACCAGGATGAGTGACTGCTCCCGCTGCAAACCCCGGACCGAGGGGCAGGAACCCAGGCTGCAATCATTGTCTCCTCGCCCCAGGCTCCTCCTCCTCGCTCCCTGCTGCCTCCTCACAGAGCTGACCCTGGAGGCTGGGAGGCAGGTTCATGGCTGCCCAGGACTGAGGCCTACTCCCCTGCCTCTTAGTGCTATTGTCCCTGGGCCCGGCCCCAACTGGGTCCCTTGGAGAGGCAAGTGCTCGGGCTCCACGGAAGATGCCACACCAGGGAGCAGCTGCTCAGAGGGCGGGTCCACAGCTGATCGCTGACCAGGATGAGTGGTGCTCCCATAGCGTGTGATCCCTGCAGGCCATGCCCCCCACCAGTGTACGAATCCCCATGCACCAGGCCTCTAGTGTACTGATAGGAGTGCAGATGTTGCTATTGAACTGATCTGGGTTCAAGTTCATATTGGTAGAGTGACCTCAGGTAATAACCTCCAAATTGCTCACTTGTACATTAGGGAAATAAAGTCTTCTTCTGATAAATATTAAAATCTTTCTGAAAACTTAACTCTACATACTGACATGGAGTAAACCTTTAATAAACATGAGCTACTCTTATTGCAATAATAATGTTCACTGTGATGGCCTTATAAGTAAAAAGATACGTTCTGTGCAGTAAATTTTATGAATATCCAACACCATTACCCTTTTTACATTTTAGTATAAAATAAAACTTCAAATATCCAAACAACCTGGAACAATTCATAGCAATGCTAATATAACTTTTATTTTATAATATTTTATGCCTTGCAAACCCCTTTCGGAGATATCCTTTCATTTGATGGTTCACAGCTGCTCATTCACTGAATAATGTAAAGCTTTAGCAATTTTGTAATAAGAGTTACCTGCGTCCCAGTGCAAGAACCAGCTGCATCTTGGACTCTTCAGTCTTAATGTTTTGTTTGGCCAAATCAGATTTCCTATGCCAGAAAGTACAGAGCCAATTTGTTCTCTTGAAAAGCTCAAATTTTAACGGTAAGAAAGAAAAAAGTCTTTATCTTTAAAAGGCAGCTTGGAGGTGTCAGTTAAATTCGCTGCTGCCCACAGATGCTTAACCTGGAGAAATCAGAAATAATGGAGGATTAAAGACTATGCGCCTACAGTAATTTTGGAAAATGAAGGAGTCCCTCAGGTAGAAATATGATTCATTAGCCGAAAACTTTTCAAGTTACAGACTATAAATATTTGAAGTGTTTCCCTTCTAAGGAGGCAAAGGAATCATTCAACCCAGCGCTAGGAGAGGTGATGAGGAGTAATGGGATGACATTAACACAGAGACATTTCCTCAGGAGGGTGAGCAGGTGAGACAATGGCCTCGCTTCAAATGGACACAAAACAAGACCTTGGTGCTTTGTGTAGGGAGCCAGTGGCTGAGTGCCTGTGGCTGATGACCTGTTCAGAGACACTGAGTGATTTTAATGCTTCATTCAGAGCCCTTTTAATTGGTTTGAGTGAACTGGTTTAAAAAAAGGTCAAAATAAGTAGAAATGTTGATGATTCCTTGGCATGTAGACATTCACTTTTGCTGTGTGTGCGTTTTTTTTGTTTTGTTTTTTTGTACAACACAGCCTAATGAATGCATTCTATTTTGCCATTCTTATCTGTGTATTTGCTGATTCTCAATGATAATGAAATAGGAGGAAATAAGAGAAGGAAAATACATTAAGTTGGGGCAGTGGGTGGGAGGAGGGAGAAAGGTGGATATTAAAGTGACTCTCATACACGTCTAATCAATTGAGAAATATAAACATCACTCTGAACAACCAGCACTCAGGCAACCATCCCTCTTTGTACAAATAGACTCCTTTTGCATTCTTTTTGCTGAATCTTCTCCAGTAATCCTGCCTTTCATGCTATTTAATACAAGGAGATATGTAAAGAAATATGAAGAATAAGAGGACCAGGGTCAATATATTTCTGTCTTCAAATTTATCAGTCTTAAAGTTGATAATGTGGTTTTCCAATATTTAGATGAAGTAAATACAGTTTAAAAATTATTGTATGATTCCACTTGCATGAGATACTTAGAAAAACAAAGTATAATAGAGGTTACAGGGACTGGGTGTGTGGGAGGATGGAGAATGATTGTTTAATGGGTGCAGAATTTCTGTTTGGGATGATGACGATGGATGGTGGTGATGGTTGCACACATTTTGAGTGTACTTAATGCCACTGAATTGCACATTTAAAAATGATTAAAATGGTCAATTTTCTGTTATGTACATCTTATTGCAATAAAAATATTAATTTTTAAATTTGAAAATTTATATTCATAAATTTATATTTTAAATTTGAAAATTTATATTCATAAATTTGAAAACTGAAGCCAAGGGATTAATTTTGACTGAATTGCTAGCTTATGGGACATTTTTTCAAGAAAAGTATCCTTTCCAAAGTGCCCACACATCCAAATAATTTCCTAATATCCCCTCCCCATTATCACTACCAATAACGTTCTAAAATTTAAAGTAAATGTAAAGATTGCTCTCTAATATTTATTGTAGCTACATTGATTTTAAATTTATGCTATACAGTTGTCAGTATATGATACACAGTTGATCCTTGTACTATTATTTATTAATTTGTATTATTTTTCATACAAACAACTGTATACCTACTTTTGCCCCAACCTGTATTATAATTGATGTTAAGATAATATTCATTTATTTGCTAATTCATGCAGCAAACACATTTAAACACTTGGTCAAAATTTTATCCTAGGTAGTAAATAATGGTGCTGGGTTCAAAGATATTGGTGATATTAGTCTCTACTCTTTTTAAAAATATATATATATTTATTGATCTCAGAGAGGAAAGAGAGGGAGAGAGAGATAGAAACATCAATGATGAGAGAGAATCACTGGTTGTCTGCCTCCTGCACATCCCCTACTGGGGATTGAGCCACAACCCAGGCATGTGTCCTTGACCCAAATCGACCCTGTGACCCTTCAGTCTGCAGGTGATGCTAGCCCCTGAGCCAAACTGGCTAGGGTGTAGTCTCTACTCTTAACGAGCTTATTATCTATTGGGGGAAAGAGACATGTATACCAACAATTGAAAAACATGTATAAAGTAATATATGTTGAAGATACTACAATTGTACTTAAATTAATGCCTTACATGTGAATATACTTTACATATGTTTAGCTAACATATTTGCATAAAAGGAAGCAGATTTGTTTGAACAGTGAGTCCTCACAGAGGACTAGAATTTTATTGAGGCCATAAAAAATGGCAACTACATTTATGCCCATTTTACAGATTATATGGATTTATTTTTACATAACTATGTACAACTTTAACAATTTTAGAGGATTATAGATGTTAAAGTTTGAAAGGGAGCATTGGAATTTGAAATCAGTCCTCAGTTTAATTTCTAACTCTATTGATTACAACTATGTGATTAAGGGCAATTTATTTAATCTCTTAGAGTTTCAATGTTGTTTCCCAGAAAATGGAGCAACAGCTTCCTGATGGTCTTGTATTGACTGAGATAACATACATGACACATAAAGCTCTTAGATATAGCAACTCCTCAATAAATATTGGTTGCCTTCTCTACTTGTGGTTGTTTTAGCTTAGGTTGTTATAACAAAATGCTGATGGAATCCATAATTTGCTTGGTGTGATCCCCGGGTCTGGCACACCAGTTCCAATTATAACATTGTTCCTATCTGAAAATATAATGTGGCTCTCAGTGATCTGTGTTTGATAATCCTCTTTCTGGTATGGCTTCCAGGAATATGGCTTGATGAAAAACAGGAACTGTTTTGTATGAGTGTGTTTGAATACACATATATGTACATAAAATATATATTTGTACTATTTTCAAGTACTTTAAGGAATGCAATCTACTGTTTAGCAAAGTATTAGAGAACAGGGTTCCTACCAGATGTGTTTGAATGACTGGCTATCAATCATTTGTAATTAGCACACTCTATGTAAATTTATGCAACTTAAGTGCGTGAAAACAATTTATTCTTGTAAGTAGATTAAATTGTCCTTTTTACAGTCCTGTTTACATTGGTAATTTATTTAACAGGCCCTCATTTCATTGATGGTAAACTTTACCCCTGCCCAAGTTCAAATTCTCTCATTTTGGCAAAGTGCCATCTGAATTCATGAGGTTATATTGCACTAAGAATAAAAAAAAAAAAAAGTGGAGCACCAAATTCCATCAATCAAGTGCTGGCTGCCAGTGACAGGAAATTGGCACACATACTGGGCCCCCTGACCAGATGGTAGACATCTGTGCTTTTCCCATCAGCAGGGCCAGGTCAACTGTGTACCCTCCGCAGATAGGCCTCAAAGAGTCACGGCCCCTTAGGTGGAGGGCAGCTCTGGGCTATTAAAATATTTGGGTAATGAACAGCAAAGAGGAAACTGACACCTTGGGATGCCTTGAACTTTAAAAAAATGATGTCATAGAACTTAGGACAGGAGCCAAGTTGGATCTCCTTGAGAGTTTCCAAGATGAGTTAGTATCTGCATCTTCATAATGTAGGAAAACATACAGAAGAGCAACCTTCCAGCAGACCATTCTGTTAGAGTGTCCTGGGAGGAAATCCTGAGGACTTTGGCTCTAACCCGATGTGAAAACTTTGGCTTCTTCACCAGCTGGAGACTCAAATCTCTGCACGAGAAGGGAAATATTATTTCTGCTTCCCCTACCTTCCAGGGAGAGTTTGAGGGTCCCATGAGCTTGAAGATGTGAAAGTACTTCTTCAACCTAGAGAGAACTGAAGAAACCATTGCACCACAATCCCTCTTCACTAACTTCAGTCCCAGTTACCCTTATGACACAATTAAGCATTTTGTCCTCTATGAAAGCCACCCAGTTTCTCGTCACTCAGATTGTGCTTTCCAAATCTGAGGTGCTAGAACCTCTAAGATCTATCAGGGTCTTATCCTGTTCTTAACTTCACTCTGAAAAGCTAAGGAATTTGAGTGCCCTGTCTTCTCATCCTCTTTCACAGGAAGATGCTAAATAAAAATGTGTTAACTGATTCATAGCTCTGACATTTCCACTCATATTCACAGCCCATTAGACTGCAGTACTTTTCCCTCAAATCTCTGGCTGCAATCCTATTAAAAGGACAAGCAGGATATTTTCATTCTGGGCCCTGTCAGTATGCATCAGTCCTGCCAATGCCCACAGATAAATCCCTGCCTCTTCTGTTCTGTGAAAGTGAAAGGACTTCACCAATGGCCTCTTGCACGCTGAGAAAGTCATCGTTGAGCTTCAAATGCACTTGTAAATCTCACTTTGTCTTTAAAGACTGTCACTATTAAATTTCAATAAGCAACAATGGTAGCAAGGAAGGGGGTGGAGAGAGAGAGAAAGAGAGAGATTCCTTATTGTGGGCAAAGAAGAGCAGTAGCCATAAAATTCAGACATCCAAAACCTAATTCTAGCTCTGCTTTTAACTAGCATCTGCAACCATGAGCAAATTATTCCCTGAGTCTGAGTCTCGGTTTCCTCTCTTCTGAAATGCTCATTTGGACTAGATGGTCTCTAATGACACTTTGTATTCTATCATTTAACTAGAGGCCCGGTGCACAAAAATTTGTGCACTTGGGGGGTGGGGGGGCTGCCCTCAGCCCGGCCTGTGACCTCTCGCAGTCTGGGACCCCTCGGGGGATGACCACCTGCTGGCTTAGGCCTGCTCCCCAGGGGATTGGGCCTAAGCTGGCAATCAGACATCCCTCTGGCAGGCCGGCAGCCCTCGGGGGATGTCCACTTGCCAGCGGGGAGCAGACCTAAGCTGCGGTTGGACATCCTTAGCGCTGCTGAGGAGGCAGGAGAGGCTCCCACCACCACCGCTGTACTGGCAGCCATCAACCTAGCTTGTGGCTGAGCAGAGCTCCCCCATGTGGGAGTGCACTGACCACCAGAGGGCAGCTCCTGCATTGAGCGTCTGCCCCCTGGTGGTCAGTGTGTGTCATAGTGACCAGTCATTCCCAGTCTTTCTGCTGTTAGGGTCAGCTTGCATATTACCCTTTTACTATATAGAATAGAGGCCTGGTGCATCCGTGGGGGCTGGCTGGTTTGCCCTGAAGGGTGTCCTGGATCAGGGTGGGGGTCCCGCTTGGGTGCCTGGCCAGCCTGGGTGAGGTGCTGATGGCTGTTTGCAGCTGGTCACACCCCCTTCAGGGTGGGGGTCCCTATTGGGGTGCCTGGCCAGCCTGGATGAGGGGCTGATGGCTGATTTCAGGCTGGCCACACCCCCTTTAGGGTGAGGGTCCCCACTGGGGTGCCTGGCCAGTCTGGGTGAGGGGCTGAGGGCCATTTTCAGGCTGGCCGGAACTGAAGCTCCCAGCCTCTCCTTTTTTTCTTTTTTTTTATTCTGGGATTTATTTACCTTCTATAATTGAAACTTTGTTGCCGTCCTGCTCACTCCAGTTCTGAGGCCACGGCCTGCTGAAAGCAGGTATCTGGGGTTTGTTTAGCTTCTATAATTGAAACTTTGTTGCTTTCGGAGCTGTTGCTTTCGGAGCTCAAAGCCGGGCCGTGGCAGGCAGGGAACCTTGGCTTCCTCCATCCCTGGAGCAAGCAAGCCTCCTGCTCACTTCAGCTTCATGGCTGCTGGCCGCCATCTTGGTTGGCGGTTAATTTGCATATTTCCCTGATTAGCCAATGGGAAGCGTAGCAAAGGTGCGGTCAATTACCCTTTTTGTCTTTTATTAGATAGGATGGTTCCCAGTGGAAATTATCGCAGATAAAATTGGTAAGTCCCAAGAGGTCATAGGAGGCATGCTAACCCCTACACTCTTTTTTGAAAACAAACAGACAAAACCTGGGTAATCATTTATATATTAGCAGAATTAAACTAGAAGGAGATCGTTCAGTTTTTCCTGACTCTTAAGTTCTAGATTTTGTAAAGTACCTAATTTTTTATGACTTGAACAGAGGCAAACAGGAGATTATATATCTCACTAGCATTTGTCAGTGTCCCAGAGTCTGGCCATTCTAATAGGTATACAGTGCTATCTCATTGTTGTTTTAATTATCTTGTCTTTTAATACGGGTCTTATCTCCTCAAACAGAATATAAGTTATGGAGCAAATGAGACCTTATTCTACTTTTCTCCCCTGTCCACTACCACAGAACTATTGTTAAATGGGTACTTGATAATGCTACTATATTCACCTGTTATGCCTAGTGTTTACCCAGATATAATCCAATCAAGAAAAAGATGAACAGAAACTTTTTGGGGTAGTGGATGAACCATTGACGAGGTATTCAGCTGTTGTGTTTTCTAAATAAAACCAAAATATAAAACAAGGGAATTTATATCAGGAGTTGGTGTGCGTACATATTATTTGAGTTCAGAGATTTCATGCAACTTCTCTCAAAGCTGCCCTCTCTGCTATCAAGTAAATCATGACATCCTTCCACAGAAACAGGAAAATGCTGCCTTGACCTGTGGGCATTAACGAGAGCGACCAAAGAATTTATCTTCTAGGCCAGGGCAATTTTAAGAATGAAAAGAGCACTAATAGAAATTATACCAGATAAACAAGCACAAGACAGGACTCTCTTAGATACCCTTTTTGGGTTGTAGATTCCTTGGAAAAGAATAGAAACTATAGTTTCTTTATCCAGAAGTATTTTACCTTAAGTTACAGGCTATACTCACTCCTTATATCCCATCTGAATTCACTGATTAAGAATTTCTGACCCACACTGTCTCATGTTCATCTGAGTGTGTTGCTTCTTCAGTAAACGCACAGCCCAAATAAAAGGGTTAAAATGATCTTCCAGGGTCCCTAAATTGAATGAGAAGAACAACAATATATAAATGTTATTTTTTATAGCTGATTTATGCTTTCAACTAAAATGTCTGTAAAGTTCATATCTCTGGAGAAAATCCAATTTTCTATAGCATGCATTTTTTTGTTAATCTCCTGATGATATTTTTTTCATTGTTTTTCAGAGAGAGTGGAAGGGAGGAAGGGAGGAAGAGTGGGGAAGAGGGAGGGAGAGAGAGAGAAAGTGAGAGAGAGAGAGAAACATTGATGTGAGAGAGACTCATCGACTGGTTGCCTCACACAAACACCTCACTGGGGGGTGGGAAGGGAACCTGCAACCCGGGTATCTTGACCTGGAATCAAAACCTAGACCTTTTGGTTCATGGGCAGATGCTCTAACCACTGAACACACTGGCCAGGACTCTATAGCTTGCATTTTAAAGTGGGAGTTGTATTCCCATTTAGGGAAACATACATAATTAAATATTTTTATATCTATAAGAGCATAGTAATTACTTTGGAAATAGATCCGTCATTTTTTAGCATTTTCAAAAACAACCCTAAGCTCTCTTCCTCTGAATTCCTTTTGGCCTCCTTGACACATTTAGTCACCTAACCTGTTATACTGCCTCAGGGAGCTTGGTTACTGTACCACATCGTGCCAGTAGGTGCTGCTGTAACATGGTAGGCCTCTCTGGGGAAAGATTTCCTTTTTTAAAAAAAATTGATTTTATTGGGGTGACATTGGTTAATAAGATTATATAGGTTTCAAGTGTACAATTATACAGTACATCATCTGTATATTGCATTGTGTGCCTACCACTCGAAGTCAAATGTTCTTGCATCACCATATATTTGACCCCCTTTACCTTTTACTACCCTCATCCCCTTCCCTCTGGTAAACACCATACTGTTGTCTGTGTCTATGAGTTTTTGTTTATTTGCTTTCATGTTTGTTCATTTGTTGCTTTTAGTTTATATCCTGCATGTGAATGAAATCATATGGTTCTTGACTTGTTCTGTCTGACTTATTTTGCTTACCATTATACTCTCAAGATCCATCAATGTTGTTGCAAATTTCATCTTTTCTTATGGCTGAGTAGAAATGGCCAACAGATACATAAAAAGACACTCAACTTCACTAGCTATTATTAAAATGGAAATTAAAACTATAATGAGATGCCATGTCACATCTGTTAGAATGGCTATTATCAACAGGACAAGTAATAATGAGTGTTGGAGAGGTTATGGAGAAAAAGGAACCCTTCTCCATTCTTCACTGTTGGTGAGGATGTAAAATGGTACAGCCATTACAGAAAACAGTATAGAGCAGCGGTTCTCAACCTGTGGGTCGCGAACACTTTGGGGGTCGGATGACCCTTTCACGGGGGTCGCCTAAGACCATTGGAAAACACGTATATAATTACATATTGTGATTAATCACTCTGCTTTAATTATGTTCAATTTGTAACAATGAAAATACATCCTACATATCAGATATTTACATTACGAGTCATAATAGCAGCAAAATTACAGTTATGAAGTAGCAACAAAAATAATTTTATGGTTGGGGGTCACCACAACATGAGGAACTGTATTAAAGGGTTGCAGCATTAGGAAGGTTGAGAACCACTGGTATAGAGGATCCTCAAAAATTAAGAATGAAATTATCATATAACCCAGCAACCCCTCTTCTGGGTATCTACCAGAAAAAATGGGAAGACTTCTTAAACTTCATATTTTTAATAATTACAAATTTTCAACAATGAGATTGTAATAATCTCATTACAGCCTCAAACAAAGCTTTCTGTGTACACTTCCACTCTACTCATTCTGTCCCTTCAATTTTCTAAACATAATTAACGATGTGTCTAAATGTATATTTGATGAGTAGCTTCATTGGATGCTGCTAGTCACTGGCCCTAAACATTGTACACATAAATACACACACACACACACACACACACACACACACACACTTGCATCTTTGGAGGACCTTTATGTTTTAAGGACTATTTTAAAAATAATATATATTTTTAAAAAACCACTTTTTAAAAATCTAAAGTTATTACATTTTCATTGTAGAAATTTGAAATAACACAAAACTTAAAGTAGAAATGCTTAATTCACCTATAATTCTACCATTTAGAGATAACATAGGCTACATATTTTTATATTTATTTTTGTATATAATATATACATATAGAAAATTTTTACCGTGATATATACCTATAACCCCCTGCTTATCTTTTTTATCATCTCCTGTAAAAGTATAGACACTCCCCCAAAATCTAGAACTTAGAGTCCGAGAAGACCTTAATGATCTTCTTCTGGTTTAATTTTATTACATTACAGATGAAGAAATTTAGACATGGATCTAGCACCCACTTTTTAATTTTTAAATTAATGAAAAGACAGCCTATATTTTCCATAGGTAAATTATTTACTGATATATAATCTCAAATTTATATGTCATTAAATAATTCAATAAACATGTCTAAACTGTTTACTATAAGCACAATTACACTTTTCTTGAGAGGTAACAAAGAACATTTTGGTGTTGTTTTTTTATTCTCCAGAATGTGAGAAATACCATTATTGTTATAATTCCCATTTTAGATATTAAGGAATTGAGGTTCAAACAGATCAAATAACATGCCAAAATTCTACAGGAAGTAAATGAATGAGCTAAAACTTAAAATGCTCTGATTTCAAACCCCATGTTGTTTTTAGTATAGTATTGTAACCCAAGTAGTAAAGTTTATGAAATAAAGTCCTTAAGCAATCTTACAATTTGGCCAAAGAGAGTACATATATTCATCAGAATATTGGAACAGACACACAAAAAAATAGCTAGAATTTACTGAATATTCATGAAGGGCTGAACACTGTGCAAGAGAACTTTCCTGCATTATCTGAAGGAGGAACTATTTCCCCCATTTTCTATGTGATAAAACCAAGGCTTAGAAAGGTTAAATGATAAATTCATTAAATAAGAGTTGTGTCTCAGGCAACTGGACCACAAAGTTATTATGTTGCACAATGATCTAAATACCATGAATCTTTTTTCACTGAATAACTGCAGTTCTGTTTTTGCCATTAATATGACATCTTTCTCAATGCTGGGAATAGTGGGAAGAAGATTCATAGACATTGTAGAGTGTTAGGCTATTGATAGTCAAGTAGGGACTCCACCTGGACTTTGACATTGAGTAGGACACGTGGATGAAGTGAGGTGAGAATAGAACTGTTGTCACTGCAGATGTGAGGAAGAGCAAGAGAAAGGCAGAAACGAGAAAGAATGTGGTATTTGTGGAAACAATACAGCAACCCTACAGCCAGAATCTTGGGACCACAGCTGGAGTAATTGACTGGAACCAGATCAGGAAGGGCTGGAAATGCCTGGATGAAGAGTTTGGGCTTCGCTATTGAAGAATTGAGGGACACTGAAGATGTTTGAATATAAAAGTCTGACAATGCTTGCCACCAGCGAGGTGTGCCTGGGAGGGGAGGATGTCTGGGTTAGTGTAATTGGCATTGAGCCGAAGCAGCTGTCAAGAGCTTCGGCTTAAAAGCTCATCCTTGGTTTTGCCTACAGTGTTAAGAAAAAGAATCACTGCTGTCCATGGTTCTATTGCATCTACAGCCTAGGGCAAGGTTGGGGGAAAAAATAAATGTCAGTCTGATTTCTTCTGCGGAGAAACAAAAAAGAGAGCGTGAACTGTGCTCTGCTTTAGCAGTGTGAATTTTAGGATTCACAGCTCAGTGCTTCTTAAGTCTGGCTGCATGTGAGTATGTGGACCTGGGCACTTCTCAAAGGTGTGAATGCTCGGAATTCACCCCTGGAAACTCTGATTTAGTTTCCTTAGGGTGGAGTCCAAGCAATGGGGATTTTTGAAAGCTCCCAGATTATTCTAATGTACAGCAACTGGTTGAGTACCAGAGCTGCAATGGAGGAAGTTAAAATGAGTGCCATGTGCACCTTTCCTTGTGACCTTAAAACAAAATTCTCTTTTCCAAGTCTATTGAGTCTGAACATCCAGCCTCTTGTAGCCAGAAGACCCTGGTAACGTATTTTAGAGGGTACCTTTGGATGCTTTCTTTTAAATTTCTGTCTAAGTTTGCTTCAGAGGACAAGAAAATGAATGGGGAAAAAACAACTTGATGGTCTTGTCAGGTCCCCGCTGTCCCTACCTTGATTCCACTTGTCTTACGTCTGTCAGATATTAGGGGCAAGGCCTGACCTTACATGTGAACTTACCATCCAGACCTCTCTTTCTGGCTCATCATTAATTTTCCCTCCACTAACCTCTCACAGCTCATTCAACACTTAGAGATTGGTGCCCCTCTTTCCTCCAGAAGCCTTTGGCTGAACCGTTCTTTAGGGTTGGGCCAAGGCAAGTCTTTCTTTATGAGCCTTCCGCTGATGGAATCCATCTTGAGAACTCATTTTTCCTCACTTATTTGCACCTATGTCATGAACAGTGCCTTGGGTACTCTTCTACCCTGCTCATAGCGATGCCTGGTGAACCTTCTCTAACAGTCTTCTGTGGTAAACTTCTCCCCACACTCATTACTCTTTAACTCTGCTTGTGGGTCCTGATGCTTAGGCTGGAAAACACTCGCTCATGTTTGCTCATTTTCTCAATGTGTCTCATCTGCTCTAATTGCAGTTAATGATTCATAGACCATAGCTTATTCTCAGGCAGCTTCCACAAATTCTTGGACCCCTCTTCTTAGTATAGGACTTGCAAATGTGTATATATTGTGTAGCTCCTAGATGGTTTGGATTGTTAGCCAAGTTTGGAAAGAACTTTCTAGAACTATATTTTAAATTTCATTTGCTCCGATGCCCAGTAACTAATACCTTTTTACTCTGTGACTCAACACCCCACACACCCATAACTGAAACAAATATATACATACCTTTACTATATTTGATGTATTATTCTGATATTTTCTAGTCTATTTTATTTCATTAAAAATGGCAATCTTGCAATTCTCTGTTGGGTTGCAACTCTTAGTTTGAAAAATACTGTTCTAGAATCTAGCACAGAGTTACGTAAGTACTTGAAAAAACACTGGTGGTATTAAATTGTATCTTTTCATTTTAGTTCTAGGGAACACTTTTTAATTAAAAAATTTCCCTATCCCATTTCTCTCACTTTTAAGCTAAGTGCCACTTTCCTGAGCTGCTTACTCTAAGTCTAGTTCTCTGTTTCTTTAAATCTTCGAAAAGTCATGGTGCTTCCAGGAGGCATTTGTTAGGAGAAACTTGTCCAAGCTCCAGCCCATAAGGACAAAAGAGTGGTTCCTTTTGAAACCAAAGAAGCTTACCATGTATCTTGTGGTTGTTGTTGTTGTGTGTGTGTGTGTGTGTGTGTGTGTGTGTGTGTGTGTGTGTGTGTTGCATGTCTTCTTTGGTGGACTTTAGGCTTCTAGAACACACAGACTTTGCCTGCCTTAGTCTTTATTTCAAGAAGTGGCAATACTGCTGAATACCATTTGTTTGTTCAATGCGTAGTTGTTGAGTGGTTGCCTTGTGCCTGCTAACTTGGTCTAATAAAACTTGACACCAATTTATTCAGGCAGGGACCTCTTAATATACCAAGCTGTCACTTCCAGCTTTCCAGTTGAAAGACAAGTTAGTTGACATTTGCACCAAGATGGATTGTGTCACCTATTCTCCAAAGTGAGAAAGTAGGACAGCCAAGGTCAACAACAATATTGGAATTGATTTCTTATTTTCTTTTGTTTTTCTAATTGCTGGATCAGACCCTAAAAATAACTGACCAGTCAAGTAATTTAATTACAAAGGTAGAGCAATGAAGAGTACTCTCAAAGTTCTATTCAGTGTTATTTTGACCAAGAGGTACAACAAGGACCTCTTAGAGCTTAAAAAGCACCTCACCTAGCAAGTTGGATTTCACATACATGCTGTCCGGAGAAAATATCTAGATTTGAAAACTGGTTTACAGGTGCCATGCTGTATGTATTCTGCATAAAATTCATGGGGTTAAATCCATATTTTAAAAATTCCATTTTAGGTATTAGGTTCTGTTAGTCTACATCATGATCATACTACAAAAAGCATGTAGAAAAATAATAATAATTAAGAAACAGAGTATCTCCATGCTGAAAGGCTGACTTTTGTCACAGTGATATCTAGTTAAATGTGCAGGACCATGTTTTATATACATATGTACATACACACATATGTATATACTAGTATACAGATATATAGCTGTATACATAATATATAAACATATGTGTTTGCATATATTCATATATATGCACATATATAAAAAATATATATATCAACACTAGCTAACACCATTAAAGAGGTCCAAATTCTGTTGAGCAAGTATACTTGTATAGGGAGAGAGAATTAACTTCTTAGAACTGACTATTGATATTTGAGGCTGATAACTTCTTTGAATGAGTTAGATTAAATAATTGGATGAAGATCATAAGATACAATTTTCTTTAGATTTTTATAAATTTGCTTTTCAGATTTCTTTTCATTTATTCAACAATAATTTATTGAATAGTCATGATGTGACAGGCAAAATGCCAGGTTCCTGACATTAAGAAGCTCTCAATCTGTGAAAAGCATTTAAACACAAAGGTTTCTTCGGATACTAGTAAGTTTCAATAGAAAATATAATAGACGCCTCCTTCCCTGATGTAATTTAAAACAGTATTTTGTTTCATTAAAAGAGGTAAAGGGAAGAAATATAAAAACTATTAATGCTATATATTTTGCTTAAAATTACAATTAATTAATTAATTTTAATGTAAGGTCAAGGATTTTTGTGTATGAGTTCAATGATTGAAGTTTCCCTTGGTCATTTTTTCATAAAGCTCACCCATAATACATGATTCATAATTTCCAATTTTATTTTTGTTTTAAAAGAGAGTGAAAAATTAAAAATACTTGCCTCAAAATATTCTGAGTCTGAACATCTCTGGAATTTTATTTGTTTTTCTCCTATTTTCCCAATTTTTTTCACCCATACCTAATTTGATTTGCTTTTATCAAGTCTTTCCAAACAAATTAACTTAATTTTCACAGAAATGGCAACCCTTTTCTCTCACATTCATTTTTCATCAGTTTAAATAACATATTATTTAATTGCATAATTACAATTAAAAGTTCAATCATCACAAACAAATTTGGGAGCAAACATATTGATTCTTGGGAAGTGTGCTATTCAAATGCTGGTGAGAACAAAATATGCATGTGCTAGATAGCAGAGTATCAACCTCATACATTCAGGGTGCCCTTGTCAGCTGCTTTATAGAGGGAGAAAACCTAAGCTAATGTGAAGAATTATGTGAAAAAGTAGTAGGTTTTGCAGTTGAGAATTGAACAAAATGGAGCAGGAATACCGAGAAAGAAGTGTCTAACAGGCTGGGGAAGTTAGAGAAAGTTTCACAGAAGTGATAGTATTTGAACTGGATCTTGAAGGTTGAGTAGAAGTTTTCTACATGAAGAAAGGAGTGAAGAATATTCCAGCTTGATGAAACAGCCTGTACAAAGGCACAGAGACAAGAAGGATGTGGAGTATTTGAGGGGGATTCCATGGGCAGAGTAGAGAAGGATGCTGAAAGTAGATTGTAGAGAGTCATTCCAATTAATTAGACATGTAAAAATAACTTAGAGTACATGACTTATTAATTTATGAAAGTAGGCAGAATACTCATTAGGTATTTAATAAATAGATACAAGGAAAAACAGCTGAATGACTACCTTTGTGTATATTTTTTTATCAGAATAACCAGGGCAAGATTAAATCTTATCTGGAATTTAAAATATAAAAAATGTTTTCATTGTCTTCCAAGCAGAAAGTTTGAAGTCAATGCTTGTTTTAAGTCAATAATCCAACTAAAAAATGGGCAAAAATATGCGAAGACATTTCACTGAAGAATATATATAATGTGTGATTCCATTTATGTAACATTTGTGTGATAACATAAATGTAGATATGGAGAACAGATTGGTAGTTTACAGGGTTTACGAGTGTTTAGAGCATGGAAAGAGTGAATGTGGCTATAAAGGAATGACAAGAGAAATCTTTGTGGTGATGGTAGAGTTGAGTATCTTGGTTGTGGTGATGCTTATACAAGGCTTCGCATGTAATAATGTTTTATAGGACTATAGCCACACACCCACATATATGAATACATATATAATCAGTTAAATTTTAATATAAATGCGTGCATATCTAACTGGTGAAATTTGAATAAACTCTATGGATTATGGAAATGCCAAAATTCTGGGTTTAATAATGTACTAGAATTGTGTAAGATGTTAACATCGGGGGAGGATGGAGGATAGGAGAATAGTGTATTTGACTTCCTTATACATTTTCTGGCAGCTTCCTGTAAATTTATTTCAAAAGAAAATGTTTTGTTTTTAAAAATTGTATGTGTATAATTATATGTGTTCCAATTTTGATACATCCAATCTATTGTGCCAAGTATCAATCCTCAGCCCCGTCTGTCACATGGTAGCAGTGTCTGTATTGGTAATTCTTTTCTAGGATGTGGAAAATCTATTAAGGATCAAGCTTAAGCCCAGAGCCACAATACATGTGATAGGTGTATCTGTTATCTTGACTAAGTGATAGGCTTTGTGATGGCTGGCTTCCCAACACCTTACACACCTTGTGTAGAACAGGTCTTGGCAAGAGAAACTTGTTCATGGGAAATACAAATTGATTATATTGAGTGATATCCACCATACATTCAACCTCAACCTACTAATGTTTTTTTTTAATTAGGGAAGGAAATATACCATAGCACATTCCAATATAAACTAACTGAAACTTAAATTATATCAACAAAGATGTTTCTTTGATCAATATCACAATGAAAGCAAGAAAATTACTTCATATGAATACATATGAAATCAAGAATATTCTAAAGACATTCCTAAAGGTTTTCATTCTACATGCAAACTGTTAGAACAATCTGCATTTGCAGGCCCACAGGGTGAGGTTTCAGGATTGTCAGGAAGAGGCTGTATTTCACTTACAGCCCCCTCCTTTTTTGATGCCTCGACTTGCATATCCAAAAGACCATGCATTTCCTTTCAGATGCAGAAACCAAACATACTTCCAGTTCCCTTAGAGGGGGATTTAATGATGATTTAAATTTCTCTGAAGAGTTAGGTTATTGATATAAGGCACTTTGGTAATTATAGGTATATTCCTACTAACCACCTCACGGAGTAGCCATGAAGAGATGAAGAGTACAGAAGCCCAGAGCCAAGTCATAGGGAACCCATAGTCAGTGGTAGTCAGTGGTGGTGGATAGTTGGACTGTTAAATCCCAACTCCACCCCAGATGTCTTTCCTATACTCTTCACATTTTCCACCTTGGCTCTCAGCCATAGGAAGGACTAGACAGATTACAGATCCTGTGCTCCTGCAAGTCTCACTTTCAACAAAGGGAGATGCAATTCTATCCAACACTTAGAAAAATCTTTCCAACTCCGTTATAATTCCCTGAAAAGCAATAACCGCTTCTTTTGGTTTCAAGTGTCTCTGGCAGGGTTTAGTGTGTTACCCACAGCAAGCAATCAATAAATAAATGTTTGCTGACAATGAGGAAGAAAGTGGATTATCGCAGGGGTTGTTTGAGTGCATGAAACAGAAACCTACTAAAGCCAGTTTAGCAGAAGGATATAGAAATGCATACAACCTGATTGCGAGATACACCTTGGGTTCTATGCTCAAGTCCTAGAAAGTTTTCAAGCAGCCATTCTTTTTCCATCTAAGGCAGTTTCTCTCTGCATTTTAACGTAGGTTTTTCATTCTCCTTTCTGCATTAGAACATCTGCAAGGTGCTTAGAGTCCACTTCCCGTAGTATTGCCTTGAACGTGGCTTTGGTGCCCTGGCACCAACTCCAACTTGGAAGAGTTACATTTAATGTCTAACATTCTTTGACTGGCTCATTCTCTATATTTTAATTCCATTCTCCTGAAAGACTGAACATGCCTGACCCACCTCAGTCAGGTATTCATCTCTGGTTCAATGAACTGTGACAAGAAATGAGCTTATGCAGTGTGAATGCTGCCCCTGTTGGGCTGTGAGTATAACACCTTCTCAACAAGAAAAAAAAATGGACCAGAAGGGTAAAAGGGATGTCTCTAGAGACCATGGACACAAATATTTCAGATATTTTCCAGAAATAAGTATCGGAGGAATTTTCAAATTGAATATGAGTGCAGTTTACTAAGTAAATTTCAGGATAAGTCTTGAGATTGATCCACCTTCAGATTCAGTTATGGGGTCCATCCTTCTGTGTGTGCTGAGTAAGTTCTCTCCTGCATTTTATGAATTTAAGGCTGGCAAGAAAAGGCCCTCCTGCAAGGACGTGACCTTGAATGATCAAACGTGTTCTTGCATGATTCAAATGCGACACTGTTGCTACTTTTGTCCCAAATGGACAATGAATGTGTGTTTTTCCTGCCATAGGTTAAGATCACCTAGCACCCTGCTCTTTTGCCATCTAAGGCACCAAGGCAAAGGGGCCATAAGTGCCTGCAGCTGCCCTAATGTGCCACTGTGTCGTGGATCCCAACTTGCATCTGATTCCTTTGGTCTTATCTCAGTCTCTGGTGCCTCAGCTGCTCTCTGCAGCACATTAAAGACTTGCTGTCTCTATTACCCACCAATAATGCACTAATACATTCGTTCTCCTATTACCTCGGACACTAATTTGGTGGAATTGGATAGTGACAGCACATTGATGTTGTTGAAGTTAATGACCCAGCAATTTACAAGATAAGTCACATTAGTAGTCAAATTGATTGTAATCATTGTTTCAGAATCTGCATTAAGTACAGTATGTTGTGCTCTGTCCTTCACCACCCCATTAACGGAGAGAAAGAGGCGATCAGCATCCCCGCCTTTCCTACCTTCCCTTGAGTTTTTCCAGTGACTATGTTGGCACTTCTATTTTCTCTTACATCTTTCATAGAGAGATGCTAAGTACAAAGGATAGAACAGGATTTTAGTTTATACACCTGTGAATTCAACTAAGCCACTCAAATAATTATGGTTATTTATTTCTTCTTTTATTGGGTAGCTTCGATTTTCTTGGTCTTATGATTTGTGCTAGCAGCTCCAGGACAAGTTGTAAGACGTGATTTCTTCCACTGAGAAGCTCACATTCAAATAAGAATCATGCCCCTCATGATGAGAGAGTAGAAGATTCTATGTAAACTTCCGAGTGAGTGCAATAATCAATCCTGAGAAGGGAAGGCTGAGCATATAGGGAGTGTGTCATAATGGAGATGAATTACAATTTCAGATGGGGATTACAATATTTCTAACATTTGATAAATAGCAGGATCAAGTTTTATCCTTTAATTTACAGTTAGAAAATATTATTTAAGATGTATTTACCCCTTGAAGGTTTATAATTTTTGCAAATTATTAAACATTGCTTTCTTCCTCTATTAAATGGGGATAATATCATTGCTTTCATGTCTTTGAAAATATGAGAATGCTCAAAGAGGATGCGAGTGAAGCTTTCTGGCAGAATTTTGGCATATAGTATTTCAATAAAAGCTATTTAATTCCATATCTGATTTAATATTTTAAGAAAATTAAAAGCCACTTGAAGCCAAGATAGAAATAAGGTAAATAGTTTGACTTAGAAATACCATTTGGGTTATAAATAAACAAGGTGTATCCCTGAAACAGTTATCTCACCTGTGTTGTACATGTGCACATTGTATTGTGTGTGTGTGTGTTTGCATATAGCCATGCAGGCAAATCAGCTCTGAAGGCACTGAAAAGAGAGAGGTTCCAGACTGTTTTGAGAGTCAATAGACTAAATTGACAGCAGGTGAGCAGGAGGGTGAGCTGAGAAACCACATGGTACAACTTAATGTTCAGATGAAGAAACTGCCCTCAGAAGAGGGAAGAAGTGATTACTCCAAGACACACAATGAGGTGCACACAAAACGTGGATTAGAACCCGGATGAACTAAATCCCAGAAAAATGTTCTTCCTACTACTCCAAGGCCCTCAGGCATTTCCTGTGCAGGACAATATTGACTGCACATTATGGCCCATTTTCTGGGAGTTTAGTCTCATTTCCTCCTCATCGTGGATCCTTTAAGACACCCTGTCTCGCTTCTCATTAAGAGCCTTCTCACTCCTACATTTCTCTGAAGCACAGGACTTCCTCTCATCCTGGCCTCCGCTTCTCAGAGCCAGTAGTCCCTACTCTGCCCGCCACTTCTATTGCAAGCAGCCATGACTATGGCAGAGGAAGCGTTCTGATCTGGACTGAGAACTGCATTGTGCCACCAGCCCTGGTGGGTCTTCAAGTGACCTTCCTGCCTGTCAGCTGAAAGGGTCCAATCACAAAGCATCTCCATGTCCTTATTAATTGAAATGACAACGTTTGATGTTTCTTGCTTTGAACCCCTGCCTTGTGCTTCCAGAGAGACGGGGGCCTGCAGGAAGCCCCCTTTGTGACTGGGGTGTCTGCCTGCTTTGCAAGCCCAAGGACCCTTTAACTAATGCCAACAGAACAGTTGAAAGCAAAGGCAGAGAGAAACAACATCAATAATAATAATAATAAATCAGTCCCTCCCAGTCCAGAGAAGCCAGCAGGAAGGGCATTTCAGCAACTTGCAATGTGATGTATTGTGGGAAAGTAGCTGCCCACCCTGAACAACAGCACATATAGGTTATAAATATGAAACATGTTTCACAGACTGCTGCAAACACGGCCAGGTGAAACGGAATGGCAGAATTGCCCCATGTTATACATTTCTATTACTCGTCATAATTAAAAATTGCTGGGATGCCGAGCTTCTCCTTTGTTGGTCTCCTTCAAGTATTCAACCTGTCAGGACTAGGTTACTGTGCTATAATGGTGACGTGGCCAAAAAGACCAAGATCATGTTCAAAAATGCTGGTGAGATGTGGAGGAAGATGTTCAGAAAGGAAATCAGTTAATATATGTGGGGAAAGGCCTGGCTCCAAGGGAGGAGAGCAGGTAATGTGGAGGCAGCAGAACAGCAGAAGGGGTCCCTACAAGTGACAGGAAAGAACAGGAGAGTGGATTACCAGGCCTGGCATTTAGAGACAGAGGTAGTCAGAAGGGCAAAGGCAGAAACATGCCCAGGAGGTGTCAGAACTGTGAAGCTTGACTTCAGAGCTGGCAGAAGGAAAGTGGAGGTTCAGAGAGAACAGGCAAGTGCCAAAGCCATACTAAGGCATGACAGGTTAAAGCTGTTAATTCTAGGAAGCTAAAGTAAGCTGTCATCTGCCCATCTAGTGCCCTATTTTTTAAATCTAGAGATGAAATCACCATCTCACAGAGAGATTGGCCTCCCTTGTTCCTTGCACCATTATTCACAAAAGCTAAGACACAAAAACAACCCAAGTGTCTATCAAGGAATAGAGGAATGAACCGATAAAGAAAATGGGATATGTATCCCATTAACTACACTAATAAAAGAGAAACATGCAAATTGGTGTCACTCTGCTACGCCCACCAGCCAATCAGAGTGACTATGCAAATTAACCCAACAAAGATGGTGGTTAATTTGCATATGCAGGCACGGAGCGAAGACTGAAGGCTCCAGCCAGAGTGAAGACTGAAGACTGAAGACTGAAGACTGAAGACTGAAGAGGTTTGGCTTCTCTGCTGCAGCTGCAGCACAGAAGCCAAACCTCGCTGTGGCCGCAGCGGAGAAGTCAAGCCTCACTGCGGTCGGACCAAAGGCCTGGGTCCCGGGTGCTGGAGGAAAATCAGTGCCGGCAGCCAGGGGAAGGAAGGCCTATTGCACGAATCTTCGTGCAATGGACTTCTTGTGTGTGTATGTGTATAAATATATATATATAAAATGGAATATTATTCCGCCATAGAAAAGAAGATCCTGATGTTTGTGACAACATAAATAGAACATGAGTGTATTATGCTAAGTGAAATATGTCAGAAAAAGATAAATACAATAGGATATCACTTCTATGTGGATTCTAAAAACATAGAGAGTAGAAGAGTGGTTGCCAGGTGCTGAGGGGTGAGATAAATGGGGAGGTATTGCCCAGGGGTAAAAACTTTCACTTATAAGATGAACTAGAGGTCCAGTGCATGAATTCGTGCATGGGTGGGGTCCCTTGGAGTGGCCTGTGGGGATTGGGCCGAAACTGGCAGTCCAACTCTGCCTGCCACTCCTCCCTGCCACTCCTGCTCATCCCATCCTGGCTGTGCCTGCTGTGGGCTTGCGCCCAATGGGTCCTGATTGGAAGAGGTTCGGACCGCCACAGCGGGCACTCGCCAGCCATGAGCCCTGCATCTGGTGCCTGTCTCGAGAGGGGTGGGGAGGGCGGGACACAATTGGTCCTCCAGGCAGGTAGTGAGATGCCCTTGCCAGCCTGGGATAAGGGTCTATCCCGCTGAAGTTCGCACCAGTTGTTGGGAGCCACCTGGCTGGGAAGCTTTTATATCTTTTTTTCCTTGTGGAGCATCTAGGGAGGGGAAACTGCCACAGTGCCCAAGGCTGACTTCCAGGAGACCTGCAGTGCTGTTGCTGTTGGGATCATGCTGGCAGCGCTGGTCCATCGGTGCCTGGCCCGCTCTCTGGAGATTGGACCTGCAGGACTATTGAGGGAGTGAGTGGCTGCCGCTGGACTGGTGGGCTACCAGGATGGGTTGGTCAGGTGAGTGGCACTCCAGTTATGGGAGTGCACTGACCACCAGGGGGCAGCTCCTGCATTGAGTGTCTGCCCCCTGGTGGTCAGTGTGCATCATAGTGACCGGTCATTCGGTCGCTTAGGCTTTTATATATATAGATAAGTTCTGGGGACCTAATATATAGCATGGTGACTAGAGGTAACAATAATGTATTCTTGAAAGTCACTATGAGAAGAGAGCTTTAACAACAAGAAAATGGTAATTATGTGAGCCGAGTGATTTGTTAACTAACCTTATTGTGGTAAATATCTATCTATCTATCTATCTATCTATCTGTCTGTCTGTCTGTCTGTCTGTCTATCCATCCATCCATCCATCCATCCTAGAGGCCTAGTGCATGGGATTCATGCACTGGTGGGGGCGTGGCCTGTGGGGATCAGCCCGCCTCTCATCCTGCTCTGCCGAGTGGCTGTGGACTTTCCCTCTGAGTGGCTGCTCCCTAGTCCGGCATCTTCCATGGAGCTGGAGTACTTGCCTCTCCAGGGGACCCAGTCAGGGCCGGGCCCAGGGACAATAGCACTGAGAGGCAGCGGCGTAAGTCTCAGTCCCATGGTGGCCATGAACCCGCCTCCCAGCCGCCAGGGTCAGCTCTGTGAGTTTGGCAGGTGGTACTGCGTGACCTGTGGGTGTCTGGAGGAGGTGGCAGGGAGTGAGGAGGAGGAGCCTGAGGCGAGGAGGCAAGATCGCAGCCCGGGTTCCTGCCTGTTGGCCTGGGGTTTGAAGCGGGAGCAGCCGCTCACACTGTGGTAGCACACTGACCACCAGGGGGCAGCTCCTGCGTTGAGTGTCTGCCTCCTGGTGGTCAGTGAGTGTCATAGCAACTGGTCAACCAGTTTTTCTGGTCGTTTCGCCGTTCAGTCACTGGGCTTTAATTATATAGGATAATTTTTCAGTGTCACTAAAAAATTATTTGCCAATGATGAGATCTGAACCTAGAGTTTCCTTTGTTTGAAAGTTTCTAACAGCAAATTCAACTTCTTCAAATATAAATAGACTGTTGTTGGGTCAAGTATTCTATAAGTCTGTTGTCTGAGTTTTTGCTTCATAATTTTTTGTTGAAATCTAAGTATTTTTTGTAGAAGAGTAGAGACTAAAATAAATGTATTTTTTATTAGAAGCATATATGCATTTTCCTTTATTATGCTAATAATGATGGTCAAAAAAATGGGTAAATTATATAATGAATATTTTACTGGTGAGGCAAGTCTACAGGCCATAGGAATTAACATTATTATAAAAAATAAAACCATCTTGCCTTGGCCAGTGGATCAGTTGGTTGAGCATCATCCAATACACCAAAAGGTTGCTGGTTCAATTCCTGGTCAGGGCACATGCTCAAGTTGTGGACTCTATCCCCATGAGGAGTGCAGGAGGCAGCTGGTTGGTATTTCTCTCTCAGATCAATGTTTTTCTCTCTCTCTCTTCCCTTTTCCCTTCATCACTCTCTAAGATCAATAAAAACATTTTTTTAAAAAAATAAATAAAACCATCTTTTGTACCATTCCATTTGGAACCCCTGCCACAAAGAGAGAGGCAGTTTTTACTCATGCCCTGGGGCTCAGGGCTACAGCTGATAGTGGAACAGGGCCAGAGCGTACTGGTGGTGAAGAAATGGCAAGACACTTTAATCATTTAGCTCTGGGTGTTTTGGAAGATGTCTACAGAGCCTGGTCATTTCTGTAGAGGATTCTGGATTCCATCCACCCTGCTTGTCAGAGGCTTCTGTGTCAACAGCCAGAATTGATGTGTGTCTAATTTTAACTCAAGTGGAGCAGACATTTATTTTGGGAAGACAGGGATCCTTTTGTGAATGGTTGCAATTGCCTGTGGGCTGGGTCAGAGCTGAAATTTTTAATCATCTTCCTTCTATGAAAGATTTTATTGAATTTTTACCTGGCCATAATATGAGCTCTTCCTCTAACTTTCTAAAGGACAATCAGGAGAGTTTATTTTTAACTCCCCAAGATGCCTTATCTGTTGCACACTTCCTAGAGTATATCAGCTTTAGCTTACATATATATCTAAAGGAATGTTCAGGCATTAACCTTTTATGGCATTTTGGGGACCACATTTCCCTCGCCCTCCAGGATACAGCAGCTGTGATGAGAGAAGAATCACTGAACTGAGAGTTAGATAGACCAGAAATCCATTCCCAGGTCATTCACTTATTAGCAGCATAACCTAAGGCACCTCAGACATGAGACCTGCTAAGAACCTCCATTTATTCTTTTATAAAATATATATTTATATAAAATAATATTGCTTTTCTTGACTCCATAAATATGCCTGGAGCTTATGTCGTTCATCTTAATACCTAAACCTTTCAAGACATATGTAAGTTATTATACTTTGAATCTCTAAGGCCTGATTCCACAATCATTCTTCATATCTTTTTATAGTGCTTTAAAGATGGAATCGAGCATGGAAAAAGAAAGATAAAGGAAATTTTCCAAGAATGCCTTCAAGTCAGGACTGCTTCTATTTGGAAGCTAGTGATATTAACTACCCTAAGTAGGATAGAATTTCCTCTTGGTAGGGAGCTGGTGGCATCTACCTTCCAGCAGAATGAGTCCAGATTGATGTTTTTTTCAAGACTGTGTGAGCATGTGCTCTTCTCAGGACCAGATGCTATTGCAGAGGTATTTACAGGGTCATGGGGCAACTAAATTCTGAGTAGAATGTCATTCAAGTTAAGGAACATCTACTGGAGTCTTCTCTATGCCTGAGCATATGGGGTATGCTGCTGGAGAAACTACTAGAATGGTCCCTTCTCTCAAGTTGACAGTGCACTGTGGCTATATGATATAGATACAAGAAATAATCAGAAAACAATAATTGATGGAGCATAATAAAATCAAGTAGAATGCAACCCAAGTAAGGTAGCAGAAAGAGCAGTGGACTGTCTAAAATGCAATCCAGGATCCAGCAGGCTTGTAAACTTAAAAAAATTATTTTCTTTTTCTGGACCTCATTATTTCATCTTCTAAATGAGGAGTGGTAAAGTATAGCAGTTAAGTGTGAGTTATGGACCCAGGCAGGTCTAGAACCTCTCTCAGTGACTAACCCTGGTTTGATGCTTTGGGTAAATTAGATAAAGACATCCTTTGTGCCAGAAGGGGCTTATTGTTGGCTTGTTGAACCAAGAATGGGTTAAATACCAGACCCCACTTGGCTCCTTGCTGCACACTTTTGTACCATACTTAAACTGGACAACCAAATATGGCAAACTTGGATCTGTCCTAGCTCTGTTTTCAACTTGATCTCTGATCTTTAACAAGTTACTTGACATTCCTTTAGCTTTCTTGTATAGTAGGAGTAACAATAATATTTACATAGTAGTATTGTTTTGAGGATTAAGTAAAATAACAGATGCAAAGTGCTAGGTATATACTAAGCGTTCAATGTAGGTTATCAGAGCATCCAGATAATTTTAAAAATGTCAAAACATATTGAATAAACACTGCATATTTAAGAGCCAAGAAGAAGAGGGGGTCACCATGAGCTATAGATGGCTTAGTGGAGGAAATGTGCCATAAGTGGACCTTGAGGGATGAGGGGAGTTTAGATGAGCACCTATCTGGGTGTTGGAGGAGGCCTTCCAGAGGGTGTGACCACCAGTTGACATGACAACTGGACCTGGGCATTGGAGGCTCCTCACCTCCTTCCCTGTCCTGGAAGGTGCATTCCATTATTCCATGTGCCTTACCTCAACTAGAACCTTCCCCAAGGACTCAGCCTGGAGAGAGCAATGTGTTGTTGAGACCACCTTGAGGGTCTAACTGACTGAACCCTGTTAAAGCCTCTATGTAAACTTTGAAGATTCTGGCAGGTTGGGTGCAGCGATTGTTTCTTGGTTCCCAGGACAAGCCTCATAAGTAAGTTCCCTTGCTTATTAAAACTACCACCTACCAATATGGAATGGCCTGCTTCTTTCTTCTCTCTCCTTTTGTGTGAGAGCCAGTCTGGGAACCAACAATTGTCAAGCTAGTCAGGACATCGAAGAAATGGGTCTTGGAAAAGAAGCATCAAGGGGGAAATCCCGAGTTGGCAATGACCTCTGTGTGGGGTGGGGTGGCCTGCAAATTAGATGCTTGTGGACTACCACATGGGTACAGGGACGTCCCAAAAGCATTTGCTGGTTTGATGCATTTGTGTAGGAAACTGTGCATAGCATGCTGCAGCGAATGAGGGAAATGAATGGCTGTTGTGGAAAGTTCAGCTGTCACTGAAGCCCAGCTATCACTGAAGCTCAAGTTAGAAAGTTAGAAGAAGAGAAAAGGTTAGAGAAAGACAGGCAGTTAGCTTTAGGGCAACAAAGTGGCCAGCAGGATAAGTTGGAGACCTTACCATGCCATTTTGCAAAGCTAAAAGGGTGTAAGCTGCTGCAGATCAAGGCGCAAGCACTTGTGACAAAGCCTGATTGGGACACTAAGAGGAGGAATCCCTAAGAAAATGGAAAGTGAAGAGAACATTGTGGCGATTGACAGTGAAACCCACAGAGCTCCCTGTGCCATTTGACCCCTAATAAAAAAGAAAGTAAAAGCACAGCTACCACAACCCTAGCCAGCAAGGCAGCCCTCAGTTCAGGAAATGGTCATGATGACAGAATATACTCCCTCTGAGCTTCTTGATGTAGCTGCCAAAGTCTAGTAAAAGCCAGGGACAGTATCCAGGAGTTGTTAGTGTGGCTATTGGATATGGGGGGAGTGGCATTTCTCTGACTGGACAGTGCCTGCATACACTCAGGTGATTCAAGGGCCTCCATCCCTTGTGGACTGGATTATTCTAGCTTCAGGGTGGCTTGGCTCAATGAGGGCGATTTCCTTGGGCACATGAGCCCATGGAAATCTATAGAGGAAGTGCAACAACTCCTTAGTGGACTGGGAATGAGACAGGCCATTTATGGCCCTGATTTTGAAGGCCCCCATCAAGCCAATGTAGCAATGAAAAGCCAAGATACTCAGTCTGCCCCAAGCCCCTAGTATGGGATGGTGATGTCCATGCTGAGCCCAATGGTAAGATAAGGCATTTACGATGTTGGGCAATCAATTGCTGATCTGGCGTGGTAGCCCCCAGAAGTTTTCTGGCCCCCTCGGCACATTGATGGTATGGTCAAAAGTCCTTTTGACACTGCACGTTGGCTGCTTTCCCCTCTGAGAATATGAAGATTTTATCTCTTCAACACCAGAGAATATATTGGGCATTGATATCCTACAAGGTCAAATTCTGCAAACCTCTTATCAGTGAATTCTCCCTCCAGATTAGAGTTATGGAACCATTGCTGAGGGGGAATGCTAACTGGAAGCCAGTAAGCCTGACACCCCCCACCACGGGTGGTGAACTGCCAAACAATATAAATTGCCTGAGGGCATAAGAAAATGGGCAAAACTATCAAGGAACTGCAGCAGATGGGTATTATACGCCCTGCCCATAGTGCTTTCAATAATCTGCATAGCCAGTAAAAAGGCCAGATGGCTCATGGCCAATGACCATAAACTGCTGAGGGTTGAACAAGGTACTGTGCTCCATCCATGAGACTGTGCCAATATTGCCACCATCTTAGATATGTTGGCCTCAATCCTAGGAGTATACCATACAGTACTGGACTTAGCAAATGCTTTCTTTTAAGCATACCCTTGGTTGTTGAGTCACAAGTTTAATTCTAGCCTAACCCAAGATTTTCCTTGTTTCTGTATAAACCAGGCCACCACCATTAGGGAAACAAAGAAGCTGTGGATGAATTCCCTCATCTAATAGACTGTGACCAGGGGGTCACATTTCAAAGCTCATGATGTGCAAGACTGGGCAAAAGAACATGACATTGAAGGGAGGTTCTATCTTCCCTATAACCTGTAGGGAACAGGATTGGTAGAAAGGCAGACTAGAATATTAAAGCAGAAGATTAAATGACTAATGGGTAAACTATATGTCAGGTGAACCAAAGTACTGCCCTAGGATTTGAATGATCAACCAGTAGGATTTGTTGCCCCATATGCCAGCCTGGGCACCCCTGCTGGGACACCCAACACTGCAAAGGTATGCAAGTCACAGGAGACAGCCAGCCGTTGCCTTGACTCTCCCCGTGGATCAACATGCTATACTGCTGAGAACACTGAGCCCCATCAATCCTGGGAGCAGTGTCATCTAGTGGAATTTGCAATGGGATGTCCCACAGCCCTGGGTGAGGGGTAACGACTCAGTCTCCACTGGGACCTCATTTTCCTGCTGCAATCCACACCTGCTGAACTGCACTCACTACTGGAATGGAATATGTGCCATTGAAGAGGGAGAAAGATGGGAGTTCTGTTCCGGCATATCTGCCCCAGTCCATCTCCTCCTGCCAATGCTGCCTCCCCTGCCTAACAAGTATAGTATGCATAGCCAGGTCAAATTGCTAAAGCTGCCAACCTCCTCCTATTCAAGGCCAGATGGGCACATTCTGTTTTTCTTTTTTTAAAAAAAAATATATTTCTTTATTGATTTAAGAGAGGAAGGGAGAAGGAGGAAGAGATAGAAACATCAATGTTGAGAGAGTCATTGATTGGCTGACCTCTGCACAGCCCCCGCTGGGGACCAAGCCTGCAGCCTGGGCATGTGCCCTTGGCCAGAATTGAACCCGGGACCCTTCAGTCCGCAGGCCAACGCTCTATCCACTGCGCCAAACTGGCCAGGGCCACATTCTGTTTTTCAGTGGTACAATCATTTGGCCACTATCTTTGTTCTCTCAGTGGCCTGGAGGACTTTCTAGTACACATAGAAAGCTCTTCTTAAATTAACCTAGCAAGTGGTACCGGATAGCCAACAAAGCCCATCTTTACTAAACACAGAAATGTCTCTATTGAGAAAAGCTTTCCTCCAAAATAGAATGGCCTTGGGCATCATCGCCTGCCTCCCAAGGAGGAACCTGTGTCATTATCCAAACAGAATGTTGCATGTTCCTATCTAAGCCTGCTAATGTATCATCTTTATCAAGTCACCCGAAGACACAGTGAACACCCTGAAAGATCTGGCCCCCAGTAGAAATGGGGTGTGGGGAGCTGATATAGGGTTAAGCCTTGGACTAACAAACAAGTCCCAGTTTAGAGGGCACTGTCCTCTTAAGCATAATTAGGCTTGACTTTATGGCGCTCCCCAGATCTTATCTGGGAAGCTAATGGGCTGAGGGAAGTGCAGAAAGTGGCCAAAACAAGTGAAACTCACAAGAACAAAAACAAGTGAAACTCACAAGAACAGTATAACTATGGTAAAGACTACCTTGGTCACCTCTGACTATAAAATGGTTGGTGCGGCCTCAGCACGGGTGGAAGTCCTTCTTCTTGAGTTGGACTTACCCGCCTGGCCCCCCAATATTCCCAAATTATATCTTCTCTCTTCTCTTTCATTTGTGTGCGGCTCCTCTTCCAGATCCTGAACCCTGAACCACGTGGGATGTGGAGGGAAACATTTACAACAATGGGGAATTTAATAAATCAGTAATTCAGATCATGGAGCTCTTGGTGGGAAAAAATGTTACTTATTTTGGGGATCATTATCTTGATTTATGTTTTCTTTTGCAGCTGCCTCTGGGGCAGCCAGGTAGCTGCCAAGGGAGCCACCTCCATACCAGTGAAACCCCTGCTGACACACTGCATGTATGAGGAAGGCAGGTAAGATTGTAAGAACTGATTGTAGGGGGGTTAAGTGTTGGAAGAGGTCATGGAGAGTCACAGGTTGACTCTGGAGCTGAATCCAGACAATCAGAAGCTCCTCATGTGTTTTTCTGTGTGCTGGGAATATATGCATCACCACCGCCACCCCGTTTCCATAGCCAGAGTCATTTCAAGGATGCAACCATGAGATGGCAATGTGTTATTGAGATCATCTGGATGGTTCACATGACTAAGGTCCATTAAGGATTCTACATCAATTTTGCAGATTCTGGTGGTGGGTGTGCAGATCTACTCATCTTGCAGACATCAAGAGAAGCCTTATCGGCAAGTTTCCTCATTTACTAAAACTGCCATCTCCCAGTCTGGAGTGGCCTGTGTCTTTCTTCTTCCGTCTCTCTTTGCCCTCCATGTATGGAGGCCAGTTTGCAAACCAACACTGGGTGGGATCACATTCCAGGTAGGAGGAACTTCCAGGGTAAGTAAAGTGTGTGAAGAGCAAGTGAGCAGATTTTCTCTTTTGGACTACAAACCTCATGTTGGGAGAGCCAAGAGGAGGGTGTCAGTATTCTGATGCCTCAGGGAATATTTAGGTGTGAACAAAATTATGAAGGGGTATGTTGTTAAAGAGATTCTGCAGATGTTAAGAGTTGCTATTCTGTCTCCATGTTATAGAGAAGTGAAATGTCAGATTGGCCCTTAAGTTCTCAGGCAAACATCTGTGTTCTTCCAGAAAAAAAAATGTCACCTAGAATGCAAATATGCTCTCTGATTTCCTAATGAGATGGCTGAGGGCACTCTATTCTCACCCCTTTGTAGGGGGCCTGCCTTTTCTTTCTGGCAGCTCTTAGGAATTTCTCTTCCCTTGACTTTCTGAAAATTTACCGCTATCTGTCCACATTTTTGTGGTTTGTAATTCTTTTCAGTTTTTCAGATTCTTACAACCCAAAGATTCAGGTTTTTGGTTTTTTTTTTTTCATTTTTTTAATCTTAATCAGGAGACATTTTCTTTCTTTAAATATTGCCCTTTCTGTCATTTTTTTTTTCTGATTGTTGATTCTGGAACTCAGATGGATTTGGAATTCTGGATCAACTTTCCATATCACTTAATATCTGCCTCATTTTCTATCTTCTCTCTGTGTGAATTCAGCTTAATATTTAGCTTTCTAGTCACCCTTCACCTGTTTCATTTCTTTTTTTGAACATCATAGTTTTCATTTTAAATTCTTTGGTTCTGCTTTACCAGTGTGGCTCAGAGGTTGAGTGTTGACCTATGAACCATGAGATGACAGTTCAATGCTCGGTCAGGGCACATGCCTGGGTTGCAGGCTTGATGCCCAGTGGGGGGCATGCCGGAAACAGCTGATGAATGATTCTCTCTAATCATTCTCTCTTCCTCTCTGAAATATATATATATATATATATATATATATGGTTCTTTGTCTTAGTTGCCTACTCTTGTTTCATAATCTATCTTTATTTCATAGCTTTTTTCCAGGAATATGATAATCTTACTAAAGATAGTTAAATATCTTATTTTAAAAGCTTTGCAGATTATTCAGTTATCTGTTTTCTGTGATTGTATTAGCTTTCCTCCGGGTTATTGGTGTTTGGTTATATGCTTGTCTTCAAGAAAATTTTCCACATGACTTTCACTGTCCCTGAGAGCCTCCTTGTGGGATGATAGTGTGGCAGGTGTCTCTCCTCATTATCACCATGGCAGTAGCTTCTCCCAGCAGTCTATTTTTCTCTTTGAGAGATGTTTTTATTGTTTTTGAATATGACTTTATTGATTTCTTTCTTATATGTGAGATGGTTTGGTGCAAGGTGTGGAGATTTTTATAAAGTGCCCAGTCCACTTTCTTAAAATCAGAAATACAGAACTACCCATTTCTAAGATCTCCTGTAGGTCTAAAATTCTATTAATTCTTTAAGTTTCCTTAGATATATAACTATCTGTTAAAAAAATCATAGGCTTTAAATTTCCTCTTTGTTTTTAATTTCTTAAAAAGGTTGAATCAGTGTTTGCTGAGCAAAGTGGAGTCTAGTAAAATATTACAAGGCACTGAATTTTTTGTTTGTTTGTGTTTAAGCCTTACTTGCTAAATATTTCCAAACAAAACTAAATTTTTCCATATAGTCTACAACTGCACTATCCAATATGATAGCAACTAGCTACATGTGGCTATTTAAATTTAACTTAATTAAAATAAAATAAAAGTAAAAATTCAACACTTGTCACATTTAAAATGCTCAATAGCCACACATAAATAGTGGTTGCTATCTAGGACAGTACAAATATAGAACATTTTCATCATCACAGAAATTTCTGTTGGACAGCACACTTATTTAGATCTGTGAGATTCCAGGGATATAAACAGAATTTGTCCTTACAAATGTATGTATTTATATGTATGTGGGTGTGTAATTTCACATACACTGCTGAGTTTCTTTAGTGAACAATATTGAATATGACTAGCAAGCCACCAAAATAGAATTCTGTAATATTGAATATATTTATTTAAATCCTCTAGCTAAAATCTTACATATATGAATAGTCTATGAGTTTTTCATTGGTAGAATTCCAGTTGGAGTTGTTCCAATTCTACCGTGATATATGCCTTGAATTTCTCTGTCCTGATAGATCAGAAAGCAGGATTAATCAGAGTAATGTAAAAGACTTACATATTGTATTCCATCTTTTGAGACTAGAAGTAACAATTATATCCATTATTCATTTTTGTCTGAATAAGAAAACCACTTCCATAAAGATAATGCATTTTATTGCTGGGACTGCCATAACAAAATACCAGTCGGGTGGCTTTAAGCCACAGAAATTTATTTCCTCACAGCCCCCGAGGCTGGAACTCAAAGATCAAGGTCCTGGCAGGGTTGGTTTCCTCTGAGGCCTCTCTCCTTGGCTGCAGATGGCCACTCTCTCGATGGCTCTTCACATGATTTTTTTTGTGTGTGTGTGCGTGCATCCTGGTGTCTCTTCTGCATGTACAAATTTCCTCTTCTTATTGGGGCAGCAGTCAGATTAAATTATGAATCATTTTAACTTAACCACCTATTTAAAGGCCCCATCTCCAAATACAGTCACATGCCAAGGTACTGGGGTTTAGATCTTCAACATATGGACTTTGGGGGAACAGAATTCAATCCATAATAAATAATATTTATAGATTACATAAAATTATAGTCAATTCCTCATGTATTAGAAGGCTGGCAGTTCTCCTTATACATTTAATTCTTTGTATGCTTGGAGGACAAGTTGAAAGTTCCAGTGGTCTCACCATGTTATTTCTTTGTAATGGAAGTTTGCAGGATATCAGTACTTGTTTTCCCCCCATTCATGAGGAGGCATCATGGCCTGGAAGTAAATATTTCTTCTAAAGTCATGGAGAAGTTTGAGAGTTTGAAAGTCATCTTGGGATTATCACTCAACTTCTTGGAATCTCAGGGTCTTCCACTATAAAAGGAAAATAATCAGAATTGCCTTATTATGCAGTGTTCAGAGTTAGTACCTGTGCAACTACCTAACATCAATTCCATATTGACAGTCTCTGTAAATATCTGTTGGAAAGTGAGGAGACAGAGTCTGTACTGCCTTCCAGAAAACATACATTTTTAAAAAAATCATCTAGCCCTACCTGATTTGGCCCAGTGGATAGAGCATTGGCCTGAAGGGTCCTCGGTTTGATTCCAGTCAAGGGCACAGACCTGGGTTGTGGGCTAGATCCCCAGTAAAGGGGCATGCATGAGGCAGCTAATCAATGATTCTTTCTCATCATTGATGTTTCTCTCTCTCTCTCTCTCTCTCCCTTCTTCTCTGAAATTAATAAAAAATATTTTAAAAAATTATTAGAATGTTTTATTCCCTTTTCTAATAAGATTAAAGTGTTCCATCCATGTAGTAAGATCTATGTAATTACATATTCCAGTTATATGAACTTTAGCTAAGGTTTAATGAATACTTGGGAGAATTAGGATGAAATATGTAGAAGACATTTTTCTTTTCCCCAGAAAATTGGTGGTGATCCCTGCACAAAATTCTTGGGTAAGCTGAGTATGGGCTTAGGGAGGTATCTAGTTTTAAACGAACATGATTCCTGCCAGTTTTCTCTTGGAGACTCCCTGTGCTCTTACAACCCACCTGGGAGTGGCCTAGAGGAATTTGCTCCATTATATGTTTGCTCAGTTAATAATATCACTCCAAGAAACAACTTAGGAAAGAATAGAAATAGTTTTGAATTGGAAGGAAACGTAATGCAACCTCCTACCCAATGGATGTACTCTTCCTCCTGCACTTTCATCACTCCTCTGCATCTCAAGCTCACCATCTGACAAGACACCTCTTTCCCTTCTAGGGTCTAATTGTTAAGAATTCCTACCATATATTGAGAGAAAAATCTCTTCTAATCCTGAAAGCAATCACAGCACCTCCTAGCCCAATCTTAGGAACAAGCTCATTGATTTAATGACAGCATTCACATTCCACTGGCAGTGGTTTTAAAATGCTCTAAAAACCATCCCTGCAGTTCCAAGTTTGCCTTTTGTGAATTGAGTCATTAAAGGTGTGTGGATGAGTGGCTGATGCCAACCTCACGGAGAGTCGGCTGAATGATTAATGGCCTTGGCCTCTGATTTTAGAGGTTCCCATTAATTACAAGGGATTGAGCTTTTTCATGAAGTCTCTGTTACATCGTCTCCTGCCACCTCCTCACTTCCTTTTAAAGTGGGTTAGATGAGTATTTTTTAAATTTTAGAGTGTGGAAACCATTTCTTGTCATTTCCTTTTGAAAATTTCTGGAACAGATCTCTCTAAAAACACATTTCTTAATCTTATAATACTTGAACAGTTCTGGAACAAGAAGAAAACTGGTAAAAATGCCAGTGAGTGTACTTCTGCAGCTTTGTTGGTGGAATCATGAAATTTACTATGAACAATTTTAGGGATAGTGTTTATAGAAAACTTAAGGATCCAAGAACATCAGTATCACTAGAATCATTAACATGTTGAAGAAGTGTATATTTGCCCCATTGTCTCTTTACCATGGGTCAGTAAAGACTTATATGAGATGAGAGCATGGTGGAGTAGAATCAACCCCCAAATATGGGTCAGGAAATCTGGTTTTATTTCCTGACTCTGAAATGAACTAATTGTGTTGCTCATAACTTTTATTGGCCTCAGTTTTCTCAACAGAAGTAACAAATAGGAGATATGTAGATAAGGTTATATAAAGAACATGGAAAAATCTATGGTCAGATTTTTATTTAAATCCCACTTCTTGTCTAGATACCCTTTTTGACTCCTGGATTTTAGTCACACTGTACACAATTGTGGTTGTCCTCTTGGATAAACCTTTAAGGCTAACAGCAAACTGACCAATAGGACTGAAAAGTAGCATCTTAAGGAGACAGGTTTGGAGTCACACATTCCTGGGTTCTAATTCTAGCATTATGCATATAATCTTAAATAAGTTACTTTACTTAATGCAACTTATTTAAGAGGGTCATTATAAGGATGAAAACGATAACATATATAAAGTAACTATGCAGTTCCTGGCAACTGGCAGGTACTCATTGACTATTGTGAATACATAAACACTGCTCTCCCTCCTTCCATCATTCCCTTTGTTCCTTCCTTTATTTCATAAAAGTTGTTCAATCTCCAACCAGCCAACATAGAACACATGTTAGGGAATGGAGGAAGTAGTGTAAGCCGTAGATTTGGCTGGGTTCAGAGAGTCAGCAGGACAGGAAAACAATGTACCATGATCTTGCCCATCTCTTAAGAGATAAGAATTCTGTGAGGAATTTCTTCTCATTTTTAATCACAGACCCCTGGTGGGTCCTCTTTACACAAATAATGGAGGAGGAAAGGGCAAAGAAAAAATCCTTGATCTTAAAATTTTCTCTCCTACAGTATCTCATTTCCCAGGCCAGAACACCAGGTTAAAAATAAACAGTCAAGCTCTCTGAGCTGCTTGGAAAAAATGCTTTAAAGTTGCTTTTTTTTTTTTTTTTTTTTTACTTGTAATTCATATAGAAAATGAGAAAATTTCAGATTCTGTTTGCATGTAACCACACTGAGGGCTCCTTTATTCTCAAAATGAACCTACTTGGAACCTCTTCCTAGTATTTATCTCATATAGATGGGTCGTAAATACTCAAACTCATTCCTAGCAATCTAACAAACCAAGGTGAAGTTAGTCCTCATGACTATTATTCTCAGGGCTCATTGGAGTGGACTTGGTGAGGTCCTAATTAGTATGCACCTGGAAGACTCAGGTTACCTTGCAGGTTCAAGATCATGGGAAGAACTCTGCAGGATAAATTCAGAGACTAGGATGCTAGTCCAGACTACACCATGACTTGTTTGGAACCTTAAAAATGTTCTTTGAGTTGTCAAGGACTAGATTCCTCATCTTTAAAATGAAGATAATCATCATTATATACAATAATGTGATGAAGATTCATGCAGATTATGAGTGATTATAGGTGTGAAAGTGTTATATAAAAACAAAATGCTATTATTATCCTTAATAATAGTCTCCTAAAGTCTTTTCGTAACTGTTCTGGGCTCTAATCTATGGTACCGCTTTATAATGAGGCCTTTTGGGAATTTCACTAACCAAATTTCCTTGGATGCCATTCAAATTGAACCAGAATCATAGTATTAGAGAATGTTAAAGCTGGAACAGACATCTAGTCCAACCCTCCCATTTGCAGATGCAGTAAAGGAGTCCTAGAGAAAGAAAGGGACTTACCTAAGGTCATCAGTTACATCAGTTACACAATTCAAACACAGTTACACAGTGGTCAACATAACACAGGGGAAGTGTTGATGCAGGAAACCATCAGCGCTACACACTCTGTACACTGAATGCTACTCTTGCATAGAGAGTACATAAACCAAACCCACATCATCCCTTCATCACTGCCACACCTATGGCTTGATCCCTCTCATTTCTTACCTGAAGTCTCTTAATAGTCTTACTAGTACCTCCTCGCTTTCAATTTGCCAGTGCAATCTCATTGTACTTCCTGCCACAGTGAGATTTTTCAAGCACAGATCTGATTATAATGTATACACACACCACAACACACTCACCATTTAAATCCTTTAATGCTTCTACATTATCTCCAATATAAAATTAATCTTTCTTACAAACAGGAAATAAAATATTCCAGGCTCAGCCCTTCTTCCACTTACCTCCAAGCTCCCTTTCACATGGGCTTACCCTGCAGACCTCCTGACTTGCCTGCTCTTTGGCAAGTTATTTATGCTTTCTTGTTCTCCTCTACTTTGAGAATGATCTTCTCTCTACCCAAAGCCTGGTTTTACTCATACCTTGATAAGGTAAACCCCTCCTAATCACTGTCCTGTAATATTCCCCTCCTTCCCATGCCCTTAGCTCTAGGTGCTTTATTCTCTCCCCAGACACACCTTCATTATAAGTTTCTCAGACCTTGTGCCAAAACAGGGCTCTATATTCAGAAATGTGCTGGTACAATTAGCTACATTTGTCTTAAAATATACCAAAGAAAAGTCACTACCATGTCACTTCTGCTGCATTCAAATAATTCCACTGTCCTCTCTCCCCTTCTCTTCTTTCCTTCCCTTCTCTTTCTCTTCCTCATGACCCTCTCCCCCAGGTAGCAACTCAGGGGAAGATGTAGAAGGTATGAGGAGTAATGCTCCAAGCCACTCAGAAGGAACTGTTTCGTTATCTCCAGTAACTCCATTCATCCTAGACTAAGTGAAGTGCATAAAATGTCCTAAAGCAACATTACGAGATGTTACACAAACGTATGAAGCAGGTGGAGACCAATGTTATTGTAGTTACCTGCCAGATAGGAACACTGAGGCTAAGAGGGTTTAAGTTACATGTCCAATTGGAAATGCTGGGATTAAAAGCCAGGGCCTTGACTGGCCATTCTCTGATCACTGAGGCCAAAGTTCTGCTACAGATGGCGAGGCCTGAGCACCGGTTCTGATCACTTTCTGATCAATGATTTGGCGAGGGAGGGGTCCTCTACCTTAAATAGTACAAGATGGTTGAACACCTGACCTGTGGAAACTAGACAGTTGAAATTGACATCAGTTTATTAATAATAAATACAATCTGGGGCGGTGAGGGGAGGGGGGTGAAGAGTACACTGCACACCATGTTGGGCCACATGGAAATTGCATAAGAGTGAATAAGCAGAGGCTGTCAGAAGCCAGAGTCATAGTAACAAGAAGGTGAGGTGGCACCTAGTTCTCACAGGAGAACGTGATGGGCTTCTCTGAACAATTCTGCAGGCTGTCTGGGCGGTGAAACATCAGGCAGGCAGAGGACTGAAAGTGGTGTCGCCGGCCCAGCTGCTAGAACTTGGACGGGGAACATACCTGGAGAGAGCAGAGGATCTCACAATGAGGCCTTTGCAGCCCGTGGGCCTCAGAGGTGTCAAGACAGCACATGACATTTAGGTTTTACAGCTCCCCTTCCCGGTGCTCACTGTGTCTGCTCCACAGAAAATGCTCTCCTTCGCTGCCACTTTCATTAGGGCTTCCACCAAGATTTTTCTCTCTCACACAAATGACTGCTCATAAAAGAATCCTGTCAAGGAGCAGGCCTGTCTCTTGATGGCCCAGTAGATAAGGAGGCCTGATGTTAATTTATTCGCTAATGAATAACATGCTAAAGTCTTGGTTTGATAAGTACACCACTTATACCAAGGTCTTTCATTCGCATGCAGCTTTGTAAAATGGACATCCCTGTAGAAACTAATTGAATCTTGTTGGTGTCTGGGATAATGAACAATGTCAGCGCACTTCAGAGATGAAAGGCCCACACCGAAGGGAAGTGGTGGCAGAAGAGATTAGCTGTGCTTCCTGAGACATGGGCTGGGGCAGGAGGTCCCTGTGGCCTCCCGTGGTTATACCATGTTCCCCACTGCAGGCACCATGATAACCAGCACCACCCTCTAGTTTTTCCTTTCTTTAAAGTCTAAGGTTTGCATCTCAAGATTTCACTGAAAGCACCCGAATTCCAAGAGTGTTTCTGTGGAATAGCCTTCACAACAGCTCACAAGACTAAAAATTATAGCTTGATTTCCAAACAGATTTGCAGTTATTAAGTAGGTTTATGTTAAGGCCTCTACATTTGTCTTAAAATATACCAAAGAAAAGTCACTACCATGTCACTTCTGCTGCATTCAAATAATTCCACTGTCCTCTCTCCCCTTCTCTTCTTTCCTTCCCTTCTCTTTCTCTTCCTCATGACCCTCTCCCCCAGGTAGCAACTCAGGGGAAGATGTAGAAGGTATGAGGAGTAATGCTCCAAGCCACTCAGAAGGAACTGTTTCGTTATCTCCAGTAACTCCATTCATCCTAGACTAAGTGAAGTGCATAAAATGTCCAAACTACTTAATGATTATCAGGGGTATGAACAGTAGGGCTAGATCGAAGTATGAGATGTCTGTGTCTTCTTTCCCTCCAGGTGTTGCCTCTGCACTAAATCTTGCAGAAATTAGGGTCATTGTAGTGGCCCTATTAACTGCACCTGGACACATGTGGTCTCTCTGTTTCTGCTACACCAGTGGTTCTCAACCTTCCTAATGCTGCAACCCTTTAATACAGTTCCTCATGTTGTGGTGACCCCCAACCATAAAATTATTTTTGTTGCTACTTCATAACTGTAATTTTGCTACTATTATGAATCGTCATGTAAATATCTGATATGCAGGATGTATTTTCATTGTTACAAATTGAACATAATTAAAACATAGTGATTAATCACAAAAACAATATGTAATTATATATGTGTTTTTCGATGGTCGTAGGCGACCTCTGTGAAAGGGTCGTTCGACCCCAAAGGGGTCGCGACCCACAGGTTGAGAACCGCTGTGCTACACTGTGATGGGTAGATGCAATTTGGGACTTATGCGGCAATAGGAAAGGGCAGGCTTAAGGAAACGGTGGAATAATGTCCAATAAGTGCTTCTCATCCTTGGCTGTACATGCGAATGACCTGTGCATTTTCTTCTGTTCTCCTTTGCTGGTTTTTGTTTTGTTTTGTTTTAAATACAAGTACCTAATGCCCCTCCTATTTCTGCTGAATCAAAATTTCCAGAACAGAGGCTATGTAACTGATTTCACATGTAATTTACATGTGATTTTCATGAACATCCAGGTGTGAGAATCCCTCCTACCTTTTGCATAGGAAGAATTTGGCAGAGGCTACACATCTAGGAAAGCCAGAGTTCAGATCAGGGAACCAGGAGGAAAGCAAATGGGTCCAGAAGAGATTAAGAAAAGGTGGTCGTTAGAGTCACCAGGAAAGAAAATGAAATCCAAAATCAAGCAATAAAAGGGCAACTAAAATGAGGGAGACAGATAAGACTGGATCTAGATGAGAGCATGGGTATGACCTTTATTCACATAAGACCTGTTTTCCCTTAGTATTGGTTTTATATTCTACATTGTGATGGAGCTAGAGCTCACACAAATCAGTTTGGAGTTGTTGCTGGAATGTGGTGTGGCAGATTCTGATTCTGAGGCAGCCCCAGGGTGAAAGCAGAGATGCCATGGAGTTTATCACAATAAATTCTACCGGGTGACACATAGATTCCAAATAAAATAAACTTAAGCATTAATAAATGCATGTAAAAGTATGTGTAAATATATTCATCCTGCAAAGTATTCTCAATGTAATTAGTTACTTTTATTAATTAATAAATTGTAACAAAATTTTACTAGGGGGATGCAAAGAAGTATTACTGCATTTTCCTCAGTGAATTGAACATCTGGCTTGGAAAGCAAGACCCACAGATTGATTGTGCAAAAGGCGGTAAAAATCAGTAGAGGTTGATTTCTTCTCTTATTGGACCTCCACATGCTCCTTAGACTCTGGAGATGCCAACTTCTAGTTTTCTAACAAGCCAGGCAGTTCCACATGATTTTGCCTTTACTGATGCTGTCCCCTCTGTCTGAACTAACCCCCACCCTCCATAGCTATCTGGCCATGCCTTTGTTTCATTCAAGAGCCAACTATAGTGTCGGTCCTTTAAGTCTTTCTCCACCTCTAGCTATCTTTAGAGAACTGACACATTCCATTTGCAAATTTGTCTTCCTTCTTGAATTAACCCATTTAGTTATGATTGGTTAGAAGATTCACCATTGAACCAGGTCCTGACTTTTACCTGTTGCCTAGGTGTGGCCTCCTCCATGGTTTTGCAAAGAGATGGAAAATAAATACACAGAATAGTTAAAATAATGTATTCTTGATTTGCTTTATGTAGCCCAACTCTTGTGATGAATGTTTACTATACCAGAGCAGAAATGCTAAGAAATGTCAAAGCTATTTTGTAGTTAGTTAATGAGGAAAATTCAGGATTGGGATGAGTGAATGATAGGAAAAGGACTTGAATATTTCAGCTTTTGAATTGAGATCCCTTTACTATTTCATTGTTGTGAAAGTAAATATCTTTATATGACTATATTGACTTAATTAATATTTGCTTAAGTGCTCACCTTGCCAGGAAATGTTCTAGGTATTTTACATGTCTTAGCTCATGTTATCCACACAACATTACTATGTGGTAGGTCTTTTTGCAGCTGAAAATGCTGAGGCTTAATACAATGTAGCCAAGCATGAGCAGAGCTGAACTTTCAATCCAGGATGTCTGGTTCTGGAGCCTACATACTGGCCCATTATGCAGACATTCAGTACTAAAGCTGGGAAAGTCCTGGGAAACCTGGGACAAGTTAGTGACCCTAGATATGTTCCAGGATCAGGGCATCTGCTGTGAGGTCTTGAGGGCTATACTAGTTTCCTGGGGCTGACATAACAAAGTACCACAAACCAGGTGGCTGTAACAACAGAAATGTATTGTCTCACAGTTGTGGAGACTGGGAGTCTGAAATCAAGGTGTTGACAGGCCGTGCTCTCTCCCTCTGAAGATGGTAGGGAGGACCTTTCCAGGTCTCTCTCCTTGATTCATAGATGGCCATCTTCATGTTTACACATTGTTCTCCCTATAAATATATTTATTTCCTATTTCTCCCGTCTATAAGGACCCCAGTCATATTGGGTTAGAGTCTATCCTAATGACCTCATTTTAACTTGATTATCTCTGTAAAGACCTTATCTCTAAACTAGAGGTCCGATGCACAAAATTCATGCATGGGTAGAGTCCCTAGGCCTGGCCGGTGATCAGGGCTGATCTGTGGGGTGACCGATGGGGCGATTGGGGCCCCCGCTCCCACCCACCTTGGCCTGTTGTCGCCCACTCACCGGTGCCACTTCCCACTGCCACCGCTTGTTGAAGTCTGTGGAGGCACCTGCAGAGCAATTGGGGCCCCCACTTGCACCCACCTTGGCCTGGTGCTGCCCACCTGCTCCACCATCCCTCCGCAGCTCCACTCTCGTCAGGCCCATCAGGGCCAGCAGTGCCTCCACTTCCACCTACGCAGCATCACTGACACCCACCATGTTCCGCACCGCCCCCTGGTGGTCAGTGCATATCTAACTCCTGGTGGGTCAAACTCCTACCCGTGGGGACAATTTGCATATTACCCTTTTATTATATAGGATAAGGCCACATTCTGAGGTATTGGGAGTTAAAACTTCAGCATATGATTTTAAGGAGATACAATTCAGCCCACAGCAAGAGCCATTAAGTAACCAGAGGTCAAGTTCAGGCCATGGAGTGGATAAGGGTTTCTCCATTTTGTTGCATGTTAGAATCACCTAGTTGGCTTAAAAAAAAAAAAAAAAAGCAAACCAACAAAAAAACAAAACAAAAATCCCAGTACCTTTAGGCCCCTCATCAGACTAACTGAATAAGAATTTTGAAGGTGGGTGGAAGTGTTATTCTCATATACAGCCAGGACTGAGAATCACTAATCTCTGTGCTGAGGATCCTTATGGTGGCAGATCAGGAGGAAGAAAATTGGGGGAAAGGGTAAGATACAGGAAGAGGCAAAGGTAGGGTCAAGGGACTCCATTAATAGCAAAATATGCAACTAGGGCTGGGCATGGGGCACAGGACGTCAGAGACAGTGGAAGGTGAGACAGAGTCAGGCAAAGAGGTCATGGACAGAAGCAGGATGAGGACTTGGGCCCAGCTGTTCTGTCCTCCAGTCCTGGTAGGAGTGGCTTCCTGGGCAGGAAATGGAAAGTACATCACCAGTGGCCAAATTCAGGGGCTAGCTTTGCTCAAGCATCTGTTGGAAGTGACTTCTGCCCCCTCTGCTGTTGCCCTTTATTCACATCACAGACTTTCCCAACCTATAACTACCTGCAGGTTCACATGAACTACATTTTCAGCAGTTACAGGTTGTTTTAAAATTCAGATTTGTAAAGTGGATGCATTAGAGAATATTTACTTCATAAAACTATTCACAATGGGACTCTTTTAAATAGTAGAGTTTCTCTGGGCCAAGTGATTCTATTTTGCAGAAATCATTTTACACAGTAGCTTTCCATGAGCACATCTGCATCATGAACTGTTTCAAGAACACAGTCCTGAGTCCTGAAGCCATAAAGCATGTTGAGCAGGTACTTTTTAAGGTCGCGATGTAGGTCAGCTGGAAAAAGTTCTATTGGAATACAGAGCATTTGATGATACACATGTCTAGAAAGTGTCTAAACTTTATGTTGGGAGTCAAGGTAAATTAATTGTCAGACTAACTCCACCTGTTTCTTCAAGCAGCAGAGAATGCATGTTTTGGAAGGTCTCTAATGGGCTTGCCAAAGAAGTTGGAAACACTGTGCAAAATAATCTAAAAGCAGATTTGGCATGACGGCTCTGGCTTGGGTTGATTCCTCCCAATGAGTTGGTACACATTCTAAAGAACATCACACCCATTATAATACTCGTGTTCCCGGAGCAGATTTTCCTGAATATGAAGGCGATAGGATTTATGATCGCACAGTATACATAATCAGGTATTTTATATTTGCTTTCTTTCATCTTGTAAACTGTGTTTCAAAATGTGATCAGCTGTAACGCAAACATAAGCACATGGTCATCAGGATCTTGATGGCCCTGACCCAGGTTCTGTTCTTGAGTTTAATTGGCTGGGCCCAGTATAGATGCAGATCCGCTCTGGTAAGCACATGCGGAGTTCAAATTCCAATCTCACCACTCACCAGGCTCGTGGGTTGGGCAGTTCACATAAATTTCCCAAGCCCTATTTGTACCACAATTGCCATGGGGGCAATGCCAACATTCCATGACAACTGGGAAGAATAAATGAGTTAATGCACATAGGCATTGACAGTATGGAGATTCATTCTCAACACGTGGTCAATAAATGCTAGCCCTGTTTACCCTTCATGAGATGTGGTTACTTACTATTATCCTTTGAGGTCTCAGGCCTTGGTCTTGTCCATAAGCTGATTTGGCTGGAGACCCGAAGAAGGCAGCAGCAGCCTGTGTCACTCCAGGGGGTTCTGTCTCTCTCTGGTCTGGCCTCATGAGCCTTTTGATGTGGTGAATTAGGCTAGTGTCAGGAATGCGAGGTTGCCTATTAGGGTTTCCAGGGGGATGTTATGGTCAATGAGGGAAAAGTCAGCTCGCCACAGCTGGCCCTGCATTGTGACAGTTGCACAGAGATCATCCTATTTCCACTTCTTTCTGCTCCACAAAAAGAGGTATTGCTTCAATCAGCCACTTGATATACTTTATGTTGACAGGGTGGGATGTAATGACTTTCAAACATATTGATGTTTTCTTTTCTGCTACATGCCATATACTATTGAGTGACATCATCATCCTTGTTAATTCTTATGTGCAGTTGGGTCAATGTCAAGTTCTGGGTGTCTGTTTCCCCCATATCACACTGAGCACGCCTCCCACAACCTATGAGGTGACTCCAACTACATGAAGGTGAACCAAGCATGTGGGAGCTAATGCTTTCCTCCTAGAAACTGCAAACAGGAAGGCACAGAAAAAACAGAGCTGACAAACATTCCTTATACCCACACTGTGTCAAGCATCGGGACTGCACACTGACTTCTGTGTGTAATCTCCCCCATCACTATTTTATAGAAGTGGTGAGGCATATTAATTCATACATCTCTAATCCTTATTTTGTAGAACACCAGTATACCAGTCTATGAATGAACAATCTAGGTGTGATTTCTGGCTTGAGAATTTCCCAGTGAAATTTGGGGACCCTAGGTCATCTGTCCCCAACTTTCACCTTCCGCTCAAGAGCCTCGGGCAACCCACTTTCCGCCTTCCTGCCTGCCAGTAACTCTGCTAGCCCTCTGATGACATTGGCTGGTGCTCATTTTTGGGGTGCCCAGTTAGAATCCGATTTTGTAGCAAATAGGATGTTACTTGAGCTCTCTTCATGGGAAACAAATTGAGACATAAGCATTTGTTGTTTCCCAGTTCGGTTCTGCTGTTATACGTTATGACCTGACTTGAGCTTATATTTTCTACATAGGCCCCCACTCTCATGCTGTTGTGCTGCTTTGCCATGTGAATAGTTAAGTGTGAGCCTGGCTGGGACATTGTTGCAGGTCCACCTCCACTAGGCATGACCAGCTCAGTAAACAGTCAGTTGGTTAAACAGCTTGGGGGAGAGTTTACCCATCTTGATATTGCCCTGGATCTGCAACTTCAAATTAATGCTAAAGAGTTCCCTTTTATAGCCACATGGTTTTTGACAAGTGCCATCCTTATCAAGCTTTATCTTTTTCACTTTGTACAACTTTCTTTCAAGGTAACTCATAACTGGCAAAAAGATGGATTGTTTCACTTTTAAGTTTTTAATTTATTGCCTTTATTTCTCCAGAGGAAAATAACTAATGTGATCGATAATATTGAATTTATATTTATGGTGAAGGCAGACTATACCAGTTTTATAGCCAATAGCATGTGGGCTCTGGAGGCAGACATTTGGATTTGAATTTGGGCTGAACCACATCCTAACTTTGTGTCTATGAGCAAGTTGTTAATCTCTTGGTGCCTCAGTTTCATTACCTGTAAGATGGAAATAGTCAGAGTAGTGCTTGCTTTTTATAGTTCTGTGTAGATTAAATTCAAACACAAACAGAAAGGTTAGAACAGAACCAGGCGTATGAGAACCACTCAGGGAATGATACCCTAGAATAATATTTTTGAGATGTACTTGTATTTGAAGCATGGAGCTTACACACATAAGCCCTTACATCTCTGTAAAAGGAACTTCCTTTTGCAAATTTACTATATTGTGATCAAAGTGCTTAGAATGTGGCTGATTATGAGAAATCCTCTGTTGACAAAGCATCCCAATCAGGGTATTGTTTGGAGGGAAAAGAGCTCTCATTTTATCAAACAGTCAGAGCCTTGAGCAGACTGTGGCAGCTGATGATAGAACAGCCCTAAACATGAAAAAGTGGGTTTCAGCTTAAAACTGCTGCTTTGGATTTATTTAAACATTAGATATTTTAATTCCTGTGTCAAATGGAATTATGGCCTTGGATCATGGGACCCAGTTTCCTGAGGACAGAGGTCATGCTGTTTTATTGACTGCCCTGTATGGGCCACAGCTCAGTGCCAGGTACGAGGAGCAGCCCGTGAATATCTGTCTGTTGACTAAATACACTGCCACGGAAGGTTTGAGAGTTGGAGTCACTAAGAAATGAACCATATGTGGTTGTTTTTATATACATTCTGAGGAAAAGAAAACAAAAGAGTTGTAAAACAAAATGGCACTGATTAAAAGCCATGTGACTTAAAGTCAATTATTTGCCACAAGATAGATTGTTATGATAACATCCGATGTGAAGTATGAGAAATATTTTTAATTTGACCAAGTATAACCTAGTATTGTATGGAATTTTTGTTGGAAATGTTTGATGACCCAATTTATTCTGACATTGAGACCTTGCATGTCACGTCACCTTACACATCTGACTCCATCAGTGATGTGATAGCCAACAGTGACACACCTTGCTTCTCACCCAGCCCGCTCCCTGCCTTCAATGACTCATCCCTCTTTTAAGATTGCTCCCACTGCTGTCACCTTCAGAGCAGTTTGATAAGGCTGTAGGTTCCTTAGGTGTTTACAAGTCCCTAGCATAATAATACCCCTTTTGGGTGTCTCTCAACCTACCCTGAGATAGATTGAATACAATGAGACTTGGTGAGGTTCTAATCATGACCATTTCTTCCCTACCACACTAGCTTGTGTCTCTGGAATAACCCAGGTGTCCCTGCTCCCTTTGTACAGTTTCTTCTCCATGCTGAACATGGAGTGAAGGGCAGCCATAATTCCTTGCTTACAAAAGCCTCAGTCATTGAGTCCAGCAATTGGGCAACACCATCTATCCATTTTTTCTTCCCAAAGGAACCCCCAGGCCATTAGGAAAGTAGTACTCCAGAAGTACACCCAATGTCTGCTCTCAGCACAGAGAATAATTTTAACTTGGAACCTTGCCAACAGCAAAAACACAACCTGAAAAGGACTAAGTACCTCAAGAGAGCTAAAAATATAGTGCCGCCCACAGTTAAAGGAGCGAGAGGAAACATTTCTGGCGGGGATGGTGAGGAAAGGCTTTCTTTGGGGGAAGTAAAGGTGGTTATTGAAGAAGAAACTTCAAAGGGGCAGCAATGAAAGACGTTGGGCACATTTTTGAGTCATGGCTCTGTCACTCTACTGCAGTATTGTTGAATAGATCTGAAGTCCATTGTTCCTTCATATTTAAAGTGATAGTGTCACACCAGATTTCTAGGGCCCCTTCGCTCTACAATTTCACAGACCAGGGATGCTACGAATGGGCAGGATTTAGAAAGTCAGAGATGGTGAGCATCAGAGACTGGAACAAGAGAGCAAGAAAAGGTTCAAGGTGTCTTTGAGAAACATGTTGAGTAATCTGTGGAAGAGTAATAACTTGAAAGGGAGTGTAGACTCAGCACAGGAATGAAGTTAAAGGACTTTATCTTGAGGAGAGGAGTGGGTTGATGTGCTTGGGTTTCTAGGGGCAGGGATGCACAATAGTGAATGTTTTCATATGGACATAAAAGGAACTCACTACCTTGTTAGACTGCTCAAAGACATCAGGAGGTTTAGTGCCCTGCAAAATGGAGCCTGTATGTTGAGAATAAGTAGGACATAATTGGCAAGTTAAGAATTCAGCTTTGCACATGACCTTGTTGTAATTTTTAATTCACTAAAAATGATTAGATCAATTTATATATTTTATTATCAGTGGTAACACTGATTAACTGTTGTGGACCCCAATGTTAATTTTTATTGAGTCCCACCTTATTGTTGTTTTTTTGTGGTTGTGGGCTAATATGGTATGATTATGTTATCTTAATTTGAGGAAGAGGCAAACTGTGATTTAATAATTAGAGGCAAGTACATGGATTGTGAAGGAGTCTCAGAGGAACCAGCCAATTATGAAATGATAAAAAGCACCACTGGGGTAGAAGGAGATGCAAAATGTTTAGTATCCAGTTGTGTCTCTCACAGGACTTACACTGTAGTTAAGGAAATAACACACAAACACTTAAAATGTTAAATGATAATGTAAATGCACAGCCCTGGTCAGTGCGTTCAGTGGTTAGACCATCAGCCTGAGCAAACACTTAAAATGTTAGATAATAATGTAAGTGCACAGCCCTGGTCAGTGTGTTCAGTGGTTAGACCATCAGCCTGAGCACCGGAGGGTTGTGGGTTTGATTTCAAGTCAAGGGTAGTACCTGGATTACAGTTCTGATCCCTGCCCCAGGTAAGGCTGTGTGTGAGAGGCAAACAATCAATGTATGTCTATCACTATGGAAAAAATATCCTCACTCCTTGGGTGAGGATTAATAATAATAATAATAACAATAATGATAATAATAATGTATGTGCACAGAGAATGGTTCAAAAGAAGGTTTGTAGGACGTTGGGAATGGAAGAGGGAACTCTGACCAAAGGAAGAGTTACTAAATTTAGCAAATAAAAATGTCCACTTAAATTTGAATTTCAGATGAACAATGAATAATTTTTAGCATAAGCATATTCCAAACATTGTAAGGAATATACTTATACTAAAACATAACTGAAATTCAAATTTAAGTGGATACAGTGCATTTTTAAAAGCCTATTTCATTATATGGCCTGCTGGATGTGAAAACTTTGGAGAGAATGGGATCTTTAGAGGAAAGAGAAAGTATATAATTTTAAAAGGAGGCCACCATTTGCAAAGGGATGGTGAACAAAGCCGGTAGTCCAGAATAGAGACTGTATGCAGAAAAGAAAGGTAGGCCAGCAGGAATTCACTCTAATTACATGGAAACTTAAAACTGATGGGAACAATGACCTCTGAGATGAAGATATGTTAGGTAGATATGATCTTTATTTTTTATAAATAAAAGGTCATGGGCAATTAAAGCTGGAAGAAATCTTAACAGTCATCTCTCCCCTCATTTACAGATGAAGAAGAAAGCATAGCCGAAATCCACAGATCTGAGACCAGAACCCTGATCTCTTAATTTTCAGGCCAATGTTCTTTCCACTTCACCATGCTAGTTAATTTTCTTATTTCTAAACTAAACTAGTAGTTATAAACCAACAATAGACCCAGATCAGCAATCTATTGGGACACGGTGGTGAAAACTAAGTAATGAAATTCTTTGCTAAGTTCTATTGTGAGTCCCATAAATTACCTCAAAGAACTTTGGGAACCTTCCTTGGGAGTTCAGATTTCTCTAGGGCACAACTTCTTTTAATAGCCCTCAGTGGGGCAAATTGCTATTGACGTCCTAAAAAGTTTAGAGAGGCAGTTTTCCATCAGAGTTCTGGTAGTTGTTATTTTCCACAGACAACTAAATTCTCCACACACAGATTTGTGCCAGAAAATAATCTTCCATGTGTATCAATGTCGTAAGCAGTGATTGGCTTGAGTTGAGCATGTAAATAAATCTTGACTTCACTGGAAGAATTATTCCCTTAGCTACTTCATTTCCTCCCTAACCTTTGCCTTGCATTCCCCTCGAGGACCCTCATGCTAAGCTGGCTCTGAAGATTTGGCTCAGGTGACCTCCCGAGTGTGGCCTGCTTCCTTCCCTAAGCCAACCAATATATTGCGCCATCATCCAAAGAATTTATAGAGACGTGCCTAGTAATTCATAATGCTAATTCAGTGTTCCCATTTCAGGTGGGTTGATGTTTATTAGGAACCAGTGTCATTAATGCAGGGAAATAATGAAGAGTCTAAGTGGAAATGTCATCTCAGAAGTTACCAAGGATGTGGAAGTCCTGTTTTATTTAAATGTTCATGGATATTGGTGGCAATTGAAGCTTTTATGATAATCCTGAGTTATATCTGTTGCATTATTATTTGCCTTGTGCACATATTCAGCTGGTCACAGGAATTCATGCATTCATCTACCCATTTACTTAATTACCATATTTTTTGCCTTCTTTTGCAAGGAAAGAACACTGTCATGGTCTCATTAAAAGTTATAGTTTGGGTCCTAGTCAAGAGCATGTACCTGGGTTGCAGGCTCAATCCTGGCCATGGTCAGAGTGTGCATAGGAGTCAACTAATCAATGTGTCTTTCTCACATAGGTATCTCTCTCTCCCCTCTCCCTTTCTCTCCCCCCTCTCCTCCCTTCTACTCTCTCTCTCTAAAAAAAAAAAATCAATGGAAAAAATATCCATCATCGAGGATTAACAACAAAATGTTATAGTTTGGGAGGAATGGTGCTTAGAAATTGTCTATTCCTGTTCTCTTATTTTACATAGTAGAAAACTGAGAACTAGAAAAAGAAGTGACTTTTCCTAAAGTCAAAACTGACAAAATTCTAATTTTCCTGTCTTCCAATCCTGATTCACCCAATAGATTGCCTCAACCCTAATGGAAATGACTTCCTAAAATGTAGTCATTACAATGGTCTCAACACCAAACATCTAGTAACGATTACAGCTGGTATTTGGAAATTTTGCTATTAAATAACACTAAATGGGTACTATCAAACTGCCAAATGTTCTCTCCTAATTTAGGATGAGTAAAGGCATGAGAGCAATGGATCAATGTCACAATGCTTCTAAAAGAGCAAAATGGAAGCCACACACTGCCATTGTTAAGATGCTAATGTGATTAGATGACTGTCAGGTAATAAGTTCCCTGCCAGCAAAAGTGTTAAACAATTAGATAGCTCTTTGGCAGGCATGGTGCATAAGGAATTTTAAAATGGATGGAAGCTGGAGCTGGATGATATTTTTCATGTTTCTCCCATCTCTAAGTTTCTATAATCAAGATTAGGAAGTCTTAAAGAAAAACTCATATCTGGTCATTCAAGTCTAGAGGCAATGACAATAAATAACAGCATTGAAGCATTATATAGGATGGCTAGTAAAAGTACTTGCTCTAAGATCGAAGGCCAAGATTGTTGGCATGCAGATGAGAGTTGAAGAGTCAAGAGCAGAGATTGTCTGATTTTCTAGTCATTGTAAAACTGCTGTGAACATGTAATAGAGGAATGAGTCAACAAAATATGTTAAGGCTGGAGTACTTTGCCAACTTAATAAATGTTTACTATCTTTAAAAAAAGTGTTTAAAAGAAGAAAAGAGAAACCAAGGCAAAACTTCATGGATGAGAGTAGGAAGATATGTGTAGGACTCTGGAAAATATCCGATATGTAAAACTGATTGGTATGCTGTGAGCTCAGCTGTTCGGGAGCTGGAGGGCTGGAGAAGAGATTAATGCCTTTGGGTGGTGGCATTTGGGGAGATTCAGAACCTGACCTGTAACTTTAAGTGTGGATGGAGGACTACAAATAATTGTCAATTATTTTCTATTAGTGATGAGCACCATGTAAGTGTAAATTTTCTTTAAATAATTGGAAACTAAATGTATGGTCCTGTTGGATAGCCACTCGGTTCTATGGTCCTTCAGGAATCAGTCTGATTAAGCTAACAAAGGGTCCTCAGATGCCCCAACTCATGCTCCCATTTTACAGAAGAGGAAACTGAGCCCAAGAATAATTTAGAAACTATTAGTTTAACATTAATAATTGGTGATCATATTTCAAATCACTGAGTTTCACTTTAAAGAGTATTATGGAATAAGCCATTTACACATTCCAGTGTGTATTACTCAGTCAATTCCTACATTTGATTATGCTTCCTTCCCACCTTGAGCGGCCCCTGAGCTGGGCCCACCATTTCTATTTTTAAAGCACAGGGTGGATCATATATGTATAACTAGGGAATGAGGTTTGTTTGTTTTTTTTTTTTTGGGGGGGGGGGGAGCAGGTGTTGGTTGTGAGCATGTTGAAGTAGATCTCTCCCACCATGTGGACATCTCTATTAAGAATGACACTCACTGTACCTTCCCCCTACTGATGACAGAGTCCTAGCCATTTTTCTTTGCCAATGAATTTCCAAGTGATGGGCAGGTGGTTGCAAGGATAATGATTCCTGGACAATTTCACTCAATCCTATGCTTTTCTTCACCATTTTCCTAACCATTGTCTTGAGAGTAATTGTTCTAGGAGGACCATTTGAGAAAGGTTACCCATGTTCTCTAATTTGCACACTTTTTTTAAAAAACTGGGAAGAAATAAAACTCTGCTATAAGTGGAGAAAGTCTGCCAGAATCACCTTATAAAGTCAGAGTTTGAATGTCAATCATAAATTGCCATTCCTCTCTGCTTCTTTCCACTCCTAATAATGGTTTCATGTACCCCTTCCCCATATATACACACTAAATATGTTAATTCATAGGAAATTAAGGCAAAAACTGCCCTAACCAAAAGCATAAGAATTAAATCCCAGAATAGTGTGTTAGAAACTACAGGAGAGGAGTTATGTATATATGTTTAAAATAACTGAGAAAAAGAAGCACCCAATAGATGGGTGGTTTATGCATATGAACAGACAGTGAACAGAAATGAAAATTCATTTGATATGTTCGTACATGAAATGAAGCATAACTCATACATTATAAGAGAAATGGAAATGAAAATTATACTGTGATCCCATTTTTTACTTATCAGATTGGCAAAAATCCAAAAGATAAAAAACATACCCTGTTGGCAAGGTTGTGGGAAAACAGGCCCTTTTGTACATTGCTGGTGGGAATTTATATTAGTACAACTCCTATGGAGGGCCATTTGGCGGTATCTGTCAAAATTACAAATGCAAATATGCTTTGACCCAGTAATACCGCCTCTGGGAATTTATCCCACAGATACACTACACGGGTGCAAAATGATATACCTCTGAGGTTATTAATTGCAGCCTTGTTTGTAGTAAAAGACTGGGAACAAATCACTAGTCTATCAATAAGGGCCTTTAAAATAAATCATCATATGTCCATACAATGACATAATATGCAGCTTTTAAAAAGAAGGGAGCACTCTGAATATTGATATGGAAAGATCTGCAAGATAAGTTAAAAAAAGAAAGAAAGGTGGAAAGCAGTGTCATAATATACTCCATTTGATGATTCAATAAATGAGGTTTGGGGGCAATAATATAAAACAGCAACTCTGAAATATTCATGAAAGACTGATAAATTGGGTTGCCTGTGAAATACGGAGGTCTTTGTGTGATAACTAAACATGTGGGGAAGGGGTGATTGCCTTTTCACTCTATACTGTTTGACTTCTGTGACTCCATGGAAAACAGGACCAGAAGTTGGGTTTTCCCCCTGTTTATCTATATATATAAAAGCCTAAGCAACCATTTGACTATTCGACCAGTAGCTATGATGCACAATGACCACCAGGAGGCAGACGCTTAATGCACAGTCATGGAAACATGGAACAGACTGATGAATCTCAGAGGGAAGGGGCAAGAGGGGAGGGCAGGAAGAGATTAACCAAAGATCTTATATGGGGTCCCTTGGCCTGGCCTGTGGAGACTGGGCCGAAACTGGTGGTCTGACATCCCCCGAGAGGTCCCGGATTGTGAGAGGGCACAGGCCAGACCAAGGGACCCCATGTGCACCGGGCCTCTAGTTTATTTATAATTTCATTTTTCAATGAACATTGACATTCAATATTATTTTATACTAATTTCAGGTGACCAGCATAGTGGTGAGACAGTTATATAATTTACAAAGTCACCCCCCTCATAATTCAAATATCCACCTGACACTACATAATTATTATAGTACTAGAGACCCAGAATGTGAAATTGCGCAAGACCCAGACCCGAGGCACGGGTGGGACCCTAGGCCCACTGTGTGCGAGTAGCTCGCTGCCACAAGCCCTGTGCAAGCCCCTCTGCACCATGTGAGCCACGAGAGCCGTGAGCCCCACTGCACTGCATGAGCCACGAGTCCCATGGCACCCTGTGAGCTGCGAGCCCCTCCCCGCCGTGTGAGCGGCTCTTGGGCTGGGGGTAGGGACCGAGAGGTGCTCCATGCACCTCCTGGTGACCGGTCGATTGGTCATTCTAGCGTTATAGCGTTACAGCCACTGGCCTTTTATAATATAGGCTATTGACTATATTCCCTATGCTGAACTTTACATCCCCATGACTGTTTTGTAACTACAGACCTAAGTTCTTGAATAAGCTGTTTTCTGAGGTGACAGGCAGGAAGGTATAAGACTTCGGTTCAGTAAGTCAAGCTGCAAGTGTTCATTGTGATGGATTACAACACTGCAGAATATTCAGGGTGTTGACTTATGATTGGACCATAGCATGGTGACAGTATCCTTCTGCAAGGAATCACACTATTTGAATACCGCTTGTATTCTTTCTAAACTTATTTCTAATACTTTTATCAATAAAAAAAATTCTACCATCCAGCCATGTTGTACAAACCAGGACCTAAGGGCCATCCTTGATCCTTCTTTCTCCTTCTACCCCATTTGTCCGCCAATTTCTATCCATATTTTTGCTTTACACATTTCTCTCCAATCTACTCACTTCCATCCTTACACAATCTACCCAGCAAAAGCTATCATCCTCTCTCAACCAGGCCACTAAAATAGAGCCTCCCTGATGTTACTGTGACCATAATTGGTTACCTAATTTATTTTCAGTCTGTAATCAGGGTGATCTTCTAAAGAGAATTTCTAGCACATCACGACACTGTTTAAAATCTGGTCAGTGGCATTCCATTGCTTTTAGCATAACGATCAATACCCTTAATAAGACCTGCGGTCCTTATCTGAGCTGCCCCCTGGCTCCTTTGCCACAGCATTGCACTCCGAACTCCCCCCTGCATTTTGTGCTCCAGCCACAGGCTTTCAGTTCCACATGGGTGTGTTTACATATATTATGGCCCCTGTCTGGGATGTTCTCCTTCTCATTCCTTTGAACAGCTCCAATTCACCCTCTAAGTATTAGCATAGATGTCAATTTCATAGAGAAGTCTTCCTTGATCACTACCCAGATTGGATTTGTTTCTGCTCTGAAATATATGGCCACCTCATTCCTCTTCCTCTTCACAGATTCACAATTACATTTCATTGGTATTATTTGTGTGTGCTTCTTCAGAGAGGATATCAAGTATGCTTTGTTGTATCCCTAGTGCTTGAAGTAGGTAGACATGCAATTTATAGTTATTAAATGTTTGTCTACATGAATGAATAAATGAGCGTGTGAAAGGGGAAGATCAGAAGTAAAGATGTAGACAGAGGCAGAGTAAGACCATGCTATCAAGATACCTCTGGTGTTTCACGTCTTTCATCTCTTCATACAATCAAAGCAAAACCTGAAGAAGAGGAGGAAGCACTGTATTAGAATAAGTCTTCCAGACACTGAGAGCTGCAACGTGATGATCAGCTGCAAGCCTACGACAGAGATTTCACCCACACCCACGAGGGCAGAGAGGAGCCCAGGCAAACAGCGCAGCCTGCCTGTGGGCCATGGAGGATCGGGCTCCACTTCTCTTCCAAGAATAAGAAACGATTCCTCTGTTATGGAGATCCATAAAAAACAAAACACTTAAAATAATGGCACCATTTCATATCGAAAATATAATAAAAGTGAACTGCTATGAAACCATCATTAATATGAAAAGCAGAGGAACATTTGAAAATAGTTTTGCATTCTTAGTAGGAAGCTATAGGAACCCGTCTCCATAAAAGAGTAATTGAAAGTCATATTGGGAGGGAAAGTAATGAGATGAAAACATCTGTGGATGAGATGAAGGAGATGGGCAAAATAAGGAACAACTAACTGCAAGCAAACCAAAAATAGTAGCAGAATTAAAGTGTTCATTATTGGCACTGAAGAACAAGGAAGACATAATGGAATATTAAACCAGTGATTTAGAGGACAAACCTGAGAGGTTTTACCATTATATTAAGCCAAAGCAAATTATGAAAAAAGAGAAATATAAATTCCTCTGGATAAATAAAGAACATCAGAATTATAGTCACTCCTGAGGAAGGAGCTAGAATAATTGGAACAGAATTGATAGTTCAACGTGCAACCATCATAGCAGCTAACTTTTACCAGGTCCTTTCTCCGTGCTTGTGTGTGTGCTAAAGCTTCTTCACATCACGAGCACATGATTACCGCTGCACAAAGCAGGTAGGTGCAGTGTTTATCTCTGTTTGCAAATGAGGAAACCAGGGCACAGACACGTGATGTGATTTGCACAAAGTTCTGTAACTCACTCATGAGAGAGCTTTGATGCATACCTGGCTCTTTGAGTCCAGTACCTGTACTCCTAATTACTGTGATTATTTTAAAAAATATTTTCGTGCTGGAGAAACTGTCTGATCATGTAACTAGAAGGGATTAATGACATGCTAGTAAAATCCATAATTAGAATACTGCCATAGGTTTATTATATCCACAGAACTTTGAAAAATAGACAGTTGCTACAGATGTCATCTGGGGCCTCCCTGCCCCTGAAAGATCTGAGAAAATTGTCTTTAATCTCCAATTCCCCTGCCTGAGATGGTTTGAAGCCTTCCCAAGTGATTTCTGAAAATTCCCAGGGAGCTTGCTTTCTCGTTAGCCTTGTTGCTTACTCCCCCTGCCTTCCCAGGCACTGTCTGCTCCACCTCTACCAATTTGCTTGCTAGACTCAGTCCCTCCATCAGTTTCTACAGAGCGAGATGTCACATCATAACACCAACTTGTGCATGAGTTTAGAGACTTGGGAAGGTGCTGAGAACCATTGCAGGGCATGACCTAAGCTCTCAGGCCTTTTTTTCTGGATCTATCTTCCCTTTCTCCTTGCCCTGACTTCCCATCTTGCCTCTCTCCCTACCTTGCCTCATGCACAGAAGTCTAACTAGCTTTCTTTGTTCTTGGAGTCTTGCTTCCCAGACCTGGCAGTTTATCAATGTTCTCTTTTGAAAAGAAAAAAATAAACTAAAAACAACACAGTGTTCTCCCCCAAATGTATTCTGTGAATAATGTTTTTTCTACTTTGTGAATATGAATAAAGACTTTAAAAATATTATAATCCTCCAGCTATCAGACCTCTGTATCACTGAATACCAAATACAGCACAGCAAGGTTATGAGATAGTCTTTTTTTGTTTAAAGACTATGCTCTATGTTAATCTAAACAAATAAATCTGTACTTCATAAATGAACAGAATAATAATTCTCAGGCATATAAGAACTCAGAAAATACACTACTCAAGTAGTATTTTGGAGAAAAAATTATAGGAACTATAGAGAGATTAGTTAAAATTAAGAGCGTACAAGTAAGAGGCAGCGTAACAGATCTGTAGAAAAACTGTGCTCAGCACCTCACTGTCTGGATTTCCAATCCCGGCTCTGTGGACAGCTAGGTACATGGCTGTGGACAAGGTATCTCCAGTCTCTTGTTTATTCCCCTATACAATGGGCATAATAATACCACCCCTCTCCTAGGGCTATTAGGAGAATTAGCTGAGTCTTAGTTCTAATGTGCTTAGAATTCTTGGTACCGATGAATCACAATGTAATTATTTGCTCATTGCCATAAGACACCTGATCCAAATCAGTCCCATTACCTAGTCCTTCCTATTCCTATTCCTGGTCCTCATACCTTTGCTCAGCTGATGTGGGAAGCCTCAGGATGGAGATGAGGGTGGAGTAGGTACTGTGGCTTCTCAGAAAGAGGTGGTGTCACTCAAAGAATCATTGCAAGGTCTTTTCACTTCCCCTAAGGAAGGGCCAAACAAGACAGACGGTGAATGTAAATGATCATAACACCTCTTTTATAAAAAATCTGTTGTAAAATTCCAAGTAAGTGCTCTTAATAAGCAAAGCAGTTCTCAAAAATAAATGAGAACTGTCAAGCATAAAAAAAACACAAAAGCCATAACCGGTTTGGCTCAGTGGATAGAGCGTCGGCCTGCAGACTGAAAGGTCCCAGATTCGAATCCGGTCAAGGGCATGTATGTTGATTGCGGGCACATTCCCAGTAGGAGGTGTGCAGGAGGCGGCTGATCAATGTTTCTCTCTCATCGATGTTTCTAACTCTCTATCTCTCTCCCTTCCTCTCTGTAAAAAATCAATAAAATATATATTAAAAAAACCCACAAAAATATTAATTTCAGATAAAGCAAAATAAAGAGAAAAATTGTACAAAATAAGACAATGGTTCATTTTTAATTGGTAAACAATGTCATCGGAAGAAGCAATTTATATTCCAATTAATAATATCAAACTATATTTTCAAACAATATGAAACATAAAAAAATGCAGAATAACAGGATAGTTTAGACATCTGTGTCACTCTTTAGTGTATGAAGTAAATTAACTAAGAGATTTGAATATAATTAATGGGGTTGCATTAACACATATTAAACAAGAGTCTACTTATTAACCAGGCAATCAGGCAATTTTCATAAAAATCCCTTGAGTTTGAGAGAAAATCAAAACTGTAATTATAAACTTGTTAGAAAGTACCTAAAACAAGAGCAATATTTATCAAAATATGTGGTTTGTAGTGAAAACAAAATCATTGGGTAAATTCACTCCATTATATATTTTTTAAATTAAGCAATAAGGAATGAGAATAATGAATCAAGCAGCTAACTTAATACACTTTTAACACACTAACCTGAAAAAGTAAAGGAAGTAAAAAAAAAAAAGATATGGAATAAAAATTAATGAAAGATTAGCTAAACGTAATTTAAAAAATAATATCTGGTACATGAGGAGAAAAAAAACTCTTAATAAAATTAGTGACCTCTGGAGAATCTAATTTTTAAAAGATAACAAAAAATTTTAAAGGGTAATTTAAAATAAATACAACCAAGAAAAATAGATACATTGGACTTAATGAAAATTTAAAAATTTTGTATATCAAATAAAGGGAGAAAATATTTGCAAATCATATATTTATAAGGTGTTAATATCAACAATATATAGAGAACTCCTAAAACAACCCCATTTAAAAATGGGCAAAGGACTTGAATAGACATTTCTCCAAAGTAGATATGCAAATGGCCACTAAGCACATGAGAAGATGCTCACCATCACTAATCATGAGGGAAATGCAAATCCAAACTACATGGAGATACTACCTCAGACTATTAGGATGGCTACCATATAAAACAAACAAAAAACAAAAATAACTGAAAGAAAAAGAACAAGCATTAGGGAGCATGTGGACAAGTTGGTACCCTTGTTACTGTTAGTGGGACATGTTACAGCCACTAAGGCAAACAGTATGTTGGTTCCTTAAAAAATTAAAATTACAATTACCATGTGATTCAGCAATTCAATTTCAGGATATACACACAAAAGAGTTAAAAGTTGTAGTCTTACGGGAAGCCCTCACACTTTTGTGAACATTATATCCAGAAATTCTACCAGGGTGTTACGGTAAAGCTTTGAGAAAGATCCTCCCATGGCCCTCTAAATCCCTCTAGCTGGAACTTTACATAACCTCAGGACTCTGTCTTCTCAAGCCCTGAGATTCCTTGACATGGATGGTTCCTCAAATCCCTTTGTTTGCTGGGACAATCCTCTGGAGTCACTTATCAGAAGCCTTAGAGTGTTTTCTGAAAAATCACTGTCACCCACCACAGCACTCCCTGGGCTGCTCCCAGAGAGCTCTTTTTAAAGGACATGGATTGCTCTAAAAGTTAATTTTCTCACCATCCAAGAGCATTCTACATTCTCTTTTATCTTAAATGTTTTAGTCTACTTTGGTAGCTGTAAGTTAAACAAGAAAAGGCTAAGCCATGAGCCATCTGGCCTAACAGAGGACCAGAGGAGATTTGGATGGTTCTGTGGTTGATTGGATAAACCTCAAAATTCAATGAAACCTTCACAATGCTCAGGACTAGGTATGTGACCCAAATTTAAGTATAATCTTGAAGAAAGGAGTGTAATAAGGTTAATGTCAGCCACCAACCCCAATAGAATGGGACTTGCAATTGGAATTGAGTGAAGTTGTGGAACAATAAAGATTTTTATTTTGGGGATCTAAAATTGTGGCCTGAGGTTTATATTCCCTAGGATGTATTGATCTTAGATGAAACAATATTGATGTTTAGTGGGTGCTGGGAGAAAGTCGTCTTGGTGCCATGGTTTTGGGAGAGATCAACTAGTACTTTTCTGTCATTAATGGGTGGTTTCCAAGAGCTCCAAAGAAGAGGATCAGGTCACCTGATGACGCCCCTACAGAAAACATGGACGACTTGAGCAAAAGTAGGATTACCAGGTCACTCCTTCCATATCTTCAGAGAATAGCCCTCTGCCCCAATCTCTGCTTTTGGTGATAGGAGGATTTTATTCCTTAGAGAATATAGTGAAAAAATGTTTATTTTTGTGAAAATATATCTTTTTGAATCAGGCTTGAATCACTTCATGCCAGTGGACATTATTAAGTCAGTAGAGTTTCCTAAAGGACCTATGGGACAGAGTGGGCCCTGCTTTTTCTACATTAGTTGTGTACAATAGTGTGCCTGCAGTCAGCAGGAACGGATGGTACACTTACAATTTTGTTAAGAGGGTAGATTTCACGGTAGATGTTCTTATCATAATAACATAAAATTTAATAAAGAAACAAATGACATCAGAGAAAAGAGGTAATAATTGTCATTAATGGAAGCGTTGATCTAGGCAAAAGGAGCTAAGGACCTTTGACTGTAGTGATGAGGATGGAGAACAGATCACAAATCCAAGAAATAAACGGAGAGCCACGAGTGTGCGTGTGAGAAGGTGGGCAGGGCCATGTCTTAGTTCACATTTAGATAAGCCCTCATCTCTCAGGACTCTCCTGAGGAATGTCACCTCCTGGCCACAGAAGCTCCTCCAACCTGTGAGGCTGAAAGGATAGCCCTAGTTTTCTCCAAGACACAGCTGATGCCTGGGGTCCTGAGCAGGGCACGGGTTTATAATATGAATTTGAACACTCGGAAAAGCTTTGCAGGTGAGATAAGAATAATTTGTAATTAGCACATCCCCTGTTTAGCAGCATTATTTGCATACAAAGTGGCTTTTATAATTGCTTGGGAACCATTTGTTGACCTTTCTTCTTCAGCAGGCTAAACATTTGCCTTGTTTATACAATCATTTTCTCTATAAACTCTTCCTTCAGATCTTGCCTGGGGAAGCAGCAAATCAGACACAAAAGTTTGCAATTCCCTTTTTAGGGCATAGACAAATAAATGTGTTGACACTGTGTTGAAACTGACAGATCTTAAGGGGCACTGTTTTGCAAATGCTGCTTTAGACTCCTGGAGCAGCCATTGAAAATATGGTTCCCCTGCCCCTTCCCTAGACGGAATTTAACAGAGCCTGAGGAAGGGTCCAGTAGTCTGCACTTTTAACTTATCTCCCAAATTATTAGTGTAAGAGGTTGGGTTTGGGAATCGGCATTTCAGGTGACTTGGATCATTTTGCAATTTCTACCACTGAATCAATGACCAAGTTGGTAAATGGGTCTAATTCCTGATTTGAGATATTGATTGGCCGTGGTAGTGCCATAAAGGTTACTAGCATCCACAGCTCCCTTTTCTGGGCCAGTGTCTTCCTATTGCCTCCAGCAATATGCTAAATTACATTGCTTTTTAAATGTTACACTAACCTTATATTCCCAGGGAAAATCCCACTTAATTATCAAATACTGTCCTTTTTATATATTGTGAGCTTTAATTTTTATATATTGTGCTGAATTTGTGTTATAATATTTCATATGTGTTTATAAGGAATTTTGGTATGTAGTTGTTCTTTCTTATAATGTGTCTGGCCTAATGTATCTGTGCCTATCTCTTCCAAACCTTCATGCCAATACTCTTGGAGATCTCCCTTACCTGGCTTAGGTGCGATTAGGCAGAGACAGGAGTAAACTCCCTTTACTAACACTGCACTCCTCTAAAGGCTCAATGTTTCCTGCGGTCCTCCTCCTACTGAAACTGGGGAAGGGAAGAAGAGGTTATGGCATATCGAGGGGGAGCCATCTGTGACCTCGCAAACAGCCCTGAAGGGAGGTGTCTAGCTGCAACATTTCACAGTAAGTAGGACTCTGGTTTTAGCCATAACCCAGGACAATAGGAAAAGCTCCCAAAAAATCTGGGTTCAGAAATCATAGAAAAAGAATATCTTATCGCATATTCCAAAAAACTTCTTACTGATTATAAGATCACTAAAAGGGTTGAAGGAAATACTAGATGATATGGCAATAAGAAATTCTTATCTGGAATGTCAGAGAAGTAGTTTCTATATCAAAGTCATAGATTAAATATAGCTGTCATACCCAACAACTATTTTAATGAATGAGGATAGGCTAGGGTAGGCATTATTCTAGTAAGTGCGCCACATATAGTACTTAGAGTTTCCTGAAATCATTTCATCCCCATTCTCTTCCTCTCTCATTCAGTCACATGTATGTACCATGTTGCAATGTAAAATGGAGTTCTTATTATAGATCACAGCTGAAGAATTTCGAAGCTGCTGAGCTAAGGAAGTTTCTGAGAAGCTGTGATTCTCTGAAGATTCTCTGAAGTGGCAGGAGACATGCAGTAAGATAAGGTTTATAGCTATTGCTGATAGTCCTGCAGGTTCTCCCTCTAAATCAGAATCTGCTTTGAGTTTACCACCTTTAAGGTAATATAGAGCAAGCTCTCTTAAAACAGACTGCTATCTTTGCAGAACAAGGGAGAAGCATGACCATCTGACTATAGACATTCTGACAACGCCCTGTGTCCCCAGCTCACTCCACCAACTCTGTGTCTGTGAAGGAGGGCTGGCAGGGGGAGTAGAGCTGGTGTCTTCTCTCACCAGAGGAGTCTGGGCCATGTGACTTGCAAGGAAACAATCAAGCAACACATAGTTAATGCCCCAGGGCCTTGTAGGTTGTCAGCACTGTTCTCAAATTGTTTCAACTTCTGAAACAAAGGGCTGCTCTCCAGAGGCCCTTCATTTAGTTGGCAAACAGAACCAATAGCCCTGAGAGAACTCACGGACCAAGGGCTATGCTTCATATGACATCAATGCAAAGGGATTTCAGAGGCAACACAGAAAGAATGAGCAAATGGGGAAGCCTTCTCTGAGCTAGACTGGACTAATCATGAGGGATGGATTGACTTCAGAATCCAGAGGAAAAGATAGGGACATCCTAGAGTCAGAAGACAGCAATTCACGGATTTGGATGTGCCACACAGCTTTTGCCCTCCATCATGGACACACTCCAGAAAAAAAAGCCTAATATGTGCTCCAACTAATTATCTCAACTGAGAGTTCATTCAGTGGAGGAAGAGTGAATTTTCATTGTATTTAAATGCATGATCATATATGAGATTATTAATTACCATTCTTATCCAGCTATTCGATCTCTAAAACTTATGTCAGGCAGTAATAACTTGGTTCAGTAAGGAGCTGCATGATAAACAAAGGATTGTCCACCTATCCTCAAATTTTGTCCAGCTATGGAGAAGGTGTGACCCACTAAGAGAACTAAGAGACTAGAGGCATGAACCAATAAGAATCAAGCTAATAGACTCCAAAGCAAGGAAAAAAATGAGGGTCTCAAAGAGGTCAGGGTGAAGACCAATGTAAGTCAGGGAAGACATCCTGGAAGAAGTCGATGTTTATGTTTGTGACAATCTTGTGGGTCCTACCAGCACAGCCCTTCTCAGCAGTGACTCAGCACATGGAGTTCAGAGGCAGCCTCTGGGCACATACAGGCCTCTGATGGGTTTATAAGGAAAATGCTGATGCACTGCTGAGTTGCACTGGGACTGTTAAGCAGCACTACAGAATTGAGTGCGTCATTTCCCCCTGAACAATGCGTCTCTTTCATTGCTTGAAGTGTGACCATTCATGTTGAAAATGAAATTCCACAGAGTGATCTGCTTGGGGAAATTATTCAGAGCTACGCACTTAAAGATCTTTCTATCTTTTTGTGGTCCTCAATTAAGGCTCCCAAGAACCTCTGCAGGGTAAATTGGTGCCAATCTAGGCATTGAGAGTAGAAGAAAAAGAGATGAAAACTCCAAAGTTTGTATGAACTTTCAAAAGTCATCTCTAAGGACAGCAGGGAGCAATTAACTAAAACACCTAGAATATTGATGGAAAAGAAAAACCAGGGACTTGAAATTAGGAAAACTTGGTGCTAGTCTTGATTCTGCCTGTAGCTACCTAGGCACTTTTGACTAATGCAGAGATATACACATGTTTAGACATATTTTTTTAAAAAAATAGAAAAAAATAAGGTACACAAAAATCTAATAATATCTGGTCTATATAACCCTTAATTAATAAGCTGGAATATTTTTCTATATTTGTGTTATCTTTTTAAATATATAAGTAATTAATATATTATAGATAAAGGAAGTCTTCTTGGGTCCTCGCACCCAATATGCAACCATTGTCATGAGTTTGTTTCTTTCATTCTGTTTAAAACATTCTATAGAGTTGATTTTATAAATATATATATGTGTATATGTGTGTATATATATATATATGCATTATAGTTATTTTATTAGGGACTTAAATTTTTGCATAATTGGCATTAATGCTATATACAAAGTATTATTCTGAAACTTGCTTCCCCAGGGACATTTGGATTTCTTTCTACCACCTTATTTTGTGTGTTCTTTTCATGCCACTTTCACTTTACTCCTCTTTTTCCCTCCATTAGCCATCTCTATTAGATTGATATAATTTTCTTCCTTTTGTTCTTTTCCCTTTTATACTGGCTTGTAAATTACATATTTTATGTCTGTTCTTTTATTGATTCCCCTCAAATTTTCAATACACATATTCTATTACTAATTTTCTAACAAAATGTAGAAAGGAAGGACCTTCGTATCCCTCATACTCCTTAGGCCCCCTCACTCCCAATGTTCATTGCTGTCTAGAATTTTAATTCCAACATATTTTGAACACAAAATATTTCTATTTTCTTTTCCTTTTATTTTATTTTAAATTTTTTATTGTTGAAAATATTACATGTGTCTCTTTCCCCCCCACCATTGACTTCTCCCCGGCCACTCCCACCCCTCAGCACATGCTGTCATTCCCCTACTGTCTGTGCCCTTTGGTTATGCTTATATGCATGCATACAAGTCCTTTGATTGATCTCTTACTCCCTCCCACCCTCCTCTGCCTTCTGGTCTATTTTCTTCAATGTTTACAATACACACCCATGTATTTTTGTTACCACTATGTCCAGTTTCTTTGCTCACCAACTTTCTTGAATCCCACTCATTACTTCTGAATTTATTTTCCTTTTTGATGAATTATCTCTCTTAATCATTCTTGCAGTGAAGATCTGATAGTAATAAACTTAGTCCTTAAATGTCTGAAGATGTCTTCATTTTACATTTGCTCTTGAAGGCATAACATTCTACATTCAAAATTATTTTCGCATGGCACTTTGAACTAGTTCTTTTATTAATGAAAAAATGAGCTGTGAACTAGACTGCTGTTCTTTTTGGGTAATTTATCTCCTCTGGTCAGATTTTACAGTCTCTCCATTGTAATGTCTGTGTGTGGATATATTTTTATTTCTCCTGCTGTGTGAACAGTGGGTTTCCCTAATCGGAATACTCATGTCTTATGTCTTTCAAATTCTGTAAAGTTTCAGCCATTGCTAACTCTTTTAGACTCTCTCCCTATCCTTCTTATAATATTTTCTTCTGAAATTCTTATTAGACATGTTGGTATTTCTCAGCCTCCATGTCAATTTCTTTCATTTCTCTATCACTTGGTCTTTCTATTTTCATCCTAGGAAATTTCCTCAGTTCTCTCTTTTACTTGAAAAAGTCTTTGGTTGTGTTAGCCTAGTAGTTAGTCCACTGCCAAGATTCCCATTACCCTCCCTTACTTTGATGATTTCAAAGATGTTAATTTAAAAAAAAAAAACAAACACAAAAAAATCTCTTTAAACTTTTCTATTATATCTGTTTCCTTGAATGAGGATTATCCCATTTCTTTGATTTCACTCATCTGTTGAGGGGTCGCTTCCTGTGCCTTTTTCCTCGCAGGCCATATTATGATTGTTTCAGCCCACGTTTATCCATGTCTGGACCCACAGGGAGCCTTATGTTAGCAGCTCAGGTCCATTCTCAATGCCTGAACCTACAAAACTCTGGGAACCAGGCTCAGGTGAGAATCTTGACTTAGGCTTTTGGCTTTATGATAACACCATGTTTCTAGAAGTCACCTGGGCAGTAGATCTCTATGAAGCATTGTCTGAGCCCAGTTTGAAACCCACACATTCCCATTTGAGGGGCTCGCCTATATTATCCATACATAGCTGGTCTCATCCCCTTGGTGACCAGGGGGCTCTAGCCTCAGCCTATACCTGTAATTTCCATTCCATTCAGGGCCTTTGATTTGGGGGGTAATATTTAGTGCAGGTCTGTATTTATTTTGAAATAAATAAATTTATGTTCGTTTATGTGTTTGGAGTTAGAAGGGTATATTATAAACTCTCCTTTATCATGGAAGTATTTTTCATTTTTCAGATAGAGGAACTAAAGCCCAGAAAAGTGAGACAGCTTTCCCATGCCACAACCTAGTTATTGCCAATGCAGGCACACCTCAGAGATATTGCAGGGTCAGTTCTACACCATTGCAATAAAGTGAGTATCGCAACAAAACAAGTCACACAAACTTTTTGGTTCTCCTGTGCATATAAAAGTTATGTTTACACAATACTGTAATCTATCTGTATGCAATGGCATATTTCTTTTTTAAAACAATATACATACCTTAATTAGAAAATAGTTTATTGCTAAAAATTGCTAGCCTTCATCTGAGCCTGTTGGAAAAATGGTGCCAATAGACTTACAGGACTTGGGGTTGCCACAAACCTTCAATTTTTAAAAAGCATATTATCTGCAAAATGCAATGAAGTGAAGCACAATCTAATGAGGTATGCCTGAGTGATTATGAAGCACTTCTTCTCTGCCTTAAACACACCGTACATTGTCTCTTTAACTCTAAGGAGAACATAACAGCTATCTTGCCTTTCTCAAGTCATTACTGAGAACTGCAGGAATTGACATTGCAAATAAATGTGCAAGTATTTTGAAAATAAAAAAGCGTAGTCTCTTATTAGCATTATCATTTTTAAAGTTCTGTTGTGATGGGGATTATAAGCAATGTTAATATTTACTTTCATTGCTGAGAAATTACTTCTGATTTTTCCACAGTAGAGTTTGTTCTTTTCATATACCATTTCTATACTCAAAGTCATTTCTGATATTAAATAAAATATGACCTCTTAGATAGAAGGTAATATATGAAGGTCAACTCACAGAGACTAAGGAACAAATTTTATTTTCATACATTTAACAAACATTTGTTGAGTGCCAATGTGTCCATGCCCTTGGATTGTGCCTGCAATGTAGTAAGTAGATTCTTTTTGTAAGAAATAGACTTTTTATTTTAGATTTATGGAAAACTTTACATTTATAGTACAATTGCAAAGATAGAGTTCTCACTTATCCTACACCTATTTTACCCTATTGCTAACATCTTATATCAGTATGGTGCATTTGTCACAATTAATAAACCAATATTGATACCTTTTTATACTTTTATTCCAATATTCTTAGTTCTTACCTTGTTCTCTTCTAGGTTCCCATCCAGAATACATTACATTAGTCATTATATCTCTTTAAGCTCCTCTTGCCTGTGACAAAAAGTCAAATTTTCCGCTTTTAGATGACCTTAATGGTTTTGAGGGCTACTGATCAGGATTTGTCTGATGTTCCCTTCATAATTAGAGCAGAATTGTGGTTTTGTTGAGGAAGATCACAGAGGTAAAGTGCCATTATTATTACTTCATATCAAGGGTACATGCTACCCAGAGACATCATTTTGTTTATGTTTGCTGTAATGTTTGTGAGGCTTATCAACTGGAAAGTTACTCTTTTTCCTTTGCCCGTACTGCATGTGATCTCTTGGGAAGGAAGTCGCTATGAGCAGGCTGTACTCAGAGAGTGGGGAGTTACATTCCACCTTCTCTAGGGCTGATTCTCTACACAGTTATTTGAAATTCTTCTGTTTGGGATATTTGTCTGTTCTCCTTATTTATTTATTACTTACTTGCTTATTTATGTCAGTATGTATTTCAAGAGGTTGAGAACATGCCCCTTTGGCACATTGATTATCTTGAGCCGAAGGCACTTGAGAAACAGCAAATTCAGAAAGAACTCTCTGACCTTTTCTACCTAAAACTTGGTCCTAAAATGTTCCATAAAAAGATGCCTTTCAGTCCCAGGATGATAACATTCTTATCACCTTTGACATGGACCTGAAAAAACAATCCTACCAAATCACTCTGATTTCCCATTAGTTCCCCCCATCTATTTCCTGGTCACCGTCCCACCAAGTGCTGCCTCTAATCCAAACCCCTTTGTCTTGTCACATCCCCACGATTTCTCATCTTTTGTTCAGAAAGGTATTAAGATTTAGGGCTGAACATCTTTTGGTCTTCATCTTCCTTCTGAAGACTCCTGTGTACATGTAAAAATACTAAATGAAAATTGTGTGCTTCTCTGCCGTACTTCAGTTGAATTCTTAGCCCCAGCTGCAGAACCTGAGAGAGTAGAAGTTTTTCCTCCCCTACAGACTCCTGGATATTTATTTTATCTTACTACTTTATTTTGCCATCCAAATTGTTTCAGCTTTCGCTATTGGGAGCGCTTGCCTCTTGTGTTTCTTTGACATTCCTGGTGTGTGTGTGTGTGTGTGTGTGTGTGTGTGTGTGTGTGTGTGTGTGTATTTAAATGCTTTCTCACTTTTTTGGTGCTTGCTGCAAAATTCTCTAGTTTATCTTATATATTTTCTGTCCAGTCCTGGAATCCACTATTTCTCCAAGGAGCCCTGATTGCTTTTAGTAAAGAAATCATTGACTAAAAGGAAACACATAGAATCCACTGTGATTAGACATACTAGTAATTTTTTTGTTCATTCACACCTATAAAATATTTGGTTCTTGTTCTGTCAGTCTCACAGGAATGCCGAAAGCAGGGTGAATGTCCTCACAAAGCCATTAGACTTATTTGAAAGGGACGACTTTCAAATGGGGATGTATACCTCTTTGAGAAAATTCAGAAATTCTAGAGAAATAACAGAGAGCTTTACCCTCACCAATCTCTTCTAAACATGGGTCTAAATTGAATTAGCAAATGGAAATGTCTTAAATGCAATAGTAAATTATCTCAGAAATATACTAAATTTCAAGGAATAGAATCCTTTTTCTTTAGTCGGAACACCTCAGCAATACCTCAGCAGTTATTAATAAGCTATTGTTACTGGTTTAAACAAAGATCCTAAAAATGTATATTATTGCAATGTATCTTTGTATGTGTGCCCGGACTCCAAAGCCTAGTTTTATTTGTATGGTTCCCCAACAGAGTGGTTGCTATAGATATAGCAAAAGCCCAAAGGACAGCATGCTGAGCTTTTGGAAAAAGTTTCATTTCCAAAAGCAAGGGATAGACATTGAGGCTTAAAGGGAGTTGATCCTTAGGATAAACTTATAGCTAATGTAAGGTTTTCAGAATGAAATCTAAGATTTCAGGGAAATTTGGGGACCAATTATGTGATGTTCAAAGGAAACAGTGAATTTGAGTGAGCTTTAGTTTTTAACCCTCTGCTCAAGGCAAATATGTGCAAACTATTCTACTCAATATTGTAGACTAGAAGGCAGTTTTTGTTTCTTTTTTGTGATAATGATGAAGAAGAGGAGAATTACAAAAAGATGAAAGCTGGAGTTCTAGGTGCCTGAGCTTTAAGTTGTTTTAATTCACAAATAACCATAGTAATGGAACTTGGCTTTGGTCTGGTCCTCTCTCAAAGAGGGACCAGATGCTATTGGAAGCTTTCTCTTGACCTTTCCTTGGAACCTCCCTCTCCCACCTGAGTTTCATGGTAAAGTATGCTCAGGTACCAACCTTCAGGACAGCCAATTTATTTCTCAAATGGAGTTTTCCACCCTAGGAAGGCCAGGTGTATGAGCCCTTCTTATCTCTCATCAGCTCAAAGACAAAAAAAAAATGTCTTATGAATATAAGATTTGTAAAAATTTAACCTCTCAGTAATGTGTAAGGGAAAAAAAGGAGGAAGCAATGTGGCAAAGGGGAGGCCAAGCAGAACCAGAGTGACCACAGGAAGAATGATCTTCCAATGGTTCTTGCTGGGGCCCTAAGATGGGTTGTCTGGCTATTTCATATTCTCCAATGGGAAAAGGACCTGGTGCTCACGTATCAGTGAACTATTGAAGGAGAACAAGATGCTAATGAGAGCCGTCCAAGGGGAGGGACTTCAAAAGTGAGTCTCCTAGAATAACAGACCCACTTTAGAAACGAGCGAGGAAGGACTGAGGGAGCCAGGGTAGCAAACAACTGGACATCCATGTTTCCTCCACGTTGGCTGCCTTCCTTGCCTTGATCACCTGAGAAGGATCCCAACTGCTTATTCAGAGTTGTCTTTTTGGTGACATTGGCTATTCAGAACTGTCATTTCAGGACTCAAGAGGAACTGTGGGGTAAGCCATAGCTTTTTCTCTGACTTTGTTTGCTTTTGTTAACATTTGAAAATTCTTTTCTACCATTAATGGGGGGAAATTATTGACTTCTAAGTTTCTTCTTCTTTTCTTCCCCCCCCCCACCAAAATTAAAACACAACACTCTATATATACACACACATAAATCTATATAATCATTTTCCTAGTAGTAAAACATTTGATACTTGTTAGCCAATAATACAGATGATTTGAAAGCCTTTTGAGGATGGGTCCTATCTTCAATGGCATGGAATGATATAGCTGTTATTTCATAAAGAGCATCTTTCTATTAGTTTACTTAAAACTCCCCTCCATGCCTCAACTCCAACCCCAATTTAGATTACAGTGTTAAAAAGATCGTCATAAAATGTAGCCTTGCACAAGGAGACGACCTAATTATTCAGCTTTGCTCTTAATAAATTATGCAATGATGCATGCAGTATTTTTCCTGAGAGAATGAGTGTGTCAAACACTCCTGCCAGTCTGTGTAGATGCCAGAGTGACTGTTTAGTGCCACAATTTGAGAGTTGGTTTTACAGCACTTGAAGAGTGATTGAACAGTTCATTTTGTTGTTGTTGTTGTTGAAAATATGCATTATCCTGAAGGAACTTACCTGCATATAGAACATACTATATGTGATAATTGTATATTTAATAATGTTCAAATAAAGGGCATGCTGTCAGCTAACTACTTGTGTATAATTTCAGAGTGGTAGTGAAAAAGCTAAAGGGAATTCCCCAAGAGTTCAAAGGAGTTTATTTGAGACAGATGAATATCAGCCTCTTGAGGCTCCTGTCAATAGAACAAGAGGGTATATTTATAGCTGTATCTGTACATAGGGGAGGATGTTCCAAAATCAATCCCAACTATTCAGGATCACTGAATGGCTGTTAAAGGGAATCCTTCTGGTCTACCTCATGATTTGTACTATGTTCACTATGGTGTGATTATAGAGATGATGTGTGTTGACTATGCAACCTTCTATCTGGTCTGATGAAGAATTGGGATTTGACAACCTTTGAGAAACTTGTACTGTGGATGGTTAGATCTGAGATAAGGGTGGATTTAAAGGCAATGATGGTGAGCCTGAAATCTTATTTTGTCATATCAATAACACTCTCAAAAGTAATATTGTAAATTTGTCATGGCTAAAACGCTGAAAGCCAAATGGCATTAGCAATGAAAGAAAGATAGTTAACAAATCATTGCCTCATATGCAGGTTAACTGGCTGATGTCAAGGAAATTTTTATTGGACATGTAAGCCATGATTTTATATCAGTGAATCAAATTCAATGGATTGATGTTGAATTCAAATATTTTTGTGAAGTAAAAAGCAGCTTGTAATTTTTAAACCTCTACTTGATGTTTTAACATAACCTTTCTAGGTAAGGTACCTGCCCAATTGCTTATCAGAAACCCTCTCTGCCTTATATACTATATATATATATATATATACATTTTGCATGAAGAGAGAATAAGGTGAGGAGGAATGGGAAGTAAGGGGTAGTTTGCTGAAAGAAGATATTCTGGATTTGGTAGCAGATCTCTCAGTTTTGCTTAGAATATCTAGAAAGGAGATATAGGTGTTGAGGCACAATTATTACCCTCACCTGTTATGGAACTTGTGCCACTTGGTGTTGAGCATGAGGACCACCCTGTCTCAAGATACTTTCCTCTAGCAATGCAGCATCCCAGCATCCCAGCATCCCAGCATCGCAGCATCCCACAGCCTCCCAGCATCCCAGCATCCCAGCATCGCAGCATCCCAGTCTCCCAGCACCCCAGAATCCCAGCATCCCAGCATCACAGCCTCCCAGCAGCAGTGGGGGCCAGCACCTTCCCCAGCAGTACCAGCTGTCAGTAGCACAGAGGGCCAGAGATCGGCATTACCATTCATCCACTGATGGATGATACCCTCAAATCACTGGGCCAAAGGTGGTTTAGGTACAATGTGTACAAGTACAGGTTGCTTGAACTTTGAGCCTGTGAATGTGAAGGACAGCCTGGAATGTTCTTTTATAAATTACCTGACAGAGGATCTTTAACGACTTCATGCAGTAAGTTGCAGAAAATTGTGTTATAGTTACCTCTAAGTTATCTGGGGATGGGAAGAATAGAAAGAGCTGGACAGCAGCATTTGTTGAACAGAGAAATATAATGAGGACTGTTGGGGGTTAAACACGAAGAAGGAAAAAGAACGTTGCCTTTGTGGTGCTTATGAGCCCTTGATGGAAAATAGATCAAGTACCTGCCATTCAAAAACTTACAACTCAAGACTTCTCTGCTTGCATCGAAGCTAAAATCCTATCACTAGAAAAACATTTCTGAGTTTAGAGATATTTTCAATCTTTCACATCTTAAAAACAATGTGAATATCTGATAGAATATGGACCACATCAGAGAGTGAAGCCTTCTAGAGTGGATTCCTGGCTGGACCCATTTTGTATCCATTCATTCTTTTCCTCAAAAAATATAGAGAGAACACTTCACATATATGAATCCCGGAGACTGCAACAGAGGAATCTGCTTCAGAAACCATCCACTCTCATGCAAGAAGACAGGCATGGGAACAGGGGTACTTCCAGGGGAGAAGAGGGAGAGAGGAAGTGGGAGATCGTGGGTACTGATTTGGAGTTCTGCTCAAACAGAAGGATCTCCATTAGAGTGTGAGGTGGAAAATGACTTGGAGAGGCTGGTGGGGACAGGAAGGCCATGAAAATAGAGAAGCAACATGCATTGTTTCATCTGCATATGTGAGAGAATGGTCATTCAAAACAGAATTGACCTTTATATTAAAATTAGAGGCCCAATGCACAAAATTCATGCAAGAGTAGGCCTTCCTTCCCCCAGCTGCCGGCACTGGCTTTCCTCTGGCACCCAGGACCCGGGCTTCCCTCGCAGCCCCGGCTTTGTCCGGAAGGTCGTCTGGAAGGACATTCGGAAGGACGTCCCATCTAATTAGCATATTACCCTTTTATTATTATAGATTCAGGAGATAGTTTTTCTAATAGACTAGCATGGGGATAAAATCAAGTTCTGATCATCCCCCCCAGAATGCTCCATGTAGCTCTTATGTAGCTTAAGTTAGCCACTAGAGAACACAGTTCCCTGAGAGGCTGCATAACATGAGGGCGTTGGATTAAACAAGTTCCAACAATAACCCTTCAGGAATATCAGTACACACACACACACACACACACACACACACACACACACACATACACACACACTTTAAAAAAGGCTTGTCTTTAATCCATCAAGGTTAACTGTAATGTGCAATAAATTGTAAACAATTTTTACTGCATTTTATTCCACCTTGAAGTTCTATGATTATATTTTTATACGCCTTTCTTGTTTATAATTGTACGTCTATGGCAATTCACTTATTATTTCCTAGGGGGTATCACTTTCTCTGACCTTATGTGTTTTAAGGGAGGCTGAAATATTACACTTTAAAGACAAACACAATCTGAGCAATTGAACACCAGGGGCAGCTGCTGTGCAGGTGCTGGTTTGGGGAGTTCTGAGACCCAGGCCTCTTGAAGGGGGGTGCACATACATTGAGCTGAGAACCCCCAGAGGATGAAGACTTGATTCATTATCAGATCAATAATCTGCAAACTGTGAATAAGCAGGAAATCAGAGTCTGTTGGCTTTTTAGTCCATTGTGGAAACAAGGGTCATTATGTGGACTCCAAGTGTGTTCTGGTCCAGTGAGTCAATAATTCCCATCATATCATGGAAAATGCATTGCCCCTATAGGCTATGAAATGCCTGGGGAATGTTCTTCAGTAATAAGGCCTTATGCATAGCAGATTATGCATTAACTTTAAGTCTGTGCTGGGACCTAACTGGTAAATAATACACAGTCAGTTACATTATACCTGCTAGTGCCTAACACTATGCTCTGGAGAAAAAGAGAAGGCTTTGCAAGCATTTCAAGTAGACTCAGGCAGGGGAGAAGTACAAAGAGTCACTTCTGTCAAAGATCCATGTGGCATTTACTGATGTGAATGTTTCTAGACTCTCATTGGAGGAAAGGGGAAAAAAAAAGAAGAGATGGAGGCATGAAACAAGGGAAGAGGAAGGTAGGAAGGAAGGATGGAGAGAGGGAGAAAAAGAAACCTGATAGTGTGCGTGTGTGTGTGTGTGTGTGTGTGTGTGTGTGTGTGTGTGTAGTTGAGTTCAAGGTTGGAATCAACATCTATAATGGAATTAGCTATAATACTTAATTGGGTTACTAACAATAGCTTGAGCAGCAGTCTTCAAACAATAAAGAGAAGAATTTTTGTTAAGACATTGACTCTGGTGAGTGTAAATATGAATAGAGTTAGAACTGGGGCAGGGAGCAATCACACAGACACAAGAGAAATCAAACATTTTCATAACAGAAAGTATTCTAGGGCAGTTGTAAACACCTCTGGTATTGCTCAAAACGAACAAACAAACAAACAAACAAACCAAAACACCTGGAAATACCCACAATGTTTTCTTAATAATAACTAACATTTGCAAAGCCCCTTATAATTTACGAGGCATTTTACAGCAATTACCACAGTTAATTCCCACAATAACCCCGTGAGTTTAAATATTAGACTTCCTAGTTTACAGCTGAGGGGACTGCGGCCCAGGGAAGTTAAGTGGCTTTTGCCAAGGCCACTCAGGAGTCAGCCATAAAACCAGAACCAAAGCCAGATCTTGTGACTATGGATTGCCCCGCTATCTCAGCCTCTCTGCCTTCATATCCATGGATCCCTCTTAAAACAGTTATTTCTGGAAGGTTGAGATCAGCTCCCTGGAGGACAGAGACCTGCCAGCCACAAGTCCATGGGCACCCAAAGCTATTCTTACAACCAACGCAGAACTTGGGCTTCAAAGTCCAGAATTTCAATATATATGTATTTTTAAAAGAAATATATGTTGCTTCCCCCTACACACATATGCAATTCCTGTTAGTATTTCTAATTTGTATATAATAAAACTTTGCTACCATAATTAAAATTAAAAAGTAAAACCTCATGAGTTGCTGAGCATCGGGTCATAAAATGTGACTGCTTGTGGACATTCATTTTGAGCGGCATAAGATGGGGCTGAAGGTAGTGCAGGTGGACGATTGGGGTTGTTGCAGCATCCTGGTGGAAGGGATGGGCCACATGCTGTGAGGGAAATGGTGATGAGCAGGTAACTACCTCTGCTCTTGAAGGATCTTGCACCCTATTGAGAAACACACCTGAACATGCAGAACAAGGAGAAAACACAGGTGGGGAGAGTGAGCAAATGTGTGCTCTGTTTAGGGATCAGAGTGAGCCAGGTGATTAAACCAAAGGGTTCACATTGCAAGGCAGTGGAAAAGGAACCTGGAGACAGAGAAAGATGGAAACCTGAGAGGTTGGATTTTATACTGAGAACATTGAAGTATCGTGGTGAGTGGCAGAGTGGGCAGAGGGCATAGTAAAATTTATTTAGGGGAGGCAAATGTGGGAACATAGGGAATCAATCCGATAGGAAATGTTGGAGAGTGGAGACCTGTTACAAAGATTTGGTAGTATTTTGAGGTAAAAGAGTATTAACATAGAAATACAAGTAAAAGGCAATTATTATCATTACTAGAGGCCCGATGCACGAACTTTGTGAAAGGGGTTTGGCCCTTGCAGCCCTGGCTGGCCCTTGCAGCCCCTCGCAGCCCTGACTTCGTCCAGAAGGTCATCCAGACGGTCCTCTGGAAGTCGTTCTGCTGTTTGGTCTAATTAGCATGTTAGCTCTTTACTATATAATATGATTAATGCTACGATATTGATAAGAAGTATTCCAGAACTCTTTCTGAATTGCCTTGAGTTGCTTTCCTCAAGATGGGTTTTGAGGAATACTGTGCCTCTGGATATCAACAGGTGTTCAAAAAATAAGCTGTGATCAAAATGTATGGAAGTGAAGGGGGTAGTAATAGCCACCTTTCACAGCTATGGTGAAGGGGAAATGAGAAAGTATATGAAAAGGCCTGGTACACAGAACACATTCCACAGAAACTAGTCCCCTTCTTCCAACACGATTTCCATTTATTGTAATATCTATGCCTATATGAACCCATATCAATATCATCTAATATATAGGTGTGTATGAATATGTGCATACTTATTTATGTATGTGTATATGGGTGTTCTCACTTAGGCACATTAGGCACATATTTAATCATACTCATATGAACATGCACATGTGTCACCCAGGAATACCTTCAATGTAGGATTAAACCTAAGGAGGTATGAAATACCCACATACACCAACTTCAGTCCCTATGGCACTCTATCGAAGGCCTTGCCTAAGAGATGTGTGAAAGCTGATGCTATCCCTGTGTTCTGCTTGGTAACAGTACCCATGGGTGCCACAGATGTGTCCTAGTGCCATCTAGTGGGGAATCCCATTTTCTGCCCCCTGGTGCCTCCTTGTGCTGACTCCAGCCATTGCCCCCACTCACCATTTTACAGGCTGCTTCCATCACCCTAAGAAACAGCAGGGCTAAATGAGTTCCTCTGTGTTTCAGTTTAGGCTCTTTCCTGTTTTCCTTCTGGGTGTTCCTGGACATGAGTACATCTCATTGAAATATTTCCACCTCTACCTACAGACAAAGGAAAGGCTCAGAGCACCTCAGTCCACTGTGCCAACAGGACGTGAATGACTGTGAGTACATAAATCATTTCTAAGTTCATGTCTTCAGGATCTAGAAGGAAAATTCTATATTGTATAATAAAAGCATTTTGCGTTCTCTAAATTTAGGAATACTTTATATATGTATAATTCTTTCTTTAGCTCAATGAGAACTTTGGCTCACAAAGAGATGCTACGGGCCAATCGTTTCAAGGAGATGAGATGGTTTGGTCTTGGTTTGTCTGTGAAGAAAGCCATGTTGGTTATAGAAACTGCTACACATCAATTAACCCATGGAATTCAATCCTAATTTTCTTTAGCTAGTGGATTTAATGCATCAAAAAGACTAAGAGCAGTGGAGAAAAACCAGGTCATTAGAGCTGTGTCTATGTGGCCAATGCACTTTGAAAGTTCTTTAACCCATTCAAAATGTTAAAGGTCACTGAGAAACATGGTAGTGGATGAAATGAAGACTAAATGCAGAAGTTCAAATCTTACTGGTTGGTAAATTAGGCCAAATAACTAGTAAATAGGATTAAAAATCAGTTGAATCACTATCAGTATTCTACTGAAGTGATCAGTTAAATTGATCGTCATGTTCTGGCTGTCCATCTGACAACAAGCTATGTATAAGCTGGGGCGGAGTGGGAATGCCAATCTGGGTCCTCGCTTGTTCCTCCCTTTGCCCATGTTCTCTGCCCAGGGCCCTGGGACTTTGGGATTGGTCTGATTGATTTCCCCCTGCTTCATGTCAGTTAGACACTGCTAGTGCTGAGTACGTTATCTTTATGTTCCATAAATGTGGTAGAGCCTTCTGCCTACGAGTTCCCCACCTCCAGGATGAAAAGAAAGGTGAAAGCAGAGAAAAGGTAAATATGAATGATAGAGAAAGACAATATGAGGTTTACCGCTGGTATGGATTTGACCCGAGTTTCCTACTACTAAGTCAATGTCAGATCTTATGGAAGAAGACAGGAATTCAGACCAGAGGTAAGTAGGTTGTTCTACTCTCTTTGTGTACTTAATGAAAATTGTATGAATTTACTCAGCCTGCCTCGCATCGTGAGAACATACCTCATTTGAAAGGGTTGGGTTTGTTTTGGCAAAGGTTGAATGTCCCAGTTTGCCTTCCTGCTCCTTTGTTTAAGGGACAAGTGACGCTCTTGCGACCTATCTTGCCAGAAATCAGCATCTCGGCCTCTGGGCTGGGGAGATAGAGAAGGAGGAAATGAAAGCACCGCATTTTTATTATGCTTGAAGTTACTTATTTGCAAAGTGGTTCTTCATCCACTTACTCTGTTCCTCTCCATAGCTTCTCAGTTCTGCTGTCTTTGTTGCAAGGCTGCATTTTGTATGTAATATTTCTTGCCACTGTTTAGGAATCATTGTGACTACATTGCTCTTTATCGATAATTTCATGTAGCACAATCCATCACCGTGTTGGATGTTGGGGCAGGGAGAAGGACATTACTTTGTCTTTCACTGGGTGTGCAGACAGCTCTCTTGTATCGATTGCTTGGCTCACATGTTCGTTAGATGATGATTTGCACTTTTCCTGTATTGTGTTTATCCAGATTGTGTTTCAGATGTGTCTGTAACATATCATCATGAACAACAAACATTTATTGAACACTTGTGGGCTGTGGATCAGGCTCCAGGCTAGGTCTTTGGGATAATAAGAGGAATTTAATGTGATTCCTACCCTGGAGAATTTTATTATCCATTGGACTATGTTTGTTTTATGATTTTTTAAAAAAGATACCTAACAGCTTATGCTGAGTGATTGCTGCAAGCAATAAATGCTCTTGGAGTTCAGAGATGGGAGTAATGGGTGAGGGCTGGACTGGTCAGGGAAGGCTTCATGAAATGCGAGTAGCTTCTTAAAGGGTGGGAAGGATATTTTTATGGGATACTGCATATAGAGTTTCTGAATACCATTGTGCCAGATTTTTTAAAAATGTAATGCCTATATCTTTAAACTGCAATTGCCTCATTAATTATTTATGAGCTAAGACAGAGAATCAATATTCACCTGCTTTCCACAGTGTTTTTTTGCAGAGTTCTATTGTTAACAGCCTTGCACACCTTGTCATACAGGGCAAGAAAAAGCCAGGCAGTCTGTTCGCTTTCTCATTAAGACTTCCCTAGTCTAGTTGCCAACTTTTCAGATTGTCTTTTGCTTTGTATAGAATCTTTCCCCCACTGGAAACTCCAATAAGAGAAAAAAAAGTATATTCCATGACTTCTTAAAGCAAAGTGGGTTTCAAGGTAAGAGAATAGGGAAGAAAAAAATGTGACTTTCTTGTCAAATTTGCCTCACTGAATCTTCAGGAGAATGCAGGCTTGACCCTGGAGAGGATATTCATTCCCCAAGGGAAATACCCATTTATGAGAGGTTCCAGGAGTTTCCATTCTAAGAGAGAGATGTTCAAACATTTTTGAAGATTGAAAACTTTGCTTATTACTTTTGCAGGACTCTATTGGTCCAGGTAGATACTTACCTTGGCTGATTGACAGAAAGGTTGGCAGGAAGACTGTCATGGCCAGCAGTGTTCATATTCTAGGGACTAAGCCCTGTGAGTTTCATAATACCTGTGCTTTTTCCAGAACTCTCTCTCTACATCTCTCTCTCTCTTTATTTCTCTTATGTTATTTTTTTTAAACCTCTCTGTTTTGTCATTTATTTTGGCTTTGGTGGAATTAATGGCAAAGAGGAAATGAAATTTGCATTTTCTTCCTTTTGGTTCTTCATGTAGCGTATATTTAGGGGTACCTATTACACACAGAGCATAGAGCATGCCACAGATCTCAGATTACAATCTACTTGCTAAAAAAAACAGGTTAAAAGTGGTGAATATTTACACACTTTATGTTAAATGGGTCAAAAAATAAAAATAAAAGGGTACATTTGGTTTTTATACCTACCAATTTCAATTTTCTTGGTCCTACCAATTTAAATTTTCCAATGAAAGGCAATTAAATCTTTTTTCTTTTACAATAGTTTCTTAGGTGTAAGTTGGTCTAACTTGGACAATAGTTAGTGGATTTGAAGTATAAATGCTCAATCAGGGTAGTTCCCCTTTCTCAAGAAGCACCTCTATGTTCCTTCCCAAGATGGTTGGATGCATGGCATGCCCTCTGGTGGTAAGGCAGGCTGCCCTGTGTGCTGTTTTCCCTGCTGTCCACCAGAGAGAGGCTGGGGTGGTCTGGTTCCTGAACAATTTGTACTGTTATCTTCCACATGGCTAATCTCACCTGCGGTTGTTGCCGTTGTGGGTATTATGCTGTTGCTCACACCATCAAATAGTATGTCTGTGGAGAAGTCCTGCATTTGTTATCCTTCCTATCTGACTCAGGATTTCAGGGGCTCAGCACCTCTGTGAGTCCACAGAGAATTCAAGTGAATTTAAGAGACCCCTACATACAATACATGCATCATGTGGAATCAGAGCTCTTGGTCTCATACTTTTCTAAGCTCTCCTCCTAACCATATGGGATACAGAGGGGCAGAGTAGCAGCCTGGGGGTTCCAGAAAACCTAGCCTAGTGTTTCAGTCAAGTAACTCCCACCTTTGGTCAAGTCCCAAGAAAGTCCAGGCCCTTCAGATTCTCAGAGAACCTGACTCTATTCTTACCCTGGGGGCATCCACACAAAATCCTTCTCCTCTTCCTTGTCTGGGAATGCTTTCTCCTCATCTTCCCTGGTGGGAACTCCCCTATTGTCTCTATTCTGTGACAATGCTGTGAGTTAGGGTAAAATTCTGCCATTGACTTTGCCAAGCTTGGTGGCTTCGGATCTGATAAGGGGAGCTTTTGGAATTTAGAAAACCCTTTTGCTTTTGACCACACCTGGCTTTCAAAACCTTTCTGTACTATGGACTCGAAACCCAATTTTTCCCGTTTTTCTTTTAATCCTACTTTAAAGATCTGAATCATCCCCAAGCAATGGATGCCTCTAACCAGAGAAGGGGAGTGCATAAAAATACATACAAATATAGTATATTAGCCACTTTACAATGTCTGCTTAAAACTGTAAGGGGCCAGGCTCTGAATAGTTTCTAGAGTGCAATTGGAGGAGGAGTCCAAAAGTTCAGCCACAGTAGGTTGGAATAATCAGGGATGGCTTCTCAGTGGCAGTGGGGCTTGATTTGGCTCTCAAGGATGGAAGAATTAAGGTGGGTGTGAAGAATAGGGAATAGGTCCACAATTAGAATTAAAATCATCTTCCTACATACTCCCAGAGCTGTGTATTTTAACTCACGCATAGCTCTCAGAGCACAGTTATTGCCATCTCCAACTTACTCATGGCTGTGTCTTCCTGTAACAGTATAAACTCCTTGAGCACAGGGACCAAAAATTCCTATATTTGGCCCAGCCAGTGTGACTCAGTGGTTGAATGCTGACCTATGAACCAGGAGGTCATAGTTCGATTCCTGGTCAGGGCACATGCCCAAGTTATGGGCTCGATCCCCAGTGTGAGGCATGCAGGAGGCAACCAATCAGTGATTCTCATCATTGATGTTTCTATCTCTCTATCCCTATCCCTTCCTCTCTGAAATCAATAAAATGAATAAATAAACTTTCTGTATTTGTATCTCTAATATCACTTAGCCCTGTGCTTGTATACGTCAGACCTTCATGCATATTTAAAATTTAAGAACATGTTAAAAACAGAATTTTTAAATTATTTTACCTTAGCTCTCCCTTTTAAAACTGCTGTATTGCTTTATCTCTTGTATTAAAGAAAAATAATTTCAAAAAGGATATCTGAATAGAGATTTTATATTCTTCAAAAGCTGGTTACTCAGATGTTCTTTTATCTTCTTGATATCCCACCATCTTATCTCTGGGATTTCCATATGATGGTTGCCCCAAGGTGTCATTTTTTATTGTGGTAAACTATACATAATATGAAAATGACCATTTTAACCATTTAGTGTACACATGAGTGGCTTTAAGTACATTCACATTGTTGTGCAGCCATCACCATGATCTCCAGAAATTACTCATCTTCCCAAATTGAAACTCTGTACTCTTCAGACATAACTCCGCATTCTCCCTCCCCCCAGCTCCTGGCAACCACCATGCTATTTTCTGTCTCTGTGAATTTGACTACTGTACGTACCTCATGTGGGCTGGTGTCTTACAACATTTGTCCTTTGTGTGTCTGGATTATTTTACTTTGCATAATGTCTTCAAAGTTCTTCCCTGTTATAATATATGTCAGAATTTCATTTCTTGTTAAGGCTGAATAATATTTTATTGTATATATTGGCCACTTTTGTTTATCTAATACCTCAAGTTTGTGATGAAAATAAAATGCTCATTACCATTCAATGGGCATCTACATACACCTATGAGTATTTTTTGGTGACTTGATTCTCTTTATATTGTGATGTATTTGATCATTTGACCCAAAGGCTTAAATCAGGTCCTTTCTATAAAGAATGTGCCATGTGGTACCTCCAGAAATAGCACTTCCTCTAAGACAGTTAATAGTAGTTACAGGGTCAAGTGACTTGGATTTTTTTAAAGAAAAATAAAAATATTTTTATTTTATTCCGTTGAGGTTTCTTCTGTCAGTCATTAAAGTGGCCAGAGACATCAGGCTGATGCTCCTCAGACCACTAATTCTAACAGCTCCTTTCTACAAAAGGGTGTAAGGGCGGTCAAAGATGTATGAGCATTTCTTCCAGTGGCATTCCTTATAGAGTCCCATGGTACACAAACATTTTTAAATATCTGAGAAGTCTTACTGCTTTAAAAATAAATAAATAAAAAGCTTAATTAATTTTCCCCCCAGCATTTTCATGCACATCTAAACTCCGAATTATTATTAGTTGTTATTTTGTTAATAATTTGAAATATTCTGTGTTAAAACAAGGTAAAATTGTTAAGAAGATAACAAAAGTGAGAGCATCCAAAAAAGTGGGGAAGTAGGTTCTTTCAGAGCCTTGAGATGAGTGGATTGTGACACAGAAACAAGTAAATATTCCTTGATTTTCTCCTAATTAGGACAAAGGCCCTTAGAGTCATAGTCGGAGAATTCATTTGTTATGTGTTAAAAAAATCCTTCAGCTAAACTCAAGAATTTATCCTGTGTCCACATGAAGGACATCGAAAGACAGATGTAGTAAACAGTTTTAATATCCTTTGTTTGAATGTTTGTGGAAGGCATAGCAATGCTATTTAAATCCATTTGTTTCTTTAAATAAATGCATAAAAATTTATTGAAATGAAAGACTGTTTAAATAATTTTCTTATAGTCTTTTGATCTGTGAAGCAATAAATAAGTACAGGCAGTTAACTTCTTTATCAGAAGCATGTTCACTACAAAGCACTGAGGTTCAGCCATGATTCTCCCTCCCCCCCCCCCCCCCCCCATTGTAGCTGCTAGTAAGAGGTAAAAGGTAAAGGAAATTTTCTCGGATTGAGGTGGGGGAGGGGGGTGGAGTGTCAGTGAAAACTTCACATAGGAATGACCTTAAAGTTAAATCCTAGAAGGAGAAGGCTAGCCAAGTGAAGTGAGGCATGGGGAAGGTGTCCAGAGAGCTTAGGGGAACTGTAGGCATTTCAACAGAGTGGAGTGGAATGTAAAAATTGAGGTTGGATAGCTGATGCTCTCAAAGTAGGGTGAGTTTGAAGTGAGCATATATTTTTTTACTGTTTTCCAAGGAAACAACAAAGCTCAGAACTTCGATTAAGATAAGGGGCCAAGGGGAGAGTATAGAAAGCATAGCTTGGTTTGAGTTCTCTTAGAGAGCTTAACATTCCCCATAGCCTGAGTGGAGAAACATGAGGCTGGGCGCTGACATTCACTGACTCTGAGCTGGGTATATCCTTTCTTTGGTTCTCAGTCTTCTCATTTACTTCACAGGAAAGGATTTGGACTGTATGAACTTTTAAGACCCTGCCAGGTCAGTTGGTTGCTACTTATCTTTCTGTCTAACAAGTATGTAAACTGATTATCAGCTCCATCTGGCCTCAGTGCTGACCCCAGTTTTGGAATGCAAAACTCTGTATTTGGCTCAGGTCCTATCTGTGAAGAATTGCAGGCTGATCACCAAGGCTTAAATGTGAACAACGGAATATTGGTGCAAAGTCACCATACTGATACTGGCATGTGAGAAATACAGACAGCTCTTATTTAAGGAGAGGGCGTTTGGACTGCAGTATTGAGAAAAGCTTCCCAGAACTGCAGGGATTTGAACTGAATTGTGAGGATTCTTATGATTAACATAGACAATGACAGGGTGAGGACATGGAGAGGGGGTTCAGCACCAGTTGGAGTGGGTTGTGAACAAGAGTGCAGAGGTGAGAAAGGGCAGTTTATCTCAGAGAGAGACACTCAGGCCTGCAGAGGTCAGCTACTGCCCTTCTGAATAGCGCTGCACACCATCTATCTCTTTTAAATGTTCCAGACCATTTTTATCCCATTGTTTGACACTTCTTATGTCACCAGCTGGGGATCAACCTCCCAAGGAGTTAGTCCTACTCATAAGAAGCAGTTTTTTATAGACTTGAATAGTGTAAGATCGTCTCCTCTTTGTGCCCCTGCATTCCCCATTGACCCTGAGCTGAGGTCACTGAAAACCCTTTCCTTCCCTTTGAGTCCCCCACAGGGCCTCAGACAACCCATCTGGACTAACGCTGCACGAGGAGCACGTGAGGGCTGTCATCTCTGTCATCGCACTCCTCATCACCAACCATCATGGGCAGCCCGATGACATGCCAAGTAGTGCTAAGGCTTTTATCGTGATTGTTTTATTTACTCCTTCTAATAGTGCTGTGAGATTGGTTCTATATTATTTATGTCCAGTTTTCCAAATGAGAAAGTAATAGTTAGAAATGTTCAGTGGCCTGTCTAATGTCACACAGGGAGTAACTGGTAGAGCATGAACTCAGACCCTGGTCTCTGACTGCAGGGAGCTCACAGTCACTGTGAGGCCACAGAGAATGGACATCAGGACAGGGAACAACCCTGCCATTACACAGAATATCCAAATCTTTGTTAATCGATGTGAGATTCCTGTTCTCCCTTTCTTGATGGAGTATTTGGTTGGTGGTATGCTGGGGCATAGTCTAGACACTGGAAAATCTGAGGGTTAAGTTTGGCTCTAAAGAAAATACAGCCTGGCTAGCATGGCTCAGTGGTTGAGCACTGACTTATGAACCAGGAGGTCACAGTTCGATTCTGGTCAGGGCACTGCTGGGGTTGCAGGCTCGATTCCCAGTAGGGGGTATGCAGGAGGTAGCCGATCAATTATTCTCTCATCATTGATGTTTCTATCTCTCTATCCCTTCTCCTTCCTCTCTGAAATCAATAATATATACAAATATATATATATATATATATATATATATATATATATATATATATACACACACACACAAAAAAAAAAAGAAAATACAGAACTTTTTTGCTAAGTAAAAGAAAAAGAATATATTTCCAAGTGATGCATTTCCATAGAACAAATATGGATGTGGACATAATGCTGGGAAGATGAGGCAGGATTGTGAATGAGCAATACAGGATGCACTGAGTTGCAGCCTCGTAGAGCTGGGTTCCAACCTTGAGCTTATCAAATCCATGGACCAGGCACAACTTCTCTGAACCTCAGTTTCCTGTTTTGTAAAGTGGTGCTCATAGAGGTGAAGGTTGTACTTTTAAAGACATTAAATTCTGGACCAGAACCAAGCAAAACAGTGCCAAGCTACCATTTCAATAAGTGGTAGCTATATTTTTAAATTGCTTTTGTGATTGAAGAATGAAATCCTGCCCAGCTCCCCTGGCATAAAGTTATCCCTCCCACCTAGAAACTTTCACTTACCATCTCATTGATCCACCTTTGTCCTTCATCAAGTCACCAGTGCTGTTATTTCATTGCAGAACACTTACATAACCCCTGCCATACATCCAGCACTGTGGAGACAAAGACAAATAAAAGAGGATCCTTTGTAGATGCTTTAGCTTTTCAATATATAAATATGCACATGTCTTGTCTCCTACCTAGAGTACAAGGAAAGAAAATGTTCTTTATCACTGCCCTGCATGTCTGAAACACTTGGGGAAAACGAAGCATAGTCAGAAATCCTGGTCTTTGCTAATGGATAGTTGGGGAGCGATCCCAACCCCAGGCAGGCTCTTATTTCTAATGGCTTTCAGTGTGTGTGTGTGTGTGTGTGTGTGTGTGTGTGTGTGTGTGTGTACATGCGCCACGTGCATGCGTGTTGGTGGATCAGTCATTCTGATTAGTCTTCCATGACCTGTTTCCACCAGGAGACCTCACACTGCAGGCAGTCACTCTTCCCGCCACTGGCCAGTGGGGATACAGATGTGCCCTCCCAACTCCCAGGCAAGTCAGCCCTGTGATCCAGAGCCTGGAGGTCATCACTGTGGTCAGAGCCTGAGGCTGTGCTTTGGAGGCTGGCAGAGCCCCAAGGCTCCATGGGTAGCTCTAGGGAAACGGCCTTTGTGAAACGCTTCTTTGATGAGAAGCATAATATAAATACAAATTGCTGTTATGTCAGCTTCTGAGGAGCCACTTCAATCCATTTGGGCACCTTTGATTTTATTCTCAAATTGCTTTTCTCCTTTAAAAATCTTAATAAGAGCATGTTTTCCTCTAGCCTCAAGAGAGTAATTTATTTATTTAAAGTAATAATAAAGTTTCAGCATAATCCCTCGGTCCCAAGGGGGAAGGAGACTCTTTGAACGATTTATTTTTCCCATCCTTGAAGTGCCAGGGAGACCAAGCAGCTGCTGTGGTGGTGTCTTGGAGCCCACTGCCATGGCAACGGCCACAGCTTCTCGGGCCACTGGGAAACAGGCATGGAAAATGGTCTCATAACTTTCTTCTTTCACTTTTTTCTGCTGCTCGTTCCTCCTTTAACGAAACGGAGGAGTAAGGTAGGACGAGAACCTGGCTCAGCTGTGGCAGCACCATAGCAACTGTGACTGCTCATCATGGCCAAGTCCAACTCTGGCTCTAGGGGAGGCCCATGAGGAACAGGTCCAGGCAGATGGAAGGGTTGACTACTCTGGATTCTCTCTTCCTAGTACAGAGTCAGATGTGGGCTCTGAGAACTGGGGAGTGGGCCCAGCTGAAAGACACAGGGGGAGTTCGAAAATCTCAGTCTCCAGCAGGTGAGAGAAGCACGTCTACTAGGAAAACTAGGGTTACTTGACACTTATCTGCCAACCGATGTTTTAAGTATTACATGTGCATTATCTCATTTAGCATTTATGTGAAGGACATAGCAATGTGATTCCACTATTAGGAATAAGTAAACTGAAGCTTTTGGAAGTTAGGCTACTTGGCCAAGGTCATACAACTAAGAATTGATAGACCTAGGATTCAAAACTAAGGTTGGTTCCAGAAGCCAAGTTTATAACCACTATAGACATTGCTTCTCATGTTGGATTGCTTGTGAAAGGCTGATAAGGATGGTTATATCAGCTAAGAATACTTTTGATTGAAAATAACAAAAAATTCTGACTTACCTTGACTTAATAGGATTCTGGAGGTAGGTGGCTGCTGGCACAGGGAGGCTGCTCAGTGGGAGGGAGGCTGTTTCCTTGTCTTTGTTCTCATGCTCATCACCTTCTTGTCACAAGAAGGCCTTGCACCTCCAGACTTCACATCTGTAATCAAGGCAGGAAGATGAAAAGGAGAAAGGTTGTTGCCAACACTACCTCCTTCCTGCAGGAAAGAAAACGCATTTCAGGACCAACATCAACCCGACAACAGCAGACTTCTTATGTCTCATTAAAGACAAAAGGTCACACAGCCTCCTCGCCCTGGAAGGAAGGCAGGAATTTGTCTTTCCACCTTCTACACCAGAAGGACTTTGTGCAAATGCTCACAGCTAAAATGTGACTGGGGCATTGGCTGATCAGAGAAAAGGGGGAAATGCTGGAGAGGAAAGGTATGCATATAAGGATGCTGAAGCTGGGAGAAGCCTGGATCCAAGTTTGCATGGAGCATAGATGGAAAAGCCAGCTGATGCTTGGATTGTAGTGGAATTTAAGTACTAATCCTGAAAGTCGAACTCTAGCTTTACAGGCAGGTACTCTTGTTTCCATACTCCCATCAGCCACTTCTCTTGCTCCATGTTTTAACAATATGCATGTGCTAATTACTATAACTTGCTAAATTTTAAGAATCTTCTACAAGGCTTGGGTCTGGATTCCACTGTAGGAAACAAAAACGGTTCTAGGTTCATATATAAGTAGATCCTGTGTATTCTATGTAAAGCAGATTGTATCACTTTAAATAGATAATAGAAGAATTATTCCTTTTCTACTTCCATCTTCTCACTGGAAATGTCCCTTACATAAGACAAAAGAGAATCTGTCATTGATTAGAGGAATTAAGAACAAGAGACAATGACAATATGGGTTATGTTAGGTGACAGGAAAGGGAATGATTTATTATTATTACAACATTTTCTTTGATTTTGAGTTATATTTTGGTAAAAAGAAAAAAAAATTAGGGTCATGAAAAAGAACATATGGCCAAGTTACCATGAACTGTGGTTCTAGTAGAGAAAGAGGTGAGTCTTAATTAATGTCATTGTCAGAAACTTTTTGAGAGGTGGCACTCTTAACAGCAGGGTTGGCTGTGTATTTGGGGAGTCCTCTCTTGACTTCCTCTTTCCCCTTTTTGCCACTCTGTGGCTTTTGGGTTCTTTTGGCCTCTCTAGGACTATTTTAGATTCCCTATGACATAAAGACCATGCTCAAGTCAAAGCCACAAACTCAGGACACAGACCCTCAGTTCAGTATTCCTTTTGGCTAGGATGTCTTCATAAGGGTCTCTGAGCCTGCCTCCTCCTCCTCTCAGTGTGAAGGGGTGATAGAGGGGGAGAAACCCTTCTCTAACTTGCAGAGTAACCAAAAGTCCAGAGTGTCTCTCACAGGGTCCCCTGCTGAGAATCTTCCTGGCATCAGGCTGCCTTCCACTTTCATCACACCGTTACGTAAAATGCCACCCTTTGCCATTTGCCATAAGAAAGTGAATGGCATTCAGCACTGAGTTCAGACCCTTAATGGATGCTTTGGAAGGCTGCAGGGAGACACCCCAGAACAGACAGTCTAGTCCTAGCTGGGCTGTCACACCATGATGTCTTTCTTCTCAGGCCCCATCCCTTCAATATCCAGCACATCTGTAACATAACTGTCCATGGCCATGGCCATGAGTGTGGCCCAGTCCACCTCTCCTGTGGTTTCCATGGCTGAGAGCACGCACATCCCCTCACCACCATCATCACATCTCTTGGGACAGACATCATAGACCCCACCAAGATCTGGTATCCTGAAACCCTTTCCAATACTTAGCTAGACTATTTGGTGTGGCAGCACATTTTCCTGCACCTCTGTTCTGTACAATATTGGCCTATAGTCTTTACAAACAGCAGGCAAGGCATATAGCTCCAATAAAGCACATTTAGGAATGCGTCACTTGAACCAAATGTTTATTCACTTATGGATTTCTTTTCTCATAAACCCCTATGCTGAGTTAGGCCCCACAGCAGGTCATGGGGATACACCTGGATAGAATCCAGTTTTTGCCTTCTAGAGGACTAGAAGTTGGGAGTTAAGCATTAAGAAGTTAAATGTTGAGGGGAAAATTAGAATTGGAGATGTGAATAAAAGATACAGATCTGATTTCTATGGGAAAAATCAGCATTTTTTCCCATAGAGTAGGTTTCTTAAAAAAACTAATGCCCACCCCCTCCCAACTACCTTCTAACTCTTGATTTCTTGGTGGATCAGGTGAAAGTTAAATGAGCTAAATGAGGAACACCTTATAGCTCCCATCTACTTACAAACTAGAACCTGAGTGCCAAGCATCGCCAGACCTTCACGATTTGTTTGGAACCTCCTTTTCCAGCCTGTATCTACCAATACACCCTCAAGCATCCTTCATGATATCTTGCTTAGGATACTTCATGTATGTCATGAAAATGTTTATAGAGAAAGAACTATTTAAGTGCCTCTAAAGAAAAACAAAGTTAAGCTGTGATTGGCAGTATGTCTGGCAGCACTCTTGCTAAGTTTGTAATTTTTATTTTTTGGCTTGCTGGGTTGATTTTTGTGAGTGCCTCTTAGCCTTGTTGCCTCCCAAGGATGTCTTTATGTTTCTGGGCTTATTCCCAAGAGTTCTTCACTTTTTCCCTGAGCTCCTACCCCATCCCAAAAGGGTTTGCTAATTATGGCAGTGCTTTTGTGTAGTAAAGTGGAGTTGTTTCTTATCTCCACACACTCTCCTGTACTTTTTTGGAGCAAGGGTATCAAAAAAGGATTTTAGAGGTACCTTTCAGAAAGGTTAGAAACAAGCTCATTAAGAGAATACAGGCTTAATCTTAGATAAAGGGAAGCCACCTGAACTATCTGTGCATGGCCTTCTAAGCACTATCAGAGGTAATTTCTTCACATTATTCCTCTGGCCTAAGTCAATTATTCTCCCATTTGGAAAATTAAGTGCTGATTACTAAATTCCTTTATCTACCCAACATTGTCAGATTACTCAAGAAGCTCAATGGAATTGTTGATACAATCCTGGGCTAAGGATCTGGGCCTTGCCTCCAAAAATAATTGTCCCCCAATATCTCCAAAAAACTCATGTTGGAGTTGCTGGGGAAGGCAGAATGGCCTTCTATAAGGAATTACTTAATTTTGGAAGATTACTATTATCTCTGACAATATATAGTCTTAGAGTGTTTGATGCATTTACTTATGGAGTATCTTTGCTCATACATGCCATTCTAGGATTTTTAAAATTTTCAAAAACTACTAATTTTAGCCTCAATGCTTCCTTTCACATTTTGGAAACCAAATCCCTAAGTGGTTTCAAATATACAGAATTTTGGAGGAAAAGCTCAAGAAACAGCAATTATTTAAGTGGTAGATGGATATTGTAAATTAGTAACACTGACCCTGTACTATTTTCATTTGTCAGTCCATTCTTTCAGCTTGCCTGCTGTGCTTGAACCACAAATCAAGCATGCTCTGTCCTTGACCTTCCTTGTGGGGACAAATTTTATTCTGTACTTCTTGCTGCAAACCCTACCTACCTAGAATTCAACCCAGAGTTTCTAGAACCCAACTCTCTTTCTAATGGAATGAATCTTCTCTATTTCAGTTCCTTATCTTTATTATTTAGCTTTCTTTTCTTGCTTTTAAAAGTGCATGTTTTTATCAAAGGCCTTATTTGGTCTTTGCAACATCCCAATGAGATAGATGATGCAAGTGTTAGTAAGGCACATTATATGAGTACATAGAGCAAAATACCTGTAAAGGTAGAACTTAGTTTTTAACAAAAGAATCTATCTTCTATTTCATTGTACAGGTGGGCACAGAAAGTCACTTTGGAAACCTTCAAATTTGTCTATTTTCTGAACAAACAGCTGACCCTTCCTAATTAGGAAATATAAGATGTAAAGGTTGTAAGCATTCTTTCAGACCCTATAGTATGCTTAGCTAGAAAAGAGATGAGTAAGTTTGCATAGGTACCCAGGGGTCTTCTGGGAGGCAAAGGAGACTCAGATTCTGAACATTCCCTTTTAGATCACTTATAATAGTGTGGGGTGGGTCAACTGTTACCTGTCATACAAAAGAACTTTAAACATTCTGGAACTGTTTGTCTGGTCTCAACCAAAGGATCTGGAAGTCTTGGGGACAGAAAGCCCAGAAATAGTACTATGTGCACAGGCATTTAATCACTGACAGCAATAACTAGGAGGTCACATGTAAGGAAACCCATTGAAACCTGTAACAGGATATGGACCAGAAAAGGCATCATCTCAACTGTAAAAAGAACACAGGGGAGTGTGTGGTGTGGGACCCTTTTCAATGACAACACCTGTAGTAACAATAGAAACAAAAGCAGCGTAACTAGGGACCCATGAATGGACACATCCAGCTCCCATGTTCGATCCTGGCATTGGAATGAAGACTGGCTCAAGGACACAAGTTCATGGACGATGAAAGAAGGAGATGCCTCAGGAGTTAGACACTAGACTGCCTCTGATATGAATGTAGATCCCCTGGCAGATGTTTGTGATTACCTACAGATGAGATACAGATTAGGTGTGACGTAGGATCCAGGGGAAGGTCACGTGGCAGCCCATGCTCTTGACTTCCTTCCTAGCACTTTGTCAGCTCTCCAGTTGGCACAGTACACTCAGTTCATTCCTAATGACTCTGCCTTAACCATGCTCCCCATTTCTCATGCCTATGAGTGGAAATGTGACCTTGGAGTGGTGGCAAATCATAAATCCTCCTGAGCCTTCCTCCTGCTCATGCGTTGGCTGTTTCCCATCTAATTTTTCATACTGTTGGGGACAGTTCTCGGAAACCATTAGATGTATCATTTAAGGGCCCTTAAGCACAGCGCTGGAATGCTGAGCGCTCCAGTCCTGCTTGTGGAGTCTGGAGGTAAAAGATGATGATTCTTCTCCAGCCCCTCCCCTAAGAGACTGACAGTGAGACCAGGGGCACCTTAAGGTTTCAGCAGAGTCTGAGGAGCCCAGGGAGTACACTGTTCTGGCTCCTGAAGACTTCCATTGTGATTGTTAGGATGCCTGTAATGGCAGTTTAGTTCTTTTCCCTTGAAGATAGCTTTTAAATTTGCTCTGTTGGCCTCTTGATGAAATAGCTTCATGCATATTAATGACATCTTTTATTTACTGAGCAGCACCATTAAGCACTTTGAAATACCAGATTCCATCCAAGGTCTCCCAGGAGACAAGCCAATATCTCTAGACTTACTGGATGAATGGGAAACTGAGGAAACAAAAAATCCCAGTAACTTCCTGAAAGCAACACAGAAAGTATCTCAACTGCATATGCTGCCTGTCTAGCAGGTGGATGGTCTTGATTGGGTAGCATTATAGTGGGCTTCCTCCATGTCTGTTCATTCCTATAACAGGCTTTTGTTGACTACTTGCTATGCATACAGCACGTTATAAGGCACAAGTATAGAAGGTAAATATAAGACTAATAAGGCACAAGAGGTACATGGAAGGACATACTCTATTTGAGGAACAACCAAGTCCTTGTTAATCTGAGAGAGAGTACAGAGAGAAGAAAGCAATCTCTGAAAGGTAAGTTGGCACCAGACTGTGGCAGAATTTGAGGGATTGCTCCCCACAAATGCCCATGCTTCTTGACTCCACTTCTATGAGTTGCAGTCATTAAAACAAAATGAGTTAGATATAGATGACATGGAAAAAATGTCCATGACATAGCATTAAATAGAAAAAAACTGTAGGTCAATGATTTCATGTTTATTAACTGTATGTATATATGTTTAAGTAATTATATGCATCACAAATAAATGGAGATAGAGAGATGATAGAAGATAAGAGAAAGCAAGAGAGGTAACTAGAGAAATGTAAGAAGAATTTATATGCAACTAATAGCAATGTGGGGGGAGGAATAGGACATTCTTGCTTTTTATGTCACATCATATTTTAAAAGTTAGATTATAAGTGATTTCTTTGTGTTTTAGTATTTTAAAGAATAAAATGTTCAAGAGTAAACACCTAAAATGCGTAGTCCCCAACTTCAAGGACCTTACAACCCATAAAAGCAAACAAAAAAAGCATTAGCTACATGATGGGAAAGAATAAAAAAGACATTTCTAGTTCACAAGGAGTGTTTTCTTAAAAAGGTGTGCAAAACTAAAGTTAAAAGAAGTTTCCCACCAGGAATATTGACAAAGGACTTCTTTATTTCACTTCTAGAGAGGCAGCTGCCAGTGAATTGCCCTTTGCCCTGGGGTGGCTGCCTTCAGCTCCTCAGGAGGAACCACAAGCCAGAACAGATCCCACCTATGTAGGCAAGTGTTGGCCCCAACCTTCCAGGCCCCTGTTTCAAACCTACTACTATGGCCCATCTGTCTGGAAGGAGGCCTATGGGTGAATGGGGAAGATTTGGAGAGCTTCACTGATTTAAACTCACCCTAGAACCTTGAGCATTTCCTGACATGAATCATGACCAAATCACAGGTAATGTAACAGAAATTAAGTTTTTGCGACGTGTGTGTGCATGCCATGACTGGACCCTGAAGGTGGTGAGCCTGCAGGGTGAGGAAGGCACGCTGGGCTGACCCTCGGTGGGGCTTGCCGACTGTGATCTTCTCATGCAGTGACCACTGCTGCTGATGGAAATCCTGCCCTTCTGGGCAAAGACACATGTCATCTTTGTAAAAGTTTTAAGTGAAAAACATATGGGGAGTAGGTAGAACACAAAAGAGTAACTTATTCTGACAGGAAAATCTAGGATGGCTTCAAAGGGGAGGAAAGACACTAATTATTGAAGGATTAGAAGAAGAAAAGGATCTAGAACAGCGGTTCTCAACCTGTGAGTCGTGACCCCTTTGGGGGTCGAACAACCCTTTCACAGGGGTTGCCTAAATACATCCTGCATATCAGATATTTACATTGTGATTCATAACAGTAGCAAAATTACAGTTATAAAGTAGCAACGAAAGTAATTTTATGGTTGGGGGTCACCACAACATGAGGAACTGTATTAAAGGGTTGAGGCATTAGGAAGGTTGAGAACCACTGATCTAGAAGAAGAAATCTGGAAGAATCCAACATCCAAATAGCAGCTAACACTTCAATAGCTCTTACTCTGACAGATCCTGTCCTAAGCTCTTCTCATATATTGAATGAATCAAGCTCCATAACAAACCAGTGAGATAGGTCCTGAAATTATATCCATTTTGCAGAACTGAGGCACAGAAGAGTTAAGCAATTTTTCTAGATTCCCAAAGGGTAGTAAGTGGTACAACTTACTCCCTTCAGGATTCAAACTGAGGGAATTTGGTTCTAGGATGTAAGTCTTGACCTTTCAGAAGCTTTAGGTAATGGAGTCCAGGTAGAAGAAAGTGATGGGAAGCACTCAACATGCAAATGTGCTGGTGCACAAACAGGTTCCCCCTGGCTTGGCTGGAACAGAGGCAGTACCCTTAACAAGTAAGATGCTGCTGTGATGATGCTATTCTTGGATGCTGAGGAAAGGGTGGAGAACTTCCTCTGAGGAGCTGGAAGCCACTGGACACGTTTTTTGGAGGGAATCGTGTCTGATGTCTTAGAAAAATCTCTCTATTGAGGACAGGAGAAGTAGGGGAGTGAAGATTTGGAGGCCATTTTGTTAAGAAATGCTGAGGGCCTGATTTAGACAGAGTCATCTCCATTAGAGGGGATGGTAGAAGTGAGGGTTCTTTGTAGATGAGAAATGGCCTTTCATTTGTTTCCACCTCACTGCTGGGCCCCTGGTAGGAAGTGAGTGGTGAAGACTGAGGTGCCAACCTGTGAACAGGCGACAATAAATCAGTAGTAGCCTCATCTTCAAGCAGTTCCCTGGCCTACTTTAGGCCTCAGTCAACTTAATTGATTTTCAAAACCTTCTTGCCTCATCAGCACCCTCCCTTTATCCAATGTTGAAGCTAGACATTTGCTCTGTGTTCTATATGTCTAAAAAACCCGTCAGAGCACCTGGTGCAGCTTCTGTGGGGATGCAGCTGGGACAATTTGCTGGGCGGTTTTGGAAACAGATGACACCCAGCCCAGGCCCAGTTTGCTCTGCTCAATTTGTAATGTCCTCACACTGTAAATTGTAGACATTATAGCCAGGCACTCTCTTTATGGCTTACTTTCATCCTGAAATGTTCCCGTGCTACATTTTCATGTAACTTATGCACCTCGAATGTTGTAAAAACTGCCGTAAAAGTCAATATAAATGCAATAATGTCACGTCAGTCAAAGGCAGCAGAGCAGCCCTTTTGAGCAAACAATTGGGAAACCAGAGGGAAAACTCAATTGCTCCATGTTGCAAATTGATTAAAGATATGAATCAGAAAATTAAAGGGCTTTTGGAGTTTAGGTTATTACTAACTGCTTTACTTTATGGAGCAATTACTTTGATTCTATCTCGAGTCCAGTAAAGTGACTGCCGGCATATGGCGAGATGGGGCCTTGTGTCTCTCTTATTAATGCGAATTACTCAAGATCAGGCTACGAAAATGTATACGTGCATCTCAGCCATGTGAATTTATTTCTTAAGCTCTCTATTTAAAATTATAAAGAAATAATTTATAGCTAGGGTCCCTTTTCTATTGGACTAAAGCTGCATATTCTTTTCATCAGGACCATCCTATTTTCAAAGAGTGAGAGGCTGTAACAGTCACCTGCATGTCTAATTTATGGTTTTGTAGGCTATTCTGGGAATTCTGGGATATTGTCAACATGGGTTGATTTGTGTTGTGAAGCCACCAGGTCTGGCCCAGTAGGTGCTGAGATGTCATCTTCATCTGATTGTCTCGGGATCTGAAAGTTCATAATTGGATAGCCATCTTTAGAACTTAAGCTTATAAAAGTATCATAGGAATGCATAAGTTGGAGCACAGAGAAAAACCTTAGCAATAATTGATATGGCCCTTTGGGCCTTGGAAGCCAGGAAGCTAAGAGCTAAATTTAATATTCAGTTGTAATTACCCCGTGCTGGATTCCTGGCCTCGCGTGGGGCCAGGCATATTTAGTGGGTGCTCAGTGAAGGATGGCTGAGTGGGAGCAATGAGAGATAATGACTAATGGTGATGTTTTTATTGCTTCCTGTGAGCGAGAGTTTTCAGGTGTGCTAAGTGCTTCCAAACATGACCATAATTCATCTTAACAATGGTCTTCTTGGCTATTTCCATGGCCATTTTACAGATAAGGAAGTAGGCACATGGAGGTTACAGGACTTGCCCATGGTCACCCAGCTTGGATTGAAACTAGGTCTCTATGACCTCAGAACCAGCACTCTTAGCCACTACCTGATCACAGGGGGAACAAAGGTAGGGTGCTCACAGAAAATTAAATAAAGTAGGATCACTCTGAGAGTTCATTTAGAAACATAAGGTACATCACAACAGGTATTAGCTATCTCCTCATAGACAGGAAAGTTTTCCAATGAGTAGATCTTGATTATAAGTGGATTGAGAATTCCAAGACACCTTTGGGAAAATGGATTGGGCAGAAGGAGTGTTGTTCAGCAGTAGAAGCACTAACAAATGAGAATCAAGGGGGCTGCTGTGCGTAGTGCCCACCCAGCAGTGTCTAAGAGACTAGGGGCCATAGCCTGGGCTTTGTCACACTTGTATTGGCAACAGAATCTAAAGCCACTGTCAAATTTCCTTGTTCTGATTCCAGAGCCAAGCAACCTCACCAAGCACCTCTCTAGTTTGGTTTTGGCATGCCAGGTAGGAATGGACTACAGGTAGGAATGTGCTGGCTGCACCCAATCTGATTGGCACAGGAGTGATGGTGTTGGGGGTAAAATAATTAACAAGCTGTCTGATTTATACAATGTCTCTGAGGTTAATTGCGGACTGTTCCTGACAAGCCCGTTCATTCTTGAGTGCTGACCAAACTAGGTTTCTGAGTCTGCAAGTCTGAGAGTCCTATCCTAGGCTGTAAAGTTCACCAAGGTTAGGAAGGCAGGCCTGGAGGTCCCTTCCTCAACACCCGGCTTCACCTTCATTCAACTTTTTACAAGTTATTCTCTCTGCTTCTTTTATAATGACTACGAATCTTCTGGTTAGTACAGTCATGTGCCACTTAACTACAGGAATATGTTCTGAAAAATGCATCATTAGGCAATTTTGTCATTGTACAAAGATAATAGAGTGTTCTTACACAAATGTAGATGGTATAGCCCACTACACACCTAGGCTATATGGTACAGCCTACTGCTCCTGGGCTACAAGCCTGCTCAGCATGTTACTGTACAAAACAACATGAGATTAAATCAAGCACAAGAGAAAACGAGGCAATCAAGAGATGCAGCGAACACAAGATGTATGAGGCTGTTGCCAGCATAACACAGCAGACTGTTTTACAGCAAACTTTTTATTCTATGTAGAAAGAGTGCACTCTAAAATAGTGATAAAGAGGATAGTACAGTAAATACATAAACCAGTAAATGGTTTATTGTCATTATCAAGTACTGTGTACTGTACATGATGGCATGTGCTATACTTTTATGTGACTGGCAGCGCCATAGGTTTGTTTACACCAGCTTCACCACAAACATGGGAGTAACGTGTTGTGCTAAGACATTACAATGGCTGCAATGTCACCAGCTCTGTTATAATCTATAGGACCACCACCGTGGTCTGTCATTGACTGAAACATTAGTATAGGGCACATGACTGTGTCTTATTTGTTTGGCTTTCGATATGCTTTATAAATAAGTTATTTCAGATGCTTTTTGTTTTAAAGGCAAGTAGCTTTTAAATAAACATGAATATATAGATATATAGAGAAAAGCCCATTGTTAGGATACAGGGGTTACATAGCACCCTGCTGCTATCAGGGTCCTGATGGAATATGTACAGAGAGGTTACCATGGGGAAAAGCAAAGCAGAAAAAAAATAGGAAGGACAGTGCCAAATACTCTCTCTAAAAATTTGCCTAAGGAAGACTCAACTGTCCTATATCTAATCATTCATCCAACCACCTACTCATCCATTTATTCATTCCTGCCAACTAATACTAAGAATCAGTCATGTGCCCCAAACTGTTGAGCCTGGGAATATAGACAGCAGTTAGTGGTGCTATTAACAAGGCAATTGAACTTTTTTCTTGCTGAATCTTTGATGCCAGGTGCCATGGTCAGATGTACTTATCCCACAATTGCATGAAGAGTGTTTCAGGGGCCTGCACATCTACACTCCTGTGACTTCTTACATCCTAGCCCTTCTTGTGTTCCCTCTCTGCAGAGGACCAGGGGGACTACAACAGGCAGAGGAATAAATGTCTAAGTGAAGTTTCAAGATTGGTAGGACAAGTATTTGAGATTCAGGATCTGGGGATTCTTGGAGATGCTCAAATTATTTCATATCGCCTCATTGCCTGTGGGTGTGACAAGCTCTAAGAACGCAGCTGCATATACTCCCCAGGCCCTCATGACATCTGGAGGTTCAGGTCTCCTCTGTGCTCTCTGTGCTGCAGTAACTGTGTATTCTTGTCTCTTGTCACTATCTCCATGACCTTTGCTTTACCTTTTCTTTCTCTGACCCCATAAGTATCTCATCTCTTTAATTTATCAGAGCTTTGGGCAGGATAATTTCATCAAGGATACTCTAAAAAAAACCTGAACCTGCTGGACATTTGGTAATTCAGGAAGCTTTAAGAGTGTCTTGCCTTCATACTTCTGGATTGCTTGACACTCTGACTTGGCCTTTATGTGGTGGCCACAACTGACTGCCAAATGGGTAGGTAGAGTGCCGATGAAGAGGAGGAGTTCTCAGTAAATAGTGCCAGTTTGCTCTGTGAAAATAGTCTTAGTATGGAGAAGAGGTCATTTCTATACAATTTAATTCATAATTCTTTCATACGCTACTCATTTATTCATAATCATCCATTCCTAATTATTCATTCATTTCTTTGCTTAGTAAGTTCTATTGAACACCTCTTCTTATCCAGCTATAAGCTGGTGGGATTGTCAAGCTCTCAGACTTCCTGTATTTTATTCAAAAACATATACTTTTGTTTAGCTCTTTTAAAAGATGCTTATGTATTTCTTTTTTCTTCTGTAAACATTACTTATTTTCCAAAGTAAGTTATAACATTTCTGCATATATTATTATGGTATGGTGTTATGAACTGAATTGGGTCCCCCAAATTCATATGTTAAAGCCTGAACCTGCAATATGACTGTATCTGGAGACAAGGCTTTTAAGATAATAGAGGTTAAAGGAGGTAATAAGAGTGGTGTCCTTATAAAAATACAAACATCAGGAGTGCACACAAAGCAATGGCCATGTGAGGACACAGAGGGATTTGTCTAAGGTGGGCTGGGAGGCAGTCTTATAAGACTTCACCTCAGATAGTGGCAGAACTTAGTTCATTGCTTGGTGGTGTTGGGAAAAACACACACTAGAGCCCCCTTCTATCAATGAGACTCAGGGAGTGGAGCTAGGGATATCTATCAAAGGCTACCTTGAAAAGATAGTAGCAGGTGGTCTGAATTTGTGCAGTAAATTCTTAGTTGGCAGGGGTCACTGCATAGAAAAGGAGGGGGGAAGATAGGGAAAAGGCAAACAGGAAGCATTCTCCTCCAGGTTTGCCAAGGATACACTTTACCTTAGAGATGAAAGCTCCTCCAACACAGAAAATAGTCTTTACTATCATCAAACCTACTTTGTCCTACCATAGCAACCAAAGGCTTGGTTTTTTGTATCTTGAGTCTTTCTGAGGCTCATGGGAGGCACTAATCCATGCAGAAAGACCCAGATCCCCCAGATCACAGGATTTGAACTTCATTATTCTCATCCCAGTGCAAAACAGGAAGACTTGGCCTGTTCCCTTCAGAGATCTCAGCACACATAAGACCGCTTTACCACAGAATGAGAGACTATGAAATTGGTTGAACTTGCTCAAACAAAGTCTCAGTTTCCCGACAAGTAATTGGAACTTGGGGTTACGTGTTGAGGTAGACTTCAGACATTTTTAAAGGCATTCAGAGGCATGATTCTCCAACCAATTGGCATTCAGGAAATGTTTATCAGTTTTGACAGCCACACGTCCCACCCTGGCCAATTTTAGCTCCTGTGACTGGAAGTGACTTGGATGTTTGAAATTCTGTAAAATACAGGCTAGTTTTGAAATGGAGCCGCAGAGCTACAATGGTATTCTGGCTTAGCTCTTAGGCAATTTAGGTCAAAATTCTCTCATTTCTGAGTAAGGGGAAGCTTCCCTGAAAGGACTGGTGATAAATTTTCAATAAATCTGCTGGGTGGCGGGAAATGAAAGAAGAATTTTTTAAATGATTTATGAGCCCGAGTGAAATGATATTTTCATTGCTGTCTACTTTCCATAATTTTTCTCTTTTAAATTCCCTTTAGTGTCTTTTCAGGGAAATAGAAGAAAGGACCCAGCATCCTTTGGGGGGCTGTCTTCAAGACAGACAGCACAGGACTGTAAACCAGTATATGCAGGTGTCCATAGGTATATGGATAGGTTCTTCACTTGGGAGCACCTGGTAACTGTTTAAAGGTGTGTACTGCAGTATCAAGAGAGAAGGAGAATTTTACATGAGTACATTTCTTGAGACAATTGTTTCATTCTTTAAGGACTTGTATAAAAACATTTTAATCTATTTTTTAAACTAGGGAAGAGAAGTATATATGTTTATTTAATCATTTATTCGCTCATCAATCACTCTTTTTCTATTATTTTATATTTGACTTGCCCCAACAAGGGCACTCAGGTCATAGTGGACATCTCAGCCTTAGTTCTCATCTGACCTGCATGCATGTGCAAGGGGTAGGGTGTTGTCAGCTGTTTGTATATACGTGCATGTGTGCTCAACATTTATTGAGTACCTACTTTGGTTTTGTGCTGCTTTTCAAGCATCATGGCTTTTTAAAAATCTTCTAAAAAATCCTTGAAGCAAATATTATAATACTCATTTGAGAGAAAATCTACTGGGCTCAGAGAGGTTGAATGACTTGCTGGAGTTTCAGGGAGAGGCGAAGCTAAAATGGGTGGCCTCCTGAAAACCACGTGACCTCTCTGGTCTTTGTCTTCTCTTAGATCCAACGAAGGGTCTCTCTCCTTCCTCCCAGCTACAACATTCCACAACAGTGACTTTCACAGCTAGTTCAGAAAATGTTGAGTTTATGCCACAAATCAGAGACATTGACTAAATATCAAGTAGGCCTAATAACCACCTGGAAAAAAAAAAGAAGGATCCTCAAGGAGGCCAAGTCCTGGATTCAAAATAGGAGAAAATGGAATGTGAACCCACATGCAGGAATTCAAACAATATGATTTATAACAAGCCCTGACAACTCTACTGAAGGTGTGATCACCTTAAGAAACAAGTGATTAAAATCAACAATAGGCATTTAAAGGGGTCCTCATGAGCATCTGTGTGAATGTTTTTTGTTCAGCATTAGCCCAGTTTGATCTTTTAGTTTTAGATCAAGGACTCCGTTGACAGACACCCATGTGTGCATGCACACATTTAAGGGGCATTTTAATTAGTCCTTGTTTGATTTTTAATCTTGCTTTACTTCCATGACTACTTTAAAGTGTGTTATTACAGGTAACCTATGCCCTTCCAGCTTTATTATTTTTTCTTCTTCTGTTCTACTCTCCCTTTTCTTTTTTCCTCTCCTTTCTTTGCCCTAATTTTATCAGTTACTCTTGTTTCATCTCTATCTTGAGTTTGTTTTCTTCTCCATCCTCTGGCTGTACTCATTTCCCTTCTTTCGATGGCCTTTTCTGTTTCTCTTATCTCCAAAGCACTAACTGGAGATGGACAGGGTCAGGTCAGGACTTTCTGTGTGTGGGAAACCCACTGGGTGGTGCTGGTCTAGGATTGACAAATGGGTGAGGAGGTTAAAGGGGCTGATGCTCTTGTACTTATCACAAAAAATCTTGTCCTACAATTGAATCCTCTGGCTGGTTGCTTTTTTGGCTCCGAGACATCTTGGGGGGGGAGAAGAACCGTTATCTTTATAGGTCTGTTTCCTGGAACTGAAAGTCAGCTGTGAACATTATTGGACACTTTGAAGATGAGATGCCTGAGGCAAGTTAACTGGGAAAATGTGTGGGCCCCACCAGAAACAATATCTCAGCTCTTCTGAAGAGTTAGTGGAAGGCTACATGCAGAGAGAGGTTTCATAGGGGAGCCCTAGGAGATTAAGAGAAACAAGATGTCATCTCCTTTGGAGCTGAGCTTCCCATTCTTCTCTCTCCCCATCTATCTGTCTTAGTCTCTCTCACACAGACAGGCACCCTCCCCATTTATGTAGCTATGAGTCAGCTTCTGTGTCTTGGTAACAGAATCACCTCTCTTTCCTAAAATGCAGACAGGCTGCACACACCGACCTTGGATTCCAACTCTGTGGATCCTTTGGTATCTTCAGGTCAGGCCCATAGGTGAGCTGGTATGAAGAAATAACCTTTTCTTGCCTTGATGTTGTCAAACCAAAGTTTGTGCAGACAGAAGCTATGTGGTCTTTCATACAATGGAGTCAGAGTAACTAAGGTAACTTCCAGGTCTTTCTATCTCCCTCTCCAGATATTCCCTCTTTTATATAGTGGGTGGGCATTGTTCTTGCACTAGTGTGCTAACCTGTAGCCAGTCATGACTACAATCAGGTCACGTCCAAGTATTCGAGAGTGAGCATAGCTTAGAGCACTTGCTACATGCCACACACTGTTTTAGGTGCTTTGCTTACATTATGGAAAACCCATTTTAATAATCCTGCATGGTATACATGTTTTTAGAGCACTAGGCATTCACAGAAAGGAAGATTGATGTGAGTGAGAAGTCCTAAAAATAACTAGGCTTCTTTTTTAAAACGGATGTCATTGTCACTATACTCACCATTTCTTGCAATACATTGTCAAGTTTGGTCCATTGAGGTGGGGGGGTCATGGGGTCAATTGTTTGGGATTTCAGTGATGTTGGGGCACTCTGTCTGCATATTCTCCCACCCTGGCTATATACTCTTAAACTCCCACCTGATCTTCAAAAGACATCTCTGCGGTGACTGCGCTATAGGAACGGTAGTAACTCTCAAGAGGTGCCGTGTCATGTGCCTGTTAGAGCTGGAGATACTGGAGAAATTGAACTTTCTGGTTTTTCCTTCAGAAAGACAAATCAGGTGGGGATGGAGTAGTTATGGGAAGGGATGAAAAATAAATAAGTAGATATGGAAGAGGAAGAGGGAGAGAGAGAGAGAGAGAGAGAGAGAGAGAGAGAGAGAGAGAGAAAGAGAGGGAGATAGAGTTGCAGAAATTGCCAGAAAGTGAGCTGCTATACTCAAGGAATTCAAACTTTCCTCCCTGTCAGGATGGGACTATTCCCTTAGAAATGCATTCTAATTCACTGGCTGGGTAGGGTGTTAGTTCACAGTGGTTGGCAAACTGTGGCTCTTTGGCCCCTTGAGTGTGGCTCTTCCATAAAATACCATGTGCGGGCGCGCATGTACAGTGAGATTGAAACTTCATGGCCCATGCATAGAAGTTGGTATTTTGTGGAAGAGCCACACTCAAGGGGCCAAAGAGCCGCATGTGGCTCGCGAGCCGCAGTTTGCTGACCACTGTCCTAGGGTGTCATGAAAAAAAGAACCACAGGCCCAGAAGATAAACAGAAATGTATCTTCTTAGGATTCTGGAAGCTAGAAGACTAAGATTAAGGTGTTAGCAGGTTTGGGTTCTTCTGAGGCCTCTCTCCTTGGTTATAGATGGCCACCTTCTCCCTGTGTCTTAACCTTGTCTTCCTTCTGTATGCATTTGTGTTCTAATTCCATTTTCTGATAAGGATACCAGTCATATTTAATGAGGGCCCACTCTAATGACATCATTTTAACTTAATCACATTCTTAAAGACCCTATCTTCAAATGCAGTCACATTCTGAGGTACTTGTGGTTAGGGCTTCGACATATAAATGTGGGGAGAAAACAATTAAATATCTAACAGGGAGTGAAAAGAATATGTAAATGACATATTCCACAGAACTATGATGGCAGAGTCTTTCCTGGTCTGAAGCCTGAAGAAACAGGGAAGCATTAGCTTATAGAACATAATGTTCATGTATTGAAGCCCTAACTCCCATTAAAAACCAAAATTAGATACTGTCACTCCACGTGGAATTCTTTTTACAGGCAAGGGAGTTCAATGGAGAGAGAGCAACAGGAATTAGAAAGTAAGACTGGGTGCATTTTTCCTTGCAGTGCATATTGAAATACAAGATTTGAACATTTCTTCAGTTAGGTTAAAATAAGGAGAGTCATTCAAAAAGGTTGAGAGTTGAAGTGGTCAGGAAGCAAATCTCTGACTGACGAAATGGAAAAAGCTGGGTTCTATCATGCTAAAACTTCTGCTTCAGTTCCTAATCACTTCCTTTCGCCCCAAATTCTCAGAGATGAGCATCAGAATCACGTGGAAGACTTGTTAAATCCAGATTATTGGGCCATCCACCCACCAAGAGTTTCTGGTTCCACAGGTCAGAGTGGGACCCAATAATTTGCAGTGGTGATGAATTCTCAGGTGTTGGCCTTAGCTGGAGGGCCACACTTTGAGAACCTTTGCTCTACAACAGTCTGATAAGGGGAGCATCCCCATGCCCCAGTACTGAGAGGCAGGACAGACTCAGTGCAGAGACTGATGGAGGGAAGACAGGGTGCAGCTCAAAGCAATTTCAGAGAGATCCATGGATTTGGAGAAATGAGCAGATTACTTTTACATAATACTTCTTAAAGTGTTTGCTGTCTGAATTATGCGGAAAACAGACATTCATTATAATTTTAAAAGTCAAATGACTGCAAAAAAAATCTTAATTTGAAAGCACAGAACCCAGGCACTTTAAATTTTAGTACGCTCGCATGATTTTCCATCAGCAGCTGTTAGAAGGATAATTAAGGATTAAATTTTCATTTAATCATTTTCAGATATGAATATACTTTCTCTCTCCCTTACCCCCACCCCAAGCCATTTGAAAAATGGGACTGAACCTCTAGCTCCAGGTCTTATCTTTAGAGAACAAATAGATTTACTTCAATTTTGTAAACTCATTAAAATGATTTAAGAAATATTTAATTTAGTTTCTATTTTCTAAATTAAATTTTCCCATAATGAATGGTTTTTTATCAGAGTTCTCATGTGACTGAATGGGTGAGGAAATCTTATTCTATGCCTTAAAAGAAACCTGGGGAAATCATATCTTATTTTGATTCCAAGGCTTGTTTGAAGTTTGTGGAAGTGGGCACTGGGGGAAAGTAAGGAGATTTTGTAGCAAAATCACAAAACTGGAACATTGGAAGGGACCCTATAGGTCATGTGGTCCCACAGTTTCACTCTACACATAGGAAATCCAAGGTCCTGGGCAGGATCCTTGAACCCAAGGTCACTCAGCCAGGCACTGTATTTCCTGAGACTATAACCCAGGTTGTCTCATGTAGAACCTGTTGTTGTTTGCTGGCTACATTGTCATGTCCTTGCTCTTCTGGTTTCGGCTCAATGTTCTGAGGTTTTAGAGAGAGAGATAGGAACATGGAGTAGATTGTAAGCAACCTGAAGACAGTCCTCGGGCATGTGTCAGCCACCCAGCATTTCCTGCACAGAACCAGTGGCCACACACATATTATAATCAAATGAGCTGAGATGCTTAAAATTTGGAAAGAGGTCCTGAGAGGAGAAGGAGAGAGGTGCAAATACAAACCATCCAACTGTACAGTTTGGCCAAGATTTTGTTTCCTTATACTGTGAAACCCTAGACCTCAATTTTTATGTTTTGAAGACCTAAAGGCAGCTGACTGAGTTTTGCTTTTTCTCTGGAAATAATCCACACCCCTTTGCCACTCCCTTTGAAGAAAGAAATAGCCCTATTTGAGGCTTCATTCTACCAAGCCAGGTTAAAATAGGGCAGGGCCTGAGCTGTTTGAAGCAGCCTGGGTTTTAGTTCTTCTGAAGGCCCATGGGCAGTCGGGCCAAGTTCTTGCTCTCCATGGCTGCCCCAAGGAGGCTGATGATTCTGGCAGACAGGAGCCAGACCTTGCCAAGCCAGAGGGAAGGGCTTCCTACTGCTTCCCCTGGGCAGGTCTGGGCAGCCGCCCACGTTCTCATCCATTGATTCCAGCTGTGTGATGCCATGCTGGCCAAGTTTCCTACATTAGTGAAGGAAAAGGGGGCTTCCTAGAAAAGGGGTACGCTCCTGGCATCTGTGGTTCTGTGGTTGAGTGTCAATGTATGAATCAGGAGGTCATGGTTTGATTCCAGGTCAGGGCACATGCCTGGATTGCAGGCTCTGTTCCCCAGTGTGGGGCATACAGGAGGCAGCTGTCAATGATTCTCTCTCATCATTGATGTTTCCATCTCTCTCTCTCTTCCTCTCTGAAATCAATAAAATTATATTTTTAAAAATAAAGGGGGTACACTGACTTCTGCTTATCCTCTTTGCCACCTTAGCCCATTTTTCTAATTTTCTCCCTGCACTCACTTCCATTCCCCATTCCTTTCCTTCTCTTTTTCTCATTCCCTTTCCTCTTTGCATCTTTATGGCTCCCCTTCCTCCTTTATATTTTCCCCTCATACTGTATCACCCTTCCTTTTTTCCTATGCATCTTTTTTGGCTCTCCCTTTCCATCCACCCACCCTTTCTCCCTCTCCCTTGGTACCTTTTATCACTCTGATTTTTTTTCTTCCCATCCCTGGCTCACATTAGCGTTAGAATCACACCAGTGTTCAGCTATAGTGCTCTCTTGTTAAAAATAAGAGATCTTGGTTTTGCTCAGCTACCAGCAGGATTGAGTAAGATGGTACTTAACAGCATGGTCTTTGTGGCCAAAAAGGAAGAGGGTGCTTGCGTGTGTTTAGTAGCTTTGTCTGGGCTTTCATTGTCCAGCATTCAAGAGCATATTCTTAATTTGCTGGAGAATCACAGCTGAATAGTCAATCTGCTTTAAAAGACTCTTGATTTAAGCCTTCGGAGAGCTCTACCTCTAGCCGTGGTTTTGGAAAGTGATTGCCTGTCATCTCAAAATGTTAGAGTAAACAGCGGGTCTGCTCAGCATCGTGTGTTTATTTTCCACAGTGGCATTTGCTAGGTCACGTGATGGCCATTTAATTTCCACAACTGACATTCCACAGGTCTGAGATTTCGTTCCTTTGGAAGAATTTCAAATACTTGTGGTTTTAACCAAGATGAAAAAATACATATATTTAAAAGAGAAACACATATGCCACCAGCCCCATTCGGTGGTGTCTCTAGCAGTCTCCTGGGCAGCTCCTCTGCCCTTCAGATCTCAGATCCTTGCAGACACAGAGAGGGTAGGAAGACCCAAACATCTGCTATTCAGAAATCTTACAAGACTACACACTTCCAATGGACTCCAGCCTTTCACACTTATGCATTCATTTCACTTTTGATTCTTGGTAAGCTATTTAGTCTCACCCATTGAAGAGCTGGAGACTGTGCTATCCTGGGTTTCAGGACTCACTGTGCTGAGGAAGCCTCAACAGATGCCCACTTTACCCCCAGAGCCTGAGACTGGTGGTACCCTCTAACTAATATTCCATTTCAGACAGTAGAGAACAGAAGACTGCATTCTTATTGGAGGGTTCAAATTGTTGACCTCTCACTGGGAGTTAAAATAAAGGAATATAAATAGTTAGGTAAACTGTGGCTGCTGAGGAATGAGGTGTCAAAGACAGGGCCAGCCCAAAGACATGTCATGGGAAAAATCAAGATTTCACTACATCACCACCATTTCAACCATCCCTTCCAGCTCTTTGAGCTCCACTGGAACTTGGCATCTTTTTATTATCTTCCAGCTGCCTAGAGAGCTCCCTAGATATGTGTTCTGCTGCGGTCGAGAATGGCTTTCGGCTGCCTGCTTCTTGTTCTCTATGACTCTTTCAAGTCTATGGTCTCATTCCCTCTTAGCCTGTCCTCTGCTAGGGAACCAATAAACTGCATTGACTGAAGGCATCTTAAGTGATTGTGCTTCTGTGTTACTCTTTTGGTGAAATGCTTTCATTTTAACAAAGACTGAGTTACCAGCGAGGGAACTGCCATTAAGACAGATAGAGGAAAGTTCAAGTGCAACGGGAAGCTTTCTATCACCAGATGATTACCAAAATAAGAACCCAACAGCAGCTTTTACTTGGCAAAACTACTTCACTTCACTATCTAGGGAAAGAAAGAGGAAGGGGAGAATTCACAGGTATGGCATGAATTAGGGCTTTCAGACGAAGCACTGGAAAGGCCCTAAGTGAAAAGCCACCCAAAGCCTGGGGCTGTAAGTTTGTCAATCCCATGGAAGGGCTATATATCCTTTTACAGGAACCAGTGTTGATGTTGTCTTTAGGTTATATGCTCCAAAATGGAAAAATTATATTTACTTGCACCCCTACAGACAATATCAGAAATTAAATTTTGCCAGATCCTTCTACTCCTAACCTTCTTTCCTGGAACCTCCACCAATGTTCTGCTGACGGACATAACTACTAAAAAGGTGGCATGATGTGGTCAAGGTTGGTCTGTACAGAGACTGGCAATGATGACACATTGTCAAGGAGATGGAATCTGAACATTAAGCTCATTAAAGCATCTGTACACATTGACCCTAAAATTGCCCTACAAAGTGTCAATTTGACTTATAAAATTAATTATTCAAGGCATGATTAAAGCTGAAGACTTTTAGATAAATTCACACATCCTAGGCTGAGTCAAGTTTTCCAGGAAGCTATTCCTAACTTTTGTGTTTCCTGGTTGGTGAGGTACGTGTATTCTTCACATTCCTTGTGGCCTTTTCTCATTTGTGCGACTGAGAATGACCTGATTTTAAACTCTCTCTCTCTCATTAATAAAATTACAGGTTAACTGTTGGCCAGAGAGAAAAGTCAATACTTCAGTCAATTTTAATCTATCGAATAAAGAAGTACTAATTACATAAAAACATGCAAACCATTTATTTGACAATTTTTTAAAAAATCATCCACAATACAGTTAATATTTTTCATTTATTTTCTCTTGCTGTGCAGTCCTTGACTGAGCATAAACTATTTATACATTAGGTATAAATATTTTCTCATTCCCTTAAATAAGTTCTTTGAAATGCACTCTGTGGAGGAAGCCTAAGATCACTGGTATTATGTAGGAACCAGGGGCCCCATGGCTAAATAAGTTTAGACAACCTAGGTTGGTTAAAGTTAAATTAATTTCTTTTTAAAAATTTATTCTTATTGTTGAAAATATTACAAATGTCCCTTCATGTTTCAATACCCATGTGCATTTTTATATACAAATGCAGCAATTACCACATATTTGAACTATAGAATCCCCTCTGTGAGGACTGTCTTACAGGACTAGTGTCCTCTGAACATACCTTGGAAAATACTACTGTAATAATAATAATATCAATAATAATAGCAGTGGTGACAATAACCACAACTATAACTAGCATTTACTGAGCATGTACCATATGCCAAGTACTGTTCTCAGTACTTGACATGTATTATCCCATTATCCTCACCACCATCTATGATAGGTATAATTATGAGACCAAGGTGTCAAGAGCATAAATAATTTACCCAAGGTCACCACCTGTTACATTTGGGAGGTGTGATTTGAACAAGGCTGACTGACCCTGTAGCTTACACTCTTCTCTCTTATACCTCTCCTACCACTCTTTTCTGTGATAGGAGATAGATCATGACAGGAGAACACAGTGGCCAAGATCCTGAGTCCACTGAGCTAGGATCTGAGATGCCTAAGAGGGGCTTGCATCTTATGTATTACCCCTTGTTACAGTCTAATTAAGCATTACCAGGATTTACATAAAGAATTATATTGTTGTTATTATTATTATTATTTCCTGAGGTACTTAAACCTCTGACTTCTTAGCACCATTGCAAAATACATTACAACATACATTTAGCACCAGATTTTATTGGCCTTCTCATGAATTCAGCTGGGTAAGTCTGGACAAGTTTATAAGTTTTGTCTTCTCCATCGGTCTTTAAGCTACTGTGGACAAGGGCCTTGTCTAATGCTTCTTGCTGGTGTAGTAAGTGTAAATCATATTGATCAATGGACTTGAATAGCCATATTAATAACTGCCCTTTTGTTCATTGCTATAAAATCTATTTTTGGATAATAGTGTTCACATAGCACTTTGTAGTTCATAAATTCTTTGACAAGTGCTGAGTTTCTTGGTCACCGCAACAGTCCAGTGAGAGAGATGTGAGTTGTTTCTCTCCTTTCCAAAGATAATAAGGTATGTGATTTGATTAAGGTCAAAGAGAAGAGTTTGAAGGTTTGGGAACTGGGACCTGATGTACGTTCTTCAAATCCATACCTTGGGCTTCTCTCATTGCCTTGGTCTCCATGTCACCACAAATAGGTGGAGTGTTTCACTTAGGAGTTGCCGTCCTCTTTGGAGTGTGTGCCTCCACACATGCACCTTATGAGAAGTGCATCTCACACTACATTGCCTTCTAAACCCCCACACATTCACTTCTTGAAATAGAAGGCAGTGGTTTTGGCCCAGCAGCAATCAAGCAAAGAAAGAAAGGAGGGGAGACCTGGAGGATTTTGGTGCTAGTGTTTTACCCTCTCCTTTCTCCTCTCAGATGATGGAGAAGAACTCCTATCATTCTGGGGCACTTTTTAGGGTCAGGAGAGCAACAAAGCTCCTTGGAATCATGAAACATTTCCACTATTGAGTCATAGAGGCAACACAAGAGGAAATAATATGTTGGAGAGAAATGACCAGGGATGGGGGATGGGGATGTCAGCATTTGGATAATTCTCCATACAATCATTTGCTGTCTGCAAAACTGAAGAAGCGAGCAGTGTGCCCTGAATCTATGGGACTGCATTTCATAAAAATGGCACAAAGAAATGATCATGATGATAGCAACAGACCCAGGATTCCAACTTGGCTGCTTCATGTTTGGCCAGAAATAATGTAGAAGTATGTAAGTGGAAGGAACACAAAGAGAAGGAAAGGTGAAGAGTAAAGATAAGAATGATTCATAAATTGGAAGATATTTTTTCTTCTATGAAATAATGCATTCAGTAAGGAAACGAGTTCAGCTTCAAGGGCATTGAAGGAGCATTGCACTTTAGATATTGAAAATGGAAACACCACAGAGAATGTGGCCAAAGTGCTTAATGAGGAAGGTAATATTTTATTTCTCTAGTAATTGCCAAGCCTGGAAGCTCAAGTTGTCTCCGAAGATGTGTTCTTGGAAACGGAACAAAAGCACATAAAGCGATCATCTTAGGAAAGTGGATGGCAGGATTCTTTTTCCTCCCAGACAAGAGGACAGAGAAAGGAAGAGCTCAGTCAAAGACTGAGTGTCAGGTTCTATTCCTGAGTTGTCTTTTCAGATGTGGCACCGACAGAAAGATTTTGGGTCGACGGGATGGGAGAAAGAGATGTCAAAAAATGAACAACTCCCATTGCAAACTCTGACAGAGTTGAGGGGAGACCAGCCCTACCATTAGAGAAATTGCTATTTTCCAAGTTTGTTTAAATGTACACATATGGAAAGTTTGCCTGGAGCAAAATTGTGATGTAAGAGAACATTGGCTTTAGGGCCTTATTAATCAATCAATCATCAGATATTTATCGAGCACCTCTTCTGTAGAAGGCATCACACTGGGAAGCCTGAAGCACAAGGCATTCACATCTCTGTCCTCAATCTACTACTGTGTAGTTAGGAAGGCACAAGTTTCTACACCCAGATGAGTTAAATAGTATTCTGAATAATGTCATGAACCATCAGGGAAAATGATCTTAAAGTAATGTTAAGAGCACACACTATATGGCATTCACCAAATTGCAAGGCAACTTTTAAAGGCTTTATAAATATTACCTTCCTTAATCCTTACAACAGCCCCATGATGTAGGTTCTGTCACTACCCTCATTTTATAGCTGAGGAAATTACAACACAGCTAGTAAGCAGTGGCATTAGGATGGGAAGCAGGCACTATAAACCCAGAACCTGGGGCCTTAGCCACTGCACATGCTGCCCCTCATAAAATATGATTACGTATGATGAAAAAAGTAAGTGAATTAGACAGGCAATAAATGCCGTGCTCATTCTGAGTAAGGTGATGCCTCTGTCTTTACTTTGGTCCAGTCTCTCACTAAGCCCTTGGAGCCTAACCAAAAATAGCCCTGTGAGGGAGGGAGGAAATGTCACTCTTTATGCTCATTTCTACAGCAGGAATGATTGAGCCACTTTTCAAGGTCATATCACCAAAACAACAATGTGATGAAGTCAGAACTAGAATTAAGATCTCCTTACTGGTTGTCAGAGCTTTAGCTCCAGGGGAGCTGTACCACGTTGTAGTCTAGGCACAGGCCCAGACCTGGTACTTTCTATCTCACCCCCATTTTTCCTGATACAATATTGAATGAGCCTGTTGCCACATGCTGGACACCCAGGAGTGGAGAGAACCAAGGGAACGCCAGCATGAGCCAGAAAGCATAATCAACCCCTGAAATGTTGGTGCTTGCTTTAAACTTTTTATTTGAAATAATTTTAGACTTACAGAAAAGTTGATAAACTGATACATGCTCCACCCAACTTCCCCTGATGTTAACATCTTATATAACCATACCAATGCTAAGTGAGTAACATGGATCCAATACTATTAATTAGCTATAGAATTGATTTGGATTTCACCAGTTCTTCCACTAATGTCCTTTTTCTAATCCAGGATCCTACACTGCATTTAGTTCCCATCACTCCTGAATCTCCCCCAGTTTGTGACGGTTCCTAGGGTTTTCTTCATCTTTTATGACTTTGGAACGTTTGAAGAGTACTGGTCATTAATTTGGTAGAATGTCTCTCAATCTGTGATTATCTTATGTTTTCTCATGATTAAATTGTGGTTATGCATTTTTGGTAAGACATTTACCAAGGACACAATGTGTTCTCAGTGTATCAGTCAAGTGCTACATGATGTAAATATACATATTTATTAGTGATATTAATCTTTATTCCTTGGGTAAGTTAATATTTGATGATTTGCTCTACTGTGAAGTTCTATTTTTTTTCTCTTTGAAATGTATAAATATATTATAGAAATATCTTAAGATTATACAAATATCTTGTTTTTCCTCAAACTTTCCCCCACTACAGGGCTGAGACAGACAATGAGTACAGTAAGTAAGGTATATAGTAGGTTGAAGGAAATATGTGGAAAAATATTTTAAGCAAGAAGAATCAGATAACCAGGGACAGGGTAGGAGATTGTGATATAAAATGAAGAAGTCAGTGTAGGTCTCTGTAAGAAGGTGACTTTGACCACAGACTTAGAAGAAGGGTGGAAGTCATTACTGCTGGCTCCTGGACCCTTTCTGCTTCAGTGAGGCCATGTGACCAATCCTGACCAATGAGCTAAGAGAGGAATTAACCACATCCCATTTGGGCTGGAGCATGTAATAGCCTTGAATTTAAAGAATTAGAGTTTCCCAATCACCTCACACTAGTGCCTGAGGTCTTGGCTATGCAATGGTAATTGTAGAGTTCTTTTTAGTCATTGTCCTTATTCACATGTCATCACTCCTTTCATTTGTGTTATTTAATGTTCTGTCTAGCTGAGTCATCTAAAATTCATTGGGTGTGGGGCCTCTTCATAGCTATTAACTAAGTATTTTCATGGAGAGTTTAACCAAAACTCCTTTTAAAAAACATCATATTACATATAAAACATACTTAAGCAAAAGAATAGTTTGAAGATCAGGTTGTTTATACTTTTCATATGTCCTTTCATGACCATAATACTTTGAAAAGCTTACTATAAAGTAGAGGTTATCAGTTACTATGTGGTTATTTCTGGGTACCAAACACCACAATTATACTGCCCAGCCTATAAGCTATATGGAAACTACCTTTATTACAACTGAGGATCCATAATTTTATAGGTATGGATGCTGAGCTGAGTGATTTGAATAATTCTTGCTATAGGTCAAGGGCAAGGAATGTGGTGTGTGATCAAACAAATACCAGAAGAACATCCTGTGTTTTCTATAACATGTGAGAACACTGCCTTGTGAGTTAATGAGGTTGGAGTCTGGACAGTGACCAGGTCTCCTCAAACAGGATACAAATTTGAAGGGTAACCAGGCAAGCAGAGTCTACATTTATGTGGATATCTATATGGGCATTGGGTGATTCTCTAATTATGGGCACCGGGATGCCTTTATGGGTACTGGTGATTATCTTTCCCTCTTTGACAACTTGTTTAGGAACATTTAGTATTTAGTGTTCTGCCAATTTTTTCAACTATTCAATTCTGTCTAAAAAATTCGGAGATGTACACACACTTGCCCCATAGGGTCACTTTTTCAAACATGAGATACATGGTATGTAATAATGGGTCTACTGAGATATAATCCTCCTCCTCCAGCTGGCAGTGGACAGAGCAGTGAACCTGATTCTGGCTGTTCAGGCTTCTTCTTCTTTTTTTTTTTTAAATATATTTTATTGATTTTTTACAGAGAGGAAGGGAGAGAGATAGAGAGTTAGAAACATCGATGAGAGAGAAACATCGATCAGCTGCCTCCTGCACATCTCCTACTGGGGATATGCCCGCAGCCCAGGTACATGCCCTTGACCGGAATCGAACCTGGGACCTTTCAGTCCGCAGGCCGACGCTCTATCCACTGAGCCAAACCGGTTTCGGCTGTTCAGGCTTCTTAGTCTCCATATTATACCATCTCATTTGATGACTCTACAACATTGTGTGGGCTGCCACCCTTCTCTTGTTGTCCTCACTATATTCTTCCTGATCCCATGAGCATGAAGATAATGTGTACTACTCCACAGTGCTATCATCCCTCCTAGGCTCATGGCAGCCATTGTTGGAGAACTAGGTACTTTTAGGAGGGTGAGCTATTCTATGTACCTACTATGTGCTAGCATTAGGCACTGAAATACAACCATGAACTAGAAATGTCTACATATCAAAGACCATCAGAGCTGTTATTTGTGAAGTGCTCTGCATCTTGCAAGTCACACTGTAACCATTTAACATGGAGGGCATTTCTGGGCTGGAATATGATCATCATTGTTAGGCGAGATATAAAAGAAAGAACCCAAAGAATGGATGAGGGACAAGAGAGGTGAAACATCTGGAACACTGTGCAAACCACATTAAGGAGATGGAAAACAAAGTTATTAGAAGACATAGCTGGATAAATGATGAAATTAAACAGTGAAAGGCAGTAAGAGGTAGAACAATAAAAGGTGAGTACTAGGGAAAACTTCCCGAGATGGGGAACCCTTAGATTGCAAAGGTGTTTCTCAATGGCTGTGTTTCTACAGCTGTGTTTCCAATGCTGCTAGGGAAACCGGATTCCTAGCAGCATTTAAGACTAGACTAAACAGAACTCAAAAGAGATCAATCGTAAGGAGCAGTTTGGCATGGACTGAAGGGTGGGCCTGTTTTGTGTTCTGCCATCTCAAGTCCATGATTGTAAAAACCACCATGGGTCAGAGTGCCCAAAGGTCAAGCTCCACATGACAGGTGAGACTGGATGGCCAAGCAGAGACCGTGTGAGCAATTGGAAGGTAGAGAGTCTGGCAGATTAGAGCAGCAGAGGAACAGAACCAGAGTGGAGGCACCAATGGGAGTTCTGGTCTGCAGGGAGCTCTTCATCATCACTTTGCCTTGCTTTATGCTGTGTGTGTGTGTGTGTGTGTGTGTGTGTGTGTGTGTGTGCACGCTAAAGAGAACGGGAAGAGGCTAAGATCACCAGTAAAGATTACTGACAGAAGGAGGCAGGGCCCTGAGGGTAAGTACTGCTTCCAGAAAGAGACCTGAATGACCATGCTTTATGGTGCAAAATCAAGATAAGACTTAGAGAATTACTTGAAACTGATTTCCAAAGGTTCTGCCTTTTATTTTCATAACTAGGGCCCTTCTTACCCAAAAGCAAAAGGGGTGGATACAATTGAGATAGGATTTTACTGGGAATGTTCTTTTTCATTTATGGCTGATACCTAATGATCTTTTCCTCGTTATAAGACTTTTTTTAAAACAGTGATATGCCATGTAAGACAACACAGTAAGTTTTTAGCTGCTCTGGTACATCAGTGAGGGTGTTCTTCAAAGTCATCCATGTGGCACCAAAAGTAGATAGCAGACATTGTTAAATGATTGTGCCAGTGCCCATGTCTCTCTAGCTTCACTATCCACCCACCGCCCCCATTTAGGGGGAATCCCACTTACAGGCAAAGAAGGTTAGTGATGCCTCTGTTTGAAGATCAATCTGAATTTTCAGGTCTTACCCAAGTCATAAGAGCAAAGGGAAAATTGGTGATTTTCATATCAAGCAGCACTTCCCAAGGGAAATCCCCTCTGTTGTGTAGATAGCTTAGTGGTTGAGTCAGTTTAGTTACAGCCAGCTCTCTCTACTAATGGCTGTTTCCCCTTTCCCTTGAGAAGTGAATCTCATCCTAAAAGATCATTCTAACCTGGATCCTAGAAAAAACAGAAAATTCACAATTTGAATAAAAATCCAAGCTAATGGTTAACTGCAATTCATGTTATTATGAAAAAGCATGCACCAACTGACTGAAAAGTGACTTTTAAAGTATCTACAAAACATGCAATATCAAAAAGCTGCCTGTGTCAGCAACCAAATCCCTTGTAGGTGAGCTTAGACATTAGAGAAACTCAGTACTGCAGAGTCTGTCAGATATCTTGCAATTACAAGTGTTAGAATAATGGACCTAACTAGCTCAACTAAAAAGGTGATTTGTTTGGTTCATTAACTGAATTATCTAAGAGTTTCAAGCTCAGATGGATCAAGGAGTTCTAACAATAACATCAAAATGGGTTTTTCCTTAGTTTCTTCACACTGCTCTACTATGCATTGATTTCATTCTTAGTGGTTCCATTCTTGCAGAAGTAAAATGATCATCCAGCAGCTCCATGCTTATATTTCAGTGGCTGTAAGTTCAACAGGAAAGAGAGAATGCCTCTATTACAGTAGTCCCAACAGAAGCCTTGCGACTGCTTCACTGGATATAATTGGGTCACAGTCACTTTTCTGAACCAGTGTCTGTGGCCAGCACAATGGGATTCTGTGATGGGTCAGGTTTGATTCACATCCCACTCCATGAAGCTAAGACTAAATTCAAGGGGAGACTACTTTACTACGCAGACCTCGGAGACTGAAATGGGTGGAGAGAGTATTTTCCAGGAGGAAGATAGAGTTTTCCCTACCAGATCAAGAGGGAATGGGTGGTGTGTTGCCATAAAACCAACAAACACCACTATACTCTAGATTTAAATTTTTCTCTAATAATGTGTGCATTGCAGGGGGGTGGGGGGAGTGGCAAAGATAAAGAGAGAAGGCACAAACAGGTGAGCAAAGTAACTAGATCTCCAAAGAAATGTCTGATAAGTCTATAAAGAAAGCATTAACAAGGAGCTAGAGGCAAGATGCAGGCCAAGTAGAACAAACCAGATTCTGTGTGTCAGCACAGATTGTCTTTTGGGTGAAACAAAATTCTCTTATCATTTGGAAATTAAAGTGACTTTCTACAAGACACTTTTCTTCTCTGGGCTTGGTGTAATCATCTAGAAAGTGACATGGAAGAGTGAAGAGGATTTAGAGCAACTGAACATTAAGGTTCCATTATGCTACAAATTTATATCATATTTAATATTTAATAAACTTTAATTTAAATTATAATTCCAAGACAGGACTAATGAGCATTACTTAATACAAGAAATACCTAATTTAAGAAAATATAGTACAACTCACCACTACTTTCTTATAATTTTGGTTACATTATGTAATAATGGACTTGCCAGGAGTCCTTCATATTGGTGATGGCACAACCAAACTGACCAACACTAGATCTTCTGCATAGTGCTTGGGATGAAGGCCAAAGTTAATTAATTAGTTGTGATTTGGCTGGATACTTTTTCACCCATATTGACCTGGTCAATTCAGGCAATTTTGTGTATTATTCTCATTAATAAGATTATACATCTGGCTTAAGGAGAAAAGTTAAGTCTAGTACTTGCTTAAATAGCAGAACTTAAACAATTTATTAACCTAAAGTTCTTTTTTCTCTTAGAGTATTGGAAGTCCTTGGGGTGTCAACTGAAAAATAATATTGAGTAGGTGTTTTGTCATCAAAAAAGATTTATTTGGGAAAAAGAAAGGGATGCAACAAGACAAGCCACGTGCACACTCTGGCCTGTCAAGGTAGAGGAATATTTATATAAGGGAAAAGGAAGTTAAGGAAAGGGAAGTTAGAACCAAGGAGCTTTATTATAAACATAGAGTTCTTCCTGTAGGGTTCTTGTGTGCATGGTTCTTGTGATTACTTAGAGTGCAAGAACTTCCATAAGCCCTCGCTCCTCCCATTGACCCTCCCAGCTGATTATGTTTTCTTAAAGTTCCAGTTAGTCTTTATCAGGGGTTAAATGATGCCTTAGCCATTCTTTCCCAGGGCTAAGAGCCAGCTATAGATATTTTATTGAATTTTTTCATAGTTGTAGTCCAAGCTTTTATAAGATCCCGGTTTTCCAAATGTTTGATTTCTCCACAATTGTGAATACAACATTTTGTTAAGCTGCCTTTGTTCTTTAAGTGGTCCGCAGAGTAGGAAATCATATTTTTTTCAGGGCAGGATGTTGCCATTCAACAGATGTCTAGGGTGGGACCACCATAGCCCCAAAGAGGTAAATGTTCTCAGACCCAGATTGATGGTGAGATCTGTAATAGTCTTTCAGACCTTGCCCCTGGGAGTCTGGCTCACTTATTTTTCTGTGACTTGATAACTCAACTCTCTTGTCCTCTTGAACATCATTTACTCCTTGTTGAACACATCCCAGGCTCCCTTGAGAATTTTATTCTTGGTGTATTTCTCAAGCACAGCTTCTCCAAGAATAGTTTTTCCAGATTTGATTATCTGCCTGATGAATGCATTTGAAGGCCTCTTCCAGGGAAAAGCTGTTGTGGTGCATTAACTAAATTCTCTTTTAAGCTCCTTCCTTAGTTATGATTTTTCCTTTTCTCATGTGAAGACTATGTTTCTCTACAATACCTTATTTAAACCCAAACAGTACAGAAGGCAGGGCCTGGAAAGGGGTGGTAGTCAGTGGAGACAAGTACAACACTATTTTCCAGATTTCACAGAATATTTGGTAATTGTTCCACATTTTCAGTGACTTTATTATTGAGTAAAAATGAGAGTATGTGTAAATAATAGGGAGAAGTTGCAAATACTTCTAAATTTTCTTTTATCTAGAAGGTCAAACTGAGATGGTAGGGCATTCCACAAACATGCCTAAATTCTGTGATAACCATTGTAACTCTACAGTTTAGAGAATATATGATAACTTACAAAGAGTTTTCTCTAGAAGCTTCCCATTGAAACCACAGCCCATGCGATGAGTTAATGTCTTCCTTGTACAGTTGGGGGTTTTCTGTTATTAATGCAGTGTTCTTCCTATGTGTTTGGTGGAAAGAACATCATACAGTATGATGCTAGCAGCATCCCTGGCTTCTGCTCACTAGATGCCAATAGTATCCCCAATTATCTCCAAATGTTGTCAAATATGCCCTGGGGGGAGGCAAAATTGCCCTAGTGAAAAACTGCTGTGTTAGAGAATTGGATGAAGAAAATCCAACTCTTGCTTGATACCTGGCCTAGATAGGAAATAATAACTTAGGTTCACACACCTCAGAGGGCCCTTGTGATGGACAAAAGGGGTGGAGGTTATGAAGCGCTGTACAAATACTATCATTCTCCTCCCCAAACTGGGAAGCGCTCATTGTTTGTTTTGCTTTTCTAAACACCATTGTTTCTGACTGATGCTTACAGTGTACATTTACTGTAGGTGAGGTCTGATGTAAAACACTTGGTGTGTATTATTTCACAACAATCCCAAGACAAAGACCACATCACAGATGGGAAACAGAAATATAGAGATGATAAGTAACTTGACCAAGACCACCTGTACCGGAGTATTTGGAGCTAAGTCTGCAGCACCCATTCTGGCCCCAGAACCTAGTTCTGATCCATTCTGCAGGTTGTGTGGAAGGCTCACCTCTTCCTCAGCAAACATCTACTGACCATCCAGTGGGCCAGGTGCTGGGCTGAGCACCCGATGATAAAGGAGAACATAATGACGCCCTGGCCAGTTTGACTCAGTGGATGGAGCATTGGCCTGCGGACTGAAGGGTCCAGGTTCGATTCCAGTCAGGGCACATGCCTGGGTTGCGGGCTCGATCCCCAGTAGGGGGCATGCAGGAGGCAGCCATCGGTGATTCTCTCTCATCAGGGATGTTTCTATTTCTCTCTCCCTCTCCCTTCCTCTCTGAAGTCAATAAAAATGTTGTTGTTTTTTTTTTTAAAAAAAGGAGAACATGATGACAGCAGCAGCAGACTGTCTGGGATATTTTAGGATAATTATGAGGAAGAAATAGGAAGGCCTTGAAATTTACCTACAATATTTTCCAGCAGAAACAGGCCACTTGAAACCTTTCTGATGAATTTATGTGCAAAGGTGAATTTCCTCCCACTGGCCAGGCCCCTCCTATGTCATTGTGATGGCTTGCAGTAAAATAGGGATGAATTTGGTCAAACAGCCAGTTGTCAACCTGTTGGAAGGTGACAACTTGGTTGTATCTTTCACATTTGAACTGTTGAAAGGGATCTGGGTTATTGTTTTAATGAGATCTTCTAATGAGAGTTTGGGGGAAGGAGAAACATGGTGTGTGGCTTTGCTTCCACCTTGTGCCATGAACAGATGAACCTGGCAGCACAAATTAGGATTTAACCTTTTGTCAGGAGAGTCCGTCTCCGCCATGATTATTTTAGCATGCAGCTGAAGACCTTTGAGACTTTTCGCTGTGCAAGGCTCTGAATGAAAAACCAAGAGGGTTTACCACATAGCCTCTGCCTATCCTCAAGGAACTTATCTTCTAAAAGCACCCATACATATATATGCCTGATAATAGTAGCTGCCATTGATTGAGAACCCATGAGACATTGAGAGACATTTTGTGTGTAATCTCAGCACTATTGACATATGAGGCTGGATGATTCTCTTTTGTGGAGAGCTGTCCTGTGCATTTAGGATATTTCACAGCATCCCTGGATCCTACTAACTAGATGCCAGAATTAACCTTCCCTCCCACACTGGGACAACTGAGAATGTCTGCAGATATTATCAAATGTCCCCTAGGAGACAAAGTCGCCCCTGGTTGAGGACCCATGAATTTGATGCCTCAAGCCTGCTATTCCTGCTACATATTTTTAATTCCAAACCAGGAAACTGAGGCTGCAAGAAAATGTCTAACTTGTACAGGTACACAGGACTGAGGGGCGGAGGCAGGACTTGGGTGGAGCCTTCCTGAGTTTAAGTGCTGTGGTAGCCACAGCACCACAAGGCCTGTGGGATGCTGAAGCCCAAGGATGCTCTGGGAGGACCAGAACAAGGACCCTGTATCCACCTGAGAGGCTGGGCGTGTGGGAGCAGGGGCCTCAGTGCCACGGGTGGGATTAGAGAGGAGGGCAGGAGGGCTCAGGCCCATGGGTGTACATGGGTTCCGGGGGAGGATGTGGGAGGGTGGAGGAGCTGGGGGATGGTTTGGTTCAAGTCAGTTGTGACTACACAATTTGAGAGGACTATCTCCACCATCAAGCGTCTCAGTCTCTCTCAGCCCACAGCTATCGTGCTCATCTACCCGTCCAGCTGCAGATTCCCTCTGGGTAACATTTCCGCGGGGCCTGCGGAGGAGCTCCCTCTGTCTGGTTGCCTCTGGTTGAGCTCTGCTCTCTGCCCCTCAGCCCTCCTGGGAGGCATTTGTCACAGGGTTTCCCTTGCTGGAGCACTAAGCAGGCCTGCCAGCTCCGCAAAGGGCGAAGAGAAATAAAGCGCTGGGAAGTGATGCTTATCTCCATTGAGGTCTGGCTTTTGGCCCCTGCCTTTTCCTCCTTAATAATCCCAAAGAGGCAGACATGGTAAATGTAATTCTGCCCTTCTCACCTCACCCTGCCACCAGCATCCCAGGCTCCCTGCACCTTTATCTTCACATCCTCCCTCCCTCACCTCCCTCCGCCTGGAGAAACCCTGTGCAGGCTTGTCAATCTGTCACAGAGGTCTCCAGCCCCCCAGACCCCTCCCCAGCACTGTGGCACTGTCCTGAACATCAGCCTGTGTCTGTCAAAACACTGACAGCGCTTCTGCCGGCTCCCAGAGCATCAGATCCCATCTGCACCGCAAACAGTCTCCCAGGTTTATTTTGCCTATCACTTCCGAACACTTGCTATTTAAATTCCAAATCATTTTTCTGGGGGTTAACAGTGTCCCTGCTATTCTCAGAGTTTACTCACTACATCTCCAACTCAGCCACCTTATTTGTATGCTCCTAGACGCGTATATACATACACTTGCACACACACAAATGTGCATTTGTACACACGCATGAGCAGATGCAGACACACGAATAGCGTCCTTCCCACGCAATCACTGCCATGATCATCGGGCTGGGTTAGCGTCGGTTTGTCTGTTACATGAACAACTAAATGCTCTCAAAGACCATTTGAATTAATTTTTGGGAAAAGGAAATATGGAATAGTTTAGATATTTTTTTGTTTCTTTCTTCAGGCCCCTTCCAATCAAAATTTAATTATGTGAATCTGTCAGTTGAAATATGTCAAGAATGCCTGTCATCATTCTCTCTCTCTTCTCTTAGATGCTGGGGGGAGTTTAGAAGTATTTCTCGGCAAATAAAGCACAGTCATCACTTTCTCTGCTTAGGAGTAGAAACAAGATTACTTGATGGCAGGAAGGAGAAAGTAACCCTGCCCCTTTCAGGCGCACGCCTCCCCAACACCTTCCTGTTAATGTTAAACACTTCTAGGTCCAGTGATACTGATCTGCAACCAAGAGTATAAAATAAAGGAGGGCAAACAGTCTCGGGTCCAGGATTAGAAGTGGACCTTGTTTACCAGAGCTCCAGTGAGTGGCTTGGCCTCTGACCAGGTCAAGCCCTGCCTCCCTCTCCAGCACCCCTGGCCTAGTCCCTGCTTGCTGCCTGCTCCTCACCCGCCTTCCCTCCCACATAGTTGCTCTCCTGTGAGACTTAAGCTTTCCTTCCGCTTGAATCTGTGTGTGGAATGCCGAGTCCTGGCCAGCTTCATGTTGGTGCAGCTCACTCCCTGTGGCAGTGAAGGGCTTTGGGTCAAGGATTTAGCACTGCCAGGTTACCACAGACAAAATGCGATGCTATGCGATTTCCAACCAGGGGCCTGATGTTAGAGACAGAGCTGGAGAGCTAGTACCAGCTTGGAAAGAGAAGTCCATCCTGCCTGGCTGGGAATGGCCTGTGGGATGTCCACTGTGGGAGAGAAGTCCCAGCAGCTGGGGTGCTTCTGTGACAAGGCATGAGGTGCTTGAGAGTTACTTGGATCCCAGTGTAAGCATCTAGTGTGTTTTCTTCAGGTCTGAAGTTATTCCAAGAGTCAGGGAAGGTCCCTGATTGATTGTGGACTCAGCTGGTGTTAGAGCCTAAGATGTACCCTTCTGTCACACCAATACTGTACCAACTTTTGCAAATCGTGTGCCTTTCCTTTCTTCTCATGAAAGCCAACCAAATGGTCTGCCTTAAAAGAATCATCTTAGTGAGGACAGAGGACTGTCAATGATAATGGACTTTGCCAGAGGGAAATGCGAAGGCCAAGGCTCATCCACCCTGGGGCATCTCCATGTCTATGAGACACCTGCCCTAGGTGTGTAGACCTGAACAGTGGGGTAAGCTGTAATGATGGGATTTCAAAACAGAACAAGGCATCTCCCTGGTTAGCTTGCTCTGGGCAGGGTCAATTCACACTAGTAGTATTTTCTGCCTTCTTTTGGTTTGTACTCATTTATTCTTTCTCTTCCTCCCTTTCTTCCTTTTTTCATCCCTTCCTTCCTTCCATTACTTTTGTCTTCATTATTTACTTTGTATACATTTTTGTGAGTGTCACTTGTAATTTTATTAAATACCAAAAGAATATAAAAACATTTATAAAATGCATGTAGGCTATGAAAACTAGCAATACAACCAACACTCATGCATTCATCACTGAGTAAAAGAAATAGGATATGGTCACAACTTGAAACTCCTGTCCATTTTCCTCCCTCCCACACAGAACTAATCATTGCCCCCACATTGGGTGTATCTGACCTGTGATACTCATGGCCCATTGAAACTGTCATAAGCTGAAGTTCCCCAGACACTGAGTCATGTAAGGAACATTGCCCTCCAACTTTGAGAAGATCACAGAAGGGAAGTTTCTGAACACTTCGAGTCTTCCTCTTCTTAAGAACAGTGGAAGCTATTAAAAACTAATATATCATCATCCAATACCATCCATAGAAACTACACATCAGTGACACAGCCCGTGATTATAAAGCTATTTAATATGTGTGAAACAGTTTTAAATGTTATGCGATCTAGTGTGGATAGCACTGCCTTTCTCCAACTTCTGAGATCGATGTTCAACAGATTTCTGTTATGTTTTCTTCTTACTCTTTAAGTTTTAAGTTCAATGGGAGTTTGTTAAAACTTTTACTTGTGAGGTTTCTCTTAGATTTGGAGATGTCCATGGTGGATTCTTGTCCTATGCTTGTTCAAAACTTAGAAACCATATGAAATCACTCAAAATTTATGTAATGGAGCCACTAGCCACATGGGACGATTAAGCATTTGAAATGTCCAAATTGAGATATGCTGTAAGCATACGAGGCGCACTGGGTTTCAAAGACTTAGTATGAAACAAAAACATGTAAATTATCTCATTCAACCTGGTAATATTGATTACATTTTGAAATGATAATATTTTGGATATATTGAGTGAAATAAAATCCATTTTTTTTAAATACAGCTACTAGAGAATTTAAAAGAGCATATGCAGTCCACATTTCATGTTTTGCATTATATTTCTATTGCACACTCTATGTTAGAGTATCAGACAAGACAGGATACAATCAAACATTAGATTGTATTATACAACCGATAGGTACAGTGTAGGTTCTTGGCCTTTTGCCCTCAAACCCATTCCTTGTCCTGTTCTCACTTTACTCTGTGTCACAGGGGGGCATGATTCTGTTTTATAAGTTTCTATGACATCTGGCCTCTGCCTGGATTTGGCCAATAGGAAGCACTATTGGGAGGATGGAGGGCGGGAGGAAAGGACAAACCTGTATTCCTCTCTCTATGCTTTGGGCAGTGTTTTGGCAGGTGCTGCCTCACTGTCATGCCCCAGGTTCTACTAGACCCTTCATGGCTCCAATTCCCCACCAGGTAAATGGTTACCTGGACTCTGTGGTCTGGTAACACTACCTTAGCCTCACTCTCCCACACTTGGCTTTTCATCTTTTGTATCACTTGTGTCACAAATTCCCTGTTTCTCCTCTCCTGGTTGGACACTGACTGATTTCTAGCCTAAATGAAGGAAGAGATAAATCGGGGCAGGAGGACATGATGAAATACAGAATGAGGGTCTGACAGCTGAAAGAACCTCAAAAGTGATCAATTAATCTTTTAGACTAGAAACGTGGGACTTAATGAAAATGGTATGGATGGGGAAAAGGGAAAGGAAAATAAAAATTCGGGGAAGGGTGTTAGCCTGGGGAAAGGCCCAAACATAGTAGTTTTTGGGGTCTGTTCAGAAAAAGTCTATGGGATGGAGTTGTTGTTGTTTTTTTAATAACTATATTATTTATTCATTTATTTATTTATTTATTTATTTATTAAATATATATTTTTTTTCATTTCTGCATATTCTATTGGGTGGATGTACCATAACTTTATTGACATATAGATTCTTTTTTTGCCAACTTCTCCCCCAAGTATTTATATCCCCATGCATATCTTTTTTTCTCTGTACATCTTTGACTTTTTCTTTAGGATTATTCTTTTTTTAAAAATTTCTTTATTGGTTAAGGTATTACAAATATGTCCTCATCCCCCCCATTAACCCCCAACCTCCCCCCTCCGCCACTCATGTTCTCATCCCCCTGTTGTCCATGTCCATTGGTTTGGCTTATATGCATGCATACAAGCCCTTTGGTTGAACTGTTCCTCTTACCCCTCCCCTCCCCTACTTTCCATCTGGGGATTGATAGTCTGATCGCTGTTTCTCTGTCTTTGGATCTGTCCCCGTTCATCAGTCTATGTTGTTCTCTATATTCCACAAATGAGTGAGATCATGTGGTATTTATCTTTCTCTGACTGACTAATTTCACTTAGCATAATGCCCTCCAGTTCCAGCCATGCTGTTGCAAATGGCAAGAGTTCCTTTATTTTTTTTTTAAATATATTTTATTGATTTTTTACAGAGAGGAAGGGAGAGAGATAGAGAGTTAGAAACATCGATGAGAGAGAAACATCGATCAGCTGCCTCCTGCACGTCTCCCACTGAAGATGTGCCCGCAACCCAGGTACATGCCCTTGACCGGAATCGAACCTGGCACCCTTCAGTCCGCAGGCCGACGCTCTATCCACTGAGCCAAACCGGTTTCGGCAAGAGTTCCTTTTTTTTTTACCGCAGCATAGTATTCCATTGTGTAGATGTGGATGGAGTTGTTTTTTTTTTTTAAATAAACTTTTCATTCTGGAATATTTGGGGTATGCAAGTTTTACAAAACAGTTGTCAAGATATTACAGAGATTTATCATAGACACCCTCACCCAGCTTTATCTAACACCTTACATAACTATGATGCCTTGGAAAGTTTATTTTAAATGTGGTTGGTAAGTTCTATTAATAGAAGCAGATTACAGATGATCTATATTCATTTTAAAATTTTAGAATGTGAAGAGGTTTTGGAAATCTGTGATCTAGTCCTTTTCATTTTATAAGAGAAGAAACCCAAGCTTGGGAGAGCTCAGTGTCTTTCATTCATTCAGTAAACATGAATTATAATCTAGGTACTGGACTGAAGTGGTAAGCAAGGGTCACTTAGCTTATCTGAAGAGCTGAGAATAGAACTAAAGGCATCTCCTTTGAAATCCAGAGATTATTCCATCAGCTACTATTTGTTCTTGAGGCAGAAGGACTTATCTACTGACAACAGGGAATCGCAGATTGTTATGCCTGACATTTCTCAGGACCTGGATCTGTGCAGGTCTCCTCTTTGGGGATATGTTGAACCCCAACTGAGAGAATGAGCCACTGCCCCACATTTCCTCAAAGCAGCAGATCTCAATCTTGACTGCCTATTGGAATCACCCAGGGAGTCTGAAAAATGCCAGTGTGTAGGCCCCCGTTTTCCTTTTCCTTTTTCTCTTCCCCTACTGTTATCTCTGTAAAAAGCTCCCCAGGTATTTCTAACACGTGGCCAAGGTTGCGAATCAGGCCTAGAATGCTACCTGTAGCTGTAGAAGTTGACACATTGTGGCTTAACAATTCCCCTAGGGGTTGGAGTGCTGACAGCTGATCCCAGTGGTACATTCCCATGTATTTAGTCAGGAGCTCTTCCAAGACTGGTCTTCCTAACTTCCTCAGAAACATTGAAGTTCCCAGATGGGAACTTCCCATTTGGCTTTATCACTGTTAGCATACAAGTGGGTATCAACTCTTTACCATGGTCCATTATTTCCATCTTTTTCCAACAGAAGATGGAAGACCAATCAAGCACGCCCTTGATTAGATGCTCAGAGCTGTTAGGATTCAGAAATGTGTCAACATTTTCAGTGTTGTCTTTGCTACCTCCAGCCTCTTCATTTGGTGCTAGTTATGCCCCAGATCCACACGTGATCAACACTCCCCATCACACTGTGGCCTCTCTCCTCTCCTTTAATAAAACTTAATTTGTAATTTCTCACTTATGCTAAGTTTCAAATTGTAGACGCAAAGAACTTGGTGATAGCAAAACCCAAAAGACTCTATTTGCCTTTATTTTATAGAAAAGTGGAGGGTGCTCTAATTTTAGCCTAGTGTTGGCTTTGCTCATCTCATACCTCTTCTCCCTCTCAGAAGTTGAGAGACTGAGAGGGTTTCCAGTGTTCATAAATTCATTTCTTTTTATTGGCATTCACGGTTCTAATATATGCATGACTGTTTCTCTCTGTGTGTATGTGTGTGCATGCGCATGCCTGCATGTGTGTGCACAGGCTATGGTCTATAATATACACTACCTGTAAATGCTCATAGATGTTATGGAAATGATGCAAGGGCTGTGCCAATCTCACACACACAGAGCATGCATTATTCTAAGACTTTGGCTCTCCGAATGGGAACCTGTAAAAACAGCTGATAGATTTATGTTCATGTATTAAACAGGCCACCCAGCCCTGGTGTAAAATCAGGGTGACAACTGAATACATCACTGTTCCCGGCAGCTACCTGGGTGCACTCATTACCCAGTGGAAAATGGGCCAGGCTTGTTCATTAGAACTCCCTCTCCTAAGGAGAGCCATTTACACGCTGTCTCATTTAAAACAAACAAACCAACCCCACAGAGATCGAAAGGCATCCAGAAAGACCTTTTCCTTTATAGCCTCTGGAAGGGGGTGCGCGGTACTTCTGTCTGCCTGGGTCTGAGCTGTCGCGGATGAAGGATCACTGCACACCTGCTCACAAGAAGGAATGGTTTCCTGTGGGAGGAGGGATTACTTGTCGGCATTAATTAGAAAGACATAGAAGCTGGTAAATATTTTGGGGAGAAATTACTGCAACTTGCTCAAGCAGCATACTGATTGTCACCCATGTCACCTCAAAGGACTGATTCCTGTGAAAGTAGCATGCAGGTCAAGACCCTGCAGGTGAGCTACCTCACAGACAGCTGGAGAGCAACAACTCGTGGTCCATAGTAAAGTCGCTCATCGTTAGACCATAGAACAGGGACAGGGAGGAAGGGTTATGTCCTGGACTTCACTGCCTATGACTTTACTCTCTTAAATTCAGACACTATACATTTCAGAAGGAAGTGGCTGTAAGAATCAAATGATGGTTCCTCATTCTGCCTCATGTGTTCTTCTGTCCCCCACTTCACGCTGTTCCAGACTTGCACCTTCTTTCCCTGATCCTTTGGCTCCTGTCTGGGCTTCCTGCACCCCCTGGGGCTCTCCTTGCTCTGATCAGCCATTTGGGCGATGCCTCCTGCTTTGAGATGTTCTCAAATACCTCAAATTTACTCTCTCTCCCTGACATACTGCACCAATTCAGACTAAATGCAAATAAAAGAGTCCTAGACTCACTAATGCAGGCACTCACTGGCCTATGCAGGCCTTAAAGACCTTCAGGGTGGATCCCAGTCCAGAGCAAGCAAAGTAGTCAGGACACCTGCGGGTCATTCTCAGCCACATCAACAAGAACCCATGCTCTGTTCTGCGGCGAAGTATTGGCAGGGACCTGGTGCACACTCATCATTTGCTTAATCATTCTATCTACCTCCATTTTATGACATTTTAGTGCTTAATTTCTTATCACATTTTACTTTTCCCCCCACTTTTTTCTGTTAACCTGTTAGATGAGCCCCACCAGCCCAAGGGAGGAGGCAGCAAAGATGCTACTGGAAGACATAAGCAAAGGATTCTTTCTCTCTCTCTCTCCAGTCACCTCCATAATGGTCCTGTAAGTTCCCTGGAAGCTGGGATTCAAGAAAATGCCTGAATTAAATAGCCTGGGGATTTCTGTTGTACAAAAACCTATCTGTCAATATAAAAGTGTTACAGTCCTCACCCATCAGCATAAGAGGGTTACCTTCTCCCTGTCCCCTGGCCAGGATACCTAGGGCTTCTGCTCTGGAATATAATCTATATCCTCCAGTGAAAAACTCCCCCCAGCAATGGATTCTTGGTAATCACTTTGACAGGTCTTCAACTGCCAAAATCCCATCTGTGGCTGATCTTCCCTCCTCCCACCACCTTTCAAAGTTTGCACCATACTATTTTAAGCTCACATTGTTCAAAGAAAGGAGATTTCTGGGCTTTGTGTGGCTATGAGCTTCCCAGAAACATTTGCTGATCTTCTGTTCATGGTGACCAGGGTATACTGCCGGAGACAGGGAGAAGGGGAACCAGCTTTGCCCACTGCAGTGGGAAGAATACTGGCAAGAAGGTTAGGAGATATGGGCTTTAGAACTGCTCTGTCCAACACAGCAGCTACCAGCCCCATGTGGCTACTAAGCACTTGCAAGGTGGCCAGTCCCAATCGAGATCTGCTGGAAGTATAAATTACACATGGCTTTCAAAGACTTGCCAAGAAAAAATATATATAAAAAACTTGATAAAATTTTACCGACTACACGTTGAAATGATACTACTTTGGGTATATCAAGTTAAGTAAAATATTCATCTGTATATTTTTACTTTTTAAATGTGGGTGGCTATTAGAAAAATTTTAATTTCACAAATGGCTTGCATTATATTTCTATGGGACAGCACTGCCCTAGACAAACCGGTACAGTTTTCCTAATTGGTAAAATTAGATGCATTAGAAACCACCTCTGGCCATAAGTGTTTTCTTATATGCTACCATCCTTCAAGGTTCACTGTTATTTTTTGATATTTTTAAAATTATTCTCTGTTGCCTGATTGGTGTGGCTCAGTTGGTTGAGCGATTGATGTTTCTCTCTCATCAATATGTCTATCTTTCCCTCTCCCTTCTTCTTTCTAAAATCAATAAATACACATATATTTTTTTAAATTTATCTTTATTGTTGAAAGTATTACAGATGGCCCCATTTTCCCTCCATTAACCCCCTTCCACCCCACTCCTGGGCCCCCCAGGCCTTCACCATATTATTATCTGTGCCCATGGGTTATGCATATATTCATATAACTACTTTGGTTAAGAGAATAAAAACATATTTTTAAAAAGAATTTTTAAAAATCATTATGACCATTAAAAAATGATTCCCTGTTATCACCAATGAATGTTAAGGAATTTTGCATACAAAACATCTGCCTTTTGGGTTACATCAGGGCATCTGGGCACTAGAAAATTATAAAAAACATACCCTCTTTCAAGCAACAAATGCTGGGGATGAAGAGATAAGACATGGAAACACAAAAGCAATCACTAATGATAAAGTCAGATGTGATTAACTGCTAAATTGGTTTTTCTCACAATACAGGATGGTAAAGCTGTAATAAGTCAAGAGCACTTAGAATTGGGAGGCTATTTCTAGTGAGGAGTACAGTGAGGACCAAACATAGAAGAGACTATTATTTCTCATCTCCCATACCGCGATAATAATGGGGAATGATGACGAGTGAGCAGGGGTGAGTTAAACGTGTTTGCAATAACAGAAAGTGTCTTTGTCATTACCTTTCTCTATAAGGATATTTTCCTGACTCCCTTCTACTTGGATGATGCTACCCATTGCTCAGAATCTCAGCCATTTTCTCCAGACCTCTGAGCATGGGAAGCTAGGGATGATGTGAGCCTCTCTGAGGCAAGTGGGAGATTATGTGAGAGGATTCTGGCAGCAAAGGACAATAAAGGTAGGAGGCATCTTTCACTCTTTAAGGAGAGGGAGAAAGTAGTGGTTGAATACCACTTCGTGACATATTGAGTCACTTAGCAGTTTGCTTTGTGACCTTCACCCACCACCACCAGGAACAAATGCCCCCTCAGCAAATGTGAGTGTAGCATTTCATGAAGCTGACGTAGGAGTTGTGGTGATGAATCAATTGAACTGTCATGCTATTCTGGGTTCCTTTAGGGGAAAAAGAAAAAAAGAAACCCTTTGGAGGAAACCACGAGCTGGCCAGTGTCCTCTCTCTCCTTCAAAGTCATCCTCCCAGCTAATTCAGGAAACAACATCTCAGAGGCTCCTCTCTTGGCGTGTGTGGTGTTTTTAAATCCTTTCTAAATGGCTAAGAAGGCAATTCTTTTCAGTCATTTGCTTTGTGCAGCCCTCCCCTTTCCTGGCAGAGACAGTGTATGCACTCTATTAGAGCATTTTTTCTACATATAATGGCACCAATTAAATTACCTTGCAGCCCGACCTTAATCTGGCAGGAATGATTATTCCATGAAACAGTTAGGGCTCTAATTGACATGAAGTGCCTGCAAAATATGTCTTTTGCAGCAACCCCTGTCAAAGTCACATTGATATGCTAATCCCTATAGCTGGCAGAATCACTTCATAAAGAGAGACATTGAAAATTGAATTATTTCAATTTCAGTACCTAGGAATCTAGTGATCTGTCTGTATATGTAACTAAGTAGGTGCAATGCTTTATATGGGTAAACAGCTGTACTAGGGCGTTGCCATGGAAACTGCTTGACTCATGGCAGTTGTGTTAGTGATGAAGTCATTAGCAGTGTGAAATGTACTTTGAGGTTGTCAAGTGTAACACTCCAGGAATATTTCAATGGTATTAGTGGAGCCTTTTCATTTACATAATTTAGGCTTTCACACATGATCTCATTATGGTGTAAGAAAGAAGTGGGTTGTGGGGGCAATTGTACCCAGACCAAATGAATCTCCATTATACTATTCAATTGTTATTCTAGCTCCTGAAATAGAGCCCCCCAAATAAGTCTTCGAAGAAATTGATAACTCCCTCAGAACAATGACTTTGAGAAACCCTGTTGGTGTTGGGACAGGCTTGCAGGTTACCCTAGAAACCACTGAGGACATTGGGATGGTTTCTGTTCAGATGCATCAGTTCTTTTTCTTCTGATGTTTTATTAACCCTATAAATTAGGAAATAAAACTTGAAAGTCAAGATTTATTTTTTAACTAATATCGAAGTGACTGTTGCCCCCTTTCATGTACATCCCCAGTGGGCCCTTAATGATCCTACTGATAATGTGATGTGTGGTATTAGTGGATTTCCAGTTTGAAAAATCATCCTCTAGGTCACGTTACCAGCTCTGTTGTTTTGTCCCCCAAAATATGACTCACCTTCTTCCCAGCTCTCCAGAGTCCATTCTGAATGATTTCTGGCTGTTTCACAAAATTAGATTACCCTGAATCTGGCTCTGAACACTCTTGCAGAAGGAGAATTCTAAACATATTTTAAGCAGTGATCACATTATTAGAGTAAACAGACAGCTTCCTATGGGGAACTTTTTTGACATGCAAAACACTGGGATGTGAGAGTTTAGGTGTATGAGTTTATAGCTACATCTCAATTTTTGGTTCAGTATTCTGATTTTTTCATTCATCCAAATTTTCATTCATCAAATATTTATTGAGTATCTATAAAGGACACTAGGAAGTGATCTAGGTGGTGGGGATACAGTGGTAAACATAACAGACATAGCCCCTGTCTTTATGAGGCATAACCTAACTGGGAAGACATATTCTTAAATAGGGCTCTCTGGAGAAGTGCCATTTAATTTGACACTGAAGGGAGGAGGATGAGCTGGGGAAGAGTAAGAGGAACTACATTTCACACAGAAGGAGAAAATACATGGAATGCACTGAGGCCAGAGGAGTTTGCTGGGATCAAAGGACTTAAAGAAAGGGGGTGATCAAGGGATGAGTCACCCTAAACCTCGCCTTTGGTGGGAAAAATATGTCATCTGAAGAGGGCCATTGTGTTTACTATATCCAGGTGCATGGTGATTTATCAAAGAATGCCATCCACAGGGGATTGGCATCTTCACATTTTTCAGAAATTTAACTGTTTATTAAAATCTTAGATAGCTACACATTGTAACTCCTGCATTTCCCTTGTGTATAGTGAGTCATGGAGCAGGTATTAGAAATTTACTCAAGGAAGTAACTTCCAGGCTTTGCCATTGTGTCTGCTCTAATTTATTTGTCTTCCCTTGACTTCTAAATACAGTTTCTTTCCAATGATATTGCCATGTTCTTTGCATATCCTTTGTCAATATGATCTGTAAAGTAATATTAGTACTATTAATGCTAGTATACCTTTTGCTGCTGTTCCTATCCAGTTGTAAGATGTTTAAGGACAGGAACAAACTGTTACTTGTTTTGGCATCCCCCTTATACTCCATAGGTATTGTAGAAGTTTCTGGAAGGATTATATAAAGGGTAACTAATATCCATCATGGCATGCCTTGGCCCTATAAAATTCCTAAGTGCCTACTAAGCTAAGCTGTTTTCTGCAGAAGAATTTTGCAAATGTTAATGGGAGCAACTTGAAAATGATTTCCATGGGCAAATAGATTTGGGTACTAAATATAGAACATTTGTGAAGACACACAGTGCCTACAGGAATCTTACAAGCCTGAAAACCTGCTTTAAAGACCATGTGTGACTTTGTCTAAATTCCCAAGTTCAGTTGATCTTGGATGAAGCTCCTTCCACTCCATTTCATTTTTGGCCAAAGATACCTCAGTGTCCATGAAATGCAATTTGAGAAACCCAGTTCATTTTAAGGCTTTTACAAAACATTTTTTGAAAAGGTTTTGAAAGCATACAGTATTCTTTAGCTCAAGTGAATTCCTAATGAACTAAAACTTATCCATTCATTCCATAACTCATTGGTCGAACATACATTGACTACCTGCAATGGATGGTAGTGTGCTAGGAACTCGTAGTTCAAGGGAAGCAGCTGTTAAGAAATCCTGCTCTTATAGAGCAATGTGGTTAGTGGTGATGGACCTTGTCCCAAGGCCAGTCTAGGGGAGGTACTAGCCCCTCCCATTCTATTTTGACCCAATGAAAGATTGTGATATATGCCAATGATGGGTCATTTTTCAACTTGATTCCACATTATCCATTCACTCAGCACCTTCTTTAATTGTCCCTAATATACACTTTTAAAGCATATTTTTTGAGAGTAGGGGACTAGCCCTGGAAAGTGCAGCTGCTCCCAGCCCTCCAGATCCCTTGACATGCCACTTATAGTAGTAGTGGTGACTGTGACCATGATAGGCATGATTATGGGTTATCATAGGGCTGCCCAAGAACACCATCAAGAAGCTGTCCATCCTCTTCATGGCCCATAGCTTTCTATATCTGAAAAGAGGAACAGGCAAAGAGCCCATGAGAAACATTTTCCTTCATGTGTTTCTGTAGAAAGGTCAGTCACTGCTGGATAAGAATCAGCACATTTCTCGGAAGCAATCCCAATTCTTTCCATCAGTCCTCCCAGTGAGGCATGTCATGTTCTGTCCATTTTTACAGGCCTTATCTCTACGCCGCCTGCCTTTTTGCCTTGATAACTGATTTCTGCACCATCAGTCGTGTTGGCTATGGGAACTATCTGAAGGGCCACAGAAGTGGGCCAAATGCCAGGTTTACACGTTTCCTCTCTGGAGTCTTTTATCACAGAAACACTTTGTTAGATCCTGGTTTTCGCTATACAACCATGGGCTACTGAGTTAATCTCTATGCCCATCTGCAGAATGGGAGTAGGAACTAATACTGACCTCAAGGGGCTGTTGTGAGCATAAATGAGGTAACCAAAGGAAGACTTGTGTGGAGTGGTCTATGGCTAAGTAAGTGAAAGCTATTTTTCATTCCTATTACGTCTTAGCACTCTTTATCAGAGGCAGATTTGGAATTAGGAAGTCTTACTTCCTATTTGAATTAAACAAGGCTTTGGTGAGCACTAGACATATAATTCAGCAAATATTTGTTAACTACCCATGATGTGCAAGGCTTTACACAGGGCTCTGGGGAAATAAAGGTAAATAAGATAGAATCCTGCCTCAAAAGGGAAGCACCTTAGAGAAAAGGACAAGAGTTCACTATGAGTTCAGTCCTGTGCCAGGTCCTGGAGTGGGGCGGGATAGAGACAAATGTAGGAAAAACAGTCCTAATCTCCCAAGGATCCTATAACTTTGCTGCTATACAGAGATAATAAGTTAAGTTGGGATAAAAATAGATGCCTAACTGACAAAAGTATTTCTGTGACACTAAGTACCAGACTGAGAGGTGAAGGTAACATCTGTCACCCAGTTTAATTTGGTATCTCAGGATCAACTAAGCCAGTGTCTTGGTCCTCTCACCCTTCCAGATGGCCACCCCAAACTGCATGCTGGATCAGGGAGTCAGCCTGCCCTCTAGAATTTTGCTGTTGGTCCATCAATTACAAGTAACTGTATTCCCTGCTGGGCACCTCAGACCAGCTCTTTAGGCCCATTGATACAAGCCGATGTCCTCAGGCTCTGTTTCCAGGGACGCAGAGGGAGCATTGTTTCTGAAAGTGGTGGTCTCCATTTCCCCAGTTTAGGGAGAAATGTAAGACAGCGTCTTCTCTGAACGTATTTTTCCCAGGGTAACCATCATAAAAGTGTCCGTCTCTGTTGGCTGAAATATTTTTCTCCTTTTCAAACATTCTATTGTTCTTTTCATGTTTATTGTTTCCTTTATGCCTCTTTGATAGCTTCTTTTTGAGGCCTTGTAAGATATTTTGATACTGAGTAAGAAAGGCAGATGTAAGGCCCTCTATTATTCTGCCTGTTATTTTGATTTAAAGTTACATGCTCCCTATGGAAGGAAATCATAAAAATACAGCACTGGAAGAAGGGAAGACTGTGGAAAGATGAATAGGAAACTGTTTCACTGGAGAACAAAAAAAGAAGGCTGTTGGGCATGACAATCAATGTGAGAGATCATGAGTGACAGTTAGATAGTCTATTAACTCAATAATAATCGCCTTGTTTAAAGACTGTACTTCATACTAGTAAAGGTGCAGCAACCACTGAAAGATGGTCTAAAACTGCGGTTTCTCTCGATATGTTGTCTAATTCAGTGTAATCACCATCTCTTATGTATTAATTATAGCTTAGCTTTGCAATCGAGATGAATGGAAGAGCTGACATCAAATGGGCCAGATTTGATTAGCATTCTTTGACAGGATTCTTATCCCGGATGGCATTTGGAATCTCTCATTCTCTAAGGACAAATGTGGATGAGAGGTTTTGTTGGGAATTGTGAGCAAGATGGTACAGGATGCTCCATGTGGAAGTTACCTACAGTAGAAGAGACAGCAGGGTTTGAGGAAGGCTTAGTTTTAATTACCGGATGGCCATGGATTTGGGACAGGTCACTGAACTTCTCTGAGTCACTGTTGCTTAATCTGGAAAATGAGAGCAAAGATAGCAACTCTGTTGATCAGGCACAATAATGGGGAGGAGCCAATGGAATAATGTACATGAAAGTACATTTTGTAAATTTTTAACTGTTGAAACAAGTGTTAGTATCAGTCCTTGAATGAGAGACATACCACCCCCTACTGGACAAATAGCTTCTTCTTGGCTAGTCATCTTTAATGTCTAGGTTAGGTGCTTCTATGAACAGATGCCACTCTGTCCAGGGGACTGACTGAATGACCTGGCTGCCTGGTTACCCAGCCTGGGCATAGCCCTGGAGGAGAGAGTTTACAATCCCATTTAGGACACAGATAAAATGTGACAAGCCACTCATTCAAAAGGTCAAAATAAGTTCACTTTAACGACAAAGAGGCATTTTGCACTCCAGGCCTATGTCTCCATTTAAAAAGGAAGTGGGAAAATCCTTCAAAGATGAATTTACTTAATCAAGCCACAGTTGGAGCCATGAAAAACCTATAATCATAATATAATATCTTCTGAATATTTATTACTTTTCGCCAGACGTACGCATCATTTCTTTTATTCCTCACATCGTTCTCTATAAAGTAGCAGGAGAGATCATTTCAGATTTAGGAAAATGTGTTCTAGACCCATTTGTCCAAGGAGGCATCCTTGTAATTAGTGGAACAGCTTTGACAAAGCAGGTCATTCAGGGCCATGCTCACTGCTGTTACTTAGAGGAAGAGCTAATCACACATCCATTTATTTAAAGTGGTTTGTTTGTTTTATTTTCCCCTTGATGCAAACATGACAGGGGAGCATGCAAAGACTACTGCAAGCCCAGGTCACTCCTCCCCAAGGACAATAACAAGAAGAGCAAGTGTGGTGCTCAAATTATTTCCAAATACAACCTCCTTTCCCTGAAGCCCCTTTAGCCGCTTTCTATTCCCCGGCCCTCGTCCCTTGGAGCTTCCTTTTTCTTCCTTGTGTGTAGATAGGAAATCTGATCAAAGACCATCTCTTTGCTGGCTTTCAATGGAGGTTAGCCTGCGCCAGAATATGATTAATGTTTGATTGCATATTAACATCTTTTTAATTATGAAAACTAAAATTTAAGTGAAAAAGAAAAAAAACCCAACAATTTAAATCTCTCCCAAAGTCAGTCTCCTGTGAGGTTCTCTGGGAGAGAAGGAAGGAGAATTCTGGGACCTAATTCAATGGGAAAAATGAGAGATCATTTACCCCCAAAGACAAGTTTCCTTGCTTCTCAGTATGACAATGACATCTTTCTTATTCTCCACTGAGAAACAATTCTCCAAGTTTTTGTGGTTTCAAAGACTCAAAATCTGGAGTTGAGTTGCTTGACCCATTCATTGGTTGAAGAGCCATTGCTTAGCCATGAAAAAATGCAGAGTAATAAAGCTTATCACTAGCCTTCTGGCTAAAAGGTAATTTTGTTTTGCAAATTAGGTTCTTTAACACATTAGAAATTCTGTAAGAGATATGGCATTGGGCCTGGGTTTAGAATAGAAAATGTTCCTGGGATATAGCTCAGCTTCTAATACAGAACCCCATGGGGTACATTGGAATGCTGCTGGCATTGCTGATGATGTCAAACTGCCATCAGTAAATGAGAATCCCTTTCTTTTTAGAGGGTTTCCAGCATTCTGCGCAAGTGTTCTATGTAAAATCAGGAACCTGGGGAGCAACGCTCTGCATGGCATGTTGCCTGTTGTCTTCTTGGGGCCTCAGCTATTGCTGTGATGTGATTAGATTCCAGGAAAAGCTAGGAGCATTCATGCACACACACAAGCATGAATGCAGGTGCACACATCCAACTTTAAAATATGACTAAGGAAAAAGTAGCACAAAGGTCCCTTTCTTTTCTGGGGGGGGTGTCTTTTTTATTGTTGAAAATATTACAGATGTCCTCCATTTCTCCCCACTTTGCCCCCTCCACCCAACCCCCACCCCACCCTTGGCCTTCACCACACCATTATCTGTGTCCGTGGGATAGGCATGTATGCATGTAAGTTCTTCAGTTAATCTCTTTTATTGTCTCAAGTCCTGGCCTAATAGAGTTGGTTTCTGATACTTGTATCTTTGAACTGTCTTTGGTGTCTGTCCCAGTGGGTGCTAAAGCTGGCATAAAGATGTGCAGGGGATGGCTTCCTGTGTTTTTAATTACTATTATTAGTTATTTGGCTGATAACTGGGTTTGTGGTTTTGACTTACGCATTTTGGCAGGAAGGAAAGTAAGTACTCTGCCCTAATTAGTGTGCCTTTGGAGGCCAGACCCTGACATCAGGCCTAAGTTTGACCTGGGCACACCTCAGAAGAGAGGGCTTTGGTGTGAAAAGTAAGAATAGGCCATTCCATCTGGACCCCTTTGTTTCTCTCATTGTTATCCTTGTTGTCAGTATCCAGTGGGTCCTTCCTGAGGACCTACAGCAGTGATGGCGAACCTTTTGAGCTTGGTGTGTCAGCATTTTGAAAAACCCTAACTTAACTCTGGTGCCGTGTCACATATAGAAATTTTTTGATATGTGCAACCATAGGAAAACAAAGACATATTTTTGATATTTATTTTATATATTTAAATGCCATTTAACAAACAAAAATCAACCAAAAAAATGAGTTCGCGTGTCACTTCTGACATGCGTGTCATAGGTTCGCCATCACTGACCTACAGCCTCCTGTGTATTATAGGTGTACCTTCTTCCATTCTTCAATGTAACTAGTGAGTTACAGACTGTTATATCTTCATTTTACAGTTGAGGGCACTGAAGCTCAGAGAGGTTAAATACTTTCTCAAGTTTGCACAGCAAATTCTATGGTAGAGGATATCCTGCCATATCTGTTTCCAGCTCCATAAAACTAACCAAGTATGCTGGTCTACTGAACCCTTCCAAACTGAAGTAATAAGAAACCACATAATTTATTTCCCATTTAATCTTAAATTAATGACAATACAGTGTGGGACTCATTCCACGAACAGTGCTCTTGGTCAAATACAAAATGAATGCTTCCAATCTGAACTGTGACCGGCATTGAGAAAGGGACTGATGTGCTTGCCATGGATGTGGTCCTGGGACAACATGGGACTTATTCAGATAGAGAGAGCTAAGAGAGATGGGGTGCCAGAGCATTTCAAGAGCAGCAGCAAGGTCCAGGTGAATGGTAGGAAAGAGCACAGTTGTTGGGGAGAGCTCAGTGAACATATGTGTTAAGGAAGAAGTTGAAGGTTCCCCACAATGTTTGGGCCACCTAAAGGTGAGTCAAGCCAGTAAACTGTTCAATGTCATTACCACTTCCCAGCTGAATGTGCCCTTCAAGGGCTGCAGAATTTCAAAATATGGTGAATCTTGAGCTGCACCTGGATGTCAGCTAGTCTGCCCTCCCACCTGTGGTAGCAGTCTCCACCCCAGGATTCTAAACAGGCTCTGCTCGAAATATTCCAGTGACCAAGAGCTCACAGCTTCTGCAGGCTCTTGTTTCTTTCTTGATGGGTGTCATTATTAAAACACTCTCCCCATGATTTTCTGATACTCTGTCTTCTCATGTTCTCTCCCCACCCTCCATCACAATCCTCTCCCCCAACCCACCCGTGTTACTCCAGACCTACCTGACCCCACCACCTATCACACTTCCAGCCACTATTTGAAATTTACAAGTCTAAATTAGACCTGCTTCTTTGCCTAAGTCGCCAGCTTAGGGCTTCTTATTATATTAATTACTATGTGAAGGAAGCAAAGATGATATTTTTTTTTTCTCAGACAGATTTCTCCTCAGCCTTATTATTGTTCGGAAACCATAAAACTGAAAACTGCATTTTTATGACTCCAAATGACCTTCAGAATTCCAGACACAGCTAACTTCTGCTTTAGCTATAATATTTTGGCTCATTAATTTCAGAGAAGATATTCCGATTTATAATTTTATTAAGTTTCTGAGGATTTTTAATACTGTGTTTCTAAATATGATGAACTTCTCACTACCAAATTTTAATTAGAGAGAATATTAAATCCTCAATTAATGCCCACAGTAATGCATATTTAATATCCAATAACAGTTGATCAGAATTCTTCTAGAGAGAAAGGGATTGGGACACTCGAGGTCCTTGGTTCTCATTAACCAATGGGGCAACCATACCGTCCTCTCAGCCTCCCCTTGCCCAGTAGAGTAGAGTCCATTACGAGGTATTGGTCAGGAACAATTAACACTCTCATTATTAGCTTTTCCACTGGAGTGAGCAAGGAGTGTCCTGCCACTGGGTATGCAAGAGGCGCAGCATAAATTTTCTGAACAAGTCAGCCCAAAGCATGTGAAGGAACTTTTAAAGGGACTTTATTTACTCTTTTATCTCTAATCCATTTCCTCATGTGCAAGTGCATTAGTGCAAGTGTCTGCAAACTTTTTCTGGGAAGGGCCAAGTACTAAAAGTTTCGGGCAATGCAGCCATAAGGTTTCTTGTTGGGGTCCAGCCCCAGCAGGTCCAGGGGTTCCCAAAGGTGTGGACAGAGTCGGCAAAGAAGGAATGACATGGAGGCAGCGTTCAGTTGATCAGCATAGCGAGGTTCTTTTGGGGAGACAGTGTTCATTTGATCAGCAGCCTAGCCAGGTTCTCTAGTCAGGTTCTCCAGCCAGGTTCTGTCTGTATTCTCCTGTTACATCTGTATTTATACCAGTTGATTTTAATCCTATCCATTCTATTCCAAAGGTTAGGGCGTTTGTTATCTCCATGCCAAGGTCACTACTCTATTGTTCTGTTAAGCTACAAGGAAGTAACTGAAAGAAATTATCCTAAGTAAAGATTATGTAGCTTAAGCATGATTGTTCCATAGTTGAAGTGATTAATTACCCGCCTGGCACTTAGTTAAGGGGTTTTATTTCCTTCCTCAGTCCTGTTAATCCCTAACTCCAGGGACAAATTCCCACCTGGGAAACAACCTTTCTCGGAGAGGTGACCTTGGCTAAAACACATAGCACTAAGAAGGGGAGCAAACATATTAAGAACAGTATGCCATATACACCAGGTCCCTTGAAACATGCTGTGCAGATGTTTCTTCCCTGCAGCGACTGTGTCAAGCAGCAAGGATGGACCGGCTTCCGGCAGTTTCTATCCCAGCTGCTTGATTCTGCCCTTATAGCACAACAACCACTATAGACAGTACATAGGTGGATGGGTGTGGCTGTATTTTAATAAAACTTATTTATGGACACTGAGATCTGAATTTTGTATCATTTTCACATGTCAAGAAATACTATGATTAACTTTTTTCAACCATTTAAAAGTGTAAAAACCATTCTTAGCTCATGATGTGGCCAATGGTCATAGTTGGCCAACCCCTGCTTGAGTGGAAAGAGTCCAGAACTGAGGTCAGGAGGCCTGGCATCTTGGTCCAGCTCTGCCACTAGGTTGCCGAGGGGCTTGCGGGAAAGGCCCTGCACTATCTTGTGAACCAGCTTCTTCATTTGTAGAATGAAGGTTTGGCCTGTACGGCAGCTAAGATCTTGATCTGAAAATGAGTGAACCCTTCCATAGCAAGAATTTGCTCAGGTACTCTCTCTAGAGGCCCTCAGAACCATCTGTTTTTATTTCCCTCTTGCTTCTTAAAGCACCCACCACCCCTCCTCAATAACTGAAAAGAGGACAAAGCAGCCAGGCCATGAGCAGTGCCTTTCGTTGCAACAGGAAAGGTTTCTTCCCCTGCTCTCTTGGAAGCCTTTATTATCTTGAGAGCTTCAGAGACTTCATCTAGAAAACCTATAGAATCCAGAAGCAAACAGCATGGCTGTGGAATGGAGAACATGCTTCTTCTTCCAAGGGCTGGCGCTCAGCTCTATTCAAGCATCAAATGAGGCTGAACTCCCTCCGGTCTCCCGAGTTAGCTCTCATCCCTTCAACAGCCAGGCTTGTATCTTCATACTCTTCTCCTTCCTGTAGCCCAGATGGAGGGTAAAGAGTATTGCTGGGGTTCAAGTCATAGAAATGGATAGTCAACCTAACTTTGAAGACGTGCTCAAAGAGATGTGCCCTGCACATCTGTGGGTGACAAGAAGGCACAGATCGCCTGGGCAAGGATATAAGCCTTGTTAGCCAGGGAGGGCCAGGCAGATAATGAAAGCCATACAGGTTGGCTAATGAAGGAAGAAGCAAGGATATCCAGCAGGCTGAATGTCTACTAGGGCAGTGGCACTGAGAGGATGTATAGGTACACAGCACAGGGTAGGCAGTGGTATTCCCTTGGTACTACACATTAGCTTAGAGAGGCCTAGAGCAAGGCTACTGATGAGGTCCACAGGCTAAGCTACAGACCCACAGGTGAGGCCTGCACAAATTTTTGCTGTGTGCCTGCCAGCTTCAGACACTTGGAAGAGAGGGAGGTCCTTGCCTCAGATTTGCTATCTAATCAGAGAGAATGAGAATAAGGAAAGTCAGAAGAAATTCTAAGCTTTTTACACACACACACACACACACACACACACACACACACACACACATTCAAAAATAGAAGTAAAACCAGAATATAAGGTTCATGGTGGGGAGTAGCAGCAGCAGCAAGAGTTAAAGCAAAAAGTCAGAACCAGTGGTAGGGAGCCTCGAATGCCAAGCAAAGGAATTGAAATATCCAGTTATAGGATCAGCATGCTTTACAGCACTTGCATTTTAGACATCAAACACTCTAAATATTTTATCTTATTCAATACTCTCAATTACCCCATTAGGTAGGGATATTTTTTAAAATATATTTTTATTGATTTCAGAGAGGAAGAGAGAGGGTGAGATAGAAACATCAATGATGAGAGAGAATCATTGATCAGCTGCCTTCTGCATGCCCCCTTCTGGGGATCGAGCCTGCAACCCAGGCATGTGCCCTTGACCAGAATCAAACCCAGGACACTTCAGTCCACAGGTCGATTCTCTATCCACTGAGCCAAACCAGCTGGGGCTGGTAGGGATACTTTTATATACAATTTATAAGTGAGAGAACTGGGCACAGAGAGGTTAGGAGATTTGCCCAATATCTTCCAGCAACTAAGTGACAGAGCCAGGCTTTGGACATAGACAAGGTAGCTATAGGGTCTGGGCTCCTAATCACTAGGCTATATTTTCATTAAAGGTTCTGGGGGCTCCTAAGTAAGGTTAAAGACTCACGGTTTTTAAAAATCCCAAATGTCTGGCCCCATCACTGGGCATTCAGATTCCACACATTGAGATACTGAATAGTTCCCTGGGTAATTCTAATGCACATACACCTACCTGGTTGACAGTCACTCCTACTAGCAAGCCAGTAGGATTCACATGCATTTCTGATGAGCCTGACAGCATACCCAAAGTTGAATGTTTGATCAAGGAAGGTTGCAAGCAAAGCAGTAGTTTAGGAGGACTGACCTGGCAGTTGGGCGTGGCAGGAACTAAGAAAGTCCACAGAGTTGAGGTGAGGAGAGAGTAGCAGACTGTTCAGAAGCCAAGTATTGAAAGAGAAGGGACTTGGTTGGAAGAAGGGAACAGAACTAGGACTAAAAAGAGTTTTGAGTGCCTTCAAGCTGGGAAGGCTTACAGCATGGCAGTCCTCATGCCACTGAGTCTATCGTAGTTGTTAACATTGGGCTATCCTTCCCATCCCTGCTCCATCACTTACAAGCCATGTGACTCTGGGCAAGTTACTTAACTATTCTGTACTTTGCTTGATTCACTTATAAAATGAAAATAATGACAGTCCCTCCTCTCATTCAGTGACTAATACACAGATGGTGCTTAGAGCAGTGTTTTGCTCACAATATGTGCTCAATAAATGCTGGTTCTTAGGATTTTATTGGTAGGAAGGGAAATTTGGTATGTGATCAAAGTGAGAGCTAATAAACCAAGATTTAGAGATTTTGGTCTTAAAGGCAGCAAGCTCACTGATCTTATTATAGGCTACCTTCAGACTGGAAATTTTAAAACACACACACACACACACCACCACCACCACCACCACCACCACCACCACCACCAGCAACAACCCTGCTTTTTTCAAAATGACAGCAGCTTCTGTCTTCAATGAAAATGATGCTAATTACTGGGTATTGACCCAAAATGAATTTCTCTTTGATGAACTACATACCGCTCTTCAGAAAACCTAGCCAAATCATCTTAAATACCAGGAAGTGTGGGGTAATGCAGCAAATTGGGAGAAAATGTGTATCAGAAAAAATTATTGCTACAAAAATATTTTCAGTAAGTTTGTTCCCTTCATAAATAGTGTGAATGGAATGCCTCAGCAATCAGCTGAAAGCCCGATCTCCTTTGCTGTGCGCTAATTGCTCGTCTGGTTAGTGCAGAATTTAATTTGTGCTATTGTGCAGGCAAGGCTAAGAGCGTGAAATAAACAATGTGTGCTAATTTCACGTTTTCCAGTCTACTTAGCCAAAGAGAAAGCTTAGGCTCTTCCCCCGACTCACCCCACCCCCTCCCAGCTTCCCATCCTAGAACCTGCAGACTACCGAGGGTGGGATATATACTGAATACAGGTGTGGGGGTCTTACTTCAAGACCAAAGCTCAGGAAAGCCAGCTGACCCCGGCAGTGATGCTGACCAAGGACACGCTGGAGCTCCCTTCACCTTCACTCCATGCCCCGGTCTGGTGCTGAGGACTTTCTTCCAAGACCAATGGGCTCCTGCTTGTGACAGGCAGCTAGCCGGCTTTATGCTCTTATGTTCCAGGAAGCCCCTGGCCTTCTGTAGAGTAGCTTTACCTGGGACAAGCAGAGCTACCTAACTCAGTGATGGCGAACCTTTTGAGCTCGGCGTGTCAGCATTTTGAAAAACCCTAACTTAACTCTGGTGCCATGTCACATATAGAAATTTTTTGATATTTGCAACCATAGTAAAACAAAGACTTATATTTTTGATATTTATTTTATATATTTAAATGCCATTTAACAAAGAAAAATCAACCAAAAAAAATGAGTTCGCATTTCACCTCTGACACGCGTGTCATAGGTTCGCCATCCCTGACCTAACTGGATGTATCCACACTGGATGGATTAATGTGATGAGCTAAGGGGATTCTTTTCTGTTGAGGACAGCAGAGGAAGCTTTAGGAAAAAGCAGAGGATGGTGCTTGAGGGAGACTGAGTCGGCCTTCCACCTACCTGACTCCCTTCCCCACCCCCCCAGCCCCCGCTCCACTCAAGGAATCAGAGGAGCCAGAACTAAAGCCTTGGCACTGATGCTGACCAATGACAAATAGCTCTTTCCTCCACGAGGCCCAAGAGAAGTGACTTCTCATGGTCGGACAGGCTGTTGGTATCTTGACTGGGTTAGAACTCAATGACCCCATTGCCCTTCCAGCATGCTCTCTGACATACCATTTCTTGTCAGGTTCTTGTGAGAAAGAACCCTGGAATCAGGCTGCCTGGATTCAAATCCTAGTTAGGTAACATTGGCTACTTGTGCAATAGCACACACTTCAGAAGCTTATTATGAATATCTAACTAGTTCATACTGTAAAGTGCTTAGAACAGTGCCTAGAAGACTGTAAGTGCTCAGTGAACATTGGCTATTATTAGTGTTATTATTTGGGATACTTCCAACCTGTTTTTATTGTAAGATTATTTGTGTGTGTGTGTGTGTGTGTGTTGTGGGTGGGTGTGTGTGTGTGTGTGTGTGTGTGTGTGTGTGCGCGCGCGCGCGCGCGCGTGATTAGATATTCCATATCTATCCAGGAATTCTGTTCCCTTGCCTTCACTTTTTTTAATATGTCCTGATATTATTATTAAAAGTCTAAGTGGGAATTCCAGTATTTGGAAATGTCTGAGGTCTGCTTTTAATTGAGAGAAGAGCAGAAGAACTTAAGTCATTGACACAAATCAGCACAGGCCTGACACAAAGTACATCTTAAATGTGTGTTAAACCTCCAGGGAGTCCAATGGGAGGGATAAGGTATGCTTTTCACAGCTACAGAGGCCTAAGAGCAAAGTGAGGGAAAAGACTTCCTTACCCTTGAGAACTTCCTTGGGCGTGGGGATAGCTGGTATTTCTTTTCAGGAAAAAGCAAGCTCAGTCTTACTTTAACCATTAAAGCATATGGTAGAGCCCCTCGCCTGGTCTAAGAGACACTGCTGCATGTACTCTCAGTGGAGCCTCCATCAATGTCACTCAGCCCCTGCCTTTGACTGATGTGCCAATCCTCAGGGAGGCCACGATCCCCATAAGTAGGATCATAACCGTATAATGCAACTTGACAGTGAAACAACATCCTGTAGTTTGTGAGGCACTGTGTTGACCATTCCTACCCGACAGGTAAGGACTCTAGGATAATGAGGGATTGAGGGACTTGCTCAAGGCCACAGAGCTGGAAGGTGACCTCAGGTCTTTGAACTTGAGGTCCTCTCTTCTCACCACTGCACTGATCTACCCCTCCATGAAATAAGGGGTATTTGGCCTGACAAACTTGCCCCACTGACTATTGGAAGTGGCCAAAAAGGGCACATTTTATTGTAGTACAAGATGGAACTGTGTAACCTAAAAATAAAAGAACAAAAATGTTTCCACATTGTGGCAGTTGTGGCCTGGGAGCCTACTATCAATAAAGTAGCTGGTAGTTATGGAGCACCTGCTGCATGCAAGACACTGGGCTAGAGGTATAGGAGGGGACACAGTGATGAGTAAGGGGCTGCCCTGCCTTCGGGCACATCACAAACTCCAGGAGAAGGTAAATGAGTATCCACAGAAGAAAACTTCATATTAATATGTGGTAGCTCTTACCTGAGTTGTAGGGACTGGTTGGGGCTTAGAATCTGAGAGGAGGTGAGAGTCTACAAATGCAGGGCTGGATTTAAGCATTAAAGAGAAGCAGGTAAGAGATGACCCCAGGAAGCACATCACTGGCTGCCTGGCAATAAGAAACTGGATCTGCTACAGGGAAAGCTTATGGAAGCAGGGGAACCCACAGGGGCCTCAGGGAGGAAGAGTATGAATCACTGGGGGAGCGAGACCAGGAATTCTAGGCAGGAGGAATGTCAATATCAAAGGTACTGGAAAAGGTAGGACCACATCAAATCTGTCCCTAGTTGCAGTATAATCTGTAGATCTTCTGGCTCTAATGACAGACTTTGACATTCAAAGATGGAGAAGATGGTTGTTAATTAAGGTCTTTGTGTAGCAGATGCAGGGGGAGAATGGAAGGAGAGCTTAGAATGAATACACTGCCTGGGGACTTTTCTCCATGACTCCCCTTATCTGGCCAGCACTCACAGATGAGACAATGAACTGCAGATGCATCTTATTTGACAAGTTGAACAGCAAACAGAATTTCCCTGCTTGGTGAGACCTGAGAAGTCCTCCTCCCTAGTCATATCTTCTTAACTTAGAACCATTCCATGGCCCTGTTATCTATGATTACTCCCAGCTTGGGGCTTGAGGGTTCCCTGAACGCTGGTGTGTGGGTGGTAAGAAGGGGAGCAAGAATGCCCTTGGCTCAGTGGGTGGCTCCCCTTCTGTCTGTACCCCTGGTTTATGTCTGTGACATTATCCATAGCTTCAGTGTGAGCTCTTGCTTTGTTCATTTCCTCCTTTGGATCATGGTGGGGGCTTCTGAACTGCATGGACAACAGGACTTGTGATTCATCTTCCTAAACAGGGATCCCTGAGCTATCAGAGCCCCCACCTGGCGAGCTTTGCTTTTGTTTACCTTCCCTTCCCCAGCCTCTGAGGGAGCTAGGACCGGGGAAGACTGTAAATTGTATACATTATTTCTTTTTTGATTAGGTGAATAAATAACTTGATTGAGATGCGCCTCTTTGGAGGGTGATGCTGGCAGGCTTCCAGGAGTGGGAGGCAGCTGGCTGTGAGCAGAGAGGAGGTAGCAACAAAGGCCCGAGGGACAGACACATTGTGGGCAGGCTTGGGATCCTGCCTGGCCCTAGAGAGGACTGGCCAGAAACATTTAGGGAAAGCAATTTGCTCTTTCCCTGTCCCTGAGAGGTTTGGGCTTTTCCCCCAAGCATTGGGACATCTGTCCCTGCCCGCTGTGCACCTGAGGGAGAAGCTTCAGCTGGGAGGAATGGGCTCAGACTCAGGGTAGCTGATGATTATTCTACCCAAGCCAGCTGGTCCATAGAAAACTTCTCCACATGACAGATATCATTTTTAACAAAGGCCTTTAGACCCTGCACAACATCTCATATGTGCAGGGGATGCAGACATTGATGCATAAAATGCATTCACAAGCCTTTGGTCCAAGCTTCTCTTTATTGCTTTCTAAATATAAGTGTGGAATCTAAGCTGGGATTCTCTGCCCTTCCCTAACCCAAGAGACACTGCTGGCCACCTCCACAGCCTCAAAGTGGCCCTGTCCCACATGAAAGCTATGACAAGCTCTGGTCCCACCCACCCATGATGTTCTGTAGCAAGGGGCAATTTCAAAGTGGGGAGAAATGACATGTGAGACTCTAAGTGAATCAGATACAAACCCACCCCAAGTGCTAGCCTTGAGATTCACTACTCTGAAGACAGGAGAGGTGGCAATCTAGAGAACGCTATAATTCAAAGCAGCTAAATAGGTTTCTCCATGCAAAATTGGGTTGCCTTGCTGGTTACTCATCTACCACTACAGAGCTGTTCCTTGGAGTTAAGTCATGGTGACTTCAAGAATCCCCAGTTAAAACATTCTTAAGATGGAAAACACATTAATCCAATTTCTGTCATTAATGCCTTATTTGGTTGGAGAACAGGTAGTGACTACCCTTTAGACACAGTCTGCAGAGCCAGCCCATTACATGCCCAGGAGAGCACTGGGTCCTTCATGTATGTCTTCAGGATTTGAACCCAGGTATGTGTAGGACAACTACTACATCCATTCCAATGTTCCAGCTGCCTCTGTATGAATGAACTACTGGGGAAATGAAACTGTTTGGGGGAAATGCCAGCCCTGGAGAACCTCTGAGAGAGATTCTCTGAGTTTCCAGGCCTCTAGAGTGGAGGGAGGACAGTGCAAGCCAGGAATGTCCCAGATTTGGCTCTGGTCAACCTGCAGTCCATGTCTTGCACTGTAACCCCATGCCTGTACTCCTGGTCCAGGGAAGGTCCTCCCTAAGCTAAAGGTATCACTTAGTACCTGTCAGTAAGCTGGCTTCCAAGGAGGTGCCTTGGAGTTCCAGGAAAGCCCAAATGTACAACCAGTTTCTGAGCCACATATGAGCCCATCAGGACGAGGAAGACAACCAAGGGACTGGAGAACCCGACTCCAAGTTTAAGTGTGTGGAGACCACATTGCTGTCTCTGTGAACACACTCTTCAATCCTGCAGGGAGCTCCATGCTGGGTTCCATGTGGGAGAAGATGTCTCACCCATATAATTCTACCCACCTTTGACCCTGACCTCCAGTCTTTCCATTTCATGACAACGGGCTCCCGTCATCTCTCTGTGCATGGCAAATTCCTTCCCATGCTCTGAGGTTCAGCTCCAAGATTATCTTCTTGATGATGCCTAACCCTACACCTCCCCTCTTCTGTGTTTTATGGAACAAGAGTGTTGTCCATTCCTGTGACAGTGTTGATCACCCTGTTATGCATATCAGTCATCCCCTGTAGACAGGAGACAGTATCTGTTACATTCCTGGCCTCTAACACAGTCATATAAAATTATTGTGAGAAGATTTCCCTGACTTCTCCTCCATCTCACTGTCTTGGTTTGTTATGCCTTCTCTGTACCACCACATTCATGCATGTGGCATGATTGGGAATGTCTATTTATTTATGTGCACCATCCATAAGTCATGGACCGGGTCTGTGACTGTTTTGTCCATCAGACAATTACTACTGCCCAGCACCTAATGTCTGACACCTAGGAGGTACTCAATAAATATATGTTAAATGAATGAACGAGTCAATCTGGGCTCTGAAGGCCAATTTGATTGTAGACTTTGCCAGAGTCATATGCCCTTTGCCAGTAAACATCTTGTTATCTCAGTCCAGGCTCCCTGCAAGGTACACTAGATCTGCAAAATTGCCCCCAGTTCCAATATAATTAAGCTCACTGTGCTGGGATAGCAGTTATAGATTAATAGCATTAGTAGAATATATAATTTTTTCCAGAAGCTTTGGGTTTTCTCCTTCTATCTAGTACAAATAGAACATCAGTAACTGACTGATATTATGCACAAGGAGTGAAGAAAAACATACTTTTTCCTGTGGTAGGTTTGATACTTGGGAAATTTATGAGTGATGTTTTGGAAAAAGCTTTCTTCCCAAGAGTTAGGAGACCAGACTCCACTATTAAATTGCTATGAGGCCTGAGGCAAATTCATCAGAGTGGCCTAGTTTCCTAGTTTCAAGTGCTGATTTCCATGCACCACCCCCTTTTTCTACTTTACTTTTTCTAAACTGCTTTTCTCATCTGTTTAATAATTGTTGAAAAAATATTAAAAATTGCTTCCATAGGTATCACCTTTTAAACATTTATTAAACTTATTTATGTGCTTTATCTCTTATATCCTGGATGTGTTGGGTAGTAAAATTATTCGTAATAGGAGTTTGGACTAGATGATCTCTAACATTTAGCACAGCTCTCAGTGGCTAAATGTTTGCTTTCAAAGATTTGTGTTCTTTGACCCTTGTATAGGTTACCTTCTCCAAGGTGGCACCATACACCCCAATCAGATGAGTCACAGAACACAGACTCATTCATGTGGGAGGTTAAGAAAGAAAATTCAAAGGGGCTTATTCTCCAAAGACAGGGCACCCTGGTGGAGAAAGTGCCCATGATGGTCTGTGTTTTTGGCATAAGTGTTTTCTTCCTACTTCCCTATCAGTCACAGGCCAGGGCTGCTAATTTCTTCTAGTGCATGGGTCTGACCTTGACTTGTGGTCCAGTGACCCTGGCCCTGGACCTTTTGAGCCTGGCAGGACTCATGGGAGGGATTAATGCAGAGATGTTCTGGACTCTTACTTGAGCCCCAGTTAAGGGCCCAGTTCAAATACTTTCAGCCATGTTACATCAATTGCCATCATAAGATAAGAAAGGATGGCTGGTTTGTTATATATTTGAAATATAAAACTTAGAGAGATGCCCAAGGAAACATCAAATTTTAGTAGTCAGTGCATGTGGCTACGCCCTTCAGTCACTGTCAGGAGAGAAAGCTGCCTTCTTGTCCAAAAGTGCCTTTTGAACTTTGATTCAAAAGCATCTGCATGACTGTTACATCACCAGTGTTCATGGGCTTGAACTGAGTGGAAACCATGTGATTTCATATGGAAAGAATTCTGGACAAGAAAACAGTGAACCAGGGTTCTAATTTTTAGCCCTACTTAGAATTGCGTCTATGTTCTGTACCTCAGTATTCTCATCCTTACATAACAGAATTAGTTCAGAGAAGTGGTTCTGATCATTTAGTTCAAGGATCAATCACATCCAAATCATCTGGTTCATGTCTATAAGGGCAAATCCCTCGGCTCCTCTTAAGACCTATGGGATCAGAATATCAAAGAAATCCTATATAATAAAGAGGTAATATGCAAATTGACTGTCATGCCAACACACAAGATGGCTGCCCCCATGTGGACACAAGATGGCCAGCAGGAGAGGGCAGTTGTGGGCAATTATCCAGCAGGAGAGGACAGTTGGGAGGGACCAGGCCTGCAGGGGAGGACAGTTAGGGGCGACCAGGTTGGCAAGAGAGGGAAGTTGGGGGCAACCAGGCCTGCAGGGGAGGGCAGTTGGGGGCAATCAGGCTGGCAGGGGAGTGGTTAGGGGGTGATCAGGCTGGCAGGCAGAAGCAGTTAGGGGCAATCAGGCAGGCAGGCAGGCAAGTGGTTGGGAGCCAGCAATCCTGGATGTGAGAGGGATGTCCAACTGCCTGTTTAGGCCCAGTGGAATTGGGCCTAAACAGGCAGTTGGACATCCCTCGAGGAGTCCCAGATTGGAGAGAATGCAGGCAGGGCTGAGGGACACACCGCCCTCCAACCCCCCCCCCCCCCAGCCCAACCCCCCGTGCACGAATTTTGTGCACTGGGCCTCTAGTTAAGTAATATTATGGAAATTAGCACTCACAGCAAGCTTACCAGGTAAATTGTGAAGTATACTGGGTTCAATAGCCCCAGGACAGGATGATCTCTGAGCTTCCATCCAGAGATATTATCTTAGGATTTTATGAATATAATTATTGTAAGATCCACTAGGAACCGAACTGCACTTTTAGCCTCCTGATTTTTTATTCCCCACACATGTGTGCCAGTCCTATGTGGAAAGTGGTTGCATTTGAAAAAGCTAGTACTTTGGGGGGCCTGGGGCCATTGTAGTCTCAGACTTATCCTATGCTTCCCTCTGGGCTGCTCTGGAGCAGGGAGCCAGTAATAGGGGTGAGAGGGGAAGAAAGCCTGCTCTGAAGGAGAGAGAGTCCCTATAAACAGCAGCCCTGGAATTATCCTCTAGATCCCACACCATCATAAAGAAAAGCTGACACAGCAGAGTCCTAATCACTGAGGCAGGCGGGCTAAGTGCAAAGAGAACATTTTCACAAGCAGCACCTGTATGGAGCAGTCATCTGCTATTTTTAGAGCTGCTGCAAAAAAGCAGAGGGACATTTGGAGAGACTCCAAAAGGCAGGAAGAAGGTGGAGAGGTTTCGGCATGTTCCCTCTGGCTGATCCTGTAAAGCCCTGTCAATTGAGACATTGAAAGCCTGGCCGGGCTGACTTGTTGTTGTGTTTTTCCTGTGGTTGAGGATGAAGTGGGGACATGGGGGTGAAGGAATAAGATAGGATAAACAATGCCATTCTGAACCACTGGTCGTGTTTTTGATGGCAGCACACGTATTTAAAAGTTCAGATGATTTTAATTTCAGAAAAGAGAAGAACGGGCTGTTTGTTCTCCAGGGCTTCTCTGCAGCAGCTCTAAGTAGGAATAAATGGCAAATACTTTGATTTCATTCATTTCATCCAGCTGAAAAAATGTCCTCCTCATTGGAATTGTCATACCTTACATTCGGAGGTAGAATAAATTATTTAGTGCTGGACATATATTGGTTATGTTAGGTTGCTTAGAACCCTAGAGTGTGGATATAATGGCCATTTGGAGAGACTATCAATTCAGAACATCAACTCTTATTTCCAAATAAGTAATAGCAGCCAGGTGGGTGTGGCTTAGTGGTTGAGCATTGACCGATAAACCAAGAGGTCATTGGTTCAATTCCAGTCAGAGCACATGCTTTGGTTACAGGCTTGATCTCCAGTAGGGGGCATGCAGGAGGCAGATTGATATTTCTATCTCTCTGTTCCTCTCCCTTACACTCCCTCGCTCTAAAATCACTGAATACATATTTTTTAAAAAAAGAAATAATAGTAAACATTAATTGAGGGCTTAAGAAACATTTTCAAGGGCGGGCCCATTGACAATTGGCTAAAGATATCAACTCCACACAAAAAGGTAGAATGGGGCTTCTGTAATATGTTCTGGCCTGGGATTTCCCATCAAAGTGAACACATTCGATCTGATAAATGTTATGCATTTGTTTGACCTTTCAGGTAGACTCATAATCCTTTGGATCAGAAAGTGTCATTTTCTGATCTACCTCCTCCTCTTCTCCCACTTGCAATTAGAAAATTCTCCTTTTTCTTTCTTAGCCTCTCAAGGAATATTGGGTTGAACTATAATGAGTTCAATCCTCTCCTATTATAGATAAGCAAAAGAGTCTTCCTCAAGTCTATTTTTCAAGCTCACACAGGTATTCATTTGCAGATTTGGCTTGGAACCCTGATTTCTAACTCCCAGGCTATTGCTTCTTCAACTATATCAGAAAACTTGAGGCTCCTAGAGTTGGAAGGACCTTAAAACTCATCTAACATAACTAGTTATCTTTAGTGTTTGAAGAGATCACACAGACATTTTTCTAGTAATTGTTTTGAAACACAATTGGGTAACAGAGATGAATGCCAAGTTGAGACAACTTTCTTTTGGTTCTGCTTAATAAAATACAAAACAAACAAATAATAATACCACCTGGCTTCATCTTAACACATAGTGGCCTTAAGGACCTCCCAAGATCTTGTGGACCTCACAAGACTATTTTTTATAGAGTAAGCAAATTGATGGGAAAGAAGCTGTGATTTTGCTGCATAAATATTATATACATTCCTTAACTCATTCTAACTAATGCAAACATTTGAAACTGTTGGAACAATAACCTGAGTAAACTTATTATTAACAGAACTGCAAAATAACAAATTCGATATTTTCCAATGTCCATTCAACTTCCTAAGGATCTCCCTAAACTTGGGTCAGGCTTCTCTCTAGAAGTCACCCTTGTGTTAAATATCATCCTTTTGTGTCTTACTTAGCAAGCTGCCATATCCCCCTTAAAGTATTTGCCCACAAACATGTAAGAAGTTTGGAAAGGGCAAAAGACATAAGAGAGGTGTCTTAGTCCATTTGAGTTGCTACAAGATACCACAGACTCCATGGTTTGTAAATAACAAAAATGTATTTCTCACAGTTCTGGAGGCTGGGAAGTTCAAGATCAAGGTCCTGGCAGATTCAGTATCTGGTCAGAGCCGTCTTCCTGGTACATAGAAGGCCGTCTTTTCACTGTGGCCTCACATGGTGGAAGGAGCTTTCTTTAATAAGGGCATAGATCCCATTCATGAAGGCGGAGCCTTCATGACCTCATCATTTCCCAAAGACCCTACTTCCTAATACTATCACATCTCTGATTAGGTTTCAACAAATGAATTTGGGGAGACATAAACATTCAGTCAATAGCTGGAAGGAAACAGAGGTTTAAGAAGTACAAATTCCTAAGTCTGACCATATTTTTCTCTCTCCTTTTGATTGTGTTTGCTTCTATTTATGGCTCTTTCAAATTCTGTTTTGTATTAGATTGAACTCTGGAGCATTGCTATTGTTGTAGGTCAAAAACAGTCAAATATCAGCAATTTAATTAGATTCAACTGAATATCATTGAATCACTGTGTTCTGGGGACTGAGGACCCCCTCTCCCCCAATGGTATCCAGCTACTTCCTTCTTCAGAGAGAGGTTGCTATGCAGCAGCCCAAAAACATTAAGGTTCTCATTTCAAAGGGCTTGTTTGCCAAGACAGGTTCCAAGCACCAGCATGTAGCTTGACCCCTCCCCATTCCACCCCCTCCCATCACCAAAAACACATTGTGGTTCTTGGGCTTTTGTACTAATAGACACTGGGAAGGGCCAGGTTTTTCTTTTCGTTTTTAGTGTTGTTCTCAGGGATGCCTGTTGAACTAACCTAAGCACTCTATATAAAATGCATAGATGCTCTGGAGATTTCAAGTTCAATGGCAATGGGGAGAAGGGCAAAAGAGAAAATATGAAAAAAACATTATAATTTGAAAGCCCAAAAAGATACTGTGTTGAGTGAGGGTAGTGGGGTATATGCCCACCATTCAAGTAGGAGGAAGCTCCCTTGAGGTTGGTATTGATCCTTCCGTACCACACATCCCCAGGAACACACTAGCTGTTAACAAGTATCTATCAAATCAAAATAAAACACTTTTCCTAGAAGTGGGATCACTGGGTCAAATGGTAGTTCCATTTTTAACTTTTTGAGGAAATTCCATACTGTCTTCCATAGTGGCTGCACCAGTCTGCATTCCCACCAGCAGTGCACGAGTGTTCCTTTTTCTCCGCATCCTCTCCAGCACTTGTCGTTTGTTGATTTGTTGATGATAGCCATTCTGACAGGTGTGAGATGGTACCTCATTGTTGTTTTGATTTGCATTTCTCGGATGATTAGTGACTTTGAGCATGTTTTCATATGTCTCTTGGCTTTCTGTATGTCCTCTTTTGAAAAGTGTCTATTTAGGTCCTTTGCCCATTTTTTGATTGGATTGTTTATCTTTGTAATACTTTGTAATACTTTAAGCAATAAAAAAAATCTTAAAAAATAAAATAAATAAAACACTTTTTTAAGGATCTTCAGTGGTGAAACCAATACTGGTGGCAGGAGGTCCCTTCTCCAGGCATTTTTCGAACCATAACCTGGAGGCAGCTACTGATTCCCTCCCTGTGCTTGCAAAGCCAGATTTGATCCAAATTTTTCCAAACTTTTCCCTCTTCTCTGTACCCAAGCAACCTCCAGTAATTCTTTTAAGCAAGATTCACATTCCTCTCCCAAGGAATCTAAGAGCAAAGAAAACAAGAAGTCAGATTGTTGAAGTAAGAAACCAGCATTTTGAAAAAAAGAAAAGGAAAGGAAAGCAAAAGAAGTCAGGAAAGTTTGAACTCATCCTGGCCTCACCCCACATGCTAGCCTCTCCCAGCTTTTGCAGGACACGGCCCAGCTTCCCCCCTCCCCGCCCCATGCTGTTCCCCTGTTCCAAGAAACCCCAGCGAGTCTTGGAACAAAGACTGGCAGCAAATGAAATTCCCTGTCTGGACTGAGAATAGAATGTAATTAGCCAGGGAAGGTTGTGAAATTTGTTTTTAAACACTAGGAATGTTTTATCTCCTGACCCTCACCTCGGTGACATTCCCCTTCTAAACACCCCCCACCTCCCACCAAACCTCTTCACGCAGGGTCTTTGCACAGCAACACATGACCTTTAGATTGAGACATTCTCTGTTGCAATACGCTGGAATATGTTTCAACATGGTAACTTGAGATCTATTTACTAAACTGTTTGGCACATTCAGGCGTCCTGGGGGAATTGCTGGGGGGAGGGGGGACATGGTGCGTTTTTCACTCTTCCCTGATGCATTACCAGACATAAGGTCATCCCGGTCTAGCAGAGATGGGTGCTGCAAGGGCTCATTACCTCGCAGCAAGCCAGCCAGATGAGGCTGGTGGATGTTTTCTCTTCATCATTCAAGCTTGAAAGGAAACTGTCAGCCTCCACTTGCTCTTAAAACAATGCAAATTTAGGTGACAGTGCTCTCATTAGCTCAATGGAAATGAAGGCTTCTCGGCAAAGGCTTTCCTCCTTTGTAATGCAGTAAGCAACTCTACCTCAAGATCATTCTAGAAGCCAAGGCATGGGGATGGCATCAGCTTCCAGGGACAGGGTGCCGACAATAAAAGGACACACATGTCTTCAGCAAGACCAGCAAGTCTCAGGACACACCGCATCTGAGCTGAGAAAAATGGGTATATTTTAGATAGATCCAGGTTTTCTGTGGCTCACCTTTTCTGGGAAATGGGCCCATGTTCAGGGCTGCCTTCTTGACTTACATAAATTCACATTATCAGAAAATAAGCAAGGATCTGATTACACTGGCAAATGCTCTCCCGACGAGAAACGCAAGCAAAAGTGCCATGTGTGGATCCTATTCTCTAGACTTATCATTACAGAATTTCCAATCTAAAAGGGTTTGGTTAATATTTGATGAATCACTGGGGTAATGCACCGAATTATAGGAGCTCTCCTGATTGCTTACATGTGGATAACACTGTATTGTAGTACAGCGATTGTCAACTTTTTTCATCTACTGGCACACATAAACGAATTGCTAAAATTCTGTGGCACACCAAAAAAAATATGTTTTGCCAATCTGACAAAGAGAAATAGGTATAATTTTGATTCATTCACACCAGATGGCTATTGTTGTGTTGGCTGTTGTCATTTTTTTAATTTGTCAATCTTAGAAAAAAGAGGTCAGTGCCCCTGATTAAATAGTCAGATATTGCATATTTTAACAATTCTTGTGGTACATCAGTGGGCCACAGGACACCAATTAAAAATCACTGCTTTAGGACATCCATATTTTTATTTTCTCACTTTATCCCTATAACAGTCATGTAGGATGGTGCTATTTGTTTTAAACCATCCCTTGCCTCTTGCTAGCCAGAAAGAAAAATGATCAGCAATGCTCTGTCCAAAGTATACCTGATGTGAGTCAAGTTCCAAGGACCACACTTTTCTACTAGAAGTGTTTCCACCTGAATGCATGGTCCTCTCAGGGGCTGCTTCTCGAACCCAAGACTTGGCTCTGACCCTCAGTAATAGTGATGACCCTTGTTTCTATTGATGACACATTTACTAGTCAATCTCTGCACCTTCCCCTAACCACAGGAGCATTCCATTGAATTTTGGGAACATATCATCAATAACCTGAAATGCATAGGAAAGCACTGACAAAGAAGAGGAAGGACTTTTGGTGACAAATGAGTTATGTTGGGGAGAGATGCACAATGCACAAGTGTACCCCCCTCCAGTTCTCTACCCTTGGTGCTTGGAGCAATTCAGTGAGCCCCTCCTGTCCAGGAGCTTTGGGGGATCAGGAGGGGCTCACTGAATTGCTCCAAGCCAAGGCCCTTCGTCGGTCCCATTTTACTAGTGAGCAGGGTTACTGCACGGAAGGGTAGAGTGTAGTTCAGGTGCGTCCTGAGTCCAAGTGCTAAGAAAGAAGACAGACGTTTCCTCCAGGCATGCCTCTTTCCTATCGCCATTTGGATAAGCAGACATAAGGCGGCGTCTACAAACTTCCTGCTCTCAATTCCAGGCGTGAAGGTGTGCAAACCAATAGCCACAGAACTTTGTTTTTGTTCTAGTAAAATATATGTACCATAAAATTTACTATTTTAACCATTTTTGGTGTACAATTCAGTGGCATTAACTACATTCCCAATGTTGTGAAGCCATCACCACCATCCTTTTTCGTTAACCCAAACAGCAATTCTGTACTCATGAAAGAATTAACTTCCCATTCCCTCTTTCTTCCCTCCTTCAGCCTCTGATAAACTTTATTCTACTTCTGTCTCTCTGAATTTTCCTCAGGTAAGTGAAATTGTACAATATTTGTCCTTTTGTGACTGGCTTATTTCACTTTTAGCATAAAGTTTTCAAGGTTCATCCATGTTGTAGTGTGAGTCAGAATGTCATTCTTTTTGAAGGCTGAATAATATTCCATTGCATGCACATTGTGATGCAGCACATTGTGATTGTCCATTCATCAGTGGCGAACTAACCCAGGCACTTTATCATGTCATTGGGTGGGCATGATGCATATTTACCTAACTGAGCTGTGGGGGTAGTGATGAGAGGAGGAAACTATGAAGATTGGTGAGTTCTTGGGGAACCTCTGAATAAACTATTATGAAACCAGAATATTATGGTGTCCATATTTTTCTGAACTATAAAGGAGAACCTGATTTGACACATATGTTTGTACAGGGATAACCAAAAAGAATGTTAAAAACAGACTTTCTAAAAAATTAAGCAGGTGTGGTCACCATAGCTTCCTTAGTAACGGAAAGAAACAAAGTGTGTGGGAGGGAAAGTTGCTTCTTAAGGATTTATCCCCTTCTTAAGCAGGGGTTCTAGAACTCTCCGTCACTACCCTCCTCATTTTGACTTATTCTGTGAAAGTAAGTGTCTTCTCCTCCTTAAGGTACATGTGTCTGCATAGCAGGGGAGGGAGTGTGGCCAAAAGACCCCAAGAAGTGTGGCCCAGGGGTATGTCTGTGTCATCTCTCAGCTTCATAGGCCCTCTATCCTGTTATCACTGAACATCAAACATAGGTCCAGGGACAGAAAAGATGTGCAAAGCCTCAAAAAGCAGCATAGGACTGAAATCAGCCGTCTCAGAGACTTTTAAGGGCATGGTGAGGTTGTGCTTTAACATAGCTGCTTTGGGCTCAGATAAGACAATTCAGAATTGAGATTCATGAAGTCTCCTTACCTCCCCCAGGGCCTGTGTCAGCTTCTTGGAGGGGTAGTTAAACATCATGGAGTTAGTAGCATAACAAAAGGTTTCCAGGAGTGTGGACAAAGAATACATCCCCAGAAAAATCTCCCTTGCTTCACCCAAACTGGTGGACTTCACGTTATGTAAGAATCACATGCTTAACACTAAAGATGGGAAGCTCCTGAGGGGTGATGGTGGAGCTTAGGGGGAGGGGCTTATTTGTTTTATGAAAAGCAAAGGAATTATGAAAAGCACATTGCAAGTCCTGTTATTTTTCTTATACTATGTTCCAAACCCAAACAAACTTGATAAAAAAAAAAGTATGTGTGCAAAAGCAAACCTTAAATCATTTTGTGAATCCCACCCTAGATTTCACATTTCTCCAGTGAAGCTCACATTCCTTTATTCAGATTCCAAAAGTAGAGATAATTTGTTCCAAATGTTTCCGAAGCCGACCAGCAGAAGGGTTTAACGATTTTTCCAGAGCTGGAGAAAACTGTAAAATCTTCTACACTCTAATGGAGCATTCAAAGTGGAAAGCGGGTGGGGGGGGGGAGAGAGAGAGAGAGAGAGAGAGAGAGAGAGAGAGAGAGAGAGAGAGAGAGAGAGGAGGGAAAAGGAATGTTTTGATGATCTATTTGTTTATTTTGTTACAGTTATGGCTCTTTGACAATGTCTGCGGAGGCATGTTGATTGCCAATGTCTTATTTCTTTTGGCAAGGTAGCATTTCTTCTGTATTATGGAGACGATTATGATGGAGAAATCATTCATACAATTATACATTTATTGCAAGATTGTGAGAAAGCTCATTTCAAAGAGACTGAGCTTGGGTACTCTTGGGGATGATGTGTGTATACATATTCTGGTGGCACCCAAGCCTCTGTAATGAACCCCCTTCCTTCTACCTAACAGATCTTTAGATAACTATAAATTTGCAGATGACAAGTCCCTCTATTAATAGAAAAGACTGTGTCCCAATGTAGAAACATTTGGGAACTGGCATTCAAAGCTGGTAACTGACAACTGGAGAAACTTCTAAAGAGAGACAAATTTCAGTGTGACTTTTTCATCATGCTAGACTGTCACAAGACCACATTGTCATCCAATAGTTTAATGTGTGTATGCTTTGTCTCCATTGTAAGATTCTCAGTTCCTACCCGTTTGGAAGCATGTCTTCCTCCTCTTTGTTTTATTTTAAATATATTTTATTGATTTTTTACAGAGAGGAGGGGAGAGGGATAGAGAGTTAGAAACATCGATGAGAGAGAAACATCGATCAGCTGCCTCCTGCACACTCCCCACTGGGGATGTGCCTGCAATCAAGGTACATGCCCTTGACCGGAATTGAACTTGGGACCCTTCAGTCTGCAGGCCGATGTTCTATCCACTGAGCAAAACCAGTTAGGGCTCTTCCTCCTCTTTGTAACTCCCACAATGCATAGCACAGTGTTTGATCAATAAGAGATGTCGATTTAGGAGAAAAGTAGGTAGAATGAGACATTGTGGCATACTTTAGCTCATTAAATTTGCATGGGAGCAAATAAAATTTAGGTAAACTCAGCTAAGCAGGTAGCCAGTTCAGATTTTAAGCCATCATGGTTTGCAATATAGTAAGTAATACTTATAACTTATTTTGATATCATTATTATTATCATTGTCACTGTTTGTTGAGGTTATACTATGTTCTAGGCACAATGACAAGTGCTTTACATATATCACCTCCCTTAATCTTCATAATAATATTGTCAAGAGAAAATGACTATCTCACTCGACAAATGAGGAAACTGAGGTTCAAAGAATTAAATACCTTTGGCTTCCAGTCACTGGAAGTTGGGTCAGATCATTGATGAGTCTTTGGGTATGAGCTGAGACCTTGAAAATAAATAGAGCTGATGTCATAGCCAGCTCACTCACTGAGGTCAAGCAAGGGACTAGGGAGCCCAAAGCTATGATTGTAACTCTGTGTTTGTGTTGCATCAAAACAAACTTTTTTTTTGGCTTCTAACTACACCCTTAGCCCAAGCCAGCTGGATTTGAAATTGTGCAATTGATTATAGGCAAAATAGCGTGGGTGGCTTGGGGAAAATTTATCACTAAAGGCTTGAAGATGCATTTCAGAGCACATGGTCTTCTAATGGGAGTCTGGGAAAACATTTCTATGCATGAGTGATGATGATGCGTGGCTGCCAGGGTCCAAAGAAGAATGGACATGGAATGTTAGCCATGATCTCTGTCTTTGAGTGATGAGGGATTTACTGGGTAAGGCAGATTGCCCATCCACCCTGAGTAGGACATAGGAACATAGCTATGGGCTTTGTGAATGAGCACACATCATACCCTTTATCTGTAAATATGAAGTGATCTCTAATAATCATTGGTGTTCAGCCCATATTTAGACCTTCCTCTCTGATAGGTGGGGTTAATATTGACAACATATCATCTCTGCCCATGGATGGTCTGAGAAGCTTAGCTATTTGTAGAGGAGAAATCCTTGGCCCTTGGAAATCCATGCCTATTATCTTTTCTCTTCTAAAACTTCTCTGACACCATACACAAAAATAAACTCAAAATGGATAAAGGACTTAAATGTACGACAGGAAACTATAAAAATTCTAGAAGAATCCAAAGGCAACAAAATCTCAGACATATGCCGAAGCAATTTCTTCACTGATACAGCTCCTAGGGCACTTGAAACTAAAGAGAAAATGAACAAATGGGACTACATCAAAATAAAAAGCTTCTGCACAGCAAAAGAAACCATCAACAAAACAACGAGAAAACCCACTGTGTGGGAAAACATATTTGCCAATGTCATATCCGATAAGGGCCTAATCTCCAAAATTTATAGGGAACTCATACAACTTAACAAAAGGAAGATAAACAATCCAATCAAAAAATGGGCAAAGGACCTAAATAGACACCTTTCAAAAGAGGACATTCAGAAAGCCAAGAGACATATGAAAACATGCTCAAAGTCACTAATCATCCGAGAGATGCAAATCAAAACAACAATGAGGTACCATCTCACACCTGTCAGACTGGCTATCATCAACAAATCAACAAACGACAAGTGCTGGAGAGGATGTGGAGAAAAAGGAACACTTGTGCACTGCTGGTGGGAATGCAGACTGGTGCAGCCACTATGGAAGACAGTATGGAGTTTCCTTAAAAAACTGAAAATGGAACTCCCATTTGACCCTGTGATCCCACTTCTAGGAATATATCCCAAGAAACCAGAAACACCAATCAGAAAGGATATATGCACCCCTATGTTCATAGCAGCACAATTCACCATAGCTAAGATCTGGAAACAGCCTAAGTGCCCATCAGTAGATGAATGGATTAGAAAACTGTGGTACATCTACACGATGGAATACTATGCTGCTCTAAAAAGGAAGGAACTCTTACCATTTGCAACGTCATGGATGGAACTGGAGAGCATTATGCTAAGTGAAATAAGCCAGTCAATGAAGGAAAAATACCACATGATCTCACTCATTCATGGATAATAGAGACCATTATAAACTTTTGAACAATAATAGATACAGAGGCAGAGCTGCCTCAAACAGATTGTCAAACTGCAGCAGGAAGGCCGGGGAGGGTTGCGGGGCAGGAGGTAGGGGGGTAAGAGATCAACTAAAGGACTTGTATGCATGCATAGAAGCATAACCAGTGGACATAAGACATGGGGGGATAGGGGAGGCTAGGGGACTGTCTAGGGCGGGGGGATAAAATGGACACATATGTAATACCCTTTGTAATACTTTAAGCAATAAAAAAAATAAAATAAAATAAAATAAAAATAAAAAAATAAAACTTCTCTGAAGTTCAGGGCAGCCATAACATTCATCCTGATAAGCTACTCCTTGGCAGTCAATTCCATGTTTCAAACATCTAATGAGTGTCCACAATGATCAATGACCTGAACAAATGCTGTGGAAATTTCTCTCAAGGGACTTCAAGATGGTAGAAAGGAGGAAATAAGGCAAATACCTAACCCTAAGTCAAGGAGAATAAAAACTCAAAGAGGTAAGAACCATTGCAAGGTTGAGTCAAAAACTTCACTGAGATTGACTAGTGCTATCCTGGTCTGCAGAGAAGTTTCTGGAATGATGGCTCTTCTGTAAAATCCACAGCTTGGACTGGAATAAAAGTACTGGCAGCAATTTGGGTGATGCAATTTTACATGAAGAGAACAGCACTCAGCATCAGGAGTGGGGAGATGTGCAGGGTGAATTGCCCAGCCCTGTATCTGAAAACCAGGCCACCTTAGGGAGCAAATGTGGCTGTTCACATCCTGACTCGTAGACTTTCCACTTCAAAGTTCTTTCCTCAAGAACTCAAAATCGCAGCTGGGGTGAACAGGCTGAAACTACACAAGGATTGGCAATTTATCATTCAGCCAGGCTGTTCTCTAACTCAGTTTGGCTTTTTGTTTTCTTTGTTAATAATAGAGTGTTTAGGGTAGTTTGTGGTTTCAGGTTATCTCCTTCCCTGGCCAAATTATACTCCCAAATGCATCAATATCTTCAGGGGAATCATATCCATTGACAGAATAAATTATTTGCCTTTTCAGAGAATCAAGTGGAGTGATCTGGAACTGAGAGATGAAAATATTTAGATAGAGACACAGAAAAAAAAATCCTATTTGTACTATGGCTACATCTTGCAATAGACCCCAGTGACTAGAGGTCTCCAAGAATGACTGCATAGGAGTCTCTGTATAGGAAAGAGGAAGTTGGGAATGAGGTGTAATGCAAAGAGAGCAATCTGAAAGGCATCTGTTAGGGTGTTTTCTTAAAATCCAATGCAAGTTTAAGCCATTTCTTTGTGTTGTTAGTGTAATGAATGTTCTACAATATACATAGAAAATAGCAAAGGATCTGTCCCAGCACTGGTCTTGAAAACAATCCTGGAGTTAGTAAATTGCAATCACTTAAGCCACGAATCTTTACTGAAGGCTCTCAAGGAACTGCACATTGTGCTAGGACACTGGAAAGTTCAAAGGGCTGTAAGCTGTTCCATGTCTAAAGGAGCCTATGAAACCCATAGCCCATCAGTCTTTACTACTCCTTGTTAACAAAGGAAAGAGTAATGCTTGGCTGATTGTGCTTAATCTGGGCAAAGGTAGTGTTTATTGGGTACCAGGCACCAAGCTATATATTAGCCCACCAGCACTGACACCTATTAATAATATTTGAATGGTTCTTTAACTTGACAAAAGTGTCTGTGGAGATTGACTGGGCCCAATTTTATATTAAGAACTATATATAGGTTATTGCACCAAGAGGTGTGTGCTACACTACAAAGATGCATACCAGGTTCTGACATTAGTCCCAGTTTTTTCTTACAAAAGCTAACAGTGTAAGGTAAAGAAAATAGTTCTGGTTTGTTCTACATCCTCGTCCCTTGCTTCTGTCCCTCTAGGCCTGGTCAGTGCTGCATTGTTTGCTCCAGGATTTGTATGTAATCAGTGATACAACAGAAGAGCTAATATAAAAATGGAATCACAGTTATTGACCTTTATTGTAAATGTAAGTCTGCATATTAGGTCTCCAGAAAGCAATTGCATTTTGTTTCTCTTATTGAATGAGATTTTTCTTTGTTAATCTTTTATTAAAGACAGTTCAAACACCAGCCAGTAGAATTTGGGTTCCAGGGGATATTTGGAGAATGGCACATAGTAGCCACATATTCCATGTCTTTTAGGACTCCCCCATATATTCTCTTTTAAAAAAATTTTGCAACTACTTTTATTATAGGGGCAGTTATCAAATTCCCATTATGCTTACTGAAGAATGTGAAGTCTTTAAATAGTTTGGTCACAATATCACATAAATGTACTTGGTCTGAAAACTCATTGAACTTTGGAAGCCATCTTTTGAATGATCATTTTAGATGACCTGTCTCACTAAGAGTCCACTATACCTTGATCTCTCTTTTTTTCTATCCATAAACTAGGCTTAAAAAACTTGCTCCTCCACCTCATGGAGTTGTTGTGAGGAATAACAAGGTAATACCTGTAAAGAGCTGTGAGCATGTGATGACAGCATTAGCATTCAGGAAATGGTGAGCTCCACACACCACAGACAGGCGCTTCTCATCTCTGCTCTAAGAGCCCTGCCTTCCACCTGCCTCCCTCTGCCTCTCACTTCCTGATAAATGCTTGCTTCCTGCCCTCACACACCAGGCTCCCACCAGAATTTGAGTGAATGAGTATACAGCTTACTTTTATGTACGCATGTATGTGTTTACTTACTTACTTAACTAGCTTTATTGAAGCATAATTCATATGAAATAAATGACATTAATATAAAGTATACAATTTCATAAGTTTTGACAAATACATATACCCTTAAAGCCAACGCCACAATCAAGATTAGGAATATACTTATCACCTCTTAAAGTACCTTTTGCCCCTTTGAAATCTCTCTCCCCTCCCCCCTCCTCCAGGCAACCATGAATTTGCTTTCTGTGACTATATATTACTTTAAATTTTATAGCATTTTACATAAATAGAATTATACACTGTGGACCTTTTTTGGTTTGTTTTTGACTAGCTTCTTGCACTCAGCATAATTATTTTGAGATTCGTCTGCATTGCGTGTATGAATTAGATATCCTTTTGAGGACATCAAATAGAAGTTGGATTTGATTACAGTGGAGGAAGGAGTCACAAATACTGTTATAGTCAGATAGAATAATGCAAAGCATTCTGGCTACAACCACCAGTGTTGCACAACTCATGTCATTCTCTGAAGCCAAGTAGAATTGGTATCAATAAACATGACCCTGCCCTAGCCGGTGTGGCTCATTCAGAGTGTTGGCCCTCATACCAAAGGGTCTCAGGTTCGGTTCCCAGTCTAGGGCAAGTACTTTGGTTGCAGGTTCGATTTCCAGCCCCAGTCAGGATGCGTGCAGGAGGCAAACCAATAGATGTGTCTCTCTCTCATGTCAATCATTCTCTCTTCTCTCTCTTTTCTTCTCCCTCTCTATTCCACTCTCTCTAAAAAGAAAAAAAAAAAAAAACAATGGAAAAAATATCCTTGGGTGAGGATTTAGAAAAAATAAATAATTAAATAAAGATGACACTTAGCCATCAAGAAAGGATTGTGTTATGGTTAGGATTCTGAATTTAGGAAGACATGAAAATGCAGACTATATTTGGTAGAAATTTCTTCCAAAAGAACTAGAATTATGTTGAATTTTGAAGTCTAAGTAAGCCATCATAAGTGACCTGGAAGACTTGCCTCACCAGAATTCCCCAAGGGTTCTGAGCAGCCAAGGTTTAACTACACTTGCCTTGCAGCTCCCTCCTCCAGCCAGGAGATGAGGAACCTATCCCACTCATTGAATAAACTGGTTCTTTCAAGGGAAGGTGCTAAAGTCTTGGCTCCCTGGCCAGAACAGGTAGATGAAGGCAGGGCTTCCACAGTATCTTTGCAAGCTTAATAGGGCGATAACGAGGAGAAAATGGCTTCATCTGTGTTTTTGGCCTCCTTCTTGCCAAGCTGGTTGGAATGAAAAAGGCTGTAACTTTGGAAAACCTAGTCATAAAATAGGTTTTTCTAACATGGCTGTTTTTGGCAGGGATAGAGAGCCTAAAGGATCAAGTGCCTGCCAGTTTCAGCTTTGAGAATGGACCAATTAATTAGAAATGTGAGGAGTAGCAAAGGAGATACAGCATACACTACCTGGATGGCCTGTTTTTCTGTTGCCTTATTGGTAAGGAAAACAGATTTAAAAGAAACGAATCCAAAAGAAAACAAAAAGGCATTTAAACTGTGAAAATGTCCTCTAGGCAGTAGCCTAACCAGATATAAAAGGTGAGGGAGAGACCCTTGAAAAATGGAGCTTTCCACTGGAAGCAGCAGGGGCCCCTTATTAACATCAGCCTGCCATGGCTAATAATTCCGCACTGGGCGGGGGTTGGGCCAGATGATCTCTAAGGGCCCTTTCTCACTCTGAGATTCTAAGATTCTGATATTTATAGCACAATATTCAGAACCCATAAATTGACTGCTCTCGGAAGGTGTACCTTATAATGTCTCTTTTATTTCACCAGTTTTCCCCCTGGATCTTGCCTCCTTCCCTCTGTTACCTCCTTGCCAATAGAGCAGGAAGAATGCATTCATAGATCCCTGCATAACATCTGGAGGATATGTGTTGGCCTCCAGCCCTGAACAGATGTTCTGGGACTGTTCCTTGGGCCCATACTTCACATGGAAATGTAACAATAACCACCTATAATGGCTCCCAGGTTCCTCCACCACCAAAACTAAACCTACATCCCGGAATTCAGCAACTATTACCAACCGGCCTCCACCTTGCCTCACAGTCCAAAGACATGGAGGTTCACAGCTGGTTGGTTCAGGTCCTTAAGTAAGTTGGCTGGCCAGGAATTATTTACTGAGCATTTTGTAAGTGCTTATCTTTAGGTCAGGCATTAAGGAGGCTGAAAGAAGAGCAGAATATTTCTATCTCCACACCCAGGATGTTTATAAAAGTATGCATACAGAAATGATTAGAGAAAGACATTTTTTAAAAATGTGTTAGGTTGTGTGTGTCCAACAGTATAAGAGCTCAGAACAGGAATGAAGAAGGACTGGAGTAGTCAGGAGACCCTTTGGCTATGAGGGGCAGTTGAACTGAGCTTGAACAAATGTGAACACATTGGGTTGGGGTACAGGAAGGAGGAGCAATCCAGTAAAGATCCACATACAATGGGGCACAGAACTCTTTGCAGTCAGACCCATGCCAGTTATTGTTATTTTTGTAGGTACTGGAAGCCTTCAAAGTACAAAGTAGGAGAGGGCTATGGGTCTGTTTCCCTAACTTGCTTCCAGATTATAATTTATCAGGTAATCAGGCTTGCATGGACTACTCAACTCTGCCACACACATACAAGTCTATTAGCAGGCGAGTTTGAAAACAATCACACAAGCTGTGCTATAAACAACACAAGTCCTGTTCCTCTGTCCTTGTATAGAAACATGCACTGAAACAGATGCAGCACCATCCCCATGGCAGGCTTCCAGTGACCTTCTCGGCTGGTAAGCAAAGACCTGTTTGGATTTCTAACCCCAGGGACACCATTCCAAAGTGAAGAGAAAATTGCTCTTGCTAGATTCTTATACCTTATCTGTTCAAGGGCAAGACTGCCTGCAAAACAATGCAAAATATTCCACATTTCTAGCCATCAATGAAAAAAAAAGTAGTTTCTAACATCCATTATTTTAATTAACAAGGCCACTGGTCATAACCAGGAATAAAGAAAGATAAAGACTGTAGTAGGTACCTCTGGGTTTAGGGTTTCTGATTAGAGTCTTTCAAATGCTAACTAAGCACCTCTGGAGTGTATACACCTGAAGAAGGAACTACAAAAGTTAACCAATCACCTCTAGGGTACAGACTAAAATTAAAACACATGCATACACACTAACACATATGCACCTTATGCTGTCTCAGCTAATGCATTTTGAAGCAAATTACAGGTGATATAAATAGATGGATGAAAAAGAACATGGCATGGATTGCAGACAGGGAAGGACCATCAGCTAAGCCATAGACATCAAGAAGAAAGGAGAGACAAGTTGTGTAGGCAGGATTTTAGCAGATTGGTTATGGGTTGGAGTCTAGACAGAGCAGGTTTGATGAGGTAGTCTATGCATAGGATGCCCATATAATTTATCATCCAACGGGGGCACTTTGGAGAGTAAAATAGGGCACCAGGAGTAATAACAACAGAACAATAGATGTAAACTGGTTCTGTCCCAGGCAAACTAAGACATGTGGTTAAGCTAGCTATGGTCATTGAATTAAAGCATGGAGAAGACATGATGAAAGTTACATTCTATGGAGACTCGACCACCGGACACCTCTGCTCTGGCTCACCTGGGCACCGCAGTTTCCTTTGGGTGACTTGGTAGTATAGGGACTATCTGGGAAGGAAACTTCCTCTCATTGATTAATGATCTCAGATGTGTTCATCTGCAGCCAGGGTGGTGCCCTACCTTCTCAGAGCAGCATTTCTGCTACATGTTCTTCATGTCCAGGGCAACTTTATAGAACAGAACTACTGTGAAGAACTAAAATTGTCTGTGTTAACGAATTTTTTTAATGAATGCACTGAACAGTTGCTGGTGCTATGAGGTTAGGATGACCAGAAGAGGCTTTGCTGGATGAAGGAGGCTTAAGCTGAAATCTGCATGATAAGGAGGGAACCAGGAGAAGGAGGTAATAGGCACATCAGGGAGACCCCCTGAAAGGAGGGTTTTAATTTGAGAACAAAGGGGCATGTCCCATTTATATTTTGAGATCACTTTGGCTGAGATATGAAGAACACTTTAGAGCAATCACAGTGAATGCAGGAAGCCTGAGAGGAGATGAATACTAATGTCCTGTAGAAAGATGGTGTTTATTTGTACCATGGTGTGATGATTAGGATGGAGAAAAGTAATTATTGAAGACATGCTTCAGAGGCAAACTGGGCAGGACCTGGTGATAAATGGAATATGGAAAGACAATGAAGAATCGATCCCAGTTTCAAAGGCCTTCCCATGGCAATGCATTCCAGTGACTGGTCATTGCCTGACACTCAAGCTTTGTCCTGGGGAGAAATAGAGAACTTCCAGGCCTACTTCTGGATGTAGAACCAGTTCTAGAGCAGGAACCTCTCAATCTATCAACCTTCCTGAGCAGCCGAAGGCCATTCAATCAGCCCCTAATCAGCTGTTCTTTGAGACTGAGTCGCAAACCTTGCACCATAGACCCTGACCTCCAAGATTCCAATGACTTGCCAAATATGGCAGTAGCTGGGGGCCAGAAAACTGAGCACAGGACCTGGGTGGGTGGATAGGAGCCAAATTGTAGGACAACTTTACCACTCCTACCCAAGCCATCCTTTTGGGTTTTGCTTTTGTGCTACTGAAAAGCTCTGTCTGTCTTTGATTCTGTTGCTTTTTCTCATAAGCAAACTCCTGACCCAACTCCAAATAAAGCCTCCCCCCACCTCAAAGCTACTATTTATTGCAGTTTATTTTATAACAGTCTCTCTTCTTGCTCTGAGAATCAACATTTGAAATGATCCCCACAGAGCAGGTGGTTTTATTTTTTCATTTGGACTACATTCCAGTTATGTTGGCTCAGGTGGTCCAAAGGGAATCAGTAACCCTAGGGCCCTGGTCGGCAAACCGCGGCTCGCGAGCCACATGCGGCTCTTTGGCCCTTTGAGTGTGGCTTTTCCACAAAATACCACGTGCAGGCGCGCATGTACAGTGCGATTGAAACTTCATGGCCCATGCACAGAAGTTGGTATTTTGTGGAAGAGCCCGTATTTTGTGAAAGAGCCACACTGAAGGGCCAAAGAGCTGCATGTGGCTTGTGAGCCGCAGTTTGCCGACCACTGCCCTAGGGGGTCAGGGTGCTGTGATGATGTTCCTGTTTTGATCCAAACACTCCCACAGCAGCTCCTGTATCTCTCATGTCTCCTTACTGTTCTGTCTCCAGTGACCCTCACTCTGCTGCTGTGACACGTGGAGTGTTTGCAGCGCAGAGCGGGAGAACACCATTCAGCGTCGCCCCATCCAATTAAAATGTTTTACTATCTTTCCTTTTGATCTTGCCTTTGTAATTGGATTCCCAGTTTTGCAATTTTCATGGCAGCAAAGGGAGGGGGGAAATGATAGCAAGTATCTGATAAAAAATAAAATGCTATGATTTAATTTCTGCTGAAAGGATTCTCTCTCCCCTTTATGAGGCTTTTGAAAGGGTTCCCAAGTCCCCGACCCAGTCAAATTGTGGCCCCGTAATTCCTTCTGGGTATTCAAAGGATCTTAGAAATTCCAGGTACCATGAGATCAGAAAATTGTAAAATCACTGTCTGTAAAAACTGCATGGATGATTGGGAAGGGACAATTTGTGAGGCGGCGGCAAGACTAGATGTGTGTGACAATATCTGATTATATGAGACCTCAGGCACACTGAAACTTTAGTCAGTGGGATGGGCAAAGGGATGCTCTATAAGGCTGTGTTCTCCTAAGAAAACAAACATTCATGATAAAACTTGCATGTGGAAGCAGCTACAATGTTCTGGCCCCAGTAAGTTTCATAAGCTGTAATTTTCCAATTTTGTTCTTAGGATGGAAAGGGTCTATGTGAAAACCCTCCGTGTAACTCTCTGGTCAAAATTTGTCACTGTCTTTGTTACTATTGTTGTCACTATTACTAATACTATGCTCCATCGTGCCTGGCAGAGTCTCCTCAGATATTCTTTACTAAATAAATGTGCACTGATCAATTCATTGAAGTATTACTTAACCCCTGCACACTCTAGCATCAATTCTCTGACACCAACCAGCTGTCCAACAATTCCATTCAATTCGATTCTGACACTAACTACCCAGAGTTAGCACAGACTTCACAAGTTAAGGGTTCAGTCCCACAAGACTGTCCCCACTTCAGATGTCAGCCCCAAGTCCTTGGGCATCCCCAAGCACATCTGGCAGACTGCTTACCACAACGCCCTCAGTCTTGATAATTCACTAGAACAACTTACAAAACTCAGGAAAGCTCTATATTTACAATCACAAGTTTATTATAAAAAATACACGTGAACAGTCAGATGAAGAGGTACATAGGGTGAGATCCAGAAGAGCCCTGACAGCAGATATTTTGAGGGTGAGGGGAAAGAGACAAATCCCAGAAATGCTGTCTGAAGGATCGGTCCAGTAAGTGCTTTCAGTTTGTGAAAACCCAGAGAGATTGAGAAATAGAGAAAGTTGTCTGGCCAGGAAGTGAATGTCATGAAAATAACCCCAAAGAAACACAGTGTGTCTGGTCTTTGTTTATTCCTACAAAGAAGAGTAGAATTGGTTCTTGCATTTATTCATTCACTTAAAATACATTATTGAAAAACCACCCTATGCTTTATGCATTCGTTGGACAGGTGTTTAGTAGCTCACATCTTCTGTTCCTTTGCATTCAGACTAGTTGTGTGGCTCTATCTTCCTTTTACATGGCTAGTCCAAGGATAGGATTAGCTCTTGACTTTGAATTCTGTAGGAATTTACTGAAATGCTAGTGTCTGATATTTTGACTTGCATCAGGTTCCTGCTGGCCTCCAGTACTGGTGATGAACCTATTGTTGACTCAAAAGAAAAGGTCAGACTTACAATGTGATCCATGCTGGATTAAGATAGTTTATAATGATTTTTACTATGTTCTGCCCAATTTCTCTATGCTTTCTTGTTTTTAAAAGGTGCTGCATGTTCCCTGTCCACTTAAACATAGATCATATTTAGAAGGACTATCGGTTCACTGTGAAGTTTTGCTTGATCAAAAACATATGACTCAGAATAGGAATGATATCAAATGGGAAAAAGGCCACATAGTGGGGAGTGCATAGATAGGTTCCAAAGACAATCTGTTATCCTTTGTAGCCACATGAGAACTTTGTAGAATAGCAAAAATGGCATATTGGGCCCGTTGGTCATGTTGTGGGATTAGAAACTGATTCTGTTGTTTTAAGAAGTTGTTAACAATTCCCCCTTTTCCCTGTTTTGTGTTGTGATTGGCTGGCCATGTTCCAACCTTCTCCTAGGAATGGATGGAAATATATCAATGGGCCTCCTGGGCGGTAGACTAGCACATCCGTTCCAGAGCACCACAAAGGTCAAGCAGAAACAGGCAGCAACAGTCGCCTGTGGATTGAACTGGGCATTTTGATTCTGACACATTATGTCGTGAATGCAGTGAGAATGGGGAGACTGTGCAAACAACCTCCCTTGGTTACAGCACTTCCCTCTCCTGGGCATTTTCCCCAAATGTTTCCCTTGAATTATCCAAGGTGCTATCATCTCTAGATTGTAAAAAATTAAAAGGCAAGAAGTGGAACATAGAGGAAGATTAAGAGAACTAACTAGGCATAACTTACCTAAATGAAAATGCCAGGGGACCTCAAAGCCGTCTCTAAGAATCTTCTGTGTCCAGATAACTTGACAAAAGGCAACATTTAAAATCCATCAATGACAGGATACAACGACTGCTTAATGTAATATAAGAAGTCAGAAGTAGTCAAAAGAAGCAATATTATCAACTGTGTATTAAGCATCTACTATGTGTCTACCCCTATGCTGGGCACCTAAAAAAGATTGAAGACAAAAGCAAAACAAATTATAGCACTCACCCTAAAGGACAGCAGAGCTAAAAAGACAAAACACATACCATGGCACTGCTTCCAGCTAGTGGGCAATCTGCTAAGAGAGTTCAAGTTTTGAGGCAGAGAGAAAGCCCTATTACCTGAGGTGGCCAAATAGAGAAATGTAAGAATGGACTTAAGGGTATTTTCTCCAAAGCAAATAAATGTTGCTAAAACCAACCTGGAACAAACCCCAGAATCATGATGTTGCTATTTATGATTTGTTGGATTCCTATGAACACCTCCATGACTCAAATAGGGTTGATTATAAAATGAACACACTCATAGCTCAAGGTCATAGGGAGAACACGTTCATCACTGTGGGGGAAATTCCTCAGGAAGAGGCCGAAGTTCAGTCTCCTAATGGCAGAACCTGCACAGCTTTGTGTGCTTGATAATTAGGAAGCTCAGTTTATTTCTAAATATCTGGGCCACAATCGATAGTGGGAGCATGAGGGGTATGGGGCTGGACTGGTTTATGTGACGGGTCACCCATTAGGTACCTAATTGATGTGGCTTCTTGGGATGTGGCAATGCTGCGGACACACACCGCTTTCCTATTACTAGGCTTAATGGTTCATCTTGATTTCTGCCTCACTCTTAGCACTGTGTTATTTAAATAAGACCCTATTAGGAGATTTATTTATTACAAGGAAGAGATTTATCCAGAAAAAAATAATCTACTGAGACACAGCAGTTTGCTTTTCAGAGGTGCCATAATAAAGGAGACAATAGCAATATTTTTACTGTTTAGGTCGATACAATTATAGGATGGGAGAAAGCAAGAAGCAAAAAATATAAATTTCACACTCAGTGACCTAGTAATTTGTCAGTCATTTTCTGCATTAAGCTTAATGCATCCTCAGGGACTGGGGCAGACAATACCAGAGAAATAGCACTCTTGGCCTGGCCACATTCTAAATCCCACATGTCTCATCTTTAATTCTCTTTCCTTCTTGATCTTTTCCTTTATGTCTTTAATTGTCTTTGTCTTCTCAGTTTCTATGGCTTTCTGATGAGAGTTGTATTTAGTCTTTTATTCTGATTCCAATTGCTGGAAAAAATAATCTCTTTACCTACCAAATGAATGTTTTGTATTTATCTATTGGGGGGAAAAAAAACACCTAATATGGGATGGTAGAAAAATCTTGAAAATGATCAATTTAACTTTGCCAGCCATGGGAAAAGAAGGAAATCTTATTCTTCCTGGTTTTCCACCCAAATAACTTCCATTTTTTCCATAATAGCCTTTCTCCACTTATGTACTTTTCATTCAGTAAAGAATGCCCACTGTGTTTCCAGACAAGTTTAGAGTTTGAGAAATAGATAAAGAGGGAGAAGGGAAATTGTTTGCTCCAGGAGCTTGTGCTTTATATGAGGAGATGAGACGTGCATGGAACACAGGACCATGAAGGACACTGTGGGAGTAGGATAGGGCTGCAGATGTGAGAAAGGGAGCAGGTATAACAACTGTATCCAGATACCAGAAGGACTGTGATAAGGAAGGAGGAAGTGATGTACTGTGGGGGCTCTGAGGAACATGGATGGAATCAAAGCATGATATCATCAGGCAGACAGATGTTAAGTCAACTGAAGCAAACCTTCTCAAACCATTAAACAGAGTCATCTGCCCAAAGAAAGTGACATCTATGAGAAGCTCATGGACGGAGCTGTGGTGGGGGAGCTGCTGCACTGGATAGGGCATAAGACTGGCCCATTCAAGCCCCAATTTTCTGATGTGACAGATATGTGCTTTAGGACTCTGTGGAAGGTACACATTTGTGAGGGCTTTAGTCACAAGGAAAGACTTCAAAGAAAAGGTAAACACTAAATTAGGCCCTTTTAAGACCTGAGCTGGCTGTGAAGACATAGAGAAGATACTTATTTCTAGAGAAGGAACAAAACACACATTTAGCTTGCACACACACACCCATTATACCTTATAATTCTCTCTCTCTCTCTCTCTCTCTCTCTCTCTCTCTCTCAGAGAAATAGTTTATGACATGTTCATCCATCCCACAAAGAGAAAGAAGGAGTGCAAAATGTAGATCAAATTTTAGTTGATGAGTTTATTTTTTCTTACTTTGTCCTTTTTATTATTTCTATTTTCCGTCTTCCAAAATAGCTTACTGAAGATTTAGGTCCTGAAGCTAAGTGCTACAGACACAGTGACGTGCAAACAGATTGAGTTTACAGTCAATCAGGGGAGAGGACATTAGCCAACTAATGTCTCATATATATTTACAAATGACACTGAAGGAACATACAGGGAATGATGAAAGCAGGTAGGGGAGAGCCTAACTTAGGCTGTATTTGAGACAAAACAGGTATCCCTAAGGAGAGAGATAGTTGAGCTGAGATACTAAAATATTTCCTTCTTTTCCCATGGCTGGCAAAGGTTGAGGGATGCTAACAAGGTGAAAGGCGGTGGCAGTAAAGAGGGTCAAGAGGTGGGAGAAGAGAAATAATTTATATCAGGAAGAGGAAATAACATGAAAACAGTTGGAATGGCTACATATATAAGGAATTAATTCTAGAGAACATCAACATGGTATGCATCTTCAATGGTAGAAAATAGTTGAATTGCATTCATGATTTGTAAGTCTAATCATGAGATTAGATAATACAGGGAGGGAATAGGAGTAAACTGATAAAATGTAGCAACCTTAAATTTCTGTAAATAGTACAGTCCTGATTTCATACAGTTCTTTGGAAATCTGGGAAGGATAGCATTCGTTTTATAGGTCAATTGTATTACAGAAAATATTTATGATTAGGGTTTATGAGACCTGTTTTAGCACAGTTTCTCCTGCAGGTCCAGGCAGATTTACAGATTAAAATTACAATAATCTCATAATTATCCACACATATATTATTCCTAATGACCTGGACCCATGAATGGTTTTCCTTTCTACCACATTATTAAGCCATAACAGGACAGGAAGTAAAACACATACTAAGTGGGAGGAATATTGGGGCTGAGGACCAAAAAGATGGACATATTTCAGAGTCTAAGTGTGGTAGGCAGGCATGAAGGCTGTGACTCATGGTTTTCTTCCTACTACCTTCCAAGACTAAATATAGGCTCCCTAGTTTACCTATTCTTTGGAATTAGTCAACCTATGGCTACTTAGGCTGGCTTTATTCTGATTTCTTAGAGATTATGTTAAATTGACAGATTAAGGAGTGTTAATTGTTTTCTCCTTTCTTCAATTAAAATATTTTTAATAAGATGAATGGGGACTCTTCCAAGAAAGGCATAATGTGTGGAGATGATGGGAATTATTTGTGCTCAATTGGTCTCCTTTCATTTTGAGAAAAGGCAAAACTCTTAACTTTATCTCTAAAATATTGAAGGTCCTTGAGATAAATTGTTTTGAGAGGGTAGGGTTGAGATAAGCTATAAAGTGAATGAATAATTGTTCTCTTTAACATCAATACTAAGTAAATATAAAGACAAATTGTCTATGCTATAACTAGTAGAGATTGCTGATTCAAGCTTATCTAAGCTATTGATGTTCTCTGGCTCACCAAACCAACTTGTTACTATTCTATTTACCTAATTAATAGGCTTCAAGAATCCCCAGTGAATCCATCAGCCATGCTTTTAGATATTGGGAGCAGGCTGATTTCTGAAGAACCTTTGGAAATAGTCAAGGCCTCGATAGGTTGGCTTCTGAACTATTACTGGTAGGAAAGGTAGCTGTGCTTCATCCTTCCACTCACCACTTCAACCCTTCTTGAATAATGTCTATTGTGTGGCCAATGCTAGAGAGAAGCCATGTCAAAGGGAGTGGTGACTTGAGGTTCTTGGTTCAGTGAAGCAGACAATCATGTACCTGGATCTCCTCTCCTTCACCCTGTCCTTCCTCCCCAGCTATAATCATAGGAGTGAGGTGCCCAGAGGAGAACAATGCTCCGAGGGCTCACATTCTCAGGAGTATGAGAAAGAGATGGGCTCGGTGGGCTGACGGGACTCCTGGAGAGAAAGCTAGTTTCCTAGCTTGTGGAAGGCTTGGACCCTGCCTCATCTCAGGAGACTTCTAGAAAGCCTCCAGCTCTCAGACATGAGGCTTTTGGTAACCATAACTCTCTCTTTCTCCTTTCTCTCTCTCTCTCTCTCTCTCTCTCTCTCTCTCTCTCTCTCTCTCTCTCTCTCTCTCACACACACACACACACACACACACGTCTCCTTGGAGACACAGAAAAGTTTGTGAATCAGCACAGATGAGCATGGACATGTACTTTCCCAATCAAGGTAATTGATTATACATGTCTTCAGTTTAAGAAAAATAAACTCTCTGAAAGAGAGAGAGGGAGAAAGAGAGTGAGACCGCTTTGTCTATCCTTTGTCTTAATAAAGTTCCAAAATGGAGATTCCACAATAAATTCTCCAAAAATATGGCATAGGAACTGAGTTGCAGTAAACAGGATGCTTCAGAAATGGAGGAAACACTAGCACTGAGCTTTGTCTTCTGACTATGGCCTTGTTGCTCCTACGGGCCACTCCTGTGGGGCTGCTCCTCCTGGAAGCCGTGCCTGCTTGGCTCCAGATGAAGCTCTATGAAGTGGGGATATGGGAAGGATCCTCAGGGCCCCAAAGACCCACCAGCGGAACATAATATAGCCATAAATCGTGACTTGGTTCAAGTAACCTCTTTCCCCATAAATACGTGTGTGATGTGTGACCAAGATGACACAACAGAGAGGAAGCAGTATATATTTTGAACACTGGATCCAAACCTCTAACACTTCTAGTTAAATGGCCTTGTGCAAGTCAATAAACATTTGAAAAATGGACACAGGATACCGACACCTGCCACCTAGAGTTTGGAGAGACTCAGATGAGATAATGTGCTGATGTCACTTTTTACAGTGTCTTAAATCTAGCAGGCATTCACAATATGTCTTTAAATATGATGATCTGTCTGTGATCCCTCCCAATTTCTCAGCCAGTTGTTTGTATTACTCTTGAGTCCACTGGATCTTTCTGCACATGGATGATCACAGTTGGATCTATGGAAAAGTGACGTTTGAGCTGAAAGGGAAGCATTTGGATAGAGAAGCAGACCAGGATTTCAGGGCATAAGCTAAAGGAAGGCCTTTGAATAGGGCAACTTGGGGCTGAAATGGAAGAGTGGGCAGAGGTGGAAGATAAGCTGGGAAGATAGGTCACCATCAGCTTGTGAATTAGAGATAAGAGGCAGTAGGCCCCCACTTCTAGCATACCAAAGCGGCTCCCTGGGGCAATGGCTCTGGCTCTACTTCCTCCTCTTTTCCTGCCCAGCTGCACTGGCCAGTTAATGTCTAATCCTTTGGTACAGGTACCTGCAGGGCAGGAGGCCCCAGAGCCTGGGCCCCCCTTCCCTGGGAGGAGATAAGGAGCAGACCTCCTGGACAGGCCTGGGCTGCATACCTTGGTGCCCTCAGCTCTCCAGGGTGCACCTCTGTGATCAGGTGTTTATTTCCAGGTGTTTGCCTGAAGGGAGGTTATGAAAAATCAACACCAATCAGGGCAGTTTCCGTGGAAGCTGAAATTATCTTGCAGGCATCTCAGAGCAGGTGCAGGGCTATTTTGGGCCAGCAATCACTGTGTGCAGAGGAGGGAGCATCGCCTCTCCTCTCAAGAAGGCAGCAGCCTAGAGAGAGCCAATTACAGCGAGCTGCTTCCAGCTCCTTATGTCTACGACGCTGAATGCAGCAGAGTGTCCTGGCGTGGATTTCTGCTGCCCGATCCCTGGTGAGGGCTTCTCTCCAATTGATGATAAGCGGGTCTGAAAAAGAGCTTCTCTCACCTCCATATAAAGTTCACATCTCTATGCTTGGAATTCAAGACCCCCCTGTCTCCAAATTCACATGCAAACTCTACTCAACATCTTTGCCCAGCTTCCTCTCATGCTCTTTGCCAACCCACTCCCTGCACTCCCATTAGGAAATGTCTGCATTTTATCCCAGATATGGTGAATTTGCCTCTGGATTTCTGTCCAAGCTAGTTTCCACCTCCTCCCTTCCCAGTTAACCCTCCTCTACTTGATTCTTCATATCTCCAGATACGACTTCTCCACCAAAGTGTTCTTCCTCTCCTGATGGCCACCCCAGCCCCACAGAGATCTCTCTTTTTCTGTCCTGTTGGGACCACAAAACCCAGTGGTGCATCTCTGCCCACTCTTCTGTTGGCAATGGTGGCTTCCTGGGTCTATTATACACCCCCCTGAAAAAAAACAGAAAGTGACTCAGGGATCTTCTACTGTTTTTTTGCCCCCTCCCCACCACCACTATCTAAGACTAAAATATAGGCACTAAAATACTTACCAATTCAATTTCTATCTCCCCTAATTTGTACATCTTCTGCAGAGCCTACCTCATCTCTCTTTGCCTCTCAAAATCTCCTTAGCCATTCAAATCATCGATGCTGATTATATTCATAGGTAACATCTCAGAGTTTAGGAATTGACTGTTTTCTAAAAGCTTCCAGCAGGTTTGTCTTGGGTGTCCAAACAATCTACATCTGAGGACAGGGGCCATGTCTTATGTGCACTTTCTTGTACCTCATACCCCCCCACCACCTGCCACTAACATAGAAATTGATTTCCAAGGAAGGGAAACACTTGCATGGTAAATTGATTGATTAAAATACATACCCACTGTTCTTGTCTTTTAGAAGCCAACAATCTAAACCTGTGCCACAGAAAGAAAGGGAAAACACAAGTAAGAACAGAAAGTATCTAAAAATATCAGGGTTCCGTACAGAAAAGGGAAGTTTTATAGTTAATGTTGAAAATTTGTCCAGTGCAGATCTCTCTTCCTCTCTTCCTCTCTCACTCTCTCTCATTTCCTGCCACCCCGAATTTCTTTACTTCCTTTCTCTATTCACTTCTTCTCTTCAATATTTAAACTCAAAGAATTCAAAACAGAAACTAAGGGACAGCAAGCACCCATGCCCATTGCTGCTTGTTCTCTTTGCCTGCACTGGGTGGCCCATCGCGTCTCTCTGTCTGATCACTCAGGTGAAAGTCCTCTCTGTCCTCTGGTCGCACTTTGTGTCCTCCTGATGCAGCTCCAATGAAGTTGTCCTGGGCTGCTGTCATTGTGTGTGTAATTTCCATCCTTATTAGAGTAGAGACCCCCTAATAGAGGAGACCGCTCATTCACCCCAATAGCCACAGGCCATGGTGCAGTGTGTTTGGTATAAGCAGGTGGCTTTTTGCTAAAGGAGTGAGCGAACTATTATTTGAAACCATGATTCTGTCCAGGCCTCAACAACTGCAGCCCTCTGCGCCCTTCATCAGGGCTGCCCTGCCTCTCCTGGTTTCACAGTATGGGGTTCTTTGAAGGATTCTGTCTGAAAAAAAGTCTTCCAGTAACTGAAAAAAAATTTTTTAAAAAAAGACAAACCACCACCAGATACAACAAAGTCTCCTAATCACTGCTCCATGGAACAAAATGCCCCCTGTTCATGCCCACCTTCTTCTCGGAAGACCCCTTGACTGCTGTCCCCGGAACTGCATTAGATCCCTGACCTCTGGGAGAGTTTGGGAGACGTGACTCCACTGACCAGTTGAACAGTGGAAAGTGGTCCTTCCTCCATGCTCCCATTCAGGATCCTCCAGTGCCCTAATGCCCTCCCAAACCTTCTCATGATGCTCTTTATTACCAGGAGTGCATCTGAGTTTGGGAGTGAGCAAGGTTCTTACAGAGCATCCAGACCAACTCCCTGGTCTTAGTGATGAAGAAGAAATGCACATGAATTACAGACACACTGACTTGCCCACAGTCACACAGTTAGATTGTGGCTGGAGAGACTCATTCTCTTTGGGGTCTTTGTATTTAACACGTTTAAAATATGAGAGAGAGAGAGAAAGAGAGAGAGAGAGAGAGAGAGAAATCGAGATTGGAGCATCAGCCACTTCCAGGTGGGGCTGTATTCTGTCCAAAGCAGAGAGAGCAGGGTTCGCTTCAAGTCACACTCAGCTGCTGGACCAGCATCACCCACTCTGCCTGTGAGTAAAGCCTGCACTGCAGAAGCATGTTCTTCCCTAAAAACTTCTAATAGTTTTATCCAAACAAGAGTGGCTTTGAACTCCCAAATGAATATTGAACTCCCACCTTCCTCAGTTTCCCTGTCTGGAGCATGTGCTAGATGGGCTGTGCTGGAGCTGCCTCCCCCCTCCCAACTCACCCCCACCCCATCCCTAGGGACACAGCTGCTATGGGGACCGGAGCTCTCTGTGTGGCACCAGCCTGACAGCGTCCATGTGAACGGAATCCACCCAGGCTGGCATTCTTCGGCAGCGCACACCCGTCCCTGCCTCCCCCGCCTGCCCCCTTCCCCCTGAAACCGCCTCCCCAATCCAGAGGGTTGTATTTCCCACCCCCGGTTCACAGCTCCATTGTTTTATACACTCCCTCCAAAATACCTTGAATAGTCCTTTTTTATCGCTCCCATTTTCTGAAAACTCCAGCTGCTCCTCTGAAACCATCCAAATCTAATTAACCGCATAAGCTGGCGTAGGGGAGAGTGGCTCACTTTCGGGTCCTTAGCATACCCATTCAGGCCTTCTTTCAATATGGGCACAAAACCAGGAATGTCTAATAATTGTATCTATGGGCCTGGCCGGGGGGGAGGAAAGAAAAAGGAAGAAAGAAAGCTGCTAATAAGTAGGTCTGTGAAAGGAGGGAGATCAGCACCTCACATGAACTTGGCAGCCCGGCTCCCAGGAACTTGGAGACAATGCCACTGGGGGATCTAAAAAGCTTAGCCTCCTGACTCAAATCTCGTGAGAACGCACCCTGGCTGTGAATAGAGATCCGAGTCTCAGCTCTAAATTGTCCGGGCTCAGACTCATTGAAATGTCTTCTCACAGAATTAGAAAGGAGGGCCAGGAAAGTTTGCGGAATATTAATGAGGCTGCGCTCAAAGTGAAGAAGGAGAAACGCAGAGGTTTATTCCTGAATGCCGCGGATTAAGACAAAAGGAGCGTGTTGGGTCTTTGCCAGGTGGCCCAGACGAGGAGCCCTGCCCCTTGGGGAACTATTGGGGCTGGAAGCTTCCCGGAGTGTCATGATAGGGATGGGGCCCTTGGGAAGTCACCCGCCCAGTCCTCACTGCTTCTTTAACAGATGGTTCAGTGTGCTCCCCTCTGCCCAGGCTCCCTGAGTCCCTCTTGCTGCTTTTCCATGATGCCCCCCTCCCGCTCCCCGCTTCACCACAGCAATGCAGTCCCCTCACTTTGCCAAGAGAAGCTAAATATAAATAAATACCCCATTTTTCCAGAGCCTTTCAAATCCCAGCACTTCCTGAAAGCCTTCTGAGCCCTCACCTTAGTCTTCTCTCCCTGGCCTCCTCCTCTCCTCTGTGCTGCTCTGGCTCTCTGAGCCACTCTCATAATGGTCAGCCCTGGCCTCCTAGCACACAGTCAAGACATTTTATTTCCTGCTCTAGGTGGCTGATTCCGAGGGTTTGGGACTGCATCCTATGCTTCTGGTATTCCCCACAATTCCTTAAGCTTACGAGGTCATTAATAAACATTGTTTGACTAGACACATTGCCAAGCTGAGCCTGGAATAGAGGTTTGCTAACTCTTAAAATTATCCCAAATTTCACAAACCTGTGCTTAAAAGCTCTTCCATGTAGCTGGTCGGTTTGCTTATTTTGATCATTGTGGGGCAACATTGTAAGAAGAACAAGGGACTTGCTGTTGTGTAGTAATGGTATGTAGAAGGTGGGCACATTATCATGAAAATTCATTTACACATGAACATGTACCTATGTTATATATGGTGTGTGTATGTATACAGAGGCACGTATATCCATACATATAGGGTATGATAGTGTATGTATTTATAATAGCACAACTAAAGTGAAAGAGAAAAAGTTTCTTCTGAAAAGCAGTCAATAGTCTCTTATTATAAAGAAAAAGGCTTTTAAAGGAGCATAGATTGGCCAATGCACAGTTTTAGAATAGCACTTGGCATCTAGCAAGCACGAGATGCTTTGTTCATTTTTATTATCATTGTTGTCTCAAGTCCTTTTTCCAGGAGTGGGAATGGGTTGTCACTCATGAATAGGAATTCACTCACGGGGCCTCACCAGCGAGCTCTTATTGGAAAGAACTACAGCACCTTCTCTGGTCACATCTCTGCGCTTGGTGACAGTGAGCTGAGCCCAGTTGTGGCCCCCACATGTAAAGAGTGACAGACCAGGGACAGAGTGAATTACAAGCTATTTTCAAGCCATAAAAACCTCTTGGAATGAAATCACAGATGGGCAAATAAGTCAAGGGTATCCTTTCTGATAAATGAGGAGCTTAGAGGTCCTCTCTCCTTCCTCCCATCTCCTCCCTCTCCCCTCCCCACCCCTCAAAACCCTGCAGCCCCGGCGGGACTCATGGCCTTTCTGAGCTCCCAGATCTGAGGGACACTGTACTTTCCTCCAATGTCCCAGCTTTACAGAGTTAGAGCTAGAAATTCAGGGGGCAGGCCCCAATGCTGCCTCTTTCTAGCTGTGCAGCCTTGTGAACTCATTCCTCTAGAGCAGTGGTTCTCAACCTTCTGGCCCTTTAAATACAGTTGCTCATGTTGTTACCCAACCATAAAATTATTTTCGTTGCTACTTCATAACTGTAATGTTGCTACTGTTATGAATCGTCATGTAAATATCTGATATGCAGGATGGTCTTAGGCGACCCCTGTGAAAGGGTCGTTCGACCGCCAAAGGGGTCGCGACCCACAGGTTGAGAACTGCTGCCCTAGAGTAACCTTAGTAATCCTGTCTTGAAAATAGTCATTAGAGGTACCTCTCACTTTGCGTACAAAACAGTGTACATCCCTGCTCCTGTGGAGCTTGGGGAACCCCAAACACAAGCGCTCACATAATATGACTTCTTGGTCTTGGCAGCCTTCTCTGCTACTCTTATTATGTAAAGAAGAAACAAAGGATTAGAGACATTTAGTCTTGTGCCCAGTGTCACAGAAGCCCCAGGTCACCTCTAGCTCTTACCTCAGTGTCCTTCCCCCTGCCTCATTTGGGTGACAGTCGTGGTTATGATCACACACTCTAGAGCCAGAGGATGGGCTCAAATCACAGATCTACCACCTGGCTTATGATAAACACTATATGTGTTATCTTTACTATTGTTATTATCTTTACTATTGTTATTATCTTTATTATTGTTATCATCTTTACTATTGTTACTTTTGATTCTTTTTCCAGGACTATAAATGGGCACTCTTTTGTACACTCAGCACATATAAATTGTCCAATTAGGGTTGCAACTGGGGCAAGATTATCCCATAAGTCAGCGATTTTCAACCCCTGTGCTGCAGCAGGCACGCTGGTTTTGCCACAGAATTTTTAAAACATAAAATACCTGTCTGTTTAGTCAGGGGCACTGACCTCTTTTCCCTTAGGTTGTTAAATAAAAAAAAAATTATAACAGCCAATACAACAACAGCTGTCTGGTGTGAATGACTCAAAATCATACCTATTTTTTTTTTTGTCAGCTTGGCAAAAAATGTATTTTTTTATGTGCCTCAGAACTTTGATAATTAGTATATATGTGCCAGGAGATGAAAAGGGTTGAAAATCACTGCCATAAGCAGACAAAATGCATATACCCAAGCAAAACAAAGGATAAAAAATAAATCCAACTTCAATAAACATTGTTTGAACAGACACCTGGCTAACCCAAGCTGAGCTTAGAATTCAGGTCTCCTAACTTTTTAACTCAAATTTCTACTGTACTGTGTTTAAAGGCTCTTCCCTATGGCTACTTATCAAAATAAGTAAACCAACAAAAACTTAGTTTTGTAACCAGAAAACTCCCCCAGCAGGAGTAGAGTGAGCATAACTATATGTTTTAGTGTTTTCTTTCCAAAGTGAAGAGGGTGCCTGGAGGAAAGAACAGAGCACAGCTGCCTCCCCCATTAGGAGTCTGAACCAGCCTCTCGCTCCCTCAGCCAAGTTCCTTTGGCTTCTTGCATTCACTAACCACAGCGGTCACCACTTTCGCACCATCCTGTCTGGGCTTTGTCCTGTGCTTCCCCCTGGGGCCTGCTTCCTAGCCTCCTTCCTAGCCTCCCTCCACACTTTGGTCTCCTGTCTCCTTCCCAGCACATGCTGGCAGAATTAGCCACAGAAAAGGTTTGTGATGGGGCCAGACTGTGAGCTCTGTCCAGCCAGTTGCTACCAGGTGGAGAAGCCACTTATGACAATCATAGGGACAAAGGGACTAATGTAGCTCATGTTGAGGTCTCCTTTGTCACCACTCCCATCTACAGCAAAGACAGTTTGAAATATGCAAAGTGGATCACAGCAAACTGTGAGCTATAGAGTGGTCTATCATTTTCTACCTTCCTCCCCTGGATCCTCCTTATTTCTTAGGTGCTTTCCTGTCTCTCATCACCCAGAAGCTGACCACTAGCTGTCCTCTGGCCGCCCAGGGTAACTACTTGCAGCCTGCTGCCCGGGACATACTTCTACCCACCAGGACCTGAGATAGAATCTCTGTCTCTGCTTCCCCACCTCCCATGTACCTGGTGTGTGTCAGTCATTGTGGAGAGAAAGGACTCAGCTGTATCTGCTGGAGCACATATTGATACAAAAACATGTGTGGCTGCTGATAGATTCCATCTGCTTCATCTGAATAGTCTGTGTACTTAGGAATGGAACAGAGTTTATAGGCAAAGATAGAATGTCAGGCCAAGTACCTGGCCAATGGGAGAGCAGTTTAAGGACAAAGACTGGGACTTGCTGGTATCCTTTCATACCACATAGCATGCTGGGCCCCTGCATGAGGAGTGGAGTAAAATTGTCAGCATCACAGTTCCATTTGGCTGAGGGGCAGGAACCAGCGATCCAGCAGCATGTCAACAAGAAAAGTATTTCCTCAACTGGATATTTTCAGTTGTGTGTGTGTTTTTAAGAGTTTGGATTTGTGGCTTTTGGATTTCTAGTTTGAAATGAGAGGAATGTTAGAACTATGAGGGACTTGAGAGATGTTATCATCTACCCTCCTTCTTTTACAGATGTGAAAACAACACCTAGGAAGGGTTATTGGCTTGACCAAGGTCCCAAGGTTACATGGTGGCCTATGTGTTTAGGAAAAACTACCAAGACTTCACAAAGTTTTCCTATAGGTTATGGGAAGAAAGGTCTCTTGCCACAATATATCTTTCTCTTTGATTTGGGAATTTTCAGAAACCAGCCGAATTTGTAATCCTCAAGAACAAATGAAATCTGCATGTAAGGAATTACCATCTCTGGCGACGTCTATCATCCCATTGATCGCCAGGGTTGATGTGGCTGATCTGGTTGGCTAAATGAGTGTCCCTTTCCTCCCTCACTGCTCCATGTGCATTCTCCCAAAGATGTGTGCTTGGTCAAAGGGGAAAACCTTCCCTGATAGAAGAGAGGACTGTTGTTCGGTCAAGGGTATAGGAGTAGCCTTGCTCCCCTGCTAGAACCTCCAAGCAAGCTCTTGAGGTCCATTTGTAGAAAACCATGGGGTAGCCAAGCTTCTAAGACTCCAGACACATCCAAGTGAGGTGCTGCATGTGTCGGTCTATCTTAAAAATTTTAATTAAAAAAATGTTTTAAAAGTTAAAAAAAGGAAAGGATTACCATCTTCCTATTTCAAATGACAAATTGACCAATCAGGGAGCAAGCAGACTGAAACATCATGTCTACCTGTGGTTTGATCTTTTAGTGATATGTGACCTTACCAAGGTCATTCTCCCAGTAAAGTGCTGAGCTGGCCATCTTTCCCCAATTCAATTTCAGTAACTTCACATTGGTAGCTTGCATACAAGAGCTAAGAAACTTGGTTCCTTAGATTCATTGTTAGCTTTTTCCTGGGTATAAGCCACACTAGGAGTTAGAGACTAAGATGTGAGTGGGGTTGATGATGGCATTCATGGCAAGATTTAAGGAAGGACCCACAAAATATTTCCCCTCACATAAAGCATATGACTTTAAAATGTCATTTCCCTTGTTAAGCATTTGGGAAGTCGGGTTTATTATCTCCATTCAATAATCCATGAAACTATGCAAATGTCAAACCCAGAAAGGTTTGGGGCCTCCATTGTTGAGGTCAGAGAGGAAAGGCCAGGTGAATAAGGGAGAGATATAAAGAGTAAGTGGAAGGGGCTTAAGACAAATCTCAGATTCCTCATAATTTTGCCTTGATTTGGATTAATTTCTTGCTCCTCTCACTCTGATGAGAAATTAATACTATTGGACATTGAAAGGTTTCAAATAATGTTAATAGCCAACAAATACCAGACATTCATCATACAACCAAATTAAATCTTTTGTAAAGTGGCCATTCAACAGTAGAATGCCAGGCCTTAGGAAATGGTGAACTCCCATGATCTGCAGCCAAGAAGATGCTAGCAACACGTTAAGTTGTTAGGACGTTGTAATGTGTGTTTGTGAACTGAGTGACTGAAACCAGTCCACCTGGTAGAGGCTGTTTCTCTGTTAGGTGAAAGTAATTATTCTGTATGGGTCTCAGGCAACATGGGGAAAAAAAACAAATAAGAAATACTATCACTGCCATTTTCCCCTCTCTTCTTCCTCACCATATAGAAAGGAATTAGGCCTGATTGCTTAAAGCAGAGAGATGGGGGCAAATCAATCTTTGATTAAGAAGACCCAATTTCCAACTTTCTCCTCTAGTATTCTTCTACCTTTCCACTCCTCTCTGTTACTAAACACAAAGGTACTTAGTCTCTTCTAACTTAGGAAGTCTTTTTTCAAACTAATTCACATATATGATTTAATGTGATATTCAACCCAGGTACATTTGCACTTTAAAGGAAATGTAAGGCTCAATCCAAAGAAATATCATACATTTCATAGTAAAATCCCAAGGATACAAGGTGAGTGATTTATATATGGATGGGGGTGGGCTGAAGAATAGTTTCCAGTGGAAAGTAAGCTAATATTAATTTTATATATTTTTACATTTATATTTAATGAGGTATATAATACATATGAAAATGCTTTATAATTGGAGCATTGTTCTAGTGCATTGTTCATAGTGCTTTTATTTAATCTCTTTTTCTCCCTTTATTTTATTTTATTATTTTTCATCACCATTTATCCCCCATATACCCTCTTTCACCTCCACCCACCCGCCTCTTCACAGCACCACACTGTTGCCCATGTCCATGAATTCTTTCTCTTTATGGCTATCATCAATAAGTCAACAAGTGATGGTGATGATGTGAAGAAAATGGAACTCTTGTACACTGTTGGTGGGAATGAGCCTAGTGCAGCCACTATGGAAAACAATACGGAGCTTCCTCAAAAACAACAACATGGAACTGCCCTATAACCCAGTAATTCTACTTCTGAGAATCATTTAATAAAAAGCAAAGCTAATGCATAAACCCTCTAAAGGCCTACCCCATATCAAATCTAAGATTCCTGATAACAGATCCATAATTCTTCCTACTATGTTATAACTGTTTCCCAGGAAAGTTATGAGAAATGGCAAAAACTATGTATTGGGCCCTGGTCGGGTGGCTCACTTGGTTGGAGTGTTGTCCTGTGCACCAAAAGGTTGAAGGTTCAATTCCTGTTCAGGGCACATACCTAGATTGTATGTTCAATCCCTGGTTGGGGCATGTAGGAGAGCCAACCAATGTTTCTTACATCAATGTTTCTCTCTCTCTCTCTCTCTCTCTCTCTCTCTCTCTCTCTCTCTCTCCTCTCCATCAATGGGAACATATCCTTGGGTGAGAATTTAAAAAAAAAAAAAGATTAAAAAGAAAAAATGCCCTACCAGTCTGGCTCAGTGGTTGAGGGTGGACCTATGGACCAGCAGGTCAAGGTTCAATTCCGGGTCTGGGCACATGCCCAGGTTGTGGGCAATGATTTTTTCTTATCATTAATGTTTCTATCTCTCTCTCCCTCTCTGAAATCATATATATATATATATATATATATATATATATATATATATATATATTTTAACATGTATTGGTAGATACCCCCTCTCCCACATCCCACCCTCCCCACCCCCACCAGAGACACCCAGGGATCACACCAGATCCTTGATTAAATTCTATGGGCTGAGTAATGTTGAAGCTCTAGTCTAGGCAAAGCCATCTTCTCTTGTCACCACGAAGGGAGTGAATTGATGCTTTCATCATCTTTCCCTGCCCCATTCCTGGAATCAAGTCTTTTCCCATATCAGAGGGTACTCTGGTAGGAAACACATGGGATGAATTACTTTATGAAAAAGGGATTTAAAGACTGAACACACAGGAGGAACCCAAGGTCCTGAATTTTTAGCCCCTACCTCAACCATCCCCCAAGGGCCCTGTTTTGTTTTTGCTGGAATCCCCTGGAAACACCTAGGAGAATCAGCCATAGGGAAAGATTCAGGCAGGCCGGAGGACAGAGCTGGCAAGGAAGTGAATCCAGGCAACTCCATCATTTGCTCCATGGGAGAGGAGGTGGGTGAGCTCAGAGACCTGTTTTTCCCTTAACAGATGCAAGGAAAAAGCCAGAAAAGGTCAGAGATAAATGCAGCCCTCACTTTGTTCTGCATATTCAAAATAACTTCTCTAAAGAAAGGCCCAAAATATATGTGTGTTCACTCAACCTTTTCCTGTTAGGCGCGGGGTTCCAGATATGGAAATGACAGGGTAACCACCGATGAAATGTGTGCAGGTCTATGCAATAGCAGTGCTTATGAGCAGGGCCCCCGAAAGACTGCACTTCACGCGGGACCCATCAATCTGGCTGGAGAGAGGGGAGCTTGGAAACAGCATGTTATCTTGAGAAATCACTCCCAGAAGGGAGCAGAAAGTTCACAGGGAGAATGCCAGGAAGGGGAAGGAGAGGGAGACTGGGACTCTGTCATCAGGAGCGGCTGGGATTGGAAACAGTCCAAGACCTCATCGTGGCTGACATCCTGCGCATAATCAGAAATTCCTTTCAATTATGTGGGAAAAGGCTCTTTGCATTGTCAGCCCAGATGACCCCATGAAGAAATAGCATGAAATGAGTCTCGGGGATGTGTTAGCGTGGGAGTGATATCTGATTGCCAGTGGCTTGGTTGGGGAAAGACAGGCCAGAGGGATGGGATGGGGCTGATAGAATAATATCTTGTTCCTTAAGCAAAACAACAAAGGTATAGGGACTCTTCACCCTGGTGTGGCAGTGTAGACACCCATTTTCTTAATGTTAATAAAAAATGTTGCCCTAGCCAGTTTGGCTCAGTGGATAGAGCGTCAGCCCATGGATTGAAGGGTCCCAGGTTTGATTCTAGTCAAGGGCACGTACCTTGGTTGGAGGCTCGATCCCAGGCCTTGTTCAGGGTGCATGCGGGAGGCAACAAATTGATGTGTCTCTCTCACATTGATGTTTCTCTCTCTGTGCCTCTTCCTCCCCCTTCCACTCTCTCTAAAAACCAATGGAAAAATATCCTCAGGTGAGGATTAACAGCAACAAAAAAAAGTTTAAACCTGTAGTCCTACAATAATTCTTCTGCCCCAGTTTCCACAGCCAAAGAAACTGTCTTTTCAACCATAATCCCCACTATCCCTTTCTGCTCACCAAACTGGACTATCTGCCATTCTCCAAATGTGCCTGGGCCTTTCATACTCCTTAGGTCAGCTATTTTTTCTACCTAGGATCCAACCACTTCTCATCAAACCTATTATACTTCAAAGACCATCCTTCATGTGGAATTTAGCTACAATTAGTAGCCTCTGCCCTCTGATTCTTTTCACCCTCATAATCCCTAATCCCACATTATATTGGTCTCAAATAATAACATTAATAATAAAAATAATAATAGCTCATATTTATCGTTCCCTATCACCATGCTACACTAATTTAATCCTCATACAATCTATTGAGTAAATGAACAATGACATTTACTTAATGCTTTTTGCAGAGAAATAAACTGAAGCTTAGCTAGGTAAAATTACTTATCTGTAATTACATAAATTATGGAGCCTGGATACAAACCGTAGTCCTTATGACTTGAAATGCTCTGCTTTTCTGCTTCCTTTAATGTTTGCTAACCATCTACTGAGGAAGAATTGATGAATGCCCATGTTGCATATCTGGCCCAGAGATATTAAAAAAGCGTATTGTCAATGATCAATGGCTTTGTGTCTGACCATTTCCTTTACTCAGTGAATATTTCCCAAATACTAAACTCTCCACTTCTCGTTCCCAAGTAAATTCATTGATGAATATAAATGCTGGAATGAAGTTTTCAAAATGACATGGGACATGGCTATCTGGTACAGAATTAACAAATATAAATGTTCTTGAGAAGAATTGGAAAGGTATTACCTTCTTAGGTAAGACCTGAATCAGGAACTAGAGATTCTAAATTGAATGTTATAATGGTTTGAATAATATGATAGTAAAATTAAATCTTATGATTACTTCTTCTACCAGATAATAGAATTTCTAAATTATAATTATAGCACCATAGCCTGCGAAATAAGGCTAGAGATGACTCGAAGGGCATCTAGTGAAATGCCCTTTTGTTATAGATGGGAAACCTAAGGTGTAGACTGAGGGCGGACTTTGTTCTTGGTCATTCAGGTAGTTATTATCAGAGATCATTCAGGTATAGTTAGTGTCAGAGGTCATTCAGGCAGTTAGTGTCAGAGGCCATTCAGGTAGTTAGTGTAAGAGCTGACATCAAGAATGAAGACTAGAAAAGACCAGCCCACAAAGGAGACATGGAATAGTAGTGCTTCTCAAACTTTAGTGTGGATCATAGTAACATGTAAATTCTGATTCAGAGGGACCTCCAGGTCTACCAAATGCCCAGGTGATGCATTGATAATGGTCCATGGATGGCACATTAGGCAGCCAGGATCTAACCTAGACCAGCACTACCTGAGAGAAATATAATGGGAGCCCCCTATCATTTTAAATGTTCTAGTACCCACATTTTAAAACACAGAAAAAGATAAACTTATTAATTTTAATATGGTCATTTATTGACTCTCATATGTATGCAATAGTATTTCAGCTATAATCACTATAAACGAGAAATATATACAGAGTGGGGCAAAAGTAGGTTTTCAGTTGTTCAGTAGGTTTTCCATTGTATATGGAAAATAATGCTGGGGTCCAACCCCAGCAGGTCCAGGGGTTCCCAAAGGCGTAGACGGAGTCGGCGAAGAAGGAAGGACACGGAGACAGTGTTCAGTTGATCAGCAGCCTAGCCAGGATCTCCAGCCAGGATCTCCAGCCAAGTTCTGGTCTGGATCTCCAGAGAGGTTCTGCTGTTTATTGTCTCGTTACATCTGTATTTATACCAGTTGATTTTAATCCTGTCAATTTCTATTACAAAGGTTAGGGCGTTTCTTATCTCCATTCCAGGGAGTAAAGATTATGTAGCTTAAGCATGATTGTTTGTAGTTAAAGTGATTAACTACCCGCCTGGCACTTAGTTAAGGAGTTTCATCCCCTCCCTAACTTCAGGGAAAAATCCCTACCTGGGGAAACAACCTTTCTCGGAGAGGTGACCTTGGTTAAAACACACAGCGCTAAGGGGAGCAAACATATTAAGAACAGTATGCTATATATGCCAGGTCCCTTGAAACATATGCTGTGCAGATGTTTCTTTCCTGCAGCGACTGTGTCAAGCAGCAAGGATGGACCAGCTTCCGGCAAAATAATACAATAATTAATAAATAACAATACAAGACTAAACTCTGTTTTGCATACTCACAACTGTAAGCTTACTTTTGCCCCACCCTGTATTTAACATCCTTTTTTTCATACTAAGTCTTTGAAATTCAGTATGTAGTTTAAATTGATAGCACAACTTAGATTAAACACACTTCAGACACACACAGCTAGTGGCTAGCAGATTGGGCAGCACAGACCACATTGCTGTCACTTGTAGACATCTTTCAGAGGCTCTCTCATCTTGTAGTCCTGAAACCCAACTAGACCAGCTCCTCCCTCAGAACAGGGCTCTGTTCTTTGTATGCCTCTATGATATCCTACCCAGGCCTGGGCACATATACATATAGTCCATGAATACTTATTGATTTCCTTTTGCCCTGACCTGTTATGGAGAGAAAACAGCCTTCCCCATCATCTTCATACATTTAGATTATTCAGCTCAAGGCTCTCTAGTTTCACATTGAGTATGACGTTAAATGAGCTGACTTCCAAGCTTCTTTCTGCTTCCAAGAGTCTATGATTTTATCCTTTTTAACACTAGCTGCAGTCATTGTCCCACTACTGTCTCAGCCTTCTCTTTTCCTTCATTACAAACGGTTCTTACATCCCTCCCTCATTTCCTCTCTTAAAAACTCATTAATCACCTTCATGCTCCCTCTGGAGCCAACTTCAGGCAATTCTCAGATTTAGAGGCTTAAGTGGAACACTGGAGTCTAATAGAGGACAATTGGGGGCACTATATCAGATGCTCCTGTTTCTACATGCCCTCAGAACCCAGCCTTGTGTTTATATACAGCCCTGAGAAAAATGGCCCGTGGTTAAAGCATTAAGTGCCTGAGGAAGAGTAGAGTGCAGGGTTAAGTGCACAGGCACTGGGATCAGACAGCCTGTGATCAAATACCCGTTCAGCAAGAGAGCATGTAGAAAGTCTCTAAACTTCCGTGTGTCCTAGTAGCTATGAGGTTAAATGAGATAACTTAAGTAAAGGACTTAAGACAGTGCCCCTACATACTAGTGCTCAATAAGTGGTGTGTTTTTGAATTGCTAGGAAGGGACCTGATCTTCCTTGCATGACTCAGCCAGATCCTCTGTGGACTGAAACGGACTGAGCACATTTTGGATTGTGCCTAACTTAGAGCAAAACTATTTTTCTTTCACATTAGACATTTAATCACTCTAATCTCAAGACTTCTCATTTCAGTCCTTATCTTAAAATCTTGTTTCTGGTCTCCTCATCACCTCACTACCCAGTATTCACTGATGACTTTCAACTGGCTCTTTAAGAACCTTGTAAATTGCTGGTATCTCAGAGAGCTCCTGAGCGAGGGCCTTGTCTCCATGCTGCTCAAAGACACCCTCATGCAGTTTGCAAATAAACAACTTCTCCCCCTGGAAGAAAGAACAAATAGTTCATAATTGGCAATCTGCATAATGAGTGGTGCATCTATGCAAATATAACATTTGGAATAATCTATTAATATCTCCACTCTCATGTCTGTGGGCAGCCACTTCCCCTGCTCAAGAGTCAGAGCCAAATATTTTCTAACTCCTCTTGAGGTGAGAAGAGAGATTGACAAGCTGCTGTCTTCTTGGGGTTCCAATTAGAAATCTGGAGACCACTGGAGTTGGAAGGGATCTCAGAGCCTGTTTAGTCCCTCCCCGCACCCACCTCTCACATTAAGGATGAGGCGTCAAGTCCAGAGAGGCATGAGGACTCTTGGGTTCCCATGCTCTTAGTGACTGACCCAAGGTCACCAGCCAGTGGCAGTCCCCCATCCTCAGATCTCCCCAATATGCCAACACATGTCTTTCCTGCTGATCAGGCGTCTGCTGCTATAAAATACAGCCTTCCACGTGGAATTGTTTCAGCTCTCCATCACCTGCCTTCCCCCTCCCTTGATTAAACTCTTGTTGACCTGGAATTCTAACGTAGAGAACCAGCTTCTAGGACTGCAGGACAGACAGTTGGGTGACTCAGACAAAAGTGTCCAGTCCCAAACAAGGTGGCCATTGGTGTTAACCAGAAGATACATCCCATGGGTTAGGCTGAGCCCCTCTGCTGTTGTAGAGATACTCTTGAATACACACACACACACACACACACACACACACACACACACACTCACACACACACACTCACACACATACACTCACACACACACACACACACATACACACACACACATGAATAAATAAACGCTCAGATTTGCAACGGTAATACTACTGAACCACCAGCGATGTGAGCAGGACAGTCTCTGTGAGCAAATGACCACATTTTTTAACCCCTTTCTTTTATCCCATGCTCTCCAGCCAATCTTCGGCAGCCCCACCATTTCCATTATGCTCTTCCCTTTCCATTAAGGCAATAGTGGCTCTTTCTGTCACCAAATAGCTAACAAACAGTAGTGCGTGTCCACATTCCTGCTGGCCAAGGAAGGGTAAAACACTGTGATTGGGGACAATGAACCACTCCATGTTGGAAGAGGAACAGTGTCGGTCTGGGAAGTTTGGGCTACATCCTGGCATGAATACTACCAAGTCTAAGTTCTTGATCTTTCTTTAAGGCACAGGGGAAATATTTCCCCCTCTCTGGTCCTTTCACTGGACTTGTTCTCACTTCTTAGATTTAATTAACAGCCCCTCCTCCTGCTGCAGCTTCTACAGAGCACCATTTTACTTCACACAATTTCTATTTTACTGTGCTGTTCGCATGTCTCTCCTCCAGGCTGGATTGTGAATCTCATTGTCTCCTGAAGTCCTGAGCACCTTGCACAATGACTGCCACTAATAAACACTCAGCAAGTGTTTGACAAATGACAGATGAGTAAATTAAGTCATAAAAACCTCTCCAGACTTCAATTTCCACATCAGGAAAATGAGGTACTTGGACTTTCTCAACTTAATTCTATGACTCTAAGATATTATTGAGCACCTGCTGTGTGCTCAAATCCTGCTAAGGGTTGCTGAGAATCAAGGGAAGTATGAAACCTGCTCCTGGCCCTCATGAGTCTAGTTGGAAAGACATTCAGTAAAGAAAATCATTTGAGGCTAAACTGATTGGTTTTAGTTTACACAGTAGAGGTTCGGAGAAAAGACAGATCACTGCCAGGTAGAGCATTTAAAGACATTCTCAATGGCATGTGGTGGGTGGGTGGGTGGGTGGGCACATGGTGGGAGCATTCCAAGAGGAGATGACTACATGAGCCTTGGCATGACTTTGGGGTTGGCATTTAAGCCCTTATCTGCAGAAGAGGAATAGCAACTTCAGGAGCTCCAGATCCTGATTCAATTCAATGAGACATTTACAAGTAGATTTGGGTTCTTTACGCTTGCTCTTTTCTTTAGCCTCTCACTTTATACCCACTTCTTCCTAAAAATAGGTCCTTGTAGTTCTATCTTAATAAAACATTTTTCCACCCATGGTATCCTCTCCAAATGTCCCTTCACCTCCTAACCCCTTTGAAATGTGACTTATATCCCTGCTTCTGCTGCTCTAACAGCCCCACGCCACCTGCCTGCTTCTTCTACCATGTGCTGAGACCCTTTGCAAAGGCCTCCAAACATCTGTAATTGCCAAACTCCAAAGCTATTTCTTATTCCTGGCCCCCCTCGACCTCTGACACTGTTAGCTCTATTGACCACCAGTCTACCTCTCTGGAAGTGTCTTCTCTGGTTTCTGTGGTCCACTCAACAGTGACTTTTTCATCATAGACCTCACTCTCTGTCTTTTTTTACTGCCTCTCTTCCTCCCTAAACACAGATATTCCCCCAAACCTGAGGATCCCTACCCTCCATCCCTTGATGGTTACATCTTTTCATAACATTGCATTCCACCCAGGTGGCTTGTGAATTCCTAATACTAAACATAACCCCTATGCCAAGCTTTGGACACTGGCTTCCAACTGCCAACTAAACTCTCAGCCTGGAATCCTAGCAACATCTCAAAACCAGTGTCTAAAACCAGCCTTTCATATTTGCCCTTAACCTAGCTCTTTGCCCCACCTCTATTCTTCCCTTCCCCTGTCTCCTTCCCAGCCACATTTATTCCAAAACTTACACCTTGTAAATTCTCTCTCCTTGGCACCTCAGATTCATCTTTGGTTCATTTCACATGCCCACCTGTTTGTTTGGATAATCTCTAGTCTTAGACACCTGCCTTGTTACTCTCACTTCCAATCCATATGAAACTGCCAGGCACACCTGCTGTATGCTATGGTTATAATGATCTCAATTTAAAATAAACCCTTGGTCCGGGCATCCTAGCCTCTGTCCTCTTTTTTTTCTTTTCTTTTCTTTTTCTAAATATATTTTATTGATTTTTTACAGAGAGGAAGGGAGAGAGATAGAGAGTTAGAAACATCGATGAGAGAGAAACATCGAACAGCTGCCTCCTGCACATCTCCTACTGGGGATGTGCCCGCAACCCCGGTACATGCCCTTGACCGGAATTGAACCTGGGACCTTTCAGTCCGCAGGCCGATTCTCTATCCACTGAGCCAAACCGGTTTCGGCGAGCCTCTGTCTTCTATGGCCCCGTTTTCCAGCTTTACCTCCTACCAGTACCTACTCAACCTCCAGTTATAGGGATCTTGACTGCTTTGCAAAGGTATCCCATAAATTCTAATCTTGGTGGCTTTCTCAAGCTCATCTGCCTTTCTAGAAGATCTCACCCCCCACAATTACCAAAAAAAATTACATATCCTTCAAAATTCCCGTGAAATTGCCTTTTTTCTTGAACCCAGAAATCAGTGTAATCTCTATCTCTGTTTCCTGTGGCTCCAAGCTAGACCATGAGCTCTTAAGGCTAGGAGCTAAGTCTTACTTGTTCTTGAAGTCTCTGAGTATTTAGCACAGTGCCTCAAAGGCCCCCATTAAGAAACAAATTGAATTGGATTGAATTGAACTTAATTGAATTACTGGTAAAGAGGTCTGAAGACTGCTCCCTTTATTCCTTATCTACAGAGTAAAATCTTTGGAGAACTACTTCTTGAGACAAATCTGTGAGCTATAGTACAGTTAACATTTAGAATTGAACTTGGGCTGCTATCTCCTATCTCTAGTGAAACTGATTTCAAAGACTTCTGGAAATAGTTTTTCCTTTCAAACTCTGAGATAACATGATAGAGGCAGGTGATTTAGTAGAAAGTGTTTTGGATTAATTTATCCCTACATATGCAAACACATTTATGGGCCAACATTTTACTAGTGCTCTTTGGAAGGTACGGTTCCTGTTTGACAGTTTAAGACCTTAATGGAACTCTATGAGAAGAGGGTCCATGTTTGTTTTATTTACCAACATTATTCATAGAACACCTGGAAAACAAAAGTGTACAGTAGTTTTTACTGAATGAATCTAATGAGGAGGTGATACCTGGCCAGAGAGATAATTAAATTAAAACCAAGGTAGTGAATGATCAAAAACAAACAAACAAACAAAACACAAGAAAGAAAGGTGACTGCATGTTATTAATCCTTGGATTTCCCTCCCTACCCTCACTCCCACCTCAAATCTAGCACAGTGTCTGGAACAACCCAGATGGGTATGTTAGAGATGGGACAACCATAGATGTCACAAACTCCCACCTTGTACAGGAAGGCTCTCAAGCTTCTTTAACAAATGTCCTCCAGGCTCTATTTCAATTACCTCAGGAATAGTAAACTCACTGACATCTATATTGTTGGACAGTTCTCTGTGTTAGAAAGACAACTTCTATATTGAGCCAAAAGCTGGCTTCTTATAAATTCCACCCACTGGTCCTACTTCTACGTCCAAAGTAACATAGTGAAAGTCTATTTTCTCTTCTATGTGATGGCCTTTCCTATGTTTGATGACAGTTACCATGTTTCCAACATGTGACCTATTCTCCAGGCTCACTGCCCTGTCCCCATTCCCTAGACCAGACTTCCTATGACCTGGTTCCAAAGCCTCTCTTCATAATCATTACCTTCCTCTGAATGTGTCACAAGTACCCAGTGATCCTCTAAAATGTGATTGCCAGACCTGATCTATCTTAACTGTTCCTTTCTACAATGCAAGCCCCATCTCTTAATGAGGCCTAAGGGCACACAACTTTTTATCAAGGCTTTATCATTTGCCCACACAAAATGCATAATTATGTAAACTTTATGCCCTTTTTAAGTAAATTTCCCCCCATCGAGTTTCCCATCTTCTAATTTCGCAGTTATCACAGGACTTGACCATGGCCAAAAAGAATGTTATGCATGTACTCCATTTTATGCCTAGATTTGTAGGAAAGGAGCTCTCCACAAACTAACTAAAGGCCATATGTAAGTCATTTTCCATCTCACCTGCCAAATGGCACAGTAATGCCCATTATACCTTCCTCACTAGATTAATATAAAGCTCAAATAAGAAATAGCTATTCAAATAGAAATTATTAAGATGATTCATTCTTCTTAAATCGCAGTGCCTTGCAACGATTTCCCAGTGGCTGCCTCCATACTCTCTGAGCCTCTCTCCTATGATGGTAATGAGGGTTAGCCTAGTTCAGTATTGTAGTGCCCTGGAAAGAACAAGGGGCTAGATGCTACAATACCAGCCCTTGCTAACTCTCTGGCCATGGCAACCCATTTAACCTTATAGAAATTTTCAGTATCCTGCAAAACCAGGAACATATCTATAGTTGAACATGTTGGGTTTATTACTCTTTGCAGCAAGGAAGAATGCACACCATGAGTGACCATGGGTCATCTCAGTAATAGGATATTAGAAAGAACCTATTCTAGAGTTGGGGCTTTGGTTGGGTGATTTATAATAGAGTTAAGGAAATAAAGGTGTGCTCTAGTTTGGGTACTATCAGAAAGTGGAGAAAAATCTATGATTGGGTATCTTAGTAAATCTTCTCTGCAGTGAGAATGAGAATAAATCTATAACTGATAAAGAAGTCACTCATGTTACCCAAGGGGGAATTGTTTTGTATTTGTGAGTGGTATGGTAGCCTGGTTTTTATCTATGATTAGAGAAAATTATGAAGTAGCCTTGCTTTGTCTCATTTATCCTGGTCTCAGGGTAACTTTGTCTGAGGCTAGTATTTTTTTATGTTCAACATGAGAATAACATGACCTAACTGTGAGTGGTAAGCCAGCTTTCAGATGTCATGGTGTGCTCTTTTTTTCTCTCTCAAAATTAATTTAACTATTGTAAACCTCCTTGAATCTCATCTAGAAAACAGAAATAACAACTCTCAGCACTAAGGCTAGGGATCAAAAGTGGTAACATTTATAAAAATGCCTTGTCAACTCTATAGTTGTTTGATAAATATACAGCTGCCTTGCCCAGCTCTGGCTTCCAGGATCTATGACCTGTAGATGTTCTTGAGTTTTCTGAGGCCCCATTAGGTCATCACCTCTCAGAAGAAAAATCTTACCTTTAGCTTCCTAGCTTGAGTCCTCTGAGGAAGCTGCTCTTGAACTCTTCTGATAAACCTCTCTCCACAGACAAAGCCAACCAGCTTTGTGCACTTGTTAGGCATGTAATTATCTCCTTCTCCAGCTGGATCAGAGCTCTCTTTTTTGAGCAGAACTGAGCAGGCCTGAATCCCTCTTCCACGTAATTCAAGTGGATAGTGAAGCTTGGCACACATTTGGTTAAAAAATAATTGTACTTTTCAAATCAAAACATTATTGGATGTTAGATTCAGAGGACACTAGACATTTTTTTTTTTTACCAAACCTCTTATTTTATAGTTGAGGAAATTAAGGATGAGGAAAGGAAAGACCTCCTGAGTTTAGTTTCCTGTGGTCTCTTGACCACAGTCATCCCACACTGCATACGCCACAAAGACACAAGACTGGATTTGATATATTCCCTTTGCTTCTAGATCCTGACCTGAGCCAATTGAGGACTTCAACACTTGAGTCAATATTTTATTTTATTTTTCTTAGTGTGTCTTAGGCATAGCTTTTAGGGATCTAATAATATGGACTACAAATGCCTTAAGGGACAGACTAGCTGGAGACAAAATTGTGGTTTCAACTCAATTCAAGTAACATTTGGGAGTAATACTTGTGTTAGATGCTGGTGATATAGAAAAGAATGAAACATAATCTCTACTTTTAAAGAGCTTTTACTTCTGCGGTAAAGATAGTACATGGCAGAAGGTATTGATTAGTATAATGGGTTTCAAGGACAGTGGGGTTTCATTCTACTTGAAGGTATAGGGGGTGACTGCATGCAAAACAGGCATTTACACTTGAGTTCATCTCTATGCCTTGGTCTGCAGTATACCTAGCTACCATATTATGTCTTCCCAGATTCCCCACATACATACTTAACTCTCTCCACCCCATTTTTGCTACTTGGACACTAAATGATTACCTACCCTGCCTTATTAGAAAGAAACATGTGTGTCAAAGTGAGCTTAAACCAGGTGTCATTAGTCCCTGAAATAGTTGTATTTTAGGCGTAATGTCTGTATAAAAACATAAGAAAGTTCTAGACACTTGATTGCCACTTCTTAAATACTTCTAATTGATTGCATGACACTAGTATTTTTAGATGTCTCTTTTTATACCTAATATAGCTCTTTTGAAAATTGCTGCTAGATATCCTTTGCTCTCTGGCCATGGTAGTCTTGCATAATATATGGTATAGAAAGAGTTTAGAACTGCAAATAAACTTTTAAATTGTCTAGTCCAGTGATGGAAAACAACTTTAATCTCAAGTAAAAGTTCCATTTTGTTTATAGTGACTGTTTCAAATTGTGTTGAGAAGGATTCTGAGTCTAGTTCAGTAGGAAAGAGCATCGTGACCTATTAGCACTATATACTGTGGGCACAGACTGCCTGGCTTAATTTGTGCTACACATGTACCTTCTCTGATATATTCCAGGGTCTATAGTTGACATAAAAATCAAATTAAAGAGGAGAAACTAAGATGGCGGCATAGGTAAACACCGGGAAATTGCCGCCTCTCACAACAATAGAAAATTACCGCAAAGGACAGAGCAAACATCATCCAGAACAACAGGAAGGCTGGCTGAGTGTAAATTCTACAACTAGAAGGAAAGAAAAGCACGCTGAGAGCCAGAGGCGCTGCGGAGGTGAAGTGCAGAGGTACGGCGGCTCGCGCGCACGACGAAAGGGGGTGGCACCTGAGGACGCGGCTGTCTTTTTGAATCACAAGCTCCCGACTGCTCTGAACTCCGGTTCCGGGAAGTCTCTGGGGACCCAGGACTCATACGGGGAGAAGCTGGTCTGTCCGGCAGCGGGCGAACTTGAAGGCGGCTTTCCCTCAGAGGTGCTTGCAGCAATTAGCAGGTCACTGAGACCCGCGACTCCAGGCGGAGAATCAGCCATAGCTCCTTGATCCACCCTTTGATTCCCTGAGACCCCGCCCCACCCAGGCTGCGGCAGAGGCTTTTGCATGTGAATGTACCTAACTGCAGCCAAGCCAGGCAGACCCGGAACTTCTAAGAGAAGGCCCAAGGCCCCGCAGTGGCTTGCATTGCTTCACAGCTGAGCCTCTTCGTGGCTCCTGCTGTGTGGCCTCAGGCAGAGGCTGAATTAGCACCTCCTTAGATCCAGGAACCACTGTACCCAGTGGTCAGAGGGGGACCATCCAGATTGCAACTCCTCAGATCCATAAGGGACACACTCAGGGAGCAGACTCAGTGAGCACCAAAGCCCCACTGAAGCAAGTCTTGCCCCAGAGGGGTGTCTTCAGCACAGAAGTTCTCCCACTTTAGACACAGCTGATTCTCACAGCCAATTGGCCTGGAGTTCAATTCCTCCCAGTGATCCTACAACAACCAAGGCACCAAGAGTGTCCACCCCAGGTAACTGGGGAGGCTGAGCTACTGGGCCCTACAGGACACCTGGCACGCAGGGCCACTCTATCAACACAGGGAAGCTGCCAAAATGCGGAGACAAAGAAACAGGTCACAAATGGCAGAAATGGAGGAAAGCAAACGACTGGATATAGAGTTCAAGGCCACGTTTATAAGGTTTTTCAAGAATTTTATGGAAACCGCCAATAAATTTAATGAATCCCTCAATAAGTATAGTGAGACCATGGAGGACATGAAAAAGGACCAACTAGAAATTAAGCATACACTGACTGAAATAAAGAATAATTTACAGAGATCCAACAGCAGACAAGAGGATCCCAAGAATCAAGTCAAAGATTTGAAATACAAAGAAACAAAAAATACCCAACCGAAAAAGAAAAAAGAAAAGAGATTCCAAAAATATGAAGATAGTGTAAGGAACCTCTGGGACAACTTCAAGCGTACCAACATCAGAATTATAGGGGTACCAGAAGGAGAGAGAGGGCAAGATATTTAAAACCTTTTTGAAGAAATAATGACAGAAAACTTCCCCTACCTGGTGAAAGAAATAGACTTACAAGTCCAGGAAACGTAGAGAATCCCAAACAAAAGGAATCCAAAGAGGACCACACCAAGACACATCATAATTAAAATGCCAAGAGCAAAAGATAAAGAGAGAATCTTAAAAGCAGCAAGAGAAAGACAGTCAGTTACCTACAAGGGAGTACCCATAAGACTGTCAGCTGATTTCTCAACAGAAACCATGCAGGCCAGAAGAGAGTGGCAAGAAATATTCAAAGTGATGAATAGCAAGAACCTGCAACCAAGATTACTTTATCCAGCAAAGCTATCATTCAGAATAGAAGGTCAGATAAAGAGCTTCACGGATAAGAAAAAGCTAAAGGAGTTCATCACCACCAAACCAGCATTATATGAAATGCTGAAAGGTATTCTTTAAGAAGAGGAAGAAGAAAAAGGAACTCTTACCATTTGCCACAGCATGGATGGAACTGGAGAGCGGATAAATACCACAGGATCTCACTCATTTGTGGAATATAATGAACAACATAAACTGATGAACAAGGACTGATCCAGAGACGGAGAGGCATTGATTGGACTGTCAGGCCTTGGAGGGAAGGTAGGGGAGGGTGGGGGTAAGGGGGAAAGATCAACCAAAGGACTTGTATGCAAGCATATAGGCCTAATCAATGGACATGGACAACGGGGGGGTGAGGGCATGAGCGGGGGGGAGGGGTGGGGGGGGTAGAGGGTAACGTGGGGACAAGGACACATATGTAATATCGTAATCAATAAAAAATATATTTAAAAAAAATCAAATTAAAGCCCTGGCTGGTTTGGCTCAGTGGATAGAACGTTGGCCTGCAGACTTAAGGGTCCCAGGTTCAATTCCGGTTGGGGGCATGTACCTTGGTTGCGAGCACATCCCCAGTGGGGGATGTGCAGGAGGCAGTTGATCGATGTTTCTCTCTCATCGATGTTTCTAACTCTCTATCCCTCTCCCTTCCTCTCTAAAAAATCAATAAATATATATATTTTTTAAAAAATCAAATTAAAAACTAGAGAGGGAAAGTTACTTGTCCAAGATCACAATGGGTTAATGAGAAAAGCAGGACCTAGACCCAGGTCTCCCAATTCCATGCAGACTGCTTTTCCCACAATTCCATGCAGCTCCCAGAAGCAGCGGGAAGTTCTATGCAGACTGTCTATGGAAAACAGAGGAAACTGAGCCACTATATACTAAAAGAGCTCAGGTCCAGGTGGAAAACACAGTGACCATATGGAAGCAACTTTAGCCAAGGCACTTCAAAACTCCATCCAGCTCATCGAATCCCAGAGGCTGACTAGCAATGGCTTAGGGGTCACCCAGAGGACTGTCCAGCCAGTGCAAGAGTCTTTTCTACAGTTGTCCTGAGCATCTTAAACAAAATTTCAATATAGGCAAGGTTTATATTTGTTACGCCCCCCACCTCCCTTGCCTTCTCTCCTTCTCCCCAACTTCCTGGGGCTCCTTTCATGGGCCTCCAGGTGTTCAACCCTTTATGATGTCCTCGATCCAATTTCACCTTCTACCTAGGTTTAATCTTGCTCCACATTGTTTCATAAGTTAAAATATCTAAATCTTATCCCTCCTGGATGTTATAGAAGAACAATCTGAAAAATATCCTTAGGTGGCTGCTCCAATCCCTGCTTTCCCAACTTCTTTATTTTCTCCACTTCTGGACCCATTTTTTCTGCCCCAAGGAGCCCCTGACAGTGAGGTAAGGTGAGAAGGATCAGTGAGGTTAATGTGAGATTCATTTGCAGGGTAGATTGGAGGAGAAGGAACAATACCAAAGGTAAATCCCCAGAAAATGAACAAAAGTTTAGAGAGCCAAGGAATGTTTCTTGGTTGAGTAGAGGGGGAAGACAATTGCTCTTATACACAAGTTTATACTAGCATAGGCACTACACAAGGAACTAGAGATTGGATGTAAATTACACTTAGTTAAAAATGAGAGAGCTGACACTAGAAACCTTTGTACTTTTTCTTAAAACCATTGGGACCTAACCCCACTGCACTAAAAGGAGGAGTAAGAGCTTGAGGAGATGCATTGACTAGCTATGACATGCTGGCTCTGCCTCCAGCAGTTGATTTCACCTTCAAGGTGGAGAGTAGCCTGGACCCTCCCAGGACCAGCCTGGGGATCCATGAACAAATTCTCTTGCTGTGCAGAATTTGGATCAGGGCTCTCTAAAGGGCTTCGTGGCGCTAGGATTTTCTATGTTCCTCAGTGAAAATCAGCCCACAGACTTCATAAAGGTAACACCCCCCACTTGCTTGGGGCTACAGAGGATGCCCCAAAGACACCCCCAACCTGCCTTGGCCTGTCTGTAAATAAAGGGATAGATTTCAGATTGACTGTTAGGCATTGCTGCCCTCTGCTGGGTGGTATGTAGCCAACTGCCCCCATAAGGTACTCTGTCTACCTCCCAGCTGCCCAACCACTGCCCCGTCTTGCATTTCATGTTCAAGTGGAAAACCACAAGGAAACTGAGGACCCAGAGGGTATGCACATGTGTGTATTTGGGGGATATGGGCATGTGAGTATACACCCAAATGGCCAGTAGCCCTCAATTATGTGAAAGCTCCCCTATGACTGAGATCTTAACAGAGCTCTCTCACTCAGCTGAAAACCACATGTTACCAGCATGATGGCACCTTCAAGCGAAGGTGACCAGGGGGCTTTCAAGGTTCACCTGCCTTTTGTTATTGATAAGCCAAAACACAGAAGCAAAATGGGAATAATTGGACAGCAAGGGAACATCAGGATATTATAATTGTTCTCCTTGGAGATGAAAAGGGAAGCTGAAAAACATCTGCACACTGAAATCTGCTCCGACGTGCTAAGTGGGCCAAGAAAACCTGCAACCACGACATGGGGCTAATTTACTGCTCTAATCACCAGCATCCAATCTGAAGCCAGACATTATCTTAAAGTACACACCAGTTCCAGGTGGTGCACAGCAAATGTTTGATTAGTGCTACCAAATTCCCTGCAACTTGATAAGCTTCCGAGTGTGCAGGAATCATGGGGCTGAACCGCTGGAGCTGGGCTGCTGGCTCTGAGGCAAGCTGTTTGCCTTTGGGTCATAACCTTCCTAAAAAATGCATCCCAGCTCTCCTTGCAGGGTGCAGAGACACTGGGTTTAAACACACAAAAACAACCAAAAAGAAACTCACACACACACACCAAAAATAAATTCACACAAGATCACAGGGAAGTAGATTGAGTAGATGACAAAGAACCAGATTTTTTTCCAGTGAGGCTTGAAAATGAAATAGAGAAAAAGTGGGAAATTTAAAAAACCCATAGAATATCTAATATGTGCCAGGTACTAGATGCTTTATATATCATACTACATGGTTATCACTATTTTCCCATTTTTAAGATGAGAAAACTGAGGTTCAGACACTTTAAAGCACTTGCCTAAAATATTTAATGTTTTAATTGATTTTAGAGAGAGAGGAAGGGAGAGGGAGAGAGAGAGAAAAACATCAATGATGAGAGGGAATCATTGATTGGCTGCCTCCTGCACTCCCCCTATTGGGGATCGAGCCAGCAACCTGGGCATGTGCCCTGACTGGGAATTGAACCGTGACCTCCTGGTTCATGAGTAGACATTCAACTACTGGGCACATTGGCCTGGCTCACCTAAGATATTTTAGCTAGAAAATTATGGAGCCATAATTTGAACCCAGGATGGACTTAAAAGCTTTCAAAGTAAATGGCTCTGAAGGAATAGAGGTTCAAATGAGGTAGAACAGATGTTAAGGTGTTCTAGCGGTTATACAGAAAAGTAAGAGGAAGAATATAGGTCAGTCAAGGGCTTCAGAAAATATGGAAATAAATAGACTAGAGGCAGCCGAGGCTTCCCTGCATGCTGTGGGTGAGGCAGAAGACACAGTGCCTTCTCTCAAGGAGCTCAGGGTGTATTTGAAAGAGAGGAGATTGGTTGGCCAACAAAGGGGAGGTGCAGAGTTGAGAGCTGCACAGACAAAGGATGATCAAATCAGCAGAGGGAAGAGCTTAAACCAAATGGTGGAGGCCAAAGTGATGGTGGTGGGTTATTCTGGGGCAAATGACAAAGCCCACTTGAGAAGTTACATCTGTCAAGCTGAAGTTGGTTCAAAAATTGCAGCTGGAAACGACTTCTCACCAGCTTTTACTTCTCACCAAACCAAAGAGTCAAATGTCTCATGGAAATTTCATATCTCAAACCCAATAGATGGGATGGAAGATAGTATTAAAACTGAAGGGTGGGCCAGGACAGAATGAGGATTGGTGACAAGGAACTCAGTTTTCATGACACCTGGAGTTAGAGCTGTTTCTTTCAGTGTCTTCTAGAATTGAGACCTCAGGAGGGTCTTGGGAAACCAGGGGCCAATCACAGCATTGTGGTCTGAAGGCACACAGCGCCCTCAGTGGACCCAAGCATTGCCTCTGCACCCATCTTCTCCATTAGACCTTACCTAGCTGGGCCCCTTCTGAAAAAGCTTGCTTCCTGCTCAGTGGCAGTGGGCACAGCTGCATTAACAGATAAGTCTTGCTAACACATAACTCTAGACTCCCCCTTCATTCAACAACTGCTAAGATGCTTTTTCAGAAGCAGAATATCACATGGATGCTGGGGTCAGGCTGGGATTTGAGCCTCTGTAGTGATACCCACTGGCTGTGGGACCTTGAGCATGTTACATGACCTCCTGAAGCTTTGGTTTCCTCAGCTGTAGAACTGGGATGATGACAGTACCTACCTCCCAGGGACACTGTGGACGTTGATGGCAATAATACATGCAAACCACTTAGCACATAACCAGACACATGGTGAGCACATGCAGTAAATAGCAACTTATTATTAGCATAATTATGATTCAGCCTGAATTATTCACTATGAACATCCTATGAATGTTAACTCCCCCTTCAGACCTGGGTTCAAAATGTTTCAGGAATGCTCTTGTTTGAATTACTCTTTTTCTCTAAAGTGGTCCCAGCCCAGTTGCCATTTCTTCTATTGGGTGCTCACGGATACTCTAAACCTTGAGGAATCTCTCTCCATAAGAATTTTGCTAGGTCTACCTTACAACTTTCTCCTTTATAGCAGTTATTGATGCCCATGTCTTGTTCCTACATTACAAGGATAAGCACCCTGTATCAGTCAAAATAGGCTAGACTCTACTGTAGCATCAAATAACCCCCTGGTCTCAAAGGTTTTAAACAGTAAAGGCTTTTGTCTCACTCATGCTGCTCCTTGTCCACCAGCTGAGGGACTCTGCTCATGGCAGTCACTTAGGGGCCAGGCTAATGGAGCAGTCACCATCTCATTCTCTGCTGGTCACCGTGCATAAAAAAAGAGAGAGAGCTCTGGAGGCTCTCACACCAGCACATGTATGCTCCAGCCTGGAAGTAACACACGCAACTTCTTGCCACTAGTCATTAGCAAACTAGTCATCTGCCCTGCTTCCGGCACCAGAAGGCAGCCAATGCAACCCTACCAGTGCCTCCTCACTCCCAAGGTGAGCAGAACAAGTAAGTGGTGAGAGTGAGTGGAAAGCAAAGGCAATCTCCAATTCCACTTTGCCCACACACACCCCCATTCACCTGTACCCAGCAGTATGCCTTATACAGAGTAAGGGCACAGGAGAAATCTTTGAGTTAAAAACTGAGTGGGCCGGAGCTCCAGTGGCGCAATCGGTTAGCGCGCGGTACTTATAAAAACTGAGTGAATATATCAGTGTACAATTGTTTTATCTCTCCCAGTAAAGATCAATGCGTTGGATCAAAAATCTCTTAGTGCGTGGTAGCAGAAATCTCAGGTATCCTCAGGACAAGTCAGAAGAGATGGTATTTGGGCACAGGACACAAATACCATCTGTTATTCACACCATGTGTTTTTAAATGTAAAAAGATGTATGAATTATTATGACAGTCAATAACTGGGAAGGATTCATTGCCCTAAGGAAACTGATTCACACATGAGATAACATTTACACATGAGGTAGCTGGAAAACAATCTGCAGCTACTTGTAGAAAATGCATGTAAATTGGTACAGAGTGTGTCCAAAGGAGGAACTGAAAAGTAGATCAATTCTTGAGGTCAAGTTCTATGCAAAGGTCATTTTTTAATATATATATATTTTTATTGATTTTTACAGAGAGGAATAGAGAGTTAGAAATGTCGATGAGAGAGAAACATCGATCAGCTGCCTCCTGCACACCTCCTACTGGAGATGTGCCTGCAACCAAGGTACATGCCCTTGACTGGAATTGAACCAGGGACCCTTCAGTGCGCAGGCTGACACTTTATCCACTGAGCCAAACCAGTCAGGTCATGAAGGTCATTCTTGACCTGATTTTTAAAGATAGTATGCAGCTTGGAAAAGTTTGGAGGAGGAAAAAGTCCTGTATCTTCTAAAGCTCACCTTGTTCATATCTTGAAGAAAACTATGAATCTGAAATGAGGCCTTACTCTATCACAGAGGGGAATAGTTTTACGCCTTAGTTCTTGACAACAAGAGCAGTTATAATTATTTGAGAGCTTCTTCCATTCTCTCCTGACATCTGTGGCCACTCTGGCCAGTTCCCTTCAGTGCCCCGAGGCTAGGAGTACCTGGGGTTGAAAATGTTTATGGATTGAGGTACAGAACCTAAACTCTTCATTCCCACTATCTCTTCTTATATTCCCTAAGAGAACATGAAAAACTAGAAATTCCACCCATGTTTCTCATTCCAGATGCTAGCTAGAAAGAAGAGCATATTGGCACTTGCATGGAGAAGAGGTACAAGTCACAAATTTCTCCATCATGATCTAAGAATATAGAGCAGCGGTTCTCAACCTTCTGGCCCTTTAAATACAGTTGCTCATGTTGTGACCCAACCATAAAATTATTTTCGTTGCTACTTCATAACTGTAATGTTGCTACTGTTATGAACTGTAATGTAAATATCTGATATGCAGGATGGTCTTAGGCGACCCCTGTGAAAGGGTCGTTCGACTGCCAAAGGGGTCGCGACCCACAGGTTGAGAACCGCTGATATAGAGGGTGCATAAAGGCCACAGGTGCACACCCATATGTATTTGTGTCAGATAGGACTATGAAGCCAAGGGATCCTTATACATCTAAATGTGGGTTCCCTCCTTCATAGAGACATACTGATGTGCTGCAAGCATGTAATGAGGATTTTTAAAATATTGAATAAATAATTAAGTGAAGACAGAAGTGAAATATCCATATATATAAATATGTGCATATAGACACACTGTAATCTGGCATGGAGGAGAACAAGAGTTAATCCTTTGAGACATAAAACCTTTTTGATTTAAAACAGTTTTGATAGAAACCTTTCTAAAACATGGGACACAAGTGTGAGCCCTGGTATACAGAAGTAACTGACCATCCTGAAGCTATTTCCTGGTGCTAAAGATCATTTTTCTGAGCAATTATTGGCTGGCTGTGGAAACTTATAGCTTGATGGGTGAAACAGAATGTGTGCCAACTCCAGGGCAGGCTTGCAATTTATTTTCTTGAGTAAATTTTCCTATTGGTTTGACGCTTTATAATTTTTCTTCCTCATAAACGTGGGCTACCGATTCCATCTTTATCATTTCTTGAACCATGGAACATAGCTCTCTTTCTCCAAAAGTAATGGTAAATCCAGAGGCCAAACTAAGCTTTTCCAAAAGGATTGTTTCATTCTTCGTCGTCATACTATTCCTCATCTTCAAGGACTGACCATTTTTGCAATATAAAAGGCATCTTGCCTTTGGTTACTCTCAGGGTCCCAAAGCAACTTCAACCAACATTTTGTCTCCCTTGGATTAAGTAAATGTGCAAACATTGCAAAATTGCCACCTTTTAGGGTTTTACTGAAAATGGTTTCTCAAACAGTTGTTCAACTACTACAGAATGAAAAGCTGCTGTATATTTGAGGATATTTGCTCACAGGTGCCAGAGGGCAAGGCAAGCCTTGGGCAATATAAGAAAATTGGCTGTTTGTCATACCTCACCTAATGCTTCTCTCTTTCATCCTCCCCTTTTTCCTGAGCCTAGTGCCCTTGCTAACCCTTATTCCAAAAGACCTGCATATTAGATCCCGCACTCACTCCAAAAAGTGAAATTGTTGACGTTGCTAAAAGACCTTTGCATTTTGACAGATATCCAAACTTTAGGTTAAAAGGTCACTGTGGCAACCACCTTCAGTGTTTGGGAAAGAATTTGAGAGGAGGAAAGGGACTGCCATAGGCCCTGGAGCTGCAGAACATAGGTGGTGCCTTATTCTCCCTACACACAAGGCTGCAGACAGGGACCGTGTTCTGGGAGAAACCGAGTTCTGGAACAGGCACTGACATGTCCAGGTGGTGCTAAAGAAGACCTCTGTTTGCCCTAGCTGGTTTTGTTCAGTGGATAAAGCATCAGTCTGCAGACTGAAGGATTCTGGGTTCAATCCCAGGCAAGGGCACGTACCTTGGTTGCAGGTTCAATCCCTGGTCCTGGTTGGGGCACATGCAGGAGGCAACCAATTGATGTGTCTCTCTCACATTGATGTTTCTCTTCCTCTGTGTCTCTCCCTCTCTTCCACTCTCAAGAAAATCAATGGAAAATATTCTCAGGTGAAGATTAATTTAAAAAGAGAGAGAGAGACCTCTGTTTGTCCTGCTTCCTCTGTTTCTTCCTTCCATCATCTCACTGGACTTCGTAAGGCAAGTAGTGAGTCATCTCATGCAGTATCTCATCACTACCTCATGTGCGTGTAGGCCTCCAAGAATGGGACGATCTGACCATCTGTCTGTCTGCCCAGCCTCATGGCAGGAATGGTGCTCCATCGTGCTGTCTGTCCACATCCTCATGGGCCAATTCATTCATTCCTCATGGGCCAATTCATTCATTCATCATTAAAGAAAAGTTCCCTGAACACCTACTAAATGCCAGGCATTTTTCTAGTAATAAACAAAGAGATAAAAATCTTACTATAATGGAGCTTTCATTGTATTATCTGACAGAGATAAGGAAAAGGGTGCACAAATAGAATAGGCTGTATATAGAATGTTGAGGAAAGGGGCTAGGAGGTGAGTGTGTATGAGGGCCATGATTTTAGTTGTTGTGATCAGGTCTGAATGACCTAAAGGAAGTGATGTCAATTGCTACCTGTCATGAATGGCCACTGGGGCCAGGCATTGTGCTGGGCACCTTTGAACTCTCACAATAACCCCTGATGACACTCAACATTGCTAGGGTCCATTTCACAGATGAGGGAAGCAACATTCAGAGAGGTTAAATACACTGTCCTGGGACACACAGAAAAGAGCAAAAGCAAGATCCAAATTCCAGAATCCTAATCACTGTGCTGCATTAGCAACTGGAAATAGGCAAAGTCACACAAGAACATCTGGACCCCTCAGGAACCTCAGGACATGCTCTCACCAACAACATCCCTGCCCCCAGCACACACACTTTTCACCTATCCTTGCTGGTTTTGTACTTTTTATCTAAGTGTTTAATATATTTGATTTATGTGGATTCTTGCTACTAAATGTTTAGAAGGAGGAGAATTGAAAAAAATACAGTTGACTGGCCCCAGGTAAAGGCTTGTGGGCCAATGAAAGTCTCAGCGCTTCATAGCGCAGCATGGTATCAACGTGCCCAATGTTGACCAGAGTTCACCATAAAATGTCAGAGTGCATTTAATAGCTCTGTTTAAGATGGACCAGAGTAGAATAACATAGTTTTAAAGAATTCCATTGAAACAGTTATTGTATACAGTATTTGTTTTAACTGGCACATACCATGCTTACATAAAGAATTCACTTATCTAAAATGCTGAAGTAAGGTATCATTTTGTGGGACTATACACATTATATCTGAATCTTTGAACATATCTCCATGTATTTATATGCAAATATGTATGCATATAGTTTTCTATCTCATGTTGAAATAAAAATACACAGGCAATTAGATAGTTCCATTTTTATTTAAATTGAGATTAAACTTGTTTGTTTTTAAGAGTACATTTGCTTTCTAATAATGTACATCAACTTATTTCCTTTCTTAACCAGTGAATTCTTAGTAAATGAAGATGGGGCATGAAAGAGTTTTCTTCACCGGCTCCTTCAGCATTCTCTTTATAAAAACACTTGACTGGAAATCCTCTCCTCTCTCAGAGTCTCCCCTATACCTATGTGATGAAATTGTTAAATATTAATTTGATATGTTGATAACATTTTAAAGCTATTTGATATTCATATTATCTTGACCTATTAACATGAAAAGGTCTAGGAAGACCCTCAAAACCTAAACATGCCTTGCCCCCTCTGTCTATCCATGCATTAAATTTTGCCCATAGTTGATGAGTTGCTTGATGGAAGCCTTGTCCTCTGGCAGCATACACTTATAAAAGGTATTCATCCCTCGAAGACATGACACATAAGTTGCTTTAATGGAAAATCAAGTGCCAGTTCATTTTTCTCCACAGAGAAAGTTGCCTCTGTGCATCATGGAAATTCAAGGTCTGGAACAAGCAACTCAGAAAATTTTGAAGGTCTGCTAGCCCTAGAGGTTGGGAGAAAACTCAATGTTCTTGAAAGCAGTAACAAAAGCCCTAGGAGTAGACCGAACTCATCCACTCTCACTTGGCCTCTTCCAAGTTGTCTAAGGGAACACCCAACGTGCTCTCTTCCCTACCCTGTTTTGCATAGCTCTGCTTTAGAGGCTGGATGGACAACACCCATCATTTTTCTATCAGTTTTCCTTATCAGAGCAGCAGCCAACACTCACTGAGTTCAAACCATAGGACATGCACCTTACAAGCATTATGATCCCATTGAGTCCTCCCGAAGCTCTCTATGGTATCATCATTCCCACTTTACAGAAGAGAGAATGGAGACCAAGGTCTCACCATAGCAAGTGATGGGGAGATGCAGGTGTAAATGACTCCAGGCTCTTAGCTCCTCCTCACCCTATCTCTCAGATGCTCTTAAATCATTCAGGTTTTCCTAGTTAGAGCAACTCAGCAGTTTATCATTTGCCTCCTAAAAGAAGCCGTAAACATGATGCACATTAAATACTTTATTGTGATGCAATGATACTTTCACTAGTCCAAGTTTATGAGGCCAATAAACTGAATTAAAAATGCTTTGTCTACTTCTTCTCATTGCTCTGTTGTATACCAGGATGTCAGGAGTCGCTTTGTACTGTCCTCAGTTTGCTGCTTTGGACATCCCCACTCCTCTTCATTGATTTAATATCATATATTAGGGTGCTGGAAATCAAAGAATCAGACTGTAAAACTGTGTCTAAATAGAAAGTAAAGACACACTGAATCAAGTCCTCAGGCTTCACTACAAGTAAAATATATATGATATTCATAGCATCCTTTGCAACTCACAGTGTTTGGGTTATTTTAAATTTAGAATCACAGATTGTCAAAGTAGAAATTACTTTTAAGACATTATTTTTTTTATAATGGTCATCCTACCATATCCAGGTATGATATATGTCTCATTATGGTTTTGATTTGCATTTCCTTAATGACTAGTGATGTTAGGCATGTTTTCATATACCAATGGCCATTATATGTTTCTTTGGAAAAATGTCTGTTAAAAGCCCATTTTTTGGATTATTTGTTTTTTTGTTCTTGAGTTGTAGGAGTTCCATATATATTTTGGATATAAACTCCTTATCAGTTATATGACTTTCAAATATTCTCTCCCATTCCATAGTCTGCCTTTTTACTCTATTGATTATTTTGTTTGTTGAAATTACAACACTTGTGCACTGTTGGAAATCTAAAATGCTGCCACCATTATGAAAAGCAGTATGGAGGTTCCACAAAGAATGACTGTATAGCAATGTCACTTCCAGGTATTTATATTTTTAAAAATTGAAATAAATATCTCAAAGATATATTTGCACTCCCATGTTTATTGCAGCCAAGAGATGGGAACAACCTAGATGTTCACCAATGGATGAATAGATTTAACAAATGTGGTATACACATCCAATGAAACATCATTCAGCCTTAAACAAAGAAAAGAAAAATCTTGTTATATGCTACAATGTGGATGAGACTTGAGGACGTTATGCTAAGTGAAATAAGCCAGTCACAGAAGGACAAAAACTGGATGATTCCTGCTTTTATAAAGTAGTCAAACTCATAGAAGCAGAGAGTTAAATGGTAGTTGCAGAGCTAGAGGCTGGGGGACGTGTGCTCTTCAATGAGGTATAGAGTTTTGGTCATGCAAGATGCAAAAGTTCTAGAAACCTATACAATTTATATATAGTTAACAATACTGTCACGTACACTTACATTTTATTAAAAAGCAGATTTTATATTATGTGTTTTTTAGCACAACGAGAGAGAGAGAGAGAGAGAGAGAGAGAGAGAGAGAGAGAGCTAATCCAGCTTCTTTTGCTAATGAAAAAATTGAGGCTTAGAAAGAATGGGTAGTTTTCTCAAATCACAAAATTAGTTAGAGAAAGAACCAGACCTGAACCCACACACTCAGGGATTCAGAGATCTGCTCCTGTGTTTGCCAGGATTTCTGCCTCTTTCCCTGAAGGGCCCCCCAGGGAGAAACACAAGATGCATTGAATCTGGAATTGATAAGGACACGTAGCCACAGCCATTTGAATCCAATCCACTGCCTGACAGAGAAATCTCACCTAAAACATCTCTGACAGCTAGTCCACCACCTTCTGCCTAAACAAAAGGGTGAGCTTCTCAGCATTGGCAAGAAACTCATTCTATGTTGAACAGTGATCATTTTTAGGACATTATTAGGAAATTGCAATCTGACCCTTACTTCTCCCATTCATGTATTCCAGTCTTACTTTATGGAAAGGCTCCATATGGGATCCTTTCAAATATTTGGAGACAACTACATTATGTCTCTATAAGTCTTCTCCCTAAGTTAGAATAGGTCCCTCAGCCAACTGGTCATGTGTGATGTCATTTCCAGGTAACCATTCTGATCATCCTCTTCCACACAAATGCTAGTTTGTTCAGGTTCTTTCTCAAATAGTGCTCCCAGCACTGAACACATTGTTTTAGATGTGATCAAACCTATGCAATGGTCCCCATCTTCATCGGAGTCCTGCACAAATTGCAGGGCCTAAGGGAACATTCAATGTCTGTCAAGCATATCCCACACTGGAGCATGAAGCAGTTCTGGCCAAATAAATCATTCTGAATCTTTTTTCACTTAACTCCTGGCAAATCAGTTCATCTACATTCCAGTTGTGTAGTTGTTTATTTTTTTAACCTGAGTTTAAATCTTTATATTTATCTTTACTAAAATTTGTGTTCTTTATTCTTCATCTATATCATATGCAGAGAACTTTTAATCATCTAGTAGCTCTCTTGCCCAGAATCATGTGATTTTATGATCCTTCCTTCTATCCTTTATACAAGCCATTGATAAAATAAAACTGCTGGCATGTCAAGGCAGAGTCCTGAAGAACTCTACTAGAGACTTATCTCTATCTCCATGCTGGTCCATTATGCAAAACCCTTGAGGTCAACTATTTACTCAGATACTTATTCATGCAATACTATCATTCTTATTGCTTCCCTTGTTTGTCCGTAAGCACTCACAAAATATCAGAATTCCTTCTGTTTACTTTTTATTATTTTTTTATTTTACCTTTATCTATTTAGTTTATTATTTAGTTATAGGGACAGTGAAGTGTGAAGGTGAAGAATACATCTCTAGAGTCAGCCTGCTTAATTAGAATCCTGGTTTCATCATTTACTAGCTGTGGGATCTTGAGAAAATTAGTGAATCTTTCTATGCCACAGTTTCCCCATCTGGAAATTAGAGATAATAATAGGACTTACCTCAGGAATTAGCAATGATGATGATGATGATGATGATGATGATGATGATGATAATGATAGTGATGATGATGATGATAAGAATGACAATAATGATGAGATGATGATAATTGATGATGATACAAATAAATCACCTAATTGCAAGTTTATATTACTTTTGACCTTAATCTTAGCAGGGGGCTTAAGAAGTAACATTCATTGAAGGCCTTCTGTATGCCAGAAGCTTACATGTATAATTTTAGATAATTTTCACATAAAAAGAAGTAATATTCTGTGTATAGAATTCATTTTATATACAGAAAAACTGAGGCTCAATGGGATTAAATAATCAGGGTAAGGTCCCCATTGGTAAGATAACAGAACCAGGATTCTAAAGCCCTTGCCCTTCTCCCCATCAATCACCTTCCTTCCTGCTTCTCTGCAATGAGAGTGTGTATCTAAGATCAAGCCTGGATGTTAAGTTCTGACCCAAATCAGGTGATAAGGGCTGAGGCTACAGAAGGAAATAAAAAAGGTTGAGCCCAACAGGATCTGATCATGAAGCAATAGGAATTAGAGGGGCAGACTTTCAGCATAAAACAATCATATACTCAAAAGAATTAAAAGCAGAGATTTGAGCAGATATTTGTTGCCAATGACCATAGTAGCATCATTCACAATAGCCAAAAGGTGGAAACAACCCACATGTTCAGTGACAGATAAATAGATAATCAAAATATGGTTTATATACACAATAGAATATTATTTAGCCTTTAAAAGGAAGGAAATTCTGACATGCTACCACATAAATGAATCTTGAGGACATATGCTAACTGAAATAAGCCAAGCACAAAAGGATAAATATTGCATAATTACACTTAAATGAAAGCAGTCAAACTGATAAAAACAGGAAGAAAAAATGGTGGTTGCCAGGGGCTAGAGTGGGGTGTAGTTATTGTTTATTGGGTTCAGAGTTTCAGTTGGCAATGAAGGAAAAGTTCTGGAGATAGACAGATGATCCAACAATGTGAGTGTACTTAATGCCTCTAAATTGTACATCTAAAATGGATAAAATTATAGGTATATTTTACCATAATAAAATATATTTATACAGCCAAAAAATGTATAATGTCACTGATTAGTGCTAATTCCATCTCATTTAATCTTCACAAACATTTCAAAACATAGGTTTTAGTATTGCTCTCAATTTTGAGGTGAGGACACTGAGGCAAAAAGAGGTTAAGAAACTGACCCATGTTCACACAGCCAGTAGGGGGTTGGAGTCAGGATTTGAAACCAGGTAGTCTGGCATCTGAGTGTATGCTTTTATCATCTGTGCAAGTGTATGCTTTTATCCATCTTGGCAAAGGAAACGGACATTCCAGACATGAAGAAGAACGCTGGGCTTTAAGGCAGCCAGGGCATTCCCTGGATCAGGGTTGAGGTTCCCAGAAGGCAGGGGTCTGCTCCTGGACCCAGCTGCCCAGGTGGTGAGCACCTGAGCCCACAGAAGAGCTGGCTGGCCCACAGTCCTTAAAGCCACCACCACACTTCTGAGACAGGGTTTGGAGTTTATCTCCAGCTCTGAACACCTTCTCAGAGCCTCAGAAATATACCAAGACGTGTGAGACCCAGCTGGGGTGCATGGTCAAGAAGGTCGTGTGGATGAAATGCCACTTCTTTGGCTTCTGCTTTTTTGGCACAGAAGAACATGGGAGATTTCCTGGTGATGGCTGATTTTTGCACTTCCTTTTTCTTTCATTATTCTTTTTGGTGGTGTTATAGGGGTAAGAGGAAGAATATATATTTTGATAAATTTTTTTTCCTTTTTGCATCTATTTTTTTCTACTTTTCAAATCTTTCTTCTATTCAATTCCACCCACATACTCCCAACCACACAGGAAGACAACTGGTGAGACTATGTTTGCAGTGAAAAGGGTTCTGATTATGCTACTACTCCTGAAGAGGAATGTGCAAATGAGAGTTGGTGGCAAGAGCAAAGTGAATTTCCTTTCCCTTCATTCTCGTAGGAGTTGACTGCAGCCCCAAAGGTCCTGCAGACCAGAGGCAATGAACTATCTTATCATCATTCATGGCAATATCCTAGTCAGTTGCAATTTGTGTTGCAAGGAGCTTACCACTAGCAATAGTTGAAGTATGGAAGTTGAGGGTAAATTTTTAAAAATGTAATATTATTTGAAACAAGTTCAAACTTACCAAAAAAAGTTGCAAGAAGAGTACAAGGAGATTTCATATACTCTTCATCCAGAGACCCCAATAACTTACATCAAATGCTCCAGTGATGTCTTTTATAGCAAAGGGGACCCACCCAGGATATTGGGTTATACCCAGTTATTTCATCTTTCTAGTTTCCCTGGCTTGGAACAGTCTTTTCTTGAGTCTCATGCTCTTGAACTTTTTGAAGATTATAGGACAGTCATTTTTCAGGATGCCCTTGAACTTGGGTTGGTCCAATCCTTCCTTAAGATAAGACCCAGGTTACACATTATTTGGTAGGAAATTCCAAAATCAACATTGTGTACTTCTCACTGGAATTCTTTCAGGTGATGTGCAATGTTAGCTTGTCCCATTCATGTTGATGCTATGATCACTTGACTAGATGGTGCTGTCCATGTTTCTCTACTATAAAGTTACTTTTTCCCTTTTGTACTTAATAAGTTTTTCATGTGGAGAGACTTTGAGACAATGTAAAGATCTCTTTCATTAGCCTACTCTCAACCACTCGTTTTAACATCCATTCATGTTTCTTGCCCTAGTTCATTGTTACTATGATGATCATCTAATGGAAATTTTCTAATTCCCTCATTCATTCTACATTTATTAGTTGGCATTTTCCAGTAATGAAGAGCTTTATTTTCTCCCCATATTTTTATTCATTTATTTATATCACGTTGACTCATGGATTTCTATTTTATTCAATGGGTCATAATTAATTTCTATCATCATTTATTTTGACACCCAGTTTTGTCCTAGATTTGGCCAGCAGGAGCCCCTTTCAAACTGGCCCTTGTGTCCTTTCCATCTAGCCACATAACACTCTCTGAGAAATTCATTTAAATTGTACTTTCCCTGCCCAGCTCTGGAGTCAGACATTTCTCCAAGGATACCTAATTATTTTTAGTGAAGAATGGGCTCAGAGCTTAGGTCTGGGTCCTAGGTGTGCTCAGTCCTACTAGGTTTTTGCTTCTCTGAAGACCTTTCAGTAGACAGAGCTCACTCCTCACCTACCTCAGGTCTTTACTCAAATATCATCTTCATGGGCCTTCCCCGTCTACCCTATTGAAAATTGCAACCCCTGACCCCATTTCTAGCCACAGTTCAACACTCTCCCCTGACTCATTTCCCCCTACCATTTTTTATCATATAATACTATGTGATTTTATGTCTTTACTTTATTATGCCACTCAATAAAACATTGGCTCCATGAGGGTAAGCACTATTCTAGGTAACCAAAACAGGGAGGAAAAATCCTTGTTTTCATTAATGAATATGAAAGATATAGAGAAATTACCCTGGAACAAAAGTCAAGGCAGAGTATATACAATGGCCCTAAGCTCAGGAGAGCCAGCCACACCATACACGGAATGGCAGGAGGCTTGGACTGCTAGTCAAGGAAGGAAGAATAGGGTAACTTAGTGCAGAGTAGCCAGCCAGCTGAGCTACACCATCCAGGGGCTGTGTGGTTCAGCAAAATAATTTGGTGTACTTCCTACATGCAGCAGGAAATCCCTGTAAGGTTTTAAATACAGGAATGTCCTAATCTACCTTATATTTTTCATAGAGTTGGTAACTTATGGAGGAAGAGTTACATGGGGGCAAGATTTTTAGCGGAGATAATTAGAGGGAGGTTTGTTGCAGTGGCCCAAGAGAGATGATGGTATAGGGTGATGGAAGTAGATGTAATCATAGAAGATTTAGAGGATATTTTGGAGACCATCTCCCTAAGACTACGGGTGATGAATTAGGAGTGATGGGTGAAGAAGAAGAAAGTGTCAGTAATGATCCCCAGGTTATAGTTTCAAGAAGAGGGAACTGAATCTGGACCTGCCTGGATTCAAAGCCTGCCATCATAACTGCCTTGGCATCCCCAGATGGCTAGAGACAGAGGATGAAGCTTCACAGGTGAATATCTGGATCAAGAGTTGCTTTGTAAAATCTGTCCACATTTCCTTTCTTGCCAGGAAGCCAAATCCTCTTCTGGTCACAGAAATGATAATGTAGGCCGGCTACACCTATGGTAGAGGCTTTTGAGGTCTTAACAGAGACCCAGGAACTGGCAAAGGAACCCCCAGGAAAACCCAGGAACCAGGAATCACATTCCAACCTTCTCAGTCAACACCCCTCCCTTCCTTTCCTCCCACAGAAATGTTTCTCTTTGTAATTGTCTATAAAAGATTATTGTCTGCATTTTATTTAATTATTCCGTATGAAGTAATTATGAGAGAATAATCAGCCAGTTCGCCGATAATAGATGTTTCATGAAAGAACACAAAAGACGCTAATAAAAGGCAGAGCCAGCCCTCATCGTTGTCATTATTAGTTTCTCTACATCTTTAATTTTCCTACATTTTTATTGTTTGCCTGAAATTAATTGTCCATTTCTTTTCCCAATCAGGTTTATTGCAAGTGGGCCACTTCTAGATAGCTGTGCCATTGGTGTATTTATCTGGTGAATGTCCTAATAGGTCTTGTCAATATTGAAATATCTATCTAGGAAGCTAGAAAGAAAACAATCACAAAATCATTGTGTCCTGGTAGGCTACAGGACCTTGCAAGAATTTAGCCACTCCCATCCCCTCACTCCCACCAAGCATCCTCTTTTCATAAACAAGGAATCAGAATCACTGAGAAAAGTTTGCACAGCTTGCTGCTTACAGTGCTGAGCCCAGAACCTGAGTCTCTGGGTTGACTCTAGGACAGTGAAGCGCTCTATCAGGATTTAACTAGCCTCGCCTGAAAGCTCACTCTCATCCTCTGAAGCACTTCAGAACATGGTGTGTGAGCTTCACCACCTCTGTGCACACTGTTTAGAAGGTTCTTAACCCTCAATGCTGATTTCCTAAAAATAAATGTTTGTTATGAATAAGACATTTGAGTATCACCTAACAGGACGTATTAGTCTGCTAGGGCTGCCATAGCAAAATACCATGGACTAGGTGGATTAAACAACAGGAATGTATTTTCTCACAGTTCTGAATGTTGGAAGTCCAAGATCAAGGTCAAGGTTTGGTTTCTGTGAGGCCTATCTCCTCAATTTAAAGATGGTCACCTTCTCTCTCTATGTCTTCACATGACCTTTTTTTCTGTGTGTGGAGAGGGAGGGTGGGAATGAGAAAGGGAGAGAGGGAGAGAGAGAGAGAGAACCCACTGTATTATCTCTGGTGTCTCTTCCTCTTCCTATTAAATTAGAGCCCCACTATTATGGCCTTATTTAACTTTATTTACCTCCTTAAAGGCCCTATCTCCAAATACAAACACTGGGATTAAGGCTTCAGTATATAAATTTGGGCTGGGTGGGGATGGGGATGGCAAAAGAGCAAACAATTCAGTCCATAACACAGGATAATAATTTAATTCTATCACAGAATCAATATCTCTCTCTCTCTCTCTCTCTCTCTCTCTCTCTCTCTTTCTCTCTATCTCTCTCTATCTCTCTCTCTATCTCTCTCACTTTTAAGCTAGAAACTATAATAATTGCTTAGAGGCAACAATGGTGCTCTATAGCTGTAGGCCATAGACAAAAGGTGTTTCTTAAACCCTTGAGAAGGGTTACCCCTGAGCCCTCTGCATTCCTGTTCACTCCTCCTATTCACAGGCTGTAGGGCCTGTGTAATGCATGCAGACTAGGCATAAAGCAGGCGGGGACTCACGGGACACTCCACAGCTTCGTTCACAGCCTCAGCCTTACTCACCCCACTCTCTGGGTAGAGACCATGCTTTATCTGTTCTTCTTTGTATCCCAGTATCAAAAATAGGTTCTGGCACAGAGTAACCACTCAGTCAGAGAAGAATGAATGAATGAATGAATGAATGAATGAATGAATGATTCTCTCTATGAGTCAGATTTGATCACTAAACTCCTCCGCTTAAAATGCTGCAGTGGCTCCCCAGGACCTGGAAGGTGAAGGCCATTGTGGATTTTCATGGCTGCACCATACTCCACCCCTCCAGCCTCAGCACTTCCCACTTTGGCACCAGCCCCTTTCTCCCTGTATCTCCATCTAGGCTAAGCTTCCTGAAGTTTTCAGAATAGCTGGAGCTCTTCTACACATCTATGCCTTTGCTCATGCTGCCTGGAAGGATCCCTCCTTTGTCTGTCTGGCTGAGTTCACCTTCAGGACTCCCTCACTTCTTCCCAATTTGGGAGTTTCTCCCATTCTCTGGGCCCCCATGGCTTTCCATCTGAATCTTTCCTCTGATATTATGTGTGTCCTTTAACTTGTCTGTCTCCCTCTTTTAGGTATGAGGTAACTCTTTAATCTGTGTTTTTTTAATGTTTAGCACAATGCCTGATACACCAGAGATCAATTAGCCTAATGAATTATGATATTAATTTTTGCATTATGTAATAAGAAGAGTAGGTTTCTAATTCATTAATCAAAAACCAGTGCAGTACACACTTACGTAAGAACGTTTATAATCTTGGGAGTTTGGGGAACTTGGCTGACTCCTGATTTCCCTCCTTTCCTTCCTTCTTTCTTCCCATCAGTGGGGAGGTGTCTCCCTTATGTTGCTTCATTCCTGCTGGGAGGGGAAACTTGAACACAGTGGGCTTGATGCAGTAATTCCCAAACCTGTCAGAATCTCCTGGCAAACATTAATACATATCCCCAGGCCATGGTCCCCATGGCTAGTGAATTAGTCTCTAAGGAGCCCATGTATTTCTGTGATCAGCCAAGTGGTAACCACTGGGATAATGGAAAGGAAACTGAAGTTGGAGTTTCTAACTGGCCTGGCCACTGATGAGCTGAGTCTCCTTGGTAAAGTCATTAATCTCTTTAGATTTTAACCTTGCTGTCTATGCACGGAAAGGGCAAGATCGGATTAGTATTTGTCAATCTTTTTTTTTTTTTTAGCAAAGGGAAAAAATCTTGCACAAAAGGTAAGACTGAAAAAAAAAGCAGGTTGTAATGATTGAAGATGGAGAGGGATTCCCACTCAGCCTCATTCTCAGTTCCTCTAACATTGTCCTGAAAAGTCCACAAGGCGCTTCCATGTGGACTTCCAGGACACTCTAGCATATAAACTGATAAATCCTGGAACAAAAGACCTATGTCTCTGCCAATAGCAGCATTTTGTGACTCCATGGTAACAGTGCGCTCACTTGGAGATGAGCCCTCAGGTCATTTTCTAGACCGTCTGGGAAGTTGCATAACATCCCCAGGGCAGAAGAGCAGCCTGACAATGTAGAGGGAACATATGCAAGCAAGCAAGCAAACAAACAAACAAAAACTACAGGACACCTGGGACCAGCTCTGGAGCTCTGAGATGCCAAAGTACCTGGAGAAAAACATGGGTGAGCAGAACATGTCAGTGAGATCCAAAGCCAAAGGGCTGAAGTAGAAGAAGAATCCAAAGCATCCAAGAAGAATGCTTATAAATTGTAGTAAGAAATCAAGTTGCTCCTTTTACTGAAACAGAGGTCAATATCAGGGTCTGTCCCATTTAATTCTTCTACACGGAGACATATATAATCTTAATAAGTTCTTAGGACCCATTTGATTCTGTTTTAGGACAGTGTCATATTCAAAGAAATAAAATGTAATGACCAAAGCCAGTTTTAAAAATCTAATCTTATCGGTATCTTTGAAGTCCAAACCATAACACAGCAATACTTTTCTAAAACCCCTTTTCTCACCTCTCCCGTTCTTTCCCATCTCCACTGTTAGAATCTTTCCATTCTGGATGTTCCTCATTTTCTGCTCTACTGACTTCGCCCAGCACTCAGATGAAAACTTCCTTGTCTGGCAAGGATCCTAAGCAGTTTTTAAACATGTGTATCTCCACCTCATGATGCCATGCTTGTGCCTAACTCAGGCTCATTCCTGAATTTCTTTCCTTTCCGCTGAACCCACCCAGTAATTTTAATCCAGTTACTCATTCAGAGCTGTTTTTGAATGTTGTTCTCAGCACAGATGTCTTTCTTGATGCTGAGCTTCACTAATGCACTCTGCTTGGTTTGAATCTCCCCCTTCCTCCCATCTCCATCCACCCTTTCACCTTGTCTCCTCCTCTTCTGACACTAAACAGCCCCACCGAGGCTGGTAGAGAATTCCTGATCGATTAGGCTTAAGAGGGGCAGACCCTGAGGAGCCAGGTGATCCCTACTGCTCACTCCACAGACTCTCCTTAAAAAGACGGTCTCCACAGTGTTGCAACCACTAAGAAAAACAGTTGCCCTTATTTGGGACACTAGCAGTACTGACTCGCCTGTTCTCGACATTCAAAATCCTGAGTTCTGTAGCTGGTGCAAGACATAGCCCTGACCCTGATGTGGGGTGCCACTCTCCACTGATGTCTCAACCAACACATCAAGTACATCTGGTGGCCTTCCAATGGGGCAGCTGCAGCTCTAATCCATAGGCTGCTTACAGGAATCCAGCCACAGAGCCAGAACTCAGCATTTCAGCTCACATAATAAGCCACTGCAATTATGAACCTCCCCCACGTGCTTGCCTAATTATTACCTAGGTCAGGTTGAAATACACTTGGTGGAAGTCGAGCTGCCTTTCTTTGAGCTGAGGCACAAAGGCTTCACTCTTCACTCTAATATCATTGTTAGGGAAGTCAAGCTGGCATATGTTTTCAGGAACCACCACTGAGATCATTTTTCTCTCTCTGGGGTAATTCTGGGAAAGAAAAGCATTCAAAATATTATATTTGCCATCCCTTAGCACATTCATGTCATGTAGCACCTACAATTAATGAGTGGTACTTGTGAGGATGTGAGTCATTACAGCAAAGCATTTAATTCCATTCTTCTCCTATGTGCTGATTTAATCCGCCCTGAGTTAAACTGGAGCTGTACCGCACTTCCCTGAATAGAGCTCCATGTGATAACATGGTGTGTCTGAATGACAGCGATTTTGCACATGTACATAGTAGCTTCCAGGCTAGGATCTCCAAGAGTTGCTTCACACATGGTAATTGATGGCACCTCTAAGCGTTACATTAAACATTTAATTGAACAGTTAAATGTGGATTAATGAGGCCATTAATTAATATAGCAGGGAAGTCTGTAATTCTTATCTGTGGACCACAGAGAAGATTTCCCCACACTGTGTATTTGAAACTCCATCATGAAAATTCAAAATCGTGAAGCTGTTGGGAGTGAGGAAAAAGGAGTGCAATGGTGATAGAAATAGCATGAGGCCGGCAGGAAGGAGACTCAGAATTTGGAGACATGAGTTTAAGGCCAAGCTCTACTGCTAAGAAGCTATATGACTTTGTGTTAAATACTTTACCTCTCCAGGACTTGGTTTCCTTCACTGAAAAATAAGGAATGTACAACATTGTCCTTAAGATTTCCTTTACTTAACCAATCCTCTGAGTCTGTGAATTTAACCAAATGGAACCTGAGAGTAGGGCCACTTGCTCAGCTACTGACTCCTGTCCGTCAAGCATTTGGCTCAGCGCTCCAGCCCTTCCAGTTACAGCCTACCCGAGGCAGGTGGAGCAGCACTGGACTTGGAGTCCTAAGTCCCGTTTGCCATTCTGCTGCTCCAGGTGATGTTTCAGAAGTCAAGCAATGCCCCCATTTCTCCGTTCCTCGTTTTTAAAATGCAGATATAATGGTCTACTACAAGGATCATATGAAGTACTTTATATGTGAACCAAAAAGTATACTGCATATGTGAGCTACTATGTTTTATTATCATCACCCACTGAGAGCTGGTTCTGGGAGTCATGTCAGCGCCTATGGCTGTTCCTTCATCTCTCTACTTCCCTTCTTCTCCCCCTAACTTAATGTTCATTTTCAAGTTTCTATTTTTCTAAATATAGAGAAAACTATCAAGTCTTTGGTACCCATAGTTCAACAAACAATTATCAAACCCTTTATGACTATGGTAATGAAAATGAAACAGAAAGAAAATCTAAAGTTCCACATGGAGCCCTAACCGGTTTGGCTCAGTGGATAGAGCGTCGTCCTGAGGACTCAAGGGTCCCAGGTTCAATTCCGGTCAAGGGCATGTACCTTGGTTGCCGGTACACCCCCAGTAGGGGGTGTGCAGGAGGCAGCTGATTGATGTTTCTCTCTCATCGATGTTTCTAACTCTCTATCCCTCTCCCTTCCTCTCTGTAAAAAATCAATAAAATATATTTTTAAAAAAAGAAAGAAAAGGAAGCTTCTTCTGCCAATAGGGCCTCTTGGGCAAGCTTGTAGAGTTGTAGACTTGCTTGTAGAATTGTGTTGCAATATGGTAAGAAGTCACATACATGCCTGAGTTAAAATGCTCAAACAACAGCACTGTTCTAGCATTCTTCAGCTCCCCTTCCTTTTTTCTTTTGCCTCATCTGGACTCAGGCCCAAGTCCCTGACTTCCAGAAAGGCATTCTTTCCTCTCCTTGTTTAAGAAAGACTTCAGAATTTTAAGGTAATAGCAACATTTTTGGTTTAAAATTTGAAACCATTTATAACATGTGGCTGCTTTTTCTCCAACATTGTCTGTGGGAAGAGCTCAGGAGATTTATCTCAGTGCAGTGGCAGATGCAATGGCGTGAGCACACTCCGCCTGTACAAGCTTCCTTGGCACACCGGGAAGTGGCAGCGCCCGCCTGAGCAAACCTCCTAGAGCCCCTATATAGTACCCTGATCTTTCCTACTATTGGCTGCCCTAAGGATTGTGTAAACTTCTGATTGGTCCAAAATGTTATATATACTGCTGCACTTACACAATAAACTTAGATCTGCGTCACTGAACCTGGTCTCCGGAGTCAGGCATGCTTTGTTAGGACTCCATCGGCCTCACCCCCGCAGTACCCCCTGCTTCAATTGTCATTTGGCAAATTGATCAGAGATTCATTGTTTCTGCCAGTGCTGGCCCATAGCAGTTAATATGTGGGATCCCAGAGTGATAGTTCTGGACCCCATTACCTTCTCATACTAGCTGTGTGTCTTTGGACAAGGTGTTTAACTTGGTCCCAAGCCACAGTTGTCTCATATATAAACAAGGTAATGATAGTGCCTATTTCTAGAATGCTTTGTGAGGGACAAATGAGATCATACATGTAACTTTATATGAGTGAAAAACTCTACAAGTAATCTAACAGAGTATGGAAAAAAGAAGGTTGTGTGTAGGTCTATATGTGCCTGGCACAAAGAAGTGCTCAATTAAAAGGAGTTAATATCATTATCAAATAAGGGCATGAATGGTTCTTTGCTATGGAGTATTGTGAGAATAAGGATACATCTGCATAATTTCCAAACTGAGTGCAAGTGGAGCAAGTTAGTATAGGCAAACCCACATTTAGTATCATATGAGTGGTGTATGGGTTTGGCCTGGCCAATGGAAAAGTGTGCACTCAGGCCATTGGTTTAGGCCTAGCACTCAGCATTGCAGGACTGAGTTCAGGTACCATGCATGGAGCCCAACCTCAGATCACACCGTGGGGAGTGCTCAGTGGGAAAGTGGCCCTCATTAAATAATAAAGAAAGGAACATTCAGAATTTTTCAAGATATTTGGAATTCTAGGATTGGGTACTAAGAAGTCTTCTGGGAGAACCCAATAATATAAGAGGAAGGAAATTTCTTCTTTCTTTCTCTCATCACTCTCTTCATTCTACCTTTCTGTTCATATATACAATGGGAAATGAATTGGAACATTTGGGCACATATGCAATTAACTTTTTTTAGAGAACAGTGTGTCTTCTACAAAATTATATAATTGCATCAAATCCTCTAGAATACAATGGGGCTTTTCCATGTCCCATACACTGTGCTAGGCATTTAAGATATAGTAATTGAGAAATACAGTCCATATCCTCAAAGATCTCATAGAGTTGGAGACAAGATTATCTTTGCAAAGCCCCAGACTTCCCTTTTCTCCTTTAATGTTCCTCCCATCCTAAGTGCTCCATGTGTTCACTTGCTCTCAGCAAAGAGTCTGATAAACTTCTTTGCACCAAAGTCTGCTTGGCTACACTACACTAAAGGCTACATATTCAACGTCTTCACATCACAAGGGGATCTACTTTGGATAAGATGATATGCCTTAAACCAAAAAAATTATCTCAAATGACAGAATTTTTAAGCATTCTTGGGAAGGTATGTGGAGTGAATCTTTACATATTGGTATATGCTTGCTCACTCTGAAATGAGCTAGCTATTTGGCTAATGAATATATCTTGGTCAGGATCTGCCTTGGTCTTTGCGTAGGCTTAGTGGGGAAGCCACATACCTTGTAGGTACCCTATCACAGACCAGTGAAGAAACTTAAATTTTGAGTCAGAATTGAGGACCAGGGTCCTGACCGGTTTGGCTCAGTGGATGGAGCGTCGGCCTGCGGATGAAGGGTCCCAGGTTTGATTCCGGTCAAGGGCATGTACCTTGGTTACCTTGGTAGCTGAATCAATGTTTCTAACTCTCTATCCCTCTCCCTTCTTCTCTGTTAAAAGATAAACAAAATATATTTTTTTAAAAAAAGAATTGAGGACCAGGGGCAGAGGCTGTTTCTCTCTAATTTTATACAACTGAGCACTTCTAGTGTTGCCTGGAATGCCCCATATGTTTGTATACGGTGAGACTTGACCACATAACGAATTTGCTCATCAAAGCTCTCTAATTGAGATATCTCCAGTGACTTAGATGGCATAAGTCAAATATTAGTCTTAATTTGAACTAGACCATTAACATATCAGACTTCTCTGTCATTCTAGACAACTTCAGAGCCAATTGCTCTCACATTCCAAAGTGTTAAAGAATTGCCACTTCAAAGGGTTCAACTCTTCCCCAATTTTTATTTAGAAAACTGATAATGGTTGAAATAAACCACAGGGGGTCAAAGAGCCAGGTGGCCAGGGAGCTTATACTCAGATGAGAAAAGCTTTGCTGCCTGCTGGTTTAATAGGCTGCCTTATTTCTAATGGGGCTTGAGTGAGCTGAAAGCGAGGCCGAGAGAGCATATCAGAGCGATCTTAACATTGAACCACCTGACATTGGATCTGTGGGGGATATTTCATCATTGTCTGCTTGACCTTTGGCCCTTTAGACTTACAACCCATCATTTCTAGGAAGCAGGGACTAAACAAGCCATTTGTTCCCCATCGAATGTACCTGTCCTGATGTGCTGTCAACAGCTGTTTGCATTGCTAACTGTGCCAAGGGAAAACATTTGATGCTGACAAACGTGAATTTCAAACCGCCTCTTTTAATTTTGTCACTCCTGGTGCTAATGATGACCTATATTCTCTACCATAATGATTATCTTAAAAGTCTTTTTGGCTTTGAAGAGAGTGTTTGAGTCCTAAGTGCCCGTATTTTGAAAGAATATAATATGGAGAGGTCTATTATCTTAGAATTCATTTGCCCATTTCTTTTCTTTTTCTCTTTTTTTTTCCTGAGGCAGCGCTGTAAATTAAACTGCTTGAGTTGGCTTTGTAGGTCTCTTTTTTCTCCCCCCCCCTTTTTTTTGCATACACAGCAAGGATAACTACACCTCAGATTTATGAGCATTGTGAACAGGTTGCCATAGCAACCACTCTGGCTGCTCTACACCAAATAACCTTGTCATGTGAGCGTTTATCACAGGAACATCAAGGACTGGATTGCACTGTACGCTCTTTGGCTAAACAGCAGGATTTTTCTGAATAATAATTGGTCGTGGCCTTTTATTCCACCAGTCAGAGTTAATCATCCTCGGAATCTGAAATTAACCATAATGGATTCAAGGCGTAGAGTGCAGCCATTCAAAAATTCATCTTCGGAGGAAGAAAACTTTCCACTGGTCTTTGCTCTTTGTTGTATCTAACCACTGTTGTTACTGTTGTTGTCATTATTATTATTGGGAAGGCTTAAGGAGAGGATGAGAATTTAGAAATGGCATATAGAACTCGTGAGCATGATATAAGTAAACTGGGCATCTTAACTAGCCTATTATTTATGAGAAGTAAAAGATATTTTAAATGGCCATCAGAACCAGTAGTCTTTTTTTCCCTCTCAAATTAACTCTACAGGACATTTCATCATTTGAATGGATTTTACTATGTTAAATTATTTTCCATAGATTCATGTTTTACTACACACCCAGAAATTTCAGTGTGCTTCTGATGTATCATATTAGGAGGGAAAATGAATGGGGTGTCAAGGATCAGCGAGCTGTCTCCATGCCTACGCAGGATGTGAGTGTGTGCACACAGACACGTGGTACTTGTGTGCCTGTGCACGAACCCACAAGATGGACCCCAGAAAGAAAATAATTACATCACAGAATACATCTGGCTCTCTGTCACAGGCAATTATGTTAGATCTGGGAGTGGGTAGGTTTAAAAAATGTCAGATTGTGATTATTCATCGGCAGAGAGGTTTTCTGGTCCATGAAGAGTTACCACTTAAAATTCTGCTAAGGATGGGGCCAAACTCCAGAAAATTCACCAAATTGTAGTTTCCTTGAACACTTCCTGCTTTTAGTAACCCTCTCTCCTACACCTTTTTGCACTTCCCTAGTTCCAAAATCTCATATCTTACTGGTCCTCTGCCATTATTGTTAATAATCTTCATACCTTAAGTGTGACCTCTCCCAAGGATAGTTACATTAAAATTAAACTTTGAATCTCAAATGGAAGAATTTTAAAAATATGTGAAGAATAGTTTTTTTAAAAGATGAATTGAAGGAGAAAAGGACATTTTTAAAATTCCCATTAAATTATATCTCCTGAGTAGCCACAAACTTCACCACCTTCTACAAGACGATGCAGTCAGTCCAATTAAATGAAGTTACATGATTGGATTTAGAAATGGAAAGTGGCTACATGGGCAGTTGTTGGATAAAGCTCTTCAGGGAAATGACACTGTCCATCTTAAGTCACATCCCTACTCTTGTCTTTTTAGGTTCTCCCTTGGAAATAAGTGTATACATGAGGTAAGCAGTAAGCTGAGCTTTGGAAAAGCAAGAACACATTAATGGGAGCACAGTAATTCATTTGTTCACCAACTATATATTAAGCTCCTTATGAATGCCAAGGTCACTACTAGGTACTGTGGAGGAAACAGCAACAAATGAGACTTGATTCCCATTCTCTAGACACCTCAGCTCGGAGGTGAAATAAAATACTTATAGAACCTCTATGAAAACTGCACTGTTGAATGAGAAAGCAACCTCTTGTGAGTGGCATAAAAGTCTGGAGGTGGCAACAGTCACTGGATTGTCACGGGAGGGGTCCTGTTGTGTGTGGTATTGAAACTGCTGTGCTCCAGTCATGCATGGAAGGCTGGTGGCTGGGAAGAGAGCACTCCAGGGAGAGAGGATGGCCGAAGTGAAAGCCAGAGGCACAGAAGTGTTTGATGTGTCCTGAGAATGATCAGCATTTGTTGGGCTCCTGGTTCACATCCATGAGTTGTGAGTAGAGATGAAACTGGAAAGTACCTTGAGGCTAGATTTGAAGCAAGAGTCACTTAAGTGTCATCCTAAGATGCTTGGACATTTGTTTGGATGGCATGAGAGAATCATTTCAGATTCTTAAGCAGAAGGATATTGATCTGATTCAAGCTGCAGGGAAATTTAAATAAGTGTAGGGTGAGGAGTAGGAAGAAGATGTTTTAGAAGTTTTTTCATCACTTGGAGAGATGTATTTACGTTAAGTCTCTGTTGAATGAAGCTTTTCTTCTTATTTTATGTCTTGGGTTAGAGAAGAGGTATTTCTCTTTTGATGGTGGTTTTTGAGGTGCTGTTAGCATTGGGCAGACCCCTACTCTTGGTAAAAACATTAGATCCATGGCTTAGCAATTGGGTAGATGAATCATTAGAAAAATGCAACTGGTCATATTTAGGCTGGTCAGGCTGGAGCACCAAAAACACAGCCTATTTGATTTCTTAAGCTTTAACAGGAGTTCATGAAGAGGGATGAAGTGATCAATATTGTTGTCCAGTGCTCAGTAAGCTATGACCAATCTGCCAATGAGCATTGCTGCTCATGGCCCATGAGTGCTGGGGTTCGATACTAACAAGAAAAATCACATTCACACTGTGTGGCAGGAAACCTTCACAGAATGGTGTCTGGAGCTCAGGGCACAAGAAGCACACCTTGACCTGGATTCCTCGTGGCTTCCTGTGACTCTTTTAGGGAGTATGATATGTGTAGTTCAGGTTTAAAGTGTGAATAAAAGGGAAAATGAGTCCCTCTGTGGTTTCCCTTTACCCTGCCTTGCTCTTGACCATGGAACAATTGAGCAGATTTGTTTTGTGTTGTGGCTCTGTCCTAGAAACTGTTCAAAATGATTATTTTCCTTTCTCCTTTATCATTTATAAGCTCCATGAGGACAAAAAACATGGTGTCCTTTGTACTCTCAGAAGAGTGGGCATTCTTCCTGCTATTAATGCTCAGCATTGGGTTCTTCCTGGTGCGAAACAGCAGCTCTGTGTAAGCAATGGTGTGTTATCTGAAGCTGCATAGCAAAGTGCTCCAAAACATAATGGCTTACAGCAATAATAATAATTTCATATCTCTCAGTTTCAGAAGGTCATAAATTCAGGAGCAGCGTGGCTAGGCTGTTCTGGCTTGGGGTCTCTCATGAATTTTCAGTCAAATGTCAGGGAGGGCTACTATCATCTGAAGATCTGACTAGGGTTAGAAGGCACATGAGCGAGGTGGCTCACTTGCATGGCTGGCAAGGTGGTGTTGGCTGATGTTGAGAGTCTTCATTTCTTCACCACAAGGGTCTCTCCACGGGGCTGCTTGAGTGTCCTCGAAGCATGGTGGTTGACTTCCCCCACTGCGAGGGAGGTACCGAGCTAGAAGCTCTTACGGCCCAGTCTTGGAAGTCACACAATAGCTTCTGATCTACTCTATGGATCTTGTAGAACAGCCTGATGGGATGAAGGTGGGGATTAGACAGGGTGTGACTCCAGGACGTAAAGATCATTAGGAGGTTTCTTGGAGGCTACCTACCACAGAAGTGCTGTATCTTGCACCTCATCAGTGGAACGTGAGGTTCTAGTCTAGTATTCAAAAGATAAATTGCCTTGTTTCTGCTCAACAATTCTGAGGAAATTTTTACACCTGTGCTGAACTTGAGCGGTGTTCACTAGAGAACTGCTTTAATCTGACAGTCTGGAATAATGGTTGATAGTGGACTAAATTATTATAAATATACACATAAAAATAGTAAACTTTTATTTTACCTTAAACATAAATGCATGTTCATCTGCCAATTCTTTCCTATAGAACCAATCATTTTTCTTTGAACAAGGGTCTTCTAATTAAAGTTCTACATCATCTTTCCCCCAAAACCATTCCCAGAATACATAATTCACATTATCTAGTTTTGTTTTATGTTTTTAAAAGTAAAACAAGAGCCTGAAATGTATTTTTAAGCAACCTGAATGCAGAGTTCATCAGGACTTTTATGATCTTGGCTAATTTCTTAGAGTTGTCTCACCCACACTCAATTCATCACTGGTTCTTTTTTTCAACTTCTCATATTGACTTGTTCCAAAGCAATCAACTTGGTTTTTATCAAAACAACAACTCTCTTTGCATTCATATTTAACAGTGTTGCATAATATTTAAATAAATTACATAATTTTAACTAAAACTAGCATTAAAAGGTTTGGGAATACACACAATTGATTCTTGGGAAGCATACAGCATAACAAGTAGGAGTGGAGTACACTGGGCTCCTAGAGAGGAGTGTAACCCTGAAAGGTCATCAGGATGTCTTAAACATAGGGTGAACAGCATCAATTAAGTGGTCATGGACTAAGGCAATGTTTGTGGTTAATATTTTAATTTACTTGAATTTCCTTAAAAGTATGCTTTGGAATGACTGATCTTTGTGCTCCTTCCTCAAAAATCAAATCTGTGCAAATAATTGAACTTCTCATGCAACTGATCATAGTCATAGATGTCAACTAACCCTCAGTGCTCTCCTCACCAAGCATGCAGGAGAGACCTGATGAAAAAAAAAAAAACTCAAGGAATGGGAAGATGAATGCTTAAAAATTAATTATGTTTGACCCCAAACCTTAAGGTGACAATGCAGATCAGCTTTTAATTCAATGCTAAATGGTAATACCTAGGCAATAAATGCATCAACACCAGGCTCAATAGTCAGGGAAGGCTTTGTGGAGGAGAGAGTCTTGATTTTATCCTTAAATAGGATATGAAACATCCATTCAGATAAGAGATTATACCAAAGGAGTGAGAATGAGTGGGGATGATAAGAGTGTTCATGGAAACAGCAAGGAGAACATGGAGAGAAGCTGTAAATGTGATCTCTCAGGGAAGAGAGGGCCAAAGAGACCTAGGAGTTTTGGTTCACTGTTGGAAATAGAGAGTCATGGCAGGTTTCTGAGCAAGGGAATAGCATGAGTAATGGAGTAGTTGAGGACTAGACTGGCAAGAGGACATTGGGTAGATTCAAGTGGGAAGAAGCTGGAACCAAGGCCAGTTTTCAGGGGCTGTTAGACTGAATTAGGAATAATGTGTAGGAAGGTCCTAACAAATGTAGTTTATGAGTACAGAGATTTCACTAGGAAAAAAATAACTGAATTTGGGAGCCCTACAAGCGGGAAGGTAAGTAGAAGAAATGAAAGTTTGAATCTAGGGAGATACGAGGAATCATTGGTGCTAGTTGGTACCATTGATATAGTATGAAATGTTGGGAAGGAGAGCCAGTGTGAGTAAGGAAATGATGAATGAAGATTTAGGCTGAATAGGAAGTGACAGTTGCAGTGGGAAGAGGGATGATGGAATGTTGAAGACACAGTAGGTCTGGACCCAGGGAGGAGAAACAGAAATCAAGGGATAGATTCAGGAATTATTCACAGAGAAGCCTGTCAGAAACCCCAAAAGTAGGCAGGTCAAGCCTCCAGGGAGGGTCCTGTGGAGGGAAGGAAAACTAATGTCAAAACTGAGCTTTAGTCAAAACCCCTGCTCCGTCCACTGAGCCAGAGCTTTTCATGACAGAAGAGGTGGCTAGAGGTGCTGCTCTCTATGATCTCACAGCCTAAGCTTCCTGCTTTTCATTCTTCATTCTCCCGCTTTGGGAGTTTTGTTCTCTGTCTTCCCTTTCTGGGTCTCCATTTAGACAATAGTCAGTTAGACTCTGTAAAAGCATGTGCATAGGTTCAATTCGATTTTATTTTACTGTTATGTGTAGACTGATCCTGGTCCCCCCACACCCACCCCCAGCCTCTCATTTCTGCCCTTTCTTTCCTCTCCCCTCCTAACTTTTCTACTGATTCTATTACCTTAAATTTCTCCCTTGTTAAGGATGGGAAGCCCTCCATTAGGACCCACACTCCATTATGTCACACATCATTTAAATTTCTTTATCATTTTCCCACTGGGAAAAGCAGTAATTGATGGTATTTCCATTTATCTTCACTTTCTATGCTCCATCTGGGGAAAAGATGAGGGTTTCAAATAGCTCATTATTTATTTTTCACCAAGCTCAAGTTGAATTCCAGCACCATCCTTATAGGGACCCAGACTTCCCACTATCCCATAATGTTTTATGAGCAGTTTTACAATCCAGACACTGTATTATCATGTCCTTCTGAAAGATGGTTATGTGAATTGTCAGCAAACAGGAGCTGAAAGACAGGGTGATCTGCCCCTGCTTGATGGTTGCTTTGCAGTCAGCCCTGGTGAGAGCCCTTTGCTCTGGAGTGCTGTGTGGAGGAGCCTCTGCAGTGAGGCAGGGTGACCACTCCTGTCTAAAATGCTTTCAACCCAGGCTGGTTTGGCTCCGTGGTTAGAGTGTGGGCTCACAGACTGAAGGGTCTCGGGTTTGATTCCTGATCAAGGGCATGTACCTTGGCTGCAGGCTCAATCCCTGGCACTGGTTGGGCACATGAAGGAGGCAACAAATCAATGTGTCTCTCTCACATCAATGTTTCTCTCTCTCTTTCTCTCTCTCTCTCTCTCTCTCTCTCTCTCTCTCTCTCTCTCTCTCTCCCCTCCCTCGCTTCCACTCTCTCTAAAAAATCAGTAGAAAAAAATATCCTCAGGTGATGATTTAAAAATAAATAAATAAAAGCTCTCAAGTTCAATGACCATAAACATAAGCTGAGATGCTGTCTTGGAACATTCTCACTGCAGAATCTCTTATTGAGCATCTAGACCTTTCCACCTATTTCATGGATGAAAAAACTGGAAACTGGGGAGTCAGGTTCAGGACACACATACAATGACAAGCTCAGGACTGGAAACCAAGCTTCTGACAATAAAAAAAATCTAATTAAACAAATTGTTTTGCTAAATACATCACAAATATAATATCCAGCAGGTTTATTCAACTGTCCTCAGTAGAAATGAAAACCCACAGATGAGGAAATGCAGTAATTTGAAATTGCTGTTTCATGTTGAGAAAACAAAGTGATCATAAGGCCTAGCAATTGGCCTGCTTCGTCTCATCCCCAGAGTTGGGGGTCAGGTGATACACTTTTGATTTACCTTGTCTGTCTGCATCATTTCACTCGAGATTCATGGAGCTGAGGTGGAGTTTTTTGTATTCCTTATTCAGCTCCCTTTTGCTTTCCTACAAGAGAGAGAAATAAGTGGAGCTGAGTGGGATAGTTTCTCCCCATTATTTTGGGAACATGCTAACCAAGGCCATTCTTGGGACTGGCTTTTGGAGATATGCCTGAGATGGGTAGAGGGAGTGAGGGCACAGATTTCCAGATTTCACAGGACAGCATCAATTAGGAGTCCAAGCTGCACCCTGGGCACATAGGATTTCCTGTAATAAAATGAGGTTGGGAAGTACAATGTTTAAAAGGCCTGAGATGACATGCAGTAAAAAGAATACTGGACTTGCACCCAGATTCTGGTTTTGACTTTGCAACCAAATAGCCGCATGACCTTTCTGAGTGTCTGTATTCTCACTTATATGATAAGGGAGATGGTTTTGTAGATGCAGAGAGCCCGTCCAGCTCTAACATTCCAGGATTCTATGGAGACTTTGCATCCGGGCGATGGTGAGCAATGATTGCAAGGAGCATGGGCCGGAAGGGGAATGCAAAGCAAAGACTAATGGAAAACACATGGTGTGGATGACGGGAGGCAGGAAGCTATGGGGTAGGATCAGCAGGCCCAGGGGCTCCCATAAAGGCTTCACTTCTCCAGGGGAAGACTGTTTCCAAACTCACAGCTGAGCATAGGCATGACGAGTTGAACACCCATAATTTACTTTTTCATTGCTCATCAGAGAAGAGCAATTCATAATCATCTCTGTTGACTTTCAAAACACCCCTTTGAAGCAAACAGATTCTATTATCCTGCATTTACAGATGAGATAACTTAGACTCCAGGAAGGTAGGAGACTGCTCAAGATTTATTGTTTATGGGCTGACTTGGATAAGACCCAAAGTTTTCTAGGTCCTACTCACTTTCCTTTTCCAATTCAGTTTGTTATAGCAACCACTTGTATTTTTGTAGAATCGCTTACTTTTAAAGTGTGTTAAGAAAACCATTACCTCACTTTTATCCTACCATGAGCCTGTCAATTGGACGTCCTATGGGCTATTTGTTTGTTTGTTTGTTTGTTTTAGAGATGAGAAAAACAGGCCCAGGGAAATTAAGTGATTTTGCCTGAGTTTCCCTTTTTTTATTTTTATTGATTTATTTATTTGTTATTATTATTACTTTTTAGAGAGAGAGGAAGGAAGAGGGAGAGATAGAAATATTGATAAGAAAGGAGCACGCCCCCTACTGGGGATCAAGCCCACAACCCGGGTATGTGCCCCAACTGGAAATCAAACTGGTGACCTCTTGGTTCCTGGGTTGAAGCTCAATGCTGCGGCTTGATTTGTTGAAATAGTCAAAGCATGTACCAATGCTTTCCAACCTCTCAATGCTATCTTTTCTGTACCTTCTCAACACTGTGATACCATTGTCTTCTTCTAGATCTGTATCCTTGGTTCAGTCCCTGCTAATCCCCACTGTTGGATTGCCAGTGCATCAATGGAATAAGCTATAGAAGAACAGAGGCTAGATGGCCAACCTGTAGAGATGGCTGGAGAAGAAATACCTGCCTGGGGAGAGGGCACTGAGATTCTCTCCATCTTTAAGGGCATACAAAATATACTCACTGGAAGATATTACAACTACCTTCTAATTATGCGGCTTCTCCTTGAATATGGTTCTTTAGTCAGACCCTCAAATATATTGTTGTTCAGAACTTTCCAGTTGACAAGCAGTAACCTTCAACTGGACCTCAAAGCAGTTTCCACATTTCCCTTTAAGTCTTTTATGTATGTGGGTAACACAGCTATGGTGTATTTTTTTTTTAATTGGGAAAGGAAGATTTTATTAGTCTGAAAAACTGTGTACTACCCCTGCTCTTTATAAATGGTGCTTCTCGTCTATTATCAGGATGCACTTTGAGCCTCTAGAAGTGGAGTCAAGTTCATCCTGAGGCACTCACACTCCCTTGCGTACAAGATTTGTGATTACAAGAGGGCACATGCCTGGGAACATAAGAGTAGTCTGTGTCTAGGAAAGTGAACCAAGCGAACTCTCCTGCTTCCTCCTCCTTCACCTCTCTTTGTGCCCTTGGCACCACCTCCCTGATGACCCTTTCTGTCCTGCAGCAACCCAGCACTCAAGACCCAGCTCAAGTCCCACCCCTCCTCTGATCCTTTGTGGACCATCCCATCCCTCTTGGACCTCTCACTTTCCTGTGCTACCACAGCCAATCTTCCTATCCTTCACTGAGTCCCACTCATCAGTTATCCTCGAATTGCTCACTGACTTGTAAGCATGACTTTTCAACTGGAGTTTAGGCTCCCTGAAGGCAGATGACATACTTTTCATCTCTACACTAGCTAGTCACATGGAATATGTTAGTTGATTTAAAAATGACTTCCAACTGGAACACACACTGATTTAGCCCTGGCAACACAAAGCAGAGCTGACTGAATGAGTGTATATATACTCAGTGGAATAACAGCCCTTGGACAAGATTGAACATTTTCTAAGAAAAGTATTGCGCTGTCCCAGGGTCCTGGCTCGGTCACAGGGAACTAGCATTGGTCACACATGCCTGTGTGAGGAAGCCCTTTCTTTGCTGATTCTGGACCACCCATCACAACAGCAGGAAATCTATCCATCTGCTATCCTCCCTCAGGGAATGACTGCATTGCAACCATCTCCTTCACCTAGTAAGATGCCAAATGTATTCATGCTTCAACACAGAGTTGAAGAAATATTAGTATTGGCTGAGTTGAGGCTGTGGGTCATTTTACCCAGCTGAGAGTGACCGAGTTATTCCAGAATACCTACTGAGGGACATAAGTAGCATGGAAATGGATACCCCACCCCTGTCACTGGAAGAGTGTGAGAGTGATTCTTTACATTTGTCATGGGGGAAACCAAACCCCTGATCTGACATTCACTTCATTTTTCTTCATGGCAAAAGCTATTGACTTCTCCTATTAGTGGGATTAGAAAAAGAAGCACTGGCCTGGAAATCAGGAGGCCTGACTTCTCACCCTGGCTCATGCCCAAGACCTCCTTCCCCTGGTTCTTTCCATGAGACCACACCACTTGCACACCTGCCTGTCACTGAGTACCAAGTGATGGGTTCATTTGGGTGGCATGTTTCCTTGAAGACCACCCAGAAGCTCCTGCTGACATGCATGCTTTCTACTTAACATTATTGGCAGCAGGGAGACCAACCTCTGAGGTATACAGTGTGTGTGCAGAAAGGTGTCAAAGTTGCATCTAGAGAGCCTGGGAACCAAGTTCTCTCCCACCTCAGCCACTAATCCATGTGTGACCAGGAAAACTCCTTAAGCCTCTGGGCTTATTTCTCTCTCTGCAAGTTGAAAATAATAATAATGATAACCCTTACCCAAGGTTTCCTCTGGGGCTCTTGTGAGAATTAAATGGGATTAGAAATATGACCATATTTTGGAAGCAAAAAGATGTGGAGAACCAGATGTTTGTCAGAGCATCATCATGTGTGTAGCCAAGAGGGCAGTCCAGGCAGGAGAAGCAGCATCTGGTTCTAGCTTGGCCAAGAACTAGGTGACCTTAGGCAAACCATAAGATCTATCTGGGCCTTACTTTTCTCATCTGTCAAATGGGGATTACACTAACTTCCCTATCTTTCAAACAAGGATGCAGTGAAGATCTGAAATAATGTGTACGAAAGAGCATTGACAAGTATATAACAGTTTTTTCAATTAAGAGAGAGTTCACTGTTTTTAGCAAGTCTACCTAGATTGAAGTCCATTCATTCAGTGTAAGAAACCCATCCTCTAAGAGGGAGTCCCAAAGGGAAAGATATGTAAATTACCCAGTTACTACACTTGCATTACTTCTGGAAGATGTGTCATTCAATAGAAGCACCAGCCTGGGAATTAAAGATACAAGCTAGACATTTATAAGGAAAACTCACAACACAGCCAGTCTCTTGGGATAGCATATATCTTAGCAGTATTATATCCAACTCAAATAAAACAACACCTTTCAAGGGCACAATGTAACTTCTTCGGATTGTTGGATAGAAATGATCCATGTTTAAGAAGCTATAAAATGGCGACCACAGACCATAACTTTAAAATAAAAAACCTGCTTTGCAGAACTGTAACTGCAGAAATTGTACACAATATTGGACGTGTGGAGGAGAGATGGTGCTAACATGAATATAAAGCAGAGAACAGCACTGTGTGGGTGCCACAGAATCCCAGGAGAGGGAGATTCCTGAGGGCTGGGCAGGTAGCCATCCCTATGAGCTGAAGGTCGTGGGAGCCCCCAAGGCACATGCTACCTAAGTTGGTCCTGAAACATGGGTTATAATGGGGAAAGCAGAGGGGAGGGAAAAGATGCTGAGGTGACATGGGGGGTCTAGGTAGGGAGGTGAGCAGAAGAGAATAGCAGCTTTAATGTCAGAATGGGCCAATCCCTCAGACTGCACTTACAAAAGACCCTTCCCTCCCTCACCACCCCAAGTCAAAAGAAGAAAAACTAAAGAAAACTTCCATTGGGTTCTGTTTAATAAATACAAGACACATAGAATTTCAGCTTCTCTGAAGTCATTCAGGATGGTGACTGATGGTGCTTGATGAATAAGGTTCATCTTTGGCAATGAACTAGTGATGACCTGTGGTTCCTAATGAGCCTCCCAACTTGTCCCTTCCTGTTGGTTCTAGATTTCTGAGATGAGATGGGCATCTGTTGCTCTCATGGGAGGAATCCACATCCTTTTCCTGTAAGCACTGACACCATTCCCTCACAGGACCTAATGGATAGGACTGAGTAGCAGGTGCATAACTGAACAGAGATGAGAGAATCCAGGAGCCAAAGGAAAAATTTAATCTTTTATATATTTGGAGAAACAATTGCCCTGACTATGAATTCAGTTATTTAATGGAGGACAAGGACAAAGATATTAGAGTTCTGAACTTATTGTCATGAAGATATGTTCACCATGTATCATTAAATTTAAAATCCCTTATAAAATAATATATACAGTATGTTTTTATTTTTTAGAAAAAAACACACTTATTAGATGAATAAGAACAAAATTTTAAAGGCTAAATCCATCAAGCCAAGAGTCTGAGAAGCTCATGCTTCTAGCAAGACCCTGCCTGTGACAGCAGGAGGGCCATGGCTAATCTTAGACTAGAATTAACTCATGTATTTTAGCCTCACAAACAGAACCTAGTCTGAAAAGAGTCCAGAGGTAAAGGAAGACAGAGTGCTAGAGTTTGATCCTCCAAATCAAGCTACCTCTTGGGGCAACTGGACGTCTCCTTTTGTGGCTCCCCTGAGTTCTGGTTTCCCTGGTCAGAGGACCTGCCATTTTAGCCAGGTCTAGTTAAGGTCTGAACTTGAGGAGTCAGATCCTCTTCCCTCCAGAAGATTTTTTAGTCACTTTCTAAAGAATCAGAGGTGCTCACTGAAAGAGGACCAAGTTGCTTGGGCTCAGTGATTTTTTAAGACTCTAGGAAACTCAGTAATCTGCTTTAATTAGCTAGCCATGCTTCCTCCCACTCCTTCATTCATGTATTTCTCATACAGCCTCCATTCTCAGAATATGTTAAGTGATTCGAGTTTAGGATGAGCCTCTCTTTGCAACTTTCTCTTTCTGCAAATGTTTAATCAGTTCACAAAAGTAGAATTGCAACTTTGCAAAGAGTTAAACATCGTCATTTTTGCAGATGGAGAAAACAGTCTTTGAGAGTTAAATAATTTTCCCCAAATTGTAGTAGCTGGTTAATAGTAGAGCTGGAACAAAAGACAGGTTTCCAAATTACTAATTCAATATTCTTTCTACTGCTTTACTTTAACGGTTGTATTTATTGGGCACTTGCTACAGGGGGTAAGAGAAAAGTGTTAAGACATGGCCTCTACCCCAAAGGCTATAAATCAAATTTAATAGACCAAACCTACATGAGAGAGGTACTCGGATGATTAGGTAACACTGACCAAAGGATTTCAGAGAAGAGCAGTGTGGATCAGAGTCACTGGACTGGCTTCCCCTATGGAAGGCAACTAGAACATCAGGAAGACAATGAATCGGGAAGCTTCAGGAGGCTGATTGGAAAGTAACTTAACCTGTACACAGAGGACTTGCCCAAGTGGGTGGGCTTCAGATGGTGGTAAGAAGGGATCCACTCACTGCCCACCAAGACAGTGAGATTTATGGATCAGTGGAGCTGACAGGTGGAATGGGCACCCAGAGAGAGTTGTGAGCTTTTGCCCAGTGATAAACCTATTCTCCTACCACTGGGTGTGGATGACTTTTCAGAAAGTGGAGGAAACAGGGATGGAGTTTAGGACCTAGGCGTGGGATATGAAGGATTTGGGGAAGGATAAAATGGAGGTCGAGCCCTTACATAATCTACTTTAGATCTTTTACCTTGTATTTGAGTTGATAAATAGATAAGACTTAATATGGACTAGGCACAGGGAATAGCTTTCTATATGGTATTATTTATGCTAAAGCCTGACAATGACCAGTAGACTCTTCTTATTGGATTTCTGGAGACAGTATATTTTAAAAGAATTAAGGATATACATGCCTAGCAAGTGAATGAGTGTATGCTGTATGTGTATGTGTGTGTGCCATGTCTGATTAGTGAATGAACCCTGATTCATCACTAACTAGTTCAGTTACCTTGGGTAATTTAGTTCCTCCATGTGCCTTACTTTATAAAGATAATACCATACCTTGAAGGATTATGAAAAGAAGTAAATAAGATAAAAACAACTCACATAGTGCCTACCATATAGTATGCACCCAAATAATAGTTCTCTTTTTCCTCTTTCCTGGCTACAATCACTTGGCAAAGAGTAACACTTTGGGGGAAATTGGGCTTGGGAGCCAGAAGGCTGGAGAGTAGGATGCTTTGTTGTCATCCTACAGTTAGAAACTATTAGAAACTGGAAGTCATGGACACGCAAGGGAGGAATAATGTGTGTGTCGTGTGCTTTAGGGGGAAGAAAAGAAGCAGTACCCATGGGTCAATGACTATGAATTAGAGATGATGACCTGCTTTTGTCAGTCAACCCTCAGTGCCCAGGACTGGGCTTTGCAAGAGGCCCAGGTAATCAGGTTAGGTGAAGAGTCCTTCAACAAGATGAAGGATAGTAGGATGCTAGGGAAAGGAAGAAACACTGCCCTGGGTGGGGCTCTGAGCCCTTGGAGGGATCTTGTCCTTCCAACAGAGTCTCTTTTGTTAGGTTGGTTGACAATGGAAGACAGTGCATCTAATAAATGAGTCCACATAACCCCTGATTAATGCAAAGAGGGAGATGAAAACTGAGCACAAAGCTTCGCTGTAGAATATCATTCCCCCAGCAAGACAATGCCTCATCTGACTATTTATTCCTAGTCACTATTTGTTTTTATTCTAAGCAGCCATTAACCTCCTACTATGTCTCCATCTTTTATAATAAAAATAGCAATGTTGGAAAAGATAACAACACTCCCAGCATGACACCTTCCCCAAGCAGTGTTCTGTGTGGCAATGGGAAGAATGAAAATGACAGGCACTCCTGTGCCAAACAGTAAGACCACAGAGGCCCACAAGACCCAGGCAACTGTTTGAAAGAAGCTTCTAGTGTTGCTTTTAGGAAGTTACCATTGTGAAACCCTCCTCCAAGAAAAGTGGCTAGAAGAATAAAGGGGTGATTAATTAATAAGTAACCCAGAATATTCAGTCACTGATCAGACCCTCACTCAAAATACATAGATTTTTGTAACCCAGGAATTAGCAGGGCACATGCATCCTAACCCAGGGGGCTGACTTCTGTGCTAGAAAATAGCCAAGATGATCCAAGAGAAGTCACCAACTCCTGTTTCTGTGCTGCACCCTAACACTCTGACCCTGGCCTTCAATCCTGAATTTGGCCAAATTGGCTGTGATGTGTTCATGATTCTTACACTGCTCTTTGCAACGGATTGCATCTACCCAGCATTTTAATCTCCACAGTACAGGGTCTTTTAAGTTCTCGGTACAGCCTGTGGAGGTGTATAATCCTAAAATTGGATTTGATGACATAGCCTCAATCACCAAGTGTATGCTGGGTTGACCTTGGCCCATCAAGTCCAGCCTTAGGCATAAGAGTTTGCCTAGGATTTTGATTCCCTTATATTAGCAAATCAATCTTTTTGGCACATTTCTCAAAGACCCTCTTTTATAACCACAGTGGCTTTTCTAAACAATCTCTCTTCTTCCTCTTCTCCTAACCCCTCCTCATCCTCCTTTCTCTCTCTCTGGGGATGTGCTCCATCAACTTTTTTCTTTTACCGTCTAAGAATAAAGATTTACCTCCCATGTATTGTAGCCTTCTCAATATAGCTAAGATAAACTTGGGCCTGAGTCCTGACTTGAACATTTATCAGCCAAGGAACTACAAGCAGGATCATTAACCTAATCAAGCCTCAGTTTCCCCAGCATAATCCAGTATTCCCCTCGAAGGGGAATGTGAGGGTTAAATGAAATAATGCCTGCAAAGTGCATGTGTGGGGTCCAGAACAGAGAGCATGTCATAGATATCTATATATATAAAAGCCTAAGTGACTGTTCAACCATTCAACTGGTCAACCAGTAGCTATGACACTCACTGACCACCAGAGGACAGACGCTCAATGCACAGGCATGGAAACATGGAACAGACTGATAAATCTCAAGGGGAAGGGCGGAGGGAGGAGGGCGGGAAGAGATTAACCAAAGATCTTATATGCATTCTAGAGGCCCAGTGCACGGATTCATGCACTGGTGGGATCCCTCGGCCTGGCCTGTGGGGATTGGGCCAAAACCAGCAGTCCGACATCATCTGAGGAACCCTTGATTGCGAGAGGATGCAGGCCAGGCCAAGGGACCCCACTGGTGCATGAATTCGTGCACTGAGCCTCTAGTTCTTTTATAATTAATAAAAGTATATTGCCAATATAGTTAGCCAAACAGAACTATTTGCTTTTCCTTGAATGTAATCTCAGCCTGCCTATGTTCATGCCTTTGTCTTCACTATTCCTTTATCTTTCTAGGCATTCTTTTATGATGAATATAAAAGCCTCAGTCATTTTTTAAAAAGTTGTCTGAAATGCATATAATCCCTCTGATTCTCTAAATGGACATGCGCATTTTGTCTCTGCACTTTATAGTATTCTTGTGGCACATACCTTATTCTGTCACTTTTCCCTTTCTTGAACCCGCCACTAGGTTAAAAGGATCTGGAAGACTAGGAATATGCAATGGCCAGCCCCTGATATGAGATCAATAAATATTTGTTGAGCTGCATTATCCTAAAGTATCCTGATATCTGTATCTGAGGATGTGTGTGCTGTTCAAAGTCACAGGACATTCAAATTCTGAGGAATAATGAGAGCAAGGATATGGAATGGACATGGAGATACTGAGCGGGTATCAGTGACCATAGTTAAAAAAAAAAGTGTGGCTTTTCCTCCTCTGAGAGGGGAATGGTGGACAGGACAGGAGTCAGTCTGGCCAACTTCTCACTGTCTTTGGTTCACTCCATGCTCATAATGCTTATGCCTCTCCACCTCACAGATCTTCATCTCCATCTCTGAGGGGCTTTCCTGGGTTTTGGGGACCACTCACCCCCGCGTGGGGCTTCCTTCCCGCGAGGGGGGGTTCCACCCCCGCGGGGGCGCGCCGGTGTTCCGGGGGGGCCGGGCCGCCCCTCCCACGGCGCGACCGCTCCCCCACCCCTCCCGCCCCCGGCGACGGGGCGCGCGGAGGGGCGGGGCGGACTGTCCCCAGTGCGCCCCAAGTCGCGCCGTCGGGCCCGGGGGAGGGGGGGGGGGCGTTTTCTGCAAGGCGCCACGCCGCGGAGCGAAGCGAGCGCACGGGGTCGGCGGCGATGTCGGCCACCCACCCGACCCGTCTTGAAACACGGACCAAGGAGTCTAACACGTGCGCGAGTCAGGGGCTCGCACGAAAGCCGCCGTGGCGCAATGAAGGTGAAGGCCCGCCAGGGCCGAGGTGGGATCCCGAGGCCTCTCCAGTCCGCCGAGGGCGCACCACCGGCCCGTCTCGCCCGCCGCGCCGGGGAGGGGGAATTCCACTTATTTCTTCCATCTTGGATCACAGGTGATTCCCCCCTTAGCTTTATAGATTGTCTCATACTGTTTTCTCTCTAAAGCATGAGCCCTCAGGGACAGACACCATGCCTTTGCTGCCTTACCTGGGTCCATAGCCAGCCAGTGTGGGTCCTTAAACCATGGGACTGACAGCCCCGCTTACAAATGGAGGTTGTCTATCCTCAATGATGTGGAGAAGCTTTTTAGTCTGCCAAGACTGAGACGTTAACTGTTACCAAGTAAAGGAAAATGTTGTAAGACCTATTTTTTTTATTTCATGGCCTAAAAAGGCTGAAAGTGTAATTCAGTTTAATTGGAAAAGTGTTATTGTTGTTGTTTGTATGAGTTTAAATAAGTTTAGTCCATTAACTGATGGAAATCTGGGTTTTCTTGGACAGAATCAAGAGCAGGGAAAAGCCATGAGCCAGGGCAGTCCTCGGAATCACTGCATTGTGAGTGGGTTTACTAACTGGCAGCCGGGAGGCAATCTATTTTATTAAGAGATTGAAAAATAGTTTAAAAAAACCAGCATGTGAAGATTTCCATCAGAAATAGATGGGCACTTTTTAGACTGCAATTGGTTTCTAAAGAATGGGCAAGATAAGAATTGATAGAGGTGAATAGTTATCAAAACGTGGGGTGAAAAAAAAGAAGCAAATTGCTACCTACTTGAAGTGAATAGCTCTTGTAATGTGATGGCTTTTAAACTTTAAAATTGTTTTGTATTATGACATATGTAACAGTGGAAATCTGGGTTGAGAGTATGTATTGGTGTGTTTTTTTTCCCAATGGAAGATTGCCTGTTTGGTATTTGAATAATAATCTCCATATAAAAATATGGTAATGTAATTATGCTAACTAGTATTTTCTATAATTTGAGACTCTGTTTATAATAATGTATCATATTTTGCAGACAGGTAGGAATCTAGTTCTCCCCTCCACCTGGGCCTGGAGATTGGAACAGGAACTTTAATATATAGTTTTCTCCAACCTGGTCCTCTCTAGAGTTAGCATTTCCTGAAGATGATACAATAAATCTTTCCAGGAATACCCTCACTTACCACATGCTGCCAAAGGGAGGCAAAGCTGATTCTTCAAAATAAAATTTTGCAGGTAAATTTTCATTGACCAAGCTCACAGAGGTAAACATGATATTATTCAAACTCAGAAGCAAAGGAAATAAGAGAGTATTTAAAAATTACTTTGGAGAAAGTAGAATGGGTTAATTACATGGGTAATTCACGGTGTGTTATTATTGAGAAATTTGTACATGAAAAGTACTCCATTAGCTAGTATAACCATATCATCCACATCAGAAAACACAAATTGCAAAGTTGTAGATGGGTTTGCACTTGGTTGAGACCTCTTTTAACTTGTCATCGTCCTAAGACAATTTGCACAAGGTTAGGTGATTGTTCTCATTTTTATACTGAAAATATTAATAGGGGGGGAGCCACTAGAACTTCCCAGGGAAGAGTTTTCCTTTGACTGGGAAAACTACTAGTAATTCTGAAAATACTAAATAATGAAGTAAGAGCAACCCATTGGATAGGGTCTGGTGGCTTGTCCCAGGAACCTGCATCAACCCTGCTCAGGTTTATAGCCTCCTTAACTAGGATGAGCCTACAGAAAGTTAACAGTTTTAAGTAAAAGTGGTAAATATATTGGGAGGTATATTGCAATGTAAATTGGTCTCCATGGCTAATAAGATGGGCCAAATTTAACCTGTCAAAATTTATAAGGCTAAATATAAATTCCTACCTGTAGGTTTCTTCAGAAGTCACAACCAATGAATCACATTATAAGGAAAAGGTGGCTAAGCAGCAGCATATTACATGCCAAAAAAACGCTTAAAAAGCATTTGGGCTCCATGAATAGTAATAGCATGCCCAGAAAGAGGGAGGTGATTACTCCTCACTAAACATAACACACTTGAAATTTTGTGTTAAATTTGAGGGTTTTACCTCTTAAAAAAACAAGTTAATAAATAGGAGTAAAAGCCCATAATGGTGAATAAGGAGTGGTTGAAAGAAATAAGGCCTTTTATGTTGAAAAAAGCAGTCTCCTTTCAAATACATTTGGGGCAATCAGGCGAATGTGAAAATGGACTTATTCCAAGTGACTGCAGAAAGCAGGTGTGGTTCCTGAAGCAGCTAGATCTACAGACCACCTTCTCCTTCTCATAATTACTCCCAAGCCCTTTATTACTGTTTTTCGGGTTTATTGGTGTATAATTGACAAAAATTTACCCGCAAGCACTTGGCATCTCTTTGCATCCTCAGAGCATCTCTACAGAGGAAATAGCGAGGGCAGCAATGATGATGCTCCCTCTGCAGAGAGGAGATAGCTGGGAAGGAGGCACAAGTAGGGGAAGATTAGGCAAAGGTTGCAAGTCCATCTTTATAGGAACAGATACAAGCCCTTCCAAACAGTCTTCGTTCCATTCCCTCCATCACTCTTCTCTCCTTCCCTCCCCCCAGAGCGTACCCTTACAATCGTTTTCTTCACATGCGGGAACCTCAAACATAATGAACTGGCCAGGAGAAGTGTGTTGATTCAAGCCTCTTGCAACACCCTGATTACCTTTCTATATTTGTTCAATCGTAGTGACAGATGATTTGAGTTGATGATAGATCTATGCATTTAAAGCCTTGACTGTCTGGATAAATAGGTTGGATGGCTTCCATAATCGGATAATTAAAGCAAAACGGAGATGCCAGTGAGGCCAGGCGCTGAGAAAACCAGGGTGGCTGGAGATTTCACTTTGGAAAAGTCAGACCCCATCACTGGAGTAGTAGACGAGGTAAAACCAGAAGGCGCATATTCACAGCAAAAAATGGCCTCAGGGAAGGAGGGGGCTTGATTGAATTGAATTGAAATAAAAATGGAAAGGAAAGACACACTTGAACTTTTTTGCATGTTTTCTACCTAAGCATGTTGATCCCCTTCTCAGGATCCCAGATTGGGCCAGGGAGGAGACAGCAAGGGGTGGAGTCCTCCTCCCAGTAAGTGCTTTCCACTGTCAGACCCTCCCTCCCCGGCCATGTTCAGGGCATGACCATACGCACACACACACACATGCCCTTTTTTTTCATCTTCTTCACATTACCCTCCTGTTCTCATTGCCCTTTCAGCATGCTTCATGAGAACTATAGTCCAAATCCAAAAATCTGTAAGAAGTCACCAGAGAGGGCACCCACTAAGACACAGCTGATACCATCAGACCCCAAGGCAGCAGAAAGGAGAGCAGAGCCATAGGGCTGGCACCTGTTTGTTTCCAGGTGATGAAAACCCACCTCAAGGAGATAGAGCCATTTATCCAGGACCCCATTGCCAATTAAGAACATCATTTTCTTCCCCTGATGATAGTCCAATGTTCTCCTCTTCAGGAGCCAGACATACCCACCATCACTGGGATACCTCAAGGGTGCCAACCCAGTTAAGCCTTCCCTCTGGGAGCTAGCATATCTACTTCAACTTCTAGCCACCCCCGTCTCACATGGCCCTGTCTGTTTTTCCCCATGCACACCATCCTGCACTGTAGGTCATTAATGCTCACCATGCAGATAGAATTTGACCACCGTCCTCCCAACCCCACCAGCAGCAGCACAAGAGCTGTATTTATATGTTGAGCACTCATATGTCAGACACTGTGCTAAGCACATCATCAATAGCTTAGTCCCAGAAATCACCCCCTCATTTCCCATTTTGTTAATAAGGAGATTGAGATTTGAAAAGGATAATTCACTTCTTAGCAGATATAACTACAGAAGAGGAATCCACATTCATACCTGACAATAAAACCCATACATATGTGAACCACGTTCTGAGGGCCTGGGAATCTTAAGTTATAAATACTCTTACACTCCTGACTTCCTGTTGCCCTTCTGTCTTCAGTCATACATGCAACAAAACATTTATTGGCAGTTACTATATAGGAGAGTCTGTGCTAGGCACTGAAACCATAGAAGTGGACAGCAGCATGGCACCCTCAAGGACATAGAGACACAAAAATAAAGACTTCCAATAAGCATACAACATAGTAAGTTCCGTGCCTGTGCTAGACACTTAATGCATATCCTATACAATAAAACCCTAATATGCAAATCGACCAAATGGTAGAATGACCAGTCACTATGACATGCACTAACCACCAGGAGGCAGATGTTCAACAGAGGAGCTGGTCTCCTGTGGTCAGTGCATTCCCACAGGGGGAGCGCTGCGCAGCCAGAAGCCAGGCTCACAGCTGGCAAGCACAGCGGCAATAGAGGGAGCCTCTCCTGCCTCCACTACAGCACTAAGGACCCCCTCAGGGGATGTCCGACTGCTGGCTTAGGCCCTCTCCCCATGGGCAGGAAGCAGGCCTGACATCCCATGAGGGGTCCCAGGCTGTGAGAGGGCACAGGCTAGGCTGAGGGGACGCCGCCCCCCCTCCAGTGCATGAATGTCATGCACCAGACCTCTAGTTTGATTAAATAAAATCACTTGAATTAAACCTCCAAAATTCACTTCTCTGAAACTAGGAAGCAAATTAGCATTTCTCTGCATGACTGACTGAGGAGCGTGGGGGGTCTATTACTACTGAAATCATAAGGCTGCCTGAAAAACACAAAGAAATATGTATGACCCCACAGCTAAGAGAACTCACTTCCTGTTATCTGTAGCTACAAATACAAACTGGTTTGACAGAGTTCAGGTACAAATTTAAAGAAAGGCTATGTGTGTGAGCACATGTGTGTATTCATGCATGTGTGTGTTAGAGAGTTTGGTATAAGACTCTGATTATTTAAGTTGATTTATAATAGCCAGGGCAACTCTTTAAAGCAAACCATCCTGCTAGAAGCTAAACCGTATCATTTCTGCTCAAACTAGCTATGCATAGCATCCCTCAGATTGGAAACCCAAGAGTAAAATACCTTAATGATCTAGCAATAAAGTTAGAGGTTTATGTCTGTCCTATGATAGTAAAATGGCCTGAAAGGCCAGCTTCTGATGCCTGAAAGGTAATCCAGTGACAACAAAGTTACCTGACTAAGAATCCAGCATGGATCTATGAGGGACATACCTTTAGTTCATTATTGCCCATATCAGACACTGGGTACTTTCTGTGCAATGTCTTCTTTAATCTTTTCTGGTGACCCTGTATAACCCAATGTTAGCTAGGACCTCTAGCATTTCAAGATTGGGTAAAGGTGCCTGGCTTCCTTTTCAGATTCCAGCATGTCATTAAGTTGAGTTAGAATAAGGGATTTGGTATTCATCAAAGTGTTCAGTAAAAAAAAAAAAACTGAAGAGCCCTGGCTGGGTAGCTCAGTTGGTTAGAACAACTTCCCAATATACCAAGGCTGCAGGTTTGATCCCCAGCCAGGGCACATAAAAGAATCAACCAATGAATGCATAAATAAGTGAACAACAAATTGATGGGTTTTTTCTGTCTCTTTCAAATTAATAAATACATTTTTAAATTTTTAAAAACTGAAGTAAAGAAACTACTGATTCTCATGCTGTCTGCATTTTCTGGGATATTTTCCCTTGTTTTTCTCTTTGAAAATTGTCAATGAGCAGCTATTCCTGGAGCATCTACAATGTGTTTGGTTCTGTGGTCAGTCCTGGGATGCAAGGATGAACAGGGTCAACCTGGTTCTTGTTCTTATGATACTTAGAGTCTAATGATGAAGAGATGCCAAGGACATGTAAAATGACCTCAGACATGTAATTAGCAAAATCATTACAGACTGATCTCTGCTCTACCATGCTAAGGAAAAACACAGACAAGAGCTGTCTAGTTTTAAAGAAGATGGCACCATGTCCCCACTAGTGAGTGCTGGGTTCATGGGAAGCTAGAGAGAGACCTTTGTAAGTTGATCAGATCATAGGAATCACAGTGTGGAAGAACCGAGAAGAGAAGAGACCACTCTGGGAACAGAAGTGGTGCCAGCTCACCCTTCCTACCTGAAGAGTCTCCCCCCAGACTCTGCCCTGCATATTTCATTCCTAGGAGACTGTGCTTTGTTCTCATAGGCAAGGCCACTCCCTTACAAGGGAGCAATTCAGCTTTGGAAAGCTGGTTTCAATGCTCAGCAACTAGTTTAACTGAGTGTTTTTCTTCTCAATGAATTGCTGTTGGCATTATTTAAGCCCAGTCATAATATTGTGGTTCACAGGAAGCTAAAGAGTGACCTTTGTATGTTGATCAAATCATAAAACTAATGAAAATAGATGGCTGGGACTTCCAGGGGCATGAATATAGGCCTCCTCTAGGCAGCTTAGCCCAAGCTCCTCCATGCAAACACAGCTCTAAAGAAGTTTTTTTCAAAGCCTTTCTTTTCTTTCTCTGAGTCATTAATTTATGCCAGCCTGCACTAAATCCAGAAGTGTTTCTCTATAGCTTTTGCTGAAACATACATACACTGCTCGTATGGCTGTCCCCTGACACTCTATCCACCCCAGCCAGGTCTGTCAACGGGCACTCACTTGAAGACCATAACAGCAGAGTTGAGTAGCCTGAGATTCCAGCATCCAGTCTGGACCTGGTTTTCTCTCACTCCTCACCAGAAGAACTATTCCAGCTTCTTGGAAATGAAAATGGTTCGCTGGGTGCCAGACCACATGGTCACATCAGCAGTTAAGTGGGAAGTGAACCTACAAGAGAACAGGGTCTGAGACCACAGCCTACAAAGCGCTTTCTCTATGTGGCAGGCAGAATTCTAAGAGCGAGACACGCCTAAATGGAGTCCAGGCACTATCACTTATGAGTTGTGGAATATTTGGCTGATTTGACTGTGGAAGCCTCTGCCTTGGCATCTGTAAATGAGGAGAGTAATGGAAACTGAATCAAAGATAAAGCCCTTGGCTCAGCCCAGGACACAGAGACACTGTGCAATTAAAACAAAAACAAACAATCAAAAATCCAGCAGCTGTTGTTATTGTTACTTTGAGTCCTACAGTAGATGAGAATCTGCCCTAAGTGGAGATCTATAGACACCCTGAGTCCTTGGGCCCCCCCTGGCTTTTCCTGGGTCGCCTCTTTCTGGGAGAAGAAACAGCTTCCTGTGTGAGGAGTACCAAGGCTATTTTGTTGGTGCTGCATTGTTTTCTTCTGGTATCTACCTACTTCCCTTCTTTTGGTCTCTTGCTTGGCCTGGCCTCAAGGTTGGACTCTTGGTTTGCAACTGTCTGCCCTACTTTTGCTGCTCTTGGACTGTCTCCAATAGACAGTGGTGCCCTCTCCTGTTCCATGTTGGCTGTCTCTGTCTGCATCCTAATCAGGCCAATGTTTCAGCCCAATGGGTTGGAAAAATAACAGGGTCCTCTTTTCCAATATAGTTTTGCATAGTTTCTCAGCTTGGGACGTGCTGAGCAGTGGCCCTTTCTTGCAGAGATTCCAAGGATAAGTCTGCAAGTACCCTCCTGCTGGGGGCTACTAGATTCCAGGTATTTGGAAATGGAAGCAAATCCAAGAGGACGGCCATTGTGCTTCCCTGGGTCTCCCCTTTTTTCCACCCATTCAAAACCCTGATACAAGGGTTCCCCATCACCATGAAGGCTGGACCACCGTGGATTTTGGCTTCAGGACAGGTGGTGGGAGAAGGCTCCTAAGGGTGGAACCACTAGTGCTTAGTGCTGGATGGACAGTAAGATGAGGAGGCCCCAGAGGAATCTGGTCTGTTTGGCTTCACTAAAAGAGCCAAGTTAACTTTCAGGTAGGTATGTGTATTTGAAGGTTGCATGGATGGATATCAGGTGATGAGAGGGCCCTCTGACCATAGAGACCAGGAATAAGGGAGCATTTTGTTTTAAATGTACCTTTGCTTCTTACTCCTGGTGAATTTAGGAATTAACTCTCTCAGAGACTGTATAAAAGTATACACTGTATTTGTGGGTCTCCAATGCATTCCCATGGCTAAATAAATATCCTATATAATAAAGATGTCATATGCAAATGTTCATTACATAACGACCAACCACAGAACGACGACCAGATCAGGGATCAGCAGGAGGGTGGGGCAGGGAGCCACAAGCAGGCAGTGGAGAGCTACAGGAGGGGGCAGGGCAGCAAGCTATGAGAGGGGGGCGGTGGGGGAGGGGGAAGGAGGGACTGGAAGAGGGGCAGGGGGGAGTGGGCGGGAGAGCTACAGGAGGGCAGGGCAACAAGCTATGAGAGGGGGGCAGTGGGGGAGGGGGGAGGAAGGACTAGAAGAGGGCGGGGGGGGGGAATGGGAGGGGAGCTACAGGAGGGCAGGGCAGCAAGCTATGAGGGTGGTGGGGCAGGGGAGGGGAGCAGGGGGAGCTACAGGAGGGTGGAGAAGCAGGCAAAGAGCTACAGGAGGGCTGCAGCGAGCTACTGGTGCATGGATTCGTGCACAGGGCTACTAGCAATAAAATAAAATAAAATGAGAAGATTGAAAGTGAAAAAGTTTACTTTCTAACGCTAGCTCTAGGCATTTGATTTGGGGTCCTGTTAATTGCTAAAAAAGGAGATGTGGGGGAGAAGGATACACCTCAGGGTTATGAATTCGTGATGGAGGTATAGAATAGGAGATCTGGCTGCCCTGTTCCAGGCTGAGAGAGAAGGTATGTCACAGCTGGCTTGTAATAGAGAGAAAATTGGTCTTTTCTATATTCCACTTGCACAGACCCTCAAATAAAAGCAGCAGAACATGCATAACTGGGTTTAAATCCTGGCTCTGCCCCTTTCCAGCTGTGCAGCCTTGGGCAAGTTGTTTAACCTCTCTGAGCCTCCGCTTCTTTGTAAAATGAGGAAAACAGTGCTCAGCGTCTTTGTATTGGCTTGCTAGGGCTGCATAACGAAGTCCTGTCCTATAGGTGTAGCAGTTTAAACAGATATTTATTTTCTTATAGTTCTGGAGGCTAGAATTCTGACATCAAAGGGTTAGCAAGTTTGATTCCTTTGAGCCTGTGAAGAAGCATCTGTCTTGTGCCTCTCCCCTAGAGTCTGGTGGTCTGCTGGTAATCTTAGGAAGGCCTTTGCATGTAGACGCATAGCCCAGATCCCTACCTTAACCTCACAGGGTGTTCTTTGTGTATGTGTGTCTCTGTGCCCAAATTTCCCCTTTTTATAAGGACAACAGTCATATTGGACTAGGGGTTCATCCTATTCCAGTTTGACCTCATCTTAACTAGTTACATTGGCAACAACACATTCTGAGGTAGTAAAGGTTAGGAGTTCAGCATGTGATTTTATTTCCAGGGGTGGGGGAGGAGAGGGGACATACAATTCAACCCATAATAGGATTACTGAAAAAATTAAAAAGTGTGGCATGTACATAAAGTTCTTGATAGAGACCCCATTACAAAGTGTTCAGTAAAGGGCACTATTTCTGTTGTTTTTTTGTTTGGTTTTTGTTTTGCTAAACCTTCATTTACTAGAGATTTATCTTTAGCTGAGCCAGATGACTAGAAAAAGAAAATCACCTCCCCTATGCATCAACTGTGTCATCTCAGTTTGCCCAGGCCACGAGGTGCAGGGGACGTGGGGTGCTAGGCTGTAGAAACTTTGAGGCTATGCCTACAGTGTCAATATATGAGCTAGGCATACTGGTAGATGTCTGGTTATGTACGTGTGTGTTTTGAAAATTTTACTAAGGGAAAAATCTCTTTGCTTCAAAACCTAAACCCCTGAAATGCGACCATGAGATTCATCCTGGCTTAGTTGCCACTCACAGACCTCATTTTGAAAGTTGGTAGACGGCATTCCTCCTCTTTGCTTGAAACGTAGGACTAGGGACAGAGGAAGACAAGGTCATCCCAAAGCCTGAGCCCTGTGGAGACAGAACAGGTCTGGTTAACCATGGGAAATTCCTGGGAGCGTGCCTGGGGAGGGAGACCCCTGAAAAGTCAAAGGGATCCACAGAGGGAACTGAAAACACAATAGAGGGACCGTCACCAAGTCTGCAAATTTGCTTCTATTATAAACAAAGAGGGTTTGGCTCCTCTGTGAAACTGTCAGCCATTTACCTGAAGGCAGACTTCTGTGCATGGGCTGGGCGACCCCAACCCCTATTCCCGTGTTTTCTGTGGTGTGATACTAGCAGCAGTCATGGCGATGAGACAAATTGAGAACAGTATCTGGGAATCCGGAGGCTGAGGAGCCACAGATTGCTCTGTAGCAACCTTACTGTGTGGCCTTGGAGATTTTTTTCCTCTCCAGGCCTCGGTGGCCTCATCTGTAAAATGAGTGGCTGGACCACCTCTCCAGGGACCCTGCTACATTCTTTGATATTCTGATCCTGGCTCAGGCCCAGCCCTAAAGCCGCTTAGGAAGGAATTCTGCGATACCTGGGTGTGAGGGATAAAGCTGTTCTCAGCTTGGGTTTCTTTCTGGCTGGACTGCTGCTGTGCTTCGGCTGTGCCCCTGGAGCAAGCTTTCAGAAGGGAGAGAAAAGAAGGAAAAATCACCTGCCTGTGTTAAAAAAAGGAGAGAGAGCAAAGTGCCATGTGATGGGAAGCGTGGATCAGGCTTGCTCATTCCCCCCTCTGAAGCACGAAAAGGCACTTTCCCTGAATAGTGTGAGTGAATATGATGAATGAGGCTATTTGACTAAGCAGGATGAAACTGGCGAGCCGGTGTTCTCTGTATTTTATTTTACCTAATGGCTGTAATCAGAACTCACGCCATCATCTTTGAAAAGTGGGAGCCAGTGGTGTGGCAACGCTCACAAGTAGTTGTGTGTCTGCAGCTCCTTTGAAGACCCCACGTCTCCCCTGGAGCCTCCAAGAGATTGAGAACATGGAGGGGGTCTCCAAGGAAGTCCCCACCAACAGCAAAACAACCGGATCACTTTGTCAATGCAGTTACAGGGCCTTGCTCCAATTTCCTCTTGTAGATTTAGATGAGATCATCAGTACCTAGTGCAGGGGCTGGCACCAAATGATAGGCTTCAAAAGTATTTATTAAATGAATTAATCAATGAGGGAATCGAGCCACAAGGAGATGGAACTGTGGATAATGGACGGGAACCTCGTAGGTGAGGTAGAACATGCACAGATGACTTTTTAGCTCTTTGTGTTGAATCGACACAGGCTATGACAGCACACAAGAGACGTGCGTGATTTGTTCCTTCATGATAAAAACAAAGATGCCTACTTTTGAGCCCTAAGTCTCTTCCTCACTTACTGGGGAAAACTTAGCGAAGCTGTCCAACCTGCCCATGCTTCAGTTTTCTCATCTCTAAAATGAGGATAATGACAGTACCAACCTAGCTCATAGGCATGGTGGGAAGATAGAATGAGATAATACAGTGAGCACTATTGTGACCCAACACACTACACATTAGGTTAGATGAGAATGGAGTCGGCCCAATGTGGGCACCACAGATGCACAAGGCAGTTGCTTTTATAAAGACATGATTTCAAAAGGCTGATGAGGCCCTTCTCTTCTGAATATCATTCCACTGACCTGTACTGTGCCTAACATTCCCACTCTTAGAATTCTCTGTGAGCTAAAGAAATGCCCAGGGAAGTCCCATTAGTGACATAAGTTATGTGAGAAGGCGAAGACATTCAGCTATTAACCACTTGTTTCTCAAACTTCAATCTACCTTCAAAGATAGGGCACTATGTATAGTCATCAAAGCTGGGCTTTGGAGTCACTCAGATCAAATCTGGGCTATGCTGTTTACTAGCTGTGTGACCTTAGGCAAATTACTTAACTTCTCTGAATCCTGGTGTTCTTGATTGCAAATGGCTAATGATATGTACTTGTTGGTGTTACTGTGGAGATAATATGAGATAATGTACATAAAACTCTGCATACATCACTCATGCTCAGTTAAAGGGAATGATTATTATTCATACAAATTTTCTCTCATTGAAGATGTTCATAAGAACATTGTTATGGACTGAATGTTTCCTCTCCAAAATGTATATGTTGTCCCCTAAATTTGTATGTTGAAGCCCTAATCCCCAATGGGATGGTACTAGGAGGCAGGGCCGCTGGGAGGTAATTGGGTATAGATGAGATCACAATGGTGAAATCTCTTTATAAAAAAAAGGAGGAAACCAGAGTGCTCTCTCTCTCTTCATTGTGTGTAGACATAGCGAGATGATGATCATTTACAAGCCAGGAAGACACCCCTCACCAAGAACACATCCATGTTGGCACCCAGTTCTCAGGTTTTGATTCCCTAGAACTATGGGAAATAAATGTCTTATTTATGCCATCCAGCCTACAATATTTTGTTATAGCAGCCCAAGCTAATACAAACATGAAAGGCAATTCTCAAAGATTTCCAACAATATTTGGAGCCATAGCAGCATTATTGAAACAAGTTTCAGCTCCCAAAGTGACCACTTTGAAGGATACCCTCATCTTCATGCAGCCCCCTTCTCACATTATACAATCAGTGTACCTCGGACCAGTCCATTCTAGAAGCAAACACTGCTGGAATGCACAGAGGACTAGGGAAGATCAAGTGAAAGAGATAGTGCCTGACCGGGTGGCTCAGTTGGTTGGAGTGTCCATAAACACACACACACCAAAAAAAAGGTTGCAGTTTCGGTTCCCAGTCAAAGCACTTACCTAGGTTATGGGTTCAATCCCCAGTTGGAGTGCATACAAGAGGCAACCACTTGATGTTTCTCTCTCACATAGATGTTTCTTTCTCTCTCCCTTCCTGTCTCTCTAAAATCAATAAACATCCTCAGGTGAGGATTAAAAAAAAGAGAGAGATAGTCTCTAAAAAGAGTTTAGAGTGCTGGGAAATGGAGAGAGAGATCATTCTTGCTTCCTGAAATTGTCAGCATTTTCATGAGCCCCGGGCTTCCTGATTCCCCTTTTCTGGCTCCCCTCCTTGCTCCCATTCCCCATCCCCACCTTGCACCAAAGGATGCAAGGAGAGAGATTTCTCCCCCTCCTTCCGAAGCTTCTGTTTTCAGTTTATTCATTTTCCCCCAGCATTTTGTAGCTCACGAAGCTGGGAGGTTGCTCTACATGTCTTGTTCACCAGCTGTCACACCTGGGGTCAGTCACTTCCCCAGGGAAATGCCCAGACTCAAGGAGGAAACACCAAGCTAGAAAATGAAAGGGGGCATGAATTCTAGTCTTTTGCTCATTGTAGAGATCATCTTTCTCTTTTGACTGGAATCTTGACTTGCCTCTTTGCCACAAGATAGAATTGAAGATTCCACAAAGTCTGCATATCCCAGTATTCCACCTTCAATCTTCCAGGGGGAAGTGGAGGTCAGAGAGGAGCAGGGAAGGAAACACACAAAACAACTCAAGGTAGTGCCGTAGTTGGGTTGCAGCAAAGAAAAGGGTTAAACAGAGATTTGCTCCTCTTATCTTATTGAGATCATTTTATGGCTCTGATCTCAAGGGAAAACGAGCAGTTTGCACATTTACCGTTTCCTATCAGTCGACCATCTGTAGGCACCACCTTTCACAAAGAGCTTATACATTAACTGGTCACTTTATCTTTGTAATATATTTGGAAAATCAAAAACCAGCTGTTAGAAAGCTATAAACTAGAGACCTTATTGCATATTGTTTATCATTACTTTAGTATTTGGAGCTTCGTAATGCACGGACTTGGCTATCTATCTGTATTGCCAAGGAGGCCAAAGTTTATTTCCCTAATAATATGCAAATGGGGCCTTTATACCAGATAATGAATAATCACTTTAGATTAAAGGCTGAATTTTCTTTTACTGATACTGGCAATGCAGCCTTTTGCATGCAGTTAATAATTAATTTAAAGAATTACCACTTCAGTGAGCTCTGCTTACATTATTTATTAAGTGTAATTAAAGTATTTATTAGTCAAGTAATAAATGAGGGACATTCCCCAGCACCTTACCAGTGTTGTAAAATAATCAGACCATGTTTATCTGCAAAGCAAGACTGAGTGTGGCTCAAGTGTGTTAATAGATTATTCATGAGCAACTGAGTGTTAGCAGCTACCTCAACAATGGGCGCGGTTTTGAGGTGCCCAGCTGCTTGCTCCCATTGCCTGGTTTATTCTACAGAACACAAGTGCCTTGGCTTTTTCTCATCATTGATTTGCATTGTGTTTGTTTATTTGGAAGCTATAAAAGGGGGATTTCTTGGTTCAAGCTAACCATGTTGCTTGTAGCTCGTCTGCCATGTTGCTTGTAGCTCAATATGGCTGATCCAATATTGCCATCTTGGAATTTCTTGAAGGGCTGAAAGTATTACCTATAATCAAGATGCAATTCATTGTACAAACCAGGACAATGTGGTAAACAAAAGAGGATGTTATTAATAATAATATGTACATAGAGAGGGTTCTGGGCAAAGTAGGGCAGAACCTCTGAAAATTAACAAGGGTTGTATCCAGCTAGCTGGTTGCTTTTATCTGGCTGTGAATATGAGAATCAGCTTCTACTCCTGACTGCCACTCATCACATAAGATTTCAGATAAAACCCTGGCCCTCTGCCTTCCCTCAATTTCAGGCAACGTTGGGCTGTCCATAGTCTTCCTCAGGAAAGCTTTTCTGGTTCCTCCAATCACAAATGGTCACACCCTCCTCTAACTCCTACCACACCACTTATACATCTGTTGGAACATATCTCACTGGCTTGCAGCATCTTCATTTATGTACTTATTTTTAAATCCACTCCATGAAGAGAATGCAAACTCTGAGGAAAGAGAGATACTATACTTGCAGATTTTTAGTTCTCCCAAAATTCCTACTTCGGTGCCTCACTAGTAGTGGGCATGTAATAAACATTTACTAAATAGATTTTATAATTGGGAAGCCCCATTGTTTGTCTTTCTAATCAGCAGAGAGGGTAAATTTTTAGTCCAAGATTGTGACCATAACTGACCAGATGGGCCTGTGGAGTGACCATAAGCAGAAGAAAAAGTGGTCAGCAAGTGATTATCCCAAGGGACATTCAGGTCTACCACAGAAATCACTTGAGAGTGGGATTACTCACGAACCAATGAACAAAGTCTCAAGGTCCCCTCTAGTTAGACAGGGCTTTATTGGCCCTTTAGTATCATGCTCAGCCTTTGTCCTCCAAGTCCTTAATCTGCAATGTTCTCCATCCTATGCTTTCTGTACAACAAGGATAAAACCTAACAAAGTGTATACAGGTTAAGAGACAACTAAGGTTGCTCAGGTGACTGGAGGTTCTCTGTGAATCCTGTGTCTTCATCTATGTGAATCCCACCTGCCTTACATTCCACCTCTTCTCTGAAGGCTTCTCCTGACCACATCTCCGACCATTTAAAAATCCACGTTGTCCATACCACTCATTTTGACCCTTTACATCCTTGGGTTGCACTGCTTTATACACATTAACCTCTGGCTCTCCAGGAAGGGCTGTTGCAGTCTCCTTTTCCTACATTACCCCACAGTGCTGGGCACACTGGAAGTGCTCAGCAAGTGGAGAAAGGAGAACCAGCTTGCTGGGGTCCAACCCCAGCAGGTCCAGGGGTCCCCAAAGGTGTGGACGGAGTCGGTGAAGAAGGAATGACATGGATACAGCATTCAGTTGATCAGCAGCCTAGCCAGGATCTCTAGCCAAGTTCTGGTCAGGATCTCCATCGAAGTTCTGGTTAGGATCTCGAGCCAGGTTCTGTGTCCATGTTCTCTTGCTAGGTTCTCCAGGTTCTCCAGCCAGGTTCTGTCCGGTTCTCCAGCCAGTTTCTGTCACCAGGTTCTAGTCAGGTTCTCTTGCCAATTTCTGTAGTCAGGTTCAGTCCAGGATCTTTTGCCATAGTCTCTCCAGCAAAGTTCTTCTGTCTGTAGGTTCTGTGTAGGTTCTGTCTTCTAAGTTCTGTGTGTAGGTTCTGTGTTCTAAGTTCTGTGTTCTAAGTTCTGTGTCTCGCTGTCTTGTTACATCTGTATTTATACCACTTGATTCAATCCTATCAATCTCTATTACAAAGGTTAGGGCGTTTCTTATCTCCATTCCAGGGAGTAAAGATTATGTAGCTTAAGCATGATTGTTCGTAGTTAAAGTGATTAATTACCCGCCTGGCACTTAGTTAAGAGGTTTTATTCCCTCCCTAACTTCAGGGGAAAATCCCTACCTGGGGAAACAACCTTTCTCAGAGAGGTGACCTTGATTAAAACACATAGTGCCAAGAAGGTGAGCAAACATATTAAGAACAGTATGCCATATATGCCAGGTCCCTTGAAACAGCAAGCATGGACCGGCTCCCGGCACCAGCTCTCACCCAGTTTTCCCTAAATGCTTCTCTCTCCTATCTGCCTGCCTGCACCCTCGCTCACTTCTCAGAATCCCACCGGAAGGGCATTGTCACTAATCAAAAATTATGACCATATTAAAAAGGAAAGGAGGTGATGTGAAGTCAAAGGTAAAGGGGTTGAGTGGCATTTGAGAAAGCAAACCCAATGAATCAAACTTCATGTTTAATAATAGCCAACATAACGGGGTCCAAACTTGTGGGCTTATAAATTGATTTGTCTTCAAGCCCCTCTACAAAGCTGTTTCTAGGCGACCGACAGGTTGGCCGTATATCATGTGTGCTCTGGCCTCGTGCTGTGGCAGCCTGCTCCTGACCTCTTAATCAAGTAGAGTGCTGGGGCACAGAGAGGAGATACGCGATCACTTATGGAAACACCCCGCTGGCGTCGTTCCCACAAACCATCTGCCTGTCTCACTATGGTCAGACTGACTGTCTGCTAATGCCCCCTTCTCTGATGAGCCATTTATATATTTCCCCAGCTTTTTTTTTTTTTTTTTTTTTAGTGGATAACAAATAGCATTATTGGATGTGCTCTGCTTGGCTGCAGCTGTGAATCACAAAGTTGGAAATCACTCCAAGACAGAGTCAGACAGCACATGCTCTGCTTGGTTGGGGAAGAGGTCCAAACTGCTGATCTAGCCTCATGTGATCTTTGATGTTTTATTTATCTATAAACTTGACATGGCCCTGTTAGGAAACATCTTACTGTTGTGCATTTTCCCATCCTTTTTGCGTTTCCACAGGGAAGGGGCCTCTGCTTTAGTTGTAACCCAGGGTCAACATCTTTGCTTGTCCTTGTCAAGAAGTAATCAGTGTGAAGATAATACAACTTGAGTATTATATGCAGCTGTGGCAGCAGGGATGGCAGAGGGATAATAGATATCTGACATAATTTTGCTTGTCTCTTCGCTACTTACCAAAGTCAATAATGGATCAGAAATACAAAGAAGTAAACATCATCAGGTGAACCAAAAGTGGAACCCTTGCCCATCATTATTGTTCCATTCAACCAGGATTGAATTAGTACCACTGGGAGGAGGGCATCATGCCCTCTAATAGAAAATACACAATCCCTATGTTGCAAGGCAACACTCTGATAGTCAGTTAGTCCGCCAATCAACAAGTCAATGTTGACTGTATCCTCTGTGGCATCTTAGTGCTTGGCTCTAGCTGAGAGTTTAGACTCAGAGAAACCTGGTTTGAATCCCAGGCCTGTCATTTTACCAACTTTGTGACTTTGGGCAATTTGACCCCTGTAGGCCTCAGTTGGTTTATCTCTGAGTTGCAGGTAATATCATCTACTGTAAGAGTTGTTGTCAGTATAAAGTTAAAAGGGACAGTGCCTGTAAACTATGTAGCCCAGGGTCCTGAGACACTAACAATCCACCATATAATGATGATGAAAATCAAATGCATTAAAAAAATACATCAAGTGCATTTTTGCTGTCATCAAAGGGTCAATACCCTTCTTCTGGTTTCAGCACTTCTTTGTCATTTTATTTTACATAGTACATACTAAAACTATTGTATTAGTTCACACCAAGTGTGAGTGAGATGGGAATTTGGTATTTCTGGCCAGGTACCTTGCGTTTGAATCCATACATGCATTTTAAGTTAAGGACAAAACAATGTGACAGAAAATGGATCAAAGTTTAGGTTCATAATATAGAAATAAGGTTTTTTAAGTTGACATAAATGTCCTGTATTTATCATTTTTCTTATCATTTACATTTTTCTCTTCAACACCACAAACTAGAAAAACACCATGCTTCCTTATGAGGGTTTTTCCTGGGACAGCTGCTCTGTGGTCCTGGCAGCCGGGTCACAAGTCAAGACCATGAACGGCTGACTCTGGCAAGACAAGGGCAAGGTTAGACATGTGGAAAAATGGCTATAGGGCAAGAGGTAAGAGCTATGAAGCTAGCTAAAGTGTGAGATGGGTCTGAGGAATTCTTCCAGCAGCATTAGACATCATCAGAGACCAGGTCTCAAATGAAGGGCAGCATCTCTCTCTTTTGAAGTGGTCAAGAGAAGCCTTCGCAGCGATTGCTGGGAGGGCTACCTGACCATGTACTCATAGCCAATCCGGACAGTTCAAACAGCAAGTGGAGGAATTAGTATGATTTTCTCCTGTTTATTGAATTTATTGGGGTGACACTGGTTAACAAAGTTGCATGGGTTTCAGGTGCACAATTCCACAACACATCATCTGTATCAGACAAGTCCGTTCCTCTTTAGGTCTCCCATTTCAGGCTGGGCCTGTGGTAAGGAGAGTGAGGCATCACCTCAAGCCCAGCATTAAAGGAGGTGACAAAAAGTTCAGAAAGTAAGACAAATCATATTTCAATACATTTCTAAAAGTCAACATTCATGCCAAAAAATAAACATGAACAAAATATTTAAACTGTAAATGAAGACTGATCCACAGAAGTGCTGTGCTGAGCTCTACTGAAGCCTGAAGTACAGGAAAACCAGTAGCAGTGATCGCATCTTTAGTCAAGATCCTGATGTTTCACTCATTATGGGTTTTTGCCTTAATTTTTACTTTTTTAAAAATATTGCATTAAAATGCTATTTATCTTGATGACTGAGGTTTTGGGCATCTCCTTCAATTTTGTGCCTAAGGCTGGTGCCTCAGCATAAATGACAAAAGCTACCACTCACTGGGTAGTTGGTGGGAACATGGCCTTGGACTAAGTATTTTCTTTTTTAATGCATACACTATCCACAGTAAGTAAACACGCCATCCGAGACACTCTGCCTTCACCATGCTCCCTCACTTAAGGGTCCTCTTAGTTATTCACAATTCCCAAGGTTCACTTTTTTATAGACTAAAAAAAGCCTAAAACTAAAAAGACCCATGGAAACATTCTAATCCTCAGCTTTCTTTTATTATGTAAGAATCCTAATGCATATTAGTGTGGTCAAGTGACTGGTCCAGGGTCACACAGCTGCTTGGGACTAGCATCTATTCATCAACTCACCAAATGTTTATTGAGCATCTACTTTGGCCTCTGTTGTACACATTAGGACTAGAGTAGGGAACAAAAGAGACAATATCCCTGCTATCATAGAGCTTACATTCTAGTGGGGGAAGACAATTAATGAACAAACACAGATGCACACATACATATATAGATAAGGATAAGAGCTCTGACAAAAAAAAAAAAAAAGAAATCACGGTGATGGGGAAAAGAGTGATTGGGTGAGATATGGGGCTTTTATTGTATACTAGTGGCCTGGTGCATAAAAATCGTGCCCAACAGGGGGGGGGTGTCCCTCAGCCCAGCCTGCACCCTCTCCAATCTGGGACCCCTCAGGGGATGTTGGACATCCCTCTCGCAATCTGGGACCGCTGGCTCCTAACTGTTCACCTGTCTGCCTGCCTGATCTCCCCTAACCACTCTGCCTGCCAGCCTGCTCACCCCCAACTGCCCCCCCGATGGCCTGCTCACCCCCAACTGCCCCCCACCCCCACTGGCCTGATCACCCCCAACTGCCTGATCCCCCCTAACTGCCTCTGCCTCAGCCTCATCACCATGGCTTTGTCCGGAAGGATGTCTGAAAGGTCTCCCGGTCTAATTAGCGTATTACCCTTTTATTAGTATACATAACCCTGTAAAATGTAGGATAAATATTGAGTAAGGAATGCTCTAGGTTAATGAGAAGGGAAGTAATGTGCAATGAAAAAATTTTCTATTTCAGATTCTTCAAGGCATATCCTAAAAGTTCAAAATATTGTCCCTTTGGGCCTGACTTCGGGAGTTAAGGAAACAACTGTAATTCTGGAAGAATCAAAGTTCAAGTGTCATTATATGATATTATTTAGAAACTAGAGGCCCAGTGTACAGATTGGTGGCCTGGTGGGTTCCTCGGCCTGGCCTGCCGGGATCGGGTCAAAAATGGGTCTCCAACATCCAGTGAGAGGTCCTGGATTGTGAGAGGGCAGTTCTCGGGTGATGTACCCCGGAATTGGGCTCCCTCCTCTCTAGTTCTGGCTGCGTCACCGAGAACTGCAGCTGCCAAGTCACCATGGCTCGGCAGCTCCTGTGTTGAGCGTCTGTCCCCTGGTGGTCAGTGTGCATCATAGCTACCAGTCAGATAGTCAGATGGTAGGACCATGGGATGGCCACTTAGGCTTTTATATAGAGAGATAAGACGGGAATGTAAGGGATTTCTGATAAGGTGGCTCTGAGCAAACACCTAATAAGTGAAGGAAAGAGGAAACTATGTGGAGGAGACATGGGTGATGGGAGCTAGTCCTAGGCAGGGTTTCCCCACTTTGGAACTATTGACATTTGGTACTGGAAAATTCTTTATTTGGGGGGTGATGGGAGTTTAACCTGTGCATTGTAAGATGTTTAGCTGCATCCTTAGTCTCTACCTACTTGATACCAGCAGTACCCCTTCCAAGTTGAAACAACTAAAAACGTCCCAGATATTACCAATTATCCCATGGCAGATAAAATTGTCCCCAGTTAGGACCTTGGCTCTAGGCACAGTCAGAGGCAGGTGCCAAGGCCGTGAGTAAGTCAGACTTCCCACAGCTCAGAGCAGTGCCATCTCCAGCCCATCAGCTCCAGCCAGCCCTGAGCACACATCCCCAGACACACTACTTGTCTCTGAGTCATTTCACCCTGACCATTGGCTTCCTTTCACCCACAAAGACCAAAAGGTCCCTGAGAGCAAGTGTCCAGCCTTCACTCCTCTGTATCCCACAAAGTCCTGGGCTCTGTGCACGGTGGCTGTGTGTGCACACTCCATCTGCTCCTCCCTGGTGGGGATGCTGTCCACGCACACTGTCCCCGAGCTGTAGTCAGCCCATTCTCCCGCGAGTTGCCCTCTCCACATATTTAAAGGTGTGCAGCTTTCACAAAGGGACAGTATGTGATGAAAGTTCACCTTCCACTCAATTAACCTTGAGAGAGAAGAGTTGTTGTTGTTTTTTTTCTTTTCTTCCCCAAGAGAATTTTTTTTATGACCTTTTTGAAGCATCTTATTTTCTGGGCATAAAGCCAAATGATACACTCTCTTCCCAGCTGCAGGGCTGTTGCAGATTTTCAAAGCTGAGGTAAAGACAGTCTTGGAATAAATGCAAGATGGGAAGTGGGGTTGGGGGATGTGAGGAAATGCCTTATTATTTCAGCCAAGATGTGCCTGAAGGGATGGAGCCTTTGTGGAGTGTGAACCTGCAGGACCGATGAGATGCAGGGACTGGAGACAGGGCTGCCAGGTGCTCCCCCCAATTAGGGAACACACATGAATACACATTTTAAAAAATCAATTCTAGTTGGGTGAAAGTTGAATATTAATAAATCATAACAAAACACATCTTGCACAATACTTTGCAATAACCAAAGAGGTTTTCCCCCCATATATGTAATCTCTTCAAGCCTCCAATTCAACTATCAAATAAGATTGGATGTTGTTTAAAACTGGATCAGTAGAGTACAATAAAAAGCGATAGTCCCTTTTCAATGGATTTGTTGAACAGCGGTACCCAAATGCCTCTCTGCACTGTCAGAGAGGTGCAGCCTCCCTGATGGTGGGTTTAGAGAGGATTAGCCCATGCCTCCTCCATCCCTACCCAACGTCAACTGCATATATGTGCTGAGTGGAAATGAAGAGAAAGCACCCCAGCCAGCTCTATTTCTTCCTGGGACTTCACCATTTGCCGCTCTGGTGGCAAATGTAGTATAACGAAACTGGCCTGGTTTACTTCACATGGTAGTTCTGTCGCCATCTCCCATCTGGGAAACTTCTAGAATCCTAGGAGCATTATGTGAAAGCAGCAGGCAAGAGAGAGTGCCTGGGTAGTGGTTTGCTACTGTGGACTAGGAGAGTGTGATTGGGAGAAGAGCCACATGGTCAAGAGCACAATCTGAGGAGCTGGACCGCCTGGGTTCTGACTCTGGCTTTGACACTTACTATCTGCATGACATTGGCCAAGTCACTGTATTTCACCATGCTTCCATTTCCCCATCTGCTACATGGAGATGATGAAAGTAGCTACCCTCTATAGGTGGGAGGAGACAGAGTGTTTTCCAGTGTTCTCCACTGGGGAACTGAGGACTAAGAATTGGAAGTCGCCAAGAGAGGTAGCAGGGAAGTGAGGACGTGCATGTACAAAGCTCTCCTGAGAAAGGGGTGTGGGGAGAAGGGCCAAAGAGCTGATATGACATTGGGGGTTTGCTCTGCATGTGAGAGAGCTAGAAAGAGTCTACTCTGGGGACTTAGGGTTTCAGCCATGAAAGGAGACAGATATGGAAGAAATGCCTGCTACCAACCATCTGCCCTCCTGCAGCCTCCAGGTGAGGCCCTCGGGCCAGGAACTGAGCCCCCCAAAGGAGCTTTCTGGAACAAATATTTGGCCATGGGCACTAATGCAAAGGTGTCTCTTAAGTCCCCGTTTCTATCATTCATCTCCATTTGCTGTCATAGGATGAAGGACCAGTGATTTGTGTTCCATGAACTGTTCTTCCCAGAACATTAGGGAAGGGGAATTGGCATTCTAGCAAAACCCAGAGTGTCCCTGCAGCTTCTGGGCAGGCAATCATATTCTGGGAGTGACACAGGAAGTGCTATCAGAGCCCCACACCCCCAAATGTCTTCATCCCCCTTTCCAGCAAAATAGTCCTCTTTTCTTCCTGACATTGTGTTTGAAATGCCCAACTGGCCATGCATTGAATTCAACAACACCTGCTGGCCCTTCACTGGTCCCACATTGGTTAGAACTAGAAGTAAGCTTAGAATATTTGTAGTCCAGCCTCCTTTTTATTCAGAATAACAATCTTCGACTCAGAGAAATGTTTGACTTTTCGGTGCTGTTTGACAAGAGCACATTTACTTGCCGCAGGACAGTCTCTGAGCTCGAGTCCTCATAGGCTTGTGGAGCTGTGACGGCAGAATGAGGGTAAAATAGTGTCACCTGATGCAGGGGTGGTGTGTGAAGTGACACTGTCTCATGACCTTTCATGAGACCTTTCATGAGGTACAAATGACTGTAAAGTAGGAGGATTATAATGAGGTGCTCTCTATACAGTGGGGGAATCCGAGATGAGAGGACCGTGTGTGGACACTGGTTCTGGGCAGGGGTTGGCTTTTGGAAATCCCGCACTTCGTCAGTGCAGCACGTCAGCTAAGTGATTCTATAGAAGTAATTGTCAAATCCAAACTCTTTCCAGCAATGAAAAGAGTCCCATCTCAGGTAGGAAAAGCTAGCCTGCCATTCACCTTCCCGTGGTGCCCCTCTCTCAAGCTCCAAACAAATGAGTGTCTTTGGGTGGGGACTGAGAGGGCCATCTTGTCAACTCCACAGGGAGGTGCCACCTGTGACTGTCATTCTCTGAGCTCCGTCTAATGTTCACAAGACTTCAGTGTATTTGACCTCCAGGTGCTTTAAAGAGGGATAAACACTGTCCTCCTGGTGTCCTCACCTCCCTTCTTCAGAGAGATTTTGTTTCCCTTTTGGAGAGCTTCCCACTTGGCCATATTGGGGGCTGTCTTGTAATACCCACGATGTCTTCTCTGCCTCAAAAAAGCAGTGTGACATTGAGTGTGTTAACTCTCAGCTGGGCCTCATGTCCCTCAACTGTGAAAAAAGCTGAACTGAAAGCACATGGAGAGTTAGGACCGCAACTTGCAACCTTCTATTCCCTGGGCCTCACCCAGTGCCTGGAACATGAGGCTGCTCAGAAACATTCAAGAATCCAGATAATATACATCCCCTTCCATTTATGACACCTGGGGACTAGATTTGGAAGCTAGAAGCTCTCACACCAAGACCTCTTTCATTTCAGTGCGTGGCTTTGAAGGAAGAGCTTCCCATTAGAGCCTATAAACATTTGGTGAAGGCCTCCACTGACCCAGCCATAGGTAACTGAACTTGAAGAACTCATCAGAAAATTGGAGATGGTTTTATTCATCCCCTGGCATCTTCAACCTCCTCTTCACTGCATCTCCTTCCTCACATCCTTAGCTGTTTCCCACCTGCACCCAGTGGCCACATATGCTCCCACCCAAGTTTACCCTATTTGGTCAGTAATTCAGGACTCCATATTCTATATTCTTCCAACTTCTTTAATACTCAAAACTGCTCTCTTAAAACCATTGGGTTCTGCAAAATTGGGAGGCCATTTTCATGAAGATGTCAGTGATCTATTACCTTCTCAAGCATCTTCTCATTGGACAGGAAATAATGCTGCCTTAAACCAATGATGATCCCACCTGGTGCATTTCAAGCAGCCACCAAAGTCAAGTATAGAATAGAAAGTAAAGGCTGAAAATCCTCATTGAGGGCTCTCCACAAATCACACACTGACTTTTCTCCTGCTCTCTGACCACCGCCTCCATACTGTACCCTCCTACTGAAGTCTTCCTGTTGGGGTGCTATCCCTACCTGTACACACCAGGGTTGCCCACTTCACCTTGGGGTAGGGCCAGCCCAGAATTTGTGATTCAGGAGACCTTCCTGATTCTTCCTGAAACCCCTCCATGATAGGAGAATAGGGGGAAATAGAATTGGAAAGTCTAGGCTGTAGAAAAGCTAAGAAAGCCCTAAGGAAGTTGACTCAAGCTAACAACCAAGACTATACACTGAATAAAGAAAATATTAATAGCATTTCACATATCTTAAATTAGTAATAGTGGTTACTAATGAGTTCTGTGTTATTAATTCCGTTTACCATCCCTCCCTCCCTAGAAACTTTCTACAGTCTCCCTCCCCTGCAGCTTTAATGAGGTACTTGTAAATTCATGTTGCTTTGTTGCAGAATATACTCATCCTAAGAAGCATTTGGAATGTGTGGGCTTGATCCTTGGGTGTCTTTAAGATTTTATTGGCTCCTGCCTCTTGGGTCTTGCTGTGGGATTTGGAAACTGGAGAGAGGAAAGGCTTTAACTCGCTTTTATTTAACTTATTTGGAAGCCAAATGAATATTTTTCAAACCCTTTCCCAATACTAGTGTCATAGGCCCTGGGCACCTGTTGCAATCCTTCCTATTAGATTTCACCTCCCACTTTCCTCACAAAGGCCATCTGAGGCCAACATTATTTTCCCCAACTCATCTTTCCTGCCTCCAAAAGCTCACCCCTCTCTTCCACCCACTTTGCCCTTATTTTCTATTTTCTACTCCACCCTTCCCAAGTTCTTGTGTTTCTTATTATTCCCAACACTGACAACCTGCTGGTCCCAGTGGCTCTTGGTTACAGAGCAGACATGCAGAGGTAAATCATAGTTTGTTAGAAGTTTTTATTGCATTGGGGTCACTTTTACGGGGGAGGGGATTACTGTGGTCACTTCTCAGAGATGCTTCTTTGCATTAATTAAGGGACATTGGAGAATGTGAGAGTGAATCTGAGTAACAGGGTCATCTCCAGGAGCCACCTAGCTTGGGTATAATGGAGCAATTTATAATGACAATTGCCTTTCTCTTTCCTTCTCCCCTGCTAGGAGCAGTATTTCAGCCGTCCTTCTGTAGCACCAGACTAATTTTTTTAGAACTTAGTCTGATGTATTTTTGACCCTGGGACTTATCCCTCAACTTTGCTAGGAAGCCTCACACAGATATTTGAGATCAAAGGGTCTCAATTAATGTTGGCTCTCTAAAGAGGTAGTTCTGAAGCAAAACTCACGTTTGTAGTCAGAGCCAGCCTTGTATTTAGGCAGAACCCACAATGCCTATGTTACAACATGGAGGGCAACTGAAAGACCTTCAAATTCTACCCAAACTCACGTGTGCCTAAAATTACATTACTTGAGCGTAAGGATATACTTGGTCAGGTAGCAATTAGTCATCTTTAGCATTTTGTAAAAGACAAAAATCCAAAAGGAATTGTGATCCATCAGCTTTCTATAATGGGTATGAATGAATGCTAGATAGCTTCCCTCCCTGGGACAGTCTCTGGGGGCATGGAACACTGGGACCACTGCAGGTGAGAATTAACAAGGGACCATGGGGTGTGAGAGGTGCAGAGTGCAAAGGAGAAAGTGCAAGAAACAAACTTTCCAATTTCCCCAGGCACCAGGCGTACCTATAAAACTTGTGGCCCTCTCAAAGCACTAGAAAACATCAAGTTATCGTTAAAAGAGTGACAAACCCCAAGCAAAACAAATCAATGTTTCTGTTTTCATAAATCTGTAGAAAACAACATTTCCTTTTCCCTCTTCAGCAGTTTCAAACACAGGGCAAATATTTTCACACTGCTCTATAAATCTGGAGTCTGATGAACTGTAGGGAATTTCCTCTTCAACTGTCCCTCATAACAGCATCAAGAGGGAAAATAAAACCTCAGTACCAAAGGCATAGGCTTTTAGAGCCCACAGACTCGCTGGAATAGGTCCTGGTTTCCATGGAGTCCTCGCCAGGCCGTGGCCTGCATCCTGAGCAGTCGAGGCTTCGCAGGCTGGCTAGCGGGGCAGTAAATCCCCCAGTTTTAGGGGCCCCTCGTGAAACTCCAGGCAGGAGGTGTGTGTCATCTACTAGACCCTGAGTGTTGAAGGTAGAGGATTTGAAACAGAGCCAAGGAAGAGGATAGTCAGGGCAGTGGTTCTGCCTCCGTGGCTGTTCCAGATAATTGAAATGTATCCCTTTAAGGACTGGAAGCATTCTGGAGTTTTAATTATTTAGGAGGAAAGCTTTGGAAATTGTAGTGTGTGCTTTCTTGAGAGCATTGTGGTGGAGAAGCTTTAGAGGCAGGTGGCTTAACATTTGAATCCCAGTCCTACCCTTAAAATGTGAATAAGCCTGAGTTCCACACCGGCCTCCTCACCCGCAGCCATGTGGCCTCCCTGAGCCTCAGCCAGGGAAACAGGAGGCAACGGTGGTCCTGACTTCGCGGTGGCAGTGAGGCCTAAGGGGGACAAGGCACGCAAAGACTCCAACGGTGCCTGGTGCAGGGTAGGTGCTTAACAAATGACAGCTTTTATTATTTTTTTAAACATATATTTTATTTATTTCAGAGAGGAAGAGAGAGAGAGAGAGAGAGAGAGAGAGAGAGAGAGAGAGAGAGAGAGAAACATCAATGGTGAGAGAGACCATTGATTGGCTGCCTCCTGCACGCCCTCTACTGGGGATTGAGCCCACAACCCAGGCATATGCCCTTAACCAGAATCAAACCTGGAACCCTCCAATCTGCAAGCTGACATGCTCTATCTGCTGAGCCAAACCAGCTAGGGCACAGCTTTTATTATTATAGGGGGATTTTATTATTAAAGACCATAGGGAACAACCAAGGCCATTCAATCTGCAACTTGACCCAATGGTGAGGCATGATTTGGTCATAGCCAGGTTTTTAGGGAGTTTATTCTTCCTGCCTATTTCAGTCCTCCTTTCTGCCTACTTCCCTTTCCTCTGCGGTTTTCTGCATGTTGGGTGAGGTGGCCCCACAGTGCACACAGGCAAATCCCTATTATGAGGCTGGTGGCCAGCGAGTCAACAAACCCTGGGTCACAAAGGTCCCTGAGGGAGAGAATGTGGGATGCAGCGGCATGCACTCAGCAGGTATGGGGTGCCCTGGCAGGTAATGGACCCATGCCACACAGGAAGCCCTCGGCCAAAAGCTGGTTGAACATGAGTAAGCACGTGTGACAGGTTTTGCTCCAATATTGATGAGAAGAGCCCCCAAGCTCAGAACTAGCTGAAAAGGCTCAAATCGTCCCGAAGAGATTAGCCCTGCCCACCCTTTTCTCAGTACCTCTGATTACCAGGATGCTTCAGGAGGTTAGTTGTCTGGCTGAAGGGACATATTCTTAGATGAATGAAATATGGGAAGACATTGGAACTCTTACAATGAATAACCAAGTGACCTGGGCAGAAAGTGGTGTCTCCTCCTAGGAGACAGGTGTCCTCCCTTATTAAAGGAGAAGGACTGCACCCTGCCTGCCAGCAGGGGCTCTGCGGGGCACTTCATCTGGGGCCTGGAAACCTGAGTCCGCTGTCGGGCCTTTCCTACCAACTAACTGGCTGACTTTGGGTAACTTTCTCAGTCTCTCAGGGCCTCAGATTTCCCAGCTGCAAAATGATGGCCTTGGTATACTAAACAGCTTCACAAGTCCTTTTCAGATCTGAAACCCCATCAGTTTAAGAGAGAGAGAGAGAGAGAGAGAGAGAGCGAGAGCGCTCACACTGTCAACTTCAACAAAGTTGTGTGGATGAATTAGTTATATTTCAAATAAGGTAGATTCAAATGCTACCTTTAAAGGTAATAAATTAAAAATGGTATGCAATATTAAGGGGTGTGTGTGTTGGGGTGCTGGTGTAGCTTAAAATTTCTGTTTTCCACTGCTCCTTCTTCACTCTGTGAAATGCTAGAAAGTCTGGAGGAATGATGGCAAGTCTGCCCAATGTCAATTCCACTCGCAGAGCATTCCGTCTTCTTTGGAGTGTGTGCGACCTTTGCAGGTTGTCACATCCTGGGCACGGCACCAAGCAGTCCTCCAAGGGGGCTGGCGTGAAGGAGCAGGCCCTGAGCCACGGGGCGGTGCGAGCGGCAGTTTCCGGGCCCTGTGCCAACCTCCAGATAATTGCCAGCAGCGGGAGAGAAGTGGTCGAGGTTGGCGGAGCCTGTCACTGGCAGATAGACAGCCCCTGCAGCATCATGGCCGGGAGAGGGATGCTGGGAGCCACAGTGCAGAGGGAGGAGGGGTGAAGGCAGAGGGCAGGAGAGGGAAGGGAGAGTCAGAATGGGAGAGAGAGAAAGACACAGACAATGAAGGGATAGCTAGAGAAATGATAGGAAAGAAAGAGATGGGGATCTCAGAGCTAGCTATCAGCTTAAGAGAAAGACAGATTCGTGGAATGAGACAGATGGAGGAGAGTAAGAAACACAGGGAGAAATGGGGACACAATGGGAGAGGAAGAGATGTGCTCTCTGTCTTAGAGCTTTGGCCCAGCATTAACCTCTGGAGCTGTTTTGGGGTTTGGTTCGGCAAGGCAGGCAGCCCCTCCAGATCCCACTGAATATATGTGCAGAGGGGAAAAATAGAAGAAAGCCCCCAAACCAGCTCCATTTCTTCACAGGCCTCATTGTTGGCTGCTCTGGTGACAAAGGATGTTCAATGAATGTGGCCAGGCTTGCCTCCCTCCTTGTTTTGTCCCATTTCCATCAGTCCCCAGCAGGGAAGTAAGAGGGTATTGAGTCCTTCCCTCCTCCACTGGCCCAGGAGGTGGGGCAACCGTGGTGAGGGGAGGACCCCAACAGCTGCTGGGCTGGGTGGTGGGGGAGATGGCTATACAGGGAAACAGAAAGAGCAATGTCCTCCTGGCTGACTAGGCACCTAAGATCCATCAATAGCAAGCACCACTACCATTTACTGAGCACCTACTTTGGTGCCAGGATTTGGGCCAAGCCCTTTGCATGAGCCATGTGTTTTATCAGCCACAACCCAGTGAAGCCTATAATTGATTAGCCCCACTTTGCAGGAAAGCCACGCAAGCTGATTCCACAGCTTGTCTAGTCAGGCCAGGGTTTACTGTTTGGCACCCATGTGCAGATGGAGTCACGTGTGTTAACATTCGGCAGACATCCACTTTGTGTGACACTGTGCTAGCGCCTGATTGGTGGAAAGTATGGTGGGGTGGAGAAGAGGGAGGCAGAAGTAAAAGATGATGGACAAAGACAAAGAGAGACAGGACACTGCACTCAAGGAGCCTGGAGTCACCTGGGGAGAAATGGGAGGTGCCGTCAATAGCTTTTACTAATGCAATGGCAGAAGGGGAAGGGAAAGTGCTCTGAGGGTCCCCCAGAGCCTGAGAGTCATTCTGAATGGGAGGGACAGACCAGCCATATGGCATGAGTTCAACTTGTGCAATTGAAGCGCAGAGAGAAGGTGCCTTCCACATGGATGGAATCGCCCAAGCAAAGGCACGGAGGCTGCAGAAGTAGGCCACGGTCAGGCTAACGTATCTCCTACTGCACACTAGGAGGTTCTCTGCACAGGTAGGGAGCAGTAAGGGATGAGGTTAGACAAGTAGGTTGAGGTTGGTCTGAGAAGAGGGTTAAATTCAGGATGTAATGGGCGGTGACTAAAGATGTCCAAGCAAAAAGAGATAGGCATCTCAGATCTCTGCGTGACGCTATGAATGAATGAATGAATGGCCATATTCACTGATTCTTTCATTCAACAAATATTCATCATGCATCCACTGTGTGCCTAGCCCTGTCCAGACAGATGGGCACAACAGTGCACACAGCAGGCAGAGTTCCCTGCTTCATGGAGCTCCAATTCTTGCAGAGTCACGTGCATTTTATGCTTTGTCTACCAATGATGAGGCACTATCCATATGGGTGGAACTTTTAGGGTTCAAGAGCAAGCGGGAATCATCCTCCTGGGAGCCCCCAGGGCTGCTGTGTAAAAACATCTGGTTTGGGGCAGCCGAGGGACAGTACAGGGGCCTCTGGGACCTGTGATGGGAGAAGTCACAGACAGAAGGTCATATTAGAAAGGACTCTCTTGTTTGCAATTAGCAAATTAAACTGGCTGAAGCACTAAAAGGTGATTTATAAGCAGATGTAGCCAAACTTCTGAAAAAACGAGGATGGGAGCTGGCCTCGGGAATAACCAGAATTGGGGATTTTCATGCTATCCCTCCCTCAGTCTTCACTGACGTTTCTCTCTGATGCTGTGTCATTTCCTCAGATTGGCTGCTGCTGAGGATTCCCCATCAGCCCCCACAGCTTCATATCCTGACAGTTCAATGGCCACATGGGAGAGGTGACCTCCCCTGTCCAGCTGCTTTTGGAAACTCTTAGGAAAAACACTGGCTGACCTAGATCATCCCACCCCTTGGGCCAATCTGACAGCCCAGAACATGAGTTTCCAGGTTGCACCCAAGCTGAGTTACCTACTTCCCTTTATGGCTAGTGGAGACAGAGAGGGACAAAAATAATAGATATCTGCTGCTAGGATTGTGACAACTTAAACTCCACTTAATGGAAAATTATGCTGAGTGGTGCCCCAGAATTTCCCCAAAAACATAATAAAAGGTCACTCCTGCTCAATTATGTCTGGGGCCTAGATATTACTCTCCGCACCCCACCCCACACATTATAAAGTGATACCACTGAGCAATTTAGAGAAAGAACACACATACTATGAATGAGCTCTCCTGGAGGCAGGTAAGTGGATTCTTTTAAAGATACAGTGTTGTGGAGGAGAGCTGGGCCATTTGAAACAAAACAGGTACCAGCAAGTTCCAGGGCTCAGCAGAGGCAGGGCTGTCACTTCCTCTCCCAGCCGCCACCCCCACCTCCCAGCAGGGCTGGAAACTTGGTCAGGAACAGTGCCTCCAGCTAGAGGCTCTTCATTAGCCGGGAAGGCCGGCCCTGCAGGAAATCCCGAGCGCAGAACAGGAACAATTTGAAAGGAGGCAGGAGGCGTTCAGCCAGAATGGTTCTCCAGGGGGCGGCGGGCTAAGTGGAAGCTCAAGCGAAGAGAACCCAAGGGGGACCGAGTGGGGCCATCACTCAGGAAAGACAAAGAATGCTGACCACCAGGGAGAGAGGGCAGATCTTCCCCGGGAATGAGAAATCAAAAGCAAAACACAGAGAAATTTTAACCAAAAAAAAAATCAATGTTTTAAAAACACACCTCCATGCTTCCAGAGAGAAGTTCTAGAAACTTAGGGAAGAGTCAGCCTGCTCTGGTGTGAAGAGCATTGAACTAGAAGTGGAAGCTGCAGGTCTGGCCTCATTTATGTCAGTGACACCCTGACTTTATTTCCTCATTTGTAAAATGAGCTGACAATCCCCGCCTCGCGCACAATGCAGTATCAGGTGAGGGTCCACTGAGAAGATGAAGAGAAACGCAGTTTTTAAAATACGAAGCCACTCTCTTGTAATTAATTAGGTTAGGTGAATAATTAGAAAATGACAGAAATTGGGTCATGATAACCCTGGGAGGGAGGACGCAATGAAAGAGGCTGTTTAAGACTCAGGGCTCAGGTGAGATGGTGTCCTGCTAAATGACACACATGGAAGCAAAGTATTCTATATTTTTAAAATTTTATATGTGGCCCAGCTGGCATGGCTCAGTGATTGAGTGTCAACCTATGAACCAGGAGGTCACGGTTCAATTCCCGGTCAGGGCACATGCAGGCTCGATCCCCAGTGTGGGGCGTGCAGGGGGCAGCTGATCAATGATTCTCTCTCATCATTGATGTTTCTATCTGTCCCTCTCCCTTCCTCTCTGAAAAGTTACATCCACCTGGTGTCAGAGGGAGTAAGGAGCGTACAGAGAGAGGAAACAACCTCAGACAAAGCGAAGGAGGTGTAGAAAGAGGTGTAGAAAAGAGAACCTCGAGTGGTGGGATGACTCTGAAGACATGTGGAATGGGAGAAGGCTGGAGGACTAGGCAGGGCCAGATCACCCAGGAACTTGAACTTTATGTGGCCAGTGTGTGGAGCTATAGGAGGCTTTACAGCAAGGGTGAGACACTGTCAGATTTTCTTGTAGCTGTTTGTACAATACAGGGAGTTGAAAAGTATTGATAATCCCAAAATGAAGTGTAATATGACTCTGGAAGCATTCCCTGATTACTTTAAACTGAGGAAGCTATATTAGTCTCTTACTATTTATATATCTCTGCCTTTATTTTTATATGCACTGCCTTTCAACTTAATAAATGTTATTGCTATATTTTTGGTGCATAAATGCTCATCATATTTATACTATCATTGTAGATTTCAATTGAGTTCCCATCTTTGTGTCGTTTACTGTTTTGTGCCCTGAATTCAACCTTATCTGATACGTATCTGATATTAAAATTGGGCTTGATCTCTTGTTTATGTTTTGTTTGCTTGTTTTGTTTCCTGGTTCAGCCTCTGCCCATCCTTTTATTTTCAGTTTTCCAGTTACTTTGTTTTGTGTCTCTTGTATTCAGCATATATTGTGGGGTTGCTTTCTTGTTTTGCTTTGTAATTTAAACTGAGATTCTATTTCTTTTCAGTAATATATTTTTACTTTTATATTTTTTGATCTGATAGATATGCTTGGACTTAGTTTTAACATCATATGGTTTCTGCTTGTATTTCACTTTATGGTCTGTGCTTTCTTTTGTTTTTACATTTGGGATATGTGGGGTTCATATGGAGAGTTTAGAAAGTTTTAATATTTTTTATTCTTGAAGTGGTTACCTTCATAATCCTATATAATAAAGAGGTAATATGCAAATTAACCCTCACACCTTCACAAGATGGCTGCCTATGAACAGGCCAGCAGAGGGGTTAGTGAGGGACGACCATACTACTGAACAAGCAGGCTGCATGGGGTGACCAGGCCGGCAGGGGGCTTAGTGAAGGATGAACAAACGACTAACCAGCAGGCTGAGTGTGGCAACCAGGCCAGTGGGGGGGAAAGGAGGGGCATGAGGGGCGACCAGGCCAGTTAGAGGGGCAGTTGGGGACAACCAGGCAGGCAGGCAGGTGAGCAATTAGGAGCCAGTGGTCCAGGATTGTGAGAGGGATGTCCCAGATTAGAGACGGTGCAGGGTGGACTGAGGGGGACCCCCCTCCCGTGCACGAATTTTGTGCACCGGGCCTCTAGTACTAAATATAATATACTTAATCCTCTATATTCTTAGTAGCTGTGGACTGTTAACTCTGCAATGATAAATTGTATATACTTCTCCCACCTCTCATTTTCTTATTTTACCCATTTTTAATTGATGGTCATGAAGATGATGGTGGTGATGATGATGATAGAATGATAATACTTTGGCTAATTTTAACTTTATAATTTTTAATACACTTTTCTTTTTTTCATTTCTCAGTTCATTAGCCCTAAGTGTGACTTTTGACTCTTGGCTACCTCCCACCTTCTCTCTCCCATCTTCGGAATTATGTTAGTTTCAGTGTTTTTAATGTTTTAATAGTTTATTACAATTTACATTATTTTCTCCAACCATAATTGTAATAGGGTTTTTTTTCTTAATCCTAAAATAAATGGTTAAAAACTCAGCATCTCTCTTTCTGCCATAGTTTCTGCATTCTCCATAGGCTGGTTAAAATTCAGCATCCACTTTATTCCGGACCAGAACCTGGTAACCACATTTTCTGGTTTATTCAATGTTTAGTGCAGCATTAGTACATGAACAAAAGTTTGAGCACAAATGTTTAAATGTTTTTTATTTAATTCTTAATGAGGTTTTATAAGCATGCTTCCACTGTCTTCTGGCATAACATGTCGCTGTGGAAAACTGTGACACCAACCTAATTTTCCCCCTTAGAAAAGAAACTTTGATTTTGATTTGTATTGTTTGTTTTGGTTTTTTGTTTGTTTGAATGGTAAAAGAATCTTTCTCTACCTTCTGGATTGATAGTTCTGCATCAGCTTCTTCTGAGACAGTTTATGTTTTGGTTTTGCTTTGTATGTAGACTTAAATATCTTATTTCTGGAAAATGCTTTGTAATTATATTTCTCCAAATACATCTTCTATTTTTTTTCATTATTCTTTGTCAAATATGGCTTGGTCTATTTGTGCATATAAGTATGTCTATCAAGTCTATTTCATTTCCATAGCTATCATGTTCTTTTTCTAATCCTTTTAAAGCATTAATTCCCATTTTGTTTTGCTCACTTTATCAACCATATTCTTAAACCCACTTTTTTTCTCATTTTGAGTAGAGTTTGTTTAACTTTTTGTTGCCTCTAATGGCCCCCTAATTTCTGTGATGACAGTACTAGTATGTTTCTCCCCCACTTCATTCCTGAGCTCTTTCAGTTGTCTTGACATTTCTTCCTTGAGCTCTTCTTTTATATAAGTGATCTTTTTCATTAAGTTTTGTTGTTACTATTTGTCTATTCTCATTTGCTTGGCAGTTTCCTTGAGCTCTATGGCAACACAATCTTGTTATGTGTTCTTTGTCTATTTGTTTTCTCTAATCATTACCTTCTTTTCTTGCAGTATCTTTGTAGAACTCTTCTGATGGTTTCTTTTTTATTCTGACTCATATTTGAGACAAGCTTGTTCTTAACCAGCTATTTTGCAGAATGTTTATGGTGCTGGGGCCAGGCCATGATGCCATCCAGCAGAGAGTCTCTTTCATTTACAGGGTGCACCTTATGACACACACGCATATGTGTATATGTTGATTTAACCCTGACTTCTTCCCAGAAGAAAGAAGAGATTGGCAGTTGCGAGACTGATTAGTATTGAACCTATCTGCTCCAATCTGCCTCCCCATCAGACTGTTTCCTACAGAGATGGCTCTCCCCTGCTTCTAGACGGAGCCCACCAGGATCCAGGGATGCTCTCACAGTCAGTACATTCTCCATAGACAAGTTGTTTCCCCAAAGATGGTGTTGGATCTGCCCTCTTTGATTAGGTCTTCTCTGCCAGCCTTGTTTGAGGTCTTCAGCAGCAGACAGTCTTTCAACATCTATCTGTCCCTGGTTGAAATGTCATTGCATATGAAGCCCTTCCTCAACAAACATAAAGTTTGCATTTCTGCTTCTCATTTTCCTTGTCATTTTGGAATGAATTCAGAAAGAAGTGGGCAGGCCTGTCTTAACACTGCCATCTTAAGGGCAGAAGTCCCTTAAAAGGCTGCAAAGCCCTGTCTCCCTCCCTCTGAATCTCCTGTACCTAATACTATACCTGGGGAAAAGAAGATGCCCAATAAATACTTATTCAATGAAATGATGAGTAAAAGAATGAAAAATTCTCAAATGTAATAGCTGAGACATAACTACATTTAAGGCCTCTTTTCAAAAGAGCTTCAACAACTAATTCTCCTGGTTTTGCCTTGCAACAACACGAGGTAGATTTCCCATGGTGATTTCTCATGGTTCAAAGATCTCCTGCTCACTTTTCTCCCATCTTTCATTATATTTTCTTAGAATCCTGCTGTCACTCACTATATGAGCCAAGTCAGAGCACCTGGTACATGTGAAACAGTGAATTCTATGAGAAAACTTTATATAGAGTTCTGTTTTTCTTTCTGGTCTGGTATTTGGCTTTAGTTTTTATGGATGCATTTTGAATTTGTTTCTCCTTGGCCTCCTTCTAAAATTGGAAAACTTCTGTATCTTCTTTACCATGAATCATCAGAAAGATAAAGGCAGAATGATTCCATTCTGCACCCTGTTTTGATAAGGAATGTAGATAATTGTTCGCATTTCCCTCAGCAACAGGCCCCCGGGTCCCACAAGGGTCAGGGCTCTGTCCAGATGCAGCGAGGAGGAAGGATCCTTTGAGAAGGGGAACAACAAAGATATAGACACTCATTTCAGTCCTTGTGAATTCCACGAGGGTATTCACCATGGGTGTGACCCAAGAAAAGATCAGCTTGGCTCAGTCAGAACAGCTGTTGAGTCCAGGTTTCTTTCAGAGCTTTTGACTCAGGAATATACTCCTAAGTCCCTTCAGTGAGAACAAGCAATATGTCACAGACTATTCCTTTGCCTCCCATATGGAGCATAATAGGCACTTGAGAAGTATTGTGTTAATTTCTTATTTTCCTTAGGTTAAAACCAAAAACTGTCCTACTCGCTCAAAACACTTCAGTGTCTAACCCCAGACAAGATTCCTCATTCCTTTTAGAGATCTTCAAGGATGGTTTTCTTTATTTTTTCCCTTTGTCTTAAGTCTCTCAAATTCCTCCAACTTGCTCTGTACCCTTCTCATTGCTATGTTGCACATGTCAACAGACATGAGATCTACAGATAAGTCAGTGGCCCATGGAGTGCCCATGGTGGCCAGCAAGACTTAGAAGGTAGGACAGTAGGAAAGAGAGGGCCTGAGAGAGGCAAACTACAGTCCATATTAGTATTCCTAACAAAATCACAATCACTATACATCTCTGCCCATAGCCAGGAGTATCAATGCTCTTTCATCTGGACATTCATTGATATTACCCTAAAGCCCATATCACCAAAACAGAACTCCCTTTTATGTGCCTGAAAATCTGTGTTCATTCCCACTCTAGCCCTATGTGGGTTTTTCATTGGGGGCATCAAGCATCCTGGTCTGTCCAGAACACTCCCAGTTTGTCTGGTGTCCTGTCCAGTTAAGCATTTGTCCCTGTCAAAAGTGATTTTTGTATGATAAATTATATACTCTCCTTAGTTTAATTTAATGCATCATTTTCAGAAGGCAGCATGAGTCAGATTGCCTGTGGTTATAAAGAATGTTCTTTTCTTCTTCCTACCTTTGTAGAAGATGATTAGGACTCACCAAGACAATGAGACAGGCAGGGACCTGAAGTCCAGGCACACAAATGACCTAGGGCAGGTGATCAGGGAAAAGTTGACACCACCAGGGTGGCCAAACAGGCTCAGGAAAGTTTTGCAAGAATCTTGAGAGAAAAATCTATCCCAAAGATTAGGGGGGAGGGGCAAGTCTCCATGCTCAAGGAAGATATTGTGGGATAATACAATCCCAAGGTCAGAAAGAAGATCATTTTTTAAGGAGGAGCATTTGCATGGCCCTCTTTCCTCCTCCCTCTTTGCTCCTGAACATTTGGTCAGTGATTTCTCTCTATTTCATTTATGGCAATAACTTCAGGTCTTGTGGGTGGTCATAATGGTGATCTATGTATGCCATCTACAGTGGGCATGGATAATGAATCCTATTTTATTTCTTAATTAAGAAATTGAAAGTGCCGCAAATTACTGCAATTAACATGGATTTTCTTCCTCATTTATTTACTTATTTAAATGCCTGAAATTGCACCCTTAGCTTAAACCAACTGCAGGGTTCAGAGCCTGTTAAAATATATAGCATTCATTAAAATATTTATTCTTCTCCGACAGTGAACTTGCAATTTGGAAATGGTGGTGATATCTTTGTATGTGAAATCCTTCCCCCAAAATATAAATCTATTGAATTCAGACCATTCAGCTTGGTAATTTTAAGAGTTGAATTTATTGTCATCCTTTGTGTGACTGAAATAAGCTAAGGTTTTCAAAAAGCTGTGTGTTATGTTGACCTTAACCGGTATCATTGTTTTCCTTGTAAGTCCTTGGGGATATGAACATCACCATGTTTTCAGAAGTTCAACGTTCACTGAAAGATAACAATTACAATATGAGGGTGGTTGAAGCCATCTAACTATTTCAGAACAATAGTATTTTGAATAAACTATTTAGCTTCAAATTATCTAGTACTTTTGAAGATTCAACCTTGGTCTTCATTCTTGGGTTTTTGTGTTTGTATTTGGTTTTGTTTCTAACTGGTTTGCATGGAGACAGAGCTCAAGACACAGTGGTGGAAATTAACCAAAACTATGCTTCAGAAACACAAACCCTTTGGTGTGGGTCAGCAGCCATGGGAAACTACACCCAGCAGGGGTGTAAATGAGTATGGTTTTACCAGAACGCAACTGGGAAATGGCCTCTCAAAACCTTAAAGGACGCAAACCCTTTGAAGTTCAGCTATTCCACTTCAAGGATTTAGAAAAGAATGAAGACTGTGTACCAAGATTTAGCTAACAATGACATTCATGGTAGCCCTGTTTATAACAAATAAAATAGGTAAAACAAAATACCAAAATATGCAGCAATAAAAAGGATTGAGTAAATTATAGTACAGCCTTCCATTGGAATAATAAACAGCTATTAAAAACTAAGTGGTTTGTATTAGTTATCGATGGCTACATTACTCCAGAGCTTAGCAGCTTAAAACAACAAACATGTATCTTCTCACAGTTTCTGTGGGTCAGGAATCTATAAGCATGGCTGGGCTGGGTCCCGTGACTCACAGCCTCTCAGAAGCTACAGTCAAGGTGTTTGAATCATCTCTAGGCTTAACTTGGAGAGGCTCCACTTTCAGGCCCACTCAAGTGGTTGTTGGTAGGATTCAGTTCCTCTGGCCTGTTGGTCAAAGGTCTCTCTCAGTTTCCTGCCTCGGTTTCACTGCCCTATTTTCTAGAGAGCAGCTCATGATGTAGCAGTTGGCTTCATCACAGAAATCAGACCGCAGCTGACATCCCATCATTCTTGCGTGTCCTAGTGGATGGGAATAAGTCAGAATTCCAGCTCACGCTCCAGGGGAGTTGATTATACAATGTGAGGATATGAGAGGGCAGGGATCATTGGAGACATCTTAGAAATCATCTACCACAGAGCTGAAATTTATTTATGACAAAAGATTTTCATAATGTCTTATTCGATGAAAGAAAAGCAGGTCACAAAGTAGTATGTGCAGTATGGTCCCAATTTTATAAATTAAAAACAGTAGGAAAACATATATCCATATATACATAAATGTTCATGAAATAATCTGTAAGGGTACCATGGGTTAATGGTGGTTATGCCTGGGTAGTGGTATGACAGATAAGTTTTATGTCCTATTTCCTAAACTGTATTTTCTGGTGTTTTCTAAAACAAGCACGTATTGTTTACAATTTTAAAAAGATTAAATGTTATTAAATTAAAAACAAAGCAATGAAATACTCTAGACTTCATGTTTCTGACCTCCATTCACGTCTATCTTTACAGCACTACTTCTTGCTTACTACCTGAAGTCAACCAAATAGAAGTTCACAGGACCCTTCATAGAATCCATTGATCGTACCGTGACCAAGGACATTGTGAGTACATTCTAGAACTTATTGCTGTGTTTGTGTCTTCTAAAACAATTATTATCGCCAAAAATACTACCATGGAAAAACAAATTATTTTTCCCTCTGAGGTCACTAGAATCACAACTATGATTGACATGAGAAAACTGAGTCCTCCCCTTGAGCCAGTGTCATCCCAACTCAATTCTGGTTGCTTCCAGGCCACAAGCTAGCATGACCACATGGCCACCTTCCCTGTAGAATTCCAAAAGGAGACTTTCTATTTGTATGTCAAAAATAGATGAACAGATCTGGCACTGCTGAACATATTTGTAAATTTGAAAAAGAAGAGGGGATGGGTAAGTGAGAAGATGAATTCATTTATAATCCCCACACTTCATTAGTTTTCTGTGCGATGCCACCAGGAGGGCCTGAGTTGGGATGCCACTGGTTCAGGGTGGGAATAACTTCTCTATCAATGTAAATGGTATTTTAAGATTGCTTACTTATGAAATTACTGTTTTTCCAAACATAGATTTTTGGTTGTTTAACAAGTAGACAGCAGAGCCAAACACAGAACACTGAGTGTTACAGAGGTGAAATTAAAGAAATTCATTTGCAGTGCCAAGCTTGAAGGATGGTGAGCTAGTGGTCAAAATCTGAACTCCTCAATGGTTTGTAATCAATGGTTTTAAAAGCAGAGCTTGAGGGTTAGGGTTTAAGGGTCAAGGGCAAAGCTGATTGGTTATTTCCTGTGTAAGCTTCAGTGGTTTCTTTGGTCTGATTAATTCAGTTCCTGATGTCATCTTGCCTGATGCTTTTGTCGCTGTGGTCAGGTGATTGAGGAACCAAGAGCCTGCAGAATATCTCATAATTGTGTGTCAGTGATGTTCTGTCTAAAGCAAAAGGCAGCAACTAAACGTCTAGTGACCTTTGTTATTGTTTTAAGTTATCATTGTTTTGTGCTTAACTAGCTATTCTTTTTATTATAATTGCAGGCAAAGTGTACGTTAAAACATTTTTTCTGGGACTTGTTCACAGGCAGGCCTACGACTAACATACTTTCTTAATCTTTGACTATAAGCTATCGGACAATCAAAGCAATTGAAACATTTAGTTAAAGCCTACACCTATATCTCTGGTCTCTTGATCTAATACCTAAACATGTTTACTGTTAGTTGCTAGTTTCACTAACAATAGAGCACATTTTCCTCATATGAGGAAATGGGTGTTTGTCTAAGTAGTGATCAGCAATCCAGGTGCCTCCTAACTTGTGGCTTCGCCGTCTTCTAAAGTCTCTGAGTTTTATGCCGGGTCTTCTGCATCCACTTGGTTTACAAGAAAGGAGTAAAGGTGCCACACCCACTTCCTATCACCTAGCTCTACAGCCAACACACATCACATTTCATTGGAGAGAACTAGTCACATGGGCCTCACCTTGATGAAAGAGGCCTTGGGTTAGTCATTGGCTGGCAGTAATTTCCCAACTACTCCCCTCTGTGGTAGGGGGAAATACATCATGGGCTCTGTCAGGAAAAGTCATAGTGTTATAAAGTTCTTGCTGAGAAAATTCTTAGTGGGCATTCATACATTGATCACAGAGCAAGGATTGGTTGACTTATCAATTACTTTGAATAATGAATCTTTCTGCCCCACATGAAGGAATTTCTAATATCAATCTCTCATGCCTAAGGCAACAAGCCACTGATAATAGGGCTTTAAAGACTCAAGGTTATTCTACACTGAAAGTGCCAGGTGTGCCTGCCAATGCCGAAAATCCACCACTGCCAATGGAATCTCAAGATATCAGCCTTCAAACGTGTCTCTCTCTCTAAGCCTTAGTTTCTTGTTATACAAAATGACAAGAATAGGACCTACCTCACAGGGTTGATTTGAAGCCCTAAATAAATAACCACAGTATGCATTAACTCCACACAGGAGAGACTTCTCCAGCAGGTATCCTCGTATGACGAATAATCTCAGAAACGCCTGCCTTACCAACACTATGACAATTGCTGGTTCTTGTGATATCATTTTTACTATTAAGCTACAATTATGATGATTAGCACTACCACAAATAATAAAAATCACTTCTCTACACTGATTTATATTTAACTATTTGACTCTCATCTCATGACACCATCATAAAGTGGAAAACAGACTCACTATTATACCCATTTCAAAGGTCAGAGAACTGAGCATCATGGAGGATCAGTGTTAATGACCAAGATCCCATTATAGCTTAGTCAGAGTGGCCATTTGACTCTTAAACCCATGTCTTTTAAGTCAAGATGATACTAGTACACCAAATTTAAACTGAGACCTTATGGAGAAAATTGAATCATTGAGGAGATGTAGTCTCAACCCCTCATTGTTCAGATGAACTGGGGATGCCTTTGAGGATTTTTCTTTTTTATGCCACTGGTCTCAGATTGTCTTGTCTCTTTTAAGATTAGTCTAACTGCACCTCAGTCAGGGGTGGGGAGGAAGGGCAAGTACTGATGGTGTTGGTAATGTCATTCTACATAAGCCATAAAATGTACAGGGCTCCAAGAAACAAGAAACTCATGTTTCATGTTTCCTCCCAAAAGGAGGAAAAGTGGGCACTTTTTCTCTACTCTGGCATAATGGAAACATCACTGGTCAGCATCACCAACCTTAGGGAGGTGAGTGACAGACTGGAATCCACATCTAGGTTTCTTAGGTGTATTTTTTTGTCTTACATTCAACTTGTTGGCCTTTCCCTGATAACTTTAATGACTAATTCTTTAGTAACTTTATCCTTTCTAGTGAGAGAGAAAACAATTTCTGGTAGCCTTGTGTTTGCAATATAAGGTCTTTAGAGACAGTGGTTGACCCAGTGTTGGGTGATTCCAACTGCCAGTAGCAATTAGCTATAATGGACATGGGTCTTAATGTAGAGAGCAGCCCTCAGGCCCAGACCTGCTGCTGACTGTTGTGTTATCATGAGGGTCCTTTAGATTCTATAGGCCGATGCCCTCATCTGTCAAATCAGGTGGATGATGTGCACCCTAGTCACCTCCCCCACTTTCCTATGGAAATACTGGGTTCAAACAAGGAACTAGAAAGTGCTTGGGGAAGCATTGCTTGCTAAATAAATGCAACAGAGAGTCATCATTATCACTGTGCTATTGCCATTATTTTGTGGTCAGCTCAGCTTTTCTTAACACAGAGCAGTTAATGAAGTGGCAACTGTATTGGTTTCCCAGTAGGAGGGAGAAGGGGCCAAATAAGGCTCTATTTTTTATCCCACTTGAGTTTCCAGTTGTGTTTTCTTTTTCACAACAGCTATGTCTAATCAGTTTATAAGTACTTTAATTACAGTGGCATTTCATTATACTTACCCCTAACAAAAAATAGGCTAAGTAAAAAAAAAAAAATTTAATCCTAAAAATGGTGGATTTCCCTAAAGGCTGAGCTAACTTTCACCAGCAACCAGAACACTACTACCTTTTATCCCACCTCTAAATTTGATACCTATAACTCTTAATGAATTATTTAACAAATTTAAACAATTGTAATTGTACCTGCAAGTCCACTAATAGAGAGAAAAATGACAAAAATCCATTAGTCATCAGGCTTTGGTTCATAAATTGTCCACCAGCTGAAATACATTTTTCCTGTGGCCATGAGGAGTTATGGAAATAGGAAATTTAGAAATCAATATAGGCAGACTGGGAGAGCTATATAAAGAGAAAGAATATGTCACCTCTAACCCTGGTACATGGCCATTCTGTTGCTCCCTGCAGCATCTCACATATGCTTGCCTCAGTATAGTCATCAAATAGACAGGTGAACACCTGCCTCATTCGAAGGACAAGATAAATGTTGCAAAGTAGGGAAGTTGGAAGGGATTTTGCAAACTTATGGCCCAAAGTAACCATTTTACAGATAAGAAAACTAAGGCTCACACAGGCATATCCAAGGTCATACAAATGAGCACGTATTAAGATGATACCTAAGGGGTGTGTATTAGTTTTATATGGTTGCTGTAACAAATTCCCACAATTTTAGTGGCTTAAAGTAACAAAAATTTACTATCTTACAATTCTGTAGGTCAGACGCCTTCTATGGCCTAAAACCAAAGAATTGATTATGTTGAACTCTTTTCTGGAGACTCTGGGAGAATCCATAGTTTAGCCCTTTCCAGCTTTTAGAAATGCCTGCATTCCTTAGCTTGTGGCCCCTTCCTCCATCTTCAAAGCTAACAATGTTACCTCTCTCTGATCTTTTCTTTTTCTGAAGTCACATCTTTAATCACAGCCCTGACTGGGAATTTATCACCAGTAGGGGCCATTCAGGAGGCAGCCGATCAATGATTCTTTCATTGATGTTTCCATCTCTCTCTCTCCCTCTCCCTTCCTCTCTGAAATCAATTAAAATTATATATTTAAAAAACAATAAATGTCATTTGGCCTAAGCCCCAGTCTGATTTTGGCACAGGAGCAAAAGATGTTCCAGTCATCTGAATAGCAAGGATGAAAACGATGCGGGGCATTGCCATATGTTCACTCCTAGGGAAATCCTGTCACAGAACATCAGGGCTGACCTTAATGTTCATTTTAATGGGAAGGTATCTGCAAGGAGGGTACAATGACTCATTTTTTTTCACCTTTGAACTGTCCTTCCTCCTACCCTCCCAAAGGCTCTCTCTCTTGAGTTACTGCTGAGCCCAGCCTTGGTACTAGAATAGTTCTGATTGTACAAACAGACATCAGGGACTCCCAACCACCTTCATTTCTCCACATGTCCAGCTGCAAAGTCTAAAAGTAATGGTATTTAACAAAGGGACTTCTTATATCTCATAGAGGACTGTGTAGACACTGTGTTGGGTCAGCCATGGTTGTAGAAAAAAATGAGTTTGATTCTCCTGCATGCCTTGATTCAAGTGGTGAGAGCAAAGCACTTCAACATGGTAAACATCATTGCCTTTCCATAAGTCCTTTCAGCAAGAACATAATAATAACGCCTTCTGATTCTTGTAAGGCTTCACATTTTACCAAGCACTTCAATCTCCATTACTTCTTGTGAATTTCACAATACTTCTTGAGGAGGAAATTATGTAAAGATGAATAAATTGAGATTCAAAGGGTTTGAGTGACTTACCTTAAGTCACAAAGCTAGAGTCTGAAATCGGACCCAAGCCTCTTGAACACAAGTTGTCTCTAATACATTATCCTGAAGAGTCTACCCTGATAAAAGACCTTTGTGTCCCACAACCCTGGAAGTTTGGGGACAAAAGAGAGCCAGGAAGGGTAAAGAAAACAGAAAGCTGAGGGAAAAATAATCTGAATTTCAGATCTTTTCTGCCAATTAATATTTACATTTTGTCTCAGGTCTGTCCTGAGGTTACTGGTTTTTAACTCTTTCTTACGTTACCTCAGTGTTTTTAACTCTCCAAAACATTCTCATGTCCTTATCTCATTTGGTCAGCTCAGCAACACTGTGAGATAGGCAGAGCAGATCTGACAGATGAGGAAACCAAAGAGAAGTTAGATTCTTACCCAAGAATAGATGGCCACTGAGTGGCAGAGTTAGACCTGGAGCCCAAATCTTTGGGATAGGAATGGAGTAGGAGAAAAGTACCTATTGAAAGAGGTAGAAAGGAAACATTTCATTAACAGATTAATCAAAATTCATATACATTTCACAACAGATGTAAGTTAAACCATTATGCTCTGTGCCTTAAACTTATACAATGATGTATGTCAATTATATATCAATAAAACTGGTAAAAATATATTTAAAAATTCATATAAAAGTAAAAAGGTATGAGAATAGCCAACAGAATTTTGAGATAGAATACAAAGAAAAAAGACTTATACCACAGATATCAAAACCCATGATGAAACAGCATGATTGAGGCATAGGGATACAGACACTAATGGAATATATTCAAAAGTCCAGAAAGAAACTCATGATTTTTGGAAATTTGGTACGTGACAGGGGTGATGACAAATAAATCAGCAAAGTACAAACTTTTTAATATATAGTATCACAACAGTTGTCTCTCCTTACTGGAAAATTAATATTAGAGCTGTATTTCATATACAAAGTATTGCAAATAAACTCCAAATTGATGTATGGCTAAAACTTATTTTAAAATGTTTAGCCCAGGCTGACATGGCTCAGTGGTTGGAGCGTTGGCCCTTGGACTGGAGAATTACAGGTTTGATTCCTGGTCAAGGGAACATAGCTGGGTTGTAGGTTCAATCCCCGGCCCCGGTTGGGCACATGTGGAAAGCAACCAATCGATGGGTCTCTCTCACATTGATGTTTTTCTCCCCCACCCCTTTCTCCTCCCTTCCACTCTTTCTGAAAATCAATGGAAAAAATATTGTCAAGTGAGGATTAACCAAAAACACCAAAAAAACTTAAACTATTAGAAGAAAATTCAGGAAGACATTTTTATATCTAATCAGGAAAAGATTTCTCAAGATTCGAAAAAAGAACAAAAGAAAAAAATGAATAAATTAGATTTCATTAAAACTGAAGACTTTTATATGACCAAAGACACCCGGAACAAAGCCAAAAGACAGGTGAGAGATTTGTAGGAGGAGTTTACAATGCATTTGATCAACACAGAATTAATATTTACAATATTGGGGAAGGGGGGAGTTTACAAAAAAAAAAAAAAAAAAAAAAAAAAAAAAAAAGCCCAACAACACAATAGAAACAGAGACAGAACATAAAAATAGACAGTCTACAGAAATGTAAATCAAAATGGTCTATACAAATATGAAAAGATGTCCTACCTCTTTAATGATCAAGGAGCTGCCAATTAAAGCTAAGAGATGCCATTTCGTACCCACCAACTGTCAAAACCGAAATGGTTCAACAATACCGAGTTTTTTGTGGGAAATGGGCACTGTTGTTCTGGAGGGCGTGCAAATTGTGTTACTCCCCTCAGAGAGCAATTTGGAAATACCTTGTAAACGTGAAAGAAATGTGTCTCTATGACAACTAGTTTTACATCTAGATATATGCCCTAGAAAAACTCACTCCTATGTGGAACAAGACATGTAAGAGGATGTTCATTATTTCATTTTTTGCAAGATTGAAAATCAGGGAACAATCTCAATGCCCATCGATAAGACAATGAAGAGGCGGTTACATTCCAGAGCAGTGAGCCCCGGTGAGCTGGCGGATGCATCAAGAGGATGATTCTGGAAAACCCAAGCTGAGTGAAAAGAATCAAATCATATTAATATACCATTCACTTTCTTGTTTAAACATACAAAGCAATATTGTCTCTCACTTATGAGTTCAAACATGTACGTGGTTTCTCAGAGGAAGAAGGAAAAGAGGCTCAAGGACCATTGCCAGAGGGTTGAGCTGAACCTATAACGTGTCATTTCTTCAATTACAAATAAACTAAAACAAATTTAGCAAGATGTTAACATTATAACGCTCTGTGCTGTGGCCATTGTGTTTGATAGAGTAAAGAACTGAGGAAAGAGAGTTATTCACCAGCCACCTTTTTGTCGTCTGGTGGAAATGAGAAGGCAGTGGGGAGCATGAGCCTGCAGGACATACGCTGACAGCTCTGAAATTATTGTGGCTTTGGATTTCAACTCATGTACACACACTGAGACAGTTCCACACATAGGAGCGGTGGGGTCAAGAAAGAAGCACTGCCAAGCATGATAGTCAAGGCACACAGGGGGCCCAGCCAGCCCTGGCTCTGCCAGGGCATCAAAAACAACATCTTCTGGCTAGGACTAGGGAATAACAATGACTTAAATACAATAGGAGAGGATTTCAGAGGTAGGCAGTTCAGATTTCAGGGGGCTAATATGGTGGCGGCACGATGTCCAGGACTCAGGATCTTTTCATCTTTCTGCTATGTCATCCTTAGGTGTTTGAGTTCCATCTCCAAGGTCACGTCATTATCTGAGACGGTCACCATCCAGGCATGAAGCAGGAAGGAGGGGAAGGGGTATGACAAAATGACAAAATCAAAATGCCACACAGCCACTTGGTGACCTACAGAACAGAGTGAGCTAAAAGCCTTGAGGACAGGTCAGAGGAGCAGTGACCAAAGTCAAGGCTGAGACTCAGCTCCAACCTTGTGCATTTCTGCTGGAACAGGGGACACCTTGGTGTCATACTAAAGAGCCATTTCCACTGCTTCCATGGTCCTCTCCACGATATCTAGGGAAAGACACACTTGTGAATAACTTGTCTCTGGCACTTGAGGGAATTTGATCACTTATGTATGATGATTCATAAGAGATGCCAATCAAATATCGTCAGTGTGGCAGCCGAAAGTCCAGAGAAAAGAGAAGAAAGGGCGTCAATGTCTCTGATGTGAGACCAAGCACTACTCTCCCAGAACCTGGGACGCTCCAGCCCACAGGTCTCACCAGCTGGCTGAGATCTTGAAGGCCACCACAGGGACGTTAGCAATGGATATGAGCAAAGGCTGGGTGAGGTTCCTGTGGGAACACAAGTTTGCTGAAGGGCCGTACTCCATGCCCTTTAGCATGGTGGTCTATTTCCAAACCGGACAGTTGAAGTGTGAAGATGAATGACCAAAGGTCATTCCCATCCCTGAGACCAACCTGATAGTAGCACCCAATTCTTCGCACACACAATTTATTCATGGCACACAACCCTCTCTGAAAGCAGAAGTATTACCCTTATTTTTCAAAAAGGTTGGGAACTCAAAAAAGTTCCCAAGGTCACCAAGTTGGTGTCAAAGCCAGAACATAAACCCACCCCGAATATCAACAAACCCTATATCCTCTCCTACGCTTCTCTTCCTTTCAAAAATCCAAAGAATGTCAGTGTATAATGGGCTTTATGGGCTAGCTCACCTTATAGGTAGTGGGAGTGAGGCACATGGAGGCTGATGACAGAGACGAAGGTGAACCTCGATTTCTTGGCTCCCAGTTCAACTCTTTCCTCACTATGATTCACTGTGTCTCAGACTCTAGGAAGTAGTGACCTGACTACCACATTCATTCAAAAATTGCTTTAACAAATATGTATTGAGCTCTTACCAAGGGCCAGGCACTGGGGACACAGCAGGTTGAAAACAGAAAGCATCTCTGTTCTCATGGAGCTCACATTCAACTGAAAGGATAAATATATACAAAACAGTTCATCAGATGAGAGTAGTAAAGTAGGGTGAGAGGGGCAAAAGAAAGGATATTCTTTTTTAAAGGATGGCCAAGAATAATACCTGGCTATGAGCTTCCCCAGCAAAATCCTTTCCAACTTCACCTACCACTTACTTCTTTGTACCCACAGCGTGGTGTTGGGCTGACAATGAGCAGGTTAGACACAAAACAGTAGGCATGGGATTCTCAAGGAAGAAGGAGGATTCAAAAGGGAGCCCAGCACTGCCATAGTCTGGCCAGGGGACAGTCCTCACAGTAGGGTGGATGGCCACCATTTAACAAAATCCCAAAGAAAATGGCCCAATGACTTAGGAGCTTAAGGTAGATACCCTCACAATCTGGTAATAGACAGCCTTCGAAACCTTCTGAACACCCTTTATGAGAAAGGAAAATTGGAGATGAATACCTGGAGAATTTCAGTGGTAGGAAAGAAGCCTTCAGATGTGCTTCAGGATCTTATTGAAAAGGTTGCCTTCATAGACTTAAGAGGTTATGTCTCTAAGACAGGTCCTAAAAGTAAAATAGTAAGAAGACTCTGATTGCACCTTAGAAACAATATGGAGGTCCATTTCTGTCCAAGACCCAGAGAAAAGGCTTTATGCAGAAATTGCCACACGTCATCCACTTTATATCCATAAAGTGGTATATCTGTACGTTGATTGTGTAAAGCAAGTTTTCTAAAAGGCTTAGCAATCAAATCAATTAACAACAGAGAAAACCATGGCCCAAATACATGTCTGTATTCTACTATTGAAATCACCCCCAGGAGAATTCTGTGAAGCTGGGGGCTCAAGGAGAGGCCATAAGGAACAGCTGGAAAAGCCTCAGGACAGCCTGGGAAATGGAGAGGCTCAGAGAAGGCTAGGAAGGGCAGTGCCCAGAGCCAAAGGGCTGTGTGTCTGGAGGTGACAGGAACAGCCCGCCTGGATGGCGTAGCTTGCTGCCTGCTCTAAGTGCCATAAGTAATGTTGTAGATGAAGTTGGCAGGAAATGTGCGAAAAGTTAACACTTTCTCTATATCCTCACCTCTCTCTCCCCCATCACCACTCCTGCTTCAGGAAAGTCTCAAATCTATTCTAAAGTTAACCCTCCATCTCAGCTGAGGATTCACCTCCTACCGTCCCCCAATTAGGCTCCTTCGTTCTCTCCTGGTCTCTCCCTTTCAATTAGATTCTTTCTTAACAAACATGTCATCTTCCATTTTTGAGGGGAATAAAAGAGAAAGAAAGAACTTTCCTTGGCCCTGCTTTCCCCACAAGCTTGCATTCCATCCCTCCACGTAATTGCCAGACTTTAAAGAAGTCCTTTCATACTCACTGTCTTCCCTTCCTCGTGTTCACCTTCTTTAACACCTCATCGGCTGCTTTCTGCTCCCACAATTCCACAGAAACTTCTCTAACTGCCAGATACAGCAACCTGTCCAAGCCTTTGGTCTCAGTGGCATTTGTCACTGTATAACCATCGCTTGGACCCAACGTCTTAAAACATTCGCCTCCTTCAGCCTACATGACCCTATTCCCCTGGTCTCTCCTGAAACCTTTTCACCTCTTTCCCAGTCCCAAGACCCACCCACCACTTTAGTCCTCAGCTGGGGAGAAGAGACCGGAATCATCTAAATCACTAGATGGAGTCACATACTTTTTTAGAAAACCTGATAGAAGTTTTAAAGAATCTCCCCCAAATATTGTTTATGTATACGTATACATGCATATGCATATATAAATAAATATTATTTCAGAGGAAGGCGATGAACTCCCTAAATGAAGAGCCTCTGTCCCAGAGAATAGCCTTTTGTAAAATGGAATTCCGATGCCATGTAGCTGTTCCCTGTTGCTTTTAAACCACATGTTCCTAGTGAGTTCTTGGCTTCCATGGGGTGCCCTAATGAAGTAAAGCCATTTATCAGAAGGCAGGAGCACAGGGTTGTCAGCCCAGTTTTCACACCTTAAAGACTTGAATCAAAATTGGTTCCTCGCCGAAACCAGTTTGGCTCAGTGGATAGAGCGTCGGCCTGTGGACTGAAAGGTCCCGGGTTCGATTCCGGTTAAGGGCATGTACCTGGGTTGCAGGCACTTCCCCAGTGGGGGATGTGCAGGAGGCAGCTGATCGTTGTTTCTCTCTCATCGATGTTTCTAACTCTCTATCTCTCTCCCTTCCTCTCTGTAAAAAATCAATAAAATGTATTAAAAAAAAAATTGGTTCCTCTATAAAAATAGGCATTATAGTTCCTTCCCTATCACACAGGAGATTGGGAATTTGAAAACGTTTTGGAAACTTCAGAAAACTGCAGAGTTGATTACCATTAAAATCATTGATTAACATCTTTAGAGATGCGCCCACCAGCAGGTGTCAACATGGGTTTGATTCCTGTCTTTGACAGCGTGTTATGATGACCCGGGTTCATTTCCCAGTTTGTAAACTGGAGATGATGATAGCTACTCTAGCTACATCATAGAGCTGGTGGGAGTATCAAATGAAATAATGAATGTGGAGGGACTCTGCAACCCAACAAAACTCAGGCGCCTGCCATTTCCCATCCTCTTCTTTGTCCCTCACCATGTGCATTAATTGAACTTTGTGAGCTCAATAGAATGATGATGCACTCTCAAACATCCCACCATGCCAACAACAGAGCATTCCTACAAAATAATTTGAGTCAAATTAGACTTCAATGAGTTAATCATGAGTAATGTAATTATAAGAAGCAGCAAATAAATTGATAATAATTGGCTACTTATTCTTTTTTAAAAAGGGATATAGAGAGAAAGAATATAGTGTGTGAGAAAGATTATCTTTTGTAGAAATAATCACTCCTCCTGGCCACTTGGCCTATATTTGAACCCACCCCAGGAACACTGTTGTTTCTCTGATATTCTGGGTTTCATAAAATACTCCTTGGCCTAAAGTCCTGGTTTGACCCTGAAGTGTGTGTGCAGACCTCTAGTAGTGTGCACAGGTTTCCAGCTCCCCAAGAAAGACCTTGGCATCTGGAATCATTATGCCTTCGTGTTCTCAGCCCTTTCTTCTGTGCTCCACTGTGCTGAGCTCACATCCAGGGTGGCAGGGGTCAGGGACAGATGCAGACCAACTGGCAAGCTTAAAATTGATCCATCTCTTCCTTTGCACCAGGTTATACCTAGTTTCATAATGAGGTAGGATTTCCATGGTGCTGTACAAAGGGAGGGATTAACTACTATCTGGTGAGGACAAGCCAAGTCAAAATCAGATAACACAGCAAGAAGAATTCCTCCACAGTCTCTAAGACCTGGGAGGGATGAAATGGACCCTTCATTGAAGAAGTGAGGAGGGACAAGTATCTGGGGCTCTATGTGCAGGAGGATGAGGAAATGGAAGGGAGGCTAACATTTATTGAGCCAAGGATATTACTTACATTACTTCATTCGATCTACTCAACAATACCCCTGGCACAGATGTATTTTCCATCTTACCAGCAATGAACCTTAAAGTCAGGCTAAAACTTGAGAGCTTCACTGAGCTGCAGGAGTGACAGGAAGCGAAGTGACCATGCTTGGTGACCTGCAGAAATGTCATCGACTGGGGTGTGGGAGGTTGCCGAGGGGGCTGAGCACCCAGGGGACTCGCCAGCTCCGTAGCCAGATTCTGAGCGGGGCAGAATCATCACCAGCCAGGGACTAGCCAGTATCAGGTGCTTCACAAGGAAGAGGATAGTTCAGAATCATCTATTATAGAACAACAATCAACTTAAAACTCAGCACCATAGACCCTGCAGACTGTTCCTTCAGCATCAGTACTCAAAACTGGCTTTTCTCTTCCACCTTATAGTAGTGTTACTGTCAAAGTGCCTACAATACAAAAGTTCATAGGGAATATTAAACAGGCATATCCCAAGTTCCACTCCTAGAGATTCAGATTCATGAGGCAGGAGTGGAGCAGAAATGTGCCTTGAGCAAACTTCCCAGTTTATTCCAATGCAGGTGAGCCTGGGAGAAAAACTGAGAAACCAACTCTCTGATAGTCTATTGTTCATATACTATCTACCATCTTGTACTGTAGACTCTTAGGTCTAATTCCCCACACTGGATTATAAGCTTCTCTGGGGCAGGGACTGTGCCTTCTCATCCTTGTACACCAGTGTCTAGCAGAGTACCTGGCATGTATTTGGTTGGGGTCACCAGATATGGAGAATGAACCATGAAACACATCTCATTCCCATAGGAACAGCTTCATATATAGGGTTTGTGTTGCTGACCAGGGTCACCACATCCCCAAATATCGTCAATATAGGCAACAATATTGAACCATGGATGCTAGAGTGATAGGGCTGAGAAGTACCCAAATTCATTCTGCAACATCCATAAAGCAAGGGCACCACTCTGGATCTCTGTGGTCACTCTGATCTGTTAGATTATGCTTCATGCAATGCTTTATTAGAGACTAGAAGCCTGTTGCACAAAGATTCATGCAATAGGCCTTCCTTCCCCTGGCTGCTGGACCCAGTTTTCCTCCAGCACCAGGAACCCAGGCCTTTGGTCTGGCCACAGCAGAGAAGCCAAGCCTCTTCAGTCTTCAGTCTTCAGTCTTCTCTCCAAGCCTGCGTATGCAAATTAACCACCATCTTTTTTTGGGTTAATTTGCATAGTTGCTCTGATTGGCTGGTGGGCGTAGCAGCGTAACACCAATTTGCATGTTTCTCTTTTATTAGTGTAGATTCTCTGTTCAATGGAATCCAGTGTAACTTATAGTCACTTTGTAACTGAGGGAACTGAGATCTAGAGACACATTCAAGGTTGCACCATGAATCAGTGTCAAACTCAGTCCTTAGACCCACTTTCTGGACAGTGCTTCCTTAAAACCACAGTTTCAAAGAAGGACCCATATTTGGGTTTTGTATTTTCTTTAAAAATGATCAGCAATTTTTTTTCTTTTTTTAATGCCTCCACTGTTTGCTACAGGGACATTTATCACAAGAAGAAGGCTTCATTTTAGAGTACCCTGTACAGCTCTTACCAAGGCTCTGGGCTGTGGAAAGTCTTCAGAGCTCCTCTGAATTCTAAGAGGGAAACAAAATTAGAGTTAATTGAATGTGTGATTCCTATTGATTGTGGCAAGCATGCTTCTTACAGGTCCAATTACAATGCAGAGGCATGATCGTGTTTATGACACATAATGGTATTGTGTATGTTTTTAGGATTCTGGCCCCTTTTCTCAGCCCTGGGATTATACCCTAGAGCAGCCGTGGGCAAACTACGGCCTGCGGGCCGGATCCGGCCCGTTTAAAATGAATAAAACTATTGAAAAAAAAAGACCGTACCCTTTTATGTAATGATGTTTACTTTGAATTTATATTAGTTCACACAAACACTCCATCCATGCTTTTGTTCCGGCCCCTCCGGTCCAGTTTAAGAACCCATTGTGGCCCTCGAGTCAAAAAGTTTGCCCACCCCTGACCTAGAGGCAGGTTTTATAGGATTGGAGGATGGACTGCAGGGGACTTCACAGAACAAGCTCTACAAGGGCATCTCCATGCTCCACATGTTAACCAGTACAGAGTTGTTGATGCTCTGCACTCATTGAGGACCACATCCCTTTCCAGCCAAATGCCTAGCGAATCAAGGAACTAACTCATGGAACTAACTCAATGTCTGGTTCTTAGGTGTCCTCCTTCTCTTTCCTATTCCTTCTATTTTTGGTTGTTTGTCAATGTCACCCTCCTGTCTTAATGTTCTTATGACTCCTCAGGTCCTATATCAGGCTACTATGTCAGGTCCCCTGTGAGGCACATTCCTGTTGATTCTCAGGCCTGATCTCCCCTTTTTCCCCCTTACCCAAAGTCCCATATACTAAATTACAGAGGAGGGGAGACCCTCATCAGTGGTAGATCCAATGAGTGAGGCTGGGCCCTTTCTTCTTTGTCCACCTGTGCTAATGATTTGAAAATAAATTTCTCTGATACAGATCATCTGCTGATCTGATACAACGTAAACAGCTGCATGATTTTCCCATCAAAGAACCTTCTCTTGTGATGCCCCCCTCCCCCACGCCACTGGGAAGTGGGTAAGAGAGAGGATTGTCCATTTTGCAGGGCTCCGAAGCTAAGGATCGAGGGTCAAGCTGACTTACCTGAGTTAGTAATAGAGCCCCTTCGAGAACCAAGGCTTCCTACATCCTGGTCTATAATGGTATTTATTTCTCCCCAATCACGTTCTTGCTGTAGCTAAAATGTGCTCATAGGTTGGCTGGTGTGTCCTTAGTAGGATGGAAGGGACAGAGGAGGAAATCTCTGTTTTTATGCCCTGGAATGTTCCAACGGTTCCAGCTGTGGCTACAGTTCATGACAGTGGGGACTTTTTGCTTGTTTATTTTCTTTTGAAAGATCCTATCTCGATTCCAGCAAACTTTCCAGCAAGCAGTACTTTGAGGCAGCTGGGGAAGGAAGGGCTGTTTCTTCCCTGTCATATGTCCTTAAAATAACACGATGGGAGAGGCAAGCCCTCAGGGTCCCCTTGAGGTACCAAGGATAGCATAATGAACTGGCTAATCATACACCATTCACTCCCGAGTTCCAAGCGATATGGTAATGAATTGCCAACAAGCCATTCGCCAGACTGCAGCCATATGGTGAGGGAAGGGACCCTGGCACACGGTAGCCTCACCGGTGGGCTTGTCTGTGTAATTGTTCCCATCCAGGACCTTCCCGTCTCTATAGCTGCTAATTAACGTCCTGTTTAAGCTGCTGTTGTCAAAACGAATCATTTGTTTGTTTGCTTTGTGGCTAGGTCTTTCTCGTATCTGGTTAGTAATAGTGACCATTAAGAAATGAAAATGGGAATTTACATAAAAATATTGGAGTCGCACATCTTGTATTACCCAGTTGGTACCCAGGCCTAGCAACACTGGCTTATGGTAGCAACTCCATCCAGGAGCTTATTAAGTCCAACAAATTATCATCTTTCCATACAGAAACACAAATGAGGACTCAGTTCATTAATTTCTCCATTATTCTTTCTGTCTGTGGACATTACTCTAGTTGGATCTTGAGCTATAAAATGTGGATTTTATTAGAATAGTGATGATAATAAAAATAATTGGAAAGAGATTTTATTTATCAGAATTATCCCTGTTGGCTCAAGGGGATGGGGAAATTTTTGGGAAAACAATGTTAGTTTTCTTTCTACTCCTCTGATGTTTCTTTGCCTCTTTCATTGGTTTTTCTGTTTTTTTAAATATAGTTTTATTGATTTCAGAGAGGAAGGGAGAGGGAGAGAGAGATAGAAACATCAATGATGAGAGAGAATCATTGATTGGCTGCCTCCTGCACACCCCACACCAAGAATTGACCCCACAACCCGGGCATGTGCCCTGACTGGGAATCAAACCATGACCTCATGGTTCATATGTCGATGCCCAACCACTGAGCTATGCCAGTCTAGCTGTTACCCAATTGAAGCTGGAAAGAGAATTCGCAGAAAAGCACAACAAAAGAGAGCTACTTTGGGAGGACAGGGGGATGAGGACCAATTACCAGTAAATAGTGTAGCCAATTTGAAAGGAATAACTTTATTAAGGATTTGGGAGAACAGTAAAGAGGGGGAAGCTAGGACCCTGTGTGCTGCTTACATTGTCCAGGATGTGTCCAGTGTCTTAAGTCCCTTTAACCATCACCACTAAGGCACAAAGTGGGGATTGGCCCTTTGTCCCCTCACCCTTCTGACAGCCTTCTCCCTCTAAAATTTCCTGTTATTAATCTAAACTGATATCCTTTTATACAGTGTTGAATACAAAGAAATGGAGGCAAAGAGGACGGAAAACTGAGGTGAGGTGCCCACATGATGATACTACTCCCTGAGCCTTCTCCTGGGTCCCTCACTTCCTACAAGACATAGTGGGAGCAATCACTCTGTCTCCCCACTTCCTGATTTTTCCTGCATCCACAGTCTACACCCCAGAAACAGCCAATGTGTTAGTTGTGAGGGCAGGGTAGTGTCTTGGGTGGCATCTGCAACATGGTGTAATGCACACAGATTTCCATATGTGGTCCCTTCCAGTAGTCCTCAGCCCCAAGCACCCAAAACACATGAGAACACAGAGTCTTGGGAGACGCTGACATTTTAATTGGAAGCATCTGTTGCCTTCTCTGTTATTTTTGGCCATGTTTAGTTTATTTGTATGAGCCGATGTTTGTGTACAGACCCGCCTACGTGTTTCATGGGAGGCGGCGCAAAGCCTGGCTTTGCCTCCCTCTCATCTTCTTCCCAAGGAGCTGACTGGGACATGTCACTTTCTCCCCACCTGTTCTCTGCTGGGTTTCTCTCAGCAGAACTGGGAGTGAGGCGGGCCACGCCGAAAGGAGAAAATCACCTTGCTGGGCCCTAATTGGTTTGGCTCAGTGGATAGAGCATCAGCTTTCAGACTGAAGGGTCCCAGGTTGGATTCTGCTCAAGGGCACATGCCTGGTTGGGGGCTCAATCCCCAGTAGGGGGTGTGCAGGAGGCAGCCAATCAATGATTCTCTCTCATCATTGATGTTTCTCTCTCTCTCTCTCCCTTCCTTTCTGAAATCAATAAAAAATATATTTTTTTAAAAAAGAAAATGACCCTCCTGGGAAAATAGACATTTGGGAAAGAGACACCCTTTCCCTCTCTCTCTCTCTCTCTCTCTCTCTCTCTCTCTCTCTCTCTCTCTCTCTCTCTCACACACACACACACACACACACACACACACACACGAACCAAGGCCACCATCCTCAAGTCTCCCACAAGCCTTGTTCCCACCAGCCTCTGAGTCCTGCCCTTCACTTTCTCCTCCATCAGAAAATCCACCCTTCTCTCCATCAAAGCCTAATCACCTCCCTATAGTCGGCTAACAGGCTCGATCATACATTCATCAGTGCTCCTATCAATCAATAATCAATGTGTACTATGCCTTTGCTATATTCTAAGCTATAGTGGATCAAAGAATGACACAAAGATCAAGGTTTAAAAGAAGAGGAGAAGACATTTACAGGAAAGCCGAGAAAAGATTGTGACTGCATTTCAGGTCATTGAGGCGACAGAGAAGGGGGAAGAAAACAGAATGGCAAAGTTAAGACCAGGAAGGCCAGGTCATGTTAGGTTGGCAGTCGCTGCTCTAATGGCCACGGCTCTGCATTCGGCGGGTCCTCACCCTGCCTCTTTGTTCTCAAAAGAGGTGTTGAGACCGAAAGCCTTTAAGATAAATTCTATTTATAGAGCTGCTTGGCATGGGAGCCAAGTAGTTGCTTCTCTTGGTACACAGAGCGTTGTGGGGTCATGGCCTGGGCGGCTGGCGCACCAAGAAATGGACGATGCTCCTTCAGGGTCAGGACTGGAGGAGGCCATAGAGAGAAACTGATCTGTCTTCCACTTTCCAGAGAAACAGCCTGAAGCCTGAGAGGTGAGGGTGTCCAAACACCCCCACTAGTGCAAGGCAGAGCTGAGCACAGAGCATTTCTCCCTCACCTCCTTCTATATTTTTCTGGCACCCACTGCAATCCCATCTTTGATGGGTGACTTTGGTGATACTCACCCTCTCTGAGCCTCAGGATTCTTTTCTGTAAGACTAAGGAGCACAGAAGAGAATGTTTTTGAGGGCTTCTTATAGAATATCAAGTGTTGGTTACAATTATTCTCACATTTAAACCTGATACAGCTCTGTGTTTTACAGTAGTCATTAAAATCCCTGTGTTATGGGGGAGAAAAAAGTTTCTGTGAGCTTAAGTAAGCTCCTTAAGATCATAAAGCTTATGGAGTTGGAATTTGAATCCTGATCCCCATGGTTTCTCCAGTGCCCCCAGCTGTCCTCAGAGGAAAGTGAGAGAGCATGGAACTACTGACCAAGCTCCCCCACATGCCCAGGCCCTTCATGGTGTTCCTGCCAGTGGAGGTAGGGAGCTGGCCCCTACCCCCAACCCTGCCACCAGTGGAGGGCAGAGCAGTTACCATGTTCACAAGAGAGTAACCTGGCCCACTCTTCCACGGAGTATCACAATGTCACATTTCCTTTTGCCCGCTGGTCAGGGTGCTACCTCTAAAAAGTGACCCAGGCCAGTCCTCCAACCAGCTACAGGATGAAGTAGCATTCAGCCACACTCCCCACACTCAGGTGTCTGCCCCATCTAGAGAGAGGCATCAGAACATCCAGAGAGGGCAGGTCACTGGCTGGTTCTCATGCACCTTCACAGCAGGCAGCCTGCCCCGCTGCCATTTGCAAAGGCCGTTCCCCCACTTTGGATTCAGGATGCTACCCACCAACCTGTGCTCAAAGCAGCTGCACTGTCAGACATTTATTTGGATGCTCACTCACATGCGTGCACACCAAGTCCTGTTATTTTTAATAAGACTGTTTTTCCCACCCTGTCCGGTGTTCTCAGTGGTTAGAGAGCCAGCCTACGCACCAAAGGGTCATGGGTTCAATATGGGTTCAATTCCTGGTCAAGGGCATGTACCTGGGTTGCAGGTTTGATCCCTGACCCCAGTCAGGGAGTAGGAGGGAGGCAACCAATTGATGTGTCTCTCTCACATCGATGTTTTCCTCTCTCTCTACCCACCCTCCCCTCTACTCTCTCTCAAAATCAATGGCAGGGGGAAAAAAAATATATATATATATATATATATATATATATATATATATATATATATATATATATATATAAAGACTTATTTTCCCTTCTCTTCTGGAAATTCTCTAGATCCCTCTGCAGAACAGAGGCCAAGAAGACAGCCACCCATGCCATATGATTTTACAGACAGCAGAAAGGTCCCTATTCCTAGCTCATATGGTAACTCCCCTTTCATTGTTTACTGGGCCACTCAAGCCAACAGCCTCACTCTTTTTCTGGCCTTCTCAGGGGGCATTATGTGGCACAGTTTGGCACTTGACATATCCTTGGTTCTTGTTCATATCCGAAGTAGCACCTCATAATGCATAGCCTTGCATTCTTGTTTAACTGTTTACTCTGTGAGGAACTTTTCTCAACTGCAGTGTAGCTCAGGTGGGGCAGGGACTGTATTGGGGGCAGTGGATCTCTGAAACACTACCGTTTATGTAACAACTTAAAAGCTCTATCAAACTCTCATATACCACTCAGAGCTGTGGGCCCTTCCAGGGTAACTCTCCCTGGAAGACCTTTGTCCACCAAATTGACACCCACCCCTCTTTTAAGGCCCACTTCAGGTATTTTCTTTGTGAGGTCCCTGGCCCCATCCCCTATTCCATGTGGCATCCGTAACCCACTTCCTGTGTCCACTCCCTTGGCTCTTTATACACCTCTACTATTGCCTGATCACAGTGGTTCCTATTTACCTGTCACATACCTGGATGTCTCTCAATCCAGAAGGTAAGAACCAGGTGGGAAGTGCCAAAACCAGGAAGAGCTTGCAGGACAAGGGGTATCTCAAAAATATGTGCTGGAAGAGAAGGAAGTTAGAACTAAGCAGGAAAGGAAGTGGAGACTAATCCAAGTGTCCAAAATTCTCTCACCCATGTCCAGTGCTGCCCTGGAAGGATGGCCCAGAGAAAGCATGGACTTGAAAGATAGAGAGCCCAAGGTGTGTATGTGTCACACTGGAGTCAGGCCTCTGTCTATATGTCAAAAGATCAGGTTTATAGGCAGATATCCGGGAAATACACAGTGTTTGCTGACAGCTAGGCTATAGCATCAAGGCATTAAGTCATCAGCCTACCCATGGCAGGGCCTTCATAGGAAGAGGGAGGTAGAGAAACAGGCTCTAGCTCTTGGGGGAGGAGCTTAGCAAGAACCCAGCCAAGCAGACTGAAGTTTGAAACACTCTCTAGGCCAAAGAGGAATTAGAGGACTGAGCAGGTAAACCAAGGCAGGAGCCCAGATGCATGTAGGGAGCACATTTCAAGAGAAAGAGATGCTTGGAGACTATGTAACAGGCCCACGGAGCATCCCTGGGCACCCCCACCAGAAAATGGAGGTCAGGCTCCCAGGTGAGTTCTTGTCCTGGTCAGGGGTAGCTCAGGAGCTAGGGTGGACTGGGCTGGCATGGAGAAAGCGGAGGGAAAAGAAGCAAAGGCAGATGGGGAGGTTCCCCAGCCAGGGGGAAGGGTCCTTTCTTATTTTACATTCCCCACATCCAGCAAACTGTCTGATCCATACCAAACAGTCAAGAGAAATTTGCTGCAGTGCAGTTTAGGAGTGAGAGAGGTTTCCAGACACCTTTCCGTCATTTTGGCAGGTAACTTCCAGCGTTCCTTGCCAGGCCTGCTTACTGGAACCCTGCGTCCAGTTCCACGGAGAAAATGCAATTCCCCCTCTGCAGTATTGCTCATTACCAAGAAAAATGATGGCTTGATAGTCTTCCAGCAAGAGAGGATGATCTATTTTATTTGGAAGTTTGGTAATTGATTAGGGCAATAGATTTTCTTCAGGGCAGCCTCCCTGGGAGAGTCTGGCCAGGGCACGAGATTTACATACATCAGGCTCACTCTGCCTTCAAAATGTGTCTCAGAGGATGAGATCACAAGGCCATTACTGGAGTGGGTGGTGGGCTGAAAGGGTGGGGAGGCAGAGTGGAATTCCCAGACATCATTTCTCAACAAGGAGGCCTGTGTCTAGTTCAGAATGCTTTCAAGTGCTTTTCTGTCAGTAACTTTTAGGTAAATCCATTGCCAAGGATCTGTGTGCCCTGGGCTATGATCAGAGCATGTGCTTCTTTGAGGGTCTCTGCTGACCAAGCCTCAGTATAGATGAGCCCTGGAAACTTACTACTGGCTGGTGTGGTGCCCAGTCATGGCTGCACAAGCCTATGGCTACCCCACAGCCTCAGTGAAGTGATATCCTTGGAGTGCACAGTAAGTCCTCACTTAATGTCATCGATAGGTTCTGTGACTTTTAGGGAAATAACATTTAATGACACCAATATTGCTAATTGATATAAACAAGAATTAAGTTCCTACTCATCATCTCATCAATGTTAGAACAAAATGACATTGAACAAACCAATGTTATTCAAGGACCTTCTGTAAATCATGAGGCCATAGTAGAGGTTAATAGCCCAGCTCTTAGCAAACACATGGTCTCTATCACAAACATGTGAGGCATGTCCTATCGTATAGCCCCCAACTTTATATCTAACTCTGTGTGTGTCTCTGGGTCAAAACCTGCTCTAGGAAAAACTTTCAAACCTGCCATTTACCCACACACACACAGACACACCCCCAATGTTCATATAAATCATTGTGTTCTCTTTCCCAGAGGAATCTTCACTTTAAGGCTTACCATTAACACTCTGGTAAGGAAATTTCTAGCACCATTGCATTGATAAGATGGAGGGGTATTGGGGTGAGGAGGGGGGGCATACATACCCCAGACAAAGCACATTTTGTATTATTGTCGTGTCACTGCCTTTCATTGAGTCACAACCCATCCTCTAAATTAGTTAGGGCCTATAGGACTCAAATACAAAGTTGAATATGATACATTAATTATAATAACAGCATTTTGAATTTAACCCCAAATGCAAAGGTTGAAGGGTAAAAGTGTTTAGCTCTTGTCTACATGCATGTAAAGAATTGATGGATGACCTGAGGCTATAATACTGTGCCCCAGATGTCTGAGCATCCTCAATAAGAGTCAGGTCAGCTCAGTCAGGACTGTATCTCCACAAGGGATCCCAAAGGCACATCTCTGGGATGGTCTAAAACAGTGGTTCTCAACTTGTGGGTCGCGACCCCTTTGGCGGTCGAACGACCCTTTCACAGGGGTCACCTAAGACCATCCTGCATATCAGACATTTACATTACGATTCATAAGAGTAGCAACATTACAGTTATGAAGTAGCAACGAAAATAGTTTTATGGTTGGGTCACAACATGAGGAGTTGTATTTAAAGGGCCAGAAGGTTGAGAACCCACTGGTCTAAAAGAATGAGATACTCGTCTGGTCTGTGCCATTCTCACTCTACTTACTCAACCTCACGAGGGAAGAAGTTTCTCCCTTGACCAGCTGGACCCAAGTTCCACAGGGCCCCAACAGACTAAGAGAGCATCTCCACCTCTTTTCTACCCACACACAGTGGTGTGCCTGGAATGGTGAAAACTGGCACCCTCATGCCCCTCCTTGGGTAGGATTCTACCCTCTACACTTCAGCTCCTAGTCTCATGTCTATCGTTAAAAAGGTGGCCCTAAACAGACTAGTAGCACCAGCGACAGCTGTGTGTGTGGGGGGGAGGGGGGAGGATTTTCCTCAAGGATGACACCATGGAGGTAAACATCTACTCTGATAAAATGTAAATCTGGCCTTGTAGATGAACTTGCCTTGTTAGAAAAGTGTAGATGCCTTAGGGGAGAGTCCTAAGGTGGGCCTCACCTATATTACTTGTTGAGCAAATAGTGATATTGGAAAGCATACCAATCAATCAATAAATGTTATTGCACATCTATGATGTACAAGGCTAGATTCTATGAGGGATACAAAGGTGAATAAAGCCCCAACCCAGGCTCTTAAGATTTAAGTGGGAACTCACCCATGAAGTAATTACTGCAAACTCCCTATTGCTTACATGGCACTGAGGTGGTTATTAATATAGTAACTAATACCCATTAAATTGTTAATTGGTATATTAATAAATGGATTTATTCCTGTCCATTCTGGCTACCTTCTTTTCCCTGTTCACCAATGTATAAAAAATAGAAATTCAAGCACCAGATTCAGTGATTCTCTTGAAACCCAATAAAAAACTATAAGAACCCCACTGAGCATCATGATGGCTTTCTCCCAGGATAGGCTGAGGGGGACACATTGGCCGAATTCTATTCAGATGTGTTAAAGTACCTTGTGATGTGTGCCTGGCACCACAAGTGTCTGTCACTCAGTTACTGTCAATTAATATTTGTTCAATGAATCAATGATTGATTGAAAATGGAAGAGTTTTCAAGCACTCTTAATACAACTACCGATTCTAGATGTTATGATTTAAAAGTAACTGCCTTGTTATACTAACTCACATCAGTGAGTTAAATCAGTTTTAAGGAATGATTTTGGAGGGTGTGGACAGAATGTAAATTTGGTATTTAAAGACCTGGGTACTAAACTTGATTGGTCCTAACCAGCCCGGTTGGCCTTGGGAAGGAACTTTAAATCTTTCTAAGCCTGTTTCCTGGTGAAATAGACTGGGAGAGGGGGTACAAGCAGAACCCAGAGGAGGTACAGAGGAAGAGACACAGCAGAAGCATCCCTCCCAACCCTTGGGCACCCTCCACAGCTCACCCGCATGGATGGCTGCTGACACATGGGGCCTGGGAGGTCATGGGGATTGAAAAACTGCACTTCAGAAGAAACGGGCCCCAGAGAAAGAGAAAGCAGTAGGGACATTAAGACAGACTGTTCTCAGAAATGAAGCAAGGCACACTCTGCATTCTTCTCCTTTAAGATGATCTAAGGATGCACAGCCTGGCACACAGCCTCTCAGACCACCCTGGTGACTGCAGGAGCTCCTCATCTCAATTTCAAAGGTGATAGGCAGTGTGCAACCTTAATGTTGATAAGTCATTGAACTAATCATTGGTATTCTCCCCTAAGTCCTCTTTCTAAAGCTTTTCTCTATAAAACATAACCTTTGACTTTGGGGGACACATGGAATCTACTGTACCAAGTATGGGGTCAGAGAGAAAATGAAATTGAATTTTCCTTTTTTCTTCTTTATTTCCTTTCCCTCCTCTACTACTTTTCTTCCTTTCTTTCAGCCAAAAATCCAGCAGTATAAAAAATGGAAGGTTACTGGGGCAATACTTTGGAAACTTTGGTTCTACTCCCAAAATTGCCACTAAATAAGTGTCAACCTGGTAACGTCACTTTATTTCTCCAGCCCTCAGTGTCCTCACTTGTAAATGAAGGTCTGAGCAGATCAGTGACTTTCAAACGCTGCCTCGGGGAGCAGAGATAGGGGAGAAAGATCGGAATTAGGTTCTAGCTCTCTGTAGTCTCCTCAGTGAGGAGACTCGTTTTTTATCTCCTTTACACAAAGGAGGGGACTCCATCATAGTTCATTTGAAAAGAATAAAGTGTGCCCTTTCCTTTTTTAAAATATGTTTTCATTGATTTCAGAGAGGAATGGAGAGGGAGAAAGGGATAGAAACATCAATGATAAGAGAGAAGCATTGGTCAGCTGCCTCCTGCATCCCCACACTGGGGATCGAGCCTACAACCTTGGCCATGTCCTGACTGGGAATCAAACCATGTCCTCCTGACTCAACACTCAACCACTGAGTCATGCTGGCTGGGCTGCCTTTTGCTTTTAAACACAAAAAAATATAAACCCACTGGGCTAGTTGATCTCAAAGGTCCTTTCCCACGCTAGGGTTGTAGGTTTCTACTGTTTATCAATCTTCTGTCTTATGAAATACCTTGTGCTTGATGCTCAAAGTAAAAAAAAAGGACAAGGGTCCTAGATGAACCATGGAGGTTAAATTAGTGTTGGGGGCACAGGGGACATGGTGCTCTGAGAAGGAGGAGATTGGGAAGGACTGTAGTGAGCAGAGAAAGCATCACAAAGAGATGGACTGGAGTCAAGCCTTGAAAGACAGGCATGTCTAGAAGAGAAGGGCGAGCATATTTCAGAAAAGGAGACCTGTCCTCTCTCTACTGTCCTCATGTGTGTCATCTGTGAGCCGGTACAGGGACACAGAGGTAAGAGAGACAGGCAGGGCGGACACCTCACCAGAGGACCCAGCGGTCTCAGGGACTAGCTCTATTTGGTGCTCTTGATGGTGACAGCAGAGCTTTTCCCACAAGTTCTTCTGACTCTAGAGAGCTTGGAGCAGGCCACCTGAGTCATCAGGAGGGCAGACAAAATGACCTCCCAAAGTAACTTCCCATGAGACACGGCCCTGGCTGATTCGGTTTGGCTGTGATTCCGAGACATTCCAATATCTGCCCAAAGGGCAGGCCCTCAGCCCAGCCAGACGGGCCTCAGCCTGCCTCTCCCAATAGATAATTACACCTCAGGTCTCCAAAACATCCCCCATGTGGGTAACCCTTGGAAGTGACATGCTGTTTTCTGATGGGAATTAAAGGAGCTGAAGTAACGAAAAGGCTTCTCAGCTGGAGAGTTTATTATTCTTTTAACTGTGGCATTAAACCTCAGGCTAGCATTACATGAACATCCATGGTGCTGTCCAACTTGTCCAGGAACAGGCTTCATCACGGCCAGGCCCAGTCTGACCTGGAGAAGGCAGCCACCAGTTCTTGGCCAGGAGTTGTCAGTCCTAGAACTCGAGGAACTCCATGCCCTGACATTCTCTCCCAGAGTGTTCTTGCCTTTTGACTGATGCCAGACATTCTACCTTTGGGATTTGGGGTATTCTACTGAAGACTTTAGTCCTCGTCTCCCTGGGAGGGAATCTTAGGTAGCTTAATAGAGTGCCAAAATAGAAGTTCCTGATTACAGAGAACAGTTAGAGAGTAAGCAGCTTACTCAACAGGGCAGCTGCTATAAGAATTTTATGCTTTATGGTTGAACTGGAGTGTCCAAATTAATTCCGTGTCTTCGACATCTTCAATGAGATGTGTTAACTCTAAGCTAATAATAATAAACACAACATTTAGATTCAATATTCTGTATACTCTATCATATAGAATAAGGAATAAGATGCATAATGTATTTTCCCAATCACAATCCCATGCTTTAAAGAGCTGTTACCTGCCAAAGCACAGATCACAGCTCTGGGTTATTACAGCATTTCTGAGACATCCTTGAGAGACGTCGTCTCATTTCATAGCTGATACAAATTAGATCCTGTTCACCATGGGCTACACACTTTAGCTTTCATACTTTATCAAATGCTGTAATTTTTTAAAAATAAATAATTCTTTTTAAAAATTACACATCCATTGTGTGCATGTATCCAGTGTTAATCTCCAGCATAACTCCTCTATGATAGCATTTGTATTTGGTCATTTGGTCATTCATTCAATCTGTTTAGCAACTGTCAAAGTATAATTCTAGCCTTCTGGATTACTGGTGGGAAGCCCACATTTACAGTCTGGAGGTGAAATAGACATTAGTCAGGAAAACAGCACTGTAACTGCTGGGATCGTGGAGTGACAGACAGAACCCAGAGGAAAGGACTCTAACTTCCTGGGGCCCCAGGAAAGCTTCACAGATGAGTGGTCATAGTTGATGCTTTCCGATCTCAGGCCCTGATAGCCAGGGATTAAGACATTGTGACCAGAGCCCACCTTCCTTTGTGTTTTCACAAAAAAATGGGTAGTCTAGAGCAGTGGTCGCCATCCTTTTGGACCTCACGGACTACCAGCGGTCCATGGATCACCGGTTGGCGACCGCTGGTCTAGAGGACGAGAGTTAAAATTTTTTTCTAGTCCTTTTCTTACCAAAAAAGAAAAAGAGAACAGGCAGATCTCAAAGTTTTGGACACCTCTTCAATAGAGTGCCACCTTAGCTCCTTCTCCCTGGAGAGCAAAGCCAAAGGCGGGCAAGCTGGTTTGCACAGGTGTCAGGAAAATGAGCTGTGTCCACTGTGCTTCTGGCAAGCTGAGAGCCAAGAGCCCCCACTGGCAGGGGGCCAGCCCAGTGGCATGCAAGCAGCATAATACACAATCTAAATGCAAACGTTTGGGGCCTGATTGGGGAATCAATTAACAGTAAGCATTTACATCCATTTACAAAATAGCAGTGTGCTACAGTATACCTACATTGTAATTGGAAACTAAAATAATACCGGGAGGAATAATTGTTAAAAACTCTTTTCCAAAAAGACAAGCATAATATTAAGAAAACAAAAAATGTTGTCCATCTGCAGAGTGATATCCTCCGGGAGGCACCACAGAACACACTAACAAGCAACTGAATCCATGTATAAATGAAATGAAGTCCACGAAGGCGAGGAGAGGCGCGGTTGGGCACTGACTGGAATAATCTCCCTTGCAGATGAGCTGCCCCTAAACCAGACATAGTTCCATGTGATCGCTTCTTGTAGGAGCTGGGATGCTCGGAGGCTGGGCATGACCCTCAGGGGAAATTATGCTCGTTCACAGAGTCCCCAGTGTTAGTTCTAAACCTGGATCCTCCTCTCCCGCTTGCACACCCCCCTGCCCACACATGAGCATGTGCAAGCACAACATTCCACTGGCTCACCCCCCTGGGGGGATCCCAGACACATCATTCACTGTCAGCTGCTAGCTGGGGGACAGTCCCTGGAAGGGACTAACTAGGATAAGGGGACAAGGAAGGTGAAGAAAGTTCATAAGCCACAACCTGAGTTCTTGGCCTTCAGGAAGGTGCCAAGCCAAATATCTTCTGGCTAATGACTAAGAAATTAATCGGAAGGTTCAGAGAAACCCACTGTGCCCTGGCTCTAGGCCCTGCATCTCTGAGAACACTGATTCTACTCTAAGCTTTGGTCTCTGAGTAAAGCCAGAGTCAGGTGCAGTCCTGAGCTAAGAACTAAGGCTGCTGCCACCAGGCACTTGGCAGTGATATCACGCTACTCGCCCAGCTCCTCTGGGTGTTAGCAGACTTTGCATACATGGATAGGAGGTGGATGCTTCTTCTACCTGCACACACTGGAAACCATACCTGTGGCATGCTCACGGGTCTGAGGGCCAATGAGCGTGCTTTGTACATACTGCTTGATTTAAGTTCCCAAAAGGTGGGAACCATATTTGATATGTCCATGGAGACTAAAATGATGCTTTAGCCATAATCTTGGAATGAGCCATGCTACCTGCTGGACTCTGCCTAGCACCACTTTCTCCATCGGTGGGTATGGATAATCGAGACACGTTTGTTGCAGAAGCAAAGCCCATCACCAGAGAAGCATTGAGTCCCTACCAGGTGTAAAGCTCACACTAAACTCCCTTCAAAAATATGAACATACTGCCTGGTCGTTGTGGCTCAGTGGTTGAGCATCAACCCATGAACCAGAAGGTCACTATTAGATTCCTGGAAAGGGCACATACCCTGATTACTGACTCAATCCCAAGTAGGGGGTGTGCAGGAAGCAGCCGATCAATGATTCCCTCTCATCATTGATGTTTCTCTCTCTCCCCCCTTCCTCTCTCTGAAATCAGTAAAAACATTTTTTTTAAAATATGAACGTACTACACATGATTGTTGACAGAGTACATGATGAAGAGCTAAGGTGACAGGTGGTGCAGATCATGGGTCAGTGTGAATACCTTGAACTTACCCTGTGTCCCCTATAGAGCCTGACACAGTGCTTTCACATAGTACTAAGGATGACATTAACACCTTTTGAATGACTGATTAAATGTATTTAAAATTGCATTTCTTTCTGGATTTTAATTAAAATTTATGAAATAAACTCAGCATGTAAAGGGAGTTAGTTAGATCTTTATGGAAAAGTGTTTCTCTGGGAGTTGACATCCATGGGGCTAGAAGCAATGTGGCGCCCTGGGGAGAGCGTGAAATTTCAGCATCAGGAAAGCTGGCACTGCCTCTTCTAGCTGTGTGACCTGGGGCAATTTACTTAACCTCTGGGACTGCCATTTCCTCCTCCCTGAGCCCAGAGGTAACAATTTACCTAATTTGTAGGTGATTGTGCAAAGATCAGGAAAAAAGGCTTAGCAATTGGCAAAGCCCTAAGCAAATATAAACTGTTATTATCATGATTATTACTATTGTAGGAGCCTACATTCCATTCTTTTGAATGACAAGGATGATTTTCCCCATGCTGGCAGGAATAGAGATTTTGAGTGCTTCTTCCAGCAGCTGGGATGGTGTGCACACCTTCTCCCCACCTGCTCTGAGATCCTCTGGGATCTGAACTGCTGGTTTAGAAGACAGTGATGTCTAGGACTAACCAACAGGCCCACCTGTGGAGGGACCCACACCCTGCCCCTCCCATCACCCCACTTCTTGATCAGGTGATCCCTTAACTACCATGTTTAGTTCACCCATATATTTGAACCCACATATTTTTATTAATATATAGCATTATATTAGTTTCAGAATCATTCAATACTTGTTTGAAAAATGATCACCACAATAAGTCTAGTTAACATCCATCTGCATATAGAGTTAAAAATTCTTTTCTTGTGATGAAGACTTTTAAGATGAACTCTCTTAGCAACTTTCAAATATATAATACACTATTCACTACAGCCACCATGCTCTGTATTACCTCCCCAGGACATTTGTTTTATAAGTGGAGGTTTATACCCTTGACCCCTTCATGCCTGTTACTCACCCTCCTCCCTCCACCTCTGGCAACCACCAATCTGTTGTCTATATCAATGAGCTTGGTTTTTGTTTGTTTGTTTAGATTCCACATATAAGAAAGCTCATATGCATTTGTCTTTCTCTGACTTCACTCAGCATAGTGCACTCAGAGTTCATCCATGTTGTCACAAATGGCAAGGTTTTGTCCTTTTTATGGCTCAGTAGTATTCCTGTGTGTGTGTGTGTGTGTGTGTGTGTGTGTGTGTGTGTGTGTGTGTGTATCCATCTTTATTCATCTATCAGTGGACACTTGGGTTGTTTTTATATCTTTACTCATAAATAATGCTGCATAAACATAGGGATGCATATATCTTTTTTAATTAGTGTTTCGTTTTCTTCAGGTAAATACCCAGACATGAAATTGTTGGATCATATGGTAGTTCTAGTTTCAACCTTTGAAGGAAACTCCAAGCTGTTTTCCATAGTGGCTGCACCAGTTCCCATTCCTACCAGCAGAGTATGAGGGTTCCCTTTTCTCTGCATCCTCATCAACACTTGTTATTTCTAAGTCCCCATATTTTTAAGAGAGTTTTGAGGTCTGGAAGGGACGCGCTGCCTGTTTGATGATGGTCTTTGCCTCTGCGTTTTCTGGATTACCCACAGTGGAAGGAGTAGTGCTAAGCAGAGTCCAAAAGAGTTGAATGGCTCATTCCAAGACGATGGTTAAAACTTCTTTCCCAGCTTTGTCTCATGCATTGTACCAAGGACTCTTGGGGACACAGAAGACTCACCCTTAGAGAGTGTCCAGGGTAGGGACTGAGAACCACAAAGGCAGACCCATAGTGACTACCTGTGAGATAAGTGTTGCCGGGGTCCAACCCCAGCAGGTCCAGGGGTCCCCAAAGGTGTGGACGGAGTCGGCAAAGAAGGAATGACATGGAGGCAGCGTTCAGTTGATCAGCAGCCTAGCCAGGATCTCCAGCCAGGATCTCCAGCCAAGTTCTGGTCTGGATCTCCAGAGAGGTTCTGCTTCAGATCTCCAGCCAGGTTCTGTGTCCATGTTCTCTTGCTAGGTTCTCCAGCCAGGTTCAGTCCAGGTTCTCCAGCCAGGTTCAGTCACCAGGTTCTAGTCAGGTTCTCTTGCCCATTTCTGTAGTCAGGTTCAGTCCAGGATCTTTTGCCATGTTCTCTCCAGCGAAGTTCTTCTGTCTCTAGTTCTGTCTCTTGCTGTCTTATTGCATCTGTATTTATACCAGTTGATTCAATCCTATCAATCTCTATTACAAAGGTTAGGGCGTTTCTTATCTTCATTCCAGGGAGTAAAGATTATGTAGCTTAAGCATGATTGTTCCTAGTTAAAGTGATTAATTACCCACCTGGCACTAGTTAAGAGGTTTTATTCCCACCTTAACTTCAGGGGAAAATCCCTACCTGGGGAAACAACCTTTCTCAGAGAGGAGACCTTGGTTAAAACACATAGTGCCAAGAAGGTGAGCAAACATATTAAGAACAGTATGCCATATGTGCCAGGTCCCTTGAAACAGCAAGCATGGACCGGCTCCCGGCAAATTCCCCCTTTTTTATTTTTTAAAAGCAGGCATTAAAAAGGAAAAAAAAAAAACCCAAATGCTTTCTTGTATCCATTTTAAGAGTAGGATTGGCGCTTTCCGCTATTACCTGAGGCCTGATCTATCACCCCAGGGAGAGCTTGCCAATCCTGCACTTTCCCGGGGTGGAAAGGCTGCAGTGGGGTTAAGGATAAGGCTCCTTGGGCCTACCTTCTCCCATGCCATTACATTTACCTTTCCTTCCTCAGAAAAGCATGGACATACTTCTTGTATAAAACATTCTGTCTGACTGGGAGCAACCCCAATTCCTCTGCTAGCAAGCATATATGTTAAAAGATCAATACAGAGTCTTATTTCTTTAGACTCAGTATGGCACATCTTCTCAATCTAAGAATCAATACAGAGTCTTCTTTCTTTGGACTCAGTATGGCACATCTTCTCAATCTAAGTTCTGTACTATCCACCTTCTTACCCTACTTATCCTCTATAGGGGGGTCTGTAGCACCCTGGTGGAGTCCTATCCGTCCCGAGTGTGGGGGTTCTCACTGGGAGGGGGGGGGGGGCTTACCTAGGGGAATCCTGTTCCAGGGCTTCCCAAAGGTGTGGACGGAGTCGGCGAAGACTATCCACCCTCTCTTACGGTGGAGTCCTATCCGTCCCAAGAGTGGGGCAAAGACTATCCACCCTCTTTCTACGGTGGAGTCCTATCCGTCCCGAGTGCAGGGCGCTTACCTAAGGGAACCCTGTTCGGGCGCCAGATGCCGGGGTCCTGCCCCAGCAGGTCCAGGGGTTCCCCATAGGTGAGGACGGAGTCGGCGAAGAAGGAACGACACGGAGACAGCGTTCAGCTGATCAGCAGTCTAGCCAGGATCTCTAGCCAGGATCTCCAGCCAACTTCTGGTCTGGATCTCCAGCGAAGTTCTGCTTAGGATCTCCAGCCAGGATATGTGTCCATGTTCTCTTCCTAGGTTCTCCAGGTTCTCCAGCCAGGTTCTGTCCAGGTTATCCAGCCAGGTTCAGTCACCAGGTTCTAGTCAGGTTCTCTTGCCAATTTCTGTAGTCAGGTTCAGTCCAGGATCTTTTGCCATGTTCTCTCGCTAGGTTCTGTCTCTAGGTTCTGAGGCCAGTTTCTGTCCAGGATCTTTTGCCATGTTCTCTCCAGCGAAGTTCTTCTGTCTCTAGAGAACGTTCTGTGTAGGTTCTGTGCCTAGGTTCCATCTCTCTTGGTTCCGTATTCTAAGTTCTGTATTCTAAGTTCTGTGTCTTGCTGTCTTGTTACAACTGTATTTATACCAGTTGATTCAATCCTATCAATCTCTATTACAAAGGTTAGGGCGTTTCTTATCTCCATTCCAGGGAGTAAAGATTATGTAGCTTAAGCATGATTGTTCGTAGTTAAAGTGATTAATTACCCACCTGGCACTTAGTTAAGAGGTTTTATTCCCTCCCTAACTTCAGGGGAAAATCCCTACCTGGGGAAACAACCTTTCTCAGAGACCTTGGTTAAAACACATAGTGCCAAGAAGGTGAGCAAACATATTAAGAACAGTATGCCATATATGCCAGGTCCCTTGAAACAGCAAGCATGGACCGGCTCCCGGCAAATTCCCCCTTTTTTATTTTTTAAAAGCAGGCATTAAAAAGAAAAACCCAAACGCTCTCTTGTATCCATTTTAAGAGTAGGATTGGCGCTTTCCGCTATTACCTGAGTCCTGATCTATCACCCCATGGAGAACTTGCCAATCCTGCACTTTCCCAGGGTGGAAAGGCTGCAGTGGGGTTAAGAATAAGGCTCCTTGGGCCTACCTTCTCCCATGCCTTTACATTTACCTTTCGGGCATCTTTCCTTCCTCAGAAAAGCATGGACGTATTTCTTGTATAAAATGTTCCATCTGACTGGGAGTAACCTTAATTCCTCTGCTAGCAAGCATATGTGTTAAAAGATCAATACAGAGTCTTATTTCTTTAGACTCAGTATGGCACATCTTCTTAATCTAAGAATCTATACAGAGTCTTCTTTCTTTGGACTCAGTATGGCACATCTTCTCAATCTAAGTTCTGTACTATCCACCTTCTTACCCTACTTATCCTCTGTAGGGGGGTCTGCAGTACCCTGGTGGAGTCCTATCCGTCCCGAGTGTGGGGTTCTCAATGGGGGGGGGGGGGGGCTTACCTAGGGGAATCCTGTTCCAGGGCTTCCCAAAGGTGTGGACGGAGTCGGCGGAGACTATCCACCCTCTCCTACGGTGGAGTCCTATCCATCCCGAGAGTGGGGCTTACCTAGGGGTCCCTGTTCGGGCGCCATATGCCGGGGTCCAACCCCAGCAGGTCCAGGGGTCCCCAAAGGTGTGGACGGAGTCGGCAAAGAAGGAATGACATGGAGGCAGCGTTCAGTTGATCAGCAGCCTAGCCAGGATCTCCAGCCAGGATCTCCAGCCAAGTTCTGGTCTGGATCTCCAGAGAGGTTCTGCTTCAGATCTCCAGCCAGGTTCTGTGTCCATGTTCTCTTGCTAGGTTCTCCAGCCAGGTTCAGTCCAGGTTCTCCAGCCAGGTTCAGTCACCAGGTTCTAGTCAGGTTCTCTTGCCCATTTCTGTAGTCAGGTTCAGTCCAGGATCTTTTGCCATGTTCTCTCCAGCGAAGTTCTTCTGTCTCTAGTTCTGTCTCTTGCTGTCTTATTGCATCTGTATTTATACCAGTTGATTCAATCCTATCAATCTCTATTACAAAGGTTAGGGCGTTTCTTATCTTCATTCCAGGGAGTAAAGATTATGTAGCTTAAGCATGATTGTTCCTAGTTAAAGTGATTAATTACCCACCTGGCACTAGTTAAGAGGTTTTATTCCCACCTTAACTTCAGGGGAAAATCCCTACCTGGGGAAACAACCTTTCTCAGAGAGGAGACCTTGGTTAAAACACATAGTGCCAAGAAGGTGAGCAAACATATTAAGAACAGTATGCCATATGTGCCAGGTCCCTTGAAACAGCAAGCATGGACCGGCTCCCGGCAAATTGTGATATGGCTCAGGGGCCAGAAGCAGGGCAACAGTCAGAAAAGCTTGGAAGTTTGGGAGAAGCAGGAAAGAGGGGACATTTAAGACAGGAATAGCAGCCTTGGAAAAGACTACCAAGGAAGAAGCCTGTTCTTTTTATTTTCCTTGTCTTGTCCTTCTTTTTAACTTACTTTTCGAGGGAAACAGATTTACATGTGAGTTTATGTCTGGCTCCAGGAATCTTCTGAATTCTCTGCATTCCCTGAACCATCAAGTTGCAAAGTCAAACCTGCACCAGAACCCGTGGGTATGTGTCAAAACTGTAGATTCCTACAGAATCAGAATCTCTGGGGTTAGCCCCCAAATCTGCATTCACTGGTATACCAAACAGCCTGATGATTCTGAAGACTCGGGTTGGGGGGCAGGGCGGGGGGGTGAGCATGCTGATGGTAAGGGTTGGGGGACATCACTAGAAAGCGAGAGCTTTTACCCAGAGCCATGGGTAAATGGGCCTCAAGTTCACTCACTGAGCAAACTTTTAGGGGCAACTTGTCATGGAGGAAAGCGTGCTGGGCTGGGAGTCAGGAGACACAGGTTCTAATCCTGCCTTGACTATTTGCCTTTGAGTAATGTTAAAGTAGTCATACACCTTTTCTGACCTTCTGTCTGCACAGCTTATGACCAGAGTAACAATCTCCCTCACTGGGTTCTTGTGGATTTCAAATGAGAACATGAATGCTAACGCACCTTCAGAAATATAAAGTGCTGACATTGTGTTATGGGCAAGCTGCACTCTGAAAAGGAAGCATTTCTTAGTGTTCGCCCAAAGCAGCTAAGCAGAAGCATGACCGCCAAGAGCCCATGAGGAAGCGTCTAGCTTGCAGTGATAAACTTGAGCAGTCTGCCCTGGCAGGCTTGCCCTTAACATTTCAGGCCGTGGGGAGTTTCAACCCTGCCCTTCGAGGCCCAGCAGCTTCCCAGCCGCATCCCTCAGCCCTCATCCCTCCTTCTGCTTCAGATGGCCCCAGCTCGGGGCGGGAACAGCCCTACATAACTCACTGCCCGGAATGGAAAGGCCACCAAGCACACTTAATTCTGTGCTGACATTTCCTGGGAAACAAGCCTAGCTCTCCATCGTCCTCTGAAAGAGGCTGATGGTTTTAGTAACAGGGCTTTCTTCAGGAAATGCCATTCATGCATTCATTCATTCATTCATTCTAGACCACAAATATTTATTGATTTTTTTTTCATTGCGCTTGTTGCTGCTGCTGCTGTTGTCACTTGCTGTGCAAAGATGTCGTTTGCTTGCTTTCCTCGGGCTCTTGTCTGATTTCTCAGTTCTCACTGACATGTGGGCCATTGGAAAATCATATTACCCAACAGCAACACCCTATTACCTTGGGCAATGGAAGTCAGAGGACATTTTTAAGGACACCTAGTTTAAACAATCTTGATTCCTTAGTGTTCCCATTACTTCTAAATTGCTATGCACAGCAGCCAGAAAAACTGGTCTATTTAGGGTTCAAGTCAGGAGCAGTCCAGGTGTCTTATCAGAACCCATAGATGGTCTATAGCAGGCTGGAGTCTCACCCATCACTAGGTAATAGAAACTCAGGGATCTCCACTTTGAAAACTGGAGAGAGAGAGAGAGAGAGGGCGAGAGAGAGAGAGAGAGAGAGAGAGAGAGAGAGAGAGAGACACTTCCTCATCCTATATAATAAAAGCCTAATATGCTAAGTGCCCAGTCACCCATTCAACCAAAGTGTAATATGCTAATGATATGCTAAGCCTGCTCAACCACTTGCTATGACATGTACTGACCACCAGGGGGCAGACAGTTAACCGTTCAACCAGTTGCAAGGACGTGCACTGACCATCAGGGGGCAAATTCTCAACGCAGGAGCTGCCCCTGGTCAGTGTGCTCCCACAGGGGGAGCACTGCTCAGCCAGAAGCCCTGAGCCAGGCTCACGGCTGGTGAACACAGCAATGGTGGCAGGAGCCTCTCCCACCTCCATGGCCGCACTAAGGATATCCAACTGATGGCTGGGGCCTGCTCCCTGCGGCCCTAAGCCATCAGTCGGACATCCCCCGAGGGCTCCCAGACTGCGAGAAGGCACAGGCTGGGCTGAGGGACCCCCCTCCCCACGGACACCCCTCTACCTCACCCCCAGTGTACAAATTTCATGCACCGGGCCTCTAGTTACTAGATGAAATGGCATTAAATATCCTTCCTTCTTCTCCTTCCCATCCTTTTAAATCTCCTTTACACATATCTGGGGGTTCTTTAAATTGGTTTCTATTAATGATGAAGCAAGGAAAATAAGTTGAGGTTAATCATAGAAATAAGCAAATGAGATAAGAATTGACTTCACTGGATCAGCCCTGGCATCCCATTTCCCCATCTCTCTCTCCCAGGAAGGGTCAGGTGGATTGTGCTTGCCATAAATGATTGATTATAGTGCCACTGGTACAGTCTACCTTGCATGTCTTGAGAAATGTCCTTTCTCCAACCACTTCCAGGCCCCCTAGGGATATTCCTTGGCTCCATTTCCCTTTATTACTACCCATAAACTGCTTTGACTTGCACTGAACATGTGCCAAAGCCCTTGGCATGGACACAGAAATCACTTTTATTAAACTCTAGTGATGAAAATATGCTTATATCACCCATGATCATTTCAAATGCTCACAAACTTAACTGGCTGTGCATTCCAATTAGTGTTTTATAAATCTACTCAAGAATTATTTTCATATTTTTGATAAGACTCGTAAGACCAGGAGTATATATTCTGATAGGGTCCTAGATGAACTGTGGCCCATGATCACACCCAGTGCACTGGAAATTTTAAATTTCCAATTATACAAATTCAAGTTGATGACAGACATGCCATTTTTGACACAGTTGGTGGCAGCCATTTGTTTCTAAGTGTGTGCTGAGACATGATGGAATTCAAGGTACACCTTGGGTCTCTTTGATATCACACAAGTCTCATCAGAATCAACCCACTAGTTCAAAGGATATTTGTAAAGGAGGAATAAAAAATTATAAATGGTCAACAAAAGCATCATTTTATTTGACTAAATGAAGAAAGAAGGCATAAGGTATTGAGATGTTCTTTCCTATATGAGAGACAGTTTCAGAGAAAATAAACTGATATTGCATATTAAGTATTTGGTTTCTGCAGGGAGGGTCTTCGGTATAGCAAATTTTAGCCTGTACAACCATTCTTTTCCCAACAGTGACCCCTCATGGTTTATAGTCACTGGGATTTCCTATCCAGCTGAAGGGAATTTAAAAAAAAAAATTCTCTTGCCCAGCCAGCGTAGCTCAGTGGTTGAGGGTCGATTCATATGAACCAGGAGGTCACAGTTTGATTCCCACTCAGGGCACATGCCCGGGTTGCAGGCTCAATCCCCAGTAGCGGGTGTGCAGGAGGCAGCTGATCAATGATTCTCTGTCATCATTGATGTTTCTGTCTCTCTCTCCCTCTCCCTTCCTCTCTAAAATCAATTAAAAATATCTTTTTTTTCTAAATCCTCTTTGTTGGTGTAATCTGAGGGTACCATGTGTGACAAGACTAGCAATCATTGTCAGGATGCTTTGACATTGCAATAAAATGTCAATTTCTAATTCTGGTGCCTAATTGGGAGATGGGCTCTTCTTACCAATAGGTTGACACTACTAGACATTCCTACCAAGGCTAACTGTGCTTGGCACTGTGGGGGCATAGAGGAAAGTATCACCTGATACTGAGTCAAGTAGCTTGTAATTTGCTTGGGAAGATAAAGAAACTAACCAGAAAATCCAGTAATGAAAAAAAAACTAGGGCCAAACTAGTGCTTCAGATAAGAAGCAATATTGAAGTGAAGTTGAGAGGTCAGCAAAGAGTCACAAGGTGGATAATATTAGAGAACTGAGCCGTAAAGAGGAGGAGGTGGATAGAATATCTGATTTAGCTGTAACAGAAAATTCGTGCAGAAGAGGAAGGGGAAATAAATGCATTGTGGACAGGCAGAATGGAGCGAAATCGCACAGGCCTTATAGGCCAGGCTAAAGGGGTGGGTTTTAACTTTCTCAATCTTTTATGATTATCTGGAACAGGAACTTTTACAGGCAAGGAGGGAATTGCTATAAAGTTTGCCATGACCCCACACAGAACACAAATAGAGGAAATGTAATTAAAGGAGGAGATATTGGACAGGAAGAAGATTCTTGAAATCAGAATAATAGATGCGGGATGGATAACAATGGGAAGTTATAAACATAAAATCTCAGAGCTGCAATATTCTGAAGGATAATCTACCAAAGCCTTCATTTTATAGATCAGGAAAGTCAGGCCCAGGGAGGGGCATGTCTTGCCCAAGCTCATGCAGCTGATGAATGGCAGAGCTGAGATCAGCTAGTATCTGTTCCCAAGAATCCTCCAAGAAAAGACAGCTTGGCTCTCTGTTCCGGGAGGGCAGATTGGTCCATGTTCTGATGAACAATAGGATCCTGAGTCCTTACACGACACCTCTCAGTGTTGAAGAGACAACACCGGCAAATCCAAGACAAGATGATTAGGGGAAAAATTAACCTTGATGGTCTCATTTTTCATCTCTTAAAATCTTAACAGCATATCCCCTTCGAGGTATTAGTTGTTATAGATGACGTTGTTGAAATAGCTTAAGAGAAAAACAAGAGGACAAGTTCCCACCTAAAACTAGCAACAGCAGCAATATTACATAAATTACCCAATTAATTTATTCCTTTTTTTGCAAGAAGAAAGAGAAAAATATATACATGTAGAAAAATATATGTAGATCTCTGTATTTTCTACCAAGTTCCTTGAGACCTGCCCTAATATAATATCATTCTATTGGACCTAAAGAGTTTTTCTTTTTCATCTCACATTATCAGCGGCATTTTTTTCCTAATAGTAATGGCTGTCCTACCCACTCTCAGTTCTAATTCTCCATATCTAAGCCTTGACAACTATCTATGATTAAACGTGTTGGAATTAGTTGTTGAATAAGAGTCAATAAAGTGCTGCATACGAGCCTAAGAAGAAAGGAAAGTATAGGGGCTTTACTTACAATAAATTCTGTGGGGAGCTATTTTCATTGTTTGGAAGATTTTTGCACATGGGGTCCAAGGTCCAAGTTGCTACTAGTCTGGCCTCTGAATAAATGAGGTACTAAAATAATAATAGTAAAGAAGTGCACTCCTAAAACAATAGTATGTCAAGTCTCAAAGGAACTTTAGAGTTTATCTGGTCCGACTCTCACATTTTATAGCTACTTGTTCAGGGCCAAACAAGGGATAAGTTGGGCCTTCATGGTGGCTGTGGGACTTCTGCAAAGCGTTAAAAATGGAGCAGGAATACATAAAACAATAGATGTAGGGCGCTCAGAGGTCATTACTCCTACCTTGCATTAGATGAAGGGTGGCCCTGATATTGCACAGGGGAACTGGCTAGTTCCTGGTCAGTTACTGGTAGAGTTGGGCCTCAATCCTGATACAACTTTTCAGCCTAATGTGCTATTCACTGTACCACAGGACATCCTGGCAACCACTGATGCAAAGAAAAAACTACCTTTAAAATATTAGCATTTTGTCAAATCTGAATTCACTGAGACTCTCAGGAAATAAGGCGTTCTGGTTAAAGGAATTAGCCAGTTAGTGAGACCCAAGGTTTGCTTCGTGTCTGTAATTCTAGTCCACTCTCCCATCTGCTATGAACTCTGATCCTCACAAAGAGGCAACCAGAAAGCACCTCCTGTTTATGATCCAGTTTTCTGGAAACCGTTCCAAAATGTCAGATTTCCATTTTCTTTTTATTCTCAGTCTAGTCTAGTGAACATCACGGGGCCTTTGTTTGCTGATGAAGGATCTTGCTAGCACTGTGTAACGCTTGCTATTAATGACAAGGCTGAGATAGATTACTTTTCACACTTCTATTATTTCTGACAACTTTTCCAACTTGAGCTGAATGTGACAAATAGACAAAGATTTTGTTGAAAATATAATTTGTTTCTACCTTTTTCTAGTCTGGAGTATGTGATGGGAATAAAAGTTAAGACATTAGGTTTCTTGATATGCCACAGTACACAGGCTCAGTTCCTCGGTGAAATTCTTTGAGATCTATACTTCCATCCTCATTTCTCAGATAAGGCATCTGAGGCCAGGGGAGGTTAAATAACTTTCCCAAGATCGTATAAATAGTGATGGGGCTGGGATTTTAACCTAGCTCTGAGTCCGTGGTCAGCAATGACTGTACAAGGACTGGGGATATATTCCCAACCATTTGACTTTGAATGAGAGCCTCAGTGTTAACAATTCTATATGGAGGCAAAATAGAAATGTTTGGTAGTTCTTCATCTTTTGGGGGTCACTCTTCCTGTCTGGGCTTCAGTTTCTTCATCTATAAAATAAGAAAAGAAGAGAAGTGAACCAGCCCCCTACTTACTAAACCATCCTTATCCAGCAACATGTGTCTGTTTTCTTTAGCATAGTTGAACTTGGAGCTACAGGCATTAAAAGAGACAGATCTGCTTTTTGTCATCTGAGGAGATTTAATCAGAGAGACAATATGGCCATGAATGAGCAAGTCAAGAACAAATGAATAAAATAGACTGTCTACGTTTTCTTTAGCCAATAGATTACACACTAAATGTGAGTAAAGAAGCCAGGTGTTCTAGACATTAACCTTCAACTACAGGGCTGCTAAGACCATTGATTTTCTACTTTTTAAGCTGTCCCAGAGGGCTTCTTAGAAGACATGAGATTCATTGTATTGTGTGTAAGAGGGAAAACACCCTGGAAAGAGCCAAAGATGGTGTGTCCTAATAGTCTGTTAATGTTGAGAGAAGGTTCTAAGGCACAAGTGGGATGGTCTTGAAGTTGAATGCACAAAGTGTGTTAGTTTCCTAGGGCTGCTATAACAAAGTACCACAAACTAAGTGGTTGAGAACAATAGGAATGTATTCTTTCATAGTGTGGAAGCTAAGTGTTTGAAATCAAGATGTTGGCAGGGTTGGTTCCTTCTCAGAGCACTGAGAGAATTCAACCCGTGCCTTTCTCCTAGCTTCTGCTGATGACCAGCAATTGTTGTCATTCCTTGACTTGTAGATGTATATCTTCAATCTCTGCCTCTATCTTTATATATTATTTCTCTCTGTGTGTCTCTGTGTTCTTGAGAGGACAGTCTAAATGGATTAAGGGCCCACCCTTCCCCAGTATGACCTCATCTTAATTTAGTTCATTAGGTTTGTTACAATCCTATTTCCAAATAAGGTCACATTCTAAGGTACTGAGCAGTTGAGATTTCTACAGATCTTTTGGGGAGACACAATTCAGCCCATGACAAAGTGTAAAAAGCAGAGTGACTGGATGTGAATAGCAGCAAAATACACACACACACACACACACACACACACACACACACACACACACAAACCCACATAAGTAAGAAGATCCAGGTTTGCTAGATTTTGAGAACAGTGAAGCTGAGGGATTCCTGGGCAGGCAAAGTCATAGCAGCAAATGCATTCCCTGAGTCCTGGCCTTAGCAGGGCCCGTCACTTGTGTAGAAAAAAGACTGCAGTGGCCACGGGCGGGGACAGAAAGCAAATAGGAGGCTACAGCTGGCATCCAGGTAAGTGTTGCCACCAACTGAAATGAGAGAATGATCAGGAGTTCAGTTTGGGATGTAGGACAGAGATTGAAAGGAGGCAGTTGGATATACAATTCAACAGAGAGTTCTGAATAAGAAATAAAAATTTGGTGTCCATCAACATATAGATGGCGTTTAGTTATCTATAACTGTGGGGTACATTATTCCAAAACTTAGCAACCTAAAATAACACTCATTTACTCACACAGTTTCTGAGGGCAGGAATCTGGGAGCAGCTCAGTGAGTCTGCAGTCGTTGCTAGGCTCACCTGGAGCTGGAGAATCCACTTCCAAGCCCATCACATGCTGGCTCTTGGCCAGAGGCTTCAGTTCCTTGACCTGTGGGCCGCCCTGCAGGGCTGCTCACACAGCATGGCAGCTTGCTTCCCCAGAGCAAATAGTTCAAGAGAGAAGGAGAGAGGAAAGAATGACAGAGGCTGCAGTCTTTTTTATAACCTAATCTCCAAAGTGGCATGCCGTACTTCTGCCATATGCATGCTGTTCGTCACAACTACCAACCCTAGCACAATGTGGCAGGTACACAGTATGAATACCAGGAAGTGGATATCACTGGGGTTCATCTTGGAATTTTGTTTTTACATTATTTAAACCATGAAATAAAATGAGATCTCCCTTCCTTCTTTCCTTCCTTCCTTCTTTTTTTTTTTTTACCTTTCTTCCTTCTTTCCCTTTGTCTTTTTTGTTTGCTTGTTTCTTTTCTCTTTTTTAATCTTCTGTCTCCTCTTTTCTGCTACATAGCTGCTGATTACCTACTATGTGACAGGCCTGTGTAAGGTCACTGGGGTCAGAGACAGCTTAAACTCAGTGCTTGTCTCTGAAGAGTTCTCAGGGATGGTAAGGCAGCCAAGTAAGCAAATAACCATACCCAGCACCATCTCATGTTCCCAAACTGAACAGATCAGGTGCCCTGGGAGCCCAAAGGGGGAAGCAGTGAACTCTGGGTGGATATGGGGATTCCAGGAAACCTCATAGCAAAATATGGAGCCATTTGAAAGCAGCCATGGGGGGTCTAGAACATTCAGAAACAGCTTCAGGGAGAAAGTTGGGGACCAAGAATAAGAGAACCATTGTACTGTGAAGACCCCTCCTGTCTTCCTCCGGGCTTTGGGCTCTGTTTGTGAGGTGGACTTCTAGAAACCCTCCCTCCAGGGCGTGGGTGCTCACTGCTATCAGAGGTGGCACCTCAGCAGGCTCAGCTGAAGGAGCTTGTGAGGCCGAGGGCTGGGTGCACCTCCCGCAGGTGGGAAATGTAATGGTGTGGCCTCAGACCTGAGGATCAGATCAAATCCAGACCCTGCCTCTATCCCCAGGCAGCCCCCCTGCTGGAGCCCAGCCCGCAGCCCCATTGATCCCAGACCATGCAGGAGAGCCTTTGAAATACGGCTGCCTCTTCCTGGGCTTGCTCCCCGTACCCCCATGGTGTCATTTCCAAATCCATTACATTCCAATGGCTTTGGGATCTTTTAATTACATGTGACGAAGCTTTGCCGTTGCTGGAATTAGACGGCCTGTGTTGACAATTTATAGGCCTCAGCTTTCACGCAAGCAGGGTAATAAATAACATGAAATGGGCCCTTCAGTATTAAAAACTTCAGAGCTACCCACTAAGCCATGACAGAAAGAAAAAAAAAATGAAAGGGTAAAAAAATAAAAAAATAAAACACACAGTAATGCCTGTGTCTCATGTGTTTAAAATACTGTATGTGAAACAGGGGATGTCAAAAATACGGGGTGTTGAGCAATAGGCAACTCATAAAATTTTATCTCTGGCCTGAGGATTTCCAACCATATAATGAGGACTTTCCCTTTTCTTTTTCTTTTTTAATCCTGGGCAATTCATGTCTGATGAGGTGACTGAGGGGGCAGGTTGGCTGCTACACCTATTTTGCTTCCTCAAATTTAATAGCAGGGTAAAGACTGCAGTGAAGCAACCCGTATGCCCCCTCCCACCCCACTCCCCACCTGGGCTCTCCTCCTGTGCCCCTTGGCCAGCCTTGTATCTTTCCTCAAACTTTTGCTCACTCTGGTCTCCACAACTGGGACAACCTCCCTACTCCTTTCCTTCCGACCATATCCTCTGACCCACCCATCCCCCATCGCCCAGAGGCCTCCTTTGACCTCATACAGTGTCTGTCCCAAACCAACCACATTCAGGGCGGGTCAGAGGCTGACTTGGGGAGTTAGTAAGCCCCGTGGTACTCAGAGGCCTTATCTATCCTGCCAGAATGGAAGCTCCCTAACAGCCAGGGCTGGGCGTCTTCCTTTCTTTTCCATCTTGGCACCTGGCAGAGCTGAGCACACAGCAGAAACTCCATGAGGCCCTTGTGGTTAAGAAGCTAAGAATCAGGAATTCAGTTAGGTTGCAGTCCAAGGAGGCAAGAAATAGAATGTGAAAGAGTGACGAGAGGAAGGGTTGGGGCTGGGAGAGGAGGAATGTCTCATCGCAGCCTCTGGATTGGGAGGGACATGAGCTCAGGATACCTTACAGCACAGTGGGGCCTTCTCTTAGGATAAGTACAGATGGGAATCAAAGAGCATTGGGATCCAAGGCCATGCTGGAGGCAGCGGTGTTTTGTGCTCTTTCCCCACTGACCTCATAGAATCAGTGGGTACTGTCTAGTAGATCTATAAGGTACCCTATAGGTTTAGATTAAATCCCTTACTTTCTAGGTGAAGTATGTGAAACTAGGAGAGTTCATAATGAAAGCAAAAATGTGATAGTTTTCTACAGTGAGTAGGGGTGGACTAATCGCATCAGCCATTTGCTCACCATTCTACCCTCTGCAGCGGGACGTGGTCTTGGACCCCAGGGCTGTTATTTATTTAACATTTAATATTATTTCATATTTTTGTTTAATTTTAATTATTTTATATGTATTTATTCCTTGCCATTTGTCTTTAAATTGACCCACATTTTTTAAATATTAGCCTTACCCTAATAATACCTATGGTGTCAGGGTTTTACAAAGATGATAGGTGGCTAGACAGATAGCTAGATAGAGATACATATATACACACACATATATACATAATATCTATAATATAAAATATTATATTATTAAGTTTCTATTATATATAACAAAATCAAAATAAATATATGAGCATTAAAATATGAAATAGTCACCCATAGATGCCCTAAAATACTCTTGCATACCAACCACTAGTGGTGTATGCTTGCCCCTTGGAAAGTACTGGTTTAGATGATTTTCATGGAATCTTATGATTCTCTGATTCCTGAAAGAGGTTTGGTTTTGTGAGTATGGGCCACACAGGGAACACTTCCCCTTTTTCTCTCTGCATTTCTCCTCCCCCATGAAGGCTTCTGTGCAGAAACTAGGTAACAGCAGGCCTGAGGCTGCCCCCGTAGGAAGGCCTGCTTGCAAGGCAGGTGTCTGGGTACTCAGATTTCAGGAAAGTTCCCCTGTTCCCTAACTGGTCAGCAGGGCTCCCTGTGCTTGAACTGTGTGTGCAAGCAATGTGGTTTATGCTGAGCAACTGCTTGCTTCTCTGGGTGTCTGGAATTCAGGTCCGTGCTAGGCTAGGCGGAGCATGTCTGTAGCTCTCAGTGAAAACACTGGGCATTGTGTTTCTAATGAGCTTCCCTGGAAGAGGACACTGCACGTGTGTTATCACATTTAGTGCTAGAGGAACGAAGTACGTCCTGCGTGACGCCGCTGGGAGAGGACTCTTTTTTTTTTTTTTTAATATATTTTATTGATTTTTCACAGAGAGGAAGGGAGAGAGCTAGAGAGAGTCAGAAACATCGATGAGAGAGAAACATCGATCAGCTGCCGCAACCCAGGTACATGCCCTTGACCGGAATCGAACCCGGGACCTCCCAGTCCGCAGGCTGACGCTCTATCCACTGAGCCAAACCGGTTTCGGCAGGGAGAGGACTCTTGAAGCTTGTGTCGGTTCCCTCCAGACTGCTGTGTGCCTGTTTCTTTTGCTGCTTTTGCTTTGTGTCCTTTCGCTATAATAAATTTTAGCCATGGGTACAGCTCTATGCTGAGTCCTGAATCATTGAACCTGGGAGTGGTCTTGGGAACCCCACCTACAGCTTTCTTCCATGGACATTCCACCCTCCAATCCCCTTGCTATTCTGAGCCCCTGAAGCAAGTTAGATATAAGCATAGTCATGCAATTCTGTCCTTCATTTTTCCAATTAACACATCAATGGTAATATGTGGTGTCTCTCTCCCATTCATTAATAAGCTTCTACAAAAGCAAGAGATCATTTCTTATATGACTTTGATTTGCATTGGTGTTTGTGCCTAATAATGTCTTATTCATAGCAGTGGTTGTTCTAAGTTTCATTTTTCAGAAAAGAATATAAAACAAAACAAAAAGATGGATGCAATATATGGTTATTGTAAAAATAACTTAGATAACCAAAAATAAAATTAAATCATCCATGATTCCCTGACCAGAAATAATGATTTTAACCACTTGGTTATATATTCTTCAGTCCTGTCACTACCCAGAAGTAGCTTTCATAAAAATGATACCATGATTTTTGTTAGTTACCTTTGCTTACTTAATATACGTATAGTGAACATTTTCCCATGTGATTACATATTTATCAATACTGTCATTTTAATAGTTAATAATAACTCATTATGTGTCCCAAACTGGTGACTCTCAGGCAAAACACCACCTATAGACAGGCTTTTTGGATGTGCAGCATAGTATTGACATACCCAATACTTATAAATAGTATGTTGGAATTAGTTGCCAATATCTAATTGGGAGACCTCACATAAAAGTCTATATTTTCTGCTTTTCTTAAAAAATGATAATGCCACATTTCTCTCATGTGACCTGGAGAGAGCTGAGTGGAAGCTGCCCTTTTTATATGGAACTTGAGCTCTCTATGTGCCTCAGTCCCCATCATGCCCCATGGCCTCCCTGAAATGGCGGCTGAGGATCAGTTGCTACTTATCATGCTCTTGGGCTGATTTTCTTTGGCTACAATCAAGAGAGAAGTGAAACATTTCTTATAATCACATGTCCATCGGAAGCTAGACCAAAAGAGACAAAGAAGGCAGTTTGTTTCAGCAAAATGGAAGAGATCATATTTCTGCAGTCCTCAAACTGTGTGTCAAGGAACCCCAGGGCACCACAGGGAACCCACAAGAGCAGGGGTCCTCAAACTTTTTAAACAGGGGACCAGTTCACTGTCCCTCAGACCGTTGGAGGGCCGGACTATAGTTTAAAAAAAACCATGAACAAATTCCTATGCGCACGGCACAGATCTTATTTTGAAGTAAAAAAACAAAACAGGAACAAATGCAATATTTGTATTTGCATGTGGCCCGCGGGCCGTAGTTTGAGGACCCCTGCACAAGAGCATTGCAGGATGTTTTTAATGATCCAGGAGCATACTCTGATACTCAATACTGTCAAATATTGCCCAAACTACCATCTTGATGGAGTTCAAAGTTTCAACATTAGATCAAGCCACATATGATATTGGCAAAGCTGGGTTTTTATTGGTGCTGTGTTAAAAAGAAAGTACCGTGCAAAAATCAACGTGAGACAGGAAATGAGGTTGGAGGTATCCAGTCTGATTCCAAGGTTTGAGTAAGAGTACAATCCCCACCAGGTACACATCTCATTTGTAGTTAATTATGATTATTAAAGAATGAAATATATTATTTTTCTTTCAATATATGTATAATATTTTTTCAGACAGCTACTAAATTGTTAGGACACAAATACTTATTAGTTTATTTGGACATATATACTTACCTGAGACATTTATTTTGGCCTAAGGGTGCTGTAAAAATTAACTGAGGCAGTTTGGCAACCTTTGGCATGTTCCTGGTGGAACTGAAGATACTGTACTGACCGGTTTCACTCTTGCCAGACCAGTCACTGTGTCCTTCCAGCTATCACCACCTGTATAAGACACATCCAATGCCTGTCCCTCGCCCTGAGACACTTGGATTGCCTTTTACTGCTTAAAAAACAAAGAGGAGCATCTTCACAGCAAATCTTCTCAGGCATTCAAGATCACGTTCTTAGAATAAGCTCCTAGAAGAATTGCTGAATCAAAGATTAACCAAACCAAACTTTTAAGCTTATGAAAATTATTTCTGGATTGACTTGGCTTCACTTGAGAATCCCCATGACAGAAAGCTGCCTGACATACAGTGAGTACAGAATACATGGGGACTGAGTTCAGTTGGGTCAAATGGCATTGAAGGGAATCAAATCCAACTGCGTCTCTAAAAGCACTGGGCGGAGCCTTTTCTTGCCTTTGCCTGACTTGTCTCCCCCTCTGACAGGCTCTGGAAGCGCAGTCAGCGTCACTGGAACAGGAGAGCTCTTGCTTTGCAAAGGAGACTGGTGGGCAGGTTCTTTTAAAAAACCAATCTTTTCTGAACCCTGAAAGGCCAAAGAGCTAAATAGTTATGCCTGACTTTGATGCCAGATAATTTCAGATCTACCACTGACTAGTTATTGACTTTGAACATATTACTAAAACTTCTGTGCCTTAGTTTTCTCATCTGTATAATGGGAACAATAATAGAAACTACTTCATGAGTTTGTGATGGAGATACAAATGAGATAATTTATGTAAATTCTTTGCATAGTGCCCCGCATATATTAAGCTCTCGATGATAGGCAATTTTATTTATTCTCGTGGATGTTTTTAGATGTCCTCAATGCAAGATCTACCTGAATTCCCATTCCTCCCTGTAGGCTGGCTGCTCTTGCTACTGGTCAAAGGGACATACCAGACCATGCCCAGCCTTCTCAACCCAGGAACTAATCCATTTCCTATCTTGGTCCCTGGACCTTTCAAGCCAAACTGAGAAGAAGGCATTGGCTAATCTGTTCCTGATTAGGACGCAGGTCAAGAGGTCCAGGGCTTCTTCTTGTCTGGAATAGAGGCAGCTACCAGACCAACCCGTTCATGATAGTTACACAGCCAAGAATGTTGCCATCTGAGCAAAGCAAAAGCAGAAAAAGAAAAAAGTAAGATCTTTGTTGATTTTGGTTTAAGAAGCACAAAGGATTTTTTTCCTGGTCTTCATCGTGGCTAGAGACCCATTGTTTTGAGCATTAGAGGGCCAGAGCCCCACCCTGAACATGTCTGCTCTGGGACTATTTTCTCAGAGACATTGAAGCCTGACTTTGTGTCCTTGAAATTCCGGATGCCTCATTCCCCACCCCCTTTTCCCAAACTCTCTTCCCAGTCTGTCTTATCCGGCAGAAACTCTTCCCTTTCCTCGGGTATCTTCAGAATATAGAATAAACTAAGATGGAATAAACTGAGCCAGACAATGGGAAGGCCCACAAACTCCCCAGATGCGTGAGTTTCACAGCCCATGTTATAACTGAGAAAGCTCTTAGCTTGGAACCCAGGAGCTGCATTTGACCCCCTGTCCTGCCCTCTGTCAGCCTTCCGGTGACAGCCTTGACCCTCAGTTTACTCACATTTAAACTGGGAATGATAATGTCTATGGGATGATAAAATGAGATGACCTCATGAAAAATGCTTTGTAAAATGTATATATAACTGTGAGGGGTTTTAATCAAGAAAAAAAGTTGACGTACACTGTGTGTTGATGGGGCCCAGGAAGACTTCTTGTAGAAGAGGGACTTTGCAGAACAGAGGAGGCAGAGCAGGTGGGTGATGAGAAGTCTAGGAGGCCAGGCGGGTCTGGATTAGGTGTAAGAACCAAGGGCTGTCCCAGGGCAGACAGAAGAGGGGAAGACTGAAAGGTGGACAGGGTAGGTAGGATTCACATAAGACTTTGTAGCCCAGAAATCAGAGTCTTCTTTTAACTAATCAATTATTCAAAAGATTACTAGGAAGAACCTTCTAAGGGCTCATCCTGGTGCCAACTTGATTTCAGGTGTCAGAGAACTCTCTAATCTGTCCCTGAGAGGCAGGGTCACCAAAATCAAAACGAGAGAATGAGCCAAGAGAGCAGTGAATTCAGGGACAGGTGTCCACTGGGAGCTTGCGAAAAGGAGGAAGCAGGCCTGACATGTGGTGTCATCTTAAGCTCAGGGCTGAGAATGGGGGTGAGAGGGTGGGCCTGAGGCTGCCTGTGGCTGCCTGAAGAAGCCTTTGTGCCCTCACCACCACCACATTAGCTTTCCCAACAGCATCTGAACAAGATTTCCTTCAGTGAAGGCCAAGATCCCAAGGGAAATGACCAGAGGAAAAATAATTTTTGATTAGGAGAAAAGAACAGTAGAGGAAGCAGGTCAAAGAATCATCAACTTTAGAGGTAGATGGGGTCAGCTCACCCCAATTCAGACACCTTATCGTACCCAAGCTGAGGCATGGACGGGTGATGGCACTTAGCCTACAAATAGAAAGCAGGTCTCCAGCTCATCATTTAGTGATCATCCCACTCCTTGATGGTGACTTAAATGGAGCCAAAGCATAGGACCCTAGACTGTGGGCACAGGCCTGAAGAGCATGCTGGGCATCTGCAGTGGGTATGGTAAAGGCCCCATGTACCTACATGAAGATGAAAAGGGACCCCAGAGAATGGAGAGAGAAGCACTCTTGATCATCTCATAATTGTGCCAAAGGTTGGCTTCTGCCCTGTTTTCCTTCCCAGGCTACCAATTCCATCTGCTTCACGCCAGGATTTGGGCTATGCATTATGTCAATAATGGGGTGTGAGTGAAAGTAAAGTTCCAAGGGCTGGAAATGTGACTACAAGGGCTTCTTCACCTTCTCTAGATTGGAGTACTTCAAGGAATGGGAGCTTGTCTTCTGGTCCATCCACGCTCTGCCCTCAGTGGATACCTGGAGCCAGCAAACTAGGATGCCTCCAGTGAAGGCTAAGATGTGCTGGGCTCACAATTTTATGCAAACAACAGAGATTCAGATGTGCTGCAAGCATGGCAGGGCCAGAGCCAGCCAAGCTGTAGGAAGCATTTGGGGAAAAGGCTGGAGCAGCTGCCTCCTCCAATCCTGCACATGCCTCTGCGGGGCCTCGCCTCTGCCCTCCCCAGACAGGAGACAGCTTGTTCTGGAGACACTTGTGAACATGAAAAGGGAGAGGGAGGGAGGCAGAGGGGAAGAAATCTATTCTACCTCACAGATTTCCATCTATACCCCAGTGGAGCGTGGGTAATTTGTTATGCCTAATGAGCAAGAGCTGCCTTATGTGAAGACAAAAATGCCAGTGGGATGAGAAGGCGAGTTGCTATGGGAGACCAAGGGGCCCTACTGAAGTTTGTACAGCCTGGCGAGGGAGTCTTTGCGGGAGGAAGGAGCGGCTGTCTCCTTCCATCAGGGTAATCTGCCCTTGCATTTGGGCTGAGCTTTCTGTGTTTCCAGTCTCTGTTACATCTATTGTTATAGTTGAGCTTTATGGCCACCCTATTCTTCAGGTGAAAGGAAGGACTGAGGCTCAGAGGAGTTAAAGAAATTGTCCAGAGTCCTGGAGGTAGGAGATAGCTATATCTCCAAATTTCTAGTTTCCAAATATTTTTCCACAGGTGGCTTGTTTTTTAAAGGGGTCTGAGGACAATTGAGGGAGCTTGAGGGATATCAGTGACACCAAACCCTATATAGAAAGATGGAAATGGACAATGTAAGGTGAATCGACCTAGAGGAGGACAACCCACAGATGTCATTACCAAAGAGAAGCTTAGATAAGTGCACGCACTGCCATTGCAACAAATGACCCAGGAAACCTGGATGGGAGTCTCCAGCTGAGCAGGGTAGGGCTCGCACCCTGGCTTCCTGCTTTCCAGGCCGACCTCTCAGCACTGCCCACGTCTCCTATGCCTCAGCCACACAGAACCATGGTGCTCCCTGGATCCACCAGACTGTTCCCACTCCCATGCCTCTGTGCATCCTCTTCCTGAAACTTCAAGTTCAAATCTCAAAGTTTTAATCCCATAATGAGTTTTTCTCTCCCTCCTCTGAAATCATATTCAAATGCAGATGTGTCCCCCCACCTATCGCCTCCACTCTACTCTGAGCTCTTTGAAGGTAAGATCCATGATTTACTCATCACTCAATCCCCAGTGCCTGCCAAAGGGCCTGACATTTAGGATTCTAGTAGATGCTTATTAATTGAATGGTTCCACCATCAGAAGCATCTTCATTTAAATCAAAACCATTCATTGAGCATCTCCTTGAGCTGATCATCAGGTAGGCAATGGGGTGTGAGCTACTAATCCCCCACTCTAGTGCTCATGGAGACCTTTGGCAAAGCAGAAAGAATGTTGCACTATATTGAATCTGGACAATTTAATTGACATTATAGGAGTTGGAGTGTGGTGAAAATCTGAGCTGTTTAAGGAAGGATATGAAGATCCATGAAGGAAGAAAATGTGTTAAAGGACATTCCAACATTTTATTGAGGGCCCTACAGACTGGATTCTGTGGCAGCTGCAAGATGAACATGAGGCAAGTCCCAGTTGTCATGAACTGAGAGGTGCAAAGCCAACACAGCCGAGGCAAATGGAAGAAAATGAAGAACTATGTGCTAAGGAGGTGTTCATTTCCACCATGGAGATGTCAGAAAAGTGGGGCTAGAGTAATTAGGAAGGCTTTGTGGAAGAGGTAATGTGAGCTGGGATTTGGATTATATTTAGATTCAGAAAGATACACATTCCTAGAGAAAGAGACAATCATGGGTCTAGAACAGGGGTGGGCAAACTTTTTGACTCGAGGGCCACAATGGGTTCTTAAACTGGACCAGAGGGCCGGAACAAAAGCATGGATGGAGTGTTTGTGTGAACTAATATAAATTCAAAGTAAACATCATTACATAAAAGGGTACGGTCTTTTTTTTTTTTAGTTTTATTCATTTCAAGCGGGCCGGATCCGGCCCGCGGGCCGTAGTTTGCCCACGGCTGGTCTAGAACCAATAACTAATCACTATGGCTTAAACCAAGCAACAAGTAGCCATAAATGTACCCTCTACCCTAGGACAAGCTCTGCCATAGGCAGAAAACACATGGAGACATGACACCTTCCATTGCACCAAGACACTAATTTTTTTAAATCTGGAGAATTAAGAAAGAAGAACTCCAGATGGATTTTCAACACAGTGAGGAATTGGGCGGTGTGATGGCAGATGGCTATTTCAGCTGCACATGGGTAAAAATAATTTCAACTCCCCAATACCCAAGACTGCTCTGAACTTGTGAAAACCTCTGAAGGAAAAGCTGCAGTGTGATGCTCAAAGCACAGAGCTGCCGCAGATGGGGCCTGAGGGCTGGGAGCTCACCACTGAGAACACATCTACCGCTATTGGAACAACAGTGCCCAGGCCACTTGGGGGAGGCCCCTTCTCAGCAGATGCTATCAGGACTGAGTCTTGACTTTAGCCCAGGCTGGGGAAAGCTCTCTGGCATTTCTTCTCCTAGATGGAGAGGAGGGAAAGGGAGATGAGTCCATTTGAGGACTATGTGTGGGGGCTGTGAGTTGAAGACATTGGGGGAGCAGAAAATATCCAGAAGGAGATAGTGGTGTGTGTGTGTGTGTGTGTGTGTGTGTGTGTGTGTGTGTGCGCGCGCGCGCACGCGCTCCTGAGAAGAAAGGTGACCCCAAGGGGGCAGGGTGATGACCATGAAAGTTGACACTCTTGGGTGTCTGATGCCTACAGATGTTGCCAGACTGGCCTTATTGTGTTAGGCTGGGTTTTCCCACATTTGCTGTCATCTACACTACACCTTGGAGATGGAAGCTCACTTTTCCATCTGACTGCCACCTTGTGGAACATGGATATTTCATCACATTCCACCATAGGGGCTACCAGCATGAAGTGACCACAGGAGTGAGGGAGTTAGCCAGGCCCATGGCAGCATGGTGGATCAGGCATTCGAAAGGTCTGGTGCCAGAGAGCAGACAGAGATAAGTAGGCAAGGACTAGGAGGGACATGTGTCAACATCCCCTAGGAAATTAAATTCCAGAAGAATGATCTAGAACATGAGTGGTTAACAGGAGCTGGTGGCTAGTGAGTCTCTGGTTCAAGGTTCAGAGGTCAAAGGTGCAGGCTGGAGACACTGTGTGAACTCTGACCCTAAATGGAGGCGATGCTTTCTGTCTTATCCAATAGGTCCTGGCATCTAGGGGCCACATTCATTCATGATGTCACTGTGGTTTCCTGGACAGGATGGATTTGGCTGGGCAGCATGCTGAGTACACCTTAACTAGAGGAATACATAAGTCACAGCAACACAGCAGAAAGGATGAAGAACACTGTGACATCAGGGGAAACTGAGTTCTTAAAGGAAATCATTTACTTGTGTCCCATCCGATTGGTCCCCCTATTTTAAGGTGGCAAGATGAAGAGGGTTTATATACCACAGTGATTCTCAGTGGCAAACACAACAGGAAGTCTCTTCAAATGAATTCAAGAGACCTCGGTGTCAGGACCAACCCCAAGGAGAAGCAAGTGACAGAATCTAGTTTAGAATCTGGCCCATGGACTGGACTGGGGCTCAGAGCCCAATTCTATCACAAGAAAAATTAAAGTGGGCCTTGATCCACATGTTACACCATTCAGGGCAAGGCAGAGAAACATTGGTAATGGATACTTTTGATTTATTAGTTCAGAAAGAGACTCAACTGCCTCCTGTGTTTACATGTGATGGGAGAAAGGATGGTGGGGACCTGAAGTGAGGGTTACTACCCACCGAGCCAGCTGCCATCAAGCCAGGGTCTGTGTCCTATCAACCACCCTATCAACCACCTCCGTTCCGTTCTTCTTGCCCTGTCATGTCCAGGTGGACCTAACTCCTTCAAGAGGTCTTATGACCCATTCTGTCCCTTATCAATGACACTTCTTCATTCTCTCCCCATGGCAACTACAGATACTTTCCCAATGATGCCTTCTCTCCTTGATTTCCTCCCTCAATCAAGATCAGCCACCAACAGGAGGCAGAGCCTTCTGACCCCAGATGGCAGCTAAGGGGATTATTGAGGACAGAGGAGAGTGAAATGGACCCAAGCAAATTCTCCATGCAATTCTGTTAGGTCATAAAGGCAATGAATACCCTCTCCATGTTACAGACAAGGTAACTGGTTCCCAGCACCCTTACCACAAAGGGGAGAAGGGAGCAGGGCTGGGCTCTCCAGTCCCCATGTTCCTCCCCTCCCTGCTTGTGTGTGGTTTTCCCTCCTCCCTCAATCTTTCTTAGTCCCCCAGTGCACATCACACACTCTGAACTCAATACAAGTGTTCCCATTTATTTTCAAGGAGTTGATATTCTGGTGGGGAGACATAAACACAAATCAACATGAAGTCAGGTGGCACTCAGTGGGGAAAATAAAGCTTGGAAGAGGGATCAGGAGTGCTGGGGGCAGATGGTGGCTGTGTTAGATGAGGTGGGAAGGAATGGCAGCTCAGATGAGTGGACGAGTGGGCAGTGACTTGGCAGGGGGAAGAGGACTAGCTATCAGAACATCTAGAACAGGTGCATTACCAGCAGAAGAGAGCAGCAAGTACAGAAGATGTGAGGGGGTAGTTTGTCCAGAATTTTGAGAAGCAGCTAGGGGCTGAAGTGAAATGAGCAAAGGGGAGAATAGTAGCAGATGAGGCCAATGCAGAAGGCCATGGTAGGAGCTGGCTTTGACTCAGAGTCAGATGGCAGCCATGAGAGGATGTAAGCTTAAGAGGACCTGACCTCCTATAAGGACCGCCATGACTACAGTGCTGGGAGAGGGATATGAAGCAGGGAGAAGCATGCTCAGGCTATCAGTAAAGGAATAATCCAGGTGAGAGTTGATGATTTATAGACCAAGGGATCCCAAACTTCCCAGCTCAAAGACCCTGGTTTGCATTAAATAACCTCCTAATATAGAGTTACCACTTTAGTATCTTTTGATTGGACAAACACTTAAGGTCCGTATTGCTAAATAAGTCCAGTGTTCATGTTGTAACAGCACTTGCATGCCTTTGAAAAACAGTTGTACATGGATGCATTCACGTTGCATTATTTATGAGGTCTGCAGACTGCATGTTCAATGAGGTGATTTTCAGCCCCCTTTTCCCCTGTTGTGACCCAAAAATAGGCTACTGAAACTTTGCTTCTGTTACCTTTCCCATTGCATTGACCAGCCTACGCCCTGTTTCCTTGGGCCTCTGTGCCTAGAAGGGTCTAATAAGCTCATGTGAGCTAGGTTGTCAATAATGATAACTGAGCAAGGACTCATACCTTGGAATTGATCCCTACTTTGGATTTAAAAGGTCCAAAAACAGCCAAAAATTGTAGGCGAAATACATGTGAGTATCTGCAATATGAGGTCAACTTTCATTAGATTCTCAAGGGCCCTTACTAAGAAAAAGAAGAGGGGTAAAGCCCAAAAGTTTAATGAGTTATTCCTTCCAGATACTATATATGTTTTAACCAGGACTTTCAATGCTTGACCCCAAACAGTGAGCACCTGATGGGGGAAGAAGGGGAGCACAGTCATTTTGAATCCATCAGGATTCATTACCCCCCGAGTTGAAAGACCCGCACAATTTATAGGTAAAAACATAACTTCTCTGATTCCAGAAAGACAACTTTCCTTCCCTCCTAACATCGGTCTTGGACTCTGACTCTGATGGGCTCATTAAACATTTGTAGAATGAAAAAGAAAAAGCTGTACAAGTGTTCCCATCTGAGAAACAACAGAAGGGCAAGGTCATTGCAAAGGAACACACATATTGGGAGCAGTAAATAAATAAATAACCCGAAGCCTCTCTGCTACCTTTGGGTCAATCACGCTTGATGTGAAGGTCAAGAGTGTTACAATGCCCCGCTTCACCAAGGGGCATGAAGGCTGAGGATTGTGGTCTGGTAGAAGAATTTGCAGGGTGTAATTATGCACCCTTTCAACATCCCACTGCCTTCCACGTGATGTGAAACAATGTGTCACAGTCCCGAACAGTCAAGGCAGTAATTTACAAGAGTCAGCAATTCCACAGGGCAGGTAGGCCATATTTCAAAATGGGAAAGGGAGCTGGGGGAATGAAGGAGGGGGGGGACCAGCCGATCAATTTACAAAGATCCTGTTTCTCTGCCACTCTGTTGACCTTTCAGGCAAGACCTAATGCCAATTAGCTCAGTTATAAAGTCCATAATTCTTGTGGGGCATGCCGTGTGTAGCACATGATCATTTTACAACGTTTGCCCTAATTTGCAGCCCCCAAACATGGACTCCTGGGGCTGCAAGGTGGGGGTGGGGGAGTTCGTTGGCAAGCGGCGGGAGCAGCTGGAAGGGATCACAAAGCACAATTACTGTCTGCGCATGGCCACATCTGGAAAACAGCTCCGTGCTGGCTTTAAAATGGTATTAATGAAGAATGGAACCTTGTGCTGGCAAGGATAGAGTTGGGGGGGAGGGGGTTGATGGGAGGAAATAAGAGGGGGGCACCCTTCTGCCCAACTTGGTGGGGATAAAAAGACAACAAAGAAAACAGCCGGCAGGGTATAAGACCAAATCCAGGGAAAAGAGGGTGTTGACAAGAGAGAGGCGACAGAGCGATGCTGTTCCTTCAGGAGTGGTCTCTAAGCCTCCTCCCCTTTGCCATCTTCAAAGCAGAGCACCCGTGCGGGACAGGCCCTCTCTGCAATGATGGAGCAGACATTTGTTTGTACTGTGAAACTTTAGTGATACCTGGAAGATTCCCAACTAAAAGAACATATTCCACCAGTACCTAAATTCTACCATCACACGTTCAGTCCTTTGGTCTCGGGGTTTCTTCTCCTGAGGTGGATTTAAAAATGCAGATGCACCTGCTGCCTTTAGGTTACCAGCACCTAGTAGTTGTCCCATAAATATTTGTTGGCTAGAACTGAAGTGAAGGAGCTGGATAAGTCATTGTGTGACTATGGCCACATCAATTCCTATCTCTGATCTCTTCGCTATAAGGGTGATGCTAGACCAGTGATGCTCAACTGACAGGGGGGCATGTCAAATTCCATGGGGAGGGGAGAGGTAGCATTTGTGGTTTGAGAAAGAATATCCAATAGTATAATATAGTTTTACGTTTGGAAAACCAAAGAGTCTGCCCCCTAATACAAAAAAAACTTGCCTCACATGAACTACAGAAAGAAATGCTCAATGGCATCTTTCTGGCTGGTGAGGACTCATAAACTGACCTTACAATTCAGAATCGGCACTTCCTCTCCCACCAAAATTCAAAGCATCTCTAGATCTCTCGGGGCAGGAGAGGGGCTTGTTTAATTGTGGGTCAGAAAAGGCTGAGAAGCTCCGAGGAGACAGATTGGAGGCCTCCAGCTCATGTTCTTCATTTGGCCCTTTAATGTTCCTTTATCAAGACAGCGCAGCTGCTCAGGTTCCCAAGGTCTAGGTACCCTTAAAGGGACAGCAAGGACAAACTACAGAGAAAACGGGGAGTTGGGGGGGGCGTGTAACCAAATATCCCCTCCTTGCTCTGCGCCTGTTCCTCTGCCTGCCCAACATTGCATCTTGGGCATTGCTTAGGGGTTTGGAGGGCGTGGCCCACCATGTTTTAGTGTTTACCTGAACATTCCTAAGAACATAGACCTGTAGAGGTGGAAAGGACCTTATCCACCCCGACCCCTGAGGCAGGGCACCCTTCATCCTCGGTTTAGATACCTCCCACACAGCACAGACACTAAGCCAGTGATGGCGAATCTATGACACGCGAACTCATTTTTTTGGTTGATTTTTCTTTGTTAAATGGCATTTAAATATATAAAGTAAATATCAAAAATATAAATCTTTGTTTTACTGTGGTTGCAAATATCAAAAAATTTCTATATGTGACACGGCATCAGAGTTAAGTTAGGGTTTTTCAAGATGCTGACACGCTGAGCTCAAAAGGTTCGCCATCACTGCTCTAAGCCCTTCAAATAGAGCTGAGTTCAAGTCCTGCCTCAGCCATCTACCCACTAAGTAACCTTGGGCAGTTTATGTAATTGTTCTATGTCTTCGTGTCCTTTTCTGCAAAATAAAGATAATAGTATGCACCTCATGGGATTACTGTGAGGATTAAATAAGAAAATATATGTTGCTGTAATTTCCCTGCTGCTTGGAATTCTAAATTTCTATTTATGCAACACCATTTATATACGACCTTATAGTAATCTATGTATAGCCAGCCTCGGGCTGGGCTTAGCATGCATGCCAAAAATGATGCTTGTGCTGAGAGTTGAGCCCTCACATGAAGCACCCATGGAGGAGTTGTTTGAGTCACTTTCCCTCTCCTGAGAGCACATTCCTACACACTATTGCCGACATTAAGAATAAAAAGTTTCTGCATTTGAGAATTCTTTAGAATACTCTTACAAAAAGAGAGCATTTCCCACATGTTCCACTCAAATGCCATATCTGCAAACCTGAATACAGCCGGCTTTCTGCTACAATGCAATAGAGCATGAGACCTTCCTGGTAAGTGCTCATGAAAAGATAGGCAATACTCACCCCTCCCCAGTGGAACCATGGGAGCTTGAGTACTATGCACAGTGCAGAGAAGGTGGATATGAGAAAGGAAGAACTCTGAGGAAGACGGTCTCTGGGAGACCACCCTGGGCTGTGAATTTGTGTCTCAGGAGCAGAAGGGAAGTGGTTAGAAATTGAGGTGTAGAGCACAAAAGAAATCACAAGCAGCATCTTGCAGGATCGCACAGGTGCTGCTTGTTCTGTAGGGACCAGTAATGTGTGTAGCCTCACTGGGGTGGGCTGGCGGGAAAATGGAGGTGGAAGCTGAAGCCAGGTTGTGGTCGCCTTGGAGAGAGAGCATGAGAAGGTCTAATTGCTCACAAGTGTCCATGTGGCCACAGATACTAACAGAGAAAGTATTATTTGATCACTAATGACTCTATCTTCCCAACCAGTCATCAAATTTAGGGGGTTTCTTATGTGTCTGGCACTGTGCTCAGTGGATTAGGGGACACAAATGAATTAGAAGTTAAATATAATCAGTGCTGTCAGAGAGCTCACCACAAAAAATAAAAAATTTAAAAAAAGGTGAGGCATTTAAATAATCACAATGCCAAGTAGGGAACGCTAAGTCAGTTGGGGGTGGGTAGTGGATAGAGGCACTGAACGTAAGATTAGGAATGAAAGAATAGTGAAAAGGTCTAGTTGAAATTTAACCCCTTGGTCCAGTGGGAAGAAGACAGGATTTGAGTGGGGTCCTGAGGATGGAACAGAGAAGTGTAGAAAGAGAGGAACAAGGTGGTGGCACATTAAAGTGGGTTGGTATACTCAGCTCCACGCAGCAGACAGAAGGTTTGTGTGAGATCGCCAGAGTGGGAGAAAACACCAGAAAGACCACCTGGCCAGTTTGTGGAAGTCTTCAGTGTCTAAACAGGATGTTCAGATTTTATTTTCCAGGGAAGTAGGAAGTACGGTGTGTGGGATAGACAAAGCCCTCTCATATAAAACGTGGATGATCCTTGCATTCTCCTCCAGAGTACTTATTTCCATCCTGGGTTTGTGTTAGGGTCTTCCCTAATTACCTGTGCAATTGTCTCTTCATCCTCTAAACATGCTTTCATAGCGTTCTGTGTGCCATTTGACCAGATTACTACCATCCGAGGAACTGCTCTGTTTCCCATGCCCTCCTTTGAGTAAATTCAATTTGAGACTCTAATTGGGGTGCTAGGACCCACAGGACCCTCCATTAGCTGCAAGTATCAAGTACCAAGTATCAGCCCAAGACTTACCCCTGGGAAAGAAGATGCTTGACCAAGCACTCTGGCCTTCAGGAAATACAGATCAACAACATCAAGGTCATGGAGTAGAGGCTTCTTGGGTGTGGCCCTAAGTCCCGACTCAATGTCCTTTCAGAGATACAACCTCTGCCCACACCCTGGGCCTCTGGACCACCTGTGAGCACATGCCCCCTCCCCAGCTCATTCCTTAATTCATTCACTCACTCGTTCAATCACCTATTCGTTCTGACTGGCCTACATTTATTTGGCATTTATTATGTTAGTTACAGTGATAGCATATATTTGTATACCACTCAAGATTTTATAAACCCTTTCACATACTTTATTCATTTAAATCTCAGCAGCCCAGCAAAGTTATATCATCCCTTTTCTAAAAATAAGAAACCTGGGTCTTAGGGAAGCTAAATGGCTTTGTCCAAAGCCAAAAGGTCCTTACCTGGCCATTGCTATACCACAGATGAGGACCCTATGATTGCCTCCAGGACTTACTCTCCATCCTGGGCACCCCCATTACCACCTCCATTCTACCTATAAACCTCAGGGTTTAGCCCAGTTAACTCTCTCCTTCCCTGTCATGTCCTCTAATTTTCCCTCCTGAGCCTTCTCCCCTGAGACTAGCTGAGAAAAAGGGTGCTGATTCCTGATGTCTCCCCACCTTCTGAAACAAACAACACCCCTGCATTCTATGGGATCTTGTCCGGAGAACCTACAGAAGAGCTAGAAGTGAACTAAACAATGTTAAGAAAACCTGGCTAGAGTTATCCTTGATCTTCTCTGAAGTGAGATTGAATCTCAGCCTTGGGTTTGGAGGCCTTCTCTGCAGGAGTTCCTTGTAGGGGGCCTCCATGCTGTGCTCTCTTTCAGTCCTAGGGGTGCATTCCTGCTTGCCCCCACCCCTCTCCAGGAAGGTTCTCTTTTACCTCAACTCTGGAAGTTCTGAACAATGTGTTGTAAGCCCATGAGACTCACAGAGGACACCAGATAGACTGTTATTCTTGTCCTCCTGCTTATCACAGAAAAGTCAACTTAGGTCCCTCCTGGATAGATACAAAAATAAGGCATTGTCCCCGTCACCAAGATGTAAGCCACACTGTGGGGTGAAAGCCAAAACAAGCAGTGCAGATAAAAGTTCTGAGAACTGGAGGGGGAGTAGGAAGTGAGGTGGGAGGGTGAAGAGTCATGGGGACAGTGCCTGGGCCAGGCAGAAGGTTTTACAGTGGAGTGTATACTGTGAAAGCAGAGATTTATGGGTACATTCCAGGTGGGAGCAGGCCAGGAATCAGCAAAGTGTGTTATGGGGACATGGGGGAGGCTGGCCAAGATGAATCAAAGGGCAAATTGCCTGGGGATAAGGACAGCCATCAAAGACTTCACCTTCAGCCTGCCGGCATCCTGGGCTTTGCTTAGTGCTCATGCTTCCTTTATCCTGTACCTTATAGTCCAGCTTAGTCTGTGGATGCCCCCTGGGGATCAAATCAATGGCTGATTTACCTGCTGCTAGGGCTTCTGGCCCTAGGGCTTCTGGCCAGGCCTACAGGTCACATCTATCACTCCTACTCACCTGCCCACTTCGCTGGCCAGACTGAGGCCACGTGGCTGCACCTCATTGAGAAATGGGTCCAGGCCTGGGCCAGGAGGAGGGGCAGCCCACTGGGTGGGCACCCTGCCAGTGTCTTCCTCACAGACACCCATGTAACCACTAAGCAGAGTTAGCAAACATTAACATCCTCTGATTTGCTTCAGAGCTTTATTATGAGAAAAAATATATACAGAAAGAATTAAGAGTCTTATGCCCCACTCCCCTTTGCCTGTACTCTCTCTCTCCAGAGGCAACCCTGGCAAGAACTGCATGCATTTCTTTCTCATCCTGTGTTCACACATGGATATATTCATGTGGATCCATAAAACACTATGTAGTATTGGTTTATGTGTCATTGAGCCTTCATAAATTGTATCTTAACAAACAACAGTTCTGTTTGGGGATTCTATACATATTGATAATTCACCTCCATTTCCTCTACTTTAACTGCTCTCACACCTGTAATCTTGTTCCATATTATCTTTATCCAGTCTCCAGTGATGGACATGTAGCTCAGGTCTTTTTTCAATTATACATTAATTTATTTTTTATTTCTTCTGTGTGAACCACACTTCATTGAAATCCTTGTACCTATTTCCCGCAGCCCACGTTCTCCCGTTGTGGAGATAATGTTGAGACTCTCAATTCCAGTCCAAATACACCAAGTAAGTCTAGTGCATGCAGGACACCAAACTAAATGCAATCAACAATGCATCCAGAGGAGGTCCTGCCTTGGAGGAGCATTCCAGTCCGGAAGGAGGGAGAAGCCCACATGTTAAAAGCTCTAGGACAGTGCCAGACAGCCCATGTGCACTGAGGAGATCATATATAGTTGACTCAATACAGAGGAATTGAAGGCAGTGAGATTAAGTAGAAAATCGACATGGATATGGATCTTACCAAGAAACCTTTCTTAAGAGAGCTTGATCTTGATAGGGACCTCAAAGAAAATATAAGACTGAAGTGCTTAGTGGTACATGTTCAATGAACAGCAGAGAGGGCATTCCTGGCAGGGGGAGCAGCAGGAGCAAGTGCCCTGGGGCAGGACTAAGCATGGAATGTGAGGTCTAGTCTGGCTGAAGCTCCCAGCGGAGATGGGCTGGGAGCCATTCTTCCATTTTCTAATTCGAGCTCAGCCCCACATTCGGGATGATGTCCGCGTGGCCTGTCGCCCTGGGCAGACAGCCCAGTGGTATTTTTCCATTACCCTGAGCAGAGGAGAAGTTCAGTCACTTGTTGATAGCAGTGTGACCATTCAAGGGGAAAACAATTAGGGATGCTGACCTCTGGCCCCTGACAGGAGGGAGAGAAGGAAAAAATTCTCCCCAAGGGGAAGGAGCCGGGTGGGAAACATCCAAGAGGGTAATTGGTAAATATTATTGTTTCATTCCGTGTTTGCCTGCTCCGCTCAGGTCCCTCTGCAAGTGGTGCGTTTAAATCACACTGTCTGACTTTGGCAGGTTTAATTGAGTCGCCACTGAAAAAGAAATTATCCCTGTGCTATTAATTTTTATAGTTCCTCGGGGCTTTTAAAAAGTGTTTGGATTTTCTAGGACTTTGAAAATGAAAACATTAAATTTTATTAAAAGGAAGCGCAGGGGGGCTGGCAGGGCCCAGCCAGGTCCTGACGAGACTCTCGGTGGAAAGGTTTGGGCCCTCACAGGCAGAGTGACAAACGTTTTGCCCCTTTTGGAATTAGAGTCAGGTGGTCCCCACGGATGTGTGATGGCAGCCAGGCCCACATTCCCCACTGGCACAGGGCATCCAGACCCTGTGCCCACATCCAAACCTTCTGCAGGCAGCCACAGCCAAGGGAGCGCTGTGCAGGGCTGAGGGGTACAAGGGATTCAAGGACAGACCCAGCTTGTGAGAGTCAGAGGTCCCTTAAATTTAGGGGGCCTTCTTGAAGAAAAAGAATTCTAAATACAAAATTATCTTTGAACATGAAATAAATTGCATTTAGAAAGAGAAAAGAAATCAAAGCAAATTATAAATTTTTAAAAGCTGACTAATTCCACAGGCAAAATGTAGAATAACTCTCTCTCTCTCTCTCTCTCTCTCTCTCTCTCTCTCTCTCTCTCTCTCTCTCTCTCTTGCTACCAACTCTTTGATCATCTCTTTAAATGACTATCATTTTTTCCAATGTCATTTTTATAAAGAGAATGCAAAGATGATTCAGTCTCCCCTCTAACAAGTTGGCCCAACTTTGTATTTCATTATTCACACTTTGAAAAGGTTTCTTTTTATCTTCAATTCGTCACTGGTAATGCCATGTGAATTTTCAGGATTCTTATCAACCTTGGGAAAACCTCTGTCAAGTATCTTTATTATGAGCTATGAGATTTCAGGGCATTTCAACTTCTCCTTTACAGTGACAAATCTAAAATACTCTTTGAATTTATGAAACTTACTAACCAGATTGTCATCGACGTCCTCAATGCAGTGGCACATAATGAGTTTTCCGTTATCTCTGTCAATGTCAGTATTGCCTGTCAAATCAGCGAGACACTTAAACACGGGGATTCTGATCAATTCTCTGTCGGTAATTCCCATCAAAAAGGAAACAAAATGAATGGTGCATTTATAATTGCATTACTTTGCATGATTGAGTGTATTCCTGACGAGAGAGGGCTTTCATTTTTGATGAGGCAGTGATGAGAACAGAATCCTCTGCTTAGAATGTCACATACCTGATGATGGAGGAATTCCCCACCAGCTAGCTTCTATGCTGTACGCCTTGTTTCACTTCCACTCTCCTTGAACTTTTCGGCTGGGCGCCGTAAGACATGTTTGCTCAGGTGTCCATACAACTTGGGGTGGACCCTCGTGGCCTGACAGAGCATGTACTTGCACAGGGGGCAGCAGGCTGTTCCTGGAAGCCTTTCCACACAGTGACAGCTGGTGATAAGTGAATTACACAGAGAAGTGACTAAACACCATGGGAATACATCCTGCTCAACCGAAACCAAACATACCCCCAACTCAACTTCCCCATAGCTAGTTTCCAAAGTGGCCACTCTGATGCCATCAAAATGAGAAGGTATGGCAGGGGGCTAAATTGGAGGTGAAAAACCAGTGATATAAGCAGCTTATAGTTAAAATATTTGGGTTCACCAACTATATGCAAACATGACTGTACTGATGAAGGGCCCTGAAGCTTAAGTGTCACAGAGTATTCACTTCTGAACACTCTGGAAGGTCTTAGAGAGGACCTTGAACCTGGAGTGTCAGGTAATTAACTGCATGCAGAGACATAAAACACAGAACGACACGCAACCCAAACATGACAAGGAAATGGAAGGGAGTCTTGTGTGGGACTGCCATTGAGGTTCAGACGAGTAGGCAATTGGGGTGAGATGGGAAGGCCCAGGGAGGCCAGAGGTGGAGCTTCAACTGGGTATGATTCAGATGGCTGAAGAGGAGCACACCTGTGTTCATGGGTGTGTGTTTCTACACATGTGCTCATGGGACTGTGGTGCACTGTGTTTGCATGTGCGTACATGTATGTGCACATGTGCATGTGTGAGCATGTGTAGGGAAGAAATAAAAGGGTCAACATACCATCTGCAGAAGAAATGGCCTGGCATATGGTGGACATCAGGTGACAAATGAGGACACCGAGGCTCAGAAAGGTGAGGCAATCTGCCAGGTTCCGCAGTTGTCAGAGGCAGAACACAGAGCCATCTCCAGGCCTCCCGACACCACATCCCAGGTGTTGTCCAGCACCAGCACACAACCTCGGGTTCCTCTCGGGGTTGCATCACCCTGACCTGCTTCTCCACTGGTGGAGCACCCTTGTAGACACAGGAAGGAATGCAAATGAACCTAATGCTGCCCTCCTGCCTCCTCTGACGACTAAGAATATGAATTACATCACATTCAAACATCAATTCAGGTATAAAATCAAGGAACAATAGTAACTTCGGATTTCCAACCTTGTGCCCTGCACTCTGCCATCTCAACTCTATAATAGCAATTTTCTGATCATGCCCATTTTACAGACAAGGAAACTGAGGTTTAGAGAAGTTAAGGAGTTTACCCAAGTTACACAGGTAAAAGTAGCAAAACCAGAATTTAGATTCAGATAGTCTGATTTCAGGGCCTGTGTCTTAACCCCTATATACTACTGCCTTTAATGGAAGTAAGTGGGATAATTTTCCCATAAGCACAGAACCTTGATCAGACCCCCTAAATCATGGGACCATTTAAAAACCCTCTAACTAGAAATCTGATGACAACCCTGTCTATGCTATCACCCCCAACACACACACATCCACGTCGCTGTTCTCTGACCTGGGCCAAACTTCCTTCCTGTAACTGTCCCCCCACCAACAATTAAGGTTCCAGCCAATTAGTTGCTGATCTTTGACTCCTGTTTAATCTCCACATGGACCTTTAAGACTTATAGCTTTTGCCTGTGAATATTTCAGTGTATTACAGGGATGGTCTCAGGGGTGAGAGATGATATCTCCATTAACCGATAACCTCTGGCAGGGCGGTACAGCCTGGAAATGCTTCCAGGTTTGATCAGGAGATCAGGTTTGCATTCTGCCACTGACCAACTGCGGAACCTGGCAGGTAACTCTGAAAGTGTGTGTGTGTGTGTGTGTGTGTGTGTGTGTGTGTGTGTGTGTGTGTAAGGTATTTTCAAGTGACAGCTAAAGTGGCAGCCTTATGTGGTCAATGGGAGTCTGGTAATTTATTTGGGTTGAGTATTTGAGGAGATCTAGACGCAAACCACTCTATCATCCTATCTCATTATATAACTGAGTGTGTGCACATAGCGTGTGTGTGTGAGTGTCTGTGGGGGTGTGCAACTCACAAGGAGAGAAAGGACCAAAGAGTTAGCCTGACACAGGCTGAAGGATACCAGTTCCAAGTTTTCTTCCTAGCTCTGTTTATCACTGTTCATGCCAAAAAGTAAAGGGCAACACCCCTCCCAGACTGAAGTTATAAATCTCAGGCTTGTGGGAACAGGGCCCACCCTTCCCCAGCAGAGACACACAAAGTGTGGAAACTTCCACTGGCCCGTGGTTGACCTCCCTACCTCCAAGTTCTTGCATCTTAAAGGGACCCTGGCTGGCCAAGAGAAAGCAAGCTGGCTGAACAGCCCAGATCTCCCTGCCCATTTGAGCTGTTGTCCTTGAACAGAGGGAAGCTTCAGTATGCCTTAAAATTTGAAAAGGAGTCAGAGTGTCCCTTAAATTCAGAAGCCTGGGGTTATTTCACTCTGCTTCTGAAAAAGGTAACCTCTCTCTGGGGAATAGCCTGGTGAGTGTGGGCACACGGGGATATGGGAAGGTAGGACTCCTCGTCATCGGCTAGTCTGCCTTGAGCAGCCTCCCACCTCTCTGAGCCTCCACCTTTGCTGACCACTTCATTGGCGAGCTGTTGGGATCAAAGTCACAGTGGTCAGTTACCTAAAAAAAAGGCCTGGAAAAAATAATTAAGAAAGGCAGGCAAAAGCAAATAATTTCATGCATAACAGACCCATCCCAGGGTCTTCAGGAGCTGACCGTGATGATGTAGAGAAGGGCAGCCAAGGTCACTTGGAACCTGCTCCTCAATGTCACACAGGCTGACCTTTCCAATGTCATTATGCTCGGTTCACTGCCAGGGAACCTCCATGGATGTTGAGCTGTGCATCCCCTCATCCACACACTCGTGGAAATGCCCAGCACTGGGGGACCAAACTGCTCACAATGTCAGTATCAGTGTCCTGATCATTACTAGCAGCTTTCTTTCTGTGTCTTACTACTTGTCCCTCACTTCCCTGTGATCCCTCCCTGCCACCCCAGCAGGGCTTTGCCTCACTCACTCCCTGAATGGCTGTGAAACTGGGCTAATCGGTGAGCTCTATGGGTGCAGCCAGTGCATCGCTATCTTGAATCTGGTGCTATAACTACCCAATATGGCATCTCTGCCAGAGAAGCAGGAGGCTCCGTTTGATCTTGCCTTCAGAGAGCATGCTGTCTGACTGGGAGAGTAAGGTAGCCATTTGTACTATCGGTTAAATATTTATAATGGTTCCCCATTCAAGGCACATGGTAGGATTACACTTTCTGCTCATTGTGGTGGGTAGTTTACAAGAATAGTTCTGGCTCATGAGTTGTGAGCAAAAGTATCACGTCACTTCCAAGCCAGAATGTCTAATTGCTGAGTCAAGATCTCACAACGTATTTTATCTTTGGCATGAGGACCAACTGCTTCAAGAAGGCAACTCCTTTGTCAGCCTGAGTCTCTGAAGAACAATGTTGATCAGAGCCCAATCCCATCTCCCACTGACCATGACAGACATTTAGTATAAGCAAGAAATAAACCTATGACACTGATGCTGATATTGTGAGCGGTTTGTTTCCTCGATGCTAGGGACTTCCATGAGGATTTAATCCACAGAGATTTAGGGGTTGTTACTGCAGCACAGCCTAACCTACCCTGACTGATAGAGAGACACAAAGCATGTAGGTCTTAGACAAGAGGAGAGTAATAGAGGGCTGTGGACAGTCATATTCTGAATGTTATAAAACTGGTGGTAAACTCTGGCTGCAACCAAAGAGGAATGTATTATAAGTCAACATGGGCTGAGAGCACTTCTAGGAATATGAGTAGGATTTAAATTAGATTGTTGAGAATGGGAAGAAATGTCCACCTCTCCCACTTCTCCCTAAACATTAGGTACTTATTCCTGCCTAAATTGTACTTCCAACATTAGTTAGGAGGGCATAGGCTTCAATTGCACCCCACATGACTCATGCTTCTCAACATACACCTTCAACCTTCTATTTATTTCTATCGTCACTCACCCTTACCTCCAGTCTGAGAAAATATGGTGTCCTCTTCCTGTCCAAATCCAATCCACTCCACCAATTCTCAGGTACTTCACTCCCTAAATGATTCACCATTCTTCCCTCTCTCCTCCCTCTCCACTGGTTCCTTATCAACAGCCTATAAATGCTTGAAAATGCCTTCTTATTTGAAATAAAAATCATCTCTTAACCTTGAACCAACCCCTCTACTCTAGTCGAAATGATTCATTAATATACCAATTCTATACTTCCTTATCCCTTTAGCATTCACTATGAGCTTCCTCCTTACAAAATAAAATTCAAGATTTAGGGATCAAATGCTATTAAAAGAAACTTCAAGGTATATTTAATCCCAACTTCATAGCTCAACTCTGACCAGTGTTAGCCATCTCACATTATAATATCTAGGAAATCAATATCCTATAAAATAGCAATTTCAAGAGGAAAGTTCACCCTGGCTGGCTACATGTGGGCAATTAGGTATGCAATAGTGACAATGGGCCTGATTTACTATGAAATGCTCATGCCGTTATGGTAAAATAATTTGGCTCATTAAGTAATCTGCCTGCCAAGAGTGCTGGTCCACACCAATACCTACTCTCATTGACAGTGGGAAACAGAGCCCTGTGATGGAAGTCAGGAGTCCTGGGTCCCTGTCCCAGCTGTCACCTAATTAGCTGTGTGACCTTGAGCCAGGCTTCAGTTTACAGCCCACCCACCTCCACCCTTAATCGGAGAGTTTGACTAAAGGCCCTGCAATGGCCTTTAAAACTCCAATATTATTCAATTCTCTCTCATCATTCTTTTCTGTTCTAAATTATAGTGTAGTCAAGAATGAAGACAGAATTGGAATGTATCAATTTGTTCCTGATAAGCACAGAAAAGCGTATCTTTCATCCTGAAGCAAGTTTATGCCATGGAGGGGGACCAGCTGGTGAGGGATTGCTGTGGGCTTGTGTGTAGTTAGCATCTTTTAATGGAGAGGGAGTAGAGAAGGAGCACAGTCCTCTGTTCTCATCCCAGCAACACTCAGTATTAGCTGTGAGATCTTGAACCTGTCACTTAACTACTCTGGGCTACCTGTTAGTTCTAACATTCCATGACATCTTACATGGTCTTAAAGACCCAGTGTGCAGTCTCACCTAACCCTCACTCCATCTTGAAATGAAGCTCTTCTTGTATCATATGGTTGGCACTGGACCCAAATGGTAGATTTTAAAGCAGAGGTCCTTTCTAGCATCTCCCACAGCAGACTGCCTGGGCAACATCCTACTCTAAGACCATCCATCCCTACATGTACCCAAATACTGGGGTCTAAGAGCAACCTAAGAGTTAGACAGCAGTTTAGAGAATTCATTGCTTGTAGCCACTGAGTTCATCATATTCTGTCCCAGAGTACATTAGTAACTTGGAATTATAAAAATCTGAAAAGTTGTAGCCATCCTTTGTTTACACTAGAGGCCCATTGCATGGATTTGTGCACGGGTGGTGTCCCTCAGCCTGGCTTGGGCTTCTCAAAATCCGGGACCCCTTAGGGGATGTCAGACTGCTGGTTTCAGCCCAATCCCTGCAGGCCAGGCCGAGGGAACCCACCAGTGGACGAATCCACGCACCAGGCCTCTAGTATGCATATAAGATCTTTGGTTAATCTCTTCCCACCCTCCCCCATTTCCTCTGAGATTCATCAGTCTGTTCCATGTTTCCATGCCTGTGCATTGAGTGTCTGCCCTCTGGTGGTCAGTGCACATCATAGCTACCAGTTGAATGGTGGAACAGTGAAATGGTCACTTAGGCTTTTATATATATATATAGATAGTATGTTGAAAGTCTTCAAGCAGTGTGAATTCTGTCACTTTTTTTGATCTTCATAATACTCTCACTCTCAGTTCTCCCATCTGGGACCATATGCCTTGGGCAGTGAAGGGAGGCAGGCCAGGGACCTGGACCAAGCACCTCCTCCTGGGGCACCATGTGACACCAAGACTATGAAGCACAGGCAGAGAGAGTGTTAAGGAATTTGAAGTTTAAATAATGTTTCCTTGTTTCTATATTAAGCAAACTCATAAGGTACGGAGTTTATTGTGTCTCCCTCCACTAGAATACAATCAACATGAGACTAGGGTCTTTTTTATTGTTGTTGTTCCTTGTTGAGTCCTGAGTGCCTGGAGTAATACCAAGAACATAGTAGACACTCAGTAAAATTTTGATGAATGAATGAATGCACATTATGTATGAATTGTTAAGCTAAAACTTGAGACTTTGGGAAAATGACATCATCCAAGGCATGTCACTTTAAACTCTAATCCTAGGCTCCTTTAAATTTATTGGTTTATTTACCTGTGCCTTTGGGGCACTTCCTAAAGATAGAAATAGGAGATGATGTGCCCCACTTCATGGAGAAGAAAGCAGAACTCTAGATGAATAAAAAACACACTCAAGGATGCACAGCCTAGAAGTATCCAGGAGGCCAGGACTAGAACACATATCAATTTGAGAATCATTTCCCTAATAAATGCTGTGAGTTGGGTGTTGGGTTGGTTTCACTTTTAAACACAATGGAGACATAATGGACCTCTGCTTTCAACTGGCTGTCTTTTCTCTGTCCTTACCCAGGCATTCCTTTCTTCCAAGATATGATGCCACAGAGCTCTCCATTCTCCTTTCAGGCCCTGACAACAACCTTGACATTCTTTTTCAATTGCAAAGACTTACTGATAGTTTCTATGGGGGCTACATAGAAGAGTATAAAGAAATAAGCATGACCAGTAATGAAGTCTAAGAAATTGGACAGTGTTATACGATTATGGTCCTGGTCCATAGTTCCTGACTCCTTACTAGGCATTATGTAGAAGTCTTCAGATGTCTGCCTTCAGAGTCCTTTCCACTGCTCCACCACACCTTATGTTTTCTTTCCTGGGTCCATATTTCTTAATATGCCAGCCAAGATGACTTGTATCTTCCAAGTGTCCCAGCCTACCAAGACCATGACAACCTGCTCCATTATTTGAAGAGCCACCAAAAATCAGAAACAACTCATACCTGAAACAACAGAAACATTTTCTCATTAAGCAGAATATGTTATACGTTGTTGAGGTTGGTTGAACCTTATCTGAGACCTACAATTATACTTGCTGGACCCTCTATGGGTAGCTGGTCACAACTGGGCTGCCCATCAGAGTTACCCAGGGAGCTTTTAAAATAGTACACAGACCCCACCCTGGACCAATTAAATCAAAGTGTCTGAGAGAGGGTCCAGATATGGATTTTTTTAAAGCTCCCCAGTGATTTTAGCATGCAGCCAGGATTAAGAACCACTGATATGATGAGCTTGCTTCCTTAAACTTTGTGATTAAGCTAGTCTTTAAAGCTATTAGGAGTTAATTAACACTTGCATTTTGACTGGCTTCATTGAGCCAACCACATTAGTTCCCAATATAGGAACTTCTGTCTTTTTTCCTGAAAGCATGTGGTCAGATGACCCAAAACACAATCCACTGGCCCTAGGGAAATCGAAAACATAACCTCTTCTGCTAATTTTATCACTTGGAGTTTCCAGATTCCCTTGCCTACCTCAACCCCTGGCACAACATTCTTTTCAAATTTTTTCCACTCTATTTCTTAATATATACCCAACTGCTATAGTGTTCACTGTTCCCCTCTGAACCCTATTTTAATCCTGTCACTCATTTACCTGGACTGACCAGGAGTGCCCTTCCCTATCATCATCTCTCGTAGCCTACCTTTAAGTCCCAACTCAAAACCCATCTTTGATATGCAACTCAAAACCATCTTTGATATGCTTCTGTGTGACACTCCAGCTCTCAGAATATGCTTCCTCTTCTGAGTTTATTGTCCATCACAGCTACCATGCATTTAGACATTTCTAGTGCACAGTGTAGGAATTCCCCAATGAGCTGTAACACCTATGGTAGAAGCCAGGATTTCTTGATTGTGTGATCCAACATAAAATAATAAGACCCTGGGTTCCCTTGAGAATCGTGCAAGGCTGTGCATGCAATTCATTATTGATCTTTAGAATCACCTTGTGAAGTATCATTATTTTCACCATTTCTCCAGTTGCGAAAACTAAAAGAAGAGTCCATCTCTATCCCCCAAAATTCCAAGATAGACAGAAACACTGGCATGAGGAAACTAAGACTCTAAAATTCAGGATCTACACTGCCAGTCTCATGTTCTTTTAACCCATACAGTGATTCTCAAACTTTAGCATGCATTCTCAAACTTTAGCATGCACCTAGAGCAGCAGTCGCCAAACGGTGGTCCTTGGACTCTGATGGTCTGTGAGGTCCGAAAGGTTGGTGACTGCTGACCTAGAGGACTTGTTCAAATAGTAGATCCGGGCCAGGCTCTGATAATGGCATTTCTAGCAAGTTTCCTGGTGGTGCTGATGGTACTGGCCCAAGAACCATACTTTTGAGGACCACTGTTCTAATACAAGCTGTTTCCTAAAAGAAAAATGATAGAAACAGATTTCAGGCCTATTAGAAGAGATGTTAGAAAAGCAAACCAAAGTCATATGGAAATAATAAGAAATAATAAATGACTAAACTTATTTATTTCAACATATGCCTGTCTGTAAGAGTAATTTGTTATAAATTACAAATAAAAACTCAAATATTTAATAAAGAAATCATTCTTGTTAAGACTTCAAGCCAAAATATCAATATGTACAAAGCAGTTGAAATAAAGTCAGGCATGATAGATGCATAATGGATCAGAAATAATCCAATGGAATGATAAAAAATGCCAAAAAGATCATGGAAGCTAGACCACCCGAGCTCTTTTCACATTGCTTTATGCAGGAGAGGGCTTGGCAGCAAATCAATTGATTCCTCCATCCATCTGCCTCGTACTTAATCAATGGGCCTTTGCTGCATATCAACTTTATACCATTCAACTCTGCTGGCCTATAAGTGAGATATAAAAGTGGCCCAACTGCCTAGTTTCAGATACAAAATCTACAACTAAGACAATTTGGAGAGCAACGTTGTGATTTTGTTAAAATTTGGTAGTAATGATATTATATGAAGTAGAAGTTAGGAAAATCAAGATCAGTGTGAGTTGGAGTAGTAAAAAAAAATATGTCTTCATGGCTGTAATCCAGAAATTGGTACATGCCAGAGTTTCACTGATGAGTCATTGAACAAATGAACCAAATGAACAAAAAGTTTAAGGAGGTCAACTTGAACTAGATGTTTTAAAGTTAGTAGGATTTGGATGGATGGAGAGGAGGAAAAATGGTGTTCGAGATAGATAAGTGTCATGAGTAAATTGTGTGTGTGTGTGTGTGCACAGGTGCGTGTGTAGGCAAGTAGGGATTAGCAGTGATGAGGTTTATGCTCACTCATAAAGGTTCATGAGGCAGAAAGGAAAGTGGAGAGAGGTGGGTTTGGGACAGTAGATTGGGTCCAGAATGTCCCATTGGTCTTCAGGCTCTTCTTGTAAGTGAAGGCAACCATTGCTGACTCTTGAGCTGAAAAGGTTTGTGAGACACGTTAAAGTTGAAAACAATATCATCCCACAAATACCACCCCACCCTCAAGGGAGAAGGCAGGAGAAAGGCTGAGCTCCCTGCAGCTGACACAGCAGACCAAAGGCCCACTCTGCCCCTGCCCTGTGCACAGACCCTCTCCTAACACTTACAGGCCTGGGGCAAGAGTACTCTAGTACATATGGAGGCCAACATGTGCCATGTGTGTACATATGCAAGAGTTACAAATAAAGATAACATATGTCAAATACAATATGTTCCCTCCTCTTGCATTGACAGAAATACCTTTATGTCAACCTGGAAAAACCAAATTTGAATTTAGAACACTCAGAATTCTCAGTTTTCTGTACCAAAGCTGAGGCCTAAGATGTGTAGGTTCCAGCCTCTGGTCTATACCTCTTTTCCCTACCCATCCTTGGCCCCACCTCACATTTAAGGGCCTTGTGCATGTGTATGTGAACATCACAGTCTCTGTGCCCCAGCTTCTTCACAGCCTCCTATAAAACGTGGCCACCCCTCAAGTTTAGAGATGTGCACAGCACCTGTGTTGTCTGTCCTCAAAAAGATGAACCAAGAGGGAGGCTCACGCAGCCCTTGGAAGTGGGCTTGGAGGCATTTGGTCAGGGAATTACAGCTCCCAGGTACCTAGGGTGAAGTCCAGAAGACAGTGGATTCCAAGTGAGCATGTCTTCTTGGTCCCATGGGTCTCTTGCTGATATGGGAGGCGTGGCTGGAGCAGAATCCGAGTAGGGAGCCTGGATCTGGGGCTCCTCTCTCCTGAGCCACTGTGAGTCTGGAGTCTACTAGCACAACCCACTGCCAGCCAGTCCCCTCCCTCCACACTCCTGTCATCTCCCCATGTCAGAAGTTTCTCCCTTCCAGCTGGTGATGGAAGGGTCACTAAATCAAAATGCCAGCCTGGGCTCAGATCCACCCTTTGATGGAGAGCTCAGTCCATGGGGAGCCAGGCCAAGCAAAGCATCCTGCAGGGGTCTCACCCGCAGAGTGTGACCCATCCTTCACGGCCCGCCTCCCCTGCTGCACTGCCAGGCAGCTGCGATCCAGGGCTTCAGAAGCACATCTCATCACTTCCTTTTTAATCTCCACGTTAGCACTTGTGCCCTCCTTCAAGTGCTCCAAGGTAATTTTAGAGAATACCTCATTTTGCTTTCATTTTGCTCTGGCCTGGCCTTCCCATAAATCAGGGCCCAGGCAGAACTTGAGAGGACTGGGCTAATCACAACTTCAATCTCGAGAAATGTTTAAATATAAATCAAAATAGTTGAAGGCTCTCCAGATCTTCAATTTTCTTCGAAAGCCTAGTTTGTCTTGTTTTCTTTTCTCCCTCTCCATTTTTTTCTGATTGGCCATGCTGAGCTCTGAGTTTCATCCTGTGCCCCTAGGAATATTTCTAAGTGGTTTTAGATGTTTTCTTTGAGGCACTGCACCGAGTGATACAAGAGAGATATTACTGGTGTGCTGGGGTAGGGGGTAGGGGCAGTCTGCAGCATTTTGCTAGAACTGGAGAAATCTCAAATTTTGGAAATTACATGATCCCCAAAAGGCATAAACAGTGATTTGGCAGTCAAAGGGAATAGAAATGAAATCAGCAGAAATATAACTTTGATCATCCCTCCTGGTTCTGATACCTATGACTCTGTAACAAAACATCCCAGCTTATTGTTACGAAACAATAGTCATTTTATATGATTATCTCTCATGGTCCCTAGGGCTGACTAGCAGTTCTTACTTGGGCTCTTCCATGAGGTTGCAGTCAGAGGGTGACTGGAGCAGAGGTCTTCTGCAAGGTTTGCTCTCATATCTGGAACCTGGGCTGCAAAGGTTGCAACATCTGGGGCTGCAATAGCCAGAGCTCCTCGGGTATCTGCCTACCTCTCTATGTCATCTCTCCATGGGGTGCCTCCAGCAGGATGACATGATGACTTCAGAGTACCCAAACTTCTTACATGGTGAGAAGTTTGCTTTAAATGTAGGGTTTATCATTGTACGAGTATAGTGAGGCCAATGGATCAGGAGACAATTGTCATTGAAAGGATGGTTTGTTAAACTCACAGATTCCAAGAGGAGGAGATACACCATGCCATGGGGATCCACATGGGAAAGCCCCAGGGTTAGTCAGGGGGAGAGGAGGAGTAGAATGTAGACAAGAGCCTTCATTGTATTGCTTTGGGAAGGAACCGGTGAAGCTGAGTATGCAGCCTTAGGACTGGCTAGTGTGAACAATTTCAGCAGATTCTGGGACATAGGGGCTGTCCCTAGGCATCTGGTACCTGGCCCTGGGGAGATTAAAACAGGTGGAGAGTGGCCCAGAATGTGAGAGCCCAGTAAAGGAGGTAGTTGATGGGCTCTGTATTGTTTAAGTTAAAGATGCACTCCCAGACAAATTGTTTGCTGTCTCTAGGAATTAGCTGTCCCTGGGAGGGGCAATCCCTCCAGGGTCAGCAAGCCCTCAGATATCAAAACCTCAAAATACAGAAAATAAAAAAACATGGTTGATACACAGGTGGCTCAGGCACGTGTCCACAGCTACAGAGCCAGGCAGAAGTTATTATTGCCTTTTATGAGCTAGTTTCAGAAGTCATGTAATATCACTTGTCACTTTTTATCTGTGAGAAGCAAGTCCCTAAACCCAGCCCATAATCAAAAGGAATGAACTTGGACTCAGCCTTTTGTTGGAAGGAGTGGCAAAGAATTTATAAACATATTATTTTAAAACCAGCACACTTCCCATAATAGAATTTCCACACCTGGTCATTAATGACTAATGGTCCCCTTTCCCCATCCCTTACGATCCAGAAGCCTTAGACTCCAAAGATACTAAATCCAATTGCTTCTCTATCAGCATCACGCTTGCCCAGCCAAAATCCTAGACACGCAGGCAGGGTTAGAATTATCCCCTGCCTCAGTGAGGTTCGGCATTTGGTCAGTGTGCACATGTCAGACTGTCCCAGGAGATGTCCAGCTCCAAGGAGGACATCACAAAAGAAGGAAGCAAGCTCTGCCCTCCAGGAATGTGCACTCTGGTGGGAGAGAAAAGTCATGAGACACTCAATGGGAGGCATGGAGTTCAGAGAAATGGTGAACTAGCCTTGGGTGTGGACCAGGGACAGCTGCATGAAGGACGTGGACCTTAAAAGACTCCTCTGACATTGTCCCACGTGGAGGCAGCTTGTGTCCATTTTCATGGTTAACTCACTTTCTCCCAAAGCCTGAATTCTCTTTAGCTGTGTTGGCCAAACTTCCTGATCTATCCCACACACACACAGAAAAAATGTTCCTCCCTTCCCCTGGGCCATATCATTCTCTTCCCAGAAGGCTGTTCCCTTCCTCCTTCACCCATTAACATCTTCCCTGCTTTTCCCTCCAGTTTCTCCATGACCACTTTTCTGACTTCTCCCAATCACCAACTCCATCTCTACCACACCTTTAGGACTAGAACTTCTACCACATAGCTCCTCACTCACTCACATGTCGCCATTTTCAGGTTGCTTATTTTATGTTATTTCAGACTGGTTGATCTGTATTTCCCCCACTAGACTGGGGTTATTGCAGACCAATCCCACTCATTCTGCTTGCCCTGAAAGCTGCCAATTGTCTTGAAGCCAAGTCTAAGCATACAGTAGCTACTCCGTATATATTTTGGGAGTGGCTGAGTTAGTGATGGTGTAAATGTAGTGTTTGTCAAGATGTGTTCCTCTAGGGGTCACTCCCCACACCCTCCCACCCAGGAGCTACCATGCAGAGAAGAAACGTGTGAGGCTCTAAGACCCCACGCCAACTTCTTTTGACTTATTTTCCATATTGGGATTCCATACAATTTTGCTTGAAGAAAAGACTCTGTGACCAACCAATTATTGAAAACCACTATTATTATGGAAACAGCCCATAAATTAGGAACCAAAGGTTTGGTTTGTCAAGCCTCTGATTCCTCAGTTAAAAAACGTGAGTAACTTCCATTTCTATCCTACTTTTCTCACAGAGAGTGTATCAGTTAGCTAATGCTGCATAATAAACCACCCAAATTTAGAAGCTTAAGACACAATTTATCTGGTTCATGAACTGAACATTGGCTGGGGACTGGCTTGTCTAGAATGGCCTTGCTACTGTGTCTTCTGGCATCTTAAAGGTCAACTATGGTTGGCTTTGCTTAGCTTGCTCACATTTCAGAGGTCTTGGCTAGGATCAATCAGCTGACTGAGCTGTGCACCGTATGGTCTCTCATCCTCCAGTATACAAATATACATGGAATAGCTACTATATGCTTAGACTTACTCACAAGTAGTCACAGGGGTCCAGTAGAGAGAGCAGAAGCTGCAAGGTCTTATAGTTGGTGGCCCAGACTATAAGTATCAAAATGCCTCATGTTCCAATGGTCAAAACAGGTCATGGGGCAGCCCAGATCCAAGGAAAACAGAGTCCATCTATTGGTGGAAACAGTACAAAGGCTCTTTGTAAAAGTCATGGGAGCACAGAGAGCTGGAAAATAAGGGCCATTTTTGCAATAACCTGCCCCAGGGAGGTCATGAAGATCAAATTAAATCATATACATAGAGGTCATTGAAGGGCCTTGCATATAATGTAATGCAAGGAATGTCTATTATCACAGAAGCTTTCTTTTTTTCATCAATAAGAATAGGATGGTAGTGATGCTCTAAGACATATTCAGCTGTCCACATTAATAGGGCTATATAGAGAACAGGTAACTTGCTCCCTCCTCCTCAATGGTTTTGTAAGTTATAGTTATTCTCAAATGTTTTTAGATTATGTTTCCTTCTAAAAGAAAGGGAAGAGATCTGCTTTCATGGTTTGGTGCTCTATCACTATTAGGTGTGTCGCAGTGTCATGCCCTAAGCTTCCATGTCAGCAGCGTGGGATCAGGTAGTCTACTCATTCATTTACTAGGGATGGGCCAGGCACTAGCTCTACACCAGGCCTGCAACAGTCACTAGGGATGCAATGACAAATAAGACCCATCCCTGCCTTCAAGATGCTCATAGATCAGTGGGGGAAACACAGTGCAAAGTACTGGAGGTATTAACTGAAGCCTGTAGGAAACATGAAGAGGAGCATCTGGTTTTACTTGGGGAAATCAGAAAAGTCTTCACAACAAAAGTAAACCGAGTGCTAGAGAAAGAGAGAGAATTTGCACCATGCAAAAAGTCAAGAGAAGGGTATACCAGATGGAGGAAACAGCAGGTGCAAAAGCATGGAGTTGTGGAAGTGAATGGGAGGCTGAGGTGTGCCTTGAAACTGTAGTAGCTGATGAGTAGGAGGGAGTGTTAGAATCTTGCTGTTGGAGGAATAGATTGGGGCAGATTATGTAAAGAGCCCACAATATTTTAAGTCTTGGGCAGAGCCATGAGATCAGGCCTGGAAGATGTCCGCTGCATCAGGGAGGCTTACAATCATGCAAGAAATGAGACAACATGAGCCGACACCATAGCAGGGCCAGCGGGGATGTAAAGAAAGGACCGTGTGAAGGAGATAGTTACTGGGGGGATGGAATAAACATGGTGGCTTAAATGTGTAGAAAATCTGTCCAATTTCTATTCAGAGAGACAGAATGGCTAGAAAGCCACCATTTGCTGAGGCCTGGAGAACAAGAGGAGGAGACACAGTTCCATTTGGGGTTTGTTGATGTAAAGCAGCTGTAGTGGAGATGTCCAGTAGGCAGTCTAGATCTCTCATGGCTTTCTCTATGGAGGCAACAACTAAGTCCATGGGGCTAGGAGTACAAAGAAGGTCAGCGTAACAACATACTGGAAACAGCCTGGATGGCCCACAAGGAACTGGTTGAATAGATCATGGTAAAGCATATAATGGAACAGTGTGCAGCTTTCAAGATGATGACAGAGATTTGCATGTATTGTTATAAGTACATATAAACATATATATTACATCTATAATAATAAAAGGGTAATATGCTAATTAGACTGGATGAAGTCAGGGCTGCGAAGGCCAAGCCCCTTGCATGAATTTCATGCATCGAGCCTCTAGTATCATAAAAACACACACACGGAGAGAAGACTAAGAGGAAGTTACCAGAAGTATAAATAGTTGTTGTCTCTTGGTGGTAAGGTTATGAATGATTCACATTTATTTTTCTCTTTTTTTATCTATACTATGCAATTTTTTATAATGAACATGAATTGCTTGTGTAATAAAAGTGCCAGAATTTGAAAAAAAGAAATATGGGCATTATCAGCAGATCTATCTCAATTAGTCACAAGGGTAGATGAGCTCACTGAGGAAGAATATTCAGCAACACAAGTGAGGAAGTCTGAGAGAGACCAGCCTGTAAGGAGGGCCTGGGAAGGAGGCCAGGATTGCAGAGAAGCCTAGAAGGCTCTGCCCCAGGGGACAGGGAAGCCTGGAAGAAAATGATGTCTAGGCACCCCAAGAGCAAACAGTCTGAGGGAGAAGGAAGGAGGGTCATTACAGCTAATTCTCATGTAGGGCTCACCATGAGCCAGCCCCATTCTATTTGTTTTGCATATATTAACTCCCTTAATTTTCCCAACAGCCTTATATTTCTGGTAGTGTTATGAACCCCATTTATAGATGAGACAACTGAGGATCGGGAGGTTGTATATCTAGCTCAAGGTCACAAAACCAGTAAGAGGCAAAGCCAGGATTCAGACTGAATCTTTCAAGAGAGGCCATGCTCTCTACACTACTGTTGGCCTCCCATTATGAAGAGGGACATGGCCAGTGAGGACAGGAGCTGACCATAGGCCTGTGGCCAGGCCATGCATGGACAGAGCAATCTGGGACCACAGAGGCAGAGGTCTGAGGGTGAAGCCTTGGGGTCTGAGGAAACTGAGACCAAGAGAACAGAGGCCTCTTTCTAAAGTAGTAGTGGTAGGAGAAACAGAAAGACTTAATTTCAGGGGAATAAAAGGCAATTTTAGGATGAAAGAAGCAGGACCAATGGAGGTCAAGAAAAACTTACTGCTAGAGAAGAATTAGAGGCAGATAAGGGGATACTTGGGCAAGGCAAGGCCAGGCTGGGAAGGAGGCAGGAGGCTAGGCTATTCTGCAGGGCAAATGGAAGGAGGGGGGGGCCTTGGACAAAGACATGGCAGAGAGGCAGGGAGGCCATGGCGACAGACAGCCCATGTCTTGGGGAGGAGCAGGAATGGGAGAGAGTGGAGGTGGAGTTGGGATGGGTGGGGATGGAAAAAGCAGTGAGTGTTTAAAATGTGTACCTTGGAAATGAAAAGGGAGCTGAACAGAGGGCAGGAGGGCTGCAGCCCTGGAGGGTGGGCACCAGATGAGCATTGGCTACCAGTGTGACTAGCCTCCCCCATGGAACTCAGAACCCCAAGGCTGAGCAGCAGAGCCAAAGTACAGGCATGGGATGACATAGCAGCACAGGGGTCCAGGATCCAGGCTCCAGATCCAAGCTAAGTAGAGAGGCCATAGGGAGGAGAGAGTCCAGAGCAGTGGGGGGACGAGAGAGAGAGAGAGAGAGAGAGAGAGAGAGAGAGAGAGAGCGAGAGAGCGAGCTGGGAAGTAGATTCTTAAAGAGCGGGCCTCCTGAGAGGAAAGGAGAGCCAGAGGTCAAAGGGGAAGAGAGAATCACCAAGCACAATGGGTAGTGGCCAAAAGCAGCACCAGTGTCAAGGCCTCTGAGTCAGAGACGGGGTTTGAATATTGTGGCTGCTGGGTGGGGCAGCACAGGTCTGGAATCAGCGTCAGAGCCTTGCAGAGACAGTGACATGGCCATCCTGCCATTTTTAAGAATTTGACAATGATGACAAATTTTAAAATAGTGTTGCCTTTTTATAACTTTGGGCGCAAAATAGTGCTTGTCCCCTGGGCTAGATTAATTGAAGAAGAAGCCAGATCTGTTGTGCTTTGCCTAGACCCCATGCCTCCTCCCACCCATATGCCTGCTCCATCAGACCTGAGCACTTATTAATCACCACACATTCTTTCCCGCTCTCAATAAGTCAGATGGAAAGCAGCTAATGCACACCAGCCACACTTCTCCCTCTACCCACATCCCAATTTAGCCTCAGAAATAGCCCTCTTCCCCGGGCTACTCCTGCCATCACATGACTGCTGGAGAGTATGTGGGAACACAGATAAGGAGGCATGTTTTTGCAGAAGTTGGATGTGAAAGAGAGGTGCTCAGAAATGCACCTGTTATTAGCCAAAAGCAGCAGACCTTAGTGGGAGATGCATGGACTGGAAACAGGAAAACCTGGGGTTTTTTCCTGGCTGTGTCAGAAATAGGCTATGGATGAGTCATTTAACTTCTCTGGGCCTTTTCCTCATCACTGGAATGAAAGGGCCCTTCTAGGTGACCAGTGTAAATTAGACCATGTCATCCTCTATTAATACCCTCCCATGGCTTCCCATCTCCCCTGGAGTCGAACTCCCTGCCCCACTCCCTGACACCATCTCCTTTTCCCCTTCCACTTGCGCTAGACTTCAGCCATTCAGACCTTCTTGCGGTTCCCTCGACCCTCTCTTCTCACTCAGCTGACACCTTTCCCTGAGGTGCCCTGACCATCCTACTTAACCTGTAACCCCGCCCCTCTTTTACTTTCTTCATAGGAATCCCCATCTCCCAGCATAATATAAGTGGTAGGCTCCTCCTAGAAGGACCTGGGGCCAGGCTAGAAGTCAGCCAGTCAGGGGGACTGTTGGGGGGACCCCAGCTCTTTGGGCAATGGACTGGATAGCCTCTGACGTGCCTTCTACTAAGCCTGATGTTCGCAATTTTAGGCAGGGGGAACTTGGCATTGGGTTCCCTCCCTTTGAAAGCAGAGTTTCTCTCACCTACTTGGCTGGAGGCATTCTTTGTGAGGTGACATCTAAAGGTCTTCCATCCCCCAAGGATGGAATCAGGAGAAATGGCCTTAAATCATGGGACTCCATGGGACCCATGAAAGACTTCCTATAATGTGAGTTTGGAGGTGGGGTTCAGTTGCCAGAAGATGCTCTGGAAACTTCTCTCTGGGTGATCTCTGAAGAGAAGGTGGGTGCCCTGGACCTCTGCACTGTGGATAAAGGAGTGTGGGCGTGGGGATGGACTGCATGACCCCTCCAATTCCCGCCAGCTGGTTCCACCTCTAATTCTATGATAAAACCATGAGAAGGCCCAGAGGTGATGTAGCCCCATTTCTCCCTTCCTGATGATTGAACACGTTCTTTTAAATCCTATAAACCCTAAACGATAATTCTTTTACAGCAGTGGGCAAAACAGGACAGTCATGCACGGGTTGGAGTGAGGAAGTTGAGGGGAGAGGTTAAAGGGAGAGGCAGGTTTGTTCAGATTGGGGTCAGTGGGGAGGATGTTAAATGTGAAGTTTGATGACTGAACAAAAGCAGAGCAAAGGAGAAAAGAGAATGTGAAGGAACTCAAACCGGCAGCTTTCTGATACACAGAAGGGAAACTCAAACTCTGCTCATTACGGCGCGTATTTATGGCCGATCATAACATGAAATTACAGCTCCGCAGCCTGGGCCAGGACTGTGGCGTCCTTCCCATGTGCTTCCAATTAAGCGCGTTTGAAGTCGCCCGGGATATTTATTTGTGGGGATTTACTGCGCAGAACGATTAAAGATCGCCGTGTTAGGAGTTTGGGGCTAGTTTGGGGGAGGGGAAGATGGAAAGGGGGAGAGTTGGCGAGAGAGAGAAAGGGGGGCTGCCAGGGTACCCCGCATGAATACCTGTGTATGTATAAAAGTGCACACACACACGCACACAAGGGCCCTTTGTTCGCAACGTGGTGAGGGTCCAACATCTCCGACTGTGACTTTGTTTATAGGAAATCCTTTATAATGCACGTTTAGTGTTTCCATATGGAAATCTCATAGGACATTTCTCCCGCACCGCCCTCCCCCCGCCAGCCCCCCACCCGCCCCTCTTTTTATTTGGATAAGGCAAGAGAAAAGGGACTGTACATTCCAAAGATTCATAGTCATTCCGGATCAAATTCAATGGATTTTGGCAAGAGTTGAAAAACCCAGATGCAGGCTTCAGCCTCCCGCTGAGCCGCCTCCAGCTGCGAGTGTCTGGTGGAGGCACTTTGTAAAATCATGAAAACCCTATTAAATTCGTGAAATATGATATACTGTCGTTTCGGACTAACTTTCCATTGAACTGTCCATGAAGAGAGAATTTGGTTAGCTCGCTGGAGAAGGGAAGTGGCATGGCGGGGGCAGGGAGGGAGGCGGGGGCACTGTGGAGGAGAGAAGTGCTGGGAATTCATAAGAGGCTGGAAATGTCTTTGTCTGGGTATGAGGGCTCCGGCAGACCCCAGCCTCTCCAGGCTTCCAAAGGCTTGACCCTTCTTAGAAAAGGAGGTGACCACCACGATTCCTCTCCCTGTCAATTCCTCTCCCTGTCAATTAACGGTGACCAGTTAGCTCCTGGGAGATGCATTTCAGAGACCCCAGAATCTCAAAGGATATATAGGGTCCACCCCTTGTTCCATTATAGCAGTGGGGGCCAAGGCCAGAGGGAGGCAGAGAAGGGCTAGCCCAAAGGCCAACATATTGAAAACACAGAGCTCCTGAATCCCAGTTCAGTTTATTCCACCAAAGCACGCCACGTCTCTGGCTCCCCGAGGCCCAGCCTTCACGGGCCCTGCGTGCACCCTGCCTGGGATCAGAGCTGCTGACAACGTTGTTTTCTGCACGAACTCAGAGCCCCAGATGCCCCCCGGCTATGAATGGCCCATCCCGAAGAAGCTGGACACTCTGAGTTCATTTCCTCTTGGACTATAATTCGCATCATAAAACGATTGCATGTTTATTTTCAAACAGAACAGGGTGAGGGCTCCCTGGAGGTGACTGGGTTTTGTTCTCTGGAAGCGGCCACGGGACCTGGGCAGTTGAGGTGTGTGTGCAGAGTTTACCTCAGGAAGCCAAGTGGGGCCCTCCTTCCCCATATGTCCTGGTACCTAGAGGTCCGAAGTCCAGACTCCTGGACCGGAAGGGCGCCAGAACATAGCGACTCACCTGCCATCCATGCAGTGGTCCCTGAAATGGGAATGGCATACTCTAAAAGCAGCAACGCCTCGGGCCCAGCTGCCAGGGGCTGCTCTGTGTGTGGAAAATTATCGTAATCACAGCTGCCTTCGATTTAGTGCTTCCAGTGCCCTAAGGTGCTGTTCTAAGGCTTTGGCATGAATTAAATCATTTCATCCTAACAACCCTATGATGTAATGAAACCATTATCCCCTTTTTCAGATGAGAAAACTGAGGCAAGTTGCTCAAGGTCTTGTAACCGACTAAGAACCCATAACTGACATAAGTGACTGAGCCAGCATTCGAACCTCCGCAGTCAGACGCCAGAGCCTGAGCTCTCAAAATGCCTGCCACCCTGTTCACCTCCCTGCCCACCTTCACCCCCACACCACACCCAGAACTAAATACCTGGGCAGACACTGAGGTTTAACTCTCCCCCCACCCCCCACCCTTCTTGGAGGTGTAATGTTTGAATTGAACTTTTCACACTGGCTCCTCACCCTTTTAATATGCAAATCCCCCTGAGTGTGGTAATATATTAAGTCACTAATACTCTAAGCCAGGGTTTCTGGAGCTGTAATTGGCATACAAATTCCCCAGCAATCTTGTTGGAATTCCAGTTCATTCAGTGGGACTGGAGGAGCCTGAGACTCTACATTTCCAATGAGCTACAGATAGTGCTAGGCTACAGAGCACACCTTGGATAGCGAGGCCCTCAGCTCTTGACCTGATTGTTATCCTTCATCAAAGAGGCACCCACAAAAAGGTACCTATACAAGAAGGCAGCTGGGAGGGCCCAAGACATATTATCAACTTCACAGCAGTGGCCCTGCCACCCAGCAGTAGAGCCACTAGTGTCCATGCCCAAGACTAGGCACTGGGAGAGCTGGGGGAGGTGTGGAGTCTCTGAGGCCACGAGAAGCCCTCTCGCTGAAATCTTTGCAGCCGCTGGCAGCAGCCAGGTGCCCTGGGAGCAGAGTGTGCAGGCCTCTGCCTCCCTGGCAGAGATGGTAACGAGTGTACGGTAATCATTGGGTCTGGGTCCGGAACAGTCAGCAGCGATCCTCTCTCCCATCTTGGCGGGAAGGCTGCTGACCAAGAGGAACTGGCCCGGGTGGCAGTTTCCACCTCTTGCTGGCGAGTTGGGGCAGACATTGAACCTCTCTGGTTCCGTTTGTTTGGCCTGTAAAATGAGAGAATTGCACTAGATAACTTTCAGGCCCTCCTCTCCTTCCCATCCCAATCAAGGGTCTATAAATACCTGTATAGTAATTGAAAATTCAGCCCATTGTCTGCATGTCTAAATAGTCAGATGTCCTATTGCCAACACCACACATCAGGATGTGAGGCTGAGCCCGTAAACAGCTCTTGCCTGAACCTGGGTGCCCCCCGTACCCCGTCTGCATCTTGGGAAACAGACGCAGGAGGTGGATTCCCTGCCATCACCAAGCAGGCTGCCCAAGAGCTCGGACTGGAAGGTGGGAGCCTCATCCCCAGGGCTTTGTTGCTCTGTTAACAGCCAAAACACACCATCGTGTTCCCCCAGCTCAAAGGCCTGGTACAGCCAAGAGAAACAGGCATTTGCGAGCAGGAAGGGGTGGTACTTGACCCCTGGCCTCTTCCGTCTGGCTCTCTCTGGCAGGGGAGGCAGAGCATTGTGCCAGGGATGCCCAGTAGACAGCTTGTCTAACAGACTTGGGCTTGAAACCTAGCTCCCCCAGATCTTGGCTACAGTCTCTCAACCTCTGTGGTCTTTAACATTACTGTGAGCACCATTCCTTGGAAGGGCGTGGCGCAGAGCAGGTGGGCAATAAGGTGAACTGCTCCTCTCCGTGACTGTTGGTATTAATCAGACACACCCCAGACCTGTTCCCTAACCGGACAGAGTCCAAGGGGACCATGGAACCTCCATTGCCAAACAACTAAAGATCCAGGGTTCTAGACCAGCACTGTCCAATAGAAATAAAATGCAAGGCATCGTGTGTCATGTGTGATTCTTTTAGCAAAAAACATTTTTAAATGTTTAAGTATATTAATTTTAAAAATTAAAAGTCACAGACACATCCTATATAATAAAGCGGTAATATGCAAATTAACCCTCACACCATCACAAGATGGCTGCTCCCACAGCAGAGGCGGGGTTCCCATAACACAAGATGGCTGCACCCACAGCAGAGGTGGGGTTCCTGTAATGAGCAGTCAGCAGGGACCTGAGGCTGCGTGGCGCCGGGGTGGGGGACCTGAGGCTGTAACCCCTGCCGGCGGGGTTTGACGGGGGCCTTCAAGTCATGCAACCCCACATCCCGGGCTAGTGGACCTCAGGCCATGCCCCCCGCCCAGCAGGGCTTGACAGGAGACCTCAAGGTGCACCCCCTGCCCCAGTGTCAGGATGGGGGACCTCAGGCCACGCCCCCCAAACCAGCAGGGCTTAACAGTTGACCCCAGGCTGCACCCCACAGGGCATGACTTGACGGGGCACCTCAAGGCGTGCCCCCAACCCTGGTGCCAGGCCGGGGGACCTCAAGCCACACCCTTTGCCCCAGGCTGGGGGACCTGAGGCTGCACCTCCTGCCCCAGCACCAGGCTGGGGGACCTCAGGCCATGCACCCTGCCCTGGCACCAGGTCTAGAGACCTGAGGGTGTGCTGGGGGACCTGAGGCTGCACCACCCACCTGGCATGCACCAGGGGATCTCAGGCTGTGCCCCCCGACCCAGTGGAACTTGACAGGGGACCTGAGGCTGTGTCCCCTACCCGGCAGGGCTTGATGGGGGTGGGGCCAGCCAGATCTGGGTCTTGCCCAATGCGGGTGGGCCCAGCCTGGTCTGGGTCTCGCACAATTTTGAGGCATGCACGGGTGGGCAGGGACTTGACTCTGAGTCCCACAGTGCACCCCAGGCTCTGATAGGAGGAAGATTTTCATATACATTTTACTAATTTTCTTTCATCTCTGACACTTCTATTATAGAGAAAGGGCAATTGGGTGATCAGGCAGGCAGGCGAGTGGTTAGGGGCGATCAGGCAGGCAGACAGGCCAGCGGTTAGGAGCCAGCGGTCCCGGATTGCGAGAGGGATGTCTGACTGCCAGTTTAGGCTCGATCCCGCAGGGATCCCTGTGGGATCGGACCTAAACCAGCAGCCTGACATCCTCTGAAGGGTCCCGGATTGAGAGAGGGTGCAGGCCTGGCTGAGGGATCCCTTCCCTCCCCCTGCACGATTTTTGTGCACCGGGCCTCTAATTAATTACAATCCTTTATTTAATTGATTCTAATATATCCAAAATAGTATCATTTCAACGTGAAATCAACATTAAAAATTATTAATGATATACTTTTCATTCTTTTTTTGTACTCAGTCTTTGAAAACCAGTGGTATTTGACATTTAGAGCACATCGCAGTTTGGACCAGCCCTATTTCAAGTGTTCAACAGCCACATGTGGCTAGTGACTACTGTACCAAAATGTGCAGAGAACAGAAGACAGCGGTGGGCATCATGCCAGCAGCAGCAACAAAAGCTGGCTGGCGGTGGGGAAGGTTTAGTCTCTGTGTCATCACCAACACCAACACCCCAGCCATCCCAAGTAATAATAATATTAATAACAATAAAATCCTAAGAATAATGTTCTTAGATGTGGTGACTAGGCATTTCCTCAATCTTGTATAAAAGGTGAACAAAAGGATTTTTAGGAAACTTTGCTATTTTTGCTGACCTTTAGTATTCAAGCTAAGTAAAAACGATGGCCTTGCTATGTACATACAACTTTAAGACATTAAGACCACTCTCTTCCAGCCAGATTGTTGCCCTAAGTTCCTTTGATGAAAAAAAAATGGTGTTTTAAATATATTTTTATTGATTTCAGAGAGGAAGGGAAAGGGAGAGAGAGATAGAAACATCGATGATGAGAGAGAATCATTGATTAGCTACCTCCTGTATGCCTCACTCTGGGGATTGAGCCCTCAATATGGGCATGTGCCCCTACCCGGAATTGAACCATGACCTCCTGGCTCATAGGTCAATGTTCAACCATTGAGCAATGCCAACCATTGAGAGCTGATGAAAAAATGTTTCAACTGTCACTGACCAGTGGAGCAGGCATTGGGCAGCACAAAACCACCTGTGGAGGAGTCCCTGAGCAAATGAAGCAGTCAGTGCTGTTTACTCTAAAAAAGTTTTAAATGAGGACGCTGACTACCAGAGCACAGGGTGCTGGGAGAATAGACTGTGTGGGCATGGGGTCTAGAACATCAAATTGGGGTGTTAGGTGCAGATGAAGGGTTAATGTATATAATGTGGAATATTCGCTGGTAAAGGAGAGGTGTGAAAAGGGCTCTGGTATAAACGATGCAGATGAGTCAGCACAGAGCACAGGGGAGAGGATGCAAGAATGCAGGACGTTTGGAGCCACACTGTGGCAATGGGGGAGTTCAGTGTAGAACTTGTCATAGAATATGGGACATCAGATACGAGGTTCAAGGGAAGCAGGGCATGGGGTGAAGGGAAAGGAGTGTTTGAACAATTCACCTCTCCTCCACAGAATGGCTTTGCAGGGTTTTGCCACTAGCTTCATGACTTGCCTTATTTAGAATTGCAAGATCCTGCTTGTTCCCCCTTCCTCCCTGACACCTCTTCCCACCCACTCCTGGACCAATTATTGCCTATGTTGACAGAAGGTATTGGGACACAGGGACAGGCCAGGGGAGAGTGGGGTACGTGATAGCGGGCCCATCACAACTCTTGGCACCTTACAAGTCTCTTCCTTGTAAAAAAATGGATAATATTTACTAGCTTGATAGACTGGGGGCTGAACCAGATGTTTTCTAGTTCGCAATTCTGGAATTCTAGGAAACAAGCCAAGAACTCTACAGACTAAGTCTCGCTACCAAGTGAGACTACCACTCATGGACTTCATGGTTCGCCACCACCCTGCTCCACTGCCTTCAGCAGCAGCCACACCCATCAGAGCAGGCTCCTTCCAGGCAACTGACCATCTTCTCTCCCTATGCCAGACACACCGGCACACACAGATACACACATGGACATTACACAGACACACGCAAACATGCATAGGCACAGACACACACATAGACATACACACAGTCATACACATACAGATGCACACAGATATAGACACACATGGAGACATACATAAATGTACACACAACACACGCACATAAATACACACAAAAACTTTCTCCCGCCTCTGTGAGACTTCAACCCCTCCAGAATGAATGCTTCTTTTTCCAAAACACAGCCCTTACCTCTTTCCAAACCCTGCCCAGACTTAATCTTCTGTGAAATCTTTCTGCATTAATCACCCCCAAATCTGACCACCTCATTTCTTCAACCATCTCCTCAACAGTTTTACCTACTTGAGCAATCACCTTTTAAAAAGTATTTCCTTGGCCTGGCTGTGGTGGCTCAGTGGTTGAGCATCGACCTATGAACCAGGAGGTCCCAGTTCAATTCTGTGTCAGGGCACATGCCTGGGTTGCAGGCTTGATCCCCAGTAGGGGGTGTGCAGGAGGCAGCTAGCAATGATTCTCTCTCATAATTTACCTTTCTATCTCTCTCCCTCTCCCTTCCTTTCTGGAATCAAAAACTATAAAATGAAAATTATTTCCTGGCATTATAAAAATAATAATTGTATGCTTCCCACCCTTTCAATGTGTTTGCATAGCTAGTATAGTGCAGACACAATGTTATGCAGAAAGCAGAGCTCGTTGGCTTAAAAATGAGCTGAAGAAACGATCCTCACGATGTCTCTATGCGGAATTCTAATAGTTAACACTTCCTGAGCCCTTAACAATGTGGCAGTCTGATTTCAAATCCTTCACTTTGCCACTGCATTGAACTATCTGTTTAACCATTAACTGAACTGAGGCACTGGCGCATTAAGTGAGTCTCCCAAAGTCTTGTGGCTGGGCCAGAAACCGGGTTCTCTCCACAGAGCCTCACTGCCTCTTTCAAGCGTTGCCATTGGATTCTGCCTTCTCCATAAGGGACATCACATATACAAGGGACGGCCACGACTTTACAGCCAGGCAGAGCCTCGGTTTCTCCTTCTGCAAAAAGAGAATAGTAATAATTACCTAGCAGGGTTGCTGTGAGGATAAAGAGGACCAAGTGAGACTCACATATCTGGGAGTCGGTTAGGGGCAACCTCCAGGCCTTCCCTTCCCTTCCTTCCAGCCTCCCTCAGCCCATACTCTGCAGTCTTGCAGGCAGCATCCTCACTCAGGTCACCTGACTCAGTCCTTGGGAGCTAGTGGCAGGCTGAACAGGGTATGCATGAAGGAGGACTTTGCTCTCCAACAGTCATGAGGACAATGCGGATCTCATCTCGGGCCTGCGCTGCTCCTGCTTCATGGAGGCCTCCTGCTGAGCGGTGCAGAGCTCATCCAAGAAAAGAAAGCCACCCATTGTGGATGGAGATAAGCATCTGCTCTGGGAGGACTCCCCGCTTGTTCACCAGGACCCTCTCCCCTCCAGCACCCTTTTCATTCTCCCTGTGCACCCCCGTTGCACTCTCTGTCTCGCCATAGTGGCAGGAGGCTAAATTAATGAATGGGCAAACCATGTGGAAAGGTCTGGCTTGCCAAGAGCCCCTGATAAGTTTGAAATACTTTTGGAAGCGGTGAAATTGGCACGGCTACCTAGACCAAAACTGATCTCACCCCCAGACTCCTGGGATTGATTTTGGTTAATGGAAGCAAATGCAGATAGAGCAGGATCTTCATTAAAAACACAGCGGATATATTTCAAACCCTGAGTGGGGAGCCGGGAGCTATTAGAACTAAAAGGGAAAGAAAGATGCCAGAAACGGCATTCTCCTGCCATGTGCTAAACCCCAAGGGAATTGCCCTGGTGTTGGAGAAGGGAAAGGGTAACTTATAAAGAGAGGCGCATTGGGTAGATTGGCTTGGGTCTCTCTGAGAGGCAGGAATCAGTCCTACCATTGCAGGCACATGTGTTTACCCACAAAGGTGCTTCCCTTCCCCAGACGGACTTGTCTTTGCTGCCTCTTATTCCACAGGAGTCCTGATAAAGGCACCTTCACCTGGGGAGGCCAGCCTCAGGGGAGGGGCTGGATTTGGCTCCTTTCCTAGCTGGTATATCAGTCAGGGTTCAACCAGAAAAGATAGATGATAGATAGATAGATAGATAGATAGATAGATAGATAGATAGATAGATGATAGATAGATAGAAGATAGATAGATAGATAGATAGATAGATAGATAGATAGATAGATAGATAGATAGATGATAGATAGATAGAAGATAGATAGATAGATAGATAGATAGATAGATAGATAGATAGATGATAGATAGATAGATGATAGGTAGATGATAGATAGAGATATAGATGAATTTATTGCAAGGAACTGGCTTACAATTGTGGGACTGGGTGGCAAGTTCAAAATCTGTAGGGAATTCTTGGGTATAGACTGAAGCTACTGTCCACAGGTATAATTTTGTTTATTTGTTTGCTTATTTTCTTTGTTCACTCTGCCCCCACCTCCTTTACTCTCAGACCATCTACCCGCTCCTGAAGTCTTCCTTCTCTAGTGTCCCTGTCCCCAGGAGTGGCCTTTGAGCTGTCTTCCAACCATAAACCTCTAGCAGGTCCCCAGGACAGGTTGCCTACACACCTTCTCACTGTCATCACTTCTCAAATGAGCTCCTGCAATGGCCTCCTGGATGCTTTGCCTGCCTCCAAGTCCATACTGCCAAGGGAGTGTATTTCCAAGCTCTGCACCTGACTCCTCATCTGCCCACCTTACCCTCTCACCTGTCAGCTTACCCTCTTAGCAGCAAGCATCCTGGAACTGGCCCCACGGCTCAATCCTGGGCATTAAGGCCCACGCTCTGCTCTCCTCTGGCCTTCCTACATCCTGCCCCACCCCCTCCTATTCCCCATTGAAGGCTGGCTCAGAACACACTCCTCTCCAGGCATGGGGAGCCCTCTCTCTGGGCTCCCTCAGCACCCCTGCTTCCTTCAGTTGGACATTCATCACTCTGGGACCTAACTACCTGCCTCCTGTCTGCCCCACCACAAACTGATGCTCATGGCACCTCTGCACCCCTCCTGCCAGCACCCGTCCCCACATCCATCTGGCTCCCAATGTGTGTTCTGCGGATGTTGGCTGAATTAATGGACAAAATGTTTGCCAGGAACATTATCCTGGCCCCTCTGCTGCATCTCTGGCTCCTTCTGCTGTGCTCCTCGCTTTCTTCCTCTACCCATGCTTCCACCTGAAATTTATTGGGGTGAGAAGTGATTTTTTTCCCTTCTGCCTCTCTCTTCCCTGTCAATTTGAGAACTGTTTTAAGCAATAATAGCGTCAAGATAATTTATGGTACACATAAGTTATGGCCTGAGGCAGGGGGACAGTTTCAGGAACTGACAAAGCACAGACCCTGCAGCCACGAGGGCAAGGCAAGCAGGTGAGAAGGGAGGCTGGATGAGGGGCTGAGCAGCATCACCCACCCTGACAGCCGCAGAAGCCTCTGCGGGTCCTCAGCAGGGAGGGGCAGGCTCAAGTTATCCCTTAGGAATTCCCTCCATTAGCAAGATGAGGTTAGCAAGATGAGGACAGGCAGGGGGACCAGCTCCTGAGCTATTTCCGGAAAGCAGTTTGAAAAGAGAAGAGGGGTGGAACTAGGCAAGGACCCCCGTGAGAAGAGGAGGGATTAACAGGATTTGAGGATCCAAATCTGGGATAAAAATAAAACCTGCCCATCCAGGCAGATGTTCTGACATTTTTAAAGAATAAATTACTTTACAGCCCCAGCCTTTTATCCATTTATGCAACAAATATCATTTGAGCATGTGATTTGTGAGAAGCTTAGGGATGTGGCAGTGAGTAAGATGTGGTCCCTGTCCTGAGAAGGGTAGGTGTTCATCCCCAGTGACAGGATGGACAGACAGAAAATGGGGTATGTTAGTGTCAGGTGTCGGAAATAGGCCTCTGTGATCCATCTTCAGCATAGTCAACTTTTAGAGAAAACAGCATGTGGCCAGGTGGTTACTGAATTTTTCCCAGGGCAAACAGGATGTAGGGCGGAGGGGAGAGGGTACAAGAACAAAGAACTGTGTACGTGAGCCAGCATCATGGTGAAAACCCCAGAGGCGCCCAGGATGAAACACCTCACGCCCGCCTCAACTAGACAGGGAGAGGTGGAGACAACTAGAAAAGGCCTCAGCCCATTTTCTTAAATGGCCCAGTGGGAGACAATGAGACCTACCCGATGTACGATGTACGCTAACTCCATAGTACTCAGCCAAGGAGGAACCGGAGGAGGGACTCTCGCACCCTAGAGATAAATAGCCTGTGATTGCTGCTCTGAGTGTGGCTGTTCAACCAGACACCCACTCTTGCAAGACCGCATTAAAGGTCTCATTTTCGCCATACTTCATGTCTCCGAGTGCGTTGTTTGAATTCGGACAGGTGACCATTTCTCACAAGGTGGTAGTGATGTCATCGAGGAAAGGAGGGTGGAGAATGCCTTTCTGAGAAGAAACCTTGACTAACCAGGGCAGGGTGTTCTCAGCAGAGGGAATGACACGTGCAAAGATCAGAGAAGTAGCCAGAGTCCAGATTATGGAGGCCAATTGGGTGGCAGAAGGTCTTGGCTTGTGTCTGAGTGCACTGGGCAGTCACTGGAGGGTCCTGAGCACAGGAAGGACCACTATTCAAAGGACCACTCAGCCTCCTCAGGCTGAACTGAAGGCAGGCACAGCAGGAAGTAGAGACTGATCTTACTCACATAACCCAGGAGAAACAGTGGTGCCTTCGGCTCTGCCACGTACCAGTGCAGGCGATGAGAAAAGCAGTTCCAGATGTAATTTAGAGGGGAGCTAACAGGGATCGCTGCTGCATTGTGAGTGAGAGAGGGGCCTGCATATCAGGTGAATGTCCTGGTCTGTTCAACACACTATAACAAAATACCATTGATAGAGTGGCTTTTAAGCAACAAATTTTTATTTCTCAGTTTTGGAGACTAGAAGTCCAAGGTCAAGGTACCATCAGATTCAGTGACTGGTGAGACTCCACCTCCTGATTCATAGACAGCCGTCCTCATGCTGTGTCCTCACAGGGCAGAAAGGGAAATGGAGCGTTCTGGGGTCTTTTTTATAAAAACACTAACTCTAGCACGAGGGCTCCAAGCTCATGGCCTGCTCACCTCCCACAGTCTCCACCTCCAGAGAGCATCCCTCTGAGGTTAGGGTTTCAGCATATGAATTTGGAGGGTGGGGACACAGACCTTCAGCAGTGATGGTCTCTTTACTGAGTTTGGAGAGCCTCACAGGCTAGTCAGGTTGGGAGAGGTACAGGCCAAGCAATACACACCCAATCCCAGGTGCCCAACATCTTTCATTTTACTGAATGGAACCTCCTGTGAATGGGCCATTCATCCATTTATACAGCAGCTCTGACTCACACACACCATGGAGACCTTGAAGCCTGGAACATCCTCAAGTGCCTTCTGATCAAAATGAGTCTGCAGGGCTTTACTTCAGTGTGGGTTCCCTGTCACTCCTCACCCATCAGGATGACTTGCTCAGAACCTCCTCTTCCCTGTTTGAAATGATCTTTCTGTAGAGATAGGCAAAAAGACATCTGAGACATTGGAGCTTAAAAGGGGAAATAGTGGAGCTTCAGCATCAATGTGGATTCGGGGTGACTCAGGGGGATGCTCCCCCCCCCCACATTTCTCCCATAGCTCTCTTGGGTGGTCTGTATTGGCAGGGCCACATTATGACTAGTAGGGACTTGGCTTTCATAGGTCCCTTCCTCCATAAAAAAATATTAAAAAAATTATATTTTATGACTGCATTGGTATCAAGATGAATATAATGCAGGCTGGATTATATGCAATTTTTCCTGCTTATTTTAAAATAAATTAAAGCATTTTTGTGGGCCCTTAAAAGTCACTCTGCGGATATAGGAAGGAAAAGAAGGAGGGTCCAGAGTAGCAATGGCCATTAGGAGACTAGGACCTCGTCCAGCCTTCCCAACAATAAGCTATGAGACCTATGGTCAGTCTCTCCACCGTTCAAGGCCTCTGCCCCTCCTCTTTCCGGGAGGGGCAGGACAGGGCCATGTCTCGCTGCCTTCTCGCAATAACTCCTCAAGATTCTAACTAACGCATGCAGACCTCAAGCTTCATTTTTAACTTTCTTACCCCAAGGGAAGACTCTTCCCCCAACTGCAATATTAAACTTTTCTGGATCTCCTTCACTCATCAAATCATGTGCTGGTGTGTGCAGCCACTGATTTCCAAAAAGCGGCCATAAAACCATAATGAGTATAGAGACACCCACGTGAAAATGACAGAGCGAAAGCCATAAACACTCAAATAAATATATAAATATAAACAAGTCTATAAAGCAAACCCTGGAGGTATTTTAAATGCATAATGTAGCATTTATATCTCTTACTTTGCACAGCAGAACTTGCAAAGGAAATTCATTTAATACTATTGCTCCTGCCCCTAACCCCCATCCAGGAGCACTTGCTAATAACCAGCACAATTACTGCCTCCCTCCTGATCGAGAGTTCATTTCAGAAGCTCATTCTTGACTTCATTATCATGCTGGAAATGAGCTGAATCGCAGTGGATGTGACCACATGGCATCCCCCTGCTCCCTGGCCATAGCCCTGGTCCTGACCTGCTCTGACTATTGCAAAATGAGTTACCTCCCAGTACCTGGCCCAAAGTAAAGAAGTATGTCAGGAGTTAGGAAGAGAGCAGATGATTCTCTGATTGTTATGGGCTCAAAGAGCTGAGGGAAGCCCCTCCATGGAGCATGACTGTGGCCTACCCTCTCCAAGGGGACAAAGCCCAAATGGACAAGAGTACTGAGCACTGCCTGACACCAGCCCTGCTCTGAGCACTTTCAGAATTAGATGGTTATCCACCTGATCCCCACTACAGTCCTGAAGAGTCAGGGCCAACTACAGAGTTTGTAGGACCCAGTGCAAAATGGAAATGGGGGCCCTTGTTCAAAAAGCAGTTAAAAGTACTAAAATTGTAAGAGTTTTTCATTCTTCCTTGGGTGGTTTTCTCTCTCTCTCTCTCTCTCTCTCTCTCTCTCTCTCTCTCTTTTCCTTTTTCTCTCTTTGTCATGGTGTTTTTATATGATATTTAATGTTTCACTTTCTGGGGCACCAGGCTACCTGCTAGGTGAGTGTATACTCTCACAGGCACCCAGGGTCCCTACCCCACAACTCAATGAACCCACAAAAGGCCCACTGGCTGCCAGGTTCCTCTCCCACCAGCCATCAGACTGATACCCTAAACAGAGTGGAAGAGTTGAGCTAGCAATCTCCCCTTCTCACAGGCTCTCTTCCCCAACCCACCAAGAGTGGGCAACCCCCAAGGGATTGCAACCTCTGAGCCAGGATGTGCTTAGTACCAGAATGGACCAAGATGCTGTGGGTGCATAGTCCAACTCAGACCCTCCTCGTAACTGTGCGCAGACACCTGGGCACATCTGTGCACAGAAGGTAGCAGCAGTGTCCAGGTGAGGGCTAGGAGGGAAGGAGGGAGTAGGTGGTCAAGAATAGGGAGAGGCAGCAGGAGGCAGAGGTGCATGTGAGCCGAGGATCCAAGCCTGACCCACTCAGGGCCCATTATCCTATCAACTTCCCTGAATAATTAAAGACATTTGAATTATTAAGAATTTCAAGATGGCAATTGTAGAGCATCAAACTCTAGGCCTGGGGCCGTTTTAAGCATGGGCCATATGCAATTGCACTGGCCAATTGCCCATGAAGCTGATCTTGGACAGATATTACCACCGTCCTCATTTTGTAGATGGGAGAACGTAGACCCTATAATTTGCCCAAGGTCATGATGCTGGGGGTGGAGGAAACTAAGACTCAAACTCAGTCACCTGGACACAGAGCCTACTTTTCTATCACTTCCCTGTGCATTCCTTATGCCACCAAACCTGATTCCTCCCCTCTGAGGGAGGGACCGGCACCATACCACATTGTCTGGTGGAGAAGACAGAAGAGAGTGGCACCCAAACCTGACCCATCCTGCTGACTTGGCTACCAGCTGGTATAGAGGACAAGTGGAAGTGCCATCTTCTCCTTTCCCCCAGGCTTTCCCCATCCCTCCCTAGGCAACTGATCTTGGCCCCAAGAGTCCATGGGAGACAGTGTTCATGCTCTGTAAAAAGCTGCTCTGTGGCTGCACAGTACGAGAGAGACAAGGTGGTCTTTCCTTGAGAAGCTCAGGTCCCTGCGGAAGATCAGAAGACACAAAAATTACTCAGGTTCTTCCAAATCCTCCTTTTGGATCAGCTTTTTGTTTCTTGAGGCCAAGCACCTTGTACTTCCCTGTTGTAAAATGCAGACACTTGAGTGCTTTCTCCAGAGTAACAATGGGTTGACATTCCCCACTGATGGATTCAAACATTTTGACTGAACTCGTTGATGTTCCTGTCAGCTTAGTCGATTGATGTCACATCAAGTATCTGTCAGCACCACCAGCCACATCGTTTAGACACCTGGTCTCTTTAGTTAGCTAAACTTGTTATTTCCTGAAATGAAAATAAAAAATCAAGATAAAAATAACCTATCAATTTAGTTAGAAACTGACAAATACCCTCTGTCAAATAAGTTCATCTGTGTCAAATGACTTTGATTTTTTTTCCATTGAATCTAATAAATCAATCAGTTCTGTGGGGGAGGGGAGGAGGTTATTGAGCAGATGTATCAGCTTGCTGAGCAAGCAGAGGTGACTAGCAGAAATAAAATCATCAAAATGATTTCATCAGAATGGCCACTGCTCAATCATCCACAATAACAATGAGAAATGGGATCTTGCAAAATGTATGACAGGTAATCCCTAATCACAACAATTTTGTGTGTTGAAGAGCAATTTTTTTCCAGAAATTCATGTTCCTGTCTCTTGTTTGTCCATAACTGATAAGAAAATGGGTGTGATTGCCCAGAGTGCTGTGATTTGTATCCCGGATTGCCCATCAACAATCAAAAAGCCAATGGCAGAGTCACTGAAAACTGAGGGTTGACCATACTTGAGGTCCCTCGAATGTTGTATTATACTAGATTAATTCTGAAAGATGTGATTTCTACCTAACTCCAGACGATCTTGATAAATTCAGTGGTTGACAAAGTCTATTTTTTACCTGAACTAAAGGGTTCCAAACAAGTTCTTTCTTTTTTAAAACTAAAACCATTAAAGTTGGCCACTAGCACTTTCCTTCTTCACCTTTATTCTTTCCCCCAAGTCCCTCCTGGTGCACCCCATCCAAGGATGTCCAGAGCCCTAATACTGTCCCAGAGCTCTCCCACAGGTTGGAAACACTTAATAAACCAAGTCACACTAAAGAGTCTTTGAGTTGAAGTTCTAACTCTTTCTAGGAGTGCTTGTTTTTCAAAAGAGAGTACATGAAGAGGCCTGTGTTTAGCTCCAAGTAGTGAATCAGTAATGCTATAATTTCAGATGCCAGATATGGTTTTAACAAAACCAGGTATTGTGAAGAGCCATTGTGATTAGAGAATCAGAATATATTCACTCTTGAATGTATTCACACAGAATTAGTGGCCCACTTTTATCCGATTCAAATTTTCCACTGGTCATATTTTCTCCTGGTCACAGACATTTCTGCAATAGGAATAAGCTGATTATTTATTGCTAGTCACTCACCACCTACAATTCACTTTTCCAATTTCCCTCTGTTGCCTCTACAGTGCCACTTTGTCAATCCCTACCATTTATTGACTGTGTTCTGATGGCTGGGGTAAACAAATTACTTTGGGAATGACTGTGGTGTACAAAGGGCATTGCTTACTGGGTTCTAAATGATGGAACTGGTGTGTGATCCAATTGGTTCTAATGTCAGGAGACAATTCACCATCATGGGGGTGCAGGTCACCATAATCCATCCTATTGGTGACATAATTTTGTATGGTATGTAATATTTCCATTTTTTCTTTCATTCTGGGTAAATATCGGAGGACAATATCCAAATCAAATGATTTTGCAGATAAAATACAGTGGGGCCTTGACTTACGAGTTTAATTTGTTCCATGACGGAGCTCTTAAGTCAAATTACTCGTATGTCAAATCAACAGTGAACAAGTGAGACACATGATGCTGGGCTGATGTTATGGCGTTCACTGTGACATTAGCTGCACCAACTAGTGGTGGGGTATCTGAAGCTGGCTCGTAACCTGAATTTTAGCTCGCAACTCAAAGCAAAAAATCGGCCGAGAGACGGCTCATATCTCGAAAAACTCATTAGCCGGGACACTCGTAAGTCAAGACCTCACTGTACTCTAAATTTTAAAGACTACTTCTTTAAAGCTCATTGAAAGTATACTGCAGAGTAATGACTCTTCTTTTAAATGCATTAGAAGTATCAATGACCAATGAGTAAACCTTCTTACATTAGGCCAAAGAACCATGCTGGATCTAGGGCAAGTTCCTTCACAGTTTAAACCCAAGTCCATGCCTAGCTCAGTGGTCTCCAAATTTCTTTATTGTGCAACTCTTCCAGGAAAATGTTTGGGAGCAGTTACCCCCAAGATGTCTGTTTAATTATGTTATGTACATGTACTTACAACAGCCAATATGTCAAAGCACAATACACAGCAGGTATGGGTCATCTTTAATGACAGTGAATATAAATCTTTTTTAAAGTAGACTTCATAATTTTGACTTTGTTTTTTTTTGCCTAATTCTCATCATGGCCAATTAGGTTGTCATTGCCTTTACTTCCTAATGTGGTAGCAGTGAGTTCATAATCAGAACTGAGCAAGCAACAGCCCCATCACATTCTTGGGGTTCATTTGGGCTTATGTTAGTCAATTGTTCTTTATCAGCTGACGCCTCTTTGCAGGAATCTTATTAATCCACTTGTCAATTTTGTGTAACTCCTTTTGCACCGTGGGAGCGCCACTCTTTGTCAGAATGATAATAGTAAAAATAATGAATAATAATAACAATAATAATCACCAATTAAAAAGCACTTACCCAGGAAGCCTGGCTCCAGAGCCTACATAGGCAGTCACCAACCTCTTAACCTTGAGCTGCCGACCTTTAGACATGGCACACAGGTCCATCTGTGACATGTGACAACTTGAAAGATGATCTAAGCCAGGACACCTGATGTTAGATGGTGGTAAAGCTTAATCTCCTGAATTTTTAAGAAAAATATACACAAAAGTTCTAATATTTTCAACCCACACCCCAGTGGACTGTCTTACCCCTCAGGTTGAATGCCCCACTTTTGGAACCATTGCTGCTAGTTCACCTTAAAAAATAGCTTTTTCTGGAGGAGAGGGTAGCGAGGCCCACTGACACCAAATCAATGTCTTGCCCCAAAGTTTTGGCAGCCTGGGCCACTGGGGAGCATTAAAGAAGAGGCAACATTGCGCTCTTACACGATTATTCTGGATGCCCCAGGAAGAATGGACTCTGGGGCATGCACAGAGAGCAGGAGCTGTAACAGGAGAAATTATCACAGTTGGAGTTAAGGTGGCAGGCAGCCTTTACAATGGACGGCAGTGGGCAGATTCACCGGATAGTCAAGATTGGGTTATTAATTAAACTTGTCCAAGGTTAAACAGCTGGTAGGCAGCAGAGCTAAATTTAGATCCCAGGTCTCCTTACTCCCAATCTAGTGATTTTTCTTCTGATTTGCCATGTCAGAGAACACCTGGTTCCTCTGTTTTATGCTCCCCTGGGGAGATAGGTGATCAGGAGCTGAGCCCAGACAGCAGCCTGCCGTTGCCAGCTGGGTGATGAAGGGAGGCCATGGGAAAGGAAAAGTGCTGCCCTCTCCAGATGTATTTATCTTTGCAGGATCCGTGAGGGACTCCATGACCATCTATTTTCTGGGTATTGAATCCCATATTGAAATAACACACTTCCTAGTGACAACAAACAGACACTCCAAGTAACTATTCATTCCAGTCCAGGCCTTAATAAAAACCATAATCCACCCAGCTGAAGAGTGGACCTTGATAGGGAGGTACCAACCTGGGGAAAGAGAAGCAAGCTTTGTAATCACTCCCACACGGAGCCCTCATCTCTCCTTCTGGACTGTTTGAAATCCTTCTTTCTTTATGCTAAAAAGTTACCTCCTCCATAAACTCCTTTCTAATTTCCTCTTCCCTCTCATCCCCTGCTTTTATCTCCTAAGACTGGGTTCCTTTCTCTTTTTTTTAATTTATTGATTTCAGAGAGGAAGAGAGAGGGAAATAAATCAATGATGAGAGAGAATCATTGATTGGCTGCCTCCTGCACGCCGCCTACTGGGGATCAAGCCCCCAACCTGTGCATGTGCCCTTGACCAGAATCGAACCTGAGGCCCTTTAGTCCACAGGCGGACACTCTAACCACTGAGCCAAACCAGCGTGGGTGACTGGGTTCCGTTCTCATGGCATCTAGTGCAGGAAACAGAAACTACTACAGGCATTAAGCAGAAGGGGATTTGATACCAGGATTTAAGGATTTATAAACTTTGGGGCAGAGTTGTAGAAGGGAGCTCTCTAGGTTAGGGCAGTAATGACTCCTTGAACCCTACAAAAACGATCTGTCACAGGAGCTATTGCCTCTGAGGCCACCACTGAAACTCTTGAGTTCAAGAACCCACCACTGTATTCCAGAATCAGAAGCCAGAACCAGGAAATCACTGTAGCTCCTGCCTCTCAAAACCCACAAAGCTGGTGGCTGAGCACTGAGTGACAGAAAACATCATGTGTTCATGACCTCACTTTCATGAAAAAACAGCTGAAAGAACAAGACATCTGCTTCACTTCCACCTTCTAACTTTTGCCTAAATGCCTCTAATTGGCAAAGCCTGATTTTCTCCTCAAATCTTAGCTGCAAGGGATGCTGAGAAATTTGACTTTTAACTTTTCAGACTTTTGGGTATAATAAGGTACCCTAGAAGGAGGATTGAGCAAGCCAAACTAAAGGTTCAAAACTATGGGAATTTTCCAAGTAATCTATCCTACATTGTTTTTATGTGGAGAACAGGGGTCATATATGTCACATCCATCAGGCTACAACCATAGCAAATGTGAGGGCCTTGCTAAGGACAGTCAAATAATTGAATGATGGAGCACTTTAACTTTCAGTACTTTCTTAGTTTGCTTTATAATTCTCTTGCTGCATTTAAGTGTTGTTTCTGCATTAAAGCCACTTGAAGGTGATGTTGGTTGGTATTTCTCAGGTATGTCTCCACAGAGTGAGCCAAAGGACTAGGCACATACATTCCTCAGTTAGTGGGTTGTATTTCAAAACTGATTCTCAGTCCAAGTTTTTACCCCAAGAGACATTTCTGCCCCATGAAGCTCAACCAACAGGAAATTAATTTCCTGCCAAAGTGTAAGGCCAACAGATCTTTCTTATATGCCCTGTCGTCCCATTTTGGCAGGAGACTACCTCCAAATTGGTAAGCAAGCACCCTCTATACTATTCTACATAGGTCTATGAGAATTAAATAAGATAGCATAAGTAACAGTACCTACCACGTAGTTGGTGTTCAATAAATATTGGTTTCTTTTTTTCAAAAAAAAAAAAAAAAGCAACAAAAAACCCTTTTCTCTATAAAAGAAAATATATATATGACTTTCTGGGTTCCTGCTAGGAGACTGACTAATCAGATCTTTGAAGATGTATTAATGGCAGCATAAAATAACAATAAACATTTATTATCCTCACAATGTCTTTGGCCAAAAATCCAGGAGCGGCATAGCTGAGTTGTTCTGGCTCAGGGTCTCTGAGAAAGCAGTCAGGATGCCAGCGGGGACTGCTGTCATCTGAAGACTTGACTGTGGCTGCAGGATTCACTCTCAAGGCTGCTCACTCACACAGCTGGGAGTAGATGCTGGTTATTGGCAAGAAGGGTCAGTTCCTCTCCATGAGGACCTCCTAAGGCGGCTCGAGTGTCACCATGACATGGCAGTAGTTTTCTCCAAAGCAAGTGCCAGGTTGAAGTGGCAATGTCTTTGATAACTTAGCCTCAAGAGCCCCAGACAATCATTTCTACAATGCCTTACTGGTTACACAGGTCAGTTCTGTGGGTCCCAGGAGGCAAGGATCATTGAGCGCTGCCTCAGAGGCTGGCTGCCACACCTATTAACAGCCTAATGTATTAGCTCTACCAGGGACTGTAACTGGGATTTGGGAGAGGTTTTAAAAGTGTGATATCCTTAGAGATGACTTAGTCTTTACATTTTAGCCCTGGAGTACATGTATTTTAAACTTGGGAAATATGTGAAGAATGAACTAACTTGTCCTTTAAACAATATGGAGGCATTCCCAAACAGAGAGCAACTCAAGGGATAGTGCATCTATGAGCCCTTTCTTTTAAATACACATATACATGAATTATGTGTTTGTGTGTGTGATAAAATGTCATCCACAAAATGAAATATAATAAAAAACTTAGGAATATGTAAGCTATAATCAAAAAGTAGTGATGATCATTGAATTCCTATATACAAAAATATATGTATGCATATGTATATACATATACATATATATCATACAAATATATAAATACATATTCTACATATAAGTATTCTTTCTTCTCTCAATGGAGATAAAAAATATATGACAACTGTGAATTACAATGAAATAATAGAATGAAATGGTATAAACCTTAACAGAGCAAAAGTAATAATAGTAATATAATTTTTAAAATTGATTAAAGTATAAGAAAAACAATTTTGTTATTTTTCTTAGTGAGGAGGCAATCAATACTGTCTAAATATGAAACCTGGAATTTTTGAAAGATACTAAGTTCTTAATTTTTTTTCCAAATAGTTTTTCTGTTTTCTTAACCTTAAAGGATTATAAAAACTAAAAATACTTTCCATGATGAATAAACATTTAGCTGAAGTTTAGCAGTTTCTTTAGTTTCATTTTAATTCATTTTTCTGTTGTTAAAGTCACATAAACTTAAATATAATACTTTTAATTTTAGAGAAACGCTCATAAGGCAAAACCCTGTTTCTAGAAAATTATTTTTGTCCATTTCTCCTGCTGCTTGTGAATGTGAACAGAGACACTTATGGAAGGATAGTACCCAATGTTTATGGGGCCATTTCTGATTTGGAAATGGCAATAAATTTCTGCTCTCTCCTGTACTCTTTTTTTTTTTTTAATATATTTTATTGATTTTTTTACAGAGAGGAAGGGAGAGAGATAGAGAGTTAGAAACATCGATGAGAGAGAAACATCGATCAGCTGCCTTCTGCACATCCCCTACTGGGGACGTGCCGGCAACCCAGGTACATGCCCTTGACCGGAATCGAACCTGGCACCTTTCAGTCCTCAGGCCGACGCTCTATCCACTGAGCCAAACCGGTTTCGGCTCTCCTGTACTCTTTAGTAGCTGAAGTTTTCACAATGAATATGCACAAATTTATGAATATGATAATGAGGAACTTAAAAAGAATATTATTTGGTGGAATGTATGGTCATCTCATTTTAATGCTTAACCCTCAAAATGTTGAAAACTCAGAAGCCCTTGAAGATGTTGTAGATGGGCCATCAGTTTGTAGAGGTGCAAATTTACCTGTGTCTTGTCCTACCGGTTAGGGTAGACTTACTGTAGCCAAGACAATGGGTTCAGGTCCCCAAATAAACCATTTGACTTCTCCCAGAACTGTGGCCCCATGTACACTCCTAACCAGGGCTGAACCTCTTGTAAAGGCAAGTTCCTGATAAGGATTCACTCCTGGAATTCTGATCAAATCCCACTCCTTAGTTCACAGTCGGGGCATCAGTCTTGTGCATGAAGAAATTAGGAACACAGCCCCCCAAAAGCAGCACAATAGCTATGTAGAAGGAAAGGCCCCAGGAGAAGAGGGGTGCACTGCAAAGTCTAAAAAACAGAAAGAAACAGGCATGGGACCCCTTAACACCCAAGTCAAAGATCTCTTAAAAGTTAATCCTAAAAATCTTTCAATCGAGAGGGAAGTTTTTGGTTTTCATGACTCTTCATCCTTGGCCTCCCAAGGTTTCTCACTGAGTATTTTGAGTGGACAACCTCTTGTCATAAAGACTTTCCTAGCCTCCCTGGCCTTCACCCAATAAATACTAGTGGTGCCCGTCAGTCATAAGATACTCCCCTCATTTCTACCTCCGTTCCACACTCCCCTCCCCACAGTGGGGACCAGGGAAGTTCCATCCCTCAGCACTTATAGTTCACCCATTTTCCATTAGAACATAAAGCTTTTTCTTGCTCCTTGTTGAATCTCCAGTGACTGGCACATAGTAGGTACTCAGCAAACACTTTTGAGTGAATGAACAATAACCAATATAAGCTTTGCTATGGAGATGCAGACGTTAGTGTTTTAGGCAGATTACAGTTTTTAAATATTTACATCATAAAAATTCACTCTCATTAAATCCCTGGTAGTTGGAGCCTTAGCTTATGAACAACCCCAGAGAAGAGAGGAGAACAGAGGCAGAAACTAACACTTGTTGACACCTACTGCGTGCCCAGCAAAGCACTAGGCCCGCTGCATGTGGCTTTAGGAGGTAGTGATCACATCTGTGCCTGATATGGCACCGTGGTAAATGGCAGAGCTGGGATCTGGCTGGATTCCGCAGTCCAGGCTTTTGTGTTCCACCCCCTGGGACCCTCTCAGTGGGGTTTGCTCATCGACACTCACCCTCCTTTCAGATGCTCTCGAGAAAACACATCTTCAGAGATTTCGCAACAGCTTGATTTATTTTCCAGGATGTCCAGACAAATTCCATCTCTTCAGAGTCTTGGTTGTATAAATAGAGCCAACTTGTCTCTCCCATTACCTCAGTCCAGCCACAGGGGTCAGAGGACAAGCATCTTGGCAAATGCCTTCAGCCACTTCCAAAATGAATACATTCCTTAATCCTCGCCTGATGCAACCCCAAGTGGCCTCTTGGGGACCTGAAGAAAGCTCATTTTGTCAATCTGGCTTTGCATGAAGGAGGGGAAAGGGTGGAGTAGAGCTGGAATTGTTACGTTCCCATCTCCACGTCACGTTGGCTCCAGTCTTCCCTCTCACGTGGCTGGTCCAGGGTCTATTTCTAAGTGCAGATGATATGCAGGAGCCACAGGGAGCCACAGGGTGATGAAAAAGAAGCACCCCAGATCCTGTTCTCCGGGGAGAGTGTTGCTCCCTCCTTCACAGGACCCCTGGAGGTGGGGAGGAGAATGGGAAGCTACCTGGAGTCTGACAGCCCCTTCGGAACAGGGGCATGTGTAGGAGCGTCTCTGCCTCTCAGGCCCCATCTCCCCTTCGGCGGGTGTTGCTCCCCACTCAGCACAGCCTCACCACCAGCACTGCCCCTTCTCCTGCTGGGACTCTCCCTTTTCCCTTCTCACTTCCCTTCTTTTACTTTTCCTCCTCCTCCTCCTCCTCCTCTTCTTTCTTCTTCCCTGTGTCTAGCTATGATTCCCTAACCTTCTACTTTGTACTTCCTTTCTGCCAATCCCAACTAGATATCTCTTCTCACCACTCCACAAAACGCCCCTTTCTACTCCTGGCAGGGCCTTCCCCCCTGCTCTCTCCTCTGATATCATACAGACTTACCATTTGGTCGCCAGTGGGTTTTACTAGCGCTCTCCATCCTGCATCGCCCCTGCCCAGCACTTTCCATGGAAGTTCATAGCCAGGCTGCTGGAGGGCACACCACCAAAGCTCCATGGCTTTGATTAGCCCCAACATGCGTCCTGCATCTATCCTTTTCAGGGCTGGGCAAATTGATGGCCCCTCTGTCTCCTCTTTATGGTCTTGGATGAGCGTACAAGGCAAAGGTGAACATTCAGTTCAGATTTCAGCAATTGAATGAGCCTCTATTTCCATAGATGGTACATTTTTTTTTCTGAAATTGTGCACACCCTACAACCAGCTTCCTTAGGAGTGTGCATTGCTATGACCCCGAACAGGGTGCATGGGAAGCAGGGATTTCATTTCCACGGGCCAAGACACATGCTGGAAAAGGCTGGGGCGTTTGCCACCTCCTTTCATCTGGAGATAGAGGATGTCATTAAAGCCACAAACCTAGCTCTTGTTGCATTTTGGGTTTGCTGTTCCTAGCTCTAGTCTGGTCTTGCTTGTTTACTGAATGCTTTGACCACAAAGCAAAAGTTCTGAAATTAATGCAGATTGCTTCCAGGCCTGCTCCCAGCATGCCCCTCCCTTCCTCTGGCTCTGTGTGCCCACCACCCACCTCTTGCAACAGCCCTGCCCAGTGAGACCCCTCCCTGGGCCTCTTAGGCCTGAGTGAGCAGAGGGACCACTCAGGGTCTTGTCCAAATGCACGCCTGTGCCTGAGGGTGGGGCTGGGATCCTGCATTGAGAAATGCAGCTGGTCCTCAGCTCTCACCTCGAGTTGCAAGGGGACAAAATGGGCGCAGAGGAATGAATGCTGAGGCCTGGGCCAGTGCTTCCCAGCCTGGGCCCCACGGTGGCCTCACCTGGGATGCTTTTAACAATTCCGTGCCCAGGGTGCACCCCAGACCACTTCCGTCAGGATCTCCGGAGGAGCCTGGGCTGCAGCATTGTTTAAAGCTCCCCAGATACCAATGGGCCTTGAGATGTCAAGGTCGTGGATTTCCACCCTCGAGTTTAAAGGACAGAGCACCCACATCTGCTGGAGGGAAAGAGGATGTGCTCTGAAAGCAGCCTTGCCCACCAGCGTCCTCTACCGGGCCAGGAAGGGGTCCTTCTCCAGGCCAGGAAGGGTCCCCCACCGGCCAGGAAGGGGTGGCTGGGTTTGTCATCTGCAGAACGGGGTTATGTGAAGCCAATTTGAAGACCAGGGACTCAGGGAAAGTCGGTGTCTGTGTTGACCTCTGAGCATGGGACAACAGGTGGAGGAGCCCTGCTGTAGCATGGAGGAGGCAACATGTGGAGGCTGCTGAGGAGCCCCCAGCCCCGTGTCCTCAGGCTGGTATCCTCAGGGTGGTGTCCTCAGGGTGGTGCTTAAGAAAGACCTGAGATTTAACACCAGCCCATTAACCACCTCCCCTTATCCCCCTCAACACCACCCCTCATCCCTTTAAACATCCCACTCTGTCTACGGAGGACTTTAACAGGGCTGTACCTGAATGAAGGCTCCAGGGACAGTGCCTGATGGGATGTGTCCCAATTTCCACAGCCTCCCAGGGACAGCCAGCCTCCCCACTCTAATCAGTGTGGTTTAGAACATCAACATCTTGGCAAGGAAAAATGTTACCAGAGTGTTGTTGAAAAAAATGAAGGTAGCTCAAGAGCCTAAAGGACATGCCACACGAAGCTCTTGCAGAGGTCAAGTGCGGAAGAACTACACCCCAGCCAAGGAGGGATGGGGCCCCCAACAGACACGCCAGGTGGCACACGGCATTCCAACAGACACGCCAGGTGGCACACGGCCTTGCACCATGGTCTGGTTTCTGAAAGGAGGCGCATGTTTGTACACATCAAACCCAAAGACCAAAAACTTAAGCTATGTCAAGCCAGGCCACAGGGAGAATCAAACACCACTAGCCCCTGGTCCCCGCAAAGGAGGGACACCCTCAGGGAAGAGTCCAGGGCCTACGCTGCTGGGAAGAGCACTGGTCTAAGCGTTGGGAGGCTGCCTTCTGGGCTGCTTAACTTCTTCCCCAAGTGCCCTCCCTTCTGCAGAGACTGGCCATGTCACCCCCAGCTGGTGAGGGGACACCCCTGGAGCGGCTGCCCACAGACTCAACATGTCTTCCCAGAAATGTCTGCTTTAAAAACAAAAAGGCTTGCATTCTACTCTGTTATAAGCCCTGCACCCTGAATTGGTCCCCATCAGGTACAATTAGAATTCCAGAACACTGGGCGTCAGCCCTCTCTGGGCCTGGGCCACCTCCGGGGGGACATGCCCAGTCCCAGCAGCAAGCCACTCAGACGTGGCTCCTCGGGAGCTTTCTGACCATGGCACAACCTAGTGGTGTTTTAGGATCATCCATCCATCAGCAGTGTGAGGGGAGCCTGGGCAGCCTGGAGTCAGGGAGGCCGGGGGGTGGACCTGGGCAGGGCAGGGCTGGCCCAAAGGAAAAAAAACAGACTGATGATCAGAGGTTCTGGAGGAAGGTCCGGCAGCCTAGGGTTGCTGCTGGGAGGGGGTGAGGCAGGGGCTAATATATAGGCACAGAAGGCTCATCCCACTTTCAAAGCATCAGCTGAGAAGGGAGAACATGCCCCTCCTAATGTCCTTGCAAACACCATCTAATATCTTAAAAGGAGATCAAAGGAGGTCGGCCTCTAACCCCATCCCATTCCTCAGGCCCCTGAGCCAGTCACTGAGGGCCAGAGCTCCCCTGCCAGGCCTGCTTGGACTCCCAGCTGACCCTGCCGGGGAACGCAGGAAGGCCCAGCCCCAGCGGCTGGCCATCAGCCAGCTCCGACCCAGCAGTCTGCAGATGGCCCAGGGGAGGTCGTGCTGGCTCCTGACTCCAGTCCCACCCGACCTGACCCTCTGGCCCCAGTGAGTCAGGCTCCTCTCAGCCCACATCAGACTCATTGCCAAGAAAGCTCTGAGCCACCCCTAATAAGAAGCAGCGCTTGGCCAACCTCTTGCACAACCCAGCACCTCTCACCTTCGCCCAACTGCCGCCCGGCCCCTCTCCTCTGTTCCCTTGCCCTATCCGTCTAGTCACCAGGCCTCTCCTGGCTTCGTCCCTTCCCTGGCCTCCAGGGGTGTGAGGCACCAGCCCAGGAGCCTCTTCTGTCCCCACTCCAACAGCCACTCAGCCCTGCTCAGCTGATCTCTCCCTTCCCGCAGCTGTCCACCGGGCTCGAGATCCACAGTGCCCCTGGTCCAGGGGCCCAGCCTGACTCAGCAAGGTCCTGGCGGGCTGATATCTCTACCTCTGATCCTGTGGCAGGATGGAAGAGGGTCTAGGGGCTTTGTCTGGTGAGCCAAACAGAAGGAAAATGGAGAAGTCTGCTCTGGAAGAAAAAGCAGGCTTAGGATTAATCTCTAAAGTGCTCTCGGGTGCTTTTTTTGTGTCCTAGGCTCTGATGGACACAACTGGGACCAGCCGTCAGTGAAAGTCCCCGGGAGTTGATGTGGGCTCCATAGGTCCACTGCCTTCTTATCATCAGAGCTGTTCCCAATGAGAACAGGACCCCAGGCAACAGCAAGGGGCACTAAACAATGGATTCCTTCATTATTTGAGAAAGACAAAGAATGTCCCTTTTAGTCCTTAGGTTGCAGACATTTCTGGAAACTCTCCTTTCCTATAATTGCATCAATTGCCAAGCCCTGAGCAAAGTGAATTAATTCAAGAGATATTTTGGAGAACCTGCTGATCGCTTCTCCTTCCCCAGAGCTGCCGTGGCCTCGAGAACAGGTTGACTGGAAGATGATGGCCATGAGGCCGTGTTAGATGACACGTTTGCTGGCCTACTTAAGCCCACGAGGTCACAGGGAAGGCAAGAGCTTCAAATCGGCACTAACTCACAGCAGCCACTCAGGGAACCCCTCCAGGCATGGCCCTTCCCACCCAGGACAGCAAGAACATGCTAGAGAGACCGCAGCCTGTCCCCATGGGCATGTTTTTGCCTTGCTACCAGGAATGGATAGTCTTTTAGAGAAAGAGCCAGGAGAAGGGTTCTAAATTAGTACAATAGTTCCAGCCATGTTTCCTAAACACTGGAAGAAGAATTGGGGTCCAAACATAGGAACCGGGAACTCCCACCATCTGACCTCTGGTACCCTGGTTTCACCTTGTATTGCCTGCAGATGCCCCTGCCCACACTCTGGCAGCATCCACACTGGGATTTCCTGGCACAGACCTTGTGCTTTCCCAGGCGTTTCCGTGGCCTGAGTGTGCCCCCCACCCCCAACATGAAAGCCTGGCACCATCTCTCTAGGGCTGGGAGGTGAGGGGGCTGCGTTCTGCTCAGAAGCTGCCCTGTCCTCTCCTTGGCCACTGCGTATCTCCTCCATTCTGTCCACCCTTCTCTCCAGCCACTCCACAGGCAGGGCCTGGGCCCCTCACTTCTGCTCCTGGGGTAGCCCAAGGGCACACAGTGGGTACTCAACAAGAGTGCTCTTACAAGAAGGGTCGGGGAGCCTCTGCTTCTGGAGCCTCTTTGAGACCAGTTGAAGCCTGACTTTTTGGAGAGAAGCGAGGCTGATCCAAACAGCCCTTTCTGTCCACATTTCTGAGGGAGAAGAAGGTGCGGGCAGCCAAGGGGAGCGTGAGCACGCCAGGCAGATAATTATGTGTTCTTGGAAGCAGGTTTAGTGGACTGGCTCCGAGCTGAGCTGGGAACGGACTCTGAGGCCTGCGCCTTCAGACGGGACGTGGCCGGGGCAGGGATTTTGCCGTCCAGTTCTAACAAGTGGCCAACGCCTTATGGAAACTTTTGAAAATCGTTCTGTGTGGGACCAGCCAGCTTGTACTTCACTGAGTTGCCCCAGCCATCTTCCCCTTCAATCTGGGAGCACAAGAGGGGAAGCTAAACACCACTGCACGCAGCCCCTGTGCCAAGAACCAAGTCAGCAGTTTCACTGCCCTGAGAACCCTCCATTGTCCTATAAAAAGGGAGAAGCAGAGGCCCACGCAGTCCCTGTTGGCAGGGAAAGGGTGAAGCTGGGCATCGGAGCTCCAGCCTGGGCTCTTTCCAGACACAGCGACCTTCTCTTTACAAGGTCATTTTTGCTGGGCGTCTCACTCCAACCCCAAAGCCAAAAATTCCCCCGTTTGAACAGGATAAACATTCCCATGGCAAAGGAACGCTGTGTTCCCCAGAGGAGATACAATCACGTTGCTCCTGCCGAGGCTGCACAGGCTTATGAAACGGAGCACGGGGCTGAGGGCCTGGACCTGGGCCCGGGGCAGCCACCCTCCCTCAGCCCCCAGCTGTAGCCTGCCCAGGAGGGTCACTCCTCCCTGACCCCCCAGCTGTACCCCACAAGACAATTGGAGACACAGCAGAGCCCAGGGAGGGGAACTGGGTCTAATCTTGACTCCGGAGCAAGCTGCCGGTGTTTCTGGGTCTCTGCTTGCTGTGTCCATCCTGAGATGGAAAGCCGGCTTCAGAAAGCGTGCAGCTTACGTCCATGTGAGAAACAACACCGGCTTTGCTTTCTTGCACCTTGATTTCTCCGTCTGTAATTGGGACTATTGTTTGCATAAAGGAGAGACTCCAAGGTGACTCTGGGTGACTCTTGGATAGCACACCCCTGTGCAATCATTCATTCTTTCCATCCCTCATTAAACGTATATCGGAGGCTTGTTATGTGCCAGGCTGGCTCCCGGGCCCTGCAAATACAGAAATCCACAAGAGAACAGGTCCTCTCCTTAAAGGGCTCATAATGTGTACACACATTTTCCATCAAAAGACATATAAAAATGTTTGCAGTATTGTGGTTAGAAAAGAATATCTAAGCTACCCATTCGCAACTCCCACCTGTGTACTGGAGCCCCATTCCTAAAAAAAAAAAAAAAAAAAAAAAAGCATTTTTCCTTGATTAGATGATAGACATTGCTTTTATATTTTAACATTTCTGAAATCAAGATGTTCAATTTTTATTAGCAGGAATTTTCTTCTTCCTTGGGGATACACAGAATAAAGATACATCTTGCAGTTGATAACATCTTAGATTCAATGAAATACGTTTGGAAAAAAAGTTATTTTTCAACTGGACTTTTAATGGATTTCACAGCCACTGAATTTAACACAAAGCCTTTCCAAAATATTTCTATTTCACCCAGATGTGTGGTGTCACGGAAATCATGTGTCTAGATATCTAGTTAGCTGCTCCTTGCTTTTTATCAACGGCTTGGAAGGAATCCTGCAGAGGAGCCCAGATGCTTTATCACGTTGTGGCCACCAGAGGGAGACAGAGCGTTGGAGAGGGACAGGTTGCCAGGTTTGTTAGCTTTTGCTCTCAAACCTCCCCCTCATGCTCCCCGCAGAGCAATCTGAAACTCGGGATACTCACCTCCAGTGTCAGATAGAGAAAAAGACCCCCTTTCAGGCAGGTGGCAGCATCAAAAAGGGGAGTGGGTTGGATCTGAATGATATTGGCTGATCTACGCTCAAAATCAGCTATTGTTTAAATCAGCTCCTCCTGGGAATGAGGACAGGTACTAGACATGGCAGAGTTCTGGCTCGGAAATGCAGGGCTGGTGGGTGGCCCTATACCCTACTTAAGCTGTTCAGTTCTCATGAGACCCACATGATTTGTAAACTCTCCAAGGAGATGTTCCCACTCTAGTATCATCTGTAGCTTTCTATCTTTCCTCCCCTATTTATTGAGCACCGACTATGTGCCAGGCACTGTGCTGGGAGCTGGGGTCACCGCAGCAAACAGAACAGACAAGGTCACTGTCCTCATGCCTGTTAAATGCCAGTAGAGAAGTAGATACTATGCAAATAAATATACAAATAAATATATCATTGAGTGGTGCAAAGAAATGCTATAAGAAAAAATTCTGGGTCCTCTGACAGCATGTGACAGGAGAACACAGTCAGGGGTAGATCTGGGAAGGCTACTCTGAAAAGTGCTCATTGAGACAATGCTTGAAAGACGGGTAGGAGGTACCCAGGTAAAGAGCAAGGTAGAGACCTTCTAGGCAGATGGATCTACATTTGAGGTGGAAATGTACTTACTTAACACCTTCTAGGCACTAAAACAAGGCCAGTGTGGAGCCCACGGACAAAGGGCAAGAGAAGCACAGGGCAGGCTAACACCTAACGGGAACTCAGTGCTACAGAACATTGCATGCCATGTAAAAGGCATCGTTTTCCATCTGTAGCCATTGAAAGGTTTTAAGCAAGGAACTGACATACGTGGATTAATAAGTGGATTAATACGTGGATTAATACGTGGATTTAAGCAAGGAACTGACATACGTGATGACCCTGAGGAGGACGACTTGGAGGAGAAATCTGAGAAGTGGGGAGGCCAATTGGGACTTACCAAAGAGGTGGCAAGGGGTGATGGCAGCCAAATAGTAACATCGGACATGAAGGTGTATTTAGAGATAGAAATACTGGACTTGGAGACTGGAGGAGCAGGGAATATTGAGTTTGACTCCTGAGATTTCTGAAGGAGCAGTTTGGAAGGGAAAGAGGACTTGTCCTTGGATAAGCACCTTTGAGGGGAGAGGATAGGACTTAGGAAGAAAATGAGTTGTTTCAGTATATTAACTTTAAGCTACTTCTGGAACATCCACAGGTGTAAACTAGACAATTAAGTCAATGAACCCAATGCTCAAAACTGAGCTGGGAATGCTAGATTTTGGAGTCATGGCAAGATCAAGCCATGGCAAGAGCTGAGGTCAACTGGGCAGGAGCATCACTAAAGATGGCCCAGAACAAGCTCATACTTACAGGAGGAAGTAGCCAAGGACAGCGTGAAGGAGCAGCCAGAGAAAGGGTCAAGTATGAAAGCTAAAGAGAGAAGAGTGTGTCTGGAGGGATGGTCAAGTCCATGGAATACCACTGAGGGGTCTAGTGAGATGAGGACTGAAGCATGTTTGGATTTGCCAGCATAGAGGTCTTACAGCAAGGGCAGTAGGAGTGGAAACCAGACTGGGGTGGCTAAAGAGAAAGAAAAATGCCAAGAGCCCAACTGAGGATGGCAAGCATCAATTGAAAGTGAAAGTCGCCTGCCCAGTTATGCAATTTCTCTCTAGCGATGTTCATTGCTTGATAAGAGCATGGAAAAGATGGAGGGTTGGATTAACCTGGCTGGGATTTCACCACACAATAATGAGAGAGGGAGAGAAGAGGGAGCAAGGGAGTTGAAAAAAGGAAAATGATGGGCCATGAAATTTAAGTTGATTAAGGAAGAAAGGAGATGAGGGGGCTGGTAGAGGTAAGTGGTTGGGATGAAAGAACTGTATCAGAAGGTGCACTTGAGCAGGTAAGCTGGAAGTCCAGGAGGTAGTGACCAGAGAAGAGAATCAAGATTTTGAGATTTCAGAGTTTGGATGATATCAAGGCCATGTGTGGTTATGGAAATCAGTGGCTGAAAGGAAGAGGTAGTGAGTCACCGGAGATGAGAAAGACAAGGATCTGCAAAGTCAGAAAATAAATGATTAGTTAATGTCAGTGAGGTCAGTATCAATGCCTGAACATTGAGGTTGCTGAAAATTATTGGAGTAGAGATAACTATTAGGAGACCCTAAAGCAGCAGTTCTCAACCTGTGGGTTGTGGCCCCTTTGGCGGTCGAACAACCCTTTCACAGGGGTCGCCTAAGACCATCCTGCATATAAGATATTTATATTACGATTCATAACAGTAGCAACATGACAGTTATGAAGTAGCAATGAAAATAATTTTATGGTTGGGTCACAACATGAGGAACTGTATTTAAAGGGCCAGACGGTTGAGAACCACTGCCCTAAAGTCTTCATTGAATGAGAGAGTGAGCAGTTAGAGGGGTAGTATAGGCCTCAAAGAAGAGAGGATTCTACACAAGGAAGGTATATAGTGTTCTGGAAGCAACAATGAAGAACAGTAATGCCTCTCATTGGGAATAGAAGAGGAAATAGCCAGGGAAATGATACTAATGCAGGTATAGAAAGGGAGACTTCCGCCCCTTTGGAAATGTCTGCAATCCTTTAGGAATGTCTGCAATGGTGAATGTAAGGAATGCTAGCACCCATTCTAGGGATCTGCAATCACTGTCCTGAGACGCACTGCCCTGCAACTCAGAGGAGGCAGCACGGAGCAATAGAGAAAATCTAAATCATGTTGAAGAGCCCATGTGCGGGCCCAAAGCCAACTCTCAGAGAAACAATAAAGTAAATGAAGACGTGACTGAGCTGAAGGAGGCCAGAGGAGAATGGCTAAGATGGCTGAATGGGAAGGGGAGAAGTGCAGCACGACCTGGCACACCAGAATAGATTGAGAAACTGAGGACTTCCGGCAGATGTTGTTCCTAAAAGCATGTCATGGCATAAACCCTGGCCCCAGTGGTCCCACACAGAGAGGGAAGGATGTCCAGCCCGGTGCACACAACGTCAAACAGATTATACCAGAGTTTCTTACTGTTTCTAGGGAAGGAAAAGGAGGAAGGAGGTGGAAAGAGCGCTGAGGGCAGAGGGGAGAGAAGGGAGACTGGAGGTCAGCTATAAGCAATGTAGGCTCCCTAGCAATTAAGAAAACAAGTTTCGACTTGTATGCATGCATATAAGCATAACCAATGGACATAAGACACTGGGGGATAGGGGAGGCTAGGGGACTGTCTAGGGCGGGGGGATAAAATGGACACATATGTAATACCCTTTGTAATATTTTAAGCAAAAAAAAAAAACAAACAACAAGTTTCTTTTAGATCGCCACTAAGTTGGAGGAGCCAGATCTATGTGTATGTATTAAGAGAAAATATATGTACAGATAGTACAACGATCAATATAAAAGGTAGAGAAAAATATTTCAGGAGTCAGAAAAAAAGGAGAGACACCTATTCTGGGTGTCAGAGAAATCTTCCCAATGGAATGGACTTACTTCTGGACTTGGAAGAAGGGGGGGGGTGGGGGGGGGGGGTTTGGAAGGTAAAGTTCACATGATGGAGGAATGGCTCTAGGCCGCTCTGGCGCACAAACTTGTGGAACAGCAGGTCCCATGTGTGTCAGGGCAGACCATATGCTTCCTGAGGCCTCTATCCAGCTTCAGCCAAGTCCATGTGAGCCTGATCCTGATGCACCTGTTCTGTCCCTTTTTTTCCACCAGTTGCATGACCAATGAGTGGCCGCCCCCTGAAGGAGATGTCTGAAACTCACAGCAGTCCTCTCCTGGCAGAGCCTCTTTCCAGCAGATACAAACTCTATGAGTCTGAGTTACCCAGCCCTACCTGGCCCTCCAGCCCTCAGGATACACACCCGGCCCTGCCCCTCCTGGAAATGCCTGAAGAAAAGGTGAGGAATGTTTCTCCTAGGATGTTTCCCAGGTGGGGTGGGGGTGGGGGTGGGAAAGGGTAGTGAAAGGTGCTATTTTCCCAACTACCCAATGCCTGTGTTATATAATGCCACAGAGGGGCCACTGTTCAGGGAGATTCTGTCCCAAGTCAATACATGGTCACTTCCATGATGAGTCCTACTTGGCCTAAGATGAAAATGTAGCTTGTGTGCAACATGATTTTAAGGACAAGAAATGTACACACTCATACACCAGTCTTCCAACCAGTCTCCAGAATCTTGCCCCTTAGACTTGTCCCCTTGAATTACCTATTATCTCCAAAAGGAAGGCCTTCATTCAAATGCCAGTCTTTATTTTTTTATGCATTTTTATTGATTTCATAGAGGAAGGGAGAGGAAGAGAGAGATAGAAACATCAATGGTTAGAGAGAATCATTAATCAGCTGCCTTCTGCACGCCCCATACTGGGGATCAAGCCCGCAACCCAGGCATGTGCCCTGACTGGGAATCGAACCATGACCTCCTGATCCATAGACGGATGCTCAACCACTGAGCCACACTGGTCAGGCAAATGTCAGCTTTTAGCACTCCTTGAACACAGTAGCACAGAGGTAGCCTGGCTATAGCTATTAATACAGTGGAGAGGGATACAAGCCAGCAATAACAAACCCTGGGGAGAGAGAAGAATCTGATTTCCAGAGTTGCCACACTATATTATTTAAAACATCCAGTTTTCAACAAACAATAATGAGACATGCCAAGAAATAAGAAAGTATGGAACAGGGGAAATAAGGCAGCCAATAGAAACTGTCTTGGAGGAAGCCCAGACATTACACTTACTAGAAAAAGACTTTAAATCACCTTAAATACAATTAAGGAACAACAACAACAAAACATGTCTAAAGAGCTAAAGGAACATATGAGAAGTATGACCATAATATCTCGACAAATAGAGACTATCAATAAAGAGGGAATTATTTTTAAAAGAAACAAGTAAAAAATCTGAAGTTGAAAAGTATAATAGAAGTGAAAATTTGCTAGAGAAGCTCAATATCAGATTGGAGCAGTCAGAAGAACGAACCAGAAAATTTAAAGACAAGTCAGTTGCTGGCATGTCTGTCTAATGGCTTTTCTGAACTAATTCTGGATAGTATATATTTTTTATCATTTCTAGCCTCTGATGTCTTGGCTCAATTAGCCTACTGGTCAGCCAATGATTCGACAGACATATTCTAAGGGTTCTGTGCGCATGTTGGGATATATCCCCAACACTGAGGCAGCTTTCAACTCTACCTCAGCCTGTACTTTCTGCTTGTACGGAGACTCAAACTCAGCCAGATGAGAGCATAGGGGCCTCTCAGTTCTTTGAGTTTGCACACTGTCCTGGTCATGTGCCAGCCCTACACATGCATGAGGCCTTCTGGATTCACAGAGATACCCCCAAGCTTTTCCAACCCCCCTTTGGACATCTCATTCCTCTGTTTATCTGTTTAAGCTTTTGACTAGCTCATCACTCTCCCCAATTGTTATCCACCGTCTTGGGCACCATTTTTTCCACTGCTCTCATTGCCTTAATGGAGGAAAGAACTTTAGGTGTATAATTAAAATATAATGCAAGCCATGTGTGTAAGTTAAATTTCTATTAACACATTTTTAAAAAGTAGAAAGAAGCAAGTGAAATTAATTTCAATAACATATTTTACTTATCCTAATATATATGAATATATGTAATATGATTTCAATATATAATCAATATAAAGTATCATTGAGATAGTTTACACATTCTTTTTATACTAAGTCTTTAAAACTCACTTAAAGCACATCTCAGTTTAGATTAGTCACATTTCAGGTGCTCAATAGCCACATGTCCTGTTAGCTACTATAGGGGACAGCACAACTTTAGAGCAAGGGGTCCTGACCGAGGGGTCCACAGATAGAATCGCGGGGTAGGGACTTGGGAGGGGGGGGTAAGTAAGTCATCTTTATTTTTCTTAACCTCCAACAAACTTTCACATTTACTTCAATTAAGAATACAGGGAAAGAAGAGTAAAAACATTTTCAGAGTGCTTGACTAATTTTCCTTTGATGTCCCAGCATCAAGAAAGAAAAAGAAAAGAAAAAAAAGAATACAGGGAAAGAACAACAGTCATATTAGCACATGTGAGATTTTTGTCCTTGTCACAGATTGGGTTCCCCTAGGAAGCTGACTTGGAGATTTGCATATAAGAAGTTTACAGGGGTATGGCACTGGGTCAATACTTGCAGAGAAGTAAGGCAGCAGGATTAGAGCAGAAGCTGGGCTGTGATACAGTCACCGTAGAGGCCTCGCTGCTCCTGTGGTGAGCGCTGGAGCTGGGATGGCCCTGCAGCGATTCTGAGTTAGAGTGGAGAGGCCCCAGGTATTCACTCCTCACTACCCTGAAGTCATAGTAGGCATTGGATCTGCCACAGCTATGTGTTTCGCAGTCTTTTCTGATATTGTGTTTCAGTGTCATTGGTTTTCTTTGTAATGCTACTTACTTTATTCATTTCCAAACATTTACGTTCTGAAAGGAAGTCCACAGGCTTGCCAAGTTGCCAAAAGGGATCCCTGGCACGAAGGGTTAAGAAAGGCTGCTGTGAAGAATGTGTAGAGATTCTGGGCAGAGCTGGTCTGAGTGGGGCAGTTGGGGCTCCGTGAGACACAGTGCATATTTGTCTTATGATCCTTCATATCAAAAAGAAAAAAACCTGGCAACCTTCTTTAGCCCCAAATGCTCCTGCTCTCAAAAAGCTAAATTCTCTGATGTTTTGTCATCGCTTCTCCTGAAAGGATCTCCGCTCATCCAACGAAGGGAGCCACATCGTGAAAATTGAAAAGCCCAATGAAAAGAGTAAAAGGAGAGAAAGTGGGGCAGCCCCCCGGGGCTCGGCAGGCCGGGGAGGCATCAGCCTCTTCCGAGCAGTGAGCTACCTGACAGGCGAGATGAAGGAGTGCAGGAGCTGGCTGAAAGGTAAGTCAGTGCCCAGGGAAGAAGCAGCCGGGCCAGGCCAGTGGGCCAGCCCTGCCTCTGGCTTGGAGAGAGGAAGCTGCTCCCTCACTCAGCCATGGTGAGGGCTCCCACCGATGGGGTGCGCCAGCCCTGAGTTGACTCGGGAAGGCATAACATACCCTAATAACGGAATTCCCAAGGTCTTGGAATTAAATACATTTCACTCACTTGAATTGTTTGAAAATCCTTCACTCCTTCAGGGAATAATGGAATCGCTTTTGGACAACCGCTTAGCCTATAAGCCATTTCCCAAACAAGCTGATTGGTCATTCTTTCACTTTTGCTGGCTGTGTATTATGTGCCAAGTATTGGCATCACCCCCCCAATATTCCAGAGTTTTTTCTTTTTAATATCTTCCTTCTCATCATTTCCCTAAACTAAATGCTGCAACAAACACGCCTCACCTCCCTGCCCCCACCTGTACGGGCTGTACTGGAAACCAACCCAGAGAATGAGATCGATTGTATGTTCCCTCTTCTGGACCTGGCTTCCTCCAGGTTCTGACTCAATACTATTGTCACAGCTGTACTAAAATCACTTCTTTCCCAGCTTCCTTTCTCCAGACTACTGCCTCTGCTGCTCAGATACCAGCCCTCAACTGAATCATACAGCACCACATAAAAAAAGCTTCCTTCCCTCTCCACCCCTTCCCTTGGATCAATAAATTTCCCTTGGAATGCTCCTGGGGCTTCCTTGCCAACCAAGCCAATGGCTGGAACGGCGTTAAATTGGTCTCAGCATGGTGCCTCAGTGTGTACTGCAAAACTAGCACCCATGCGGACTGATTGCCGGGCCACTCAGAGATGGGCTGGGTGCCAGGCTGAATGAGGGGAAGTGTCCTGGCTCAAGCATCCCTGTCTGCCTTGGTTGCCACGCCAACCAGTGGTCCAGCAGGGAAGCACAGGCTGGACCTTGCTGATGGCTCTGGTTCTGCCCGTCTCTTTCAGATAAGCCGCTGGCCCTGCAGTTCACAGACTGGGTCCTAAGGGGGACTGGTCAAGTGATGTTCGTCAACAACCCTGTCAGCGGGTTCATCATCTTCATAGGGCTCCTGATCCAGAATCCCTGGTGGACAATTGCTGGGGGTCTGGGCACAGTGGTCTCGACCTTAACTGCCCTTGCCTTGAGCCAAGACAGGTGAGTCCCTTTCCATGTTGGTCTTGGGTTTTGAGGCAGACAGGTGGAGAGGTGATTACTCTTGTGGTCAGCCTACCTTATCCTCTCAGCCAGGCCGAGGTCTCCTGAGTCTCAGCTTTGAACAGGTCATTGGAGATCCTCACAGAATTAAACCACTCCTATGTTTACAGCAATGACAGTGCCAGGCTCCATTTAACCGTAGAGCCTTCTGGAAACACTTCCTCTGTGGTAGGTGCAGAACATTTAGGCAGTTCTTCCCTCATGGAGCCTGCAATTTAGTTGAGGGGGATAAGACTAACAGGCAAGAAATGCCTTCTAATAATACAGGACAGTATGTAATACAGAGTTTGGAAAAGGCAAATTTAAGCCAAATATGCATCCGAATAAAATCCAATCCCTCAACTTGTCTTCCAAAGCCTCTCTAATGCACCCACTCTGCCTACCACTCAACATCACACTTGTTCCCAATTGAGCACTGTTGCTTCTGCGTATCTAATCCTGCCATTCCCTCAATCTCTCCTCCTCCAGGGAGCCACCCTGATTGCCCCAGTGTACTCTGACCCTTCCTTTCTCTCTGAACAACCACAGACCATATCCCATTACTATATTAGATGGTTCTCTAATTGCTTTCTGAGTTTTCTCTCCCTGGCTATGTTCTAAGCAAGTCCAAGATGAGAAGTCCAGTCCAAATGTTTCATATTCCACTCCAGTGCCTGGAAAAGATTTGAGCTTCATTACTGATAGGTCAGTACCATGTCCTACACCATAGGTGCAAAATTCTAGGCACCTTACATACACATTCTTCCAAAGAGCCATGACTTCACCACTGTCCACAATGAGCCACTGACACAGCCACATATCCAGGTCAGAACCTCCACCACTGCCCTCCACCATCACCCCTAGTATCCTGCCCCCATCACCACAGCCCACTGGTCCTGAGACTGTACTTTACAGATAGTAACCCAAAGTCAGCAACACTGATGCTGCCGTGTTGTGATGGAGCATGATCCTAATGAAGATCCTTTGGCATTGGGGTTGAACTGAGTTTTACAGTTTTGATGGTCAGAACAGGGGTATAAGGTAATGGGTTTCCTCCTGAAAACCAAATCCAGAAGCCACCAAACTTTTGACAGAGAAGAGTTCTAGAAGGGCACTCTCCACAGGGAAGGGCAGCTGTGGAAGCAACCCCTAGGGCTCCCCCAATTTTATCTCCCCAAGGCTTCCTCGTTTTATTCCCACTGCCCCTGCTATACCCAGCCACTGGTGCTACGGGACTTCACAGGTATGGGCCAGCCATCTTTGCTCAGTTTGCCTGAAGCAGCTAGAATGTAAAACAAAAAAAAGTACTAATTCGAACACCAAATACAAATGAGAAAATAGAGAGAAAATGCAAGCACAATGAAAAATAATTATTTTTCCAAAACATGGATTTCTGCTTCTCAGATAATTACTCTAGTCCTGAGGAGATTCTGAACACCCCTTCTCTTCCAGCCCCCCATCTACACCTGCCCCTGACCTCCACTCCCAACCACCTCCCTCTCTCTTACACACACACACACACACACACACACACACCTTCCCAGTGACACACCTCAGGTTTCTTTCAGATTTCCCTCTACATGTAGCAATCTGAGGCTCCCCTGAGAAGGAGAGTGTAGACACAGAGAAGACAAAAGTGCATAATTTAATTCTAGATCAGCAAAGGTAATCAAGGCACACACAGGTGTGGGTGTGTGTGTGTGTGTGTTTATCTGGAAGGTGCTGGCAGCTATTTGATTGCCCAACATCTATCGAATAAACTGACTCCTCTGTGAGCAGCAGGAGAGAGGGACAATGAGGTCAAACGCAGATTACTCTGCTTCCCCCCAGGTCCGCGATCGCCTCCGGACTCCATGGGTACAATGGGATGCTGGTTGGACTGCTGATGGCCGTGTTCTCCAAGAAGTTTGACTATTACTGGTGGCTTCTGTTTCCCGTGACCTTCACCTCAATGGCCTGGTGAGATGCCTCATTGTTTCTGCTCCCAGACCCACAGAGCCCCAGGATGACTGCTGTGTCTTAGAATGGACAGGGACGTGCACCGTCACGAGGCCCCACGTCTTCACAGTCAGGCTGGTCTGTCCTGAAAGACACTGTGAAAGTCCATGAGTTTAGTTGCACCCAAGAGGATCATGTTTGAATCTGGAGTGACAGGGACCCTTTAAAGCAACAAAGCACCACACATTTGGTCTCGTGCTGATAGTCCTCTTTGCATGACAGGAGTCATGGAAAAGGCTGACATGCATTTCCTACATGCACAGTGCTAAGCAGTGTAGGGCTATTACTGTCCCTGCGTACAGAAGGAAAGACCAAGGCACACAGAGGTTACATAGTTTGGCCCAAGGTCACACTCGGTAAAAGAGATCACTGCTAGCCTTCTGAACGCAGAGCCTGCACTGCTAAACCCCAGGCTCTATAGTAATCATCTATCCTGTGGCCGAACCAAGATCCAAAAGCTGAAAACTCGCTGGTGATAGATGCATAGAGCTTTCCTGAACCAGTGCACCTGTATTCAGAGCATAGAGCCTTTGATGAGAAACATCAGCTGAGATCTTACTGTGAAATCACCTCATTTTGCAAGAGGAAGGTAAAGTAAGGTGGGAGCGTATTAAGAACTATCCACTGGGTGCAGGGTGTGCGAGGCCTTTTACTCGTGGGGGCCTTAGTTTACTTGCATCCGCACCAGGTCTGCAGGGTCCGAGGGCGCCTGCTGAATGCAGAGGCAGGAGGCCCGAAACGAACCCGTAGCCTGCAGCCCTGGGCTCACCTCCTCTCAGACATGCTGACTGATTTTTAACATCTCTAAGAAGTAAATGGCTTTCTTTGATTTCAAAGTCTAGAGTTACTAAAAGCAGTTAGTTTAATGTAGTTTAAGTACTGTTCCATTACTTTTTAGTAGTGCTTGCAAATAAATTACTACATTAAGCATTCCAGGGAACTTATGTTTTTTCTTGGGGCTTCTTTCTTAATCTATCAGGACAAGCAGCTAAAGCAGTCAATTCTATGGGGATTTCCTTAATATCCCCCATGGGCCTCCATGTAAGGAGTAGGAGGACTTGTCCTTATTTGCATACATTTGGTTTATAACTGCATAGATTAAGCCCCTTGGCACAGTTCCTCAGCCACATCACACTGGCAGGCAATTTGTCAGCCCCACCCTTGCTTCCCAATTTTAAAGATAAACACCACTGAGTGCCCTACTCTGGGCTGAGCTCTGTGCTACTGCTGTAGTTGTTCACTTATCTCACTGAGTCCTTAAAAGCCAATCCACAGCATAGGTATTAGCAGTGTCATTTTCCAGGTTTATCCAACAAATGTTTGCTGAGTGCCTGAGATATGCATGGACTATTCTAGGTGTTGGGGACCATTGTGAGCAAGAGAAGGTCTCCATCCTCTTAGACCTTACATTTTTCTTGGCAAAGATAGAAATAAAATGCATGAGCCAGTGAATTAAAAAGATCACTTCAATGTGTGATAAGTACTTGAGGAAAATAAGATGGGGCAAATGAAACAGTGATTCCAGATGGGGATGTCAGGACACCACTTTGCAGAGGGGTGTTTGGCCTAAATGACAAGAAGGTGCCTGCCATCTGCAGATTTGAGTGAAGGATGCTGCAGGCAGAAGCAGCACGTGGACAAAGACCCCAACTGGAGACGTGTGATGTGTTCTAGAAACAAGACCAGTGGGGCTGAAACCCAGAATGGAGGCGGGCAGAAGGTGAGGCCGAAGTAGATGAGGGCCAGACCCCATATGCCTCGTAGATAAGTGAGCCTTTGGATTTTCATGACAACTGTGATGGGAAGCAGTTAAAGGATTTAAGCAGAGGAGTGATGCGATATGGTTTAAATCTAAGTAAATCACTCTGCTTGCTGTGTGGAGGATGGATTTCAACTGGACAAGAGTAAACACTGAAGGCATAGTGAGTTGTTTGCTACAATAACCCACAAGGGATGAGGACAGTCTAGAATAGGATGGTATCCAGGAGGTGATGAGAAGTGGTTGGACTTGGCTATATTTTAAGGAAAGTAGAAGCAATAGGACTTCCTGAGAGGCTGTGGGGTATGGGATTTGTGGGGGGTGACTCAGATACTCCTATAACTTGACTGAGCACCTGAGCTGATGGAGAAAACTAAGAAAAACAGGTTGGTGGTTGGAGACAGGATGCAAATTGAGGGTTCTGTTTAGAGATAAACTTTCAACTTCTAGTAGAGATGTTGAGTAGGTCACTGGATGTGCAAATCTGGAACTTAGTGATATGGTCAAGATTTGGAACTCAGAGGCAGATAGAAGACATTTTTTTGTCCATGGTACTAAAGATATTACCCAGAAAGAGAAGGAAAGAAAGAGAGAGAGAGAGAGAGAGAGAGAGAGAGAGAGAGAGAATCTTCTAATATTTAGAAATTGGCAAAAGAGAGGAAGAACAACTGACAGAGAGTTGTGAAGGAGCTGCTGGAGAAGCAGGAAGAAAACTGAGGATGTGCAGTGCCATGGCAACCCAGACAGAGAATGTTTCAGTCTAGTCCAGGGGTGGGCAAACTTTTTGACTCGAGGGCCACAATGGGTTCTTAAACTGGACCGGAGGGCCGGAACAAAAGCATGGATGGAGTGTTTGTGTGAACTAATATAAATTCAAAGTAAACATCATTACATAAAAGGGTACGGTCTTTTTTTTTTTTTTTTTTTTTTAGTTTTATTCATTTCAAACGGGCCGATCCAGCCCACGGGCCATAGTTTGCCCATGGCTGGTCTAGTCAGAGGGTCCAGCAATCAAATGCAGGGAGCAGGGGATGACTATGGATTTGGCAAGATAGACATCACTGGTGAACTGAATGAGAGTCGTCTTCATGGGGAAAACTCTGATTAGAGTGGGTTTAGGAACGCACTGGAGGAGAAAGATTGGGGTAGCAAAGATAGATAATACTTCTGAGGTGTATTGCTGTAAAAGGAAAGAGAAATGGGGCAATAACTGAGCAGACATTAGATTAAAGGGGCGGGCTTTTAAGGTAGAAGATACTAGGATATGTTTGTGCATTTGTGAGGAACTAGAATATGTTTGTGTATTTATGAAGATAATCCAGAGAAAAAGGAGAGAATCACAGGAGGGAAATCTTTGAGATAGATTGGTTCTCTAGGTACAGGGAAAAGAATTTGCCTGATAAAGGAACAGGAACACATCCATCATGTGAAATAGGCAATGAGCAGAGCATGTGAACACAGGGAAGTTGAATGTGGATCTTTTGGTGAGGAAATGAAGCATTTCTCATCTTGTCATTTCTATTTTCTTAATGAAGTAAAGCAAGGTGGTTAGCTGAAACTAAAGGAAAGCAGACGTGAAAGTTGAGGAGAAAAGAGGAGATGTGAAATACTTGTCTCAGCAAGTTGGAGAATTAATTGGCTAGGGATGTGAACAGGGTTTTCAGGCAGTCTTAAATGCCCATTTGGGCTTCACAGTCATTAATTAAAAGTAGACCACTCAGCCGGATCCTATGATTTCATGTTTTGTCCTGAGCTCGCTGAGTGTGGAAGACGTAGGGTGTTAGGTGTCCAGGGTATCCGGTCCCTTCAGAGGAAACAAAGCTAAAGAAGATTAATTACCTAATGTTGCTCACTCAGCCTGTAGTTAGCATTTGCACTCAGCTCTTTCTCCAAAAATCTGTGTTCTTTCCAAGGAAGAGGCCAAGAAGACAGGAAACACAAACAACTCAAGGTGTCATTTTCACATGGTGGTTCCCAGAGTAATTCAAAGTATTTTAACTGAATCCAATCCTGTGTGCTATCTATGTGCCATGGCAGCCTCCTCCCAGAGGCCAGACTCCTAAAACATTATCACAGCTCAGCATATTAGCCATTGCACATCTAGATGAGCCAAAGACAATACATGATATTTTGTAAGAATTACATTTTGGTTCACTTTATTGGTTTAACTAACAAAGAAATGTTTATTCTATAAAGTTTTCTATTCAAGACAGTTTTATATTATTTTTAAATTTTGTTTCTCAAAGGTGCGGCCTTAAATTGAGCATCCTGTTCCCAATCACAGGTCAATGGACTGCTTGAGTCTCAAGAGAGCCAGGAAGGACCGTATCAGGGAGAGAGGACAGTAAATGGCACAGTGGTTAGAGCTGAAGAGATGGTGTAGCTCTAGGAATGACTCCAGTGATTAACCCTTTGCTTCTTCCATCGTCAGCCCAGTTCTTTCTAGTGCCTTGAACTCCATCTTCAGCAAGTGGGACCTCCCAGTTTTTACACTGCCCTTCAACATCGCGGTGACTCTATACCTGGCAGCCACAGGCCACTACAACCTCTTCTTCCCCACAACACTAGTGGAGCCCGTGTCTTCAGTGCCCAACATCACCTGGACGGAGATCGAAGTGCCCTTGGTAAGTTACCCTGTGGCAGATGAGTTTGGACCCCCTGATCCCACTGCAGACCTTCTCTCTAACTGATTCGGGCATTCCCCAGGCTCTCCACTGCTCTACATGCCCCTCCCTCACATGACAGGTCTGGTGGAGAAGAGGACGGGAAAGGGTCACTGCCACCTTCACATGGTCTTTCAACAAACCTTCATTGAAGCCCTAGCTGGTTTGGCTCAGTAGATAGAGAGTCAACCCACAGACTGAAGGTTCCCAGGTTCAATTCCAGTCAAGGGCATGTACCTCAGTTTCAGGTTCAATCCCCAGCCCTGGTCAGGGCACGTATGGGAAGCAACCAATCTCTCTCTCTCTCTCTCTCTCTCTCTCTCTCTCTCTCTCTCTCTCTCTCTCTTTTTCTTCTTCTTCTTCTTCTTCTTCTTCTTCTTCTTCTTCTTCTTCTTCTCCTTCTCCTTCTCCTTCTCCTTCTCCTTCTCCTTCTCCTTCTCCTTCTCCTCCTTCTCCTTCTCCTTCTCCTTCTCCTTCTCCTTCTCCTTCTCCTTCTCCTTCTCCTTCTCCTTCTCCTTCTTCTTCTTCCCTTCCATTCTCTCTAAAAATCAATGGAAAATCCTCAGGTGAGGATTAACAAAGCAAAAAAAAAAAATTATTGAAGACCCAATCCATGCCCTATCCATGAGGCATGGTCCAAGTGATAGCTGCAGTGATATGTGGTATTGCCAGAGAGAAAGGCCCCACCCATCTGTATTGTGTGACTGTACAGTTCATCACTGAGGGGGCCAGGGTGGAAAGAAGAGATGGCTCTTGTTCACCTTCCAAATAAACAGTTAGAAAGTGGTAGAACCCAAATCCACGTACCCTGAAACCCAAACACACTCTCTGAGCTCCCCACCCCACCACCACTCTGACAACAGGCTTCTCTTCTACCATCCAGAGCTGATTTGAAGACTCAGTGCCATTTCCCTCTTTCTCTTTAAAACAATGAGGGGAGTGACTTCCTTTTTGTTGAACAGGCATGTTGTTGTTACATGAGGATTATCCAGAGTATGAGGAGCCTGGCGCTCAGTAAATTTCCACCGCACACCTGACTTCCCCTCACACCAGGGTGTCAGCTATGGCCTGAAAAGCAGCGGGGAGGGGAGGCAGGCCTCCTGGGACTATAGTTCACCAAGTCCCTGTAGAAGGAATCTTCATTCTAAATCCAGGCTTCTTTCCAAGTCAGCTTGTTTCCTCATTCCTCTCATTCTTGGCTGCTTGGGCTTAAAATCTGTGTTCCCAGATGGAAGGTGGGAGCCCGATTCCCCTCAGCATTCCTCAGACTTCAGGAAGTTGTGGAATATTTATTGAGTAGCTTTCCAGCCTGTCCCCCCACTTAAGCTGAGGTTCCTGGACTGGCACAAAGTGTTTCAGGTTCCTTTAAATAACACAGGGCCCCTACCCTGTCATTCCTTGCACAAGTCTGTAGGGTCTAGCCCAGACAGTGCCTGGTTATTAAAAGGCCGCCTCCTCAGAGACAAGGGTGGACAACTCCTAAAAGCTCTGGGAGACTACCCAAGCAAAAAAAAATCAGACTAACTCCATAATTCAATCAAGCTGTGAAAAAAGTACAAAATTTCACCAATGGGAGAAAGACAATGAACTCCCAACATCTACAATAGATTGTCAATAATTAACCCATTGGTCCCCAAACTCTGTTGCACATCCAAAACCCCTGAGGCGCAGTCATGCTCCATACCAGTTAAGTCAGGAAGTCTGGGAGGAGCCAGGCATCAACATTGTTTTAAAGATATGTAGGTGGTTCCTGTGTACCCAAAGTTTAAAAACCACCGAGCTATTCAATACATGTTATTTAGCACCTATTAAGTACCCTGCCACAAGGGAGCCCTGTACTCAAAAAGGTTATATGATCTGGTAGTGGAAAAAAAGAGTTTGCAGGATTTTAAAGCTAGAAGATCATCTGCGGGGCCATCCTCATTAGAGCGGAGGGCACCAGAGCCTAGAATGAGGAGGTGACATGCCCATGGTCACACAACCTTGTACAGAGCCCCCCTGAAAGCTGTAGCCCTCAAGCCCCAGGCCAGGGCTCTCCCTGCCCTGCCGATCTCCTTCCCTTCCTTTTTACCCTCAAAGGACAGCCAGAATGTGGGTGATTCAGCTTGAGCGGAAAAAGGCCATCTGACATCACTGCCAGTTAATCATCTTCAATTCCAACATCACCAAATGACGCTCAGCTCAGGGACGGCTGGGCTTTGTGCTGTTCTCCAGACGTTCTTCACATTACTTTCTTCAGTGCTGAGTGCTCGCTCCTCCTTCCCAGGGCCTCCTAGTCCCCAGGCTAACACTGAATGTGCAGCAGCCACCAAGAGACTAGAGGTCAAGCTCAGAGACTGTAGCTTGGGCTTGGCCACCAATGTGCTAAGTGACCTTTGGACCATCATCCATCAAAATGGCCTTGAATGGTCCCAATATTCCTGGAGTTTTTCTAGGATTTCCCATAGTTCACTGAAATCCCCAATGGTAATCTAGAGAGGAGGTTCCCTCAAAGTAGAAGCCATGTGTCCCTCAGAAACACCCTGCCAGCCCCTGGGTTGGGGAGCCCTGCTTGGCTTTGCATGAGCAATGCTCAGATGCCTGCAAGGTGGTGGAGTGAGGAGCTATTTGTTCCAGGTCACACCCTCCCATCTTTTCTCACACACTGGAGGGCACAGCCATACTCCCGTTCAGCCCCATTACCCACCCACCCCCCAGGAATGGCTCAGTCCTGGCCCCGAGTCTGGTCTTTGCATGACCAGCCCACACTCCGGTGACCTAGATTCTATTTACTTTGCAGCTGCTACAAGCCATCCCCGTCGGGGTTGGCCAGGTGTACGGCTGTGACAATCCCTGGACAGGTGGTGTGTTCCTGGTGGCTCTGTTCATCTGCTCGCCACTCATCTGCTTGCATGCAGCCATTGGCTCCATCGTGGGGATGCTAGCAGGTAGGACAGCACCCCTCTCTGCAGGGATCATTTTCCCACGGTCATTCTCACACACACACATAACAAATACTCTAGACTTGCTATCTTCACTGGAGTTCATAAACCCTAACAGGTTACTTCTCCATTTCTTGACTCTCCAAAGGGAGCAGATTGCATTAGCAGGACACATGGAGAGATGCAAGGGGAATGAAGACCAGTAGGCTTGCAGACTGAGCCCCTAGGAGCTAAGGGGTAGAAGCAGAAGCTGATAGGCAGGGGCATAAGTGAGCCAACACTTTGAAATTTTGAGTAAGCTAAAAGAAAAAAATATTCTCAAAAATTGTATTGCCACTTGAAAATGTAATTTAGTATGTCTACATATATGTATATGTGTGTACACACACCTATATATGTGTATGTGGACAACAGAGTCAGAAATTAGAGTTCGGGGCATTGGGAATAGGAACCTGTTGACTCATTCCAATATTTTGCAAAAATGTCTTAGAAACAGAACTTTAAAAAAAAGTTACCTGGAAAAAATTTCAAACTTATCAAAAATAAAAGTAGCTCAAGGGGCACCCATAATCCTTTACCCAGATTCACCGATTGTTCACATCTCACCCATTTTGCTGTATCACTTCTCCATCTCCATATGTCTATGCATGCACATTCATGCTTTTTCTCAACCATTTGAAGCAGAATGTTTTCAATTGAAATCTTTCTTGCTAAAAATGTAGCTTCTCTGGCCAAAGAGAGGGCTAGAGTCCCATGGCCTTGCCCTCCCCCCAACGCTGGAAGTAGCCATAGATCTGCGTCAAATCTTTGAAAACCAGCTTGGAAACCACTGCTCTCTTCCCATTGCTGGTTTCCAGAGACCAGGCACCATCTGTAGAGGCTCCTTTGATGGGTAGCTATAGCAGGTGTCAGGGGGAAAGGCTGGAATGAGGCCACCCTGGTCCCAGCACCAGCCACAAGATGCCTTTGTGCTGTGACCCAGAACCAACCAGAAACACCACACCTTATCCCACAGCCCTGACAGTGGCCACACCCTTTGAGACGATCTACATGGGCCTCTGGAGTTACAACTGTGTCCTTGCCTGCATTGCCATCGGAGGCATGTTCTACGCCCTCACCTGGCAGACCCACCTGCTGGCCCTCGTCTGTGGTGAGTATTTGGGAAAGCTGACAACCAAGTCACTCTGCTATTCCTCCCTCCCCGACACCTACCTTTGGGGATGAAACCCATGGTGACCACTAATCAGAAGTGAGAACAGTGATAGAAGGACCAGTGGCTTGGGTCTTTCACAGCTGGGCGACTTGAGGTGCCTCCTCCATCACATAGTGCATTCCTACTCTCAGTAACTCTTCATTCAACAACGATTTGTAGGGCACCACTAAGTTCCAGACCCAAGGCGAGGCATGGAAGACACAGTAGTGTCATGAGGACATGGTCTAGCAAAAGAGGATCCATTGCACAGTTATTAAGGTTGTGATGTCTAAAAAGATTGTTGGAACGATCTAATGAGATGGTGTACTTGGGAGCATTGAGATCTAAGAAAAATATAATATAGCTTTATGGAAGCTTGAATGTGTATAATAAAGACAGAATGCTGTGTCCGAAGAGAAATTGAGCATAATCATTATATCTGCACCCACACCACACTCTGTGCCATATAAACATATGAACCCTCTTAATCCTCCCAAGATCACTACCAGGCATAGATTGTCAACCCATTTTACAGATGAAGAAATGAGACTCAGAGGGATTAATGAACCTAGAACTCAGCTATTAATGGCAGAAGCAGGATTCAAACCCCAGGCCCATCTTTCCATCAGCCTTTCTGCCCTGGTTTGCTTACATTCTCTGCAAACAGCAGGATTTTAATAAGCAAAACTAGAGACAGGGCAGAATCGCATCCAGGAGAGCTTTCCTTTTGTTTTCTCCCACTTCGGTGTGGAAATGCTAAATGACTTCCATGCCCCTTATATCCCCCTCAGCATAGCACAAGGGTGGGTATGGAGACAGTGACCTCAGTAAATATTTGTTAAATAAACAGCACCAGGTATTTTGAGGGTCAGATTAGGACTGCCTTTGGCCTTCAAAAAAGTGGCAGGTTCCTGTGGCTAGAACCTTCTGGGGAGGCTTCAGAGGGAGGTTGAGGTTCATCTCAACACTTTCAGGGTGGGATCTGGACAGGCAGAGAGGGGAGAAGGTGTTCTGGAAAGAGAAACAGAGAGAACAAAGGGTCAGGGGCAGAAGGAGCTTGTCCAGAGGCACCAGGGGTATGGCAGCTCTCCCTAACTGTCCTGGGGGCCCACATCCTGTGATTGAACCCAGATAATTGGCTCCTAGGAATGAGCTCCAAGGTCCAATAAGGTCCAACTCTGATGGGACTTGTTGAAGGTCCAATGGCATCATGGTTGCTCAGAATCTTGGACAGGAGGGGCCTTATCTGGAGCTTATATAGTCTGACCACTCACCCCACAGACAGGTAAATCATTCAGGCCTGTGCTCGACCATCTCAAAGTCAGTGTGGACAAGTGAAAGATGCTTAGTGACCCCTGACTCTATGCAAGGCCACCATGGAAATGGGAGGAGATAAAAGGATATGTAAGTTTTACCCTCTGCCTTCAGAGAATGCACAGTCTGGTGGGAGATGGGCCACATGTCAAGATGTGGTATAGACACTGAGGCTGCTGGAGACAGGCTGAGATCCCTGCTCTTGAAGAAGGTTAGGGGTGGGCCCTGGGAGCTGACTCGGTGATCCTTGTTCCTCTGCAGCCCTGTTCTGTGCGTACATGGGAGCAGCCCTCTCCAACATAATGGCAGTGGTAAGTTCGGACTCTCCTGAACACTGTGCCCGTCCCTAGCCAGGGCTTCGGGATGTTTGGAGTCTTAAGGAAGAATCCTGAGGGGGTTATAGTAGCCAATACTCTGCACAATGCCTTTGTCAAGGTTTATCTAGGGTTTTTCCTGAGAAGCACTGGCAACTGGGTACAGTTGCCTCTAAAGTGTGCATGGTGTGTGTGTGTGTGTGTGTGTGTGTGTGTGTGTGTGTGTGTGTGTGATGCAACCAATAGTGGAGAACAAGGATGCACAGATAGTACTTGTGTTTGGCTGGATGTTGGAGACCATCATTTCTAGGCCAATTTTCAGCTCCATCATTAAAAGATTCTGGTTGTGTCCAAAGGTGACAACACCTCAAATTCATAGACCAACTCCTCTGTCCTTATGACTCCAGAAACCAATGCTGTCACTAGGAGAGCTGTCCCAACCTCAACCCCTACCACATCCTTCTCCCCCAGGGTCCCTGGAGTCTAGGAACATTTTCAGACACCAGTGCTTTTGCTTCCAGGTTGGTGTACCACCAGGCACCTGGGCCTTCTGCCTCTCCACCCTCATCTTCATGCTCCTGACAACCAACAACCCCGCCATCTACAAGCTGCCCCTCAGCAAGGTCACCTACCCAGAGGCCAACCGCATCTATTATCTGACCTTGAAAAGCACTGAAGAAGAGAAGTCCTCCAGCGGTGACTAGCCAAGTTCTAGGCAGAAATGCTCTTTGCCTGAGCCTTGTTCTGCTCCCTGTGATCTTGATTCTGGGTCAATCAGCTACAGCACCTCTTTCTTTGCCTCTCCTTGCACCTGTGCAAAACCAAACACCAACAACTCTCTTTCCTGATGCTGGTTTTCTCTCTCTGACCAAATTGCCATAGCTATCCATCATGTGACATTAGAGGAAGTTGGTAACAAGCTTACTGGAGTTAGAAGCAAGGCATGTGTTTTCAAAGTCATTGACTTAAAACAAGAATATTATTTGTTTGTATTTAGTATTTGGGGAAGGTGATTTAGAGATAATCTTGTTGGCATGTTTAACTAAATAATAGATGCTGTAAAATTGATCTTAATGAGTAGTTCCTAGGCAGACACAGAGTAAGTGAAAATTCAGGGGACACATGCAAATAATTGAAGGCACCATAGTACACAGAGCTACTAGCTGATGGGCACATACAGCTTTGCATAAAACTTTATACTGATAACGTTTTAAAATTGAAATAGGGACAACTAGGGCACTGGAAGTGTCTAAATAAGGAGTCTCAAACATTTAGTGGTCAAGAGTAAAGGGCAAGGTGATATTCCATAGTAGGAAGGAATTAATTAATTAGAATCCTACATGTGACTTTTATTATAAAGGATGTTTCTCAGTGTAACTCAAACCAGCAACATTGGGCAGAAATTTCAGTTGAGGAGAATACCTGAGCTCATTTGTGAATAGCTAGGCAAGTTTGTTCCATTTTCTTATTTGCTTATGGGTATTGGAGGCTCTTTGAGATCTGATATTTCAATGGTTGACCTTGACTTTACATAAACAATCAATTATTCATGAATTTTATAATTTGCCTTTCCAATTAATACAGTAACTAGCTTGCATTTAGTATTTAGTTGTATATAGATCAGGAGTTGACAAACTTTTTCTGGAAAGGGTCAAATATTTTTGGCTCTGGAGGCCATAGTCTCTTTTGCAAATACTCGACTTTATTGTTGTAGTGAAAAATAGCCTGGGATGGTATATAAATGAATGGGAGTGGTTGAGTTCAACTAAGACTTTATCAAACAGACAGCAAGCTAGATGTGGCCTCCAAGCAGTAGTATGTCAGTGCCTGCTACACATAGTCAACATAACAATGGTCAGGCATGGATGGGCAGTCAGCAGGCCCAAAAGACACCACCAGGTTCTATACCACAGACATGTACCTGCCGGGTGATAGTGTGAAAATTCTTAGGAAATGGAGGGGACACAAGAAAGTGAGATTAGTATGACCAGACTCAGGAAGATGCACCCTGATGCCCTCAGAGAATGACAGACCCAGTGATGTGTGCCAGCAGGTGCAGATTTAACCGTCCCTCCTTCCACACAGATGTCTGGGAACCACTCCTAAGGCTCGCCGTCCTCCACTTCCTCACTCTGTTTCCCCCTCTGCCAGCGGGCTCACCACCGTGCAAGGAAGAAAAAACCATGACCCTTCGGAAGCCCAGGAGTTTCCAGCAGCAAGAGCAGGGAGGCTCATAGAAGCTCAGGGTTGGCAGGGAGTGTGAAGGCCAGGGAGTCCCCCATCCTGTGATGCAGAGGCCTCTGTAGGAAGCTGGGGGCTCAGTTCCCAGCCAGGCTTCCAGCAGGGCACAAGTACCCAAAATGAAAGGGAGACCCTAAGGTATTCTAACAAGAGATAACAGAATCAGAGATACCCCGCTCATTGCCCTAGGAAATCGCCTCTTCTCTCCATTAAGCCCTTGAGAAGCTCCGCCCAAGAACTGAACTGTCTTTTATTGGATTCCCGGGAGAGGAAAACTAGTTGGATATGAAAATTCTTTCAGCTCACTTGGGTAACTTTATCTCCTCCCCTCTCTTCTCTTCCCTCCCCACTTCATAGTTTGTCATTTATGAGGTACCACTTTGATCACAGGGATCTAGGTTTTAAGGGGGGTTTTTCCTCCCAAGTTTCCACTTTAACAACTCCCCTCCCCTCCAGGAATGAAGAATTTAACTATATTACAAGATGCCAAACTCATTTGAAGACAAATGGATAAAAGTTAAGTTAGTCAGAAAAAGGAAAATTATATGCCCAGCAAGTCTGGAAAAACCACAGGGCCCCCAGAAAGTCTATTATACACTGTGACCAAAATGGCCAGATATTTACGTAGAAATAGAAAAACAAATTATCTGCTAGTTTGAGCTGAAGTAAAAATCCCCAGGCCTCTGAGAAGTCTGCCCCGTGCAGATCACACTGTCTACAGGCCACGGACAGATGCCCAGATGTCCTCTGAAGTAGCCCAAATAGTCTCAAGGGACAGGAGAGCTCCCTGGAGTGACCTTGCCCCACCTTCACCAGCACTTCCCCATCTCACTGACGCCCTGAATGAGTAGAGGCAGGAGACCTAAACTTACACATTCTCACCACCAGCATGAGGTTGCAAGAGGGCAGGCCACTGATATTATCTACTATCACCCCGAATACCAGCAGAGGCTTTTGGAAAGCTGAACATAAGTGTTTGTGGCTGAACATTAATAAGCAGTCATTAAAGGGAGAAGGAATATAAGTGTGGGACTGGGGAGAAGGGGACTTTAGAGGAAACACTGTCTTAAAATCTCTTTTTTTATCACGCACACCCCGTTTCCCTGTCCCCTCCCCAAATCTTATCATTTCCTCTCCCTCTGGCTTCACCATCTCCCACTCCAATTTTCATCTTCTCTGCTACATGGAAGAGTTTCATTGTCAGCGTGGAACAGCATTGTCCTGCTGTATTTTTAAATCATGTATCTCGAATCATCTTTCCAATCACTTTTATGGTAATTGACATAGTCAAGTTTTCTACTTCTTCTTGGTCAAACTTGAGAATTTGTTTGCTGGGAAATAATCTATTTTCTTTAGTTTTAAATTTTTGATGCCATAGAGTTACTCATAATGTTTTCACAATAATTCAGTCTCTTGTGTATCTGTGGCTTTGTCTCCTTTGTAATTTCTAATCTTATGTGATTTTGCTCTCTCTTTTCCTTAATCAGGTTTGTGAGAGATTCATCCATTTTATTGGCCTTGACAAGCAGTTTGTAATTAACTTGTTATTTCTACTTGTTGCAGTTTGTTCTTTATTTTATTGATTTTTTTTTCTGTTTTCTCATGTTTTGTTTAAATGTTCTTTTTTTTAAAAGTGATGTAAAGTTTCTTCATTTTAGATCTTTTTCCTTTAATGACAAAGGAATTTAAGGCTATTAATTCTACCCTGTGTACACCTTTAGCTGTGTACTGTAGGTTTTGAAATAAAGTATTCTACTTTTATCAGTTTTTAAATAGTTTGTAATTTTAGTTTTGATTTCCCTTTGATCCAAGGATTATTTAAGAATGTGTTTTTTAATTTCCAGTACTTAGGAACTTTTTGATACTTTTAAACTTTCTATACCTAGTTTTATTGGATTAAGACAGAGAATATTGCCTGTAAAATCTCTATTTTAAAATTTTATGAAATTTTCTTTGTAGCCAATTACTTGATTGATTTTGGACATATAAAATGCAAATTTTTATTTGAAAGAAAGACATTAAATTGATTTATTAATTGCATCATTCAATTATTCTATGTGCTTATTTATTTTTTGTTCATGGGATCTTAATTATGAAATGGGTTTATTAAAACTCAACTATAGCCGTAGCCGGTTTGGCTCAGTGGATAGAGCGTCGGCCTGTGGACTGAAAGGTCCCAGGTTCGATTCTGGTCAGGGGCATGTGCCTTGGTTGCGGGCACATCCCCAGTGGGGAGTGTGCAGGAGGCAGCTGATCAGTGTTTCTCTCTCATCAGTGTTTCTAACTCTCTGTCCCTCTCCCTTCCTCTCTGTGAAAAACCAATGAAATATATTTTTTAAAAAATTCAACTATAATTATATAGCTTAATAAACTCTTTTGTATTTGTAAACTTTGCCTCATATATGTAGCAGCTATGTTGTTTGATGCCTATTGACTATCATTCATTCTTCATAGATTTTATCTTTTACTATTACAACTGCTCATTTTATGCTCATTAGTGCTTTTAACCTCATATCAGCTTATTAATGTTGCCATACCTACTTTCTGATATTTTCTTATACCTTTGTGTTAACCATTATTATTTTCTTTTAACTGTATATCTTAAAAATAACATAGAGCAATGTTTTATATTTAACCTAATCTAAGTGGTTCTGTAATTTAGTAGGATAATTGAACCCCTTCATATTTATTGTAACAATCAATATGCTTCTTTTATTTATTTCACTTTGTTTTTACTATTTACTTTTTGTTTTCTGAACTTTTCTCCTTTTGCACATTCGATTATGTTACTATCTTTTTCTTTCTTTGTTCATTTGGAAGCTCTGCTATATTTCTTCCATTCCACTAGTGGTCACTGTTTCTTTCCCAATGCTCATAAGCAAAACTGTATTTCTCTGTTGTTATATAAAAGCAAGACACTAAATAGTTTACCCACACAAGCTACCCCATTTTGCCAATGCTCCTTGCTCACCCTGTGGAATGAAAACCTTTATACTACTTTCACTCCTCCCCAAGGTCCTCATCCCTAACACACTTGCTTCTCCAATATTTTCCACCTCTAGATTTTGCCGAGATCATTATTTCTTTTTCCTCTTGCAATATTTCTCTTTTTTTAAACAAACCAAAAAAAAAAAAGGGAATTCTATCATTGTGGCTTTGGAGTTTACTATTTATATTGGGCGTGTTACCTTTTATCACTGTGTTCTCTATTCATCACCTTCCCCTGTTTTGTGATCTTGGTTCTTATTCATTAATTACCTGTTTAGAAGTCCTTCTTTTTTGTTTTCTTCAAATAATATATGACAGAATACAGGTGACACATTCTCTGACTGTTTGCATGTCCACAGTTTCTTTCTCCTGCTAAGTGAATGGCATTTCAGCTGGGGTGTCTGGGCTATATAGCCTTTCCCCTCAGTTGTCTGGAGGTGTTGTGTCTTCATTTTCTGGCTGCCAAGTGTTACAAATAAGAAATCTAATATCAATATCATCCTTTCACTTTATAAACAACCTGCTCTTTCTTTCTAGAAGCTTGTAAGGTTTTCTCCTTATCTTTGGAGTTCAGGGATTTTATGAAGTTAAGCCCAAGCCTTTTCCCATAAATACTGCCTTTCAAGCTGCAAACTCAAGCCTTTCTTCAGCTAACGTGTGTCTGGTTAGTGCTTTTCCTCTCTCTCTTCCTTTTTCTATTTCCGGAATGCCTATTATTCATTTGTCAGTTCTCCTTGGTCTCTGCTCCAAGTTGCTCTTCTCCTTCGCAGTGTTTACCATTTGTATTTTTGCTCTGCTTTGAGATATTTCTTCCACCTGATCTTCTAGACCAGTGACTCAGATCCCAACAGTAGCCTGTCTTTTCTTCAATTCAACAGATAAGTTGAATATTTTAGTTCAAAAATCATGTTTTCATTTCGCAGTATCTTTGGGATGGGAGTCACAATTGAATCTCCACGTGTGTTTCTATTATTCTTTTGTTGTTGTCTATCCCCTCTTGCTCTGTAAGTCAGATACAGCTTCTGGTAACTCATGGCCCCAAATGTCTGTCGTTCCCCTTATTCCCTGACTAATGGGCCCCTGTATTGGTAGCTCAAGAACACTTGCCAACTTGCATGAGCCAAGGCCCTAGAAACTCTGCCTTGTGGCCTGACCTCATTCACTCATTCACCCAGGTGACATCGTATGAGGAACTGTTAATATGTTACTCAGGCCCCCACTTGACAACAAACCAGGAAAGACTCAGACCAGTTCCTGCCTTCAAGGAATTCATTTTATGGGGATTTGCCTGGCCAGGTGAGTAGTCTCACCCGAGGTGAAGATGTAGATCACACCACAGATTGCCTGAGCCACATAAGTTAACAGCACCAGTTTCATTATTTTGAGTGAATCATCTGTTGGGTTGGTATCCTATTCAGAAAAAGTATCGAGGAGGATTTTAAGGGTCCCGGAAATTTTCAGTGCCTGTTCTCCTCTTGTCTTCTATCTTGCCATTACCTGTGCCCAAACATTCCCAGCCATCCTTTATATTTGAACCTGTTAAAATATAAACAGTTCTGGGAAGATAACACAGTAAGCATGATCAGTCATTTGCATCTTAGGTTGAAGGAATTATTTCTGGAAATAGGTTGAATGAAAAAGGAGGGGAGGGTACAAAGGAAAAAAAATGGGTAGCACATTTTAAGAGAGTCTTTGGCAAGGAAGGGTCTGCTGAGTGACTAAGGTCTGAAGCCCCCTTGGCTCATCAGGAATGCTAGTGAAGGTGCTGCATTTGGTTTAGAGAAAAGAAGAAATGACTGGGTCTATAGTATGAGGTAACACATGTGGTAACTCAAAGTTACTTTGGAGCATGGAACAAGACCCACGAGGAGGGAATAATAAGCAGGCAGACTTTGAATCAGTGGAGAGGGGTGCTTTTTAACACTGGAAGTTGTCCTGTGAAACCCTGAGTTCCCTGCTCTGGCAGTGCAGGCCAGGAACCAGAGGCCTGTTGGGGATGCTTGCTTTGGTGGGGGTAGACCAGATAACCACTGTAGACTTTCTCTTCCAAGTTTCAGTGATTCCATGGCCCTAGGTGACTACAGAGGAATGAGGAAGAGATATTACTGAGGTGGCAAAAAGTTAAGAACATAGAGATGGAATGTACCCAAAATATACCATTGTTGCCTTTGCAGCTTGTCCTAGGGCTTAACTGGCTAGCCATGGGGTCAGTTTACCAAAATGCTCACCATGGTTTTTCGTGTAGATGCAAGGTGAGGGACCAACATAACTCAGCTATGCCTTGTCTTTCACCTTCTCCTCATCACTCTCCTCTCTCAGGTGGTTCTTCTGGTCAGCCCTCTAATATCTGCCCATCAAGATACTCAATCTTCCTGGCCTGTATCTGTGGCTACATCAAACCCATGTGCTTCCATTTTTTGTGCTTCCTGTAAGAGTCTTTGCTTTCTTGGGTCATAAGGCTGCAAGGGCTTGGGGACAGCTACAGTATAAAACCAGTTAGGGGTTGGTAGTTTCAGGGTGACTATGATTTCTACTCAATAAACCTCAGTCTCATTTGGCAATTTTAAAGGCATTTGTGTGTGTGTGTGTGTTTTAATATATTTTTAGTGATTTCTAAGAGAAGGGGAGAGGGAGAGCAAGATAGAAACATCAATTATGAGAATCATTGATCAGCTGCCTCCTGCATGCTCCCTGCTAGGGTTGAGCCTGAAACCCGGGCATGTGCCCTGACCAGGAATTGAACCGTGACCTCCTGGCTTATAGGTCGGTGCTCAACCACTGAGCCACACCAGCTGGGCATTTTTTTATGTGAGATTATTTTTAACTTGCCTGTCTTTTCCTGCCTCTTGCCATTCTGAGTAAATAGACAAATCCATAGGGAATCCTTCTGTCCTTCCAATGTCCCAAAGAGGGAAGTGAAGAGATTACCAGAAAAGTCCTCTTAAAGTATGTGAATCAATAATTAGAAGCCCCCAGCACCTCCTACAGCTGCACAGGCTGCTAGAACAGATGAAGTAAAGGAAGTAGCTCTTTAGAGAACATTTAGCTCAGCTTGCATTTATTCTTCATAAACTCTGGCCTCTTCCTCTGGAAGAATCCAACTTCTCCAAGTTTAGACTCTGGTGGTCAATGCAGCCTCCTCCCTCTGAGATGTAGAAATGTAGAGTTGAAGGGAGCCATGAGCATTGGAAACTTAGTTCTGAAGTGAATTCTGATTAACTGAGCCTCAGGAGAATAATCTGTAGGTACAGGCAGTTATCTTGGGGAGTTGTTGGTTAATTTTTTTTAGTTTTGAATTATTTCATATCCCAGAAGGAGGAACAAAAGTTGCCAAAATAAAACCCGAAAGCCCTCCTGTATATCATTACATTTGTACCACCCAATAAAAGGCCAAGGAAAGCTCTGGGCCATTGTACACCAGTCTTCGATAGGACCTGTCAGAAACAAGGTTCCATCTTATTCTTCTGCTTTCCAGGAGGGCAGTTGGTTGCCCACCCTGTGTCTACTCTAGTATGTGTGACTGATACTCACTACACTTCCATTTGGCTCATGGAGTGGCATGTGAACTCCCTGGATGGTTCTTCTGGAATAGACATTTCCTGTCTTTTCAAACTGGTTACATGTTGTGCATGGGTAGAATCCTCCTGTTGCTTCTGGTGCAGGTGCCTAGGGGGCTGGAGTGAGGGAACCACAAGAATTTCAGGAGATCCCAGTGCAAGAAGGCAAGGGATGGGCATCCAAGGCTGAACCAAGAGACCAGTAATCTGGGGAATAAGAAAAAGTGTCGTCAGCAGACAGCCATGGGCCCTGAACTTTCAACACCAAGGGAGGGCCCTCTGTGCAGGAAACAGGTCTGCAGTCAGCTCCCACCTGTCCCTGGAATGTGGGGCCTGCCAGGTTCCTCACCCCCACCCCACCCTCACCTTTGTTTGCTTTCCTCCTTTTGAAGGCCCTCCGTGATCAGATCAAGACCCCTCTTTGGCAGTTCCAAAACACCTGGCACAGTGGTCAGGGGGGTTTGACGTCAGTGTGGAGTTTGTCTACTCAGGTGTAGCTAATTTCTGCAGCGTGAGGTTCTGTTTCTGAGCTTGGGTAGGCCACCTCACACCCTGTCACAGAGTCGGGGAAGGGGGAGAGGAGAAGGATACACAAGCCCAAGGGAGGGGAGGGTAATGCTTGACCTATCATACACAAAGCCAAACAAAACATGTTTTGATTGGGCCCCCTCCCCAAACCCCAGCCTTCTAGATCCCACAGCCTCATGGGACTTGGGAGGGCTGGCTTCCCTGATATATAGAGCTCGGCATCCTTTCTGGAGGCGGGGGTTAGGTCATTCCCTTCTTGCTCTGAGAGGGTCCCATGGTGAGTCCCCAGGACACCAGTCAGTAGAAGGCAGAAGGAGGAAAGGTCTGAAAATTTCCACAGAACCAGAGAGACAGCATCCAGTGTTGGACTGTACATAAATTTCCATCAAGATGCTGATGGCAACACTGTTCCCCAGCCTGTGGCCTGCCTGCATGGGGAATTGAGAGAGTTTATTGAGGTTAGAAAGCAAATTGGCCCCCTGAGGAGACAACTCTTAGATGATTGCTTTAAAGGCAAATACTGGAGCGAGAATTCTAATGAGAGGAGTAACTGATGGTAACGCCTGAAGGAGGACATGAAAGCTACTGCTAGAGCGTCCCCGGCTCTGCCCCTTTAAAGGAAATCTGCCTGATCAAACCAGGTCAGGGAACCATGGTAGCAGGAGCTGGGATTCCCTGGGGAGTTTAGAAAGTAATCCTTTGTCGGGAAGGCCAGAGAGAGCATTTGTCTTTTCTCTCCCTCGTCCTCCATGGTGCCCTTCCTCAACTGGAAGGCATGTGCCAGGCATAGGGTTAGGAAATGCAAAGAGAATTTACAGAAAGTCAGCAAGAGGATGGGCTGGAGGGCTTCAGGAATTGAAGGGGTTTGGGTTTAGGGAGAAGTCCACCGCCTGGAGTTGAGGACCAGAGACGCCACCCAATCAGAAAGAAGCTTCTTCCCAAACCTCAATGGTCTAGATTCCTCCAGCCTGTGCAGGACATCAAAAGGAGCCCAGGTAAGAGGTCCCAGGGGAGAGAAATGGACCAGGTACACCCCCTAGGCAACAGGACCATCTGACTTTTCAGAGGCAGAGAAAGAAGAGGTCTTTTTCTGTTTCTTTCTTCTGTTGGGCTCTGGTGTCTGGGGGAGGCCAGTCTTGAGACAGGAATCTTTACTAAGAATTCTAAAGTGAATTTAGATTCCAGAAGCTTCAAACTGGAAGAGCTCTTTTAAAAATAATAATTCAAACCCCTCACTTTGTAGATGAGGAAACCACAGCTTGTCCAGGGAACTGTCCAGATCATAAAAGAGCCTGGACACAGGTCCAGCTGTCCTAACTCCCACCCCTGAGCTCTTCTTGCTCACCTGGTGGTGGAACTAAGTGAACCCATCAGCCCTCGAATCCCTTTACCGCCAGACCTGCCCACTGGTTGAGCCTCGTATTATTTGTCATCCTTTCCATAACTCTGTAACTCACGGTTCTGACAGGATGGTCCCCAGGGAAGCACCATGTTGAGTTGAGCTGTGGGGTATTAATGGGGTGGATTTGAACACCTTCCTCCTAAGAGTCATTACCTACTACTTCCAGGACAATGGCACCTGGTCCAGGCAGCTAAGCCGCTCTCCTCAGGTCCTGATGCCTTCCACAGGCATGCCTGTAGAACAAGACCATCTCAGTATCCACAAATATCTTAATATACCAGTTTAACAACCTGTTTTCTTGGTGGCTCTCTCTTACATAGCCATCTTAGGTTACCGTAGACCTACTCTGAGTAGCTACAGAGAGTGGATATTTCTGGAAGACAGATAGCAGTGCCTTAAGAAATGACATTCTAGGAAATTGAAGCTCTCTAATCAGAGAATGGACAACCTGTCAGCTATGTGATCTCCTCCAAAACTGGCACCAAAGGATATGAGCCTCGGTGAACTTGCTGAGCGAAGACTATTCTGTGAGGCTTGGAAGTGCCCATGGCCAGGCCTCTGCCTGCTGTCAACCCCCGGCCTTGACATACCCCTCCTCTCAAACTTGTGCAGCATCCACATCTTTCTTAAGGTTAGAGGGGAAAATAAATTTACTATCAAGTGCCAGTGCTGACTAATTGGTTGATTGTCAGTGTTGAGAAGAATTCTGAGGCTGTACTGAAATAAAGAAAGTGCTTATGATCAAATAGCTGTGTTTGCCATAGATAATGAGGAGCAGGGGTGCTGGAGAAGAGGATGTGATGGAAATGTTGCTCCAAGGGAAGAAGCCAGTGTACAATGGCCCAAAACTTTCCCTGGGCTTTCATTGGGTGTCACAAATGTAATGATACACAGGTTGGCTTTTGTGTTTTGTTTTGGGTGGTATTTTTTGTTTGTTTCTCCTTCTGGGATATGAAATCATATTTTAAATTAAAAATGTCGCAAGTCCATTGATATCATTTGGGAAGGCTCCAGTCGTCTGGAAAACACCTGCAGTGCAGGAGTAAAGCATCAACGCCAGGTCAAAACCTGGCTCCACCACTGACTGGCATGTGACCTCAGGGGGCCACTTCTCTGTGGGCCTCAGTTTCCTTCTATCAATGCCCAGACTCACAGGTCACTTGATTGATAATTCCAAGTACTTAATTGGATTGGAAAGGATTTATTAACTTTTCGTGTGCATGGTAACTATCAATATAAACCTTCACTGTGGCCCTAGCTTCAAAGGATGTAGTCTAGAGTCTTATGCAAATGCAGTGAGAATCCAAAGAATGGAATGATCCACATGGCCAAGTAAGTCAAGGATGGCACCATGGAGGAAGTAGAGCATAAACCAGACCTTGAAGGGTCGATAGAAATTAGGCAAGAAGAGGAAGGAAACATACAGGGCCTGCAATAAGGCCAGAGGACTGAGGCAGGATGTGTGGGGGAAGGAAATGGAAGAGCTGGATGATGAAGATAGTCATATTGTGGAATACCTGGAAAGCCAGGCAGAGGCACATGAGTGTCAGACTCTTGGCAATAGGGAGCTACGTAGATTATTGAGTAAGAGAGTGGCAATGACATGGTCCAGTAGTTGGAGCATAGAATGGATTGAAATGAGAGAGGATCAAAGTCAGGGAGATTAACAGTTCTGAGGGTGGGCTCTGTTGAGAACAGGGGGAAGAGAGTTCACAGTCATTCTGGAGGAAGATCAAGTGTTACCCCAATCACAGATAGCCTGCTCTAACTGTTGTACTCTTTAACCTCACTTATGAAATCATCATAAGGTATCTTGAGGTTAAAGGTGGTACCAACTCATTTATGCTTATTAATGTCTTCTCCATGGCATGAGCCAAAAACAAAGCAAAAACAAACAAAGGCTGGGCAAGTCCATTGACCAACTAGTGAACTGTGTGTGGGAGGGGGAGGGGGAGGGGGAGAGAAAGAGCTTAAAGCGTTTACTCTGAGGATGAGGTCTTGCTTATCTCAGGATTACAGTGACTCATACCCCACCTCCTTACAAAAATGGACTTCCAAATAATTTACCTCCAAGTGTTCCTGTGGACCTGACCTCTGCCTGTACTCTGTCCACGTCCCTCACAACCCCCTTCCCAGTGCAGATTTGGTAGGAAGGTGCAGGAAGACTTGTGGGGTTCTCTTGAATCCCCCCAAAGCAGGGTTGAACTGATAGGCCAAAAAGAAATCCCTCAGAGGAAGGGAGGTCTAGGGAAATAAGCCTTGGACTGGAAGGTGAGACAATAGCTGTGTGGACTCCAGCAAGTCACTCAGCTTCTCTGGGCTTCAGTTTCCCCATCTGTAAAATGGGAGGGCTAGAATGGATCATCTCAAAACCTTTCTAGTTCTAGCAATCAAGGCCTCTGCTAGTTTATAGAATGATCTTTGAAAATGTCAACTTCACAGAAAAAAAGATATCATCCCATTTACCACCCACAGGCATCTCTCTCTCTCTCTCTCTCTCTCTCTTTCACACACACACACACACACACACACACACACACACACACACACGCACTGGCCCTGCAACCTGCAACACTCAATTTCTACATAGGGAAACATGCCCAACTTGTGACCAAAGTGTAACCATGTAGAATTGGATATAGAAAAAAATCAGATCATATATAATGTGTCACTTCAAAAAGAGTCATGCTGGCATAGTAGGGAAATCGCCTTTTGATGTATGAGTGTGTTCGCAAACAGTAGGCTGGAGGAATAGCAGACCCAGGGAGCTGGGAAGGGATGACAAATGGGTCCTTATGGTACGTTCCAGATGCTCCATATGTTGAACATTGTAGGTAATATAAGGACAGCATCGATCCACCTGAGAAAGACAGCTTGTAGACAGTGGACCGGCTTGGACCTGTTTGAGTACAAGGTTGACCTTCAGTAGGATCAACTACTCATTTCTTCTTCCTCTGAAAGACGTCATAGATGCTTTGAGATTGTTTGGCCCTCTCAAAGACATTGCATTGAGCTTCCACACTGTATTTGACAGGTTTTTTTTACCCCTCAGTCCCTTTCACCCCTGCTACTTGAACAGCTGGCACTTTCTGTACCACAGAAGTCAGCAAGGGTGTGAGTCCTATTGGGCAGGACTCCAGAAAAAGTGCTTCCAAGCAGATTATTGTGGCTCATCACTGTTCTTTCCTCCTCGGAGTCAATGGGCAGAAAGCACCATTGGACTCTTGCCTATTCAAACATGGGTGGAAGAAATCCTCGAGGGCAGGGACCATGCCCCTGAAATGGTCCTGAACGGCCCCAGTGTGAAGCTACATGCCCTGGGACACCTAAAAGGCTTGTTAGAGTGGAGAGGGCAGTAATTCTAACACCAGATGGCATGCCAAGGAGCCACTCAGCTGCTAAGGTCATCAAGGACAGAGCTTCCCAAACCATGTGCCGCGGCACACTCATAGCTGGCCCCAGAGAGCATCCCCTGGCCCTCTAGTCAACCAGGTGGGACCTGGTGTGGCCACAGTCCCTGGGCCCAGCTGTGTGGTCCCAAAAGGAGCAGTACCAGTAAGTTGCTCTCACCTTGGCTTTAAGTTTTTTCACAGCCTCAGGAAATTTGTTACTTTATCTCCCACCTTCTTCGTGGTGTCTGTTCCCACCTTTCATTCTCAACTCTTGGCCGGTCCATCTTGTGGGGCCGCTGCCCTCCCAGATGGTATGTAACCCGGCAGTCCGGTATCACCCCCTGAGACCCAGAACCAGCACCATGTCAGACTGTACTTGGATCCATCTCCCAACTCATCCCAAACAAAAACAAGAATTGTTTTTAAAGGAAAGAGAGATGCCATTGGTTTTTGTCTTTTATGACTAGGACATCCGTTCTGGGAATTCATAGTAATATGAGCCCCACAGAGCCCGGGCACGAAAGCTGAGCCTGGCCTTCTGCAGCCTCTAGGGAGCAGTGGATGTCAGGAGACCTGGGTGCAGTTCCTGGCTGTGCCACGGTGAACCAGTGACCTGGGCAAGTTCATTTCTCTGGATCTAGGAGGTAGTATCTTGAAGCTCCATGAAATTCTGAGTCTGTGATGCTGCAGGATCAAGATATTGTTCTGCCCAGGGTGTGTCTGGGGTAGCTGACACTTAGCATGTGAGGACCAAGGAGCAATGGTCTGGGGTCAGGTCCAGGCATTTTTAAAGCACCGTTATTCTGATGTGCAACCAGCACTGAGGGGCGCCCCATATAGACTCCCCACCTCAGATGGCAGCCAGGGCACTGGCTGAAGGGTGGAAATAGGCAGTCAGCAAGGGCCCACCCCAAGGTCACCCAAGGTCCCGTTAAGTGAGTCAGGGAGGATTCCTCGTTGGGGAACTGAGAGCCTGGCTCGTGGTCTTGGGACACTGGTAGGGGTCTGGGGTCTGGTTTCTGTGGGGAAAGGAGTGGAAGTCTTCATGGGAGAAGTAGAGAAGCTGATGTTTCACAGACATGATGCAACCACCATGCCGCTTCTGACCACACCCACACCGCTCTTTCTTTTCCTGCTTCTGCCTGTGATTTTCCCACGCTCTCTGCTTGGCTCTCACTGGGTATGGGCCAGGGTGGGACGCTGACCTGTCTCGTTTTGGCCCTGGCTAGGCAGCGGCGGGGAGCAGCCAGTCATCACGAGCCCCAAGGCCGATGAGGGCTCTGAGGCCGTGCTCCCTAAGCCCAGGAGCGTGTTCCACATCGAGTGGTCATCCATTCGGAGGAGGAGCAAAGGTGTGCGCTTCCTCCCCTCATTCCTGGGGCCTTGATTTACCCATCTGTAAAATGAGGACGATGCTAGGACCTAGTCACAGGGGGTGGGAAGAACCGTGAGGGTCAGGCCTGTCCTTATCACAGCCAACCTCTGACCACAGCCATGGGTTCCAGTGCCCACTCTCTCCCTGGATGGGACACTAAACAGACAGCAGGCTCTGTAGATCAAGGCCAGGAGGTCTCAAGCTTGGCTGCACATTGGAGTCACCTGCATCCTGGAAAACTAATTTAATTCTGCTGGGACCCACCTGGGTAGGCTGAAGGACCTTTAAAAGCTCTCCGTGAGATTCTGTTTGCTGCCACATCCCAAACCACTGGTCCGGGAGGCAGGGATGAACCGGTCTCAGCACTGCAGGGGTGGAGATGCCAGGGCCGAGGGAACAGGTAGAGTGGCAGGAGGGCGGGTCTCCCACAGGCCAAGATCAAGACGGGGTCCAGGCGGCAGCCAGAGCTGAACCAGAGGTGGAGCCAGAAATGTGGCTTTAGCAGCTGAGGACATGTTGTGGCAAACAGGAAGGAGTTGGGGGGTGGGTGGAGGGTCTCCCCAAACCTGCTGCAAGGTTGGAGCAGCCTCATGAAGAGCCAGGGCAGGAAAACAATCTAATTCTGCCCGCAAACCCCAGAGAGGAGAGCGGACTTGCCCAGAGTACCCAGCCGGCGAGGGGCACTGCACCGGATAAAACTCATTCCCAGGTCACTGCCCTGTTTACAGCCTCACACACTTCCCAGAAGAGCCTTTTTGCTCCAGGTCCTCTGAGCCTCATCCATTCACACCTAAAGTTGCCAACCCAGAGACATGGGCCTGGGGTGTTTCGGAAAAACACCGCACACGGGGTAGAGGGCATCGAGATAGCCCAAGGGCCCTCTAGCCCAGGAGTTTGTGTTTGTGAGGGGCCCTGGGCATGTGTGGAAAAGAGCATGGCTTGCTTCAAAAAGTTAATAACCTCCCTCCAAACATCCTCCTATGATGTGCTGCAAGGCTGGGGTGGGGGAGGGCCCAGCTGAGAGCCAGTGCAAAGGAGCCTGGGAGGGGGAGCGTGGTCCCAATTGCTGAAGAGCCAGCAGGCAGCGGGGAGCTTCAGACAGAAGCTGCGGGTCCATCAAGATATCACACACACTGGCCTCAAAGCCTAGGAATCCTCTCTGCTTCCCACTCTTCCCTTCTAAGCTTCCAAACATTAACTTGTTTCTCCTGCATCATGCAACTGCCCAGCCACAGTGGTATTTGCAGACCCTGCTCCCTCAAGAGCGGGCACACGGTGCCTTTGGTGCATTCTTTCTAGCGGTTAGCACTCTGAGGACTCATGAATGCATCTTGACTGGGACCGGCCTATTCAGTGTGAAAATGCCTGGCGTTCAGAGCCCAGCCTGCCATTCTCACACTTGACCACGAGAGGGCACCAGAGCACCAATGCCGAAACTTCCAAGGGCGTAACTTCTTTTATGATGTATAAAACCTTACTGACATGGGTCATCTTTAAAAGTAAATGGTGTGGTAATGATGAAAAAATATGTTTAGAGCCACTTTACGAGAGTTTTCTAGAATTACAAGGACACGCCAAAGTCAATTCAAGTAATGACATGGATATCACTTGTCTTATTTCAACCAGCAGTTGCTGTTAAAATACCTAAAATTCCAAGACATACAACAAAAAAGAGACCCAAACAGCCCAAGGTCACCCAGTGGGGAAGAGTCACAGGCAAATGCACCCAGCCCTTGCGTGGCTCAGGCAGCTTCATGCTGTATGAGCAATAGCGTCAGAGTTCCTTTCTTTGCACACCGACGTGTTGTCCATGAGGCAGAGGAAAAAGAACCCTGGATTCGGGGATCGTGGGCAAGTCATCTAAAAAATATAAGGGGTGAGCTAAGTCAGACCTTATTCACTAAAGGCCAGTTGAATCGCTGGACTCCCAATTCCCGTGAAATGTTGACATGAGGACGTTCATTTTTACCCAAATGGGTCCATAGCCATTAAAAGAAAAAGATTGGGGCTTCCAGCTGCAAGATGCCAAGGTTCTGGGCTTCCTCCGGTGGAAAGCGGAAGACATATTCCAATGCGAGGCCTCCCCAGAATTCACTGCTCAGTGCCAGGGTAGAGGTGTCCTAACTGACGATGTTTTTCCTTCCAACGGCAGTGTTTGGGAAAGGTGAACACCAGGAGAGACAAACCAAAGACCCTTTCCCCTATCAGTACCGGAAGCCCACGCTAGAGTTGCTGGTAAGTGATGAGTGGCCGGAACGCGGGGCAGCGCCCCACAGTCACAGGGCCTGTGCAGGTTAGGGAGCCGAGGTCTGGGAAAGGCATCTCCCATTTAGGCAAACTTTTCTTAAATTCATATTTCCAGAAACATAATTACCTGGGATTAAAGTGTCCATTTTTCACAGTTTACTTTATAAAGTTTCCTATTCCTTTTATTTGAATTCTTTTTTAAATTTATCTTTATTGTTGAACATATTTTAGATGTCCCCCTTTTTTCCCATTGCCCCCCCTTCCACCCTGCACCCACTCCCCTCCCTCAGACCTTCACCACACTATTGTCTGTCCATGGGTCATGCATACAAGTTCTTTGGTTAATCTCTCCCCACCCACACCCACCCCCATCTTCCTCTAAACCCAGCCTTTAAGCCAGCGGTTCTCAACCTGTGGGTCGCGACCCCTTTGGCAGTCGAACGACCCTTTCACAGGGGTCACCTAAGACCATCCTGCATATCAGATATTTACATGACGATTCATAACAGTAGCAACATTACAGTTATGAAGTAGCAACGAAAATAATTTTATGGTTGGGTCACAACATGAGAAACTATTTAAAGGGCCAGAAGGTTGAGAACCACTGCTGAGTTTAAGCATTTAAGAAACAAGCTAGAGCCCATTTTCAGAAACAGAATCTCTGCATGTTTAATTTTATGAGCAGTTGCATTTTAATGCTAGGTGGGGGGAGAGATTTCTTCTGGAAAGCATGTGGCATAGTAGAAGTAATTTTTTTTTTAAGAATATAAAGATCTGGTTAAATCCCAATTCTACTGTTTGACCTTGATGTCTGCAAATAAGAACACCTCTCCACGCCTGAGCCCTCATCCACAGAATGAGAATAAAGATATTGTCTTGTTGGGTTCCAAGATTGTTGCTCATATTAACTGAGGTGACATAATGAGCAAAGGATATTCTAGGCTACAGAAACATGGAGATGGTTAAACAGCAATCTCACTGAATGCCAAATGAAACCCTGAGCCTGGGCCCCAGCGAGCACAGCGCCACTTCTCGGTGTGAGAAGCGCAGATGTGGGAGCCCTTTGCCTGTCTCTCGTCCCCGGGCAGGACCTGGACACCATGGAGGAGAGCGCCGAGATAAAGGTGGACACGAGCATCTCCAGGACTTCCCGGATGCAGAGTTACCTGGCTGCCGGCGGGAAAAGGATCAGTAGCGCCCTCAGTTACGTCACAGGAGAGATGAAGGAGTGCGGAGAGGGGCTCAAAGGTAAAGCTTCTTTGACAGGAACCCCTGACCCTGCCTTTCAGAGGTCCCCTCCAGCCGTCCCCCAGGACACACTTGGCTGTGGTTCTCTGTAGACTAAACTATGTTTGTCTTTCAAAGGTAGGCGTTTCGCTGTTAGAACAGACACAGCCTCTTGGGATGTGAATGCAATACCTGTAGGTGTGCGGGCTCTCATTGCTGAACACACAGCGTTGCCTCTCAAATAGTCCGTCTCTGCGTGCAGCCAGGCAGGTTAGCCCTGGGAGTCCAGGGCATGCCTGCCCCTGGATAGCTCGAGGGAGAGCTGCGTCTACTGTTCCAAGAGGTTCTCATTGGCAATCTCCCCAGGGCTCAGGCCATGGGTTTGATGACCCCTGTGCAGAAAGAGTTGTTTTTTCCAGATCCATCTTCTTGAAAGGAAGGGTCAATGTGAGGCCAGAAGCCACTCCTTGCAGGGACTGTTGCCACCTTCCCGTCCCCTCACTGGTTGGCCCCCAGCTCATGCCATTCCCACAGGGGCACAGAAAGCTCAGGTACCCGCTACTTGAAAAACAACCTAAAGACCACCACTGTTGCCTGGCCAGCATGACTCAGTGGTTGAGCATCGATCTATGAACCAGGAGGTCACGGTTCGATTCCTGGTCAGGGCACATGCCTGGGTTCTGGGCTTGACTGCCAATGTGGGGCATGTGGGAGGCAGCCGATCCATTATTCTTCTCATCACTGATGTTTCTATCTCTCTCTTCCTCTCCCTTCTTCTCTGAAATCAATAAAAAATATATATATTTTTTTAAAGACCACCACTGTTCTCAGTGGGTCTGAAGCATTCTCTGGGCAGTCAAATGCCCTCTCGGTTTCTTGGTTTCCTCTCTTCTGTGGCAGGCGACAGCGGGGGGCTGACTCCCTGCAAACCCACCTCGGGTGTGGCATGCGCCTCACTCCCTCTGCTCCCAAGCATTGACCGACTCCCTGCCTGCTTCCATTCCAGACAAATCCCCCGTCTTCCAGTTCCTGGACTGGGTGCTCCGGGGCACGTCCCAGGTGATGTTCGTGAACAACCCCCTCAGCGGCATGCTCATCATCCTCGGCCTCTTCGTGCAGAACCCCTGGTGGGCCATCTCGGGCTGCCTGGGCACCGTGGTGTCCACCCTGACCGCCCTCATCCTCAGCCAGGACAAGTACGTTCCGGGAGCCCCAGGGTCAGCATGAGGCCAGAGGCCAATCCTGCGGGGACCGTTGCCCCTTCCCATCCCCTCACTGCAGAAACCCCTCAACTAGGACACTAGTAACCAGGAACCACCATCCCCTGGTGACTTCGTAACTGCTGCACACCATCTAGGGGAGTGGGAGGAGGGGCATCTGTTCGAAGGTGTTTGCAGTCAATCCCAGTTGAGGAAAATCTGAGTGAGAAGGAAATTGGAGAAGGCAGCACCCCTACACTGGGCCTTGGGGAGCCCCCACGTCAGCAGCCCTCCCTCCCCGCCCCCCACCCAGGTCGGCCATCGCAGCAGGACTGCAGGGCTACAACGGGGTGCTAGTGGGGCTGCTGATGGCCGTGTTCTCGGACAGAGGCGACTATTATTGGTGGCTCCTGCTCCCGGTCATCGTCATGTCCATGGCTTGGTAAGTTGGCTTCCGAAGCCGTGGGTGCTTACCAGGGGCTGCCAATCTCTATCCCAACGCCACGACTGTGTCTCCGCTCGCTTTGAAGGTGGCATCTCCTTAGCTTACACATCAGAAACATCTACTGGGAATAATTACTAACGCCATGCAGTGCCAGCGCTGTGCTAGGTGGCCTCCAGACAGCATCGCCTACCTACCATCCCTTCCTCTTCTTCTTTTAAGATCTAAAGGGTTTCTGGTCCTGCCCTACCAGAGCCCGGGGAAATTAAATGAAGACAGTATAGGTTAAGAGCCACACCACAGGATCCCATCAGTTGCTGCAAATCTTCTCATTCCTCCTGCTGCCACCCACCCCCTCCCCAGCTTTCCCCTGTCCTTGGGACCCCTGATCAAACTGGGACCACCTCCCAGTGTAGTATGAAGGGCAGGCCTACCTCCTCAGTGGCCTACACCCTCTGTGAGCTCCGGGCCTGGCCCAGGGCTGTCCCTGAGAGCACCAGGCCCAGCTCTTCCTCCACCTCTAGAAACCACAGACACTCTGCCCATGAGGCTCATGCTCTCAGCTGCTCAGCAAGCATTTGTTGAAGGAAGGAATGCCATTCCCTATCCCCTACCCCATCACTCCCCCAACTTGCCCTCTCTCCTCCTGCCTGGACACGGAGCTGTGTGACTTTCCACGGAAGTTCTGTGACTCCCTGCC